>NC_089997.1:5010000-10010000 GCF_036417845.1 Apteryx mantelli
CTTGGGGCAAAGCAAGAGGCAGGGAGCAAAAACAACAGCTAAGGCACGGCGTGACATGCGGGGACAGCCTCTCTCAGAGCCACTCCAAAATGCAATTTTCAGAACAAAAGACATCATTGGGGAGGGCACCTCGTGAGGACACCAGCAGGCCGCTCACACTTTGCTCAGCAGCTCCCAAACGCAGCTCCGAGCAGCACCTGGGGCTGCGCTGGCAGCAGCAGCTCAGGGAAACGCTTTAACAGGGATCCCAGAGCCACCACAGGGGCAAAGCTTCCTGCCCCCAAACCCCACCGAGCCGCCCCGGCCCACCTGCTCGCGGCAGGCCGCCACGTCTGCCTGCAGGGCAGCTCCCCCCTCTGGCCCACGTCGCTCTGGCCCCTGCTCACGGCCCCACCAGCCCCTGCTGCAGCTCCTGCAGCAAACCAGCCCCGGCACCAGCACCGCTGCCCCGCCCCAGCAGGAGGGCACCCGCCGCCATTTCAACGCACCCGCAGCCCCCACCAAACCCACTCGCTTCTCGCCTCCTTTGCTCCCGCTCCTCTTTCACCTCTTTCTTTGACGTTTTTTCCACATGTTGGACTGCCATTGGCTGACAGAGCCATCAGTGAAATCAGTGCCCGCCCTCCTCCTCCTGACAGCCAATAGGAGGTCTGCACTGGGGTGATTCCATGGCAACACTGGGCCCTCCTGCCCTGGCGGCCAGCTCCGGCCCCCCCCTTCCCCGCGGTCGGGCGCCATGTTGTGGGCGGCAGCGCCTGATCGCAGTGGGGCCTGGGGGCAGCACGGCGCCGTGTGGGCGGGCAGTGCGGGGCCCCGTGGCGCGGCCGCTGCCCCGGCGTGGCTGGGCTGTGCAGCAGGGTCCCCACAGGGCTGCTGGCTGCCCTGCGCCCTGGGGGCCATGCGGGGTGTGGGGGGGGCAGCGCTGGGGTGTGTGCTGGTGGCAGCCCTGGCACCAGCGTGGGGGCCCTGGCAGTGTCCTCTCGCCCCTCCTGCCCTGGCCCCCTGCCTAAGGCAGCCCCCGGGCTCGGCTAGGGAGCGGTGGTGTGGGGTCGTGAGGGGGCTGGGGGAGATGGCTGTGTTGGGCTCACCCCAGCACTGCCCAGCACAGCTCAGAGAAAAATCCTTGGGGTCAGCCAGGACTTGTGCACTGGGGATGGTGTACCCCACCTGTTTCCAAGATGCTTTCCCAAACATGCTGTCTTTTGGGTGTAGATATATGAGCCCAATTTGCAGGAGGACAGGGGCTGTGGCCATCTCAAGATGGCATCTCT
Organism: Apteryx mantelli; assembly: GCF_036417845.1. Lineage (NCBI taxonomy): Eukaryota > Metazoa > Chordata > Aves > Apterygiformes > Apterygidae > Apteryx > Apteryx mantelli. The sequence continues at coordinate 5,011,272 of NC_089997.1, forward strand.
GAGCCCAAAACATGCTCTGGCAAGCTGGAAGCATAAAAGAATCCAGGGGGAAGGAACAGAGGTTTTCCCAAACATGGAGAACTTGAGGCTATTACAAGGTGAAGGTTTCATTTCCTATATGGACATTTACAGCAGGCCCCTGAGAGCCCCGCTGGAGCTGCAGGACACCCCAGCCTCTGAGATGCAGGACTCCTTTCCTCTCAGAGCCAGATCAAAGTGGAGAACCCAATCCCAGGAAAACCTGACTATGGATTCCCCCCTCCTGTCCTCCCCCTCCCCCCCCACACACCCCCACAAGGGGATGGAGCTGGCCTGACAGGAGCTTTGGGGCTCAGGGCAGCCCCAGTCATAGGAAAAAGGAGTCCTGGCTGCCACATTGTCCCCCAAGCCAGAGGGGACCCTGAGGCAGGACTCTTGTTGCAGCCCTCAGCCCTGACCAGCCACCGCCACAGCCCAGGATCCACAGCAGTTTTTGCAGCTAACAGTCTCTGTGCGACACCTCAGGAAGGATCTCCCAAAGCCCTTACCCTTGGTGGAGAGCTGCAGGAGCGCTGGGCACAAGGAACCTTGGTCTGAGCAGATGATATGGGTCCATCATTCCTCCATCTCGCTTGCCCCCTTGCCCTCTGCTCACCTCTCCAGCTGGGGAGGAGGAAGGACTGTCTTCCCATCTTGACATCCAAAACTCCTCTCCGATGTACCGCTGCTCCTCTGCCTGTCGGCAAGGGGCCCCAACACAGCTCCTGCCCCCCCTCCTTGCCACAGATGACTCCAAAGGGCAGTGGCGGGGAGCATGTGAGGAGTGCCCAGCAGCACCCGGGCCTCACAGGGAAGTGAAGGCCACCCGCCACGACACCAGGGAGACATCCCTGTGATGGGGCACATCCCACTGTGACCTCAGCTGGTGTCATCTGGGGACTCAGTAGGTCACTGCCATGGAGATGGCAGAGCCAGGGAGAGAGCAGAGAGATTTCTCTTCACATCCTGGAAAGCAGTCACCTCCCTTCACCCCAGTTATTTTCCATAATTCTCTGATAAATCCTTCAGGAATGTCTCCAGATGGTGTCAAAGGCAGTGAAATATCTCAAATGGGGCACTGGAGAAGTCACTTCTGTACCCCTGCACCGACAGGTCTCTGCACTGGGCAGACCTGTGCAGGAATCTGGGGTTTGGGGGTTGGTTTGGGGGTTGGCATTTTTACAGGATTCAAGTCATGTGGGATGAAACAGTGCAAATGTGGCCACAGGCTGAGAAATGCTTTGGTGATCTTCGAAACAGATTTCTCCTGTGGGTCACTCTTTTTGTAGAAGTTGGATGTAGGACAATATGGGTCAGGATGGAGATTTGCTCCTTTAGGCTCCAAAACAGGCTCTTTACTTTTAAAAGCCCTCAGCAAGGTTTCTTGGTCTGTGATGCTTGAGATAGGGATGATCTGCCAGAAAAGAGCGTACATGCCCTTAACACACGTCATCTGGAGGGCTTTCTCCAGGACCCTGGTTCCCGCCGGCCTCCAATACTGTGGGTCAGGCTTGGCAGCAAACCTGGGGAAGTTTTCCCATTTCCCATGAAATTTGCCCAGCTTTCCGTCTGACTGAGGCTGGGGAAAGCCATTTCTCATCTGTGGACTTCAATTGGTCCTTGTGCTTTTCAGTGTCACCTCAGGGCAGTGTTTCTCCCCTGGGTACAGTCCCTGGCACCCTGGATACTCCTGGGATCCCGGCTCTCCCCAGGGACTGTGCAGCCCTGGCACCCTGGATCTCCCACATTTTTGACCCTGGGCTTCTCAGGACATGCCGAAACACTGCAGTGCTGCTGTCCGGGTTCCAGTGTGGAGCCTATAGGACAGTGGAATGTCTCAGGACCTGCATTTTGACTGGTTAAGAAGTTTGTGAGATGACCAGCTCGCAGCTCTGCAAATCTTGCAGAAGAGAGAGACTCCATCCCCCTTGAATACTGTCAGAGATGTGGCTTTCCACATCCTGCAAGAGGAAGGACTTGTTTAATTCTTTGGATTGCTTATTCAATCTGTGGCAGCCCATCTAAGACACTGTGAGTCCCAGTTCTGCACCCTGGGGTCTCTGCCCTTTCTCTCCCCTGTCTCCTGTGTGTCCACCCAAAGTCTTCTCTATGCACCAGGGACATGGGAAGTGTTGCTTTAGGGAGCTCACTTGAAGCTATGACACACTGTGGAGCTGAAGGCCTGATGGAGGCAAGTCTGGGACGTGGCTGTGCCCCCATGTCCCCTCCTGCTCCCGACCTGAGGATCCAGGAAGGTCTCCGGGGAGAGCAGTGGGTTTGATGTGGATGGGACGGGTTTCTTGTGACATGCCGTGAGTCGTGCCTGGGTTGCTCTGAACACTTAGGAAAATCCCTCTTCTCTAGGGGCTTCCATCAAGGCTTTTGCATGCTTTGTACAGAAGCACAGCCTGGTCTGGGATCCCCAAGAGCAACATGGCCCCTGCCACAGCCTGGAATCCCTGGGAGCTGTATGGCTCTTCCATTTCCATATGCCCTGACTAATTTGACAATTTTTAACATCACCTTTACAGCACACTATCTGGACATTGTAACATTGCAACATTGCAACTTTGTGACTCCTCCCATTTCTCTTTGTTCACTCACATTCCCAGCTGCTGGTTTGCACTTCAGGGAGTTCAAAGCTTGCTCTGTCTTTCAGTAGTTTGTCCCTTTAGCCAAAACCTTAATTCTCTTTACATCTAGCCTTTCCTGTCTCTCAAAAAGATTTCTAGTAAGGCTGTCCCTTGCAGAAAGTGGACCTCATTGGAGGCAGCTGGGACTTCGCATACAGTCAAAGAGGGTAATTCTTTTTTATGAAACTATATCAGGCTTTATTTTTTGTTTCTTTGCAGTTAAAAGAAAATCCTTCTGCATCTGTTTGCAGCTGGTTGTCTAAGTACAGCAGGTGGGAATTGGGGCAGATGAGCTGTAACATTCAGTTGCAGACCTCAGTGGAATAAGGGTAGCTTTTAACCAGAGTGATGTAAGCCCCAGGTGGCTGGTGAGAGAAACAGCAGGGTTGGGGAGATGGGGAGGAAGATTGTCCATACAGTGCCTGACCTCTGGGACACTGCTTTTCCTACATGTTCAGACTTCATCAGGAGACACGCTGGATTGATATCAATTGGAGAATGTTGCCTTCACTTATTCTGAAAGCTGAATAATAATAATAATAATAAAATATAAAAGCAGAAGTACTTGTATATTATTGAAGTCTCCACCTTTTAGCTACACTGTTTCAGAGCAGAAAATTGTAATCGCTGATTACGGGAAGGAAGAGAAAATGTGCAGGTGGCTCTGATGCCATGTAAACGCTTCAGGAGCCCTGGGGCGCACTCAAGGGCACACGGAGGGCCCTGGGGTGCACTGAAAGGCACACGGATGGGTCCTGATGGGACTGCAGGGCAGATCACGCACCTTCAGATGCCCCAGAGGTGGCTGTGAGCGCACCGGCTTGCTTGCTTTGCCTTGGGGTTTGCCGCAGGGCCCCACAAAGCATGCACACTCCCATGCCTCTGTCACCTCCTGCTCTCCAGCTGCATCCACCTCCTCTCCACGGCATCCGCGCTCCTCCTCCCGCCCTCACCCTGCAGCCCCCACCAGTCCCAGCTGCCCCAGCCTTCCAGGTGAACACAAGAAAAAGCCATTTTTAATAGGGGCATGGGCAAACACAGAAACAGAATTTCCCAGGCAGGTTGTGGAGTCTTCACCCTTGTGCAAGTCCAACAGGATGTGGCCCGGAGCCATCTGCCTTGCTGAACGTGCTCGGCGCAGGGGGCAGACTGGCGATTCAGGAATGCTGAATTCAGAGGTGCTCAGGCCGCGCCAGCCCCTGGGCCCGAGCGCCACCGCTGCCAGGCTCTCCGCAGGCGGGCGCACAAAGCTCGCATGGTGAAGCCTGCCGGGGATGCTCTCCTGGGGTCTCGGAGGACGAAGAGCGTGTACGTCCCCACGAAGCGGACCGTGGGGCTGCTGTCATTCTCCAAGCGCTGAAGGACTGTGGTGGGAGGAAGGAGAGTGGTGATCGAGCCCTGTATGAGTGGAGACCCCAGGCCCTTCCTCAAGAGAGGGCCAAGGGGGAGCAGGGCACGAGGGGATCTGTGTGGGCTCAGTGATAGCCCAAATGTCCCCCAAATTCCCTTCAGGAAGGTCTGCAAGAGCCCTCCGGCCTTGCGCAGGGCATGGGCTCTCTCTGCCTGCCCCAAAACATTGGACCTTCTCGAATGCCCCAGAAATTCCCTCTGTCTCCAGGCCCGGCCTCCTCCCACCAAGCCCAGCCAACCCCGCGCGCCCTACGCACGGCTGCACATCTCCTCCAGCTTCTCCCCACACCAGTCCAGGAGCCGCCCAGCGAGCCCTAGGTGCACACAGCCCATCACAAGGTGAGACCCAAGCCAGGGGAGAGGGATTTGGGGCTGGGGAGAGGGACCTGGCACTGAGGAGAGGGACTTGGGGTCTGGGGAGAAGGAGCCAGGCGTTATGGAGAAGGACCTAGGGACTGGGAAGAGGATGCCAGGTGTTGGGGAGAGGGATGCAGGCATTCAGGAGTGGGTGCCAGGAGGTGGGGAGGGGGATGCAGGGGCTTGGGAGAGGGACCTGGTGCTGGGGAGAGGGTCCCAGACATTGAGGAGAGGGACGTGGGCACTTGGAAGAGGGACATGGGGGCTGGGGGGAAGGAGCCAGGCGTTATGGAGAAGGACCTAGGGACTGGGAAGAGGGTCCCATGTGCCGGGGAGAGGGAGCCAGGCATTCAGGAGTGGGGTCTGGGGAGAGGGACCCAGTGCTGGGGAGAGGGTCACACACACTGAGGAGAGGGATGTGCAGGCTGAGAAGGATCTCGGGCCGAGGAGAGGGTCAGGGGCACCTGGGGGGTCTCACCGATGAAGTATGCGGCCTGCTCACGCAGCGGGGTCCGCAGATCCTCCAGGTACCGGCTGCTGCAGTGCACGTATTCGCTGGCCATCGGCCCGGCCTTCTGCACCTGCAGAGACCCCCGGTAGAGGTGTCGGCACCGCTGGGCCTGCTCCCCTCCATGGGACACCTGGCCCCTCTCTAGGACAGGCGTTGGCAACACTGGGCCCATCCCCCCTCCCAGGAGAGGCACAGGCACAACCGGGACGGGGCTGGTCCAGCTGGGACAGGTGTTGTCACTGATGGAAAAGGCGCTGGCACAGAAGGGACAATGGCTGGCGCCTCCAGGACATGGGTTGGCACCTCCAGGACATGGGTTGGCACCTCCAGGACAGGGGCTGGCACTACTGGGGCAGGGGCTGGCTCCCAGAAGAGGTGCTGGCCACACTGGGACAGGGGCCAGCACCTCCAGGACAGGCCTGGCACTGTTGGGGCCTCCTCACCAGGTACGCGCCAATGCGCCAGATCTGCGCTGTCTCGGCCAGCTTCCGGAGCTGCCTCCAGCCGAGGAGCTTTGCGGCATCCACGAGGGCTGCCTGGGCAGCCTGGGGAGGAGCGAGGAGACGGGTGATGGCACCATGGCCAGGCCAGGGATGGCCCCCGGCCGCTGCCCACAGTGTCCCCCGGTCGGCCGTATGGTCCGCCACGGTGCCCTGTACCTGTGCCGCGCCGGGGCGTGGGTCTCTGAGATGGAGGAAGAGGGGCAGCAGCCCCAGGCGTGCCAGCTGCTTCATCTGCTGCCTCTCCCTGCCTACTGCCCGGCCCAGCAGCTCCCCAAAGAGCCGCATGGCCAGCTCCCGCACCACACCGACCTCCTGCTGGGGCAAGGATGGCAACCTCAGCAGTGGTGGTGGCGGGGGGGAACCAAAACGGGCCCCCAACCAGCTCCCTGCCACCATCCTCACGTTGGGGAAGAGGTACAGGAGGTCATGGGCCAGATGCACCATGAGGTGGCCGCTTTGCCGTGGGTCAGCGTGGCGCAACACATTGTGCAGCACCGCCAGCGCCGTGGCATTCATCTCCCCGTCAGCGTCCTGCAGCTGCTCCACCACATGCAGGATCAACTTCTGCATCTTCCTTGCCTGCAGGGAGACATGCAGCATTTTCCTCAGACCACTGATGGTGGAAATGCTCTGGACACAGGCACCGGCGGCAAGCGCTCGCTCACCGTGGCGGGTCTCTCGGTGAGGAAGAGGAGACCACGGAGAGCCAGCCAGCGCATGACCTGGCGCTCATTGCCCAGCCGCGCCCGGCACAGGCTCAGCGCCATCTCCTCGGCCGCCGCACACAGATCAGGGCACTGCAGCAGCTGCAACGGCACAGGGCCAGGGTGGCACAGGGACCGGTGGCCACACCTAGGACCAGGACCTCGGCACGTGGCATGGCATTCCCACTGCTACCTCCCGCTTGGCCCCAGCCCCAGCCCCTAGTCCTTGTTCTCATCCTCATCCCCCAGCCCTGGCCATGGCCCCATGGCCCCAGCCTGGGCCGCAGACCCTCACCTCCAGCCCCATCTGAATCCCCTCCTCATTGTCCCCTTGTCCACCACCCCTCCACTCCAGCCCTGTCCCCTCATCACCATCCCCACGTCCCCAGCCCCTAGTCCTCCATCTGGAGCCCTCTGGCCGTTCTTCAGAGCACGTGGAGTGCTGAGGGCCAGCACAGAGGGTGCTTGAAACACAGGTGACACCTGGGGACTAGCAGAGGCACCAGCAGAGCCCTAGTTCTGCCGCCACCAGCCACCCCTTCCCACTCATGCCAGCACCCCGCATCCTACCTCGATGAAGAAGGCCATAGAGGGGATCTCCTGGCATTTGTTCTTGCCCCTCAGGGCCAGGATCAGGTTCAGGACGATCTCAGCACGCTCGCCCAGAGGGTTCCCCCGCATCTGCCTGGCAATGGATGGGAGAGGCACCGCGGTGGCCAAGTGAGGTGGGCAAACTGCACCGGGACCCCGTGGGACCCCCAGGGTGGGATGCGGGGCCAAGGAGGGCAGGGGGCTTACCTGGCCAGCAAGGCAACCCCCGTGAGGTGGGTCTCGGCCCGGCTGATCATCTCCCAGCCCCCCCGCCGCTGCATGGCAGTGACCTGCTCCCTGTAGCCGCTGCAGCACAGCAGCGCCTGCATGGCTTGCACCGCCGTCCTGCTCGGGGAGAAGAGCGCTGCTTGGTCACCCCACGCTCCAGCATGGGCAGCGGGGGCTGCACCAGGGCGATAGGGTACCTGACAGGCCTGGGAGGCATGAGTTTGCCCTCGTGGCTGAAGGCGGGGATGTCCTCTTGCGCGTGGACGAGGGTAAAGGACATCTGGAAGAGGAGGGCCACGTAGAGGCGGGGGAAGAGTGCCTTCACCTCCTGCTTGCAGGTGTGCTGCAGGAGGACGACGTTCAGCACCCGGGTTGCCTGCAAAGACAGCAATGGCAGCCCTCGTCGGTGCCACAGCTGCGTGCACGGGGAGGACTCCCTCGCCCAGCGAGCCTGTGGGGCCACTCACGGTCAGGGGCAGGACGCAGGTGAGGTCCCGCACGGTGGTGCCCGGCTTGCAGAGGGGCCGCTCCTGCAGCACGCAGAGCAGCTCCTCCAGCACCTTCTCAGCTGCCGACGACTGGGAGACCATCACCTCCCACATGGCCGCAGCAATGCTGGGAACCCGAGCGAGAAAGGGTCAGGTCAGCATCCCGGCATCCCACTGACCCTTGCCACGTGGCTCTGGGAGGCCTGCAGGGAGCACAGCTCCAGCCCTGGGGCTGCTGCCCTCAGGCTGGCAGCAGGCCAAGTGTACCTGTCACAGGTCGGGGAGCAGCTCAGCAGGCCAACGACCACCTCCCTTGGGTAGCGGCATGTCAGGAGGAGAAGGAAGGCCTTGAGGATGTCCTGGGTTGCGGCCTCACTGATCCATGGCAGGTTCTCGTAGATATGTGCCACGGTCAGCTGCAGCTGGAAGGAACACGCGTTGGCACCAGCATGCTGCCACAGGGAAACCCCTGCCAGGCTCAAATTGTGCTTGAGAGCCCTGGGTTTGGGGACCGTCACCAGCGGGCTGGAGGCTTACGTGCTCTGGCTTGGTGGTGCAGTAGCCCATCATATCCTCTAGCACGCGGGTTGCCACTGAGGTGTCGTAGGCACTCCTGTCCTTCATGCCCTCGATGGCCATGAGGACCACATCTCTCTGCTCAGCCTCCTCACAGGCCTCCACAGAGCAGCTCAGGGGTCCGTCCTCCTCCTCGACCCAGGTCCTCATGGAGAAGCTGGGGCATCTGTCCCCATCCTCAGCCCAAGCCTCCTTGGGGCGGCTGGGGGGTCGGTCCTCCTCCTTGACCCAGGCCTCCTTGGGGCGGCTGGGGGGACATTTCTCATCCTCACCCCACACCACCACTGGAGGACTGGGGGGTCTCTCCGCCATGCTGGGCCCGGGGCCCAGGCGGGACACAAAGAAGCAGTGGGGAAGGGGGGTCCTTCACAGGGCCGAGAGGCCACGCCGTGGGGTGGCTGAGGGAGCTCCCTGGGGAGATCCCAGCTGCCCTCCTCCCCACGCACTGAGGCAATGCCGTGGGGCGCCAGGCAACACTGTGGGGGATCACAGGGGTCACAATGGGGGGGGGACGGGTGTCACAAAGGGCCCCAACATCACCCTGGCCGGTCTCTGCTGCAGCTCGCTGCAGCGATGTTTCCCAGGGGCTGGCTGGGGGGGCAAGGGGGGCTGCTCGTTAGCTAATTACATAAGTGTGACCCATGAAGAGCCACCTCTGAGCCAGTGACCCATGCGGGAGCCTCGGGAAGGGCGCGCGGCTCTGAAAAAAGGGGCCACGCTGGGAGATGGGCTTGGGAGAGGGCTTGGAAGCACCTCGTGTCTGCGGTGGGTGGAGAACAGGGGTGCAGCAGAAGACACCTCGGCGCAGGCAGGCCTGGGTGTGAAATGCATCCTACAGTGCTCGGAGGCCGCTGGGGTGCACCCAAACATGCTCAGATACCCCCAAGATGGCACCGAAAGGGGCTTGCAGGCCCCTGGCATGCTCCCAAAGTCACCTAGAGGTCCCCAGGTGCCCCAAAAGGTGTTTGGAGACCTCTTGGACTTCCTGAAAAAGAGACGGAGGTCCCTCGGATGCACTGAAAGGCACTTGGAGACCCCTGGGGCAGCCCAGAAGACACACAGAGATACCATGGACATGCTGAAAGACATGTGGAGGCCGCTGGGACAACCCAAAAGGCAAAGAGTGGCCCCCGGGATTCAGCAAGAAAAGAGACAGAGGTACCTGGGACACACTCACAGCCACATTGAGGCCTCTTGGAGGCACGTGGAGGTCTCTGGAGCAAACCAATAGACACACGGAGGCCACTGGAGCACTGCAAGATGTGCTTAGAGGCCTCTGGGGTGCCCCAAAAGGTGCTTGGAGGCACCTGGGGTGCACCAAAAAAAGACAGCGGCCTGTAGGACCCAACAAAAATCAGACTGAGGTCTCTGTAGCCACCTGAAAGGTGCCCAGAGGCTCCTGAGGAGCCCCCGAAGGTGCTCCAAGGCCCCAGGCAACACACCAAAAAGGAGACGGAGATCCCTGGACCGCACCAGGAGACACACAAGGGCACCAGAGACGCACCAAAAGGCACATGCAAGCTGCTGGGATGCACCAAAAGGCCCGCGGAGGTCCGGGGACGAGCTGGTGAACACACAGCCATCCCTGGGACACACCAAAGGGCAGACAGAGCATGCTGGGATGCAACAGAAGGAACCTGGGGGGCTCTGGGGCTCCCCAAAAAGCGCTCTGAAGCCCCTGGGGCACCCCAAAACGTGCTCAAAGGGCCTCGGCCTCACCTAAAATCAGGCAGCAGCCTCTGGGACAGAATGAAACCCAGATGGAGGCCCCGAGGGGCACCGAAAAATCAGACAGAGGCTACTGAGACGCCCCCAAAAAAGATGGATGCCTCCAAGAAGCCCCGAAAGGTGACTGGAGGCCCTTGGAGCACACAGAAAGGTGCTGGAAGGTACAAAAAAGGGAAACTGGCAGGGCAGGCAGGAGGTTTGCATGGATCGCCTGCAACGCAGCCCAGCTCTTGGCCAGCTCCCTGACGCTGTCACCAGCGGCGCATCTCTTTCTTTTCTAGACTGGGATGGCGGCAGAGCAGGGAGGACTTTCCGAATGACGGCGCCTTTTTCCCCGGAGCCAGCACAAGCCAGCTGCACCCGGCAATGCCACTGGATGCCATCTGAGCTCAAACCTGCCCTCTCTGCCTGGCCACTTGTGACATGGCCTAGGGAGGCTTTTGCTTTCTGCCCCTTCTTCTTGCATCAGGGCATGCTCAGATCAGCATGGTTGCTGCTGCTGGCAGCATATTGGGTGCATCACTGTGCCAGGGCCAAGGCCACCCCATGGCCACTGCCTGAAGCCCCCGTCCCTCTTGCACTGACTCTCTCGTGCTCCATGGTGAAGCGGCAGCGCTGCATCACGGTGCTCTTGTGCCAGTGCTCTGCTGGCCAGCGGCTCAGATGTCGGGTGTATCAGATGTACAAAACGGCCCCAGAACAAAGCTGATATCCTTAATTGCACCTTTCCTATCACACAGAGGACATTGGCTGTCCATATGTTACTGAATTTGAGTAGAAAAATTGGAGGGGGTAGAGTTTAAATGCAAATCCATTCCTATCAAAATACATTCTCATTCAGCACCTGCTGGTATTTCAGAGGGAAAACCCAAGGCGACAAAAAATGCCTGCGTCACCCTGTCCAGCTTTTAGCCAGAGACACATTTCATGCTGATCCTTCAGGCACAACTCGCCTGCATCGGTCTCCCAGCACACACAAAGCACAACCCAGCCTTCTCCTGCCGACATCCAGGGGTAACTACAAACAGGCTGAACACGGGCTGCGGAAGCTCTGGGGGAAGGAGCGGCCCCGGCAGCGCAGGGTCATTCCCCAGGCAGAGGGGCTGTGTGGGGCAGGGCTGCTCACAGCTCCCGCTCGCCCCCACGACACTTCCCCAGGGGCTTCTCAGCAGGAAGCTCCAGCCAGGGATGACACCAAGGGCAAGGAGCTTCCTGAGCCTCTGCTTCCAGCTCCCTGCTGCTGGCGTGGGGGGAAGGGAAAGGAGCTGCCAAGCCTGAGCAAGAGCCGGAGACGCCGAAGCCCACGGAGAGACCAGCAGGTCTGCGAGGAAGCTCAGAAAGTGCCTTCACCCCGCTCTGCCCACGGGCAGCACCAGCAGCACCTCTGCTGGCCCCACCACGCCTGCTGTCACCTCCAGCCTGGAGCCGCCACTAGCCCAGCTCGACCCGCACCCTCCCTTCGCCGCCCTCCTCTGCGCCAGTGCGCATGCTCCAAGGGAGGAGGCGGCACTTCCGGCCCTGTGGGGGCGGGGCCTGTGTGTCCATGGCCACCGCCTCTGGTGCCGCCGGCCCCGCCCCCGCTGGGCCCCACCGCGGCGCCGCTCTCGAGGCCGCGGAGAAGCAGCTGCGGCAGCGGCGGGTGTTGGCGGCTGCTGCGCAGGGAGCCCGGAGCGACGCTGCGGCCCGGCGTGTGCTCGTGTGTGCGGAGCCTGCGGCGGCTGCTGCCGGCCGGGGCTGGGGCTGGGGCTGGGGCTGGGGCCGGGGCCGGGGTGGAGGGCGGGGAGTGAGGGGGAGCAGCGCCGGGCTGGCCCTGGGCTGCGGGAGTTGTGCTGCAGGGGAGCGTCGGTGGGGAAACGCTGCTGCCGGGGCGCTGCTGCCACAGGGCCCCGCTCTGCCCCGGGGCCTGGGCGAGTCTGCGCCAGGGGACGCACACGCACATGACGGGAGCCCCGGGAGGCCGCGGCCTTTTGTTCAGAAGTGGGCAAACAACCCAGGGGTCATTGCAGCCTTTGGCATTATCTGCCATGAGCGGGTGGCCCTGACATTTTGTCTCCATCAGCAGCCCAAGAAAGGGGCTGGAGGGTGGATCCCAGAGTGTCCCTCTGCTGGGAGAGCATAGAGAAGCGCTGGAGGCCAGCCCAGAGGAGCCACCTGATCATAGAGATGGACTGTCCCCTCCAGGTGACCATAGAGATGTGGCATGGTATGTCACAGACTGTCCCTCTGCTAGGAAGACCATGGAGCCGGCATGGGCGGAGCCAACCCCAGAAAGTCCCCGAGACTCGTGACCCTCCTGAACTCCTGTTCTCACCGCGCTTTCCTTTCCACCCCTTCTTCATCCCACGCTACTTCCAGTGCTACCTCCAGGAGAGAAATGTGATTTGTCCCAGTTTCCTGCACATGTTACGTATCACAGCAAATACAGCCCTTCCCCATTTCTGGGGTTCGACCACAGGTGTGAAACACTGGTGCTGGCTGACATTCAAGATCTTTTCACGGTACAAAAAGCATTCCCAGCTTTTACATTTGTGGTGCTTTTCCATGCAGACTGGGTACCTATCTCACAAAATCCTGGACAAACCATTTAAAGACTAACAGCCAGGGCCTTGTGCTGGCCCAGATCTGCACATCAGCTTGCAGCTAGGGCACCTTCTTCTTGTGCCCATGTTATCTGCAGTCTCGCAGCAGGCAGAAATGGCAATAATGCAGCTATGGAGATGTTTGTGCAATGCCTGACAGAGCTCAAAAAAGTCTCTCAACCCAAATACCTTCCTGCCATCCTTAACATGAGAGTAATGTTTGTTGTGCAAAAGGAGAAAACAGATCTTGAGATATTTGAGATAGTTATTTGGCTTAAATATCCCCCAGCTTTTTTTTACCCTTGGACACGATGAAGATGTGTTTAGTAATGTGTAGCAGATCCTCAGACAATGGAGTTTTGCTCAGCACAACTGTCCTGGTCATGGACCACCAACACAACAGTGGTCATTGCCCCTGCTATTTAGATTGATTAAACAGTGCTACTTTCTGTGGATGGTTTAGAAATGGAGGGTAGATCATATGGCACTGCCTGTGCAACCCCAGCCACTTTTACGATAAAGGTTGGCAGACAGAAAGTCTGATCAGAAAACAAAACAAACAAAACAAACCTCCCTTTGACTCTAGGGGATCACTGACCCAAACACTTGTAAGATCTCTGTATTTGTATTGCTTAAATCAATAGTGGGGAACTAGAACGATGTGTGCCAAAGCTGGTCCTTCACGCTGCAACCCCAAAGCCTAAGCCTCCGTGCCCTTTGGGAACCACAAGGTGATGGAGAAGTGGGACCTCAACATCAAGACCAAGTGGCTGCAGCACCTCCAGGACCTGCACTGTTAAAGGACGCTGGATCCAGTGGATTTTTGAATAAAGGGATTCCTCCTTCCTGGTCTGCTGGAAGGGAGACTACTGCAGTTCTCTGTTCCCTGGTCCTGCCAGCAGCGAGACGGGGCATGTACTTCCAAGAGGCATACACACACTCTGTACGGACATGGTCGACCACCAAAAAATCACCTCCAGCAGGGGCACAGTACCTTTACAGGCACCACGGAGACATGAGCGGTACTCATAAACATGAACGATACAAACAGCCTGGTCCTGTTCTTGCTCACCAGCTAATCAGACTCAGCGCTTGCAGGAGACCTCACACACACCCTCGCACGGGTGTCTCTGGTAGCTGACTGCCTTGACGTCTGCAAGCCTTCCACACATTCACTCACGCAGAACAGCGAGCACGCTCACCCAGAAAAGAGCTAGGAATAGGATTTAATACAATGATAGGCTACACCGCAGAGAGCAGGTACACAGCCTGGCCAGACAAGTGTCCTTGCCAGCAGCTTGCTTACACGACTGGCCCCTTTTATTCCCTCTGCCTCCATTTTCCCATGCTGCTTCTTCCATGATGCAGCTTGATCCCTCCCTTTCTCCAGCTTTATCCCCTTTGAAATAAACAGCCCATCTCTAAGTATTTTTCTTTCATTGGTGCCAGTTTTACTGCCTATGTACTCAAGTTTAATATTTCTGGTACGGTTGGCTAGGTAACCTCTGGCTCATATGGTGCTTCTGATATTTTTACCTTGGTACTGCTGGTGCTGCAAGAGTCTACTCCCCGGAGGATCCCCAATACACTAGTTATGTGTGACACTTGTCCTTTTCTCATATAACTCTCCCTTAATCACTGCTGAAATCCAGCCATCCCTCACCGTCCTGTCTGTAACTTGGCAGGGTCTCATTCTGTTGCCTGCAGTGTCCAATGATTTCTCATAGCCACTAGTTTCTCACGCCCTGTTCAGTTATCTCAACCCCGAGGCAGAGCCTAGGCGTCTGCCTACATACCCTAACCCTGTGTTGCCGGTGGAGCTGTGGGCCTGGAAGGGAAGACCCAGGGCCACCACATCCTTCACTGTGGTGCACAAGGACCCACCCAGAGCAAGACAACTGATCTGCCCAAGAGTGCCCAGGTGCTCTGCTGGGCTGAGCTTTGGTCACCCAAAACGCCATAGCTTCCCTGGGGTCCCATGTGAGGAGACGGGCTGCAGAGATGAACTGGACCCAGTTTTCCTAAAAAGAGTTCCACATTGCAGAATTCCCTTTGGAAATGGGACGCTCACACACAAAATTTAAAGAAGCTGTTAACAGTAATTCTGCTCCTCAGAAGTCCTAACAAAATAAAATGCTGATTAGAAACAACTGCAAAGGAGTAAAGCAATAGCAGTGCTTTCCCTTCCCCTGTGCTTTGTTTTTCCCTGTGGACTGCAAAATAAAAGGAGAAAAAGGATCTCTGTGTGCTGATTATTTCTCTAAAAGATGTTTCCTTTTATCAATTGTACATGCTTCTGCCCATCACTTTGCCATGTAAAGATAGGGATAGAGACAGAAGTGTAAAATAAGGGGGGAATATATAATTTCATTGAGAGACAGGTAGAATAAAGTGTTACAGGAGCATACTTAGTTTTTTTGAAATAATTCTTGATCATGGCAAACTCCTTTAGCAAAGAAAAAGAAGGTAGAAAATGCCTAATTATCGAAGAAGAAATACATTCTTTTTTTTTTTTCCTTCAGGAGAATGCATCCTAGAGTCATCAATGGAGACAAATAAAGCAGGGCTTTAAACAGTGGACATGCTCACATTATGTTACAAAAAGGTGGATTTTTGAGAAACCTTCCTCCAAAGTGAATAAAACTATCATCTGCATGCTATCATTGACAAATCAGTGAGGCTGTCTTCATCACACTAATGAAACTGAGAAGTGTACTAGGATTTGAATCCAATGAATCTGAACCCACTGTAATGTCTGAGCTTAATTTTCATGTTTAGTATCTTCTGTTATTCTGGGAGAGAAGGTGTTTTGAGCTTTCTTCAACACCCCTTGGGCATTGTCCCCAGAGTTTTCAGCTAAATTTCCTGAGATGACTTATGAAAACTTCCTTGTGTCAGCATGCGCTGGCAGTCTGTGTCCCAGTCCTGTGTGTGTTCGGTATTTTATTAATATTTTTTAGATGTTGTTTATAATAACCCCCTGCAACCAATACACACAATTCACGTTCATTCTTTTCACTGCTACAATCCAACAAGAAAATAAATCTCCTGAAGCACCTGTATTTAATAGCTATATATATATGTGTGTGTGATACAATACCTGATACATAATTAGAATTGCTGTCATGAAAAGCATCATGACCGGGGGAAAAGCCAAACCTTTGCACGGCCAAGGGCTTCCTTCAGGGCCAGCTTCACAGTCTTGTTTCTGAGACTGTAGATGAAGGGGTTTAAGAATGGGTACAGGACAGTGTTCAGCAAAGCTACAATTCTGTTGGTCTCCAAGGAAACCTCTTCCGTGGGCCGTGCATAGAGAACAATGCAGCTTCCATAGACAATGGCTAAGTTGGTGAAATGGGAAGAACATGTAGCAAAAGCTTTCTTCCTCCCAGATGCTGATGGCATGTGCAGAATACAGTGGAAGATGCGCACGTAGGACACCAGGATTAAACATAAGGAACCCAGCAATACAAATGATAGGAAAACGGAGTCTGCTTTCCAAAGCAGGTTGGTGTCAGAGCAGGAGAGTTTGAATAAGGGGGAGTTGTCACAGAAAAAATGGTGGATCTTGTTGGGGCCACAGAAAGTCAGCTTTGAGAACAGAACCAGGTGGTAACTCGAGAGTGTGAAGCCTAGGACCCACCCAGCACCAACCAGGTAGGTGCAGAGCTGCTGCTTCATGATGGCAGCATAATGCAAAGGTTGGCAGATGGCAACATAGCGGTCAAAGGACATGACAATAAGGAGAGCGAACTCTGTAAAACCCAGGGCAGAATAGAAATAGAATTGGGCAAAGCAGCTGCTTAATGAGATTGTTCTCCTACCAGAGCTCAGAATCATCAACAATGTGATGGTTGTGGAGGATGTGAACCAGATTTCCAGGAATGCCAGATTGCTGATGAAAAAGTACATGGGGGTTTGCAGGCGGTGAGCCACACACACAAGGAAAATGATCGTTGTGTTCCCCGTCACTGTTGTCAGGTATATGAGTAGAAGGATCAGGGAGAGAAACAGCTGTAGCCTTTGATCAAGCCCTGAGAAACCCTCCAGGGTGAACTCAGCAACCACAGTTTCATTTCCTGCTCCCATGCGCAATTTCAGTACGTCCTACTGAGACAGGAGCACGAAGAAGCGAGTGTGAGAATTTCACAGTCTCGACGGGAGGGTAGATCCTTCCTTCTTTGCTCCCTTGCTTGCTTCCTATGTAACACAGACAGAAATATTCCTCTCAGCCATGCATCACACCCTGATTTCTCTGCTTCACATTTCACTGAGAGGCCTCAGAGATTTTACTGTCTTTTTTCTACCTTTTCCAGCCACTCACAAAGGATTCTTTCTCACGAGCACAGTATTGTAAAGAGGTTGTGAACTATTTCATGCCATGCCTGGGAAATTCTCTGTTCACTTCGACCTATTGCAAACATCCATCACATCTGTGTTTCAAAAGCCAACCTAACCTCCCGGCAAAAATACTTACTATTATCTGCAGATGCCAGTCCATCCATGTAGATAAGTATGTTGAAAGTTATTCCTTCTACTTTTCAGTCCTTGCCTTTTTTTGACTTGGAACTTCTGTGAGGCTTTCAAAACAAGCCAGTACTGAGCATCTCTTTTGTAATCCCCTGCTTTCTTCCACAGTTTCTTCCTCTCTGTTTCTCCAGAAAAGGGGGAGACATAGGGAACAAGTATAGCTTGCCTTC
Source organism: Apteryx mantelli (assembly GCF_036417845.1). NCBI lineage: Eukaryota > Metazoa > Chordata > Aves > Apterygiformes > Apterygidae > Apteryx > Apteryx mantelli. Next base: position 5,028,298 of record NC_089997.1, read on the forward strand.
TTTAATACTCTAAATAGCGAAATTCATGAGGGTTCCATTTGGTCATTGGAAATGTCTGTGTCAGACAGTCTCATCTGACATCATTGTGCACTGAAATAGAGTTCTTGCCAAACCATTGCCAAATTCCATTGTTATTAAATGTCCTCACCTAAATGCCTTGCTTTCCCTTTAGGGGAGGGGAGGGAATTGTCTCATCTTAAAGAACTTAGAGGCTGTCCTTTTGATTATTTGAAATAGAAAGGGTCTGGAACAGAGACGATACTAAGTAGGGTTATATTTGAGATGCCTAAAAGTCAGGCACTTCAGTTTGAGCAAGTTAGCTTCCTCCCATCTTGTCAATGCAGAAAGAGGGAAGAGTGTCTGGAAGAGACTGGTAACACTTGTTTCGCCTGCCGATTACAGTCTGGGAGGACCCAGCCTCTAGAGCTCTCTCTTTGCCTCCGTTGACTATATAGGGACCAAGGGAAAACAAGTGCAGACTCCAGCTGCTCACAGGCACCTCCAGTGAAGCTGATGAACTCACTATTTCAGTCTCAAATCTCTTCTTGCTAATTCCTTTTTTAAACCAAAAAACACATCTAACAGAAGGAAGCCCAAGGAAAACATAGGCAATAAATACTGACATTTTTCCCTCCACCTTTGCATTTGGTTTTAGACATATAAAGGAAAGGAGCAGATGACTCCACAAATAGGATGCTTCAAGAGTGCAAGGGCAGGAGGAGGAGATGATGGGTTTCAAGCAGTGAAACAGAGGTTCTCCACAGACTGTGTTCTTAATCTGCTGGATGTCACCTAAAATCATGCTTCTCCTGAATGTGCTTTCTTAGAGGAACCTGCAAAGCTGCTGAGAGCTTACAGCAAAGCAGCTTCTCTGCTCACCATGGGGGTAACCCTCTTGAACCCTTTTCTCAGGCTTTGGTTGGTTCAAGGGATTTGCTGTATTCAGGTCCCACATAGTCAAAAATGGAGCTACCCTATGCAATAGTGACTATGGCAGTGTGAGATATGCAGGTGAAGAAGGCTTCTTATGGCTTTCCCAGAGGGTATTCTCAGGACAGTGCATCTAGCGCAGGCATCAGACACAGGGGTCAGTGTGAAGGAGCTCAGCAACATAGCAGAGAAGGGAACAAAGCTCATGTTTGAAGGTAGCTGGTGCCCATGCAGGTTGCTCTCACCAAAGGGATGAGGCCACAGAAGAAAGAGTCTCTTTACCGGGGACACAGGGTACCTTGGTATTTAAGATGGTGGAGCTGAGCAAGAATAGAGATGCCATCACCCAATGGATAAAGATGAGTGTGGAGTCCAACCAGGGCTTCGTACAGATGGTACAGTGTGACAGGTTGCAAATGGCCCTGCAGCAATCGAAAGACATCACAACAAGCAGGTTGAACTCAGCTGTGCCCAGGAAGATGGAAAGGAAGGTCTGGAACCAGCAAGCAGCCATGGGATGGTCTTAATCTCCAAGATGAGGCCGACAAACCTTTTAGGGGCAAAGGGAACCAAATATCTGGGAAGGAGAAGCTGCTGGGGAAGAGATACGCTAGGGGTGGAACTGGTTGAGCCAAATGATGGCTATCATGACCATATTGCCCATGGCAGTGAGCAGATAAATCACCCATGACAGCGTGAAGGGAGGATCCATTTCAGAACGCGGTCTGTTGAAGGTGTGACAAGAGTAACTAATGTCATGCATGGTGAAATTCGTCTTGCTGCCTTCATCAACTTTCCCTTCCCTTTTCCTAGTCCTACTTTTCTTTCTTGAGGTGGCAGACCAGAACTGCACAAGGCATTCTCATTTTCTCTTTGTTTATATCCAATGCCATGAAATAAATGTTAATTCATCCCACCTGTCTTTAGACACAGTAAATAACTCTCCTGCCTCACTTGCTTGCAGTAGTCTGGACTGCTAGCTAAGAGCCAGTACTTGTGGCAAAAGCTCTGGAAATCAAGTTCCAGGTATGAAATTCAGGTTTCTCTTACAGTTAGAACTGTGGTGTGGGTGGGCAACAGGCTATCAGGCCTGTGCCTGTGTGTGCACTCAGAGCACTCAAGTCATTAATCCCCTGGATGGTCCAGGAACTCCCCCACCTAGTAATCCACACAGGTGAGATGATGGGCAGGTTTGAGACAGGGGATGGACTTGAAACTAGGAGATTGACCGAACTCCTACCACCTTCCAAATTAGGTGTTGGACTGACTGGTGCAGTCCTTCTCCAAGTGGGTATTCTGAACAGTTCTAGAGACTTCCAGAGGCAGATCCTGCTGTGCCTGGACCAATTCCTGTGCTTAAATGTGGTGAGTGCCATCACAGGTGGAGTATCTGGCTGTTTCAGAATCTCTGCAGCAGCTCCTGCTGCAGAACTGATTAAATTGTAATTACTTAAGACCCTTGAAAATTGACAGTAGAAACTGCTCCTGCAATGAAGAAGTGGCCATGTAGGACAGTCTTTTGTGCATTCTTAGGAGAGTTAGGAGATGCTTTGGTATGTAGTTTGAGGTAATCAGTAGCAATGGCTCATGCATATGCTGGAGAGGTCACACAGGACCACAAGCCAGCTGGATTATACAAATGCCCCAAAAGAACAGTTTGGGGAGTCTCATCTGATCCAGTGGAAACCACTGTTGGAAGGACTCTGACAAAGGAGACTGCCGCTGCTGCCTGGACAGTAACCAGCCATCCTGCTCAAGAGATTTGATGTCCCTTGTGAGTGTTACCTGTGACACGCCAATAGAGGGGCCTCTGGGATTCTTTCAGATTCGGGGGTTATTTGCGCTGAACTCCGAGAGATCATCATTTGTCAAGTATGAGAATTTATTAGAGATAAGAGGTTATAACAAAAAAAGCTAGAAAAATAACAGAACTGAAAAAATATATATACATATCAGAGCTCTACAGTTAAATCACAGATGCACGGTACAGCGACTGCTCTTGCCCTTTATTGGCCACCCTTCTGGTACAGTTTTGCCCGGATTCTCCTCATCATGCCATTGACATCCACTGGCCAGCTGATGGTCGGTCAGAGTCCACACCAACTTCTGTGGATTATTCTCTTTTATAGCCAGTCAAAACAACACCAGCGCACAGTTACACAAAGGCTGTATGGCCTCAGTCAGTAACAGTGCGCACATCAACAGGTAGCCTAGTGCTCAGCCCACAGCACTGCTCAGTTGGCAACAGCACCCATGAACAGGTCGTTCTGTGGGGAATGGTTCCACAGCACCTAGATGTTTATGGAGTGAGTCTGTGGTGTCACTTCTCCTCTGTCTGGCCTTGTCACTCCTGGGGTTGGTAGAGGTTGTGCCCCCAGGCTGCAGCAACCCCACAGCGTGGTGGCTCCAGCCGTGATGCACCCGGGGTTCCTTAACTCCTGGGAGCACCCCAGAACAAACCCCTCTTCTGTGGGCTGCACCATCCAGAGTCCCACGCTTGCCTGTGTGGCGCCTGTCACTCCACCCCTTGACACCGCCAGACACACACATTTTTTTCAGAAGGCCCCAAATTCCCCTTGGTGTGCAGTGGGCGGCTTTTCGGTAAGCACAGCGTACTGGGGAAATGCACACTGCTATTAATAGATGCCAAAAGCAAAGCATGCCCATTTGTAGTAACATGTAAACAACTGTTAAAAATAACAGTCTTAATCCTAATAGCAACATGATTGGTCTGGCCTATTGACCCAAATTCGGTGAATCCGAATGTTGTTCCAGTTCAATATGTTAACACAGAAATCTTATTTCCTTTAATTGCAAGCATTTCTTTCCTGCTCTGAAAGATCCATTTGTTCCCCAAGCTGGAATAGTTCCCTTTAGAGAAGCTTCAACTAGGGTTGGACACCTTTTTTTTTTAATTATTTTTCCATATTTCCCTGTCTTCTCTATAATAAACAGACTTTAACTTCAAATCAACAGTTGTTGCACTTATGCATAGATTTTATCATCTTTTTCTCTTTCTTTCCTTTCCTTTTATCAAGGGAAGGTGTTAGTACCTTACTTAGGATCATGAATTCTTACAAACACTAGAATACAGCTGTTAAGTTTGGTTATCAGCCTGGTATGAGTATCTTATCATACTTAGGTCTGCCATCTTCCTTTGATGTTACTTCTCTTCTGGCTCCTAGATTCATTCTATTATTTAGATACTTTAAAAAACCACATTACTTAGCCTAACAATTCTATCACTCTTTCTGGCTGCTTCTTTTCAAGTTGCTCTTCAGAGGGTCACTCTGTAAAACCAAAACAAAAAGAAAGCCTCCCAAGGCCATTAGGTTGTTATAGTTTGGTTTTAACTGTAACTGCTGAAGCTATTTCTTTTAAGATTACTCGGTTACATCCATCTATTATTCAAATTTGAACAGGTTTTTTTTTTTCATTGATTTTTCTTTATGCTCAGAAACTTTTACTACAGCTTGGGGCATTTTCCAGCCCCTTCTGGTTTCTGGTGTACTTAAAGATGCAGGCTTTCCGCATTCGAGGTCTTTTCTTGTTTCCTAACTCTGCCCCTGGGGCTCTTATCTGCAGAGCCCGATCTCCACCCTGAGTCCTCCTGTGCCTCAGTGCCAGGCAGAGCAGTTATACGCAGCAGGGCGGGTAGAGCGTTTCTCACGTTCTGGTGAGAAACAAGCCGCCCAAGCCCAGTCTTGCTTTCCACCCAAAGCCTCCCCTGCTTCGCTCCCTCTCCTCTTTCACCTCTCTCTTTCACGTCTTTTTTTCTTCCACATGGTGGACTCCAATTGGCTGACAGAGCCATCAGTGAAATCCAGACCCGCCCCCCTCCTCCTGCCAGCCAATAGGCAGGTCGCAAATCAGCAGCTGCCTATGGGAATGAGCTAGGGGAGGAGTCACAATGTTGCAGTGTCCAGATGGTGTGTTGTAAAGGTGAGGTTACAAACTGTCCATTTAATCGGGGAATGGGGGAACAGAAGAGAGAGCCAGACAGCTCCTGGGGGTCCCGGGCGATGCTGGGGGCCGTGCTGCTCTTGGGGATCTTGGACCAGGCTGGGTTTCTGTACAAAGGTCTGGAAGAGCCTTGATGGAAGCCCCTAGACAAGAGGGGTTTTCCTGGGCGCTTAGAGAAACCCATGCACGACCCAGGGATGTTGAGGGAAACCCCTCTCACCCACCCCCAAACCCACTGCTCTCCCCAGAGACCTTCCTGGATACTCTGGCTGGGAGCAGGAGGGGACATGGGGGCACAGACAGGCCCCAGACTTGCCTCCTTCAGGTCTTCAGCTCCACAACATGTCACAGCTTCAAGTGAGCTCCCTAAAGCAACACTTCCCATGCCCCTGGTGCATAGAGAAGACTTTGGGTGGACACACAGGAGACAGGGGAGAGAAAGGGCAGAGACACCAGAGTGCAGAATTACGGCTCCCAGCATCACAGAGGGTGTGCCACAGGCTGAATAAGCAACGCAAAGAAGTAAAGGAGTCCTTCCTTTCGCAGTGCCTTGGAAAGTCACATCTCTGACAGTATTCAAGAGGGATGCAGCCTCCCTTTTGCAAGATTTGCCCCAGGACTGTGCAGAGACTAGCAAGAGCAGGAAGGCAGGTTGTTGGGAGGCTCTCAAATTTTAGCAGCTGCAGAGCTGGGAGCTGGTCATCTCACACATTTCTGAGTGAGTCAAAATGCAGGTCCTGAGGCATTGCACTGCCTCATAGACTCTGCACCAGAGCCTGGACAGCAGCACTGCAGTGTGTCGGCATGTCCTGAGAAGTCTGGGGTCAAAACTGGGAGATCCAGGATGTCAGGGCTGTCCAGACCCTGGCAGAGGAAGGGTGCCTGCGGGGAGGAGGGCAGGGGGCTGAGGAGTGTACCCAGGGGAGAAGCACAGTCCCAAGGTGACACTGAAAAGCACAAGGACCAAATGAGGCCCAGGGATGAGAAATGGCTTTCCTCAGGCTCAGCCAGAAGGAAAGATGGGCAAATTTCATGGGAAATGGGAAAACTTCCCCACATTTGCTACCTGGCCTTGCCCATGGCTTTGGAGCCTGGCAGGCTCCAGGGTCCTGGATAAGGGCCTCGGGAAGATGTGTGTTAAGGGCACGTTTGCTCTTTTCTGGCATAGCATCTCTATCTCAAGCACTGCCGACCGAGAAACCTTGCTGAGGACTTCTAAAAGCAAAGAGCCTGCCTTGGTGCCTAAAGGATGAAGGCTACGTCCTGTCCCACATTGTCCTACATCCTGCTTCCACAAAAAGAGTGACCCACAGCAGAAACCAGTTTTGAGGCTCACCAAAGCATTTCTCAGCCTGTGGCCACGCTTTGTGGTGTTTCATCCCACATGACTTGGATCCTGTAAAAATGCCAGACCTCAAACCAACCCCCAAACCCCAGATTCCTGCACACATCTGCCCAGTGCAGAGACCTGTCAGTGCAGGGGTGCAGAAGTGATGTCGCCAGTGCCCCATTTGAGATATTTCACAGTCTTTGACAGTGTCTGGAGACGTTCCTGAAGGATTTATCAGAAAATTATGGAAAATAACTGCAGTGAAAGGAGGTGTTGGCTTTCCAGGACATGAGGGGAAATCTCTCTGCTCTCTCCCTGCCTGTGCCATCTCCATGGCAGTGACCTACTGAGCCCCCAGATGACACAAGCTGAGGTCACAGTGGAAGGTGTCACATCACAGAGAGGTCTCCCTGGTGTTGTGGCGGGGAGGCCTCACTTCCCTGTGAGGCCCAGGCACTCCTGGGCACTGCTCACACCTTCCCCACGGCTGCCCTTCATAGTGGTTCCATGGCAAGCAGAGGGCACAGGAGGCAGTGAGGCAACGTTGGGGCTGCTCACCAACAGGCAGAGGAGCAGGGGCACGTTGGAAAGGAGTTGTGGGTGACGAGACAAGAAGAGCGTCCTTCCTCATTGGCTGGAGAGGTTATCTGAGGGCAAGGGGGCAAGCAAGATGGAAGGTTGCTGGATGGACACCGTCAGCCTGGACCACAGTTCCTTGTTCCCAATGCTCGTGTGGCTCTCCAGTGAAGGTAAGGGCTTTGGGAGCTCCTTCCTGAGGTGTTGCACTGAGACTGTTAACTGCAAAAACTGCTGTGGTGGATCCCAGGCCGTGGGGGTGGCTGAACAGGGCTTGGGGCTGCTGCAAGAGCCCTGCCTGAGGGTCCCCTGTGGCTTGGGGGACAATGTGGCAGCCAAGACTCCTGGGTCCTGCAGCTGGGGTTGCCCTGAGCCCCAAGGCTTCTGTGGGCCAAGTCCATCGCCTCTTGGGTGTGGGGCAGGAATCTATGGCCAGGTTTCCCTGGCAGTGGGTCCCCCTTTGGGATCTGGCTCTGGGAGGAAAGGGGTCCTTGCATCCCACAGGCTGCGGTGTCCTGCAGCTCCCGGAGGGCTCTCAGGAGCCTGCTGGAAATGCCTTTGCTGGAAATGGATCCTTCACCTCGTAATAAATCCAAGTCGTCTGCTTGTTTGGGAGAACCGCTGATCCTTCTCCCTGGATCCTCTTGTGCCTCCAACTTGGCACAGCATGTTTTGAGCTGAGATGCCATTACAGATGGCCACAGCCCCTGTCCTCCTGCAAATTGGGCTCAAACTTCTGCACCCAAAGATAGCATGTTTGGGAAAGCAGCTTGGAAACAGGGGGAGGCACAATCCCCACTGCAAAGGTCCTGGCTGACCCCAAGGATTTTTCTCTGAGCTGGGGTGGGCGGTGCTGGGGTGAGCCCAACACAGCCATCTCCCCCAGCCCCCTCATGACCCCACACCACCGCTCCCTAGTCGAGCCCTGGGGCTGCCGTGGGCAGGGGGCCAGGGCAGGATGGGCGAGAGGACCCTGCCCTGCCCTGCCCTGCCCTGTGGGCAGCAGGACACTGCCTGCGGGCTCCGGCACCCCGGCCAGCCCCGGGGCCCCCACGCCAGCACCACAGCTGCCACCAGCACACGCCCCAGCGCTGCCCCCCCACACCCCACACGACCCCCAGGGCGCAGGGCAGCCAGCAGCCCCGCGGGGACCCTGCCGCAGAGCCCAGCAACACCGGGGCAGCAGCTGTGCCCCAGGGCCCCACACTGCCCGCCCACACGGCGCCGCGCTGCCCCCAGGCCCCGCCGCGCCCCACGCTGCCGCCCACAACATGGCACCCGACTGCGGGGGAGGGGGCAGAGCTGGCCGCCAGGGCAGGAGGGCCCAGCGTTGCCATGGCATCACCCAGTGCAGCCCTCCTATTGGCTGTCAGGAGGAGGGGGGCGGGAACAGATTTCATTGATGGCTCTATCAGCCAATTGCAGTCCAACATGGGAAAAAAAAAAAGACGTGAAAGAGGAGCGGAAGCAAAGGAGGCGAGAAGCGGGTGAGAGAGCGGGTGCGAGTGGGTTTGGTGGGGGCTACGGGTATGTTGAAATGGCAGCGGGTGCCCTCCCGCCGGGGCGGGGGCAGCGGTGCTGGTGCCGGGGCTGCTTTGCTGCAGGGAGCTCCAGAAGGTGAAACCATGAAATAGGAGAATGCTGGTTGTCCTGGATGTGTGGAGGATTTTCTGGTTTTGTTCAGCACTGGGGAAGGAACCAGACTTCTGAGTTGTGGGAAGGCTTCTCCCTCTGCCTGGGGCATGAGGCCCTGCTGTCTTCAGTGTCGTAATTTCTCATCCCATGAAATCATCTTTTTCGAAAATGTTGCCAAGAATTACTTGCAGGCCTTTTTCCAATTCCTAAGTTTTATGGGCTATATGTAGAGACTACCTAGGCAAAAGCTAATCTACTTTTTCGGGTAGTAACTAGTACGTAATGGGTGTTTTGGTGCACTGTGAGCATTGTGAAGCCACGATGTAAATCAGGGAGGCCGCTGAGGAGCTGGCTGAGCCTTGGGGGAAGGCAGGGGGAGCTGCAGGTGGCACCAGGCACATGGTCAGGGTGTGGGTAGAGAGGTCACCACTGTCTGTGAGAGCTATGCCAGAAAATCACCAGTGTCAAATCAAGTCTTTGTAAGTAGCTGACAGGCCAGCAGGAGGCACATGGCTCAGCTGTTGATGATGAGGTCACTTCTGCCTGAGTACCTGATAGGCCATCTGGAGGAAGAAGGCTTGTCTGTTGCTTGTGAGGTCACTTGTGCATGATGAACTGATTGGATAGCAGGAGCTATGTGGCTGGAAAGGTGATTGTGAGGTCACTTCTACCTGAGCGGTTGATAGGGCGGCAGCAGGTCCGTGGCTGGGATCTGTGTTTTTGAGATCATTTCTGCCTGAGCAGCTGATAAGGCAGGATTGGGCTCATGGCTGGGAAACTTACAGTGAGGTAATTTCTGTCTCAGAGGCTTCTAGGCCAGTGACAGAGACCTGGCCGTGAAGGTGAGTGTGAGGTGATGTCTTTCTGAGTGCCTGCTAGGCCAGCAGCAGGCAGTTAGGCATGGGCGTTGCTTGTGAGGTCTCTTTTGTCAGAGTAGCTGCTAGGCCAGCAGTAGTTGATGGCTGGGGAAGTTATTTGGAGGAAAGTTCTGTCTCTGAAGGGCATAGGCCAGTAGCAGGCATGTGGTGGGGGTATGAACTTGTGAGGTCACCTCTGTGTGAGCAGCTGAGAGGTGAGGAGAAGACAGATGGCTTGGATGGTGGTGGTGAGGTCAGTTCTGGGTTTGTTGCATGTGCTCAGAGGAGGGCTTGACCCCTGCAGTGCTCTCCAGCAATACAGAAATGCAACTAATTAATCAAGCAGAAGTAGATGTTCCACATCATCTGACACACATTTTGTTCCACTCCATAGTACTGCTACATTTCAAATGCGGATGATGTTCTGTGGTGAACATGGAGATGGAGTTTGCCTTTCCACTTGTTGCTAAGTAGAAGCTTGCAGCCTTGTCCCGGTCATCTAGGGAGTCCAGCTAGACTTTTGAGGCTGCTAAATGAATGTAGTGCTGGTGTGAGCAGTGGTGTTAGTAATGTCTTATTCTGAGGGTGTGTGTGCTTTAGAACTTGCCCCTGTCAAAACAGCAGGGAGCATGTGAGATTTTCTTGCAAGGTCTGAATGATGTCTCCCAAACGAGCACTGGTATACAGACATGGTGTCACCTGTGCAAAAAAGAGGGGTGGAACATCTCGGTGGATCTGCTGGCTGTGCTCTCACCAATACTGCTCAGCACAGAGAGGAGACATTGGCCCCTGACTGTTGTGACTATGTAAGGCCAGCAGAACTGACAGTAACACTCCGATTCTTTCTTTCTTTCTAGGTTGCTCCACTCATGGAGGTTCTCAGTGCAGTCCTAGAGCCTCTGAGGATGGAGGCAGGGTGCCAGGGTGTGTCCCTGTACCTGTCAACATCTTTGCCAACATCGTGAGTCCTCTGTGAAAGCAGCTGCAAGTGAATGAGCTGAGGCTATGTATGGATGTGAAGGCTTCCATAAATGCGCCTGGCTTCCGTGGGTGACTTGGGGTGTGGGTTCACCTCCTGGTACCTCTGCTGTGCTGCAAATTCCACGTCCCACGTTTGCTGTTACTGCCAGCCCACTCAGCAAATGCTGTTGTGCCCCCTCTTTTTCCTCGAAGGTTGTGGTGCCATATAGGATGAGTCCAAGACCCTTATAATAGATGCCAGCATGTCTTGAGTGCCTTTTGTGAGTGCCCCAAAGCCTCTGTGGCTTGACCTGAGGAAGTCTCAGAGTTCTTGGGCTGCTGGCTCTTGGAGGGGTGAAGATGTGCCCAGGGCCAGGTTGCCCAGCCCTCAATGCTCTGTGAAGCCAGCTGTGGAGCCTGGACTGCTGCTGCAGAGGCTGCGCAGCCAGGAGAGCTGTCATTTCAGCAGCCGTCCAGTGTGGGGCTGTCTCGTTGCTTGGGCCTCATGTCAAAGCCTCTGCACCCTTTTCCCCTTCCCCAGGGCTCTTTGTGCAAGTAACTAAAGGAAAGGAAGGGAGTTTTCTTTGGGCTCAGGAGGCCTTCAGGACTCTCAACTGTTTTTGCGTTGTATCTGTATCTTTTGTATTACTACAGAAAATCCCCATGCCCCCATCCCTAGCTGGATGTTCGTGAGGGGATGGAAGTGGAAAGCAGCAGCGTGCTGTGCCCAAAGCAAGCCAGCTCCTTCCCTCTGAAAAGAGCAGCATTGTCCATGGAGCCATCTCTGTCCCTGCCTGATCTTGTGCTGCTCATTTGCAGAGGCCTTGTGAGCCTCGAGTGCCTTGGCCACCTTGTGGTGTTACCGCAAGAGCTTCCCTGTGTGTCTGGGTTGAGGAGCCAAGGGAAGGCAGCGAGCAGAGCAGTGGCTGGGGAGTGTGCAAGTGGCGAGTGTCCTGCATGCATCTCTTCTTGCTGGCACTTGGTTGTATTGAGGAGAAGAGCCAGGTGTGTGGGGCCGAGACAGTGTGTTTGTAGAGTAGGTGGCAGAGCAGAGGTCTGGCGTCAGGTTGATGGCTGGTGCAGTGCTGAGCTGACGTGACAGTGTGGGAAACCCTTTGCAGTGGAGCTGCTCCCTCAGCTGATCTCTGTCCCTAGAAATGCACTAGAAATGGAAGTGGCATCCTGCTGTCATTGTGTAGGTGCTGCAGTGACAAGGCTCCCAGCTGGGACTTGATGGTACTAAAGGAAAAGCAAGACCAATCGTTCCCTTTTGTGATTTGTCGCCAGGGTGCCAGAGTGGAGCTGTCCGATGAGCTGGAGAGAGTCTTCCAGGAGATGAAAGCCGTTTGCAGAAGACTGTTCTGTATGGAGTGATAACAGCGTAATCGAGGGACGTGCAAGTGTCCCAGGTGAGCTTCTCCTCTGTGAAGGTTTGCACTTTTCAGATCCCTTGTGACTCAGTACCAGATAGGGCAGCAGCAGGCAGGTTGATGCCATTTGCACTTGTGAGGTGAGTTGTGCCTCTGCAGCTGGTAGGCCAACAGCATGGCCATAGCTTTGGTGATGATGGTGAGGTGCCTTGTGTCTCAAAGCCTCATAAACCGGGAGCAGGCCCGTTGCTGCTGTTTGTGCTTTTGTGGTCAGTTGTGTATCAGTATGTGACTGCCGATCAGCATGCACATTGCTGCTGTTTGTGCTGGATTAGGGCAATTGTGCCTCAGTTACTAACAGACCAGGAGCAGCTATATGTCTTCATGGCTGATGGTGAGGTCACTTCAGCCTCAGCACCTGACAGTGCAGCTTGCTGCATATTCCTGCTGTTTATGTTTGTGGAGTCATTCGGCCGAAGTATCTGCTAGGCGACTGGCAGCCACATTGGTCCTTTTTGTACTTGTGAGGTGTCTGTTGCTTCAGTATCTGATTAGACAGCATCAAGCACATTACTGCTGTTTGTGGTTGTGAGGTCACTTGTGGCTCAGTGCCTGGTAGGCCAGTGCTAGGCCCATGGCTGCTGTTTGTGGTTGTGAGGTCACTTGTGTCTCAGTGCCTGATAGGCCAGTGCTAGGATGTGGCTGCTGTTTGTGGTTGTGAGGTCACTTGTGGCTCAGTGCCTGATAGGCCAGTGCTAGTTGCATGGCTGCTGTTTGTGGTTGTGAGGTCACTTGTGGCTCAGTGCCTGATAGGCCAGTGCTAGTTGCATGGCTGCTGTTTGTGTTTGTGAGGTCACTTGTGGCTCAGTGCCTGATAGGCCAGTGCTGGTCATGTGGCTGCTGTTTGTGGTTGTGAGGTCACTTGTGGCTCAGTGCCTGGTAGGCCAGTGCTAGGCCCATGGCTGCTGTTTGTGGTTGTGAGGTCACTTGTGTCTCAGTGCCTGATAGGCCAGTGCTAGGATGTGGCTGCTGTTTGTGGTTGTGAGGTCACTTGTGGCTCAGTGCCTGATAGGCCAGTGCTAGTTGCATGGCTGCTGTTTGTGGTTGTGAGGTGACTTGTGTGTCAGTGCCTGGTAGGCCAGTGCTAGTCTCATGGCTGCAATTTGTGGTTGTGAGGTCACTTGTGGCTCAGTGCCTGGTAGGCCAGTGCTAGGCCCAAGGCTGCTGTTTGTGTTTGTGAGGACACTTGTGTCTCAGTGCCTGATAGGCCAGTGCTAGTTGCATGGCTGCTGTTTTCAGTTGCGAGGTCACTTGTGTCTCAGTGCCTGATAGGCCAGTGCTAGTTGCATGGCTGCTGTTTGTGTTTGTGAGGTCACTTGTGTGTCAGTGCCTGATAGGCCAGTGCTAGTTGCATGGCCGCTGTTTGTGTTTGTGAGGTCACTTGTGTGTCAGTGCCTGATAGGCCAGTGCTAGTTGCATGGCTGCTGTTTGTGTTTGTGAGGTCACTTGTGTGTCAGTGCCTGGTAGGCCAGTGCTAGTTGCATGGCTTCTGTTTGTGTTTGTGAGGTCACTTGTGGCTCAGTGCCTGATAGGCCAGTGCTGGGCCCATGACTGCTGTTTGTGGTTGTGAGGTCACTTGTGTGTCAGTGCCTGATAGGCCAGTGCTAGGATGTGGCTACTGTTTGTGTTTGTGAGGTCACTTGTGGCTCAGTGCCTGATAGGCCAGTGCTAGTTGCATGGCTGCTGTTTGTGGTTGTGAGGTCACTTGTGTCTCAGTGCCTGATAGGCCAGTGCTAGGCCCATAGCAGATATCTTCAGTTGTGAGGTCACTTGTGTGTCAGTGCCTGATAGGCCAGTGCTAGGGTCATGGCTTCTGTTTGTGTTTGTGAGGTCACTTGTGGCTCAGTGCCTGATAGGCCAGTGCTGGTCATGTGGCTGCTGCTTGTGGTTGTGATGTCACTTGTGGCTCAGTGCCTGATAGGCCAGTGCTAGTCCCATGGCTGCTCTTTGTGTTTGTGATATCACTTGTGTCTCAGTGCCTGATAGGCCAGTGCTAGTTGCATGGCTGCAGTTTGTGGTTGTGAGGTCACTTGTGGCTCAGTGCCTGATAGGCCAGTGCTACGCCCATGGCTGCTGTTTGTGGTTGTGAGGTCACTTGTGTCTCAGTGCCTGATAGGCCAGTGCTAGTTGCATGGCTGCAGTTTGTGTTTGTGATGTCACTTGTGTCTCAGTGCTTGATAGGCCAGTGCTAGGCCCATAGCAGATATTTTCAGTTGTGAGGTCACTTGTGTGTCAGTGCCTGATAGGCCAGTGCTAGGCCCATGGCTGCTGCTTGTGGTTGTGATGTCACTTGTGTCTCAGTGCCTGATAGGCCAGTGCTAGGATGTGGCAGCTGTTTTTGTTTGTGATGTCATTTGTAGCTCAGTGCCTGACAGGCCAGTGCTAGGCCCATGGCTGGTATTTGTGTTTGTGAGGTCAATTGTGCCTCCTTGGAGGACAGCTGTGGACAGCCAAGATCTTTTTGCCTTCACTTGGAAGGGACAACAATCAACTTGGACTAGAGTACCACAGGTATTTACGGGGTCTCCATCTAGTTTTTCACGTATGCTTTAAAATGATCTTGTGGATATTGAGCTTCCAGTACATTCAGTGTTAATTCAATATGTGGATGATTTGTTAATAGCGAGTAAAGATTACAAGACTTGTTTGAAAGACACTATTTCTCTATATAATGCTCTTGCAGAGAAAGGGCATCGAGCAGCTCCATCCAAGCTCCAGCTGTGTCAACAAGAGGTAAAATATTTGGGGTTTATGTTGAAGGAAGGACACAGATTAATTGATCCAGAATGGGTAACGCCAATTCTTGATATGCCCCGTCCTATAACAAAAAAGCAATTTAGGGGATTTTTAGGAGCTGTAGGATTTTGCCAACGATGGATTCCTGGGTTGGGAGAACTTAGCAAACCTGTGGTCCAGGCAACAAAGAAGGAGGAGATAGATAGAGCCTTTGACCTGGAGTCCAGAAAAAGAGAAAGCTTTCATATCTGTGAAAAAGGCGCTGGTCTCAGCCCCAGCTCTGGGACTACCAGATTATAGTAAACCATTTGAATTATTCGTTCATGAACAACAGGGAGTAGCAAGTGGAGTACTCACTCAAAAACTAGATCCTCACTGTAGGCCAGTGGCCTATTACTCCACCCAACTGGATGCGGTAACCAAAGACACACCAGGATGCATCAAAGCGATAGCAGCTACAGTGACCCTTATTGAAAAAACACGACCTGTACTTTTGGGTCACCCAGTGACTGTGTATGTGCCACATGAAGTGGAACTGTTAATGAAACAACACGCTACTCAAGCACTATCCCCACAGAGAGCTCATCGCTATGAACTAATAATATTACTCGCAGATAATGTGTCCTTAAAGAGATGAAACATCTTAAATCCAGTGATGCTATTACCTCCACCTGAAGATGGAGAGCCTCATCATTCCTGTGACCAGGTGGTTGTCAGTTGGAGCAAGCCCCGGGAGGATCTCCAAGATGAACCTTTAGGAAACTCAGACTTAGTTCTGTTTACAGATGGATCAATGGATCATCCTGTTATTTGGACAGAAAACGCCATTCAGGCTGTGCTGTCACCAACCTCTTTGAGGTACTTGAGGCTAATCCCTTATCTCCGTCTGTAAGCACTCAAGGGGCAGAATTAATAGCATTAACCCAAACAGCAAAGATAGGTAAGCACCTGTGAATAAATGTATATACCAACTCAAAATACGCATTTGGAGTATGTCATGCAACTGAGATGTTATGGAAAGAACAGGGATGTTTTACATCATCAGGAAAGAAAATAGCTAATGGAGAAGAAATACGTAATTTGCTAGAATTAGTCCCAAAGAAATTGCTGTAATACACTGCCCAGCCCATACTAAAGACACTGCAGAAATTAGTAAAGGAAATGCTTTAGCTGACGCTGCTGCGAAGGCAGCAGCCTGACAACCTTTGAGGGACTGTATGGTCGCAATTGCAATGATGGACCAGAGTGAATGGCCAAATTTAATAGACCCCAAAACCATGTATGAAAAAGACTGCTTGGCAGAAGAGAAAAACCAATGGGAAAAGTGGGAAGCAAACCAAAATGATGATGGAATATGGACAGTTGGAGGAAAACCAATTCTACCAAAGAAATATGTAATTACTGTAGCTAGGTGGTTCCACGATAAAGCTCATGGGGGAACAGAGGCAGTAGCTAAGCAGGTACCAAAAATATTGGCAGCTCCAGGAATTTATGCTGCTGCGAAAAGGATAACCAAGAGCTGCCCGACCTGCCAAAAGTTCTCAAGCAGCAAAGCAAGCTCAGAGTTAGGGGGACGACCGTGGGCCTACTTCCCTTTTCAAAGGCTACAAATAGATTACGCGGATATGCCAGCTGCCAGTGGGTGAAAACATTTGTTAGGGATAGCAGATCAGTTATCAGGCTGGGTAGAGACTTTCCCAACAAGAAAGGCCGCTGCAGGAGTAGCAAAAGACTTACTAAAAGAAAACATACCCAGGTATGGGGTTCCAGAAGCCATTGATTCCAACAGGGGTGCCCATTCTACAGCAAACATGATCAACCAATTATATAAATCACTGGGAATAGAGAAAAAACCTACATACCCCTTACCACCCACAGTCTTCAGGACAGGTAGAAAGAAAAAAATAGCAAAAGCATGCACACACACTAACCTAAAATGGCCTGAAGCCCTAAATTTAGTCCTATGGGATGTTCAAAATGCTCCGCAAGAACCCATAGGACCAACACCAGCAGAAATTCTCTTTGGGAGACATTTAGCCATACCAGGGACTTATATCCTGGCTAAGACCAGCCTGTTGGACGGAGATGAACAGCTAACCCAATATGTTCTAGGTATCCAAAAAAGGTTTGAAAATCTTAAAAAATATGCTCAATGGTATCAGTGCACACCACCTGAAATACAAGTGCACGATATACAACCTGGAGATGAAGTATTGGTAAAAGTATTCTCACGAAAAACTAAGTTGGAACCAAAATGGGAAGGACCCTACACTGTATTGTTAAGTTCTTATTTTGCTGTTAAAGTTTTAGGAAAAGAGAATTGGATTCACCACTCACACATGAAACAAACTGCAGACCAAGAAGCGAGCACAGCAGGTGTCACTACAGAGCAATGAAGACAACCACACATGCTCCCTGGATGTGCCTAATATTGTTTCTAACCACAAGTTCCGGATGGATAAGTATACAGTTAATAAGACGAGATAATTATGATACACAAAGGTATTCTGAAAACAATACCAAAGGAAACCAAATTTGGTTTAATTATTCAGGGCTAGGAGTGAGTGAATTCAGTTTAACCTTTTGTTGCATGTCAGCAAATTTACATGAAACAGTATTGACAGAAACTAAAAGCAAATGCTGTAAAAAAAAAAAAAAAAAACAGTGTAAAACTGACCAAAAGTGGTGTATATCTGTATCCTCGAAGAGAGAAATAGAAGCCCAGGTCTCCTGTGTTAGCTCGGATCAGTCCAAACCGACCCCCCTGGATCAATCAAGAACTATTCCCTCGAGTAAAATGTCTCCCATAATAGTAAAGGCAGGACCATATGTAGTTAGAAATACAGGCCAACAATGAGTGTTATTCAACCCATCTTGGTCTCTTAAATGGGTAGAACTATTGATGCAAATTAATATCTCTACAATCAAACCGGCCTGTTCACCATTTCTAAGTACCTCCTATGCGGGATGGTCAGCACGGTTGCATAGGCGAACCCTCACCTCTCCCAAATGAACGAGGAGGGATGTGACCGGTATGATAGGGGCAGGATTAGGAGTTTTAAATAGTATAGATGCCGAAGTGCTCATGAATAAACTAAGTACAGTGACAAGTGATTTGAACAAATTAGAACACCCATTGCGTTCCTCTTTATTAGCATTAGGAACTAACCAACAGCTCTTACCTGATACATTACCTCAATGGGAAAGAATTAATGAAAGAGACCACTAATTAATTGTAAATGCACTTGGTGTAGCCCAGTATAATGTTTCTCTAGCTCTTAGTTGTATCCAAGCTCAGCTGTGGATGCAATCTGTGGTAGCAGCAATTATTAGAGAAGGTGAAGAGGGCACCTTACCCACTGAAATTCGAAAGGTAATTTGGGATAATGCAACTAAATTTGAAAAGGAATTGCACTCTTGGTGGCGTCTCGTCAATTTTACTTATGACCCCATCAACAATAAGGCTATAGCTTTTGTCTTAACAATACTCAATGCTTTGGTATACACCATATACCCAATCATTGTGCTGGGATTAAACCATAATGGAGCTGTACTGAATCTGATAGAACATAGAGTGTGGGCCCAACAAAACAGAAACAAATGGCAAACTGTTGATGTTAACACGTGTTGTACGGGAACAACAAGGATTTATTTGTGCGAGTAATACCATCAAAGCTCAAGACTTTTGTCTTGATACTGAACAAAATGTTTGTCATTTTGAAATACATCCCGATGAAACCCCTGAAACTGTACTTGTATATATTGGAAAAGGATGTGTTTGTATGGGAACCCTCTGTGATCTTATATTCATAGATAACATTACTGTAAACACAAGTTATCACTCAAATATTTGTATTTGTAGTTTTACTAAAATTATGGGATGTGCCTTTAATTATTCAGCTCTATTGTGCCTTATCAATTATTACAGTCTAATTATTCCTTACGTCAAGATTTATTGCCTACCCCCATCGGAATGAATCTTACATTGGTGAAGAAACTACTACAACATGATGACCTGTGTCAACTGCTAAAATGCATCCGAAACAACGAACAAAAAACTCTAATCACCGTTCATCATGATACAGAAGAGATACACCACATCTTGGAAAGAGTGAAGAAGGATGAAGAATATCATTGGTGGGAGACTCTTCTGGGATGGCCACCAACCACAACAGGGATCTATAATCACATGTTGCACCCAGTAGTGGTTGTGTGAAGTTTAACCATGTTATGCCTATTATTTACAATCATGTTGCACATAAGCTTGTGGAGAGTGACAGTACGCCTCGAAAGGCTTCGAGAACTCTGCTTAACATGTTAGCAGGGATGCTTAATAAAAACAAAGGGAGGCCTGTTAGAGAATATTGGACTGAAGCTGTCTAGAGTTGATCACTTAGCATAACTTGCTTAGCGTTAGTAGCTAAATTTGCTGAAGCCAGAGGCCGCAAGCTATGACCATTCAGCTAGATATGTTGAACTTTTAGCTAGTTAAGTAAAAGAAGGCCCCAAAGCAGGTTCAAGTTGGAGAGATAAGGGCAGGAGGGGGGACTGTAGAGAGAAACAAGCAGTTTAACATTAATGAGCACCAGCAGGGAGATGGACTTTAACCTAGGACACAGAAGGAAGAAACAAAGGAACCACAAGACTGATTCTGGAGGACAAGATAAGGAAGTAGAAGAGCCATTGATACCTATGCAGAAGTGCGATAAGAAGTAAAGAACACACCTGGAAACTCCGGAAAGGACCAACCGGGAGCTGGAAGACCCCGAACTCTAATAATATGCTTGGTTCAGATCTATGGGGTGGATCCTAGACTGGAATGGATATAATTACCCAGGGATTTGTTCAAACGGGGTCCCTCTTTGGAGGCCCCCAGCTCGAACTGTAATTACCGCACGTGTGTCATTAAAATTTTTTTTGCTCCAATCTCACTTCAAACTTCTGTCTCAGTGGGAACCTAGGGTTGGACCCTGATATGGTGGCTGGTGAGCCTAATTTTCCATAACAGTAAGGCAGCAGTTGCCATTGTAATGTGACATATGTTTTTGCCCAAATCACAAAGCAGACCTACTAGTTAACTTCTCATATGACTGAACAAATGATGTCTTATTTTTGCACTGTTTAAAGCATCAGGAACACTTGGAGTAACCTTCCATCAACTAGACAATTTTCTCAAACAGAACACCAAGCATCTGTCTGAAATCGGAAAATGCTTAGAAGAAAGAGAAGGAATGATGATCTATTATAAGAGTTAATGGATTTGGTTAGCAAAAGGGGAAACCAACCTTACAGAACATCATGGGTATGATATCTCTAACAGTTGGTCACCAAAAGCTACCACTGTATTGTGATCGATGTGACATCCTGTGCTCATCCTGTTAATGATCCATGTGTTGATCCCCACCTCTGCCCAAGCTGGGGCTCCAAGCTGACCTCCCCCCAGCTCCCTGGACTGCTCCCCCCATGCCCCTTCCCCCTCCTGGGGGGCTGGAGCTGCCCCAGCCCAGGGCAGCTGGCCAGCACCAGGGCTGGGACAGGGCACGGGAGGACAGGGAGTGTGGGGGGTTTCAGGGCAGGGTGAACAGCCCTGCTCAGGGTTCCCTGCTTCCCAGAGAGCCTTTCCCCAGGTGAATGTGCCTGTGCTGGCCTGGCTGGCTGTTCCTTCACCCCTCCCCGGCTCCCCGCAGGGCCCTGGGCTGTCAGTGCTTCTCTGCAGCACGAGCAGGCTGTGGGGCCATGGGGTGACTCTGCGCTGGCCATGGCAGAGCCAGCTGGCCCAGCAGCATTGCACCCGACACCCCCCTCCCCAGGGTCTGTGGCTGTGAAAGATGCTCAAAGCAAACACGGTATTTCAAATGACTCAGGAGGGGTTCAGGTGTGTCCTTGCACCCAGCCCATGGTTTGTAGGTGGATGACAAGACCTGCTCTGGAGTGTCCCTTCCCTGGGCCTGCTGAGTCCCTGCTGGCTCTGCTGAGCTTGCAGAGCCCTCACTCAGTGCCTTCTTTGGTTTAGCCCTTTGCTTTGGGTGCCTGCACTTGCTTTTGTGAGTCTCCACTCACTGCCCATCCCAGGCACACGCTGACCCTGGGGATGCCCTGTGCTCCCCTGGTGACTCCATATTCCCTTCCAGAAGAACCGGCATCTGTCACCAGCCCTGTAATATGTGAGACAGTCCCCGGCAGATACCACTCACCCTCTCCAGGGGTACTCGGCACCCACAGGTGAGGGCAGAATCCTGCCCTCATTTCCTAACACATCACCCTATGAGCGCGTCCCCCTCAGCCCATGGAGAGCTCATGTGCAGCAAAAGGCCTTTTTGGGTGCAACTCCCTCAGTGCATTCTTGGCACCAGCTTTGGAAGAAGAGCCCAACCTTCAGGCAGTGTACTGAGGAAATCCCCTTTTATTACAGAGATGCTACTTGGGAGGCCAGCTCAGATGCAATGGTAGGCAGATGGACAGAAGGCCTCTGGGTCAGACGGATGGACTTGGTGCCTCTGGAGATGAATTCCAGCAGTTGTGTACAAACATGAGTGTCACAGATAGAACGCCCACAGCACACAAGTTGCCTGAGAGAGATTGGATATTGCTTGTGACTAGAGATGGACAGCTTCTTGCTGCTAAAATAGTAGCAACTGAATCAATTTCTTCAGTGCCTCCTTGAGCTCCTTGTTCCTCATGCTGTAGATGAGGGGATTCACTGCTGGAGGCACTACCACATACAGGACAGCCACCACCAGATCGAGAGCTGGGGAGGAGATGGAGGGGGGCTTCAGGTAGGCAAAAAATGAGGTGCTTATAAGCAAGGCGACCACAGCCAGGTGAGGGAGGCACATGGAAAAGGCTTTGTGCCTGCCCTGCTCAGAGGGGATCCTCAGCACAGCTGTGAAGATCTGCACATAGGACAGCACAATGAAAATGAAACACCCAAAGCCTAAACAGGCACCAACCACAATAACCCCAACTTCCCTGAGGTAGGATTCTGAGCAGGAGAGCTTGAGGATCTGGGGAATTTCACAGAAGAATTGGCCCAGGGCATTGCCTTGGCAGAATGTTAGTGAAAATGTGTTTCCAGTGTGCAGGGCAGCATAGAGAAAACCACTGGCCCAGGCAGCTGCTGCCATTTTGGCACAAGCTCTGCCATCCATGAGTGTGCCATAATGCAAGGGTTTGCAGATGGCAATGTAGCGGTCATAGGCCATGACAGTGAGAAGAGAAAACTCTGCTGAAATGAAAAAGACAAACAGAAAGACCTGGGCAGCACATCCTGAGTAGGAAATGACCCTGGTGTCCCACAGAGAACTGGCCATGGATTTGGGGACAATGGTGGAGATGGTGCCAAGGTCGAGGAGGGAGAGGTTGAGGAGGAAGAAGTACATGGGAGTGTGGAGGTGGTGGTCACAGGCTATGGCTGTGATGATGAGGCCGTTGGCCAGGAGGGCAGCCAGGTAGATGCCCAGGAAGAGGGAGAAGTGCAAGAGCTGCAGCTCCCGCATGTCTGCAAATGCCAGGAGGAGAAACTCGTTTGGGGAGCTGCTGTTGAACATTTGCTCCCCCTGGGCATGGGTGTCTGTCTGAGGAGGAAAAGACAGTGCCAAGTTAGAGCAGACTTCTCTGAGCCAAACCCATTCCATTTCTCATAGTACCCCCACATTTCCTCTGTCCTTCACCTTCTTTCAGAATCCTTGCTTGAGCTCTGTTTGTGCTGGCTGTGTGTGCCACGCTGAGCAGGGGCCCATGCCTGTGGTCTCCAGAAGTGTCTGTTCTGCTCTGCCGGGGGTGTAAATGGAGGTGTCAGACAGTGCCAGGTATTCAGTGGGATACCTGGGGATCAGTGCCGTGAGCTCGGCAGAGGGAACTTGGTCCAGTGACCCAGTGGGACTATTCTCTATTTGCCATAATGAGAGGTGAATACCGCACTCATGCCAGCTGTGTCTGAAAGAGAAGACCCTCGTGAGGGCTTCATCTCCCCCAGCCTTGCCCTCTTGAACAGAGGTGTCTGTAGCTGAACCAGTCACACCGTCGCCCACTCTAGCAAGGGAGAGAAGCAGGCAAGTGAAGGCAGGGGGTGACCTCACACTTTCTAGACATCTCTGTTCCAATGAGATAGACTCTGTCCTCATGTCAATTTACCGTCCGCACCCTTCCTCCAGGCAGTGCAGTGGGAATGGGAAGTGACTAGCTCTGATGTGCACATCCTGCAGCAGATTGCATCCACTCCTTATGTGAAAGGGCTGCTCAACATTTTGAAACCCATTTTCTTCAGAAAATGATCTTCTGGGAGGTGTCAGTTTATATATTTATTTAGTTTTTAGGTGCCTCCATCTTACTGTGGGAGCATTCTCTGATGGGGTAGAAATCTTTGGCATTTCAATTGCTCTCAGCATGAGCACTTGTGCATGCTAAGAGGAAATAAAGAGCTCGCTGTGACTTTGTACAGAGTCACAGGATCTGGTCTGTCAATAAGTTTTTCCCCTCGCTGTGCTGCACTTGCACCTCCCTCAGCTAAAGGACAATCACACTCACAAGTTCCTCTAAGAAGGAAAGTGGACTGAGCTGAGAGTGGAGCAGTTCAGTTTCACAGTGAAGATTTCCAAATTCTTCTCTCAGCCCAGAGATGGAGAGAGTGGAGTGTGCCAGGGTATCTGACCACTCACATGACCAGACTCTCACATATCACAGAAATGCTACTGGGAAGCTGTGTTCTGCTGGAGGGCAGCTTCCAGGTTGGCAGGACACCCCAGAGAAACAGTCAAGGGTCCAAAGGTGGACTCTCCTTAAAGGAGAGTCAGCTGATTATCTAACCTGATGAAATGCATTGCCAGGAGCCTCACAGGTTGGAAAGGGACTGGCACTTCTCACTGCCATGAAGACCACACCACGCAGGACACACAGGATCGGTGTCTTAACTGCAGCTGAGCATACCCATCATTTTGAGAGATCAAAAGGTCTGAGAGAAACCTCAGCAAGTCCCTTCATCCCCACTTCAGCCTACACACAGCACCAGCATCACCTTCTCTGGCCTCATGAGGGTTTGTCTGACCTGCTCCTTAGGACCTGCAAGCACAGAGATGCCCCTGGACAGTGCCCTGCCTGTGGGAGGTTTCTGTAGGGCAGAACCGAGTGCAGAGAGCATGGGATGGGGTCTGTAAGCACCAACCAGGAAAAGATATTGGGACAGAGAAACAGCTCCCAGCAGGGACAGCTCCAGGCATCAGAGCTGGGCAGTGAATGAGAGGGAACTGCTTCTAGAAACATCGTGGGAAGATGGATTTGGGCAAGTCATGGTCAGTCCCTGCAATGCCCACACCTTCCCCAGTGTGCTCACTTCTGCCCTAAAGAAACCTCCCAGCAGCAGGGCACTGTGCAGGGGCATTCCCATTTTTGGAGGTGCTAAGGAGCAGGGCAGATAAACCGTGATGAAGCCAGCAAAGGGGAAGCTGGTGCTGTCTATAGACTAAAGGAATGGGTGCAGAGACTTTCAGAAGTTTCTAGCAGACGCATTGAGTGCTCATTGAAACTGTTAAGGAGTTATAGTCCTTTGTTCAAAGCTGACAGCTCCATCTCCGTTTTCCCCTTGCCAGGTGGCAGGAAAGTTAAAGCACCAACTCATGAAATTGGCTTCTCTTTCAGGAAATCCCCATCTTTGCCTTCCTCTTGAAAAGTTCCCTCTGAAATGTCCTGTGCATGAGCTAGAGCTGCAAACAGCCCTGACCCATGCAGAACCCTCTCAACAGGATAATGAACCTGCCCTGCCAGAGGTCAGTCCTCTCACCAGGAACATCTCCTCTCAGCACCAAGGGGAGTTCCCCGGGCAGGCTGAGTGCTGACCCTCGCAGGCAGAAGAGTCAGTGCCCCAGGCACACAACACCCTGGGGTGCAGGGATACTGCTCTGAACTACAGCCCTGGGCAGGCCTGGGTGCACTCCCTGGCTTCACACCCCTGCAGCATCTCTGGGAGAAGGTAGCAGCATGACCTGTCCCTCTGACAGTGTGGCAGGGAATCACAGCTTGGAAGCATCTCCTTCTCCTCTGCACTGGAGAAGCCACGAGAGCGATCCTTAAAAATCCTGTCAGTCATGGACTGGGTTTAGAGGACCTGTCCAGAAACCTCAGTAGCATTGCCCTGCAGCCAGAGACTTACTGTGTCAGGGGCTGTGAAGATTTCTTCTACAGTGAGCTCTCCTGTGTCTCCAGACTGCCTTTTGCTTCTCTCTGTCTTGTCTCAGCTCATGTCAGCAAGAACAGGCAGTGCCTGGAGCCCTGCTGCTCTTTGCAGAGGAGATGCTCTTGCACAAAGCTGTCTCTCGGCACTGCTGACCGGTTGCCATGAGCTCCCTCTGTCCCAGTAGACTGGCCCCACTCGGGAACAGTGGCCTAGCTGAAGGTGTGACTTCATTTCTCCTTTGTACTCCCTCCTCTTGGGAAATGTTCACTGAGGTAGACTAAAATAATCATCTATGATGTCTCTCTCAACACAGTGAAGAGAGACTGATCCCAGCATTGCAATTTGTCTCATCAGAAGATAGTTATCTATTAGAGGTGGAAGCGTCCCACTCTGGAAGCCCCTATTCACACCTCTTTACTAGGCAGGACACCTAGACAGGGACAAGAAGAGAATTCATTTACCCATGGTTCAGGTGTTAATTCAGATGAGTCAGTCTGGGCATCTCATGCCAGGTTAGAAACCCCTGAGCTGGAGTGAGATTCAGATCCCTCCCGTGAATGCCACAAACACACAGGAGGTGGGATTGCCCTTGCCAAAGCTGAAGTGAGCACAACAGAGATGTCTGCATGCGAGCGCCTTGTCTAAGCTCCCATTGTAATCAGTGGAGATGGAGAATGGGAGTCAGTTGGTCACACACAAACACCTGGTGACATCTGAAGAGACAGAGGTGGTGCAAGGCATGTGCCAGGGTCTGCTTGCTCTGATGGAGCAACTAGGAGACCTGCGTCCTTCTAGAGCATGAGGTTGGGGCCAGGTGGGGAATTTTCTTGGCCATCTGAAATGACACTCGATGCCTACCACTGCTCCTAGAGGTCCGCTCACTAGGAAGCTGAGACTCATGCACATCTCTATGTTGCAAACAGTTAATGTAATTCAGTGCAGACCCTTGATTTAATGACATAAAAATCAGCCATAGGCAGGGCCATGTCAGATGCCTGGGGTGTCCAGCACAAGCACAGGTCTCTAGCAGATCCAGCATGGGACCTACAGGAAAGCCATGTCTTTTTTGTGTTGTTGCTGGGCAAGTGCCCCAGGGCCTCTCCGGTTTCCTACCTGTGCCCAAATAACTGAATGCCACCACTGCCTTTAGGCAAAGTCCATCCCATCTGCATTCAAGCAGCTGCATAAATGGGAGGCACATCACACCAAGGCCTTCGCTGTAGTTTCTGCACTCTCAAACCCTTCAAGATCTCTTACTCCTGAACCTCTTCTCATCCCAGATGATAAGAACAGGGACTGTGCTAATGATCTCCACAGGATGGCTGCATCACAGGCTGTCCAGGCCCAGGGACTTCTTCACTGCCACCTTGTCCTTCCTGGATATCAGCTGACCTCTGTCACAGGCCCTGTGGTGCTACAAAGTCAGCTCAGGCAGCAAAGGCCTCTCCTGCTATTTCTGCACAGCCCAGCTCTGCTTTCCTCTGGCCTCAGGTACCGCAGGGTTTGCTCCCTTAGTGGGAACCTCCTTTCACCATTACATTGACACCTGCTATCTATGCTGGCATGTCCCTGCACTGAAGTGGGCCTTTGCACATACGGTGTCCTTGACTCTTGGTAACATGGCTCACCATGAGCAATCTACACTCTGTGCCACACCTGAGGCTCTGCAACCCAAATATGTGCAAGTGAATGCAGCCTGGGGTGCAGAGAATAGCAGATGGAGATGCACAAGCTGTCACAGGACTGAAATATGGTTGGAATAACTGAGATGTGGTGGGGTCACTCACATGACTGGAGGGCTATGGTGGTTGGGTACAAGGTCTTCAGGAGAGACTGTCAGGGAAGACAAGGAGGGGGGATGGCCTTTGTATGAAGGGACAGCTCAGATGTATGGAGCTCTTCCCTGGGATGGACAAGGAGCTGTGTGAGAGCTTGTTGGTGAGCTGGAGAGTAAGGGTGACATTATGATGGGAGCTACAGACCACCTGATGTGGGTGAGGAGGTGGATGCAATCTCCTTTAAGCAACCTGAAGAAGTCTGTGGGTCACAGGCCCTGGTTCTTATGGGGAGAGCTTAATCTCCCTGATGTTCACTGGAAGGACAAACAGCAGAGTGCAAGGAGTCCAGGAGGTTTTTGGAAGATGTCAGGGACAACTTCTTAGCACATCTGCCAGATGGGCCAAGAAGGCTGATGCTTTCCTGCATGTGGAAATTGCAAACAAGGAGGAACTGAGCAGGGATGGGATAGTCAGTGTCTGCCTTGCCTACAGTGACCAATAGTGTAGTCGCAGATCCTGAAGAGACCGAGGAAGGACAGCAGCAGAGTACAGACCCTGGACTTCAGAGGAGCAGACTTTGGCCTCTTTGGGGGCCCGGTGGGAGATCCCATGGGAGGCAGCTCTGAAGGGCACAGGAGGTCATGAAAGCCGGCTGGTCTTTATGGACAGCACTTACCAAGAACAAGAATGGTCCATCCTGATACTCAGGAAAACCAGTAGACGTGTCAGGGGACCAGCTTGGCTAAACAGGGAGCTCGCACCTGAGCTCCAGGGCAATAAGGCAGTGTAGAGGAAGGGGCAGGATGGAGAGGCTGCAAAGGAGGAATTTAGAAAAATTGCCCAGTGAAGCAGAGATGGTGTTAGGGAAGACAAAGCTCCCCTAGCATTGACACTTGCAGGGGATGTCAAGGGCATGAGGATGAGCTGCTACTGCTTCAGTAAGAAGAAAAAGGAGAAGGTGGTCTCACTGCTGAATGGGGCAGGGAATGTAGTAACAGCAGATGCAGATAGGTCTGAAGAAATCAATGCATGGTTAGCTTCCGTTTTAAAAAACAAGGTCTCCCAGACTGTTGTGCCTGGAGTCAGGACTCCTGAGGAGAAAAACAACCAGCAGTGGATGACGTTAGTGAGAACAAACTGTGCAAGTCAGCGGGGTTGGATGGGCTGCATATGAGGATGCTGTGAGAGCTGACTGCTGCCATAGCAAGGCCTCTCGCTATCATCTTGGAAAGGTTGTGTAGACTGGGCGAGGTCCCAATAACTTGAGAAAGGCAAAAGTTACATCCATCTTCAAGAAAGGCCAACAGGACTACCTGGGAAGCTGCAGGCAGTTCAGCCCCACTTTGGTGAGGAGCATGTCATGGAGTGAATCCTCTTGGATCACATTTCTGGGCACATGAAGGAGAAGAAGGTGATAGGGAACAGTCAGCATGGATTTACCCAGGGTAAACTGTGCCTCACCAACATGGTTGACTTCTATGATTAAATAACTGTATCTGCGGCTGGAGAAGAGTAAATGACTTTTATCTGGACTTTAGCAAGGTGTTTGACACTGTCTTCCACAATATTCTTCTATGAAAGTTAGAACCTTACTGTCTAGAGGGATAGACAACTGGATGGGTAAAAAGCTGCTTGGATGATGAGGCTCAGAGGGCAGTGGTGAATGGGTAGTGCTCTTCCTGGAGGCCAGAGAACAGTGGAGCACCACTGATCTCTCCAGGAACCTGTCCTGTTTGTCATCTTTATTAGCGACACAGAGGAGGCAACACTCGCCATGCTGAAAGGCATATGCTTGAGGGCTGCCATTCAGAGGGACCTAGACAGGCAGGAGGAATAAGCTTCAGAAACTTCACTAAATTCAGCGAGCAGAAACACCAGGTCTTGCACCTGGGATAGACCAACATCCCATGGTGTTACAAGCTGGGGCCTGAGTGCCTGGGGAGCAGCTCTGTGGAAAAGGACCTGAGGGTCCTGGTGGACAGGAGGCAAAATATGAGCCAGAATCATTCCCTGGCAGCAAAGAAGGCCAAAAAGCACTGTGGGCTGTATGACCAGGAGCATAGTCAGGAGGTGGAGGTAAATGATGATCCCCCTCTAGTCAGTATTCATTAGACCACGTCTAGAATGCTGCATCCAGTTTGGGTCCCCAGAAGAAGAAAGAGGTTGGTAACTGGAAGTGAGTTTGGCAGAGGGCCCTCAAGATAGCTTTCCCCATAGGTGCTGGTTTGTGTTTTGTGTTTTTTCCTTTTTTTTTTGACACAGAGGAACTTCAGTCCTGAAGGCCCTTGAGAAACTTGGGTGACTTGGACAACAGACACCTCATGAAGATTTACAAGAGAAGTGTCAAGTCCTGTGAGTAGGGAGGAATAACTGTGCCCATGAGGAGAGGTTGGGGGACCTGGGCTTCTTTAGCCTGGTGAGGTGGAGGTGAAGGACAGGAGAGTAGGAGCCTGTCAGTGCTTGAAGGGTGGTTTCAGAGATAATGGAGCTTTTCTTGGTAGTGGAAAGCAGCATGAGAAGGGAAAACAGCCACAAACAGCAGCTTGTGGGGTTCAGATGTAACTTCAGGAAAAGGGAATGTCACTTGAAGGATAGTACCGTAGTGTTACAGGTCACCCAGAGGGAGTCTGTGATCAGCCTCTGGCTTTGTGTTTCAAGGAAAACCAAGTGGGGACAGAGAGACATGAGTGGGGGTAGGGAGATCCATGGGTGAGAGCAAGGTGGGGAAGCAGGTTGGGTGTCTGCAGTCTGCAGGGAAACACACACAGGCGTGGGACAGCGTAGGACAGCCTGTGGTGGAGACAGCTATGGGCATTGCCAAGGCTGAGAGATGCCAACAAAAATGAGTTCTTTGTCCTCTTGGCTATGGCTGGTGTCCCTGCCACTGAGGCCCTCAAGAAGATCCTTCCTTAAAGCACTGTGACCTCACTGCCTTCTTGTCCCCAGGGACTCAGGAGGTGCTGTATCACTGTCCTGCACTCGACATTGCACACCCCCACTCTCACACTGCCCCCAGGAAGAGCCCTGAGCAAAGTGCGAGGGAAAGGATCACCCTACTCAGGGCTGGGTGTCAGTGTCTGGCCATTCTGCTTGACAAAACTCATCCAGGTTTACTTGGCATCAGAGCCACCTCCACATTGCCTTTGTCTACCTGCAGTCAGGCCTCCAACTTTCTGCTCTCATCAGCCCCTGGGGAGCCTTCTTTGGTAACAACCCTCAGTGGGACCCATTAACACTCCAAGAAACTTTGGCATTTGCTTCTGACTTTAACTTCTTGAGAGGCTTGTTCAATGTCCTCTCAGTATCTGAGGTTCATGGACTCAGCACCAAATACACTCGAGAGGCCATTAAAATGCCAAAAGCCCTAACAAGGCATGTCACTCCCCATAATTTTCTTCAGTTGTTCAATTCTTGTGTGGCTAATTGGAGAGGATTCAGGGGGGGATTTACAAGAAGATTTCAATGAGCACCTGAAAAAGAAAGGATTTCTCCTTTTTAAGCTCTCTTTATTTTTCAGCTTACAGAATAAGTGACATCCACATTCTCCAATTCATACTGACCCAGAGGGTCTCTACCATAATGAAGTCTGAACATGCAGGAAAAGCAGCATTTTCAATATGACACCTTTAAGGACAACTTTCCCCCTCACCTCCCCCACCCTGCCATTTCTCTCATCAGCCACTGGGGACTTACCTCACTCCTGTTAAAATCTAACTTTTTTCCACTTGAGTCTGTAGCTGAATGTTACAGCTCCTATGCACCAATTCCTACCTGCTTTCCTTAAAGAACTAGCTGCAGACACAGGAGGATTTTTCTTAATTGCAAACAAGCAAAAATAAAATATGATACAGTTTAGTAAAAAGTCAAATACACTCCTCAACTGTATGTTAAGTCCAAGCTGCCTCCAGTGAGGGCCACTTTCCACAAGGAATAACCCTCCTTGAAGTGTTTTTTGACAGATAGCTAGGAAAGGATAGATAGAAACAGAAGTAAGCACCTGGCTAAAGAGACAACACGACTCCTGAAAGACGAGGCAAGCTTCAGACTCCCTGAAGCTCAGAGCATCAACTGGAGAGTTGAGAGGTATCTGATGGATAAAGAGCAAGATATGTCCAGTTCTTCTGATGCAAAGATGCCTTTAGAAATGATCAGTTTAATCAAGACGTGAAAAATACGTGAGAAATTACGGAGATTACATCCACAGCATAATAGACAGAACAGTGGTAATGCAAAGCCAGGGACAGATTAGTATTTCTTCTCCTGAGATTCACACCCTGCCTGAACATCTCCACTATTTTATCATGGGAAAAGTGGACTTTAAAAGTAGTCATTCATTTTAGCTGGTGAAAGTATGTTCATATTTTTTAAATGTTGAAAACTCTCCTTCTCCTTTTCAGTCAGAGCTCTGTTCTAACCACAAGCATCCAGTGGCACTTGGAGAGGCCCTGGTGTATCTGAGGTACCTGCCTGGGCCTGGCAGCTCTCACAGGGGACCTCTGGGAGACCAGAGCCCCTTGGAGCTGCAGATGGAGGCTGGGCAGAAGGGAACAGGGCACCTACAGGGGCACCAGATGTCCATGACCCTATGACTGCATCCCACCCCAGTTCTGAAAATCACTTTCCTTTGGGGGGAAAAAAAAAACCCAAAAACCACAAATACCCCCTAAACAACCACCAAATTAAAGAAAACAAAGCAAGGAAGGATGATAAGAACACAAGGAAGTTGAAAAGCTGAAAACTGTAACCAAACATTTCTTCACTATGGATCATTTTCTTAATTTCTTTCTTGTTTCATTTTTATTGACTTTTTCTAGACATTTCTGTTATAATCAGGCTGGCATCATTAAAAAAGATATTTTTGTGTCTCGCACAGAGCCCATTGCCCCAAAACTACCTCCTGCCCAATGCTGTCCATGTCACGCCTCACTCTTTGCACACAGCGAGTCACCCTCTGAGGTGCCGAGCTCTCTCAACTGACAGAGAACAGCAGGGTGACCAGCTTCAGTGAAGGTGTCTCCCTGAGAGGTCTTGAGGTACTTCTCCTGGTGACCAGCTAAAGCTCCAGAAAGGTTCCCGTGGGTCCTGGATCACATTTCCCAGCACCACATGGGAACACAGCGACCACTGGGCATCTTGGACAGCAATGGCCTCTCTATGTTGGCAAATGAATAAAGGCCTGAATGCAAACTTTTAGTCGTAAGGTGAAACCTATTCGAAAAATAACTCTATGCAAGAGCTGAAGAAAATTCCTCATTTCCACAACTTCAAAATTTTTTTATCAATTGGAATGATTTTTTCTTTTTATTATATACATTTATTTTATATATACACACACATATATACACACATATATGTAGATATATATATATATGTAAGTATATATATGTGTATATATATATATACTTCCAGTTATTCATTTCAATACATTTCCTACCAACACTCTGAATGGAGGACGGGGAGGGACAGGCAAAAGGGAGGTGGCTGCAGTGTAGGTTGTGAGGTCACTTCCACTGCAGAAGCTGATTGGCCCTCAGGAGATGTGCTGGCCAGCAGGCACTGTGATGTCATCGAATGCATCAGAGAGCCTGTCCAGCAGAAATGACAGTCCTGGGGCGGGGAGAGGATGACGCAGGTGAAAGGGACCTGTCTGGGTGCTGATTGCGAGAGGACCTCTGTGGCAGCCACCCCACCAGCCCATGGCCAGCAGGCAGGCAGGCAGGCAGAGCTCATGGCCACCTTGCTCAGGTCTTGCCCCTCAGGAGCAGACCTGCCACCAAGCAGCACACAGCTCCTCACCGAGGTCTCCTCCGAGCCCAGTGTGCTGCCACTCTAGCCCAGGGACAGCACAGGCATTATCTGGAAGTTTGCTTTTGCAGCTCAGCGTTCCCAAAGTATTGCATGCTGTATTATGATCAGCCATAGGGTTTTTTTTTTTTAATAGTGTGATACCAAGAAGGATTCATGCTGCAGGCTCTAATGTACAGTTTTATGATGGGTGGATGAGCTGAACTGTGCAAGGCCTGCTGGAACAGCCCTGGACAACTCCAGAAGGAATTGAACCTCACTTGTTTTTTTCCACACCCCACTGTCAAGAGCGGACCTTTGTCCAAATTAGCTTCAGAGCCTTGGGATGTAATCTCAGAAGGGGTTCACATCTAAAGAAGAGTCCATGAGTAAGCCATTAGCCAGGCTGTGCCTGGGATGATCAGGCTCCCAGAGGCTGAGAGGATGAAGGAGCCAGGTGAGTTCATAGTGCTGCAAGGATGAATTACCCTGGACAAAGATTGAGACCCTCTGTCAGCTGTAAGAGAAGCCTGTACGAGCAAGAGTGGATGGACCTCCCAATGGTGGTTGTCCATAACAAGGGGAGACAAATTCCAGCTGAAGAGCCCATGTGGCATGGGAGAAAGCCAACAGGAGAAAACCCTCCCTGCAGTCCTCTGGATGAACACAGGGCATGGGTTTAAGAGTCATGGGTGGGATTCAGCTCCCCTGATGCCAAAACATACATGTCTGAGCTTCAGAAAAGAAAGACAGGAGAGGATGGCACCATCTACTTAGAGGTGCAAACCACACAGGTAGAAAAATCACACCCCAGGTGCTGAGTCACAAGTCACCTCACAGACTGTTTCCCACCCATGTGCCTGCTCCTTGCCCATCACTTGCAGAGACAGAAGTGAGTTCACCGTCACCTTCATTGCCGTGTGCCTCAAATTGGCCTTTGAGCTTTGGAGCCTATCAACCCCTCAGAAACCAGTGCTCTCATCATCATCTTCCAAGCCTATGTGCCTGCTGCTGGCATGTCAGCTTCTCGGATGGACATGACCCAGCTATGTGCCTAGTGCTATCCAGTCAGGTACTAAGGCAGAAGTGACCTCACAAAGTGACCTCAAAATCCAACCCATGTGCCTGCTTCTGGCCTATCAGGCACTCAGGTAGAAGTGACCTCACAGACAGTTTCCAACTCATGTGCTTGCTCCTAGCCCATCACCTGCAAAGACAGAAGTGACTCCACAGTCACCTGCATGGTCGTGTGCCTCCTAAGAGCCTACAAGCATCTGAGACACAATCTTCTAAAATATGGCCATGATACAATAGATGTTTGCACTGCCATTCAGAGGGATCTTGGCAGGCTGGAGAAATGGGCAGAGAGGAACCTCATGAAGTTCCACAAAGGGAAATGTAATGTCTTGCCCCTGAGAAAGAATAACCCCATGCACCAGAACACGATGGGTACTGACTGTCCAGAAAGCAGCTTTGCAGAGCTTACGGAAAATTACGCTCATCGGCCACCATAACAGGGTCTGACCCTAGGTTCCCATTGAGAAAGAAGTTGGAAGTCAGATCAGAGCGAAAAAAATTTTAATGACACATATGCGGTAATTACAGTTCAAGCTGGGTGCCTCCAAAGAGGGACCCGGTTTGAACAAATCCCTGGGTGATTATACCCTTCCAGTCTAGTATCCACCCCATAGTTCTGAACCAATCATAATATTAGAGTTTGGGGTCTTCCGGTTCCTGGTTGGTCCTTTCTGTAGTTTCCAGGTGTGTTCTTTATTTCTTACGACACTTCTGCATAGGTGTCGATGGCCTGTTTACACCCTTTCTTGTCGCTCCAGAATCAGTCTTGTGGTTCCTTTGTTTCTATCTTCTGCGCTCATCAATGCTAAACTGCTTATTTCTCTCTACAGCTCCCCTACCCTCTTATTTCTCCAACTTGAACTGGCTCTGGGGCCTTCTTTTACTTAATATCTAGGTGAATGTTCACAGTGCTAGGCGCATGGCTGCTGTTTGTGGTTGTGAGGTCACTTGTGGCTCAGTGCCTGATCGGCAAGTGCTGGCTGTTAAAGATTATCGAACTGAAGCTGTCTAGAATTAATCGCTTAGCATAACTTGCTTAGCATTAGTAGCTAAATTTGCTGAAGCCTTAGGCCTCAGGCTGTGAACTTTTACTTAGAGAAGTAAAAGGGGGCCCCAGAGCCGGTTCAAGCTGGAGGGATAAAGAAGTTACACGGACAGCAGGAGTAGCCAACCTTGAAGATCAGAAGCAGCCTGCCTAGAGACAATGAAGGGGCCCAGTGAAGAAGGGGAAGAAGCCAGACCTAACTATTACTATTGGTCCGAACTATCGCTTAAGGTGTGGGGAATTTAGATTGTAAGGGTATAATTGCCCAGGGATTTCTTTGTTCGTGGTCCCTCTTCGGAGGCGCCCAGCTCGAGCTGTAATTACCGCACGTGTATCATTAAATTTTATTTTTCTTCAATCTGACTTCGAACTTCTGCCTCAGCAGGAACCTACGGTCGGACCCTGTTATGGAGGTCGGCGAGCCTGATTTTCCATAACAGTTTGGCACCCCAGATGGGACCCTAGGCGACCACCGTCGGGGCCTCTCGTCTCCAAACGATCATCTGGCGCCATCGGGTGAGTTCACCTGGGATCTTTGGCAACGGGAGGCACCGAGAGGATGAGTCTTAAATTCCTGCCTAAATTCTAAATTCTGGTTTGGTAACAAAGTGCACTGTAAGGGGTACGCAGGCTGATCACCGTAAGGTGTACCAGGTTTTGGGGTGGGTTCGAGTCCCACTCCCGGGTTTTGGGGTGGGTTTGAGTCCCACATCAAGGATTTGAGAGGCTTCAAGTCCCGTCTCACTCCGGAGTTTGAGAGGGTTCGAGTCCCGTCTCACTCCGGCCGGAAGGGGGGAGTACACAGCCTGATCAGCGTAAGGTGCACCGCAGGACTAACTTAGAGTTACTGTGACTAGTCGAGTGTGGATACCGGTACTGTGACTGGTGTGTGTGTGTGTGTGACCTGGGAACCGAAAGGGGCACCCGTCGGCTGACAGAGCCGCCCACTGCGAAGGGACGGCAGTCCTAGCAGTCAAAGACTTGGGTGGTGTGAGTGCAGTTCCCAGAGAGAGAGAAAGAGAGAGAGAGTGTAAACATGCTGGCTGCAGGGGGTAATGAAAATTTAAATTCTGGTGTTGCTGAGGAAAAAAAAATATATATATATTATAAGGAAGTGCGCTGCCTGATCAGCATAAGATGCACTTTTCAGGAACTCAGTATGGGAAATAAGTTTGGCATAGAAAAGGGGACACCCTTTGCTGAAATTCTGCAAAACTAGAGTAAGATTGATGGTACCAAGAACCTAAGAGGAAAAAAAAAAAAAAAAAGGGGGGGGGGTGATCCAACTATGTCAGGAGGATTGGCTGTTCCTGACAAAGGATGGTAACCCGGCGGAACGATGGCCGCCACAGGGAACCTTTGATCATCAGGAGTTAACTTTCCTGCGTCACCATCTGCAGGATAGGTTCCCCAGGGAAATGGATTATTGGTATGTATGGGACAGTTGGGCAAAGAAAAATTTTCTCAGAGTATTGAAAGTAGTGCAGCTGCTAAAACACTTGTGGAAACCGCTCCACCCTCTGCGCTATCCTCTGTTTCAGCTTCTCTATACCCCCCTTGCCTTCACCCTCTGCCTTTCAGGCCCCTTTGCATGTCGTTCCTGTGCCAGGAGTGCCCCCACCAGGTCCTGACGGGGCACCTCGGGTAGCTACAATGCAAATTTACCAACCCTGGGGGCCCCAAGATTGGATTGCATGGAGTGAACAAACTGCCAGGCTTAGGGAAGATGCCGAGAAAGTGTTACAAATTGTAAGAGGAATAGTGCGGGCATATGATCCTACCTGGGGGATGTGCAAATGCTCCTTGAAGCCGTGTTCACTCCAGATGAAAAACACTCAATTCTGGATGCAAACTGTTGTTGGGCAGAAGAGGGGGATATTCTGGCTGCTCGAACAGCCTGGCTGGCTGTGGACTCCGGGTGGAATTATAATGCAGAGGCAGATTACAGGCAGTTGCAATTAGCCAGGCAAGACTTAGAAGAAGCTATACTATACTTTTGGCAGGACAAAAGACTGCGAATTGGTCTAAAATAAGGGAGTGTCAGCAACAACCTGAGGAACAGCCCTCAGCTTTCCTTTCCAGACTATTTAAACAAATCAGAATGTTTGGAGGGGGGATAGACTCAGAAGCCGAGGCTAACAGGCCTCTAATAGTTTCTACATTTGTAGATCAAACAGCCTCAGACATTAAAAAGTATTTTTCTAAACATGTTCCTGACTGGCCAGGGAAGTCTATGGACGAAATAGTATCCTTAGCCACATTTGTATGTAACGGTTGAGATGAAGAGAAGGTGAAAGAAAAGAGACGACAGAAGAAAGAGGAAGTGAGTGTGTTAGCGGCTGTGTTAAGAGATGAGTTTAAAGAAACTAGAGGAAGGGGGCGAGCAAGGGTCAGAGGAGATGGACGGAACCAAAGCGAATGTATTGTACGCTTAGGAGTTAATGATTATTGCCATTCTTGCGGGGAACAAGGGCACTGGCAGCAGGAATGCCCAGTGAGACCCCGCATGCCCAGGAATAGAGGGGACAGCATGAGACAGCTGAGTACTGGGAATGACACCAAGCAATTCCCAGCCAGTCCACAATGACAGGAGATGGGAGACCTGGAAAATACTGTGGGAATTGGGGTAAATTCATGGGATATAGATTTGGATTTCTGGGGGCAGATAATGGCAAATATAGAAGGTCAAGAAATTCCCTTCTCAGGGGATACTGGAGCTACCCTTTCTGTTCTGAATTTTGAGCCTAAAGCATGTAAGTCGTCAGTTAAAATAACAGTGCAGGGAGTAATGGGAAAAGGTGAATGAACGTTAACTACGCCCTTATTGCTCACTGTTGGAGGTGAAGGAGTGTAGGGACGTTTCATAATTTCCATGGATTCACCCTTTTGCCTTTTAGGGAGAGATCTCTTACAAGCCCTGGATACTCAGATCTGCTCACAGCCGGAAGGGATGAAATTAATACTAATGGGCTCATGTGTTCTGGCTGAGACACCAGAACCAGAGTCAACTAATCTGCAAATTCCGACTGGTTTAGAATGAGTTCCTGGAAAGCTGTGGAGCTCTTCAGGAATGGATGTTGGACTATTGAAATCAGCTAGTGCAGTCTCGATCAAAACAAGGGGAGGATTACCTCCCGCGGTTAAACAATACCCTATCCCAAAGGAAGCAGAGAAGAGTATCCAAAAGCAAATTGATCACTATCTAAAATTGGGTATCCTTAGAGTTTGTGAATTCCCATACAACACCCTGATTCTGCCAGTGGAAAAGAATAGGCAGGATTCTGATGGCGATCCAGAATATTGCTTTGTACAAGAGTTAAGAGTTATAAACCAACATGTAATTGCTCCACATCCAGTAGTTCCTGGCCTGTCAAATATATTATTAGAAATACCCTATTGGGCAACTTATTTTACTGTGATTAATGTAACGGCAGCCTTTTTTAGTATACTGGTAGCTGAGGACAGCCAAGATCTTTTTGCCTTCACATGGAAGGGACAACAATTAACTTGTACTAGGCTACCACAAGGATTTACTAGGTCTCCGACTATTTTTTGCGTATACTGAAAAATGATCTTGCAGATATCGAACTTCCAGGATGTTCAGTGTTAATACTATATGTGGATGATTTGTTATTAGCAAATAAAGATTATGAGATGTGTTTGAAAGACACTATTTCTCTATGTAATGCTCTTGCAGAGAAGGGGCATTGAGTATCTCCGTCCAAGCTCCAGCTGTGTCAACGAGAGGTAAAATATTTGGGGTTTATGTTGAAGGAAGGGCACAGGTTAATTGATCCAGAACGAGTAAAGACAATTCTTGATATGCCTTGTCCTGTAACGAAAAAGCAACTCAGCGATTTTTAGGGGCTGTAGGATTTTGCCGGACATGGATTCCCAGGTTGGGAGAATTTACCAAACCTTTGGTCCAGGCAACAAAGAAGGAGGAGATAGAGCCTTTGGCCTGGAGTCCAGAAAAAGAGAAAGCTTTCATATCTGTGAAAAATGTGCTGGTCTCAGCCCCGGCTCTAGGACTACCAGATTGTAGTAAGCCATTTGAATTATTTGTTCATGAACAACAGGGAGTAGCAAGTGGAGTACTCACTCAAAAACTAGATCCTCGCCGTAGGCCAGTGGCCTATTACTCCACCCAGCTAGATGCGGTAATCAAAGGCACTCCAGGATGCATCAGAGCGATAGCAGCTACAGCAGCCCTTACTGAAAAAACATGACCTGTAGTTTTGGGTCACCCAGTGACTGTGTATGTGCCACATGAAGTAGAGCTGTTAATGAAGCAATACGCTACTCAAGCATTGTCCCCAAAGAGAGCTCACCGCTATGAACTAATAATACTACATGCAGATAATGTGACCTTAAAGAGATGCAACATCTTAAATACAGCGACGCTATTGCCTCTACCTGAAGATGGAGAGCCTCATCATTCCTGTGAACAGGTGGTTGTCAACTCGAGCAAGCCCCAGGAGGATCTCCAAGATGAACCTTTGGGAAACCCAGACTTAGTTCTGTTTACAGATGGATCATCCTATTATTTGGACGGAAAACGCCATTCAGGCTGTGCTGTCACCAACGTCTTCGAGGTACTTGAGGCTAATCCCTTACCTCCTCCATCTGTAAGCGCTCAAGGGGCAGAATTAATAGGATTAACCCAAACAGCAAAGATAGGTAAGAACATGTGAGTCAATGTATATACCGACTCTAAAAACACATTTGGAGTATGTCGTGCAACTGGGATGTTATGGAAGGAATGAGGATTTTTTTACATCATCACGAAAGAAAATAGCTAATGGAGAAGAAATACATAATTTGCTAGAATCAGTCCAACTGCCCAAAGAAATTGCTGTAATACACTGCCCAGCCCATACTAAAGACACTGCAGAAATTAGTAAAGGAAATGCTTTAGCTGACGCTGCTGCGAAGGCAGCAGCCTGACAACCTTTGAGGGACTGTATGGTCGCAATTGCAATGATGGACCAGAGTGAATGGCCAAATTTAATAGACCCCAAAACCATGTATGAAAAAGACTGCTTGGCAGAAGAGAAAAACCAATGGGAAAAGTGGGAAGCAAAACAAAATGAGGATGGAATATGGACTATTGGAGGAAAACCAATTCTACCAAAGAAATATGTAATTACTGTGGCTAGGTGGTTCCACGATAAAGCTCATGTGGGAACAGAGGCAGTAGCTAAGCAAGTACAAAAAGCATGGGCAGCTCCAGAAATTTATGCTGCTGCAAAAAGGATAACCAAGAGCTGCCCGACCTGCCAAAAGCTCTCAAGCAGCAAAGCAAGCTCAGAGTTAGGGGGACAACTGTGGGCCTACTTCCCTTTTCAAAGGCTACAAATAGATTACTCGGATATGCCGGCTGCCAATGGGTACAAACATTTGTTAGTGATAGCAGATCAGTTATCAGGCTGGGTAGACTTTCCCAACAAGAAAGGCCGATGAAGGAGGGGTAGTAAAAGCCTTACTAAAAGAAATCATACCCAGGTATGGGGTTCCAGAAGCCATTGATTCCGACAGGGGTGCCCATTTTAAAGCAAACATAATCAACCAATTATATAAATCACTGGGAATAGAGGAAAACCTACATACCCCTTACCACCCACAGCCTTCAGGACAGGTAGAAAGAATGAACAGAACACTAAATGAAAAAATAGCAAAGGTATGCACACACACTAACCTAAAATGGCCCAAAGCCCTAAATTTAGTCCTATGGGATGTTCAAAATGCTCCGCAAGAACCCATAGGACTAACACCAGTAGAAATTCTCTTTGGGAGACATTTAGCCATACCAGGGACTTATATCCTGGCTAAGACCAGCCTGTTGGACGGAGATGAACAGCTAACCCAATATGTTCTAGGTATCCAAAAAAGGTTTGAAAATCTTAAAAAATATGCTCAATGGTATCAGTGCACACTACCTGAAATACAAGTGCACGATATACAACCTGGAGATGAAGTATTGGTAAAAGTATTCTCACGAAAAACTAAGTTGGAACCAAAATGGGAAGGACCCTACACTGTATTGTTAAGTTCTTATTTTGCTGTTAAAGTTTTAGGAAAAGAGAATTGGATTCACCACTCACATGTGAAACGAACAGCGGACCAAGAAGCGAGTACGGCAGGTGTCACTACGGAGCAATGAAGACAACCACACATGCTCCCTGGATGTGCCTGATATTGTTTCTAACCACAAGTTCCAGATGGATAAGTATACAGTTAATAAGATGAGATAATTATGATGCACAAAGGTATTCTGAAAACAATACCAAAGGAAACCAGATTTGGTTTAATTATTTGGGGCTAGGAGTGAGTGAATTCAGTTTAACCTTTTGTTGTATGTCAGCAAATTTACATGAAACAGTATTGTCAGAAACTAAAAGCAAATTCTGTAAAAAAAAAAAGTGTAAAACTGACCAAAAGTGTTGTATATCTGTATCCGCCAAGAGAGAAATAGAAGCCCGGGTCTCCTGTGTTAGCTCGGATCAATCCAAACTGACCCCCCTGGATCAATCCAGAATGACTCCCTCGAGTAAAATGTCTCCCATAACAGTAAAGGCAGGACCATACGTAGCTAGAAATACAGGCCAACAACAAGTGTTATTTAACCCATCTTGGTCTCTTAAATGGGTAGAACTATTGATGCAAATTAATATCTCTACAATCAAACCAGCCTGTTCACCATTTCTAAGTACCTCCTATGCAGGATGGTCAGCACGGTTGCATAGGCAAACCCTCACCTCTCCAAAACAAACAAGGAGGGATGCGACTGGTATGATAGGGGCAGGATTAGGAGTTTTAGATAGTATAGATGCCAAAGTGCTCGTGAATAAACTAAGTACAGCGACAAGTGATTTGCACAAATTAGAACATCCATTGCGTTCCTCTTTATTAGCATTAGGAACTAACCAACGGCTCTTACCTGATACATTACCTCAATGGGAAAGAATTAATGAAAGAGACCACCACTTAATTGTAAATGCACTTGGTGTAGCCCAGTATAATGTTTCTCTAGCTCTTAGTTGTATCCAAGCTCAGCTGTGGATGCAATCTGTGGTAGCAGCAATTATTAGAGAAGGTGAAGAGGGCACCTTACCCACTGAAATTCGAAAGGTAATTTGGGATAATGCAACTAAATTTGAAAAGGAATTGCACTCTTGGTGGCATCTAGTCAATTTTACTTATGACCCCATCAACAATAAGGCTATAACTTTTGTCTTAACAATACTCAATGCTT
Organism: Apteryx mantelli; assembly: GCF_036417845.1. Taxonomy (NCBI): domain Eukaryota; kingdom Metazoa; phylum Chordata; class Aves; order Apterygiformes; family Apterygidae; genus Apteryx; species Apteryx mantelli. The sequence goes on from NC_089997.1 coordinate 5,069,822, forward strand.
CGGTATACACCATATACCCAATCATTGTGCTGGGATTAAACCATAATGGAGCTGTACTGAATCTGATAGAACATAGAGTGTGGGCCCAACAAAACAGAAACAAATGGCAAACTGTTGATGTTAACGCATGCGTTGTACGGGAACAACAAGGATTTATTTGTGCGAGTAATACCATCAAAGCTCAAGACTTTTGTCTTGATACTGAACAAAATGTTTGTCATTTTGAAATACATCCCGATGAAACCCCTGAAACTGTACTTGTATATATTGGAAAAGGATGTGTTTGTATGGGAACCCTCTGTGATCTTATATTCATAGATAACATTACTGTAAACACAAGTTATCACTCAAATATTTGTATTTGTAGTTTTACTAAAATTATGGGATGTGCCTTTAATTATTCAGCTCCTATTGTGCCTTATCAATTATTACAGTTTAATTATTCCTTACATCAAGATTTATTGCCTACCCCCATCGGAATGAATCTTACATTGGTAAAGAAACTGCTACAACATGATGACCTGTGTCAACTGCTAAAATGCATCCGAAACAACGGACAAAAAACTCTAATCACCGTTCATCATGATACAGAAGAGATACAGCACATCTTGGAAAGAGTGAAGAAGGATGGAGAATATGATTGCTGGGAGACTCTTCTGGGATGGTCACCAACCACAACAGGCATCTATAATCACATGTTGCACCCAGTGGTAGTTGTGTGAAGTTTAACCGTGTTATGCCTATTACCTACAACCATACTGTACATAAAATTATGGAAAGTGACAGTACGCCTCAGAAGGCTTCAAGAACTCTGCTTAACATGTTAGCAGGGATGCTTAATAAAAACAAAGGGAGGCCTGTTAGAGAATATTGGACTGAAGCTGTCTAGAGTTGATCACTTAGCATAACTTGCTTAGCATTAGTAGCTAAATTTGCTGAAGCCAGAGGCCGCAAGCTATGACCATTCAGCTAGATATGTTGAACTTTTAGCTAGTTAAGTAAAAGAAGGCCCCAAAGCAGGTTCAAGTCGGAGAGATAAGGGCAGGAGGGGGGACTGTAGAGAGAAACAAGCAGTTTAACATTAATGAGCAGCAGCAGGGAGATGGACTTTTACCTAGGACACAGAAGGAAGGAAAAAAGGAACCACAAGACTGATTCTGGAGGACAAGATAAGGAAGTAGAAGAGCCAGACAACTATGCAAGAAAGAAGTAACCCCAAAGACTGGTTCTGAGGGACAAGATAAGGGAGTAAAAGAGCCATCGACACCTATGCAGAAGTGCAATAAGAAGTAAAGAACACACCTGGAAACTACAGAAAGGACCAACCGGGAGCCTTAGGACCCCGAACTCTAATAATATGATTGGTTCACATCTATGGGGTGGATACTAGACTGGAATGGATATAATTACCCAGGGATTTATTCAAACAGGATCCCTCTTTGGAGGCACCCAGCTTGAACTGTAATTACCGCACGTCTGTCATTAAAATTTATTTTGCTCCAATCTGAATTCGAACTTCTGTCTCAGTGGGAACCTAGGGTCGGACCCTGTTATGGTGGCTGGTGAGCCTAATTGTCCATAACAGTAAGGCAGCAGTTGCCATTGTAATGTGATGTATGTTTTTGCCCAAATCACAAAGCAGACCTACTAGTTAACTTCTCATATGACTGAACAAATGATGTCTTATTTTTGCACTGTTTAAAGCATCAGGAACACTTGGAGTAACCTTCCATCAACTAGACAGTTTTCTCAAACAGAACACCAAGCATCTGTCTGAAATTGGAAAATGCTTAGAAGAAAGAGAAGGAATGACGATCTGTTATAAGAGTTCATGGATTTGTTTAGCAAAAGTGGAAACCAGCCTTACTGAACATCATGGGTATGATATCTCTAAAGGTTGGTCAGCAAACGCCACAGTATCGTGATCAATGTTACATCCTGTGCTCATCCTGTTAATGATCCATGTATCGATCCCCACCTCTGCCCAAGCTGGGGCTCCATTCCCAGCCAGAGAGTGGGATGCTGACCTCCCACCAGCTCCCTGGACTGCTCCCCCCATGCCCCTTCCCCCTCCTGGGGAGCTGGAGCTGCCCCAGCCCAGGGCAGCTGGCCAGCACCAGGGCTGGGACAGGGCACGGGGGGACAGGGAGTGTGGGGAGTTTCAGGGCAGGGTGAACAGCCCCGCTCAGGGCTCCCAGCTTCCCAGAGAGCCTTTCCCCAGGTGAATGTGCCTGTGCTGGCCTGGCTGACTGTTCCTTCACCCCTCCCCGGCTCCCCGCAGGGCCCTGGGCTGTCAGTGCTACTCTGCAGCACGAGCAGGCTGTGGGGCCATGGGGTGACTCTGCACTGGCCATGGCAGAGCCAGCTGGCCCAGCAGCATTGCACCCGACATCCCCCTCCCCAGGGTCTGTGGCTGTGGAAGATGCTCAAAGCAAACACAGTATTTCAAATGGCTCAGGATGGGTTCAGATGTGTCCTTGCACCCAGCCCGTGGTTTGTAGGTAGATGACAAGAACCACTCTGGAGTGTCCCTTCCCTGGGCCTGCTGAGTCCCTGCTGGCTCTGCTGAGCTTGCAGAGCCCTCATTCAGTGCCATTCAGCACCAGCTTTGGAAGAAGAGCCCAACCTTCAGGCAGTGTACTGAGGAAATCCCCTTTTATTACAGAGATGCTACTTGGGAGGCCAGCTCTGATGCCGTGGTAGACAGATGGACAGAAGGCCTCTGGGTCAGACAGATGGACTTTGTGCCTCTGGAGATGAATTCCAGCAGTTGTGTACAAACATGAGTGTCACAGATAGAACGCCCACAGCACACAAGTTGCCTGAGAGAGATTGGATATTGCTTGTGACTAGAGATGGACAGCTTCTTGCTGCTAAAATAGTAGCAACTGAATCAATTTCTTCAGTGCCTCCTTGAGCTCCTTGTTCCTCATGCTGTAGATGAGGGGATTCACTGCTGGAGGCACTACCACATACAGGACAGCCACCACCAGATCGAGAGCTGGGGAGGAGATGGAGGGGGGCTTCAGGTAGGCAAAAAATGAGGTGCTTATAAGCAAGGCGACCACAGCCAGGTGAGGGAGGCACATGGAAAAGGCTTTGTGCCTGCCCTGCTCAGAGGGGATCCTCAGCACAGCTGTGAAGATCTGCACATAGGACAGCACAATGAAAATGAAACACCCAAAGCCTAAACAGGCACCAACCACAATAACCCCAACTTCCCTGAGGTAGGATTCTGAGCAGGAGAGCTTGAGGATCTGGGGAATTTCACAGAAGAATTGGCCCAGGGCATTGCCTTGGCAGAATGTTAGTGAAAATGTGTTTCCAGTGTGCAGGGCAGCATAGAGAAAACCACTGGCCCAGGCAGCTGCTGCCATTTTGGCACAAGCTCTGCCATCCATGAGTGTGCCATAATGCAAGGGTTTGCAGATGGCAATGTAGCGGTCATAGGCCATGACAGTGAGAAGAGAAAACTCTGCTGAAATGAAAAAGACAAACAGAAAGACCTGGGCAGCACATCCTGAGTAGGAAATGACCCTGGTGTCCCACAGAGAACTGGCCATGGATTTGGGGACAGTGGTGGAGATGGTGCCAAGGTCGAGGAGGGAGAGGTTGAGGAGGAAGAAGTACATGGGGGTGTGGAGGTGGTGGTCACAGGCCACAGCTGTGATGATGAGGCCGTTGGCAAGGAGGGCAGCCAGGTAGATGCCCAGGAAGAGGGAGAAGTGCAAGAGCTGCAGCTCCCGCATGTCTGCAAATGCCAGGAGGAGGAACTCGTTTGGGGAGCTGCTGTTGAACATTTGCTCCCCCTGGGCATGGGTGTCTGTCTGAGGAGGAAAAGACAGTAAAACGTTAGAGCAGGCTTCTCCGAGCCAAACCCTTCCATTTCTCATAGTGCCCCCACATTTCCTCTGTCCTTCACCTTCTTTCAGAATGCTTGCTTGAGCTCTGTTTGTGCTGGCTGTGTGTGCCACGCTGAGCAGGGACCCCTGCCCATGGTCTCCAGAAGAGCCCATTCTGCTCTGCCAGGGGTGTAAATGGAGGTGTCAAACAGTGCCAGTTATTCGGTGGGATACCTGGGGATCGGTGCCGTGAGCTCGGCAGAGGGAACTTGGTCCAATGACCCAGTGGGACTATTCTCTATTTGCCATAATGAGAGGTGAATACAGCACTCATGCCAGCTGTGTCTGAAAGAGAAGACCCTCATGAGGGCTTCATCTCCCCCAGCCTTGCCCTCTTGAACAGAGGTGTCTGTAGCTGAACCAGTCACACCGTTGCCCACTCTAGCAAGGGAGAGAAGCAGCCAAGTGAAGGCAGGGGGTGACCTCACACTTCCTGGACGTCTCTGTTCCAATGAGATAGACTCTGTCCTCATGTCAATTTACCATCTGCACCCTTCCTCCAGGCAGTGCAGTGGGAATGGGAAGTGACTAGCTCTGATGTGCACATCCTGCAGCAGATTACGTCCACTCCTTATGTGAAAGGGCTGCTCAACATTTTGAAACCCATTTTCTCCAGAAAATGATCTTCTGGGAGGTGTCAGTTTATATATTTATTTAGTTTTTAGGTGCCTCCATCTTACTGTGGGAGCATTCTCTGATGGGGTAGAAATCTTTGGCATTTCAATTGCTCTCAGCATGAGCACTTGTGCATGCTAAGAGGAAATAAAGAGCTCGCTGTGACTTTGTACAGAGTCACAGGATCTGGTCTGTCAATAAGTTTTTCCCCTCGCTGTGCTGCACTTGCCCCTCCCTCAGCTAAAGGACAATCACACTCACAAGTTCCTCTAAGAAAGAAAGTGGACTGAGCTGAGAGTGGAGGAGTTCAGTTTCACAGTGAAGATTTCCAAATTCTTTTCTCTCAGCCCAGAGATGGAGAGAGTGGAGTGTGCCAGGGTATCTGACCACTCACATGACCAGACTCTCACATATCACAGAAATGCTACTGGGAAGCTGTGTTCTGCTGGAGGGCAGCTTCCAGGTTGGCAGGACACCCCAGAGAAACAGTCAAGGGTCCAAAGGTGGACTCTCCTTAAAGGAGAGTCAGCTGATTACCCAACCTGATGAAATGCATTGCCAGGAGCCTCACAGGTTGGAAAGGGACTGGCGCTTCTCACTACCATGAAGACCACACCACCCAAGACACACAGAGTCGGTGTCTTAACTGCAGCTGAGCACTCCCATCATTTTGAGAGATCAAAAGGTCTGAGAGAAACCACAGCAAGTCCCTTCATTTCCACCTCAGCCTACAGACAGCACCAGCATCGCCTTCTCCGGCCTTATGAGGGTTTGTCTGACCTGCTCCTTAGGACCTGCAAGCACAGAGATGCCCCTGGACAGTGCCCTGCCTGTGGGAGGTTTCTGTAGGGCAGAACCGAGTGCAGAGAGCATGGGATGGGGTCTGTAAGCACCAACCAGGAAAAGGCATTGGGACAGAGAAACAGCTCCCAGCAGGGACAGCTCCAGGCATCAGAGCTGGGCAGTGAATGAGAGGGAACTGCTTCTAGAAACATCATGGGAGGATGGATTTGGGCAAGTCATGGTCAGTCCCTGCAATGCCCACACCTTCCCCAGTGTGCTCACTTCTACCCTAAAGAAACCTCCCAGCAGCAGGGCACTGTGCAGGGGCATTCCCATTTTTGGAGGTGCTAAGGAGCAGGTCTGATAAATGCTGATGAGGCCAGCAAAGGGGAAGCTGGTGCTGTCTATAGACTAAAGGAATGGGTGCAGAGACTTTCAGAAGTTTCTAGCAGACGCATTGAGTGCTCATTGAAACTGTTAAGGAGTTATAGTCCTTTGTTCAAAGCTGACAGCTCCATCTCCATTTTCCCCTTGCCAGGTGGCAGGAAAGTTAAAGCACCAACTCATGAAATTGGCTTCTCTTTCAGGAAATCCCCATCTTTGCCTTCCTCTTGAAAAGTTCCCTCTGAAATGTCCTGTGCATGAGCTAGAACTGCAAGCAGCCCTGACCCATGCAGAACCATCTCAACAGGATAATGAACCTGCCCTGCCAGAGGTCAGTCCTCTCACCAGGAACATCTCCTCTCAGCACCAAGGGGAGTTCCCCAGGCAGGCTGAGTGCTGACCCTCGCAGGCAGAAGAGTCAGTGCCCCAGGCACACAGCACCCTGGGGTGCAGGGATACTGCTCTGAACTACAGCCCTGGGCAGGCCTGGGTGCACTCCCTGGCTTCACACCCCTGCAGCATCTTTGGGAGAAGGTAGCAGCATGACCTGTCCCTCTGACAGTGTGGCAGGGAATCACAGCTTGGAAGCATCTCCTTCTCCTCTGCACTGGAGAAGCCACGAGAGCGATCCTTAAAAATCCTGTCAGTCATGGACTGGGTTTAGAGGACCTGTCCAGAAACCTCAGTAGCATTGCCCTGCAGCCAGAGACTTACTGTGTCAGGGGCTGTGAAGATTTCTTCTACAGTGAGCTCTCCTATGTCTCCACACTGCCTTTTGCTTCTCTCCGTCTTGTCTCAGCTCATGTCAGCAAGAACAGGCAGTGCCTGGAGCCCTGCTGCTCTTTGCAGAGGAGATGCTCTTGCACAGAGCTGTCTCTTGGCAGTGCTGACCGGGTGCCATGAGCTCCCTCTGTCCCAGTAGACTGGCCCCATTCGGGAACAGTGGCCTAGCTGAAGGTGTGACTTCATTTCTCCTTTGTACTCCCTCCTCTTGGGAAATGTTCACTGAGGTAGACTAAAACAATCACTGATGGTCTGTCTCAACACAGTGAAGAGAGACTGGTCCCAGCATTGCAATTTGTCTCGTCAGAAGATGATTATCTATGAGAGATGGAAACATCCCACTCTGGAAGATCCTATTCCCACCTCTTTACTAGGCAGGACACCTATACAGGGACAAGAAGAGAGTTCATTTAACCATGGTTCAGGTGTTAATTCAGATGGGTCAGTCTGGACATCTCATGCTGGGTTAGATACCCCTGGGCTGGAGTGGGATTCAGATCCCTCCCATGAATTCCACAAACACACAGGAGGTGGGATTGCCCTTGCCAAAGCTGAAGTGAGCACAACAGAGATGTCTGCATGCGAGCACCTTGTCTAAGCTCCCATTGTAATCAGTGGAGATGGAGGATGGGAGTCAGTTGCTCACATACAAACACCTGGCGACATTTGAAGAGACAGAGGTGGTGCAAGGCATGTGCCAGGGTCTGCTTGCTCTGATGGAGCAACTAGGAGACCTGCGTCCTTCTAGAGCATGAGGTTGGGGCCAGGTGGGGAATTTTCTTGGCCATCTGAAATGACACTCGATGCCTACCACTGCTCCTAGAGGTCCACTCACTAGGAAGCTGAGACTCATGTACATCTCTACATTGCAGACATTTAATGTAATTCAGTGCAGACCCTTGATTTAATGACATAAAAACAGGCCCATAGGCAGGGCCATGTCAGATGCCTGGGGTGTCTAGCACAAGCACACATCTCCAGCAAATACAGCATGGGACCTACAGGAAAACCATGTCCTTTTGGAGTGGTTGCTGGGCAAACAGCTCAGGGCCTCTCCGGTTTCCTACCTGTGCCCAAATAACTGAATGCCACCACTGCCTTTAGGCAAAGTCCATCCCGTCTACATCCAAGCAGCTGCATAAATGGGAGGCACATCACACCAAGGTCTCCACTTATGTCCTTGCACTCTCAAAGCCTTCTAACTCTCTTCCTCCTAAACCTTTTCTCACTCCCAGATGATATGGAAAGGGACTGTGCTAATGATCTCCACAGGATGGCTGCATCACCGGCTGTCCAGGCCCAGGGACTTCTTCAGTGGCACCTTGTCCTTCTTGGAGATCAGTTCACCTCTGTCACAGCCCCTGTGGTGCTACAAAGTCAGTTCAGGCAGCAAACACCTCTCCTGCCATTTCTGCACAGCCCAGCTCTGTTTCTCCTTGGCCTCAGATACTGCAGGGTTTGCTCTCTCAGTGGGAACCTCCTTTCACCATTACCTTGCCACCTCCTATCTATGCCAGCACATCTCTGTTCTGCAGTGGGGCCATTGCATGTACGGTGTCCTTGACTCTTGGTAACATGGTTCACCATGATCAGTCTGCGCTCTGTGCCACAGCTGAGGTTCTGCAACCTAAATATGTGCAAATGCATGCAGCCTGGGGCACAGACAATAGCAGATGGAGATGCACAAGCTGTCACAGGACTGCCACATGGTTGGAATAACTGAGATGTGGTGGCACCACTCACATAGCTAGAGGGCTGTGTTCGCAGGGTGCAAGCTCTTCGGGAGAGACCACCAAGGGAGATGAGGAGGGAGGATGCCTTTTGTATGAAGGGGCAGCTCAGATGTATGGAGCTCTTCCCTGGGATGAAAAAGGGGCTGGATGAGACCTTGTGGGTGAGCATGAGAGGAAGGGCGACATTGTGACTGGAGTCACAGACCACATGATCAGGATGAGGAGGTGGATGCAACCTCCTTTAAGCAACCTGAGGAAGTCTGTGGATCACAGGCCCTGGTCCTTATGGGGAGACCTTAATGGCCCTGACATTCACTGGAAGGGAAAACAACAGAGTGCAAGGAGACCAGTGGTTTCTGCAGGGTGTCAGGGACAACTTCTTAGCACAGCTAAGACTGCTCAATAATGGTGATGCTTTCCTGGATGTGGAAATTGCAAATAAAGAGGAACTGGATCACGGTTGGGATAGTCAGTGTCAGCCTTGCCTACAGTGACCAATAGTGAAGTCCCAGATCCTGAAGGGATTGAGGAAGGACAGTAGCAGAGTACAGACCCTGGACTTCAGAGGAGCAGACTTGGGCCTCCTCAGGGGCCTGGTAGAGAATCCCATGGGAGGCAGCTCTGAAGAGCCCAGGAAAGCCAGCAGGCCTTTAAGGACAGCACCCGCCAAATGCAAGAATGGTCCATCCTGATACTCAGTAAAGCTAGCAGACATGTCGGGGACCAGCTTGGCTAAACAGGGAACTCGCCTGAACTCCAGGGCAATAAGGCAGCGAATGGGAGTGGGAAGGAGGGAGAGGCTGCTAAGGAGGAAATTAGAAATATTGTCCAGCAACATAGGCATGGTGTTAGGGAACCAAAAGCTCTCCTAGGACTTACCCTTGCAGGGGATGTGAAGGGCATGGAAATGAGCTGCTACTGCTTCAGTAACAATCAAGAAGAAAAGGAAAGGTTGGTCTCACTGCTGAATGGGGCAGGGAATCTAGTAACAGCAGACACAGATAGGTCTGAGGAACTCAGTTCCTTGTTAGCTTCAGTTTTCACAGACAAGGTCTCCCAGGCTGTTGTGCTTTGGTGTCACAACTCCAGAGGAGAAAAACAACCAACAGTGGATGAGGTTTGAGGATGAGGGTTAATGAGGGGTTACTTGTGAGAACTCAAACCATACAAGGCAAGAGGGTTAGATGGGCTGCGTATGAGGATGCTGTGAGAGCTGACTGCTGTCACAGCAAGGCCACTCGCTATCATCTTTAAAAGGTTGTGGAGACGGGGCAAGGTCCCAATGACTGGAGAAAGGCAAATGTTACATCCATCTTCAAAAAAGGCCAACAGGACAACCTGGGGAGCTGCAGGCAGTTCAGCCTCACTTTGGTGAGGGGTGTGTCATGAAGTGAATCCTCTTGTGTCACATTTCTGAGCACATGAATAATCGAGGAGCTGGAACACTTGCTCTGTGAAGATACAGGGCTTGTTCAATCCAGAGAAGAGATGGCTTTGGAGGGATCTCATGGCAGCTTTTGAATGGCTACAAGGAGGTCATCAAGAAGATGGAGCCAGGCTCTACACCAGAGTGCATGAGGGGAAGATGTTTATGCAGGAGATAAGGAAAAGCTTTTCTGCTAAGAAGATGGTCAAACATCGGAACTGGCTGTCCAAGTAGGCTGTGCAGTCTCCTCCCTTGGAGGAAACTTGTGTGATCTGGACAACAGGCACCTCATGAAGATTTACAAGAAAAGTATCCAGTCCTGCACCTAGGGGGGAATAATCGTGTCTAGGAGGAGAGGTTGAGGGACCTGGGCTGCTTTGTCCTGCTGAAGTGGAGGTGAAGGGCAGTAGAGTAGGAGCCTGTGAGTGCTTGAAGGGTGGTTTCAGAGATGATGGAAAGTGGGAAACAGCGTGAGAAGGGGAAACAGCCACAAACTGCAGCTTGTGGGGTTCGGATGTGACTTCAGGAAAAGGAAGTGTCACTTGAAGGGTAGAGCTGTGGTGCTACAGGTCACCCAGAGGGAGTCTGTGATCATCCCCTGGCTTTGTGTCTCAAGGAAAAGCAAGTGAGGGCAGAGAGACATCAGTAAAGGCAGGGAGATCCTGGGGTGGGAGTGCACACCCCCACATTCACACTGCCCCAGGAAGAGCCCTGAGCACAGCGTGAGGGCAAGGATCACTCTACTCAGGGGCTGGCTGTCAGTGCCTGGCCATTCTGCTTGACAAAATTCATCCAGGTTTACGTGGCATCAGAGTCACCTGCATGATCCCTTTGCCTACTTTCAAATAGTGCCTCCAACTTTGTGTTGTAATCAGCCTCTGGGGAGGCTTTGTGAGTAATGACCCTCAGTGGGACCCATTAACACTCCAAGAAACTTTGGCATTTGCTTCTGACTTTAGCTTCCTGAGAGGCTTGTTCAGTCTCCTCCCAGTATCTGAGGTTCACAGACTCAGCACCAAATACACCAGAGGCACCATAAAAATGCAGAAAGCCCTAACAACCAATCTCACTCCCCCTAATTTTCTTCAGTTCTTCAATTCTTGTGTGGCTAATTGGAGAGGATTCAGGGGTGTATTTACAAGAGCAAGATTTCAGTGAGCACCTGAAAAGAAAGGATTTCTGCTTTTTAAGCTTTCTTTATTTTTCAGTTTACAGAATAAGTGACATCCACATTCTCCAATTCATACTGACCCAGAGGGTCTCTACCATAATGAAGTCTGAACATGCAGGAAAAGCAGTAGTTCCAATATGAGACCTTTATGGCCAACTTTCCTCCTCACCTCCCCAACCCTGCCATTTCTCTCATCAGCCACTGGAGACTTACATCACTCCTGTTAAAACTTAACCTTTTTCCACTTGAGTCTGTAGCTGAATGTTACAGCTCCTATGCACCGATTCCCACCTGCTTTCCTTAGACAACTACTTGCAGACACAGGAGGATTTTTCTTAATTGCAAACAAGCAAAAATAGAATATGATACAGTTTAATAAAAAGTCAAATACACTCCTCAACTGTATGTTAAATCCAAGCTGCCTCCAGTGAGGGCCACTTTCCACAAGGAATAACCTTCTTTGAACTGTTTTTGACTGATAGATAGGAACAAATAGATAGAAAAACAACTAAGGACCTGTCTAAAGAGACAATGAGACTCCTGAAAGATGAGGCAAGCTTCAGACTCCCTGAAGCTCAGAGCAGCAACTGGAGAGTTGAGAGGTATTGGATGGATAAAGAGCAAGCGGAGGAGGAAGACTGGAAAATTCCAGAAAGTTTTCCAGATAGTCTGATATAAAGGAAACTTTATAAATGATCACTTTAAAGAGGACAGATGAAAATATGTGAAAGGTTAGTGAGATTACATCCGCAGCATAATAGACAGAGCAGTGGTAATGCAAAGCCAGGGGCAGGTCACTATTTCTCCTGAGATTCATACCCTTCCTGAAATTTTCCATTATTTTTTCATGGGAAAATGTTGACATTTTATTAAAAATATTCCACCACTTCAGCTGAGGAAGAGGTGCTCCTATTTTTCCTTTAAATGTTGAAAACGGTTCTTCACCTTCTCAGGCAGAGCTCAGGCGTCTCACCACAAGCATCCAGTGGCACTTGGGGAGGTCCTGGTGTATCTGAGGTACCTGCCTGGGCCTGGCAGCTCCCACAGGGGACCTGCGGGAGACCAGAACCCCTCGGAACTGCAGATGGAGGCTGGGCAGAGGGGACCAGGGAACCTGCAATGGCACCAGCTGTTGGTGACCCTGTGACTGCATCCCACCCCAATTCTGGAAATCACTTTCCTTTTCAAAAAAAAAACCCCCCGAATATAAAAAAAAAACCAAGGTATTAAAAAAAAAAGGAAACAAAGCAAAGAAAGACAAAAAGAACACACACAGAAAAATTAAAAGCTGGAAAGTGTAACAAAACATTTCACCGCTTTAGATCATTTTCTTAATTTCTCCCTTCTTTCATTTTTTATTGACATTTTCTAAATATCTCTGGTATTATCAGGCCTGCACCCTTAAAAAAGATATTTCCGTGTCTCACACAGAGTCCAGTGGCCCAAAACCACTCACGGCCCAGGGCTGTCCATGCCACTCCTCACCCTCTGTACAGAGCGAGTGGCACTCACCAGAGACAGGAGTGACCACAAAACCCACATCCGAGCCCCGTGCCTGTTGGTGGCGTATCAGGTCCCCGGGCAGACAGGACCTCACAACTTCTTACCCCAGACAGGAGTCAAGTGCTGACCTATCAACTTCACCCATAGAAGTCATCCCACAGCCACTTTCCCACCCATATGCCTGCTCCTGATCCATCACCTGCAGAGACAGAAGGGACCTCACTTTCACCTTTATGGTCATGGGCCTCCTACTCTCCTATGAGCTTCTGAGAAACAACCAATCATCTCATAAAAATGTCCCCAGCCATCAGCTTGCTGGTGGCCTATCAGCTGATCAGACACAACTGACCTCATAATCACCCACCAAGCCAATGGGCCTGCTGCTGGTCTTTCACCTGCCCTTATGGAAATGACCTCAGCATGGTCTTGGCTTCCATCCAGTCAGGTATTCATGCAGCAATGACCTCACAATCATCACCTGAGCCATGGGCCTGCTGCTGGCCTATCAGAGGCTGAGATAGAGGTGATCTCACAGTCACCATCCAAGCCATGTAACTGTTTCTGGCCTATCAGCTGCTCAGTTCTGAATGACCTCACAATCAACATCCTAGCCCTGTGCTGCTTAGAGGCCTATCAGGTCCTCAGGCAGAAGTGACCTCACAAACATTTGCCCCAACCATTAGCCAAGTGCTGGCTTATCAGCTGCTCAGATAGAGGTGACCTTACAATCATCTACCAAACCCACACACCTGCTGATGGCCTTTCCTCTTCTCTGATGGACAAGGCTTGTGTTCTTGCTTGGGAGGTCACTTCTGACTCAGCCTCTGATAGGCTAGCAGCAGCCTCATGGCTGGGGCATGGGTATGTGAGGTCACTTCTGCCTTAGCAGCTCATAGACCAGCAGCAGGCACATGGCTTGGATGATGATGGTGAGGTTAGTTGTATGTGCTCAGCTGAACGCGGGGGTTGAGTTAGCATCCTGGCTGGAGATCCTGGCAAGAATCTCAGAAACTGCAGGCCTCAACCAACCTAGTGACACACTGCAAAAAGTGCTCAGCTGAGATGGACACCTGAACTGTCAGGCTAGAAATGACTCCCTTAGGGAAGAGAGGAGCATGTGGGAAGGTGAGGACCATAACACTGAAGGGTCTTGTAGAGTTATTTGCATAAAACCACTTCAACTTTGCAAGCTGATTCTCAGCTATGACCCTTCAAGTATTTCCTGCTGATTTGCAGGAAAGCGCTTGAGCATCAGGCAATGATTCTCAGGGTCCAAAAGCAATGTTGTGATTTGCATCATTTTCAGCACAAAAAATAAGCTCTGGGTACTTGAGACTACTCACTGTTGTATGTGCATCTGGGAGTAGTGGTTGTAAGAGGCCAATTGTTTTCTGAAGAAATACTCTGTCTTTGGACGTTTTCCTTGTTTGCCCATTTCAAAAGGTAATGACTGTGGCACTGCTGCTCGAAAGAGGACCTCTGAGTGCTCCATCATGGCAAGACCTTTTCCTTGTTAACTATGCCAGAGAAAAAAGTCCCACCATGTCAAAGCTGCTCTCTGAGGCCTCCTCCTGGAAGTCAGCACCTGGATGTCTTGTTTCAGGGCCCGGGGCAGTGTGCGGTGTGCAGGTTGCAGCAGAGATCCCCAAGGAAGGGAGACCTTTGGCAGGAAGAGATTAGGACACCCCCCCCCCCTTAATTCACTGGATTGGGGGGTTACTCGGATGGTTAATTAAGAGCAAAGAGTTTCTAGGATACTGCCATGTTAGAAGAAAAGAGAGTCCACACCAATTATGTTTATTGGTAGTATCCCCCCAGTAAGACTTTATTAGCAGGAGATAGAGGCAACTACTATGCCTCTAGTCTAAGCAAACTTGGGATTTGATGGATCTCAGAAGTGTTATCTTCAAGAAACTCCTCCAAGGAAGCCTTTCTGAAAGATAACCTGTTATAATCCAAATACTCTAAGCTGCATATTTATATGTATTTCACAAGAGATCTGGGATATCTTTGGTTAAACATGGGACAGGAAAGCCCAAATCAAATAAGGGATGGAAATCATGGAGAATATAAAGAAGAAAAAAAAAAAGAAAAGACAGAGTGTTCTGTAAACATTAAAATTATTTCACTTTTCTTTGTATTTCCCAGCACCTGTGAATTACCTTTGATATTAGCTTCCATGGGTTTTCTTTCTCAGATAGCCTGTATTTCAGCTGCAGAAGATGGTGCTTCTGAGCCCTTGTTTTTATGCTTTCCAATTTTACTTGTACAAAGAAGTTACCATTAAACAGAAATGCATGGAGTTTTTTTGCTTCATACACTGTCATTCTAAAAGTAGTACAGACTTACATTAACTCTTGTTCAGTATACTACAGTAATCACAGATGTTGCTTTTCCGTTTTTCATTTCTTTTCATCCAAAAGGGTGTATTTGATATTATAAAGTGCATTTATGAATACTTGGGAAAAGACCCATCTGTTTCCTTTCTGAAGTATACCTGAAAAATTAGAAGTGGTGAATGAATATTTGGGATGGCAATATCTGGGACCCTGATGAACTCCCCAGTTCAGAGTCAGACACTGAGCCTGAGGGGGAGGCAGCTGCCTGGCCGGTGGCAGAGCAGCGGCTCACCGCACCAAATGCAGCCAGTTTGAAGGGACCACAACTCCTGGCGATTTTAAAGCATTGGAGCTGCAGGATACGCAGCGGCGCTACAGGCAGCAGCCCCGCGAAGGATTGTCAGAGTGGCTGTAAAGGCTGTGGGACGATGGGGCAGATGCAGTTCATTTTACTAGAGAGGAGCTTGGTCGGATGGAGGCTCTGCCCCAGGGTCCCAGGCTGCACAACACTCTCTGCACCCTGCACCAGCCAAACCAAAACGTTTCCCCTCCCTAACAGAGTGGGTGCTAGGTGCGGTTGTTTAACCTGGCCGACTGCCATGGTCATCGATGGTGGGCTCAGCACGTGGACTACTGTCGCAGCAGGGTTAAACCAGCTGTGGCAATTAGGAATGTTGTCTGGAATTTATTCCCCCTGAGTTTACGGGACTGGATCAGATCCCCATGAGCAAAACCATCCAGACTAAGATGCTGCGAACTGCCCCTCCCCATTCTGCACAGGACTCCGTCCCACCAAGGAGGCTCAGTAACCATGAGTGGCCTCAGCGGGGACAATGTGCAAGACTCGCCTATGCAATTAAAACTGGCGATGAGCAAAGCAGACCCCATTAGGGTTTTTGCGTTGGTGGTCCTAATCTGAGAGTTTCCTGAATATGTTACATACTTCTGGGGGTTTGACCACAGGTGTGAAACACTGGTGCTGGCTGACTGATGTTCAAGGTCTTTTCACAATACAAAAAGCATCAACATTTATTTCATGGCATTGGATATAAACAAAGAGAAAATGATAATCCCTCGTGCAGTTCTGGTCTCCCACCTCAAGAAGGAAAAGTAGGACTAGGAAAAGGGAAGGGAAAGTTGATGAAGGCAGCAAGACGAATTTCACCACGCATGACATTAGTTAGTCTTGTCACACCTTCAGCTGACTACGTTCTGAAATGGATCCTCCCAACCATACCATAGCGAGCAAATTCTTCCTGAAGGCCTTTTCAGTCACTCCTCAAATGCAAATCCTCTTCTTCATGCTGTCATGGGTGATTTATCTGCTCACTGCCATGGGCAATATGGTCATGATAGCCATCATTTGGCTCAACCAGTTCCACACCTAGCGTATCTCTTCCCCAGCAGCTTCTCCTTCTTAGATATTTGGTTCCCTTTGTCCCTAAAAGGTTTGTCGGCCTCATCTTGGAGATTAAGACCATCCCACGGCTGCTTGCCAGTTCCAGACCTTCCTTTCCATCCTCCTGGGCACAGCTGAGTTCACCCTGCTTGTTGTGATGTCTTTCGATTGCTGCGGGGCCATTTGCAACCCATCACACTGTATCATCTTTATGAAGCCCTGGCTGTACTTCACTGTGAGGGATCTTGGGAAACTGCGTAGACAAAGATATTTGCATGAGAAGCGGTAGAGTAGGCGTAGCGGAAGATCACGCAGTGTGACGCGCAGACTAGGGGTGGGAACGAAATGCAACTGTATGTAAGCTTGAACGCAGCTCACAATAAACGCCATTTTAGCATCTCTCACATTGAGGTCTGTGCTTTGTGGCCCTGCAGCGGGGAGCTGCAGTGCACCCCCGGTGGCGCCATGGGACCGAGCGAGAGCGCGGCAACAAATGGTGACCCCGACGTGATTCGGCAGGACCGACACGTCTCGCCGTGAGACCCGGGGGGGGCGAGCCGTCTCCTGAGGGAGAGCGGCGGCTGTGACGGCGAGCAGCGGGCGATAGCCGGGAGTCCGGCTGGACGACATGGAGGCCTTAATAAAGGTAGTTGCGTTACTAGCTAAGGAATGGGGAGCTTCTGTGAAGCCGAAGGATATTACACTATGTGTAGAGCGGCTCCAGAAAGAAGGAGCCATAAGTAAGCCGGGGGACTGCTTGCAGCTGGAATTCTGGCCGCGATGCACTACGGTGCTGGCGGAGCGAGCTATGTCCACAAACACGGCCAAAGATCTCAAGACGTGGGGAATTATACTCCGTCTCCTGAAGCGGTCGCGGGAAGAAAGGAAGATTTGGAAGGCTGCCCGCGACATGTTGTTTCACCAGGAGGAGGCTGAGACGCAAACGGAGGAGAAGTCTAGCGATGGGGGGGCGAAAGAACGGGAGAGCGGGGGAGGGGAGGTTCCAGTGATCCTACCAGTGGAATCCCAGGAGCCACCTCCGGTGTATCCCTGGCAGGATCTCGCTCAAGACGGAGAGGCATGGGGGGTCGATGGGACCGAACCCGAGGATTGCGTGCCTGGCGCAGTTTTGAGGAAGGTGCTTAGTGAGGAAGATAGGACCCTGCTGCCGTGGGCCCCGGCAGAGGAGGGTGCTGTAGGCAGGGAGAGTCAGGCAGTGCAGCGAAGGAGGAAGGGTAACGGCCAATCAGAGCGGAGAGACCAGAATTCGACCTTGAGAGGAGCGAGGAAGGTTCGGGTGAGATCTCCGGTTAAGGAGGAGAGCGGAGAAGATAGTAGCGACGAGGAAGGCGGGGGCTTGCGAGAAGTTACGCGCAGGCTGCGGGGGTGTGTAATAGGAGAGACGCAGCCGAAAGGGAGGCTGAAAGGCGGAGAGGAAGTAACAACATCCCCGGTCGACGCTCTATTGCGTGCATTAGAGAAAATAAGGCGGGAGGTCGAGAAACAGAGGGACCTGCTCAGTGGAGCTAAAAGGGAAGCGGCCCCTGCCAAGTCCATACCACTCACTGACTGGCAGCTAATAGCCGATTCGTGTGCCCTTCAGGGGCTACGGTTCAAGCAAGCGCCGCAAGTCTGTCCTGTAAGGGCAGTGCCGGGGGGAGGAGTCCAGCGGATGGCGCTCGAGCCCAAGATAGTACAGGGTCTGATGACCTCGGTGAAAGAGAACGGGCTGAAACATCAGCAAACTCAGATGTTGTTGGATAGTGTGCATGCCCAGGCGTGCACGCCTTACGACCTACAGCAGCTGGCAAGGGCGATACTGTCGCCCACGCATTGGATACTGTGGAAGGAGGCATGGCAAGGCTGCTGTGCTGCCCTCGCTGCAGCTGCCGCCGGGAACCCGAACCACCACCTAGCAGGTACCACACTGGATCGCTTGATGGGGCGGGGTGCAAACCTTGCATCCCCAAACCAGCAAGCGGCAAATCTAAGAGCCCGGGAGGTCATGGCCACAACAGAGGCTTCGCGGGCCACCTATGAAGAACTCGGGAAGCTAGTAAAGGTAGAGCCACCCTGGACAAAGATAAAACAGACACACGCAGAGAGCTTCACTGAATTCTGTGACAGGCTCCAACGGGCCATTGCAGAGTCAGACTTGCCCCCTGAGGCCCAGAGTGCGGTCATGATGGAGTGCCTCTGGCAACAGAGTAATGCCATGACGCAGGACATCCTGAAAACGATCCCTAAAGGAACACCACTTTCAGTTGTCATCCGCACGGTACTGGAAAAACAGAATCAGGGAACAGCAGCAGCGCAGGCCCTTATCACGGCGGTGGACCAGATGAGAAAGGGACCACAGCGATGCTTCTCTTGTGGCAGATTAGGGCATATTAGCGCACATTGTCAGCGGCCAGGCCGACCGATCTCGTGGCAAGGCTGGGGGTCATGCTGGGCTTGTGGGCAGTACGGGCATGTAGCCCGAGAGTGTCCCCAAAATCAACAGCGGAAACTGCCGGGAAACGGGGGGTGGGGGGGACATCGCAAAGGGGCGTCCCTCCCGAAGATCTTGGCCCCGCGCAGGAGTGTGACCAGAGTTGGCCCGACAGTGGCAGAGGTTCAAGAGGAAGACGTCCCAACGTGGCCTTGGCAGTAAAATTAGGTGATCGCCCGGTGGTGCGGGCGACGCTGAGCTTGGGAGGATGCAGTGACGAGGGGAGAAGGATAATAACCATGCTGGCGGATTCCGGAGCGGACGTGACATGCATAGCGCATGCCCAGTGGCCTGAGAACTGGCCCTTGATAGATGCTGGTTACATAGCCGGAGTTGGAGGAATGGCTAGTACGTACAGGAGTGTGATGCTGGTGGAGATCCGCATGCAGGACGACAACGGCGATGAGCTGATAGCTCGGGTCTGGCCATACGTCACGCACATCCCTGACTCGCTGTTAGGCTGAGATGCCATGGCACAAATGAGGCTCAAGCTCACAAATTTAGTATGAGGGCCACTGCTGGAGGCGGCGTGAAGATCACCTGGAAGACAGAAGAACCTGTGTGGATAGAGCAGTGGCCCCTTACGGAAGAAAAATTGAAAGCCGCCAGAGAAATAGTAGACCATGAGCTACAAGCAGGACACTTACAAGAGAGCTACAGCCCCTGGAACACTCCCATATTCGTAATTAAGAAGAAGGCATCCGGGAAGTTTCGACTTCTTCACGATCTCAGAGCTGTTAATAGCCAAATGATGGGCATGGGGTCATTCCAGCCCAGACGGCCCGAGCGGCACAGAGCCACTGGAACCTAGCCATTGCGTGGCTAGGGGTACCAGCGAAGATAAAGACGGACAACGGACCCTGCTTTGTCTCTCAGAGCACAGCCGAATGGGCACAGCTGTGGGGAATTACTCTACTCAGAGGCCTGCCCTATAACTCCACAGGCCAGGCAATCGTAGAACGGGCCAACCAAACACTGAAAAGGAAAATAAAATCCCTAGCTGAGGCGGAAGGCTGTGGGGGAGGCATCCTTCCTGAGAAACAGGCGATGCTACTGCATTGGGCGCTCTATGTGCTGAACCATCACAGCAGAGGGGATTGCCCCATGGAGCCAGTGAGGAGACATTGGGGGCACCTACCACCCTCGACGGGTCCAAGTGTGAAGGTCCGCTTCCCAGGGGAAGGGGAGTGGGAGACAGGATGGGAACTGATATCACAGGGAAGAGGGTATGCTGCGGTAAAACGGGAGGAGCAGATAAGATGGGTTCCGATGAAGTGCGTAAGACCTGACTTAAATGCGTGGACGGAAGGGTCTGGGGTGTAACTAATCATTCTTGGTGAGATTCCATCCTGAACAGGGCGACACCAGACGGGGATGCTGCTGCATGGTTGCATTGATGTTTATCGCTGGCTTCTTGATTCCGGGGACCGCAGAGTCATACTGGAGGAGATGAGCACAGGCGCACAGAGCAGCTCACTACTGCATCCCGTTCAACCCCGAGGCGGGGCCGACAGAGACCTTCCTGACGGGGAACAAGTCAACACAGGGGCGTGGATCTTGTCATGGTCTGATTAGAAATGGCTTATAACACTAGGCTTGGTAGCACTCACAGTAGTAATAGCGATATGCTGCGGCTTGCTAATTTTGAATTATTGCTTACGGCATGTACGGGCTTAACCGCTTGATAAACATGAGTGTAGAGTATATCAATGGATGGTACAGAAAAAGAGGTTCTAGAAAGGGGGGGAGATGTGGTGGATCTTGGGAGACTGCATAGACAAGATATTTGCATGAGAAGCGGTAGACTAGGCGTAGCGGAAGATCACGCAGTGTGACGCGCAGCCTAGGGGTGGAAACGAAGTGCAACGGTATGTAAGCTTGTACGCAGCTCACAATAAACGCCATTTTAGCATCTCTCACATTGAGGTCTGTGCTTGTGGCCCTGCAGTAGAGTAGGCTGCAGTGCTCCCCTGGTGGCGCCATGGGACCGAGCGAGAGCATGGCAACACCCATGCACAGTGCAGAGCAGGTGGTTTGGGTGCCAGGGGCTGGGATTTCCCCTCCTGTGGCTCCACAGGGTCTCCCATTTCCAGGGGCTGCTCCTGGCTCCCGTGGCCCTCACGGACCCCTGAGCACTCCTGGCACAGCCCAGAGCTGGCTCCTTCCTGGCAGGGGCTGTGAGGCACCAGGGCTCAGGGAAGCCCTGAGACGCCCCCCTGCTCCCATCCACCCCCACCCCTCTGCCCTCCCACTGATGGGCTGCAAGCACAGAAGAAGGAGCCGCCTCAGCTGGGGCACCAGTTTGGGTCTGTGCAGGGGAATATCTGTGTGCAGACGCAGGGGACGGGAGCAGTCAGTGACAGGAGAGGACATTTCCTTCAGCAGGGTGGGAGGCAGAAGAGGGAGAGGGCAGTGGGCTGGAGAAGGGACCACCACAATATGCGGGCTCCAGCCCAAAGTCACGGTTCAGCCCCCGGCCTTGGGACAGGCCCATCCCTGAGGATGCTCACAAGGGCATATTTCCATGGAGAGAAGATTTCATGCCCACTCCTAAAGCAGGTGCCGATGGGAGCTGAGAGAGGATCCCTGGTCCTAGGCCGGGTTTTAACCAACTGCGCCCCAGCGCCCACAGGCAAGAAAACTCTCACGCAGAGGCTGAGTGGGGAGGAGGGTTCAACAGCTGTGCAGCATCTGCACCCAAACTGCCCTCCCTCCTCCAGCCGGGGGGGGGTCTCCACACCCTGCTGGCTCTTCCTGATGGATTCCCCATGCCACACACTGACAGGCAGTGGGGCTAAGGCCAAGCGCACAAAAACACACTCCGCCTTTGCCCTGGCTCATTTCCTTTCCTGCACTGAGCTGACACCTGAGCTACTCGCAGAGATCTCCTGGAATGGGGAGGAGTCACCAAATGCACCTGTGTCTGAATCTATATGATCTATACCTATATGTAAAAAACATTGGGATTCTGTGACTAAACTGGCAGTTTCTGATAGTAGCATTTTTGCCTGCTTTAATTTTCCTTTCCTACACTGAAATTTTATGTTCCTTACTTTTTCCCTTGCATTTTTCTCTTTCCTTCCTTTTCTCATCCCCCCACCCCACCACTTATGCATCCATCCTCCACTCATTTACTGATTTCAGCCTTGGCAGGCACAGGAAAGCATGGGGCCACACCACTGCCGTCAGCTCTCCCTGCCTGGCTGCCCCAGCACAGCTCGCCTCTACCCCGCAACAGGCACCATCAGGCTGGGAGACAAAATCAGACGTCTCTGCCCAGGGTCTGGTGCCTCTCTCGGGGAGGCAGAGGATAATGCCCCCAGTCCCAGTGCTGCCCAGCGCTGGCTCTGCTTCACAGGAGGGTTTCAGCTCTGGGGCCCAGGAGGGGCAGCTCTCCTCTGCCCCAGCAGCCAAGCCACAGCCTGGCAGTGGGGCTGTGTGAGCCTCCTCCATCCCCCCAGCTGGGGCAGGGCAAAGCCAGGCTCCTTGCTGGGAACAGCCACAGCTCGGTAGTGCTGCAAACAGCAGGATCCTGCCCTCCAGGAGAGGAGGGAGCCAGCAGCTGTCACCAGCACCCTCTCCATGGCAGCGTTTCCCCGTGTCGTGCTGGGAGCTCCTCCAGCCCCAGGACCTGCACTGACCCTCCATGGGCAGCAGCATGTCCCAGGGCTAGGGACATCTCGGCTCCTCTCCTGGCCAGAGCCATGGTGCTGGGGACTTTGCAGAATGGCTGGGCCATGTGTGCAGAGCTGAGAAGGGATCGCGAGAGCAGCCTGGACCCGCAGTGTAGGTGTGAGGGAAAAGTACCAGCACTGCTCAGCAAGGGGTCTCAGACATCTCTGTCCCACTGGCCTCAGGGCTCAGCCCCAGCAGTGCTGCATGTGCCAGGGCAGGGGGACACTGGGGTGCAGAGGGGCTCTTGCTCTGGGGCAGACACCTCTGTGCTGGAGCACCCGCTCTGCAGGGACCTCGTCCTGCACCAGGTTCCCCTAACCAGCCTCTTCTGCCCTGGAGTTCTGCCCACACCGAGCTGTGGCAAAGATGGAGATTTACACCTCACGACCATAGCGCAGTGCGTGCAAGGGCCGGATCCTGCTCCTTCCCCTTGCTGCTCCCAGACCAGCCACTCTCCCCTCGGGGCTGGGCAGGGGTCCTGCATGAGCCCTGGGCTCTGGGACTTGCACAGCCGCAAGGAGCGCAGGGCTCAGCTGGTGCTTGGTGCCATGTCCAGCCCTCGGCTGTGCTGCAGGAGAGCTGGGCTGTGCCGGCCCTGATCAGGGTCTGCCCTGCACTCCTGCCCCTTCCTGGGAACACGGCCCTGCTCAGCCTGGCTCTGGCCCCACATGCACTGCTCTCTGCCAGGGACACCCATGGTGTCACCAGCACAGCCCCAGGGCGGTGGGGCAGGGCAGGGGTGACCCTGGGGGCTCTGGGGGGAGCTGGGGCTCAGATACCACCTCTGTCCCCAGGACCTGGAGCCTCCCTGCTGGCAGCCCCTGCCCTGAGACAGCCCCCTCCCTCCCCAGCCCCTGGCCCCTCTCTCCCTGTGGGAGATGCAGGGCTCAAGCCTGAGTCCAGTGGGAGTGGGGGTTTCCCATGCGGAAGGGGGTTGGGTTTGCAGCGCCCACGTGCATTACTCACCTCCATGGGGGGGGTCTTGCTCTGTGAACACCCTTCTCCCATGGGCTTCCCACAGTCTGGCTGGAGACAAGTGGTGCCGGCTTTGCTCAGCCCCATGGCCCCTCCACCATGGGGTTAGCACCTGCTCAGACAGTCCTGGGGCTGCATCAGGCCGTGCCCTTCCCCATAAGGGCATGCGGGGCTGGGCTCATCCCTCACATGAAGGACACGCTCTCCCCAACATCTGGTGCAGGGACCTCTCTGCTCAGCTGCAGAAATGTCACCACACAGACACACGTGGACATGGGCCAGAGATGGACAAAGAGTGAAAACATGAAGACGTGGCCCTGTTCCATCGTCAGGATGATGTCTTCAGCATCCCTGGGAGATGTTTACCAGGCTCAAGACCAGACCCGCAACCGAATCTCTTGCCTTGGCTATAGGAAACTGTGTGCCTGCTCTGATGCTCCATGCAGAGCCTGCAAGAGGAGCAGAGGGGCACAGCGCAAGAGCCCGGGTCCATAACCAAAAGGTGATGGATCAAAACAATCCATGTTCTTCACAGACATTCATGGTCAGAGTGTTGGTCTAAAACAGAAGTCTAATTCTTCAGGATCTTTTGCTTAGGGTGATGCCCATGTGCGGAAACCAAACCTCTTGAAGAGGATTGCTGGTCGCTGTCCAGATGTTGATGGTAGTCTCTATCACAGGTGCCCTTGCAACAGCATCTTCAGCTAAACTGGGTGAGAATCCCTGAATGGGATTTTTCCAGTGAATCCTTATAATCTGGCTGGCCCATGGTCCTACGTGACCACTCCAGAGCATGCACGATCCATTTCTGTTGATATAGGACTATATTGGACAAATCTGAACATCATCCTTGTATCATAGCTGTAACTTTAATTCCAAAGATCTTACCACAGTGCAAAAGAAGTGACATCCTCATTCCAGCATTGTCCCTCCTTACCTGCCTGTCCCTCTCCCCTCCCCCTGAGCTCTCCTTTCTGCTGGCGGGAGTTTTCTGATGTTCTTGATGACCTCACTACACCTCCCTGCTGACCTATGGGCTAATGGCCAATCCAGCTGATGCAAGGAATTGACTCCACAGTCAACATCCCAGACACGTCACCCTGACCCACCTCTCCCTCTCCCCTCCCCCGAGATCTCCTCTCCATGGGGAATGTTCTGACCTGATTCCTGACCTCACAGTGCCAGATTGCTGCCCAATCAGATTGCTGCAATAGAGTGACCTTGCAAAGAAGGTCCCAGCCATGTCACCTTTATCCGCCTCTGCCTCTCCCCTCTTCAGGAGCTCTCCTCTCTCTTGGGGGCTATCTCCTACCCTTGATGACCTCACATGCCTGCCCACAGCTCCTGTTGCCTGCGGTGACCCCAGTGCCTGCTCACCTGCTGCTCGCTAGGAGGTGCGGGGACAGCAGTGATTCACCAGTGACATCCCAGTGACCACCTCCACCTGCCTCCTCTCTCCCCTCCTGCTGAGCTCTCACCTCCCATGGTCAGGTGCATCTGATGAGCCTGATGCCCTCACAGTGCCTGTCTGCCTGCCCAGGGCAATCCTGCTGCTGCAGCTGAAATAACCTCCCAGCCAGCATCCAGTCCTCTCACCTTTATGCATGCTACTGACTCTTGTCTCACAGGGCTGCCATCTCTCCTGAGATGCACTTGATGACCTCCCAGCTCCTGCCTGTTGCCTACTGCTGGCCAATCAGGTTGTTGCAATAGTAGTGACATAATGATGTCATTTCACCTGGGCAGGCTTTCTGATGATCTGCCTGGGCTCTTCCCACATGGGAGGCTCCACTTCCCACATGACACCCTGTCAGAAGGCGAGACTACACTTTCTGGAGAGGAGCAATCCATCCTGTTCCCAGCTCTCACCCTTGTTGGGGGGGAGGGATGGAGATTCAGGACAAAAGCTTCCCTGGAGATGCTGGGGATTGAACCCAGGACCTCCTGCATGCAAAGCAGGTGCTCTTCACTGAGCTACATCCCCTAAGAGCCTGCTGAGGGGTGGGACATACTCTTCTCCCATGATGTGCCCCTGACAAGTACAGCCCTGTTGGCCCCTGGTGCCCTGAGAGCCTCAGCAGAAAGCAGCATTTGAACCCTCCTGCTGGGCCACAGGCTGGGATGGGGGAAGTTGAGATCACCTCTCAGCTGGGGCTGGTCCTGCACCAGGGCTGCATCATGGAGTGCTGCCCCTTCAACATCTCTGCAGCTGATGGGGGCAGGAGGAGACTCTCGCTGCAGGTGCTGCTCCCATGCTCAGGCCCTCCCAGGGAGGGTCAATGGAGAGGAGCAAACCCCTTCCCCGAGTCACCTCTGCCACCCCATGCAGCACTGCTGTGTGTGTCACACCTGTCTTCGATGACAGCAGCAGGAGCAAATGGGGTGAGGGAAATGCCCTCCCCAGGGTGATGTGCCCACAGCTCCAGTTGCCCCCTGGCGTGTGCACTGGAAGGGCCATGAAAGCAGGCAGAGCCGATCCTGGGCAGGGAGCTGCCCACAGCCCCTCACCTAGGTATTAGGCCTCCCTCTGCACTGCTCTGCCCACCAGCACCTGGCAGTGGGCAAATGGCAGTGTCCCCTTCCCTGGGAATGGGAACGTGCCTGGGACCAGGGACATTCCCATTACCTCAGCACCGGGAACTGGACACTGGAGCTGCCCCAGGAGAGCACCAGGTGGGAGTCTCTGTGGCGCAGCAGGTAGTGCATTTGGCTGTTAACTGAAAGGTTGGTGGTTCGAGCCCACCCAGGGATGTTGCCCTGTTGGTGGGGTGCCTGGGGGATTGTGCTGCCCAGCACCCTGGGTTTTGCTCACAGTCACCATGTCCCAGCTCTGGGACAGCAGATCTGCTGCTGGCTGGGACATGAATCTTGCTGTGGGACATCCTTTCTAGACCATGGGGGATGGCCAGAGAGGCTAGAGAGCAGCACGGAGGATGTACATGGGAGTGATTCAGACATCTGCCTGATGTGCAGACAGCTCTGCCAGAGACCCCCCACCCTGTGGCAGGGTCAGTCCTTCATCCGCCCCAAGCAAAACCTCAGGGTGGAGGACAGCACTCTCTGTCCAGTCTGTGCTTGATCCTTAGACTGACTCCTTGGCTGGAGAGAGGCTGAGTCTGGAGACAGAGAGGGATGTCCTGGGTCGCAGTCGCAGCTGAGCTCCTGATGGGTCAGCAGGGTTCAGAAGCAGCAAGAGCTGCCAAGACGGCCAATGCAGCATGCGGGGCTGCAGGAGCAGGGCTTCTCCCTCTGTGTGGGGACAGGAGGCTGCAAGGTGCTGCAGCTGGGCTGGGCAAGGCAGCCTGATGGGTGAGTACATTTGGGTAAGGAAAGGGTTTTTTTTGTGCCGTGAGCTGGTACTGAGGGGATAGAGAACACAAAAGCAAGTTTGTGTGCAATCTTCAGGAGATATTAAAAAAATAATAAAGTAAATTTGGAGAGCAAAACAGACTGCCAGTCTTTGATCTGGGGCTGTTGTGAAGTCATGGTTTTACAGGCAGCTTTTAGCCTTCCTGCTAGACCCCAGGGGAGTCACTGCCTTTCTGCCCTGCCTTGCGCCCTTTCAGCAGGAAGGAGCTGATGCAGAGGGATGTTCATTAGGGGTCCCAGACAGGTCCCTCTGTGCTCTTCCTCACACTGAAGTCCCTGCTCCCTGCGCAGCTGGTTAAACAGCCCCCTCCCTGCCACTCGCATTCAGTGCTTCTCCCTCTACACCTGCTGGGCCAGGACGCCAAGGACAGACCCCACTCTGCACTCTGCTTTGTCTCTTGCCATACAAATCCCATCCTTTTCCACAAATCCAATCTTTCTGCCTCTCAGGCCCACTGCCCTTCAGAGGGCAAGGGCCAGCCTGCCTACTCACCCCTCCATCTCAGTCAGACATCTCCCATAGCATCGCAAATGAGGGGAAGAAATTGCCATGGGCAGAGCAGGAACTTTTAATGCAACCCTACTGGGAGGTTTGGCAGGTCAGATCAAATGACCCCAAACACCCCTTAGGAACTCAGCTTTTACTCTCAGCATCAGTGTTCATGGCCTCACTTGAGCTTCCCCAACAGCTGACAGCCCAACTATGGGACTTTAATAACGCTGGGACTTCGCTTGGACCACAAGCCCCCTTCCTCATGGTTCCTTGCCTCTTACGGATGCTTCTGGAAAACAGCTCCAGAGGAAGCACTGGGGTTTCTTCACATGAGTTCTCCAAAAGTGCTCTTCTCTCTTCACTTGCCTTGCTTCAAAGGGCAAAGGGCAGTGTTCCCTTCCTTGGGGCTGGGAATGTGGCGGGGATCAGGGACATTCCCATTCCTGCAGCACCGGGGACTGGATACTGGAGCTGCCCCAGCTGCTCCAGTTTGTGCTTGATCCTGGCCTGACCTGTTGGCTGGAGAGAGTTGCTCTTCAGCAAAAGGCACAGGAAAGGGAAACCTTCCCAGGGCTTCAGATCAGAGGAAAGACAAGAATCCCCTCCCCCATTACTCTGAAGTGATATTCCACCTGGAGGGCCACAGAAAAGAAACAGCAAAGATTATCACTGGCATCTGGTATTTTCCAGTGCACAAAGGTCATTTCTCATCCTCCCTTCTGCCCCTTGTCTTCAGCCTTCCTGTCAGTGCTCTTATGCCCCTGAGCTAATACTGGCAGGTCCACAAATCGCATTTTTGATCTGACCAATGAGCTAAATGATCACTGAGCTAAACAGAAACTGTCCATCTTCTATCCCTGAAAGGCCCAGCAGGTACATTCCCTCTAGAAACAGGGTCAA
This sequence comes from Apteryx mantelli, assembly GCF_036417845.1. Taxonomy (NCBI): domain Eukaryota; kingdom Metazoa; phylum Chordata; class Aves; order Apterygiformes; family Apterygidae; genus Apteryx; species Apteryx mantelli. The sequence continues at coordinate 5,097,763 of NC_089997.1, forward strand.
AGGGGAGGTGTTCTTCTGAGGTGTTTCCTGAGAATGCAGCAGTGACAAATGCATTGCAAAACTAGAGCATGCCCTGCACCTTTTAAAGCAAGGCCTGACAAGGTCGGTCAATGGCCAAATGAACACGCAGGAAGGGGTCTTTCATACTCACTGCCCATAGAACTGCGCTTTTCCACAAGTCCATATGGCACAAGGAGGACCTCACTCAGTAGCGCATATCTCTCCTGGCCACCTCTGGATTCTTGTAACCAGTTTCTCAGGTGGCGGCATGCCTTCAGCACTGCCCTTCCTCCTGCCTCGCTCCACCTTCCTTGAGCAGCTCCCTTGGATGCCTGGCAGCACGCTGAAAATACACATTGTGGGGAGGTGGTGTGAGCACAGGCGGAGTTTGGTCTCCGTCCTGTACTCACAAGCTGGGCAGAGACAGAGATCACCCCCAGCTGAAACGCCCAGGGCTGCATGATGTGCCCGCAGGAATGCTCAGCATGCCCAGATACAGGCTCTGTCTTGATGCGGCAAGGAAAGCAGCAGGGTCCTTTATAAAGACAGCCTCTAAGAGACACAGTTACCCCGTCCTCGCAAATATATTAAACACTGCTCGATGGTCTCAGCTGCTGTGTGTTTAGGTATGGAAAACTGATTGTTCCTGGAGACCCAGTGTCAAAGAAGGAGAAAGTGGTGTAAAGGCATTCTTGCCATCGAGGGATCAGGAGTCACCGCGACATGTGATAAAAGATATTCAGAGCTGCTATGAACCTGGTGTCCAGAGGAAGCATCTCACCCAAACAAGCACAAGAGTCCAGGGTCACCCTCATCCATTCCTCCAAGGGTCTCACCTGCCATGAGGCGCTTTGCCCTCAGCTTTCTTCCCCTTTCCTTTCTGCATAGTCGGAGCTGTTATTTTGGGTGGAGGATGCCTCCCTCTCAAGAGGAAGCACTGGGCAGGAAGATTTCCTGTAAGCAGGAGACAAGAAAACACCTCAGGATAGAATTGCAGAGACCTTTTGAAAAGGAAGGATATGCAGATCTGATCAAGCCTGTGATAAAACTGTCAGGCCTCCAGCTGATTGCTTTCAAGCCTTGTTTCCTGGGTGGTCTTTGGCCCTTCCGGACAATGGCTTCTCTCTTTCTTTTCGTTTTTACTGTGCAACATCATTTCCTGTGGTACTGTTTTTTTCTGTTCTTTCATGTTCTATCCTAGTCACATTATGAAAAAGGAGGCTTGCTGGGATGTACTGGTGAATGAACAAAGCCTCTCTGGGGGCAACAATTTCACACAAGGGGAGCACATCCTTGGATCTGTCTACTGATCTCATATGCCTGCAGTTCCTCTGTTGACACAGTCAACCCAAAGGCACTGTTTTGGGGATGTTTATGAGAAATTCAGAAAGAAAGCTTAGAACTCAATGTTTTGAAAATGAAAGGAAGTCTTGGCATAGGTTACCAGACTTTGTACCATCTACTCAAGGTGACTCTTCCCACCACTTGAAAACACACTGATTCCATGAAATAGCTCAGCCCCTCCATTACATACAGCTCCAGGCACAATTTAGGATTCACATTGCCCAAGGACAGTTCTCAAGTTTGCCTCCCTTCTGCACCAAAGCCTCAAATGGAAGAGCAGTTTGCAGTGCACGCCAGGGCACTGAGTCCTGTGGAAATGGGGGAAAATTTAACTTGGAGGTATCAGCTGCAGGTGGGAGTGTTGGGCTGCCCCGAGGTCTTGTTCCCTCAGGAGTCACTTGAGATTTCCCATATTGGGTAAGCAGCATCACCTCTAGTGCCTCATGCTACATGAGACATCCCACTGTCACCTTGGCTCCAATGCCCTGCCAAAGAGGACAGAGGGAGAAGACACAAACCCCTGCCAGGAACCAGCTGTTTCATTACCTTTCTTGACACTGGACTCATCTTTTCCCATCTCTTCTTCCCGGGTTGGCTTCACAGGTGCCACAGGTGGTTTTCTAGCTGTACTCTCAAACTTGTACCTGGAAACAGGAAAAAGACACCAGTCTAAAGGGAGGGCACCACACTTCCTTTGCCCCTTGGGTGAATAATGAGGACACAGGGGCGTTTGGGAGCTACTGGGAAGGCCATCTTTTTCCAAAGCAGAATATGAAGAATACGCCAGATGCTGGAGGAGTGCAGTAGCAAGCTGAGTGACATCGTGAAGACCTCCAGAACCTAGAGGGGCATGAGCTTCCTCATCAGGCTCTTCGAGGGCTTTCCTAGCCTTCCTGTGAGAAAGCTCATTTTAACCCAGATCCTCTCTGCTGCTGTTGGGATCATCTCCCATCTCCCGTTCAATGTTCATGTCCAGGCAGAACACAACAGTCTCCTTTCCTACAGCTTTCCAGCACCATTTCTAATTCCTGTCTCACCCTCCAAATCACTTGCAGGCCCTCCCAAGCTCATGTCCATCCATCTGTAGAAAGGAACCTCCATCTCCCAGACAAGTAATGGAACAAAACACTGAGCATGATGGGAGCCAGGACAAAGCTCGCCAAACCCCCCTGGGCACAGCCTTCACTTTGGCCTAGATAGGCCTCCCACAAAAAACTTTTGACCCAAGGAAACACATTCAGGACACATTTGATTCATGCAGGTCTCACAGAAGACATGAAAATGTCCCAAGCCAGCAACTAGTAGGGACCTGCACTTTGATGCACATTTCAAAGAGTTACTCTCAGATGAGTTTCTGAGCAGCCTTCACAAGCACTGGCAACACAATGCTACCAAACATGCCATGAGAAGCTGCTCGCTTGGCCACCCAGGGGCTAAGAAGCAAACATACTCACTCAGGAAAGATGATGACCTGACCAGAATGGGGCTGAGAAGCAGCGGTTTTGGTGCCTGAGAGGACTGAATCCCTCATCTCTGGCATCTGCAAAGTGACAGACATGTGTGAGGTGATGCCAAGAAAATTATCTCAGTGCTCACAAGGGCAGCAAACTTTTCCACTGCTCAGAGAAGAAGCTGCCTCACTGAAATGCTGAATTTCTCCACTCCTCTCAACAGTCCCTCAGTTACGCAGCACAGAAGCCGGAGGGAAATAAATGAGAAAGGGTAAGAACACTGTCAGGCTTTTTGCAAGGCTGAGAATCCAGAGACTCAGTCAGGAGACTAGGTCTTTCCTAATGCAGAAGCTGATGGAGGCAAGCACAGGAGAAGGCATTGCACTAGCTGGGGTTCCTGGCGGCTGCGTTTTCCCTGCCGGCTTGATGTGGGGTTAACCCCACAGTCTCTCCTAACATTCAGACAACTGCCTCTGCAGCATGGAGGAATGGAGAGGCAAAGCGGGTAACAACTGGGAAGGCCAAACCTCTGAGGTGTGTTCAAGGGGCAGCTGCTCTGGGACCCACTGCAACAAAGGCTGGAGAAAAGGCCCTGGCCCAGAGAATGGACTGAAAAGACATCACGGACTAGGACAGAAGGAAGAGACAGAGCTGGGAAGCCTACAGGCCTACAGCCTGCTTACATCTCTGCCTTAACCCTCGAGGGGCTCACCTCAGCCTGCTTTCACATCTCACCTTTCCAGATGCACCTGAGAGACCAGCATGAAGGACAGAGCTGCACTGGAGACCTGGGGAAGGGCATCGGGCTCAAATGATTCTCACTTTGACATGCTGCAGCCACGACTGCCAGCGTGCAGATGCACACATTAGGACAGAAAGACCCCCTTCATGCTGGTGACACTCCAGGGCACTGGGAAGAGCTGGTCAGCACAACTAGACCAACATAGCAACAGCAGCAACAGGGGGCTGGTCCCATATGGGCCTTGGTCTGCCTGGGCCTCTGCTTCCTGCCCAGAGAGTGGGGTCAGCAATGATCCCTGCAAAAACAAACCTACACAGACACAGACCTAGAAACGCTACAGAGCAAGAGCATGAGAGCAATAAATATTCTGACCAGCTGCCATATGGGAGAGATGAAACACACTCAGGCCCTCCAGCTTCAAAGAGAGAGGACTGAGGTCAACAGAGATTTCACAGCGATGTCTGACATCCCCACTGATCCAGGCAAGGGGAGGAGGGATCCATTACTATTCCTCACCACACCAGAGCTCAAGGGCGTCCCATGAAGGGATCAGGCCGAGCTTCCAAAGGGACGCACAGAAATATTGTTACACAGCTTAAGGGGAAACTGCTGAACTCACTGCCTTACCATCCCAGGCACAGCCAAAGGACACATGGGTTCAAATGTCATCACTAAAGGGCACTAAACCATGGCTTTCTGGAAGGAGGGAAGTCTACCTGGAAAAAACACACAAGACCTGCCCTTTCCTTGGACTTTTTTCCCTCAGCACATGGAAACAGGCTCCCGGGCTGGATGAATCTTTGGGTGGACCCAGCACAGTTATTCCCAGGGTGGTCTTTGTTGCCAAATCCTCTGAATGCTCAAGACAAACTGTCTAGGGAGCTGGCATTACTCTAGGCCAGGACCGTATATGTGCTTAAACAGGTCATGGCAGGCTAATAGAACTGCAGTCACTTGTGATTTAAAAAAGGACTGCAAGTAGTGCTGGAGAAATGGAAAACTTACCCCAAGAAGAACTTCTACCAGCTGCTCCGTCCCATTCAGCCTTCTCAGAAAGTCTCTGTAAAATCTCATTTTCACATCTACTCCTTGAATAACAAGCATGCCAATGTCCTTCAACACAAGGGCAACATTCTTCCCACTCTCCAGGCAGCGGGAGAAAAGACGCATGGTCTCTTCTATGCAAGCCTCCACTGTTTTCCGAGGAACAGAGATGTCCGAGGCTATGCGAGCATACTTCAGGGGCTCGGAGAGCTTATGACCTAGGAAGCAGAAAAAGAGGAACAAAGCCACTAGCGGAGCAGGCTAAAACAGAGCGTCGGCAGCTTTGAGGTCTTCAAGCAAGACACTGCTACAGAGCTGTCTTCTTTAACATCTGGTCAAGCTCCTGAAGGAATCTCATGTCATCTCTCCCTAGGAGAAGTTCAAAGTACTCTGCAAACGGATGTGCCAAGTGTACAGCAATGCTTTCTTCCCTACAGAGATCGAAAGAAAGGGCCTGGCCATCTCCTATGATCATGAGGCACGATGGCAGAACAAGGAGAGGAGAAAGGGGGCCATTTCCCAAGAGAGCGGAGTGGGTGCCAGGTACTTGTGCTCACACTCCGTGCATTCCAGGTTGGGAGACATTTAGCTGTGCCACATCACATGGTGAAAGAAAGAAGGAAAACACAAGCATTGCACTACACCCCTTCAGATCCTTCCAGCTACCCCCAGCACCCTCAGAACTGCACAGCAAACATCCCTGCTTTTGGTGCCAGAGGCTCAGCTCTAAGAAGTGCCAGACTGATGTTGACATCACAGAGAACATGTGGAGTCCTTTGAAAGGAAAGACCCACTCCAAACACAACTCGGAGCTCCTGCTGCCCCACAGGCATCACCGATGTCCACTACAGCTGCAGGGCTCACAGGGACGACCAGCAAACCCAGCAAAGATGGCCTCTGATGGGTTTTCATACACACTATTGTCCCCATCTCCATTTCAAGGCTCTCTACAGCTGCCTTTGACCTACTTCAAAGTAGAAGGAGAATGGAAGAGCCAGCATGAATGCCCGTATTCAACTTTACAAGCTCCAGTGTGGCATAAACATGGACCAAAGGTTTTAACTCAATTTGAGGAGAAGCAGCAGCCCCAATACATCTGGCATGCAGCCAGCTGTTAAACAAGTCAGGGAGAGAGGGAGTAGAATTGTAATGCGCATTATGATGACATGATAATTAAAAACTGAAGCTGTTCTCAGGACCTGGGGAAGCAATTCTAGGTTTCTAACAGTCACCGCTGAACAGCAGTTATGCACACCCCAAAGATGTCCTAAGGCAAAGCAAAAGTTTCAGCCTGTCTTCTTACCAGGAGCATGGGCCTTATCATAGGTGAGGCCGTGAACCTCTGCAATAGTCTTCGAAAGACAGAACATGGGTCTGCGAACAGCCAGGAAACCATGCTTCCCAACACCAACTCGTTCAGTTACAACACCAAAGGTCCCAAGACAAATAACTCTCACTCCCTGAAAACACAAAGCAAGAGAAGAATTATGAGACTGGTAGGTGGACAGGCTGGTAACTTGTCAGCACATGGGGATGGTGCTCAGTGCCCTGCCCAATCCTGCTGTACAAAAGGGACAGACGAAGCACTCAGAAAAGCTTTGGAGAAGCCTTGGAGAAGTTCTTCTGAAGAACTTTCCAGATGTTTTCATCCCCCTCCCCTTCACCCTCTCAAAAATACAAGTCAAAGCAGAGAAATCATCCCTCAGATCCAGAAGATCCAGAAGAAGGCTTTCCTGGGCAGGCCCACGATGGCAGACCCACCTGGTTCAGCATCAGCTGCTGTACAATGTAGTCAGACACACCTTCCCAGACAGCAAGGGTCTCTGGAAAATAAGGGAAAGACACGTCATGCTCTGGGGGGGGCCAGCTCACAGCTGTTCAGCACATGCCTCGCCAAGGAGATGACAAGTGCAAGCATATTCGAACTGCATCCCCCTCCCCAAACATACCCCATCCCTGACAGGGGCTCAGCAGCTGAGGTGGGCACTGCCTTGAGGCTACAACCTTTATCTGCCCCCACGAGGGTCTGCAGCTGAAACAGAGGCATTAGGACATGCAGATCCTACCACGGGACATCCACAATGTGTCCCTGAGCTCAAAGCCTGCAGGAAGGAATTAGAGGCAGTGCTCGGGGTCCCAGACAGAAAGTCTTGCTGAGCTGAGGAAAAGCAGAAAGTGTCTCCTTTCCTTCCAGAAGCAGCTCTCACAGGGTGAACCCCCTCCCTATAGACACTGGCAAGGGATTTTCACCCAGTGAGAGGATGGTGCTGTGCCCATGGCAATCTGGGGGCTCAGGGCATCCCCCAGAATCTCCCCTGCAGGGCCAGTTTCCCCCTACGGGATCTCTGCACACACAGGCTCTGCACAGCCACCGGAGCAGCTCCAGCTCCTTCCCCCGCCAGGAGCTCGGGTGGGCAATGCCCACTGCGAGGCCAGCAGTGACCCTTGGGGCAGGGACTTCTGCCCAGGGTGCCCTGGGACAGCAGGGGCAGCATCAGGGCAAGGATCCAGGAGTCCTGGCGGCCACACTGGCACCTGAGCCAGAGGGGACCATCAGTGGAGGATCTGGCTGCAGCCCCCAGCCCTGTCCACCCTCCCCCTGGCCCAGGGTTTCCACAGCCATGTTCAGAGTTAATGGTCTCTGCAGCAGCTCCCGGGAAGGAGATCCTGAAGGCCTTACTGTTGGTGGGGAGCATTGGCACCACCTGCCCACGCCGCATCCCATGGCCAGTGTCCCAGAGCTCCATCTTTGTCCTCCTTGCCCTGGGTTACCCCGCAGTAGGAGGTGATGAGGAAACAGCCCCTCTCCTCCTCCTCCTCCACACGTCACCGCAGCCCCGCTCCGCCCCAGCCTCCCCTCGCCAGCTCCCGCTCAGGGTTGGTGGCTCCTCGCAGCAGAGTGGTGCTGAGAGCAGCCCCAGCGCCTGGGCTCTCCTGGCCTCGCCGCGACGTGTGGGGAGAGGCCAGGGCCGCGCGGGAGAGAGCAGCTGTTGCCGTGACATGGGATGTCCCCTGTGACCACAGCCCGTGTCACAGAGGGGGCACGGCCCCCCTCGCCCCAGTGCCCTGGCCAGGGCTGGCCCTGCAGTGGGCAGGGACTGCATGGAGCAGTCGGGGACTGCCCCTGCCCCCACGCAGGCTGGGCCGCAGGGAGAACCCCGCTGGGGGTCCCGGCCGGGCAGGGCACTGCAGCTGTGCTCACCCGGCCATGGCCCCCATGCGGGAAACCTGGCTGCGAGGCAGGGCAGCGGGCACTGCACCGCACTCACCCCATGGCGACAAAGTGCAGGTGGCTGCTGCCACCGGGGAGGAAGCGCGGACAACTGACCGCACCAAAACGCCCAGCAATGACTTGGCAGCGACCAAAACCTTCTTCTGCGCGCTTGAACCAGTGGGTCCTTCCCTTGCCATTCAGCTTCTCCAGAAAACTTGCAGGGAACCAATGTTCAGCACCGTTAACCTGCAGACGTGGTTTAGACCTAGTCACTGCGGCACCTCAGGTCCTGGCGTGGACGGGGACTGAACAGGGGAAGAGGCAGCACCAGCAGAGCTGCAGGCACCAGCTCACTAAACACACGGGGATCACAGACTGCTCTGCCTGCACTGCTCTCACACCTGCACCAGCTATTGGCCTCCTCACACCAGCCCACAAACACTTAAACCAGCAGAACTGGAGGAGTGCGGGGACCCTGAAGCCAGATGTGGGGCTGACCCTCGCAGAGGCAGGCAGCAGCTGCAGGGACTTGGCAGCAGGTTAAACGCAAGCTCTGAAGATTTCACAGAGATGCCACAAGAACCATCTCCAAGAAACAAGAGACACTCAGAGGTGTTGCACAGACCTCTGCTTTGAACACACTCAAATCTAGGGTAGAAATGTCTAAGTGGGTGAGGAAATAAAAGATGGAAAAGCAACTCATACACCCACTTAAATAACTTAACGCTAAAGGAGGGCTCACCAACTAGGTCTGTAAAAACTTCTCAGCCGCACACTTCCCCACTCAGCAGAAGGCAAGAGGCAAAGTATTAGATCAGCTAAGGCAAAGAGAAAGTCTTGGGAAAACTTCTACTTCAGGAACAGAGAGCAGAAGTACTTTCTAAGGGTTTTTTCTATGTCCTTTCAAGAAGAATAGGAGACACTGGAAGGGTACTTTGGTCTTTTATCCAAAAAATCATTCCGTTTCCACTGTTATGCTCCCAAACCCAGCTGGTGCTGTCACTGGCCTGACAGGAGAAGCGGCGCAAGAGCCGGGGGCTCCCGTGGGGCCGGAGGCGGCCCAGGCTGGGCCGGGCCTTCCCCAGCAGCTGCTCGCACACACTGGGCCGCGGCGCCTCCGGCTGCCCCCGCACACACAGCCGCTCGCTCTGCCCAGCGCGCGGCCCTCAGCCCTCGGCCCCGGCACAGCACCTCCCGGCGCTGCGGCTCGAGGCTCCAGGCGGCCCCGCGCCGGGAGACGCTGCCCCGCGCGGCACCAGCCGCCTCTCGCCCCCTCCCTCCCTCCCCGCAGGGCCCGGGCAGCCCGGGCCCCACCCCTGCCCCACCCCTCACCGCCCTCATCTGTGCCAGTGCGCATGCTCCGAGGGAGGAGGCGGCACTTCCGGCCCTGTGGGGGCGGGGCCTGTGTGTCCATGGCCACCGCCCCTGGTGCTGCCGGCCCCGCCCCCGCCGGGCCCCACTGCGGCGCCGCTCTCAAGGCCGCGGAGAAGGAGCTTTGGCAGCAGCGGGTGTTGGCGGCTGCTGCGCAGGGAGCCCAGAGCGATGCTGCGGCCCGGCGTGTGCTCGTGTGGCCAGAGCCTGCGGCAGCTGCTGCTGGCTGGGGCGGAGGGTGGTGAGCGAGAGGGAGTGGCGCTAGGCTGGCCCTGGGCTGCGGAAGTTGTGCTGCAGGGGAGCGTCGGCGGGGAAACGCTGCTGCCGGGGCGCTGCTGCCACAGGGCCCCGCTCTGCCCCTGGGGCCTGGGCGAGTCTGCGCCAGGGGATGCACGCACACATGACGGGAGCCCCGGGAGGCCGCGGCCTTTTTGTCAGAAGTGGGCGAACAACCCAGGGGCCATCGCAGCCTTTGGCATTATCTGCCATGAGCGGGTGGCCCTGACATTTTGTCTCCATCAGCAGTCCAAGAAAGGGGCTGGAGGGGGGATCCCAGAGCGTCCCTCTGCCGGGAGAGCATAGAGAAGCGCTGGAGGCCGGCCCAGAGGAGCCACCTGACCATAGAGATTGTAGGGAGGGTGCCCCTCCAGCCGACCATAGAGATGAGACGTGGTGCTTTGCAGACTGTCCTTCTGCTGCAGAGACCATGGAGCCGGCGCGGGCGGAGCCAACCCCAGAAAGTCCCCGAGACTCGTGACCCTCCTGAACTCCTGTTCTCACTGCGCTTTCCTTTCCACCCCTTCTTCATCCCACGCTACTTCCAGTGCTACCTCCAGGAGAGAAATGTGACGTGTCCCAGTTTCCTGCACATGTTACATATCACAGCAAATACAGCCCTTCCCTGTTTCTGGGGTTCGACCACAGGTGTGAAACACTGGTGCTGGCTGACGTTCAAGATCTTTTCACGATACAAACTGCATTCCCAGCTTTTACATTTGTGATGCTTTTCCATGCAGACTGGGCACCTCTCTCACAAAATCCTGGACAAACCATTTAAAGACTAACAGCCAGGGCCTTGTGCTGGCCCAGATCTGCACATCAGCTTGCAGCTAGGGCACCTTCTTCTTGTGCCCATGTTATCTGCAGTCTCGCAGCAGGCAGAAATGTCAATAATGCAGCTATGGAGATGTTTGTGCAATGCCTGACAAAGCTCAAAAAAGTCTCTCAACTCAAATACCTTCCTGCCATCCTTAACATGAGAGTAATGTTTGTTGTGCAAAAGGAGAAAACAGGTTTGGGATATTTGAGATAGTTATTTGTCTTAAATATCCCCCAGCTTTTTTTTACCCTTGGACACGATGAAGATGTGTTTAGTAATGTGTAGCAGATCCTCAGACAATGGAGTTTTGCTCAGCACGACTGTCCTGTTTATGCACCACCAACAAAACAGTGGCCATTGCCCCTGCTATTTAGACTGATTAAATAGTGCTACTTTCTGTGGATGGTTTAGAAATGGAGGGTAGATCATATGGCACTACCTGTCCAACCCCAGCCACTTTTACGATAAAGTTTGGCAGATGGAAAGTCTGATCAGAAAACAAAACAAAACAAAACCCCCTTTGACTCTAGTGGATCACTGACCCAAACATTTATAAAATCTCTGTATTTGTATTGCTTAACTTAATAGTGGGGAACTAGAAAGACATGTGCTAAAGCTGGTCCTTCATGCTGCAACCCCAAAGCCTAAGCCTCTGTGCCCTTTGGGAACCACAAGGTGATGGAGAAGCGGGACCTTGACATCAAGACCAAGTAGCTGCAGCACCTCCAGGGCCTGCACTATTAAAGGACGCTGGATCCAGTGGATTTTTGAATAAACGGATTCCTCCTTCCTGGTCTGCTGGAAGGGAGACTACTGCAGTTCTCTGTTCCCTGGTCCTGCCAGCAGTGAGACGTGGCATGTACTTCCAAGAGGCATACACACACTCTGTACGGATATGGTCAACCACCCAAAAATCAACTCCGGCAGGGGCACAGTACCTTTACAGGCACCACGGAGACATGAGCAGCACTCATAAACATGAACGATACAAACGGCCTGGTCCTGTTCTTTCTCACCAGCTAATCAGACTCAAAGCTTGCAGGAGACCTCACAGGCACCCTCGTACGGTGTCTCTGGTAGCTGGCTGCCTTGACGTCTGCAAGCCTTCCACACATGCACTCACGCAGAACAGCGAGCACGCTCACCCAGAAAAGAGCTAGGAAAAGGATTTAATACAATGATAGGCTACACCGCAGAGAGCAGGTACACAGCCTGGCCAGACAAGTGTCCTTGCCAGCAGCTTGCTTACACATGACTGGCCCCTTTTATTCCCTCTGCCTCCATTTCCCCATGCTGCTTCTTCCATGATGCAGCTTGATCCCTCTCTTTCTCCAGCTTTATCCCCTTTGAAATAAACAGCCCATCTCTAAGTATTTTTTTCTTCATTGGTGCCAGTTTTACTGCCTATGTACTCAAGTTTAATATTTCTGGTATGGTTAGCTAGGTAACCCCTGGTTCATATGGTGCTTCCGATATCATTACGTCAGTACTGCTGGTGCTTCAAGAGTCTACTCCCCGGAGGATCCCCAATATGCCAGTTATGTGTGACGCTTGTCCTTTTCTCATATAACTCTCCCTTAACCACCGCTGAAATGCAGCCATCGCTCACCATGCTGTCTGGAACTTGGCAGGGTCTCATTCTGCTACCTGCAGTGTCCAATGATTTCTCATAGCCACTAGTTTCTCACGCCCTGTTCAGTTATCTCAACCCCGAGGCAGAGCCTAGGCGTCTGCCTGCATCCCCTAACCCTGTGTTGCCGGTGGAGCTGTGGGCCTGGATGGGAAGACCCAGGGCCACCACATCCTTCACTGTGGTGCACAAGGACCCAGCCCAGACCAAGATGACTGAGCTGCCCAAGAGTGTTCAAGTGCTCTGCTGGGCTGAGCTTTGGTCACCCAAAACGCCATAGCTTCCCTGGGGTCCCATGTGAGGAGATGGGCTGCAGAGATGAACTGGACCCAGTTTTCCTAAAAAGAGTTCACCCTTGTAGAATTCCCTTTGGAAATGGGACGCTCACACACAAAATTTAAAAGAGCTGTTAAGAGTAATTCTGCTCTTCAGAAGCCCTAACAAAATGAGATGCTGATTAGAAACAACTGCAAAGGAGTAAAGCAATGGCAATGCTTTCCCTTCCCCTGTGCTTTGTTTTTCCCTGTGGACTGCAAAATAAAAGGAGAAAAGGGATCTCTGTGTGCTGATTATTTCTCTAAAATATGTTTCCCTTTATCAATACTACATGCTTCTGCCCATCCCTTTGCCATGTAAAGATATAGATGGAGACAGAAGTGTAAAATAAGGGGGGGAATATATAATTTCATTGATGGACAAGAAGAAAAAAGTGTGATCGAAGCATACATAGTTTATTTGAAATAATTCTCAATCATGAAATACTCCTTCAACAAAGAAAAAGAAGGTAGAAAATGCCTAATTATCCAAGAAGAAATACATTCTTTTTTTTTTTCCTTCAGGAGAATGCATCCTGGAGTCACCAGTGGAGATAAAGCAGGGCTTTTAATAGTGGACAAACTGACAGTATGTTACGAAAATATGCATTTTTAAGAAATCTCCCTCCAAAGTGAATAAGAAAACTATCATCTGCATGCTATCATTGACAAATCAGTGAGGCTGTCTTCATCACACTAATGAAACTGAGAAGTGTTTTATGGATTTGAATCCAATGAATTTGAACCCATTGTAGTGTCTGAGCTTAATTTTCATGCTTAGTATCTTCTGTTATTCAGGGAGAGAAGGTGTTTTGCACTTTCCTCAACACCCCTTGGACGTTGTCCCCAGAGTTTTCAACTAAAGTCCCTGAGATGACTTATGAAAACTTCCTTGTGTCAGCGTGCACTGGCAGTCTATGTCCTAGTCCTGTGTGAATTCAATGTTTTATTAATATTTTTTAGATTTTGTTTATAATAACCCTCTGTAACCAAGACTCGCAATTCACATTCCTTTCTTTCAACACTACAATCTAACGAGAAAATAAATCTCTGAGGCACCTGTATTTAATAGCTATATATATGTGTGTGTGATATAATACATGATACATGATTAGAATTGCTGTCATGAAAAGCATCATGACTGGGGGAAAAGCCAAACCTTTGCATGGCCAAGGGCTTCCTCCAGGGCCAGCTTCACAGTCTTGTTTCTGAGACTGTAGATGAAGGGGTTTAAGAAGGGGTACAGGACAGTGTTCAGCAAAGCTACAACTGTGTTAGTCTCCAAGGAAACCCCTTCTGAGGGCCGTGCATAGAGAACAATGCAGGTTCCATATGCAATGGCTAAGTTGGTGAGATGGGAAGAACATGTAGCAAAAGCTTTCTTCCTCCCAGATGCTGATGGCATGTGCAGAATACAGTGGAAGATGCCCATGTAGGACACCAGGATTAAACATAAGGAACCCAGCAATACAAATGATAGGAAAACGGAGTCTATTTTCCAAAGCAGGCTGGTGTCAGAGCAGGACAGTTTGAATAAGGGGGAGTTGTCACAGAAAAAATGGTGGATCTTGTTGGGGCCACAGAAAGTCAGCTTTGAGAGCAGGACCACGTGGTAACTCGAGAGTGTGAAGCCTAGGACCCATGCAGCAACAACCAGGTAGGTGCAGAGCTGCTGCTTCATGATGGCAGCATAATGCAAAGGTTGGCAGATGGCAACGTAGCGATCAAAAGACATGACAACAAGGAGAGCAAACTCTGTACAACCCAGGGCAAAATAGAAATAGGACTGGGCAAAGCAGCTGCTAAATGGGATTGTTCTCCTACCAGAGCTCAGAATCACCAACAGTTTGATGGTTGTGGAGGATGTGAACCAGATTTCCAGGAATGCCAGATTGCTGATGAAAAAGTACATGGGGGTTTGCAGGCGGTGAGCCACACACACGAGGAAAATGATCATTGTGTTCCCCGTCACTGTTGTCAGGTATATGACTAGAAGGATCAGGGAGAGAAGCAGCTGTAGCCTTTGGTCAAGCCCTGAGAAACCCTCCAGGATGAACTCAGCAACCACAGTTTCATTTCCTGCTCCCATGCCCAATTTCAGTACGTCCTGCTGAGACAGGAGCACGAAGAAGCGAGTGTGAGAATTTCACAGTCTCGACGGGAGGGTAGATCCTTCCTTCTTTGCTCCCTTGCTTGCTTCCTATGTAACACAGACAGAAATATTCCTCTCAGCCATGCATCACACCCTGATTTCTCTGCTTCACATTTCACTGAGAGGCCTCAGAGATTTTACTGTCTTCTTTCTACCTTTTCCAGCCACTCACAAAGGATTCTTTCTCACGAGCACAGTATTGTAAAGAGGTTGTGAACTATTTCATGCCATGCCTGGGAAATTCCCTGTTCACTTTGACCTATTGCAAACATCCATCACATCTGTGTTTCAAAAGCCAACCTAATCTCCCAGCAAAAGTGCTTACTAGTATCTGCAGATGCCAGTCCATCCATGTAGATAAGTATGTTGAAAGTTATTCCTTCTACTTTTCAGTCCTTGCCTTTTTTGACTTGGAACTTCTGTGAGGCTGTTGCTTTCAAAACAAGCCAGTACTGAGCATGTCTTCTGTAATCCCCTGCTTTCTTCCACAGCTTCTTCCTCTCTGTTTCTCCAGAAGCACTGAGGAAACATTGTTATTAAATGTCCTGACCTAAATGCCTTGCTTTCCCTTTAGGGGAAGGGGGAAATCTTCTCATCTTAAAGAACTTAAAGGCTGTCCTTTTGATTATTTGAAATAGGAAGGGTCTGGAACAACAACAACAACAAAATACTAAGCCGGGTTCTATTTTAGAAGTTGGGCACTTCTATTTGACCAAGTTAGCTTCCTCCCATCTTGTCAGTGCAGAGAGAGAGAGAGAGAGAGAGAGAGAGAGAGAGAGAGAGAGAGAGAGAAGAGTGTCTGGAAGAGACTGGTAACACTTCTTTCACCTGTTAATTACAGTCTGGGAGGACCCAGCCTCTAGAGCTCTCTCTTTGTTGACTATATAGGGACCAAGGGAAAACGAGTACAGGCACCAGCTGCTCACAGACACCTCTAATGAAGTCGATGAAACTCACTATTTCTGTCTCCACCCTCTTAATTAATTTAGTAGCTAATTTCTTTTTCAAACCAAAGAACGTGTCTAACAGAAGGAAGTCCAAAGAAAACATAAGCAATAAATACTGATGTTTTTCCCTCCACCTTTGCATTTGGTTTTAGACATATAAAGGAAAGGAGCAGATGACTCCACAGATAAGATGCTTCAAGAGTGCAAGGGCAAGAGGAGAAGATGATGGGTTTTAAGCAGTGAAACAGAGGTTCTCCTCAGACTGTTTTCTTAGTCTGCTGGCTGTCACCTAAAATCATGCTTCTCCTGAATGTGCTTTCTTAGAGGAACCTGCAAAGCTGCTGAGAGCTTACAGCAAAGCAGCTTCTCTGCTCACCACAGAGGTAACCCTCTTGAGCCCTTTTATCAGGCTTTGGTTGGTGCAAAGGATTTGCTGTATTCAGGCCCCACGTAGCCAACAATGGAGCTACCATATGCAATAGTGACTATGGCGGTGTGAGATATGCAGGTGAAGAAGGCTTCTTACGGTTTTCCCAGAGGGTATTCTCAGGATAGTGCATCTAGTGCAGGCATAAGACACAGGGGTCAGTGTGAAGGAGCTCAGCAACACAGCAGAGGAGAGAGCAAAGCTCATGTTTGAAGGTAGCTGGTGCCCGTGCAGGTTGCTCTCCTCAAAGGGATGAGGCCACAGAAGAAAGAGTCTCTTTACTGTGGACACAGGGTACCTTGGAATATAAGATGGTGGGGCTGAGCAAGGATAGAGATGCCATCACCCAATGGATAAAGATGAGTGCGGAGCACAGCCAGGGCTTCATAAAGATGATACAGTGTGATGGTTTGCAAATGGCTCTGCAGCAATCAAAAGACATCACAACAAGCAGTTTGAACTCAGCTGTGCCCAGGAAGATGGAAAGGAAGGTCTGGAACCAGCAAGCAGCCATGGGATGGTCTTAATCTCCAAGATGAGGCCGACAAACCTTTTAGAGGCAAAGGGAACCAAATATCTGGGAAGGAGAGGCTACTGGGGAAGAGATATGCTGGTGTGGAACTGGTTGAGCCAAATGATGGCTATCATGACCATATTGCCCATGGCAGTGAGCAGATAAATCACCCACGACAGCGTGAAGAAGAGGATTTGCATTTGAGGAGTGACTGAAAAGGCCTTCAGGAAGAATTTTCCCACTATGGTACGGTTGGGAGGATCCATTTCAGAACCTGGTCAGTTGAAGGTGTGACAGGAGTAACTAATGTCATGGGTGATGAAATTCGTCTTGCTGCCTTCATCAACTTTCCCTTCCCTTTTCCTAGTCCTACTTTTCCTTCTTGAGGTGGGAGACCAGAACTGCACAAGGGATTCTCATTTTCTCTTTGTTTATATCCAATGCCATGAAATAAATGTTGATGCTTTTTGTATCGTGAAAAGATCTTGAATGTCAGCCAGCACCAGCGTTTCACACCTGTGGTCAAACCCCCAGAAGTATGTAACATATTCAGGAAACTCTCAGATTAGGACCACCAACGCAAAAACCCTAATGGGGTCTGCTTTGCTCATCGCCAGTTTTAATTGCATAGGAGAGTCTTGCACATTGTCCCCGCTGAGGCCACTCATGGTTACTGAGCCTCCTTGGTGGGACGGAGTCCTGTGCAGAATGGGGAGGGGCAGTTTGCAGCATCTTAGTCTGGATGGTTTTGCTCATGGGGATCTGATCCAGTCCCGTAAACTCAGGGGGAATAAATTCCAGACAACATTCCTAATTGCCACAGCTGGTTTATCCCTGCTGCGACAGTAGTCCACGCGGTGAGCCCACCATCGATTGCTGTGGCAGTCGGCCAGGTTAAACAACCGCACCTAGCACCCACTCTATTAGGGAGGGGAAACGTTTTGGTTTTGCTGGTGCAGGGTGCAGAGAGTGTTGTGCAGCCTGGGACCCTGGGGCAGAGCCTCCATCCGACCAAGCTCCTCTCTAGTAAAATGAACTGCATCTGCCCCATCGTCCCACAGCCTTTACAGCCACTCTGACAACCCTTCGCGGGGCTGCTGCCTGTAGTGCCGCTGCGTATCCTGCAGCTCCAATGCTTTAAAATCGCCAGGAGTTGTGGTCCCTTCAAACTGGCTGCATTTGGTCCGGTGAGCCACTGCTCTGCCACCAGCCAGGCAGCTGCCTCCCCCTCATGATCAGTGTCTGACTCCAAACTGGGGAGTTCATCGGGGTCCCAGATATTGCCATCCCAAATATTCATTCACCACTTCTAGTTTTTCAGATATACTTCAGAAAGGAAACAGATGAGTATTTTCCCAAGTATTCATAAATGCACTTTATAATATCGAATACACCCTTTTGGACGAAAAGAAATGAAAAATGGAAAAGCTACATCTCTGATTATTATGGTATACTGAATCAGAGTTAATGTAAGTCTGTACTACTTTTAGAATGACAGTGTATGAAGCAAAAAAACCCCATGCATTTCTGTTTAATGGTAACTTCTTTGTACAAGTAAAATTGGAAAGCATAAAAACAAGGACTCAGAAGCACCATCTTCTGCGGTTGAAATACAGGCTATCTATCTGAAAAAGAAAACCCATGGAAGCTAATATCAAAGGTAATTCACAGGTGCTGGGAAATACAAAGAAAAGTGAAATAATTTTAATGTTTACAGAACACTCTGTCTTTTCTTTTTTTTTTCTTCTTTATATTCTCCATGATTTCCATCCCTTATTTGATTTGGGCTTTCCTGTCCCATGCTTAACCAAAGATATCCCAGATCTCTTGTGAAATACATATAAATATGCAGCTTAGAGTATTTGGATTAGAAGAGGTCATCTTTCAGAAAGGCTTCTTTGGAGGAGTTTCTTGAAGAAAACACTTCTGAGATCTGTCGAATCCCAAGTTTGCTTAGACTAGAGGCATAGTAGCTGCCTCTATCTCCTGCTAATAGTCTTATTGGGGGGTACTAGCAATAAGCATAATTGGTGCAAACTCTCTTTTCTTCTAACATGGCAGTATCCTAGAAACTCTTTGCTCTTAATTAACCATCCGAGTAACCCCCCAATCCAGTGAATTAAGGGGGGGGGGGTGTCCTAATCTCTTCCTGCCAAAGGTCTCCCTTCCTTGGGGATCTCTGCTGCAACCTGCACACCGCACACTGCCCCGGGCCCTGAAACAAGACATCCAGGTGCTGACTTCCAGGAGGAGGCCTCAGAGAGCAGCTTTGACATGGTGGGACTTTTTTCTCTGGCATAGTTAACAAGGAAAAGGTCTTGCCATGATGGAGCACTCAGAGGTCCTCTTTCGAGCAGCAGTGCCACAGTCATTACCTTTCAAGATAGGTAAATAGGGAAAACTTCCAAAGACAGAGTATTTCTTCAGAAAATAATTGGCCTCTTGCAACCACTTCTCCCAGATGCGCATACTACAGTGAGTGATGTTTCAAGGGCTCAGAGCTTATTTTTTTGTGCTGAAAATGAAGCAAATCACAACATTGCTTTTGGACCCTGAGAATCATTGCCTGATGCTCAAGCGGTTTCCTGCAAATCAGCAGGAAATACATGAAGGGTCATAGCTGAGAATCAGCTTGCAAAGCTGAAGTGGTTTTATGCAAATAACTCTGCAAGACCCTTCAGTGTTATGGTCCTCACTTTCCCACATGCTCCTCTCTTCCCTAAGGGAGTCATTTCTAGCCTGACAGTTCAGGTGTCCACCACAGCTGAGCACTTTTTGTCACTAGGTTGTTGGAGGCCTGCAGTTTCTGAAGTTCTTGCCAGGATCTCCAGCCAGGATGCCAACTCAACCCCTGTGTTCAGCTGAGCACATACAACTGACCTCACCATCATCATCCAAGCCATGTGTTTGCTGCTGGTCTATGAGCTGCTAAGGCAGGAGTGACCTCACATGCACATGCCCCAGCCATGAGCCGCTGCTAACCTATCAGAGGCTGAGTCAGAAGTGACCTCCCAAGCAAGAACACAAGCCTTGTCCATCAGAGAAGAGGAAAGGCCATCAGCAGCCACGTGGGCTTGCTAGATGATTGTAAGGTCACCTCTATCTGAGCAGCTGATAGGTCAGCCTTTGGCTCATGCCTAAGGTAATTGTTTGTGAGGTCACTTCTGCCTGAGGACCTGACAGGCCTCCAAGCAGCACAGGGCTAGGATGCTGATTGTGAGGTCATTCAGAACTGAGTAGCTGATGGGCCAGAAACAGTTACATGGCTTGGATGGTGACTGTGAGATCACCTCTGTCTCAGCCTCTGATAGGCCAGCAGCAGGCCCATGGCTCAGGCGATGATTGTGAGGTCATTGCTGCATGAATACCTGACTGGATGGAAGCCAAGACCATGCTGAGGTCATTTCCCTTAGGGAACATGAAAGACCAGCAGCAGGCCCATTGGTTTGGTGGGTGATTATGAGGTCAGTTGTGTCTGATCAGCTGATAGGCCACCAGGAAGCTGATGGCTGGGGACATTTTTATGAGATTAGTTCTTTCTCAAAAGCTCATAGGAGAGTAGGAGGCCCATGACCATAAAGGTGAAAGTGAGGTCCCTTCTGTCTCTGCAGGTGATGGACCAGGAGCAGGCACATGCATGGGAAAGTGGCTGTGAGGTGACTTCTATGGGTGAAGCTGACAGGCCAGCCCTTGACTCCTGTCTGGGGTAAGAGATTGTGAGGTCCTGTGTGCCTGCGTACCTGACAGGCCACCAACAGGCACAGGGCTAGGATGTGGGTTTAGTGGTCACTCCTGTCTCTGGTGAGTGCCACTCGCTCTGTACAGAGGGTGAGGAGTGACATGGACAGCCCAGGGCCGTGAGTGGTTTTGGGCCACTGGACTCTGTGTGAGACACAGAAATATCTTTTTTAATGGTGCAGGCCTGATTGTAACAGAAATATTACTGGTCTTTTGAAAGCTTTTTTCTTTTTTTTTTCTTTCTTTTTTTTTTTTTTAAGCAAAGCAGTTTTCAGAATTGGTGTGGGATGTAACCAGGTTCCCTGGTCCCCTCTGCCCAGTCTCCATCTGCAGCTCCAAGGGGTTCTGGTCTCCTGCAGGTCCCCTGTGAGAGCTGCCAGGCCGAGGCAGGTATCTCAGATACACCAGAGCCTCTCCAGGTGCCACCGGATGCTTGTGGTTAGACACCTGAGCTCTGCCTGAAAAAGTGAAGAACCATTTTCAACATTTAAAGGAAAAATAGGAGCACCATTTCCTCAGCTGAAATGGTGGAATATTTTTAATAAAATGTCAACATTTTCCCATGAAAAAATAATGGAAAATTTGAGGAAGGGTAAGAATCTCAGGAGAAATAGTGACCTGCCCCTGGCTTCGCATTACCACTGCTCTGTCTATTATGCTGTGGATGTAATCTCACTAATCTTTCATGTATTTTCACCTGTCCTAATTAAAGTGATCATTTATAAAGTTTCCTTTATATCAGACTATCTGGACTATCTGGAAAACTTTCTGTAATCTTCCAGTCTTCCTCCTCCGCTTGCTCTTTATCCATCTGAAACCTCTCAACTCTCCAGTTGCTGCTCTGAGCTTCAGGGAGTCTGAAGCTTGCCTCGTCTTTCAGGAGTCTGATGGTCTCCTTAGACAACTCCTTAGTTGTGTTTCTGTCTATCCATTCCTATCTATCAGTCAGAAACAGTTCAAGGAGGGTTATTCCTTGTGGAAAGTGGCCCTCACTGGAGGCAGCTTGGATTTAACATACAGTTGAGGAGTGTATTTGACTTTTTATTAAACTGTATCATATTCTATTTTCGCTTGTTTGCAATTAAGAAAAATCCTCCTGTGCCTGCAGTTAGTTGTCTAAGGAAAGCAGGTGGGAATTGGTGTGTAGGAGCTGTAACATTCAGCTACAGACTTGAATGGAAAAACATTAGGTTTTAACAGGAGTGAGGTAAGTCCCCAGTGGCTGATGAGAGAAATGGGAGGTGAGGAGGGAAGTTGTCCATACAGGTCTCATATTGAAAATACTGCTTTTCCTGCATGTTCAGACTTCATTATGGTGTTTCCCCTTCTCACACTGTTTCCTACTTTCCATCATCTCTGAAACTGCCTTTCAAGCACTCACAGGCTACTACTCTACTGCCCTTCACCTCCACTTCAGCAGGACAAAGCAGCGCAGGTCCCTCAACCTTTCCTGATGGGTGCGGTTATTCCCCCCTAGGTACAGGACTTGACACTTCTCTTGTAAATCTTCATGAGGTGCCTGTTGTCCAAATCACCCACGTTTCTCAAAGTCCTTCTGGACTGAAGTTCCTCTGTGTAAAACAAAACAAAACAAAACAAGACCAAAACCAACACAAAACAGTACCAATGGGGAAAGGGTAAGCAGAGGTGGGCTGTTTGTATGGGAGGGGATCAGCATGGCAAAAGAGAGAAACTTAAAGGAGGGAAGAGAAATAAAAGGTGGAAATGAAAAGTGAAGCGAAGGATTGATCAGGGCTGTTTGGGAGATTCCTGCCAGGAAGCCCTGCATCTGAACCATTCTGACTGGAGGAAGACAAGAAAGCTGACCTCCTTCCACTGTTATGGGGAACCCGTGTGTTTTCCGTGATATTGACAAGTGAAGACCCAGAGGGAAAAGAGTCACAGACTCCATCATGGTGGAAGGGACCTCAGGAGCTGACTAGCCCAATCTCCTTGCTCACAGCAGGGTCAGCTCTGGGGTCAGACCAGGTTGCTCTGTGCTTGATCCAGTCTGGTCTTGGAAACCTCCAAGGGAGGAGATTGCACAGCGTCTCTGGACAACCAGTTCTGATGCTTGACCATCTTCTTAGCAGAAAAGCTTTTCCTTATCTCCTGCATAAACATCCTCCCATCATGCACTGTTGTGTAGAGCCTGGCTCCATCTTCTTGGTGAACCTCCTTGTAGCCATTTGAAGGCTGCCAGGAGATCCCTCCAAAGCTGTTTCTTCTCTGGATTGAACAAGCCCTGTATCTTCACAGAGCAAGTGTTCCAGCTCCTCGATTATTCACGTGCTCAGAAATGTGATGCAAGAGGATTCACTTCATGACACACTCCTCACCAAAGTGAGGCTGAACTGCCTGCAGCTCCCCAGGTTGTCCTGTTGGCCTTTTTTGAAGATGGATGTAACATTTGCCTTTCTCCAGTCATTGGGACCTCGCCCCGTCTCCACAACCTTTTAAAGATGATAGCGAGTGGCCTTGCTATGACAGTGGCCAGCTCTCACAGCATCCTCATATGCAGCCCATCTAACCCCCTTGACTTGTATGGTTTGAGTTCTCACAAGAAACCCCTCATTAACCCTCATCCACTGTTGGTTCTTTTTCTCCTCTGGAGTTGTGACGCCAAAGCACAACAGCCTGGGAGACCTTTTGGTGAAAACTGAAGCTAACAAGGTGTTGAGTTCCTCAGACCTATCTGTGTCTGCTGTTACTAGATTCCCTGCCCCATTCAGCAGTGAGCCCACCTTTCTTTTTTCTTCTTTGATTGTTACTGAAGTAGTAGCAGCTCATTTTCATGCCCTTGACATCCCCTGCAAGTGTTAATACTAGGGGAGCTTTCTCTTCCCTAACACCACACCTACCTTGCCAGACAATATTTCTAAATTCTTCCTTTGCAGCCTCTACCTCCTTCCCCTTCCCCTATGCTGCCTTATTGCCCTGGAGCTCAGGCACAAGTTCCCTGTTTAGTCAAGGTATTCCTCTGACATGTCTACTAGTTTTACTGAGTATTGCTATGAACCATTCCTGTGCTTGGTGGGTGCTGTCCTTGAAGGCCTCCTGCTTTTCCGGAGTTCCTGGGCCCTTTAGAACTGCCTTCCATGGGACCCCCCACCAGTCCCCTGGAGAGGCCCAAGTCTGCTCCTCTGAACTCCATGGTCTATACTCTGCTACA
Source organism: Apteryx mantelli (assembly GCF_036417845.1). Classification (NCBI taxonomy): domain Eukaryota; kingdom Metazoa; phylum Chordata; class Aves; order Apterygiformes; family Apterygidae; genus Apteryx; species Apteryx mantelli. The sequence continues at coordinate 5,120,922 of NC_089997.1, forward strand.
GTTCTTCCTCACTCCCTTCAGGATCTGCGACTCTACTTTGTCTTGGTCACTGTAGGCAAGGCTGACACTGACTATCCCATCCCTGATCAGTTCCTCCTTGTTGCAATTTCCAGATCAAGGAAAACATCATTCTTATGGGCCCATCGTGCAGCTGTTCTAAGAGGTTGTCCCTGACACCTTCCAGAAACCTCCAGGACTCCTTAAGCACTCTGCTGTTTGGCCTTCCAGTGAATGTCAGGGAGAAAAAGGTCTCCTGATAAGAACCAAAGCCTGTGATGCACAGACTTCCTCAGGTTGCTTAAGGGAGACTGTGTGCACTTCCTCACCCCGATCAGGTGGTCACAATGTCACCCTTCCTCTCATGCTCACCCACAAGTGCTCACTCAACCCCTGACCATCCCAGGGAAGAGCTCCATACATCTGAGCTGGCCCTTTACACAAAGGGCATCCTCCCTCCTAATGTTCCTGAAGATCTTGTACCCTGCTTTTACAGCCCTCCAGTTGTGTGAGTGATCCCACCACATCTCAGTTATTCCAGCAGTGCTGTAGTCCTGTGACAGCTTGTGCATCTCCATCTGCTCCTGTCTGTGCCCCAGGCTGCATGCACTTGTGTACATTTGGGCTGCAGAGCCTCAGCGGAGACACAGAGCACAGACTGATTGTGGTGAAACATGCTGCCAAGAGCCAAGGACACCATGTGTGCAATGGCTTCACTTCAGAGCAGAAGCATGCTGGCATAGCTAGCAGGTGGCAATGTGATGGTGAAATGAGGTTCCAACAGAGCTGGGCTGTGCAGAAATGGCAGGAAAGGGCTCTAATGCCTGAGCTGATTTGTAGCACTATGGGGCCCGTGACAGAGGTGAAGCGATCTCCAGGAAGGACAAGGTGCCACTGAAGAGTGGAGACCTTGGTGTGATGTGCCTCCCATCTATGCAGGACAGTTGGATGTAGACGTGATGGACTTTGCCTCAAGGTAGTGGTGGCATTCATTTATTTGGGCACAGGCAGGAAACCTGAGGTGCCCTGGGGCACTTGCCCAGCAACCACTCCAAAAGGGCATGGTTTTCCTGTAGGTCCCATGCTGCACCTGCTAGAGACATGTGGTTGTGCTGGACATGCCAAGCATCTGACATGATGCTATTGGGCTATTTTTTGTCACTGAATCCAGTGTCTGCACTGAATTACATCAGCTGTTTGCAATGTAGAGATCTGCATGATTATTTTAGTCTGCCTCAGCGAACATCCCCCAGGAGGAGGGAGTACAAAGGAGAAATGAAGTCACACCTTCAGCTGGGCCACTGTTCCCGAGTGGGGCCAGGCTCCTGGGACAGAGGGAGCTCATGGCAACTGGTCAACACTGCTGAGAGACAGCTCTGTCCAGGAGCATCTCCTCTGCAAAGAGCAGCAGGGCTCCAGGCACTGCCTGCTCTTGCTGATGTGAGATGAGACAAGACAGAGAGATGTGAAAGGCAGTGTGGAGTGGGAAGACAGAGGAGAGCTCTTTGTGGGAGAATCTTCACAGCCCTTGAAATGGTGAGTCTTTGGCTGTAGAGCAATACTACTGGAGTTCTTGGAGGGGCCTTCTAAACCCATCTCATCTCATGACTGATAGTTTTTTTAGGATGTCCCACCCGGCTTCTTGAGTGCAGAGGAGAAGGAGGTTCTTCAGAGCAGGGATTCCCAGCCACACCATCACAGGGACAGGGCATCCTGCTGCCTTCTCCCAGGGATGATGCAGGGGTGTGAAGCCTGGGAGTGCGCCAAGGACTGCATGGGCTGTAATTGAGAGCAGTGTCCCTGCACCCAAGGGTGCTGTGTGCCTGGGGCAGTGACTCTGCTGCCTGTGATGGTCAGCACTCAGCCTGCCCCAGGAATTCCCCACAGCACTGCGGGGAGGATCGATCCCAGCAGGGCAGGTTCATTCTCCCATTGAGAGGGTTTTTCATGGGTCAGGGCTGCTCACAGCTCTAGCTCATGCACAGGACATTTCAGAGGGAACTTTTCAAGAGGAAGGTGAAGGCAGGGATTTCCTGAAAGAGAAGCCAATTTCCTGAGATGATGCTTTAACTTTCCTGCCACCTGGCAAGGGGAAAATGGAAATGGAGCTGTCAGCTTTGAACAAAGGACTGAAACCCCTTAACAGTTTCAATGAGCACTCAATGGGTCTGCTAGAAACTTCTGAAAGTCCCTGCACCCATTCCTTAGTGTATAGACAGCACCAGCTTCCCCTTTGCTGGCCTCAGCAGGGTTTATCTGCCCTGCTCCTTAGCACCTGCAAAAATGGGAATGCCCCTGGACAGTGCCCTGCTGCTGGGAGGTTTCTTTAGGGCAGAAGTGAGCACACTGGGGAAGGTGTGGGCATTGCAGGGCCTGACCATGACTTGCCCAAATCCATCCTGCCATGATGTTTCTAGAAGCAGTTCCCTCTCATTCACTGCTCTGATGCCTGGAGCTGTCCCTGCTGGGAGCTGTTTCTCTGTCCCAATGCCTTTTTCCTGGTTGGTGCTTACAGACCCCATCCCATGCTCTGTGCACTTGGTTCTGCCCTACAGAAAGCTCCCACAGACAGGGCACTGTCCAGGGGCATCTCTGTGCTTGCAGGTCCTAAGGAGCTGGTCAGACAAACCCTCATGAGGCCAGAGAAGTTGCTGCTGATGCTGTCTGTAGGCTGAAGTGGAGATGAAGGGACTTGCTGTGGTTTCTCTCAGACCTTTTGATCTCTCAAAATGATGGGGGTATTCAGCTGCAGTTAAGACACCAACCCTGTGTGTCCTGCATGGTGTGGTCTTCACGGCAGTGAGAAGCACCAATCCCTTTCCAACCCGTTAGGCTCCTGGCAATGCATTTCATCAGGTTGGGTGACTGGCACAGCAGCTCCTTGGTGGAAGAGAGGGGTATCACCCTGTCTCCACTGCTCTCTCATCTGGGAGGCCTTATGGGTGACTCAGGTTGGCTGACTCTCCTTTAAGGAGAATCCACCTTTGAACCCTTGACTGTTTCTCTGGGGTGTCCTGCCAACTTGGAAGCTGCTCTCCAGCACAGCACAGCTTCCCTCTAGCATTTCTGTGATATGTGAGTCAGATACACTCTTCACTCTCTCCATCTCTGGGCTGAGAGAGAAGAATTTGGAAATCTTCACTGTGAAACTGAACTCCTCCACTCTCAGCTCAGTCCACTTTCTTTCTCAGAGGAACTCGTGAGTGTGATTGTCCTTTAGCTGAGGGAGGTGCAAGTGCAGCACAGCGAGGGGAAAAACTTATTGACAGACCAGATCCTGTGACTCTGTACAAAGTCACAGTGAGCTCTTTATTTCCCCTTGGCATGCACAAGTGCTCATGCTGAGAGCAACTGAAATGCCAGAGATTTCTACCCCAGCAGAGAATGCTCCCACAGTAAGATGGAGGCACCTAAAAACTAAATAAATATATAAACTGACCCCTGCCCTGAAGATCATTTTCTGGAAAAAATGGGTTTCAAAATGTTGAGCAGCCCTTTCACATAAGGAGTGGACATAATCTGCTGCAGGACGTGTGCATCAGAGCTAGTCACTTCCCATTCCCACTGCAGTGCCTGGAGGAAGGGTGCAGACAGTATATTGACATGAGAACAGAGTCTAACTCATTGGAACAGAGACGTCCAGAAAGTGTGAGGTCTCCCCCTGGCTTCACTTGACTGCTTCTCTCCCTTGCTAGAGTGGGCGACGGTGTGACTGGTACAGATACAGACACCTCTGTTCAAGAGGGCAAGGCTGGGGGAGATGAAGCCCTCATGAAGGTCTTCTCTTTCAGACACAGCTGGCATGAGTGCTGTATCCAGCTCTCATTATGGCAAATAGAGAATAGTCCCACTGGGTCATTGGACCAAGTTCCCTCTGCCGAGCTCATGGCATCAATCTCCAGGTATCCCACTGAATATCTGGGACTCTTTGATACCTCCATTTACACCCCCGACAGAGCAGAATGGGCTCTTCTGGAGACCACAGGCAGGGGTCCCTGCTCAGCGTGGCACACACAGCCAGCACAAACAGAGCTCAAGCAAGGATTCTGAAAGAAGGTGAAGGACAGAGGAAATGTGTGTGTGTGTGGGGGGGTAGTATGAGGAGTTGAAAGCGATTTGCTCACAGAAGCCTGCTCTAACGTTTTACTGTCTTTTCCTCCTCAGACAGACCCCCCCACAGCCCAGAGGAAGCAAATGTTCAACAGCAGCTCCCTCAATGAATTCCTCCTCCTGGCATTTGCAGACATGCGGGAGCTGCAGCTGTTGCACTTCTCACTCTTCCTGGGCATCTACCTGGCTGCCCTCCTGGGCAACAGCCTCATCATCACAGCCATAGCCTGTGACCTCCACCTCCACACCCCCATGTACTTCTTCCTCCTCAACCTCTCCCTCCTTGACCTTGGCACCATCTCCACCACTGTCCCCAAATCCATGGCCAATTCCCTCTGGAACACCAGGGCCATTTCCTACTCAGGATGTGCTGCCCAGGTCTTTCTGTTTCTCTTCTTGTTGACAGCAGAGTATTCTCTTCTCACCCTCATGGCCTATGACCGCTTTGTTGCCATCTGCAGACCCCTGCACTACGGCACACTCATGGACACCAGAGCTTGTATCAAAATGGTAGCAGCTGCCTGGGGCAGCGGTTTTCTCTATGCTGCCCTGCACACTGCAAACACATTTTCAATACCACTCTGCCAAGGCAATGTCGTGGAGCAGTTCTTCTGTGAAGTTCCCCAGATCCTCAAGCTCTCCTGCTCAGACGCCTACCTCCGGGAAGCTGGGGCTCTTGTAGTTGGTGCTTGTTTAGCTTTTGGGTGTTTTGTTTTCATTGTGCTGTCCTATGTGCAGATCTTCACAGCTGTGCTGAGGATCCCCTCTGAGCAGGGCAGGCACAAAGCCTTTTCCATGTGCCTCCCTCACCTGGCTGTGGTCGCCTTGCTTGTAAAGCACTTCAGGGTTTGCCTACCTGAAGCCCCCCTCCATCTCCTCCCCAGCTCTGGATCTGGTGGTGGCTGTCCTGTATGCGGTGGTGCCTCCAGCAGTGAATCCCCTCATCTACAGCATGAGGAACAAGGAGCTCAAGGAGGCACTGAAGAAACTGATTCAGTTGCTGATATTTCAGCAGCAAGAAGCTGCCCATCTCTAGTCACAACCAATATCCAATCTCTCTCAAACAATTCATGTGCTTTGGGTGTTCTACCTGTGACACTCATGTTTGTACACAACTGCTGGAATTCATCTCCAGAGGCACGAAGTCCATCTGTCTGACCCAGAGGCCTTCTGTCCATCTGCCTACCACTGCATCTGAGCTGGCCTCCCAAGTAGCATCTCTGTAATAAAAGGGGATTTCCTCAGTACACTGCCTGAAGGTTGGGCTCTTCTTCCAAAGCTGGTGCCAAGAATGCACTGAGGGAGTTGCACCCAAAAAGGCCTTTTGCTGCACATGAGTTTTCCATGGGCTAAGGGGGACGCGCTCATAGGGTGATGTGTTAGGAAATGAGGGCAGGATTCTGCCCTCACTTGTGGGTGCCGAGTGCCCCTGGAGAGGGTGAGTGGTATCTGCCGGGGACTGTCTCACATATTACAGGGCTGGTGACAGATGCCGGTTCTTCTGGAAGGGAATATGGAGTCACCAGGGGAGCACAGGGCATCCCCAGGGTCAGCATGTGCCTGGGATGGGCAGTGAGTGGAGACTCACAAAGTAAGTGCTGTCACCCAAAGCAAAGGGCTAAACCAAAGAATGCACTGAATGAGGGCTCTGCAAGCTCAGCAGAGCCAGCAGGGACTCAGCAGACCCAGGGAAGGGACACTCCAGACGGTTCTTGTCACCTACCTACAAACCATGGGCTGGGTGCAAGGACACATCTGAACCCCTCCTGAGCCATTTGAAATACCGCGTTTGCTTTGAGCATCTTCCACAGCCACAGACCCTGGGGAGGGGGGTGTCAGGTGCAATGCTGCTGGGCCAGCTGGCTCTGCCATGGAGAGTGCAGAGTCACCCCATGGCCCCACAGCCTGCTCATGCTGCAGAGAAGCGCTGACAGCCCAGGGCCCTGCGGGGAACCGGGGAGGGGTGAAGGAACAACCATCCAGGCCAGCAGAGGCACACACTCACTCGGGGAAAGGCTCTCTGGGAAGCAGGGAACCCTGAGCAGGGCTGCTCACCCTGCCCTGAAACCCCCCCACACTCCCTGTTGCCCCATGCCCTGTCCCAGCCCTGGTGCTGGACAGCTGCCCTGGGCTGGGACAGTTCCAGCCCCCCAGGAGGGGGAAGGGGAATGGGGGGAGCAGTCCAGGGAGCTGGAGGGAGGTCAGTGTCCCACTCTCTGGCTCGGAATTGATCTCCAGCTTGGGCAGAGGTGGGGATCGATATGTGGATCATTAACAGGATGAGCACAGGATGTAACATCAATCACAATACAGTGGTAGCTTTTGGTGACCAACCTTTAGAGATATCATACCCATGATGTTCAGCATGGCTGGTTTCCACTTTTGCTAAACAAATCCATTAATTCTTATAATAGATCATCATTCCTTCTCTTTCTTCTAAGCATTTTCCGATTTCAGACAGATGCTTGGTGTTCTGTTTGAGAAAATTGTCTAGTTGATGGAAGGTTACTCCAAGTGTTCCTGATGCATTAAACAGTGCAAAAATAGGACATCATTTCTCCAGTCATATGAGAAGTTAACTAGTAGGTCTGCTTTGTGATTTGGGCAAAAACATATGTCACATTACAATGGCAACTGCTGCCTTACTGTTATGGACAATTAGGCTCACTGGCCACCATTACAGGGTCTGACCCTGGGTTCCCACTGAGACAGAAGTTCAAAGTCAGATTGGAGCAAAATAAAATTTAATGACACACATGCGGTAATTACAGTTTGAGCTGGGTGCCTCCGAAGAGGGACCCCGTTTGAACAAATCCCTGGGTAATTATACCCTTCCAGTCTAGTATCCACCCCATACTTCTGAACCAATCATAATATTAGAGTTCGGGGTCTTCCAGCTCCCAGTTGGTCCTTTCTGTAGTTTCCAGGTGTGTTCTTTATGTCTTATGACACTTCTGCATAGGTGTCGATGGCCCTTTTACACCCTTTCTTGTCCCTCTGGAATCCGTCTTGTGGTTCCTTTGTTTCTTTCTTCTGTGCTCATCAATGCTAAACTGCTTATTTCTCTCTCCAGCCCCCTCCACCCCCCTTATCTCTCCAACTTGAACTGGCTCTGGGGCCTTCTTTTACTTAATATGTAGGTGAATGTTCACAGCTTGCGGCCTAAAGCTTCAGCAAATTTAGCTATTAATGCTAAGCAAGTTATGCTAGGAGATTAATTCTAGACAGCTTCAGTCCAATATTCTCTAACAGTCCTCCCTTTGTTTTTATTAAGCATCCCTGCTAATATGCTAAGCAGGGTTCCCGATGTCTTTCGAGGCGTACTAACATTCTCCATAATTTTAGTAGAATTACAAACACTCAAATCACAAAACACACATATTTGAGTGATTACCTGTATCTACAGTACTTGTATCTACAGTATGAATATCTACGAATGTAAGATCACAGAAGGTTCTCATACAAACACATCCTTTTCCACTATATACAAGTACACATTCAGGGGTTTCATCGGGATGTATTTCAAAATGACATTTTGTTCAGTGTCAAGACAAATGTCTTCAGCTTTGATAGTGTTACTCTCACAAATAAATATATATTTTTTAGGATTTTCAAACCTTTTTTGCATACCTAGAACATACTGGGTTAGCCGTTCATCTCTGTCCAACAGGCTGCTCTTAGCCGGGATATAAGTTCCTGGTATAGCCAACTGATGCCCAAATAAGACTTCTGCTGGGCATAATCCTACCGGTTGTCTAGGGGTTGTTCTAATTTCCCACAGCACTAAGTTTAAGGGATTAGGCCATTTGAGACTTGCCTGTGTACATACCCGTGCTAACTTGTTTTTAATAGTTCTGTTCTCTATGAGTTCCTAGCATTTGATATAATCTCCCTAAAACTCCCCCTTTTCTATGCCGAACTTATTTCCCATATTGAGTTCCTGAAAAGTGCGTCTTATGCTGATCAGGCAGCACACTTCCTTATACTTTTTTTTTTTTTTTCCTCAGCAACACCAGAATTTAAATTTTCATTACCCCCTGCAGCCAGCATGTTTACACTCTCTCTCTCTTTCTCTCTCTCTGGGAACCGCACTCACACCACCCGAGTCTTTGACTGCTAGGACTGCCGTCCCTTCGCAGTGGGCGGCTCTGTCAGCCGACGGGTGCCCCTTTCGGTTCCCAGGTCACACACACACACACACCAGTCACAGTACCGGTATCCACACTCGACTAGTCACAGTAACTCTAAGTTAGTCTTGCGGTGCACCTTACGCTGATCAGGCTGCGCACTCCCCCCTTCCGGCCAGAGTGAGATGGGACTCGAACCCTCTCAAATCCTTGATGTGGGACTCGAACCCCCTCCAACCCTGGGAGTGGCACTTGAACCCACCCCAAACCTGGGAGTGGGACTCGAACCCACTCTCCCTGACCTGGTACGCCTTACGGTGATCAGCCTGCGTACCCCTTACAGTGCACTTTGTTACCAAACCAGAATTTAGAATTTAGGCAGGAATTTAAGACTCACCCTCTTAGTGCCTCCCGTTGCCAAAGATCCCAGGTGAACTCACCCGATGGCGCCAGATGATCGTTTGGAGACGAGAGGCCCCGACGGTGGTCGCCTAGGGTCCCATCTGGGGTGCCAAACTGTTATGGAAAATCAGGCTCGCCGACCTCCATAACAGGGTCCGACCGTAGGTTCCTGCTGAGGCAGAAGTTCAAAGTCAGATTGGAGAGAAACAAAATTTAATGATACACGTGCGGTAATTACAGCTCGAGCTGGGTGCCTCCAAAGAGGGACCCTGAACAAAGAAATCCCTGGGCAATTATACCCTTACAATCGAAATGCCCCACCCCTTAAGCGATAGTTTGGACCAATAGTAATAGTTAGGTCTCGGTTCTTCCCCTTCTTCACTGGGCCCCTTCATTGACTCTAGGCAGGCTGCTTCTGATCTTCAAGGTTGGCTACTCCTGCTGTCCGTGTAACTTCTTTATCCCTCCAGCTTGAACCGGCTCTGGGGCCCCCTTTTACTTCTCTAAGTAAAAGTTCACAGCCTGAGGCCTAAGGCTACAGCAAATTTAGCTACCACTGCTAAGTAAGTTATGCTAAGCAATTAATTATAGACAGCTTCAGTTCAATATTCTCTAACAAACAGCAACCTTGGGACCACCACTGGCCGATCAGGCACTGAGGCACCAACAACCTCGTAACCACAAACTGCAGCCATGCAAGTAGCACTGGGCTATCAGGCACTGAGACACAAGTGACCTCACAACCACAAACAGCAGCCACGTGACCAGCACTGGCCTATCAGGCACTGAGCCACAAGTGACCTCACAAGCACAAAAGCAGCACTGTGCTTGATGCTGTCTAATCAGATACTGAAGCAAAAGACACCTCACAAGTACAAAAAAGAGCAATGTGGCTGCTGGTCGCCTAGCAGACAGTGAGGTCAAATGACTCCACAAACACAAAGAGCAGGAATATGCAGCGAGCTGGACTGTCAGGTGCTGAGGCTGAAGTGACCTCACCGGCAGCCATGAAGCCATATAGCTGTTCCTGGCCTCTTAGGCACTGAGGCACAATTGCCCTAAACCAGCACAAACAGCAGCAATGTGCATGCTGATCGCCAGTCACATACTGATGCACAACTGACCACAAAAGCACAAACAGCAGCAATGGGTCTGCTCCCCTTTTATGAGGTGTTGAGACACAAGAGACCTCACCATCATCACCAAGGCTATGGCCATGCTGTTGGCCTACCAGCTTCAGAGGCACAACTCACCTCACAAGCACAAATGGCATCAACCTGCCTGCTGCTGCCCTATCTGGCACTGAGTCACAAGGGATCTGAAAAGTGCAAACCTTCACAGAGGAGAAGCTCGCCTGGGACACTCTCATGTCCCTCGATTACGCTGTTATCACTCCATACAGAACAGTCTTCTGCAAACGGCTTTCATCTCCTGGCAAGACTCTCTCCAGCTCATCGGACAGCTCCACTCTGGCACCCTGCGCACAAATCACAAAAGGAACAATTGGTCTTGCTTTTCCTTTAGTAGCATCAAGTCCCAGCTGGCAACCTTTGCACTGCAGCACCTACACAATGACAGCAGCATGCCACTTCCATTTCTAGTGCATTTCTAGGGACAGAGATCAGCTGAGGCAGCAGCTGCACTGCAAAGGGTTTCCAACACTGTCACATCAGCTCTGCACTGCACCAGCCATCAACCTGATGCCAGACCTCTGCTCTGCCACCTACTCTACAAACACACTGTCTCTGCTCCACAGATCTGGCTCTTCTCCTCAATACAACCAAGTGCCAGCAAGAAGAGATGCATGCAGGACACTCGCCACTTGCACACTCCCCAGCCACTGCTCTGCTCGCTGCCTTCCCTTGGCTCCTCAGCACAGACACACAGCCAAGCTCTTGCGGTAACACCACAAGGTGGCCAAGGCACTCTAGGCTCACAAGGCCTGTGCAAATGAGCAGCACAAGATCAGGCACAGAGCTGCCTCCTTGGGTGATGCTGCTCTTTTCAGAGGGAAGGATCCTGCTTTCTTTGGGCACAGCAGGCTGCTGCTTTCCACCCCCATCCCCTCACGAACCTCCAGCTGGGGATGGGGGCATGGGGATTTTCTGTAGTAATACAAAAGTTACAGATAAAATGCAGAAACATTTGAGAGTCCTGAAGGCCTCCCGAGCCCAAAGGAACCTCGCTTCCTTTCCTTTAGTTACTTGGACAAGGAGCCCCGGGGGAGGGAAAAAGGGTGCAGAGGCTTTAACGTGAAGCCCAAGCAGTGAGACAGCCCCACACTGGACGGCTGCTGAAATGACAGCTCTCCTGGCTGCGCAGGCTCTGCACCAGCAGTCCAGGTGCCACAGCTGTCTTCACAGAGCACTGAGGGCTGAGCGACCTGGCCCTGGGCACATCTTCACCCCTCGCAGAGCCAGCAGCCCAAGAACTCTGAGACTTCCTCAGGTCAAGCTATGGATACTTTGGGGCCTCACACAAAGGCACTCAAGACAAGCTGGCATTTATTATAAGGGTCTTGGACTCATCCTATATGGCATCACAAACTTCGAGGAAAAGGAGGGGGCACAATAGCATTTGCCATGTGGGCTGGCAGTAACAGCATTTGTGGGAGGAGGAATTTGCAGCACAGCAGAGGTATCAGGAGGTGAACCCACACCCCAAGTCACCCACGGAAGCCAGGCACATTTATGGAAGCCTTTGCATCCATACATGAATGGAGCAACCTAGAAAGAAAGAAAGAAAGAAAGAATCGGAGTGTTACTGGCAGTTCTGCTGGCCTTACATAGTCACAACAGTCAGGGGCCAATGTCTCCCCTCTATGCTGAGCTGTATTGGTGAGAACACAGCCAGCAGGGCCACCAAGACCTTCTACCCCTCTTTTTGGGAAACGTGAGATCATGTCTGTATTCCGGATCCTGTTTGGGCTCTCCAGTTCTGCAAAGGCACTAACACACAGCAGGGAGTCCAGCACAGGGACACCAAGATGGTCAGGGCCTGGACTGTGGGGCATATAAGGAGAGGCTGGGAGAGCTGGCTTTGTTCAGCCTAGACAAGAGAAGGCCAAGGGGCATCTTCATGCTGTGCACAGCTACCTTATGGAGGGCACAGAGAAGATGGAGCCAGATTTTCTTGGAGGTGAACACTAAGAGCAAGAGAGGAAACAGGGACATATTGGACAATGGGAAATGCTTCTTAGATGTTAAGAAGAAACCTTTTTCTCCGTGAGGGTGGCCGAGCTGTGTCACAGGGATCCAGAGAGGTTCTCACATCTCCATCCTTGGAGATAATCAAAACTCCACTGGAAAAGGCCACAAGATACCTCCTCTACTGGCACCTGCCTTGAGCAGGGTGTTGGAGCCCTACCTCCAGATGTCTCCCCCATTGCAGTCTCAAGGAATCTGCTATTCTGAGACTCTTGCCAAAGGGACCAGTGGCTTTGGAAATGCCACCTCCACCACTGACCAAGGACAGGTGTCTCAGAGCCACCCATCGCCCTCAGAGGCCTCACTTCTTGTGAGGGGGCACCTCCCCTCTCTGCAAGGGTCTGCGTAGGAACAAAGTCGAGAAATGGCAATGACTGCTTTGATTATCTCTCTGAGGGATCGGAATGGATTAGCGTCTGAGATGGGAAGATGCAATGAGGGTCCAGCTTCAATAGAAAGCCTTTAAGGAAGGAGAAGATAACTTTCTCCAGGGCAGTCAGTAAAAGCCCAAAGACTCACGGAAGCATCAAGTCCTTCCCAAACTGCAAGCCTGAACCTCAGCTGACAGAAACCATCACACTGCAAGCATCCCTGCCTCGCACCACGATGCTCCAAGGAGGGAACATGGTCACCAACAGTCCTCATCCAGGTCTCCCAGAAGGACTCTTTGATGGCAGGCTGGGCTCTGGGAGCAGAGCACTGCTCTCTCCACCCACCTACTCCCAGGCTGAGCAGCAAAACACTGGCGCCAACATCTGGCTCCACCATAGGGCATCTCGCACTGTAAACATGCTGCTACCCCCGCACCTCACAGAGGGTTGGCAGCGAACATGTGCCTCTGCATCAGCGACACACAGGGCACAGCACCACACACGGCAGCACACAGGGCACCCACAAGTGCCCCAAAACACACAAAGCCCAACTCTCCAGCCCTTCTATTCCCTTCTAGGCCTCCAAAGCCTTGCAACAGGCAATGCCTCTAAACAGCCACTCACAGCCCGAGGCCTGCTCACTTCCCACCTCAAGGACGCAGAAAGCAAGTGCTCTCACAGGGGCTGATCGGGCCAGCTCCTGCCTCTCGCTTGTGCCTCAACTTCTCTGAACAAGAAATCTCTTTGAAAATGTGGACCATACCTTTTTTTTTGGGGGGGTGACATTCCTTCTGTCTCCTCCAACAGCCTTTGCACCCATTCTACAATGACTGCATACGTGAATGGAAAAATCAGAGACCTCAAACGGGTTACATCTCCAAATGTGTCATAAAAGCAGGTGGACACCTCAAAGACAGAGACAGCATTCGGACCTTGCAGGAAAATCTCACAAGCTCCCTGCTGTTTTGACAGGGGCAATTTCTAAAGCACACACATGCTGGGAGTAAGAGATTACTAACACCACTGCTCACACCAGCACTACATTCATTTAGCAGCCACAAAAGTCTAGGTGGACTCCCTAGATGACTGGGAGGAGGCTGCAAGCTTCTACTTAGCAACAAGTGGAAAGGCATACTCCATCTCCATGTTCACCACAGAACATCATCCACATTTGAAATGTAGTGATACTAATTCATGATGACAAAGTGGAATAAAATGTGTGTCAGATGGTGTGGAACATCGACTTCTGCTTGATTAAGTAATTGCATTTCTGTATCGCTGTAGAGCTCTGCAGTCGTCAATCCCTCCTCTGAGCACACGCAACAAACCGAAAAGTGACCTCACCACCAACAGCCAAGACATCTGTCTTCTCCTCACCTCTCAGCTGCTCACATAGAGGTGACCTCACAAGTGCATAAAGCCGCCAGGTGCCTGCTGCTGGCCTACAGGCTTCAGAGACAGAACTTTCCTCCAAATAACTTCCCCAGCCATCAACTACTGCTGGCCTAGCAGCTACTCTGACAAAAGAGACCTCACAAGCAACGCCCATGCCTAACTGCCTGCTGCTGGCCTAGCAGGGACTCAGAAAGACATCACCTCACACTCACCTTCACGGCCAGGTCTCTGTCACTGGCCTAGAAGCCTCTGAGACAGAAATTACCTCACTATAAGTTCCCCAGCCATGAGAGAAATCCTGCCTTATCAGCTGCTCCTCAGGCAGAAATGATCTCAGAAACACAGATCCCAGACATGGATCTGCTGCTGCCCTATCAACCACTCAGGCAGAAGTGACCTCATCATCAACAGCCGAGCCATGTGCCTCCTGCTGGCCTATCAGCTACTTACAAAGACTTGATTTGACACTGGTGATTTTCTGGCATAGCTCTCATAGACAGTGGTGACCTCACTACCCCTGACTGACGCAAGGCAGGGGCAAAGGTTCCTGCCCCCAAACCCCACCGAGCCGCCCCGGCCCAGCTGCTCGGGGCAGGCCGCCACGTCTGGCTGCAGGGCAGCTTCCCCCTCTGGCCCATGTTGCTCTGGCCCCTGCTCACAGCCCCACCAGCCCCTGCTGCAGCTCCTGCAGCAAAGCAGCCCCGGCGCCAGCACCGCTGCCCCCGCCCCGGTGGGAGGGCACCCGCCGCCATTTGAATGCGCCCGCAGGCCCACCAAACCCACTCGCACCTGCTCTCTCTCCCGATCCCTTCTCGCCTGCTTTGCTCCCGCTCCTCTTTCAACGTCTTTTCCCCCCCTCCCCCCATGTCGGACTGCAATTGGCTGACAGATCCAGCAATGAAATCGGTCCCCGTCCCCCCTCCTCCTGACAGCCAATAGGAGGGCTGAACTGGGGCGATGCCATGGCAACGTTGGGCCCTCCTGCCCTGGTGGCCAGCTCCGCCCCCTCCCCTGTGGTCGGGCGCCATGTTGTGGGTGGCAGCGCGAGGCGCGGCGGGGCCTGGGGGTAGCGCGGCGCCGTGTGGGCGGGCAGTGCGGGGCCCCGTGGTGCGGCCGCTGCCCTGGCGTGGCTGGGCTGTGCAGCAGGGTCCCCGCGGGGCTGCTGGCTGCCCTGCGCCCCGGGGGCCGTGCAGGGTGAGGGGGGGGGCAGCTCTGGGGTGTGTGCTGGTGGCATCCGTGGTGCCGGTGTGGGGGCCCTGCGGCTGGCTGGGGCACTGGAGCCCGTGGGCAGCGTCCTGCTGCCCCCAGGGCAGGGCAGGGCAGGGCAGGGCAGGGCAGTGTCCTCTCGCCCCTCCTGCCCGGCCCCCTGCCCAAGGCAGCCCCGGGGCTCGGCTAGGGAGCGGTGGTGTGGGGTCATGAGGGGGCTGGGTTAGATGGCTGTGTTGGGCTCACCCCAGCACTGCCCACCACAGCTCAGAGAAAAATCCTTGGGGTCAGCCAGGACTTGTGCAGTGGGGATGGTGTCCCCCACCTGTTTCCAAGATGCTTTCCCAAACATGCTGTCTTTTGGGTGTAGATATATGAGCCCAATTATCAGGAGGACAGGGGCTGTGGCCATCTGATGATGGTATTTGTGAGCCCAAAATATGCTCTGCCAAGCTGGAAGCATAAAAGGATGCAGGGAGAAGGAACAGAGGTTTTCCCAAACATGGAATACTTGAGGTTATTACAAGCTGAAGGTTTCATTATCATATATGGACATTTCCATCAGGCTCCTGAGAACCCCTCTGGAGCTGCATGACACCCCAGCCTCTGGGATGCAGGACTGCTTTCCTCTCAGAGCCAGATCAAAGTGGAGAACCCAATCCCAGGAAAACCTGACTATGGATTCCCCCCTCCTGTCCTCCCCCTCCCCCCCCCACACACCCCCACAAGGGGATGGAGCTGGCCCAACAGGAGCCTTGGGGCTCAAGGCAGCCCCAGTCATAGGAAAAAGGAGTCCTGGCTGCCACATTGTCCCCCAAGCCAGAGGGGACCCTGAGGCAGGACTCTTGCTGCAGCCCTCAGCCCTGACCAGCCACCGCCACAGCCCAGGATCCACAGCAGTTTTTGCAGTTAACAGTCTCTGTGCGACACCTCAGGAGGGATCTCCCAAAGCCCTTACCCTTGGTGGAGAGCTGCAGGAGCGCTGGGAACAAGGAACTGTGGTCTGAGCAGATGGTATGGGTCCATCATTCCTCCATCTCGCTTGTCGCCTTACCCTCAGCTCACCTCTCCAGCTGGGGAGGAGGAAGGACTGTCTTCCCATCTTGTCATCCAAAACTCCTCTCCGATGTACCGCTGCTCCTCTGCCTGTAGGCAAGGGGCCCCAACATGGCTCCCGTCCCCCCTCCTTGCCACAGATGACTCCAAAGGGCAGCGGCGGGGAGCATGTGAGGAGTGCCCAGCAGCACCCGGGCCTCACAGGGAAGTGAGGGCCACCCGCCACAACACCAGGTAGACGTCCCTGTGATGTGGCACATCCCACTGTGACCTCAGCTGGTGTCATCTGGGGACTCAGTAGGTCACTGCCATGGAGATGGCACAGCCAGGGAGAGAGCAGAGAGATTTCTCTTCACATCCTGGAAAGCAGTCACCTCCCTTCACCCCAGTTATTTTCCATAATTCTCTGATAAATCCTTCAGGAATGTCTCCAGATGGTGTCAAAGGCAGTGAAATATCTCAAATGGGGCACTGGAGAAGTCACTTCTGTACCCCTGCACCGACAGGTCTCTGCACTGGGCAGACCTGTGCAGGAATCTGGGGTTTGGGGGTTGGTTTGGGGGTTGGCATTTTTACAGGATCCAAGTCATGTGGGATGAAACAGTGCAAAATGTGGCCACAGGCTGAGAAATGCTTTGGTGATCTTCGAAACAGATTTCTCCTGTGGGTCACTCTTTTTGTAGAAGTTGGATGTAGGACAATATGGGTCAGGATGGAGATTTGCTCCTTTAGGCTCCGAAGCAGGCTCTTTGCTTTTAAAAGCCCTCAGCAAGGTTTCTTGGTCTGTGATGCTTGAGATAGGGATGATCTGCCAGAAAAGAGCGTACATGCCCTTAACACACGTCATCCAGAGGGCTTTCTCCAGGACCCTGGTTCCCGCCAGCCTCCAATACTGTGCATCAGGCTTGATAGCAAACCTGGGGAATTTTTCCCATTTCCCATGAAATTTGCCCAGCTTTCCATCTGACTGAGGCTTGGGAAAGCCATTTCTCATCTCTGGGCTTCAGTTGGTCCTTGTGCTTTTCAGTGTCACCTCAGAGCAGTGTTTCTCCCCTGGGAACAGTCCCTGGCACCCTGGATACTCCTGGGACCCTGGCTCTCCCCAGGGACTGTGCAGCCCTGGCACCCTGGATCTCCCACATTTTTGACCCTGGGCTTCTCAGGACATGCCCAAACACTGCAGTGCTGCTGTCTGGGTTCCAGTGTGGAGCCTATAAGACAGTGGAATGTCTCAGGACCTGCATTTTGGCTTGTTCAGAAGTTTGTGAGATGACCAGCTCGCAGCTCTGCAAATCTTGCAGAAGAGAGAGACTCCATCCCCCTTGAATACTGTCAGAGATGTGGCTTTCCAAGTCACTGCAAAAGGAAGGACTCGTTTAATTCTTTGGGTTGCTTATTCAGCCTGTGGCAGCCCATCTAAGACACTGTGAGTCCCAGTTCTGCACCCTGGGGTCTCTGCCCTTTCTCTCCCCTGTCTCCTGTATGTCCACCCAAAGCCTTCTCTACGCACCAGGGGCATGGGAAGTGTTGCTTTAGGGAGCTCACTTGAAGCTATGACACGTTGTGGAGCTGCAGGCCTGATGGAGGCAAGTCTGGGATGTGGCTGTGCCCCCATGTCCCCTCCTGCTCCCAACCTGAGGATCCAGGAAGGTCTCCGGGGAGAGCAGTGGGTTTGATGTGGATGGGATGGGTTTCTTGTGACATGCCGTGAGTCGTGCCTGGGTTGCTCTGAACACTTAGGAAAATCCCTCTTCTCTAGGGGCTTCCATCAAGGCTTTTGCATGCTTTGTACAGAAGCACAGCCTGGTCCGTGATCCCCGAGAGCAACATGGCCCCTGCACAGCCTGGGATCCCCGGGAGCTGTATGGCTCTTCCATTTCCATATGCCCTGACTAATTTGACAATTTTTAACATCACCTTTACAGCACACTCTCTGGACATTGTAACATTGTGACTTTGTGACTTTGTGATTCCTCCCATTACTCTTTGTTCACTCACATTCCCAGCTGCTGGTTTGCACTTCAGGGAGTTCAAAGCTTGCTCCGTCTTTCAGTAGTGTGTCCCTTTAGCCAAGTCCTTAATTCTCTTTACATCTAGCCTTTCCTGTCTCTCAAAAAGATTTCTAGTAAGGCTGTCCCTTGCAGAAAGTGGACCTCATTGGAGGCAGCTTGGACTTAGCATACAGTCAAAGAATGTAATTCTTTTTTATGAAACTATATCAGGCTTTATTTTTTGTTTCTTTGAAGCTAAAAGAAAATCCTTCTGTGTCTGTTTGCAGCTAGTTTTCTAAGTACAGCAGGTGGGAATTGGGGCAGATGAGCTGTAACATTCAGACGTCAGTGGAATAAGGGTAGCTTTTAACCAGAGTGATATAAGTCCCAGGTGGCTGGTGAGAAAAATGGCAGGGTTGGGGAGATGGGGAGGAAGATTGTCCATACAGTGCCTGACCTCTGGGACACTGCTTTTCCTACATGTTCAGACTTCATCAGGAGACACGCTGGATTGATATCAATTGGAGAATGTTGCCTTCACTTATTCTGAAAGCTGAATAATAATAATAATAATAAAATATAAAAGCAGAAGTACTTGTATATTATTGAAGTCTCCACCTTTTAGCTACACTGTTTCAGAGCAGAAAATTGCAATCGCTGATTACGGGAAGGAAGAGAAAATGTGCAGGTGGCTCTGATGCCATGTAAACCCTTCAGGAGCCCTGGGGCGCACTCAAGGGCACACGGAGGGCCCTGGGGTGCACTGAAAGGCACACAGATGGGTCCTGATGGGACCGCAGGGCAGATCACGTGCCTTCAGATACCCCAGAGGTGGCTGTGAGTGCACCGGCTTGCTTGCTTTGCCTTGGGGTTTGCCACAGGGCCCCGCAAAGCATGCACACTCCCATGCCTCTGTCACCTCCTGCTCTCCAGCTGCATCCACCTCCTCTCCATGGCATCCACGCTCCTCCTCCCGCCCTCACCCTGCAGCCCCCACCAGTCCCAGCTGCCCCAGCCTTCCAGGTGAACACAAGAAAAAGCCATTTTTAATAGGGGCATGGGCAAACACAGAAACAGGATTTCCCAGGCAGGTTGTGGCGTCTTCACCCTTGTGCAAGTCCATTGGGATGTGGCCCGGAGCCATCTGCCTTGCTGAACGTGCTCGGCGCAGGGGGCAGACTGGCGATTCAGGAATGCTGAATTCAGAGGTGCTCAGGCCGCACCAGCCCCTGGGCCTGAGCGCCACCGCTGCCAGGCTCTCCGCAGGCGGGCGCACAAAGCTCGCATGGTGAAGCCTGCCGGGGATGCTCTCCTGGGGTCTCAGAGGATGAAGAGCGTGTACGTCCCCACGAAGCGGACCATGGGGCTGCTGTCGTTCTCCAAGCGCTGAAGGACTGTGGTGGGAGGAAGGAGAGTGGTGATCGAGCCCTGTATGAGTGGAGACCCCAGGCCCTTCCTCAAGAGAGGGCCAAGGGGGAGCAGGGCACGAGGGGATCTGTGTGGGCTCAGTGATAGCCCAAATGTCCCCCAAATTCCCTTCAGGAAGGTCTGCAAGAGCCCTCCGGCCTTGCGCAGGGCATGGGCTCTCTCTGCCTGCCCCAAAACATTGGACCTTCTCGAATGCCCCAGAAATTCCCTGTCTCCAGGCACGGCCTCCTCCCACCAAGCCCAGCCAACCCCACGCGCCCTACGCACGGCTGCACATCTCCTCCAGCTTCTCCCCACACCAGTCCAGGAGCCGCCCAGCGAGCCCTAGGTGCACACAGCCCATCACAATGCGAGACCCAAGCCAGGGGAGAGGGATTTGGGGCTGGGGAGAGGGACCTGACACTGAGGAGAGGGACTTGGGGTCTGGGGAGAAGGAGCCAGGCGTTATGAAGAAGCACCTAGGGACTGGGAAGAGGATGCCAGGTGTTGGGGAGAGGGATCCAGGCATTCAGGAGTGGGTGCCAGGAGGTGGGGAGGGGGATGCAGGGGCTTGGGAGAGGGACCTGGTGCTGGGGAGAGGGTCCCAGACATTGAGGAGAGGGACGTGGGCACTTGGAAGAGGGACATGGGGGCTGGGGAGAAGGAGGCAGGTGTTACGGAGAAGAACCTAGGGACTGGGGAAGAGGGTCCCATGTGCTGGGGAGAGGGAGCCAGGCGATTTTTTTTTCAAAAGAATCATTCCTTTGCCACTGTTATGCTCCCAAATTCAGCTGGTGCCGTCACTGGCCCGACAGGAGAAGGTGCCCAAGAGACGGGGGCTCCTGCGGGGCCGAAGGCGGCCCAGGCCGGGCTGCGCCTTCCCCAGCAGCTGCTCGCACACACCGGGCCACGGCGCCTCCGGCTGCCCCCGCACGCACAGCCGCTCGCTCTGCCCAGCCCGCGGCCCTCGGCCCTCGGCCCTCGGCCCCGGCGCGGCAGCTCCCGGCGCTGCGGCTCGAGGCTCCGGGCGGCCCCGCGCCGGGAGATGCTGCCCCGCGCGGCACCAGCCGCCTCTCTCCCCCTCTCTCCCCGCAGGGCCCGGGCAGCCCCGGCCCCGCCCCGCCCCGCCCATCGCCGCCCTCCTCTGCGCCAGTGCGCATGCTCCGCGGGAGGCGGCACTTCCAGCCCCCTGGGGGCGGGGCCTGCGTGTCCATGGCCACCGCCCCTGGTGCCGCCGGCGCCGCTCTCGAGGCCACGGAGAAGCAGCTGAGGCAGCGGCGGGTGTTGGCGGCTGCTGCACAGGGAGCCCGGAGCGACGCTGCAGCCCGGCGTGTGCTCCTGTGCACGGAGCCTGTGGTAGCTGCTGCCGGCCGGGGCCGGGGCCAGGGCAGAGGGCGGTGAGCGAGGGGGAGCGGCACCGGGCTGGCCCTGGGCTGCGGGAGTTGTGCTGCAGGGGAGCGTCGGTGGGGAAACGCTGCTGCCGGGGCGCTGCTGCCACAGGGCCCCGCTCTGCCCCGGGGCCTGGGCGAGTCTGCGCCAGGGGATGCACGCACACATGACGGGAGCCCCGGGAGGCCGCGGCCTTTTTGTCAGAAGTGGGCGAACAACCCAGGGGCCATCGCAGCCTTTGGCATTATCTGCCATGAGCGGGTGGCCCTGACATTTTGTCTCCATCAGCAGTCCAAGAAAGGGGCTGGAGGGGGGATCCCAGAGTGTCCCTCTGCCGGGAGAGCATAGAGAAGCGCTGGAGGCCGGCCCAGAGGAGCCACCTGACCATAGAGATGGGCTGTCCCCTCCAGGTGACCATAGAGACGTGGCATGGTATGTTGCAGACTGTCCCTTTGCTAGGAAGACCATGGAGCCAGCGCTGGCGGAGCCAACCCCAGAAAGTCCCCGAGACTCGTGACCCTCCTGAACTCCTGTTCTCACTGCGCTTTCCTTTCCACCGCTTCTTCATCCCACACTACTTCCAGTGCTACCTCCAGGAGAGAAAAGTGATTTGTCCCAGTTTCCTGCACATGTTACGTTTCACAGCAAATACAGCCCTTCCCTATTTCTGGGGTTCGACCACAGGCGTGAAACACTGGTGCTGGCTGACGTTCAAGATCTTTTCACAATACAAAAAGCATTCCCAGCTTTTACATTTGTGATGCTTTTCCATGCAGACTGGGCACCTCTCTCACAAAATCCTGGACAAACCATTTAAAGACTAACAGCCAGGGCCTTGTGCTGGCCCAGATCTACATGTCAGCTTGCAGCTAGGGCACCTTCTTCTTGTGCCCATGTTATCTGCAGTCTCGCAGCAGGCAGAAATGTCAATAATGCAGCTATGGAGATGTTTGTGCAATGCCTGACAAAGCTCAAAAAAGTCTCTCAACTCAAATACCTTCCTGCCATCCTTAACATGAGAGTAATGTTTGTCGTGTAAAAGGAGAAAACAGATCTTGAGATATTTGAGATAGTTATTTGGCTTAAATATCCCCCAGCCTTTTTTTACCCTTGGACATGATGAAGATGTGTTTAGTAATGTGTAGCAGATCATCAGACAATGGAGTTTTGCTCAAAGCAACTGTCCTGTTTATGGACCACCAACAAAACAGTGGCCATTGCCCCTGCTATTTAGCTTGACTAAGTAGTGCTACTTTCTGTGGATGGTTTAGAAATGGAGGGTAGATCATATGGCACTGCCTGTCCCACCCCAGCCACTTTTATGATAAAGGTTGGCAGACAGAAAGTCTGATCAGAAAACAAAACAAACAAAACAAAACTCCCTTTGACTCTAGTGGATCACTGACCCAAACACTTATAAAATCTCTGTATTTGTATTGCTTAAATCAATAGTGGGGAACTAGAAGGACGTGTGCCAAAGTTGGTCCTTCACACTGCAACCCCAAAGCCTAAGCCTCTGTGCCCTTTGGGAACCACAAGGTGATGGAGAAGCAGGATCTCAACATCAAGACCAAGTGGCTGCAGCACCTCCAAGGCCTGCACTGTTAAAGGATGCTGGATCCAGTGGATTTTTAAATAAACGGATTCCTCCTTCCTGGTCCTCTGGAAGGGAGACTGCTGCGGTTCTCTGTTCCCTGGTCCTGCCAGCAGCGAGGCGGGACATGTACTTCCAAGAGGCATACACACACTCTGTACGGATATGGTCAACCACCCAAAAATCAACTCCGACAGGGGCACAGTACCTTTACAGGCACCACGGAGACATGAGCAGCACTCATAAACATGAACGATACAAACGGCCTGGTCCTGTTCTTTCTCACCAGCTAATCAGACTCAAAGCTTGCAGGAGACCTCACAGGCACCCTCGTACGGTGTCTCTGGTAGCTGGCTGCCTTGACGTCTGCAAGCCTTCCACACATGCACTCACGCAGAACAGCGAGCACGCTCACCCAGAAAAGAGCTAGGAAAAGGATTTAATACAATGATAGGCTACACCGCAGAGAGCAGGTACACAGCCTGGCCAGACAAGTGTCCTTGCCAGCAGCTTGCTTACACATGACTGGCCCCTTTTATTCCCTCTGCCTCCATTTCCCCATGCTGCTTCTTCCATGATGCAGCTTGATCCCTCTCTTTCTCCAGCTTTATCCCCTTTGAAATAAACAGCCCATCTCTAAGTATTTTTTTCTTCATTGGTGCCAGTTTTACTGCCTATGTACTCAAGTTTAATATTTCTGGTATGGTTAGCTAGGTAACCCCTGGTTCATATGGTGCTTCCGATATCATTACGTCAGTACTGCTGGTGCTTCAAGAGTCTACTCCCCGGAGGATCCCCAATATGCCAGTTATGTGTGACGCTTGTCCTTTTCTCATATAACTCTCCCTTAACCACCGCTGAAATGCAGCCATCGCTCACCGTGCTGTCTGGAACTTGGCAGGGTCTCATTCTGTTCCCTGCAGTGTCCAATGATTTCTCATAGCCACTAGTTTCTCACGCCCTGTTCAGTTATCTCAACCCCGAGGCAGAGCCTAGTCATCTGCCTGCATACCCTAACCCTGTGTTGCTGGTGGAGCTGCGGGCCTGGATGGGAAGACCCAGGGCCACCACATCCTTTACTGTGGTGCACAAGGACCCACCCAGTGCAAGATGACTGAGCTGCCCAAGAGTGCCCAGGTGCTCTGCTGGGCTGAGCTTTGGTCACCCAAAACGCCGTAGCTTCCCTGGGGTCCCACGTGAGGAGACGGGCTGCAGAGATGAACTGGACCCAGTTTTCCTAAAAAGAGTTCACCCTTGTAGAATTCCCTTTGGAAATGGGATGCTAACACACAAAGTTTAAAAGAGCTGTTAACAGTAATTCTGCTCCTCAGAAGCCCTAACAAAATGAAATGCTGATTAGAAACAACTGCACAGGAGTAAAGCAATGGCAGTGCTTTCCCTTCCCCTGTGCTTTGTTTTTCCCTGTGGACTGCAAAATAAAAGGAGAAAAAGGATCTCTGTGTGCTGATTATTTCTCTAAAAGATGCTTCCTTTTATCAATTGTACGTGCTTCTGCCCATCCCTTTGCCATGTAAAGATATAGATGGAGACAGAAGTGTAAAATAAGGGGGGGAATATATAATTTCATTGATGGACAAGAAGAAAAAAGTGTGATCGAAGCATACATAGTTTATTTGAAATAATTCTCAATCATGAAATACTCCTTCAACAAAGAAAAAGAAGGTAGAAAATGCCTAATTATCCAAGAAGAAATACATTCTTTTTTTTTTTCCTTCAGGAGAATGCATCCTGGAGTCACCAGTGGAGATAAAGCAGGGCTTTTAATAGTGGACAAACTGACAGTATGTTACGAAAATATGCATTTTTAAGAAATCTCCCTCCAAAGTGAATAAGAAAACTATCATCTGCATGCTATCATTGACAAATCAGTGAGGCTGTCTTCATCACACTAATGAAACTGAGAAGTGTTTTATGGATTTGAATCCAATGAATTTGAACCCATTGTAGTGTCTGAGCTTAATTTTCATGCTTAGTATCTTCTGTTATTCAGGGAGAGAAGGTGTTTTGCACTTTCCTCAACACCCCTTGGACGTTGTCCCCAGAGTTTTCAACTAAAGTCCCTGAGATGACTTATGAAACCTTCCTTGTGTCAGCATGCACTGGCAGTCGATGTCCCAGCCCCAGCAAAGTGTGTGTATGTGTGTGTGTGTGCAACATTTTATCAATATTTTTTGGATTTTCTTTATAATAACCCCCTGCAACCAAGGTGTGTGATATAATACATGATACATGATTAGAATTGCTGTCATGAAAAGCATCATGACTGGGGGAAAAGCCAAACCTTTGCATGGCCAAGGGCTTCCTCCAGGGCCAGCTTCACAGTCTTGTTTCTGAGACTGTAGGTGAAGGGGTTTAAGAAGGGGTACAGGACAGTGTTCAGCAAAGATACAATTCTGTTGGTCTCCAAGGAAACCCTTTCTGAGGGCTGTGCATAGAGAACAATGCAGCTTCCATATGCGATGGCTAAGGCAGTGAGATGGGAAGAACATGTAGCAAAAGCTTTCTTCCTCCCAGATGCTGCTGGCATGTGCAGAATACAGTGGAAGATGCCCATGTAGGACACCAGGATTAAACATAAGGAACCCAGCAATACAAATGATATCAAAATGGAGTCTGCTTTCCAAAGCAGGCTGGCGTCAGAGCAGGACAGTTTGAATAAGGGGGAGTTGTCACAGAAAAAATGGTGGATCTTGTTGGGGCCACAGAAAGTCAGCTTTGAGAGGAGGACCACGTGGTAACTCGAGAGTGTGAAGCCTATGACCCACCCAGCACCAACCAGACGGGTGCAGAGCTGCTGCTTCATGATGGCAGCATAATGCAAAGGTTGGCAGATGGCAACGTAGCGGTCAAAGGACATGACAACAAGGAGAGCAAACTCTGTACAACCCAGGGCAAAATAGAAATAGCATTGGGCAAAGCAGCTGCTAAGTGGGATTGTTCTCCTACCAGAGCTCAGAATCACCAACAGTTTGATGGTTGTGGAGGATGTGAACCAGATTTCCAGGAATGCCAGATTGCTGATGAAGAAGTACATGGGGGTTTGCAGGCGGTGAGCCACACACACGAGGAAAATGATCGTTGTGTTCCCCGTCACTGTTGTCAGGAATATGAGTAGAAGGATCAGGGAGAGAAGCAGCTGTAGCCTTTGATCAAGCCCTGAGAAACCCTCCAGGGTGAACTCAGCAACCACAGTTTCATTTCCTGCTCCCATGCCCAATTTCAGTACGTCCTGCTGAGACAGGAGCACGAAGAAGCAAGTGTGAGAATTTCACAGTCTCGACGGGAGGGGAGATCCTTCCTTCTTTGCTCCCTTGCTTGCTTCCTATGTAACACAGACAGAAATATTCCTCTCAGCCATGCATCACACCCTGATTTCTCTGCTTCACATTTCACTGAGAGGCCTCAGAGATTTTACTGTCTTCGTTCTACCTTTTCCAGCCACTCACAAAGGATTCTTTCTCACGAGCACAGTATTGTAAAGAGGTTGTGAACTATTTCATGCCATGCCTGGGAAATTCTCTGTTCACTTCGACCTATTGCAAACATCCATCACATCTGTGTTTCAAAAGGCAACCTAATCTCCCAGCAGAAGTACTTACTAGTATCTGCAGATGCCAGTCCATCCATGTAGATAAGTATGTTGAAAGTTATTCCTTCTACTTTTCAGTCCTTGTCTATTTTGACTTGGAACGTCTGTGAGGCTATTGCTTTCAAAACAAGCCAGTACTGAGCATGTCTTCTGTAATCCCCTGCTTTCTTCCACAGCTTCTTCCTCTCTGTTTCTCCAGAAGCACTGAGGAAACATTGTTATTAAATGTCCTGACCTAAATGCCTTGCTTTCCCTTTAGGGGAAGGGGGAAATCTTCTCATCTTAAAGAACTTAAAGGCTGTCCTTTTGATTATTTGAAATAGGAAGGGTCTGGAACAACAACAACAACAAAATACTAAGCCGGGTTCTATTTTAGAAGTTGGGCACTTCTATTTGACCAAGTTAGCTTCCTCCCATCTTGTCAGTGCAGAGAGAGAGAGAGAGAGAGAGAGAGAGAGAGAGAGAGAGAGAAGAGTGTCTGGAAGAGACTGGTAACACTTCTTTCACCTGTCAATTACAGTCTGGGAGGACCCAGCCTCTAGAGCTCTCTCTTTGTTGACTATATAGGGACCAAGGGAAAACGAGTACAGACACCAGCTGCTCACAGACACCTCTAATGAAGTCAATGAAACTCACTATTTCTGTCTCAAACCTCTTAATTTATTTAGTAGCTAATTTCTTTTTCAAACCAAAGAACATGTGCAACAGAAGGAAGTCCAAAGAAAACATAAGCAATAAATACTGACGTTTTTCCCTCCACCTTTGCATTTGGTTTTAGACATATAAAGGAAAGGAGCAGATGACTCCACAGATAGGATGCTTCAAGAGTGCAAGGGCAGGAGGAGGAGATGATGGGTTTCAAGCAGTGAAACAGAGCTTCTCCACAGACTGTGTTCTTAGTCTGCTGGATGTCACCTAAAATCATGCTTCTCCTGAATGTGCTTTCTTAGAGGAACCTGCAAAGCTGCTGAGAGCTTACAGCAAAGCAGCTTCTCTGCTCACCATGGGAGTATCCCTCTTGAACCCTTTTATCAGGCTTTGGTTGGTGCAAAGGATTTGCTGTATTCAGGCCCCACATAGCCAACAATGGAGCTACCATATGCAATAGTGACTATGGCGGTGTGAGATATGCAGGTGAAGAAGGCTTCTTACGGCTTTCCCAGAGGGTATTCTCAGGACAGTGCATCTAGTGCAGGCATAAGACACAGGGGTCAGTGTGAAGGAGCTCAGCAACATAGCAGAGAAGGGAACAAAGCTCATGTTTGAAGGTAGCTGGTGCCCATGCAGGTTGCTCTCATCAAAGGGATGAGGCCACAGAAGAAAGAGTCTCTTTACTGTGGACACAGGGTACCTTGGTATATAAGATGGTGGAGCTGAGCAAGGATAGAGATGCCATCACCCAATGGATAAAGATGAGCGTGGAGCACAGCCAGGGCTTCATAAAGATGATACAGTGCAATGGGTTGCAATTGGCCCCACAGCAATCAAAAGACATCACAACAAGCAGTTTGAACTCAGCTGTGCCCAGGAAGATGGAAAGGAAGGTCTGGAACCGGCAAGCAGCCGTGGGATGGTCTTAATCTCCAAGATGAGGCCGACAAACCTTTTAGAGGCAAAGGGAACCAAATATCTGGGAAGGTGAAGCTGCTGGGGAAGAGATACGCTAGGTGTGGAACTGGTTGAGCCAAATGATGGCTATCATGACCATATTGCCCATGGCAGTGAGCAGATAAATCACCCATGACAGCATGAAGAAGAGGATTTGCATTTGAGGAGTGACTGAAAAGGCCTTCAGGAAGAATTTGCTCGCTATGGTATGGTTGGGAGGATCCATTTCAGAACGTAGTCAGCTGAAGGTGTGACAAGACTAACTAATGTCATGCGTGGTGAAATTCGTCTTGCTGCCTTCATCAACTTTCCCTTCCCTTTTCCTAGTCCTACTTTTCCTTCTTGAGGTGGGAGACCAGAACTGCACGAGGGATTATCATTTTCTCTTTGTTTATATCCAATGCCATGAAATAAATGTTGATGCTTTTTGTATTGTGAAAAGACCTTGAACATCAGTCAGCCAGCACCAGTGTTTCACACCTGTGGTCAAACCCCCAGAAATATGTAACATATGCAGGAAACTGGGACAAATGCCCCAAATCACATTTCTCTCCTGGAGGTAGCACTGGAAGTAGCATGGGATGAAGAAGGGATGGAAAGGAAAGCTCCATGAGAATGGGAGTTTAAAAAGGTCATGAGTCTCATGGACTTTCTTGGGCTGCTTATGAACACAAAATTTCACGGTCACCCCCTCATAGCAGATAATGCCAAAGGCTGTGATGGCCCCTTTGTTGTTAGTCAACTTCTGGAAAAAAATGGACCTGGCCCTAATCACTGAGGATGTTAAATGCATCGAAGTCCCCAGCCTGAGCATATGCTTCATAGGCTCCTTAAACTTTTCGCCCATGAAACCAAGAAGCCTTCCCTAAGCATTGGGATTTGAGGGTTGCAAAGGCTATTTTCTCCATTTTTTAAGCACTGCTGAAAATCAAAAGTTATGTAGGCCCTCCTCCATAACCTGTGTATCATGGATTAGACAGCATGCTGCCCGAGGAGAAGAAAGCAATTGCTGGCATGACAGCAAGTGAATGAGGGGAAGATCTCTGACATTCAGAAAGGACTGTGCTACTATAGCCAAGAAGATATGAAAATTTTGAGGGAAGGGAGACTGTCAATTAGGGACTAAAATGTAGCTACAAGTTTGACTGCAAGTGTTTATGTGAGGAGGAAAGAGGCTCCTGCTATCTTGTTGTGAAGGCTTGTGAGTCTGGAGGGCTTGGTGAGGTCTCACAGCATTTCCTCTGCCATGTTGTCCGGTGCTGAGGCAATAATTCTGCACATACACAGGTGTGTAGCCAGTCTCTGGTGAGCTCCTTCAAACCACAACTCTGCTTATGGCCTCAGGAAGAACCATGCACCTAATTCTTTATAGATTGCTGCGCTGCTAGCTGTGACCGAAGCTGTGCCAAAAGCTTTGCCCAGCCCAAGTGCGCGGCATTCTCGGTAACAGCATCGCTGTCTGCACCCAAACACGCCTTGTCATGGGGACCTGGTGCACACGCTTGAGGGAGCTCTCTCAGGGCAGTGCTCACAGCCTTCATGTGGATGAAGATAACTTCTGCAGAGGAAGATGTGCTGGAGGGTGGTGGGGGAAACAGAGATGAAAGTTCAGCACCTATGTCTTCTGCAAAGCCATGTGGTACCTCAGCAGAGGGGGATTTGTGGCTCATCTCAGTGCTTGTTATTTTGGTCTCCTGTAAAACCCTTTGGCAGTTGTCTCCATCTGCAGGGGTGTATATGTGATGGAAGACAATGTTTCTCCCAACGACCCTTCATCCTGGTGGTTGATATATTCTCTCCTGACCGTGGCACTCAGACTCTCTGCTGATGATCGCCCTTTTGGCATCTGTATATGCCGAGGTTTCAAAGCTGTACTCTTGCAGGATGCCAGAGAAGCTGGAGTGAATAATTCTGGTGGCCAACACAATCTCCTCAGGAGAGGTTCACTTGTTCTTTGAGAGGCTGTAGGTCTGGATTTTGGGGTGCTGAGAACTCACTTCACACTGCAACAGCTCAATGTGCAGTCATTTCGGAAGGCTGTGCTTCAGCATGTCAGGCACAGAAATCTTGGGATGCGGGAAACACCATGCTGATTATTCCATTGCCCTTTTGTTTTAAAACGGTGTTAGGAAAAACCCTGCCCAGGGGCTGTGAAGGCCTTGGCACTGGTTTGCGGGTTGGCCAAGGCTTGCCATGTTCCTCGCACGTTAGGGTTTGCAGGCAGAAGGCCATGAGAACAATAAAAAAACACATGAGAAGGAAAAAATCCTGCCATGCAGTCTCTGGAAAACACTGCTTCAGTGGCTTCAGTGAAGGGGTACAGAGCTGCAGATATCAGGCCCCTCTCATTACCATGATTGACCACAGCGTTGCAAAGAAAGCTGAATTTATCTCAACGCAAAGGGGACTGGAGGGTGGCCCTTGTTTTAGACAAACACCTATATCTGTTGAGTGGAGCAACTGGCTATGTGCGACCGCAAGGTGGGAAAGAGAGGATTGGATACTGGTGTAGAGACACTGCAGGTTCATGAGGGGTTAAACAGAGTAGATTTAATGAAGGACTTGCACTCCAAACTGCACAGGGAGCCCCAGGAACCGTGCGGAAGGGTTGATGATGGGAGGCTGCTGGACACCCGGGTCAGACCCCCAGGTGGGACTCAGCTTGTTGTATCCTAAGGTCCCCTTACAGCTAGTTGAACTATTTCCTTGTCTCAGCTGTGCTAAGCTTGAGTAGCTACTGTCCAGGAATCAGCTGGATGTTGTTGACAAAAGGGAATATGCCTGCCTGGCCCTGATGGGAATTTGGTCAGTGTGTAGTTTCACACACTGGGCCTGCTACCATGTGCGCTGCCCGTCACTGACTCCTGGCCAGATCTTCTGCAGGTGTTCTCACTCCACTCCACCCCCTGATTGAGAGAGACGTGGTGTTGGTGCCACCAGTGTGCAGACAATGTTTGGACACGCTTTTCAGGTATTAGCTTAACTAACAGCTAAGTTGCACAAACAACTATATTCTAGTAAATAGATGGTACATTATAACATATATGCACGCAAAAATAATCAGCTCAAAAGACCAGGAGTATAATGTGTTTTCCCATAGTCCTAAATCCAACAGAGATGATGACAGTCACTGCCAGGGGTTGTACCATGCTGGTTCTTTGGATCTGACATTGTGTGGTAGTTGGAGTAGACTCATCATCTTGTGGACTTCCATTTCCATGGGCTTACTGCAGTGTTGTTGGCATCCCAGCTACCATCAGTGCATGGGGTTAGGATGGAGAGCAGCAATGTTGCGGCTCTGCTCGCCACATTCATCAGGTCACAGTTCTCTGGGAGAGAGTCTCCGAAAATGAAGCAAATCACAACATTGCTTTTGGACCCTGAAAATCATCGCCTGATGCTCAAACACTTTCCTGCAAGTCAGCAAGAAGCACATGAAGGGTCGTAGTTGAGACTCAGCTTGCAAAATTGAATTTTTTTTATGCAAATAACTCTGCAAGACCCTTCAGTGTTATGGTCCTCACCTTCCCACATGCTCCTCTCATCCCTAATGGAGTCATTTCTAGCCTGACAGTTCAGGTGTCCATCTCAGCTGAGCACATTTTGCAATGAGTCACTAGGTTGTTGGAGGCCTGCAGTTTCTGAAGTTCTTGCCAGGATCTCCAGCCAGGATGCTAACTCAACCCCCGCATTCAGCTGAGCACATACAACTGACCTCACCATCATCATCCAAGCCATGTGCCTGCTGCTGGTCTATGAGCTGCTAAGGCAGGAGTGACCTCACATGCACATGCCCCAGCCATGAGCCGCTGCTAACCTATCAGAGGCTGAGTCAGAAGTGACCTCCCAAGCAAGAACACAAGCCTTGTCCATCAGAGAAGAGGAAAGGCCATCAGCAGCCACGTGGGCTTGCTAGATGATTGTAAGGTCACCTCTATCTGAGCAGCTGATAGGTCAGCCTTTGGCTCATGCCTAAGGTAATTGTTTGTGAGGTCACTTCTGCCTGAGGACCTGATAGGCCACCAAGAGGCACAGGGCTAGGATGTTGATTGTGAGGTCATTCAGAACTGAGCAGCTGATAGGCCAGAAACAGTTACATGGCTTGGATGGTGACTGTGAGGTCACCTCTAGCTCAGCCTCTGATAGGCCAGCAGCAGGCCCATAGCTCAGGTGATGATTGTGAGGTCATTGCTGCATGAATACCTGACTGGATGGAAGCCAAGACCATGCTGAGGTCATTTCCATAAGGGCAGGTGAAAGACCAGCAGCAGGCCCATTGGCTTGGTGGGTGATTATGAGGTCAGTTGTGTCTGATCAGCTGGTAGGCCACCAGGAAGCTGATGGCTGGGACATTTTTATGAGATTAGTTGTTTCTCAGAAGCCCATAGGAGAGTAGGAGGCCCATGACCATAAAGGTGAAAGTGAGGTCCCTTCTGTCTCTGCAGGTGATGGACCAGGAGCAGGCACATGGGTGGGAAAGTGGCTGTGAGGTCACTTCTATGGGTGAAGCTGATAGACCAGCACTTGACTCCTGTCTGCAGTAAGGGGTTGTGAGGTCCTGTTTGCCTGAGAACCTGACAGTCCACCAACAGGCACAGGGCTCGGATGTGGGTTTTGTGGTCACTCTTGTCTCTGCTGGGTATGACTCGCTCTGTACAGAGTGAGGAGTGGCATGGACAGCCCTGGGTCGTGAGTGGTTTTGGGCCACTGGACTCTGTGTGAGACACGGAAATATCCTTTTTAATGGTGCAGGCCTGATAATACTAGAGATATTTAGAAAATGTCAATAAAAAATGAAAGAAGATAGAAATTAAGAAAATGATCTAAAGCGAAGAAATGTTTTGTTACACTTTCCAGCTTTTAATTTTTCTGTGTGTGTTCTTTTTGTCTTTCTTGGCTTTGTTGTCTTTTTTTTTTAATACCCTGTTTTTTTTGTTTGTATTCAGTGGGGTTTTTTTGAAAAGGAAAGTGATTTCCAGAATTGGGGTGGGATGCAGTCACAGGGTCACCGACAGCTGGTGCCATTGCAGGTGTCCTGGTCCCCTCTGCCCAGCCTCCATCTGCAGCTCCGAGGGGTTCTGGTCTCCTGCAGGTCCCCTGTGAGAGCTGCCAGGCCCAGGCAGGTACCTCAGATACACCAGGATCTCTCCAATTGCCACCGGATGCTTGTGGTGAGACGCCTGAGCTCTGCCTGAGAAGGTGAAGAACCGTTCTCAACATTTAAAGGAAAAATAGGAGCACCTTTCCCTCAGCTAAAATGGAATAATATTTTTAATAAAATGTCAACGTTTTCCCATGAAAAAAATAATGGAAAATTTCAGGAAGGGTATGAATCTCAGGAGAAATATTGACCTGCCCCTGGCTTCGGATTAGCACTGCTCTGTCTGTTATGTTGTGGATATAATCTCACTAACCTTTCACATATTTTCATCTGTCCTCATTAAAGTGATCATTTATAAAGTTTCCTTTATATCAGACTATCTATCTGGACTATCTGGAAAACTTTCTGTAGTTTTCCAGTCTTCCTCCTCCGCTTGCTCTTTATCCATCAGATACCTCTCAACTCTCCAGTTGCTGCTCTGAGCTTCAGGGAGTCTGAAGCTTGCCTTGTCTTTCAGGAGTCTGATGGTCTCCTTAGACAACTCCTTAGTTGTGTTTCTGTCTATCCATTCCTATCTATCAGTCAGAAACAGTTCAAGGAGGGTTATTCCTTGTGGAAAGTGGCCCTCACTGGAGGCAGCTTGGATTTAACATACAGTTGAGGAGTGTATTTGACTTTTTATTAAACTGTATCATATTCTATTTTTGCTTGTTTGCAATTAAGAAAAATCCTCCTGTGTCTGCAGCTAGTTGTCTAAGGAAAGCAGGTGGGAACTGGTGCATAGGAGCTGTAACATTCAGCTACAGACTTGAGTGGAAAAAGGTTAGGTTTTAACAGGAGTGAGGTAAGTCCCCAGTGCCTGATGAGGGAAATGGCAGGGTTGGGGAGGTGAGGAGGAAAGTTGGCCATAAAGGTGTCATATCGAAAATGCTGCTTTTCCTGCATGTTCAGACTTCATTATGGTAGAGACCCTCTGGGTCAGTATGAATTGGAGAATGTGGATATCACTTATTCTGTAAGCTGGAAAATAAAGGAAGCTTAAAAAGCAGAAATCCTTTCTTTTTCAGGTGTTCATTGAAATCTTCTTCTTGTAAATACACCCCTGAATCCTCTCCAATTAGCCACACAAGAACTGAAGAACTGAAGAAAATTAGGGGGAGTGAGATTGGTTGTTAGGCTTTTGGCATTTTAATGGTGCCTCTGGTGTATTTGGTGCTGAGTCCGTGAACCTCAGATACTGAGAGGAGATTGAACAAGCCTCTCAAGAAGTTAAAGTCAGAAGCAAATGCCAAAGTTTCTTGGTGTTTTAATGGGTCCCACTGAGGGTCGTTACTCACAAAGCCTCCCCAGAGGCTGATTACAGCACAAAGTTGGAGGCACTAATTGCAAGCAGGCAAAGGGAACGTGCAGGTGACTCTGATGCCAAATAAACCTGGATGAGTTCTGTCAAGCAGAATGGCCAGGCACTGACAGCCAGCCCCTGGGTAGGATGATCCTTTCCCTCACGCTGTGCTCAGGGCTCTTCCTGGGGCAGTGTGAATGTGGGGGTGTGCACTCCCACCCCAGGATCTCCCTACCTTTGCTGATGTCTCTCTGCCCTCACTTGCTTTTCCTTGAGACACAAAGCCAGTAGCTGATCACAGACTCCCTCTGGGTGACCTGTAGCACCACAGCTCTACCCTTCAAGTGACACTTCCTTTTCCTGAAGTCACATCTGAACCCCACAAGCTGCAGTTTGTGGCTGTTTCCCCTTCTCACGCTGTTTCCCACTTTCCATCATCTCTGAAACCACCTTTCAAGCACTCACAGGCTCCTACTCTACTGCCCTTCACCTCCACTTCAGCAGGACAAAGCAGCCCAGGTCACTCAACCTCTCCTCCTGGGTGCAGTTATTCCCCCCTAGGTGCAGGACTTGACACTTCTCTTGTAAATCTTCATGAGGTGCCTGTTGCCCAAATCACCCAAGTTTCTCAAAGTCCTTCTGGACTGAAGTTCCTCTGCGTAAAACAAAACAAAAAACAACACAGAACTGTACCAATGGGGAAAGGGTAAGCAGAGGTGGGCTGATTGTATGGAAGGGGATCAGCATGGTAAAAGAGAGAAGCTTAAAGGAGGGAAGAGAAATAAAAGGTGGAAATGAAAAGTGAAGCGAAGGATTGCTCAGGGCTGTTTGGGAGATTTCTGCCAGGAAGCCCTGCATCTGAACCATTCTGACTGGAAGAAGACAAGAAAGCCAACCTCCTTCCGCTGTCACAGGGAACCCACGTGTTTTCCGTGACTTTGACAAGTGAAGGCCCAGAGGGAAAAGAGTCACAGACTCCATCATGGTGGAAGGGACCTCAGGAGCTCTCTAGCCCAATCTCCTTGCTCACAGCAGGGTCAGCTCTGGGGTCAGACCAGGTTGCTCTGGGCTCGATCCAGTCTGGTCTTGGAAACCTCCAAGGGAGGAGACTGCATAGCCTATTTGGACAGCCAGTTCTGATGCTTGACTATATTAGCAGAAAAGCTTTTCCTTATCTCCTGCATAAACATCCTCCCATCATGCAGGTGTAGAACCTGGCTCCATCTTGGTGATCTCCTCGTAGCCATTTGAAGGCTGCCATGAGATCCCTCCAAAGGCTGGAGTTCAGGTGCGAGTTCCCTGTTTAGCCAAGCTGGTCCCCTGACATGTCTGCTAGCTTTACTGAGTATTGGGATGGGCCATTCTTGTGCTTGGCGGGTGCTGTCCTTAAAGGCCTGCAGGCTTTCTTGGGCTCTTTGGAGCTGCCTCCCATGGGATTCCCCACCAGGCCCCTGAAGAGGCCAAAGTCTGCTCCTCTGAAGTCCAGAGTCTGTATTCTGCTGCTGTCCTTCCTCATGCCCCTCAGGATCTGGGACTTCACTTTTTCATGGTCACTGTAGGCAAGGCTGACACTGACTTTCCCATCCCTGATCAGTTCCTCCGTGTTTGTAATTTCCACATCCAGGAAAGCATCACCATTATTGAGCAGTCTTAGCTCTGCTAAGAAGTTGTTCCTGACACCCTGCAGAAACCACTGGTCTCCTCGCACTATGTTGTTTTCCCTTCCAGTGAATGTTAGGGCCATTAAGGTCTCCCCATAAGGACCAGGGCCTGTGACCCACAGACTTCCTTTGCCTAAAGACAGTGGTGGGATGCAGTTGTTTGGGCACAGGTAAGAAACTTGAGAGATCCTGAGCCGTTTGTCCAGCAACCACTGTAAAAGGGCATGGTTTTCCTGTAGGTCCCATGCTGTATTTGCTAGAAACGTGGTTGTGCTGGACACCCCAGGCATCTGACATGGTCCTGCCTATGGCCGATTTTTATGGCATTAAATCAAGGGTCTGCACTGAATTACATTAACTGTTTGCAACGTAGAGATGTGCATGAGTCTCAGCTTCCTAGTGAGTGGAGCTCTAGGAGCAGTAGTAGGCACCCAGTGTCATTTCAGTTGGCCAAGAAAATTCCCCACCTGGCCCCAACCTCATGCTCTAGAAGGACGCAGGTCTCCTAGTTGCTCCATCAGAGCAAGCAGACCCTGACACATGCCTCGCACCACCTCTGTCTCTTCAAATGTCACCAAGGGTTTGTGTGTGAGCAACTGACTCCCATTCTCCATCTCCACTGATTACAATGGGAGCTTAGACAAGGCACTCGCATGCAGACATGTCTGTTGTGCTCACTTCAGCTTTGGCAAGGGCAATCCCACCTCCTGTGTGTTTGTGGAATTCACGGGAGGAATCTGAATCCCACTCTGCCCCAGGGGTTTCTAACCTGGCATGAGATGCCCAGATTAACTCGTCTGAATTAACACCCGAACCATGGGTAAATTAATTCTCTTCTTGTCCCTCTCTAGGTGTCCTGCCTTGTTAAGAGGTGGGAATAGGGTCTTCCAGAGTGGGACATTTCCACCTCTTGTAGATAACCATCCTCTGATGAGACAAATTACAATGCTGGAATCAGTGTCTCTTCACTGTTTAGAGAGAGACCATCAGTGATTATTTTGGTCTACCTCAGTGAACATTTCCCAAGAGGAGGGAGTACAAAGGAGAAATGAAGTCACACCTTCAGCTAGGCCACTGTTCCCGAGTGGGCCAGTCTACTGGGACAGAGGGAGCTCATGGCACCCGGTCAGCACTGCCAAGAGACAGCTCTGTGCAAGAGCATCTCCTCTGCAAAGAGCAGCAGGGCTCCAGGCACTGCCTGCTCTTGCTGATGTGAGATGGGAGAAGACAAAGAGAAGTGAAAGGCAGTGTGGAGTGGGAGGAGAGAGGAGAGCTCACAGAGGGACAAATCTTCACAGCCCCTGACACAGTAAGTCTCTGGCTGTAGAGCAATACTGCTGGTGTTCCTGGAGGGGGTCTTCTAAACCCATCACATCCCATGACTGCTAGGTTCTTAAGGATCGCTCCTGTCTTCTTGAGTGCAGAGGACGAGGGGGTGCTTCTAAAGCAGGGATTCCCAGCCACACCATCAGAGGGACAGGACATCCTGCTACCTTCTTGCCTGGATGCTGCAGGGGTGTGAAGCCAGGGAGTGCACCCAGGTCTGCATGGGCTGTAATTGAGAGCAGTGTCCCTGCACCCCAGGGTGCTGTGTGCCTGGGGCAGTGACTCTGCTGCATGCGAGGGTCAGTACTCAGCCTGCACAGGGAACGCCCCACAGCGCTGCAGGGACGATCGACCCCAGCAGAGCAGGTTCATTCTCCTGTTGAGAGGGTTCTGCATGGGCAGGGCTGCTCACAGCTCTAGCTCATGCACAGGACATTTCAGAGGGAACTTTTCAATAGGAAGGTGAAGGCAGGGATTTCCTGAAAGAGAAGCCAGTTTCCTGAGATGGTGCTTTAACTGTCCTGCCACCTGGCAAGGGGAAAATAGAAATGGAGCTGTCAGCTTTGAACAAAGGACTGAAACTCCTTAACAGTTTCAATGAGCACTCAATGCGTCTGCTAGGTACTTCTGAAAGTCCCTGCACCTATCCCTTAGTCTGTAGACAGCACCAGCTTCCCCTTTGCTGGCCTCAGCAGGGTTTATCTGCCCTGCTCCTTAGCACCTCCAAAAATGGGAATGCCCCTGGACAGTGTCCTGCCCCTGGAAGGTTTCTTTAGGGCAGAAGTGAGCACACTGGGGAAGGTGTGGGCATTGCAGGGCCTGACCATGACTTGCCCAAATCCATCCTCCCATGATGTTTCTAGAGGGAGTTCCCTCTCATTCACTGCCCAGCTCTGATGCCTGGAGCTGTCCCTGCTGGGAGCTGTTTCTCTGTCCCAATGTCTTTTTCCTGCTTAGTGCTTACAGACCCCATCCCATGCTCTGTGCACTTGGTTCTGCCCTAAAGAAAGCTCCCACAGGCAGGGCACTGTCCAGAGGCTTCTCTGTGTTTGCAAGTCCTAAGGAGCAGGTCAGACAAACCTTCATGAGGCCGGAGAAGGTGATGAT
Source organism: Apteryx mantelli (assembly GCF_036417845.1). Lineage (NCBI taxonomy): Eukaryota > Metazoa > Chordata > Aves > Apterygiformes > Apterygidae > Apteryx > Apteryx mantelli. Next base: position 5,158,928 of record NC_089997.1, read on the forward strand.
GATGCTGTGTGTAGGCTGAGGTGGAAATGAAGGCACTTGCTGTGGTTTCTCTCAGACCTTTTGATCTCTCAGAATGATGGGAGTGCTCAGCTGCAGTTAAGACACCGACCCTGTGTGTCCTGCGTGGTGTGGTCTTCATGGCAGTGAGAAGCACCAATCCCTTTCCAACCCATGAGGCTCCTGTCAATGCATTTCATCAGGCTGGGTAATCAGCTGACGCTTCTTTAAGGAGAGTCCACCTTTGGACCCTTGACTGTTTCTCTGGGGTGTCCTGCCAACTTGGAAGCTGCCCTCCAGCAGAGCACAGCTTCCCTCTAGCATTTCTGCGATATGTGAGCCAGATACACTCTTCACTCTCTCCATCTCTGGGCTGAGAGAGAATTTGGAAATCTTCACTGTGAAACTGAACTCCTCCACTCTCGGCTCAGTCCACTTTCTTTCTCAGAGGAACTTGTGAGTGTGATTGTCCTTTAGCTGAGGGAGGTGCAAGTGCAGCACAGCGAGGGGAAAAACTTATTGACAGACCAGATCCTGTGACTCTGTACAAAGTCACAGCGAGCTCTTTATTTCCTCTTAGCATGCACAAGTGCTCATGCTGAGAGCAATTGAAATGCCAAAGATTTCTACCCCAGCAGAGAATGCTCCCACAGTAAGATGGAGGCACCTAAAAACTAAATAAATATATAAACTGACCCCTGCCCTGAAGATCATTTTCTGGAAAAAATGGGTTTCAAAATGTTGAGCAGCCCTTTCACATAAGGAGTGGACATAATCTGCTGCAGGACGTGTGCATCAGAGCTAGTCACTTCCCATTCCCACTGCAGTGCCTGGAGGAAGGGTGCAGACAGTATATTGACATGAGAACAGAGTCTAACTCATTGGAACAGAGACGTCCAGAAAGTGTGAGGTCTCCCCCTGGCTTCACTTGACTGCTTCTCTCCCTTGCTAGAGTGGGCGACGGTGTGACTGGTTCAGCTACAGACACCTCTGTTCAAGAGGGCAAGGCTGGGGGAGATGAAGCCCTCACAAGGCTCTTCTCTTTCAGACACAGCTGGCCTGAGTGCTGTATTCACCTCTCAGTATGGCAAATAGAGAACAGTCCCACTTGGGTCATTTCACCAAGTTCCCTCTGCTGAGCTCACGGCACCGATCCCCAGGTATCCCATCGAATATCTGGGACTGTTTGACACCTCCATTTACACCCCCGGCAGAGCAGAACGGGCTCTTCTGGAGACCACGGGCAGGGGTCCCTGCTCAGCATGGCACACACAGCCAGCACAAACAGAGCTGAAGCAAGGATTCTGAAAGAAGGTGAAGGACAGAGGAAATGTGGGGGTACTATGAGAAATGGAATGGGTTTGGCTCAGAGAAGCCTGCTCTAACCTGGCACTGTCTTTTCCTCCTTGGACAGACTCACATGCCCAGGGGGAGCAAATGTTCAACAGCAGCTCCCTCAACGAGTTCCTCCTCTTGGCATTTGCAGACAAGCGACAGCTGCAGCTCTTGCACTTCTCACTCTTCCTGGGCATCTACCTGGCTGCTGTCCTTGCCAACGGCCTCATCATCACAGCTGTAGCCTGCGACCTCCGCCTCCACACCCCCATGTACTTCTTCCTCCTCAACCTCTCCCTCCTTGACCTTGGCACCATCTCCACCACTGTCTCCACATGCATGGCCAATTCCCTCTGGAACACCAGGGCCATTTCCTACTCAGGATGTGCTGCCCAGACCTTTCTGTCTCTCTTCCCGTTGTCAGCCGAGTGTTCTCTTCTCACTGTCATGGCCTACGACCGCTTTGTTGCCATCTGCAGACCCCTGCACTACGGGACCATCATGGACACCAGAGCCTGTGTCAAAATGGCAGCAGCTGCCTGGGCCAGTGGTTTTCTCTATGCTCTCGTGCACACTGGAAACACATTTTCACTACCACTCTGCCAAGGCAATGTCGTGGACCAGTTCTTCTGTGAAATTCCCCAGATCCTCAAGCTCTCCTGCTCAGACTCCTACCTCAGGGTAGCTGGGGTTCTTGTGGTTAGCATTTGTTTAGCTTTTGGGTGTTTGGTTTTCATTGTACTGTCCTATGTGCAGATCTTCACAGCTGTGCTGAGGATCCCCTCTGAGCAGGGACGACACAAAGCCTTTTCCATGTGCCTCCCTCACCTGGCCGTGGTCTCCCTGTTCATCAGCACAGGCTCGTTTGCCTACCTGAAGCCCCCCTCCATCTCCTCCCCAGCTCTGGATCTGGTGGTGGCAATTCTGTACTCGGTGTTGCCTCCAACAGTGAACCCTCTCATCTACAGCATGAGGAACAAGGAGCTCAAGGATGCACTGAAGAAACTGATCCAGCTGGTACTATTTCAGCAGCAATAAGCTGCCCATCTCTCTTTACTCAGCTCTTGTGCTTTGGGCATTCTGTCTGTGATAATCGTGTTTGTACTCAAATGTTTGAATTCATCCCATATCTGGAGAAGAGTAAAGGAGCAATTGTCCGCTTGCGGGGAAGAATAAATGAAAACTTCTTTCTACGTGTGTCAACTCAGGGCAGGCGGCTCCACTGCTGGAGCAACTGGAGTTGCTTGAGGAGCCCTGCGGCCAGGACTCTTGTGCCCTCCTGGAGAGAGGGGCTGGCACAGAGCAGATGCATATAGTCTGGGTTAAGGTCTCCCAGACAAGAGAGCAGTGGAGACAGGGTGATAACCCTCTCCTCAGGGTGCCCCCCAGGAGCTGCTGTGCCCTTCGGGGGGGCTGCGGCTGTGCTGTGAGTGCCCAGAGCACTGCAGCACCCTGTGGTGGGTACTGCTGTGGTTCCACCCCCAGCCTGAGCTGCTCTGCTAGGCTGGGCTGGGGAGAGGGCAGAGGAGGTGGGGAGAGCCGGGGAGGGGCTGGACTGGTTTGATCCCTTAAGGAGAAAATGTTTTTCCTTCTGTCAAGTGGAATTCCCTCTGCTCCTGCTTGTGCCTGTTGCCTCTTGTCCTTCCACTGGGCATCTTCTAGCAGAGCCTGCCTCTGATTTCTCTACACCCTCCCAGCTGGTCACTGTAAACAGCAATAATATCTCCCCTGAGCTTTCACTTCTCCAGGCTCAACACACCCAGGTCTCTCAGCATCTCCTAATGCCTGATGGGCTCCAGGCCCAAACCATCATTCTGGCCTCTGCTGCTCTCACTCCCATCTGTCACCATCCTTCTTGCCTGGGGGAGCCACAACTGGACATAGCACTCCACATGCAGCTCACAAGTGCTGGATGGAGGGGCCTCCACCGCAGGCTGCTCCTCTGCAAAAGGAGGAAACCCCGATGTTCCCAGCATGGAGCTGACATTGAAGCAGCATCCAGAACTCAGCCAGCCCCAGAGGCCTCAGCCCTCCCCAGCCCAGCAGTGGGGCCCCAAGCAGGCCTGCTTGCCTTGCCTCACTGCCCTCCACACTCCTGTCCCCTCCAAGCCCTGTCCCAGCCCCGGTGCTGGCCAGCTGCCCTGGGCTGGGGCAGCTCTAGCCCCCCAAGAGGGGGAAGGGGCACAGGGGGAACAGGCTGGGGGGAGGCCAGCGTCCCACTGCCAGGCTGGGGCTGGATCCCTGACATAAGGACAGGTGGGGATCAATACAGGGATCATTAATAGTATGAGCACAGGATGTAACATCGGTTGCAATACACTGGTAGCTTTGAGGGAAAAACCTTTAAAGATATCGTACTCGTGATGTTCAGTAAGGCTGCTTTCCACTTTTACTAACAGAATGTGTTCATTATTATCATATATCATTGTTCCTTTTCTTTCTTCTAAGCATGTTCCCGTTCTAGACAGATGTTGAGTAACCTTGGTGTTTTGTTTGCCAAAGTTGTTGAGTTGAGGGAAGGTTACTCCAAGTGTTACTGATGTATTAAATGGTGCAAAAATAACACATCGTTTGTTCAGTCAAGTGAGACGTTAACCAGTAAGTCTGCCTGGAGATTTGGTCAAAAATATAAGTCACATTACTATGGCAAATGCTGCTTTTCATGTCCGTAGTACCCATTTCACTCCACTGCAAAACTGTGTGCAGCTTCCCATCCAGTGTGTTATTACATATAGTTACATTTAGACATAAATGTAACTATAGTTAAATGAAAATATAGTTAAATGTAAATATAGTTAAATGTAATTATTGTTAGTGTAACATTATTGCCTCCTATCAGTCCTTGACCTCGTGCTATTACAGCTGGTATTCCTCTTGTTACTGTAGTTTTAAAGATGGGTTGCGACTTACCTTCAATACTTGAGTTCTCCCATGGGCCATGTGAAAAGGCAGAACCTGTGAGAGACAGGTTTCAGGTGTCTGTTGCAGTTATCAGTGTTCCCACAGCGAGAAGGTAACACCACGCTTCACTGCAAGAGAAGACACTTAGGTCTCGGACATCATCCAAGCCTCACTTATGGTTCACTTGCCTCCTTTAGTGTCTACAGCATCCCATACTCCTTTTGCTTTGTAAAACAGCAGAGTCACCCAGATTGATCCCTGAGTTGGGTGTTTAACCACAACCTCATCTCCAGAACTTTGAGAGAGTTTCACTTCTGTTTTAACAAGAATTCATGACGCAAACGCCTTATCTATGAGACTTCCCATGGGCGTTTGTCACTTGTTTAGCCAACCTCCCACAACCGGGATCCCCACTTAGAAGTGTTCTACGAGAGAAGAGTTACTCTGGTGTAGCTGTTGTTTCCGTCATCCTTTCCATCTTTCTACTACCCCACTACTTTGAGATCAATACAATAGGTGGAAAGTCCACTGAACGCCATTTGAAGCACACAATGTTTGCACTTCTTTATTCTTCAAATGTGATCCACTGTCAGATTGTATTTCTCTGGGAAAGCAGCAAGCCACTGGTTCAAACCAGCACTGCTTGCTAGACCACTTGCAGCTCTGGTAGGGTGCACGTTCCCCGCACCAATAATTATTTCTACTCCTGTAAGGATGCATTTCCAGCCTTCAGGTGGAATTTTCAGCCTTCACAAACCACAAACAGCAGCCATGGGCCTAGCACTGGCCTATCAGGCACTGAGGCACAAGTGACCTCACAACCACAAACAGCAGCGATGGGCCCAGCATTGCCCTTTCAGATCCTGAGGCAGAAATGACCTCACAAGTACAAAAACCAACCACATGACCAGCACTGGCCTATCAGGCACTGAGCCACAAGTGACCTCGCAACCACAAGCAGCAGCCAATTCCTGCTTCTGGTCTATCGAGTATTGATGCAATAGTTACCTCACAGTCAATTCCAAAGCCATATGCCTGAACCTGCCCTACAAGTGTCTGAGTCACAAATGACCTCATAAGCTGCTTGGGTATCCAGTAATGAGGCACAAGTGACCTCACTATCAGCCTTGAAGCTATCAGCTACCTGCCCGCCTGTAACATACTCAGGAAAATGTGACCTCACAAGCACAAAGAGCAGCTGTGTCCCTGCTGCTGGCCTCCAAGGTACTCAGGGAGAAGGGACCTCACAATATGCCCCAAAACCATGGTCCTACTGTTGCCCTACTACGTACTGAGGCAGAAGTGAGCTCAGAAGCACAACAGCCGCAATGTTCTTGCGGCCTGCCCACTCACTCAAAGGCACTCAAGACATGCTGTCATCTATTACAAGGGTCTTGGACTCCTCCTATATGGCACCATAACCTTCTAGGAAAAGGAGGGGACACAATAGCATTTGCTGAGCCGGCTGGCAGTAACAGCAGTTGTGGGACGTGGAATTTGCAGCACAGCAGAGGTACCAGGAGGTGAACCCACACCCCAAGCCACCCACGGAAGCCAGGTGCATTTATGGAAGCCTTTGCATCCATACGTAGCATCATCTCAGTCACTTGCAGCTGCTTTCACAGAGGGATCACGATGTTGGCAAAGATGTTGACAGGTACAGGGACACGCCCTGGCACCCTGCCTCCACCCTCAGGGGCTCTAGGACTGCACTGGGAACCTCCAAGAGTCGAGCTACCTAGAAAGAAAGAAAGAAAGAATCGGAGTGTTACTGTCAGTTCTGCTGGCCTTACAGAGTCACAACAGTCAGGGGCAAATGTCTCCCCTCTGTGCTGAGCTGTATTGGTGAGAACACAGCCAGCAGGACCACCGAGATGTTCTACCCCTCTTTTTGGCACAGGTGACACCATGTCTGTATACCGGCTCCTGTTTGGGCTCTCCAGTTCTGCAAAGGCACTAACACACAGCAGGGAGTCCAGCACAGGGACACCAAGATGGTCAGGGCCTGGACTGTGGGGCATATAAGGAGAGGCTGGGAGAGCTGGGTTTGTTCAGCCTAGACAAGAGAAGGCCAAGGGGCATCTTCATGCTGTGCACAGCTACCTTATGGAGGGCACAGAGAAGATGGAGCCAGATTTTCTTGGAGGTGCACACTAACAGCATGAGAGGCAACAGGGACATATTGGACAATGGGAAATGCTTCTGAGATGTTAAGAAGAAACCTTTTTCTCCGTGAGGGTGGCCGAGCTGTGTCACAGGGATCCAGAGAGGTTCTCAGATCTCCATCCTTGGAGATAATCAAAACTTCACTGGAAAAGGCCCCAAGATACCTCCTCTACTGGCATGTGTCTTGAGCAGGGCATTGGAGCCCTGCTACCTCCAGATGTCTCCCCCATTGCAGTCTCAAGGAATCTGCTATTCTGAGACTCTTGACAAAGGGACCAAGGCTTTGGAGATGCCGCCTCCACCGCTCACCAAGGACAGGTGTCTCAGAGCCACCCATCGCCCTCAGAGGCCTCACTTCTTGTGAGGGGGCACCTCCCCTCTCTGCAAGAGTCTGCGTAGGCACAAAGTGGAGAAATGGCTCTGACTGCTCTGATTAACTACCCATCTCTGAGGGATCGGAATGGATTAACGTCTGAGATGGGAAGATGCAATGAGGGTCCAGATTCAACAGGAAGCCTTTAAGGAAGGAGAAGATAACTTTCTCCAGCAGAGTCAGTAAAAGCCCAAAGACTCACGGAAGCATCAAGACCTTCCCAAACTGCAAGCCTGAACCTCAGCTGACAGAAAACACCACACTGCGAGCAGCCCTGGCTCGTACCACGATGCTCCAAGGAGGGAACACGGTCACCAACAGTCCTCATCCAGGTCTCCCAGAAGGACACCGTGATGGCAAGCTGGGCGCTGCGAGCAGAGCACTGCTCTCTCCAGACACCTACTCCCAGGCTGAGCAGCAAAACACTGGGGCCACCACCCAGATCCACCACAGGGCACCCCACACTGTAACATGCTGCTACCCCCCACACTTCACAGAGGGTTGGCAGCCAACATGCACCTCTGCATCAGCGACACACAGGGCACAGCACCACACACGGCAGCACACAGGGCACCCCAAGCGTCTCACAACACACAAAGCCCAACTCTCCAGCCCTTCCATTCCCTTCTAGGCCTCCAAGGCCTTGCAACAGGCACTGCCTCTGAACAGCCACTCACAGCCCTGGGTCTGCTCACTTCCCACCTCCAGGAAGCAGAGAAGAAGTGCTCTCACAGCAGCTGATCAGGTCAGCTCTTGCCTCTCGCTTGTGCCTCAACTTCTCTGAACAAGAAACCTCTCTGAAAATGTGTCCCATATCATTTTTGGGGGTGACATTCCTTCTGTCTCCTCTAACAGCCTGTGCACCCATTCTCCAATGACTGCATACGTGGACAGAAAATCAGAGACCTCTAACGGGTTACAGTTCCAAATGTGTCATCAAAGCAGCTGGACACCTCAAAGACAGAGACAGCATGCAGACCTTGCAGGAAAATCTCACAAGCTCCCTGCTCTTTTGACAGGGGCAATTTCTACAGCACACACACCATGGGAATGAGAGACCACTCTCACCACTGCTCAAACCAGCAGTACATTAATTTAGCAGCCTCAAAAGTCTAGCTGGACTCCCTAGATGACCAGCAGGAGCCTGCAAGCTTCTACTTAGCAACAAGCGGAAAGGCAAACTCCATCTCCATGTTCACCACAGAACATCATCCACATTTGAAATGTAGCAGTACTAACTCAGGATGATGGAGTGGAATAAAATTTGTGTCAGATGATGTGGAATGTTGACTTCTGCTTGATTAATTAGTTGCATTTCTGTATTGCTGGAGAGCTCTGCAGGGGTCAATCCCTCCTCTACGCACACGCAACAAACCCAGAAGCAACCTCACCACCAACAGCCAAGACATCTGTCTTCTCCTCACCTCTCAGCTACTCACATAGAGGTGACCTCACAAGTCCATATCCCCAACACATGCCTGCTGCTGGCCTACAGGCTTCAGAGACAGAAGTTTCCTCAGAATAACCTCCCCAGCCATCAACTACTGCTGGCCTAGCAGCTACTCTCACAAAAGAGACCTCACAAGCAACGCCCATGCCTAACTGCCTGCTGCTGGCCTAGCAGGGACTCAGAAAGACATCACCTCACACTCACCTTCACAGCCACGTCTCTGTCACTGGCCTAGAAGCCTCTGAGACAGAAGTTATCTCACTATACCTTCCTCAGCCATGAACCAAATCCTGCCTTATCAGCTCCTCAGGCAGAAATGATCTCAAAAAGACAGATCCCAGACATGGACCTGCAGCTGCCCTATCAACTGCTCAGGTAGAAGTGACCTCACAATTACCTTTCCAGTCACATCTCTGCTGCTATCCAATCAGGTTAGCAGTCAGAAGTGACCTCACAAGCAACACCCAAGTCTTCTTCCTCCAGATGGCCTATCAGCTACTCAGGCACAAGTGACCTCATCATCAACAGCTGAGCCATGTGCCTCCTGCTGGCCTATCAGCTACTTACAAAGACTTGATTTGACACTGGTGATTTCCTGGCATAGCTCTCATAGACAGTGGTGACCTCACTACCCACACCCTGACCATGTGCCTGGTGCCACCTGCAGCTCCCCTGCCTTCCCCCAAGGCTGAGCCAGCTCCTCAACAGCCTCCCTGATTCACCTCATGGCTTCACAATGCTCATAGTGCAGCAAAACACCCATCACGTACCAGTTACTACCCCCAAAATAGATTAGCTTTTGCCTAGGTAGTCTCTACACATAGCCCATAAAACAAGAGAATTGGAAAAAGGCCTGCAAGGAATTCTTGGCAATATTTTCTAACAGGATTGCATGGGAACAGCGACCATGAACCTGAAGACAGCAGGGCCTCATGTCCCAGGCAGAGGGAGAAGCCTTCCCACAACTCAGAAGTCTGGTTCCTTCCCCAGTGCTGAACAAACCCAGCAAATCCTCCACACATCCAGGACAACCAGCATTCTCCTATTTCATGGTTTCACCTTCTGGAGCTCCCTGGAGGAAAGCAGCCCCAGCACCAGCACTGCTGCCCCCGCCCTGGTGGGAGGCACCTGCCGCCATTTGAACGCGCCCGCAGCCCCCACCAAACCCACTCCCACCCGATCTCTCCTCGCCTCCTTTGCTCCTGCTCTGCTTTCACCGCTTTCTTTGATGTCTTTTTTTTCCCTACAGACTGTACTGCAATTGGCTGAGAGAGCTATCAGTGAAATCGATGCCCGCCCTCCTCCTCCTGATAGCCAATAGGAGGGCTGCACTGGGCAATGCCATGGCAACATTTGGCCCTCCTGCCCTGGAAGCCAGCTCCGCCCCCTCCCCCGCAGTCGGGCGCCATGTTGTGGGAGGCAGTGTGGGGTGCGGTGGGGCCTGGGGGCAGCGCGGCACCATGTGGGCGGGCAGTGCGGGGCCCCGTGGCGCGGCCGCTGTCCCGGTGGGACTGGGCTGTGTGGCAGGGTCCCCGCGGGGCTGCTGGGTGACCTGCGCCCTGGGGGCCATGTGGGGCATGGGGGGACAGCGCTGGGGCGTGTGCTGGTGGCAGCCGTGGTGCCAGTGTGGGGGCCCTGGGGCTGGCCAGGGCAGCGGAGCCCACGGGCAGTGTCCTGCTGCCCCCAGGGCAGGGCAGGGTAGGGCAATGTCCTCTCGCCCCTCCTACCCCATCAGGACCCTCAGGCAGAGCTCTCACGGCAGCCCCCAGCCCTGACCAGCTACCCCCACAGCCTGGGATCCACAGCAGTTTTTGCAGTTAACAGTCTCAGTGCGACACCTTGGGAAGGAGCTCCCGAAGCCCTTACCCTTGTTGGAGAGCCTCAGGAGCATTGGGAACAAGGAACAGCAGTGCAGGCTGATAGTATCCGTCCAGCAGTCCTCCATCTCACTTGCCCCCTTGTCCTCGTTTCACCTCTCCAGCCGGGGAGGAAGGACACTCTTCCCATCTCATCACCCAAAACACCTCTCCAACATGCCCCTGCTCCTCTGCCTGTTGGTGAAGTTCCCAGCATGGCTCCCGTCCCTCCTCCTTACCATGGCATGGCTCCAAAGGGCAGCAGTGAGGAGTGCATCAGCAGTGTCCAGCAGCAACCAGGCCTTGCAGAGATGTGAGGGCACCGCTGCATCACCAGAGAGACCTCCCTGTGATGCGGCACATCCCACCGTGACCTCAGCTGGTGTCATCTGGGGGCTCAGTAGGTCACTGCCATGGAGATGGCACAGCCAGGGAGAGAGCAGAGAGATTTCCCCTCACATCCTGGAAGCAGTCACCTCCCTTCAAAACAGTTATTTTCCAAAACTTGCTGATAAATCCTTCAGGAATGTCTCTAGATGGCGTCAAAGACTGTGAAATATCTCAAATGGGGCACTGGAGAAGTCACTTCTGCACCCCTGCACTGACGGGTCTCTGCGCTGGGCAGACCTGTGTGGGAAGCCTGGGCTTTGGGATTAGTCTGGGGTTTGGCATTTTTCAAAGCTGAGATCAAAGTCACATGGGATGAAACATCACAAAGTGTGGCCACGGGCTGAGATGCTTTGGTGAGCCTCAAAACTGGTTTCTCCTGTGGGTCACTGTTTTTGTAGAAGTAGGATGTAGGACAATATGGGACAGGATGTAGCCTTCCTCTTTCAGACACTAAAGCCACACTCTGCTTTTAAAAGTCCTCAACAAGGTTTCTCAGTCTGCAGTGCTTAAGATAGAGATGATCTGCCAGAAAAAAGCAAACATGCCCCTAAGATACATCATCCAGAGGGCTTTATCCAGGACCCTGATCTCTGCCAGGCTCCAAAGCCATGGCGAGGCCAGGGAGCAAGTCTGGGCAAGTTTTCTCATTTCCCATGAATTTTTCCCAGCTTTCCTTCTGGCTGAGTTTGCAGAAAGACAATTCTCATCTCTGAGCTTCAGTTGGTCCTTGTGCTTTTCAGTGTCACCTTGGGGCAGTGCTTCTCCCTGGGTACACTCCCTGGCACCCTGGACACCCCTGGGAGTTGTGCCGCCCTGGTACCCTGGATCTCCCACAGTTTTGACCCTGGGCTTCTCAGGACATGCCCACACACTGCTGTGCTGCTGTCCAGGCTCCGGTGCAGAGTCTATGAGGCAGCGAAATGCCTCAGGACCTGCATTTTGACTCATTCAGAAGTTGGTGAGATGACCAGCTCCCAGCTCTGCAGCTGCTGAAGCTTGAGAGCATCCCTGCAACCAGCCTTCGTGCTCTTCCTAGTCTCTGCACAGTCCTGGGGCAAATCTTGCAGAAGGGAGACTCCATCCCCTTGAATACTGTCAGAGATGTGGCTTTCCAAGTCACTGCAAAGGGAAGGATGCGTTTACTCATTTCTTTTGGTTGCTTATTCAGCCTCTGGCATTCCGTCTATGGCACTGTGAGCCCTGCTCTGCACCCTGGGGTCTCTGCCCTTTCTCTCCCCCATCTCCTGTGTGTCCACCCAAAGTCTTCTCTATGCACCAGGGGCATGGGAAGTGTTGCTTTAGAGAGCTCACTTGAAGCTGTGACATGTTGTGGAGCTGAAGGCTTGATTGAGGCTAGTCTGGGATACGGCTGTGCCCCCACACCCCCTCCTGCTCCCTGCCTGAGGGTCCAAGAAGGTCTCCAGGGAGAGCAGTGGGTTTAGTGTGGGTGGGATGGGTTTCTTGCGACAACCCCAAGTCCTGCCTGGGCTGCTCTGAGCGCCCAGGAAAATTCTTCTTCCCTAGGGGCTTGCATCAAGGCTTTTCCGGACTTTTGTACAGAAACACAGCCTGGTCCAGGATCCCCAAGAGCAGCATGGCCCCTGGCATGACCAGGACCCCCAGGAGCTGTATGGCTCTCACTTCCATTTCCACATGCCCTGATTAAATTGACAGTGTCTAACATCACCTTTACGGCATATTATCTGGACATTGCAACATTACAACATTGTGACACCTCCCCTAACTCTTTGTTCATTCAAATTGACAAAGCTGAACCTAGCTGCTGATTTGCACTTCAGGGAGTTTAAAACTTGCTCTGCTTTTCAGTAGTCTCTCCCTTTAGCCAAGTCCTAAATTCTGTTTATATCTAGCCTTTCCTATCTATTAAAAAGATTTTTATTAAGGCTGTCCCTTGTGGAAAGTGGACCTCATTGGAGGCAGCTGCGACTCAGCATGAAGTTGAGGAGTGCATTTTATTTTTTATAAACTGTATCATATTTTATTTTTCTCTGTTTGCAGTTAAGAGAAATCTTGCTGTATCTGCAGCTAGTTGTCTAAGGAAAGCAGGTGGGAATTGGGGCATATAAGCTGTAACATTCAGTTGCAGACTTCGCTGGAATAAGGGTGGCTTTTAACCAGAGTGATGTAAGGTCCAGGTGGCTGATGAGAGAAATGGCAGGGTTGGGGAGATGGGGAGGAAGGTTGTCCATACAGTGCCTGACCTCTGGGACACTGCTTTTCCTGCATGTCCAGACTTCAAGGGAGACACTCTGGATTGATATCAATTGGAGAATGTTCCTGTCACTTATTCTGTAGCTGAATAATAATAATAATAATAATAATAATAATAATGATAATAATAATAATAATAATACCCTTTAAAAGAAGAAATACTTGTATGTTATTGAAGTCTCCACCTTTTGGCTACACTCCTGAAACCTCTCCAATTAGCCATGCAAGACTTGAAGAAAATTACAGGGAGAGACCTGGTTCATCAGGGCTTTTTGCATTTTAATGAGCCCCATGGTGTATTTGGTGCTGAGTCCGTGAACCTCAGCTACTGAGATGAGATTTAGCAAAACATTCAAGAAGTCCAAGTCAGAAGCAAACGCCAAAGTTTTGTAGAGCATTAATGGGTCCCATTGAGGGCCATTGGCAACAACAACTCCCCAGGGGCTGATTAGAGCAGAAAATTGTAATCCCTGGTTACAGGTAGGCAGAGGAAATGTGCAGGTGGCTCTGATGCCATGTAAACCCTTCATGTGTTTTATCAAACCAAAAAGCCAAGCATGGCCACTGAGGCTCTGGAAGGGAGATCCTTTCCCTCATGCATTGCCCAGGGCTCTTCCTGGTGTCAGTGTGCAGGTGAGGGTGTGCAACGCTGAGTGCAGGACAATGATATGTCACCTCTCAGGGTCCCCGGGGAGGGCATGGGGGCAATGAGGCCCTGGTGTCTCCTGGTAGGCCTCAGTGGCAGAGACAACAGCCAAGGGGACAAAGACCTCAGTTCTGTCGGGGCCCTTCAGCCTTGGCAGCACCCTTGGCCATCTCCACCACAGGCTGTCCTATGCTGTCCCACACCTGTGCCTGTGTCCCTGCAGACTGTAGACACCCAACCTGCTTCCCCACCTTGCTCTCACCCAGAGATCTCCCTCCCTTCACTGATGTCTCTCCATCCTCACTGGCTATTCCTTGAAACACAAAGCCAAGGGCTGATCACAGACTCCCTCTGGGTGGCCTGCTCCACCACAGCAATACTCTTCAAGTGATAGTTCTTCATCCTAATGTCCAGTCTGAACTTCCCAAGCTACAGTTTGGGGCTGTTTCCTCTTTTCATGCAGGTTCCCAGTACCAAGAAAAGCTCCTGGCAGCCCCCAAATAGGACACACTAGTGCTGAGTGGAGGGGGATAATAACTCCCCTTGTCTGGGTGGCCACCTTCCTCCTAATGCACCCCCATAGGTGTCTGGCCTTATTTGCAGTGAGCATGTACCACTGGCTCATATGGCATCCCTCGTAACGCCTAGGCCCTTCTCCTCAGGCCACTCCTGAGCTGGTCAGATCCCAACCTGTCCTGATGCATAGGGTTATTCTTCCCCATGGGCAGGACTTGCCACTTCTCTTTGTAAAACTTCCTGAGGTTTCTGTTGGCTGAATCCCCAAGTTTCTCTAGGTCCCCCACAGTGAAGCTCATTGTGTCAGCTGTTAATGTGTGCATGGAGATGGCTCACCCGGACTTGCAATGCCTTTAACAAGACAACAGTATGAGGAATTGGAGGTCACCTCAAGTACTAAAAGGAGGTACTAGTTGAATGGAATTGCTGACCTAGGTAGGAATTACAGTGGCAAGCATCTCAGAAATGCCAAGTGAGCGTACAAAGCAAGCACAACCAGGGCCTATGAAGAAAGGGTAAAGAGAGGTGGGCTGTTTGTATGGGAGGGTATGAGGATAGTAAGAGAGCAGAACTTGGAAGGAGTATAGGGGAGAAAAAGTGAATAAAAGGTGAAGCAAAGGAGTGATCAGGGCTGTTCGGGGTACCTGCGAAGCAGCTCTGCTTCTGCACATCTCTGACTGGAGCAGGAGAGGAAAGCTGCTTGATCTGATCACTTGTGTCTAACTTACTTCCATGGTCAGGACAACTGAGTGCTTTCCCTACCATCAGAGAGAGAAGACCCTTGGTGGAAGGAATGCAATAATGTTGGAGGCTGGATGGGACTTCATGTGGCCTCTAGCCCAACCTTGTGCTCCCTGCAGGGTCAGCTTTGGGGTGAGACCAGGTTGCTGAGGGCTTGATCCAGTCTTGAAAACCTCCAGGGACGGAGATGGCACAGCTCCCCTGGGCAACAGAGACCCTGCAGTATCCAAGGCCAGAGGGAAACAGAGCTGGGCCATGCAGCTATGGCAGGAGAGGTGTTTGGCTCCTGAGCTGACTCTGCAGCACCTTAGCACCTGTGATGGAGATGACTGGATCTCCAGGAAGGACAAGCTGCCCCTGAGAAAGTCCCTGGGTCTGAACAGCCTGCAATGCAGCCACGCTGTGGGTGAACAAAGGTTTCAGGAGAGGAGAGCTAGTGGGGTTTGAAAGTGTAGGCATATGTGTGGAGACCTTGGTGTGATGTGCCTTCCATCTTGGCAGCATGCTCAGATGTAGATGGGATAGACTTTGCCTAAAGGCAGTGGTGGGAATCCCTTGTTTGGGAACAGGTAGGAAATCTGAGATGCCCTGGGGTGTTTGTTCACCAGCCACTCCAAAAGGGCCTGATTTTCTTGTTGGTCCCATGCTGTATCTGCTAGAAACATGGTGGTTTTGTCAGACACCCCATGCATGTGACATGGCCCTGCAGGCCTATTGTCATTGCATGAAATCAAGTGTCTGCACTGAATTACATAAGCTATTTGCAATGTCTGGATTTGCATAGGTCTGAGCTCCTTAGTGAGTGGAGCTCTGGGGATAGCAGGCATCAAGTGTCCTTTCAGATGGCCAAGGAGATTCTCCACCTGGTCCCCAGCTGATGCTCTAGAAGGATGTGGGTCTCCTAGTTGTTCCATTAGAGCAAGAAGACAATTGCACATGTGTTGGACCACCTCTGTCCCTTCAGAAGTCCAAGGGGGTGTGAGTGTGTAGAGCTGACTCCCTCCCTCCATCTCCATTGATTACAGTGAGAGCTTAGACAAGGAGCTCGTATACAGACACCCACTGTGTGCATCCCAAAACTTGGGCAAGGGGAAACCTCCTGTGAGCTTGTGGAGTGCATGGGAGGGAACTGAATCCCACACTGTCCCAGGGGATTCTCAATGGGCAATAGATATATTGATTAAGTCCTCTAAATAAGTCCTTGAAGCACGAATAAATGAACTCCCTTCTCATCCCTGTGCAGGTGTCCTGTCTTCTTATGAGATGGGAAAAGGGCCTTTCCAAAGTGGGACATTTCCACCTGTCTTAGATAACTATCCTCTGATGAGACCAACTGCAATGCTGGGATCAGTCTCTCTCCACTGTTTAGAGATCACCATTGGTGATCATTTTAGACTACTTCAGCATATATTTTCCAGGGGTGACCCTGCAGCCTTTCAGGAACTGTCAGCCCTGGAGCCCTGGAAACATCTCAAGGCTTCACAGGGGACAGAATATGTCACATCTTCAGCTGGGCATGTGTTCCTCAGCTGGGCCTGGCTCCTGGGACTGCAGGAGCCCATGGCAACCTGGCAGATGCTGCACAGACGCAGCTCTGTCCAGGAGCAGCTCCTCTTAAAGGAGCAGCAAGACTCAGGGCACTGCCTGCAGGCTCCAGGATGAGATGAGGCACTCAGAAGTTAAAGACAGTCAGGAATGGGAAGACAGCTGAGAGCTCACTGCAGGGAGAAATCTTCACAGCCCTTCACACAGTAAGTCTCTGGCTGCAGGGCAACACTGCTGCAGTTCCTGGAGAGTTTTTCTGAAGCTGGCATCTCCTACAGCTGACAGGATCTGTCAGGATGGCTCTCCCAGCTTCTCCTCTGTGGAGCAGTCATGCTTTAGAGCAAGGATTCCCTGCCACACCATCAGAGGGACAGGGCATCACGGCTACCTTCTCCCAGCGATGGTGGAGGGTTGTGAATCCAGGGAGTGCAGCCAGGTCTGCACGGACTGTAATTCAGAGCAGTGTCCCTGCACCCCAGGGTGCTGTGTGCCTGGGGCAGAGACTCTGCCTCCTGCGAGGGTCAGCACTTAGCCTGCCTGGAGACCTTCCCACAGCGCTGCAGGAAGAATCTCTGGGTGGAAGGAGCGACCCCTGGCAGGGCAGGTTCGTTTTCCAGTTTAGAGGGTGCCGTGTGGGTCAGGGCTGCCCACAGCTCTAGCTCACCCCCAGAACATTTTCTGAAGGAGCCTTTTCAAGAGGACAGCCAAGGCAGTGTTTACCTCAAAGATTAGGAGCTTTCCTGAATGTCTGTTTTCAGTTTCCTACTGTTTCGGGGGGGGGGGGGGAGGGTGTGGATAAGGAGCTGTCAGATTTGGACAAGAGACTAACACTCTTAGTCCTTTATACTGAGAGATCAGGAGGTCTGTGAGGAACCTCAGAAAGCCCTTTCCCCACTCCCCTGACTACAGAAAGCACCACTATCATCATCTTCTCTGGCCTCATCAGCATTTGTCTAACTGTCTCCTTACCACCTGCAAAGATGGAGGTGCCCCTGGACAGTGCCCTGCTGCCGAGAGACTTCTGTAGGGCAGACTGAGTGCTCAGAGGGTGGGATGGGGTCTGTGAGCACCGACAGGGAAAAGACATGGGACAGAGAAACAGCAGCCAGCAGGAAAAGCTCCGGGCAGTGGAGATACGATCAGCGAATGGGAGGAAAATAGAAGCATAAATGCTGTGGGAGGAGGAATTTGGAACACTGCTGGTCAGTACCTACACTGCAGACATCTTTCTCTAAGCAAGCCCCCCTGTGTCTCTGCTCCCACCCAGCAGAGCCTCTGCCCTCAAGGCCATGGGGTCCAGGCCATGAGCCACCTCCTTGGTAGAAGAGGGGGTGCATCTCTCCTGCGATGTGCCCATTTCCCTCTGCAGGACAAAGGGACTGAGAGTGACTGTCCTGAGATGTTGCTGTCTAGGAGGTGGTGTGCACAGCTGGGTGAGGTGAAGGCTTTCCTGAGTGCTCATCTGTCTGTCAGTCCTTACTTCCCCTTGGTAGAAGGGTCATAGAATTGCTCTTCATTTCTTCTCCTCTCCGTGCTGGTCTGGTTCTTGCTCTCTGGAGTTAAGGAGGGGCTTCAGCTGCAGTTAAGGCAGTAACTTCGCACTCCCACTACATTGCCTGAAGCAACAGTGAAGACAGTAAACTGATGTGAGGACAGGGTCCATCTCAATGGGACAGAGATGTCTGGGAAGGGTCAGGTCAGCCCCTGCCTTCACTGCCCTGTTTCTCTCCTTTGCCAGAGTGGGAGCTGGTGTGGCTGATTCAGCTACCGACACCTCTGTTCAAGAGGACAAGGTTGGGGGGGATGAATCCCTCACAAGGATCTTCTCTTTCAGACACAGCTGGCATGAGTGCTGTATTCATCTCTCACAATAGTAAACAGAGAATATTCCCACTGGGTCACTGGACCAAATCCCCTTCGCTCGGTTCACAGTGCCCATCCCCAGGTATCCCCACCGAATACACAGGGCAGTTTGACACCTCCATTTGCACACCCCAACAGAGCAGGACTGAGGGCAGAAGCCCCTGCTCTGCACGGCACACTCAGCCAGCACAAGCCAGAGGTCAGGAAAGGGAGCGGAACAAAGGTAAAGGAGAGAGGAAATGTGGGGGATACTACGAGAAGTGGAATGGATTTTGCTCAGAGAAGCCTCTTCTAACATGTCAATGCGTTTTCCTCCTCGGACAGTGCCCCGAACCAAGAGAAAATGTCCAACAGCAGCTTCCTCAATGAATTCCTCCTCCTGGCATTTGCAGATACATGGGAGATGCAGCTCTTGCACTTCTCACTGTTCCTGGGCATCTACCTGGTTGCCCTCGTGGGCACCGGCCTCATCATCACAGCCATAGCCTGTGACCACCACCTCCACACCCCCATGTACTTCTTCTTCCTCAACCTCTCCCTCCTCGACCTTGGCAACATCTCCACCACTGTCCCCAAATCCATGGCCAATTCCCTCTGGAACACCAGGGCCATTTCCTACTCAGGATGTGCTGCCCAGATATTTTTGTTTGTCTTTTTCATGTCAGCTGAGTATTATCTTCTCACAGTCATGGCCTATGACCGCTTTGTTGCCATCTGCAAACCCCTGCACTACGGGACCCTCCTGGGAAGCAGAGCCTGTGTCAAAATGGCAGCAGCTGCCTGGACCAGTGGTTTTCTCTATGCTCTCGTGCACACTGGAAACACATTTTCACTACCACTCTGCCAAGGCAATGTCGTGGAGCAGTTCTTCTGTGAAATTCCCCAGATCCTCAAGCTCTCCTGCTCAGACTCCTACCTCAGGGAAGTTGGGGTTCTTGTGGTTAGTATTTGTTTCGCTTTGGGGTGTTTTGCTTTCATTGTGCTGTCCTATGTGCAGATCTTCACAGCTGTGCTGAGGATCCCCTCTGAGCAGGGCAGGCACAAAGCCTTTTCCATGTGCCTCCCTCACCTGGCCGTGGTCTCCCTGTTTGTCAGCACCTCATTTTTTGCCTACCTGAAGCCCCACTCTGCCTCCTCTGCACTTCTGGATCTGGCGCTGGCCGTTTTGTATGCGGTGGTGCCTCCAGCAGTGAACCCTCTCATCTACAGCATGAGGAACAAGGAGCTCAGGGATGCACTGAAGAAATTGATCCAATTGGTACTAGTTCAGCAGCAATGAGGTGCCCATCCCTCTTCACAAGTGATTTCTAATTCATCTCAGACAACTCCTGTGCTTTGGGCATTCTCACTGTGATGATAATGTTTGTGCAGAAGTGTTTGATTTCATCCCACTTCTCCAGAGGCACAAATCCAGTTGGTCTGACCCAGAGGCCTTCTGCGAATTTGTCTATCACTGTGTCAGAGCTGGCCTTTCTGTAATAAAAGGGGATTTCCTCAGTGCAGTGCTTGAGGGTTGGTTTCTTCTTCCAAAGCTGGAGCCAAGAATGCGCTCCAGGACTTTCACCCTGAAAGGGCCTGTTGCTTTTCCAGGGCTCTCCATGGGCTCAAGGCAATGAGCTCATGGGGTGATGTGTTAGGGAATGAGGCTGGATTCAGCTTTCACTTGTGGGTTCCCAGTGCTCCTGAGAGTGGTGAATGATCATGTGGTATCTGCCTGAGACTGTCTCCCATATGACAGGGCTGGTGACAGATACCCACAGTGCAGACCCTGCAGGCACAGGGAAGGGTACCTGCAGAGTGGTTCATGTACACTTTTCATTTTCAGTGAAAAACCACAGGTTGGGTCTAGGGACACACCTGACCACAGCCTGAGCCATTTGAAATGCGCTGTGATTGCTCAGAGCATCACTTTTGGCCACAGACCCCTTGGTAGGGGGTTTTCAGGTGCAGTGATGCCTGTCCATCTGGGTCAGCTTCCTGCCCTGCCCACCATAGCCAGTGCAGCATCACCCCATGGTCCCAGGGCACCACAGCCCACTCGCTTTGCAGAGCAGCACCACCAGCTCGAGACCCTGCAGGGAGCACAGAAGGGGGTCTAGAAACGGCTGAGTAGGCCAGCACTGACGCACTCATTTGGGGAAAGGCTCTCCGGGGAGCAGGGACGTCCCTGGAGAAGAGGAAAGGAGCAATTGTGTGCTTGGAAAGAGGAAGAAATGAGAAAAAGAAATCTGTTTCTATGTACATCAACTAAGGGCAGGCTGCTGCATCCTTGGGGCAACAAGAGCTGCCTGAGGAGCCCCAGGGCAGGGCCTCATATGCTGTCCTGGAGAAAGGGGCTGGCACGGGGGGCTGCAGGCAGTCTGGGGGTAGGGAATCTCCTGGACACAAGAACAAGGGACACGGAGTGTCACTGTCCTCTGGGTCCTTGTGCCACGGGGGCCAGTTCCAGCTTGGAGGCTCATGGGGCAGTTGACACACATCCCTGCCCCCCGGAGCTGCTGTGCCCACAGTGGGGCTTGGGTTGTGGTGTGAGTGCCCAGAGCTCTGCAGCACCCTGCGCTGGGCACTGCTGCAGGGCGACCCCAGCCGGGGCTGCTGTGCTGGGTGGGCTGGGGAGAGGGCAGGGGATGTGGGGAGAGTCAAGGAGGAGCTGGGCTGGGCTGGGCTGAAAAGGGCCCTGGAGAGGAAAACAGCAGTGTTAGCTAATCTATGTGAAGAGGCAGGGTGAGGACATGCACTGGTGGGTTTGTGGTGCAGAGCCAGGTCTTGTGGAGGGGAACCAAGACATGCCAAGCACAGAAGAGAGGAGGCCAGTCTGTGCCTTTGGTTGCATGGGCCGACCAGGAAGGCTCCCCCGGGCATTTGTCACACACCAGCCTCTCACATCATCTCTTTCTAGCCCTGGTGGTGCACCCCAGGTTTCGGGGTGCATCTTGTTGCATGGCCAGCTCTGTCCTGCTGGGCTCAGTGCTGTATTGAGGGGAATGGCCAGCCTTGCTTGGCCTCTCTCCTGGCCAAGACCCTGGCACACCCTGGGGATGGCAGTGTGCTAACCCCTGAGTGGGACGCAGCCAGGGCTGGGCAGGGGCTGGGTGCTGGGGGAGGCTGCCAAAGCAGGAGGGCTGTGGAGGGATGGGGCACAGAGGGCCCCATCATGGGGACCGCATTGGGGGGAAGTTTCCCCAACCCAGAATGCACCTTGTCCTATGCGGTGCCTGCACAGTCTGGCCATGGGGCTGTATGTGGGGCAGGAAGGCTGAGTGGGCACAGGGACGGGACACACATGGGAGCCATGATGCTCCTTACTGCTCCTCTGCAAAAGAGAAAATCCCAGGGGAGCTCTCCCAGCCCTGCCCAACGAGCTCTTGTCCCTGTTCCAGCCATGGCGGAGCAGAGGCCGAGGACCAAGAGGTCCCTCAGGCAAAGCTGTGACAGCCTTGGGGAGCTGCCCTGAGTACCAGGAGGCCCCCTCCTCCTACGTCCCTGTCCTGCTGGGAGGGTGGCACGGGCACCAGGGATATAGCCTGTTTCTGCCTGGGGTCAGCGTGAGACTTTTGCATGTGAGATGAATGCAACAGCCACTGCGCTGCAGAAATGCCGGCCCCAATCCCTCGCTGCAGCCCCCACTGCCCCCTGCCCCTGCTGACCTGCTGCCACCCCTGTGCTGCCCCATCTCCTGTCCCCTCTCCCCACACTGCAGGGACCTGTGGTGCAGCAGAACCATCACAGCCCCACAGCCACTTCCTGGCCCCTGACACTCTCCATCCCCCTCCCAAGCACTACATCCATCTTCAAGAAGGAAAGAGGATGTGGGGAATGACAGGCTGGTCAGCGTCACTCCTGTCCCTAGGAAGCAAATCTTCCTGGAAGCTACTTCCAGCCACATGAAGGGACTGGGAACAGCCAGCGTGAAATCCTCAAGGGCAAATGGTGCCTGACCAACCTGATTGCTTTCTGTGATGGGGTGACTGGCTGTGTGGACAAGAGGAGAGCAGTGCATGCTGTATACCTTGAATTTCAGAAGGCCTTTGGCATGCTCTTCCATAACTCCTTTGTAGCCATACTGGGGAGGTGTGGAATGGAGGAGTAGGCAATGGAGGTGGGGGAAATGAGCTGGAAGCCTCCTGGCTCAAAGGGTGGAGAACAGTGGTCCAAACTCCACCTGACTAATGGTTACCAATGCTGTTCTTCAGAGGTCAATACTGGAGCCAATGCTGTTTGTTTTTATGAATGATTTAGATGATGGGATGGAGTGTACTCTCAGCCAGTTCATGGACGATGCCAAATTGGGGTGAGTGGCTGATATGCTGCAGGGCAGGGCTGCTAAGCAGAGGGGCAGTGGCAGGCTGTGATACGGGCTGAGAGGAACATGGGAGGATCAATCAAGTCCTGTCCCTGGGATGAAATAACTCCATGCAGCAGGACCAGGTGGGGCTGGCTGGATGGAAAGCAACTTTGCAGGAAAGGGCCTGCAGGGTCCTGGTGGACATCAAGTTGACAAGAAGTCCTCAGGGTGCTCTTGTAGCAAAGACAACCACCCTTATTTTGGGTTGTATTAGCAAGAGTGCAGGCAGCAAGGCGAGTGCAGAGGGACAGATGAAATATCCTGTCAGCCTTGAAGAAAGAGAAGATAAAGAAAGGGTAGAATTGGCAGACTACCAATCTTGGAGAGAGAGGTATGAGCAATGGAGTGCCCAGGTACTGCAAACATTTGAAAACAGCCCAAAACGTGGCATTTCAGCCTGCTGCCAAGGGGCTAGAGCCAGATGTACCCAGACTTGCTCAAGGGTGGGAGCTCCAGGCAACTTCTGATTTACTCTACCTCTAATAGCATGGCCAGGATTATGCTTTTTTAGTGACAGAACATGTTTTTGCAAGTCTAACTTTTTAATTAAAGCATTAGAACAAACGCTCAAGCACACCAATGGGGGGGGGGGGGGGGGACACTGTTTCCATTGGCTCCAGCGGCTGTGGGATGAAGCCTGAGTTTGGTTTGAAAGAGAAAAGATTAGGACTGAATGTCCTGCAAGTGACTATAAACTACTTGATGCCTTCTGTGCTTTTCAGGGATATTTCTTCTGGTTGCTACTCAGTCTACAACACACTCTAATTTTTCCTTTGCATAACAGATCAGATGTGTGGAGAAAGAACGGAATCCAGGGAAACAACATGCAAATAATCTGGGCAGCCCACTGAAATGGTACGTGTGTGTGAGAGAGCTCACAGCAAAGGCCTGGAAAAGCCAGTTGCCGTGGGGCTGGATACGGCCTCCTCTGATTGCTCATGACACGGGCTCATGACACACCTCACAGAGTCAAATAAATTTCTGTGGGAGAATAGAAGGAAGAAAGTAGAAATGAATCAAAAGATGGGAAATGGAGGGCAGGAGTCCTATCAGTAAACATCTCCAAATACAGCTCTCCAGCAAAGCTGTTTCTTCCATGACAAGCAGCACATGGGGGAAGGAGGGTCTTTTCCTGACGCCCCTCTCGGGATGGAGGGCAGCAACATTGGAGAGACCCCTTCCAGCCAAGGAGGAGTTGCTGGGCACTCAAGCAAAGATTTCAGTCTGGGACCTTAAAGTCCTGGGTGGCTGAAGACTACAAGATGCCACCAATGTTTGGCTCTCCTGTTTTAAACCAGAGTCTCTTTGCTCTCTCAGAGGATCAAAACCAAGATGCCTTTCCCTGGGGGTCGATACTTGCTCAGACCAAGGTTTCAGCCCTGCAGGATTCAGCCCCAGGCTGATAAGCTGCGCACGGGACTGTGTAACTGGCTTGGTCTCAAGGGACCTGAGTCATATCACAGTGACCATTGAAATACCCCCAGAAGCAGATCCTGTGACATCTGGCCTGAACGAGACCTGCTGTATTTCTCTGCCTTTCTCCCTGCACCTAAAACTTTCTCTTTAGCTCCTTAGTACTGGGGAGAAGACTCAGCTCCTGGACTGGCGGGGAAGGCACCAGTGCCTGCCAGTCCTGACGCTACACTCACATTTTCCTTCTGTTGAACTAAACCAAGTCCCCAGGTGACCAGCTCTGCAGTGTAACTGTCTGTGTGTCCACACTTTTCTCCAGTCCAGGAAAATGGGCTGCAGGTGGGAGGGAGCCAGCTCAAGGTAGGAATGGAAATGCCTCCGCTCACCACCACCTGCCCTGGGGTGAGGGAGGAAAAGAGGCCCTGAGGCCAGTGCCCGCTGTCTGCGTGGCTTTCTCTGCAATTGTCTCCTTTTCTGTTCCAGGCTCTGGAGACGAAGGGGCTCGCTGGCTGCAGCCAGCCTGGACACATGGAGTGGCAGAGCTATGGGAACAGTGGCCAGGTCCCCCCTGCAGGCAGCTGGACAGGCACAGATGGGACCTGGCCCTTCCTGCTCTTCCCAAGCATGTCATTCGAGGAAGTGCTGGAAGAACAGGCCTGGAGGGATCCTCATGGAACTGCAATGCCTGTGGCTGTGATAACTGACCAGCCCACTCCTGCAAACGCTTCCTGGGCCAGGCGCTTGGGGACAAGCAGCTGGCAGTGCTTATGGGAGTCCATCAGCACCATGCCCTCTGGGTGGGCAAGGACACCTCAGGTTCTTGGTACCCTATTGGAGAGGAGCTGGCTGTCGAGAGGACTGAGGGGAGGTGGGACAGCTTCCGTGACTCACGAGGTGAAGGTGCTGACACATGCCTGGGTCTAGGGCCGTGCAACCTCCTAGGCCTCTCCCAGCTGCTGGGAAGCCACTGCAGAAGCAAGCAAATCCCAGAGAACAACCTTTCCCATGTTCCTGGGAGCCAATGACAGGGACACTTGCGTGTGAGAACATGACAGACCAGCAGCAGGGAGATGACTGGGGTTTGTGCTTGTGGGGTCCCTTCTGCCTGAGGAAATGATAGGCCAGTGCTAGGCACATGCTCAGCTATGGGCCTGTGAGGTCACTGCTGCCTCAGCACCTGATAGGCCAGCAGCAGGCACATGGCTTCAATGCTGATTGTGAGGTCACTTATTCCCTGGAGCTGATAGGTCAACAGGGGGCCCTTGGCTCATGTAGGTTCTTCTGATGTCACTTCAGTCTCTGCTGCTGATAGGCCAGAAACAGGCTTCATGCTAGGATGTTGATTGTGAGGTCACTGCTGCCTCAGCACCTGATAGGCCAGCAGCAGGCACATGGCTTCAATGCTGATTGTGAGGTCACTTATTCCCTGGAGCTGATAGGTCAACAGGGGGCCCTTGGCTCATGTAGGTTCTTCTGATGTCACTTCAGTCTCTGCTGCTGATAGGCCAGAAACAGGCTTCATGCTAGGATGTTGATTGTGAGGTCACTGCTGCCTCAGTACCTGATAGGCCAGCAGCAGGCACATGGCTCGGATGTTGATTGTGAGGTCACTTCCTTCTCTGTAGACTGTCTGCCATCAGCAGGCTCTCGGTTCCTGTGGTTTCTTGTGAAGTCCCCTCTGTCTCTGCTGCTGACAGGCCAGAAGCAGGTTGATGGCTTCAGTGCAGACTGTGAGGTCCCTGCTGCCTGTGCACCGGATCGGCCAGCAGCAGGAACAGCGTCAGCAAAGCAGCTGTGAGGTCACTTCAGCCCAAGCAGCTGAGCAGCAGCAACAGGGCTGTGAAATGGCTTGTGAGGACGCTGCTGTCTCTGAAGACGACAGGCCAGAAAGGCGCTGGCCTTGCAGGGCTGGTCCCTGCTGGACTGGGGCTCTCCAGGGAGGCCTAAGCTGCCCCAGGCTGCGCTGGGCAGGGGGCTTGTGCCGGGCTCCCGCTGCCGTGGATCCAGCAGGGTGCCTGGAGTCCACTGAACAGCCTCATCACCGAGTTCACACAAGCAGGGATTTGGTTGCTTTGTTTGGGATATTTTGCATGCCGAAAGAAAGAGCCTGCTGTTGCCTTTAAAAACAAGTATTTATCAGCCTGCACAAATGAGCTATGATAATACAGTTCATGCAGTTGTGTGGTGACTCTGTTGTTCTACGCAAGTGCTCTGTCATGAAATATGTATATATACATATGTACATATATATGTATATATAAATACACACACACACACATATGTATATACATATATACATTATATATATTGTATAGGTGTCTAGGAACTACAGAATGTGTTCCTGATCATCATCTACTTTTATTCTTAGGAGAACAGGTGTTTTCAGCACTGGAGAAATATAGTGAGGCAAATCACGATATTTAGGAGAGCTTTGCAGACACTTGTACAGTCTCTTTTGCTGTGTGCTACGATGAAGACTTCAGAATATAGTCTGTTCCCATTAAATCAAGAACTGCAAGAGAATGTATTTCAGCACTAATTGAGAAGGTGTACTAGTGCAAGTGGGGGATATGGACGATTTAGGGACTATGAGGACATGTTGATTTAATCCATAGTATTCCTTCAGGGACTCAAGACCAAAGAAACATGTTGTCTAGCCTTTTAGATAAAAAAACATACGAGTTTGTGTAGCCATCTCTGCCTTTCTAGGATTGTTAAAACAGCAATGAATTATGTAGTGGGAACAAAATTGAGAAAGAGTTTGTTAAAACAGCATAAGAAAAAACTTGAAACAATGTCGGCGTTTGTTACCTTTAAGCCTCTAAGCTTATGTTAATTTTTTGATATTTCCCTGTGGAAGTCATTTAAACCCTCAGGTGAAAAGTGAGGTTGGATTGTCCCGGTTGGGTCAATCATTTATCTCCATTTCTGTTACTGTGCTGGTCAGGAAATCCTCTGACCTACCAAACTCAGTTATGGCTCTAGGATCTGTGACTTGAGCCAGTAAAGGTACTGCAGTGCTGTGGTGGCACAAAGAAATGCTGTCCACAAATGTATTTCCTAATACTAAAGCAGCATAGCTAGAAAGCTTATTTGCAGTTCAGGTTAGTAATCAACACACAAGGAAAGATGAAACCAGTGGAATGGCTGAACAAAATAAGTATCTTTCATGCACTTATGGTAATGCTGTAACTTCACCCATCCAATTTGCAATTCTTTAGATACAGCTCCTGTGTTTCAATGCCGATGCTTTTTTCTAAAAATGTTATTCTGCTCCTTCTTCACCTCCCACCTTCTTTGATAACTGTTGGCCAATTTCAGCTAAATTTGACAAATGTAGAGATGTCAAAGTTTTTGAACTCCTGGCATCACAAAAATTAGTGCCTGGATGGTGAAGAGAACCCGTCAGGTGTGTGCTGAGAGAGAAAGCTGAAATTCTCCCCCAATCAGCTAACTGACCCCTTGCCCTGCGTGCTTTTGGCTGGCCAGTGCCCATGTGTGATGGGAGATGATCACTTCCCCAGCCAACATGGTGGGGACCAGCAGACATGGTGGGGATCGGCAGGATTGCTTAGGGGAGGGATGGTACGAGCCAGCAAGGAAATGGGCTTTGGGAGTCGTCCTGACCACTGAACAGCTTATTCCTTGCTGGAGGATGGAAAGTATTAACAACAACAACAAAAAGTGGTGGGGAGGGGGAAAGAAAAGACAAGAACATTAACATCTTTGTCTTCCGTGGTCACTTTATTTTTAAAATTCTTGCTTGATAAATATTGTTCTAGAAATGCTTCTTGCCAGCCAGCATAGTACAGGCCAGGGTTCAAAACATCTGGAGAGCCAGGATACAGGCAAAGGTCTCCCTTGGAGCCTGCAGGAACACGTGCTCGGGAAAAGCTTGCAGTTCATACCCTGGACCTGTCAGCTCTGGTTTTTAGCACCACATCCCCTGAAGAAAGATGCATGCAGGTCTCTCTTCACTTCTTTAATCTCACAGGATTAACTGACTCAAGTGAGGTAGGTGGAACTTATGGTTAAGGAAGTGGCCTGGTTTTAATGTCCTTTATGTTATTTTCACCTGAAAATCCACATTTCTTTTAGATTGAATGAAATAGAGCAAGGATGTTGTGCATGGCCATATTTTCCATTCCAAATTAAACAGTCAGAAGGTTGCTGGCAGCTCAGGGAGCTGGAAAATGCTGCTCATAAACTTCTCTCCATGGGCAGAACTCCTGCTGACCTCAGTGGGATTCAGACTGTGGTTCTCATCACCTTTTAAGACTCTGTTGCTCCTAGTAGAGCTCCCAATAGCTCCATCAGCCTGATGGCATGTCATGCTGTTTTTCTAGCTTCTTTTTATAATGGTGTAATGCAACAAAGGATTTTTTGCACAAACAAATCTGTTTTTTTTTTCCTGTCGTTGTACTGAGGAGGAAATATTATAACACACTTGTCAGTTAATATAAACATTTCCTTTAGTTGAGTACATTTACCAAGCGTAGACAATGCCACAGCCTGTAATGCTGCATTGTAGGCACTAAAAGCATTTCAACTCTCAGAACACTTCTATCTGCACATGTGTGTCTTTTTCTTAAGGAGAAAAAGCATAAACAGACTTAGTGCTGCTTTGTTCCTTTTTACTTTTAGGCAGGAAATCCATTCTGTTGTTTGCCATCCCTGTATTACAGCATCTGGAGCTTTAGTAGAAGCATTTGGGAGCTGTCACAGTATGGACAGGCATGTTACATGGTTGAGGGCTCATCTGTCACATAAGAGGAAGATCTCCATTTGGGTTATGTGATGGTTGTCCCTGTGGTCATCTACCAATAATGTCTAGTCAGTGCCCGCATGTACCAGCAGCATGTGCTAATGTGCTTGAGGCACCACGTACAGGCAACGGCTTGTGATGTTCCTGAGCAAGAAACCTGGTCTGAAGGAGCCTCTGGAAATGAGGCAGCAGCCTGTGAGCTGGGGAGCTCTTCAGACAGCTTGAAGGCTGGTCACCTCTGACAAAATGACCTTTGAAATTACGATTCATGACCAGGCGAATAGCACAGTGCCTGCCCTCACCTTTCCTGCCTTGTGCTGCAGACTGACTTGGGCACAAGCTCATCCTGACCTGAAAACTTGGCAGTCCCGGGGGTGCAGCAGTGCAGCCAGGCTCATCCACCTTGCTGAAGGGCTCGGCTTCTTTTCTCAAGTACACCCCCACATGAATCGAGCTGTGAGGCTCCTTAGCAGTGACCTTACAGCTCAGTAGCTCTGAAGTCGTGCAGAGGTTAAGGTCCATTTCTGTCTGTGTAGCCATATCTGTAATTTAATCGAAGTAGAAATTATTAAGGAATTGTTCTCTCCTGGCAGGTGTTTTCTGACACTTTGTCTCTTTGTCTCTACTATCTGGTTGATACAGCTTACATTTTACATCCTGTTTACATGTGTTTACATGTGTTAGTTTGCATAGATGCATAGTTATTAGTTACATAGCAGCCTATTCTACATGGCTCAATATTCCCATACAAACTTCCTTTTCACCAGCACATGGGAAGCCCAGAGGACAGCACCAACTATCATTTATGTTCCACATGTCCATGTATAATGGGAGGATACTGGAGTCTCACTGAAAGCTACATTACCACATTATTACAGAACAGTCCAGCATATGCACCAGTTTTGTTGCTTGCAACTTCAGATGGATGGATACGTATATTTTTGAGTTTCATTTCATTTTCCTTTTCCAGTTTCATTTTCATTTATGTGCCCTTGAAGCACCTGACCACTGCACTTTCCCAAGCAACTGGATACTGTTATCACAAGGGCACCTACCTGAAGACCTTACAAGTTGCTTACAAAAACCTTGACTGGATGCGTTTACCATCAAAGGCTTTGAAAGTGCATAACTTGGATACTGTTGGCAAATTCCTTCTAAAATTGAATACTGAAATTCCAGCATGTCAACAGTTTCTGGCATCAAAGCAGGTCCCTTTTCTCACAGAAGACTCCAGTAGTTCAGGGCTAAGTCCCCAGGTCAGGGCTCAGTGCTGGCCCTGGAAGCAGTCCTCCATTTCCTCAGGATCACCTCTCTGATGTCCAGTAGCCAGGGGGCAAAGGTTCTACCTCATTTTTCCAAAGAGGATGAGAAAAAGTGGATTTAGGATAAAATAGTTAATGTAGGCCTCCTCAAAGAGTTCAAAGCCATTCAGCCCAAGAAGCACTACCTCAAACATTGACACCTTTGAGGCTCTACCTGAAGCCATTCTTGCAGTTCCTTCAAATGATATCAAATATCATGACTAATGCTGTCCTGCTATCTAAAGCCTTGCAGCGTCTCCACAAACTTTTGCTGCTTCCTCACAGTCCATCTGCCTCCTCCCATTTCCACTTCATATCTTTAACAGTTCACTAAATTCAGTCTGCTAGTCCATGGATCTGATCTATCTCCAGACAGACAAACTGGACTTGATAGGAAAGCCTTTCATTCCTCCTTAAAAAGTTGCAAGTTATTGGATTTTGTCTCCCAGATTTGGTCAGCAATAACTGAGGAGAAATTCTAAGGCTAGGAGGAAGAAAAAGGTATTCTGCGTTTCCAGATAATACTTAAATAGCAACTAGAAAAGCTAACCTGCTGTTGTTTAGAAGAGAATGTCAATGAAGAAAGCAGCAAAACATTTGAAGGTTTTTGTTTCCTTATTGGCAGTACTTTTAACCTTATTGAAAGAGAAGAATTTAAAGTTATATTTTATCATACTGTGAGCTGAGTTTTGCTGATAGAGAATACATACAGCTAACTGTTAAATCTACAGATATTGTGCCCATAAAGGGAAACACCTGGTCTTTCAAGCAAAAAATTACAATCGACTTCCAACAGATAAACCTCTCCTGCTTATAATCTCATCAAGGTCACATGTACGTAAAACACTCAAAGACAACAAAACCCCCCAAACCACCTTTTGAAACCGGGACACCTTTTGAGTATACTTTCCTTTTATCACACAAGACACTAAGCCTTTAACTATGGCAAGGAATTCCCTCTACTTTGAATCTACAGATATGC
This sequence comes from Apteryx mantelli, assembly GCF_036417845.1. Taxonomy (NCBI): domain Eukaryota; kingdom Metazoa; phylum Chordata; class Aves; order Apterygiformes; family Apterygidae; genus Apteryx; species Apteryx mantelli. The sequence continues at coordinate 5,189,745 of NC_089997.1, forward strand.
TGCATTTTAAAAATTCTTAAGAAATGACTTTTTACTGCTACTATAAAAGCTCAGTATTGGCAGAAGTTTTTCAAGCACACAAATGTATTGATGCCTCAGTTTACCTAAAGATAAATTCAACAGAACTCATGTCCTAGGTTAAAGGAAGGCAAAGAAACCCCATCCTTGCCTCTATTTATACTTTTTGTGTTATGGGGGTTGTCTTTCTGAATAGCCTACTGTAAAGCAGAGGGGCAGTAGAATTTTACATTAAAATATTTAGAGTTTACACCTAACCTCTCCAGAGAAATCCAATTGCTCTTAAAGAATCAATTGTAGAAGTCCAATGGTAGGGAGGTCACTTAAGAGCCACCAGTGCCAACAAATTACATATTATGCCAATGGATTAAATATTGCCACTGTTTAGACTCTGTACAGGAGCAGGGAGGAGAACACTTCCCAGTCAGGCAGCTGTTCCTCCTCTTCAGTAGATTCCTGGGCAAACTGTTCCTCATCATCATCAGCGGAGGATGGGGAATCAGTGCTGTAGACTGCATGTTTCCATCTGCAAGCATTTCAAGGCAATAACAAAAACAAGATTAGGTCACACTATGTCACATCAAAAATCAAGTGAAGTCTACCCCAGAAGGTACTGTGAGATCTGTGAAGTTTCCAGCCCATTATATGTATACCTCATGCATCTGATTTCAAACTGCATTACATGTTCTTCCTTGGGAGAGCAAAATTCTGTCTTTGTTGGGAAGTTAAAAAAAAAAAGTACATGGTACTTATATGCAGCTTGACTTTGGCATATGATAGGCCAGAGCCTTGCAAAGTAACTGTATTTGTGAATCTAGTCCCCCTGATTTCCCCTGAACTTCATGTTCACAGCTGTTACCAAAAACAGCAGGACAGGTCAAGAAGGGGGCTCCTGAGAGAGTTTCAATTAATTATGATGCATACAGGAGGATAATTATGATGCATACAAGTTTTGGCTTGAGCCTTTTTATAGGTTTTTATTCCCCTCGTTCAAGTCTTGAACAGGCTGTGGAACATAGGCGAGGTACTGCCTTCATGAGGTATTGCATAATTACACCTCTTCCTCAAGGCATGATCAGCTCAACTACTGCAACATCCTCTTCTCTCCTGAAGTACAGCCTTGCCCCACTCACATCCATTCAGAAAGTTGCTCTAAAGATCTTCTTCTGAACTTATTCCCTTCATCACAAAACACATGCTCCTGAAACCCTTCAAATTTATTCTCTCACAGCAAACAGAGTTGCAAAGGCCTTTCACGAATCACCCTCATTCCTACAGTATTTCCCACTGAGTGCCCACAGGAGAGCTCTGAATTCCGAGCTGGCCCTGACAGCACCTCTCACTGACGAACCTCTCAATACAAAAATGCAGAAGCATGTTCTCTTCTCACCTGCCACCTTCACGCTTGGCAAAAGGTTTTCATATGCATCTAGCAGTCTTCCTTACCTCCTGAAAATTCTCTCTGCGCTGCTCAAAACTCATGAAAACTGTCAGGCTACTGCTGCAGGGAGAGCAGTGCTCATCATTCAGAGTAGGACTGTGCATTTCCTTGTATTCCCACCTGTCAACAGCCATCTCTTGCCTTTTCTCTTGTGCTCGGTTATAAGCATTTGGGAAAAGGACTGGTTTTGTTTCCTGACTCTTTGTCCGGAGCTTATTAGCAGGGCCCTGGAGTCCCTGACTATGGCTTGTAAGTGCTAAGGTATACAGAAATGTGAATAGATAAAAAATGGCCAGTAGTCCAGCTCCTTTCAGATGCTTCAGAGGAGACTTTTGGCCAAAACACAGTGAAGAAAATTGAAAGCCAGAACTAACCTGCACTGCCATCTTGAGTGTCAGCGATCTCATCAACAGTTCTTTCTTTAAGTTTTTTTCTGGTTCTTCCCTCCTTGGGAGTATGCCTCAAGGTTTTCCTAATGACAAGAAACAAGAAGGATCAGTCACAAACACGCAGAAAATCTGACATGTGCACACTTGGTGCCTACACAGTAGCTTTATCAAGGCTCTGCATGTACACAAAAGATTAGCATGCAGTTCTACGATGCAGAAAACAAGGAAGGATCACTGGAATCCAACCATAAAGGTCTACTTGTTTTCACAAGAGGCCCATTCTATTTTAGGCCTGTATCTGTCAGTCTAAAAAGAGATGAGAAAATGGACGAATATTTTAATACAAGAAGAAAAACAGTACTTTTAAATTTAGTTTGTGGCCTACTTTGCCTCTCTGTTAACATGTTGACTCATGGACCAGGACATGTTAAAAAAAAAAAAAGAAAAAAAAAGAGATTAGCAGAACAAAAAGCATGACATGCACAGGGATTCCTGAAGTACATGAATCTATCTTTGCTTTTTATCCTAGAGTTCTCAAAGAACAGGGCAGTAGTACCCACAGGAAGCACCCAGCAGAGAGAATTTAATTTAATGGAGCAAAACGAAGACAGAGGAAACATGGTTGGTAGAAGTTGCTCTAGGGACAGAGAACCAGCTACACTCACAGGTAATGCTGGCACAGGAACAAATACACATAGAGTTGCCATCAGGAAATGCAGCCTGGATTTGAGGAGGCTTCAGATCCATGAAAAGCAAATTCTGGAAGTGGCTCTCCATGAAGGGAGCAGTTCACAAGGGAGCTTAAGTCCATTTATGAAAACGATCCTAGCACACATTTCCCTCTAACAGGCGACTAAACTACAAGACCCAGGAGATTCTCTGGGAGGTGATGAGATGTCAAGGAAAAACAGGCAAACGGGAATCCAAACCTCAGTCACTGGGACAAGCACAGGAAGCTGTACAGCACCTTTTTAGCCCGTAGGCTAACCACCCTGCCCAAGCAAACATCATTCCTTTGTGCATGAGGAAAAGTAATATTTAGTAACTGAGAACTAAAAGCACAACAGATAAACAGCTTAGTTGTGCCTATGCGATGGAAGGCATCACACAGTCTTCCTGCATATTTCAACGCCAGCCATTATTTTTGGTAAGTTTTAGAGTGAAAAAGCAAGTCCTGAAACAGCTGTTTGTAAACAGAGTGTCCATTCAAAAAAATCACAAAAAGGCAATTCAGAGAATGCAGCATAAGATGTAGACAACTTCTGACTGCTATTTCACATTTTCTGAGGAAGAAGATATGTCCTCCCTGCTCAGAGGATGCCTCTAGTATGGTCATACCTATCAATATGTAAGTTATAATTAGAGAAGAAAAAAAAAGCTTTCTCAGACTGTGGTACTCTGTGGAAGAAGTTACTTCAGCTACATTAGAAGTATTATTTTGCTGTGTGAAATATATTACACAAAAAGAGCAAGATAAATGAATACTTAGATTTTTCTGCGTTGCTGAATAACCCAAGATCTTCCATCACCTTCACGTCATGCGCTGGTTTGCAGTACTGCTTCTGCAGGACCAATACAGAGCTGCACTTGTAAGAGCAAAGAAAAGCAAGTGTGAAAAAAGGTTTGAAAAAATAAATATAAGCAGTAGGGCATCTTAATATAGAATGCACATAATGACAGAGTCAAACTGACACTTAGCCAGGTTCCTAAAACCTAAAAAAAAATAAAAAAAAATAGTTCAAATGTTCCCTTCTGATAGAGACTTAAGAACACGTTTGAGAATTTGCAGTCACGCTCTGTACTTTGGTTCATTTTCCCTCCCACTGAATACAGTGAAAAATCCACTTTTGTACGAGAAAAAGAGAAATTTTAAAGATCAGAATAAGATATTATAAAGAAATTATGGCAGCTTTTAACAGTACTTCAACTGCTCTGCATGGTAGCAGTAAGTCATTCACAGCTAACACCTTCCCCAGATACAGCGACTCTTTATTCTTAACTGTGGTGCAAACTGCAGCATTTCTTCCACGGTTGCACCCATCACACAGGCCACCCCATGGCTGGGACACACTGCAAGTCCTTGAGAAGACAACGCCAGCCTGGGCTGCGCAAAGGCCATGTCGGGAAGGAGGCCGCAGGCAGAGCTGCAGAAACGCCAGGACTCCTTCAGGTGGGCTGCAGCCCCCTCTTCCTCCGTGTCCTGACTCGCCCCATGCACGAACCGTGTTTCAACGTGCTTCAGCCCGGAACAGCAGCTCATCAGCACTGAAGGGGCCTCTCACATTGCAGCCACCACTAAGATGGCGCCATCCTGCCCCGGGGGGGGGGGGGTCGCCGCCGGGACACGTGGCCATGGCATTGCCATGGCAACGCCCGCAGTGCGGTCCTCCTGTTGGCTGGCAAGAGGAGGAGGGCGGGGCTCCCTCAGACTGATGTCTCTATCAGCCAATCAGAGTCCAGAATGCAGGGCCCGCAGGAAGGGGAGGAAGGGGTGGGGCCTGACCTGGGGGAGAGGAGAGGGAGGAGAGAAAGAGGGAGCGAGGGGGAGAGGGAGGAAAAGGCGTGAAAGAGCGAAGCGAAAGGGAAGGCAGAGTGGAGAGGAGAGCGGAGAGGAGAGCGGAGGAGCAGGAGAGCAGGGCAGCGCTGAGAGCAGGGCAGAACCATGCAGCAGCGGCACCCTGCGGCCCCGCAGGGCCGGTCACTCAGGGCAGGGCACAAACAGCCCCCTCAGGCAGGGGCGTCAGGAGCGAGGCAGCTCCCTGCGCCAGCAGCCGGCAGGGCAGCTTCCTCCACTGCCAGGTCTGTGCCCGGAGCAGGGCGCTGCGCTGCTCTGCAGCGACCCCCGGGGAGAGGGAGGCCGTGCCCTGAACCACAGCAGGTCCCTGGGGAGCCAGTGGGGAAGAGGGGAGGGAGGAAAGGAGAGAAGGGAGCGGGAGAGAGAGCGGGTGCGAGTGGGTTTGGTGGGGGCTGCAGGCGTGTTCAAATGCGGCGGGTGCCCTCATGCCGGCGATGGGGCTGCTTTGCTGCAGGAGCTCCAGAAGGTGAAACCATGAAATAGGAGAATGCTTGTTGTCCTGGATGTGTGGAGGATTTGCTGGGTTTGTTCAGCATTGGGGAAGGAACCAGACTTCTGAGTTGTGGGAAGGCTTCTCCCTCTGCCTGGGACATGAGGCCCTGCTGTCTTCAGTTGCAAGATCACTGCTCCCATACAATGCCCCTGTTAGAAAATGTTGCCAGGAATTACAGGCTGTTCCCCAATTCCTAAGTATCATAGACTAGGTGTAGGTAATACCTGGGCAGAAGTTAATCCTTTTTTGGTGTAGTAACTGGTACATAACGGGTGTTTTGCTCACTATGAGTGTTACCAGGGGCCTCAGACAAGGAGTCTCAAAAGGGGGAGAAAAAGGGGGGAACTGTTACCAGGAGCTTCAGACAAGAATGCACCCAAAGACAGAATTCTCGCAACTGTAACTGACACATCCTAGAGGAGTACAGCTAAAGCAGCAGAAACCAGTTGAAACCAAGATTAGGAACCAGACAGCTTTCTCAAGCAAAGAAATGAGCCAAGCTGAGACCGTATATGGAAAAGGAGCTCAGAGTTCATGGAAAAGGCACCTCTTCAGCAACCACTAGGGACCACCAGAGACCCCCATAGAAGACCCCCAGAGACTCAAACTGCATTCGTAATGACTACGTAAATATGATAATTAGTTCCAGGAAGTAGAATGAATATGTATAATCATTCTGGGAAATTTAATGCATATGTATGTAACAGAGCAATATAAGCTTTGGCTAATGCAACATACGGCATGCACATTGGGTGGAGCGATCCCCCGTGCATCCGGTGCCTGCTTCTGAATAGTACATTATTGTTAAGGAGTTTTACTTCCGATTTCAGTGACATGAGCGTTGTGAAGCCACGAGGTGATTCACGGAGTCCGTTCAGGAGCTGGCTCAACCTTGGGGGAGGGCAGGGAGAGCTGCAGGTGGCAATAGCCCCGTGGCCGGGGTGTGGGTAGTGAGGCCACCACTGTTTGAGAGAACTATGCCAGAAAATCACCAGTGTCAGGTTAATTCTTTGTAAGTAGCTGACAGGCCAGCAGGAGGCACATGGCTCAGCTATTGATGATGAGGTCACTTCTGCCTGAGTACCTGATAGGCCATCTGGAGGAAGAAGGCTTGTCTGTTGATTGTGAGGTCACTTGTGCATGATGAACTGATTGGATAGCAGCAGAGATGTGTCTGGAAAGGTGATTGTGAGGTCACTTCTACCTGAGCGGTTGATAGGGCAGCATTTGGTTCATGGCTGGGGAAGTTATAGTGAGGTAACTTCTGTCTCAGAGGCTTCTAGGCCAGTGACAGAGACGTGGCTGTGAAGGTGAGTGTGAGGTCATGTCTTTCTGAGTCCCTGCTAGGCCAGCAACAAGCACATGGCTAGGAACTGACTTTGAGGTCACTGCTGTCCCAGCAGCCTATAGGCCTGCAGCATTGGTCATCTCTGATTTCCAGGGTCTGTGTGCTGTAGAAATTCCCCCTGTCCAACAGCAGGGAGCTTGTGAGATTTTCCTGCAAGGTCCGTACTGGGTCTCTGTTCTTCATGTGTTCACCTGCTTTAATATCACCTTTGGGACTGTAACATGTTAGTGGTCTCCGATTCTCTGTCCAAGTATGTGCTGATTGGAGGCTGGGTGCAAAGGCTCTTGGAGGAGACAGAGGTAATGTCAGCCCCAAAGAAAGGCATGAGAAAAATTCCCACAGAGGCCTCTCTTTGGCAGCAGATTAGGCACAAGAGAGAGGACAGATTCGGCCAGGTAAAGCCCCTTGGGACCACTTCATCTGCTTCCTTGAGGTGGGAAGTGAACATGAGCAGGGCTGAAAATGGATGTTCCCAGAAAGTCCATTTTCAAAGCCTTTGGTGGAATAAAAGGAACTTCCAGGGATGGAGAGTTGGCCTTGCTGCGTTTTCAGGCCCTTGGGGGGCTCTGCCTGCTGCCATGTCTAGTCGTGTCCCCTCTGTGTCCCTGATGCACCATGCTAAGGCAGCAGTGACCTCAGAATCCAGATCCAAGCCAAGTGCCTTCTACTGGCCTATCAGGTACTCGGGAAGAAGTGATGTCACAGTCAACAACCAAGCCATGTGCTTGCTCCTTGCCTATGAGGGACTCAGTCAGTAGTGACCTCACAATCACCATGCAAGCCAAGTGCCTGCTGCTGGCATATCAGGCATTCAAGCTGCAGTGACCTCACAATCAGCATCAAAGCTATGTGCCTGCTGCTGGCCTATCAGGGGCTCTGGGAGAAGTGACCTCAGAATCAACATTCAAGCCCTGTGCCTGCTGCTGGCCTATCAGTTACTGCAGCAGGAATGACCTCAAAAGCACATGTCCCACCCATGTGCCTGCTGCTGGCCTATCAGGCACTCTGGCAGCAGTGACCTCACAATCAGTATCCAAGCCGTGTGCCTGTTGGGAAGGGAAGGGAAGGTGAATAAGTTAAATGCAAAGTGCTCCTGAGAGGATAAGGACAGCATCCCATGGAAGGGGAACATAATGCAGTAATGTGAGAAAAGAAAGGCACAATGATATTCAAAGAGCCTAATAAAATGCCCCAGCATTTCTGAATAGAAAACCACTGAGTAAGTGGAAAAGTAAAATACATGACCATACGTGAAAGTCTAATGGCACTGAAATGTATGAAGGTGTGCAATAGCAGCATGGTGGGGTGGTGTGAGATGCAGCGTCACTAATGAGAAACTGCAGTGAAATGTGTGTGGTGTTTTGCATAAATGGTGGTGTGCGATGGACGGGAGTTACAGAGAGATGGCGAGGTGCCAAGTGCCGATGGCCCTGGGCTGTGGTAGCGCTGTGAGCTGTGAGCACTGAGACCCTGCTGCACAGGGGACACCCGTCCCCCTGCCCAGCTTTGAGTGCAGGGCCCGGGGGGTGGTTAGGTCACCTGCGAGGAAAAATCCCCCTCTAGGAGCTGTGCCCAGCAGCCGTGTCTGCAAAGGCAGCGAGAGCAGCCCCTGCAGCGCCATCCCTGGGAGCAGGTTTGGGGCTGGAGCTGGCACAGTGGCTACATGCAGTGACAGTGCTTGGGGAAGCAAGCCCAGAGAGAAACCACCGTCTTCCTGGCTCGGGCGCTGCTGCGGGGAGAGCGCAGCGCAGGCTGCCGAGATCACGTGGGCTGTGGTTTGTGCACCTGCAGGCGAGGCTTTGATCTCCCGATCAGCCCCTGCGAGGGAATAACGGGCTGTGGGGTGAACATGCTGAGAGTCGGGGGGGTCTGAACGCCTGGGCTGCCCTGTGTGCTGTCAGAGGAGTGAAATGGCCCAGCTCCCTGCTCCTGACCAGGGCACCCACCGCGGGGCTGTCCAGGAAGGGATCGACGAGCCCGCACTCACGGGATGGGGCTCTGGCCATGGCAAAGAGGCCTTTCACCGCTGCTGCTCCCGACACAGCAGGGCTGTAGCAGGGTGAGGGGCTGTTTCTGTTTCCTTCCCTTCCTGACACAGCCCGTCCCAGGGGCAATCCCAGCTCCACGGTTCCCATGGTGCGGGGACAGCTGGACACTCACACCTTGGGCACTCGGGCAAACACAGCGTACGACATGCCCAAAGCTCCCGGTCCCCACAGTGGGGTACAAGGGGCGACAGACCCATTTCCCCACCATGATCTGCCCTGTCGCACTGGGATGGGCCCCGTGATGATGCCCCAGAGCAGCGACCGTGACATCCGCAGTGGAGCCGTGCCTCATATATGGTCATGAAGAGCGCTGGAGAAGTTCATTGGAGGGCTGGGCTGTGTCAGAAGGGAGATAACCCCTGATAATGTCTAAAAAGGTGCCTGCTGCTTCGATTGGCTCCTCCTGCAGCTGAGCCAGCACCTGCAGATATATATTGGCCTCCCATCTTTGTTGTCCTGTGCGAGTCCGCAGGAGCTGTGTCAGGGAGTGGGGTGCATCAGGGCAGTGCTGTCAGGGCAGGAGGCTGCAGATGGAGGCAGAGGGACTCCTCGTCCCTCGGGTGCTGTGGCTGCTCCTCTGGGTGCAGCTCTGCTGGGGTAAGTGCCTGCTTTCTTGTCCCACAGCCCTGGGTCCAATGGGCACCAGTGGGGTCATGGGGATCCCTCTGGAAAAGGGGTTTCATCCCAGAAAGCAGTGAGACATGGGTCAGGAGGTACTCAAATCCATCGACCTGTGCCTCTCTGGGTGGGAGAAGGGTATTGGTGCTTCCAGGGCTCGTGTGCTTATGGCAGTCAGTGCCTGGGTGTGCTTATAGACACCTTGTCCTTGGGCACCCTTTGGGGATCCCTGTTCCCCCAGTGCTGTGCCCCAGAGCTGGCAGTGGGTCAGCTGGTGGCTGCAGAACTCAGCGATCCCCAGGACACAGCCAACCCTCAGGGTGCCCAGGAGGGTTTCTGTGCTGTTCGCTGCCCTGGGGTCAGGGTGTGCCTGGCCCGAGGAGGGGCAGTTTGTGCCCTGCAGAGAGAAGGGAACGAGGGGATCTGCATCCACAGCACAGCAGAGAGATGTCCTTTGCAGCGGCCCTGGCCAAGGGCAGGGGCTGGGCTCATCCCCGTGGGTGAGGAGGGGATATGGGTTGGGAGGGATCGTGGAGATCATCTCGGTGCTCTCTGGGGACACAGAAAGCCTTGTGGGAGGTGGGTGGGTTTGGGTGGTGCCCAGGGCAGGTGGTGGGCAGGAGGCTGGCGTCCTGGGGAGAGCAGCCTGGGGATTTGGGGCTTCTCACAGAGAACTGGACTGGGGAGGAGCAGGTGCCCTGTGCAGAGCCTGGTGTGGTGTCTCCGTGGACATGTGCAAGGTGCAGGGGGGCTGATGGGGTGCCAGGAGGTGCCAAGGGTTCTGGGGTGGGAATGACCCGGCAGGGCCAGAGCTGGGCATCCCCCAGCCCAGCCCAGTGCAGCCTGCAGGGAGAGGAGGGACCCCGACACTGCCCCTGGGACAGCCCAGAAGGATGAGGGCTCACAGCCCCGGTGCCTGGGACTCGGCCCTGGGCAGGGGATCCTGCACAGCCGCAGCGCAGGGCCTCGGCACTCTCCTAACCATCCCCGTGTCTGTGTTTGAAGGTGCTGCGGAAGTGAGGCTGGAGGCTGGAGACTCTCCCTGTGCTGGGAGAGTGGAGGTGAAACACCAGGACCAGTGGGGGACGGTGTGTGGTTTGGGCTGGGACATAAAAGACGCTGCTGTAGTTTGTAAGCAGCTGGGCTGTGGATCTGCTCTCAAAGTTCCTCAGTATGGATATTTTGGGCCAGGATCTGGCCCGATTTGGCTTAGCTGGCTTCGCTGCACTGGCACCGAGACTGCTCTGTCTGAGTGCAAACATGCTGGTTGGGGTGGACATGACTGCGTTCATGCTTGGGATGCTGGAGTGATTTGTTCAGGTAAGGAGTCAGCCAGTTCCTCACCTTTGGGGCGGGTCCTGGGATCAGGGACTAACTGGGCTGTGCCCTGAAGGAGAAATACGTGGGTACTGGAGTAGGCCCTGACGTGGCTACTCTCACAGCCGAGCTGGGACTGTTGCTGATGCTGTCCCTGGGGAAAGCCCCGGGTGAGCCCACTGCAGCGGTGTGCAGACCCCATCAGGGTCCCGGGGGCCCAGCCACCCTCAGGCAGTGCCTCAGGCTGGGAGATGAATCCCCCACCCTGCCTCTTGGTCTCTATCAATCTCCTCCTGTTCTGCCAGGACCTGGCTGGCAATGCTGGGGGTCCCCGTAACCCAGACACCGGGGACGACTTGCTCAGTACCCAACAGCCAGGGGAACAGCACAAGATGGCCAGGGCCCCTCAGGTCATTCCCCTCACAGACAGGAGTCTCTGGCTGAACCAAAGGGGCTTGTCAGAGAGTAAAAAAGCAGGGCCTGCGGTGGAGGAGCAGGGCGACATGCAGCACCTTGCATGCCATGCCCAGTGCCTCCCTGCGAGGACCAGCCCCATGCAGGCTTGGGGCTTGGCATCTGCAGGGCTGCAGACTGCTCCCTCCCACATCACCGCATGCTCAGGTTGGCCCTGCCGGGTCCCTGGGTCTGAAACAGCCCTGTGGGAACTCAGCCTGTCCAGGCAGCACTGACCCACTGTCCAGCTGCTCCTGCCGGCCCTCGGCTCCCTGTGCTACCCCATGCCACAGGGCTTTGCCAGAACTTGCTGACCCTTGTCTGTGCCTGCTTTTGCAGTGCATGCCAGCGTTGGCCCAGGGCTGCATGCGGATCTCCTGCTCCTCTGCCCAGTCACTGGCCTGAGATGTGCACACCCCCAGCAGTGTGCTGTGGCCTTGCCTGGGGACACCACTCCCTGGGAACATGTTGGAGGGGGGATCTGGCCCCCAAACCAACACAGTTACAGCTGCACCATTTCTGTGCCTGGGACGTGTCTCCCCTCACAGACACCCCAACACCCCAGGACACCCCCAGGAACAGGGAGCATTTTGGGCTGCTCTGAGGTGATTCCCCAGCCTGGCTCTGAGCTTCGCAGCGCCTGGGCCTGTTTCCCTGGTCCAGGCACTGTGGTGCTGGGGGCCTGTGCCGGGCAGTGCCAGGCTTCTGGGGCAGCAGCATTTGCCTGAGCAGTGCCTGTGGCTGTGGGTCTAGGATAGACACAAGCTCTGGAGTGCTGTGTGGCTGTGAGAGAAGATGCAGGTGGGAGCCCTGAAAGGTTTGTGTCATCAACACCCACTGACGGCTGCTGCTGGGATGTTCAGAGGTCATTTTGGATGTGGCTGCCTTGGAAATCATGTGGGATGCAGGTATGTAACTGCTGGAAGCCTCTGGGAACTGCCTGTCATTGGTGTTTTCTCCAGGATTTGTCCAGCTGGTTGGAGGGGCCAGCCCCTGCTCAGGACGTGTGGAGATCAGAGATGGAGACCTGAGGAGAACAGTCTGTGACTCACACTTTGGTGTCAAAGCCGCTGACATTATCTGCAGGGAGCTGCAGTGTGGCACAGTCCTGTCCATCCCTGGGGCAGCTCACTTTGGAGAGGGGGTCGGTGCCATCTGGGACGAAGAGCTGCAGTGTGTGGGGAATGAATCCCTCCTCTCCTCCTGCCCCAGGATGTCCCTCAGCAACCAGACCTGCACCCACGCGAACGACGCTGGTGTCACCTGCACACGTGAGCATTCAGGGAGGAGGTGTGAAATGCCTCCTGTGAGCTGTGCACTGCGGGGTAGGGGAGCAGGGGAGTGATGGTGCTGAGCATGGTGTGAGTGCGGGAGGGGTGGAGTTGTTCGTAATCTTAAAATGATGTGGAAGGAGCAGAAAGGGCTGCTATCCCTTTGGCATCTCCTTCAACACCTGAGGGTGCAAGAGCACAAAGCCATCCTCACTTTTTCTCCTCTTTCCCCAGAGTACACAGGATTCAGGCTGGTGAATGGCAGCACGGTGTGTTCGGGGCGGGTGGAGATCCAGGTGCTGGGTACCTGGGGAACCCTCTGTGACTCTCACTGGGACATCTCCGACGCCCACGTTCTCTGTCATCACCTCAACTGTGGATTTGCTGAGTCTGTTCCTGGAGGAGGGTATTTTGGGAGAGGAACCGGCCCTGTCTGGAGAGACACCTTCCACTGTGAGGGGACCGAATCCCATTTGAGACAGTGCCCTGTGACTGCCCTGGGGGCCTCCCCATGCTCACATGACAACGATGCTGGTGTTTTTTGCTCAGGTGAGTGCAGGGAAAATGGAGGATTAACTAAACTTGCCCTTTCTGTGTGACACGGCAACCCAAAGCTGGGGAGCCCATGGCAATGACAAACTGAATTTCTCCCTGGAGAAATCCTGGTTTCCCGTGGAGGGGTTCAAAGGGCTTTACCTGCTCAGGTGTCTGCCTCCCCAGGGCAGCTGGTTCAGGTCTCAGAGACTGCCGCCGGGCCTGGGCTCCTCCGCTCCCCTCCTGCAGCACAGGCACAGGACGGGGCTGTGGGACACAGCTCCACTCAGTGCAGCTGTGAAGGACCCTCCGCTCCCTCCTGCAGCACACAGCCCCGTCCCAGACCACAGAGAGCCCTGCAGACCCTGATCCCACCGCCTGCAGGGGCTGCTGTGGGTGCGTCCAGCAGGAGCAATCCCTGAGGCCGAGCTGCAGAGCGGGGCTGGGATTTGCCCTTGCTTCTTGTCAGTATGAACCCCAAACTCATCCTGTTTTGTAAGAAAGGCCCTTGTGCTTCTGCTTCCTGCCCAGGACACAAGCTCCACATCCCCGATCCCTAGGGATGCAGAGGGGTAGAGACATGTGGGTTCTCCCCTGGGTGTCTCATCAGGGGCCAGTCCCAGCGTGGAGATGGAGCAAGGCTTGTGCTCATCCTGTCCATCACCCAGGCCATTGCACAGGCCAGTGCTTCCTCCTGCTGAAGCTGCTCCACATTCATCATTAAGGACATATCTGGTGGCTCTGGGATTTGCCCTCACCTCCCATGCTTCCCCATCCCTGTCCCTTCCTGAGAAATGACATTTGTAGTCAGCAAGGTTTAGTGACTGGAGGAAAAAAAAAAAACCTTGGAAAACTTCCATCCTCAAGTTCCTCACTGTGAGCCGGCTACAGATGGGTGAGTCCCTGGGTGTCCCAGGGCATCAGAAATGGGAGACACATGGCAGGGTGCAGGGGTCCCTGGTGTCACAGAGGGTCCAGGGCATTTTGCCTGTCTCTGAGCAGGATCCTCTGAATCCCTGCAGCTGGTGGACGGAGGGAGCCGCTGTGACGGGCGAGTGGAGATGCTGCTGCACGGGACATGGGGCAGAGTCCTGGATGACCAGTGGGATGTGAACGATGCCAGCGTGGTGTGCCGGCAGCTCCAGTGTGGAGAGGCAGAGCGAGCCTACAACCCGCCAAAGTCTGAGCGAGGGACGGGCCCCGTGGGGCTGAGAAGGGTCCAGTGTGCAGGGAAGGAGACTCGCCTGACCCTCTGCAACACCTCCCTTCCTGAGGCAGAGCCGGAAGGAATTGTGGAGGATGTGGGAGTGGTTTGCTCAGGTGAGTCGCTGACAGTCCCCAACACACTGTGCTCCCCAGGGCCGCGAGCACCTGACAGCTGGGGTTTCTCCCGGCTGCAGGGAGCCGGCGGGTCCGGCTGGTGAACGGGGCAGGGCGCTGTGCCGGGAGAGTGGAGATCTACTACGAGGGCACCTGGGGGACCGTCTGCGACGACTCCTGGGACCTGTCCGACGCCACTGTTGTTTGCCGCCAGCTGGGCTGTGGGGTGGCTGTGGAGGCGGCCGGCTCTGCTCATTACGGGGAAGGCTCCGGGCAGATCTGGCTGGACGAGGTGAACTGCTCCGGGGGTGAAGCTGCTCTCTGGGACTGCCCTGCCGAGGCCTGGGGGCAGCACGACTGCATGCACAAAGAGGACGCAGGAGTCGTCTGCTCAGGTCTGTGTGGGGAGCAGTGGTGGGAGCCTGGTGCTTGGGGAGGTAGGGATGCAGGGAGAGCAGGGCATGGCCGAGCCTGTCCCTGGCTGCCCTGAGCCCCCTTCCTGCCCCCATCCTGGGGACATCCGTGCACAGTCCTCACTGGACCTAGTCAGGGTTATAGGGAGAGCACAGACGTCCCCAGGACTTAGAGGGGAGGGTAGTGCTGCACGTTGGGGACTTCTCTCTGCTTCCTTGGTGAAACAGTGACTTGCTGGCAGTGCCCTCTGCCTGTCTGAGCCCTGGGGTGTCCAGAAGAGTTCCTGCTCCTTGCAGTAAGCCTTCCTGCCCATGGATGCCATAGAATAACCTGGGGGATTTTCAGGGATGCTTCAGGTTTCTCTCTCCTCACCCCAGGACCAGCTTGTTCCCCCCAACTTTGTGCCTTTCCTTCCAGAGTTCACGGCCCTGAGGCTGGAGAAGAGCGACGGCTGCTCTGGGCGCCTGCAGGTTTTCTACAATGGGACATGGGGGAGTGTTTGCTCCAACTCAATGACTTTTGACACCGCATCCCTGGTGTGCAAACAGCTGGGCTGTGGAGATGAAGGGTTCATTGAAACAGTCCTGCCATATGGCAGGGTATCTGGCCCCGCATGGCTGGATCGTGTTCAGTGTGGGAAGATGAACAGCTCCTTTTGGCAGTGCCCCTCTGCTCCCTGGGACCCGCAGTCATGTGATGACCAACGAGAAGAGACTCACATCACCTGCAGTGGTAAGGCTGGAGCCACCTGGGCACAAAGGCTCACAGCAGGTCCTGCTCCCTGTTCAGCAAGGTGCAATGCAGAGAAAGAGCTTGGAGTGGCTTTTACGTTCCATTTCGGACCACTGTGCTGTCAGTGACACAAACAAGACTTCATCTCTCAGAGTGACACGTGTCCATCAGCAATAGCTGTCCTGAGTTCCCTGCGTAGCCCAAGGAGGGGCAGAGGCACCTCCAGGCAGGGTCTCCTCCAGCTCCCCTTGGACACCTCTTGGAGGTGCCTGTTGCTCTCTGTTGCCCATAGAGAGGGCCCAGACAACCACCTTTTAGCTTGGGAAGTCCATGCAGAGCATCGTGCTCATGGCTGTGTTTTGCTGAGGGAACGGGAAGGGGGAGAGTGAAACCAGTCCTGGTGGCTGAGGGTTATGTAGGAAACAGGCAGCGTGCAGGGCACTGCTGGCAGCAGAGCTCAGAGAAGCCTCCCCTCTGGGAACATCCTTCTGCTCCTCTGCTAACCAGGGAGCCTTTGGGGGTGAGCAGGCAGGGGTAAGCCTTCAGTGCTGTGCTGTTCTACCCTGAATTGCCAGGGATCCAGCTGTGTCCAAGAGCAAGGAGGCACTGGGAGGTTCAAGCACAGGTCAGTCCTGCTCCTGTCCACATGACTCCCATGAAGCAGCCCCTTCACTGCAGCATTTCCTTCTGCAGGGAGACGACCAGAAGCCACTCCAGCCCCGGTGGCCAAATGTCCCAACTCTACGAACTGCACAGGTAGCTGCTCCTCCATGTGCCCTTCTCACTTGGTCAGGCTCTCCCAGCTGCTCCAGTGACATGGGGGGTTCTGTGTTTTCCAGAGATGGAGAAGATTCGTGCTGTGGGAGGGGAGGACGGGTGCTCAGGCAGAGTGGAGGTTTGGCACCACAGCTCCTGGGGGACGGTGTGCGATGACTCCTGGGACATGAAGGATGCCGAGGTCGCCTGCAGGCAGCTGGGCTGTGGCCCTGCAGTGTCTGCCCTGCGGAAGGCTTCATTTGGGAAGGGGACAGGTCCCATCTGGCTGGAGCGGGTGGAGTGCAGAGGGATGGAGCGATCTCTCTGGGACTGCTGCACCCAGCCTGGGGACAGCGGTGCCTGCCAGCACAAGGAAGATGCTGCTGTGAATTGCTCCGGTGAGTAGCAGTGCTTCATCCCCTTGTTCCAGGACATGTCTCCCCAGCTGTGTCCTCACAAGGCTCCAGAGCTCCTCAGAGCAAGGATGTCCCTGGGGAGGTCAGGTGTCTGGTGTCAGGTGGGGAGCAGCTGTTGTGGGTCTGGGTGTCCTCGGGCCTCTGCCCGTGGGACTCCTGCAACCCCTGTTAGTGCATCCCCTGGTCTGCCGGTGCTGTCCTCCCCATGGCCCAGAGCAGAGGACCCTGGGCCTGTCACGGGGACCCAGAGAAGGACAGTTTAGATGGGACTTTAAGGGGATGTCTGCGCGCGTGCGCACACACACACACACACACACCCCTCTATCTCTCTCTCTGCTCTGCAGCTGCACCGAGGACAACAACGTCACCTCCTCGAGCAGGTAACCTCCCCTCCTCCCTGGGGTTGATCTCTCTGGGGCCAGGTTGTGACCTGCAGCCCGAGGGAAGGGGCTCTGTGCTGGGGTGTGAAGCCCCGGATAGGAGGCCCTGGGGTAGGAGCAGGTGTCTTTGGGGAGGGTTGTGATTCACCCAGCAGGGTGGGAACTGCCCCATGACCCAACCCTGTGCCCCCACCCCCTGCTGCCGTGTGAGTGGGGGCAGGGGTCAGGACTGGAATGTCCCTGGACCCCCACCTCCCCCAGACCAGGGCTGCCTCGTCCATGTCCCTGCCCATGCAGATCTCACCCAGGGCCGTGTGAGGGACAGCGGGAGAATCTCGGTGCCTGTCGTCATCTGCATCATCCTGGGGGCCCTGCTCTGCCTGCTGCTGGCCCTCCTGGTGGGACAAGTGCGAAGTGCCAGGGCTCAGCGCAGAGGTGGGTCCTTCCCCATCGGTCCCAGGGTGGGCAATGCCTCTTGGCAGCCCCGTGGGTGCTGTGGGTGTCTGTGAGGAGCATAGATGGAGCTGGGGTGGGGGTGCTGCCTCCTGCCCTATTCCCTGCCCCTCCACTGTCTGGCTGTGGGACACCAGCAACCAGGGGAGGAGAGAGTCCAGATGCAGGAGGAGATGGTGATGGGTGAGGAGAAAAATGGAAGCAAGAGGCCGGGGGAGATGGGAGCAGCAGGAGACATCTGAGGATGCTGCTGGCTGTGCTCTGGGCAGCGTTGGAGGGGAGGCTGTGGGGCAGGAGCGATGCCAGGAGGAGCCCAGGGCAGGGGATCCCTCAGTGCGGGTGTCTGGTCCCCAGGCTGCTCTTTCTGTCCAGTTCTGCCCACCCATGGCAGGGCAGGGCCGTGTTATGGACCTGTCTGGCATAGAGTGGGGAGCTCCCTGGGGAGAGGAGCCACAGGAGCTGCTCCAGGGTCAGACCAGGGACCAGACTCGGTGCCAAAAGGGGCATGGGGCTGTCTCTGAAGGGACAGGGTGAGGGTGACATTGTCCCAGACCATCTCCACAGAGATGTTGCTGTCACTGGGGATGTGGCAGTGGTGCCTGGACAGAGCAGTGCGTCTGGGCTGTGGGGTCAGTGCTGGTCTGGCCTGGGGGGAAGGGCTGGGCGACCACATCGGAGTCTGGTCTCCTGTCTCCATGTCCCTGTGCCGACCCTGCCTCTGTCGCCAGGCTCCAGGAGGTCTCTGGAGCCCTTCTCTGAGGCCATGTACCAGGATATCGACTACGGCCTGACTTGGGAGAAGCAGGCGAGGTTCAGTTGCTCAGGTCAGTGTGGGTCCCTCCTGGGAAAGAGAACATCTGCAGGGCCCCTTTCCCTGGCCCTGACCCAGGACAGGACCTTGGCAGCACCCAGACCAGTGGTCCCCATAGCACTGGGCCACAGGGTCTGTGGGGAGAGCAGCCCAGTGAGGAGCTTCCTCCCCACCAGCTCTGCCCATCCCAGCCCGGGGCACAGCTCCTCCCTGCCTGCCGGGCTGCCTGTCCAGGGTTGTACCTGGTGGGTGAGGGAAGGGGCTGTCCCAGGGCAGCTCCGAAAGGCCCTTTGAGATGGGGTTTGTCCCATGGGAGCAGGACGAGCCCTGAGCCCTCCTCCCCATGCAGTCCCTGCTGTGTGGGTCCCCGTCCCCAGCAGTGCTGGCTATGAGCAGGGTCAGCAGGGCTCACCCCAATAACACCCGCTGCTCCTCTCGCCAGGCTCCTCTTTGGAGGGGTCCCTGACCAAGCTGCAGCCCGAGCCTGGGGACAGCGAGGAGGAGGACGGTCCTGGGTCAGCACCAGGTAATGGAGGGTGAGGCAGAGGAAGGGTTGGTCTCTCCTCCCTGTAGCTGTGTGACCAACAGCGTTGTCACTGGGTGTCTCTGTCAGGGTGGGGAGGAATCGCCCTCGGGAGTGACTCCAGAGCCATGCAGAGCATGTGAGGGTCGCACATGCCCGTCTGAGCTGGGTGTCTGCAGCCCTGTGCCCCAGCGGGTCGCAGGGGGACTTCCCGGGCTCAACTTATCCCTGCCTCCGGCAGGCCCCAAGCTCACCCTGAGGCATTGACGTCTCCCTGAGCACACAGGGAGTCTCCATAGCCAGATCCGGTGCAGATCCCAGCACTGCTGTCCCTGCAGCTGGGCGAGAGGGATCCCCGCTGCCATATGCACACTCCCACAACCCCGGGGGAGGTGGGACGGATGCTGAGTCTCCTGTGGCCCTGCCAACACCGGTGTCTCAGCCCCTCATTCCTGCACATCCTTCCTTCCTCCACTCTGCAGGAGGGCTCTTCTCATTGCCACCAGTTCCCCTCTCCTTTCAGATGTCCCCGTCCTGCCCAGAGGTGACCCAGCAGACGGCTATGATGATGCCAGAGAAGTCTCTGACCCTGGGGAGGATGTTGTTCCTGGGCAGCGAGACTGGGAAGTGCCCAGGGAAGCAGAGGAGGGAAACAGGCCTGGGGAAGCTCAGAGAGGTGAGGGGGAAGTGCAGTGCTGCCGGCTCCTGGGGTGCCGTCCCCAGTGCCTGGAGAGTCACTGCATACTGAGAGCCCGACCTCCCGGGACAGGGAGGGAACCTGCGCCAGGAGTTTTCCTGCTATGGAAAGTGGGGTGGGATAAGGGGCCAGACATCTCGGGACAGTGAGAGGAGGGAGAGGAAGGGGATTTACAGCCCAGGAGGGGCACGTGCATGGGGCCAACTGCAATGCAGCGGCCTTGCTGCTTCCAGAGGGGAGCCTGCACTCCTGGGGAAGTGATGGGGCCCCAGGAGCCAAGAGAGACGCCCCATCCCTGATCCCCACAGACACAGGGTACGATGATGCTGAAGAGGCAACTCTGACACATCCCCATGAGGACACCAAGGCTGAGAGACTGGACCCTGGTGCCCAAAGGTCCCTGAGCCCAGGGCCAGGAGAGCCCACCCCTGCCATGCGGTTGGGTGCACCTGGGATGGAAGAGAGGTCTGTGCAGCTGGGAGAGCCATGAGTGCCAGAGACCAGTCTCCCTTCTCCCACTGGTAGCAGAAAGAGCTGGGCATTTTGTCTGTTTTTGTCTACTTCTATGCCATGCATTGGTATTTGTTCTTATTAAAACCATTTGGGAGTTTGATCCAGAGCTGGTGCTTCCCTCCCCAGGTGTCGGGGTGTCTCCCCGAGGCTGATCAGGGAGGGTGAAGCACCAAGAACCAGCAGTGGGGAAGGGGCACATCTTGGGACCAGCGGGCTCTGAGACAGGCTGTGCACCTGCAAGTGCCCATGGACCCTGGAGTGCGGGAATAGTGAACAGTCCAGCTGGAGGATATTCCTGCTGGCAGAGACATTTCCATCCTGCAAACCACACGCAGAGCTTCCAGCCAAACTGGGTCTCTCTGCAGGGTCCCGTAATGCCCCTCTGGGCAGGGAGGTCCAGTCCCCTCACCCCGGGAGTGCCCCTGCTTGCTCTTTTCCCAGGGGCTCTGCCCGGGCCACCCTGGTCCCAGGCAAGGATGCCACCACCGAGAGGCAGTGACAGGGTTGGTCCTGGGCTGTGGCCCCACAGCAGTGAACCTGGAGGTGACAGCAGAGCCCTGAACACCCCAGCCAGCCCCAGAGGGGCTCATTGCCTGGGGATCACCTCCCCACAGTAGCTGGGAGGCAGCTCTGCTTCCCGCTGACCCTGCACATGATGCAGAGCAGCTTGTTGAGGTGCCAGGGGCTGGGATTTCCCCTCCTGTGGCTCCACAGGATCTCCCATTTCCAGGGGCTGCTCCTGGCTCCCGTGGCCCTCACGGACCCCCGAGCACTCCTGGCACAGCCCAGAGCTGGCTCCTTCCTGGCAGGGGCTGTGAGGCACCAGGGCTCAGGGAAGCCCTGAGACGCCCCCCTGCTCCCATCCACCCCCACCCCTCTGCCCTCCCGCTGATGGGCTGCAAGGGCAGAAGAAGGAGCTGCCTCAGCTGGGGCACCAGTTTGGCTCTGTGCAGGGGAATATCTGCATGCAGACGCAGGGGACGGGAGCAGTCAGTGACAGGAGAGGACATTTCCTTCAGCAGGGTGGGAGGCAGAAGAGGGAGAGGGCAGTGGGCTGGAGAAGGGACCACCACAATATGCAGGCTCCAGCCCAAAGTCACGATTCAGCCCCCGGCCTTGGGACAGGCCCATCCCTGAAGATGCTCACAAGGGCATATTTCCATGGAGAGAAGATTTCACGCCCATCCCTAAAGCAGGTGCCAATGGCAGCTGAGAGAGGATCCCTGGTCCTAGGCCGGGTTTTAACCAACTGCGCCCCAGCACCCACAGGTGAGAAACTTCTCACACAGGAGCTGAGTGGGGAGGAGGGTTCAGCAGCTGTGCAGCATCTGGCACCCAAACTGCCCTCCCTCCTCCAGCCGGGGGGGGGGGGGGGTCTCCGCACCCTGCTGGCTCTTCCTGATGGATTCCCCATGCCACACACTGACAGGCAGTGGGGCTAAGGCCAAGCGCACAAAAACACACTCCGCCTTCACCCTGGCTCATTTCCTTTCCTGTTCCCTACTTTTTGCCTTGCATTTTTCTCTTTCCTTCCTTTTCTCATCCCCCCACCCCACCACTTCTGCATCCATCCTCCACTCATTTACCGATTTCAGCCTTGGCAGGCACAGGAAAGCATGGGACCACGCCACTGCCGTCAGCTCTCCCTGCCCAGCTGCCCCATCACAGCTCGCCTCTCCCCCGCAACAGGCACCATCAGGCCAGGAGACAAAAATCAGATGTCTCTGCCCAGGGTCTGGGGCCTCTCTTGGGGAGGCAGAGGATAACGTCCCCAGCCCCAGTGCTGCCCAGCGCTGACTCAGCTTCACAGGAGGGTTTCAGCTCTGGGTCCCAGGAGGGGCAGCTCTCCTCTGCCCCAGCAGCCAAGCCACAGCCCGGCAGTGGGGCTGTGTGAGCCCCCTCCACCCCCCCCCCCAGCCGGGTCAGGGCAAAGCTGGGCTCCCTGCTGGGAACAGCCACAGCTCGGTAGTGCTGCAAACAGCAGGATCCTGCCCTCGAGGAGAGGAGGGAGCCAGTGGCTGTCACCAGCACCCTCTCCCATGGCAGCGTTTCCCCATGTTGGGCTGGGAACTCCTCCAGCCCCAGGCCCTGTACTGACCCTCCACGGGCAGCAGCATGTCCCAGGGCTGGGGATGTCTTGGCTCCTCTCCAGGACAGAGCCCTGCTGCTGGGGACCTTGCAGGATGGCTGGGCCGTGTGTGCAGAGCTGGGAAGGGATCACAGGAGGGGCCTGGACCTTCAGTGTAGGCGTGAGGGAAAAGTACCAGCACTGCTCAGCAAGGGCTCTCAGACATCTCTGTCCCACTGGCCTCAGGGCTCAGCCCCAGCAGCCCTGCATGTGCCAGGGCAGGGGGACACTGGGGCGCAGAGGGGCTCTTGCTCTGGGGCAGACACCTCTGTGCTGGAGCACCCGCTCTGCAGGGACCTCGTCCTGCACCAGGCGCCCCTAACCAGCCTCTTCTGCCCTGGAGCTCTGCCCATGCCGAGCTGTGGCAAAGACCGAGATTTACACCTCAGGACCATAGCGCAGTGTGAGCAAGGGCCGGATCCTGCTCCCTCCCCTCGCTGCTCCCAGACCAGCCACTCTCCCCTCGGGGCTGGGCAGGGGTCCTGCATGAGCCCTGGGCTCTGGGACTTGCGCAGCTGCGAGGAGCGCAGGGGTCAGCTGGCGCTTGGTGCCATGTCCAGCCCTCGGCTGGGCTGCAGGAGAGCTGGGCTGTGCCGGCCCCGCTCAGGGTCTGCCCTGCCCTCCTGCCCCTTCCCGGGAACACGGCCCTGCTCAGCCTGGCTCTGGCCCCACATGCACTGCTCTCTGCCAGGGACACCCATGGTGTCACCAGCACAGCCCCAGGGCGGTGGGGCAGGGCAGGGGTGACCCTGGGGGCTCTGGGGGGAGCTGGGGCTCAGATACCACCTCTGTCCCCAGGACCTGGAGCCTCCCTGCTGGCAGCCCCTGCCCTGAGACAGCCCCCTCCCTCCCCAGCCCCTGGCCCCTCTCTCCCTGTGGGAGATGCAGGGCTCAAGCCTGAGTCCAGTGGGAGTGGGGGTTTCCCATGCGGAAGGGGGTTGGGTTTGCAGCGCCCACGTGCATTACTCACCTCCATGGGGGGGGTCTTGCTCTGTGAACACCCTTCTCCCATGGGCTTCCCACAGTCTGGCTGGAGACAAGTGGTGCCGGCTTTGCTCAGCCCCATGGCCCCTCCACCATGGGGTTAGCACCTGCTCAGACAGTCCTGGGGCTGCATCAGGCCGTGCCCTTCCCCATAAGGGCATGCGGGGCTGGGCTCATCCCTCACATGAAGGACACGCTCTCCCCAACATCTGGTGCAGGGACCTCTCTGCTCAGCTGCAGAAATGTCACCACACAGACACACGTGGACATGGGCCAGAGATGGACAAAGAGTGAAAACATGAAGACGTGGCCCTGTTCCATCGTCAGGATGATGTCTTCAGCATCCCTGGGAGATGTTTACCAGGCTCAAGACCAGACCCGCAACCGAATCTCTTGCCTTGGCTATAGGAAACTGTGTGCCTGCTCTGATGCTCCATGCAGAGCCTGCAAGAGGAGCAGAGGGGCACAGCGCAAGAGCCCGGGTCCATAACCAAAAGGTGATGGATCAAAACAATCCATGTTCTTCACAGACATTCATGGTCAGAGTGTTGGTCTAAAACAGAAGTCTAATTCTTCAGGATCTTTTGCTTAGGGTGATGCCCATGTGCGGAAACCAAACCTCTTGAAGAGGATTGCTGGTCGCTGTCCAGATGTTGATGGTAGTCTCTATCACAGGTGCCCTTGCAACAGCATCTTCAGCTAAACTGGGTGAGAATCCCTGAATGGGATTTTTCCAGTGAATCCTTATAATCTGGCTGGCCCATGGTCCTACGTGACCACTCCAGAGCATGCACGATCCATTTCTGTTGATATAGGACTATATCGGACAAATCTGAACATCATCCTTGTATCATAGCTGTAACTTTAATTCCAAAGATCTTACCACAGTGCAAAAGAAGTGACATCCTCATTCCAGCATTGTCCCTCCTTACCTGCCTGTCCCTCTCCCCTCCCCCTGAGCTCTCCTTTCTGCTGGCGGGAGTTTTCTGATGTTCTTGATGACCTCACTACACCTCCCTGCTGACCTATGGGCTAATGGCCAATCCAGCTGATGCAAGGAATTGACTCCACAGTCAACATCCCAGACACGTCACCCTGACCCACCTCTCCCTCTCCCCTCCCCCGAGATCTCCTCTCCATGGGGAATGTTCTGACCTGATTCCTGACCTCACAGTGCCAGATTGCTGCCCAATCAGATTGCTGCAATAGAGTGACCTTGCAAAGAAGGTCCCAGCCATGTCACCTTTATCCGCCTCTGCCTCTCCCCTCTTCAGGAGCTCTCCTCTCTCTTGGGGGCTATCTCCTACCCTTGATGACCTCACATGCCTGCCCACAGCTCCTGTTGCCTGCGGTGACCCCAGTGCCTGCTCACCTGCTGCTCGCTAGGAGGTGCGGGGACAGCAGTGATTCACCAGTGACATCCCAGTGACCACCTCCACCTGCCTCCTCTCTCCCCTCCTGCTGAGCTCTCACCTCCCATGGTCAGGTGCATCTGATGAGCCTGATGCCCTCACAGTGCCTGTCTGCCTGCCCAGGGCAATCCTGCTGCTGCAGCTGAAATAACCTCCCAGCCAGCATCCAGTCCTCTCACCTTTATGCATGCTACTGACTCTTGTCTCACAGGGCTGCCATCTCTCCTGAGATGCACTTGATGACCTCCCAGCTCCTGCCTGTTGCCTACTGCTGGCCAATCAGGTTGTTGCAATAGTAGTGACATAATGATGTCATTTCACCTGGGCAGGCTTTCTGATGATCTGCCTGGGCTCTTCCCACATGGGAGGCTCCACTTCCCACATGACACCCTGTCAGAAGGCGAGACTACACTTTCTGGAGAGGAGCAATCCATCCTGTTCCCAGCTCTCACCCTTGTTGGGGGGGAGGGATGGAGATTCAGGACAAAAGCTTCCCTGGAGATGCTGGGGATTGAACCCAGGACCTCCTGCATGCAAAGCAGGTGCTCTTCACTGAGCTACATCCCCTAAGAGCCTGCTGAGGGGTGGGACATACTCTTCTCCCATGATGTGCCCCTGACAAGTACAGCCCTGTTGGCCCCTGGTGCCCTGAGAGCCTCAGCAGAAAGCAGCATTTGAACCCTCCTGCTGGGCCACAGGCTGGGATGGGGGAAGTTGAGATCACCTCTCAGCTGGGGCTGGTCCTGCACCAGGGCTGCATCATGGAGTGCTGCCCCTTCAACATCTCTGCAGCTGATGGGGGCAGGAGGAGACTCTCGCTGCAGGTGCTGCTCCCATGCTCAGGCCCTCCCAGGGAGGGTCAATGGAGAGGAGCAAACCCCTTCCCCGAGTCACCTCTGCCACCCCATGCAGCACTGCTGTGTGTGTCACACCTGTCTTCGATGACAGCAGCAGGAGCAAATGGGGTGAGGGAAATGCCCTCCCCAGGGTGATGTGCCCACAGCTCCAGTTGCCCCCTGGCGTGTGCACTGGAAGGGCCATGAAAGCAGGCAGAGCCGATCCTGGGCAGGGAGCTGCCCACAGCCCCTCACCTAGGTATTAGGCCTCCCTCTGCACTGCTCTGCCCACCAGCACCTGGCAGTGGGCAAATGGCAGTGTCCCCTTCCCTGGGAATGGGAACGTGCCTGGGACCAGGGACATTCCCATTACCTCAGCACCGGGAACTGGACACTGGAGCTGCCCCAGGAGAGCACCAGGTGGGAGTCTCTGTGGCGCAGCAGGTAGTGCATTTGGCTGTTAACTGAAAGGTTGGTGGTTCGAGCCCACCCAGGGATGTTGCCCTGTTGGTGGGGTGCCTGGGGGATTGTGCTGCCCAGCACCCTGGGTTTTGCTCACAGTCACCATGTCCCAGCTCTGGGACAGCAGATCTGCTGCTGGCTGGGACATGAATCTTGCTGTGGGACATCCTTTCTAGACCATGGGGGATGGCCAGAGAGGCTAGAGAGCAGCACGGAGGATGTACATGGGAGTGATTCAGACATCTGCCTGATGTGCAGACAGCTCTGCCAGAGACCCCCCACCCTGTGGCAGGGTCAGTCCTTCATCCGCCCCAAGCAAAACCTCAGGGTGGAGGACAGCACTCTCTGTCCAGTCTGTGCTTGATCCTTAGACTGACTCCTTGGCTGGAGAGAGGCTGAGTCTGGAGACAGAGAGGGATGTCCTGGGTCGCAGTCGCAGCTGAGCTCCTGATGGGTCAGCAGGGTTCAGAAGCAGCAAGAGCTGCCAAGACGGCCAATGCAGCATGCGGGGCTGCAGGAGCAGGGCTTCTCCCTCTGTGTGGGGACAGGAGGCTGCAAGGTGCTGCAGCTGGGCTGGGCAAGGCAGCCTGATGGGTGAGTACATTTGGGTAAGGAAAGGGTTTTTTTTGTGCCGTGAGCTGGTACTGAGGGGATAGAGAACACAAAAGCAAGTTTGTGTGCAATCTTCAGGAGATATTAAAAAAATAATAAAGTAAATTTGGAGAGCAAAACAGACTGCCAGTCTTTGATCTGGGGCTGTTGTGAAGTCATGGTTTTACAGGCAGCTTTTAGCCTTCCTGCTAGACCCCAGGGGAGTCACTGCCTTTCTGCCCTGCCTTGCGCCCTTTCAGCAGGAAGGAGCTGATGCAGAGGGATGTTCATTAGGGGTCCCAGACAGGTCCCTCTGTGCTCTTCCTCACACTGAAGTCCCTGCTCCCTGCGCAGCTGGTTAAACAGCCCCCTCCCTGCCACTCGCATTCAGTGCTTCTCCCTCTACACCTGCTGGGCCAGGACGCCAAGGACAGACCCCACTCTGCACTCTGCTTTGTCTCTTGCCATACAAATCCCATCCTTTTCCACAAATCCAATCTTTCTGCCTCTCAGGCCCACTGCCCTTCAGAGGGCAAGGGCCAGCCTGCCTACTCACCCCTCCATCTCAGTCAGACATCTCCCATAGCATCGCAAATGAGGGGAAGAAATTGCCATGGGCAGAGCAGGAACTTTTAATGCAACCCTACTGGGAGGTTTGGCAGGTCAGATCAAATGACCCCAAACACCCCTTAGGAACTCAGCTTTTACTCTCAGCATCAGTGTTCATGGCCTCACTTGAGCTTCCCCAACAGCTGACAGCCCAACTATGGGACTTTAATAACGCTGGGACTTCGCTTGGACCACAAGCCCCCTTCCTCATGGTTCCTTGCCTCTTACGGATGCTTCTGGAAAACAGCTCCAGAGGAAGCACTGGGGTTTCTTCACATGAGTTCTCCAAAAATGCTCTTCTCTCTTCACTTGCCTTGCTTCAAAGGGCAAAGGGCAGTGTTCCCTTCCTTGGGGCTGGGAATGTGGCGGGGATCAGGGACATTCCCATTCCTGCAGCACCGGGGACTGGATACTGGAGCTGCCCCAGCTGCTCCAGTTTGTGCTTGATCCTGGCCTGACCTGTTGGCTGGAGAGAGTTGCTCTTCAGCAAAAGGCACAGGAAAGGGAAACCTTCCCAGGGCTTCAGATCAGAGGAAAGACAAGAATCCCCTCCCCCATTACTCTGAAGTGATATTCCACCTGGAGGGCCACAGAAAAGAAACAGCAAAGATTATCACTGGCATCTGGTATTTTCCAGTGCACAAAGGTCATTTCTCATCCTCCCTTCTGCCCCTTGTCTTCAGCCTTCCTGTCAGTGCTCTTATGCCCCTGAGCTAATACTGGCAGGTCCACAAATCGCATTTTTGATCTGACCAATGAGCTAAATGATCACTGAGCTAAACAGAAACTGTCCATCTTCTATCCCTGAAAGGCCCAGCAGGTACATTCCCTCTAGAAACAGGGTCAAAGGGGAGGTGTTCTTCTGAGGTGTTTCCTGAGAATGCAGCAGTGACAAATGCATTGCAAAACTAGAGCATGCCCTGCACCTTTTAAAGCAAGGCCTGACAAGGTCGGTCAATGGCCAAATGAACACGCAGGAAGGGGTCTTTCATACTCACTGCCCATAGAACTGCGCTTTTCCACAAGTCCATATGGCACAAGGAGGACCTCACTCAGTAGCGCATATCTCTCCTGGCCACCTCTGGATTCTTGTAACCAGTTTCTCAGGTGGCGGCATGCCTTCAGCACTGCCCTTCCTCCTGCCTCGCTCCACCTTCCTTGAGCAGCTCCCTTGGATGCCTGGCAGCACGCTGAAAATACACATTGTGGGGAGGTGGTGTGAGCACAGGCGGAGTTTGGTCTCCGTCCTGTACTCACAAGCTGGGCAGAGACAGAGATCACCCCCAGCTGAAACGCCCAGGGCTGCATGATGTGCCCGCAGGAATGCTCAGCATGCCCAGATACAGGCTCTGTCTTGATGCGGCAAGGAAAGCAGCAGGGTCCTTTATAAAGACAGCCTCTAAGAGACACAGTTACCCCGTCCTCGCAAATATATTAAACACTGCTCGATGGTCTCAGCTGCTGTGTGTTTAGGTATGGAAAACTGATTGTTCCTGGAGACCCAGTGTCAAAGAAGGAGAAAGTGGTGTAAAGGCATTCTTGCCATCGAGGGATCAGGAGTCACCGCGACATGTGATAAAAGATATTCAGAGCTGCTATGAACCTGGTGTCCAGAGGAAGCATCTCACCCAAACAAGCACAAGAGTCCAGGGTCACCCTCATCCATTCCTCCAAGGGTCTCACCTGCCATGAGGCGCTTTGCCCTCAGCTTTCTTCCCCTTTCCTTTCTGCATAGTCGGAGCTGTTATTTTGGGTGGAGGATGCCTCCCTCTCAAGAGGAAGCACTGGGCAGGAAGATTTCCTGTAAGCAGGAGACAAGAAAACACCTCAGGATAGAATTGCAGAGACCTTTTGAAAAGGAAGGATATGCAGATCTGATCAAGCCTGTGATAAAACTGTCAGGCCTCCAGCTGATTGCTTTCAAGCCTTGTTTCCTGGGTGGTCTTTGGCCCTTCCGGACAATGGCTTCTCTCTTTCTTTTCGTTTTTACTGTGCAACATCATTTCCTGTGGTACTGTTTTTTTCTGTTCTTTCATGTTCTATCCTAGTCACATTATGAAAAAGGAGGCTTGCTGGGATGTACTGGTGAATGAACAAAGCCTCTCTGGGGGCAACAATTTCACACAAGGGGAGCACATCCTTGGATCTGTCTACTGATCTCATATGCCTGCAGTTCCTCTGTTGACACAGTCAACCCAAAGGCACTGTTTTGGGGATGTTTATGAGAAATTCAGAAAGAAAGCTTAGAACTCAATGTTTTGAAAATGAAAGGAAGTCTTGGCATAGGTTACCAGACTTTGTACCATCTACTCAAGGTGACTCTTCCCACCACTTGAAAACACACTGATTCCATGAAATAGCTCAGCCCCTCCATTACATACAGCTCCAGGCACAATTTAGGATTCACATTGCCCAAGGACAGTTCTCAAGTTTGCCTCCCTTCTGCACCAAAGCCTCAAATGGAAGAGCAGTTTGCAGTGCACGCCAGGGCACTGAGTCCTGTGGAAATGGGGGAAAATTTAACTTGGAGGTATCAGCTGCAGGTGGGAGTGTTGGGCTGCCCCGAGGTCTTGTTCCCTCAGGAGTCACTTGAGATTTCCCATATTGGGTAAGCAGCATCACCTCTAGTGCCTCATGCTACATGAGACATCCCACTGTCACCTTGGCTCCAATGCCCTGCCAAAGAGGACAGAGGGAGAAGACACAAACCCCTGCCAGGAACCAGCTGTTTCATTACCTTTCTTGACACTGGACTCATCTTTTCCCATCTCTTCTTCCCGGGTTGGCTTCACAGGTGCCACAGGTGGTTTTCTAGCTGTACTCTCAAACTTGTACCTGGAAACAGGAAAAAGACACCAGTCTAAAGGGAGGGCACCACACTTCCTTTGCCCCTTGGGTGATTAATGAGGACACAGGGGCATTTGGGAGCTACTGGGAAGGCCATCTTTTTCCAAAGCAGAATATGAAGAATACGCCAGATGCTGGAGGAGTGCAGTAGCAAGCTGAGTGACATCGTGAAGACCTCGAGAACCTAGAGGGGCATGAGCTTCCTCATCAGGCCCTTTGAGAGCTTTCCTAGCCTTCCTATGAGAAAGCTCATTTTAACCCAGATCCTCTCTGCTGCCATTGTGACCATCTCCCATCTCCCGTTCAATGTTCATGTCCAGGCAGAACACAATAGTCTCCTTCCCTACAGCTTTCCAGCACCATTTCTAATTCCCGTCTCACCCTCCAACTCACTTGCAGGCCCTCCCAAGCTCATGTCTATCCATCTGTAAAAAGGAACCTCCATCTCCCAGACAAGTAATGGAACAAAACACTGAGCATGATGGGAGCCAGGACAAAGCTCGCCAAACCCCCCTGGGCACAGCCTTCACTTTGGCCTAGATAGGCCTCCCACAAAAAAACTTTTGACCCAAGGAAACACATTCAGGACACATTTGATTCATGCAGGTCTCACAGAAGACATGAAAATGTCCCAAGCCAGCAACTAGTAGGGACCTGCACTTTGATGCACATTTCAAAGAGTTACTCTCAGATGAGTTTCTGAGCAGCCTTCACAAGCACTGGCAACACAATGCTACCAAACATGCCGTGAGAAGCTGCTCGCTTGGCCACCCAGGGGCTAAGAAGCAAACATACTCACTCAGGAAAGATGATGACCTGACCAGAATGGGGCTGAGAAGCAGCAGTTTTGGTGCCTGAGAGGACTGAATCTCTCATCTCTGGCATCTGCAAAGTGACAGACATGTGTGAGGTGATGCCAAGAAAATTATCTCAGTGCTCACAAGGGCAGCAAACTTTTCCACTGCTCAGAGAAGAAGCTGCCTCACTGAAATGCTGAATTTCTCCACTCCTCTCAACAGTCCCTCAGTTATGAAGCACAGAAGCTGGAGAGAAACTAAGGAGAGAGGGTAAAAACACTGTCAGGCTTTTTGCAAGGCTGAGAATCCAGAGACTCAGTCAGGAGACTAGGTCTTTCCTAATGCAGAAGCTGATGGAGGCAAGCACACGAGAAGGCATTGCACTAGTTGGGATTCCCGGCGGCTGCATTTTCCCTGCCGGCTTGATGTGGGGTTAACCACACAGTCTCTCCTAACATTCAGACAACTGCCTCTGCACCATAGAGGAATGGAGAGGCAAAGCGGGTAACAACTGGGAGGGCCAAACTTCTGGGGTGTGTTCAAGGGGCAGCTGCTCTGGGACCCACTGCAACAAAGGCTGGAGAAAAGGCCCTGGCCCAGAGAATGGACTGAAAAGACACCACGCACTAGGACAGAAGGAAGAGACAGAGCTGGGAAGCCTACAGGCCTACAGCCTGCTTACATCTCTGCCTTAACCCTCGAGGGGCTCACCTCAGCCTGCTTTCACATCTCACCTTTCCAGATGCACCTGAAAGACCAGCATGAAGGACAGAGCTGCACTAGAGACCTGGGGAAGGGCATTGGGCTCAAATGATTCTCACTTTGACATGCTGCAGCCACGACTGCCAGTGTGCAGATGCACACATTAGGACAGAAAGACCCTCTTCATGCTGGTGACCCTCCAGGGCACTGGGAAGAGCTGGTCAGCACAACTAGACCAACACAGCAACAGCAGCAACAGGGGGCTGGTCCCATATGGGCCTTGGTCTGCCTGGGCCTCTGCTTCCTGCCCAGAGAGTGGGGTCAGCAATGATCCCTGCAAAAACAAACCTACACAGACACAGACCTAGAAACGCTACAGAGCAAGAGCATGAGAGTGATAAATATTCTGACCAGCTGCCATATGGGAGAGATGAAACACACTCAGGCCCTCCAGCTTCAGAGAGAGAGGACTGAGGTCAACAGAGAGTTCACAGCGATGTCTGACATCCCCACTGGTCCAGGCAAGGGGAGGAGGGATCCATTACGATTCCTCACCACACCAGAGCTCAAGGGTGTCCCATGAAGGGATCAGGCCAAGCTTCCAAAGGGACACACAGAAATATTGTTACACAGCTTAAGGGCAAACTGCTGAACTCACTGCCTTACCATCCCAGGCACAGCCAAAGGACGCATGGGTTCAAATGTGATCACTAAAGGGCACTAAACCATGGCTTCTGGAAGGAGGGAAGTCTACCTGGAAAAAACACACAAGACCTGCCCTTTCCTTGGACTTTTTTCCCTCAGCACATGGAAACAGGCTCCCGGGCTGGATGAATCTTTGGGTGGACTCAGCACAGCTATTCCCAGGGTCATCATTTTGCCAAATCCTCTGAATGCTCAAGACAAACTGTCCAGGGAGTTGTCATTACTCTAGGCCAGGACCGTCCATGTGCTTAAACAGGTCATGGCAGGCTAATAGAACTGCAGTCACTTGTGATTTAAAAAAGGACTGCAAGTAGTGCTGGAGAAATGGAAAACTTACCCCAAGAAGAACTTCTACCAGCTGCTCCGTCCCATTCAGCCTTCTCAGAAAGTCTCTGTAAAATCTCATTTTCACATCTACTCCTTGAATAACAAGCATGCCAATGTCCTTCAACACAAGGGCAACATTTTTCCCACTCTCCAGGCAGCGGGAGAAAAGACGCATGGTCTCTTCTATGCAAGCCTCCACTGTTTTCCGAGGAACAGAGATGTCCGAGGCTATGCGAGCATACTTCAGGGGCTCGGAGAGCTTATGACCTAGGAAGCAGAAAAAGAGGAACAAAGCCACTAGTGCAGCAGGCTAACACAGAGCAGCGGCAGCTTTGAGGTCTTCAAGCAAGACACTGCTACAGAGCTGTCTTCTTTAACATCTGGTAAAGCTCCTGAAGGAATCTCATGTCATCTCTCCCTAGGAGAAGTTCAAAGCACTCTGCAAACGGATGTGCCAAGTGTACAACAATGCTTTCTTCCCTACAGAGATCGAAAGAAAGGGCCTGGCCATCTCCTATGAACATGGGGCACGATGGCAGGACAAGGAGAAGAGAAAGGGAACCAGTTCCCAAGAGGGCGGAGTGGGTGCCAGGTACTTGTGCTCACACTCCGTGCATTCCAGGTTGGGAGACATTTAGCTGTGCCACATCACATGGTGAAAGAAAGAAGGAAAACACAAGCATTGCACTACTCCCCTTCAGATCCTTCCAGCTACCCCCAGCACCCTCAGAACTGCACAGCAAACATCCCTGCTTTTGGTGCCAGAAGCCCAGCTCCAAGAAGTGCCACACTGATGTTGACATCACAGAGAACATGTGGAGTCCTTTGAAAGGAAAGACCCACTGCAAACACAACTTGGAGCTCCTGCTGCCCCACAGGCATCACTGATATCCACTACAGATGCAGGGCTCACAGGGATGACCAGCAATCACAGCACAGATGGCCTCTGATGGGTTTTCATACATACTATTGTCCCCATTTCCATTTCAAAGCTCTCTACAGCTGCCTTTGACCTACTTCAAAGTAGAAGGAGAATGGAAGAGCCAGCATGAATGCCCTTATTCAACTTTACAACCTCCAGTGTGGCATAAACATGGACCACTGTTTTTAAATCAATTTGATGAGAAGCAGCAGCCCCAATACATCTGGCATGTAGCCAGCTATTAAACAAGTCAGGGAGAGAGGGAGCATAATTGTAATGTGCATTACGATGACATGATAATTAAAAACTGAAGCTGTTCTCAGGACCTGGGGAAGCAATTCTAGGTTTCTAACAGTCACCACTGAACAGCAGTTATGCACACCCCAAAGATGTCCTAAGGCAAAGCAAAAGTTTCAGCCTGTCTTCTTACCAGGAGCATAGGCCTTATCATAGGTGAGGCCATGAACCTCTGCAATAGTCTTCGAAAGACAGAACATGGGTCTGCGAACAGCCAGGAAACCATGCTTCCCAACACCAACTCGTTCAGTTACAACACCAAAGGTCCCAAGCTGAATAACCCTCACTCCCTGAAAACACAAAGCAAGAGAAGAATTATGAGACTGGTAGGTGGACAGGCTGGTGACTTGTCAGCGCATGGGGATGGTGCTCAGTGCCCTGCCCAATCCTGCTGTACAAAGGGGACAGACGAAGCACTCAGAAAAGCTTTGGAGAAGCCTTGGAGAAGTTCTTCTGAAGAACTTTCCAGATGTTTTCATCCCCCTCCCCTTCACCCTCTCAAAAATACAAGTCAAAGCAGAGAAATCATCCCTCAGATCCAGAAGATCCAGAAGAAGGCTTTCCTGGGCAGGCCCACGATGGCAGACCCACCTGGTTCAGCATCAGCTGCTGTACAATGTAGTCAGACACACCTTCCCAGACAGCAAGGGTCTCTGGAAAATAAGGGAAAGACACGTCATGCTCTGGGGGGGCCAGCTCACAGCCGTTCAGCACATGCCTAGCCAAGGAGATGACAAGTGCAAGCATATTCGAACTGCATCCCCCTCCCCAAACATACCCCATCCCTGACAGGGGCTCAGCAGTTGAGGTGGGCACTGCCTTGAGGCTACAACCTTTATCTGCCCCCACGAGGGGTCTGCAGCTGAAACAGAGGCATTAGGACATGCAGATCCTACCACGGGACATCCACAATGTGTCCCTGAGCTCAAAGTCTGCGGGAAGGAATTACAGGCAGTGCTCAGGGTCCCAGAAAGAAAGACTTGCTGAGCTGAGGAAAAGTCTAAGGATTCCTTTCCAGCACATGTGATTCTATCTGCTTCTTCAGAGCCCAGCAGCAGCTGGCTGGAGCCCTCAGCCTTTTTCAGACATCAGGGCCAGCACCCAGGAGTTCTGCTGGCCACAATGGCACCTGAGCCAGAGGGGACCATCAGTGGGGGATCTGGCTGCAGCCCCCAGCCCCACCCAGCCTCCCCCCGGCCCAGGGTTTCCACAGCCATGTTCAGAGTTAATGGTCTCTGCGACAGCTCCCGGGAAGGAGATCCTGAAGGCCTTACCATGGGTGGGGAGCATTGGCACCACCTGCCCATGCTGCGTCCCATGGCCAGTGTCCCAGAGCTCCATCTTTGTCCTCCTCGCCCTGGGTCACCCCGCAGCAAGAGGTGACAATGAAACAGCTTCTCTCCTCCTCCTCCTCCACACGTCACTGCAGCCCCGCTCTGCCCCAGCCTCCCCTCGCCGGCTCCTGCTCAGGGTCGGCAGCTCCTTGCAGCAGAGTGGTGCTGAGAGCAGCCCCAGTGCCTGGGCTCCCCCGGCCTCGCTGCGACGTGTGGGGAGAGGCCGGGCCGCACGGGAGAGGGCAGCTGTTGCTGTGACACGGGATGTCCCCTGTGACCACAGCCCGTGTCACAGAGGGGGCACGGCCCCCCTCACCCCAGTGCCCTGGCCAGGGCTGGCCCTGCAGTGGGCAGGGACTGCATGGAGCAGTCGGGGACTGCCCCTGCCCCCACGCAGGCTGGGCCGCAGGGAGAACCCCGCTGGGGGTCCCGGCCGGGCTGGGCACTGCGTCTGTGCTCACCCGGCCATGGCCCCCATGCGGGAAACCTGGCTGCGAGGGAGGGCAGCGGGCACTGCACCGCACTCGCCCCATGGCGACACAGCACAGGTGGCTGCTGCCACCGGGGAGGAAGCGCTGACAACTGACCGCACCAAAACACCCAGCAATGACTTGGCAGTGACCAAAACCTTCTTCTGGGTGCTTGAACCAGTGGGTCCTTCCCTTGCCAGTGAGATTCTCCAGAAAACTTGCAGGGAACCAATGTTCAGCACCGTTAACCTGCAGACGTGGTTTAGACCTAGTCACTGCGGCACCTCAGGGCCTGGCGTGGATGGGGACTGAACAGGGGAAGAGGCAGCGCCAGCAGAGCTGCAGGCACCAGCTCACTAAACACACAGGGGTCACAGACTGCTCTGCCTGCACTGCTCTCACACCTGCACCAGCTATTGGCCTCCTCACACCAGCCCACAAACACTTAAACCAGCAGAACTGGAGGAGCGCGGGGACCCTGAAGCCAGGTGTGGGGCTGACCCTCGCAGAGGCAGGCAGCAGCTGCAGGGACTTGGCAGCAGGTTAAACACAAGCTCTGAAGATTTCACAAAGATGCCGCAAGAACCATCTCCAAGAAACAAGAGATACTCAGAGGTGTTGCGCAGACCTCTGCTCTGAACACGCTCAAATCTAGGGTAGAAATGTCTAAGGGGGTGAGGAAATAAAAGATGGAAAAGCAACTCATACACCCACTTAAATAACTTACTCCTAAAGCAGGGCTCAGCAACTAGGTCTGTAAAAACTTCTCAGCCGCACACTTCCCCACTCAGCAGAAGGCAAGAGGCAAAGTATTAGATCAGCTAAGGCAAAGAGGAAGTCTTGGGAAAACTTCTACTTCAGGAACAGAGAGCAGAAGCACTTTCTAAGGGTTTTTTCTATGTCCTTTCAAAAAGAATAGGAGACACTGGAAGGGTACTTTGGTCTTTTTTCCAAAAAAATCATTCCTTTGCCACTGTTATGCTCCCAAACCCAGCTGGTGCTGTCACTGGCCTGACAGCAGAAGGGGCCCAAGAGTCGGGGGCTCCCGCGGGGCCGGAGGCGGCCCAGGCCGGGCCGCGCCTTCCCCAGCAGCTGCTCGCACACACCGGGCTGCGGTGCCTCCGGCTGCCCCTGCGCACGCAGCCGCTCGCTCTGCCCAGCCCACGGCCCGCGGCCCTCGGCCCCGGCGCGGCAGCTCCCAGCGCTGCGGCTCGAGGCTCCGGGCGGCCACACGCCAGGAGATGCTGCCCCGCGCGGCACCAGCCGCCTCTCGCCCCCTCCCTCCCCGCAAGGCCCGGGCAGCCCTGACCCTGCCCCCGCCCCGCCCCTCACTGCCCTCCTCTGAGCCAGTGCACATGCTCCGAGGGAGGAGGCGGCACTTCCGGCCCTGTGGGGGCAGGGCCTGTGTTTCCATGGCCACCGCCCCTGGTACCGCTGGCCCCGCCCCCGCCGGGTCCCGCCACGGCGCCGCTCTCGAGGCCGCGGAGAAGCAGCTGCAGCAGCAGCGGGTGTTGACGGCTGCTGCGCAGGGAGCCCGGAGCGACGCTGCGGCCCGGCATGTGCTCGTGTGTGCGGAGCCTGCGGTGGCTGCTGCCGGCCGGGGCTGGGGCCGGGGCGGAGAGCGGGGAGCGAGGGGGAGCAGCGCCGGGCTGGCCCTGGGCTGCGGGAGTTGTGCTGCAGGGGAGCGTCGGCAGGGAAACGCTGCTGCCGGGGCGCTGCTGCCACAGGGCCCCGCTCTGCCCCGGGGCCTGGGCGAGTCTGCACCAGGGGACGCACGCGCACATGACGGGAGCCCCGGGAGGCCGCGGCCTTTTGTTCAGAAGTGGGCGAACAAGCCAGGGGCCATCGCAGCCTTTGGCATTATCTGCCATGAGCGGGTGGCCCTGAAATTTTGTCTCCATCAGCAGCCCAAGAAAGGGGCTGGAGGGTGGATCCCAGAGTGTCCCTCTGCTGGGAGAGCATAGAGAAGCGCTGGAGGCCGGCCCAGAGGAGCCACCTGACCATAGAGATGGGCTGTCCCCTCCAGGTGACCATAGAGACGTGGCATGGTATGTTGCAGACTGTCCCTTTGCTAGGAAGACCATGGAGCCAGCGCTGGCGGAGCCAACTCCAGAAAGTCCCCGAGAATCGTGACCCTCCTGAACTCCCCTTCTCACTGCACTTTCCTTTCCACCCGTTCTTCATCCCACGCTACTTCCAGTGCTACCTCCAGGAGAGAAACGTGACTTGTCCCAGTTTCCTGCACATGTTACGTATCACAGCAAATACAGCCCTTCCCTGTTTCTGGGGTTCGACCACAGGTGTGAAACACTGGTGCTGGCTGACGTTCAAGATCTTTTCACGATACAAACTGCATTCCCAGCTTTTACATTTGTGATGCTTTTCCATGCAGACTGGGCACCTCTCTCACAAAATCCTGGACAAACCATTTAAAGACTAACAGCCAGGGCCTTGTGCTGGCCCAGATCTGCACATCAGCTTGCAGCTAGGGCACCTTCTTCTTGTGCCCATGTTATCTGCAGTCTCGCAGCAGGCAGAAATGTCAATAATGCAGCTATGGAGATGTTTGTGCAATGCCTGACAGAGCTCAAAAAAGTTTCTTGACCCAAATACCTTCCTGCCATCCTTAACATGAGAGTAATGTCTGTTGTGCAAAAGGAGAAAACAGGATTGGAATATTTGAGATCATTTTTTGGCTTAAATATCCCCCAGCTTTTTTTTACCCTTGGACATGATGAAGATGTGTTTAGTAATGTGTAGCAGATCCTCAGACAATGGAGTTTTGCTCAGCACGACTGTCCTGTTCATGGACCACCAACAAAACAGTGGTCATTGCCCCTGCTATTTAGCTTGACTAAGTAGTGCTACTTTCTGTGGATGGTTTAGAAATGGAGCGTAGAGCATATGGCACTGCCTGTCCAACCCCAGCCACTTTTATGATAAAGGTTGGCAGATGGAAAGTCTGATCAGAAAACAAAACAAAACTCCCTTTGACTCTAGTGGATCACTGACCCGAACACTTATAAAATCTCTGTATTTGTATTGCTTAACTTAATAGTGGGGAACTACAAAGATGTGTGCCAAAGCTGGTCCTTCATGCTGCAACCCCAAAGCCTAAGCCTCTGTGCCCTTTGGGAACCACAAGGTGATGGAGAAGCGGGACCTCGACATCAAGACCAAGTACCTGCAGCACCTCCAGGGCCTGTGCTGTTAAAGGACGCTGGATCCAGTGGATTTTTGAATAAACGGATTCCTCCTTCCTGGTCTGCTGGAAGGGAGACTACTGCAGTTCTCTGTTCCCTGGTCCTGCCAGCAGTGAGACGTGGCATGTACTTCCAAGAGGCATACACACACTCTGTACGGATATGGTCAACCACCCAAAAATCAACTCCGGCAGGGGCACAGTACCTTTACAGGCACCACGGAGACATGAGCAGCACTCATAAACATGAACGATACAAACGGCCTGGTCCTGTTCTTGCTCACCAGCTAATCAGACTCAAAGCTTGCAGGAGACCTCACACGCACCCTCGCACGGGTGTCTCTGGTAGCTGGCTGCCTTGACGTCTGCAAGCCTTCCACACGTGCACTCACGCAGAACAGCGAGCACGCTCACCCAGAAAAGAGCTAGGAAAAGGATTTAATACAATGATAGGCTACACCGCAGAGAGCAGGTACACAGCCTGGCCAGACAAGTGTCCTTGCCAGCAGCTTGCTTACACATGACTGGCCCCTTTTATTCCCTCTGCCTCCATTTTCCCATGCTTCTTCTCCCATGATCCAGCCTGATCCCTCCCTTTCTCCAGCTTTATCACCTTTGAAATAAACAGCCCATCTCTAAGTATTTTTTTTCTTCATTGGTGCCAGTTTTACTGCCTACGTACTCAAGTTTAATATTTCTGGTACTGTTAGCTAGGTAACCCCTGGCTCATATGGTGCTTCTGATATCGTTACCTCGGTACTGCTGGTGCTGCAAGAGTCTGCTCCCCGGAGGATCCCCAATACGCCAGTTATGTGTGAAGCTTGTCCTTTTCTCATATAAGTCTCCCTTAACCACCGCTGAAATGCAGCCATCGCTCACCGTGCTGTCTGGAACTTGGCAGGGTCTCATTCTGTTCCCTGCAGTGTCCAATGATTTCTCATAGCCACTAGTTTCTCACGCCCTGTTCAGTTATCTCAACCCCGAGGCAGAGCCTAGGCGTCTGCCTGCATCCCCTAACCCTGTGTTGCCGGTGGAGCTGTGGGCCTGGATGGGAAGACCCAGGGCCACCACATCCTTCACTGTGGTGCACAAGGACCCACCCAGAGCAAGATGACTGAGCTGCCCAAGAGTGCCCAGGTGCTCTGCTGGGCTGAGCTTTGGTCACCCAAAACGCCGTAGCTTCCCTGGGGTCCCATGTGAGGAGACGGGCTGCAGAGATGAACTGGACCCAGTTTTCCTAAAAAGAGTTCACCCTTGTAGAATTCCCTTTGGAAATGGGATGCTCACACACAAAGTTT
This sequence comes from Apteryx mantelli, assembly GCF_036417845.1. Lineage (NCBI taxonomy): Eukaryota > Metazoa > Chordata > Aves > Apterygiformes > Apterygidae > Apteryx > Apteryx mantelli. The sequence continues at coordinate 5,229,188 of NC_089997.1, forward strand.
AAAAGAGCTGTTAACAGTAATTCTGCCCCTCAGAAGCCCTAACAAAATGAAATGCTGATTAGAAACAACTGCCAAGGAGTAAAGCAATGGCAATGCTTTCCCTTCCCCTGTGCTTTGTTTTTCCCTGTGGACTGCAAAATAAAAGGAGAAAAGGGATCTCTCTGTGTGCTGATTATTTCTCTAAAAGATGTTTCCTTTTACCAATTGTACATGCTTCTGCCCCTCACTTTGCCATGTAAAGATAGGGATAGAGACAGAAGTGTAAAATAAGGGGGGAATATATAATTTCATTGATGGACAAGAAGAAAAAAGTGTGATAGAAGCATACATAGTTTATTTGAAATAATTCTCAATCATGAAATACTCCTTCAACAAAGAAAAAGAAGGTAGAAAATGCCTAATTATCCAAGAAGAAATACATTCTTTTTTTTTTTCCTTCAGGAGAATGCATCCTGGAGTCACCAGTGGAGATAAAGCAGGGCTTTTAATAGTGGACAAACTGACAGTATGTTACGAAAATATGAATTTTTAAGAAATCTTCCTCTAAAGTGAATAAAAAAAGCTATAGTCTGCATGCTATCACTGGCAAATCAATGAGTCTGTCTTCATCACACTAATGAAACTGAGAAGTGTTTTATGGATTTGAACCCAATGAATCTGAACCCATTGTAATGTCTGAGCTTAATTTTCATGCTTAGTATCTTCTGTTATTCAGGGAGAGAAGGTGTTTTGAGCTTTTCTCAACAGCCCTTGGACATTGTCCTCAGAGTTTTCAGCTAAATTTCCTGAGATGACTTATGAAAACTTCCTTGTGTCAGCATGCGCTGGCAGTCTATGTCCCAGTCCCAGCAAAGCATGTGTGTGTGTGTGCAGCATTTTATCAATATTTTTTAGATTTTGTTTATAATAACCCCCTGTAACCAAGACACACAATTCACATTCCTTCCTTTCACTGCTACAATCCAATGAGAAAATAAATCTCCTGAGACACCTGTATTTAGTAGCTATATATATGTGTGTGTGATATAATACATGATACATAATTAGAATTGCTGTCATGAAAAGCATCATGACCGGGGGAAAAGCCAAACCTTTGCACGGCCAAGGGCTTCCTCCAGGGCCAGCTTCACAGTCTTGTTTCTGAAACTGTAGATGAAGGGGTTTAAGAAGGGGTACAGGACAGTGTTCAGCAAAGCTACAATTCTGTTGGTCTCCAAGGAAATCCCTTCTGAGGGCTGTGCATAGAGAACAATGCAGCTTCCATATGCGATGGCTAAGGCAGTGAGATGGGAAGAACATGTAGCAAAAGCTTTCTTCCTCCCAGATGCTGATGGCATGTGTAGAATACAGTGGAAGATGCGCACGTAGGACACCAGGATTAAACATAAGGAACCCAGCAATACAAATGATAGGAAAACGGAGTCTATTTTCCAAAGCAGGCTGGTGTCAGAGCAGGAGAGTTTGAATAAGGGGGAGCTGTCACAGAAAAAATGGTGGATCTTGTTGGGGCCACAGAAAGTCAGCTTTGAGAGCAGGACCACGTGGTAACTCGAGAGTGTGAAGCCTAGGATCCATGCAGCAACAACCAGGTGGGTGCAGAGCTGCTGCTTCATGATGGCAGCATAATGCAAAGGTTGGCAGATGGCAACGTAGCGATCAAAAGACATGACAACAAGGAGAGCAAACTCTGTACAACCCAGGGCAACATAGAAATAGGACTGGGCAAAGCAGCTGCTAAATGGGATTGTTCTCCTACCAGAGCTCAGAATCACCAACAGTTTGATGGTTGTGGAGGATGTGAACCAGATTTCCAGGAATGCCAGATTGCTGATGAAAAAGTACATGGGGGTTTGCAGGCGGTGAGCCACACACACGAGGAAAATGATCGTTGTGTTCCCCATCACTGTTGTCAGGTATATGAGTAGAAGGATCAGGGAGAGAAACAGCTGTAGCCTTTGATCAAGCCCTGAGAAACCCTCCAGGGTGAACTCAGCAACCACAGTTTCATTTCCTGCTCCCATGCGCAATTTCAGTACGTCCTACTGAGACAGGAGCACGAAGAAGCAAGTGTGAGAATTTCACAGTCTCAACGGGAGGGGAGATCCTTCCTTCTTTGCTCCCTTGCTTGCTTCCTATGTAACACAGACAGAAATATTCCTCTCAGCCATGCATCACACCCTGATTTCTCTGCTTCACATTTCACTGAGAGGCCTCAGAGATTTTACTGTCTTTTTTCTACCTTTTCCAGCCACTCACAAAGGATTCTTTCTCACGAGCACAGTATTGTAAAGAGGTTGTGAACTATTTCATGCCATGCCTGGGAAATTCTCTGTTCACTTCGACCTATTGCAAACATCCATCACATCTGTGTTTCAAAAGGCAACCTAATCTCCCAGCAAAAATACCTACTAGTATCTGCAGATGCCAGTCCATCCATGTAGATAAGTATGTTGAAAGTTATTCCTTCTACTTTTCAGTCCTTGCCTTTTTTGACTTGGAACTTCTGTGAGGCTGTTGCTTTCAAAACAAGCCAGTGCTGAGCATCTCTTCTGTAATCCCCTGCTTTCTTCCACAGCTTCTTCCTCTCTGTTTCTCCAGAAGCATTGAGGAAACATTGTTATTAAATGTCCTGACCTAAATGCCTCGCTTTCCCTTTAGGGGAAGGGGAAATCTTCTCATCTTAAAGAACTTAAAGGCTGTCCTGTTGATTATTTGAAATAGGAAGGGTCTGGAACAACAACAACAACAAAATACTAAGCAGGGTTATATTTTAGAAGTTTGGCACTTTGGTTTGAGCAAGTTAGCTTCCTCCCATCTTGTCAGTGCAGAGAGAGAGAGAGAGAAGAGTGTCTGGAAGAGACTGGTAACACTTCTTTCACCTGTCAATTACAGTCTGGGAGGACCCAGCCTCTAGAGCTCTCTCTTTGCTGGCTATATAGGGACCAAGGGAAAATGAGTACAGGCACCAGCTGCTCACAGACACCTCTAATGAAGTCAATGAAACTCACTATTTCTGTCTCCACCCTCTTAATTTATTTAGTAGCTAATTTCTTTTTCAAACCAAAGAACATGTCCAACAGAAGGAAGCCCAAGGAAAACATAGGCAATAAATGCTGACATTATCCATCCACCTTTGCATTTGGTTTTAAACATATAAAGGAAAGGAGCAGATGACTCCACAAATAGGATGCTTCAAGAGTGCAAGGGCAGGAGGAGGAGATGATGGGTTTCAAGCAGTGAAACAGAGCTTCTCCACAGACTGTGTTCTTAGTCTGCTGGATGTCACCTAAAATCATGCTTCTCCTGAATGTGCTTTCTTAGAGGAACCTGCAAAGCTGCTGAGAGCTTACAGCAAAGCAGCTTCTCTGCTCACCATGGGAGTATCCCTCTTGAACCCTTTTATCAGGCTTTGGTTGGCGCAAAGGATTTGCTGTATTCAGGCCCCACGTAGCCAACAATGGAGCTACCATATGCAATAGTGACTATGGCGGTGTGAGATATGCAGGTGAAGAAGGCTTCTTACGGCTTTCCCAGAGGGTATTCTCAGGACAGTGCATCTAGTGCACACATAAGCCACAGGGGTCAGTGTGAAGGAGCTCAGCAGCACAGCAGAGGAGAGAGCAAAGCTCATGTTTGAAGGTAGCTGGTGCCCATGCAGGTTGCTCTCCTCAAAGGGATGAGGCCACAGAAGAAAGAGTCTCTTTACTGGGGACACAGGGTACCTTGGTATATAAGATGGTGGAGCTGAGCAAGGATAGAGATGCCATCACCCAATGGATAAAGATGAGCGTGGAGCACAGCCAGGGCTTCATAAAGATGATACAGTGCAGTGGGTTGCAATTGGCCCCGCAGCAATCGAAAGACATCACAACAAGCAGGTTGAACTCAGCTGTGCCCAGGAGGATGGAAAGGAAGGTCTGGAACCAGCAAGCAGCCATGGGATGGTCTTAATCTCCAAGATGAGGCCGACAAACCTTTTAGGGGCAAAGGGAACCAAATATCTGGGAAGGTGAAGCTGCTGGGGAAGAGATACGCTAGGTGTGGAACTGGTTGAGCCAAATGATGGCTATCATGACCATATTGCCCATGGCAGTGAGCAGATAAATCACCCATGACAGCATGAAGAAGAGGATTTGCATTTGAGGAGTGACTGAAAAGGCCTTGAGGAAGAACTTGCTCGCTATGGTACGGTTGGGAGGATCCATTTCAGAACATAGTCAGCTGAAGGTGTGACAAGACTAACTAATGTCATGCATGGTGAAATTTGTTTTGCTGCCTTCATCAACTTTCCCTTCCCTTTTCCTAGTCCTACTTTTTTTTCTTGAGGTGGGAGACCAGAACTGCACGAGGGATTATCATTTTCTCTTTGTTTATATCCAATGCCATGAAGCAAATGTTGATGCTTTTTGTATTGTGAAAAGACCTTGAACATCAGTCAGCCAGCACCAGTGTTTCACACCTGTGGTCAAACCCCCAGAAATATGTAACATATGCAGGAAACTGGGACAAATGCCCCAAATCACATTTCTCTCCTGGAGGTAGCACTGGAAGTAGCATGGGATGAAGAAGGGATGGAAAGGAAAGCTCCATGAGAATGGGAGTTTAAAAAGGTCATGAGTCTCATGGACTTTCTTGGGCTGCTTATGAACACAAAATTTCACGGTCACCCCCTCATAGCAGATAATGCCAAAGGCTGTGATGGCCCCTTTGTTGTTAGTCAACTTCTGGAAAAAAAATGGACCTGGCCCTAATCACTGAGGATGTTAAATGCATCGAAGTCCCCAGCCTGAGCATATGCTTCATAGGCTCCTTAAACTTTTCGTCCATGAAACCAAGAAGCCTTCCCTAAGCATTGGGATTTGAGGGTTGCAAAGGCAATTTTCTCCATTTTTTAAACACTGCTGAAAATCAAAAGTTATGTAGGCCCTCCTCCATAACCTGTGTATCATGGATTAGACAGCATGCTGCCCGAGGAGAAGAAAGCAATTGCTGGCATGACAGCAAGTGAATGAGGGGAAGATCTCTGACATGCAGAAAGGACTGTGCTGCTATAGCCAAGAAGATATGAAAATTTTGAGGGAAGGGAGACTGTCAATTAGGGACTAAAATGTAGCTACGAGTTTGACTGCAAGTGTTTATGTGAGGAGGAAAGAGGCTCCTGCTATCTTGTTGTGAAGGCTTGTGAGTCTGGAGGGCTTGGTGAGGTCTCACAGCATTTCCTCTGCCATGTTGTCCGGTGCTGAGGCAATAATTCTGCACATACACAGGTGTGTAGCCAGTCTCTGGTGAGCTCCTTCAAACCACAACTCTGCTTATGGCCTCAGAAAGAACCATGCACCTACTCTTTATACATTGCTGCACTGCTGGCTGTGACTGAACCTGTGCCAAAAGCTTTGCCCAGCCCAAGTGCGCGGCATTCTCGGTAACAGCATCGCTGTCTGTACCCAAACACGCCTTGTCATGGGGACCTGGTGCACACGCTTGAGGGAGCTCTCTCAGGGCAGCGCTCACCGCCTTCATGTGGATGAAGGTGACTTCTGAAGAGGAAGATGTGCTGGAGGGTGGTGGGGGAAATGGAGATGAAAGTTCAGCACCTATGTCTTCTGCAAAGCCATGTGGTACCTCAGCAGAGGGGCATTTGTGGCTCATCTCAGTGCTTGTTATTTTGGTCTCCTGTAAAACCCTTTGGCAGTTGTCTCCATCTGCAGGGTGTATATGTGACTGAAGACAATGTTTCTCCCAATGACCCTTCATCCTGGCAGTTGATATATTCTCTCCTGACCACGGCGCTCAGACTCTCTGCTGATGATCACCCTTTTGGCATCTGTATATGCCGAGGTTTCAAAGCTGTACTCTTGAGGATGCCAGAGAAGCTGGAGTGAATAATTCTGGTGGCCAACACAATCTCCTCAGGAGAGGTTCACTTGTTCTTTGAGAGGCTGTAGGTCTGGATTTTTGGGTGCTGAGAACTCGCTTCACACTGCAACAGTTGAATGTGCAGTCATTTCAGAAGGCCGTGCTTCAGCATGCCAGGCACAGAAATCTTGGGATGCGGGGAACACCATGCTGATTATTCCATTGCCCTTTTCTTTTAAAACGGTGTTAGGAAAAACCCTGCCCAGGGGCTGTGAAGGCCTTGGCACTGTTTTGCGGGTTGGCCAAGGCTTGTCATGTTCCTTGCATGTTAGGATTTGCGGGTGCAAGACCATGAGAACAATAAAAAAAAAAAACACACGAGAAGAAAAAAATCCTGCCATAGAGTCTCTGGAAAACACTGCTTCAGTGGCTTCAGTGAAGGGGTACAGAGCTGCAAATATCAGGCCCCTCGTGTTACCATGATTGACCACAGGGTTGCAAAGAAAGCAGAATTTATCTCAGCGCAAAGGGGACTGGAGGGTGGCCCTTGTTTTAGACAAACACCTATATCCGTTGAGTGGAACAACTGGCTATGTGCGACCACAAGGTGGGAAAGGGAGGATTGGATACCAGTGAACAGAGACACTGCAGGTTCATGAGGGGTTAAACAGAGTAGATTTAATGAAGGACTTGCACTCCAAACTGCACAGGGAGCCCCAGGAACTGCGTGGAAGGGTTGATGATGGGAGGCTGCTGGACGCCCGGATCAGACCCCCAGGTGGGACTCAGCTTGTTGTATCCTAAGGTCCCCTTACAGCTAGTTGAACTATTTCCTTGTCTCAGCTGTGCTAAGCTTGAGTAGCTACTGTCCAGGAATCAGCTGGATGTTGTTGACAAAAGGGAATATGCCTGCCTGGCCCTGATGGGAATTTGGTCAGTGTGTAGTTTCACACGCTGGGGCTGCTACCATGTGCGCTGCCCGTCACTGACTCCTGGCCAGATCTTCTGCAGGTGTTCTCACTCCACTCCACCCCCTGACTGACAGAGACATGGTGTTGGTGCCACCAGTGTGCAGACAAGGTTTGGACATGCTTTTCAGGATTCAGCTTAACTAACAGCTGAGTTGTACAAACAATGAAATTCTAGTAAATAGATGGTAAAATATAACATACATGCACGCAAAAATAATCAGCTCAAAAGACCAGGAGTATAATGCGTTTTCCCCATAGTCCTAAATCCAACAACCATGATGACAGTCGTTGCCAGGGGTTGTACCATGCTGGTTCTTTGGATCTGACATTGTGTAGTAGTTGGAGTAGACTCGTCATCTTGTGGATTTCCGTTTCCATGGGCTTGCTGCAGTGTTGTCGGCTTCCCAGCTAACATCAGTGTATGGGGTTAGGATGCAGAGCAGCAATGTCGAGCAACGTTGCAGCTCTGCTCGGCACGTTCATCAGGTCACAATTCTCTGGGAGAGAGTCTCCTAGAGGGAATAAGGACTGGGACACTTTCCCCTTTGATTAGTACCAAATGGGTGTCCTCTCAAAATAGTAACAGCTGTTGTAATGTATAGGGCCGCCCAAAAAAGAAGGGACCCCATTCAGTATCGATTATTTCTTCATCGGAGTATGTTGATGCCTAAAATACACTCTCAGATTAAGGGCAGCAACACAAGAACCCTGATGGGGGCTGCTTTGCTCATTGCCAATTTTAATTGCATAGGAGAGTCTTGCACATCGGCCCTGCCAAGGCCACTCATGGTTACTGAGCCTCCTCAGTGGGACGGGGTCTTGTACAAAACGACAACCTCCTCCCCCGTGTCCACCAGCTCTACTACTCGCTGTCATCCCCCATTAGGCCAGTAAATTTTAATTGGGACAAAAGGGTGATGGACCCCCATTACATATCATCTAATTTGGATGGGGGATGGGGGGACCTGCCTCCCTTTCAATATCGGGCTGGCAGCTCCCCCTCTGTGCACGCTGCCGGTGGGCCAGTGGGTGTCGTGGGCCCCCCCTGTGCTCTCCAGGCTGCTCGCCATGCTCCCCACCCCCGGGGGCTTTGTGTGCTGCTCTGGGTGAAGCTGCAGCCACCACTCGAGCAGCTCAGCCCTGGGTTTACCGTCCACCCCCCCGCCATGGTATGCCCACTGGCAGCAGGTCTTGGAACACACTGCCGCGACTCACCCTTTCTTTCTTTTCCACATTTATCCGCCTGTTTCCCGACTTGCCATCCCTGCTAACAGAGGACGCCTCGGCTAACTGAGATAGCAGCACTGCGACTCCCCGCACCGTACCTGCCCCATCAATCACAGGTAGCACCATCGCTTGAAGATGGGGAGGGGCAGCGCGCAGCATCTTAGTGCAGATGGTTTTGCTCATGGGGATCTGATCCGGTTCTGTAAACTCAGGGGAATAAATTCCGGACAGCATTCCTAATTGCCACAGCTGGTTTATCCCTGCTGCGACAGTAGTCCACGTGCTGAGCCCACCATCAATGTCCACATCAGTTGGCCAGGTTAAACGCACCGCACCCAGCACCCACTCCATTAGGGAGGGGAAATGTTTTGGTTTTGCTGGTGCAGGGTGCAGAGAATGTTGTGCAGCCTGGGACCCTGGGGCAGAGCCTCCATCCAACCGAGCTCCTCTCTGGTAAAATGAACTGCATCTGCCCCATCGTCCCACAGCCTTCACAGCCACTCTAACAACCCTTCGCGGGGCTGCTGCCTGTAGCGTCCCTGCATATCCTGCAGCTCCGATGCTTTAAAATCGCCAGGAGTTGTGGTCCCTTCAAACTGGCTGCATTCGGTGCGGTGAGCTGCTGCTCTGCCTCCGGCCGGGCAGCTGCCTCCCCCTCAGGCTCAGTGTCTGACTCTGAACTGGGGAGTTCATCGGGGTCCCAGATATTGCCATCCCAAATATTCATTCACCACTTCTAATTTTTCAGATATACATCAGAAAGGAAACCGACGGGTCTTTTCCCAAGTATTCATAAATGCACTTTATAATATTGAATACACCCTTTTGGATGAAAAGAAATGAAAAATGGGAAAGCTACATCTGTGATTACTATGGTATACTGAACCAGAGTCATGTGAGTCTGTACTACTTTTAGAATGACAGTGTATGACACAAAAAAACATGCATTTCTGTTTAATGGTAACTTCTTTATACAACTAAAATTGGAAAGCATAAAAACAAGGGGTCAGAAGCACCATCTTCTGCAGTTGAAATACAGGCTATCTGAGAAAGAAAACCCATGGAAGCTAATATCAAAGGTAATTCACAGGTGCTGGGAAATACAAAGCAGAGTGAAATAAATTTTAATGTTTACAGAATGCAGTCTTTTTTTTTTTTCTTTATATTCACCATGATTTCAGTCCCTTATTTGATTTGGGCTTTCCTGTCCCATGCCTAACCAAAGATATCCCAGATCTCTTGTGAAATACATATAAATGTGCAGCTTAGAGTATTAGGACTATAAGAGGTCATCTTTCAGAAAGGCTTCCTTGGAGGAGTTTCTTGAAGATAACACTTCTGAGATCTGTCAAATCCCAAGATTTGTTAGACTAGAGGCATAGTAGCTGCCTCAATCTCCTGCTAATAAAGTCTTATTGGGGGTTGTACTACCAATAAGCATAATTGGTGCAAACTCTCTTTTCTTCTAACATGGCAGTATCCTAGAAACTCTTTGCTCTTAATTAACCATCTAAGTAGCCCACCAATCCAGTGAAATAATGGGGCAGATGGGGGAGGGGAGGGCAGGCTCTTAATCTCTCCCTGCCAAAGGGCTCGCTGCCTTGGGGATCTCTGCTGCAACGTGCACACCGCCCCAGGCCCTGAAACAGGACATCCAGGGCTGACTTCCAGGAAGAGGCCTCAGAGAGCAGTTTTGACATGGCAGGACTTTTTTCTCTGGCATAGTTAACAAGGAAATGGTCTTGCCATGACGGAGTGCTCAGAGGTCCTCTTTTGAGCAGCAGTGCCACAGGCATTACCTTTCGAAATGGGTAAATAGGGAAAACTTCCAAAGACAAAGTATTTCTTCAGAAAATAATTGGCCTCTTGCAACCACTGCTACCAGATGTGCATACTACAGTGAGTGATGTTTCAAGGGCTCAGAGCTTATTTTTTGTGCTGAAAATGAAGCAGATCACAGCATTGCTTTTGGACCCTGAAAATCATCGCCTGATGCTCAAGCACTTTCCTGCAAGTCGGCAGGAAATGCTTGAAGGGTCATAGCTGAGAATCAGCTTGCAAAGTTGAAGTGGTTTTATGCAAATAACTCTGCAAAACCCTTCCGTGTTATGGTCCTCACCTTCCCACATGCTCCTCTCTTCTCTAAGGGAGTCATTTCTAGCCTGACGGTTCAGGTGTCCCTCTCATCTGAGCACATTTTGCAGTGTGTCACTAGGTTGGTTGAGGCCTGCAGTTTCTGAAATTCTTGCCAGGATCTCCAGCCAGGATGCTAACTCAACCCCCACGTTCAGCTGAGCACATACAACTGACCTCACCACCATCATCCAAGCCATGTGCCTGCTGCTGGTCTATGAGCTGCTAAGGCAGGAGTGACTTCACATGCCCATGCCCCAGCCATGAGGCTGCTGCTAGCCTATCAGAGGTTGAGTCAGAAGTGACCTCCCAAGAGAAAACACAAGCCTTGTCCATCAGAGAAGCTGAAAGGCCATCAGCAGCCATGTGGGCTTGGTAGATGATTGTAAGGTCACCTCTATCTGAGCAGCTGATAAGCCAGCACTTGGCTCATGCCTAAGGTAATTGTTTGTGAGGTCACTTCTGCCTGAGGACCTGATAGGCCACCAAGCAGCACAGGGCTAGGATGCTGATTGTGAGGTCATTCAGAACTGAGTAGCTGATAGGCCAGAAACAGTTACATGGCTTGGATGGTGACTGTGAGGTCACCTCTATCTCAGCCTCTGATAGGCCAGCAGCAGGCTCATGGCTCAGGTGAGGATTGTGAGGTCATTGCTGCATGAATACCTGACTGGATGGAAGCCAAGACCATGCTGAGGTCATTTCCATAAGGGCAGGTGAAAGACCAGCAGCAGGCCCATTGGCTTGGTGGGTGATTATGAGGTCAGTTGTGTCTGATCAGCTGATAGGCCACCAGGAAGCTGATGGCTGGGGACATTTTTGTGAGATTAATTATGTCTCAGAAGCTTATAGGACAGTAGGAGGCACACAGCCATGAAGGTGCCTGTGAGGTCACTTCTGTCTGTGCAGTTGATGGACCGTGAACAGGCACATGCATGGGAAAGTGGCTGTGGGGTGACTACTATGGGTGAAGCTGATAGGCCAGCACTTGACTCCTGTCTGCAGTAAGGGGTTGTAAAGTCCTATCTGCCTGCATACCTGACAGGCCACCAACAGGCACAGGGCTCGGATGTGGGTTTTGTGGTCACTCCTGTCTCTGGTGAGTGCCACTCGCTCTGTAGAGTGAGGAGTGGCATGGACAGCCCTGGGCCATGAGTGGTTTTGGGCCACTGGACTCTGTGCGAGACACAGAAATATCTTTTTTAATGGTGCAGGCCTGATAATACCAGAGATATTTAGAAAATGTGAATAAAGAATGAAAGAAGAGAGAAATTAAGAAAATGATCTAAAGGGAAGAAATGTTTTGTTACACTTTCCAGCTTTTAAATATTTGTGTTCTTATTGTCTTTCTTTGCTTTGTTGTCTTTTCTCTTAATATCCTGGTCTTTTCTTTTTTTTTGAAAAGGAAAGTGATTTCCAGGATTGGGGTGGGATGCAATCACAGGGTCACCGATGGCTGGTAGGTTCCCTGGTCTCCTCTGCTCAGCCTCCATCTGCAGCTCCAAGGGGCTCTGGTCTCCCGCAGGTCCCCTGTGAGAGCTGCCAGGCCCAGGCAGGTACCTCTGATACACCAGGGCCTCTCCAAGTGCCACCGGATGCTTGTGGTTAGAACAGAGCTCTGCCTGAAAAGGTGAAGAAGAGTTTTCAACATTTAAAAAATATGAACACACTTTCACCAGCTAAAATGACTGACTACTTTTAAAGTCCACTTTTCCCATGATAAAATCATGGAAATGTTCAGGCAGGGTGTGAATCTCAGGAGAAGAAATACTAATCTGCCCCTGAACTTGTTACCACCGTTCTGCTTATTATGCCGTGGATATAGTCTCAGTGATTTCTCACATATTTTCACGTCTTGATTAAATTGATCATTTCTAAAGGCATCTTTGCATCAGACGAACTGGACATATCTTACTCTTGATCCGTCCGATACCTCTCAACTCTCCAGTTGCTGCTCTGAGCTTCAGGGAGTCTGAAGCTTGCGTCGTCTTTCAGGATGCTCATTGTCTCTTTGTCCAACTCCTCAGTTCTGTTTCTATCTATCTGTCAAAAAACACTTCAAGGAGGGTTATTCCTTACGGAAAGTGCACCTCATTGGAGATAGCTTGGACTTAACATACAGCTGAGGAGTGTATTTGACTTTTTATTAAACTGTATCATATTCTATTTTTGCTTGTTTGCAATTAAGAAAAATCCTCCTGTGTCTGCAAGTAGTTGTCCAAGGAAAACAGGTGGGAATCGGTGCATAGGAGCTGTAACATTCAGCTACAGACTTGAGTGGAAAAAGGTTAGGTTTTAACAGGAGTGAGGTAAGTCCCCAGTGGCTGATGAGAGAAATGGCAGGGTTGGGGAGGTGAGGAGGAAGGTTGTCCATAAAGGTCTCATATCGAAAATACTGCTTTTCCTGCATGTTCAGACTTCATTATGGCAGAGACCCTCTGGGTCAGTATGAATTGGAGAGTGTGGATATCAATTATTCTGTAAGCTGAAAAATAAAGAAAGCTTAAAAAGGAGAAATCCTTTCTTTTTCAGGTGCTCATTGAAATCTTACTGTTGTAAATACACCCCTGAATCCTCTCCAATTAGCCACACAAGAATTGAAGAACTGAAGAAAATTAGGGGGAGTGAGATTGGTTGTTAGGGCTTTCTGCATTTTAATGGTGCCTCTGGTGTATTTGGTGCTGAGTCCATGAACCTCAGATACTGAGAGGACATTGAACAAGCCTCTCAAGAAGTTAAAGTCAGAAGTAAATGCCAAAGTTTCTTGGAGTTGTAATGGGTCCCAATGAGGGTTGTTACCAAAGAAGGCTCCCCAGGGGCTGATGAGAGCAGAAAGTTGGAGGCCCTGACTGCAGGTAGGCAAAGGCAATGTGCAGGTGGCTCTGATGCCAAGTAAGCCTTGATGTGTTTTATCAAGCAGAATGGCCAGACACTGACACCCAGCCCTGAGTAGGGTGATCCTTTCCCTCACACTTTGCTCAGGGCTCTTCCTGGGGGCAGTGTGCGGGTGGGGGTGTGCAACGCCGAGTGCAGGACAGTGATACAGCACCTCCTGAGTCCCCGGGGACAAGAAGGCAGCAAGGTCACAGTGCTTTAAGGAAGGATCTTCTTGAGGGCCTCAGTGGCAGGGATAACAGTCACAGTCAGGAGGACAAAGAACTCATTTTTGTTGGCATCTTTCAGCCTTGGCAATGTCCATGACTGTCTCCACCACAGGCTGTCCTACGCTGTCCCACGCCTGTGTCTGTTTCCCTGCAGTCTGCAGACACCCAACCTGCTTTGCCACATTGTTCTCACCCATGGATCTCCCTACCCCCACTCATGTCTCTCTGTCCTCACTTGGTTTTCCTTGAAACACAAAGCCAGGGGATGATCACAGACTCCCTCTGGATGACCTGTAGCACCACAGCTCTACCCTTCAAGTGACATTCCCTTTTCCTAATGTTACATCTGAACCCCACAAGCTGCTGTTTGTGGCTGTTTTCCCTTCTCGTGCTGCTTCCCACTACCAAGAAAAGCTCCATTATCTCTGAAACCACCCTTCAAGCACTCACAGGCTCCTACTCTCCTGTCCTTCACCTCCACTTCAGCAGGCTAAAGAAGCCCAAGTCCCCCAACCTCTCCTCATGGGCGCAGTTATTCCTCCCTACTCACAGGACTTGACACTTCTCTTGTAAATCTTCATGAGGTGTCTGTTGTCCAAGTCACCCAAGTTTCTTAAGGGCCTTCAGGACTGAAGTTCCTCTGTGTCAAAAAAAAAGGAAAAAACACAAAACACAAACCAGCACCCATGGGGAAAGCTATCTTGAGGGCCCTCTGCCAAACTCACTTCCAGTTACCAACCTCTTTCTTCTTCTGGGGACCCAAACTGGATGCAGCACTCTAGACATGGTCTAAAGAATACTGACTAGAGGGGGATCATCATTTACCTCCACCTCCTGACTATGCTCCTGGTCATACAGCCCACAGTGCTTTTTGGCCTTCTTTGCTGCCAGGGAATGATTCTGGCTCATATTTTGCCTCCTGTCCACCAGGACCCTCAGGTCCTTTTCCACAGAGCCGCTCCCCAGGCACTCAGGCCCCAGCTTGTAACACTGTGGGGTGTTGGTCTATGCCAGGTGCAAGACCTGGCCTTTGTCCTTGCTGAATTTAGTGAAGTTTCTGAAGCTTATTCCTCCTGCCTGTCTATGGCCCTCTGAATGGCAGCCCTCAAGCATATGACTGGTCTCCCCCTTTCAGCATGGCAAGTGTTGCCTCCTCCGTGTCACTGATAAAGATGATAAACAGGACTGGTTCCTGGAGAGATCAGTGGTGCTCCACTGTTCTCTGGCCTCCAGGAAGAGTACTACCCATTCGCCACTGCTCTCTGAGCCTCATCATCCAAGCAGCTTTCTACCCATCTGGTTGTCTATCCCTCTAGACAGTAAGGTTCTAACTTGCATACAAGAACATTGTGGGAGACAGTATCAAACACCTTGCTAAAGTCCAGATAAAAGTCATTTACTCTTCTCCAGCCGCAGATACAGTTATTTAATCATAGAAGTCAATCATGTTGGTGAGGCACAGTTTACCCTGGGTAAATCCATGCTGACTGTTCCCTATCACCTTCTTCTCCTTCATGTGCCCAGAAATGTGATCCAAGAGGATTCACTCCATGACATGCTCCTCACCAAAGAGAGGCTGAACTGCCTGCAGCTTCCCAGGTAGTCCTGTTGGCCTTTCTTGAAGATGGATGTAACTTTTGCCTTTCTCAAGTTATCGGGACCTCGCCCAGTCTGCACAACCTTGCAAAGATGATAGCGAGTGGCCTTGCTATGACAGCAATCAGCTCTCACAGCATCCTCATATGCAGCCCATCCAACCCCACTGACTTGCATAGTTTGTTATTGCTAACGTCATCCACTGCTGGTTGTTTTTCTCCTCAGGAGTCCTGACTGCACGCACAACAGTCTGGGAGACCTTCTTTGTGAAAACTGAAGCTAACCATGCATTGATTTCTTCAGACCTATCTGCATCTGCTGTTACTAGATTCCCTGCCCCATTCAGCAGTGAGCCCACCTTCTCCTTTTTATTCTTACTGAAGCAGTAGCAGCTCATCCTCATGCCCTTGACATCCCCTGCAAGTGTCAATGCTAGGGAAGCTTTGTCTTCCCTGACACCATCTCTGCTTCGCTGGACAATATTTCTAAATTCCTCCTTTGCAGCCTCTCCCTCCTTCCCATTTCCATTCACTGCCTTATTGCCCTGGAATTCAGGCACGAGTTCCCTGTTTAGCCAAGCTGGTCCCCTGACATGTCTGCTAGCTTTACTGAGTATTGGGATGGACCATTCTTGTGCTTGGTGGATGCTGTCCTTAAAGACCTGCTGGCTTTCATGACCTCCTGTGCCCTTCGGAGCTGCCTCCCATGGGATTCCCCCACCAGGCCCCTGAAGAGGCCAAAGTCTGCTCCTCTGAAGTCCAGGGTCTGTACTCTGCTGCTGTCCTTCCTCAATCCCTTCAGGATCTGCGACTACACTATTGGTCACTGTAGGCAAGGCTGACACTGACTATCCCATCCCTGCTCAGTTCCTCCTTGTTTGCAATTTCCACATCCAGGAAAGCATCACCCTTCTTGGCCCATCTGGCAGATTTGCTAAGAAGTTGTCCCTGACTCCTTCCAAAAAACCTCCCAGACTCCTTGCACTCTGCTGTTTTCCCTTCCAGTGAATGTCAGGGAGATTAAGCTCTCCCCATAAGAACCAGGGCCTGTGACCCACAGACTTCTTCAGGTTGCTTAAAGGAGATTGCATCCACCTCCTCACCCACATCAGGTGGTCTGTAGCTCCCATCACAATGTCACCCTTACTCTCTGGCTCACCAACAAGCTCTCACACAGCTCCTTGTCCATCCCAGGGAAGAGCTCCATACATCTGAGCTGCCCCTTCACACAAAGGGCATTCCCCCTCCTCGTCTTCCCTCACAGTCTTTCCTGAAGACCTTGTACCTGACCAGCATAGCCCTCCAGTCATGTGAGCTGTCCCACCACACCTCAGTTATTCCAACCATGTGTCAGTCCTGTGACAACTTGTGCATCTCCATCTGCTATTCTCTGCGCCCCAGGTTGCATTCATATGCACATATTTGGGTCACAGAGCCTCAGCTGTGGCACAGAGTGTAGATTGCTCATGGTGAACCATGTTACCAAGAGTCAAGGACACCGTATGTGCAATGGCCCACTTCAGTGCAGGGACATGCCGGCATAGATAGCAGGTGGCAATGTAACGGTGAAAGGAGGTTCCCACTAAGGGAGCAAACCCTGCAGTAGCTGAGGCCAGAGGAAAGCAGAGCTGGGCTGTGCAGAAATGGCAGGAGAGGACTTTGCTGCCTGAGATGACTTTGTAGCACCACAGGGCCTGTGACAGAGGTCAGGTGATCTCCAGGAAGGACAAGGTGCCACTGAAGAAGTCCCTGGGCCTGGACAGCCTGTGATGCAGCCATCCTGTGGAGATCATTAGCACAGTCCCTGTTCATATCATCTGGGATGAGAAGAGGTTCAGGAGTAGGAGAGCTTGAAGGGTTTGAGAGTGCAGGGACATAAGTGGAGTCCTTGATGAGATGTGCCTCCCATTTATGCAGCTGCTTGAATGCAGACAGGATGGACTTTGCCTAAAGGCAGTGGTGGCATTCAGTTATTTGGGCACAGGTAGGAAACCGGAGAGGCCCTGGGGCACTTGCCCAGCAACCACTCCAAAAGGACATGGCTTTCCTGTAGGTCCCATGCTGGATCTGCTAGAGACCTGTGCTTGTGCTGGACACCCCAGGCATCTGACATGGCCCTGCCAATGGCTGATTTTCATGTCATTAAATCAAGGATCTGCACTGAATTACATGAACTGTTTGCAACATAGAGATGTGCATGAGTCTCAGCTTCCTAGTGAGTGGAGCTCTAGGAGCAGTGGTAGGCATCCAGTGTCATTTCAGATGGCCAAGAAAATTCCCCACCTGGCCCCAACCTCATGCTCTAGAAGGAGGCAGGTCTCCTAGTTGCTCCATCAGAGCAAGCAGACCCTGGCACATGCCTTGCACCACCTCTGTCTCTTCAAATATCACCAGGTTTTTGTGTGTGAGCAACTGACTCCCATCCTCCATCTCCACTGATTACAATGGGAGCTTAGACAAGGCACTCGCATGCAGACATCTCTCTTGTGCACACTTCAGCTTTGGCAAGGGCAATCCCACCTCCTGTGTGTTTGTGGAATTCATGGGAGGGATCTGAATCCCACTCCAGCCCAGGGGTTTCTAACCTGGCATGCGATGTCCAGACTGACCCATCTGAATTAACACCTGAACCATGAGTAAATGAATTCTCTTCTTGTCCCTGTCTAAGTGTCCTTCCTAGTCAAGAAATGGGAATAGGGTCTTCCATAGTGGGATGTTTCCACCTCTTGTAGATAACCATCCTTTGATGAGACAAATTGCAATGCTGGGATCAGTCTCTCTTCACTGTTTAGAGAGAAATCATAGATGATTATTTTAGTCCACCTCAGTGAACGTTTCCCAAGAGGAGGGAGTACAAAGGAGAAATGAAGTCACACCTTCAGCTAGGCCACTGTTCCCGAGGGGGCCAGTCTGCTGGGACAGAGGGAGCTCATGGCAACCAGTCAGCACCGCCGAGAGACAGCTCTGTGCAAGAGCATCTCCTCTGCAAAGAGCAGCAGGGCTCCAGGCACTGCCTGCTCTTGCTGATGTGAGATGGGAGAAGACAAAGAGAAGTGAAAGGCAGTGTGGAGTGGGAGGAGAGAGGAGAGCTCACGGAGGGACAAATCTTCACAGCCCCTGACACAGTAAGTCTCTGGCTGTAGAGCAATACTACCAGAGTTCCTGGAGGGGTCTTCGGTTCTTTAGGATCGCTCCTGTCTTCTTGAGTGCAGAGGAGGAGGAGGTGCTTCTAAAGCAGGGTTTCCCAGCCACACCATCAGAGGGACAGGGCATCCTGCTACCTTCTTGCCTGGATGCAGCAGGGGTGTGAAGGCAGGGAGTGCACCCAGGTCTGCATGGGCTGTAATTGAGAGCAGTGTCCCTGCACCCCAGGGTGCTGTGTGCCTGGGGCAGTGACTCTGCTGCCTGCCAGGGTCAGCACTCAGCCTGCCCAGGGAACTCCCCACAGCATTGCAGGGAGGATCCACCCCAGCAGGGTAGGTTCATTCTCCTGTTGAGAGGGTTCTGCATGGGTCAGGGCTGCTCACAGCTCTAGTTCATGCACAGGACATTTCAGAGGGGACTTTTCAAGAGGAAGGTGAAGGCAGGGATTTCCTGAAAGAGAAGCCAATTTCCTGAGATGTTGCTTTAACTGTCCTGCCACCTGGCAAGGGGAAAATGGAAATGGAGCTGTCAGCTTTGAACAAAGGACTGAAACTCCTTAACAGTTTCAATGAGCAGTCAGTGGGTCTGCTAGGTACTTCTGAAAGTCCCTGCACCCATCCCTTAGTCTGTAGACAGCACCAGCTTCCCCTTTGCTGGCCTCAGCAGCGTTTATCTGCCCTGCTCCTTAGCACCTCCAAAAATGGGAATGCTCCTGGACAGTGCCCTGCCCCTGGGAGGTTTCTTTAGGGCAGAAGTGAGCACACTGGGGAAGGTGTGGGCATTGCAGGGCCTGACCATGACTTGCCCAAATCCATCCTCCCACGATGTTTCTAGAAGCAGTTCCCTCTCATTCACTGCCCATCTCTGCTGCCTGGAGCTGTCCCTGCTGGGAGCTGTTTCTCTGTCCCAGTGTCTTTTCCTGGTTGGTGCTTACAGACCCCATCCCATGCTCTGTGCGCTTGGTTCTGCCCTACAGAAAGCTCCCATGGGCAGGGCACTGTCCAGGGGCATCTCTGTGCTTGCAGGTCCTAAGGAGCAGGTCAGACAAACCCTCATGAGGCCAGAGAAGTTGCTGCTGATGCTGTCTGTAGGCTGAAGTAGAGATGAAGGGACTTGCTGTGCTTTCTCTCAGACCTTTAGATCTGTCAAAATGATGGGGGTATTCAGCTGCAGTTAAGACACCAACCCTGTGTGTCCTGCATGGTGTGGTCTTCATGGCAGTGAGAAGCACCAATCCCTTTCCAACCTGTGAGGCTGCTGACAATGCATTTCATCAGGTTGGGTGACTGGCACAGCAGCTCCTGGGGGGCAGAGAGGCGTATCACCCTTTCTCCACTGCTCTCTCATCTGGGAGACCTTATGGCTGACTCAGGTTGGCTGACTCTCCTTTAAGGAGAATCCACCTTTGGACCCTTGACTGTTTCTCTGGGGTGTCCTGCCAACTTGGAAGTTGCCCTCCAGCAGAGCACAGCTTCCCTCTAGCATTTCTGTGATATGTGAGTCAGATACACTCTTCACTCTCTCCATCTCTGGGCTGAGAGAGAAGAATTTGGAAATCTTCACTGTGAAACTGAACTCCTCCACTCTCGGCTCAGTCCACTTTCTTTCTTAGAGGAACTTGTGAGTGTGATTGTCCTTTAGCTGAGGGAGGTGCAAGTGCAGCCCAGAGAGGGGAAAATCTTATTGACAGGCCGGATCCTGTGACTCTGTACAACGTCAAAGCGAAAAGTTGAGCAGCCCTTTCACATAAGGAGTGGATGTAATCTGCTGCAGGATGTGTGTATCAGAGCTAGTCACTTCCCTTTCCCACTGCAGTGCCTGGAGGAAGGGTGCGGATGGTAAGTTGACATGAGGACAGAGTCTATCTCATTGGAACAGAGACGTCTAGAAAGTGTGAGGTCACCCCCTGCCTTCACTTGGCTGCTTCTCTCCCTTGCTAGAGTGGGCGACGGTGTGACTGGTTCAGCTACAGACACCTCTGTTCAAGAGGGCAAGGCTGGGGGAGATGAAGCCCTCACAAGGCTCTTCTCTTTCAGACA
The DNA here is from genome assembly GCF_036417845.1 of Apteryx mantelli. NCBI lineage: Eukaryota > Metazoa > Chordata > Aves > Apterygiformes > Apterygidae > Apteryx > Apteryx mantelli. The sequence continues at coordinate 5,249,257 of NC_089997.1, forward strand.
CAGCTGGCATGAGTGCTGTATTCACCTCTCAGTATGGCAAATAGAGAATAGTCCCACTGGGTCATTGGACCAAGTTCCCTCTGCCGAGCTCACGGCACCAATCCCCAGATATCCAACCGAATACCTGGCACTGTTTGACACCTCCATTTACACCCCCAGCAGAGCAGAACGGGCTCTTCTGGAGACCATGGGCAGGGGCCCCTGCTCAGCGTGGCACACACAGCCAGCACAAACAGAGCTCAAGCAAGGATTCTGAAAGAAGGTGAAGGACAGAGGAAATGTGGGGGTACTATGAGAAATGGAAAGGTTTGGCTCAGAGAAGTCTGCTCTAACTTGGCACTGTCTTTTCCTCCTGAGACAGACCCCCCCCATGCCCAGGGGGAGCAAATGTCCAACAGCAGCTCCCTCAACGAGTTCCTCCTCCTGGCATTTGTGGACATGCGGGAGCTGCAGCTCTTGCACTTCTCCCTCTTCCTGGGCATCTACCTGGCTGCCCTCCTGGCCAACGGCCTCATCATCACAGCCATAGCCTGTGACCACCACCTCCACACCCCCATGTACTTCTTCCTCCTTAATCTCTCCATCCTCGACCTTGGCTCCATCTCCACCACTGTCCCCAGATCCATGGCCAATTCTCTGTGGGACACCAGAGCCATTTCCTACTCAGGATGTGCTGCCCAGGTCTTTCTGTTTGTCTTTTTCATTTCAGCAGAGTTTTCTCTTCTCACTGTCATGGCCCATGACCGCTACATTGCCATCTGCAAACCCTTGCATTATGGCACACTCATGGACGGCAGAGCTTGTGCCAAAATGGCAGCAGCTGCCTGGGCCACTGGTTTTTTCTATGCTGGCCTGCACTCTGCAAACACATTTTCAGTAACATTCTGCCAAGGCAATGTCCTGGGCCAATTCTTCTGTGAAATTCCCCAGATCCTCAGGCTCTCCTGCTCAGACTCCTACCTCAGGGAAACTGGGATTATTGTGGTTGGTGCCTGTTTATTCTTTGGGTGTTTCATTTTCATTGTGCTGTCCTACGTGCAGATCTTCACAGCTGTGCTGAGGATCCCCTCGGAGCAGGGCAGGCACAAAGCCTTTTCCATGTGCCTCCCTCACCTGGCCGTGGTCGCCTTGCTTTTAAGCACCTCATTTTTTGCCTACCTGAAGCCCCCCTCCATCTCCTCCCCAGCTCTCGATCTGGTGGTGGCTGTCCTGTATGTGGTAGTGCCTCCAGCAGTGAATCCCCTCATCTACAGCATGAGGAACAAGGAGCTCAAGGAGGCACTGAAGAAACTGATTCAGTTGCTGGTATTTTAGCAGCAAGAAGCTGCCCAGCTCTAGTCACAAGCAATATCCAATCTATCTCGGGCAACTTGTGTGCTTTGGGTGTTCTATCTGCGACACTCATGTTTGTACACAACTGCTTGCATTCATCTCCAGAGGCACCAAGTCCATCTGTCTGACCCAGAGGCCTTCTGTTCATCTGTCTACCACTGCATCAGAGCTGGCCTCCCAAGTAGCATCTCTGTAATAAAAGGGGATTTCCTCAGGACAGGGCCTGAAGGCTGGGCTCTTCTTCCAAAGCTGGTGCCAAGAATGTGCTCAGGGAGTTGCACCCAAAAAGGCCTTTTGCTGCACATGAGTTTTCCATGGGCTAAGGGGGACGCGCTCATAGGGTGATGTGTTAGGAAATGAGGGCAGGATTCTGCCCTCACTTGTGGGTGCCGAGTGCCCCTGGAGAGGGTGAGTGGTATCTGCCGGGGACTGTCTCACATATTACAGGGCTGGTGACAGATGCCGGTTCTTCTGGAAGGGAATATGGAGTCACCAGGGGAGCACAGGGCATCCCCAGGGACAGCGTGTGCCTGGGATGGGCAGTGAGTGGAGACTCACAGAAGCAAGTGCAGGCACCCAAAGCAAAGGGCTAAACCAAAGAAGGCACTGAGTGAGGGCTCTGCAAGCTCAGCAGAGCCAGCAGGGACTCAGCAGGCCCAGGGAAGGGACACTCCAGAGCGGTTCTTGTCATCTACCTACAAACCATGGGCTGGGTGCAAGGACACATCTGAACCCCTCCTGAGCCATTTGAAATACCGTGTTTGCTTTGAGCATCTTCCACAGCCACAGACCCTGGGGAGGGGGGTGTCAGGTGCAATGCTGCTGGGCCAGCTGGCTCTGCCACGGCCAGTGCAGAGTCACCCCATGGCCCCACAGCCTGCTCGTGCTGCAGAGTAGCAGTGACAGCCCGGGGCCCTGCGGGGAGCCGGAGAGGGGTGGAGGAACAGCCGGCCAGGCCAGCAAGGACACTCACCTGGGGAAAGGCCCTCTGGGAAGCAGGGAGCCCCGAGCAGGGCTGTTCACCCTGCCCTGAAACCCCACACACTCCCTGTCCCCCTGTGCCCTGTCCCAGCCCTGGTGCTGGCCAGCTGCCCTGGGCTGGGGCAGTTCCAGCCCCCCAGGAGGGGGAAGGGGCATGGGGGGAGCAGTCCAGGGAGCTGAGGGGAGGTCAGCGTCCCACTCTCTGGCTGGGAATGGAGCCCCAGCTTGGGCAGAGGTGGGGATCGATACATGGATCATTAACAGGATGAGCACAGGATGTAACATCGATCACAATACAGTGGTCGCTTTTGGTGACCAACCTTTAGAGATATCATACCCATGACGTTCAGCAAGGCTGGTTTCCACTTTTGCTAACCAAATCCATTAACTCTTATAATAGATCATCATTCCTTCTCTTTCTTCTAAGCATTTTCCGATTTCAGACAGATGCTTGGTGTTCTGTTTGAGAAAGCTGTCTAGTTGATGGAAGGTTACTCCAAGTGTTCCTGATGCTTTAAACAGTGCAAAAAGAAGACATCATTTCTTCACTCATATGAGAAGTAGGTCTGCTTTGCAATTTCAGCAAAAAGATATGTCACATTACAATGGCAACTGCTGCCTTACTGTTATGGACAATTAGGCTCGCCAGCCACCATAACAGGGTCTGACCCCAGGCTCCTGCTGAGACAGAAGTTCGAAGTCAGATTGGAGCGAAATAAATTTTAATGACACACATGCGGTAATTACAGTTCGAGTTGGGTGCCTCCAAAGAGGGACCCCGTTTGAACAAATCCCTGGGAAATTATACCCTTCCCATCTAGTATCCACCCCATACTTCTGAACCAATCATATTATTAGAGTTTGGGGTCTTCCAGCTCCCGGTTGGTCCTTTCCGGAGTTTCCAGGTGTGTTCTTTACTTCTTATCGCACTTCTGCATAGGTGTCAATGGCTCTTTTACTCCCTTATCTTGTCCTCCAGAATCAGTCCTGTGGTTCCTTCGTTTCTTCCTTCTGTGTCCTAGGTTAAAGACCATCTCCCTGCTGGTGCTCATTAATGTTAAACTGTTTGTTTCTCTCTACAGTCCCCCCTCCTGCCCTTATCTCTCCGACTTGAACCTGCTTTGGGGCCTTCTTTTACTTAACTAGCTAAAAGTTCAACATATCTAGCTGAATGGTCATAGCTTGCGGCCTCAGGCTTCAGCAAATTTAGCTACTAACGCTAAGCAAGTTATGCTAAGTGATCAACTCTAGACAGCTTCAGTCCAATATTCTCTAACAGGCCTCCCTTTGTTTTTATTAAGCATCCCTGCTAACATGTTAAGCAGAGTTCTCGAAGCCTTTCGAGGCGTACTGTCACTTTCCATAATTTTATGTACAGTATGGCTGTAGGTAATAGGCATAACACGGTTAAACTTCACGCAACTACTACCGGGTGCAACATGTGATTATAGATGCCTGTTGTGGTTGGTGACCATCCCAGAAGAGTCTCCCAGCAATCATATTCTCCATCCTTCTTTACTCTTTCCAAGATGTGGTGTACCTCTTCTGTATCATGATGAACGGTGATTAGAGTTTTTTGTCCATTGTTTCAGATGCGTTCTAACAGTTGACACAGGTCATCATGTTGTAGTAGTTTCTTCACCAATGTAAGATTCATTCCGATGGGGGTAGGCAATAAATCTTGACTTAAGGTATAATTAGATTGTAATAATTGATAAGACACAACAGGAGCTGAATAATTAAAGGCACATCCCATAATTTTAGTAAAACTACAAACACAAATATTTGAGTGATAACTTGTGTTTACAGTAATGTTACCTACGAATATAAGATCACAGAGGGTTCCCGTACAAACACATCCTTTTCCAATATATAGGAGTACAGTTTCAGGGGTTTCATCAGCATGTATTTCAAAATGACAAACATTTTGTTCAGTATCAAGACAAATGTCTTGGGCTTTGATGGTATTATTCGCACAAATAAATCCTTGTTTTTCCCGTACAACACACATGTTAACATCAACAGTTTGCCATTTTCTTCTGCTGTGTTGGGCCCACACTCTATGTTCTATCGGATTCAGTACAGCTCCATTGTGATTTAATCCCAGCACAATGATTGGGTATATGGTGTATACCGAAGCATTGCATATTGTTAAGACAAAAGCTATAGCCTTATTGTTGATGGGGTCATAAGTAAAATTGACTAGACACCACCAAGAGTGCAATTCCTTTTCAAATTTAGTTGCATTATCCCAAATTACCTTTCGAATTTCAGTGGGTAAGGTGCCCTCTTCACCTTCTCTAATAATTACCGCTACCACAGATTGCATCCACAGCTGAGCTTGCATACAACTAAGAGCTAGAGAAACATTATACTGGGCTACACCAAGTGCATTTACAATTAAGCGGTGGTCTCTTTCATTAATTCTTTCCCATTGAGGTAATATATCAGATAAGAGCCACTGGTTAGTTCCTAATGCTAATACAGAGGAATGCAATGGATGTTCTAATTTGTGCAAATCACTTGTCGCTATACTTAGTTTATTCATGAGCACTTCGGCATCTATACTATTTAAAACTCCTAATCCTGCCCCTATCATACCGGTCACATCCCTCCTCGTTCATTTGGGAGAGGTGAGGGTTCGCCTATGCAACCATGCTGACCATCCTGCATAGGAGGTACTTAGAAACGGTGAACAGGCCAGTTTGACTGTAGAGATGTTAATTTGCATCAATAGCTCTACTCGTTTAAGAGACCAAGATGGGTTAAATAACACTCGTTGTTGGCCTGTATTTTTAACTACATATGGTCCTGCCTTTACTATTATGGGAAACATCTTACTTGAGGGAATAGTTCTTGATTGATCCAGGGGAGTCGGTTTGGACTGATCCGAGCTAACACGGGAGACCTGGGCTTCTATTTCTCTCTTTGAGGATACAGATATACAACACTTTTGGTCAGTTTTACACTGTTTTTTACAGCATTTGCTTTTAGTTTCTGTCAATACTGTTTCATGTAAATTTGCTGACATATAACAAAAGGTTAAATTGAATTCACTCACTCCTATCCCCGAATAATTAAACCAAATTTGGTTTCCTTTGGTATTGTTTTCAGAATACCTTTGTGTATCATAATTATCTCATCTTCTTAATTGTATACTTATCCATCTGGAACTTGCAGTTAGAAACAATATTAGGCACATCTGGGGAGCATGTGTGGTTGTCTTCATTGCTCCATAGTGACACCTGCCATACTCGCTTCTTGGTCATTTCATGTGTGAGTGGTGAATCCAATTCTCTTTCTTTTCCTAAAACTTTAACAGCAAAATAAGAACTTAACAATACAGTGTAGGGTTCTTCCCACTTTGGTTCCAACTTAGTTTTTCGTGAGAATACTTTTACCAATACTTCATCTCCAGGTTGTATATCATGCACTTGTATTTCAGGTGGTGTGCACTGATACCATTGAGCATATTTTTTAAGATTTTCAAACCTTTTTTGGATACCTAGAACATATTGGGTTAGCTGTTCATCTCTGTCCAACAGGCTGGTCTTAGCCAGGATATAAGTCCCTGGGATGGCTAAATGACTCCCGAAGAGAATTTCTGCTGGTGTTAGTCCTGTGGGTTGTTGCGGAGCATTTCGAACATCCCATAGGACTAAATGTAGGGCTTTAGGCCATTTTAGGTTAGTGTGTGTGCATACTTTTGCTGTTTTTTCTTTTAGTGTTCTGTTCATTCTTTCTACCTGTCCTGAAGACTGTGGGTGGTAAGGGGTATGTAGGTTTTTCTCTATTCCCAGTGATTTATATAATTGGTTGATTATGTTGCTGTAGAATGGGCACCCTGTCGGAATCAATGGCTCCTGGAACCCCATATCTGGGTATGATTTCTTTTAGTAAGGCTTTTACTACCACTCCTGCATCGGCCTTCCTTGTTGGGAAAGCCTCTACCCAGCCTGATAACTGATCTGCTATCCCTAACAAGTGTTTGTACCCATTGGCGGATGGCATATCTGCATAATCTATTTGTAGCCTTTGAAAAGGGAAGTAGGCCCACGGTCGTTCCCCTAACTCTGAGCTTGCTTTGCTGCTTGAGAACTTTTGGCAGGTCGGGCAGCTCTTGGTTATCCTTTTCGCAGCAGCATAAATTCTTGGAGCTGCCCAGACTTTTTTTACCTGCTTAGCTACCGCCTCTGCTCCCCCATGAGCTTTATTGTGGAACCACCTAGCTACAGTAATTACATATTTCTTTGGTAGAAGTGTTTTTCCTCCAATTGTCCATATTTCATCATCATTTTGTTTTGCTTCCCACTTTTCCCATTGTTTTTTCTCTTCTGCTAAGCAATCTTCTCCATACATGGTTTTGGGGTCTATTAAATTTGGCCATTCGCTCTGGTCCATCATTGGAATTGCGAACATACAGTCCCTCAAAGGTTGTCAGGCGGCTGCCTTCGCAGTGGTGTCAGCTAAAGCATTTCCTTTACTAATTTCTCTAGTGCCTTTAGTATGGGTTGGGCAGTGTATTATAGCAATTTCTTTGGGCAGTTGGACTGATTCTAGCAAATTGCGTATTTTTTTCTCCATTAGCTATTTTCTTTCCTGATGATGTAAAAAATTCGCATTCTTTCAATAACATCCCAGTTGCACAACATACTCCGTATGAATATTTTGAGTGAGTACTCCACTTGCTACTCCCTGTCATTCATGAACAAATAATTCACATGGCTTACTATAATCTGGTAGTCCTAGAGCGGGGCTGAGACCAATGCCCTTTTTACAGATGTGATAGCTTTCTCTTTTTCTGGACTCCAGGTCAAAGGCTCTATATCTCCTCCGTTTTTGCTGCCTGGACCAAAGGTTTGGTAAGCCCTCCCACCCTGGGAATCCATGGTTGGCAAAATCCTACAGCTCCTAAAAATCCCCTAAATTGCTTTTTTGTTATAGGATGAGGCATATCAAGAATTGTCTTTACTCATTCTGGATCAATTAAGCTGTGCCCTTCCTTCAACATAAACCCTAAATATTTTACCTCTTGTTGACACAGCTGGAGCTTGGATGGAGATGCTTGATGCCCCTTCTCTGCAAGAGTATTACATAGAGAAATAGTGTCTTTCAAGCACATCTCATAATCTTTACTTGCTAATAACAAATCGTCCACATATTGTATTAACACTGAACATCCTGGAAGTTTGATATCTGCAAGATCATTTTTAAGTATATGTGAAAAAAAATAGTCAGAGACCCAGTAAATCCCTGTAGTAGCCTAGTCCAGGTCAATTGTTGTCCCTTCCAAGTGAAGGCAAAAAGATCTTGGCTCTCCTCAGCTACCGGTATACTAAAAAAGGCTGCCGTTAAATCAATCATGGTAAAATAAGTTGCCCAGTGGGGTATCTGTGGTAATATAGTTGACGGGTCAGGAACTACTGGATGTGGAGCAATTACATGTTGGTTTATAACTCTTAGGTCTTGTACAAACTGATACTCTGGATCGCCATTTAGAATCCTGCCTATTCTTTTTAACTGGCAGAATTGGAGTGTTGTATGGGGATTCACAAACTCTAAGGATACCCAATTTTAGATAGTGATCAATTTGCTTTTGGATACTCTGCTCTGCTTCCTTTGGGATAGGGTATTGTTTAACCATGGGAGGTAATCCTCCCTTTGTTTTGATTGAGACTGCACTAGCTGATTTCAATAGTCCAACATCAATTCCTGAAGAGTTCCATAGCTTTCCAGGAACTGATTCTAATCCTGTCGGAATTTGCAGATTAGTTAGCTCTGGTTCTGGTGTCTCAGCCAGAACACATGAGCCCATTATTATTAATTTCATCCCTTCCGGCTGTAAGCAGATCCGAGTATCCAGGGCTTGTAAGAGATCCCTCCCTAAAAGGCAAAAGGGTGAATCCATAGAAATTATGAAACGTCCCCACACTCCTTTACCTCCAATAGTGAGCAACAAGGGCTTAGTTAACGTTCGTTCGCCTTTTCCCGTTACTCCCTGTATTGTTATTTTATCTGATGACTTACATCCTTTAGGCTCAAAATTCAGAAGGGAAAGGGTAGCTCCAGTATCCACTAAGAAGGGAATTTCTTGACCTGCTATATTTGCCATTACCTGCCCCCTGAAATCCAAATCTATATCCCATGAATTCACTCCAATTCCCACAGTATTTTCTGGGTCTCCCATCTCCTGTCATTGTGGACTGGCTGGGAATTGCCTGGTGTCATTCCCAGTACTCGACTGTCCCATACTGTCCCCTCTATTCCTGGGCATGCGGGGCTTCACTGGGCATTGCCGCTTCCAGTGCCCTTGTTCCCCACAAGAATGGCAATAATCATTAACTCCTAAGCGTACAATACATTCGCTTTGGTTCCGTCCATCTCCTCTGACCCTTACTCACCCCCTTCCTCTAGTTTCTTTAAACTTGTTTCTTAACACAGCCGCTAACACACTCACTTCCTCTTTCTTCTGTCATCTCTTTTCTTTCACCTTCTCTTCATCTCGACCGTTATATACAAATGTGGCTAAGGATACTATTTCGTCCATAGACTTCCCTGGCCAGTCAGGAACATGTTTAGAAAAATACTTCTTAATGTCAGAGGCCGTTTGATCTATAAATGTAGAAACTATTAGAGGCCTGTTAGCCTCAGCTTCTGGGTCTGTCCCCCCTCCAAGCATTCTGATTTGTTTAAATAGTCTGGAAAGGAAAGCTGAGGGCTGTTCCTCAGGTTGTTGCTGACACTCCCTTATTTTAGACCAATTCGCAGTCTTTTGTCCTGCCAAAAGTATAGTATAGCTTCTTCTAAGTCTTGCCTGGTTAATTGCAAGTGCCTGTAATCTGCCTCTGCATTATAATTCCACCCAGAGTCCACAGCCAGCCAGGCTGTTCGAGCAGCCAGAATATCCCCCTCTTCTGCCCAACAACAGTTTGCATCCAGAATTGAGTGTTTTTCATCTGGAGTGAACACGGCTTCAAGGAGCATTTGCACATCCCCCAGGTAGGATCATATGCCCGCACTATTCCTCTTACAATTTGTAACACTTTCTCGGCATCTTCCCTAAGCCTGGCAGTTTGTTCACTCCATGCAATCCAATCTTGGGGCCCCCAGGGTTGGTAAATTCGCATTGTAGCTACCCGAGGTGCCCCGTCAGGACCTGGTGGGGGCACTCCTGGCACAGGAACGACATGCAAAGGGGCCTGAAAGGCAGAGGGTGAAGGCAAGGGGGGTATAGAGAAGCTGAAACAGAGGATAGCGCAGAGGGTGGAGCGGTTTCCACAAGTGTTTTAGCAGCTGCACTACTTTCAATACTCTGAGAAAATTTTTCTTTGCCCAACTGTCCCATACATACCAATAATCCATTTGTCTGGGGAACCTATCCTGCAAATGGTGACGCAGGAAAGTTAACTCCTGATGATCAAAGGATCCCTGTGGCGGCCATCGTTCTGCCAGGTTACCAGCCTTTGTCAGGAACAGCCAATCCTCCTGACATAGTTGGATCAACCTTTCTTTTTTTTTTTTTCCTTTTTCTTAGGGTTTTTGTACCATCAATCTTACTCTAGTTTTGCAGAATTTCGGTTAAGGGCATCCCCTTTTCTATGCCAAACTTATTTCCGATATTGAGTTCCTGAAAAGTGCGTCTTATGCTGATCAGGCAGCACACTTCCTTATAGTATACCTATTTTTTCCTTTCTTTTTCTTTTTTTTTTCTTTCTTTTTTTTTTTTTCTCCTCAGCAACACCAGAATTTAAATTTTCATTACCCCCTGCAGCCAGCATGTTTACACTCTCTCTCACTCTCTCTCTCTGGGAACCGCACTCACACCACCCGAGTCTTTGACTGCTAGGACTGCCATCCCTTCACAGTGGGCGGCTCTGTCAGCCGACGGGTGCCCCTTTCGGTTCCCAGGTCACACACACACACACCAGTCACAGTACTGGTATCCACACTCAACTAGTCACAGTAACTCTAAGTTAGTCTTGCGGTGCGCCTTACGCTGATCAGGCTGCGCACTCCCCCCTTCCGGCCGGAGTGAGACGGGACTCGAACCCTCCCAAATCCTTGATGTGGGACTCGAACCCCCTCCAGCCCTGGGAGTGGGACTCAAACCCACCCCAACCCTGGGAGTGGGACTCGAACCCACCCCAAACTTGGGAGTGGGACTCGAACCCACCCCAAAACCTGGTATGCCTTATGGGGATCAGCCTGCATACCCCTTACAGTGCACTTTGTTACCAAACCAGAATTTAGAATTTAGGCAGGAGTTTAAGACTCACCCTCTCGGTGCCTCCCGTTGCCAAAGATCCCAGGCGAACTCACCCGATGGCGCCAGATGATCGTTTGAAGACAAGAGGCCCCAACGGTGGTCGCCTAGGGTCCCATCTGGGGTGCCAAACTGTTATGGAAAATCAGGCTCGCCGGCCTCCATAACAGGGTCCGACCCTAGGTTCCTGCTGAGGCAGAAGTTTGAGATAGGAGAGAAATAAAATTTAATGATACACATGTGGTAATTACAGCTCGAGCTGTGTGCCTCCAAAGAGGGACCCCGAATAAAGAAATCTCTGGGCAATTATACCCTTACAATCTAAATTCCCCACCCCTTCAGTGATAGTTTGGACCAATAGTAACAGTTAGGTATGGGGTCTTCCCCTTCTTCACTGGGCCCCTTCATTGTCTCTAGGCAGGCTGCTTCTTTTCTTATCTTCAAGATTGGCTACTCCTGCTGTCCGTGCAACATCTTTATTCCTCCAGCTTGAACCAGATCTGCAGCCCCCTTTTACTTATCTAAGTAAAAGTTCACAGACTGAAGGCCTAAGGCTTCAGCAAATGTAGCTACTAAATCTAAGCAAGTTATACTAAGCAATTAATTCTAGATATCTTCAGTCCTATATTCTTTAACAACCAGCACTGGCCTATCAGGCATTGAGGCACAAATGACCTCACAACCACAAACTGCAGCCACAGGACCAGCACTGGCCTATCAGGCACTGAGCCACTAGTGACCTCACAACCACAAACAGCAGCCATGGGCCTACCACAGGCCTATCAGGCACTGAGCCACTAGTGACCTCACAACCACAAACAGCAGCTATGGGCCTAGCACTGGCCTATCAGGCACTGACACACAAGTGACCTCACAACTGAAAACAGCAGCCACATCCTAGCACTGGCCTATCAGGCACTGAGCCACAACTGACCTCACAACCACAAACAGCAGTCATGGACCTAGCACTGGCCTATCAGGCACTGAGCCACAAGTGACCTCACAACCACAAACAGCAGCCATATGACCAGCACTGGCCTATCAGGCACTGAGCCACAAGTGACATCACAAACACAAACAGCAGCAATATGACCAGCACTGGCCTATCAGGCACTGAGCCACAAGTGACCTCACAACCACAAATTGCAGCCATGCAACTAGCACTGGCCTATCAGGCACTGAGACACAAGTGACCTCACAACCACAAACAGCAGCCATGCAACTAGCACTGGCCTATCAGGCACTGAGACACAAGTGACCTCACAACCACAAACAGCAGCCATGCAACTAGCACTGGCCTATCAGGCACTGAGACACAAGTGACCTCACAACCACAAACAGCAGCCATGCAACTAGCACTGGCCTATCAGGCACTGAGCCACAAGTGACCTCACTACCACAAACAGCAGTCATGGGCCCAGCACTGGCCTATCAGGCACTGAGCCACAAGTGACATCAAAACCACAAACACCAGCCATGGGCCAAGCACTGGCCTATCAGGCACTGAGGCACAAGTGACCTCACAACCACAAATTGCAGCCATGCAACTAGCACTGGCCTATCAGGCACTGAGACACAAGTGACCTCACAACCACAAACAGCAGCCATGCAACTAGCACTGCCCTATCAGGCACTGAGCCACAAGTGACCTCACTACCACAAACAGCAGTCATGGGCCCAGCACTGGCCTATCAGGCACTGAGCCACAAGTGACATCACAACCACAAACACCAGCCATGGGCCAAGCACTGGCCTATCAGGCACTGAGGCACAAGTGACCTCACAACCACAAACAGCAGCCATGCAACTAGCACTGGCCTATCAGGCACTGAGACACAAGTGACCTCACAACCACAAACAGCAGTCATGGGCCCAGCACTGGCCTATCAGGCACTGAGCCACAAGTGACCTCACAACCACAAACAGCAGCCATGGGCCTAGCACTGGCCTATCAGGCACTGAGGCACAAGTGACCTCACAACCACAAACAGCAGCCATGCAACTAGTACCGGCCTATCAGGCACTGAGCCACAAGTGACCTCACAACCACAAACAGCAGCCATGCAACTAGTACCAGCCTATCAGGCACTGAGCCACAAGTGACCTCGCAACCACAAACAGCAGCCATGCAACTAGCACTGCCCTATCAGGCACTGAGCCACAAGTGACCTCACTACCACAAACAGCATCCACAGGACCAGCACTGGCCTATCAGGCACTGAGACACAAGTGACCTCACAAACACAAACAGCAGCCATGCAACTAGCACTGGCCTATCAGGCACTGAGGTACAAGTGACCTCACAACCACAAACAGCAGCCATGGGCCTAGCACTGGCCTATCAGGCACTGACACACAAGTGAACTCACTACCAGAAAAAACAACCATGGGCCTAGCACTGGCCTATCAGGCACTGAGCCACAAGTGACCTCACAACCACAAACAGCAGCCATGCAACTACCACTGGCCTATCAGGCACTGAGACACAACTGACCTCACAACCACAAACAGCAGCCATGCAACTAGCACTGGCCTATCAGGCACTGAGACACAAGTGACCTCACAACCACAAACAGCAGCCATATGACCAGCACTGGCCTATCAGGCACTGAGCCACAACTGACCTCACAGCCACAAAAAAAAGCCATGGGCCTAGCACTGGCCTAACAGGCACTGACACACAAGTGACCTCACAACCACAAACAGCAGCCATGCAACTAGCACTGGCCTATCAGGCACTGACACACAAGTCACCTCACAACCACAAACAGCAGCCATGCAACTCGCCCTGGCCTATCAGGCACTGAGACACAAGTGACCTCACAACTGAAAACAGTAGCCATGGGCCTCGCACTGGCCTATCAGGCACTGAGGCACAAGTGACCTCACAACCACAAACAGCAGCCATGCAACTACCACTGGCCTATCAGGCACTGAGACACTAGTGACCTCACAACCACAAACAGCAGCTATGGGCCTAGCACTGGCCTATCAGGCACTGACACACAAGTGACCTCACAACTGAAAACAGCAGCCACATCCTAGCACTGGCCTATCAGGCACTGAGCCACAAGTGACCTCACTACCAGAAAAAACAACCATGGGCCTAGCAGTGACCTATCAGGTACTGAGCCACAAGTGACATCACAAACACAAACAACAGCCATATGACCAGCACTGGCCTATCAGGCACTGAGACACAAGTGACCTCACAACCACAAACAGCAGCCATGCAACTAGCATTGGCCTATCAGGCACTGAGGCACAAGTGACCTCACAACCACAAAAAGCAGCCATGCAACTAGTACCGGCCTATCAGGCACTGAGCCACAAGTGACCTCACAACCACAAACAGCAGCCATGCAACTAGTACCAGCCTATCAGGCACTGAGCCACAAGTGACCTCGCAACCACAAACAGCAGCCATGCAACTAGCACTGCCCTATCAGGCACTGAGCCACAAGTGACCTCACTACCACAAACAGCATCCACAGGACCAGCACTGGCCTATCAGGCACTGAGACACAAGTGACCTCACAAACACAAACAGCAGCCATGCAACTAGCACTGGCCTATCAGGCACTGAGGTACAAGTGACCTCACAACCACAAACAGCAGCCATGCAACTAGCACTGGCCTATCAGGCACTGACACACAAGTGAACTCACTACCAGAAAAAACAACCATGGGCCTAGCACTGGCCTATCAGGCACTGAGCCACAAGTGACCTCACAACCACAAACAGCAGCCATGCAACTACCACTGGCCTATCAGGCACTGAGACACAACTGACCTCACAACCACAAACAGCAGCCATGCAACTAGCACTGGCCTATCAGGCACTGAGACACAAGTGACCTCACAACCACAAACAGCAGCCATATGACCAGCACTGGCCTATCAGGCACTGAGCCACAACTGACCTCACAGCCACAAAAAAAAGCCATGGGCCTAGCACTGGCCTAACAGGCACTGACACACAAGTGACCTCACAACCACAAACAGCAGCCATGCAACTAGCACTGGCCTATCAGGCACTGACACACAAGTCACCTCACAACCACAAACAGCAGCCATGCAACTCGCCCTGGCCTATCAGGCACTGAGACACAAGTGACCTCACAACTGAAAACAGTAGCCATGGGCCTCGCACTGGCCTATCAGGCACTGAGGCACAAGTGACCTCACAACCACAAACAGCAGCCATGGGCCTAGCACTGGCCTATCAGGCACTGAGCCACTAGTGACCTCACAACCACAAACAGCAGCCATGGGCCTACCACAGGCCTATCAGGCACTGAGCCACTAGTGACCTCACAACCACAAACAGCAGCTATGGGCCTAGCACTGGCCTATCAGGCACTGACACACAAGTGACCTCACAACTGAAAACAGCAGCCACATTACCAGCACTGGCCTATCAGGCACTGAGCCACAAGTGACCTCACTACCAGAAAAAACAACCATGGGCCTAGCAGTGACCTATCAGGTACTGAGCCACAAGTGACATCACAAACACAAACAACAGCCATATGACCAGCACTGGCCTATCAGGCACTGAGACACAAGTGACCTCACAACCACAAACAGCAGCCATGCAACTAGCACTGGCCTATCAGGCACTGACACACAAGTCACCTCACAACCACAAACAGCAGCCATGCAACTCGCCCTGGCCTATCAGGCACTGAGACACAAGTGACCTCACAACTGAAAACAGTAGCCATGGGCCTCGCACTGGCCTATCAGGCACTGAGGCACAAGTGACCTCACAACCACAAACAGCAGCCATGGGCCTAGCACTGGCCTATCAGGCACTGAGCCACTAGTGACCTCACAACCACAAACAGCAGCCATGGGCCTACCACAGGCCTATCAGGCACTGAGCCACTAGTGACCTCACAACCACAAACAGCAGCTATGGGCCTAGCACTGGCCTATCAGGCACTGACACACAAGTGACCTCACAACTGAAAACAGCAGCCACATTACCAGCACTGGCCTATCAGGCACTGAGCCACAACTGACCTCACTACCAGAAAAAACAACCATGGGCCTAGCAGTGACCTATCAGGTACTGAGCCACAAGTGACATCACAAACACAAACAACAGCCATATGACCAGCACTGGCCTATCAGGCACTGAGACACAAGTGACCTCACAACCACAAAAAGCAGCCATGCAACTAGCACCGGCCTATCAGGCACTGAGCCACAAGTGACCTCACAACCACAAACAGCAGCCATGCAGCTAGCACTGGCCTATCAGGCACTGAGACACAAGTGACCTCACAGCCACAAACACCCGCCATGGGCCTAGCACTGGCCTATCAGGCACTGAGACACAAGTGACCTCACAACCACAAACAGCAGCCATGCGCCTAGCACTGGCCTATCAGGCACTGACACAGAAGTGACCTCACAACCACAAACTGCAGCCATGCAACTAGCACTGGCCTGTCAGGCACTGAGGCACAAGTGACCTCACAACCACAAACAGCAGCCATGCAGCTAGCACTGGCCTATCAGGCACTGTCACACAAGTGACCTCACAGCCACAAACACCCGCCATGGGCCTAGCACTGGCCTATCAGGCACTGAGCCACAAGTGACCTCACAACCACAAACTGCAGCCATGCAACTAGCACTGGCCTATCAGGCACTGAGCCACAAGTGACATCACAACCACAAACAGCAGCCATGGGCCTAGCACTGCCCTATCAGGCACTGAGCCACAAGTGACCTCACAGCTGAAAACAGCAGCCACATTACCAGCACTGGCCTATCAGGCACTGAGCCACAAGTGACCTCACTACCAGAAAAAACAACCATGGGCCTAGCAGTGACCTATCAGGCACTGACACACAAGTGATCTCACAACCACAAACAGCAGCCATGCAGCTAGCACTGGCCTATCAGGCACTGAGCCACAAGTGACCTCATAACCACAAACACCTGCCATGGGCCTAGCACTGGCCTATCAGGCACTGAGCCACAAGTGACCTCACTACCACAAACAGCAGCCATGCAACTAGCACTGGCCTATCAGGCACTGAGACACAAGTGACCTCACAACCACAAACAGCAGCCATGGGCCTAGCACTGGCCTATCAGGCACTGACACACAAGTGACCTCACTACCAGAAAAAACAACCATGGGCCTAGCAGTGACCTATCAGGTACTGAGCCACAAGTGACCTCACAACCACAAACAGCAGCCACATCCTAACACTGGCCTATCAGGCACTGACACACAAGTGACCTCACAGCCACAAACACCCGCCATGGGCCTAGCACTGGCCTATCAGGCACTGACACACAAGTGACATCACAACCACAAACACCAGCCATGCGCGTAGCACTGGCCTATCAGGCACTGAGACACAAGTGACCTCACTACCACAAACAGCAGCCATGCGCCTAGCACTGGCCTATCAGGCACTGAGCCACTAGTGACCTCACAACCACAAATTGCAGCCATGGGCCCAGCACTGGCCTATCAGGCGCTGAGCCACAAGTGACCTCACAACCACAAACTGCAGCCATATGACCAGCACTGGCCTATCAGGCACTGAGACACAAGTGACCTCACAAACACGTACAGCAGCCATGGGCCTAGCACTGGCCTATCAGGCACTGAGCCACAAGTGACCTCACAGCCACAAACACCCGCCATGGGCCTAGCACTGCCCTATCAGGCACTGACACACAAGTGACCTCACAGCTGAAAACAGCAGCCACATTACCAGCACTGGCCTATCAGGCACTGAGCCACAAGTGACCTCACTACCAGAAAAAACAACCATGGGCCTAGCAGTGACCTATCAGGCACTGACACACAAGTGACCTCACAACCACAAACAGCAGCCATATGACCAGCACTGGCCTATCAGGCACTGAGCCACAAGTGACCTCACAGCCACAAACACCCGCCATGGGCCTAGCACTGCCCTATCAGGCACTGAGCCACAAGTGACCTCACAGCCACAAACACCTGCCATGGGCCTAGCACTGCCCTATCAGGCACTGAGCCACAAGTGACATCACAAACACAAACAGTAGCCATGGGCCTAGCACTGGCCTATCAGGCACTGAGCCACAAGTGACCTCACAAACACAAACAGCAGCCATGCAACTAGCACTGGCCTATCAGGCACTGACACACAAGTGACCTCACAACCACAAAAAACAGCCATGGGCCTAGCACTGGCCTATCAGGCACTGAGGCACCATGGACCTCTGAATCGCAGTGATATCGTGTTTCGTTCTTGCCTGTCATTTATACATGCACAACTGGCCTAACAGTGTGTATCAGAGGAAGTTCCTTGCTACTTGCCTTTACCATTCCGAGGAAGTAGTGACTTCACAGGCTTCAAATCCACAGTGACTTCAAATCCACATCCCATCTGCTGGCCTATTATATAGGAAGGCAAGAATGACCTCACAGGCGAAAACAGCAGCCATGTGCCTACCCCTGCCCTTTCAGTACTGAAACAAAAGAGACCTCACAGTCTGCACTGAAGCCACGTGCCTGCTGCTGGCCTAGCATGGACTGAGGCACACCATCTCCAGAAGCACAAACACCACTAACCTCCATACTGCTGCTCTACCAGGTGCTCATGCACCTGTACAAAAAGGAGCAATGTTCCTGCTGGTGGCCTGGCAGATACTGAGCCCGAATGACTTCACAAACACAAACAGCAGCAATATGCATCGAGCTGGACTGTCAGGTGTTGAGGCTGAAGTGAGAGGAGAGGAGAAGCTCACCTTGGCCACTTGCACGTCCCTTGATTACGCTGTTATCACTCCATACAGAACAGTCGTCTGCAAACGGCTTTCATCTCCTGGCAAGACTCTCTCCACATCATCGGACAGCTCCATTCTGGCAGCCTGGTGACAAATCACTAAAAGGAGCAATTGGTCTTGCTCTTCCTTTAGTACCATCAAGTCCCAGCTGGGAGCCTTTGCACTGCAGCACCTACACAATGACAGCAGGATGCCACTTCCATTTCTAGTGCATTTCTAGGGACAGAGATCAGCTGACGGAGCAGCTGCACTGCAAAGGTGTCTGACATTGTCACATCAACTCAGCACTGCACCAGCCATCAACCTGACGCCAGACCTCTGCTCTGCCACCTACTCTACAAACACACTCTCTCTGCCCCACAGACCTGGCTCTTCTGCTAGGTACAACCAAGCACCAGCAAGAAGAGATGCATGCAGGACACTCGCCACTTGCACACTCCCCAGCCACTGCTCTGCTCGCTGCCTTCCCTTGGCTCCTCAACCCAGACACGCAGCCAAGCTCTTGCAATAACACCATAAGGTGGCCAAGGCACTCTAGGCTCAGAAGGCCTCTGCAAATGAGCAGCACAAGATCAGGCACAGAGCTGCCTCCTTGCACGATGCTGCTCTTTTCAGAGGGAAGGATCCTGCTTGCTTTGGGCACAGCAGGCTGCTGCTTTCCACCCCCATGCCCTCAAGAACCTCCAGCTAGGAATGGGGGGATGGGGATATTCTTTACTAATACAAAAGATACAGATAGAATGCAGAAACATTTGAGAGTCCGGAAGGCCTCCTGAGCCCAAAGGAACCTCCCTTCCTTTCCTTTAGTTACTTGCACAAGGAGCCCCGGGGAAGGGAAAAAGGGTGCAGAGGCTTTGACATGAGGCCCAGGCAATGAGACAGACCCACACTGGATGGCTGCTGAAATGACAGCTCTCCTGGCTGCGCAGCCTCTGCAGCAGCAGTCCAGGCTCCACAGCTGGCTTCACAGAGCACTGAGGGCTGGGTGCCACGGACAACCTGGCCCTGGGCACATCTTCACCCCTCGCAGAGCCAGCAGCACAAGAGCTCTGAGACTTCCTCAGGTCAAGCTACGGACACTTTGGGGCACTCACACAAAGGCACTCAGGACATGCTGGCATCTATGATAAGGGTCTTGCACTCACCCTGTATGGCACCACAACCTTCGAGGAAAAGGAGGGGACACAATAGCATTTGCTGAGCGGGCTGGCAGTAACAGCAGCTGTGGGACGCGGAATTTGCAGCACAGCAGAGGCACCAGGAGCTGAACCCACACCCCAAGTCACACAGGCAAGCCAGGCGCATTTATGGAAGCCTTCGCATCCATACGTAGCCTCTTCTCAGTCACTTGCAGCTGCTTTCACACAGGGCTCACGATGTTGGCAAAGATGTTGACAGGTACAGGGACACACCCTGGCATCCTGCCTCCACCCTCAGGGGCTCTAGGGCTGCACTGGGAACCTCATGAGTGGAGCAACCTAGAAAGAAAGAAAGAATCGGAGTGTTACTGTCAGTTCTGCTGGCCTTACAGAGTCACAACAGTCAGGGGCAAATGTCTCCTCTCTGTGCTGAGCTGTATTGGTGAGAGCACAGCCAGCAGATCCACCGAGATGTTCCACCCCTCTTTTTGGCACGGGTGACACCATGTCTGTATACCAGTGCTCGTTTGGGAGACACCATTCAGACCTTGCAAGAAAATCTCACATGCTCCCTGCTGTTTTGACAGGGGCAAGTTCTAAAGCACACACACCCTGGCAATAAGAGATTACTAACACCACTGCTCACATCAGCACTAGATTCGTTTAGCAGCCCAAAATGTCTAGCTGGACTCCCTAGATGACTGGGAGGAGGCTGCAACCTTCTACTTAGCAACAAGTGGAAAGGCAAACTCCATCTCCATGTTCACCACAGAACATCATCCACATTTGAAATGTTGCAGTACTAACTCAGGATGATGGAGTGGAACAAAATGTGTGTCAGATGATGGGGAACATCGACTTCTGCTTGATTAATTAGTTGCATTTCTGTATTGCTGTAGAGCTCTGCAGGGGTCAATCCCTCCTCTGAGCACACGCAACAAACCCAGAACTGACCTCACCACCACCATCCAAGACATCTGTCTTCTCCTCACCTCTCAGCGGCTCAGATCGAGGTGACCTCACAAGTCCATATTCCCACCACATGCCTGCTGATGGCCTATGCCCTTCAGAGACAGAAGTTTCCTCCAAATAACTTCCCCAGCCATCAACTACTGCTGGCCTAGCAGCTACTCTCACAAAAGAGACCTCACAAGCAACGCCCATGCCTAACTGCCTGCTGCTGGCCTAGCAGGCACTCAGAAAGACATCACCTCACACTCACCTTCACAGCCACGTCTCTGTCATTGGCCTAGAAGCCTCTGAGACAGAAATTACCTCACTATAAGTTTCTCAGCCATGAACCAAATCCTGCCTTATCAGCTGCTCAGGCAGAAGTAATCTCAAAAAGACAGATCCCAGCCATGGACCTGCTGCTGCCCTATCAACCGCTCAGGTAGAAGTGACCTCACAATCACCTTTCCAGACACATCTCTGCTGCTATCCAATCTGTTCAGCACTCACAAGTGACCTCACAATCAACACCCAAGCCTTCTTCCTCCAGATGGCCTATCAGCTACTAAAGCAGAAGTGACCTCATCATCCATAGCCGAGCCATGTGCCTCCTGCTGGCCCGTCAGCTACTTACAAAGACTTGACTTGACACTGGTGATTTTCTGGCATAGCTCTCATAGACAGTGGTGACCTCTCTACCCACACCCTGACCATGTGCCTGGTGCCACCTGCAGCTCCCCCTGCCTTCCCCCAAGGCTGAGCCAGCTCCTCAACGGCCTCCCTGATTCACCTCGTGGCTTCACAATGCTCGTAGTGCAGCAAAACACCCCAGTACCAGTTTCTACCCCAAAAAGAGATTAGCTTTTGCTCAGGTAGTCTCTACACATAGCAAGACAGCAGGACCTCCTGTCCCAGGCAGAGGGAGAAGCCTTCCCACAACTCAGAAGTCTGGTTCCTTCCCAATGCTCAACAAAACCAGAAAATCCTCTACACATCCAGGAAAAACAGCATTCTCCTGTTTTATGCCCTGACAACTGGAGACAAGCAGAAGGACTCAGGCCAGGGCATCTCAGTGAAACCAGCAGAGACACAATTCAGCAACTCTTCACCCTGACCTAGGAGCATGGAAAGAACAACAGCAAGTGCAAGCACTGGCCGTTCATCAGCTTTCAAGGCCCCTGACAAGCAAAACAGCTCACACTTACAGAGCTCTTCTGCAAACACCCTTCAGGCTGCTGCCGGGGTCACAGGTCTCAGGGCAAAGCAAGAGGCAGGGAGCAAAAACAACAGCCAAGGCACGGCATGACATGCGGGGACAGCCTCTCTCAGAGACACTCGGAAATGCCATTTTCACAACAAAAGACACCATTGGGAAGGGCACCTCGCGAGGACACCAGCAGCCTGCTCACACTTTGCCCAGCACCTCCCAAACGCAGCTCCGAGCAGCACCTGGGGCTGCGCTGGCAGCAGCACCTCAGGGAAACGTTTTAACAGGGATCCCAGAGCCACCACAGGGCCAAAGGTTCCTGCACCCAAACCCCACCGAGACGCCCCGGCCCAGCTGCTCGCGGCAGGCCACCACGTCTGCCTGCAGGGCAGCTCCCCCCTCTGGCCCACGTCGCTCTGGCCCCTGCTCACGGCCCCACCAGCCCCTGCTGCAGCTCCTGCAGCAAAGCAGCCCCGGCACCAGCACTGCTGCCCCCGCCCCGGCGGGAGGGCACCCGCCGCCATTTCAACGCGCCCACAGCCCCCACCAAAGCCACTCGCACCCGCTCTCTCTCCCAATCCCTTCTCGCCTGCTTTGCTCCCGCTCCTCTTGCACGTCTTTCCCCCCCCCATGTTGGACTGCAATTGGCTGACAGATCCAGCAATGAAATCGGTCCCCGCCCTCCTCCTCCTTCCAGCTAATAGGAGGGCTGCACTGGGGCGATGCCATGGCAACGCTGGGCCCTCCTGCCCTGGCGGCCAGCTCCGCCCCTCACCCGCGGTCGGGCGCCATGTTGTGGGCGGGCAGTGCGGGGCCCCAGGGCGCGGCCGCTGTCCCGGCGGGGCTGGGCTGTGCAGCAGGGTCCCCGCGGGGCTGCTGGCTGCCCTGCGCCCTGGGGGCCGTGCGCGGTGCGGCAGGCAGCGCTGGGGCGTGTGCTGGTGGCAGCCGTGGCACCGGTGTGGGGGCCCTAGGGCTGGCCGGGGCCCGGGAGCCTGCAGGCAGTGTCCTGCTGCCCCCAGGGCAGGGCAGGACAGTGTCCTCTCGCCCCTCCTGCCCCGGCCCCCTTCCCACAGCAGCCCCGGGGCTCGGCTAGGGAGCGGTGGTGTGGGGTCGTGAGGGGGCTGGGGGAGAGATGGCTGTGTTGGGCTCACCCCAGCACTGCCCAGCACAGCTCAGAGAAAAATCCTTGGGGTCAGCCAGGACTTGTGCACTGGGGATGGTGTCCCCCACCTGTTTCCAAGATGCTTTCCCAAACATGCTATCTTTTGGGTGTAGATATATGAGCCCAATTGGCAGGAGGACAGGGGCTGTGGCCATCTGATGATGATATTTGTGAGCCCAAAATATGCTCTGCCAAACTGGAAGCATAAAAGGATCCAGGGAGAAGGAACAGAGGTTTTCCCAAACATGGAGAACTTGAGGTTATTACAAGGTGAAGGTTTCATTATCATATATGGACATTTCCATCAGGCTCCTGAGAGCTGCACAGGAGCTGCATGACACCCCAGCCTCTGGGATGCAGGACTCCTTTCCTCTCAGAGCCAGATCAAAGTGGAGAACCCAATCCCAGGAAAACCTGACTATGGATTCCCCCCTCCTGTCCTCCCCCTCCCCCCCTCCACACACACCCCCACAAGGGGATGGAGCTGGCCCGACAGAAGTCTTGGGGCTCAGGGCAGCCCCAGTCGTAGGAAAAAGAAGTTCTGGCTGCCACATTGTCCCCCAAGCCAGAGGGGACCCTGAGGCAGGACTCTTGTTGCAGTCCTCAGCCCTGACCAGCCACCACCACAGCCCAGGATCCACAGCAGTTTTTGGAGCTAACAGTCTCTGTGCGACACCTCAGGAAGGATCTCCCAAAGCCCTTACCCTTGGTGGAGAGCTGCAGGAGCGCTGGGAACAAGGAACGAGGAGATAACATGGGTCCAGCATTCCTCCATCTCGCTTGCCCCCTTACCCTCAGCTCACCTCTCCAGCCGGGGAGGAGGAAAGACTGTCTTCCCATCTTGTCATCCAAAACTCCTCTCCGATGTACCGCTGCTCCTCTGCCTGTCGGTGAGGGACCCCAGCATGGCTCCCGTCCCCCCTCCTTGCCACAGATGACTCCAAAGGGCAGCGGCAGGGAGCATGTGAGGAGTGCCCAGCAGCACCCGGGCCTCACAGGGAAGTGAGGGCCACCCGCCACGACACCAGGTAGACGTCCCTGTGATGTGGCACATCCCACTGTGACCTCAGCTGGTGTCATCTGGGGACTCAGTAGGTCACTGCCATGGAGATGGCACAGCCAGGGAGAGAGCAGAGAGATTTCTCTTCACATCCTGGGAAGCAGTCACCTCCCTTCACCCCAGTTATTTTCCATAATTCTCTGATAAATCCTTCAGGAATGTCTCCAGATGGTGTCAAAGGCAGTGAAATATCTCAAACGGGGCACTGCAGAAGTCACTTCTGTACCCCTGCACCGACAGGTCTCTGCACTGGGCAGACCTGTGCAGGAATCTGGGGTTTGGGGGTTGGTTTGGGGGTTGGCATTTTTACAGGATCCAAGTCATGTGGGATGAAACAGTGCAAAATGTGGCCACTGGCTGAGAAATGCTTTGGTGAGCTTCAAAACAGATTTCTCCTGTGGGTCACTCTTTTTGTAGAAGTTGGATGTAGGGCAATATGGGTCAGGATGCAGCCTTCCTCCTTTAGGCACGTCTGAGTTTTGTCAGGAGCTCCTGACTCATACATGCAGGCCTCCTGACACTTCTTGATTTTCAGCTTGTCGGGATAAATCGTTCTTGAGCTTTGGAGAGATGATCCTTGAAAATCAACCAGCTCTCCTGGACCCGTCTTCCCTCCAGGGCTGTATTCCTTGGGATTTGTCTAGAGCAGATCCCTGAAGAGGCTTTGGGGCAGGCACTTCATGCCAGGCCACGTTATCCGGGGTGTTGCCTGCTCAGCTGTGCCGCATCCCCCCACCACTCCCACTGTGCAATCTTGTCCAGAGGAACTCTGCTCTCCAAGATGCCCCTTTTGCACACCTGAGCTAGCCCACCATTCCATGCACCTGAGGCTGTCTGAAGTTTATGGGGGTGCTTTGTCTCGCCCAAGAGCCATACGCTTCCCTTGCATCTGCTTGTCTTTGTATGAAGTGTTGGAAGTTGACCTGAACCATTTCTGGCCTGGGAATCTACATGGCCATGTGATTTTCTCCCATTGTGCCTTTGTGCTGTTCCCCTTCCTCTGGGTTTTTCATTTAAGTTCAGGATAACTGCACGCAGAGGGAGTTGCCAACATTGCAACTTTCTTGATGGAGTCAGGTAAAACCCACCCACTGTCCCCAACACACTTTGCACCAAAGGCAGCCAGGCTGGATGGCAACATCTGTGAGAGCAAGGGTGGTCAGATTGACCTTCCGCAGTGCCTCCTGGACCTCACGCTCCTCAACCTATAGGTGAGCAGATTGACCAGGGAAGTCCCAACCATGCACAAGATGGAGACTATTGTTTTAAGAATGTGTGTTGGTCTTTGTCAGTGTGTAGGGACTTTCCAGGAGCCACAGAAAACTGTTGCCACCAAGAAGTGAGAGGAGCAGGTGGGAAGCAATTTGTATCCCAAGGGTGAAAGGAATCCTCAGGATGCTGGGGATGACACATGCCCAGCTGGTTGGGGTTAAGGGAAATGGAAGGAGGGTTGCAATGGAGGAGGGGAACAAGTTCACAAAAATGGTTAGGAGTCAGTGCATGATAGTGGCAGGCATGTAATTGCAAAAGATATGGTTAATTACACTGAAGCCTCAAAAAAATTCTGTAACCTCTAAAAAAAAGTGATGTTGTATCTGTCTATCTATATGCAAATTATGTTACATTACCTGAAAGTTTTCCTTGCTTCTTGCACGCTCATCTGTATGGGACTGAGTCACCACAGGAGGAAAAGTCTGGCAGTCCTCAGGCAGCGCTCCACTCTCAGGGCCTGTTTCACATTCCCACCCTTGAGCCTGCAGAAGGAGGATTCAAGGAGGGCCCATGACAGTGGTCACTCTCGCTGAACTGCCAAGCTCAGAGGTTGTGATCAGCCTCATGGAGTCCAGCTGGAGGCCAGTCACCAGCAATGTACACCAGGGGTTGGTACTGGGCCCAGTACAAGTTCAGTATGAGCCAGGAATGTGCCCTTGCAGCAA
Source organism: Apteryx mantelli (assembly GCF_036417845.1). Taxonomy (NCBI): domain Eukaryota; kingdom Metazoa; phylum Chordata; class Aves; order Apterygiformes; family Apterygidae; genus Apteryx; species Apteryx mantelli. Next base: position 5,275,095 of record NC_089997.1, read on the forward strand.
AGAAGACAACCACATCTTGGACTTCATTAGGAAGAGCATTGCCAGCAGGTCAGAGGAGGTGATCCTTCCCCTCTCCTCAGCACTGGTGATACCACATCTGGAGTACTGTGTCCAGTCCTGGGCTCCCCAATATAAGATGAACATGCACATGCTGGAGCAAGTCCAGGTAAGGGCCACAAAGATCCTTAAGAGCCTGGAGCATCTGTCATACGAGGAGAGGCTGAGAGCTGGGACTCTTTAGCCTGGAGAAGAGAAGGCTCCAGGGGGTTCTTACCAAAGTGTATAAATACCTAATGGGTGGCAGTAAAGAAGATGGAGCCAGACTCTTCTCAGGGGTATCCAGGGACAGAACAAGAGGCAATAGGCACAGAATGAAATACAAGAAAATCCATTTAAACTTAAGAAAAAATTTTTTTACGGTATGGGTGGTCAAACACTGGAACAGGCTGCCCAGAGAAGTTGTGGAATCTCCATGTCTGGAGATATTCAAAACCCAACTGGAAATGGTCACTCTAGTGACCACTCTAGTTGACCCTGCTTTGAGCAGGGCAGTTGGACTAGACAATCTCCAGAGGTCTCCTTCCACCTCAACCATTCTACAATTCCACAAATCCCCTCCAGGCACTTTTAGGCACAGCTGTGTGGAAGTAAATTAGTTAACACCTCATAGGCCTTTGCAGGCCTATCTAGCAAAAAATATCTGCAACAGCCTTGCCAAAGTCAGCGTGAGCCAACTATCAAAGGAATGTATCTTTTGTAAAAGAATGTACTATTTGTACCCTTAGAGCTTCCTTTTCTGAAGTAATTCACGCCCTGTTGCCACTTACCACATCCTGCTCATCCATATGGCTGTAGTTCTGTGAAGGACAAGTCATATAACCCAAAGGTATATAAACTCTGTAACTGATTCGCTTGGGAAGAGTTCATATCAGCAGAGTCCGGCACTCTGCTGCTCTCTGTTCTCTCCTACCGCTATAGTAATAAAACTTCTGCTCTGACCTGAATCTAAATTGTATTCTGGCTATTCTGTGACAATAGATATTTTACAATATATGTGGGATATTTTATATCTTTGGTTAAACATCAGCTCATGAGACAGGAAAGCCCATATCAAATAAGGAATATTGAAATTCCTATCACTACTCTTTGCATTTCCCAGCACCTGTTAATTATATTTAATATTAGCAAATACACCTTTCATGTGTTTTCCTTCTTGGATAGGCTATATTTCAACTGGACGAGATGGTACTTCTGAGTGCTTTGTTTCTATGTTCTCCAATTCTTAGTTCTATAAAGGAGCTGCCATTAAACAAAAAGGTATGTTTGTTTTTGCTTCACACACTGTCATTCTAAAAGTAGGACAGACTTACATTAACTGTGGTTCAGTATACCACAGTAATCACAGACCTGACTTTTCCATTTTTCATTTCTTTTCACCAAAAGGGGTGTACTCAATATTATAAAGTGCATTTATGAATACTTTGGAAAAGACCTTGTTCCTCCTCTCTGTTTCCTTTCTGAAGTATAGTTTAAAAATTATAAGTGGTGAATGAATAGTTTGTTTCTTTGCAGCTTTTGGAATAGATCTGAAGCACAGAGTCACAGAGGTAGATTAATACATATAACGTGAAGAGCTGAAAGTCACTGAACAAAATAATGCTTGTTCACCACACTTCAGTTAACTACAACTCACTTTTCACTTCCCAGTAAGAGCAGAGGAGGTTGTTCCAGTGCTTCTTGGCCAAGGTAAGTCTATTACAGACAGGGTAAGTCTATTGACAGGCGTGTAGAGATGCAATGACAGTTTCTAAGCTAGAGTTGAAAAATTAGAGTTCAGACAATAACAGTGTCCCACTGGCAAACTAATATGACGTCATCATAATCTTTGTGTGCTTCAGTTGCTTCTGGGTCCTTCTGTGTGAGGAGAATATAGAAAATATAGTAAACAGCACACTAACTACCTCCAGAGTGAAACACTGGGGGCCATTTGGGGAGTGCAGTGTTTCATTTCTGTTATCAGAACAAGTCAAAAAAGCCAGACTGAAACTGAACACATTGCAGTTGTCTGATAAAAATAATTTATATTCTATTCTATTTCTCTTCTAGAATAATTTCCATTTCTATTCTATTTCTATTCTAGAAGAAAAATTATTTTTATGAAAGCAAATACTTCTTCTCAGTTTTCGTCTTTATCATTTTTATCCAATGCTTTTCTATTCATGTATTGCAAGATTCTTCTTCATTATAGTGAAAGAGATTATGACTCCGTACATGTAAAGGTTTTCTTTGTACTTTCATGAACCTACTGTCATCATCCTGTATCTCTAGCACTCCCTTCTAGATCCTTCCAACTCACTTTGTCCTCCTACATCACGTTATTTTCAGGGACCCCTTGAAAGGTGTGCTCAGCATAGCACCACATTTGAAATGACGACTGCAAGGCAGTGATTTTTAGGACAGAGGCCCTCATGTTGTGTTTTGCACGAATGTAAAAAGCCCTAAGTGCTGTGATTCAATGAATCTTTCCCTGGGAAGCTCTATAAAGACAGAATAGGCCGAAGAAGAAGAAAGGACAAAGAGGCAGAAGATATGGGAAATATGGCAATATAGATATAGTAATTCCTCAGAACTTCTCCATTCAGAGTGTTGGTAGGAAAAGTATTCTGATGACAAACTGTATATATAGACCTGTATCTATCTCTCTATCTATATATAGTCGCATAAGGAGAGTAATTGCTGTAGTGCATCACATAGTGCTGCCAATTAAAAAGAAAGAATTCATTCATTCAAATTGAATGCTGGTCACCCTGCTTTCCTCTGTCAGTTGAGAGAGCTCAACACCTCAGGATACAACTTGCTCTGTGCAGTTAAGAGTTGCGTGTACAGCCCTGGGGAGGGAGTGTTTGCAGGGGCACTGGACTTAGCGCGAGACACAGAATAACTTTGTAATGGTGCAGTCTTCATTATAACAGAAATATTTATAAAATGCCAATAAAAATAGAAAAAAAAAGAAATTGAGAACATGATCTAATACAAAGAAAATGTTGTTAAGCTTTTCAGCTTTTACAATACTTTGTGTTTGTTTTACCCTTCTTGGTTTTGATTTGTTCTAATACACTAGCCTTTGGGGGGGAAACTTTTGTGATTTGTATGATTTCTTCTTCTTCCTTTTTTTTTTTTTTTTTGAAAAGGAAAGCGATTTCCAGAACTGGGGTGGAATGCAATGACGGAGTCACCGACAGCTGGTGCCATTGTAGGTGTCCTGGTCCCCTCTTCCCAGCCTCCATCTGCAGCTCCAAGGGGCTCTGGTCTCCCGCAGGTCCCCTGAGAGAGCTGCCAGGCCCAGGCAGGTACCTCTGATACACCAGGGCCTCTCCAAGTGCCACTGGATGCTTGTGGTTAGAACAGAGCTCTGCCTGAAAAGGAGAAGGAGAGTTTTCAACATTTGAAAACTGAATATACTTTCACCAGCTAAAATGACTGACTACTTTTAAAGTCCACTTTTCCCATGATAAAATAGTGGAGATGTTCAGGCAGGGTGTGAAACTCAGGAGAAGAAATACTAATCTGTCCCTGGCTTTGCATTACCGCTGTTCTGTCTATTATGCTGTGGATGTAATCTCCGTAATTTCTCACATATTTTCATGTCTTGATTAAACTGATCCTTTCTAAATGCATCTTTGCATCAGACGAACTGGACATGTCTTACTCTTTATCCATCCGATACCTCTCAACTCTCCAGTTGCTGCTCTGAGCTTCAGGGAGTCTGAAGCTTGCCTCATCTTTCAGGAATTGTATTGTCTCTTTAGCCAGGTCCTTACTTCTGTTTCTATCTATCCTTTCCTAGCTATCTGTCAAAAAACACTTCAAGGAGGGTTATTCCTTGTGGAAAGTGGACCTCACTGGAGGTAGCTTGCAGTTAACATGCAGTTGAGGAGTGTATTTGACTTTTTACTAAACTGTATCATATTTTATTTTTGCTTGTTTGCAATTAAGAAAAATCCTCCTGTGTCTGCAGCTAGTTGTCTAAGGAAAGCAGGTGGGAACTGGTGCATAGGAGCTGTAACATTCAGCTGCAGACTCGAGTGGAAAAAAGTTAGGTTTTAACAGGAGTGAGGTAAGTCCCCAGTGGCTGATGAGAGAAATGGCAGGGTTGGGGAGGTGAGGAGCAGAGTTGTCCATAAAGGTCTCATATCGAAAATACTGCTTTTCCTGCATGTTCAGACTTCATTATGGTAGAGACGCTCCAGGTCAGCATGAATTGGAGAATGTGGATATCACTTATTCTGTAAGCTGAATAATAAAGAAAGCTTAAAAAGCAGAAATCCTTTCTTTTTCAGGTGTTCATTGAAATCTTGCTCTTATAAATACACCCCTGAATCCTCTCCTATTAGCCACACAAGAACTGAAGAACTGAAGAAAATTATGGAGAGTGACATGCCTTGTTAGGGCTTTTTGCATTTTAATGACCTCTCGAGTGTATTTGGTGCTGAGTCCATGAACCTCAGGTACTGAGAGGAGATTGAATAAGCCTCTCAAGAAGTTAAGGTCAGAAGTAAATGCCAAAGTTTCTTGGAGTTGTAATGGGTCCCACTGAGGGTGGTTACCAAAGAAGGCTCCCCAGGGGCTGATGAGAGCAGAAAGTTGGAGGCCCTGACTGCAGGTAGGCAAAGACAATGTGCAGGTGGCTCTGATGCCAAGTAAACCTGGATGAGTTTTATCAAGCAGAATGGCCAGGCACTGACACCCAGACCCTGGGTGGGGTGATCCTTTCCTTCACGCTTTGCTCAGGGCTCTTCCTGGAGGCAGTGTGCTGGTGGGGGTGTGCAACGCCGAGTGCAGGTCAACGATACAGCACCTCCTGAGTCCCCGGGGACAAGAAGGCAGCAAGGTCACAGTGCTTTAAGGAAGGATCTTCTTGAGGGCCTCAGTGGCAGGGACACCAGCCATAGCCAAGAGGACAAAGACCTCAGCTTTGTTGGGAGTTTTAAGCCTTGGCAGTGCCCATGGCTGTCTCCACCACAGGCTGTCCTACGCTGTCCCACGCCTGTGTCTGTTTCCCTGCAGACACCCAACCTGCTTCCCCACCTTGCTCTCACCCATGGATCTCCCTACCTCTACTCATGTCTCTCTGCCCCCACTTGGTTTTCCTTGAAACACAAAGCTGGGGGATGATCACAGACTCCCTCTGGGTGACCTGTAGCACCACAGCTCTACCCTTCAAGTGACATTCCCTTTTCCTAATGTTACATCTGAACCCCACAAGCTGCTGTTTGTGGCTCTTTCCCCTTCTCATGCTGTTTCCCACTACCAAGAAAAGCTCCATTATCTCTGAAACCACCCTTCAAGCACTCACAGGCTCCTACTCTCCTGTCCTTCACCTCCACTTCAGCAGGACAAAGCACCCCAGGTCCCCCAACCTCTCCTCATGGGCGCAGTTATTCCTCCCTACTCACAGGACTTGACACTTCTCTTGTAAATCTTCATGAGGTGTCTGTTGTCCAAATCACCCAAGTTTCTTAAGGGCCTTCAGGACTGAAGTTCCTCTGTGTCAAAAAAAAAGGAAAAAACACAAAACACAAACCAGCACCCATGGGGAAAGCTATCTTGAGGGCCCTCTGCCAAACTCACTTCCAGTTACCAACCTCTTTCTTCTTCTGGGGACCCAAACTGGATGCAGCACTCTAGACATGGTCTAATGAATACTGACTAGAAGGGGATCATCATTTACCTCCATCTCCTGGCTGTGCTCCTGGTCATACAGCCCACAGTGCTTTTTGGCCTTCTTTGCTGCCAGGGAATGATTCTGGCTCATATTTTGCCTCCTGTCCACCAGGACCCTCAGGTCCTTTTCCACAGAGCCGCTCCCCAGGCACTCAGGCCCCAGCTTGTAACACTGTGGGATGTTGGTCTATGCCAGGTGCAAGACCTGGCCTTTGTCCTTGCTGAATTTAGTGAAGTTTCTGAAGCTTATTCCTCCTGCCTGTCTAGGTCCTTCTGAATGGCAGCCCTCAAGCATATGTCTGGTCTTCCCCTTCCAGTCTACAAGCATAGTGAGTGTTGCCTCCTCCGTGCCACTAATAAAGATGACAAACAGGGCAGGTTCGTGGAGAGATCAGTGGTGCTCCACTGTTCTCTGGCCTCCAGGAAGAGCACTACCCATTCACCACTGCCCTCTGAGCCTCATCATCCAAGCAGCTTTTTACCCATCCGGTTGTCTATCCCTCTAGACAGTAAGGTTCTAACTTTCATAGAAGAATATTGTGGAAGACAGTGTCAAACACCTTGCTAAAGTCCAGATAAAAGTCATTTACTCTTCTCCAGCCGCAGATACAGTTATTTAATCATAGAAGTCAACCATGTTGGTGAGGCACAGTTTACCCTGGGTAAATCCATGCTGGCTGTTCCCTATCACCTTCTTCTCCTTCATGTGCCCAGAAATGTGATCCAAGAGGATTCACTCCATGACATGCTCCTCACCAAAGAGAGGCTGAACTGCCTGCAGCTTCCCAGGTAGTCCTGTTGGCCTTTCTTGAAGATGGATGTAACTTTTGCCTTTCTCAAGTTATCGGGACCTCGCCCAGTCTGCACAACTTTGCAAAGATGATAGCGAGTGGCCTTGCTATGACAGCAATCAGCTCTCACAGCATCCTCATATGCAGCCCATCCAACCCCGCTGACTTGCATAGTTTGTTCTCGCTAACATCATCCACTGCTGGTTGTTTTTCTCCTCAGGAGTCCTGACTGCACGCACAACAGTCTGGGAGACCTTGTTTTTTAAAACGGAAGCTAACCATGCATTGATTTCTTCAGACCTATCTGCATCTGCTGTTACTACATTCCCTGCCCCATTCAGCAGTGAGACCACCTTCTCCTTTTTATTCTTACTGAAGCAGTAGCAGCTCATCCTCATGCCCTTGACATCCCCTGCAAGTGTCAATGCTAGGGAAGCTTTGTCTTCCCTAACACCATCTCTGCTTCACTGGACTATTTCTAAATTCCTCCTTTGCAGCCTCTCTCTCCTTCCCCTCCGTACACTGCCTTATTGCCCTGGAGTTCAGGTGTGAGTTCCCTGTTTAGCCAAGCTGGTCCCCTGACATGTCTGCTAGCTTTACTGAGTATTGGGATGGACCATTCTTGTGCTTGGTAGATGCTGTCCTTAAAGACCTGCCATCTTTCCTGGGCTCCTGTGCCCTTCAGAGCTGCCTCCCATGGGATTCCCCACCAGGCCCCTGAAGAGGCCAAAGTCTGCTCCTCTGAAGTCCAGGGTCTGTACTCTGCTGCTGTCCTTCCTCAATCCCTTCAGGATCTGCGACTACACTATTGGTCACTGTAGGCAAGGCAGACACTGATTATCCCATCCCTGCTCAGTTCCTCTTTATTTGCAATTTCTACATGCAGGAAAGCATCGCTCTTCTTGGCCCATCTGGCAGATGTGCTAAGAAGTTGTCCCTGACACCTTCCAAAAACCTCCCGGACTCCTTGCACTCTGCTGTTTTCCCTTCCAGTGAATGTCAGGGAGATTAAGCTCTCCCCATAAGAACCAGGGCCTGTGACCCACAGACTTCCTCAGGTTGCTTAAAGGAGATTGCATCCACCTCCTCACCCACATCAGGTGGTCTGTAGCTCCCATCATAATGTCACCCTTACTCTCCGGCTCACTAACAAGCTCTCACACAGCTCCTTGTCCATCCCAGGGAAGAGCTCCATACCTCCGAGCTGCCCCTTCACACAAAGGGCATTCCCCCTCCTCGTCTTCCCTCACAGTCTCTCCTGAAGACCTTGTACCCGACCAGCATAGCCCTCCAGTCATGTGAGTGACCCCACCACATCTCAGTTATTCCAACCATGTGTCAGTCCTGTGACAACTTGCGCATCTCCATCTGCTATTGTCTGTGCCCCAGGCTGCATTCATATGCAAATATTTGGGTCGCAGAGCCTCAGCTGTGGCACAGAGTGTAGATTGCTCATGGTGAGTCATGTTACCAAGAGTTAAGGACACCGTATGTGCAATGGCCCACTTCAGTGCAGGGACATGCCGGCATAGATAGCAGGTGGCAATGTAATGGTGAAAGGAGGTTCCCACTAAGGGAGCAAAACCTGCAGTACCTGAGGCCATAGGAAAGCAGAGCTGGGCTGTGCAGAAATGGCAGGAGAGGATTTTGCTGCCTGAGCTGACTTTGTAGCACCACAGGGCTTGTGACAGAGGTCAGGTGATCTCCAGGAAGGACAAGGTGCCACTGAAGAAGTCCCTGGGCCTGGACAGCCTGTGATGCAGCCATCCTGTGGAGATCATTAGCACAGTCCCTGTTCTTATCATCTGGGATGAGAAGAGGTTCAGGAGTAGGAGAGCTTGAAGGGTTTGAGAGTGCAGAAACTACAGCGGAGGCCTTGGTGTGATGTGCCTCCCATTTATGCAGCTGCTTGAATGCAGACAGGATGGACTTTGCCTAAAGGCAGTGGTGGCATTCAGTTATTTGGGCACAGGTAGGAAACCGGAGAGGCCCTGGGGCACTTGCCCAGCAACCACTCCAAAAGGACATGGCTTTCCTGTAGGTCCCATGCTGGATCTGCTAGAGACCTGTGCTTGTGCTGGACACCCCAGGCATCTGACATGGCCCTGCCTATGGCTGATTTTCATGTCATTAAATCAAGGATCTGCACTGAATTACATGAACTGTTTGCAATGTAGAGATGTGCATGAGTCTCAGCTTCCTAGTGAGTGGACCTCTAGGAGCAGTGGTAGGCATCCAGTGTCATTTCAGATGGCCAAGAAAATTCCCCACCTGGCCCCAACCTCATGCTCTAGAAGGACGCAGGTCTCCTAGTTGCTCCATCAGAGCAAGCAGACCCTGGCACATGCCTTGCACCACCTCTGTCTCTTCAAATATCACCAGGTTTTTGTGTGTGAGCAACTGACTCCCATCCTCCATCTCCACTGATTACAATGGGAGCTTAGACAAGGCACTCGCATGCAGACATCTCTCTTGTGCACACTTCAGCTTTGGCAAGGGCAATCCCACCTCCTGTGTGTTTGTGGAATTCATGGGAGGGATCTGAATCCCACTCCAGCCCAGGGGTTTCTAACTTGGCATGAGATGTCCAGATTGACTCATCTGAATTAACACCTGAACCATAGGTAAATGAACTCTCTTCTTGTCCCTGTCTAGGTGTCCTGCCTAGTCAAGAAATGGGAATAGGGTCTTCCAGAGTGGGATGTTTCCACCTCTTGTAGATAACCATCCTCTGATGAGACAAATTACAATGCTGGGACCAGTCTCTCTTCACTGTTTAGAGAGAAATCATAGATGATTATTTTAGTCCACCTCAGTGAACATTTCCCAAGAGGAGGGAGTGCAAAGGAGAAATGAAGTCACACCTTCAGCTAGGCCACTGTTCCCGAGTGGGGCCAGTCTACTGGGACAGAGGGAGCTCATGGCAACCAGTCAGCACTGCCGAGAGACAGCTCTGTGCAAGAGCATCTCCTCTGCAAAGAGCAGCAGGGCTCCAGGCACTGCCTGCTCTTGCTGACATGAAATGAGACAAGACAGAGAGAAGCGAAAGGCAGTGTGGAGTGGGACGACAGAGGAGAGCTCACGGAGGGAGAAATCTTCACAGCCCCTGACACAGTAAGTCTCTGGCTGTAGAGCAATACTGCTGGAGTTCCTGGAGGGGTCTTCTAAACCCATCCCATCCCATGACTGCTCAGTTCTTCAGGATGTCTCTGCTGTCTTCTTGAGTGCAGAGGAGGAGGAGGTGCTTCTAAAGCAGGGATTCCCAGCCGCACCATCACAGGGACAGGGCATCCTGCTACCTTCTTGCCTGGATGCAGCAGGGGTGTGAAGCCAGGGAGTGCACCCAGGTCTGCATGGGCTGTAATTGAGAGCAGTGTCCCTGCACCCCAGGGTGCTGTGTGCCTGGGGCAGTGACTCTGCCTCCTGCGCAGCAGAGCACAGCACTCAGTCTGCCCCAGGAACTCCCCACGGTGCTGCAGGGATGATCGACCTCAGCAGAGCAGGTTCATTCTCCCGTTGAGAGGGTTCTGCATGGGCAGGGCTGCTCACAGGTCTAGCTCATGCACAGGACATTTCAGAGGGAACTTTTCAAGAGGACGGTGAAGGCAGGGATTTCCTGAAAGAGATCCAGTTTCCTGAGATGTTGCTTTAACTTTCCTGCCACCTGACAAGGGGAAAATGGAAATGGAGCTGTCAGCTTTGAACAAAGGACTATAACTCCTTAACAGTTTCAATGAGCACTCAATGGGTCTGCTAGAAACTTCTGAAAGTCCCTGCACCCATTCCTTAGGCTATAGACAGCACCAGCTTCTCCTTTGCTGGCCTCAGCAGGGTTTATCTGCCCTGCTCCTTAGCACCTCCAGAAATGGAAATGCCCCTGCACAGTGCCCTGCTGCTGGGAGGTTTCTTTAGGGCAGAAGTGAGCACACTGGGGAAGGTGTGGGCATTGCAGGGACTGACCATGACCTGCCCAAATCCATCCTCCCATGATGTTCCTAGAAGCAGTTGCCTCTCATTCACTGCCCAGCTCTGATGCCTGGAGCTGTCCCTGCTGGGAGCTGTTTCTCTGTCCCAACGTCTTTTCCTGGTTGGTGCTTACAGATCCCATCCCATGCTCTGTGCGCTTGGTTCTGCCCTACAGAAAGCTCCCACAGGCAGGGCACTGTCCAGGGGCATCTCTGTGCTTGCCGGTCCTAAGAAGCAGGTCAGACAAACCCTCATGAGGCCGGAGAAGGTGATGCTGGTGCTGTCTGTAGGCTGAAGTGGGGATGAAGGGACTTGCTGTGGTTTCTCGCAGTCCTTTTGATCTCTCAAAATGATGGGAGTGCTCAGCTGCAGTTAAAACACTGACCCTGTGTGTCCTGGATGGTGTGGTCTTCATGGCAGTGAGAAGTGCCAGTCCCTTTCCAACCTGTGAGGCTCCTGGCAATGCATTTCATCAGGTTAGGTAATCAGCTGACTCTCCTTTAAGGAGAGTCCACCTTTGGACCCTTGACTGTTTCTCTGGGGTGTCCTGCCAACTTGGAAGCTGCCCTCCAGCAGAATGCAGCTTCCCTCTAGCATTTCTGTGATATGTGAGTCAGATACACTCTTCACTCTCTCCATCTCTGGGCTGAGAGAGAAGAATTTGGAAATCTTCACTGTGAAACTGAACTCCTCCACTCTCAGCTCAGTTCACTTTCTTTCTTAGAGGAACTTGTGAGTGTGATTGTCCTTTAGCTGAGGGAGGTGCAAGTGCAGCACAGTGAGGGGAAAAACTTATTGACACACCAGATCCTGTGACTCTGTACAAAGTCACAGCGAGCTCTTTATTTCCCCTTGGCATGCACAAGTGCTCATGCTGAGAGCAACTGAAATGCCAAAGGTTTCTACCCCAGCAGAGAATGCTCCCACAGTAAGATGGAGGCACCTAAAAACTAAATAAATATATAAACTGACTCCTCCACTGAAGATCATTTTCTGTAGAAAATGGGTTTCAAAATGTTGAGCAGTTCTTTCACATAAGGAGTGGACGTAATCTGCTGCAGGATGTGCACATCAGAGCTAGTCACTTCCCATTCCCACTGCAGTGCCTGGAGAAAGGGTGCGGATGGTAAATTGACATGAGGACAGAGTCTATCTCATTGGAACAGAGATGTCTAGAAAGTGTGAGGTCTCCCCCTGCCTTCACTTGACTGCTTCTCTCCCTTGCTAGAGTGGGTGACGGTGTGACTGGTTCAGCTACAGACACCTCTGCTCAAGAGGGCAAGGCTGGGGGAGATGAAGCCCTCACAAGGGGCTTCTCTTTCCGAGACAGCTGGCATGAGTGCTGTATCCAGCCCTCATTATGGCAAATAGAGAATAGTCCCACTGGGTCACTGGACCAAGTTCCCTCTGCCAAGCTCACGGCACTGATCCCCTGGTATCCCTCCAAATATCTGGGACTGTTTGACACCTCCATTTACACCCCTGCCAGAGCAGAATGGGCTCTTCTGGAGACCACGGGCAGGGGTCCCTGCTCAGCATGGCACACACAGCCAGCACAAACAGAGCTCAAGCAAGGATTCTGAAAGAAGGTGAAGGACAGAGGAAACGTGGGGGTACTATGAGAAATGGAATGGGTTTGGCTCAGAAAAGCCTGCTCTAACGTTTTACTGTCTTTTCCTCCTCAGACAGACACCCATGCCCAGGGGGAGCAAATGTTCAACAGCAGCTCCCCAAACGTGTTCCTCCTCCTGGCATTTGCAGACATGCGGGAGCTGCAGCTCTTGCACTTCTCACTCTTCCTGGGCATCTACCTGGCTGCACTCCTGGGCAACAGCCTCATCATCACAGCTGTAGCCTGTGACCTCCGCCTCCACACCCCCATGTACTTCTTCCTCCTCAACCTCTCTCTCCTCGACCTTGGCTCCATCTCCACCACTGTCCCCACATCCATGGCCAATTCCCTCTGGAACACAAGGGCCATTTCCTACTCGGGATGTGCTGCCCAGCTCTTTCTGTTTGTCTTTTTCATTGCAGCTGAATATTTCCTTCTTACCATCATGGCATATGACCGCTTTGTTGCCATCTGCAGACCTCTACACTATGGGATCATGATGGACAGCAGAGCCTGTGTCAAAATGGCAGCAGCTGCCTGGGGCAGCGGTTTTCTCTTTGGTGTCCTGCACACTGGGAACACATTTTCACTACCACTCTGCCAAGGCAATGTTGTGGAGCAGTTCTTCTGTGAAATTCCCCACATCCTCAAGCTCTCCTGCTCAGACTCCTACCTCAGGGAAGCTGGGGTTATTGTGGTTGGTGCTTGTTTAGCTTTTGGGTGTTTTGTTTTCATTGTGCTGTCATATGTGCAGATCTTCACAGCTGTGCTGAGGATCCCCTCTGAGCAGGGCCAGCACAAAGCCTTTTCCATGTGCCTCCCTCACCTGGCCGTCGTCTCCCTGTTTGTCAGCACTGCAGGCTTTGCCTACCTGAAGCCCCCCTCCATCTCCTCCCCAGCTCTCGATCTGGGGATGGCTGTCCTGTACATGGTGGTGCCTCCAGCAGTGAACCCTCTCATCTACAGCATGAGGAACAAGGAGCTCAAGGAGGCACTGAAGAAACTGATTCAGTTGCTGATATTTTATCAGCAAGAAGCTGCCCATCTCTAGTCACAACCAATATCCAATCTCTCTCAGACAACTCAGGTCCTTTGGGTGTTCTATCTGTGAGACTCATGTTTGTACACAACTGCTGGAATTCATCTCCAGAGGCACAAAGTCCATCTGTCTGACCCAGAGGCCTTCTGTTCATCTGTCTACCACTGCATCAGAGCTGGCCTCCCAAGTAGCATCTCTGTAATAAAAGGGGATTTCCTCAGGACAGGGCCTGAAGGCTGGGCTCTTCTTCCAAAGCTGGTGCCAAGAATGTGCTCAGGGAGTTGCACCCAAAAAGGCCTTTTGCTGCACATGAGTTCTCCATGGGCTGAGGGGACGCACTCATAGGGTGATGTGTTAGGAAACGAGGGCAGGATTCTGCCCTCACTTGTGGGTGCCGAGTACCCCTGGAGAGGGTGAGTGGTATCTGCTGGGGACCGTCTCACATATTACAGGGCTGGTGACAGATGCCGGTTCTTCTGGAAGGGAATATGGAGTCACCAGGGGAGCACAGGGCATCCCCAGGGACAGCGTGTGCCTGGGATGGGCAGTGAGTGGAGACTCACAGAAGCAAGTGCAGGCACCCAAAGCAAAGGGCTAAACCAAAGAAGGCACTGAGTGAGGGCTCTGCAAGCTCAGCAGAGCCAGCAGGGACTCAGCAGGCCCAGGGAAGGGACACACCAGAGCGGTTCTTGTCATCCACCTACAAACCATGGGCTGGGTGCAAGGACACATCTGAACCCCTCCTGAGCCATCTGAAATACCGTGTTTGCTTTGAGCATCTTCCACAGCCACAGACCCTGGGGAGGGGGGTGTCAGGTGCAATGCTGCTGGGCCAGCTGGCTTTGCCATGGCCAGTGCAGAGTCACCCCATGGCCCCACAGCCTGCTTGTACTGCAGAGAAGCACTGACAGCCCGGGGCCCTGCGGGGAGCCGGGGAGGGGTGAAGAAACAGCTGGCCAGGCCAGCACACACACACTCCCCTGGGGAAAGGCTCTCTGGGAAGCTGGGAGCCCCGAGCAGGGCTGCTCACCCTGCCCTGAAACCCCACACACTTCCTGTCCCCCTGTGCCCCGTCCGAGCCCTGGTGTGCCAACTGCCCTTGGCTGGGGCAGTTCCAGCCCACCAAGAAGGGGAAGGGGCATGGGGGGAGCAGTCCAGGGAGCTGGGGGGAGGTCAGCATCCCACTCTCTGGCTGGGAATGGATCTCCAGCTTGGGCAGAGGTGGGGATCATTAACAGGATGAGCACAGGATGTAACATCAATCACAATACAGTGGCAGCTTTTGGTGACCAACCTTTAGAGATATCATACCCATGATGTTCAGTAAGGTTGGTTTCCACTTTTGCTAACCAAATCCATTAACTACTATAATAGATCATCATTCCTTCTCTTTCTTCTAAGCATTTTCCAATTTCAGACAGATGCTTGGTGTTCTGTTTGAGAAAATTGTCTAGTTGATGGAAGGTTACTCCAAGTGTTCCTGATGCTTTAAACAGTGCAAAAAGAAGACATCATTTCTTCACTCATATGAGAAGTAGGTCTGCTCTGTGATTTGGGCAAAAACATATGGCACATTACAATGGCAACTGCTGCCTTATTCTTATGGACAATTAGGCTCACTGGCCACCATAACAGGGTCCAACCCTAGGTTCCCGCTGAGGCAGAAGTTTGAAGTCAGATCGGAGCAAAATAAATTTTAATGACACACATGCGGTAATTACAGCTCGAGCTGGGTGCCTCCGAAGAGGGACCCCGTTTGAACAAATCCCTGGGTAATTATACCCTTCCAGTCTAGTATCCACCCCATACTTCTGAACCAATCAGAATATTAGAGTTCGGGGTCCTAAGGCTCCCGGTTGGTCCTTTCTGTAGTTTCCAGGTGTGTTCTTTATGTCTTATCACACTTCTGCATAGGTGTCGATGGCCCTTTTACACCCTTTCTTGTCCCTCTGGAATCAGTCTTGTGGTTCCTTTGTTTCTTTCTTCTGTGCTCATCAATGCTAAACTGCTTATTTCTCTCTACAGCCCCCCCCACCCCCCTTATCTCTCCAACTTGAACTGGCTCTGGGCCTTCTTTTACTTAATATCTAGGTGAATGTTCACAGCTTGCGGCCTAAAGCTTCAGCAAATTTAGCTATTAATGCTAAGCAAGTTATGCTAGGAGATTAATTCTAGACAGCTTCAGTCCAATATTCTCTAACAGTCCTCCCTTTGTTTTTATTAAGCATCCCTGCTAATATGCTAAGCCGGGTTCCCCAAGTCTTTCGAGGCGTACTAACATTCTCCATAATTTTAGTAGAATTACAAACACTCAAATCACGAAACACACATATGTGAGTGATTACTTGTGTCTACAGTACTGTTATCTACGAATATAAGATCACAGAGGGTTCTCATACAAACACATCCTTTTCCACTGTATACAAGTATAGTTTCAGGGGTTTCATCCGGATGTATTTCAAAATGACATTTTGTTCAGTGCCAAGACAAATGTCTTCAGCTGTGATAGTGTTACTCTCACAAATAAATATATATTTTTTAGGATTTTCAAACCTTTTTTGCATACCTAGAACATACTGGGTTAGCCGTTCATCTCTGTCCAACAGGCTGCTCTTAGCCGGGATATAAGTTCCTGGTATAGCCAACAGATGCCCAAATAAGACTTCTGCTGGGCATAATCCTACCGGTTGTCTAGGGGTGGTTCTAATTTCCCACAGCACTAAGTTTAAGGCATTAGGCCATTTGAGACCTGCCTGTGTACATACCCATGCTAACTTGGTTTTAATAGTTCTGTTCTCTATGAGTTCCTAGCATTTGATATAATCTCCCTAAAACTCCTGCTGAAAAGTGAGAACCCCTATCTGAATCTACAGTTTTCTGGTACTCCATACCTAGGGACAATTTCTTTTAACAAGGCTTTAATCACTGCAGTCGTATCTGCTTTGCAGGTAGGAAAGCATTCCACCCATCCACTTAGTTGATCAACTGTCACAAGGAGCTGTTCAAATCCTTCTGCTGCTGGCATGTCAGCATAGTCAATTTGTAGATGCTGGAATGGAAAATAAGCCCATGGGCGGCCTCCTCTGTTAATCTTTGGATGAGTATTTTTAAATTTTTGGCAAGTTGGGCAGGTTGTTGTTATGCGTTTTGCAACCACATGCACTCTGGGAGCTGCCCAGGTTTGTAGAATACATGAGGCGACAGTCAATGCTCCTCGATGTCCATGATCATGGTACCTCCTAACCTTAGAAAGTAAATACCTTAAGGGAAGGATGGGCTTACTCCTGATAGTCCAAATTCCTTTTTTCATCTTGAATCACTTCCCACTTTTTCCATTTCTCTTTCTCCTTCTGTGGCGTATCTTCATACATTTCTGCTGGATTCAATACATCTGGCCATTCTCATACTGCAACTGCAGCAGCTAAAAGGAGAGGCTGTCTAGCAACAGCTTTAGCTGCCTTGTCCACCAAGTCATTTCTTTTAGCTACATCAGAGGCTTCTTCTGTATGAGCAGGACAGTAAATAACCGCAATTTCTTTGGGGAGTTTCATCACCTTTAATAATTCCTGTACTTCTTGTCCATTAGCGAGTGCTTTCCCTGCAGATGTGAGGAATACCCTTTCTTCCCACAGCATTCCTGTTGCTTGACATACTCCAAATGCATATTTTGAGTCAGTATATACATTTACTCGCAGGTTCTTACCTATCTTTGCTGCTTGGGTTAATCCTATTAATTCTGCCCTGTGAGCACTTACAGACGGAGATAAGGGATTAGCCTCAAGTACCTCAAAGAGGCTGGTGACAGCACAGCCTGAATGGCGTTTTCTGTCCAAATAATAGGATGATCCATCTGTAAACAGAACTAGGTCTGGGTTTCCCAAAGGGTCATCTTGGAGATCCTCCTGGGGCTTACTCGAGTTGACAACCACCCGGTCACAGGAACGATGAGGCTCTCCATCTTCAGGTGGAGGTAGTAGCATCACTGGATTTAAGATGTTACATCTCTTTAAGGACACATTATCTGCAAGTAATATTATTAGTTCATAGCGATGAGCTCTCTGTGGGGACAGTGCTTGAGTAGCATGTTGTCTCATTAACAGCTCTACTTCATGTGGCACATACACAGTCAGTGGGTGACCCAAAATTACAGGTCGTGTTTTTTCAATAAGGGCTGCTGTAGCTGCTATTGCTCTGATGCATCCTGGAGTGCCTTTGGTTACCGCATCTAGCTGGGTGGAGTAATAGGCCACTGGCCTACGGTGAGGACCCAGTTTTTGAGTGAGTACTCCACTTGCTACTTCCTGTTGTTCATGAACAAATAATTCAAATGGCTTACTATAATCTGGTAGTCCTAGAGCCGGGGCTGAGACCAATGCCCTTTTTACAGATGTAAAAGCTTTCTCTTTTTCTGGACTCCAGGTCAAAGGCTCTGTCTCCTCCTTCTTTGTTGCCTGAACCAAAGGTTTGGTAAGCTCTTCCAACCCAGGAATCCATGGCTGACAAAATCCTACAGCTCCTAAAAATCCCCTAAGTTGCTTTTTTGTTATAGGATGGGGTATATTGAGAATTGTCTTTACTCGTTCTGGATCAATTAACCTGTGCCCTTCCTTCAACATAAACCCCAAATATTTTACCTCTCGCTGACACAGCTGGAGCTTGGACAGACATGCTCGATGCCCTTTCTCTGCAAGAGCATTACATAGAGAAATACTGTTTTACAAACATGTTTCGTAATCTTTACTTGATAATAACAAATCATCCACATATTGTATTAACACTGAACGTCCTGGAAGTTCGATAACAGCAAGATCAATTTTAAGTATACGCAAAAATATAGTCTAGAAAGGAAAGCTGAGGGCTGTTCCTCAGGTTGTTGCTGACACTCCCTTATTTTAGACCAATTCGCAGTCTTTTGTCCTGCCAAACATATAGCTTCTTCTAAGCCTTGTCTAGCTAATTGCAACTGCCTGTAATCTGCCTCTACATTATGATTCCACCTGGGGTCCACAGCCAGCCAGGCCGTTCAAGCAGCCAGAATACCCCCCTCTCCTGTCCAATGACGGTTTGCATCCAGAATTGAGTGTTTTTCATCTGGAGTGAACACGCCTTGAAGGAGCATTTGCACATCCCCCCACGTAGGATCATACACCCACACTATTCCTCTTACAATTTGTAACACTTTCTCGGCATCTTCCCTAAGCCTGGCAGTTTGTTCACTCCATGCAATCCAATCTTGGGGCCCCCGGGGTTGGTAAATTCGCGTTGCAGCTACCCGAGGTGCCCCGTCCGGACCTGGCAGGGGCACTCCTGGCACAGGAACGACGTGCAAAGGGGCTTGAAAGGCAGAGGGGGAAGGCAAGGGGGGGTATAGAGAAGTTGAAGCAGAGGATAGCGCAGAGGGTGGAGCAGTTTCCACAAGCGTTTTAGCAGCTGCACTACTTTCAATACTCTGAGAAAAATTTCTTCTTTCTTTCCTAGGTGCCTCCTTTTGTCTAGCAAATGCCCAACTGTCCCATACATACCAATAATCCATTTGTCTGGGGAACCTATCCTCCAAATGGTGACGCAGGAAAGTTAACTCCTGATGATCAAAGGTTCCCTGTGGTGGCCATCGTTCCGCCGGGTTACAATACTTTGTCAGGAATAGCCAATCCTCCTGACATAGTTGGATCAATCTTTTTTTTTTTTTCTTTTTCTTAGGTTCTTGGTACCATCAGTCTTACTCCAGTTTTGCAAAATTTCGGCTAAGGGCGTCCCCTTTTCTATGCCAAACTTATTTCCCATATTGTGGGGTTTTTGTTTTTGTTTTTTTTCTTTCTTTTCTTTTCCCCCTGCAGCTGGTGTGATCACTCTCTCTCTCTCTCTCTCTCTCTCTCTCTTTCTCTCTCACTCTCAATCTCTGGGAACCGCACTCACACCACCCAAGTCTTTAACTGCTAGGACTGCTGTCCCTTCGCAGTGGGCGGCTCTGTCAGCCGACGGGTGCCCCTTTCGGTTCCCAGGTCACACACACACACACCAGTCACAGTACCGGTATCCACACTCGACTAGTCACAGTAACTCTAAGTTAGTGCTGCGGTGTGCCTTACGCTGATCAGGCTGCGCACTCCCCCCTTCCGGCCGGAGTGAGACGGGACTCGAACCCTCCCAAATCCTTGATGTGGGACTCGAACCCCCTCCAGCCCTGGGAGTGGGACTCGAACCCACCCCAAACCTGGGAACGGAACTCGAACCCACTCTCCCTGACCTGGTACGCCTTATGGGGATCAGCCCGCGTACCCCTTACCGGGCACGCCTTACGGGGATCAGCCTGCGTACCCCTTACAGTGCACTTTGTTACCAAACCAGAATTTAGAATTTAGGCAGGAATTTAAGACTCACCCTCTCGGTGCCTCCCGTTGCCAAAGATCCCAGGTGAACTCACCCGATGGCACCAGATGATCGTTTGGAGAAGAGAGGCCCCAACGGTGGTCGCCTAGGGTCCCATCTGGGGTGCCAAACTGTTATGGAAAATCAGGCTTGCTGGCCTCCATAACAGGGTCTGACCCTAGGTTCCTGCTGAGGCAGAAGTTCGAAGTCAGATTGGAGAGAAATAAAATTTAATGATACACGCGCAGTAATTACAGCTCGAGCTGGGTGCCTCCGAAGAGGGACCACGAACAAAGAAATCCCTGGGCAATTATACCCTTACAATCTAAATTCCCCACCCCTTAAGCGATAGTTTGGACCAATAATAATAGTTAGGTCTGGGTTCTTCCCCTTATTCACTGGGCCCCTTCATTGTCTCTAGGCAGGCTGCTTCTTTTCTTATATTCAAGGTCTGCTACTCCTGCTGTCCATGTAACTTCCTTATCTCTCCAGCTTGAACCAGCTCCGGGGCCCCCTTTTACTTATCTAAGTAAAAGTTCACAGCCTGAGGCGTAAGACTTCGGCAAATTTTGCTACTAATGCTAAGCAAGTTATGCGAAGCGATTAATTCTAGACAACTTCAGTCTGATATTCTTTAACAACCAGCAGTGGCCTATCAGGCACTGAGGCATAAGTGACCTCACAAACACAAACACCAGCCATGGGCCTAGCACTGGCCTATCAGGCACTGAGGTACAAGTGACCTCACAACCACAAACAGCAGCCACATGACCAGCACTGGCCTATCAAGCACTGAGCCACAAGTGTTATGGAAAATCAGGCTCGCCGGCCTCCATAACAGGGTCCGACCCTAGGTTCCTGCTGAGGCAGAAGTTCGAAGTCAGACTGGAGAGAAATAAAATTTAATGACATACATGTGGTAATTACAGCTCGAGCTGGGTGCCTCCGAAGAGGGACCCCAAACAAAGAAAGCCCTGGGCAATTATACCCTTACAATCTAAATTCCCCACCCCTTAAGCGATAGTTTGGACCAATAGTAATAGTTAGGTCTCGGTTCTTCCCCTTCTTCACTGGGCCCCTTCATTGTCTCTAGGCAGGCCGCTGCTTATCTTCAAGGTTGGCTACTCCTGCTGTCCTTGTAACTTCTTTATCCCTCCAGCTTGAACCGGCTCTGGGGACCCCTTTTACTTATCTAAGTAAAAGTTCACAGCAAGTTCACAGCCTGAGGCCTAAGGCTTCAGCAAATTTAGCTACTAATGCTAAGCAAGTTATGCTAAGCAATTAATTCTAGACAGCTTCAGTTCAATATTCTCTAACAAAAAGTGACCTCACAACCACAAAGAGCAGCCACATGACCAGCACTGGCCTATCAGGCACTGAGCCACAAATGACCGCACAACCACAAACAGCAGCCATGGGCCTAGCACTCGCCTATCAGACACTGAGACACAAGTGACCTCACAACCACAAAGAGCAGCCACATGACCAGCACTGGCCTATCAGGCTCTGAGCCACAAGTGACCTCACAACCACAAACAGCAGCCATGCAACTACATTGGCCTATCAGGCACTGAGCCACAAGTGACCTCACAACCACAAACAGCAGAGAAGCACCTAGCACTGACCTATCAGGCACTAAGGCACAAGTGACTTCACAACCACAAACAGCAGCCATGTAACTAGCACTGGCCTATCAGGCACTGAGCCACAAGTGACCTCACAACCACAAACAGCAGCCATGCAACTAGCATTGGTCTATCAGGCACTGAGCCACAAGTGACCTCACAACCACAAACAGCAGCCATGCAACTAGCACTCGCCTATCAGGCACTAAGCCACTAGTGACCTCACAACCACAAACAGCAGAGAAGCACCTAGCACTCGCCTATCAGTCACTGAGCCACTAGTGACCTCACAACCACAAACAGCAGCCATGCAACTAGCACTGGCCTATCAGGCACTGAGCCACAAGGGACCTCTCAACCACAAACAGCAGAGAAGCACCTAGCACTCGCCTATCAGTCACTGAGCCACTAGTGACCTCACAAACACAAACAGCAGCCACATGACCAGCACTGGCCTATCAGGCACTGAGCCACAAGTCACCTCACAACCACAAACTGCAGCCATGCAACTAGCACTGGCCTATCAGGCACTGAGCCACAAGTGACCTCACAACCACAAACAGCAGACATGCAACTAGCATTGGTCTATCAGGCACTGACACACAAGTGACCTCACAACCACAAACAGAAGCCACATGACCAGCACTGGCCTATCATGCACTGAGCCACAAGTGACATCACAACCACAAACAGCAGCCATGGGCCTAGCACTGGCCTATCAGACACTGAGCCACAAGTGACCTCACAACCACAAACTGCAGCTATGCAACTAGCACTGGCCTATCAGGCATTGAGACACAAGTGACCTCAGAAAGACAAAGAGCAGCCACATGACCAGCACTGGCCTATCAGGCACTGAGCCACAAGTGACCTCACAACCACAAACTGCAGCCATGCAACTAGCACTGGCCTATCAGGCACTGAGCCACAAGTGACCTCACAACCACAAACACCAGCCATGGGCCTAGCACTGGCCTATCAGGCACTGAGCCACAAGTGACCTCACAGCCACAAAAAAAAGCCATGGGCCTAGCACTGGCCTAACAGGCACTGACACACAAGTGACCTCACAACCACAAACAGCAGCCATGCAACTAGCACTGGCCTATCAGGCACTGACACACAAGTCACCTCACAACCACAAACAGCAGCCACATCCTAACACTGGCCTATCAGGCACTGAGCCACAAGTGACCTCACAACCACAAACAGCAGCCATGCAACTAGCACTGGCCTATCAGGCACTGAGCCACAAGTGACCTCACAACCACAAACTACAGCCATGTGCCTAACACTGGCCTATCAGGCACTGAGACACAAGTGACCTCACAACCACAAACAGCAGCCATGGGCCTAGCACCGGCCTATCAGGCACTGAGCCACAAGTGACCTCACAACCACAAACAGCAGCCATGGGCCTAGCACCGGCCTATCAGGCACTGAGACACAAGTGACCTCACAACCACAAACAGCAGCCATGCAACTAGCACTGGCCTATCAGGCACTGAGGTACAAGTGACCTCACAACCACAAACAGCAGCCACATGACCAGCACTGGCCTATCAGGCACTGAGCCACAAGTAACCTCACAACCACAAAGAGCAGCCACATGACCAGCACTGGCCTATCAGGCTCTGAGCCACAAGTCACCTCACAACCACAAACAGCAGCCATGCAACTAGCACTGGCCTATCAGGCACTGAGCCACAAGTGACCTCACAACCACAAACAGCAGCCACATGACCAGCACGGGCCTATCAGGCACTGAGCCACAAGTGACCTCACAACTAGAAATGCAGTAATGTGCTTGATGCTGTCTAATCAGATGCTGAAGCAAAAGACACCTCACAAGTACAAAAAGGAGCAATATGGCTGCTGTTCACCCAGCAGATAGTGAGGTCAAATGACTCCACAAACATAAACAGCAGGAATATGCAGCGAGCTGGACTGTCAGGTGCTGAGGCTGAAGTGACCTCACAGGCAGCCATGAAGCCATATAGCTGCTCCTGGCCTGTTAGTAACTGAGGCACGATTGACCTAAACCAGCACAAACAGCAGCAATGTGCATGCTGATCACCTGTCACAGACTGATGCACAGCTGACCACAAAAGCACAAACAGCAGCAATGGGCCTGCTCCCCTTTTATGAGGCGTTGAGACACAAGGGACCTCACCATCATCACCTAAGCTATGGCCATGCTGTTGGCCTACCAGCTGCAGAGGCACAACTCACCTCACAAGTGCAAATGGCATTGACGTGCCTGCTGCTGCCCTATCTGGGACCGAGTCACAAGGGATCTGAAAAGTGCAAACCTTCACAGAGGAGAAGCTCGCCTGGGACACTCTCATGTCCGTCGATTACGCTGTTATCACTCCATACAGAACAGTCGTCTGCAAACGGCTTTCATCTCCTGGCAAGACTCTCTCCACATCATCGGACAGCTCCACTCTGGCACCCTGCACACAAATCACAAAAGGAACAATTGGTCTTGCTTTCCCTTTAGTAGCATCAAGTCCCAGCTGGCAACCTTTGCACTGCAGCACCTACACAATGACAGCAGCATGCCACTTCCATTTCTATTGCATTTCTAGGGACAGAGATCAGCTGACGGAGCAGCAGCACTGCAAATGGTGTCTGACATTGTCACATCAACTCAGCACTGCACCAGCCATCAACCTGATGCCAGACCTCTGCTCTGCCACCTACTCTACAAACACACTGCCTCTGCCCCACAGACCTGGCTCTTCTGCTCGATACAACCAAGTGCCAGCAAGAAGAGATGCCTGCAGGACACTCGCCACTTACACACTCCCCAGCCACTGCTCTGCTCGCTGCCTTCCCTTGGCTCCGCAACCCAGACACACAACCAAACTCTTGCGATAACACCACAAGGTGGCCAAGGCACTCTAGGCTCACAAGGCCTCTGCAAATGAGCAGCACAAGATCAGGCACAGAGCTGCCTCCTTGCACGATGCTGCTCTTTTCAGAGGGAAGGATCCTGCTTGCTTTGGGCACAGCAGGCTGCTGCTTTCCATCTCCATCCCCTCACAAACCTCCATCTAGGGACGGGGAAATGGGGATTTTCTTTAGTAATACAAAAGATACAGATAGAATGCAGAAACACTTGAGAGTCCTGAAGGCCTCCTGAGCCCAAAATAACCTTGCTTGCTTTCCTTTATTTACTTGCACAAGGAGTCCCAGGGAAGGGAAAAAGCGGGCAGAGGCTTTTGAATTGAGGCCCAAGCAGTGAGACAGCCCCACACTGGATGGCTGCTGAAATGACAGCTTTCCTGGCTGTGAAGCCTCTGCACCAGCAGTCCGGGCTCCACAGCTGGCTTCACAGAGCACTGAGGGCTGGGTGCCACGGACAACCTGGCCCTGGGCACATCTTCACCCCTCGCAGAGCCAGCAGCACAAGAGCTCTGAGATTTCCTCAGGTCAAGCCACAGAGGCTTTGGGGCACTCACACAAAGGCACTCAAGACATGCTGGCATCTATGATAAGGGTCTTGGACTCATCCTATATGGCACCACAACCTTCGAGGAAAAGGAGGGGGCACAACAGCATTTGCTGAGCGGGCTGGCAGTAACAGCAGCTGTGGGAGGAGGAATTTGCAGCACAGCAGAGGCACCAGGAGCTGAACCCACACCCCAAGTCACCCAGGCAAGCCAGGCGCATTTACGGAAGCCTTCACATCCATACGTAGCCTCTTCTCAGTCACTTGCAGCTGCTTTCACAGAGCAATCACGATGTTGGCCAAGATGTTGACAGGCACAGGGGCACAGCCTGGCATCCTGCCTCCACCCTCAGGGGCTCTAGCACTGCACTGGGAACCTCCATGAGTGGAGCAACCTAGAAAAAAAGAAAGAATCGGAGTGTTACTGGCAGTTCTGCTGGCCTTACATATTCACAACAGTCAGGGGCAAATGTCTCCCCTCTATGCTGAGCTGTACTGGTGAGAACACAGCCAGCAGGGCCACCGAGATGGTCTACCCCTCTTTTTGGCACAGGGGAGACCATATCTGTATACCGGCTCCTGTTTGGGCTCTCCAGGTCTGCAAAGGCACTAACACACAGCAGGGAGTCCAGCACAGGGACACCAAGATGGTCAGGGGCTGCAGTGTGGGGCATATAAGGAGAGGCTGGGAGAGCTGGGTTTGTTCAGCCTGGACAAGAGAAGGCCAAGGGGGATCTTCATGCTGTGCAAAGCTACCTTATGGAGGGTACAGAGAAGACATGCCAGATTTTCTTGGAGGTGCACACTAAGAGCAAGAGAGGCAACAGGGACGCATTGAACAATGGGAAACTCTTCTTAGATGTTAACAAGAAACCTTTTTCTCCATGAGGAGAAACTCAACTGCGGCACAGGGATCCAGAGAGGTTCTCACATCTCCATCCTTGGAGATAATCAAAACTTCACTGGAAAAGGCCCCAAGATACCTCCTCTACTGGCACCTGCCTTGAGCACGGTGCTGGAGCCCTACCTCCACGTCTCCCCCATTGCAGTCTCAAGGAATCTGCTATTCTGAGACTCTTGACAAAGGGACCAAGGCTTTGGAGATGCCACCTCCACCGCTCACCAAGGACAGGTGTCTCAGAGTCACCTATCACCCTCAGAGGCCTGACTTCTTGTGAGCTGGCATCTCCCCTCTCTGCAAGGGTCTGTGTAGGCACAAATTCGATTTGCTTTCATTAACTACTCATCTCTCTGAGGGATCGGAATGGATTAGCGTCTGAGATGGGAAGATGCAATGAGGGTCCAGCTTCAACAGAAAGCCTTTAAGGAGGGAGAAGATAACTTTCTCTAGCAGAGCCAGGAAAATCCCAAAGACTCACGGAAACATCAAGACCTTCCCAAACTGCAAGCCTGAACCTCAGCTGACAGAAAACACCACACTGTGAGCAGCCCTGCCTCGCACCACGATGCTCCAAGGAGGCAACACAGTCACCAACAGTCCTCACCCAGGTCTCCCAGAAGGACACTGTGATGGCAGGCTGGGCACTGCGAGCTGAGCACTGCTCTCCAGACACCTACTCCCAGGCTGAGCAGCAAAACACTGGGCCACCACCCAGATCCACCACAGAGCATCTCGCACTGTAAGACACCGCTACCCCTGCACCTCACAGAGGCTTCACAGCCAACATGCACCTCTGCATCAGTGACACACAGGGCACAGCACCACACATGGCAGCACACAGGGCACCCCAAGCACCCCAAAACACACAAAGCCCAACTCTACAGACCTTCCATTCCCTTCTAGGCCTCCAAGGCCTTGCAACAGGCACTGCCTCTGAACAGCCACTCACAGCTCGGGGCCTGCTCACTTCCCACCTCCAGGAAGCAGACAAGAAGTGCTCTCACAGCAGCTGATCAGGCCAGCTCTTGCCTCTTGCTTGTTGGTTGTCTTGCTTGCCTCAACTTCTCTGAACAAGAAATCTCTTGGAGAATGTGGACCATACATTTTTTGAGGGAGGTGACATTCCTTCTGTCTCCTCCAACAGCCTTTGCACCCATTCTCCAATGAATGCATACGTGGACAGAAAATCAGAGACCTCTAACGGGTTACAGCTCCAAATGTGTCATAAAAGCAGGTGGACACCTCAAAGACAGAGACAGCATTCAGACCTTGCAGGAAAATCTCACAAGCTCCCTGCTGTTTTGACAGGGGCAAGTTCTAAAGCACACACAGCCTGGCAATAAGACATTACTAACACCACTGCTCACACCAGCACTACATTCATTATAGAAGCCTCAAAAGTCTAACTGGACTCCCTAGCTGACCGGGAGGAGGCTGCAAGCTTCTACTTAGCAACAAGTGGAAAGGCAAACTCCATCTCCATGCTTCCACAGAACATCATCCACATTTGAAATGTAGCAGTAATAACTCAGGATGACAGAGTGGAATAAAATTTGTGCCAGATCATGTGGAACGTTGACTTCTGCTTGATTAATTAGTTGCATTTCTGTATTGCTGTAGAGCTCTGCAGGGGTCAATCCCCCCCTCTGAGTACATGCAACAAACCCAGAAGTGACCTCACCACCAACATCCAAGACATCTGTCTTCTCCTCACCTCTCACCTGCTCACATAGAGGTGACCTCACAAGTCCATACCCCCACCACATGCCTGCTGCTGGCCTATGCCCTTCAGAGACAGAACTTTCCTCCAAAGAACTTCCCCAGCCATCAACTACTGCTGGCCTAGCAGCTACTCTCACAAAAGAGACCTCACAAGCAACGCCCATGCCTAACTGCCTGCTGCTGGCCTAGCAGGGACTCAGAAAGACATCACCTCACACTCACCTTCACAGCCACGTCTCTGTCACTGGCCTAGAAGCCTCTGAGACAGAAATTACCTCACTATAACTGCCCCAGCCATGAACCAAATCCTGCCTTATCAGCTGCTCCTCAGGCAGAAATGATCTCAAAAACACAGACCCCAGACATGGACCTGCTGCTGCCCTATCAACTGCTCAGGCAGAAATGACGTCATCATCAATAGCTGAGCCATGTGCCTCCTGCTGACCTGTCAGCTACTTACAAAGAATTGATTTGACAATGGTGATTTTCTGGCACAGCTCTCCTAGATGGTGGTGACCTCACTACCCACACCCTGACCATGGGGCTGGTGCCACCTGCAGCTCCCCCTGCCTTCCCCCAAGGCTGAGCCAGCTCCTCAATGGCCTCTGCGATTCACCTCGTGGATTCACAATGCTCACAGTGCAGCAAAACACCCCAGTACCAGTTACTACCCCCAAAATAGATTAGCTTTTGCCTAGGTAGTCTCTACATGTAGCCCATAAGAATTAGGAATTGGAAAAAGGCCTGCAAGTAATTCTTGGCAACATTTTCTAACAGGAGGACTGCTTGGGATGAGCAATTATGAACCTGAAGACAGCAGGGCCTCAGGTCCCAGGCAGAGGGAGAAGCCTTCCTACAACTCAGAAGTCTGGTTCCTTCCCCAATGCTGAAAAAACTAGTAAATCCTCCACACATCCAGGACAACCAGCATTCTCCTATTTTATGCCCTGACAATTGGAGACACGCAGAAGGACTCAGGCCAGGGCATTTCAGTTGGTGAAACCAGCAGAGACACAATTCAGCAACTCTTCACCCTGACCTAGGAGCATGGAAAGAACAACGGCAAGTGCAAGCACTGGCCGTTCATCAGCTTTCAAGGCCCCTGACAAGCAAAACAGCTCACACTTACAGAGCTCTTCTGCAAACACCCTTCACACTGCTGCCAGGCTCACAGGTCTCAGGGCAAAGCAAGAGGCAGGGAGCAAAAACAACAGCCAAGGCACGACATGACATGCAGGGACAGCCTCTCTCAGAGCCACTTGGAAATGCCATTTTCACAACAAAAGACACCACTGGGAAGGGCACCTCGCGAGGACACCAGCAGCCTGCTCACACTTTGCCCAGCACCTCCCAAACGCAGCTCCGAGCAGCACCTGGGGCTGCGCTGGCAGCAGCACCTCAGGGAAACGCTTTAACAGGGATCCCAGAGCCACCACAGGGCCAAAGGTTCCTGCACCCAAACCCCACCGAGCCGCCCCGGCCCAGCTGCTCGCGGCAGGCCACCACGTCTGGCTGCAGGGCAGCTCCCCCCTCTGGCCCACGTCGCTCTGGCCCCTGCTCACGGCCCCACCAGCCCCTGCTGCAGCTCCTGCAGCAAAGCAGCCCCGGCACCAGCACTGCTGCCCCCGCCCCAGCAGGAGGGCACCCGCCGCCATTTCAACGCACCCGCAGCCCCCACCAAACCCACTCGCTTCTCGCCTCCTTTGCTCCCGCTCCTCTTTCACCTCTTTCTTTGACGTCTTTTTTTTTCCACATGTTGGACTGCCATTGGCTGACAGAGCCATCAGTGAAATCAGTGCCCGCCCTCCTCCTCCTTCCAGCCAATAGGAGGTCTGCACTGGGGTGATTCCATGGCAACACTGGGCCCTCCTGCCCTGGCGGCCAGCTCCGCCCCCCCCTCCCCCGCGGTCGGGCGCCATGTTGTGGGCGGCAGCGCCTGATCGCGGTGGGGCCTGGGGGCAGCACGGCGCCGTGTGGGCGGGCAGTGCGGGGCCCCGTGGCGCGGCCGCTGCCCTGGCGTGGTTGGGCTGTGCGGCAGGGTCCCCACAGGGCTGCTGGCTGCCCTGCGCCCTGGGGGCCATGCGGGGTGTGGGGGGGGCAGCGCTGGGGCGTGTGCTGGTGGCAGCCCTGGCACCAGCGTGGGGGCCCTGGCAGTGTCCTCTCGCCCCTCCTGCCCTGGCCCCCTGCCCAAGGCAGCCCCCAGGCTCGGCTAGGGAGCGGTGGTGTGGGGTCGTGAGGGGGCTGGGGGAGATGGCTGTGTTGGGCTCACCCCAGCACTGCCCAGCACAGCTCAGAGAAAAATCCTTGGGGTCAGCCAGGACTTGTGCAGTGGGGATGGTGTCCCCCACCTGTTTCCAAGATGCTTTCCCAAACATGCTATCTTTTGGGTGTAGATATATGAGCTCAATTTGCAGGAGGACAGGGGCTGTGGCCATCTCAAGATGGCATCTCTGAGCCCAAAACATGCTCTGGCAAGCTGAAAGCATAAAAGGATCCAGGGAGAAGGAACAGAGGTTTTCCCAAACATGGAGAACTTGAGGCTATTACAAGGTGAAGGTTTCATTATCCTATATGGACATTTCCAGCAGGCTGCTGAGAGCCCCGCTGGAGCTGCATGACACCCCAGCCTCTGGGATGCAGGACTGCTTTCCTCTCAAAGCCAGATCAAAGTGGAGAACCCAATCCCAGGAAAACCTGACTATGGATTCCCCCCTCCTGTCCTCCCCCTCCCCCCCCCCCCACACCCCCACAAGGGGATGGAGCTGGCCCGACAGGAGCCTTGGGGCTCAGGGCAGCCCCAGTCATAGGAAAAAGAAGTTCTGGCTGCCACATTGTCCCCCAAGCCAGAGGGGACCCTGAGGCAGGACTCTTGCTGCAGCCCTCAGCCCTGACCAGCCGCCGCCACAGCCCAGGATCCACAGCAGTTTTTGCAGTTAACAGTCTCTGTGCGACACCTCAGGAAGGATCTCCCAAAGCCCTTACCCTTGGTGGAGAGCTGCAGGAGCGCTGGGAACAAGGAACTGTGGTCTGAGCAGATGGTATGGGTCCATCATTCCTCCATCTCGCTTGCCGCCTTACCCTCAGCTCACCTCTCCAGCTGGGGAGGAGGAAGGACTGTCTTCCCATCTTGTCATCTGAAACTCCTCTCCGATGTACCGCTGCTCCTCTGCCTGTCGGCAAGGGGCCCCAATGCAGCTCCTGCCCCCCCTCCTTGCCACAGATGACTCCAAAGGGCAGCGGCAGGGAGCATGTGAGGAGTGCCCAGCAGCACCCGGGCCTCACAGGGAAGTGAGGGCCACCCGCCACGACACCAGGTAGACGTCCCTGTGATGTGGCACATCCCACTGTGACCTCAGCTGGTGTCATCTGGGGACTCAGTAGGTCACTGCCATGGAGATGGCACAGCCAGGGAGAGAGCAGAGAGATTTCTCTTCACATCCTGGGAAGCAGTCACCTCCCTTCACCCCAGTTATTTTCCATAATTCTCTGATAAATCCTTCAGGAATGTCTCCAGATGGTGTCAAAGGCAGTGAAATATCTCAAACGGGGCACTGCAGAAGTCACTTCTGTACCCCTGCACCGACAGGTCTCTGCACTGGGCAGACCTGTGCAGGAATCTGGGGTTTGGGGGTTGGTTTGGGGGTTGGCATTTTTACAGGATCCAAGTCATGTGGGATGAAACAGTGCAAAATGTGGCCACAGGCTGAGAAATGCTTTGGTGATCTTCGAAACAGATTTCTCCTCTGGGTCACTCTTTTTGTAGAAGTTGGATGTAGGACAATATGGGTCAGGATGGAGACTTGCTCCTTTAGGCTCCGAAGCAGGCTCTTTGCTTTTAAAAGCCCTCAGCAAGGTTTCTTGGTCTGTGATGCTTGAGATAGGGATGATCTGCCAGAAAAGAGCGTACATGCCCTTAACACACGTCATCCAGAGGGCTTTCTCCAGGACCCTGGTTCCCGCCAGCCTCCAATACTGTGCATCAGGCTTGACAGCAAACCTGGGGAATTTTTCCCATTTCCCATGAAATTTGCCCAGCTTTCCATCTGACTGAGGCTGGGGAAAGCCATTTCTCATCTCTGGGCTTCAGTTGGTCCTTGTGCTTTTCAGTGTCACTTGGGGCAGTGTTTCTCCCCTGGGTACGCTGCCTGGCACCCTGGATACTCCTGGGACCCTGGCTCTCCCCAGGGACTGTGCAGCCGTGGCACCCTGGATCTCCCACACTTTTGACCCTGGGCTTCTCAGGACATGCCCAAACACTGCAGTGCTGCTGTCTGGGTTCCAGTGTGGAGCCTATAAGACAGTGGAATGTCTCAGGACCTGCATTTTGACTGGTTAAGAAGTTTGTGAGATGACCAGCTCCCAGCTCTGCAAATCTTGCAGAAGAGAGACTCCATCCCCCTTGAATACTGTCAGAGAAGTGGCTTTCCAAGTCACTGCAAAAGGAAGGACTTGTTTACTTCTTTGGTTTGTTATTCAGCCTGTGGCACCCCATCTAAGACACTGTGAGTCCCAGTTCTGCACCCTGGGGTCTCTGCCCTTTCTCTCCCCTGTCTCCTGTATGTCCACCCAAAGTCTTCTCTACGCAGCAGGAGTATGGGAAGTGTTGCTTTAGGGAGCTCACTTGAAGCTATGACACACTGTGGAGCTGCAGGCCTGATGGAGGCAAGTCTGGGATGTGGCTGTGCCCCCATGTCCCCTCCTGCTCCCAACCTGAGGATCCAGGAAAGTCTCTGGGGAGAGCAGTGGGTTTGGTGTGGGTGGGATGGGTTTCTTGTGACATGCCGTGAGTCCTGCCTGGGTTGCTCTGAACACTTCGGAAACTCCATCTTCTCTAGGGGCTTTTGTATAGAAGTACAGCCTGGTCCGGGATCCCCAAGAGCAGCATGGCCCCCGCCACAGCCTGGGATCCCCAGGAGCTGTATGGCTCTTCCATTTCCATATGCCCTGACTAATTTGACAATTTTTAACATCACCTTCACAGCGCACTATCTGGACATTGTAACACTGTAACATTGTGACTTTGTGATTCCTCCCTTTACTCTTTGTTCACTCACATTCCCAGCTTCTGGTTTGCACTTCAGGGAGTTCAAAGCTTGCTCCGTCTTTCAGTAGCCTGTCCCTTTAGCCAAGTCCTTAATTCTCTTTACATCTAGCCTTTCCTGTCTCTCAAAAAGATTTCTAGTAAGGCTGTCCCTTGCAGAAAGTGGACCTCATTGGAGGCAGCTTGGACTTAGCATACAGTCAAAGAATGTAATTCTTTTTTATGAAACTATATCAGGCTTTATTTTTTGTTTCTTTGCAATTAAATTAACATCCTTCTGTGTCTGTTTGCAGCTAGTTGTCTAAGTACAGCAGGTGGGAATTGGGGCATATGAGCTGTAACATTCAGTTGCAGACCTCAGTGGAATAAGGGTAGCTTTTAACCAGAGTGATGTGAAGTCCCAGGTGGCTGATGAGAGAAATGGCAGGGTAGGGGAGATGGGGAGGAAGATTGTCCATACAGTGCCAGACCTCTGGGACACTGCTTTTCCTACATGTCCAGACTTCAAGGGAGACACTCTGGATTGATATCAATTGGAGAATGTTCCTGTCACTTATTCTGTAGCTGAATAATAATAATAATAATAATAATGATAATAATAATAATACCCTTTAAAAGAAGAAATACTTGTATGTTATTAAAGTCTCCACCTTTTGGCTACACTCCTGAAACCTCTCCAATTAGCCATGCAAGACTTGAAAAAAATTACAGGGAGAGATGTGTTTCATCAGGGCTTTTTGCATTTTAATGAGCCCCATGGTGTATTTGGTGCTGAGTCCGTGAACCTCAGCTACTGAGATGAGATTTAGCAAAACGTTCAAGAAGTCCAAGTCAGAAGCAAACGCCAAAGTTTTGTAGAGCATTAATGGGTCCCATTGAGGGCCATTGGCAACAACAACTCCCCAGGGGCTGATTAGAGCAGAAAATTGTAATCCCTGGTTACAGGTAGGCAGAGGAAATGTGCAGGTGGCTCTGATGCCATGTAAACCCTTCATGTGTTTTATCAAACAAAAAAGCCAAGCATGGCCACTGAGGCTCTGGAAGGGAGATCCTTTCCCTCATGCATTGCCCAGGGCTCTTCCTGGTGTCAGTGTGCAGGTGAGGGTGTGCAACGCTGAGTGCAGGACAATGATATGACACCTGTCAGGGTCCCCGGGGAGGGCAAGGGGGCATTGAGGCCCTGGTGTCTCCTGGTAGGCCTCAGTGGCAGAGACAACAGCCAAGGGGACAAAGACCTCAGTTCTGTCGGAGCCCTTCAGCCTTGGCAGCACCCTTGGCCATCTCCACCACAGGCTGTCCTATGCTGTCCCACACCTGCGCCTGTGTCCCTGCAGACTGTAGACACCCAGCCTGCTTCCCCACCTTGCTCTCACCCGGGATCTCCCTCCCTTCACTGATGTCTCTCCATCCTCACGGGCTATTCTTTGAAATACAAAGCCTTGGACTGATCACAGACTCCCTTTCGGCTACCTGTTGCACCACAGCAATACTCTTTGAGTGATAGTTCTTCATCCTAATGTCCAGTCTGAACTTCCCAAGCTGCATTTTGAAGTTGTTTTCCCTTCCCATTCTGTCCCCCACTATCATGAAAAGCTCCTGGGAACCCCCAAATGGGACACACTAGGGCTGAGTTGAGGGGGATAATAACTCCCCTTGTCTGGGTGGCCATCTTCCTCCTAATGCAGCCCCATAGGCATCTGGCCTTATTTGCAGTGAGCATGCACCAATGGCTCATATGGCATCCCTCGTAACACCCAGGCCCTTCTCCTCAGGCTGCTCCTGAACTGGTCGGGTCCCAACCTGTCCTGATGTACAGGGTTATTCTTCCCCATGTGCAGGACTTGCCACTTCTCTTTGTAAAGCTTCCTGAGGTTTCTTTTGGCTGAATCTCCAAGCTTCTCTAGGTCCCCAGCCTGAAGTTCATTGTGTCAGCTGTTAATGTGTGCATGGAGATGGTTCACCCTGACTTGTGGTGCCTCTAACAAGACAACAGCATGAGGCATTGCAGGTCACTTCAAGGGCTAAAAGGAGGTACTAGTTGAATGGAATTACTGACCTAGGTAGGAATTACCACGGCGACCATCTCAGAAATGCCAAGTGAGCGTACAAAGCAAGCACAACCAAGGCCTACGGGGAAAGGGTGAAGAGAGGTGGTCTGTTTGTACGGGAGAGTATGAGGATGGTAAGAGGATAGAACTTGGAAGGAGTAAAGGAGAGAAAAACACAATAAAAGGTGAAGCAAAGGAGTGATCAGGGTTATTCAGGGGAACCTGCCAAGCAGCCCTGCATTTGCACATCTCTGGAGAAGGACAGGAAAGCTAATTGATTTGATCATACTTGTGTCTAACTTACTTCCATGGTCAGGAGAACTGAGCGCTTTCCCTAACATCAACAAGAGTAGACCCAGAGGGGAAGGAATCACAGACTCTTTCAGGTTGAATGGGACCTCAGGAGGCCTCTAGCCCAACCTTGTCCTCACTGCAAGGTCAGCTTTGGAGTCAGAGCAGGTTACTGAGAGCTTGATCCAGTCTTGAAAACCTCCAGTGATAGAGATGGCACAGCTCCCCTGGGCAACGTGTTCCAATGCTTGACTATCCTCTCAGCAGAAAAGAAGTTATTGCCTAAAAGAAGGATATTGCCTGCAGACATCCCCTTTGTGCACCCCAACACTTGGGGAGGGGATCTCACTCCCTATGAGTGTGGAGTGCACAGGAGGGAACTGAATCCCAGTCCATCCCAGGGATTTCTCAGTGGGCATTAGGTGTATTGATTAACTCCTCTAAATTGGTCCCTGAAGCATGAGGAAATGAGCTCCCTTCTTGTCCCTGCCTAGGCATCCTGTCTTCTTATGAGATGGGAACAGGCCTTTCAAGAGTGGGCCATTTCCATTTCTCTTAGATAACCATCCTCTGATGCAATGCAACTGCAACCAACTGCAATGCTGAAATCAGTCCCTCTCCAGTGTTTAGAGAGGGACCATTGGTGATTATTGCAGTCTACTTCAGTGGACATTTCCCAGGGGTGACTCTGTGGCCTTTCATGAACTGTCAGCCCTGGAGCCCCAGGAACACCTTGAGGGTTTGCAAGGGACAGAGAAAATCATGTCTTTAGCTGGGCCTCTGCTCCTGAGCTGGGCCTGGCTCCTGGGACTGTGGGAGGCCATGGCAACCTGGCAGGTGCTGAAGAGAGACAGCTTTGTCCCGGTGCTGCTCCTCTTAAAGGAGCAGCAAGACTCAGGGCACTGCCTGCAGGCACCAGGATGAGATGAATGATTCAGAAGTAAAAGATTGTTGGAAACGGGAGGACAGTTGAAAGCTCACTGCAGGGAGAAATCTTCACAGCCCCTAACACAGTAAGTCTCCGGCTGTAGGGCAACACTGCTGTGGTTCCCGGAGGGTTCTTCTGAAGCTGGCACCTTCCAAAGCTGATAGGGTCTGTCAGGGTGGCTCTGCCAGCTTCTCCTGTGTGGAGGAGATTGTTCTTTAGAGGAGGGATTCCCTGCTACACCATCAGAGGGACAGGGCATCATGGTTACCTTCTCCCAGGGATGGTGGAGGGTTGTGAAGCCAGGGAGTGCACCCAGGTCTGCATGGGCTGTAATTCAGAGCAGTGTCCCTGCACCCCAAGGTGCCGTGTGCCTGGGGCAGTGACTCTGCTGCCTGCAAGGGTTAGTGCTCAACCTACCCAAGGAACTCCCCATGGTGCTGTTGGGAGAATCTTTGGGTGGGAGGAGCAACCCCTGGCAGGGCAGGTTCATTCTCCTGTTGAGAGGGTGCTGTGTGGGTCAGGGCTGTTCTTAGCTCTAGCTCACCCCCAGGATCATTCTGAGGGGCCTTTTCAAGAGGACAGTCATTGCAGTGGTTACCTTACAGATAAGGATCTTTTCTGAGTCTATGCTTTCATTTTCCTACTGTTTGCAGAGTGCAGGTGGGGAAAAGACATGGGACAGGGAAGCAGCTCCCAGGAGGGAAAGCTCCAGGCAGTGGAGATACAATCAGAGAGTGAGGGGAAACTGAAAACAGAAATTCTGCAGGAGGGGGGATTTGGAAATCTTCCAACAGTACCTACACTGCAGACATCTTTCTCTAAGCAAGCCCCCTGCATCTCCACTCCCACCCAGCAGAGCCTCTGCCCTCAGGGCCATGGGGTCCAGAGCATGAGCCCCCTCCTCAGCAGCCTGGGCTCCAGCAGAGCAGAGGGGCATCTCTCCAGCAGCATGCCTTTTTCCCACTGCACAACAAGGGGCTGAGAGTGACTGTCCTGCAGTGTTGCCACCTGGGAGGTGGTGTGCACAGCTGGGGAAGGTGAAGGCTTTCCTTATTGCCTGTCTGTCTCGCTCCTTGCTTTCCCTTTGATAGGAGGCTCACAGTATTGCTCCTTGTTTCCTTACCTCTCCATGCTGGTCTGGTTCTTGTTCTCCTGCTCTCTGGGGTTAAGCAAGGGGGTTCAGCTGCAGTTAAGGCATTGACCCTGCGGGTCCTGCGTGGAGTTGTCTTCATGGCAGTGACGTGCCCAAGTCCCCTTTCAACCTTCCAGGCAATTCATGGGGAATGAGCTGACTGTCTCCCTTAAAGAGACCCCCTCTTTAGCATTCTTGACTGTGTTTATGGGGGGGTGCTACCAGGCTGCAAGATGCTCTGCAGAAGACCAGAGCTTTCCCGCAGCATATTTGTGATCGCTGAGAGTCCTTGTGCTGGTTGTGTGAGTCAGAAACCTCATCATGCCTTCTGAAGAGCTCTCCATAGCACTCTCTCCATCTCTGGGCTGAGAGAGAAGAATTTGGCAATCTTCACTTTGAAACTGAACTCCTCTGCTCTCACCTCAGTTTGGTTTCTTTCTCAGAGCAACTTGTGAGTGTGATTGTCCTTTAGCTGGGAGAGATGCAAGCACAGGGCAGCAGGGAGCAAGTTTCATGGACAGACCAGATCCTCTGACTCTAACTCTGTATGCAGTCACCATGAGCCCCTTTTTCTTCTTGGGATGCACAAGTGCTCATGCTGAGAGCAACTGAAATGCCAGAGATTTTTATTCCATCAAAGAATGCTCCCACGGTGTGATGGAAGATGGGGTAGATCCCACTGGGGAACAGACATATGGAAATGGTCGGGTCACCCCTTGCCTTCACTTCACTGTTTCTCTCCCTTGCCAGGGTGGGAGCTGGTGTGACTGATTCAGATACGGGCATCTCTGTTCAAGAGGGCAAGGCTGGGGCAGATGAAGCCCTCACAAGGACCTTCTCTTTCAGACACAGCTGGCATGAGAGCTGTAGTCGTCTTTTAGAGTGGTAAACAGGGACTATTCCTACTGGGTCACTGGACCAGGTCACCTTCACTCAGCACACAGTGCTCATCCCTAGGTGTCCCCACCGCATACACAGGGCAGTTTGACACCTCCATTTACACACCCAGTAGAGCTGGACTGACTCCTCTGGAGCCCATGGGCAGAGGCCCCTGCTCTGCATGGCACACTCAGCACAAACCAGAGTTCAGGAAAGGGAGCTGAATGGAGGGAAAGGAGAGAGGCAGTGTGGAGGGTACTATGAGGAGGGGAATGGGATTTGCTCAGAGAAACCTGCTCTAACTTGTCAATGCCTTTTCCTCCTTGGACAGTGCCTCAAGCTGAGAGGGAACCAATGTCCAACAGCAGCTCCCTCACTGAGTTCCTGCTCCTGGCATTCGCAGACACGCGGGAGCTGCAGCTCTTGCACTTCTCACTGTTCCTGGGCATCTACCTGGCTGCCCTCGTGGGCAACAGCCTCATTATCACAGCTGTAGCCTGCAACCACCGCCTCCGCACCCCCATGTACTTCTTCCTCCTCAACCTCTCCCTCCTTGACATTGGCTCCATCTCCACCACTGTCCCCAAATCCATGGCCAATTCCCTCTGGAACACCAGGGTCATTTCCTACTCAGGATGTGCTGCCCAGGTCTTTCTGTTTCTCTTTTTCTTCTCAGCAGAGTATTATCTTCTCACTGTCATGGCCTATGACCGCTTTGTTGCCATCTGCAAACCCCTGCACTACGGCACACTCATGGGCAGCAGAGTGTGTGTCAAAATGGCAGCAGCTGCCTGGGCCAGTGGTTTTCTCTATGTTCTCCTGCACCCTGGAAATACATTTTCACTACCACTCTGCCAAGGCAATGTTGTGGAGCAGTTCTTCTGTGAAGTTCCCCACATCCTGAATCTCTCCTGCTCAGACTCCTACCTCAGGGAAGTTGGGGTTCTTGCGGTTAGTATTTGTTTAGCTTTTGGGTGTTTTGTTTTCATTGTGCTGTCCTATGTGCAGATCTTCACAGCTGTGCTGAGGATCCCCTCTGAGCAGGGCAGGCACAAAGCCTTTTCCATGTGCCTCCCTCACCTGCCTGTCATCTCTTTGTTTGTCAGCACTGCAATGTTTGCCTACCTGAAGCCCCCCTCCATCTCCTCCCCAGCTCTGGATCTGGCGGTGGCTGTTCTGTATGCGGTGGTGCCTCCAACAATGAACCCTCTCATCTACAGCATGAGGAACAAGGAGCTCAGGGATGCACTGAAGAAATTGATCCAATTGGTACTAGTTCAGCAGCAATGAGGTGCCCATCCCTCTTCACAAGTGATTTCTAATTCATCTCAGACAACTCCTGTGCTTTGGGCATTCCCGCTGTGATAATGATGTTTGTGCAGAAGTGTTTGAAATCATCCCACTTCTCCAGAGGCACAAACCCAGTCGGTCTGACCCAGAGGCCTTCTGTGAATTTGTTTATCACTGTGTCAGAGCTGGCCTTTCTGTAATAAAAGGGGATTTCCTCAGTGCAGTGCTTGAGGGTTGGTTTCTTCTTCCAAAGCTGGAGCCAAGAATGCGCTCAAGGACTTTCACCCTGAAAGGGCCTGTTGCTTTTCCAGGGCTCTCCATGGGCTCAAGGCAATGAGCTCATGGGGTGATGTGTTAGGGAATGAGGGCTGGATTCAGCTCTCACTTGTGGGTGCCCAGTGCTCCTGAGAGTGGTGAATGGTCATGTGGTATCTGCCTGGGACTGTCTCCCATATGACAGGGCTGGTGACAGATACCCACAGTGCAGACCCTGCAGGCACAGGGTAGGGTGCCTGCAGAGTGGTTCATGTACGTCTTCAATGAAGAACCACAGGTTGGGTCTAGGGAAACACCTGACCACAGCCTGAGCCATTTGAAATGCCCTGTGATTGCTCAGAGCATCACTTTTGGCCACAGACCCCTTGGCAGAGGGTTTTCAGGTGCAGTGATGCCTGTCCATCTGGGTCTGCTTCCTGCCCTGCCCACCATGGCCAGTGCAGCATCACCCCATGGTCCCAGGGCACCACAGCCCACTTGCTCTGCAGAGCAGCACCACCAGCTCGAGACCCTGCAGGGAGCACAGGAGAGGGTCTAGAAATGGCTGAGTAGGCCAGCACTGATGCACTCACTTGGGGAAAGGCTCTCCGGGGAGCAGGGACATCCCTGGAGAAGAGGAAAGGAGCAATCGTGTGCTTGGAAAGAGGAAGAAATGAGAAAAAGAAATCTGTTTCTATGTACATCAACTAAGGGCAGGCTGCTGCATCCTTGGGGCAACAAGAGCTGCCTGAGGAGCCCCAGGGCAGGGCCTCATATGCTGTCCTGGAGAAAGGGGCTGGCACGGGGGGCTGCAGGCAGTCTGGGGGTAGGGAATCTCCTGGACACAAGAACAAGGGACACGGAGTGTCACTGTCCTCTGGGTCCTTGTGCCACGGGGGCCAGTTCCAGCTTGGAGGCTCATGGGGCAGTTGACACACATCCCTGCCCCCCGGAGCTGCTGTGCCCACAGTGGGGCTTGGGTTGTGGTGTGAGTGCCCAGAGCTCTGCAGCACCCTGCGCTGGGCACTGCTGCAGGGCGACCCCAGCCGGGGCTGCTGTGCTGGGTGGGCTGGGGAGAGGGCAGGGGATGTGGGGAGAGTCAAGGAGGAGCTGGGCTGGGCTGGGCTGAAAAGGGCCCTGGAGAGGAAAACAGCAGTGTTAGCTAATCTATGTGAAGAGGCAGGGTGAGGACATGCACTGGTGGGTTTGTGGTGCAGAGCCAGGTCTTGTGGAGGGGAACCAAGACATGCCAAGCACAGAAGAGAGGAGGCCAGTCTGTGCCTTTGGTTGCATGGGCCGACCAGGAAGGCTCCCCCGGGCATTTGTCACACACCAGCCTCTCACATCATCTCTTTCTAGCCCTGGTGGTGCACCCCAGGTTTCAGGGTGCATCTTGTTGCATGGCCAGCTCTGTCCTGCTGGGCTCAGTGCTGTATTGAGGGGAATGGCCAGCCTTGCTTGGCCTCTCTCCTGGCCAAGACCCTGGCACACCCTGGGGATGTCTGTGTGCTAACCCCTGAGTGGGACGCAGCCAGGGCTGGGCAGGGGCTGGGTGCTGGGGGAGGCTGCCAAAGCAGGAGGGCTGTGGAGGGATGGGGCACAGAGGGCCCCATCATGGGGACCGCACTGGGGGGATGTTTCCCTAACCCAGAATGCACCCTGTCCTATGCGGTGCCTGCACAGTCAGGCCATGGGGCTGTATGTGGGGCAGGAAGGCTGAGTGGGCACAGGGACGGGACACACATGGGAGCCATGATGCTCCTTACTGCTCCTCTGCAAAAGAGAAAATCCCAGGGAGCTCTCCCAGCCCTGCCCAACGAGCTCTTGTCCCTGTTCCAGGCATGGCAGAGCAGAGGCCAAGGACCAAGAGGTCCCTCAGGCAAAGCTGTGACAGCCTTGGGGAGCTGCCCTGAGTACCATGAGGCCCCCTCCTCCTATGTCCCTGTCCTGCTGGGAGGGTGGCACGGGCACCAGGGATATAGCCTGTTTCTGCCTGGGGTCAGCGTGAGACTTTTGCATGTGAGGTGAATGTGACAGCTACTACGCTGCAGAAATGCTGGCCACAACCCCTCACTGCAGCCCCCACTGCCCCCTGCCCCTGCTGACCTGCTGCCACCCCTGTTCTGCCCCATCTCCCGTCCCCTCTCCCCACACTGCAGGGACCAGTGGTGCAGCAGAAACTGGCACAGCCCCATAGCCACTTCCTGGCCCCTGACACTCTCCACCTCCCTCCCAAGCATTACATCTATCTTCAAGAAGGAGAAGAAAGAGGATCTGGGGAATGACCGGCTGATCAGCATCACTTCCGTCACTAGGAAACAAATCTTCCTGGAAGCTAGTTCCAGCCACATGAAGGGATTGGGAACAGCCAGCATGAAATCCTCAGGGGCAAATGGTGCCTGATCAACACGATTGCTTTCTGTGATGGGGTGACTGGCTGTGTGGACAAGAGGAGAGCAGTGCATGCTGTATACCTTGAATTTCAGAAAGCCTTTGGCATGCTCTTCCATAACTCCTTTGTAGCTGTACTGGGGAGATGTGGAATGGAGGAGTAGGGAATGGAGGCGGGGGAAATGAGCTGGAGCCACCTGGCTCAAAGGGTGGAGAACAGTGGTCCAAACTCCACCTGACTAATGGTTACCAATGCTGTTCTTCAGAGGTCGATACTGGAGCCAATGCTGTTTGTCTTTATGAATGATTTAGATGATGGGATGGAGTGCACTCTCAGCCAGTTCATGGACGATGCCAAATTGGGGTGGGTAGCTGATATGCTGCAGGGCAGGGCTGCTAAGCAGAGGGGCAGTGACAGGCTGTGATACGGGCTGAGAGGAACACAGGAAGGTCAATCAAGTCCTGTCCCTGGGATGAAATAACTCCATGCAGCAGGACAAGGTGGGGCTGGCTGGTTGGAAAGCAGCTTTGCAGGAAAGGGCCTGCAGGCTCCTGGTGGACATCAAGTTGACAAGAAGTCCTCAGGGTGCTCTTGTAGCAAAGACAACCACCCTTATTTTGGGTTGTATTAGCAAGAGTGCAGGCAGCAAGGCGAGTGCAGAGGGACAGATGAAATATCCTGTCAGCCTTGAAGAAAGAGAAGATAAAGAAAGGGTAGAATTGGCAGACTACCAATCTTGGAGAGAGAGGTATGAGCAACGGAGTGCCCAGGTACTGCAAACATTTGAAAACAGCCCGAAATGTGGCATTTCAGCCTGCTGCCAAGGGACTAGAGCCAGATGTACCCAGACTTGCTCAAGGGTGGGAGATCCAGGCAACTTCTGATTTATTCTACTTCTAATAGCATGGCTAGGATTATGCTTTTTTAGTGACAGAACATGTTTTTGCAAGTCTAACTTTTCAATTAAAGCATTAGAACAAATGCTCAAGCACACCAATGAGAGGGGGGAAAAAAAGTCAAAAACACTGTTTCCATTGGCTCCAGTGGCTGTGGGATGAAGCCTGAGTTTGGTTTGAAAGAGAAGAGATTAGGACTGAATGTCCTGCGGGTGACTATAAACTACTTGATGCCTTCTGTGCTTTTCAGGGATATTTCTTCTGGTTGCTCCTCAGTCTACAACACACTCTAATTTTTCCTTTGCATAATAGACCAGACATATGGAGAAAGAACAGAATCCAGGGAAACAACATGCAAATAATCTGGGCAGCCTGGGAAGTCCACTGAAAG
The DNA here is from genome assembly GCF_036417845.1 of Apteryx mantelli. NCBI lineage: Eukaryota > Metazoa > Chordata > Aves > Apterygiformes > Apterygidae > Apteryx > Apteryx mantelli. The sequence continues at coordinate 5,317,844 of NC_089997.1, forward strand.
AGTGTGTGTGAGAGAGCTCACAGCAAAGGCCTGGAAAAGCCAGTTGCCATGGGGCTGGATATGGCCTCCTCTGATTGCTCATGACATGGGCTCATGACACACCTCACAGAGTCAAATAAATTTCTGTGGGAGAGGTGGAGGAAGAAGGTAGAAATGAATCGAAAGATGGGGAACAAAGGCCAGGAGTCCCACGAGTAAACATCTCCAAATACAGGTGGAGTTTACCCCCTCTCTGGCAAAGCTGTTTCTTCCATGACAAGCAGCACCTGGGGGAAGGTCGGTCTTTTCCTGGCGCCCCTCTCGGGATGGAGAGCAGCAACATCGGAGAGACTCCTTCCAGCCAAGGGGGAGTTGCTGGGCACTCAAGCAAAGATTTCAGTCTGGGACCTTAAAGTCCTGGGTGGCTGAAGACTACAAGATGCCTCCAATGTTTGGTTCTCCTGTTTTAAACCAGAGTCTCTTTGCTCTCTCAGAGGATCAAAACCAAGATGCCTTTCCCTGGGGGTCGATACCTGCCCAGACCAAGGTTTCAGCTCTGCAGGTTTCAGCCCCAGGCTGATAAGCTGCGCACAGGACTGTGTAACTGGCTTGGTCACAAGGGACCCGAGTCACATCACAGTAACCATTGAAACACCTCCAGAAGCAAATCCTGTGACATCTGGCCTGAACGAGACCTGCTGTATTTCTCTGCCTTTCTCCCTGCACCTAAAACTTTCTCTTTAGCTCCTTAGCACTGGGGAGAAGTCTCAGCTCCTGGACCGGCGGGGAATGCACCAGTGCCTGCCAGTCCTGACGCTACACTCACATTTTCATTCTGTTGAACTAAACCAAGTCCCCAGGTGACCAGCTCTGCAGTGTAACTGTCCGTGTGTCCACACTTTTCTCCAGTCCAGGAAAACGGGCTGCAGGTGGGAGGGAGCCTGTTCAGGGCAGGCATAGAAATGCCTCTGCTCACCACCACCTGCCCTGGGGTGAGGGAGGAAAAGAGGCCCTGGGGCCAGTGCCCGCTGTCTGCGTGGCTTTCTCTGCAATTGTCCCCTTTTCTGTTCCAGGCTGTGGGGACAAAGGGGCTCGCTGGCTACAGCCAGCCTGGACACATGGAGTGGCAGAGCTATGGGAACAGTGGCCAGGTCACCCCTGCAGCCAGCTGGACAGGCACAGATGGGACCTGGCCCTTCCTGGTTTTCCCAAGCATGTCATTCGAGGAAGTGCTGGAAGAACAGGCCTGGAGGGATCCTCATGGAACTGCAATGCCCGTGGCGGTGAAAACTGACCAGCCCCCTCCTGCAAACGCTTCCTGGGCCAGGTGCTTGGGGACAAGCAGCTGGCAGTGCTTATGGGAGTGCATCAGCACCATGCCCTCTGGGTGGGCAAGGACACCTCAGGTTCTTGGTACCCTGTTGGAGAGGAGCTGGCTGCCGAGAGGACTGAGGGGAGGTGGGACAGGTTCCGTGACTCACGAGGTGAAGGTGCTGACACATGCCTGGGGCCAGGGCCCTGCAGCCTGCTAGGCCTCTCCCAGCTGCTGGGAAGCCACTGCAGAAGCAAGCAAATCCCAGAGAACAACCTTTCCCACATTCCTGGGAGCCAATGACAGGGACACTTGCGTGTGAGAACATGACAGACCAGCAGCAGGGAGATGACTGGGGTTTGTGCTTGTGGGGTCCCTTCTGCCCAAGGAAATGATAGGCCAGTGCTAGGCACATGCTCAGCTATGGGCCTGTGAGGTCACTGCTGCCTCAGCACCTGATAGGCCAGCAGCAGGCACATGGCTTCAATGCTGATTGTGAGGTCACTTATTCCCTGGAGCTGATAGGTCAACAGGGGGCCCTTGGCTCATGTAGGTTCTTCTGATGTCACTTCAGTCTCTGCTGCTGATAGGCCAGAAACAGGCTTCATGCTAGGATGTTGATTGTGAGGTCACTGCTGCCTCAGTACCTGATAGGCCAGCAGCAGGCACATGGCTCGGATGCTGATTGTGAGGTCACTTCCTTCTCTGTGGACTGTCTGCCATCAGCAGGCTCTCGGTTGCTGTGGTTTCTTGTAAAGTCCCCTCTGTCTCTGCTGCTGGCAGGCCAGAAGCAGGCTGATGGGTCCAGTGCAGACTGTGAGGTCACTGCTGCCTGTGCACCGGATCGGCCAGCAGCAGGAACAGCATCAGCAAAGCAGCTGTGAGGTCACTGCTGCCTGTGCACCGGATCGGCCAGCAGCAGGAACAGCGTCAGCAAAGCAGCTGTGAGGTCACTTCAGCCTGAGCAGCTGAGCAGCAGCAACAGGGCTGTGAAATGGCTTGTGAGGACGCTGCTGTCTCTGAAGACGACAGGCCAGAAAGGCGCTGGCCTTGCAGGGCTGGTCCCTGCTGGGCTGGGGCTCTCCAGGGAGGTCTGAGCCGCCCCAGGCTGCGCTGGGCAGGGGGCTTGTGCCGGGCTCCCACTGCTGTGGATCCAGCAGGGTGCCTGGAGTCCACTGAACAGACTCATCACCGAGTTCACACAAGCAGGGATTTGGTTGCTTTCTTTGGGATATTTTGCATGCCAAACAAAAGAGCCTGCTGTTGCCTTTAAAAACAAGTGTTCATTAGCCTGTACAAAAGACCTATGAAAACACAGTTCATGCAGTTGTGTGGTGACTCTGTTGTTCTACAGAAGTGCTCTGTCATGAAATACATATATATACACATGTATATATGTATATATATATATACCTACATGAATATAGACACACATATATGTATATACATATACACATTATATATATTGTGTAGGTGTCTAGGAACTACAGAATGCATTCCTGATCATCATCTACTTTTATTCTTAGGAGAACAGGCATTTTCAGCACTGGAGAAATATACTGAGGCAAATCATGATATTTAGGAGAGCTTTGCAGAGACTTGTACAGTCTCTTTTGCTGTGTGGTAGGATGAAGAGTTAAGAATATAGTGTGTTCCCATTAAATCAAGAAATGCAAGAGAATGTATTTCAGCACTAATTGAGAAGGTGTACTAGTACAAGTGGGGGATATGGACTATTTAGGGACTATGAGGACATGTTGATTTAATCCATAGTATTCCTTCCGTGACTCAAGACAAAAGAAACATGTTGTCTAGCCTTTTAGATAAAAAAAAAAAAAATATGAGTTTGTGTAGCCATCTCTGCCTTTCTAGGATTGTTAAAACAGCAATGAATTATGTAGTGGGAACAAAATTGAGAAAGAGTTTGTTAAAACAGCATAAGAAAAAGCTTGAAACAATGTCGGCATTTGTTACCTTTAAGCCTCTAAGCTTATGTTAATTTTTTGATATTTCCCTGTGGAAGTCATTTAAACCCACAGCTGAAAAGTGAGGTTGGATTGTCCCGGTTGGGTCAATCATTTATCTCCATTTCTGTTACTGTGCTGGTCAGGAAATCCTCTGACCTATTGAACTCAATTATGTCTGTAGGGTCTTTGACTTGAGCCAGTAAAGGTACTGCAGCGCTGTGGTGGCACAAAGAAATGCTGCCCACAAATGTATTTCCTAATACTAAAGCAGGATAGCTATAAAGTTTATTTGCAGTCTGTGTTAGTAATCAACACACAAGGAAAGGTGAAACCAGTGGAATGGCTGAACAAAATAAGTATCTTTCATGCACTTATGCTAATGCTGTAACTTCACCCATCCAATTTGCAATTCTTTAGATACAGCTCCTATGTTTCAATGCCCCTTTTTTTTTTTTCTTAAAAATGTTATTCTGCTCCTTCTTCACCTCCCACCTTCTTTGGTAACTGTTGACCAATTTCAGCTAAATTTGACAAATGTAGTGATCTCAAAGTTTTTGAACTCCTGGCATCACAAAAATTAGTGCCTGGGTGGTGAAGAGAACCTGTCAGGTGTGTGCTGAGAGAGAAAGCTGAAATTCTCCCCCATAGCAGCTACCTGACCCCTTGCCCTGCGTGCTTTTGGCTGGCCAGTGCCCACGTGTGATGGGAGAACCATCACTTGCCCAGCCAACGTGGTGGGGACCAGCAGACATGGTGGGGAGCGGCAGCATTGCTTAGGGGAGGGATGGTACAAGCCAGCAAGGAAATGGGCTTTGGGAGTCGTCCTGACCACTGAACAGCTTATTCCTTGCTAGAGGATGGAGAGCATTAACAACAACAACCAGAAGTGGTGGGGAGGGGGAAAGAAAAGACAAGAACATTAACATCTTTGTCTTCCTTGGTCACTTTATTTTTAAAATTCTTGCTTGATAAATATTGTTCTAGAAATGCTTCTTGCCAGCCACCATAGTACAGGCCAGTGTTCAAAACATCTGGAGAGCCAGGATACAGGCAAAGGTCTCCCTTGGAACCTGCAGGAATACATGCTGAGGAAAAGCTTGCAGTTCATACCCTGGACCTGTCAGCTCTGGTTTTTAGCACCACATCCCCTGAAGAAAGATGCACACAGGTCTCTCTTCACTTCTTTAATCTCACAGGATTAATTGACTCAAGTGAGGGAGGTGGAATCCATGGTTAAGGAAGTGGCCTGGTTTTGATGTCCTTCCTATTATTTCTGTCTGAAAATCCACATTTCTGTTAGATTGAATGAAATAGAGCAAGGATGTTGTGCATGGCCATATTTTCCATTCCAAATTAAACAGTCAGAAGGTTGCTGGCAGCTCAGGGAGTTGAAAAATGCTGCTCATAAACCTCTCTCCATGGCCAGAACTCCTGCTGACCTCAGTGGGATTCAGACTGTGGTTCTCATCACCTCTTGAGACTCTGTAGCTCCCAGTAGAGCTCCCAATAGCTCCATCAGCCTGATGGCATGTCACACACTTTTTCTAGCTTCTTTTATTTTTGTAATGGTATAATGCAACGAAGGATTTTTTTGCACAAACAAATCTGTTTTTTTTTTTCTGTTGTTGTATGGAGGAAATAATATAACACACCTGTCAGTTAATATAAACATTTCCTTTAGTTGAGTACATTCACCAAGCACAGACAATGCCACAGCCTGCAATGCTGCACTGTAGGCACTAAAAGCATTTCAACTCTCAGAACACTTCTATCTGCACATATGTCTTTTTCTTAAGGAGAAAAAGTATAAACAGACTCAGTGTTGCTTTGTTCCTTTTTACTTTTAGGCAGAAAATCCATTCTGTTGTTTCACACCCCTGTATTACAGCATCTGGACCTTCAGTAGAAGCATTTGAGAGCTGTGACAGTATGGACAGACATGTTACATGGTTGAGGGCTCATCTGTCACATAAGAGGAAGATCTCCATTTGGGTTATCTGATGGTTGTCCCTGTGGTCATCTACCAATAATGTCTAGTCAGTGCCCACATGTACCAGCAGCATGTGCTAATGTGCTTGAGGCACCATGTACAGGCAACGGCTTGTGATGTTCCTGAGCAAGAAACCTGGTCTGAAGGAGCCTCTGGAAATGAGGCAGCAGCCTGTGAGCTGAGGAGCTCTTCAGACAGCTTGAAGGCTGGTCACCTCTTACAAAAATGACCTTTGAAATTATGATTCATGACCAGGCAAATAGGACAGTGCCTGCCCTCACCTTTCCTGCCTTGTGCTGCAGACTGACTTGGGCACAAGTCCATCCTGAGCTGAAAACTCAGCAGTCCTGGGGGTGCAGCAGTGCACCCAGACTCATCCACCTTGCTGAAGGACTCGGCTTCTTTTCTCAAGGACAGTCCCACATGAATTGAGCTGTGAGGCTCCTTAGGAGTGACCTTACATCTCAGTAGCTCTGAAGTCGTGCAGAGGTTAAGGTCCATTTCTGTCTGTGTAGCTAGGTCTGTAATTTAATCGAAGTAGAAATTATTAAGGAATTGTTTTGTCCTGGTAGGTGTGTTCCGACACATTGTCTCTATGTACTCTCTGGTTGATACAGTTTTCATCAGTTTACATTTTACATCCTGTTTACATGTGTTAGTTTGCATAGATACATAGTTATTAGTTACACAGCAGCCTGTTCTACATGGCTCAATATTCCCATACAAACTTCCTTTTCACCAGCACGGGGAAGCCCAGAGGACAGCACCAACTATCATTTATGTTCCACATGTCCATGTGTAATGGGAGGATGTTGGAGTCTCACTGGAAGCTACATTACCACATTATTACAGAACAGTCCAGCATAGGCACTAGGTTTTTTGCTTGCAACTTCAGATGGATGGATATGTATATTTTTGAGTTTCATTTCATTTTCATTTTCCAGTTTCATTTATTTGCCCTTGAAGCACCTGACCACTGCACTTTCCCAAGCAACTGGATACTGTTATCACAAGGGCACCTACCTGAAGATCTTACAATTTGCTTACAAAAATCTTGACTGGATGCATTTACCATCAAATGCTTTGAAAGTGCATAACTTGGCTACTGTTGGTAAATTCCTTCTAAAATTGAATACTGAAATTCCAGCATGTCAACAGTTTCTGGCATCAAAGCAGGTCCCTTTTCTCACAGAAGACTCCAGTAGTTCAGGGCTAAGTCCCCAGGTCAGGGGTCAGTGCTGGCCCTGGAAGCAGTCCTCCATTTCCTCAGGATCAGCTCTCTGATGTCCAGTAGCCAGGGGGCAAAGGTTCCACCTCATTTTTCCAAAGAGGATGAGAAAAAATGGATTTAGGATATAATAGTTAACGTAGGCCTCCTCAAAGAGTTCAAAGCCCTTCAGCCCAAGTAGCACTACCTCAAACACTGACACCTTTGAGGCTCTACCTGAAGCCTTTCTTGCAGTTCCTTCAAATGATATCACAAAATATCATGACTCATGCTGTCCTGCTATCTAAAGCCTTGCAGCTTCTCCCCAAACTATTGCTGCTTCCCCACAGTCCATCTGCCTCCTCCCATTTCCACTTCATATCTTTAGCAGTTCACTAAACTCAGTCCTCTAGTGGATCCTCATCCATGGATCTGATCTATCTCCAGATAGACAGGCAGGACTTGATAGAAAAGGCTTTCATTCCTTCTTAAAAAGGTGTAACTTGCTGTATTTTGTCTCCCAGAATTGGTCTGCAATAACTGAGGAGAAAGGCTAAAGCTGAGAGGAAGAAAAAGGTATCCTGCGTTTTCCAGATAATACTTAAATAGCAACTAGAAAAGCTAACCTACTGCTGTTTAGAAGAGAATGTCAATGAAGAAAGCAGCAAAACATTTGAAGGTTTTTGTTTCCTTATTGGCAGTACTTTTAACCTTATTGAAAGAGAAGATTTTAAAGTTATATTTCATCATACTGTGAGCTGTGTTTTGCTGATAGAGAATATATACAGCTAAGTATTAAATCTACAGATATTGTGCCCATAAAGAGAAACACCTGGTCTTTCAAGCAAAACATTACAATTGACTTCCAACAGATAAACCTCTTCTGCTTATAATCTCATCAAGTTCACAGGTACCTAAAACACTCAAAGACAACAAAACCCCCCAAACCACCTTTTTAAACCAGGACACCTTTTGAGTATACTTTCCTTTTATCACACAAGACACTAAGCCTTTAACTATGGCAAGGAATTCCCTCTACTTTGAATCTACAGATATGCTGCATTTTAACAGTTCTTAAGAAATGACTTTTTACTGCTACTATAAAAGCTCAGTATTGGCAGAAGTTTTTCAAGCACACAAATATATTGCTGCCTCAGTTTACCTAAAGATAAATTCAACAGAACCCGTGTCCTAGGTTAAAGGAAGGCAAAGAAACCCCATCCTTGCCTCTACATATACATTTTCTGTTATGGGGGGGTTTCTTTCTGAATAGCCTACTGTAAAGCAGAGGGGCAGTAGAATTTTACATTAAAATATTTAGAGTTTACACCTAACCTCTCCAGAGAAATCCAATTGCTCTTAAAGAATCAATTGTAGAAGTCCAATGGTAGGGAGGTCACTTAAGAGCCACCAGTGCCAACAAATTACATATTATGCCAATGGATTAAATATTGCCACTGTTTAGACTCTGTACAGGAGCAGGGAGGAGAACACTTCCCAGTCAGGCAGCTGTTCCTCCTCTTCAGTAGATTCCTGGGCAAAATGTTGCTCATCATCATCAGCGGAGGATGGGGAATCACTGCTGTAGACTGCATGTTTCCATCTGCAAGCATTTCAAAGGCAATAACAAAAACAACATTAGGTCACACTACGTCACATCAAAAATCAAGTGAAGTCTACCCCAGAAGGTACTGTGAGATCTGTGAAGTTTCCAGCCCATTATATGTATTCCTCATGCATCTGATTTCAAACTGCATTACATGTTCTTGTGAGAGCAAAATTCCATATTTGTTGGGAAGGTAAAATGTGTAACTAGTTCACAACCAAAATTCAGCTACAATTTGCTCATTTTCTCTGATCATTCTGACACACAAAGCATCCAGTTTCACTGAGCATTATGTATCAACTCTTATTCATTTATTTAATCATTGGTCTTCCAAAACTGATGCCCCCTCTTCTTTCCTGAACTGACTGCTCTAAAAATTGCCAAACAAAGTGTTCATATCAAGCAATAGACAGCATTCTCCAAGCTCTGAGTGCTTACAGCATCCAAAACAGCCTTTCTCACCACAATGGCCATTAACACTTCTTTCTGGAGTTTTTCTTGTTTAAGAGCACTTCCACAGAGAAATAATCCAAGAAGAAACTAGTATTGGCATGTGAGTGACTAGAAAAGGACATGGTACTTATATGCAGCTTGACTTTGGCATATGGAAGATGCCAGAGCCTTGCAAAGTAACTGTAAAGCCTTGCAAAGTAACCGTATTTGTGAATCTACTGCCCCTGATTTCCCCTAAACTTCATGTTCACAGCTGTTACCAAAAACAGCAGGACAGGTCAAGAAGGGAGCTCCTGAGAGAGCTTCAATTAATTATGATGCATACAAGTTTGGGCTTGAGCCTTTTTATAGGTTTTTATTCCCCTCGTTCAAGTCTTGCACAGGCTGCGGAACATGGACAAGGTACTGCCTTCACGACATAATACATAATTATATCTCTTCCTCATGGCATGATCAGCTCAACTACTGCAACATCCTCTTCTGTCCTGAAATACAGCCTCGCCCCACTCACATCCATTCAGAAAGTTGCTCTGAAGATCATCTTCTGATCTTATTCCCTTCATCACAAAGCGCATTCTCCTGACACCCTTCAAGCGTCTTCTCTCACAGCAAACAGAGTTGCTAAGGCCTTTCACAAAATACCTTAATTCCTACATTATTTCCCACTGAGTGCCCAGAAAACAGCTCTGAATTCTGAGCCGGCCCTGACAGCATCTCTCACTGACTAACCCCTCAATACAAAAATGCAGAAGCATGTTCTCTTCTCACCTGCCACCTTCATGCTTGGGAAAAAGTTTTCATATGCACCTGGCAGTCAACCTTACCTCCTGAAAATTCTCTCTGCGCTGCTGAAAACTCATGAAAACTGTCAGGCTACTGCTGCAGTGAGAGCAGTGCTCATCATTCAGAGTAGCACTGTGCATTTCCTTGTATTCCCACCTGTCGACAGCCATCTCTTGCCTTTTCTCTTGTGCTCAGTTATAAGCATTTTGGACAAGGTCTGGTTTTGTTTGCTGACTTCTCTGCCCTGAGCTTACTAGCAGGGCCTTGGAGTCCCTGGCTATGGCTTGTAAGCTCTAAGGCTATACAGATATGTGAATAGATAAAAAATGGCCAGTAGTTCAGCTTCTTTCAGGTGTTTCAGAGGAGACTTTTGGCCAGAACACAGTAAAGAAAATTGAAAGCCAGAACTAACCTGAGTTGCCATCCAGTTCTTTAAGTTTCTTTCTGGTTCTTCCCTCCTTGGGAGTACGCCTCAAGGTTTTCCTTATTACAAGAAACAAGAAGGATCAGTCACAAACACGCAGAAAATCTGACATGTGCACACTTGGTGCCTACACAGTAGCTTTATCAAGGCTCTGCACGTACACAAAAGATTAGCATGCAGTTCTACGATGCAGAAAACAAGGAAGGATCACTGGAATCCAACCATAAAGGTCTACTTGTTTTCACAAGAGGCCCATTCTATTTTAGGCCTGTATCTGTCAGTCTAAAAAGAAATGAGAAAATGGATGCATATTTTAATACAAAAAGAAAACCAGTACTTTTAAATTTAGTTCATGGCCTACTTTGCCTCTCTGTTAACATGTTGATTCATGGACCAGGACATGTTATAAAAAAGAAAAGAAAAAGAGATTAGCAAAGCAAAAAGCACAACATCCACAGGGATTCCTGAAGTACATGAATCTATCTTTGCTTTTTATCCTAGAGTTCTCAAAGAACAGGGCAGTAGTACCCACAGGAAGCACCCAGCAGAGAGAATTTAATTTAATGGAGCAAAACGAAGACAGAGGAAACATGGTTGGTAGAAATAACAAAAGCTGCTCGAGGGACAGAGAACCAGTTACGCTCACGGGTAATGCTGGCACAGGAACAAATACAGACAGAGTTGCCATCACTAAATGCAGCCTGGATTTGAGGAGGCTTCAGATCCATGAAAAGGAAATTCTGTAAGTGGCTCTCAGTGAAGAGAGCAGTTCACAAGGGAGCTTAAGTCCATTTATGAAAACGATTCTAGGACACATTTCCCTCTAACAGGCGACTAAACTACAAGACCCAGGAGATTCTCTGGGAGGTGATGAGATGTCAAGGAAAAACAGGCAAACGGCAATCCAAACCTCAGTCACAGGGACAAGCACAGGAAGCTGTACAGCACCTTTTTAGCCTGTACGCTAACCACCCTGCCCAAGCAAACATCATTCTTTTGTGCACGAGGAACAGTAATATTTAGTAACTGAGGACTAAAAGCACAACAGATTAACAGCTTAGTTGTGCCTATGCGATGGAAGGCATCACACAGTCTTCTTGCATATTTCAACCCCAGCCATCATTTTGATAAGTTTTAGAGTGAAAGAACAAGTCCCCAAACAGCTGTTTGTAAACAGTGTCCATTCAAATAATCACAAAAAGGCAATTCAGAGAATGCAGCACAAGGTGTATATACCAAATTCTCACTGCTATTTCACATTTTCTGAGGAAGAAGATAGGTCCTCCCTGCTCAAAGGATGCCTCTAGTATGGTCATACCTATCAATCTCTAAGTTTTAATTAGAAAGAAAAAATAAAAGTTCTCTCAGACTGTGGCATTCTTTGGAAGAAGTTATTTCAGTGAAATTAGCACTATTTATTTGCTGGGTGAAACATATTACTTACACAAAAAGAGTAAGATAAATAAATACTTACTTTCTCTGCATCACTGAACACCCCAAGATCTTCCCTCACCTTCACGTCATGCGCTGGTTTGCACTTAGCCAGGTTCCGAAAACCTTAAAAAAAAAAAAAGTTCAAATGTTCCCTTTTGACAGAGATTTAAGAACAAGTGTTTGAGAATTCGCAATCACACACTGCATTTAGGTTCATTCTTCCCTCCTGCTGAATGCAGTCAAAAAACCACTTTTGTAGGAGAAAAAGAGAAATTCTAAAGATCATAGTCAGATATTAGAAAGAAATTATGGTAGATTTTAACAGTACTTCAACTGCTCTGCATGATAGCAGTAAATCATTTACAGCTAATAGCCTTCCTCAGGTCCTTCCTCCTCTGCAGGGCCAATACAAAGCGGCACATGTAAGAGCAAGGAAAAGCAAGTGTGAAAAAAAGCTTTGAAACACTTGTCTGCTGGCAACACTGGAGCAGGCAGCTGCCCGAGAGAACTCCAGTCACAGCTTTTGTTCCCAGACTTTTGTGCATGGTTACTTTCTACAGAGTTTCCTAGAAACACTTGTCATCCGTTCCAATTAATCTGGGCTTAAGTATGACCAACTCTGGGAAGCAGCACCAGACAAGAAGTACAGGTGCTTTCAGAAAAACTGCGCCCTGCAAGGCTGAAAATCGGAGCCCGAACCCAGATACTTCTGAGATGTGCAGTGAGGGGTCAGCAAAGAATTTGAAAAGAAAACTCACATACACGGACAAGAGGTATTTTTCAATATACACCGGATGACAACACCACTACTCTGCAGCAAATGTTACCTCCTCCCAGAGCCAGCAAAGCTTCCTTAGTGCCTGGACGTCCTTAGGAGTGGCAGTGAGGTTAAAAGCACTGCTCATGGTCTCCTCCACCTTGCCTTCCTCAAATGCAGCAAGGACCCCTCTCACCATGGCCTGAAAAAACACAGTTACAGTGGAAAGGGCTCATGAGACATAGGAATGAGCACACGAACCTTTGAGCAGCAGGTAGCTAAACAAGGCTTGTCACAGCCTAAGTTAGAGCTTGGAAACAGCAGGAGTGTTTCAGAGCACAGGATCACTGGCTCCCTCCGTTTGCTGCTCAGTGAGCCACAGCAGCCTGGTTCCTTGTTTCAGAGTCCTAACTTTGAAGGGCAGGGTTGTTTCAATCTGCTCGCCCTTCAGCGGTAACAGGGGAAAGAGAGGAAGCGGACAGAAAACCCGAGGACTAGCAAACACAAGAAAGCAGCTCAGGAACGAACACAAGAACAGCAAATGCCTCTTGTGCCGCACCAGGCTGCAGCCCTCGCAACGCTGAGGTTTCAGCCAGCCACAGCAGGCATTGCCCACACCAAGGCACCTAGGACAGGAGCCTGGAAGGTCTTGGAGGTGCTGAGCTTCAAGGAGCTGACAACACAAGGGGAAACAGAGGACAACACTGGAGTCAGGCAATCGGAACACCGTGGTGTGCGTTGGACTGGCTGCAATATGGCTGTTGGCATCCAAGTGTGCTTAAGGAAGGCAAAGTGTTAAGAGAAAAAGCACAAGTCAACTTTCAAGGACAATTACATGTAGGGGGCTGCCAGTTTAGGGGTGACAGTGCAGACAGCTTCCTAACACTGACTGCTGAGCAGGAAGCCCGAACTCGGACAAACAGGCCTTGCGAATATCATGTGAAAGTTCATGAGCATGGAAGCAAGGCAGCTGCTAGGGGTTTAATGTCCAGACTCCACACTGGACCAAATTAGGCCCCTAATTCCAGCACCTACTCAAATATAATTACAAAACTTATATGCCTGCATAACCATGTAAGACATGTAAAAGAAGTACTTGTGAACTATTATTTAAATAACAAACAGGATTAAAAAAAAAAACCTCTTTGGGGCAATAGTAAATGTGTACATATGACATTCTTACAAACTGCAGGATACAGAAGAAAATTGTTTGTCAGAAAACCAGTTTAACCTGACCTCTCTGCAGGGCACAGTTCAAGACACCTTCCCAAGTTACATACCTCCAATTTTCTAGAGGAGGTCCGGAAAAGAAGCTGCCTTGGTATAAGCAATGGAACGGGGCTTGTCCAGAAAAGATGGGATCTGCTTACTTGGTTTGGAAGCTCTGCCATCATAAAACAAACAAACAAACAAACAAAAAAAAGAAAAAAAATCATACACACCCACCAACCAGTTATAAAGGGATTATTTAAGAGTCTTGTCTAAACTCTACCTTAATTTAAGTAAAGAGCTCCTAAGGCTGCACAAGGAATTTATCGTCACAGAATCACAGAATCACAGAATGGTTGAGGTTGGAAGGGACCACTGGACATCATCTAGTCCAACCCCCCTGCTCAAGCAGGGTCACCTAGAGCATATTGCACAGGATTGCATCCAGGCGCGTTTTGAATATCTCCAGAGAAGGAGACTCCACAATCTCTCTGGGCAACCTGTTCCAGTGCTCTGTCACCCTCACAGTGAAAAAGTATTTCCTCATGTTCTGATGGAACTGTCTGTATTTCATTTTGTGCCCGTTGCCTTGCGTCCTGTCACTGGGCATCACTGAAAAGTGTCTGGCCCCATCCTCTTTACACCCTCCCTTCAGATACTTGTACACATTGATAAGATCTCCTCTCAGCCTTCTCTTCTCCAAGCTAAACAGGCCCAGCTCTCTCAGCCTTTCCTCATAAGAGAGATGTTCCAGTCCCCTAATCATCTTCGTAGCCCTTCACTGGACTTGCTCCAGTAGTGCCACATCCCTCTTGTACTGGGGAGCCCAGAACTGGACGCAATACTCCAGATGTGGCCTCAGCAGGGCTGAGGAGAGGGGGAGAATCACCTCTCTCGACCTGCTGGCAACACTCTTCCTGATGCACCCCAGGATACCATTGGCCTTCTTGGCCACAAGGGCACATTGCTGCCTCATGCTTAACTTGGTGTCCACCAGCACTCCCAGGTCCTTCTCTGCAGAGCTGCTTTCCAGCAGGTCAACCCCCAACCTGTCCTGGTGCATGGGGTTATTCCTCCCTAGGTGCATTGCACATTGCACACAGACTTTACTTTTGTGTTCTCTATCCCCTCTGTACTAGCTCACAGCACAAATGTCTTGATGCCTTGATCCTCCCCTCTTTCCTTACCCAAATGTACTCACCCATCAGGCTGCCCTGCCCAGCCCAGCTGCAGCACTTTGCAGCCCCCTGTCCCTGCAGCCCCACATGCTGCGCTGGCCGTCTTGGCAGCTCTTGCTGCTGCTGAACCCTGCTCTCCTATCAGGAGCTCAGCTGCGACTGCAACCCAGGACATCCCTCTCTGTCTCCAGACTCAGCCTCTCTCCAGCCAAGGAGTCAGGCTAAGGATCAAGCACAGCCTGGATGGAGAGCGCTGTCCTCCACCCCAAGGTTTTGCTTGGGGCGGATGAAGGACTGACCCTGCCACAGGGTGGGGGATCTCTGGCAGAGCTGTCTGTACATCAGGCAGATGTGTGAATCACTCCCACGTGCCCACACAGTCTCTGGAGCGGGCACTCAGCTGGGCTCTTTCCCTGCCCCATGGCACTGCACCCTCCCTTCTCCCCATTCAGTAATGAGATGTACAGACACAACCACCTGGCACTGACACACACTCTTCCCTCTTCTGTCCTTCCCATCAGGCAAGGGGATGGGACAAGTCAGCTCAGCTCAGGGTCAACAGGACACATGTACATCCTCCGTGCTGCTCTCCAGCCTCTCTGGCCATCCCCCATGGTCTAGAAAGGACGTCCCACAGCAAGATGCATGTCCCAGGCAGCAGCAGATCTGCTGTCCCAGAGCTGGGACATGGTGACTGTGAGCAAAACCCAGGGTGCTGGGCAGCACAATCCCCCAGGCACCCCACCAACAGGGCAACGTCCCTGGGTGGGCTTGAACCACCAACCTTTCGGTTAACAGCCGAATGCGCTACCTGCTGCGCCACAGAGACCCCCACCTGGTGCTCTCCTGGGGCAGCTCCAGTGTCCAGTTCCCGGTACTGCAGGAATGGGAATGTCCCTGATCCCAGGCACGTCCCCAGCCCCAGGGAAGGGGACACTGCCATTTGCCCACTGCCAGGTGCTGGTGGGCAGAGCAGTGCAGAGGGAGGCCTAATACCTAGGTGAGGGGCTGTGGGCAGCTCCCTGCCCGGGATCGGCTCTGCCTGCTTTCATGGCCCTTCCAATGCACATCCCGGGGGGGCAACTGGAGCTGTGGGCCCATCACCCTGGGGAGGGCATTTTCCTCACCCCATTTGCTCCTGCTGCTGGCATTGAAGACAGGTGTGACACACACAGCAGTGCTGCACGGGGTGGCAGAGGTGACTCGGGGAAGGGGTTTGCTCCTCTCCATTGACCCTGCCTGGGAGGGCCAGAGTGTGGGAGCAGCACCTGCAGCAAGAGTCTCCTCCTGCCCCCATCAACCGCAGATATGTTGAAGGGGCAGCACTCCATGGTGCAGCCCTGGTCCAGGACCAGTCCCAGCTGAGAGGGAATCTCAACTTCCCCCATCCCAGCCTGTGGCCCAGCAGGAGGGTTCAAATGCTGCTTTCCGCTGAGGCTATCAGGGCACCAGGGGCCAAGAGGGCTGTGCTTGTCAGAGGCACATCATGGGAGAAGAGTATGTCCCACCCCTCAGCAGACTCTTAGGGGATATAGCTTATTGAAGAGCATCTACTTTGCATGCAGGAGGTCCTGGGTTCAATCCCCAGCATCTCCAGGGGAAGCTTTTGTCCTGAATCTCCATCCCTCCCCCGCAACAAGGGTGAGGGCTAGGAACAGGGTACATTGCTCCTCTCCAAAATTTGTAGGCTTGCCCTCTGACAGGGTGTCCTGTGGGAAGTGGAGCTCCCCATGTGGGAAGAGCCCAGGCAGATCATCAGAAAGCCTGCCCAGGTGAAATGACATCATTATGTCACTACTATTGCAACACCCTGACTGGCCAGCAGTAGGTAACAGGCAGGAGCTGGGAGGTCATCAAGTGCATCTCAGGAGAGATGGCAGCTCTGTGAGACAAGAGTCAGTAGCATGCATGAAGGTGAGAGGACTGGATGCTGGCTGGGAGGTTATTTCAGCTGCAGCAGCAGGATTGCCCTGGGCAGGCAGACAGGCACTGTGAGGGCATCAGGCTCATCAGATGCACCTGACCAGGGGAGGTGAGAGCTCAGCAGGAGGGGAGAGGGGAGGCAGGTGGAGGTGCCAGCTGGGACATCACTGGTGAATCACTCCTGTCCCAGCAGCTCCTGGCCAGCAGCAGGTGAGCAGGCACTGGGGTCACTGCAGGCAACAGGAGCTGTGGGCAGGCATGTGAGGTCATCAAGGGCATGACAAAGCCCAGAAGGTAGCCATGAGAGCCTGGAGGGAGGAATGAGGGAGGGCAGGTAACTGTGACACCACTGGAATATTGATTGTGAGGTCACTTCTATGACTACAGCCTGATTGGCCAGCAGCAGGCAGGCAGGCATTTACCGTGAGGTCATCAAGGGCAGGAGATAGCCCCCAGGAGAGAGGAGAGCTCCTGAAGAGGGGAGAGGCAGAGGTGGATAAAGGTGACATGGCTGGGACCTTCTTTGCAAGGTCACTCTATTGCAGCAATCTGATTGGGCAGCAAGCTGGCAGGCACTGTGAGGTCAGGAATCAGGTCAGAAAACCTTCCCCATGGAGAGGAGATCTCGGGGGAGGGGAGAGGGAGAGATGAGTTAGAGCGATGTGTTGGATGTTTATCGTGAGGTCAATTCCTTGCATCAACCAGATTGGCCATTAGCTTGTAGGTGAGCAGGGAGGTGTAGTGAGGTCATCAAGAACATCAGAAAACTCCCGCCAGCAGAAAGGAGAGCTCAGGGGGAGGGGAGAGGGACAGGCAGGTAAGGAGGGACAATGCTGGAATGAGGATGTCACTTCTTTTGCACTGTGGTAAGATCTTTGGAATTAAAGTTACAGCTATGATACAAGGATGATGTTCAGATTTGTCCGATATAGTCCTATATCAACAGAAATGGATCATGCATGCTCTGGAGTGGTCACATAGGACCATGGGCCAGCCAGATTATAAGGATTCACTGGAAAAATCCCATTCAGGGATTCTCACCCAGTTTAGCTGAAGATGCTGTTGCAAGGGCACCTGTGATAGAGACTACCATCAACATCTGGACAGCGACCAGCAATCCTCTTCAAGAGGTTTGGTTTCCGCACATGGGCATCACCCTAAGCAAAAGATCCCGAAGAATTAGACTTCTGTTTTAGACCAACACTCTGACCATGAATGTCTGTGAAGAACATGGATTGTTTTGATCCATCACCTTTTGGTTATGGACCCGGGCTCTTGCGCTGTGTCCCTCTGCTCCTCTTGCAGGCTCTGCATGGAGCATCAGAGCAGGGACACAGTTTCCTATAGCCAAGGCAAGAGATTCGGTTGCGGGTCTGGTCTTGAGCCTGGCAAACATCTCCCAGGGATGCTGAAGACATCATCCTGATGATGGAACAGGGCCACATCTTCATGTTTTCACTCTTTGTCCATCTCTGGCCCATGTCCACATGTGTCTGTGTGGTGACATTTCTGCAGCTGAGCAGAGGGGGTCCCTGCACCAGACCTCAGGGAGAGCATGTCCTTCAGGTGGGGGCTGAGCCTGGCCCCAGAGCCCCCAGGGTCACCCCATCCCTGCCCCACTGCTTCAGGGATGTGCTGGTGACACCATCATTGTCACCATCAGCAGCATTGGTTTTTTGTCCTCACGTCCACACTGGGGATCGAGTCCCTTCCCACAATTGCTTCCCAGCTCTGCACGCACAGCCCAGCCATCCCACAAGGTCCCCAGCACCAGTGCTCTGGCCGGGAGAGGAGCAGAGATGTCCCCAGCCCCGGGCCACGCTGCTGCCCATGGAGGAGCTCCCAGTGGGGCACGGGGAAACGCTGCCACAGGAGAGGGTGCTGGTGACAGCCGCTGGCTCCCTCCTCTCCTCGAGGGCAGGATCCCGCTGTTTGCAGCACTACCGAGCTGTGGCTGTTCCCAGCAGGGAGCCCGGCTTTGCCCTGACCCGGCTGGGGGGATGGAGGGGGCTCACACAGCCCCACTGCCAGGCTGTGGCTTGGCTGCTGGGGCAGAGGAGAGCTGCCCCTCCTGGGACCCAGAGCTGAAACCCTCCTGTGAAGCAGAGCCAGCGCTGGGCAGCACTGGGACTGGGGGCATTATCCTCTGCCTCCCTGAGAGAGGCACCAGACCCTGGGCAGAGACATCTGATTTTGTCTCCTGGCCTGATGGTGCCTGTTGTGGGGGAGAGGCGAGCTGTGCTGGGGCAGCTGGGCAGGGAGAGCTGATGGCAGTCGCGTGGCCCCATGCTTTCCTGTGCCTGCCAAGGCTGAACTCAGTAAATGAGTGGAGGATGGATGCAGAAGTGGTGGGGTGGGGGGATGAGAAAAGGAAGGAAAGAGAAAAATGCAAGGCAAAAAGTAGGGAACAGGAAAGGAAATGAGCCAGGGTGAAGGCGGAGTGTGTTTTTGTGCGCTTGGCCTTAGCCCCGCTGCCCACCAGTGTGTGGCACGGGGAATCCATCAGGAAGAGCCAGCGGGGTCCGGAGACTCCCCCCGGCTGGAGGAGGAAGGGCAGTTTGGGTGCCAGATGCTGCACAGCTGTCGAACCCTCCTCCCCACTCAGCTCCTGTGTGAGAGGTTTCTCACCTGTGGGTGCTGGGGCGCAGTTGGTTAAAACCCGGCCTAGGACCAGGGATCCTCCCTCACCTCCCATCAGCAACTGCTTTAGGAGTGGACATGAAATCTTCTCTCCATGGAAATATGCCCTTGTGAGCATCCTCAGGGATGGGCCTGTCCCAAGGCTGGAGGCTGAACTGTGACTTTGGGCTGGAGCCCACATATTGTGGTGGTCCCTTCTCCAGCCCACTGCCCTCTCCCTCTTCTGCCTGCTGCTAGGCTGAAGGAAATGTCCCCTCCTGTCACTGACTGCTCCCGTCCCCTGTGTCTGCACACAGATATTCCCCTGCACAGACCCAAGCTGGTGCCCCAGATGAGGCAGCTCCTTCTTCTGCCCTTGCAGCCCATCAGCGGGAGGGCAGAGGGGTGGGGGTGGATGGGAGCAGGAGAGGGGTCCCAGCACTGCCCACAGCCCTGGTGCCTCACAGCCCCTGCCAGGAAGGAGCCAGCTCTGGGCTGTGCCAGGAGTGCTCGGGGGTCCGTGAGGGCCACGGGAGCCAGGAGCAGCCCCTGGAAATGGGAGACCCTGTGGAGCCACAGGAGGGGAAATCACAGCCCCGGCACCCCAACAAGCTGCTCTGCGCCATGTGCAGGGTCAGTGGGAAGCAGAGCTGCCTCCCAACTGCTGTGGGGAGGTGATCCCCAGGCAATGAGTCCCTCTGGGGCTGGCTGGGGTGTTCAGGGCTCTGCTGTCACCTCCAGGCTCACTGCTGTGGGGCCACAGCCCAGGACCAACCCTGTCACTGCCTCTCGGTGGTGGCATCCTTGCCTGGGACCAGTGTTGCCGTGCTCTCGCCCGGACCCACGGTGCCACCAGGAGAGCGCTGCAGCCTCCTCTACTGCAGGGTCACAAAGCACAGACCTCAATGTGAGAGATGCTAAAATGGCGTTTATTGTGGGCTGCGTGCAAGCTTACATACAGGTGCACTTCGTTTCCACCCCTAGGCTGCGCGTCACACCGCGTGATCTTCCGCTACGCCTAGTCTACTGCTTCTCATGCAAATATCTGGTCTTATGCAGTTTCCCAAGATCCACCACATCTCCCCCCCTTTCTAGAACCTCTTTTTCCTGTACTATTAATTGATATACTCTATGCTCATGTCTATCAAGCAGTTAAGCCGTACATGCCGTAAGCAATAATTCAGAATTAGCAAGCCGCAGCATATCGCTATTACTACTGTGAGTGCTATCAAGCCTAGTGTTATAAGCCATTTCTAATCAAACCATGACAAGATCCACGCCCCTGTGTTGACTTGTTCCCCGTCAGGAAAGTCTCTGTCGGCCCCGCCTCGGGGTTGAACGGGATGCAGTAGTGAGCTGCTCCGTGCGCCTGTGCTCATCTCCTCCAGTATGACTCTGCGGCCCCCGGAATCATGAAGCCGGCGATAAACATCAATGCAGCCATGCAGCAGCATCCCGTCTGGCGTCGCCCTGTTCAGGATGGAATCTCACCAAGAATGATTAGTTACACCCCAGACCCTTCCATACGCGCATTTAAGTCAGGTCTTATGCATTTCATTGGAACCCATCTTATCTGCTCCTCCCGTTTTACCGCAGCATACCCTCTTCCCTGTGATATCCACAAGAGAAGCAACGCTGTGGTCCCTTTCTCATCTGGTCCACCGCCGTGACAAGAGCCTGCGCTGCTGCTGTTCCCTGATTCTGTTTTTGCAGTACCGTGCGGATGACAACCGAAAGTGGTGTTCCTTTAGGGATCGTTTTCAGGATGTCCTGCGTCATGGCGTCACTCTGCTGCCAGAGGCACTCCATCATGACCGGACCCTGGGCCTCAGGGGGCAAGTCTGACTCTGCAATGGCCCGCTGGAGCCTGTCACAGAATTCAGTGAAGCTCTCTGCGTGTGTCTGTTTTATCTTTGTCCAGGGTGGCTCTACCTTTACTAGCTTCCCGAGTTCTTCATACACGGCCCGCGAAGCCTCTGTTGTGGCCATGACCTCCCGGCCTCTGAGAGCTGTCGCTTGCTGGTTCGGGGATGCGAGGTTTGCACCTCGCCCCACCAAGCGATCCAGTGTGGTACCTGCTAGGTGGTGGTTCGGGTTCCCGGCGGCAGCTGCAGCTAGGGTGGCACAATGGCCTTGCCATGCCTCCTTCCACAGCATCCAATGCGTGGGTGACAGTATCGCCCTCGCCAGCTGCCGTAGGTCGTAAGGCGTACACGCCTGGGCATGCTCACTATCCAACAACATCTGGGTTTGCTGATGTTTCAGCCCGTTCTCTTTCACCGAGGTCATCAGACTCTGTACTATCTTGGGCTTGAGCGCCACCCACTGGACCCCTTCCCCTGGTACTGCCCTTACGGGGCAGACTTGCGGCACTTGCTCGAACCGTAAGCCCTGAGGGGCACATGAATCGGCTATTAGCTGCCAGTCAGTGAGTGGTATGGACTTGGCAGGGGCCGCTCCCCTTTTTGCTCCGCTGAGCAGGTCCCTCTGTTTTTCGACCTCCCGCCTTATTTCCTCTAATGCACGCAATAGGGTGTCGACCAGGGATGTTGTTACTTCTTCTCCGCCCTTCGGCTTCCCTTTCGGCTGTGTCTCTCCTATTGCACACCCCCGCAGCCTGCGCGTAACTTCTCGCAAGCCCCCGCCTTCCTCGTCGCTGCTATCTTCTCCGCTCTCCTCCTCAACCGGCAATCTCACCCGAACCTTCCTCCCTCCTTTCAAGGTCGAACTCTGGTCTCTCCGCTCTGATTGGCCGTTACCCTTCCTCCCTCGCTGCAGTGCCTGACTCTCCCTGCCTACAGCACCCTCCTCTGCCGGGGCCCACGGCAGCAGGGTCCTATCTTCCTCACTAAGCGTCTTCCTCAAAACTGCGCCAGGCACGCAATCCTCGGGGTCGGTCCCGTCTACCCCCCATCCCTCTCTGTCTTGTGCGAGATCTTGCCAGGAATACACCGGAGGCGGCTCCTGGGATTCCACCGGTAGGATCACTGGAACCTCCCCGCCCCCACTCTCCCGTTCTTTGGCCGGGGCCTCCCTCGCGCTCCGCAGGAGCATTCTTATCAGCCCCCACACCTTTAAATCCTTCGCGGATCCCCCGTTCATCGGGGACTCCGCCAGCGCTGCTGTGCACTGCAGCCACAGTTCCTCCCGCAGGATCTCCATAGGAGAAGTAATCGCTCCCTCCTTTACGAGCCTCTCTACACACGCTCGTATCGCGCTCGCCTTCAGCGGTGCCCGCCATTCCTTGGCGCAGGCCATCACTACCTTACATATAGCCTCCATGGTTCCGGATCCGGATCCCTTCCTCACGCTCCCGGCGCCTGCGCCGGCCGAGCCACCTCCTCGGTATCACGTCGGGGTCACCACTTGTTACCGTTCTCGTTCTTACCGAGGAGGCACGGGGCCTTCCCCCAGACCCCGGACCATCACCACACAGACACCAATATGAGGAGTGGCAAAATGGCGTTTAATGAAGCGCGTCCTACTCTATTATAAAGCTGTAAAGCCCCGCCTTCTTTTCCGGCAGCAGTGCTCCGCCCGTTACAACCTTCCCATGTTCCGCCCCGCAGTGCCTCCCTGCTCATCCTTTTTCCTCCACAGACCTCTTATAATCCAAATACTCTAAGCTGCATATTTATATGTATTTCACAAGAGATCTGGGATATCTTTGGTTAAACATGGGACAGGAAAGCCCACATCAAATAAGGGATGGAAATCATGGAGAATATATATATTAAAAAAAAAAAAAGAAGAAAGAAAGAAAGAGAAAAGACAAAGCATTCTGTAAACATTAAAATTTATTCCACTTTTCTTTGTATTTCCCAGTACCTGTGAATTACCTTTGATATTAGCTTCCATGGGTTTTCTTTCTCAGATAGCCTGTATTTCAACTGCAGAAGATGGTGCTTCTGAGCCCTTGTTTTTATGCTTTCCAATTTTACTTGTACAAAGAAGTTACCATTAAACAGAAATGCATGGGGCTTTTTTTGCTTCATACACTGTCATTCTAAAAGTAGTACAGACTTACATTAACTCTCGTTCAGTATACCATAGTAATCACAGATGTAGCTTTTCCATTTTTCATTTCTTTTCATCCAAAAGGCTGTATTCGATATTATAAAGTACATTTATGAATACTTGGGAAAAGACCCATCTGTTTCCTTTCTGAAGTATATCTGAAAAATTAGAAGTGGTGAATGAATATTTGGGATGGCAATATCTGGGACCCCGATGAACTCCCCAGTTCGGAGTCAGACACTGAGCCTGAGGGGGAGGCAGCTGCCCGGCCGGTGGCAGAGCAGCGGATCACCGGACTGAATGCAGCCAGTCTGAAGGGACCACAACTCCTGGCGATTTTAAAGCATTGGAGCTGCAGGATACGCAGGGACGCTACAGGCAGCAGCCCCGCGAAGGGTTGTCAGAGTGGCTGTAAAGGCTGTGGGATGATGGGGCAGATGCAGTTCATTTACTAGAGAGGAGCTCGATCAGATGGAGGCTCTGCCCCAGGGTCCCAGGCTGCACAACACTCTCTGCACCCTGCACCAGCAAAACCAAAACGTTTCCCCTCCCTAATGGAGTGGGTGCTAGGTGCAGTTGTTTAACCTGGCCAACTGCCACGGTCATCGATGGTGGGCTCACCGCGTGGACTACTGTCGCAGCAGGGTTAAACCAGCTGTGGCATTTAGGAATGTTGTCTGGAATTTATTCCCCCTGAGTTTTTGGGACTGGATCAGATCCCCATGAGCAAAACCATCCAGACTAAGATGCTGCAAACTGCCCCTCCCCATTCTGCACAGGACTCCGTCCCACCAAGGAGGCTCAGTAACCATGAGTGGCCTAAGCGGGGACGATGTGCAAGACTCGCCTATGCAATTAAAACTGGCGATGAGCAAAGCAGACCCCATTAGGGTTTTTGCGTTGGTGGTCCTAATCTGAGAGTTTCCTGAATATGCTACATACTTCTGGGGGTTTGACCACAGGTATGAAACACTGGTGCTGGCTGACATTCAAGATCTTTTCACGATACAAAAAGCATCAACATTTATTTCATGGCATTGGATATAAACAAAGAGAAAATGAGAATCCCTTGTGCAGTTCTGGTCTCCCACCTCAAGAAGGAAAAGTAGGACTAGGAAAAGGGAAGGGAAAGTTGATGAAGGCAGCAAGACGAATTTCATCACCCATGACATTAGTTACTCCTGTCACACCTTCAACTGACCAGGTTCTGAAATGGATCCTCCCAACCGTACCATAGTGGGAAAATTCTTCCTGAAGGCCTTTTCAGTCACTCCTCAAATGCAAATCCTCTTCTTCACACTGCCAGGGGTGATTTATCTGCTCACTGCCATGGGGAATATGGTCATGATAGCCATCATTTGGCTCAACCAGTTCCACACCAGCGTATCTCTTCCCCAGCAGCTTCTCCTTCCCAGATATTTGGTTCCCTTTGCCCCTAAAAGGTTTGTCGGCCTCATCTTGGAGATTAAGACCATCCCACGGCTGCTTGCCAGATCCAGACCTTCCTTTCTATCTTCCTGGGCACAGCTGAGTTCAACCTGCTTGTTGTGATGTCTTTTGATTGCTGTGGGGCCATTTGCAACCCATTGCACTGTATCATCTTTATGAAGCCCTGGCTGTGCTTCACACTCATCTTTATCCATTGGGTGATGGCATCTCTATCCTTGCTCAGCCCCACCATTTTATATACCAAGGTACCCTGTGTCCCCAGTAAAGAGACTCTTTCTTCTGTGGCCTCATCCCTTTGATGAGAGCAACCTGCATGGGCACCAGCTACCTTCAAACATGAGCTTTGTTCCCTTCTCTGCTATGTTGCTGAGCTCCTTCACACTGACCCCTGTGGCTTATGTGTGCACTAGATGCACTATCCTGAGAATACCCTCTGGGAAAGCCATAAGAAGCCTTCTTCACCTGCATATCTCACACTGCCATAGTCACTGCTGCATATGGTATCTCCATTTTTGACTATGTGGGACCTGAATACAGCAAATCCCTTGAACCAACCAAAGCCTGATAAAAGGGTTCAAGAGGGATACTCCCATGGTGAGCAGAGAAGCTGCTTTGCTGTAAGCTCTCAGCAGCTTTGCAGGTTCCTCTAAGAAAGCACATTCAGGAGAAGCATGATTTTAGGTGACAGCCAGCAGACTAAGAACACAGTCTGTGGAGAAGCTCTGTTTCACTGCTTAAAACCCATCATCTTCTCCTCCTGCCCTTGCACTCTTGAAGCATCCTATCTGTGGAGTCATCTGCTCCTTTCCTTTATATGTCTAAAACCAAATGCAAAGGTGGAGGGAAAAAGGTCAGTATTTATTGCTTATGTTTTCTTTGGACTTCCTTCTGTTGGGCATGTTCTTTGGTTTGAAAAAGAAATTAGCTACTACATTAATTAAGAGGGTGGAGACAGAAATAGTGAGTTTCATCAACTTCATTAGAGGTGTCTGTGAGCAGCTGGTGTCTGTACTCGTTTTCCCTTGGTCCCTATATAGTCAACAAAGAGAGAGCTGGGTCCTCCCAGACTGTAATTGACAGGTGAAAGAAGTGTTACCAGTCTCTTCCAGACACTCTTCTCTCTCTCTCTCTCTGCACTGACAAGATGGGAGGAAGCTAACTTGCTCAAATCGAAGCGCCCAACTTCTAAAATATAACCCTGCTTAGTATTTTTTTGTTGTTGTTGTTCCAGACCCTTCCTATTTCAAATAATCAAAAGGACAGCCTTTAAGTTCTTTAAGATGAGAAGATTTCACCCTTCCCCTAAAGGGAAAGCAAGGCATTTAGGTCAGGAATTTTAATAACAATGTTTCCTCAATGCTTCTGGAGAAACAGAGCGGAAGAAGCTGTGGAAGAAAGCAGGGGATTACAGAAGAGATGCTCAGTACCGGCTTGTTTTGAAAGCAACACCCTCACAGAAGTTCCAAGTCAAAAAAGGCAAAGACTGAAAAGTAGAAGGAATAACTTTCAACATACTTATCTACATGGATGGACTGGCATCTGCAGATAATAGTAAGTATTTTTGCTGGGAGATTAGGTTGGCTTTTGAAACACAGATGTGATGGATGTTTGCAATAGGTCAAAGTGAACAGAGAATTTCCCAGGCATGGCATGAAATAGTTCACAACCTCTTTACAATACTGTGCTCATGAGAAAGAATCCTTTGTGAGTGGCTGGAAAAGGTAGAAAGAAGACAGTAAAATCTCTGAGGCCTCTCAGTGAAATGTGAAGCAGAGAAATCTGGGTGTGATGCATGGCTGAGAGGAATATTTCTGTCTGTGTTACATAGGAAGCAAGCAAGGGAGCAAAGAAGGAAGGATCTACCCTCCCATCGAGACTGTGAAATTCTCACACTTGCTTCTTCGTGCTCCTGTCTCAGCAGGACGTACTGAAATTGGGCATGGGAGCAGGAAATGAAACTGTGGTTGCTGAGTTCATCCTGGAGGGTTTCTCAGGGCTTGATCAAAGGCTACAGCTGTTTCTCTCCCTGATCCTTCTACTCATATACCTGACAACAGTGACAGGGAACACAACGATTATTTTCCTTGTGTGTGTGGCTCACCGCCTGCAAACCCCCATGTACTTTTTCATCAGCAATCTGGCATTCCTGGAAATCTGGTTCACATCCTCCACAACCATCAAACTGTTGGTGATTCTGAGCTCTGGTAGGAGAACAATCTCATTAAGCAGCTGCTTTGCCCAATGCTATTTCTATTTTGCCCTGGGTTGTACAGAGTTTGCTCTCCTTGTTGTCATGTCCTTTGACTGCTATGTTGCCATCTGCCAACCTTTGCATTATGCTGCCATCATGAAGCAGCAGCTCTGCACCCACGTGGTTGTTGCTACTTGGGTCATAAGCTTCACACTCTCAAGTTACCGCCTGGTCTTCCTCTCAAAGCTGACCTTCTGTGGCCCCAACAAGATCCACCACTTTTTTTGTGACAACTCCCCCCTATTCAAACTGTCCTGCTCTGACACCAGCCTGCTTTGGAAAGCAGACTCCATTCTGATATCATTTGCATTGCTGGGTTCCTTATGTTTAATCCTGGTGTCCTACGTGCGCATCTTCCACTGTATTATGCACATGCCAGCAGCATCTGGGAGGAAGAAAGCTTTTGCTACATGTTCTTCCCATCTCACTGCCTTAGTCATCGCATATGGAAGCTGCATTGTTCTCTATGCACAGCCCTCAGAAAGGGTTTCCTTGGAGACTAACGCAGTTGTAGCTTTGCTGAACACTGTCCTGTACCCCTTCTTAAACCCCTTCATCTACAGTTTCAGAAACAAGACTGTGAAGCTGGCCCTGGAGGAAGCCCTTGGCCGTGCAAAGGTTTGGCTTTTCCCCCGGTCATGATGCTTTTCATGACAGCAATTCTAATTATGTTTCATGTATTGTATCACACACACACATATATATAGCTATTAAATACAGGTGCTTCAGGAGATTTATTTTCTTGTTGGATTGTAGTAGTGAAAGGAGGGAACGTAAATTGTGTGTCTTGGTTGCAGGGTATTATTATAAACAAAATCTAAAAAATATTAATAAAATGTTGAACACACACATTGCTGGGACTGGGACATAGACTGCCAGTGCATGCTGACACAAGGAAGTTTTCATAAGTCATCTCAGGAAATTTAGCTGAAAACTCTGAGGACAATGTCCAAGGGGTGTTGAGGAAACCTCAAAACATCTTCTCTCCCTGAATAAGAGAAGACGCTAAGCACAAAAATTAAGCTCAGACATTACAATGGGTTCAAATTCATTGGATTCAAATCCATACTACACTTCTCAGTTTCATTAGTGTGATGAAGACAGCATCATTGATTTGCCAGTGATAGCATGCAGACTATAGCTTTTTTTATTCACTTTGGAGGGAGATTTCTTAAAAATGCATATTTTCGTAACATACTGTCAGTTTGTCCACTATTAAAAGCCTAGCTTTATCTCCACTGGTAACTCCAGGATGCATTCTCCTGAAGGAAAAAAAAAAAAGAATGTATTTCTTCTTGGATAATTAGGCATTTTCTACCTTCTTTTTCTTTGTTGAAGGAGTATTTCATCATCAAGATTTTTTTCAAATAAACTATGTATGCTTCTATCACACTTTTTTCTTCTTGTCCATCAATGAAATTATATATTCCCCCCTTATTTTACACTTCTGTTTCTATCCATATCTTTACATGGCAAAGTGATGGGCAGTAGCATGTACAATTGATAAAAGGAAACATATTTTGGAGAAATAATCAGCACACAGAGATCCCTTTTCTCCTTTTATTTTGCAGTCCACAGGGAAAAACAAGGCACAGGGGAAGGGAAAGCACTGCCATTGCTTTACTCCTTTGCAGTTGTTTCTAATCAGCATTTCATTTTGTTAGGGCCTCTGAGGAGCAGAATTACTGTTCACAGCTCTTTTAAACTTTGTGTGTGAGCGTCCCATTTCCGAAGGGAATTCTACAAGGGTGAACTCTTTTTAGGAAAACTGGGTCCAGTTCATCTCTGCAGCCCGTCTCCTCACGTGGGACCCCAGGGAAGATATGGCATTTTGGGTGACCAAAGCTCAGCCCAGTAGAGCACCTGGGCACTCTTGGGCAGCTCAGTCGTCTTGCTCTGGCTGGGTCCTTGTGCACCACAGTGAAGGATGTGGTGGCCCTGGGTCTTCCCATCTAGGCCCACAGCTCCACCAGCAACACAGGGTTAGGGTATGCAGGCAGACGCCTAGGCTCTGCCTCGGGACTGAGATAAGTGAACAGGGCGTGAGAAACTAGTGGCTATGAGAAATCATTGGACACTGCAGGGAACAGAATGAGACCCTGCCAAGTTCCAGACAGCATGGTGAGCGATGGCTAGATTTCAGCGGTGGTTAAGGGAGAGTTATATGAGAAAAGGACAAGCTTCACACATAACTGGTGTATTGGGGATCCTCCGGGGAGCAGACTCTTGCAGCACCAGCAGTACCGAGGTAACGATATCAGAAGCACCATATGAGCCAGGGGTTACCTAGCTAACAGTACCAGAAATATTAAACTTGAGTACGTAGGCAGTAAAACTGGCACCAATGAAGAAAAAAAATACTTAGAGATGGGCTGTTTATTTCAAAGGGGATAAAGCTGGAGAAAGGGAGGGATCAAGCTGCATCATGGAAGAAGCAGCATGGGAAAATGGAGGCAGAGGGAATAAAAGGGGCCAGTCATGTGTAAGCAAGCTGCTGGCAGGGACCCTTGTCTGGCCAGGCTGTGTACCTGCTCTCTGCGGTGTAGCCTATCATTGTATTAAATCCTTTTCCTAGCTCTTTTCTGGGTGAGCGTGCTCGCTGTTCTGCGTGAGTGCATGTGTGGAAGGCTTGCAGACGTCAAGGCAGCCAGCTACCAGAGACACCCGTGCGAGGGTGCGTGTGAGGTCTCCTGCAAGCTCTGAGTCTGATTAGCTGGTGAGCAAGAACAGGACCAGACCGTTTGTATCGTTCATGTTTATGAGTGCTGCTCATGTCTCCGTGGTGCCTGTAAAGGTACTGTGCCCCTGCCGGAGTTGATTTTTGGGTGGTCGACCATGTCCGTACAGAGTGTGTGTATGCCTCTTGGAAGTACATGCCCAGCCTCGCTGCTGGCAGGACCAGAGAACTGCAGTAGTCTCCCTTCCAGCAGACCAGGAAGGAGGAATCCGTTTATTCAAAAATCCACTGGATCCAGCGTCCTTTAACAGTGCAGGTCCTGGAGGTGCTGCAGCCACTTGGTCTTGATGTTGAGGTCCCGCTTCTCCATCAACTTGTGGTTCCCAAAGGGCACAGAGGCTTAGGCTTTGGGGTTGCAGTGTGAAGGACCAGCTTTGGCACACGTCCTTCTAGTTCCCCACTATTGATTTAAGCAATACAAATACAGAGATTTTATAACCGTTTGGGTCAGTGATCCCCTAGAGTCAAAGGGAGTTTTGTTTTGTTTGTTTTGTTTTCTGATCAGACTTTCTGTCTGCCAGCCTTTATCGTAAAAGTGGCTGGGGTTGGACAGGCAGTGCCATATGATCTACCCTCCATTTCTAAACCATCCACAGAAAGTAGCACTACTTAGTCAAGCTAAATAGCAGGGGCAATGGCCACTGTTTTGTTGGTGGTGCATAAACAGGACAGTTGTGCTGAGCAAAACTCCATTGTCTGAGGATCTGCTACACATTACTAAACACATCTTCATCATGTCCAAGGGTAAAAAAAAAGCTGGGGGATATTTAAGCCAAAAAACTATCTCAGATATCTCAAGACCTGTTTTCTCCTTTTACACAACAAACATTATTCTCATGTTAAGGATGGCAGGAAGGTATTTGGGTGGAGAAACTTTTCTGAGCTCTGTCAGGCATTGCACAAACATCTCCATAGCTGCATTATTGACATTTCTGCCTGCTGCGAGACTGCAGATAACATGGGCACAAGAGGAAGGTGCCCTAGCTGCAAGCTGATGTGTAGATCTGGGGCATTACAAGGCCCTGGCTGTTAGTCTTTAGATGGTTTGTCCAGGATTTTGTGAGAGAGGTGCCCAGTCTGCATGGAAAAGCACCACAAATGTAAAAGCCGGGAATGCTTTTTGTATCGTGAAAAGATCTTGAACGTCAGCCAGCACCAGTGTTTCACACCTGTGGTTGAACCCCAGAAACAGGGAAGGGCTGTATTTGCTGTGATACGTAACATGTGCAGGAAACTGGGACAAATCATGGTTCTCTCCTGAAGGTAGCACTGGAAGTAGCGTGGGATTAAGAACGGGTGGAAAGGAAAGCGCGGTGAGAAGGGGAGTTCAGGAGGGTCACGAGTCTCGGGGACTTTCTGGGGTTGGCTCCGCCCGCGCCGGCTCCATGGTCTCCATGGCAAGGGACAGTCTGCAAAGCACCACTTCCCATCTCTATGGTCGCCCAGAGGGTCATCCCATCCCTATGGTCAGGTGGCTCCTCTGGGCCGGCCTCCAGTGCTTCTCTATGCTCTCCCGGCAGAGGGACACTCTGGGATCCCCCCTCCAGCCCCTTTCTTGGGCTGCTGATGGAGACCAAATTTCAGGGCCACCCGCTCATGGCGGATAATGCCAAAGGCTGCGATGGCCCCTGGGTTGTTTGCCCACTTCTGAACAAAAGGCCGCGGCCTCCCGGGGCTCCCGTGACGTGCACGTGCGTCCCCTGGCGCAGACTCGCCCAGGACCCGGGGCAGAGCGGGGCCCTGTGGCAGCAGCGCCCCAGCAGCAGCGTTTCCCCGCCGACGCTCCCCTGCAGCACAACTCCCGCAGCCCAGGGCCAGCCCGGCGCCGCTCCCCCTCGCTCCCCGCCCTCCGCCCCGGCCCCGGCCCCGGCCCCGGCCCCGGCCCCGGCCCCGGCCCCGGCCCCGGCCCTGGCCCCGGCCCCGGCCCCGGCCCCGGCCCCGGCCGGCAGCAGCCGCCGCAGGCTCCGCGCACACGAGCACACGCCGGGCCGCAGCATCGCTCCGGGCTCCCTGCGCAGCAGCCGCCAACACCCGCCGCTGCCGCAGCTGCTTCTCCGTGGCCTCGAGAGCGGCGCCGCGGCGGGGCCCAGCGGGGGCGGGGCTGGGGCCGGCGGCACCAGGGGCGGTGCCATGGACACACAGGCCCCACCCCCACAGGGCCGGAAGTGCCGCCTCCTCCCTCGGAGCATGCGCACTGGCGCAGAGGAGGGCGGTGAGGGGCGGGGCGGGGGCAGGGCCGGGGCTGCCCGGGCCCTGCGGGAAGTGAGGGAGGGGGCGAGAGGCAGCTGGTGCCGCGCGGGGCAGCGTCTCCCGGTGCGGGGCCGCCCGGAGCCTCGAGCCGCAGCGCCGGGAGCTGCCACGCCGGGGCCACGGGCCGAGGGCCGCGGGCTGGGCAGAGCGAGTGGCTGTGCGCACGCGGGCAGCTGGCGCCGCCGCAGCCCAGTGTGTGCGAGCAGCTGCTGGGGAAGGCCCTGCCTGGCCTGGGCCGCCTCCGGCCCCGCGGGAGTCCCCGGCTCTTGTGCCCCTTCTCCTGTCAGGCCAGTGACGGCACCAGCTGGGTTTGGGAGCATAACAGTGGCAAAGGAATGATTTTTTGGAAAAAAGACCAAAGTACCTTTCCAGTGTCCTATTCTTTTTGAAAGGACATAGAAAAAACCCTTTGAAACTGCTTTTGCTCTCTGTTCCTGAAGTAGAAGTTTTCCCAAGACTTCCTCTTTGCCTTAGCTGATCTAATACTTTGCCTCTTGCCTTCTGCTGAGTGGGGAAGTGTGTGGCTGAGAAGTTTTTACAGACCTAGTTGCTGAGCCCTGCTTTAGGAGAAAGTTATTTAAGTGGGTGTATGAGTTGCTTTTCCATCTTTTATTTCCTCCCCTCCTTAGACATTTCTACCCTAGATTTGAGTGTTCAAAGCAGAGGTCTGCGCAACACCTCTGAGTGTCTCTTGTTTCTTGGAGATGGTTCTTGCAGCATCTTTGTGAAATCTTCAGAGCTTGCGTTTAACCCGCTGTCAAGTCCCTGCAGCTGCTGCCTGCCTCTGCGAGGGTCAGCCCCACATCTGGCGTCAGGGTCCCCGCGCTCCTCCAGTTCTGCTGGTTTAAGTGTTTGTGGGCTGGTGTGAGGAGGCCAATAGCTGGTGCAGGTGTGAGAGCAGTGCAGGCAGAGCAGTCTGTGATCCCCGTGTGTTTAGTGAGCTGGTGCCTGCAGCTCTGCTGGTGCTGCCTCTTCCCCTGTTCAGTCCCCGTCTGCCCCAGGCCCTGAGGTGCCGCAGTCACTGGGTCTCAAAACACGTCTGCAGGTTAACGGTGCTGAACATCGTTTCCCTGCAAGTTTTCTGGAGAAGCTCACTGGCAAGGGAAGGACCCGCTGGTTCAAACGCCCAGAAGAAGGTTTTGGTTGCTGCCAAGTCACTGCTGGGCATTTTGGTGCGCTCAGTTGTCAGCGCTTCCTCCCCTGGCGGCAGCAGCTGCCTGCGCTGTGTCGCCGTGGGGCGAGTGCGGTGCAGTGCCCGCTGCCCTCCCTTGCAGCCAGGTTTCCCACGTGGGGGCCATGGTCAGGTGAGCGCAGCCGCAGCACCCAGCCCGGCTGGGACCCCTGGCAGCATTCTCCCTGTGGCCCGGCCTGCGTGGGGGCAGGGGCAGCCCCAGACCGCTCCATGCAGCCCTGCCTGCTGCAGGGCCAGCCCTGGCCGGGGCGAGGGGGGCGAGGGGGGCCGTGCCCCCTCTGTGATACGGGCTGTGGTCACAGGGGACATCCCGTGTCACGGCGACAGCTGCCCTCTCCTGCATGGTCCTGGCCTCTCCCCACACGTCCCGGCGAGGCCGGGGGAGCCCAGGCGCTGGGGCTGCTCTTGGCAACGCTCTGCTGCGAGGAGCCACCAACCCTGAGCAGGAGCCGGCGAGGGGAGGCTGGGGCAGAGCGGGGCTGCAGTGACGTGTGGAGGAGGAGGAGGAGGAGAGGAGCTGTTTCATTGTCACCTCCTGCTGCGGGGTGACCCAGGGCGAGGAGGACAAAGATGGAGCTCTGGGATACTGGCCACGGGACGCGGCATGGGCAGGTGGTGCCAATGCTCCCCACCCATGGTAAGGCCTTCAGGATCTCCTTCCCGGGAGCTGTCACAGAGACCATTAACTCTGAACACGGCTGTGGAAACCCTGGGCCGGGGGGAGGCTGGGTGGGGCTGGGGGCTGCAGCCAGATCCCCCACTGATGGTCCCCTCTGGCTCAGGTGCCATTGTGGCCAGCAGAACTCCTGGGTGCTGGCCCTGATGTCTGAAAAAGGCTGAGGGATCCTGCAGCTCCTGCTGGGCTCTGAAGAAGCAGATAGAATCACATGGGTTGGAAAGGAATCCTTAGACTTTTCCTCAGCTCAGCAAGACTTTCTGTCTGGGACCCCGAGCACTGCCTCTAATTCCTTCCTGCAGGCTTTGAGCTCAGGGACACATTGTGGATGTCCCATGGTAGGATCTGCATGTCCTAATGCCTCTGTTTCAGCTGCAGACCCCTCGTGGGGGCAGATAAAGGTTGTAGCCTCAAGGCAGTGCCCACCTCAGCTGCTGAGCCCCTGTCAGGGATGGGGTGTGTTTGGGGAGGGGGATGCA
The DNA here is from genome assembly GCF_036417845.1 of Apteryx mantelli. Lineage (NCBI taxonomy): Eukaryota > Metazoa > Chordata > Aves > Apterygiformes > Apterygidae > Apteryx > Apteryx mantelli. Next base: position 5,351,736 of record NC_089997.1, read on the forward strand.
GTTCGAATATGCTTGCACTTGTCATCTCCTTGGCTAGGCATGTGCTGAATGGCTGTGAGCTGGCCCCCCCAGAGCATGACATGTCTTTCCCTTATTTTCCAGAGACCGCTGCTGTCTGGGAAGGTGTGTCTGACTACATTGTACGGCAGCTGATGCTGAACCAGGTGGGTCTGTCATCGTGGGCCTGCCCAGGAAAGCCTTCTTCTGGATCTTCTGGATCTGAGGGATGATTTCTCTGCTTTGAGAGGGTGAAGAGGAGGGGGATGAAAACACCTGGAAAGTTCTTCAGAAGAACTTCTCCAAGGCTTCTCCAAAGCTTTTCTGAGTGCTTCGTCTGTCCCATTTGTACAGCAGGATTGGGCAGGGCACTGAGCACCATCCCCATGCGCTGACAAGTCACCAGCCTGTCCACCTGCCAGCCTCATAATTCTTCTCTTGCTTTGTGTTTTCAGGGAGTGAGAGTTATTCGGCTTGGGACCTTTGGTGTTGTAACTGAACGAGTTGGTGTTGGGAAGCATGGTTTCCTGGCTGTTCGCAGACCCGTGTTCTGTCTTTCGAAGACTATTGCAGAGGTTCACGGCCTCACCTATGATAAGGCCCATGCTCCTGGTAAGAAGACAGGCTGAAAGTTTTGCTTTGCCTTGGGACATCTTTGGGGTATGCATAACTGCTGTTCAGCGGTGACTGTTAGAAACCTAGAATTGCTTCCCCAGGTCCTGAGAACAGCTTCAGTTTTTAATTATCATGTCATCATAATGCGCATTACAATTCTACTCCCTCTCTCCCTGACTTGTTTAACAGCTGGCTGCATGCCAGATGTATTGGGGCTGCTGCTTCTCCTCAAATTGAGTTAAAACCTTTGGTCCATGTTTATGCCACACTGGAGGTTGTAAAGTTGAATAAGGGCATTCATGCTGGCTCTTCCATTCTCCTTCTACTTTGAAGTAGGTCAAAGGCAGCTGTAGAGAGACTTGAAATGGAGATGGGGACAATAGTGTGTATGAAAACCCATCAGAGGCCATCTTTGCTGTGATTGCTGGTCATCCCTGTGAGCCCTGCATCTGTAGTGGACATGGGTGATGCCTGTGGGGCAGCAGGAGCTCCGAGTTGTGTTTGGAGTGGGTCTTTCCTTTCAAAGGACTCCACATGTTCTCTGTGATGTCAACATCAGTCTGGCACTTCTTAGAGCTGAGCCTCTGGCACCAAAAGCAGGGATGTTTGCTGTGCAGTTCTGAGGGTGCTGGGGATGGCTGGAAGGATCTGAAGGGGTGTAGTGCAATGCTTGTGTTTTCCTTCTGTCTTTCACCATGTGATGTGGCACAGCTAAATGTCTCCCAACCTGGAATGCACGGAGTGTGAGCACAAGTACCTGGCACCCACTCCGCCCTCTTGGGAAATGGCCCCCTTTCTCCTCTCCTTGTCCTGCCATCGTGCCTCATGATCATACGAGATGGCCAGGCCCTTTCTTTCGATCTCTGTAGGGAAGAAAGCATTGCTGTACACTTGGCACATCCGTTTGCAGAGTACTTTGAACTTCTCCTAGGGAGAGATGACATGAGATTCCTTCAGGAGCTTGACCAGATGTTAAAGAAGACAGCTCTGTAGCAGTGTCTTGCTTGAAGACCTCAAAGCTGCCGACGCTCTGTTTTAGCCTGCTCCGCTAGTGGCTTTGTTCCTCTTTTTCTGCTTCCTGGGTCATAAGCTCTCCGAGCCCCTGAAGTATGCTCGCATAGCCTCGGACATCTCTGTTCCTCGGAAAACAGTGGAGGCTTGCATAGAAGAGACCATGCGTCTTTTCTCCCGCTGCCTGGAGAGTGGGAAGAATGTTGCCCTTGTGTTGAAGGACATTGGCATGCTTGTTATTCAAGGAGTAGATGTGAAAATGAGATTTTACAGAGACTTTCTGAGAAGGCTGAATGGGACGGAGCAGCTGGTAGAAGTTCTTCTTGGGGTAAGTTTTCCATTTCTCCAGCACTACTTGCAGTCCTTTTTTAAATCACAAGTGACTGCAGTTCTATTAGCCTGCCATGACCTGTTTAAGCACATGGACGGTCCTGGCCTAGAGTAATGCCAGCTCCCTAGACTGTTTGTCTTGAGCATTCAGAGGATTTGGCAACACAGACCACCCTGGGAATAACTGTGCTAGGTCCACCCAAAGATTCATCCAGCCCGGGAGCCTGTTTCCATGTGCTGAGGGAAAAAAGTCCAAGGAAAGGGCAGGTCTTGTGTGTTTTTTCCAGGTAGACTTCCCTCCTTCCAGAAAGCCATGGTTTAGTGCCCTTTAGTGGTGACATTTGAACCCATGTGTCATTTGGCTGTGCCTGGGATGGTAAGGCAGTGAGTTCAGCAGTTTCCCCTTAAGCTGTGTAACAATATTTCTGTGTGTCCCTTTGGAAGCTTGGCCTGATCCCTTCATGGGATGCCCTTGATCTCTGGTGTGGTGAGGAATAGTAATGGATCCCTCCTCCCCTTGCCTGGATCAGTGGGGATGTCAGACATCGCTGTGAAATCTCTGTTGACCTCAGTCCTCTCTCTTTGCATCTGGAGGGCCTGAGTGTGTTTCATCTCTCCCAAATGGCAGCTGGTCAGAATATTTATCACTCTCATGCTCTTGCTCTGTAGCGTTTCTAGGTCTGTGTCTGTGTAGGTTTGTTTTTGCAGGGATCATTGCTGAGCCCAGTCTCTGGGCAGGAAGCAGAGGCCCAGGCAGACCAAGGCCCATATGGGACCAGCCCCCTGTTGCTGCTTTTGCTGTGTTGGTCTAGTTGTGCTGACCAGCTCTTCCCAGTGCCCTGGAGTGTCACCAGCATGAAGGGGGTCTTTCTGTCCTAATGTGTGCATCTGCTCGCAGTGAGTGTGTCCCAGAGAGAATCGTTTGAGCCCAATGTCTTTCCCCAGGTCTCTAGTGCAGCTCTGTCCTTCATGCTGGTCTTTCGGGTGCCGCTGGAAAGGTGAGCTGTGAAAGCAGGCTGAGGTGAGCCCCTCGAGGGTTAAGGCAGAGATGCAAGCAGGCTGTAGGCCAGCGCTGCTTCCCAGCTCTGTCTCTTCCTTCTGTCCTAGTGCGTGGTGTCTTTTCAGTCCATTCTCTGGGCCAGGGCCTTTTCTCCAGTCTTTGTTGCAGTGGGTCCCAGAGCAGCTGCCCCTTGAACACACCCCAGAAGTTTGGCCCTCCCAGTTGTTACCCGCTTTGCCTCTCCATTCCTCTATGGTGCAGAGGCAGTTGTCTGAATGTTAGGAGAGACTGTGTGGTTAACCCCACATCAAGCTGGCAGGGAAAATGCAGCCGCCAGGAATCCCAACTAGTGAAATGCCTTCTCGTGTGCTTGCCTCCATCAGCTTCTGCATTAGGAAAGACCTAGTCTCCTGACTGAGTCTCTGGATTCTCAGCCTTGCAAAAAGCCTGACAGTGTTCTTACCCTCTCTCATTAATTTCCCTCCAGCTTCTGTGCTGCATAACTGAGGGACTGTTGAGAGGAGTGGAGAAATTCAGCATTTCAGTGAGGCAGCTTCTTCTCTGAGCAGTGGAAAAGTTTGCTGCCCTTGTGAGCACTGAGATAATTTTCTTGGCATCACCTCACACGTGTCTGTCACTTTGCAGATGCCAGAGATGAGGGATTCAGTCCTCTCAGGCACCAAAACTGCTGCTTCTCAGACCCATTCTGGTCATGTCATCATCTTTCCTGAGCGAGTATGTTTGCTTCTTAGCCCCTGGGAGGCCAAGCGAGCAGCTTCTCATGGCATGTTTGGTAGCATTGTGTTACCAGTGCTTGTGAAGGCTGCTCAGAAATTCATCTGAGAGTAACTCTTTGAAATGTGCATCAAAGTGCAGGTCCCTACTAGTTGCTGGCTTGGGACATTTTCATGTCTTCTGTGAGACCTGCATGAATCAAATGTGTCCTGAATGTGTTTCCTTGGGTCAAAAGTTTTTTTGTGGGAGGCCTATCTAGGCCAAAGTGAAGGCTGTGCCCAGTGGGGTTTTGGCGAGCTCTGTCCTGGCTCCCATCATGCTCAGTGTTTTGTTCCATTACTTGTCTGGGAGATGGAGGTTCCTTTTTACAGATGGATGGACATGAGCTTGGGAGGGCCTGCAAGTGAGTTGGAGGGTGAGACGGGAATTAGAAACGGTGCTGGAAAGCTGTAGGAAAGAAGACTATTGTGTTGTGCCTGGACATGAACATTGAACGGGAGATGGGAGATGGTCAGAACAGCAGCAGAGAGGATCTGGGTTAAAATGAGCTTTCTCATAGGAAGGCTAGGAAAGCTCTCAAAGGGCCTGATGAGGAAGCTCATGCCCCTCTAGGTTCTGGAGGTCTTCACGATGTCACTCAGCTTGCTACTGCACTCCTCCAGCATCTGGCGTAGTCTTCATATTCTGCTTTGGAAAAAGATGGACTTCCCAGTAGCTCCGAAATGCCCCTGTGTCCTCATTATTCACCCAAGGGGCAAAGTAAGTGTGGTGCCCTCCCTTTAGACTGGTTTCTTTTTCCTGTTTCCAGGTACAAGTTTGAGAGTACAGCTAGAAAACCACCTGTGGCACCTGTGAAGCCGACCCGGGAAGAAGAGATGGGAAAAGATGAGTCCAGTGTCAAGAAAGGTAATGAAGCAGCTGGTTCCTGGCAGGGGTTTGTGTCTTCTCCCTCTGTCCTCTTTGGCAGGGCATTGGAGCCAAGGTGACAGTGGGATGTCTCATGTAGCATGAGGCACTAGAGGTGATGCTGCTTACCCAATATGGGAAATCTCAAGTGACTCCTGAGGGAACAAGACCTCGGGGCAGCCCAACACTCCCACCTGCAGCTGATACCTCCAAGTTAAATTTTCCCCCATTTCCACAGGACTCAGTGCCCTGGCGTGCACTGCAAACTGCTCTTATTTTGAGGCGTTGGTGCAGAAGGGAGGCAAACTTGAGAACTGTCCTTGGGCAATGTGAATCCTAAATTGTGCCTGGAGCTGTATGTAATGGAGGGGCTGAGCTATTTCATGGAATCAGTGTATTTTCAAGTGGTGGGAAGAGTCACCTTGAGTAGATAGTACAAAGTCTGGTAACCTATGCCAAGACTTCCTTCATTTTCAAAGCAAGGAGTTCTTACCTTTCTTTCCGAATTTCTCATAAACATCCCCAAAACAGTGCCTTTGGGTTGACTGTGTCACCAGAGGAACTGCAGGCATATGAGATCAGTAGACAGATCCAAGGATGTGCTCCCCTTGTGTGAAATTGTTGCCCCCAGAGAGACTCTGTTCATTCACCAGTACATCCCAGCAAGCCTCCTTTTTCGTAATGTGACTAGGATAGAACATGAAAGAACAGAAAAAACAGTACCACAAGAAATGATGTTGCACAGTAAAATCTAAAAGACAGAGAGAAGCCATTGTCTGGAAGGGCCAAAGACCACCCAGGAAACAAGGCATAAAAGGAATCAGCTGGAAGCCTCACAGTTTTATCACAGGCTTGATCAGATCTGCATATCCTTCCTTTTCAAAAGGTCTCTGCAATTCTATCCTGAGGTGTTTTCTTGTCTCCTGCTTACAGGAAATCTTCCTGCCAAGCAGCTCCTCTTGAGAGAGAGATATCCTCCAGCCAAAATAACAGCTCCGACTATGCAGAAAGGAAAGGGGAAGAAAGCTGAGGGCAAAGCGCCTCATGGCAGGTGAGACACTTGGAGGAATGGATGAGGGTGACCCTGGACCCTTGTGCTTGTTTGGGTGAGATGTTTCCTCTGGACACCAGGTTCATAGCAGCTCTGAATATCTTTTATCACATGTCGCAGTGACTCCTGATCCCTCGATGGCAGGAATGCCTTTACACCCCTGACCACTTTCTCCTTCTTTGACTCTGGGTGTCCAGGAACAATCAGTTTTCCATACCTAAACACGTGGTAGCTGAGGCCATCGAGCAGTGTTTAATACATTTGCGAGGATGGGGTAACTGTGTCTCTTAGAGCCTGTCTTTATAAAGGACCCTGCTGCTCTCCTTGCCGCATCAAGACAGAGCCTGTATCTGGGCATGCTGAGCATTCCTGCGGGCACATCATGCAGCCCTGGGCATTTCACCTGGGGGTGATCTCTGTCTCTGCCCAGCTTGTGAGTACAGGACGGAGACCAAACTCCGCCTGTGCTCACACCACCTCCCCACAATGTGTATTTTCAGCGTGCTGCCAGGCATCCAAGGGAGCTGCTCAAGGAAGGTGGAGCGAGGCAGGAGGAAGGGCAGTGCTGAAGGCATGCCGCCACCTGAGAAACTGGTTACAAGAATCCAGAGGCAGCCAGGAGAGGTACGTGCTACTGACTGAGGTCCTCCTTGTGCCATATGGGCTTGTGGAAAAGTGCAGTTCTATGGGCAGTGAGTATGAAAGACCCCTTCCTGCATGTTCATTTGGCCATTGACCGACCTTGTCTGAGCCTTGCTTTAAAAGGTGCAGGTCATGCTGTAGTTTTGCAATGCATTTGTCACTGCTGCATTCTCAGGAAACACCTCAGAAGAACACCTCCCCTTTGACCCTGTTTCTAGAGGGAATGTACCTGCTGGGCCTTTCAGGGATAGGAGATGGACAGTTTCTGTTTAGCTCAGTGATCATTTAGCTCATTGGTCAGATCAAAAATGCAATTTGCGGACCTGCCAGTATTAGCTTAGGGGCATAAGAGCACTGACAGGAAGGCTGAAGACAAGGGGCAGAAGGGAGGATGAGAAATGACCTTTGTGCACTGGAAAATACCAGATGCCAGTGATAATCTTTGCTGTTTCTTTTCTGTGGCCCTCCAGGTGGAATATCACTTCAGAGTAATGGGGGAGGGGATTCTTGTCTTTCCTCTGATCTGAAGCCCTGGGAAGGTTTCCCTTTCCTGTGCCTTTTGCTGAAGAGCAACTCTCTCCAGCCAACAGGTCAGGCCAGGATCAAGCACAAACTGGAGCAGCTGGGGCAGCTCCAGTATCCAGTCCCTGGTGCTGCAGGAATGGGAATGTCCCTGATCCCTGCCACATTCCCAGCCCCAAGGAAGGGAACACTGCCCTTTGAAGCAAGGCAAGTGAAGAGAGAAGAGTACTTTTGGAGAACTCATCTGAAGAAACCCCAGTGCTTCCTCTGGAGCTGTTTTCCAGAAGCATCCGTAAGAGGCAAGGAACCGTGAGGAAGGGGGCTTGTGGTCCAAGCGAAGTCCCAGCGTTATTAAAGTCCCATAGTTGGGCTGCCGGCTGTTGGGGAAGCTCAAGTGAGGCCATGAACACTGATACTGAGAGTAAACGCTGAGGTCCTAAGGGGTGTTTGGGGTCATTTGATCTGACCTGCCAAACCTCCCAGTAGGGTTGCATTAAAAGTTCCTGCTCTGCCCATGGCAATTTCTTCCCCTCATTTGCGATGCTATGAGAGATGTCTGACTGAGATGGAGGGGTGAGTAGGCAGCCTGGCCCTTGCCCTCCGAAGGGCAGTGGGCCTGCGAGGGAGAAAGATTGCATTTGTGGAAAAGGATGGGATTTGTATAGCAAGAGACAAAGCAGAGTGCAGAGTGGGGTCTGTCCTTGGTGTCCTGGCCCAGCAGATGTAGAGGGAGAAGCGCTGAATGCGAGTGGCAGGGAGGGGGCTGTTTAACCAGCTGCGCAGGGAGCAGGGTCTTCAGTGTGAGGAAGACCACAGAGGCATCTGTCTGGGACCCCTACTGAACATCCCTCTGCATCAGCTCCTTCCTGCTGAAAGGGCGCAAGGCAGGGCAGAAAGGCAGTGACTCCCCTGGGGTCTAGCAGGGAGGCTAAAAGCTGCCTGTAAAACCATGACTTCACAGCAGCCCCAGATCAAAGACTGGCAGTCAGGTTTGCTCTCCAAATTTACTTTCTTTTTTTTTTTTTAATATCTCCTGAACATTGCACACAGACTTGCTTTTGTGTTCTCTATCCACTCAGTACCAGCTCACAGCACAAAAAAACCCCCTTTCCTTACCCAAATGTACTCACCCATGAGGCTGCCCTGCCCAGCCCAGCTGCAGCACCTTGCAGCCTCCTGTCCCCACACAGAGGGAGAAGCCCTGCTCCTGCAGCCCCACATGCTGCATTGGCCATCTTGGCAGCTCTTGCTGCTGCTGAACCCTGCTGTCCCATCAGGAGCTCAGCTGCGACTGCAACCCAGGACATCCCTCTGTGTCTCCAGACTCAGCCTCTCTCCAGCACAGCCTGGATGGAGAGCACTGTCCTCTACCCTGATGTTGTGCTTGGGGTAGATGAAGGACTGACCCTGCCACAGGGTGGGGGATCTCTGGCAGAGCTGTCTGCACATCAGGCAGATGTCTGAATCACTCCCACGTCCCCACACAGTTTCTGGAGCGGGCACTCAGCTGGGCTCTTTCCCTGCCCCGTGGCACTGCACCCTCCCTTCTCCCCATTCCCATTCAGTAATGAGACGTACAGACACAACCACCTGGCACTGACACACACTCTTCCCTCTTCTGTCCTTCCCATCAGGCAAGGGGATGGGACAAGTCAGCTCAGCTCAGGGTCAACAGGACACATGTACATCCTCTGTGCTGCCTCTCTGGCCATCCCCCATGGTCTAGAAAGGACGTCCCACAGCAAGATGCATGTCCCAGGCAGCAGCAGATCTGCTGTCCCAGAGCTGGGACATGGTGACTGTGAGCAAAACCCAGGGTGCTGGGCAGCACAATCCCCCAGGCACCCCACCAACAGGGCAACGTCCCTGGGTGGGCTTGAACCACCAACCTTTCGGTTAACAGCCGAATGCGCTACCTGCTGCGCCACAGAGACCCCCACCTGGTGCTCTCCTGGGGCAGCTCCAGTGTCCAGTTCCTGGTGCTGCAGAAATGGGAATGTCCCTGATCCCAGGCACGTCCCCAGCCCGAGGGAAGGGGACGCTGCCATTTGCCCACTGCCAGGTGCTGGTGGGCAGAGCAGTGCAGAGGGAGGCCTAATACCTAGGTGAGGGGCTGTGGGCAGCTCCCTGCCCAGGATCGGCTCTGCCTGCTTTCATGGCCCTTCCAATGCACACGCCAGGGGGCAACTGGAGCTGTGGGCACATCACCCTGGGGAGGGCATTTCCCTCACCCCATTTGCTCCTGCTGCTGGCATTGAAGACAGGGGTGACACACACACAGCAGTGCTGCACGGGGTGGCAGAGGTGACTCAGGGAAGGAGTTTGCTCCTCTCCATTGACCCTCCCTGGAAGGGCCAGAGTGTGGGAGCAGCGCCTGCAGCAAGAGTCTTCTCCTGCCCCTATCAACTGCAGAGATGTTGAAGGGGCAGCACTCCATGATGCAGCCCTGGTGCAGGACCAGCCCCAGCTGAGAGGTGATCTCAGCTTCCCTCATCCCAGCCTGTGGCCCAGCAGGAGGGTTCAAATGCTGCTTTCTGCTGAGGCTCTCAGGGCACCAGGGGCCAACAGGGCTGTGCTTGTCAGGGGCACATCATGGGAGAAGAGTATGTCCCACCCCTCAGCAGGCTCTTAGGGGATGTAGCTCAGTGAAGAGCACCTGCTTTGCGTGCAGGAGGTCCTGGGTTCAATCCCCAGCATCTCCAGGGGAAGCTTTTGTCCTGAATCTCCATCCCTCCCCCGCAACAAGGGTGAGGGCTGGGAACAGGGTACATTGCTCCTCTCCAAAATTTGTAGGCTTGCCCTCTGACAGGGTGTCATGTGGGAAGTGGAGCTCCCCATGTGGGAAGAGCCCAGGCATCAGAAAGCCTGCCCAGGTGAAATGACATCATTATGTTGCTACTATTGCAACAACCTGATTGGCCAGCAGTACGCAAACAGGCAGGAGCTGGGAGGTCATCAAGTGCATCTCAGGAGAGATGGCAGCCCTGTGAGACAAGGGTCAGTAGCATGCACAAAGGTGAGAGAACTGGATGCTGGCTGGGAGGTTATTTCAGCTGCAGCAGCAGGATTGCCCTGGGCAGGCAGACAGGCACTGTGAGGGCATCAGGCCCATCAGATGCACCTGACCACTGGAGGTGAGAGCTCAGCAGGAGGGGAGGCAGGTGGAGGTGCCAGCTGGGACATCACTGGTGAGTCACTCCTGTCCCAGCAGCTCCTGGCCAGCAGCAGGTGATCAGGCACTGGGGTCACTGCAGGTGACAGGAGCTGATTCAGCAGCTGGGGAGGTGGGAGTGGGAGCAGGAGAGGGAGCAGGAGAGGGAGAGTCAGGCAGAAGCACAATGGCTGGTGTGTTGGTTGTGAGGTCACTTCCATTACACTTCCCCGATTGGCCAGCAGTGGGCAGGCGGCATTATGAGGTCATGAACAGCATCACAGAGGCTGCCCATCAGCAAGGAGAGCTTGGGAGGAGGCAGGAGGGAGGGACAGGTGAAGGTGACATTGGTAGCTTTGATTGTGAGGTGTCTCCTTTCACAGCAGCTGATTGGCCAGCAGCAGGTGGGCAGGCCTGTGAGGTCATCAGGGACATGACAAAGTCCATGAGGTAGAGGTGAGAGCCTGGAGGGAGGAAGGAGGGAGAGGCAGATGATCATGACACTGCTGGCATAGTGATTGTGAGGTCACCTCTATGGCTGCAGCCTGATTGGCCAACAGCAGGCAGGTGGATGGGCACTGTGAGGTCATGAAGGGCAGGAGGAAGCCCCCAGGAGAGAGGAGAGCTCCTGAAGGGGGCAGGGGCAGGGACAGGGACAGGGACAGGTAAGTGTAGCATGACTGGGAGCTGGTTTGTGAGGTCACTTCTACTGCAGCAATCTGATTGGGCAGCAAGCTGGCAGGCACTGTGAGGTCATGAAGCAGGTCAGAAAACCTTCCCCATGGAGAGGAGAGCTCAGGGGAGGGGAGAGGGAGAGATGAGTTAGAGCGATGTGTTGGATGTTTATCGTGAGGTCAATTCCTTGCATCAGCTGCATTGGCCATTAGCATGTAAGTCAGCTGGGAGGCGTAGTGAGGTCATCAAGAACATCAGAAAACTCCCCCGAGCTGAAAGGAGACCTCAGGGAGAGGGAAGGCAGGTAAAGGGGGACAACACTGGGATGAGGATGTCACTTCTTTTGCACTGTAGCAAGGTCTTTGGAACTGAAGTTATGCCTGTGATACAAGGATGACATTCAAATTTATGCAGTATAGTCCTATATCAATGGGTGTGGATCATGCATGCTCTGGAGTGGTCACATGGAACCACAGGCCATCTGGATTATCAGGATTCACTGAAACAACCCCCCTGAGGGACTGTCACCCGATCCAGCTGAAGATGCTATTGCAAGGACACTTGTGAAAGAGAATACTATCAACAGCTGGACAGCAACCAAGCAATCTTGTTCAAGAGGTTTGGATTCCCCACATGAGCATTATCTTAGCAAAAGATCCAAAGGAATTAGTTTTTTTTTTAAATAAACACTTTGTCTATTAATGTTTGTGAAGCAAACAAATCATTTTGATCCATCACCTTCTGGTTATGGACCCAGGCACTTGTGCTGTGCCCCTCTGCCCCTGCTGTGGGCTCTGCATGGAGCTTCAGAGCAGGCGTGCCATTTCCTGCAGCCAGGGTGAGAGATTTGGACCTGGCAAATATCTGCTGGTCATGCCAAAAACATCATCTGAGGGATGGAACAGGCATGTCTTCATTTTGTCACTCTTTGTCCATCTCTGGCCCATGTCCATGTGTGTGAATGTAGTGATGTTTCTGCAGCTGAGCAGAGAGATCCCTGCACCAGATGTTGGGGAGAGCGTGTCCTTCATGTGAGGGCTGAGCCCAGCCCCACATGTCCCTGTGGGGAAGGGCAGGGCCTGATGCAGCCCCAGGACAGGTTGAGCGGGTGCTAATCTCATGGTGGAGGAACCACTCGTCCCCAACCACACTGTGGGAAGCCTATGGGAGAAGGGTGTTCACAGAGTGAGACCCCCATGGAGGTGGGTAATGCACGTGGGCACCGCATGGCCATGCACACTGCTGCACAGGAAACCTCCACTCCTACCAGGCTCAGGCTTCAGCCCTGCATCTCCCACAGGGAGAGAGGGGCCAGGGGCTGGGGAGGGAGGGAGGGGGCTGTCTCAGGGCAGGGGCTGCCAGCAGGGAGGCTCCAGGTCCTGGGGACAGAGGTGGTATCTGAGCCCCAGCTCCCCCCCCAGAGCCCCCAGGGTCTCCCCCGCACTGGCCCACCGCCCTGGGGCTGTGCTGGTGACACCATGGGTGTCCCTGGCAGAGAGCAGTGCATGTGGGGCCAGAGCCAGGCTGAGCAGGGCCATGTTCCCAGGAAGGGGCAGGAGGGCAGGGCAGACCCTGATTGGGGCTGGCACAGCCCAGCTCTCCTGCAGCACAGCCGAAGGCTGGACGTGGCACCAAGCGCCAGCTGAGCCCTGCGCTCCTCGCGGCTGCGCAAGTCCCAGAGCCCAGGGCTCGTGCAGAGCCCCTGCCCAGCCCTGAAGGGAGAGCGGCTGGTCTGGGAGCAGCAAGGGGAAGGAGCAGGATCCGGCCCTTGCTCACACTGCGCTATGGTCCTGAGGTGTAAATCTCCGTCTTTGCCACAGCTCAGTGTGGGCAGAGCTGAAGGGCAGAAGAGGCTGGTTAGGGGCACCTGGCGCAGGACAAGGTCCCTGCAGAGTGGGTGCTCCAGCACGGAGGTGTCTGCCCCAGAGCAAGAACCCCTCTGCACCCCAGTGTCCCCCTGCCCTGGCACATGCAACGCTGCTGGGGCTGAGCCCTGAGGCCAGTGGGACAGAGATGTCTGAGACCTCTTGCTAAGCAGTGCTAGTACTTTTCCCTCACGCCTACACTGCGGGTCCAGGCCCCTCCCGTGATCCCTTCTCAGCTCTGCACACATGGCCCAGCCATCCTGCAAGGTCCCCAGCACCAGGGCTCTGTCCTGGAGAGGAGCCGAGATGTCCCTAGCCCTGGGACATGCTGCTGCCCATGGAGGGTCAGTGCAGGGCCTGGGGCTGGAGGAGCTCCCAGCATGATACGGGGAAACACTGCCATGGGAGAGGGTGCTGGTGACAGCCACTGGCTCCCTCCTCTCCTGGAGGGCAGGATCCTGCTGTTTGCAGCACTACCGAGCTGCGGCTGTTCCCAGCAGGGAGCCTGGCTTTGCCCTGACCCGGCTGGGGGGATGGAGGGGGCTCACACAGCCCCACTGTCGGGCTGTGGCTTGGCTGCTGGGGCAGAGGAGAGCTGCCCCTCCTGGGACCCAGAGCTGAAACCCTCCTGCGAAGCAGAGCCAGCACTGGGCAGCACTGGGGCTGGGGACGTTATCCTCTGCCTCCCTGAGAGAGGCACCAGACCCTGGGCAGAGACATCTGATTTTGTCTCCCGGCCTGATAGTGCCCGTTGCGGGGGAGAGGCGAGCTGTGCTGGGGCAGCTGGGCAGGGAGAGCTGATGGCAGTCGCGTGGCCCCATGCTTTCCTGTGCCTGTCAAGGCTGAAATCGGTAAATGAGTGGAGGATGGATGCAGAAGTGGTGGGGTGGGGGGATGAGAAAAGGAAGGAAAGAGAAAAATGCAAGGCAAAAAGTAGGGAACAGGAAAGGAAATGAGCCAGGGTGAAGGCGGAGTGTGTTTTTGTGCGCTTGGCCTTAGCCCCGCTGCCCACCAGTGTGTGGCACGGGGAATCCATCAGGAAGAGCCAGCGGGGTCCGGAGACTCCCCCCGGCTGGAGGAGGAAGGGCAGTTTGGGTGCCAGATGCTGCACAGCTGTCGAACCCTCCTCCCCACTCAGCTCCTGTGTGAGAGGTTTCTCACCTGTGGGTGCTGGGGCGCAGTTGGTTAAAACCTGGCCTAGGACCAGGGATCCTCTCTCAGCTCCCATCGGCACCTGCTTTAGGGATGGGCGTGAAATCTTCTCTCCATGGAAATATGCCCTTGTGAGCATCCTCGGGGATGGGCCTGTCCCAAGGCCGGGGGCTGAACTGTGACTTTGGGCTGGAGCCCACATATTGTGGTGGTCCCTTCTCCAGCCCACTGCCCTCTCCCTCTTCTGCCTCCCACCCTGCTGAAGGAAATGTCCTCTCCTGTCACTGACTGCTCCCGTCCCCTGCGTCTGCACACAGATATTCCCCTGCACGGACCCAAACTGGCGCCCCAGGTGAGGCAGCTCCTTCTGCCCTTGCAGCCCATCAGCGAGAGGGCAGAGGGGTGGGGGTGGATGGGAGCAGGAGAGGGGTCCCAGCACTGCCCACAGCCCTGGTGCCTCACAGCCCCTGCCAGGAAGGAGCCAGCTCTGGGCTGTGCCAGGAGTGCTCAGGGGGTCCATGAGGACCACGGGAGCCAGAAGCAGCCCCTGGAAATGGAAGACCCTGTGGAGCCACAGGAGGGGAAATCTCAGGCCCGGGCACCTCAGCAAGCTGCTCTGCACTGTGCATGGGGGCAGCGGAAAGCAGAGCTGCCTCCCAACTGCTGTGGGGAGGTGTTCCCCAGGGAATGAGCCCCTCTGGGGCTGGCTGGGGTGTTCAGGGCTCTGCTGTCACCTCCAGGCTCACTGCTGTGGGGCCACAGCCCAGGACCAACCCTGTCACTGCCACTCGGTGGTGGCATCCTTGCCTGGGACCAGGGTGGTCTAGGCAGAGCCCCTGGGAAAAGAGCAAGCAGGGGCACTCCCGGGGTGAGGGGACTGGACCTCCCCGCCCAGAGGGCATTACGGGACCCTGCAGAGAGACCCAGTTTGGCTGGAAGCTCTGCGTGTGGTTTGCAGGATGGAAATGTCTCTGCCAGCAGGAATATCCTCCAGCTGGACTGTTCACTATTCCCGCACTCCAGGGTCCATGGGCACTTGCAGGTGCACAGCCTGTCTCAGAGCCCGCTGGTCCCAAGATGTGCCCCTTCCCCACTGCTGGTTCTTGGTGCTTCACCCTCCCTGATCAGCCTCGGGGAGACACCCCGACACCTGGGGAGGGAAGCACCAGCTCTGGATCAAACTCCCAAATGGTTTTAATAAGAACAAATACCAATGCATGGCATAGAAGTAGACAAAAACAGACAAAATGCCCAGCTCTTTCTGCTACCAGTGGGAGAAGGGAGACTGGTCTCTGGCACTCATGGCTCTCCCAGCTGCACAGACCTCTCTTCCATCCCAGGTGCACCCAACCGCCTGGCAGGGGTGGGCTCTCCTGGCCCTGGGCTCAGGGACCTTTGGGCACCAGGGTCCAGTCTCTCAGCCTTGGTGTCCTCATGGGGATGTGTCAGAGTTGCCTCTTCAGCATCATCGTACCCCGTGTCTGTGGGGATCAGGGATGGGGCGTCTCTCTTGGCTCCTGGGGCCCCATCACTTCCCCAGGAGGGCAGGCTCCCCTCTGGAAGCAGCAAGGCCGCTGCATTGCAGTTGGCCCCATGCACGTGCCCCTCCTGGGCTGTAAATCCCCTTCCTCTCCCTCCTCTCACTGTCCCGAGATGTCCAGCCCCTTATCCCACCCCAGTTTCCACAGCAGGAAAACTCCTGGCGCAGGTTCCCTCCCTGTCCCGGGAGGTCGGGCTCTCAGTATGCAGTGACTCTCCGGGCACTGGGGATGGCACCCCAGGAGCCGGCAGCACTGCACTTCCCCCTCACCTCTCTGTGCCTCCACAGGCCTGTTTCCCTCCTCCGCTTCCCTGGGCGCTTCCCAGTCTCGCTGCCCAGGAAAAACATCCTCCCCGGGGTCAGAGACTTCTCTGGCATCATCATAGCCATCTGCTGGGTCACCTCTGGGCAGGACGGGGACATCTGAAAGGAGAGGGGAACTGGTGGCAATGAGAAGAGCCCTCCTGCAGAGTGGAGGAAGGAAGGACATGCAGGAACAAGGGGCTGAGACACCGGTGTTGGCAGGGCCACAGGAGACTCAGCATCCAGCCCACCTCCCCCGGGGTTGTGGGAGCATGCATATGGCAGCGGGGATCCCTCTCGCCCAGCTGCAGGGTCAGCAGTGCCGGGATCTGCACCGGATCTGGCTATGGAGACTCCCTGTGTGTTCAGGGAGACGTCAATGCCTCAGGGTGAGCTTGGGGCCTGCCGGAGGCAGGGATAAGTTGAGCCCGGGAAGTCCCCCTGCGACCCGCTGGGGCACAGGGCTGCAGACACCCAGCTCAGACGGGCATGTGCGACCCTCACATGCTCTGCACAGCTCTGGAGTCACTCCCAAGGGCGATTCCTCCCCACCCTGACAGAGACACCCAGTGACAACGCTGTTGGTCACACAGCTACAGGGAGGAGAGACCAACCCTTCCTCTGCTTCCTCCTCCATTACCTGGTGCTGACCCAGGACCATCCTCCTCCTCGCTGTCCCCAGGCTCAGGCTGCAGCTTGGTCAGGGACCCCTCCAAAGAGGAGCCTGGCGAGAGGAGCAGCGGGTGTTATTGGGGTGAGCCCTGCTGACCCTGCTCATGGCCAGCACTGCTGGGGATGGGGACCCACACAGCAGGGACTGTGCGGGGAGGAGGGCTCGGGGCTCGTCCTGCTCCCATGGGACAAACCCCGTCTCAAATGGCCTTTCGGAGCTGCCCTGGAACAGCCCCTTCCCTCACCCACCAGGTACAACCCTGGACAGGCAGCCCAGCAGGCAGGGAGGAGCTGTGCCCTGGGCTGGGATGGGCAGAGCTCGTGGGGAGGAAGCTCCTCACTGGGCTGCTCTCCCCACAGACCCCGTGGCCCAGCGCTGTGGGGACCACTGGCCTGGGGGCTGCCAAGGTCCCATCCTGGGTCAGGGCTGGGGGAAAGGGCCCTGCGGACATGCTCCCTCCAAAGTGGACCCACACTGACCTGAGCGACTGAACCTCGCCTGCTTCTCCCATGTCAAGCTGTAGTCGATCTCCTGGTACACGGCCTCAGAGAAGGGCTCCAGAGACCTCCTGGAGCCTGGCGACAGAGGCAGGGTTGGCACAGGGACATGGAGACAGGAGACCAGACTCCGATGTGGTCACCCAGCCCTTCCCCCCAGGCCAGACCAGCACTGACCCCACAGCCCAGCCCCACTGCTCTGGCCAGGCACCACTGCCACATCCCCAGTGACAGCAATGTCCCTGTGGAGATGGTCTGGGACAATGTCACCCTCACCCTGTCCCTTCAGAGACAGCCCCATGCCCCTTTTGGCACCGAGTCTGGTCCCTGATCTGACCCTGGAGCAGCTCCCACGGCTCCTCTCCCAGGGGAGCCCCCTGCTCTCTGCCAGATGGGTCCATAACACAACCCTGCCCTGCCATGGGTGGGCAGGGCTGGGCAGAGAGAGCAGCCTGGGGACCGGACACCCACACTGAGAGACCCCCTGCCCTGGGCTCCTCCTGGCATCGCTCCTGCCCCACAGCCTCCCCTCCAGCGCTGCCCAGAGCACAGCCAGCAGCATCCTCAGATGTCTCCTGCTGCTCCCGTCTCCCCCGGCCTCTTGCTGCCATTTCTCTCCTCACCCATCACCATCTCCTCCTGCATCTGGACTCTCTCCTCCCCTGGTTGCTGCTGTCCCACAGACAGACAGTGGAGGGGCAGGGAATAGGGCAGGAGGCAGCACCCCCACCCCAGCTCCATCTGTGCCCCTCACAGACACCCCACAGCACTCACAGGGCTGCCAAGAGGCATCGCCCACCCTGGGACCGATGGGGAAGGACCCACCTCTGCGCTGAGCCCTGGCACTTCGCACTTGTCCCACCAGGAGGGCCAGCAGCAGGCAGAGCAGGGCCCCCAGGATGATGCAGATGACGACAGGCACCGAGATTCTCCCGCTGTCCCTCACACGGCCCTGGGTGAGATCTGCATGGGCAGGGACATGGACGAGGCAGCCCCTGGCCTGGGGGAGGTGGGGGTCCAGGGACATCCTAGTCCTGACCCCTGCCCCCACACACATGGCAGCAGGGGGTGGGGGCACAGCGTTGGGTCACAGGGCAGTTCCCACCCTGCTGGCTGAATCACAGCCCTCCCCAATGCCACCCGCTCCCACCCCAGGGCTTCCTCTCTGGGGCTTCACACCCCAGCACAGAGCCCCTTCCCTCGGGCTGCAGGTCACAACCTGCCCCAGAGAGATCAGCCCCAGGGAGGAGGGGAGGTTACCTGCTCGAGGAGGTGAAGTTGTCGTCCTCGGTGCAGCTGCAGAGCAGAGAGAGAGATAGAGGGGTGTGTGTGTGTGTGTGTGTGTGTGCGCGCGCGCACGGACATTCCCTTAAAGTCCCATCTGAACTGTCCTTCTCTGGGTCCCCATGACAGGCCCAGGGTCCTTTGCTCTGGGCCGTGGGGAGGACAGCACCGGCAGACCAGGGGATGCACTAACAGGGGTTGCAGGAGTCCCATGGGCAGAAGCCTGAGGACACCCAGCCCCACAACAGCTGCTCCCCACCTGACACCAGACACCTGACCTCCCCAGGGGCATCTTTGCTCTGAGGAGCTCAGGGGCCTTGTGAGGACACAGCTGGGGAAACATGTCCTCAAACAAGGAGATGAAGCACTGCTACTCACCGGAGCAATTCACAGCAGCATCTTCCTTGTGCTGGCAGGCACCGCTGTCCCCAGGCTGGGTGCAGCAGTCCCAGAGAGATCGCTCCGTCCCTCTGCACTCCACCCGCTCCAGCCAGATGGGACCTGTCCCCTTCCCAAATGCAGCCTCCCCCAGGGCAGACACAGCAGGGCCACAGCCCAGCTGCCTGCAGGCGACCTCGGCATCCTTCATGTCCCAGGAGTCATCGCACACCGTCCCCCAGGAGCCGCGGTGCCAAACCTCCACTCTGCCTGAGCACCCGTCCTCTCCTCCCACAGCACGAATCTTCTCCATCTCTGGAAAACGCAGAACCCCCCATGTCACTGGGGCAGCTGGGAGAGCCTGGCCAAGCAAGAAGGGCACATGGAGGAGCAGCTACCTGTGCAGCTCGTAGAGTTGGGGCATTCGGCCACCGGGGCTGGAGTGGCTTCTGGTCGTCTCCCTGCAGAAGGAAATGCTGCGGTGAAGGGGCTGCTTCATGGGAATCGTGGACAGGAGCAGGACTGACCTGTGCTTGAACCTCCCAGTGCCTCCTTGCTCATGGACACAGCTGGATCCCTGGTAATTCAGGGTAGAACAGCACAGCACTGAAGGCTTACCCCTGCCTGCTCACCCCCAAAGGCTCCCTGGTTAGCAGAGGAGCAGAAGGATGTTCCCAGAGGGGAGGCTTCTCTGAGCTCTGCTGCCAGCAGTGCCCTGCACACTGCCTGTTTCCTACATAACCCTCAGCCACCAGGACTGGTTTCACTCTCCCCCTTCCCGTTCCCTCAGCAAAACACAGCCATGAGCACGATGCTCTGCATGGACTTCCCAAGCTAAAAGGTGGTTGCCTGGGCCCTCTCTATGGGCAACAGAGAGCAACAGGCACCTCCAAGAGGTGTCCAAGGGGAGCTGGAGGAGACCCTGCCTGGAGGTGCCTCTGCTCCTCCTTGGGCTATGCAGGGAACTCAGGACAGCTATTGCTGATGGACACGTGTCACTCTGAGAGATGAAGTCTTGTTTGTGTCACTGACAGCACAGCGGTCTGAAATGGAACGTAAAAGCCACTCCAAGCTCTTTCTCTGCATTGCACCTTGCTGAACAGGGAGCAGGACCTGCTGTGAGCCTTTGTGACCAGGTGGCTCCAGCCTTACCACTGCAGATGATGCGAGTCTCGTCTTGTTGGTAATCACACGACTGCTGCTTCCAGGGAGCAGAGGGGCACTGCCAAAAGGAGCTGTTCATCTTCCCACACTCAACACGATCCAGCCATGTGGAGCCAGATACCTTGCCATACGGCAGGTCTGTTTCAAGGAACCCTTCATCTCCACAGCCCAGCTCTTTGCACACCAGGGACATGGTGTCAGGAGTCATTGAGTTGGAGCAAACACTCCCCCACGTCCCATTGTAGAAAACCTGCAGGCGCCCAGAGCAGCCGTTGCTGTTCTCCAGCCTCAGGGCCGTGAACTCTGGAAGGAAAGGCACAAAGTGGGGGGAACGAGCTGGTCCTGGGCTGAGGAGAAGGAAACCTGAAGCATCCCTGAAAATCCCCCAGGTTATTCTATGGCATCCATGGGCAGGAAGGCTTACTGCAAGGAGCAGGAACTCTTCTGGACACCCCAGGGCTCAGACAGGCAGAGGGCACTGCCAGCAAGTCACTGTTTCACCAAGGGAGCAGGGAGAAGTCCCCAACGTGCAGCACTACCCTCCCCTCTTAGCCCTGGGCACGTCTGTGCTCTCCCTATAACCCTGACTAGGTCCAGTGAGGACTGTGCACGGATGTCCCCAGGATGGGGGCAGGAAGGGGGCTCAGGGCAGCCAGGGACAGGCTCGGCCATGCCCTGCTCTCCCTGCATCCCTACCTTCCTGGGCACCAGGCTCCCACCACTGCTCCCCACACAGACCTGAGCAGACGACTCCTGCGTCCTCTTTGTGCCTGCAGTCGTGCTGCCCCCAGGCCCTGGCAGGGCAGTCCCAGAGAGCAGCTTCACCCCCGGAGCAGTTCACCTCGTACAGCCAGATCTGCCCGGAGCCTTCCCCGTAACGAGCAGAGCCGGGCGCCTCCATGGCCACCCCACAGCCCAGCTGGCAGCAAGCAACGGTGGCATCGGACAGGTCCCAGGAGTCATCACAGACGGTCCCCCAGGTGCCCTCGTAGTAGATCTCCACTCTCCCGGCACAGCGCCCTGCCCCGTTCACCAGCCGGACCCGCCGGCTCCCTGTAGCCGGGAGAAACCCCAGCTGTCAGCGGCTCCCGGCCCTGGGGAGCACAGTGTGTTGGGGACTGTCAGCGACTCACCTGAGCAAACCACTCCCACATCCTCCGCAATTCCTTCCGGCACTGCCTCAGGCAGGGAGGTGTTGCAGAGGGTCAGGCGAGTCTCCTTCCCTGCACACCGGACCCTTCTCAGCCCCACGGGGCCCGTCCCTCGCTCAGACTTTGGCGGGTTGTAGGCTCGCTCTGCCTCTCCGCACTGGAGCTGCCGGCACACCACGCTGGCATCGTTCACATCCCACTGGTCATCCAGGACTCTGACCCACGTCCCGTGCAGCAGCATCTCCACTCGCCCGTCACAGCGGCTCCCTCCGCCCACCAGCCACAGGGATTCAGAGGGTTCTGTTCGGAGACAGGCAAAATACCCTGGACCCTCTGTGACACCGGGGAGCCCTGCACCCTGCCATGTGTCTCCCATTTCTGATGCCTTGGGACACTCGGGGGCTTACCCATCTGTAGCCGGCTCACAGTGAGGAACTTGAGGATGGAAGTTTTCCATGTTTTTTTTTTCTTTTTTCCTCCAGTCACTAAACCTTGCTGACTACAAATGTCATTTCTCAGGAAGGGACAGGGATGGGCAAGCATGGGAGGTGAGGGCAAATCCCAGAGCCACCAGATATATCCTTAATGATGAATGTGGAGCAGCTTCAGCAGGAGGAAGCACTGGCCTGTGCAACGACCTGGGTGATGGACAGGATGAGCTCAAGCCTTGCTCCATCTCCATGCTGGGACTGACCCCTGCTGAGACACCCAGGGGAGAGCCCACACGTCTCTACCCCTCTGCATCCCTATGGATTGGGGATGTGGAGCTTGTGTCCTGGGCAGGAAGCAGAAGCACAAGGGCCTTTCTTACAAAACAGGATGAGTTTGGGGTTCATACTGACAAGAAGCAAGGGCAAATCCCAGCCCCGCTCTGCAGCTCGGCCTCAGGGATTGCTCCTGCTGGACGCGCCCACAGCAGCCCCTGCAGGCGGTGGGATCAGGGTCTGCAGGGCTCTCTGTGGTCTGGGACGGGGCTGTGCGCTGCAGGAGGGAGCGGAGGGTCCTTCACAGCTGCACTGAGTGGAGCTGTGTCCCACAGCCCCGTCCTGTGCCTGTGCTGCAGGAGGGCAGCAGAGGAGCCCAGGCCTGATGGCGGTCTCCGAGACCTGAACCAGCTGCCCTGGGGAGGCAGAGACCTGAGCAGGCAAAGCCCTTTGAACCCCTCCATGGGAAGCCAGGGTTTCTCCAGGGAGAAATTCAGTTTGTCATTGCCATGGGCTCCCCGGTTTTGGGTTGCCGTGTCACACACAAAGGGCAAGTTTAGTTAATCCTCCATTTTCCCTGCACTCACCTGAGCAAAAAACACCAGCATCATTGTCATGTGAACATGGGGAGGCCCCCAGGGCAGTCACAGGGCACTGTACCAAATGGGATTCGGTCCCCTCACAGTGGAAGGTGTCTCTCCAGACAGGGCCAGTTCCTCTCCCAAAATGCCCTCCTCTGGGAACAGACTCGGCAAATCCACAGTTGAGGTGATGACAGAGAATGTGTGCGTCAGTTATGTCCCAGCGAGAGTCACAGAGGGTTCCCCAGGTCCCCTGCACCTGGATCTCCACCCGCCCCGAACACCTGCTGCCATTCACCAGCCTGAACCCTGGATATATTGCAAGGGAGAGAGAGGGTAATTAGAGAGGATCACTTTGTGCTTGTGCTCATCCATCAGTGGAGAGGGAAATGTCACAGAGATTCAATCCCATCTCCTTCGCTTCTGTCACAACAGGAAGACAGATGGCTCCACCCCTCCTGCACTCACACCATGCTCAGCACGGTCACTTCCCTGCTCCCCTACCCCGCAGCGCACAGCTCACAGAAGGCATTTCACACCTCCTCCTTGAATGCTCACGTGTGCAGGTGACACCAGTGTCGTTCGCGTGGGTGCAGGTCTGGTTGCTGAGGGACATCCTGGGGCAGGAGGAGAGGAGGGATTCATTCCCCACACACTGCAGCTCTTCGTCCCAGATGGCACCAACCCCCTCTCCAAAGTGAGCTGCCCCGGGGATGGACAGGACTGTGCCACACTGCAGCTCCCTGCAGATAACCTCAGCAGCTTTGAGACCAAAGTGTGAGTCACAGACTGTTCTCCTCAGGTCTCCATCTCTGATCTCCACACGTCCTGAGCAAGGGCTGTCTCCTCCAACCAGCTGGACAAATCCTGGAGAAAACACCAATGACAGGCAGTTCCCAGAGGCTTCCAGCAGTTACATACCTGCGTCCCACATGATTTCCAAGACAGCCACATCCAAAATGCCCCGTGAACACCCCAGCAGCAGCCGTCCGTGGGTGTTGATGACACAAACCCTTCAGGGCCCCCTGCACCTCCTCTCACACCCACACCGCACTCCAGGGCTTGTGTCTATCCTGGACCCACAGCCACAGGCACTGCTCAGGGAAATGCTGCTGACCCAGGAGCCCAGCGCTGCCCAGCACAGGCCCCCAGCACCACAGTACCTGGACCAGGGAAACAGGCCCAGGTGCTGCAGAGCTCAGAGCCAGGCTGGGGAATTGCCTCAGAGCAGCCCAAAATGCTCCCTGTTCCCAAGGGTGTCCTGGGGTGTTGGGGTGTCTGTGAGGGGAGACACGTCCCAGGCACAGAAATGGTGCAGCTGTAACCGGGTCAGTGTCTGGGCCAGCTGTCTCCTCTGACACGCGCCTGGGGAGAGGTGTCCCCAGGCAGGGCCACAGTGCACTGCTGGGGCTGTGCACGTCACGGCCAGCGACCGGGCAGAGGAACAGGAGATCCGCGTGCAGCCCTGGGCTGACACCAGCTCACGCTGCAAAAGCAGGCGCAGATGAGGGTCAGCAAGTGCTGGCAAAGCCCTGTGACACGGGGCAGCGTGGGGAGCCGAGGGCCGGCAGGAGCGGCTGGACAGCAGGTCAGTGCTGCCTGCACAGGCCGCGTTCCCCGCGGGGCTGTGACAGCCCCAAGGACCCTGCAGGGCCTGTGCGTGCCGTGATGTGGGAGGGAGCAGCCAGGGGCCTTGCAGCCGCCAGGTCCCGAGCTCGCGTGGGGCTGGTCCTCATGGGGCGGTCCTGGGCATGGAGTGCAAGGTGCTGCCCGTCACGTTGCTCCTCTGCCCCAGGCCCTGCTCTTCTCCTCTCTTAAAAGCCCCCTCAGTTCAGCCTGAGGGTGGGCTGAGCCCCCGCAACCCTGATGGGGTCTGTGCACCTGCGGTGGGCTCACCCGGGCCTTTCCCCAGGGACAGCAGCAGCAACAGTCCCAGCTTGGCAGTGAGAGCAGCCATGTCAGGGCCTGCTCCGGTACCCACGCATTTCTCCTTCAGGGCACAGCCCGGTTAGTCCCCGATCCCAGGACCCAAAGGTGAGGAACTGGCTGACTCCTTACCTGAACAAACCACTCCAGCATCCCTAGCATGACTGCAGTAACGTTTACTCCAGTCAGCATGTTCGCACTCAGACAGGGCAGTCTCGGTGCCTTTACACTGAAGATAGCTCAGCCAAATCTGGCCAGATCCTGGGCCAAAAGGTGCACCCGAAAGAGCTTGGAGAGCAGATCCACAGCCCAGCTGCTTACAGACTACAGCAGCATCTTTCATGTCCCAGCCAACATCACACACTGTCCCCCACTGGTCCTGGTGTTTCACCTCCACTCTCCCAGCACAGCGCCTGCCTCCAGCCTCCAGCCTCACCTCCGCAGCACCTTCAAACACAGACATGGGGCTGGTTAGGAGAATGCCGAGGCCTCACGCTGTGGCTTTGCAGGGTCCCCTGCCTAGGGCTAACTCTCAGGCACCGGGGCTGTGAGCCCTCTCCTCTCTGGGCTGTCCCAAGGGCAGTGTCGGGGTCCCTCCTCTCTCTGCGGGCTGCACTGGGCTGGGCTGGGAGACCCATCCCAGAGCCCTCGGCACCTCCTTGCACCCCGCACTCTGCCCATGCCCACCCAGACACCACGCCAGGCTCTACACAGAGCACCCACTCCTCCCCAGCATGGCACCTCATGAGCAGCCCCAAACGCCCAGGCCTCCCCATACTGCTGCATCCCCCACGACCCCAGCCCCCTGACCACCACCCACCCTGGGCACCACCCAAGCCCACCCACCTCCCACAGGGCTTTCCAGGTCCCCAGGGAGCACCAAGATGACCCCACAATCCTTCCAGTGCTCATTCCTTCCTTGCCCATGGGGATGCACCCAGACCCTGCCCTTGGCCAGGGCCCCCAGGAAGGACACCTCTCTGCTGGGCTGTGGACAAGATGCCCTGGTCCCCTTCTCTCTGCAGGACACAAACTGCCCCTCCTCGGGCCAGGCACACCCTGACCCCAGGGCAGCGAACAGCACAGAAACCCTCCTGGGCACCCTGGGGGTTGGCTGTGTCCTGGGGATCGCTGAGCTCTGCAGTCACCAGCTGACCCACCACCAGCTCTGGGGCACAGCACTGGGGGAACAGGGGGTCCCCAAAGGGTGCCCAAGGACGAGGTGTCTATAAGCACACCCAGGCACCAACTGCCATAAGCACAGGAACCCTGAAAGCACCAATACCCTTCTCCCACCCAGAGCAGCACAGGGTCAATGGACTTGAGCACCTCCTGACCCTTGTCTCACTGCTTTCTGGGATGAAACCCCTTTTCCAGAGGGATCCCCATGACCCCACTGGTGCCCATTGGACCCAGGGCCATGTGATAAGGAAGCAGGCACTTACCCCAGCAGAGCTGCACCCAGAGGAGCAGCCACAGCACCCGAGGGACAAGAAGTCCCTCTGCCTCCATCCGCAGCCTCCTGCCCTGACAGCACTGCCCTGATGCACCCCACTCCCTGACACAGCTCCTGGGGACTCACACAGGACAACAAAGGCGGGAGGCCAATATATATCTGCAGGTGCTGGCTCAGCTGCAGGAGGAGCCAATCGAAGCAGCAGGCTCCTTTTTAGACATTATCAGGGCTTATCTCCCTTCTGACACAGCCCAGCCCTCCAATGAACTTCTCCAGAGCTCTTCATGACCATATATGAGGCACGGCTCCACTGCGGATGTCACGGTTGCTGCTCTGGGGCATCATCACGGGGCCCATCCCAGTGGGACAGGGCAGATCATGGTGGGGAAATGGGTCTGTCACCCCTTGTACCCCACTGTGGGGACTGGGAGCTTTGGGCATGTCGTATGCTGTGTTTGCCCAAGTGCCCAAGGTGCGAGTGTCCAGCTGTCCCCGCACCATGGGAACCGCGGAGTTGGGATTGCCCCTGGAACGGGCTGTGTCAGGAAGGGAAGGAAACAGAAACAGCCCCTCACCCTGCTACAGCCCTGCTGTGTCGGGAGCAGCAGCGGTGAAAGGCCTCTTTGCCATGGCCAGAGCCCCATCCCGTGATTGCGGGCTCGTCGATCCCTTCCTGGACAGCCCCGCGGTGGGTGCCCTGGTCAGGAGCAGGGAGCTGGGCCATTTCACTCCTCTGACAGCACACAGGGCAGCCCAGGTGTTCAGACCCCCCCCCGACTCTCAGCATGTTCACCCCACAGCCCGTTATTCCCTCGCAGGGGCTGATCGGGAGATCAAAGCCTCGCCTGCAGGTGCACAAACCACAGCCCACGTGACCTCGGCAGCCTGCGCCGCGCTCTCCCTGCAGCAGCGCCCGAGCCAGGAAGACGGTGGTTTCTCTCTGGGCTTGCTTCCCCAAGCACTGTCACTGCATGTAGCCGCTGTGCCAGCTCCAGCCCCAAACCTGCTCCCAGGGATGGCGCTGCAGGGGCTGCTCCTGCTGCCTTTGCAGACACGGCTGCTGGGCACAGCTCCTAGAGGGGGATTTTTCCTCGCAGGTGACCAAACCACTCCTGGGGCCCTGCACTCAAGGCTGGGCAGGGGGACGGGTGTCCCCTGTGCAGCAGGGTCTCAGTGCTCACAGCTCACAGCACTACCACAGCCCAGGACCATCGGCACTTGGCACCTCGTCATCTCTCTGTAACTCCCGTCCATCGCACACCACCACTTATGCAAAACAGCACACACATTTCACTGCAGTTTCTCATTAGTGATGCTGCATCTCACACCACCCCACCATGCTGCTATTGCACACCTTCATGCATTTCAGTGCCATTAGACTTTCACGTATGGTCATGTATTTTACTTTTCCACTTACTCAGTGGTTTTCTATTCAGAAATGCTGGGGCATTGTATTAGGCTCTTTGAATATCATTGTGCCTTTCTTTCTTCACATTACTGCATTATGTTCCCCTTCCATGGGATGCTGTCCTTATCCTCTCAGGAGCACTTTGCATTTAACTTATTCACCTTCCCTTCCCTTCCCAACAGGCACACGGCTTGGATACTGATTGTGAGGTCACTGCTGCCGGAGTGCCTGATAGGCCAGCAGCAGGCACATGGGTGGGACATGTGCTTTTGAGGTCATTCCTGCTGCAGTAACTGATAAGCCAGCAGCAGGCACATGGCTTGAATGTCGACTGTCAGGTCAGTGCTCCCCGAATAGCTCATAGGCCAGCGGCAGACACAGCGCTTGGATGTTGATTGTGAGGTCACTTCTCCCAGAGCCCCTGATAGGCCAGCAGCAGGCACGTAGCTTTGATGCTGATTGTGAGGTCACTGCAGCTTGAATGCCTGATAGGCCAGCAGCAGGCACTTGGCTTGCATGGTGATGGTGAGGTCACTACTGACTGAGTCCCTCATAGGCAAGGAGCAAGCACATGGCTTGGTTGTTGACTGTGACATCACTTCTTCCCGCGTACCTGATAGGCCAGTAGAAGGCACCTGGCTTGGATCTGGATTCTGAGGTCACTGCTGCCTTAGCATGGTGCATCAGGGACACAGAGGGGACACAACTAGACATGGCAGCAGGCAGAGCCCCCCAAGGGGCCTGAAAACACAGCAAGGCCAACTCTCCATCCCTGCAAGTTGCTTTTACTCTCCCAAAGGCTTTGAAAATGGACTTTCTGGGAACATCCATTTTCAGCCCTGCTCATGTTCAGTTCCCACCTCAAGGAAGCAGATGAAGTGGTCCCAAGGGGCTTCACCTGGCTGAATCTTCCCTCTCTCTTGTGCCCAATCTGCTGCCAAAGAGAGGCCTCTGTGGGGATTTTTCTCATGCCTTTCTTTGGGGGTGACATTACCTCTGTCTCCTCCAAGAGCCTTTGCACCCAGTCTCCAATCAGAACATACTTGGACAGAGAATCGGAGACCTCTAACATGTGAGAGCCCCGAAGGTGATATTAAAGCAGGTGAACACATGAAGAACAGAGACCCAGTACGGACCTTGCAGGAAAATCTCACAAGCTCCCTGCTGTTGGACAGGGGGAATTTCTACAGCACACAGACCCTGGAAATCAGACTTTACTAATGCTGCAGATCTGTATGCTGCTGGGACAGGAGTGACCTCAAAGTAGATTCCCAGCCATGTGCTTGCTGCTGGCCTTTCAGGGACTCAGAAAGACATGACCTCACAGTCACCTGCAAAACAGTGTTTCTGTCACTGGCCTATAAGTTTCTGAGACAGAAGTGATCTCAAAAGCTCATACCCCAGCCATGGACCTGCTGCGGCCCTATCAACTGCTCAGGTAGAAGTGACCTCACAATCACCTTTCCAGACACATCTCTGCTGCTATCCAATCAGTTCAGCACACACAAGTGACCTCACAATCAACAGCCAAGACTTCTTCCTCCAGATGGCCTATCAGGTACTCAGGCAGAAGTGACCTCATCATCAACAGCTGAGCCATGTGCCTCCTGCTGGCCTATCAACTACTTACAAAGAATTAACCTGACACCAGTGATTTTCCGGCATAGCTCTCACAGACAGTGGTGACCTCACTACCCACACCCCAGCCACGTGGCTATTGCCACCTGCAGCTCCCCCTGCCTTCCCCCAAGGCTGAGCCAGCTCCTCAACGGCCTCCCTGATTCACCTCATGGCTTCACAATGCTCATAGTGCAGCAAAACACCCATTACATACCAGTTATTAACCCAAAAAAGCGTTAGCTTCTGCCTAGGTATTACCTACATCTAGCCTATGACACTTAGGAATTGGAGAACAGCCTGTAAGGAATTCCTGGCAACATTTTCTAATAGGAGCATTGCATGGGAGCAGCGACCATGAAACTGAAGACAGCAGGGCCTCACGTCCCAGGCAGAGGGAGAAGCCATCCCGCAACTCAGAAGTCTGGTTGCTTCCCCAGTGCTGAACAAACCCAGCAAATCCTCCACACATCCAGGACAACCAGCATTCTCCTATTTCATGGTTTCACCTTATGGAGCTCCTGCAGCAAAGCAGCCCCGTCACCAGCACCGCTGCCCCTGCCCCAGCGTGAGGGCACCTGCCGCCATTTGAATGCGCCCGCAGCCCCCACCAAACCCACTCGCACCCGCTCTCTCTCCCACTCCCTTCTCTCCTTTCCTCCCTCTCCTCTTCCCCACCAGCTCCCAAGGGACCCGCCGCGATTCAGGGCATGGCCTCCCTCTCCCCAGGGGTCGCTGCAGAGCAGCGCAGCGCCCTGCTCCGGGCACAGGCCTGGCTGCGGAGGAAGCTGCCCAGCTGGCTGCCGGCGCGGGGAGCTGCCTCACTCCTGACGCCGCTGCCTGAGGGGGCTGTTTGCGCCCTGCCCTGAGCGACCGGCCCTGCGGGGCCACGGGGCACTGCTGCTGCTGCTGCGCAGCTCTGCCCTGCTCTCGATGCTGCCCTGCTCTCCCGCTCCTCCGCTCTCCTCTCCCCTCTCCCCCTTCCCTTTTGCTTTGCTCTTTCATGCCTTTTCCTCCCTCTCCCCCTCGCTCCCTCTTTCTCTCCTCTCTCTTCTCTCTCCCTCCAGGTCAGGCCCCACCCCTTCCTCCCCTCCCTGAGGACCCTGCATGCTGGATTCTTATTGGCTGGTAGAGCCATCAGTCTGAGGGAGCCCCGCCCTCCTCTTGCCGGCCAACAGGAGGGCTGCACTGGGGGTGTTGCCATGGCAATGCCATGGCCACATGACCCTGGTGGCGACCCCTCCCCCGGGCAGGACAGCGCCATCTTAGTGGCAGCTGTGGTGTGAGAGGCTCCTTCAGCGCTGATGAGCTGCTGTTCCGGGCTGACGCATGTTGAAACACGGTTCGTGCACGGGGCGAGTCAGGACACGGAGGAAGAGGGGGCCGCAGCCCACCTGAAGGAGTACTGGCGTTTCTGCAGCTCTGCCTGCGGCCTCCTTCCCGACATGGCCTTTGCGCAGCCCAGGCTGGCGTTGCCTCCTCGAGGATTTGCAGCGTGTCCCAGCTGTGGGGTGGCCTGTGTGACGGGTGCAACCGTGGAAGAAACGCTGCAGTTTGCACCACAGTTAAGAATAAAGAGTCGCTGTATCTGGGGAAGGTGTTAGCTGTGAATGACTTACTGCTACCATGCAGAGCAGTTGAAGTACTGTTAAAAGCTACCATAATTTCTTTCTAATATCTGACTATGATCTTTAGAGTTTCTCTTTTTCTCCTACAAAAGTGGATTTCTCACTGTATTCAGCAGGAGAGAAAAATGAACCTAAGTGCAGAGTGTGGTTGCATATTCTCTAGCACTTGTTCTTAAATCTCTATCAAAAGGGAACATTTGAACTTTTTTTTTTTTTTATGTTTTTAGGTTTTAGGAACCTGGCTGAGTGTCAGTTTGACTCTGTCATTATGTGCATTCTATATTAGGATGCCCTACTGCTTATATTTATTTTTTCAAACCTTTTTTCACACTTGCTTTTCTTTGCTATTACAAGTGCAGCTCTGTATCGGTCCTGCAGAAGCAGTACTGCAAACCAGTGCATGACGTGAAGGTGATGGAAGATCTTGGGTTATTCAGCAACGCAGAAAAATCTAAGCATTTATTGTACTGTTTTTGTGTAATATATTTCACACAGCAAAATAATACTTCTAATGTAGCTGAAGTAACTTCTTCCACAGAGTACCACAGTCTGAGAAAGCTTTTTTTTTCTTCTCTAATTATAACTTACATATTGATAGGTATGACTATACTAGAGGCATCCTCTGAGCAGGGAGGACATATCTTCTTCCTCAGAAAATGTGAAATAGCAGTCAGAAGTTGTATACATCTTATGCTGCATTCTCTGAATTGCCTTTTTGTGATTTTTTTGAATGGACACTCTGTTTACAAACAGCTGTTTCAGGACTTGTTTTTTCACTCTAAAACTTACCAAAAATAATGGCTGTGGTTGAAATATGCAGGAAAACTGTGTGATGCCTTCCATCACATAGGCACAACTAAGCTGTTAATCTATTGTACTTTTAGTCCTCAGTTACTAAATATTACTTTTCCTCATGCACAAAGGAGTGATGTTTGCTTGGGCAGTGTGGTTTGCCTACAGGCTAAAAAGGTGCTGTACAGCTTCCTGTGCTTGTCCCAGTGACTGAGGTTTGGATTCCCGTTTGCCTGTTTTTCCTTGACATCTCATCACCTCCCAGAGAATCTCCTGGGTCTTGTAGTTTAGTCGCCTGTTAGAGGGAAATGTGTCCTAGAATCGTTTTCATAAATGGACTTAAGCTCCCTTGTGAACTGCTCCCTTCATGGAGACCACTTCCAGAATTCCTTTTCATGCATCTGAAGCCTCCTCAAATCCAGGCTGCATTTAGTGATGGCAACTCTGTCTGTATTTGTTCCTGTGCCAGCATTGCCCATGAGCATAACTGGTTCTCTGTCCCTAGAGCAACTTCTACCAACCATGTTTCCTCTGTCTTCGTTTTGCTCTGCTAAATTAAATTCTCTCTGCTGGGTGCTTCCTGTGGGTACTACTGCCCTGTTCTTTGAGAACTCTGGGATAAAAAGCAAAGGTAGATTCATGTACTTCAGGAATCCCTGTGGATGTTGTGCTTTTTGCTCTGCTAATCTCTTTTTTTTTTTTTTTTTTTAACATGTCCTGGGCCATGAATCAACATGTTAACAGAGAGGCAAAGTAGGCCATGAACTAAATTTAAAAGTATGTTTTTCTTCTTGTATTAAAATATGCATCCATTTTCTCATTTCTTTTTAGACTGACAGATACAGGCCTAAAATAGAATGGGCCTCTTGTGAAAACAAGTAGACCTTTATGGTTGTATTCCAGTGATCCTTCCTTGCTTTCTGCATCGTAGAACTGTATGCTAATCTTTTGTGTACATGCAGAACCTTGATAAAGCTACTGTGTAGGCACCAAGTGTGCACATGTCAGATTTTCTGCGTGTTTGTGACTGATCCTTCTTGTTTCTTGTAATAAGGAAAACCTTGAGGTGTATTCCCAAGGAGGGAAGAACCAGAAAGAAACTTAAAGAAAGAACTGTTGATGAGATCGCTGACACTCAAGATGGCAACTCAGGTTA
This sequence comes from Apteryx mantelli, assembly GCF_036417845.1. Lineage (NCBI taxonomy): Eukaryota > Metazoa > Chordata > Aves > Apterygiformes > Apterygidae > Apteryx > Apteryx mantelli. Next base: position 5,383,646 of record NC_089997.1, read on the forward strand.
GTTCTGGCTTTCAATTTTCTTCACTGTGTTCTGGCCAAAAGTCTCCTCTGAAACAACTGAAAGGAGCTGAACCACTGGCCATTTTTTATCTATTCACATTTCTGTATAGCCTCAGAGCTTACAAGCCGTAGTCAGGGACTCCAGGGCCCTGCTAGTAAGCTCAGGGCAGAGAAGTCAGCAAACAAAACTAGACCTTTTCCCAAATGCTTATAACCGAGCACAAGAGAAAAGGCAAGAGATGGCTGTCGACAGGTGCGAATACAAGGAAATGCGCAGTCCTACTCTGAATGATGAGCACTGCTCTCACTGCAGCAGTAGCCTGACAGTTTTCATGGGTTTTGAGCAGCCCAGCAAGAATTTTCAGGAGGTAAGGAAGACTGCCAGGTGCATATGAAAACCTTCTCCCAAGCGTGAAGATGGCAGGTGAGAAGAGAACATGCTTCTGCATTTTTGTATTGAGGGGTTAGTCAGTGAGAGGTGCTGTCAGGGCCAGCTCAGAATTCAGAGCTCCCCTCTGGGCACTCAGTGGGAAATAATGTAGGAATGAGGGTAGTTCATGAAAGGCCTTAGCAACTCTGTTTGCTGTGAGAGAAGAAACTTGAAGGGTGTCAGGAGAATGCGCTTTGTGATGAAGGGAATAAGATCAGAAGATGATCTTTAGAGCAACTTTCTGAATGGATGTGAGTGGGGCAAGGCTGTACTTCAGGACAGAAGAGGATGTTGCAGTAGCTGAGCTGATCATGCCTTGAGGAAGAGATGTAATTATTGCAATACCTCGTGAAGGCAGTACCTCGCCCATGTTCCGCAGCCTGTGCAAGACTTGAACGAGGGGAATAAAAACCTATAAAAAGGCTCAAGCCAAAACTTGTATGCATCATAATTATCATCCTGTATGCATCATAATTAATTGAAGCTCTCTCAGGAGCTCCCTTCTTGACCCATCCTGCTGTTTTGGTATCATCTGAGAACACAAAGTTCAGGGGAAATCAGGGGCAATAGATTCACAAATACGGTTACTTTGCAAGGCTTTACAGTTACTTTGCAAGGCTCTGGCGTACCATATGCCAAAATCAAGCTGCATATAAATACCATATAAAGTCCTTTTCTAGTCACTCACATGCCAATGCTAGTTTCTTCTTGGATTATTTCTCTGTGGAAGTGCTCTTAACCAAGAAAAATTCCCCAAAGAATTGTTAATGGCCATTGTGGTGAGAAAGGTTGTTTTGGATGCTGTAAGCACTTAGAGCTTGGAGAAAGTATCTATTGTTTGATATGAACACTTTGGCAATTTTTAGAGCAGTCAGTTTAGGAAAGAAGAGGGGGCATCAGTTTTAGAAGGCTGATTATGAAATAAGTGCAAGGTGCTTATCTTTTACAGAGCAGATACGTAATGCTCAGTGAAACTGGATGCTTTGTGTGTTAGACTGATCAGAGAAAATGACCAAATTGTAGCTGAATTTTGGTTGTGAACTAGTTACACATTCTATCTTCCCAACAAAGATGGAATTTTGCTCTCACAAGGAAGAACATGTAATGCAGTTTAAAATCAGATGCAGGAGGAATACATATAATGGGCTGGAAACTTCACAGATCTCACAGTACCTTCTGGGGTAGACTGCACTTGATTTTTGATGCGACTTAGTGTGACCTAATCTTGTTTTTGTTATTGCCTTTGAAATGCTTGCAGATGGAAACATGCAGTCTACAGCACTGATTCCCCATCCTCCACTGATGATGATGAGCAACATTTTGCCCAGGAATCTACTGAAGAGGAGGAACAGCTTCCTGACTGTGAAGTGTTCTCCTCCCTGCTCCTATACAGAGTCTAAGCAGTGGCAATACTTAATCCATTGGCATAATATGCAATTTGTTGGCACTGGTGGCTCTTAAGTGGGTTCTCTACCATTGGACTTTTATAATTGATTCTTTAAGAGTAATTGGATTTCTTTGGAGAGGTTAGGCATAAACTCTAACTGTTTTAATGTAAAATTCTGCTGTCCCTCTGCTTTACAGTAGGCTATTCAGAAAGAAAACCCCCATAACAGAAAATGTATAAATAGAGGCAAGGATGGGGTTTCTTTGCCTTCCTTTAACCTAGGACATGGGTTCTGCCGAATTTATCTTTAGGTAAACTGAGGCATCAATACATTTGTGTGCTTGAAAAACTTCTGCCAATACTGAGCTTTTATAGTAGCAGTAAAAAGTCATTTTTTAAGAATTGTTAAAATGCAGCATATCTGTAGATTCAAAGTAGAGGGAATTCCTTGCCATAGTTAAAGGCTTAGTGTCTTGTGTGATAAAAGGAAAGTATACTCAAAAGGTGTCCCGGTTTCAAAAGGTGGTTTGGGGGGTTTTGTTGCCTTTGAGTGTTTTACGTACATGTGAACTTGATGAGATTATAAGCAGGAGAGGTTTATCTGTTGGAAGTCAGTTGTAATTTTTTGCTTGAAAGACCAGGTGTTTCCCTTTATGAGCACAATATCTGTAGATTTAAGAGTTAGCTGTATATATTCTCTATCAGCAAAACTCATCTCACAGTATGATGAAATATAACTGTATAATGTATCTTCTCTTTCAGTAAGGTTAACAGTATTGCAAATAAGGAAACAAAAACCTTCAAATGACTTGCTGCTTTATTCATTGACATTCTCTTCTAAAGAACAGCAGGTTAGCTTTTCTAGTTGCTATTTAAGTATTATCTGGAAACGCAGGATACCTTTTTCTTCCTCTCAGCTTTAGACTTTCTCCTCAGTTATTGCAGACCAATTCTGGGAGACAAAATCCAACAAGTTACACCTTTTTAAGAAGGAATGAAAGCATTTTCTATCAAGTCCAGTTTGTCTCTCTGGAGATAGATCAGATCCATGGATGGGGATCGACTAGAGGATTGAGTTTAGAGGACTGAGTTTAGTGAACTGCTAAAGATATGAAGTGGAAATGGGAGGAGGCAGATGGACTGTGGGGAAGCAGCAATAGTTTGGGGAGAAGCTGCAAGGCTTTAGATAGCAGGACAGCATGAGTCATGATATTTGATGATATCATTTGAAGGAACTGCAAGACAGGCTTCAGGCAGAGGTTCAAATATGTCGTTGTTTGAGGTAGTGCTTCTTGGGCTGAAGGGCTTTGAACTCTTTGAGGAGGCCTACGTTAACTATTATATCCTAAATCCATTTTTTCTCATCCTCTTTGGAAAAATGAGGTGGAACCTTTGCCCCCTGGCTACTGGACATCAGAGAGCTGATCCTGAGGAAATGGAGGACTGCTTCCAGGGCCAGCACTGACCCCTGACCTGGGGACTTAGCCCTGAACTACTGGAGTCTTCTGTGAGAAAAGGGACCTGCTTTGATGCCAGAAACTGTTGACATGCTGGAATTTCCGTATTCAATTTTAGAAGGAATTTACCAACAGTATCCAAGTTATGCACTTTCAAAGCATTTGATGGTAAACGCATCCAGTCAAGATTTTTGTAAGCAAATTGTAAGATCTTCAGGTAGGTGCCCTCATGATAACAGTACCCAGTTACTTGGGAAAGCACAGCATTCAGGTGCTTGAAGGGCACATAAATGAAAATGAAACTGGAAAAGGAAAATGAAATGAAACTCAAAAATATACATATCCATCCATCTGAAGTTTCAAGCAAAAAACCTAGTGCCTACGCTGGACTGTTTTGTAATAATGTTGTAAATGTAGGTTCCAGTGAGAGTCGAACACCCTCCCACCATACATGGACATGTAGAACATAAATGATAGTTGGTGCTGTCCTCTGGGCTTCCCGCGTGCTGGTGAAAAGGAAGTTTGTATGGGAATATTGAGCCATGTAGAACAGGCTGCTGTGTAACTAATAACTATGCATCTATGCAAACTAACACATGGAAACACACGTAAACTGGATGTAAAATGTAAACTGATGAAAAGTGTATCAACCAGATAGTACATAGAAACAAAGTGTCAGAACACACCTACCAGTGTTTGGAATGGCTGGAACAGGAACAAGAGCTCGTCAGGCAGGGCTGGGAGAGCTCTCGTGGGATTTTCTCTTTTGCAGTGGAGCAGTGAGGAGCATCATGGCTCCCATCTGTGTCCCATCCCTGTGCCCACTCAACCTTCCTGCCCCACATACAGCCCACAGCCCAACTGTGCAGGCACTGCATAGGTCAAGGTGCATTCTGGGTTGGGGAAACATCCCCCCAGTATGGTCCCCATGACGGGGTCCTCGGTGCCCCATCCCTCCACAGCCCTCCTGCTTTGGCAGCCTCCCCCAGCACCCGGCGCCTGCCCAACCCCGGCTGTGTCCCAGGCAGGGGTGAGCACAGTGCCATCCTCCGGTGCCTGCTGGGGTCTGGGCCAGGAGAGAGGTCGGGCAGGGCTGGCTGTTCCCTTCGATGCAGGCCCTGAGCCCAGCAGGACAGAGCTGTCCAGGCAGCAAAATGCACCCATAAACCTGGGGTGCGCAGCCAGTGCTGGAAATGGCCAATGTGAGAAGCTGGTCCATGATGAATGTCCTGGGGCACCTTCCCAGCCAGTCCACACAACCAAGGGCACAGGCTGGTCTCCTCTCTTCTGTGCCTGGCATGTCTTAGTTCCCCTCCAGAAGACCTGGCTCTGCACCACAAACCCACTGGTGTGTGTCCTCACCCTGCCTCTTCACACAGCTTAGCTAATATTGGCATTTTCCTCTCCCGGGCCCTTTCCAGACCAGAATAGCCCCTCCCTGGCTCTCCCCACCTCCCCTGCCCTCTCCCCAGCCCACCCAGCACAGCAGCCCTGGCTGGGGTGGCCCTGCAGCAGTGGCTACCACAGGGTGTTGTAGAGCTCGGGGTAGTCACAGCACAACCCAAGCCTCACTGTGGGCACAGCAGCTCCGGGAGGCAGGGGGATATGTGTCAGCTGCCCCATGAACCTCCAAGCTGGAACTGGCCCCAGTGGCACAAGGACACAGAGGACAGTGACACTCTGTGTCCCTTGGTCTTGTGTCCAGGAGATTCCCTACCCCCAGACTGCCTGAAGCCCCCTGTGCCACTTGTCTCTCCAGGACAGCACACGAGTCCCTGCCCTGGGGCTCCTCTGGCAGCTCCTGCTGCCCCAGGGACACAGCAGCCTGCCCTTAGTTGACATGCAGAGAAACAGATTTATGTTTCTATTTTTTTCCTCCTTGGAAGCACATAATTGCTCCTTTCCTATTCTCCAGGGACGTCCCTGCTCTCTGGAGACCCTTTCCCCAGATGAGTGCACCAGTGCTGGCCTGCTGGCTGTTCCTAGACCCTCCGCTGTGCTTCCCACGGGGCCCTGAACTGGTGGTGCTGCTCTGCAGAGCGAGCAGGCTGTGGGGCCCCGGGGCCCTGAGGTGACTCCCCACTGGCCATAGTGGTCGGGGTGGGGAGCAGACCCAGCTGGATGCGCATCATTGCACATGACAAGCCCCTAGCAAGGGGTGTGTGGCTGTGGACGATGCTCTGAGCAATCACAGGGCATTTCAAAAGGCTCAGGCTGTGTTCAGGTGTGTCCCTAGATCCAACCCATGGTTCTCCATTGAAGTGACATGAATCACTCTCTAGGCTCCCTTCCCTGTTCCTGGGGGGGGTCCACACAGCAGGCACCAGTCACCAGCACTGTCATATGAGAGACAGTTCCAGGCAGATACCGCTTGACCATCCAGCACCTCCAGGAGCACTGGGCACCCTCAAGTGAGAGCTGAATCCAGCCTTCATTCCCTAACACATCACCCCATGAGCTCATTGCCTTGAGCCCATGGAGAGCCCTGGAAAAGCAACAGGCCCTTTCCATGTGAAAGTCCTTGAGTGCAATCTTGGCTCCAGCTTTGGAACAAGAGCCCAACCGTCAAGTACTACAGTGAGGAAATCCCCTTTTATTAGAGAGATGCCAGCTCTGACACAGTGATGGAAACATTTACAGAAGGCCTCTGGGTCAGAAAGACAGGGTTAACACCTCTGGAGAAGTAGGATGAAATCAAACACTTCTGCACAAACATCACTAAAGAATGTCCAAAGCACAGGAGTTATCTGCGATAACTTAAAGATTGCTTGTGAAGAGGGATGGGCAGCTTATTGATGCTGATCTTTTACCAAATGAATCAGTTCCTTCAGTGCATCCTTGAGCTCCTTGTTCCTCATGCTGTAGATGAGAGGGTTCACTGTTGGAGGCAGCACCGAATACAGAACAGCCACCACCAGATCAAGAGCTGGGGAGGAGATGGAGGGGGGCTTCAGGTAGGCAAACACTGCAGTGCTGATGAACAGGGAGATAACAGCCAAGTGAGGGAGGCACATGGAAAAGGCTTTGTGCCGGCCCTGCTCAGAGGGGATCCTCAGCACAGCTGTGAAGATCTGCACATAGGACAGCACAGTGAAAGGAAAACACCCCAAAGCTAAACAAATATTAACCAAAAGAACCCCAACTTCCCTGAGGTAGGAGTCTGAGCAGGAGAGCTTGAGGATCTGGGGAATTTCACAGAAGAATTGGCCCAGGGCATTTCCTTGGCAGAAAGTTACTGAAGATGTGTTCCCAGTGTGCAGGCCAGCATTGAGAAAACCACTGGCCCAGGCAGCTGCTGCCATTTTGACACAAGCTCTGCTGCCCATGAGGGTCCCATAATGCAGCGGTCTGCAGATGGCAATGTAGCGGTCATAGGCCATGACAGTGAGAAGATAATACTCAGCTGAAATGAAAAAGACAAGAAAAAAGACCTGGGCAGCACATCCTGAGTAGGAAATGGCCCTTGTGTCCCACAGGGAATTGGCCATGGATTTGGGGACAGTGACGGAGATGGAGCCAAGGTCAAGGAGGGAGAGGCTGAGGAGGAAGAAGTACATGGGGGTGTGGAGGCGGTGGTTGCAGGCTATGGCTGTGATGATGAGGCCGTTGCCCAGGAGGGCAGCCAGATAGATACCCAGGAAGAGTAAGAAGTGCAAGAGCTGCAGCTGTCGCATGTCCACAAATGCCAGGAGGAGGAACTCATTGAGGGAGCTGCTGTTGGACATTGGCTCCCTCTCAGCTTGAGGCACTGTCCAAGGAGGAAAAGGCATTGACAAGTTAGAGCAGGCTTCTCTGAGCAAATCCCATTCCCCTCCTCATAGTACCCCCCACACTGCCTCTCTCCTTAGCCTCCATTCAGCTCCCTTTCCTGAACTCTGGTTTGTGCTGAGTGTGCCATGCAGAGCAGGGGCCTCTGCCCATCAGCTCCAGAGGAGTCACTCCAGCTCTACTGGGTGTGTAAATGGAGGTGTCAAATTGCCCTGTGTATGCGGTGGGGATACCTAGGGATGAGCACTGTGTGCTGAGTGAAGGTGACCTGGTCCAGTGACCCAGTAGGAATAGTCCCTGTTTACCACTCTAAGAGATGACTACAGCTCTCATGCCAGCTGTGTCTGAAGGAGAAGATGCTTGTGAGGGCTTCATCTGCCCCAGCCTTGCCCTCTTGAACAGAGATGCCTGTATCTGAATCAGTCACACCAGCTCCCACCCTGGCAAGGGAGAGAAACAGTGAAATGAAGGCAAGGGGTGACCCAAACATTTCCATATGTCTGTTCCCCAGTGGCATCTACCCTGTCCTCCATCACATCGTGGGAGCATTCTTTGATGGAATAAAAATCTCTGGCATTTCAGTTGCTCTCAGCATGAGCACTTGAGCATCCCAAGAAGAAAAAGGGGCTCATGGTGACTGCATACAGAGTCAGAGGATCTGGTCTGTCCGTGAAACTTGCTCCCTGCTGCCCTGTGCTTGCATCTCTCCCAGCTAAAGGACAATCACACTCACAAGTTGCTCTGAGAAAGAAACCAAACTGAGGTGAGAGCAGAGGAGTTCAGTTTCAAAGTGAAGATTGCCAAATTCTTCTCTCTCAGCCCAGAGATGGAGACAGTGCTATGGAGAGCTCTTCAGAAGGTGCGATGAGGTTTCTGACTCACACAACCAGCACAAGGACTCTCAGCGATCACAAATATGCTGCGGGAAAGCTCTGGTCTTCTGCAGAGCATCTTGCAGCCTGGTAGCACCCCCCCATAAACACAGTCAAGAATGCTAAAGAGGGGGTCTCCTTAAGGGAGACAGTCAGCTCATTCCCCATGAATTGCCTGGAAGGTTGAAAGGGGACTTGGGCACGTCACTGCCATGAAGACAACTCCACGCAGGACCTGCAGGGTCAATGCCTTAACTGCAGCTGAACCGCCCTGCTTAACCCCAGAGAGCAGGAGAACAAGAACCAGACCAGCATGGAGAGGTAAGGAAACAAGGAGCAATACTGTGAGCCTCCTACCAAAGGGAAAGCAAGGAGCGAGAGACAGACAGGCAGTAAGGAAAGCCTTCACCTTCCCCAGCTGTGCACACCACCTCCCAGGTGACAACACTGCAGGACAGTTGCACTCAGCCCCTTGTTGTGCAATGGGAAAAAGGCATGCTGCAGGAGAGATGCCCCTCTGCTCTGCTGGAGCTCAGGCTGCTGAGGAGGGGGCTCATGCTCTGGACCCCATGGCCTTGAGGGCAGAGGCTCTGCTGGGTGGGAGCGGAGATGCAGGGGGCTTGCTTAGAGAAAGATGTCTGCAGTGTAGGTACTGTTGGAAGATTTCCAAATCCCCCCTCCTACAGAATTTCTATTTTCAGTTTCCCCTCATTCTCTGATTGTATCTCCACTGCCTGGAGCTTTCCCTCCTGGGAGCTGCTTCCCTGTCCCATGTCTTTCCCCACCCGCACTCTGCAAACAGTAGGAAAATGAAAGCATAGACTCAGAAAAGATCCTTATCTTTAAGGTAACCACTGCAATGACTGTCCTCTTGAAAAGGCCCCTCAGAATGATCCTGGGGGTGAGCTAGAGCTAAGAACAGCCCTGACCCACGCAGCACCCTCTCAACAGCAGAATGAACCTGCCCTGTCAGTGGGTTGCTCCTTCCACCCAGAGCTTCTCCCCACACCACTGTCGGGAGTTCCCCAGGCAGGCTGAGTGCTGACCCTTGCAGGCAGCAGAGTCACTGTCCCAGGCACACAGCACCCTGGGGTGCAGGGACACTGCTCGGAACTACAGCCCATGCAGACCTGGGTGCACTCCCTGGCTTCACAACCCTCCACCATCCCTGAGAGAAGGTAACCATGATGCCCTGTCGCTCTGACGATGTGGCTGGGAATCCCTGCTCTAAGGCACCACCTGCTCCAAACAGGAGAAGCTGGCAGAGCCACCCTGACAGATCCTATCAGCTCTGGAAGGTGCCAGCTTCAGAAGAACCCTCCGGGAACCACAGCACTGTTGCCCTGCAGCCAGAGACTTACTGTGTGAAGGGCTGTGAAGATTTCTCCCTGCAGTGAGCTCTCAGCTATCCTCCCATTCCCAACTGTCTTTAACTTCTGAATCACTCATCTCATCCTGGTGCCTCCAGGCAGTGCCCCGAGTCTTGCTGCTCCTTTAAGAGGAGCTGCTCCTGGACAGAGCTGTCTCTCTTCAGCACCTGCCGGGTTGCCATGGGTTCCTGCAGTCCCAGGAGCCAGGCTCAGCTCAGGAGCAGAGGCCCAGCTAAAGATGTGATTTTTCTCTGTCTCTTGTGAACTCTCAAGGTGTTCCTGGGGCTCCAGGGCTGACAGTTCCTGAAAGGCCACAGAGTCACCCCTGGGAAATGTCCACTGAAGTAGACTGCAATAATCACCAATGGTCCCTCTCTAAACCCTGGAGAGGGACTGATTTCAGCATTGCCATTGGTTGCAGTTGCATTGCATCAGAGAATGGTTATCTAAGAGAAATGGAAATGGCCCACTCTAGAAAGGCCTGTCCCCATCTCATAAGAAGACAGGACGCCTAGGCAGGGACAAGAAGGGAGCTCATTTCCTCATGTTTCAGGGACCAATTTAGAGGAATTAATCAATACACCTAATGCCCATTGAGAAATCCCTGGGATGGACTGGGATTCAGTTCCCTCCTGTGCACTCCACACTCATAGGAGGTGAGATCCCCCTCCCCAAGTGTTGGGGTGCACAAAAGGGATGTCTGCAGGCAATATCCTTCTTTTAGGCAGTAACTTCTTTTCTGCTGAGAGGATAGTCAAGCACTGGAACATGTTGCCCAGAGAAGCTGTGCCATCTCTATCCCTGGAGGTTTTCAAGACTGGATCAAGCTCTCAGTAAACTGCTCTGACTCCAAAACTGACCTTGCAGTGAGGACAAAGTTGGGCTAGAGGCTCCTGAGGTCCCATTCAACCTGAAAGAGTCTGTGATTCCTTCCCCTCTGGGTCTACTCTTGTTGATGTTAGGGAAAGCACTCAGTTCTCCTGACTATGGAAGTAAGTCAGACACAAGTATGATCAGATCAACTAGCTTTCCTGTCCTGCTCCAGAGATGTGCAGATGCAGGACTGCTTGGCAGGTTCCCCTGAATAGCCCTGATCACTCCTTTGCTTCACCTTTTAGTATGTTTTTCTCTCCTTTACCCCTTCCAAGTTCTATCCTCTTACCATCCTCATACTCTCCAGTACAAACAGCCCCCCTCTCTTCACCCTTTCCCCTTAGGCCTTGGTTGTGCTTGCTTTGTACGCTCACTTGGCATTTCTGAGATGGTCGCTGTGGTAATTCCTACCTAGGTCAGCAATTCCATTCAACTAGTACCTCCTTTTAGCCCTTGTAGTGTCCTGCAATTCCTCGTGCTGTTGTCTTGTTAGAGGCACCACAAGTCCAGGTGAGCCATCTACATACACACATTAACAGCTGCCACAATGAGCTTCACTATGGGGGACCTAGAGAAACTTGGGGATTCAGCCAACAGAAACCTCAGGAAGCTTTACAAAGAGAAGTGGCAAGTCCTGCACATGGGGAAGAATAACCTTGTACATCAGGACAGGTTGGGACCTGACCAGCTCAGGAGTGGCCTGAGGAGAAGGGCCTGGGTGTTACGAGGGATGCCATATGAGCCGGTGGTACATGCTCACTGCAAATAAGGCCAGATGCCTATGGGGCTGCATTAGGAGGAAGGTGGCCACCCAGACAAGGGGAGTTATTATCCCCCTCAACTCAGCACTAGTGTGTCCTATTTGGGGGCTGCCAGGAGCTTTTCTTGGTACTGGGAACCTGCATGGAAAGAGGAAACAGCCCCAAACTGTAGCTTGGGAAGTTCAGACTGGACATTAGGATGAAGAACTATCACTTGAAGAGTATTGCTGTGGCGGAGCAGGCCACCCAGAGGGAGTCTGTGATCAGCCCTTGGCTTTGTGTTTCAAGGAATAGCCAGTGAGGATGGAGAGACATCAGGGAAGGGAGGGAGATCTCGGGGTGAGAGCAAGGTGGGGAAGCAGGTTGGGGGCCTACAGTCTGCAGGGACACAGGCGCAGGTGTGGGACAGCATAGGACAGCCTGTGGTGGAGATGGCCAAGGGCGCTGGCAAGGCTGAAGGGCCCCGACAGAACTGAGGTCTTTGTCCCCTTGGCTGTTGTCTTTGCCACTGAGGCCTACCAGGAGACACCAGGGCCTCATTGCCCCCTTGCCCTCCCTGGGGACCCTGAGAGGTGTCATATCATTGTCGTGCACTCAGCGTTGCACACCCTCACCTGCACATTGACACCAGGAAGAGCCCTGGGCAATGCATGAGGGAAAGGATCTCCCTTCCAGAGCCTCAGTGGCCATGCTTGGCTTTTTTGTTTGATAAAACACATGAAGGGTTTACATGGCATCAGAGCCACCTGCACATTGCCTTTGCCTACCTGTAACCAGGGATTACAATTTTCTGCTCTAATCAGCCCCTGGGGAGCCTTTGTTGCTAATGGCCCTCAATGGGACCCATTAATGCTCTACAGAACTTTGGCGTTTGCTTCTGACTTGGACTTCTTCTTGAATGTTTTGCTAAATCTCATCTCAGTAGCTGAGGTTCACGGACTCAGCACCAAATACACCATGGGGCTCATTAAAATGCAAAAAGCCCTGATGAAACACATCTCTCCCTGTAATTTTCTTCAAGTCTTGCATGGCTAATTGGAGAAGTTTCAGGAGTGTAGCCAAAAGGTGGAGACTTCAATAACATACAAGTATTTCTGCTTTTAAAGGGTATTATTATTATTATTATCATTATTATTACTATTATTATTCAGCTACAGAATAAGTGACAGCAACATTCTCCAATTGATATCAATCCAAAGTGTCTCCTAATGAAGTCTGGACATGTAGGAAAAGCAGTGTCCCAGAGGTCAGGCACTCTATGGACAACCTTCCTCCCCATCTCCCCAACCGTGCCATTTCTCTCATCAGCCACCTGGGCCTTACATCACTCTGGTTAAAAGCTACCCTTATTCCAGTGAAGTCTGCAACTGAACGTTACAGCTCATCTGCCCCAATTCCCACCTGCTTTCCTTAGACAACTAGCTGCAGATACAGCAGGATTTCTCTTAACTGCAAACAAAGAAAAATAAAATATGATACAGTTTATAAAAAATAAAATGCACTCCTCAACTGCATGCTAAGTCCCAGCTTCCTCCAATGAGGTAGACTTTCCACAAGGGACAGCCTTAACAAAAATCTTTTTAATAGATAGGAAATGTTAGCTATAAACAGAATTTAGGACTTGGCTAAAGGGACACACTACTGAAAGACGGAGCAAACTTTAAGCTCCCTGAAGCACAAACCAACAGCTCGTGGGAATGAACAAAGAGTTAGGGGAGGAGTCACAATGTTACAATGTTGCAATGTCCAGATAATGCTGTAAAGGTGATGTTAGACATTGTCAATTTAATCAGCACATGTGGAAATGGGAGAGAGAGATGTATAGCTCCTGGGGTCCTGGGCTGTGCCAGGGGCTGTGCTACTCTTGGAGATCTTGGACCAGGCTGTGTTTCTGTAGAAAAGTCTGGAAAACCTTTGATGCAAGCCCATAGAGAAGAGGGATTCTCCTGGGCACTCAGAGCAACCCAGGCAGGACCCAGGAATGTCGAGGGAAACCCATCCCACCCATATGAAACTCACTGCTCTTCCTGGAGACCTTTCTTGACCCTCGGGCTGGGAGCAGGAGGGGGCATGGGGGCACAGTCATGTCCCAGACTTGCCTCCATCAGGCCTTCAGCTCCACAACATGTCACAGCTTCAAGTGAGCTATCTAAAGCAACACTTCCCATGCCCTTGGTGCTTAGAGAAGACTCTAGGTAGACACACAGGAGAGAATGGGGAGAAAGGGCAGAGATGCCAGGGTGCAGAGCTGGGGCTCCCAGCGTCATAGCTGTGGTCTCACAGGCTCAGTAAGCAAACCAACTCCTTCTGCAGTGACTTGGAAAGCCACATTTCTGACAGGATTCAAGGTGAATGGAGTCTTCCTTCTGCAAGATTTGCCCCAGGACTGTGCAGAGACTAGGAAGAGCAGGAAGGCTGGTTATAGGGATGCTCTCAAACTTCAGCAGCTGCAGAGCTGGGAGCTGGTCATCTCACACACTTCTGAGTGAGTCAAAATGCAGGTCCTGAGGCATTGCACTGCCTCATAAGCTCTGCACCGGAGCCTGGACAGCAGCACTGGAGTGTGTGGGCATGTCCTGAGAAGCCCAGAGTCATAAAATGTGGGAGATCCAGGATGTCAGGGCCATAAAGACCCCAGGAGAGCAAGGGTGCCTGCGGGGAGGAGGGCGGGGGCTGAGGAGTGTACTCAGGGGAGAAGTACAGCCCCAAGGTGACACTGAAAAGCCCAAGGACCAAATGAGGCCCAGGGATGAGAAATGGCTTTCCCCAGGCTCAACCAGAAGGAAAGATGGGCAAATTTCATGGGAAATGGGAAAACTTCCCCACATTTGCTACCTGGCCTCGCCATGGCTTTGGAGCCTGGCAGGGTCCAGGGTCCTGGATAAGGGCCCCCGGATGATGTGTGTTAAGGATATGTTTGCTCTTTTCTGGCATAGCATCTCTAGCTCAAGCACTGCTGACTGAGAAACCTTGCCGAGCACTTTTAAAAGCAAAGAGCCTGCCTTGGTGTCTAAAGGAGGAAGGCTACGTCCTGTCCCACATTGTCCTACATCCTGCTTCCACAAAAAGAGTGACCCACAGCAGAAACCAGTTTTGAGGCTCACCAAAGCATTTCTCAGCCTGTGGCCACGCTTTGTGCTGTTTCATCCCACATGACTTTGATCTCAGCTTTGAAAAATGCCAACCCCCAAACCCCAGATTCCTGCACACATCCGCCCAGTGCAATGACCTGTCAGTGCAGGGGCACAGAAGTGACGTCTCCAGTGCCCCATTTGAGATATTTCACAGTCTTTGATTTATCAGAAAACTATGGAAAATAACTGGGGTGAAGGGAGGTGGCTGCTTTCCAGGACATGAGGGGAAATCTCTCTGCTCTCTCCCTGCCTGTGCCATCTCCATGGCAGTGACCTACTGAGCCCTCAGACGACACAAGCTGAGGTCACAGTGGGATGTGTCACATCACAGGGACGTCTCCCTGGTGTCATGGCAAGGAGGCCTCACTTCCCTGTGAGGTCCAGGCACTCCTGGGCACTGCTCACACTCTCCCCACGGCTGCCCTTCATAGTGGTTCCATGGCAAGCAGAGGGGACAGGGGGCAGTGGGGCCATGTTGGGGTCCCTCACCAACAGGCAGAGGAGCAGGGGCATGTTGGAAAGGAGTTGTGGGTGATGAGAAGGGAAGAGCATCCCTCCTTCCTGGCTGGAGAGGTGATCTGAGGGCAAGGGGGCAAGCAAGATGGAAGGTTGCTGGATGGACACCATCAGCCTGGACCACAGTTCCTTGTTCCCAACGCTCGTGTGGCTCTCCACTGAAGGTAAGGGCTTTGGGAGCTCCTTCCTGAGGTGTCGCACATAGACTGTTAACTGCAAAAACTGCTGTGGTGGATCCCAGGCTGTGGGGGTGGCTGAACAGGGCTTGAGGCTGCTGCAAGAGCCCTGCCTGAGGGTCCCCTGTGGCTTGGGGGACAATGTGACAGCCAGGACTCCTGGGTCCTGCAGCTGGGGTTGCCCTGAGCCCCAAGGCTTCTGTGGGCCAACTCCATCACCTCTTGGGTGGGGGAGAGGAATCTATGGCCAGGTTTCCCTGGGAGTGGGTCCCCCTTTGGGATCTGGCTCTGGGAGGAAAGGGGTCCTGCATCCCACAGGCTGCAGTGTCCTGCAGCTCCCGGAGGGCTCTCAGGAGCCTGCTGGAAATGCCTTTGCTGGAAATGGATCCTTCACCTTGTAATAAATCCAAGTCGTCTGCTTGTTTGGGAGAACCTCTGATCCTTCTCCCTGGATCCTCTTGTGCCTCCAACTTGGCACAGCATGTTTTGAGCTGAGATGCCATTACAGATGGCCACAGCCCCTGTCCTCCTGCAAATTGGGCTCAAACTTCTGCACCCAAAGATAGCATGTTTGGGAAAGCAGCTTGGAAACAGGTGGGGGGACACCATCCCCACTGCAAAGGTCCTGGCTGATCACAAGGATTTTTCTCTGAGCTGGGGTGGACAGTGCTGGGGTGAGCCCAACACAGCCATCTCCCCCAGCCCCCTCACGACCCCACACTACCGCTCCCTAGGCGAGCTCCGGGGCTGCCGTGGGCAGGGGGCCAGGGCAGGAGGGGCGAGAGGACACTGCCCTACCCTGCCCTGCCCTGGGGGCAGCAGGACGCTGCCCGCAGGCTCTGGCGCCCCAGCCAGCCCCAGGGCCCCCACGCCGGCGCCACGGCTGCCACCAGCACAGGCCCCAGTACTGCCCCCCCGCACCCCGCATGGCCCCCAGGGCGCAGGGCAGCCAGCAGCCCTGCAGGGACCCTGCCGCACAGCCCAGCCACACCGCGGCAGCGCCCCGGGGCCCCGCACTGCCCGCCCACATGGCGCCGCGCTGCCCCCAGGCCCCACCGCACCCCGCGCTGCCGCCCACAACATGGCGCCCGACCGCGGGGGAGGGGGTGGAGTTGGCCGCCAGGGCAGGAGGGCCCAACGTTGCCATGGCATCGCCCAGTGCAGCCCTCCTATTGGCTGTCAGGAGGAGGAGGGCGGGCATCGATTTCACTGATGGCTCTGTCAGCCAATTGAAGTCCAACATGTGGAAAAAAAAAGACGTCAAAGAAAGAGGTGAAAGGAGCAAAGCAGGCGAGAAGCGAGCAGGCGAGAGGGTTTGGTGGGGGCTGCGGGCGCGTTCAAATGGCGGCGGGTGCCCTCCCGCCGGGGCGGGGCAGCGGTGCTGGTGCCGGGGCTGCTTTGCTGCAGGAGCTGCAGCAGGGGCTGGTGGGGCCAGAGCGACGTGGGCCAGAGGGGGGAGCTGCCCTGCAGGCAGACGTGGCGGCCTGCCGCGAGCGGCTGGGCCGGGGCGTCTCGGTGGGGTTTGGGTGCAGGAACCTTTGGCCCTGTGGTGGCTCTGGGATCCCTGTTAAAGCGTTTCCCTGAGGTGCTGCTGCCAGCGCAGCCCCAGGTGCTGCTCGGAGCTGCGTTTGGGAGGTGCTGGGCAAAGTGTGAGCAGGCTGCTGGTGTCGTCGCGAGGTGCCCTTCCCAGTGGTGTCTTTTGTTGTGAAAACTGCATTTCCGAGTGTCTCTGAGAGAGGCTGGAGCAAGTCCAGCGAAGGGCCACAAAGATGATTAGGGGACTAGAGCATCTCTCTTATGAGGAAAGGCTGAGAGAGCTGGGCCTGTTTAGCTTGGGGAAGAGAAGGCTGAGAGGAGATCTTATCAATGTGTACAAGTATCTGAAGGGAGGGTGTCGAGAGGATGGGGCCAGACTCTTTTCAGTGTGCCGAGCAACAGGACGCGAGGCAATGGTCACAAACTGAAACACAGACACTTCCATCTTAACATGAGGAAAAACTTTTTCACTGTGAGGGTGACAGAGCACTGGAACAGGTTGCCCCGAGACGTTGTGGAGTCTCCTTCTCTGGAGATATTCAAAACGCTCCTGGATGCAATCCTGTGCAATGTGCTCTAGGTGACCCTGCTTGAGCAGGGGGGTTGGACTAGATGATCTCCTGAGGTCCCTTCCAACCTCAGCGATTCTGTGATTCTGTGATTCTGTGAGGCTGTGCCCGCATGTCATGCCGTGCCTTTGCCGTTGTTTTTGCTCCCTGCCTCTTGCTTTGCCCCGAGACCTGTGAGCCTGGCAGCAGGGTGAAGGGTGTTTGCAGAAGAGCTCTGTAAGTGTGAGCTGTTTTGCTTGTCAAGGGCCTTGAAAGTTGATGAACGGCCAGTGCTTGCACTTACCGTTGTTCTTTCCATGCTCCTAGGTCAGGGTGAAGAGTTGCTGAATTGTGTCTCTGCTGGTTTCACCAACTGAGATGCCCTGGCCTGAGTCCTTCTGCGTGTCTCCAATTGTCAGGGCCTAAAATAGGAGAATGCTTGTTGTCCTGGATGTGTAGAGGATTTTCTGGTTTTGTTCAGCACTGGGGAAGGAAGCAGAGTTCTGAGTTGCTGGAAGGCTTCTCCCTGTGCCTGGGATGTGAGGCCCTGCTGTCTTCAGTTTCATGATCGCTGCTCCCATGCAATCCTCCCGTTAGAAAATGTTGCCAAGAATTACTTGCAGGCTCTTCTCCAATTCTTAAGTTTCACAGGCTAGGTGTTGATAATGCATAGCAGAAGCTAATCTTTTGGTGTAGTAACTGGTAGGCAATGGGTGTTTCAGAGTATTGTGAATATTTTGAGGCCATGATGTGAATCTGTGATGTGATGATGTGAATCAGGGAGGCCGTTCAGTAGGTGGCTCAGCCCTGGAGGATGGCAGGGGGAGCTGCAGGTGGCAAGAGCCCCATGGTCAGGGTGTGGTGAGTGAGGTCAGCACTGTCTATGAGAGCTATGCCAGAAAATCACCAGTGTGAAATCAGTTCTTTGCAAGTAGCTGATAGGCCAACAGGAGGCAGATGACTGGGCTCTTGCTGATGAGGTCATTTCTACTTGAGTACCTGAAAGGCCATCTGGAGGAAGAAGGCTTGTCTGTTGCTTGTGAGGTCACTTGTGAGTGATGAACTGATTGGATCTCAGGAGCTATGTGAGTGGAAAGGTGTTTCTGAGGTCGTTTCTACCTGAGCAGTTAGTAGGGCAGCAGCAGGTCCATGTCTGGGATCTGTATTTTTGAGATGATTTCAGGCTGAGGAGCTGATAAGGCAGGATTTTTCTCATGGCTGGGGAACTTATAGTGAAGTAGTTTCTATCTTGGAGGCTTCTAGGCCAGTGGCAGAGACATAGCTGTGAAGGTGAGTGTGAGGTCATGTCTTTCTGAGTCCCTGCTAGGCCAGCAGCAGGCAGTTAGGCATGGGCGTTGCTTGTGAGGTCTCTTATGTCAGAGTACCTGCTAGGCCGGCAGTAGTTGATGGCTGGGGGAGTTATTTGGAGGAAACTTCTGTCCCTGATAGGCCATCAGCAGGCATGTGGTGGGGATATGGACTTGTGAGGTCACCTCTATGTGAGCAGCTGAGAGGTGAAGAGAAGACACATGGCTTGGATGCTGGTGGTGAGGTCACTTCTGGGTTTGTTGCGTGTGCTCAGAGGAGGGATTGACCCCTGCAGAGCTCTACAGCAATACAGAAATGCAACTCATTAATCAAGCAGAAGTCCATATTCCACATCATCTGACACAAATTTTATTCCACTCTGTCATCATGAGTTAGTACCGCTACATTTCAAATGCAGATGATGTTCTGTGGTGAGCATGGACATGGAGTTTGCCTTTCCACTTGTTGCTAAGTAGAAGCTTGCAGCGTCCTTGCAGTCAGCTAGGGAGTCCATCTAGACTTTTGAGGCTGCTAAGTGAATGTAGTGCTGGTGTGAGCAGTGGTGTGAATAATCTCTTATTGCCAGGGTGTGTGTGCTTTAGAAATTGCCCCTGTCAAAAGAGCAGGGAGCTTGTGAGATTTTCCTGCAAGGTCTGAATGCTGTCTCCCAAACACGACCCGGTATACAGACATGGTGTCAGCTGTGCGAAAAAGAGGGGTGGAACATCTTGGTGGATCTGCTGGCTGTGCTCTCAGCAATAGAGCTCAGCACAGAGGGGAGACATTTGCCCCTGCCTGTTGTGACTCTGTAAGGCCAGCAGAACTGCCAGTACCACTCCGATTCTTTCTTTCTTTCTAGGTTGCTCCACTCATGGAGGTTCCCAGTGTAGTGCTAGAGCCGCTGAGGGTGGAGGCAGGATGCCAGGCTGTGTCCTTGTACCTGTCAACATCTTGGGCAGCGTCGTGAGCCCTCTGTGAAAGCAGCTGCAAGTGACTGAGCTGAGGCTACGTATGGATGCGAAGGCTTCCATAAATGTGCCTGTCTTCCGTGGGTGACTTGGGGTGTGGGTTCACCTCCTGGTACCTCTGCTGTGCTGCAAATTCCGCCTCCCACAACTGCTGTTATTGCCAGCCCGCTCAGCAAATGCTGTTGTGCCCCCTCCTTTTCCTAGGAGGTTGTGGTGCCATATAGGACGAGTCCAAGAGCCTTATAATAGATGCCAGCATGTCTTGAGTGCCTTTGTGTGAGTGCCCCAAAGTGTCCGTAGCTTGACCTGAGGAAGTCTCAGAGCTCTTGGGCTGCTGGTTCTGGGAGGGGTGAAGATGTGCCCAGGGCCAGGTTGCCCGTGGCACCCAGCCCTCAGTGCTCTGTGAAGCCAGCTGTGGCACCTGGACTGCTGCTGCAGAGGCTGCGCAGCCAGGAGAGCTGTCATTTCAGCAGCTGTTGAGTGTGGGTCTGTCTCACTGCTTGGGCCTCAGGTCAAAGCCTCTGCACCCTTTTTCCCTCCCCCGGGGCTCCTTGTCCTAGTAACTAAAGGAAAGGAAGGGAGGTTGCTTTGGGCTCGGGAGGCCTTCCGGACTCTCAAGTGTTTCTGTGTTGTATCTGTAACTTTTGTATTACTACAGAAAATCCCCATGCCCCCATCCCTAGCTGGAGACTCCTGAGGGGATGGGGGTGGAAAGCAGCAGCCTGCTGTGCCCAAAGAAAGCAGGCTCCTTCCCTCTGAAAAGAGCAGCATCACCCAAGGAGGCAGCTCTGTGCCTGATCTTGTGCTGCTCATTTGCAGAGGCCTTGTGAGCCTAGAGTGCCTTGGCCACCTTGTGGTGTTATGGCAAGAGCTTCCCTGTGTGTCTGGGTTGAGGAGGCAAGGGAAGGCAGTGAGCAGAGCAGTGGCTGTGGAGTGTGCAAGTGGCGAGTGTCCTGCATGCATCTCTTCTTGCTGGCACTTGGTTGTATCTAGCAGAAGAGGCAGCTGTGTGGGGCAGAGGCAGTGTGTTTGTAGAGTAGGTGGCAGAGCAGAGGTCTGGCGTCAGGTTGATGGCTGGTGCAGTGCTGAGTTGATCTGAGAGTGTCAGAAAGCCTTTGCAGTGCAGCTGCTGCCTCAGCTGATCTCTGTCCCTAGAAATGCACTGGAAATGGAAGTGGCATCCTGCTGTCATTGTGCAGGTGCTGCAGTGCAAAGGCTCCCAGCTGGGACTTGATGGTACTAAAGGACAAGTGAGACCAATTGTTCCTTTTGTGATTTGTGTGCAGGGTGCCAGAGCGGAGCTGTGCCATGATCTGGAGAGAGTCTTGCCAGGAGATGAAAGCCATTTGCAGAAGACTGTTCTGTATGGAGTGATCACAGCGTAATCAAGGGATGTGCGAGTGGCCCAGATGAGCTTCTCCTCTGTGAAGGTTTGCACTTTTCAGCTCCCTTGTGACTCAGTCAAAGATAGGGCAGCAGCAGGCAGGTCGATGCCATTTGTGCTTGTGAGGTGGGTTGTGCCTCTGAGGCTGGTAGGCCAACAGCATGCATGTAGCTTTGGTGATGATGCTGAGGTCTCTTGTGTCTCCATGCCTCATAAAGGGGGAGCAGGCCCATTGCTGCTGTTTGTGCTTTTGTGGTCAGTTGTGCATCAGTATGTGACTGGCGATCAGCATGTACATTGTTGCTGTTTGAGCTTGTTTAGGACAATTGTGCCTCAGTCGCAAAGAGGCCAGGAGCAGATATCTGGCTTCATGGCTGCCTGTGAGGTCACTTCAGCCTGAGCACCTGACAGTCCACCTCGATGCATATTGCTGCTGTTTGTGTTTGTGGAGTCATTTGGCCTCAGTATCTGCTAGGCCACCAGCAGCCACATTGCTCCTTTTTTGTATTTGTGAGGTAACTTTGGTTCACCACCTGATTAGACAGCATCAAGCATGTTGTTGCCTTTGTGCTTGTGAGGTCACTTGTGGCTCAGTGCCTGATAGGCCAGTGCTGGTCCTGTGGCTGCAGTTTGTGGCTGTGATGTCACTTGTGGCTGAGTGCCTGATAGGGCAGTGCTGGTGATGTGGGTGCAGTTTGTGGTTGTGATGTCACTTGTGGCTGAGTGCCTGATAGGCCAGTGCTGGTCATATGGCTGCAGTCTGTGGTTGTGATGTCACTTGTGGCTGAGTGCCTGCTAGGCCAGTGCTGGTGATGAGGCTGCAGTTTGTGGTTGTGATGTCACTTGTGGCTGAGTGCCTGATAGGCCAGTGCTGGTGATGTGGCTGCATTTTGTGATTGTAATGTCAGTTGTGGCTGAGTGCCTGCTAGGCCAGTGCTGGTCCTGTGGCTGCAGTTTGTGGTTGTGATGTCACTTGTGGCTGAGTGCCTGATAGGCCAGTGCTGGTCCTGTGGGTGCAGTTTGTGTTTGTGATGTCACTTGTGTCTCAGTGCCTGATAGGCCAGTGCTGGTGATGTGGGTGCAGTTTGTGGTTGTGATGTCACTTGTGGCTGAGTGCCTGATAGGCCAGTGCTGGTGATGAGGCTGCAGTTTGTGGTTGTGATGTCACTTGTGTCTCAGTGCCTGATAGGCCAGTGCTGGTGTTGTGGGTGCAGTTTGTGATTGTAATGTCAGTTGTGGCTGAGTGCCTGCTAGGCCAGTGCTGGTCCTGTGGGTGCAGTTTGTGGTTGTGATGTCACTTGTGGCTGAGTGCCTGATAGGCCAGTGCTGGTCCTGTGGGTGCAGTTTGTGGTTGTGATGTCACTTGTGGCTGAGTGCCTGATAGGCCAGTGCTGGTCCTGTGGGTGAAGCTTGTGTTTGTGATGTCACTTGTGGCTGAGTGCCTGATAGGCCAGTGCTGGTGATGTGGGTGCAGTTTGTGGTTGTGATGTCACTTGTGGCTGAGTGCCTGATAGGCCAGTGCTGGTCCTGTGGGTGAAGCTTGTGTTTGTGATGTCACTTGTGGCTGAGTGCCTGATAGGCCAGTGCTGGTCCTGTGGGTGCAGTTCGTGGTTGTGATGTCACTTGTGGCTGAGTGCCTGATAGGCCAGTGCTGGTGATGTGGGTGCAGTTTGTGATTGTGATGTCACTTGTGGCTGAGTGCCTGATAGGCCAGTACTCATCCGGTGCCTGCATTTTGTGTTTGTGATGTCACTTGTGGCTCAGTGCCTGATAGGCCAGTGCTGGTGTTGTGGATGCAGTTTGTGGTTGTGATGTCACTTGTGGCTGAGTGCCTGATAGGCCAGTGCTGGTGATGAGGCTGCAATTTGTGGTTGTGATGTCACTTGTGGCTGAGTGCCTGATAGGCCAGTGCTGGTGATGTGGCTGCAGTTTGTGTTTGTGATGTCACTTGTGGCTGAGTGCCTGCTAGGCCAGTGCTGGTCCTGTGGGTGGAGTTTGTGTTTGTGATGTCACTTGCGGCTGAGTGCCTGATAGGCCAGTGCTGTTCCTGTGGCTGCAGTTTGTGGTTGTGATGTCAGTTGTGGCTCAGTGCCTGATTGGCCAGTGCTAGGCCCATGGCTGCTGTTTGTGGTTGTGAGGTCCCTTGTGGCTCAGTGCCTGATAGGCCAGTGCTAGGCCCATGGCTGCTGTTTGTGGTTGTGATGTCACTTGTGGCTCAGTGCCTGATTGGCCAGTGCTAGTTGCATGGCTGCTGTTTGTAGTTGTGAGGTCACTTGTGGCTGAGTGCCTGATAGGCCAGTGCTGGTGATGTGGGTGCAGTTTGTGTTTGTGATGTCACTTGTGGCTCAGTGCCTGATAGGCCAGTGCTGGTGATGTGGGTGCAGTTTGTGATTGTGATGTCACTTGTGGCTGAGTGCCTGATAGGCCAGTTCTAGTCACGTGGCTGCAGTTTGTGGTTGTGATGTCACTTGTGGCTGAGTGCCTGATAGGCCAGTGCTGGTGATGAGGCTGCAGTTTGTGGTTGTGATGTCACTTGTGGCTGAGTGCCTGATAGGCCAGTGCTGGTGATGAGGCTGCAGTTTGTGGTTGTGATGTCACTTGTGGCTGAGTGCCTGATAGGCCAGTGCTGGTCCTGTGGGTGGAGTTTGTGGTTGTGATGTCACTTGTGGCTGAGTGCCTGATAGGCCAGTGCTGGTGATGAGGCTGCAGTTTGTGATTGTGAGGTCACTTGTGGCTGAGTGCCTGCTAGGCCAGTGCTGGTCCTGTGGGTGCAGTTTGTGGTTGTGATGTCACTTGTGGCTGAGTGCCTGATAGGCCAGTGCTGGTCATGAGGCTGCAGTTTGTGGTTGTGAGGTCACTTGTGTCTCAGTGCCTGATAGGCCAGTGCTGGTCCTGTGGGTGAAGCTTGTGTTTGTGATGTCACTTGTGGCTGAGTGCCTGATAGGCCAGTGCTGGTGATGTGGGTGCAGTTTGTGGTTGTGATGTCACTTGTGGCTGAGTGCCTGATAGGCCAGTGCTGGTCCTGTGGGTGAAGCTTGTGTTTGTGATGTCACTTGTGGCTGAGTGCCTGATTGGCCAGTGCTAGGCCAATGGCTGCTGTTTGTGTTTGTGAGGTCACTTGTGGCTGAGTGCCTGATAGGCCAGTGCTAGGCCCATGGCTGCTGTTTGTGGTTGTGATGTCACTTGTGGCTGAGTGCCTGATTGGCCAGTGCTAGCTGCATGGCTGCTGTTTGTAGTTGTGAGGTCACTTGTGTCTCAGTGCCTGATAGGCCAGTGCTGGTGATGTGGGTGCAGTTTGTGATTGTGATGTCACTTGTGGCTCAGTGCCTGATAGGCCAGTGCTGGTCCTATGGGTGGAGTCTGTGTTTGTGATGTCACTTGTGGCTGAGTGCCTGATAGGCCAGTGTTGGTGATGTGGCTGCAGTCTGTGGTTTTGATGTCACTTGTGGCTGAGTGCCTGATAGGCCAGTGCTGGTCCTGTGGGTGGAGTTTGTGGTTGTGATGTCACATGTGGCTCAGTGCCTGCTAGGCCAGTGCTGGTGATGAGGCTGCAGTTTGTGGTTGTGATGTCACTTGTGGCTGAGTGCCTGATAGGCCAGTGCTGGTGATGTGGGTGGAGTTTGTGTTTGTGATGTCACTTGCGGCTGAGTGCCTGATAGGCCAGTGCTGTTCCTGTGGCTGCAGTTTGTGGTTGTGATGTCAGTTGTGGCTCAGTGCCTGATTGGCCAGTGCTAGGCCCATGGCTGCTGTTTGTGGTTGTGAGGTCCCTTGTGGCTCAGTGCCTGATAGGCCAGTGCTAGGCCCATGGGTGCTGTTTTCAGTTGTGAGGTCACTTGTGTCTCAGTGCCTGATAGGCCAGTGCTAGTTGCATGGCTGCTGTTTTTTGTTGTGATGTCACTTGTGTCTCAGTGCCTGATAGGCCAGTGCTGGTCCTGTGGGTGCAGTTTGTGATTGTGATGTCACTTGCGGCTGAGTGCCTGATAGGCCAGTGCTGGTGTTGTGGGTGGAGTTTGTGTTTGTGATGTCACTTGTGGCTTAGTGCCTGATAGGCCAGTGCTGGTTTTGTGGGTGCAGTTTGTGATTGTGATGTCACTTGTGGCTCACTGCCTGCTAGGCCAGTGTTGGTGATGTGGCTGCAGTCTGTGGTTTTGATGTCACTTGTGGCTGAGTGCCTGATAGGCCAGTGCTGTTCCTGTGGGTGGAGTTTGTGGTTGTGATGTCACTTGTGGCTGAGTGCCTGATAGGCCAGTGCTGGTGATGTGGCTGCTGTTTGTGGTTGTGATGTCACTTGTGGCTGAGTGCCTGATAGGCCAGTGCTGGTGATGAGGCTGCATTTTGTGTTTGTGATGTCACTTGTGGCTGAGTGCCTGATAGGCCAGTGCTGGTCCTGTGGGTGTACTTTGTGTTTGTGATGTCACTTGTGGCTGAGTGCCTGATAGGCCAGTGCTGTTCCTGTGGGTGGAGTTTGTGGTTGTGATGTCACTTGTGGCTGAGTGCCTGATAGGCCAGTGCTGGTGATGAGGCTGCAGTTTGTGGTTGTGATGTCACTTGTGGCTGAGTGCCTGATAGGCCAGTGCTGGTCCTGTGGGTGCAGTTTGTGTTTGTGATGTCACTTGTGGCTGAGTGCCTGATAGGCCAGTGCTGGTCCTCTGGGTGGAGTTTGTGGTTGTGATGTCACTTGTGGCTGAGTGCCTGATAGGCCAGTGCTGGTGATGTGGCTGCTGTTTGTGTTTGTGATGTCACTTGTGGCTCAGAGCCTGATAGGCCAGTGCTGGTGATGTGGGTGCAGTTTGTGTTTGTGATGTCACTTGTGGCTGAGTGCCTGATAGGCCAGTGCTGGTGATGTGGGTGCAGTTTGTGATTGTGATGTCACTTGTGGCTGAGTGCCTGATAGGCCAGTGCTGGTCCTGTGGGTGCAGTCTGTGTTTGTGATGTCACTTGTGGCTGAGTGCCTGATAGGCCAGTGCTGGTGATGTGGGTGCAGTTTGTGTTTGTGATGTCACTTGTGGCTGAGTGCCTGATAGGCCAGTGCTAGGCCCATGGCTGCTGTTTGTGGTAGTGAGGTCACTTGTGGCTGAGTGCCTGATAGGCCAGTGCTAGGCCCATGGCTGTTTTTTGTGGTTGCGATGTCACTTGTGGCTCAGTGCCTGATAGGCCAGTGCTAGGCCCATGGCTGCTGTTTGTGGTTGTGAGGTCACTTGTGGCTGAGTGCCTGATAGGCCAGTGCTGGTGGTGTGGGTGCAGTTTGTGATTGTGATGTCACTTGTGGCTGAGTGCCTGATAGGCCAGTGCTGGTGATGTGGGTGCAGTTTGTGATTGTGATGTCAGTTGTGGCTGAGTGCCTGATAGGCCAGTGCTGGTGATGAGGCTGCAATTTGTGTTTGTGATGTCACTTGTGGCTGAGTGCCTGATAGGCCAGTGCTGGTGATGTGGGTGGAGTTTGTGTTTGTGATGTCACTTGTGGCTGAGTGCCTGATAGGCCAGTGCTGGTCCTGTGGGTGCAGTCTGTGTTTGTGATGTCACTTGTGGCTGAGTGCCTGATAGGCCAGTGCTGGTCACGTGGCTGCAGTTTGTGGTTGTGATGTCACTTGTGCCTGAGTGCCTGATAGGCCAGTGCTTGGCCCATGGGTGCTGTTTGTGGTTGTGAGGTCACTTGTGTCTCAGTGCCTGATAGGCCAGTGCTAGTTGCATGGCTGCTGTTTGTGTTTGTGATGTCACTTGCGGCTGAGTGCCTGATAGTCCAGTGCTGGTGATGTGGCTGCAATTTGTGGTTGTGATGTCACTTGTGTCTCAGTGCCTGATAGGCCAGTGCTGGTGATGTGGGTGCAGTTTGTGTTTGTGATGTCACTTGTGGCTGAGTGCCTGATAGGCCAGTGCTGGTGATGTGGGTGCAGTTTGTGTTTGTGATGTCACTTGTGGCTGAGTGCCTGATAGGCCAGTGCTAGGCCCATGGCTACTGTTTTCAGTTGTGAGGTCACTTGTGTCTCAGTGCCTGATAGGCCAGTACTCATCCGGTGCCTGCATTTTGTGTTTGTGATGTCACTTGTGGCTCAGTGCCTGATAGGCCAGTGCTGGTGTTGTGGATGCAGTTTGTGGTTGTGATGTCACTTGTGGCTGAGTGCCTGATAGGCCAGTGCTGGTGATGTGGGTGCAGTTTGTGTTTGTGATGTCACTTGTGGCTGAGTGCCTGATAGGCCAGTGCTGGTCCTGTGGGTGCAGTCTGTGTTTGTGATGTCACTTGTGGCTGAGTGCCTGATAGGCCAGTGCTGGTGATGTGGGTGCAGTTTTTGGTTGTGATGTCACTTGTGGCTGAGTGCCTGATAGGCCAGTGCTGGTGATGAGGCTGCAGTTTGTGGTTGTGATGTCACTTGTGGCTGAGTGCCTGATAGGCCAGTGCTGGTCCTGTGGGTGGAGTTTGTGGTTGTGATGTCACTTGTGTCTCAGTGCCTGATAGGCCAGTGCTGGTCATGTGGCTGCTGTTTGTGGTTGTGAGGTCACTTGTGGCTCAGTGCCTGATTGGCCAGTGCTAGGCCCATGGCTGCTGTTTGTGGTTGTGATGTCACTTGTGGCTGAGTGCCTGATAGGCCAGTGCTAGGCCCATGGCTGCTGTTTGTGGTTGTGAGGTCACTTGTGTCTCAGTGCCTGATAGGCCAGTGCTGGTGATGAGGCTGCAGTTTGTGGTTGTGATGTCACTTGCGGCTGAGTGCCTGATAGGCCAGTGCTGGTCCTGTGGGTGCACTTTGTGTTTGTGATGTCACTTGTGGCTGAGTGCCTGATAGGCCAGTGCTGGTGTTGTGGGTGCAGTTTGTGATTGTGATGTCAGTTGTGGCTGAGTGCCTGATAGGCCAGTGCTGGTGATGTGGGTGCAGTTTGTGGTTGTGATGTCACTTGTGGCTCAGTGCCTGATAGGCCAGTGCTGGTGTTGTGGATGCAGTCTGTGGTTTTGATCTCACTTGTGGCTGAGTGCCTGATAGGCCAGTGCTGGTGATGTGGGTGCAGTTTGTGGTTGTGATGTCACTTGTGGCTGAGTGCCTGATAGGCCAGTGCTGGTCCTGTGGGTGCAGTTTGTGTTTGTGATGTCACTTGTGGCTGAGTGCCTGATAGGCCAGTGCTGGTGATGTGGGTGCAGTTTGTGGTTGTGATGTCACTTGTGGCTCAGTGCCTGATAGGCCAGTGCTGGTGATGTGGGTGCAGTTTGTGGTTGTGATGTCACTTGTGGCTGAGTGCCTGATAGGCCAGTACTCATCCGGTGCCTGCATTTTGTGTTTGTGATGTCACTTGTGGCTGAGTGCCTGATAGGCCAGTGCTGGTGTTGTGGATGCATTTTTTGGTTGTGATGTCACTTGTGGCTGAGTGCCTGATAGGCCAGTACTGGTCCTGTGGCTGCAATTTGTGGTTGTGATGTCACTTGTGGCTGAGTGCCTGATAGGCCAGTGCTGGTCCTGTGGCTGCAGTCTGTGTTTGTGATGTCACTTGTGTCTCAGTGCCTGATAGGCCAGTGCTGGTGATGAGGCTGCAGTTTGTGGTTGTGATGTCACTTGTGGCTGAGTGCCTGATAGGCCAGTGCTGGTCCTGTGGGTGCAGTTTGTGTTTGTGATGTCTCTTGTGTCTCAGTGCCTGATAGGCCAGTGCTGGTGATGTGGGTGCAGTTTGTGGTTGTGATGTCACTTGTGGCTCAGTGCCTGATTGGCCAGTGCTAGGCCCATGGCTGCTGTTTGTGGTTGTGATGTCACTTGTGGCTCAGTCCCTGATTGGCCAGTGCTAGGCCCATGGCTGCTGTTTGTGGTTCTGAGGTCACTTGTTTCTCAGTCCCTGATTGGCCAGTGCTAGTTGCATGGCTGCTGTTTGTGTTTGTGATGTCACTTGTGGCTGAGTGCCTGATAGGCCAGTGCTGGTGATGAGGCTGCAGTTTGTGGTTGTGATGTCACTTGTGTGTCAGTGCCTGATAGGCCAGTGCTGGTGATGTGGGTGCAGTTTGTGATTGTGATGTCACTTGTGGCTGAGTGCCTGATAGGCCAGTGCTGGTCCTGTGGGTGGAGTTTGTGGTTGTGATGTCACTTGTGGCTTAGTGCCTGATAGGCCAGTGCTGGTGATGAGGCTGCAGTTTGTGGTTGTGATGTCACTTGTGGCTGAGTGCCTGATAGGCCAGTGCTGGTCCTGTGGGTGGAGTTTGTGGTTGTGATGTCACTTGTGTCTCAGTGCCTGATAGGCCAGTGCTGGTCATGTGGCTGCTGTTTGTGGTTGTGAGGTCACTTGTGGCTCAGTGCCTGATTGGCCAGTGCTAGGCCCATGGCTGCTGTTTGTGGTTGTGAGGTCCCTTGTGGCTCAGTGCCTGATAGGCCAGTGCTAGGCCCATGGCTGCTGTTTGTGGTTGTGAGGTCACTTGTGTCTCAGTGCCTGATAGGCCAGTGCTGGTGATGAGGCTGCAGTTTGTGGTTGTGATGTCACTTGCGGCTGAGTGCCTGATAGGCCAGTGCTGGTCCTGTGGGTGCACTTTGTGTTTGTGATGTCACTTGTGGCTGAGTGCCTGATAGGCCAGTGCTGGTGTTGTGGGTGCAGTTTGTGATTGTGATGTCAGTTGTGGCTGAGTGCCTGATAGGCCAGTGCTGGTGATGTGGGTGCAGTTTGTGTTTGTGATGTCACTTGTGGCTGAGTGCCTGATAGGACAGTGCTGGTCCTGTGGGTGAAGACTGTGTTTGTGATGTCACTTGTGGCTGAGTGCCTGATAGGCCAGTGCTGGTCCTGTGGGTGCACTTTGTGTTTGTGATGTCACTTGTGGCTGAGTGCCTGATAGGCCAGTACTGGTCCTGTGGCTGCAATTTGTGTTTGTGAGGTCACTTGTGGCTGAGTGCCTGATAGGCCAGTGCTGGTGATGTGGCTGCAGTTTGTGGTTGTGATGTCACTTGTGTCTCAGTGCCTGATAGGCCAGTGCTGGTGATGTGGGTGCAGTTTGTGGTTGTGATGTCACTTGTGGCTCAGTGCCTGATAGGCCAGTGCTGGTGTTGTGGATGCAGTCTGTGGTTTTGATCTCACTTGTGGCTGAGTGCCTGATAGGCCAGTGCTGGTGATGTGGGTGCAGTTTGTGGTTGTGATGTCACTTGTGGCTGAGTGCCTGATAGGCCAGTGCTGGTCCTGTGGGTGCAGTTTGTGTTTGTGATGTCACTTGTGGCTGAGTGCCTGATAGGCCAGTGCTGGTGATGTGGGTGCAGTTTGTGGTTGTGATGTCACTTGTGGCTCAGTGCCTGATAGGCCAGTGCTGGTGATGTGGGTGCAGTTTGTGGTTGTGATGTCACTTGTGGCTGAGTGCCTGATAGGCCAGTACTCATCCGGTGCCTGCATTTTGTGTTTGTGATGTCACTTGTGGCTGAGTGCCTGATAGGCCAGTGCTGGTGTTGTGGATGCATTTTTTGGTTGTGATGTCACTTGTGGCTGAGTGCCTGATAGGCCAGTACTGGTCCTGTGGCTGCAATTTGTGGTTGTGATGTCACTTGTGGCTGAGTGCCTGATAGGCCAGTGCTGGTCCTGTGGCTGCAGTCTGTGTTTGTGATGTCACTTGTGTCTCAGTGCCTGATAGGCCAGTGCTGGTGATGAGGCTGCAGTTTGTGGTTGTGATGTCACTTGTGGCTGAGTGCCTGATAGGCCAGTGCTGGTCCTGTGGGTGCAGTTTGTGTTTGTGATGTCTCTTGTGTCTCAGTGCCTGATAGGCCAGTGCTGGTGATGTGGGTGCAGTTTGTGGTTGTGATGTCACTTGTGGCTCAGTGCCTGATTGGCCAGTGCTAGGCCCATGGCTGCTGTTTGTGGTTGTGATGTCACTTGTGGCTCAGTCCCTGATTGGCCAGTGCTAGGCCCATGGCTGCTGTTTGTGGTTCTGAGGTCACTTGTTTCTCAGTCCCTGATTGGCCAGTGCTAGTTGCATGGCTGCTGTTTGTGTTTGTGATGTCACTTGTGGCTGAGTGCCTGATAGGCCAGTGCTGGTGATGAGGCTGCAGTTTGTGGTTGTGATGTCACTTGTGTGTCAGTGCCTGATAGGCCAGTGCTGGTGATGTGGGTGCAGTTTGTGATTGTGATGTCACTTGTGGCTGAGTGCCTGATAGGCCAGTGCTGGTCCTGTGGGTGGAGTTTGTGGTTGTGATGTCACTTGTGGCTTAGTGCCTGATAGGCCAGTGCTGGTGATGAGGCTGCAGTTTGTGTTTGTGATGTCACTTGTGGCTCAGTGCCTGATAGGCCAGTGTTGGTGATGTGGCTGCAGTCTGTGGTTTTGATGTCACTTGTGGCTGAGTGCCTGATAGGCCAGTGCTGGTCCTGTGGGTGCAGTTTGTGATTGTGATGTCACTTGTGGCTGAGTGCCTGATAGGCCAGTGCTAGTTGCATGGCTGCTGTTTGTGGTTGTGAGGTCACTTGTGGCTGAGTGCCTGATAGGCCAGTGCTGGTGATGAGGCTGCAGTTTGTGGTTGTGATGTCACTTGTGGCTGAGTGCCTGATAGGCCAGTGCTGGTCCTGTGGGTGCAGTTTGTGGTTGTGATGTCACTTGTGGCTCAGTGCCTGATAGGCCAGTGCTGGTCCTGTGGGTGCAGTTTGTGTTTGTGATGTCACTTGTGGCTCAGTGCCTGATAGGCCAGTGCTAGTTGCATGGCTGCTGTTTGTGGTTGTGATGTCACTTGTGACTCAGTGCCTGATAGGCCAGTGCTAGGCCCATGGCTGCTGTTTGTGGTTGTGAGGTCACTTGTGGCTGAGTGCCTGATAGGCCAGTGCTGGTGGTGTGGGTGCAGTTTGTGATTGTGATGTCACTTGTGGCTGAGTGCCTGATAGGCCAGTGCTAGTTGCATGGCTGCTGTTTGTGTTTGTGATGTCACTTGTGGCTGAGTGCCTGATAGGCCAGTGCTGGTGATGAGGCTGCAGTTTGTGGTTGTGATGTCACTTGCGGCTGAGTGCCTGATAGGCCAGTGCTGTTCCTGTGGCTGCAGTTTGTGTTTGTGATGTCACTTGTGGCTGAGTGCCTGATAGGCCAGTGCTGGTGATGTGGGTGCAGTTTGTGGTTGTGATGTCACTTGTGGCTCAGTGCCTGATTGGCCAGTGCTAGGCCCATGGCTGCTGTTTGTGGTTCTGAGGTCACTTGTGGCTCAGTCCCTGATTGGCCAGTGCTAGGCCCATGGCTGCTGTTTGTGGTTGTGATGTCACTTGTGGCTCAGTCCCTGATTGGCCAGTGCTAGTTGCATGGCTGCTGTTTGTGTTTGTGATGTCACTTGTGGCTGAGTGCCTGATAGGCCAGTGCTGGTCATGAGGCTGCAGTTTGTGGTTGTGATGTCACTTGTGGCTGAGTGCCTGATAGGCCAGTGCTGGTGATGTGGGTGGAGTTTGTGATTGTGATGTCACTTGTGGCTGAGTGCCTGATAGGCCAGTGCTGGTGATGTGGGTGCAGTTTGTGATTGTGATGTCACTTGTGGCTGAGTGCCTGATAGGCCAGTGCTGGTCCTGTGGGTGCAGTCTGTGTTTGTGATGTCACTTGTGGCTGAGTGCCTGATAGGCCAGTGCTGGTGATGTGGGTGCAGTTTGTGTTTGTGATGTCACTTGTGGCTGAGTGCCTGATAGGCCAGTGCTAGGCCCATGGCTGCTGTTTGTGGTAGTGAGGTCACTTGTGGCTGAGTGCCTGATAGGCCAGTGCTAGGCCCATGGCTGTTTTTTGTGGTTGCGATGTCACTTGTGGCTCAGTGCCTGATAGGCCAGTGCTAGGCCCATGGCTGCTGTTTGTGGTTGTGAGGTCACTTGTGGCTGAGTGCCTGATAGGCCAGTGCTGGTGGTGTGGGTGCAGTTTGTGATTGTGATGTCACTTGTGGCTGAGTGCCTGATAGGCCAGTGCTGGTGATGTGGGTGCAGTTTGTGATTGTGATGTCAGTTGTGGCTGAGTGCCTGATAGGCCAGTGCTGGTGATGAGGCTGCAATTTGTGTTTGTGATGTCACTTGTGGCTGAGTGCCTGATAGGCCAGTGCTGGTGATGTGGGTGGAGTTTGTGTTTGTGATGTCACTTGTGGCTGAGTGCCTGATAGGCCAGTGCTGGTCCTGTGGGTGCAGTCTGTGTTTGTGATGTCACTTGTGGCTGAGTGCCTGATAGGCCAGTGCTGGTCACGTGGCTGCAGTTTGTGGTTGTGATGTCACTTGTGCCTGAGTGCCTGATAGGCCAGTGCTTGGCCCATGGGTGCTGTTTGTGGTTGTGAGGTCACTTGTGTCTCAGTGCCTGATAGGCCAGTGCTAGTTGCATGGCTGCTGTTTGTGTTTGTGATGTCACTTGCGGCTGAGTGCCTGATAGTCCAGTGCTGGTGATGTGGCTGCAATTTGTGGTTGTGATGTCACTTGTGTCTCAGTGCCTGATAGGCCAGTGCTGGTGATGTGGGTGCAGTTTGTGTTTGTGATGTCACTTGTGGCTGAGTGCCTGATAGGCCAGTGCTGGTGATGTGGGTGCAGTTTGTGTTTGTGATGTCACTTGTGGCTGAGTGCCTGATAGGCCAGTGCTAGGCCCATGGCTACTGTTTTCAGTTGTGAGGTCACTTGTGTCTCAGTGCCTGATAGGCCAGTACTCATCCGGTGCCTGCATTTTGTGTTTGTGATGTCACTTGTGGCTCAGTGCCTGATAGGCCAGTGCTGGTGTTGTGGATGCAGTTTGTGGTTGTGATGTCACTTGTGGCTGAGTGCCTGATAGGCCAGTGCTGGTGATGTGGGTGCAGTTTGTGTTTGTGATGTCACTTGTGGCTGAGTGCCTGATAGGCCAGTGCTGGTCCTGTGGGTGCAGTCTGTGTTTGTGATGTCACTTGTGGCTGAGTGCCTGATAGGCCAGTGCTGGTGATGTGGGTGCAGTTTTTGGTTGTGATGTCACTTGTGGCTGAGTGCCTGATAGGCCAGTGCTGGTGATGAGGCTGCAGTTTGTGGTTGTGATGTCACTTGTGGCTGAGTGCCTGATAGGCCAGTGCTGGTCCTGTGGGTGGAGTTTGTGGTTGTGATGTCACTTGTGTCTCAGTGCCTGATAGGCCAGTGCTGGTCATGTGGCTGCTGTTTGTGGTTGTGAGGTCACTTGTGGCTCAGTGCCTGATTGGCCAGTGCTAGGCCCATGGCTGCTGTTTGTGGTTGTGAGGTCCCTTGTGGCTCAGTGCCTGATAGGCCAGTGCTAGGCCCATGGCTGCTGTTTGTGGTTGTGAGGTCACTTGTGTCTCAGTGCCTGATAGGCCAGTGCTGGTGATGAGGCTGCAGTTTGTGGTTGTGATGTCACTTGCGGCTGAGTGCCTGATAGGCCAGTGCTGGTCCTGTGGGTGCACTTTGTGTTTGTGATGTCACTTGTGGCTGAGTGCCTGATAGGCCAGTGCTGGTGTTGTGGGTGCAGTTTGTGATTGTGATGTCAGTTGTGGCTGAGTGCCTGATAGGCCAGTGCTGGTGATGTGGGTGCAGTTTGTGTTTGTGATGTCACTTGTGGCTGAGTGCCTGATAGGACAGTGCTGGTCCTGTGGGTGAAGACTGTGTTTGTGATGTCACTTGTGGCTGAGTGCCTGATAGGCCAGTGCTGGTCCTGTGGGTGCACTTTGTGTTTGTGATGTCACTTGTGGCTGAGTGCCTGATAGGCCAGTACTGGTCCTGTGGCTGCAATTTGTGTTTGTGAGGTCACTTGTGGCTGAGTGCCTGATAGGCCAGTGCTGGTGATGTGGCTGCAGTTTGTGGTTGTGATGTCACTTGTGTCTCAGTGCCTGATAGGCCAGTGCTGGTGATGTGGGTGCAGTTTGTGGTTGTGATGTCACTTGTGGCTCAGTGCCTGATAGGCCAGTGCTGGTGTTGTGGATGCAGTCTGTGGTTTTGATCTCACTTGTGGCTGAGTGCCTGATAGGCCAGTGCTGGTGATGTGGGTGCAGTTTGTGGTTGTGATGTCACTTGTGGCTGAGTGCCTGATAGGCCAGTGCTGGTCCTGTGGGTGCAGTTTGTGTTTGTGATGTCACTTGTGGCTGAGTGCCTGATAGGCCAGTGCTGGTGATGTGGGTGCAGTTTGTGGTTGTGATGTCACTTGTGGCTCAGTGCCTGATAGGCCAGTGCTGGTGATGTGGGTGCAGTTTGTGGTTGTGATGTCACTTGTGGCTGAGTGCCTGATAGGCCAGTACTCATCCGGTGCCTGCATTTTGTGTTTGTGATGTCACTTGTGGCTGAGTGCCTGATAGGCCAGTGCTGGTGTTGTGGATGCATTTTTTGGTTGTGATGTCACTTGTGGCTGAGTGCCTGATAGGCCAGTACTGGTCCTGTGGCTGCAATTTGTGGTTGTGATGTCACTTGTGGCTGAGTGCCTGATAGGCCAGTGCTGGTCCTGTGGCTGCAGTCTGTGTTTGTGATGTCACTTGTGTCTCAGTGCCTGATAGGCCAGTGCTGGTGATGAGGCTGCAGTTTGTGGTTGTGATGTCACTTGTGGCTGAGTGCCTGATAGGCCAGTGCTGGTCCTGTGGGTGCAGTTTGTGTTTGTGATGTCTCTTGTGTCTCAGTGCCTGATAGGCCAGTGCTGGTGATGTGGGTGCAGTTTGTGGTTGTGATGTCACTTGTGGCTCAGTGCCTGATTGGCCAGTGCTAGGCCCATGGCTGCTGTTTGTGGTTGTGATGTCACTTGTGGCTCAGTCCCTGATTGGCCAGTGCTAGGCCCATGGCTGCTGTTTGTGGTTCTGAGGTCACTTGTTTCTCAGTCCCTGATTGGCCAGTGCTAGTTGCATGGCTGCTGTTTGTGTTTGTGATGTCACTTGTGGCTGAGTGCCTGATAGGCCAGTGCTGGTGATGAGGCTGCAGTTTGTGGTTGTGATGTCACTTGTGTGTCAGTGCCTGATAGGCCAGTGCTGGTGATGTGGGTGCAGTTTGTGATTGTGATGTCACTTGTGGCTGAGTGCCTGATAGGCCAGTGCTGGTCCTGTGGGTGGAGTTTGTGGTTGTGATGTCACTTGTGGCTTAGTGCCTGATAGGCCAGTGCTGGTGATGAGGCTGCAGTTTGTGGTTGTGATGTCACTTGTGGCTGAGTGCCTGATAGGCCAGTGCTGGTCCTGTGGGTGGAGTTTGTGGTTGTGATGTCACTTGTGTCTCAGTGCCTGATAGGCCAGTGCTGGTCATGTGGCTGCTGTTTGTGGTTGTGAGGTCACTTGTGGCTCAGTGCCTGATTGGCCAGTGCTAGGCCCATGGCTGCTGTTTGTGGTTGTGAGGTCCCTTGTGGCTCAGTGCCTGATAGGCCAGTGCTAGGCCCATGGCTGCTGTTTGTGGTTGTGAGGTCACTTGTGTCTCAGTGCCTGATAGGCCAGTGCTGGTGATGAGGCTGCAGTTTGTGGTTGTGATGTCACTTGCGGCTGAGTGCCTGATAGGCCAGTGCTGGTCCTGTGGGTGCACTTTGTGTTTGTGATGTCACTTGTGGCTGAGTGCCTGATAGGCCAGTGCTGGTGTTGTGGGTGCAGTTTGTGATTGTGATGTCAGTTGTGGCTGAGTGCCTGATAGGCCAGTGCTGGTGATGTGGGTGCAGTTTGTGTTTGTGATGTCACTTGTGGCTGAGTGCCTGATAGGACAGTGCTGGTCCTGTGGGTGAAGACTGTGTTTGTGATGTCACTTGTGGCTGAGTGCCTGATAGGCCAGTGCTGGTCCTGTGGGTGCACTTTGTGTTTGTGATGTCACTTGTGGCTGAGTGCCTGATAGGCCAGTACTGGTCCTGTGGCTGCAATTTGTGTTTGTGAGGTCACTTGTGGCTGAGTGCCTGATAGGCCAGTGCTGGTGATGTGGCTGCAGTTTGTGGTTGTGATGTCACTTGTGTCTCAGTGCCTGATAGGCCAGTGCTGGTGATGTGGGTGCAGTTTGTGGTTGTGATGTCACTTGTGGCTCAGTGCCTGATAGGCCAGTGCTGGTGTTGTGGATGCAGTCTGTGGTTTTGATCTCACTTGTGGCTGAGTGCCTGATAGGCCAGTGCTGGTGATGTGGGTGCAGTTTGTGGTTGTGATGTCACTTGTGGCTGAGTGCCTGATAGGCCAGTGCTGGTCCTGTGGGTGCAGTTTGTGTTTGTGATGTCACTTGTGGCTGAGTGCCTGATAGGCCAGTGCTGGTGATGTGGGTGCAGTTTGTGGTTGTGATGTCACTTGTGGCTCAGTGCCTGATAGGCCAGTGCTGGTGATGTGGGTGCAGTTTGTGGTTGTGATGTCACTTGTGGCTGAGTGCCTGATAGGCCAGTACTCATCCGGTGCCTGCATTTTGTGTTTGTGATGTCACTTGTGGCTGAGTGCCTGATAGGCCAGTGCTGGTGTTGTGGATGCATTTTTTGGTTGTGATGTCACTTGTGGCTGAGTGCCTGATAGGCCAGTACTGGTCCTGTGGCTGCAATTTGTGGTTGTGATGTCACTTGTGGCTGAGTGCCTGATAGGCCAGTGCTGGTCCTGTGGCTGCAGTCTGTGTTTGTGATGTCACTTGTGTCTCAGTGCCTGATAGGCCAGTGCTGGTGATGAGGCTGCAGTTTGTGGTTGTGATGTCACTTGTGGCTGAGTGCCTGATAGGCCAGTGCTGGTCCTGTGGGTGCAGTTTGTGTTTGTGATGTCTCTTGTGTCTCAGTGCCTGATAGGCCAGTGCTGGTGATGTGGGTGCAGTTTGTGGTTGTGATGTCACTTGTGGCTCAGTGCCTGATTGGCCAGTGCTAGGCCCATGGCTGCTGTTTGTGGTTGTGATGTCACTTGTGGCTCAGTCCCTGATTGGCCAGTGCTAGGCCCATGGCTGCTGTTTGTGGTTCTGAGGTCACTTGTTTCTCAGTCCCTGATTGGCCAGTGCTAGTTGCATGGCTGCTGTTTGTGTTTGTGATGTCACTTGTGGCTGAGTGCCTGATAGGCCAGTGCTGGTGATGAGGCTGCAGTTTGTGGTTGTGATGTCACTTGTGTGTCAGTGCCTGATAGGCCAGTGCTGGTGATGTGGGTGCAGTTTGTGATTGTGATGTCACTTGTGGCTGAGTGCCTGATAGGCCAGTGCTGGTCCTGTGGGTGGAGTTTGTGGTTGTGATGTCACTTGTGGCTTAGTGCCTGATAGGCCAGTGCTGGTGATGAGGCTGCAGTTTGTGTTTGTGATGTCACTTGTGGCTCAGTGCCTGATAGGCCAGTGTTGGTGATGTGGCTGCAGTCTGTGGTTTTGATGTCACTTGTGGCTGAGTGCCTGATAGGCCAGTGCTGGTCCTGTGGGTGCAGTTTGTGATTGTGATGTCACTTGTGGCTGAGTGCCTGATAGGCCAGTGCTAGTTGCATGGCTGCTGTTTGTGGTTGTGAGGTCACTTGTGGCTGAGTGCCTGATAGGCCAGTGCTGGTGATGAGGCTGCAGTTTGTGGTTGTGATGTCACTTGTGGCTGAGTGCCTGATAGGCCAGTGCTGGTCCTGTGGGTGCAGTTTGTGGTTGTGATGTCACTTGTGGCTCAGTGCCTGATAGGCCAGTGCTGGTCCTGTGGGTGCAGTTTGTGTTTGTGATGTCACTTGTGGCTCAGTGCCTGATAGGCCAGTGCTAGTTGCATGGCTGCTGTTTGTGGTTGTGATGTCACTTGTGACTCAGTGCCTGATAGGCCAGTGCTAGGCCCATGGCTGCTGTTTGTGGTTGTGAGGTCACTTGTGGCTGAGTGCCTGATAGGCCAGTGCTGGTGGTGTGGGTGCAGTTTGTGATTGTGATGTCACTTGTGGCTGAGTGCCTGATAGGCCAGTGCTAGTTGCATGGCTGCTGTTTGTGTTTGTGATGTCACTTGTGGCTGAGTGCCTGATAGGCCAGTGCTGGTGATGAGGCTGCAGTTTGTGGTTGTGATGTCACTTGCGGCTGAGTGCCTGATAGGCCAGTGCTGTTCCTGTGGCTGCAGTTTGTGTTTGTGATGTCACTTGTGGCTGAGTGCCTGATAGGCCAGTGCTGGTGATGTGGGTGCAGTTTGTGGTTGTGATGTCACTTGTGGCTCAGTGCCTGATTGGCCAGTGCTAGGCCCATGGCTGCTGTTTGTGGTTCTGAGGTCACTTGTGGCTCAGTCCCTGATTGGCCAGTGCTAGGCCCATGGCTGCTGTTTGTGGTTGTGATGTCACTTGTGGCTCAGTCCCTGATTGGCCAGTGCTAGTTGCATGGCTGCTGTTTGTGTTTGTGATGTCACTTGTGGCTGAGTGCCTGATAGGCCAGTGCTGGTCATGAGGCTGCAGTTTGTGGTTGTGATGTCACTTGTGGCTGAGTGCCTGATAGGCCAGTGCTGGTGATGTGGGTGGAGTTTGTGATTGTGATGTCACTTGTGGCTGAGTGCCTGATAGGCCAGTGCTGGTGATGTGGGTGCAGTTTGTGATTGTGATGTCACTTGTGGCTGAGTGCCTGATAGGCCAGTGCTGGTCCTGTGGGTGCAGTCTGTGTTTGTGATGTCACTTGTGGCTGAGTGCCTGATAGGCCAGTGCTGGTGATGTGGGTGCAGTTTGTGTTTGTGATGTCACTTGTGGCTGAGTGCCTGATAGGCCAGTGCTAGGCCCATGGCTGCTGTTTGTGGTAGTGAGGTCACTTGTGGCTGAGTGCCTGATAGGCCAGTGCTAGGCCCATGGCTGTTTTTTGTGGTTGCGATGTCACTTGTGGCTCAGTGCCTGATAGGCCAGTGCTAGGCCCATGGCTGCTGTTTGTGGTTGTGAGGTCACTTGTGGCTGAGTGCCTGATAGGCCAGTGCTGGTGGTGTGGGTGCAGTTTGTGATTGTGATGTCACTTGTGGCTGAGTGCCTGATAGGCCAGTGCTGGTGATGTGGGTGCAGTTTGTGATTGTGATGTCAGTTGTGGCTGAGTGCCTGATAGGCCAGTGCTGGTGATGAGGCTGCAATTTGTGTTTGTGATGTCACTTGTGGCTGAGTGCCTGATAGGCCAGTGCTGGTGATGTGGGTGCAGTTTGTGTTTGTGATGTCACTTGTGGCTGAGTGCCTGATAGGCCAGTGCTGGTGATGTGGGTGCAGTTTGTGATTGTGATGTCACTTGTGGCTGAGTGCCTGATAGGCCAGTGCTGGTCCTGTGGGTGCAGTCTGTGTTTGTGATGTCACTTGTGGCTGAGTGCCTGATAGGCCAGTGCTGGTGATGTGGGTGCAGTTTGTGTTTGTGATGTCACTTGTGGCTGAGTGCCTGATAGGCCAGTGCTAGGCCCATGGCTGCTGTTTGTGGTAGTGAGGTCACTTGTGGCTGAGTGCCTGATAGGCCAGTGCTAGGCCCATGGCTGTTTTTTGTGGTTGCGATGTCACTTGTGGCTGAGTGCCTGATAGGCCAGTGCTAGTTGCATGGCTGCTGTTTGTGGTTGTGAGGTCACTTGTGGCTGAGTGCCTGATAGGCCAGTGCTGGTGGTGTGGGTGCAGTTTGTGATTGTGATGTCACTTGTGGCTGAGTGCCTGATAGGCCAGTGCTGGTGATGTGGGTGCAGTTTGTGATTGTGATGTCAGTTGTGGCTGAG
This sequence comes from Apteryx mantelli, assembly GCF_036417845.1. NCBI lineage: Eukaryota > Metazoa > Chordata > Aves > Apterygiformes > Apterygidae > Apteryx > Apteryx mantelli. The sequence continues at coordinate 5,423,577 of NC_089997.1, forward strand.
TGCCTGATAGGCCAGTGCTGGTGATGAGGCTGCAATTTGTGTTTGTGATGTCACTTGTGGCTGAGTGCCTGATAGGCCAGTGCTGGTGATGTGGGTGGAGTTTGTGTTTGTGATGTCACTTGTGGCTGAGTGCCTGATAGGCCAGTGCTGGTCACGTGGCTGCAGTTTGTGGTTGTGATGTCACTTGTGCCTGAGTGCCTGATAGGCCAGTGCTTGGCCCATGGGTGCTGTTTGTGGTTGTGAGGTCACTTGTGTCTCAGTGCCTGATAGGCCAGTGCTAGTTGCATGGCTGCTGTTTGTGTTTGTGATGTCACTTGCGGCTGAGTGCCTGATAGTCCAGTGCTGGTGATGTGGCTGCAATTTGTGGTTGTGATGTCACTTGTGTCTCAGTGCCTGATAGGCCAGTGCTGGTGATGTGGGTGCAGTTTGTGTTTGTGATGTCACTTGTGGCTGAGTGCCTGATAGGCCAGTGCTGGTCCTGTGGGTGCACTTTGTGTTTGTGATGTCACTTGTGGCTGAGTGCCTGATAGGCCAGTACTGGTCCTGTGGCTGCAATTTGTGTTTGTGAGGTCACTTGTGGCTGAGTGCCTGATAGGCCAGTGCTGGTGATGTGGCTGCAGTTTGTGGTTGTGATGTCACTTGTGTCTCAGTGCCTGATAGGCCAGTGCTGGTGATGTGGGTGCAGTTTGTGGTTGTGATGTCACTTGTGGCTCAGTGCCTGATAGGCCAGTGCTGGTGTTGTGGATGCAGTCTGTGGTTTTGATCTCACTTGTGGCTGAGTACCTGATAGGCCAGTGCTGGTGATGTGGGTGCAGTTTGTGGTTGTGATGTCACTTGTGGCTGAGTGCCTGATAGGCCAGTGCTGGTCCTGTGGGTGCAGTTTGTGTTTGTGATGTCACTTGTGGCTGAGTGCCTGATAGGCCAGTGCTGGTGATGTGGGTGCAGTTTGTGGTTGTGATGTCCCTTGTGGCTCAGTGCCTGATAGGCCAGTGCTGGTGATGTGGGTGCAGTTTGTGGTTGTGATGTCACTTGTGGCTGAGTGCCTGATAGGCCAGTACTCATCCGGTGCCTGCATTTTGTGTTTGTGATGTCACTTGTGGCTGAGTGCCTGATAGGCCAGTGCTGGTGGTGTGGATGCATTTTTTGGTTGTGATGTCACTTGTGGCTGAGTGCCTGATAGGCCAGTACTGGTCCTGTGGCTGCAATTTGTGGTTGTGATGTCACTTGTGGCTGAGTGCCTGATAGGCCAGTGCTGGTCCTGTGGCTGCAGTCTGTGTTTGTGATGTCACTTGTGTCTCAGTGCCTGATAGGCCAGTGCTGGTGATGAGGCTGCAGTTTGTGGTTGTGATGTCACTTGTGGCTGAGTGCCTGATAGGCCAGTGCTGGTCCTGTGGGTGCAGTTTGTGTTTGTGATGTCACTTGTGTCTCAGTGCCTGATAGGCCAGTGCTGGTGATGTGGGTGCAGTTTGTGGTTGTGATGTCACTTGTGGCTCAGTGCCTGATTGGCCAGTGCTAGGCCCATGGCTGCTGTTTGTGGTTGTGATGTCACTTGTGGCTCAGTCCCTGATTGGCCAGTGCTAGGCCCATGGCTGCTGTTTGTGGTTCTGAGGTCACTTGTTTCTCAGTCCCTGATTGGCCAGTGCTAGTTGCATGGCTGCTGTTTGTGTTTGTGATGTCACTTGTGGCTGAGTGCCTGATAGGCCAGTGCTGGTGATGAGGCTGCAGTTTGTGGTTGTGATGTCACTTGTGTGTCAGTGCCTGATAGGCCAGTGCTGGTGATGTGGGTGCAGTTTGTGATTGTGATGTCACTTGTGGCTGAGTGCCTGATAGGCCAGTGCTGGTCCTGTGGGTGGAGTTTGTGGTTGTGATGTCACTTGTGGCTTAGTGCCTGATAGGCCAGTGCTGGTGATGAGGCTGCAGTTTGTGTTTGTGATGTCACTTGTGGCTCAGTGCCTGATAGGCCAGTGTTGGTGATGTGGCTGCAGTCTGTGGTTTTGATGTCACTTGTGGCTGAGTGCCTGATAGGCCAGTGCTGGTCCTGTGGGTGCAGTTTGTGATTGTGATGTCACTTGTGGCTGAGTGCCTGATAGGCCAGTGCTAGTTGCATGGCTGCTGTTTGTGGTTGTGAGGTCACTTGTGGCTGAGTGCCTGATAGGCCAGTGCTGGTCCTGTGGCTGCAATTTGTGGTTGTGATGTCACTTGTGGCTGAGTGCCTGATAGGCCAGTGCTGGTCCTGTGGCTGCAGTCTGTGTTTGTGATGTCACTTGTGTCTCAGTGCCTGATAGGCCAGTGCTGGTGATGAGGCTGCAGTTTGTGGTTGTGATGTCACTTGTGGCTGAGTGCCTGATAGGCCAGTGCTGGTCCTGTGGGTGCAGTTTGTGGTTGTGATGTCACTTGTGGCTCAGTGCCTGATAGGCCAGTGCTGGTCCTGTGGGTGCAGTTTGTGTTTGTGATGTCACTTGTGGCTCAGTGCCTGATAGGCCAGTGCTAGTTGCATGGCTGCTGTTTGTGGTTGTGATGTCACTTGTGACTCAGTGCCTGATAGGCCAGTGCTAGGCCCATGGCTGCTGTTTGTGGTTGTGAGGTCACTTGTGGCTGAGTGCCTGATAGGCCAGTGCTGGTGGTGTGGGTGCAGTTTGTGATTGTGATGTCACTTGTGGCTGAGTGCCTGATAGGCCAGTGCTAGTTGCATGGCTGCTGTTTGTGTTTGTGATGTCACTTGTGGCTGAGTGCCTGATAGGCCAGTGCTGGTGATGAGGCTGCAGTTTGTGGTTGTGATGTCACTTGCGGCTGAGTGCCTGATAGGCCAGTGCTGTTCCTGTGGCTGCAGTTTGTGTTTGTGATGTCACTTGTGGCTGAGTGCCTGATAGGCCAGTGCTGGTGATGTGGGTGCAGTTTGTGGTTGTGATGTCACTTGTGGCTCAGTGCCTGATTGGCCAGTGCTAGGCCCATGGCTGCTGTTTGTGGTTCTGAGGTCACTTGTGGCTCAGTCCCTGATTGGCCAGTGCTAGGCCCATGGCTGCTGTTTGTGGTTGTGATGTCACTTGTGGCTCAGTCCCTGATTGGCCAGTGCTAGTTGCATGGCTGCTGTTTGTGTTTGTGATGTCACTTGTGGCTGAGTGCCTGATAGGCCAGTGCTGGTCATGAGGCTGCAGTTTGTGGTTGTGATGTCACTTGTGGCTGAGTGCCTGATAGGCCAGTGCTGGTCCTGTGGGTGCAGTTTGTGATTGTGATGTCACTTGTGGCTGAGTGCCTGATAGGCCAGTGCTGGTCCTGTGGGTGGAGTTTGTGGTTGTGATGTCACTTGTGGCTTAGTGCCTGATAGGCCAGTGCTGGTGTTGTGGGTGCAGTTTGTGGTTGTGATGTCACTTGTGGCTCACTGCCTGCTAGGCCAGTGTTGGTGATGTGGCTGCAGTCTGTGGTTTTGATGTCACTTGTGGCTGAGTGCCTGATAGGCCAGTGCTGGTCCTGTGGGTGGAGTTTGTGTTTGTGATGTCACTTGTGGCTGAGTGCCTGATAGGCCAGTGCTAGTTGTATGGCTGCTGTTTGTGGTTGTGATGTCACTTGTGGCTGAGTGCCTGATAGGCCAGTGCTAGTTGCATGGCTGCTGTTTGTGGTTGTGATGTCACTTGTGGCTGAGTGCCTGATAGGCCAGTGCTGGTGATGAGGCTGCAGTTTGTGGTTGTGAGGTCACTTGTGGCTGAGTGCCTGATATGCCAGTGCTGGTCCTGTGCGTGCAGTTTGTGTTTGTGATGTCACTTGTGGCTGAGTGCCTGATAGGCCAGTACTCATCCGGTGCCTGCATTTTGTGTTTGTGATGTCACTTGTGGCTGAGTGCCTGATAGGCCAGTACTGGTCCTGTGGCTGCAATTTGTGGTTGTGATGTCACTTGTGGCTGAGTGCCTGATAGGCCAGTGCTGGTGATGTGGGTGCAGTTTGTGATTGTGATGTCACTTGTGGCTGAGTGCCTGATAGGCCAGTGCTGGTCCTGTGGGTGCAGTCTGTGTTTGTGATGTCACTTGTGGCTGAGTGCCTGATAGGCCAGTGCTGGTGATGTGGCTGCAGTTTGTGGTTGTGATGTCACTTGTGGCTGAGTGCCTGATAGGCCAGTGCTTGGCCCATGGGTGCTGTTTGTGGTTGTGAGGTCACTTGTATCTCAGTGCCTGATAGGCCAGTGCTAGTTGCATGGCTGCTGTTTGTGTTTGTGATGTCACTTGCGGCTGAGTGCCTGATAGGCCAGTGCTGTTCCTGTGGGTGCAGTTTGTGGTTGTGATGTCAGTTGTGGCTGAGTGCCTGATAGGCCAGTGCTAGGCCCATGGCTGCAGTTTGTGGTTGTGAGGTCCCTTGTGGCTCAGTGCCTGATTGGCCAGTGCTAGGCCCATGGCTGCTGTTTGTGGTTGTGATGTCACTTGTGGCTGAGTGCCTGATTGGCCAGTGCTAGGCCCATGGCTGCTGTTTGTAGTTGTGAGGTCACTTGTGTCTCAGTGCCTGATAGGCCAGTGCTAGTTCCATGGCTGCTGTTTGTGTTTGTGATGTCACTTGTGGCTGAGTGCCTGATAGGCCAGTGCTGGTCCTGTGGGTGCAGTTTGTGGTTGTGATGTCACTTGTGGCTGAGTGCCTGATAGGCCAGTGCTGGTCCTGTGGGTGCAGTTTGTGGTTGTGATGTCACTTGTGGCTGAGTGCCTGATAGGCCAGTGCTGGTCCTGTGGGTGCAGTTTGTGGTTGTGATGTCACTTGTGGCTCAGTGCCTGATAGGCCAGTGCTAGTGGCATGGCTGCTGTTTGTGTTTGTGATGTCACTTGTGGCTGAGTGCCTGATAGGCCAGTGCTGGTCCTGTGGGTGGAGTTTGTGTTTGTGATGTCACTTGCGGCTGAGTGCCTGATAGGCCAGTGCTGTTCCTGTGGCTGCAGGTTGTGTTTGTGATGTCACTTGTGGCTCAGTGCCTGATTGGCCAGTGCTAGGCCCATGGTTGCTGTTTGTGGTTGTGAGGTCCCTTGTGGCTGAGTGCCTGATAGGCCAGTGCTAGTTGCATGGCTGCTGTTTGTGGTTGTGATGTCACTTGTGGCTGAGTGCCTGATAGGCCAGTGCTGGTGATGAGGCTGCAGTTTGTGGTTGTGATGTCACTTGTGGCTGAGTGCCTGATAGGCCAGTGCTGGTCCTGTGGGTGCACTTTGTGTTTGTGATGTCACTTGTGGCTGAGTGCCTGATAGGCCAGTGCTGGTGTTGTGGGTGCAGTTTGTGATTGTGATGTCAGTTGCGGCTGAGTGCCTGATAGGCCAGTGCTGGTGATGTGGGTGCAGTTTGTGGTTGTGATGTCACTTGTGGCTGAGTGCCTGATAGGCCAGTGCTGGTGATGTGGGTGCAGTTTGTGATTGTGATGTCACTTGTGGCTGAGTGCCTGCTAGGCCAGTGCTGGTGTTGTGGATGCAGTTTTTGGTTGTGATGTCACTTGTGGCTCAGTGCCTGATAGGCCAGTGTTGGTGATGTGGCTGCAGTCTGTGGTTTTGATCTCACTTGTGGCTGAGTGCCTGATAGGCCAGTGCTGGTGATGTGGGTGCAGTTTGTGGTTGTGATGTCACTTGTGGCTGAGTGCCTGATAGGCCAGTACTCATCCGGTGCCTGCATTTTGTGTTTGTGATGTCACTTGTGGCTGAGTGCCTGATAGGCCAGTGCTGGTGTTGTGGATGCAGTTTTTGGTTGTGATGTCACTTGTGGCTGAGTGCCTGATAGGCCAGTACTGGTCCTGTGGCTGCAATTTGTGGTTGTGATGTCCCTTGTGGCTGAGTGCCTGATAGGCCAGTGCTGGTGATGTGGGTGGAGTTTGTGTTTGTGATGTCACTTGTGGCTGAGTGCCTGATAGGCCAGTGCTGGTCCTGTGGGTGCAGTCTGTGTTTGTGATGTCACTTGTGGCTGAGTGCCTGATAGGACAGTGCTGGTCACGTGGCTGCAGTTTGTGTTTGTGATGTCACTTGTGGCTGAGTGCCTGATAGGCCAGTGCTTGGCCCATGGGTGCTGTTTGTGGTTTTGATCTCACTTGTGTCTCAGTGCCTGATAGGCCAGTGCTGCTCATGTGGCTGCTGTTTTTTGTTGTGATGTCAGTTGTGGCTCAGTGCCTGATAGGCCAGTGCTAGGCCCATGGCTGCTGTTTTTTGTTGTGATGTCACTTGTTGCTCAGTGCCTGATAGGCCAGTGCTAGGCCCATGGCTGCTGTTTGTGGTTGTGATGTCACTTGTGTCTCAGTGCCTGATAGGCCAGTGCTTGGCCCATGGGTGCTTTTTGTGATTGTGAGGTCACTTGTGTCTCAGTGCCTGATAGGCCAGTGCTAGTTGCATGGCTTCAGTTTGTGTTTGTGAGGTCACTTGTGTCTCAGTGCCTGATAGGCCAGTGCTGCTCATGTGGCTGCTGTTTTTTGTTGTGATGTCAGTTGTGGCTCAGTGCCTGATAGGCCAGTGCTAGGCCCATGGCTGCTGTTTTTTGTTGTGATGTCACTTGTTGCTCAGTGCCTGATAGGCCAGTGCTAGGCCCATGGCTGCTGTTTGTGGTTGTGATGTCACTTGTGTCTCAGTGCCTGATAGGCCAGTGCTTGGCCCATGGGTGCTTTTTGTGATTGTGAGGTCACTTGTGTCTCAGTGCCTGATAGGCCAGTGCTAGTTGCATGGCTTCAGTTTGTGTTTGTGAGGTCACTTGTGGCTCAGTGCCTGATAGGCCAGTGCTGGTCATGTGGCTGCTGTTTTTTGTTGTGATGTCACTTGTGGCTCAGTGCCTGATAGGCCAGTGCTAGGCCCATGGCTGCTGTTTGTGGTTGTGAGGTCACTTGTGTCTCAGTGCCTGATAGGCCAGTGCTAGGCCCATTGTTGCTGTTTTCTATTGTGCGGTCACTTTATTAGAGAGTATTGGACTGGAGTTGTGTAGGGTTGATTGCTAGCATTAGGCTGTAGTAGTGTGTTAGTTATTAATCGTTGTTTCTTATGCCAACATAATCAGATGTATGCTTGTGTTAACACTACCTCTGTAAGCTTGCTTAGCATGAGTAGCGAAATTTGCTGAGGCCTTAGGCCGCACTTAGATCATATGACGAAATTTTAGCTAGTTAAGTAAGTAGGGCCCCAGAGGTGGTTGAAGCCAGAAAGTTATGTAAGGAAGGGGAATACTGTGGGTGTGTGATCGTACCTGGGGGGATGTGCAAATGCTCCTTGAAGCCGTGTTCACTCCAGATGAAAAACCCACAATTCTGGATGCAAACCATTGTTGGGCAGGAGAGGGGGATATTCCGGCTGCTCGAACAGCCTGGCTGTCTGTGGACCCAGGGTGGAATTATAATGCAGAGGCAGATTACAGGCAGTTGCAAATAGCCAGACAAGACTTACAAGAAGCTATACGTTTGGCAGGACAAAAGACTGCGAATTGGTCTAAAATAAGGGAGTGTCAGCAACAACCTGAGGAACAGCCCTCAGCTTTCCTTTCTAGACTATATTTTTGCGTATACTTAAAATTGATCTTCCTGTTATCGAACTTCCAGGACATTCAGTGTTAATACAATATGTGGATGATTTGTTATTATCAAGTAAAGATTACGAGACATGTTTGTAAGACAGTATTTCTCTGTGTAATGCTCTTGCAGAGAAAGGGCATCGAGCATGTCTGTCCAAGCTCCAGCTGTGTCAGCAAGAGGTAAAATATTTGGGGTTTATCTTGAAGGAAGGGCACAGGTTAATTGATCCAGAACGAGTAAAGACAATTCTCAATATACCCCATCCTATAACAAAAAAGCAACTTAGGGGATTTTTAGGAGCTGTAGGATTTTGTCAGCCATGAATTCCTGGGTTGGGAGAGCTTACCAACCCTTTGGTCCAGGCAACAAAGAAGGAGGAGGCAGAGCCTTTGACCTGGAGTCCAGAAAAAGAGAAAACTTTTACATCTGTAAAAAGGGTGTTGGTCTCAGCCCCGGCTCTAGGACTACCAGATTATAGTAAGCCATGTGAATTATTTGTTCATGAACGACAGGGAGTAGCAAGTGGAGTACTCACTCAAAAACTAGGTCCTCACTGTAGGCCAGTGGCCTATTACCCCACCCAGCTAGATGCAGTAATCAAAGGCACTCCAGGATGCATCAGAGCAATAGCAGCTACAGCAGCCCTTATTGAAAAAACACGACCTGTAGTTTTGGGTCACCCAGTGACTGTATATGTGCCACATGAAGTAGAACTGTTAATGAAACAATACGCTACTCAAGCACTGTCCCCACAGAGAGCTCACTGCTATGAACTAATAATATTACTCGCAGATAAAGTGACCTTAAAGAGATGCAACATCTTAAATCCAGTGACGCTATTACCCCTACCTGAAGATGAAGAGCCTCATCATTCCTGTGAACAGGTGGTTGTCAACTCGAGCAAGCCCCAGGAGGATCTCCAAGATGACCCTTTGGGAAACCCAGACTTAGTTCTGTTTACAGATGGATCATCCTATTATTTGGACAGAAAATGCCATTCAGGCTGTGCTGTCACCAACCTCTTTGAGGTACTTGAGGCTAATGCCTTACCTCCATCTGTAAGCACTCAAGGGGCAGAATTAATAGGATTAACCCAAACAGCAAAGATAGGTAAGAACCTGCGAGTAAATGTATATACCGACTCAAAATACGCATTTGGAGTATGTCATGCAACTGAGATGTTATGGAAAGAACAAGGATGTTTTACATCATCAGGAAGGAAAATAGCTAATGGAGAAGAAATACATAATTTGCTGGAATCAGTCCAACTGCCCAAAGAAATTGCTATAATACACTGCCCAGCCCATACTAAAGGCACTGCAGAAATTAGTAAAGGAAATGCTTTAGCTGATGCTGATGCCGCTGTGAAAGTGGCCACCTGACAACTTTTGAGGGACTGTATGGTCACAATTGCAATGATGGACCAGAGCGAATGGCCAAATTTAATCAACCCCCAAACCATGTATGAAAAAGACTGCTTAGCAGAAGAGAAAAAACAATGGGAAAATTAGGCAGTAACTAAGCAAGTACAGCTCCAGGAATTTACGCTGCTGTGAAAAGGATAACCAAGAGCTGCCCGACCTGCCAAAAGTTCTCGAGCAGCAAAGCAAGCTCAGAGTTAGGGGGACAACTGTGGGTCTACTTCCCTTTTCAAAGGCTACAAGTAGATTATGCAGATATGCCGGCTGCCAATGGGTACAAACACTTATTAGGGATAGCAGATCAGTTATCGGGCTGGGTAGAGGCTTTCCCAACAAGGAAGGCCGACTCAGGAGGGGTAGTAAAAGCCTTACTAAAAGAAATCATACCCAGATATGGGGTTCCAGAAGCCATTGATTCAGACAGGGTGCCCATTTTATAGCAAACATAATCAGCCAATTATATAAATCACTGGGAATAGAGAAAAACCTACATTCCCCTTACCACCCACAGTCTTCAGGACAGGTAGAAAGAATGAACAGAACACTAAATGAAAAAATAGCAAAGGTATGCACACACACTAACCTAAAGTGGCCTGAAGCCCTAAATTTAGTCCTATGGGATGTTCGAAATGCTCTGCAACAACCCATAGGACTAACACCAGCAGAAATTCTCTTTGGGAGTCATTTAGCCATACCAGGGACTTATATCCTGGCTAAGACCAGCCTGTTGGACAGAGATGAACAGCTAACCCAATAGGTTCTAGGTATGCAAAAAAAGTTTGAAAATCTTAAAAAATATGCTCAATGGTATCAGTGCACACCACCTGAAATACACGTGCACGATATACAACCTGGAGATGGAGTATTGGTAAAAGTATTCTCACGAAAAACTAAGTTGGAACCAAAGTGGGAAGAACCCTACACTGTATTGTTAAGTTCTTATTTTGCTGTTAAAGTTTTAGGAAAAGAGAATTGGATTCACCATTCACATGTGAAACGAATAGCGGACCAAGAAGCAAGTACGGCAGGTGTCACTACGGAGCAATGAAGACAACCACACATGCTCCCTGGATGTGCCTAATATTGTTTCTAACCACAGGTTCTGGATGGATAAGTATACAGTTAATAAGATGAGATAATTATGATACACAAAGGTATTCTGAAAACAATACCAAAGGAAACCAAATTTGGTGTAATTATTCAGGGCTAGGAGTGAGTGAATTCAGTTTAACCTTTTGTTGTATGTCAGCAAATTTACGCAAAACAGTATTGACAGAAACTAAAAGCAAATGCTGTAAAAAACAGTGTAAAACTGACCAAAAGTGCTGTATATCTGTATCCACCAAGAGAGAAATAGAAGCCCAGGTCTCCCGTGTTAGCTCGGATCAATCCAAACTGACCCCCCTGGATCAATCAAGAACTATTCCCTCGAGTAAAATGTCTCCCATAATAGTAAAGGCAGGACCATACGTAGTTAGAAATACAGGCCAACAACGAGTGTTATTTAACCCATCTTGGTCTCTTAAACGAGTAGAACTATTGATGCAAATTAACATCTCTACAGTCAAACTGGCCTGTTCACCATTTCTAAGTACCTCCTATGCAGGATGGTCAGCACGGTTGCATAGGCGAACCCTCACCTCTCCAAAACGAACGAGGAGGGATGTGACCAGTATCAGAGGGGCAGGATTAGGAGTTTTAAATAGTATAGATGCCGAAGTGCTCATGAATAAACTAAGTAGAGTGACAAGTGATTTGCACAAATTAGAACATCCATTGCACTCCTCTTTATTAGCATTAGGAACTAACCAGTGGCTCTTATCTAATGTATTACCTCAATGGGAAAGAATTAATGAAAGAGACCACCACTTAATTGTAAATGCGCTTGGTGTAGCCCAATATAATGTTTCTCTAGCTCTTAGTTGTATCCAAGCTCAGCTGTGGATGCAATCTGTGGTAGCGGCAATTATTAGAGAAGGTGAAGAGGGCACCTTACCCACTGAAATTCGAAAGGTAATTTGGGACAATGCAACTAAATTTGAAAAGGAATTGCACTCTTGGTGGTGTCTAGTCAATTTTACTTATGACCCCATCAACAATAAGGCTATAGCTTTTGTCTTAACAATACGCAATGCTTCGGTATACACCATATACCCAATCATTGTGCTGGGATTAAATCACAGTGGAGCTGTACTGAATCCAATAGAACATAGAGTGTGGGCCCAAAGCAGCAGAAGAAAATGGCGAACTGTTGATGTTAACACGTGTGTTGTACGGGAACAACAAGGATTTATTTGTGAGAGTAATACCATCAAAGCCCAAGACATTTGTCTTGACACTGAACAAAATGTTTGTCATTTTGAAATACATCCTGATGAAACCCCTGAAACTGTACTCCTATATATTGGAAAAGGATGTGTTTGTACGGGAACCCTCTGTGATCTTATATTCGTAGATAACATTACTGTAGACACAAGTAATCATTCAAATGTTTGTGTCTGTAATTTTACTAAAACTATGGGATGTGACTTTAATTATTCAGCTCCTGTTGTGTCTTATCAATTATTACAATCTAATTATACCTTAAGTCAAGATTTATTGCCTACCCCCATCGGAATGAATCTTACATTGGTGAAGAAACTACTACAACATGATGACCTGTGTCAACTGCTAAAATGCATCCGAAACAATGGACAAAAACCTCTAATCGCCATTCATCATGATACAGAAGAGATACAGCACATCTTGGAAAGAGTGAAGAAGGATGGAGAATATCACTGGTGGGAGACTCTTCTGGGATGGTCACCAACCACAACGGGCATCTATAATCACATGTTGCACCCAGTAGTAGTTGTGTTAAGTTTAACTGTGTTATGCCTATTGCTTAAAATCACATTGTACATAAAATTATGGAAAGTGAGAGTACGCCTCAAAAGGCTTTGAGAACTCTGCTTAACATGTTAGCAGGGATGCTTAATAAAAACAAAGGGAGGACTGTTAGAGAATATCGGACTGAAGCTGTCTAGAATTAATCGCTTAGTGTAACTTGCTGAGCATTAGTAGCTAAATTCGCTGAAGGCTGAGGCCGCAAGCTGTGAACATTCAGCTAGATATGTTGAACTTTTAGCTAGTTAAGTAAAAGAAGGCCCCAGAGCCGGTTCAGGTCAGAGAGATAAGGGCGGGGGGGGAGGGGGACTGCAGAGAGAAATAAGCGGTTTAGCATTAATGAGCACCAGCAGGGAGATGGACTTTAACGTAGGACACAAAAGAAAGAAACAAAGGAACCACAAGACTGATTGTGGAGGACAAGATAAGGCAGTAGAAGAGCCAGACAAGTATGCAAGAAAGAAGTAACCCCAAAGACTGTTTCTGAGGGACAAGATAAGGGAGTAAAAGAGCCATCGACACCTATGCAGAAGTGCAATAAGAAGTAAAGAACACACCTGGAAACTACAGGAAAGACCAACTGGGAGCTGGAAGACCCCAAACTCTAATATTATGATTGGTTCAGAACTATGGGGTGGATGCTAGACTGGAAGGGTATAATTACCCAGGGATTTCTTTGTTCGGGGTCCCTCTTCGGAGGCACCCAGCTCGAGCTGTAATTACTGCATGTGTGTCATTAAATTTTATTTTGCTCCGATCTGACTTTGAACTTCTGTATCAGCAGTAGCCTAGGGTCGGACCCTGTTATGGTGGCCGGCAAGCCTAATTGTCCATAAGAATAAGGCAGCAGTTGGCATTGTAATGTGACATATGTTTTTGCCCAAATCACGAAGCAGACCTACTAGTTAACTTCTCATATGACTGAAGAAATGATGTCTTCTTTTTGCACTGTTTAAAGCATCAGGAACACTTGGAGTAACCTTCCATCAACTAGACAGTTTTCTCAAACAGAACACCAAGCATCTGTCTGAAATTGGAAAATGCTTAGAAGAAAGAGAAGGAATGATGATCTATTATAAGAGTTAATGGATTTGTTTAGCAAAAGTGGAAAGCAGCCTTGCTGAACGTTGTGGGTATGATATCTCTAAAGGTTGGTCACCAAAAGCTACCACTGTATTGTGATCGATGTTACATCCTGTGCTCATCCTGTTAATGATCCCCACCTCTGCCCAAGCTGGGGCTCCATTCCCAGCCAGAGAGTGGGACGCTGACCTCCCCCCAGCTCCCTGGACTGCTCCCCCCATGCCCCTTCCCCCTCCTGGGGAGCTGGAGCTGCCCCAGGCCGGGGCAGCTGGCCAGCACCAGGGCTGGGACAGGGCACGGGGGGACAGGGAGTGTGGGGGGTTTCAGGGCAGGGTGAACAGCCCTGCTTGGGGCTCCCTGCTTCCCAGAGAGCCTTTCCCCGAGTGAGTGTGTGCCTGTGCTGGCCTGGCCGGCTGTTCCTTCACCCCTCCCCATCTCCCCGCAGGGCCCCAGGCTGTCAGTGCTACTCTGCAGCATGAGCAGGCTGTGGGGCCATGGGGTGACTCTGCGCTGGCCATGGCAGAGCCAGCTGGCCCAGCAGCATTGCACCTGACACCCCCCTCCCCAGGGTCTGTGGCTGTGGAAGATGCTCAAAGCAAACACAGTATTTCAAATGGCTCAGGATGGGTTCAGATGTGTCCTTGCACCCAGCCCATGGTTTGTAGGTGGATGACAAGAACCGCTCTGGAGTGTCCCTTCCCTGGGCCTGCTGAGTCCCTGCTGGCTCTGCTGAGCTTGCAGAGCCCTCACTCAGTGCCTTCTTTGGTTTAGCCCTTTGCTTTGGGTGACTGCACTTGCTTTTGTGAGTCTCCACTCACTGCCCATCCCAGGCACACGCTGTCCCTGGGGATGCCCTGTGCTCCCCTGGTGACTCCATATTCCCTTCCAGAAGAACCGGCATCTGTCACCAGCCCTGTAATATGTGAGACAGTCCTCAGCAGATACCACTCACCCTCTCCAGGGGCACTCGGCACCCACAAGTGAGGGCAGAATCCTGCCCTCATTTCCTAACACATCACCCTATGAGCACGTCCCCCTTAGTCCATAGAGAACTCATGTGCAGCAAAAGGCCTTTTTGGGTGCAATTCCCTCAGCGCATTCTTGGCACCAGCTTTGGCCAACCTTCAGGCAGTGTCCTGAGGAAATCCCCTTTTATTACAGAGATGCTACCTGGGAGGCCAGCTCTGATGCAGTGGTAGACAGATGAACAGAAGGCCTCTGGGTCAGACGGATGGACTTTGTGCCTGTGGAGATGAATTCCAGCAGTTGTGTACAAACATGAGTGTCACAGATAGAACGCCCAAAGCACACGAGTTGCCCGAGATAGACTGCATATTGCTTGTGACTAGAGATGGGCAGCTTCTTGCTGCTGAAATAGTACTAGCTGAATCAGTTTCTTCAGTGCCTCCTTGAGCTCCTTATTCCTCATGCTGTAGATGAGGGGATTCACTGCTGGAGGCACCACTGCATACAGGACAGCCACTAACAAATCCAGAGCTGGGGAGGAAATGGAGGAAGGCTTCAGGTAGGCAAAAATGCCAGTGCTTACAAGCAAGGAGACCACGGCCAGGTGAGGGAGGCACATGGAAAAGGCTTTGTGCCTGCCCTGCTCAGAGGGGATCCTCAGCACAGCAGTGAAGATCTGCACATAGGACAGCACAATGAAAATGAAACATCCAAAAGCTAAACAAATACCAACCACAATAAGCCCAGCTTCCCTGAGGTAGGATTCTGAGCAGGACAGCTTGAGGATGTGGGGAATTTCACAGAAGAACTGCTCCATGACATTGCCTTGGCAGAGTGGTAGTGAAAATGTGTTTGCAGTGTGCAGGGCAGCATAGAGAAAACCAGTGCCCCAGGCAGCTGCTGCCATTTTGACACAAGCTCTGGTGTCCATGATGGTCCCATAATGCAGTGGTCTGCAGATGGCAACAAAGCGGTCATAGGCCATGACAGTGAGAAGAGAATACTCTGCTGTCAACAAGAAGAGAAACAGAAAAACCTGGGCAGCACATCCTGAGTAGGAAATGGCCCTGGTATTCCAGAGGGAATTGGCCATGGATTTGGGGACAGTGGTGGAGATGGTGCCAAGGTCGAGGATGGAGAGGTTGAGGAGGAAGCAGTACATGGGGGTGTGGAGGTGGTGGTCACAGGCTATGGCTGTGATGATGAGGCCATTGCTCAGTAGTGCAGCCAGGTAGATGCCCAGGAAGAGGGAGAAGTGCAAGAGCTGCATCTCCCGCGTGTCTGCAAATGCCAGGAGGAGAAACTCATTTGGGGAGCTGCTGTTGAACATTTGCTCCCCCTGGGCATGGGGGTCTGTCTGAGGAGGAAAAGACAGTGCCAAGTTAGAGCAGACTTCTCTGAGCCAAACCCTTCCATTTCTCATAGTACCCCCCCACACACACACATTTCCTCTGTCCTTCACCTTCTTTCAGAATCCTTGCTTGAGGTCTGTTTGTGCTGGCTGTGTGTGCCACGCTGACCAGGTACCTCTGCCTGTGGTCTCCAGAAGAGCCCATTCTGCTCTGTCGGGGGTGTAAATGGAGGTATCAAAGAGTCCCAGATATTCGGTGGGATACCTGGAGATTGATGCCATGAGCTCAGCAGAGGGAACTTGGTCCAATGACCCAGTGGGACTATTCTCTATTTGCCATAATGAGAGCTGAATACAGCACTCATGCCAGCTGTCTCGGAAAGAGAAGCCCCTCGTGAGGGCTTCATCTCCCCCAGCCTTGCCCTCTTGAACAGAGGTGTCTGTAGCTGAACCAGTCACACCATTGCCCACTCTAGCAAGGGAGAGAAGCAGTCAAGTGAAGGCAGGGGGTGACCTCACACTTTCTAGACATCTCTGTTCCAATGAGATAGACTCTGTCGTCATGTCAACTTACTGTTCGCACCCTTCCTCCAGGCACTGCAGTGGGAATGGGAAGTGACTAGCTCTGATGTGCACATCCTGCAGCAGATTACGTCCACTCCTTATGTGAAAGGGCTGCTCAACATTTTGAAACCCATTTTCTACAGAAAATGATCTTCAGTGGAGGGGTCAGCTTATATATTTATTTAGTTTTTAGGTGCCTCCATCTTACTGTGGGAGCATTCTCTGATGGGGTAGAAATCTCTGGCATTTCAGTTGCTCTCAGCATGAGCACTTGTGCATGCCAAGAGGAAATAAAGATCTCGCTGTGACTTTGTACAGACTCACAGGATCTGGTCTGTCATTAAGTTTTTCCCCTCGCTGTGCTGCACTTGCACCTCCCTCAGCTAAAGGACAATCACACTCACAAGTTCCTCTGAGAAAGAAAGTGGACTGAGCTGAGAGTGGAGGAGTTCAGTTTCACAGTGAAGATTTCCAAATTCTTCTCTCTCAGCCCAGAGATGGAGAGATTGAAGAGTGTATCTGACTCACACATCATAGAAATGCTACAGGGAAGCTATGCTCTGCTTGAGGGCAGCTTCCAAGTTGGCAGGACACCCCAGAGAAACAGTCAAGGGTCCAAAGGTGGATTCTCCTTAAAGGAGAGTCAGCCAACATGAGTCAGCCATAAGGTCTCCCAGATGAGAGAGCAGTGAAGACAGGGTGATACGCCTCTCTGCCCCCCAGGAGCTGCTGTGCCAGTCACCCAACCTGATGAAATGCATTGTCAGCAGCCTCACAGGTTGGAAAGGGATTGGTGCTTCTCACTGCCATGAAGACCACACCATGCAGGACACACAGGGTTGGTGTCTTAACTGCAGCTGAATACCCCCATCATTTTGACAGATCTAAAGGTCTGAGAGAAAGCACAGCAAGTCCCTTCATCTCTACCTCAGCCTACAGGCAGCACCAGCATCACCTTCTCTGGCCTCATGAGGGTTTGTCTGACCTGCTCCTTAGGACCTGCAAGCACAGAGATGCCCCTGGACAGTGCCCTGCCTGTGGGAGCTTTCTGTAGGGCAGAACCAAGTGCACAGAGCATAGGATGGGGTCTGTAAGCACCACCCAGGAAAAGATATTGGGACAGAGAAACAGCTCCCAGCAGGGACAGCTCCAGGCATCAGAGCTGGGCAGTGAATGAGAGGGAACTGCTTCTAGAAACATCGTGGGAAGATGGATTTGGGCAAGTCATGGTCAGGCCCTGCAATGCCCACACCTTCCCCAGTGTGCTCACTTCTACCCTAAAGAAACCTCCCAGCAGCAGGGCACTGTGCAGGGGCATTCCCATTTTTGGAGGTGCTAAGGAGCAGGGCAGATAAACCACGATGAAGCCAGCAAAGGGGAAGCTGGTGCTGTCTATAGACTAAAGGAATGGGTGCAGAGACTTTCAGAAGTTTCTAGCAGACCCATTGAGTGCTCATTGAAACTGTTAAGGATTTATAGTCCTTTGTTCAAAGCTGACAGCTCCATCTCCATTTTCCCCTTGCCAGGTGGCAGGAAAGTTAAAGCACCAACTCATGAAATTGGCTTCTCTTTCAGGAAATCCCCATCTTTGCCTTCCTCTTGAAAAGTTCCCTCTGAAATGTCCTGTGCATGAGCTAGAGCTGCAAACAGCCCTGACCCATGCAGAACCATCTCAACAGGATAATGAACCTGCCCTGCCAGAGGTCAGTCCTCTCACCAGGAACATCTCCTCTCAGCACCAAGGGGAGTTCCCCAGGCAGGCTGAGTGCTGACCCTCGCAGGCAGAAGAGTCAGTGCCCCAGGCACACAGCACCCTGGGGTGCAGTGATACTGCTCTGAAATACAGCCCTGGGCAGACCTGGGTGCACTCCCTGGCTTCACACCCCTGCAGCATCTCTGGGAGAAGGTAGCAGCATGACCTGTCCCTCTGACAGTGTGGCAGGGAATCACAGCTCGGAAGCATCTCCTTCTCCTCTGCACTGGAGAAGCCACGAGAGCGATCCTTAAAAATCCTGTCAGTCATGGACTGGGATTAGAGGACCTGTCCAGAAACCTCAGTAGCATTGCCCTGCAGCCAGAGACTTACTGTGTCAGGGGCTGTGAAGATTTCTTCTACAGTGAGCTCTCCTCTGTCTCCAGACTGCCTTTTGCTTCTCTCTGTCTTGTCTCATCTCATGTCAGCAAGAGCAGGCAGTGCCTGGAGGCCTGCTGCTCTTTGCAGAGGAGATGCTCTTGCACAGAGCTGTCTCTTGGCAGTGCTGCCAGGTTGCCATGAGCTCCCTCTGTCCCAGTAGACTGGCCCCACTCAGGAACAGTGGCCTCGCTGAAGGTGTGACTTCATTTCTCCTTTGTACTCCCTCCTCTTGGGAAATGTTCACTGAGGTGGACTAAAATAATCATCTATGATGTCTCTCTCAACACAGTGAAGAGAGACTGGTCCCAGCATTGCAATTTGTCTCGTCAGAAGATGATTATCTATGAGAGATGGAAACGTCGCACTCCGGAAGATCCTATTCCCACCTCTTGACTAGGCAGGACACCTAGACAGGGACAAGAAGAGAATTCATTTACCCATGGTTCAGGTGTTAATTCAAATGGGTCAGTCTGGACATCTCATGCCAGTTTAGAAACCCCTGGGCTGGAGTGGGATTCAGATCCCTCCCATGAACTCCACAAACACACAGGAGGTGGGATTGCCCTTGCCAAAGCTGAAGTGAGCGCAACAGAGATGTCTGCATGCGAGTGCCTTGTCTAAGCTCCCATTGTAATCAGTGGAGATGGAGGATGGGAGTCAGTTGGTCACACACAAACCCCTGGTGACATTGGAAGAGACAGAGGTGGTGCAAGGCATGTGCCAGGGTCTGCTTGCTCTGATGGAGCAACTAGGAGACCTGCCTCCTTCTAGAGCATGAGGTTGGGGCCAGGTGGGGGATTTTCTTGGCCATCTGAAATGACACTCGATGCCTACCACTGCTCCTAGAGGTCCACTCACTAGGAAGCTGAGACTCATGCACATCTCTATGTTGCAAACAGTTAATGTAATTCAGTGCAGACCCTTGATTTAATGACATAAGAACAGGCCCATAGGCAGGGCCATGTCAGATGCCTGGGGTGTCCAGCACAAGCACACATCTCCAGCAAATACAGCATGGGACCTACAGGAAAGCCATGTCCTTTTGGAGTGGTTGCTGGGCAAGTGCCCCAGGGCCTCTCAAGTTTCCTACCTGAGCCCAAACAACTGCATACCACCACTGCCTTTAGGCAAAGACCATCACATCTACATCCAAGCAGCTGCATAAATGGGAGGCACATCACGCCAAGGTCTCCACTTACGTCCCTGCACTCTCAAACCCTTCTAACTCTCTTCCTCCTAAACCTTTTCTCACTCCCAGATGATACGGAGAGGGACCGTGCTAATGATCTCCACAGGATGGCTGCACCACAGGCTGTCCAGGCCTAGGGACTTCTTCACTGGCACCTTGTCCTTCCTGGAGATCATTTCACCTCTGTCACAGGCCCTGTGGTGCTACAAAGTCAGCTCAGGCAGCAAACACCTCTCCTGCCATTTCTGCACAGCCCAGCTCTGTTTCTCCTTGGCCTCAGATACTGCAGGTTTTGCTCTCTCAGTGGGAACCTCCTTTCACCATTACATTGCCACCTGCTATCTATGCCAGCATGTCTCTGTTCTGCAGTGGGGCCATTGCATGTACGGTGTCCTTGACTCTTGGTAACATGGTTCACCATGGTCAGTCTGAGCTCTGTGCCACAGCTGAGGCTCTGCAACCCAAATATGTGCAAATGCACACAGCCTGGGGCACAGACAGGAGCAGATGGAGATGCACAAGCTGTCACAGGACTGCCACATGGTTGGAATAACTGAGATGTGGTGGGAACACTCACATAGCTAGAGGGCTGTGTTGGCAGGGTACAAGTTCTTCGGGAGAGACCATCAAGGGAGGTGAGGAGGGAGGATGCCTTTTGTGTGAAGGGGCAGCTCAGATGTATGGAGCTCTTCCCTGGGATGAAAAAGGGGCTGGATGAGACCTTGTGGGTGAGAATGAGAGGAAGGGCGACGTTGTGACTGGAGTCACAGACCACATGATCAGGATGAGGAGGTGGATGCAACCTCCTTTAAGCAACCTGAGGAAGTCTGTGGGTCACGGGCCCTGGTCCTTATGGGGAAACCTTAATCTCCCTAACAATCACTGGAAGGGAAAACAACAGAGTGCAAGGAGACCAGTGGTTTCTGCAGGGTGTCAGGAACAACTTCTTAGCACAGCTAAGACTGGTCAGTAATGGTGATGCTTTCCTGGATGTGGAAATTACAAACACGGAGGAACTGATCAGGGATGGGATAGTCAGTGTCAGCCTTGCTTACAGTGACCATGAAAAAGTGAAGTCCCAGATCCTGAGGGGCATGAGGCAGGACAGCAGCAGAGTACAGACCCTGGACTTCAGAGGAGCAGACTTTGGCCTCTTCAGGGGCCTGGTGGGGGATCCCATGGGAGGCAGCTCCGAAGAGCCCAGGAAAGCCAGCAGGCCTTTAAGGACAGCACCCACCAAACACAAGAATGGTCCATCCCAATACTCAGTAAAGCTAGCAGACACGTCAGGGGAGCAGCTTGGCTAAACAGGGAACTTGCACCTGAACTCCAGGCTTTGGAGGGATCTCATGGCAGCCCTCAAATGGCTACAAGGAGGTCACCAAGAAGATGGAGCCAGGCTCTACACTTGCATGATGGGAGGATGTTTATGCAGGAGATAAGAAAAAGCTTTTCTGCTAAGAAGATGGTCAAGCATTGGAACTGGCTGTCCAAATAGGCTGTGCAATCTCCTCCCTTGGAGGTTTCCAAGACCAGACTGGATCAAGCCCAGAGCAACCTGGTCTGAACCCAGAGCTGACCCTGCTGTGAGCAAGGAGATTGGGCTAGACAGCACCTGAGGTCCCTTCCACCCTGATGGAGTCTGTGACTCTTTTCCCTCTGGGCCTTCACTTGTCAAAGTCACGGAAAACACACGGGTTCCCTGTGACAGTGGAAGGAGGTCAGCTTTCTTGTCTTCCTCCAGTCAGAATGGTTGAGATGCAGGGCTTCCTGGCAGGAATCTCCAAAACAGCCCTGATCAATCCTTTGCTTCACTTTTCATTTCCACTTTTTATTTCTTTTCCCTCTTTTAAGTTTCTCTCTTTTACCATGCTGATCCCCTCCCATACAATCAGCCCACCTCTGCTTACCCTTTCCCCATTGGTACTGTTCTGTGTTGGTTTTTGTTTTGTTTTGTTTTGTTTTACACAGAGGAACTTCAGTCCAGAAGGACTTTGAGAAACTTGGGTGATTTGGACAAGAGGCACCTCATGAAGATTTACAAGAGAAGTGTCAAGTCCTGTGAGTAGGGAGGAATAACTGTGCCCATGAGGAGAGGTTGAGGGACCTGGGCTTCTTTAGCCTGCTGAAGTGGAGGTGAAGGGCAGTAGAGTAGGAGCCTGTGAGTGCTTGAAAGGTGGTTTCAGAGATGATGGAAAGTGGGAAACAGCGTGAGAAGGGGAAACAGCCACAAACTGCAGCTTGTGGGGTTCAGATGTGACTTCAGAAAAAGGAAGTGTCACTTGAAGGGTAGAGCTGTGGTGCTACAGGTCACCCAGAGGGAGTCTGTGATCAGCTACTGGCTTTGTGTCTCAAGGAAAAGCAAGTGAGGGCAGAGAGACATCAGCAAAGGTAGGGAGATCCTGGGGTGGGAGTGCACACCCCCACATTCACACTGCCCCAGGAAGAGCCCTGAGCACAGCGTGAGGGAAAGGATCATCCTACCCAGGGGCTGGCTGTCAGTGCCTGGCCATTCTGCTTGACAGAACTCATCCAGGTTTATTTGGCATCAGAGTCACCTGCACGTTCCCTTTGCCTGCTTGCAATTAGTGCCTCCAACTTTGTGCTGTAATCAGCCTCTGGGGAGGCTTTGTGAGTAACGACCCTCAGTGGGACCCATTAAAACACCAAGAAACTTTGGCATTTGCTTCTGACTTTAACTTCTTGAGAGGCTTGTTCAATCTCCTCTCAGTATCTGAGGTTCACGGACTCAGCACCAAATACACCAGAGGCACCATTAAAATGCCAAAGCCCTAACAACCAATCTCACTCCCCCTAATTTTCTTCAGTTCTTCAGTTCTTGTGTGGCTAATTGGAGAGGATTCAGGGGTGTATTTACAAGAAGAAGATTTCAATGAACACCTGAAAAAGAAAGGATTTCTGCTTTTTAAGCTTCCTTTATTTTCCAGCTTACAGAATAAGTGATATCCACATTCTCCAATTCATACTGACCCAGAGGGTCTCTACCATAATGAAGTCTGAACATGCAGGAAAAGCAGCATTTTCGATATGACACCTTTATGGCCAACTTTCCTCCTCACCTCCCCAACCCTGCCATTTCTCTCATCAGCCACTGGGGACTTACCTCACTCCTGTTAAAACCTAACCTTTTTCCACTCAAGTCTGTAGCTGAATGTTACAGCTCCTATGCACCAATTCCCACCTGTTTTCCTTGGACAACTACTTGCAGACACAGGAGGATTTTTCTTAATTGCAAACAAGCAAAAATAGAATATGATACAGTTTAATAAAAAATCAAATATACTCCTCAACCGCATGTTAAGTCCAAGCTATCTCCAGTGAGGTCCACTTTCCACAAGGAATAACCCTCCTTGAAGTGTTTTTTGACAGATAGCTAGGAAAGGATAGATAGAAACAGAACTGAGGAGTTGGACAAAGAGACAATGAGACTCCTGAAAGACGAGGCAAGCTTCAGACTCCCTGAAGCTCAGAGCAGCAACTGGAGAGTTGAGAGGTATCAGATGGATAAAGAGCAAGTGGAGGAGGAAGACTGGAAGATTACAGAAAGTTTTCCAGATAGTCCAGATAGTCTGACATAAAGGAAACTTTATAAATGATCACTTTAATGAGGACAGGTGAAAATATGTGAAAGGTTAGTGAGATTATATCCACAGCATAATAGACAGAGCAGTGCTAATGTGAAGCCAGGGGCAGGTCAATATTTCTTCTCCTGAGATTCATACCCTTCCTGAAATTTTCCATTATTTTTTCACGGGAAAATGTTGACATTTTATTAAAAATATTCTACCACTTCAGCTGAGGAAAAGATGCTCCCCTTTTTTCTTTAAATGTTGAAAACAGTTCTTCACCTTTTCAGGCAGAGCTCAGGCGTCTCACCACAAGCATTCAGTGGCACTTGGGGAGGTCCTGGTGTATCTGAGGTACCTGCCTGGGCCTGGCACCTCACAGGGGTCTTGTGGGAGACCAGAGCCCCTTGGAGCTGCAGATGGAGGCTGGGCAGAGGAAACCAGGACACCTGCAATGGCACCAGATGTCTGTATTCCTGTGACTGTATCCGACCCCTATTCTGGAAATCACTTTGCTTTAAAAAAAAAAAAACAACTTTCGAAAGACCAGTAATATTTCTGTTACAATCAGGCCTGCATCACTAAAAAAGATATTTCTGTGTCTCGCACAGAGTCCAGTGGTCCAAAACCACTCATGGCCCAGGGCTGTCCATGACACTCCTCACCCTCTGTACAGAACGAGTGGCACTCACCAGAGACAGGAGTGACCACAAAACCCACATCCGAGCCCTGTGCCTGTTGGTGGCCTGTCAGGTTCTCAGGCAGACAGGACCTCACAACCCCTTACCGCAGACAGGAGTCAAGTATTGGTCTATCAGCTTCACCCATAGAAGTCATCCCACAGCCACTTTCCCACCCATGTACCTGCTCCTGGTCCATCACCTGCAGAGACAGAAGGGACCTCACTCTCACCTTTATGGTCATGGGCCTCCTACTATCTAAGCAACTTCTGAGAAAGAACTAATCTCATAAAAATGTCCCCAGCCATCAGCTTCCTGGTGGCCTACAAGCTGATCAGACACAACTGACCTCATAATCACCCACCAAGCCAATGGGCCTGCTGCTGGTCTTTCACCTGCCCTTATGGAAATGACCTCGGCATGGTCTTGGCTTCCATCCAGTCAGGTATTCATGCAGCAATGACTTCACAATCATCACCTGAGCGATGGGCCTGCTGCTGGCCTATCAGAGGCTGAGATAGAGGTGACCTCACAGTCACCATCCAAGCCATGTAACTGTTTCTGGCCTATCAGCTGCTCAGTTCTGAATGACCTCACAATCAACATCCTAGCCCTGTGCTGCTTAGAGGCCTATCAGGTCCTCAGGCAGAAGTGACCTCACAAACAATTGCCCCAAGCATTATCCAAGTGCTGGCTTATCAGCTGCTCAGATAGAGGTGACCTTACAATCATCTACCAAACCCACACACCTGCTGATGGCCTTTCCTCTTCTCTGATGGACAAGGCTTGTGTTCTTGCTTGGGAGGTCACTTCTGACTCAGCCTCTGATAGGCTAGCAGCAGCCTCATGGCTGGGGCATGCGCATGTGAGGTCACTCCTGCCTTAGCAGCTCATAGACCAGCAGCAGGCACATGGCTTGGATGATGATGGTGAGGTTAGTTGTATGTGCTCAGCTGAACGCGGGGGTTGAGTTAGCATCCTGGCTGGAGATCCTGGCAAGAATCTCAGAAACTGCAGGCCTCCAACAACCTAGTGACAAAAAAGTGCTCAGCTGAGAGGGACACCTGAACTGTCAGGCTAGAAATGACTCCCTTAGGGAAGACAGGAGCATGTGGGAAGGTGAGGACCATAATACTGAAGGGTCTTGCAGAGTTATTTGCATAAAACCACTTCAATTTTGCAAGCTGATTCTCAGCTATGACCCTTCAAGTATTTCCTGCCAACTTGCAGGAAAGTGCTTGAGCATCAGGTGATGATTCTCAGGGTCCAAAAGCAATGTTGTGATTTGCATCATTTTCAGCACAAAAAATAAGCTCTGGGTACTTGAGACTACTCACTGTTGTATGTGCATCTGGGAGTAGTGGTTGTAAGAGGCCAATTGTTTTCTGAAGAAATACTCTGTCTTTGGACGTTTTCCTTATTTGCCCATTTTGAAAGGTAATGTCTGTGGCACTGCTGCTCGAAAGAGGACCTCTGAGTGCTCCGTCATGGCAAGACCTTTTCCTTGTTAACTATACCAGAGAAAAAAGTCCCACCATGTCAAAGCTGCTCTCTGAGGCCTCCTCCTGGAAGTCAGCCCTGGACGTCTTGTTTCAGGGCCCAGGGCAGTGTGCAGTGTGCAGGTTGCAGCAGAGATCCCCAAATCAGTGAGCCCTTTGGCAGGGAGACATTAGGACCCCCCCCCCCTTAATTCACTGGATTGGGGGGTTAATTGGATGGTTAATTAAGAGCAAAGAGTTTCTAGGATACTGCCATGTTAGAAGAAAAGAGAGTCCGCACCAATTATGTTTACTGGTAGTAACCCCCCCAATAAGACTTTATTAGCAGGAGATAGAGGCAGCTACTATGCCTCTAGTGCAAGCAAACTTGGGATTCGACAGATCTCAGAAGTGTTATCTTCAAGAAACTCCTCCAAGGAAGCCTTTCTGAAAGATGACCTCTTCTAATCCAAATACTCTAAGCTGTATATTTATATGTATTTCACAAGAGATCTGGGATATCTTTGGTTAAACATGGGACAGGAAAGCCCAAATCAAATAAGGGATGGAAATCATGGAGAATATATATATTAAAAAAAAAAGAAGAAGAAAGAAAGAAAGAGAAAAGACAAAGCATTCTGTAAACATTAGAATTTATTCCACTTTTCTTTGTATTTCCCAGTACCTGTGAATTACCTTTGATATTAGTTTCCATGGGTTTTCTTTCTCAGATAGCCTGTATTTCAACTGCAGAAGATGGTGCTTCTGAGCCCTTGTTTTTAGGCTGTCCAATTTTACTTGTATAAAAAAGTCACCATTAAACAGAAATGCATGTTTTTTTGCTTCATACATTGTCATTCTAAAAGTAGTACAGACTCACATGACTGGTTCAGTATACCATAATAATCACAGATGTAGCTTTTCCATTTTTCATTTCTTTTCATCCAAAAGGATGTATTTGATATTATAAAGTGCATTTATGAATACTTGGGAAAAGACCCATCTGTTTCCTTTCTGAAGTATATCTGAAAAATTAGAAGTGGTGAATGAATATTTGGGATGGCAATATCTGGGACCCCGATGAACTCCCCAGTTCGGAGTCAGACACTGAGCCTGAGGGGGAGGCAGCTGCCCGGCCGGTGGCAGAGCAGCGGATCACCGGACTGAATGCAGCCAGTCTGAAGGGACCACAACTCCTGGCGATTTTAAAGCATTGGAGCTGCAGGATATGCAGGGACACTACAGGCAGCAGCCCCGCGAAGGGTCGTCAGAGTGGCTGTTGAGGCTGTGGGACGACAGGGCAGATGCAGTTCATTTTACTAGAGAGGAGCTCGGTCGGATGGAGGCTCTGCCCCAGGGTCCCAGGCTGCACAACACTCTCTGCACCCTGCACCAGCAAAACCAAAACGTTTCCCCTCCCTAACAGAGTGGGTGCTAGGTGCAGTTGTTTAACCTGGCCGACCGCCACGGTCATCGATGGTGGGCTCACTGCATGGACTACTGTCGCAGCAGGGTTAAACCAGCTGTGGCAATTAGGAATGTTGTCTGGAATTTATTCCCCCTGAGTTTACGGGACTGGATCAGATCCCCATGAGCAAAACCATCCAGACTAAGATGCTGCAAACTGCCCCTCCCCATTCTGCACAGGACTCCGTCCCACCAAGGAGGCTCAGTAACCGTGAGTGGCCTTGGCGGGGACGATGTGCAAGACTCGCCTATGCAATTAAAACTGGCGATGAGCAAAGCAGACCCCATTAGGGTTTTTGCGTTGGTGGTCCTAATCTGAGAGTTTCCTGAATATGCTACATACTTCTGGGGGTTTGACCACAGGTGTGAAACACTGGTGCTGGCTGACATTCAAGATCTTTTCACGATACAAAAAGCATCAACATTTATTTCATGGCATTGGATATAAACAAAGAGAAAATGAGAATCCCTTGTGCAGTTCTGGTCTCCCACCTCAAGAAAGAAAAGTAGGACTAGGAAAAGGGAAGGGAAAGTTGATGAAGGCAGCAAGACGAATTTCACCACGCATGACATTAGTTACTCCCGTCACACCTTCAACTGACTGCATTCTGAAATGGATCCTCCCAACCGTACCATAGCGAGCAAATTCTTCCTCAAGGCCTTTTCAGTCACTCATGAAATGCAAATCCTCTTCTTCACGCTGTCGTGGGTGATTTATCTGCTCACTGCCATGGGCAATATGGTCATGATAGCCATCATTTGGCTCAACCAGTTCCACCCCTAGCATCTCTCTTCCCCAGCAGCTTCTCCTTCTTAGATATTTGGTTCCCTTTGCCCCTAAAAGGTTTGTCGGCCTCATCTTGGAGATTAGGACCATCCCATGGCTGCTTGCTGGTTCCAGACCTTCCTTTCCATCTTCCTGGGCACAGCTGAGTTCAACCTGCTTGTTGTGATGTCTTTCGATTGCTGCAGAGCCATTTGCAACCCATCACACTGTATCATCTTTATGAAGCCCCGGCTGTGCTCCACACTCATCTTTATCCAGTGGGTGATGGCATCTCTATCCTTGCTCAGCCCCACCATCTTATATTCCAAGGTACCCTGTGTCCCCAGTAAAGAGACTCTTTCTTCTGTGGCTTCATCCCTTTGATGAGAGCAACCTGCATGGGCACCAGCTGCCTTCAAACATGAGCTTTGTTCCCTTCTCCGCTATGTTGCCGAGCTCCTTCACACTGACCACTGTGTCTGATGCCTGTGCTAGATGCACTGTCCTGAGAATACCCTCTGGGAAAGCCATAAGAAGCCTTCTTCACCTGCATATCTCACACTGCCATAGTCACTATTGCATATGGTAGCTCCATTTTTGGCTACATGGGGCCTGAATACAGCAAATCCTGTGCACAACCAAAGCCTGAGAAAAGGGTTCAACAGAGGGTTACCTCTGTGGTGAGCAGAGAAGCTGCTTTGCTGTAAGCTCTCAGCAGCTTTGCAGGTTTCTCTAAGAAAGCACATTCAGGAGAAGCATGATTTTAGGTGACATCCAGCAGACTAAGAAAACAGTCTGAGGAGAACCTCTGTTTCACTACTTGAAACCCATCATCTCTTCCTCCTGCCCTTGCACTCTTGAAGCATCCTATTTGTGGAGTCATCTGCTCCTTTCCTTTATATGTCTAAAACCAAATGCAAAGGTGGAGGGAAAAACATCAGTATTTATTGCTTATGTTTTCTTTGGACTTCCTTCTGTTAGACACATTCTTTGGTTTGAAAAAGAAATTAGCTACTAAAATAATTAAGAGGGTGGAGACAGAAATAGTGAGTTTCATTGACTTCATTAGAGGTGTCTGTGAGCAGCTGGTGCCTGTACTCGTTTTCCCTTAGTCCCTATATAGTCAACAAAGAGAGAGCTCTAGAGGCTGGGTCCTCCCAGACTGTAATTGACAGGTGAAAGAAGTGTTACCAGTCCTCTCCCTCTCTCCAAGATGGAAGGAAGCTAACTTGCTCAAACCAAAGTGCCCAACTTCTAAAATATAACCCTGCTTAGTATTTTTTGTTGTTGTTGTTCCAGACTGTTCCTATCTCAAATAATCAAAAGGACAGCCTTTAAGTTCTTTAAGATGAGAAGATTTCACCCTTCCCCTAAAGGGAAAGCAAGGCATTTAGGTCAGGACATTTAATAACAGTGTTTCCTCAATGCTTCTGGAGAAACAGAGAGGAATAAGCTGTGGAAGAAAGCAGGGGATTACAGAAGACATGCTCAGTACTGGCTTGTTTTGAAAGCAACAGCCTCACAGAAGTTCCAAGTCAAAAAAGGCAAGGACTGAAAAGTAGAAGGAATAACTTTCAACATACTTATCTACATGGATGGACTGGCATCTGCAGATACTAGTAAGTACTTTTGCCGGGAGATTAGGTTGCCTTTTGAAACACAGATGTGATGGATGTTTGCAATAGGTCAAAGTGAACAGGGAATTTCCCAGGCATGGCATGAACTAGTTCACAACCTCTTTACAATACTGTGCTTGTGAGAAAGAATCCTTTGTGAGTGGCTGGAAAAGGTAGAAAGAAGACAGTAAAATCTCTGAGGCCTCTCAGTGAAATGTGAAGCAGAGAAATCTGGGTGTGATGCATGGCTGAGAGGAATATTTCTGTCTGTGTTACATAGGAAGCAAGCAAGGGAGCAAAGAAGGAAGGATCTCCCCTCCCATTGAGACTGTGAAATTCTCACACTTGCTTCTTCGTGCTCCTGTCTCAGCAGGATGTACTGAAATTGGGCATGGGAGCAGGAAATGAAACTGTGGTTGCTGAGTTCATCCTGGAGGGTTTCTCAGGGCTTGATCAAAGGCTACAGCTGTTTCTCTCCCTGATCCTTCTACTCATATACCTGACAACAGTGACAGGGAACACAACGATCATTTTCCTCGTGTGTGTGGATCACCTCCTGCAAACCCCCATGTACTTCTTCATCAGCAATCTGGCATTCCTGGAAATCTGGTTCACATCCTCCACAACCATCAAACTGTTGGTGATTCTGAGCTCTGGTAGGAGAACAATCTCATTTAGCAGCTGCTTTGCCCAGTCCTATTTCTGTTTTGCCCTGGGTTTTACAGAGTTCTCTCTCCTTGTTGTCATGTCCTTTGACCGCTACGTTGCCATCTGCCAACCTTTGCATTATGCTGCCATCATGAAGCAGCAGCTCTGCACCCACCTGGTTGTTGCTGCATGGATCCTAGGCTTCACACTCTCGAGTTACCACCTGGTTCTGTTCTCAAAGCTGACTTTCTGTGGCCCCAACAAGATCCAGCATTTTTTCTGTGACAACTCCCCCTTATTCAAACTGTCCTGCTCTGACACCAGCCTGCTTTGGAAAGCAGACTCCATTTTCATATCATTTGTAGTGCTGGGTTCCTTATGTTTAATTCTGGTGTCCTACATGTGCATCTTCCACTGTATTCTGCACATGCCATCAGCATCTGGGAGGAAGAAAGCTTTTGCTACATGTTCTTCCCATCTCACTGCCTTAGCCATCGCATATGGAAGCTGCATTGTTCTCTATGCACAGCCCACAGAAGAGGTTTCCTTGGAGACCAACACAGTTGTAGCTTTGCTGAACACTGTCCTGTACCCCTTCTTAAACCCCTTCATCTACAGTCTCAGAAACAAGACTGTGAAGCTGGCCCTGGAGGAAGCCCTCGGCCGTGCAAAGGTTTGGCTTTTCCCCTGGTCATGATGCTTTTCATGACAGCAATTCTAATCATGTATCATGTATTATATCACACAGACATATATATAGCTATTAAATACAGATGCCTCGGGAGATTTATTTTCTCGTTAGATTGTAGTGTTGAAAGAAAGGAATGTGAATTGCGAGTCTTGGTTACAGAGGGTTATTATAAACAAAATCTAAAAAATATTAATAAAACATTGAATTCACACAGGACTAGGACATCGACTGCCAGTGCATGCTGACACAAGGAAGTTTTCATGAGTCATCTCAGGAAATTTAGCTGAAAACTCTGGGGACAACGTCCAAGGGTTGTTGAGGAAAGCGCAAAACACTTTCTCTCCCTGAATAACAGAAGATATTAAGCATGAAAATTAAGCTCAGACATTACAATGGGTTCAAATTCATTGGATTCAAATCCATAAAACACTTCTCAGTTTCATTAGTGTGATGAAGACAGCATCATTGATTTGTCAATGATAGCATGCAGATGATAGTTTTATTATTCACTTTGGAGGGAGATTTCTTAAAAAATCATATTTTCGTAACATACTGTCAGTTTGTCCACTATTAAAAGCCCTGCTTTATCTCCACTGATGACTCCAGGATGCATTCTCCTGAAGGATGAAAAAAAAGAATGTATTTCTTCTTGGATAATTAGGCATTTTCTACCTTCTTTTTCTTTGCTGAAGCAGTATTTCATGATTGAGATTTATTTCAAATAAACTATGTATGCTTCTATCACACTTTTTTCTTCTTGTCCATCAATGAAATTATATATTCCCACCTTATTTTACACTTCTGTCTCTATCCATATATTTACATGGCAAAGTGAGGGGCAGGAGCATGTACAATTCATAAAAGGAAACATCTGTTAGAGAAATAATCAGCACACAGAGATCCCTTTTCTCCTTTTATTTTGCAGTCCACAGGGAAAAACAAAGCAGAGGGGAAGGGAAAGTGAAAGCATTGCCATTGCTTTACTCCTTGGCAGTTGTTTCTAATCAGCATTTCATTTTGTTAGGGCTTCTGAGGAGCAGAATTACTGTTAACAGCTCTTTTAAACTTTGTGTGTGAGCATCCCATTTCCAAAGGGATTTCTACAAGGGTGAACTCTTTTTAGGAAAACTGGGTCCAGTTCAGCTCTGCAGCCCGTCTCCTCATGTGGGACCCCAGGGAAGCTATGGCGTTTTGGGTGACCAAAGCTCAGCCCAGTAGAGCACCTGGGTGCTCTTGGGCATCTCAGTCATCTTGCTGCAAGGTGGGTCCTTGTGCACCACAGCGAAGGATGTGGTGGCCCTGGGTCTTCCCATCCAGGCCCGCAGCTCCACCGGCAACACAGGGTTAGGGTATGCAGGCAGACGCCTAGGCTCTGCCTCGGGGTTGAGATAACTGAACAGGGCGTGAGAAACTAGTGGCTATGAGAAATCATTGGACACTGCAGGGAACAGAATGAGACCCTGCCAAGTTCCAGACAGCATGGTGAGCGATGGCTAGATTTCAGCGGTGGTTAAGGGAGAGTTATATGAGAAAAGGACAAGCGTCACACCTAACTGGTGTATTGGGGATCCTCCGGGGAGCAGACTCTTGCAGCACCAGCAGTACCAAGGTAACGATATCAGAAGCACCATATGAGCCAGAGGTTACCCAGCCAACCGTACCAGAAATATTAAACTTGAGTACATAGGCAGTAAAACTGGCACCAATGAAGAAAAAAATACTTAGAGATGGGCTGTTTATTTCAAAGGGGATAAAGCTGGAGAAAGGGAGGGATCAAGCTGCATCATGGAAGAAGCAGCATGGGAAAATGGAGGCAGAGGGAATAAAAGGGGCCAGTCATGTGTAAGCAAGCTGCTGGCAGGGACACTTGTCTGGCCAGGCTGTGTACCTGCTCTCTGCGGTGTAGCCTATCATTGTATTAAATCCTTTTCCTAGCTCTTTTCTGGGTGAGCGTGCTCGCTGTTCTGCGTGAGTGCATGTGTGGAAGGCTTGCAGACGTCAAGGCAGCCAGCTACCAGAGACACCATGCGAGGGTGCGTGTGAGGTCTCCTGCAAGCTCTGAGTCTGATTAGCTGGTGAGCAAGAACAGGACCAGGCTGTTTGTATCGTTCATGTTTATGAGTGCTGTTCGTGTCTCCGTGGTGCCTGTAAAGGTACTGTGCCCCTGCTGGAGGTGATTTTTTGGTGGTCGACCATGTCCGGACAGAGTGTGTGTATGCCTCTTGGAAGTACATGCCCAGCCTCGCTGCTGGCAGGACCAGGGAACAGGGAACCGCAGTAGTCTCCCTTCCAGCGGACCAGGAAGGAGGAATCCGTTTATTCAAAAATCCACTGGATCCAGCATCCTTTAACAGCGCAGGCCTTGGAGGTGCTGCAGCCACTTGGTCTTGATGTTGAGGTCCCGCTTCTCCATCACCTTGTGGTTCCCAAAGGGCACAGAGGCTTAGGCTTTGGGGTTGCAGTGTGAAGGACCAACTTTGGCACACGTCCTTCTAGTTCCCCACTATTGATTTAAGCAATACAAATACAGAGATCTTATAAGTGTTTGGGTCAGTGATCCCCTAGAGTCAAAGGCAGTTTTGTTTTGTTTGTTTTGTTTTCTGATCAGACTTTCCATCTGCCAACCTTTATCGTAAAAGTGGCTGGGGTTGGACAGGCAGTGCCATATGCTCTACCCTCCATTTCTAAACCATCCACAGAAAGTAGCACTATTTAATCAATCTAAATAGCAGGGGCAATGGCCACTGTTTTGTTGGTGGTCCATAAACAGGACAGTTGCGCTGAGCAAAACTCCCTTGTCTGAGGATCTGCTACACATTACTAAACACATCTTCATTGTGTCCAAGGGTAAAAAAAAGCTGGGGGATATTTAAGCCAAAAAACAGTCTCAGATATCTCAAGACCTTTTTTCTCCTTTTACACAACAAACATTACTCTCATGTTAAGGATGGCAGGAAGGTATTTGGGTCGAGAAACTTTTCTGAGCTTTGTCAGGCATTGCTCAAACATCTCCATAGCTGCATTATTCCCATTTCTGCCGGCTGCAAGACCGCAGATAACATGGGCACAACTATAAGATGCCCTAGCTGCAAGCTGATGTGTAGATCTGGGCCAGCACAAGGCCCTGGCTGTTAGTCTTTAAATGGTTTGTCCAGGATTTTGTGAGAGAGGTGCCCAGTCTGCATGGAAAAGCACCACAAATGTAAAAGCTGGGAATGCTTTTTGTATCGTGAAAAGATCTTGAACGTCAGCCAGCACCAGTGTTTCACACCTGTGGTCGAACCCCAGAAACAGGGAAGGGCTGTATTTGCTGTGCTACGTAACATGTGCAGGAAACTGGGACAAATCACGTTTCTCTCCTGGAGGTAGCACTAGAAGTAGCACGGGATGAAGAAGGGGTGGAAAGGAAAGCGCGGTGAGAAGGGGAGTTCAGGAGGGTCACGAGTCTCGGGGACTTTCTGGGGTTGGCTCAGCCCGTGCCGGCTCCATGGTCTCCATGGTGAGGGACAGTCTGCAAAGCACTAACCATCTCTATGGTCATCTGGAAGGGACAGTCCATCTCTATGATCAGGTGGCTCCTCTGGGCCGGCCTCCAGCGCTTCTCTATGCTCTCCCAGCAGAGGGGCGCTCTGGGATCCCCCCTCCAGCCCCTTTCTTGGCTGCTGATGGAGACAAAATTTCAGGGCCACCTGCTCATGGCAGATAATGCCTGTTATAGGTAAACGTGACAAATTGACAACCACTCGGGCCGGGTTGCATAAATCCCAATTTAATAGAATAATTGAGCAAGTCACAAGTAAGCAAAACAGCGCTGGGCGGCCGGGGAGTCTCCTGCTCCACCAACGGCGCGCGCAACACCCCCCTCACAGTCTCCTTATATGCGATTCCAGTTCCGGGTATACACGGCACTTCCTGTAACTTCTGCGGTTGCGCCGGCTGTTGCTAGGGGGTCTTCTTCAGCCTTCTGGTGGTCGTGGGAATGAAGGCTGGAGTCTTCCTCTGCGTTGTGTGTGGTGACCCTCAGGTCATGCATATATTTTACAACTGTGTGACCTCGCCATTGCCATATTAGGCTATCTAAACTAACATCGCTGCCTCGCTGGCTCCACTTAATTATCTCAGGTGGGGTACATGCCCTCATTACAGGATGTTGTGGTTTTAGCCCGTAATTAGCGCCTAGTTTCATCGTAAAATCACTTCCCGATTTGATGTAACAAACTAGCACCTATCATAATCCCCCCTTTTTGTTTTGGTTCCTTCTAATTTGTTCATCAAATCGAACAACAGCTTCCTGTGCCAGGGAGAGCATAGGGTTATGCTCACTCTCATCTTCATTAAGTTGTTCATATTGACTTCTTATCAACAGTAGGTGGGCAGCTTCGAGTCTGCTTTTTGCTAAGTTAATTATTCTATTTACTATACATAGTCCAAAGGTCAACACAAGTACTAATAAAGCCAATGGACCCGCGATTGTAGACAATAGGGTGGTTAGCCAGGGAAAATGACTGAACCATGACTCATACCACCCTTGCTGGGCTTCTCTTTCTTTTTTACATCTTTCAAGGCCTTCTCTCAGTTTTGCCATAGTATCCCTGACAACTCCTGTATGATCTGCGTAAAAACAACATTCTTCCCCTAGGGCTGCACACAATCCTCCCTGTTGTAAAAATAAGAGGTCCATCCCTCTTCTGTTCTCTAACACCACTTCTGATAGTGATGTTAACGACTTTTCTAAGGCTGTAATGGATTTTTCTATTCGTTTCAAGTCCTCATCTACAGCCGCCCGTAGGGTGCTAAGGCCTTGCTGTTGCTTCACTAGGGAGGAAATTCCGGTTCCCGCTATAACTAGATTCGGCCCTATTGCTTGAGGAATGGATTGCACACTTTCTTTCTTTATGAAAATTAATCCACCTCTATCGGTCCCGGACTCCCAGAACCGGACTCCCCAGGTCTTTCCCAAAAACCATCCCGGATCCTCCGGACGGGTGATATTTATCACTAAATGTTTACAAGTTCCCGGGGGGGTATAGTGGGGATTTCCCCGATACCCCAGCTGGAAATCCTCTTTAGGGGGGGTACACCCAGAAGGCCCCCATTTTACTGATAAAAACCTGTCTGACCCTGCTTCTGGAGTCCAATCCGAGGCTATAGTTTCACATTGTGATATGTGCTAATTTGTTGCATCAAAGTGAGAAACAGCCTTGGGAACATCTTGTATTGTGGTATGTACTAATTTGTTACATCAGTGAGAAACAGCCTTGGGAACATCTGTGGGAACATCCTACAGCCTGTGGTGGGGGGGCATGTACTCCGCCTGAGAAAATTGAGCTGAGCTAGCGAAGTAGCAATGTTAGTTTAGATAGCCTAATATGGCACACAATGCAGAGGAAGACTCCAGCCTTCATCCCCACGACCACCAGAGGGCTGAAGAAGACCCCCCTAGCAACAGCCGGCGCAACCGCAGAAGTTACAGGAGGTACCCCGTATACCCGGAACTGGAATCGCATATAAGGAGACTGTGAGGGGGGGTTGTGCGCGCCGTTGTTGGTGGAGCAGGAGACTCCCCCCCGGCCGCCCAGCGCTGTTTTGCTTACTTGTGACTTGCTCAATTATTAAATTGGAATTTATGCAACCCGGCCCGAGTGGTTGTCAATTTGTCACGTTTACCTATAACAATTTGGTGCCGTGACTCGGATGCAGGCTTCCCTGGTTTCGGGACTCTGACTCGGGGGGGGCGCCCCATCCCGTTTTCGGATGGCCCCTGAGTGGGTGGTTCCCCTACCATAACCTGTATTTCCGAACCCTAAATCAGGACAAGTAAGCAAAAGAACTGCAGTATCCCGTAAACTTTGTGCACGAAGATCCGAACGAAGACTCAGGACTGAGTGAGTATATGTATGCGGTTCCGTTCGGTTGGGGTGGGATACCCGGAGCACGTGAGACGTCCCCAGGGAACGGAGTGAGTGCGGACCCTCCAGGAGAGGGGGTCCTTAGTGCGGACCCTCCAGGAGAGGGGGTCCTTGTGTAACTGGGGACGGTGTGAGTGCGGACCCTCCAGGAGAGGGGGTCCTTGGTGCGGACCCTCCAGGAGAGGGGGTCCTTGGTGCGGATCCTCCAGGAGAGGGGATCCTTATGTAGCGGGGGACCGAAAAGGGGCACCCGACGGCCGACTAGGCGGCCCTCCGCGAAGGGACAACCGTCCTAGCAGTAGAGACTCGGGTGGTGTGAGTGCGGTCCCCTGCGGAGAGAAAGAGAGTTGTAAAAGAGAGTGACTGAGGTGGGTGCTCCGGAAGATGGGACAGAAAAAGAGCAAGTCTTCTGATCCCATAGAGGGCTTTACGGTACGGTTACCGGATATACCACCCGATAGCCCTTTAGGATTAATGATTAAATATTGGAACGATTGGCCCTCCCGAGAAGGCAAAAGCCGAGAAAAAATGGTATATTACTGCATGCAAGTATGGGGTGGGAAGCAGATTAGAAGAGACCATCTTTATTGGCCAGTATACGGGTCTTTTGAAAATTGGATATGTCAGACTCTAAATATATATGTGAATTCAAAGGAGCCCTTTAGTCCAGAAGAAAGTGAGTATGCTAGTTTATGGATAAGACCAGATACTCGGACCATGATATTTACCCTGAAAGAGAAAGGTCCGAGGAAGAAAAGCAAAATACTGGAGGAACTTCTCGTTTCTCCTCCCCCCTGTATTCCCTCAGCTCCGGCTCAAAACCCAACACCAGCCCCTCCTCGTAGCCCCTCTCCAACGACCCCAGACCGGGATCTAGACCCTCCTAGTTCCCCAGAAGAAACCCGAAGGGTCACGAGGAGTACTACAACAAAAAGCTGAAAAATGGATAACCGATGCCAGGCTATTAAAATATGAGGGCATTTTAATCCATTCTCCAAAGTTGGAAATTGAGACTACAAGCTTGCAGAATCCAGCCCAGTTCCTGTATGGGGAACCCAGTGGTCAATTAAGACATGATTGTATACGTCTAATAGAATACCAAACTAAAATAAGGGAAGATTTAGAAGAAGAAGAGTTGCCAGAGGGGACTAAATTCTTTGTGGACGGATCCTCTCGCGTAGTTGAAGGAAAACGCAGATCAGGGTATGCTATTGTAGATGGGAAGTCTCTAGAGTTAATAGAATCAGGGCCCCTAGACAAAACTTGGTCGGCCCAGGCTTGTGAATTGTATGCGGTTTTTAGAGCCTTAGAAATTTTAAAAGGCAAAATAGGGACTATATATACTGACTCTAAATACGCTTATGGAGTGGTACATACATTTGGGAAAATATGGGAAGAAAGAGGACTGGTTAATTCACAAGGGAAGAATTTAGTGCACGAAAAATTAATTAGAAAAACTTTAGAAGCTCTGAGGGGACCTCGGAAAATCGCGGTAGTACACGTTAGGGGCCATCAAAAGGGCACATCTTACCACATAAGGGGAAATAATCTGGCAGATGAAGAAGCAAGAAAGGCAGCTTTACACCTGTTGTCTGAAGGAAAAGAGGGCCACGATAAGCTAGATACCAGGATGAGTTTTACTAAACAGGAAATAGATAAATTACGACAGATAGGAGCCATAGAAAAAGAAGGTAAATGGGTGCTGCCCGATGATAGAGAAATTGTATCCAAAGGCGTAGCTTGGAGAATCATGAAAGAATTCCACCGACAGACTCATTGGGGAGTGCAAGCATTAGTAGATCAGTTTGGGACCAAGTATATGTGCATTGGAATATATGACATAGCAAAAAAACTAGTAGAAGAATGTTTGACCTGTCAGAAGGTTAACAAGCAGCACCTCAGAGAAAAGGTCCCAGGGGGACGATCAATAGCCAGGAGGCCGTTTGAGAAAATACAGGTTGACTTTACAGAACTCCCGAAAGTGGGCAGGTATAAATACCTATTAGTTATAGTAGATCATTTAACTCACTTTGTAGAAGCCTTCCCCGTAGCCCGAGCAACTGCGAAATCGGTAGCCAAGATATTGTTAGAAAATATCATACCCCGGTATGGGAATGTGTTGGTCATAGACTCAGACAGGGGGCCACATTTTACATCCAAAGTCATTAGAGAAACATTAGATCCTTTAGGAATCAGGTGGGAGTATCACACTCCTTGGCATCCTCAAAGTTCGGGAAAGGTAGAAAGGATGAATGGGGAAATAAAAAAACAGTTAACGAAGCTAATGATGGAAACCCAGATGAATTGGATCAAGTGTTTACCCTTAGCTTTATTGAATATACGAACTCAGCCCAGAACTGACACAGGAGTCTCCCCTTTTGAAATGTTATATGGGATGCCATACGATTTAGAAATACCGAAAGAACATCCTAAAGTAGAAGAGAGATTATTACAGAAATATATTACAGAGCTTATGAAGAGAAGACAAGAATTGATAAAGAAAGGACTAATAGTACAGAGACCTCCACTAGATGTAGCTATTCACCGAGTTAACCCTGGAGACAAGGTTTTAATTAAAACCTGGAAAGACTCGTCCTTGACTCCCCGCTGGGAGGGACCTTTCCTTGTTTTGCTTACCACAGACACTGCTATTGGCACCGCAGAGCGAGGATGGACACACGCTAGCAGAATTAAAGGACCGATTTCGGAATCATCGTGGGAAGCCTTTGGAAACCCGGACAATTTAAAAGTAACCTTCAAGAAGAAACCTGGAATCCTCGATAAGTGAGACCACCTTTTGTAAAACCTAACATAGTATTTGTTATAACCCCACATTGTATTTGTTATCCATTTGTGTGTTATGCATGTAGGGTTTGTGAAGGGAAGTAGTGGACTCATTGTTAGTACGGGTATCTCCCTAGCGGCATCTGCCGCCTTTGTTACGACAAAATTGACTTATTGGACATTAAAAGATCATAAGAAAAGATTGGTAGAATGGTGGGAAGCCTTTGTTAAAAGGCCAATATTAAAAACACCAATTGTAGGTGGACCGTGCCGTATGTTGGGTGTCTCTCTTGAAAAAAACTGGGAAGCCTTTCAAATCAGAAAGGTACATAAAGGAGGTTCCCCTGAAGAATACGGCTGCTGTCGAGAAGACGGTACACCCTGCTGCTCTGAGCAAAAGAGTAGGCAGAGGAGACAGAGACGTACAGAAACTGTGGGGATCGAGGCCGACAAGCCACCTCCTAAGCAGGAATACCTAAAATTATAAGACCCAGACTTTTTAAAGTCCCAGAGACACCTGGCATCACGGATCGCCCCTCCAAGGCATTAAGAGTTTGTAAAGTATCCGTTAAACCAAGCCATGGGTCCACTACTCCTCTGGAAGATGATTGTGCTGGGCTTATTAGGAAGACGAATCAAAGGGGAACATAACGTACACCAACCCTTTAAATGGTCATTAATAAGGTGGGAAGATCAAAAAGTGATCCAAGTGCGAAGTGTACCCGGGAGCCCTACATTCACACCTACCTTGTGTGAATTGGTACCCACTGAGCCATGTTTGAGTCGAAGAGAGTTCGGGAAACCGTTTTACTTTTGTCCTAGTTCTAATCCTGGGCGAGGATACTGTAACTACCCAAACTCTTATTATTGTGCTTATTGGGGATGTGAAACTATAGCCTCTGATTGGGCCCCAGGAGCAGGGTCAGATAAGTTTTTATCAGTAAAATGGGGGCCTTCTGGGTGTACCCCCCCCAAAGAGGATTTCCAGCTGGGGTATCGGGGAAATCCCCACTATACCCCCCCGGGAACTTGTAAACATTTAGTGATAAATATCACCCGTCCAGAGGATCCGGGATGGTTTTTGGGAAAGACCTGGGGAGTCCGGTTCTGGGAGTCCGGGACCGATAGAGGTGGATTAATTTTCATAAAGAAAGAAAGTGTGCGACCCACTCCTCAAGCAATAGGGCCGAATCTAGTTGTTAAAGGGGTGGAATCAAGAATCAAACCCACGAGTATGATCATGAATTCGACAAGTATTCCTATGAACCACCCCACCCTGAAAGATACTGTTGTAATCTCGGAAAGTAAAGCCACAGAGGGGGTAGACAATCCTCTGTGGAAGGTTGTGCAAGCAACCTACAAAGTATTAAATGCTACAACCCCTAGTATAACTACCCATTGCTGGTTATGCTACGATATAAGACCCCCTTTTTATGAAGCAATAGGAGTAAATATGACATATACTTTAAGCAGGGATTCCGACTCACATTGTCAATGGGAAGATAAGAAGAAGGGGTTAACCATGGAACAGGTTACGGGAATGGGAATGTGTATTGGCAAGGTACCAAAATCAAAAAGAAAGTTGTGTGGATCTGTAACATTGCAAACCTACACCTCCAAAATTGGATGGATTATTCCCACCAAAGGAACTAGATGGATATGCTCAAAAACGGGCCTAACTCCCTGTGTCTCCCTAAAGGTACTCAGTGGGTCCCCAGAATATTGTATACAAGTGGAAGTAGTTCCAAGGATCTTGTACCATCCAGAAAATGTGATGTACGATCATTGGGACGCCCCTCACCCAGTCCGAGTAAAGAGGGAACCATTCACCGCAATTACTATAGCCACCTTACTGGGTCTTGGGGCAGTGGGAGCGGGAACCGGAATTTCCTCCTTAGTGATGCAACAGCAGAGCCTTAGCACTCTACGGGCAGCTGTGGATGAGGACTTAGAACGAATAGAAAAATCCATTACAGCTTTAGAAAAGTCGTTGACATCGCTATCAGAAGTAGTGTTACAGAACAGAAGAGGGATGGACCTCTTATTTTTGCAACAGGGAGGATTGTGTGCAGCCTTAGGAGAAGAATGTTGTTTTTACGCGGATCATACAGGAGTTGTCAGGGATACTATGGCAAAATTGAGAGAAGGCCTTGAAAAACGTAAAAAGGAAAGAGAAGCCCAGCAAGGGTGGTATGAATCATGGTTCAGTCGTTCTCCTTGGCTAACAACCTTATTGTCTGCAATAGCGGGTCCATTAACTTTACTAGTACTCGTGTTGACCTTTGGGCCGTGTATAGTAAATAAAATAATTAACTTAGCAAAAAGCAGACTCGAAGCTGCCCACCTACTGTTGATAAAAAGTCAATATGAACAACTTAATGAAGATGAGAGTAAGCATAACCCTATGCTCTCCCTGGCACAGGAGGCTGTTGCTCGATTTGATGAACAAATTAGAGGGGACCAAAACAAAAAGGGGGGATTGTGATATGTGCTAATTTGTTGCATCAAAGTGAGAAACAGCCTTGGGAACATCTTGTATTGTGGTATGTACTAATTTGTTACATCAGTGAGAAACAGCCTTGGGAACATCTGTGGGAACATCCTACAGCCTGTGGTGGGGGGGCATGTACTCCGCCTGAGAAAATTGAGCTGAGCTAGCGAAGTAGCAATGTTAGTTTAGATAGCCTAATATGGCACACAATGCAGAGGAAGACTCCAGCCTTCATCCCCACGACCACCAGAGGGCTGAAGAAGACCCCCCTAGCAACAGCCGGCGCAACCGCAGAAGTTACAGGAGGTACCCCGTATACCCGGAACTGGAATCGCATATAAGGAGACTGTGAGGGGGGGTTGTGCGCGCCGTTGTTGGTGGAGCAGGAGACTCCCCCCCGGCCGCCCAGCACTGTTTTGCTTACTTGTGACTTGCTCAATTATTAAATTGGAATTTATGCAACCCGGCCCGAGTGGTTGTCAATTTGTCACGTTTACCTATAACAACATCCCCAATAAGCACAATAATAAGAGTTTGGGTAGTTACAGTATCCTCGCCCAGGATTAGAACTAGGACAAAAGCAAAACAGTTTCCCGAACTCTCTTCGATTCGAACATGGCTCAATGGGTACCAATTCACACAAGGTAGGTGTGAATGTAGGGTTCCCGGGTACACTTCGTACTTGGATCACTGTTTGATCCTCCCACCTTATTAATGACCACTTAAAGGGTTGGTGTATATTATGTTCCCCTTTGATTCGTCTTCCTAACAAGCCCAGCACAATCATCTTCCAGAGGAGTAGTGGACCCATGGCTTGGCTAACGGATATTTTACGAACCCTTAATGCCTTGGAGGGGCGATCCGTGATGCCAAGTGTCTCTGGGACTTTAAAGAGTCTGGGTCTTACAATTTTGCTTAGGAGGTGGCTTATCGGCCTTAATCCCCACAGTTTCTATACGTCTCTGTCTCCTCTGCCTACTCTTTTGCTCAGAGCAGCAGGGTGTACCTTCTTCTCGACAGCAGCCGTATTCTTCAGGGGAACCTCCTGTATGAGCCTTTCTGATTTTAAAGGCTTCCCAGTTCCCAAGAGTGACACTCAACATATGGCACGGTCCACCTACAATTGGTGTTTTCAATTTTGGCCTTATGTGATCGGGGTGGTTGGTGTGGGTACAACCTTTCTCTGGTTGTACCCCTTTTAGCAAAAGCTTCCCACCATTCTACCGATCTTTTCTTGAGATCCCTTTTTAATGTCAAATAGGTCAATTTGCCATAACAGAGGTGACAACTGCCGCTAGGGAGGTACCCGTACTACCAATGAGTCCACTACTTCTCTTTACAAATCCTACATTCATAACACACAAAGGGATAACAAATACAATGTGAGGTTTTACAAAATGTGGTCTTACTTATCGAGGTTTCTAGGTTTCTTCTTATAGGTTACTTTTAAATTGTCCGGGTTTCCAAAGGCTTCCCACGATGATTCTGAGATCGGCCCTTTAATTCTGCTGGCATGTGTCCATCCTCGCTCTGCGGTGCAAATAGCAGTGTCTGTGGTAAGCAAGACAAGAAAAGGTCCCTCCCAGTGGGGAGTCAAGGATGAGTCTTTCCAGGTTTTAATTAAAACCTTGTCTCCAGGGTTAACTCGGTGAATGGCTACATCTAGTGGAGGTCTCTGTACTATTAGTCCTTTCTTTATCAATTCTTGTCTTCTCTTCATAAGCTCTGTAATATATTTCTGTAATAATCTCTCTTCTACTTTAGGATGTTCTTTTGGTATTTCTAAATCATATGGCATCCCATATGACATTCTTTCTTGAAATCCCGTACGTCCCCTGAACTCAGGGGCATGGACACAAAACCCATCCCTGGTTGCGGTCCTCCCATAGGGAGTTCTCGCAAGGGGTATAGCTGATCAGGTCGCCCACCTCCCCTCGTTTGACTCCTCGTGACCCTTCGGGTTTCTTCTGGGGAACTAGGAGGGTCTAGATCCCAGCCTGGGGTCGTTGTAG
The DNA here is from genome assembly GCF_036417845.1 of Apteryx mantelli. NCBI lineage: Eukaryota > Metazoa > Chordata > Aves > Apterygiformes > Apterygidae > Apteryx > Apteryx mantelli. The sequence goes on from NC_089997.1 coordinate 5,466,792, forward strand.
AGGGGCTACGAGGAGGGGCTGGTGTTGGGTTTTGAACCGGAGCTGAGGGAATGTAGGGGGGAGGAGAAACGGGAAGTTCCTCCAGTGTTTTGCTTTTCTTCCTCGAACTCTTCTCTTTCAGGGTAAATATCATGGTCCGAGTATCTGGTCTTATCCATAAACTAGCATACTCACTTTCTTCTAAACTAAAGGGCTCTTTTGAATTCACATATATATTTAGAGCCTGACATATCCAATTTTCAAAAGACCCGTATACTGGCCAATAAAGGTGGTCTCTTCTAATCTGCTTCCCACCCCATACTTGCATACAGTAATATACCATTTTTTCTCGGCTTTTGCCTTTTCTGGAGGGCCAATCGTTCCAATACTTAATCATTAATCCTAAAGGGCTATCGGGCGGTATATCCGGTAACCGTACTGTAAAGCCCTCTATGGGATCAGAAGACTTGCTCTTTTTCTGTCCCATCTTCCGGAGCACCCACCCCAGTCACTCTCTCTCTTTCCTCTGGGGACCGCACTCACACCACCCGAGTCTTTAACTGCTAGGACGGTTGTCCCTTCGCAGTGGGCGGCCCAGTCGGCCAACGGGTGCCCCTTTTCGGTCCCCCGCTACACAATCATCCTCCTGGAGGGTCCGCACTCACTCCGTCCCCTGGGGACGTCTCACTCAGACGTGCTCCAGGTATCCCACCCCAACCGAATGGAACCGCATACCAATACTCACTCAGTCCTGAGTCTTCGTTCAGATCTTCGTGCACAAAGTTTACGGGGTACTGCAGTTCTTTTGCTTACTTGTCCTGATTTAGGGTTCGGAAATACAGGTTCTGGTAGGGGAACTACCCACTCAGGGGCCATCCGAAGATGGGGCGCCTCCCCTGAGTCAGAGTCCCGAAACCAGGGAGACCTGCATCCGAGTCACGGCACCAAAATTGTTATAGGTAAACGTGACAAATTGACAACCACTCGGGCCGGGTTGCATAAATCCCAATTTAATAGAATAATTGAGCAAGTCACAAGTAAGCAAAACAGCGCTGGGCGGCCGGGGAGTCTCCTGCTCCACCAACGGCGCGCGCAACACCCCCCTCACAGTCTCCTTATATGCGATTCCAGTTCCGGGTATACATGGCACTTCCTGTAACTTCTACGGTTGCACCGGCTGTTGCTAGGGGGTCTTCTTCAGCCTTCTGGTGGTCGTGGGGATGAAGGCTGGAGTCTTCCTCTGCATTGTGCGCCATATTAGGCTATCTAAACTAACATTGCCGCTTCGCTAGCTCAACTCAATTATCTCAGGAGGGGTACATGCCCCCCACCACAGGGTGTAGGATGTTCCCACAGATGTTCCCAAGGCTGTTTCTCACTGATGTAACAAATTAGCACATACCACAATACAAGATGTTCCCAAGGCTGTTTCTCACTTTGATGCAACAAATTAGCACATATCACAAGGTCACTTGTGGCTCAGTGCCTGATAGGCCAGTGCTCGTCATGTGGCTGCTGTTTGTGGTTGTGAGGTCACTTGTGGCTCAGAGCCTGATAGGCCAGTGCTAGGCCCATGGGTGCTGTTTTCAGTTGTGAGGTCACTTGTGCCTCAGTGCCTGATAGGCCAGTGCTAGGCCCATGGCTGCTGTTTGTGGTTGTGAGGTCACTTGTGTGTCAGTGCCTGATAGGCCAGTGCTAGTTGCATGGATGCTGTTTGTGGTTGTGAGGTGACTTGTGGCTCAGTGCCTGATAGGCCAGTGCTAGGCCCATGGCTGCTGTTTGTGGTTGTGATGTCACTTGTGGCTCAGTGCCTGATAGGCCAGTGCTGGTCAAGTGGCTGCTGTTTGTGGTTGTGAGGTCTCTTCTGGCTCAGTGCCTGATAGGCCAGTGCTGGTCATGTGGCTGCTGTTTGTGGTTGTGAGGTCTCTTGTGGCTCAGTGCGTGATAGGCCAGTGCTAGTTGCATGGCTGTCTTTTTCAGTTGTGAGGTGACTTGTGGCTCAGTGCCTGATAGGCCAGTGCTAGGCCCATGGCTGTTTTTTGTGGTTGTGAGGTCTCTTGTGGCTCAGTGCGTGATAGGCCAGTGCTAGTTGCATGGCTGTCTTTTTCAGTTGTGAGGTGACTTGTGGCTCAGTGCCTGATAGGCCAGTGCTAGGCCCATGGCTGTTTTTTGTGGTTGTGAGGTCACTTGTGTCTCTGTGCCTGATAGGCCAGTGCTAGGTTCTTGGCTGCTGTTTGTGGTTGTGAGGTCACTTGTGCATCAGTGCCTGATAGGCCAGTGCTAGGCCCATGGCTGCTGTTTGTGATTGTGAGGTGACTTGTGGCTCAGTGCCTGATAGGGCAGTGCTAGTTGCATGGCTGCTGTTTGTGGTTGTGAGGTCACTTGTGTGTCAGTGCCTGATGGGCCAGTGCTAGGCCCATGGCTGTTTTTTGTGTATGTGAGGTCACTTGTGGCTCAGTGCCTGATAGGCCAGTGCTGGTTGTTAAAGAATATCGGACTGAAGGTGTCTAGAATTAATTCCTTAGCCTAACGTGCTTAACATTAGTAGCTAAATTTCCTGAAGCGTTAGGCCTTCAGGCTGTGAACTTTTACTTAAATAAGTAAAAGGGGGCCCCGGAGCTGGTTCAAGCTGGAGAGATAAAGAAGTTACACAGACAGCAGGAGTAGCCAACCTTGAAGATAAGAAGCAGCCTGCCTAGAGACAATGAAGGGGCCCAGTGAAGAAGGGGAAGAACCCAGACCAAACTATTACTATTGGTCCAAACTATCGCTTAAGGGGTGGGGAATTTAGATTGTAAGGGTATAATTGCCAAGGGATTTCTTTGTTCGGGGTCCCTCTTCGGAGGCACCCAGCTCGAGCTGTAATTACCGCACGTGTATCATTAAATTTTATTTTTCTTCAATCTGACTTCGAACTTCTGCCTCAGCAGGAACCTAGGGTCGGACCCTGTTATGGAGGCCAGCGAGCCTGATTTTCCATAACAGAAGTAAACATATTTTTTTATTACGTTACTGTCTCAGTCGTTGCTATTGAACCTTCATAGCGTGACAACATACCTCAGAGTACAGCAGGACCATGTGGAAATGAGAACAGCCCAGGAAAAAGAAGGTCCTGCTGCTGTTGGTCAACGTGTCTGCAGGAAAGCTGCAGTCCCCACCTGAAGGCTGCAACCAGGAAATTCCTTCTGTGGCAGTGGGGGGATGGTCCTGAGCAGCACAGTATCCATCCCCAGAAGCTGTGTGCAGACTCTCCTCCTCTCCACGCCCACTCTGCTTTGAGTGTTGGAGCACTGAAGAGGGAAGGGACCAGCCCATGGTGACAGCTGGCTGCCACCCTCACAGAAGAGGGATGTGAGATCACACGCTGACTACGGCCAGTGGAGCCACACTCTCCTAATGGACATGGGACCCATGGTTGCACCCTCTCTGTATTGGTCTGAGCCTGACTCTGTCCTCCTGAGCTCCTTTGGTGTGAGTGCTGAAAGAGACGTTGCAAAGGGAAACTCTCCTCATGACAGTGAGGGCATCTGAGAGAGCTCAGACTAGCAGGCTCTGAGGTTCCTCCATCTCTGTTGGTGAAGAGGGAAGCTTGTCTTTCTGCTTCAACAAGGTCTCTGGGTCAGATTTAAACAGGAGATTTCTGAGGAGAAGTGGCATGAACCAAAACTTTTTTCTTTTAACATTAATGTACGAGAGAAAAGTAAGAAAGAAAGAAATGAACAACACATAACCTTAATGCCAAATGATGGGAATGATGAGTGGATGCACATGGGACAATTACTGGTGCTGACATTGAACCAGTTTCCTCAGAGCATCCTTGAGATCCTTGTTCCTCATGCTGTAGATGAGGGGGTTCACTGCTGAAGGCACCACTGAGTACAGAACAGCCACCACCAGATCCAGAGCTGGGTAGGAGAGGGAGGGGGGCCTAAGGGAGGCAAATGCTGTAGTGCTGACAAAGAGGGAGACCACGGCCAGGTGAGGGAGGCACATGGAAAAGGCTTTGTGCCTGCCCTGCTCAGAGGGGATCCTCAGCACAGCAGTGAAGATCTGCATGTAGGACAGCACAATGAAAACAAAACACCCAAAAGCTAAACAAACACTAACCACAAGAAGCCCAACTTCCCTGAGGTAGGAGTCTGAGCAGGAGAGCTTGAGGATCTGGGGAATCTCACAGAAGAACTGGCCCAGGATATTGCCTTGACAGAGTGATATTGAAAATGTGTTTCCAGTGTGAAGCACAGCATTGAGAAAAGCAGTGCCCCAGGCAGCTGCTGCCATTTTGGCACAAGCTCTGCTGCCCATGAGGGTTCCATAGTGCAGGGGTCTGCAGATGGCAATAAAGCGGTCATAGGCCATTACTGTGAGAAGAGAACACTCTGCTGATAACAAGAAGACAAACAGAAAGACCTGGGCAGCACATCCTGAGTAGGAAATGGCCCTGGTGTTCCAGAGGGAATTGGCCATGGATTTGGGGACAGTGGTGGAGATGGAGCCAAGGTCGAGGAGGGAGAGGCTGAGGAGGAAGAAGTACATGGGGGTGTGGAGGCGGTGGTTGCAGGCTATGGCTGTGATGACAAGGCCATTGCCCAGGAGGGCAGCCAGGTAGATGCCCAGGAAGAGTGAGAAGTGCAAGAGCTGCAGCTCTTGTGTGTCCGTGAGTGCCAGGAGGAGGAACTCGCTGAAGGAGCTGCTGTTAGACATTTGCTCCCCCTGGGCATGGGGGTCTGTCTGAGGAGGAAAAGACAGTAAAATGTTAGAGCAGGCTTCTCCAAGCCAAACTCATTCCATTTCTCATAGTACCCCCACATTTCCTCTGTCCTTCACCTTCTTTCAGAATCCTTGCTTGAGGTCTGTTTGTGCTGGCTGTGTGTGCCACGCTGAGCAGGGGCCCATGCCTGTGGTCTCCAGAAGTGTCTGTTCTGCTCTGCTGGGGGTGTAAATGGAGGTGTCAGACAGTCCCAGCTATTCCATGGGATACCTGGGGATCGGTGCCGTGAGCTCAGCAGAGGGAACTTGGACCAGTGACCCAGTGGGACTATTCTCTATTTGCCATGATAAGAGCTGGATACAGCGCTCATGCCAGCTGTGTCTGAAAGAGAAGACCCTTGTGAGGGCTTCATCTCCCCCAGCCTTGCCCTCTTGAACAGAGGTGTCTGTAGCTGAACCAGTCACACCGTTGCCCACTCTAGCAAGGGAGAGAAGCAGCCAGGTGAAGGCAGGGGGTGACCTCACGCTTTCTGGACGTCTCTGTTCCAATGAGATAGACTCTGTCCTCATGTCAACTTACCGTCCGCACCCTTCCTCCAGGCACTGCGATGGGAATGGGAAGTGACTAGCTCTGATGTGCACATCCTGCAGCAGATTACATCCACTCCTTATGTGAAAGGGCTGCTCAACATTCTGAAACCCATTTTCTTCAGAAAATGATCTTCAGTGGAGGGGTCAGTTTATATATTTATTTAGCTTTTAGGTGCCTCCATCTTACCGTGGGAGCATTCTCTGATGGGGTAGAAATCTCTGGCATTTCAGTTGCTCTCAGCATGAGCACTTGTGCATGCCAAGGGGAAATAAAGATCTCGCTGTGACTTTGTACAGAGTCGCAGGATCTGGTCTGTCAATAAGTTTTTCCCCTCGCTGTGCTGCACTTGCACCTCCCTCAGCTAAAGGACAATCACATTCACAAGTTCCTCTGAGAAAGAAAGTGGACTGAGCTGAGAGTGGAGGAGTTCAGTTTCACAGTGAAGATTTCCAAATTCTTCTCTCTCAGCCCAGAGATGGAGAGATTGAAGAGTGTATCTGACTCACACATCATAGAAATGCTACAGGGAAGCTATGCTCTGCTTGAGGGCAGCTTCCAAGTTGGCAGGACACCCCAGAGAAACAGTCAAGGGTCCAAAGGTGGATTCTCCTTAAAGGAGAGTCAGCCAACATGAGTCAGCCATAAGGTCTCCCAGATGAGAGAGCAGTGAAGACAGGGTGATACGCCTCTCTGCCCCCCAGGAGCTGCTGTGCCAGTCACCCAACCTGATGAAATGCATTGTCAGCAGCCTCACAGGTTGGAAAGGGATTGGTGCTTCTCACTGCCATGAAGACCACACCATGCAGGACACACAGGGTTGGTGTCTTAACTGCAGCTGAATACCCCCATCATTTTGACAGATCTAAAGGTCTGAGAGAAAGCACAGCAAGTCCCTTCATCTCTACCTCAGCCTACAGACAGCATCAGCAACAACTTCTCTGGCCTCATGAGGGTTTGTCTGACCTGCTCCTTAGGACCTGCAAGCACAGAGATGCCCCTGGACAGTGCCCTGCCTGTGGGAGCTTTCTGTAGGGCAGAAGCAAGTGCACAGAGGGTGGGATGGGGTCTGTAAGCACCAACAAGGAAAAGACATTGGGACAGAGAAACAGCTCCCAGCAGGGACAGCTCCAGGCATCAGAGCTGGGCAGTGAATGAGAGGGAACTGCTTCTAGAAACATCATGGGAGGATAGACTTGGGCAAGTCATGGTCAGGCCCTGCAATGCCCACACCTTCCCCAGTGTGCTCACTTCTGCCCTAAAGAAACCTCCCAGCAGCAGGGCACTGTCCAGGAGCATTCCCATTTTTGGAGGTGCTAAGGAGCAGGGCAGATAAACGCTGCTGAGGCCAGCAAAGGGGAAGCTGGTGCTGTCTACAGACTAAGGGATGGGTGCAGGGACTTTCGGAAGTACCTAGCAGACCCATTGACTGCTCATTGAAACTGTTAAGGAGTTTCAGTCCTTGTTCAAAGTTGACAGCTCCATTTCCATTTTCCCCTTGCCAGGTGGCAGGAAAGTTAAAGCACCATCTCAGGAAATTGGCTTCTCTTTCAGGAAATCCCTGCCTTCACCTTCTTCTTGAAAAGTTCCCTCTGAAATGTCCTGTGCATGAGCTAGAGCTGCAAGCAGCCCTGACCCATACAGAACACTCTGAATGGGAGAATGAACCTGCCCTGATAGGGTCGATCATCCCCACAACGCTGTAGGGGAGTTCCCGGGACAGGCTGAGTGCTGACCCTCGCAGGAGGCAGAGTCACTGTCCCAGGAACACAGCACCCTGGGGTGCAGGGACACTGCTCTCAATTACAGCCCATGCAGACCTGGGTGCACTCCCTGCCTTCACACCCCTGCAGCATCCAGGCAAGTAGGTAGCAGGATGCCCTGTCCCTGTGATGGTGTGGCTGGGAAACCCTGCTTTAGAAGCACCTCCTCCTCCTCTGCACTCAAGAAGACAGGAGCGATCCTAAAGAACCGAGCAGTCATGGGATGCAATGGGTTTAGAAGACCCCTCCAGGAACACCAGCAGTATTGCTCTACAGCCAGAGACTTACTGTGTCAGGGGCTGTGAAGATTTGTCCCTCCGTGAGCTCTCCCCTCTCCTCCCACTCCACACTGCCTTTTGCTTCTCTCCGTCTTGTCTCATCTCATGTCAGCAAGAGCAGGCAGTGCCTGGAGCCCTGCTGCTCTCTGCAGAGGAGATGCTCTTGCACAGAGCTGTCTCTCGGCAGTGCTGACCGGTTGCCATGAACTCCCTCTGTCCCAGCAGACTGGCCCCACTCGGGAACAGTGGCCTAGCTGAAGGTGTGACTTCATTTCTCCTTTGTACTCCCTCCTCTTGGGAAATGTTCACTGAGGTAGACTAAAACAATCACTGATGGTCTCTCTCTAAACAGTGAAGAGAGACTGGTCCCAGCATTGCCATTTGTCTCATCAGAGGATGGTTATCTACAAGAGGTGGAAACATCCCACTCTGGAAGACTGTATTCCTATCTCTGAACGAGGCAGGACACCTAGACAGGGACAAGAAAGGAGGTCATTTTCCCATGGTTCAGGTGTTAATTCAGATGAATCAGTCTGGACATCTCATGCCAGGTTAGAAACCCCTGGGCTGGAGTGGGATTCAGATCCCTCCCCTGAATTCCACAAACACACAGGAGGTGGGATTGCCCTTGCCAAAGCTGAAGTGAGCACAACAGATATGTCTGCATGCGAGCGCCTTGTCTAAGCTCCCATTGTAATCAGTGGAGATGGAGGATGGGAGTCAGTTGCTCACACACAAACACCTGGTGACATTTGAAGAGACAGAGGTGGTGCAAGGCATGTGCCAGTGTCTGCTTGCTCTGATGGAGCAACTAGGAGACCTGCCTCCTTCTAGAGCATGAGGTTGGGGCCAGGTGGGGAATTTTCTTGGCCATCTGAAATGACACTCGATGCCTACCACTGCTCCTAGAGGTCCACTCACTAGGAAGCTGAGACTCACGCACATCTCTATGTTGCAAACAGTTCATGTAATTCAGTGCAGAGCCTTGATTTAATGACATAAAAACAGGCCATAGGCAGGGCCATGTCAGATGCCTGGGGTGTCCAGCACAAGCACAGGTCTCTAGCAGATCCAGCATGGGACCTACAGGAAAGCCATGTCCTTTTGGAGTGGTTGCTGGGCAAGTGCCCCAGGGCCTCTCTGGTTTCCTACCTGTGCCCAAATAACTGAATGCCACCACAGCCTTTAGGCAAAGTCCATCACATCTAAATCCAAGCAGCTGCATAAATGGGAGGCACATCACACCAAGGCCTTCGCTGTAGTTTCTGCACTCTCAAACACTTCAAGCTCTCCTACTCCTGAACCTCTTCTCATCCCAGACGATAAGAACAGGGACTGTGCTAATGATGTCCACAGGATGGCTGCATCACAGGCTGTCCGGGCCCAGGGACTTCTTCACTGGCACCTTGTCCTTCCTGGAGATCATTTCACCTCTGTCACAGGCCCTGTGGTGCTACAAAGTCAGCTCAGGCAGCAAACACCTCTCCTGCCTTTTCTGCACAGCCCAGCTCTGTTTCTCACTGGCCTCAGATATTGCAGGGTTTGCTCCCTTAGCGGGAACCTCCTTTCACCATTACCTTGCCACCTGCTATCTATGCCAGCACATCTCTGTTCTGCAGTGGGGCCATTGCACATACGGTGTCCTTGGCTCTTGGTAACATGGTTCACCATGATCAGTCTGCGCTCTGTGCTACAGCTGAGGTTCTGCAGCCCAAATATGTGCAAATGCACACAGCCTGGGGCACAGACAGGAGCAGATGGAAATGCACAAGCTGTCACAGGACTGCCACATGGTTGGAATAACTGAGATGTGGTGGGACCACTCACATAGCTAGAGGGCTGTGTTGGCAGGGTACAAGCTCTTCGGGAGAAACCATCAAGGGAGATGAGGAGGGAGGATGCCCTTTGTGTGAAGGGGCAGCTCAGATGTATGGAGCTCTTCTCTGGGATGAAAAAGGGGCTGGATGAGACCTTGTGGGTAAGCATGAGAGGAAGGGTGACATTGTGACTGGAGTTACAGACCACATGATCAGGATGAGGAGATGGATGCAATCTCCTTTAAGCAAGCTGAGGAAGTCTGTGGGTCACAGGCCCTGGTCCTTATGGGGAGACCTTAATGGCCCTAACATTCACTGGAAGGGAAAACAACAGAGTGCAAGGAGACCAGTGGTTTCTGCAGGGTGTCAGGGACAACTTCTTAGCACAGCTAAGACTGGTCAGTAATGGTGATGCTTTCCTGGATGTGGAAATTGCAAACAAGGAGGAACTGATCAGGGATGGGATAGTCAGTGTCAGCGTTGCCTACAGTGACCAATAGTGTAGTCCCAGATCCTGAAGGGCATGAGGAATGACAGTAGCAGAGTACAGACCCTGGACTTCAGAGGAGCAGACTTTGGCCTCTTCAGAGGACTGGTGGGGAATCCCACGGGAGGCAGCTCTGAAGAGCCCAGGAAAGCCAGCAGGCCTTTAAGGACAGCACCCACCAAACGCAAGAATGGTCCATCCCAATACTCAGTAAAGCTAGCAGACATGTCAGGGGACCAGCTTGGCTAAACAGGGAACTTGCGCCTGAACTCCAGGCTTTGGAGGGATCTCATGGCAGCCTTCAAATGTCTACAAGGAGGTCACCAAGAAGGTGGAGCCAGGTTCTACACCACAGTGCATGATAGGAGGATGTTTATGCAGGAGATAAGAAAAAGCTTCTCTGCTAAGAAGATGGTCAAGCATTGGAACTGGCTGTCTGAATAGGCTGTGCAGTCTCCTCCCTCGGAGGTTTCCAAGACCAGACTGGATCAAGCCCAGAGCAACCTGGTCCGACCCCAGAGCTGACCTTGCTGTGAGCAAGGAGATTGGGCTAGACAGCTCCTGAGGTCTCTTTCATGCTGAAGGAGTCTGTGACTCTTTTCCCTCTGGGCCTTCACTTGTCAAAGTCACGGAAAACACATAGGTTCCCCGTGACAGTGGAAGAAGATCAGCTTTCTTGTCTTCCTCCAGTCAGAATGGTTCAGATGCATGGCTTCCTGGCAGAAATCTCCCAAACAGCCCTGAGCAATCCTTTGCTTCACTTTTCATTTCCACCTTTTATTTCTCTTCCCTCTTTTAAGTTTCTCTCTTTTACCATGCTGATCCCCTCCCATACAATCAGCCCACCTCTGCTTACCCTTTCCCCATTGGTACTGTTTTGTGTTGTTTTTTGTTTTGTCTTGTTTTGTTTTGTTTACACAGAGGAACTTCAGTCCAGAAGGACTTTGAGAAACTTGGGTGATTCGGGCAACAGACACCTCATGAAGATTTACAAGAGAAGTGTCAAGTCCTGCACCTAGGGGGGAATAACTGCACCCAGGAAGAGAGGTTGAGGGACCTGGGCTGCTTTGTCCTGCTGAAGTGGAGGTGAAGGGAAGTAGAGTAGGAGCCTGTGAGTGCTTGAAAGGCGGTTTCAGAGATGATGGAAAGTAGGAAACAGCATGAGAAGGGGAAACAGCCACAAACTGCAGCTTGTGGGGTTCAGATGTGACTTCAGGAAAACGAAGTGTCACTTGAAGGGTAGAGCTGTGGTGCTACAGGTCACCCAGAGGGAGTCTGTGATCAGCTACTGGCTTTGTGTCTCAAGGAAAAGCAAGTGAGGGCAGAGAGACATCAGCAAAGGTAGGGAGATCCTGGGGTGGGAGTGCACACCCCCACATTCACACTGCCCCAGGAAGAGTCCTGAGCACAGTGTGAGGGAAAGGATCATCCTACCCAGGGGCTGGCTGTCAGTGCCTGGCCATTCTGCTTGACAAAACTCATCCAGGTTTACTTGGCATCAGAGTCACCCGCACATTCCCTTTGCCTGCTTGCAATCAGTGCCTCCTACTTTGTGCTGTAATCAGCCTCTGAGGAGGCTTTGTGAGAACGACCCTCAGTGGGACCCATTAACACTCCAAGAAACTTTGGCATTTCCTTCTGACTTTAACTTCTTGAGAGGCTTGTTCAATCTCCTCTCAGTATCTGAGGTTCATGGACTCAGCACCAAATACACTTGAGAGGCCATTAAAATGCCAAAGCCCGAACAACCAATCTCACTCCCCCTAATTTTCTTCAGTTCTTCAATTCTTGTGTGGCTAATTGGAGAGGATTCAGGAGTGTATTTACAAGAGCAAGATTTCAATGAGCACCTGAAAAAGAAAGGATTTCTGCTTTTTAAGCTTCCTTTATTTTTCAGCTTACAGAATAAGTGATATCCACATTCTCCAATTCATACTGACCCAGAGGGTCTCTACCATAATGAAGTCTGAACATGCAGGAAAAGCAGCATTTTTGATATGACACCTTTAAGGACAACTTTCCTCCTCACCTCCCCAACCCTGCCATTTCCCTCATCAGGCACTGGGGACTCACATGACTCTTGTTAAAAATCTAACTTTTTTCCACTTGAGTCTGTAGCTGAATGTTACAGCTCCTACACACCAATTCCCACCTGCTTTCCTTGGACAACTACTTGCAGACACAGGAGGATTTTTCTTAATTGCAAACAAGCAAAAATAAAATAGGATACAGTTTAATAAAAAGTCAAATACACTCCTCAACTGTATGTTAAATCCAAGCTGCCCCCACTGAGGGCCACTTTCCACAAGGAATAACCTTCTTTGAACTGTTTTTGACTGATAGATAGGAATGGATAGACAGAAACACAACTAAGGAGTTGTCTAAGGAGACCATCAGACTCCTGAAAGACGAGGCAAGCTTCAGACTCCCTGAAGCTCAGAGCAGCAACTGGAGAGTTGAGAAGTATCAGATGGATAAAGAGCAAGCGGAGGAGGAAGACTGGAAAATTACAGAAAGTTTTCCAGATAGTCTGACATAAAGGAAACTTTATAAATGATCACTTTAATGAGGACAGGTGAAAATATGTGAAAGGTTAGTGAGATTACATCCACAGCATAATAGACAGAGCAGTGCTAATGTGAAGCCAGGGGCAGGTCACTATTTCTCCTGAGATTCATACCCTTCCTGAAATTTTCCATTATTTTTTCATGGGAAAATGTTGACATTTTATTAAAAATATTCTACCACTTCAGCTGAGGAAAAGATGCTCCTCTTTTTTCTTTAAATGTTGAAAACAGTTCTTCACCTTTTCGGGCAGAGCTCAGCCGTCTCGCCACAAGCATCCAGTGGCACTTGGGGAGGTCCTGGTGTATCGGAGATACCTGCCTGGGCCTGGCAGCTCTCACAGGGGACCTGCGGGAGACCAGAGCCCCTTGGAGCTGCAGATGGAGGCTGGGCAGAGGGGACCAGGACACCTACAATGGCACCAGCTGTCGGTGACTCTGTCATTGCATTAGACCCCAGTTCTGGAAATTACTTTCCTTTTCAAAAAAAAAAAAAAGACCAGGATATTAAGAAAAAAGACAACAAAGCAAAGAAAGACAATAAGAACACAAATATTTAAAAGCTGGAAAGTGTAACAAAACATTTATCCGCTTTAGATCATTTTCTTAATTTCTCTCTTCTTTCATTTTTTATTGACATTTTCTAAATATCTCTGGTATTATCAGGCCTGCACCATTAAAAAAGATATTTCTGTGTCTCGCACAGAGTCCAGTGGCCCAAAACCACTCATGGCCCAGGGCTGTCCATGCCACTCCTCACCCTCTGTACAGAGCGAGTGGCACTCACCAGAGACAGGAGTGACCACAAAACCAGCATCCTAGCCCTGTGCCTGTTGGTGGCCTGTCAGGTTCTCAGGCACACAAGACCTCACAACCTGTTACCCCTGACAGGAGTCAAGTGCTTGTCTATCAGCTTCACCCATAGAAGTCACCTCACAGCCACTTTCCCACCCATGCGCTTGCTCCTGGTCCATCACCTGCAGAGACAGAAGGGACCTCACTTTCACCTTTATGGTCATGGGCCTCCTACTATCCAAGCAACTTCTGAGAAAGAACTAATCTCATAAAAATGTCCCCAGCCATCAGCTTCCTGGTGGCCTACAAGCTGATCAGACACAACTGACCTCATAATCACCCACCAAGCCAATGGGCCTGCTGCTGGTCTTTCACCTGCCCTTATGGAAATGACCTCAGCATGGTCTTGGCTTCCATCCAGTCAGGTATTCATGCAGCAATGACCTCACAATCCTCACCTGAGCCATGGGCCTGCTGCTGGCCTGTCTGAGGCTGAGACAGAGGTGATCTCACAGTCACCATCCAAGCCATGTAACTGTTTCTGGCCTATCAGCTGCTCAGTTCTGAATGACTTCACAATCAACATCTTAGCTCTGTGCCTCTTGGTGGCCTATCAGGTCCTCAGGCAGAAGTGACCTCACAAACAATTACCTTAGGCATGAACCAAAGGCTGACCTATCAGCTGCTCAGGTAGAGGTGACCTTACAATCATCTACCAAGCCCACACACCTGCTGATGGCCTTTCCTCTTCTCTGATGGACAAGGCTTGTGTTCTTGCTTGGGTTCTGACTCAGCGTCAGATAGGTTACCAGCAGCCTCATGGCTGGGGCATGTGCATGTGAGGTCACTCCTGCCTTAGCAGCTCATAGACCAGCAGCAGGCACATGGCTTGGATGATGGTGGTGAGGTCAGTTGTATGTGCTCAGCTGAATGTGGGGGTTGAGTTAGCATCCTGGCTGGAGATCCTGGCAAGAACTTCAGAAACTGCAGGCCTCCAACAACCTAGTGACACATTGCAAAACGTGCTCAGATGAGAGGGACACCTGAACTGTCAGGCTAGAAATGACTCCCTTATGGAAGAGAGGAGAATGCGTAAAGGTGAAGACCATAATACTGAAAGGTCTTGCAGAGTTATTTGCATAAAACCACTTCAACTTTGCAAGCTGATTCTCAGCTATGACCCTTCATGTATTTCCTGCCAACTTGCAGGAAAGTGCTTGAGCATCAGGTGATGATTTTCAGGGTGCAAAAGCAATGTTATGATTTGCTTCATTTTCAGCACAAAAAATAAGCTCTGAGCCCTTGAAACATCACTCACTGTTGTATGTGCATCAGGTGGTCGTGGTTGCAAGAGGCCAATTATTTTCTGAAGAAATACTTTGTCTTTGGAAGTTTTCCTTATTTACCCATTTTGAAAGGTAATGACTGTGGCACTGCTGCTCGAAAGAGGACCTCTGAGCGCTCCATCATGGCAAGACCATTTCCTTGTTAACTATGTCAGAGAAAAAAGTCCCACCATGTCAAAACTGCTCTCTGAGGCCTCCTCCTGGAAGTCAGCCCTGGGTGCCTTGTTTCACGGTCTGGGGCAGTGTGTGGTCTGCAGGTTGCAGCACAGATCCCCAAGGCAGCAAGCCCTTTGGCAGGGAGACATTAGGAACCCCCGCCCACCCTTATTTCACTGGATTGGGAGGTTACTTGGATGGTTAATTAAGAGCAAAAGAGTTTCTAGGATACTGCCATGTTAGAAGAAAAGAGAGTCTGCACCAATGATGCTTATTGGTAGTACCCCCCAAATAAGACTTTATTAGCAGGAGATAGAGGCAGCTACTATGCCTCTAGTCTAACAAAACTTGTGATTCGACAGATCTTGGAAGTGCGATCTTCAAGAAACTCCTCCAAGGAAGCCTTTCTGAAAGATGACCTCTTCTAATCCAAATATTCTAAGCTGCATATTTATATGTATTTCACAAGAGATCTGGGATATCTTTGGTTAAACATGGGACAGGAAAGCCCAAATCAAATAAGGGATGGAAATCATGGAGAATATATATATATATAAAAAAAGAAAAGACAAAGCATTGTGTAAACATTGAAATTTATTTCACTCTGCTTGGTTTTTCCCAGCACCTGTGAATTACCTTTGATATTAGCTTCCATGGGTTTTCTTTCTCAGATAGCCTGTATTTCAACTGCAGAAGATGGTGCTTCTGAGCCCTTGTTTTTATGCTTTCCAATTTTAGTTGTGTAAAGAAGTTACCATTAAACAGAAATGCATGGGGTTTTTTTGCTTCATACACTGTCATTCTAAAAGTAGTACAGACTCACATTGACTCTGGTTCAGTATACTGTAGTAATCACAGATGTTGCTTTTCCATTTTTCATTTCTTTTCATCCAAAAGGGTGTATTTGATATTATAAAGTGCATTTATGAATACTTGGGAAAAGACCCATCTGTTTCCTTTCTGAAGTATATCTGAAAAATTAGAAGTGGTGAATGAATATTTGGGATAGCAATATCTGGGACCCCGATGAACTCCCCAGTTCGGAGTCAGACACCGAGTCTGAGGGGGAGGCAGCTGCCCAACCAGTGGCAGAGCAGCGGCTCACTGCACTGAATGCAGCCAGTTTGAAGGGACCACAACTCCTGGCAATTTTAAAGCATCGGAGCTGCAGGATACGCAGGGACGCTACAGGCAGCAGCCCCATGAAGGATTGTCAGAGTGGCTGTAAAGGCTGTGGGACGATGGGGCAGATGCAGTTCATTTTACTAGAGAGGAGCTCGGTCGGATGGAGGCTCTGCCCCAGGGTCCCAGGCTGCACAACACTCTCTGCACCCTGCACCAGCAAAACCAATGGAGTGGGTGCTAGGCGCGGTGTGTTTAACCTGGCCGACTGCCACGGTCATTGATGGTGGGCTCACTGCATGGACTACTGTCGCAGCAGGGTTAAACCAGCTGTGGCAATTAGGAATGTTGTCTGGAATTTATTCCCCCTGAGTTTACGGGACTGGATCAGATCCCCATGAGCAAAACCATCCAGACTAAGATGCTGCAAACTGCCCCTCCCCATTCTGCACAGGACTCCGTCCCACCAAGGAGGCTCAGTAACCATGAGTGGCCTCAGCGGGGACAATGTGCAAGACTTGCCTATGCAATTAAAATTGGCGATGAGCAAAGCAGACCCCATTAGGGTTTTTGCGTTGGTGGTCCTAATCTGAGAGTTTCCTGAATATGTTACATACTTCTGGGGGTTTGACCACAGGTGTGGAACACTGGTGCTGGCTGACATTCAAGATCTTTTCACGATACAAAAAGCATCAACATTTATTTCATGGCATTGGATATAAACAAAGAGAAAATGAGAATCCCTTGTGCAGTTCTGGTCTCCCACCTCAAGAAGGAAAAGTAGGACTAGGAAAAGGGAAGGGAAAGTTGATGAAGGCAGCAAGACGAATTTCACCACGCATGACATTAGTTACTCCTGTCACACCTTCAACTGACTGCATTCTGAAATGGATCCTTCCAACCGTACCATAGCGAGCAAATTCTTCCTCAAGGCCTTTTCAGTCACTCCTCAAATGTAAATCCTCTTCTTCACACTGCCAGGGATGATTTATCTGCTCACTGCCATGGGCAATATGGTCATGATAGCCATCATTTGGCTCAACCAGTTCCACACCTAGCGTATCTCTTCCCCAGCAGCTTCTCCTTCCCAGATATTTGGTTCCCTTTGCCCCTAAAAGGTTTGTCGGCCTCATCTTGGAGATTAAGACCATCCCATGGCTGCTTGCCGGTTCCAGACCTTCCTTTCCATCTTCCTGGGCACAGCTGAGTTCAACCTGCTTGTTGTGATGTCTTTCGATTGCTGCAGGGCCATTTGCAACCTGTCAACACTGCAACATCTGTATGAAGCCCTGGTTGGGCTCCATGCACATCTTTACCCATTGGGTGATGGCATCTCTATTCTTGCTCAGCCCCACCATCTTACATACCAAGGTACCCTGTGTCCCCAGTAAAGAGACTCTTTCTTCTGTGGCCTCATCCCTTTGAGGAGAGCAACCTGCATGGGCACCAGCTACCTTCAAACATGAGCTTTGCTCTCTCCTCTGCTGTGTTGCTGAGCTCCTTCACACTGACCCCTGTGTCTTATGCCTGCGCTAGATGCACTATCCTGAGAATACCCTCTGGGAAAGCCATATGAAGCCTTCTTCACCTGCATATCACACACTGCCATAGTCACTGCTGCATATGGTAGCTCCATTTTTGGCTACGTGGGGCCTGAATACAGCAAATCCTGTGCACCAACCAAAGCCTGAGAAAAGGGTTCAACAGAGGGTTACCCCCATGATGAGCAGAGAAACTGCTTTGCTGTAAGCTCTCAGCAGCTTTTCAGATTCCTCTAAGAAAGCACATTCAGGAGAAGCACGATTTTAGGTGACATCCAGCAGACTAAGAAGACACAACATTTTGAGTGTTGGAACTTACCCAGCAAATGGGAAGCTGGGACTGTCACCTCTGATTCACTGAGGCTACAGTGATATTGCTGTAGGTGACTGGGCTTGAGCTTTTGCTCACATGATTACAGCCAGTGGTTCAATTTCAGCAAATCTTCCAGATGAACCCAGTCCAGCGATTCCCTTATGCCAGACTAGAGGCAGAGAGCAAGACAGGGCATCTGGGATCTCGGACTAACCTGAGCCCCAAGTTAAAATGCCAGTGCAAACATGAAGTGTTGCCCACTACTGAGCTTCCCATTTTACTCCCTGTATAAGAACCACCCATTACACTCTGAGACAGGGTCTGGGGGACAACAGAGTCTGTGGAGAACCTCTGTTTCACTCCTTGAAATCCATCATCTTCTGCCCCCCGCCCTTGCATTTTTCTGAAGCATCCTATTTGTGGAGTCATCTGCTCCTTTCCTTTATATGTCTAAAACCAAATGCAAAGGTGGAGGGAAAAATGTCAGTATTTATTGCCTATGTTTTCCTTGGGCTTCCTTCTATTAGATGTGTTTTTTGGTTTAAAAAAAGAAATTAGCAGCTAAATAAACAAAGAGATTTGAGACTGAAATAGTGAGTTCATCAACTTCACTGGAGGTGCCTGTGAGCAGCTGGAGTCTGCACTTGTTTTCCCTTGGTCCCTATATAGTCAACGGAGGCAAAGAGAGAGTTCTAGAGGCTGGGTCCTCCCAGACTGTAATCGGGCGAAAGAAATGTTACCAGTCTCTTCCAGACACTCTTCCCTCTTTCTGCATTGACAAGATGGGAGGAAGCTAACTTGCTCAAAATGAAGTGCCTGGCTTTTAGGCATCTCAAATATCACCCTGCTTAGTATCTTCTCTGTTCCAGACCCTTTCTATTTCAAATAATCAAAAGGACAGCCTTTAAGTTCTTTAAGATGAGACAATTCCCTCCCCTCCCCTAAAGGGAAGGCAAGGCATTTAGGTCCGGACATTTAATAACAATGGAATTTGGCAATGGTTTGGCGAGAACTCTATTTCAGTGCACAATGATGTCAGATGAGACTGTCTGACACAGGCATTTCCAATGGAATGGAACCCTCATGAATTTCGCTAAATAGAGTACTAAAGAAGGCAAGCTATACTTGTTCCCTATCCCCCCCCCCCCTTTTCTGGAGAAAGAGAGAGGAAGAAGCTGTGGAAGAAAGCAGGGGATTACAGAAGAGATGCTCAGTACTGGCTTGTTTTGAAAGCAACAGCCTCACAGACGTTCCAAGTCAAAAAAGGCAAGGACTGAAAAGTAGAAGGAATAACTTTCAACATACTTATCTACGTGGACGGACTGGCATCTGCAGGTACTAGTAAGTACTTTTGCCGGGAGATTAGGTTGGCTTTTGAAACACAGATGTGATGGATGTTTGCAATAGGTCAAAGTGAACAGGGAATTTCCCAGGCATGGCATGAACTAGTTCACAACCTCTTTACAATACTGTGCTCGTGAGAAAGAATCCTCTGTGAGTGGTTGGAAAAGGTAGAAAGAGGACAGTAAAATCTCTGAGGACTCTCAGTGAAATGTGAAGCAGAGAAATCTGGGTGTGAAGAATGGCTGAGAGGAATATTTCTGTCTGTGTTACATAGGAAGCAAGCGAGGGAGCAAAGAAGAAAGGATCTACCCTCCCATCGAGACTGTGAAACTCTTACACTTGCTTCTTCATGCTCCTGTCTCAGCAGGACGTACTGAAATTGGGCATGGGAGCAGGAAATGAAACTGTGGTTGCTGAGTTCATCCTGGAGGGTTTCTCAGGGCTTGATCAAAGGCTACAGCTGTTTCTCTCCCTGATCCTTCTACTCATATACCTGACAACAGTGACGGGGAACACAACGATCATTTTCCTCGTATGTGTGGATCACCACCTGCAAACCCCCATGTACTTCTTCATCAGCAATCTGGTATTCCTGGAAATCTGGTTCACATCCTCCACAACCATCAAACTGTTGGTGATTCTGAGCTCTGGTAGGAGAACAATCTCATTTAGCAGCTGCTTTGCCCAGTCGTATTTCTAGTTTGCCCTGGGTTGTACAGAATTCTCTCTCCTTGTTGTCATGTCCTTTGACCGCTACGTTGCCATCTGCCAACCTTTGCATTATGCTGCCATCATGAAGCAGCAGCTCTGCTCCCACCTGGTTGGTGCTGGGTGGGTCATAGGCTTCACACTCTCGAGTTACCACCTGGTCCTCCTCTCAAAGCTGACTTTCTGTGGCCCCAACAAGATCCACCATTTTTTTTTGTGACAACTCCCCCTTATTCAAATTCTCCTGCTCTGACACCAGCCTGCTCTGGAAAGCAGACTCCATTTTCATATCATTTGTAGTGCTGGGTTCCTTATGTTTAATCCTGGTGTCCTACATGTGCATCTTCCACTGTATTCTGCACATGCCATCAGCATCTGGGAGGAAGAAAGCTTTTGCTACATGTTCTTCCCATCTCACTGCCTTAGCCATCGCATATGGAAGCTGCATTGTTCTCTATGCACAGCCCTCAGAAGAGGTTTCCTTGGAGACCAACAGAATTGTAGCTTTGCTGAACACTGTCCTGTACCCCTTCTTAAACCCCTTCATCTACAGTCTCAGAAACAAGACTGTGAAGCTGGCCCTGGAGGAAGCCCTCGGCCGTGCAAAGGTTTGGCTTTTCCCCTGGTCATGATGCTTTTCATGACAGCAATTCTAATCATGTATCATGTATTATATCACACACCTTGGTTGCAGGGGGTTATTATAAAGAAAATCCAAAAAATATTGATAAAATGTTGCACACAAACACACATACACACACTTTGCTGGGGCTGGGACATCGACTGCCAGTGCATGCTGACACAAGGAAGGTTTCATAAGTTGTCTCAGGAAACTTAGCTGAAAACTCTGGGGACAATGTCCAAGGGCTGTTGAGAAAAGCTCAAAACACCTTCTCTTCCTGATAACAGAAGATGCTAAGCACGAAAATTAATCTCAGACACTACAATGGGCTCAAATTCATTGGATTCAAATCCATAATACACTTCTCAGTTTCATTAGTGTGATGAAGACAGCCTCATTGATTTGTCAATGATAGCCTGCAGATGATAGTTTTATTACTCACTTTGGAGGGAGATTTTTTGAAAATTCATAGTTTTGTAACATACGGTCAGCATGTCCACTGTTTAAAGCCCTGCTTTATCTCCACTGATGACTCTAGGATGCATTCTCCTGAGGGAAAAAAAAGAACATCATATTTCTTCTTGGAGAATTAGGCATTTTCTACCTTCCTTTTCTTTCCTGAAGGATTATTTCATCATCAAGATTTTTTTCAAATAAACTATGTATGCTGCTATCACACTTTTTTCTTCTTGTCCATCAATGAAATTATATATTCCCCCCTTATTTTACACTTCTGTCTCCATCCATATCTTTACATGGCAAAGGGATGGGTAGAAGCATGTAGTATTGATAAAGGGAAACATACTTTAGAGAAATAATCAGCACACAGAGATCCCTTTTCTCCTTTTATTTTGCAGTCCACAGGGAAAAACAAAGCACAGGGGAAGGGAAAGCATTGCCATTGCTTTACTCCTTGGCAGTTGTTTCTAATCAGCATTTCATTTTGTTAGGGCTTCTGAGGAGCAGAATTACTGTTAACAGCTCTTTTAAATTTTGTGTGTGAGCATCCCATTTCCAAAGGGAATTCTACAAGGTGGAACTCTTTTTAGGAAAACTGGGTCCAGTTCAGCTCTGCAGCCTGTCTCCTCATGTGGGACCCCAGGGAAGCTACGGCATTTTGGGTGACCAAAGCTCAGCCCAGCAGAGCACCTGGCCACTCCTGGGCAGCTCAGTCGTCTTGCTCTGGCTGGGTCCTTGTGCACCACAGTGAAGGATGTGGTGGCCCTGGGTCTTCCCATCCAGGCCCGCAGCTCCACCGGCAACACAGGGTTAGGGTATGCAGGCAGACGCCTAGGCTCTGCCTCGGGGTTGAGATAAGTGAACAGGGCGTGAGAAACTAGTGGCTATGAGAAATCATTGGACACTGCAGGGAACAGAATGAGACCCTGCCAAGTTCCAGACAGCACGGTGAGCGATGGCTGGATTTCAGCGGTGGTTAAGGGAGAGTTATATGAGAAAAGGACAAGCTTCACACATAACTGGTGTATTGGGGATCCTCCGGGGAGCAGACTCTTGCAGCACCAGCAGTACCGAGGTAACGATATCAGAAGCACCATATGAACCAGAGGTTACCTAGCTAACAGTACCAGAAATATTAAACTTGAGTACATAGGCAGTAAAACTGGCACCAATGAAGAAAAATACTTAGAGATGGGCTGTTTATTTCAAAGGGGATAAAGCTGGAGAAAGGGAGGGATCAAGCTGCATCATGGAAGAAGCAGCATGGGAAAATGGAGGCAGAGGGAATAAAAGGGGCCAGTCATGTGTAAGCAAGCTGCTGGCAGGGACACTTGTCTGGCCAGGCTGTGTACCTGCTCTCTGCGGTGTAGCCTATCATTGTATTAAATCCTTTTCCTAGCTCTTTTCTGGGTGAGCGTGCTCGCTGTTCTGTGTGAGTGCATGTGTGGAAGGCTTGCAGAGGTCAAGGCAGCCAGCTACCAGAGACACCCGTGCGAGGGTGCCTGTGAGGTCTCCTGCAAGCGCTGAGTCTGATTAGCTGGTGAGCAAGAACAGGACCAGGTCATTTGTATTGTTCATGTTTACGAGTGCTGCTCATGTTTCTGTGGTGCCTGTAAAGGTACTGTGCCCCTGCTGGAGTTGATTTTTTGGTGGTCGACCATGTCCGTACAGAGTGTGTGTACGCCTCTTGGAAGTACATGCCCAGCCTCGCTGCTGGCAGGACCAGGGAACAGAGAACTTCAGTAGTCTCCCTTCCAGCAGACCAGGAAGGAGGAATCCCTGTATTCAAAAATCCACTGGATCCAGCATCCTTTAACAGCGCAGGCCCTGGAGGTGCTGCAGCCACTTGGTCTTGATGTCGAGGTCCTGCTTCTCTGTCACTTTGTGGTTCCCAAAGGGCATGGAGGCTTAGGCTTTGGGGTTGCAGCGTGAAGGACCAGCTTTGGCACATGTCTTTCTAGTTCCCCACTATTGATTTAAGCAATACAAATACAGAGATTTTATAAGTGTTTGGGTCAGTGATCCCCTAGAGTCAAAGGCAGTTTTGTTTTGTTTTGTTTTCTGATCAGACTTTCCATCTGCCAACCTTTATCGTAAAAGTGGCTGGGGTTGGACAGGCAGTGCCATATGCTCTACCCTCCATTTCTAAACCATCCACAGAAAGTAGCACTATTTAGTCAAGCTAAATAGCAGGGGCAACGGCCACTGTTTTGTTGGTGGTGCATAAACAGGACAGTCGTGCTGAGCAAAACTCCATTGTCTGAGGATCTGCTACACATTACTAAACACATCCTCATCATGTCCAAAGGTGAAAAAAAGCTGAGGGATATTTAAGCCAAATAACAATCTCAGATATCTCAAGATCTGTTTTCTCCTTTTACACAACAAACTTTACTCTCATGTTAAGGATGGCAGGAACTCTTGGCTGCTTCTGAACACAAAATTTCCGGGCCACCCCCTCACAGCAGATAATGCTAAAGGCTGTGATGGCCCCTTTGCTGTTAGTCAACTTCTGGAAAAAAAATGGAATAGTGTCACACTAGTCACTGACGGTGTCATATGCATAGAAGTCCTCAGCCTGAGTATATGCTTCATAGGCTCCTTAAACCTTTCACCCATGAAACCAAGAAGCCTTCCCTAAGCCCTGGGATTTGAGGGTTGCAAAGGCTATTTTCTCCATTTTTTAAGCACTGCTGAAAATCAGAAGTTATGTAGGCCCTCCTCCATAACCTGTGTATCATGGATTAGACTGCACGCTGCCCGAGGAGAAGAAAGCAATTGCTGGCATGACAGAAAGTGAATGAGGGGAAGATCTCTGACATGCAGAAAGGACTGTGCTGCTATAGCCAAGAAGACGTGAAAATTTTGAGGGAAGGGAGATTGTCAATTAGGGACTAAAATGTAGCTACGAGTTTGACTGCAAGTGTTTAAGTGAGGAGGAAAGAGGTTCCTGCTATCTTGTTGTGAAGGCTTGAGAGTCTAGAGGGCTTGGTGAGGTCTCACAGCATTTCCTCTGCCATGTTGTCCAGTGCTGAGGCAATAATTCTGCACATACACAGGTGTGTAGCCAGTCTCTGGTGAGCTCCTTCAAACCACGACTCTGCTTATGGCCTCAGGAAGAACCATGCACCTACTCTTTATACATTGCTGCACTGCTGGCTGTGACCGAAGCTGTGCCAAAAGCTTTGCCCAGCCCAAGCGTGCGGCGTTCTCAGTAACAGCATCGCTGTCTGCACCCAAACACGCCTTGTCACAGGGACCTGGTGCACACGCTTGAGGGAGCTCTCTCAGGGCAGTGCTCACAGCCTTCACGTGGATGAAGATAACTTCTGCAGAGGAAGATGTGCTGGAGGGTGGTGGGGGAAACGGAGATGAAAGTTCAGCACCTATGTCTTCTGCAAAGCCATGTGGTACCTCAGCAGAGGGGCATTTGTGGCTCATCTCAGTGCCTGTTATTTTGGTCTCCTGTAAAACCCTTTGGCAGTTGTCTCCATCTGCAGGGTGTATATGTGACTGAAGACAATGTTTCTCCCAATGACCCTTCATCCTGGCAGTTGATATATTCTCTCCTGACCGTGGCACTCAGACTTTCTGCTGATGATCACCCTTTTGGCATCTGTATATGCCGAGGTTTCAAAGCTGTACTCTTGCAGGATGCCAGAGAAGCTGGAGTGAATAATTCTGGTGGCCAGCACAGAACCTCTCCTCAGGAGAGGTTCACTTGTTCTTTGAGAGGCTGTAGGTCTGGATTTTGGGGTGCTGAGAACTCACTTCACACTGCAACAGCTGAATGTGCAGTCGTTTCAGAAGGCCGTGCTTCAGCATGTCAGGCACAGAAATCTTGGGATGCGGGGAACACCATGCTGATTATTCCATTGCCCTTTTGTTTTACAATGGTGTTAGGAAAAACCCTGCCCAGAGGCTGTGAAGGCCTTGGCACTGGTTTGCGGGTTGGCCAAGGCTTGTCATGTTCCTTGCATGTTAGGGTTTGTGGGTGCAAGACCATGAAAACAACAAAAAAACACATGAGAAGAAAAAAATCCTGCCATAGAGTCTCTGGAAAACACTGCTTCAGTGTCTTCAGTGAAGGGGTACAGAGCTGCAGATATCAGGCCCCTCGTGTTACCATGATTGACCCCAGGGTTGCAAAGAAAGAGGAATTTATCTCATTGCAAAGGGGACTGGAGGGTGGCCCTTGTTTTAGAGAAACACCTATATCCGTTGAGTGGAGCAACTGGCTATGTGCGACCACAAGGTGGGAAAGGGAGGATTGGATACCAGTGAACAGAGACACTGCAGGTTCATGAGGGGTTAAACAGAGTAGATTTAATGAAGGACTTGCACTCCAAACTGCACAGGGAGCCCCAGGAACCGCGCGGAAGGGTTGATGATGGGAGGCTGCTGGACACCCGGGTCAGACCCCAGGCAGGACTCAGCTTGTTGCATCCTAAGGTCCCCTTACATCTACTCGAACTATTTCCTTGTCTCAGCTGTGCTAAGCTTGAGTAGCTACTGTCCAGGAATCAGCTGGGCGTTGTTGACAAAAGGAAATGTGCCTGCCTGGCCCTGATGGGAATTTGGTCAGTGTGTAGTTTCACACGCTGGGCCTACTACCATGTGCGCTGCCCGTCACTGACTCCTGGCCAGATCTTCTGCAGGTGTTCTCTTCTCCACTCCACCCCCTGACTGAGAGAGACGTGGTGTTGGTGCCACCAGTGTGCAGACAAGGTTTGGACATGCTTTTCAGGTATTAGCTTAACTAACAGCTAAGTTGCACAAACAACTATATTCTAGTAAATAGATGGTACATTATAACATATATGCACGCAAAAATAATCAGCTCAAAAGACCAGGAGTATAATGTGTTTTCCCATAGTCCTAAATCCAACAGCCATGATGACAGTCACTGCCAGGGGTTGTACCATGCTGGTTCTTTGGATCTGACATTGTGTGGTAGTTGGAGTAGACTCATCATCTTGTGGACTTCCATTTCCATGGGCTTACTGCAGTGTTGTTGGCATCCCAGCTACCATCAGTGCATGGGGTTAGGATGGAGAGCAGCAATGTTGCGGCTCTGCTCACCACATTCATCAGGTCACAGTTCTCTGGGAGAGAGTCTCCGAAAATGAAGCAAATCACAACATTGCTTTTGGACCCTGAAAATCATCGCCTGATGCTCAAACACTTTCCTGCAAGTCAGCAAGAAGCACATGAAGGGTCGTAGTTGAGACTCAGCTTGCAAAATTGAATTTTTTTTATGCAAATAACTCTGCAAGACCCTTCAGTGTTATGGTCCTCACCTTCCCACATGCTCCTCTCATCCCTAAGGGAGTCATTTCTAGCCTGACAGTTCAGGTGTCCATCTCAGCTGAGCACATTTTGCAATGTGTTACTAGGTTGGTTGAGGCCTGCAGTATCTGAAGTTCTTGCCAGGATCTCCAGCCAGGATGCTAACTCAACCCCCACATTCAGCTGAGCACATACAACTGACCTCACCACCATCATCCAAGCCATGTGCCTGCTGCTGGTCTATGAGCTGCTAAGGCAGGAGTGACCTTGCATGCACATGCCCCAGCCATGAACCGCTGCTAGCCTATCAGAGGCTGAGTCAGAAGTGACCTCCCAAGCAAGAACACAAGCCTTGTCCATCAGAGAAGAGGAAAGGCCATCAGCAGGTGTGTGGGCTTGGTAGATGATTGTAAGGTCACCTCTATCTGAGCAGCTGATAGGTCAGCCTTTGGTTCATGCCTAAGGTAATTGTTTGTGAGGTCACTTCTGCCTGAGGACCTGATAGGCCACCAAGAGGCACAGAGCTAAGATGTTGATTGTGAAGTCATTCAGAACTGAGCAGCTGATAGGCCAGAAACAGTTACATGGCTTGGATGGTGACTGTGAGATCACCTCTGTCTCAGCCTCAGACAGGCCAGCAGCAGGCCCATGGCTCAGGTGAGGATTGTGAGGTCATTGCTGCATGAATACCTGACTGGAAGGAAGCCAAGACCATGCTGAGGTCATTTCCATAAGGGCAGGTGAAAGACCAGCAGCAGGCCCATTGGCTTGGTGGGTGATTATGAGGTCAGTTGTGTCTGATCAGCTGATAGGCCACCAGGAAGCTGATGGCTGGGGGCATTTTTATGAGATTAGTTCTTTCTCAGAAGCTGCTTGGATAGTAGGAGGCCCATGACCATAAAGGTGAAAGTGAGGTCCCTTCTGTCTCTGCAGGTGATGGACCAGGAGCAAGCGCATGGGTGGGAAAGTGGCTGTGAGGTGACTTCTATGGGTGAAGCTGATAGACAAGCACTTGACTCCTGTCAGGGGTAACAGGTTGTGAGGTCTTGTGTGCCTGAGAACCTGACAGGCCACCAACAGGCACAGGGCTAGGATGCTGGTTTTGTGGTCACTCCTGTCTCTGGTGAGTGCCACTCGCTCTGTACAGAGGGTGAGGAGTGGCATGGACAGCCCTGGGCCATGAGTGGTTTTGGGCCACTGGACTCTGTGCGAGACACAGAAATATCTTTTTTAATGGTGCAGGCCTGATAATACCAGAGATATTTAGAAAATGTCAATAAAAAATGAAAGAAGAGAGAAATTAAGAAAATGATCTAAAGCGGATAAATGTTTTGTTACACTTTCCAGCTTTTAATTTTTCTGTGTGTGTTCTTTTTGTCTTTCTTGGCTTTGTTGTCTTTTTTTTTAATACCCTTTTTTTTTTGTTTTTATTCAGGGTTTTTTTTTGAAAAGGAAAGCGATTTCCAGAACTGGGGTGGGATGTAGTCACAGGGTCACTGACAGCTGGTGCCATTGTAGGTGCCCTGGTCCCCTCTGCCCATCCTCCATCTGCAGCTCCAAGGGGTTCTGGTCTCCCACAGGTCCCCTGTGAGAGCTGCCAGGCCCAGGCAGGTATCTCCGATACACCAGGGCCTCTCCAAGTGCCACTGGATGCTTGTGGTTAGAACAGAGCTCTGACTGAAAAGGTGAAGAAGAGTTTTCAACATTTAAAAAATATGAACACACTTTCACCAGCTAAAAGGACTGACTACTTTTAAAGTCCACTTTTCCCATGATAAAATCATGGAAATGTTCAGGCAGGGTGTGAATCTCAGGAGAAGAAATACTTATCTGCCCCTGAACCAGTGTTACTACTGCTCTGTCTATTATGCCGTGGATATAGTCTCAGTGATTTCTCACATATTTTCACATGTCTTGATTAAATTGATCATTTCTAAAGGCATCTTTGCGTCACACGAACTGGACATATCTTACTCTTTATCCATCCGATACCTCTCAACTCTCTAGTTGCTGCTCTGAGCTTCAGGGAGTCTGAAGCTTGCCTCGTCTTTCAGGAGTCTCATTGTCTCTTTGTCCAACTCCTCAGTTCTGTTTCTATCTATCCTTTCCTAGCTATCTGTCAAAAAACACTTCAAGGAGGGTTATTCCTTGTGGAAAGTGGACCTCACTGGAGATAGCTTGGACTTAACATGCGGTTGAGGAGTATATTTGATTTTTTATTAAACTGTATCATATTCTATTTTTGCTTGTTTGCAATTAAGAAAAATCCTCCTGTGTCTGCAAGTAGTTGTCCAAGGAAAACAGGTGGGAATTGGTGCATAGGAGCTGTAACATTCAGCTACAGACTTGAGTGGAAA
Source organism: Apteryx mantelli (assembly GCF_036417845.1). Lineage (NCBI taxonomy): Eukaryota > Metazoa > Chordata > Aves > Apterygiformes > Apterygidae > Apteryx > Apteryx mantelli. Next base: position 5,495,031 of record NC_089997.1, read on the forward strand.
AAGGTTAGGTTTTAACAGGAGTGAGGTAAGTCCCCAGTGGCTGATGAGAGAAATGGCAGGGTTGGGGAGGTGAGGAGGAAGGTTGTCCATAAAGGTGTCATATCGAAAATACTGCTTTTCCTACATGTCTGGACTTCATTAGGAGACCCTCTGGGTCAGTATGAATTGGAGAGTGTGGATATCACTTATTCTGTAAGCTGAAAAAACTTAAGAAGCAGAAATCCTTTCTTTCTCAGGTGCTCCCCATCTTACTCTTTTCAATTCACTCCTGAATCCTCTCCAATTAGCCCTACGAGAATTGAAGAACTGAAGAAAATTAGGGGGAGAGACATGGCTCCTTAGAGGTTTTTGCATTTTAATGGCCCCTTGAGTGTATTTGGTGCTGAGTCCATGAACCTCAGGTACTGAGAGGACATTGAACAAACTACTCAAGAAGCTAAAGTCAGAAGTAAATCCCAAAATTTCTCGGAGTTTTAATGGGTCCCACTGAGGGACATTACTGACAAAGCCTCTCTGGGGGCTGATGAGAGCAGAAAGTTGGAGGCCTGACTGCAGGTAGGCAAAGGCAATGCGCAGGTGGCTCTGATGCCAAGTAAGTCTTGATGTGTTTTATCAAGCAGAATGGCCAGGCACTGACAGCCAGCCCCTGAGTAGGGTGATCCTTTCCCTTACGTTTTGCTCAGGGCTCTTCCTGGGGGCAGTGTGAATGTGGGGGTGTGCAATGCCGAGTGCAGGACAGTACAGCACCTCTTGGGCTCGTTGGGGACAAGGAGGCAGCAGGCTACAGTGCCATAGGGAAACAGTGTCTTCTCATAGGTCTTGGTGGCAGAGACACCATCCATAGCCAAGAGGGCAAAGACCTCAGTTTGTTGGGAGGTTGATTTTCCTTGAAACGCAAAGCCAGGGGCTGATCACAGGCTCCCTCTGGGTGACCTGTAGCACCACAGCTCTACCCTTCAAGTGACATTTCCTTTTCCTAATATCACATCTGAACCCCACAAGCTGCAGTTTGTGGCTGTTTCCCCTTCTCGTACTGTTTCCCACTACCAAGAAAAGCTCCACCAGCTCTGAAACCACCCTTCAAGCACTCACACACTCCTACTCTACTGCCCTTCGCCTCCACTTCAGCAGGATAAAGAAGCCCAGCTCCCTCAACTTCTCCTCATAGATGGGGTTATTCCCCCCCCCCCCCAGGCACAGGACTTGACACTTCTCTTGCAAAACTTCATGAGAAATCTGTTGCCCGAATCACCCAAGTTTCTCAAGGGCCTTCTGGAATGAAGCACCTCTGAGTCCAAAACAAAACAAAACAAAACAGTGCCAATGGGGAAAGAGTAAGCAGGGGTGGGCGGGTTGTATGGGACGGAATCAGGATGGTAAAAGAGACAAACTTAAAGGAGGAAAAAAAAAAAAGGAAATTAAAAGTGAAGCAAAGGGTTGATCAGGGCTGTGTTGGGGATTCCTGCCAAGAAGCTCTGCATCTTGAACCATTCTGAATGTAGGAGGACAAGAAAGCAGACCTACTTCCACTGTCAAAGGGAACCTGCTTGCTTCCCCGACATCCATAAGTGAAGAGCCAGAGGGGGAAGAATCATGTACTCCTTCAGGGTGGAAGAGACCTCAGGAGATTCCTAGCCCAATCTCTTTGCTCACAGCAGGGTCAGCTCTGTGGTCAGACCATGTTGCTCTGGACTTGGTCCAGTCTGGTCTTGGAAACCTCCAAGGGAGGAGACTGCACAGCCTCTCTGGGCAACCAGTTCCAGTGCTTGGCCATCCTTTAGTGGAAAAGCTTTTCCTCATCTCCTGCGTGAATGTCTCTTGTTTCAGCTTATGCCCATTGTCTCTTGTCCTCCCACCATGCATCAGGATGAAGAGCCTGCCTCCGTCTTCCTGATGACCTCCTCATAGCTATTGGAAGGCTGCTGTGAGATCCCTCCAAAGCCATCTCTTCTCCAGGTTAAAAAAGTCCCATTTCCTCAAAGAGCATGTGCCCCAGCACCCTGAGTATCTTGAGGGCCCTCCACCAAACCCACTACCAGTTACCAACCTCTTTCTTCTTCTGGGGACCCAAAACTGGATGCAGTGTTCTATATGTGGTCTAATGAATACTGACTAGAGGGGGATCATCATTTCCCTCCACCTCCTGACTATGCTCCTGGTCATACAGCCCTAGATGGTTAAGGCCTTCTTTGCTGCCAGAGAACTCTGCTGGCTCATATTTTGCCTTCTGACCACCAGGGCCCTCAGGACTTTTGCTGCAGTGCTGCTCCCCAGGCACACAGGCCCCAGCCTGTGACACTACGGAGTGTTGGCCTATACCACGTGCAAGACCTGGCATTTGTCCCTGTTGAATTTTGCGATGTTTCTGACAGCCCATTCCTCCTGCCTGTCTCCATCCCTCTGAATGGCAGCCCTCAAGCATATCACTGGACCCTCCCCTCCCGTCTGGCATCATCTACAAGCATGATGAGTGTTGCCTCCTCCATGTCACTAAGCAAGATGATGAACAGGACAGGTTCCTGGAGAGATCAGTGGTGCTCCACTGCTTTCTGGCCTCCAGAAAGAGTACTACCCATTCACCACTGCCCTCTGAGCCTCATCATCCAAGCAGCTTTCTACCCATCTGTTTGTCTATCCCTGTAGACAGTAATGTTCTAACTTGTATACAATAATATTGTGGAAGACAGTGTCAAACACCTTACTGAAGTCCAGATAAAAGTCATTTACTCTTCTCCAGCCACAGATACAGTTATTTAATCATAGAAGTCAGTCATGCTGGTGAGGCACAATTTACCCTGGGTAAATCCATGCTGACTGTTCCCTATCACCTTCTTCTCCTTCATGTGCCCAGAAATGTGATCCAAGAGAATTTGCTCTATGACACACTCCTCACCAAAGTGAGGCTGAACTGCCTGCAGCTCCCAAGTTGTCCTGTTGGCCTTTTTTGAAGATGGATGTAACATTTGCCTTTTTCCAGTCACTGGGACCTTGCCCAGCCTCCAAAACCTTTCAAAGATGATAGCGAGTGGCCTTGCTATGACAGTGGCCAGCTCTCTCAGTGTCCTCAGATGCAGCCCATCCAGTGCCATAGACTTGTATGGGTCAAGTTCTCACAAGTAATCCCTCACCCAACCCTCATCCTTTGCTGGTGGTTTTTCTCCTCAGGAGTCCTGACTCCAGGCGCAACAGCCTGGGAGACCTTGTTGGTGAAAACTGAAGCTAACAAGGTGTGGAGTTCCTCAGACCTATCTGCATCTGCTGTTACTACATTCCCTGCCCCATTCAGCAGTGAGCCCACCTTCTCCTTTTTCTTCTTACTGAAGCAGTAGCAGCTCATCCTCATGCCCTTGACATCCCCTGCAAGTGTCAATCCCAGGGGAGCTTTGTCTTCCATAACACCGTGTCAACACTGTCAGACAATATTTCTAAATTCCTCCTTTGCAGCCTGTCCTTCCTTCCCACTCCCATACGCTGCCTTATTGCCCTGGAGCTCAGGTGTGAGTTTCCTGTTTTACCAGTTTTACTGAGTATTGATATGAACCGTTCTTGTGCTGTACTCTGCTGCTGTCCTTCCGCACTCCCTTCAAGATCTGGGACTTCACTATTTCGTGGTCACTGTAGGCAAGGTGGACACTGACCATCCCACTTCTGATCAGTTCCTCCTTGTTTGTAATTTCCAGATTCAGGAAAGCATCACCCTTATTGGCCCATCGTGCAGCTGTGCTAAGAAGTTGTCCCTGACACCTTCCAGAAACCTCTTGGACTGCTGCCGTTTGCCCTTCCAGTGAATGTCAGGGAGATTAAGGTCTCCCTGAGCCTGTGATGCACAGACTTCCTCAGGTTGCTTAAAGGAGACTGTGTCTATCTCCCCACCCTGATCAGGTGGTCTGTAACTCCAGTCCCAATGTCACCCTTACTCTGATGCTCACCCACAAACTCTCACCCAGCCCCTTTCCATGCCAGGGAAGAGCTCCATACATGTGAGCTGCCACACAAAGGGCATCCCCCCTCATCATCTTCCCTGATGGTCTCTCCTGAAGAGCTTGTACTGTGCTCTTGCAGCCGTCCAGTCATGTGAGCAGTCCTACCACATCTCAGTTATCCCAACCATGTGGCAGTTCTGTGACAGCTTGTGCATCCCCATCTGCTCCTGTCTGTGCCCCAGGCTGCATGCATTTGCGTGTATTTGTGCTGCAGAGCCTCAGCTGTGGCATAGCGTGTAGGTTGGTCTTTGTGTATCAGGTAACCAAGAGCCAAGGATACTGTGTGTGCAATGGCCCCACTTCAGAGCAGAGACATGTTGTCACAGATAGCAGGTGGCAATGTAATGGTGAAACGAGAGTTGCAAACCCTGCAGTGCCTGAGGCCAGAGGAAAACAGAGCTGGGCTGTGCAGAAATGACAGGATGGGTTTTCTGCCCAAGCTGACTTTGTAGCTCCACAGGGCCTGTGACAGAAGTGAACCGATCTCCAAGAAGGACAAGGTGCCACTGAGAAAGTCCCTGGGCCTGGATGTCCTGTGATCCAGCCACCGTGAGGAGATCATTAGCACAGTCCCTGTTCATATCATTTGGGGGTGAGAAGAGGTTCAGGTGGAGAGCTAGAAGGGTTTGAGAGTGCAGAGACTAGAGGGGAGTCCTTGGTGTGATGTGCCTCCCATTTATGCAGCACATGTGGCTGTAGATGGGATGGACTTTGCCTAAGGGCAGTGGTGGGATGCAGTCGTTTTGGCACAGGTAGGAAACCTGACAGGCCCTGGGATATTTGCTCAGCAACCACTCCAAAAGGACATGGTTTTCTTACAGGTTCCATGCTGTATCTGCTAGAGTCATGTGGTTTTTCTGGACCCCCCCCCAGGCATCTGACATGACCCTGCAGGTCTATTTTTATGTCACTGAATCAAGTGTCTGCATTGAATTACATTAGCTGTTTGTACTATACGGATCTGCTTTTGTCGCAGCTTCCTAGTGAGTGGAGCTCTAGGAGCAGTAGTAGGCTTCTAGTGTCATTTAAGATGACCAAGGAAATTCCCCACCTGGATCCCATCTGATGCTCTGGAAGGATGTGGGTCTCCTAGTTGCTCCATCAGAGCAAGCAGACACTGGCAAATGCCTTTGACCACCTCTGTCTCTTCAGATGTCACCAGGTGTTGTGTGTGAGCAGCTGACTCCCACCCCCCATCTGCACTGGTTACAGTGGGAGCTTAGACAGCGAGTTCTCCTGCAGACGTCTCTGTTGTGCACCCTTCAGCTTTGGCAAGGGGAATCCCACCTCCTGTGAGTCTGTAGAGTTCACAGGAGGGATCTGAAGCGTGCTCTGCCCTAGGGGTTTCTAACCTGGCATAAGATGCCTGGATTAACTCATCTGAATCAACAGCTGAACCATGGGTAAATATACTCCCTTTTTGTCCCTGTTGAAACGTCCTGCCTAGTTAAGAGAAGGGAATAGGGGCTTCCAGAGTGGGACAATTCCACCTCTTGTATATAACCATCCTCTGATGAGACAAACTGCAGTGCTGGAATCAGTCTCTCTCCACTGTTTAGAGCAGGGCCATCGGTGAGTATTTTAGTCTAGTTCCGTAAACTTTTCCCAGGAGGAGGGAGCACAAGGGACAGAGAATTTTATGCCTTCAGCTGGGCCTCTGCTCCTGAGTGGGGCCAGGCTCCTGGGACAGGGGGAGCTCATGGCAACCAGGCAGCACTGCCAAGAGACAGCTGTGTCCAGGAGCAGCTCCTCTGCAAAGAGCAACAGGGCTCCGGGCAGTGCCTGCTGTTGCTGACATAAGATGAGAGAAGACAGAGGGAGGCGAAAGGCAGTGTGGAGTGAGAGGACGAAGGAGAGCTCATTGTTGGGGAAATCTTCACAGCCCTTTACATGGTAAGTCTCTGGCTGCAGGGCAACGCTACTGAGGTTCCTGGAAAGGTCTTCTCGACCCAACCCATCCCATGACTGTTTTTTTAAGGATCACTCTCCTGGCTCCTCTAGTGAGGAGGAGGAGGAGGAACTTCAGAGCAGGGATTCCCTGCCACACCATCAGGCGGACAGGGCATCCTGCTATTTTCTCCCAGGGATGGTGGAGGGGTGTGAATCCAGGGAGTGCACCCAGGTCTGCATGGGCTGTAATTCAGAGCAGTGTCCCTGCACCCCAGGATGCTGTGTGCCTGGGGCAGTGACTCTGCCTCCTGTGAGGGTCAGCACTCAGCCTGCCCAGGGAATTCCCCACTGCGCTGAGGGGTGAAGCTCTGGGTGGGAGGAGTGACCCCCATCATGGCAGCTTCATTCTCCCATTGAGAGGATGCTGCATGGGTCAGGGCTGCTCACAGCTCCAGCTTACACCCAGGACATTTCTGGAGGGGGCTTTCCAAAAGGAAGGTCAAGGCAAGGGATACCTGAAAGGGAAGGAGCTTTCACGAATCTCTGCTTTCAGTTTGATTCTCTTTGGGTGGGGTGAAATGGTATTTTGTCTGCCAGGTTTAGACAGCGGACTGAGACTGAAACAGTGACACTGAGAGAGGAGAAGTTCCTCTTCATCCCTTCACCCACCCCTCAGTCTGCAGACAGAACCAGCATCACCTTTCCAGGCTCATGAAGGTTTGTCTCACCTGCTCCATAGTACCAGCAAACATGGAGGTGCTATGGGCAGGCCCTGTACCCGGGAAGTTTCTGCAGGGCAGAGCTGAGCACCCAGTGGGTGGGATGGGGTCTGTGAGCACTGACAGCGGAGAGACGTGGGGACAGAGAAACAGCTCCCCACAGGGACAGCTCCAGGCAGCAGAGTCAAAGCACTGGTCAAAGTGTGAGAGGAAACTACAGACTTCAATGTCTCCTCTCCTCTCGCACCCAGCACAGCCCTCTGCCCTCAAGGCTGTGGGGTCCAGGGCATGAGTCATTTCCTCAGCAGCCAGACATCCAGGAGAAGAGAAACTCCTGAGTTCACCTCTGTCTCTCCCTGTCCCATCCTCCCTTGGCAGAAATATCGTGGTAATGCTCCGCGTTTCCCACCTGTCCATGCTGCCCTTGTCCTTCCCCTTGGACTCTCTGGGCAGGGGAATTTCTGATGCAGTTCAGGCACCAACCCTGCAGGTCCTGCCATGCAGATGTGTCCTCAACGTTGAGGTGCCCAAGTCCCCCTCTAACCTGTGGGGCTCTGGGTAATGCAATGTGGGGGCTGGGAATGAGCCAACTCTCTCTTCAAGGCACCCCATTGTTAGGACATCTGGCTATTTTCTTGGGGTGCCTGACTGGGCTGCAAGCTGCTCTCAAGGAGGTCAAAGCTTTCCCATTGCATCTGCGTGTTATCTAGGTGATCCATGGAAAAGCCACCTAGATACTAAAGCCACACAAATACTGCCAGGCAGCTGGATGTGGGCAACTGGAATGATCCCAATGTGTTACTGGCTAGAAGGGGAGGGCTGAGACCTCCCTCAGATACTCTCAGAAAGAGTGCTGTATGTGTTCATCTGCACTTTGAAACTGGCTTCCTCTGCTCTCAGCAGTGTCATTTCTTTTCAAGGGTAAAGTGAGTGTGATCATCCTCCACCTCAGAGGTGCGAGCACAGGGCAGCTGGGAACAAGACGGACCAACCAGCTCTCCTCACTCTGCGCTAAAGCGAGAGTGAATCCTTTTGCCTCTCAGGAATCACAGCTGGTCACTCTGAGTGCAGTAGCAATGCTGAGGATATCCACCTCCAAGAATCTTCCTCAGGTGTGACAGGGGCATCTAAAAGAAAACAAAACAAGCCTTAAAATTATTCATGAACCCATATTATTTAGAACTCGGAAGGAAGATGCTGAAAAGCCCTTCTACCTTATGAGCAGACTAAATGTGACTAAAACTGTGAATATAGAAGTTTAGTCACCCCTGTTCCCATGCACCCACTGCTGTAGGTCAGGGCTGACTCCTCTGGAGCCCATGGGCACAGGTCCCTGCTCCTCATGGCAAACTCAGCCAGCACAAACCAGAGCTCCAGCCACAGAGCTCAATGATGGTCCTGCCGAGATTGGGAAGGTAATGTGTGCGTGTTTGGGGGAGGTTATGAAAAAGTTTTGCTTAGAGAAGTCTGTTCTAACTTGTCAATGTCTTTCCCTCCTTTGACAGTCCCCCGTGACTGCAGTGAGTGAAATGTCCAACAGCACCTCCCCCACTGAGTTCCTCCTCCTGGCATTCACGGACACACGGGAGATGCAACTCTTGCACTTCTTGCTGTTCCTGGGCATCTACCTGGCTGCCCTTGTGGGCAACGGCCTCATCATCACAGCCATAGCCTGTGACCACCGCCTCCACACCCCCATGTACTTCTTCCTCCTCAACCTCTCCCTCCTCAACCTTGGCTCCATCTCCACCACTGTCCCCAAATCCATGGCCAATTCCCTCTGGAACACCAGGACCATTTCCTACTCAGGATGTGCTGCCCAGGTCTTTCTGCTTGTCTTCTTGTTCACAGCAGAATATTCTCTTCTCACTGTCATGACCTATGACCGCTTTGTTGCCATCTGCAGACCCCTGCACTATGGAACCCTCATGGGCAGCAGAGCTTGTGCCAAAATGGCAGCATCTGCCTGGGCCAGTGGTTTTCTCCATGCTGTCCTGCACACTGGAAACACATTTTCAATACCACTCTGCCAAGGCAATGTTCTGGAGCAGTTTTTCTGTGAAATTGCCCAGATCCTCAAGCTCTCCTGCTCAGACTCCTACCTCAGGGAAGCTGGGCTTATTGTGGTTAGTTTTTTTTTAATCTTTGGGTGTTTTGTTTTCATTGTGCTGTCCTATGTGCAAATCTTCACAATTGTGCTGAGGATGCCCTCTGAGCAGGGCAGGCACAAAGCCTTTTCCACGTGCCTCCCTCACCTGGCTGTCGTCTCCCTCTTTGTCAACACTCTCATGTTTGCCCACCTGAAGCCCCCCTCCATCTCCTCCCCAGCTCTGGATCTGGGGGTGGCAGTTCTGTACGTGGTGGTGCCTCCAACACTTAACCCCCTCATCTACAGCATGAGGAACAAGGAGTTCAAGGATGCGCTGAGGAAAATGCTTCAATGGGCACAATGTACACACCAATAACTGTCTCATGTGCATCTGCTTCCCTTTACCAGGGTATGTGGCATCAAGGACCTGACCACAAGGTGGGAAAGGGAGGGTCAGATACTGGCATTTAGAGACACTCAAGGTTCATGACGGGTTAAACAGGATTGATTTCATAAAGGACTTACTTACACTCCAAACTGTGTAGCGACCCCCAGGGACTGCATGGAGGGATCGCTGATGGGCAACCGCTGGACGCATGGGTCAGACACCAAGGCAGGACTCTCTTTGTTGTATCCTAAAGGCCCCTTATATTTACTAGAACTATTTCCTTATCTCAACTGTGCTAACCTTGGGTAGGTACTGGCTGCAGAGTAGCTAGACATTGTTGACAGAATGGAATATGCATGTCCAGCCTTGACGGGTTTCCATCAGTGTGCAGAGAGCGTACTGCGGGGCTGCTACCACATGCTCTGCCATTCACCTGACTCCTCACCAGATGTTCATGGCCCTGTGACTGCATCCCACCACAGTTCTGGAAATCACTTTCCTTTTCAACAAAAAAAAAAAAAGGAAGAAGAAGAAATCATACAAATCACAAAAGTTTCCCCCAAAAGGCCAGTATATTAGAACAAATCAAAACCAAGAAGGGTAAAACGAACACAAAGTATTGTAAAAGCTGAAAAGCTTAACAACATTTTCTTTGTATTAGATCATGTTCTCAGTTTCTTTTTTTTCTATTTTTATTGGCATTTTCTAAATATTTCTGTTATAATGAAGACTGCACCATTACAAAGTTATTCTGTGTCTCGCGGAAAGTCCAGCGCCCCTGCAAACACTCCCTCCCCAGGGCTGTACACACAACTCCTAACTGCACAGAGCAAGTTGCATCCTGAGGTGTCGAGCTCTCTCAACTGACAGAGGAAAGCAGGGTGACCAGCATTCAATTTGAATGAATGAATTCTTTCTTTTTTATTGGCAGCACTATGTGATGCACTACAGCAATTACTCTCCTTATGTGACTATATATAGATAGATAGATACAGGTCTATATATACAGTTTGTCATCAGAATACATTTCCTACCAACACTCTGAATGGAGAAGTTCTGAGGAATTACTATATCTATATTGCCATATTTCCCATATCTTCTTCTGCCTCTTTGTCCTTTCTTCTTCTTCTGCCTATTCTGTCTTTATAGAGCTTCCCAGGGAAAGATTCATTGAATCACAGCACTTAGGGCTTTTTACATTCGTGCAAAACACAACATGAGGGCCTCTGTCCTAAAAATCACTGCCTTGCAGTCGTCATTTCAAATGTGGTGCTATGCTGAGCACACCTTTCAAGGGGTCCCTGAAAATAACGTGATGTAGGAGGACAAAGTGAGTTGGAAGGATCTAGAAGGGAGTGCTAGAGATACAGGATGATGACAGTAGGTTCATGAAAGTACAAAGAAAACCTTTACATGTACGGAGTCATAATCTCTTTCACTATAATGAAGAAGAATCTTGCAATACATGAATAGAAAAGCATTGGATAAAAATGATAAAGACGAAAACTGAGAAGAAGTATTTGCTTTCATAAAAATAATTTTTCTTCTAGAATAGAAATAGAATAGAAATGGAAATTATTCTAGAAGAGAAATAGAATAGAATATAAATTATTTTTATCAGACAACTGCAATGTGTTCAGTTTCAGTCTGGCTTTTTTGACTTGTTCTGATAACAGAAATGAAACACTGCACTCCCCAAATGGCCCCCAGTGTTTCACTCTGGAGGTAGTTAGTGTGCTGTTTACTATATTTTCTATATTCTCCTCACACAGAAGGACCCAGAAGCAACTGAAGCACACAAAGATTATGATGACGTCATATTAGTTTGCCAGTGGGACACTGTTATTGTCTGAACTCTAATTTTTCAACTCTAGCTTAGAAACTGTCATTGCATCTCTACACGCCTGTCAATAGACTTACCCTGTCTGTAATAGACTTACCTTGGCCAAGAAGCACTGGAACAACCTCCTCTGCTCTTACTGGGAAGTGAAAAGTGAGTTGTAGTTAACTGAAGTGTGGTGAACAAGCATTATTTTGTTCAGTGACTTTCAGCTCTTCACGTTATATGTATTAATCTACCTCTGTGACTCTGTGCTTCAGATCTATTCCAAAAGCTGCAAAGAAACAAACTATTCATTCACCACTTATAATTTTTAAACTATACTTCAGAAAGGAAACAGAGAGGAGGAACAAGGTCTTTTCCAAAGTATTCATAAATGCACTTTATAATATTGAGTACACCCCTTTTGGTGAAAAGAAATGAAAAATGGAAAAGTCAGGTCTGTGATTACTGTGGTATACTGAACCACAGTTAATGTAAGTCTGTCCTACTTTTAGAATGACAGTGTGTGAAGCAAAAACAAACATACCTTTTTGTTTAATGGCAGCTCCTTTATAGAACTAAGAATTGGAGAACATAGAAACAAAGCACTCAGAAGTACCATCTCGTCCAGTTGAAATATAGCCTATCCAAGAAGGAAAACACATGAAAGGTGTATTTGCTAATATTAAATATAATTAACAGGTGCTGGGAAATGCAAAGAGTAGTGATAGGAATTTCAATATTCCTTATTTGATATGGGCTTTCCTGTCTCATGAGCTGATGTTTAACCAAAGATATAAAATATCCCACATATATTGTAAAATATCTATTGTCACAGAATAGCCAGAATACAATTTAGATTCAGGTCAGAGCAGAAGTTTTATTACTATAGCAGTAGGAGAGAACAGAGAGCAGCAGAGTGCCGGACTCTGCTGATATGAACTCTTCCCAAGCGAATCAGTTACAGAGTTTATATACCTTTGGGTTATATGACTTGTCCTTCACAGAACTACAGCCATATGGATGAGCAGGATGTGGTAAGTGGCAACAGGGCGTGAATTACTTCAGAAAAGGAAGCTCTAAGGGTACAAATAGTACATTCTTTTACAAAAGATACATTCCTTTGATAGTTGGCTCACGCTGACTTTGGCAAGGCTGTTGCAGATATTTTTTGCTAGATAGGCCTGCAAAGGCCTATGAGGTGTTAACTAATTTACTTCCACACAGCTGTGCCTAAAAGTGCCTGGAGGGGATTTGTGGAATTGTAGAATGGTTGAGGTGGAAGGAGACCTCTGGAGATTGTCTAGTCCAACTGCCCTGCTCAAAGCAGGGTCAACTAGAGTGGTCACTAGAGTGACCATTTCCAGTTGGGTTTTGAATATCTCCAGACATGGAGATTCCACAACTTCTCTGGGCAGCCTGTTCCAGTGTTTGACCACCCATACCGTAAAAAAATTTTTTCTTAAGTTTAAATGGATTTTCTTGTATTTCATTCTGTGCCTATTGCCTCTTGTTCTGTCCCTGGATACCCCTGAGAAGAGTCTGGCTCCATCTTCTTTACTGCCACCCATTAGGTATTTATACACTTTGGTAAGAACCCCCTGGAGCCTTCTCTTCTCCAGGCTAAAGAGTCCCAGCTCTCAGCCTCTCCTCGTATGACAGATGCTCCAGGCTCTTAAGGATCTTTGTGGCCCTTACCTGGACTTGCTCCAGCATGTGCATGTTCATCTTATATTGGGGAGCCCAGGACTGGACACAGTACTCCAGATGTGGTATCACCAGTGCTGAGGAGAGGGGAAGGATCACCTCCTCTGACCTGCTGGCAATGCTCTTCCTAATGAAGTCCAAGATGTGGTTGTCTTCTTTGCTGCAAGGGCACATTCCTGGCTCATACTGAACTTGTACTGGGCCCAGTACCAACCCCTGGTGTACATTGCTGGTGACTGGCCTCCAGCTGGACTCCATGAGGCTGATCACAACCTCTGAGCTTGGCAGTTCAGCGAGAGTGACCACTGTCATGGGCCCTCCTTGAATCCTCCTTCTGCAGGCTCAAGGGTGGGAATGTGAAACAGGCCCTGAGAGTGGAGCGCTGCCTGAGGACTGCCAGACTTTTCCTCCTGTGGTGACTCAGTCCCATACAGATGAGCGTGCAAGAAGCAAGGAAAACTTTCAGGTAATGTAACATAATTTGCATATAGATAGACAGATACAACATCACTTTTTTTTAGAGGTTACAGAATTTTTTTGAGGCTTCAGTGTAATTAACCATATCTTTTGCAATTACATGCCTGCCACTATCATGCACTGACTCCTAACCATTTTTGTGAACTTGTTCCCCTCCTCCATTGCAACCCTCCTTCCATTTCCCTTAACCCCAACCAGCTGGGCATGTGTCATCCCCAGCATCCTGAGGATTCCTTTCACCCTTGGGATACAAATTGCTTCCCACCTGCTCCTCTCACTTCTTGGTGGCAACAGTTTTCTGTGGCTCCTGGAAAGTCCCTACACACTGACAAAGACCAACACACATTCTTAAAACAATAGTCTCCATCTTGTGCATGGTTGGGACTTCCCTGGTCAATCTGCTCACCTATAGGTTGAGGAGCGTGAGGTCCAGGAGGCACTGCGGAAGGTCAATCTGACCACCCTTGCTCTCACAGATGTTGCCATCCAGCCCGGCTGCCTTTGGTGCAAAGTGTGTTGGGGACAGTGGGTGGGTTTTACCTGACTCCATCAAGAAAGTTGCAATGTTGGCAACTCCCTCTGCGTGCAGTTATCCTGAACTTAAATGAAAAACCCAGAGGAAGGGGAACAGCACAAAGGCACAATGGGAGAAAATCACATGGCCATGTAGATTCCCAGGCCAGAAATGGTTCAGGTCAACTTCCAACACTTCATACAAAGACAAGCAGATGCAAGGGAAGCGTATGGCTCTTGGGCGAGACAAAGCACCCCCATAAACTTCAGACAGCCTCAGGTGCATGGAATGGTGGGCTAGCTCAGGTGTGCAAAAGGGGCATCTTGGAGAGCAGAGTTCCTCTGGACAAGATTGCACAGTGGGAGTGGTGGGGGGATGCGGCACAGCTGAGCAGGCAACACCCCGGATAACGTGGCCTGGCATGAAGTGCCTGCCCCAAAGCCTCTTCAGGGATCTGCTCTAGACAAATCCCAAGGAATACAGCCCTGGAGGGAAGACGGGTCCAGGAGAGCTGGTTGATTTTCAAGGATCATCTCTCCAAAGCTCAAGAACGATTTATCCCGACAAGCTGAAAATCAAGAAGTGTCAGGAGGCCTGCATGTATGAGTCAGGAGCTCCTGACAAAACTCAGACGTGCCTAAAGGAGGAAGGCTGCATCCTGACCCATATTGCCCTACATCCAACTTCTACAAAAAGAGTGACCCACAAGAGAAATCTGTTTTGAAGCTCACCAAAGCATTTCTCAGCCAGTGGCCACATTTTGCACTGTTTCATCCCACATGACTTGGATCCTGTAAAAATGCCAACCCCCAAACCAACCCCCAAACCTCAGATTCCTGCACAGGTCTACCCAGTGCAGAGACCTGTTGGTGCAGGGGTACAGAAGTGACTTCTGCAGTGCCCCATTTGAGATATTTCACTGCCTTTGACACCATCTGGAGACATTCCTGAAGGATTTATAAGAGAATTATGGAAAATAACTGCAGTGAAGGGAGGTGGCTGCTTTCCAGGACATGAGGGGAAATTTCTCTGCTCTCTCCCTGGCTGTGCCATCTCCATGGCAGTGACCTACTGAGCCCCCAGATGACATGAGCTGAGGTCACAGTGGGATGTGCCACATCACAGGGAGGTCTCCCCGGTGTCGTGGCAGGTGGCCTTCACTTCCCTGTGAGGCCTGGCTGCTGCTGGGTACTCCTCACATGCTCCCTGCCGCTGCCCTTTGGAGTCATCTGTGGCAAGGAGGGGGGACGGGAGCCATGCTGGGGTCCCTCACCAACAGGCAGAGGAGCAGCGGTACATCGGAGAGGAGTTTTGGATGACAAGATGGGAAGACAGTCTTTCCTCCTCCCTGGCTGGAGAGGTGAGCTGAGGGTAAGGGGGCAAGCGAGATGGAGGAATGCTGGACCCATGTTATCTCCTCGTTCCTTGTTCCCAGTGCTCCTGCAGCTCTCCACCAAGGGTAAGGGCTTTGGGAGCTCCTTCCTGAGGTGTCGCACAGAGACTGTTAGCTCCAAAAACTGCTGTGGATCCTGGGCTGTGGCGGTGGCTGGTCAGGGCTGAGGGCTGCAACAAGAGTCCTGCCTCAGGGTCCCCTCTGGCTTGGGGGACAATGTGGCAGCCAGAACTTCTTTTTCCTACGACTGGGGCTGCCCTGAGCCCCAAGGCTTCTGTCAGGCCAGCTCCATCCCCTTGTGGGGATGTGTGTGGAGGGGGGGGGGGAAGACAGGAGGGGGGAATCCATAGTCAGGTTTTCCTGGGATTGGGTTCTCCACTTTGATCTGGCTCTGAGAGGAAAGCAGTCCTGCATCCCAGAGGCTGGGGTGTCATGCAGCTCCTGTGCAGCTCTCAGGAGCCTGATGGAAATGTCCATATAGGAAATGAAACCTTCACCTTGTAATAACCTCAAGTTCTCCATGTTTGGGAAAACCTCTGTTCCTTCTCCCTGGATCCTTTTATGCTTCCAGCTTGGCAGAGCATATTTTGGGCTCACAAATACCATCATCAGATGGCCACAGCCCCTGTCCTCCTGATAATTGGGCTCATATATCTACACCCAAAAGACAGCATGTTTGGGAAAGCATCTTGGAAACAGGTGGGGGACACCATCCCCACTGCACAAGTCCTGGCTGACCCCAAGGATTTTTCTCTGAGCTGTGGTGAGCACTGCTGGGGTGAGCCCAACACAGCCATCTCCCCCAGACCCCGGCCAGCCCCAGGGCCCCCACACTGGTGCCACGGCTGCCACCAGCACGCACCCCCGCGCTGCCACCCAGGGCGCAGGGCAGCCAGCAGCCCCGCGGGGACCCTGCCGCACAGCCCAGCCACGCTGGGGCAGCAGCCACGCCCCGGGGCCCCACACTGCCTGCCCACACGGCGCCACACTGCCCCCAGGCCCCACCGCGCCCCGCACTGCCGCCCACAACATGGCGCCCGACCGCGGGGGAGGGGGCGGAGCTGGCCGCCAGGGCAGGAGGGCCCAACGTTGCCATGGCATCGCCCCAGTGCAGCCCTCCTATTGGCTGTCAGGAGGAGGAGGGCGGGCATCGATTTCACTGATGGCTCTGCCAGCCAATTGCAGTCCAACATGTGGAAAAAAAAAGACATCAAAGAAAGAGGTGAAAGCGGAGCGGGAGCAAAGCAAGGCGAGAAGGGAGTGGGAGAGAGAGCGGGTGCGAGTGGGTTTGGTGGGGGCTGCGGGCGCGTTCAAATGGCGGCGGGTGCCTTCCCGCCGGGGCGGGGGCAGCGGTGCTGGTGCTGGGGCTGCTTTGCTGCAGGAGCTGCAGCAGGGGCTGGTGGGGCCGTGAGCAGGGGCCAGAGCGACCTGGGCCAGAGCGGGGAGCTGCCCTGCAGGCAGACGTGGCGGCCTGCCGCGAGCAGCTGGGCCGGGGCGGCTCGGTGGGGTTTGGGGGCAGGAAGCTTTGGTCCTGTGGTAGGTCTGGGATCCCTGTTAAAGCGTTTCCCTGAGCTGCTGCTGCCAGCGCAGCCCCAGGTGCTGCTCATAGCTGCGTTTGGGAGGTGCTGGGCAAAGTGCGAGCAGGCTGCTGGTGTCCTCGCGAGGTGCCCTTCCCAGTGGTGTCTTTTGTTGTGAAAACTGCATTTCTGAGTGGCTCTGAGAGAGGCTGTGCCCGCATGTCATGCTGTGCCTTAGCTGTTGTTTTTGCTCCCTGCCTCTTGCTTTGCCCTGAGACCTGTGACCCTGGCAGCAGCCTGAAGGGTGTTTCCAGAAGAGCTCTGTAAGTGTGAGCTGTTTTGCTTGTCAAGGGCCTTGAAAGTTGATGACCAGCCAGTGCTTGCCCTTGCCGTTGTTCTTTCCATGCTCCTAGGTCAGGATGAAGAGCTGCTGAATTGTGTCTCTGCTGGTTTCACCAACTGAGATGCCCTGGCCTGAGTCCTTCCGCGTGCCTCCAATTGTCAGGGCATAAAACAGGAGAATGATGGTTGTCCTGGATGTGTAGAGGATTTTCTGGTTTTGTTGAGCATTGGGGAAGGAACCAGATTCTGAGTTGCAGGAAGGCTTCTCCCTCTCACTGGGACAGGAGGCTTTGCTGTCTTGCTATGTGTAGAGACTACCTAGGCAAAAGCTAATCTTCTTTGGGGTAGTAACTGGTATGTGATGTGTGTTTTGCTGCACTATGAGCACTGTGAAGCCAGGAGGTGAATCAGGGAGGCCATTCTGGAGCTGGCTCAGCCTTGGGGGAAGGCAGGGGGAGCTGCAGGTGGCAAGAGCCCCATGGTCAGGGTGTGGGTAGTGAGGTCACCACTGTCTGTGAAAGCTATGCCAGAAAATCACCATTGTCAAATCAAGTCTTTGTAAGTAGCTGACAGGCCAGCAGGAGGCACATGGCTCAGCTGTTGATGATGAGGTCACTTCTGCCTGAGTACCTGATAGGCCATCTGGAGGAAGAAGGCTTGGGTGTTGATTGTGAGGTCACTTGTGAGTGATGAACTGATCGAATAGCAGGAGCTAAGTGACTGAAAAAGTGTTTCTGAGGTCATTTCTACCTGAGCGTTTGATAGGGCAGCAGCAGATCCACGTCTGGGGTCTGTGTTTTTGAGATCATTTCTACCTGAGGAGCTGATAAGGCAGGATTTGGTTCATGGCTGAGAAACTTATAGTGAGGTAATTTCTGTCTCAGAGGCTTCTAGGCCAGTGACAGAGACGTGGCTGTGAAGGTGAGTGTGAGGTGATGTTTTTCTGAGTCCCTGCTAGGCCAGCAGCAGGCAGTTAGGCATGGGCGTTGCTTGTGAGGTCTCTTTTGTGAGAGTAGCTGCTAGGCCAGCAGTAGTTGATGGCTGGGGGAGTTATTTGGAGGAAAGTTCTGTCTCTGAAGGGCATAGGCCATCAGCAGGCATGTGGTGGGGGTATGGACTTGTGAGGTCTCTATGTGAGCAGCTGAGAGGTGAGGAGAAGACAGATGTCTTGGATGTTGGTGGTGAGGTCACTTCTGGGTTTCCAGGAGATGAGTAGTTAATCAAAGCAGTCAGAGCCATTTCTCCACTTTGTGCCTATGCAGACCCTTGCAGACAGGCGAGATGCCCCCTCAGGCCTCTCATGGCAATGGGTAGCTCTGAGACACCTGTCCTTGGTCAGAGGTGGAGGCAGCATCTCCAAAGCCGCTGGTCCCTTTGGCCAGAGTCTCAGAATAGCAGATTCCTTGAGGCTGCAATGGGGGAGACGTGGAGGTAGGGATGCAATGCCCTGCTCAAGGCAGGTGGCAGTCGAGGAGGTATCTTGGGGCCTTTTCCAGTGAAGTTTTGATTCTCTCCAAGGCTGGAGATCTGAGAACCTCTCTGGATCCCTGTGCCGCAGTTGAGTTTCTCCTCATGGAGAAAAAGGTTTCTTGTTAACATCTAAGAAGAATTTCCCATTGTTCAATGCGTCCCCGTTGCATCTCATGCTCTTAGTGTGCACCTCCAAGAAAATCTGTCTCTGTCTTCTCTGTGCCCTCCATAAGGCAGCTGTGCGCAGCATGAAGATGCCCCTTGGCCTTCTCTTGTCTAGGCTGGACAAATCGAGCTCTCGCAGCCTCTCCTTCTATGCCCCACACTGCAGCCCCTGACCATCTTGGTGTCCCTGTGCTGGACTCCGTGCAGTGTGTTAGTGCCTTTGCAGAACTGGAGAGCCCAAACGGGAGCCGGTATACAGACATGGTGTCACCTGTGCCAAAAAGAGGGGTAGAACGTCTTGGTGGCCCTGCTGGCTGTGCTCTCACCAGTACAGCTCAGCACAGAGGGGAGACATTGGCCCCTGACTGTTGTGACTATGTAAGACCAGCAGAACTGACAGTAACACTCCGACTCTTTCTTTCTTTCTAGGTTGCTCCACTCATGAGGTTCCCAGTGCAGTCCTAGAGCCCCTGAGGATGGAGGCAGGATGCCAGGCTGTGTCCCTGTACCTGTCAACATCTTGGCCAACATCATGAGCCCTGTGTGAAAGCAGCTGCAACTGAATGAGAAGAGGCTACATATGGATGCAAAGGCTTCCATAAATGCACCTGGCTTGCCTGGGTGACTTGGGGTGTGGGTTCACCTCCTGGTACCTCTGCTGTGCTGCAAATTCTGCCTCCCACAACTGCTGTTATTGCCAGCCCGCTCAGCAAATGCTACTGTCTCCCCTCCTTTTCCTAGAAGGTTGTGGTGCCATATAGGATGAGTCCAATACCCTTATAATAAATGCCAGCATGTCCTGAGTGCCTTTGTGTGAGTGCTCCAAAGCCTCTGTGGCTTGACCTGAGGAAGTCTCAGAGCTCTTGGGCTGCTGGTTCTGTGAGGGGTGAAGATGTGCCCAGGGCCAGGTTGGCCGTGGCACCCAGCCCTGAGTGCTCTGTGAAGCCAGCTGTGGAGCCCGGACTGTTGCTGCAGAGGCTGCGCAGCCAGGAGAGCTGGCATTTTAGCAGCCATCCAGTGTGGGGCTGTCTCATTGCTTGGGCCTCATGTCAAAGCCTCTGCACCCTTTTTCCCTGCACTAGGGCTCCTTGTCCAAGTAAGTAAAGGAAAGGAAGCGAGGTTACTTTGGGCTCAGAAGGCCTTCAAGACTCTCAAATGTTTCTGCATTGTATCTGCAACTTTTGTATTACTAAAGAAAATCCCCATGCCCCCATCCATAGCAAGAGGTTTGTGAGTGGATGGAGGTGGAAAGCAGCAGCCTGCTGTGCCCAAAGGAAGCAGGATCCTTCCCCCTGAGAAGAGCAGCATTGTGCAAGGAGCCAGCTCTGTGCCTGATCTTGTGCTGCTCATTTGCAGAGGCCTTGTGAGCCTAGAGTGCCTTGGCCACCTTATGGTGATATTGCAAGAGCTTGGCTGTGTTGAGGAGGCAAGGGAAGGCAGCGAGCAGAGCAGTGGCTGTGGAGTGTGCAAGTGGCGAGTGTCCTGCATGCATCTCTTCTTGCTGGCGCTTGGTTGTACCTAGCAGAAGAGGCAGCTCTGCGGGGCCAAGACAGTGTGTTTGTAGAGTAGGTGGCAGAGCAGAGGTCTGGCATCAGGTTGATGGCTGGTGCAGTGCTGAGCTGATGTGACAGTGTGGGAAACGCTTTGCAGTGCAGCTGCTGCCTCAGCTGATCTCTGTCCCTAGAAATGCACTAGAAATGGAAGTGGCATCCTGCTGTCATTGTGCAGGTGCTGCAGTGCAAAGGCTCCCAGCTCGGACTTGATGGTACTAAAGGGAAAGCAAGACCAATCGTTCCTTTTGTGATTTGGTGCCAGGGTGCCAGAGTGGAGCTGTCCCATGACGTGGAGAGAGCCTTGCCAGGAGATGAAAGCCGTTTGCAGAAGACTGTTCTGTATGGAGTGATAACAGCGTAATTGAGGGACGTGCGAGTGTCCCGGGTGAGCTTCTCCTCTGTGAAGGTTTGCACTTTTCAGATCCCTTGTGACTCGGTCCAAGATAGGGCAGCAGCAGGCACGTCGATGCCATTTGCACTTGTGAGATGAGTTGTGCCTCTGAAGCTGGTAGGCCAACAGCATGGCCATAGCTTTGGTGATGATGGTGAGGTCCCTTGTGTCTCAATGCCTCATAAAAGGGGAGCAGGCCCATTGCTGCTGTTGGTGCTTTTGTGGTCAGTTGTGCATCAGTATGTGACTGGCGATCAGCATGCACATTGCTGCTGTTTGTGCTGGTTTAGGGCAATTGTGCCTGAGACACTAACAGGCCATGAGCAGCTATATGGCTTCATGGCTGCATGTGAGTTCAGTTCAGCGTCAGTGCCTGATAGGCCAGTGCTGGTCAAGTGGCTGCAGTTTGTGGTTGTGAGGTCACTTATGGCTCAGTGCCTGATAGGCCAGTGCTGGTTGTTAAAGAATATCGTACTGAAGCTGTCTAGAATTAATCGCTTCGCATAACTTGCTTAGCATTAGTGGCTAAATTTGCCGAAGCCTTTGGCCTCAGGCTGTGAACTTTTACTTAGATAAGTAAAAGGGGGCCCCAGAGCCGGTTCAAGCTGGAGAGATAAAGAAGTTACACTGACAGCAGGAGTAGCCAACCTTGAAGATAAGAAAAGAAGCAGCCTGCCTAGAGACAATGAAGGGTCCCAGTGAAGAAGGGGAAGACCCCAGACCTAACTATTACTATTGGTCCAAACTATCGCTTAAGGGGTGGGGAATTTAGATTGTAAGGGTATAATTGCCCAGGGATTTCTTTGTTCGGGGTCCCTCTTTGGAGGCACCCAGCTCAAGCTGTAATTTCCACATGTGTATCATTATTTCTCTCCAATCTGACTTCGAACTTCTGCCTCAGCAGGAACCTAGGGTTGGACCCTGTTATGAAGGCCAGCGAGCCTGATTTTCCATAACAGTTTGGCACCCCAGATGGGACCCTAGGCGACCACCGTCGGGGCCTCTCGTCTCCAAACGATCATCTGGCACCATCGGGTGAGTTCACCTGGGATCTTTGGCAACGGGAGGCACCGAGAGGGTGAGTCTTAAATTCCTGCCTAAATTCTAAATTCTGGTTTGGTAACAAAGTGCACTGTAAGGAGTATGCAGGCTGATCACCATAAGGCGTGCCAGGTCAGGGAGAGTGGGTTCGAGTCCCACTCCCAGGGCTGGAGGCGGTTCAAGTCCCACATCAAGGATTTGAGAGGGTTCAAGTCCCGTCTCGCTGCAGAGTTTGAGAGGGTTCGAGTCCTGTCTCACTCCGGCCGGAAGTGGGGAGTGCGCAGCCTGATCAGTGTAAGGCGCACCACAAACACCAGCTGACTAGTGTGAGTGTGGGTAGCACCCGGGACTGTGACTAGTGTGAGCGCGTATGACCTGGGAACCGAAGGGGGCACCCGTCAGCTGACAAAGCCTCCCACTGCGAAGGGACAGCAGTGCTAGCAGTCAAAGACTCGGGTGGTGTAAGTGCAGTTCCCAAGAGAGAGAAAGAGAGAGAGAGAGAGTGATCACAATGGGAAATAAGTTTGGCATATAAAAGGGTTCTCTCTTAGCCAAAATTTTGCAAAACTGGAATAAGATTGGTGGTACAAAAAACCTAGGAAAAAACAAGGTTGATCCAACTATGTCAGGAGGATTGGCTGTTCCTGACAAAGGACAGTGACCTGGTGGAATGATGGCCACCACAGGGACCTTTGATTATCAGGAGTTAACTTTCCCGCGTCACCATTTGGAGGATAGGTTCCCCAGGGAAATGGATTATTGGTATTTATGGGACAGTTGGGCATTTGCTAGATGAAAAGAAGCGCCTAGAAAAGGAGGGGAAAAGTTTTCTCAGAATGCTGAAAGTAGTGCAGCTGCTAAAACACTTGTGGGAACCGCTCCACCCTATGCACCATCCTCTGCTTCAACTTCTCTATACCCCCCTTGCCTTCCATCTCTGCCTTTCAGGCCCCTTTGCATGTCGTTCCTGTGCCAGGAGTGCCCCTGCCAGATCCGGACAGGGTACCTCAGGTAGCTACAATGCAAATTTACTGACCCTGGGGGCCCCAAGATTGGATTGCATGAAGTCAACAAACTGCCAGGCTTAGGGAAGATGCCGAGAAAGTGTTACAAATTGTAAGAGGAAAACTGTGGGCGTATGATCCTACCTGGGGGATGTGCAAATGCTCCTTGAAGGCGGGTTCACTCCAGATGAAAAACACTCAATTCTGGATGTAAACCATCGTTGGGCAGGAGAGGGGGGTGTTGTGGTTGCTCGAACGGCCTGGCCGGCTGTGGACCCCGGGTGGAATTATAGTGTAGAGGCAGATTACTGGCAGTTGCAAATAGCCAGACAAGGCTTAGAAGAAGCTATACGTTTGGCAGGACAAAAGACTGCGAATTGGTCTAAAATAAGGGAATGTCAGCAACAGCCTGAGGAACACCCCTCAGCTTTCCTTTCTAGACTCTTTTTTCGCGTATACTTAAAAATGATCTTGCAGATATCAAACTTCCAGGATGTTCAGTGTTAATACAATATGTGGATGATTTGTTATTAGCAAGTAAAGATTATGAGACATGTTTGAAAGACACTATTTCTCTATGTAACGCTCTTGCTGAGAAAGGGCTTCGAGCATCTCCGTCCAAGCTCCAGCTGTGTCAGCGAGAGGTAAAATATTTGGGGTTTATGTTGAAGGAAGGGCACAGGTTAATTGATCCAGAATGAGTAAAGACAATTCTTGATATGCCTCATCCTATAACAAAAAAGCAACTTAGGGGATTTTTAGGAGCTGTAGGATTTTGCCAACCATGGATTCCCAGGTTGGGAGAACTTAGCAAACCTTTGGTCCAGGCAACAAAGAAGGAGGAGACAGAGCCTTTGACCTGGGGTCCAGAAAAAGAGAAAGCTTTCATATCTGTGAAAAATGCGCTGGTCTCAGCCCTGGCTCTAGGACTACCAGATTATAGTAAGCCATGTGAATTATTCGTTCATGAACGACAGGGAGTAGCAAGTGGAGTACTCACTCAAAAACTAGGTCCTCACCGTAGGCCAGTGGCCTATTACTCCACCCAGCTAGATGTGGTAACCAAAGGCACTCCAGGATGCATCAGAGCAATAGCAGCTATAGCAGCCCTTATTGGAAAAACACGACCTGTAGTTTTGGGTCACCCAATGACTGTGTATGTGGCACATGAAGTAGAGCTGTTAATGAAACAATACGCTACTCAAGCACTGTCCCCACAGAGAGCTCATCGCTATGAACTAATAATATTACTTGCAGATAATGTGACCTTAAAGAGATGCAACATCTTAAATCCAGCAACACTATTGCCCTTACCTGAAGATGGAGAGCCTCATCATTCCTGTGACCAGGTGGTTGTCAACTCGAGCAAGCCCCAGGAGGATCTCCAAGATGAACCTTTGGGAAACCCAGACTTAGTTCTGTTTACAGATGGATCAATGGATCATCCTATTATTTGGACAGAAAACGCCATTCAGGCTATGCTGTCACCAGCCTCTTTGAGGTACTTGAGGCTAATCCCTTACCTCCATCTGTAAGCGCTCAAGGGGCAGAATTAATAGCATTAACCCAAGCAGCAAAGATAGGTAAGAACCTGCAAGTAAATGTATATACTGACTCAAAATACGCATTTGGAGTATGTCAAGCAACGGGAATGCTGTGGGAAGAAAGGGTATTCCTCACATCTGCAGGGAAAGCACTCGCTAATGGACAAGAAGTACAGGAATTATTAAAGGTGATGAAACTCCCCAAAGAAATTGCTGTTATTTACTGTCCTGCTCATACAGAAGAAGCCTGTGATGTAGCTAAAAGAAAGGACTTGGTGGACAAGGCAGCTAAAGCCGTTGCTAGACAGCCTCTCCTTGTAGCTGCTGCAGTTGCAGTATGAGAATGGCCAGATGTATTGAATTCAGCAGAAGTATATGAAGATACGCCACAGAAGGAGAAAGAGAAATGGAAAAAGTGGGAAGTGATTCAAGATGAAACAAGGAATCTGGACTATCAGGGGTAAGCCCATCCTTCCCTTAAGGTATTTACTTTCTAAGGTTAGGAGGTACCATAATCATGGACATGGAGGAGCATTGACTGTCGCCTCATGTATTCTGCAAACCTGGGCAGCTCCCGGAGTGCATGTGGTTGCAAAACGCATAACAACAACCTGCCCAACTTGCCAAAAATTTAAAAATACTCATCCAAAGATTAACAGAGGAGGCCACCCATGGGCTTATTTTCCATTCCAGTGTCTACAAATTGACTATACTGACATGCCAGCAGCAGAAGGATTTAAACATCTCCTTGTGACAGTTGATCAACTAAGTGGATGGGTGGAAGCCTTTCCTACCCACAAAGCAGATACGACTGCAGTGATTAAAGCCTTGTTAAAAGAAATTGTCCCTAGGTGTGGAGTACCAGAAAACTATAGATTCAGATGGGGGTTCTCACTTTTCAGCAGGAGTTTTAGGGAGATTATATCAAATGCTAGGAACTCATAGAGAACAGAACTATTAAAACCAAGTTAGCATGGGTATGTACACAGGCAAGTCTCAAATGGCCTAATGCCTTAAACTTAGTGCTGTGGGAAATTAGAACAACCCCTAGACAACCGGTAGGATTATGCCCAGCAGAAGTCTTATTTGGGCATCAATTGGCTATACCAGGAACTTATATCCCGGCTAAGAGCAGCCTGTTGGACAGAGATGAACGGCTAAGCCAGTATGTTCTAGGTATGCAAAAAAGGTTTGAAAATCCTAAAAAATATATATTTATTTGTGAGAGTAACACTATCAAAGCTGAAGACATTTGTCTTGGCACTGAACAAAATGTCATTTTGAAATACATCCGGCTGAAACCCCTGAAACTGTACTTGTATATAGTGGAAAAGGATGTGTTTGTATGAGAACCCTCTGTGATCTTATATTCGTAGATAACAGTACTGTAGACACAAGTAATCACTCAAATATGTGTGTTTTGTGATTTGAGTGTTTGTAATTCTACTAAAATTAGGGAGAATGTTAGTACGCCTCGAAAGACATCGGGAACCCTGCTTAGCATATTAGCAGGGATGCTTAATAAAAACAAAGGGAGGACTGTTAGAGAATATTGGACTGAAGCTGTTTAGAATTAATCTGCTAGCATAACTTGTTTAGCATTAATAGCTAAATTTGCTGAAGCTTTAGGCCGCAAGCTGTGAACATTCACGTAGATATTAAGTAAAAGAAGGCCCCAGAGCCAGTTCAAGTTGGAGAGATAAGGGGGTGGGGGTGGGGGGATGTAGAGAGGAAAAAAGCAGTTTAGCATTGATGAGCACAGAAGAAAGAAACAAAGGAACCACAAGACTGATTCCAGAGGGACAAGAAAGGGTGTAAAAGGGCCATCGACACCTATGCAGAAGTGACATAAGACGTAAAGAACACACCTGGAAACTACGGAAAGGACCAACTGGGAGCTGGAAGACCCCGAACTCTAATATTATGATTGGTTCAGAAGTATGGGGTGGATACTAGACTGGAAGGGTATAATTACCCAGGGATTTGTTGAAATGGGGTCCCTCTTCGGAGGCACCCAGCTCGAGCTGTAATTACCACACGTGTGTCATTAGATTTTATTTCGCTCCAATCTGACTTCAAAATTCTGCCTCAGTGGGAACCTAGGGTCAGAGCCTGTTATGATGGCTGGCGAGCCTAATATTGTCCATAACAGTAAGGCAGCAGTTGCCATTGTAATGTGACATATGTTTTTGCCCAAATCACAAAGCAGACCTACTAGTTAACTTCTCATATGACTGAAGAAATGATGTCCTATTTTTTCACTGTTTAACGCATCAGGAGCACTTGGAGTAACCTTCCATCAACTAGACAGTTTTCTCAAACAGAACACCAAGCATCTGTCTGAAATTGGAAAATGCTTAGAAGAAAGAGAAGGAATGATGATCTATTATAATAGTTAATGGATTTGGTAAGCGAAAGTGGAAACCAGCCTTGCTGAATGTCGTGGGTATGATATCTCTAAAGGTTGGTCACCAAAAGCTACCACTGTATTGTGATTGGTGTTACATCCTGTGCTCATCCTGTTAATGATCCACATATTGATCCCCACCTCTGCCCAAGCTGGGGCTCCATTCCCAGCCAGAGAGTGGGATGCTGACCTCCCCCCAGCTCCCTGGACTGCTCCCCCCATGCCCCTTCCCCCTCCTGGTGGGCTGGAACTGCCCTTTGCTTTGGGTGCCTGCACTTGCTTCTGTGAGTCTCCACTCACTGCCCATCCCAGGCACACGACGACCCTGGGGATGCCCTGTGCTCCCCTGGTGACTCCATATTCCCTTCCAGAAGAGCCGGCATCTGTCACCAGCCCTGTAATATGTGAGACAGTCCCCGGCAGATACCACTCACCCTCTCCAGAGGTACTCGGCACCCACAAGTGAGGGCAGAATCCTGCCCTCGTTTCCTAACACATCACCCTATGAGTGCGTCCCCCTTAGCCCATGGAGAACTCATGTGCAGCAAAAGGCCTTTTTGGGGGCAACTCCCTCAGCGCATTCTTGGCACCAGCTCTGGAAGAAGAGCCCAGCCTTCAGGCAGTGTACTGAGGAAATCCCCTTTTATTACAGAGATGCTGCTTGGGAGGCCAGCTCTGATGCAGTGGTAGACAGATGGACAGAAGGCCTCTGGGTCAGACAGATGGACTTTGTGCCTCTGGAGATAAATTCCACCAGTTGTGTACAAACATGAGTGTCACAGATAGAATGCCCAAAGCACCCGAGTTGCCTGAGATAGATTGGATATTGCTTGTGACTAGAGACGGGCAGCTTCTTGCTGCTAAAATATTAGCAAATGAATCAGTTTCTTCAGTGCCTCCTTGAGCTCCTTGTTCCTCATGCTGTAGATGAGGGGGTTCACTGCTGGAGGCACCACCACATACAGGACAGCCACCACCAGATCGAGAGCTGGGGAGGAGATGGAGGGGGGCTTCAGGTAGGCAAACCCTGCAGTGCTGGCAAACAAGGCAACCACGGCCAGGTGAGGCAGGCACATGGAAAAGGCTTTGTGCCTGCCCTGCTCAGAGGGCATCCTCAGCACAATTGTGAAGATCTGCACATAGGACAGCACAATGAAAATGAAACACCCAAAAGTTAAACAAACACCAATCACAATAACCCCAGCTTCCCTGAGGTAGGCGTCTGAGCAGGAGAGCCTGAGGATCTGGGGAACTTCACAGAAGAACTGCTCCACAACATTGCCTTGGCAGAGTGGTAGTGAAAATGTGTTCCCAGTGTGCAGGACACCAAAGAGAAAACCACTGGCCCAGGCAGCTGCTGCCATTTTGGCACAAGCTCTGCTGCCCATGATGATCCCATAGTGCAGAGGTCTGCAGATGGCAACAAAGCGGTCATATGCCATGATGGTAAGAAGGAAATATTCAGCTGCAATGAAAAAGACAAACAGAAAGAGCTGGGCAGCACATCCCGAGTAGGAAATGGCCCTTGTGTTCCAGAGGGAATTGGCCATGGATGTGGGGACAGTGGTGGAGATGGAGCCAAGGTCGAGAAGGGAGAGGTTGAGGAGGAAGAAGTACATGGGGGTGTGGAGGTGGAGGTCACAGGCTACGGCTGTGATGATGAGGCCGTTGGCAAGGAGGGCAGTCAGGTAGATGCCCAGAAACAGTGAGAAGTGCAAGAGCTGCAGCTGTCGCGTGTCTGCAAATGCCAGGAGGAGGAACTCATTGATGGAGCTACTGTTGGACATTTGCTTCCTCTGGGCTGTGGGGGTCTGTCTGAGGAGGAAAAGACAGTGCCAAGTGAGAGCAGGCTTCTCTGAGCCAAACCCATTCCATTTCTCATAGTACCCCCACATTTCCTCTGTCCTTCACCTTCTTTCAGAATCCTTGCTTGAGCTCTGTTTCTGCTGGCTGTGTGTGCCACGCTGAGCAGGGGCCCCTGCCTGTGATCTCCAGAAGTGTCTGTTCTGCTCTGCCGGGGGTGTAAATGGAGGTGTCAGACAGTCCCAGATATTCCATGGGATACCTGGGGATCAGTGCCGTGAGCTCGGCGGAGGGAACTTGGTCCAGTGACCCAGTGGGACTATTCTCTGTTTGCCATAATGAGAGCTGAATACAGCACTCATGCCAGCTGTCTCGGAAAGAGAAGACCCTTGTGAGGGCTTCATCTCCCCCAGCCTTGCCCTCTTGAACAGAGGTGTCTGTAGCTGAACCAGTCACACCGTTGCCCACTCTAGCAAGGGAGAGAAGCAGCCAAGTGAAGGCAGGGGGTGACCTCACGCTTTCTGGACGTCTCTGTTCCAATGAGATAGACTCTGTCCTCATGTCAACTTACCGTCCGCACCCTTCCTCCAGGCACTGCAGTGGGAATGGGAAGTGGCTAGCTCTGATGTGCACATCCTGAAGCAGATTACGTCCACTCCTTCTTTGAAAGGGCTGTTCAACATTTTGAACCCATTTTCTTCAGAAAATGATCTTCAGTGGAGGGGTCAGTTTATATATTTATTTAGCTTTTAGGTGCCTCCATCTTACTGTGGGAGCATTCTCTGCTGGGGTAGAAATCTCTGGCATTTCAATTGGTCTGAGCATGAGCACTTGTGCATGCTAAGAGGAAATGAAGTGCTCACTGTGACTTTGTACAGTCACACGATCTGGTCTGTCAATAACTTTTTCCCCTCTCTCTGCTGCACTTGCACCTCCCTCAGCTAAAGGACAATCACACAAGTTCCTCTGAGAAAGAAAGTGGACTGAGCTGAGAGTGGAGGAGTTGAGTTTCACAGTGAAGATTTCCAAATTCTTCTCTCTCAGCCCAGAGATGGAGAGAGTGAAGAGTGTATCTGACTCACCTATCACAGAAATGCTACAGGGAAGCTGTGCTCTGCTGGAGGGCAGCTTCCAAGTTGGCAGGACACCCCAGAGAAACAGTCAAGGGTCCAAAGGTGGACTCTCCTTAAAGGAGAGTCAGCTGATTACCTAACCTGATGAAATGCATTGCCAGGAGCCTCACGGGTTGGAAAGGGATTGGCGCTTCTCACTACCATGAAGACCACACCAAGCAGGACACACAGGGTCAGTGTCTTAACTGCAGCTGAATACCCCCATCATTTTGAGAGATCAAAAGGTCTGAGAAAAAAAAACAGCATGTCCCTTCATCCCCACTTAAGCCTACAGACAGCACCAGCATCACCTTCTCTGGCCTCGTGAGGGTTTGTCTGACCTGCTCCTTAGGACCTGCAAACACAGAGATGCCCCTGGACAGTGCCCTGCCTGTGGGAGCTTTCTTTAGGGCAGAACTGAGCACACAGAGAGTGGGAGGAGGTCTGTAAGCACCAACCAGGAAAAAGACTTTGAGACAGAGAAAACAGCTCCCAGCAGGGACAGCTCCAGGCATCAGAGCTGGGCAGTGAACGACAGGGAACTGCTTCTAAAAATGTCATGGGAGGATGGATTTGGGCAGGTCATGGTCAGGCCCTGCAATGCCCACACCTTCCCCCGTGTGCTCACTTCTGCCCTGAAGAAACCTCTCAGCAGCAGGGCACTGTCCAGGGGCATTTCCATTTTTGGAGGTGCTAAGGAGCAGGGCAGATAAATGCTAATGGGACCAGCAAAGGGGAAGCTGGCGCTGTCTATAGATTAAGGGATCGGTACAGGGACTTTCAGAAGTTTCTAGCAGACCCATTGAGTGCTCATTGAAACTGTTAAGGAGTTTCAGTCCTTTGTTCAAAGCTGACAGCTCCATTTCCATTTTACCCTTGCCAGATGGCAGGACAGTTAAAGCACCACCTCAGGAAACTGGCTTCTCTTTCAGGAAATCCCTGCCTTCACCTTCCTCTTGAAAAGTCCCCTCTGAAATGTTCTGTGCATGAGCTAGAGCTGTGAGCAGCCCTGACCCATGCAGAACCCTCTCAACGGGAGAATGAACCTACCCTGATAGGGTTGATCATCCCCACAACGCTGTAGGGGAGTTCCCTGGACAGGCTGAGTGCTGACCCTCGCAGGCAGCAGAGTCACTGCCCCAGGCACACAGCACCCTGGGGTGCAGGGACACTGCTCTCAGTTACAGCCCATGCAGTCCTGGGTGCACTCCCTGGCTTCACACCCCTGCATCATCCTGGGGAGAAGGCAGCAGGATGCCCTGTCCCTGTGATGGTGTGGCTGGGAAACCTTGCTTTAGAAGCACCTCCTCCTCCTCTGCACTCAAGAAGACAGCAGAGACATCCTAAAGAACCGAGCAGTCATGGGATGGGATGGGTTTAGAAGACCCCTCCAGGAACTCAAGCAGTATTGCTCTACAGCCAGAGACTTACTGTGTCAGGGGCTGTGAAGATTTGTCCCTCCGTGAGCTCTCCTCTGTCGTCCCACTCCACACTGCCTTTCGCTTCTCTCTGTCTTGTCTCATTTCATGTCAGCAAGAGCAGGCAGTGCCTGGAGCCCTGCTGCTCTTTGCAGAGGAGATGCTCTTGCACAGAGCTGTCTCTCGGCAGTGCTGACCTGTTGCCCTGAGCTCCCTCTGTCCCAGTAGACTGGCCCCACTCGGGAACAGTGGCCTAGCTGAAGGTGTGACTTCATTTCTCCTTTGTACTCCCTCCTCTTGGGAAATGTTCACCGAGGTGGACTAAAATAATCATCTATGATGTCTCTCTCTAAACAGTGAAGAGACACTGGTCCCAGCATTGCAATTTGTCTCATCAGAAGATGATTATCTATGAGAGACGGAAACGTCCCACTCTGGAAGATCCTATTCCCACCTCTTAACAAGGCAGGACACCTAGACAGGGACAAGAAGAGAATTCATTTACCTATGGTTCAGGTGTTAATTCAGATGAGTCAGTCTGGACATCTCATGCCAGGTTAGAACCCCCTGGGCTGGAGTGGGATTCAGATTCCTCCCCTGAATTCCACAAACACACAGGAGGTGGGATTGCCCTTGCCAAAGCTGAAGTGAGCACAACAGACATGTCTGCATGCGAGTGCCTTGTCTAAGCTCCCATTAGAATCAGTGGAGATGGAGGATGGGAGTCAGTTGGTCACACACAAACCCCTGGTGACATTTGAAGAGACAGAGGTGGTGCAAGGCATGTGCCAGGGTCTGCTTGCTCTGATGGAGCAACTAGGAGACCTGCGTCCTTCTAGAGCATGAGGTTGGGGCCAGGTGGGGAATTTTCTTGGCCATCTGAAATGACACTGGATGCCTACTACTGCTCCTAGAGCTCCACTCACTAGGAAGCTGAGACTCATGCACATCTCTATGTTGTAAACATTTAATGTAATTCAGTGCAGACCCTTGATTTAATGACCTAAAAATCGGCCATAGGCAGGGCCATGTCAGATGCCTGGGGTGTCCAGCACAAGCACAGGTCTCTAGCAGATCCAGCATGGGACCTACAGGAAAGCCATGTCCTTTTGGAGTGGTTGCTGGGCAAGTGCCCCAGGGCCTCTCTGGTTTCCTATCTGTGCCCAAATAACTGAATGCCACCACTGCCTTTAGGCAAAGTCCATCCTGTCTGCATTCAAGCAGCTGCATAAATGGGAGGCACATCACACCAAGGCCTCCGCTGTAGTTTCTGCACTCTCAAACCCTTCAAGATCTCCTACTCCTGAACCTCTTCTCATCCCAGATGATATGAACAGGGACTGTGCTAATGAGCTCCACAGGATGGCTGCATCACAGGCTGTCCAGGCCCAGAGACTTCTTCACTGGCACCTTGTCCTTCCTGGAGATCAGTTCACCTCTGTCACAGGCCCTGTGGAGCTACAAAGTCAGCTCAGGCAGCAAAGTCCTCTCCTGCCATTTCTGCACAGCCCAGCTCTGCTTTCCTCTGGCCTCAGGTACTGCAGGCTTTGCTCCCTTAGTGGGAACCTCCTTTCACCATTACATTGCCACCTGCTATCTATGCCAGCATGTCCCTGCACTGAAGAGGGCCATTGCGTATATGGTGTCCTTGACTCTTGGTAACATGGCTCACCATGAGCAATCTACACTCTGTGCCACAGCTGAGGCTCTGCAGCCCAAATATGTGCAAGTGAATGCAGCCTGGGGCACAGACAATAGCAGATGGAGATGCACAATTTGTCACAGGACTGAAACATTGTTGGAATAACTGAGATGTGGTGGGGTCACTCACAGGACTGGAGGGCTATGCTGGTTGGGTACAAGGTCTTCAGGAGAGACTGTGAGGGAAGACGAGGAGGGGGGACGCCCTTTGTGTGAAGGGGCAGCTCGGAGGTATGGAGCTCTTCCCTGGGATGGACAAGGAGCTGTGTGAGAGCTTGTTGGTGAGCATGAGAGTAAAGCTGACATTGTGATGGGAGCTACAGACCACCTGATGTGGGTGAGGAGGTGGATGCAATCTCCTTTAAGCAACCTGAGGAAGTCTGTGGGTCACAGGCCCTGGTTCTTATGGGGAGAGCTTAATCTCCCTGACATTCACTGGAAGGGCAAACAGCAGAATGCAAAGAGTCCAGGAGGTTTTTGGAAGATGTCAGGGACAACTTCTTAGCACATCTGCCAGATGGGCCAAGAAAGGTGATGCTTTCCTGCATGTGGAAATTGCAAACAAAGAGGAACTGACCAGGGATGGGATAGTCAGTGTCTGCCTTGCCTGCAATGACCAATAGTGTAGTCCTAGATCCTGAAGGGACTGAGGAAGGACAGCAGCAGAGTACAGACCCTGGACTTCAGAGGAGCAGACTTTGGCCTCTTCAGGGGCCTGGTGGGGAATCCCATGGGAGGCAGCTCTGAAGGGCACAGGAGGTCATGAAAGCCCATTCCAATACTCAGTAAAGCTAGCAGACATGTCAGGGGACCAGCTTGGCTAAACAGGGAACTCGCGCCTGAACTCCAGGGCAATAAGGCAGCGAATGGGAATGGGAAGGAGGGAGAGGCTGCAAAAGAGGAATTTAGAAATATTGTCTAATAAGGCAGGCATGGTTTTAGGGAAGACAAAGCTCCCCTAGCATTGACACTTGCGGGGGATGTCAAGGGCATGAGGATGAGCTGCTACTGCTTCAGTAAGAATAAAAAGGAGAAGGTGGTCTCACTGCTGAATGGGGCAGGGAATGTAGTAACAGCAGATGCAGATAGGTCTGAAGAAATCAATGCATGGTTAGCTTCTGTTTTAAAAAACAAGGTCTCCCAGACTGTTGTGCCTGGAGTCAGGACTCCTGAGGAGAAAAACAACCAGCAGTGGATGACATTAGCGAGAACAAACTATGCAAGTCAGTGGGGTTGGATGGGCTGCATACGAGGGTGCTGTGAGAGCTGATTGCTGCCATAGCAAGGCCACTCGCTATCATCTTGGAAAGGTTGTGTAGACTGGGCAAGGTCTCAATAACTTGAGAAAGGCAAAAGTTACATCCATCTTCAAGAAAGGCCAACAGCACTACCTGGGAAGCTGCAGGCAGTTCAGCCCCACTTTGGTGAGGAGCATGTCATGGAGTGAATCCTCTTGGATCACATTTCTGGGCACATGAAGGAGAAGAAGGTGATAGGGAACAGTCAGCATGGATTTACCCAGGGTAAACTGTGCCTCACCAACATGATTGCCTTCTATGATTAAATAACTGTATCTGTGGCTGGAGAAGAGTAAATGACTTTTATCTGGACTTTAGCAAGGTGTTTGACACTGTCTCCCACAATGTTCTTGTATGCAAGTTAGAACCTTACTGTCTAGAGGGACAGACAACCAGATGGGTAGAAAGCTGCTTGGATGATGAGGCTCAGAGGGCAGTGGCGAATGGGTAGTACTCTTCCTGGAGCCAAGAGAGCAGTGGAGCACCACTGATCTCTCCACGAACCTGCCCTGTTTATCATCTTTATTAGTGGCACGGAGGAGGCAACACTTGCCATGCTGAAAGGGGGAGACCAGTCATATGCTTCAGGGCTGCCATTCAGAGGGACCTAGACAGGCAGGAGGAATAAGCTTCAGAAACTTCACTAAATTCAGCGAGCAGAAACACCAGGTCTTGCACCTGGCATAGACCAACATCCCACAGTGTTACAAGTTGGGGCCTGAGTGCCTGGGGAGCGGCTCTGTGGAAAAGGACCTGAGGGTCCTGGTGGACAGGAGGCAAAATGTGAGCCAGAATCATTCCCTGGCAGCAAAGAAGGCCAAAACGCACTGTGGGCTGTATGACCAGGAGCATAGCCAGGAGGTGGAGGGAAATGATGATCCCCTTCTAGTCAGTATTCATTAGACCACATCTAGAATGCTGCATCCAGTTTGGGTCCCCAGAAGAAGAAAGAGGTTGGTAACTGGAAGTGAGTTTGGCAGAGGGCCCTCAAGATAGCTTTCCCCATGGGTGCTGGTTTGTGTTTTGTGTTTTTTCCTTTTTTTTTTAACACAGAGGAACTTCAGTCCTGAAGGCCCTTAAGAAACTTGGGTGATTTGGACAACAGACACCTCATGAAGATTTACAAGAGAAGTGTCAAGTCCTGTGAGTAGGGAGGAATAACTGTGCCCATGAGGAGAGGTTGGGGGACCTGGGCTTCTTTAGCCTGCTGAAGTGGAGGTGAAGGACAGGAGAGTAGGAGCCTGTGAGTGCTTGAAGGGTGGTTTCAGAGATGGCGGAGCTTTTCTTGGTAGCGGGAAGCAGCATGAGAAGGCAAAACAGCCACAAACAGCAGCTTGTGGGGTTCAGATGTAACATTAGGAAAAGGGAATGTCACTTGAAGGGTAGAGCTGTGGTGCTACAGGTCACCCAGAGGGAGTCTGTGGTCATCCCCTGGCTTTGTGTTCCAAGGAAAACCAAGTGAGGACAGAGAAACATGAGTGGGGGTAGGGAGATCCATGGGTGAGAGCAAGGTGGGGAAGCAGGTTGGGTGTCTGCAGTCTGCAGGGAAACACACACAGGTGTGGGACAGCGTAGGACAGCCTGTGGTGGAGACAGTCATGGGCATTGCCAAGGCTGAAAGATGCCAACAAAGCTGAGTTCTTTGTCCTCCTGACTATGACTGTTATCCCTGCCACTGAGGCCCTCAAGAAGATCCTTCCTTAAAGCACTGTGACCTTGCTGCCTTCTTGTCCCCGGGGACTCAGGAGGTGCTGTATCATTGACCTGCACTCGGCATTGCACACCCCCACCCACACACTGAGCCCAGGAAGAGCCCTGAGCAAAGTGTGAGGGAAAGAATCACCCTACCCAGGGCTGGTGTCAGTGCCTGGCCATTCTGCTTGACAAAACTCATCCAGGTTTACTTGGCATCAGAGCCACCTGCACATTGCCTTTGCCTACCTGCAGTCAGGGCCTCCAACTTTCTGCTCTCATCAGCCCCTGGGGAGCCTTCTTTGGTAACAACCCTCATTGGGACCCATTACAACTCCAAGAAACTTTGGGATTTACTTCTGACTTTAACTTCTTGAGAGGCTTGTTCAATCTCCTCTCAGCATCTGTGGTTCATGGACTCAGCACCAAATACACCAGAGGCACCATTAAAATGCAGAAAGCCCTAACAACCAATCTCACTCCCCCTAATTTTCTTCAGTTCTTCAATTCTTGTGTGGCTAATCGGAGAGGATTCAGGAGTGTATTTACAAGAGAAAGATTTCAATGAGCACCTGAAAAAGAAAGGATTTCTCCTTTTTAAGCTTTCTTTATTTTCCAGCTTACAGAATAAGTGATATCCACACTCTCCAATTCATACTGACCCAGAGGGTCTCTGCCATAATGAAGTCTGAACATGCAGGAAAAGCAGTATTTTCGATATGAGACCTTTATGGACAACCTTCCTCCTCACCTCCCCAACTCTGCCATTTCTCTCATCAGCCACTGGGGACTTACCTCACTCCTGTTAAAACCTAACCTTTTTCCACTCAAGTCTGTAGCTGAATGTTACAGCTCCTATGCACCAATTCCCACCTGTTTTCCTTGGACAACTACTTGCAGACACAGGAGGATTTTTCTTAATTGCAAACAAGCAAAAATAGAATATGATACAGTTTAATAAAAAGTCAAATACACTCCTCAGCTGTATGTTAAGTCCAAGCTATCTCCAATGAGGTGCACTTTCCGTAAGGAATAACCCTCCTTGAAGTGTTTTTTGACAGATAGATAGAAACAGAACTGAGGAGTTGGACAAAGAGACAATGAGCATCCTGAAAGACGAGGCAAGCTTCAGACTCCCTGAAGCTCAGAGCAGCAACTGGAGAGTTGAGAGGTATCGGATGGATCAAGAGTAAGATATGTCCAGTTCGTCTGATGCAAAGATGCCTTTAGAAATGATCAATTTAATCAAGACATGTGAAAATATGTGAGAAATCACTGAGACTATATCCACGGCATAATAGGTAGAACGGTGGTAACAAGTTCAGGGGCAGATAAGTATTTCTTCTCCTGAGATTCACACCCTGCCTGAACATTTCCATGATTTTATCATGGGAAAAGTGGACTTTAAAAGTAGTCAGTCCTTTTAGCTGGTGAAAGTGTGTTCATATTTTTTAAATGTTGAAAACTCTTCTTCACCTTTTCAGGCAGAGCTCTGTTCTAACCACAAGCATCCAGTGGCACTTGGAGAGGTCCTGGTGTATCGGAGGTACCTGCCTGGGCCTGGCAGCTCTCACAGGGGACCTGCGGGAGACCAGAGCCCCTTAGAGCTGCAGATGGAGGCTGAGCAGAGGAGACCAGGGAACCTACCAGCCATCGGTGACCCTGTG
Source organism: Apteryx mantelli (assembly GCF_036417845.1). Lineage (NCBI taxonomy): Eukaryota > Metazoa > Chordata > Aves > Apterygiformes > Apterygidae > Apteryx > Apteryx mantelli. The sequence goes on from NC_089997.1 coordinate 5,532,138, forward strand.
ATTGCATCCCACCCAAATCCTGGAAATCACTTTCCTTTTCAAAAAAAAAGAAAAGACCAGGATATTAAGAGAAAGACAACAAAGCAAAGAAAGACAATAAGAACACAAATATTTAAAAGCTGGAAAGTGTAACAAAACATTTCTTCCCTTTAGATCATTTTTTAATTTCTCTCTTCATTCATTTTTTATTGACATTTTCTAAATATCTCTGGTATTATCAGGCCTGCACCATTAAAAGACATATTTCTGTGTCTCGCACAGAGTCCAGTGGCCCAAAACCACTCATGGCCCAGGGCTGTCCATGCCACTCCTCACTCTGTACAGAGCGAGTGGCACTCACCAGAGACAGGAGTGACCACAAAACTGTTTTAGGCAAACACGACCACTCCAATTGGTTTGCATAAAATCCAATTTAATGGAATAATTGAGCAAGTTACAAGTAAGCAAAACAGCGCTGGGCGGCCGGGGGAGTCTCCTGCTCCACCAACGGCGCGCGCAATCCCCCCCTCACAGTCTCCTTATATGAGATTCCAGTTCCGGGTACACGGGGCACCTCCTGTAACTTCTGCGGTTGCGCCGGCTGTTGCTAGGGGGTCTTCTTCAGCCCTCTGGTGGTCGTGGGGATGAAGGCTGGAGTCTTCCTCTGCATTGTGTGCCATATTAGGCTATCTAAACTAACATTGCCGCTTCGCTAGCTCAGCTCAATTTTCTCAGGCGGGGTACATGCCCCCACCACAGGATGTAGGATGTTCCCACGGATGTTCCCACAGATGTTCCCAAGGCTGTTTCTCACTTTGATGTAACAAATTAGCACATATATCACAAAACCAACATCCTAGCCCTGTGCCTGTTAGTGGCCTGTCAGGTTCTCAGGCAGACAGGACCTCACAACCTGTTACCCCAGACAGGAGTCAAGTGCTGGTCTATCAACTACACACATAGAAGTCACCCCACAGCCACTTTCCCACCCATGTGCCTGCTCCTGGTCCATCACCTGCAGAGACAGAAGGGACCTCACTTTCACCTTTATGGTCATGGGTCTCCTACTCTCCTATGAGCTTCTGAGAAACAACTAATCTCATAAAAATGTCCCCAGCCATCAGCTTCCTGGTGGCCTATCAGCTGATCAGACACAACTGACCTCATAATCACCTACCAAGCCAATGGGCCTGCTGCTGGTCTTTCATCTTCCCTTAGGGAAATGACCTCAGCATGTTTTTGGCTTCCATCCAGTCAGGTATTCATGCAGCAATGAACTCAGAATCATCACCTGAGCCATGTGCCTGCTGCTGACCTATCAGAGGCTAAGACAGAGGTGATCTCACAGTCACTATCCAAGCCACATAACTGTTTCTGACCCATCAGTTACTCAGTTCTGAATGACCTCACAATCAACATCCTAGCCCTGTGCTGCTTGGTGGCCTATCAGGTCCTCAGGCAGAAGTGACCTCACAAACAATTGCCCCAAGCATTAGTCAAGTGCTGGCACATCAGCTGCTCAGATAGAGGTGACCTTACAATCATCTACCGAGCCCACATGGCTGCTGATGGCCTTTCCTCTTCTCTGATGGATAAGGTTTGCGTTCTTGTTTGGGAGGTCACTTCTGACTCAGCCTCTGATAGGCTAGCAGCAGCCTCATGGCTGGGGCATGGGCATGTGAAGTCACTCCTGCCTTAGCAGTTGATAGACCAGCAGCAGGCACATGGCTTGGATGATGATGGTAAGGTTAGTTGTAGGTGATCAGCTGAAAGCAGGGGTTTAATTGGCATCCTGGCAGGAGATCCTGGCAAGAATTGCAGAACCTGCAGGCCTCCAGCAACCTAGTGACACCTTGCAAAATGTGCTCAGCTGAGATAGACACCTGAACTGTCAGGTTAGAAATGACTCCCTTAGAGAAGAGAGGAGCATGTGGAAAGGTGAGGAACATAACACTTAGGGGGGGTTGCAGAGTTATTTGCATAAAGCCACCTCAACTTTGCAAGCTGATTCTCAACTATGACCTTTCAAGTATTTCCTGCCGACTTGCAGGAATGTGCTTGAGCATCGGGCAACAATTTTCAGGGTCCAAAAGCAATGCTGTGATTTTCTTAGCTTTCAGCACAAAAAATAAGCTCTGAGCCCTTGAAACATCACTCACTGTTGTATGTGCATCTGGGAAAACTTGTTGTAAGAGGCCAGTTCTTTTCTGAAGAAATACTTTGTCTTTGGAAGTTTTCCTTATTTGACCATTTTGAAAGGTAATGACTGTAGCACTGCTGCTCAAAAGAGTACCTCTGAGTGCTCCGTCATGGCAAGACCATTTCCTTGTTCACTATGCAAGAGAAAAAAGTCCCACCACGTCAAAACTGCTCTCTGCCGCCTCCTCCTGGAAGTCAGCCCTGGATGTCTTGTTTCAGGGCCTGGGGCAGTGTGCAGTGTGCAGGTTGCAGCAGAGATCTGCAAGGCAGTGAGCCCTTTGGCAGGGAGAGCTCAGCACCCCGCCCTCCCTCCTTCCCCCTTATTTCAGTGGATTGGGGGGGGTTACTTGGATGGTTAATTAAGAGCAAAGAGTTTCTAAGATACTGCCATATTAGAAGAAAAGAGTGTCTGCACCAATTACATTTATTGGTAGTACCCCCCAATAAGACTTTATTAACAGGAGATAGAGGCAACTACTATGCCTTTACTCTAAGAAAACTTGAGATTTAAAGGTCTCAGAAGTGTTATCTTCAAGAAACTCCTCCAGTGAACCCTTTCTGAAAGATGACCTCTTATAATCCAAATATTCTAAGCTGCATATTTATATGTATTTCACAAGAGATCTGGGCTATCTTATGTCTTTGGTTAAACATGGGACAGGAAAGCCCAAATCAAATAAGAGAGGGAAATCATGGAGAATATATATATTAAAAAAAAAAAAGACAAAGTATTCTGCAAACATTTAAATTTATTTCACTTTTCTTTGTATTTCCCAGCACCTGTGAATTACCTTTGATATTAGCTTCCATGGGTTTTCTTTCTCAGATAGCCTATATTTCAACTGCAGAAGATGGTGCTTCTGAGTCCTTGGTTTTATGCTTTCCAATTTTAGTTGTATAAAGAAGTTACCATCAAACAAAAATGCATGTTTTTTTGCTTCATACACTGTCATTCTAAAAGTAGTACAGACCTACATTAACTTTGGATCAGTATACCTGTTATTGAAAATTAAGCTCACCGGCCACCATAACAGAGTCCGACCCTAGGTTCCCACAGAAGTCTGAAGTCAGATCAGAACAAAATAAATTTTAATTACACGCGTGCAATAATTACAGCTCGAGCTGGGTGCCTCCAGAGAGGGACGCTAAACAAAGAAATTCCTGGCCTATTATACCCTTACAATCTAAGTTCCCCACCCCTTATGCAATAGTTTGGACCAATAGTAATATTTAGATCTGGGGTCTTCCCCTTCTTCATTGCGCTCCTTCATTGTCTCTAGCAGGCTGCTTCTTATCCTATTTTCAAGGTTGCAGCTTCTGCTCTTGGTTGTAACTTCTTTATCTTTCCAGCTTGAACCAGCGCTGGGGCCCTCTTTCACATAACTAGGTAATATCTAGGAGAGAGTTCACAGCTTGCAGCCTAAGGCTTCAGCAAATTTAGCTACTAATGCTGAGCAAGTTATGCTACGCAATCAACTCTAGACAGCTTCAGTCCAATATTCTCTAACAGTCCTCCCTTTGTTTTTATTAAGCATCCCTGCTGATATGTTAAGCAGAGTTCTCGAAGCCTTTCGAGGCGTACTATCACTCTCCATAATCTTATGTGCAATATGATTGTAAGCAATAGGCATAGTACGGTTAAACTTAACACAACTACTACTGGGTGCAACACATGATTATAGAACCCTGTTGTGGTTGGTGACCATCCCAGAAGAGTCTCTCACCAATGATATTCTCCATCCTTCCTCACTCTTTCCAAGATGTGGTGTATCTCTTCTGCATCATCATGAACAGTGATTAGAGTTTTTTGTCCATTGTTTCGGATGCGTTTTAACAGTTGACACAGGTCATCATGTTGTAGTAGTTTCTTCACCAATGTAAGATTCATTCCGATACGGGTAGGCAATAAATCTTGACTTAAGGTATAATTAGATTGTAATAATTGATAAGACTGTCACACTATGAAAGTTCGATAGTAACAACTGAGACAGTAACATAATAAAAAATTATGTTTATTTCCTCACGCAAATTCTTGGATTAGTAACATCCATTAAAATAATGCGATTACTAATTTAGAAAGGATAACCCAAAACTGTTGATTACTGCGCTATTAATTGGAAGCACTGCTTATCCCTACTTGAAAGCTTTCCTGTTCACTCTCTTAGTGAGAGGACCCTTAACCTCGAGGAGTTACCTTAACCCAGTGTCCCAGGAAAAGGGGGGGGGGGGATACTCACGGTCCAGCCGGAGAGGATGGTCAGGTCACGTTCCCACCACGCCAGGCTCTGCACAGGGCACCCGCTCCTCCCCAGCAAGGCATCTCATGAGCAGCCCCAAACCCTCAGGCCTCCCCACACTGCTGCTCCCCCCACGACCCCAGCCCCCTGACCACCACCCACCTTGGGCACCACCCAAGCCCACCCACCTCCCCCAGGGCTTTCCATGTTCCCACGGAGAACCAAGATGACCCCACAATCCTTCCAGTGCTCATTCCTTCCTTGCCCATGGGGATGAGCCCAACCCCTGCTCTTAGCCAGGGCCCCTGGGAAGGACACCTCTCTGCTGGGCTGTGGGCGCAGACGCCCTTGTCCCCTTCTCTCTGCAGGGCACATACTGCCCCTCCTCGGGCCAGGCACACCCTGACCCCAGGGCAGCGAACAGCACAGAAACCCTCCTGGGCACCCGGGGGTCAGCTGTGTCCTGGGGATTGCTGAGCTCTGCAGTCACCAGCTGACCCACCGCCAGCTCCAGGGGCACAGCACTGGGGGAACAGGGGTCCCGAAAGAGTGCCCAAGGACAAGGTGTCTATAAGCACAACCAGGCACCAACTGCCATAAGCACAGGAGCCCTGGAAGCACCAATACCCTTCTCCCACCCAGAGAGGCACAGGGTCGATGGACTTGAGCACCTTCTGACCCTTGTCTCACTGCTTTCTGGGATGAAACCCCTTTTCCAGAGGGATCCCCATGATCCCACTGGTGCCATTGGACCCATGGCCATGTGATAAGGAAGCAGGCACTTACCCCAGCAGAGCTGCACCCAGAGGAGCAGCCACAGCACCTGAGGGACGAGGAGTCCCTCTGCCTCCATCTGCAGCCTCCTGCCCTGACAGCACTGCCCTGATGCGCCCCACTCCCTGACACAGCTCCCGGGGACTTGCAGGGGACAACAAAGGCGGGAGGCCAATATATATCTGCAGGTGCTGGCTCAGCTGCAGGAGGAGCCAATCGAAGCAGCAGGCTCCTTTTTAGACATTATCAGGGCTTATCTCCCTTCTGACACAGCCCAGCCCTCCAATGAACTTCTCCAGCGCTCTTCATGACCATATATGAGGCATGGCTCCACTGCGGATGTCACGGTCGCTGCTCTGGGGCATCATCACGGGGCCCATCCCAGTGCGACAGGGCAGATCGTGGTGGGGAAATGCGTCTGTTGCCCCTTGTACCCCACTGTGGGGACTGGGAGCTTTGGGCATGTCGTACGCTGTGTTTGCCCGAGTGCCCAAGGTGCGAGTGTCCAGCTGTCCCCACACCATGAGAACCGTGGAGCTGGGATTGCCCCTGGGACGGGCTGTGTCAGGAAGGGAAGGAAACAGAAACAGCCCCTCACCCTGCTACAGCCCTGCTGTGCCGGGAGCAGCAGCGGTGAAAGGCCTCTTTGCCATGGCCAGAGCCCCATCCCGTGAGTGCGGGCTCGTCGATCCCTTCCTGGACAGCCCCGCGGTGGGTGCCCTGGTCAGGAGCAGGGAGCTGGGCCATTTCACTCCTCTGACAGCACACAGGGCAGCCCAGGCGTTCAGACCCCCCCGACTCTCAGCATGTTCACCCCACAGCCCGTTATTCCCTCGCAGGGGCTGATCGGGAGATCAAAGCCTCGCCTGCAGGTGCACAAACCACAGCCCACGTGACCTCGGCAGCCTGCGCCGCGCTCTCCCTGCAGCAGCGCCCGAGCCAGGAAGACGGTGGTTTCTCTCTGGGCTTGCTTCCCCAAGCACTGTCACTGCATGTAGCCGCTGTGCCAGCTCCAGCCCCAAACCTGCTCCCAGGGATGGCGCTGCAGGGGCTGCTCCTGCTGCCTTTGCAGACACGGCTGCTGGGCACAGCTCCTAGAGGGGGATTTTTCCTCGCAGGTGACCAAACCACCCCCTGGGCCCTGCACTCAAGGCTGGGCAGGGGGACGGGTGTCCCCTGTGCAGCAGGGTCTCAGTACTCACAGCTCACAGCACTACCACAGCCCAGGGCCATCGGCACTTGGCACCTCGCCATCTCTCTGTAACTCCCGTCCATCGCACACCACCATTTATGCAAAACAGCAAACACATTTCACTGCAGTTTCTCATTAGTGATGCTGCATCTCACACCACCCCACCATGCTGCTGTTGCACACCTTCATGCATTTCAGTGCCATTAGACTTTCACGTATGGTCATGTATTTTACTTTTCCACTTACTCAGTGGTTTTCTATTCAGAAATGCTGGGGCATTGTGTTAGGCTCTTTGAATATTATTTTGCCTTTCTTTTTTCACATTACTGCATTATGTTCCCCTTCCATGGGATGCTGTCCTTATCCTCTCAGGAGCACTTCACATTTAACTTATTCACCTTCCCTTCCCTTCCCAACAGGCACACGGCTTGGATACTGATTGTGAGGTCACTGCTGCCGGAGTGCCTGATAGGCCAGCAGCAGGCACATGGGTGGGACATGTGCTTTTGAGGTCATTCCTGCTGCAGTAACTGATAGGCCAGCAGCAGGCACAGGGCTTGGATGTTGACTGTCAGGTCAGTGCTCCCTGAATAGCTCATAGGCCAGCAGCAGACACAGCGCTTGGATGTTGATTGCGAGGTCACTTCTCCCAGAGGCCCTGATAGGCCAGCAGCAGGCACGTAGCTTTGATGCTGATTGTGAGGTCACTGCAGCTTGAATGCCTGATAGGCCAGCAGCAGGCACTTGGCTTGCATGGTGATGGTGAGGTCACTACTGACTGAGTCCCTCATAGGCAAGGAGCAAGCACATGGCTTGGTTGTTGACTGTGACATCACTTCTTCCCAAGTACCTGATAGGCCAGTAGAAGGCACATGGCTTGGATCTGGATTCTGAGGTCACTGCTGCCTTAGCATGGTGCATCAGGGACACAGAGGGGACACAACTAGACATGGCACCAAGCAGAGCTCCCCAAGGGCCTGTAAACACAGCAAGGCCAACTCTCCATCCCTGGAAGTTGCTTTTACTCCACCAAAGGCTTTGAAAATGGACTTTCTGGGAACATCCATTTTCAGCCCTGCTCGTGTTCACTTCCCACCTCAAGGAAGCAGATGAAGTGGTCCCAAGGGGCTTCACCTGGCCGAATCTTTCCCCTCTCTTGTGCCTAATATGCTGCCAAAAAGAGGCCTCTGTGGACATTTTTCTCATGCCTTTCTTTGGGGCTGACATTACCTCTGTCACCTCCAAGAGCCTTTGCACCCAGTCTCCAATCAGAACATACTTGGACAGAGAATCGGAGACCACTAACATGTTACAGTCCCGAAGATGATATTAAAGCAGGTGTACACATGAAGAACAGGGACCCAGTATGGACCTTGCAGGAAAATCTAACAAGCTCCCTGCTGTTGGACAGGGGTAGTTTCTACAGCACACAGACCCTGGAAATCAGAGATTACTAATGCTGCAGCCCTATATGCTGCTGGGACAGGAGTGACCTCAAAGTAGAGTCCCAGCCACATGCTCGCTGCTGGCCTAGCAGGGACTCAGAAAGACATGACCTCACAGTCACCTTCACAGCCATGTGCTTCTTACTGGCCTATAAGTCTCTGAGACAGACATTACCTCACCATAACTTCCCCAGCCATGAACCAAATGCTGACCTATCAGCTGTGCAGGGAGAAGTGATCTGAAAAGCACAGATCCCAGCCATGGACCTGCTGCAGCCCTATCAACCGCTCAGGTAGAAGTGACCTCACAATCACCTTTCCAGACACATCTCTGCTCCTATCCAATCAGTTCAGCACTCACAAGTGACCTCACAAGCAACAGACAAGCCTTCTTCCTCCAGATGGCCTATCAGGTACTCCGGCAGAAGTGGCCTCATCATCAACAGCCAAACCATGTGCCTCCTCCAGGCCTATCAGCTACTTACAAAGAATTGATTTGACACTGGTGATTTTCTGGCATAGCTCTCATAGAAACTAGTGACCTCACTACCCACATCGCGGCCACACAGCTACTGCCATCTGCAGCTCCCCCTGCCTTCTCCCAAGACTGAGCCAGCTCCTGAATGGCCTCCTTGATTCACCTCGTGGCTCCACAATGCTCATAGTGAGCAAAACACCCATTACGTACCAGTTACTACCCCAAAAAAGGATTAGTTTCTGCTCAGGTATTACCTACACCTAGTCAATGACTCTTAGGAATTGGAGAACAGCCTGTAAGTAATTCTTAGCAACATCTTCTAATGGGAGGATGGCATGGGAGCAGTGATCATGAAGCTGAAGACAGCAGGGCCTCCTGTCCCAGGCAGAGTCAGAAGCCTTCCCGCAACTCAGAAGTCTGGTTCCTTCCCCAATGCTGAACAAACCCAGCAAATCCTCCACACATCCAGGACAACAAGCATTCTCCTATTTCATGGTTTCACCTTCTGGAGCTCCTGCAGCAAAGCAGCCCCATCGCCGGCATGAGGGCACCCGCTGCATTTGAACACGCCTGCAGCCCCCACCAAACCCACTCGCACCCGCTCTCTCTCCCGCTCCCTTCTCTCCTTTCCTCCCTCCCCTCTTCCCCACTGGCTCCCCAGGGACCTGCTGTGGTTCAGGGCACGGCCTCCCTCTCCCCGGGGGTCGCTGCAGAGCAGTGCAGCGCCCTGCTCCGGGCACAGACCTGGCTGTGGAGGAAGCTGCCCTGCCGGCTGCTGGCACAGGGAGCTGCCTTGCTCCTGACGCCCCTGCCTGAGGGGGCTGTTTGTGCCCTGCCCCGAGTGACCGGCCCTGTGGGGCCGCAGGGTGCCACTGCTGCATGGTTCTGCCCTGCTCTCAGCGCTGCCCTGCTCTCCTGCTCCTCCGCTCTCCTCTCCGCTCTCCTCTCCACTCTGCCTTCCCTTTCGCTTCGCTCTTTCACGCCTTTTCCTCCTTCTCCCCCTCACTCCCTCTTTCTTTCCTCTCTCTCCTCTCCCCCAGGTCAGGCCCCACCCCTTCCTCCCCTCCCTGAGGACCCTGCATACTGGACTCTGATTGGCTGAAAGAGCTGTCAGTCTGAGGTACCACACCCTCCTCCTCTTGCCAGCCAATAGGAGGGCTGCACTGGGGCCGTTGCCATGGCAATGCCATGGCCACGTGACCCGGGGCGCCCCCTCCCCCGGGCAGGACAGCGCCATCTTAGTGGCGGCTGTGATGTGAGAGGCTCCTTCAGCTGTTCCGGGCTGACGCACGTTGAAACACGGTTCGTGCACGGGGCGAGTCAGAACACGGAGGAAGAGGGGGCCGCAGCCCACCTGAAGGAGTCCTGGCGTTTCTGCAGCTCTGCCTATGGCCTCCTTCCCGACGTGGCCTTTGTGCAGCCCAGGCTGGCGTTGTCTCCTCGAGGATTTGCAGCGTGTCCCAGCCGTGGGGTGGCCTGTGTGACGGGTGCAACCGTGGAAGAAACGCCCGCAGTTTGCACCACAGTTAAGAATAAAGAGTCGCTGTATCTGGGGAAGGTGTTAGCTGTGAATGACTTACTGCTACCATGCAGAGCAGTTGAAGTACTGTTAAAAGCTGCCATAATTTCTTTTTAATATCTGACTGTAATCTTTAGAATTTCTTTTTTTCTCGTACAAAAGTGGATTTCTCACTGTATTCAGCAGGAGGGAAAATGAACTTAAGTGCACAGTGTGATTGCAAATTCTCCAGCACTTGTTCTTAAATCTCTGTCAAAAGGGAACATTTGAACTATTATTTATTTATTTATTTTAGGTTTCAGGAACCTGGGTAAATGTCAGTTTGACTCTGTCATTATGTGCATTCTATATTAAGATGCCCTACTGCTTATATTTATTTTTTCAAACCTTTTTTCACACTTGCTTTTCTTTGCTCTTAGAAGTGCAGCTCTGTATCGGTCCTGCAGAAGCAGTATTGCAAACCAGCGCAAGACGTGAAGGTGATGGAAGATCTTGGGTTATTCAGCGACGCAGAAAAATCTAAATATTCATTTATCGTACTGTTTTTGTGCAAGTAATATATTTCACACAGCGAAATAATACTTCTAATGTGGCTGAAGTAACTTCTTCCACAGAGTACCACAGTCTGAGAAAGCTTTTTTTTTTCCTCTCTAATTATAACTTACATATTGATAGGTATGACCATACTAGAGGCATCCTCTGAGCAGGGAGGACATATCTTCTCCTCAGAAAATGTGAAATAGCAGTCAGAAGTTGTATACATCTTATGCTGCATTCTCTGAATTGCCTTTTTGTGATTTTTTTGAATGGACACTGTTTACAAACAGCTGTTTCAGGACTTGCTTTTTCACTGTTAAAACTTACCAAAAATAATGGCTGGAGTTGAAATATGCAAGAAGACTGTGTGATGCCTTCCATCGCATAGGCACAACTAAGCTGTTAATCTATTGTACATTTAGTCCTCAATTACTAAATATTACTGTTCCTCATGCACAAAAGAATGATGTTTGCTTGGGCAGTGTGGTTAGCCTACAGGATAAAAAAGTGCTGTACAGCTTCCTGTGCTTGTCCCAGTGACTGAGGTTTGGATTCCCGTTTGCCTGTTTTTCCTTGACATTTCATCACCTCCCAGAGAATCTCCTGGGTCTTGTAGTTTAGTCACCTGTTAGAGGGAAATGTGTCCTAGAATCATTTTCATAAATGGACTTAAGCTCGCTTGTGAACTGCTCCCTTCACTGAGAGCCACTTCCAGAATTTCCTTGTCACAGATGTGAAGCCTCCTCAAATGCAGGCTGCATTTAGTGATGGCAACTCTATGTGTATTTGTTCCTGTGCCAGCATTACCTGTGAGTGTAACTGGTTCTCTGTCCCTAGAGCAACTTCTACCAACCATGTTTCCTCTGTCTTCGTTTTGCTCCATTAAATTAAATTCTCTCTGCTGAGTGCTTCCTGTGGGTACTACTGCCCTGTTCTTTGAGAACTCTAGGATAAAAAGCAAAGATAAATTCATGTATTTCAGGAATCCCTGTGGATGTTGTGCTTTTTGCTTTGCTAATCTCTTTTTTTTCTTTTTTTTTTAACATGTCCTGGTCCATGAGTCAACATGTTAACAGAGAGGCAAAGTAGGCCATGAACTAAATTTAAAAGTACTGGTTTTCTTTTTGTATTAAAATATGCATCCATTTTCTCATTTCTTTTTAGACTGACAGATACAGGCCTAAAATAGAATGGGCCTCTTGTGAAAACAAGTAGACCTTTATGGTTGGATTCCAGTGATCCTTCCTTGTTTTCTGCATCGTAGAACTGCATGCTAATCTTTTGTGTACGTGCAGAGCCTTGATAAAGCTACTGTGTAGGCACCAAGTGTGCACATGTCAGATTTTCTGCGTGTTTGTGACTGATCCTTCTTGTTTCTTGTAATAAGGAAAACCTTGAGGCGTACTCCCAAGGAGGGAAGAACCAGAAAGAAACTTAAAGAACTGGATGGCAACTCAGGTTAGTTCTGACTTTCAATTTTCTTTACTGTGTTCTGGCCAAAAGTCTCCTCTGAAACACCTGAAAGAAGCTGAACTACTGGCCATTTTTTATCTATTCACATTTCTGTATAGCCTTAGAGCTTACAAGCCATAGCCAGGGACTCCAAGGCCCTGCTAGTAAGCTCAGGGCAGAGAAGTCAGCAAACAAAACCAGACCTTGTCCAAAATGCTTATAACTGAGCACAAGAGAAAAGGCAAGAGATGGCTGTCGAGAGGTGGGAATACAAGGAAATGCACAGTGCTACTCTGAATGATGAGCACTGCTCTCACTGCAGCAGTAGCCTGACAGTTTTCATGGGTTTTGAGCAGCACAGAGAGTATTTTCAGGAGGTAAGGTTGACTGCCAGGTGCATATGAAAACTTTTTCCCAAGCATGAAGGTGGCAGGTGAGAAGAGAACATGCTTCTGCATATTTGTATTGAGGGGTTAGTCAGTGAGAGGTGCTGTCAGGGCCGGCTCAGAATTCAGAGCTGTTTTCTGGGCACTCAGTGGGAAATAATGTAGGAATTAAGGTATTTTGTGAAAGGCCTTAGCAACTCTGTTTGCTGTGAGAGAAGACGCTTGAAGGGTGTCAGGAGCATGCTCTTTGTGATGAAGGGAATAAGTTCAGAAGATGATCTTCAGAGCAACTTTCTGAATGGATGTGAGTGGGGCGAGGCTGTATTTCAGGACAGAAGAGGATGTTGCAGTAGTTGAGCTGATCATGCCATGAGGAAGAGATATAATTATGTATTATGTCGTGAAGGCAGTACCTTGTCCATGTTCCGCAGCCTGTGCAAGACTTGAACGAGGGGAATAAAAACCTATAAAAAGGCTCAAGCCCAAACTTGTATGCATCATAATTAATTGAAGCTCTCTCAGGAGCTCCCTTCTTGACCTGTCCTGCTGTTTTTGGTAACAGCTGTGAACATGAAGTTTAGGGGAAATCAGGGGCAGTAGATTCACAAATACGGTTACTTTGCAAGGCTTTACAGTTACTTTGCAAGGCTCTGGCATCTTCCATATGCCAAAGTCAAGCTGCATATAAGTACCATGTCCTTTTCTAGTCACTCACATGCCAATACTAGTTTCTTCTTGGATTATTTCTCTGTGGAAGTGCTCTTAAACAAGAAAAACTCCAGAAAGAAGTGTTAATGGCCATTGTGGTGAGAAAGGCTGTTTTGGATGCTGTAAGCACTCAGAGCTTGGAGAATGCTGTCTATTGCTTGATATGAACACTTTGTTTGGCAATTTTTAGAGCAGTCAGTTCAGGAAAGAAGAGGGGGCATCAGTTTTGGAAGACCAATGATTAAATAAATGAATAAGAGTTGATACATAATGCTCAGTGAAACTGGATGCTTTGTGTGTCAGAATGATCAGAGAAAATGAGCAAATTGTAGCTGAATTTTGGTTGTGAACTAGTTACACATTTTACCTTCCCAACAAATATGGAATTTTGCTCTCACAAGAACATGTAATGCAGTTTGAAATCAGATGCATGAGGAATACATATAATGGGCTGGAAACTTCACAGATCTCACAGTACCTTCTGGGGTAGACTTCACTTGATTTTTGATGTGACGTAGTGTGACCTAATGTTGTTTTTGTTATTGCCTTTGAAATGCTTGCAGATGGAAACATGCAGTCTACAGCAGTGATTCCCCATCCTCCGCTGATGATGATGAGGAACATTTTGCCCAGGAATCTACTGAAGAGGAGGAACAGCTGCCAGACTGTGAAGTGTTCTCCTCCCTGCTCCTGTACAGAGTCTAAAGGGTGGCAATTTTTAATCCACTGGCATAATATGTAATTTGTTGGCACTTGTGGCTCTTAAGTGAGCTCTCTACCATTGGACTTCTGCAATTGATTCTTTAAGAGTAATTGGATTTTTTGGAGAGGTTAGGCGTAAACTCTAAATATTTTAATGTAAAATTCTACTGCCCCTCTGCTTTACAGTAGGCTATTCAGAAAGAAACCCCCCCATAACAGAAAATGTATATGTAGAGGCAAGGATGGGGTTTCTTTGCCTTCCTTTAAACTAGGACATGGGTTCTGTTGAATTTATCTTTAGGTAAACTGAGGCAGCAATACATTTGTGTGCTTGAAAAACTTCTGCCAATACTGAGCTTTTATAGTAGCAGTAAAAAGTCATTTCTTAAGAACTGTTAAAATGCAGCATATCTGTAGATTCAAAGTAGAGGGAATTCCTTGCCATAGTTAAAGGCTTAGTGTCTTGTGTGATAAAAGGAAAGTATACTCAAAAGGTGTCCTGGTTGAAAAAGGTGGTTTGGGGGGTTTTGTTGTCTTTGAGTGTTTTACATACATGTGAACTTGATGAGATTATAAGCAGGAGAGGTTTATCTGTTGGAAGTCAATTGTAATGTTTTGCTTGAAAGACCAGGTGTTTCTCTTTATGAGCACAATATCTGTAGATTTAAGAGTTAGCTGTATATATTCTCTATCAGCAAAACACAGCTCACAGTATGATGAAATATAACTTTAAATTCTTCTCTTTCAATAAGGTTAAAAGTACTGCCAATAAGGAAACAAAAACCTTCAAATGTTTTGCTGCTTTCTTCATTGACATTCTCTTCTAAACAGCAGTAGGTTAGCTTTTCTAGTTGCTATTTAAGTATTATCTGGAAAACGCAGGATACCTTTTTCTTCCTCTCAGCTTTAGACTTTCTCCTCAGTTATTGCAGACCAATTCTGGGAGACAAAATACAACAAGTTACACCTTTTTAAGAAGGAATGAAAGCCTTTTCTATCAAGTCCTGCCTGTCTATCTGGAGATAGATCAGATCCATGGATGAGGATCGACTAGAGGACTGAGTTTAGTGAACTGCTAAAGATATGAAGTGGAAATGGGAGGAGGCAGATGGACTGTGGGGAAGCAGCAATAGTTTGGGGAGAAGCTGCAAGGCTTTAGATAGCAGGACAGCATTAGTCATGATATTTTGTGATATCATTTGAAGGAACTGCAAGAAAGGCTTCAGGTAGAGCCTCAAAGGTGTCAGTGTTTGAGGTAGTGCTACTTGGGCTGAAGGGCTTTGAACTCTTTGAGGAGGCCTACGTTAACTATTATATCCTAAATCCATTTTTTCTCATCCTCTTTGGAAAAATGAGGTGGAACCTTTGCCCCCTGGCTTCTGGACATCAGAGAGAGTGACATGGCTTCCCTGATCCTGAGGAAATGGAGGACTGTTTCCAGGGCCAGCACTGACCCCTGACCTGGGGCCTTAGCCCTGAACTGCTTGTGTATTCTGTCAGAAAATGGACCTGCTTTGATGCCAGAAACTGTTGATGTGCTGGAATTTCAGTATTCAATTTTAGAAGGAATTTACCAACAGTATCCAAGTTATGCACTTTCAAAGCATTTTATGGTAAATGCATCCAGTTAGGGTTTGTGTTTCCATATTCAGGAAGACATCACCAGCTGGAGAGTAACCTGTTTCATCTTTTAAACACCTTCCTTTAAGGCCAACTCTCAGAAGTCTGGAAAGTGAAGGCTGTACTCCTCCTGACGTCTGCTGATGGAAATCGAGGTAGTTGCCTTCCTAAAGTCACTGAAACACAAGATGGGATTGAGCTTCCTATTTTTTCAAGCTTTGGCCTTTGTGAAGAAAGAGCTGACACTGTAGTTAAGGCGTTGAAATGCTCAGTGATTTCTCTGATGAGCAAGGTAGCACCTATACTTTGCAGTGGCAGACTGTGGGAAGGTATGCTTTTAGTGAACACATCTTGGTTGCCTTTTACATTGCACGCATTGCATACACTGGACTCAGGATATAAATAGCCATCTCAAAGTCACTGGCATGATTCTCCTAGGCAAACTTAGAGGTCTGTCTAATAAGCCTTTGTGTGTGTAGGAAGCGGGGGAAGGCTGGGTCCAAGTGAATCTCTTGACTCAGGAAACAGTTTAGACAAAGTTTTCAGTATTGTTTTCTGCTTAAGCAAATTGTAAGATCTTCAGGTAGGTGCTCTCGTGATAAGAGTATCCAGTTGCTTGGGAAAGCACAGCATTCAGGTGTTTCAAGGGCACATAAATGAAAATGAAACTGGAAAAGGAAAATGAATTGAAACTCAGAAATATACCTATCCATCCATCTGAAGTTGCAAGCAACAAAACTGGTGCATATGCTGGACTGTTCTGTAATAATGTTGTAAATGTAGCTTCCAGTGAGACTCCAACATCCTCCCAGCACATGGACATGTGGAACCTAAATGATAGTTGGTGCTGTCCTCTGGGCTTCCCGCGTGCTGGTGAAAAGGAAGTTTGTATGAGAATATTGAGCCATGTAGAACAGGCTGCTGTGTAACTAATAACTATGTATCTGTGCAAACAAACACATGTAAACACATGTAAACAGGATGTAAAATGTAAACTGATGAAAACTGTATCAACCAGATAGTACATAGGGACACAGTGTCAGAACACACCTACCAGGACAAACCAATTACTTCATAATAGGGTCTAATTTCTACTCTGATTAAATTACAGACCTAGCTACACAGAGAGAAATAGACCTTAACCTCTGCGTGACTTCAGAGCTCCTGAGATGTAAGGTCACTCCTAAGGAGCCTCACAGCTCGATTCATGTGGGGGTGTGCTTGAGAAAAGAAGCTGAGCCCTTCAGCAAGGTGGATGAGCCTGGGTGCACTGCTGCACCCCCGGGACTGCCGAGTTTTCAGGTCAGGGTGGGCTTGTGCCCAAGTCAGTCTGCAGCACAAGGCAGGAAAGGTGAGGGCAAGCACTGTCCTGTTCGCCTGGTCATGAATCGTAATTTCAAAGGTCATTTTGTAAGAGGTGACCAGCCTTCAAGCTGTCTGAAGAGCTCCCCAGCTCACAGGCTGCTGCCTCATTTCCAGAGGCTCCTTCAGACCAGGTTTCTTGCTCGGAAACATCACAAGCCATTGCCTGTACGTGGTGCCTCAAGCACATTAGCGCATGCTGCTGGTACATGTGGGCACTGACTAGACATTATTGGTAGATGACCACAGGGACAACCATCACATAACCCAAATGGAGATCTTCCTCTTATGTGACAGATGAGCCCTCAACCATGTAACATGTCTGTCCATACTGTCACAGCTCCCAAATGCTTCTACTGAAGGTCCAGATGCTGTAATACAGGGATGGCAAACAACAGAATGGATTTCCTGCCTAAAAGTAAAAAGGAACAAAGCAACACTGAGTCTATTTGTACTTTTTCTCCTTAAGAAAAAGACACATGTGCAGATAGAAGTGTTCTGAGAGTTGAAATGCTTTTAGTGCCTACAGTGCAGCATTGCAGGCTGCGGTATCGTCTACGCTTGGTGAATGTACTCAACTAAAGGAAATGTTTATATTAATTGACAGGTGTGTTATAATATTTTGTCCTCCATACAACAACAGAAAAAAAACCCAGATTTGTTTGCACAAAAAAAATCCTTGGTTGCATTACACCATTATAAAAATAAAAGAAGGTAGAAAAAGTGCAGGACATGCCATCAGGCTGATGAAGCTATTGGGAGCTCTACTGGGAGCTACAGAGTCTTAAGAGGTGATGGAAACCACGGTCTGAATCCCACTGAGGTCAGCAGGAGTTCTGGCCATGGAGAGAGGTTTATGAGCAGCGTTTTCCAGCTCCCTGAGCTGCCAGCAACCTTCTGACTGTTTAATTTGGAATGGAAAATACGGCCATGCACAACGTCCTTGCTCTATTTCATTCAATCTAAAAGAAACGTGGATTTTCAGGCAAAAATAACAGGAAGGACATCAAAACCAGGCCACTTCCTTAACCATGAGTTCCACCTACCTCACTTGAGTCAATTAATCCTACAAGGTTAAAAAAGTGAAGAGAGACCTGCGTGCATCTTTCTTCAGGGAATGTGGTGCTAAAAAACAGAGCTGACAGGTCCAGGGTATGAACTGCAAGCTTTTCCTGAGCATGTGTTCCTGCAGGCTCCAAGGGAGACCTTTGCCTGTATCCGGGCTCTCCAGAGATTTTGAACCCTGGCCTGTACTATGGTGGCTGGCAAGAAGCATTTCTAGAACAATATTTATCAAGCAAGAATTTTAAAAATAAAGTGACCAAGGAAGACAAAGATGTTAACGTTCTTGTCTTTTCTTTCCTCCTCCCCACCACTTTTTGCTGTTGTTGTTAATACTCTCCATCCTCCAGCAAGGAATAAGCTGTTCAGTGATCAGGACGACTCCCAAAGCCCATTTCCTTGCTGGCTTGTACCATCCCTCCCCTAAGCAATGCTGCCGCTCCCCACCATGTCTGCTGGTCCCCACCATGTTGGCTGGGCAAGTGATGGTTCTCCCATCACACATGGGCACTGGCCAGCCAAATGCATGCAGGGCAAGGGATCAGTTAGCTGACATGGGGGAGAATTTCAGCTTTCTCTCTCAGCACACACCCGATGGGTTCTCTTCACCACCCAGGCACTAATTTTTGTGATGCCAGGAGTTCAAAAACTTTGAGATCTCTACATTTGTCAAGTTTAGCTGAAATTGGTCAACAGTTATCAAAGAAGGTGGGAGGTGAAGAAGGAGCAGAATAACATTTTTAGAAAAAAGCATCGGCATTGAAACACAGGAGCTGCATCTAAAGAATTGCAAATTGGATGGGTGAAGTTACAGCATTACCATAAGTGCACGTAAGATACTGATTTTTCAGCCATTCCACTGGTTTCATCTTTCCTTGCATGTTGATTACTTACCCAGACTGCAAATAAACTTTCTAGCTATCCTGCTTTAGTATTAGGAAATACATTTGTGGACAGCATTTCTTTGTGCCACCACAGCACTGCAGTACCTTTACTGGCTCAAGTCACAGATCCTAGAGCCGTAACTGAGTTTGGTAGGTCAGAGGATTTCCTGACCAGCACAGTAACAGAAATGGAGATAAATGATTGACCCAACCGGGACAATCCAACCTCACTTTTCAGCTGAGGGTTTAAATGACTTCCACAGGGAAATATCAAAAAATTAACATAAGCTTAGAGGCTTAAAGGTAACAAATGCCGACATTGTTTCAAGTTTTTTCTTATGCTGTTTTAACAAACTCTTTCTCAATTTTGTTCCCACTACATAATTCATTGCTGTTTTAACAATCCTAGAAAGGCAGAGATGGCTACACAAACTCGTATGTTTTTTTATCTAAAAGGCTAGACAACACGTTTCTCTGGTCTTGAGTCCCTGAAGGAATACTATGGATTAAATCAACATGTCCTCATAGTCCCTAAGTAGTCCATATCCCCCACTTGCACTAGTACACCTTCTCAATTAGTGCTGAAATACATTCTCTTGCATTTCTTGATTTAAGGGGAACACACTATATTCTGAAGTCTTCATCCTACCACACAGCAAAAGAGGCTGTACAAGTCTCTGCAAAGCTCTCCTAAATATCATGATTTGCCTCAGTATATTTCTCCAGTGCTGAAAACACCTGTTCTCCTAAGAATAAAAGTAGATGATGATCAGGAACACATTCTGTAGTTCCTAGACACCTGCAATATATATATAATGTATATATGTATATACGTGTGTGTGTGTGTATTTATATATACATATATATGCATATGTATATATACATATTTCATGACAGAGCACTTGTGTAGAACAACAGAGTCACCACACAACTGCATGAACTGTGTTTTCATAGGCCATTTGTACAGGCTGATAAATACTTGCTTTTAAAGGCAACAGCAGGCTCTTTCTTTCAGTGTGCAAAATATCCCAAACAAAGCAACCAAATCCCTGCTTGCGTGAACTCGGTGATGAGTCTGTTCAGTGGACTCCAGGCACCCTGCTGGATCCACGGCAGCGGGAGCCCGGCACAAGCCCCCTGCCCAGCGCAGCCTGGGGCGGCTCAGGCCTCCCTGGAGAGCCCCAGCCCAGCAGGGACCAGCCCTGCAAGGCCAGCGCCTTTCTGGCCTGTCGTCTTCAGAGACAGCAGCGTCCTCACAAGCCATTTCACAGCCCTGTTGCTGCTGCTCAGCTGCTTGGGCTGAAGTGACCTCACAGCTGCTTTGCTGATGCTGCTCCTGCTGCTGGCCGATCCGGTGCACAGGCAGCAGCGACCTCACAGCTGCTTTGCTGACGCTGTTCCTGCTGCTGGCCGATCCGGTGCACAGGCAGCAGTGATCTCACAGTCTGCACTGAAGCCATCAACCTGCTTCTGGCCTGTCAGCAGCAGAGACAGAGGGGACTTTACAAGAAACCACAGCAACCGAGACCCTGCTGATGGCAGACAGTCCACAGAGAAGGAAGTGACCTCACAATCAGCATCAGAGCCATGTCACTGCTGCTGGCCTATCAGGTGCTGAGGCAGCAGTGACCTCACAATCAGCACTGAAGCCAGGTCCCTGCTGCTGGCCTATCAGGTGCTGAGGCAGCAGTGACCTCACAGGCCCATAGCTGAGCATGTGCCTAGCCCTGGCCTATCATTTCCTCAGGCAGAAGGGACCCCGGAAGCACAAACCCCAGTCATCTCCCTGCTGCTGGTCTGTCATGTTCTCACACACACGTGTCCCTGTCATTGGCTCCCAGGAACATGGGAAAGGTTGTTCTCTGGGATTTGCTTGCTTCTGCAGTGGCTTCCCAGCAGCTGGGAGAGGCCTAGGAGGTTGCAGGGCCCTGGCCTCAGGCCTGTGTCAGCACCTTCGCCTCATGAGTCATGGAACCTGTCCCACCTCCCCTCAGTCCTCTCGGCAGCCAGCTCCTCTCCAACAGGGTACCAAGAACCTGAGGTGTCCTTGCCCACCCAGAGGGCATGGTGCTGATGGACTCCCATAAGCACTGCCAGCTGCTTGTCCCCAAGCGCCTGGCCTGGGAAGCATTTATGGGAGGGGGCTGGTCAGTTATCACAGCCACAGGCATTGCAGTTCCATGAGGATCCCTCCAGGCCTGTTCTTCCAGCACTTCCTCGAATGACATGCTTGGGAAGACCAGGAAGGGCCAGGTCCCATCTGTGCCTGTCCAGCTGCCTGCAGGGGGGACCTGGCCACTGTTCCCATAGCTCTGCCACTCCATGTGTCCAGGCTGGCTGCAGCCAGCGAGCCCCTTTGTCCCCAGAGCCTGGAACAGAAAAGGAGACAATTGCAGAGAAAGCCACACAGCCAGCAGGCACTGGCCCTGGGGCCTCTTTTCCTCCCTCACCCCAGGCCAGGTGGTGGTGAGCGGAGGCATTTCCATTCCTGCCTTGAGCTGGCTCCCTCCCACCTGCAGCCCATTTTCCTGGACTGGAGAAAAGTGTGGACACACAGACAGTTACACTGCAGAGCTGGTCACCTGGGGACTTGGTTTAGTTCAACAGAATGAAAATGTGAGTGTAGCGTCAGGACTGGCAGGCACTGGTGCGTCCCCGCCAGTCCAGGAGCTGAGTCTTCTCCCCAGTGCTAAGGAGCTAAAGAGAAAGTTTTAGGTGCAGGGAGAAAGGCAGAGAAATACAGCAGGTCTCGTTCAGGCCAGATGTCACAGGATCTGCTTCTGGGGGTGTTTCAATGGTCACTGTGATGTGACTCAGGTTCCTTGTGACCAAGCCAGTTACACAGTCCCGTGTGCAGCTTATCAGCCTGGGGCTGAATCCTGCAGGGCTGAAACCTTGGCCTGAGCAGGTATCGACCCCCAGGGAAAGGCATCTTGGTTTTGATCCTCTGAGAGAGCAAAGAGACTCTGGTTTAAAAAAGGAGAGCCAAACATTGGTGGCATCTTGTAGTCTTCAGCCACCCAGGACTTTAAGGTCCCAGACTGAAATCTTTGCTTCAGTGCCCAGCAACTCCCCCTTGGCTGGAAGGGGTCTCTCCAATGTTGCTGCCCTCCATCCCGAGAGGGGCGTCAGGAAAAGACCCTCCTTCCCCCAGGTGCTGCTTGTCATGGAAGAAACAGCTTTGCCAGAGAGCTGTATTTGGAGATGTTTACTGGTGGGACTCCTGCCCTCCATTTCCCATCTTTTGATTCACTTCTACTTTCTTCCTCCCATTCTCCCACAGAAATTTATTTGACTCTGTGAGGTGTGTCATGAGCCCGTGTCATGAGCAATCAGAGGAGGCTGTATTCAGCCCCGTGGCAACTGGCTTTTCCAGGCCTTTGCTGTGAGCTCTCTCACACACACGTACCATTTCAGTGGGCTGCCCAGGCTGCCCAGATTATTTGCATGTTGTTTCCCTGGATTCAGTTCTTTCTCCACACGTCTGGTCTATTATGCAAAGGAAAGATTAGAGTGTGTTGTAGACTGAGTAGCAACCAGAAGAAATATCCCTGAAAAGCACAGAAGGCATCAAGTAGTTTATAGTTACTCGCAGGACATTCAGTCCTAATCTTTTCTCTTTCAAACCAAACTCAGGCTTCATCCCACAGCCACTGGAGCCAATGGAAACAGTGTTTTTGACTTTTTTCCCCCCTCTCATTGGTGTGCTTGAGCATTTGTTCTAATGCTTTAATTGAAAAGTTAGACTTGCAAAAACATGTTCTGTCACTAAAAAAGCATAATCCTGGCCATGCTATTAGAGGTAGAGTAAATCAGAAGTTGCCTGGATCTCCCGCCCTTGAGCAAGTCCGGGTACATCTGGCTCTAGCCACTTGGAGCAGGCTGAAATGCCACATTTTGGGCTGTTTTCAAATGTTTGCAGTACCTGGGCACTCCGTTGCTCATACCTCTCTCTCCAAGATTGGTAGTCTGCTAATTCTGCTTTTTCTTTATCTTCTCTTTCTTCAAGGCTGCCAGGATATTTCATCTGTGCCACTGTACTCACCCTGCTGCCTGCACTCTTGCTAATACAACCCAAAATAAAGGCGGCTGTCTTTGCTACAAGAGCACCCTGAGGACTTCTTGTCAACTTGATGTCCACCAGGACCCCGCAGGCCCTTTCCTGCAAAGCTGCTTTCCAACCAGCCAGCCCCACCTTGTCCTGCTGCGTGGAGTTATTTCATCCCAGGGACAGGACTTGATTGACCTTCCTGCGTTCCTCTCAGCCCGTATCACAGCCTGTCACTGCCCCTCTGCTTAGCAGCCCTGCCCTCCAGCATATCAGCTACTCACCCCAATTTGGCATCATCCATGAACTGGCTGAGAGTGCACTCCATGACATCATCTAAATCATTCATAAAGACAAACACCTTTGGCTCCAGTATCGACCTCTGAAGAACAGCATTGGTAACCATTAGTCAGGTGGAGTTTGGACCACTGTTCTCCACCCTTTGAGTCAGGCGGCCTCCAGCTCATTTCCCCCACCTCCATTGCCTCCTCCTCCATTCCACATCTCCCCAGTATGGCTACAAAGGAGTTATGGAAGGGCATGCCAAAGGCCTTCTGAAATTCAAGGTATACAGCATGCACTGCTCTCCTCTTGTCCACACAGCCAGTCACCCCATCACAGAAAGCAATCGTGTTGATCAGGCACCATTTGCCCCTGAGGATTTCGTGCTGGCTGTTCCCAATCCCTTCATGTGGCTGGAACTAGCTTCCAGGAAGATTTGCTTCCTAGGGACAGGAGTGACGCTGACCAGCCTGTCATTCCTCACATCCTCTTTCCTTCTTGAAGATGGATGTAGTGCTTGGGAGGGGGATGGAGAGTGTCAGGGGCCAGGAAGTGGCTGTGGGGCTGTGACGGTTCTGCTGCACCGCTGGTCCCTGCAGTGTGGGGAGAGGAGATGGGAGATGGGGCAGCACAGGGGTGGCAGCAGGTCAGCAGGGGCAGTGGGGGCTGCAGCGAGGGGTTGTGGCCAGCATTTCTGCAGCGCAGTGGCTGTCGCATTCATCTCACATGCAAAAGTCTCACGCTGACCCCAGGCAGAAACAGGCTATATCCCTGGTGCCCGTGCCACCCTCCCAGCAGGACAGGGATGTAGGAGGAGGGGGCCTCATGGTTCTCAGGGCAGCTCCCCAAGGCTGTCACAGCTTTGCCTGAGGGACCTCATGGTCCTCGGCCTCTGCTCTGCCATGCCTGGAACAGGGACAAGAGCTCGTTGGGCAGGGCTGGGAGAGCTCCCCTGGGATTTTCTCTTTTGCAGAGGAGCAGTAAGGAGCATCATGGCTCCCATGTGTGTCCCGTCCCTGTGCCCACTCAGCCTTCCTGCCCCACATACAGCCCCATGGCCTGACTGTGCAGGCACCGCATAGGACAAGGTGCATTCTGGGCTGGAGAAACATCCCCCCAGTGTGGTCCCCATGATGGGGCCCTCTGTGCCCCATCCCTCCACAGCCCTCCTTCTTTGGCAGCCTCCTCCAGCACCCAGCCCCTGCCCAGCCCTGGCTGCGTCCCACTCAGGGGTTAGCACACTGCCATCCCTAGGGTCTGCCAGGGTCTCGGCCAGGAGAGAGGCCAAGCAAGGCTGGCCATTCCCCTCAATACAGCAATGAGCCCAGCAGGACAGAGCTGGCCATGCAACAAGATGCACCCCGAAACCTGGGGTGCACCACCAGGGCTAGAAACAGATGATGTGAGAGGCTGGTGTGTGACAAATGCCCGGGGGAGCCTTCCTGGTCGGCCCATGTAAACAAAGGCACAGACTGGCCTCCTCTCTTCTGTGCCCGGCATGTCTTGGTTCCCCTCCACGAGACCTGGCTCTGCACCACAAACCCACCAGTGCATGTCCTCACCCTGCCTCTTCACATAAATTAGCTAACACTGGTGTTTTCCTCTCCAGGGCCCTTTTCAGCCCAGCCCAGCCCAGCCCAGCCCCTCCTTGACTCTCCCCACCTCCCCTGCCCTCTCCCCAACCCACCCAGCACAGCAGCCCAGGCTGGGGTGGCCCCGCAGCAGTGCCCAATGCAGGGTGCTGCAGAGCTCTGGGCACTCACACCATAACCCAAGCCCCACTGTGGGCACAGCAGCTCCGGGGGGCAGGGGTGTGTGTAAGCTGCCCCATCAGCCTCCAAGCTGGAACTGGCCCCCGTGGCACAAGAACCCAGAGGACAGTGACACTCCGTGTCCCTTGGTCTTGTGCCCAGGAGATTCCCTACCCCCAGACTGCCTGCAGCCCCCCATGCCAGCCCCTCTCTCCAGGACAGCCCAAGCGTCCCTGCCCTGGGGCTCCCCAGGCAGCTCTTGTTGCCCCAAGGATGCAGCAGCCTGCCCTTAGTTGATGTACATAGAAACAGATTTCTTTTTCTCATTTCTTCCTCTTTCCAAGCGCTCCTTTCCTCTTCTCCAGGGATGTCCCTGCTCCCCGGAGAGCCTTTCCCCAAATGAGTGCATCAGTGCTGGCCTACTCGGCCGTTTCTAGACCCTCTTCTGTGCTCCCTGCAGAGTCTCAAGCTGGTGGTGCTGCTCTGCAGAGCGAGTGGGCTGTGGTGCCCTGGGACCATGGGGTGATGCTGCACTGGCCATGGTGGGCAGGGCAGGAAGCAGACCCAGATGGACAGGCATCGCTGCACCTGAAAACCCCCTGCCAAGGGGTCTGTGGCCAAAAGTGATGCTCTGAGCAATCACAGGGCATTTCAAATGGCTCAGGCTGTGGTCAGGTGTTTCCCTAGACCCAACCTGTGATTTTTCATTGAAAATGAAAAGTGTACATGAACCACTCTGCAGGCACCCTTCCCTGTGCCTGCAGGGTCTGCACTGTGGGTATCTGTCACCAGCCCTGTCATATGGGAGACAGTCCCAGGCAGATACCACATGATCATTCACCACTCTCAGGAGCAATGGGAACCCACAAGTGAGAACTGAATCCAGCCCTCATTCCCTAACACATCACCCCGTGAGCTCATTGCCTTGAGCCCATAGAGAGCCCCAGAAAAGCAACAAGCCCTTTCAGGATGAAAGTCCTTGAGCACATTCTTGGCTCCAGCCTTGGAAGGAGAGCCCAATCTTCAAGCACTGCACTGAGGAAATCCCTTTATTACAGAAAGGCCACCTCTGACACAGTGATAGACAAATTCGCAGAAGGCCTCTGGGTTAGACCAACTGGATTTGTGCCTCTGGAGAAGTGGGATGATTTCAAACACTTCTGCACAAACATCATTATCACAGCGGGAATGCCCAAAGCACAGGAGTTGTCTGAGATGAATTAGAAATCACTTGTGAAGAGGGATGGGCACCTCATTGCTGCTGAACTAGTACCAGCTGAATCAATTTCTTCAGTGCATCCCTGAGCTCCTTGTTCCTCATGCTGTAGATGAGGGGGTTCACTGTTGGAGGCAGCATTGAGTACAGAATGGTCACCGCCAGATCCAGAGGTGAGGAGGAGGCAGAGTGGGGCTTCAGGCAGGCAAAAAATGAGGTGCTGAGAAACAGGGAGACCACGGCCAGGTGAGGGAGGCACATGGAAAAGGCTTTGTGTCGTCCCTGCTCAGAGGGGATCCTCAGCACAGCAGTGAAGATCTGTACATAGGACAGCACAATGAAAACAAAACACCCCAAAGCGAAACAAATACTAACCACAATAACCCCAACTTCCCTGAGGTAGGAGTCAGAGCAGGAGAGCCTGAGGATCTGGGGAATTTCACAGAAGAACTGCTCCACGACATTGCCTTGGCAGAGTGGTATTGAAAATGTATTTGCAGTGTGCAGGCCAGCATAGAGAAAACCACTGGCCCAGGCAGCTGCTGCCATTTTGGCACAAGCTCTGCTGCCCATGAGGGTCCCATAGTGCAGGGGTTTGCAGATGGCAACAAAGTGGTCATAGGCCATGACAGTGAGAAGATAATACTCAGCTGAAATGAAAAAGACAAACAAAAAGAGCTGGGCAGCACATCCAGAGTAGGAAATGGTCCTGGTGTTCCAGAGGGAATTGGCCATGGATTTGGGGACAGTGGTGGAGATGGAGCCAATGTCGAGGAGGGAGAGATTGAAGAGGAAGAAGTACATGGGAGTGTGGAGGCGGTGGTCACAGGCTATGGCTGTGATGATGAGGCTGTTGCCCAGGAGGGCAGTCAGGTAGATGCCCAGGAAGAGGGAGAAGTGCAAGAGCTGCAGCTCCTGTGTGTCCACAAACCCCAGGAGGACAAACTCATTGAAGGAGCTGCTGTTGAACATTTGCTCTTAGTTCAGGGCACTGTCCAAGGAGGAAAAGGCATTGACAAGTTAGAGCAGGGTTCTCTGAGCAAAACTCATTCCACTTCTCGCAGTACCCTCCACATTTCCTCTCTTTGAGTGCACAGACATTTCCTCTCTCCTTTGTTCAGCTCCGTTTCCTGACCTCTGGTTCATGCTGACTGAGTGTGCTCTGTAGAGTGGGGGCCTCTGCACACGGACTTCAGAGGAGTAAGGCCTGCTCTACTGGGGTGTGTAAATGGAGGTGTCAAACTGCCCTGTGTATTTTTGGGGGATACCTGGGGATGGGCACCATGAACTGAGTGATGGGGATTTGGTCCAGTGACCCAGTGGGAATATTCTCTGTTTACTATTGTGAGAGATGAATACAGCACTCATGCCAGCTGTGTTTGAAAGAGAAGATCCTTGTGAGGGATTCATCCCCCCCAACCTTGTCCTCTTGAACAGAGGTGTCCATATCTGAATCAGTCACACCAGCTCCCACTCCAGCAAGTGAAAGAAACAGTGCAGTGAAGGCAGGGGCTGACCTGACCTTTCCTAGACATCTCTGTCCCATTGAGATGGACCCTGTCCTCACATCAGTTTACTGTCTTCACTGTTGCTTCAGGCAATGTAGTGGGAGTGCGAAGTTACTGCCTTAACTGCAGCTGAAGCCCCTCCTTAACTCCAGAGAGCAAGAACCAGACCAGCACGGAGAGGAGAAGAAATGAAGAGCAATACTATGACCCTTCTACCAAGGGGAAGTAAGGAGTGACAGACAGATGAGCACTCAGGAAAGCCTTCACCTCACCCAGCTGTGCACACCACCTCCTAGACAGCAACATCTCAGAACAGTCACTCTCAGTCCCTTTGTCCTGCAGAGGGAAATGGGCACATCGCAGGAGAGATGCACCCCCTCTTCTACCAAGGAGGGGGCTCATGGCCTGGACCCCATGGCCTTGAGGGCAGAGGCTCTGCTGGGTGGGAGAGGAGACATGGGACTTTGCTTAGAGGAAGATGTCTGCGTTGCAGACACTGACTGGCAGTGTTCCAAATTCCTCCTCCCACAGCATTTACGTTTCAATTTTCCTCCCATTCACTGACCATATCTCCAATGCCCAGAGCTTTTCCTGCTGGCTGCTGTTTCTCTGTCCCATGTCTTTTCCCTGTGGGTGCTCACAGACCCCATCCCACCCTCTGTGCACTCAGTCTGAATTACAGCCCATGCAGACCTGAGTGCACTCCCTGGCTTCACAATCTTCCACCATCCCTGGGAGAAGGCAGACGCGATGTCCCTGTCCCTCTGATGGTGTGGCTAGGAATCCTTGCTCTAAAGCACCACCTGCTCCAAACAGGAGAAGCTGGCAGAGCCACCCTGACAGACCCTATCAGCTGTAGAAGATGCCAGCTTCGAAAAACTCTCCAGGAACTGCAGCAGTGTTGCCCTGCAGCCAGAGACTTACTGTGTCAAGGGCTGTGAAGATTTCTCCCCGCAGTGAGCTCTCAGCTGTCCTCCCATTCCTGACTGTCTTTAACTTCTGAGTCCCTCATCTCATCCTGGAGCCTGCAGGCAGTGCCCCGACTCTTGCTGCTCCTTTAAGAGGAGCTGCTCCTGGACAGAGCTGTGTCTGTGCAGCATCTGCCAGGTTGCCATGGGCTCCTGCAGTCCCAGGAGCCAGGCCCAGCTCAGGAACACAGGCCCAGCTGAAGACATGACATATTCTGTCCCCTGTGAAGCCTTGAGATGTTTCTGGGGCTTCAGGGCTGACAGTTCCTAAAAGGCAGCAGGGTCACCCCTGGAAAATATATGCTGAAGTAGTCTAAAATGATCACCGATGGTGATCTCTAAACAGTGGAGAGAGACTGAGTCCAGCATTGCAATTGGTCTCATCAGAGGACGGTTGTCTAAGAGAGATGGAAATGTCCCACTCTGGAATGCCCTGCTCCCATCTCTTAAGAAGACAGGACACCTGCACAGGGCCAAGAAGGGAGTTCATTTACTTGTGCTTCAGGAACTGATTTAGAGGAGTTAATCAAAACATTTAATGCCCATTGAGAAGCTCCTGGGATGGAGTGGGATTCGGTTCCCTCCTGTGCGCTCCACAAACTCAGAGGAGGTTTCCTCTTGCCCAGCTTCTGGGGTGCACAGGATGGGTTTCTGCATGTGGGCTTCTTGTCCAAGCTCCCACTGTAATCAGTGGAGATGGAGGGAAGGAATCAGCTGTACACACACACTGCTTGGGACTTTAGAAGGGACAGAGGAGGTCCAACACATGTGCAATTGTCTTCTTGCTCTGATGGAACAACTAGGAGACCCACATCCTTCTAGAGCATCAGGTGGGGACCAGGTGGAGAATCTCCTTGGCCATCTGAAATGACACTCAATGCCTACTACCCCTAGAGCTCCACTCACTAAGAAGCTCAGACCTATGCAAATCCAGGCATTGCAAATAGCTTATGTAATTCAGTGCAGACACTTGATTTCATGCAGTGAAAACAGGCCTGCAGGGCCGTGTCAAATGCATGGGGTGTCTGACACCCCAAAGCTGACTCTGCAGGGAACACAAGGTTGGGCTAGAGGCTGCATGAAGTCCCATCCAGCCTCAAACATTATTGCATTCCTTCCACCAAGGGTCTTCTCTCTTTGATGGTAGGGAAAGCACTCAGTTCTCCTGACCGTGGAAGTAAGTCAGACACACGTATGATCAGATCAAGTGGCTTTCCTGTCCTGCTCCATTCACAGATGTTCAGAAGCAGAGATGCTTGGCAGGTACCTTTGAACAGCCCTGATCATTCCTTTGCTTCACCTTTTATTCTCTTTTTCTCTCCCTTACCCCTTCCAAGTTCTACTCTCTTACTATCCTCATACCCTCCCATACAAACAGCCCACCTCTCTTTACCCTTTCCCCATAGGACCTGGTTGTGCTTGCTTTGTACCCTCACACGGCATTTCTGAGATGGTTGCCATAGTAATTCCTACCTACGTCAGTAATTCCATTCAACTACTACCTCCTTTTAGTCCTTGAAGTGACCTGCAATGCCTCATACTGTTGTCTTCTTAGAGGCACCACAAGTCAGGGTGAGCTGTCTCCACGCACCCATTAACTGCTGACACAATGAGCTTCACTATGGGGGACCTTGAGAAACTTGGGGATTCGGCCAATGGAAACCTCATGAAGTTTTACAAGGAGAAGCTGCAAGTTGTATACATGGGGAAGAATAACCCTGTGCATCAGGACAGGTTGGGACCTGACCGGCTCAGGAGTGGCCTGAGAAGAAGGGCCTGGGTGTTACAAGGGATTTTCTTTTAACCGCAAAGAAACAAAAAATAAAGCCTGATATAGTTTCATAAAAAAGAATGACCCTCTTTGACTGTATGCTAAGTCCAAGCTGCCTCCAATGAGGTCCACTTTCTGCAAGGGACAGCCCTACTAGAAATCTTTTTGAGAGACAGGAAAGGCTAGATGTAAAGAGAATTAAGGACTTGGCTAAAGGGACAGGCTACTGAAAGATGGAGCAAGCTTTGAACTCCCTGAAGTGCAAACCAGCAGCTGGGAATGTGAGTGAACAAAGAGTAATGGGAGGAGTCACAAAGTCGCAATGTTGCAATGTCCAGACAGTGTGCTGTAAAGGTGATGTTAGAAATTGTCAAAATAGGGCATATGGAAATGGAAGAGCCATACAGTTTCTGGGGATCCCAGGCTGTGGCGGGGGCCATGCTGCTCTTGGGGATTCCGGACCGGGCTGTGCTTCTGTACAAAAGCATGCAAAAGCCTTGATGGAAGTCCATAGAGAAGAGGGATTTTCCGAAGTGTTCAGAGCAACCCAGGCAGGACTCAGGGCATGTCACAAGAAACCCATTCCATCCACACCAAAGCCACTGCTCTCCCCGGAGACCTTCCTGGATCCTCAGGTTGGGAGCAGGAGGGGGCATGGGGGCACAGCCACATCCCAGACTTGCCTCCATCAGGCCTTCAGCTCCACAACGTGTCATAGCTTCAAGTGAGCTCCCTAAAGCAACACTTCCCATGTCCCTGGTGCATAGAGAAGACTTTGGGTGGACACACAGGAGACAGGGAAGAGAAAGGGCGGAGACCCTGGGGTGCAGAACTGGGACTCAGTGTCTTAGATAGGGTGCCACAGACTGAATAAGCAACCCAAAGAATTAAACAAGTCCTTCCTTTTGCAGTGACTTGGAAAGCCACATCTCTGACAGTATTCAAGAGGGATGGAGTCTCCCTTCTGCAAGATTTACAGAGCTGGGAGTTGGTCATCTCACAAACTGAGAACAAGTCAAAATGCAGGTCCGGAGACATTCCACTGTCTTATAGGCTCCACACTGGAGCCCAGACAGCAGCACTGCAGTACGTGGGCATGTCCTGAGAAGCCCAGGGTCAAAAATGTGGGAGATCCAGGGTGCCAGGGCTGCACAGCCCCCGGGGAGAGCCAGGGTCCCAGGAGTATACCCAGGGGACAAACACTGCCCTGAGGCGACACTGAACCTTGCTGAGGGCTTTTAAAAGCAAAGAGCCTGCTTTGGAGCCTAAAGGAGCAAGTCTCCATCCTGTCCCATATTGTCCTACATCCAACTTCTACAAAAAGAGTGACCCACAGGAGAAATCTGTTTTGAAGATCACCAAAGCATTTCTCAGCCTGTGGCCACATTTTGCACTGTTTCATCCCACATGACTTGGATCCTGTAAAAATGCCAACCCCCAAACCAACCCCCAAACCCCAGATTCCTGCACAGGTCTGCCCAGTGCAGAGACCTGTCGGTGCAGGGGTACAGAAGTGACTTCTCCAGTGCCCCGTTTGAGATATTTCACTGCCTTTGACACCATCTGGAGACATTCCTGAAGGATTTATCAGAGAATTATGGAAAATAACTGGGGTGAAGGGAGGTGGCTGCTTTCCAGGATGTGAAGAGAAATCTCTCTGCTCTCTCCCTGGCTGTGCCATCTCCATGGCAGTGACCTACTGAGTCCCCAGATGACACCAGCTGAGGTCACAGTGGGATGTGCCACATCACAGGGACGTCTACCTGGTGTCGTGGCGGGTGGCCCTCACTTCCCTGTGAGGCCCGGCTGCTGCTGGGCACTCCTCACATGCTCCCCACCGCTGCCCTTTGGAGTCATCTGTGGCAAGGAGGGGGGGCAGGAGCTGCGTTGGGGCCCCTTGCCGACAGGCAGAGGAGCAGCGGTACATCAGAGAGGAGTTTTGGATGACAAGGTGGGAAGACAGTCCTTCCTCCTCCCCAGCTGGAGAGGTGAGCTGAGGGTAAGGGGGCAAGCGAGATGGAGGAATGCTGGACCCATATCATCTGCTCAGACCAAGGTTCCTTGTTCCCAGCGCTCCTGCAGCTCTCCACCAAGGGTAAGGGCTTTGGGAGCTCCTTCCTGAGGTGTCGCACAGAGACTGTTAACTGCAAAAACTGCTGTGGATCCTGGGCTGTGGCGGTGGCTGGTCAGGGCTGAGGGCTGCAACAAGAGTCCTGCCTCAGGGTCCCCTCTGGCTCGGGGGACAATGTGGCAGCCAGGACTCGTTTTTCCTGGGACTGGAGCTGCCCTGAGCCCCAAAACTCCTGTCGGGCCAGCTCCATCCTCTTGTGGGTGTGTGGCTGTGTGTGTGGGGAGGAACAGGAGGGGGGAATCCATAGTCAGATTTCCCTGGGATTGGGTCCCCCATTGTGATCAGGCTCTGAGAGGAAAGGGGTCCTGCATCCCAGAGGTTGCGTTGTCCTGCAGCTCCAGTGGGGCCTCTCAGGAGCCTGATGGAAATGTCCATATAGGAAATGAAACCTTCACCTTGTAATTAGCTCAAGTTCTCAACATTTCTGGGAACCTCTGTTCCTTCTCCCTGGATCCTTTTATGCTTCCAGCTTGGCAGAGCATGTTTTGGGCTCAGAGATGCCATCTTCAGATGGCCACAGCCTCTGGCTTCCTGCAAATTGGGCTCAAAACTCTGCAACCAAAAAAAAGTGTATTGGGGAGAGCATCTTGAAATCAGAGCAAGGTGCCATCCTCACTGCAAAGGTCCTGGCTGACCCCAAAGATTTTTCTCTGAGCTGTGGTGGGTCGTGCTGGGGTGAGCCCAACACAGCCATCTCCCCCAGCCCCCTCATGACCCCACACCACCGCTCCCTAGTTGAGCCCTGGGGCTGCCGTGGGCAGGGGGCCGGGGCAGGAGGGGCGAGAGGACACTGCCCTGCCCTGCCATGCCCTGGGGGCAGCAGGACACTGCCCGTGGGCTCTGCCGACCTGGCCAGCCCCAGGGCCCCCACGCCAGTGCCACGGCTGCCACCAGCACACGCCCCAGCGCTGCCCCCCCGCACCCCCCAAGGCCCCCAGAGCTCAGGGCAGCCAGCAGCCCCGCGGGGACCCTGCCGCACAGCCCAGCCACGCCGGGGCAGCGGCCGCGCGCCGGGGCCCCGCACTGCCCACCCACACGGCGCCGCACTGCCCCCAGGCCCCGCCGCGCCCCGCGCTGCCGCCCACAACATGGCGCCCGACCGCGGGGGAACGGGGACAGGGCAGAGCTGGCCGCCAGGGCCATGTGTACAAGTATCTGAAGGGAGGGTGTCGAGAGGATGGGGCCAGACTCTTTTCAGTGGTGCCGAGCGACAGGACGCGAGGCAATGGGCACAAACTGAAACACAGACACTTCCATCTTAACATGAGGAAAAACTTTTTCACTGTGAGGGTGACAGAGCACTGGAACAGGTTGCCCCGAGAGGTGGTGGAGTCTCCTTCTCTGGAGATATTCAAAAGCCGCCTGGATGCAATCCTGTGCAATGTGCTCTAGGTGACCCTGCTTGAGCAGGGGGGGTTGGACTAGATGATCTCCTGAGGTCCCTTCCAACCTCAGTGATTCTGTGATTCTGTGATTCTGTGAGGGCCCAACGTTGCCATGGCATTGCCCCAGTGCAGACCTCCTATTGGCTGGAAGAAGGAGGAGGGCGGGGACCGATTTCATTGATGGCTCTGTCAGCCAATTGCAGTCCAACATGGGGGGAAAAAAAAGATGCGAAAGAGGAGCGGGAACAAAGGAGGCGAGAAGGGATCAGGCGAGAGATCGGTGAAGAGTTGCTGAATTGTGGCTCTGCTGGTTTGACCAGCTGAGATGCCCTGGCCTGAGTCCTTCCGCATGTCTCCAATTGTCAGGGCATAAAACAGGAGAATGCTGGTTTTTCTTGACGTGTAGAGGATTTGCTGATTTTGTTCAGCATTGGGGAAGGAACCAGACTTCTGAGTTGCGGGAAGGCTTCTCCCTCTGCCTGGGACATGAGGCCCTGCTGTCTTCAGTTTCATAATTTCTCATCCCATGAAATCATCTTTTTCGAAAATATTGCCAGGAATTCCTTGTAGGCCTTTTTCCAATTCCTAAGCTTTATGGGCTACGTGTAGGGACTACCTAGGCAAAAGTTAATCCTTTTTTGGGGTAGTAACTGGTACGTGATGGGTGTTTTGCTGCACTATGAGTATTGTGAATCTATGATGTGAATCAGGGAGGCCGTTGAGGAGCTGCCTCAGCCTTGGGGGAAGGCAGGGGGAGGTGCAGGTGGCACCAGGCACATGGTCAGGGTGTGGGTAGTGAGGTCACCACTGTCTGTGAAAGCTATGCCAGAAAATCACCAGTGTCAAATCAAGTCTTTGTAAGTAGCTGATAGGCCAGCAGGAGGCACATGACTCGGTTCTTGATGATGAGGTCATTTCTGCCAGAGTACCTGATAGGCCATCTGGAGGAAGAAGGCTTGTCTGTTGCTTGTGAGGTCACTTGTGAGTGGTGAACTGATTGGATAGCAGGAGCTAAGTGACTGAAAAGCTGTTTCTGAGGTCATTTCTACCTGAGCGTTTGATAGGGCAGCAGCAGGTCCATGAGTGGTATCTGTGTTTTTGAGATCATTTCTGCCTGAGGAGCTGATAAGGCAGGATTTGTCTCATGGCTGGGGAACTTATAGTGAGGTAATTTGTGTCTCAGAGGCTTCTAGGCCAGTGACAGAGACGTGGCTGTGAAGGTGAGTGTGAGGTGATGTCTTTCTGAGTCCCTGCTAGGCCAGCAGCAGGCAGTTAGGCATGGGCGTTGCTTGTGAGGTTTCTTTTGTCGGAGTAGCTGCTAGGCCAGCAGTAGTTGGTGGCTGGGGAAGTTATGTGGAGGAAAGTTCTGTCTCTGAAGGGCATAGGCCAGCAGCAGGCATGTGGTGGGGGTATGGACTTGTGAGGTCACCTCTATGTGAGCAGGTGAGAGGTGAGGAGAAGACACATGTCTTGGATGGTGGTGGTGAGGTCACTTCTGGGTTTGTTGCATGTGCTCAGAGGAGGGATTGACCCCTGCAGAGCTCTCCAGCCATACAGAAATGCAACTCATTAATCAAGCAGAAGTCGATGTTCTACATGATCTGACACACATTTTATTCCACTCCGTCATCCTGAGTTAGTACTGCTACGTTTGAAATGCGGATGACGTTCTGTGGTGAACATGGAGGTGGAGTTTGCCTTTCCACTTGTTGCTAAGTAGAAGCTTGCAGCCTCGTCCCAGTCATCTAGGGAGTCCAGCTAGACTTTTGAGGCTGCTAAATGAATCTAGTGCTGGTGTGAGCAGTGGTGTTAGTAATCTCTTATTGCCAGGGTGTGTGTGATATAGAAATTGCCCCTGCCAGAACAGCAGGGAGCTTGTGAGATTTTCCTGCCAGGTCTGACTGCTGTCTCTGTCTTTGAGGTGTCCATCTGCTTTGATGACACATTTGGAACCGTAATGCATTAGAGGTCTCTGAATTTCTGTCCGCGTATGCAGTCATTGGAGAATGGGTGCAAAGGCTGTTGGAGGAGACAGAAGGTATGTCACCCCCCAAAAAAAAGGTATGGTGCACATTTTCAAAGAGGTTTCTTGTTCAGAGAAGTTGAGGCACAAGCGAGAGGCAAGAGCAGCCTGATCAGCTGCTGTGAGAGCACTTCTTCTCTGCTTCCTGGTGGGAAGGTGGGAAGTGAGCAGGCCCCGGGCTGTGAGTGGCTGTTTAGAGGCAGGGCCTGTTGCAAGGCCTTGGAGGCCTAGAAGGGAATGGAAGGTTTGGAGAGTTGGGCTTTGTGTATTGTGGGGCACTTGCGGGTGCCCTGTGTGCTGCCATGTGTGGTGCTGTGGCCTGTGTGTCGCTGATGCAGAGGCTGAACAAACCCAGCTCTGGCGGCCTCTCCTTATATGCCCCACACTGCAGCCCCTGACCATCTTGGTGTCCCTGTGCTGGACTCCCTGCTGTGTGTTAGTGCCTTTGCAGAACTGGAGAGCCCAAACGGGAGCTGGTATGCAGACATGGTCTCCCCTGTGCCAAAAAGAGGGGTAAAAAGTCTTGGTGGCCCTGCTGGCTGTGCTCTCACCAATACAGCTCAGCACAGAGGGGAGACATTGGCCCCTGACTGTTGCAACTGTGTAAGACCAGCAGAACTGACAGTAACACTCCGATTCTTTCTTTCTTTCTTTCTTTCTTTCTTTCTTTCTTTCTTTCTTTCTTTCTAGGTTGCTCCACTCATGAGATTCCCAGTGCAGTCCTAGAGCCCCTGAGGATGGAGGCAGGGTGCCAGGGTGTGTCCCTGTACCTGTCAACATCTTTGCCAACATCATGAGCCCTCTGTGAAAGCAGCTGCAAGTGGATGAGAAGAGGCTACGTATGGATGCGAAGGCTTCCATAAATGCGCCTGGCTTGCCTGGGTGACTTGGGGTGTGGGTTCACCTCCTGGTACCTCTGCTGTGCTGCCAATTCCATGTCCCACAGCTGCTGTTATTGCCAGCCCGCTCAGCAAATGCTACTGTGCCCCCTCCTTTTCCTCGAAGGTTGTGGTGCCATATAGGATGAGTCCAAGACCCTTATACTAAATGCCAGCATCTCCTGAGTGCCTTTGTGTGAGTGGGCAGGCCACAAGAACATAGTGGCTATTGTGCTTCTGAGCTCACTTCTGCCTCAGTACGTAGTAGTGCAACAGTAGGAGCATGGTTTTGGGGCGTATTGTGAGGTCCCTTCTCCCTGAGTACCTTGGAGGGCAGCAGCAGGGACACAGCTGCTCTTTGTGCTCATGAGGTCACATTTTCCTGAGTATGTTACAGGCGAGCAGCTAGCTGATAGCTTCAAGGCTGGTGGTGAGGTCACTTGTGCCTCATTACTGGATACCCAAGCAGCTTGTGAGGTCATTTGTGACTCAGACGCTTGTAGGGCAGCTTCAGGCATACGGCTTTGGAATTGACTGTGAGGTAACTATTGCATCAATACTTGACAGACCAGGAGCAGGAATTGGCTGCTGCTTGTGGTTGTGAGGTCACTTGTGGCTCAGTGCCTGATAGGCCAGTGCTAGGCCCATGGCTGCTGTTTGTGGTTGCGAGGTCAGTGGTGGCTCAGTGCCTGATAGGCCAGTGCTGGTCATGTGGTTGGTTTTTGTACTTGTGAGGTCATTTCGCCTCAGGATCTGATAGGGCAATGCTGGGCACATGGCTGCTGTTTGTGGTTGTGAGGTCACTGGTGCCTCAGTGCCTGATAGGTTGCTGTTAGGCCCATGGATGCTGTTTGTGGTTTGTGAAGGCTGGAAATTCCACCTGAAGGCTGGAAATGCATCCTTACAGGAGTAGAAATAATTATCGGTACAGGGAATGTGCACCCTACCAGAGCTGCAAGTGGTCTAGCAAGCAGTGCTGGTTTGAACCAGTGGCTTGCTGCTTTCCCAGAGAAATACAATCTGACAATGGATCACATTTGAAGAATAAAGAAGTGCAAACCTGGTGTGCTTCAAATGGAGTTCAGCAGACTTTCCACCTATCGTATTGATCTCAAAGTAGTGGGGTAGTAGAAAGATGGAAAGCACGACAGAAACAACAGCTACACCGGAGTAACTCTTCTCTCATAGAATACTTCTAAGTGGGGATCCTGGTTGTGGGAGGTTGGCTAAATAAGTGACAAACACCCATGGAAAGTCTCATAGATAAGGCGTTTGTGTCAAGAATTCCTGTTAAAACAGAAGTCAAACTCTCTCAAAGTTCTGGAGATGAGGTTGTGGTTAAACACCCAACTCAGGGATCAGTCTGGGTGACCCTGCTCTTTTACAAAGGAAAAGCAGTATGGGATGCTGTAGACACTAAAGGAAGCAAGTGAACCGTAAGTGAGGCTTGGATGATGTCCGAGACCTAAGTGTCTTCTCTTGCAGTGAAGCGTGGTGTTACCTTCTCACTGTGGGAACACTGATAACTGCAACAGACACCTGAAACCTGTCTCTCACAGGTTCTGCCTTTTCACATGGCCCATGGGAGAACTCAAGTATTGAAGGTAAGTCGCAACCCATCTTTAAAACTACAGTAACAAGAGGAATACCAGCTGTAATAGCACGAGGTCAAGGACTGATAGTAGACAATAATGTTACGCTCAGTATGATTACATTTAACTATATTTACATTTACATTTAACTGTATTTTCATTTATCTATAGTTACATTTATGTCCAAATGTAACTATATGTAATAACACACTGGATGGGAAGCTGCACACGGTTTTGCAGTGGAGTGAAATGGGTACTACAGACATGAAAAGCAGCATTTGCCATAGTAATGTGACTTATATTATTGACCAAATCACCAGGCAGACTTACTGGTTAACTTCTCACTTGACTGAACAGACGATGTGTTATTTCTGCACCATTTAATACATCAGTAACACTTGGAGTAACCTTCCCTCAACTCAACAGCTTTGGCAAACAAAACACCAAGGTTACTCAACATCTGTCTAAAACGGGAACATGCTTAGAAGAAAGAAAAGGAACAATGATATATGATAATAATGCACACATTCTGTTAGTAAAAGTGGAAAGCAGCCTTACTGAACATCACGAGTACGATATCTTTAAAGGTTTTTCCCCAAAAGCTACCAGTGTATTGCAACCGATGTTACATCCTGTGCTCGTACTGTTAATGATCCCTGTATTGATCCCCACCTCTCCTTATGCCAGGGATCCAGCCCCAGGCTAGCAGTGGGACATTGGCCTCCCCCCAGCCTGTTTCCCCCGTGCCCCTTCCCCCTCTTGGGGGGCTGGAGCTGCCCCAGCCCAGGGCAGCTAGCCAGCACCGGGGCTGGGACAGGGCATGGAGGGGACAGGAGTGTGGAGGGCAGTGAGAGAAGGCAAGCAGGCCTGCTTGGGGCCCCACTGCTGGGCTGGGGAGGGCTGAGGCCTCTGGGGCTGGCCGGGCTCCAGATGCTGCTTCAATGTCAGCTCCGTGATGGGAACATCGGGGTTTCCTCCTTTTACAGAGGAACAGCCTGCGGTGGAGGCCCCTCCATCCAGCACCTGTGAGCCGCATGTGGAGTGCTATGTCCAGTTGTGGCTCCCCCAGGCAAGGACAGTGAGAGATGGGAGTGAGAGCAGCAGAGGCCAGAATGATGGTTTGGGCCTGGAGCCCATCAGGCATTAGGAGATGCTAAGAGACCTGGGTGTGTTGAGCCTGGAGAAGGGAAGGCTCAGGGGAGAGGTTGTTGCTGTTTATAGTGACCAAATGGGAGGATATCAAGAAATCAGAGCCAAGCTCTGCTAGAAGATGCCCAGTGGAAGGACAAGAGGCAACAGGCACAAGTGGAAACACAGGACATTCCACTTGAAAAAAAGAAAAACATTTTCTCCTTAAAGGATCAAAGAATGGACCAGCCCAGCCAGGCCCTCCCCCGCTCTCCCCACCTCCCCTGTCCACCCCAGTCCAGCCCAGAAGAGCAGTCCATTCTAGAGGTGGCCC
Organism: Apteryx mantelli; assembly: GCF_036417845.1. NCBI lineage: Eukaryota > Metazoa > Chordata > Aves > Apterygiformes > Apterygidae > Apteryx > Apteryx mantelli. The sequence continues at coordinate 5,571,689 of NC_089997.1, forward strand.
CGCAGCAGTGCCCACCGCAGGGTGCTGCAGTGCTCTGAGCACTCACAGCACAGCCGCAGCCCCCCTGAAGGGCACAGCAGCTCCTGGGGGGCACCCTGAGGAGAGGGGTGTCACCCTGTCTCCACTGCTCCCTCATCTGGGAGACCTTAACCCGGACTACATGCAGCCACTCTGTGCCAGCCCCTCTCCCCAGGAGGGCACAAGAGTCCTGGTCCCAGGGCTCCTCAAGCAACTCCAGTTGCTCCAGCAATGCAGCAGCCTGCCCTGAGTTGACACATATAGAAAGAAGCTTTCATTTATTTTTCCCCCCAAGCACACAATTGCTCCTTTACCCTTCTCCAGACATGGGATGAATTCAAACATTTGAGTACAAACACAATTATCACAGACAGAATGCTCAAAGCACAAGAGCTGAGTAAAGAGAGGTGGGCAGCTTATTGCTGCTGAAATAGTACCAGCTGGATCAGCTTCTTCAGTGCATCTTTGAGCTCCTTGTTCCTCATGCTGTAGATGAGAGGGTTCACTGCTGGAGGCACCACCGAGTACAAAACAGCCACCACCAGATCGAGAGCTGGGGAGGAGAAGGAGGGGGGCTTCAGGTAGGCAAACACTGTGGTGCTGACAAACAGGGAGACGACAACCAGGTGAGGGAGGCACATGGAAAAGGCTTTGTGCCTGCCCTGCTCAGAGGGCATCCTCAGCACAGCTGTGAAGATCTGCACATAGGACAGCACAATGAAAACAAAACACCCAAAAGCTAAACAAACACTAACCACAAGAACCCCAACTTCCCTGAGGTAGGAGTCTGAGCAGGAGAGCTTGAGAATCTGGGGAACTTCACAGAAGAACTGGCCCACAACATTGCCTTGGCAGAGTGGTATTGAAAAGGTATTAGCAGTATGCAGGCCAGCATTGAGAAAACCACTGGCCCAGGCAGCTGCTGCCATTTTGACACAAGCTCTGCTGCCCATGAGAGTCCCGTAGTGCAGGGGTTTGCAGATGGCAACAAAGCGGTCATAGGCCATGATAGTGAGAAGACAATACTCTGCTGAAAATAAGAAAAAGAAGAAAAAGACCTGGGCAGCACATCCCAAGTAGGAAATGGCCCTGGTGTTCCAGAGGGAATTGGCCATGGATTTGGGGACAGTGGTGGAGATGGAGCCAAGGTCGAGGAGGGAGAGGTTGAGGAGGAAGAAGTACATGGGGGTGTGGAGGTGGAGGTCACAGGCTACAGCTGTGATGATGAGGCTGTTGGCCAGAAGGGCAGCCAGGTAGATGCTCAGGAAGAGTGAGAAGTGCAAGAGCTGCAGCTCCCGTGTGTCTGCAAATGCCAGGAGGAGGAACTCAGTGAGGGAGCTGCCGTTGGACATTTTCTCCTTTGGGGCACAGGAGGCCTGTCCAAAGAAGAAAAGAAAGTAAAAAGTTAGAGCAGGCTTCTCTGAGCAAATCCCTTTCCACTCCTCCTAGTACCCCCCCCACACACACACTTCCTCTGTCCTTTACCTTCTTTCAGCTCCCTTTCCGGGGCTCTGGTCTGTGCTGGCTGTGTGTGCCATGTGCAGCAGGGGCCTCTGCCTGTGGCTCCAGAGGAGTCAGTTCTTCTTTGCCACAGGTGCAAATGGAGGTGTCAAACAGGCCCAGAGATTTGGTGGGATACCTGGGAATGGGCACCGTGAGCTGGGTGGAGGGGACTTGGTCCAGTGCCCCAGTGGGAATATTCTCTATTCACCATAATGAGAGCGGATTACAGCAGTCATGCCAGCTATCTCGGAAAGAGAAGCCCCTTGTGAGGGATTCATCCCCTCCAACCTTGCCCTCTCAAACGGAGATGTCTGTATCTGAGTCAGTCACACCAGCTCCCACTCTAGCAAGGGTGAGAAACAGGCAAGTGAAGGCAGGGGGTGACCTGACTTTTTCTAGACATCTTCATTCCAATGAGATAGACCATCTCCTCACATCAATTTACCATCTGTGCTCTCTGTCTAGGAACTGTAGTGGGAATGGCAAGTGACTGGTTCTGATGTACACATCCTGCTGCAAATTATGGCCACCCCTTGTGTGGAAGGGCTGTTCAACATTTTGATACCTATTTTCTCCAGAAAATAATCTGCAGCAGAGGAGTCTGATTATATATGGATTTAGACTTTAGATGCCTCCATTACACTGCGGAACATTTCTTTGACGGGGTAGAAATCTTTGGCATTTCAGTTGCTCTCAGCATGAGCACTTGTGCATCCCAAGAAGAAAAATGGGCTCACTGTGACTTTATACAGAGTCATGGGATCTGGTCTGTCAATGAGTCTTGCCCGTCACTGCCCTGCACTTGCACCTCTCCCAGCTAAAGGACACTCACACTCACAAGTTCCTCTCAGAAAAAAAAAAAGACTGAGGTGAGAGCAGAGGACTCCAGTTTTAAAGGGAAGATTTCCAAATTCTTCTCTCTCATCCCAGATGCGGAGAGAGTGATGAAGGGTGTGACAAGGTTTCTGACTCAGAGGATCAGACCAAGGACTCTCACAGAAATGCTACAGGAAAGTTGTGCTGTTCTGGAGGACAGCTTGCAGCTTGGCAGGACACCCCAGAGAAACCGTCAAGGGTCCTAAAGATGGGCTCTCCTTAGGAGGTAGACAGCTCATGAAGAGTCAGTTCTCTCTTTTAAGAGAGATGCAGATCAAAAAGTCTGTGAGAAACCTCAGCAAGTCCCTTCCTTCCCACTTCAGCCTACATACAGCACCAGCATCACCTTTATGGCTTCATCAGGGTTTTTCCGATCTGCTCCTTAGGACCTGCGAGCACAGAGATGCTCCTGGCCAGGGCCCTGGCCTAAGAGGTTTCTGTAGAGCAGAACTGAGCACACAGAGGGTGAGATGGGGTCTGTGAGTACCAACTGGGAAAAGACGTTGGGACAGAGAAAAAGCTCTTGGCAGGAACAGCTCCAGGCAGCAGGGATGGGCAGGGAATGATAGAGAATTGCCAATGGAAACTTCATGGGAAGATAGATATGAGCAAGTCATGGTCAGTCGTGCAACGCCAAAGCCTTCCCCAGCGTGCTCAGGTCTGCCTTGCAGAAACCTCCCAGCAGCAGGGCACTTTCCAGGGCTGTCCTGTGTGCACGTGAGAAGGAGCAGGTCCCTGAGGAGGCCACCATCAAAGGGGAATTTGGTGCTGTCTGTAGACTAAGGGGTTGGTGAAGGGTCTTCCAGAAGTTCCTAGCAGAACTCCTGATTGTTAATTAAAACTGTTAATGAGTCTCAGTCCCTTGTCAGGCCCTAAATGTGACAGCTCCATTTCCATTTTCCCCTTGCCAGGTGGAAGGAAACTTCAAGCACTATCTCAGGGAATTGCCTTTTCTTTCACTAAACACCTGCCTTCACCTTCCTTTTGAAAAGTCCCCTCTGAAATGTCCTGTGCATGAGCTAGAGCTGTGAGCAGCCCTGACCCACGCAGCACCCTCTCAACAGCAGAATGAACCTGCCTGGTCAGGGATTGATCCTTCCGCCCAGACTTTCTCCCCACAGTGCCATGAGGAGTTCCCCGGGCAGGCTGAGTGCTGACCCTCGCAAGTGGCAGAGTCACTGCCCTGGGCACACAGCACCCTGCGGTGCAGGGCACTGCTCAGAATTACAGCCCTAGGCAGACTTGTGTGCATGACCCAGCTTCACGCCCCTGCAGCGTCCCTGGGAGAAGGTAGCAGCATGTCCTGTCCCTCTGACGGTGTGGCAGGGAATCTGTGCTCTAAAGAACCTCCTTCTCCTCTGCACTGGAGAAGCCAGGATTGTGATCCTTAAAAAAAAAAAGTCATGGGATGGGATGGGTTTAGAAGACCCCTCCAGCATCACTCTCCAGCCAGAGACTTACCGTGTAAAGGGCTCTTAAAGTTTCTTCCACAGTGAGCTGTCTGCTGTCCTCCCACTCCAGACTGCCTTTCACTTCTCTCTGTCTTCTCTCATCTTGTCAGCAAGAGCAGGCAGAGCCTGGAGCCCTGCTGCTCTTTGCAGAGGAGCTGCTCCTGGACACAGCTGTCTCTCAGCAGTGCTGCCAGGTTGCCATGAGCTCCCTCTGTCCCAGGAGCCTGGGCCTGTCAGGACCGGAGGCCCAGCTGCAAGCATGAATTTCTCTGTGCCTTGCACTCCTTCCTCCTGGGAAATGTTCACTGAAGTAGACAAAATAATCACTGATGGTCCCTCTCTAAACACTGGAGGGAGACTGATCCAACATTGCAATTTGTTTCATCAGAGGATGGTTATCTGCGAGAAGTGGAAATGTCCCACTCTGGAAGCCCCTATTCCCATCTCTTAACTAGGCAGGACACCTAGAAAAGGGACAAGAAGAGAGCTGATTTACCCATGATTCCGGTATTGATTCAGATGAGTCAATCTAGGCATCTCATGCTGATTTAGAAGCCCCTGAGCTGGAGTGAGATTCAGCTCTCTCCCGTGAACGCTACAAATATACGGGAGGTGGGTTTCCCCTTGCCAAAGCTGAAGTGTGCACAACATAGATGCCTGCAGGCAAGCTCCTTGTTTAAGCTCTCATTATAACCACTGGAGATGGAGGGTGGGAGCCAGTTGCCCACACACAAACACCTGGTGACATCTGCAGAGACAGAGGTGGTCCAAGACATGTGCCAGTGTCTGCTTGCTCTGATGGAGCAAGTGTGAGCCCCACATCCTTCATCAGGTGGGGGCCAGGTGGGGAATTTCTTTGGCCATCTGAAATGACCCTCGATGCCTACTGCTACTACTAGAGCACCACTCACCATCAAGCTGAGGAACAAGCAGATCCCTACAGTGCAGACAGCTAATGCAATTCAGTGCAGACCCTTGATTTAATGACATAAAAATAGGCCATGGGCAGGGCCATGTCAGATGCCTGGGATTTCTTCCAAAACCGCATGTTTCTAGCAGATACAGCATGGGACCTACAGGAAAACCATGTCTTTCTGGAGTGGTTACTGGGCAAGTGCCCCAGGGCCTCTCAGGTTTCCTGCCTGTGCCCAAACAGCTGAATCCCACCTCTGCCATTAGGTAAAGTCCATCCCATCTACATCCAAGCATGCTGCATAAACAGGAGGCACATCACACCAAGGTCTCCACTCACGTCCCTGCACTCTTAAAAGCTTCCAACTCTCCTCTCCCTGAACCTCTTCTCATCCCAGATGATATGAACAAGGACTGTGCTAATGAGCTCCCCAGAATGGCTGCATCACAGGCTGTCCAGGCCCAGGGACTTCTTCACTGGCACCTTGTCCTTCCTGGAGATCAGCTGACCTCTGTCACAGGCCCTGTGGAGCTACAAAGTCAGCTCAGGCAGCAAAGTCCTCTCCTGCCATTTCTGCACAGCCCAGCTCTGCTTTCCTCTGGCCTCAGGTACTGCAGGGTTTGCTCCCTTAGTGGGAACCTCCTTTCACCATTACCTTGCCACCTGCTATCTATGCCGGCATGTCCCTGCACTGAAGTGGGGCCATTGCACATACGGTGTCCTTGGCTCTTGATAACAGGTTTCACCATGACAAATCTGTTCTCTGTGCCACAGCTGAGGTCTTGCAGCGCAAATATACATAAGTGCATGCAGCCTGGGGCACAGACTGGAGCAGATGGAGATGCACAAGCTGTCACAGAATGGCCACGTTGTAGGAACAACTGAGATGTTGTGGGACCGCTCATGTGATTGTAAGATACAAGCTGTTTAGAAGAAACTGTCAAGGAAGATGAGGAGAGAAGATGCCCTTTGTGTGAAGGGGCAGTTTGGATATATGGAGCTCTTCCAAGGGATGGAAAGGGGCTGGGTGAGAGCTTGTGAGTGAGCATCAGAGTAAGCGTGACATTGTGATGGGAGTTTCAGACAACCTGATCAGGGTGAGGAGGTGGGCACAGTCTCCTTAAGCAACCTGATGAAGTCTGTGGGTCACAGGGCCTGGTTCTTATGGGAGGAGGGACTTTAATCTCCCTGACATTCACTGGAAGGGAAAACAGCAGGACACTGCAAGCAGTCCAGGAGGTTTCTGGAGGGTGTTGGGGATAGCTTCTAAGCACAGCTCTCTGATGGGCCAATAAGGGCAGTGCTCACCTGGATCTAGTACTTGCAGACAAGGAAAACCTGATCAGGGATGTGATCATCGGTGGAAACCTTGGCTGCAACGACTGTGAAATAGTGGAGTCCCAGACCGTGAGGGCGGTGAGGAAAGATAGTAGCAGGTACAGACTCTGGCCTTCAGAGAAACAGACTTTGATCTCTTCCGGGGACTGCTGGGAGATCCCATGGAATGCAGCTACGAAGGGCAATGGAACTTAGGAAAGCCAGCCAGTCTATAAGGACAGCAGCCACCAAGCACAAGGACGGTTCATACCGCTGCTCAGTAATACTAGTAAACATCTCAGGAGACCACCTTGACTAAACAGGGCACCATTGTCCAGGGAAGTAGGGATGGTGCTGGGGAAGCCAAAGCTCCCCTAGGATACACACATGCAGGGGATGCCAAGGGCCTGAAGAAGAGCTGCTAATGCTTCAATTACAGTGAAAGAAGAAACAAAGGAAATGTGGTCTCACTGCTGAATGGGGCAGGGAATCTAGAAACAGCAAATGCAGGTAGGTCTGAGGAACTCAAGTCCTTCTTGACTTCCATCTTCACCAACAAGGTCTCCTGGGCTGTTGCGCCTAGATTCAGGACTCCAGAGGAGAAAAACAACCAGCTGTGGATGAGAGGGTTGAGTGAGGGATTACTTGCAAGAGCTCAACCCCTACAAGTCTATGGGACTGGATGGGCTGCATCTTGTCATAGCAAGGCCACTCTCTGTCATCTTTGAAAGGTTTTGGAGATCAGGAGAGGTCCCACTGACCAGAAAAAAGAATATGTTGTGCCCATTTTCAAAAAAGGCCACAAGAACAACCTCGGGAACTGCAGTCTGTTCAGTCTCACTTTGGTGAGGAGTGTGTCCTGGAGCCAGTCCTCTCGTATCACATTTCTGGGCCCATGAGGAAGGTGATTGGGAGCAGTCAGCATGGATTTACTGAAGGTAAAACCATTCCTGACCAACCTGATTGGTTTCTGTGATAAAAGACCAGTATTTGTGGAGGAGTGGAGAGTAGTGGATGTCATATTAACCATGATTTTAGCGAGGTGTTTGACACTGTCTCCCACAATGTTCTTGTATACAAGTAAAGCATTACAATAGGCTGGGTAGACAACCAGATGGGTGAAAAGCAGGTTGGATGGTCGAGCTTAGAGGGTTTTTATGAAAGGGTCAGGCTTTACCTGGAACCCAGTGACAAGTGGAGTATGCAGAGGTCTATACTGTGACCTGTTCTGTCTAACAAGTTCATCAGTGACCTGCAGGACACACCTCTCCTCACAGTGGTAGATGACACCTAATTGGACAGAACAGTCATATGCTTGAGGGTTGCCATTCAGAGGGACCTTAGCAGGCAGGAGAAATGGGCTGTCAGGCCCTGCACCTGGGATAGACCAACACCCTGCAGCAATACAGGCTGGGGAGTCCCTGGCTCGGCAGCAGCTCTGCAGAAAAGGACCCGGGAGTCTTTGTGGGCAGCGAGCTGAACATGAGCCAGCAGTGTGCTGTGGCAGCAATGGAGGCCACAGCTCCCTGGGTTGCATGAACAGGAGCAAAGCCAGGAGATGGAGGAAAGTGATTATCCCCCTCTACTCAGCACCTGTTAGAGCACATCTAGATTCTGCATCCATTTAAGCCTCCTGTAGAAGAATGCTGCTGATCACTCGGAGTGAGTTCAGTGGCAGACCCCCAAGGTGGTCAGGGGCCGGAGCACTTGCCTCGTGAGGAGAGGCTGAGGGAATAGGGCTTGTTCAGCCTGGAGAAAGGAAGACTTTTGAGGGCACTCATAACAGCTTCCCAACTCAAGGTTAGCACTGAAAAAGAATCAGGTTTTTACAGACATTCATGGCAAGAGACTGAGAGGCAATGGCTATAAGCTGACGCAAGTGTAGTTAAAATTGGATATAAGGGAGAAAAATCAATGAGGGGAATGAAGCATTTGAAGAAGGGTCCAGAGAGGTTAGTGACTCTCTGTTCTTGGAAGCTTTCAGGACGCTGTTGGACAAAGCCCTGAGGAACTTGGTGTGAATTCAGTGTTGATCCCAACATAACTAGGAGGTCGGACTAGAGACCTCCAACCTCCTTTCCAACCTGAATGGTTTGGTCATTCGGTCATGTCTGGCAATAGCTACTGTGATTCTTGCAGTCATGAATTCCTTTTCTACATGTGGGTTAGCACCAAACATGTCATTCCCAGAGCCAGCCTCTCCTAGTGGTGTGAGGTTGCCTCTTGGGCCTGAAAGGCTTTAAGTGCAAAGTTTAATTATGAATGACTGCTTGTCCAGAATGGGCCCTCCTTACAGCCTACAACACCTGCACATTACAACATGATGCCAAATGAGTGGGCCTTGAAAGACTTGGGGTTTTGGCTAACAGAAACCTCATGACATTGTACAAGGAGAAGTGGCAGGTCCTGCATCGGAGGGTAGAATAGCCCGTGCATCAGGACAGGCTGAGACCTGACTGGTAGAGGAGTGACCCTGAGGAGAAGGGCCTGGACCTTACGAGGGATGCCATATGAGCCAGTGGTGCGTGCTCACCACAAATCAGGCCAGCTTCATATGGGGCTGCATTAGGAAGCGAGTGGCCACCCAGACAAGGTGAATTAATATCCCCCTCGACTCAAGCGGGGCACGCGGGTCTTTGCCAACAGGTTGGCCAACCTGGTAAGGAGGGCTTTAAACTAGGAAAGATGGGGGAAGGGGAGAATTATAGTGCCAGGGTAGTTGGCAAAAGACTGCTCAAGTCAGGATGCCTCCAGCAGGTGAATGCAGCCGGGGAAGTGCGCATGGGACGTGGCTATGGAGGATCCTCTTTTACCCATCCTGGGAAACCTGCATGCTTGATCACCTCCTTGAAATGCCTGTACACCAATGCACGCAGCATGGGGAACAAACAGGAAGAACTAGAGATCTGTGTGTGGTTGCAGGGCCATGATCTCCTTGCTATTACAGAGACATGGTGGGATAGCTCGCATGACTGGAGTGCTGTCATGGATGGCTACGTGCTTTTTAGGAAAGACAGGCCAGGAAAGCGAGGTGGTGAAGTTGCTCTTTATGTGAGAGAGCAACTGGAATGTATTGAGCTGTGCCTAGGGGTGGATGAAGAGCAAGTCGAGAGCTTATGGGTAAGGATTCAAGGGCAGGCTAGCATGGGTGACACTGTTGTGGGTGTTTACTACAGGCCACCTGATCAGGAAGAGGAAGTCGATGAGGCCTTCTACAGACAACTGGAAGTAGCCTCACGATCCCAGGCCCTGGTTCTCATGGGGGACTTCGACCAGCCTGATATCTGCTGGAAAGATGACACAGATAGGCTCAAACAGTCCCGGAGGTTCCTGCAGAGCATTGGTGACAACTTCTTGACACAGGCGGTGGAGGAACCAACGAGGAGAGGTGTGCTGCTGGACCTCGTACTAACAAATAAAGAAGGACTGGTGGAAGATGTGAAGGTCGGGGGCAGCCTAGGCTGCAGTGACCATGAGATGGTGGAGTTCAGGATCCTGCGAGGAGGAGGCAGGGCACTAAGTAGGATCGCAGCCCTGGACTTCAGGAGAGCAACCTTTGGCCTCTTCAGGGACCTACTTGGAGGAATCCCATGGGTTAGGGCCCTAGAAGGAAGGGGTGTTCAAGAGAGCTGGTTAGTATTCAAACATCACCTCCTCCAAGCTCAAGATCGCAGCATCCCTATGAGTAGGAAGTCAAGCAAAGGAGGCAGGAGACCTGCATGGATGAGCAAGGAGCTCCTGGCAAAACTCAACCAGAAGAAGGAAGTACACAGAATGTGGAAAGGGGGACAAGCCACTTGGGAGGACTATAGGAACGTTGTCAGAGTATGCAGGGGTGCGACGAGGAAGGCTAAGGCCCATTTGGAATCAAATCTGGCGAGGGATGTCAAGGACAACAAGAAGGGCTTCTTCAAATACATCAGTAGCAAGAGGAAGACTAGGGAAAATGTGGGCCTGCTGCTGAGGGGGCCAGCATAGCCCTCCAGTCATGTGAGTGATCCCACCACATCTCAGTTATTCTAATGATGTTTCAGTACTGTGACAAATTGTGCATCTCCATCTGCTATTGCCTGTGCCCCAGGCTGCATTCACCTGCACATATTTGGGCTGCAGAGCCTCAGGTGTGGCACAGAGTGTAGATTGCTCATGGTGAGCCATGTTACCAAGAGTCAAGGACACCGTATGTGCAATGGCCCACTTCAGTGCAGGGACATGCCGGCATAGATAGCAGGTGGCAAGGTAATGGTGAAAGGAGGTTCCCACTAAGGGAGCAAACCCTGCAGTACCTGAGGCCAGAGGAAAGCAGAGCTGGGCTGTGCAGAAATGGCAGGAGAGGTTTTTGCTGCCTGAGACGACTTTGTAGCTCCACAGGGCCTGTGACAGAGGTGAACTGATCTCCAGGAAGGACAAGGTGCCAGTGAAGAAGTCCCTGGGCCCGGACAGCCTGTGATGCAGCCATTCTGGGGAGATCATTATCACAGTCCCTGTTCATATCATCTGGGATGAGAAGAGGTTCAGGAGTAGGAGATCTTGAAGGGTTTGAGAGTGCAGAAACTACAGCGGAGGCCTTGGTGTGATGTGCCTCCCATTTATGCAGCTGCTTGAATGCAGACAGGATGGACTTTGCCTAAAGGCAGTGGTGGCATTCAGTTATTTGGGCACAGATAGGAAACCGGAGAGGCCCTGGGGCACTTGCCCAGCAACCACTCCAAAAGGACATGGCTTTCCTGTAGGTCCCATGCTGGATCTGCTAGAGACCTGTGCTTGTGCTGGACACCCCAGGCATCTGACATGGCCCTGCCCATGGCCTATTTTTATGTCATTAAATCAAGGCTCTGCACTGAATTACATTAAATGTTTACAACATAGAGATGTGCATGAGTCTCAGCTTCCTAGTGAGTGGAGTTCTAGGAGCAGTGGTAGGCATCGAGTGTCATTTCAGATGGCCAAGAAAAATTCCCCACCAGGCCCCAACCTCATGCTCTAGAAGGATGCAGGTCTCCTAGTTGTTCCATCAGAGCAAGCAGACACTGGCACATGCCTTGCACCACCTCTGTCTCTTCAAATGTCACCAGGTGTTTGTGTGTGAGCAACTGACTCCCATCCTCCATCTCCACTGATTACAATGGGAGCTTAGACAAGGCACTCGCATGCAGACATCTCTCTTGTGCACACTTCAGCTTTGGCAAGGGCAATCCCACCTCCTGTGTGTTTGTGGAATTCATGGGAGGGATCTGAATCCCACTCCAGCCCAGGGGTTTCTAACCTGGCATGAGATGTCCAGATTGACTCATCTGAATTAACACCTGAACCATAGGTAAATGAACTCTCTTCTTGTCCCTGTCTAGGTGTCCTGCCTAGTAAAGAGGTGGGAATAGGATCTTCCGGAGTGGGACGTTTCCATCTCTCATAGATAATCATCTTCTGACGAGACAAATTGCAATGCTGGGACCAGTGTCTCTTCACTGTTTAGAGAGAGACATCATAGATGATTATTTTAGTTTACCTCAGTCAACATTTCCCAAGAGGAGGGAGTACAAAGGAGAAATGAAGTCACACCTTCAGCTAGGCCACTGTTCCTGAGTGGGGCCAGTCTACTGGGACAGAGGGAGCTCATGGCAACCGGTCAGCCCTGGCGAGAGACAGCTCTGTGCAAGAGCATCTCCTCTGCAAAGAGCAGCAGGGCTCCAGGCTCTGCCTGCTCTTGCTGATGTGAGATGAAACAAGACAGAGAGAAGCAAAAGGCAGTGTGGAGTGGGAGGAGAGAGGAGAGCTCACGGAGGGACAAATCTTCACAGCCCCTGACACAGTAAGTCTCTGACTGTAGAGCAATACTGCTTGAGTTCCTGGAGGGGTCTTCTAAACCCATCGCATCCCATGACTGCTCAGTTCTTCAGGATGTCTCTGCTATCTTCTTGAGTGCAGAGGAGGAGGTGCTTGTAAAGCAGGGATTCCCAGCCACACCATCAGAGACACAGGGCATCCTGCTACCTTCTTGCCAGGATGCTGCAGGGGTGTGAAGCCAGGGAGTGCACCCAGGTCTGCATGGGCTGCAATTGAGAGCAGTGTCCCTGCACCCCAGGGTGCTGTGTGCCTGGGACAGTGACTCTGCCTCCTGCGAGGGTCAGGACTCAGCCTGCCCAGAGAGCTCCCCACAGCGCTGCAAGGAGGATCGACCCCAGCAGGGCAGGTTCTTTCTGCATTGAGATGGTGCTGCATGGGTCAGGGCTGCTCACAGCTCTAGCTCTAGCTCATGCACAGGACATTTCAGAGGCAACTTTTCAAGAGGATGGTGAAGGCAGGGATTTCCTGAAAGAGTTTCAGTTTCAATGAACAGTCAATGGGTCTGCTAGGTACTTCTGAAAGTCCCTGCACCCATCCCTTAGTCTATAGACAGCACCAGTTTCCCCTTTGCTGGCCTCAGAAGCGTTTATCTGCCCTGTTCCTTAGCACCTCCAAAAATGGGAATGCCCCTGGACAGTGCCCTGCTGCTGAGAGGTTTCTTCAGGGCAGAAGTGAGCACACGGGGGAAGGTGTGGGCATTGCAGGGCCTGACCATGACCTGCCCAAATCCATCCTCCCATGACATTTTTAGAAGCAGTTCCCTCTCATTCCCTGCCCAGCTCTGATGCCTGGAGCTGTCCCTGCTGGGAGCTGTTTCTCTGTCCCAATGTCTTTTTCCTGGTTGGTGCTTACAGACCCCATCCCATGCTCTGTGCACTTGGTTCTGCCCTACAGAAAGCTCCCACAGGCAGGGCACTGTCCAGGGGCATCTCTGTGCTTGCAGGTCCTAAGGAGCAGGTCAGACAAACCCTCATGAGGCCAGAGAAGGTGATGCTGGTGCTGTGTGTAGGCTGAAGTGGGGATGAAGGGACTTGCTGTGGTTTCTCTCAGACCTTTTGATCTCTCAAAATGATGGGAGTGCTCAGCTGCAGTTAAAACACTGACCCTGTGTGTCCTGGATGGTGTGGTCTTCATGGCAGTGAGAAGCGCCAGTCCCTTTCCAACCTGTGAGGCTCCTGGCAATGCATTTCATCAGGTTAGGTAATCAGCTGACTCTCCTTTAAGGAGAGTCCACCTTTGGACCCTTGACTGTTTCTCTGGGGTGTCCTGCCAACTTGGAAGCTGCCCTCCAGCCGAGCACAGCTTCCCTCTAGCATTTCTGTGATAGGTGAGTCAGATACACTCTTCACTCTCTCCATCTCTGGGCTGAGAGAGAAGAATTTGGAAATCTTCACTGTGCAACTGAACTCCTCCACTCTCAGCTCAGTCCACTTTCTTTCTCAGAGGAACTTGTGAGTGTGATTGTCCTTTAGCTGAGGGAGGTGCAAGTGCAGCACAGCGAGGGGAAAAACTTATTGACAGACCAGATCCTGTGACTCTGTGCAAAGTCACAGTGAGATCTTTATTTCCCCTTGGCATGCACAAGTGCTCATGCTGAGAGCAACTGAAATGCCAAAGATTTCTACCCCGTCAGAGAATGCTCCCACAGTAAGATGGAGGCACCTAAAAACTAAATAAATATATAAACTGACCCCTCCACTGAAGATCATTTTCTGAAGAAAATGGGTTTCAAAATGTTGAGCAGCCCTTTCACATAAGGAGTGGATGCAATCTGCTGCAGGATGTGCGCATCAGAGCTAGTCAATTCCCATTCCCACTGTGGTGCCTGGAGGAAGGGTGCGGATGGTAAATTGACATGAGGACAGAGTCTATCTCATTGGAACAGAGATGTCCAGAAAGTGTGAGGTCACCCCCTGCCTTCACTTGACTGCTTCTCTCCCTTGCTAGAGTGGGCGATGGTGTGACTGGTTCAGCTACAGACACCTCTGTTCAAGAGGGCAAGGCTGGGGGAGATGAAGCCCTCACAAGGGTCTTCTCTTTCAGACACAGCTGGCATGAGTGCTGTATTCAGCTCTCATTATGGCAAACAGAGAATAGTCCCACTGGGTCACTGGACCAAGTTCCCTCCGCCGAGCTCATGGCACAAATCCCCAGGTATCCCATGGAATACCTGGCACTGTTTGACACCTCCATTTACACCCCCGGCAGAGCAGAACGGGCTCTTCTGGAGACCACGGCAGGGTCCCCTGCTCAGTGTGGCACACACAGCCAGCACGAACAGAGCTCAAGCAAGGATTCTGAAAGAAGGAGAAGGACAGAGGAAATGTGGGGGTACTATGAGAAATGGAATGGGTTTGGCTTGGAGAAGCCTGCTCTCACTTGGCACTGTCTTTTCCTCTTCAGACAGACCCACATGCCCAGGGAGAGAAAATGTTCAACAGCAGCTCCCTCAATGAGTTTCTCCTCCTGGCATTTGCAGACATGCGGGAGCTGCAGCTCTTGCACTTCTCACTCTTCCTGGGCATCTACCTGGCTGCTGTCCTTGCCAACAGCCTCATCATCACAGCTGTAGCCTGTGACCACCGCCTCCACACCCCCATGTACTTCTTCCTCCTCAACCTCTCCCTCCTCGACCTTGGCTCCATCTCCACCACTGTCCCCAAATCCATGGCCAATTCTCTGTGGGACACAAGGGCCATTTCCTACTCAGGATGTGCTGCCCAGGTCTTTCTGTCTCTCTTCCTGTTGTCAGCAGAGTGTTCTCTTCTCACTGTCATGGCCTACGACCGCTTTGTTGCCATCTGCAGACCACTGCACTATGGGACACTCATGGGTAGCAGAGCTTGTGTCAAAATGGCAGCAGCTGCCTGGTCCAGTGGTTTTCTCAATGCTGTCCTACACACTGCAAACACATTTTCAATACCACTCTGTCAAGGCAATATCCTGGGCCAGTTCTTCTGTGAAGTTCCCCAGATCCTCAGGCTCTCCTGCTCAGGCTCCTACCTCAGGGCAGTTGGGGTTATTGTGGTTAGTGCCTGTTTAGCCTTTGGGTGTTTCATTTTCATTGTGCTGTCCTATGTGCAGATCTTCACAGCTGTGCTGAGGATCCCCTCTGAGCAGGGCAGGCACAAAGCATTTTCCACGTGCCTCCCTCACCTGGTTGTTGTCTCCCTCTTTGTCATTACTGGCTTATTTTCCTACCTGAAGCCCCCCTCCATCTCCTCCCCAGCTCTCGATCTGGTGGTGGCTGTCCTGTATGTGGTGGTGCCTCCAGCAGTGAACCCCCTCATCTACAGCATGAGGAACAAGGAGCTCAAGGAGGCACTGAAGAAACTGATTCAGCTGGTACTATTTCAGCAGCAATAAGCTGCCCACCTCTCTTTACTCAGCTCTTGTGCTTTCAGCGTTCTGTCTGTGATAATTGTGTTTGTACTCAAAGGTTTGAATTCATCCCATGTCTGGAAAAGAGTAAAGGAGCAATTGTGTGCTTGGGGGGAAAAATAAATGAAAGCTTCTTTCTATATGTGTCAACTCAGGGCAGGCTGCTGCATTGCTGGAGCAACTGGAGTTGCTTGAGGAGCCCTGGGACCAGGACTCTTGTGCCCTCCTGGGGAGAGGGGCTGGCACAGAGTGGCTGCATGTAGTCCGGGTTAAGGTCTCCCAGATGAGGGAGCAGTGGAGACGGGGTGACACCCCTCTCCTCAGGGTGCCCCCCAGGAGCTGCTGTGCCCTTCAGGGGGGCTGCGGCTGTGCTGTGAGTGCTCAGAGCACTGCAGCACCCTGCGGTGGGCACTGCTGTGGGGCCACCT
This sequence comes from Apteryx mantelli, assembly GCF_036417845.1. Taxonomy (NCBI): domain Eukaryota; kingdom Metazoa; phylum Chordata; class Aves; order Apterygiformes; family Apterygidae; genus Apteryx; species Apteryx mantelli. The sequence goes on from NC_089997.1 coordinate 5,587,420, forward strand.
CTAGAATGGACTGCTCTTCTGGGCTGGACTGGGGTGGACAGGGGAGGTGGGGAGAGCGGGGGAGGGCCTGGCTGGGCTGGTCCATTCTTTGATCCTTTAAGGAGAAAATGTTTTTCTTTTTTTCAAGTGGAATGTCCTGTATTTCCACTTGTGCCTGTTGCCTCTTGTCCTTCCACTGGGCATCTTCTAGCAGAGCCTGCCTCTGATTTCTTGATATCCTCCCTTTTGGTCACTGTAAACAGCAGCAAGGTCTCCCGGGATCCTTCCCTTCTCCAGGCTCAACACACCCAGGTCTCTCAGCATCTCCTAATGCCTGATGGGCTCCAGGCCCAAACCATCATTCTGGCCTCTGCTGCTCTCACTCCCATCTCTCACCATACTTCTTGCCTGGGGGAGCCACAACTGGACATAGCACTCCACATGCAGCTCACAAGTGCTGGATGGAGGGGCCTCCACCGCAGGCTGCTCCTCTGCAAAGGGCAGAAACCCCGATGTTCCCAGCACAGAGCTGACACTGAAGCAGCATCTGGAGCCCAGTCAGCCCCAGAGGCCTCAGCCCTCCCCAGCCCAGCAGTGGGGCCCCAAGCAGGCCTGCTTGCCTTCTCTCACTGCCCTCCACACTCCTGTCCCCTCCATGCCCTGTCCCAGCCCTGGCGCTGGCCAGCTGCCCTGGGCTGGGGCACCTCCAGCCCCCCAAGAGGGGGAAGGGGCACGGGGGAAATGGGTTTTAGTTTTCACTGCCAGGCTGGGGCTGGATCCCTGGCATAAGGAGAGGTGGGGATCAATACAGGGATCATTAACAGTACGAGCACAGGATGTAACATCAGTCACAATACACTGGTAGTTTGGGGGGAAAAACTTTTAAAGATATCATACTCGTGATGTTCAGTAAGGCCGCTTTCCACTTTTACTAACAGAATGTGCTCATTATTATCATATATCATTGTTCCTTTTCTTTCTTCTAAGCATGTTCCCGTTTTAGACAGATGTTGAGTAACCTTGGTGTTTTGTTTGCCAAAGCTGTTGAGTTGAGGGAAGGTTACTCCAAGTGTTACTGATGTATTAAATGGTGCAAAAATAACACATCGTCTGTTCAGTCAAGTGAGAAGTTAACCAGTAAGTCTGCCTGGCGATTCGGTCAAAAATATAAGTCACATTACTATGGCAAATGCTGCTTTTCATGTCTGTAGTACCCATTTCACTCCACTGCAAAACCGTGTGCAGCTTCCCATCCAGTGTGTTATTACATATAGTTACATTTGGACATAAATGTAACTATAGTTAAATGAAAATATAGTTAAATGTAAATGTAAATATAGTTAAATGTAATCATAGTTAGTGTAACATTATTGCCTACTATCAGTCCTTGACCTTGTGCTATTACAGCTGGTATTCCTCTTGTTACTGTAGTTTTAAAGATGGGTTGCGACCTACCTTCAATACTTGAGTTCTCCCATGGGCCATGTGAAAAGGCAGAACCTGTGAGAGACAGGTTTCAGGTGTCTGTTGCAGTTATCAGTGTTCCCACAGCGAGAAGGTAACACCACACTTCACTGCAAGAGAAGACACTTAGGTCTCGAGCATCATCCAAGCCTCACTTATGGTTCACTTGCTTCCTTTAGTGTCTACAGCATCCCATACTGCTTTTCCTTTGTAAAAGAGCAGGGTCACCCAGACTGATCCCTGAGTTGGGTGTTTAACCACAACCTCATCTCCAGAACTTTGAGAGAGTTTGACTTCTGTTTTAACAGGAATTCTTGACACAAACGCCTTATCTATGAGACTTTCCATGGGTGTTTGTCACTTATTTAGCCAACCTCCCACAACCAGGATCCCCACTTAGAAGTATTCTATGAGAGAAGAGTTACTCCGGTGTAGCTGTTGTTTCTGTCGTGCTTTCCATCTTTCTACTACCCCACTACTTTGAGATCAATACGATAGGTGGAAAGTCTGCTGAACTCCATTTGAAGCACACCAGGTTTGCACTTCTTTATTCTTCAAATGTGATCCATTGTCAGATTGTATTTCTCTGGGAAAGCAGCAAGCCACTGGTTCAAACCAGCACTGCTTGCTAGACCACTTGCAGCTCTGGTAGGGTGCACATTCCCTGTACCGATAATTATTTCTACTCCTGTAAGGATGCATTTCCAGCCTTCAGGTGGAATTTCCAGCCTTCACAAACCACAAACAGCATCCATGGGCCTAACAGCAACCTGTCAGGCACTGAGGCACCAGTGACCTCACAACCACAAACAGCAGCCATGTGCCCAGCATTGCCCTATCAGATCCTGAGGCGAAATGACCTCACAAGTACAAAAACCAACCACATGACCAGCACTGGCCTATCAGGCACTGAGCCACCACTGACCTCGCAACCACAAACAGCAGCCATGGGCCTAGCACTGGCCTATCAGGCACTGAGCCACAAGTGACCTCACAACCACAAGCAGCAGCCAATTCCTGCTCCTGGTCTGTCAAGTATTGATGCAATAGTTACCTCACAGTCAATTCCAAAGCCGTATGCCTGAAGCTGCCCTACAAGCGTCTGAGTCACAAATGACCTCACAAGCTGCTTGGGTATCCAGTAATGAGGCACAAGTGACCTCACCACCAGCCTTGAAGCTATCAGCTAGCTGCTCGCCTGTAACATACTCAGGAAAATGTGACCTCATGAGCACAAAGAGCAGCTGTGTCCCTGCTGCTGCCCTCCAAGGTACTCAGGGAGAAGGGACCTCACAATACGCCCCAAAACCATGCTCCTACTGTTGCACTACTACGTACTGAGGCAGAAGTGAGCTCAGAAGCACAATAGCCACTATGTTCTTGTGGCCTGCCCACTCACACAAAGGCACTCAGGAGATGCTGGCATTTAGTATAAGGGTCTTGGACTCATCCTATATGGCAACACAACCTTCGAGGAAAAGGAGGGGGCACAGTAGCTTTTGCTGAGTGGGCTGGCAGTAACACCAGCTGTGGGAGGAGGAATTTGCAGCACAGCAGAGGTACCAGGAGGTGAACCCACACCCCAAGTCACCCAGGCAAGCCAGGAGCATTCATGGAAGCTTTTGCATCCATACTTAGCCTCATCTCATTCACTTGCAGCTGCTTTCACAGAGGGATCACGATGTTGGCCAAGATGTTGACAGGTACAGGGACACACCCTGGCACCCTGCCTCCACCCTCAGGGGCTCTAGGACTGCACTGGGAACCTCATGAGTGGAGCAACCTAGAAAGAAAGAAAGAAAGAAAGAATCGGAGTGTTACTGTCAGTTCTGCTGGCCTTACACAGTTGCAACAGTCAGGGGCCAATGTCTCCCCTCTGTGCTGAGCTGTATTGGTGAGAGCACAGCCAGCAGGACCACCGAGACGGTCTACCCCTCTTTTTGGCACAGGGGAGACCATATCTGTATACTGACTCCTGTTTGGGCTCTCCAGTTCTGCAAAGGCACTAACACACAGGAGGGAGTCCAGCACAGGGACACCAAGATGGTCAGGGGCTGCAGTGTGGGGCATACAAGGAGAGGCTGCGAGAGCTGGGTTTGTTCAGCCTAGACAAGAGAAGGCCAAGGGGCATCTTCATGCTGTGCACAGCTACCTTATGGAGGGCACAGAGAAGACAGAGCCAGATTTTCTTGGAGGTGCATACTAAGAGCAAGAGAGGAAACAGGGACATATTGGACAATGGGAAATTCTTCTGAGATGTTAAGAAGAAACCTTTTTCTCCGTGGGGGTGGCCAAGCTGTGTCACAGGGATCCAGAGAGGTTCTCAGATCTCCATCCTTGGAGATAATCAAAACTTCATTGGAAAAGGCCCCAAGATACCTCCTCTACTGGCACCTGCCTTGACAAGGGCGTTGGAGCCCTACCTCCAGATGTCTCCCCCATTGCAGTCTCAAGGAATCTGCTATTCTGAGACTCTTGCCAAAGGGACCAAGGCTTTGGAGATGCCGCCTCCACCGCTCACCAAGGACAGGTGTCTCAGAGTCACCTATCGCCCTCAGAGGCCTGACTTCTTGTGAGCTGGCATCTCCCCTCTCTGCAAGTGTCTGTGTAGGCACAAATTCGATTTGCTTTCATTAACTACCCCTCTCTCTGAGGGATTGGAATGGATTAGCGTCTGAGATGGGAACATGCAATGATGATCCAGCTTCAACAGAAAGCCTTTAAGGAGGGAGAAGATAACTTTCTCCAGCAGAGTCAGGAAAATCCCAAAGACTCACGGAAGCATCAAGACCTTCCCAAACTGCAAGCCTGAACCTCAGCTGACAGAAAACACCAGACTGCGAGCAGCCTTGGCTCGCACCACGATGCTCCAAGGAGGGAACACAGTCACCAACAATCCTGACTCAGGTCTCCCAGAAGGACACCGTGATGGCAGGCTGGGCTCTGGGAGCAGAGCACTGCTCTCTCCAGACACCTCCTCCCAGGCTGAGCAGAAAAACACTGGCGCCACCACCTGGCTCCATCACAGGACATCTTGCACTGTAACATGCCGCTACCCCCGCACATCACAGAGGCTTTGCAGCCAACACACACCTCTGCATCAGCGACACACAGGGCACAGCACCACACATGGCAGCACACAGGGCACCCCAAGCACCACAAAACACAAAGCCCAACTCTACAGACCTTCCATTCCCTTCTAGTCCTCCAAGGCCTTGCAACAGGCACTGCCTCTGAACAGCCACTCACAGCCCGGGGCCTGCTCACTTCCCACCTTCCCACCAGGAAGCAGAGAAGAAGTGCTCTCACAGTGGCTGATCAGGCTGCTCTTGCCTCTCGCTTGTACCTCAACTTCTCTGAAAAAGAAATCTCTTTGAAAATGTGGACCATACCTTTTTTTTTGGGGGGGGGGGGAGGTGACATTCCTTCTGTCTCCTCCAACAGCCTTTGCACCCATTCTCCAATGAATGCATACATGGACAGAAAATCAGAGACCTCTAACGCATTACAGTTCCAAGTGTGTCACAAAAGCAGGTGGACACCTCAAAGACAGAGACAGCATTCGGACCTTGCAGGAAAATCTCACAAGCTCCCTGCTCTTTTGACAGAGACAATTTCTAAAGCACACACAGCCTGGCAATAAGAGATTACTAACACCACTGCTCACACCAGCACTAGATTCATTTAGCAGCCTCAAAAGTCTACTTGGACTCCCTAGCTGACTGGGAAGAGGCTGCGAGCTTCCACTTAGCAACAAGTGGAAAGTGAAACTCCATCTCCATGTTCACCACAGAACATCATCCACATTTGAAATGTGGCAGTACTAACTCAGGATGATGGAGTGGAATAAAATGTGTGTCAGATGATGGGGAACATCGACTTCTGCTTGATTAATGAGTTGCATTTCTGTATTGCTGGAGAGCTCTGCAGGGGTCAATCCCTCCTCTGAGCACATGCAACAAACCCAGAAGTTACCTCACCACCAACATCCAAGACATCTGTCTTCTCCTCACCTCTCAGCTGCTCACATAGAGGTGACCTCACAAGTCCATAACCCCACCACATGCCTGCTGATGGCCTATGCCCTTCAGAGACAGAACTTTCCTCCAAAGAACTTCCCCAGCCATCAGCTACTGCTGGTCTAGCAGCTACTCTGACAAAAGAGACCTCACAAGCAACGCCCATGCCTAACTGCCTGCTGCTGGCCTAGCAGGGACTCAGAAAGACATCACCTCACACTCACCTTCACAGCCACGTCTCTGTCACTGGCCTAGAAGCCTCTGAGACACAAATTACCTCACTATAAGTTTCTCAGCCATGAACCAAATCCTGCCTTATCAGCTGCTCAGGCAGAAATGATCTCAAAAACACAGACCCCAGACGTGGACCTGCTGCTGCCCTATCAACTGCTCAGGCAGAAATGATGTCATCATCAATAGCTGAGCCATGTGCCTCCTGCTGGCCTGTCAGCTACTTACAAAGACTTGATTTGACACTGCTGATTTTCTGGCACAGCTCTCATAGATGGTGGTGACCTCACTACCCACACCCTGACCATGTGCCTGGTGCCACCTGCAGCTCCCCCTGCCTTCCCCCAAGGCTGAGCCAGCTCCTCAATGGCCTCTGCGATTCACCTCGTGGATTCACAATGCTCACAGTGCAGCAAAACACCCCAGTACCAGTTACTACCCCCAAAATAGATTAGCTTTTGCCTAGGTAGTCTCTACATGTAGCCCATAAAAATTAGGAATTGGAAAAAGGCCTGCAAGGAATTCTTGGCAACATTTTCTAACAGGAGGACTGCTTGGGATGAGCAACTATGAACCTGAAGACAGCAGGGCCTCATGTCCAAGGCAGAGGGAGAAGCCTTCCCACAACTCAGAAGTCTGGTTCCTTCCCCAATGCTGAAAAAACTAGTAAATCCTCCACACATCCAGGACCACCAGCATTCTCCTATTTTATACCCTGACAATTGGAGACACGCAGAAGGACTCAGGCCAGGGCATTTCAGTTGGTGAAACCAGCAGAGACACAATTCAGCAACTCTTCACCCTGACCTAGGAGCATGGAAAGAACAACAGCAAGTGCAAGCACTGGCCGTTCATCAACTTTCAAGGCCCTTGACAAGCAAAACAGCTCACACTTACAGAGCTCTTCTGCAAACACCCTTCACGCTGCTGCCAGGGTCACAGGTCTCAGGGCAAAGCAAGAGGCAGGGAGCAAAAACAACGGCTGGGGCACAGTGTGACACACAGGGACAGAGACCACTGGGAAGGGCACCTCGCGAGGACACCAGCAGCCTGCTCACACTTTGCCCAGCACCTCCCAAACGCAGCTCCGAGCAGCACCTGGGGCTGCGCTGGCAGCAGCAGCTCAGGGAAACGCTTTAACAGGGATCCCAGAGCCACCGCAGGGGCAAAGCTTCCTGCCCCCAAACCCCACCGAGCCGCCCCGGCCCAGCTGCTCGCGGCAGGCCGCCACGTCTGGCTGCAGGGCAGCTCCCCCCTCTGGCCCACGTCGCTCTGGCCCCTGCTCACGGCCCCACCAGCTCCTGCTGCAGCTCCTGCAGCAAAGCAGCCCCAGCACCAGCACCGCTGCCCTGCCCTGGCGGGAGGGCACCCGCCGCCATTTGAACGTGCCCGCAGCCCCCACCAAACCCACTCACTTCTCGCCTCCTTTGCTCCCGCTCCTCTTTCACCTCTTTCTTTGACGTTTTTTCCACATGTTGGACTGCCATTGGCTGACAGAGCCATCAGTGAAATCAGTGCCCGCCCTCCTCCTCCTGACAGCCAATAGGAGGTCTGCACTGGGGTGATTCCCTGGCAACACTGGGCCCTCCTGCCCTGGCGGCCAGCTCCGCCCCCCCCCCTCCCCCGCGGTCGGGTGCCATGTTGTGGGCGGCAGCGCCTGATCGCGGTGGGGCCTGGGGGCAGCACGGCGCTGTGTGGGTGGGCAGTGCGGGGCCCCGTGGCGCGGCCGCTGCCCCGGCGTGGCTGGGCTGTGTGGCAGGGTCCCCGCGGGGCTGCTGGCTGCCCTGTGCCCTGGGGGCCATGCGGGGTGTGGGGGGGGCAGCGCTGGGGTGTGTGCTGGTGGCAGCCCTGGCACCAGCGTGGGGGCCCTGGCAGTGTCCTCTCGCCCCTCCTGCCCTGGCCCCCTGCCTAAGGCAGCCCCCGGGCTCGGCTAGGGAGCGGTGGTGTGGGGTCGTGAGGGGGCTGGGGGAGATGGCTGTGTTGGGCTCACCCCAGCACTGCCCAGCACAGCTCAGAGAAAAATCCTTGGGGTCAGCCAGGACTTGTGCACTGGGGATGGTGTCCCCCACCTGTTTCCAAGATGCTTTCCCAAACATGCTATCTTTTGGGTGTAGATATATGAGCCCAATTTGCAGGAGGACAGGGGCTGTGGCCATCTCAAGATGGCATCTCTGAGCCCAAAACATGCTCTGCCAAGCTGGAAGCATAAAAGGATGCAGGGGGAAGGAACAGAGGTTTTCCCAAACATGGAGAACTTGAGGTTATTACAAGGTGAAGGTTTCATTATCCTATATGGACATTTCCATCAGGCTCCTGAGAGCTGCACAGGAGCTGCATGACACCCCAGCCTCTGAGATGCAGGACTGCTTTCCTCTCAGAGCCAGATCAAAGTGGAGAACCCAATCCCAGGAAAACCTGACCATGAATTCCCCCCTCCTGTCCTCCCCCTCCCCCCCACACACACCCCCACAAGGGGATGGAGCTGGCCCGACAGGAGCCTTGGGGCTCAGGGCAGCCCCAGTCATAGGAAAAAGGAGTCCTGGCTGCCACATTGTCCCCCAAGCCAGAGGGGACCCTGAGGCAGGACTCTTGTTGCAGCCCTCAGCCCTGACCAGCCGCCGCCACAGCCCAGGATCCACAGCAGTTTTTGCAGCTAACAGTCTCTGTGCGACACCTCAGGAAGGATCTCCCAAAGCCCTTACCCTTGGTGGAGAGCTGCAGGAGCGCTGGGAACAAGGAACTGTGGTCTGAGCAGATGGTATGGGTCCATCATTCCTCCATCTCGCTTGCCGCCTTACCCTCAGCTCACCTCTCCAGCTGGGGAGGAGGAAGGACTGTCTTCCCATCTTGTCATCGAAAACTCCTCTCCGATGTACTGCTGCTCCTCTGCCTGTTGGCGAGGGGCCCAACACGGCTCCCGTCCCCCCTCCTTGCCACAGATGATTCCAAAGGGCAGCGGCAGGGAGCATGTGAGGAGTGCCCAGCAGCAGCCAGGCCTCACAGGGAAGTGAGACCTCCCCGCCACAACACCGGGGAGACCTCCCTGTGATGGGGCACATCCCACTGTGGCCTCAGCTGGTGTCATCTGGGGACTCAGTAGGTCACTGCCATGGAGATGGCACAGCCAGGGAGCAAGCAGAGAGATTTCTCTTCACATCCTGGAAAGCAGCCACCTCCCTTCACCCCAGTTATTTTCCATAATTCTCTGATAAATCCTTCAGGAATGTCTCCAGATGGTGTCAAAGGCAGTGAAATATCTCAAACGGGGCACTGGAGACATCCCTTCTGCTCCCCTGCACCAACAGGTCTCTGCACTGGGCAGACCTGTGCAGGAATCTGGGGTTTGGGGGTTGGTTTGGGGGTTGGCATTTTTACAGGATCCAAGTCATGTGGGATGAAACAGTGCAAAATGTGGCCACAGGCTGAGAAATGCTTTGGTGATCTTCAAAACAGATTTCTCCTGTGGGTCACTCTTTTTGTAGAAGTTGGATGTAGGACAATATGGGACAGGATGGAGACTTGCTCCTTTAGGCTCCAAAGCAGGCTCTTTGCTTTTAAAAGCCCTCAGCAAGGTTCAGTGTCGCCTCAGGGCAGTGTTTGTCCCCTGGGTATACTCCTGGGACCCTGGCTCTCCCCGGGAGCTGTGCAGCCCTGGCACCCTGGATCTCCCACATTTTTGACCCTGGGCTTCTCAGGACATGCCCACGTACTGCAGTGCTGCTGTCTGGGCTCCAGTATGGAGCCTATAAGACAGTGGAATGTCTCCGGACCTGCATTTTGACTTGAGGTCAAAATGACTTGCATTTTGACTTGTTCTCAGTTTGTGAGATGACCAACTCCCAGCTCTGCAAATCTTGCAGAAGGGAGAGTCCATGCCTCTTGAATACTGTCAGAGATGTGGCTTTCCAAGTCACTGCAAAAGGAAGGACTCGTTTAATTCTTTGGGTTGCTTATTCAGCCTGTGGCAGCCCCTCTATGATGCTGCGATCCCAGCTCTGCACCCTGGTGTCTCTGCCCTTTCTCTCCCCTGTCTCCTGTATGTCCACCCAAAGTCTTCTCTATGCACCAGGGACATGGGAAGTGTTGCTTTAGGGAGCTCACTTGAAGCTATGACACACTGTGGAGCTGCAGGCCTGATGGAGGCAAGTCTGGGATGTGGCTGTTCCCCCATGTCCCCTCCTGCTCCCAACCTGAGGATCCAGGAAAGTCTCCGGGGAGAGCAGTGGCTTTGGTGTGGATGGGATGGGTTTCTTGTGACATGCTGTGAGTCCTGCCTGGGTTGCTCTGAACACTTCGGAAAATCCCTCTTCTCTAGGGGCTTCCATCAAGGCTTTTGCATGCTTTTGTACAGAAGCACAGCCCGGTCCGGAATCCCCAAGAGCAGCATGGCCCCCACCACAGCCTGGGATCCCCAGGAGCTGTATGGCTCTTCCATTTCCATAGGCCCTGACTAATTTGACAATTTCTAACATCACCTTCACAGCATACTCTCTGGACATTGCAACATTGCGACTTTGTGACTCCTCCCATTACTCTTTGTTCACTCACATTCCCAGCTGCTGGTTTGCACTTCAGGGAGTTCAAAGCTTGCTCCATCTTTCAGTAGCCTGTCCCTTTAGCCAAGTCCTTAATTCTCTTTACATCTAGCCTTTCCTGTCTCTCAAAAAGATTTCTAGTAGGGCTGTCCCTTGCAGAAAGTGGACCTCATTGGAGGCAGCTTGGACTTAGCATACAGTCAAAGAATGTAATTCTTTTTTATGAAACTATATCAGGCTTTATTTTTTGTTTCTTTGAAGCTAAAAGAAAATCCTTCTGTGTCTGTTTGCAGCTAGTTTTCTAAGTACAGCAGGTGGGAATTGGGGCAGATGAGCTGTAACATTCAGACGTCAGTGGAATAAGGGTAGCTTTTAACCAGAGTGATATAAGTCCCAGGTGGCTGGTGAGAAAAATGGCAGGGTTGGGGAGATGGGGAGGAAGATTGTCCATACAGTGCCTGACCTCTGGGACACTGCTTTTCCTACATGTCCAGACTTCATCAGGAGACACGCTGGATTGCTATCAATTGGAGAATGTTGCCTTCACTTATTCTGAAAGCTGAATAATAATAATAATAAAGTATAAAAGCAGAAGTACTTGTATATTATTGAAGTCTCCACCTTTTAGCTACACTGTTTCAGAGCAGAAAATTGTAATCGCTGATTACGGGAAGGAAGAGAAAATGTGCAGGTGGCTCTGATGCCATGTAAACCCTTCATGAGCCCTGGGGCGCACTCAAGGGCACACGGAGGGCCCTGGGGTGCACTGAAAGGCACACAGATGGGTCCTGATGGGACCGCAGGGCAGATCACGCGCCTTCAGATGCCCCAGAGGTGGCTGCGAGTACACCGGCTTGCTTGCTTTGCCTTGGGGTTTGCCGCAGGGCCCCGCAAAGCATGCACACTCCCATGCCTCTGTCACCTCCTGCTCTCCAGCTGCATCCACCTCCTCTCCACGGCATCCGCGCTCCTCCTCCCGCCCTCACCCTGCAGCCCCCACCAGTCCCAGCTGCCCCAGCCTTCCAGGTGAACACAAGAAAAAGCCATTTTTAATAGGGGCATGGGCAAACACAGAAACAGAATTTCCCAGGCAGGTTGTGGAGTCTTCACCCTTGTGCAAGTCCAACAGGATGTGGCCCGGAGCCATCTGCCTTGCTGAACGTGCTCAGCACAGGGGGCAGACTGGCAATTCAGGAATGCTGAATTTAGAGGTGCTCAGGCCGCGCCAGCCCCTGGGCCCGAGCACCACCGCTGCCAGGCTCTCCGCAGGCGGGCGCACAAAGCTCACATGGTGAAGCCTGCCAGGGATGCTCTCCTGGGGTCTCGGAGGATGAAGAGCGTGTACGTCCCCATGAAGCGGACCGTGGGGCTGCTGTCATTTTCCAAGCGCTGAAGGACTGTGGTGGGAGGAAGGAGAGTGGTGATCGAGCCCTGTATGAGTGGAGACGCCAGGCCCTTCCTCAAGAGAGGGCCAAGGGGGAGCAGGGCACGAGGGGATCTGTGTGGGCTCAGTGATAGCCCAAATGTCCCCCAAATTCCCTTCAGGAAGGTCTGCAAGAGCCCTCCGGCCTTGCGCAGGGCATGGGCTCTCTCTGCCTGCTCCAAAACGTTGGACCTTCTCGAATGCCCCAGAAATTCCCTCTGTCTCCAGGCCCGGCCTCCTCCCAGCAAGCCCAGCCAACCCCGCACGCCCTACGCACGGCTGCACATCTCCTCCAGCTTCTCCCCACACCAGTCCAGGAGCCGCCCAGCGAGCCCTAGGTGCACACAGCCCATCACAATGCGAGACCCAAGCCAGGGGAGAGGGATTTGGGGCTGGGGAGAGGGACCTGGCACTGAGGAGAGGGACTTGGGGTCTGGGGAGAAGGAGCCAGGCGTTATGGAGAAGCACCTAGGGACTGGGAAGAGGATGCCAGGTGTTGGGGAGAGGGATCCAGGCATTCAGGAGTGGGTGCCAGGAGGTGGGGAGGGGGATGCAGGGGCTTGGGAGAGGGACCTGGTGCTGGGGAGAGGGTCCCAGACATTGAGGAGAGGGACGTGGGCACTTGGAAGAGGGACATGGGGGCTGGGGGGAAGGAGCCAGGCGTTATGGAGAAGCACCTAGGGACTGGGAAGAGGGTCCCATGTGCTGGGGAGAGGGAGCCAGGCATTCAGGAGTGGGGTCTGGGGAGAGGGACCCAGTGCTGGGGAGAGGGTCACACACTGAGGAGAGGGATGTGCAGGCTGAGAAGGATCTCGGGCCGAGGAGAGGGTCACGGGCACCTGGGGGGTCTCACCAATGAAGTATGCGGCCTGCTCACGCAGCGGGGTCCGCGGATCCTCCAGGTACCGGCTGCTGCAGTGCACGTATTCGCTGGCCATCGGCCCGGCCTTCTGCACCTGCAGAGACCCCCGGTAGAGGTGTTGGCACCGCTGGGCCTGCTCCCCTCCATGGGACACCCGGCCCCTCTCTAGGACAGGCGTTGGCAACACTGGGCCCATCCCCCCTCCCAGGAGAGGCGCGGGCACAACCGGGACGGGGCTGGTCCAGCTGGGACAGGTGTTGTCACTGATGGAAAAGGTGCTGGCACAGAAGGGACAATGGCTGGCGCCTCCAGGACATGGGTTGGCACCTCCAGGACAGGGGCTGGCACTGCTAAGAGAGGAGCAACCTCCAGGACAATGGCTGGCACCTCCAGGACATGGGCTGGCACCTCCAGGACACGGGCTGGCACCTCCAGGACAGGGGCTGGCACTGCTAAGAGAGGAGCAACCTCCAGGACATGGGTTGGCACCTCCAGGACATGGGTTGGCACCTCCAGGACAGGGGCTGGCTCCCAGAAGAGGTGCTGGCCACATCGGGACAGGGGCCAGCACCTCCAGGACAGGCCTGGCACTGCTGGGGCCTCCTCACCAGGTACACGCCAATGCGCCAGATCTGCGCTGTCTCGGCCAGCTTCCGGAGCTGCCTCCAGCCGAGGAGCTTTGCGGCATCCATGAGGGCTGCCTGGGCAGCCTGGGGAGGAGCGAGGAGACGGGTGATGGCACCATGGCCAGGCCAGGGATGGCCCCCGGCCGCTGCCCACAGTGTCCCCCGGTCGGCCGTATGGTCCGCCACGGTGCCCTGTACCTGTGCCGCGCCGGGGCGTGGGTCTCTGAGATGGAGGAAGAGGGGCAGCAGCCCCAGGCGTGCCAGCTGCTTCATCTGCTGCCTCTCCCTGCCTACTGCCCGGCCCAGCAGCTCCCCAAAGAGCCGCATGGCCAGCTCCCGCACCACACCGACCTCCTGCTGGGGCAAGGATGGCAACCTCAGCAGTGGTGGTGGCGGGGGGGAACCAAAACGGGCCCCCAACCAGCTCCCTGCCACCATCCTCACGTTGGGGAAGAGGTACAGGAGGTCCTGGGCCAGATGCACCATGAGGTGGCCGCTTTGCCGTGGGTCAGCGTGGCGCAACACATTGTGCAGCACCGCCAGCGCCGTGGCATTCATCTCCCCGTCAGCGTCCTGCAGCTGCTCCACCACGTGCAGGATCAACTTCTGCATCTTCCTTGCCTGCAGGGAGACATGCAGCATTTTCCTCAGACCACTGATGGTGGAAATGCTCTGGACACAGGCACCGGCAGCAAGCGCTCGCTCACCGTGGCGGGTCTCTCGGTGAGGAAGAGGAGGCCACGGAGCGCCAGCCAGCGCATGACCTGGCGCTCATTGCCCAGCCGCGCCCGGCACAGGCTCAGCGCCATCTCCTCGGCTGCCGCGCACAGATCAGGGCACTGCAGCAGCTGCAACGGCACAGGGCCAGGGTGGCACCGGGACCGGTGGCCCCACCTAGGACTGGGACCTCGGCATGTGGCATGGCATTCCCACTGCCACCTCCCGTTTGGCCCCAGCCCCAGCCCCTAGTCCTTGTTCTCATCCTCATCCCCCAGCCCTGGCCATGGCCCCATGGCCCCAGCCTGGGCCGCAGACCCTCATCTCCGGCCCCATCTGAATCCCCTCCTCATTGTCCCCTTGTCCACCACCCCTCCACCCCAGCCCTGCCCCTCATCACCATCCCCACATCCCCAGCCCCTAGTCCTGCCGCCATCTGGAGCCCTCCAGCCGTTCTTCAGAGCACATGGAGTGCTGAGGGCTGGCACGGAGGGTGCTTGAAACACAGGTGACACCTGGGGACTAGCAGAGGCACCAGCAGAGCCCTAGTTCTGCCTCCACCAGCCACCCCTTCCCACTCATGCCAGCACCCCGCATCCTACCTCGATGAAGAAGGCCATAGAGGGGATCTCCTGGCATTTGTTCTTGCCCCTCAGGGCCAGGATCAGGTTCAGGACGATCTCAGCACGCTCGCCCAGAGGGTTCCCCCGCATCTGCCTGGCAATGGATGGGAGAGGCACCGCGGTGGCCAAGTGAGGTGGGCAAACTGCACCGGGACCCCGTGGGACCCCCAGGGTGGGATGCGGGGCCAAGGAGGGCAGGGGGCTTACCTGGCCAGCAAGGCAACCCCCGTGAGGTGGGTCTCGGCCCGGCTGATCATCTCCCAGCCCCCCCGCCGCTGCATGGCAGTGACCTGCTCCCTGTAGCCGCCGCAGCACAGCAGCGCCTGCATGGCTTGCACCGCCGTCCTGCTCGGGGAGAAGAGCGCTGCTTGGTCACCCCATGCTCCGGCACGGGCAGCGGGGGCTGCACCAGGGCGATAGGGTACCTGACAGGCCTGGGAGGCATGAGTTTGCCCTCGTGGCTGAAGGCGGGGATGTCCTCTTGCGCGTGGACGAGGGTAAAGGACATCTGGAAGAGGAGGGCCACGTAGAGGCGGGGGAAGAGTGCCTTCACCTCCTGCTTGCAGGTGTGCTGCAGGAGGACGACGTTCAGCACCCGGGTCGCCTGCAAAGACGGCAATGGCAGCCCTCGCCAGTGCCACAGCTGCGTGCACGGGGAGGCCTCCCTCGCCCAGCGAGCCTGTGGGGCCACTCACGGTCAGGGGCAGGACGCAGGTGAGGTCCCGCACGGTGGTGCCCAGCTTGCAGAGGGGCCGCTCCTGCAGCACGCAGAGCAGCTCCTCCAGCACCTTCTCAGCTGCCGACGACTGGGAGACCATCACCTCCCACATGGCTGCAGCAATGCTGGGAACCCGAGCAAGAAAGGGTCAGGGCAGCATCCCAGCATCCCACTGACCCTTGCCAGGTGGCTCTGGGAGGCCTGCAGGGAGCCCAGCTCCAGCCCTGGGGCTGCTGCCCTCGGGCTGGCAGCAGGCCAAGTGTACCTGTCACAGGTCGGGGAGCAGCTCAGCAGGCCAACGACCACCTCCCTTGGGTAGCGGCATGTCAGGAGGAGAAGGAAGGCCTTGAGGATGTCCTGGGCTGCGGCCTCACTGATCCATGGCAGGTTCTCGTAGATATGTGCCACGGTCAGCTGCAGCTGGAAGGGACACGCGTTGGCACCAGCATGCTGCCACAGGGAAACCCCTGCCAGGCTCAAATTGTGCTTGAGAGCCCTGGGTTTGGGGACCGTCACCAGTGGGCTGGAGGCTTACATGCTCTGGCTTGGTGGTGCAGTAGCCCATCATATCCTCTAGCATGCGGGTTGCCGCTGAGGTGTCGTAGGCACTCCTGTCCTTCACGCCCTCGATGGCCATGAGGACCACATCTCTCTGCTCAGCCTCCTCACAGGCCTCCACAGAGCAGCTCAGGGGTCCATCCTCCTCCTTGACCCAGGTCCTCATGGAGAAGCTGGGGCATCTGTCCTCATCCTCAACCCAAGCCTCCTTGGGGCGGCTGGGGGGTTGCTCCTCCTCCTCGACCCAGGTCCTCATGGAAAAGCCAGAGCATCTGTCCTCATCCTCAACCCAGGCCTCCTTGGGGCGGCTGGGGGGTCGCTCCTCCTCCTTGACCCAGGTCCTCATGGAGAAGCCGGAGCATCTGTCCTCATCCTCAACCCAGGCCTCCTTGGGGCGGCTGGGGGTCGCTCCTCCTCCTCGACCCAGGTCCTCATGGAGAAGCCGGAGCATCTGTCCTCATCCTCAACCCAGGCCTCCTTGGGGCGGCTGGGGGGTTGCTCCTCCTCCTTGACCCACGCCCAGGAGTGGCCCCGGCAGGGCAGGGTCATTCCCACAGGCAGAGGGGCTTCATGGGGCAGGGCTGCTCACAGCTCCCGCTCACCCCCACGACACTTCCCCAGGGGCTTCTCAGCAGGAAGCTCCAGCCAGGGACGACACCAAGGGCAAGGAGCTTCCTGAGCCTCTGCTTCCAGCTCCCTGCTACTGGCGTGGGGGGAAGGGAAAGGAGCTGCCAAGCCTGAGCAAGAGCCGGAGACGCCGAAGCCCACGAAGAGACCAGCAGGTCTGCGAGGAAGCTCAGAAAGCGCCTTCACCCCGCTCTGCCCATGGGCAGCACCAGCAGCACCTCTGCTGGCCCCACCACGCCTGCTGTCACCTCCAGCCTGGAGCCGCCACGAGCCCAGCTCCACCCGCACCCTCCCTTCGCCGCCCTCCTCTGCGCCACTGCGCATGCTCTGAGGGAGGAGGCACTTCCGGCCCTGTGGGGGCGGGGCCTGTGTGTCCATGGCCACCGCCTCTGGTGCCGCCGGCCCCGCCCCCGCTGGGCCCCACCGCGGCGCCACTCTCGAGGCCGCGGAGAAGCAGCTGCGGCAGCAGCGGGTGTTGGCGGCTGCTGCGCTGCGGCCCGGCGTGTGCTCGTGTGTGCGGAGCCTGCGGCGGCTGCTGCCGGCTGGGGCCAGGGCCGGGGCGGAGGGCGGGGAGCGAGGGGGAGCAGCGCCGGGCTGGCCCTGGGCTGCGGGAGTTGTGCTGCAGGGGAGCGTCGGTGGGGAAACGCTGCTGCCGGGGCGCTGCTGCCACAGGGCCCCGCTCTGCCCCGGGGCCTGGGCGAGTCTGCGCCAGGGGACGCACACGCACATGACGGGAGCCCCGGGAGGCCGCGGCCTTTTGTTCAGAAGTGGGCAAACAACCCAGGGGTCATTGCAGCCTTTGGCATTATCTGCCATGAGCGGGTGGCCCTGACATTTTGTCTCCATCAGCAGCCCAAGAAAGGGGCTGGAGGGGGGATCCCAGAGTGTCCCTCTGCTGGGAGAGCATAGAGAAGCGCTGGAGGCCGGCCCAGAGGAGCCACCTGATCATAGAGATGGACTGTCCCCTCCAGGTGACCATAGAGATGTGGCATGGTATGTCACAGACTGTCCCTCTGCTAGGAAGACCATGGAGCCGGCGTGGGCGGAGCCAACCCCAGAAAGTCCCCGAGACTCGTGACCCTCCTGAACTCCCCTTCTCACCGCGCTTTCCTTTCCACCCCTTCTTCATCCCACGCTACTTCCAGTGCTACCTCCAGGAGAGAAATGTGATTTGTCCCAGTTTCCTGCACATGTTACGTATCACAGCAAATACAGCCCTTCCCCATTTCTGGGGTTCGACCACAGGTGTGAAACACTGGTGCTGGCTGACGTTCAAGATCTTTTCACGGTACAAAAAGCATTCCCGGCTTTTACATTTGTGGTGCTTTTCCATGCAGACTGGGCACCTCTCTCACAAAATCCTGGACAAACCATTTAAAGACTAACAGCCAGGGCCTTGTGCTGGCCCAGATCTACATGTCAGCTTGCAGCTAGGGCACCTTCTTCTTGTGCCCATGTTATCTGCAGTCTCGCAGCAGGCAGAAATGGCAATAATGCAGCTATGGAGATGTTTGTGCAATGCCTGACAAAGCTCAAAAAAGTCTCTCAACTCAAATACCTTCCTGCCATCCTTAACATGAGAGTAATGTTTGTTGTGTAAAAGGAGAAAAAAGGTCTTGAGATATCTGAGACTGTTTTTTGGCTTAAATATCCCCCAGCTTTTTTTTACCCTTGGACACAATGAAGATGTGTTTAGTAATGTGTAGCAGATCCTCAGACAAGGGAGTTTTGCTCAGCGCAACTGTCCTGTTTATGGACCACCAACAAAACAGTGGCCATTGCCCCTGCTATTTAGATTGATTAAATAGTGCTACTTTCTGTGGATGGTTTAGAAATGGAGGGTAGAGCATATGGCACTGCCTGTCCAACCCCAGCCACTTTTACGATAAAGGTTGGCAGATGGAAAGTCTGATCAGAAAACAAAACAAACAAAACAAAACTGCCTTTGACTCTAGGGGATCACTGACCCAAACACTTATAAGATCTCTGTATTTGTATTGCTTAAATCAATAGTGGGGAACTAGAAGGATGTGTGCCAAAGTTGGTCCTTCACACTGCAACCCCAAAGCCTAAGCCTCTGTGCCCTTTGGGAACCACAAGGTGACAGAGAAGCAGGACCTTGACATCAAGACCAAGTGGCTGCAGCACCTCCAAGGCCTGCACTGTTAAAGGATGCTGGATCCAGTGGATTTTTAAATAAACGGATTCCTCCTTCCTGGTCCTCTGGAAGGGAGACTGCTGCGGTTCTCTGTTCCCTGGTCCTGCCAGCAGCGAGGCTGGGCATGTACTTCCAAGAGGCGTACACACACTCTGTACGGACATGGTCAACCACCCAAAAATCAACTCCGGCAGGGGCACAGTACCTTTACAGGCACCACGGAGACATGAGCAGCACTCATAAACATGAACGATACAAACGGCCTGGTCCTGTTCTTGCTCACCAGCTAACCAGACTCAAAGCTTGCAGGAGACCTCACAGGCACCCTCGCATGGTGTCTCTGGTAGCTGGCTGCCTTGACGTCTGCAAGCCTTCCACACATGCACTCACGCAGAACAGCGAGCACGCTCACCCAGAAAAGAGCTAGGAAAAGGATTTAATACAATGATAGGCTACACCGCAGAGAGCAGGTACACAGCCTGGCCAGACAAGTGTCCCTGCCAGCAGCTTGCTTACACATGACTGGCCCCTTTTATTCCCTCTGCCTCCATTTTCCCATGCTGCTTCTTCCATGATGCAGCTTGATCCCTCCCTTTCTCCAGCTTTATCCCCTTTGAAATAAACAGCCCATCTCTAAGTATTTTTTTCTTCATTGGTGCCAGTTTTACTGCCTATGTACTCAAGTTTAATATTTCTGGTACTGTTAGCTAGGTAACCCCTGGCTCATATGGTGCATCTGATATCGTTACCTCGGTACTGCTGGTGCTGCAAGAGTCTGCTCCCCGGAGGATCCCCAATACACCAGTTAGGTGTGACGCTTGTCCTTTTCTCATATAACTCTCCCTTAACCACCGCTGAAATCCAGCCATCCCTCACCGTGCTGTCTGGAACTTGGCAGGGTCTCATTCTGTTCCCTGCAGTGTCCAATGATTTCTCATAGCCACTAGTTTCTCACGCCCTGTTCAGTTATCTCAACCCCAAGGCAGAGCCTAGGCGTCTGCCTGCATCCCCTAACCCTGTGTTGCCAGTGGAGCTGCGGGCCTGGATGGGAAGACCCAGGGTCACCACATCCTTCACTGTGGTGCACAAGGACCCAGCCCAGAGCAAGATGACTGAGCTGCCCAGGAGTGGCCAGGTGCTCTGCTGGGCTGAGCTTTGGTCACCCAAAATGCCGTAGCTTCCCTGGGGTCCCATGTGAGGAGACGGGCTGCAGAGATGAACTGGACCCAGTTTTCCTAAAAAGAGTTCACCCTTGTAGAATTCCCTTTGGAAATGGGATGCTAACACACAAAGTTTAAAAGAGCTGTTAACAGTAATTCTGCTCCTCAGAAGCCCTAACAAAATGAAATGCTGATTAGAAACAACTGCACAGGAGTAAAGCAATGGCAGTGTTTTCCCTTCCCCTGTGCTTTGTTTTTCCCTGTGGACTGCAAAATAAAAGGAGAAAAGGGATCTCTGTGTGCTGATTATTTCTCTAAAAGATGCTTCCTTTTATCAATTGTACATGCTTCTGCCCATCCCTTTGCCATGTAAAGATATGGATGGAGACAGAAGTGTAAAATAAGGGGGGGAATATATAATTTCGTTGATGGACAAGAAGAAAAAAGTGTGATAGAAGCATACATAGTTTATTTGAAAAAAATCTTGATGATGAAATAATCCTTCAGGAAAGAAAAGGAAGGTAGAAAATGCCAAATTCTCCAAGAAGAAATATGATGTTCTTTTTTTTCCCTCAGGAGAATGTATCCTAGAGTCATCAGTGGAGATAAAGCAGGGCTTTAAACAGTGGACATGCTGACCGTTTGTTATGAAAATATGAATTTTTAAGAAATCTCCCTCCAAAGTGAATAATAAAACTATCATCTGCAGGCTATCATTGACAAATCGATGAGGCTGTCTTCATCATACTAATGAAACTGAGAAGTGTTTTATGGATTTGAATCCAATGAATTTGAGCCCATTGTAGTGTCTGAGCTTAATTTTCGTGCTTAGCATCTTCTGTTATCAGGAAGAGAAGACGTTTTTGCGCTTTCCTCAACAGCCCTTGGACATTGTCCCCAGAGTTTTCAGCTAAGTTTCCTGAGACAACTTATGAAACCTTCCTTGTGTCAGCATGCACTGGCAGTCGATGTCCCAGCCCCAGCAAAGTGTGTGTGTGTGTGCAACATTTTATCAATATTTTTTGGATTTTCTTTATAATAACCCCCTGCAACCAAGGTGTGTGATATAATACATAATACATGATTAGAATTGCTGTCATGAAAAGCATCATGACTGGGGGAAAAGCCAAACCTTTGCATGGCCAAGGGCTTCCTTCAGGGCCAGCTTCACAGTCTTGTTTCTGAGACTGTAGATGAAGGGGTTTAAGAAGGGATACAGGACAGTGTTCAGCAAAGCTACAGTTCTGTTGGTCTCCAAGGAAACCCTTTCTGAGGGCTGTGCATAGAGAACAATGCAGCTTCCATAGACAATGGCTAAGGCAGTGAGATGGGAAGAACGTGTAGCAAAAGCTTTCTTCCTCCCAGATGCTGCTGGCATGTGCAGAATACAGTGGAAGATGCACATGTAGGACACCAGGATTAAACATAAGGAACCCAGCACTACAAATGATATCAAAATGGAGTCTGCTTTCCAAAGCAGGCTGGCGTCAGAGCAGGACAGTTTGAATAAGGGGGAGTTGTCACAGAAAAAATGGTGGATCTTGTTGGGGCCACAGAAAGTCAGCTTTGAGAGGAGGACCAGGTGGTAACTCGAGAGTGTGAAGCCTATGACCCACCCAGCACCAACCAGGTGGGAGCAGAGCTGCTGCTTCATGATGGCAGCATAATGCAAAGGTTGGCAGATGGCAACGTAGCAGTCAAAGGACATGACAACAAGGAGAGCGAATTCTGTAAAACCCAGGGCAAAATAGAAATAGCACTGGGCAAAGCAGCTGCTAAATGGGATTGTTCTCCTACCAGAGCTCAGAATCACCAACAGTTTGATGGTTGTGGAGGATGTGAACCAGATTTCCAGGAATGCCAGATTGCTGATGAAGAAGTACATGGGGGTTTGCAGGCGGTGATCCACACACACGAGGAAAATGATCGTTGTGTTCCCTGTCACTGTTGTCAGGAATATGAGTAGAAGGATCAGGGAGAGAAGCAGCTGTAGTCTTTGATCAAGCCCTGAGAAACCCTCCAGGATGAACTCAGCAACCACAGTTTCATTTCCTGCTCCCATGCCCAATTTCAGTACGTCCTGCTGAGACAGGAGCACGAAGAAGCAAGTGTGAGAATTTCACAGTCTCGACGGGAGGGTAGATCCTTCCTTCTTTGCTCCCTCGCTTGCTTCCTATGTAACACAGACAGAAATATTCCTCTCAGCCATTCATCACACCCAGATTTCTCTTCTTCACATTTCACTGAGAGGCCTCAGAGATTTTACTGTCTTCTTTCTACCTTTTCCAACCACTCACAAAGGATTCTTTCTCACAAGCACAGTATTGTAAAGAGGTTGTGAACTAGTTCATGCCATGCCTGGGAAATTCCCTGTTCACTTTGACCTATTGCAAACATCCATCACATCTGTGTTTCAAAAGGCAACCTAATCTCCCGGCAAAAGTACTTACTAGTACCTGCAGATGCCAGTCCATCCATGTAGATAAGTATGTTGAAAGTTATTGCTTCTACTTTTCAGTCCTTGCCTTTTTTGACTTGGAACTTCTGTGAGGCTGTTGCTTTCAAAACAAGCCAGTACTGAGCATCTCTTCTGTAATCCCCTGCTTTCTTCCACAGCTTCTTCCTCTCTGTTTCTCCAGAAGCATTGAGGAAACATTTTTTATTAAATGTCCTGACCTAAATGCCTCGCTTTCCCTTTAGGGGAAGGGGGAAATCTTCTCATCTTAAAGAGCTTAACAGCTGTCCTTTTGATTATTTGAAAAAGGAAGGGTCTGGAACAAACAAAACCAAAAATTTTTAGAAGTTAAGCACTTTGGTTGGAGCAAGTTAGCTTCCTCCCATCTTGTCAGTGCAGAGAGAGAGAAGAGCATCTGGAAGAGACTGGTAACACTTCTTTCACCTGTCGATTATGGTCTGGGAGGATCCCATCTCTAGAGCTCTCTCCTTGTCTCTGTTGACTACATAGGGAGCCAAAGAAAAATGAGTACAGACACCAGCTGCTCACAGACACGTCTAATGAAGTCAATGAAACTCACTATTTCTGTCTCCACCCTCTTAATTATTTTAGTAGCTAATTTCTTTTTCAAACCAAAGAACATGCCCAACAGAAGGAAGTCCAAAGAAAACATAAGCAATAAATACTGACGTTTTTCCCTCCACCTTTGCATTTGGTTTTAGACATATAAAGGAAAGGAACAGATGACTCCACAGATAGGATGCTTCAAGAGTGCAAGGGCAGGAGGAGGAGATGATGGGTTTCAAGCAGTGAAACAGAGCTTCTCCACAGACTGTGTTCTTAGTCTGCTGGCTGTCACCTAAAATCATGCTTCTCCTGAATGTGCTTTCTTAGAGGAACCTGCAAAGCTGCTGAGAGCTTACAGCAAAGCAGCTTCTCTGCTCACCACAGAGGTAACCCTCTTGAACCCTTTTATCAGGCTTTGGTTGGTTCAAAGGATTTGCTGTATTCAGGCCCCACGTAGCCAAAAATGGAGCTACCATATGCAGCAGTGACTATGGCAGTGTGAGATATGCAGGTGAAGAAGGCTTCTTATGGCTTTCCCAGAGGGTATTCTCAGGACAGTGCATCTAGTGCAGGCATCAGACACAGGGGTCAGTGTGAAGGAGCTCAGCAACATAGTGGAGAAGGGAACAAAGCTCATGTTTGAAGGTAGCTGGTGCCCATGCAGGTTGCTCTCATCAAAGGGATGAGGCCACAGAAGAAAGAGTCTCTTTACTGGGGACGCAGGGTACCTTGGTATATAAGATGGTGGAGCTGAGCAAGGATAGAGATGCCATCACCCAATGGATAAAGATGAGTGTGGAGCACAGCCAGGGCTTCATAAAGATGATACAGTGCAATGGGTTGCAAATGGCCCCACAGCAATCGAAAGACATCACAACAAGCAGGTTGAACTCAGCTGTGCCCAGGAGGATGGAAAGGAAGGTCTGGAACTGGCAAGCAGCCATGGGATGGTCCTAATCTCCAAGATGAGGCCGACAACCCTTTTAGGGGCAAAGGGAACCAAATATCTAAGAAGGAGAGGCTGCTAGGGAAGAGATATGCTAGGGGTGGAACTGGTTGAGCCAAATGATGGATATGATGACCATGGCAGTGAGCAGATAAATCACCCATGGCAGTGTGAAGAAGAGGATTTACATTTGAGGAGTGACTGAAAAGGCCTTGAGGAAGAATTTTCCCGCTGTGGTACGGTTGGAAGGATCCATTTCAGAATGCAGTCAGTTGAAAGTGTGACAGGAGTAACTAATGTCATGCATGGTGAAATTTGTCTTGCTGCCTTCATCAACTTTCCCTTCCCTTTTCCTAGTCCTACTTTTCCTTCTTGAGGTGGGAGACCAGAACTGCACAAGGGATTCTCATTTTCTCTTTGTTTATATCCAATGCCATGAAATAAATGTTGATGCTTTTTGTATCGTGAAAAGATCTTGAATGTCAGCCAGCACCAGTGTTTCACACCTGTGGTCAAACCCCCAGAAGTATGTAGCATATTCAGGAAACTCTCAGATTAGGACCACCAACGCAAAAACCCTAATGGGGTCTGCTTTGCTCATCGCCAGTTTTAATTGCATAGGAGAGTCTTGCACATCGTCCCCGCCAAGACCACTCATGGTTACTGAGCCTCCTTGGTGGGACGGAGTCCTGTGCAGAATGGGGAAGGGCAGTTTGCAGCATCTTAGTCTGGATGGTTTTGCTCATGGGGATCTGATCCAGTCCCGTAAACTCAGGGGGAATAAATTCCAGACAACATTCCTAATTGCCACAGCTGGTTTAACCCTGCTGCGACAGTAGTCCACGCGGTGAGCCCACCATTGATGGCCGTGGCAGTCGGCCAGGTTAAACAACCGCACCTAGCACCCACTCCATTAGGGAGGGGAAACGTTTTGGTTTTGCTGGTGCAGGGTGCAGAGAGTGTTGTGCAGCCTGGGACCCTGGGGCAGAGCCTCCATCCGACCGAGCTCCTCTCTAGTAAAATGAACTGCATCTGCCCCATTGTCCCACAGCCTTTACAGCCACTCTGACAACCCTTCGTGGGGCTGCTGCCTGTAGCGCCGCTGCGTATCCTGCAGTTCCAATGCTTTAAAATCGCCAGGAGTTGTGGTCCCTTCAAACTGGCTGCATTTGGTCCGGTGAGCCGCTGCTCTGCCACCGGCCGGGCAGCTGCCTCCCCCTCATGATCAGTGTCTGACTCCGAACTGGGGAGTTCATCGGGGTCCCAGATATTGCCATCCCAAATATTCATTCACCACTTCTAATTTTTCAGATATACTTCAGAAAGGAAACAGATGGGTCTTTTCCCAAGTATTCATAAATGCACTTTATAATATCAAATACACCCTTTTGGATGAAAAGAAATGAAAAATGGAAAATCAACATCTGTGGTTATTATGGTATATTGAACCAGAGTCAATGTGAGTCTGTACTACTTTTAGAATGACAGTGTATGAAACAAAAAAACATGCATTTCTGTTCAATGGTAACTTCTTTACACAACTAAAAATGGAAAGCATAAAAACAAGGGCTCAGAAGCATCATCTTCTGCAGTTGAAATATAGGCTATCTATCTGAGAAAGAAAACCCATGGAAGCTAATATCAAAGGTAATTCACAGGTGCTGGGAAATACAAAGAAAAGTGAAATAATTTTAATGTTTACAGAACACTCTGTCTTTTCTTTTTTTTTTCTTCTTTATATTCTCCATGATTTCCATCCCTTATTTGATTTGGGCTTTCCTGTCCCATGTTTAACCAAAGATATCCCAGATCTCTTGTGAAATACATATAAATATGCAGCTTAGAGTATTTGGATTATAAGAGGTCATCTTTCAGAAAGGCTTCTTTGGAGGAGTTTCTTGAAGATAACACTTCTGAGATCTGTCGAATCCCAAGTTTGCTTAGACTAGAGGCATAGTAGCTGCCCCTATCTCCTGCTAATAAAGTCTTATGGGGGGGGGGGTACTACCAATAAACATAATTGGTGCAGACTCTCTTTTCTTCTAACATGGCAGTATCCTAGAAACTCTTTGCTCTTAATTAACCATCCAAGTAACCTCCCAATCCAGTGAAATAAGTGTGGGCGGGGGGGGTCCTAATCTCTCCCCGCCAAAGGTTTCCCTGCCTTGGGGATCTCTGCTGCAACCCACACACCGCACACTGCCCCAGGCCCTGAAACAAGACGTCCAAGGCTGACTTCCAGGAGGAGGCCTCAGAGAGCAGCTTTGTGGGTGGGACTTTTTTCCTGTGGCATAGTTAACAAGGAAATGGTCTTGCCATGACGGAGCGCTCAGAGGTCCTCTTTCGAGCAGCAGTGCCACAGTCATTACCTTTTGAAATGGGTAAATAAGGAAAACTTCCAAAGACAGAGTATTTCTTCAAAAAATAATTGGCCTCTTGCAACCACTACCACCAGATGTGCATACTAAAGTGAGTGATGTTTCAAGGGCTCAGAGCTTATTTTTTTGTGCTGAAAATGAAGCAAATCACAACGTTGCTTTTGGACCCTGAAAATCGTTGCCTGCTGCTCAAGCACTTTCCTGCAAGTTGGCAGGAAATACATGAAGGGTCATAGCTGAGAATCAGCTTGCAAAGTTGAAGTGGTTTTATGCAAATAACTCTGCAAGGCCTTTCAGTATTATGGTCTTCACCTTTACGCATTCTCCTCTCTTCCCTAAGGGAGTCATTTCTAGCCTGACAGTTCAGGTGTCCACCTCAGCTGAGCACATTTTGCAATGTGTCACTAGGTTGCTGGAGGCCTGCAGCTTCTGAAATTCTTGCCAGGATCTCCAGCCAGGATGCTAACTCAACCCCCACATTCAGCTGAGCACATAAAACTAACCTCACCATCATCATCCAAGCCACGTGCCTGCTGCTGGTCTATGAGCTGCTAAGGCAGGAGTGATCTTGCATACACATGCCCCAGCCATGAGCCGCTGCTAGTCTATCAGAGGCTGAGTCAGAAGTGACTTCCCAAGCAAGAACACAAGCCTTGTCCATCAGAGAAGAGGAAAGGCCATCAGTAGCCACATGAGTTTGGTAGACGATTGTAAGGTCACCTCTATCTGAGCAGCTGATAAGCCAGCACTTGGCTAATGCTTGGGGCAATTGTTTGTGAGGTCACTTCTGCCTGAGGACCTGATAGGCCTCCAAGCGGCACAGGGCTAGGATGTTGATTGTGAGGTCATTCAGAACTGAGCAGCTGATAGGCCAGAAACAGTTACATGGCTTGGATGGTGACTGTGAGGTCACCTCTCTCTCAGCCTCTGATAGGCCAGCAGCAGGCCCATGGCTCAGGTGAGGATTGTGAGGTCATTGCTGCATGAATACCTGACTGGATGGAAGCCAAGACCATGCTGAGGTCGTTTCCATAAGGGCAGGTGAAAGACCAGCAGCAGGCCCATTGGCTTGGTGGGTGATTATGAGGTCAGTTGTGTCTGATCAGCTGATAGGCCACCAGGAGGCTGTTGGCTGGGGACATTTTTATGAGATTAGTTGTTTCTCAGAAGCTGCTTGGATAGTAGGAGACCCATGACCATAAAGATGAAAGTGAGGTCACTTCTGTCTCTGCAGGTGATGGACCAGGAGCAGGCACATGGGTGGGAAAGTGGCTGTGGGGTGACTTCTATGTGTGTAGTTGATAGGCCAGCACTTGACTGCTGTCTGGGGTAAGAGGTTGTGAGGTCCTGTCTGCCTGAGAACCTGACAGGCTACTAACAGGCACAGGGCTAGGATGTGGGTTTTGTGGTCACTCCTGTCTCTGGTGAGTGCCACTTGCTCTGTACAGAGGGTGAGGAGTGGCATGGACAGCCCTGGGCCATGAGTGGTTTTGGGCCACTGGACTCTGTGCGAGACACAGAAATATCTTTTTTAAGGGTGCAGGCTTGATAATACCAGAGATATTTAGAAAATGTCAATAAAAAATGAAAGAAGAGAGAAATTAAGAAAATGATCTAAAGCGGATAAATGTTTTGTTACACTTTCCAGCTTTTAAATATTTGTGTTCTTATTGTCTTTCTTTGCTTTGTTCTCTTTTTTCTTAATAGCCTGGTCTTTGCCACTGGATGCTTGTGGTGAGACGGCTGAGCTCTGCCCAAAAAGGTGAAGAACCGTTTTCAACATTTAAAGAAAAAAGGGGAGCATCTTTTCCTCAGCTGAAGTGGTAGAATATTTTTAATAAAATGTCAACATTTTCCCATGAAAAAATAATGGAAAATTTCAGGAAGGGTATGATTCTCAGGAGAAGAAATATTGACCTGTCCCTGGCTTCACATTAGCACTGCTCTGTCTATTATGCTGTGGATATAATCTCACTAATCTTTCATGTATTTTCACCTGTCCTCATTAAAGTAATCATTTATAAAGTTTCCTTTATGTCAGACTATCTGGACTATCTGGAAAACTTTCTGTAATTTTCCAGTCTTCCTCCTCCGCTTGCTCTTTATCCATCAGATACCTCTCAACTCTCCAGTTGCTGCTCTGAGCTTCAGGGAGTCTGAAGCTTGCCTCGTCTTTCAGGAGTCTCATTGTCTCTTTATCCAACTCCTCAGTTCTGTTTCTATCTATCCTTTCCTAGCTATCTGTCAAAAAACACTTCAAGGAGGGTTATTCCTTGTGGAAAGTGGCCCTCACTGGAGGCAGCTTGGATTTAACATACAGTTGAGGAGTGTATTTGACTTTTGATTAAACTGTATCATATTCTATTTTTGCTTGTTTGCAATTAAGAAAAATCCTCCTGTGTCTGCAGCTAGTTGTCCAAGGAAAGCAGGTGGGAATTGGTGCGTAGGAGCTGTAACATTCAGCTACAGACTTGAGTGGAAAAAGGTTAGGTTTTAACAGGAGTGACCTAAGTCCCCAGTGGCTGATGAGAGAAATGGCAGGGTTGGGGAGGTGAGGAGGAAGGTTGTCCATACAGGTTTCATATTGAAAATACTGCTTTTCCTATATGTCCAGACTTCACTAAGAGACCCTTTGGGTCAGTATGAATTGGAGAGTGTGGCTATCACTTATTCTGCAAGCTGAAAAATAAAGACAGCTTAAAAAGGAGAAATCCTTTCTTTTTCAGGTGCTTATTGAAATCTTGCTCTTGTAAATACACCCCTGAATCCTCTCCAATTAGCCACACAAGAATTGGAGAACTGAAGAAAATTATGAAGAGTGACATGCCTTGTTCGGGCTTTCTGCATTTTAATGGCCTCTCAAGTGTATTTGGTGCTGAGTCCATGAACCTCAGGTACTGAGAGGAGATTGAACAAGCCTCTCAAGAAGTTAGGGTCAGAAGTAAATCCCAAAGTTTCTTGGCGTGTTAATGGGTCCCACTGAGGGTCGTTACCAAAGAAGGCTCCCCAGGGGCTGATGAGAGCAGAAAGTTGGAGGCCTGACTGCAGGTAGGCAAAGGCAATGTGCAGGTGGCTCTGATGCCAAGTAAACCTGTGTCGGAGTGGGGGGAACGGGCCCGGAGTAACGATGAGTCTCAATATGAGTATGGTCGTTCTCCCTTTATTAGAACTTACACAAAGTATATATATCGACAAGCAATACGCATGCGCTAGCAATAGTTACATGATTGGTTACAGTTTCTGTCCACGCGCATAAAGCGGATATATGATTGGTGCAAAGTTGCTGTCCACGCTCCGTCGACATTTATGGAACCTAGTTCCGTTCTGACTTGTTTACCAGTTTTGTGAATACCTTCTTTTGTAGTGCTCAAGGCTGCTGCAAGGCTCGCTCGGCCGCTGCAAGGCTCGCTCGCCTTGGCCTACATTCCTTCCCTTACCCTGAGAACGGGATTGCTCATCCCAATCAGATCATGCCCTCTCTTGCTTAACCATTCCTCCACAAACCTGGATGAGTTTTGTCAAGCAGAATGGCCAGGCACTGACACCCAGTCCTGAGTAGGGTGATCCTTTCCCTCACTCTTTGCTCAGGGCTCTTCCTGGGGGCAGTGTGCGGGTGGGGGTGTGCAATGCTGAGTGCAGGACAATGATACAGCACCTCCTGAGTCCCCGGGGACAAGAAGGCAGTGAGGTCACAGTGCTTTAAGGAAGGATCTTCTTGAGGGCCTCAGTGGCAGGGATAACAGTCATAGTCAAGAAGACAAAGAACTCATTTTTATTGGCATCTTTCAGCCTTGGCAATGCCCCTGACTGTCTCCACCACAGGCTGTCCTACACCTGTGCCTGTTTCCCTGCAGACTGCAGACACCCAACATGCTTTGCCACCTTGCTCTCACCCATGGATCTCCCTACCTCTACTCATGTCTCTCTGTCCTCACTTGCTTTTCCTTGAAACACAAAGCCAGGGGATGATCACAGACTCCCTCTGGGTGACCTGTAGCACCACAGCTCTACCCTTCAAGTGACACTTCCTTTTCCTGAAGCCACATCTGAAACCTGAGAGCTGCAGTTGGTGGATCTTTCCCCTTCTCATGCTCTTTCCCACTACCAAGAAAGGCTCCACCATCTCTGAAACCACCCTTCAAGCACTCACAGGCTCCTACTCTCCTGTCCTTCACCTCCACTTCAGCAGGCTAAAGAAGCCCAGGTCCCCCAACCTCTCCTCATGGGCACAGTTATTCCTCCCTACTCACAGGACTTGACACTTCTCTTGTAAATCTTCATGAGGTGGCTGTTGTCCAAATCACCCAAGTTTCTTAAGGGCCTTCAGGACTGAAGTTCCTCTGTGTCAAAAAAAAAAGGAAAAAACACAAAACACAAACCAGCACCTTTGGGGAAAGCTATCTTGAGGGCCCTCTGCCAAACTTGCTTCCAGTTACCAACCTTTTTCTTCTTCTGAGGACCCAAACTGGATGCAGCATTCTAGATGTGGTCTAATGAATACTGACTAGAAGGGGATCATCATTTCCCTCCACCTCCTGGCTGTGCTCCTGGTCATACAGCCCACAGTGCTTTTTGGCCTTCTTTGCTGCCAGGGAATGATTCTGGCTCATATTTTGCCTCCTGTCCACCAGGACCCTCAGGTCCTTTTCCACAGAGCCATTCTCCAGGCACTCAGGCCCCAGCTTGTAACACTGCAGGGTGTTGGTCTATGCCAGGTGCAAGACCTGGCCTTTGTCCTTGCTGAATTTAGTGGTTTCTGAAGCTTATTCCTCCTGCCTGTCTATGGCCCTCTGAATGGCAGCCCTCAAGCATGAGACTGGTCTCCCCCTTTCAGCATGGCGAGTGTTGCCTCCTCTGTGTCACTAATAAAGATGATAAACAGGACTGGTTCCTGGAGAGATCAGTGGTGCTCCACTGCTCTCTTGGCTCCAGGAAGAGTACTACCCATTCGCCACTGCCCTCTGAGCCTCATCATCCAAGCAGCTTTTTACCCATCCGGTTGTCTATCCCTCTAGACAGTAAGGTTCTAACATGCATACAATAATATTGTGGAAGACAGTGTCAAACACCTTGCTAAAGTCCAGATAAAAGTCATTTACTCTTCTCCAGCCACAGATACAGTTATTTAATCATAGAAGGCAATCATGTTGGTGAGGCACAATTTACCCTTGGTAAATCCATGCTGACTGTTCTCTATCACATTCTTCTCCCTCATGTGCCCAGAAATGTGATCCAAGAGGATTCGCTGCATGACATGCTCCTCACCAAAGAGAGCCTGAACTGCCTGCAGCTTCCCAGGTAGTCCTGTTGGCCTTTCTTGAAGATGGATGAAACATTTGCCTTTCTCAAGTTATTCGGACCTCGCCCAGTCTGCACAACCTTTCAAAGATGATAGCGAGTGGCCTTGCTATGGCAGCAGTCAGCTCCCACAGCATCCTCATATGCAGCCCATCCAACCCCACTGACTTGCACAGTTTGTTTTTGCTAACGTCATCCACTGCTGGTTGTTTTTCTCCTCAGGAGTCCTGACTCCAGGCACAACAGCGGGGGAGATCTTTTTGGTGAAAATGGAAGCTAACAAGGCATTGATTTCTTCAGACCTATCTGCATCTGCTGTTACTACATTCCCTGCCCCATTCAGCAGTGAGACCACCTTCTCCTTTTTCTTCTTACTGAAGCAGTAGCAGCTCATCTTCATGCCCTTGACATCCCCTGCAAGTGTCAATGCTAGGGGAGCTTTGTCTTCCCTGACACCATCTCTGCTTCGCTGGACAATATTTCTAAATTCCTCCTTTGCAGACTCTCCCTCCTTCCCATTTCCATTCGCTGCCTTATTGTCCTGGAGCTCACGTGTGAGTTCCCTGTTTAGCCAAGCTGGTCCCCTGACACGTCTACTGGTTTTCCTGAGTATCATGATGGACTATTCTTGTGCTTGGTGGATGGTGTCCTTAAGGACCTGCTGGCTCTCCTGAGCTCCTGTGTCCTTCAGAGCTGCCTCCCACGGGATTCCCCCACCAGGCCCCCAAAGAGGCCAAAGTCTGCTCCTCTGAGGGCCAGAGTCTGTACTCTGCTGCTGTCCTTCCTCACTCCCTTCAGGTCTGCGACTCCACTTTTTCATGGTCACTGTAGGCAAGGCTGACACTGACTTTCCCATCCCTGCTCAGTTCCTCCTTGTTTGCAATCTCCACATCCAGGAAAGCATCACCCTTCTCAGCCCATCTGCCAGATGTGCCAAGAAGTTGTCCCTGACACCTTCCAAAAACCTCCTGGACTCCTTGCACTCTGCTGTTTGTCCTTCCAATGAATGTCAGGGAGATTAAGATCTCCTGATAAGAACCAGGGCCTGTGACACACAGACTTCCTCAGGTTGCTTAAAGGAGATTGCATCCACCTCCTCACCCACATCAAATGGTCTGTAGCTCCCATCACAATGTCACCTTTACTCTCATGCTCACCCACAAGCTCTCACATAGCTCCTTGTCCATCCCAGGGAAGAGCTCCATACCTCTGAGCTGCCCCTTCACACAAAGGCCATCCCCCCTCCGTGTCTTCCCTCACAGTCTCTCCTCAAGACCTTGTACCCAACCAGCATAGCCCTCCAGTCACGTGAGTGACCCCACCACATCTCAGTTATTCCAACCATGTTTCAGTCCTGTGACAACTTGTGCATCTCCATCTGCTATTGTCTGTGCCCCAGGCTGCGTTCACATGCACATATTTGGGTCGCAGAGCCTCAGGTGTGGCACAGAGTGTAGATTGCTCATGGTGAGTCATGTTACCAAGAGTCAAGGACACCGTATGTGCAATGGCCCACTTCAGTGCAGGGACATGCTGGCATAGATAGCAGGTGGCAATGTAATGGTGAAAGGAGGTTTCCACTAAGGGAGCAAACCCCGCAGTACCTGAGGCCAGAGGAAAGCAGAGCTGGGCTGTGCAGAAATGGCAGGAGAGGATTTTACTGCCTGAGCTGACTTTGTAGCACCGCAGGGCCTGTGACAGAGGTGAACTGATCTCCAGGAAGGACAAGGTGCCAGTGAAGAAGTCCCTGGGCCTGGACAGCCTGTGATGCAGCCATCCTGTGGACATCATTAGCACAGTCCCTGTTCTTATCATCTGGGATGAGAAGAGGTTCAGGAGTAGGAGAGCTTGAAGGGTTTGAGAGTGCAGGGACATAAGTGGAGTCCTTGATGTGATGTGCCTCCCATTTATGCAGCTGCTTGGATGTAGACGTGATGGACTTTGCCTAAAGGCAGTGGTGGCATTCAGTTATTTGGGCACAGCTAGGAAACCAGAGAGGCCCTGGGGCATTTGCCCAGCAACCACTCCAAAAGGACATGGCTTTCCTGTAGGTCCCATGATGGATCTGCTAGAGGCCTGTGGTTGTGCTGGACACCCCAGGCATCTGACATGGCCCTGCCTATGGCCGATTTTTAGGTCATTAAATCAAGGCGCCGCACTGAATTACATGAACTGTTTGCAATGTAGAGATGTGCATGAGTCTCAGCTTCCTAGGGAGTGGACCTCTAGGAGCAGTAGCAGGTATCCGGTGTCATTTCAGATGGCCAAGAAAATTTCCCACCTGGCACCAACCTCATGCTCTAGAAGGATGTGGGTCTCCTAGTTGCTCCATCAGAGCAAGCAGACACTGGCACATGCCTTGCACCACCTCTGTCTCTTCAGATGTCACCAAGGGTTTGTGTGTGAGCAACTGACTCCCATCCTCCATCTCCACTGATTACAATGGGAGCTTAGACAAGGTGCTCACATGCAGACATGTCTGTTGGGCACACTTCAGCTTTGGCAAGGGCAATCCCACCTCCTGTGTGTTTGTGGAATTCAGGGGAGGGATCTGAATCCCACTCCAGCCCAGGGGTTTCTAACCTGGCATGAGATGTCCAGATTGACTCATCTGAATTAACACCTGAACCATAGGTAAATTAATTCTCTTCTTGCCCCTGTCTAGGTGTCCTGCCTTGTTAAGAGGTGGGAATAGGATCTTCCGGACTGGGACATTTCCGTCTCTCATAAATAATCATTTTCTGATGAGACAAATTGCAATGCTGGGACCAGTCTCTCTTCACTGTGTTGAGAGAGACCATCAGTGATTATTTTGGTCTACCTCAGTGAACGTTTCCCAAGAGGAGGGAGTACAAAGGAGAAATGAAGTCACACCTTCAGCTAGGCCACTGTTCCCGAGTGGGGCCAGTCTGCTGGGACAGAGGGAACTCATGGCAACAGGTCAGCACTGCTGAGAGACAGCTCTGTGCAAGATCATCTCCTCTGCAGAGAGCAGCAGGGCTCCAGGCACTGCCTGCTCTTGCTGACATGAGATGAGACAAGACGGAGAGAAGCGAAAGGCAGTGTGGAGTGGGAGGAGAGAGGAGAGCTCACAGAGGGACAAATCTTCACAGCCCCTGACACAGTAAGTCTCTGGCTGTAGAGCAATACTACTGGAGCTGCTGGAGGGGTCTTCTAAACCCATTGCATCCCATGACTGCTCGGTTCTTTAGGATTGCTCCTGTCTTCTTGAGTGCAGAGAAGGAGGAGGTGCTTCTAAAGCAGGGAATCCCAGCCACACCATCGCAGGGACAGGGCATCCTGCTACCTTCTTGCCGGGATGCTGCAGGGGTGTGAAGCCACGGAGTGCACCCAGGTCTGCCCAGGGCTGTAACTGAGAGCAGTGTCCCTGCACCCCAGGGTGCTGTGTGCCTGGGACAGTGACTCTGCCTCCTGCGAGGGTCAGCACTCAGCCTGTCCAGGGAACTCCCCTACAGCGTTGTGGGGATGATCGACCCTATCAGGGCAGGTTCATTCTCCCATTGAGAGTGTTCTGTATGGGTCAGGGCTGCTTGCAGCT
Organism: Apteryx mantelli; assembly: GCF_036417845.1. Classification (NCBI taxonomy): domain Eukaryota; kingdom Metazoa; phylum Chordata; class Aves; order Apterygiformes; family Apterygidae; genus Apteryx; species Apteryx mantelli. The sequence continues at coordinate 5,622,323 of NC_089997.1, forward strand.
CTAGCTCATGCACAGGACATTTCAGAGGGAACTTTTCAAGAGGAAGGTGAAGGCAGGGATTTCCTGAAAGAGAAGCCAATTTCCTGAGGTGGTGCTTTAACTTTCCTGCCACCTGGCAAGGGGAAAATGGAAATGGAGCTGTCAGCTTTGAACAAAGGACTGAAACTCCTTAACAGTTTCAATGAGCAGTCAATGGGTCTGCTAGAAACTTCTGAAAGTCCCTGCACCCATCCCTTAGTCTATAGACAGCACCAGCTTCCCCTTTGCTGGCCTCAGCAGCGTTTATCTGCCCTGTTCCTTAGCACCTCCAAAAATGGTTATGCTCCTGGACAGTGCCCTGCTGCTGGGAGGTTTCTTTAGGGCAGAAGTGAGCACACTGGGGAAGGTGTGGGCATTGCAGGGACTGACCATGACTTGCCCAAATCCATCCTCCCATGATGTTTCTAGAAGCAGTTCCCTCTCATTCCCTGCCCAGCTCTGATGCCTGGAGCTGTCCCTGCTGGGAGCTGTTTCTCTGTCCCAACGTCTTTTTCCTGGTTGGTGCTTACAGACCCCATCCCACGCTCTGTGCACTTGGTTCTGCCCTACAGAAAGCTCCCACAGGCAGGGCACTGTCCAGGGGCGTCTCTGTGTTTGCAGGTCCTAAGGAGCAGGTCAGACAAACCCTCATGAGGCCAGAGAAGGTGATGCTGGTGCTGCCTGTAGGCTGAGGTAGAGATGAAGGGACTTGCTGTGCTTTCTCTCAGACCTTTAGATCTGTCAAAATGATGGGGGGTATTCAGCTGCAGTTAAGACACCAACCCTGTGTGTCCTGCATGGTGTGGTCTTCATGGCAGTGAGAAGCACCAATCCCTTTCCAACCTGTGAGGCTTCTGGCAATGCATTTCATCAGGTTGGGTGACTGGCACAGCAGCTCCTGGGGGGCAGAGAGGCGTATCACCCTGTCTCCACTGCTCTCTCATCTGGGAGACCTTATGGCTGACTTAGGTTGGCTGACTCTCCTTTAAGGAGAATCCACCTTGGACCCTTGACTGTTTCTCCGGGGTGATCTGCCAACTTGGAAGCTGCCCTCCAGCAGAGCACAGCTTCCCTCTAGCATTTCTGCGATATGTGAGCCAGATACACTCTTCACTCTCTCCATCTCTGGGCTGAGAGAGAATTTGGAAATCTTCACTGTGAAACTGAACTCCTCCACTCTCGGCTCAGTCCACTTTCTTTCTCAGAGGAACTTGTGAGTGTGATTGTCCTTTAGCTGAGGGAGGTGCAAGTGCAGCACAGCGAGGGGAAAAACTTATTGACAGACCAGATCCTGTGACTCTGTACAAAGTCACAGTGAGCTCTTTATTTCCCCTTGGCATGCACAAGTGCTCATGCTGAGAGCAACTGAAATGCCAGAGATTTCTACCCCAGCAGAGAATCCTCCCACGGTAAGATAGAGGCACCTAAAAACTAAATAAATATATAAACGGACTCCTCCACTGAAGATCATTTTCTGAAGAAAATGGGTTTCAGAATGTTGAGCAGCCCTTTCACATAAGGAGTGGATGCAATCTGCTGCAGGATGTGCACATCAGAGCTAGCCACTTCCCATTCCCACTGCAGTGCCTGGAGGAAGGGTGCGGACAGTAAATTGACATGAGGACAGAGTCTATCTCATTGGAACAGAGACGTCCAGAAAGTGTGAGGTCACCCCCTGCCTTCACTTGACTGCTTCTCTCCCTTGCTAGAGTGGGCGACGGTGTGACTGGTTCAGCTACAGACACCTCTGTCCAAGAGGGCAAGGCTGGGGGAGATAAAGCCCTCACAAGGGTCTTCTCTTTCCGAGACAGCTGGCATGAGTGCTGTATTCACCACTCATGGCAAATAGAGAATAGTCCCACTGGGTCACTGGACCAAGTTCCCTCTGCCGAGCTCATGGCACAAATCCCCAGGTATCCCATGGAATATCTGGGACTGTTTGACACCTCCATTTACACCCCCGGCAGAGCAGAACGGGCTTTTCCGGAGACCACGGCAGGGTCCCCTGCTCAGTGTGGCACACACAGCCAGCACAAACAGAGCTCAAGCAAGGATTCTGAAAGAAGGAGAAGGACAGAGGAAATGTGGGGGTACTATGAGAAATGGAATGGGTTTGGCTCAGAGAAGCCTGCTCTCACTTGGCACTGTCTTTTCCTCCTCAGACAGACCCACATGCCCAGGGGGAGCAAATGTTCAACAGCAGCTTCCTCAACGAGTTCCTCCTCCTGGCATTTGCAGACATGCGGGAGCTGCAGCTCTTGCACTTCTCACTCTTCCTGGGCATCTACCTGGCTGCTGTCCTTGCCAACAGCCTCATCATCACAGCTGTAGCCTGTGACCACCGCCTCCACACCCCCATGTACTTCTTCCTCCTCAACCTCTCCCTCCTCGACCTTGGCTCCATCTCCACCACTGTCCCCAAATCCATGGCCAATTCCCTTTGGGACACCAGGGCCATTTCCTACTCAGGATGTGCTGCCCAGGTCTTTCTGTCTCTCTTCCTGTTGTCAGCAGAGTGTTCTCTTCTCACTGTCATGGCCTACGACCGCTTTGTTGCCATCTGCAGACCACTGCACTATGGGACCCTCATGGGCAGCAGAGCTTGTGTCAAAATGGCAGCAGCTGCCTGGTCCAGTGGTTTTCTCAATGCTGTGCTGCACACTGCAAACACATTTTCGATACCACTCTGTCAAGGCAATATCCTGGGCCAGTTCTTCTGTGAAGTTCCCCAGATCCTCAGGCTCTCCTGCTCAGGCTCCTACCTCAGGGCAGTTGGGGTTATTGTGGTTAGTGTTTGTTTAGCCTTTGGGTGTTTCATTTTCATTGTGCTGTCCTATGTGCAGATCTTCACAGCTGTGCTGAGGATCCCCTCTGAGCAGGGCAGGCACAAAGCATTTTCCACGTGCCTCCCTCACCTGGTTGTCGTCTCCCTGTTTGTCATTACTGGCTTATTTTCCTACCTGAAGCCCCCCTCCATCTCCTCCCCAGCTCTGGATCTGGTGGTGGCTGTCCTGTATGTGGTGGTGCCTCCAGCAGTGAACCCTCTCATCTACAGCATGAGGAACAAGGAGCTCAAGGAGGCACTGAAGAAACTGATTCAGCTGGTACTATTTCAGCAGCAATAAGCTGCCCACCTCTCTTTACTCAGCTCTTGTGCTTTCAGCGTTCTGTCTGTGATAATTGTGTTTGTACTCAAAGGTTTGAATTCATCCCATGTCTGGAAAAGAGTAAAGGAGCAATTGTGTGCTTGGGGGGAAAAATAAATGAAAGCTTCTTTCTATATGTGTCAACTCAGGGCAGGCTGCTCCACTGCTGGAGCAACTGGAGTTGCTTGAGGAGCCCTGGGACCAGGACTCTTGTGCCCTCCTGGGGAGAGGGGCTGGCACAGAGTGGCTGCATGTAGTCCGGGTTAAGGTCTCCCAGATGAGGGAGCAGTGGAGACGGGGTGACACCCCTCTCTACCCCCCAGGAGCTGCTGTGCCCTTCAGGGGGGCTGCGGCTGTGCTATGAGTGCCCAGAGCACTGCAGCACCCTGCGGTGGGCACTGCTGCGGGGCCACCTCTAGAATGGACTGCTCTGCTGGGCTGGACTGGGGTGGACAGGGGAGGTGGGGAGAGCGGGGGAGGGCCTGGCTGGGCTGGTCCATTCTTTGATCCTTTAAGGAGAAAATGTTTTTCTTTTTTTCAAGTGGAATGTCCTGTGTTTCCACTTGTGCCTGTTGCCTCTTGTCCTTCCACTGGGCATCTTCTAGCAGAGCTTGGCTCTGATTTCTTGATATCCTCCCATTTGGTCACTATAAACAGCAACAACCTCTCCCCTGAGCCTTCCCTTCTCCAGGCTCAACACACCCAGGTCTCTCAGCATCTCCTAATGCCTGATGGGCTCCAGGCCCAAACCATCATTCTGGCCTCTGCTGCTCTCACTCCCATCTCTCACCATACTTCTTGCCTGGGGGAGCCACAGCTGGACATAGCACTCCACATGCAGCTCACAAGTGCTGGATGGAGGGGCCTCCATCGCAGGCTGCTCCTCTGCAAAGGGCAGAAACCCCGATGTTCCCAGCACAGAGCTGACATTGACGCAGCATCCAGAACTCGGCCAGCCCCAGAGGCCTCAGCCCTCCCCAGCCCAGCAGTGGGGCCCCAAGCAGGCCTGCTTGCCTTGCCTCACTGCCCTCCACACTCCTGTCCCCTCCATGCCCTGTCCCAGCCCTGGCGCTGGCCAGCTGCCCTGGGCTGGGGCAGCTCCAGCCCCCAAGAGGGGGAAGGGGCACGGGGGGAACAGGCTGGGGGGAGGCCAATGTCCCACTGCCAGGCTGGGGCTGGATCCCTGGCATAAGGAGAGGTGGGGATCAATACAGGGATCATTAACAGTACAAGCACAGGATGTAACATCGGTTGCAATACACTGGTAGCTTTGGGGGAAAAACCTTTAAAGATATCGTACTCGTGATGCTCAGTAAGGCTGCTTTCCACTTTTACTAACAGAATGTGCTCATTATTATCATATATCATTGTTCCTTTTCTTTCTTCTAAGCATGTTCCCATTTTAGACAGATGCTGAGTAACCTTGGTGTTTTGTTTGTGAAGGTTGTTGAGTTGAGGGAAGGTTACTCCAAGTGTTACTGATGTATTAAATGGTGCAAAAATAACACATCCTCTGTTCAGTCAAGTGAGAAGTTAACCAGTAAGTCTGCCTGGCGATTTGGTCAATAATATAAGTCACATTACTATGGCAAATGCTGCTTTTCATGTCTGTAGTACCCATTTCACTCCACTGTAAAACCGCCTGCAGCTTCCCATCCAGTGTGTTATTACATATAGTTACATTTGGACATAAATGTAACTATAGTTAAATGAAAATATAGTTAAATGTAAATGTAAATATAGTTAAATGTAATCATAGTTAGTGTAACATTATTGTCTACTATCAGTCCTTGACCTCGTGCTATTACAGCTGGTATTCCTCTTGTTACTGTAGTTTTAAAGATGGGTTGCGACTTACCTTCAATACTCAAGTTCTCCCATGGGCCATGTGAAAAGGCAGAACCTGTTAGAGACAGGTTTCAGGTGTCTGTTGCAGTTATCAGTGTTCCCACAGTGAGAAGGTAACACCACGCTTCACTGCAAGAGAAGACACTTAGGTCTCGGACATCATCCAAGCCTCACTTATGGTTCACATGCTTCCTTTAGTGTCTACAGCATCCCATACTCCTTTTGCTTTGTAAAACAGCAGAGTCACCCTGACTGATCCCTGAGTTGGGTGTTTAACCACAACCTCATCTCCAGAACTTTGAGAGAGTTTCACTTCTGTTTTAACAGGAATTCATGCAGCTGCTGACACAAACGCCTTATCTATGAGACTTCCCATGGGCGTTTGTCACTTATTTAGCCAACCTCCCACAACCGGGATCCCCACTTAGAAGTATTCTACGAGAGAAGAGTCACTCTGGTGTAGCTGTTGTTTCCATCATCCATTCTATCTTTCTACTACCCCACTACTTTGAGATCAATACGACAGGTGGAAAGTCTGCCGAACTCCATTTGAAGCACACCAGGTTTGCACTTCTTTATTCTTCAGATGTGATCCATTGTCAGGTTGTATTTCTCTGGGAAAGTAGCAAGCCACTGGTTCAAACCAGCACTGCTTGCTAGACCACTTGCAGCTCTGGTAGGGTGCACGTTCCCTGTACCGATAATTATTTCTACTCCTGTAAGGATGCATTTCCAGCCTTCAGGTGGAATTTCCAGCCTTCACAAACCACAAACAGCATCCACGGGCCTAACAGCGACCTATCAGGCACTGAGCCACAAGTGACCTCACAACCACAAACAGCAGCCATGGGCCTAGCACTGGCCTATCAGGTCCTGAGCCACAAGTGACCTCACAACCACAAACACCAGCCATGCACCTAGCACTGGCCTATCAGGCACTGAGGCACCAGTGACCTCACAACCACAAGCAGCAGCCAATTCCTGCTTCTGGTCTATTGAGTATTGATGCAATAGTTACCTCACAGTCAATTCCAAAGCCACATGCCTGAAGCTGCCCTACAAGTGTCTGAGTCACAAATGACCTCACAAGCGCAAACAGTAGCAATATGCCTTCTGCTTGGATATCTGGTAATGAGGCACAAGTGACCTCACTATCAGCCCTGAAGCTATCTGCTAGCTGCTCACCTGTAACATACTCAGGAAAATGTGGCCTCACGAGCACAAAGAGCAGCTGTGTCCCTGCCGCTGCCCTCCAAGGTACTCAGGGAGAAGGGACCTCACAATATGCCCCAAAACCATGCTCCTACTGTTGCCCTACTACGTACTGAGGCAGAAGTGAGCTCAGAAGCACAGCAGCTGCAATGTTCTTGCAGCCTGCTCACTCACACAAAGGCACTCAGGAGATGCTGGCATTTAGTACAAGGGTCTTGGACTCATCCTATATGGCACCACAACCTTCGAGGAAAAGGAGGGGGCACAGTAGCTTTTGCTGAGCGGGCTGGCAGTAACAGCAGTTGTAGGATGCAGAATTTGCAGCACAGCAGATGTACCAGGAGGTGAACCCACACCCCAAGTCACCCACAGAAGCCAGGTGCATTCATGGAAGCTTTTGCATCCATACGTAGACCCTTCTTAGTCACTTGCAGCTGCTTTCACAGAGGGCTCATGATGCTGGCCAAGATGTTGACAGGTACAGGGACACACCCTGGCATCCTGCCTCCATCCTCAGGGGCTCTAGGACTGCACTGGGAACCTCATGAGTGGAGCAACCTAGAAAGAAAGAAAGAAAGAATCGGAGTGTTACTGTCAGTTCTGCTGGTCTTATATAGTCACAACAGGCAGGGGCCAATGTCTCCCCTCTGTGCTGAGCTGTATTGGTGAGAGTACACCCAGCAGGGCCACCGAGACATTCGACTCCTCTTTTTGGCACAGCTGATACCATGTCTGTATACCAGGTCCAGTTTGGGCTATCCAGTTCTGCAAAGGCACTAACACACAGCAGGGAATCCAGCACAGGGACACCAAGATGGTCAGGGGCTGGAGAGGCTGCGAGAGCTGGGTTTGTTCAGCCTGGACAAGAGAAGGCCAAGGGGGATCTTCATGCTGTGCACAGCTACCTTATGGAGGGCACAGAGAAGACGGAGCTGGATTTTCCTGGAGGTGCACACTAATAGCATGAGAGGCAACAGGGACAAATTGCACAATGGGAAATGCTTCTTAGATGTTAAGAAGAAACCTTTTTCTCTGTGATGGTGGCCGAAATGTGTCACAGGGATCCAGAGAGGTTCTCAGATCTCCATCCTTGGAGATAATCAAAACTTCACTGGAAAAGGCCACAAGATACCTCGTCTACTGGCACCTGCCTTAAGCAGGGCGTTGGAGCCCTACCTCCACATGTCTCCCCCATTGCAGCCTCAAGGAATCTGCTATTCTGAGACTCTTGCCAAAGGCACCAGCGACTTTGGAGATGCCGCCTCCACCGCTCACCAAGGACGGGTGTCTCAGAGCCACCCATTGCACTCAGAGGCCTGACTTCTTGTGAGCTGGCATCTCCCCTGTCTGCAAGAATCTGCGTAGGCACAAAGTGCAGAAATGGTTCTGACTGCTTTGATTAACTACCGATCTCTGAGGGATCGGAATGGACTAGGGTCTGAGATGGGAAGATGCAATGAGGGTCCGGATTCAACAGAAAGCCTTTAAGGAAGGAGAAGATAACTTTCTCCAGCAGAGTCAGGAAAATCCCAAAGATTCACGGAAGCATCAAGACCTTCAGAAACTGCAAGCCTGAACCTCAGAAGACAGGAAACACCAAACTGCAAGCAGCCCTGGCTCGCACCAGGATGCTCTAAGGTGAGAACACGGTCACCAACAGTCCTCATCCAGGTCTCCCACTGTTACCAAAAGGCCCCAGGCAAGAAAGAGTCTCAAAGAGGGGGGGAATGGGGGAACTGTCACCAGCACGGACAAGAAGCAGTCTCGACAGGAGCCTCAGACAAACATATCCAAGGACACAGGTGCAGCTGGGACTGATACATCCTGAGAAAGTACAGATAAAGCAGCAGAAACCAGTTGGAGCCGAGATTAGGACCAAGACAGCTTTTCTCAAACAAGGAAGCAAGCCAAGTTGAGACCATGTATGGAAAAGTAGAGCAAAGTTCATGGCAAGACACTGAGTGACACCTCTTCCGACACCACGAGGGACCACCAGAGACCCCCACAGAAGACCCCCAGAGACTCAGACCACATGCGTAATGATTATGTAAATGTAGTAATTAGTTCTAGGAAATAGAATGAATATGTATAATCATTCCTGGAAATTTAATGTATATGATAGAGCAATATAAACTTTAGATGATGCGACACACGGGGTGCACGTAGGGTGGAGCTATCCCCCGTGTACCCGGCGCCGTAATAAAGAGAATGCCTGCTTCTTAATGCTACATTGGTGTTAAGGAGTTTTTCTCCCGATTTCGGTGACACCAGGGCTGCACAGCCACCAAGAAAGCCAGGGTGCCTAGGGAGGATCCAGGGTGCCAGGGACTGTACCCAGGGGTGCACTGACCCGAGGTGATACTGAAAAGCACAAGGACCAACTAAGGTCCAAGATGAGAAACAGCTTTTCCCAGGCTCAGCCAGAAGGAAAGCTGGGCAAAATTCATGAGAAATGGGGAAACTTCCCCAGATTCCCTGGCCTCGCCCATGGCTTTGGAGGCAGGCAGGGACCAGGGTCTTGGATAAAGCCCCCTGGATGATGTATCTTAAGGGTATGTTTGCTCTGTTCTGGCATACCAGCTTTGTGCTGCTTCATCCCACATGACTTTGATCCTGGTTTTGAAAAATGACAAACCCCAAACCATCCCCCAAACCCCAGCTTCCTACACAGATCTGCCCAGTGCAGTGAACTCTCAGTGCAGGGGTGCAGAAGTGACTTCTCCAGTGCCCCATTTGAGATATTTCACTGCCTTTGGCACTGTCAGGAGATGTTCCTGCAGGATTTATCAGAAATTTCTGGAATATCACTGAGGTGAAGGGATGTGAGGGGAAATGTCTGCTCTCTCCCTGGCTGTGCCATTTCCATGGCAGTGACCTACTGAGCCCCCAGATGACACGAGCTGAGGTTACATTGGGATGTGCCACATCACAGGGAGGTCTCCCCAGTGTTGTGGGCGAGGCCCTCATTTCCCTGCAAGGCCTGGGTGTTGCTGGTCACTGCTCACACACTCCCCACCATTGCTCTTCACAGCGGCTCCATGGCAAGGAGAGGGGACAGGATGCAGTGAGGCCTTGTTGGGGCCCCTCGCGAATAGGCAGAGGAGCAGGGGCATGTTGGAGAGGAATTTTGGGTCACAAGAACAGAAGAGCATCCCTCCTCCCTGGCTGGAGAGGTGAGCGAAGGACAAGGGGCAAGTGAGATGGAGGACTGCTGGACCCATACCATCAGCCTGGACCACAGTTCCTTGTGCCCAACACTCCTGCGGCTCTCCACCAAGGGTAAGGGCTTCGGGAGCTCCTTCCTGAGGTGTCGCACTGAGACTGTTAACTGCAAAAACTGCTGTGCTGGATCCCAGGCTGTGGGGGTGGCTGAACAGGGCTTGGGGCTGCTGCGAGAGCCCTGCCTGAGGGTCCCCCGTGGCTTGGGGGACAATGTGGCAGCCAAGACTCCTGGGTCCTGCAGCTGGGGTTGCCCTGAGCCCCAAGGCTTCTGTGGGCCAACTCCATCGCCTCTTGGGTGGGGGGAGGAATCTATGGCCAGGTTTCCCTGGCAGTGGGTCCCCCTTTGGGATCTGGCTCTGGGAGGAAAGGGGTCCTGCATCCCACAGGCTGCAGTGTCCTGCAGCTCCCGGAGGGCTCTCAGGAGCCTGCTGGAAATGCCTTTGCTGGAAATGGATCCTTCACCTTGTAATAAATCCAAGTCGTCTGCTTGTTTGGGAGAACCTCTGATCCTTCTCCCTGGATCCTCTTGTGCCTCCAACTTGGCACAGCATGTTTTGAGCTGAGATGCCATTACAGATGGCCACAGCCCCTGTCCTCCTGCAAATTGGGCTCAAACTTCTGCACCCAAAGATAGCATGTTTGGGAAAGCAGCTTGGAAACAGGTGGAGGCACAATCCCCACTGCAAAGGTTCTGGCTGACCCCAAGGATTTTTCTCTGAGCTGTGGTGGGCAGTGCTGGGGTGAGCCCAACACAGCCATCTCCCCCAGCCCCCTCACAACTCCACACCACCACTCCCTAGTCGAGCCCTGGGGCTGCTGTGGGCAGGGGGCCAGGGCAGGAGGGGTGAGGGGACACTGCCCTGCCCTGCCCTGCCCTGCAGGCAGGAGGACGCTGCCCACGGGCTCTGCCACCGCGGCCAGCCCCAGGGCCCCCACGCCGACACCACGGCTGCCACCAGCACACGCCCCAACGCTGCCCCCCTCTGTTCCGCACAGCCCCCAGGGCGCAGGGCAGCCAGCAGCCCCACGGGGACCCTGCTGCACAGCCCAGCCCCGCCGGGGCAGCAGCGGCGCCCCGGGGCCCCGCATTGCCAGCCCACACGGCACCACGCTGCCCCCAGGCCCCGCCGCGCCCCGCGCTGCCGCCCACAACATGGCGCCCGACCGCGGGGGAGGGGGCAGAGCTGGCTGCCAGGGCAGGAGGGCCCAACGTTGCCATGGCATCCCCCCAGTGCAGCCCTTCCATTGGCTGTCAGGAGGAGGGGGCGGGCATCAATTTCACTGATGGCTCTGTCAGCCAATTGTAGTCCAGTATGTGGGAAAAAAAGACATCAAAGAAAGAGGTGAAAGAGGAGCGGGAGCAAAGCAGGCGAGAAGCGATCGGGCGAGAGAGCGGGTACGAGTGGGTTTGGTGGATGCTGGACATAAAACAGGAGAATGCTTGTTGTCTTTGACGTGTAGAGGATTTGCTGGGTTTGTTCAGCACTGGGGAAGGAACCAGACTTCTGAGTTGTGGGAAGGCTTCTCCCTCTGCCTGGGACATGAGGCCCTGCTGTCTTCTGGTTCATAATTGCTCATCCCATGAAATCATCTTTTTTGAAAATGTTGCCAAGAATTACTTGCAGGCCTTTTTCCAATTCCTATGTTTTATGGGCTACGTGTAGGGACTATGTAGGCAAAAGCTAATCTTCTTCTGGGGTCGTAACTGGTATGTAATGGGTGTTTTGCTGCACTATGAGCACTGTGAAGCCATGAGGTGAATCAGGGAGGCCATTGAGGAGTTGGCTCAGCCTTGGGGGAAGGCAGGGGGAGCTGCAGGTGGCAAGAGCCCCATGGTCAGGGTGTGGGCAGTGAGGTCACCACTGTCTATGAGAGCTATGCCAGAAAATCACCAGTGTCAAATCAAGTCTTTGTAAGTAGCTGACAGGCCAGCAGGAGGCACATGGCTCGGCTGTTGATGATGAGGTCATTTTTGCGTGAGTACCTGATAGACCAGCTGCAGGAACAAGGCTTGTGCGTTGTGAGGTCACTTCTGAATGCTGAACTGATTGCATAGCGGCAGAGATGTGCCCTGAAAGGTGATTGTGAGGTCATTTCTGCCTGAGTGGTTGATAGGGCAGCAGCAGATCCATGTCTGGGATCTGTGTTTCTGAGATCATTTCTGCCTGAGGAGCAGCTGATAAGGCAGGATTTGGTTCATGGCTGGGGAAGTTACAGTGAGGTAACTTCTGTCTCAGAGGCTTCTAGGCCAGTGACAGAGACGTGGCTGTGAAGGTGAGTGTGAGGTGATGTCTTTCTGAGTCCCTTCTAGGCCAGCAGCAGGCAGTTAGGCATGGGCGTTGCTTGTGATGTCTCTTTTGTCAGAGTAGCTGTTAGGCCAGCAGTAGTTGATGGCTGGGGAAGTTATTTGGAGGAAAGTTCTGTCTCTGAAGGGCATAGACCAGCAGCAGGCATGTGGTGGGGGTATGGACTTGTGAGGTCACCTCGATGTGAGCAGCTGAGAGGTGAGGAGAAGACACATGGCTTGGATGGTGGTGGTGAGGTTACTTCTGGGTTTGTTGCGTGTACTCAGAGGAGGGCTTGACCCCTGCAGAGCTCTACAGCAATACCAAAATGCAACTAATTAATCAAGCAGAAGTCAACATTCCCCATCATCTGATACAAATTTTATTCCACTCCATCATCCTGAGTTGGTACTGCTACATTTCAAATGCGGATGATGTTCTGTGGTGAACATGGAGATGGAGTTTGCTTTTCCGCTTGTTGCTAAGTAGAAGCTTGCAGCCTCCTCCCGGTCATCTAGGGAGTCCAAGTAGAGTTTTTTGGCTGCTAAATTCATCTAGTGCTGGTGTGAGCAGTGGTGTCAGTAATCTCTTATTGCCAGGGTGTGTGTGCTTTACAACTTACCCCTGTCAAAACATCAGGGAGCTTGTGAGATTTTCCTGTAAGGTCTGCATGCTGTCTATGTCTTTGAGGTGTCCACCTGCTTTGATGACACATTTGGAGCTGTAACCCGTTAGAGGCCTCTGATTTTCTGTCCACGTATGCAGTCATTGGAGAATGGGTGCAAAGGCTGTTGGAGAAGAAAGAAGGAATGTCCCCTCTGCAAAAGGTTATGGTCCACATTTTCAAAGAGATTTCTTGTTCAGAGAAGTTGAGGCACAAGTGAGAGGCAAGAGCAGCCTGATCAGCTGCTGTGAGAGCACTTCTTCTCTGCTTCCTGGAGGTGGGAAGTGAGCAGGCCCCGGGCTGTGAGTGGCTGTTCAGAGGCAGTGCCTGTTGCAAGGCCTTGGAGGCCTAGAAGGGAATGGAAGGTCTGTAGAGTTGGGCTTTGTGTGTTGTGGGGCACTTGTGGGTGCCCTGTCTGCTGCCGTGTATAGTGCTGTGGCCTCTGTGTCACTGATGCAGAGGCACATGTTGGCTGCCAACCCTCTGTGAGGTGCGGGGGTAGCGGCGTGTTACAGTGCGAGATGCCCTATGGTGGAGCCAGATGTTGGCCGCAGTGGTTTGCTGCTCAGCCTGGGAGTAGGTGGCTGGAGAGAGCAGTGCTCTGCTCCCAGAGCCCAGCCTGCCATCACAGAGTCCTTCTGGGAGACCTGGGTGAGGACTGTTGGTGAGCGTGTTCCCTCCTTGGAGCATCGTGGTGCGAGGCAGGGCTGCTCGTAGTGTGGTGGTTTCTGTCAGCTGAGGTTCAGGCTTGCAGTTTCTGAAGGTCTTGATGGTTCCATGAGTCTTTGGGTTTTTACTGACTGCCCTGGAGAAAGTTCTCTTCTCCTTCCTTAAAGGTTTTCTGTTGAAGCTGGACCCTCATTGCATCTTCCCATCTCAGACGCTAATCCATTCCAATACCTCAGAGAGACAATCAAAGCAGTCATTGCCATTTCTGCACTTTGTTCCTACGCAGACCCTTGCAGAGAGGGGAGCTGCCCCCTCACAAGAAGTCAGGCCTCTGAGGGCGATGGGTGGCTCTGAGACACCTGTCCTTGGTCTGTGGTGGAGGTGGCATTTCCAAAGCCACTGGTCCCTTTGGCAAGAGTCTCCGAATAGCAGATTCCTTGAGGCTGCAATGAGGGAGGCATCTGGAGGTAGGGCTCCAACACCCTGCTTAAGGCAGGTGCCAGTAGACGAGGTATCTTGGGGCCTTTTCCATTGGAGTTTTGATTATCTCCAAGGATGGAGATCTGAGAACCTCCCTGGATCCCTGTGACACAGCTCGGCCACCCTCACAGAGAAAAAGGTTTCTTCTTAACATCTCAGAAGAATTTCCCATTGTCCAATATGTCCCTGTTGCCTCTCATGCTCTTAGTGTGCACCTCCAAGAAAATCTGGCTCTGTCTTCTCTGTGCCCTCCATAAGGTAGCTGTGCACAGCATGAAGATGCCCCTTGGCCTTCTCTTGTCTAGGCTGAACAAACCCAGCTCTCGCAGCCTCTCCTTGTATGCCCCACACTGCAGCCCCTGACCATCTTGGTGTCCCTGTGCTGGACTCCCTGCTGTGTGTTAGTGCTTTTGCAGACCTGGAGAGCCCAAACAGGAGCCGGTATACAGATATGGTCTCCCCTGTGCCAAAAAGAGGGGCAGACCGTCTCGGTGGTCCTGTTGGCTGTGCTCTCACCAATACAGCTCAGCATAGAGGGGAGACATTGGCCCCTGCCTGTTGTGACTATGTAAGGCCAGCAGAACTGACAGTAACACTCTGATTCTTTCTTTCTTTCTAGGTTGCTCCACTCATGGGGTTCCCAGTGCAGTCCTAGAGCCCCTGAGGGTGGAGGCAGGGTGCCAGGGTGTGTCCCTGTGCCTGTCAACATCTTGGCCAGCATCATGAGCCCTCTGTGAAAGCAGCTGCAAGTGACTAAGAAAGGTCTGCGTATGGATGCAAAAGCTTCCATGAATGCACCTGGCTTGCCTGGGTGACTTGGGGTGTGGGTTCACCTCCTGGTACCTCTGCTGTGCTACAAATTCTGCATCCTACAACTGCTGTTACTGCCAGCCCACTCAGCAAATCCTACTCTGCCCCCTCCTTTTCCTCGAAGGTTGTGGTGCCATATAGGATGAGTCCAAGACCCTTGTACTAAATGCCAGCATCTCCTGAGTGCCTTTGTGTGAGTGGGCAGGCCGCAAGAACATTGCAGCTGTTGTGCTTCTGAGCGCACTTCTGCCTCAGTATGTAGCAGGGCAACAGTAGGAGCATGGTTTTGGGGCATATTGTGAGGGCCCTTCTCCGTGAGTACCTTGGAGGGCAGCAGCAGGGACACAGCTGCTCTTTGTGCTTGTGAGGTCACATTTTCCTGAGTATGTCACAGGCGAGCAGCTAGCTGATAGCTTCAAGGCTGATAGTGAGGTCACCTGTGCCTCATTACTGGATACCCAAGCAGCTTGTGAGGTCATTTGTGACTCAGACGCTTGTAGGGCAGCTTCAGGCATATGGTTTTGGAATTGACTGTGAGGTAACTATTGCATCAGTACTTGATAGACCAGAAGCAGGAATTGGCTGCTGCTTGTGGTTGCGAGGTCACTTGTGCCTCAGTGCCTGATAGGCCAGTGCTGGTCATGTGGTTGGTTTCTGTACTTGTGAGGTCATTTCTGCCTCAGGACCTGATAGGCCAGTGCTGGTCATGTGGCTGCTGTTTGTGGCCATGAGGTCACTGGTGCCTCAGTGCCTGATAGGTCACTGTTAGGCCCGTGGATGCTGTTTGTGGTTTGTGAAGGCTGGAAATTCCACCTGAACGCTGGAAATGCATCCTTACAGGAGTAGAAATAATTATCGGTACAGGGAACGTGCACCCTACCAGAGCTGCAAGTGGTCTAGCAAGCAGTGCTGGTTTGAACCAGTGGCTTGCTACTTTCCCAGAGAAATACAACCTGACAATGGATCACATCTGAAGAATAAAGAAGTGCAAACCTGGTGTGCTTCAAATGGAGTTCGGCAGACTTTCCACCTGTCGTATTGATCTCAAAGTAGTGGGGTAGTAGAAAGATAGAATGGATGATGGAAACAACAGCTACACCAGAGTGACTCTTCTCTCGTAGAATACTTCTAAGTGGGGATCCCGGTTGTGGGAGGTTGGCTAAATAAGTGACAAACGCCCATGGGAAGTCTCATAGGTAAAGCGTTTGCGTCATGAATTCCTGTTAAAACAGAAGTGAAACTCTCTCAAAGTTCTGGAGATGAGGTTGTGGTTAAACACCCAACTCAGGGATCAGTCAGGGTGACTCTGCTGTTTTACAAAGCAAAAGGAGTATGGGATGCTGTAGACACTAAAGGAAGCAAGTGAACCATAAGTGAGGCTTGGATGATGTCCGAGACCTAAGTGTCTTCTCTTGCAGTGAAGCGTGGTGTTACCTTCTCACTGTGGGAACACTGATAACTGCAACAGACACCTGAAACCTGTCTCTAACAGGTTCTGCCTTTTCACATGGCCCATGGGAGAACTTGAGTATTGAAGGTAAGTCGCAACCCATCTTTAAAACTACAGTAACAAGAGGAATACCAGCTGTAATAGCACGAGGTCAAGGACTGATAGTAGACAATAATGTTACGCTCAGTATGATTACATTTAACTATATTTACATTTACATTTAACTGTATTTTCATTTATCTATAGTTACATTTATGTCTAAATGTAACTATATGTAATAACATACTGGATGGGAAGCTGCACACGGTTTTGCAGTAGAGTGAAATGGGTACTACAGACATGAAAAGCAGCATTTGCCATAGTAATGTGACTTATATTTTTGACCAAATCGCCAGGCAGACTTACTGGTTAACTTCTCACTTGACTGAACAGAGGATGTGTTATTTTTGCACCATTTAATACATCAGTAACACTTGGAGTAACCTTCCCTCAACTCAACAACTTTGGCAAACAAAACACCAAGGTTACTCAACATCTGTCTAAAACGGGAACATGCTTAGAAGAAAGAAAAGGAACAATGATATATGATAATAATGAGCACATTCTGTTAGTAAAAGTGGAAAGCAGCCTTACTGAGCATCACGAGTACGATATCTTTAAAGGTTTTTCCCCCAAAGCTACCAGTGTATTGCAACTGATGTTATGTCCTATGCTTGTACTGTTAATGATCCCTGTATTGATCCCCACCTCTCCTTATGCCAGGGATCCAGCCCCAGCCTGGCAGTGGGACGCTGGCCTCCCCCCAACCTGTTCCCCCCTTGCCCCTTCCCCCTCTTGGGGGGCTGGAGCTGCCCCAGCCCAGGGCAGCTGGCCAGCACCAGGGCTGGGACAGGGCATGGAGGGGACAGGAGTGTGGAGGGCAGTGAGGCAAGGCAAGCAGGCCTGCTTGGGGCCCCACTGCTGGGCTGGGGAGGGCTGAGGCCTCTGGGGCTGGCCGGGCTCCAGATGCTGCTTCAATGTCAGCTCCATGCTAGGAACATCGAAGTTTCTGCCCTTTGCAGAGGAGCAGCCTGCGGTGGAGGCCCCTCCATCCAGCACTTGTGAGCTGCATGTGGAGTGCTATGTCCAGTTGTGGCTCCCCCAGGCAAGAAGTATGGTGAGAGATGGGAGTGAGAGCAGCAGAGGCCAGAATGATGGTTTGGGCCTGGAGCCCATCAGGCATTAGGAGATGCTGAGAGACCTGGGTGTGTTGAGCCTGGAGAAGGGAAGGATCCCGGGAGACCTTGCTGCTGTTTACAGTGACCAAATGGGAGGATATCAAGAAATCAGAGGCAGGCTCTGCTAGAAGATGCCCAGTGGAAGGACAAGAGGCAACAGGCACAAGTGGAAACACAGGACATTCCACTTGAAAGAAAGAAAAACATTTTCTCCTTAAAGGATCAAAGAATGGACCAGCCCAGCCCGCTCTCCCCACCTCCCCTGTCCACCCCAGTCCAGCCCAGAAGAGCAGTCCATTCTAGAGGTGGCCCCGCAGCAGTGCCCACCGCAGGGTGCTGCAGTGCTCTGGGCATTCACACCATAGCCCCAGCCCCCCTGAAGGGCACAGCAGCTCCTGGGGGGCAGAGAGGGATGTCACCCTGTCTCCACTGCTCTCTCATCTGGGAGCCCTTAACCCGGACTACATGCAGCCACTCTGTGCCAGCCCCTCTCCCCAGGAGGGCACAAGAGTCCCGGCCACAGAGCTCCTCAAGCAACTCCAGTTGCTTCAGCAATGGAGCAGCCTGCCCTGACTTGACAAATGTAGAAAGAAGTTTTCATTTATTCTTCCCCGCAAGCACACAGTTGCTCCTTTACACTTCTCCAGACATGGGATGAATTCAAACCTTTGAGTACAAACATGATTATCACAGACAGACCGCCCAAAGCACAAGAGCTGAGTAAAGAGAGGTGGGCAGCTTATTGCTGCTGAAATAGTACCAGCTGAATCAGTTTCTTCAGTGCCTCCTTGAGCTCCTTGTTCCTCATGCTGTAGATGAGAGGGTTCACTGCTGGAGGCACCACCACATACAGGACAGCCACCACCAGATCGAGAGCTGGGGAGGAGACAGAGGGGGGCTTCAGGTAGGCAAAAATACCGGTGCTTACAAGCAAGGCGACCACGGCCAGGTGAGGGAGGCACATGGAAAAGGCTTTGTGCCTGCCCTGCTCAGAGGGGATCCTCAGCACAGCTGTGAAGATCTGCATGTAGGACAGCACAATGAAAACAAAACACCTAAAAACTAAACAAATACTAACCACAAGAACCCCAACTTCCCTGAGGTAGGCATCAGAGCA
Source organism: Apteryx mantelli (assembly GCF_036417845.1). Taxonomy (NCBI): domain Eukaryota; kingdom Metazoa; phylum Chordata; class Aves; order Apterygiformes; family Apterygidae; genus Apteryx; species Apteryx mantelli. The sequence continues at coordinate 5,640,461 of NC_089997.1, forward strand.
GGAAAGCTTGAGAATCTGGGGAATTTCACAGAAGAACTGCTCCACGACATTGCCTTGGCAGAGTGGAATTGAAAATGTATTAGCAGTGTGCAGGGCACCATAGAGAAAACCACTGGACCAGGCAGCTGCTGCCATTTTGGCACAAGCTCTGGTGTCCATGAGTGTGCCATAGTGCAAGGGTCTGCAGATGGCAACAAAGCGGTCATAGGCCATGACTGTGAGAAGACAATACTCTGCTGAAAATAAGAAAAAGAAGAAAAAGACCTGGGCAGCACATCCTGAGTAGGAAATGGCCCTGGTGTTCCAGAGGGAATTGGCCATGGATTTGGGGACAGTGGTGGAGATGGAGCCAAGGTCGAGGAGGGAGAGGTTGAGGAGGAAGAAGTACATGGGGGTGTGGAGGTGGTGGTCACAGGCTATGGCTGTGATGATGAGGCTGTTGCCCAGGAGGGCAGCCAGGTAGATGCCCAGGAAGAGGGAGAAGTGCAAGAGCTGCGTCTGCCGCGTGTCTGCAAATGCCAGGAGGAGGAACTCAGTGAGGGAGCTGCCGTTGGACATTTTCTCCTTTGTGGCAAAGGAAACCTGTCCAAAGAAGAAAAGAAAGTAAAATTTAGAGCAGGCTTCTCTGAGCAAATCCCTTTCCACTCCTCATAGTACCCTCCACACTTCCTCTGTCCTTTACCTTCTTTCAGCTCCCTTTCCAGAGCTCTGGTCTGTGCTGGCTGCGTGGGCCATGCGCAGCAGGGGCCTCTGCCTGTGGCTCCAGAGGAGTTGGTTCTGCTTTGCCACAGGTGCAAATGGAGGTGTCAAACAGGCCCAGGGATTTGGTGGGATACCTGGGAACAGGCACCGTGAGTTGGTGGAGGGGACTTGGTCCAGTGCCCCAGTGTGAATATTCTCTATTCACCATACTGAGAGCTGATTACAGCACTCATGCCAGCTATTTCGGAAAGAGAAGACCCTTGTGAGGGCTTCATCCTCCCCAACCTTGCCCTCTCAAACAGAGATGTCTGTATCCGAGTCAGTCACACCAGCTCCCACTCTAGCAAGGGTGAGAAACAGGCAAGTGAAGGCAGGGGGTGACCTGACTTTTTCTAGACATCTTCATTCCAATGAGATAGACCATCTCCTCACATCAATTTACCATCTGTGCTCTCTCTCTAGGAACTGTAGTGAGAATGGCAAGGGACTGGTTCTGATGTACACATCCTGCAGCAAATTATGTCCACCCCTTGTGTGGAAGGGCTGTTCAACATTTTGATACCTATCATCTCCAGAAAATAATCTGCAGCCAGCAGAGGAGTCTGATTATATATGGATTTAGATTTTAGATGCCTCCATTACACTGTGGGAGCATTCTTTGACGGGGTAGAAATCTTTGGCATTTCAGTTGCTCTCAGCATGAGCACTTGTGCATCCCAAGAAGAAAAATGGGCTCACTGTGACTTTATAAAGAGTCATGGGATCTGGTCTGTCAATGAGTCTTGTCCCTCACTGCCCTGCACTTGTGCCTCTCCCAGCTAAACGACACTCACACTCACAAGTTCCTCTCAGAAAAAAAAAAAAGACTGAGGTGAGAGCAGAGGACTCCAGTTTTAAAGGGAAGATTTCCAAATTCTTCTCTCTCATCCCAGATGCAGAGAGAGTGATGAAGAGTGTGACAAGGTTTCTGACTCAGAGGATCAGACCAAGGACTCTCACAGAAATGCTACAGGAAAGTTGTGCTGTTCTGGAGGACAGCTTGCAGCTTGGCAGGACACCCCAGAGAAACTGTCAAGGGTCCTAAAGATGGGCTCTCCTTAGGAGGTAGACAGCTCATGAAGAGTCAGTTCTCTTTTTTAAGAGAGAGGCAGATCAAAAAGTCTGTGAGAAACCTCAGCAAGTCCCTTCCTCCCCACTTCAGCCTACAGACAACACCAGCATCACCTTTATGGCTTCATCAGGGTTTTTCCGATCTGCTCCTTAGGACCTGCGAGCACAGAGATGCTCCTGGCCAGGGCCCTGGCCTAAGAGGTTTCTGTAGAGCAGAACTGAGCACACAGAGGGTGAGATGGGGTCTGTGAGTACCAACTGGGAAAAGACGTTGGGACAGAGAAAAAGCTCTTGGCAGGAACAGCTCCAGGCAGCAGGGATGGGCAGGGAATGATAGAGAATTGCTAATGGAAACTTCATGGGAAGATAGATATGAGCAAGTCATGGTCAGTCGTGCAACGCCAAAGCCTTCCCCAGCGTGCTCAGGTCTGCCTTGCAGAAACCTCCCAGCAGCAGGGCACTTTCCAGGGCTGTCCTGTGTGCACGTGAGAAGGAGCAGGTCCCTGAGGAGGCCACCATCAAAGGGGATTTTGGTGCTGTCTGTAGACTAAGGGGTTGGTGAAGGGTCTTCCAGAAGTTCCTAGCAGAACTCCTGATTGTTAATTAAAACTGTTAATGAGTCTCAGTCCCTTGTCAGGCCCTAAATGTGACAGCTCCATTTCCATTTTCCCCTTGCCAGGTGGAAGGAAACTTCAAGCACTATCTCAGGGAATTGCCTTTTCTTTCACTAAACACCTGCCTTCACCTTCCTTTTGAAAAGTCCCCTCTGAAATGTCCTGTGCATGAGCTAGAGCTGTGAGCAGCCCTGACCCACGCAGCACCCTCTCAACAGCAGAATGAACCTGCCCGGACGGGGGCTGATCCTTCCGCCCAGACTTTCTCCCCACAGTGCCATGAGGAGTTCCCCGGGCAGGCTGAGTGCTGACCCTCGCAAGTGGCAGAGTCACTGCCCTGGGCACACAGCACCCTGCGGTGCAGGGCACTGCTCAGAATTACAGCCCTAGGCAGACTTGTGTGCACGACCCAGCTTCACACCCCTGCAGCGTCCCTGGGAGAAGGTAGCAGCATGTCCTGTCCCTCTGACGGTGTGGCAGGGAATCTGTGCTCTAAAGAACCTCCTTCTCCTCCGCACTGGAGAAGCCACGAGTGTGATCCTTTAAAAAAAACAATCATGGGATGGGATGGGTTTAGAAGACCCCTCCAGCATCACTCTCCAGCCAGAGACTTACCGTGTAAAGGGCTCTTAAAGTTTCTTCCTCAGTGAGCTGTCTGCTGTCCTCCCACTCCACACTGCCTTTCACTTCTCTCTGTCTTCTCTCATCTTGTCAGCAAGAGCAGGCAGAGCCTGGAGCCCTGCTGCTCTTTGCAGAGGAGCTGCTCCTGGACACAGCCGTCTCTCAGCAGTGCTGCCAGGTTGCCATGAGCTCCCTCTGTCCCAGGAGCCTGGGCCTGTCAGGACCAGAGGCCCAGCTGCAAGCATGAATTTCTCTGTGCCTTGCACTCCCTCCTCCTGGGAAATGTTCACTGAAGTAGATAAAATAATCACTGATGGTCCCTCTCTAAACACTGAAGGGAGACTGATCCAGCATTGCAATTTTTCTTATCAACGAATGGTTATCTGCGATCAGAGGATGGTTATCTGTGAGAAGTGGAAACGTCCCATTCTGTAAGCCCCTATTCCCATCTCTTAACTAGGCAGGACACCTAGAAAAGAAGAGGCAAGAAGAGAGCTGATTTACCCATGATTCAGGTAACCCATGATTCAGGTATTGATTCAGATGAGTCAATCTAGGCATCTCATGCTGATTTAGAAGCCCCTGAGCTGGAGTGAGATTCAGCTCTCTCCCGTGAACGCTACAAATATACGGGAGGTGGGTTTCCCCTTGCCAAAGCTGAAGTGTGCACAACATAGATGCCTGCAGGCAAGCTCCTTGTTTAAGCTCTCATTATAACCACTGGAGATGGAGGGTGGGAGCCAGTTGCCCACACACAAACACCTGGTGACATCTGCAGAGACAGAGGTGGTCCAAGACATGTGCCAGTGTCTGCTTGCTCTGATGGAGCAAGTGTGAGCCCCACATCCTTCATCAGGTGGGGGCCAGGTGGGGAATTTCTTTGGCCATCTGAAATGACCCTCGATGCCTACTGCTACTACTAGAGCACCACTCACCATCAAGCTGAGGAACAAGCAGATCCCTACAGTGCAGACAGCTAATGCAATTCAGTGCAGACCCTTGATTTAATGACATAAAAATAGGTTGGCAGGGCCATGTCAGATGCCTGGGATTTCTTCCAAAACCGCATGTTTCTAGCAGATACAGCATGGGACCTACAGGAAAACCATGTCTTTCTGGAGTGGTTACTGGGCAAGTGCCTCAGGGCCTCTCAGGTTTCCTGCCTGTGCCCAAACAGCTGAATCCCACCTCTGCCATTAGGTAAAGTCCATCCCATCTACATCCAAGCATGCTGCATAAACAGGAGGCACATCACACCAAGGTCTCCACTCACGTCCCTGCACTCTTAAAAGCTTCCAACTCTCCTCTCCCTGAACCTCTTCTCACCACCAGATGAATAGGGACTGTGGTAATGATCTCCACAGTATGGCTGCATCAGAGGCTGTCCAGGGCCTTCTTCACTGGCACCTCGTCCTTCCTGGAGATCAGTTCACCTCTGTCACAGGCCCCAAGGTTCTGCAGAGTCAGTTCAGACAGCAAATCCCTTTCCTGCCATTTCTGCACAGCCCAGCTCTGCTTTCCTCTGGCCTCAGGTACTGCAGGGTTTGCTCCCTTAGTGGGAACCTCCTTTCACCATTACATTGCCACCTGCTATCTATGCCAGCATGTCTCTGCTCTGAAGTGGGGCCATTGCACACATGGTGTCCTTGGCTCTTGATAACAGGTTTCACCATGTCAAATCTATTCTCTGTGCCACAGCGGAGGTCTTGCAGCACAAATATACATAAGTGCATGCAGCCTGGGGCACAGACTGGAGCAGATGGAGATGCACAAGCTGTCACAGAATGGCCACGTTGTAGGAACAACTGAGATGTTGTGGGACCACTCATGTGACTCGAGCGCTGTGATTGTAGGATACAAGATGTTCAGAAGAAAGTGTCAAGGAAGATGAGGAGACAGGATGCCCTTTGTGTGAAGGGGCAGTCTGGTTATATGGAGCTCTTCCAAGGGATGGATAGGGGCTGGGTGAGAGCTTGTGAGTGAGCATCAGAGTGACATTGTGATGGGAGTTTCAGACAACCTGATCAGGGTGAGGAGGTGGGCACAGTCTCTTTAAGCAACCTGATGAAGTCTGTGGGTCACAGGGCCTGGTTCTGATGGGAGGAGGGACTTTAATCTCCCTGACATTCACTGGAAGGGAAAACAGCAGGACACTGTGCAAGCAGTCCAGGAGGTTTCTGGAGGGTGTTGGGGATAGCTTCTAAGCACAGCTCTCTGATGGGCCAATAAGGGCAGTGCTCACCTGGATCTAGTACTTGCAGACAAGGAAGACCTGATCAGGGATGTGATCATCGGTGGAAACCTTGGCTGCAACGACTGTGAAATAGTGGAGTCCCAGACCATGAGGGCGGTGAGGAAAGATAGTAGCAGGTACAGACTCTGGCCTTCAGAGAAACAGACTTTGATCTCTTCCGGGGACTGCTGTGGGATCCCATGGGAGGCAGCTACGAAGGGCAATGGAACTTAGGAAAGCCAGCCAGTCTATAAGGACAGCAGCCACCAAGCACAAGGACGGTTCATACCAATGCTCAGTAATACTAGTAAACATCTCAGGAGACCACCTTGACTAAACAGGGCACCATTGTCCAGGGAAGTAGAGATGGTGCTGGGGAAGCCAAAGCTCCCCTAGGATACACACATGCAGGGGATGCCAAGGGCCTGAAGAAGAGCTGCTAATGCTTCAATTACAGTGAAAGAATAAACAAAGAAAATGTGGTCTCACTGCTGAATGGGGCAGGGAATCCAGAAACAGCAAATGCAAGTAGGTCTGAGGAACTCAAGTCCTTCTTGACTTCCATCTTCACCAACAAGGTCTCCTGGGCTGCTGTGCCTAGATTCAGGACTCCAGAGGAGAAAAACAACCAGCTGTGGATGAGAGGGTTGAGTGAGGGATTACTTGCAAGAGCTCAACCCCTACAAGTCTATGGGACTGGATGGGCTGCATCTTGTCATAGCAAGGCCACTCTCTGTCATCTTTGAAAGGTTTTGGAGATCAGGAGAGGTCCCACTGACCAGAAAAAAGAATATGTTGTGCCCATTTTCAAAAAAGGCCACAAGAACAACCTCGGGAACTGCAGTCTGTTCAGTCTCACTTTGGTGAGGAGTGTGTCCTGGAGCCAGTCCTCTCGTATCACATTTCTGGGCCCATGAGGAAGGTGATTGGGAGCAGTCAGCATGGATTTACTGAAGGTAAAACCATTCCTGACCAACCTGATTGGTTTCTGTGATAAAAGACCAGTATTTGTGGAGGAGTGGAGAGTAGTGGATGTCATATTAACCATGATTTTAGCGAGGTGTTTGACACTGTCTCCCACAATGTTCTTGTATACAAGTAAAGCATTACAATAGGCTGGGTAGACAACCAGATGGGTGAAAAGCAGGTTGGATGGTCGAGCTTAGAGGGTTTTTATGAAAGGGTCAGGCTTTACCTGGAACCCAGTGACAAGTGGAGTATGCAGAGGTCTATACTGTGACCTGTTCTGTCTAACAAGTTCATCAGTGACCTGCAGGACACACCTCTCCTCACAGTGGTAGATGACACCTAATTGGACAGAACAGTCATATGCTTGAGGGTTGCCATTCAGAGGGACCTTAGCAGGCAGGAGAAATGGGCTGTCAGGCCCTGCACCTGGGATAGACCAACACCCTGCAGCAATACAGGCTGGGGAGTCCCTGGCTCGGCAGCAGCTCTGCAGAAAAGGACCCGGGAGTCTTTGTGGGCAGCGAGCTGAACATGAGCCAGCAGTGTGCTGTGGCAGCAATGGAGGCCACAGCTCCCTGGGTTGCATGAACAGGAGCAAAGCCAGGAGATGGAGGAAAGTGATTATCCCCCTCTACTCAGCACCTGTTAGAGCACATCTAGATTCTGCATCCATTTAAGCCTCCTGTAGAAGAATGCTGCTGATCACTCGGAGTGAGTTCAGTGGCAGACCCCCAAGGTGGTCAGGGGCCGGAGCACTTGCCTCGTGAGGAGAGGCTGAGGGAATAGGGCTTGTTCAGCCTGGAGAAAGGAAGACTTTTGAGGGCACTCATAACAGCTTCCCAACTCAAGGTTAGCACTGAAAAAGAATCAGGTTTTTACAGACATTCATGGCAAGAGACTGAGAGGCAATGGCTATAAGCTGACGCAAGTGTAGTTAAAATTGGATATAAGGGAGAAAAATCAATGAGGGGAATGAAGCATTTGAAGAAGGGTCCAGAGAGGTTAGTGACTCTCTGTTCTTGGAAGCTTTCAGGACGCTGTTGGACAAAGCCCTGAGGAACTTGGTGTGAATTCAGTGTTGATCCCAACATAACTAGGAGGTCGGACTAGAGACCTCCAACCTCCTTTCCAACCTGAATGGTTTGGTCATTCGGTCATGTCTGGCAATAGCTACTGTGATTCTTGCAGTCATGAATTCCTTTTCTACATGTGGGTTAGCACCAAACATGTCATTCCCAGAGCCAGCCTCTCCTAGTGGTGTGAGGTTGCCTCTTGGGCCTGAAAGGCTTTAAGTGCAAAGTTTAATTATGAATGACTGCTTGTCCAGAATGGGCCCTCCTTACAGCCTACAACACCTGCACATTACAACATGATGCCAAATGAGTGGGCCTTGAAAGACTTGGGGTTTTGGCTAACAGAAACCTCATGACATTGTACAAGGAGAAGTGGCAGGTCCTGCATCGGAGGGTAGAATAGCCCGTGCATCAGGACAGGCTGAGACCTGACTGGTAGAGGAGTGACCCTGAGGAGAAGGGCCTGGACCTTACGAGGGATGCCATATGAGCCAGTGGTGCGTGCTCACCACAAATCAGGCCAGCTTCATATGGGGCTGCATTAGGAAGCGAGTGGCCACCCAGACAAGGTGAATTAATATCCCCCTCGACTCAAGCGGGGCACGCGGGTCTTTGCCAACAGGTTGGCCAACCTGGTAAGGAGGGCTTTAAACTAGGAAAGATGGGGGAAGGGGAGAATTATAGTGCCAGGGTAGTTGGCAAAAGACTGCTCAAGTCAGGATGCCTCCAGCAGGTGAATGCAGCCGGGGAAGTGCGCATGGGACGTGGCTATGGAGGATCCTCTTTTACCCATCCTGGGAAACCTGCATGCTTGATCACCTCCTTGAAATGCCTGTACACCAATGCACGCAGCATGGGGAACAAACAGGAAGAACTAGAGATCTGTGTGTGGTTGCAGGGCCATGATCTCCTTGCTATTACAGAGACATGGTGGGATAGCTCGCATGACTGGAGTGCTGTCATGGATGGCTACGTGCTTTTTAGGAAAGACAGGCCAGGAAAGCGAGGTGGTGAAGTTGCTCTTTATGTGAGAGAGCAACTGGAATGTATTGAGCTGTGCCTAGGGGTGGATGAAGAGCAAGTCGAGAGCTTATGGGTAAGGATTCAAGGGCAGGCTAGCATGGGTGACACTGTTGTGGGTGTTTACTACAGGCCACCTGATCAGGAAGAGGAAGTCGATGAGGCCTTCTACAGACAACTGGAAGTAGCCTCACGATCCCAGGCCCTGGTTCTCATGGGGGACTTCGACCAGCCTGATATCTGCTGGAAAGATGACACAGATAGGCTCAAACAGTCCCGGAGGTTCCTGCAGAGCATTGGTGACAACTTCTTGACACAGGCGGTGGAGGAGCCAACAAAGAGAGGTGTGCTGCTGGACCTCGTACTGACAAACAAAGAAGGACTGGTGGAAGATGTGAAGGTCGGGGGCAGCCTAGGCTGCAGTGACCATGAGATGGTGGAGTTCAGGATCCTGCAAGTAGGAGGCAGGACAAGAACTAGGATCGCAACCCTGGACTTCAGGAGAGCAAACTTTGGCCTCTTCAGGGACCTACTTGGAGGAATCCCATGGGTTAGGGCCCTAGAAGGAAGGGAGGTCCAAGAGAGTTGGTTAATATTCAAACATCACTTCCTCCAAGCTCAAGATCAGAGCATCCCTATGAGCAGGAAGTCAAGCAAAGGAGGCAGGAGACCTGCATGGATGAGCAAGGAGCTCCTGGCAAAACTCAACCAGAAGAAGGAAGTCTACAGAAAGTGGAAAGGGGGACAGGCCACTTGGGAGGGATATAGGAACATTGTCAGGGCATGCAGGGATGTGATGAGGAAGGCTAAGGCCCGTTTGGAATTAAATCTGGCTAGAGATGTCAAGGACAGCAAGAAGGGCTTCTTCAAATACATCAGTAGTGAAAGGAAGACTAGGGAAAATGTGGGCCCTTTGCTGAATGGGGTGAGTGCCCTGGTGACGAAGGATGCAGAGAAGGCAGAGTTACTGAATGCCGCCTTTGCTTCAGTCTTTACTGGTCAGGCCAGCCCTCAGGAATCCCAGAACCTGGAGGGTCCTGGCAGGTGGTGCCAGTGGCTGCAGTCCCTGAGAGATCCCAAACCCCACTAGCAGCAGTGAGTCCCCTCCACGACTGTTGGGAGCTGCTCTCGCTGCAGAGAGGCTGCCAGAAGTGCTGTGGCTGGCGTTGACCACTTTATACCTCCCACCAGGGTGCCCCTTGGGCTCCCCAGAGCCACCACAGAGGAGATCCCTGTCTCGCTGGGGGCTGGGGGCAGTTTTGGGATTGCAGCAGTGTGGAAGCTTCCTGGAGTGTCGTGGCTCCCCTCTGCAGCCTGTCCCTGCACTGGCCCAGCCCTGCTGCCCTGCACACAGCCCCACGGCCCCACTGTGCAGGCACTGCACAGGACAGGGTGCATTCAGGGACTGGGAAACGTCCCCCCAGCATAGTCCGCATAACAGCCCTTGGTGCCCTCTCCCCCATGACCCTCCTGGTCTGCAGCCTCCCACCAGTCCCCAGCCCTGCCCACCTCACGGTAAGCAGAAAGCCATGCTCCAGGGTCTGCTGAGGTCTGGACCCGGAGAGAGGCCAGGCAGGGCTGGCCACTCCCCCATACAGGTGCTGAGCCCAGCAGGAAGATGGAGCTGGTCACAGTCAAAGATCACTCCTCACCAGGGCTGCGGGGAATGGTCAGTGCTGGAAATGGCAGGTATGAGGGGCTGGATCTGTGAGGAGTTTCCTGGGGCAGTTTCTCCTCTCTTTCCATGCAACAGCAAGCTGGCCTGGATCTTTGGACTGAGGACCCTGCTTAAGGGCTCCCCTGGGCATGAGGATGGTCTACGGGCCCAGTAGATGACCCCAGGACCTCCTCTGCATGCTCCTTGCAGTCCTGCAGAGGACCTCGGAGAGGGCTCCTCTTCCCAGGGGTCAAAGCTGCATGCCCAGTCCTCCAGCTGGGCACAGAGACTTCTCTAGGGGTGACATTTGGGGTAGGGGCCAGCACAGGGGGTGGGGGAGATTGTCCCAAGGACATGTGCTGAGGACAGGGCCTGAGGGACAGCAGCAAACTGATATGGCTCCTGGATCCTGCTTCCTTCAACACAAGCTCTGACGCAGGGTCCCAGCCTTCCTTTTGGTGCTACCCTTCAGGAGGGATGATGGCACTATGAGCTGGGAGGGTGGGCAGCATTCATCCTTCTTCAGCCACTTCCCAGGCCACATGGAAGGCCAGAACAGCAAGGACTTCTGACGCTGCACTGTGAACTCACTTTAGTGGACCCACACTCTGAACATTGTCTTGGATTACACATCAGCATTTATCTCTCCAAGACAATTTCAAGGCCAGTTTCTGCTTCCTTCTGATCTCTCCAATCCCTCCTCTGATTTCGCTGACCGTTCCCACACCCCCACCCCTATGTTCCCCACAGGGCCCTGGGCTGATGGTGCTGCTCTACAGAACAACTGGGCTGTGGGACCACAAGCCAGAGGGTGACTCTGCACCTTCTGTGCTGGTCAGGGTGGGAAGCAGACCCAACCAAATGGGGATCATGGCCTCTAATCCCTCCAGTGTCTGCAGATGTGGAAGGTGCTAGGAGGGACTATGGAGCATTTCCAAGGGTACTAGTTGTGTCCAGGTGCGCCTCTAGATCCTGCCCCTGGTATTTCACTGAGAGTGACATGAATCACTTTCCAGTCTCCCTTCCCCATGCCAGCTGGGTCCCCACTGCCTCTCCTGGGATTGCAGAGGCATTCTTTGCCTGCAGGTACCTGAGTTTAGCACTTTACCTTTAGGTGACTCTACCTTGAAGAATTTCTCACTTTGTGAGGCTCCACCTGCTGCCCACCCCAGGCACAAGCTGTCCCAGGACATCCCCTGTGCTCTCCTGGCAGCTCCAGCTTCCCCTCCAGAAGGACGGGCATCTGCCACTGTGCCTTAACATGTGGGACAGCCCTGGCTATGTACATCAGTGACCATTCATCATCACCACTGTCACTGGACACCAACGGGCAAGTCCTAAACCCAGGCCTTGGTCTCAAAGACATCATAACACGATTATGAGCTTTTTGCTTCTGAACCCGTGGAGAACCCTGCCCAGCAGGCCCTTCTTGGGTACAATTCCTTGAGCCTATTCTTGACAGCAGCTTTCGAAGAAGAGCGCAGTCTTCAGGCACTGCACTGGGTAGAACTTACTTTATTACAGAGATACAGTGAAGGAGTCAGTTCTGACCCAGCATTAGGCACAATTTTATGTGGGCACCAGGTGAGACAGAGCAGTCTGAGTAAAAGTGGGATGAATCCAAGCATTTGTGCAGCAGCAATAACAATAATAATAATAAAGTGCACAAACAAAGCTTAGTCTGAGTACAGGATACACTGGGAGTTATTTGTGGAGAGAAATGGCAATTTTACCACTGCTGAAAAATGTCCATGAAATCACTTTCCTCAGGGTATCTTTGAGCTCCTTGTTCCTCATGCTGTAGATGAGGGGGTTCACTGCTGGAGGCACCACTGCATACAGAACAGCCACCACCAGATCCAGAGCTGGGGAGGAGATGGAGGAGGGCTTCAAGTAGGCAATAAATGAAGTGCTGACAAACAAGGAGACCACGGCCAGGTGAGGGAGGCACATGGAAAAGGCTTTGTGCCTGCCCTGCTCAGAGGGCATCCTCAGCACGACTGTGAAGATCTGCACATAGGACAGCACAATGAAAACGAAACACCCAAACACTAAACAGGCACCAAATGCAAGAACTCCAGCTTCCCTGAGGTAGGAGTCAGAGCAGGAGAGTCTGAGGATCTGGGGAACTTCACAGAAAAACTGCTTCACAGCATTGCCTTGGCAGAGTGGAATCGAAAATGTGTTTGCAGTGTGCAGCACAGCATTGAGAAAACCACTGGCCCAGGCAGCTGCTGCCATTTTGACACAAGCTCTGCTGCCCAGGAGGGTCCCATAGTGCAGGGGTCTGCAGATGGCAACAAAGCGGTCATAGGCCATGACAGTGAGAAGAGAAAACTCTGCTGAAATGAAAAAGACAAACAGAAAGACCTGGGCAGCACATCCTGAGTAGGAGATGGCCCTGGTGTTCCAGAGGGAATTGGCCATGGATTTGGGGACAGTGGTGGAGATGGAGCCAAGGTCGAGGAGGGAGAGGTTGAGGAGGAAGAAGTACATGGGGGTGTGGAGGTGGTGGTCGCAGGCTATGGCTGTGATGATGAGGCTGTTGCCCAGGAGGGCAGCCAGGTAGATGCCCAGGAAGAGGGAGAAGTGCAAGAACTGCAGCTCCCGTGTATTCGTGAATGCCAGGAGGAGGAACTCATTGAGGGAGCTGCCATTGGACTTTTTGCTCTCTCCGGACATGGGGAACTGCCCAAAGAAGAAAAGACCTTGAGAAGTTAGGAGAGACTTTTCAAGCAAAAAACCCCCAAATGTTCCAGTTCTCATACAACACCCCATATTGCCTCTCTCTTTACTGAGAGGATCTTTGTGCAGCTCCCTTGCCTGAGCTCAACTTTGCACTGGCTGAGTGTGCTGTGAGGAGCAGGGTCCTCTGCGCTTTGGCTGCAGAGGAGTCAGTACTGCTGTACAGTGGTGGGAATGTGGGAATGGGAGTCACTAGCTCTGACACTCACATTTTCTATAAGGTGAAATACACTCAACATGTGGAAGGGCTTTTCAGCATCTTCACTCCCAGTTCTAAATAATGAGGTTTGAGGAACAGAGTTGTAGGGATATTTTAGTTTGCAGTTTATTTGTTTTCTTTTAGATGTCCTTGTCACCCCTGGGGAATGTTCCTCAAAGGTAGAAATCCTTGACATTTCTACTGAGTCCTGAGAGGAAGGGATTCACTCTCACTTGGTGCAGAGTGAGGACAGCTAGTCTGTCTATTAGCCTTGATCCCAGCTGTTCTGTGCTCACACCTCTTTGAGCTGGAGGGTGATCACACTCATATGTTGCCCTAAAAAGAAACGAGCCCCTGCTGAGAGCAGAGGAGTCCAGTTTCAAACTGCAGGTCTCCAAACTTCTCTCCCTTTCTCAGCTCACCAGAGGGAGGTCTCCACACTCCCCTTCTAGCCAAGGACACACAAGGCTCTTTTCAGCTGCCCCTATACAGCTGCCTACCACCATTGCCATACTCTTCGCATCTCTGCAGCTTCTTCATGGGTCTCTCAGACAGCACAGAGATGCTATGAGACAGCTGTGCCCTTCTGGAGGGCAGCTTGCAGCCTGGCAGGAAACAACTGGGAAATGGTCAAAGGATTGTTGGGACTGAAGATGGACACTCCTTAAAGAAGAGTCTGCTCATTTCCCAACCTCACGGACAGCATTTTCTGGAGCCCCACAGGTTAGAAGGGGGTTGGGGCAACCTCCTGCCCATGCAGACCCCTCTGTTGCACAACTCACAGGGTCAGTGTCAGAACTGCAGCTGAACCCCCCCAACCCCAGGGAGCCCGAGAGAAGAGCAGGAGCAGCATGGACAGGAGGGGAAATAAGGAGCAACACCATGATCCTGCTGCCAAGGGAGGCAAGGAGACAGGGACAGGCAGGCACTGCAGAGAGTCTTCACCTTACCCAGATGGGCATGCGGCCTTGCAGACAGCAACATCGCAGGGCAGTCACTGTCAGCCCTTTCGTTGGGCAGCATGAAATGGGCCTGTGGCAGGTGAGATGCCCCTCTCCTCTGCCGGAGGTCCGGCTGCAGAGGAGGTGGCTCATGCCCCGGACTCCATGGCTGTCAGGGCAGAGGCTCTGCTGGGTGGGAGAGGAGACGTGGGGGGCTTGCTCAGAGGAAGAGGGTGTCTGCACCAGAGGGACTGCCCATGACTTGCCCAAATCCATCGTCCCATGATGATTCTGTTTGTTCATCTCCTTCCCTGCCCATCTCTGCTGCCTATAGCTGTCCCTGCAGGGAGCTCTTTCTCCGTCCCAACAAATATTCCCAATCAGTGCTCGCAGACCCGTTGCCATCCTCTGTGTGCTCAGTTCTGCCCTACAGAAACCTCCTGGTTCAGGGCACTGGGCAGTGGCATCTCTGTGCATGCAGGTCCTAAGGAGCAAGTCAAGATAAACCCCGATGAGGCAATAAAGGGGATGCTGGTGCTGCCTGTAGGCTGAGGTGGGGATGAAGGGGTTTGCTGAGGTTTCTCACAAACCTACTGATCTCTGAGAGTGAAGGCTGAGGAGTCCCAGTCCCTTGCCAAACCAGAAAACTCTTTCCTTTTTTCTCCCTGCCAAAATAAGGAAACTGAAAGCGCAGACACCAGAAGGAAAGCTCCTTCCCTTTCGAACAGCTGTTTTTTTCACCTTGCTCTTGAAAAGGCCCCTCAAATATGCCCTGTGCATGAGCTAGAGCTGTGAGCAGCCCTCACCCATGCAGCACCCTCTCAACAGGAGAATGAACCTGCCCTGCTGGGGGTCGATCCTCCTACCCAGAGCTTCTCCCCACTGCACTGTGAGGAATTCCCTGGGCAGGCTGAGTGCTGATCTTTGCAGGCAGCAGAGTCACTGCCCCAGGCACACAGCACCCTTGGGTGCAGGGACACTGCTCTGAATTACAGTCCCGGTGCAGTCCTGGGTGCACTCCCAGGCTTCACACCCCTGCATCATCCCTGGGAGAAGGTAGTAGCATGACCTGTCCCTCTGACAGTATGGCTGAGAATCCCTGCTCTGAAGCACCTCCTCCTCCTCTGCACTGGAGAAGCCGGGTGGGACATCCTAGAAAAACTATCAGTCATGAGATGAGATGGTTTTAGAAGACCCCTCCAGGAACTCCAGCAGTATTGCTCTACAGCCAGAGACTTACTGTGTCAGGGGCTCTGAAGATTTGTCCCTCCGTGAGCTCTCCTCTCTCCTCCCACTCCACACTGCCTTTCACATCTCTCTGTCTTGTCTCATCTTATGTCAGCAAGAGCAGGTGGTGCCTGGAACCCTGCTGCTCTTTGCAGAGGAGCTGCTCCTGGACAGAGCTGTCTCTCGGCAGTGCTGACCGGTTGCCATGAGCTCCCTCTGTCCCAGTAGACTGGCCCCACTCGGGAACAGTGGCCCAGCTGAAAGTATGACTTTATTTCTCCTTTGTATTCCCTCCTCCGGGGAGATGTTCACTGAGGCAGACTAAAGTAATCATGCAGATCTCTACATTGCAAACAGCTAATGTAATTCAGTGCAGACACTTGATTCAGTGACAAAAAATAGCCCAGCAGCATCATGTCAGATGCTTGGCATGTCCAGCACAACCACATGTCTCTAGCAGGTGCAGCATGGGACCTACAGGAAAGCCATGTCCTTTTGGAGTGGTTGCTGGCAAGTGCCCCAGGGCACCTCAGGTTTCCTGCCTGTGCCCAAATAAATGAATGCCACCACTACCTTGAGGCAAAGTCCATCATGTCTACATCCAGCTGTCCTGCATAGATGGGAGGCGCATCACACCAAGGTCTCCACTCTTCAGTGGCACCTTGTCCTTCCTGGAGATTGTTTCACCTCTGTCTCAGGCCCCATAGTGCTACAAATCAGCTCAGGCATTAGAGCCCTTTCCTGACATTTCTGCACAGCCCAGCTCTGTTGGAACCTCATTTCACCATCACATTGCCACCTGCTAGCTATGCCAGCTTGCCTCTGCTCTGAAGTGAAGCCATTGCACATGTGGTGTCCGTGGCTCTTGGCAGCATGTTTCACCACAGTCAGTCTGTGCTCTGTGTCTCCGCTGAGGCTCTGCAGCCCAAATGTACACAAGTGCATGCAGCCTGGGGCACAGACAGGAGCAGATGGAGATGCACGAGCTGTCACAGGACTACAGCACTGCTAGAATAACTGAGGTGTGATGGGATCACTCACACAACTGGAGGGCTGTAAAAGCAGGGCACAAGATCTTCAGGAACGTTAGGAGGGAGGATGCCCTTTTTGTGAAGGGCCAGCTCAGATGTATGGAGCTCTTCCATGGGATGGTCAGGGGTTGAGTGAGCACTTGTGGAGTGAGCATGAGAGGAAGGGTGACATTGTGACCACCTGATCAGGGTGAGGAAGTGCACACAGTCTCCCTTAAGCAACCTGAGGAAGTCTGTGCATCACAGGCTCTGGTTCTTATCAGGAAACCTTTTTCTCCCTAACATTCACTGGAAGGCCAAACAGCAGAGTGCTTAAGGGGTCCTGGAGGTTTCTGGAAGGTGTCAGGGACAACCTCTTAGCACAGCTGCACGATGGGCCCATACAAATGATGTTTCCCTGACCTGGAAATTGCAACAAGGAGGAACTGATCAGAGATGGGATAGTCAGTGTCAGCCTTTCCTACAGTGACCATGAAAAAGTGGAGTCCCAGATCCTGAAGGGAGTGAGGAAGAACTGTAGCAGAGTATAGACCATGGAGTTCAGAGGAGCAGACTTGGGCCTCTGCAGGGGACTGGTGGGGGGTCCCATGGAAGGCAGTTCTAAAGGGCCCAGGAACTCCGGAAAAGCAGGAGGCCTTCAAGGACAGCACCCGCCAAGCACAGGAATGGTTTATAGCAATACTCATTAAAACTAGTAGACATGTCAGAGGAATACATTGACTAAACAGGGAACCTGTGCCTGAGCTCCAGGGCAATAAGGCAGCATAAGGGAAGGGGAAGGAGGGAGAGGCTGCAAAGGAAGAATTTAGAAATACTGTCTGGCAAGGTAAGTGTGGTGTTAGGGAAGCCATAGCACCCCTAGTATTGACACTTGTGGTGGATGTCAAGAGCATGAGGATGAGCTGCTACCGCTTCAGTAAGAAGAAAAAGGAGAAGGTGGGCTCACTGCTGAATGGGGCAGGTATCTAGTAACAGCAGATGCAGATAGGTCTGAAGAAATCGATGCCTTGTTAGCTTCCGTTTTCACCAAAAAGATCTCCCCAACTGCTGTGCCTGGAGTCCTGACAACCAACAGTGGATGAGGGTTAGTGAGGCATTACTTGTGAGAACTCAAACTATACAAGTCAGTGGGGTTGGATGAGCTGCATATGAGGGTGCTGTGAGAGCTAACTGCTGTCATAGCCAGGCCACTCGCTATCATCTTTGAAAGGTTGTGGAAATGGGGAGAGGTCCCAATGACTGGAGAAAGGCAAATGTTACATCCATCTTCAAAAAAGACCAACAGGACAACCTGGGAGCTGCAGGCAGTTCAGCCTCTCTTTGGTGAGGAGTGTGTCATGAAGTGAATCCTCTTGGATCACATTTCTGGGCACATGAGGGAGAAGAAGTTAATAGAGAACAGTCAGCATGGCTTTACCCAGGGTAAATTGTGCCTCACCAGCATGATTGCCTTCTATGATTAAATAACTGTATTTGTGGATGGAGAAGAGTAAATGTCTTTTACCTAGACTTTAGCAAGGTGTTTGACACTGTCTTCAACAGCATTCTTGTATGCAAGTTAGAATGTTGAAGTTTAGAGGGTAGACAACCGGATGGGTAAAAAGCTGCTTGGATGATGAGGCTCAGAGGGCAGTGGTGAATGCGTA
Organism: Apteryx mantelli; assembly: GCF_036417845.1. Classification (NCBI taxonomy): domain Eukaryota; kingdom Metazoa; phylum Chordata; class Aves; order Apterygiformes; family Apterygidae; genus Apteryx; species Apteryx mantelli. The sequence goes on from NC_089997.1 coordinate 5,658,249, forward strand.
GTACTCTTCCTGGAGCCAAGAGAGCAGTGGAGCACCACTGATCTCTCCACAAACCTGTCCTGTTCATCATCTTGCTTAGTGACATGGAGGAGGCAACACTCATCATGCTTGTAGATGACGCCAGACGGGAGGGGAGGGTCCAGTGATATGCTTGAGGGCTGCCATTCAGAGGGACGGAGACAGGCAGGAGGAATGGGCTGTCAGAAACATCGCAAAATTCAACAGGGACAAATGCCAGGTCTTGCACGTGGGGTAGGCCAACACTCCATAGTGTCACAGGCTGGGGCCTGTGTGCCTGGGGAGCAGCACTGCAGCAAAAGTCCTGAGGGCCCTGGTGGTCAGAAGGCTAAATATGAGCCAGCAGAGTTCCCTGGCAGCAAAGAAGGCCTTAAGCATCCAGGGCTGTATGACCAGGAGCACAGCCAGGAAGTTGAGGGAAATGATGATCCCCCTCTAGTCAGTATTCATTAGACCACATATAGAATACTGCATCCAGTTTTGGGTCCCCAGAAAAAGAATGAGGTTTCTAACTTGGAGTGAGTTTGGCAGAAGGCCCTCAAAATACTCAGGGTGCTGGGGCACATGCTCTTTGAGGAAATGGGACTTTTTTAACCTGGAGAAGAGATGGCTTTGGAGGGATCTCACAGCAGCCTTCCAATAGCTATGAGGAGGTCATCAGGAAGATGGAGGCAGGCTCTTCATCCTGATGCATGGTGGGAGGACAAGAGACAATGGGCATAAGCTGAAACAAGAGACATTCACGCAGGAGATGAGGAAAAGCTTTTCCACTAAAGGATGGCCAAGCACTGGAACTGGTTGCCCAGAGAGGCTGTGCAGTCTCCTCCCTTGGAGGTTTCCAAGACCAGACTGGACCAAGTCCAGAGCAACATGGTCTGACCACAGAGCTGACCCTGCTGTGAGCAAAGAGATTGGGCTAGGAATCTCCTGAGGTCTCTTCCACCCTGAAGGAGTACATGATTCTTCCCCCTCTGGCTCTTCACTTATGGATGTCGGGGAAGCAAGCAGGTTCCCTTTGACAGTGGAAGTAGGTCTGCTTTCTTGTCCTCCTACATTCAGAATGGTTCAAGATGCAGAGCTTCTTGGCAGGAATCCCCAACACAGCCCTGATCAACCCTTTGCTTCACTTTTAATTTCCTTTTTTTTTTTTCCTCCTTTAAGTTTGTCTCTTTTACCATCCTGATTCCGTCCCATACAACCCGCCCACCCCTGCTTACTCTTTCCCCATTGGCACTGTTTTGTTTTGTTTTGTTTTGGACTCAGAGGTGCTTCATTCCAGAAGGCCCTTGAGAAACTTGGGTGATTCGGGCAACAGATTTCTCATGAAGTTTTGCAAGAGAAGTGTCAAGTCCTGTGCCTGGGGGGGGGGGGGGAATAACCCCATCTATGAGGAGAGGTTGAGGGAGCTGGGCTTCTTTATCCTCCTGAAGTGGAGGTGAAGGGCAGTAGAGTAGGAGCCTGTGAGTGCTTGAAGGGTGGTTTCAGAGATGATGGAAAGTGGGAAACAGCGTGAGAAGGGGAAACAGCCACAAACTTCAGCTTGTGGGGTTCAGATGTGACTTCAGGAAAAGGAAATGTCACTTGAAGGGTAGAGCTGTGGTGCTACAGGTCACCCAGAGGGAGTCTGTGATCAGCCCCTGGCTTTGCATTTCAAGGAAAATCAACCTCCCAATAAACTGAGGTCTTTGTCCTCTTGGCTATGGATGGTGTCTCTGCCACCAAGACCTATGAGAAGACACTGTTTCCCTGTGGCACTGTAGCCTGCTGCCTCCTTATCCCCAACGAGCCCAAGAGGTGCTGTACTGTCCTGCACTCAGCATTGCACACCCCCACCCTCACACTGCGCCCAGGAAGAGCCCTGAGCAAAACATAAAGGAAAGAATCACCCTACTCAGGGGCTGGGTGTCAGTGCCTGGCCATTCTGCCTGATAAAACACATCAAGGTTTACTTGGCATCAGAGCCACCTGCGCATTGTCTTTGCCTACCTGCAATCAGGGCCTCCAACTTTCTGCTCTCATCAGCCCCTGGGGAGCCTTCTTTGGTAACAACCCTCAGTGGGACCCATTACAACTCCAAGAAACTTTGGGATTTACTTCTGACTTTAACTTCTTGAGAGGCTTGTTCAATCTCCTTTCAGTATCTGAGGTTCATGGACTCAGCACCAAATACACTCAAGGGGCCATTAAAATGCAAAAACCTCTAAGGAGCCATGTCTCTCCCCCTAATTTTCTTCAGTTCTTCAATTCTTGTGTGGCTAATTGGAGAGGATTCAGGAGTGAACTGAAAAGAGTAAGATGGGGAGCACCTGAAAAAGAAAGGATTTCTGCTTCTTAAGTTTTTTCAGCTTACAAAATAAGCGATATCCACATTCTCCAATTCATACTGACCCAGAGGGTCTCCTAATGAAGTCCAGACATGTAGGAAAAGCAGTATTTTCAATATGAGACCTTTATGGACAACCTTCCTCCTCACCTCCCCAGCCCTGCCATTTCTCTCATCAGCCACTGGAGACTTACATCACTCCTGTTAAAACTTAAACTTTTTCCACTTGAGTCTGTAGCTGAATGTTACAGCTCCTATGCACCAATTCCCACCTGCTTTCCTTAGACAACTACTTGCAGACACAGAAGGATTTTTCTTAATTGCAAACAAGCAAAAATAGAATATGATGCAGTTTAATAAAAAGTCAAATATACTCCTCAACCGTATGTTAAGTCCAAGCTATCTCCAGTGAGGTCCACTTTCCACAAGGAATAACCCTCCTTGAAGTGTTTTTTGACAGATAGCTAGGAAAGGATAGATAGAAACAGAACTGAGGAGTTGGATAAAGAGACAATGAGACTCCTGAAAGACGAGGCAAGCTTCAGACTCCCTGAAGCTCAGAGCAGCAACTGGAGAGTTGAGAGGTATCTGATGGATAAAGAGTAAGATATGTCCAGTTCGTCTGATGCAAAGGTGCCTTTAGAAAGGATCGGTTTAATCAGGACATGTGAAAATATGTGAGAAATCACTGAGACTATATCCACGGCATAATAGGCAGAACAGTGGTAACACAAGTTCAGGGGCAGATTAGTATTTCTTCTCCTGAGATTCACACCCTGCCTGAACATCTCCACTATTTTATCATGGGAAAAGTGGACTTTAAAAATCAGTCATTCATTTTAGCTGATGAAAGTGTGTTCATATTTTTTAAATGTTGAAAACTCTCCTTCTCCTTTTCAGTCAGAGCTCTGTTCTAACCACAAGCATCCAGTGGCACTTGGAGAGGCCCTGGTGTATCGGAGGTACCTGCCTGGGCCTGGCAGCTCTCACAGGGGACCTGCGGGAGACCAGAGCCCCTTGGAGCTGCAGATGGAGGCTGGGCAGAGGGGACCAGGGAACCTACAATGGCACCAGCCATCAGTGACCCTGTGACTGGATCACACCCCAGTTCTGGAAATCGCTTTCCTTTTCAAAAAAAAACCCTGAATAAAAACAAAAACCCAGGGTATTAAAAAAAAAAGACAACAAAGCCAAGAAAGACAAAAAGAACACACACAGAAAAATTAAAAGCTGGAAAGTGTAACAAAACATTTCTTCCCTTTAGATCATTTCCTTAATTTCTTTCTTCTTTCATTTTTTATTGACATTTTCTAAATATCTCTGGTATTATCAGGCCTGCACCATTAAAAAAGATATTTCTGTGTCTCGCACAGAGTCCAGTGGCCCAAAACCACTCACGGCCCAGGGCTGTCCATGCCACTCCTCACCCACTGTACAGAGCAAGCGGCACTCCCCAGAGACAGGAGTGACCACAAAACCAACATCCGAGCCCTGTGCCCATTGGTGGCCTGTCAGGTTCTCAGGTACACAGGACCTCACAACCCCTTACCACAGACAAGAGTCAAGTGCTGGCCTGTCAGCTTCACCTGTAGAAGTCACCTCACAGCCACTTTCCCACCCATGTGCCTCCTCCTGGTCCATCACCTGCAGAGACAGAAGGGACCTCACTTTCACCTTTATGGTCATGGGCCTCCTACTCTCCTATGAGCTTCTGAGAAACAACTAATCTCATAAAAATGTCCCCAGCCATCAGCTTCCTGGTGGCCTATCAGCTGATCAGACACAACTGACCTCATAATCGCCCACCAAGCCAATGGGCCTGCTGCTGGTCTTTCACCTGCCCTTATGGAAATGACCTCAGCATGGTCTTGGCTTCCTTCCAGTCAGGTATTCATGCAGCAATGACCTCACAATCCTCACCTGAGCCATGGGCCTGCTGCTGGCCTGTCTGAGGCTGAGACAGAGGTGATCTCACAGTCACCATCCAAGCCATGTAACTGTTTCTGGCCTATCAGCTGCTCAGTTCTGAATGACTTCACAATCAACATCTTAGCTCTGTGCCTCTTGGTGGCCTATCAGGTCCTCAGGCAGAAGTGACCTCACAAACAATTACCTTAGGCATGAACCAAAGGCTGACCTATCAGCTGCTCAGATAAAGGTGACCTTACAATCATCTACCAAGCCCACACACCTGCTGATGGCCTTTCCTCTTCTCTGATGGACAAGGCTTGTGTTCTTGCGTGGGAGGTCACTTCTGACTCAGCCTCTGATAGGCTAGCAGCGGTTCATGGCTGGGGCATGTGCATGCAAGGTCACTCCTGCCTTAGCAGCTCATAGACCAGCAGCAGGCACATGGCTTGGATGATGGTGGTGAGGTCAGTTGTATGTGCTCAGCTGAATGTGGGGGTTGAGTTAGCATCCTGGCTGGAGATCCTGGCAAGAACTTCAGATACTGCAGGCCTCAACCAACCTAGTGACACATTGCAAAAAGTGCTCAGCTGAGATGGACACCTGAACTGTCAGGCTAGAAATGACTCCCTTAGGGATGAGAGGAGCATGTGGGAAGGTGTGGACCATAACACTGAAGGGTCTTGCAGAGTTATTTGCATAAAAAAAATTCAATTTTGCAAGCTGAGTCTCAACTACAACCCTTCATGTGCTTCTTGCTGACTTGCAGGAAAGTGTTTGAGCATCAGGCGATGATTTTCAGGGTCCAAAAGCAATGTTGTGATTTGCTTCATTTTCGGAGACTCTCTCCCAGAGAACTGTGACCTGATGAATGTGGTGAGCAGAGCTGCAACATTGCTGCTCTCCATCCTAACCCCATGCACTGATGGTAGCTGGGATGCCAACAACACTGCAGTAAGCCCATGGAAATGGAAGTCCACAAGATGATGAGTCTACTCCAACTACCACACAATGTCAGATCCAAAGAACCAGCATGGTACAACCCCTGGCAGTGACTGTCATCATGGCTGTTGGATTTAGGACTATGGGAAAACACATTATACTCCTGGTCTTTTGAGCTGATTATTTTTGCGTGCATATATGTTATAATGTACCATCTATTTACTAGAATATAGTTGTTTGTGCAACTTAGCTGTTAGTTAAGCTAATACCTGAAAAGCATGTCCAAACCTTGTCTGCACACTGGTGGCACCAACACCACGTCTCTCTCAGTCAGGGGGTGGAGTGGAGAAGAGAACACCTGCAGAAGATCTGGCCAGGAGTCAGTGACGGGCAGCGCACATGGTAGTAGGCCCAGCGTGTGAAACTACACACTGACCAAATTCCCATCAGGGCCAGGCAGGCACATTTCCTTTTGTCAACAACGCCCAGCTGATTCCTGGACAGTAGCTACTCAAGCTTAGCACAGCTGAGACAAGGAAATAGTTCGAGTAGATGTAAGGGGACCTTAGGATGCAACAAGCTGAGTCCTGCCTGGGGTCTGACCCGGGTGTCCAGCAGCCTCCCATCATCAACCCTTCCGCGCGGTTCCTGGGGCTCCCTGTGCAGTTTGGAGTGCAAGTCCTTCATTAAACCTATTCTGTTTAACCCCTCATGAACCTGCAGTGTCTCTGTTCACCGGTATCCAATCCTCCCTTTCCCACCTTGCGGTCACACAAAGCCAGTTGCTCCACTCAACGGATATAGGTGTTTGTCTAAAACAAGGGCCACCCTCCAGCTCCCTTTGCAATGAGATAAATTCTGCTTTCTTTGCAATGCTGTGGTCAATCATGGTAATGAGAGGGGCCTGATAACTGCAGCTCTGTACCCCTTCACTGAAGCCACGGAAGCAGTGTTTTCCAGAGACTGCATGGCGGGATTTTTTCCTTCTCATGTGTTTTTTTGTTGTTCTCATGGCCTTGTGCCTGCAAACCCTAACGTGCGAGGAACATGGCAAGCCTTGGCCAACCCGCAAACCAGTGCCAAGGCCTTCACAGCCCCTGGGCAGGGTTTTTCCTAACACCATTTTAAAACAAAAGGGCAATGGAATAATCAGCATGGTGTTTCCCGCATCCCAAGATTTCTGTGCCTGACATGCTGAAGCACGGCCTTCTGAAACGACTGCACATTCAGCTGTTGCAGTGTGAAGTGAGTTCTCAGCACCCCAAAATCCAGACCTACAGCCTCTCAAAGAACAAGTGAACCTCTCCTGAGGAGATTGTGTTGGCCACCAGAATTATTCACTCCAGCTTCTCTGGCATCCTGCAAGAGTACAGCTTTGAAACCTCGGCATATACAGATGCCAAAAGGGTGATCATCAGCAGAGAGTCTGAGTGCCATGGTCAGGAGAGAATATATCAACCACTAGGATGAAGGGTCGTTGGGAGAAACATTGTCTTCAGTCACATATACACCCCTACAGATGGAGACAACTGCCAAAGGTTTTATAGGAGACCAAAACAACAGGCACTGAGATGAGCCACAAATGCCCCTCTGCTGAGGTACCACATGGCTTTGCAGAAGACATAGGTGCTGAACTTTCATCTCCGTTTCCCCCACCACCCTCCAGCACATCTTCCTCTGCAGAAGTTATCTTCATCCACATGAAGGCTGTGAGCACTGCCCTGAGAGAGCTCCCTCAAGCGTGTGCACCAGGTCCCTGTGACAAGGCGTGTTTGGGTGCAGACAGCGATGCTGTTACCGAGAATGCCGTGCACTTGGGCTGGGCAAAGCTTTTGGCACAGCTTCGGTCACAGCTAGCAGCGCAGCAATCTATAAAGAATTAGGTGCATGGTTCTTCCTGAGGCCATAAGCAGAGTTGTGGTTTGAAGGAGCTCACCAGAGACTGGCTACACACCTGTGTATGTGGAGAATTATTGCCTCAGCACCGGACAACATGGCAGAGGAAATGCTGTGAGACCTCACCAAGCCCTCCAGACTCACAAGCCTTCACAACAAGATAGCAGGAGCCTCTTTCCTCCTCACATAAACACTTGCAGTCAAACTCGTAGCTACATTTTAGTCCCTAATTGACAGTCTCCCTTCCCTCAAATTTTCATATCTTCTTGGCTATAGCAGCACAGTCCTTTCTGCATGTCAGAGATCTTCCCCTCATTCACTTTCTGTCATGCCAGCAATTGCTTTCTTCTCCTCGGGCAGCATGCTGTCTAATCCATGATACACAGGTTATGGATGAGGGCCTACATAACTTCTGATTTTTCAGCAGTGTTTAAAAAATGGAGAAAATTGCCTTTGCAACCCTCAAATCCCAATGCTTAGGGAAGGCTTCTTGGTTTCATGGACGAAAAGTTTAAGGAGCCTATGAAGCATATGCTCAGGCTGGGGACTTCAATGCATTTAACATCCTCAGTGATTAGGGCCAGGTCCATTTTTTTCCAGAAGTTGACTAACAACAAAGGGGCCATCACAGCCTTTGGCATTATCTGCTATGAGGGGGTGACCGTGAAATTTTGTGTTCATAAGCAGCCCAAGAAAGTCCATGAGACTCATGACCTTTTTAAACTCCCATTCTCATGGAGCTTTCCTTTCCATCCCTTCTTCATCCCATGCTACTTCCAGTGCTACCTCCAGGAGAGAAATGTGATTTGGGGCATTTGTCCCAGTTTCCTGCATATGTTACATATTTCTGGGGGTTTGACCACAGGTGTGAAACACTGGCGCTGGCTGACTGATGTTCAAGGTCTTTTCACAATACAAAAAGCATCAACATTTATTTCATGGCATTGGATATAAACAAAGAGAAAATGATAATCCCTCGTGCAGTTCTGGTCTCCCACCTCAAGAAAAAAAAGTAGGACTAGGAAAAGGGAAGGGAAAGTTGATGAAGGCAGCAAGACGAATTTCACCACGCATGACATTAGTTAGTCTTGTCACACCTTCAGCTGACTACGTTCTGAAATGGATCCTCCCAACCGTACCATAGCGAGCAAATTCTTCCTCAAGGCCTTTTCAGTCACTCCTCAAATGCAAATCCTCTTCTTCATGCTGTCATGGGTGATTTATCTGCTCACTGCCATGGGCAATATGGTCATGATAGCCATCATTTGGCTCAACCAGTTCCACCCCTAGCGTATCTCTTCCCCAGCAGCCTCTCCTTCCTAGATATTTGGTTCCCTTTGCCCCTAAAAGGTTTGTCGGCCTCATCTTGGAGATTAAGACCATCCCACGGCTGCTTGCTGGTTCCAGACCTTCCTTTCCATCTTCCTGGGCACAGCTGAGTTCAACCTGCTTGTTGTGATGTCTTTCGATTGCTGCAGGGCCATTTGCAACCTGTCAACACTGCAACATCTGTATGAAGCCCTGGTTGGGCTCCATGCACATCTTTACCCATTGGGTGATGGCATCTCTATTCTTGCTCAGCCCCACCATCTTACATACCAAGGTACCCTGCGTCCCCAGTAAAGAGACTCTTTCTTCTGTGGCCTCATCCCTTTGAGGAGAGCAACCTGCATGGGCACCAGCTACCTTCAAACATGAGCTTTGTTCCCTTCTCCACTATGTTGCTGAGCTCCTTCACACTGACCCCTGTGTCTGATGCCTGCACTAGATGCACTGTCCTGAGAATACCCTCTGGGAAAGCCATAAGAAGCCTTCTTCACCTGCATATCTCACACTGCCATAGTCATTATTGCATATGGTAGCTCCATTGTTGGCTATGTGGGGCCTGAATACAGCAAATCCTTTGCACCAACCAAAGCCTGATAAAAGGGTTCAACAGAGGGTTACCTCTGTGGTGAGCAGAGAAGCTGCTTTGCTGTAAGCTCTCAGCAGCTTTTCAGATTCCTCTAAGAAAGCACATTCAGGAGAAGCATGATTTTAGGTGACAGCCAGCAGACTAAGAACACGGTCTGTGGAGAAGCTCTGTTTCACTGCTTAAAACCCATCATCTCCTCCTCCTGCCCTTGCACTCTTGAAGCATCCTATTTGTAGAGTCATCTGTTCCTTTCCTTTATATGTCTAAAACCAAATGCAAAGGTGGAGGGATAATGTCAGCATTTATTGCCTATGTTTTCCTTGGGCTTCCTTCTGTTGGACATGTTCTTTGGTTTGAAAAAGAAATTAGCTACTAAATAAATTAAGAGGGTGGAGACAGAAATAGTGAGTTTCATTGACTTCATTAGACGTGTCTGTGAGCAGCTGGTGCCTGTACTCGTTTTCCCTTGGTCCCTATATAGTCAACAAAGAGAGAGCTCTAGAGGCTGGGTCCTCCCAGACTGTAATTGACAGGTGAAAGAAGTGTTACCAGTCTCTTCCAGACACTCTTCTCTCTCTGCACTGACAAGATGGGAGGAAGCTAACTTGCTCAAACTGAAGTGCCCAACTTCTAAAATATAACCCTGCTTAGTATTTTTTTTGTTGTTGTTGTTCCAGACCCTTCCTATTTCAAATAATCAACATGACAGCCTTTAAGTTCTTTAAGATGAGAAGATTTCCCCCTTCCCCTAAAGGGAAAGCAAGGCATTTAGGTCAGGACATTTAATAAAAATGTTTCCTCAGTGCTTCTGGAGAAACAGAGAGGAAAAAGATGTGGAAGAAAGCAGGGGATTACAGAAGAGATGCTCAGTACTGGCTTGTTTTGAAAGCAACAGCCTCACAGAAGTTCCAAGTCAAAAAAGGCAAGGACTGAAAAGTAGAAGCAATAACTTTCAACATACTTATCTACATGGATGGACTGGCATCTGCAGATAATAGTAAGTATTTTTGCTGGGAGATTAGGTTGCCTTTTGAAACACAGATGTGATGGATGTTTGCAATAGGTCGAAGTGAACAGGGAATTTCCCAGGCATGGCATGAACTAGTTCACAACCTCTTTACAATACTGTGCTTGTGAGAAAGAATCCTTTGTGAGTGGCTGGAAAAGGTAGAAAGAAGACAGTAAAATCTCTGAGGCCTCTCAGTGAAATGTGAAGCAGAGAAATCAGGGTGTGATGCATGGCTGAGAGGAATATTTCTGTCTGTGTTACATAGGAAGCAAGCAAGGGAGCAAAGAAGGAAGGATCTACCCTCCCGTCGAGACTGTGAAATTCTCACACTTGCTTCTTCGTGCTCCTGTCTCAGTAGGACGTACTGAAATTGGGCATGGGAGCAGGAAATGAAACTGTGGTTGCTGAGTTCACCCTGGAGGGTTTCTCAGGGCTTGATCAAAGGCTACAGCTGCTTCTCTCCCTGATCCTTCTACTCATATACCCGACAACAGTGACGGGGAACACAATGATCATTTCCCTTGTGTGTGTGGCTCACCGCCTGCAAACCCCCATGTACTTTTTCATCAGCAATCTGGCATTCCTGGAAATCTGGTTCACATCCTCCACAACCATCAAACTGTTGGTGATTCTGAGCTCTGGTAGGAGAACAATCCCATTTAGCAGCTGCTTTGCCCAATGCTATTTCTATTTTGCCCTGGGTTGTACAGAGTTTGCTCTCCTTGTTGTCATGTCCTTTGACCGCTATGTTGCCATCTGCCAACCTTTGCATTATGCTACCACCATGAAGCAGCAGCTCTGCACCCGGCTGGTTGTTGCTGCACGGATCCTAGGCTTCACACTCTTGAGTTACCGCCTGGTCCTCCTCTCAAAGCTGACCTTCTGTGGCCCCAACAAGATCCACCATTTTTTTTGTGACAGCTCCCCCTTATTCAAACTCTCCTGCTCTGACAAGCAGCCTGCTTTGGAAAATAAACTCCATTTTCATATCATTTGTAGTGCTGGGTTCCTTATGTTTAATCCTGGTGTCCTACATGCGCATCTTCCACTGTATTCTGCACATGCCATCAGCATCTGGGAGGAAGAAAGCTTTTGCTACATGTTCTTCCCATCTCACTGCCTTAGCCATCGCATATGGAAGCTGCATTGTTCTCTATGCACAGCCCTCAGAAGGGATTTCCTTGGAGACCAACAGAATTGTAGCTTTGCTGAACACTGTCCTGTACCCCTTCTTCAACCCCTTCATCTACAGTTTCAGAAACAAGACTGTGAAGCTGGCCCTAAAGGAAGCCCTTGGCCGTGCAAAGGTTTGGCTTTTCCCCCGGTCATGATGCTTTTCATGACAGCAATTCTAATTATGTATCATGTATTATATCACACACACATATATATAGCTACTAAATACAGGTGTCTCAGGAGATTTATTTTCTCAATGGATTGTAGCAGTGAAAGGAAGGAATGTGAATTGTGTGTCTTGGTTACAGGGTGTTATTATAAACAAAATCTAAAAAATATTGATAAAATGCTGCACACACACACACATGCTTTGCTGGGACTGGGACATAGACTGCCAGTGCATGCTGACACAAGGAAGTTTTCATAAGTCGTCTCAGGAAACTTAGCTGAAAACTCTGGGGACAATGTCCAAGGGGTGTTGAGAAAAGCGCAAAACACTTTCTCTCCCTGATTAACAGAAGGTGCTAAGCATGAAAATTAAGCTCAGACACTACAATGGGCTCAAATTCATTGGATTCAAATCCATAGTACACTTCTCAGTTTCATTAGTGTGATGAAGACAGCCTCACTGATTTGTCAATGATAGCATGTAGATGATGATAGTTTTATCATTCACTTTAGAGGGAGATTTCTTAAAAAATCATATTTTTGTAATGTACTGTCAGCATGTCCACTGTTTAAAACCCTGCTTTATCTATCTCCATTGATGCATTCTCCTGAAGGAAAAAAAAGAACATCATATTTCTTCTTGGATAACTAGGCATTTTCTACCTTCCTTTTCTTTGCTGAAGGATTATTTCATCATCAAGATTTTTTTCAAATAAACTATGTATGCTTCTATCACACTTTTTTCTTCTTGTCCATCAATGAAATTATATATTCCTCCCTATACCCCCTTATTTTCCACTTCTGTCTCCATCCATATCTTTACATGGCAAAGGGATGGGCAGAAGCATGTACAATTGATAAAAGGAAACATATTTTGGAGAAATAATCAGCACACAGAGATCCCTTTTCTCCTTTTATTTTGCAGTCCACAGGGAAAAACAAAGCACAGGGGAAGGGAAAGCATTGCCATTGCTTTACTCCTTGGCAGTTGTTTCTAATCAGCATTTCATTTTGTTAGGGCTTCTGAGGAGCAGAATTACTGTTAACAGCTCTTTTAAACTTTGTGTGTGAGCGTCCCATTTCCGAAGGGAATTCTACAAGGGTGAACTCTTTTTAGGAAAACTGGGTCCAGTTCATCTCTGCAGCCCGTCTCCTCATGTGGGACCCCAGGGAAGCTACGGCATTTTGGGTGACCAAAGCTCAGCCCAGCAGAGCACCTGGGCACTCTTGGGCAGCTCAGTCATCTTGCTCCGGGTGGGTCCTTGAGCACCACAGTGAAGGATGTGGTGGCCCTGGGTCTTCCCATCCAGGCCCACAGCTCCACTGGCAACACAGGGTTAGGGTATGCAGGCAGACGACTAGGCTCTGCCTCGGGGTTGAGATAACTGAACAGGGCGTGAGAAACTAGTGGCTATGAGAAATCATTGGACACTGCAGGGAACAGAATGAGACCCTGCCAAGTTCCAGACAGCACGGTGAGGGATGGCTGCATTTCAGCGGTGGTTAAGGGAGAGTTATATGAGAAAAGGACAAGCGTCACACATTACTGGCGTATTGGGGATCCTCCGGGGAGTAGACTCTTGCAACACCAGCAGTACCGAGGTAATGATATCAGAAGCACCATATGAGCCAGGGGTTACCTAGCTAACAGTACCAGAAATATTAAACTTGAGTACATAGGCAGTAAAACTGGCACCAATGAAGAAAAAAATACTTAGAGATGGGCTGTTTATTTCAAAGGGGATAAAGCTGGAGAAAGGGAGGGATCAAGCTGCATCATGGAAGAAGCAGCATGGGTAAATGGAGGCAGAGGGAATAAAAGGGGCCAGTCATGTGTAAGCAAGCTGCTGGCAGGGACACTTGTCTGGCCAGGCTGTGTACCTGCTCTCTGCGGTGTAGCCTATCATTGTATTAAATCCTTTTCCTAGCTCTTTTCTGGGTGAGCGTGCTCGCTGTTCTGCGTGAGTGCATGTGTGGAAGGCTTGCAGAGGTCAAGGCAGCCAGCTACCAGAGACACCCGTGCGAGGGTGCCTGTGAGGTCTCCTGCAAGCTTTGAGTCTGATTAGCTGGTGAGCAAGAACAGGACCAGGCCGTTTGTATTGTTCATGTTCATGAGTGCTGCTCGTGTCTCCGTGGTGCCTGTAAAGGTACTGTGCCCCTGCCGGAGGTGATTTTTTGGTGGTCAACCATGTCCGTACAGAGTGTGTGTACGCCTCTTGGAAGTACATGCCCAGCCTCGCTGCTGGCAGGACCAGGGAACAGAGAACTGCAGCAGTCTCCCTTCCAGCGGACCAGGAAGGAGGAATCCCTTTATTCAAAAATCCACTGGATCCAGCGTCCTTTAACAGTGCAGGTCGTGGAGGTGCTGCAGCCACTTGGTCTTGATGTCGAGGTCCCGCTTCTCCATCATCTCGTGGTTCCCAAAGGGCACAGAGGCTTAGGCTTTGGGACTGCTGCGTGAAGGACCAGCTTTGGCACACATTGTTCTAGTTCCCCACTATTGATTTAAGCAATACAAATACAGAGATCTTATAAGTGTTTGGGTCAGTGATCCCCTAGAGTCAAAGGGAGTTTTGTTTTGTTTTTTCTGACCAGACTTTCTGTCTGCCAACCTTTATCGTAAAAGTGGCTGGGGTTGGACAGGTAGTGCCATATGATCTACCCTCCATTTCTAAACCATCCACAGAAAGTAGCACTATTTAGTCAATCTAAATAGCAGGAGCAATGACCACTGTTTTGTTGGTGGTGCATAAACAGGACAGTCGTGCTGAGCAAAACTCCATTGTCTGAGGATCTGCTACACATTACTAAACACATCTTCGTCGTGTCCAAGGGTAAAAAAAAGCTGGGGGATATTTAAGACAAATAACTATCTCAAATATCTCAAGACCTGCTTCCTCCTTTTGCACAACAAACATTACTCTCATGTTAAGGATGGCAGGAAGGTATTTGGGTCAAGAAACATTTCTGAGCTCTGTCAGGCATTGCACAAACATCTCCATAGCTGCATTATTGACATTTCTGCCTGCTGCGATACTGCAGATAACATGGGCACAAGAAGAAGGTGCCCTAGCTGCAAGCTGATGTGCAGATCTGGGCCAGCACAAGGTCCTGGCTGCTGGCCTTTAAATGGTTTGTCCAGTATTTTGTGAGAGAGGTGCCCAGTCTACATGGAAAAGCATCACAAATGTAAAAGCTGGGAATGCTTTTTGTATCGTGAAAAGATCTTGAATGTCAGCCAGCACCAGTGTTTCACACCTGTGGTCGAACCCCAGAAACAGGGAAGGGCTGTATTTGCTGTGATACGTAACATGTGCAGGAAACTGGGACAAGTCACATTTCTCTCCTGCAGGTAGCACTAGAAGTAGCGTGGGATGAAGAAGGGGTGGAAAGGAAAGCGCGGTGAGAACGGGAGTTCAGGAGGGTCACGAGTCTCGGGGACTTTCTGGGGTTGGCTCCTCTGGCGCCGGCTCCATGGTCTCCGCAGCAGAGGGACAGTCTGCAAAGCACCACGTCTCATCTCTATGGTCGGCTGGAGGGGCACCCTCCCTACAATCTCTATGGTCAGGTGGCTCCTCTGGGCTGGCCTCCAGCACTTCTCTATGCTCTCCCCGCAGAGGGACACTCCGGGATCCCCCCTCCAGCCCCTTTCTTGGGCTGCTGATGGAGACAAAATGTCAGGGCCACCCGCTCATGGCAGATAATGCCAAAGGCTGCGATGGCCCCTGGGTTGTTTGCCCACTTGTGAACAAAAGGCCGCGGCCTCCCGGGGCTCCCGTCATGTGCGCGTGCGTCCCCTGGCGCAGACTCGCCCAGGCCCCGGGGCAGAGCGGGGCCCTGTGGCAGCAGCGCCCCGGCAGCAGCGTTTCCCCACCGACGCTCCCCTGCAGCACAACTCCCGCAGCCCAGGGCCAGCCCGGCGCCGCTCCCCCTCGCTCCCCGCTCTCCGCACCGGCCCCAGCCCTGGCCGGCAGCAGCCGCCACAGGCTCCGCGCACACGAGCACATGCCGGGCCTCAGTGTCGCTCCGGGCTCCCTGCGCAGCAGCCGCCAACACCCGCCGCTGCCGCAGCTGCTTTTTCGCCGCCTCGAGAGCGGTGACGCGGCAGGGCCCAGCGGGGGCGGAGCCGGCGCCACCAGGGGCGGTGGCCATGGACACACAGGCCCTGCCCCCACAGGGCCGGAAGTGCCTCCTCCCTCGGAGCATGCGCACTGGTGCAGAGGAGGGCGGCGAGGGGCGGGGCGGGGGCGGGGCCGGGGCTGCCTGGGCCCTGCGGGGAGGGAGGGAGGGAGTGAGGGGGCAAGAGGCGGCTGGTGCCGCGCGGGGCAGCGTCTCCCGGCGCCGGGCCGCCCGGAGCCTCGAGCAGCAGCGCTGGGAGCTGCCGCACCAGGGCCGAGGGCCGAGGGCTGAGGGCTGGGCAGAGCGAGCGGCTGTGTGCGCAGGGGCAGCCAGAGGCGCTGCGGCCCGGTGTGTGCAAGCAGCTGCTGGGGAAGGCCCAGCCCGGCCTGAGCCGCCTGCGGCCCCGTGGGAGCCCCTGGCTCTTGTGGCCCTTGTGCTGGCGGCCCTGCAGCTTGGTGCCGGCTGCAGTGGCCGTTTGTCAGCGCCGTCCCGGCGGCGAGGGGAGGGTGCGGGTGGAGCTGGGCTCGTGGCGGCTCCAGGCTGGAGGTGACAGCAGGCGTGGTGGGGCCAGCAGAGGTGCTGCTGGTGCTGCCCGTGGGCAGAGTGGTGTGAAGGTGCTTTCTGAGCTTCCTCGCAGACCTGCTGGTCTCTCTGTGGGCTTCAGCGTCTCCGGCTCTTGCCCAGGTTTGGCAGCTCCTTTCCCTTCCCCCCACGCCAGTAGCAGGGAGCTGGAAGCAGAGGCTCAGGAAGCTCCTTGCCTTTGGTGTCGTCCCTGGCTGGAGCTTCCTGCTGAGAAGCCCCTGGGGAAGTGTTGTGGGGGTGAACGGGAGCTGTGAGCAGCCCTGCCCGACGCAGCCCCTCTGCCTGGGGAATGACCCTGCCCTGCCGGGTCCGCTCCTTCCCCCAGAGCTTCCGCAGCCCGTGTTCAGCCTGTTTGTAGTTACCCCTGGATGTTGGCAGGAGAAGGCTGGGTTGTGCTTTGTGTGTGCTGGGAGACCGATGCTGGCAAGTTGTGCCTGAAGGATCAGCATGAAATGTGCCTCTGGCTAAAAGCTGGACTGGAGCACACAGGTGTTTTTTGCTGCTTTGAGTTTTTCTGAAATACCAGCATGCGCTGAATGAGAATGTATTCGTCTTCCCTTTGCTGTTCATTCTTTTATCTTTTTTTTTTCCCTCCCCACTTACGCTTTCTGAATCTTGGCATGCTGCTGAAGCAAAGGAAAGAAACTGGTTTGTGTATGTGTGTGTGTGTGTGTGTGTGTGTGTGTGTGTTGGGGAGGGTGTTTAAAAGGTGCAGAGAGCAGGTATTTAAAACCAGGGAACCCTGCTAAAAGTTACAGACTTTCTGCTTTCCTCTTATGTTAAAAAGCAGGAAATTGAGAGGAAGAAGAGAAAAGAAACTTTTTCCTTAAATAAAAGTCAGTAGGTTGCATATTAATTGTAATTAATTAATGGTATTAACTCCGTTTTCCCACCCTTCAAGCTCAAGGGCTTAATTTCATTCTGACTGTCCCAGGGGCATGGTGGGAAAGGGCAGAGTAAAGGGGCTGCGGCCTGGCTCTTCAGTGCAGCCACAGGGCAGGGAGCTGGGGGTAGTAAATGAGCGTGGGGAGAAACAAGTCCATCTCATGAACCTCAGCACCCGAGTTCAGCTTTTTTTTTTCAGGTTAAGGGTTGGTGTCACATCAAGCTGAGGGGGGCGTAAAGCCATGCTGCAGCAGCGCACGGTCCATCGGCTCCAGTCCTGCTCTTAGCCCATGACAGTCCTTGCAGTTTTGTGGTGAGAGGGATTTCTGACTGAAAACGAGCCCCATGAGTAGGAAGAGGATCACAGGAGAGGGGAGCACCTGCTTCCCCGGGTGGCCTGGGGTTACAGCAGCTGGAGAAGGTCCTGAAGCCGAGCCCGCAGCGAGGGATCGATGCTGCGGGTTGTCACGCTTCATTTGGAAGGCAACTGTTCCCATCTGCCAGCCTGATGGTCAACCAGCTGGTCAAGCTGGTGAGGAGAGCCTTAAATTGTGAGTGACTCGGGGGAGACGGTGACTCAAAAAAGAGTGAGGATGTGCTGGCCTGGGATGGCAAGGAAAAGGTGCAGGGTGATGTGGAGAAAAGAAACCCTGAAGGAGCCCAACACAGAGTATGCAGGCAAGTAAGAAAGTGCTTAGAGAGTAACTATGGGGAAAACTCTCACACCTTTTCTGGGAAATCAGCACAATGCGGCACCTCTCTCAAATACCTGTACAGTAATGCACGTAGCCTGGGGGACAAACAGGAGGACTTAGGAGTCCATGTGCAGTTACAGGCCTGCCCCCCTCATTGGCATCATGGAGATGTGGCTCAGATGCCTGGAGCACTGCGATGGATGCATACAGGCTCCTTAGGAAGGCCCGGCTGGGAAGGCGAGGCGGGGCAGTTGTCCTTTCTGTGAGAAAGCAGCAGGGATGCAGGGAGCTCAGCCTAGGGACGGACAATGAGGCATTCGAGAGTGTATGGGTGAGGATTAGCAGGCAGACCAACAGGGGTGGCCTTGTAGTGGATGTCTGCTATGGAGCGCCTGAAGAAGGGCAGCCTCTGCAAGGCCCAGGGAGCACAGAGCTGGGGAGAGGAAAATTCAGCCTGCTCCCCAGATACCTATTCCTACCCAGGCTCAGAAGCTCAGACCAGAGGCTTTCAGGCAACGATGTGGCAGTCACCGTGGGGGCCCCCATATTACAATGTGTTGGTGGTGACCATGGGGACACCTGTCACAATGCCTTGGTGGTCTCCATGTCATTGCCTCCACAGTCTCTACCTACTTGGAGGCTTTCATTGCATTTCTTCTGGATAAATTCAAGCACTTCACTGAATTGTGTCTTTTCCTCAGTGCAGCCCTGGCTGTACCCCATGTGGAAGGGGAAAGTCCATTCAGGCAAAGATGTGCTCAGCAAAGTGGGCTGTGTAGCTCAGCAGGGCTCTTAATCCAGCCCTGGGGATGTCCTCCTGACTTTGCCTGCAGCTTGATATCAGTGATCCAAAGAGCCTTTTAGCCCCTGTGGGAGATACCTAAACAGGCTGGAAAATGAGGATGGGCAGAGCCAGCCCTGACCCACAGGCAGCACTCTGGGCTCACAAGCTCCGAGGAAGGAGAAATCTGCCCAGCCCAGGTACTGTGGGAGATGCGTGAAGGCCACCTCTGCCAGTAGCAGGACCCAGCGAGCTCTGGGGGTCTTCAAAGGATGGAAATGCCAGTTTTCTTTTAGCTTGGCGGACTGCAGGGTATAAAGTGTCATTTCAGGGTATTTTGCATTTCCTCAGAGAGGTTTAGGGTCAGTGAACAACCACCTTGCAAAGTGGCTGAGCTTTCTCAGTTTTACTCGGGATGGATTTTCCTCTAAACTGCTGTGCTTTGAGATTTATTAGGGCTTTTTCTCTCCAGGATTTCCATGGGGGATTTAGGGGTTGCACAGTGTGTACAAGGGCACTGTGATGTGGGTGGCATAGTGCCCACAAGGGAATAAAGATTGGTGGGGTCCATGGAGACTGTATCTCTGCCCTGGGCAGTCCCCCGGGGTCCCCACACTGAGGAGAGCTGCTCAGCCTGGAGGGAGCAGCTCCCCTCCATACCAGGGCAGCAGGGAGCTCTGGCAGCACTTTGCTGCTGCTCAGACCACAGCCCCAGCAATTCCTGCTGCAGCGCTGCCAGGCAGCTGTGCACAGCACTGCCAGAAAACATGTGGATTTGGGGAAAAGCTTTCTGCAGCTTCCCAAAGCTCAGATCAGCACCAGCACACAGCATGCTACTGCAAGCAAATGCAACCCCCTCTGAAGCCTCCCACACAGGGGCCTGTACTTCCTAGAGACATTAGAAGCTTTTTTTTCCCTAATTTGTAAAAACAGAGTTTCCTAATTTTAACTTAAAAACTGCTGTTATTAATGAGGACTGCCTCTATCCCCCTCTGCCAAAGCACTGCCAAAGAGATCTGAGCAGCTCAGCCAGGCAGCTTCCCCTGCAGCCCCACTGTGTGAATAGGAGCAAGGCCAGTAGATCAAAGGAAGTGATTGCTCCCTGTGACTCAGTATTTGTTAGATCACATCTAGAGTACTGTGTTCAGCTTTGGGACCTCAATATAGAAAAGACGTCAACAAACTGGAACGAGTTCAGTAGAGGGTCATGAAGATGCTCAGGGGGTTGCACTGATTACCTAGTGAGGACAGGTGAAGGAACAGGGTTTGTTCAGGCAGGAGAAGAGATGATTTTTGGGAGCAATAACAGATTTCTAATACCTACGATGAGGTCATAATGATGATAGAGCCGGGCTCTTCACTGTGGGGCAGTGTGGGTGGATGAGAGACAACAAGCAGAAGTTGAAAGAAGAGTGGTTTAGACTAGACAGTGGGAAAAAAATTGTTCACCATGAGGACAGTCAGGTATTGGGAGAGGCTGCCTGGAGAGGACGAGCAGTCTCCGTCCTTGGAGATTTTCAAGAACTGATGGGATAAAGCTCTGAACAATGTGGTTTGATGTCAACCCAACCCTGCCTCAAGCAGGAGGTGGGACCAGAAATATCTAGACATCTCTTCCAACCTGAAATATCCTTTGATCCTGTGATGTATGTGTCTAGGACCATTACTGATGATCCTAGGTATCTGAGAAAACTGAGGGAATGGGGAGATGTGGCATGGAGCTTCAAGGTTATTCCCAAAAGGCAGCTGAAGGCCAGAGACACACTGTGAGAGCTGGGCTGCACTGTCTTCTCGTGTACAGGAAAAGGACTGCCACACACCAGCACACCTGAGGGGATGTGGAGTGCCCATCTCAAGCTCCAACGGGCAGACCTCTGTGATGGCACTAATAATGAAATGACTGTGCCCCTCATAAATAAACAGTCTGCCCATTGAGATAAATGTCTTGTCCTTAGAAGCTACAGCACAAATGTCTGCGTCCATGGAGCCATGCTCTTCTCCCCTTCCAGCAAGGGCAGAGGACAAGGAGATGGCATCTCATGATGCAAGTCCAACAGGACCAAGAGGAATCATGCATGGTGGCACCCACTGGTGCCACAACAGGTGCAAAGGAGGTCCCTGGGCACCTCCCAGGGACAAGAGATGGACCTGAATTGGGAGGACATATTGGTATCTCTGTTCCCTTCAGCCCCCAACATGCCAGGTCCCTGTGCCTCAGGGAGAGGTTTGGGAGCACAGAGCCTGGCACCCTGGGGGGACTCACCCCATGCCCAAGGGCAAGTCTCCATGGCTGGGAGGAAATGTCTGTGGCTCAGCCTCTTCCTCCCCACTGACCACCATGGGAGGCTGGAGGGACCAGCTCAGGCGATCAGGGCTCTCTAAACTTGAGAGAGTCAGTGAGCAGCCATCTGCAGGGAGGTGAGGGGAATCCCATTCATGGGATTTCTCCTGGCTTTGTGTCGTGAGTTTGGAGGAGTCCTGGCAATTGCCCTGCCTCAGTTTCCTTTCCAAAGGGGCATGAGTGAGGATTGAAATGACTGGGAGTTATGCATAAAGGCAGGCCTTGCCGGAGTTCTTTACAAAGTTTCCAGAGTTCAGAAGTTTCAGTCTCCTTTGAGAGCCAGTTATGCACTGCGCACTGTCTGCAGTCCTTGGGGAGAACCAAGATGCAGGTCCATCTTCAGAGACTCATTAGTGCTATTAATTCCAAGACACTCTGGAGAGCCGGAGGCATTTGGGTGCTGCTGGAGACACACTGCAGGAGATGCTGGGTGAAGATGGAAAAGGCAGGGCAAAGCCTGAGCCCTGGGCTGTGGTCTACAGAGAGTCCAGGGAAGGAAAGGATGTGGTGGGGAAGATGCAGAGGCTGAGATCCCAACCTTGGTCTTCATTCCCAGGTACCATCAGCACAGAGGTCATCCCTTCATGTTGAGGACTGCAGGTTGGTGCTCGATGTCCTGAGGTATGCCAGGGCGCTGTTTATTTTGCTGCTGGGTGTTTGTGCAGTGGAAGTTTGTGAGTGAGACCAGAGTCTCAGTCCTGTCCTTTTCTGCATGTCTTCCCACCTCAGCTCCCTTTTTCCCCCAGACTCTCCTGAGTCCCTGGCACCACAGAGAAGAGATCCTGGGGAGGGGCTGTGGGTACTGACTTACAGCTGGGCTGCCAATTTATTGGAGCCAGCCCTGAGGCACTCACCCACCTCGACTGGAAGAAGTGTTTGGGCATGGTGTTTGGGGCTAAAAATGCATTGCTCTTCTCTTCCCCAACCATTAAGGGCTTTTCCTCTCTCCCCCTTCCCATATTCTTATAGGATTTGGTCTCAGGCCCTCAGCTTTCTCACAGTAGATTCTCACTTATTTAGTGGGGAGGGTTGGGGACTTAAGTCATTCTGTGCTGATTCTGGAAGCCTCTTACTGGTGCCTATCATTATGACCTCCGGGGAAAGCCTAGGAGATGGGTGAGAGTATGGGAAGCTCATCCATCCCAAGAGCTCTCTTGACAGTACAGGCATCTCCTTGCACATCAACTCACTGAAAAGTCTAAAGGGAGAGGAAAGGAATAGCAAGGATGCGATTTTCTCTATCCCTATTTTTGTGAGAACTCCAGGAAGGGTACAAGGCAGAAGGCTGTGTGTCTCAGGCATGGACTTTCCCTGACCATGCAATCAGGCATGTCCTGGCATTGCCCATGCCCCTGAACCTGCTCCTGTCCCCCCTCACCCCAGCACCCTGGCGACCCCCCTCGTAGTGCCCAGCAGTGCTGAGCAGGGAGCCCCATGAGCACAGCTGGCCATGCTGAGCTCCGGCTGCTGGGCTGGGGTGTGCAGGGAGGCAGCCCCTGAGCCCTCAGGAGCTGCTGCTCAGGAGGGAAAGAGGTCAGGCAAATTATCCTCCCTGCTCTTTCCTTTCCTTACTGCACAAAGCCCCTCTCATGTGGTCTGGCTCACTCACAGCTACCGTTTTCTCTTTCCCATTTACTTTTTCCCTTCCTCCTCAACGTTTTTTCTCTGCAGTTTCATACATAATGTGGGTTCATGAGTTCTCTGTGCCAGTCCCACTGCAAAGTCCCTTATTCATCTGAGCTAGTAGATCTTGACCTACCCTTTGCCAATGGAAGAAATTGGCCTGTCTCCTTAAAGTAAGTTCCCCTCCCCTCCCCTCCCCTCCCCTCCCCTCCCCTCCTCTCCTCTCCTCTCCTCTCCTCTCCTCTCCTCTCCTCTCCTCTCCTCTCCTCTCCTCTCCTCTCCTCTCCTCTCCCTGCCCCTGCCCCTGCCCCACTCTGCCTTGCCCTTTTTCCTCTGGAGTTTGACACACAGTGCTTTCCAGCACTGCAATGGTGATCCAGAAGGATCTCTTTCCACACCCCATATACTGGGTCCTACTGGAAAAAAAAAAAGAAAAAGGAATAGGAAAGGAGGCTGTGAAAATGCCAGCTAATGCACATTCTCTCTTTATCCCGTTCACAGTGAGCAAAAGAATATAGGTTTCATTTTTTGGTGCCAGCAGTGTTCTTCCTGACTCTTCCTGAAAGTAAATGCCAAAATACGTATCATTTCCCACAGGTCCACGTTGTGGAAAGTGCAGAAAAAAAGACAAACAACATCATATGGATAAAGGAGAAGGGAACAACTGGACATTACCAAACAAGT
This sequence comes from Apteryx mantelli, assembly GCF_036417845.1. Classification (NCBI taxonomy): domain Eukaryota; kingdom Metazoa; phylum Chordata; class Aves; order Apterygiformes; family Apterygidae; genus Apteryx; species Apteryx mantelli. The sequence goes on from NC_089997.1 coordinate 5,681,314, forward strand.
TCCTCTTGCTGGGAATGGGGAATGGTGTCCCAACACTCCAAACACCACTCTTCCTCCTCTCGCTCTTGATCTACTTTGTGACTGTGGTTGGGAACAGCCTCATTGTTGTTCTTGTGGTGGCAGACCAGCATCTGCACACCCCCATGTACTTCTTCCTGGGCAATCTGTCCTCCTTGGAGACCTGCTACAGCTCCACCATCCTGCCTCGGCTGCTGGCCAGCCTCTTTACAGGGGAAAGGACCATCTCTGCTTCTGGCTGTATGGCTCAGCTCTGTTTCTTTGGGTCTTTTGCAGCTACTGAGTGTTTCCTGCTGGCAGCCATGGCCTATGATCGATACTTGGCCATATGCCAGCCCCTGCTCTATGCAAGCCTCATGAGCTGGAAGGTCTGTTTCCAGCTGGCAGCAGTATCTTGGCTAGGTGGTTTGGTGTTTTCTATAATAGTCACGGTCTTCTTATCAAGGTTAAAGTTCTGTGGCCCCAAGGCTATTGACCACTTTTTATGTGATTTTACCCCATTGCTGGAACTCTCCTGCAGTGACACCAGGGTGGTTAAAATAGTAACTTTCATCCTGTCTTTCTTGGATTTAATCTTCCCCTTCCTGTTCACACTGGCCTCCTATATGTGCATCATAGCTGCCATCCTGAGGATCCCATCCAGTGTGGGCAGGCAGAAGGCCTTCTCCACCTGCTCCTCTCACCTCACCGTTGTCACTGTTTTCTATGGCACCCTCATCATTGTCTACCTGATGCCCAGAACAGCCCCTCTGAGGCAGCTCAGAAAAGTGTTCTCCTTTTTCTTCACTGTCCTCACGCCCCTGGTCAATCCCCTCATCTACAGCCTGCGGAACAGGGAGGTCAGAGAAGCCTTGAGGAGGGTGCTCAGGAGAGATTTGGGTGGCATCCAGAGCTCATGCTAGTCGACTGACATTGGGCGCAAATTCCTTCCAGCTCTTTTGCAAAGTCAAGCACTAGGTGCAGGGGACCTCTTTAGAAGTGCCTGGCATTGAGCCTGCTTGTTGAGTGACAAGGGGATGAAGGGGAAAGGTCATTGGAGACAAATGTTGTTATTTAGAAGAGAAGGTTAAAAATGTCATCCGTTAGCTTTTTCTTTGAGCATGGTGGTCTTACATGTGGTGAAGTGTCTAAGTCTTCTTTTTCTGGGAATTTAGAAGAAAGAAATTTGGGATGACATAGGAGTACCTTCTATGGACAAGTGTGTGTGGGGGATCTTTCTCATTGTGGGTCACTGGGATGGGAGCCCTCTCCCTCAGCCTTGCACATTTCCAGGGTAAAAGCTGGCATGTCAGCCTGCAGTGCATGTCCCCTTTCTCTGGAGTCCTGAGAAAAAATGTGCCCTTCTATACGGGGGTTCAGTTGGGTTAATCCCATCACACCTCTCTTCCTTCCTCTGGCCTGGCATGGCCTCAGGGACCAGCTAGGGATGCAGCAGCTGGGTGGTCTGGGTGAGGAGCTGTGCTTTCTCCTGCTGCAAGAGGAGGTGGAGAAGCTGGGGTGTGGCGGGGGAGGCAGTTTGTGTTGCTGAGGGATAAAAAAGAGGTGCGAGCGACACCTGGGTCTCCCTCCCCCACATCCTTCCCTTCCCCATACACTGAGGGATCAGGAAGCCCCCACTCTAGCTGTGCACCTCTGGCTCCAGCTGCAGCTCTGCTCTTTGCCCATTAGCTTCTCATAGGGAGATGGGGACAACCATCTCCCATCCTAGTTCCTTCACCCTTGGAAGATCAGGCTTCCCTCCCCTGCCCTCCTTCCCGATGGAAAGCTTTTACCAAGGTCCTCCAGAATTTAGGGCAAGGGTGGGCTTAGGGGCCAGGTTCCCCACACATCTCAACTCCTTTATCTGTCTGCAGTATGGGACCTTGGGAGTCACATCTTGGTTGATGGTGTTTGCCACCAGGGCACACTGCTGAATCTTCTTCAGCTTCCTCACCAAGAGCCCCAGGTCCTCTTCTGCAAAGCTGCTGTCTCACCAGTTAGTCCCCAGCCCACCTTTGATATGGGGCTATTGGGGTTATTCCACCCCAGCTCCAGGACTCTGTCCTTTCCTTGGCTGAATTCCAGGAGGCTCCTGCCATCCCAAATCGGCAGCATTTGAGGTCTCCATGAATACCAACCCAGCCCTCCAAAGTACCGAGCAGTAAATAACAAAGACCAGAGCTCCTGGATCATTGATGGATGGGCATTGAGGGAACATTGCCAGTGTAGCCCTGCAGAGGGTCCAGCACTACTCTGTAGTTGATCACAAGGAGACAAAATTATCCAGGGTCTCTTGGGAAAGAGCAAACTCCTTGAGTGATATTGGAGGAGATTTGTGGGACTGTGTAGATCTTGTTCTGGGATGTTTTATGGGGCTTGTGAGAGTGCACAAAGCTTATGCTGGGATGTTCCAGTGAAGGGCCAAAGGCAGGAAAAGGATGAGATCAAGGTGAATAAGGAAGAACAAGCATAGGAAAACAGAGAGGAGAATGGAAAAAGGGAGCAGTCCTCTGTCAGCAGACTGATGATTGATACGCTTGTCTGGCTGATGGAAGGGTATGTGGTATGTGAGAGCATCTGCTTCATTAAGGTTATCTGATCACAGACCTTTACAGTGCAAAACAGATAATAAGTAAAGGCGAAGTACTTAACAAAACCCGCAGACACAAACCTGACAGACAAGCATAACAGCGACAATGACAAGACCAAAAGTCTCCAGTCACTAACTGACAGGCCATGAAGAAACTACAGGCATAGCTTTGGAGAAGGCCAACTTGGGCTTTGTAACTGATAAGAAGGAGGAAACAAGACATGAAGATTTTGGATATTTGAGAGGTGCTTGTGGGACTATACAAAACTAACTAAGGAATGTTTAGGAAAGGAGATCAGGGAGGAACAAGGATCTAAAACAACATCTTTTCTGAACTGACTTACTGACCACTGGTAGAAAAGGGAGCCAGACTGATTCATTGGGATCATTTCAGCATCTCCCTCAGAAGGAGGTGGATCATCTTCCAGTCTCTCTGATGATGGCAAAGTGAGCTCAGACCATGATCTGAGACGTTCAATGTCTGGCGTGATGTGACACTAATTCTACCCTCTGGAGGATCACTTTACTGTGATTACAGCACACTGGAGGGGATCTGAAAAATCCTCCAGATAACTGGATGCATCGAAAGATGCCCTAGATGATGGACAAGAAAATCCTGCAGGATGTCTTTAATCTCAGTGTACAATTGTTGCTTGATATGTTCGTTGAGGTTTAAATTTTAAAATACTGTTATTGTCTGCCTGGCTTTCACTTCTGTCTCTTTAATTCCTTTTAGATCTTGGATCTTGAATGTGTGACACATCTTTTGGGGAGGGACGGGACACAGACAGGCCTGGAAAGGGCTTACTGGGTCATCAAGATAGATGTACACATGCTATGGCCCGTATCAGGTATGATCAGTGCCAGGAAATGCTCTGTGGACTTGATGTCCTCAGGACTCAGTCATGGTCAGGTGGGATGCCCTTGGCCTGCTTGGTTTCACACATACCCCAATAAGCATTTTAATTTGACCTAAACCCCCACACTTCCATAAGAAAGAAGGATGAAAAATTGGCATTTCTAGGACATAAATCACCCTGTTTTCAGAGAAATGATGAAAAACTCCAGGGGAGAAACATCCATTAGGAGACAGGTCCAACATATCTGTGTCTGAGACCCACCCATATAGGTCAACAGGAAAGCCTCTCAGGATGGCCTACCAGACTGAGGATGGGGGTTACTGCTTACGGGTGTATAAGATTCATTCTGGGATGGCGGGAAGACCATTTTGGGATTGCGCAAGACTTACAATGGGGTGTTTAGGGAAGGACCAAAGGCAGGAAAGGGAGGGATTAAGGTGTTCTGAGGGGCTAAAAGCACCTGATCACCCCAGCTTCTTCTGTCTTCTTATTAAATTCCATTTTCTGGGGTGAGGGGGCTCTCTATTCTGTGTGCATGTGTATGTAAGGAGGTCTCAGTGCCAGCCGCTGGATTGGGGATTACGAGTCATAGAGACCCATCTGCCTGGGATGCCAGCAGCTGGAGGGACTGGAGTGTGTGCACGTTGTGTGGGTGTGTATGTCAGTGTGTGTAATCACTAGGGAATGTCAAGCCAGACTAGCCAGCAAATAGGATAAGAGGCTTGGGATCCAGTTATCAGAGAGGCCATAAGTCTGGGCTGGATATTGGAGAGCCCAGAGGGTCTGTGAGTTGGCTGCTGGAGGGACCAGGTGGTCCAAACCAGCTACAGGAGAAACTGTGGGGTCTGGATTTCTGGTACGGGAAGAGCCATAATTCTGGACCAGGAGGGGAAGTTGCCCTTTATGTGAGAGAGCAGTGGGAATGCAGGGAGCTCTGCCTCAGGAGGGATGATGAGCAGGTAAGAGCTGACGGGTCAGGATTAGAGGGAGACCCACATGGGCGATGTTGTGGTGGGTGTCTGCTACAGACCACCTGATCAGGAAGAAGTAGGTGAGGCCTTCTTCAGACAATTGGAAGAAGCCTCATGTTCAGAGGCCCTGGTCCTCACAGGGGGACTTGAACCACCCTGATATCTGCTGGAGGGACAACACAGCAGGGCACAAGCAATGCAGGAGGTTTCTGGAGCACATTGATGATACCTTCCTGACACAGGTGATTGAGGAGCTGGTGAAGTACCTCATGCTTACAAACAAGAGTTGGTTGGGAATGTAAAAGTCAGGGGCAGCTTTGGCTGCAGCAAGCATGAGGTGGTGGATTTCAGGATCCTGAGAGGGGGGAACAAGGCAAATAGCAGGATCACAGCCCTGGACTTCAGGAGACCAGACTCTGGCAGGTTGATGGACCTGCTTAGAAGAACCCCATGGGATACAGCCCTGGAGAGAAGAAGGGTCAAGGAGAGCTTCTTGATTTTCAAGGATGCCCTCTTCAAGCTCAAGAATGTTCCACTCTGACATGCAGGAAGTCAAGCAAAGGTGGCAGGAGGCCTGCAAGGATGAACAAGGAGCTCCTGACTAAACTCAGGCATGACAAGGAAGCATACAAGAGGTGGTAGCAGGGTGCTTTTCAACCTCAGTGATTCTGTGATTCTGTAGCAGAGAAACTCATCTGTTTGTGTGTGTATCTGTGTGTGAGGCAACTGGGGAGGCAGGGGGACCCAGCGGCCGGCTCCTGGATAGACTGCAGATCTAAGACCAGCTACAGGAGGGATCCTTATGATATATTTGTATGTATAGGTATATATTTTCCATTTACCAGCTTTCATCCTGATCAGCCAGAGATGGGAACAGGATGAGGCTGCTGGTGCTGTTTGTGTTTGTGTGAGTGTTGAGTGTTTCTGTCTCTGTTCTCCTGTGGCCAGCCGTGTAGGTCCGTAAATGTGTTTTGTGTCTATGTGTGCATATGTGCCTACTGGGGATGGAAGCTCAGCCTTGCTACTGCCTGGACCTGGGCACAAGGAACTGTGGCAGCCTCACCTCTGTCAGGTTTCCAGATCTAGTAACTTTTAACATCCTGGAACTCTTACCATTGGATTGCTGGACCTCTCTTGCAAGACCAAGCATCCAGAAATGTTTCCTAGGGCACCCAAAATCTATTAGGATTCATGTCTTCAAAACCACCTTGGTGGAGCTTAGGAGATGGTAACACATGCATCCATGGAGAAGATTTGCGTTTCAGGCTGGGAGTCATTTTACCAGTCTTGGAGAGACTAACACCTAGGGGTTGGATGACACTGCCTAAATACAGGCATTCAAACCACCCTGTGGTGTTTGAGACACCAAATGGGGCTGGCAGAACTGACAGTCAAACATCACCTTCTGGAGGGACTGCTGAAGGATCTGACAGATACCCACCTCCAGCACCAAAAATGATGCTAGGCACTGCCTTTTAGCAAATGAATCCTGTCTTAGGTGTCTCCATGTTCACTGGCAAGCTCCCTTTACCATTAGTAAAGGGTCGATTCAGCTGCCCATGACAATACCAATGCCAATAGTCATCCATGAATTGGCCACTCCATTGAGACCTGGAGGGCAGCAGGGCCTGTGTCATGTCTGACAGCCCCATGTAGAGCCCTTGGTTGCTACAGGGGGTCCGGAAGGCACCAGGCACTTGCGTGTAGATAACTGATTCCTGCCAGGAGCAGGGCCTTGACCCCAGCACTGCTTCATGCTAACCCCTGAGAGAGCAGCAAGGCCAAAATGGGATTTTTCTGCATTCCTCCACTCAAAACAAAGACACTCTGCAACCATGAGACAGAGATGTACTTTGGGGAAATGAATAAATGTGAAGGATTCTAACCCTGTGACCCTTCTTCCCAGCAGCGGTGTTTAGGATCGCTGCTGCTTCTTACTTCTAGTGCTCTCCCTGTATTTTAGCAGACAACCCTTTCAGGAAAAATGCACTTCTCTCTGGAACAGGAAGAAAACCCCAGAATACCTTGTCTTCCTTTGGCTCTATTGCTTACGATGAAAGCATCTGGGTGAAGTTTAATTCTGTTAAGGAAATTTCCACTCTACTCTAGTTTGGCAGAAAGAACATGCAAGGTCGTGCACCCTGCAAGCAGAACATCTTATCTGACCTTGCCTTAGCCCTGTTTTTCATACAAAGTTGAAGAACTGCAAAGAAACCAGTTTAATCCAGCCAGCAGTACAAAAGCTGTTCAAAGGTAACACCAGAAGAGCACCTGAATCCACTTCTGCTCAAACTACTGACCTACACCCATTGCTTCCCTTGGGAAACTAATCTGTCATTTTGCAAACTTCTGTGATTGGAGCTGTGATGCCTAACCCAGCTGTGGGGATACCAGCAGGACAGGGCCAGCAGCTCCCCCCACCGATACTGCATGCCTATGTTTATCAGCCATGGTCTCTGGGAAATCTAATTCAATAGGCACAGCAAATGCCCTGGGTGCGGGAAGATCTGGAAAAGGCAGCTCGACTGTCTTCTACAAGAGCAGATGGACATCACCCTTGTTGGGGGGATGTTTTAGTATTGTTACAACAGATAGTTCAGCCAGGGGATAGAGAACAGATATTGGCAGACTGAGATGATAATCAACAACCTTGACCACAAGTAGATCAAAATTGGGATTACAATAATACAAATGATCAGGCAGCATCCGAAACGGCAAGCCAAAATCTAGTTTTAGCAATAAGAACTTCAGAGCAAATGGGTGTTATCTCAGAAAAGGTACTATCATTAGCAAAAGTCTGAGGAACACCCGAGAAATTTTTTGGAATCGCTCATGACAAGCCCTATTATGCTATTGAGGGATGTCTGTGGAAAATGTTAATGAAAGGCTGGTAGTGAGTGTATTGGTCCAGCAAGCAGCACCAGATATCCATGAGTATTTCAGAAAACATGCTCCAGGGTGGCAGGGAGAGGATTTACAGAAGATACTATCATTAGCAACTTTCATATATGATGAAAGATCAGAAAAAGAAAGGAAGGAGAAGGAAAGGCGAAAGCGGGAGGAAGTGAGTATGTTGGCAGCAGTAGCATTGGGAGGAATTCCAAAGGTGAAAGGAAGGGGAATAAATGGGAGAGGATGAGGTCAAAGAGGAAGAGAGACCAGAAGAGCAGGAATGGGTGTGAAACAGCACCCCCTTTCCTGGGAGGCTGAACAGGGAATTGAGACTATGATTGCTGATTTGATTAAGAACGGAATTATAGTACAATGTACTTCCCCTCCCCTGTATTGCCTGTGAAGAAACCAGAATTGGACCCAAATGGGAAACTGGTATACCGCTTTGTACAAGATTTGCAAGCAATTAATAGAATAGTGGATCTACCACACTCTGTGGTCCCTGATCCGACCCAAGTCCTTACGGAAATTCCCTCAGATGCAAGCTGTGTTACTGTTTTGGATCGAATGGCAGCTTTCTTTACGATACCAGTACATGAAGATTCACAGTTCCTCTTTGCCTTTACTTGGAAAGCACAGCAGTATGCATGGACCAGACTGCCACAAGGATCCATGGGTTCTCCCACACTGTTTTCGAGAATATTGAAAAGAGATTTACAAACGATTATGCTGTCAAAAACCTGATACAATATGTAGATGACTTGTTGATTGTGAGTACTGATTGTGATGTTTGTTAGCCAGATATTAAAACATTGTTGTGTGCCCTAGAGGAAAAGGGACATAAAGTCTCACTTGCCAAAAGGCAGTTGTGCCAGCAACAAGTTAATTATTTGGGAATGATAATTTGCTCAGGAGAGAGACTGATCTCATCGGAGTGAATACAAGCAACCCAGGAAATACTAGTCCTTCAGATGAAAAGGCAGGTTAGGGCCTTTTTAGGTGCAATAGGATTTAATAGGTATTGGATACCCGGATTTAGTGAAAAAGCAAAGGTATTAACACAGTTAACAAAGGATAATGAACCAGATTTAATGGTGTGGACTCCAGAAGTGGAAAAGCATTTAAGAGTTAAAGCAGGCAGTTATGGAGGCTCCCTCTCTAGCTTTACTGGACTATGGAAAGCCCTTTGTGTAATATCTGAATGAACAAAAGAGAATCACAAGCAATGTGCTAGTTCAGAAAACTACCCAGCACTGGTGTGTGATAGCTTATCAGTATGAGCTAGTTTTGCTCACTGAACCAAATGTGGTGTTAGAACAGTGTGATAGGCTAAACCCAGCTACTCTGTTACCAGAAATACTGCAACCCAAAGAAAAATTATTTCACAATTGCTTGGAAACAATAGATTTGAGGCCAACTGTTCTGCCTACTGTGAAAGAAGAGTCCCTGCACAATCCAGATTTAATATTGTTCTGTGATGGACTGTCATACTATGAAAAGGGTCGAAGGGTTGCTGGGTATGCAGTAACTCTGCAATAAATAGTGCTGGAAGCAGGATCCCTTCCAGGACATTTTGGGACTCAGGCGGCGGAACTGATAGCCTTAACCCGAGCATGTATTATAGCCACGAATAAGACTGCTAATATCTATAGGGACTCCAAATATGCTTTGGGAGTGGTATTTGCAGTGGGAATAATTTGGACAGAAAAAGGGGTTTTGACATCAGCAGGGCATCAAGTAGCCCACTGAGATCAGATTTTAGAGTTATTAAGGACTTTGGAAAAATCTCTGCAGTTAGCAGTCCTGTATCAGAGGGCTCACCAACGAGACACTTTGGATATAACTATGGGAAATAACCTTGCTGATGCCACAGCAAAAGCAGCTGCCCTACAACCACTGTCTACCAACTGGAGCCATGAAAAGAAATGGTAATGATTGAAACTACGGAAGAACTGGAGAAAGAACACCAAGGAACACCCAAGGAAGAGGTAGAAGGATGGAAGCATTTTGGAGCAGAACAAAAAAATGGGATATGTTTTTTGCAGGGAAAACGGTTGCTCCCTAAGATTATGCTGATACCAGTAGTAAGAGAACTCCATGGATGGACACACGGGGGGATGTCTTATTCAGAGAACCAAATTTCCCAGTCATGGGCAGCACTGGCTTTGACTCAAGCAATCTTACAAATAACGAAAGGGTGTTTAATATGTGCAAACTACAATGCTAAATCAAAGATAGAAGCTAAAATAAAAGGAGGGCGCCCTTGGGCTTGGATGCAGTTTCAGAAATTACAAATAGGTTTTGCAAACATGCCCCCAAGAAAAGGACAGAAACATTTACTAGTCATAGTTGATCGATTGTCCGGTTGGGTGGAAGCATTCCCAGCCAGGAAGGCTACAGCCCAGTGGTAGTGAAAGCTTTACTGAAAGATATCAAACTACGCTTTGGGGTACCGGAGGAAATAAATTCTGATAAAGGAGCTCATTTTACTGCTGAAATACTAAAAGCAATATATGAAACATTAGGAATTCAAAGAAGACTACATACACCTTATCATCCTCAATCTTCAGGGCAGGTAGAAAGAATGAATCGCACACTGAAAATGAAGTTAAACAAAATTTGTAGGGAGACTCAATTAAAGTGGACAGAAGCATTGCCATTAGCCTTGTGGGAATTAAGATGATGCCCGTGCCCAAGCCATGGGTTGACCCCCTTTGAAATTTTGCTTGGCAGACCAGGTAGGATCCCAGGAACTTTTGTCCCAGCACATAAAAGCCTTTTGGCAGGAGATGAAGCTGTCACCCACTATGTTATGTATCTGCAGAATAGTTTCAGGAATAAGAGATATGCAGCTGTAATTACCCAACCTCTGCCTTTAGGAGATTACCTTCATCTGTATCGACTGGGTGATTATATTATGGCAAAAACTGATAAAGCCAAACACATGCTACAACCAAAATGGGAGGGTCCTGTACAGGTGTTATTGTGCCCTTATTCTGCTCTTAAGGTTGCAGGTAAAAAAAAATGGATTCATCACTCCCAAGTAAAGGCGGCCCCCAGCACTGCGACCTCCTCAGAGGACATTCCAGCTCCTTGAGCATCTACTGCAGAAGTGAGAGTACCCATGCAACACCAGGAAAACTTATTCAAGGGGAACTGTGTTTATTGGTTACACTCTGTAATTATTTTGTGCTATGTGTTTAAATGTGATTTTGGGGTCATTTCAATCTTTTATAGCTATTACAAGTTTAACCCTACGCTGGGAAAATAATCGCATTGTACAATTTATGACTAGGGTCTCACAAGTGGGGAACGTGTCAGAATGTTGATGCTGCCTACGCCACCCTCAATCCCTGGGCACCGATTTTGGTTGTCTAGAAGAGCCTGTTTCTGGTTTGGGCTGCTATCAGTCCAATTTGACATATTTACACTCTAGGGTGCCAGATTTTTGGCAGCAACCCTTTAAGGCACATTCATATGATAAAGCTCCATGGTGTGTCATCGTGCCTCGCGGAAACCTCACAATTTGGGTAGGAGAAACAACTAACTGTGACTACACACTACAGTATAATTATACACAAGCAAGGTTTCAATTGGACTGTTCAAGGGCCAGCAATAATTCTGACATAGAAACTGCATGGACTGGTAAGAATAACCTGGTAATTTTAAATAACACTGAGCAAGGGAAATTGCCCACTTGGAACCTTACTTGCAGCATAAATGGTACGCACTGTCAAAGATACTATAATATTTCTTCTTCAAATGGCACATATATCTTGGGGAGTAATGGTCAACTTAGCCCTGGTAATAGCAATTGGAGGAGTGTGTGTGCTGGTAAACATCACCTATTGTTTTTATGCAATCAAATCAAAACAAATCAAATATGATGTAACTGTCATTCAATGACACATTGATACCTTCCATCAAATAGCCAAAGAGCAGTCTCTGTGTAATAGCCTAGCAACAGATTGGTCGTGGTTGTGGTCATGGCTACCAGATCTGTGAGGGTGAACCAGGCGTGTTTTAATAATTTTAATGTTAATTCTGGCAGTTGGAATTTTTCTTTTTCTTGTTGTGTCTCATGCATGGTTCAACTAAGTTTTTCAAAGATAACACCAGAAGAGGTGCAAAATTAGCTAATGAATAATTTTAAAATGGACCATTTAAGGCTGGCACGGGACTATCTCATAACATAACATGGCAAGGGGATTGGTAGAACTAAGAATTGTGGATAGATCTGGTTGCTGGTGTAAAGTAAAGTATTGAATATGTAACAGCTTACTATTGCTTAAAAGTTGTAACAAAAAGCTGCTCGAGGTCCTCCTTGTGCTCCTTGCCAAGAGACACCTTATTGCTAGCAAAACTTAGAAATCTGACTCCTGCTGCTCATTATCAGTGCCCGTGAACAAACAAAAGAGAATAGATAATTTTAACACAGTGTAAGGTTTAGGCTATGGTCATGTAAGGCTGAGTTTTAGGTTTAAGGTTAAAGTGAGTTTCGGTTTAGGGTTAAGGACAATAGGGTGTGGGCAAAGGTTAGGTAGAAGGTATAGATTTGGCGTTAGGGGTAGTGGCTATTTTAGGAGTTTGGGTTGTGGGGCAAGGGTGTCAGGACCCTGAGGGCACTGATAGACCTTACTGGCCCTAATCAGCCTTGCCTGGGGACTCCACCCCAACCACGAGCTTGTGCCATCGCCACTGCTGCTCTGAGCACCTTGAAGCCTTGCCCATGGCAGTGCAGGGCCTTGCCCCTGCGACTCCTCCTGACAGTCTGGCCTGGCCCAGAGCTCTTCTCCCCACAGTGCCCTTTCCTAACTCTAGCTTCTGAGTGATATCCTCAGCGCTGCAGGGATGGCCTGAGCCCCCATGTCCCTTGCACCCGCCTGAGCCTGGGTTCTTGCTGGTGGTGGTCTGAGCCCCCATGTCCCTCATGCCCATTTGGCCTCAGGGTCTTGACAGCAGTGGCCTGAGCTCCTGTGTCTCTCAGAGCCAGCTGGCCTCAGGGTCTTGCTGGTGGTGGTCTGAGCCCCTATTTCACTTGTGCCTGCCTGGCCTTGGGGTCTCGATGGCAGCGAGGGAGCAGCTGGCCCTCACCCCCACTTGGCAGCTAGGAGAGATCCATGAGTGGGGTTCACCTCACCTCCCTGCAGACAGCTGTGTTTCTGACACGGTCCTGGCTTTAGCAAGCCCATACCGCCTGAGCTCGTCCCTCCAGCCTCCCCCAATGGTCTGGGAGAGGAAGAGGCATTTCCTCCCCAGCAAGGGACTCAGGGACTTGTAGGGGTCACATTCTCATAAGTAACCCCTGACTCGACCCTCATCCATTGCTCGTTGTTCTTCACCTCCTTGAAAGTTTTCCCTGATCAGGGAGGCCTGGGGGAATTTATTGATGCAGATGGAGGGAAAGAAGGCACTGAGTACCTTGCCCTCCTCTGTGTTCACTGGAACTGGGCCACCTGATCCATTCAGCAATGAGTCAGCTGCTTCCTTGTTCAACCTTTTACTGCCAATGTTTTAACACCTCCTGAAGGCCAAAAGCCCTCTGGAAAGGGGAAGCCACTGGTGCAGTATTAAACCTCCATGGCAAAGGCTTTGGGATCATCTGGCCTTGAACCCACCCCTGAAGGAGGAAGGTCTCACCCTATAGCCAGAGCCCTTTCATCTTGAAAATAAAACAGTTTCTATTGCAAAGGAAATACACAAACAGCACAACCACCTGCCAAAACAGCTAGTCCCTCACCCAAGATCCTGGCTTCATGTCCTGCCCCTGTCTTGCAAGCTATGGAGATGTGATGTGCAAGTGCTCCCTTCAATGGGCTGGTGCCCCCACTCGTCTCTTGTCATGCCATTGAATCACCAGCTGGAATCTGATGGTCAGAAACCTCCTGGCTCATGGGCAAGAGCAGAAGTTCTCCCAGGAATTGGATCAGGCAAGAAGACCAAGAGTAGGGAATCGTCCCCCAACAGACAGTACTGGCCTCATATTGTGAGGTCACTGACAAGGTCAGGAGGCTCAGTGGTCAAACTTATGCTCCTTCCAGGATTCTGCTGGGGACACAGCTTTCCTCCCCATTGACAAAAGGTACCGACACCAAAGAATGGATACAGGGGTAACAGCTCTAGCCAGTTCTGCAGTCCTTGCCCATAGCCCTGGGGTCTCAGCAGGTGCACTTGTGGAGCAGTGAGCATGGGCCCATCTCAGACTTGGTGCAGAGCATCCTTCAACTCCCCTGCATAGGTCACTCCCAGCAGCTCCTGCTCCAGATCTTCCCCACGGAGATCAGAGCAGGGCCAGGAGTGGGGAACTGCCCAGGGAACCAGAATGGGCCCCTGGGTTTGCTGGGTGCTGCACAGACCCTTCCCCCTCTCACAACAGCATCCCCCCATTTTGCCAGGTGTTGAACAGACCCCTCTTCCCAGCTGATACTGGGTGCCTCTTTGTGTACTATGCTGCACAGGCCCTCTGACCCAGACCAGGAACCACCCCAAACATGCTGAGCATGGCACAAACTCCCCTTCAGTGAAACATTGGCCCCCCACCCTGGGACCTTCACAACCATTCCCCCTTTCTTCTCCCAAACCTGAACCCAAAAGGCCACCACATTGCCTCTTCCCTCAACATGCCCACCACCCCAGTCCTTAAATCCTGGTTCCCTCCCAGGGAGTCCTGCACAAAAACGGTCTCACTGAAGAAATCAATATATCAGGAAGGAAGATCATTCATTTCTTCCCAGTACCTAGCCTGTGCAGGAAAAAAAGAGAGTTTTATTGGGGAGAAATGACAGTAAAACAAGAAGGAAATGAGAATTCCTGTATAAAATAACATGTAAATGAGATGAAGCAAATTAAGGAGAGATTCCTGTTCTCCAGTCTGGACATGTCCATAGGAGGGCCTCGATTCATTGCCCACTCATTGATCTCTTTATGAAGGAATGTGGTGGCATCCAAGACACACCTGTGAATCCATGCCTTCAATTTCGGGAAGCTGGCCAAAGAACCAGAGTTTTAGAGCAAGTTTTCTCCCCTCATGGGATGGATGCATACAGATGGAGGGGGAATCACCTCCAGGGGTACTGAGCCTTGCAGGCAGGAGGAGCTGACAATCACCATAGACTCAAGTGTCTCACTTGGGCTCCTCTGCCCTTGGGTGAAATGAATCCTGCAACATCTCCCCAGGCATGTGTTGATGCCTCCCATGTTGATGCCTCCCTCTGAGGGCATCCCCTGCACTTCTGTTATGGCCAGTGGATGCAAAGAGGAACGTTGTGATCATAGTTCATTTTGGTCCACAGAGTCCTCCTAGCAAGGGGGAAAGCAATTGCTCTCTGGAAGTGTCAGTGTCCTTGCACCTTCTGTAAGGACAGAGTAGCTACCCACCAGCTATCACAGACTGGGTGTCAGATGTGCTACCCCCTGATCTGAGAATGGCAATCTGTTTCCATCTGTCACCATTTCCAGCTAAGCTGCTTTCCCAGTCCAAGTCCTTTGCTGCCTGCCATTGACCAGGTAGAAGAAGCAAAACTGCTCCCTGATACTAGTCACCTTTCTCTTTGCTCTTTTGTTGCAATCGGGGTCCAAAATCTCCACACCCTGAAAAAAATCCCAGCACATGGGCATGGTTAATCATAACTGAGATTAAGACTGAACATCAGGGCACAAAGTATCTGCCTCTAGTTTTAGCAGTGCCTCTGGCCCTTCCACTAAAGTTCAAGTTATGATTTCAGTGGAAGGTAGATGAGAAGTACAGCGGGAACAGTACACATGGGTCCTGAGATGGGATGTCCTATTTTGACTTTTTTAGGATAGAGAATGGGCACTGAGAGGGAGGAGAGGGCAGGACAACACGGAGAGGCGCGCAAGGTGCCTACAAAGGCCTTTGACAACTTCCTAGGGCCAAAGCCTGGCTTTGCTGACTCTACTGACCTGATTGCCATGGGATAGAAAGGGATCCTCTGCTGATGACCTCCCAAGGAAAGATAGTCTCACCACAGACACTGACAACTCCTCTGAGGGCCACCTCAGGTAGTGAAATGGGTGGTGAGCATAGTGGTTTAGACATTAGTAGGAGTTGGGCTTTTGGGCCCCATTTCATCTCACCAAAGGCTGTTTGTTGACCCAGGAGCCTTCTCCACCTGAGCTGACCTGCAGGCTCCCTTGAGAGACCACAGACAAAAAGAGGCGCTCTGAAGGGACACTGCATGTGCCCATCGGACTCAACATGGGCAGAATCACAGACAGGCTGGCACTGAAGTCCCTGCCTGCAGGTGTGAGTGCTCTTGCCCATGATATTGAGGGACTTTTCAGATGCCCTGGGGTTTGCCTACAGTGTCCACTTGCAGCACCAGTGGCATCAGGTCCTTTCACTATTTCCCCTAACTGCCAGCAGCCCACAGATGCCTGGGAAACTTGAGGCCATCACAAATTACAGGAGACACCAACATGTGTTTGAGTAACTCTACTAATATGTGCATGTCCTTTAAACTGAAGAGTGATGAGGGCTGCAGGCTGAGGCACTGACCTCTACCCTGGAAATGTTCACAGCAGAGGGAGATGGTTCCCATCTGAGGAACCTGCAGTCAGGAAAGCACTGCCACTTCTGATCTCCCTCCCTGTTCTCCCGACCTCAATTGTTCTGTGATTCTGTGTGATTTTGCTCACATTTCACCCCAGATGAATTTCCTCTTACCACAGGAAAAGAAAATGATAACACCGCAGCACTTTCCACGTACAGCAATACCACTTTTCCCACGTACAGCAATACTACTTTTCTGTAAAGGAAGCATGAAGAATTCTCATGAAGCATGAAGAAAGGAAGCATTTCCATTCTCTTCTAAACCATCCATTTAATTGCTGATAGAAATCTATACTCTCTTCCTATCTGCTTTCCACCAATATTCTCAGTGCTGTGGTCTTCTCAAGGGATACATATGATGCAGCACATCACTACTCCCCACATTGACTTTATCACTTTTCAGAACCAGCAGTGTTTCTCATGCAGGAGTGCAGAACTGCTGTGAGCGCTGGGTGAAAGCCAGAGCTTTCCTGAGTGCTTTCCTCAGGGCCTCCCTGACCTCCCTGTTCCGCAGGCTGTAGATGAGGGGATTGACCAGGGGCGTGAGGATGGTGTAGAAAAAGGAGAACACTTTGTTGAGCTGCCTCAGCTGGGGAGTTCTGGGCACCATGTAGACAGTGATGAGGGTGCCATAGAAAACAGTGACAACAGTGAGGTGAGAGGAGCAGGTGGAGAAGGCCTTCTGCCTGCCCATGTTGGTTGGGATCCTCAGGATGGCAGCTATGATGCACACATAGGAGGCCAGTGTGAACAGGAAAGGGAACACTAGAGTAAGGAAACATAGGATGAAACTTACTGTTGTAACCACGCTGGTGTCACTGTAGGAGAGTTCCAGCAATGGGGTAAGATCACAGAAGAAGTGGTCGATTTTCTTAGGGCCACAGAACTTAAACTGCGATAAGAAAGAAGGGACTATTGTACAGCTAAGGAATCCCACTAGCCAAGATGCTGCTGTCAGCCATAGAGAGACTTTCCAGGTCATGAGGCTTGAATAGAGCAGGGGCTGGCATATGGCCAAGTACCGATCATAGGACATGACCGCCAGGAGGTAACACTCACTAGATGCAAAAGCACAAAAGAAATGTAGTTGTGTAATACAGCCATGAGCAGAGATGCTGCTGTCCCCAGTCAGGAAGCTGGCCAGCAGCCGGGGCAAGATGGTGGAGCTGTAGCAGGTCTCCAAGGAGGACAGATTGCCCAGGAAGAAGTACATGGGAGTGTGCAGATGCTGGTCTGCCACCACAAGCACAACGATGAGGATATTCCCAACCAGGGTCACTGAGTAGATCATGAGCAAGAGAAGGAAGAACAGTGTCTTTACTGAAGAGCCATTCCCCATTCCCAGCAGGATAAACTTCACTGGCGATGTACGATTGTCCCATTCCCCTTTCTCCATGTAGCGCCACAGGTCCCTCATTCCTCTTTTGCCAGCAAGGCAGCCTATGAGAAAGAACATTTGTTTGTTTGTTTGTTTGTTTGTTTCTTTCTTTCTTTCTTGTGTAGAAGAATCATGAGGGAAGTTGCCAACAGAGAAAATATGGACCATGGCACTTCTCTGACTGCATTTGTTTCCCTTTATGGCCTCCATGACTGGTGAAAGGAGAGTATATGTTTTTTCCAGAGAGTTAAACCATGCTTTTAAAGAGAAGGGCCTCCTAAGAGCGCGATGGTGGTGGGCTGCCCCATGGAGGTGCTAATTTCATGGCTGGAGTGGAGTTAAAGGAGAGAAGGCATTCACTCAGACTTTGAGAGTGTCTCTCCCACACCTGAAGTTATTCCAAATAGCAATCACAATCCCTACCAGGCAAGAAAATCCCTTTATGTGAGCACATCATGCCAGATGTCCTTTCTCCTCAAAGGAGCAGGACAGGCACTGCACCAAACAGCTGACCTCAGCTCTCTGAAAGGGAGAAGGGACAGACCATGTGCTTCCTTTGACAGTGTGTGGGTCAGGAGCTGGCATCCAGAACTGTGGAGTTGGACTGTCTAAGAGGATTCTCAGAGAGATAAATAAAAGTGAGATAGCCATGAGAGAAGATGGACACCTGAGCTAACTGGGCAACATGAGGAAGAGAGATTTTGAGCAGAGTGGGAGGGAAGAGGGCAGATAAGATCATTCAGCCTGTGTAGTTTCCCCCTCAGCAATGGTTTCTGAGGGCTTTGGGCTGCCTCACAGCACAGCCCAGCAGCTGGACCTCAGCACTGCCAGCTGTGCTCATGGGGCTCCCTGAGCAGCATTGCTAGGAGTGGGTATCTCCATGGTAAGTGGTAGGTGAGATTGGGAAGAGCATTGTTCCACTCCTGTTTGTGGTGAATGCCCAGGACATGCCTGTGTGCATGGCCAGGGAAAATTCCCGCCTGAGAAACACAGCCCTCTACCTGGATCCTACCTCCCAACTGAGGTGTGGGTGCCCCTCGACTGGGCTCTGGGTAGGCTCAGGAACAGCAAAGGCATAAAGTCTAACTCTGCACCCACCGGCAAGCTCACCAGCACTCTGCTCATCAAACAAGGGAATCAGAAGAAATGTGTAGAGGGAAGAGCGAGATGGTGGGGGAAAGACATGCAAAAAAGGACATGCCCGTCACCATTCTTGCCCATAGGTGCCACCATGCAAAGCCTCACCAGCTCAAGAGGAACAGACCTGACTCAGAAGACACAACACAAAGCTGCAATCCTCAGGATGATGTGACGACCTCTGCACTGATTGTTTCTGGGAAGGAGGATCAAGCTGGGGTCTCACCTCCTGTCTCTTCCCCACCATGTCCTTCTCTTCCATGAGCTCTCTGCAAACCCTGACCCAGAGCTCAGGCATTGCTCTGCACTTGCTGTCTTCTTCTAGCAGCTCCCTCAGTGAGTCTCCAGCAGCACCCGAATGCCCCCTGCTCTCTGGAGTGTCCTGGGATTTAGAGCTCAAACGAGTCTCTGAAGATTAATTTCAGCTCAGCTCTCCTCAGAGATTGCAGAGAGTGAGTAGTGCATAATAGGCTCTCAAAGGAGATTGAAACCTCTGAGCTGGTGGAAACTTTGAAAACTCCTCCAGCAAGGCCTGACTTTTTCCATAATTCTTGGTCACAAACTCTGGATCATGCTCCTTTTAAAAGGAAACTGGGGCAGAAAAATCATCAGGATTCCTCCAAACTCATGATGCAAAGTCAGTAGAGATCCCATGCATGGGATTCCCCTCATCTCCCTGCAGATGACTGTTCACTGATTCTCTAAGGTTTAGAAAGCCCTGATGGCCCGAGCTGGTCCCTCCAGCCTCCCGCAATGGTCAGTGGGGAGAGAGAGGCCAAGCCACAGTCATTTCCTCCCAGGCATGGAGACTTGCCCTTGGGCATGGGGTGAGTCCCCCTTGGGTGCCAAGCTCTGTCCCCTGAGGGGAGGGGGCCACAAAAACTCTCCCTGAAGCACAGGGGCCTGGCATGTCTGGGGCTGAAGGGAGCAGAGCTACTGGTATTTCTTCTTGGTTTCTGTCCATCTCTCCTTCCTGGGAGGTGCTTTGCTCCTGTTGTGGCACCAATGGGTGCCACCACTCATAACCCCTCTTAGCCCTGTGGGACTTGTGTGTCATGAGATGCGGTCTCTTCGGCCTCTGCTCTGGCTGGAAAGGCAGGAGGGCTGGCCCTGTGGACACAAAAGTTTGTGCGGCAGCTGCCTGAGCATCCCGATGGCCTTCTGCTGAATTGGCTCCACTGGGTCATTGTTTTTCCTTTTGACGAGCAAGTGAAGAGTTAACAGGACTGAAGAAGTCTGCCTACTGATATGCGCAAGGACTGATATGCTCAAGGCTGCAGAATAGAAGAGTTAACAGGACTAAAGAACTCTGCCGCCTGACAAGGCTGAGGAATCTGCATGGACCCGCAGGGAGGGAAGAAGCGATACGGAGGTATTGTGGTCTTGCCTCGCTAGCAGGGTCTTTCCAAGCAGACAAACAGTCCTGTTATTATGAAACTCGCAGAGGTCAGCAAAAGCATTGCTTGCCCAGAGCCCCAGCTGTATAAAGAGAGACTTGGAAGCTAAGAGAGTTTGAGCAGGGATGGGAACATGACCTGACCATCCTCTCCGGCTGGACCGTGACTATTCCCCCCCTTCCCCTTTTCCTGGGATGCTGGGTTAAGGTAACTCCTCGAGGTTGAGAGTCCTCTCACTAAGAGTGAGCAAGAAAGCTTTCAAGTAGTGATAAACAATGCTTCCAATTAATAGCACAGTAACCGAGGGTTTTGGGTTATCCTTTCTAAACCAGTAATCACATTATTTTAATGGATGTTACTAATCCAAAAGCTTGCATGAGGAAATAAACATATTTTTTATTATGTTACTGTCTCAGTTGTTACTATCAAACCTTCATAGCATGACACAGTATTACAGCATCTGGACCTTCAGCAGAAACATCTGAGAGCTGTGACAGTATGGACAGACATGTTACATGGTTGAGGGCTCATCTGTCACATAAGAGGAAGATCTCCATTTGGGTTATGTGATGGTTGTCCCTGTGGTCATCTACCAATAATGTCTAGTCAGTGCCCACATATACCAGCAGCATGTGCTAATGTGCTTGAGGCACCACGTACAGGCAATGGCTTGTGATGTTCCTGAGCAAGAAACCTGGTCTGAAGGAGCCCCTGGAAATGAGGCAGCAGTCTGTGAGCTGGGGAGCTCTTCAGACAGCTTGAAGGCTGGTCTTAAAATTTGCTTATGCAGAAAACAAGACTGAAAACATTTGTCTAAACTGTTTTCTGAGTCAAGAGATTCACTTGGAGCCAGCCTTCCCCTGCTTCCCACACACACAGGCTTATTAGACAGATCTCTAAGTTTGCCTAGGAGAATCATTACAGTGACTTGGAGATGGCTATTTATATCCTGAGTCCAGTGTATGCAATGTGTGCTATGTAAAAGGCAACCAAGATGTGGTCACTAAAAGCATACCTTCCCACAGTCTGCCACTGCAAAGTATAGGTGCTACACTGTTCATCAGAGAAATCAGTTGAGCAGTTCAACGCCTTAACTACAATGTCAGCTCTTTCTTCACAAAGGCCAAAGCTTGGAAAATTATGAAGCTCAATCCCATCTTGTGTTTCAGTGACTTTAGGAAGACAACTACCTCGATTTCCATCAGCAGACTTCAGGAGGAGTACAGCCTTCAACTTCCAGACTTCTGAGTGTTGGCCTTAAAGGAAGGCGTTTAAAAGATGAAACAGGTTACTCTCCAGCTGGTGATTTTTTCCTGAATATGGAAACAAAAATTCCAACAGGATGCGTTTACCATCAAATGCTTTGAAAGTGCATAACTTGGATACTGTTGGCAAATTCCTTCTAAAACTAAATACTGAAATTCCAGCATGTCAACAGTTTCTGGCATCAAAGCAGGTCCCTTTTTTCACAGAAGACTCCAGTAGTTCAGGGCTAAGCCCCCAGGTCAGGGGTCAGTGCTGACCCTGGAAGCAGTCCTCCATTTCCTCAGGATCAGCTCTCTGATGTCCAGTAGCCAGGGGGCAAAGGTTCCACCTTATCTTTCCAAAGAGGATGAGAAAAATGGATTTAGGATATAATAGTTAACATAGGCCTCCTCAAAGAGTTCAAAGCCCTTCAGTTTGAGGTAGCACTACCTCAAACATAACATCTTTGAGTCTCTACCTGAAGCCATTCTTGCAGTTCCTTCAAATGATATCATCAAATATCATGACTAATGCTGTCCTGCTATCTAAAGCCTTGCAGCTTCTCCCCAAACTATTGCTGCTTCCCCACAGTCCATCTGCCTCCTCCCATTTCCACTTCACGTCTTTAGCAGTTCACTAAACTCAGTCTACTAGTCCATGTATCTGATCTATCTCCAGATAGACAGGCAGGACTTGACAGGAAAGGCTTTCATTCCTCCTTAAAAAGTTGTAACTTATTGGATTTTGTCTCCCAGATTTGGTCAGCAATAGCTGAGGAGAAAGTCTAAGGCTGGGAGGAAGAAAAATGTATCCTGCATTTCCAGATAATACTTAAATACCAACTAGCAAAGCTAACCTGCTGTTGTTTAGAAGAGAATGTCAATGAAGAAAGCAGCAAAACATTTGAAGGTTTTTGTTTCCTTATTGGCAGTACTTTTAACCTTATTGAAAGAGAAGAATTTAAAGTTATATTTCATCATACTGTGAGCTGAGTTTTGCTGATAGAGAATATATACAGCTAACTGTTAAATCTACAGATATTGTGCTCATAAAGGGAAACACCTGGTCTTTCAAGCAAAATATTACAACTGACTTCCAACAGATAAACCTCTCCTGCTTATAATCTCATCAATGTCACATGTACGTAAAACACTCAAAGACAACAAAACCCCCCAAACCACCTTTTTCAACCAGGACACCTTTTGAGTATACTTTCCTTTTATCACACAAGACACTAAGCCTTTAACTATGGCAAGGAATTCCCTCTACTTTGAGTTTACAGATATGCTGCATTTTAAAAATTCTTAAGAAATGACTTTTTACTGCTACTATAAAAGCTCAGTATTGGCAGAAGTTTTTCAAGCACACAAATGTATTGATGCCTCAGTTTACCTAAAGATAATTCAGCAGAACCCATGTCCTAGGTTAAAGGAAGGCAAAGAAACCCCATCTTTGCCTCTATTTATACATTTTCTGTTATGGGGGGTTTTCTTTCTGAATAGCCTACTGTAAAGCAGACGGGCAGTAGAATTTTACACTAAAATATTTAGAGTTTACACCTAACCTCTCCAAAGAAATCCAATTGCTCTTAAAGAATCAATTGTAGAAGTCCAATGGTAGAGAGCCCACTTAAGAGCCACCAGTGCCAACAAATTGCATATTATGCCAGTGGATTAAGTATTGCCACCGTTTAGAGTCTGTACAAGAGTAGGGAGGAGAACACTTCACAGTCAGGCAGCTGCTCCTCCTCTTCAGTAGATTCCTGGGCAAAATGTTGCTCCTCTTCATCAGCGGAGGATGGGGAATCACTGCTGTAGACTGCATGTTTCCATCTGCAAGCATTTCAAAGGCAATAACAAAAACAAGATTAGGTCACACTAAGTCGCATCAAAAATCAAGTGAAGTCTACCCCAGAAGGTACTGTGAGATCTGTGAAGTTTCCAGCCCATTATATGTATTCCTCATGCATCTGATTTCAAACTGCATTACATGTTCTTCCTTGGGAGAGCAAAATTCTGTCTTTGTTGGGAAGTTAAAAAAAAAAAGAAAAGTACATGGTACTTATATGCAGCTTGACTTTGGCATATGGAAGATGCCAGAGCCTTGCAAAGGAACTGTAAAGCCTTGCAAATTAACCGTATTTGTGAACCTATTGCCCCCAATTTCCCCTGAACTTCGTGTTCACAGCTGTTACCAAAAGAGCAGGACAGGTCAAGAAGGGAGCTCCTGAGAGAGCTTCAATTAATTACAATGCATACAGGATGATAATTATGATGCATACAAGTTTTGGCTTGAAACTTTTCACAGTTTTTTATTCCCCTTGTTCAAGTCTTGCACAGGCTGCGGAACATGGGTGAGGTACTGCCTTCATGAGATATTGCAATAATTACATCTCTTCCTCAAGGCATGATCAGCTCAACTACTGCAACATCCTCTTCTGTCCTGAAGTACAGCCTTGCCCCACTCACATCCATTCAGAAAGTTGCTCTAAAGATCATCTTCTGAGCTTATTCCCTTCGTCACAAAACACATGCTCCTGAAACCCTTCAAATTTCTTCTCTCACAGCAAACAGAGTTGCTAAGGCCTTTCATGAATCACCCTCCTTCCTACATTATTTCCCGCTGGGTGCCTGGAGGAGAGCTCTGAATTCTGATCTGGCCCTGACAGCACCTCTCACTGACTAACCTCTCAATACAAAAATGCAGAAGCATGTTCTCTTCTCACCTGCCACCTTCACGTTTGGGAGAAGGTTTTCATATGCACCTGGAAGTCTTCCTTACCTCCTGAAAATTCTTGCTGGGCCTCTCAAAACCCATGAAAGCTGTCAGGCTACTGCTGCAGTGAGAGCAGTGCTCACCATTCAGAGTAGCACTGTGCATTTCCTTGTATTCCCACCTGCCGACAGCCATCTCTTGCCTTTTCTCTTGTGCTTGGTTATAAGCACTTGGGAAAAGGACTGGGTTTTTTTGCTGACTCTGTCTGGAGCTTATTAGCAGGGCCTTGGAGTCCCTGACTATGGCTTGTAAGCTCTAAGGCTATACAGAAATGTGAATAGATAAAAAATGGCCAGTAGTTCAGCTTCTTTCAGTTGTTTCAGAGGAAACTTTTTGGCCAAAAAACAGTAAAAAAAATTGAAAGCCAGAACTAACCTGCACTGCCATCTTGAGTGTCAGCGATCTCATCAACAGTTCTTTCTTTAAGTTTCTTTCTGGTTCTTCCCTCCTTGGGAGCATGCCTCAAGGTTTTCCTTATTACAAGAAATAAGAAGGATCAGCCACAAACACACAGAAAATCTGACATGCGCACACTTGGTGCCTACACAGTAGCTTTATCAAGGGTCTGCACGTACACAAAAGATTAGCATGCAGTTCTACGATGCAGAAAACAAGGAAGGATCACCGGAATCCAACCATAAAGGTCTACTTGTTTTCACAAGATGCCCATTCTATTTTAGGCCTGTATCTGTCAGTCTAAAAAGAGATGAGAAAATGGATGCATATTTTAATACAAGAAGAAAACCAGTACTTTTAAATTTAGTTCATGACCTACTTTGCCTCTCTGTTAACACATTGATTCATGGCCCAGGACATGTTTAAAAAAAAAAAAAAAGAGAGAGAGAGATTAGCAAAGCAAAAAGCACAACATCCACAGGGATTCCTGAAATACATGAATCTATCTTTGCTTTTTATCCCAGAGTTCTCAAAGAACAGGGCAGTAGTACCCACAGGAAGCACCCAGCGGAGAGAATTTAATTTAATGGAGCAAAACGAAGACAGAGGAAACATGGTTGATACAGATAACAGAAGTTGCTCTAGGGACAGAGAACCAGTTATGCTCATGGGCAATGCTGGCACAGGAACAAATACACATAGAGTTGCCATCACTAAATGCAGCCTGGATTTGAGGAGGCTTCAGATCCATGAAAAGGAAATTCTGGAAGTGGCTCTTCATGAAGGGAGCAGTTCACAAGGGAGCTTAAGTCCATTTATGAAAACGATTCTAGGACACATTTCCCTCTAACAGGCGACTAAACTACAAGACCCAGGAGATTCTCTGGGAGGTGATGAGATGTCAAGGAAAAACAGGCAAATGGGAATCCAAACCTCAGTCACTGGGACAAGCACAGGAAGCTGTACAGCACCTTTTTAGCCCATAGGCTAACCACACTGCCCAAGCAAACATCATTCTTTTGTGCATGAGGAACAGTAATATTTAGTAACTGAGGACTAAAAGCACAACAGATTAACAGCTTAGTTGTGCCTATGCGATGGAAGGCATCACACAGTCTTCTTGCATATTTCAACCACAGCCATTATTTTTGGTAAGTTTTAAGAGTGAAAAAGCAAGTCCTGAAACAGCTGTTTGTAAACAGAGTGTCCATTCAAAAAATCACAAAAAGGCAATTCAGAGAATGCAGCATAAGGTGTATACAACTTCTGACTGCTATCTCACATTTTCTGGGGAAGAAAATATGTCCTCCCTGCTCAGAGGATGCCTCTAGTATGGTCATACCTATCAATAGGTAAGTTATAATTAGAGAAGAGAAAAAAAGCTTTCTCAGACTGTGGTACTCTGTGGAAGAAGTTACTTCAGCTAAATTAGAAGTATTATTTTGCTGTGTGAAATATATTACTTACACAAAAACAGTAAGATAAATGAATATTTAGATTTTTCTGCGTCGCTGAATAACCCAAGATCTTCCATCGCCTTCACGTCATGCGCTGGTTTGCAATACTGCTTCTGCAGGACCGATACAGAGCTGCACTTGTAAGAGCAAAGAAAAGCAAGTGCGAAAAAAAGGTTTGAAACAATATATATAAGCAGTAGAGCATCTTAATATAGAATGCACATAATGACAGAGTCAAACTGACACTTAGCCAGGTTCCTAAAACCTAAAAAACATTAAAAAAATTAAAATTTCAAATGTTCCCTTTTGACGGAGATTTAAGAACAAGTGCTTAAGAATCTGCAATCACACTCTGTACTTTGGTTCATTTTTCCCTCCTGCTGAATACAGTGAGAAATCCATTTTTGTAGGAGAAAAACAGAAATTCTAAAGATCATAGTCAGATATTAGAAAGAAATTATGGGAGATTTTAACAGTACTTCAACTGCTCTGCATGGTAGCAGTAAGTCATTCACAGCTAACACCTTCCCCAGATACAGCGACTCTTTATTCTTAACTGTGGTGCAAACTGCAGCGTTTCTTCCACGGTAGCACCCATCACACAGGCCACCCCACGGCTGGGACACGCTGCAAATCCTCGAGGAGACAACGCCAGCCTGGGCTGCGCAAAGGCCACGTCGGGAAGGAGGCCGCAGGCAGAGCTGCAGAAACGCCAGGACTCCTTCAGGTGGGCTGCGGCTCCCTCTTCCTCCGTGTCCTGACTCGCCCCGTGCACGAACCGTGTTTCAACGTGCGTCAGCCCAGAACAGCAGCTCATCAGCGCTGAAGGAGCCTCACACCACAGCCGCCAATAAGATGGCGCAGTCCTGCCCGGGGGAGGGGTTGCCGCTGGGTCACGTGGCCAAGGCATTGCCATGGCAACGCCCCCAGTGCAGCCCTCCTGTTGGCTGGCAAGAGGAGGAGGGCGGGGCTCCCTTGAACTAACAGCTCTATCAGCCAATCATAGCCCAGAATGCAGGGCCCTCAGAGAGGGGAGGAAGGGGAGGGGCCTGACCTGGGGGAGAGGAGAGAGAGGAGAGAAAGAGGGAGTGAGGGGGAGAGGGAGGAAAAGGCGTGAAAGAGCGAAGCGAAAGGGAAGGGGGAGAGGAGAGGGGAGAGGAGAGCAGAGGAGCTGGAGAGCAGGGCAGCACCAAGAGCAGGGCAGAACCACGCAGCAGCGACACCCCGCGGCCCCGCAGGGCTGGTCGCTCAGGGCAGGGCGCAAACAGCCCCCTCAGGCAGCGGCGACAGGAGCGAGGCGGCTCCCCACGCCGGCAGCCGGCAGGGCAGCTTCCTCCGCAGCCAGGCCTGCACCCGGAGCAGGGCACTGCGCTGCTCTGCAGCGACCCCCAGGGAGAGGGAGGCCGTGCCCTGAACCACGGCAGGTCCCTGGGGAGCCGGTGGGGAAGAGGAGAGGGAAGAAAGGAGAGAAGCGAGCGGGAGAGAGAGCGGGTGCGAGTGGGTTTGGTGGGGGCTGTGGGTGTGTTCAAATGGCGGGGGGTGCCTTCCCGCCGGGGTGGGGGCAGCAGTGCTGGTGACGGGGCTGCTTTGCTGCAGGAGCTGCAGAAGTGAAACCATGAAATAGGAGAATGCTTGTTGTCCTGGATGTGTGGAGGATTTGCTGGGTTTGTTCAGCATTGGGGAAGGAACCAGACTTCTGAGTTGCAGGAAGGCTTTTCCCTCTGCCTGGGACATGAGGCCCTGCTGTCTTCAGTTTCATGATCGTTCCTCTCATGCAATGCTCCTGTTAGAAGATGTTGCCAGGAATTACTTACAGGCTGTTCTCCAATTCCTAAGTGTCATAGACTAGGTGTAGGTAATACCTGGGTAGAAGCTAATCCTTTTTTGGGGTAGTAACTGGTCCGTAATGGGTGTTTTGCTCACTATGAGCATTGTGAAGCCACGAGGTGAATCAGGGAGGCCGTTGAGGAGCTGGTTCAGCCTTGGGGGAAGGCAGGGGGAGATGCAGGTGACAAGAGCTGCGTGGCTACGGTGTGGGTAGCGAGGTCACCACTGTTTGAGAGCTATGCCAGAAAGTCACCAGTGTCAAATCAAGTCTTTGTAAGTAGTTGACAGGCCAGCAGGAGGCACATGGCTCGGCTATTGATGATGAGGTCACTTCTGCCTGAGTACCTGATAGGCCATCTGGAGGAAGAAGGCTTGTCTGTTGCTTGTGAGGTCACTTGTGAGTGATGAACTGATTGGATAGCAGCAGAGATGTGTCTGGAAAGGTGATTGTGAGGTCACTGCTACCTGAGCAGTTGATAGGGCAGCATTTGGTTCATGGCTGGGGAAGTTATAGTGAGGTAACTTCTGTCTCAGAGGCTTCTAGGCCAGTGACAGAGACGTGGCTGTGAAGGTGACTGTGAGGTCATGTCTTTCTGAGTCCCTGCTAGGCCAGCAACAAGCACATGGCTAGGAACTGACTTTGAGGTCACTGCTGTCCCAGCAGCCTATAGGCCTGCAGCATTGGTAATCTCTGATTTCCAGGGTCTGTGTGCTGTAGAAATTACCCCTGTCCAACAGCAGGGAGCTTGTGAGATTTTCCTGCAAAGTCCGTACTGGGTCTCTGTTCTTTGTGTGTTCACCTGCTTTAATATCACCTTTGGGACTGTAACATGTTAGTGGTCTCCGATTCTCTGTCCAAGTATGTTCTGATTGGAGACTGGGTGCAAAGGCTCTTCGAGGAGACAGAGGTAATGTGAGCCCCAAAGAAAGGCATGAGAAAAATCCCCACAGAGGCCTCTCTTTGGCAGCAGATTGGGCACAAGAGAGAGGGAAGATTCAGCCAGGTGAAGCCCCTTGGGACCACTTCATCTGATTCCTTGATGTGGGAAGTGAACATGAGCAGGGCTGAACATGGATGTTCTGAGAAAGTCCCTTTTCAAAGCCTTTTGGGGGAGTAAAAGCAACTTCCAGGGATGGAGAGTTGGCCTTGCTGTGTTTTCAGGCCCCTTGGGGGGCTCTGCCTGCTGCCATGTCTAGCTGTGTCCCCTCTGTGTCCCCGATGCACCATGCTAAGGCAGCAGTGACCTCAGAATCCAGATCCAAGCCATGTGCCTTCTACTGGCCTATCAGGTACTCGGGAAGAAGTGATGTCACAGTCAACAACCAAGCCATGTGCTTGCTCCTTGCCTATGAGGGACTCAGTCAGTAGTGACCTCACCATCACCATGCAAGCCAAGTGCCTGCTGCTGGCCTATCAGGCATTCAAGCTGCAGTGACCTCACAATCAGCATCAAAGCTATGTGCCTGCTGCTGGCCTATCAGGGGCTCTGGGAGAAGTGACCTCAGAATCAACATCCAAGCGCTGTGTCTGCCGCTGGCCTATGAGCTATTCAGGGAGCACTGACCTGACAGTCAACATTCAAGTCCTGTGCCTGCTGCTGACCTATCAGTTACTGCAGCAGGAATGACCTCAAAAGCACATGTCCCACCCATGTGCCTGCTGCTGGCCTATCAGGCACGCCGGCAGCAGTGACCTCACAATCAGTATCCAAGCCGTGTGCCTGTTGGGAAGGGAAGGGAAAGTGAATAAGTTAAATGCAAAGTGCTCCTGAGAGGATAAGGACAGCATCCCATGGAAGGGGAACATAATGCAGTAATGTGAGAAAAGAAAGGCACAATGATATTCAAAGAGCCTAACACAATGCCCCAGCATTTCTGAATAGAAAACCACTGAGTAAGTGGAAAAGTAAAATACATGACTGTCGGAGTGGGGGGACGGACCCGGAGTAACAATGAGTCTCAATATGAGTATGGTCGTTCTCCCTTTATTAGAGCTTACACAGAGTATATATAGACAAGCAATAAGCATGCACTAGCAATAGCTGTATGATTGGTTTACAGTCTGTTCACGCGCCTAAAGCGAATACACGATTGGTGCAAAGTTGCTGTTCACGTGGAGGGGCTTGTCGGCCCCCTCCTTTACTTGTTTACCACTACTTGTCTTCCCCTTCTGTAATGGTCTAGGAATGCTCAAGGACAGTTCACATAGCCGTGGGATCCTCCCTTCATCATGAAGGCAGGATTGCTCACTTCTAAGAGATCATGCCCTCTCTCGCTTAACCATTCTCCCACAATTCCCCCTTCTTGTTTTTGAGCAATCCAGGCTTGGTTCACTACTTTCAGCAGAGCTTTCTTAATACAGCTTAATACTACACATAAACATAAACATACAACTACAAGGATTATTAATATGCGTAACCTTCAGTAAGCAACCCTATTAGCCACTACGGTAGATTTCCAAACAGGTTAGTTAACCATTCGCCTAATAGCCCATGGTTCTGACAGATTTTACTTGCGTGCTCCTTCAACCATTGCAATTGTTTGTGAATGGATTCACTATGATCAGACAAATTCATGCAGCACATACCCTCAAAATCCTCACAACCATGACCTTAAGCTAATAACAAAAATCAATTGCAGCCCTATTTTGCAGAATAGCATGTCGCAGGCTACCTTGGTCCTCTAATAGGTTAAGGCGTTGCCTGCTGTTGCACCAGGCAGGAAGAGAGACAAAAACACTCTTTCAGTGGGGCTGAGTAGGGTAACCTTATCATTACAATTTGGTGAGAGCCCTGTGGCTGCCTGTTTACTACGGGTGGCGGTCCTATGCCCCGTTATATTTCTCCACCAATTTTTGTCGGGTGCCAGCAGTGTCAATTTGCCAAGATAACATGGACCACCCATTACGTTTTTTGGAATTCCCTGCCAGGCCCTGCCACCACATATCAAAAAGACGTCTGGCGGCAAGGCCTTTTTTTCCCTTTTTTTTTTTTTGGTACCATTGTTCCAAATTGGGTGCCCCCCTTTTGCCTCAGCTCCAAGGGCTCCCAACCCTTGGCGGCTTGTTGTAAAATTTTCCAATCATGTGGTTCCCATTTCCCCTGACCATTCTGTTGTAGCACGGGGAACGCCAGTGCTGTGGGGCCCTCGGACCCCGCAACAGGCTTCCATTGTCCTTCTATTATAGCGTCCTTGATAATACCACTCCAGCGGGACTCCCTTGGAGGTCCGGCAAGGGGATTCATTAAGCAGGGAGGTACTCCTCCCTCTTTCTCTTGCGCCTGCAGCTCCACTTCTTTCAGGCGTTCCGATAGCTCCTGTAGCACTCTTACGGTTTCTTCTGGTGACGGCGGTACTTTATTTCTGGTGTCAGGCGTGTTATCCCCTGAAGACTCGCTGGACGAAAGCAGTGGGGGGTGCTCTGATGGAGTCTGGCGTGAGCGGGTGGTCTCGTTGTAGGAGGGTAGAGGCGGCCGCTGAGGTGGCGTAGACAGCGGCAACGGTGGATGCAGGGGATTGTTGCTAGGCAGCGGCAGGGGGGGAGCACTAGGAGAGGGTCGGCACTCCTTTCCGCCCAAGTCTATGAGGTCAGCAAGGGGCGTGGCCACTGCCCCTCTTTGAACCTCCTCCTCAGAGTTCTCCCGCACCCTTTGCAGTGCCTCCCCGACAGGCCGGCACACTGCCATTAAAGTCTCTAGTACGGTGTTCCAAAATGCACAAACAACTTTCCCGTCCCTCAGTTCCAGCTTTTCCAGTTTTTCTGACAGCTGCTCAAACATTTTTAATAGTTGAGCCGTAGACGGCTTTGTCCCCATGGGGGTGGCAGGCGAGGCTGTGCCTGGCAACTCCGGAGATAACGATGTCAGGGGCTCCCGCCATAGCCTCGGCGGGGCTGTGCTGCCCTCCCCTGGTACGGGCGGTGACGAGGGCCCTGGGCATGGTGCACTGCTGGCTCCCTCAGGAGCGGACGGAGGCAAGGGCTGCGGGGGGGGCAGTGGTGGAGGGACCGACGGTCGAGGCGGCCCCTCTGCAGGCAGCAGAGGTGGGGCACTAGGAACTGTCCCGCCCTCCCCCACCTCCTGGCAGGCATCCTGCTGTACTTCCGCGTTCTCGTCAGTACTCGAGCCGACTGGCTCGGTGGTAACTTCCCCTTTTCCCGCAGAGCCGGCTGGACCCCACCGTAGTTTTTGCAGCATCTCCGCCACGGTGCGGTACGGTTTGCCCGTGGAAATGGTTCCCTTGATGGCAAACTGGGATCCGCCGCCATGACAGGAAGAGGCACTAGGTGGCGTAGGGCGCAGCATTGTTGCAGCAGCAGCCGCGACCTCTCCCTCAGCCTTCACGGCTGCTAGGGTCTCTAAGACCGTGCTCCACAGAGCTCGCACCGCCTTAACCTCCTTCTTGTCCTTGTCTCCACCCTCGATGGTCTTATGCCACATTGTTTCTCCGAAATCTCGCCATTCCGATACGGAAAATAGCATATGAGTATCAGGGAAATGTCCCCACTGTTGCCCTAGCCTGATCAACTGATGCAACTGCTTTACCGGGGCGTCAATCCCTCTCTTAGGCAGTATCCCGGCGAGCAAGGTGGCGGCAGCATCAGCTTCCATGCTGCTCCCTGAGAGGCGGGGTGCGACCCCGAGGCCACAGTGTCTGGCCGGCTAGGGACGTACAGCCAGCACTCCTCTCAGCCGTTCAATCCCCACTCCCGTCCTCTCGCTGCTTACCGCAGGCTCGGAGATCTTATCGGAACTCAACCATCCTCTCATCGGCAGGCTCGGAAATCAACCATCCTCTGCTACCAGATGTCGGAGTGGGGGGAACAGGCCCGGAGTAACGATGAGTCTCAATATGAGTATGGTCGTTCTCCCTTTATTAGAGCTTACACAAAGTATATATATCGACAAGCAATACGCATGTGCTAGCAATAGTTACATGATTGGTTACAGTTTCTGTCCATACGCATAAAGCAGATATATGGTTGGTGCAAGGTTGCTGTCCGCGCTCCATCGACATTTATGGAACCTAGTTCTGTCCAGACTTGTTTACCAGTTTTGTGAATACCTTCTTTTGTAGTGCTCAAGGTCGCTGCAAGGCTTGCTCGGCCGCTGCAAGGCTCGCTCGCCTTGGCCTACATTCCTTCCCTTATCCTGAGAACGGGATTGCTCATCCCAATCAGATCATGCCCTCTCTCGCTTAACCATTCCTCCACAAGCCCTTTCCCCAGCAGCCTGGGCACCAGCAGAGGAGAGGAGCATCCCTCCTGCAACATGCCCATTTAACACTGCACAGCAAAGGGCTGGGAGTGACTGTCCAGAAATGTTGCCGTGTGGGATCTGATATGCACAGCTGGGGAAGGTGAAGGCTTTCCTGAGTGCATGTCTCTCTCTCTCCTTGCTTTCCCTTTGGTAGGAGGGTCACAGTATTGTTCCTTGTTTCCTCACTTCTCTGTGCAGCTGTGGTTCTTGCTCTTGTGCTCTCTGTGGTTAAGGAAGAGGATTCAGCTGTGGTTAAGACAGTAACTTCCCACTCCCACTACATTGCCTGAAGAAACAGTGAAGATGGTAAAAATGTGAGGGCAGGGTTCATCTGACTGGGACAGAGATGCCTAGAAAGGGTCAGGTCAGCCCCTGCCTTCACTGCACTGTTTCTCTGCCTTGACGGAGCGAGAGCTGGTGTGACTGATTCAGATACAGACATTTCTGTTCAAGAGGGCAAGGTTGGGGCAGATGAATCCCTCACAAGGCTCTTCTCTTTCAGACACAGCTGGCATTAGTGCTGTATTTGTCTCTCACAGTGGTAAAAAGAGAATATTCCCACTGGGTCACCGGACAAAATTCTCTTTACTCAGCTCAGGGTGCCCATCCCCAGGTATCCCAACAACATACACAGGGCAGTTTGACACCTCCATTTACATACTCTGGTAGAGCAGCACTGACTCATCTGAAGTTCATGCACAGAGGCCCCTGCTCTCCACGGCACACTCAGCACAAACCAGTGGTCAGGAAATGGAGCTGAACGAAGGTAAAGGAGAGAGGAAATGTGAGGGATACTATGAGGAGTGGAATGAGATTTGCTCAGAGAAGCCTGTCGTAATTTGTCAATGCTTTTTCCTCCAGAGCAAGTGTCCAACAGAAGCTCCCTGAATGAGTTCCTCCTCCTGGCATTCGCGGACATGTGGGAGCTGCAGCTCTTGCACTTCTCACTCTTCCTGGGCCTCTACCTGGCTGCCCTCCTGGGCAACAGCCTCATCATCACAGCCATAGCCTGCGACCACCACCTCCACACACCCATGTACTTCTTCCTCTCCAATCTCTCCCTCCTTGACCTTGGCACCATCTCTGTCACTGTCCCCAAATCCATGGCCAATTCCCTCTGGGACACCAGAGCCATTTCCTACTCTGGATGCGCTGCCCAGATATTTTTCTTTGTCTTTTTCATTTCGACTGAGTATTCTCTTCTCACTGTCATGGCCTACGACCGCTACATTGCCATCTGCAAACCCCTGCACTACGGCACACTCATGGGGAGCAGAGCTTGTGTCAAAATGGCAGCAGCTGCCTGGGCCAGTGGTTTTCTCAATGCAGTGCTGAACACTGCTAACACATTTTCACTACCACTCTGCCAAGGCAATGCCCTGGGCCAGTTCTTCTGTGAAATTCCCCAGATCCTCAAGCTCTCCTGCTCAGACTCCTACCTCGGGGAGGTTGGGGCTCTTGTGGTTAGTGCCTGTTTAGTCTTTGGGTGTTTTGTTTTCCTTGTGCTGTCCTACGTGCAGATCTTCACTGCTGTGCTGAGGATCCCCTCTGAGCAGGGCAGGTACAAAGCCTTTTCCACGTGCCTCCCTCACCTGACTGTGGTCTCCCTGTTTGTCAGTACTGGCTTATTTTCCTACCTGAAGCCCCCCTCCATCTCCTCCCCAGCTCTGGATCTGGTGCTGGCCGTTTTGTACTCGGTGGTGCCTCCGGCAGTGAACCCTCTCATCTACAGCATGAGGAACAAGGAGCTCAGGGATGCACTGAAGAAACTGATCCAATTGGTACTAGTTCAGCAGCAATGAGGTGCCCATCCGTCTTCAAAAGTGATTTCTAATATAACTCAGACAACTGTTGTACTATGGGCGTTCTCTTGGTGATAATAATGTTTGTACAGAAGTGTTTGAAATCATCCCACTTCTCCAGAAGCACAAACCCAGTTTTGATGATCCAGAGACCTGCTATAAATATGTCTGTCACTGTGTCAGAAATGGCCTTTCTGTAATAAAGGGATTTCCTCAGTGCAGTGCTTGAAGGTTGGTTTCTTCTTCAAATGCTGGAGGCAAGAATGTGCTCAAGGACTTTCACCCTGAAAGGGCTGGATTCAACTCTCACTGGTGGGTGCCCAGTGCTCCTGGAAGTGGTGAATGGTTGATCAGCATCTGCCAGGGACTGTCTCCCATATGACAGGGCTGGTGACAGATGCCCACAATGTGGACCCTGCAGGCACAGGGAAGAGAGCCTGGAGAGTGGTTCATGTCACCTTCAATCAAAATCCATGGTCTGGATCTAGGGACACACCTGAACACAGCCTGAGCCATTTGGAATGGTCTGTGATTGCTCAGCATCATCCACAGCCACTGACCCCTTGGCAGGGGGTCGTCAGGTGCAATGATACCCATCCAGCTGGGTCTGCTTCCTACCCCAACCACCATGGCCTGTGCGGAGTCACTCCATGGTCCAGGGGAACCACAGCCCACTCGCTCTGCAGAGCAGCACCACCAGCTCAGGGCTCCACATGGAGCACAGGGGAGGGTCCAGGAACAGCTGGGCAGGCCAGTGCCAATGCACTCATTGGGGAAAGGCTTTCCAGGGTGCAGGGATGTCCCTGGAGAAGAGGAAAGGAGCAATTGTGTGCTGGCAAGAAGGAATAAATGAGAGAAATCTGTTCCTATGTAAGCTGGGGCAGTAGGAGCTGCCTGAGGATCCCCAGGGTAGAGACTCTTGTGCTGTCCTGGAAAGAGGGGTTGGCACAGGGCAGCTGCAGGAAGCCAGGTTAAAGGATCTCCTGGACACGAGAGAAGGTGAGACAAGGAGTCCCTGGCCTCTGTTCCCTCATGCCATTACTGGCCTCCAGCGGGGACCCGCTGCTGTGCCCACAGGGGGCCTCAGACTGTGGTATGTGTACACAGAGCTCTGCAGCAACCTGCGTTGGGCACTGCTGCGGGGCCACCCCCAGCCTGGACTGCTCTGCTGGGTGGACTGGGGAGAGGGCAGGGGAGGTGGGGAGAGCCAGGGAGCGGCAGGACTGGGCTGGAAAGGGCCCAGGAGAGGAAAGTGTCAATGCTAGCTAAGCTTTGTGAGCAGGCAGGGTGAGGACACACACTGGTGGGTTTGTGATGCAGAGGCAGGTCATGTGGAGGGGAACCAAGACATGCCAGGTGCAGAAGAGAGGAGGCCGGTCTGTGCCCTTAGTTACATGGACCAACCAGGAAGGTGTACCCAGGCATTTGTCACAGACCGTCTTCTGGGTTTCAGGTTTCTGGATGCATTTTGCTTTGTGACCAGCTCCGTCCTGCTGGAATCAGTACCTATATCGAGGGGAATGACCAGCCCTGCACAGCCTCTCTCCCAACCGAGACTCCGGCAGACCGCAGAGGATGGCTATGCGCTAACCTCCACATGGGACATGGCTGGAGCTGGGCTTGGGCTGGGCGCTGGGGAAGGCTGCCAAAGCAGGAGGGCTGTGGGGGACAAGGCACTGAGGGCTGTCATGGGGACCATGCCAGGGGGATGTTTACCCACCCCTGAACACCCTACCCTGTGCAGTGCCTGCACAGTCAGGCCATGGGGCTGTGTGCAGGGCAACGGGGCTGAGTGGGCGCAAGGACAGTGCACAAATGGGAGCCACGATGCTCCTCACTGCTCCGCTGCAAAAGAGAAACTTCCAGGAGAGCTCTCCCAGCCCTGCCCCACGAACTCTTCTCCCTGCTCCAGCCATGCCTGAGCAGAGACTGACGACCGAGACGTCCCACAGACAAAGCTGTGCCAGCCTCAGGGAGCTGGTCCTGAACACCAGGACAGGCACACCCTCCTCGTATGTCCCTGTCCTGCTGGGAGGGTGACACAGGCACTAGGGAAAAGGCCTGTTTCTGCCTGGGGTCAGTGCAGGACTTTTGCATGTGAGGTGAACGTGAAAGCTGCTGCGCTGCAGAAACACCGGCCACAACCCCTTTCTGCAGCCCCCACTGCCCCCTTGTCCTTGCCAACCTGCCGTCACCCCTCCACTGCCCCATCTCCCGTCCCCTCACCCCACAGAATCACAGA
Source organism: Apteryx mantelli (assembly GCF_036417845.1). Taxonomy (NCBI): domain Eukaryota; kingdom Metazoa; phylum Chordata; class Aves; order Apterygiformes; family Apterygidae; genus Apteryx; species Apteryx mantelli. Next base: position 5,718,110 of record NC_089997.1, read on the forward strand.
GTGGTTGAGGTTGGAAGGGACCTCTGGACATCATGTAGTCCAAATCCCCTGCTCAAGCAGGGTCACCTAGAGCACATTGCCCAGGATTGTGTCCAGGCGGCTTTTGAATATCTCCAGAGAAGGAGAGACTCCATAACTTCTCTGGGCAACCTGTTCCAGTGCTCTGTCACCCTCACAGTATGATTTTTCCTCATATTCAGATGGAACTGCCTGTGCTTCAGTTTGTGCCCATTGCCTCTTGTCCTATTGCTGGGCACCACTGAAAAGAGTCTGACCCCATGTTCTTTACACCCTTCCCTCAGATACTTATACACATTGATAAGATCCCCCCTCAGTCTCCTCTTCTCCAGGCTGAAGAGTCCCAGCTCTCTCAGCCTTTCCTCATAGGAGAGATGCTCCAGTCCCTTAATCACCTGAGAAGCCCTCCGCTGGACTCGCTCCAGTAGTGCCATGTCTCTCTTGTCCTGGGGAGCCCAGAACAGGATGCAGTACTCCAGATGCAGCCTCACCAGGGCTGAGTAGAGGGGGAGAATCACCTCCCTCGACCTGCTGGCAACACTCTTCCTGATGCACCCCAGGATACCATTGGCCTTCTTGGCCACAAGGGCACATTGCTGCCTCATGCTTAACTTGGTGTCCACCAGCACCCCCAGGTCCTTCTCAGCAGAGCTGCTTTCCAGCAGGTCAACTCCCAACCTGTACTGCTGCATGGGGTTATTCCTCCCCAGGTGCAGGACCCTGCACTTGTCTTTGTTGAACTTCAGGAGGTTCCTCTCCGCCCACCTCTCCAGCCTGTCCAGGTCTCTCTGAATGGCAGCACAGCCTTCTGGGTTATCAGCCACTCCTCCCAAACTTGCTGAGGGTGCACTCTGTGCCTTCATCCAGGTCACTGATGAAGAAGTTGAACAAGACTGGACCCAGTACTGACCCCTGGGGGACACCGCTAGCTACAGGCCTCCAACTAGACTTTGCACCGCTGATCACAACCCTCTGAGCTCTGCCATTCAGCCAGTTCTCAATCCACCTCACTGTCCACTCATCTAACCCACACTTCCTGAGCTTGTCTATGAGGATGCTAGGGGAGACAGTGTCAAAAGCCTTGCTGAAGTCAAGGTAGACAACATCCACTGCTCTCCCCTCATCTACCCAGCCAGTCATTCCATCATAGAAGGCTATCAGATTGGTTCGGCATGATTTCCCCTTTTGGTGAAGCCATGCTGACTACTCCTGATCACCTTCTTTTCCTCCACATGCTTAGAGATGGCCTCCAGGATGAGCTGCTCCATCACCTTTCCAGGGATGGAGGTGAGGCTGACTGGCCTGTAGTTTCCTGGGTCCTCCTTCTTGTCCTTTTTAAAGACTGGAGTCACAAACATAACACTTCTGAGATCTGTCCAACCCCAAGTTCTTTTAGATTAGAGGTGTAGTAGCTTCCTCTCCTGTATTAAGGAAATTTCCAGTATATGGCAGTTTTGCAGAGGAAGAACATGCAAGGTCATGTGCTCTGCAAGCAGAACATCTTATCTGACCTTGCCTTAGCCCTGTTTTTCATACAAAGTTGAAGAACTGCAAAGAAACCAGTTCAATCCAGCCAGCGCTACAAAAGTTGTTCAAAGGTAACACCAGAAGAGGTGCAAATCAGCTAATGGATAATTATAAGATGAACCATATAAGGCTGGCATGGAACTACCTCATACTGTAGCACGGCAAGGGGATTAGTAGAACTAAGAATTGTGGATAAATCTGGTTGGTTATGTAAACTGAAGTGTTGAATATGTAACAACTTACTATTGCTTAAAAGTTGTAACAAAAAGCTGCTTGGGTCCCTTCCTGTGCTCCCAGCCAAGAGACACCTTATTGCTAGCAATAAAACTTAGAAAATCTGACTCCTGCTGTCCATTACTGATGCCCACAAATGAAAAAAGAGAAGAGATACTTTTATTACCTGTGAGCAAAAGTTAATTGGGGGATATTACCAGTATATTACCGGTATACAGTATAGCAGTAGGCACTCTTTTCTTCTAATGTGGCAGTATCCTAGGAACTCTTTGCTTGTAATGCAGTAGTATCCCCCAGTTAGCCCATAATTAACCATCCAAATACCCCCCCCAGTCCAGTGAAATATGGTAGGTTGGGTTCCTGAGCTCTCCCTGCCAAAGGGCTCGCTGCCTTAGGAATCTTTGCTGCAACCTGCACGCTGTGCACTGCACTGGGCCCTGAAACAAGACATCCAGGGCTGACATCCAGGAGGAGGCCTCAGAGAGCAGCTTTGACATGGTGGGACTTTTTCTCTGGCATCGTTAACAAGGAAATGGTCTTGCCATGATGGAGCGCTCAGAGGTCCTCTTTCGAGCAGCAGTGCCACAGTCATTACCTTTCAAAATGGGTAAATAAGGAAAACTTCCAAAGACAAAGTATTTCTTCAGAAAATAATTGGCCTCTTACAACCACTTCTCGCAGATGCACATACAACAGTGAGTAGTCTCAAGTACCCTGAGCTTATTTTTTGTGCTGAAAATGATGCAAATCACAACATTGCTTTTGGACCCTGAGAATCATCACCTGATGCTCAAGCACTTTCTGCAAGTTGGCAGGAAATACTTGAAGGGTCATAGCTGAGAATCAGCTTGCAAAGTTGAAGTGGTTTTATGCAAATAACTCTGCAAGACCCTTCAGTATTATGGTCCTCACCTTTCCACATGCTCCTCTCTTCCCTAAGGGAGTCATTTCTAGCCAGACAGTTCAGGTGTCCACCTCAGCTGAGCACTTTTTGTCACTAGGTTGTTGGAGGCCTGCAGTTTCTGAAATTCTTGCCAGGATCTCCAGCCAGGATGCTAACTCAACCCCCACGTTCAGCTGAGCACATACAACTGACCTCACCATCATCATCCAAGCCACGTGCCTGCGACTGCTCTATGAACTGCTAAGGCAGGAGTGACCTCACATGCACATGGCCCAGCCATGAGCCACTGCTAGCCTATCAGAGGCTGAGTCAGAAGAGATCTCCCAAGAGAAAACACAAGCCTTGTCCATCAGAGAAGAGGAAAGGCCATCAGCAGCCATGTGGGCTTGCTAGATGATTGTATGGTCACCTCTACCTGAGCAGCTGATAGGTCAGCCTTTGGCTCATGCCTAAGGTAATTGTTTGTGAGGTCACTTCTGCCTGAGGACCTGATAGGCCTCCAAGCAGCACAGGGCTAGGATGTTGATTGTGAGGTCATTCAGAACTGAGTAGCTGATAGGCCAGAAACAGTTACATGGCTTGGATGGTGACTGTGAGGTCACCTCTATCTCAGCCTCTGATAGGCCAGCAGCAGGCCCATGGCTCAGGTGAGGATTGTGAGGTCATTGCTGCATGAATACCTGACTGGATGGAAGCCAAGACCATGCTGAGGTCATTTCCCTTAGGGAACATGAAAGACCAGCAGCAGGCCCATTGGCTTGGTGGGTGATTATGAGGTCAGTTGTGTCTGATCAGCTGATAGGCCACCAGGAAGCTGATGGCTGGGGACATTTTTATGAGATTAATCATTTCTCAGAAGCTCATAGGAGAGTAGGAGGCCCATGACCATACAGGTGAAAGTGAGGTCCCTTCTGTCTCTGCAGGTGATGGACCAGGAACAGGCATATGGGTGGGAAAGTGGCTGTGAGGTCATTTCTGTGGGTGAAGCTGACAGGCCAGTACTTGATTCCTGTCTGGGGTAACAGGTTGTGAGGTCCTGTCTGCCTGCGTACCTGATAGACCGCCAACAGGCACAGGGCTTGGATGTGGGTTATGTGGTCACTCCTGTCTCTGGTGAGTGCCACTCGCTCTGTACAGTGGGTGAGGAGTGGCATGGACAGCCCAGGGCCGTGAGTGGTTTTGCGCCACTGGACTCTGTGTGAGACATAGAAATATATTTTTTAGTGGTGCAGGCCTGATAATACCAGAGATATTTAGAAAATGTCAATAAAAAATGAAAGAAGAGAGAAATTAAGAAAATGATCTAAAGGGAAGAAATGTTTTGTTACACTTTCCAGCTTTTAATTTTTCTGTGTGTGTTCTTTTTGTCTTTCTTGGCTTTGTTGTCTTTTTTTTTTAATACCCTGGGTTTTTGTTTTTATTCAGGGTTTTTTTTTGAAAAGGAAAGCGATTTCCAGAACTGGGGTGTGATCCAGTCACAGGGTCACTGATGGCTGGTGCCATTGCAGGTTCCCTGGTCCCCTCTGCCCAGCCTCCATCTGCAGTTCCGAGGGGTTCTGGTCTCCCGCAGGTCCCCTGTGAGAGCTGCCAGGCCCAGGCAGGTACCTCCGATACACCAGGGCCTCTCCAAGTGCCACTGGATGCTTGTGGTTAGAACAGAGCTCTGACTGAAAAGGAGAAGGAGAGTTTTCAACATTTAAAAAATATGAACACACTTTCATCAGCTAAAATGAATGACTGATTTTTAAAGTCCACTTTTCCCATGATAAAATAGTGGAGATGTTCAGGCAGGGTGTGAATCTCAGGAGAAGAAATACTAATCTGCCCCTGAACTTGTGTTACCACTGTTCTGCCTATTATGCCGTGGATATAGTCTCAGTGATTTCTCACATATTTTCACATGTCCTGATTAAACCGATCCTTTCTAAAGGCACCTTTGCATCAGACGAACTGGACATATCTTACTCTTTATCCATCAGATACCTCTCAACTCTCCAGTTGCTGCTCTGAGCTTCAGGGAGTCTGAAGCTTGCCTCGTCTTTCAGGAGTCTCATTGTCTCTTTATCCAACTCCTCAGTTCTGTTTCTATCTATCCTTTCCTAGCTATCTGTCAAAAAACACTTCAAGGAGGGTTATTCCTTGTGGAAAGTGGACCTCACTGGAGATAGCTTGGACTTAACATACGGTTGAGGAGTATATTTGACTTTTTATTAAACTGCATCATATTCTATTTTTGCTTGTTTGCAATTAAGAAAAATCCTTCTGTGTCTGCAAGTAGTTGTCTAAGGAAAGCAGGTGGGAATTGGTGCATAGGAGCTGTAACATTCAGCTACAGACTCAAGTGGAAAAAGTTTAAGTTTTAACAGGAGTGATGTAAGTCTCCAGTGGCTGATGAGAGAAATGGCAGGGCTGGGGAGGTGAGGAGGAAGGTTGTCCATAAAGGTCTCATATTGAAAATACTGCTTTTCCTACATGTCTGGACTTCATTAGGAGACCCTCTGGGTCAGTATGAATTGGAGAATGTGGATATCGCTTATTTTGTAAGCTGAAAAAACTTAAGAAGCAGAAATCCTTTCTTTTTCAGGTGCTCCCCATCTTACTCTTTTCAGTTCACTCCTGAATCCTCTCCAATTAGCCACACAAGAATTGAAGAACTGAAGAAAATTAGGGGGAGAGACATGGCTCCTTAGAGGTTTTTGCATTTTAATGGCCCCTTGAGTGTATTTGGTGCTGAGTCCATGAACCTCAGATACTGAAAGGAGATTGAACAAGCCTCTCAAGAAGTTAAAGTCAGAAGTAAATCCCAAAGTTTCTTGGAGTTGTAATGGGTCCCACTGAGGGTTGTTACCAAAGAAGGCTCCCCAGGGGCTGATGAGAGCAGAAAGTTGGAGGCCCTGATTGCAGGTAGGCAAAGACAATGCGCAGGTGGCTCTGATGCCAAGTAAACCTTGATGTGTTTTATCAAGCAGAATGGCCAGGCACTGACACCCAGCCCCTGAGTAGGGTGATTCTTTCCTTTATGTTTTGCTCAGGGCTCTTCCTGGGCGCAGTGTGAGGGTGGGGGTGTGCAATGCTGAGTGCAGGACAGTACAGCACCTCTTGGGCTCGTTGGGGATAAGGAGGCAGCAGGCTACAGTGCCACAGGGAAACAGTGTCTTCTCATAGGTCTTGGTGGCAGAGACACCATCCATAGCCAAGAGGACAAAGACCTCAGTTTATTGGGAGGTTGATTTTCCTTGAAATGCAAAGCCAGGGGCTGATCACAGACTCCCTCTGGGTGACCTGTAGCACCACAGCTCTACCCTTCAAGTGACATTTCCTTTTCCTGAAGTCACATCTGAACCCCACAAGCTGAAGTTTGTGGCTGTTTCCCCTTCTCACGCTGTTTCCCACTTTCCATCATCTCTGAAACCACCCTTCAAGCACTCACAGGCTCCTACTCTACTGCCCTTCACCTCCACTTCAGGAGGATAAAGAAGCCCAGCTCCCTCAACCTCTCCTCATAGATGGGGTTATTCCCCCCCCCTCCCCAGGCACAGGACTTGACACTTCTCTTGCAAAACTTCATGAGAAATCTGTTGCCCGAATCACCCAAGTTTCTCAAGGGCCTTCTGGAATGAAGCACCTCTGAGTCCAAAACAAAACAAAACAAAACAGTGCCAATGGGGAAAGAGTAAGCAGGGGTGGGCGGGTTGTATGGGACGGAATCAGGATGGTAAAAGAGACAAACTTAAAGGAGGAAAAAAAAAAAAGGAAATTAAAAGTGAAGCAAAGGGTTGATCAGGGCTGTGTTGGGGATTCCTGCCAAGAAGCTCTGCATCTTGAACCATTCTGAATGTAGGAGGACAAGAAAGCAGACCTACTTCCACTGTCAAAGGGAACCTGCTTGCTTCCCCGACATCCATAAGTGAAGAGCCAGAGGGGGAAGAATCATGTACTCCTTCAGGGTGGAAGAGACCTCAGGAGATTCCTAGCCCAATCTCTTTGCTCACAGCAGGGTCAGCTCTGTGGTCAGACCATGTTGCTCTGGACTTGGTCCAGTCTGGTCTTGGAAACCTCCAAGGGAGGAGACTGCACAGCCTCTCTGGGCAACCAGTTCCAGTGCTTGGCCATCCTTTAGTGGAAAAGCTTTTCCTCATCTCCTGCGTGAATGTCTCTTGTTTCAGCTTATGCCCATTGTCTCTTGTCCTCCCACCATGCATCAGGATGAAGAGCCTGCCTCCATCTTCCTGATGACCTCCTCATAGCTATTGGAAGGCTGCTGTGAGATCCCTCCAAAGCCATCTCTTCTCCAGGTTAAAAAAGTCCCATTTCCTCAAAGAGCATGTGCCCCAGCACCCTGAGTATTTTGAGGGCCTTCTGCCAAACTCACTCCAAGTTAGAAACCTCATTCTTTTTCTGGGGACCCAAAACTGGATGCAGTATTCTATATGTGGTCTAATGAATACTGACTAGAGGGGGATCATCATTTCCCTCAACTTCCTGGCTGTGTTCCTGGTCATACAGCCCTAAATGGTTAAGGCCTTCTTTGCTGCCAGAGAACTCTGCTGGCTCATATTTAGCCTTCTGACCACCAGGGTCCTCAGGACTTTTGTTGCAGTGCTGCTCCCCAGCCTGTGACACTATGGAGTGTTGGCCTATCCCACATGCAAGACCTGGCATTTGTCCCTGTTGAATTTTGCGATGTTTCTGACAGCCCATTCCTCCTGCCTGTCTCCGTCCCTCTGAATGGCAGCCCTCAAGCATATCACTGGACCCTCCCCTCCCATCTGGCGTCATCTACAAACATGATGAGTGTTGCCTCCTCCATGTCACTAAGCAAGATGATGAACAGGACAGGTTTGTGGAGAGATCAGTGGTGCTCCACTGCTCCCTGACCTCCAGGAAGAGTACTATCCATTCACCACTGCCCTCTGAACCTCATCATCCAAGCAGCTTTCTACCCATCTGGTTGTCTACCCTCTAGACTTCAATATTCTAACTTGCATACAAGAATGCTGTTGAAGACAGTGTCAAACAACATGTTAAAGTCTAGGTAAAAGACATTTACTCTTCTCCATCCGCAAATACAGTTATTTAATCATAGAAGTCAGTCATGCTGGTGAGGCACAATTTACCCTGGGTAAAGCCATGCTGACTGTTCCCTATCACCTTCTTCTCCTTCATGTGGCCAGAAATGTGATCCAAGAGAATTTGCTCTATGACACACTCCTCACCAAAGTGAGGCTGAACTGCCTGCAGCTTCCCAGGTAGTGCTGTTGGCCTTTTTTGAAGATGGATGTAACATTTGCCTTTTTCCAGTCATTGGGACCTTGCTCAGCCTCCAAAACCTTTCAAAGATGATAGAGAGTGGCCTTGCTATGACAGTGGCCAGCTCTCTCAGTGTCCTCAGATGCAGCCTATCCAGTGCCATAGACTTGTATGGGTCAAGTTCTCACAAGTAATCCCTCACCCAACCCTCATCCTTTGCTGGTGGTTTTTCTCCTCAGGAGTCCTGACTCCAGGCACAACAGCCTGGGAGACCTTGTTGGTGAAAACTGAAGCTAACAAGGTGTGGAGTTCCTCAGACCTATCTGCATCTGCTGTTACTACATTCCCTGCCCCATTCAGCAGTGAGCCCACCTTCTCCTTTTTATTCTTACTGAAGCAGTAGCAGCTCATCTTCATGCCCTTGACATCCCCTGCAAGTGTCAATGCTAGGGAGCTTTGTCTTCCATAACACCATGTCAACATTGCCAGACAATATTTCTAAATTCCTCCTTTGCAGCCTGTCCTTCCTTCCCACTCCCATACGCTGCCTTATTGTCCTGGAGCTCAGGCATGAGTTCCCTGTTTTACCAGTTTTACTGAGTATTGATATGAACCGTTCTTGTGCTGTACTCTGCTGCTGTCCTTCCGCACTCCCTTCAAGATCTGGGACTTCACTATTTCATGGTCACTGTAGGCAAGGTGGACACTGACCATCCCACTTCTGATCAGTTCCTCCTTGTTTGTAATTTCCAGAGTCTGGAAAGCATCACCCTTATTGGCCCATCATGCAGCTGTGCTAAGAAGTTGTCCCTGACACCTTCCAGAAACCTCTTGGACTGCTGCTGTTTGCCCTTCCAGTGAATGTCAGGGAGATTAAGGTCTCCCTGAGCCTGTGATGCACAGACTTCTTCATGTTGCTTAAAGGAGACTGTGTCTATCTCCCCACCCTGATCAGGTGGTCTGTAACTCCAGTCACAATGTCGCTCTTACTCTCATGCTCACCCACAAGCTCTCACCCAGCCCCTTTTCCATGCCAGGGAAGAGCTCCATACATCTGAGCTGCCACACAAAGGGCATCCCCCCTCATCATCTTCCCTGATGGTCTCTCCTGAAGAGCTTGTACTGTGCTCTTGCAGCCCTCCAGTCATGTGAGCAGTCCTACCACATCTCAGTTATCCCAACCATGTGGCAGTTCTGTGACAGCTTGTGCATCTCCATCTGCTCCTGTCTGTGCCCCAGGCTGCATGCATTTGCATGTATTTGTGCTGCAGAGCCTCAGCTGTGGCACAGCGTATAGGTTGGTCTTCGTGTACCATGTTACCAAGAGCCAAGGATACTGTGTGTGCAATGGCCCCACTTCAGAGCAGAGACATGTTGTCACAGATAGCAGGTGGCAATGTAATGGTGAAACGAGATTTGCAAACCCTGCAGTGCCTGAGGCCAGAGAAAAACAGAGCGGGGCTGTGCAGAAATGGCAGGATGGGTTTTCTGCCCAAGCTGACTTTGTAGCACCATGGGGCTTGTGACAGAAGTGAACCGATCTCCAAGAAGGACAAGGTGCCACTGGGAAAGTCCCTGGGCCTGGATGTCCTCTGATCCAGCCACCATGAGGACATCATTAGCACAGTCCCTGTTCATATCATTTGGGGGTGAGAAGAGGTTCAGGTGGAGAGCTAGAAGGGTTTGAGAGTGCAGAGACTAGAGGGGAGTCCTTGGTGTGATGTTCCTCCCATTTATGCAGCACATGTGGCTGTAGATGGGATGGACTTTGCCTAAGGGCAGTGATGGGATGCAGTCGTTTTGGCACAGGTAGGAAACCTGAGAGGCCCTGGGATATTTGCTCAGCAACCACTCCAAAAGGACATGGTTTTCTTACAGGTTCCATGCTGTATCTGCTAGAGTCATGTGGTTTTTCTGGACCCCACAGGCATCTGACATGACCCTGCAGGTCTATTTTTATGTCACTGAATCAAGTCTCTGCATTGAATTACATTAGCTGTTTGTACTATACAGATCTGCTTTTGTCTCAGCTTCCTAGTGAGTGGAGCTCTAGGAGCAGTAGTAGGCCTCTAGTGTCATTTAAGATGACCAAGGAAATTCCCCACCTGGATCCCATCTGATGCTCTAGAAGGATGTGGGTCTCCTAGTTGCTCCATCAGAGCAAGCAGACACTGGCATATGCCTTTGACCACCTCTGTCTCTTCAAATGTCACCAGGTGTTGTGTGTGAGCAGCTGACTCCCACCCCCCATCTGCACTGGTTACAGTGGGAGCTTAGACAGCGAGTTCTCCTGCAGACGTCTCTGTTGTGCACCCTTCAGCTTTGGCAAGGGGAATACCACCTCCTGTGAGTCTGTAGAGTTCACAGGAGGGATCTGAATCGCACTCCGCCCCAGGGGTTTCTAACCTGGCATAAGATGCCTGGATTAACTCATCTGAATCAACAGCTGAACCATGGGTAAATGCCCTCCCTTCTTGTCCCTGTGGAAACGTCCTGCCTAGTTAAGAGAAGGGAATAGGGGCTTCCAGAGTGGGACAATTCCACCTCCTGTATATAACCATCCTCTGATGAGACAAACTGCAGTGCTGGAATCAGTCTCTCTCCACTGTTTAGAGCAGGGCCATCGGTGAGTATTTCAGTCTAGTTCAGTAAACTTTTCCCAGGAGGAGGGAGCACAAGGGACAGAGAATTTTATGCCTTCAGCTGGGCCTCTGCTCCTGAGTGGGGCCAGGCTCCTGGGACAGAGGGAGCTCATGGCAACCAGGCAGCACTGCCAAGAGACAGCTGTGTCCAGGAGCAGCTCCTCTGCAAAGAGCAGCAGGGCTCCAGGCACTGTCTGCTGTTGCTGACATAAGATGAGAGAAGACAGAGGGAGGTGAAAGGCAGTGTGGATTGGGAGGGCGAAGGAGAGCTCATTGTTGGGGAAATCTTCACAGCCCTTTACATGGTAAGTCTCTGGCTGCAGGGCAACGCTACTGAGGTTCCTGGAAAGGTCTTCTCGACCCAACCCATCCCATGACTGTTTTTTTAAGGATCACTCTCCTGGCTCCTTTAGTGCAGAGGAAGAGGAGGAACTTCAGAGCAGGGATTCCCTGCCACACCATCAGGCGGACAGGGCATCCTGTTATTTTCTCCCAGGGGTGGTTGCAGGGGTGTGAAGCCAGGGAGTGCACCCAGGTCTGCATGGGCTGTAATTCAGAGCAGTGTCCCTGCACCCAAGGGTGCTGTGTGCCTGGGACAGTGACTCTGCTGCCTGCGAGGGTCAGCACTCAGCCTGCCCAGGGAACTCCCCACAGCGCTGTGGGGTGAAGCTCTGGGTGGGAGGAGTGACCCCCATCATGGCAGCTTCATTCTCCCATTGAGAGGATGCTGCATGGGTCAGGGCTGCTCACAGCTCCAGCTTACACCCAGGACATTTCTGGAGGGGGCTTTCCAAAAGGAAGGTCAAGGCAAGGGATACCTGAAAGGGAAGGAGCTGTCATGAATCTCTGCTTTCAGTTTGATTCTCTTTGGGTGGGGTGAAATGGTATTTTGTCTGTCAGGTTTAGACAGCGGACTGAGACTGAAACAGTGACACAGAGAGAGGAGAAGTTCCTCTTCATCCCTTCACCCACCCCTCAGTCTGCAGACAGAACCAGCATCACCTTTCCAGGCTCATGAAGGTTTGTCTCACCTGCTCCATAGTACCAGCAAACACGGAGGTGCTATGGGCAGGGCCCTGTACCTGGGAAGTTTCTGCAAGGCAGAGCTGAGCACCCAGTGGGTGGGATGGGGTCTGTGAGCACTGACAGCGGAGAGACATGGGGACAGAGAAACAGCTCCCCGCAGGGACAGCTCCAGGCAGCAGAGTCAAAGCACTGGTCAAGGTGTGAGAGGAAACTACAGACTTCAATGTCTCCTCTCCTCTCGCAGCCAGCACAGCCCTCTGCCCTCAAGGCTGTGGGGTCCAGGGCATGAGTCATTTCCTCAGCAGCCAGACATCCAGGAGAGGAGAAACTCCTGAGTTCACCTCTGTCTCTCCCTGTCCCGTCCTCCCTTGGCAGAAATATCATGGTAATGCTCCATGTTTCCCACCTGTCCATGCTGCCCTTGTCCTTCCCCTTGGACTCTCTGGGCAGGGGAATTTCTGATGCAGTTCAGGCACCAACCCTGCAGGTCCTGCCATGCAGATGTGTCCTCAACGTTGAGGTGCCCAAGTCCCCCTCTAACCTGTGGGGCTCTGGGTAATGCAATGTGTGGGCTGGGAATGAGCCAACTCTCTCTTCAAGGCACCCCATCATTAGGACATCTGGCTATTTTCTTGGGGTGCTTGACTGGGCTGCAAGCTGCTCTCAAGGAGGTCAAAGCTTTCCCATTGCATCTATGTGTTATCTAGGTGATCCATGGAAAAGCCACCTAGATACTAAAGCCACACAAATACTGCCAGGCAGCTGGATGTGGGCAACTGGAATGATCCCAATGTGTTACTGGCTAGAAGGGGAGGGCTGAGACCTCCCTCAGATACTCTCAGAAAGAGTGCTGTATGTGTTCATTTGCACTTTGAAATCGGCTTCCTCTGCTCTCAGCAGTGTCATTTCTTTTCAAGGGTAAAGTGAGTGTGATCGTCCTCCACCTCAGAGGTGCGAGCACAGGGCAGCTGGGAACAAGACGGACCAACCAGCTCTCCTCACTCTGCGCTAAAGCGAGAGTGAATCCTTTTGCCTCTCAGGAATCACAGCTGGTCACTCTGAGTACAGTAGCAATGCTGAGGATTTCTACCTCCAAGAATCCTCCTCAGGTGTGACAGGGGCATCTAAAAGAAAACAAAACAAGCCTTAAAATTATTCATGAAGCCATATAATTTAGAACTCGGAAGGAAGATGCTGAAAAGCCCTTCTACCTTATGAGCAGACTAAATGTGACTAAAACTGTGAATATAGAAGTTTAGTCACCCCTGTTCCCATGCACCCACTGCTGTAGGTCAGGGCTGACTCCTCTGGAGCCCATGGGCACAGGTCCCTGCTCCTCATGGCAAACTCAGCCAGCACAAACCAGAGCTCCAGCCACAGAGCTCAGTGATGGTCCTGCCGAGATTGGGAAGGTAATGTGTGCATGTTTGGGGGAGGTTATGAAAAAGTTTTGCTTAGAGAAGTCTGTTCTAACTTGTCAATGTCTTTCCCTCCTTTGACAGTCCCCCGTGACTGCAGTGAGTGAAATGTCCAACAGCAGCTCCCCCACTGAGTTTCTCCTCCTGGCATTCACGGACACATGGGAGCTGCAGCTCTTGCACTTCTCGCTCTTCCTGGGCCTCTACCTGGCTGCCCTCCTGGGCAATGGCCTCATCATCACAGCCATAGCCTGCGACCACCACCTCCGCACCCCCATGTACTTCTTCCTCCTCAACCTCTCCCTCCTCAACCTTGGCTCCATCTCCACCACTGTCCCCAAATCCATGGCCAATTCCCTCTGGAACACCAGCTCCATTTCCTACTCAGGACGTGCTGCCCAGGTCTTTCTGCTTGTCTTCTTGTTCACAGCAGAATATTCTCTTCTCACCGTCATGGCCTATGACCGCTTTGCTGCCATCTGCAGACCCCTGCACTATGGGACCCTCATGGGTAGCAGAGCTTGTGTCAAAATGGCAGCAGCTGCCTGGACCAGTGGTTTTCTCCATGCTGTCCTGCACACTGGAAGCACATTTTCAATACCACTCTGCCAAGGCAATGTTCTGGAGCAGTTTTTCTGTGAAGTCGCCCAGATCCTCAAGCTCTCCTGCTCAGACTCCTACCTCAGGGAAGTTGCGCTTATTGTGGTTAGGTTTTTTTTAATCTTTGGGTGTTTTGTTTTCATTGTGCTGTCCTACGTGCAGATCTTCACAGTCGTGCTGAGGATCCCCTCTGAGCAGGGCCGGCACAAAGCCTTTTCCACGTGCCTCCCTCACCTGGCTGTCGTCTCCCTCTTTGTCAACACTCTCATGTTTGCCCACCTGAAGCCCCCCTCCATCTCCTCCCCAGCTCTGGATCTGGGGGTGGCAGTTCTGTACGTGGTGGTGCCTCCAACACTTAACCCCCTCATCTACAGCATGAGGAACAAGGAGTTCAAGGATGCGCTGAGGAAAATGCTTCAATGGGCACAATGTACACACCAATAACTGTCTCATGTGCATCTGCTTCCCTTTACCAGGGTATGTGGCATCAAGGACCTGACCACAAGGTGGGAAAGGGAGGGTCAGATACTGGCATTTAGAGACACTCAAGGTTCATGACGGGTTAAACAGGATTGATTTCATAAAGGACTTACTTACACTCCAAACTGTGTAGCGACCCCCAGGGACTGCATGGAGGGATCGCTGATGGGCAACCGCTGGACGCATGGGTCAGACACCAAGGCAGGACTCTCTTTGTTGTATCCTAAAGGCCCCTTATATTTACTAGAACTATTTCCTTATCTCAACTGTGCTAACCTTGGGTAGGTACTGGCTGCAGAGTAGCTAGACATTGTTGACAGAATGGAATATGCATGTCCAGCCTTGACGGGTTTCCATCAGTGTGCAGAGAGCGTACTGCGGGGCTGCTATCACATGCTCTGCCATTCACCTGACTCCTCACCAGATCTTCCACATGTGTTCTCACTACAAAGGATATGTGTTGTTCATTTCTTTCTTTCTTACTTTTCTCATTCATGGCCATCCTTCTGGAGGGGAATCTGAGCCACCAGGAGAGATCAAGGGATCTCCAGGAACAGCATGTGCCTGGGGAGGGGGGGGCAGTGAGTGGAGCCTCACAAAGTGAGGGATGGTCCATGGTGGAGTCACCAGAAGATAAAACACTAAATCCAGGTATGCATGGGGAAATGAGGGCTCTGCAATCCCCAGAGAGGCAGTGGGGACCCAGGAGGCCCAGGGAAGGGGCACTGGAGAGTGATTCTTTAACCCTCAGTGAAACACCACAGGCTGGAGCTAGTGCATACCTGAACACCTCTTGTGCCATTGCAAATGCAATGTCACTCTGAGCACTGTCCATGACCCATGCCAACAATGTCACCGGTCGTGATCTCTGTCCAGCTGGGTCTGCTTCTTGCCTTGACCAGCATGGCCCGTGCGGAGTCAGGAGTCACCCTGTGGCCCCATGGCCCCACAGCCCGCTCGCACTGCAAAGCAGCACCACCAGCCCGGGGCCCTGTGAGGAGCACCGGGAAGGGGTGCAGGAATGGCCAGCCAGGCCAGCATGGACACACTCCCCTGGGGAAAGGCTCTCTGTGGAGCAAGGACATCCCAGGTGAAAAGCAGGACAGCATTCAGATATAGAAAATGAGAATGAGAAACAGGTTTCTCCGTGCACCAGCTCGGGGCAGGCTGCCCTGTCCCTGGGGCAGCAGGAGCTGCCAGAGGGGCAGCAGGGCCGGGGCTCTCGGGCTGTCCTGGGCAACAGGGTGGGCATGGAGGGGTTGCAGGCAGATAGGGAGGGGGATCTCCTGGACACAAAGCAGGGGAGACAGAGAGTGACCAGCATTGTTACAGGGCCTCCTCCCCTTGCTGGGGAGCTACTACCCTTGTCCTTGGGCCTGGCCTGAGTTATGCTGTGGACATGCCTGTGCCCGGCCTTGCACCTCTCGGGTCCTGACCTGACCCTGTCCCCATCCTGTTGATCTGATTCCCTGTCTCTACCTCAGAGCTGCCCCCCTAACTACAGCCAAGAAAGCCTTGGCAAGGGAAGCTGGGATCCAAGCAGAACCCAGAGGAGGTTGTAGGTACAAAAGGTGACCCTATTTCCACAGCAGCAACACTTGCCTGACAGTCAAATTAAAGGTGTAAGGAGTGCTTCAGTTTTGGACACCCTACCCAGGTAACACTGGACACACAGTCTTAGCTGGATGAAAAAGCGAGGGCAGCCACTTGGGTCTGATTTTATAATGCATATATAGGAGAGCAAGTTTTCCTATATCACAGCTCAACTGTTTATGCACCATTTGTGACTGGGTTCCTGCTACAAAGAGTATGTTGTTGGGCACAGCAAGAGCAGGGCTGCTCCGTACAGAGCCGGGAGCTGAGGGTGACAGCAAGGCAGGCAGGGCAGTGACCCACCAACGAGAGGCGTTGTTCCACAGTGCCCAAACAAGAGGAAGAGAGCAGGTTTGGGGACGGTAACTGGGCTCGGGCACAGTCCAGCGATCTCCAGACAAGACTGTAGGGCTCCAGCCAGCCCTGCTTTGCATGGGAGGATGGACTGGAGAGCTCCAGAGGTCCCTTCCCACCAAAACATCTCTGCAGCTCCGTGAATGGAAAGACCCTGGGCACAGAGACAGGCTCTGCCTGGCCCATGGGCCACACTCCTGGTGGGCGAGGGGCAGAGCCCTTGGCCAGCCCCATGCTCCTTCGTCCTCCTCTGCCTCTGAGCAGGACAGAGCCTGGGTCCGGGATAGGGCCCCGCTCACGGCCCCACCACAGGCTGCTCCCTGCAAAGGGCGAAACCCTGACGCTGCCAGCACAGAGCTGATGTCAAAGCAGCATCCAGAGCCTGGCTGGCCCCAGTGGCCTCAGGTGTCCCCAGCACAGCTGCAGGGCCCTGAGTGGGGCTGCTTGCCCTGCCCCACTGCCCCATGCCCCCCATCCCCCCCGTGCCCCATACCAGCCCTGGTGCTGGCCGGCTGCCCTGGGCTGGGGCAGCTCCCACCCCCAAGAGAGAGAAGGGACATGGGGGGAGCAGGCTGGTGGGCCGGGGGGAGGCTGGCGTCCTGCTGCCTGGCTGCGGCTGGATCCCCAGCATGGAGAAAGGTGGGGAGGGCGAGGGGTTGGGGAGCTTCTGGCTGCAGAGCTGGTTCCCGTGGTGCCAGGAAAGGGGCTGGGAGCGAGGGGGCAGGAGCTGGGCAGGGGCAGGGGTGGGCAGGGCTGTGTCAGGGGCCACAGGGAGGGGGTGCATCTGGTTCTGCTGCCGCATAGTGGCTGTCACGGTCGCCTCCCTTGCAAAAGGTCCTGCACTGCCCCTGGGCAGACACAGGCTGTTCCCCATCCCCATGCTGTCCTCCCAGCAGGACAGGATATGTGAGAAGGGTCTCGGCTTGCCCCATGCTCAGGGCCAGCTCCCGGGGCTGGCACAGCTTGGCCTGAGGCACCTCCAGCTCCTTGGCCTCTGCTCCAGCACAGCTGGCACAGGGACGAGAGCTCCTAGGGCAGGGGAGAATGAACCCGTCTGGGAGAGCGTTGAGGGAAGACCCAAAGGTCCCTGGCTCAGCCCTGGGCTTTGGAAAACTCCCTCATGCACCCCGAGAGGCTCCGTCTGCCTCTTCCACCCTGCCCTGTGCTCCCCTCCCATCAGCCAAAACAGAGTCCAGCATCACCTGGGGACTTCCTTCCCCATGGGAAGAAGAGGGAGGGCCTTCACCAGTCCCACACTGACTTTTCCACCCCTGACCTTTGCAGTTGCATGTGCCAGGTTCTGCCCACTTGCCTTCACCACAATCATGGCTGCACTGGAAGCCCGTGAAAATCCTGGTGCTCCTACCCTCGAGCTGGCATCCACCCCAAACCTGGAGTCTTTCTGGCCACAAAGGCATCACCTGTCCAGTGCCCTGGCCGTGCAGCTGAGGGCAGGGGTATTTACCCCAATTTCCCTGCTCCCGGCACCGCTCCTGCTGTGCCCATGTCAAACCCTCTGCCACCAGACTGCCCCGGGGACCAAGGCAGCTCTAGCTCCCTCGAGGGCTGCACTGAAGCTTTGGAAGAGCAGACTGAGGTGAGGCTGGCACTGCTAGGGTGAGTTGGGAGAGGGCAGCTCCCCTCTGCCACGCTGGGGCTGGGGCTGAGGCTGTGGCTGGGCACAGCTTTTCCCTGGGGAGCTCCTTGAAGAGCCACTCTGGGTGATCCTCCACCTCTGCCCTGGCAGCAGCACCAGCTGTCAGGGTGCTTGAATGGACATGAACAGACAGTGGAAGGGGCATGGGCTGCCCTGGGGGAGCATCAAGACCTTGTCCATGCACACAGGGATGGCGTGAGGAAAGCCAGAGCTCAGATGGAGCTGGAACCAGTGAGGGAAGGAGAGGGCAACGAGAAGGCCTCCTGTCAGGACATCCACAGCAAAAGGAAGGCAGCTAAGGAAAATGTGGATCTGTTGCTCAGTGGGGCAGGGTTATTATTAAATGACTGTTAAATGATCCCCCAGAGTCTGGGAGGTCTGAGCACTCAGCCCCTGCCCAGCCCAGGCTGGGCCCCACGTGGGGGTCAGCAGACAGCCGTGCTCTGGGATCTGCCGGGGTCTGGTGCAGAACAGAGATCATGCAAAGCTGGTCTTTTCCCTCCGTCATGATACAGAGACCTGCAGGAGGACAGAGATGGCCATGCACCACCCCATGCCTGGGGTGAGCTGCCAGCACTGGAAAGGGGTGATGTGAGGAGCTGGTCTGGGACGATGGCCCTGGGACAGCTTTCCCAGGGTGTCCATGCAACACAGGCAACAACGTGGGCTCTTCTCTTCTGCGTCCTCCATGTCCCGGTGCCTTTCCCAGGAGACCTGCATCTGCCCTGCAAGCACACTGGTGTGTCCTCCCACACTGCCCATTCGCACACAGGAGCTGAATGGCAGCATTTTAGACCCTCTGACAGCAGATGCAGCTCTGCAGGTCTCAGGCTGCAGGGGGTGCTTGGGGCCTCTCCGGGAGGCCTGGGCTGGCAGTCAGCTCTCCTGAAGAAGGTGTGCTGCTGTTGACGAGCTGTGTCGTCAGGTAAGGGAGTTACAGGAGGAAGTCAGTAGGCTGTGCCATGTGAAACGGTACATAACACTGTAGAAGGCGGCTGGAAGCTGGTTACTTCTCATAGGAGGAGAAAGGCTCCTACTCCTCCTGAGGACTTGCAACTGAAGAACAGGTTTAGTGCCCTCCAGGATGAGGAGGAGATGGGCATGGCTGCAAGGGAAGTACCTGGGACAACAGGCCCTGTGCCCTGCCGGAACGCCCGGAAGAAGCGGCGGGTGATTGTTGTGGGGGACTCCCTGCTGCAGGGGACGGAGGCATCTATCTGCCAACCTGACCTCATGTCTAGAGAGGTTTGGGGCCTGCCAGGGGCTCGCGTGAGAGGTGTCATGGAAAGACTGCCAAGGCTTGTCCACGCTTTGGACTGTTACCCACTGCTGCTCTTCCTTGTGGGCGCTAATGACACCAAGGGCAAACTGGAGACCATCAAGCAGGATTTCAGAGCTCTGGGGATGGTGGTCAAGGGTCTGGGAGCCCAGGTCATCTTCTCCTCAATCCTGCCAGTGAGGGGGATGGATGAGAGGAGGAGGAGACGGACTTTCCAAGTTAACAGCTGGCTGCGCCACTGGTGTTGGCAACAGGGTTTTGGTTTCTACGACCATGGGAACCTGTTTGAAGATCAAGAACTGATGGGAAGAGATGGGATCCACCTCACCAAGTGGGGCACGCATGGCTTTGCCAACAGGTTGACCAACCTGGTAAGGAGGGCTTTAAACTAGGAAAGATGGGGGAAGGGGAGAGTTATAGTGACAGGGTAGTTGGCAAAACGCAGCTGAAGTTGGGATACCTGCAGCGAGTGCGTGCAGCCAGGGAAGTGCGCATGGGACGTGGCTATGGAGGATCCTCTTGCACCCCTCCTGGGAAGCCTGCATGCTCGATCACCTCTCTGAAATGCCTGTACACCAATGCACACAGCATGGGGAACAAACAGGAAGAACTAGAGATGTGTGTGCGGTCGCAGGGCCATGATCTCATTGCCATTGCAGAGACATGGTGGGATAGCTCGCATGACTGGAGTGCTGTCATAGATGGCTACGTGCTTTTTAGGAAAGACAGGCCAGGACAGCGAGGTGGTGGAGTTGCTCTTTATGTGAGAGAGCAACTGGAATGTATTGAGCTGTGCCTAGGGGTGGATGTAGAGCGAGTCGAGAGCTTATGGGTAAGGATTCAAGGGCAGGCTAGCATGGGTGACACTGTTGTGGGTGTTTACTACAGGCCACCTGATCAGGAAGAGGAAGTCGATGAGGCCTTCTACAGACAGCTGGAAGTAGCCTCATGATCCCAGGCCCTGGTTCTCATGGGGGACTTCGACCAGCCTGATATCTGCTGGAAAGATGACACAGATAGGCTCAAACAGTCCCGGAGGTTCCTGCAGAGCATTGGTGACAACTTCTTGACACAGGTGGTGGAGGAGCCAACGAGGAGAGGTGTGCTGCTGGACCTCGTACTAACAAACAAAGAAGGACTGGTGGAAGATGTGAAGGTCGGGGGCAGCCTAGGCTGCAGCGACCATGAGATGGTGGAGTTCAGGATCCTGCGAGGAGGAGGCAGGGCACTAAGTAGGATCGCAACCCTGGACTTCAGGAGAGCAAACTTTGGCCTCTTCAGGGACCTACTTGGAGGAATCCCATGGGTTAGGGCCCTAGAAGGAAGGGGTGTTCAAGAGAGCTGGTTAGTATTCAAACATCACCTCCTCCAAGCTCAAGATCGGAGCATCCCTATGAGTAGGAAGTCAAGCAAAGGAGGCAGGAGACCTGCATGGATGAGCAAGGAGCTCCTGGCAAAACTCAACCAGAAGAAGGAAGTATACAGAATGTGGAAAAGGGGACAAGCCACTTGGGAGGACTATAGGAACATTGTCAGAGTATGCAGGGGTGCGACGAGGAAGGCTAAGGCCCATTTGGAATCAAATCTGGCAAGGGATGTCAAGGACAACAAGAAGGGCTTCTTCAAATACATCAGTAGCAAGAGGAAGACTAGGGAAAATGTGGGCCTGCTGCTGAGGGGGCCAGCATAGCCCTCCAGTCATGTGAGTGATCCCACCACATCTCAGTTATTCCAACCATGTTTCAGTCCTGTGACAACTTGTGCATCTCCATCTGCTATTGCCTGTGCCCCAGGCTGCATTCACTTGCACATATTTGGGCTGCAGAGCCTCAGCTGTGGCACAGAGCGTAGATTGCTCATGGTGAGCCATGTTACCAAGAGTCAAGGACACCGTATGTGCAATGGCCCACTTCAGTGCAGGGACATGCCGGCATAGATAGCAGGTGGCAAGGTAATGGTGAAAGGAGGTTCCCACTAAGGGAGCAAAGCCTGCAGTACCTGAGGCCAGAGGAAAGCAGAGCTGGGCTGTGCAGAAATGGCAGGAGAGGATTTTGCTGCCTGAGACGACTTTGTAGCTCCACAGGGCCTGTGACAGAGGTGAACTGATCTCCAGGAAGGACAAGGTGCCAGTGAAGAAGTCCCTGGGCCTGGACAGCCTGTGATGCAGCCATTCTGGGGAGATCATTAGCACAGTCCCTGTTCATATCATCTGGGATGAGGAGAGGTTCAGGAGTAGGAGATCTTGAAGGGTTTGAGAGTGCAGGGACATAAGTGGAGTCCTTGATGTGATGTGCCTCCCATTTATGCAGCTGCTTGAATGCAGACAGGATGGACTTTGCCTAAAGGCAGTGGTGGCATTCAGTTATTTGGGCACAGGTAGGAAACCAGAGAGGCCCTGGGGCACTTGCCCAGCAAGCACTCCAAAGGGACATGGCTTTCCTGTAGGTCCCATGCTGGATCTGCTAGAGACCTGTGCTTGTGCTGGACACCCCAGGCATCTGACATGGCCCTGCCCATGGCCTATTTTTATGTCATTAACTCAAGGCTCTGCACTGAATTACATGAACTGTTTGCAATGTAGAGATGTGCATGAGTCTCAGCTTCCTAGTGAGTGGAGCTCTAGGAGCAGTGGTAGGCATCGAGTGTCATTTCAGATGGCCAAGAAAAATTCCCCACCTGGCCCCAACCTCATGCTCTAGAAGGAGGCAGGTCTCCTAGTTGTTCCATCAGAGCAAGCAGACACTGGCACATGCCTTGCACCACCTCTGTCTCTTCAAATGTCACCAGGTATTTGTGTGTGACCAACCAACTGACTCCCATCCTCCATCTCCACTGATTACAATGGGAGCTTAGACAAGGCACTTGCATGCAGACATCTCTGTTGTGCTCACTTCAGCTTTGGCAAGGGCAATCCCACCTCCTGTGTGTTTGTGGAATTCATGGGAGGGATCTGAATCCCACTCCAGCCCAGGGGTTTCTAACCTGGCATGAGATGTCCAGATTGACTCATCTGAATTAACACCTGAACCATAGGTAAATGAATTCTCTTCTTGTCCCTGTCCAGGTGTCCTGCCTAGTAAAGAGTTGGGAATAGGATCTTCCGGAGTGGGACGTTTCCATCTCTCATAGATAATCATCTTCTGACGAGACAAATTGCAATGCTGGGACCAGTCTCTCTTCACTGTGTTGAGAGAGACATCATAGATGATTATTTTAGACCACCTCAGTGAACATTTCCCAAGAGGAGGGAGTACAAAGGAGAAATGAAGTCACACCTTCAGCTAGGCCACTGTTCCCGAGTGGGGCCAGTCTGCTGGGACAGAGGGAGCTCATGGCAACCGGTCAGCACTGCCGAGAGACAGCTCTGTGCAAGAGCATCTCCTCTGCAAAGAGCAGCAGGGCTCCAGGCACTGCCTGCTCTTGCTGACATGAGATGAGACAAGACAGAGAGAAGTGAAAGGCAGTGTGGAGTGGGAGGAGAGAGGAGAGCTCACGGAGGGACAAATCTTCAGAGCCCCTGACACAGTAAGTCTCTGGCTGTAGAGCAATACTGCTTGAGTTCCTGGAGGGGTCTTCTAAACCCATCGCATCCCATGACTGCTTAGTTCTTCAGGATGTCTCTGCTATCTTCTTGAGTGCAGAGGAGGAGGAGGTGCTTCTAAAGCAGGGATTCCCAGCCACACCATCAGAGACACAGGGCATCCTGCTACCTTCTTGCCAGGATGCTGCAGGTGTGTGAAGCCAGGGAGTGCACCCAGGTCTGCATGGGCTGTAATTCAGAGCAGTGTCCCTGCACCCAAGGGTGCTGTGTGCCTGGGACAGTGACTCTGCCTCCTGCGAGGGTCAGAACTCAGCCTGCTCAGAGAGCTCCCCACAGTGCTGCAAGGAGGATCGACCCCAGCAGGGCAGGTTCTTTCTGCATTGAGATGGAGCTGCATGGGTCAGGGCTGCTCACAGCTCTAGCTCTAGCTCATGCACAGGACATTTCAGAGGCAACTTTTCAAGAGGATGGTGAAGGCAGGGATTTCCTGAAAGAGTTTCAGTTTCAATGAGCAGTCAATGGGTCTGCTAGGAACTTCTGAAAGTCCCTGCACCCATCCCTTAGTCTATAGACAGCACCAGTTTCCCCTTTGCTGGCCTCAGCAGCGTTTATCTGCCCTGCTCCTTAGCACCTCCAAAAATGGTTATGCTCCTGGACAGTGCCCTGCCCCTGGGAGGTTTCTTTAGGGCAGAAGTGATCACACTGGGGATGGTGTGGGCATTGCAGGGACTGACCATGACTTGCCCAAATCCATCCTCCCATGATGTTTCTAGAAGCAGTTGCCTCTCATTCACTGCCCAGCTCTGGTGCCTGGAGCTGTCCCTGCTGGGAGCTGTTTCTCTGTCCCAATGTCTTTTCCTGGTTGGTGCTTACAGACCCCATCCCACCCTCTGTGCACTTCGTTCTTCCCTAAAGGAAGCTCCCACAGGCAGGGCACTGTCCAGGGGCTTCTCTGTGCTTGCAGGTCCTAAAAAGCAGATCAGACAAACCCTCATGAGGCCGGAGAAGGTGATGCTGGTGCTGTCTGTAGGCTTAAGTGGGGATGAAGGGACTTGCTGTGGTTTCTCGCAGTCCTTTTGATCTCTCAAAATGATGGGAGTGCTCAGCTGCAGTTAAAACACTGACCCTGTGTGTCCTGGATGGTGTGGTCTTCATGGCAGTGAGAAGCGCCAGTCCCTTTCCAACCTGTGAGGCTCCTGGCAATGCATTTCATCAGGTTAGGTAATCAGCTGACTCTCCTTTAAGGAGAGTCCACCTTTGGACCCTTGACTGTTTCTCTGGGGTGTCCTGCCAACTTGGAAGCTGCCCTCCAGCCGAGCACAGCTTCCCTCTAGCATTTCTGTGATAGGTGAGTCAGATACACTCTTCACTCTCTCCATCTCTGGGCTGAGAGAGAAGAATTTGGAAATCTTCACTGTGCAACTGAACTCCTCCACTCTCAGCTCAGTCCACTTTCTTTCTCAGAGGAACTTGTGAGTGTGATTGTCCTTTAGCTGAGGGAGGTGCAAGTGCAGCACAGCGAGGGGAAAAACTTATTGACAGACCAGATCCTGTGACTCTGTACAAAGTCACAGTGAGATCTTTATTTCCCCTTGGCATGCACAAGTGCTCATGCTGAGAGCAACTGAAATGCCAAAGATTTCTACCCCGTCAGAGAATGCTCCCACAGTAAGATGGAGGCACCTAAAAACTAAATAAATATATAAACTGACCCCTCCACTGAAGATCATTTTCTGAAGAAAATGGGTTTCAAAATGTTGAGCAGCCCTTTCACATAAGGAGTGGATGCAATCTGCTGCAGGATGTGCACATCAGAGCTAGTCACTTCCCATTCCCACTGCAGTGCCTGGAGGAAGGGTGCGGATGGTAAATTGACTATCTCATTGGAACAGAGATGTCTAGAAAGTGTGAGGTCTCCCCCTGCCTTCACTTGCCTGCTTCTCTCCCTTGCTAGAGTGGGCGACGGTGTGACTGGTTCAGCTACAGACACCTCTGTTCAAGGGGGCAAGGCTGGGGGAGATGAAGCCCTCACAAGGGTCTTCTCTTTCAGACACAGCTGGCATGAGTGCTGTATTCACCTCTCATTATAGCAAATAGAGAATAGTCCCACTGGGTCACTGGACCAAGTTCCCTCCGCCGAGCTCATGGTACCAATCCCCAGGTATCCCACCGAATACCTGGCACTGTTTGACACCTCCATTTACACCCCTGGCAGAGCAGAATGGGCTCTTCTGGAGAGCACGGGCAGGGTCCCCTGCTCAGCGTGGCACACACAGCCAGCACAAACAGAGCTCAAGCAAGGATTCTGAAAGAAGGTGAAGGACAGAGGAAATGTGGGGGTACTATGAGAAATGGAATGGGTTTGGCTCAGAGAAGCCTGCTCTAACTTTGCACTGTCTTTTCCTCCTCAGACAGACCCACATGCCCAGGGAGAGAAAATGTTCAACAGCAGCTCCCTCAATGAGTTCCTCCTCCTGGCATTTGCAGACACATGGGAGCTGCAGCTCTTGCACTTCTCATTCTTCCTGGGCATCTACCTGGCTGCTGTATTTGCCAACAGCCTCATCATCACAGCTGTAGCCTGTGACCACCGCCTGCACACCCCCATGTACTTCTTCCTCCTCAACCTCTCCCTCCTCGACCTTGGCTCCATCTCCACCACTGTCCCCAAATCCATGGCCAATTCTCTGTGGGACACCAGGGCCATTTCCTACTCAGGATGTGCTGCCCAGGTCTTTCTGTTTCTCTTCTTGTTCTCAGCAGAGTATTCTCTTCTCACTGTCATGGCATATGACCGCTTTGCTGCCATCTGCAGACCCTTGCACTATGGGATCCTCATGGACACCAGAGCTTGTGTCAAAATGGCAGCAGCTGCCTGGGCCAGTGGTTTTCTCAGTGCTGCCCTGCACACTGGAAGCACATTTTCAATACCACTCTGCCAAGGCAATGTCCTGGGCCAGTTCTTCTGTGAAATTCCCCAGATCCTCAAGGTCTCCTGCTCAGACGCCTACCTCAGGGAAGCTGGGGTTCTTGTGGTCGGTACTTGTTTAGCTTTGGGGTGTTTCATTTTCATTGTGCTGTCCTACATGCAGATCTTCACAGCTGTGCTGAGGATGCCCTCTGAGCAGGGCAGGCACAAAGCCTTTTCCATGTGCCTCCCTCACCTGGCCGTGGTCTCCCTGTTCATCAGTACTGGCTTATTTGCCTACCTGAAGCCCCCCTCCCTCTCCTCCCCAGCTCTCGATCTGGTGGTGGCTGTCCTGTATGTGGTGGTGCCTCCAGCAGTGAACCCCCTCATCTACAGCATGAGGAACAAGGAGCTCAAGGAAGCACTGAAGAAACTGATTCAGTTGCTAGTATTTTAGCAGCAAGAAGCTGCCCAGCTCTAGTCACAAGCAATATCCAATCGATCTCAGGCAACTCACGTGCTTTGGGCGTTCTATCTGTGACACTCATGCTTGTACACGACTGCTGGAATTCATCTCCACAGGCACAAAGTCCATCTGTCTGACCCAGAGGCCTTCTGTCCACCTGTCTACCACTGCATCAGAGCTGGCCTCCCAAGCAGCAGCTCTGTAATAAAAGGGGATCTCCTCAGGACAGTGCCTGAAGGTTGGGCTCTTCTTCCAAAGCAGGAGCCAAGAATGTGCTCAGGGAGTTGCACCCAGAAAAGGCCTTTTGCTGCACATGAGTTCTCCATGGGCTAAGGGGGACACACTCATAGGGTGATGTGTTAGGAAATGAGGGCAAGATTCTGCCCTCACTTGTGGGTGCTGAGTACACCTGGAGAGGGTGAGTGGTATCTGCTGGGGACCATCTCACATATTACAGGGCTGGTGACAGATGCTGGTTCTTCTGGAAGGGAATATGGAGTCACCAGGGGAGCACAGGGCATCCCCAGGGACAGCGTGTGCCTGGGATGGGCAGTGAGTGGAGACTCACAAAAGCAAGTGCAGGCACCCAAAGCAAAGGGCTAAACCAAAGAAGGCACTGAGTGAGGGCTCTGCAAGCTCAGCAGAGCCAGCAGGGACTCAGCAGGCCCAGGGAAGGGACACTCCAGAGCGGGTCTTGTCACCTACCTACAAACCATGGGCTGGGTGCAAGGACACATCTGAACCCCTCCTGAGCCATTTGAAATACCGTGTTTGCTTTGAGCATCTTCCACAGCCACAGACCCTGGGGAGGGGGGTGTCAGGTGCAATGCTGCTGGGCCAGCTGGCTCTGCCATGGCCAGTGCAGAGTCACCCCATGGCCCCACAGCCTGCTCGTGCTGCAGAGTAGCACTGACAGCGCAGGGCCCTGGGGGGAGCTGGGGAGGGGTGAAGGAACAACCAGCCAGGCCTGCACAGGCACACACTCACCTGGGGAAAGGCTCTCTGGGAAGCAGGGAGCCCCGAGCGGGGCTGCTCACCCTGCCCTGAAACCCCCCACACTCCCTGTCGCCCCATGCCCTGTCCCAGCCCTGCTGCTGGCCAGCTGCCCTGGGCTGGGACAGTTCCAGCCCCCCAGGAAGGGGAAGGGGCATGGGGGGAGCAGTCCAGGGAGCTGGGGGGAGGTCAGCATCCCACTCTCTGGCTGGGAATGGAGCCCCAGCTTGGGCAGAGGTGGGGATCGATACATGGATCATTAACAGGATGAGCACAGGATGTAACATCAATCACAATACTGTGGCATTTGCTGACCAACCTTTAGAGATATCATAGCCATGGTGTTCAGTAAGGCTGGTTTCCACTTTTGTTAACCAAATCCATTAACTCTTATAATAGATCATCATTCCTTCTCTTTCTTCTAAGCATATTCCGATTTCAGACAGATGCTTGGTGTTCTGTTTGAGAAAACTGTCTAGTTGATGGAAGTTTACTCCAAGTGTTCCTGATGCTTTAAACAGTGCAAAAATAAGACATCATTTGTGCAGTCATATGAGAAGTTAACTAGTAGGTCTGCTTTGTGATTCAGGCAAAAACATATGTCACATCACAATGGCAACTGCTGCCTTACTGTTATGGACAATATTAGGCTCGCTGGTCACCATAACAGGGTCCGACCATAGGCTTCCGCTGAGACAGAAGTTCAAAGTCAGATCGGAGCAAAATAAAATTTAATGACACACGTGTGGTAATTACAGCTCGAGCTGTAGGCCTCTGAAGAGGGACCCCGTTTGAACAAATCCCTGGGTAATTAAACCCTTCCAGTCTAGTATCCACCCCATACTTCTGAACCAATCATAATATTAGAGTTCGGGGTCTTACAGCTCCCGGTGGGTCCTTTCTGTAGTTTCCAGGTTGTTTTTTACTTCTTATAGCACTTCTGCATAGGTGTCAATGGCTCTTTTACTCCCTTATCTTGTCTTCCAGAATCAGTCTTGTGGTTCCTTTGTTTCTTCCTTCTGTGTCCTAGGTTAAAGTCCATCTCCCTGCTGGTGTTCATTAATGCTAAACTGCTTGTTTCTCTCTACAGTCCCCCCTCCTGCCCTTATCTCTCTGACTTGAACCTGCTTTGGGGCCTTCTTTTACGTAACTAGCTAAAAGTTCAACATATCTAGCTGAATGGTCATAGCTTGCGGCCTCTGGCTTCAGCAAATTTAGCTACTAACGCTAAGCAAGTTATGCTAAGTGATCAACTCTAGACAGCTTCAGTCCAATATTCTCTAACAGGCCTCCCTTTGTTTTTATTAAGCATCCCTGCTAACATGTTAAGCAGAGTTCTCGAAGCCTTTCGAGGTGTACTGTCACTTTCCATAAATTTATGTATGATCATAATAACAATGATGTATGTATGTATTGTAGTAACAAATTATGTATGATCACAATAATATGATCATAAATAATAGGCATAACATGGTTAAACTTCACACAACTACTACTGGGTGCCACGTGATTATAGATCCCTGTTGCAGTTGGTGACCATCCCAGAAGAGTCTCCCACCAATGATATTCTCCATCCTTCTTCACTCTTTCCAAGATGTGCTGTATCTCTTCTGTATCATGATGAATGGTGATTAGAGGTTTTTGTCCATTGTTTCGGATGCATTTTAGCAGTTGACACAAGTCATCATCATGTTGTAGTAGTTTCTTCACCAATGTAAGATTCATTCCAATGGGGGTAGGCAATAAATCTTGACGTAAGGTATAATTAGATTGTAATAATTGATAAGACACAACAGGAGCTGAATAATTAAAGTCACATTCCATAATTTTAGTAAAACTACAAACACAAATATTTGAGTGATAACTTGTGTCTACAGTAATGTTATCTACGAATATAAGATCACAGAGGGTTCCCATACAAACACATCCTTTTCCAAGATATACAAGTACAGTTTCAGGGGTTTTATCAGGATGTATTTCAAAATGACAAACATTTTGTTCAGTATCAAGACAAATGTCTTGGGCTTTGATGGTATTACTCGCACAAATAAATCCTTGTTGTTCCCGTATAACACATGTGTTAACATCAACAGTTTGCCATTTGTTTCTGTTTTGTTGGGACCACACTCTATGTTCTAGTGGATTCAGTATAGCTCCATTGTGATTTAATCCCAGCACAATGATTGGGTATACGGTGTATACCGAAGCATTGAGTATTTTTAAGACAAAAGCTATAGCCTTATTGTTGATGGGGTCATAAGTAAAATTGACTAGACACCACCAAGAGTGGAATTCCTTTTCAAATTTAGTTGCATTATCCCAAATTACCTTTCGAATTTCAGTGGGTAAGGTGCCCTCTTCACCTTCTCTAATAATTGCCGCTACCACAGATTGCATCCACAGCTGAGCTTGGATACAACTAAGAGCTAGAGAAACATTATATTGGGCTACACCAAGTGCATTTACAATTAAGTGGTGGTCTCTTTCATTAATTCTTTCCCATTGAGGTAATACATTAGATAAGAGCCATTGGTTAGTTCCTAATGCTAATAAAGAGGAACGCAATGGATGTTCTAATCTGTGCAAATCACTTGTCGCTGTACTTAGTTTATTCATGAGCACTTCGGCATCTATATTATTTAAAATTCCTAATCCTGCCCCTATGATACCGATCACATCCCTCCTCGTTCGTTTGGGAGAGGTGAGGGTTCGCCTATGCAACCATGCTGACCATCCTGCCTAGGAGGTACTTAGAAATGGTGAACAGGCCAGTTTGACTGTAGAGATGTTAATTGGCATCAATAGTTCTACCCATTTAAGAGACCAAGATGGGTTAAATAACACTCATTGCTGGACTGTATTTCTAACTACATATGGTCCTGCCTTTATTATTATGGGAGACATTTTACTCGAGGGAGTAGTTCTTGACTGATCCAGGGGGGTCGGTTTCGACTGATCCGAGCTAACACAGGAGACCTGGGCTTCTATTTCTCTCTTGGCAGATACAGATATACAACATTTTTGGTCAGTTTTACACTGTTTTTTACTGCATCTGCTTTTAGTTTCTGTCAATACTGTTTCATGTAAATTTGCTGACATACAACAAAAGGTTAAACTGAATTCACTCACTCGTATCCCCAAATAATTAAACCAAATTTGGTTTCCTTTGGTATTGTTTTCAGAATACCTTTGTGTATCATAATTATCTCATCTTATTAATTGTATACTTATCCATCCAGAACCTGTGGTTAGAAACAATATTAGGCACATCCAGGGAGCATGTGTGGTTGTCTTCATTGCTCCATAGTGACACCTGCCGTACTCGCTTCTTGGTCTGCTATTCGTTTCACACGTGAGTGGTGAATCCAATTCTCTTCTCCTAAAACTTTAACAGCAAAATAAGAACTTAACAATACAGTGTAGGGTTCTTCCCACTTTGGTTCCAACTTAGTTTTTCGTGAGAATACTTTTACCAGTACTCCATCTCCAGGTTGTATATCATGCACGTGTATTTCAGGTGGTGTGCACTGATACCATTGAGCATATTTTTTAAGATTTTCAAACCTTTTTTGGATACCTAGAACATATTAGGTTAGCTGTTCATCTCCGTCCAACAGGCTGGTCTTAGCCAGGATATAAGTCCCTGGTATGGCTAAATGTCTCCCAAAGAGAATTTCTGCTGGTGTTAGTCCTATGGGTTGTTGTGGAGCATTTCGGACATCCCATAGGACTAAATTTAGGGCTTTGGGCCATTTTAGATTAGTGTGTGCGCATACTTTTGCTGTTTTTTCTTTTAGTGTTCTGTTCATTCTTTCTACCTGTCCTGAAGACTGTGGGTGGTAAGGGGTATGTAGGTTTTTCTCTATCCCCAGTGATTTATATAATTGGTTGATTATGTTTGCTGTAAAATGGGCACCCTGTCTGAATCAATGGCTTCTGCAACCCCATATCTGGGTATGATTTCTTTTAGTAAGGCCTTTACTACCCCTCCTGCGTCGGCCTTCCTTGTTGGGAAAGCCTCTACCCAGCCTGATGATACCTGATCTGCTATCACTAACAAGTGTTTGTACCCATTGGCAGCCGGCATATCCGCATAATCTACTTGTAGCCTTTGAAAAGGGAAGTAGGCCCATGGTCGTCCCCCTAACTCTGACTTTGGTTTGATGCTTGAGAACTTTTGGCAGGTCGAGCAGCTCTTGCTTATCCTTTTCGCAGCAGCATAAATTCCTGGAGCTGCCCATACTTTTTGTACTTGCTTAGCTACTGCCTCTACTCTCCCATGAGCTTTATCGTGGAACCACCTAGCCACAGTAATTACATATTTCTTTCATAGAATTGGTTTTCCTCCAATTGTCCATATTCAAGCCTCATTTTGTTTTGCTTCCCACTTTTCCCATTGGTTTTTCTCTTCTGCAAGCAGTCTTTTTCATACATGGTTTTGGGGTCTATTAAATTTGGCCATTTGCTCTGGTCCATCATTGGAATTGCAACCATACAGTCCCTCAAAAGTTGTCAGGTAGCCACTTTCACAGCGGCATCGGCATTAGCATCAGCCAAAGCATTTCCTTTACAAATTTCTGTAGTGCCTTTAGTATGGGCTGGGCAGTGTATTATAGCAATTTCTTTGGGCAGTTGGACTAATTCTAGCAAACTACGTATTTCTTCTCCATTAGCTATTTTCTTTCCTGATGATGTAAAACATCCTTGTTCTTTCCATAACATCCCAGTTGCATGACGTACTCCACATGCATATTTTGAGTCGGTATATACATTTACTTGCAGGTTCTTACCTATCTATCTTTGCTGTTTGGGTTAATGCTATTAATTCTTCCCCTTGAGTGCTTACAGACGGAGATAAGGAATTAGTCTCAAGTACCTCGAAGAGGCTGGTGACAGCATAACCTGAATGGCATTTTCTGTCCACATAATAGGATGATCCATCTGTAAACAGAACTAAATCTGGGTTTCCCAAAGGTTCATCTTTGAGATCCTCCTGGGGCTTGCTCGAGTTGACAACCACCTGTTCACAGGAATGATGAGGCTCTCCATCTTCAGGAAGGGGCAATAGCGTCACTGGATTTAAGATGTTGCATCTCTTTAAGGTCACATTATCTGCAAGTAATATTATTAGTTCATAGCGGTGAGCTCTCTGTGGGGACAGTGCTTGAGTAGCATATGGTTTCATTAACAGCTCTACTTCATGTGGCACATACACAGTCAATGGGTGACCCAAAACTACAGGTCGTGTTTTTTCAATAAGGGCTGCTGTAACTGCTATCGCTCTGATGCATCCTGGAGTGCCTTTGATTACCGTGTCTAGTTGGGTGGAATAATAGGCCACTGGTCTACGATGAGGACCTAGTTTTTGAGTGAGTACTCCACTTGCTACTCCCTGTTGTTCATGAACGAATAATTCAAATGGTTTACTATAATCTGGTAGTCCTAGAGGGCTGAGACCAACACCCTTTTTACAGATGTGAAAGCTTTCTCTTTTTCTGGACTCCAAGTCAAAGGCTCTCTCTCCTCCTTATTTGTTGCCTGGACTAAAGGTTTGCTAAGTTCTCCCAACCCAGGAATCCATGGTCGGCAAAATCCTACAGCTCCTAAAAATCCCCTAAATTGTTTTTTTGTTATAGGGCAGGGTATATCAAGAATTATCTTTACCCGTTCTGGATCAATCAATCTGTGCCCTTCCTTCAACATAAACCCCAAATATTTTACCTCTTGTTGACACAGCTGGAGCTTGGACGGAGATGCTCGATGTCCTTTCTCAGCAAGAGCGTTACATAGAGAAATAGTGTCTTTCAAACATGTCTCGTAATCTTTACTTGCTAATAACAAATCATCCATGTATTGTATTAACACTGAATGTCCTGGAAGTTTGATATCTGCAAGATCATTTTTAAGTATATGTCAAAAAAAATAGTCAGAGACCCAGTAAATCCCTGTAGTAGGCCAGTCCAAGTCAATTGTTGTCCCTTCCAACTGAAGGCAAAAAGATCTTGGCTGTCCTCAGCTACTGGTATACTAAAAAAGGCTGTCATTACATCAATCACTGTAAAATAAGTTGCCCAGTGGGGTATCTGTAGTAATATAGTTGATGGGCCAGGAACTACTGGATGTGGAGCGATTACATGTTGGTTTATAACTCTTAGGTCTTGTACAAACTGATACTCTGGATCGCCATTTAGAATCCTGCCTATTCTTTTTAACTGGCAGAATCGGGGTGTTGTATGGGGATTCACAAACTCTAAGGATACCCAATTTTAGATAGTGATCAATTTGCTTTTGGATACTCTTCTCTGCTTCCTTTGGGATAGGGTATTGTTTAACCACGGGAGGTAATCCCCCCTTTGTTTTGATTGAGACTGCACTAGCTGTTTTCAATAGTCCAACATCCATTCCTGAAGAGCTCCATAACTTTCCAGGAACTGATTCTAAACCTGTTGGAATTTGCAGATTAGTTGACTCTGGTTCTGGTGTCTCAGCCAGAACTCATGAGCCCATTAGCATTAATTTCATCCCTTCCGGCTGTAAGCAGATCTGAGTATCCAGGGCTTGTAAGAGATCCCTCCCTAAAAGGCAAAAGGGTGAATCCATGGAAATTATGAAACGTCCCCACACTCCTTTTCCTCCAATAGTGAGCAACAAGGGCTTAGTTAATGTTCGTTCGCCTTTTCCCATTACTCCCTGTATTGTTATTTTATCTGATGACTTACATCCTTTAGGCTCAAAATTCAGAAGGGAAAGGGTAGCTCCAGTATCCACTAAGAAGGGAATTTCTTGACCTGCTATATTTGCCATTACCTGCCCCCTGAAATCCAAATCTATATCCCATAAATTTACCCCAATTCCCACAGTGTTTTCTGGGTCTCCCATCTCCTGTCATTGTGGACTGGCTGGGAATTGCCTGATGTCATTCCCAGTACTCGGCTGTCTCATGCCATCCCTTCTATTCCTAGGCATGCGGGGTCTCACTGGGCATTTCTGCTGCCAGTGCCCTTGTTCACCACAATAATGGCAATAATCATTAACTCCTAAGCGTACAATACATTCGCTTTGGTTCCATCCATCTCCTCTGACCCTTGCTCGTCCCCTTCCTCTAGTTTCTTTAAACTCGTCTCTTAACACAGCCGCTAACACACTCACTTCCTCTTTCTTCTGTTGTCTCTTTTCTTTCACCTTCTCTTCATCTCGACCGTTATATACAAATGTGGCTAAAAGTACTGTTTCGTCCATAGACTTCCCTGGCCAGTCAGGAACATGTTTAGAAAAATACTTTTTAATGTCAGAGGCCGCTTGATCTACAAATGTAGAAACTATTAGGGGCCTGTTAGCCTCAGCTTCTGGGTCTATCCCCCCTCCAAACATTCTGATTTGTTTAAATAGTCTGGAAAGGAAAGCTGAGGGCTGTTCCTCAGGTTGTTGCTGACACTCCCTTATTTTAGACCAATTCGCAGTCTTTTGTCCTGCCAAACGTATGGTATAGCTTCTTCTAAGCCTTGTCTGGCTATTTGCAACTGCCAGTAATCTGCCTCTACATTATGATTCCACCCGGGGTCCACAATCGGCCAGGCTGTTTGAGCAGCCACAACACCCCCCTCTTCTGCCCAATGATGATTTGCATCCAGAATTGAGTGTTTTTCATCTGGAGTGAACACGGCTTCAAGGAGCATTTCCACATCCCCCCATGTAGGATCATACGCCCGCACTATTCCTCTTACAATTTGTAACACTTTCTTGGGATCTTCCCTAAGCCTGGGAGTTTGTTGACCCCATACAACCAAATCTTGGGGCCCCCAGGGTCGGTAAATTCGCATTGTAGCTACCCAAGGTGCCCCGTCCGGACCTGGCGGGGGCACTCCTGGCACAGGAATGATGTGCAAAGGGGCTTGAAAGGCAGAGGGGGAAGGCAAGGGGGGTATAGAGAAGTTGAAGCAGAGGATAGCGCATAGGGTGGAGCAGTTTCCACAAGCGTTTTAGCAGCTGCACTACTTTCAATACTCTGAGAAAAATTTCTTCTTTCTTTCCTAGGTGCCTCCTTTTGTCTAGCGAATGCCCAATTGTCCCATACATACCAATAATCCATTTATCCGGGGAACCTATCCTGCAAATGGTGACGCAGGAAAGTTAACTCCTGATGATCAAAGGTTCCCTGCAGCGGCCATCGTTCTGCCGGGTTACCATCCTTTGTCAGGAACGGCCAATCCTCCTGACAGAGTTGGATCAACCTTTTTTTTTTTTAGGTTCTTGGTACCATCAATCTTACTCCAGTTCTGCAAAATTTCAGCTAAGGGCATCCCCTTTTCTATGCTGAAATTATTTCCCATATTGTGGCGGGGGGGTGGGTGTTTGTTTGTTTGTTTGTTTGTTTTTTGTTTTTGTTTGTTTGTTTGTTTGTTCCCCCCCTTTTCTTTTTTTTTTTTCTTTTTCCTTTTCTTCCTGCAGCAGTTGTGATCACACTCTCTCTCACTCTCTCTCTCTGGGAACCGCACTCACACCACCCGAGTCTTTGACTGCTAGGACTGCCGTCCCTTTGCAGTGGGCGGCTCTGTCAGCCGATGGGTGCCCCTTTCGGTTCCCAGGTCACACACACACACACCAGTCACAGTACCGGTATCCACACTCGACTAGTCACAGTAACTCTAAGTTAGTCTTGCGGTGCGCCTTACGCTGATCAGGCTGTGCACTCCCCCCTTCCGGCCAGAGTGAGATGGGACTCGAACCCACCCCAAAACCCGGGAGTGGGACTCGAACCCACCCCAAAACCTGGTATGCCTTACGGTGATCAGCCTGCGTAGCCCTTACCTGGTATGCCTTATGGTGATTAGCCTGCATACCCCTGACAGTGCACTTTGTTACCAAACCAGAATTTAGAATTTAGGCAGAAATTTAAGACTCACCCTCTCGGTGCCTCCCGTTGCCAAAGATCCCAGGTGAACTCACCCGATGGCGCCAGATGATCGTTTGGAGAAGAGAGGCCCCAACGGTGGTCGCCTAGGGTCCCATCTGGGGTGCCAAACTGTTATGGAAAATCAGGCTTGCTGGCCTCCATAACAGGGTCTGACCCTAGGTTCCTGCTGAGGCAGAAGTTCGAAGTCAGATTGGAGAGAAATAAAATTTAATGATACACGTGCGGTAATTACAGCTCGAGCTGGGTGCCTCCGAAGAGGGACCACGAACAAAGAAATCCCTGGGCAATTATACCCTTACAGTCTAAATTCCCCACCCCTTAAGCGATAGTTTGGACCAATAGTAATAGTTAGGTCTGGCTTCTTCCCCTTCTTCACTGGGCCCCTTCATTGTCTCTAGGCAGGCTGCTTCTTTTCTTATATTCAAGGTCTGCTACTCCTGCTGTCCATGTAACTTCCTTATCTCTCCAGCTTGAACCAGCTCCGGGGCCCCCTTTTACTTATCTAAGTAAAAGTTCACAGCCTGAGGCGTAAGACTTCGGCAAATTTTGCTACTAATGCTAAGCAAGTTATGCTAAGAGATTAATTCTAGACAGCTTCAGTCTGATATTCTTTAACAAACAGCAGTGGCCTATCAGGCACTGAGGCATAAGTGACCTCACAACCACAAACAGCAGCCATGGGCCTAGCACTGGCCTATCAGGCACTGAGCCACAAGTGACCTCACAACCACAAACTGCAGCCAAGCACCTAGCACTGGCCTGTCAGGCACAGAGCCACAAGTGACCTCACAACCACAAACAGCAGCCACGTGACCAGCACTGGCCTATCAGGCACTTGGCCACAAGCGACCTCACAACCACAAACAGCAGCCACATGACCAGCACTGGCCTATCAGGCACTGAGCCACAAGTGACCTCACAACCACAAACACCAGCCATGAAACTAGCACTGGCCTATCAGGCACTGAGCCACAAGTGACCTCACAACCACAAACAGCAGCCACATGACCAGCACTGGCCTATCAAGCACTGAGCCACAAGTGACCTCACAACCACAAACAGCAGCCACATGACCAGCACTGGCCTATCAGGCACTGAGCCACAAATGACCGCAAACCCACAAACAGCAGCCATGGGCCTAGCACTGGCCTATCAGACACTGAGCCACTAGTGACCTCACAAAAACAAACAGCAGCCATGGGCCTAGCACTGGCCTATCAGGCACTGAGCCACAAGTCACCTCACAACCACAAACAGCAGCCATGCAACTAGCACTGGCCTATCAGGCACTGAGCCACAGGTGACTTCACAACCACAAACAGCAGCCATGCAACTAGCACTGGCCTAGCAGGCACTGAGCCACAAGTGACCTCACAACTGAAAACAGCAGCCAAGCACCTAGCACTGGCCTATCAGGCACTGAGCCACAAGTGACCTCACAACCACAAACAGCAGCCACATGACCAGCACTGGCCTATCAGGCACTGATACACAAGTGACCTCACAACCACAAACAGCAGCCATGCAACTACATTGGCCTATCAGGCACTGAGCCACAAGTGACCTCACAACCACAAACAGCAGAGAAGCACCTAGCACTGACCTATCAGGCACTGAGGCACAAGTGACTTCACAACCACAAACAGCAGCCATGGGCCTAGCACTGGCCTATCAGGCACTGGGGCAAAAGTGACCTCACAACCACAAACAGCAGCCATGCAACTAGCATTGGTCTATCAGGCACTGAGCCACAAGTGACCTCACAACCACAAACAGCAGCCACATGACCAGCACTGGCCTATCAGGTACTGAGACACAAGTGACATCACAACCACAAACAGCAGCCATGCAAGTAGCACTGGCCTATCAGGCACTGACACACAAGTGACCTTACAAACACAAACAGCAGCCATTGGACTAGCACTGGCCTATCAGGCACTGAGCCACAAGTGACCTCACAACCACAAACAGCAGCCATGCGACTAGCACTGGCCTATCAGGCACTGAGCCACAACTGACCTCACAAACACAAAGAGCAGCCACATGACCAGCACTGGCCTATCAGGCACTGAGACACAAGTGACCTCACAACCACAAACAGCAGCCATGCGACTAGCACTGGCCTATCAGGCACTGAGCCACAAGTGACCTCACAACCACAAACACCAGCCATGGGCCTAGCACCGGCCTATCAGGCACTGAGCCACAAGTGACCTCACAACCACAAACAGCAGAGAAGCAACTAGCACTGGCCTATCAGTCACTGAGCCACAAGTGACCTCACAACCACAAACAGCAGCCATGGGCCTAGCACTGGCCTATCAGGCACTGAGGTACTAGTGACCTCACAACCACAAACAGCAGCCATGCGCCTAGCACTGGCCTATCAGGCACTGACACACAAGTGACCTCACAACCACAAACAGCAGCCACATGACCAGCACTGGCCTATCAGGCACTGAGCCACAAGTGACCTCACAACTAGAAATGCAGTAATGTGCTTGATGCTGTCTAATCAGATGCTGAAGCAAAAGACACCTCACAAGTACGAAAAGGAGCAATATGGCTGCTGTTCACCCAGCAGATAGTGAGGTCAAATGACTCCACAAACACAAAGAGCAGGAATATGCAGCGAGCTGGACTGTCAGGTGCTGAGGCTGAATTGACCTCACAGGCAGCCATGAAGCCATATAGCTGCTCCTGGCCTCTTAGGCACTGAGGCACGATTGACCTAAAGCAGCACAAACAGCAGCAATGTGCATGCTGATCACCTGTCACATACTGATGCACAACTGACCACAAAAGCACAAACAGCAGCAATGGACCTGCTCCCCTTTTATGAGGCGTTGAGACACAAGGGACCTCACCATCATCACCAAAGCTATGGCCATGCTGTTGGCCTACCAGCTGCAGAGGCACAACTCACCTCACAAGTGCAAATGGCATCAACCTGCCTGCTGCTGCCCTATCTGGGACCGAGTCACAAGGGATCTGAAAAGTGCAAACCTTCACAGAGGAGAAGCTCACCTGGGACACTCTCATGTCCCTCGATTACGCTGTTATCACTCCATACAGAACAGTCTTCTGCAAACGGCTTTCATCTCCTGGCAAGACTCTCTCCAGCTCATCGGACAGCTCCACTCTGGCACCCTGGCGACAAATCACAAAAGGGAACAATTGGTCTTGCTTTTCCTTTAGTACCATCAAGTCCAACCTGGGAGCCTTTGCACTGCAGCACCTACACAATGACAGCAGGATGCCACTTCCATTTCTAGTGCATTTCTAGGGACAGAGATCAGCTGACGGAGCAGCAGCACTGCAAAGGGTGTCTGACATTGTCACATCAACTCAGCACTGCACCAGCCATCAACCTGATGCCAGACCTCTGCTCTGCCACCTACTCTACAAAAACACTGTCTCTGCCCCACAGACCTGGCTCTTCTGCTCGATACAACCAAGTGCCAGCAAGAAGAGATGCCTGCAGGACACTCGCCACTTACACACTCCCCAGCCACTGCTCTGCTCGCTGCCTACCCTTGGCTCTGCAACCCAGACACACAACCAAACTCTTGCGATAACACCACAAGGTGGCCAAGGCACTCTAGGCTCACAAGGCCTCTGCAAATGAGCAGCACAAGATCAGGCACAGAGCTGCCTCCTTGCACCATGCTGCTCTTTTCAGAGGGAAGGATCCTGCTTGCTTTGGGCATAGCAGGCTGCTGCTTTCCACATCCATCCCCTCACAAGCATCCAGCTAGGGATGGGGGCAATGGGGATTTTCTGTAGTAATACAAAAGATACAGATAGAACGCAGAAACATTTGAGAGTCCTGAAGGCCTCCTGAGCCCAAGGTAACCTCGCTTCCCTTCCTTTAGTTCCTTGGACAAGGAGCCCCGGGGAAGGGAAAAAGGGGGCAGAGGCTTCGAAAGGAGGCCCAGGCAATGAGACAGCCCCACACTGGACGGCTGCTGAATTGCCAGCTGTCCTGGCTGCGCAGCCTCTACACCAGCAGTCCGGGCTCCATAGCTGGCTTCACAGAGCACTGAGGGCTGGGTGCCATGGGCAACCTGGCCCTGGGCACATCTTCACCCCTCACAGAGCCAGCAGCCCAACAACTATGAGACTTCCTCAGGTCAAGCCACAGAGGCTTTGGGGCACTCGCACAAAGGCACTCAAGACATGCTGGCATTTAGTATAACAGTCTTGGACTCCTCCTATATGGCACCACTACCTTCGAGGAAAAGGAGGGGAGCACAAGAGCATTTGCTGAGGGGGCTGGCAGGAACAGCAGTTGCGGGACATGGAATTTGCAGCACAGCAGAGGTACCAGGAGGTGAACCCACACCTCAAGTCACCCAAGGAAGCCAGGCGCATTTATGGAAGCCTTCGCATCCACACGTAGCCTCTTCTCAGTCACTTGCAGCTGCTTTCAGAGAGGGATCACAATGCTGGCCAAGATGTCGACAGGTACAGGGACACACCCTGGCATCCTGCCTCCACTCTCAGGGGCTCTAGGACTGCACTGGGAACCTCATGAGTGGAGCAACCTAGAAAGAAAGAAAGAAAGAATCAGTGTTACTGTCAGTTCTGCTGACCTTACAGAGTCGCAACAGTCAGGGGCCAATGTCTCCCCTCTGTGCTGAGCTGTATTGGTGAGAGTACAGCCAGCAGGGCCACCAAGACGTTTTACCCCTCTTTTTGACACAGATGACACCATGTCTGTATACCAGCTCCCGTCTGGGCTCTCCAGTTCTGCAAAGGCACTAACACACAGCAGGGAGTCCAGCACAGGGAAACCAAGATGGTCAGGAGCTGAAATGTGGGGCATATAAGAAGAGGCTGGGAGAGCTGGCTTTGTTCAGCCTAGACAAGAGAAGGCCAAGGGGCATCTTCATGCTGTGCACAGCTACCTTATGGAGGGCACAGAGAAGATGGAGCCAGATTTTCTTGGAGGTGCACACTAAGAGCAAGAGAGGAAACAGGGACATATTGGAGAATGGGAAATTCTTCTTAGATGTTAAGAAGAAACCTTTTTCTCCGTGACGGTGGCCAAACTGCGGCACACGGATACAGAGAGGTTCCCAGATCTCCATCCTTGGAGGTAATCAAAACTTCACTGGAAAAGGCCCCAAGATACCTCCTCTACTGGCACCTGCCTGGAGCAGGGCGTTGGAGCCCTGCTACCTCCACATGGCTCCCCCATTGCAGCCTCAAGGAATATGCTATTATGAGACTCTTGCCAAAGGCACCAGAGGCTTTGCAGATGCCGCCTCCACCGCTCAACAAGGACAGGTGTCTCAGAGCCACCCATCGCCCTCGGAGGCCTGACTTCTTGTGAGGGGGCAGCTCCCCTCTCTGCAAGGGTCTGCGTAGGAACAAAGTGGAGAAGTGGCAATGACTGCTTTGATTATCTCCCTGAGGGATCGCAATGGATTAGCGTCTGAGATGGGAAGATGCAATGAGGGTCCAGCTTCAACAGGAAGCCTTTAAGGAAGGAGAAGAGAACTTTCTCCAGCAGAGTCAGGAAAAGCCCAAAGAGTCACGGAAGCATCAAGACCTTCCCAAACTGCAAGACTGAACCTCCGCTGACAGAAACCACCACACTGTGAGCAGCCCTGCCTCGCACCACGATGCTCCAAGGAGGGAACACGCTCACCAACAGTCCTCACCCAGGTCTCCCAGAAGGACTCTGTGACGGCAGGCTGAGCTCTGGGAGCAGAGCACTGCTCTCTCCAGACACCTACTCCCAGGCTGAGCAGAAAAACACTGCGGCCAACATCTGGCTCCACCATAGGGCATCTCGCACTGGAACACGCTGCTACCCCCGCACCTCACAGAGGGTTAGCAGCCAACACACACCTCTGCATCAGCGACACACAGGCCACAGCACTATACACGGCAGCAGACAGGGCACCCGCAAGTGCCCCACAACACACAAAGCCCAACTCTACAGACCTTCCATTCCCTTCTAGGCCTCCAAGGCCTTGCAACAGGCACTGCCTCTGAACAGCCACTCACAGCCTGGGGCCTGCTCACTTCCCACCTCCAGAAAGCAGAGAAGTGCTCTCACAGCAGCTGATCAGGCCAGCTCTTGCCTCTTGCTTGTGCCTCAACTTCTCTGAACAAGAAATCTCTTTGAAAATGTGGACCATAACCTTTTGCAGAGGGGACATTCCTTCTGTCTTCTCCAACAGCCTTTGCACCCATTCCACAATGACTGCATACTTGGACAGAAAATCAGAGACCTCTAACGGGCTACAGCTCCAAATGTGTCATCAAAGCAGGTGGACACCTCAAAGACATAGACAGCATGCAGACCTTGCAGGAAAATCTCACAAGCTCCCTGCTCTTTTGACAGGGGCAACTTCTAAAGCACACACCCTGACAATAAGAGATTACTAACACCACTGCTCACACCAGCACTACATTAACTTAGCAGCCTAAAATGTCTAGCTGGACTCCCTAGATGACCAGGACAAGGCTGCAAGCTTCTACTCAGCAACAAGTGGAAAGGCAAACTCCATCTCCATGTTTCCACAGAACATCATCCACATTTGAAATGTAGCAGTACTAACTCAGGATGACGGAGTGGAACAAAATGTGTGTCAGATGATGTGGAACATCGACTTCTGCTTGAATAATGAGGTGCATTTCTGTGTTGCCGGAGAGCTCTGCAGGGGTCAATCCCTCCTCTGAGCACACGCAACAAACCCAGAAGTGACCTCACCACCAACATCCAAGACATCTGTCTTCTCCTCACCTCTCAGCTGCTCACATCGAGGTGACCTCACAAGTCCATACCCCCACCACATGCCTGCTGCTGGCCTATGCCCTTCAGAGACAGAACTTTCCTCCAAATAACTTCCCCAGCCATCAACTACTGCTGGCCTAGCAGCTACTCTGACAAAAGAGACCTCACAAGCAATGCCCATGCCTAACTGCCTGCTGCTGGCCTAGCAGGCACTCAGAAAGACATCACCTCACACTCACCTTCACAGCCACGTCTCTGTCGCTGGCCTAGAAGCCTCTGAGACAGAAATTACCTCACTATAAGTTCCCCAGCCATGAGCCCAATCCTGGCTTATCAGCTGCTCAGGCAGAAATAATCTCAAAAACACAGATCCCAGCCATGGACCTGCTGCTGCCCTATCAACCGCTCAGGTAGAAGTGACCTCACAATCACCCCTCCAGACACATCTCTGCTGCTATCCAATCAGGTCAGCAGTTCCGAATTGACCTCACAAGCAACAGACAAGCCTTCTTCCTCCAGATGGCCTATCAGGTACTCTGGCAGAAGTGACCTCAGCAGCAGCAGCTGAGCCATGTGCCTCCTGCTGGCCTGTCAGCTACTTATATTGAATTAACCTGACACTGGTGATTTTCTGGCATAGCTCTCATAGACAGTGGTGACCTCACTGGCCACACCCTGACCATGGGGCTGTTGCCACCTGCAGCTCCCCTGCCTTCCCCCAAGGCTCAGCCAGCTCCTCAACGGCCTCCCTGATTCACTTTGTGGCTCCCCAATGCTCGTAGTGGAGCAAAACACCCATTACATACCAGTTACTACCCCAAAAGAAGATTAGCTTTTGCCTAGGTAGTCCCTACACGTAGCCCATAAAACATAGGAATTGGAAAAAGGCCTGCAAGGAATTCTTGGCAACATTTTCGAAAAAGATGATTTCATGGGATGAGCAATTATGAACCTGAAGACAGCAGGGCCTCATGTCCCAGGCAGAGGGAGAAGCCTTCCCACAACTCAGAAGTCTTGTTCCTTCCCCAGTGCTGAACAAAACCAGAAAATCCTCTACACATCCAGGACAACAAGCATTCTCCTGTTTTATGCCAGCCTCCACCAAACCCACTTGCACCAGCTCTCGCCCGATCGCTTCTCGCCTGCTTTGCTCCTGCTCCTCTTTCACTTCTTTCTTTGACGTCTTTTTTTCCCACATACTGGACTCCAATTGGCTGACAGAACCATCAGTGAAATCGATGCCCGCCCTCCTCCTCCTGACAGCCAATAGGAGGGCTGCACTGGGCGATGCCATGGCAACGTTGGGCCCTCCTGCCTTGGCGGCCAGCTCTGCCCTGTCCCCGTTCCCCCGTGGTCGGGCGCCATGTTGTGGGCGGCAGCGCGGGGTGCGGCAGGGCCTGGGGGCAGCGCGGCGCCATGTGGGCGGGCAGTGCGGGGCCCGGGGTGCGGCCACTGCCACGGCGTGGCTGGGCTCTGCGGCAGGGTCCCCGTGGGGCTGCTGGCTGCCCTGCACCCTGGGGGCCGTGCGGGGTGGGGGGGGGGCAGTGCTGGGGCGTGTGCTGGTGGCAGCTGTGGCACCGGCGTGGGGGCCCTGGGGCTGGCCAGGGCGCCGGAGCCTGTGGGCAGTGTCCTGCTGCCCCCAGGGCAGGGCAGGGCAGGGCAGGGCAGGGCAGGGCAGTGTCCTCTCACCCCTCCTGCCCCGGACCCCTGCGCAAGGCAGCCCCGGGGCTCGACTAGGGAGCAATGGTGTGGGGTCATGAGGGGTCTGGGGGAGATGGCTGTGTTGGGCTCACCC
Source organism: Apteryx mantelli (assembly GCF_036417845.1). Classification (NCBI taxonomy): domain Eukaryota; kingdom Metazoa; phylum Chordata; class Aves; order Apterygiformes; family Apterygidae; genus Apteryx; species Apteryx mantelli. Next base: position 5,762,460 of record NC_089997.1, read on the forward strand.
CAGCACGGCCCACTTCAGCTCAGAGAAAAATCCTTGGGGTCAGCCAGGACTTGTGCAGTAGGGATGGTGTCCCCCACCTCTTTCCAAGATGCTTTCCCAGACATGCTGTCTTTTGGGTGTAGATATATGAGCCCAATTGGCAGGAGGACAGGGGCTGTGGCCATCCGACGATGGTATTTGTGAGCCCAAAATATGCTCTGCCAAGTTGGAAGCATAAAAGTATCTAGGGGGAGGAACAGAGGTTTTCCCAAACACATGGAGAACTTGAGGTTATTACAAGGTGAAGGTTTCATTTCCTATGTGGACATTTCCATCAGGCTGCTGAGAGCCCCACCGGAGCTGCAGGACACCCCAGCCTCTGGGATACAGGACCCCTTTCCTCTCAGAGCCTGATCACAATGGGGGACCCAATCCCAGGAAAACCTGACTATGGATTCCCCCCTCCTGTCCCTCCCCCCCCCCCTTTGTTTTAGGCAAACATGACCACTCCAATTGGTTTGCATAAAATCCAATCTAATGGAATAACTGAGCAAGTTACAAGTAAGCAAAACAGCGCTGGGCAGCCGGGGAGTCTCCTGCTCCACCAACGGCGCGCGCAATCCCCCCCTCACAGTCTCCTTATATGAGATTCCAGTTCCGGGTATACATGGCACCTCCTGTAACTTCTGCGGTTGCGCCGGCTGTTGCTAGGGGGTCTTCTTCAGCCCTCTGGTGGTCGTGGGGATGAAGGCTGGAGTCTTCCTCTGCATTGTGAGTGGTGACCCTCAGGTCACGCATATATTTTGTGACATCACCATCGCCATATTAGGCTATCTAGACTAACATTGCCGCTTCGCTAGCTCAACTCAATTATCTCAGGCGGGGTACATGCCCCCACCACAGGATGTAGGCTGTTCCCACAGATGTTCCCAAGGCTGTTTCTCACTTTGGTGTAACAAATTAGCACATATCACAATCCCCCCTTTTTGTTTTGGTCCCTTTTAATTTGTTCATCAAATCGAACAACAGCCTCCTGTGCCAGGGAGAGCATAGGGTTATGCTTACTCTCATCTTCATTTAGTTGTTCATATTGACTTCTTATCAACAGTAGGTGGGCAGCTTCGAGTCTGCTTTGTGCTAAGTTAATTATTTTATTTACTATACACGGCCCAAAGGTCAACACTAGTACTAGTAAAGCCAATGGACCTGCGATGGTAGACAATAAGGTTGTTAGCCAGGGAGAATGACTGAACCATGATTCATACCACCCTTGCTGGGCTTCTCTTTCCTTTTTACGCCTTTCAAGGCCTTCTCTCAGTTTCGCCATAGTATCCCTGACAACTCCTGTATGATCCGCGTAAAAACAACATTCTTCTCCTAGGGCCGCACACAATCCTCCCTGTTGCAAAAATAAGAGGTCCATCCCTCTTCTGTTCTGTAACACCACTTCTGATAGTGATGTTAACGACTTTTCTAAGGTGGTGATGGATTTTTCTATTCGTTCTAAGTCCTCATCCACAGCCGCCCGTAGGGTGCTAAGGCTCTGCTGTTGCATCACAATAATAGGAGTTTGGATAGTTACAGTACCTCCGCCCAGGATTAGAACTAGGACAAAAGTAAAACCCCATGTGATCTAGACATGGTTCAATAGGTGCCAGCTCACACAAGGTAGCTGTGAATGTAGGACTCCCGGGTACACTTCGTACTTGGATCGCTGTTTGATCCTCCCATCTTATTAATGACCATTTAAAGGGTTGGTGTACATTATGTTCCCCTTTGATTCGTCTTCCTAATAAGCCCAGCACAATCATCTTCCAGAGGAGTAGTGGACCCATGGCTTGGTTAACGGATATTTTTACGAACCCTTAATGCCTTGGAGGGGCGATCCGTAATGCCAAGTGTCTCTGGGACTTTAAAGAGTCTAGGTCTTACAATTTTTGGTATTCCTGCTTAGGAGGTGGCTTATCGGCCTCGATCCCCACAAGTTCTATACGTCTCTGCCTCCCCTGCCTACTCTTTTGCTTCAGAGCAGCAGGGTGTACCGTCTTCTCGGCAGCAGCCGTATTCTTCAGGGGAACCTCCTGTATGAGCTTTTTGGATTTTTAAAGGCTTCCCAGTTCCCAAGAGTGACACTCAACATATGGCACGGTCCGCCTATAATTGGTGTTTTCAATTTTAGCCTTATGTGATCAGGGTGGTTGGCGTGGGTACACCCTTTCTCTGGTTGTACTCCTTTTAACAAAGGCTTCCCACCATTCTACCGATCTTTTCTTAAGATCTTTTAATGTCCAATAAGTCAATTTTGTCGTAACAAGGGCGGCAAATGCCGCTAGGGAGATACCTGTACTAACAATGAGTCCACTACTTCCCTTTACAAACCCTACATGCATAACACACAAAGGGATAACAAATACAATGTGGGGTTATAACAAATACTATGTCAGGTTTTACAAAATGTGGTCTCACTTATCGAGGATTCCAGGTTTCTTCTTAAAGGTTACTTTTAAATTGTCCGGATTTCCAAAGGCTTCCCATGATGATTCTGAGATCGGCCCTTTAATTCTGCTGGCATGTGTCCATCCTCGCTCTGCGATACAAATAGCAGTGTCTGTGGTAAGCAAGACAAGAAAAGGTCCCTCCCAGTGGGGAGTCAAGGACGAGTCTTTCCAGGTTTTAATTAAAACCTTGTCTCCAGGGTTAACTCGGTGAATAGCTACATCTAGTGGAGGTCTCTGTACTATTAGTCCTTTCTTTATCAATTCTTGTCTTCTCTTCATAAGCTCTGTAATATATTTCTGTAATAATCTCTCTTCTACTTTAGGATGTTCTTTTGGTATTTCTAATTCATATGGCATCCCATATAACATTTCAAAAGGGGAGATTCCTGTGTCAGTTCTGGGCTGAGTTCGTATATTCAACAAAGCTAAAGGTAAACACTTGATCCAATTCATCTGGGTTTCCATCATTAGCTTCGTTAACTGTTTTTTTATTTCCCCATTCATCCTTTCTACCTTTCCCGAACTTTGAGGATGCCAAGGAGTGTGATACTCCCACTTGATTCCTAAAGGATCTAATGTTTCTTTAATGACTTTGGATGTAAAATGTGGCCCCCTGTCTGAGTCTATGACCAATACATTCCCATACCGGGGTATGATATTTTCTAACAATATCTTGGCTACCGATTTCGCAGTTGCTCGGGCTACGGGAAAGGCTTCTACAAAGTAAGTTAAATGATCTACTATAACTAATAGGTATTTATACCTGCCCACTTTCGGGAGTTCTGTAAAGTCAACCTGTATTTTCTCAAACGGCCTCCTGGCTATTGATCGTCCCCCTGGGACCTTTTCTCTGAGGTGCTGCTTGTTAACCTTCTGACAGGTCAAACATTCTTCTACTAGTTTTTTTGCTATGTCATATATTCCAATGCACATATACTTGGTCCCAAACTGATCTACTAGTGCTTGCACTCCCCAATGAGTCTGTCGGTGGAATTCTTTCATGATTCTCCAAGCTACGCCTTTGGATACAATTTCTCTATCATCGGGCAGCACCCATTTACCTTCTTTTTCTATGGCTCCTATCTGTTGTAATTTATTTATTTCCTGTTTAGTAAAACTCATCCTGGTATCTAGCTTATCGTGGCCCTCTTTTCCTTCAGACAATAGGTGTAAAGCTGCCTTTCTTGCCTCTTCATCTGCCAGATTTTTTCCCTTTATGTGGTAAGATGTGCCTTTTTGATGGCCCCTAACGTGTACTACCGCGATTCTCTGAGGTCCCCTCAGAGCTTCTAAAGTTTTTCTAATTAATTTTTCGTGCACTAAATTCTTCCCTTGTGAATTAACCAGTCCTCTTTCTTCCCATATTTTCCCAAATGTATGTACTACTCCATAAGCGTATTTAGAGTCGGTGTATATAGTCCCTATTTTGCCTTTTAAAATTTCTAAGGCTCTAAAAACCGCATACAATTCACAAGCCTGAGCCGACCAAGTTTTGTCCAGGGACCCTGATTCTATTAACTCTAGAGACTTCCCATCTACAATAGCGTACCCTGATCTGCGTTTTCCTTCAACTACGCGGGAGGATCCGTCCACAAAGAATTTAGTCCCCTCTGGTAACTCTTCTTCTTCTAAATCTTCTCTTATTTTAGTTTGGTATTCTATTAGACGCATGCAATCATGTCTTAATTGACCACTGGGTTCCCCATACAGGAACTGGGCTGGATTCTGCAAGCTTGTAGTCTCAATTTCCAACTTTGGAGAATGGATTAAAATGCCCTCATATTTTAATAGTCTGGCATCGGTTATCCATTTTTCAGCTTTTTGTTGTAGTACTCCTCGTATATTATGAGGGGTATATACTTTTAATTCTCCTCCAAAGGTTATCTTTTTAGCCTCTTCTACTAATAAGGCTATAGCTACAATGGCTTGTAAGCAAGTGGGCCATCCCCGACTGACGGGGTCTAACAATTTTGAAAGATACCCTATAGGTTTCTTTTTCCCTGCCCATTCCTGTGTTAGGACTCCAAAGGCTGTCCCTTCCTGTGTATTGATAAACATGTAGAATGGTCTCTTAATATCTGGTAAACTCAAAACAGGCGCATTCACCAAGTCGGCCTTCAAATTTTCGAGGCTTTGATCATCGGTTTGAGTCCATTTTATCAGCCCATCTACTATTAGTTTTTGATATAAAAATTTTACTTTATTGCTATAATTTTCAATCCATTGTCTGCAATACCCCAATAACCCCAGCAATTGTCGGACCTGTCTTTTGCTCTTCGGGGGTCTTATTGACAGTATACCATTTACCCTTTCAGGGTCCAATTTTTTTGTGCCCTTGCTAAGCCAATGTCCCAAATACTTCACCTCTTCTTCTGTAAATTGCAACTTTGATTTTGATACTTTCAGTCCCTTTAAACTTAGGAAATTTAACAACTTAATACTCTCACGTCTAACTTCCTCCTGGGTTTTTCCTGCTAAAAGCAAATCATCCACATATTGTGTTAAAGTAATCTGAGGATTAGTCTCGTAAGTACTTAGGACCTGCTCCAGGGCTTGCCCAAACAAATTAGGGGATTCTGTAAACCCTTGTGGCAAAACGGTCCATCGGAGTTGCTGTTTCCTATGGGTATCTGGGTCCTCCCACTCGAAGGCAAAAAAGTCTCTACCTTCTTCTTTAAGGGGGCATGCCCAAAATGCATCTTTCAGGTCTATAACCGTATACCATTTAGCCTCAGGTGACAGCTGACTAAGTATGGTATAGGGGTTAGCTACAATTGGGAACCTGGCAATTGTTCTTTTGTTTATTTCTCTTAAATCTTGTACCAATCTATAAGTACCGTCTGATTTCTTTACGGGTAGCATGGGGGTATTATGGGGAGACATACAAGGCTCCAGTAACTTTTGATTTATCAGCCTCTGGATTACTGGTCGGAGTCCTTGCCTCCCTTCCTGTGACATTGGATATTGCTTGACTCTAACAGGGATTTCTGGATTCTGTATATTCACTTCAAAAGGAGCAATATTTAGTTTCCCTACTGACTCTGGGGTATACCACACTTCAGGATTGATTTTGGCCTCATCTTCAATAGTAAGGGAGCATAATTTTATAACTAATTCTTGATTCTCTACTTCTAAATTGACTCCTAATTCAACCATCATATCTCGGCCCAGTAAATTATATTCAGCTTCGGGAACTAATAAAAAGGATCCAACACACAATCGAGAGTCTGATTCTATTTCCACATTTTTAATTACTGGGACCTTAAAGGGTTCTCCCTTAGCTCCTATCACTTGCAATTTCTCTGAGGATGGTTTACACCCCCAGGGTACCGTTTGGACAGTAGATCTTTCTGCCCCAGAATCTACAAGGAATTCTACTTCTTGTCGCTGGGGACCCAATTTCAATTTTATCAAGGGCTCGGTTCCTTTATGAGTCCCCAGCAGATAGAGCCCCTGACCCCCCTAATCTTCTTGGAACATTTGCTCATCCTGCATTCGCTTCCTACAATTCCTCTTCAGATGCCCTTTTTTCTGGCAATAAAAACACTCAACCTGCCTCAAGTCCCTCGCCACAACTTCTCTGGGTTGTCCTTCTTGGTGAGGTGGCTTTCTTTTAGGTCCGTTATACGACCTAGGGGGTTGCGCCTGGATCCCTCTCTGTCCTTCTCGGACTGCTGCCACCAGAATCTTTGCCTGCCGCCGATGAGTTTCCTCTTCCCTTCGCACATGCACTTTCTGAGCTTCCCTCAGCAATTCGTCTAGTCCTCTATCTTGCCAATCATCTAACTTCTCTAACTTCCTTCTGATATCTGGAAAGGCCTTTGCTACAAACTGTGTTTTCAATAGAGCCTGTCCCACAGGGGTACTGGGGTCTACCCCGGAATAAAGTTGCAGGTTTTTCCTAAGTCTCTCGAGCCATTCTGTTGGTGTCTCGTCCCTTTTTTGTTGTTCCATGAAGGCCTTATTAATATTTTGCCCCCTGGGAACAGATTCCCTGATTCCCTGAACTATTATGGTTCTCAGATCGGACATATGTGTCCAATGCTCAGCATTCTGATTGTCCCAGTCCGGCCGTTGGGTGGGCCATTTGATATCTGCTGCGGGACCTTGTTGGTGCTGTTGATCCCAAATCCGCATCCCAGCCCTACGGATCATTTCCCTTTCTTCCACTGTAAATAATATGCTTAAGATGGATTGTAATTCCTCCCATGTATAAAGGCTAGGACCCAAAAACTGATCTAGTTTTTCAGCCACCCCTGAAGGGTCTTCTAATAAATTCCCCATTTCCTTCTTAAAATCCCGTACATCCCCTGAACTCAGGGGCACGGACACAAAACCCATCCCTGGTTGCGGTCCTCCCATGGGGAGTTCTCGCAAGGGGTACAGCTGATCAGGTCGCCCACCTCCCCTCGTTTGACTCCTCGTGACCCTTCGGGTTTCTTCTGGGGAACTAGGAGGGTCTAGATCCCAGTCCGGGGTTGTTGGGGGGGGGCTATGAGGAGGGGCTGGTATTGGGTTTTGAGCTGGAGCTGAGGGAATATAGGGGGGAGGAGAAACGGGAAGTTCCTCCAATATTTTGCTTTTCTTCCTCGAACCCTTCTCTTTCAGGGTAAATATCATGGTCCGAGTATCTGGTCTTATTCATAAACTAGCATACTCACTTTCTTCTAAACTAAAGGGCTCCTTTGAATTCACATATATATTTGGGGCCTGACATATCCAATTTTCAAAAGACCCGTATATTGGCCAATAAAGGGGGTCTCTTCTAATCTGCTTCCCACCCCATACTTGCATGCAGTAATGTACCATTTTCTCTCGACTTTTGCCTTTTCGGGAGGGCCAATCGTTCCAATACTTAATCATTAATCCTAAAGGGCTATCGACTGTAAAGCCCTCTATGGGATCAGAAGACTTGCTCTTTTTCTGTCCCATCTTCCGGAGCACACACACACACGCTCAATCGCTCCCCTAGGTCGTGGCCCACGCCCTCGCGGACAATGGGAACCGCACTACTGTAGGGTCCGCTCTCGCTTCGTCCCTTGGGGACGTCTCACTTAGACGTGCTCCGGGGATCCCACCCCAACCGAACGGAACCACTTACCAATACTTTACTCAATCCTGAGTCTTCGTTCGGATATTCGTGCACAAAGTTTATGGGATACTGCAGTTCTTTTGCTTACTTGTCCTGATTTAGGGTTCGGAAATACAGGTTCTGGTAGGGGAACTACCCACTCAGGGGCCATCCGAAGACGGGATGGGGCGCCTCCCCTGAGTCAGAGTCCTGAAACCAGGGAAGCCTGTATCCGAGTCACGGCACCAAATTGTTATAGGTAAACGCGACAAATTGACAACCACTCGGGCCGGGTTGCATAAATTCCAATTTAATAGAATAATTGAGCAAGTCACAAGTAAGCAAAACAGCGCTGGGCGGCCGGGGAGTCTCCTGCTCCACCAACGGCGCGCGCAATCCCCCGCTCACAGTCCCCTTATATGCCTGTAACTTCTGTGGTTGCGCCAGCTGTTGCTGGGGGGGGTCGGGATGAAAGCTGGCGTCTTCCTCTGCGTTGTACATGGTGCCCTTCAGGTCGCGCGCATACATTTCACAATACAGTATCACTCTGCTGGCTCAGTACAATCATTGTGGTGATAGCCGGTACTTAGCGCCTAGTTTCATGGTAAAATCACTTCGCGAGTTGATGTAACAAATTATCACCTATCACACCTCTATCTCAGCCTCTGATAGGCCAGCAGCAGGCCCATGGCTCGGGTGATGATTGTGAGGTCATTGCTGCATGAATACCTGACTGGAAGGAAGCCAAGACCATGCTGAGGTCATTTCCATAAGGGCAGGTGAAAGACCAGCAGCAGGCCCATTGGCTTGGTGGGTGATTATGAGGTCAGTTGTGTCTGATCAGCTGATAGGCCACCAGGAAGCTGATGGCTGGGGACATTTTTATGAGATTAATCATTTCTCAGAAGCTCATAGGAGAGTAGGAGGCCCATGACCATAAAGGTGAAAGTGAGGTCCCTTCTGTCTCTGCAGGTGATGGACCAGGAACAGGCATATGGGTGGGAAAGTGGCTGTGAGGTCACTTCTGTGGGTGAAGCTGACAGGCCAGTACTTGATTCCTGTCTGGGGTAACAGGTTGTGAGGTCCTGTCTGCCTGCGTACCTGATAGACCGCCAACAGGCACAGGGCTTGGATGTGGGTTATGTGGTCACTCCTGTCTCTGGTGAGTGCCACTCGCTCTGTACAGAGGGTGAGGAGTGGCATGGAGAGCCCTGGGCCATGAGTGGTTTTGGACCACTGGACTCTTTGTGAGACACAGAAATATCTTTTTTAATGGTGCAGGCCTGATAATACCAGAGATATTTAGAAAATGTCAATAAAAAATGAAAGAAGAGAGAAATTAAGGAAATGATCTAAAGGGAAGAAATGTTTTGTTACACTTTCCAGCTTTTAAATATTTGTGTTCTTATTGTCTTTCTTTGCTTTATTGTCTTTTTTCTTAATATCCTGGTCTTTTTTTTTTTTTTTCTTTTTGAAAAGGAAAGTAATTTCCAGAACTGGGGTGGAATGCAATGACAGAGTCACCGACAGCTGGTGCCATTGTAGGTGTCCTGGTCCCCTCTGCCCAGCCTCCATCTGCAGCTCCAAAGGGCTCTGGTCTCCCGCAGGTCCCCTGTGAGAGCTGCCAGTCCCAGGCAGGTACCTCCGATACACCAGGGCCTCTCCAAGTTCCACTAGATGCTTGTGGTTAGAACAGAGCTCTGACTGAAAAGGAGAAGGAGAGTTTTCAACATTTAAAAAATGAACGTACTTTCACCAGCTAAAAGGACTGACTACTTTTAAAGTCCACTTTTCCCATGATAAAATAGTGGAGATGTTCAGGCAGGGTGTGAAACTCAGGAGAAGAAATACTAATCTGTCCCTGGCTTTGCATTACCGCTGTTCTGTCTATTATGCTGTGGATGTAATCTCCCTAATTTCTCACATATTTTCATGTCTTGATTAAACTGATCATTTCTAAAGGCATCTTTGCATCAGAAGAACTGGACATATCTTACTCTTTATCCATCAGATACCTCTCAACTCTCCAGTTGCTGCTCTGAGCTTCAGGGAGTCTGAAGCTTGCCTCGTCTTTCAGGAGTCTGGTTGTCTCTTTAGCCAGGTCCTTAGTTCTGTTTCTATCTATCCTTTCCTATCTATCTGTCAAAAAACACTTCAAGGAGGGTTATTCCTTGTGAAAAGTGGCCCTCACTGGAGGCAGCTTGGACTTAACATACAGTTGAGGAGTGTATTTGACTTTTTATTAAACTGCATCATATTTTATTTTTGCTTCTTTGCAATTAAGAAAAATCCTCCTGTGTCTGCAAGTAGTTGTCCAAGGAAAGCAGGTGGGAATTGGTGCGTAGGAGCTGTAACATTCAGCTACAGACTCAAGTGGAAAAAAGTTAGGTTTTAACAGGAGTGAGGTAAGTCCCCAGTGGCTGATGAGAGAAATGGCAGGGTTGGGGAGGTGAGGAGGAAGGTTGTCTGTAAAGGTCTCATATCAAAAATACTGCTTTTCCTGCATGTTCAGACTTCATTATGGTAGAGACCCTCTGGGTCAGTATGAATTGGAGAGTGTGGATGTCACTTATTCTGTAAGCTGAAAAATAAAGGAAGCTTAAAAAGCAGAAATCCTTTCTTTTTCAGGTGCTCATTGAAATCTTGCTCTTGTAAATACCCTCCTGAATCCTCTCCAATTAGCCACACAAGAACTGAAGAACTGAAGAAAATTATGAAGAGTGACATGCCTTGTTAGGGCTTTTTGCATTTTAATGACCTCTCGAGTGTATTTGTTGCCGAGTCCATGAACCTCAGATACTGAGAGGAGATAGATTGAACAAGCCTCTCAAGAAGTTAAGGTCAGAAGTAAATCCCAAAATTTCTTGGAGTTGTAATGGGTCCCACTGAGGGTTGTTACCAAAGAAGGCTCCCCAGGGGCTGATGAGAGCAGAAAGTTGGAGGCCCTGACTGCAGGTAGGCAAAGGCAATGCGCAGGTGGCTCTGATGCCAAGTAAACCTTGATGTGTTTTATCAAGCAGAATGGCCAGGCCACTGTCAGCCAGCCCCTGGGTAGGGTGATCCTTTCCCTTGCGCTTTGCTCAGGCCTCTTCCTGGGGGCAGTGTGCGGGTGGGGGTGTGCAATGCCGAGTACAGGTCAATGATACAGCACCTCCTGAGTCCCCAGGGACGAGAAGGCAGCGAGGTCACAGTGCTTTAAGGAAACATCTTCCTGAGGGCCTCAGTGGCAGGGACACCAGCCATAGCCAAGAGGACAAAGACCTCAGCTTTGTTGGGAGCTTTCAGCCTTGGCAGTGCCCATGGCTGTCTCCACCACAGGCTGTCCTATGCTGTCCCACGCCTGTGTCTGTTTCCCTGCAGACTGCAGACACCCAACCTGCTTTGCCACCTTGCTCTCACCCATGGATCTCCCTACCCCCACTCATGTCTCTCTGTCCTCACTTGGTTTTCCTTGGAACACAAAGCCAGGGGATGATCACCGACTCCCTCTGGGTGACCTGTAGCACCACAGCACTACCCTTCAAGTGACATTTCCTTTTCCTGATGTTACATCTGAATCCCGCAAGCTGCTGTTTGTGGCTGTTTTCCCTTCTCGTGCTGCTTCCCACTACCAAGAAAAGCTCCATTATCTCTGAAACCACCCTTCAAGCACTCACAGGCTCCTACTCTCCTGTCCTTCACCTCCACCTCACCAGGCTAAAGAAGCCCAGGTCCCCCAACCTCTCCTCATAGGCACAGTTATTCCTCCCTACTCACAGGACTTGACACTTCTCTTGTAAAACTTCATGAGGTGTCTGTTGTCCAAATCACCCAAGTTTCTCAAGATCCTTCAGGACTGAAGTTCCTCTGTGTCAAAAAACAAACAAACAAACAAAAAAAACCACCACAGCACCAAAGGGGAAAGGGTAAGCAGGGGTGGTCTGACTGTATGGGAGGGAATAAGGATGGTGGAAGACACAAGCTTAGAAGGGGGAAAAGAAAAAACAGAAAAGGAAATTAAAAGTGAAGCAAAGGATTGATCAAGACCATTTGGGGCTTCCTGCCAAGAAGCCCTGCATCTGAACCATTCTGAGTGGAGGAGGACAAGAAAGCTGACCTCCTTCCACTGTCATGGGGAACCCGAGATTTCCCTGACATCGACAAGCTAAGACCCAGAGGGGAAAGAATCACAGACTCCATCAGGGTGGAAGGGACCTCAGGAGCTCTCTAGCCCAATCTCCTTGTTTGCAGCAGGGTCAGCTCTGGGGGCAGCCATGGTGCTCGGGGCTTGATCCAGTCTGGTCTTGGAAACCTCCAAGGGAGGAGACTGCACAGCCTCTCTGAGCAAACAGTTCCAATGCTTGACCATCTTCTAAGTGGAAAAGCTTCTCCTTATCTCCTGCATGAACCTCTCTTCTTTCAACTTATGCCCATTGTTGCTTGCCCTCCCACCACGCACCATGGTGAAGATCCTGGCTCCATCTTCTTGGTGACCTCCTTGTAGCTATTGGAAGGCTGCTATGAGGTCCATCCAAAGACATCTCTTCTCCAGGTTGAACAAGCCCCGTATCTTCATAGTGCTCCAGCTCCCCAACTATCTTGAAGGCCCTCTGCCAAACTTGCTCCCAGTTACCAACCTCTTTCTTTTTCTGGGGACCCAAACTGGATGTAGTACTCTATACATGGTCTAATGAATGCTGACTAGAGGAGCATCATCATTTACTTCCACCTCCTGGCTATGCTCCTGGTCATACAGCCCACAGTGCTTTTTGGCCTTCTTTGCTGCCAGGGAATGATTCTGGCTCATATTTTGCCTCCTGTCCACCAGGACCCTCAGGTCCTTTTCCACAAAGCCGCTCCCCAGGCGCTCAGGCCCCAGCTTGTAACACTGTGGGGTGTTGGTCTATGCCAGGTGCAAGACCTGGTGCTTCTGCTCGCTGAATTCAGTGAGGTCTCTGAAGCTTATTCCTCCTGCCTATCTAGGTCCCTCTGAATGGCAGCTCTCAAGCATATGCCTGGTCTTCCCCTTCCAGTCTGGGGCAATCTAGAAGCATGGTGAGTGTTGCCTCCTCCATGTCACTAATAAAGATGATAAACAGGACAGGTTCCTGGAGAGATCAGTGGTGCTCCACTTCTCCCTGGCCTCCAGGAAGAGTACTACCCATTCACCACTGCCCTCTGAGCTTCATCATCCAAGCAGCTTTTTACCCATCCAGTTGTCTATCCCTCTGGACAGTAAGGTTCTAACTTGCATAGAAGAATATTGTGGGACACAGTGTCAAACACCTTGCTAAAGTCCAGATTAAAGTCATTTACTCTTCTCCAGCCACAGATACAGTTATTTAATCATAGAAGTCAGTCATGTTGGTGAGGCACAGTTTACCCTGGGTAAATCCATGCTGACTGTTCCCTATCACCTTCTTCTCCCTCATGTGCCCAGAAATGTGATCCAAGAGGATTCACTTCATGACACACTCCTCACCAAAGAGAGGCTGAAACTGCCTGCAGCTTCCCAGGTAGTCCTGTTGGTCTTTTTTGAAGATGGATGTAACTTTTGCCTTTTTCAAGTTATTGAGATCTCGCCCAATCTCCACAACCTTTCCAAGATGATAGCGAGTGAGAGCAGCCAGCTCTCACAGCATCCTCATATGCAGCCCATCCAACCCCACCGATTTGTATAGTTTGAGTTCTCGCTACTGTCATCCACTGCTGGTTGTTTTTCTCCTCAGGAGTCCTGACTCCAGGCACAACAGTCTGAGAGACCCTGTTTTTTAAAACGGAAGCTAGCAAGACATTGATTTCTTCAGACCTATCTGCATCTGCTGTTACTACATTCCCTGCCCCATTCAGCAGTGAGACCACCTTCTCCTTTTTCTTCTTACTGAAGCAGTAGCAGCTCATCCTCATGCCCTTGACATCCTCTGCAAGTGTCAATGCTAGGGAAGCTTTGTCTTCCCTGACACCATCTCTGCTTCACTGGGCAATATTTCTAAATTCCTCCTTTGCAGCCTCTCCATCCTGCCCATTCCCATACACTGCCTTATTGCCCTGGAGCTCAGGTGTGAGTTCCCTGTTTAGCCAAGGTGGTCCCCTGACATGTCTACTAGCTTTACTGAGTATCAGGATGGACCATTCTTGTGCTTGGTGGATGCTGTCCTTAAAGACCTGCCATCTTTCCTGAGCTCCTGTGCCCTTCAGAGCTGCCTCCCATGAGATCCCCCACCAGGCCCCTGAAGAGGCCAAAGTCTGCTCCTCTGAAGTCCAGGGTCTGTTCTCTGCTGCTGTCCTTCCTCAATCCCTTCAGGATCTAGGACTACACTATTGGTCACTGTAGGCAAGGCAGACACTGACTTTCCCATCCCTGCTCAGTTCCTCTTTATTTGCAATTTCCACATCCAGGAAAGCATCACCCTTCTTGGCCCATCTGGCAGATGTGCTAAGAAGTTGTCCCTGACACCTTCCAAAAACCTCCTGGACTCCTTGCATCATGCTGTTTGTCCTTCCAGTGAATGTCAGGGAGATTAAGCTCTCCCCATAAGAACCAGGGCCTGTGACCCACAGACTTCCTCAGGTTGCTTAAAGGAGATTGCATCCACCTCCTCACCCACATCAGACGGTCTGTAGCTCCTATCACAATGTCACCTTTACTCTCATGCTCACCAACAAGCTCTCACACAGCTCCTTGTCCATCCCAGGGAAGAGCTCCATACATCTGAGCTGCCCCTTCACACAAAGGCCATCCCCCCCTCCTCGTCTTCCCTCACAGTCTCTCCTGAAGACCTTGTACCCGACCAGCATAGCCCTCCAGTCATGTGAATGATCCCACCACACCTCAGTTATTCCAACCATGTTTCAGTCCTGTGACAACTTGTGCATCTCCATCTGCTATTGTCTGTGCCTCAGGCTGCATTCACTTGCACGTATTTGGGCTGCAGAGCCTCAGGTGTGGCACAGAGTGTAGATTGCTCATGGTGAGCCATGTTACCAAGAGTCAAGGACACCGTATGTGCAGTGGCCCACTTCAGCGCAGGGACATGCTGGCATAGATAGCAGGTGGCAATGTAATGGTGAAAGGAGGTTTCCACTAAGGGAGCAAACCCCGCAGTACCTGAGGCCAGAGGAAAGCAGAGCTGGGCTGTGCAGAAATGGCAGGAGAGGACTTTGCTGCCTGAGCTGACTTTGTAGCTCCACAGGGCCTGTGACAGAGGTCAGCTGATCTCCAGGAAGGACAAGGTGCCAGTGAAGAAGTCCCTGGGCCTGGACAGCCTGTGATGCAGCCATCCTGTGGAGATCATTATCACAGTCCCTGTTCATATCATCTGGGATGAGAAGAGATTCAGGAGTAGGAGATCTTGAAGGGTTTGAGAGTGCAGGGACATAAGTGGAGGCCTTGATGTGATGTGCCTCCCATTTATGCAGCTGCTTGGATGTAGATGTGATGGACTTTGCCTAAAGGCAGTGGTGGCATTCAGTTATTTGGGCACAGGTAGGAAACCAGAGAGGCCCTGGGGCACTTGCCCAGCAACCACTCCAAAAGGACATGGCTTTCCTGTAGGTCCCATGCTGGATCTACTAGAGGCCTGTGGTTGTGCTGGACACCCCAGGCATCTGACATGGCCCTGCCCATGGCCTATTTTTATGTCATTAACTCAAGGCTCTGCACTGAATTACATTAAATGTTTGCAACATAGAGATGTGCATGAATCTCAGCTTCCTAGTGAGTGGAGCTCTAGGAGCAGTGGTAGTCATCCAGGGTCATTTCAGATGGCCAAGAAAATCCCCCACCTGGCCCCAACCTCATGCTCTAGAAGGAGGCAGGTCTCCTAGTTGCTCCATCAGAGCAAGCAGACACTGGCACATGCCTTGCACTGCCTCTGTCTCTTCAAATGTCACCAGGTGTTTGTGTGTGAGCAACTGACTCCCATCCTCCATCTCCACTGATTACAATGGGAGCTTAGACAAGGCACTCGCATGCAGACATCTCTGTTGTGCTCACTTCAGCTTTGGCAAGGGCAATCCCACCTCCTGTGTGTTTGTGGAGTTCACGGGAGGGATCTGAATCCCACTCCAGCCGAGGGGTTTCTAACCTGGCATGAGATGTCCAGACTGACCCATTTGAATTAACACCTGAACCATGGGTAAATGAATTCTCTTCTTGTCCCTGTCTAGGTGTCCTGCCTAGTCAAGTGGTGGGAATAGGATCTTCCGGAGTGGGACGTTTCCGTCTCTCATAGATAATCATCTTCTGACGAGACAAATTGCAATGCTGGGACCAGTCTCTCTTCACTGTGTTGAGAGAGACATCATAGATGATTATTTTAGTCCACCTCAGTGAACATTTCCCAAGAGGAGGGAGTACAAAGGAGAAATGAAGTCACACCTTCAGCTAGGCCACTGTTCCCGAGTGGGGCCAGTCTACTGGGACAGAGGGAGCTCATGGCAACCGGTCAGCACTGCCAAGAGACAGCTCTGTGCAAGAGCATCTCCTCTGCAAAGAGCAGCAGGGCTCCAGGCACTGCCAGCTCTTGCTGACATGAGCTGAGACAAGACAGAGAGAAGCAAAAGGCAGTCTGGAGACACAGGAGAGCTCACTGTAGAAGAAATCTTCACAGCCCCTGACACAGTAAGTCTCTGGCTGCAGGGCAATGCTACTGAGGTTTCTGGACAGGTCCTCTAAACCCAGTCCATGACTGACAGGATTTTTAAGGATCGCTCTCGCAGCTTCTCCAGTGTAGGGGAGAAGGAGATGCTTCTGAGCTGTGATTCCCTGCCACACTGTCAGAGGGACAGGTCATGCTGCTACCTTCTCCCAGAGATGCTGCAGGTGTGTGAAGGCAGGGAGTGCACCCAGGTCTGCATGGGCTGTAATTCAGAGCAGTGTCCCTGCACCCAAGGGTGCTGTGTGCCTGGGACAGTGACTCTGCTGCCTGCGAGGGTCAGCACTCAGCCTGCCTGGGGAACTCCCCTTGGTGCTGAGAGGAGATGTTCCTGCTGAGAGGACTGACCTCTGGCAGGGCAGGTTCATTATCCTGTTGAGATGGTTCTGCATGGGTCAGGGCTGCTCACAGCTCTAGCTCATGCACAGGACATTTCAGAGGGAACTTTTCAAGAGGAAGGTGAAGGCAGGGATTACCTGAAAGAGAAGCCAGTTTCCTGAGATACAACAAAGGACTGAAACTCCTTAACAGTTTCAATGAGCAGTCAATGGGTCTGCCAGGAACTTCTGAAAGTCTCTGCACCCATTCCTTAGTGTATAGACAGCACCAGCTTCCCCTTTGCTGGTCTCATCAGCATTTATCTGCCCTGCTCCTAAGCACCTACCATCATGGGGATGCCACCGGACAATGCCCTGCTGCTGGGAGGTTTCTTTAGGGCAGAAGTGAGCACACTGGGGAAGGTGTGGGCATTGCAGGGACTGACCATGACTTGCCCAAATCCATCCTCCCATGATGTTTCTAGAAGCAGTTGCCTCTCATTCACTGCCCAGCTCTGGTGCCTGGAGCTGTCCCTGCTAGGAGCTGTTTCTCTGTCCCAATGTCTTTTCCTGGTTGGTGCTTACAGACCCCATCCCACCCTCTGTGCACTTCGTTCTTCCCTAAAGGAAGCTCCCACAGGCAGGGCACTGTCCAGGGGCTTCTCTGTGCTTGCAGGTCCTAAAAAGCAGATCAGACAAACCCTCATGAGGCCGGAGAAGGTGATGCTGATGCTGTGTGTAGGCTGAGGTGGAAATGAAGGGACTTGCTGTGGTTTCTCTCAGACCTTTTGATCTCTCAAAATGATGGGAGTGCTCAGCTGCAGTTAAGACACCAACCCTGTGTGTCCTGCATGGTGTGGTCTTCAGGGCAGTGAGAAGCGCCAGTCCCTTTCCAACCCGTGAGGCTGATAGCAATGCATTTCATCAAGTTAGGTAATCAGCTGACTCTCCTTTAAGGAAAGTCCGCCTTTGAACCCTTGACTGTTTCTCCGGGGTGATCTGCCAACTTGGAAGCTGCTCTCCAGCACAGCACAGCTTCCCTGTAGCATTTCTGTGATAGGTGAGTCAGATACACTCTTCACTCTCTCCATCTCTGGGCTGAGAGAGAAGAATTTGGAAATCTTCACTGTGGAACTGAACTCCTCCACTCTTGGCTCAGTCCACTTTCTTTCTCAGAGGAACTTGTGTGATTGTCCTTTAGCTGAGGGAGGTGCACGTGCAGCACAGCAAGGGAAAACCTTATTGACAGACCAGATCCTGTGACTCTGTACAAAGTCACAGCGAGCTCTTTATTTCCTCTTGGCATGCACAAGTGCTCATGCTGAGAGCAACTGAAATGCCAAAGATTTCTACCCCACCAGAGAATGCTCCCACGGTAAGATGGAGGCACCTAAAAACTAAATAAATATATAAACTGACCCCTCCACTGAAGATCATTTTCTGTGGAAAATGGGTTTAAAAATGTTGAGCAGCCCTTTCACATAAGGAGTGGACGTAATCTGCTGCAGGATGTGCGCATCAGAGCTAGTCACTTCCCATTCCCACTGCAGTGCCTGGAGGAAGGGTGTGGATGGTAAATTGACATGAGGACAGAGTCTATCTCATTGGAACAGAGATGTCCAGAAAGTGTGAGGTCTCCCCCTGCCTTCACTTGCCTGCTTCTCTCCCTTGCTAGAGTGGGCGACGGTGTGACTGGTTCAGCTACAGACACCTCTGTCCAAGAGGGCAAGGCTGGGGGAGATAAAGCCCTCACAAGGGTCTTCTCTTTCCGAGACAGCTGGCATGAGTGCTGTATTCACCTCTCATTATAGCAAATAGAGAATAGTCCCACTGGGTCACTGGACCAAGTTCCCTCTGTCGAGCTCATGGTACCAATCCCCAGGTATCCCACCGAATACCTGGCACTGTTTGACACCTCCATTTACACCCCTGGCAGAGCAGAATGGGCTCTTCTGGAGACCATGGGCAGGGTCCCCTGCTCAGCGTGGCACACACAGCCAGCACAAACAGAGCTCAAGCAAGGATTCTGAAAGAAGGTGAAGGACAGAGGAAATGTGGGGGTACTATGAGAAATGGAATGGGTTTGGCTCAGAGAAGCCTGCTCTAACTTTGCACTGTCTTTTCCTCCTCAGACAGACCCACATGCCCAGGGAGAGAAAATGTTCAACAGCAGCTCCCTCAATGAGTTCCTCCTCCTGGCATTTGCAGACACATGGGAGCTGCAGCTCTTGCACTTCTCATTCTTCCTGGGCATCTACCTGGCTGCTGTATTTGCCAACAGCCTCATCATCACAGCTGTAGCCTGTGACCACCGCCTTCACACCCCCATGTACTTCTTCCTCTTCAATCTCTCCCTCCTCGACCTTGGCTCCATCTCCACCACTGTCCCCAAATCCATGGCCAATTCTCTGTGGACACAAGGGCCATTTCCTACTTGGGATGTGCTGCCCAGGTCTTTCTGTCTCTCTTCCTGTTGTCAGCAGAGTGTTCTCTTCTCACAGTCATGGCCTATGACCGCTTTGTTGCCATCTGCAAACCCCTGCACTATGGGACCCTCATGGGCGGCAGAGCTTGTGTCAAAATGGCAGCAGCTGCCTGGGCCAGTGGTTTTCTCAATGCTGTGCTGCATACTGGAAACACATTTTCAATACCACTCTGCCAAGGCAATATCCTGGGCCAGTTCTTCTGTGAAGTTCCCCAGATCCTCAGGCTCTCCTGCCCAGGCTCCTACCTCAGGGAAGTTGGGGTTCTTGTGGTTAGTATTTGTTTAGCCTTTGGGTGTTTCATTTTCATTGTGCTGTCCTATGTGCAGATCTTCACAGCTGTGCTGAGGATCCTCTCTGAGCAGGGCAGGCACAAAGCCTTTTCCACGTGCCTCCCTCACCTGGTTGTCGTCTCCCTGTTTGTCATTACTGGCTTATTTTCCTACCTGAAGGCCCCCTCCATCTCCTCCCCAGCTCTGGATCTGGTGGTGGCTGTCCTGTATGTGGTGGTGCCTCCAGCAGTGAACCCCCTCATCTACAGCATGAGGAACAAGGAGCTCAAGGAGGCACTGAAGAAACTGATTCAGCTGGTACTATTTCAGCAGCAATAAGCTGCCCACCTCTCTTTACTCAGCTCTTGTGCTTTCAGCGTTCTGTCTGTGATAATCATGTTTGTACTCAAAGGTTTGAATTCATCCCATGTCTGGAAAAGAGTAAAGGAGCAATTGTGTGCTTGGGGGGAAAAATAAATGAAAGCTTCTTTCTATATGTGTCAACTCAGGGCAGGCTGCTCCACTGCTGGAGCAACTGGAGTTGCTTGAGGAGCCCTGTGGCCAGGACTCTTGTGCCCTCCTGGGGAGAGGGGCTGGCACAGAGCGGCTGCATGTAGTCCGGGTTAAGGTCTCCCAGATGAGAGAGCAGTGGAGACAGGGTGACACCCCTCTCTGCCCCCCAGGAGCTGCTGTGCCCTTCAGGGGGGCTGCGGCTGTGCTGTGAGTGCCCAGAGCACTGCAGCACCCTGTGGTGGGTGCTTCTGTGGTTCCACCCCCAGCCTGGGCTGCTCTGCTAGGCTGGGCTGGGGAGAGAGCAGAGGAGGTGGGGAGAGCCGGGGAGGGGCTGGACTGGTTTGATCCCTTAAGGAGAAAATGTTTTTCCTTCTGTCAAGTGGAACTCCACATGCAGCTCACAAGTGCTGGATGGAGGGGCCTCCACCGCAGGCTGCTCCTCTGCAAAGGGCAGAAACTTCGATGTTCCCATCACGGAGCTGACATTGAAGCAGCATCTGGAGCCCGGCCAGCCCCAGAGGCCTCAGCCCTCCCCAGCCCAGCAGTGGGGCCCCAAGCAGGCCTGCTTGCCTTCTCTCACTGCCCTCCACACTCCTGTCCCCTCCATGCCCTGTCCCAGCCCCGGTGCTGGCCAGCTGCCCTGGGCTGGGGCACCTCCAGCCCCGCAAGAGGGGGAAGGGGCACGGGGGAAACGGGTTTTAGTTTTCACAGCCAGCCTGGGGCTGGATCCCTGACATAAGGAGAGGTGGGGATCAATACAGGGATCATTAACAGTACAAGCACAGGATGTAACATCAGTCGCAATACACTGGCAGCTTTGGGGGAAAAACCTTTAAAGATATCATACTTGTGATGCTCAGTAAGGCCGCTTTCCACTTTTACTAACAGAATGGGTTCATTATTATCATATATCATTGTTCCTTTTCTTTCTTCTAAGCATGGTCCCGTTTTAGACAGATGTTGAGTAACCTTGGTGTTTTGTTTGCCAAAGTTGTTGAGTTGAGGGAAGGTTACTCCAAGTGTTACTGATGTATTAAATGGTGCAAAAATAACACATCGTTTGTTCAGTCAAGTGAGAAGTTAACCAGTAAATCTGCCTGGCAATTTGGTCAAAAATATAAGTCACATTACTATGGCTTTTCATGTCTATAGTACCCATTTAACTCTACTGTAAAACCGTGTGCAGCTTCCCATCCAGTGTGTTATTACATATAGTTACATTTAGACATAAATGTAACTATAGTTAAATGAAAATATAGTTAAATGTAATTATAGTTAGTGTAACATCATTGCCTACTATCAGTCCTTGACCTCGTGCTATTACAGCTGGTATTCCTCTTGTTACTGTAGTTTTAAAGATGGGTTGTGACCTACCTTCAATACTCAAGTTCTCCCATGGGCCATGTGAAAAGGCAGAACCTGTGAGAGACAGGTTTCAGGTGTCTGTTGCAGTTATCAGTGTTCCCACAGTGAGAAGGCAACACCACACTTCACTGCAAGAGAAGACACTTAGGTCTTGGATATCATCCAAGCCTCACTTACTTTTCACTTGCCTCCTTTAGTGTCTACAGCATCCCATACCGCTTTTCCTTTGTAAAAGAGCAGAGTCACCCAGATTGATCCCTGAGTTGGGTGTTTAACCACAACCTCATCTCCAGAACTTTGAGAGAGTTTCACTTCTGTTTTAACAGGAATTCATGCAGCTGCTGACACAAACGCCTTATCTATGAGACTTCCCATGGGTGTTTGTCACTTATTTAGCCAACCTCCCACAACCGGGATCCCCACTTAGAAGTATTCTACGAAAAAAGAGTCACTCTGGTGTAGCTGTTGTTTCCATCATCCGTTCCATCTTTCTACTACCCCACTACTTTGAGATCAATACGATAGGTGGAAAGTCTGCCGAACTCCATTTGAAGCACACCAGGTTTGCATTTCTTTATTCTTCAGATGTGATCCATTGTCAGATTGTATTTCTCTGGGAAAGTAGCAAGCCACTGGTTCAAACCAGCACTGCTTGCTAGACCACTTGCAGCTCTGGTAGGGTGCACGTTCCCTGTACCAATACTTATTTCTACTCCTTTAAGGATGCATTTCCAGGCTTCAGGTGGAATTTCCAGCCTTCACAAACCACAAAGAGCATCCATGGGCCTAACAGCGACCTATCAGGCACTGAGCCACAAGTGACCTCGCAACCACAAGCAGCAGCCAGTTCCTGCTTCTGGTCTATTGAGTATTGATGCAATAGTTACCTCACATTCCAAAGCCGTATGCTTGAACCTGCCCTACAAGTGTCTGGGTCACAAATGACCTCACAAGCTGCTTGGGTATCCAGTAATGAGGCACAAATGACCTCACTATCAGCCTTGAAGCTATCAGCTAGCTGCTCGCCTGTAACATACTCAGGAAAATGTGACCTCACAAGCACAAAGAGCAGCTGTGTCCCTGCTGCTGGCCTCCAAGGTACTCAGGGAGAAGGGACCTCACAATATGCCCCAAAACCATGGTCCTACTGTTGCACTACTATGTACTGAGGCAGAAGTGAGCTCAGAAGCACAACAGCCGCAATGTTCTTGAGGCCTGCCCACTCACACAAAGGCACTCAGGAGATGCTGGCATTTAGTATAAGGGTCTTGGACTCATCCTATATGGCACCACAATCTTCGAGGAAAAGGAGGGGGCACATTAGCATTTGCTGAGCGGCCTGGCAGTAACAGTCTTTGTGGGACGCAGAATTGGCAGCACAGCAGAGGTACCAGGAGGTGAACCCACACCTCAAGTCACCCAGGCAAGCTGGGTGCATTTATGGAAGCCTTCGCATTCATACGTAGCCTCTTCTCAGTCACTTGCAGCTGCTTTCACAGAGGACTCATGATGTTGGCAAAGATGTTGACTGGTACAGGGACACACCCTGGCATCCTGCCTCCACCCTCAGGAGCTCTAGGACTGCACTGGGAACCTCATGAGTGGAGCAACCTAGAAAGAAAGAAAGAAAGAAAGAAAGAAAGAAAGAAAGAAAGAAAGAAAGAAAGAAAGAAAGAAAGAATCGGAGTGTTACTGGCAGTTCTGTTGGCCTTACAGAGTCACAGAAGGCAGGGGCCAATGTCTCCCCTCTGTGCTGAGCTGTATTGGTGAGAACACAGCCAGCAGGACCACCGAGATGTTCCACCCCTCTTTTTGGCACAGCTGAGACCATGTCTGTATACCAGGTCCCGTATGGGCTCTCCAGTTCCACAGGGATACCAAGAAGGTCAGGGGCTGGAGAGGCTGCGAGAGCTGGGTTTGTTCAGCCTGGACAAGAGAAGGCCAAGGGGGATCTTCATGCTGTGCACAGCTACCTTATGGAGGGCACAGAGAAGATGGAGCCAGATTTTCTTGGAGGTGCACACTAAGAGCATGAGAGGCAACAGGGACAAATTGGACAATGGGAAATGCTTCTTAGATGTTAAGAAGAAACCTTTTTCTCTGTGAGGGTGGCCAAACTGCTGCACAGGGATCCAGAGAGGTTCTCAGATCTCCATCCTTGAAGATAATCCAAACTTCACTGGAAAAGGCCCCAAGATACCTCCTCTACTGCCACCTGCCTTGAGCAGGGTGTTGGAGCCCTACCTCCAGATGTCTCCCCCATTGCAGCCTCAAGGAATCTGCTATTCTGAGACTCTTGACAAAGGCACCAGCAGCTTTGGAGATGCTGCCTCCACCACTGACCAAGGACAGGCGTCTCAGAGCCACCCATTGCCATCAGAGGCCTGACTTCTTGTGAGCTGGCATCTCCCCTGTCTGCAAGGGTCTGCGTAGGCACAAAGTGCAGAAATGGCTCTGACTGCTCTGATTACCTACCCATCTCTGAGGGATTGGAAAGGATTAGCGTCTGAGATGGGAAGATGCAATGAGGGTCCAGCTTCAACAGGAAGCCTTTAAAGAGGGAGAAGATAGCTTCTCCAGCAGAGTCAGTAAAATCCCAGAGACTCACGGAAGCATCAAGACCTTCCAAAACTGCAAGCCTGAACCTCAGCTGACAGAAACCACCACACTGTGAGCATCCCTGCCTCGCACTAGGATGCTCCAAGGAGGGAACACGGTCACCAACAGTCCTCACCCAGGTTTCCCAGAAGGACACCGTGATAGCACACTGGGCGCTAGTAGCAGAGCACTGCTCTCGCCAGCCACCTACTCCCAGGCTGAGCAGAAAAACACTGGGGCCACCACATGGCTCCACCACAGGGCATCTCGCACTGGAACACGCTGCTACCCTCGCACCTCACAGAGGGTTGGCAGCCAAAATGCACCTCTGCATCAGCGACACAGAGGCCACAGCACCATACATGGCAGCAGACAGGGCACCCCCAAGCACCCCACAACACACAAAGCCCAACTCTCCAGCCCTTCTATTCTCCTTCTCTAGCCCTTGCAACAGGCACTGCCTCTGAACAGCCACTCACAGCCCGGGGCCTGCTCACTTCCCACCTCCAGGAAGCAGAGAACAAGCGCTCTCACAGCAGCTGATCAGGCCAGCTCTTGCCTCTTGCTTGGGCCTCAACTTCTGAACAAGAGACCTCTTTGAAAATGTGGACCATACCTTTCTGGGGGTGACATTCCTTCTGTCTCCTCCAACAGCCTTTGCACCCATTCTACAATGACTGCATATGTGGACAGAAAATCAGAGACCTCTAACGGGTTACATCTCCAAATGTGTCATCAAAGCAGGTGGACACCTCAAAGACAGAGACAGCATGCAGACCTTGCAGGAAAATCTCACAAGCTCCCTGCTGTTTTGGCAGGGGGGATTTCTAAATCACACACACGCTGGGAGTAAGAGATTACTAACACCACTGCTCACACCAGCACTACATTAACTTAGCAGCCTAAAATGTCTAGCTGGACTCCCTAGATGACCGGGACAAGGCTGCAAGCTTCTACTCAGCAACAAGTGGAAAGGCAAACTCCATCTCCATGTTCACCACAGAACATCATCCACATTTCAAACGTAGCAGTACTAACTCATGATGACAGAGTGGAATAAAATGTTTGTCAGATCATGTGGAACATCGACTTCTGCTTGATTAATTAGTTGCATTTCGGTATTGCTGTAGAGCTCTGCAGGGGTCAATCCCTCCTCTGAGCACACGCAACAAACCCAGAAGTGACCTCACCACCAACATCCAAGACATCTGTCTTCTCCTCACCTCTCAGCTGCTCACATCGAGGTGACCTCACAAGTCCATACCCCCACCACATGCCTGCTGCTGGCCTATGCCCTTCAGAGACAGAACTTTCCTCCAAATAACTTCCCCAGCCATCAACTACTGCTGGCCTAGCAGCTACTCTCACAAAAGAAACCTCACAAGCAACGCCCATGCCTAACTGCCTGCTGCTGGCCTAGAAGGGACTCAGAAAGACATCACCTCACACTCACCTTCACAGCCACGTCTCTGTCACTGGCCTAGAAGCCTCTGAGACAGAAGTTACCTCACTGTAACTTCCCCAGCCATGAACCAAATCCTGCCTTATCAGCTGCTCCTCAGGCAGAAATGATCTCAGAAACACAGATCCCAGACATGGATCTGCTGCTGCCCTATCAACCGCTCAGGCAGAAATGACCTCACAATCACCTTTCAGGGCACATCTCTGCCGCTATCCAATCAGTTCAGCATTCAGAAGTGACCTCACAACGCACAAGCCTTGTTCCTGCAGCTGGTCTATCAGGTACTCAGGCAAAAATGACCTCATCATCAACAGCTGAGCCATGTGCCTCCTGCTGGCCTGTCAGCTACTTACAAAGACTTGATTTGACACTGGTGATTTTCTGGCATAGCTCTCATAGACAGTGGTGACCTCACTACCCCTGACTGACGCAAGGCAGGGGCAAAGGCTCTTGCCCCCAAACCCCACCGAGCTGCCCCGGCCCAGCTGCTCGCGGCAGGCCACCACGTCTGGCTGCAGGGCAGCTCCCCACTCTGGCCCAGGTTGCTCTGGCCCCTGCTCACAGCCCCACCAGCCCCTGCTGCAGCTCCTGCAGCAAAGCAGCCCCGGCGCCAGCACCGCTGCCCCCGCCCCGGCAGGAGGGCACCCGCCGCCATTTGAACGCGCCCGCTGCCCCCACCAAACCCACTCACACCCGATCTCTCGCCCGATCCCTTCCCGCCTGCTTTGCTCCCGCTCCTCTTTCACCTCTTTCTGTCATGTCTTTTTTTTCCGCATGTTGGACTTCAATTGGCTGAGAGAGCCATCAGTGAAATCGATGCCCGCCCTCCTCCTCCTGACAGCCAATAGGAGGGCTGCACTGGGCGATGCCATGGCAACGTTGGGCCCTCCTGCCCTGGCGGCCAGCTCCGCCCCCTCCCCCGCGGTCGGGCGCCATGTTGTGGGTGGCAGCGCGGGGCGCGGCGGGGCCTGGGGGCAGCGCGGCGCCGTGTGGGCAGGCAGTGCGGGGCCCCGTGGCGCGGCCGCTGCCGCGGCATCGCTGGGCTGTGTGTCAGGGTCCCCGCGGGGCTGCTGGCTGCCCTGCGCCCTGGGGGCCGTGTGGGTGCGGGGGGGCAGCGCTGGGGCGTGTGCTGGTG
This sequence comes from Apteryx mantelli, assembly GCF_036417845.1. Taxonomy (NCBI): domain Eukaryota; kingdom Metazoa; phylum Chordata; class Aves; order Apterygiformes; family Apterygidae; genus Apteryx; species Apteryx mantelli. The sequence continues at coordinate 5,788,789 of NC_089997.1, forward strand.
GCAGCTGTGGCACCGGCATGGGGGCCCTGGGGCTGCCTGGGGCGCCAGAGCCTGCGGGCAGCATCCTGCTGCCCCCAGGGCAGGGCAGGGCAGGGCAGGGCAGTGTCCTCTCGCCCCTGCTGCCCTGGGCCCCTGCCCACGGCAGCCCTAGGGCTCGGCTAGGGAGTGGTGGTGTGGGGTCATGAGGGGTCTGGGGGAGATGGCTGTGTTGGGCTCACCCCAGCACAGCTCAGAGAAAAATCCTTGGGGTCAGCCAGGACTTGTGCAGTGGGGATGGTGTCCCCCACCTGTTTCCAAGATGCTTTCCCAAACATGCTATCTTTTGGGTGTAGATATATGAGCCCAATTGGCAGGAGGACAGGGGCTGTGGCCATCTGACGATGGCATTTGTGAGCCCAAAACACGCTCTGCCAAGCTGGAAGCATAAAGGATGCAGGGGGAAGGAACAGAGGTTTTCCCAAACATGTGGAGAACTTGAGGTTATTACAAGGTGAAGGTTTCATTTCCTATGTGGACATTTCCATCAGGCTGCTGAGAGCCTCACAGGAGCTGCAGGACACCCCAGCCTCTGGGATGCAGGACCCCTTTGCTCTCAGAGCCTGATCACAATGGGGGACCCAATCCCAGGGAAATCTGACTATGGATTCCCCCCTCCTGTCCCCCCCCCCCCCCCACACACACCCCCACAAGGGGATGGAGCTGGCCCAACAGGAGCCTTGGGGCTCAGGGCAGCCCCAGTCCCAGGAAAAACAAGTCCTGGCTGCCGCATTGTCCCCCAAGCCAGAGGGGACCCTGAGGCAGGACTCTTGTTGCAGCCCTCAGCCCTGACCAGCCACCGCCACAGCCCAGGATCCACAGCAGTTTTTGCAGTTAACAGTCTCTGTGCAACACCTCAGGAAGGATCTCCCAAAGCCCTTACCCTTGGTGGAGAGCTGCAGGAGCGCTGGGAACAAAGAACCTTGGTCTGAGCAGATGATATGGGTCCAGCCTTCCTCCATCTCGCTTGCCCCCTTACCCTCAGCTCACCTCTCCAGCTGGGGAGAGGAAAGACTGTCTTCCCATCTTGTCATCCAAAACTCCTCTCCGATGTACCGCTGCTCCTCTGCCTGTCGGTGAGGGACCCCAACGCAGCTCCTGCCCCCCCTCCTTGCCGCAGATGATTCCAAAGGGCAGCAGTGGGGAGCATGTGAGGAGTGGCCAGCAGCACCCGGGCCTCACAGGGAAGTGAGGGCCACCCGCCACGACACCGGGGAGACCTCCCTGTGATGGGGCACATCCCACTGTGACCTCAGCTCGTGTCATCTGGGGGCTCAGTAGGTCACTGCCATGGAGATGGCACAGCCAGGGAGAGAGCACAGAGATTTCCCCTCATGTCCTGGAAAGCCAACACCTCCCTTCACCCCAGTTATTTTCCATAATTCTCTGATAAATCCTTTAGGAATGTCTCCAGATGGTGTCAAAGACTGTGAAATATCTCAAATGGGTCACTGGAGAAGTCACTTCTGTACCCCTGCACCAACAGGTCTCTGCACTGGGCAGACCTGTGCAGGAATCTGGGGTTTGGGGGTTGCTTTGAGGTCTGGCATTTTTACAGGATCCAAGTCATGTGGGATGAAACAGTGCAAAATGTGGCCACAGGCTGAGAAATGCTTTGGTGATCTTCAAAACAGATTTCTCCTGTGGGTCACTCTTTTTGTAGAAGTTGGTTGTAGGACAATATGGGTCAGGATGGAGATTTGCTCCTTTAGGCTCCAAAGCAGGATCTTTGCTTATAAAAGTCCTCAGCAAGGTTTCTTGGTCTGTGATGCTTGAGATAGGGATGGTCTGCCAGAAGAGAGCAAACATGCCCTTAACACACATCATCCAGAGGGCTTTCTCCAGGACCCTGGTTCCCGCCAGCCTCCAATACCGTGGGTCAGGCTTGACAGCAAACCTGGGGAAGTTTTCCCATTTCCCATGAAATTTGCCCAGGTTTCCGTCTGACTGAGGCTGGGGAAAGCCATTTCTCATCTGTGGACTTCAATTGGTCCTTGTGCTTTTCGGTGTCACCTCAGGGCAGTGTTTCTCCCCTGGGTACAGTCCCTGGCACCCTGGATACTCCTGGGATCCCGGCTCTCCCCAGGGACTGTGCAGCCCTGGCACCCTGGATCTCCCACATTTTTGACCCTGGGATTCTCAGGACATGCCGAAACACTGCAGTGCTGCTGTCCGGGTTCCGGTGTGGAGCCTATAGGACAGTGGAATGTCTCAGGACCTGCATTTTGACTGGTTAAGAAGTTTGTGAGATGACCAGCTCGCAGCTCTGCAAATCTTGCAGAAGAGAGAGACTCCATCCCCCTTGAATACTGTCATAGATGTGGCTTTCCACATCCTGCAAGAGGAAGGACTTGTTTAATTCTTTGGATTGCTTATTCAATCTGTGGCAGCCCATCTAAGACACTGTGAGTCCCAGTTCTGCACCCTGGGGTCTCTGCCCTTTCTCTCCCCTGTCTCCTGTATGTCCACCCAAAGTCTTCTCTATGCACTAGGAGTATGGGAAGTGTTGCTTTAGGGAGCTCACTTGAAGCTATGACACACTGTGGAGCTGAAGGCCTGATGGAGGCAAGTCTGGGACGTGGCTGTGCCCCCATGTCCCCTCCTGCTCCCGACCTGAGGATCCAGGAAGATCTCTGGGGAGAGCAGTGGGTTTGATGTGGATGGGACGGGTTTCTTGTGACATGCCATGAGTCCTGCCTGGGTTGCTCTGAACACTTAGGAAAATCCCTCTTCTCTAGGGGCTTCCATCAAGGCTTTTGCATGCTTTTGTACAGAAGCACAGCCTGGTCCGGGATCCCCAAGAGCAACATGGCCCCCGCCACAGCCTGGAATCCCCGGGAGCTGTATGGCTCTTCCATTTCCATATGCCCTGACTAATTTGACAATTTTTAACATCACCTTTACAGCACACTGTCTGGACATTGCAACAATGCAACATTGCAACTTTGTGACTCCTCCCATTACTCTTTGTTCACTCACATTCCCAGCTGCTGGTTTGCACTGCAGGGAGTTCAAAGCTTGCTCCATCTTTCAGCAGTTTGTCCCTTTAGCCAAGTCCTTAATTCTCTTTACATCTAGCCTTTCCTGTCTCTCAAAAAGATTTCTAGTAAGGCTGTCCCTTGCAGAAAGTGGACCTCATTGGAGGCAGCTTGGACTTAGCATGCAGTCAAAGAGCGTCATTCTTTTTTATGAAACTATATCAGGCTTTATTTTTTGTTTCTTTGCAGTTAAAAGAAAATCCTTCTGTGTCTGTTTGCAGCTAGTTCTCTAAGTACAGGAGGTGGGAATTGGGGCAGATGAGCTGTAACATTCAGTTGCAGACTTCAGTGGAATAAGGGTAGCTTTTAACCAGAGTGATGTAAAGCCCCAGCTGGCTGGTGAGAGAAACAGCAGGGTTGGGGAGATGGGGAGGAAGATTGTCCATACAGTATCTGACTTCTGGGACACTGCTTTTCCTACATGTCCAGACTTCATCAGGAGACACGCTGGATTGCTATCAGTTGGAAATGTTGCCTTCACTTATTCTGAAAGCTGAATAATAATAATAATAATAATAATAATAAACTATAAAAGCAGAAGTGCTTGTATATTATTGAAGTCTCCACCTTTTAGCTACACTGTTTCAGAGCACAAAATTGTAATCACTGATTACTGGTAGTCAGAGAAAATGTACAGGTGGCTCTGATGCCACGTAAACCCTACAGGAGCCCTGGGGCGCACTCAAGGGCACACGGAGGGCCCTGGGGTGCACTGAAAGGCACACGGATGGGTCCTGATGGGACCGCAGGGCAGATCACGCACCTTCAGATGCCCCAGAGGTGGCTGTGAGTGCACCGGCCTGCTTGCTTTGCCTTGGGGTTTGCCGCAGGGCCCCACAAAGCATGCACACTCCCATGCCTCTGTCACCTCCTGCTCTCCAGCTGCATCCACCTCCTCTCCACGGCATCCGCGCTCCTCCTCCCGCCCTCACCCTGCAGCCCCCACCAGTCCCAGCTGCCCCAGCCTTCCAGGTGAACACAAGAAAAAGCCATTTTTAATAGGGGCGTGGGCAAACACAGAAACAGGATTTCCCAGGCAGGTTGTGGAGTCTTCACCCTTGTGCAAGTCCAACAGGATGTGGCCCGGAGCCATCTGCCTTGCTGAACGTGCTCGGCGCAGGGGGCAGACTGGCGATTCAGGAATGCTGAATTTAGAGGTGCTCAGGCCGCGCCAGCCCCTGGGCCCGAGCGCCACCGCTGCCAGGCTCTCCGCAGGCGGGCGCACAAAGCTCGCATGGTGAAGCCTGCCGGGGATGCTCTCCTGGGGTCTTGGAGGACGAAGAGCGTGTACGTCCCCACGAAGCGGACCGTGGGGCTGCTGTCATTCTCCAAGCGCTGAAGGACTGTGGTGGGAGGAAGGAGAGTGGTGATCGAGCCCTGTATGAGTGGAGACCCCAGGCCCTTCCTCAAGAGAGGGCCAAGGGGGAGCAGGGCACGAGGGGATCTGTGTGGGCTCAGTGATAGCCCAAATGTCCCCCAAATTCCCTTCAGGAAGGTCTGCAAGAGCCCTCCGGCCTTGTGCAGGGCATGGGCTCTCTCTGCCTGCCCCAAAACATTGGACCTTCTCGAATGCCCCAGAAATTCCCTCTGTCTCCAGGCACGGCCTCCTCCCACCAAGCCCAGCCAACCCCGCGCGCCCTACGCACGGCTGCACATCTCCTCCAGCTTCTCCCCACACCAGTCCAGGAGCCGCCCAGTGAGCCCTAGGTGCACACAGCCCATCACAATGCGAGACCCAAGCCAGGGGAGAGGGATTTGGGGCTGGGGAGAGGGACCTGGCACTGAGGAGAGGGACTTGGGGTCTGGGGAGAAGGAGCCAGGCGTTATGGAGAAGGACCTAGGGACTGGGAAGAGGATGCCAGGTGTTGGGGAGAGGGATCCAGGCATTCAGGAGTGGGTGCCAGGAGGTGGGGAGGGGGATGCAGGGGCTTGGGAGAGGGACCTGGTGCTGGGGAGAGGGTCCCAGACATTGAGGAGAGGGACGTGGGCACTTGGAAGAGGGACATGGGGGCTGGGGAGAAGGAGGCAGGTGTTACGGAGAAGGACCTAGGGACTGGGGAAGAGGGTCCCATGTGCTGGGGAGAGGGAGCCAGGTGATTTTTTTTTCAAAAGAATCATTCCTTTGCCACTGTTATGCTCCCAAATTCAGCTGGTGCCGTCACTGGCCCGACAGGAGAAGGTGCCCAAGAGACGAGGGCTCCTGCAGGGCCGAAGGCGGCCCAGGCCGGGCCGCGCCTTCCCCAGCAGCTGCTCGCACACACCGAGCCACGGTGCCTCCGGCTGCCCCCGCACGCACAGCCGCTCGCTCTGCCCAGCCCGCGGCCCTCGGTCCTCGGCCCTCGGCCCCGGCGCGGCAGCTCCCGGTGCTGCGGCTCGAGGTTCCGGGCGGCCCCACGCCAGGAGACGCTGCCCTGCGCGGCAGCAGCCGCCTCTCGCCCCCTCCCTCCCCGCAGGGCCCAGGCAGCCCCGGCCCCGCCCCGCCCCTCGCCGCCCTCCTCTGAACCAGTGCGCATGCTCCGAGGGAGGAGGCAGCACTTCCGGCCCTGTGGGGGCGGGGCCTGTGTGTCCATGGCCACCGCCCCTGGTGCCGCCGGCCCCGCCCCCACCGGGCCCCCCCGCGGCGCCGCTCTCGAGGCCGCGGAGAAGCAGCTGCGGCAGCGGCGGGTGTTGGCGGCTGCTGCGCAGGGAGCCCGGAGCGACGCTGCGGCCCGGCGTGTGCTCGTGTGTGCGGAGCCTGCGGCGGCTGCTGCCGGCTGGGGCCGGGGCCGGGGCCGGGGCCGGGGCCGGGGCCGGGGCCGGGGCGGAGGGCGGGGAGCGAGGGGGAGCGGCGCCGGGCTGGCCCTGGGCTGCGGGAGTTGTGCTGCAGGGGAGCGTCGGCGGGGAAACGCTGCTGCCGGGGCGCTGCTGCCACAGGGCCCCGCTCTGCCCTGGGGCCTGGGCGAGTCTGCGCCAGGGGACAGGACAGGATGGGCCAGGCCGGGCCGAGCTGGGAGAGAAAGCTCTGCGCTGCAGGTGGGGGCAGGTGCTGCCTGTGAGCACCCCGGGGACACAGAGGGGTGTTTTCAGCCCGCGCTGCCGCCTGGCAGGTGCAGAGGAGCCCTGAGCTGTGCGAGCTCCATCACTAGTGAAACCACAAGCAGCAGGTGAGGAGGGAGAGGAGCAGAGAAGCTGCTTTCTGTGCTCCTGCTGCCCCTGGATGTCCTCCCGCAGTGGGAAGCTGCAACGCTCTGGGTGCGGGTGGGGAAAGCGGTGGGGGAAGTCGATAGGCCTGAGCTGCTGTTGTGCTGTGCCGGGGAAGTGCAGCATTCAATTTTCTTGGTTAACCTGTGAAAATTGGACTTGTTTTCTTCAGCTTTCAGTTATGAACATTAGGAAGGTGTCATGTCCAGGGATGGGGAGAAACGAGGGCTGTGAAAAAAGCAGGGCCTGAGCTTATGCGAGTCTTTGCAGAGTTCGGGTGCTTTTTTGATAGCTGCCTTTCTTCCTGCGGTTGCTAAGGAGGAAAGTAAAAGGATGCCACAAATGGGCACTGTCCTCGCTAGACCAAGGAGACAGACTTCAGTTCACCCTTGCATGGAGAGCGTTTTCAAGGGATTTACAGGTTAGGTCCCACTTTTTCAGTTTGTTTCTAATATTCCTCGCCAGCAGTGTCCTCATTCCTTTCTCCCAGGCCCTTGGTTGAACCTAAATGGTAAAGCCAGAGCGTTACTCTCTCATGGAGGTCTGCATTGCTGTTGGAGATGGAGGTATCTAAGCATAGATTGCTTTTTCCTCGCTTCTGCCTCCTGTCCATCCATGTCCCCTGGCTCTGGCTGGTTTAGCAAATCCAAGCTATCCCCATTCATTTCTGAATTATGAACAGAAAATGGATGTTCCAGTGTGATCAAACTACTTCTAACCCACCAAGTTCTTGGTAAAGACGGACAGAACAAGAGCCTCATGGATGGTGAGTGCTCTCCTAAAGCTGGAGCAGGATGTGCTTCTGTTTAAGAGCAGGTATTGTTACTGTAGCCAGGTATTTAAACTGTAGTTCTCTCTGAATGTCACATTGGGAATGTTGACTTGTTCTTTCTCTCTGCTGGAAGGTTGGTGCTGGCAAGCTGTGACTGAAGACAGCTCGGTGGAAACTTCTGTCTTCCTAAAAGTTGAACTGGAGGACACAGAAATGTTTTGCCTGCTTGAGTTTAACCTTCTGAAATTCCAGACCATGCTGAAGGAGAATATGTTCAGTGAAAGGTGCAGTGAAGGATCTCAGTTCTGTTGTAGGAAGTTTTTGTGCACCTGACACAAAAGGGAGATGGTCCAGTAGTGATGGTACTGGCTGGGTTTGGGAGCAAAAGATTTGACAAGAAGTGATTTTTTGTTGAACAAAGATTGCAGAATCCTTACAGTGTTGCCTAGTCTTTTTGAAAGCAACTAGAAGAAACCTTAGAAACCGCTTTCAGTGTCTGTTTGTGAAGCAGAACTACTTGCAAGACTCCATCTTTGCATCAGCTGACGAAATCTTTCACCTGACTATTGCCTTGTGCCTGGTGAGGAAGTGTGCAGCTGAGACTTGCTGAAAGACCTAGATCCTGAGCCCTGCTTTAGCAGTATGTTATTTCAGTGAGTGTCTGAGTTGCTTTTCTGTCTTTTCTTTCCTGTCCTAGGTGGACTCTTTTTTTTCTGGACCTTGCAGAGGTAGTGATTTACATGTTTGCTTATGATCTGAGATGGCTTGGTGATCTTTAGTGTGTTGCTTTCCTTGAGGAAGGCAGCAAGCTTTACGTCTAGGCCGGGGCAGTATGCTGTTGCTAGTAACACCAGCAACCTTGGGTGCTGGAAGGGGGTGTTACTGGAAGGCCTGTGAGAGAGAGGCTGAAGACGCTGTGGTGGGAGAAGTAGCTGTGTGTGAGCGGGCTGTTGCCTGGGCGAGGTGTGTGGGGTTGCTGAGATGCTGCAGCAGTGGCAGTAGCTGCTGCTGTAGAGACCTTCCCGTGTTTCTGTGGAGATGATCCGCTAGGTGCTTGGAGGGGAGAACTTTGGGAGCTGAAAGGTAATGTTGGGAGTCAGGGCCCTGTGCAGGGCGCTCGGTCTGTGAGAGACTTGCCTGTCGCTGCGCAACCCTGTTGTGCCTGTTCTTTCCTCAGCATTGAGCCACGTGTGGAGGACCCTGGCCAGATTCAAGCAGGGAAGAGAAAATCAGGAATTACACCTTATTCAGGTAACGAATATGCCTTCTTGTTCTTGGGTTTTATGTTTTCTGCTTCTGTGCCTCTCCCCATGGGCAGCAGCAAGAGCATTTCAGCTGAAAGTCTAAGGTCTTTTGGTCGAGGAAGTCTTAATGAGCACTTGTGCTAATATAGCTTCTGTCGGAAGCTATGGAAAAAAACAAGCTCTCTCTGGAAAGAAGAGGGGAAAAAAAACAGGAGGGAAAAAGCCCTCCTGGCTAGTTACTGGCTGAATTGGCTTTGTAAGGTTTTTGTGAAAGGGAAAATGTATGTTGAAAGTGAATGAGAGCCTTCAGTGTGTCAGTGACTTTCTGAGGGGTAGACTGAGCTCTGTTGGAATAGGGGTGACCTTTGTAGTGTCCTGCCATTTGCAGTAATGGTGGAAGATAAATTCCTTGTGCAGCCTTAGGAGCCCTTTCCTTAAATTAAGGTAGAGTTTAGACAAGATTCTTAAATAATCCCTTTATAACGGTTTGGGGGGTGTGTATGATTTTTTTTCTTTGTTTTTTTTTGGGGGGGTTGTTTGTTTTATGATGGCAGAGCTTCCAAACCAAGCAAGCAGATCACATCTTTTCTGGACAAGCCCCGTTCCATTGCTTATATCAAGGCAGCTTCTTTTCTGGACCTTCTCTAGAAAATTGGAGATATGTAACTTCGGAAGGTGTCCTGAACTGTGCCCTGCAGAGAGGTCAGGTTAAACTGGTTTGCTGACAAACCATTTTCTTCTGTATCCTGCAGTTTGTAAGAATGTCATGTGTACATATTTACTATTGCCCCAAAGAGTTGTGGGTTTTTTTATCCTGTTTGTTATTTAAATAATAGTTCACGTGTACTTCTTTTTGCATGTCTGACATGATTATGCAGACCTATGAGTTTTGTAATTATTTTTGAGCAGGTGCTGGAATTAGGGGCCTAATTTGGTCCAGTGTGGAGTCTGGACATTAAACCCCTAGTAGCTGCCTTGCTTCCATGCTCATGAACTTTCACATGATATTTGCAAGGCCTGTTTGTCTGAGTTCAGGCTTCCTGCTCAGCAGTCAGTGTTAGGAAGCTGTCTGCACTGTCCCCCATAAACTGGCAGCCCCGTACATGTAGTTGTCCTTGAAAGTTGACTTGTGCTTTTTCTCTTAACACTCTGCCTTCCTTAAGCACACTTGGATGCCAGCAGCCATATTGCAGCCAGTCAAACGCACACCATGGTGTTCCGATTGCCTGACTCCAGTGTTGTCCTCTGTTTCCCCTTGTGTTGTCAGCTCAGCTCCCTTTGAAGCTCAGCACCTTCAAGACCTTCCAGGCTCCTGTCCTAGGTGCCTTGGTGTGGGCAATGCCTGCTGTGGCTGGCTGAAACCTCAGCGTTGCGAGGGCTGCAGCCTGGTGCAGCACAAGAGGCGTTTGCTGTTCTTGTGTCATTCCTGAGCTGCTTTCTTGTGTTTGCTAGTCCTCGGGTTTTCTGTCCGCTTCCTCTCTTTCCCCTGTTACCGCTGAAGGGTGAGCAGATTGAAACAACCCTGCCCTTCAAAGTTAGGACTCTGAAACAAGGAACCAGGCTGCTGTGGCTCACTGAGCAGCAAACGGAGGGAGCCAGTGATCCTGTGCTCTGAAACACTCCTGCTATTTCCAAGCTCTAACTTAACAGGCTTTGACAAGCCTTGTTTAGCTACCTGCTGCTCAAAGGTTCGTGTGCTCATTCCTATGTCTCATGAGCCCTTTCCGCTGTAACTGTGTTTTCTCAGGCCATGGTGAGAGGGGTCCTTGCTGCATTTGAGGAAGGCAAGGTGGAGGAGACCATGAGCAGTGCTTTTAACCTCACTGCCGCCCCTTAGGATGTCCAGACACTAAGGAAGCTTTGCAGGCTCTGGGATGAGGTAACTTCTGCTGCAGCAGAGTGGTGTTCTCATGCAGTGTATATTGAAAAATACCTCTTGACAGTGTATGCGAGTTTTCTTTTCAAATTCTTTGCTGACCCCTTGCTGCACATCTCAGAAGTGTCTGTGTTTGGGCTCTGATTTTCAGCCTTGAAGGGTGCAGTATTTCTGAAAACACCTGTACTTCTTGTCTGGTGCTGCTTCCCAGAGTTGGTCAAACTTAAGCCCAGATTAATTGGAACGGATGACAAGTGTTTCTAGGAAACTCTGTAGAAAGTAACCATGCACAAAAGTCTGGGAACAAAAGCTGTGACTGGAGTTCTCTCGGGCAGCTGCCTGCTCCAGTGTTGCTAGCAGAGAAGTATTTCAAAGCTTTTTTTCACACTTGCTTTTCCTTGCTCTTACATGTGCCGCTTTGTATTGACCCTGCAGAAGGAGGAAGGACCTGAGGAAGGCTGTAAGCTGTAAATGATTTACTGCTATCATGCAGAGCAATTGAAGTACTGTTAAAATCTCCCATAATTTCTTTCTAATATCTGACTATGATCTTTAGAATTTCTCTTTTTCTCCTACAAAAGTGGATTTTTGACTGCATTCAGCAGGAGGGAAGAACGAACCTAAATGCAGTGTGTGATTACGAATTCTCAAGCACTTGTTCTTAAATCTCTATCAAAAGGGAACATTTGAACTTTTTTTTTTTTTTTAAGGTTTTCGGAACCTGGCTAAGTGCAAACCAGCGCATGACATGAAAGTGAGGGAAGATCTTGGGGTGTTCAGTGATGCAGAGAAAGTAAGTATTTATTTATCTTACTCTTTCTGTGTAAGTAATATATTTCACCCAGCAAATTAATAGTGCTAATTTCACTGAAATAAATTCTTCCAAAGAATGCCACAGTCTGAGAGAACTTTTATTTTTCCTCTCTAATTATATCTTATAAATTGATAAGTATGACCATACTAGAGGTATCCTCTGAGCAGGAGGACCTATCTTCTTCCTCAGAAAATGTGAAATAACAGTGAGAAATTGGTATATACACCTTGTGCTGCATTCTCTGAATTGCCTTTTTGTGATTTTTGAATGGACGCTGTTTACAAACAGCTGTTTCAGGACTTGTTCTTTCACTCTAAAACTTATCAAAATGATGGCTGGGGTTGAAATATGCTAAAAGACTGCCTGGTGCCTTCCATCGTATAGGCACAACCAGCTTTTAATCTGTTGTGATTTGCTCCTCAGTTACTAAATCTTGTTGTTCCTCATGCACAAAGGAATGATGTTTGCCTGGGCAGTGTGGTTAGCCTGCAGGCTAAAAAGGCGCTGTACAGCTTCCTGTGCTTGTCCCAGTGACTGAGGTTTGGATTCCCGTTTGCCTGTTTTTCCTTGACATCTCATCACCTCCCAAAGAATCTTGTTTGTCCTGTAGTTTAGTCACCTGTTACAGGCAAAAGGATCCCAGAATCATTTTTATAAATTGACTTAAGCTCCTTTGTAATATAGTCCCTTCATTGAGAATCACTTCCAGGATTTCCTTTTCAGGGAACTGCATTTATTGGGGGCAACTTTATGGGTATTTGTTCTTGTGGCAGCATTGCTTGTGAGCATAACTGGTTCTCTGTCCCTAGAGCAACTTCTATTATATGTAACAATCATATTTCCTCTGTCTTAGTTTGGCTCTGTCAGATTAAATTCTCCTAGTGCACTTCTGAATGACTGGCACTTCATTTTTGGAGCATCTTCATAGCCTGCCTTTGTTGCTTTTTGTTGGAATCTCAGTTCCTTTTTTTCAAATGAGACCAGAATTGCCCACAGTATTTCATATGCTATCCCTCAAGTGCCAGTAGGAATACTTCTGTATCTGCTGGGAAACTATGACTTTCTTCATGATTCTGCTTGTGGATTATTAATCTGTAATTAGCTGGTACCCTGTAAGGGCCGGCTCAGAATTCAGAGCTCTCCTCTGGGCACTCATTGGGAAATACTCTAGGGATGAGGGTAATTTGGGAAAGGCCTTAGCAACTCTGTTTGCTGTGAGAGAAGAAACTTGAAGGGTGTCAGGAGCATGTGTTTTGTGATGAAAGGAATAAGTTCAGAAGATGATCTCCAGAGCAACTTTCTGAATGGATGTGAGTGGGGCAAGGCTGTATTTCAGGACAGAAGAGGATGTTGCAGTAGTTGAGCTGATCATGCCTTGAGGAAGAGATGTAATTATTGCAATATCTCATGAAGGCAGTACCTCGCCCATGTTCCACAGCCTGTGCAAGACTTGAACAAGGGGAATAAAAAACTATGAAAAGTTTCAAGCCAAAACTTGTATGCATCATAATTATCATCCTGTATGCATCGTAATTAACTGAAGCTCTCTCAGGAGCAACCTTCTTGACTTGTCCTGCTGTTTTGGTAACAGCAGTGAACACGAAGTTCAGGGGAAATCAGGGGGAACAGATTCACAAATACAGTTACTTTGCAAGGCTTTACAGTTCCTTTGCAAGGCTCTGGCCTATCATATGCCAAAGTCAAGCTGCATATAAGTACCATGTGCTTTTTTTTTTTTTTTTAACTTCCCAACAAAGACAGAATTTTGCTCTCCCAAGGAAGAACATGTAATGCAGTTTGAAATCAGATGCATGAGGAATACATATAATGGGCTGGAAACTTCACAGATCTCACAGTACCTTCTGGGGTAGACTTCACTTGATTTTTGATGCGACTTAGTGTGACCTAATGTTGTTTTTGTTATTGCCTTTGAAATGCTTGCAGATGGAAACATGCAGTCTACAGCAGTGATTCCCCATCCTCCGCTGATGAAGAGGAGCAACATTTTGCCCAGGAATCTACTGAAGAGAGGAGCAGCTGCCTGACTGTGAAGTGTTCTCCTCCCTGCTGCTCTACAGAGTCTAAGCAGTGGCAATACTTAATCCATTGGCATAATATGTAATTTGTTGGCACTGGTGGCTCTTAAGTGGGCTCTCTACCATTAGACTTCTACAATTGATTCTTTAAGAGCAATTGGATTTCTTTGGAGAGGTTAGGCGTAAACTCTAACTATTTTAATGTAAAATTCTGCTGTCCCTCTGCTTTACAGTAGGCTATTCAGAAAGACAACCCCCATAACAGAAAATGTGTAAATAGAGGCAAGGATGGGGTTTCTTTGCCTTCCTTTAACCTAGAATGTGGGTTCTGTTGAATTTATCTTTAGGTAAACTGAGGCATCAATACATTTGTGTGCTTGAAAAACTTCTGCCAATACTGAGCTTTTATAGTAGCAGTAAAAAGTCATTTCTTAAGAATTTTTAAAATGCAGCATATATGTAGATTCAAAGTAGAGGGAATTCCTTGCCATAGTTAAAGGCTTAGTGTCTGGTGTGATTAAAGGAAAGTATACTCAAAAGGTGTCCTGGTTGAAAAAGGTGGTTTGGGGTTTTGTTGTCTTTGAGTGTTTCATGTACATGTGACCTTGATTGGTACATAAGCAGGAGAGGTTTATCTGTTAGAAGTCAATTGTAATGTTTTGCTTGAAAGACCAGGTGTTTCCCTTTATGGGCACAATATCTGAAGATTTAATAGTTAGCTGTATGTATTCTCTATCAGCAAAACTCAGCTCACAGTATGATGAAATATAACTTTAAAATCTTGTCTTTCAATTAGGTTAAAAGTACTGCAAAGAAGGAAACAAAAACCTTCAAATGTTTTGCTGCTTTCTTCATTGACATTCTCTTCTAAACAACAGCAGGTTAGCTTTTCTAGTTGATATTTAAGTATTATGTGGAAACGCAGGTACCTTTTTCTTCCTGCCAGCTTTAGACTTTCTCCTCAGTTATTGCAGACCAATTCTGGGAGACAAAATCCAATAAGTTACACCTTTTTAAGAAGGAATGAAAGCCTTTTCTATCAAGTCCTGCCTGTCTCTCTGGAGATAGATCAGATCCATGGATGAGGATCGACTAGTAGACTGAGTTTAGTGAACTGCTAAAGATATGAAGTGGAAATGGGAGGAGGCAGATGGACTGAGGGGAAGCAGCAATAATTTGTGGAGAAGCTGCAAGGCTTTAGATAGCAGGACAGCATTAGTCATGATGTTTTGTGATATCATTTGAAGGAACTGCAAGAAAGGCTTCAGGTAGAGGCTCAAAGGTGTCATTGTTTGAGGTAGTGCTACTTGGGCTGAATGGCTTTGAACGCTTTGAGGAGGCCTGTGTTAACTATTATATCCTAAATCCATTTTTTTCTCATCCTCTTTGGAAAAATGCGGTGGAACCTTTGCCCCCTGGCTTCTGGACATCAGAGAGAGCGACATGGCTTCCCCAGTCCTGAGGAAATGGAGGACTGTTTCCAGGGCCAGCACTGAGCCCTGACCTGGGGGCTTAGCCCTGAACTACTGAGTCTTCTGTGAGAAAAGGGACCTGCTTTGATGCCAGAAACTGTTGACATGCTGGAATTTCAGTATTCAATTTTAGAAGGAATTTACCAACAGTATCCAAGTTATGCACTTTCAAAGCATTTGATGGTAAACGCATCCAGTCAAGATTTTTGTAAGCAACTTGTAAGATCTTCAGGTAGCTGCCCTTGTGATAACAGTATCCAGTTGCTTGGGAAAGTGCAGTGGTCAGGTGCTTCAAGGGCACATAAATGAAAATGAAACTGGAAAAGGAAAATGAAATGAAACTCAAAAATATACATATCCATCCATCTGAAGCTGCAAGCAACAAAACTGGTGCATATGCTGGACTGTTCTGTAATAATGTGGTAATGTAGCTTCCAGTGCGACTCCAACATCCCCCCACCTTACGTGGACCTGTGGAACATAAATGATAGTTGGCGTTGTCCTCTGGGCTTCCCACGTGCTGGTGAAAAGGAAGTTTTTATGAGAATATTGAGCCATGTAGAACAGGCTGCTATGTAACTAATAACTATGTATCTATGCAAACTAACACATGTAAACACATGTAAACAGGATGTAAAATGTAAGCTGTATCAACCAGATAGTAGAGACAAAGAGACAAAGTGTCAGAAAACACCTGCCAGGACAAAACAATTCCTTAATAATTTCTACTTCAATTAAATTACAGATATGGCTACACAGAGAGAAATAGACCTTAACCTCTGCGTGACTTCAGAGCTACTGAGATGTAAGGTCACTGCTAAGGAGCCTCACAGCTCCATTCATATGGGGGAGTGCTTGAGAAAAGAAGCCGAGCCCTTCAGCAAGGTGGATGAGCCTGGGTGCACTGCTGCACCCCTGGGACTGCCCAGTTTTCAGGTCAGGGTGGGCTTGTGCCCAAGTCAGTCTGCAGCACAAGGCAGGAAAGGTGAGGGCAAGCACTGTCCTGTTCGCCTGGTCATGAATCGTAATTTCAAAGGTCATTTTGTCAGAGGTGAGCAGCCTTCAAGCTGTCTGAAGAGCTCCCCAGCTCACAGGCTGCTGCCTCATTTCCAGAGGCTCCTTCAGACCAGGTTTCTTGCTCAGGAACATCACAAGCCATTGCCTGTACGTGGTGCCTCAAGCACATTAGCACATGCTATTGGTACGTGTGGGCACTGACTAGACATTATTGGTAGATGACCACAGGGACAACCATCACATAACCCAAATGGAGATCTTCCTCTTATGTGACAGATGAGCCCTCAACCATGTGACATGTCTGTCCATACTGTCACAGCTCCCAAATGCTTCTACTGAAGGTCCAGATGCTGTAATACAGGGATGACAAACAACAGAATGGATTTCCTGCCTAAAAGTAAAAAGGAACAAAGCAGCACTGAGTCTGTTTATGCTTTTTCTCTTTAAGAAAAAGACACACATTTGCAGATAGAAGTGTTCTGAGAGTTGAAATGCTGTTAGTGCCTACAGTGCAGCATTGCAGGCTGTGGCATTGTCTGTGTTTGGTAAATGTACTCAGCTAAAGGAAATGTTTATATTAACTGACAGGTGTGTTATAATATTTCCTCCTCAGTACGACAGGAGAAAAAAAAACAGATTTGTTTGCACAAAAAATCCTTTGTTGCATTACACCATTATAAAAAGAAGCTAGAAAAACAGCATGACATGCCATCAGGCTGATGGAGCTACTGGGAGCTCTACTGGGAGCTACAGCGTCTTACGAGTTCATGAAAACCATGGTCTGAATCCCACTGAGGTCAGCAGGAGTTCTGGCCATGGAGAGAGGTTTTTGAGCAGCATTTTCCAGCTCCCTGAGCTGCCAGCAACCTTCTGACTGTTTAATTTGGAATGGAAAATATGGCCATGCACAGCATCCTTGCTCTATTTCATTCAATCTAACAGAAATGTGGGTTTTCAGACAGAAATAATAGGAAGCACATCAAAACCAGGCCACTTCCTTAGCCATGAATTCCACCTGCCTCACTTGAATCAATCAATCCTATGAGATTAAAGAAGTGAAGAGAAACCTGTGTGCATCTTTCTTCAGGGGATGTGGTGCTAAAACCCAGAGCTGACAGGTCCCGGGTATGCAAGCTTTTCCCAGGCACATGTTCCTGCAGGCTCCAAGGGAGACCTTTGCCTGTATCCTGGCTCTCCAGATGTTTTGAACCCTGGCCTGTACTATGGTGGCTGGCAATAGGCATTTCTAGAACAATATTTATCAAGCAAGAATTTTAAAAATAAAGTGACCACGGAAGACAAAGATGTTAATGTTCTTGTCTTTTTCTTTCCTCCTCTCCACCACTTTTTGTTGTTGTTGTTAATACTCTCCATCCTCCAGCAAGGAATAAGCTGTTCAGTGATCAGGACGACTACCAAAGCCCATTTCTTTGCTGGCTCGTACCATCCCTCCCCTAAGCAATCCTGCCAATCCCCACCATGTGTGCTGGTCCCCACCATGTTGGCTGGGCAAGTGATGGTTCTCCCATCGCACGTGGGCACTGGCCAGCCAAATGCATGCAGGGCAAGGGGTCAGTTAGCTGATATGGGGGAGAATTTCAGCTTTCTCTCTCAGCACACACCTGACGGGTTCTCTTCACCACCCAGGCACTAATTTTTGTGATGCCAGGAGTTCAAAAACTTTGAGATCTCTACATTTGTCAAATTTAGCTGAAATTGGCCAACAGTTATCAAAGAAGGTGGGAGGTGAAGAAGGAGCAGAATAACATTTTTAGAAAAAAGCATCGGCATTGAAACACAGGAGCTGCATCTAAAGAATTGCAAATTGGATGGGTGAAGTTACAGCATTACCATAAGTGCACGTAAGATACTGATTTTTCAGCCATTCCACTGGTTTCATCTTTCCTTGCATGTTGATTATTTACCCAGACTGCAAATAAACTTTCTAGCTATGCTGCTTTAGTATTAGGAAATACATTTGTGGACAGCATTTCTTTGTGCCACCACAGCACTGCAGTACCTTTACTGGCTCAAGTCACAGATCCTAGAGCCATAACTGAGTTTGGTAGGTCAGAGGATTTCCTGACCAGCACAGTAACAGAAATGGAGATAAATGATTGACCCAACCGGGACAATCCAACCTCACTTTTCAGCTGAGGGTTTAAATGACTTCCACAGGGAAATATCAAAAAATTAACATAAGCTTAGAGGCTTAAAGGTAACAAATGCCGACATTGTTTCAAGTTTTTTCTTATGCTGTTTTAACAAACTCTTTCTCAATTTTGTTCCCACTACATAATTCATTGCTGTTTTAACAATCCTGGAAAGGCAGAGATGGCTACACAAACTCGTATGTTTTTTTATCTAAAAGGCTAGACAACACGTTTCTCTGGTCTTGAGTCCCTGAAGGAATACTATGGATTAAATCAACATGTCCTCATAGTCCCTAAGTAATCCATATCCCCCACTTGCACTAGTACACCTTCTCAATTAGTGCTGAAATACATTCTCTTGTATTTCTTGATTTAATGGGAACACACTATATTCTGAAGTCTTCATCCTACCACACAGCAAAAGAGACTGTACAAGTCTCTGCAAAGCTCTCCTAAATATCATGATTTGCCTCAGTATATTTCTCCAGTGCTGAAAACACCTGTTCTCCTAAGAATAAAAGTAGATGATGATCGGGAACACATTCTGTAGTTCCTAGACACCTGCAATATATATATAATGTATATATGTATATACGTGTGTGTGTGTGTATTTATATATACATATATATGCTTATGTGTATATATACATATTTCATGACAGAGCACTTGCGTAGAACAACAGAGTCACCACACAACTGCATGAACTGTGTTTTCATAGGTCTTTTGTACAGGCTGATAAATACTTGTTTTTAAAGGCAACAGCAGGCTCTTTCTTTCAGTGTGCAAAATATCCCAAACAAAGCAACCAAATCCCTGCTTGCGTGAACTCGGTGATGAGTCTGTTCAGTGGACTCCAGGCACCCTGCTGGATCCACGGCAGCGGGAGCCCGGCACAAGCCCCCTGCCCAGCGCAGCCTGGGGTGGCTCAGGCCTCCCTGGAGAGCCCCAGCCCTCCCTGGAGAGCCCCAGCCCAGCAGGGACCAGCCCTGCAAGGCCAGCGTGTTTCTGGCCTGTCATCTTCAGAGACAGACGCATCCCAACAAGCCATTTCACAGCCCTGTTGCTGCTGCTCAGCTGCTCAGGCTGAAGTGACCTCGCAGCTGCTTTGCTGACGCTGTTCCTGCTGCTGGCCGATCCGGTGCACAGGCAGCAGTGACCTCGCAGCTGCTTTGCTGACGCTGTTCCTGCTGCTGGCCGATCCGGTGCACAGGCAGCAATGACCTCACAGTCTGCACTGAAGCCATCAACCTGCTTCTGGCCTGTCAGCAGCAGAGACAGAGGGGACTTTACAAGAAACCACAGCAACCGAGAGCCTGCTGATGGCAGACAGTCCACAGAGAAGGAAGTGACCTCACAATCAGCATCAGAGCCATGTGCCTGCTGCTGGCCTATCAGGTACTGAGGCAGCAGTGACCTCACAATCAACATCCTAGCATGAAGCCTGTTTCTGGCCTATCAGCAGCAGAGACTGAAGTGACATCAGAAGAACCTACATGAGCCAAGGGCCCCCGTTGACCTATCAGCTCCAGGGAATAAGTGACCTCACAGTCAGCATTGAAGCCATGTGCCTGCTGCTGGCCTATCAGGTACTGAGGCAGCAGTGACCTCACAGGCCCATAGCTGAGCATGTGCCTGGCACTGGCCTATCATTTCCTCAGGCAGAAGGGACCCCACAAGCGCAAACCCCAGTCGTCTCCCTGCTGCTGGTCTGTCATGTTCTCACACACAAGTGTCCCTGTCACTGGCTCCCAGGAATGTGGGAAAGGTTGTTCTCTGGGATTTGCTTGCTTCTGCAGTGGCTTCCCAGCAGGTGAGAGAGGCCTAGACTGATGGCATCAGTCCCCATCAGGGAGAGGCCTAGGAGGTTGCAGGGCCCTGGCCGCAGGCAGATAATGCACCGTGATGGCAGACCGCAGGCCTGTGTCAGCACCTTCACCTCGTGAGTCACGGAACCTGTCCCACCTCCCCTCAGTCCTCTCAGCAGCCAGCTCCTCTCCAACAGGGTACCAAGAACCTGAGGTGTCCTTGCCCACCCAGAGGGCATGGTGCTGATGGACTCCCATAAGCACTGCCAGCTGCTTGTCCCCAAACGCCTGGCCCAGGAAGCGTTTGCAGGAGGGGGCTGGTCAGTTATTCACAGCCACAGGCATTGCAGTTCCATGAGGATCCCTCCAGGCCTGTTCTTCCAGCACTTCCTCGAATGACATGCTTGGGAAGAGCAGGAAGGGCCAGGTCCCATCTGTGCCTGTCCAGCCAGTGGTGGGGAAAATCTGTCCTCTGCTCCCGTAGCTCTGCCACTCCATGTGTCCAGGCTGGCTGCAGCCAGCGAGCCCCTTCATCCCCAGAGCCTGGAACAGAAAAGGAGACAATTGCAGAGAAAGCCACGCAGCCAGCGGGCACTGGCCCCAGGGCCTCTTTTCCTCCCTGACCCCAGGCCAGGTGGTGGTGAGCAGAGGCATTTCTATGCCTGCCCTGAGCTGGCTCCCTCCCACCTGCAGCCCATTTTCCTGGACTGGAGAAAAGTGTGGACACACGGACAGTTACACTTCAGAGCTGGTCACCTGGGGACTTGGTTTAGTTCAACAGAATGAAAATGTGAGTGTAGCATCAGGACTGGCAGGCACTGGTGCCTTCCCCGCCAGTGCAGGAGCCGAGACTTCTCCTCAGTGCTAAGGAGCTAAAGAGAAAGTTTTAGGTGCAGGGAGAAAGGCAGAGAAATACAGCAGGTCTCGTTCAGGCCAGATGTCACAGGATCTGCTTCTGGGGGTGTTTCAATGGTCACTGTGATGTGACTCAGGTTCCTTGTGACCAAGCCAGTTACACAGTCCCGTGTGCAGCTTATCAGCCTGGGGCTGAATCCTGCAGGGCTGAAACCTTGGCCTGAGCAGGTATCGACCCCCAGGGAAAGGCATCTTGGTTTTGATCCTCTGAGAGAGCAAAGAGACTCTGGTTTAAAACAGGAGAGCCAAACATTGGAGGCATCTTGTAGTCTTCAGCCACCCAGGACTTTAAGGTTCCAGACTGAAATCTTTGCTTGAGTGCCCAGCAACTCCTCCTTGGCTGGAAGGAGTCTCTCCAATGTTGCTGCCCTCCATCCCAAGAGGGGCATCAGGAAAAGACCCTCCTTCCCCCAGGTGCTGCTTGTCATGGAAGAAACAGCTTTGCCAGAGAGGGGGCAAAATCCACCTCTATTTGGAGATGTTTACTGGTTGGACTCCTGGCCTTCGTTCCCCATCTTTCGATTCATTTCTACTTTCTTCCTCCCATTCTCCCACAGAAATTTATTTGACTCTGTGAGGTGTGTCATGAGCCTGTGTCATGAGCAATCAGAGGAGGCCATATCCAGCCCCATGGCAACTGGCTTTTCCAGGCCTTTGTTGTGAGCTCTCACACACACACTTACTCTTTCAGTGGACTTCCCAGGCTGCCCAGATTATTTGCATGTTGTTTCCCTGGATTCAGTTCTTTCTCCACACGTCTGGTCTATTATGCAAAGGAAAAATTAGAGTGTGTTGTAGACTGAGCAGCAACCAGAAGAAATATCCCTGAAAAGCACAGAAGGCATCAAGTAGTTTATAGTCACTTGCAGGACATTCAGTCCTAATCTTTTCTCTTTCAAACCAAACTCAGGCTTCATCCCACAGCCGCTGGAGCCAATGGAAACAGTGTCCCCCCCCCCCCCCCCCCCATTGGTGTGTTTGAGCGTTTGTTCTAATGCTTTAATTAAAAAGTTAGACTTGCAAAAACATGTTCTGTCACTAAAAAAGCATAATCCTGGCCATGCTATTAGAGGTAGAGTAAATCAGAAGTTGCCTGGAGCTCCTGCCCTTGAGCAAGTCTGGGTACATCTGGCTCCAGCCCCTTGGCAGCAGGCTGAAATGCCACATTTCGGGCTGTTTTCAAATGTTTGCAGTACCTGGGCACTCCGTTGCTCATACCTCTCTCTCCAACATTGGTAATCTGTCAGTTCTACCCTTTATCTTCTCTTTCTTCAAGGCTGCCAGGATATTTCATCTGTGCCACTGTACTCACCCTGCTGCCTGCACTCTTGCTGATACAACCCAAAATAAGGGTGGCTGTCTTTGCTACAAGAGCACCCTGAGGACTTCTTGTCAACTTGATGTCCACCAGGACCCCGCAGGCCCTTTCCTGCAAAGCTGCTTTCCAACCAGCCAGCCCCACCTTGTCCTGCTGCATGGAGTTATTTCATCCCAGGGACAGGACTTGATTGACCTTCCTGTGTTCCTCTCAGCCCGTATCACAGCCTGTCACTGTCCCTCTGCTTAGCAGCCCTGCCCTGCAGCATATCAGCTACCCACCCCAATTTGGCATCGTCCATGAACTGGCTGAGAATGCACTCCATCCCATCATCTAAATCATTCATAAAGACAAACACCATTGGCTCCAGTATCGACCTCTGAAGAACAGCATTGGTAACCATTAGTCAGGTGGAGTTTGGACCACTGTTCTCCACCCTTTGAGCCAGGTGGCTCCAGCTCATTTCCCCCACCTCCATTCCCTACTCCTCCATTCCACATCTCCCCAGTACGGCTACAAAGGAGTTATGGAAGAGCATGCCAAAGGCCTTCTGAAATTCAAGGTATACAGCATGCACTGCTCTCCTCTTGTCCACACAGCCAGTCACCCCATCACAAAAAGCAATCATGTTGATCAGGCACCATTTGCCCCTGAGGATTTCATGCTGGCTGTTCCCAATCCCTTCATGTGGCTGGAACTAGCTTCCAGGAAGATTTGTTTCCTAGTGACGGAAGTGATGCTGATCAGCCGGTCATTCCCCAGATCCTCTTTCTTCTCCTTCTTGAAGATGGATGTAATGCTTGGGAGGGAGGTGGAGAGTGTCAGGGGCCAGGAAGTGGCTGTGGGGCTGTGCCAGTTTCTGCTGCACCACTGGTCCCTGCAGTGTGGGGAGAGGGGACGGGAGATGGGGCAGAACAGGGGTGGCAGCAGGTCAGCAGGGGCAGGGGGGGCTGCAGTGAGGGGTTGTGGCCAGCATTTCTGCAGCGTAGTAGCTGTCACATTCACCTTACATGCAAAAGACTCATGCTGACCCCAGGCAGAAACAGGCTATATCCCTGGTGCCCGTGCCACCCTCCCAGCAGGACAGGGACGTAGGAGGAGGGCACCTCATGGTACTCAGGGCAGCTCCCCAAGGCTGTCACAGCTTTGCCTGAGGGACCTCATGGTCCTCGGCCTCTGCTCTGCCATGCCTGGAACAGGGACAAGAGCTCGTTGGGCAGGGCTGGGAGAGCTCCCCTGGGATTTTCTCTTTTGCAGAGGAGCAGTAAGGAGCATCATGGCTCCCATGTGTGTCCCGTCCCTGTGCCCACTCAGCCTTCCTGCCCCACATACAGCCCCATGGCCTGACTGTGCAGGCACCGCATAGGACAAGGTGCATTCTGGGCTGGAGAAACATCCCCCCAGTGCGGTCCCCATGATGGGGCCCTCTGTGCCCCATCCCTCCACAGCCCTCCTGCTTTGGCAGCCTCCCCCAGCACCCAGCCCCTGCCCAGCCCTGGCTGCGTCCCACTCAGGGGTTAGCACACAGACATCCCCAGGGTGTGCCAGGGTCTTGGCCAGGAGAGAGGCCAAGCAAGGCTGGCCATTCCCCTCAATACAGCACTGAGCCCAGCAGGACAGAGCTGGCCATGCAACAAGATGCACCCTGAAACCTGGGGTGCACCACCAGAGCTAGAAAGAGATGATGTGAGAGGCTGGTCTGTGACAAATGCCCGGGGGAGCCTTCCTGGTTGGCCCATGTAAACAAAGGTACAGACTGGCCTCCTCTCTTCTGTGCCCGGCATGTCTTGGTTCCCCTCCACGAGACCTGACTCGGCACCACAAACCCACCAGTGCATGTCCTCACCCTGCCTCTTCACATAAATTAGCTAACGCTGGTGTTTTCCTCTCCGGGGCCCTTTTCAGCCCAGCCCAGCCCAGCCCAGCCCCTCCTTGACTCTCCCCACCTCCCCTGCCCTCTCCCCAACCCACCCAGCACAGCAGCCCAGGCTGAGGTGGCCCCGCAGCAGTGCCCAACACAGGGTGCTGCAGAGCTCGGGGCACTCACACCATAACCCAAGCCCCACTGTGGACACAGCAGCTCCGGGGGGCAGGGGTGTGTGTCAGCTGTCCCATCAGCCTCCAGGCTGGAACTGGCCCCCGTGGCACAAGAACCCAGAGGACAGTGACACTCCGTGTCCCTTGGTCTTGTGTCCAGGAGATTCTCTACACCCAGACTGCCTGCAGCCCCCCGTGCCAGCCCCTCTCTCCAGGACAGCATATGAGTCCCTGCCCTGGGGCTCCCCAGGCAGCTCTTGTTGCCCCAAGGATGCAGCAGCCTGCCCTTAGTTGATGTACATAGAAACAGATTTCTTTTTCTCATTTCTTCCTCTTTCCAAGCACACAATTGCTCCTTTCCTCTTCTCCAGGGATGTCCCTGCTCCCTGGAGAGCCTTTCCCCAAATGAGTGCATCAGTGCTGGCCTACTCAGCCATTTCTAGACCCTCTCCTGTGCTCCCTGCAGGGTCTCGAGCTGGTGGTGCTGCTCTGCAGAGTGAGTGGGCTGTGGTGCCCTGGGACCATGGGGTGATGCTGCACTGGCCTTGGTGGGCAGGGCAGGAAGCAGACCCAGATGGACAGGCATCACTGCACCTGAAAACCCCCTACCAAGGGGTCTGTGGCCAAAAGTGATGCTCTGAGCAATCTCAGGGCATTTCAAATGGCTCAGGCTGTGGTCAGGTGTTTCCCTAGACCCAAGCTGTGGTTTTTCATTGAAGATGTACATGAACCACTCTGCAGGCACCCTTCCCTGTGCCTGCAGGGTCTGCACTGTGGGTATCTGTCACCAGCCCTGTCATATGGGAGACAGTCCCAGGCAGACACCGCATGACCATTCACCACTCTCAGGAGCACTGGGCACCCACAAGTGAGAGCTGAATCCAGCCCTCATTCCCTAACACATCACCCCATGAGCTCATTGCCTTGAGCCCATGGAGAGCCCCAGAAAAGCAACAGGCCCTTTCCAGGTGAAAGTCCTTGAGTGCAATCTTGGCTCCAGCTTTGGAAGAAGAGCCCAACCCTCAAGCACTACACTGAGGAAATCCCCTTTTATTAGAGAGATGCCTGCTCTGACACAGTGATAGACAAATTCACAGAAGGCCTCTGGGTCAGAACGACTGGGTTTGTGCCTCTGGAGAAGTGGGATGATTTCAAACACTTCTGCACAAACATCATCATCACAGCGGGAATGCCCAAAGCACAGGAGTTGTCTGAGATGCATTAGAAATCAC
The DNA here is from genome assembly GCF_036417845.1 of Apteryx mantelli. Taxonomy (NCBI): domain Eukaryota; kingdom Metazoa; phylum Chordata; class Aves; order Apterygiformes; family Apterygidae; genus Apteryx; species Apteryx mantelli. The sequence goes on from NC_089997.1 coordinate 5,813,734, forward strand.
TTGTGAAGAGTGATAGGCAGCTTATCTCTGCTGAACTAGTACCAACTGGATCAATTTCTTCAGTGCATCCCTGAGCTCCTTGTTCCTCATGCTGTAGATGAGGGGGTTCACTGTTGGAGGCAGTATTGAGTATAGAATGGCCACCGCAAGATCCAGAAGTGCAGAGGAGGCAGAGTGGGGCTTCAGGTAGGCAAAAAATGAGGTGCTGAGAAACAGGGACACCACTGCCAGGTGAGGGAGGCACATGGAAAAGGTTTTGTGTCGTCCCTGCTCAGAGGGGATCCTCAGCACAGCTGTGAAGATCTGCACATAGGACAGCACAATGAAAACAAAACACCCCAAAGCTAAACAAACACTAACCACAATAACCCCAGCTTCCCCGAGGTAGGAGTCTGAGCAGGTGAGCTTGAGGATCTGGGGAATTTCACAGAAGAACTGCTCCACGACATTGCCTTGGCAGAGTGGTATTGAAAATGTGTTAGCAGTATGCAGGCCAGCATAGAGAAAACCACTGGCCCAGGCAGCTGTTGCCATTTTGACACAAGCTCTGCCGTCCATGAGGGTCCCGTAGTGCAGGGGTTTGCAGATGGCAACAAAGCGGTCATAGGCCATGACAGTGAGAAGATAATACTCAGCTGAAATGAAAAAGACAAACAAAAAGAGCTGGGCAGCACATACTGAGTAGGAAATGGCCCTGGTGTTCCAGAGGGAATTGGCCATGGATTTGGGGACAGTGGTGGAGATGGAGCCAAGGTCGAGGAGGGAGAGGTTGAAGAGGAAGAAGTACATGGGGGTGTGGAGGCGGTGGTCGCAGGCTATGGCTGTGATGATGAGGCTGTTGCCCAGGAGGGCAGCCAGGTAGTTGCCCAGGAAGAGGGAGAAGTGCAAGAGCTGCAGCTCCTGTGTGTCCTCAAATGCCAGGAGGAGGAACTCATTGAGGGAGCTCCTGTTGGACATTTGCTCTTGGTTTGGGGCACTGTCCAGTGAGGAAAAGGCATTGACAAGTTAGAAGAGGATTCTCTGAGCAAAACTCATTCCACTTCTCGCAGTACCCTCCACATTCCTCTCTCTTTTACCTTTGTTCAGCTCCATTTCCTGACTTCTGGTTCATGCTGACTGAGTGTGCTCTGTGGAGTGGGGGCCTCTGCACACGGACTTCAGAGGAGTAAGGCCTGCTCTACTGGGGTGTGTAAATGGAGGTGTCAAACTGCCCTGTGTATTTTGGGGGGATACCTGGTGATGGGCACCGTGAACTGAGTGAAGGGGATTTGGTCCAGTGACCCGGTGGGAATATTCTCTGTTTACTATTGTGAGAGATGAATGCAGCACTCATGCCAGCTGTGTCTGAAAGAGAAGATCCTTGTGAGGGATTCATCCCCCCAACCTTGTCCTCTGTGTCTGTAGCTGAATCAGCCACACCAGCTCCCACTCTGGCAAAGGAGAGAAACAGGGCAGTGAAGGCAGGGGCTGACCTGACCCTTCCTAGACATCTCTGTCCCACTGAGATGGACCCTGTCCTCACATCAGTTTACTGTCTTCACTGCTGCTTCAGGCAATGTAGTGGGAGAGCGAAGTTACTGCCTTAACTGCAGCTGAAGCCCCTCCTTAACTCCAGAGAGCAAGAACCAGACCAGCACGGAGAGGAGAAGAAATGAAGAGCAATACTATGACCCTTCTACCAAGGGGAAGTAAGGACTGACAGACAGATGAGCACTCAGGAAAGCCTTCACCTCACCCAGCTGTGCACACCACCTCCTAGACAGCAACATCTCAGCACAGTCACTCTCAGTCCCTTTGTCCTGCAGAGGGAAATGGGCACATCGCAGGAGAGATGCACCCCCTCTTCTACCAAGGAGGTAGAAGGCTCATGGCCTGGACCCCATGGCCTTGAGGGCAGAGGCTCTGCTGGGTGGGAGAGGAGACATAGGGCTTTGCTTAGAGGAAGATGTCTGTGTTGCAGTGACTGACTGGCAGTGTTCCAAATTCCCCCTCCCACAGCATTTATGCTTCTATTTTCCTCCCATTCGCTGACCGTATCTCCACTGCCTGGAGCTTTTCCTGCTGGCAGCTGTTTCTCTGTCCCATGTCTTTTCCCTGTGGGTGCTCACAGACCCCATCCCACCCTCTGTGCACTCAGTCTGCCCTACAGAAGTCTCTCGGCAGCAGGGCACTGTCCAGGGGCATCTCCATGTTTGCAGGTGGTAAGGAGAAGGTCAGACAAATGCTGATGAGGCCAGAGAAGATGATGATGGTGGTGCTTTCTGTAGTCAGGGGAGTGGGGAAAGGGCTTTCTGAGGTTCCTCACAGACCTCCTGATCTCTCAGTATAAAGGACTAAGAGTGTCAGTCTCTCGTCCAAATCTGACAGCTCCTTTTCCACACCCTCCCTCCCCCCCAGAAACAGCAGGAAACTGAAAACAGACATTCAGGAAAGCGCCTAATCTTTGAGGTAAACACTGCCTTGGCTGTCCTCTTAAAAAGGCTCCTTCAGAAAATGTTCTGGGGGTGAGCTATAGCTGTGGGCAGCCCTGACCCACAGAGCACCCTCTAAACTGGAAAATGAACCTGCCCTGCCAGGGGTCGCTCCTTCCACCAAGAGATTCTTCCTGCAGTGCTGTGGGAAGGTCCCCAGGCAGACTAAGTGCTGACCCTCGCAGGTGGCAGAGTCTCTGCCCCAGGCACACAGCACCCTGGGTTGTAGGGACACTGCTCTGAATTACAGTCCCGGTGCAGACCTGGGTGCACTCCCTGGCTTCACACCCCTGCACCCTCCCTGGGAGAAGGTAGCCGTGATGCCCTGTCCCTCTGATGGTGTGTCTGGGAATCCCTGCACTAAAGCATGACTGCTCCACAGAGGAGAAGCTGGGAGAGCCATCCTGACAGATCCTGTCAGCTGTAGAAGATGCCAGCTTCAGAAAAACTCTCCAGGAATGCAGCAGTGTTGCCCTGCAGCCAGAGACTTACTGTGTGAAGGGCTGTGAAGATTTCTCCCTGCAGTGAGCTCTCAGCTGTCCTCCCATTCCTGACTGTCTTTAACTTCTGAGTGCCTCATCTCATCCTGGAGCCTGCAGGCAGTGCCCTGAGTCTTGCTGCTCCTTTAAGAGGAGCTGCTCCTGGACAGAGCTCTGTCTGTGCAGCATCTGCCAGGTTGCCATGGGCTCCTGCAGTCCCAGGAGCCAGGCCCAGCTCAGGAGCAGAGGCCCAGCTGAAGAATGACATATTCTGTCCCCTGTGAAGCCTTGAGATGTTTCCAGGGCTCCAGGGCTGACAGTTCCTGAAAGGTTGCAGGGTCACCCCTGGGAAATATATGCTGAAATAGTCTAAAATGATCACCAATGGTCCCTCTCTAAACAGTGGAGAGAGACTTAGTCCACCATTGCAGTTGGTCTCATCAGAGGACGGTTATCTAAGAGAGATGGAAATGTCCCCCTCTAGAAGGCCCTTTTCCCATCTCATAAGAAGACAGAACACCTGCACAGGGCCAAGAAAGGAGTTCATTTACTCGTGCTTCAGAAACTGATTTAGAGGAGTTAATCAATACATCTAATGCCCACTGAGAAGCTACTGGGATGGAGTGGGATTCAGTTCCCTCCCATGCACTCCACAAGCTCACAGGAGGTTTCCTCTTGCCCAATTTTTGGGGTGCACAAAATGGCTGTCTGCAGGCGAGCTCCTTGTCTAAGCTCCTACTGTAATCAGTAGAGATGGAGAGAGGGAGTCAGCTGTACGCACTCACCCCTCTTTGGACTTTTGAAGGGACAGAGGTGGTCCAACACATGTGCAATTGTCTTCTTGCTCTGATGGAACAACTATGAGACCCACATCCTTCTAGAGCATCAGGTGGGGACCAGGTGGAGAATCTCCTTGGCCATCTGAAATGACACTCAATGCCTACTACCGCTAGAGCTCCACTCACTAAGAAGCTCAGACCTATGCAAATCCAGACATTGCAAATAGCTTATGTAATTCAGTGCAGACACTTGATTTCATGCAATGAAAACAGGCCTGCAGGGCTGACCCTGCAGTGAGCACAAGGTTGGGCTAGAGGCCACATGAAGTCCCATCCAGCCTCAAACATTATTAGATTCCTTCCACCAAGGGTCTTCTCTCATTGATGTTAGGAAAAGCACTCAGTTGTCCTGACCATGGAAGTAAATTAGACACAAGTGATCAGATTAAGCAGCTTTCCTCTCCTGCTCCAGTCAGAGATGTTCAGAAGCAGAGCTGCTTCGCAGGTACCCCTGAACAGCCCTGATCACTCCTTTGCTTCACCTTTTATTCACTTTTTCTCCCCTTTACTCCTTCCAAGTTCTACTTTCTTACTATCCTCATACCCTTCCAGACAAACAGACCACCTCTCTTTACCCCTTCCCCATAGGCTTTGGTTGTGCTTGCTTTGTACCCTCACTCGGCATTTCTGAGATGGTTGCCATAGTAATTCCTACCTACGTCAGTAATTCCATTCAACCAGTACTTCCTTTTAGTCCTTGAAGTGACCTGCAATGCCTCATGCTGTTGTCTTGTTAGAGGCACCACAAGTCAGGCTGAGCCATCTCCACGCACATATTAACTGCTGACACAATGAGCTTCACTATGGGGGACCTTGAGAAACTTGGGGATTCGGCCAATGGAAACCTCATGAAGTTTTACAAGGAGAAGCTGCAAGTTGTATACATGGGGAAGAATAACCCTGTGCATCAGGACAGGTTGGGACCTGACCAGCTCAGGAGTGGCCTGAGAAGAAGGGCCTGGGTGTTACAAGGGATGCCATACGGGCCAGTGGTGCATGCTCACTGTGAATAAGGCCAGATGCTGATGGGGCTGCATTAGTAGAAGCATGGCTACCCAGACAAGGGGAGCCGTAATCTCCCTCCACTCAGCACTGGTGTGTCCCATTGTGGGCTGCCAGGAGCTTTTCTTTGTAGTGGGATGCAGCATGAAAAGAGGAAACAGCCCCAAACTGTAGCTTGGGAAGTTCAGACTGGACATTAAGATGAAGAAATATCACTCGAAGGGTAGTGCTGTGGTGGAACTGGCCACCCAGAGGGAGTCTGTGATCAGCCCTTGGCTTTGTGTTTCAAGAAACAGCCAGTGAGGATGGAGAGACATCAGTTAAGGGAGGGAGATCTCGGAGAGAGCAAGGTGGGGAAGCAGGGTGGGGGTCTGCCAGCTGCAGGGACACAGGAGCAGGTGTGGGAAAGCATAAGACAGCCTGTGTTGGAGATGGCTGAGGGTGCTGCCAAGGCTGAAGGGCTCCAACAGAACTGAGGTCTTTGTCCTCTTGGCTATGGCTGTTGTCTCTGCCACCAAGGCCTACCAGGAAACACCAGGGCCTTGCTCCCCCTTCCCCTTCAGGGGACCCCGGGAGGTGTTGTGTGTTTGTCCTGCACTCAGCATTGTACACCTCCAGCTGCACGCTGCCCCCAGGAAGAGCCCTGGGCAACACGCAAAGGAAAGGATCTCCCTTTCCAGGGGTTCGCTGTCCATGCTTGGCCGTTTTCCTTGATAAAACACGTCAAGGGTTTACGTGGCATCAGACCCACCTGAGTATTTCCTCTGCCTACCTGTAGTCAGTGATTACAACTTTCTGCTCTAATTAGCCCCTGGTGAGTCTTTGTTGCTAGTGGGACCCAGTCATGCTCTACAAAACTTTGGGGTTTGCTTCTGACTTGGACTTCTTGAACACTTTGTTCAATGTCCTCTCAGCAGCTGGGTTCATGGACTTAGCACCAAATACACCATGGGGCTCATTAAAATGCAAAAAGCCCTGATGAACCAGGTCTCTCCCAATAATTTCCTTCAAGTCTTGTATGGCTAATTGGAGAGGTTTCGGGACTGTACCTGAAAGATGGAGACTTCAAAATATACAAGTATTTCTGCTTTTAAAGGGTATTATTATTATTATTATTATTATTTCAACTTTCAGAATAAGTGACAGGAACATTCTCCAACTGATATCAATCCAGAGTGTCTCCTAATGAAGTCTGGACATGTAGGAAAAGCAGTGTCCCAGAGGTCAGGCACTGTATGGACAATCTTCCTCCCCATCTCCCCAACCCTGTCGTTTCTCTCATCAGCCACCTGAGCCTTACATCACTTAGATTAAAAGCTACCCTTATTCCACTGAAGTCTGCAACTGAATGTTACAGCTCATATGCCTCACTTCCCACCTGCTTTCCTTAGACAACTAGCTGCAAATAGACACAGAAGGATTTTCTTTTAACTGCAAAGAAACAAAAAATAAAGCCTGATATAGGTTCATAAAAAAGAATGACACTCTTTGACTGTATGCTAAGTCCAAGCTGCCTCCAATGAGGTCTGCTTTCTGCAAGGGACAGTCTTACCAGAAATCTTTTTGAGAGACAGGAAAGGCTAGATATAAAGGGAATTTAGGCTTTTGCTAAAGGGCTACTGAAAGAGGGAGCAAGCTTTAAACTCCCTGAAGCGCAAACCAGCAGCTGGGTATCTGAGTGAAAAAAGAGTAACAGGAGGAGTCAAAATGGTACAATGCCCAGATAGTGTGCTGTAAAGGTGATGTTAGAAATTGTCAGTTCAATCAGGACATGTGGAAATGGGAGAGCCATACAGCTCCTGGGGGTCCTGGGCCGTGACATGGGCTGTGCTGCTCTTGGGGATCCCAGACCGGGTTGCATTTCTGTACAAGAGTCTGGAAAACCTTTGATGCAAGCCCCTAGAGAAGAGGGATTTTCCTGGGTGCTCAGAGCAACCTGGGCAGGACCCAGGGATGTCAAAGGAAACCCATCCCCCCCACACCAAACCAACTGCTCTCCCCAGAGACCTTCCTGGAGCCTTGGGCTGGGAGCAGGAGGGGGTTTGGGGGTGCAGCCACATCCCAGACTTGCCTCCGTCAGACCTTCAGCTTCACAACATGTCATAGCTTCACGTGAGCTCTCTAAAGCGATGCTTCCCATGCCCCTGGTGCATAGAGGTTTTGGTAGACACACAGGAGACAGGGGAGAGAAAGGGCAGAGACACCAGGGCACAGAGCTGGGCTCCCAGCATTATAGAAGGGGTGCCACAGACTGAAGAAGCAACCCAAAGAAGTGAACATCTTCCCTTTGCAGTGACTTGGAAAGCCACATCTCTGACAGTAATCAAGGTGGATGGAGTCTCCCTTCTGCAAGATTTGCCCCGGAGTGTGCAGAGACTAGGAAGAGCAGGAAGACTGGTTATAGGGATGCTCTCAAACTTCAGTAGCTGCAGAGCTGGGAGTTGGTCATCTCAGAAACCTCTGAATAAGTCAAAATGCAGGTCCTGAGGCATTGCACTGCCTCACAGGCTCTGCACTGGAGCCTGGACAGCAGCACTGCAGTGTGTGGGCATGTCCTGAGATGCCCAGGGTCAAAAATGTGGGATATTCAGGATGCCAGGACTATACAGCCCCCAGGGACAGCCAGGGTCCCAGGAGAATCCAGGGTGCCAGGGACTGTACCCAGGGGAGAAGCACTGCCCTGAGGCGACACTGAAAAGCACAAGGAACAATTGAAGCCCAGAGATGAGAACTGTCTTTCCCCAGCCGCAGTCAGACGGAAAGCTGGGCAAATTTCATGGGAAATGGGAAAACTTCCCCACATTTGCTACCTGGCCTCACCCATGGCTTTGGAGCCTGGCAGGGTCCAGGGTCCTGAATAAGGGCCTCCAGATGATGGGTGTTAAGGCTGTTTGCTCTTTTCTGGCACAGCATCTCTACCTTAAGCACTGCAGACCAAGAAACCTTGCTGAGGACTTCTAAAAGCAAAGAGCCTGCTTTGGTGCCTAAAGGAGGAAGGCTACATCCTGTCCCACATTGTCCTACATACTGCTTCCACAAAAAGAGTGACCCACAGCAGCAACCAGTTTTGAGACTCACCAAAGCATTTCTCAGCCTGTGGCCACGCTTTGTGGTGTTTCATCCCACATGACTTGGATCCTTTAAAAATGCCAGACCTCAAACCAACCCCCAAACCCCAGATTCCTGCACAGGTCTGCCCAGTGCAGAGACCTGTTGGTGCAGGGGTACAGAAGTGACTTCTCCAGTGACCCATTTGAGATATTTCACAGTCTTTGACACCATCTGGAGACATTCCTAAAGGATTTATCAGAGAATTATGGAAAATAACTGGGGTGAAGGGAGGTGTTGGCTTTCCAGGACATGAGGGGAAATCTCTGTGCTCTCTCCCTGGCTGTGCCATCTCCATGGCAGTGACCTACTGAGCCCCCAGATGACACGAGCTGAGGTCACAGTGGGATGTGCCCCATCACAGGGAGGTCTCCCCGGTGTCGTGGCGGGTGGCCCTCACTTCCCTGTGAGGCCCGGGTGCTGCTGGCCACTCCTCACATGCTCCCCACTGCTGCCCTTTGGAATCATCTGCGGCAAGGAGGGGGGGCAGGAGCTGCGTTGGGGTCCCTCACCGACAGGCAGAGGAGCAGCGGTACATCGGAGAGGAGTTTTGGATGACAAGATGGGAAGACAGTCTTTCCTCTCCCCAGCTGGAGAGGTGAGCTGAGGGTAAGGGGGCAAGCGAGATGGAGGAAGGCTGGACCCATATCATCTGCTCAGACCAAGGTTCTTTGTTCCCAGCGCTCCTGCAGCTCTCCACCAAGGGTAAGGGCTTTGGGAGATCCTTCCTGAGGTGTTGCACAGAGACTGTTAACTGCAAAAACTGCTGTGGATCCTGGGCTGTGGCGGTGGCTGGTCAGGGCTGAGGGCTGCAACAAGAGTCCTGCCTCAGGGTCCCCTCTGGCTTGGGGGACAATGTGGCAGCCAGGACTCCTTTTTCCTGGGACTGGGGCTGCCCTGAGCCCCAAGGCTCCTGTTGGGCCAGCTCCATCCCCTTGTGGGGGTGTGTGTGGGGGGGAGGGGGAGGACAGGAGGGGGGAATCCATAGTCAGGTTTTCCTGGGATTGGGTTCTCCACTTTGATCTGGCTCTGAGAGGAAAGGAGTCCTGCATCTCAGAGGCTGGGGTGTCCTGCAGCTCCAGCAGGGCTCTCAGGAGCCTGATGGAAATGTCCATATATGATAATGAAACCTTCACCTTGTAATAACCTCAAGTACTCCATGTTTGGGAAAACCTCTGTTCCTTCCTCCTGGATTCTTTTATGCTTCCAACTTGACACAGCATGTTTTGGGCTCACGAATGCCATCGTCAGATGGCCACAGCCCCTGTCCTCCTGCCAATTGGGCTCATATATCTACACCCAAAAGATAGCATGTTTGGGAAAGCATCTTGGAAACAGGTGGGGGACACCATCCCCACTGCACAAGTCCTGGCTGACCCCAAGGATTTTTCTCTGAGCTGTGGTGGGCACTGCTGGGGTGAGCCAAACACAGCCATCTCCCCCAGACCCCGGCCAGCCCCAGGGCCCCCACACTGGCGCCACGGCTGCCACCAGCACACACCCCAGCGCTGCCACCCAGGGCACAGGGCAGCCAGCAGCCCTGCGGGGACCCTGCTGCACAGCCCAGCCACGCCGGGGCAGCAGCCGCGCCCCGGGGCCCTACACTGCCTGCCCACACAGCGCCACGCTGCCCCCAGGCCCCACCGCGCCCCACGCTGCCGCCCACAACATGGCGCCCGACCGCGGGGGAGGGGGCGGAGCTGGCCGCCAGGGCAGGAGGGCCCAACGTTGCCATGGCATCACCCAGTGCAGCCCTCCTATTGGCTGTCCAGAGGAGGAGGGCGGGCATCGATTTCACTGATGGCTCTCTCAGCCAATTGGAGTCCAACATGTGGAAAAAAAAGACATCAAATAAAGAGGTGAAAGCGGAGCGGGAGCAAAGCAGGCGAGAAGGGAGTGGGAGAGAGAGCGGGTGCGAGTGGTTTTGGTGGGGGCTGCGGGTGCGTTCAAATGGCGGCGGGTGCCCTCCCGCCGGGGCGGGGGCAGCGGTGCTGGCGCCAGGGCTGCTTTGCTGCAGGAGCTGCAGCAGGGGCTGGTGGGGCCGTGAGCAGGGGCCAGAGCGATGTGGGCCAGAGCGGGGAGCGGCCCTGCAGCCGGACGTGGCGGCCTGCCGCGAGCAGCTGGGCCGGGGCGGCTCGGTGGGGTTTGAGTGCAGGAACCTTTGCCCCTGTGGTAGGTCTGGGATCCCTGTTAAAGCGTTTCCCTGAGCTGCTGCTGCCAGTGCAGCCCCAGGTGCTGCTCGTAGCTGCGTTTGGGAGCTGCTGGGCAAAGTGTGAGCAGGCTGCTGGTGTCCTCGCGAGGTGCCCTTCCCAGTGGTCTCTGTCCCTGTGTGTCACGCTGTGCCCCAGCCGTTGTTTTTGCTCCCTGCCTCTTGCTTTGCCCTGAGACCTGTGAGCCTGGCAGCAGTGTGAAGGGTGTTTCCAGAAGAGCTCTGTAAGTGTGAGCTGTTTTGCTTGTCAGGGGCCTTGAGAGCTGATGAACAGCCAGTGCTTGCGCTTGCTGTTGTTATTTCCATGCTCCTAGGTCAGGGTGAAGAGTTGCTGATTTGTGTCTCTGCTGGTTTCACCAAGTGAGATGCCCTGGCCTGAGTCCTTCCGCATGTCTCCAATTGTCAGGGCAGAAAATAGGAGAATGCTGGTTGTCCTGGATGTGTAGAGGATTTTCTGGTTTTGTTGAGCATTGGGGAAGGAACCAGACTTCTGAGTTGCGGGAAGGCTTCTCCCTCTCACTGGGACAGGAGGCCCTGCTGTCTTGCTACGTGTAGAGACTACCTAGGCAAAAGCTAATCTTATTTTGGTGTAGTAACTGGTTTGTAATGGGTGTTTTGCTGCACTATGAGCACTGTGAAGCCATGAGGTGAATCAGGGAGGCCATTCTGGAGCTGGCTCAGCCTTGGGGGGAGGCAGGGGGAGCTGCAGGTGGCACCAGGCACATGGTCAGGATGTGGGCAGTGAGGTCACCACTGTCTATGAGAGCTATGCCAGAAAATCACCAGTGTCAAATCAAGTCTTTGTAAGTAGCTGATAGGCCAGCAGGAGGCACATGGCTTGGCTGTTGATGATGAGGTCATTTCTGCCTGAGTAGCTGATAGGCCATCTGGAGGAAGACTTGGCTGTAGATTGTGAGGTCACTTCTGACTGCTAACCTGATTGGATAGCAGCAGAGATGTGTCTGGAGAGGTGATTGTGAGGTCACTTCTACCTGAGCGGTTGATAGGGCAGCAGCAGGTCCATGGCTGGGATCTGTGTTTTTGAGATTATTTCTGCCTGAGCAGCTGATAAGCCAGGATTGGGCTCATGGCTGGGGAACTTATAGTGAGGTAATTTCTGTCTCAGAGGCTTCTAGGCCAGCGACAGAGACGTGGCTGTGAAGGTGAGTGTGAGGTGATGTCTTTCTGAGTGCCTGCTAGGCCAGCAGCAGGCAGTTAGGCATGGGCGTTGCTTGTGAGGTCTCTTTTGTCAGAGTAGCTGCTAGGCCAGCAGTAGTTGATGGCTGGGGAAGTTATTTGGAGGAAAGTTCTGTCTCTGAAGGGCATAGGCCAGCAGCAGGCATGTGGTGGGGGTATGGACTTGTGAGGTCACCTCGATGTGAGCAGCTGAGAGGTGAGGAGAAGACAGATGTCTTGGATGTTGGTGGTGAGGTCACTTCTGGGTTTGTTGCGTGTGCTCAGAGGAGGGATTGACCCCTGCAGAGCGTACAGCAATACAGAAATGCGTCTACTTAATTAAGCAGAAGTAGATATTCCCCTTCATCTGACACACATTTTGTTCCACTCCATCATCCTGAGTTAGTACTGCTACATTTCAAATGCGGATGATGTTCTGTGGTGAACATGGAGATGGAGTTTGCCTTTCCACTTGTTGCTGAGTAGAAGCTTGCAGCCTTGTCCTGGTCATCTAGGGAGTCCAGCTAGACTTTTGAGGCTGCTAAATGAATGTAGTGCTGGTGTGAGCAGTGGTGTTAGTAATCTCTTATTCTGTGTGTGCTTTAGAAATTGCCCCTGTCAAAAGAGCAGGGAGCTTGTGAGATTTTCCTGCAAGATCTGAATGCTGTCTCTGTCTTTGAGGTGTCCACCTGCTTTTCTGACACATTTGGAGATGTAACCCGTTAGAGGTCTCTGATTTTCTGTCCACATATGCAGTCATTGTAGAATGGGTGCAAAGGCTGTTGGAGGAGACAGAAGGAATGCCCCCCCCCCAAAAAAAAAAAAGGTATGGTCCACATTTTCAAAGAGATTTCTTGTTCAGAAGTTGATGCACAAGTGAGAGGCAAGAGCTGGCCTGATCAGCCTCTGTGAGAGCACTTGCTCTCTACTTCCTGGAGGTGGGAAGTGAGCAGGCCCCGAGCTGTGAGTGGCTGTTTAGAGGCAGTGCCTGTTGCAAGGCCTTGGAGGCCTAGGAGGGAATGGAAGGTCTGTAGAGTTGGGCTTTGTGTGTTGTGGGGTGCTTGGGGGTGCCCTCTCTGCTGACATGTGTGGTGCTGTGGCCTCTGTGTCACTGATGCAGAGGTGCATTTTGGCTGCCAACCCTCTGTGATGTGCAGGGGTAGTGGCGTGTTCCAGTGCGAGATGCCCTGTGCCCTAATCCATTCTGATCCTTCAGAGAGATGGGTAGTTAATCAGAGCAGTCAGAGCCATTTCTGCACTTTGTGCCTACGCAGACCCTTGCAGACAGGGGAGATGCCACCTCACAAGAAGTCAGGCCTCTGAGGGCGATGGGTGGTTCTGAGATGCCTGTCCTTGGTCAGTGGTGGAGGCAACATCTCCAAAGCTGCTGGTGCCTTTGTCAAGAGTCTCAGAATAGCAGATTCCTTGAGGCTGCAATGGGGGAGACATCTGGAGGTAGGGCTCCAACACCCTGCTCAAGGCAGGTGGCAGTAGAGGAGGTATCTTGGGGCCTTTTCCAGTGAAGTTTGGATAATCTCCAAGGATGGAGATCTGAGAACCTCTCTGGATCCCTGTGCCGCAGTTGAGCCACCCTCACGGAGAAAAAGCTTTCTTCTTAACATCTAAGAAGCATTTCCCATTGTCCAGTTTGTCCCCGTTGCCTCTCATGCTCTTAGTGTGCACCTCCAAGAAAATCCAGCTCCGTCTTCTCTGTGCCCTCCATAAGGTAGCTGTGCACAGCATGAAGATGCCCCTTGGCTTTCTCTTGTCCAGGCTGAACAACCCCAGCTCTCGCAGCCTCTCCAGCCCCTGACCATCTTGGTGTCCCTGCGGAACTGGAGAGCCCAAACGGGACCCGGTATACAGACATGGTGTCACCTGTGCCAAAAAGAGGGGTAGAACATCTCAGTGTCCCTGCTGGCTGTGCTCTCACCAATACAGCTCAGCATAGAGGGGAAACATTTGCCCCTGACTGTTGTGACTCTGTAAGGCCAGCAGAACTGCCAGTAACACTCCGATTCTTTCTTTCTTTCTAGGTTGCTCCACTCATGAGGTTCCCAGTGCAGTGCTAGAGCCCCTGAGGATGGAGGCAGGATGCCAGGGTGTGTCCCTGTACCCGTCAATGTCTTGGCCAACAACATGAGCCCTCTGTGAAAGCAGCTGCAAGTGACTGAGATGAGGCTACATATGGATGTGAAGGCTTCCATAAATGTGCCTGGCTTGCCTGGGTGACATGGGGTGTGGGTTCACCTCCTGGTACCTCTGCTGTGCTGCAAATTCCATGTCCCACAAATGCTGTTACTGCCAGCCCGCTCAGCAAATGCTACTGTGTCCCCTCCTTTTCCTCGAAGGTTGTGGTGCCATATAGGATGAGTCCAATACCCTTATAATAAATGCCAGCATGTATGTAGCAGAAGAGGCAGCTGTGTGGGGCAGAGACAGTGTGTTTGTAGAGTAGGTGGCAGAGCAGAGGTCTGACGTCAGGTTGATGGCTGGTGCAGTGCTGAGCTGATGTGACAATGTGGGAAACCCTTTGCAGTGCTGCTGCTCCGTCAGCTGATCTCTGTCCCTAGAAATGCACTAGAAATGGAAGTGGCATGCTGCTGTCATTGTGTAGGTGCTGCAGTGCAAAGGCTCCCAGCTGGGACTTGATGGTACTAAAGGAAAAGCAAGACCAATTGTTCCCTTTTGTGATTTGTCGCCAGGGTGCCAGAGTGGAGCTGTCCGATGAGCTGGAGAGAGTCTTGCCAGGAGATGAAAGCCGTTTGCAGAAGACTGTTCTGTATGGAGTGATAACAGCGTAATCGAGGGACATGAGAGTGTCCCAGGTGAGCTTCTCCTCTGTGAAGGTTTGCACTTCTCCGATCCCTTGCGACTTGGTCCCAGATAGGTCAGCAGCAGGCACATCAATGCCATTTGCACTTGTGAGGTGAGTTGTGCCTCTGCAGCTGGTAGGCCAACAGCATGGCCATAGCTTTGGTCATGATGGTGAGGTGCCTTGTGTCTCAACACCTCATAAACCAGGAGCAGGCCCATTGCTGCTGTTTGTGCTTTTGTGGTCAGTTGTGCATCAGTATGTGACTGGCGATCAGCATGCACATTGCTGCTGTTTGTGCTGCTTTAGGGCAATTGTGCCTCAGTGCCTAAGAGGCCAGGAGCAGCTATATGGCTTCATGGCTGCCTGTGAGGTCACTTCAGCCTGAGCACCGGACAGTGCAGCTTGCTGCTTATTCCTGCTGTTTATCTTTGTGGAGTCATTCGGCCTAAGTATCTGCTAGGCGACCAGCAGCCACATTGGTCCTTTTTGTACTTGTGAGGTGTCTTTTGCTTCAGTATCTGATTAGACGGCATCAAGCACATTCCTGCATTTCTGGTTGTGAAGTCACTTGTGCCTCAGTGCCTGATAGGCCACTCCTAGTCCCATGGCTGTTGTTTGTGGTTGTGAGGTCACTTGTGCCTCAGGGCCTGATAGGCCAGTGCTAGGCCCATGGCTGCTGCTTGTGTTTGTGAGGTCACTTGTGTCTCCTTGCCTGATAGGCCAGGGCTAGGTGCTTGGCTGCTTTTTGTGGTTGTGAGGTCACTTGTGCCTCAGTGCCTGATAGGCCAGTGCTAGGCCCATGGCTGCTGTTTGTGGTTGTGAGGTCACTTGTGGCTCATTGGCTGAATGGCCAGTGCTGCTCTTGTGGCTGCTGCTTGTGGTTGTGAGGTCAGTTGTGGCTCAGTGCCTGATAGGCCAGTGCTAGTTGTATGGCTGCTGTTTGTGGTTGTGAGGTCACTTGTGGCTCAGTGCCTGCTAGGCCGGTGCTAGGCCCATGGCTGCTCTTTGTGGTTGTGAGGTCCCTTGTGGCTCAGTGCCTGATAGGCCAGTGCTAGGCCCGTGGTTGCGCTTTGTTTTTGTGAGGTCACTTGTGGCTCAGTGCCTGATAGGCCAGTGCTGGTCATGTGGCTGCTGTTTGTGGTTGTGAGGTCACTTGTGGCTCTGTGCCTGACAGGCCAGTGCTAGGTGCTTGGCTGCAGTTTGTGGTTGTGAGGTCACTTGTGGCTCAGTGCCTGGTAGGCCAGTGCTAGGCCCATGGCTGCTGTTTGTGGTTGTGAGGTCACTTGTGGCTCAGTGCCTGATAGGCCAGTGCTAGTTGCATGGCTGCTGTTTGTGGTTGTGAGGTCACTTGTGGCTCGGTGCCTGATAGGCCAGTGCTAGTCGCATGGCTGCTGTTTGTGGTTGTGAGGTCACTTGTGGCTCAGTGCCTGGTAGGCCAGTGCTAGACCCATGGCTGCTGTTTGTGTTTGTGAGGTCACTTGTGTCTCAGTGCCTGATAGGCCAGTGCTGGTCGCATGGCTACTGTTTGTGGTTGTGAGGTCCCTTGTGGCTCAGTGCCTGATAGGCCAGTGCTAGGCCCATGGCTGCTGTTTGTGGCTGTGAGGTCACTTGTGTCTCAGTTCCTGATAGGCCAGTGCTGGTCCTGTGGGTGCTCTTTGTGATTGTGAGGTCCCTTGTGGCTCAGTGCCTGATAGGCCAGTGCTAGGCCCGTGGTTGCGCTTTGTTTTTGTGAGGTCACTTGTGGCTCAGTGCCTGATAGGCCAGTGCTAGGCCCATGGCTGCTGTTTGTGGTTGTGAGGTCACTTGTGTGTCAGTGCCTGATAGGCCAGTGCTAGTTGCATGGCTGCTGTTTGTGATTGTGAGGTCACTTGTGGCTCGGTGCCTGATAGGCCAGTGCTGGTCATGTGGCTGCTGTTTGTGGTTGTGAGGTCACTTGTGGCTCAGTGCCTGATAGGCCACTGCTAGGCCCATGGCTGCTCTTTTCGATTGTGAGGTCACTTTATTAGAGATTATTGGACTGGAGTTGTGTAGGGTTAATTGCTGGCATTAGGCTGTAGTAGTGTATTATTTATTAATCCTTCTCACTTATGCAAACATAAGCAGATGTAAGCTTGTGTTAACACTACCTGTATAAACTTGATTAGCATGAGTAGTGAAATTTGCCGAAGCCTTAGGCCGCACTTAGATCAGGTGATGAACTCTTAGCTAGTTAAGTAAGGAGGGCCCCGGAGGTGGTTGAAGCCAGAAAGACAGAGAAGTTATGACCAACAGCTTAAGCTGCAACCTTGAAAATTTGAAAAGAGGCAAACTGCCTAAGAGATAATGAAGGAACCCAGTGAAGAAGGGTGAGTCCCCAGGTCTAAATGTTACTGGTCCAAACTTATCGCTTAAGGGGTGGGGAATTTAGATTGTAAGGGTTTAATTGCCCAGGGATTTCTTTGTTCGGGGTCCCTCTTCGGAGACACCCAGCTCGAGCTGTAATTACCGCACGTGCATCATTGAAATGTATTTTGCTCCAATTTGACTTCGATTTTCTGCCTCAGCGGGGACCCAGGGTCGGACCCTGTTATGGTGGCCGGCGAGCCTAATTGTCCATAACAATATGGCACCCCAGATGAGACCCTAGGTGACAACTGTCGGGGCCTTTCGTCTCTAGCATTTATCTGGTGCCATCGGGTGAGTTCACCTGGGATCTTTGGCAACGGGAGGCACCGAGAGGGTGAGTCTTAAATTCCTGCCTAAATTCTAAATTCTGGTTTGGTAACAAAGTGCACTGTAAGGGCTTTGCAGTCTGATCACCGTAAGGCGTACCAGGTACTAAATTTGAGGAGGGTGGGGTTGAGTCCCACCCCCAGGATTTGAGAGGGTTCGAGTCCCATCTTGATTTGGACAGAAAAGGGGCAGTGCGCAGCCTGATCAGTGTAAGGCGCCCCACAAACACCAGCTGACTAGTGTGAGTGGGTTAGCACCCGGGACTGTGACTGTGTGAGTGCGTATGACCTGGGAACCAAAGGGGGCACCCGTTGGCTGACAAAGCCACCCGCTGCGAAGGGACAGCAGTGCTAGCAGTCAAAGACTCGGGTGGTGTGAGTGCAGTTCCGAGAGAGAGAGTGAGAGAGAGAGAGAGAGTGTGATCACAATGGGAAATAAGTTCGGCATAGAAAAGGGGATGCCCTTAGCCGAATTTTTGCAAAACTGCAGTAAGATTGATGGTACCAAGAACCTAAGAAAAAAACAAGGTTGATCCAACTATGTCAGGAGGATTGGCCGTTCCTGACAAAGGACGGTGACCTGGTGGAACGATGGCCACCGCAGGGACCTTTGATTATCAGGAGTTAACTTTCCTGCGTCACCATTTGGAGGATAGGTTCCCCAGGGAAATGGATTATTGGTATGTATGGGACAGTTGGGCATTTGCTAGATGAAAAGAAGTGCCTAGAAAAGGAGGGGAAAAGTTTTCTCAGAATGCTGAAAGTAGTTCAGCTGCTAAAACACTTGTGGAAACTGCTCCACCCTATGCACCATCCTCTGCTTCAACTTCTCTATACCCTCCTTTCCTTCCACCTCTGCCTTTCAGACCACTTTGCATGTCATTCCTCTGCCAGGAGTGCCCCTGCCAGGTCCGGACGAAGTACCTCGGGTGGCTACAATGCAAATTTACTGACCCTGGGGGCCCCAAGATTGGATTGCATGGAGTCAACAAACTGCCAGGCTTAGAGAAGATGCCAAGAAAGTGTTACAAATTGTAAGAGGAATAGTGCGGGCGTATGATCCTGTGGAAGAATGGTTAAGCGAGAAAGGGCATGATCTTATAGAAGTGAGCAATCCTGTCTTCATGATGGGGGGAGGATCCCACATCTATGCGAGCTGTCCTTGAACAGTCAGTCCTTGACCATTACAAAGGGAGGAAGCCTAGTAGTGGTAAACAAGTCAAAGCGGGACCAGGTCCAATAAATGGCGACAGACTTCTCCGCGTGAACAGCAATCCTGCACCAATCGTATATCCACTTTAGGCACGTGAACGAAGACTGTCAGCCAATCATATAGCTATCGCTAGCACATGCTCTTATTTCCTGTCTATATATACTCTGTAAGAACTTGAATAAAGGGAAAACAATCATACTCACATTGAGACTCAATCGTTACTCCGGGTCCGTCTCCCACTCCGACAGATCCTACCTGGGGGATGTGCAAATGCTCCTTGAAGGCATGTTCACTCCAGATGAAAAACACTCAATTCTGGATGCAAACCGTCACTGGGCAGGAGAGGGGGTGTTGTGGCTGCTCGAACGGCCTGGCCAATTGTGGACCCCAGGTGCAATCATAATGTAGAGGCAGATTACTGGCAGTTGCAATTAGCCAGACAAGGCTTAGAAGCAGCTATACATTTGGCAGGACAAAAGACTGCGAATTGGTCTAAAATAAGGGAGTGTCAGCAACAACCTGAGGTACACCCCTCAGCTTTCCTTTCTAGACTCTTTTTTCGCGTATACTTAAAAATGATCTTGCAGATATCAAACTTCCAGGATGTTCAGTGTTAATACAATATGTGGATGATTTGTTATTAGCAAGTAAAGATTATGAGACATGTTTGAAAGACACTATTTCTCCTTGTAATGCTCTTGCAGAGAAAGGGCATCGAGCATCTCCGTCCAAGCTCCAGCTGTGTCAGCGAGAGGTAAAATATTTGGGGTTTATGTTGAAGGAAGGGCACAGATTAATTGATCCGGAACGAGTAAAGACAATTCTTGATATGCCCTGTCCTATAACAAAAAAGCAACTCAGAGGATTTTTAGAAAGCTTTCACATCTGTAAAAAGGGCATTGGTCTCAGCCCTGGCTCTAGGACTACCAGATTATAGTAAGCCATGTGAATTATTCGTTCATGAATGACAGGGAGTAGCAAGTGGAGTACTCACCCAAAAACTAGGTCCTCACCATAGGTCAGTGGCCTATTACTCCACCCAGCTAGATGCGGTAACCAAAGGCACTCCAGGATGCATCAGAGCGATAGCAGCTACAGCAGCCCTTATTGAAAAAACATGACCTGTAGTTCTGGGTCACCCAATGACTGTGTATGTGCCACATGAAGTAGAGCTGTTAATGAAACAATATGCTGCTCAAGCACTGTCCCCACAGAGAGCTCATCGCTATGAACTAATAATATTACTTGCAGATAATGTGTCCTTAAAGAGATGCAACATCTTAAATCCAGCGACACTATTGCTCCTTCCTGAAGATGGAGAGCCTCATCATTCCTGTGACCAGGTGGTTGTCAACTCAAGCAAGCCCCGGGAGGATCTCCAAGATGAACCTTTAGGAATTAATAAGGTGATGAAACTCCCCAAAGAAATTGCTGTTATTTACTGTCCTGCTCATACAGAAGAAGCCTGTGATGTAGCTAAAAGAAAGGACTTGGTGGACAAGGCAGCTAAAGCCGTTGCTAGACAGCCTCTCCTTGTAGCTGCTGCAGTTGCAGTATGAGAATGGCCAGATGTATTGAATTCAGCAGAAGTATATGAAGATACGCCACAGAAGGAGAAAGAGAAATGGAAAAAGTGGGAAGTGATTCAAGATGAAAAAAGGAATTTGGACTATCAGGGGTAAGCCCATCCTTAAGGTATTTGCTTTCTAAGGTTAGGAGGTACCATGATCATGGACATGGAGGAGCATTGACTGTCGCCTCATGTATTCTACAAACCTGGGCAGCTCCCGGAGTGCATGTGGTTGCAAAACGCATAACAACAACCTGCCCAACTTGCCAAAAATTTAACAATACTCATTGAAAGATTAACAGAGGAGGCTGCCCACGGGCTTATTTTCCATTCCAGCATCTACAAATTGACTATACTGACATGCCAGCAGCAGAAGGATTTAAACATCTCCTTGTGACATTTGATCAACTAAGCGGATGGGTGGAAGCCTTTCCTACCCACAAAGCAGATACGACTGCAGTGATTAAAGCCTTGTTAAAAGAAATTGTCTCTAGGTGTGGAGTACCAGAAAACTATAGATTCAGATAGGGGTTCTCACTTTTCAGCAGGAGTTTTAGGGAGATTATATCAAATGCTAGGAACTCATAGAGAAGAGAACTATTAAAAACAAGTTAGCATGGGTATGTACACAGGCAGGTCTCAAATGGCCTAATGCCTTAAACTTAGTGCTGTGGGAAATTAGAACAAACCCTAGACAACCGGTAGGATTATGCCCAGCAGAAGTCTTATTTGGGCATCAATTGGCTATACCAGGAACTTATATCCCGGCTAAGAGCAGCCTGTTGGACAGAGATGAACGGCTAAGCCAGTATGTTCTAGGTATGCAAAAAAGGTTTGAAAATCCTAAAAAATATATATTTATTTGTGAGAGTAACACTATCAAAGCTGAAGACATTTGTCCTGACACTGAACAAAATGTCATTTTGAAATACATCCGGCTGAAACCCCTGAAACTGTACTTGTATATAGTGGAAAAGGATGTGTTTGTATGAGAACCCTCTGTGATCTTATATTTGTAGATAACAGTACTGTAGATACAAGTAATCACTCAAATATGTGTGTTTTGTGATTTGAGTGTTTGTAATTCTACTAAAATTATGGAGAATGTTAGTATGCCTCGAAAGACGTGGGGAACCCTGCTTAGCATATTAGCAGGGATGCTTAATAAAAACAAAGGGAGGACTGTTAGAGAATATTGGACTGAAGCTGTTTAGAATTAATCTGCTAGCATAACTTGCTTAGCATTAATAGCTAAATTTGCTGAAGCTTTAGGCCGCAAGCTGTGAACAGTCACCTAGATATTAAGTAAAAGAAGGCCCCAGAGCCAGTTCAAGTTGGAGAGATAAGGGGGTGGGGGTGGGGGGATGTAGAGAGGAAAAAAGCAGTTTAGCATTGATGAGCACAGAAGAAAGAAACAAAGGAACCACAAGACTGATTCCAGAGGGACAAGAAAGGGAGTAAAAGGGCCATCGACACCTATGCAGAAGTGTGATAAGAAGAACATACCTGGAAACTACGGAAAGGACCACCCGGGAGCTGGAACACCCCAAACTCTAATATTATGATTGGTTCAGAAGTATGGGGTGGATACTAGACTGGAAGGGTATAATTACCCAGGGATTTGTTCAAACAGGGTCCCTCTTTGGGGGGTGCCTTTGGAGGCACCCAGCTTGAACTGTAATTACTGCATGTGTGTCATTAAATTTTATTTCGCTCCAATCTGACTTCAAACTTCTGTCTCAGTGGGAACCTAGGGTCAGACCCTGTTATGGTGGCCGGCGAGCCTAATATTGTCCATAACAGTAAGGCAGCAGTTGCCATTGTAATGTGACATGTTTTTGCCCAAATCACAAAGCAGACCTACTAGTTAATTTCTCATATGACTGAAGAAATGATGTCCTATTTTTGCACTGTTTAAAGCATCAGGAACACTTGGAGTAACCTTCCATCAACTAGACAGTTTTCTCAAACAGAACACCAAGCATCTCTCTGAAATTGGAAAATGCTTAGAAGAAAGAGAAGGAATGATGATCTATTATAACAGTTAATGGATTTGTTTAGCAAAAGTGGAAACCAGCCTTACTGAACACCATGGGTATGATATCTCTAAAGGTTGGTCACCAAAAGCTACCACTGTATTGTGATTGATGTTACATCCTGTGCTCATCCTGTTAATGATCCACATATCAATCCCCACCTCTGCCCAAGCTGGGGCTCCATTCCCAGCCAGAGAGTGGGACGCTGACCTCCCCCCAACTCCCTGGACTGCTCCTCCCAGGCCCCTTCCGCCTCCTGGGGGGCTGGAGCTGCCCCAGGCCAGGGCAGTTGGCCAGCACCAGAGCTGGGATAGGGCACGGGAGGACAGGAAGTGTGGGGGGTTTCAGGGCAGGGTGAGCAGCCCTTCTGGGGGTTCCCTGCTTCCCAGAGAGCCTTTCCCCAGGTGAATGTGCCTGTGCTGGCCTGGCCGGTTGTTCCGTCACCCCTCCCCGGCTCCCCGCAGGGCCCTGGGCTGTCAGTGCTTCTCTGCAGCACGAGCAGGCTGTGGGGCCATGGGGTGACTCTGCACTGGCCATGGCAGAGCCAGCTGGCCCAGCAGCATTGCACCTGACACCCCCCTCCCCAGGGTCTGTGGCTGTGGAAGATGCTCAAAGCAAAGGCGGTATTTCAAATGGCTCAGGACGGGTTCAGATGTGTCGTTGCACCCAGACCGTGGTTTGTAGGTGGATGACAAGAACCGCTCTGGAGTGTCCCTTCCCTGGGCCTGCTGAGTCCCTGCTGGCTCTGCTGAGCTTGCAGAGCCCTCACTCAGTGCCTTCTTTGGTTTAGCCCTTTGCTTTGGGTGACTGCACTTGCTTTTGTGAGTCTCCGCTCACTGCCCATCCCAGGCACACGCTGACCCTGGGGATGCCCTGTGCTCCACCGGTGACTCCATATTCCCTTCCAGAAGAACCGGCATCTGTCACCAGCCCCGTAATATGTGAGACAGTCCCCAGCAGATACCACTCACCCTCTCCAGGGGTACTCGGCACCCACAAGTGAGGGCAGAATCCTGCCCTCATTTCCTAACACATCACCCTATGAGCGCATCCGCCTCAGCCCATGGAAAACTCATGTGCAGCAAAAGGCCTTTTGGGGTGCAACTCCCTCAGCTCATTCTTGGCTCCTGCTTTGGAAGAAGAGCCCAGCCTTCAGGCCCTGTCCTGAGGAAATCGCCTTTTATTACAGAGATGTTACTTGGGAGGCCAGCTCAGATGCAGTGGTAGACAGATGAACAGAAGGCCTCTGGATCAGACAGGTGGACTTTGTGCCTCCAGAGATGAATTCCAGCAGTTGTGTACAAACACGAGTGTCACAGATAGAACGCCCAAAGCACATGAGTTGTCTTAGATTGGATATTGCTTGTGACTAGAGCTGGGCAGCTTCTTGCTGCTAAAATACTAGCAACTGAATCAAACATGCGAATGCAGAGAGTTTCACCGCCTTCTGCGATTGGCTTCAGAGGGCTATAGCAGAGTCGGATCTGCCCCTGGAAGCCCAGGGACCAGTGATGATGGAGTGCCTGTGGCAACAGAGCAATGCCCTGACGCAAGACATCATGAAAACCATCCCGAAAGGCACGCCACTTTCCATCGTTATTCGAACAGTGCTAGAAAAACAGGGAAAGGGGGCAGGCGGCGCCCAGACGCTTATTGCGGCAGTCAGTCGGCCAAGGAAGGAGGCACAGAGGTGTTTTTCCTGCGGTGGGATTGGCCACATTAGTGCACACTGCCGGGGGACCCAGAATCGGGTTCAGGGACGGGGACCATGCTGGGCCTGTGGACGCTCAGGACATGTGGCCCGGGAATGTGGCCAGCGATTCCAACGAAAGATGCAGGGAAACGGCAGGCGGGGGGGGGGCTACACAGTGGGCTGCCCTCCCCGCAAAAGAGTGCCCCAACCCGCAGGGCAGCCATGGTAGGGTCGATAGATGCAGACAGCTGGGAGAACCAGCCCCAAACGTGGCCTTAGCAGTAAGGCTTGGGGGCCGCCCTGTATTATGTGTGGAGATGGGGATGGAAGGAGTTCAGGGCAGGGGAACCAAGAATACAGGAACGATAAAACTCGACATGTTAGTAGACTCTGGTGCCGATGTCACCTGCGTGGCGCAGCAGCACTGGCCCAGCAGCTGGCCATTAGAGATAGCGGGGTACCTAGCTGGAGTGGGAGGCATGGCTAGCACATTCCGCAGCAGGGGACTGGTGACAATCAGCATTTTGGAAGAGGATGGCAGCAGGCTCGTTGCTCATGTGAAGCCGTATGTGACCGCTATCCAAAATTCACTACTGGGACATGATGCCATGGTGCAGATGCGGCTCACGATTACAAATTTAGTGTAAGGGCCACTGTGGCAGGCGGCGTAAGAATAATCTGGAAATCGGACGAACCAGTATGGATAGAGCAGTGGCCCCTTAGTGAAGA
Source organism: Apteryx mantelli (assembly GCF_036417845.1). Taxonomy (NCBI): domain Eukaryota; kingdom Metazoa; phylum Chordata; class Aves; order Apterygiformes; family Apterygidae; genus Apteryx; species Apteryx mantelli. The sequence goes on from NC_089997.1 coordinate 5,837,788, forward strand.
AAAATTGAAGGCCGCCAGAGAAATCGTACTCCGAGAGGTACAAGCCGGACACTTAGAGGAAAGTTACAGTCCGTGGAACACCCCTATATTCGTGATCCGGAAGAAAACAACCGGGCAGTTCCGGCTTCTCCATGACTTGAGAGCAGTAAACAACCAAATGATGGGAATGGGATCGTTCCAGCCCGGACTCCCATTGGCTTCGGTAGTCCCACACGGATGGCCGGTAATTGCCCTGGACATAAAGGATTGTTTCTTCTTGATTCCGTTACACCCTGACGACTGCCGTAGATTCGCATTCACGGTACCACACACTAACCAAGAAGCCCCTGCTAAGCGCTACCAGTGGACAGTACTCCCACAAGGCATGAGAAACTCGCCCGCCTTGTGTCAGACTTACGTGGCCAAGGCACTTGAGCCAGTGAGAAATACATGGCCAGCCGCGAAGGTTATCCACTACATGGATGACATCCTGCTGGCAGCTGAGAATGAGCCACAGCTAGAACAGGTGCTACAAGCAACCAGGCGGAACCTAGCTGCTGCAGGACTGCAGTTAGCTGAAGCAAAGTTACAGCGAGGCGAGGACATCACCTACCTTGGATGCCGCATCAATCCGGTGGAAATACGCCCCGTGCCAATAGAGTTGAAGCCAAATATCAATACCTTACACGATGCCCAAAAACTGGTGGGGGCACTGCAGTGGCTGAGGCCTCTGCTAGGCATCACCCCTCAGGATATGACACCCCTGTACGAACTTCTAAAGGGCCAAGCCCCATGGGAAAAGAGGACCCTCACGCCAGAGGCCGCAGAGAGCCTCCTCAAGATCGCGCAATGGATGACGACAGCTGGACTGGGAAGATGGGACCCACGTGCCCCGATAGTGGCGGTGCTGCAAGCAACCAAGGCTGGAATGGTAGGAGCGCTCATCCAGGAGACGCCCAAAGAAAGAGTCTTGCTATGGCTGCTCTCAAAACAGTTGGCCACAGCGTTCTTGCCTGTCACAGCAGCCATGGCTAGAATGATCTCAAAAGCTTGGAGGGCATGTTGTCGGCATTTCGCCAAAGATCCGGAAGTCATTGCAACGTCTATACCGAAGGTAATGTGGAGCGCCTATTTCGAACAAGATGAGGAGGTGATGCTGGCCCTATACACCTACAGTGGCACCCTCCGGCATGGGAAGGCGCCAGCGCTTCTTGACAATGTGGGAGCCTGCATTCCAGAAATCACGATAAGAGTATTACGCCAGCCGCAACCAGGCCCTACCTTCTTTACGGATGCTTCCTCTCAAACTTCAACAGCAGCGGTTGTATGGTACTGCGAGGCCAAGTGGCATCGGGCGATTTGGCAGGAGGAGACTAGCGTGCAGTGGCTAGAAGCTAAAGCCCTCTGCATGGCATTAAATATGGAGCCGGGGCAACACATAAATGTGACCACCGATTCCATCTTTGTATACAACTTGGTAAATAAGATGGCCCACCCAGGTTTTGTTGGCAGCCAGCTCTGCGTAATGCTGGAAGAAGCGCTACAGTCTAGGACGGCGACGTGTACGGTCATGCATGTTAACAGCCACACAACGGTCCCTGGGTTCTTCTCCGAGGGAAACGACAAGGCAGACCAGGCTGCAAAAGGGCTATGGACCTTATCAAAAGCCAAGGATGTACACAACTTCCTCCATCTGGGAGCACGTGCGCTAGCAAGGCACACCGGCATCCCATTGACGGAGGCGAGGGGGATAGTGGCAGCGTGCCCGTACTGCCAAAAGACACCGCTGTGGGAGGCAGGGGTAAACCCCCGCGGCCTCAAGGGCAATGAGATATGGCAGACGGATTTCACCTTCTTCCCAGAGTTCAAGCCGCAACCTTGGCTGGCGGTGACCGTAGACACGTGCAGCGCCATGATCATAGCGACTCAGCATCGCAAGCAGACAGCGCGCGCTGTACAGCAGCATTGGAACCTTACAATTGCCTGGTTGGGCATACCTGACAAAATAAAGACGGACAACGGTCCTTGCTTCATCTCTCAAAGCACAAGCCAATGGGCGCAACAATGGGGGATAACACTGATCAAAGGCCTACCCTACAATTCCACGGGTCAAGCAATAGTGGAGCGAGCTAATCAGACCTTAAAACGGAGAATCTGCACGCTAGCGGAGGCGGAGGGCCATAGAGCCGGAATTCCCCCCGAGCGGCAGTCAGTGCTCTTGCATCGTGCGCTGTATGTCCTGAATCACCATGGGCGAGGAGACTGTGCAGAAGAGCCGGTCCGAAGGCATTGGGCATATCTCCCACCGAAAACAGGACCACCAGTGACAGTGCGGTTTCCAGGAGAAGGAGAGTGGGAGTCGGGGTGGGAATTAATAACGCAGGGGAGAGGGTATGCAGCAGTTAAACAAGGGGAACAGGTACGCTGGATACCAATGAGGTGCGTAAAGCCCGACTTACGCGCTCCAGTGCGATCGGACCGAGCGTAACCAATAATTCTCTGGTCGAGAACTTTCTTGCAGATGCCGTTGTTGCTGCCGATCATCGTTGGTTTAGTCCCAGGGATCGCCGGAGATTCCTACTGGAGAAACTGGGCGCGAATACACAAAGCCAAGCATTACTGCATTCCTTTGAACCCGGAGGCGGGCCCGGAAGAGTCCCAGGCCTGTCTCGTCTTCCAACCGCTGCGAATTAGTAGAGAGAGCATTTCCCAGATGACGGTTCCAAACATAACCAGCCTGGGGTCGGTGTCGCTGGCCACCTTGGAAGTCAACATCACGTGCGTAATGAACAACACGGCGGCAGGCTGCCCGTTCACTCCCATGACTTCGGGCGTCAATAAGACGGCTTGCTACCGATGCACGCAGGAGGGGTCTGAATGGGAAGTCCCCTTGGGTAACGTTCAGTTTGGGGCGGTGTGGGAGAATGGCACCGACGCGTATCAAACTCGGTCATTTGGAGGCAGAGGTGGCTATGGCAGGGACACAAGTATACTAAAGGCTGGTCTCGTTAGTACCGGAGGCCTAACCTTACTCCTCCGAGCGTACCGCGCAGTATCCCCATAGAGGATCGTAGATATTATAGCCCAATAACCCCCACGCTTCTCCTGACGGCTAACGAAACCGGTGATAGCCTACCAATGCTCCTGTGGGTCAACACGCGTGATGCCACTTTGGAAGGAGCAAATGCCACCCTAAATATCTCCAGAGAAATCAAGGAGAATTTCACGGTGGAATGGGTCGAAATTAATGATGGGGAGATTTGCCTGCAACACCCATTGGTACTGCTCTGCTGTAACATGACCTTTAAGTGCCTGCAGGCGGGGGAGGATTATGGCCTTTGTGTGTGGGGCACACTCACCACATTGGGGATATTCACGGGAAAACGGACCCGAAGGGAGGTATTCTCGTCCCTCCCTGACCATGGCCAGACAACGAGTAACTGTTCGGGAGCCAGGTTAAGCTACCCGAAGTATCAAGGGATCACTGGAATCCTAACGGCCGTATTAAGCCCAGGGGTGGGAACCCTGATAAATGCAGATGTGCATTTAAATTAGCGTGCAACATGGCGCAGACAAACGCTGTGGTCAAGCAAGTGGTGGAATCCATGGCACATAGCACGGAAACCACGGAACGCCTATTACGAGTGCATAGGCAGGCAATTAACGTGATATTTGACATCTTGATACAGGGCGGATGCTCCTCCACACAACTGGCAAATCTGACGTTCTGCTGTCTGTCAGCAGAGGACTATTCGAAGATCAATGAACGGAACGCCATCATCCGGACAGCAGCGGATGGACTGGCAACTGCGGTCAGAGAGAACCCGATTGGATGGGCATGGCTGGACAACCTGGCGGCGAGTGTGTGGGCATGGATTCTGTCGTGGTTTGACTGGAAGTGGCTAATCATGCTGGGATTAGTAGCGCTTGCGATAGTAGCGGCTATATGCTGTGGCCTCCCAATAATCAGCATCTGCCTGAGGCAGGTACGGGCTCAGCTGCTTGCTAGGCACGAACGTAGAGTGTATCAACTCCTAATACGAGAAGAGATGCTCTAGGGAGAAGGGGAGATGAGGGTGATATCCAATCCCGAGCGGGGACTAGGCGAACGGAAGATCACGCGATGTGACGAGCAGGCAGGGGGCGTAGATGAAGCGTTGCAGTATATAAGGACACGTGCAGCATACAATAAACGCCATCTTAGTATCCCTCATATTGAAGTCTGTGCTTCATGGCCCTGGGATCTGAGGGTCCCGGTGCACCCTTAGGTGGTAACACAGAGTTGCTAGATTGACAGCAACAGAAGTGAAGCCATTGCACACATGGTGTCCTTGGCTCTTGGCAGCATGTTTCACCACAACCAGTCTGTGCTCTGTGTCTCTGCTGAGGCTCTGAAGCCCAAATGTACACAAGTGCATGCAGCCTGGGGCACAGACCGGAGCCGATGGAGATGCATGAGCTGTCACAGGACTACAGCACTGCTGGAATAACTGAGATGTGGTGGGATCACTCACACAACTGGAGGGCTGTAAAAGCAGGGTACAAGATCTTCAGGAACATTAGGAGGGAGGATGCCCTTTGTGTGAAGGGCCAGCTCAGATGTATGGAGCTCTTCCCTGGGATGGTCAGGGGTTGAGTGAGAGCTTGTGGGTGAGCATGAGAGGAAGGGTGGCATTGTGACCACCTGATCAGGGTGAGGAAGTGCACACAGTCTCCCTTAAGCAACCTGAGGAAGTCTGTGCATCACAGGCTCTGGTTCTTATCAGGAAACCTTTTTCTCCCTAACATTCACTGGAAGGCCAAACAGCAGAGTGCTTAAGGGGTCCTGGAGGTTTCTGGAAGGTGTCAGGGACAACCTCTTAGCACAGCTGCACGATGGGCCCATACAAATGATGTTTCCCTGACCTGGAAATTGCAACAAGGAGGAACTGATCAGAGATGGGATAGTCAGTGTCAGCCTTTCCTACAGTGACCATGAAAAAGTGGAGTCCCAGATCCTGAAGGGAGTGAGGAAGAACTGTAGCAGAGTATAGACCATGGAGTTCAGAGGAGCAGACTTGGGCCTCTGCAGGGGACTGGTGGGGGATCCCATGGAAGACAGTTCTAAAGGGCCCAGGAACTCTGGAAAAGCAGGAGGCCTTCAAGGACAGCACCCGCCAAGCACAGGAATGGTTCATAGCAATACTCATTAAAACTAGCAGACATGTCAGAGGAATACTTTGACTAAACAGGGAACTTGTGCCTGAGCTCCAGGGCAATAAGGCAGCATAGGGGAAGGGGAAGGAGGGAGAGGCTGCAAAGGAAGAATTTAGAAATATTGTCTGGCAAGGTAGGTGTGGTGTTAGGGAAGCCATAACTCCCCTAGTATTGACACTTGTGGTGGAGGTCAAGAGCATGAGGATGAGCTGCTACCGCTTCAGTAAGAAGAAAAAGGAGAAGGTGGGCTCACTGCCAAGATGGACACCTGAACTGTCAGGCTAGAAATGACTCCCTTAGGGAAGAGAGGAGCATGTGGAAAGGTGAGGACCATAACACAGAAGGGTCTTGCAGAGTTATTTGCATAAAACCACTTCAACTTTGCAAGCTGATTCTCAGCTATGACCCTTCATGTATTTCCTGCTGATTTGCAGGAAAGCGCTTGAGCATCAGGTGATGATTCTCAGGGTCCAAAAGCAATGTTGTGATTTGCTTCATTTTCAGCACAAAAAAAAAAGCTCTGAGCCCTTGAAACATCACTCACTGTAGTATGCGCATCTGCGAGAAGTGGTTGCAAGAGGCCAATTATTTTCTGAAGAAATACTCTGTCTTTGGAAGTTTTCCTTATTTGCCCATTTTGAAAGGTAATGACTGTGGCACTGCTGCTCGAAAGAGAATCTCTGAGCGCTCCATCATGGCAAGACCTTTTCCTTGTTAACTATGCCAGAGAAAAAAGTCCCACCATGTCAAAACTGCTCTCTGAGGCCTCCTCCTGGAAGTCAGCCCTGGGCTCACTGCTGAATGGGGCAGGGAATCTTGTAACAGCAGATGTAGCGAATGATGGCACAGACTCAAGAAGTGGTGCATCTTGAGACATTTATTGTTTGCTTCTGAGCATATTTATACTAAGAAGTTAGCTGCTTCAGTGGTTTCACAGACAGCCTTTGCTAAGCCAGTCATCATGCAGATTATGTCACAGGTAGCCAATCATTACACCGATCACGCATGCAGCGTCTTGTACTTTGCTACTTGCTTAGAAAAGCTGTCTTGCTCTTAACCTTGGTTCCCACTGGCTTCTGCTAGTTTATCTGTACTTTCTCAGGATGTATCATTCCCAGCTGCACCGGTGTCCTTGATTCTTGTCCATGGGGGTTCCATTTTTACCAACTTCCCAATCTCCTCATAGGCGGCTCGAGAGGCCTCTGTAGTGGCCACCACCTCCTGGGCCCTTAGCGCGGTCGCCTGTTGATTTGGGGATGCAAGGTTCGGACCTCTTCCCACTAGGCGTTCTAGGGTGGTACCTGCCAGGGGGTGGTTAAGGTCGCCGGCTGCTGCTGCCGCAAGGGCGGCACACCGGCCTTGCCAGGCTTCTTTCCACAGAATCCAGTGTGTAGGGGCTAAGATCGCCTTCGCCAACAGCCTCAAGTCATACGGAATACACGGCTGAGCGTGCAGGCTATCTAGCAACATTTGGGTCTGTTGGTGCTTCAGGCCGTTGTCTCTTATCAATGTCATTAGGCCTTGCACTATCTTAGGCTCCAGGGCTACCCACTGAATTCCTCCACCTGGCACCACTCTTACGGGGCATGCCTGTGGCGCTTGCTCGAATCTCAGCCCTTGTAGTGCGCAGGACTCCGCTATGAGCCGCCAGTCTGTGAGCGGCACTGACAGGGCAGGAGTTCCAGCACCTTTCACCCCTTGCAACAACTCCTTCTGCTTTATTACTTCCTGCTGAATCTCGTCCAGGGCATGTAGCAAGTTGTCAACTGCCCCGGTCGCCTCCCCCTCCCTGCGGGTCCGTGCTTCTTTTGTCTTGCTCCCTCCTATCGCACACTCCCGCAGTCTACGAGTAAGTTCTTGCATGTCTGAGCCCTCCCCCTCACTATCCTCCGATAGTTCTTCCCTAATCGGTGGCAGTTCTCTTTTTCTGCCTTTTCTGGTTTCATATCGTTCCCTTCGTTCTGATTGATACCTATCCACCCATTCTTCGCCCTCCCTGTTCCTTCTCCCCTTTTGGGTGTTTTCCCCCCCTGCTGCCCCCTGAAGTAATGCTCTATCCTCGTCGCTAAGGTCCTTTTGTAGCGGAGCTCCTGGTACACAGTCCTCTGGGTCGAATCCTCTCTCCCCTGCCCCACAGTCAGCCCGCGCTAAATCCTGCCATGGGTACATTGGGGGCAGATCGCGAGGGCATATGGGCAAGACGGAGGGAGCCGAGGCTTCCTCCCCCTGAGCCCCCGTTTCCCCCCTGTTTTGTTCCTCTTTGGTCTGGGTCTCAGCCTCCTGCTGATGAAACAGCGCATCCCGGGCAGCCTTCCAGGTTTCCCTCTCTTCCCAAGATCTTTTTAGCAATAGGAGGATAATTCCCCAAGTTTTCAAATCTTTAGCTGTATTGGTCAACATTGCCCTTTCGGCCAGTACGGTAGTACATCTCGACCAGACGCCAGGCTCTAAACAATCTCCCGGCTTGAGTATGGCTCCCTCCTTCAGGAGCCGTTCCACACGTTGTGTGATCTCCTTTTGCTTCACAGAAGCTCCCCACTCTTTCGCTAGTAGCAATATTACCTTGTTCGTAGCCTCCATTTTGTCCGGACCTTCGGCTTTCTGCCCGCTGCTTGCCACCGCAGCCGCCGCCTTCTTTCTGAGAAGCGGCCCGCACCCGTTAGGTCTCACGGCACGATCACGTCGGGGTCACCACTTGTTGCTGTCAATCTAGCAACTCTGTGTTACCACCTAAGGGTGCACTGGGACTCTCAGATCCCAGGGCCATGAAGTACAGACTTCAATATGAGGGATACTAAGATGGCGTTTATTGTATGCTGCACGTGTCCTTATATACCGCAACGCTTCGTCTACGCCCCCTGCCTGCTCGTCACATCGCGTGATCTTCCGTTCGCCTAGTCCCCGCTCGGGATTGGATATCACCCACACACTTCAGAGCAGAAGCATGCTGGCATAGCTAGCAGGTGGCAATGTGGTGGTGAAATGAGGTTCCAGCAGAGCTGGGCTGTGCAGAAATGGCAGGAGAGGAGTTTGCTGCCTGAGCTGATTTGTGGCACTATGGGGCCTGAGACAGAGGTGAAGTGATCTCCAGGAAGGACAAGGTGCCACTGAAGAGTGGAGACCTTGGTGTGATGTGCCTCCCATCTATGCAGGACAGTTGGATGTAGATGTGATGGACTTTGCCTCAAGGTAGTGATGGCATTCATTTATTTGGGCACAGGTAGGAAACCTGAGGTGCCCTGGGGCACTTGCCCAGCAACAACTCCAAAAGGGCATGGTTTTCCTGTAGGTCCCATGCTGCACCTGCTAGAGACATGTGGTTGTGCTGGACATGCCAAGCATCTGACATGATGCTGCTGGACTATTCTTTGTCACTGAATCAAGTGTCTGCACTGAACTGCATTAGCTGTCTGCAATGTAGAGATCTGCATGATTACTTTAGTCTGCTTCAGTGAACATCTCCCAGGAGGAGGGAGTACAAAGGAGAAATAAAGTCATACTTTCAGCTGGGCCACTGTTCCCGAGTGGGGCCAGGCTCCTGGGATGAAGGGAGCTCATGGCAACAGGTCAGCACTGCTGAGAGACAGCTCTGTCCAGGAGCAGTTCCTCTGCAAAGAGCAGCAGGGCTCCAGGCACTGCCTGCTGTTGCTGATGTGAGATGAGACAAGACAGAGAGATGTGAAAGGCAGTGTGGAGTGGGAGGAGAGAGGAGAGCTCATGGAGGGAGAAATCTTCACAGCCCCTGAAACAGTAAGTCTTTGGCTGCAGAGCAATACTACTGGAGCTCTTGGAGGGGCCTTCTAAACCCATCTCATCTTGTGACTGATAGTTTTTTTAGGATGTCTCTGCTGTCTTCTTGAGTGCAGAGGAGAAGGAGGTTCTTCAGAGCAGGGATTTCCAGCCACACTGTCAGAGGGACAGGTCATGCTACTACCTTCTCCCAGGGATGATGCAGGGGTGTGAAGCCTGGGAGTGCACCCAGGACTGCACCGGGACTGTAATTGAGAGCAGTGTCCCTGCACCCCAGGGTGCTGTGTGCCTGAGGCAGTGACTCTGCCGCCTGTGAGGGTCAGCACTCAGCCTGCCCGGGGAATTCCTCACGGTGCAGTGGGGAGAAGCTCTGGGTGGGAGGATCGACCCCCAGCAGGGCAGGTTCATTCTCCTGTTGAGAGGGTGCTGCATGGGTGACGGCTGCTCACAGCTCTAGCTCATGCACAGGGCATATTTGAGGGGTCTTTTCAAGAGCAAAGTGAAAAAACAGCTATTTGAAAGGGAAGGAGCTTTCCTTCTGGTGTCTGCGCTTTCAGTTTCCTTATTTTGGCAGGGAGAAAAAAGGAAAGAGTTTTCTGGTTTGGCAAGGGACTGGGACTCCTCAACCTTCACTCTCAGAGATCAGTGGGTTTGTGAGAAACCTCAGCAAACCCCTTCATCCCCACCTCAGCCTACAGGCAGCACCAGCATCCCCTTTATTGCCTCATCGGGGTTTATCTGACTTGCTCCTTAGGACCTGCATGCACAGCGATGCCCCTGCCCAGTGCCCTGAGCCAGGAGGTTTCTATAGGGCAGAGCTGAGTACACAGAGGATGGGAAGGGGTCTGTGAGCAGTGATTGGGAATAGTTGTTGGGACAGAGAAAGAGGTCCCCGCAGGGACAGCTGCAGGCAGCAGAGATGGGCAGGGAAGGAGATGAACAAACAGAATCATCATGGGAGGATGGATTTGGGCAAGTCATGGGCAGTCCCTCTGGTGCAGACACCCTCTTCCTCTGAGCAAGCCCCCCACGTGTCCTCTCCCACTCAGCAGAGCCTCTGCCCTGACAGCCATGGAGTCCGGGGCATGAGCCACCTCCTCTGCAGCCAGATCTCTGGCAGAGGAGAGAGGCATCTCACCTGCCACGGGCCCATTTCATGCTGCCCAGCAAAGGGGCTGACAGTGACTGCCCTGCAATGTTGCTGTCTGCAAGGCCGCATGCCCATCTGGGTAAGGTGAAGACTCTCCGGAGTGCCTGCCTGTCCCTGTCTCCTTGCCTCCCTTGGCAGCAGGATCATGGTGTTGCTCCTTATTTCCCCTCCTGTCCATGCTGCTCCTGCTCTTCTCTCGGGCTCCCTGGGGTTGGGGGGGTTCAGCTGCAGTTCTGACACTGACCCTGTGAGTTGTGCAACAGAGGGGTCTGCATGGGAGGGAGGTTGCCCCAACCCCCTTCTGACCTGTGGGGCTCCAGGAAATGCAGTCCATGGGATTGGGAAAAGAGCAGACTCTCCTTAAGGGAGACCATCCTTAGGACATTTGACCCTATGGCATTCTGCCAGGCTGCAAGCTGCCCTCCAGAAGGGCACAGCTGTCTCATAGCATCTCTGTGCTATCTGAGAGACCCATGAAGAAGCTGCAGAGATGCAAAGAGTATGGAAATGGTGGTGGGCAGCTGTATAGGGGCAGCTGAAAAGAGCCCTGTGTGTCCTTGGCTAGAAGGGAAGTGTGGAGACCTCCCTCTGGTGAGCTGAGAAAGGGAGAGAAGTTTGGAGACCTGCAGTTTGAAACTGGACTCCTCTGCTCTCAGCAGCAGCTCGTTTCTTTTTAGGGCAACATATGAGTGTGAACATCCTCCAGCTCAAAGAGGTGAGAACACAGGACAGCTGGGATCAAGGCTAATAGACAGACTAGCTGTCCTCACTCTGCACCAAGTGACAGTGAATTCTTTCATCACAGGACTCACAGCAGAAATGCCACGGATTTCTACCTTTGAGGAACACTCCCCAGGGATGACAAGGACATCTGAAAGAAAATAAACAACGTTGAAAAATCCCTAAAAGCCTGTTCCTCAACCCTCATTTATTAGAAGTGGTGGTGAAGATGCTGAAAAGCCCTTCCACATGACAGCTGGATTTCACCTGGCAGAAACTGTGAATGTCAGAGCTACTCCCTCCCATTCCCTCCTTCCCACCACTGTACAGCAGGACTGACTCCTCTGCAGCCCAAGGACAGAGGCCCCTGCTCCTCACAGAACACTCAGCCAGTGCAAAGTGGAGCACACAGATCCTCTCAGCAAAGAGAGAGGCAATATGGGGGGTTGTATGAAAACTGGAACTTTTTTTTTTTAACTTGAAAAATCTCTCCTTACTTCTCAATTTCTTTTCTTCTTTGGACAGTCCCTATGCCCTAAAGGAGCAATGTCCAACAGCAGCTTCCTCAACGAGTTCCTCCTCCTGGCATTTGCAGACACATGGGAGCTGCAGCTTCTGCACTTCATGCTGTTCCAGGGAATCTACCTGGCTGCCCTCCTGGCCAACATTCTCATCATCACAGCTGTAGCCTGTGACCACCGCCTCCACACCCCCATGTACTTCTTCCTCCTCAACCTCTCCATCCTTGACCTTGGCACCATCTCCACCACTGTCCCCAAATCCATGGCCAATTCTCTGTGGGACACAAGGGCCATTTCCTACTTGGGATGTGCTGCCCAAGTCTTTTTCTTCTTTTTCTTATTTTCAGCAGAGTGTTCTCTTCTCACAGTCATGGCCTATGACCGCTTTGTTGCCATCTGCAGACCCCTGCACTATGGGACCCTCATGGGCAGCAGAGCTTGTGTCAAAATGGCAGCAGCTTCCTGGGGCACTGCTTTTCTCAATGCTGCCCTGCACACTGGAAACACATTTTCACTACCACTCTGCCAAGGCAATCTTGTGGAGCAGTTCTTCTGTGAAATTCCCCAGATCCTCAGGCTCTCCTGCTCTGACTCCTACCTCAGGGAAGCTGGACTTATTGTGGTTAGTGTCTGTTTAGGCTTTGGGTGTTTTGTTTTCATTGTGCTGTCCTACGTGCAGATCCTCACAGTTGTGCAAGGATCCCCTCTGAGCAGGGCAGGCACAAAGCCTTTTCCATGTGCCTCCCTCACCTGACCGTGGTCTCCCTGTTTCTCAGCACTCTCATATTTACCTACCTGAAGCCCCCCTCCCTCTCCTCCCCAGTTGCGGATCTGGTGGTGGCTGTTCTGTACGCAGTGGTGCCTCCAGCAGTGAACCCCCTCATCTACAGCATGAGGAACAAGGATCTCAAGGATGCTCTGAGGAAACTGGTTCAATGGGTACAGTATCAGCACCAATAACCATCCCATGTGCATCCATTCATCATTCAAAGGGTACTTGGCATCAAGGCTCTGTGTTGTTCATTTCTTTCTTTCTTACTTTTCTCCCTTATATTCATGTTAAAAGGAAAAATTTTCCAGTTCATGCCACTTCTCAGGAATCCCTTTAGAATCTGACCGAGAGACCTTGCTGAAGCAGGAACACAGGCTTCCCCCTTTGTCAGCAGAGACAGAGGAACCTCAGTGCCTGCTATTCTGAGTGCCTTCGCATGTCCCCAGTGAAATGAAGAAAGTTTCCTTTTGGCAGTGTCTGTCTTGGCACTACCAAAGCAGGCATTTACTTGCTGCAGCCATCCTGTGGGGGCTGCAGCTTCCTGGAGACACGTCCACCCACAGCAGCAGGACTTTCACTTTTCAGGGCTGCTTGCCTCACTTCCACACTGTCCTGCTGTGCTGTAGTGTGTGTATATGGCCTGTTGCAGGGGCAGGGAGGGCATTAACTCTGGGTTTATGGCAAACAAGTTTATTGAAGATGGCCATACAGTGTAGTCAGAGCAAGCAAATCTTACTGCACATTTGTTAGTGCCTGAGTCTCGGTTTCTTACCACCCAACGGTTTCTTGTCAGAGGTTCCCTTAACTCCAGGTGAGTAACCTTGAGAGGCATCCCAACTCAAGGGGAGATTCACCACCGTGCAGCCCGCTGCCGTGCAGCAGAGCTCAATGGGCTCTAGGCTGCAGCGCTATTTATGGCCACGGAGTTTGACTCATGGTCATACAGTAGTTGGTGTGGAGATGTACCTTTTTTGCTGACCTCATGCCGTGTTGGGGAGAATATATCTTTTTGCTGATCTCATGCCTGTTTCTGGCCTCACCATTTGCAACCAGTATCGTCTAGTTCCTTCTGGTCAGCCCTGGGCACTGTCAGTTATTTGCGGTCAGCTGGGGCCTGAGATAAGGTGCGTGTGTGGGGGGGGTGGATAGTTGTGCTCCACCACACTTTGGGCCTGAGATGGGAGGGGGGTAGTTGTGCTCTGCCACGCTTTGGGCCCGAGATGTGTGTGTGGGGGGGAGGGGTAGTTGCGTTCTGCCACATCCTTGAAACACAAAGCCAAGGGGTGATCACAGACTCCCTCTGGGTGACCTGTAGCACCACAGCTCTACCCTTCAGGTGACATTCCCTTTTCCTGAAGTCACATCTGAAACCCATGAGCTGCAGTTTGTGGCTGTTTCCCCTTCTCATGCTGTTTCTCACTACCAAGAAAAGCTCCATCATCTCTGAAACCGCCTTTCAAGCAGTCACAGGTTACTACTCTACTGCCCTTCACCTCCACTTCGCAGGACAAAGAAGCTCAGGTCCCTCAACCTCTCCTCCTGGGTGCGGTTCTTCCCCCCAAGGCACAGGACTTGACACTTCTCTTGTAAAACTTCATGAGGTGTCTGTTGTCCAAATCACCCAAGTTTCTGAAGGTCCTTCTGGACTGAAGTTGCTCTGTGTCAAAACAAACAAACAAACAAACACAAAGCAGCATCAATGGGGAAAGGGTAAGCAGGTGTGGTCTGCCTGTATGGGAGGGGATAAGGATGGTGGAAGACACAAGCTTAGAAGGGGGAAAAGAAAAAAACAGAAAAGGAAATTAAAAGTGAAGCAAAGGATTGATCAAGACCGTTTGGGGATTCCTTCCATGCAGCCCTGCATCTGGACCATTCTGAGTGGAGGAGGACAAGAAAGCTGACCTACTTCCACTGTCACGGGGAACCCATGTGCTTTTCCTGATATCAACAAGCTAAGACCCATAGGGGGAAGAATCACAGACTCCATCAGGGTGGAAGGGACCTCACTCAGGAGGTTCCTAGCCCAATCTCCTTGCTCACAGCAGGATCAGCTCTGTGGTCAGCCATGTGCTCGGGGCTTGATCCAGTCAGGTCTTGGAAACCTCCAAGGGAGGAGACTGCACAGACTCTCTGGGAAAACAGTTCCAAAGCTTGACCATCTTCTAAGTGGAAAAGCTTCTCCTTATCTCCTGCATGAACCTCTCTTCTTTCAACTTATGCCCATTGTTGCTTGCCCTCCCACCACGCACCATGGTGAAGAGCCTGGCTCCATCTTCTTGGTGACCTCCTTGTAGCTATTGGAAGGCTGCTATGAGGTCCATCCAAAGACATTTCTTCTCCAGGTTGAACAAGCCCCGTATCTTCATAGTGCTCCAGCTCCCCAACTATCTTGAAGGCCCTCTGCCAAACCCGCTCCCAGATACCAACCTCTTTCTTCTTCTGGGGACCCAAACTGGATGTAGTATTCTATGCATGGTCTCATGAATGCTGACTAGAGGAGCATCATCATTTACTTCCACCTCCTGACTCTGCTCCTGGTCATACAGCCCACAGTGCTTTTTGGCCTTCTTTGCTGCCAGGGAATGATTCTGGCTCATATTTTGCCTCCTGTCCACCAGGACCCTCAGGTCCTTTTCCACAGAGCCGCTCCCCAGGAACTCAGGCCTCAGCTTGTAATACCGAGGGATGTTGGTCTATCTCAGGTGCAAGACCTGGTGCTTCTGCTCGCTGAATTTAGAGAGGTCTCTGAAGCTTATTCCTCCTGCCTATCTAGGTCCCTCCGAATGGCAGCCCTCAAGCATATGCCTGGTCTTCCCCTTCCAGTCTGGGGCAATCTACAAGCATGGTGAGTGTTGCCTCCTCCGTGTCACTAATAAAGATGATAAACAGGACTGGTTCCTGGAGAGATCAGTGGTGCTCCACTGTTCTGTGGCCTCCAGGAAGAGTACTACCTATTCGCCACTGCCCTCTGAGCCTCATCATCCAAGCAGCTTTTTACCCATCCAGTTGTCTATCCCTCTAGACAGTAAGTTTCTAACTTGCATAGAAGAATATTGTGGGACACAGCGTCAAACACCTTGCTAAAGTCCAGATTAAAGTCATTTACTCTTCTCCAGCCACAGATACAGTTATTTAATCATAGAAGTCAATTATGTTGGTGAGGCACAGTTTACCCTGGGTAAATCCATGCTGACTGTTCCCTATCACCTTCTTCTCCCTCATGTGCCCAGAAATGTGATCCAAGAGGATTCACTTCATGACACACTCCTCACCAAAGAGAGGCTGAAACTGCCTGCAGTTTCCCAGGTAGCCCTGTTGGCCTTTTTTGAAGATGGATGTAACATTTGCCTTTTTCTAGTTATTGGGACCTCGCCCAATCTCCACAACTTTTCCAAGATGATAGCAAGTGAGAGCAGCCAGCTCTCACAGCATCCTCATATGCAGCCTATCCAACCCCACTGACTTGCATAGTTTGAGTTCTCGCTAATGTCATCCACTTCTGGTTGTTTTTCTCCTCAGGAGTCCTGACTCCAGGCACAACAGCCAGGGAGACCTTGTTGGTGAAAACAGAAGCTGACAAGGCATTGATTTCTTCAGACCTATCTGCATCTGCTGTTACTACATTCCCTGCCCCATTCAGCAGTGAGACCACCTTCTCCTTTTTCTTCTTACTGAAGCAGTAGCAGCTCATCCTTGTGCCCTTGACATCCCCTGCAAGTGTCAATGCTAGGGGAGCTTTGTCTTCCCTAAAAACATGCCTGCCTTATTAGACAATATTTCTAAATTCCTCCTTTGCAGCCTCTCCCTCCTGCCCCTTCCTGTATACTGCCTTATTGCCCTGGAGCTCAGGTGTGAGTTCCCTGTTTAGCCAGGCTGGTCCCCTGACACATCTACTGGTTTTCCTGAGTATCATGATGGACCATTCTTGTGCTTGGTGAATGCTGTCCTTAAAGACCTGCCATCTTTCCTGAAGCTCCTGTGCCCTTCGGAGCTGCCTCCCATGAGCTCCCCCACCAGACCCCTGAAGAGTGTGATCCTCTGAAGACCAGGGTCTGTACTCTGCTGCTGTCCTTCCTCAATCCCTTCAGGATCTGGGACTACACTATTGGTCACTGTAGGCAAGGCAGACACTGACTTTCCCGTCCCTGATCAGTTCCTCCTTGTTTGCAATTTCCACATGCAGGAAAGCATCACCCTTCTTGGCCCATCTGGCAGATGTGCTAAGAAGTTGTCCCTGACACCTTCCAAAAACCTCCTGGACTCCTTGCATCATGCTGTTTGTCCTTCCAGTGAATGTCCGGGAGATTAAGCTCTCCCCATAAGAACCAGGGCCTGTGACCCACAGACTTCTTCAGGTTGCTTAAAGGAGATTGCATCCACCTCCTCACCCACATCAGACGGTCTGTAGCTCCTATCACAATGTCACCTTTACTCTCATGCTCACCAACAAGCTCTCACACAGCTCCTTGTCCATCCCAGGGAAGAGCTCCATACCTCCGAGCTGCCCCTTCACACAAAGGGCGTCCCCCCTCCTCGTCTTCCCTCACAGTCTCTCCTGAAGACCTTGTACCCAACCAGCATAGCCCTCCAGTCCTGTGAGTGACCCCACCACATCTCAGTTATTCCAACAATGTTTCAGTCCTGTGACAACTTGTGCATCTCCATCTGCTATTGTCTGTGCCCCAGGCTGCATTCACTTGCACATATTTGGGCTGCAGAGCCTCAGCTGTGGCACAGAGCGTAGATTGCTCATGGTGAGCCATGTTACCAACAGCCAAGGACACCGTATGTGCAGTGGCCCACTTCAGTGCAGGGACATGCCAGCATAGATAGCAGGTGGCAAGGTAATGGTGAAAGGAGGTTCCCACTAAGGGAGCAAACCCTGTGGTACCTGAGGCCAGAGGAAAGCAGAGCTGGGCTGTGCAGAAATGGCAGGAGAGGACTTTGCTGCCTGAGCTGACTTTGTAGCACCACAGGGCCTGTGACAGAGGTGAAATGATCTCCAGGAAGGACAAGGTGCCAGTGAAGAAGTTCCTGGGCCTGGACAGCCTGTGATGCAGCCATCCTGTGGAGATCATTAGCACAGTCAATGTTCATATCATCTGGGATGAGAAGAGGTTCAGGAGTAGGAGAGCTTGAAGTGTTTGAGAGCGCAGAAACTACAGCGGAGGCCTTGGTGTGATGTGCCTCCCATTTATGCAGCTGCTTGGATGTAGATGTGATGGACTTTGCCTAAAGGCAGTGGTGGCATTCAGTTATTTGGGCACAGGTAGGAAACCAGAGAGGCCCTGGGGCATTTGCCCAGCAACCACTCCAAAAGGACATGGCTTTCCTGTAGGTCCCAAGCTGCACCTGCTAGAGACATGTGGTTGTGCTGGACATGCCAAGCATCTGACATGGCCCTGCCTATGGCCGATTTTTAGGTCATTAAATCAAGGGTCTGCACTGAATTACATGAACTGTTTGCAATGTAGAGATGTGCATGAGTCTCAGCTTCCTAGTGAGTGGAGCTCTAGGAGCAGTGGTAGGCATCCAGTGTCATTTCAGATGGCCAAGAAAATTCCCCAGCTGGCCCCAACCTCATGCTCTAGAAGGAGGCAGGTCTCCTAGTTGCTCCATCAGAGCAAGCAGACCCTGGCACATGCCTTGCACCACCTCTGTCTCTTCAAATGTCACCAGGTGTTGTGTGTGAGCAGCTGACTCCCACCCCCCCATCTGCACTGGTTACAGTGGGAGCTTAGACAAGGCACTCTCATGCAGACATCTCTGTTGTGCTCACTTCAGCTTTGGCAAGGGCAATCCCACCTCCTGTGTGTTTGTGGAATTCAGGGGAGGGATCAGAATCCCACTCCAGTCCAGGGGTTTCTAACCTGGCATGAGATGTCCAGATTGACTCATCTGAATTAACACCTGAACCATAGGTAAATGAACTCTCTTCTTGTCCCTGTCTAGGTGTCCTGCCTTGTTAAGAGGTGGGAACAGGATCTTCCAGAGTGGGACGTTTCCGTCTCTCATAGATAATCATCTTCTGACGAGACAAATTGCAATGCTGGGACCAGTCTCTCTTCACTGTTTAGAGAGAAATCATAGATGATTATTTTAGTCCACCTCAGTGAACATTTCCCAAGAGGAGGGAGTACAAAGGAGAAATGAAGTCACACCTTCAGCTAGGCCACTGTTCCCGAGTGGGGCCAGTCTACTGGGACAGAGGGAGCTCATGGCAACCGGTCAACACTGCTGAGAGACAGCTCTGTGCAAGAGCATCTTCTCTGCAAAGAGCAGCAGGGCTCCAGGCACTGCCTGCTCTTGCTGACATGAGATGAGACAAGACAGAGAGAAGTGAAAGGCAGTGTGGAGTGGGAGGAGAGAGGAGAGCTCACGGAGGGACAAATCTTCACAGCCCCTGACGCAGTAAGTCTCTGGCTGTAGAGCAATACTGCTGGAGTTCCTGGAGGGGTCTTCTAAACCCATTGCATCCCATGACTGCTCGGTTCTTTAGGATCGCTCCTGTCTTCTTGAGCGCAGAGGAGGAGGAGGTACTTCTAAAGCAGGGATTCCCAGCCACACCATCACAGGGACAGGGCATCCTGCTACCTTCTTGCCAGGATGCTGCAGGGGTGTGAAGGCAGGGAGTGCACCCAGGTCTGCCCAGGGCTGTAGTTCAGAGCAATGTCCCTGCACCCCAGGGTGCTGTGTGCCTGGGACAGTGACTCTGCTGCCTGTGCAGCAGAGCACAGCACTCAGTCTGCCCCGGGAACTCCCCACAGTGCTGCAGGGACGATCGACCCGAGCAGAGCATGTTCATTCTCCTGCTGAGAGGGTTCTGCATGGGTCAGGGCTGCTCACAGCTCTAGCTCATGCACAGGACATTTCAGAGGGAACTTTTCAAGAGGAAGGTGAAGGCAGGGATTACCTGAAAGAGAAGCCAATTTCCTGAGGTGGTGCTTTAATTGTCCTGCCACCTGGCAAGGGTAAAATGGAGATGGAGCTGTCAGCTTTGAACAAAGGACTGAAACTCCTTAACAGTTTCAATGAGCAGTCAATGGGTCTGCTAGGAACTTCTGAAAGTCCCTGCACCCATCCCTTAGTCTGTAGACAGCACCAGCTTCCCCTTTGCTGGCCTCAGCAGCGTTTATCTGCCCTGCTCCTTAGCACCTCCAAAAAATGGGAATGCTCCTGGACAGTGCCCTGCCCCTGGGAGGTTTCTTTAGGGCAGAAGTGAGCACACTGGGGAAGGTGTGGGCATTGCAGGGACTGACCATGACCTGCCCAAATCCATCCTCCCATGACGTTTCTAGAAGCAGTTGCCTCTCATTCACTGCCCAGCTCTGGTGCCTGGAGCTGTCCCTGCTGGGAGCTGTTTCTCTGTCCCAACGTCTTTTTCCTGGTTGGTGCTTACAGACCCCATCCCACGCTCTGTGCACTTGGTTCTGCCCTACAGAAAGCTCCCACAGGCAGGGCACTGTCCAGGGGCATCTCTGTGTTTGCAGGTCCTAAGGAGCAGGTCAGACAAACCCTCATGAGGCCAGAGAAGTTGCTGCTGATGCTGTCTGTAGGCTGAAGTGGGGATGAAGGGACTTGCTGTGGTTTCTTTCAGACTTTTTGATCTCTCAAAATGATGGGAGTGCTCAGCTGCAGTTAAGACACCGACCCTGTGTGTCCTGCGTGGTGTGGTCTTCAAGGCAGTGAGAAGCACCAATCCCTTTCAAACCTGTGAGGCTCCTGGCAATGCATTTCATCAGGTTGGGTAATCAGCTGACTCTCCTTTAAGGACAGTCCATCTTTGGACCCTTGACTGTTTCTCTGGGGTGATCTGCCGACTTGGAAGCTGCCCTCCAGCAGAACACAGCTTCCCTGTAGCATTTCTGTGATATGTCAGAGTCTGGTCATGTGAGTGGTCAGATACCCTGGCACACTCCACTCTCTCCATCTCTGGGCTGAGAGAAAAGAATTTGGAAATCTCCACTGTGAAACTGAACTCCTCCACTCTCAGCTCAGTCCACTTTCTTTCTTAGAGGAATTTGTGAGTGTGATTGTCCTTTAGCTGAGGGAGGTGCAAGTGCAGCACAGCGAGGGGAAAAACTTATTGACAGACCAGATCCTGTGACTCCGTACAAAGTCGCAGCGAGATCTTTATTTCCCCTTGGCATGCACAAGTGCTCATGCTGAGAGCAATTGAAATGCCAAAGATTTCTACCCTGTCAGAGAACGCTCCCACGGTAAGATGGAGGCACCTAAAAACTAAATAAATGTATCAATTGACTCCTCCACTGAAGATCATTTTCTGTAGAAAATGGATTTAAAAATTGTTGAACAGCCCTTTCACATAAGGAGTGGACGTAATCTGCTGCAGGATGTGCGCATCAGAGCTAGTCACTTCCCATTCCCACTGCAGTGCCTGGAGGAAGGGTGTGGACGGTAAATTGACATGAGGACAGAGTCTATCTCATTGGAACAGAGATGTCTAGAAAGTATGAGGTCACCCCCTGCCTTCACTTGACTGCTTCTCTCCCTTGCTAGAGTGGGCAATGGTGTGACTGGTTCAGCTACAGACACCTCTGTTCAAGGGGGCAAGGCTGGGGGAGATGAAGCCCTCACAAGGGTCTTCTCTTTCCGAGACAGCTGGCATGAGTGCTGTATTCACCTCTCATTATGACAAATAGAGAATAGTCCCACTGGTTCATTGCACCAAGTTCCCTCTGCCGAGGTCACGGCACCAATCCCCAGGTATTCCATGGAGTACCTGGCACTGTTTGACACCTCCATTTACACCTCTGGCAGAGCAGAACGGGCTCTTCTGGAGACCACGGGCAGGGGTCCCTGCTCAGCGTGGCAAACACAGCCAGCACAAACAGAGCTCAAACAAGGCTTCTGAAAGAAGGTGAAGGACAGAGGAAATGTGGGGGTACTATGAGAAATGGAATGGGTTTGGCTCAGAGAAGCCTGCTCTAACGTGGCACTGTCTTTTCCTCCTCAGACAGACCCACATGCCCAGGGGGAGCAAATGTTCAACAACAGTTCTCTCACTGAGTTCCTCCTCCTGGCATTTGCAGATATGCGGGAGCTGCAGCTCTTGCACTTCTCACTGTTTCTGAGCATCTACCTGGCTGCCCTCCTGGCCAACGGCCTCATCATGACAGCCATAGCTTGTGACCACCGCCTCCACACCCCCATGTACTTCTTCCTCCTCAACCTCTCCATCCTCGACCTTGGCTCCATCTCCACCACTGTCCCCAAATCCATGGCCGATTCCCTGTGGAACACCAGAGCCATTTCCTACTCAGGATGTGCTGCCCAGGTCTTTCTGTTTCTCTTCTTGTTTTCAGCAGAGTATTATCTTCTCACAGTCATGGCCTATGACCGCTACATTGCCATCTGCAAACCCCTGCACTATGGGACACTCATGGGGAGCAGAGCTTGTGCCAAAATGGCAGCAGCTGCCTGGGCCAGTGGTTTTCTCAATGCTGGCCTGCACACTGGAAACACATTTTCAATACCACTCTGCCAAGGCAATGTTCTCGAGCAGTTTTTCTGTGAAGGCGCCCAGATCCTCAAGGTCTCCTGCTCAGACGCCTACCTCAGGGAAGCTGGGGTTCTTGTGGTTAGTATTTGTTTAGCTTTGGGGTGTTTTGCTTTCATTGTGCTGTCCTATGTGCAGATCTTCACAGCTGTGCTGAGGATGCCCTCTGAGCAGGGCAGGCACAAAGCCTTTTCCATGTGCCTCCCTCACCTGACTGTGGTCACCTTGCTTATAAGCACCTCATTTTTTGCCTACCTGAAGCCCCCCTCCATCTCCTCCCCAGCTCTCGATCTGGTGGTGGCTGTCCTGTACATGGTAGTGCCTCCAGCAGTGAATCCCCTCATCTACAGCATGAGGAACAAGGAGCTCGAGGAGGCACTGAGGAAACTGATTCAGTTGCTAATATTTTAGCAGCAAGAAGCTGCCCATCTCTAGTCACAAGCAATATCCAATCGATCTCAGGCAACTCACGTGCTTTGGGTGTTCTATCTGTGACACTCATGTTTGTACACAACTGCTGGAAATTATCTCCAGAGGCACAAAGTCCATCTGTCTGACCCAGAGGCCTTCTGTTCATCTGTCTACCACTGCATCAGAGCTGGCCTCCCAAGTAGCATCTCTGTAATAAAAGGGGATTTCCTCAGGACAATGCCTGAAGGCTGGGCTCTTCTTCCAATGCTGGTGCCAAGAATGTGCTCAGGGAGTTGCACCCCAAAAGGCCTTTTGCTGCACATGAGTTCTCCATGGGCTAAGGGGGACGCGCTCATAGGGTGATGTGTTAGGAAATAAGGGCAGGATTCTGCCCTCACTTGTGGGTGCCGAGTACCCCTGGAGAGGGTGAGTGGTATCTGCCGGGGACTGTCTCACATATTACGGGGCTGGTGACAGATGCCCATCTTTCTGGAAGGGAATATGGAGTCACCGGTGGAGCACAGGGCATCCCCAGGGTCAGCGTGTGCCTGGGATGGGCAGTGAGTGGAGACTCACAAAAGCAAGTGCAGGCACCCAAAGCAAAGGGCTAAACCAAAGAAGGCACTGAGTGAGGGCTCTGCAAGCTCAGCAGAGCCAGCAGGGACTCAGCAGGCCCAGGGAAGGGACACTCCAGAGCGGTTCTTGTCATCCACCTACAAACCACGGTCTGGGTGCAACGACACATCTGAACCCGTCCTGAGCCATTTGAAATACCGCCTTTGCTTTGAGCATCTTCCACAGCCACAGACCCTGGGGAGGGGGGTGTCAGGTGCAATGCTGCTGGGCCAGCTGGCTCTGCCATGGCCAGTGCAGAGTCACCCCATGGCCCCACAGCCTGCTCGTGCTGCAGAGAAGCACTGACAGCCCAGGGCCCTGCGGGGAGCCGGGGAGGGGTGACGGAACAACCGGCCAGGCCAGCACAGGCACATTCACCTGGGGAAAAGCTCTCTGAGAAGCAGGGAACCCCCAGAAGGGCTGCTCACCCTGCCCTGAAACCCTCCACACTCCCTGTCCCCCCATGCCCTGTCCCAGCCCTGTTGCTGGCCAGCTGCCCTGGGCTGGGGCAGCTCCAGCCCCCCAGGAGGGGGAAAGGGCATGGGAGGAGCAGTCCAGGGAGCTGGGGGGAGGTCAGCGTCCCACTCTCTGGCTGGGAATGAGCCCTAGCTTGGGCAGAGGTGGGGATCGTTACATGGATCATTAACAGGATGAGCACAGGATGTAACATCAATCACAATACAGTGGTAGCTTTTGGTGTTCAACCTTTAGAGATATCACACCCATGGTGTTCAGTAAGGCTGGTTTCCACTTTTACTAAACAAATCCATTAACTGTTATAATAGATCATCATTCCTTCTCTTTCTTCTAAGCATTTTCCGATTTCAGACAGATGCTTGGTGTTCTGTTTGAGAAAACTGTCTAGTTGATGGAAGGTTACTCCAAGTGTTCCTGATGCTTTAAACAGTGCAAAAATAGGACATCATTTCTTCAGTCATATGAGAAATTAACTAGTAGGTCTGCTCCATGATTTGGGCAAAAACATATGACACATTACAATGGCAACTGCTGCCTTACTGTTATGGACAATATCAGGCTCACCGGCCACCATAACAGGGTCTGACCCTAGGTTCCCACTGAGACAGAAGTTTGAAGTCAGATTGGAGCGAAATAAAATTTAATGACACACATGCAATAATTACAGTTCAAGCTGGGTGGCTCCCAAGGCACCCCCCAAAGAGGGACCCCATTTGAACAAATCCCTGGGTAATTATACCCTTCCAGTCTAGTATCCACTCCACAGTTCTGAACCAATCATAATATTAGAGTTCGGGATCCTCCGGCTCCCGATTGGTCCTTTCTGTAGTTTCCAGGTGTGTTCTTTACTTCTTATCACACTTCTGCATAGGTGTCGATGGCCCTTTTACACCCTTTCTTGTCCCTCTGGAATCAGTCTTGTGGTTCCTTTGTTTCTTTCTTCTGTGCTCATCAATGCTAAACTGCTTATTTCTCTCTACAGCCCCCCCACCCCCTTATTTCTCCAACTTGAACTGGCTCTGGGGCCTTCTTTTACTTAATATCTACGTGAATGTTCACAGCTTGCGGCCTAAAGCTTCAGCAAATTTAGCTATTAATGCTAAGCAAGTTATGCTAGCAGATTAATTCTAAACAGCTTCAGTCCAATATTCTCTAACAGTCCTCCCTTTGTTTTTATTAAGCATCCCTGCTAATATGCTAAGCAGGGTTCCCCAAGTCTTTCGAGGCGTACTAACATTCTCCATAATTTTAGTAGAATTACAAACACTCAAATCACAAAACACACATATTTGAGTGATTACTTGTGTCTACAGTACTGTTATCTACGAATATAAGATCACAGAGGGTTCTCATACAAACACATCCTTTTCCACTATATACAAGTACAGTTTCAGGGGTTTCATCCAGATGTATTTCAAAATGACATTTAGTTCAGTGCCAAGACAAATGTCTTCAGCTTTGATAGTGTTACTCTCACAAATAAATATATATTTTTTAGGATTTTCAAACCTTTTTTGCATACCTAGAACATACTGGCTTAGCCGTTCATCTCTGTCCAACAGGCTGCTCTTAGCCGGGATATAAGTTCCTGGTATAGCCAACTGATGCCCAAATAAGACTTCTGCTGGGCATAATCCTACCGGTTGTCTAGGGGTTGTTCTAATTTCCCACAGCACTAAGTTTAAGGCATTAGGCCATTTGAGACCTGCCTGTGTACATACCCATGCTAACTTGTTTTTAATAGTTCTCTTCTCTATGAGTTCCTAGCATTTGATATAATCTCCCTAAAACTCCTGCTGAAAAGTGAGAACCCCTATCTGAATCTACAGTTTTCTGGTACTCCACACCTAGAGACAATTTCTTTTAACAAGGCTTTAATCACTGCAGTCTTATCTGCTTTGCAGGTAGGAAAGGCTTCCACCCATCCACTTAGTTGATCAACTGTCACAAGGAGATGTTTAAATCCTTCTGCTGCTGGCATGTCAGCATAGTCAATTTGTAGACACTGGAATGGAAAATAAGCCCGTGGGCAGCCTCCTCTGTTAATCTTTCGATGAGTATTGTTAAATTTTTGGCAAGTTGGGCAGGTTGTTGTTATGCGTTTTGCAACCACATGCACTCCGGGAGCTGCCCAGGTTTGTAGAATACATGAGGCGACAGTCAATGCTCCTCCATGTCCATGATCATGGTACCTCCTAACCTTAGAAAGTAAATACCTTAAGGGAAGGATGGGCTTACCCCTGATGGTCCAAATTCCTTTTTTCATCTTGAATCACTTCCCACTTTTTCCATTTCTCTTTCTCCTTCTGTGGTGTATCTTTATACACTTCTGCTGGATTCAATACATCTGGCCATTCTCATACTGGATCTGCAGTGGCTGCAAGTGGAGAGGCTGTCTAGCAACGGCTTTAGCTGCCTTGTCCACCAAGTCCTTTCTTTTAGCTACATCACAGGCTTCTTCTGTATGAGCAGGACAGTAAATAACAGCAATTTCTTTAGGGAGTTTCATCACCTTTAATAATTCCTGCACTTCTTCTCCATTAGCGAGTGCTTTCCCTGCAGATGTGAGGAATACCCTTTCTTCCCACAGCATTCCCGTTGCTTGACATACTCCAAATGCATATTTTGAGTCAGTATATACATTTACTCGCAGGTTCTTACCTATCTTTGCTGCTTGGGTTAATGCTATTAATTCTGCCCCTTGAGCACTTGAGACAGAGATAAGGAATTAGCCTCAAGTACCTCAAAGAGGTTGGTGACAGCATAGCCTGAATGGCGTTTTCTGTCCAAATAATAGGATGATCCATCTGTAAACAGAATTAAGTCTGGGTTTCCTAAAGGTTCATCTTGGAGATCCTCCTGGGGCTTGCTCGAGTTGACAACCACCTGTTCACAGGAATGATGAGGCTCTCCATCTTCAGGAAGGAGCAATAGCGTTGCTGGATTTAAGATGTTGCATCTCTTTAAGGACACATTATCTGCAAGTAATATTATTAGTTCATAGCGATGAGCTCTCTGTGGGGACAGTGCTTGAGCAGCATATTGTTTCATTAACAGCTCTACTTCATGTGGCACATACACAGTCATTGGGTGACCCAGAACTACAGGTCATGTTTTTTCAATAAGGGCTGCTGTAGCTGCTATCGCTCTGATGCATCCTGGAGTGCCTTTGGTTACCGCATCTAGCTGGGTGGAGTAATAGGCCACTGACCTATGGTGAGGACCTAGTTTTTGGGTGAGTACTCCACTTGCTACTCCCTGTCATTCATGAACGAATAATTCACATGGCTTACTATAATCTGGTAGTCCTAGAGCTGGGGCTGAGACCAATGCCCTTTTTACAGATATGAAAGCTTTCTCTTTTTCTGGACTCCAGATCAAAGGCTCTGTCTCCTCCTTTTTTGTTGCCTGGACCAAAGGTTTGGTAAGCTCTCCCAACCCAGGAATCCATGGCTGACAAAATCCTACAGCTCCTAAAAATCCCCTAAATTGCTTTTTTGTTATAGGATGGGGTATATTGACAATTGTCTTTACTCGTTCCGGATCAATTAACCTGTGTCTTTCCTTCAAGATAAACCCCAAATATTTTACCTCTTGTTGACACAGCTGGAGCTTGGACAGAGATGCTCAATGCCCTTTCTCAGCAAGAGCATTACATAGAGAAATAGTGTCTTTCAAACATGTCTCGTAATCTTTACTTGCTAATAACAAATCATCCACATATTGTATTAACACAGATTGTCCTGGAAGTTTGATATCTGCAAGATCATTTTTCAGTATACGCAAAAAAATAGTCAGAGACCCAGTAAATCCCTGTGGTAGCCTAGTCCAGGTCAATTGTTGTCCCTTCCAAGTGAAGGCAAAAAGATCTTGGCTGTCCTCAGCTACCGGTATACTAAAAAATGTTGCCGTTAAATCAATCACAGTAAAATAAGTTGCCCAATGGGGCATCTGTAATAATATAGTTGATGGGTCAGGAACTACTGGATGTGGAGTATGGTTAAACATGTTGGTTTATAACTCTTATAACTCTTAAGTCTTGTACAAACTGATACTCTGGATCCCCATCAGAATCCTGCCTATTCTTTTTCACTGGCAGAATCAGGGTGTTGTATGGGGATCCACAGACTCTAAGGATATCCAATTTTAAATAGTGATCAATTTGCTTTTGGATACTCTGCTCTGCTTCCTTTGGGATAGGGTATTGTTTAGCCGCAGGAGGTAATCCTCCCCTTGTTTTGATCGAGACTGGACTAGCTGAGTTCAATAGTCCAACATCAGTTCCTGAAGAGTTCCATAGCTTTCCAGGAACTGATTCTAATCCTGTTAGAATTTGCAGATTAGTTGACTCTGGTTCTGGTGTCTCAGCCAGAACACACGAGCCCATTAGTATTAATTTCATCCCTTCCGGCTGTAAGCAGATCTGAGTATCCAGGGCTTGTAAGAGATCTCTCCCTAAAAGGCAAAAGGGTGAATCCATAGAAATTATGAAACGTCCCCACACTCCTTTTCTTCCAATAGTGAGCAATAAGGGCTTAGTTAACGTTCATTCACCTTTCCCCATTACTCCCTGTACTGTTATTTTAACTGATGACTTACATCCTTTAGGCTCAAAATTCAGAAGGGAAAGGGTAGCTCCAGTATCCACTAAGAAGGGAATTTCTTGACCTGCTATATTTGCCATTACCTGCCCCCTGAAATCCAAATCTATATCCCATGAATTTACCCCAGTTCCCACAGTATTTTCTGGGTCTCCCATCTCCTGTCATTGTGGACTGGCTGGGAATTGCCTGGCGTCATTCCCAGTACTCGACTGAATCATGCTGTCCCCTCTAATCCTAGGCATGCAGGGCTTCACTGGACATTCCCGCTTCCAGTGCCTTTGTTCCCTGCAATAATAGTAATAATCATTAACTTCTAAGCGTACAACATGTTCGCTTTGATTCCGTCTATCTCCTCTGGCCCTTTCTCGCCCCCTTCCTCTGGTTTCTTTAAACTCGTCTCTTAACACAGCCACTAACACACTCACTTCCTCTTTCTTTTGTTGCTTCTTTTCTTTCACCTTCTCTTCATCTCGACCATTATATACAAATGTGGCTAAGCGTACTATTTCTTCCATAGACTTCCCTGGCCAGTCAGGAACATGTTTAGAAAAATACTTCTTAATGTCAGAGGCCGTTTGATCTGCAAATGTAGAAACCATTAGAGGCCTGTTAGCCTCGACTTCTGGGTCTGTCCCCCCTCCAAGCATTCTGATTTGTTTAAATAGTCTGGAAAGGAAAGCTGAGGGGTGTTCCTCAGGTTGTTGCTGACACTCCCTTATTTTAGACCAATTCGCAGTCTTTTGTCCTGCCAAAAGTATAGTATAGCTTCTTCTAAGTCTTGCCTGGCTAATTGCAACTGCCTGTAATCTGCCTCTGCATTATAATTCCACCCGGAGTCCACAGCCAGCCAGGCTGTTTGAGCAGCCACAACACCCCCCTCTCCTGCCCAACGACGGTTTACATCCAGAATTGAGTGTTTTTCATCTGGAGTGAACAAGGCTTCAAGGAGCATTTGCACATCCCCCCACGTAGGATCATACGCCCGTACTATTCCTCTTACAATTTGTAACACTTTCTCGGGATCTTCCCTAAGCCTGGGAGTTGTTGACTCCATGCAATCCAATCTTGGGGCCCCCAGGGTCAGTAAATTCGCGTTGTAGCTACCCGAGGTGCCCCGTCTGGACCTGGCAGGGGCAATCCTGGCACAGGAACAACATGCAAAGGGGCCTGAAAGGCAGAGGGGGAAGGCAAGGGGGGTATAGAGAAGTTGAAACAGAGGATAGCGCAGAGGGTGGAGTGGTTTCCACAAGCGTTTTAGCAGCTGCACTACTTTCAATACTCTGAGAAAACTTTTCTTTGCCCAACTGTCCCATACATACCAATAATCCATTTGTCCGGGGAAACCTATCCTGCAAGTGGTGACGCAGGAAAGTTAACTCCTGATGATCAAAGGATCCCTGCAGCGGCCATCGTTCTGCTGGGTTACCATCCTTTGTCAGGAACAGCCAATCCTCCTGACATAGTTGGATCAACGCCCCCCACATTTTTTTTTTTCCTCTTACGTTCTTGGTACCATCAATCTTACGCCAGTTTTGCAGAATTTCGGCTAAGGGTGTCCCCTTTTCTATGCCAAACTTATTTCCCATATTGAGTTCCTGAAAAGTGCATCTTATGCTGATCAGGCAGCACACTTCCTTATAATATACCTTTTTTTTTTTTCTTCCTCCTCAGCAACACCAGAATTTAAATTTTCATTACCCCCTGCAGCCGGCATGTTTACACTCTCTCTCTTTCTCTCTCTCTGGGAACCGCACTCACACCACCCGAGTCTTTGACTGCTAGGACTGCCGTCCCTTCGCAGTGGGCGGCTCTGTCAGCCGACGGGTGCCCCTTTCGGTTCCCAGGTCACACACACACACACCAGTCACAGTACCAGTATCTACACTCACACTAGTCACAGTAACTCTAAGTTAGTCTTGCGGTGCGCCTTATGCTGATCAGGCTGCGCACTCCCCCCTTCCAGCCGAAGTGAGATGGGACTCGAACCCTCTCAAATCCTGGGAGTGGGACTCGAACACACCCCAAACCCGGGAGTGGGACTCGAACACACCCCAAAACCTGGTACGCCTTACGGTGATCAGCCCGTGTACCCCTTACCTGGTACGCCTTATGGTGATCAGCCTGCGTACCCCTTACAGTGCACTTTGTTACCAAACCAGAATTTAGAATTTAGGCAGAAATTTAAGACTCGCCCTCTCGGTGCCTCCCATTGCCAAAGATCCCAGGCGAACTCACCCGATGGCGCCAGATGAACATTGGAGATGAGAGGCCCCAACGGTGGTCGCCTAGGGTCCCATCTGGGTCGCCAAACTGTTATGGAAAATCAGGCTTGCCGGCCTCCATAACAGGGTCCGACCCTAGGTTCCTGCTGAGGCAGAAGTTCAAAGTCAGATTGGAGAGAAATAAAATTTAATCATACAGGTGCGGAAATTACAGCTGGAGCTGGGTGCCTCCCAAGAGGGACCCCAAACAAAGAAATCCCTGGGCAATTATACCCTTACAATCTAAATTCCCCACCCCTTAAGCGATAGTTTGGACCAATAGTAATAGTTAGGTCTGGGTTCTTCCCCTTCTTCACTGGGCCCCTTCATTGTCTCTAGGCAGGCTGCTTCTTATCTTCAAGGTTGGCTACTCCTGCTGTTCCTGTAACTTCTTTATCCCTCCAGCTTGAACCGGCTCTGGGGCCCTCTTTTACTTATCTAAGCAAAAGTTCACAGCCTGAGGCCTAAGGCTTCAGCAAATTTACATACTAATGCTAAGCAAGTTATGCTAAGCAATTAATTCTAGACAGCTTCAGTCCGATATTCTTTAACAACCAGCACTGGCGTATCAGGCACTGACCCACAAGTGACATCACAACCACAAATGGCAGCCATGGGCCTATCACTGGCCTATCAGGCACTGAGACACAAGTGACCTCACAACCACAAAAAGCAGCCATGGGCCTATCACTGGCCTATCAGGCACTGAGACACAAGTGACCTCACAACCACAAAAAGCAGCCATGGGCCTATCACTGGCCTATCAGCCAATGAGCAACAAGTGACCTCACAACAATGAAAACCAGCCATGGGCCTAGCACTGGCCTATCAGGCACTGAGACACAAGTGACCTCACAACCACAAACAGCAGCCATGGGCCTAGCACTGGCCTATCAGGCACTGAGCCACAAGTGACCTCACAAGCACAAAAGCAGTAATGTGCTTGATGCTGTCTAATCAGATACTGAAGCAAAAGACACCTCACAAGTACAAAAAGGAGCAATGTGGCTGCTCGTCACCTAGCAGATACTTAGGCCAAATGACTCCACAAACACAAAGAGCAGGAATATGCAGCGAGCTGGACTGTCAGGTGCTCAGGCTGAAGTGACCTCACAGGCAGCCATGAAGCCATATAGCTGCTCCTGGTCTGTTAGGCACTGAGGCACAATTGCCCTAAACCAGCACAAACAGTAGCAATGTCCACGCTGATCGGCAGTCACATACTGATGAACAACTGACCACAAAAGCACAAACAGCAGCAATGGGCCTGCTCCTGGTTTATGAGGTGTTGAGACACAAGGCACCTCACCATCATCACCTAAGCTATGGCCATGCTGTTGGCCTACCAGCTGCAGAGGCACAACTCACCTCACAAGTGCAAATGGCATTGATGTGCCTGCTGCTGACCTATCTGGGACCAAGTCGCAAGGGATCGGAGAAGTGCAAACCTTCACAGAGGACAAGCTCACCTGGGACACTCTCACGTCCCTCGATTACGCTGTTATCACTCCATACAGCACAGTCTTCTGCAAATGGCTTTCATCTCCTGGCAAGACTCTCTCCACATCATGGGACAGCTCCACTCTATCATCCGGGCAACAAATCACAAAAGGAACAATTGGTCTTGCTTTTCCTTTAGTACCATCAAGTCCAACCTGGGAGCCTTTGCACTGCAGCACCTACACAATGACAGCAGCATGCCACTTCCATTTCTAGTGCATTTCTAGGGACAGAGATCAGCTGACGGAGCAGCTCCACTGCAAAGGGTTTCCCACACTGTCACATCAACTCACTACTGCACCAGGCATCAACCTGACGCCAGACCTCTGCTCTGCCACTTAGTCTACAAACACACCGTCTCTGCCCCACACAGCTGGCTCTTCTCCTCAATACAAGCAAGTGCCAGCAAGAAGAGATGCATGCAGGACACTCGCCACTTGCACACTCCACAGCCACTGCTCTGCTCACTGCCTTCCTTTGGCTCCATAACCCAGACACACAGCCAAGCTCTTGCGGTAACACCACAAGGTGGCCAAGGCACTCTAGGCTCACAAGGCATGTACAAATGAGCAGCACAAGATCAGGCACAGAGCTGCCTCCTTGCACGATGCTGCTCTTTTCAGAGGGAAGGATCCTTCTTTCTTTGGGCACAGCAGGCTGCTGCTTTCCACCCCCATCCCCTCACGAACATCCAGCTAGGGATGGGGGGATGGGGATTTTCTGTAGTAATACAAAAGATACAGATAGAACGCAGAAACATTTGAGAGTCCTGAAGGCCTCCCGAGCCCAAAGTAACCTCGCTTCCTTTCCTTTAGTTCCTTGGACAAGGAGCCCTGGGGAAGGGAGAAAGGGTGCAGAGGCTTTAATGTGAGGCCCAAGCAGTGAGACAGTCCCACACTGGATGGCTGCTGAAATGACAGCTCTCCTGGCTGCGCAGGCTCTGCACCAGCAGTCCAGGTGCCACAGCTGGCTTCACAGAGCACTGAGGGCTGGGTGCCACGGACAACCTGGCCCTGGGCACATCTTCACCCCTCCCAGAGCCAGCAGCCCAAGAACTCTGAGACTTCCTCAGGTCAAGCTATGGACACTTTGGGGCCTCACACAAAGGCACTCAAGACAAGCTGGCATTTATTATAAGGGTCTTGGACTCGTCCTATATGGCATCACAAACTTCGAGGAAAAGGAGGGGAGCACAAGAGCATTTGCCATGTGGGCTGGCAGTAACAGCATTTGTGGGAGGAGGAATTTGCAGCACAGCAGAGATATCAGGAGGTGAACCCACATCCCAAGTCACCCACGGAAGCCAGGCACATTTATGGAAGCCTTTGCATCCATGCATGAGTGGAGCAACCTAGAAAGAAAGAAAGAAAGAATCGGACTGTTACTGTCAGTTCTGCTGGCCTTACATAGTCACAACAGTCAGGGGCAAATGTCTCCCCTCTATGCTGAGCTGTATTGGTGAGAGCACAGCCAGCAGGACCACCGAGATGTTCTACCCCTCTTTTTGGCACAGGTGACACCATGTCTGTATTCCGGCTCCTGTTTGGGCTCTCCAGTTCTGCAAAGGCACTAACACACTGCAGGGAGTCCAGCACAGGGACACCAAGATGGTCAGGAGCTGAAATGTGGGGCATATAAGGAGAGGCTGCAAGAGCTGGGTTTGTTCAGCCTAGACAGGAAAAGGCCAAGGGGGATCTTCATACTGTGCACAGCTACCTTATGGAGGGCACAGAGAAGATGGAGCCAGATTTTCTTGGAGGTGCACACTAAGAGCAAGAGAGGAAACAGGGACATATTGGACAATGGGAAATTCTTCTGAGATGTTAAGAAGAAACCTTTTTCTCCGTGAGGGTGGCCGAGCTGTGGCACAGGGATCGAGAGAGGTTCTCAGATCTCCATCCTTGGAGATAATCAAAACTCCACTGGAAAAGGCCCCAAGATACATCCTCTACTGGCACCTGCCTTGACCAGGGTGTTGGAGCCCTACCTCCAGATGTCTCCCCCATTGCAGTCTCAAGGAATCTGCTATTCTGAGACTCTTGCCAAAGGGACCAGTGGCTTTGGAGATGCCACCTCCACCACTGACCAAGGACAGGTGTCTCAGAGCCACCCATCGCCCTCAGAGGCCTGACTTCTTGTGAGGGGGCACCTCCCCTCTCTGCAAGGGTCTGCGTAGGAACAAAGTCGAGAAATGGCAATGACTGCTTTGATTATCTCTCTGAGGGATCGGAATGGATTAGTGTCTGAGATGGGAAGATGCAATGAGGGTCCAGCTTCAACAGAAAGCCTTTAAGGAAGGAGAAGATAACTTTCTCCAGGGCAGTCAGTAAAAGCCCAAAGACTCACGGAAGCATCAAGACCTTCCCAAACTGCAAGCCTGAACCTCAGCTGACAGAAACCACCACACTGCAAGCATCCCTGCCTCGCACCACGATGCTCCAAGGAGGGAACATGGTCACCAACAGTCCTCACCCAGGTCTCCCAGAAGGACTCTTTGATGGCAGGCTGGGCTCTGGGAGCAGAGCACTGCTCTCTCCACCCACCTACTCCCAGGCTGAGCAGCAAAACACTGGCGCCAACATCTGGCTCCACCATAGGGCATCTTGCACTGTAAACATGCTGCTACCCCCGCACCTCACAGAGGGTTGGCAGCCAACATGCGCCTCTGCATCAGCGACACACAGGGCACAGCACCACACACGGCAGCACACAGGGCACCCGCAAGTGCCCCAAAACACACAAAGCCCAACTCTCCAGCCCTTCTATTCCCTTCTAGGCCTCCAAAGCCTTGCAACAGGCAATGCCTCTAAACAGCCACTCACAGCCCGAGGCCTGCTCACTTCCCACCTCAAGGACGCGGAAAGCAAGTGCTCTCACAGGGGCTGATCGGGCCAGCTCTTGCCTCTCGCTTGGGCCTCAACTTCTCTGAACAAGAAATCTCTTTGAAAATGTGGACCATACCTTTTTTTTTGGGGGGGGAGGGGGTGACATTCCTTCTGTCTCCTCCAACAGCCTTTGCACCCATTCTACAATGACTGCATACGTGAATGGAAAAATCAGAGACCTCAAACGGGTTACATCTCCAAATGTGTCATAAAAGCAGGTGGACACCTCAAAGACAGAGACAGCATTCGGACCTTGCAGGAAAATCTCACAAGCTCCCTGCTGTTTTGACAGGGGCAATTTCTAAAGCACACACATGCTGGGAGTAAGAGATTACTAACACCACTGCTCACACCAGCACTAGATTCATTTAGCAGCCACAAAAGTCTAGGTGGACTCCCTAGATGACTGGGAGGAGGCTGCAAGCTTCTACTTAGCAACAAGTGGAAAGGCATACTCCATGTCCATGTTCACCACAGAACATCATCCACATTTGAAATGTAGTGGTACTAATTCATGATGACAAAGTGGAATAAAATGTGTGTCAGATGGTGTGGAACATCGACTTCTGCTTGATTAAGTAATTGCATTTCTGTATCGCTGTAGAGCTCTGCAGTCGTCAATCCCTCCTCTGAGCACACGCAACAAACCCAAAAGTGACCTCACCACCAACAGCCAAGACATCTGTCTTCTCCTCACCTCTCAGCTGCTCACATAGAGGTGACCTCACAAGTGCATAAAGCCGCCAGGTGCCTGCTGCTGGCCTACAGGCTTCAGAGGCAGAACTTTCCTCCAAAGAACTTCCCCAGCCATCAACTACTGCTGGCCTAGCAGCTACTCTGACAAAAGAGACCTCACAAGCAACGCCCATGCCTAACTGCCTGCTGCTGGCCTAGCAGGCACTCAGAAAGACATCACCTCACACTCACCTTCACAGCCACGTCTCTGTCACTGGCCTAGAAGCCTCTGAGACAGAAATTACCTCACTATAACTTCCTCAGCCATGAACCAAATCCTGCCTTATCAGCTGCTCAGGCAGAAATGATCTCAAAAAGACAGATCCCAGCCATGGACCTGCTGCTGCCCTATCAACCGCTCAGGTAGAAATGACCTCACAGTCACCTTTCCAGACACATCTCTGCTGCTATCCAATCAGGTCATCACTCACAAGTGACCTCACAAGCAACAGACAAGCCTTGTTCCTGCTGCTGGCCTATCAGGTACTCAGTCAGAAATGGCCTCATCATCAACAGCTGAGCCATGTGCCTCCTGCTGGCCTGTCAGCTACTTAGAAAGAATTAACCTGACACCAGTAATTTTCTGGCATAGCTCTCATAGACAGTGGTGACCTCACTACCCACACCCTGACCATGGGGCTCTTGCCACCTGCAGCTCCCCCTGCCTTCCCCCAAGGCTCAGCCAGCTCCTCAACGGCCTCCCTGATTCACCTCGTGGCCCCACAATGCTCATAGTGCAGGAAAACACCCATCACGTACCAGGTACTACCCCAAAAGAAGATTAGCTTTTGCCTAGGTAGTCCCTACACGTAGCCCATAAAAGTTAAGAATTGGAAAAAGGCCTGCAAGGAATTCTTGGCAACATTTTTGAAAAAGATGATTTCATGGGATGAGCAATAATGAACCTGAAGACATCAGGGCCTCACGTCCCAGGCAGAGGGAGAAGCCTTCCCACAACTCAGAAGTCTGGTTCCTTCCCCAATGCTGAACAAAACCAGAAAATCCTCCACACATCCAGGACAACAAGCATTCTCGTATTTCATGGTTTCACCTTCTGGAGTTCCCTGCAGCAAAGCAGCCCCATTGCCAGCACCGCTGCCCCTGCCCTGGCGGGAGGGCACCCACCGCCATTTGAACGCACCTGCAGCCCCACCAAACCCACTCACACCCGCTCTCTCGCCCGATCACTTCTCGCCTCCTTTGCTCACGCTCCTCTTTCACCTGTTTCTTTGACATCTTTTTTTTCCCCCATGTTGGACTGCAATTGGCTGACAGAGCCATCAGTGAAATTGATGCCCGCCCTCCTCCTCCTTCCAGCCAATAGGAGGGCTGCACTGGGGCAATGCCATGGCAACGCTGGGCCCTCCTCCCCTGGTAGCCAGCTCCGCCCCGTCCCCCGCGGTCAGGCGCCATGTTGTGGGTGGCAGCACAGGGCGTGGCAGGGCCTGGGGGCAGCGCGGCACTGTGTGGGTGGGCAGTGTGGGGCTCCGGGGCACGGCTGCTGCCCCGGTGTGGCTGGGCTCTGCGGCAGGGTCCCGACGGGGCTGCTGGCTGCCCTGCGCCCTGGGGGCCGTGCAGGGAGTGGGGGGCAGTGCTGGGGCCTGTGCTGGTGGCAGCCGTGGCGCCGGCATGGGGGCCCTGGGGCTGGCGGGGGCGCGGGAGCCTGCAGGCAGTGTCCTGCTGCCCCCAGGGCAGGGCAGGGCAGGGCAGGTCAAGGCAGTGTCGTCTTGCCCCTCCTGCCCTGTCAGGACCCTCAGGCAGGGCTCTCACGGCAGCCCGCAGCCCTGACCAGCCACCCCCACAGCCTGGGATCCAAAGCAGTTTTTGCAGTTAACAGTCTCAGTGCGACACCTCAGGAAGGAGCTCCCGAAGCCCTTAGCCTTGGTGGAGAGCCGCAGGAGTGTTGGAAACAAGGAACTGCGGTCCAGGCTGATGGTGTCCATCCAGCAACCTTCCATCTTGCTTGCCCCCCTGCCCTTGGCTCACCTCTCCAGCGAAGGAGGAAGGACACTCTTCCCGTCTCATCACCCAAAACACCTCTCCAACATGTCTCTGCTCCTCTGCCTGTCAGTGAAGGTCCCAATGTGGCTCCCGTCCCTCCTCCTTACCATGGTGTGGCTCCAAAGGGCAGCAGTGGGGAGGGCATCAGCAGTGCCCAGCAGCAACTGGGCCTTGCAGGGAACTGAAGGCACCACTGCAGGACCAGGGAGACCTCCCTGTGATGCAGCACATCCCACTGTGACCTCAGCTCGTGTCATCTGGGGGCTCAGTAGGTCACTGCCATGGAGATGGCCCAGCCAGAGAGAGAGCAGAGAGATTTCCCCTCACATCCTGGAAGCAGTCACCTCCCTTCAAAACAGTTATTTTCCAAAACTTGCTGATAAATCCTTCAGGAATGTCTCCAGATGGTGTCAAACACTGTGAAATATCTCAAATGGGGCACTGGAGAAGTCGATTCTGCACCCCTGCACTGACCGGTCTCTGCGCTGGGCAGACCTGTGTGGGAAGCCAGGGCTTTGGGATTAGTCTGGGGTTTGGCATTTTTCAAAGCTGAGATCAAAGTCACATGGGATGAAACATCACAAAGTGTGGCCACGGGCTGAGATGCTTTGGTGAGCCTCAAAACTGGTTTCTCCTGTGGGTCACTGTTTTTGTAGAAGTAGGATGTAGGACAATATGGGACAGGATGTAGCCTTCCTCTTTCAGACACTAAAGCCACACTCTGCTTTTAAAAGTCCTCAACAAGGTTTCTCAGTCTGCAGTGCTTAAGATAGAGATGATCTGCCAGAAAAAAGCAAACATGCCCCTAAGACACATCATCCAGAGGGCTTTATCCAGGACCCTGATCTCTGCCAGGCTCCAAAGCCATGGCGAGGCCAGGGAGCAAGTCTGGGCAAGTTTTCTCATTTCCCATGAATTTTTCCCAGCTTTCCTTCTGGCTGAGTTTGCGGAAAGACAATTCTCATCTCTGAGCTTCAGTTGGTCCTTGTGGTTTTCAGTGTCACCTTGGGGCAGTGCTTCTCCCTGGGTACACTCCCTGGCACCCTGGACACCCCTGGGAGTTGTGCAGCCCTGGTACCCTGGATTTCCCACAGTTTTGACCCTGGGCTTCTCAGGACATGCCCACACACTGCTGTGCTGCTGTCCAGGCTCCGGTGCAGAGTCTATGAGGCAGCGAAATGCCTCAGGACCTGTATTTTGACTCATTCAGAAGTTTGTGAGATGACCAGCTCCCAGCTCTGCAGCTGCTGAAGCTTGAGAGCATCCCTGCAACCAACCTTCGTGCTCTTCCTAGTCTCTGCACAGTCCTGGGGCAAATCTTGCAGAAGGGAGACTCCATCCCCTTGAATACTGTCAGAGATGTGGCTTTCCAAGTCACTGCAAAGGGAAGGATGTGTTTACTCATTTCTTTTGGTTGCTTATTCAGTGTCTGGCATTCCATCTATGGCACTGTGAGCCCTGCTCTGCAGCCTGGTGTCTCTGCCCTTTCTCTCCCCTGTCTCCTCTGTGTCTACTCACTCTTCTCTGCACACCAGGGGCATGGGAAGTGTTGCTTTAGAGAGCTCACTTGAAGCTGTGACATGTTGTGGAGCTGAAGGCTTGATTGAAGCTAGTCTGGGATACGGCTGTGCCCCCACACCCCCTCCTGCCCCCTTGCCTGAGGGTCCAGGAAGGTCTCCAGGGAGAGCAGTGGCTTTGGGGGTGGGTGGGATGGGTTTCTTGCGGCAGCCCAAATTTCTGCCTGGGTTGCTCTGAGCACCCAGGGAAATCCCTCTTGTCTAGGGACTGGAATCAAGGCTTTTCCAGACTTTTGTACAGAAACACAGCCTGGTCCGGGATCCCCAAGAGCAGCATGGCCCCCGGCATGGCACAGGACCCCAAGGAGCTGTACATCTCTCTCCCATTTCCACACATCCTGATTAAATTGACAATGTCTAACATCACCTTTATAGCACATTATCTGGACATTGCAACATTACAACATTGTGACACCTCCCCTAACTCTTTGTTCATTCAAATTGACAAAGCTGAACCTAGCTGCTGATTTGCACTTCAGGGAGTTTAAAACTTGCTCTGCTTTTCAGTAGTCTCTCCCTTTAGCCAAGTCCTAAATTCTGTTTATAGCTAACATTTCCTATCTATTAAAAAGATTTTTATTAAGGCTGTCCCTTGTGGAAAGTGGACCTCACTGGAGGCAGCTGGGACTCAGCATGCAGTTGAGAAGTGCATTTTATTTTTTATAAACTGTATCATATTTTATTTTTCTTTGTTTGCAGTTAAGAGAAATCCTGCTGTATCTGCAGCTAGTTGTCTAAGGAAAGCAGGTGGGAATTGGGGCAGATGAGCTGTAACATTCAGTTGCAGACTTCACTGGAATAAGGGTAGCTTTTAACCAGAGTGATGTAAGGCCCAGGTGGCTGATGAGAGAAATGGCAGGGTTGGGGAGATGGGGAGGAAGGTTGTCCATACAGTGCCTGACCTCTGGGACACTGCTTTTCCTACATGTCCAGACTTCATTAGGAGACACTCTGGATTGATATCAATTGGAGAATGTTGCCTTCACTTATTCTGAAAGCTGAATGATAATAATAATAATAATAATAATAATAAGACCCTTTAAAATCAGAAATATGTGTATATTATTGACGTGTCCACCTTTCAGCTACACACCAGAAACCTCTCCAATTAGCCACACAAGACTTGAAGAAAGTTATAGGGAGAGACCTGGTTTGTCAGGGCTTTTTGCTTTTTAATAGGTCCCATGGTATATTTGGTGCTGAGTCCATGAACCTCAGCTACTGCCAGGAGACTGAACAAAACATCGAAGATATCAAAGTCAGAACTAAACCCCAAAGTTTTGTAGAGCATGACTGGGTCCCACTAGCAACAAAGACTCCCCAGGGGCTGATTAGAGCAGAAAATTGTAATCACTGACTACAGGTAGGCAGAGGAAATACTCAGGTGGCTCTGATGCCACGTAAACCCTTGATGTGTTTTATCAAGGAAAATGGCCAAGCACGGACAGCGAACCCCTGGAAAGGGAGATTCTTTCCCCCATGCATTGCCCAGGGCTCTTCCTGGGGTCAGTGTGCGGGTGAGGGTGTGCAATGCTGAGTGCAGGACAAACACACAACACCTCTCAGGGTCCCCTGAAGGGTGAGGGGGAGCAAGGCCCCGGTGTCTCCTGGTAGGCCTCGGTGGCAGAGACAACAGCCATAGCCAAGAGGACAAAGACCTCAGTTCTGCCAGGGCCCTTCAGCCTTGGCAGCACCCTTGGTCATCTCCACCACAGGCCATCCTATGCTTTCCCACACCTGCGCCTGTGTCCCTGCAGACTGTAGACACCCAACCTGCTTCCTCACCTTGCTCTCACCCTGAGATCTCCCTCCCTTCACTGATGTCTCTCCATCCTCACTGGCTATTCCTTGAAACACAAAGCCAAGGGCTGATCACAGACTCCCTCTGGGTGGCCTGCTCCACCACAGCACTACCCTTCAAGTGATATATCTTCATCCTAATGTCCTGTCTGAAGTTCTCAAGCTGCAGGCTGGGGCTGTTTCTTTTTTTCATACTGCTTCCCAGTACCAAGAAAAGCTCCTGGCAGCCCCCAAATAGGACACACTAGTGCTGAGTTGAGGGGGATAATAACTCCCCTTGTCTGGGTGGCCACCTTCCTCCTAATGGAACCCTGTAGGCATCTGGCCTTATTTGCAGTGAGCGTGCACCACTGGCTTGTATGGCATCCCTCGTAATGCCCAGGCACTTCTCCTGAGGCCACTCTTTAGATGTTCGGATCCCAACCTGTCCTGATGCACAGGGTTATTCTTCCCCATGTGCAGGACTTGCCACTTCTCTTTGTAAAACTTCATGAGGTTTCTCTTGGCTGAATCCCTTAGTTTCTCAAGGTCCCCAGACTGAAGGTCCTTGTGTCAGCTGTTAATGTGTGTGTGTAGATGGCTCACCCAGACTTGTGGTGCCTCTAACAAGACAACAGCATGAGGTATTGCAGGTCACTTCAAGGACTAGTTTAATGGAACTAGGAGGTACTAGTTGAATGGAATTGCAGACCTAGGTAGGAATTACCATGGCAACCATCTCAGAAATGCCAAGTGAGGGTACAAAGCAAGCACAACCAGGTCCTATGGGGAAAGGGTAAAGAGAGGTGGTCTGTTTGTATGGGAAAGTATAAGGATAGTAAGAGAGTAGAACTTGGAAGGGGTAAAGGGGAGAAAAAGAGAATAAAAGGTGAAGCAAAGGAGTGATCAGGGCTGTTCAGGGCACCTGCCAAGCAGCCCTGCATCTGCACATCTCTGACTAGAGCAGGACAGGAAAGATACTTGATCTGATCATACGTGTGTCTGACTTACTTCCATGGTCAGCAGAACCGAGTGCTTTCCCTACCATCAAAGAGAGAAGACCCTTGGTGGAAGGAATAAAATAATGTTGGAGGCTGGATGGGACTTCATGTGGCCTCTAGCCCAACCTTGTGTTCCCTGCAGGGTCAGCTTTGGGGTGAGGCCACGTTGCTGAGGGCTTGATCCAGTCTTGAAAACCTCCAGGGATGGAAATGGCACAGCTCCCCTGGGCAACAGAGACCCTGCAGTATCCAAGGCCAGAGAGAAACAGAGCTGGGCCATGCAGCTATGGTAGGAGAGGTGTTTGGCTCCTGAGCTGACTCTGCAGCACCTTAGCGCCTGTGATGGAGGTGACCAGATATCCAGGAAGGACAAGTTGCCCCTGAGAAAGTCCCTGGGCCTGAACAGCCTGTGATCCTGCCACACTGTGGGTGAGCAAAGGTTTCGGGAGAGGAGAGCTAGTGGGGTTTGAAAGTGTAGGCATATGTGTGGAGACCTTGGTGTGATGTGCCTTCCATCTTGGCAGCATGCTCAGATGTAGATGGGATAGACTTTGCCTAAAGGCAGTGGTGGGAATCCCTTGTTTGGGAACAGGTAGGAAATCTGAGATGCCCTGGGGTGTTTGTTCACCAGCCACTCCAAAAGGGCCTGATTTTCTTGTTGGTCCCATGCTGTATCTGCTAGAAACATGGTGGTTGTGTCAGACACCCCATGCATGTGACATGGCCCTGCAGGCCTATTGTCATTGCATGAAATCAAGTGTTTGCACTGAATTACATAAGCTATTTGCAATGTCTGGATTTGCATAGGTCTGAGCTTCTTAGTGAGTGGAGCTCTAGGGGTAGTAGGCATCGAGTGTCATTTCAGATGGCCAAGGAGATTCTACACCTGGTCCCCAGCTGATGCTCTAGAAGGATGTGGGTCATAGTTGCTTCATCAGAGCAGGCAGACATTTGCACATGTGTTGGACCACCTCTGTCCCTTCTAAAGTCCCAAGGAGTGTGTGTGTGTACAGCTGATTCCTTCCCTCCATCTCCACTGATTACAGTGGGAGCTTGGACAAGAAGCCCACATGCAGAAACCCATCCTGTGCACCCCAGAAGTTGGGCAAGAGGAAGCCTCCTCTGAGTTTGTGGAGCGCACAGGAGGGAACTGAATCCCACTCCATCCCAGGAGCTTCTCAGTGGGCATTAAATGTTTTGATTAACTCCTCTAAATCAGTTTCTGAAGCACAAGTTAATGAACTCCCTTCTTGGCCCTGTCCAGGTGTCCTGTCTTCTTAAGAGATGGGAGCAGGACATTCCAGAGTGGGACATTTCCATCTCTCTTAGATAACTGTCCTGTGATGAGACCAGCTGCAATGCTGGACTCAGTCTCTCTCCACTGTTTAGAGAGGGACCATCAGTGATCATTTTAGACTACTTCAGTGGATATTCTCCAGGGGTGACCCTGCAGCCTTTCAGGAACTGTCAGCCCTGGAGCCCCAGGAACATCTCGAGGCTGCACAGGGGACAGAGAATGTCATGTCTTCAGCTGGGCCTGTGTTCCTGAGCTGGGTCTGTCTCCTGGGACTGCAGGAGCCCATGGCAACCTGGTAGGTGCTGCAGAGAGACAGCTCTGTCCAGGAGCAGCTCCTCTTAAAGGAGCAGCAAGACTCAGGGCACTGCCTGCAGGCTCCAGGAT
This sequence comes from Apteryx mantelli, assembly GCF_036417845.1. Classification (NCBI taxonomy): domain Eukaryota; kingdom Metazoa; phylum Chordata; class Aves; order Apterygiformes; family Apterygidae; genus Apteryx; species Apteryx mantelli. The sequence goes on from NC_089997.1 coordinate 5,880,923, forward strand.
GAGATGAGGCACTCAGAAGTTAAAGACAGTCAGGAATGGGAGGACAGCTGAGAGCTCACTGCAGGGAGGAATCTTCACAGCCCTTCACACAGTAAGTCTCTGGCTGCAGGGCAACACTGCTGTGGTTCCTGGAAGGTTCTTCTGAAGCTGGTGCCTTCTGCAGCTGATAGGGTCTGTCAGGGTGGCTCTGCCAGCTTCTCCTGTTTGGACCAGGTAGTGCTTAGAGCAGGGATTCCCAGCCACACCGTCAGAGGGACAGGGCATCACAGCTACCTTCTCCCAGGGATGGTGGAGGGGTGTGAAGCCAGGGAGTGCACCCCGGTCTGCATGGGCCATAATTCAGAGCAGTGTCCCTACACCCCAGGGTGCTGTGTGCCTGGGGCAGTGACTCTGTTGCCTGTGAAGTTCAGCACTCAGCCTGCCTGGGGAACTCCCCACGGTGCGGTGGGGAGAATCTCTGGGTGGAAGGAGTGACCTCCAGCAGGGCAGATTCATTCTCCTGTTGAGAAGGTGCTGCATGGGGCAGGGCTGCTCTCAGCTCTAGTTCACTCCCAGGACATTTTCTGAAGGGGACTTTTCAAGAGGAAGGTGTAGGCTGGTTGTACTTGCAAAGAGCAGAGCTTTCCTTCCTGAGTCTGTGCCTAATCTACCCATCCTTTGACAGCATTGGAATGGAAACAGAATTGTTTACTTTAGACAAGTAACTGAGACCCCTAAACAGTTACACTGAGAGATCAAAATGTCTGCAAGGAACCTCAGCAAATCCCTTCAGCCATCCATCAGCCTACACGCAGCACTAACAAAATGTTTATTAGCCTCCTCAGGGTTGGTCTTACCTGCTCCTTAGCACCTGCAAACATGGAGATATTTGCCCCTGGCACAGTCTCAGGCAACAGTGGTATGATGCATGAAAGAGAGGAAACCTCTAACAAAAAAGGCTATGGGAGGGTGGTGGATTTGGGCAATTCCTTGACGGTTTCTGCAATGCAGATGCCTTCCTCTGAGCAAACCCCTGCGTCTCGTCTCCCACCTAGCAGAGCCTCTGCCCTCAAGGCCACAGGATCCAGGGCATGAGACACCTCTGCAGTCCAACCTCCAGCAGAGCAGATGTGGGTCTCTCCTGTATGTGCCCATTTTACCACTGCCTGACAGAGTGGCTGAGAGCAAAACCTCATCTGTAGGGTGGTGTGCACAGCTGAGTAAGATGAAGGCTTTCCTGAGTGCCCATCTGGAGGTGTTTGCATGGGAGCAAGGGGTCCAAGCTCCCTTCTAGCCTGTGAGTCTTTGGGGAATGCATTCTGTAGGGCTGGGGCATGGGCCAAGTCTCGTGTTGCTGTTTGCTATCTCCATGTACCCAGTGTAGTACATGAGTTACACATGAGTTTCAAACATGAAAACTCAGTTTTGTTCTTTAGTCATGATTATGGTTTGGCTGGGTATCAGGGCTACGCCTGTGTGCACACCCAGAGCACTTAGGTCATTAGCTCCTTGCATAGTCCGAGAATTTCCTGGCCAGTCATCTGCACAGATGAGAAAATAGGTCGTCATGAGACAATGGAGCAACTTGAAACAAGGTGATTGACTAGACCTAGGCAATTAGGTATTTGATTGATAGTTATGGCATCCCTCCAGGTGGCAATTTCTGAAGGTTCCAGAAATTCCCAAAGTGACAAATCCTGCTGTGTCTAGTCCAATTTGTATGCTTAAATGTGTTCATAACCATCCTGGCTGGAGTGTCCCAAAGTGGCCTTGCTGCAAAAGTGATCAGATTGTGCATAGGTAAGACATTTGTAAATAGTCAATACCAAGCATTCCTGCAATAATTGTCACATCCTATGAGATTAAGCTGTATTGATTGCAATGAACTATGCATCTGCTGGGTGGTCATGTGGGTCTGGAGCCAACGGGATTAGAACTGAGCAAGACAGTGGTTCAGGAGTCTCACCTAATCCAGCTGACACCATTGCAAGGGCATTTTGTCACTGCACAATGACTGACCATCCTGTTTTGGAGATTTGATTCTGAGTGTCTGTGTAACAAGCAGTGCTGACTCCTCTGGAGCCCATGAACAGAGGACGCTGCTCCTCATGGCAGACTCAGAAAGCACAAACTAGAGTACAAGTAAAGGAGCTGCAGGAAGGTCCTCCCAGTTAGGAGAAAGGAAATGTGGGGAGTTGCTAGGAGAAATGCTGCTGTGGGGTTTGTTCAAAGTAAGTCCTAACTCAAAAATGTCTTTTCCTCCTTGGACAGTCCTCACAGCCCAGAGGAAGCAAATGTTCAACAGCAGCTCCCCAAACGAGTTCCTCCTCCTGGCATTTGTGGACATGCGGGAGATGCAGCTCTTGCACTTCTCCCTCTTCCTGGGCATCTACCTGGCTGCCCTCCTGGCCAATGGCCTCATCATCACAGCTGTAGCCTGTGACCACCGCCTCCACACCCCCATGTACTTCTTCCTCCTCAACCTCTCCATCCTCGACCTTGGCACCATCTCCACCACTGTCCCCAAATCCATGGCCAATTCCCTCTGGAACATCAGGGCCATTTCCTACTCAGGATGTGCTGCCCAGGTCTTTCTGTTTCTCTTCTTGTTGTCAGCAGAGTATTCTCTTCTCACAGTCATGGCCTATGACCGCTTTGTTGCCATCTGCAAACCCCTGCACTACGGGACCCTCCTGGGAAGCAGAGCTTGTGTCAAAATGGCAGCAGCTGCCTGGGCCAGTGGTTTTCTCTATGCTGTGTTGCACACTGGGAACACATTTTCAATACCACTCTGCCAAGGCAATGTTGTAGAGCAGTTCTTCTGTGAAATTCCCCACATCCTCAGGCTCTCCTGCTCAGACTCCTACCTCAGGGAAGCTGGGGTTATTGTGTTTAGTATTTGTTTAGCTTTTGGGTGTTTTATTTTCATTGTGCTGTCTTATGTGCAGATCTTCACTGCTGTGCTGAGGATCCCCTCTGAGCAGGGCAGGCACAAAGCCTTTTCCATGTGCCTCCCTCACCTGGCAGTGGTCTCCTTGCTTGTAATCACTGTCATGTTTTCCTACCTGAAGCCCCCCTCCCTCTCCTCCCCAGCTCTGGATCTGGCAGTGGCTGTCCTGTACTCGGTGGTGCCTCCAGCAGTGAACCCCCTCATCTACAGCATGAGGAACAAGGAGCTCAAGGAGGCACTGAAGAAACTGATTCAGCTGGTACTATTTCAACAGCAATGAGGTGCCCATCCCTCTTCACAAGTGACTTCTAATTTTTTCTCAGACAACTCTTGTGCTTTGGGCATTCTCGCTGTGATAATAATGTTTATGCAGAAGTGTTTGAATTCATCCCACTTCTCCTGCAGCATGAATCCACTCTCTCTGACCCAGAGACCTTCTGTAAATGTGTCTATCACTGTTTCAGAGCTGACTCCTCTGTAATAAAAGGGGATTTCCTCAATGCTGTGCTTGAAAGTTGGTTTCTCCTTCCAAGGCTGGAGCCAAGAATGTGCTCAAGGACTTTCACCTGGAAAGGGCCTTTTCCAGAGCTCTCTATGGGCTCAAGGCAATGAGCTCATGGGGTGATGTGTTAGGGAATGAGGGCTGGATTCAGCTCTCACTTGTCAGTGCCTAGTGCTCCTGGAGGTGGTGAATGGTCAAGTGGTATCTGCCTGGGACTGTCTCATGTATGACAGGGCTGATGACAGATGCCCACGGTGGGGACCCTGTGGGCACAGGGAAGGGAGCCTGGAGAGTGGTTTATGCCACCTTCAATGAAAAACCACGGTCTGGATCTAGGGACACACCTGACCACAGCCTGAGCCATTTGAAATGCCTTGTGATCGCTCAGAGCATCATCCATAGCCACAAACACTTTGGCAGGAGACTGTCAGATGCAATGATGCCTGTCCAGCTGGGTCTGCTTCCACCCTAATCACCTTGGCCAATGCGGAGTCACCCCATGGCCTCAGGGCACCAAAGCCTGCTCACTCTGCAGAGCAGCACTGCCAGCTCGGGGCCCTGCAGGAAGCACAGGGGAGGGTCCAGGAACGGCTGGGCAGGCCAGCGCCGATGCAACCACTGGGGAAAAGTTCTCTGGGGAGCAGGGACATCCCTGGAGAAGAGGAAAGGAGCAATTGTGTGATGGCAAACTTATGTCTTGGATGCTGCTTGTGACCCCACTTTTGCCTTGGTATGCAAAAGTGAAGCAGCAGGCACATGGCTCTGATGCCGATTGTGAGGTCACTGCTGCCTCAGTACCTGATAGGCCAGCAGCAGGCACATGGCTCTGATGCTGATTGTGAGGTCACTTCCTTCTCTGTAGACTGTCTGCCATCAGCAGGCTCTCGGTTGCTGTGGTTTCTTGTAAAGTCCCCTCTGTCTCTGCTGCTGACAGGCCAGAAGCAGGTTGATGGCTTCAGTGCAGACTGTGAGGTCACTGCTGCCTGTGCACCAGATCGGCCAGCAGCAGGAACAGCGTCAGTAAAGCAGCTGCGAGGTCACTGCTGCCTGTGCACCGGATCGGCCAGCAGCAGGAGCAGCGTCAGCAAAGCAGCTGCGAGGTCACTTCAGCCTGAGCAGCTGAGCAGCAGCAACAGGGCTGTGAAATGGCTTGTGAGGACGCTGCTGTCTCTGAAGATGACAGGCCAGAAACACGCTGGCCTTGCAGGGCTGGACCCTGCTGGGCTGGGGCTCTCCAGGGAGGTCTGAGCCGCCCCAGGCTGCGCTGGGCAGGGGGCTTGTGCCGGGCTCCCACTGCCGTGGATCCAGCAGGGTGCCTGGAGTCCACTGAACAGACTCATCACCGAGTTCACACAAACAGGGATTTGGTTGCTTTGTTTGGGATATTTTGCACGCCGAAAGAAAGAGCCTGCTGTTGCCTTTAAAAACAAGTATTTATCAGCCTGTACAAAAGACCTATGAAAACACAGTTCATGCAGTTGTGTGGTGACTCTGTTGTTCTACGCAAGTGCTCTGTCATGAAATATGTATATATACACATAAGCATATATATGTATATATAAATATACACACACACATATATGTATATACATAAATACATTATATATATTGTGTAGGTGTCTAGGAACTACAGAATGCATTCCTGATCATCATCTACTTTTATTCTTAGGAGAACAGGTGTTTTCAGCACCGCAGAAATATACTGAGGCAAATCACAATATTTAGGAGAGCTTTGCAGAGAGTTGTACAGCCTCTTTTGCTGTGTGGTAGGATGAAGACTTCAGAATATAGCATGTTCGCATTAAATCAAGAACTGTAAGATAATGCATTTCAGCACTTATTTAGAAGCTGTACATCTCTTGTCTTTCAAATGGTATAAATCATAATTTAAAAGAGGATGCACTGCATAGTGGTGAGGAGTCGCCTTCAGGGTTCTGCAGATGAATTATCTCACCAAATGCACACTAGACTAAAGGAAACATTGCTTGACTACAGCAGGGAAAAGCCTGTGTCCTTTTGATTCAAACTCTTCAGAGTGCTGGGTCTTTGTAAACAGTCTCGGTGGTTGTAAGCGTGAGGTGAGGTAGAGGAGGGAGTAAAGAAAAGTTTATCTGGGAGGGAGGGTTCTATCAATACATGCAAGAAATGAGCATAAAAAATAAAACACATCACTAGAGTTCTAGTAAAGTAGGTTGTTCTTATTGATCAAATTGAAGGACCCAGCCTCCTCTTTCTCCACCAAAAAGATCCACAGACTATCAGGGCATGCTGATTTAATCCACGGTATTCCTTAAGTGACTGAAGACCAAAGAAATGTGCTGTCCATCCTTTTAGGAAAAAACCTATATGGGTTTGTGCAGCCATCTTTGCCCTTGTAGCTTCCACGATTGTTAAAACAGCAGTGAATTTTGTAGCCAGAACAAAATTGAGAAAGGGTTTGTTAAAACAGCATCAGAATAAACTTGAAACAATGTCAGCATTTGTTATCTATAGGCCACTAAGCTTATATTAATCTTTTGATATTTCAATGTGGAAGTCATTTAAACCCACAGCTGAAAAGTGAGGTTGGGTTGTCCCAGTTGGGTCAATCATTCTTCTCTATTTCTATTACTGTTCTAGTCAGGAAAGCTTCTGACCTACCGAACTCAGTTAAGTCTCTAGGATTGTTGACTTGAGCCAGTAAAGGTAGTGCAGTGTTGTGCTGGCAAAAAATACAAATGCTGTCCACAAATGCATTTCCTAATACTAAAACAGGATAGCTAGAAAGTTTATTTGCAGTCTGGGTTAGTAATCAACACACAAGGAAAGATGAAACCAGTGGAATGGCTGAACAAAATAAGTATCTTACGTGCACTTATGGTAATGCTGTAACTTCACCCATCCAATTTGCAGTTCTTTAGATGCAGCTCATGTGTTTCAATGCCCTTTTTTTCCCCCTAAAAATGTTATTCTGCTCCTTTCTCCCTTCCCACCTTCTTTGATAACTGTTGACCAATTTCAGCTAAATTTGACAAATGTAGAGATCTCAGTGTTTTTGAACTCCTGGCATCACAAAAATTAGTGCCTGGGTGGTGAAGATAACCCGTCAGGTGTGTGCTGAGAGAGAAAGCTGAAATTCTCCCCCATATCAGCTAACTGACCCCTTGCCCTGTGTGCATTTGGCTGGCCAGTGCCCATGTGTGATGGGAGAACCATCACTTGCCCAGCCAACATGGTGGGGACCAGCAGACATGGCGGGGATCGGCAGCATTGCCTAGGGGAGGGATGGTACGAGCCAGCAAGAAAATGGCCTTTGTAGTCATCCTGATCACTGAACAGCTTATTTCTTGCTGGAGGATGGAGAGTATTAACAACAACAACAAAAAGTGGTGGGGAGGGGGAAAGAAAAGACAAGAACGTTAACATCTTTGTCTTCCTTGGTCACTTTATTTTTAAAATTCTTGCTTGATAAATATTGTTCTAGAAATGCTTCTTGCCAGCCACCATAGTACAGGCCAGGGTTCAAAACATCTGGAGAGCCTGGATACAGGCAAAGGTCTCCCTTGGAGCCTGCAGGAATACCTGCTCAGGAAAAGCTTGCAGTTCATACCCTGGACCTGTCAGCTCTGGTTTTTAGCACCACATCCCCTGAAGAAAGATGCACACAGGTCTCTCTTCACTTCTTTAAACTCACAGGATTAACTGACTCAAGTGAGGTAGGTGGAATTCCTGGTTAAGGAAGTGGCCTGGTTTTGATGTGCTTCCTATTATTTCTGTCTGAAAACCCACATTTCTGTTAGATTGAATGAAATAGAGCAAGGATGTTGTGCATGGCCATATTTTCCATTCCAAATTAAACAGTCAGAAGGTTGCTGGCAGCTCAGGGAGCTGGAAGATGCTGCTCATAAACCTCTCTCCATGGCCAGAACTCCTGCTGACCTCAGTGGGATTCAGATTGTGGTTCTCATCACCTCTTAAGACTCTGTAGCTCCCAGTAGAGCTCCCAATAGCTCCATCAGCCTGATGGCATGTCCTGCACTTTTTCTAGCTTCTTTTATTTTTATAATGGTGTAATGCAACCAAGGATTTTTTGCGCAAACCTGGTTTTTTTTTCTGTTGTTGTATGGAGGACAAAATATTATAACACACCTGTCAATTAATATAAACATTTCCTTTAGCTGAGTACATTCACCAAGCACAGACAATGCCACAGCCTGCAATGCTGCACTGTAGGCACTAACAGCATTTCAACTCTCAGAACACTTCTATCTGCACATGTGTCTTTTTCTTAAGGAGAAAAAGCATAAATAGACTCAGTGCTGCTTTGCTCCTTTTTACTTTTAGGCAGGAAATCCATTCTGTTGTTTGCCATCCCTGTATTACAGCATCTGGAGCTTCAGTAGAAGCATTTGGGAGCTGTGACAGTATGGTGTGGACAGACATGTTACATGGTTGAGGGCTCATCTGTCACATGAGAGGAAGATCTCCATTTGGGTTATGTGATGGTTGTCCCTGTGGTCATCTACCAATAATGTCTAGTCAGTGCCCACATGTACCAGCAGCATGTGCTAATGTGCTTGAGGCACCGCATACAGGCAATGGCTTGTGATGTTCCTGAGCAAGAAACCTGGTCTGAAGGAGCCTCTGGAAATGAGGCAGCAGCCTGTGAGCTGGGGAGCTCTTCAGACAGCTTGAAGGCTGGTCTTAAAATTTGCTTATGCAGAAAACAAGACTGAAAACATTTGTCTAAACTGTTTTCTGAGTCAAGAGATTCACTGGGACCCAGCCTCCCCCTGCTTCCCACACACACAGGCTTATTAGACAGGTCTCTAAGTTTGCCTAGGAGAATCATTCTGGTGACTTGGAGATGGCTATTTATATCCTGAGTCCAGCGTATGCAATGCGTGCAATGTAAAAGGCAACCAAGATGTGGTCACTAAAAGCATACCTTCCCACAGTCTGCCACTGCAAAGTATAGGTGCTACACTGTTCATCAGAGAAATCAGTTGAGCATTTCAATGCCTTAACTACAGTGTCAGTTCTTTCTTCACAAAGGCCAAAGCTTGAAAACATAGGAAGCTCAATCCCATCTTGTGTTTCAGTAACACTGAGAAGACAACTACCTCGATTTCCATCAGCAGACTTCAGGAGTACAGCCTTCACTTTCCAGACTTCTGAGAGTTGGCCTTAAAGGAAGGTGTTCAAAAGATGAAACAGGTTACTCTGCAGCTGATGTCGTCTTCCTGAATATGGAAACAAAAACCCTAACTAGATGCGTTTACCTTCAAATGGCTAAGTCCCCAGGTCAGGGGTCAGTGCTGGCCCTGGAAACAGTCCTCCATTTCCTCAGGATGGGGGAAGCCATGTCACTCTCTCTGATGTCCAGAAGCCAGGGGGCAAAGGTTCCACCGCATTTTTCCAAAGAGGATGAGAAAAAAATGGATTTAGGATATAATAGTTAATGTAGGCCTCCTCAAAGAGTTCAAAGCCCTTCAGCCAAAGTAGCACTACCTCAAACATTGACACCTTTGAGGCTCTACCTGAAGCCTTTCTTGCAGTTCCTTCAAATGATATCACAAAATATCAGGACTAATACTGTCCCGCTCTCTAAAGTTTTTCAGCTTCTCCACACACTTTTTCTGCTTCCCCACAGTCCACCTGCCTCCTCCCATTTCCAATTCACATCTTTAGCGGTTCACTAAACTCAGTCTACTAGTCCACGTATCTGATCTATCTCCAGATAGACAAACTGGACTTGATAGGAAAGCCTTTCATTCCTCCTTAAAAAGTTGCAAGTTACTGGCTTTTGTCTCCCAGAATTGGTTGGCAACAGCTGAAGAGAAAGTCTAAAACTGGCAGGAAGAAAAAGGTATTCTGCATTTCCAGATAATACTTAAATAGCAACTAGAAAAGCTAACCTGCTGTTGTTTAGAAGAGAATGTCAATGAAGAAAGCAGCAAGACATTTGAAGGTTTTTGTTTCCTTATTGGCAGTACTTTTAACCTTATTGAAAGAGAAGATTTTAAAGTTATATTTCATCATACCGTGAGCTGAGTTTTGCTGATAGAGAATATATACAGCTAACTGTTAAATCTACAAAATCTACAAATATTGTGCCCATAAAGGGAAACACCTGGTCTTTCAAGCAAAAAGTTACAACTGACTTCCAACAGATAAACCTCTCCTGCTTATAAACTAATCAAGTTCACATGTACATAAAACACTCAAAGACAACAAAACCCCCCAAACCACCTTTTTCAACCAGGACACCTTTTGAGTATACTTTCCTTTTATCACACAAGACACTAAGCCTTTAACTATGGCAAGCAATTCCCTCTACTTTGAATCTACATATATGCTGCATTTTAAAAATTCTTAAGAAATGACTTTTTACTGCTACTATAAAAGCTCAGTATTGGCAGAAGTTTTTCAAGCACACAAATGTATTGCTGCCTCAGTTTACCTAAAGATAAATAAAACAGAACCCATGTCCTAGGTTAAAGGAAGGCAAAGAAACCCCATCCTTGCCTCTATTTATACATTTTCTGTTATGGGGGTTGTCTTTCTGAATAGCCTACTGTAAAGCAGAGGGACAGTAGAATTTTACATTAAAATGTTTAGAGTTTATGCCTAACCTCTCCAAAGAAATCTAATTGCTCTTAAAGAATCAATTGTAGAAGTCCAATGGTAGAGAGCCCACTTAAGAGCCACATGTGCCAACAAATTACATATTATGCCAATGGATTAAATATTGCCACCGTTTAGACTCTGTACAGGAGCAGGGAGGAGAACACTTCACAGTCAGGCAGCTGTTCCTCCTCTTCAGTAGATTCCTGGGCAAAATGTTGCTCATCATCATCAGCGGAGGATGAGGAATCACTGCTGTAGACTGCATGTTTCCATCCGCAAGCATTTCAAAGGCAATAACAAAAACAACGTTAGGTCACACTATGTCTGTGGTGGATCTTGGGAAACTGCGTAGACAAGATGTTTGCATGAGAAGCGGTAGAGTAGGCGCAGCGGAAGATCACGTGGTGTGACGCGCAGCCTAGGGGTGGAAACGAAAGGCAACTGTATGTAAGCTTGTACGCAGCTCACAATAAACGCCATTTTAGCATCTCTCACATTGAGGTCTGTGCTTGTGGCCCTGCAGTAGAGTAGGCTGCAGTGCTCCCCTGGTGGCGCCATAGGACCGAGCGAGAGCACGGCAACATATGTCACATCAAAAATCAAGTGTAGTCTACCCCAGAAGGTACTGTGAGATCTGTGAAGTTTCCAGCCCATTATATGTGTTCCTCCTGCATCTGATTTCAAACTGCATTATGTGTTCTTCCTTGGGAGAGCAAAATTCTGTCTTTGTTGGGAAGGCTAAAAAAAAAAAAAAAAAAAGCACATGGTACTTATAGGCAGTCAGTGGTTCAGCTCCTTTCAGTTGCTTCAGAGGAGACTTTTGGCCAAAACACAGTAAAGAAAATTGAAAGCCAGAACTAACCTGCACTGCCATCTTGAGTGTCAACAATTTCATCATCAGTTCTTTAAGTTTCTTTCTGGTTCTTTCCTCCTCGGGAGTACATATCCAATTTTCCCTAATCACAAGAAACAAGAAGTATCAGTCACAAACACGCAGAAAATCTGATGTGCACACTTGGTGCCTACACAGTAGCTTTATCAAGGGTCTGCATGTACACAAAAGATTAGCATGCAGTTCTACGATGCAGAAAACAAGGAAGGATCACCGGAATCCAACCATAGAGGTCTACTTGTTTTCACAAGATGCCCATTCTATTTTAGGCCTGTATCTGTCGGTCTAAAAAGAGATGAGAAAATGGATGCATATTTTAATACAAGAAAAAAAAACAGTACTTTTAAATTTAGTTTGTGGCCTACTTTGCCTCTCTGTTAACATGTTGATTCATGGCCCAGGACATGTTAAAAAAAAAAAAAAGAGATTGGCAGAGCAAAAAGCAGGACATCCACAGGGATTCCTGAAGTACATGAATCTATCTTTGCTTTTTATCCCAGAGTTCTCAAAGAACAGGGCAGTAGTACCAAAAGGGAGCACCCAGCAGAGAGAATTTAATTTAATGGAGCAAAACAAAGACAGAGGAAACATGGTTGGTAGAAGTTGCTCTAGGGACAGAGAACCAGTTACACTCACAGGTAATGCTGGCACAGGAACAAATACACATAGATTTGCCATCACTAAATGCAGCCTGGATTTGAGGAGGCTTCACATCTGTGACAAGGAAATTCTGGAAGTGGCTCTCCATGAAGGGAGCAGTTCACAAGGGAGCTTAAGTCCATTTATGAAAACGATTCTAGGACACATTTCCCTCTAACAGGCGACTAAACTACAAGACTCACCTCTGGGAGGTGATGCGATGTCAAGGAAAAACAGGCAAATGGGAATCCAAACCGCAGTCACTGGGACAAGCACAGGAAGCTGTACAGCGCCTTTTTAGCCTGTAGGCTAACCACACTGCCCAAACAAACATCATTCCTTTGTGCATGAGGAACAAGATTTAGTACCTGAAGACTAAAAGCACAACAGATTAACAGCTTAGTTGTGCCTATGCGATGGAAGGCATCACACAGTCTGCTAGCATATTTCAACCACAGCCATTATTTTGGGTAAGTTTTAGAGTGAAAAAACAAGCCTTGAAACAGCTGTTTGTAAACAGAGTATCCATTCAAAAAAATCACAAAAAGGCAAATCAGAGAATGCAGCATAAGATTTATACAGCTTCTGACTGCTATTTCACATTTTCTGAGGAAGAAGATAGGTCCTCCCTGCTCAGAGGATACCTCTAATATGGTCATACCTATCAATATGTAAGTTATAATTAGAGAGGAAAAATAAAAGCTTTCTCAGACTGTGGTACTCTGTGGAAGAAGTTACTTCAGCTACATTAGAAGTATTATTTTGCTGTGTGAAATATATTACTTGCACAAAAACAGTACGATAAATGAATATTTAGATTTTTCTGCATCGCTGAATAACCCAAGATCTTCCATCACCTTCACGTCATGCACTGGTTTGCAATACTGCTTCTGCAGGACCGATACAGAGCTGCACTTGTAAGAGCAAAGAAAAGCAAGTGCGAAAAAAAGGTTTGAAACAATAAATATAAGCAGTAGGGCATCTTAATATAGAATGCACATAATGACAGAGTCAAACTGACACTTAGCCAGGTTCCTGAAACCTAAAATAAATAAATAAATAATAGTTCAACTGTTCCCTTTTGACAGAGATTTAAGAACAAGTGCTAGAGAATTTGCAATCACACTCTGCACTTAGGTTCATTTTTCCCTCCTGCTGAATACAGTGAGAAATCCACTTTTGTAGGAGAAAAACAGAAATTCTAAAGATCATAGTCAGATATTAGAAAGAAATTATGGTAGCTTTTAACAGTGCTTCAACTGCTGTGCATGGTAGCAGTAAGTCATTCACAGCTAACACTTTCCCCAGATACAGCGACTCTTTATTCTTAACTGTGGTGCAAACTGCGGGTGTTTCTTCCATGGTTGCACCCATCCCACGGCTGGGACACACTGCAAATCCTCGAGAAGACAACGCCAGCCTGGGCTGCGCAAAGGCCACGTCGGGAAGGAGGCCGCAGGCAGAGCTGCAGAAACGCCAGGACTCCTTCAGGCGGGCTGCGGCCCCCTCTTCCTCCGTGTCCTGACTCGCCCCTTGCACGATCCGTGTTTCAATGTGCGTCAGCCCGGAACAGCAGCTCATCAGCGCTGAAGGAGCCTCTCAGATTGCAGCTGCCACTAAAGATGGTGCCGTCCTGCCCGGGGGAGGGGTCGCCACCAGGGTCACGTGGCCATGGCATTGCCAGGGCAACGCCCCCAGTGCGGTCCTCCTGTTGGCTGGCAAGAGGAGGAGGGCGGGGCTACCTCAGACTGATGTCTATTTCAGCCAATCAGAGTCCAGAATGCAGGGCCCTCAGGGAGGGGAGGAAGGGGTGGGGCCTGACCTGGGGGAGAGGAGAGAGAGGAGAGAAAGAGGGAGTGAGGGGGAGAGGGAGGAAAAGGTGGCCAATGGTATCCTGGGCTGCATCAGAAAGAGTGTTGCCAGCAGGTCGAGGGAGGTGATTCTCCCCCTCTACTCAGCCCTGGTGAGGCCACATCTAGAGTACTGCGTCCAGTTCTGGGCTCCCCAGTACAAGAGGGATGTGGCACTACTGGAGCAAGTCCAGCGAAGGGCCACAAAGATGATTAGGGGACTGGAGCATCTCTCTTATGAGGAAAGGCTGAGAGAGCTGGGCCTGTTTAGCTTGGAGAAGAGAAGGCTGAGAGGAGATCTTATCAATGTGTACAAGTATCTGAAGGGAGGGTGTCGAGAGGATGGGGCCAGACTCTTTTCAGTGGTGACGAGCGACAGGACGCGAGGCAATGGGCACAAACTGAAACACAGACACTTCCATCTTAACATGAGGAAAAACTTTTTCACTGTGAGGGTGACAGAGCACTGGAACAGGTTGCCCCGAGAGGTGGTGGAGTCTCCTTCTCTGGAGATATTCAAAATGCGCCTGGATGCAATCCTGTGCAATGTGCTCTAGGTGACCCTGCTTGAGCAGGGGGGTTGGACTAGATGATCTCCAGAGGTCCCTTCCAACCTCAGTGATTCTGTGATTCTGTGATTCTGTGTGACAGAGCAGAGCAAAAGGGAAGGGGGAGAGGAGAGGGGAGAGGAGAGCGGAGGAGCGGGAAAGCAGGGCAGCGCTGAGAGCAGGGCAGAACCATGCAGCTGTGGCGCCCTGCAGCCCCACAGGGCCGGTCGCTCAGGGCAGGGCGCAAACAGCCCCCTCAGGCAGCGGCATCAGGAGCGAGGCAGCTCCCTGCACCAGCAGCCGGCAGGGCAGCTTCCTCCACAGCCAGGCCTGCGCCTGGAGCAGGGCGCTGCGCTGCTCTGCAGCGACCCCTGGGGAGAGGGAGGCCATGCGGTGGGTCCCTTGGGAGCCGGTGGGGAAGAGGAGAGGGAGGAAAGGAGAGAAGCGAGTGGGAGAGAGAGCGGGTGCGAGTGGGTTTGGTGGGGGCTGCAGGTGCGTTCAAATGGCAGCGGGTGCCCTCCCGCCGGGGTGGGGGCAGTGGTGCTGGTGCCTGGGCTGCTTTCCTCCAGGTAGCTCCAGAAGGTGAAACCATGAAATAGGAGAATGTTTGTTGTCCTGGATGTGTGGAGGATTTTCTGGGTTTGTTCAGTATTGGGGAAGGAACCAGACTTCTGAGTTGTGGGAAGGCTTCTCCCTCTGCCTGGGATGTGAGGCCCTGCTGTCTTCAGGTTCATGGTCGCTGCTCGCATGCAATCCTCCCATTAGAAAATGTTGCCAGGAATTCCTTACAGGCTGTTCTCCAATTCCTAAGTGTCATAGGCTAGATGTAGGTAATACCTAGGCAGAAGCTCATGCTTTTTGGGGGTAGTAACTGGTATGTAATGGGTGTTTTGCTCACTATGAGCATTGTGAAGCCACGAGGTGAATCAGGGAGGCCGTTGAGGAGCTGGCTGAGCCTTGGGGGAAGGCAGGGGGAGCTGCAGGTGGCAAGAGCCCCATGGTCAGGGTGTGGGTAGTGAGGTCACCACTGTCTATGAGAGCTATGCCAGAAAGTCACCAGTATCAAATCAAGTCTTTGTGAGTAGCTGACAGGCCTGGAGGAGGCACATGGCTCAGCTGCTGATGATAAGGTCACTTCTGCCTGAGTACCTGATAGGCCATCTGGAGGAAGAAGACTTGGCTGTTGATTGTGAGGTCACTTCTGACTGATGAACGGATTGGATAGCAGCAGAGATGTGGCCTGAAAGGTGATTGTGAGGTCATTTCTACCTGAGCAATTGATAGGGCTGCAGCAGGTCCATGGCTGGGGTATGAGCTTTTGAGATCACTTCTGTCTCAGAGGCTTATAGGCCAGTGACAGAAACACTGTTCTGCAGGTGACTGTGAGGTCATGTCTTTCTGAGTCCCTGAAAGGCCAGCAGCAAGCACATGACTGGGAATCTACTTTGAGGTCACTCCTGTCCCAGCAGCCTATTGGTCTGCAGCATTAGTAAAGTCTGATTTCCAGGGTCTGTGTGCTGTAGAAATTACCCCTGTCCAACAGCAGGGAGCTTGTGAGATTTTCCTGCAAGGTCTGTACTGGGTCTCTGTTCTTCATGTGTACACCTGCTTTAATATTGCCTTCGGGGCTGTCACATGTTAGAGGTCTCCGATTCTCTGTCCAAGTATGTTCTGATTGGAGGCTGGGTGCAAAGGCTCTTGGAGGAGACAGAGGTAATGTGAGCCCCAAAGAAAGGCATGAGAAAAATCCCCACAGAGGCCTCTCTTTGGCAGCAGATTGGGCACAAGAGAGAGGGAAGATTTGGCCAGGTGAAGCCCCTTGGGACCACTTCATCTGCTTCCTTGAGGTGGGAAGTGAACATGAGCAGGGCTGAAAATGGATGTTCCAAGAAAGTCCCTTTTCAAAGCCTTTTGGGGGAGTAAAAGCAACTTCCAGGGATGGAGAGTTGGCCTTGCTGTGTTTTCAGGCCCTTGGGGGGCCCTGCTTGGTGCTATGTCTAGTTGTGTCCCCTCTGTGTCCCTGATGCACCATGCTAAGGCAGCAGTGACCTCAGAATCCAGATCCAAGCCATGTGCCTTCTACTGGCCTATCAGGTACTCAGGAAGAAGTGATGTCACAGTCAACAACCAAGCCATGTGCTTACTCCTTGCCTATGAGGGACTCAGGCAGTAGTGACCTCACAATCGACATTCAAGCCAAGTGCCTGCTGCTGGCCTATCAGGCATTCAAGCTGCAGTGACCTCACAATCAGCATCAAAGCTATGTGCCTGCTGCTGGCCTATCAGGGGCTCTGGGAGAAGTGACCTCACAATCAACATCCAAGCGCTGTGTCTGCCACTAGCCTATGAGCTATTCCGGGAGCACTGACCTGACAGTCGACGTTCAAGCCCTGTGCCTGCTGCTGGCCTATCAGTTACTGCAGCAGGAATGACCTCAAAAGCACATGTCCCACCCATGTGCCTGCTGCTGGCCTCTCAGGCACTCCGGCAGCGGTGACCTCACAATCAGTATCCAAGCCGTGTGCCTGTTGGGAAGGGAAGGGAAGGTGAATAAGTTAAATGCAAAGTGCTCCTGAGAGGATAAGGACAGCATCCCATGGAAGGGGAACATAATGCAGTAATGTGAGAAAAGAAAGGCACAATGATATTCAAAGAGCCTAACACAATGCCCCAGCATTTCTGAATAGAAAACCACTGAGTAAGTGGAAAAGTAAAATACGTGACCATACGTGAAAGTCTAATGGCACTGAAATGCATGAAGGTGTGCAATAGCAGCATGGTGAGGTGGTGTGAGATGCAGCGTCACTAATGAGAAACTGCAATGAAATGTGTGTGCTGTTTTGCATAAGTGGTGGTGTGCGATGGACAGGAGTTACAGAGAGATGGTGAGGTGCCAAGTGCCGATGGCCCTGGGCTGTGGTAGTGCTGTGAGCTGTGAGCACTGAGACCCTGCTGCACAGGGGACACCCGTCCCCCTGCCCAGCCTTGAGTGCAGGGCCCCGGGAGTGGTTTGGTCACCTGCGAGGAAAAATCCCCCTCTAGGAGCTGTGCCCAGCAGCCATGTCTGCAAAGGCAGCAGGAGCAGCCCCTGCAGCGCCATCCCTGGGAGCAGGTTTGGGGCTGGAGCTGGCACAGTGGCTCCATGCAGTGACAATGCTTGGGGAAGCAAGCCCAGAGAGAAACCACCGTCTTCCTGGCTCGGGCGCTGCTGCAGGGAGAGCGCGACGCAGGCTGCCGAGGTCACGTGGGCTGTGGTTTGTGCACCTGCAGGCGAGGCTTTGATCTCCTGATCAGCCCCTGCGAGGGAATAACGGGCTGTGGGGTGAACATGCTGAGAGTCGGGGGGGTCTGAATGCCTGGGCTGCCCTGTGTGCTGTCAGAGGAGTGAAACGGCCCAGCTCCCTGCTCCTGACCAGGGCACCCACCGCAGGGCTGTCCAGGAAGGGATCGACGAGCCTGCACTCACGGGATAGGGCTCTGGCCATGGCAAAGAGGCCTTTCACCGCTGCTGCTCCCGGCACAGCAGGGCTGTAGCAGGGTGAGGGGCTGTTTCTGTTTCCTTCCCTTCCTGACACAGCCTGTCCCAGGGGCAATCCCAGCTCCACGGTTCCCATGGTGTGGAAACAGCTGGACACTCGCACCTTGGGCACTCAGGCAAACACAGCGTACGACATGCCCAAAGCTCCCAGTCCCCACAGTGGGGTACAAGGGGCAACAGACCCATTTCCCCACCACGATCTGCCCTGTCCCACTGGGATGGGCCCCGTGATGATGCCCCAGAGCAGCGACCGTGACATCCGCAGTGGAGCCGTGCCTCATATATGGTCATGAAGAGCGCTGGAGAAGTTCATTGGAGGGCTGGGCTGTGTCAGAAGGGAGATAACCCCTGATAATGTCTAAAAAGGTGCCTGCTGCTTCGATTGGCTCTTCCTGCAGCTGAGCCAGCACCTGCAGATATATATTGGCCTCCCGCCTTTGTTGTCCTGTTTGAGTCCCCAGGAGCTGTGTCAGGGAGTGGGGTGCATCAGGGCAGTGCTGTCAGGGCAGGAGGCTGCGGATGGAGGCAGAGGGACTCCTGGTCCGTCGGGTGCTGTGGCTGCTCCTCTGGGTGCAGCTCTGCTGGGGTAAGTGCCTGCTTTCTTGTTCCACAGCCCTGGATCCAATGGGCACCAGGGGGGTCATGGGGATCTCTCTGGAAAAGGGGTTTCATCCCAGAAAGCAGTGAGACAAGGGTCAGGAGGTGCTCAAGTCCATCGACCCTGTGCTGCTCTGGGTGGGAGAAGGGTATTGGTGCTTCCAGGGCTCCTCTGCTTATGGCAGTCAGTGCCTAGGTGTGCTTATAGACACCTTGTCCTTGGACACCCTTTGGGGACCCCTGTTCCCCCACTGCTGTGCCCCTGGAACTGGCGGTGGGTCAGCTGGTGACTGCAGAGTTCAGCAATCCCCAGGACACAGCCAACCCCCAGGTGCCCAGGAGGGTTTCTGTGGTGTTCAGTGTCCTGTGGTTGGGGTGACCCCAGCCCAAGGTGGGGCAGTTTGTGCCCTGCAGAGAGAAGGGGACCAGGGCATCTGCATCCACAGCCCGGTAGAGAGGTGTCCTTCCCAGGGGCCCTGGCTGAGGGCAGGGGCTGGGCTCATCCACATGGGCAAGGAGGGAATGAGCATTGGAAGAATCTTGGGGATCCTCTTGGTGCTCCCTGGGTACATGGAAAGCCCTGTGGGAGGTGGGTGGGCTTGGGTGGTGCCCAGGGCAGGTGGTGGACAGGGGGCTGGGGTCATGGGGGATGCAGCAGTTTGGGGAGGCCTGGGGGTTTGGGGCTGTTCACAAGGTGTCGTGCTGGGGAGGAGCAGGTGCCCTGTGCAGAGCCTGGCGTGGTGTCTGGGTGGGCATGGGCAGGGTGCAGGGTGTGAGGAGGTGCCGAGGTCCCTGGGGTGGGAATGGCCCAGAAGGGCTGGAGCTGGGTATCCCCCAGCCCAGCCCAGCGCAGACCGCAGGGAGAGGCCGGACCCCGACACTGCCCCAGGAACAGCCCAGAGGGGAGAGGGCTCACAGCCCCGGTGCCTGGGACTCAGCCCTGTGCAGTGGACCCTGCATAGCCGCAGCGCGGGGCCTCAGCACTCTCCTGACCATCCCCATGTCTATGTTTGAAGGTGCTGCGGAGGTGAGGCTGGAGGCTGGAGGCAGTCGCTGTGCTGGGAGAGTGGAGGTGAAACACCAGGGCCAGTGGGGGACGGTGTGTGATTTTGGCTGGGACATGAAAGATGCTGCTGTAGTTTGTAAGCAGCTGGACTGTGGATCTGCTCTCCAAGCTCTTTCGGGTGCACCTTTTGGGCCAGGATCTGGCCAGATTTGGCTGAGCTATCTTCAGTGTAAAGGCACCGAGACTGCCCTGTCTGAGTGCGAACATGCTGACTGGAGTAAACGTTACTGCACTCATGCTAGGGATGCTGGAGTGGTTTGTTCAGGTAAGGAGTCAGCCAGTTCCTCACCTTTGGGGTGGGTCCTGGGATCAGGGACTAACCGGGCTGTGCCCTGAAGGAGAAATGCATGGGTACCGGAGCAGGCCCTGACATGGCTGCTCTCGCTGCCAAGCTGGGACTGTTGCTGCTGCTGTCCCTGGGGAAAGCCCCGGGTGAGCCCACCCCAGGTGCACAGACCCCGTCAGGGTCTCGGGGGCTCAGCCCACCCTCAGGC
Source organism: Apteryx mantelli (assembly GCF_036417845.1). Taxonomy (NCBI): domain Eukaryota; kingdom Metazoa; phylum Chordata; class Aves; order Apterygiformes; family Apterygidae; genus Apteryx; species Apteryx mantelli. The sequence goes on from NC_089997.1 coordinate 5,900,587, forward strand.
TGAACCGAAGGGGCTTTTCAGAGAGGAGAAGAGCAGGACCTGGGGCAGAGGAGCAAGGTGACGGGCAGCACCTTGCACCCCGTGCCCAGGGCCGCCCCATGAGGACCAGCCCCACACGAGCTCGGGGCCTGGCGGCTGCGAGGCCCCTGGCTGCTCCCTCCCACATCACCGCACGCACAGGCCCTGCAGGGTCCTTGGGGCTGTCACAGCCCCACGGGGAACGCGGCCTGTCCAGGCAGCACTGACCCGCTGTCCAGCCGCTCCTGCTGGCCCTCGGCTCCCCACGCTGCCCCGTGCCACAGGGCTTTGCCAGCACTTGCTGACCCTCATCTGCACCTGCTTTTGCAGCATGCGCCGGTGTCAGCCCAGGGCTGCACACGGATCTCCTGTTCCTCTGCCCGGTCGCTGGCCGTGACGTGCACAGCCCCAGCAGTGTGCTGTGGCCCTGCCTGGGGACACCTCTCCCCAGGCATGTGTCGGAGGAGACAGCTGGCCCAGACACCGACCCGGTTACAGCTGCACCATTTCTGTGCCTGGGACGTGTCCCCCCTCACAGAGACCCCAACACCCCAGGACACCCCCGGGAACAGGGAGCATTTTGGGCTGCTCTGAGGTGATTCCCCAGCCTGGCTCTGAGCTCTGCAGCACCTGGGCCTGTTTTCCTGGTCCAGGCACTGTGGTGCTGGGGGCCTGTGCCGGGCAGCGCTGGGCTCCTGGGGCAGCAGCATTTGCCTGAGCAGTGCCTGTGGCTGTGGGTCCAGCATAGACACAAGCCCTGGGGCACTGTGTGGGTGTGAAAGGAGGTGCAAGGGGCCCCGAAGGGTTTGTGTCATCAACACCCACGGACGGCTGCTGCTGGGATGTTCAGAGGTCATTTTGGATGTGGCTGCCTTGGAAATCATGTGGGATGCAGGTATGTAACTGCTGGAAGCCTCTGGGAACTGCCTGTCATCGGTGTTTTCTCCAGGATTTGTCCAGCTGGTTGGAGGAGACAGCCCCTGCTCAGGACGTGTGGAGATCAGAGATGGAGACCAGTGGAGAACAGTCTGTGACTCACACTTTGGTCTCAAAGCTGCTGACGTTATCTGCAGGGAGCTGCAGTGTGGCACGGTCCTTTCCATCCCCGGGGCAGCTCACTTTGGAGAGGGGGTCGGTGCCATCTGGGACGAAGAGCTGCAGTGTGTGGGGAATGAATCTGTCCTCTCCTCCTGCCCCAGGATGTCCCTCAGCAACCAGACCTGCACCCATGCGAACGACGCTGGTGTCACTTGCACACGTGAGCATTCAGGGAGGAGGTGTGAAATGCCTCCTGTGAGCTGTGTGCTGTGGGGTAGGGGCGCAGGGAAGTGACCGTGCTGAGCATGGTGTGAGTGCAGGAGGGGTGGAGTTGTTGTCTGTAACCTTAAAATGACATGGAAGGAGCAGAAAGGGCTGCTATCCCTTTGGGGTCTCCTTCAACACCTGAGGGTGCAAGAGCACAAAGCCAACGTTAAAATTATCTGTTCTCATTTGTTCATTCACGGGCACCGATAATGAGCAGCAGGAGTCAGATTTCAAAGTTTTTAAAGTTCTATTGCTAGCAATAAGGTGCCTCTTGGCTGGGAGCACAGGAAGGGACCCGAGCAGCTTTTTGTTACAACTTTTAAGCGATAGTAAGTTGTTACATATTCAATACTTCAGTTTACATAACCAACCAGATCTATCCACGATTCTTAGGTCTACCAATCCCCTTCCCATATTACAGTATGAGGTAGTTCTGTGCCAGCCTTATATGGTTCATCTTATAATTATTCATTAGCTGATTTGCACCTCTTCTGGTGTTACCTTTGAACAACTGTTGTACTGCTGGCTGGATTTTAGTGGCTTCTTTGCAGATCTTCAACTTTGTACAAAAACCAGGGCTAAGGCAAGGTCAGATAAGATGTTCTGCTTGGAAGGCACCCTGACCTTGCATGTTCTTTCTCTGCAAAAGTGGAGTATAGTGAAAATTTTCTTAACACCATCTTCACTTTTCCTTCTCTTTCCCCAGAGTTCACAGGATTCAGGTTGGTGAATGGCAGCACGGTGTGTTCGGGGCGGGTGGAGATCAGGTGCTGGGTACCTGGGGAACCCTCTGTGACTCTCACTGGGACATCTCTGATGCCCACGTTCTCTGTCATCACCTCAACTGTGGATTTGCCGAGTCTGTTCCTGGAGGAGGGCATTTTGGGAGAGGAACCGGCCCTGTCTGGAGAGACACCTTCCACTGTGAGGGGACCGAATCCCATTTGGGACAGTGCCCTGTGACTGCCCTGGGGGCCTCCCCATGCTCACATGACAACGTTGCTGGTGTTTTTTGCTCAGGTGAGTGCAGGGAAAATGGAGGATTAACTAAACTTGCCCCTTGTGTGTGACATGGCAACCCAAAGCTGGGGAGCCCATGGCAATGACAAACTGAATTTCTCCCTGGAGAAATCCTGGCTTCCCATGGAGGGATTCAAAGGGCTTTGCCTGCTCAGGTCTCTGCCTCCCCAGGGCAGCTGGTTCAGGTCTCGGAGACCACCGCCAGGCCTGGGCTCCTCTGCTGCCCTCCTGCAGCACAGGCACAGGATGGGGCTGTGGGACACAGCTCCACTCAGTGCAGCTGTGAAGGACCCTCCACTCCCTCCTGCAGCACACAGCCCCGTCCCAGACCACAGAGAGCCCTGCAGACCCTGATCCCACCGCCTGCAGGGGCTGCTGTGGGCGCGTCCAGCAGGAGCAATCCCTGAGGCCGAGCTGCGGAGTGGGGCTGGCATTTGCCCTTGCTTCTTGTCACTATGAACCCCAAACTCGTCCTGTTTTGTAAGAAAGGCCCTCGTGCTTCTGCTTCCTGCCCAGGACACAAGCTCCACATCCCTGATCCCTAGGGATGCAGAGGGGTAGAGACGTGTGGGTTCTCCCCTGGGTGTCTCAGCAGGGGTCAGTCCCAGCGTGGAGATGGAGCAAGGCTTGTGCTCATCCTGTCCGTCACCCAGGTCGTTGCACAGGCCAGTGCTTCCTCCTGCTGAAGCTGCTCCACATTCATCATTAAGGACATATCTGGTGGCTCTGGGATTTGCCCTCACCTCCCATGCTTCCCTATCCCTGTCCCTTCCTGAGAAATGACATTTGTAGTCATCAAGGCTTAGTGACTGGAAGAAAAAAAAACTTGGAAAAATTCCATCCTCAGGTTCCTCACTGTGAGCTGGCTACAGATGGGTGAGTCCCTGGGTATCCCAGGGCATCAGAAATGGGAGACACATGGCAGGGTGCAGGGGTCCCCAGCGTCACAGAGGGTCCAGGGCATTTTGCCTGTCTCCGAGCAGGATCCTCTGAATCCCTGTGGCTGGTGGGCGGAGGGAGCCGCTGTGACGGGCGAGTGGAGATGCTGCTGCACGGGACGTGGGTCAGAGTCCTGGATGACCAGTGGGATGTGAACGATGCCAGCGTTGTGTGCCAGCAGCTCCAGTGCGGAGAGGCAGAGCGAGCCTACAACCTGTCGAAGCCTGAGCGAGGAAGGGGCCCCGTGGGGCTGAGAAGGGTCCAGTGTGCAGGGAAGGAGACTCACCTGACCCTCTTCAACACCTCCCTGCCTGAGGCAGTGCCGGAAGGAATTGCGGAGGATGTGGGAGTGGTTTGCTCAGGTGAGTCGCTGACAGTCCCCAACACACTGTGCTCCTCAGGGCCGGGAGCCGCTGACAGCTGGGATTTCTCCCGGCTGCAGGGAGCCGGCGGGTCCGGCTGGTGAACGGGGCAGGGCGCTGTGCCGGGAGAGTGGAGATCTACTACAAGGGCACCTGGGGGACCGTCTGCGACGACTCCTGGGACCTGTCTGACGCCACCGTTGTTTGCCGCCAGCTGGGCTGTGGGGTGGCTGTGGAGGTGGCCAGCTCTGCTCGTTACGGGGAAGGCTCTGGGAAGATCTGGCTGGACGAGGTGAACTGCTCCGGGGGTGAAGCTGCTCTCTGGGACTGCCCTGCCGGGGCCTGGGGGCAGCACGACTGCATGCACAAAGAGGACGCAGGAGTCGTCTGCTCAGGTCTGTGTGGGGAGCAGTGGTGGGAGCCTGGTGCCCAGGAAGATAGGGATGCAGGGAGAGCAGGGCATGGCCGAGCATGTCCCTGGCTGCCCTGAGCCCCCTTCCTGCCCCCATCCTGGGGACACCTGTGCACAGTCCTCACTGGACCTAGTCAGGGTTATAGGGAGAGCACAGACGTGCCCAGGGCTTAGAGGGGAGGGTAGTGCTGCACGTTGGGGACTTCTCTCTGCTCCTTTGGTGAAACAGTGACTTGCTGGCAGTGCCCTCTGCCTGTCTGAGCCCTGGGGTGTCCAGAAGAGTCCCTGCTCTTTGCAGTAAGCCTTCCTGCCCATGGATGCCATAGAATAACCTGGGGGATTTTCAGGGATGCTTCAAGTTTCTCTCTCCTCACCTCAGGACCAGCTTGTTCCCCCCCACTTTGTGCCTTTCCTTCCAGAGTTCACGGCCCTGAGGCTGGAGAAGAGCGACGGCTGCTCTGGGCGCCTGCAGGTTTTCTACAATGGGACGTGGGGGAGTGTTTGATCCAACTCTATGACTCTTGATACCGCGTCCCTGGTGTGCAAACAGCTGGGCTGTGGAGATGAAGGGTTCATTGAAACAGTCCTGCCATATGGCAGGGTATCTGGCCCCACATGGCTGGACCATGTTGAGTGTGGGAAGAAAAATGGCTCCTTTTGGCAGTGCCCCTCTGCTCCCTGGGACCCGCAGTCATGTTATGACCAACGAGACGAGACTCACATCACCTGCAGTGGTAAGGCTGGAGCCACCTGGGCACAAAGGCTCACAGCAGGTCCTGCTCCCTGTTCAGCAAGGTGCAATGCAGAGAAAGAGCTTGGAGTGGCTTTTATGTTCCATTTCAGACCATTCTGCTGTCAGTGACACAAAGAAGACTTCATCTCTCAGAGTGACACGTGTCCATCAGCAATAGCTGTCCTGAGTTCCCTGCATAGCCCAAGGAGGGGCAGAGGCACCTCCAGGCAGTGTCCCGTCCAGCTCACCTTGCACACCTCTCAGAGATGACTGTCGCTCTCTATTTTCAACAGACAGGGCCAGGACCACCATCTTCTAGCTTGGGAAGTCCATGCAGAGCATCCTGCTCATGGCTGTGGTTTGCTGAGGGAACGGGAAGGGGGAGAGTGAAACCAGTCCTGGTGGCTGAGGGTTATGTAGGAAACAGGCAGCGTGCAGGGCACTGCTGGCAGCAGAGCTCAGAGAAGCCTCCCCTCTGGGAACATCCTTCTGCTCCTCTGCTAACCAGGGACCCTTTGGGGGTGAGCAGCCAGGGGTAAGCCTTCAGTGCAGCGCTGTTCTCCCCTGAATTACCAGGGATCCAGCTGTGTCCATGAGCAAGGAGGCACTGGGAGGTTCAAGCACAGGTCAGTCCTGCTCCTGTCCACATGACTCCCATGAAGCAGCCCCTTCACTGCAGCATTTCCTTCTGCAGGGAGAAGACCAGAAATCCCTCCAGCCCAGGTGGCCAAATGCCCCAACTCTACGAGCTGCACAGGTAGCTGCTCCTCCATGTGCCCTTCTCACTTGGCCAGGCTCTCCCAGCTGCCCCAGTGACATGGGGGGTTCTGCGTTTTCCAGAGATGGAGAAGATTTGTCCTGTGGGAGGAGAGGACGGGTGCTCAGGCAGAGTGGAGGTTTGGCACCGCGGCTCCTGGGGGATGGTGTGCGATGACTCCTGGGACATGAAGGATGCTGAGGTCGCCTGCAGGCAGCTGGGCTGTGGCCCTGCAGTGTCTGCCCTGCGGAAGGCTGCATTTGGGAAGGGGACAGGTGCCATCTGGCTGGAGCGGGTGGAGTGCAGAGGGACGGAGCGATCTCTCTGGGACTGCTGCACCCAGCCTGGGGACAGCGGTGCCTGCCAGCACAAGGAAGATGCTGCTGTGAATTGCTCCGGTGAGTGGCAGTGCTTCGTCCCCTTGTTCCAGGACATGTTTCCCCATCTGTGTCCTCACAAGGCCCCAGAGCTCCTCAGAGCAAGGATGTCCCTGGGGAGGTCAGGTGTCTGGTGTCAGGTGGGGAGCAGCTGTTGTGGGGCTGGGTGTCCTCAGGCCTCTGCCCGTGGGTCTCCTGCAACCCCTGTAAGTGCATCCCCTGATCTGCTGGTGCTGTCCCCACCATGGCCCAGAGCAGAGGACCCTGGGCCTGTCAGGGGGACCCAGAGAAGGACCAGATGGGACTTTAAGGGGATGTCCGTGCGCGTGCACAAACACACACACACCCCTCTATCTCTCTCTCTGCTCTGCAGCTGTACCGAGGACGACAACGTCACCTCCCCAAGCAGGTAACCTCCCCTCCTCCCTGGGGTTGATCCCTCTGGGGCCAGGTTGTGACCTGCAGCCCGAGGGAAGGGGCTCTGTGTTGGGGTGTGAATCCCCGGATAAGAGGCCCTGGAGTGGGAGCGGGTGGCTTTGGGGAGAGCTGTGATTCAGCCAGCAGGGTGGGAACTGCCCTGTGACCCAACCCTGTGCCCCCACCCCCTGCTGCCATGTGTGTGTGGGGGGTCAGGACTGAGATGTCCCTGGATCCCCACCTCCCCCAGGCCAGGGGCTGCCTCATCCATGTCCCTGCCCATGCAGATCTCACCCAGGGCCGTGCGAGGGACAGCGGGAGAATCTCGGTGCCTGTCGTCATCTGCATCATCCTGGGGGCCCTGCTCTGCCTGCTGCTGGCCCTCCTGGTGGGACAAGTGCGAAGTGCCAGGGCTCAGCGCAGAGGTGGGTCCTTCCCCATCGGTCCCAGGGTGGGCGATGCCTCTTGGCAGCCCCACGAGTGCTGTGGGGTGTCTGTGAGGGGCACAGATGGAGCTGGGGTGGGGGTTCTGCCTCCTGCCCTATTCCCTGCCCCTCCACAGTCAGGCTGTGGGACACCAGCAACCAGGGGAGGAGAGAGTCCAGATGCAGGAGGAGATGGTGATGGGTGAGGAGAGAATGGCAGCAAGAGGCTGGCGGAGATGGGAGCAGCAGGAGACATCTGAGGATGCTGCTGCCTGTGCTCTGGGCAGTGCTGGAGGGGAAGCTGTGGGGCAGGAGTGATGCCAGGAGGAGCCCAGGGCAGGGGATCTCTCAGTGCGGGTGTCCGGTCCCCAGGCTGCTCTTTCTGCCCAGCCCTGCCCACCCATGGCAGGGCAGGGCCGTGTTATGGACCCATCTGGCAGAGAGTGGGGAGCTCCCCGGGGAGAGGAGCTGCGGGAGCTGCTCCAGGGTCAGACCAGGGACCAGACTCGGTGCCAAAAGGGGCATGGGGCTGCCTCTGAAGGGACAGGGTGAGGGTGACATTGTCCCAGACCATCTCCACAGGGACGTTGCTGTCACTGGGGATGTGGCAGTGGTGCCTGGACAGAGCAGTGGGGCTGGGCTGTGGGGTCAGTGCTGGTGTGGTCTGGGGGGAAGGGCTGGGTGACCACATCGGAGTCTGGTCTCCTGTCTCCATGTCCCTGTGCCGACCCTGCCTCTGTCGCCAGGCTCCAGGAGGTCTCTGGAGCCCTTCTCTGAGGCCGTGTACCAGGAGATTGACTACAGCTTGACATGGGAGAAGCAAGCGATGTTCGGTCGCTCAGGTCGGTGTGGGTCCACTTTGGAGGGAGCACGTCTGCAGGGCCTTTCCCCCAGCCCTGACCCAGGACAGGACCTTGGCAGCTCCCAGGCCAGTGGTCCCCACAGTGCTGGGCCACAGGGTCTGTGGGGAGAGCAGCCCAGTGAGGAGCTTCCACCCCACCAGTTCTGCCCATCCCAGTCAGGGAACAGCTTCTCCCTGCCTGCTGGGCTGCCTGTCCAGGGTTGTACCTGGTGGGTGAGGGAAGGGGCTGTTCCAGGGCAGCTCCGAAAGGCCCTTTGAGATGGGATTTGTCCCATGGGAGCAGGATGAGCCCCGAGCCCTCCTCCCCGCACAGTCCCTGCTGTGTGGGTCCCTGTCCCCAGCAGTGCTGGCCATGAGCAGGGTCAGCAGGGCTCACCCCAATAACACCCGCTGCTCCTCTCGCCAGGCTCCTCTTTGGAGGGGTCCCTGACCAAGCTGCAGCCCGAGCCTGGGGACAGCGAGGAGGAGGACGGTCCTGGGTCAGCACCAGGTAATGGAGGGTGAGGCAGAGGAAGGGTTGATCTCTCCTCCCTGTAGCTGTGTGACCAACAGCGGTGTCACTGAGTGTCACCATCGGGGTGGGGAGGAATCACCCTCAGGAATGACTCCAGAGCCATGTGGAGCGGGTGAGGGTCGCACGTGCCCATCTGAGCTGGGTGCCTGCAGCCCTGAGCCCCACAGGGTCACAAGGGAACTTCCCAGGCTCAACCTGTCCCTGCCTCCAGCAGGCCCTGTGCTCACCCCAAGGAGCCATGCATCAAGGCATTGACGTCTCCATGAGTACATGGGGATTCTCCACAGCCAGCTCCGGTGCAGAGCCCAGCACTGCCGACCCTGCGGCTTGGCAAGAGGGATTCCCACTCCCACACACATGGTCCTGCAACCCTGGGAGGGGTGGTCAGGAGGACGCTGGGTCTCCTGTGGCCCTGCCAACACCAGCATCTCAGCCCCTTGTTCCTGCACATCCTTCCTTCCTCCACTCTGCAGGAGGGCTCTTCTCATTGCCACCAGCTCCCCTCTCCTTTCAGATGTCCCTGTCCTGCCCAGAGGTGACCCAGCAGATGGCTATGATGATGCCAGAGAAGTCTCTGACCCCGGGGAGGATGTTTTTCCTGGGCAGCGAGACTGGGAAGCACCCAGGGAAGCGGAGGAGGGAAACAGGCCTGTGGAGGCACAGAGAGGTGAGGGGGAAGTGCAGTGCTGCTGGCTCCTGCGGTGCCGTCCCCAGTGCCTGGAGAGTCACTGCATACTGATAGCCCGACCTCCCGGGACAGGGAGGGAACCTGCACCAGGAGTTTTCCTGCTATGGAAAGTGGGGTGGGATAAGGGGCCGGACATCTCGGCACAGTAAGAGGAGGGAGAGGAAGGGGATTTACAGCCCAGGAGGGGCATGTGCATGGGGCCAACTGCAATGCACCGGCCTTGCTGCTTCCAGAGGGGAGCCTGCACTCCTGGGGAAGTGATGGGGCCCCAGGAGCCAAGAGAGACGCCCCATCCCTGCTCCCCACAGACACAGGGTACGATGATGCTGAAGAGGCAACTCTGGCACATCCCCATGAGGACACCAAAGCTGAGAGACTGGACCCTGGTGCCCAAAGGTCCCTGAGCCCAGGGCCAGGAGAGCCCACCCCTGCCATGCGGTTGGGTGCACCTGAGACAGAGGAGAGGTCTGTGCAGCTGGGAGAGCCATGAGTGCCAGAGACAAGGCCCCCTTCTCCCACTGGTAGCAGAAAGAGCTGGGCATTTTGTCTATTTTTATTTGTCTACTTCTATGCCATGCATTGGTATTTGTTCTTATTAAAAGCATTTGGGAGTTTGATCCAGAGCTGGTGCTTCCCTCCCCAGGTGTCGGGGTGTCTTCCCGAGGCTGATCAGGGAGGGCGAAGCACCAAGAACCAGCAGTGGGGAAGGGGCACGTCTCGGGACCAGCGGGCTCTGAGACAGGCTGGGCACCTGCAAGTGCCCGTGGACCCTGGAGTGTGGGAATAGTGAACAGTCCAGCTGGAGGATATTCCTGCTGGCAGAGACATTTCCATCCTGCAAACCACACGCAGAGCTTCCAGCCAAACTGGGTCTCTCTGCAGGGTCCCGTAATGCCCCCCTGGGCAGGGAGGTCCAGTCTCCTCACCCCGGGAGTGCCCCTGCTTGCTCTTTTCCCAGGGGCTCTGCCTGGACCATCCTGGTCCCAGGCAAGGATGCCACCACTGAGAGGCACTGACAGGGTTGGTCCTGGGCTGTGGACCCACAGCAGTGAACCTGGAGGTGACAGCAGAGCCCTGAACACCCCAGCCAGCCCCAGAGGGGCTCATTGCCTGGGGATCACCTCCCCACAGCGGTTGAGAGGCAGCTCTGCTTCCCACTGCCCCTGCACGTGGCGCAGAGCAGCTTGTTGGGGTGCCAGGGGCTGGGATTTCCCCTCCTCTGGCTCCACAGGGTCTCCCATTTCCAGGGGCTGCTCCTGGCTCCCATGGCCCTCACGGACCCCCAAGCACTCCTGGCACAGCCCAGAGCTGGCTCCTTCCTGGCAGGGGCTGTGAGGCACCAGGGCTCAGGGAAGCCCTGGGATGCCCCCCTGCTCTCATCCACCCCCACCCCTCTGCCCTCCCGCTGATGGGCTGCAAGGGCAGAAAAAGGAGCCGCCTCAGCTGGGGCACCAGTTTGGGTCTGTGCAGGGGAATATCTGTGTGCAGACGCAGGGGACGGGAGCAGTCAGTGACAGGAGAGGACATTTCCTTCAGCAGGGTGGGAGGCAGAAGAGGGAGAGGGCAGTGGGCTGGAGAAGGGACCACCACAATATGTGGGCTCCAGCCCAAAGTCACGATTCAGCCCCTGGCCTTGGGACAGGCCCATCCCCGAGGATGCTCACAAGGGCATATTTCCATGGAGAGAAGATTTCATGTCCACTCCTAAAGCAGTTGCCGATGGGAGCTGAGAGAGGATCCCTGGTCCTAGGCCAGGTTTTAACCAACTGTGCCCCAGCACCCACAGGTGAGAAACTTCTCACACAGGAGCTGAGTGAGGAGGAGGGTTCAAGAGCTGTGCAGCATCTGGCACCCAAACTGCCCTCCCTCCTCCAGCCAGGGGGGGTGTCTCTGCACCCCACTGGCTCTTCTTGATAGGTTCCCCATGCCACACACTGATGGGCAGTGGGGCTAAGGCCAAACGCACAAAAACACACTCTGCTTTCACCATGGCTCATTTCCTTTCCTGCACTGAGCTGACACCTGAGCTACTCGCAGAGATCTCCTGGAATGGGGAGGAGTCACCAAATGCATCTGTGTCTGAATCTATATGATCTGTATCTATATGTAAAAAACATTGGGATTCTGTGACTAAACTGGCAGTTTCTGAGAGTAGCATTTTTTTCCTGCTTTAACTTTCCTTTCCTACACTGAAATTATGTTCCCTACTTTTTCCCTTGCATTTTTCCTCTTTCCTTCCTTTTGTCATCCCCCCACCCACCACTTATGCATCCATCCTCCACTCATTTACTGAGTTCAGCCTTGGCAGGCACAGGAAAGCATGGGGCCACGCGACTGCTGTCAGCTCTCCCTGCCCAGCTGCCCCATCACAGCTCGCCTCTCCCCCACAACAGGCACCATCAGGCCAGGAGACAAAATCAGATGTCTCTGCCCAGGGTCTACTGTCTCTCTCGGGGAGGCATAGGATAATGTCCCCAGTCCCAGTGCTGCCCAGCGCTGGCTCTGCTTTGCAGGAGGGTTTCAGGTCTGGGTCCCAGGAGGGGCAGTTCTCCTCTGCCCCAGCAGCCAAGCCACAGCCCGGCAGTGGGGCTGTGTGAGCCCCCTCCATCCCCCCAGCCAGGGCAGGGCAAAGCCAGGCTCCCTGCTGGGAACAGCCACAGCTTGGTAGTGCTGCAAACAGCAGGATCCTGCCCTCCAGGAGAGGAGGGAGCCAGCGGCTGTCACCAGCACCCTCTCCCATGGCAGCCTTTCCCCGTGTTGTGCTGGGAACTCCTCCAGCCCCAGGCCCTGTACTGACCCTCCATGGGCAGCAGTATGTCCTGGGGCTGGGGATGTCTTGGCTCCTCTCCAGGACAGAGCCCCAGTGCTGGGGACCTTGCAGGATGGCTGGGCCATGTGTGCAGAGCCGGGAAGGGATCGTGGGAGGAGCCTGGACCCGCAGTGTAGGCGGGAGTGAAAAGTACCAGCACTGCTCGGCAAGGGCTCTCAGACATCTCTGTCCTAGTGGCCTCAGGGCTCAGCCCCAGCAGCGCTGCATGTGCCAGGGCAGGGGGACACTGGGGCGCAGAGGGGCTCTTGCTCTGGGGCAGACACCTCTGTGCTGGAGCACCCGCTCTGCAGGGACCTCGTCCTGCACCAGGTGCCCCTAACCAGCCTCCTCTGCCCTGGAGCTCTGCCCACACTGAGCTGTGGCAAAGATGGAGATTAAAACCTCAGGACCATAGCGCAGTGTGAGCAAGGGCCAGATCCTGCTCCTTCCCCTCGCTGCTCCCAGACCAGCCGCTCTCCCCTCTGGGCTGGGCAGGGGCCCTGCACGAGCCCTGGGCTCTGGGACTTGCGTAGCCGCGAGGAGCGCAGGGCTCAGCTGGCGCTTGGTGCCACATCCAGCTCTTGGCTGTGCTGCAGGAGAGCTGGGCTGTGCCAGCCCCAATCAGGGTCGGCCCTGTCCTCCTGCCCCTTCCCGGGAACATGGCCCTGCTCAGCCTGGCTCTGGCCCCACATGCACTGCTCTCTGCCAGGGACACCCATGGTGTCACCAGCACAGCCCCAGGGAGGTGGGGCAGGGCAGGGGTGACCCTGGGGGCTCTGGGGGGAGCTGGGGCTCAGACACCACCTCTGTCCCCAGGACCTGGAGCCTCCCTGCTGGCAGCCTCTGCCCTGAGACAGCCCCCTCCCTCCCCAGCCCCTGGCCCCTCTCTCCCTGTGGGAGATGCAGGGCTGAAGCCTGAGCCTGGTAGGAGTGGAGGTTTCCTGTGCGGCGGTGTGCATGGGCATGCAGTGCCCATGTGCATTACCCACCTCCATGGGGGTCTCACTCTCTGAACACCCTTCTCCCATAGGCTTCCCAAAGTGTGGTTGGGGACAAGTGGTTCCTCCACCATGGGGTTATCACCTGCTCAACCTGTCCTGGGGCTGCATCAGGCCCTGCCCTGCCCAACAGGGCCATGTGGGGCTGGGCTCAGCCCTCACATGAAGGACCTGCTCTCCCCAAAGGGCTGGAGCACGAACCTCTCTGCTCAGCTGCAGAAATATCACTACACTCACATCCATGGACATGGGCCAGAGATGGACAAAGAGTGACAAAATGAAAACATGCCTGTTCCATCCCTCAGATGATGTTTTGGGCATGCCCAGATGTTGTTTGCCAGGTCCAAATCTCTCACCCTGGCTGCAGGAAATGGCATGCCTGCTCTGAAGCTCCATGCAGAGCCCACGGCAGGGGCAGAGGGGCACAGCACAAGTGCCCGGGTCCATAACCAGAAGGTGATGGATCAAAATGATTTGTTTGCTTCACAGACTTTCAGAGACAAAGTGTTTGTTTAAAAAAAAAAAACCTAATTCCTTTGGATCTTTTGCTTAGATAATGCTCATTTGGGGAATCCAAACCTCTTGAACAAGATTGTTTGGTTGCTGCCCAGCTGTTGATGGTATTCTCTGTCACAAGTGTCCTTGCAATAGCATCTTCACCTGGGTCAGGTGACAGTCCCTCAGGGGGGTTGTTTCAATGAATCCTGATAATCCAGATGGCCTGTGGTCCCATGTAACCGCTCCAGAGCACACACGATCCACTCCTATTGATATAGGACTATATCGGATAAATTTGAATGTCATCCTTGTATCACAGGCACAACTTCAATTCCAAAGATCTCACCACACTGCAAAAGAAGCGACATCCTCATCCCAGTGTTGTCCCCTTTTACCTGCCTTCCCTCTCCCCTCTCCCTGAGGTCTCCTTTCAGCTCAGGGGAGTTTTCTGATGTTCTTGATGACCTCACTGCACCTCCCTGCTCACCTACATGCTAATGGCCAATGCAGCTGATGCAAGGAATTGACCTCACAATAAACATCCAACACATCGCTCTAACTCATCTCTCCCTCTCCCCTCCCCTGAGCTCTGCTCTCCATGGGGAAGGTTTTCTGACCTGCTTCATGACCTCACAGTGCCTGCCAGCTTGCTGCCCAATCAGATTGCTGCAGTAGAAGTGACCTCACAAACCAGCTCCCAGTCATGCTACATTTCCCTGCCCCTGCCCCTGCCCCTGCCCCTGCCCCTGCCCCTGCCCCTGCCCCTGCCCCCGCCCCCGCCCCCGCCCCCGCCCCCTTCAGGAGCTCTCCTCTCTCCTGGGGGCTTCCTCCTGCCCTTCATGACCTCACAGTGCCCACCCACCTGCCTGCTGCTGACCAATCAGGCTGCACTCATAGAGGTGACCTCACAATCACTATGCCAGCAGTATCATGGTCATCTGCCTCTCCCTCCTTCCTCCCTCCAGGCTCTCACCTCTACCTCAAGGACTTTGTCATACCCCTGATGACTTCACAGGCCTGCCCACCTGCTGCTGGCCAATCAGCTGCTGTGAAAGGAGACACCTCACAATCAAAGCCACCAATGTCACCTTCACCTGTCCCTCCCTCCTGCCTCCTCCCAAGCTCTCCTTGCTGATGGGCAGCCTCTGTGATGCTGTTCATGACTTCATAATGCCGCCTGCCCACTGCTGGCCAATCGGGGCAGTGTAATGGAAGTGACCTCACAACCAACACACCAGCCATTGTGCTCTTGCCTGCCTCTCCCCCTCCTGCTCCCTCTCCTGCTCCCACTCCCACCTCCCCAGCTGCTGAATCAGCTCCTGTCACCTGCAGTGACCCCAGTGCCTGCTCACCTGCTGCTGGCCAGGAGCTGCTGGGACAGGAGTGACTCACCAGTGATGTCCCAGCTGGCACCTCCACTTGCCTCCCCTCCTGCTGAGCTCTCACCTCCCGTGGTCAGGTGCATCTGATGAGCCTGATGCCCTCACAGTGCCTGTCTGCCTGCCCAGGGCAATCCTGCTGCTGCAGCTGAAATAACCTCCCAGCCAGCATCCAGTCCTCTCACCTTCATGTATGCTACTGACTCTTGTCCCACAGGGCTGCCATCTCTCCTGAGATGCATTTGATGACCTCTCAGCTCCTGCCTGTTTGTCTACTGCTGGCCAATCAGGTTGTTGCAATAGTAGTGACATAATGATGTCATTTCACCTGGGCAGGCTTTCTGATGATCTGCCTGGGCTCTTCCCACATGGGGAGCTCCACTTCCCACAGGACACCCTGTCAGAGGACAAGCCTGCAAATTTTGGAGAGGAGCAATGTACCCTGTTCCCAGCCCTCACCCCCTCACCCTTGTTGTGGGGGAATGGAGATTCAGGACAAAAGCTTCCCTGGAGATGCTGGGGATTGAACCCAGGACCTCCTGCATGCAAAGCAGGTGCTCTTCACTGAGCTACATCCCCTAAGAGCCTGCTGAGGGGTGGGACATACTCTTGTCCCATGATGTGCCTCTGACAAGCTGATGTGCCCCTGACAAGCACAGCCCTCTTGGCCCCTGGTGCCCTGAGAGCCTCAGCAGAAAGCAGCATTTGAACCCTCCTGCTGGGCCACAGGCTGGGATGGGGGAAGTTGAGATCACCACTCAGCTGGGGCTGGTCCTGGACCAGGGCTGCACCATGGAGTGCTGCCCCTTCAACATCTCTGCAGTTGATGGGGGCAGGAGGAGACTCTTGCTGTAAGTGCTGCTCCCACACTCTGGCCCTCCCAGGGAGGGTCAATGGAGAGGAGCAAACCCCTTCCCTGAGTCACCTCTGCCACCCCATGCAGCACTGCTGTGTGTGTGTCACCCCTGTCTTCAATGCTAGCAGCAGGAGCAAATGGGGTGAGAGAAATGCCCTCCCCAGGGTGATGTGCCCACAGCTCCAGTTACCCCCTGGGGTGTGCATTGGAAGGGCCATGAAAGCAGGCAGGGCCGATCCTGGGCAGGGAGCTGCCCACAGCCCCTCACCTAGGTATTAGGCCTCCCTCTGCACTGCTCTGCCCACCAGCACCTGGCAGTGGGCAAATGGCAGTGTCCCCTTCCCTGGGGCTGGGGACGTGCCTGGGACCAGGGACATTCCCATTCCCTCAGCACCGGGAACTGGACACTGGAGCTGCCCCAGGAGAGCACCAGGTGGGGGTCTCTGTGGCACAGCAGGTAGCGCATTCGGCTGTTAACCGAAAGGTTGGTGGTTCAAGCCCACCCAGGGACGTTGCCCTGTTGGTGGGGTACCTGGGGGATTGTGCTGCCCAGCACCCTGGGTTTTGCTCACAGTCACCATGTCCCAGCTCTGGGACAGCAGATCTGCTGCTGCCTGGGACATGCATCTTGATGTGGGATGTCCTTTCTAGACCATGTGGGATGGCCAGAGAGGCTGGAGAGCAGCACGGAAGATGTGATGTATATGTGTCCTGTTGACCCTGAGCTGAGCTGACTTGTCCCATCCCCTTGCCTGATGGGAAGGACAGAAGAGGGAAGAGTGTGTCAGTGCCAGGTGGTTGTGTCTGTACATCTCATTACTGAATGGGGAGAAGGGAGGGTGCAGTGCCATGGGGCAGGGAAAGAGCCCAGCTGAGTGCCCACTCCAGAGACTGTGTGGGGACGTGGGAGTGCCAGAGATCCCCCACCCTGTGGCAGGGTCAGTCCTTCATCTACCCCAAGCACAACATTGGGGTAGAGGACAGCGCTCTCCATCCAGGCTGTGCTTGATCCTTAGCCTGACTTGTTGGCTGGAGAGATGCTGAGTCCGGAGACAGAGCGGGACATCCTGGGTCGCAGTCATAGCTGAGCTCCTGATGGGAGAGCAGGGTTCAGCAGCAGCAAGAGCTGCCAAGATGGCCAATGCAGCATGTGGGGCTGCAGGAGCAGGGCTTCTCCCTCTGTGCAGGGACAGGGGGCTGCAAAGTGCTGCAGCTGGGCTGGGCAGGGCAGCCTGATGGGTGAGTACATTTGGGTAAGGAAAGTGGGGAGGATCGACACATCAAGACGTTTGTGTTGTGAGCTAGTACAGAGGGGATAGAGAACACAAAAGCAAAGTCTGTGTGCAATGTTCAGGAGAAGTATTTAAAAAAAAAAGAAGTGAATTTGGAAAGCAAAACTGACTGCCAGTCTTTGATCTGGGGCTGTTGTGAAGTCATGGTTTTACAGGCAGCTTTTAGCCTCCCTGCTAGACCCCGGGGCCTTTCTGCCCTGCCTTGTGCCCTTTCAGCAGGAAGGAGCTGATGCAGAGGGATGTTCAGTAGGGGTCCCAGACAGGTCCCTCTGTGCTCTTCCTCACACTGAAGTCCCTGCTCCCTGCACAGCTGGTTAAACAGCCCCCTCCCTGCCACTCGCATTCAGCACTTGTCCCTCTACATCTGCTGGGCCGGGACGCCAAGGACAGACCCTGCTCTGCACTCTGCTTTGTCTCTTGGCACACAAATCCCATCCTTTTCCACAAATCCAATCTTTCTCCCTCTCAGGCCCACTGCCCTTCAGAGGGCAAGGGCCAGCCTGCCTACGCACCCCTCCATCTCAGTCGGACATCTCCCGTAGCATCGCAAATGAGGGCAAGAAATGGCCATGGCTGGAGCAGGAACTTTTAATGAAACCCTACTGGAGGTTTGGCAGGTCAGATCAAATGACCCTAAACACCCCTTAGGACCTCAGCTTTTACTCTCAGCATCAGTGTTCATGGCCTCACTTGAGCTTCACCAACAGCCGACAGCCCAACTATGGGACTTTAATAACGCTGGGACTTCGCTTGGACCACAAGCCCCCTTCCTCATGGTTCCTTGCCTCTTACAGATGCTTCTGGAAAACAGCTCCAGAGGAAGCACTGGGGTTTCTTCAGATGAGTTCTCCAAAAGTACCTTCTCTCTTCACTTGCCTTGCTTGTCTCTTCAGCAAAAGGTACAGGAAAGGGAAATCTTCCCAGGGGTTCAGATCGGAGGAAAGACAAGAATCCCCTCCCCCATTACTCTGAAGTGATATTCCACCTGGAGGGCCACAGAAAAGAAACAGCAAAGATTATTACTGGCATCTGGTATTTTCCAGTGCACAAAGGTCATTTCTCATCCTCCCTTCTGCCCCTTGTCATCAGCCTTCCTGTCAGTGCTCTTATGCCCCTAAGCTAATACTGGCAGGTCTGCAAATCACATATTTGCTTGGACCAATGAGCTAAATGATCACTGAGCTAAACAGAAACTGTCCATCCCCTATCCCTGAAAGGCCCAGCAGGTACATTCCCTCTAGAAACAGGGTCAAAGGGGAGGTGTTCTTCTGAGGTGATTCCTGAGAATGCAATAGTGACAAATGCATTGCAAAACTAGAGCATGACCTGCACCTTTTAAAGCAAGGCTCAGACAAGGTTGGTCAACGGCCAAATGAACACACAGGAAGGGGTCTTTCATACTCACTGCCCATAGAACTGCACTTTTCCACAAGTCCATATGGCACAAGGAGGACCTCAGTCAGCAGCACGTACCTCTCCTGGCCACCTCTGGATTCTTGTAACCAGTTTCTCAGGTGGCGGCATGCCTTCAGCACTGCCCTTCCTCCTGCCTCGCTCCGCCTTCCTTGAGCAGCTCCCTTGGATGCCTGGGAGCACGCTGAAAACACACATTGTGGGGAGGTGGTGTGAGCACAGTGGGAGTTTAGTCTCCGTCCTGTACTCACAAGCTGGGCAGAGACAGAGATCACCCCCAGCTGAAATGCCCAGGGCTGCATGATGTGCCCGCACGAATGCTCAGCATGACCAGATACAGGCTCTGTCTTGATGTGGCAAGGAGAGCAGCAGGGTCCTTTATAAAGACAGCCTCTAAGAGACACGTCCTGGCTAATGTATTAAACACTGCTCAATGGTCTCAGCTCCCGTGTGTTTTGGTATGGAAAACTGATTGTTCCTGGACACCCAGTGTCAAAGAAGGAGAAATGGTCAGGGGTGTAAAGGCATTCCTGCCATCGAGGGATCAGGAATCACTGCGACATGTGATAAAAGACATTCAGAGCTGCTATGAACCTTGTGTCTAGAGGAAGCATCTCACCCAAACAAGCACAAGAGTCCAGGGTCACCCTCATCCATTCCTCCAAGTGTCTCACCTGCCATGAGGCGCTTTGCCCTCAGCTTTCTTCCCCTTTCCTTTCTGCATAGTCGTAGCTGTAATTTTGGGTGGAGGATGCCTCCCTCTCAAGAGGAAGCACTGGGCAGGAAGATTTCCTGTAAGCAGGAGACAAGAAAACACCTCAGGATAGAATTGCAGAGACCTTTTGAAAAGGAAGGATATGCAGATCTGATCAAGCCTGTGATAAAACTCTCAGGCCTCCAGCTGATTCCTTTTATGTCTTCTTTCCTGGGTGGTCTTTGGCCCTTCCGGACACTGGCTTCTCTCTGTCTTTTAGTTTTTACTGTGCAACATCATTTCCTGTGGTACTGTTTTTTCTGTTCTTTCATGTTCTATCCTAGTCACATTATGAAAAAGGAGGCTTGCTGGGATGTACTGGTGAATGATCAGAGTCTCTCTGGGGGCAACAATTTCACACAAGGGGAGCAGATCCTTGGATCTATCTACTGATCTCATATGCCTGCAGTTCCTCTGGTGACACAGTCAACCCAAAGGCACTGTTTTGGGGATGTTTATGAGAAATTTGGAAAGAAAGGTAAGAACTCCTTGCTTTGAAAATGAAAGGAAGTCTTGGCATAGGTTACCAGACTTTGTACCATCTACTCAAGGTGACTCTTCCCATCAGTTGAAAACACACTGATTCCATGAAAGAGCTCAGCCCCTCCATTACATACAGCTCCAGGCACAATTTAGGATTCACATTGCCCAAGGACAGTTCTCAAGTTTGCCTCCCTTCTGCACCAATGCCTCAAAAGGAAGAGCAGTTTGCAGTGCACGCCAGGGCACTGAGTCCCGTGCAAATGGGGGAAAGTTTAACTTGGAGGTATCAGCTGCAGGTGGGAGTGTTGGGCTGCCCCGAGGTCTTGTTCCCTCAGGAGTCACTGGAGATTTCCCATATTGGGTAAGCAGCATCACCTCTAGTGCCTCATGCTACCTGAGACATCCCACTGTCACCTTGGCTCCAATGCCCTGCCAAAGAGGACAGAGGGAGAAGACACAAACCCCTGCCAGGAACCAGATGTTTCATTACCTTTCTTGCCACTGCACCCATCTTTTCCCATCTCTTCTTCCCGGGTCGGCTTCACAGGTGCCACGGGTGGTTTTCTAGCTGTACTCTCAAGCTTGTACCTGGAAACAGGAAAAAGACACCAGTCTAAAGGGAGGGCACCACACTTCCTTTGCCCCTTGGGTGAATAATGGGGACACAGGGGCATTTGGGAGCTACTGGGAAGTCCATCTTTTTCCAAAGCAGAATATGAAGAGTACGCCAGATGCTGGAGGAGTGCAGTAGCAAGCTGAGTGACATCGTGAAGACCTCCAGAAGCTAGAGGGGCATGAGCTTCCTCATCAGGCCCTTTGAGAGCTTTCCTAGCCTTCCTATGAGAAAGCTCATTTTAACCCAGATCCTCTGTGCTGCCATTGGGACCATCTCCCATCTCCTGTTCAATGTTCATGTCCAGGCACAACACAATAGTCTCCTTCCCTACAGCTTTCCAGCACCATTTCTAACTCCCTTCTCACCCTCCAAATCACTTGCAGGGCCTCCCAAGCTCATGTCCATCCATCTGTAAAAAGGAACCTCCATCTCCCAGACAAGTAATGGAACAAAACACTGAGCATGATGGGAGCCAGGACAAAGCTCGCCAAAACCCCACTGGGCACAGCCTTCACTTTGGCCTAGACAGGCCTCCCTGCAAAAAACTTTTGACCCCAGAAAACACATTCAGGACACATTTGATTCATGCAGGTCTCACAGAAGACATGAAAATGTCCCAAGCCAGCAACTAGTAGGGACCTGCACTTTGATGCACATTTCAAAGAGTTACTCTCAGATGAATTTCTGAGCAGCCTTCACAAGCACTGGCAACACAATGCTACCAAACATGCCGTGAGAAGCTGCTCGCTTGGCCACCCAGGGGCTAAGAAGCAAACATACTCACTCAGGAAAGACGATGACATGACCAGAATGGGTCTGAGAAGCAGTGGTTTTGGTGCCTGAGAGGACTGAATCCCTCATCTCTGACATCTGCAAGGTGACAGACACGTGTGAGGTGATGCCGAGAAAATTATCTCAGTGCTCACAAGGGCAGCAAACTTTTCCACTGCTCAGAGAAGAAGCTGCCTCACTGAAATGCTGAATTTTTCCATTCCTTTCAACAGCCCCTCAGTTATGAAGCACAGAAGCTGGAGGGAAATTAAGGAGAGAGGGTATGAACACTGTCAGGCTTTTTGCAAGGCTGAGAATCCAGAGACTCAGTCAGGAGACTAGGTCTTTCCTAATGCAGAACCTGATGGAGACAAGCACAGGAGAAGGCATTTCACTAGCTGGGGTTCCTGGCGGCTGCGTTTTCCCTGCCGGCTTGATGTGGGGTTAACCACACAGTCTCTCAACATTCAGACAACTGCCACTGTACCATGGAGGAATGGAGAGGCAAAGCGGGTAACAACTGGGAAGGCCAAACCTCTGGGGTGTTCAAGGGGCAGCTGAGGGTCCTGCTCTGGGACCCACTGCAACAAAGGCTGGAGAAAAGGCCCTGGCCCAGAGAACGAACTGAAAAGACACAACAGACAGGACAGAAGGAAGAGACAGAGCTGGGAAGCAGGGCTGGCCTACAGCCTGCTTGCATCTCTGCCTTAACCCTCGAGGGGCTCACCTCAGCCTGCTTTCACATCTCACCTTTCCAGCGGCACCTGAAAGACCAGCATGAAGGACAGGGCTGCACAAGAGACCTGGGGAAGGGCATCGGGCTCAAATGATTCTCTCTGCTACATGCTGCAGCCACGACTGTTAGTGTGCAGATGCGCACATTAGGACAGAAAGACCCCCTTCATGCTGGTGACACTCCAGGGCACTGGGAAGAGCTGATCAGCACAACTAGACCAACACAGCAACAGCAGCAACAGGGGGCTGGTCCCATATGGGCCTTGGTCTGCCTGGGCCTCTGCTTCCTGCCCAGAGAGTGGGCTCAGCAATTATCCCTGCAAAAACAAACCTACACAGACACAGACCTAGAAACGCTACAGAGCAAGAGCATGAGAGTGATAAATATTCTGACCAGCTGCCATATGGGAGAGATGAAACACACTCAGGCCCTCCAGCTTCAAAGAGAGAGGACCGAGGTCAACAGAGATTTCACAGCGATGTCTGACATCCCCACTGGTCCAGGCAAGGGGAGGAGGGATCCATTACTATTCCTCACCACACCAGAGCTCAAGGGCGTCCCATGAAGGGATCAGGCCAAGCTTCCAAAGGGACACACAGAAATATTGTTACACAGCTTAAGGGCAAAATGCTGAACTCGCTGCCTTACCATCCCAGGCACAGCCAAAGGACACATGGGTTCAAATGTCATCACCAACGGGCACTAAACCATGACTTTCTGGAAGGAGGGAGGTCTACCTGGAAAAAACACACAAGACCTGCCCTTTCCTTGGACTTTTTTCCCTGAGCACATGGAAACAGGCTCCTGGGCTGGATGAATCTTTGGGTGGACCCAGCACAGTAATTCCCGGGGTGGTCTTTGTTGCCAAATCCTCTGAATGCTCAAGACAAACTGTCTAGGGAGCTGGCATTACTCTAGGCCAGGACTGTCCACGTCCTTAAACAGGTCACGGCAGGCTAATAGAACCGCAGTCACTTGTGAGTTAGAAAAGGACTACAAGTAGTGCTGGAGAAATGGAAAACTTACCCCAAGAAGAACTTCTACCAGCTGCTCCGTCCCATTCAGCCTTCTCAGAAAGTCTCTGTAAAATCTCATTTTCACATCTACTCCTTGAATAACAAGCATGCCAATGTCCTTCAACACAAGGGCAACATTCTTCCCACTTTCCAGGCAGCGGGAGAAAAGATGCATGGTCTCTTCTTATGCAAGCCTCCACTGTTTTCCGAGGAACAGAGATGTCCGAGGTTATGCGAGCATACTTCAGGGGCTCGGAGAGCTTATGACCTAGGAAGCAGAAAAAGAGGAACAAAGTCACTAGTGGAGCAGGCTAAAACAGAGCATTGGCAGCTTTGAGGTCTTCAAGCAAGACACTGCTACAGAGCTGTCTTCTTTAACATCTGGTAAAGCTCCTGAAGGAATCTCATGTCATCTCTCCCTAGGAGAAGTTCAAAGCACTCTACAACCGGATGTGCCAAGTGTACAGCAATGCTTTCTTCCCCACAGAGATCGAAAGAAAGGGCCTGGCCATCTCCTATGAACATGAGGCACGATGGCAGGACAAGGAGAGGAGAAAGGGGGCCAGTTCCCAAGAAGGCAGAGTGGGTGCCAGGTACTTGTGCTCACACTCTGTGCATTCCAGGTTGGGAGACATTTAGCTGTGCCACATCACATGGATGAAAGAAAGAAGGCAAACACAAGCATTGCACTACTCCCCTTCAGATCCTTCCAGCCACCCCCAGCACCCTCAGAACTGCACAGCAAACATCCCTGCTTTTGGTGCCAGCGGCCCAGCTCCAAGAAGTGCCACACTGATGTTGACATCACAGAGAAGATATCGAGTCCTTTGAAAGGAAAGACCCACTGCAAACACAACTCAGAGCTCCTGCTGCCCCACAGGCATCACTGATGTCCACTACAGATGCAGGGCTCACAGGAATGACCAGCAATCGCAGCAAAGATGGCCTCTGATGGGTTTTCATACATACTATGGTCCCGATCTCCATTTCAAAGCTCTCTACAGCTGCCTTTGACCTACTTCAAAGCAGAAGGAGAATGGAAGAGCCAGCATGAATGCCCTTATTCAACTTTACAAGCTCCAGTGTGGCATAAACATGGACCAAAGGTTTTAAATCAATCTGATGAGAAGCAGCAGCCCCAATACATCTGGCATGTAGCCAGCTGTTAAACAAGTCAGGGAGAGAGGGAGTATAATTGTAATGTGCATTACGATGACATGATAATTAAAAACTGAAGCTGTTCTCAGGACCTGGGGAAGCAATTCTAGGTTTCTAACAGTCATTGCTGAACAGCAGATATGCACACCCTTAAGATGTCCCAAGGCAAAGCAAAAGTTTCAGCCTGTCTTCTTTACCAGGAGCATAGGCCTTATCATAGGTGAGGCCATGAACCTCTGCAATAGTCTTCGAAAGACGGAATACAGGTCTGCGAACAGTCAGGAAACCATGCTTCCCAACACCAACTCGTTCAGTTACAACACCGAAGGTCCCAAGCCGAATAACTCTCACTCCCTGAAAACACAAAGCAAGAGAAGAATTATGAGACTGGTAGGTGGACAGGCTGGTGACTTGTCAGCACATGGGGATGGTGCTCAGTGCCCTGCCCAATCCTGCCATGCAAAAGAAACAGATGAAGCACTCAGAAAAGCTTTGGAGAAGCCTTGGAGAAGTTCTTCTGAAGAACTTTCCAGATGTTTTCATCCCCCTCCCCTTCACCCTCTCAAAAATACAAGTCAAAGCAGAGAAATCATCCCTCAGATCCAGAAGATCCAGAAGAAGGCTTTCCTGGGCAGGCCCACGATGGCAGGCCCACCTGGTTCAGCATCAGCTGCCGTACAACGTAGTCAGACACACCTTCCCAGACAGCAAGGGTCTCTGGAAAATAAGGGAAAGACACGTCATGCTCTGGGGGGGGCAGCTCACAGCTGTTCAGCACATGCCTAGCCAAGGAGATGACAAGTGCAAGCATATTCAAACTGCATCCCCCTCCCCAAACACACCCCATCCCTGACAGGGGCTCAGCAGCTGAGGTGGGCACTGCCTTGAGGCTACAACCTTTATCTGCCCCCACGAGGGGTCTGCAGCTGAAACAGAGGCATTAGGACATGCAGATCCTACCACGGGACATCCACAATGTGTCCCTGAGCTCAAAGCCCGCAGGAAGGAATTAGAGGCAGTGCTCACGGTCCCAGACAGAAAGACTTGCTGAGCTGAGGAAAAGTCTAAGGATTCCTTTCCAGCCCGTGTGATTCTATCTGCTTCTTCAGAGCACAGCAGCAGCTGCAGGATCCCTCAGCTTTTTTCAGACATCAGGGCCAGCACCCAGGAGTTCTGCTGGCCACAATGGCACCTGAGCCAGAGGGGACCATCAGTGGGGGATCTGGCTGCAGCCCCCAGCCCCGTCCAGCCTCCCCCCAGCCCAGGGTTTCCACAGCCATGTTCAGAGTTAATGGTCTCTGCGACAGCTCCTGGGAAGGAGATCCTGAAGGCCTTACCACAGGTGGGAAGCATTGGCACCACCTGCCCACGCTGCGTCCCGTGGCCAGTGTCCCAGAGCTCCATCTTTGTCCTCCTCGCCCTGGGTCACCCCGCAGCAGGAGGTGACAATGAAACAGCTCCTCTCCTCCTCCTCCTCCTCCACACGTCACCGCATCCCCGCGCTGCCCCAGCCTCCCCTTGCCGGCTCCTGCTCAGGGTTGGCAGCTCCTCGCAGCAGAGCGGTGCTGAGAGCAGCCCCAGTGCCTGGGCTCCCCTGGCCTCACCACGATGTGTGGGGAGAGGCTGGGGCCACGCGGGAGAGGGCAGCTGTTGCCGTGACACGGGATGTCCCCTGTGACCACAGCCCATGTCACAGAGGGGGCATGGCCCCCCTCGCCCCAGGGCCCCAGCCAGGGCTGGCCCTGCAGCAGGCAGGGGCTGCACGGAGCGGTCGGGGGCTGCCCTGCCCCCACGCAGGCCGGGCCACAGGGAGAACCCCACCGGGGGTCCCGGGAGGGCTGGGCGCTGCGGCTGCACTCACCTGACCACGTGGGAAACCTGGCTGCAAGGGAGGGCAGCGGGCACTGCGCCACGCTCGCCCCATGGCGACACAGCGCAGGCAGCTGCTGCCGCCGGGGAGGAAGCGCTGACAACTGAGCGCACCAAAACACCCAGCAATGACTTGGCAGCGACCAAAATCTTCTTCTGCGCGCTTGAACCAGCGCGTCCTTCCCTTGCCAGTGAGCTTCTCCAGAAAACTTGCAGGGAACCGATGTTCAGCACCATTAACCTGCAGACGTGTTTGAGACCTAGTGACTGCAGCACCTCAGGGCCTGGCGTGGACAGGGACTGAACAGGGGAAGAGGCAGCACCAGCAGAGCTGCAGGCACCAGCTCACTAAACACACGGGGATCACAGACTGCTCTGCCTGCGCTGCTCTCACACCTGCACCAGCTATTGGCCTCCTCACACCAGCCCACAAACACTTAAACCAGCAGAACTGGAGGAGCGCGGGGACCCTGAAGGCACATGTGGGGCTGACCCTCGCAGAGGCAGGCAGCAGCTGCAGGGACTTGGCAGCAGGTTAAACGCAAGCTCTGAAGATTTCACAAAGATGCCGCAAGAACCATCTCCAAGAAACAAGAGACACTCAGAGGTGTTGCGCAGACCTCTGCTCTGAACACACTCAAATCTAGGGTAGAAATGTCTAAGGGGGAGAGGAAATAAAAGATGGAAAAGCAACTCATACACCCACTTAAATAACTTACTCCTAAAGCAGGGCTCACCAACTAGGTCTGTAAAAACTTCTCAGCCGCACACTTCCGCACTCAGCAGAAGGCAAGAGGCAAAGTATTAGATCAGCTAAGGCAAAGAGGAAGTCTTGGGAAAACTTCTACTTCAGGAACAGAGAGCAAAAGCACTTTCTAAGGGTTTTTTCTATGTCCTTTCAAAAAGAATAGGAGACACTGGAAGGGTACTTTGGTCTTTTATCCAAAAAATCATTCCTTTGCCACTGTTATGCTCCCAAATCCAGCTGGTGCCGTCACTGGCCTGACAGGAGAAGGGGCCTAAGAGCTGGGGGCTCCTGCGGGGCCGGAGGCGGCCCAGGCCGGGCCAGGCCTTCCCCAGCAGCTGCTCGCACACACCGGGCCGCAGCGCCTCCGGCTGCCCCCACACGCACAGCCGCTCACTCTGCCCAGCCCGCGCGCGCCCTCGGCCCTCGGCCCTGGTGCGGCAGCTCCCGGCGCTGCGGCTCGAGGCTCCGGGCGGCCCCGCGCCGGGAGACGCTGCCCCGCGCGGCACCAGCCGCCTCTCGCCCCCTCCCTCCCTCCCTCCTCGCAGGGCCCGGGCAGCCCGCCCCCGCCCCGCCCCGCCCCTCACCGCCCTCCTCTGCGCCAGTGTGCATGCTCCGAGGGAGGAGGTGGCACTTCCGGCCCTGTGGGGGCGGGGCCTGTGTGTCCATGGCCACCGCCCCTGGTGCCGCCGGCCCTGCCCCCGCCGCACCCCGCCGCGGCGCCGCTCTCGAGGCCGCGGAGAAGCAGCTGCGGCAGCGGCGGGTGTTGGCGGCTGCTGCGCAGGGAGCCCGGAGCGACGCTGCGGCCCGGCGTGTGCTCATGTGCGCAGAGCGTGTGGTGGCTGCTGCCGGCTGGGGCCGGGCCGGGGCCGGGGCCGGGGCCGGTGCGGAGGGCGGGGAGCAAGGGGGAGCGGCGCCGGGCTGGCCCTGGGCTGCGGGAGTTGTGCTGCAGGGGAGCATCGGCGGGGAAACGCTGCTGCCGGGGTGCTGCTGCCACAGGGCCCCGCTCTGCCCCGGGGCCTGGGCGAGTCTGCGGCAGGGGACAGGACGGGATGGGCCTGGACGGGGCGAGAGAGAAAGGTCTGCGCTGCGGGTGGGGGCAGGTGCTGCCTGCGAGCACCCCGGGGACACAGAGGGGTGTTTCCAGCCCGCGCTGCTGTCCGGCAGGTGCAGAGGAGCCCTGAGCTGTGCGAGCTCCATCACTAGGGAAACCGCAGGCAGCAGGTGAGGAGGGAGAGGAGCAGAGAAGCTGCTTTCTGTGCTCCTGCTGCCCCTGGTGTCCTCCCGTGGTGGGAAGCTGCAACGCCTTGGTGTGGGCAATGCCTGCTGTGGCTGGCTGAAACGTCTGGCAGCCGCCTTGCTTCCGTGCTCATGAACTTTCACATGATATTCGCAAGGCCTGTTTGTCAGAGTTGGGCTTCCTGCTCAGCAGTCAGTGTTAGGAAGCTGTCTGCACTGTCCTCCCTAAACTGGCAGCCCCATACATGTAATTGTCCTTGAAAGCTGACTTGTGGTTTTTCTCTTAACACTCTGCCTTCCTTAAGCACACTTGGATGCCAGCAGCCATATTGCAGCTAGTCAAACGCACACCATGGTGTTCCGATTGCCTGACTCCAGTGTTGTCCTCTGTTTCCCCTTGTGTTGTCAGCTCAGCTCCCCTTGAAGCTCACCACCCTCAAGACCTTCCAGGCTCCTGTCCTAGGTGCCTTGGTGTGGGCAATGCCTGCTGTGGCTGGCTGAAACCTCAGCGTTGTGACGGCTGCAGCCTGGTGCAGCACAAGAGGCGTTTGCTGTTCTTGTGTTCGTTCCTGAGCTGCTTTCTTGTGTTTGCTAGTCCTCGGGTTTTCTGTCCGCTTCCTCTCTTTCCCCTGTTACCGCTGAAGGGCGAGCAGATTGAAACAACCCTGCCCTTCACAGTTAGGACTCTGAAACAAGGAACCAGGCTGCTGTGGCTCACTGAGCAGCAAACGGAAGGAGCCAGTGATCCTGGGCTCTGAAACACTCCTGCTGTTTCCGGGCTCTAACTTAACAGGCTTTGACAAGCCTTGTTTAGCTACCTGCTGCTCAAAGGTTCGTGTGCTCATTCCTATGTCTCATGAGCCCTTTCTGCTGTAACTGTGTTTTCTCAGGCCATGGTGAGAGGGGTCCTTGCTGCATTTGAGGAAGGCAAGCCAGAGGAGACCCTGAGCAGTGCTTTTAACCTCACTGCCACCCCTAAGGACGTCCAGGCACTAAGGAAGCTTTGCTGGCTCTGGGAGGAGGTAACATTTGCTGCAGTGTAGTGGTGTCGTCATCCGGTGTATATTGAAAAATACTCCTTGGCCGTGTATGTGAGTTTTCTTTTCAAATTCTTTGCTGACCCCTCACTGCAGATCTCAGAAGTATCTGGGTTCGGGTTCCGATTTTCAGCCTTGAAGGGTGCAGTATTTCTGAAAGCACCTGTACTTCTTGTCTGGTGCTGCTTCCCAGAGTTGGTCAAACTTAAGCCCAGATTAATTGGAGTGGGTGACAAGTGTTTCTAGGAAACTCTGTAGAAAGTAACCATGCACAAAAGTCTGGGAACAAAAGCTGTGACTGGAGTTCTCTCAGGCAGCTGCCTGCTCCAGTGTTGCCAGCAGACAAGTGTTTCAAAGCTTTTTTTCACACTTGCTTTTCCTTGCTCTTACATGTGCCACTTTGTATTGACCCTGTAGAAGGAGGAAGGACCTGAGGAAGGCTGTAAGCTGTAAATGATTTACTGCTATCATGCAGAGCAATTGAAGTACTGTTAAAATCTCCCATAATTTCTTTCTAATATCTGACTATGATCTTTAGAATTTCTCTTTTTCTCCTACAAAAGTGGATTTTTGACTGCATTCAGCAGGAGGGAAGAATGAACCTAAGTGCAGTGTGTGATTGTGAATTCTCAAACACTTGTTCTTAAATATCTATCCAAAGGGAACGTTTTAACTTTTTTTTTTTTAAGGTTTTCGGAACCTGGCTAAGTGCAAACCAGCACATGACATGAAGGTGAGAGAAGACCTTGTGGTGTTCAGTGATGCAGAGAAAGTAAGTATTCATTTATCTTACACTTTTTGTGTAAATAATATATTTCACCCAGCAAATTAATAGTGTTAATTTTGCTGAAATAACTTCTTCCAAAGAATGCTACAGTCCAAGAAAACTTATTTTTTCTTTCTAATTATAACTTAGAAATTGATAGGTATGACCATACTAGAGGCATCCTCTGAGCAGGGAGGACATATCTTCTTCCTCAGAAAATGTGAAATAACAGTGAGAATTTGGTGTATATACACATTATGCTTCATTCTCTGAATTGCCTTTTTGAGATTTTTGAATGGACACTCTCTTTACAAACAGCTGTTTCAGGACTTGTTTTTTCACTCTAAAACTTACCAAAAATAATGGCTGGGGTTGAAATATGCAGGAAGACTGCCTGGTGCCTTCCATCGCATAGGCACAACTAAGCTGTTAAGCTTTTGTGCTTTTACTCCTCAGCTGCTGAATTTTACTGTTCCTCATGCACAAATGAACGATGTTTACTTGGGAAGTATGGTTGGCCTACAGATTAAAAAGGCACTGCTTAGCTTCCTGTGCTTGTCCCTGTGACTCAGGTTTGGATTCCCATTTGCCTGTTTTTCCTTGACATTTCATCACCTCCCAAAGAGTCTCCTGTCTCCTGTAGTTTAGTTGCCTGTTACAGGCAAAAGGATCCCAGAATCATTTTTATAAATTGACTTAAGCTCCTTTGTAATATAGTCCCTTCATTGAGAATCACTTCCAGGATTTCCTTTTCAGGGAACTGCATTTATTGGGGGCAACTTTATGGGTATTTGTTCTTGTGGCAGCATTGCTTGTGAGTGTAACTGGTTCTCTGTCCCTAGAGCAACTTCTGTTATATGTAACAATCATATTACCTCTGTCTTAGTTTGACTCTGTCAAATTAAATTCTCCTAGTGTGCTTTTGAATGATTGGCACTTCATTTTTGGAGCATCTTCATAGCCTGCCTTTGTCACTTTTTGTTGGAATTTTGTTCCTTTTTTTCAAATGAGACCAGAATTACCCACAGTATTTCATATGATATCACAGAATCACAGAATGGTTGAGGTTGGAAGGGACCTCTGGACATCATCTAGTCCAACCCCCCTGCTCAAGCAGGGTCACCTCGAGCACATTGCACAGGATCACGTCCAGGTGGCTTTTGAAAATCTCCAGAGAAGGAGACTCCACAACTTCTCTCGGGGCAACCTGTTCCAGTGCTCTGTCACCCTCACAGTGAAAAAGTTTTTCCTCATGTTCAGATGGAAGCGTCTGTGTTTCAGTTTGTGCCAGCTGCCTCTTGTCCTGTCGCTGGGCACCACTGAAAAGAGTCTAACTCCATCCTCTTTACACCCTCCCTTCAGATACTTGTACACATTGATAAGATCTCCTCTCAACCTTCTCTTCTGAAGGCTAAACAGGCCCAACTCTCTTAGTCTTTCCTCATAAGAGAGATGCTCCAGACCCCACAGTATTTCATATGCTATCCCTCAAGTGTCAGTAGGAATACTTCTATATCTGCTGGGAAACTATGACTTTCTTCATGATTCTCCTTCTGGATTATTAATCTGTAATTAGCTGATACACTCAGTTTTATGTCTGGATAAGAATTTGCAGCAACCTCCACATTTACCAAACCCTGGTTTAGAGCACAAATTCTTGTGCTTCTGCATTTTTGTATTGAGGGGTTAGTCAGTGAGAGGTGCTGTCAGGGCCGGCTCGGAATTCAGAGCTCTCCTCTGGGCACTCAGTGGGAAATAATGTAGGAATGAGTACAATTCATGAAAGGCCTTAGCAACGCCATTTGCTGTGAGAGAAGAAACTTGAAGGGTGTCAGGAGAATGTTCTTCATGATGAAGGGAATAAGTTCAGAAGATGATCTTTAGAGCAACTTTCTGAATGGATGTGAGTGGGGCAAGGCTGTATTTCAGGACAGAAGAGGATGTTGCAGTAGTTGAGCTGATTATGCCTTGAGGAAAAGATGTAATTATGCAATACCTTGTGAAGGCAGTACCTCGCCCATGTTCCGCAGCCTGTGCAAGACTTGAACAAGGGGAATAAAAACCTTAAAAAAGGTTCAAGCCAAAACTTGTATGCATCATAATTATCCTCCTGTATGCATCATAATTAATTGAAGCTCTCTCAGGAGCTCCCTTCTTGTCCTGTCCTGCTGGTTTTGGTAACAGCTGTGAACATGAAGTTCAGGGGAAATCAGGGGCAATAGATTCACAAATACGGTTACTTTGCAAGGCTTTACAGTTACTTTGCAAGGCTCTGGCCTTTCATATGCCAAAGTCAAGCTGTGTATAAGTACCATGTACTTTTTTCTTTTTTTTAAACTTCCCAACAAAGACAGAATTTTGCTCTCACAAGGAAGAACATGTAATGCAGTTTGAAATCAGATGCATGAGGAATACATATAATGGGCTGGAAACTTCATAGATCTCATAGTACCTTCTGGGGTGGACTGCACTTGATTTTTGATGTGACATAGTGTGGCCTAATCTTGTTTTTGTTATTGCCTTTGAAATGCTTGCAGATGGAAACATGCAGTCTACAGCAGTGATTCCTCATCCTCCGCTGATGATGATGAGCAACATTTTGCCCAGGAATCTACTGAAGAGGAGGAACAGCTGCCTGACTGTGAAGTGTTCTCCTCCCTGCTCCTGTACAGAGTCTAAAGGGTGGCAATACTTAATCCATTGGCATAATATGTAATTTGTTGGCACTGGTGGCTCTTAAGTGGGCTCTCTACCATTGGACTTTTACAATTGACTCTTTAAGAGTAATTGGATTTCTTTGGAGAGGTTAGGCATAAACTATTTTAATGTAAAATTCTACTGCCCCTCTGCTTTAAAGTAGGCTATTCAGAAAGACAACCCCCATAACAGAAAATGTATAAATAGAGGCAAGGATGGAGTTTCTTTGCCTTCCTTTAACCTAGGACATGGGTTCTGTTTTATTTATCTTTAGGTAAACTGAGGCAGCAATACATTTGTGTGCTTGAAAAACTTCTGCCAATACTGAGCTTTTATAGTAGCAGTAAAAAGTCATTTCTTAAAAATTTTTAAAATGCAGCATATATGTAGATTCAAAGTAGAGGGAATTCCTTGCCATAGTTAAAGGCTTAGTGTCTTGTGTGATAAAAGGAAAGTATACTCAAAAGGTGTCCTGGTTGAAAAAGGTGGTTTGGGGGGTTTTGTTGTCTTTGAGTGTTTTACGTACATGTGAACTTGATGAGATTATAAGCAGGAGAGGTTTATCTGTTAGAAGTCAATTGTAATGTTTTGCTTGAAAGACCAGGTGTTTCCCTTTATGGGCACAATATCTGAAGATTTAATAGTTAGCTGTATGTATTCTCTATCAGCAAAACTCAGCTCACAGTATGATGAAATATAACTTTAAAATCTTGTCTTTCAATTAGGTTAAAAGTACTGCAAAGAAGGAAACAAAAACCTTCAAATGTTTTGCTGCTTTCTGCATTGACATTCTCTTCTAAACAACAGCAGGTTAGCTTTTCTAGTTGCTATTTAAGTATTATCTGGAAACGCAGAATACCTTTTTCCTCCTCCCAGCTTTAGACTTTCTCCTCAGCTATTGTTGACCAATTCTGGGAGACAAAATCCAATAACTTGCAACTTTTTAAGAAGGAATGAAAGGCTTTTCTATCAAGTCCTGCCTGTCTATCTGGAGATAGATCACATCCATGGATGAGGATCGACTAGAGGACTGAGTTTAGTTACCTGCTAAAGATATGAAGTGGAAATGGGAGGAGGCAGATGGACTGTGCGGAAGCAGCAAAAGTTTGTGGAGAGGCTGCAAGGCTCTAGATAGCAGGACAGCATTAGTCATGATATTTGATGGTATCATTTGAAGGAACTGCAAGACAGGCTTCAGGTAGAGACTCAAAGATGTTAGTGTTTGAGGTAGTGCTACCTCAAACTGAAGGGCTTTGAACTCTTTGAGGAGGCCTATGTTAACTATTATATCCTAAATCCATTTTTTCTCATTCTGTTTGGAAAGGAAAGGTGGAACCTTTGCCCCCTGGCTGCTGGACATCAGAGTGACATGGCTTCCCCCATCCTGAGGAAATGGAGGACTGTTTCCAGGGCCAGCACTGCCCTCTGACCTGGGAGTTTAGCCCTGAACTACTGGAGCCTTCTGTCAGAAAAGGGACCTGCTTTGATGTCAGAAACTGTTGATGTGCTGAAATTTCAGTGTTTAGAAGGAACTTACCACCAGTATCCAAGTTATGCACTTTCAAAGCATTTGATGGTAAATGCATCCAGTTAGGGTTTTTGTTTTCATATTCAAGAAAACATCATCAGCTGGAGAGTAACCTGTTTCATCTTTTAAACACCTTCCTTTAAGGCCAACACTCAGAAGTCTGGAAAGTGAAGGCTGTACTCCTCCTGACGTCTGCTGATGGAAATCGAGGTAGTTGTCTTCCTAAAGTCACTGAAACACAAGATGGGATTTAGCTTGGTAATTTTTCAAGCTTTGGCCTTTATGAAGAAAGAGCTGACACTGTAGTCAAGGCATTGAACTGCTCAGTTGATTTCTCTGATGAACAGTGTAGCACCTATACTTTGCAGTGGCAGACTGTGGGAAGGTATGCTTTTAGTGAACACATCTTGGTTGCCTTTTACATTGCACGCATTGCATACACTGGACTCAGGATATAAATAGCCATCTCAAAGTCACTGTAATGATTCTCCTAGGCGAACTTATAGGTCTGTTTAATAAGCCTGTGGGGGGGGGAACATGGGGAACCTGGGTCCCAGTGAATCTCTTGACTCAGAAAACAGTTTAGACAAATGTTTTCAGTCTTGTTTTCTGCATAAGCAAATTGTAAGATCTTCAGGTAGGTGCTCTCATGATAACAGTATCCAGTTGCTTGGGAAAGCACAGCATTCGGGTGCTTCAAGGGCACATAAATGAAAATGAAACTGGAAAATGAAATGGAACTCAAAAATATACCTATCCATCCATCTGAAGTTGCAAGCAAAAAACCTAGTGCCTATGCTGGACTGTTCTGTAATAATGTGGTAATGTAGCTTCCAGTGAGACTCCAACAGCCTCCCACCTTACGTGGACACGTGGAACATAAATGATAGTTGGTGCTGTCCTCTGGGCTTCCCACATGCTGGTGAAAAGGAAGTTTGTAGGAGAATATTGAGCCATGTAGAACAGGCTGCTGTGTAACTAATAACTATGTATCTATGCAAACTAACACATGTAAACAGGATGTAAAATGTAAACTGATGAAAACTGTATCAACCGGATAGTACATAGACACAAACTGTTAGAACACACCTACCAGGACAAAACAATTGCTTAATAATAGGGTATAATACCTACTTGGATTAAATTACAGACCTAGCTACACAGACAGAAATGGACCTTAACCTCTGCATGACTTCAGAGCTCCTGAGATGTAAGGTCACTCTTAAGGAGCCTCACAGCTCAATTCATATGGGGGAGTGCTTGAGAAAAGAAGCCGAGCCCTTCAGCAAGGTGGATGAGCCTGGGTGCACTGCTGCACCCCCGGGACTGCTGAGTTTTCAGGTCAGGGTGGGCTTGTGCCCAAGTCAGTCTGGAGTGCAAGGCAGGAAAGGTGAGGGCAGGCACTGTCCTATTCGCCTGGTCATGAATCGTAATTTCAAAGGTCATTTTGGAAGAGGTGACCAGCCTTCAAGCTGTCTGAAGAGCACCCCAGCTCACAGACTGCTGCCTCATTTCCAGAGGCTCCTTCAGACCAGGTTTCTTGCTCAGGAACATCACAAGCCATTGCCTGTACGTGGTGCCTCAAGCACATTAGCACATGCTGCTGGTACATGTGGGCACTGACTAGACATTATTGGTAGATGACCACAGGGACAACCATCACATAACCCAAATGGAGATCTTCCTCTCATGTGACAGATGAGCCCTCAACCATGTAACATGTCTGTCCATACTGTCACAGCTCCCAAATGCTTCTACTGAAGCTCCAGATGCTGTGATACAGGGGTGTGAAACAACAGAATGGATTTTCTGCCTAAAAGTAAAAAGGAACAAAGCAGCACTAAGTCTGTTTATGCTTTTTCTCTTTAAGAAAAAGACACATGTGCAGATAGAAGTGTTCTGAGAGTTGAAATGCTTTTAGTGCCTGCAGTGCAGCATTGCAGGCTGTGGCATTGTCTGTGCTTGGTAAATGTACTCAGCTAAAGGAAATGTTTATATTAACTGACAGGTGTGTTATAATATTTCCTCCTCAGTACGACAGGAGAAAAAAAAACAGATTTGTTTGCACAAAAAATCCTTTGTTGCATTACACCATTATAAAAATAAAAGAAGCTAGAAAAGGTGCATGACATGCCATCAGGCTGATGGAGCTTTGGGAGCTCCACTGGGAGCTACAGAGTCTTAAGAGGTAAGGAAATGATGGTCTGAATCCCACTGAGGTCAGCAGGAGTTCTGGCCATGGAGAGAAGTTTATGAGCAGCATCTTCCAGCTCCCTGAGCTGCCAGCAACCTTCTGACTGTTTAATTTGGAATGGAAAATATGGCCATGCACAACATCCTTGCTCTATTTCATTCAATCTAAAAGAAATGTGGATTTTCAGACAGAAATAACAGGAAGCACATCAAAACCAGGCCACCTCCTTAATCATGAATTCCACCTACCTCACTTGAGTCAGTTAATCCTGTGAGTTTAAAGAAGTGAAGAGAGACCTGTGTGCATCTTTCTGACAGGGGATGTGGTGCTAAAAACCAGAGCTGACAGGTCCAGTGTATGAACTGGAAGCTTTTCAGCCCTGAGCAAGTCTGAGTACATCTGGCTCCAGCCACTTGGCAACAGGCTGAAAAGCCTTTTTTCTGATTGTTTTAAGATGTTTGCAGTACCCGGGCAGTCCGTTGATCATAACGCTCTCTCCAGCATTGGTAGTCTGCCATTTCCGCCCTTTCCTTATTTTCCTTCTCTTTGGTCAATGCTGTCAGGATATTTCGTCTGTGCCACTGCACTCGCCCTGCTGCCTGCACTCTTGCTAATGCAACCCAGGATAAAGGTGGGTGTCTTTGCTACAAGAGCACCCTGATGATTTCTTGTCAACTTGGTGTCTGCCAAGACCCCCGGGCCCTTTTCCGCAAAGCTGATTTCCAGCCAGTCAGCCCCAGCTTGTCCTGCTGCATGGGGTTATCTCCTCCCAGGGACAGGACTTGCTTGAACTCCCCATGTCCCTGTCAACCTGTATCACCAGCCTGTCACTGCCCCTCTGCTTAGCAGCCCTGACCTGCAGCATGTCAACCACTCACCCCAATTTGGTATCGTCCATGAACTGGCTGAGAGTGCACTCCATCCCATCATCTAAATCATTCATAAAGACAAACAGCATTGGCTGTGTATCGACCCCTGAAGAACATCACTGGTAACCTTTGCACCACTGTTCTCCATTCTTTGAGCCAGGCGGCCTCCAGCTAATTTCTCACACTCTGCATTGCTTCCTCCTCCATCCCACATCTCCCCAGTTTGGCTACAAAGATGTTATGGAAGAGCAGGTCAAAGGCCTTCCTAAATTCTAAGTATACAGCATGCAGTGCACTCCCCTTGTCCCCACAGCTAGTCATCCCATCTCAGAAGGCAGGCAGGTTGGTCAGGCACAATTTGCCTTCGATAACTTCACTCTGGCTGTTCCCAATCCCTTCATGTGACTGGAACCAGCTTCCAGGAAGATTTTCTTTCCACGCACTGAGGTGACGCTGACCAGCCCATCACTCCCCAGATCCTCTTTTCTCTCTTTCTTGAAGATGGATGCAATGTTTGGGAGGGAAGTGGGGAGGGCGGGGGGCCAGGCAGCAGCTATGGTGCTGTGCCAGCTCCTGCTGCACTGCTGGTCCCTGCAGTGTGGGGAGAGGGGCAGGGGACAAGGTAGCATGGGGGTGGCAGCAGGTTGGCAGGGGCAGGAGCAGGGGGCAGTAGGGGCTGCAGTGAGGGGTCGTGGCTGGTGTTTCTGCAGCACAGCGGCTGTTGTGTTCACCTCACATGCAAAAGTCCTGCACTGACCCCAGGCAGAAACAGGCCATTTCCCTGGAGCCTGTGCCACCCTCCCAGCAGGACAGGGACATAGGAGGACAGTGCTCTGTCTGTCCCGGTGCTCAGGGCAGCTCCCCGAGGCTGACGCAGCTTTGCTTGAGGGACCTCTTGGTCCTTGGCCTCTGCTTTGGCATGGCTGGTGCAGGGACAAGGGCTTGTTGGGCAGGGCTGGAGGAGCTCTCCTGAGATTTTCTCTTTTGCAATGGAGTGGTGAGGGGCATCATGTCTCCCATGTGTGTCCCGTCCCTGTGCCCACTCAACCTTCCTGCCCCACATACGGCCCACGGCCCAACTGTGCAGGCACTGCATAGGACAAGGTGCATTCTGGGTTGGGGAAACGTCCCCCCAGCATGGTCCCCATGATGGGGCCCTCGGTGCCCCATCCCTCCACAGCCCTCTTGCTCTGGCAGCCTCCCCCAGCACCCGGCGCTTGCCCAGCCCGGCCATATCCCAGGCAGGGGTGAGCACAGTGCCGTCCTCCAGGGTCTGCCGGGGTCTGGACTGGGAGAGAGGTTGGGCAGGGCTCGCTGTTCCCCTTGATACAGGCACTGAGCCCGGCAGGACAGAGCTGTCCAGGCAGCAAAACTCACCATAAACCTGGGGTGGGCAGCCAGTGCTGGAAACAGCCAATGTGAGAAGCTGGTCCACGATGAATGTCCTGGGGCACCTTCCCAGATGGTCCATGCAACCAAGGGCACAGACTGGCCTCCTCTCTTCTGTGCCCGGCATGTCTTGGTTCCCCTCCACGAGACCTGGCTCTGCACCACAAACCCACTGCTGTGTGTCCTCAACCTGCCTCTTCACACAGCTTAGCTAATATTGGCATTTTCCTCTCCCGGGCCCTTTCCAGACCAGAACAGCCCCTCCCTGGCTCTCCCCACCTCCCCCTGTCCTCTCCCCAGCCCACCCAGCACAGCAGCCCAGGCTGGGGTGGCCCCGCAGCAGTGCCCAATGCAGGGTGCTGCAGAGCTCGGGGCACTCATACCACAACCCAAGCCCCACTGTGGGCACAGGAGCTCCGGGATGCAGGGGTGTGTGTAAGCTGTCCCATCAGCCTCCAAGCTGGAACTGGCCCCCATGGCACAAAGACACAGAGGACAGTGACACTCTGTGTCCCTTGGTCTTGTGCCCAGGAGATTCCCTACCCCCAGACTGCCTGCAGTCCCACGTGCCAGCCCCTCTCTCCAGGACAGCCCAAGCGTCCCTGCCCTGGGGCTCCCCAGGCAGCTCTTGTTGCCCCAAGGATGCAGCAGCCTGCCCTTAGTTGATGTACATAGAAACAGATTTCTTTTTCTCATTTCTTCCTCTTTCCAAGCACACAATTGCTCCTTTCCTCTTCTCCAGGGATGTCCCTGCTCCCTGGAGAGCCTTTCCCCAAATGAGTGCATCAGTGCTGGCCTACTCAGCCATTTCTAGACCCTCTCCTGTGCTCCCTGCAGGGTCTCGAGCTGGTGGTGCTGCTCTGCAGAGCGAGTGGGCTGTGGTGCCCTGGGACCATGGGGTGATGCTGCACTGGCCATGGTGGGCAGGGCAGGAAGCAGACCCAGATGGACAGGCATCACTGCACCTGAAAACCCCCTACCAAGGGGCCTGTGGCCAAAAGTGATGCTTTGAGCAATCACAGGGCATTTCAAATGGCTCAGGCTGTGGTCAGGTGTTTCCCTAGACCCAAGCTGTGGTTTTTCATTGAAGGTGTACATGAACCACTCTGCGGGCACCCTTCCCTGTGCCTGCAGGTTCTGCACTGTGGTTATCTGTCATCAGCCCTGTCATATGGGAGACAGTCCCAGGCAGATACCACATGACCATTCACCACTCTCAGGAGCACTGGGCACCCACAAGTGAGAGCTGAATCCAGCCCTCATTCCCTAACACATCACCCCATGAGCTCATTGCCTTGAGCCCATGGAGAGCCCCAGAAAAGCAACAGGCCCTTTCCAGGTGAAAGTCCTTGAGCGCATTCTTGGCTCCAGCTTTGGAAGAAGAAACCAACCTTCAAGCCCTGCACTGAGGAAATCCCCTTTTATTACAAAAAGGCCAGCTCTGACACAGTGATAGACAAATTCGCAGAAGGCCTCTGGGCCAGACCAACTGGATTTGTGCCTCTGGAGAAGTGGGATGAAATCAAACACTTCTGCACAAACATTATTATCACAGTGAGAATGCCCAAAGCACAGGAGTTGTCTGAGATGAATTAGAAATCACTTGTGAAGAGGGATGGGCACCTCATTGCTGCTGAACTAGTACCAATTGGATCAATATCTTCAGTGCATCCCTGAGCTCCTTGTTCATCATGCTGTAGATGAGGGGGTTCACTGCTGGAGGCACCACCGCGTACAAAATGGCCAGCGCCAGATCCAGAAGTGCAGAGGAGGCAGAGTGGGGCTTCAGGTAGGCAAAAAATGAGGTGCTGACAAACAGGGAGACCACGGCCAGGTGAGGGAGGCACATGGAAAAGGCTTTGTGCCTGCCCTGCTCAGAGGAGATCCTCAGCACAGCAGTGAAGATCTGCACATAGGACAGCACAATGAAAGCAAAACACCCCAAAGCGAAACAAATACTAACCACAAGAGCCCCAACTTCCCTGAGGTAGGAGTCTGAGCAGGAGAGCTTGAGGATCTGGGGAATTTCACAGAAGAACTGGCCCACGGCATTGCCTTGGCAGAGTGGTAGTGAAAATGTGTTTGCAGTGTGCAGGAGAGCATTGAGAAAACCACTGGTCCAGGCAGCTGCTGCCATTTTGACACAAACTCTGCTTCCCAGGAGGGTCCCGTAGTGCAGGGGTTTGCAGATGGCAACAAAGCGGTCATAGGCCATGACTGTGAGAAGACAATACTCAGCTGACATGAAAAAGACAAACAAAAATATCTGGGCAGCACACCCAGAGTAGGAAATGGCCCTGGTGTTCCAGGGGGAATTGGCCATGGATTTGGGGACAGTGGTGGAGATGGAGCCAAGGTCGAGGAGGGAGAGGTTGAGGAAGAAGAAGTACATGGGGGTGTGGAGGTGGTGGTCACAGGCTATGGCTGTGATGATGAGGCCGTTGGCCACGAGGGCAGCCAGGTAGATGCCCAGGAAGAGTGAGAAGTGCAAGAGCTGCAGCTCCTGTGTGTCCGCGAATGCCAGGAGGAGGAATTCATTGAGGAAGCTGCTGTTGGACATTTTCTCTTGGTTCAGGGCACTGTCCGAGGAGGAAAAGGCATTGACAAGTTAGAAGAGGCTTCTCTGAGCAAAATCCATTCAACTTCTCGTAGTATCCCCCATATTTCCTCTCTCCTTTACCTTTGTTCCGCTCCCTTTCCTGACCTCTGGCTTGTGCTGGCTGAGTGTGCCGTGCAGAGCAGAGGCTTCTGCCCTCAGTCCTGCTCTGTTGGGGTGTGCAAATGGAGGTGTCAAACTGCCCTGTGTATTCGGTGGGGATACCTGGGGATGGGCACTGTGAACCGAGCGAAGGGGATTTGGTCCAGTGACCCAGTGGGAATATTCTCTGTTTACTATTGTGAGAGATGAATACAGCACTCATGCCAGCTGTGTCTGAAAGAGAAGATCCTTGTGAGGGATTCATCCCCCCCAACCTTGTCCTCTTGAACAGAGGTGTCCGTAGCTGAATCAGCCACACCAGCTCCCACTCTGGCAAAGGAGAGAAACAGGGCAGTGAAGGCAGGGGCTGACCTGACCCTTCCTAGACATCTCTGTCCCACTGAGATGGACCCTGTCCTCACATCAGTTTACTGTCTTCACTGCTGCTTCAGGCAATGTAGTGGGAGTGCGAAGTTACTGCCTTAACTGCAGCTGAAGCCCCTCCTTAACTCCAGAGAGCAAGAACCAGACCAGCATGGAGAGGAGAAGAAATGAAGAGCAATTCTATGACCCTTCTACCAAGGGGAAGTAAGGACCGACAGACAGATGAGCACTCAGGAAAGCCTTCACCTCACCCAGCTGTGCACACCACCTCCTAGACAGCAACATCTCAGCACAGTCACTCTCAGTCCCTTTGTCCTGCAGAGGGAAATGGGCACATCGCAGGAGAGATGCACCCCCTCTTCTACCAAGGAGGTAGAAGGCTCATGGCCTGGACCCCATGGCCTTGAGGGCAGAGGCTCTGCTGGGTGGGAGAGGAGACATGGGGCTTTGCTTAGAGGAAGATGTCTGCGTTGCAGACACTGACTGGCAGTGTTCCAAATTCCCCCTCCCACAGCATTTATGCTTCTATTTTCCTCCCATTCGCTGATCGTATCTCCACTGCCTGGAGCTTTTCCTGCTGGCAGCTGTTTCTCTGTCCCATGTCTTTTCCCTGTGGGTGCTCACAGACCCCATCCCACCCTCTGTGCACTCAGTCTGCCCTACAGAAGTCTCTCGGCAGCAGGGCACTGTCCAGGGGCATCTCCATGTTTGCAGGTGGTAAGGAGAAGGTCAGACAAATGCTGATGAGGCCAGAGAAGATGATGATGGTGATGCTTTCTGTAGTCAGGGGAGTGGGGAAAGGGCTTTCTGAGGTTCCTCACAGACCTCCTGATCTCTCAGTATAAAGGACTAAGAGTGTCAGTCTCTTGTCCAAATCTGACAGCTCCTTTTCCACACCCTCCCCCCCCCCCCCACCCCAAACAGTAGGAAACTGAAAACAGACATTCAGGAAAGCTCCTAATCTTTGATGTAAACACTGCCTTGGCTGTCCTCTTGAAAAAGCTCCTTCAGAAAATGTTCTGGGGGTGAGCTATAGCTGTGGGCAGCCCTGACCCACAGAGCACCCTCTAAACTGGAAAATGAACCTGCCCTGCCAGGGGTCGCTCCTTCCACCCAGAGCTTCTCCCTGCAGTGCTGTGGGAAGGTCTCCAGGCAGGCTAAGTGCTGACCCTCGCAGGAGGCAGAGTCTCTGCCCCAGGCACACAGCACCCTGGGGTGTAGGGACACTGCTTTGAACTAGTCCCGGTGCAGTCCTGGGTGCACTCCCTGGCTTCATAAACCTGCACCGTCCCTGGGAGAAGGCAGCCGCGATGCCCTGCCCCTGTGATGGTGTGGCTGGGAATCCCTGCTCTAAAGCACCTCTTGCTCCAAACAGGAGAAGCTGGGAGAGCCACCCTGACAGACCCTATCAGCTGTGGAAGGTGCCAGCTTCAGAAGAACCCTCCAGGAACCACAGCAGTGTTGCCCTGCAGCCAGAGACTTACTGTGTGAAGGGCTGTGAAGATTTCTCCCTGCAGTAAGCTCTCAGCAGTCCTCCCATTCCCACCTGTCTTTAACTTCTGAGTCACTCATCTCATCCTGGTGCCTGCAGGCAGTGCCCTGAGTTTCCTGCTCCTTTAAGAGGAGCTGCACCTGGACAGAGCTATCTCTCTTCAGCACCTGCCAGGTTGCCATGGGCTCCCGCAGTCCCAGGAGCCAGGCCAAGCTCAGGAGCAGAGGCCCAGCTGAAGATGTGACATTTTCTTTCCCCTCTGCACCCTCAAGGTGTTCCCAGGGCTCCAGGGCTGACAGTTCCTGAAAGGCAGCAGGGTCACCCCTGGGAAATGTCCATTGAAGTAGACTAAAATAATCACTGATGGTCCCTCTGTAAGCAGTGGAGTGAGACTGAGTCCAGCATTGCAGTTGGTCTCATCAGAGGACAGTTATCTAAGACAGGTGGAAATGTCCCACTCTAGAAAGCCTTGCTCCCATCTCATAAGAAGACAGGACACCTGCACAGGGACGAGAAGGGAGTTCATTTATTTGTGCTTCAAGGACTTATTTAGAGGAATTAATCAATACATCTATTGCCCATTGAGAATCCCCTGGGACAGTGTGGGATTCAGTTCCCTCCCATGCACTCCACAAGCTCACAGGAGGTTTCCCCTTGCCCAAGTTTTGGGGTGCACACAGTGGGTGTCTGTATACGAGCTCCTTGTCTCAGCTCTCACTGTAATCAATGGAGATGGAGGGAGGGAGTCAGCTCTACACACTCACACCCCCTTGGACTTCTGAAGGGACAGAGGTGGTCCAACACATGTGCAAATGTCTGCCTGCTCTGATGAAGCAACTATGACCCACATCCTTCTAGAGCATCAGCTGGGGACCAGGTGTAGAATCTCCTTGGCCATCTGAAAGGACACTTGATGCCTGCTACCCCCAGAGCTCCACTCACTAAGGAGCTCAGACCTACGCAAATCCAGACATTGCAAATAGCTTATGTAATTCAGTGCAGACACTTGATTTCATGCAATGACAATAGGCCTGCAGGGCCATGTCACATGCATGGGGTGTCTGACACAACCACCATGTTTCTAGCAGATACAGCATGGGACCCACAAGAAAATCAGGCCCTTTTGGAGTGGCTGGTGAACAAACACCCCAGGGCATCTCAGATTTCCCACCTATTCCCAAACAAAGGATTCCCACCACTTCCTTTAGGCAAAGTCTATCACGTCTACATCCGAGCATGCTGCCAAGATGGAAGGCACATCACACCAAGGTCTCCACACATATGCCTACACTTTCAAACCCCACTAGCTCTCCTCTCCCGAAACCTTTGCTCACC
This sequence comes from Apteryx mantelli, assembly GCF_036417845.1. Lineage (NCBI taxonomy): Eukaryota > Metazoa > Chordata > Aves > Apterygiformes > Apterygidae > Apteryx > Apteryx mantelli. The sequence continues at coordinate 5,944,437 of NC_089997.1, forward strand.
CACAGTGTGGCAGGATCACAGGCTGTTCAGGCCCAGGGACTTTCTCAGGGGCAACTTGTCCTTCCTGGATATCTGGTCACCTCCATCACAGGCGCTAAGGTGCTGCAGAGTCAGCTCAGGAGCCAAACACCTCTCCTACCATAGCTGCATGGCCCAGCTCTGTTTCTCTCTGGCCTTGGATACTGCAGGGTCTCTGTTGCCCAGGGGAGCTGTGCCATTTCCATCCCTGGAGGTTTTCAAGACTGGATCAAGCCCTCAGCAACGTGGCCTCACCCCAAAGCTGACCCTGCAGGGAACACAAGGTTGGGCTAGAGGCCACATGAAGTCCCATCCAGCCTCCAACATTATTTTATTCCTTCCACCAAGGGTCTTCTCTCTTTGATGGTAGGGAAAGCACTCGGTTCTGCTGACCATGGAAGTAAGTCAGACACACGTATGATCAGATCAAGTGGCTTTCCTGTCCTGCTCCAGTCAGAGATGTGCAGATGCAGGGCTGCTTCACAGGTGCCCTGAACAGCCCTGATCACTCCTTTGCTTCACCTTTTATTCTCTTTTTCTCCCCTTTACCCCTTCCAAGTTCTACTCTCTTACTATCCTTATACCTTCCCATACAAACAGACCACCTCTCTTTACCCTTTCCCCATAGGACCTGGTTGTGCTTGCTTTGTACCCTCACTTGGCATTTCTGAGATGGTTGCCATGGTAATTCCTACCTAGGTCTGCAATTCCATTCAACTAGTACCTCCTAGTTCCATTAAACTAGTCCTTGAAGTGACCTGCAATACCTCATGCTGTTGTCTTGTTAGAGGCACCACAAGTCCGGGTGAGCCATCTACACACACACATTAACAGCTGACACAAGGACCTTCAGTCTGGGGACCTTGAGAAACTAAGGGATTCAGCCAAGAGAAACCTCATGAAGTTTTACAAAGAGAAGTGGCAAGTCCTGCACATGGGGAAGAATAACCCTGTGCATCAGGACAGGTTGGGATCCGAACATCTAAAGAGTGGCCTCAGGAGAAGTGCCTGGGCATTACGAGGGATGCCATACAAGCCAGTGGTGCACGCTCACTGCAAATAAGGCCAGATGCCTACAGGGTTCCATTAGGAGGAAGGTGGCCACCCAGACAAGGGGAGTTATTATCCCCCTCAACTCAGCACTAGTGTGTCCTATTTGGGGGCTGCCAGGAGCTTTTCTTGGTACTGGGAAGCAGTATGAAAAAAAGAAACAGCCCCAGCCTGCAGCTTGAGAACTTCAGACAGGACATTAGGATGAAGATATATCACTTGAAGGGTAGTGCTGTGGTGGAGCAGGCCACCCAGAGGGAGTCTGTGATCAGCCCTTGGCTTTGTGTTTCAAGGAATAGCCAGTGAGGATGGAGAGACATCAGTGAAGGGAGGGAGATCTCAGGGTGAGAGCAAGGTGAGGAAGCAGGTTGGGTGTCTACAGTCTGCAGGGACACAGGCGCAGGTGTGGGAAAGCATAGGATGGCCTGTGGTGGAGATGACCAAGGGTGCTGCCAAGGCTGAAGGGCCCTGGCAGAACTGAGGTCTTTGTCCTCTTGGCTATGGCTGTTGTCTCTGCCACCGAGGCCTACCAGGAGACACCGGGGCCTTGCTCCCCCTCACCCTTCAGGGGACCCTGAGAGGTGTTGTGTGTTTGTCCTGCACTCAGCATTGCACACCCTCACCCGCACACTGACCCCAGGAAGAGCCCTGGGCAATGCATGGGGGAAAGAATCTCCCTTTCCAGGGGTTCGCTGTCCGTGCTTGGCCATTTTCCTTGATAAAACACATCAAGGGTTTACGTGGCATCAGAGCCACCTGAGTATTTCCTCTGCCTACCTGTAGTCAGTGATTACAATTTTCTGCTCTAATCAGCCCCTGGGGAGTCTTTGTTGCTAGTGGGACCCAGTCATGCTCTACAAAACTTTGGGGTTTAGTTCTGACTTTGATATCTTCGATGTTTTGTTCAGTCTCCTGGCAGTAGCTGAGGTTCATGGACTCAGCACCAAATATACCATGGGACCTATTAAAAAGCAAAAAGCCCTGACAAACCAGGTCTCTCCCTATAACTTTCTTCAAGTCTTGTGTGGCTAATTGGAGCGGTTTCTGGTGTGTAGCTGAAAGGTGGACACGTCAATAATATACACATATTTCTGCTTTTAAAGGGTCTTATTATTATTATTATTATTATTATTATCATTCAGCTTTCAGAATAAGTGAAGGCAACATTCTCCAATTGATATCAATCCAGAGTGTCTCCTAATGAAGTCTGGACATGTAGGAAAAGCAGTGTCCCAGAGGTCAGGCACTGTATGGACAACCTTCCTCCCCATCTCCCCAACCCTGCCATTTCTCTCATCAGCCACCTGGGCCTTACATCACTCTGGTTAAAAGCTACCCTTATTCCAGTGAAGTCTGCAACTGAATGTTACAGCTCATCTGCCCCAATTCCCACCTGCTTTCCTTAGACAACTAGCTGCAGATACAGCAGGATTTCTCTTAACTGCAAACAAAGAAAAATAAAATATGATACAGTTTATAAAAAATAAAATGCACTTCTCAACTGCATGCTGAGTCCCAGCTGCCTCCAGTGAGGTCCACTTTCCACAAGGGACAGCCTTAATAAAAATCTTTTTAATAGATAGGAAATGTTAGCTATAAACAGAATTTAGGACTTGGCTAAAGGCAGAGACTACTGAAAAGCAGAGCAAGTTTTAAACTCCCTGAAGTGCAAATCAGCAGCTAGGTTCAGCTTTGTCAATTTGAATGAACAAAGAGTTAGGGGAGGTGTCACAATGTTGTAATGTTGCAATGTCCAGATAATGTGCTATAAAGGTGATGTTAGACATTGTCAATTTAATCAGGATGTGTGGAAATGGGAGAGAGATGTACAGCTCCTTGGGGTCCTGTGCCATGCCGGGGGCCATGCTGCTCTTGGGGAACCCGGACCAGGCTGTGTTTCTGTACAAAAGTCTGGAAAAGCCTTGATTCCAGTCCCTAGACAAGAGGGATTTCCCTGGGTGCTCAGAGCAACCCAGGCAGAAATTTGGGCTGCCGCAAGAAACCCATCCCACCCACCCCCAAAGCCACTGCTCTCCCTGGAGACCTTCCTGGACCCTCAGGCAAGGGGGCAGGAGGGGGTGTGGGGGCACAGCCGTATCCCAGACTAGCTTCAATCAAGCCTTCAGCTCCACAACATGTCACAGCTTCAAGTGAGCTCTCTAAAGCAACACTTCCCATGCCCCTGGTGTGCAGAGAAGAGTGAGTAGACACAGAGGAGACAGGGGAGAGAAAGGGCAGAGACACCAGGGTGCAGAGCAGGGCTCACAGTGCCATAGACAGAATGCCAGACACTGAATAAGCAACCAAAAGAAATGAGTAAACACACCCTTCCCTTTGCAGTGACTTGGAAAGCCACATCTCTGACAGTAATCAAGGCGGATGGAGTCTCCCTTCTGCAAGATTTGCCCCAGGACTGTGCAGAGACTAGGAAGAGCACGAAGGTTGGTTGCAGGGATGCTCTCAAGCTTCAGCAGCTGCAGAGCTGGGAGCTGGTCATCTCACCAACTTCTGAATGAGTCAAAATACAGGTCCTGAGGCATTTCGCTGCCTCATAGACTCTGCACCGGAGCCTGGACAGCAGCACAGCAGTGTGTGGGCATGTCCTGAGAAGCCCAGGGTCAAAACTGTGGGAGATCCAGGGTACCAGGGCTGCACAACTCCCAGGGGTGTCCAGGGTGCCAGGGAGTTTACCCAGGAGAGAAGCACTGCCCCAAGGTGACACTGAAAAGCGCAAGGACCAGTTGAAGCTCAGAGATGAGAATTGTCTTTCCGCAAACTCAGCCAGAAGGAAAGCTGGGAAAAATTCATGGGAAATGAGAAAACTTGCCCAGACTTGCTCCCTGGCCTCGCCATGGCTTTGGAGCCTGGCAGAGATCAGGGTCCTGGATAAAGCCCTCTGGATGATATGTCTTAGGGGTGTGATATGTGCTAATTTGTTACACCAAAGTGAGAAACAGCCTTGGGAACAGCCTGGATTGTAATATGTGCTAATTTGTTACACCAAAGTGAGAAACAGCCTTGGGAACAGCCTGGATTGTAATATGTGCTAATTTGTTACACCAAAGTGAGAAACAGCTTTGGGAACATCTGTGGGAACATCCTACATCCTGTGGTGGGGGCATGTACCCCGCCTGAGATAACTGAGTTGAGCTAGCGAAGCGGCAATGTTAGTCTAGATTGCCTAATATGGCGATGGTGATGTCACAAAATATATGCGTGACCTGAGGGTCACCACTCACAATGCAGAGGAAGACTCCAGCCTTCATCCCCACGACCACCAGAGGGCTGAAGAAGACCCCCTAGCAACAGCCGGCGCAACCGCAGAAGTTACAGGAGGTGCCCCGTATACCCGGAACTGGAATCGCATATAAGGAGACTGTGAGGGGGGGATTGCGCGTGCTGTTGGTGGAGCAGGAGACTCCCCGGCCGCCCAGCGCTGTTTTGCTTACTTGTAACTTGCTCAATTATTCCATTAAATTGGATTTTATGCAAACCAATTGGAGTGGTTGTGTTTGCCTAAAACAATTTTGGTGCCGTGACTCAGATGCAGGTTTCCCTGGTTTCGGGACTCTGACTCAGGGGAGGCGCCCCATCCCATCTTCGGATGGTCCCTGAGTGGGTAGTTCCCCTACCACAACCTGTATTTCCGAACCCTAAATCGGACAAGTAAGCAAAAGAACTGCAGTACCCCGTAAACTTTGTGCACGAAGATCTGAACGAAGACTCAGGACTGAGTGAGTATTGGTATGCGGTTCCGTTCGGTTGGGGTGGGATACCCGGAGCATGTCTGAGTGAGACGTCCCCAGGGGATGGAGTGAGTGCGGACCCTCCAGGAGGGTGATTGTGTAGCGGGGGACCAAAAAGGGGCACCCGTCAGCCGACTGGGCCACCCACTGCGAAGGGACAACCGTCCTAGCAGTTAAAGACTCGGGTGGTGTGAGTGCGGTCCCCAGAGGAAAGAGAGAGAGTGACTGGGGTGGGTGCTCCGGAAGATGGGACAGAAAAAGAGCAAGTCTTCTGATCCCATAGAGGTTACCCTAATGATTAAGCATTAGGATGATTGGCCTTCTAGGAAAGGCAAAAGTAAAAAAGAAAATGGTATATTACCCCCTTTACTGGCCAATATATGGGTCTCTTGAAAATTGGATATGTCAGGCTCTAAATATATATGTGAATTCAAAGGAGCCCTTTAGTTTAGAAGAAAGTGAGTATGCTAGTTTATGGATAAGACCAGATACTCGGACCATGATATTTACCCTGAAAGAGAAGGGTTCGAGGAAGAAAAGCAAAATGCTGGAGGAACTTCCCGTTTTTCCTCCCCCCCCCCTATATTCCCTCAACTCTGGCTCAGAATGCCGAGCATCGGACGCATATGTCTGATCTAAGGACCATAATAGTTCAGGGAATCAGGGAATCTGTTCCCAGGGGGCAAAATATTAATAAGGCCTTCATGGAACAACAGAAGAAGGACGAAACACCAACAGAATGGCTTGAGAGACTTAGGAAAAATCTGCAACTTTATTCCGGGGTAGACCCCAGTACCCCTGTGGGACAGGCTCTATTGAAAACACAGTTTGTAGCAAAGGCCTTTCCAGATATTAGAAGAAAGCTAGAGAAGTTAGATGATTGGCAGGATAGGGGACTGGACGAATTGCTGAGGGAAGCTCAGAAAGTGCATGTGCGGAGGGAAGAGGAAACCCATCGGCGGCAGGCAAAGATTCTGGTGGCAGCAGTCCGAGAAGGGCAGAGAGGAATCCAGGCACAACCCCCTAGGTCGTATAACAGACCTAAAAGAAAGCCACTTCACCAAGAAGGACAACCCAGAGAAGTTGTGGCGAGGGACTTGAGGCAGGTTGAGTGTTTTTATTGCCAGAAAAAAGGGCATCTGAAGAGGAGTTGTAAGAAGCGAATGCAGGATGAGCAAATGCTCCAGGAAGATTGGGGGGGGGGGGTCAGGGGCTCTATCTGCTGGGGACTCATAAAGGAACCGAGCCCTTGATAAAATTGAAATTAGGTCCCCAGCGACAAGAAGTAGAATTCCTTGTGGATTCTGGGGCAGAAAGATCTACTGTCCAAACAGTACCCTGGGGGTGTATACCACCCCCAGAGAAATTACAAGTGATAGGAGCTAAGGGAGAACCCTTTAAGGTCCCAGTAATTAAAAATGTGGAAATAGAATCAGACTCTCGATTGTGTGTTGGATCCTTTTTATTAGTTCCCGAAGCTGAATATAATTTACTGGGCCGAGATATGATGGTTGAATTAGGAATCAATTTAGAAGTAGAGAATCAAGAATTAGTTATAAAATTATGCACCCTTACTATTGAAGATGAGGCCAAAATCAACCCTGAAGTTTGGTATACCCCAGAATCAGTAGGGAAACTAGATATTGCTCCCTTTGAAGTGAGTATACGGGATCCAGAAATCCCTGTTAGAGACAAGCAATATCCAATGTCACAGGAAGGGAGGCAAGGACTCCGACCAGTAATCCAGAGGCTAATAAATCAAAGGTTACTGGAGCCTTGTATGTCTCCCCATAATACCCCCATACTACCCGTAAAGAAATCAGACGGTACTTATAGATTGGTACAAGATTTAAGAGAAATAAGCAAAAGAACAATTACCAGGTTCCCAATTGTAGCTAACCCCTATACCATACTTAGTCAGCTGTCACCTGAGGCTAAATGGTATACGGTTATAGACTTGAAAGATGCATTTTGGGCATGCCCCCTTAAAGAAGAAGGTAGAGACTTTTTTGCCTTCGAGTGGGAAGACCCAGATACCCATAGGAAACAACAACTCCAATGGACCGTTTTGCCACAAGGGTTTACAGAATCCCCTAATTTGTTTGGGCAAGCCCTGGAGCAGGTTCTAAGTACTTACGAGACTAATCCTCAAATTACTTTAACACAATATGTGGATGATTTGCTTTCAGCAGGAAAAACCCAGGAGGAAGTTAGATGTGAGAGTATTAAGTTGTTAAATTCCTAAGTTTAAAGGGATTGAAAGTATCGAAATCAAAGTTGCAATTTATGGAAGAAGAGGTGAAGTATTTGGGACATTGGCTTAGCAAGGGCACAAAAAAATTGGACCCTGAAAGGGTAAATGGTATACTGTCAATAAGACCCCCGAAGAGCAAAAGACAGGTCTGACAATTGCTGGGGTTATTAGGGTATTGCAGACAATGAATTGAAAATTATAGCAATAAAGTAAAATTTTATATCAAAAACTAATTGCAGAACTCAGCCCAGAACTGACACAGGAGTCTCCCCTTTTGAAATGTTATATGGGATGCCATACGAATTAGAAATACCAAAAGAACATCCTAAAGTACAAGAGAGATTATTACAGAAATATATTACAGAGCTTATGAAGAGAAGACAAGAATTGATAAAGAAAGGACTAATAGTAAAGAGACCTCCACTAGATGTAGCTATTCACCGAGTTAACCCTGGAGACAAGGTTTTAATTAAAACCTGGAAAGACAAGTCCTTGGCTCCCCACTGGGAGGGACCTTTTCTTGTCTTACTTACCACAGACACTGCTATTTGTACCACAGAGCGAGGATGGACACATGCCAGCAGAATTAAAGGACCGATTTCAGAATCATCGTGGGAAGCCTTTGGAAACCCGGACAATTTAAAAGTAACCTTTAAGAAGAAACCTGGAATCCTCGATAAGTGAGACCACATTTTGTAAAACCTAACATAGTATTTGTTATAACCCCACATTGTATTTGTTATCCCTTTGTGTGTTATGCATGTAGGGTTTGTAAAGGGAAGTAGTGGACTCATTGTTAGTACAGGTATCTCCCTAGCGGCATTTGCCGCCCTTGTTACGACAAAATTGACTTATTGGACATTAAAAGATCTTAAGAAAAGATCGGTAGAATGGTGGGAAGCCTTTGTTAAAAGGAGTACAACCAGAGAAAGGTTGTACTCACGCCAACCACCCCGATCACATAAGGCTAGAATTGAAAACACCAATTATAGGCGGACCGCGCCGTATGTTGAGTGTCACTCTTGGGAACTGGGAAGCCTTTAAAAATCTAAAAGGCTCATACAGGAGGTTCCCCTGAAGAATACGGCTGCTGCCGAGAAGACGGTACACCCTGCTGCTCTGAAGCAAAAGAGTAGGCAGGGGAGGCAGAGACGTATAGAACTTGTGGGGATCGAGGCCGATAAGCCACCTCCTAAGCAGGAATACCCAAAATTGTAAGACCCAGACTCTTTAAAGTCCCAGAGACACTTGGCATCACGGATCACCCCTCCAAGGCATTAAGGGTTCGTAAAATATCCGTTGACCAAGCCATGGGTCCACTACTCCTCTGGAAGATGATTGTGCTGGGCTTATTAGGAAGACGAATCCAAGGGGAACATAATGTACACCAACCCTTTAAATGGTCATTAATGAGATGGGAAGATCAAAAAGTGATCCAAGTGCGAAGTGTACCCGGGAACCCTACATTCACACCTACCTTGTGTGAATTGGCACCCATTGAGCCATGTTCGAGTCGAAGAGAGTTCGGGAAACCGTTTTACTTTTGTCCTAGTTCTAATCCTGGGCGAGGATACTGTAACTACCCAAACTCTTATTATTGTGCTTATTGGGGATGTGAAACTATAGCCTCTGATTGGGCCCCAGGAGCAGGGTCAGATAAGTTTTTATCAGTAAAATGGGGGCCTTCTGGGTGTACCCCCCCCAAAGAGGATTTCCAGCTGGGGTATCGGGGAAATCCCCACTATACCCCCCCGGGAACTTGTAAACATTTAGTGATAAATATCACCCGTCCGGAGAATCCGGGATGGTTTTTGGGAAAGACCTGGGGAGTCCGGTTCTGGGAGTCCGGAACCGATAGAGGTGGATTAATTTTCATAAAGAAAGAAAGTGAGCAACCTGCTCCTCAAGCAATAGGGCCGAATCTAGTCGTTAAAGGAGCAAAATTAAGAATCAAACCAACGGCTGCGATAATGAATTTGACAAGTATTCCTATGAACCACCCCACCCCGAAAGATACTGTTGTAATCTCGGAAAGTAAAGCCACAGAGGGGGTAGACAATCCTCTGTGGAAGATTGTACAGGCAACCTACAAAGTATTAAATGCTACAACCCCTAGTATAACCACCCATTGCTGGTTATGCTACGACATAAGACCCCCTTTTTATGAAGCAATAGGACTAAATATGACATATACTGTGAGCAATGATCCCGGCTCACAGTGTCAATGGGAAGATAAAAAGAAGGGGTTGACCATGGAGCAAGTTACAGGAATGGGAATGTGTATTGGTAAAATACCAAAATCAAAGAGAAAGCTATGTGGGTCTGTGACACTGCAAACCTACACCTCCGAAATTGGATGGATTATTCCCACCCAAGGAGCTAGGTGGATATGTTCAAAAACGGGCCTAACTCCCTGTGTCTCCCTAAGGGTACTTGGTGAGTCCCAAGAATATTGTATACAAATAGAGGTAGTTCCCAGGATCTTGTACCACCCAGAAAATGTGATGTACGACCACTGGGACACCCCTCATCCGGTCTGAGTAAAGAGAGAACCAATCACCACAATTACCACAGCCACCTTACTGGGCCTAGGGGCAGTAGGAGCGGGAACTGGAATCTCCTCCTTAGTGGTGCAGCAGCAGAGCCTTAGCACCCTACGAGCGGCAGTGGATGAGGACTTAGAATGAACAGAAAAATCCATTACAGCCTTAGAAAAATCGTTGACATCGCTATCAGAAGTAGTTTTACAGAACAGAAGAGGGATGGACCTCTTATTTTTGCAACAGGGAGGATTGTGTGCAGCCCTAGGAGAAGAATGTTGTTTTTACGCGGATCATACAGGAGTTGTCAGGGATACTATGGTGAAATTGAGAGAAGGCCTTGAAAGACGTAAAAAGGAAAGAGAAGCCCAGCAAGAGTGGTATGAATCATGGTTCAGTCATTCTCCCTGGCTAACAACCCTATTGTCTACAATCGCGGGTCCATTGGCTTTATTAGTACTTGTGTTGACCTTTGGACCGTGCATAGTAAATAAAATAATTAACTTAGCAAAAAGCAGACTCGAAGCTGCCCACCTACTGTTGATAAAAAGTCAATATGAACAACTAAATGAAGATGAGAGTAAGCATAACCCTATGCTCTCCCTGGCACAGGAGGCTGTTGCTCGATTTGATGAACAAATTAGAAGGGACCAAAACAAAAAGGGGGGATTGTGATATGTGCTAATTTGTTACATCAAAGTGAGAAACAGCCTTGAAACATCCTGGACTGTGATGTGTGCTAATTTGTTACATCAAAATAAGAAACAGCCTTGGGAACATCTGTGGGAACATCCTACATCCTGTGGTGGGGGCATGTACCCCGCCTGAGATAACTGAGTTGAGCTAGCGAAGCGGCAATGTTAGTCTAGATTGCCTAATATGGCGCACAATGCAGAGGAAGACTCCAGCCTTCATCCCCACGACCACCAGAGGGCTGAAGAAGACCCCCTAGCAACAGCCGGCGCAACCGCAGAAGTTACAGGAAGTGCCACATATACCCGGAACTGGAATCGCATATAAGGAGACTGTGTGTGGGGTGGGGGGGTTGCGCGCGCCGTTGGTGGAGCAGGAGACTCCCCGGCCGCCCAGTGCTGTTTTGCTTACTTGTAACTTGCTCAATTATTCCATTAAATTGGATTTTATGCAAACCAATTGGAGTGGTCGTGTTTGCCTAAAACATTTTTGGTGCCGTGACTCAGATGCAGGTTTCCCTGGTTTCGGGACTCTGACTCAGGGGAGGCGCCCCATCCCATCTTCGGATGGTCCCTGAGTGGGTAGTTCCCCTACCACAACCTGTATTTCCGAACCCTAAATCGGACAAGTAAGCAAAAGAACTGCAGTACCCCGTAAACTTTGTGCACGAAGATCCGAACAAAGACTCAGGACTGAGTGAGTATTGGTATGCGGTTCCGTTCGGTTGGGGTGGGATACCCGGAGCATGTCTGAGTGAGACGTCCCCAGGGGATGGAGTGAGTGCGGACCCTCCAGGAGGGTGATTGTGTAGCAGGGGACCGAAAAGGGGCACCCGTCGGCCGACTGGGCCACCCACTGCGAAGGGACAACCGTCCTAGCAGTTAAAGACTCGGGTGGTGTGAGTGCGGTCCCCAGAGGAAAGAGAGAGAGTGACTGGGGTGGGTGCTCCGGAAGATGGGACAGAAAAAGAGCAAGTCTTCTGATCCCATAGAGGTTACCCTAATGATTAAGCATTAGGATGATTGGCCTTCTAGGAAAGGCAAAAGTAAAAAAGAAAATGGTATATTACCCCCTTTACTGGCCAATATATGGGTCTCTTGAAAATTGGATATGTCAGGCTCTAAATATATATGTGAATTCAAAGGAGCCCTTTAGTTTAGAAGAAAGTGAGTATGCTAGTTTATGGATAAGACCAGATACTCGGACCATGATATTTACCCTGAAAGAGAAGGGTTCGAGGAAGTAAAGCAAAATGCTGGAGGAACTTCCCGTTTTTCCTCCCCCCCCCATATTCCCTCAACTCTGGCTCAGAATGCCAAGCATCGGACGCATATGTCTGATCTAAGGACCATAATAGTTCAGGGAATCAGGGAATCTGTTCCCAGGGGGCAAAATATTAATAAGGCCTTCATGGAACAACAGAAGAAGGACGAAACACCAACAGAATGGCTTGAGAGACTTAGGAAAAATCTGCAACTTTATTCCGGGGTAGACCCCAGTACCCCTGTGGGACAGGCTCTATTGAAAACACAGTTTGTAGCAAAGGCCTTTCCAGATATCAGAAGGAAGTTAGAGAAGTTAGATGATTGGCAAGATAGAGGACTGGATGAATTGCTGAGGGAAGCTCAGAAAGTGCATGTGCGGAGGGAAGAGGAAACCCATCGGCGGCAGGCAAAGATTCTGATGGCAGCAGTCCGAGAAGGGCAGAGAGGAATCCAGGCACAACCCCCTAGGTCGTATAACAGACCTAAAAGAAAGCCACTTCACCAAGAAGGACAACCCAGAGAAGTTGTGGCGAGGGACTTGAGGCAGGTTGAGTGTTTTTATTGCCAGAAAAAAGGGCATCTGAAGAAGAATTGTAGGAAGCGAATGCAGGATGAGCAAATGTTCCAAGAAGATTAGGGGGGTCAGGGGCTCTATCTGCTGGGGACTCACAAAGGAACTGAGCCCTTGATAAAATTGAAATTGGGTCCCCAGCGACAAGAAGTAGAATTCCTTGTGGATTCTGGGGCAGAAAGATCTACTGTCCAAACGGTACCCTGGGGGTGCAAACCATCCCTAGAGAAATTACAAGTGATAGGAGCTAAGGGAGAACCCTTTAAGGTCCCAGTAATTAAAAATGTGGAAATAGAATCAGACTCTCGATTGTGTGTTGGATCCTTTTTATTAGTTCCCGAAGCTGAATATAATTTACTGGGCCGAGATATGATGGTTGAATTAGGAATCAATTTAGAAGTAGAGAATCAAGAATTAGTTATAAAATTATGCACCCTTACTATTGAAGATGAGGCCAAAATCAACCCTGAAGTTTGGTATACCCCAGAATCAGTAGGAAGACTATTTATTGCTCCCTTTGAAGTGAGTATACGAAATCCAGAAATCCCTGTTAGAGACAAGCAATATCCAATGTCACAGGAAGGGAGGCAAGGACTCCGACCAGTAATCCAGAGGCTAATAAATCAAAGGTTACTGGAGCCTTGTATGTCTCCCCATAATACCCCCACCCCATACTCCGTGTGTTGGCTGAAGAGCCTGTCTGCCCCATGTGCGGCTCCAGGCACAGAGCGATGAGACAGCCCCCGCCCTGGCAAGGAGCCCCCTTCCCGCATCAGCCCCTACACCGCCCCGGGAAGGCAGGATGAGACCCCGGCTGCTCCTGGGCTGAGCACCCTGCTTGGGGTCCCAGCAGGCGCTGCGAGAAGTGGGGTGCAGGCTTCCCCCTTCTCCCCGCTGGAGACGCTGCTGCCCTGGCCGGCGGTGGCAGCAGCCCCAGGCCCCCCCCCAGCAGGCAGGTAGTGGGGTGACGGTGCCTCCCCCAGCCCAGCACCGCCTGTGCTGCTCCGCGCGCCGAGGCGGCTCGCTGTCTTCCTCTGCTTTAGTCTGGTGCTTGGAGCTGGGGCCCCACCTCAGCTCTGCCAAACAGAAACCTCCACTAGATGTAGCCATTCACCGAGTTAACCCTGGAGACAAGGTTTTAATTAAAAACCTGGAAAGACTCGTCCTTGACTCCCCGCTGGGAGGGACCTTTTCTTGTCTTACTTACCACAGACACCGCTATTCGTACCGCAGAGCGAGGATGGACACACGCTAGCAGAATTAAAGGACCGATTTCAGAACCATCGTGGGAAGCCTTTGGAAACCCGGACAATTTAAAAGTAACCTTTAAGAAGAAACCTGGAATCCTCGATAAGTGAGACCACATTTTGTAAAACCTAACATAGTATTTGTTATAACCCCACATTATATTTGTTATCCCTTTGTGTGTTATGCATGTAGGGTTTGTAAAGGGAAGTAGTGGACTCATTGTTAGTACAGGTATCTCCCTAGCGGCATCTACCGCCTTTGTTACGACAAAATTGACTTATTGGACATTAAAAGATCATAAGAAAAGATTGGTAGAATGGTGGGAAGCCTTTGTTAAAGGAGTACAACCTGAGAAAGGTTGTACCCATGCCAACCACCCCGATCACATAAGGCTAAAATTAAAAACACCAATTGTAGGTGGACTGTGCCGTATGTTGGGTGTCTCTCTCAAAAAAACTGGGAAGCCTTTCAAATCAGAAAGGTACATAAAGGAGGTTCCCCTGAAGAATACGGCTGCTGTCGAGAAGACAGGTACACCCTGCTGCTCTGAGCAAAAGAGTAGGCAGAGGAGACAGAGACGTACAGAAACTGTGGGGATCGAGGCTGACAAGCCACCTCCTAAGCAGGAATACCTAAAGTTATAAGACCCAGACTCTTTAAAGTCCCAGAGACACCTGGCATCACGGATCACCCCTCCAAGGCATTAAGGGTTTGTAAAGTATCCGTTAACCAAGCCATGGGTCCACTACTCCTCTGGAAGATGATTGTGCTGGGCTTATTAGGAAGACGAATCCAAGGGGAACATAACGTACACCAACCCTTTAAATGGTCATTAATAAGGTGGGAAGATCAAAAAGTGATCCAAGTGCGAAGTGTACCCGGGAACCCTACATTCACACCTACCTTGTGTGAATTGGTACCCATTGAGCCATGTTCGAGTCGAAGAGAGTTCGGGAAACCGTTTTACTTTTGTCCTAGTTCTAATCCTGGGCGAGGATACTGTAACTACCCAAACTCTTATTATTGTGCTTATTGGGGATGTGAAACTATAGCCTCTGATTGAACTCCAGGAGCAGGGTCAGATAAGTTTTTATCAGTAAAATGGGGGCCTTCTGGGTGTACCCCCCCCAAAGAGGATTTCCAGCTGGGGTATCGGGGAAATCCCCACTATACCCCCCCGGGAACTTGTAAACATTTAGTGATAAATATCACCCGTCCGGAGGATCCGGGATGGTTTTTGGGAAAGACCTGGGGAGTCCGGTTCTGGGAGTCCGGGACCGATAGAGGTGGATTAATTTTCATAAAGAAAGAAAGTGTGCGACCTGCTCCTCAAGCAATAGGGCCGAATCTAGTCGTTAAAGGGGTGGAATCAAGAATCAAACCCACGAGTATGATCATGAATTCGACAAGTATTCCTATGAACCACCCCACCCTGAAAGATACTGTTGTAATCTCGGAAAGTAAAGCCACAGAGGGGGTAGACAATCCTCTGTGGAAGGTTGTGCAAGCAACCTACAAAGTATTAAATGCTACAACCCCTAGTATAACTACCCATTGCTGGTTATGCTACGACATAAGACCCCCTTTTTATGAAGCAATAGGAGTAAATATGACATATACTTTAAGCAGGGATTCCGACTCACATTGTCAATGGGAAGATAAGAAGAAGGGGTTAACCATGGAACAGGTTACGGGAATGGGAATGTGTATTGGCAAAGTACCAAAATCAAAAAGAAAGTTGTGTGGATCTATAACATTGCAAACCTACACCTCCGAAATTGGATGGATTATTCCCACCAAAGGAACTAGATGGATATGCTCAAAAACGGGCCTAACTCCCTGTGTCTCCCTAAAGGTACTCAGTGGGTCCCCAGAATATTGTATACAAGTGGAAGTAGTTCCAAGGATCTTGTACCATCCAGAAAATGTGATGTACGATCATTGGGACACCCCTCACCCGGTCCGAGTAAAGAGGGAACCATTCACCGCAATTACTATAGCCACCTTACTGGGTCTTGGGGCAGTGGGAGCCGGAACCGGAATTTCCTCCTTAGTGATGCAACAGCAGAGCCTTAGCACCCTACGGGCGGCTGTGGATGAGGACTTAGAACGAATAGAGAAATCCATCACCTCCTTAGAAAAGTCGTTAACATCACTATCAGAAGTGGTGTTACAGAACAGAAGAGGGATGGACCTCTTATTTTTGCAACAGGGAGGATTGTGCGCAGCCCTAGGAGAAGAATGCTGTTTTTACGCGGATCATACAGGAGTTGTTAGGGATACTATGGCAAAACTGAGAGAAGGCCTTGAAAGGCGTAAAAAGGAAAGAGAAGCCCAGCAAGGGTGGTATGAATCATGGTTCAGTCGTTCTCCCTGGCTAACAACCTTATTGTCTGCAATAGCGGGTCCATTAGCTTTACTAGTACTTGTGTTGACCTTTGGGCCATGTATAGTAAATAAAATTATTAACTTAGCAAAAAGCAGACTCGAAGCTGCCCACCTACTGTTGATAAAAAGTCAATATGAACAACTAAATGAAGATGAGAGTAAGCATAACCCTATGCTCTCCCTGGCACAGGAGGCTGTTGCTCGATTTGATGAACAAATTAGAAGGGACCAAAACAAAAAGGGGGGATTGTGATATGTGCTAATTTGTTACATCAAAGTGAGAAACAGCCTTGAAACATCCTGGACTGTGATGTGTGCTAATTTGTTACATCAAAATAAGAAACAGCCTTGGGAACATCTGTGGGAACATCCTACATCCTGTGGTGGGGGCATGTACCCCGCCTGAGATAACTGAGTTGAGCTAGCGAAGCGGCAATGTTAGTCTAGATTGCCTAATATGGCGCACAATGCAGAGGAAGACTCCAGCCTTCATCCCCACGACCACCAGAGGGCTGAAGAAGACCCCCTAGCAACAGCCGGCGCAACCGCAGAAGTTACAGGAAGTGCCACATATACCCGGAACTGGAATCGCATATAAGGAGACTGTGTGTGGGGTGGGGGGGTTGCGCGCGCCGTTGGTGGAGCAGGAGACTCCCCGGCCGCCCAGTGCTGTTTTGCTTACTTGTAACTTGCTCAATTATTCCATTAAATTGGATTTTATGCAAACGAATTGGAGTGGTCGTGTTTGCCTAAAACATTTTTGGTGCCGTGACTCAGATGCAGGTTTCCCTGGTTTCGGGACTCTGACTCAGGGGAGGCGCCCCATCCCATCTTCGGATGGTCCCTGAGTGGGTAGTTCCCCTACCACAACCTGTATTTCCGAACCCTAAATCGGACAAGTAAGCAAAAGAACTGCAGTACCCCGTAAACTTTGTGCACGAAGATCCGAACAAAGACTCAGGACTGAGTGAGTATTGGTATGCGGTTCCGTTCGGTTGGGGTGGGATACCCGGAGCATGTCTGAGTGAGACGTCCCCAGGGGATGGAGTGAGTGCGGACCCTCCAGGAGGGTGATTGTGTAGCAGGGGACCGAAAAGGGGCACCCGTCGGCCGACTGGGCCACCCACTGCGAAGGGACAACCGTCCTAGCAGTTAAAGACTCGGGTGGTGTGAGTGCGGTCCCCAGAGGAAAGAGAGAGAGTGACTGGGGTGGGTGCTCCGGAAGATGGGACAGAAAAAGAGCAAGTCTTCTGATCCCATAGAGGTTACCCTAATGATTAAGCATTAGGATGATTGGCCTTCTAGGAAAGGCAAAAGTAAAAAAGAAAATGGTATATTACCCCCTTTACTGGCCAATATATGGGTCTCTTGAAAATTGGATATGTCAGGCTCTAAATATATATGTGAATTCAAAGGAGCCCTTTAGTTTAGAAGAAAGTGAGTATGCTAGTTTATGGATAAGACCAGATACTCGGACCATGATATTTACCCTGAAAGAGAAGGGTTCGAGGAAGTAAAGCAAAATGCTGGAGGAACTTCCCGTTTTTCCTCCCCCCCCCATATTCCCTCAACTCTGGCTCAGAATGCCAAGCATCGGACGCATATGTCTGATCTAAGGACCATAATAGTTCAGGGAATCAGGGAATCTGTTCCCAGGGGGCAAAATATTAATAAGGCCTTCATGGAACAACAGAAGAAGGACGAAACACCAACAGAATGGCTTGAGAGACTTAGGAAAAATCTGCAACTTTATTCCGGGGTAGACCCCAGTACCCCTGTGGGACAGGCTCTATTGAAAACACAGTTTGTAGCAAAGGCCTTTCCAGATATCAGAAGGAAGTTAGAGAAGTTAGATGATTGGCAAGATAGAGGACTGGATGAATTGCTGAGGGAAGCTCAGAAAGTGCATGTGCGGAGGGAAGAGGAAACCCATCGGCGGCAGGCAAAGATTCTGATGGCAGCAGTCCGAGAAGGGCAGAGAGGAATCCAGGCACAACCCCCTAGGTCGTATAACAGACCTAAAAGAAAGCCACTTCACCAAGAAGGACAACCCAGAGAAGTTGTGGCGAGGGACTTGAGGCAGGCTGAGTGTTTTTATTGCCAGAAAAAAGGGCATCTGAAGAAGAATTGTAGGAAGCGAATGCAGGATGAGCAAATGTTCCAAGAAGATTAGGGGGGTCAGGGGCTCTATCTGCTGGGGACTCACAAAGGAACTGAGCCCTTGATAAAATTGAAATTGGGTCCCCAGCGACAAGAAGTAGAATTCCTTGTGGATTCTGGGGCAGAAAGATCTACTGTCCAAACGGTACCCTGGGGGTGCAAACCATCCCTAGAGAAATTACAAGTGATAGGAGCTAAGGGAGAACCCTTTAAGGTCCCAGTAATTAAAAATGTGGAAATAGAATCAGACTCTCGATTGTGTGTTGGATCCTTTTTATTAGTTCCCGAAGCTGAATATAATTTACTGGGCCGAGATATGATGGTTGAATTAGGAATCAATTTAGAAGTAGAGAATCAAGAATTAGTTATAAAATTATGCACCCTTACTATTGAAGATGAGGCCAAAATCAACCCTGAAGTTTGGTATACCCCAGAATCAGTAGGAAGACTATTTATTGCTCCCTTTGAAGTGAGTATACGAAATCCAGAAATCCCTGTTAGAGACAAGCAATATCCAATGTCACAGGAAGGGAGGCAAGGACTCCGACCAGTAATCCAGAGGCTAATAAATCAAAGGTTACTGGAGCCTTGTATGTCTCCCCATAATACCCCCACCCCATACTCCGTGTGTTGGCTGAAGAGCCTGTCTGCCCCATGTGCGGCTCCAGGCACAGAGCGATGAGACAGCCCCCGCCCTGGCAAGGAGCCCCCTTCCCGCATCAGCCCCTACACCGCCCCGGGAAGGCAGGATGAGACCCCGGCTGCTCCTGGGCTGAGCACCCTGCTTGGGGTCCCAGCAGGCGCTGCGAGAAGTGGGGTGCAGGCTTCCCCCTTCTCCCCGCTGGAGACGCTGCTGCCCTGGCCGGCGGTGGCAGCAGCCCCAGGCCCCCCCCCAGCAGGCAGGTAGTGGGGTGACGGTGCCTCCCCCAGCCCAGCACCGCCTGTGCTGCTCCGCGCGCCGAGGCGGCTCGCTGTCTTCCTCTGCTTTAGTCTGGTGCTTGGAGCTGGGGCCCCACCTCAGCTCTGCCAAACAGAAACCTCCACTAGATGTAGCCATTCACCGAGTTAACCCTGGAGACAAGGTTTTAATTAAAAACCTGGAAAGACTCGTCCTTGACTCCCCGCTGGGAGGGACCTTTTCTTGTCTTACTTACCACAGACACCGCTATTCGTACCGCAGAGCGAGGATGGACACACGCTAGCAGAATTAAAGGACCGATTTCAGAACCATCGTGGGAAGCCTTTGGAAACCCGGACAATTTAAAAGTAACCTTTAAGAAGAAACCTGGAATCCTCGATAAGTGAGACCACATTTTGTAAAACCTAACATAGTATTTGTTATAACCCCACATTATATTTGTTATCCCTTTGTGTGTTATGCATGTAGGGTTTGTAAAGGGAAGTAGTGGACTCATTGTTAGTACAGGTATCTCCCTAGCGGCATCTACCGCCTTTGTTACGACAAAATTGACTTATTGGACATTAAAAGATCATAAGAAAAGATTGGTAGAATGGTGGGAAGCCTTTGTTAAAGGAGTACAACCTGAGAAAGGTTGTACCCATGCCAACCACCCCGATCACATAAGGCTAAAATTAAAAACACCAATTGTAGGTGGACTGTGCCGTATGTTGGGTGTCTCTCTCAAAAAAACTGGGAAGCCTTTCAAATCAGAAAGGTACATAAAGGAGGTTCCCCTGAAGAATACGGCTGCTGTCGAGAAGACAGGTACACCCTGCTGCTCTGAGCAAAAGAGTAGGCAGAGGAGACAGAGACGTACAGAAACTGTGGGGATCGAGGCTGACAAGCCACCTCCTAAGCAGGAATACCTAAAGTTATAAGACCCAGACTCTTTAAAGTCCCAGAGACACCTGGCATCACGGATCACCCCTCCAAGGCATTAAGGGTTTGTAAAGTATCCGTTAACCAAGCCATGGGTCCACTACTCCTCTGGAAGATGATTGTGCTGGGCTTATTAGGAAGACGAATCCAAGGGGAACATAACGTACACCAACCCTTTAAATGGTCATTAATAAGGTGGGAAGATCAAAAAGTGATCCAAGTGCGAAGTGTACCCGGGAACCCTACATTCACACCTACCTTGTGTGAATTGGTACCCATTGAGCCATGTTCGAGTCGAAGAGAGTTCGGGAAACCGTTTTACTTTTGTCCTAGTTCTAATCCTGGGCGAGGATACTGTAACTACCCAAACTCTTATTATTGTGCTTATTGGGGATGTGAAACTATAGCCTCTGATTGAACTCCAGGAGCAGGGTCAGATAAGTTTTTATCAGTAAAATGGGGGCCTTCTGGGTGTACCCCCCCCAAAGAGGATTTCCAGCTGGGGTATCGGGGAAATCCCCACTATACCCCCCCGGGAACTTGTAAACATTTAGTGATAAATATCACCCGTCCGGAGGATCCGGGATGGTTTTTGGGAAAGACCTGGGGAGTCCGGTTCTGGGAGTCCGGGACCGATAGAGGTGGATTAATTTTCATAAAGAAAGAAAGTGTGCGACCTGCTCCTCAAGCAATAGGGCCGAATCTAGTCGTTAAAGGGGTGGAATCAAGAATCAAACCCACGAGTATGATCATGAATTCGACAAGTATTCCTATGAACCACCCCACCCTGAAAGATACTGTTGTAATCTCGGAAAGTAAAGCCACAGAGGGGGTAGACAATCCTCTGTGGAAGGTTGTGCAAGCAACCTACAAAGTATTAAATGCTACAACCCCTAGTATAACTACCCATTGCTGGTTATGCTACGACATAAGACCCCCTTTTTATGAAGCAATAGGAGTAAATATGACATATACTTTAAGCAGGGATTCCGACTCACATTGTCAATGGGAAGATAAGAAGAAGGGGTTAACCATGGAACAGGTTACGGGAATGGGAATGTGTATTGGCAAAGTACCAAAATCAAAAAGAAAGTTGTGTGGATCTATAACATTGCAAACCTACACCTCCGAAATTGGATGGATTATTCCCACCAAAGGAACTAGATGGATATGCTCAAAAACGGGCCTAACTCCCTGTGTCTCCCTAAAGGTACTCAGTGGGTCCCCAGAATATTGTATACAAGTGGAAGTAGTTCCAAGGATCTTGTACCATCCAGAAAATGTGATGTACGATCATTGGGACACCCCTCACCCGGTCCGAGTAAAGAGGGAACCATTCACCGCAATTACTATAGCCACCTTACTGGGTCTTGGGGCAGTGGGAGCCGGAACCGGAATTTCCTCCTTAGTGATGCAACAGCAGAGCCTTAGCACCCTACGGGCGGCTGTGGATGAGGACTTAGAACGAATAGAGAAATCCATCACCTCCTTAGAAAAGTCGTTAACATCACTATCAGAAGTGGTGTTACAGAACAGAAGAGGGATGGACCTCTTATTTTTGCAACAGGGAGGATTGTGCGCAGCCCTAGGAGAAGAATGCTGTTTTTACGCGGATCATACAGGAGTTGTTAGGGATACTATGGCAAAACTGAGAGAAGGCCTTGAAAGGCGTAAAAAGGAAAGAGAAGCCCAGCAAGGGTGGTATGAATCATGGTTCAGTCGTTCTCCCTGGCTAACAACCTTATTGTCTGCAATAGCGGGTCCATTAGCTTTACTAGTACTTGTGTTGACCTTTGGGCCATGTATAGTAAATAAAATTATTAACTTAGCAAAAAGCAGACTCGAAGCTGCCCACCTACTGTTGATAAAAAGTCAATATGAACAACTAAATGAAGATGAGAGTAAGCATAACCCTATGCTCTCCCTGGCACAGGAGGCTGTTGCTCGATTTGATGAACAAATTAGAAGGGACCAAAACAAAAAGGGGGGATTGTGATATGTGCTAATTTGTTACATCAAAGTGAGAAACAGCCTTGAAACATCCTGGACTGTGATGTGTGCTAATTTGTTACATCAAAATAAGAAACAGCCTTGGGAACATCTGTGGGAACATCCTACATCCTGTGGTGGGGGCATGTACCCCGCCTGAGATAACTGAGTTGAGATAGCGAAGCGGCAATGTTAGTTTAGATAGCCTAATATGGTGATGGCGATGTCACACAACTGTGAAATATAGCACGACCTCGAAAGCTGTAAAATATATGCGTGACCTGAGGGTCACCACTCACAATGCAGAGGGCTGAAGAAGACCCCCTAGCAACAGCTGGCGCAACCGCAGAAGTTACAGGAGGTGCTCCGTATACCCGGAGCTGGAATTGCATATAAGGAGACTGTGGGGGGGGATTGCGCGCGCCGTTGGTGGAGCAGGAGACTCCCCCCCGGCCGCCCAGCGCTGTTTTGCTTACTTGTGACTTGCTCAATTATTAAATTGGAATTTATGCAACCCGGCCCGAGTGGTTGTCAATTTGTCACGCTTACCTATAACAAGGTCACTTGTGCCTCAGTGCCTGATAGGCCAGTGCTAGGTGCTTGGCTGCTGTTTGTGGTTGTGAGGTCACTTGTGGCTCAGTGCCTGATAGGCCAGTACTAGGCCCATGGCTGCTGTTTGTGATTGTGAGGTCACTTGTGGCTCAGTGCCTGATAGGCCAGTGCTAGGCCCATGGCTGCTGTTTGTGGTTGTGAGGTCACTAGTGGCTCAGTGCCTGATAGGCCAGTGCTAGGCCCATGCCTGCTGTTTTCAGTTGTGAGGTCACTTGTGGCTCAGTGCCTGATAGGGCAGTGCTAGGTGCCTGGCTGCTGTTTGTGGTTGTGAGGTCACTTGTGGCTCAGTGCCTGATAAGCCAGTGCTAGGCCCATGGCTGCTGTTTTCAGTTGTGAGGTCACTTGTGGCTCAGTGCCTGATAGGCCAATGCTAGGCCCATGGCTGCTGTTTGTGATTGTGATGTCCCTTGTGGCTCAGTGCCTGATAGGCCAGTGCTAGTTGCATGGCTGCTCTTTTCAGTTGTGAGGTCACTTGTGGCTCAGTGCCTGATAGGCCAGTGCTAGGTGCTTGGCTGCTGTTTGTGGTTGTGAGGTCACTTGTGGCTCAGTGCCTGATAGGCCAGTGCTAGGCCCATGCCTGCTGTTTTCAGTTGTGAGGTCACTTGTGGCTCAGTGCCTGATAGGCCAGTGCTAGGTGCCTGGCTGCTGTTTGTGTTGTGATGTCACTTGTGGCTCAGTGCCTGATAGGCCAGTGCTAGGCCCATGGCTGCAGTTTGTGATTGTGATGTCCCTTGTGGCTCAGTGCCTGATAGGCCAGTGCTAGTTGCATGGCTGCTCTTTTCAGTTGTGAGGTCACTTGTGGCTCAGTGCCTGATAGGCCAGTGCTAGGTGCCTGGCTGCTGTTTGTGTTGTGAGGTCACTTGTGGCTCAGTGCCTCATAGGCCAGTGCTAGGTGCTTGGCTGCTGTTTGTGGTTGTGAGGTCACTTGTGGCTCAGTGCCTGATAGGCCAGTGCTAGGCCCATGGCTGCTGTTTGTGATTGTGAGGTCACTGGTGCCTCAGTGCCTCATAGGCCAGTGCTAGGTTCCTGGCTGCTGTTTGTGTTGTGAGGTCACTTGTGGCTCAGTGCCTGATAGGCCAGTGCTGGTTTTTGGCTGTTGTTTGTGTTTGTGAGGTCACTTGTGTGTCAGTGCCTGATAAGCCAGTGCTAGTTGCATGGCTGCTGTTTGTGGTTGTGAGGTCACTTGTGGCTCAGTGCCTGATAGGCCAGTGCTAGGCCCATGGCTGCTGTTTGTGGTTGTGAGGTCACTTGTGGCTCAGTGCCTGATAGGCCAGTGCTAGGTGCCTGGCTGCTGTTTGTGGTTGTGAGGTCACTAGTGGCTCAGTGCCTGATTGGCCAGTGCTAGGCCCATGGCTGCTGTTTGTGGCTGTGAGGTCACTTGTGGCTCAGAGCCTGATAGGCCAATGCTAGGCGCATGGCTGCTGTTTGTGATTGTGATGTTGCTTGTGGCTCAGTGCCTGATAGGACAGTGCTAGGCCCATGGCTGCTGTTTGTGGTTGTGAGGTCACTTGTGGCTCAGTGCCTGATAGGCCAGTGCTAGTTGCATGGCTGCTGTTTGTGGTTGTGAGGTCTCTTGTGGCTCATTGCCTGATAGGCCAGTGCTAGGCCCATGGCTGCTGTTTGTGGTTGTGAGGTCACTTGTGGCTCAGTGCCTTTTAGGCCAGTGCTAGGCCCATGGCTGCTGTTTGTGATTGTGAGGTCACTTGTGCCTCAGTGCCTGATAGGCCAGTGCTAGCTGCATGGTTGCAGTTTCTGATTGTGAGGTCCCTGGTGGCTCAGTGCCTGATAGGCCAGTGCTAGGTGCCTGGCTGCTGTTTGTGTTGTGAGGTCACTTGTGGCTCAGTGCCTGATAGGCCAGTGCTAGGCCCATGGCTGCTGTTTGTGGTTGTGAGGTCACTAGTGGCTCAGTGCCTGATAGGCCAGTGCTAGGCCCATGGCTGCTGTTTTGAGTTGTGAGGTCACTAGTGGCTCAGTGCCTGATAGGGCAGTGCTAGGTGCCTGGCTGCTGTTTGTGGTTGTGAGGTCTCTTGTGGCTCAGTGCCTGATAGGCCAGTGCTAGGCCCATGTCTGCAGTTTGTGGTTGTGAGGTCACTTGTACCTCAGTGCCTGATAAGCCAGTGCTAGGCCCATGGCTGCTGTTTTCAGTTGTGAGGTCACTTGTGGCTCAGTGCCTGATAGGCCAGTGCTAGGTGCCTGGCTGCTGTTTGTGGTTGTGAGGTCACTTGTGGCTCAGTGCCTGATAGGCCAGTGCTAGGCCCATGGCTGCAGTTTGTGATTGTGATGTCCCTTGTGGCTCAGTGCCTGATAGGCCAGTGCTAGTTGCATGGCTGCTCTTTTCAGTTGTGAGGTCACTTGTGGCTCAGTGCCTGATAGGCCAGTGCTAGGCCCATGTCTGCAGTTTGTGGTTGTGAGGTCACTTGTACCTCAGTGCCTGATAAGCCAGTGCTAGGCCCATGGCTGCTGTTTGTGGTTATGAGGTCACTAGTGGCTCAGTGCCTGATAGGCCAGTGCTAGGCCCATGGCTGCTGTTTGTGGTTGTGAGGTCTCTTGTGGCTCAGTGCCTGATAGGCCAGTGCTAGGCCCATGGCTGCAGTTTGTGATTGTGATGTCCCTTGTGGCTCAGTGCCTGATAGGCCAGTGCTAGTTGCATGGCTGCTCTTTTCAGTTGTGAGGTCACTTGTGGCTCAGTGCCTGATAGGCCAGTGCTAGGTGCCTGGCTGCTGTTTGTGTTGTGAGGTCACTTGTGGCTCAGTGCCTCATAGGCCAGTGCTAGGTGCTTGGCTGCTGTTTGTGGTTGTGAGGTCACTTGTGGCTCAGTGCCTGATAGGCCAGTGCTAGGCCCATGGCTGCTGTTTGTGATTGTGAGATCACTGGTGCCTCAGTGCCTCATAGGCCAGTGCTAGGTTCCTGGCTGCTGTTTGTGTTGTGAGGTCACTTGTGGCTCAGTGCCTGATAGGCCAGTGCTAGGCCGATGGCTGATGTTTTCAGTTTTGAGGTCACTTGTGGCTCAGTGCCTGATAGGATAGTGTTGGTCATGTGGTCACTAATGACCGAGTACCTCATAGGCAAGGAGTAAGCACATGGCTTGGTTGTTGACTGTGACATCACTTGTTCGTGAGTACCTGATTGGCCCGTAGAAGGCACATAGCTTGGATCTGGATTCTGAGGTCACTGCTGCCTTAGCATGGTGCATCAGGGACACAGAGGGGACACAACTAGACATGGCACCAAGTAGGGCCCCCCAAGGGCCTGAAAACACAGCAAGGCCAACTCTCCATCCCTGGAAGTTCCTTTTACTCCCCCAAAGGCTTTGAAAAGGGACTTTCTGGGAACATCCATTTTCAGCCCTGCTCATGTTCACTTCCCACCTCAAGGAAGCAGATGAAGTGGTCCCAAGGGGCTTCACCTGGCTGAATCTTCCCTCTCTCTTGTGCCCAATCTGCTGCCAAAGAGAGGCCTCTGTGGGGATTTTTCTTATGCCTTTCTTTGGGGCTCACATTACCTCTGTCTCCTCCAAGAGCCTTTGCACCCAGCCTCCAATCAGAACATACTTGGACAGAGAATCGGAGACCTCTAAGATGTGACAGTCCCGAAGGTGTTATTAAAGCAGGTGTACACACGAAGAACAGAGACCCAGCACGGACCTTGCAGGAAAATCTAACAAGCTCTGTGCTGTTGGACAGGGGGAATTTCTACAGCACACAGACCCTGGAAATCAGACATTACTAATGCTGCAGATCTGTATGCTGCTGGGACAGGAGTGACCTCAAAGTAGATTCCCAGCCATGTGCTTGCTGCTGGCCTATCAGGGACTCAGAAAGACATGACCTCACAGGCACCTGCAGAACAGTGTTTCTGTCACTGGCCTATAAGCCTCTGAGACAGAAGTGATCTCAAAAGCTCATACCCCAGCCATGGACCTGCTGCAGCCCTATCAACCGCTCAGATAGAAGTGACCTCACAATCACCTTTCCAGACACATCTCTGCTGCTATCCAATCAGTTCAGCACTCACAAGTGACCTCACAAGCAACAGACAAGCCTTCTTCCTCCAGATGGCCTATCAGGTACTCAGGCAGAAGTGACCTCATCATCAACAGCCGAGCCATATGCCTCCTGCTGGCCTGTCAGCTACTTACAAAGACTTGATTTGACACTGGTGATTTTCTGGCATAGCTCTCACAGACAGTGGTGACCTCTCTACCCACACCCTGACCATGTGCCTGGTGCCACCTGCAGCTCCCCCTGCCTTCCCCCAAGGCTGAGCCAGCTCCTCAACGGCCTCCCTGATTCACCTCGTGGATTCACAATGCTCATAGTGCAGCAAAACACCCATCACGTACCAGTTACTACCTCAAAAGAACATTAGTTTTGCCTAGGTAGTCCCTACACGTAGCCCATAAAACTTAGGAATTGGAAAAAGGCCTGCAAGTAATTCTTGGCAACATTTTCGAAAAAAATGATTTCATGGGATGAGCAATTATGAACCTGAAGACAGCAGGGCCTCCTGTCCCAGGCAGAGGGAGAAGCCTTCCCACAACTCAGAAGTCTGGTTCCTCCCCAATGCTGAACAAACCCAGCAAATCACGTCCAGGACAACGAGCATTCTCCTATTTCATGGTTTCACCTTCTGGAGCTCCTGCAGGAAAGCAGCCCCGCTGCTGGTGTGAGGGCACCTGCCGCATTTGAACGCACCAGCAGCCCCCACCAAACCCACTCGCACCCGCTCTCCCTCCCGCTCACTTCTCTCCTTTCCTCCCTCTCCTCCTCCCCACCGGCTCCCTGGGGACCTGCCATGGTTCAGGGCATGGCCTCCCTCTCCCCAGGGGTCGCTGCAGAGCAGCGCAGCGCCCTGCTCCAGGCGCAGGACTGGCTGCGGAGGAAGCTGCCCTGCCAGCTGCTGGTGCGGGGAGCTGCCTCGCTCCTGACGCCGCTGCCTGAGGGGGCTGTTTGCGCCCTGCCCTGAGCGACCGGCCTTGCGGGGCCGCGGGGCGCCACCGCTGCGTGGTTGCGCCCTGCTCTTTGCACTACCCTGCTCTCCCGCTCCTCTGCTCTCCTCTCCTCTCCCCTCTCCTCTCCCCCTTCCCTTTCGCTTCGCTCTTTCACGCCTTTTCCTCTCTCTCCCCCTCGCTCCCTCTTTCTCTCCTCTCTCCCCTCTCCCCCAGGTCAGGCCCCACCCCTTCCTCCCCTCTCTGAGGGCCCTGCATTCTGGACTCTGATTGGCTGACAGAGCCATCAGTCTGAGGGAGCCCCGCCCTCCTCCTCTTGCCAGCCAACAGGAGGGCTGCACTGGGGGCATTGCCATGGCAATGCCATGGCCACGTGACCCTGGTGGCGACCCCTCCCCCGGGCGGGACTGCGCCATCTTAGTGGTGGCTGCGGTGTGAGAGGTTCCTTCAGCGCTGATGAGCTGCTGTTCCGGGCTGATGCACGTTGAAACACGGTTCGTGCGAGGGGCGAGTCAGGACACGGAGGAAGCGGGGGCCGCAGCCCACCTGAAGGAGTCCTGGCGTTTCTGCAGCTCTGCCTGCGGCCTCCTTCCCGACGTGGCCTTTGCGCAGCCCAGGCTGGCGTTGTCTCCTCGAGGATTTGCAGCGTGTCCCAGCCGTGGGGTGGCCTGTGTGACGGGTGCAACCGTGGAAGAAACACCCGCAGTTTGCGCCACAGTTAAGAATAAAGAGTCGCTGTATCTGGGAAAGGCTGTGAGCTGCGAATGACTTACTGCTACCATGCAGAGCAGTTGAAGTACTGTTAAAAGCTACCATAATTTCTTTCTAATATCTGACTCTGATCTTTAGAATTTCTGCTTTTCTCGTACAAAAGTGGATTTCTCACTGCATTCAGCAGGAGGGAAAAATGAACCTAAGTGCAGAGTGTGATTGCAAATTCTCTAGCATTTGTTCTTAAATCTCTATCAAAAGGGAACATTTGAACTATTATTTATTTATTTATTTTAGGTTTCAGGAACCTGGCTGAGTGTCAGTTTGACTCTGTCATTATGTGCATTCTATATTAAGATGCCCTACTGCTTATATATATTGTTTCAAACCTTTTTTCACACTTGCTTTTCTTTGCTCTTACAAGTGCAGCTCTGTATCAGTCCTGCAGAAGCAGTATTGCATACCAGCACATGACATGAAGGTGATGGAAGATCTTGGGCTGTTCAGTGATGCAGAAAAATCTAAATATTCATTTATCTTGCTCTTTTTGTGTAAGTAATATATTTCACACAGCAAAATAATACTTCTAATGTAGCTGAAGTAACTTCTTCCACAGAGTACCACAGCCTGAGAAAGCTTTTTTTTTCTTCTCTAATTATAACTTACATATTGATAGGTATGACCATACTAGAGACATCCTCTGAGCAGGGAGGACCTATCTTCTTCCTCAGAAAATGTGAAATAGCAGTCAGAAGTTGTCTACATCTTATGCTGCATTCTCTGAATTGCCTTTTTGTGATTTTTTGAATGGACACTGTTTACAAAGAGCTGTTTCAGGACTTGCTTTTTCACTCTGGAACTTACAAAAATAATGGCTGGCGTTGAAATATGCAAGCAGACTGTGTGATGCCTTCCATCGCATAGGCACAACTAAGCTGTTAATCTGTTGTGCTTTTAGTCTTCAGGTACTAAATCTTGTTGTTCCTCATGCACAAAGGAATGATGTGTGCTTGGGCAGTGTGGTTAGCCTACAGGCTAAAAAGGTGCTGTACAGCTTCCTGTGCTTGTCCCAGTGACTGAGGTTTGGATTCCCGTTTGCCTGTTTTTCCTGACATCTCATCACCTCCCAGAGAATCTCCTGGGTCTTGTAGTTTAGTCGCCTGTTAGAGGGAAATGTGTCCTAGGATCGTTTTCATAAATGGACTTAAGCTCCCTTGTGAACTGCTCCCTTCGTGGAGAGCCACTTCCAGAATTTCCTTGTCACAGATGTGAAGCCTCCTCAAATCCAGGCTGCATTTAGTGATGGCAAATCTATGTGTATTTGTTCCTGTGCCAGCATTACCTGTGAGTGTAACTGGTTCTCTGTCCCTAGAGCAACTTCTACCAACCATGTTTCCTCTGTCTTTGTTTTGCTCCATTAAATTAAATTCTCTCTGCTGGGTGCTCCCTTTTGGTACTACTGCCCTGTTCTTTGAGAACTCTGGGATAAAAAGCAAAGATAGATTCATGTACTTCAGGAATCCCTGTGGATGTCCTGCTTTTTGCTCTGCTAATCTCTTTTTTTTTTTTTTTCTAACATGTCCTGGGCTATGAATCAACATGTTAACAGAGAGGTGAAGTAGGCCATGACCTAAATTTAAAAGTACTGGTTTTCTTCTTGTATTAAAATATGCATCCATTTTCTCATCTCTTTTTAGACTGACAGATACAGGCCTAAAATAGAATGGGCCTCTTGTGAAAACAAGTAGACCTTTATGGTTGGATTCCAGTGATCCTTCCTTGTTTTCTGCATCGTAGAACTGCATGCTAATCTTTTGTGTACATGCAGAGCCTTGATGAAGCTACTGTGTAGGCACCAAGTGTGCGCATGTCAGATTTTCTGCGTGTTTGTGGCTGATCCTTCTTGTTTCTTGTAATAAGGAAAACCTTGAGGCGTACTCCCAAGGAGGGAAGAACCAGAAAGAAACTTAAAGAACTGTTGATGAGATTGCTGACACTCAAGATGGCAGTGCAGGTTAGTTCTGGCTTTCAATTTTCTTTACTGTGTTCTGGCCAAAAGTCTCCTCTGAAACAACTGAAAGGAGCTGGACCACTGGCCATTTTTTATCTATTCACATTTCTGTATACCTTAGCGCTTACAAGCCATAGTCAGGGACTCCAGGGCCCTGCTAATAAGCTCCGGACAAAGAGTCAGGAAACAAAACTAGACCTTTTCCCAAATGCTTATAACCGAGCACAAGAGAAAAGGCAAGAGATGGCTGTCGACAGGTGGGAATACAAGGAAATGCACAGTGCTACTCTGAATGATGAGCACTGCTGTCACTGCAGCAGTAGCCTGACAGTTTTCATGGGTTTTGAGCAGCACAGAGAGTATTTTCAGGAGGTAAGGTTGACTGCCAGGTACATATGAAAACCTTCTCCCAAGCGTGAAGATGGCAGGTGAGAAGAGAACATGCTTCTGCATTTTTGTATTGAGGGGTTAGTCAGTGAGAGGTGCTGTCAGGTCCGGCTCAGAATTCAGAGCTGTTCTCTGGGCACTCAGTGGGAAATAATGTAGGAATGAGGGTAATTCGTGAAAGTCCTTAGCAACTCTGTTTGCTGTGAGAGAAGAAACTTGAAGGGTTTCAGGAGAACGTTCTTTATGATTAAGGGAATAAGTTCAGAAGATGATCTTCAGAGCAACTTTCTGAATGGATGTGAGCGGGGCAAGGCTGTATCTCAGGACAGAAGAGGATGTTGCAGTAGTTGAGCTGATCATGCCTTGAGGAAGAGATGTAATTATGCAATACCTCGTGAAGGCAGTACCTTGTCCATGTTCCGCAGCCTGTGCAAGACTTGAACAAGGGGAATAAAAACCTTAAAAAAGGTTCAAGCCCAAACTTGTATGCATCATAATTATCCTCCTGTATGCATCGTAATTAATTGAAGCTCTCTCAGGAGCCCCCTTCTTGACTTGTCCTGCTGTTTTGGTAACAGCTGTGAACACAAAGTTCAGGGGAAATCAGGTGGAATAGATTCACAAATACGGTTACTTTGCAAGGCTTTACAGTTACTTTGCAAGGCTCTGGCATCTTGCATATGCCAAAGTCAAGCTGCATATAAGTACCATGTGCTTTTTTTTTTTTTTAACCTTCCCAACAAAGACAGAATTTTGCTCTCACAAGGAAGAACATGTAATGCAGTTTGAAATCAGATGCATGAGGAATACATATAATGGGCTGGAAACTTCACAGATCTCACAGTACCTTCTGGGGTAGAGTTCACTTGATTTTTGATGCGACTTAGTGTGACCTAATGTTGTTTTCTTATTGCCTTTGAAATGCTTGCAGATGGAAACATGCAGTCTACAGCAGTGATTCCCCATCCTCCGCTGATGATGATGAGGAACATTTTGCCCAGGAATCTACTGAAGAGGAGGAGCAGCTGCCTGACTGTGAAGTGTTCTCCTCCCTGCTCCTGTACAGAGTCTAAAGGGTGGCAATATTTAATCCTTTGGCATAATATGTAATTTGTTGGCACTGGTGGCTCTTAAGTGAGCTCTCTACCATTGGACTTCTACAATTGATTCTTTAAGAGCAATTGGATTTCTTTGGAGAGGTTAGGCATAAACTCTAACTATTTTAATGTAAAATTCTACTGTCCCTCTGCTTTACAGTAGGCTATTCAGAAAGACAACCCCCATAACAGAAAATGTATAAATAGAGGCAAGGATGGTGTTATAGGTAAACGCGACAAATTGACAACCACTTGGGCCGGGTTGCATAAATTCCAATTTAATAGAATAATTGAGCAAGTTACAAGTAAGCAAAACAGCGCTGGGCGGCCGGGGAGTCTCCTGCTCCACCAACAGCACGCGCAATCCCCCCCTCACAGTCTCCTTATATGCGATTCCAGTTCCGGGTATACATGGCACTTCCTGTAACTTCTGCGGTTGCGCCGGCTGTTGCTAGGGGGTCTTCTTCAGCCCTCTGGTGGTCGTGGGGATGAAGGCTGGAGTCTTCCTCTGCCTTGTGAGTGGTGACCCTCAGGTCACGCATATATTTTACAACTTCCGAGGTCGTGCTATATTTCACAGTTGTGTGACATCGCCATCACCATATTAGGCTATCTAAACTAACATTGCCGCTTCGCTATCTCAACTCAGTTATCTCAGGCGGGGTACATGCCCCCACCACAGGATGTAGGATGTTCCCACAGATGTTCCCAAGGCTGTTTCTTATTTTGATGTAACAAATTAGCACACATCACAGTCCAGGATGTTTCAAGGCTGTTTCTCACTTTGATGTAACAAATTAGCACATATCACAATCCCCCCTTTTTGTTTTGGTCCCTTCTAATTTGTTCATCAAATCGAGCAACAGCCTCCTGTGCCAGGGAGAGCATAGGGTTATGCTTACTCTCATCTTCATTTAGTTGTTCATATTGACTTTTTATCAACAGTAGGTGGGCAGCTTCGAGTCTGCTTTTTGCTAAGTTAATAATTTTATTTACTATACATGGCCCAAAGGTCAACACAAGTACTAGTAAAGCTAATGGACCCGCTATTGCAGACAATAAGGTTGTTAGCCAGGGAGAACGACTGAACCATGATTCATACCACCCTTGCTGGGCTTCTCTTTCCTTTTTACGCCTTTCAAGGCCTTCTCTCAGTTTTGCCATAGTATCCCTAACAACTCCTGTATGATCCGCGTAAAAACAGCATTCTTCTCCTAGGGCTGCGCACAATCCTCCCTGTTGCAAAAATAAGAGGTCCATCCCTCTTCTGTTCTGTAACACCACTTCTGATAGTGATGTTAACGACTTTTCTAAGGAGGTGATGGATTTCTCTATTCGTTCTAAGTCCTCATCCACAGCCGCCCGTAGGGTGCTAAGGCTCTGCTGTTGCATCACTAAGGAGGAAATTCCGGTTCCGGCTCCCACTGCCCCAAGACCCAGTAAGGTGGCTATAGTAATTGCGGTGAATGGTTCCCTCTTTACTCGGACCGGGTGAGGGGTGTCCCAATGATCGTACATCACATTTTCTGGATGGTACAAGATCCTTGGAACTACTTCCACTTGTATACAATATTCTGGGGACCCACTGAGTACCTTTAGGGAGACACAGGGAGTTAGGCCCGTTTTTGAGCATATCCATCTAGTTCCTTTGGTGGGAATAATCCATCCAATTTCGGAGGTGTAGGTTTGCAATGTTATAGATCCACACAACTTTCTTTTTGATTTTGGTACTTTGCCAATACACATTCCCATTCCCGTAACCTGTTCCATGGTTAACCCCTTCTTCTTATCTTCCCATTGACAATGTGAGTCGGAATCCCTGCTTAAAGTATATGTCATATTTACTCCTATTGCTTCATAAAAAGGGGGTCTTATGTCGTAGCATAACCAGCAATGGGTAGTTATACTAGGGGTTGTAGCATTTAATACTTTGTAGGTTGCTTGCACAACCTTCCACAGAGGATTGTCTACCCCCTCTGTGGCTTTACTTTCCGAGATTACAACAGTATCTTTCAGGGTGGGGTGGTTCATAGGAATACTTGTCGAATTCATGATCATACTCGTGGGTTTGATTCTTGATTCCACCCCTTTAACGACTAGATTCGGCCCTATTGCTTGAGGAGCAGGTCGCACACTTTCTTTCTTTATGAAAATTAATCCACCTCTATCGGTCCCGGACTCCCAGAACCGGACTCCCCAGGTCTTTCCCAAAAACCATCCCGGATCCTCCGGACGGGTGATATTTATCACTAAATGTTTACAAGTTCCCGGGGGGGTATAGTGGGGATTTCCCCGATACCCCAGCTGGAAATCCTCTTTGGGGGGGGTACACCCAGAAGGCCCCCATTTTACTGATAAAAACTTATCTGACCCTGCTCCTGGAGTTCAATCAGAGGCTATAGTTTCACATCCCCAATAAGCACAATAATAAGAGTTTGGGTAGTTACAGTATCCTCGCCCAGGATTAGAACTAGGACAAAAGTAAAACGGTTTCCCGAACTCTCTTCGACTCGAACATGGCTCAATGGGTACCAATTCACACAAGGTAGGTGTGAATGTAGGGTTCCCGGGTACACTTCGCACTTGGATCACTTTTTGATCTTCCCACCTTATTAATGACCATTTAAAGGGTTGGTGTACGTTATGTTCCCCTTGGATTCGTCTTCCTAATAAGCCCAGCACAATCATCTTCCAGAGGAGTAGTGGACCCATGGCTTGGTTAACGGATACTTTACAAACCCTTAATGCCTTGGAGGGGTGATCCGTGATGCCAGGTGTCTCTGGGACTTTAAAGAGTCTGGGTCTTATAACTTTAGGTATTCCTGCTTAGGAGGTGGCTTGTCAGCCTCGATCCCCACAGTTTCTGTACGTCTCTGTCTCCTCTGCCTACTCTTTTGCTCAGAGCAGCAGGGTGTACCTGTCTTCTCGACAGCAGCCGTATTCTTCAGGGGAACCTCCTTTATGTACCTTTCTGATTTGAAAGGCTTCCCAGTTTTTTTGAGAGAGACACCCAACATACGGCACAGTCCACCTACAATTGGTGTTTTTAATTTTAGCCTTATGTGATCGGGGTGGTTGGCATGGGTACAACCTTTCTCAGGTTGTACTCCTTTAACAAAGGCTTCCCACCATTCTACCAATCTTTTCTTATGATCTTTTAATGTCCAATAAGTCAATTTTGTCGTAACAAAGGCGGTAGATGCCGCTAGGGAGATACCTGTACTAACAATGAGTCCACTACTTCCCTTTACAAACCCTACATGCATAACACACAAAGGGATAACAAATATAATGTGGGGTTATAACAAATACTATGTTAGGTTTTACAAAATGTGGTCTCACTTATCGAGGATTCCAGGTTTCTTCTTAAAGGTTACTTTTAAATTGTCCGGGTTTCCAAAGGCTTCCCACGATGGTTCTGAAATCGGTCCTTTAATTCTGCTAGCGTGTGTCCATCCTCGCTCTGCGGTACGAATAGCGGTGTCTGTGGTAAGTAAGACAAGAAAAGGTCCCTCCCAGCGGGGAGTCAAGGACGAGTCTTTCCAGGTTTTTAATTAAAACCTTGTCTCCAGGGTTAACTCGGTGAATGGCTACATCTAGTGGAGGTTTCTGTTTGGCAGAGCTGAGGTGGGGCCCCAGCTCCAAGCACCAGACTAAAGCAGAGGAAGACAGCGAGCCGCCTCGGCGCGCGGAGCAGCACAGGCGGTGCTGGGCTGGGGGAGGCACCGTCACCCCACTACCTGCCTGCTGGGGGGGGGCCTGGGGCTGCTGCCACCGCCGGCCAGGGCAGCAGCGTCTCCAGCGGGGAGAAGGGGGAAGCCTGCACCCCACTTCTCGCAGCGCCTGCTGGGACCCCAAGCAGGGTGCTCAGCCCAGGAGCAGCCGGGGTCTCATCCTGCCTTCCCGGGGCGGTGTAGGGGCTGATGCGGGAAGGGGGCTCCTTGCCAGGGCGGGGGCTGTCTCATCGCTCTGTGCCTGGAGCCGCACATGGGGCAGACAGGCTCTTCAGCCAACACACGGAGTATGGGGTGGGGGTATTATGGGGAGACATACAAGGCTCCAGTAACCTTTGATTTATTAGCCTCTGGATTACTGGTCGGAGTCCTTGCCTCCCTTCCTGTGACATTGGATATTGCTTGTCTCTAACAGGGATTTCTGGATTTCGTATACTCACTTCAAAGGGAGCAATAAATAGTCTTCCTACTGATTCTGGGGTATACCAAACTTCAGGGTTGATTTTGGCCTCATCTTCAATAGTAAGGGTGCATAATTTTATAACTAATTCTTGATTCTCTACTTCTAAATTGATTCCTAATTCAACCATCATATCTCGGCCCAGTAAATTATATTCAGCTTCGGGAACTAATAAAAAGGATCCAACACACAATCGAGAGTCTGATTCTATTTCCACATTTTTAATTACTGGGACCTTAAAGGGTTCTCCCTTAGCTCCTATCACTTGTAATTTCTCTAGGGATGGTTTGCACCCCCAGGGTACCGTTTGGACAGTAGATCTTTCTGCCCCAGAATCCACAAGGAATTCTACTTCTTGTCGCTGGGGACCCAATTTCAATTTTATCAAGGGCTCAGTTCCTTTGTGAGTCCCCAGCAGATAGAGCCCCTGACCCCCCTAATCTTCTTGGAACATTTGCTCATCCTGCATTCGCTTCCTACAATTCTTCTTCAGATGCCCTTTTTTCTGGCAATAAAAACACTCAACCTGCCTCAAGTCCCTCGCCACAACTTCTCTGGGTTGTCCTTCTTGGTGAAGTGGCTTTCTTTTAGGTCTGTTATACGACCTAGGGGGTTGTGCCTGGATTCCTCTCTGCCCTTCTCGGACTGCTGCCATCAGAATCTTTGCCTGCCGCCGATGGGTTTCCTCTTCCCTCCGCACATGCACTTTCTGAGCTTCCCTCAGCAATTCATCCAGTCCTCTATCTTGCCAATCATCTAACTTCTCTAACTTCCTTCTGATATCTGGAAAGGCCTTTGCTACAAACTGTGTTTTCAATAGAGCCTGTCCCACAGGGGTACTGGGGTCTACCCCGGAATAAAGTTGCAGATTTTTCCTAAGTCTCTCAAGCCATTCTGTTGGTGTTTCGTCCTTCTTCTGTTGTTCCATGAAGGCCTTATTAATATTTTGCCCCCTGGGAACAGATTCCCTGATTCCCTGAACTATTATGGTCCTTAGATCAGACATATGCGTCCGATGCTTGGCATTCTGAGCCAGAGTTGAGGGAATATGGGGGGGGGAGGAAAAACGGGAAGTTCCTCCAGCATTTTGCTTTACTTCCTCGAACCCTTCTCTTTCAGGGTAAATATCATGGTCCGAGTATCTGGTCTTATCCATAAACTAGCATACTCACTTTCTTCTAAACTAAAGGGCTCCTTTGAATTCACATATATATTTAGAGCCTGACATATCCAATTTTCAAGAGACCCATATATTGGCCAGTAAAGGGGGTAATATACCATTTTCTTTTTTACTTTTGCCTTTCCTAGAAGGCCAATCATCCTAATGCTTAATCATTAGGGTAACCTCTATGGGATCAGAAGACTTGCTCTTTTTCTGTCCCATCTTCCGGAGCACCCACCCCAGTCACTCTCTCTCTTTCCTCTGGGGACCGCACTCACACCACCCGAGTCTTTAACTGCTAGGACGGTTGTCCCTTCGCAGTGGGTGGCCCAGTCGGCCGACGGGTGCCCCTTTTCGGTCCCCTGCTACACAATCACCCTCCTGGAGGGTCCGCACTCACTCCATCCCCTGGGGACGTCTCACTCAGACATGCTCCGGGTATCCCACCCCAACCGAACGGAACCGCATACCAATACTCACTCAGTCCTGAGTCTTTGTTCGGATCTTCGTGCACAAAGTTTGCGGGGTACTGCAGTTCTTTTGCTTACTTGTCCGATTTAGGGTTCGGAAATACAGGTTGTGGTAGGGGAACTACCCACTCAGGGACCATCCGAAGATGGGATGGGGCGCCTCCCCTGAATCAGAGTCCCGAAACCAGGGAAACCTGCATCTGAGTCACGGCACCAAAAATGTTTTAGGCAAACACGACCACTCCAATTCGTTTGCATAAAATCCAATTTAATGGAATAATTGAGCAAGTTACAAGTAAGCAAAACAGCACTGGGCGGCCGGGGAGTCTCCTGCTCCACCAACGGCGCGCGCAACCCCCCCACCCCACACACAGTCTCCTTATATGCGATTCCAGTTCCGGGTATATGTGGCACTTCCTGTAACTTCTGCGGTTGCGCCAGCTGTTGCTAGGGGGTCTTCTTCAGCCCTCTGGTGGTCGTGGGGATGAAGGCTGGAGTCTTCCTCTGCATTGTGCGCCGTATTAGGCAATCTAGACTAACATTGCCGCTTCGCTAGCTCAACTCAGTTATCTCAGGCGGGGTACATGCCCCCACCACAGGATGTAGGATGTTCCCACAGATGTTCCCAAGGCTGTTTCTTATTTTGATGTAACAAATTAGCACACATCACAGTCCAGGATGTTTCAAGGCTGTTTCTCACTTTGATGTAACAAATTAGCACATATCACAATCCCCCCTTTTTGTTTTGGTCCCTTCTAATTTGTTCATCAAATCGAGCAACAGCCTCCTGTGCCAGGGAGAGCATAGGGTTATGCTTACTCTCATCTTCATTTAGTTGTTCATATTGACTTTTTATCAACAGTAGGTGGGCAGCTTCGAGTCTGCTTTTTGCTAAGTTAATAATTTTATTTACTATACATGGCCCAAAGGTCAACACAAGTACTAGTAAAGCTAATGGACCCGCTATTGCAGACAATAAGGTTGTTAGCCAGGGAGAACGACTGAACCATGATTCATACCACTCTTGCTGGGCTTCTCTTTCCTTTTTACGTCTTTCAAGGTCTTCTCTCAATTTCACCATAGTATCCCTGACAACTCCTGTATGATCCGCGTAAAAACAACATTCTTCTCCTAGGGCTGCACACAATCCTCCCTGTTGCAAAAATAAGAGGTCCATCCCTCTTCTGTTCTGTAAAACTACTTCTGATAGCGATGTCAACGATTTTTCTAAGGCTGTAATGGATTTTTCTGTTCGTTCTAAGTCCTCATCCACTGCCGCTCATAGGGTGCTAAGGCTCTGCTGCTGCACCACTAAGGAGGAGATTCCAGTTCCCGCTCCTACTGCCCCTAGGCCCAGTAAGGTGGCTGTGGTAATTGCGGTGATTGGTTCTCTCTTTACTCAGACCGGATGAGGGGTGTCCCAGTGGTCGTACATCACATTTTCTGGGTGGTACAAGATCCTGGGAACTACCTCTATTTGTATACAATATTCTTGGGACTCACCAAGTACCCTTAGGGAGACACAGGGAGTTAGGCCCGTTTTTGAACATATCCACCTAGCTCCTTGGGTGGGAATAATCCATCCAATTTCGGAGGTGTAGGTTTGCAGTGTCACAGACCCACATAGCTTTCTCTTTGATTTTGGTATTTTACCAATACACATTCCCATTCCTGTAACTTGCTCCATGGTCAACCCCTTCTTTTTATCTTCCCATTGACACTGTGAGCCGGGATCATTGCTCACAGTATATGTCATATTTAGTCCTATTGCTTCATAAAAAGGGGGTCTTATGTCGTAGCATAACCAGCAATGGGTGGTTATACTAGGGGTTGTAGCATTTAATACTTTGTAGGTTGCCTGTACAATCTTCCACAGAGGATTGTCTACCCCCTCTGTGGCTTTACTTTCCGAGATTACAACAGTATCTTTCGGGGTGGGGTGGTTCATAGGAATACTTGTCAAATTCATTATCGCAGCCGTTGGTTTGATTCTTAATTTTGCTCCTTTAACGACTAGATTCGGCCCTATTGCTTGAGGAGCAGATTGCTCACTTTCTTTCTTTATGAAAATTAATCCACCTCTATCGGTTCCGGACTCCCAGAA
This sequence comes from Apteryx mantelli, assembly GCF_036417845.1. Lineage (NCBI taxonomy): Eukaryota > Metazoa > Chordata > Aves > Apterygiformes > Apterygidae > Apteryx > Apteryx mantelli. Next base: position 5,983,895 of record NC_089997.1, read on the forward strand.
CCGGACTCCCCAGGTCTTTCCCAAAAACCATCCCGGATTCTCCGGACGGGTGATATTTATCACTAAATGTTTACAAGTTCCCGGGGGGGTATAGTGGGGATTTCCCCGATACCCCAGCTGGAAATCCTCTTTGGGGGGGGTACACCCAGAAGGCCCCCATTTTACTGATAAAAACTTATCTGACCCTGCTCCTGGAGTTCAATCAGAGGCTATAGTTTCACATCCCCAATAAGCACAATAATAAGAGTTTGGGTAGTTACAGTATCCTCGCCCAGGATTAGAACTAGGACAAAAGTAAAACGGTTTCCCGAACTCTCTTCGACTCGAACATGGCTCAATGGGTGCCAATTCACACAAGGTAGGTGTGAATGTAGGGTTCCCGGGTACACTTCGCACTTGGATCACTTTTTGATCTTCCCATCTCATTAATGACCATTTAAAGGGTTGGTGTACATTATGTTCCCCTTGGATTCGTCTTCCTAATAAGCCCAGCACAATCATCTTCCAGAGGAGTAGTGGACCCATGGCTTGGTCAACGGATATTTTACGAACCCTTAATGCCTTGGAGGGGTGATCCGTGATGCCAAGTGTCTCTGGGACTTTAAAGAGTCTGGGTCTTACAATTTTGGGTATTCCTGCTTAGGAGGTGGCTTATCGGCCTCGATCCCCACAAGTTCTATACGTCTCTGCCTCCCCTGCCTACTCTTTTGCTTCAGAGCAGCAGGGTGTACCGTCTTCTCGGCAGCAGCCGTATTCTTCAGGGGAACCTCCTGTATGAGCCTTTTAGATTTTTAAAGGCTTCCCAGTTCCCAAGAGTGACACTCAACATACGGCGCGGTCCGCCTATAATTGGTGTTTTCAATTCTAGCCTTATGTGATCGGGGTGGTTGGCGTGAGTACAACCTTTCTCTGGTTGTACTCCTTTTAACAAAGGCTTCCCACCATTCTACCGATCTTTTCTTAAGATCTTTTAATGTCCAATAAGTCAATTTTGTCGTAACAAGGGCGGCAAATGCCGCTAGGGAGATACCTGTACTAACAATGAGTCCACTACTTCCCTTTACAAACCCTACATGCATAACACACAAAGGGATAACAAATACAATGTGGGGTTATAACAAATACTATGTTAGGTTTTACAAAATGTGGTCTCACTTATCGAGGATTCCAGGTTTCTTCTTAAAGGTTACTTTTAAATTGTCCGGGTTTCCAAAGGCTTCCCACGATGATTCTGAAATCGGTCCTTTAATTCTGCTGGCATGCGTCCATCCTCGCTCTGTGGTACAAATAGCAGTGTCTGTGGTAAGTAAGACAAGAAAAGGTCCCTCCCAGTGGGGAGCCAAGGACTTGTCTTTCCAGGTTTTAATTAAAACCTTGTCTCCAGGGTTAACTCGGTGAATAGCTACATCTAGTGGAGGTCTCTGTACTATTAGTCCTTTCTTTATCAATTCTTGTCTTCTCTTCATAAGCTCTGTAATATATTTCTGTAATAATCTCTCTTCTACTTTAGGATGTTCTTTTGGTATTTCTAATTCGTATGGCATCCCATATAACATTTCAAAAGGGGAGATTCCTGTGTCAGTTCTGGGCTGAGTTCTGCAATTAGTTTTTGATATAAAATTTTACTTTATTGCTATAATTTTCAATTCATTGTCTGCAATACCCTAATAACCCCAGCAATTGTCAGACCTGTCTTTTGCTCTTCGGGGGTCTTATTGACAGTATACCATTTACCCTTTCAGGGTCCAATTTTTTTGTGCCCTTGCTAAGCCAATGTCCCAAATACTTCACCTCTTCTTCCATAAATTGCAACTTTGATTTCGATACTTTCAATCCCTTTAAACTTAGGAATTTAACAACTTAATACTCTCACATCTAACTTCCTCCTGGGTTTTTCCTGCTGAAAGCAAATCATCCACATATTGTGTTAAAGTAATTTGAGGATTAGTCTCGTAAGTACTTAGAACCTGCTCCAGGGCTTGCCCAAACAAATTAGGGGATTCTGTAAACCCTTGTGGCAAAACGGTCCATTGGAGTTGTTGTTTCCTATGGGTATCTGGGTCTTCCCACTCGAAGGCAAAAAAGTCTCTACCTTCTTCTTTAAGGGGGCATGCCCAAAATGCATCTTTCAAGTCTATAACCGTACACCATTTAGCCTCAGGTGACAGCTGACTAAGTATGGTATAGGGGTTAGCTACAATTGGGAACTTGGTAATTGTTCTTTTGCTTATTTCTCTTAAATCTTAGGATGTTCCCACAGATGTTCCCAAGGCTGTTTCTCGCTGATGTAACAAATTAGCACATACCACAATACAAGATGTTCCGAAGGCTGTTTCTCACTTTGATGCAATAAATTAGCACGTATCACACATGGCTGCTGTTTGTGGTTGTGATGTCACTTGTGGCTCAGTGCCTGATAGGCCAGTGCTAGGCCCATGGCTGTTTTTTTTTGTTGTGAGGTCACTTGTGGCTCAGTGCCTGATAGGCAAGTGCTAGGGTCACGGCTGCTGTTTGTGTTTGTGAGGTCACTGGTGCCTCAGTGCCTGATAGGCCAGTGCTAGTCCAATGGCTGCTGTTTGTGGTTGTGAGGTCACTTGTGCCTCAGTGCCTGATAGGCCAGTGCTAGGCCCATGGCTAGTGTTTGTGTTTCGGAGGTCACTTGTGGCTTAGTGCCTGATAGGCCAGTGCTAGGCCCATGGCTGCTGTTTGTTTTTGTGAGGTCACTTGTTGCTCATTGGCTGATAGGCCAGTGCTAGGCCCATGGCTGCTGTTTGTGGTTGTGAGGTCACTTGTGCCTCAGTGCCTTTTACGCCAGTACTAGTTGCATGGCTGCTGTTTGTGATTGTGATTTCACTTGTGTCTCAGTGCCTGATAGGCCAGTGCTAGTTGCATGGCTGCTGTTTGTGTTTGTGAGGTCACTTGTGGCTTAGTGCCTGATAGGCCAGTGCTAGGCCCTTGGCTGGTTTTTATTGTTGTGAGGTCACTTGTGGCTCGGTGCCTGATAGGCCAGTGCTAGTTGCATGGCTGCTGCTTGTGGTTGTGAGGTCACTTGTGTCTCAGTGCCTGATAGGCTAGTGCTGGTCATGTGGCTGCAGTTTGTGGTTGTGAGGTCACTTGTGTCTCAGTGCCTTATAGGCCAGTGATAGGCCCATGGCTGCTGTTTGTGATTGTGAGGTCACTTGTGTCTCAGTGCCTGATAGGCCAGTGCTAGGCCCATGGCTGGTTTTCATTGTTGTGAGGTCACTTGTTGCTCATTGGCTGATAGGCCAGTGCTAGGCCCATGGCTGCTTTTTGTGGTTGTGAGGTCACTTGTGTCTCAGTGCCTGATAGGCCAGTGCTAGGCCCATGGCTGCTTTTTGTGGTTGTGAGGTCGCTTGTGGCTCAGTGCCTGATAGGCCAGTGATAGGCCCATGGCTGCTTTTTGAGGTTGTGAGGTCACTTGTGTCTCAGTGCCTGATAGGCCAGTGATAGGCCCATGGCTGCTGTTTGTGGTTGTGAGGTCACTTGTGTCTCAGTGCCTGATAGGCCAGTGATAGGCCCATGGCTGCCATTTGTGGTTGTGATGTCACTTGTGGGTCAGTGCCTGATACGCCAGTGCTGGTTGTTAAAGAATATCGGACTGAAGCTGTCTAGAATTAATTGCTTAGCATAACTTGCTTAGCATTAGTATGTAAATTTGCTGAAGCCTTAGGCCTCAGGCTGTGAACTTTTGCTTAGATAAGTAAAAGAGGGCCCCAGAGCCGGTTCAAGCTGGAGAGATAAAGAAGTTACAGGAACAGCAGGAGTAGCCAACCTTGAAGATAAGAAGCAGCCTGCCTAGAGACAATGAAGGGGCCCAGTGAAGAAGGGGAAGAACCCAGACCTAACTATTACTATTGGTCCAAACTATCGCTTAAGGGGTGGGGAATTTAGATTGTAAGGGTATAATTGCCCAGGGATTTCTTTGTTTGGGGTCCCTCTTGGGAGGCACCCAGCTCCAGCTGTAATTTCCGCACCTGTATGATTAAATTTTATTTCTCTCCAATCTGACTTCGAACTTCTGCCTCAGCAGGAACCTAGGGTCGGACCCTGTTATGGAGGCCGGCAAGCCTGATTTTCCATAACAGTTTGGCGACCCAGATGGGACCCTAGGCGACCACCGTTGGGGCCTCTCATCTCCAATGTTCATCTGGCGCCATCGGGTGAGTTCGCCTGGGATCTTTGGCAATGGGAGGCACCGAGAGGGCGAGTCTTAAATTTCTGCCTAAATTCTAAATTCTGGTTTGGTAACAAAGTGCACTGTAAGGGGTACGCAGGCTGATCACCATAAGGCGTACCAGGTAAGGGGTACACGGGCTGATCACCGTAAGGCGTACCAGGTTTTGGGGTGTGTTCGAGTCCCACTCCCGGGTTTGGGGTGTGTTCGAGTCCCACTCCCAGGATTTGAGAGGGTTCGAGTCCCATCTCACTTCGGCTGGAAGGGGGGAGTGCGCAGCCTGATCAGCATAAGGCGCACCGCAAGACTAACTTAGAGTTACTGTGACTAGTGTGAGTGTAGATACTGGTACTGTGACTGGTGTGTGTGTGTGTGACCTGGGAACCGAAAGGGGCACCCGTCGGCTGACAGAGCCGCCCACTGCGAAGGGACGGCAGTCCTAGCAGTCAAAGACTCGGGTGGTGTGAGTGCGGTTCCCAGAGAGAGAGAAAGAGAGAGAGTGTAAACATGCCGGCTGCAGGGGGTAATGAAAATTTAAATTCTGGTGTTGCTGAGGAGGAAGAAAAAAAAAAAAGGTATATTATAAGGAAGTGTGCTGCCTGATCAGCATAAGATGCACTTTTCAGGAACTCAATATGGGAAATAAGTTTGGCATAGAAAAGGGGACGCCCTTAGCCGAAATTCTGCAAAACTGGCGTAAGATTGATGGTACCAAGAACGTAAGAGGAAAAAAAAAATGTGGGGGGCGTTGATCCAACTATGTCAGGAGGATTGGCTGTTCCTGACAAAGGATGGTAACCCGGCGGAATGATGGCCGCTGCAGGGAACCTTTGATCATCAGGAGTTAACTTTCCTGCGTCACCACTTGCAGGATAGGTTTCCCCGGACAAATGGATTATTGGTATGTATGGGACAGTTGGGCAAAGAAAAATTTTCTCAGAGTATTGAAAGTAGTGCAGCTGCTAAAACGCTTGTGGGAACCGCTCCACCCTCTGCGCTATCCTCTGTTTCAACTTCTCTATACCCCCCTTGCCTTCCCCCTCTTCCTTTCAAGCCCCTTTGCATGTTGTTCCTGTGCCAGGATTGCCCCTGCCAGGTCCGGACGGGGCACCTCGGGTAGCTACAACGCGAATTTACCGACCCTGGGGGCCCCAAGATTGGATTGCATGGAGTCAACAAACTCCCAGGCTTAGGGAAGATCCCGAGGAAGTGTTACAAATTGTAAGAGGAATACTGTGGGCGTATGAACCTGCCTGGGGGGTGTGTGCAAATGCTCCTTGAAGCCTTGTTCACTCCAGATGAAAAACACTCAATTCTGGATGTAAACCATTGTTGGGCAGGAGAGGGGGGTGTTCTGGCTGCTCGAACGGCCTGGCCGGCTGTGGATCCCGGGTGGAATGATAATGTAGAGGCAGATTACAGGCAGTTGCAATTAGCCAGACAAGGCTTAGAAGAAGCTATACGTTTGGCAGGACAAAAGACTGCGAATTGGTCTAAAATAAGGGAGTGTCAGCAACAACCTGAGGAACAGCCCTCAGCTTTCCTTTCTAGACTATTTAAACAAATCAGAATGTTTGGAGGGGGGATAGACTCAGAAGCCGAGGCTAACAGGCCTCTAATAGTTTCCACATTTGTAGATCAAACAGCCTCGGACATTAAAAAGTATTTTTCTAAACATGTTCCTGACTGGCCAGGGAAGTCTATGGAAGAAATAGTACGCTTAGCCACATTTGTATATAACGGTCGAGATGAAGAGAAGGTGAAAGAAAAGAGACGACAGAAGAAAGAGGAAGTGAGTGTGTTAGCGGCTGTGTTAAGAGATGAGTTTAAAGAAACTAGAGGAAGGGGGCGAGCAAGGGTCAGAGGAGATGGATGGAACCAAAGCGAATGTATTGTACGCTTAGGAGTTAATGATTATTGCCATTATTGTGGTGAACAAGGGCACTGGCAGCAGGAATGCCCAGTGAGACCCCGCATGCCCAGGAATAGAGGGGACAGCATGAGACAGCTGAGTACTGGGAATGACACCAAGCAATTCCCAGCCAGTCCACAATGACAGGAGATGGGAGACCTGGAAAATACTGTGGGAATTGGGGTAAATTCATGGGATATAGATTTGGATTTCTGGGGGCAGATAATGGCAAATATAGAAGGTCAAGAAATTCCCTTCTCAGTGGATACTGGAGCTACCCTTTCTCTTCTGAATTTTGAGCCTAAAGCATGTAAGTCGTCAGTTAAAATAACAGTACAGGGAGTAATGGGAAAAGGTGAATGAACATTAACTACGCCCTTATTGCTCACTGTTGGAGGTGAAGGAGTGTAGGGACGTTTCATAATTTCCATGGATTCACCCTTTTGCCTTTTAGGGAGGGATCTCTTACAAGCCCTGGATACTCAGATCTGCTTACAGCCGGAAGGGATGAAATTAATACTAATGGGCTCATGTGTTCTGGCTGAGACACCAAAACCAGAGTCAACTAATCTGCGAATTCCGACAGGATTAGAATCAGTTCCTGGAAAGTTATGGAGCTCTTCAGGAATTGATGTTGGACTACTGAAATCAGCTAGTGCAGTCTCAATCAAAACAAAGGGGGGATTACCTCCCGCGGTTAAACAATACCCTATCCCAAAGGAAGCAGAGAAGAGTATCCAAAAGCAAATTGATCACTATTTAAAATTGTATATCCTTAGAGTCTGTGAATCCCCATACAACACCCTGATTCTGCCAGTTAAAAATAATAGGCAGGATTCTAAATGGCAATCCAGAGTATCAGTTTGTACAAGACCTAAGAGTTATAAGAGTTATAAACCAACATGTTTAACCAACATACTCCACATCCAGTAGTTCCTGACCTGTCAACTATATTATTACAGATGCCCCATTGGGCAACTTATTTTACTGTGACTGATTTAATGGCAGCCTTTTTTAGTATACTGGTAGCTGAGGAGAGCCAAGATCCTTTTGCCTTCACTTGGAAGGGACAACAATTGACCTGGACTAGGCTACCACAGGGATTTACTGGGTCTCCGACTATTTTTTTGCATATACTGAAAAATGATCTTGCAGATATCGAACTTCCAGGATGTTCAGTGTTAACACTATATGTGGATGATTTGTTATTAGCAAGTAAAGATTATGAGATGTGTTTGAAAGACACTATTTCTCTATGTAATACTCTTGCAGAGAAGGGGCATCGAGCATCTCCATCCAAGCTCCAGCTGTGTCAACAAGAGGTAAAATATTTGGGGTTTATGTTGAAGGAAGGGCACACGTTAATTGATCCAGAACGAGTAAAGACAATTCTTGATATGCCTCATCCTATAACAAAAAAGCAATTTAGGGGATTTTTAGGAGCTGTAGGATTTTGCCAACCATGGATTCCCGGGGTGGGAGAACTTAGCAAATCTTTGGTCTGAGCAACAAAGAAGGAGGAGATATAGAGCCTTTGACCTGGAGTCCAGAAAAAGAGAAAGCTATCACATCTGTAAAAAAGGCATTGGTCTCAGCCCCGGCTCTCGGACTACCAGATTATAGTAAGCCATGTGAATTTTTCGTTCATGAACGACAGGGAGTAGCAAGTGGAGTACTCACTCAAAATATTCATACGGAGTATGTTGTGCAACTGGGATGTTATTGAAAGAATGAGAATTTTTACATCATCAGGAAAGAAAATAGCTAATGGAGAAAAAAATACGCAATTTGCTATAATCAGTCCAACTGCCCAAAGAAATTGCTATAATACACTGCCCAACCCATACTAAAGGCACTAGAGAAATTAGTAAAGGAAATGCTTTAGCTGACACCACTGTGAAGGCAGCCGCCTGACAACCTTTGAGGGACTGTATGGTCGCAATTCCAATGATGGACCAGAGCGAATGGCCAAATTTAATAGACCCCAAAACCATATATGGAGAAGATTGCTTAGCAGAAGAGAAAAAACAATGGGAAAAGTGGGAAGCAAAACAAAATGATGATGAAATATGGACAATTGGAGGAAAACCAATTCTACCAAAGAAATATGTAATTACCGTAGCTAGCTGGTTCCACGATAAAGCTCATGTGGGAACAGAGGCAGTAGCTAACAAGATACAAAAGGTATGGGCAGCTCCAGGAATTTATGCTGTTGCGAAAAGAATAACCAAGAGCTGCCCGACCTGCCAAAAGTTCTCGAGCAGCAAAGCAAGCTCAGAGTTAGGGGGACGACCGTGGGCCTACTTCCCTTTTCAAAGGCTACAAATAGATTATGCGGATATGCCGGCTGCCAATGGGTAAAAACATTTGTTAGTGATAGCAGATCAGTTATCAGGCTGGGTAGAGGCTTTCCCAACAAGGAAGGCCGACGCAGGAGGGGTAGTAAAAGCCTTACTAAAAGAAATCATACCCAGGTATGGGGTTCCAGAAGCCATTGATTCCAACAGGGGTGCCCATTTTACAGCAAACATAATCAACCAATTATATAAATCACTGGGAATAGAGGAAAAACCTACATACCCCTTACCACCCACAGTCTTCAGGACAGGTGGAAAGAACGAACAGGACACGAAAAGAAAAAATAGCAAAAGTATGCACACACACTAACCTAAAATGGCCCGAAGCCCTAAATTTAGTCCTATGGGATGTCCGAAATGCTCCGCAACAACCCACAAGACTAACACCAGCAGAAATTCTCTTTGGGAGACATTTAGCCATACCAGAACTTATATCCTGGCTAAGACCAGCCAGTTGGATGGAGATGAACGGCTAACCCAATATGTTCTAGGTATCCAAAAAAGGTTTGAAAATCTTAAAAAAATATGCTCAGTGGTATCAATCCACACCACCTGAAATACATGTGCACAATATACAACTTGTAGATGGAGTACTGGTAAAAGTATTCTCACGAAAAACTAAGTTGGAACCAAAATGGGAAGGACCCTACACTGTATTGTTAAGTTCTTATTTTGCTGTTAAAGTTTTAGGAAAAGAGAATTGGATTCACCACTCACATGTGAAATGAATAGCGGACCAAGAAGCAAGTATGGCAGGTGTCACTACGGAGCAATGAAGACAACCACACATGCTCCCTGGATGTGCCTAATATTGTTTCTAACCGCAAGTTCTGGATGGATAAGTATACAATTAATAAGACGAGATAATTATGATACACAAAGTTATACTGAAAACAATACCAAAGGAAACCAAATTTGGTTTAATAATTTGGGGATAGGAGTGAGTGAATTCAATTTAACCTTTTGTTCTATGTCAGCATATTTACACGAAACAGTATTGACAGAAACGAAAAGCAAATGCTGTAAAAAACAGTGTAAAACTGACCAAAAGTGCTGTATATCCGCCAAGAGAGAAATAGAAACCCAGGTCTCCCGTGTTAGCTCGGATCAGTCCAAACCAACCCCCCTGGATCAATCAAGAACTATTCCCTTGAGTACGATGTTTCCCGTAATAGTAAAGGCGGGACCGTATGTAGTTAAAAATACAGGCCAACGAGTGTTATTTAAGCCATCTTGGTCTCTTAAATGAGTAGAACTATTGATGCAAATTAACATCTACATAGTATAGATGCCGAAGTGCTCATGAATAAACTAAGTACAGCGACAAGTGATTTGCACAAATTAGAACATCCACTGCACTCCTCTTTATTAGCATTAGGAACTAACCAACAGCTCTTTCCCCAGGTGAATGTGCCTGTGCTGGCCTGGCTGGCTGTTCCTTCACCCCTCCCCGGCTCCCCGCAGGGCCCTGGGCTGTCAGTGCTTCTCTGCAGCACAAGCAGGCTGTGGGGCCATGGGGTGACTCTGCACTGGCCATGGCAGAGCCAGCTGGCCCAGCAGCATTGCACCTGACACCCCCCTCCCCAGGGTCTGTGGCTGTGGAAGATGCTCAAAGCAAAGGCGGTATTTCAAATGGCTCAGGAGGGGTTCAGGTGTGTCCTTGCACCCAGCCCATGGTTTGTAGGTGGATGACAAGAACCGCTCTGGAGTGTCCCTTCCCTGGGCCTGCTGAGTCCCTGCTGGCTCTGCTGAGCTTGCAGAGCCCTCACTCAGTGCCTTCTTTGGTTTAGCCCTTTGCTTTGGGTGCCTGCACTTGCTTCTGTGAGTCTCCACTCACTGCCCATCCCAGGCACACGCTGACCCTGGGGATGCCCTGTGCTCCACCGGTGACTCCATATTCCCTTCCAGAAGGACAGGCATCTGTCACCAGCCCCGTAATATGTGAGACAGTCCCCAGCAGATACCACTCACCCTCTCCAGGGGTACTCGGCACCCACAAGTGAGGGCAGAATCCTGCCCTCATTTCCTAACACATCACCCTATGAGCGCGTCCCCCTTAGCCCATGGAGAACTCATGTGCAGCAAAAGGCCTTTTTGGGTGCAACTCCCTCAGCGCATTCTTGGCACCAGCTTTGGAAGAAGAGCCCAACCTTCAGGCACTGTACTGAGGAAATCCCCTTTTATTACAGAGCTGCTGCTTGGGAGGCCAGCTCTGATGCAGTGGTAGACAGATGAACAGAAGGCCTCTGGGTCAGACAGATGGACTTTGTGCCTCCAGAGGTGAACTCAAGCAGTTGTGTACAAACATGAGTGTCACAGATAGAATGCCCAAAGCACACAAGTTGCCTGAGATAGACTGGATTTTGCTTGTGACTAGAGCTGGGCAGCTTCTTGCTGCTAAAATACTAGCAACTGAATCAGTTTCTTCAGTGCCTCCTTGAGCTCCTTGTTCCTCATGCTGTAGATGAGGGGGTTCACTGCTGGAGGCACCACCACGTACAGGACAGCCACGACCAGATCGAGAGCTGGGGAGGAGATGGAGGGGGGGCTTCAGGTAGGCAAATAAGCTAGTACTGATGAACAGGGAGACCACGGCGAGGTGAGGGAGGCACATGGAAAAGGCTTTGTGTCGTCCCTGCTCAGAGGGGATCCTCAGCACAGCTGTGAAGATCTGCATGTAGGACAGCACAATGAAAATGAAACACCCCAAAGCTAAACAAGTACCAACCACAAGAACCCCAACTTCCCTGAAGTAGGAGTCTGAGCAGGAGAGCTTGAGGATCTGGGGAATTTCACAGAAGAACTGGCCCAGGGCATTGCCTTGGCAGAGTGGTATTGAAAATGTGTTTCCAGTGTGCAGGGCAGCATTGAGAAAACCAGTGCCCCAGGCAGCTGCTGCCATTTTGACACAAGCTCTGCTGCCCATGAGGGTCCCATAGTGCAGTGGTCTGCAGATGGCAACAAAGCGATCAAAGGCCATGACAGTGAGAAGTGAATACTCTGCTGAAAATAAGAAAAAGAGGAAAAAGACCTGGGCAGCACATCCCCAGTAGGTAATGGCCCTTGTGTCCCACAGAGAATTGGCCATGGATTTGGGGACAGTGACAGAGATGGAGCCAAGGTCGAGGAGGGAGAGATTGAGGAGGAAGAAGTACATGGGGGTGTGGAGGCGGTGGTCACAGGCTACAGCCGTGATGATGAGGCTGTTGGCCAGGAGGGCAGCCAGGTAGAGGCCCAGGAAGAGTGAGAACTGCAAGAGCTGCATCTCCTGCGTGTCTGCAAATGCCAGGAGGAGGAACTCGTTTGGGGAGCTGCTGTTGAACATTTGCTCCACCTGGACATGGGGGTCTTTCTGAGGAGGAAAAGACAGTAAAATGCTAGAGCAGGCATCTCTGAGCCAAACCCTTCCATTTCTTATAGAAACCCCCACATTTCCTCTGTCCTTCACCTTCTTTCAGAATCCTTGCTTGAGCTCTGTTTGTGCTGGCTGTGTGTGCCACGCTGAGCAGGGATTCCTGCCTGTGGTCTCCAGAGGAGTCCACTCTGCTCTGCCGGGGGTGTAAATGGAGGTGTCAAACAGTCCCAGATATTCCATGGGGTATCTGGGGATTGGTGCCGTGAGCTCGGCAGAGGGAACTTGGTCCAGTGACCCAGTGGGTCTATTCTCTATTTGCCATAATGAGAGGTGAATACAGCACTCATGCCAGCTGTGTCTGAAAGAGAAGACCCTTGTGAGGGCTTCATCTCCCCCAGCCTTGCCCTCTTGAACAGAGGTGTCTGTATCTGTACCAGTCACACCGTCGCCCACTCTAGCAAGGGAGAGAAGCAGTCAAGTGAAGGCAGGGGGTGACCTCACACTTTCTGGACATCTCTGTTCCAATTAGATAGACTCTGTCGTCATGTGAATTTACCGTTCGCACCCTTCCTCCCAGAACCACAGTGGGAATGGGAAGTGACTAGCTCTGATGTGCACATCCTGCAGCAGATTACGTCCACTCCTTATGTGAAAGGGCTGCTCAACATTTTGAAACCCATTTTCCACCGAAAATGATCTTCAGTGGAGGAGTCCGTTTATAAATTTTTTTAGTTTTTAGGTGCCTCCATCTTACTGTGGGAGCATTCTCTGACGGGGTAGAAATCTTTGGCATTTCAGTTGGTCTCAGCATGAGCACTTGTGCATGCCAAGAGGAAATAAATGTCTCGCTGTGACTTTGTACAGAGTCACAGGATCTGGTCTGTCATTAAGTTTTTCCCCTTGCTGTGCTGCACTTGCACCTCCCTCAGGTAAAGGACAATCAATCACACTCACAAGTTCCTCTAAGAAAAAAAGTGGACTGAGCTGAGAGTGGAGGAGTTCAGTTTCACAGTGAAGATTTCCAAATTCTTCTCTCTCAGCCCAGAGATGGAGAGAGTGAAGAGTGTATCTGACTCACCTATCACAGAAATGCTAGAGGGAAGCTGTGCTCTGCTGGAGGGCAGCTTCCAAGTTGGCAGATCACCCCCGAGAAACAGTCAAGGGTCCAAAGGTGGACTCTCCTTAAAGGAGAGTCAGCTGATTACCCAACCTGATGAAATACATTGCTAGCAGCCTCACGATTTGGAAAGGGATTGGTGCTTCTCACTGCCATGAAGACCACACCACGCAGGACACACAGGGTTGGTGTCTTAACTGCAGCTGAGCACTCCCATCATTTTGAGAGATCAAAAGGTCTGAGAGAAACCACAGCAAGTCCCTTCATTTCCACCTCAGCCTACAGACAGCACCAGCATCGCCTTCTCCGGCCTTATGAGGGTTTGTCTGACCTGCTCCTTAGGACCTGCAAACACAGAGATGCCCCTGGACAGTGCCCTGCCTGTGGGAGGCTTCTGTAGGGCAGAACCAAGTGCACAGAGCATGGGATGGGGTCTGTAAGCACCAACCAGGAAAAGACATTGGGACAGAGAAACAGCTCCCAGCAGGGACAGCTCCAGGCAGCAGAGCTGCACAGTGAATGAGAGGGAACTGCTTCTAGAAACATCATGGGAGGATGGATTTGGGCAAGTCATGGTCAGTCCCTGCAATGCCCACACTTTCCCCAGTGTGCTCACTTCTACCCTAAAGAAACCTCCCAGCAGCAGGGCACTGTGCAGGGGCATTCCCATTTTTGGAGGTGCTAAGGAGCAGGTCAGATAAATGCTGATGAGGCCAGCAAAGGGGAAGCTGGTGCTGTCTATAGACTAAAGGAATGGGTGCAGAGACTTTCAGAAGTACCTAGCAGACCCATTGACTGCTCATTGAAACTGTTAAGGAGTTATAGTCCTTTGTTCAAAGCTGAGAGCTCCATCTCCATTTTCCCCTTGCCAGGTGGCAGGAAAGTTAAAGCACCAACTCATGAAATTGGCTTCTCTTTCAGGAAATCCCCATCTTTGCCTTCCTCTTGAAAAGTTCCCTCTGAAATGTCCTGTGCATGAGCTAGAACTGCAAGCAGCCCTGACCCATGCAGAACCATCTCAACAGGATAATGAACCTGCCCTGCCAGAGGTCAGTCCTCTCACCAGGAACATCTCCTCTCAGCACCGTGGGGAGTTCCCGGGGCAGGCTGAGTGCTGACCCTCGCAGGCAGAAGAGTCAGTGCCCCAGGCACACAGCACCCTGGGGTGCAGGGATACTGCTCTGAAATACAGCCCTGGGCAGACCTGGGTGCACTCCCTGGCTTCACACCCCTGCAGCATCTCTGGGAGAAGGTAGCAGCATGACCTGTCCCTCTGACAGTGTGGCAGGGAATCACAGCTTGGAAGCATCTCCTTCTCCTCTGCACTGGAGAAGCCACGAGAGCGATCCTTAAAAATCCTGTCAGTCATGGACTGGGTTTAGAGGACCTGTCCAGAAACCTCAGTAGCATTGCCCTGCAGCCAGAGACTTACTGTGTCAGGGGCTGTGAAGATTTCTTCTGCAGTGAGCTCTCCTCTGTCTCCACACTGCCTTTTGCTTCTCTCCGTCTTGTCTCAGCTCATGTCAGCAAGAGCAGGCAGTGCCTGGAGCCCTGCTGCTCTTTGCAGAGGAGATGCTCTTGCACAGAGCTGTCTCTTGGCAGTGCTGACCGGTTGCCATGAGCTCCCTCTGTCCCAGTAGACTGGCCCCATTCGGGAACAGTGGCCTAGCTGAAGGTGTGACTTCATTTCTCCTTTGTACTCCCTCCTCTTGGGAAATGTTCACTGAGGTAGACTAAAACAATCACTGATGGTCTGTCTCAACACAGTGAAGAGAGACTGGTCCCAGCATTGCAATTTGTCTCGTCAGAAGATGATTATCTATGAGAGATGGAAACATCCCACTCTGGAAGATCCTATTCCCACCTCTTTACTAGGCAGGACACCTAGACAGGGACAAGAAGAGAGTTCATTTACCCATGGTTCAGGTGTTAATTCAGATGAGTCAATCTGGACATCTCATGCCAGGTTAGAAACCCCTCGGCTGGAGTGTGACTCAGATCCCTCCCATGAATTCCACAAACACACAGGAGGTGGGATTGCCCTTGCCAAAGCTGAAGTGAGCACAACAGAGATGTCTGCATGCGAGCACCTTGTCTAAGCTCCCATTAGAATCAGTGGAGATGGAGGATGGGAGTCAGTTGCTCACATACAAACACCTGGCGACATTTGAAGAGACAGAGGTGGTGCAAGGCATGTGCCAGGGTCTGCTTGCTCTGATGGAGCAACTAGGAGACCTGCGTCCTTCTAGAGCATGAGGTTGGGGCCAGGTGGGGAATTTTCTTGGCCATCTGAAATGACACGGGATGCCTACCACTGCTCCTAGAGGTCCACTCACTAGGGAGCTGAGATTCATGCACATCTCTACATTGCAGACATTTAATGTAATTCAGTGCAGACCCTTGATTTAATGACATAAAAATAGGCCATAGGCAGGGCCATGTCAGATGCCTGGGGTGTCTAGCACAACCACACATCTCCAGCAAATACAGCATGGGACCTACAGGAAAACCATGTCCTTTTACAGTGGTTGCTGGGCAAACAGCTCAGGACCTCTCAAGTTTCCTACCTGTGCCCAAACAACTGCATCCCACCACTGCCTTTAGGCAAAGTCCATCCCGTCTACATCCAAGCAGCTGCATAAATGGGAGGCACATCACACCAAGGTCTCCACTTACTTCCCTGCACTCTCAAAGCCTTCTAACTCTCTTCCTCCTAAACCTTTTCTCACTCCCAGATGATACGGAAAGGGGCTGTGCTAATGATCTCCACAGGATGGCTGCATCACAGGCTGTCCAGGCCCAGGGACTTCTTCACTGGCACCTTGTCCTTCCTGGAGATCAGTTCACCTCTGTCACAGGCCCTGTGGTGCTACAAAGTCAGTTCAGGCAGCAAAGACCTCTCCTGCCATTTCTGCACAGCCCAGCTCTGTTTCTCCTTGGCCTCAGATACTGCAGGGTTTGCTCTCTCAGTGGGAACCTCCTTTCACCATTACCTTGCCACCTCCTATCTATGCCAGCACATCTCTGTTCTGCAGTGGGGCCATTGCATGTACGGTGTCCTTGACTCTCGGTAACATGGTTCACCATGATCAGTCTGTGCTCTGTGCCACAGCTGAGGTTCTGCAACCTAAATATGTGCAAATGCATGCAGCCTGGGGCACAGACAGGAGCAGATGGAGATGCACAAGCTGTCACAGGACTGCCACATGGTTGGAATAACTGAGATGTGGTGGCACCACTCACATAGCTAGAGGGCTGTGTTGGCAGGGTACAAGCTCTTCAGGAGAGACCACCAAGGGAGATGAGGAGGGAGGATGCCTTTTGTATGAAGGGGCAGCTCAGATGTATGGAGCTCTTCCCTGGGATGAAAAAGGGGCTGGATGAGACCTTGTGGGTGAGCATGAGAGGAAGGGCGACGTTGTGACTGGAGTCACAGACCACATGATCAGGATGAGGAGGTGGATGCAACCTCCTTTAAGCAACCTGAGGAAGTCTGTGGATCACAGGCCCTGGTCCTTGTGGGGAGACCTTAATGGCCCTGACATTCACTGGAAGGGAAAACAACAGAGTGCAAGGAGACCAGTGGTTTCTGCAGGGTGTCAGGAACAACTTCTTAGCACAGCTAAGACTGCTCAATAATGGTGATGCTTTCCTGGATGTGGAAATTGCAAATAAAGAGGAACTGGATCAGGGTTGGGATAGTCAGTGTCTGCCTTGCCTACAGTGACCAATAGTGAAGTCCCAGATCCTGAAGGGATTGAGGAAGGACAGTAGCAGAGTACAGACCCTGGACTTCAGAGGAGCAGACTTGGGCCTCCTCAGGGGCCTGGTAGAGAATACCATGGGAGGCAGCTCTGAAGAGCCCAGGAAAGCCAGCAGGCCTTTAAGGACAGCACTCGCCAAATGCAAGAATGGTCCATCCCAATACTCAGTAAAGCTAGCAGACATGTCAGGGGACCAGCTTGGCTAAACAGGGAACTCGCCTGAACTCCAGGGCAATAAGGCAGCGAATGGGAGTGGGAAGGAGGGAGAGGCTGCTAAGGAGGAAATTAGAAATATTGTCCGGCAACATAGGCATGGTGTTAGGGAACCAAAAGCTCTCCTAGGACTTACCCTTGCAGGGGATGTGAAGGGCATGGAAATGAGCTGCTACTGCTTCAGTAACAATCAAGAAGAAAAGGAAAGGTTGGGCTCACTGCTGAATGGGGCAGGGAATCTAGTAACAGCAGACACAGATAGGTCTGAGGAACTCAGTTCCTTGTTAGCTTCACTTTTCACAGACAAGGTCTCCCAGGCTGTTGTGCTTTGGTGTCACAACTCCAGAGGAGAAAAACAACCAACAGTGGATGAGGGTTGAGGATGAGGGTTAATGAGGGGTTACTTGTGAGAACTCAAACCATACAAGTCAAGGGGGTTAGATGGGCTGTGTATGAGGATGCTGTGAGAGCTGACTGCTGTCATAGCAAGGCCACTCGCTATCATCTTTAAAAGGTTGTGGAGACGGGGCAAGGTCCCAATGACTGGAGAAAGGCAAATGTTACATCCATCTTCAAAAAAGGCCAACAGGACAACCTGGGGAGCTGCAGGCAGTTCAGCCTCACTTTGGTGAGGGGTGTGTCATGAAGTGAATCCTCTTGTGTCACATTTCTGAGCACATGAATAATCGAGGAGCTGGAACACTTGCTCTGTGAAGATACAGGGCTTGTTCAATCCAGAGAAGAGATGGCTTTGGAGGGATCTCATGGCAGCTTTTGAATGGCTGCAAGGAGGTCATCAAGAAGATGGAGCCAGGCTCTACACCAGAGTGCATGATGGGAGGATGTTTATGCAGCAGATAAGGAAAAGCTTTTCTGCTAAGAAGATGGTCAAACATCGGAACTGGCTGTCCAAGTAGGCTGTGCAGTCTCCTCCCTTGGAGGAAACTTGTGTGATCTGGACAACAGGCACCTCATGAAGATTTACAAGAGAAGTGTCAAGTCCTGCACCTAGTGGGGAATAATCGCGCCTAGGAGGAGAGGTTGAGGGACCTGGGCTGCTTTGTCCTGCTGAAGTGGAGGTGAAGGGCAGTAGAGTAGGAGCCTGTGAGTGCTTGAAGGGTGGTTTCAGAGATGATGGAAAGTGGGAAACAGTGTGAGAAGGGGAAACAGCCACAAACTGCAGCTTGTGGGTTTCAGATGTGACTTCAGGAAAAGGAAGTGTCACTTGAAGGGTAGAGCTGTGGTGCTACAGGTCACCCAGAGGGAGTCTGTGATCATCCCCTGGCTTTGTGTCTCAAGGAAAAGCAAGTGAGGGCAGAGAGACATCAGTAAAGGCAGGGAGATCCTGGGGTGGGAGTGCACACCCCCACATTCACACTGCCCCAGGAAGAGCCCTGAGCACAGCGTGAGGGCAAGGATCACCCTACTCAGGGGCTGGCTGTCAGTGTCTGGCCGTTCTGCTTGACAAAATTCATCCAGGTTTACGTGGCATCAGAGTCACCTGCATGATCCCTTTGCCTACTTTCAATTAGTGCCTCCAACTTTGTGTTGTAATCAGCCTCTGGGAAGGCTTTGTGAGTAATGACCCTCAGTGGGACCCATTAACACTCCAAGAAACTTCGGCATTTGCTTCTGACTTTAACTTCTTGAGAGGCTTGTTCAGTCTCCTCCCAGTATCTGAGGTTCACAGACTCAGCACCAAATACACCAGAGGCACCATTAAAATGCCAAAAGCCCTAACAACCAATCTCACTCCCCCTAATTTTCTTCAGTTCTTCAATTCTTGTGTGGCTAATTGGAGAGGATTCAGGGGTGTATTTACAAGAGCAAGATTTCAGTGAGCACCTGAAAAGAAAGGATTTCTGCTTTTTAAGCTTTCTTTATTTTTCAGTTTACAGAATAAGTGATATCCACATTCTCCAATTCATACTGACCCAGAGGGTCTCTACCATAATGAAGTCTGAACATGCAGGAAAAGCAGTATTTCCAATATGAGACCTTTATGGCCAACTTTCCTCCTCACCTCCCCAACCCTGCCATTTCTCTCATCAGCCACTGGAGACTTACATCACTCCTGTTAAAACTTAACCTTTTTCCACTTGAGTCTGTAGCTGAATGTTACAGCTCCTATGCACCAATTCCCACCTGCTTAGACAACTACTTGCAGACACAGGAGGATTTTTCTTAATTGCAAACAAGCAAAAATAGAATATGATACAGTTTAATAAAAAGTCAAATACACTCCTCAACTGTATGTTAAATCCAAGCTGCCTCCAGTGAGGGCCACTTTCCACAAGGAATAACCTTCTTTGAACTGTTTTTGACTGATAGATAGGAACAAATAGATAGAAAAACAACTAAGGACCTGTCTAAAGAGACAATGAGACTCCTGAAAGATGAGGCAAGCTTCAGACTCCCTGAAGCTCAGAGCAGCAACTGGAGAGTTGAGAGGTATCGGATGGATAAAGAGCAAGGGGAGGAGGAAGACTGGAAAATTCCAGAAAGTTTTCCAGATAGTCTGATATAAAGGAAACTTTATAAATGATCACTTTAAAGAGGACAGATGAAAATATGTGAAAGGTTAGTGAGATTACATCCGCAGCATAATAGACAGAGCAGTGGTAATGCAAAGCCAGGGGCAGGTCACTATTTCTCCTGAGATTCATATCCTTCCTGAAATTTTCCATTATTTTTTCATGGGAAAATGTTGACATTTTATTAAAAATATTCCACCACTTCAGCTGAGGAAGAGGTGCTCCTATTTTTCCTTTAAATGTTGAAAATGGTTCTTCACCTTTTCGCGCAGAGCTCAGGCGTCTCACCACAAGCATCCAGTGGCACTTGGGGAGGTCCTGGTGTATCTGAGGTACCTGCCTGGGACTGACAGCTCTCACAGGGGACCTGCGGGAGACCAGAACCCCTCAGAACTGCAGATGGAGGCTGGGCAGAGGGGACCAGGGAACCTGCAATGGCACCAGCTGTTGGTGACCCTGTGACTGCATCCCACCCCAATTCTGGAAATCACTTTCCTTTTCAAAAAAAAAACCCCCCGAATATATAAAAAAAAACAAGGTATTAAAAAAAAAAGACAACAAAGCAAAGAAAGACAACAAGAACACACACAGAAAAATTAAAAGCTGGAAAGCGTAACAAAACATTTCACCGCTTTAGATCATTTTCTTAATTTCTCCCTTCTTTCATTTTTTATTCACATTTTCTAAATATCTCTGGTATTATCAGGCCTGCACCCTTAAAAAAGATATTTCTGTGTCTTGCACAGAGTCCAGTAGCCCAAAACCACTCATGGCCCAGGGCTCTCCATGCCACTCCTCACTCTGTACAGAGCGAGTGGCACTCACCAGAGACAGGAGTGACCACAAAACCCACATCCGAGCCCCGTGCCTGTTGGTGGCCTATCAGGTCCCCGGGCAGACAGGACCTCACAACTTCTTACCCCAGACAGGAGTCAAGTGCTGACCTATCAACTTCACCCATAGAAGTCATCCCACAGCCACTTTCCCACCCATATGCCTGCTCCTGATCCATCACCTGCAGAGACAGAAGGGACCTCACTTTCACCTTTATGGTCATGGGCCTCCTACTCTCCTATGAGCTTCTGAGAAATGATTAATCTCATAAAAATGTCCCCAGCCATCAGCTTCCTGGTGGCCTATCAGCTGATCAGACACAACTGACCTCATAATCACCCACCAAGCCAATGGAACTGCTGCTGGTCTTTCACCTGCCCTTATGGAAATGACCTCAGCATGGTCTTGGCTTCCATCCAGTCAGGTATTCATGCAGCAATGACCTCACAATCCTCACCTGAGCCATGGGCCTGCTGCTGGCCTGTCTGAGGCTGAGATAGAGGTGATCTCACAGTCACCATCCAAGCCATGTAACTGTTTCTGGCCCATCAGCTACTCAGTTCTGAATGATCTCACAATCAACATTCTAGCTCTGTGCCTCTTGGTGGCCTATCAGGTCCTCAGGCAGAGTGATCTCACAAACAATTACCTTAGGCATGAGCCAAAGGCTGACCTATCAGCTGCTCAGATAGAGGTGACCTTACAATCATCTACCAAGCCCACACACCTGCTGATGGCCTTTCAGCTTCTCTGATGGACAAGGCTTGTGTTCTTGCTTGGGAGGTCACTTCTGACTCAGCCTCTGATAGGCTAGCAGCGGCTCATGGCTGGGGCATGGGCATGTGAGGTCACTTCTGCCTTAGCAGCTCATAGACCAGCAGCAGGCACATGGCTTGGATGATGATGGTGAGGTCAGTTGTATGTGCTCAGCTGAACGCGGCGGTTGAGTTAGCATCCTGGCTGGAGATCCTGGCAAGAACCTCAGAAACTGCAGGCCTCCAACTACCTAGTGACACACTGCAAAATGTGCTCAGCTGAGAGGGACACCTGAACTGTCTGGCTAGAAATGACTCCCTCAGGGAAGAGAGGAGCATGTGGGAAGGTGAGGACCATAACACTGAAGGGTCTTGCAGAGGTTTTGCATAAAACCACTACAACTTTGCAAGCTGATTTTCAACTATGACCCTTCATGTATTTCCTGCCGACTTGCAGGAAAGTGCTTGAGCATCAGGCGATGATTCTCAGGGTCCAAAAGCAATGTTGTGATTTGCTTCATTTTCAGCACAAAAAATAATCTCTGAGCCCTTGAAACATCACTCACTGTTGTATGTGCATCTGGTAGTAGTGTTTGTAAGAGGCCAATTATTTTCTGAAGAAATACTTTGTCTTTGGGCGTTTTCCTTATTTACCCGTTTTTGAAAGGTAATGCCTGTGGCACTACCACTCAAAGGAGTACCTCTGAGCTCCCCATCGTAGCAAGACCATTTCCTTGTTAACTATGCCAGAGAAGAAGTCCTACCATGTCAAAACTGCTCTCTGAGGCCTCCTCCTGGAAGTCAGCCCTGGATGTCTTGTTTCAGGGCCCAGGGCAGTGCACAGCGTGCAGGTTGCAGCAGAGATTCCCCAGGCAGCGAGCCCTTTGGCAGGGAGAGCTCAGGAACCCAACCTACCATATTTCACTGGAGTGGGGGGGTTATTTGGATGGTTAATTATGGGCTAACTGGGGGATACTACTGCATTACAAGCAAAGAGTTCCTAGGATACTGCCACATTAGAAGAAAAGAGTGCCTACTGCTATACTGCATACCGGTAATATACTGGTAATATCCCCCAATTGACTTTTTCTCACAGGTAATAAAAGTATCTCTTCTCTTTTTTCATTTGTGGGCATCGGTAATGGACAGCAGGAGTCAGATTTTCTAAGTTTTATTGCTAGCAATAAGGTGCCTCTTGGCTGGGAGCACAGGAAGGGACCCCAAGCAACTTTTTGTTACAACTTTTAAGCAATAGTAAGTTGTTACATATTCAACACTTCAGTTTACATAACCAACCAGATTTATCCACAATTCTTAGTTCTACTAATCCCCTTGCCGTGCTACAGTATGAGGTAGTTCTGTGCCAGCCTTATATGGTTCATCTTATAATTATCCATTAGCTGATTTGCACCTCTTCTGGTGTTACCTTTGAACAACTTTTGTAGCGCTGGCTGGATTGAACTGGTTTCTTTGCAGTTCTTCAACTTTGTATGAAAACAGGGCTAAGGCAAGATCAGATAAGATGTTCTGCTTGCAGGGCACATGACCTTGCATGTTCTTCCTCTGCAAAACTGCCATATACTGGAAATTTTCTTAATACTGGAAAGAGAGGCAATTACTACACCTCTAATCTAAAAGAACTTGGGGTTGGACAGATCTCAGAAGTGTTATGTTTGTGACTCCAGTCTTCAAAAAGGACAAGAAGGAGGACCCAGAGAACTACAGGCCAGTCAGCCTCACCTCCATCCCTGCAAAGGTGATGGAGCAGCTCATCCTGGAGGCCATCTCTAAGCATGTGGAGGACAAGAAGGTGATCAGGAGTAGTCAGCATGGCTTCACAAAGGGGAACTCATGCTTAACCAAGCTGATAGCTTTCTATGATGGGATGACTAGCTGGGTAGATGGAGGAGAGCAGTGGATGTTGTCTACCTTGACTTCAGCAAGGCTTTGGACACTGTCTCCCATAACATCCTCATAGATAAGCTCAGGAAGTGTGGGCTGGATGAGTGGACAGTGAGGTGGATTGAGAACTGCTGAATGGCAGAGCTCAGAGAGTTGTGATCAGCGGCGCAGAGTCTAGTTGGAGGCCTGTAGCTAGCGGTGTCCCCCAGGGGACAGGACTGGGTCCAGTCTTGTTCAACTTCT
Organism: Apteryx mantelli; assembly: GCF_036417845.1. Lineage (NCBI taxonomy): Eukaryota > Metazoa > Chordata > Aves > Apterygiformes > Apterygidae > Apteryx > Apteryx mantelli. Next base: position 6,007,076 of record NC_089997.1, read on the forward strand.
TCATCAATGACCTGGATGAAGGGACAGAGTGCACCCTCAGCAAGTTTGCTGATGATACAAAACTGGGAGGAGTGTCTGATACCGCAGAAGGCTGTGCTGTCATTCAGAGGGACCTGGACAGGCTGGAGAGGTGGGCAGAGAGGAACCTCATGAAGTTCAACAAAGGCAAGTGCAGGGTCCTGCACCTGGGGAGGAATAACCCCAGTCACCAGTACAGGTTGGGGGTTGACCTGCTGGAAAGCAGCTCTGTGGAGAAGGACCTGGGAGTGCTGGTGGACACCAAGTTAAGCATGAGGCAGCAATGATGTGCCCTTGTGGCCAAGAAGGCCAACGGTATCCTGGGGTGCATCAGGAAGAGTGTTGCCAGCAGGTGGAGGGAGGTGATTCTCCCCCTCTACTCAGCCCTGGTGAGGCCACATCTGGAGTACTGTGTCCAGTTCTTGGCTCCCCAGTACAAGAGGGATGTAGCACTACTGGAGCAAGTCCAGTGAAGGGCTACAAAAATGATTAGGGGACTGGAACATCTCTCTTATGAGGAAAGACTGAGAGAGCTGGGCCTGTTTAGCCTGGAGAAGAGAAGGCTGAGAGGGGATCTTATCAATGTGTACAAGTATCTGAAGGGAGGGTGTCGAGAGGATGGAGCCAGACTCTTTTCAGTGGTGCCCAGCGACAGGACGCGAGGCAACGGGCACAAACTGAAACACAGATGCTTCCACCTGAACATGAGGAAAAACTTCTTCCCTGTGAGGGTGACAGAGCACTGGAACAGGTTGCCCAGAGAGGTTGTGGAGTCTCCTTCTCTGGAGATATTCAAAACATGCCTGAATGCAATCCTGTGCAATGTGCTCTAGGTGACCCTGCTTGAGCAGGGGGGTTGGACTAGATGATCTCCAGAGGTCCCTTCCAGCCTCAGCGATTCTGTGATTCTGTGAAGCACCCACAAGAGAGCAAATCCTGCAGTACCCAAGGCCAGAGAGTAACAAAGCTGGGCCACGCAGCCATGGCAGGAGAGGTGTCTGGTGCCTGAGCTGACTCTGCAGCACCTTGGGGCTGGTGATGAAGGTGACTAGATCTCCAGGAAGGACAAGGTGCCACTGAGAAAGTCCCTGGGCCTGAACAGCTTGTGATCCAGCAACGCTGTGGCTGCATCATTAGTACAATCCCCATTCATAGCACTGGGAATCAAAAATGGTTTCGGGAGAGGAGAGCTAGCAGGGCTTGAGCATGTAAGCATATGTGTGTGGAGACCCTTGGTGTGATGTGCCTTCCATCTTGGCAGCATGCTCAGATGTAGATGGGATGGACTTTGCCTAAAGGCAGTGATTGGAATCCATTGCTTGGGAATGGGCAGGAAACCAAATATGCTCTGGAATGTTTTTCCAGTAACCACTCTGAAAGGACATGGTTTTCCTGTAGGTCCTGTGCTGTATCTGCTAGAAACATGGTGGTTGTGCTGGACACCCCGTGCATCTGACATGGCCCTGCAGGCTTATTGTCATGAAATCAAGTGTCTGCTCTGAATTACATGAGCTGTTTGCAATGTCTGGATTTGCATAGGTCTTGGCTTGATAGAGAGCAGAGCTCTTGCGGAAGTAGTCATCAAGTGTCATTTCAGATGGCCAAGGAGATTCTTCACCCAGCTGATGCTCTAGAAGGATGTGGGCCTCATAGTTACTCCATCAGAGGAAACAGACAGTGGCACATGTCTTGGACCATCTCTGGCACCTCAAATGTTGGAAGGTGTTTGTATGTGAACAGCTGACTCCCACCCTCCCTCTCCTTTGGTTACAATGGGAGGTAAGACAAGAAGCTCCCATGCAGATGCCAATTTTGTGCGCACCAAAATCTGGGCAAGGGGAATCCCACCCCCTGTGAGCTTGTAGAGTGCATGGGAGGGAATTAAATCCCACTCCATCCCAGGAGCTTCTCAATGGGCATTAGATGTGTTGATTAACTCCTCTAAATCAGTTTCTGAAGCACAAGTAAATGAACTCCCTTCTTGTCACTGTGCAGGTGTCCTGTCTAATTATGAGATGGGAGCAGGGCTTTCTAGAGGGGGACATTTCCACCTCTCTTAGATGACCATCCTCCAAAGATATGAATTGCAATGCTGGACTCAGTCTCTCTCCACTGTTTAGAGAGGGACCATCAGTGATCATTTTAGACTACTTCAGTGGTTATTTCCCAGGGGTGACCCTGCAGGCTTTCAGGAACTGTCAGCCCTGGAGCCCTGGGAACATCTCAAGAGTGCAGAGGGGACAGATAAAGTCATGTCTTCAGCTGGGCCTGTGTTCCTGAGCTGGGCCTGGCTCCTGGGAATGTGGGAGCCCATGGCAACCTGGCAGGTGCTGAAGAGACACAGCTCTGTCCAGGTGCAGCTCCTCTTAAAGGAGCAGCAAGACTCAGGGCACTGCCTGCAGGCACTAGGATGAGATGAGTGACTCAGAAGTTAAAGACAGTCAGGAATGGGAGGACGGCTGAGATCTTACTGCAGGGAGGAATCTTCACAGCCCTTCACACAGTAAGTCTCTGGCTGCAGGGCAACACTGCTGTGGTTCCTGGAGGGGTCTTCTAAGTCTGGCACCTTCCGCAGCTGATAGGGTCTGTCAGGGTGGCTCTGCCAGCTTCTCCTGTTTGGTGCAGGTGGTGCTTTAGAGCAGGGATTCCCAGCCATGCCATCAGAGGGACAGGGCATCATGGCTACCTTCTCCCAGGGATGGTGGAGAGGTGTGAAGCCAGGGAGTGCAGCCAGGTCTGCATGGGCTGTAATTGAGAGCAGTGTCCCTGCACCCCAGGGTGCTGTGTGCCTGGGGAAGTGACTCTGTCACCTGCAAGGGTCAGCACTCATCCTCCCTGGGGACCTCCCCACAGTGCTGCAGGGAGAATCTCTGGGTGGAAGGAGCGACCCACTGACAGGGCAGGTTCATTCTCCTGTTGAGAGGGTGCTGTGTGGGTCAGATCTGCTCTCAGCTCTAGTTCACCTCCAGGACATTTTCTGAAGGAGCCTTTTCAAGAAGACAGTCATGGCAGGGGTTACCTCAAAGATAAGGAGCTTTCCTGAGTGTCTGTTTTCAGTTCCTACTGTTTTTTTTGGGGTGGGGGTGTATGGAAAAGGAGCTGTCAGGTTTGGACAAGAGACTGACACTCTTAGTCCTTTACACTGAGAGATCAAGAGGTCTGTGAGGTACCTCAGAAAGCACTTTCCCCGCTCTTCTACCTACATAAAACAGCACCGTCACCTTCTCTGGCCTCATTAGTGTTTGTCTGACCTGCTCCCTACCACCTGCAAACACAGAGATGCCCTGAGACAGTGCCCTGCTGCTGGGTATTTTCTGTAGCGTAGAACAGAGTGCATAGAAGGTGGGATGAGGTCTGTGAGTGCTGTCAGGAAGGAGACATGGGACAGAGAAACATCTCCCAGGGGGAATAGCTCCAGGCAATGGAGATATGAGTAGAGAAGGAAAGGAAAGTAGAAACATAAATGCTGTGGGAGGAGGAATTTGGAAAACTCCTGGTCGGTCCCTGCAACGCAGACATCTTCCTCTAAGCAAACACCCGTGTCTCCTCTCCCACCTGGCAGAACCGCTGCCCTCAAGGCCATGGGAACCCAGCCGTGAGCCCCTTCCTTGGTAGCTGAGCTCCAGAAGAGGAGGTGTGTCTCTCCTGTGACTTTTCCATTTCCCACTGCACAACAAAGGGGCTGAGAGTGACTGTCCTTCAATGTTGCTCTCTTAGTTGTGGTGCGCACAGCTGGGTGAGGTGAAGGCTTTCCTGAGTGCTCATCTGTCTGTCACTCCTTACTTTCCCTTGGTAGGAGGGTCACAGTATTGCTCCTTTTTTCTTCACCTCTCTCTGTTGGTCTGGTTCTTGCTCTCTGTGGTTAAGGAGGGGGTTCAACTGCAACTGAGGCAATAATTTCCCACTGCCACTACATTGCCTGAAGAAATGGTGAAGATAGTAAACTGATTTGAGGACAGGGTCCATCTCAGTGGGTCAGAGACATCTAGGAAGGGTAGGTCAGTCCCTGCCTTCACTGCACTGTTTCTCTCACCTGCTGGAGTGGGAGCTGGTGTGACTGATTCAGATGCAGACACCCCTGTTCAAGAGGGCAAGGTTGGGGGACATGAATCCCTCAGAAGGATCTTCTCTTTCAAACACAGCTGGCATGAGTGCTGCATTCGTCTCTCACAATGATAAAAAGAGAATATTCCCACCGGGTCACTGCACCAAATTCCCTTCACTCAGCTCACATTGCCCATCCCCATGTACCCCCGCCAAATACACAGGGTAGTTTGACACCTCCATTTACACACCCCAGGAGAGGAGGACTGACTCCTCTAAAGCCCATGGGCAGTGGCCCCTGCTCTGCACGGCACACTCACAGAATCACAGAAAGGTTGAGGTTGGAAGGGAACTCCAGAGATTGTCTAAGTCCAACCCCCCTGCTCAAGCAGGGTCACCTAGAGCACAGTGTACAGGATTGCGTCCAGGTGGGTTTTGAATATCTCCAGAGAAGGAGACTCCACAGCCTCTCTGGGCAACCTGCTCCAGTGCTCAGTCACCCTCACAGTAAAGAAGTTTTTCCTCATGTTCAGACAGCATTTCCTGTGTTTCAGTTTGTGCCCATTGCCTCTCGTCCTGTTGCTGGGCACCACTGAAGTCTGGCCCCATCCTCTCTACACCCTCCTTTCAGATACTTACATACGTTGATAAGATCCCCCCTCAGCCTTCTCTTCTCCAGGCTGAACAGTCCCACCTCTCTCAGCCTTTCCTCATAAGAGAGATGCTCCAGTCCCTTAATCATCTTAGCACCTCTTAGCTGGACTTGCTCTCTTGTATTGCGGAGCCCAGAACTGCATGCAGTACCCCAGATGTGGCCTCACCAGGGCTGAGGAGAGGGGGAGAATCACCTCCCTCCACCTGCTGGCAACACTCTTCCTGATGCACCCCAGCATACCATTGGCCTTCTTGGCCACAAGGGCACATTGCTGCCTCATGCTTAACTTGTTGTCCAGCAGCACTCCCAGGTCCTTCTCCGCAGAGCTGCTTTCCAGCAGGTCAACCCTCAGCTTGTCCTGGTACATGGGGTCATTCCTCCCTAGGTGCAGGACTCTGCACTTGCCTTTATTACACTTCATGAGATTGCCCATCTCTCCAGCCTGTCCAGGTGTCTCTGAATGGCAGCACAGCCCTCTGGTGTATCAGCCACTCCTCCCAGTTTTGTATCATCAGCAAACTTGCTGACGGTGCATTCTGTCCCTTGATCCAGGTCATTGATGAAGAAGTTGAACAAGACTGGACCCAGTCAGCCAGCACTAACCAGAGGTCAGGAAAAGGAGCTGAATGAAGGTAAAAGAGAGAGGCAATGTGGGGGATATAACGAGGAGTGGAATGGATTTTGCTCAGAGAAGCCTGTCCTAACTTGTCAATGCCTTTTCCTCCTTGCCCAGAACTGAGAGAAAATGTCCAACAGCAGCTCCTTCGACGAGTTCCTCCTCCTGGCATTTGCAGACACATGGGAGCTGCAGCTCTTGCACTTCTCGCTCTTCCTGGGCATCTACCTGGCTGCACTAATGAGCAATGGCCTCATCATCACAGCTGTAGCCTGCGACCACCACCTCCACACCCCCATGTACTTCTTCCTCCTCAACCTCTCCCTCCTCGACCTTGGCACCATCTCCACCACTGTCCCCAAATCCATGGCCAATTCTCTGTGCGACACCAGGGCCATTTCCTACTCAGGATGTGCTGCCCAGGTCTTTTTTCTTGTCTTTTTCATTTCGGCTGAGTATTGTCTTCTCACAGTCATGGCCTATGACCGCTTTGTTGCCATCTGCAAACCCCTGCATTATGGAACCCTCATGGGCAGCAGAGCTTGTGTCAAAATGGCAGCAGCTGCCTGGAGCAGTAGTCTTCTGAATGCCGTGCTGCACACTGCTAATACGTTTTCAGTAACATTCTGCCAAGGCAATGCCCTGGGCCAGTTCTTCTGTGAAATTCCCCAGATCCTCAGGCTCTCCTGCTCTGACTCCTACCTCAGGGAAGCTGGGGTTATTTTGGTTAGTGTCTGTTTAGGCTTTGGGTGTTTTATTTTCATTGTGCTGTCCTATGTGCAGATCTTCACAGCTGTGCTGAGGATCCCCTCTGAGCAGGGCAGGCACAAAGCCTTTTCCATGTGCCTGCCTCACCTGGCTGTCGTCTCCCTGTTTGCCAGCACTGGCATGTTTGCCCACCTGAAGCCCCTCTCTGTCTCCTCCCCAGCTCTGGATCTGCTGGTGGCCATTCTGTACTCGGTGCTGCCTCCAGCAGTGAACCCCCTCATCTACAGCATGAGGAACAAGGAGCTCAAGGAGGCACTGAGGAAACTGATTCAACTGATACTAGTTCAGGAGCAATAAGCTGCCCATCTCGCTTCACCAGTGATTTCTAATTATCTCAGAGAACTCTTTTGTTTTGGGCATTCTCTCTGTGATAATTATGTTTGTGCAGAAGGGTTTGAAATCATCCTACTTCTCTAGCATTACGAACCCAGTCTGTCTGACTCAGAGGCCTTCCCTAAATCTGCCTATCGCTGTGTCAGAGCTGGCCTTTCTGTAATAAATGGGGATTTCCTCAGTGAAGTGCTTGACGGTTGGGGTCTCCTTCCAAAGCTGGAGCTAAGAATGAGTTCAAGGACTTTGACCCCGAAAGGGCCTGTTGTTTTTCCAGGACTCTCCATGGGCTCAAGGCGATGAGCTCATGGGGTGATGTGTTAGGGAATGAGGGCTGGATTCAGCTCTCACTTGAGGGTGCCCAGTGCTCCTGGAAGTGCTGAATGGTCAGTCAGTATCTGCCTGGGACTGTCTCATGTATGACAGAGCTGGTGACAGGTGCCTGCAGTGTGGACCCTGCAGGCACAGGGAAGAGAGCCTGGAGAGTGATTCATGTCAGCTTCAATGGAAAACCGTGGTCTGGATCTAGGGACACACCTGAACACAGCCTGAGCCATTTGAAATGCCCTGTGATTGCTCAGAGCATCATCCACAGCCACAACCCCCTTGCTAGGGGCTTGTCAGGTGCAATGATGTGCATCCAGCTGGGTCTGCTCCCCACCCCGACCACTATGGCCAGTGTGGAGTCACCTCAGGGCCCTGGGGCCCCACAGCCTGCTCGCTCTGCAGAGCAGCACCACCAGTTCAGGGCCCCGTGGGAAGCACAAGGGAGGGTCCAGGAATGGTTGGCAGGCCAGCACTGATGCACTCACCTGTGGAAAGGCTCTCCAAGGAGCAGGGACGTCCCTGGAGAAGAGGAAAGGAGCAATTGTGTGCTTCCAAGGAGGAAAAAATAGAAACATAAATCTGTTTCTCTGCATGTCAACTAAGGGCAGGCTGCTGTGTCCCTGGGGCAGCAGGAGCTGCCTGAGGAGCCCCAGGGCAGGGACTCGTGTGCTGTCCTGGAGAGACAAGTGGCACGGGTGGGGGGGGCTGCAGGCAGTCTGGGGGTAGGGAAACTCCTGGACACAAGACCAAGGGACACAGAGTGTCACTGTCTTCTGTGTCCTTGTGCCACTGGAGCCAGTTCCAGCTTGGAGGCTGATGGGGCAGCTGACACACACCCCTGCACCCCGGAGCTCCTGTGCCCACAGTGGGGCTTGGGTTATTGTGTGAGTGCCCAGAGCTCTGCAGCACCCTGCATTGGGCACTGCTGCGGAGCCACCCCAGCCTGGGCTGCTGTGCTGGGTGGGCTGGGGAGATGGCAGGGGAGGTGGGGAGAGCCAGGGAGGGGCTGTTCTGGTCTGGAGAGGGCCTAGGAGAGGAAAATGCCAATATTAGCTAAGCTGTGTGAAGAGGCAGGGTGAGGACACACACCAGTGGGTTTGTGGTGCAGAGCCAGGTCTCGTGGAGGGGAACCAAGACATGCCAGGCACAGGAGAGGAGACCAGTCTGTGCCCTTGGTTGTGTGGACTGGTTGGGAAGGTGCCCCAGGACATTCATCACGGACCAGCTTCTCACATTGGCTGTTTCCAGCACCGGCTACGCGCACCAGGTTTGTGGTGCATTTTGCTGCCTGGACAGCTCTGTCCTGCTGGGCTCAGGGCCTGTATCGAGGGGAACAGTCAGCCCTGCCTGACCTCTCTCCCAGCCCAGACCCTGGCAGACCCTGGAGGATGGCACTGTGCTCACCCCTGCCTGGGACATGGCTGGGGTTGGGCAGGCACCATGCGCTGTGGGAGGCTGCCAAAGCAGGAGGGCTGTGGAGGGATGGGGCACCGAGGGCCCCATCATGGGGACTGCACTGGGGGGGGATGTTTCCCCAACCCAGAATGCACCCTGTCCTATGCGGTGCCTGCACAGTTGGGCCATGGGCTGTATGTGAGGCAGGAAGGTTGATTGGGCACAGGGACGGGACACAGATGGGAGCCACGATGCTCCTCTCCGCTGCACTGCAAAAGAGAAAATCCCAGGGGAGCTCTCCCAGCCCTGCCTGACAAGCTCTTGTCCCTGCAGCAGCCATGCCAAAGCAGAGGCCAAGCACCAAGAGGTCCCTCAAGCAAAGCTGCGTCAGCCTCGGGGAGCTGCCCTGAGCACCGGGACAGACAGAGCACTGTCCTCCTATGTCCCTGTCCTGCTGGGAGGGTGGCACAGGCTCCAGGGAAATGGCCTGTTTCTGCCTGGGGTCAGTGCAGGACTTTTGCATGTGAGGTGAACACGACAGCTGCTGCACTGCAGAAATGCCAGCCACGACCCCTCACTGCAGCCCCTACTGCCCCCTGTCCCTGCCCCTGCTGACCTGCTGCCACCCCCATGCTGCCTTGTCCCCTGCCCCTCTCCCCACACTGCAGGGACCAGCAGTGCAGCAGGAGCTGGCACAGCACCATAGCTGCTGCCTGGCCCCCCGCCCTCCCCACTTCCCTCCCAAACATTGCATCCATCTTCAAGAAAGAGAGAAAAGAGGATCTGGGGAGTGATGGGCTGGTCAGCGTCACCTCAGTGCGTGGAAAGAAAATCTTCCTGGAAGTTGGTTCCAGCCACATGAAGGGATTGGGAACAGCCAGAGTGAAGTCATTGAAGGCGAATTGTGCCTGACCAACCTGCCTGCCTTCTGAGATGGGATGACTGGCTGTGGGGACAAGGGCAGTGCACTGCATGCTGTATACCTAGAATTTAGGAAGGCCTTTGACATGTTCTTCCATAACATCTTTGTAGCCAAACTGGGGAGATGCGGGATTGAGGAGGAAGCAATGCAGAGTGTGGGAAATTAGCTGGAGGCCGCCTGGCTGAAAGAATGGAGAACAGTGGTGCAAAGGTTACCAGTGACGTTCTTCAGGGGTCGATACACAGCCAATGGTGTTTGTCTTTATGAATGATTTAGATGATGGGATGGAGTGCACTCTCAGCCAGTTCATGGATGATACCAAATTGGGGTGAGTGGTTGACATGCTGCAGGGTCAGGGCTGCTAAGCAGAGGGGCAGTGACAGGCTGGTGATACAGGCTGACAGGAAGACGGGGAGTTCAAGCAAGCCCTGTGCCTGGGATGAAATAACCCCATGCAGCAGGACAAGCTGGGGCTGACTGGCTGGAAATCAGCTTTGCGGAAAAGGACCTGGGGGGTCTTGGTGGACATCAAGTTGACAAGAAATCAACAGGGTGCTCTTGTAGCAAAGACACCCACCCTTATCCTGGGTTGCATTAGCAAGAGTGCAGGCAGCAGGGCGAGTGCAGTGGCACAGAAGAAATATCCTGACAGCACTGACCAAAGAGAAGTAAAATAAGGAAAGGGCAGAACTGGCAGACTACCAATGTTGGAGAGAGCAGTAGGATCAACGGAGTGCCCAGGTACTGCAATCATTTTAAGACAATCAGAAAAAAGGCAGTTCAGCCTGTTGCCAAGTGGCTGGAGCCAGATGTACTCAGACTTGCTCAGGGGTGAGAGCTCCAGGGGCACTTCTTATTTGCTCTGCCTCTAACAGCATGGCCAGGATTATCATTGTTAGTGACAGAACATGTTTTTGCAAGTCTAGCTTTTTAATTAAAGCATTAGAACAAATGCTCAAGCACACCAATGGGGGGGGGGGGGGGGAGTCAAAAACACTGTTTCCATTGGCTCCAGGGGCTGTGGGATGAAGCCTGAGTTTGGTTTGAAAGAGAAAAGATTAGGACTGAATGTCCTGTGGGTGACTATAAACTACTTGATGCCTTCTGTGCTTTCCAGTGATACTTCTTCTGGTCACTCCTCAGTCTACAATGCACTCTAATTTTTCCCTTGCATAATAGATCAGAACTGTGGAGAAAGAACTGAGTTCAGGGAAACAACATGCCGATAATCCAGACAGCCTGGGGAGCCCACTGAAAGAGTAAGTGTGCGCATGAAAGCTCACGGGAAAGGCTTGGAAAAGCCAAGCAGCAGTGACCCTCCCAAGTGCCAAGGATCCCAATCCCTGAGCCACAGGGCTGGATACATTCTCCTCTGATTGCTCCTAACATGGGCTGAAGAAACACCTCATAGTGTCAAATAAATTTCTGTGGGAAAGGTGGAGGAAGAAAGCAGAAAAGAATCAGAAGAGGGGGAATGCAGGCCAGGAGTCTCACTGGTAAATATTTCCAAACACAGGTGGGTTATACCCCCACTCTGGAAAGGCTGTTCCTTCCATGACCAGCAGCACTTGGTGGAAGGGGGTTTTTTTCCTGACACTCCTTCTGGAATGGAGAGTGGCAGGATTTGAGCCAAGGGGGAGTTGCTGGGCACTCAAGCAAAGCTTTCAGTCTGGGACCTTAAAGTCCTGGGTGGCTGAAGACTACGAGTTAACTCCAACGTGTGACTCACAAGTGACCCGAGTCACATCACAGCCACCACTGAAATGTCCCCAGAAGCAGATTCCATAACATCTGGCCTGAATGAGACCTGCTGTATTTCTCTGCCTTTCTCCCTGCACCTAAAACTTTCTCTTTAGCTCCTTAGCACTGGGGAGAAGATTTGGCTCCTGGACCAGTAGGGAAGGCACCAGTGCCTGCCAGTCCTGACGCTACACTCACATTTTCATTCTGTTGAACTAAACCAAGTCCCCGGGTGACCAGCTCTGCAGTGTAACTCTCCATGTGTCCACACTTTTCTCCAGTCCAGGAAAATGGGCTGCAGGTGGGAGGCAGCCAGCTCAGGGCAGGCATAGAAATGCCTCTGCTCACCACCACCTGGCCTGGGATCAGGAAGGAAAAGAGGCCCTGGGGCCAGTGCCCGCTGGCTGCGTGGCTTTCTCTGCAATTGTCTCCTTCTCTGTTCCAGGCTCTGGGGACAAAGGGGCTCGCTGGCTGCAGCCAGCCTGGACACATGGAGTGGCAGAGCTATGGGAACAGTGGCCACATCCCCCCTGCAGGCAGCTGGACAGGCACAGATGGGACCTGGCCCTTCCTGCTCTTCCCAAGCATGTCATTCGAGGAAGTGCTGGAAGAACAGGCCTGGAGGGATCCTCATGGAACTGCAATGCCTGTGGCTGTGATAACTGACCAGCCCCCTCCTGCAAACGCTTCCTGGGCCAGGCGTTTGGGGACAAGCAGCTGGCAGTGCTTATGGGAGTCCATCAGCACCATGCCCTCTGGGTGGGCAAGGAGACCTCTGGTTCTTGGTACCCTCTTGGAGAGGAGCTGGCTGCCGATAGGACTGAGGGGAGGTGGGACAGGTTTCGTGACTCACGAGGTGAAGGTGCTGACACAGGCCTGAGGCCAGGGCCCTGCAACCTCCTAGGCCTCTCCCAGCTGCTGGGAAGCCACTGCAGAAGCAGGCAAACCCCAGAGAACAACCTTTCCCACGTTCCTGGGAGCCAATGACAGGGGCACTTGCGTGTGAGAACATGACAGACCAGCAGCAGGGAGATGACTGGCGTTTGTGCTTGTGGGGTCCCATCTGCCGGAGGAAATGATAGGCCAGTGCCAGGCACATGCTCAGCTATGGGCCTGTGAGGTCACTGCTGCCTCAGCACCTGATAGGCCAGCAGCAGGCACATGGCTTCAATGCTGATTGTGAGGTCACTTATTCCCTGGAGCTGATAGGTCAACAGGGGGCCCTTGGCTCATGTAGGTTCTTCTGATGTCACTTCAGTCTCTGCTGCTGATAGGCCAGAAACAGGCTTCATGCTAGGATGCTGATTGTGAGGTCACTGCTGCCTCAGTACCTGATAGGCCAGCAGCAGGCACATGGCTCTGATGCTGATTGTGAGGTCACTTCTTTCTCTGTGGACTGTCTGCCATCAGCAGGCTCTCGGTTGCTGTGGTTTCTTGTAAAGTCCCCTCTGTCTCTGCTGCTGACAGGCCAGAAGCAGGTTGATGGCTTCAGTGCAGACTGTGAGGTCATTGCTGCCTGTGCACCGGATCGGCCAGCAGCAGGAACAGCGTCAGCAAAGCAGCTATGAGGTCACTGCTGCCTGTGCACCGGATCGGCCAGCAGCAGGAGCAGCGCCAGCAAAGCAGCTGCGAGGTCACTGCTGCCTGTGCACCGGATCAGCCAGCAGCAGGAGCAGCGTCAGCAAAGCAGCTGTGAGGTCACTGCTGCCTGTGCACTGGATCGGCCAGCAGCAGGAACAGCGTCAGCAAAGCAGCTGCGAGGTCACTTCAGCCTGAGCAGCTGAGCAGCAGCAACAGGGCTGTGAAATGGCTTGTGAGGACGCTGCTGTCTCTGAAGACGACAGGCCAGAAAGGCACTGGCCTTGCAGGGCTGGTCCCTGCTGGGCTGGGGCTCTCCAGGGAGGCCTGAGCCACCCCAGGCTGCACTGGGCAGGGGCTTGTGCCAGGCTCCCGCTGCCATGGATCCAGCAGGGCGCCTGGAGTCCACTGAACAGCCTCATCACCAAGTTCACACAGTCAGGGATTTGGTTGCTTTCTTTGGGATATTTTGCATGCTGAAAGAAAGAGCCTGCTGTTGCCTTTAAAAACAAGTATTTATCAGCCTGTACAAATGAGCTATGATAATACAGTTCATGCAGTTTTGTGGTGACTCTGTTGTTCTACGCAAGTGCTCTGTCATGAAATATGTATATATTCATATGTGTATATAGATGTATATATAACTATACACACACACATATAGGTATATACATATATACATTATATATATTGTGTAGGTGTCTAGGAACTGCAGAATGTGTTCCTGATCATCATCTACTTTTATTCTTCGGAGAACAGGCATTTTCACCACTGGAGAAATATACTGAGGCAAATCATGATATTTAGGGAGCTTTGCAGAGACTTGTACAGTCTCTTTTGCTGTGTGGTAGGATGAAGACTTCAGAATATAGTGTGTTCCCATTAAATCAAGAACTGCAAGAGAATGTATTTCAGCACTAATTGAGAAGGTGTACTAGTGTAAGTGAGGGATATGGACTATTTAGGGACTATGAGGACATGTTGATTTAATCCATAGTATTCCTTCAGTGACTCAAGACCAAAGAAACATGTTGTCTATCCTTTTAGATAAAATATATATATATATATATATATATGAGTTTCTGTAGCCATCTCTGCCTTTCTGGGATTGTTAAAACAGCAATGAATTATGTAGTGGGAACAAAATTGAGAAAGAGTTTGTTAAAACAGCATAAGAAAAAACTTGAAACAATTTCGGCATTTGTTACCTTTAACCCTCTAAGCTTCTGTCAATTTTTTTGATATTTCAATGTGGAAGTCATTTAAATCCTCAGCTGAAAAGTGAGGTTGGGTTGTTCCACTTGGGTCAATCATTTATCTCCATTTCTGTTACTGTGCTGGTCAGGAAATCCTCTGACCTATTGAACTCAGTTATGGCTCTAGGATCTTGGACTTCAGCCAGTAAAGGTATTGCAGTGCTGTGGTGGCAAAAAGAAATGCTGTCCACAAATGTATTTCCTAATACTAAAGCAGGATAGCTAGAAAGTTTATTTGCAGTCTGGGTTACTAATCAACACACAAGGAAAGATGAAACCAGTGGAATGGCTGAACAAAATAAGTATCTTACGTGCACTTATGCTAATGCTGTAACTTTATCCATCCAATTTGCAATTCTTTAGATACAGCTTCTGTGTTTCAATGCTGATGCTTTTTTCTAAAAATATTATTCTGCTCCTTCTTCACCTCCCACCTTCTTTGATAACTGTTGACCAATTTCAGCTAAATTTGACAAATGTAGAGATGTCAAAGTTTTTGAACTCTTGGCATCACAAAAATTAGTGTCTCGGTGGTGAAGAGATACCCATGGGTGTGTGCTGAGAGAGAAAGCTGTAATTCTCCCCCATGTCGGCTAACTGACCCCTTGCCCTGCATGCATTTGGCTGGCCAGTGCCCATGTGTGATGTGAGAACCATCACTTGCCCAGCCAACATGGTGGGGACCAGCAGACATGGTGGGGAGCGGCAGCATTGCTTAGGGGAGGTATGGTACGAGCCAGCAAGGAAATGGGCCTTGGGAGTCGTCCTGATCACTGAACAGCTTATTCCTTGCTGGAGGGTGGAGAGTATTAACAACAACAACAACAACAAAAAGTGGTGGGGAGGAGGAAAGAAAAGACAAGAACGTTAACATCTTTGTCTTCCTTGGTCACTTTATTTTTAAAATTCTTGCTTGATAAATATTGTTCTAGAAATGCTTCTTGCCAGCCACCATAGTACAGGCCAGGGTTCAAAACATCTGGAGAGCCAGGATAGAGGCAAAGGTCTCCCTTGGAGCCTGCAGGAACACATGCTCAGGAAAAGCCTGCATACCCTGGACCTGTCAGCTCTGTTTTTTAGCACCACATCCCCTGAAGAAAGATGCACACAGGTCTCTCTTCACTTTTTTTAACCTCGTAGGATTAATTGACTGAAGTGAGGTAGGTGGAACTCATGGTTAAGGAAGTGGCCTGGTTTTGATATCCTTCCTGTTATTTCTGTCTGAAAAATCCACATTTTAGATTGAATGAAATAGAGCAAGGATGTTGTGCATGGCCGTATTTTCCATTCCAAATTAAACAGTCAGAAGGTTGCTGGCAGCTCAGGGAGCTGGAAAACGCTGCTCATAAACCTCTCTCCATGGCCAGAACTCCTGCTGACCTCAGTGGGATTCAGACTGTGGTTCTTATCACCTCTTAAGACTCTGTAGCTCCCAGTAGAGCTCCCAATAGCTCCATCAGCCTGATGGCATGTCATGCTGTTTTTCTAGCTTCTTTTTATAATGGTGTAATGCAACAAAGGATTTTTTGTGCAAACAAATCTGTTTTTTTTTTCCTGTCGTTGTACTGAGGAGGAAATATTATAACACACCTGTCAGTTAATATAAACATTTCCTTTAGCTGAGTACATTTACCAAGCACAGACAATGCCACAGCCTGCAATGCTGCACTGTAGGCACTAACAGCATTTCAACTCTCAGAACACTTCTATCTGCACGTGTCTTTTTCTTAAGGAGAAAAAGCATAAATAGACTCAGTGCTGCTTTGCTCCTTTTTACTTTTAGGCAGAAAATCCATTCTGTTGTTTCCCATCCCTGTATTACAGCATCTGGAGCTTCAGTAGAAGCATTTGGGAGCTGTGACAGTATGGACAGACATGTTACATGGTTGAGGGCTCATCTGTCACATAAGAGGAAGATCTCCATTTGGATTATCGATGGTTGTCCCTGTGGTCATCTACCAATAATGTCTAGTCAGTGCCCACATGTACCAATAGCATGTGCTAATGTGCTTGAGGCACCACGTACAGGCAATGGCTTGTGATGTTCCTGAGCAAGAAACCTGGTCTGAAGGAGCCTCTGGAAACGAGGCAGCAGCCTGTGAGCTGCGGAGCTCTTCAGACAGCTTGAAGGCTGGTCACCTCTGACAAAATAACCTTTGAAATTATGATTCATGACCAGGCAAATAGGACAGTGTCTGCCCTCACCTTTCCTGCCTTGTGCTCCAGACTGACTTGGGCACAAGCCCATCCTGACCTGAAAACTCGGTAGTCCCGGGGGTGCAGCAGTGCACCCAGGCTCATCCACCTTGCTGAAGGACTTGGCTTCTTTTCTCAAGCACACCCCCACATGAACCGAGCTGTGAGGCTCCTTAGGAGTGACCTTACATCTCAGTAGCTCTGAAGTCACGCAGAGGTTAAGGTCCATTTCTGTCTGTGTAGCTATATCTGTAATTTAATCAAAGTAGAAATTATTAAGTAATTGTTTTGACCTGGTAGGTGTGTTCTGACACTTTGTCTCTAGGTACTATCTGGCTGATACAGTTTTCATCAGTTTACATTTTACATCCTGTTTACATGTGTTTACATGTGGTAGTTTGCATAGATACATAGTTATTAGTTACATAGCAGCCTGTTCTATATGGCTTAATATTCCCACACAAACTTCCTTTTCACCAGCATGTGGGAAGCCCAGAGGACAGCACCAACTATCATTTATGTTCCACATGTCCACGTAAGGTGGGAGGATGTTGGAGTCTCACTGGAAGCTACATTACCACATTATTATAGAACTGCCCAGCATAGGCACCAGTTTTGTTGCTTGCAACTTCAGATGGATGGATATGTACATTTTCCAGTTTCATTTCATTTTCATTTTCCAGTTTCATTTTCATTTATGTGCCCTTGAAGCACCTGAATGTTGCACTTTTCCAAGCAACTGGATACTGTTATCACAAGGGCACCTACCTGAAGATCTTAAAAGTTGCTTAGGCAGAAAACAAGACTGAAAACATTTGTCTAAACTGTTTTCTGAGTCAAGAGATTCACTGGGACCCAGCCTTCCCCTGCTTCCCCCCCCCACAGGCTTATTAGACAGATCTCTAAGTTTGCCTAGGAGAATCATTACAGTGACTTTGAGATGGCTATTTATATCCTGAGTCCAGTGTATGCAATGTGTGCAATGTAAAAGGCAACCAAGATGTGTTCACTAAAAGCATACCTTCCCAAAGTCTGCCACTGCAAAGTATAGGTGCTACATTGTTCATCAGAGAAATCAGTTGAGCAGTTCAACGCCTTAACTACAGTGTCAGCTCTTTCTTCATAAAGGCCAAAGCTTGAAAAATTATGAAGCTAAATCCCATCTTGTGTTTCAGTGACTTCAGGAAGACAACTACCTTGATTTCCATCAGCAGACTTCAGGAGGAGTACAGCCTTCACTTTCCAGGCTTCTGAGAGCTGGCCTTAAAGGAAGGCGTTTAAAAGATGAAACAGGTTACTCTGCAGCTGGTGATGTCTTCCTGAATATGGAAACACAAACCCTAACTGGATGCATTTACCATCAAATGCTTTGACAGTGCATAACTTGGATACTGTTGGTAAATTCCTTCTAAAACTAAATACTGAAAATCCAGCATGTCAACAGTTTCTGGCATCAAAGCAGGTCCCTTTTCTCACAGAAGACGCAAGCAGTTCAGGGCTAAGACCCCAGGTCAGGGGTCAGTGCTGGCCCTGGAAACAGTTCTCCATTTCCTCAGGATGGGGGAAGCCATGTCGCTCTCTGATGTCCAGTAGCCAGGGGGCAAAGGTTCCACCTTATCTTTCCAAAGAGGATGAGAAAAAATGGATTTAGGATATAACAGTCAACGTAGGCCTCCTCAAAGAGTTCAAAGACATTCAGCCCAAATAACAGTACCTCAAACACTGACATCTTTGAGCCTCTACCTGAAGCCATTCTTGCAGTTCCTTCAAATGATATCAAATATCATGACTAATGCTGTCCTGCTATCTAAAGCCTTGCAGCTTCTCCACAAACTTTTGCTGCTTCCCCACAGTCCATCTGCCTCCTCCCATTTCCACTTCACATCTTTAGCAGTTCACTAAACTCAGTCTGCTAGTCCATGGATCTGATCTATCTCCAGATAGACAAACTGGACTTGATAGGATAGCCTTTCATTCCTCCTTAAAAAGTTGCAAGTTATTGGATTTTGTCTCCCAGATTTGGTCAGCAATAGCTGAGGAGAAAGTCTAAGGCTAGGAGGAAGAAAAAGGTATTCTGCATTTCCAGATAATACTTAAATAGCAACTAGAAAAGCTAGCCTGCTGTTGTTTAGAAGAGAACATCAATGAAGAAAGCAGCAAAACATTTGAAGGTTTTTGTTTCCTTATTTGCAGTACTTTTAACATTATTGAAAGAGAAGATTTTAAAGTTATATTTCATCATACTATGAGATGAGTTTTGCTGATAGAGAATATATACAGCTAACTGTTAAATCTACAGATATTGTGCCCATAAAGGGAAACACCTGGTCTTTCAAGCAAAACATTACAATTGACTTCCAACAGATAAACCTCTCCTGCTTATAAACTAATCAAGTTCACATGTACGTAAAACACTCAAAGACAACAAAACCCCCCAAACCACCTTTTTCAGCCAGGACACCTTTTGAGTATACTTTCCTTTGATCACACAAGACACTAAGCCTTTAACTATGGCAAGGAATTCCCTCTACTTTGAATCTACATATATGCTGCATTTTAACAGTCCTTAAGAAATGACTTTTTACTGTTACTATAAAAGCTCAGTATTGGCAGAAGTTTTTCAAGCACACAAAGGTATTGCTGCCTCAGTTTACCTAAAGATAAATTCAACAGAACCCATGTCCTAGGTTAAAGGAAGGCAAAGAAACCCCATCCTTGCCTCTATTTATACATTTTCTGTTATGGGGGGTTTCTTTCTGAACAGCCTACTGTAAAGCAGAGGGGCAGTAGAATTTTACATTAAAATAGTTAGAGTTTATGCCTAACCTCTCCAAAGAAATCCAATTGCTCTTAAAGAATCAATTGTAGAAGTCCAATGGTAGAGAGCTCACTTAAGAGCCACCAGTGCCAACAAATTACATATTATGCCAAAGGATTAAATATTGCCACCCTTTAGACTCTGTACAGGAGCAGGGAGGAGAACACTTCACAGTCAGGCAGCTGCTCCT
Organism: Apteryx mantelli; assembly: GCF_036417845.1. Classification (NCBI taxonomy): domain Eukaryota; kingdom Metazoa; phylum Chordata; class Aves; order Apterygiformes; family Apterygidae; genus Apteryx; species Apteryx mantelli. Next base: position 6,025,929 of record NC_089997.1, read on the forward strand.
CCTCTTCAGTAGATTCCTGGGCAAAATGTTCCTCATCATCATCAGCGGAGGATGGGGAATCACTGCTGTAGACTGCATGTTTCCATCTGCAAGCATTTCAAAGGCAATAACAAAAACAACATTAGGTCACACTAAGTCACATCAAAAATCAAGTGCAGTCTACCCCAGAACATACTGCAAGATCTATGAGATTTCCAGCCCATTATATGTATTCCTCATGCATCTGATTTCAAACTGCATTACATGTTCTTACTTGTGAGAGCAAAATTCTGTCTTTGTTGGGAAGGTTAAAAAAAAAAAAAAAAGTACATGGTACTTATATGCAGCTTGACTTTGGCATATGATAGGCCAGAGCCTTGCAAAGTAACTGTAAAGCCTTGCAAAGTAACCGTATTTGTGAATCTATTCCACCTGATTTCCCCTGAACTTCGTGTTCACAGCTGTTACCAAAAACAGCAGGACAAGTCAAGAAGGGGGCTCCTGAGAGAGCTTCAATTAATTATGATGCATACAGGAGGATAATTATGATGCATACAAGTTTGGGCTTGAGCCTTTTTATAGGTTTTTATTCCCCTCGTTCAAGTCTTGAACAGGCTGTGGAACATAGGCGAGGTACTGCCTTCACGAGGTATTGCATAATTACATCTCTTCCTCAAGGCATGATCAGCTCAACTACTGCAACGTCCTCTTCTGTCCTGAAATACAGCCTTGACCCACTCACATCCATTCAGAAAGTTGCTCTAAAGATCATCTTCTGAACTTATTCCCTTCATCACAAAACGCATGCTCCTGACACCCTTCAAGTTTCTTCTCTCACAGCAAACAGAGTTGCTAAGGACTTTCATGAATTACCCTCATTCCTACATTATTTCCCACTGGCTGCCCAGAAAACAGCTCTGAATTCTGAGCCGGCCCTGACAGCACCTCTCACTGACTAACCCCTCAATACAAAAATGCAGAAGCATGTTCTCTTCTCACCTGCCACCTTCATGCTTGGGAGAAAGTTTTCATATGCACCTGGCAGTCAAACTTACCTCCTGAAAATTCTCTCTGCGCTGCTCAAAACCCATGAAAACTGTCAGGCTACTGCTGCAGTGACAGCAGTGCTCATCATTCAGAGTAGCACTGTGCATTTCCTTGTATTCCCACCTGTCGACAGCCATCTCTTGCCTTTTCTCTTGTGCTCGGTTATAAGCATTTTGGACAAGGTCTGGTTTTGTTTGCTGACTTCTCTGCCCTGAGCTTACTAGCAGGGCCTTGGAGTCCCTGGCTATGGCTTGTAAGCTCTAAGGCTATACAGAAATGTGAATAGATAAAAAATGGCCAGTGGTTCAGCTTCTTTCAGTTGTTTCAGAGGAGACTTTTGGCCAGAACACAGTGAAGAAAATTGAAAGCCAGAACTAACCTGAGTTGTCATCCAGTTCTTTCTTTAAGTTTCTTTCTGGTTCTTCCCTCCTTGGGAGTACGCCTCAAGTTTTTCCTTATTACAAGAAACAAGAAGGATCAGCCACAAACACGCAGAAAATCTGACATGCGCACACTTGGTGCCTACACAGTAGCTTCATCAAGGCTCTGCATGTACACAAAAGATTAGCATGCAGTTCTACGATGCAGAAAGCAAGGAAGGATCACTGGAATCCAACCATAAAGGTCTACTTGTTTTCACAAGAGGCCCATTCTATTTTAGGCCTGTATCTGTCAGTCTAAAAAGAGATGAGAAAATGGATGCATATTTTAATACAAGAAAAAAAACAGTACTTTTAAGTTTAGTTCATGGCCTACTTTGCCTCTCTGTTAACATGTTGATTCATGGCCCAGGACATGTTAAAAAAAAAAAAAAAAAAAGATTAGCAAAGCAAAAAGCACGACATCCACAGAGATTCCTGAAGTACATGAATCTGTCTTTGCTTTTTATCCCAGAGTTCTCAAAGAACAGGGCAGTAGTACCCACAGGAAGCACCCAGCAGAGAGAATTTAATTTAATGGAGCAAAACGAAGACACAGGAAACATGGTTGGTAGAAGTTGCTCTAGGGACAGAGAACCAGTTACACTCACAGGTAATGCTGGCACAGGAACAAATGCACATAGAGTTGCCATCACTAAATGCAGCCTGGATTTGAGGAGGCTTCAGATTCATGAAAAGGAAATTCTGGAAGTGGCTCTCCATGAAGGGAGCAGTTCACAAGGGAGCTTAAGTCCATTTATGAAAACGATTCTAGGATACATTTCCCTCTAACAGGCGACTAAACTACAAGACCCAGGAGATTCTCTGGGAGGTGATGAGATGTCAAGGAAAAACAGGCAAATGGGACTCGAAACCTCAGTCACTGGGACAAGCACAGGAAGCTGCACAGCACCTTTTTAGCCTGTAGGCTAACCACACTGCCCAAGCAAACATCATTCCTTTGTGCATGAGGAACAACAAGATTTAGTACCTGAAGACTAAAAGCACAACAGATTAACAGCTTAGTTGTGCCTATGCGATGGAAGGCATCACACAGTCTGCTTGCATATTTCAACCACAGCCATTATTTTTGGTAAGTTTTAGAGTGAAAAAGCAAGTGCTGAAACAGCTCTTTGTAAACAGTGTCCATTCAAAAAATCACAAAAAGGCAATTCAGAGAATGCAGCATAAGATGTAGACAACTTCTGACTGCTATTTCACATTTTTTGAGGAAGAAGATATGTCCTCCCTGCTCAGAGGATGCCTCTAGTATGGTCATACCTATCAATATGTAAGTTATAATTAGAGAGGAAAAAAAAAGCTTTCTCAGACTGTGGTACTCTGTGGAAGAAGTTACTTCAGCTACATTAGAAGTATTATTTTGCTGTGTGAAATATATTACTTACACAAAAAGAGCAAGATAAATGAATATTTAGATTTTTCTGCATCGCTGAATAACCCAAGATCTTCCATCATCTTCACGTCATCTGCTGGTTTGCAATACTGCTTCTGTGGGACCAATACAGAGCTGCACTTGTAAGAATAAAGAAAAGCAAGCGTGAAAAAAAGGTTTGAAAAAATAAATATAAGCAGTAGGGCATCTTAATATAGAATGCACATAATGACAGAGTCAAACTGACACTTAACCAGTTTCCTAAAACCTAAAATAAATAAATAATAGTTCAAATGTTCCCCTTTGACAGAGATTTAAGAACAAGTGCTGGAGAATTTGCAATCACACTCTGCACTTAGGTTCATTTTTCCCTCCTGCTGAATGCAGTGAGAAATCCACTTTTGTAGGAGAAAAAGAGAAACTCTAAAGATCATAGTCAGATATTAGAAAGAAATTATGGGAGATTTTAACAGTACTTCAACTGCTCTGCATGGTAGCAGTAAGTCATTCACAGCTAACACCTTCCCCAGATACAGCGACTCTTTATTCTTAACTGTGGCGCAAACTGCGGGCGTTTCTTCCACGGTTGCACCCGTCACACAGGCCACCCCACGGCTGGGACATGCTGCAAATCCTCGAGGAGGCAACGCCAGCCTGGGCTGCGCAAAGGCCACGTCGCGAAGGAGGCCGCAGGCAGAGCTGCAGAAACGCCAGGACTCCTTCAGGTGGGCTGCGGCCCCCTCTTCCTCCGTGTCCTGACTCGCCCCGTGCACGAACCGTGTTTCAACGTGCGTCAGCCCGGAACAGCAGCTCATCAGCGCTGAAGGAGCCTCACACCACAGCCACCACTAAGATGGCGCAGTCCTGCCCGGGGGAGGGGTCGCCGCCAGGTCACATGGCCATGGCATTGCCATGGCAACGCCCCCAGTGCAGCCCTCCTGTTGGCTGGCAAGAGGAGGGGGGCGGGGATCCCTTGAACTAACAGCTCTGTCAGCCAATCATTGTCCAGAATGCAGGGTCCTCAGGGAGGGAAGGAAGGGGTGGGGCCTGACCTGGGGGAGAGGAGAGAGAGGAGAGAAAGAGGGAGCGAGGGGGAGAGGGAGGAAAAGGCATGAAAGAGCAAAGCAAAGGGGAAGGGGGAGAGGAGAGGAGAGAGGAGAGCGGAGGAGCGGGAGAGCAGGGCAGTGCCGAGAGCGGGGCAGAGCCGCGCAGTAGCGACGCCCTGCAGCCCCGCAGGGCCGGTCGCTCAGGGCAGGGCGCAAACAGCCCCCTCAGGCAGCGGCATCAGGAGCGAGGCAGCTCCCCGCCCCACCAGCCGGCAAGGCAGCTTCCTCCGCAGCCAGTCCTGCGCCTGGAGCAGGGCACTGCGCTGCTCTGCAGCGACCCCTGGGGAGAGGGAGGCCATGCCCTGAACCATGGCAGGTCCCCAGGGAGCCGGTGGGGAGGAGGAGAGGGAGGAAAGGAGAGAAGTGAGCGGGAGGGAGAGCGGGTGCGAGTGGGTTTGGTGGGGGCTGCGGGCACATTCTAATGGCGGCGGGTGCCCTCCCGCTGGGGTGGGGGCAGCGGTGCTGACGACGGGGCTGCTTTCCTGCAGGAGCTCCAGAAGGTGAAACCATGAAATAGGAGAACGCTTGTTGTCCTTGACGTGTGGAGGATTTACTGGGTTTGTTCAGCATTGGGGAAGGAACCAGACTTCTGAGTTGCAGGAAGGCTTCTCCCTCTGCCTGGGACATGAGGCCCTGCTGTCTTCAGTTGCAAGATCACTGTTCCCATACAATGCTCCTGTTAGAAAATGTTGCCAGGAATTACTTACAGGCTGTTCCCCAATTCCTAAGTGTCATAGACTAGGTGTAGGTAATACCTGGGCAGAAGTTAATCCTTTTTTGGTGTAGTAACTGGTACATAACGGGTGTTTTGCTCACTATGAGTGTTACCGGGGGCCTCAGACAAGGAGTCTCAAAAGGGGGACGGAAAGGGGGGACTGTTACCAGGAGCTTCAGACAAGAATGCACCCAAAGACACAATTCTTGCAACTGTAACTGATACATCCTAAAGGAGTACAGCTAAACCAGCAGAAACCAGTGGGAACCAAGGTTAGGAACAAGACAGCTTTCTCAAGCAAAGAAATGAGCCAAGCTGAGACCATATATGGAAAAGGAGCTCAGAGTTCATGGAAAAGTCACCTCTTCAGCAAGCACCAGGGACCACCAGAGACCCCCATAGAAGACCCCCCGGAGACTCAGACCACATGCATAATGACTATGTAAATATGATAATTAGTTCCAGGAAATAGAATGAATATGTATAATCATTCTGAGAAATTTAATGCATATGTATGTAACAGCAATATAAGCTTTGGCTAATGCAACATAGGGCATGCACGTTGGGTGGAGCGATCCCCCTTGCATCCGGCGCTGCAATAAAGAGAATGCCTGCTTCTTAATAGTACATTGGTGTTAAGGAGTTTTACTCCCGATTTCGGTGACATGAGCATTGTGAAGCCACGAGGTGATTTGGGGAGGCCGTTCAGGAGCTGGCTGAGCCTTGGGGGAGGGCAGGAAGAGCTGCAGGTGGCAATAGCTCCATGGTCGGGGTGTGGGTAGTGAGGCCACCACTGTTTGAGAGAACTATGCCAGAAAATCACCAGTGTCAGGTTAATTCTTTGTAAGTAGCTGACAGGCCAGCAGGAGGCACATGGCTCAGCTATTGATGATGAGGTCACTTCTGCCTGAGTAGCTGATAGGCCATCTGGAGGAAGAAGACTTGTCTGTTGATTGTGAGCTCACTTGTGAGTGATGACCTGATTGGATAGGAGCAGAGATGTGTCTGGAAAGGTGATTGTGAGGTCACTGCTACCTGAGCAGTTGATAGGGCAGCATTTGGTTCATGGCTGGGGAAGTTATAGTGAGGTAACTTCTGTCTCAGAGGCTTCTAGGCCAGTGACAGAGACATGGCTGTGAAGGTGACTGTGAGGTCATGTCTTTCTGAGTCCCTGCTAGGCCAGCAACAAGCACATGGCTAGGAACTATGAGGTCACTGCTGTCCCAGCAGCCTATAGGTCTTCAGCATTGGTAATCTCTGATTTCCAGGGTCTGTGTGCTGTAGAAATTCCCCCTGTCCAGCAGCACGGAGCTTGTTAGATTTTCCTGCAAGGTCCGTACTGGGTCTCTGTTCTTCGTGTGTACACCTGCTTTAATATCACCTTTGGGACTGTAACATGTTAGTGGTCTCCGATTCTCTGTCCAAGTATGTTCTGATTGGAGAATGGGTGCAAAGGCTCTTGGAGGAGACAGAGGTAATGTGAGCCCCAAAGAAAGGCATGAGAAAAATTCCCACAGAGGCCTCTTTTTGGCAGCAGAATAGGCACAAGAGAGAGGGAAGATTCAGCCAGGTGAAGCCCCTTGGGACCACTTCATCTGCTTCCTTGAGGTGGGAAGTGAACATGAGCAGGGCTGAAAATGGATGTTCCCAGAAAGTCCATTTTCAAAGCCTTTGGTGGAATAAAAGGAACTTCCAGGGATGGAGAGTTGGCCTTGCTGTGTTTTCAGGCCCTTGGGGGGCCCTGCGTGCTGCCATGTCTAGTCGTGTCCCCTCTGTGTCCCTGATGCACCATGCTAAGGCAGCAGTGACCTCAGAATCCAGATCCAAGCCATGTGCCTTCTACTGGCCTATCAGGTACTCAGGAAGAAGTGATGTCACAGTCAACAACCAAGCCATGTGCTTGCTCCTTGCCTATGAGGGACTCAGTCAGTAGTGACCTCACCATCACCATGCAAGCCAAGTGCCTGCTGCTGGCCTATCAGGCATTCAAGCTGCAGTGACCTCACAATCAGCATCAAAGCTATGTGCCTGCTGCTGGCCTATCAGGGGCTCGGGGAGAAGTGACCTCAGAATCAACATCCAAGCGCTGTGTCTGCCGCTGGCCTATGAGCTATTCAGGGAGCACTGACCTGACAGTCGGCATTCAAGCCCTGTGCCTGCTGCTGGCCTATCAGTTACTGCAGCAGGAATGACCTCAAAAGCACATGTCCCACCCATGTGCCTGCTGCTGGCCTATCAGTTACTGCAGCAGGAATGACCTCAAAAGCACATGTCCCACCCATGTGCCTCTGCTGGCCTATCAGGCACTCCGGCAGCGGTGACCTCACAATCAGTATCCAAGCCGTGTGCCTCTTGGGAAGGGAAGGTGAATAAGTTAAACGCAAAGTGCTCCTGAGAGGATAAGGACAGCATCCCATGGAAGGGGAACATAATGCAGTAATGTGAAAAAAGAAAGGCACAGTAATATTCGAAGAGCCTAACACAATGCCCCAGCATTTCTGAATAGAAAACCACTGAGTAAGTGGAAAAGTAAAATACGTGACCATACGTGAAAGTCTAATGGCACTGAAATGCATGAAGGTGTGCAATAGCAGCATGGTGGGGTGGTGTGAGGTGCAGCGTCACTAATGAGCAACTGCAAGGAAATGTGTTTGCTGTTTTGCATAAATGGTGGTGTGAGATGGACAGGAGTTACAGAGAGATGGCGAGGTGCCAAGTGCCGATGGCCCTGGGCTGTGGTAGTGCTGTGAGCTGTGAGCACTGAGACCCTGCTGCACAGGGGACACCCGTCTCCCTGCCCAGCCTTGAGTGCAGGGCCCCAGGAGTGGTTTGGTCACCTGCGAGGAAAAATCCCCCTCTAGGAGCTGTGCCCAGCAGCCGTGTCTGCAAAGGCAGCAGGAGCAGCCCCTGCAGCGCCATCCCTGGGAGCAGGTTTGGGGCTGGAGCTGGCACAGCGGCTCCATGCAGTGACAATGCTTGGGGAAGCAAGCCCAGAGAGAAACCACCGCCTTCCTGGCTCGGGCGCTGCTGCAGGGAGAGCGCGGCGCAGGCTGCCGAGGTCACATGGGCTGTGGTTTGTGCACCTGCAGGCGAGGCTTTGATCTCCCGATCAGCCCCTGCGAGGGAATAACGGGCTGTGGGGTGAACATGCTGAGAGTCGGGGGGGTCTGAACGCCTGGGCTGCCCTGTGTGCTGTCAGAGGAGTGAAATGGCCCAGCTCCCTGCTCCTGACCAGGGCACCCACCACGGGGCTGTCCAGGAAGGGATCGACGAGCCTGCACTCACGGGATGGGGCTCTGGCCATGGCAAAGAGGCCTTTCACCGCTGCTGCTCCTGGCACAGCAGAGCTGTAGCAGGGTGAGGGGCTGTTTCTGTTTCCTTCCCTTCCTGACACAGCCCATCTCAGGAGCAATCCCAGCTCCACGGTTCCCATGCTGCGGGGACAGCTGGACACTCGCACCTTGGGCACTCGGGCAAACACAGCGTACGACATGCCCAAAGCTCCCGGTCCCCACAGCGGGGTACAAGGGGCAACAGACCCATTTCCCCATCAGGATCTGCCCTGTCCCACTGGGATGGGCCCCACGATGATGCCCTAGAGCAGCAACTGTGACATCCGCAGTGGAGCCGTGCCTCATATATGGTCATGAAGAGTGCTGGAGAAGTTCATTGGAGGGCTGGGCTGTGTCAGAAGGGAGATAAGCCCTGATAATGTCTAAAAAGGTGCCTGCTGCTTCGATTGGCTCCTCCTGCAGCTGAGCCAGCACCTGCAGATATATATTGGCCTCCCACCTTTGTTGTCCCCTGCGAGTCCTCAGGAGCTGTGTCAGGGAGTGGGGCGCATCAGGGCAGTGCCGTCAGGGCAGAAGGCTGCAGATGGAGGCAGAGGGACTCCTGGTCCCTCGGGTGCTGTGGCTGCTCCTCTGGGTGCAGCTCTGCTGGGGTAAGTGCCTGCTTTCTTGTCCCACAGCCCTGGATCCAATGGGCACCAGTGGGGTCATGGGGATCCCTCTGGAAAAGGGGTTTCATCCCAGAAAGCAGTGAGACAAGGGTCAGGAGGTGCTCAAGTCCATCGACCCTGTGCTGCTCTGGGTGGGAGAAGGGTATTGTTGTTTCCAGGGCTCCTGTGCTTATGGCAGTTGGTGCCTGGGTGTGCTTCTAGACACCTCGTCCTTGGGCACTCTTTCGGGACCCCTGTTCCCCCAGTGCTGTGCCCCTGAAGCTGGTGGTGGGTCAGCTGGTGACTGCAGAGCTCAGCAATCCCCAGGGCACAACCAACTCCCCGGGTGCCCAGGAGGGTTTCTGCACTGTTCGCTGCCCTGTGGTTGGGGTGACCCCAGCCCAAGGAGGGGCAGTTTGTGCCCTGCAGAGAGAAGGGGACCAGGGCATCTGCATCCACAGTCTGGCAGAGAGGTGTCCTTCCCAGGGGCCCTGGCTAAGAGCAGGGGTTGGGCTCATCCCCATGGGCAAGGAAGGAATGAGCACTGGAAGGATTGTGGGGTCATCTTGGTTCTCCCTGGGGACATGGAAAGCCCTGAGGGAGGTGGGTGGGCTTGAGTGGTGACCAGAGCAGGTGGTGGACAGGGGGCTGGGGTCATGGGGGGAGCAGCAGTGTGGGGAGGCCTGGGGGTTTGGGGCTGCTCTTGAGGTGCCTTGCTGGGGAGGAGCGGGTGCCCTGTGCAGAGCCTGGCGTGGTGGCTGGGTGGGCATGGGCAGGATGTGGGGTGCAAGGAGGTGCTGAGGGCTCTGGGATGGGAATGGCCCAGAAGGGCTGGAGCTGGGCGTCTCCCAGCCCAGCCCAGCGCAGCCCGCAGAGAGAGGAGGAACCCCAACACTGCCCTTGGGACAGCCCAGAGGGGAGAGGGCTCACAGCCCCGGTGCCTGGGACTCAGCCCTGGGCAGGGGACCCTGCAAAGCCACAGCGCAGGGCCTCGGCACTCTCCTAACCAGCCCCGTGTCTGTGTTTGAAGGTGCTGCAGAGGTGAGGCTGGAGGCTGGAGGCAGTCACTGTGCTGGGAGAGTGGAGGTGAAACACCAGGACCAGTGGGGGACGGTGTGTGGTTTTGGCTGGGACATGAAAGATGCTGCTGTAGTTTGTAAGCAGCTGGACTGTGGATCTGCTCTCGAAGCCCCTCGGTATGGACGTTTTAGTCGAGGATCTGGCCAGACCTGGCTGAGCGATCTTGAGTGTCAAGGCACCGAGACTGCCCTGTCTGAGTGCAAACACGGTGGTTGGGGTGGACATTACTGCAGTCATGCTTTGGATGCTGGAGTGGTTTGTTCAGGTAAGGAGTCAGCCAGTTCCTCACCTTTGGGGCGGGTCCTGGGATCGGGGACTAACCGGGCTGTGCCCTGAAGGAGAAATGCGTGGGTACCGGAGCAGGCCCTGACGTGGCTGCTCTTGCTGCCGAGCTGGGACTGTTGCTGCTGCTGTCCCTGGGGAAAGCCCCGGGTGAGCCCACCGCGGGTGCGCAGACCCCATCAGGGTCGCGGGGGCTCAGCCCAGCCTCAGGCTGAACCGAAGGGGCTTTTCAGAGAGGAGAAGAGCAGGGCCTGGGGCAGAGGAGCAAGGTGACGGGCAGCACCTTGCACCCTGTGCCCAGGGCCGCCCCATGAGGACCAGCCCCACACGAGCTCGGGGCCTGGCGGCTGCGAGGCCCCTGGCTGCTCCCTCCCACATCACGGCATGCACAGGCCCTGCAGGGTCCTTGGGGCTGTCACAGCCCCATGGGGAACGCGGCCCGTGCAGGCAGCACTGACCCGCTGTCCAGCTGCTCCTGCCGGCCCTCAGCTCCCCACGCTGCCCCGTGCCACAGGGCTTTGCCAGCACTTGCTGACCCTCATCTGCACCTGCTTTTGCAGCGTGCACCAGTGTCAGCCCAGGGCTGCACACGGATCTCCTGTTCCTCTGCCCGGTTGCTGGCCATGACGTGCACAGCCCCAGCAGTGCGCTGTGGCCCTGCCTGGGGACACCTCTCCCCAAGCATGTGTCGGAGGAGACAGCTGGCCCAGACACCGACCCGGTTACAGCTGCACCATTTCTGTGCCTGGGACGTGTCTCCCCTCACAGAGACCCCAACACCCCAGGACACCCCCGGGAACAGGGAGCATTTTGGGCTGCTCTGAGGCGATTCCCCAGCCTGGCTCTGAGCTCCGCAGCACCTGGGCCTGTTTTCCTGGTCCAGGCACTGTGGTGCTGGGGGCCTGTGCCGGACAGTGCCAGGCTCCTGGGGCAGCAGCATTTGCCTGAGCAGTGCCTGTGGCTGTGGGTCCAGGATAGACACAAGCCCTGGAGTGCGATGTGGGTGTGAAAGGAGGTGCAGGTGGGAGCACTGAAGGGTTTGTGTCATCAACACCCACGGACGGCTGCTGCTGGGATGTTCATGGGTCATTTTGGATGTGGCTGCCTTGGAAATCATGTGGGATGCAGGTATGTAACTGCTGGAAGCCTCTGGGAACTCCCCGTCATTGGTGTTTTCTCCAGGATTTGTCCAGCTGGTTGGAGGAGACAGCCCCTGCTCAGGACGTGTAGAGATCAGAGATGGAGACCTGAGGAGAACAGTCTGTGACTCACACTTTGGTCTCAAAGCTGCTGACGTTATCTGCAGGGAGCTGCAGTGTGGCACAGTCCTGTCCATCCCTGGGGCAGCTCATTTTGGAGAGGGGGTCGGTGCCATCTGGGATGAAAAGCTGCAGTGTGTGGGGAATGAATCCCTCCTCTCCTCCTGCCCCAGGATGTCCCTCAGCAACCAGACCTGCACCCATGCGAACGACGCTGGTGTCACTTGCACACGTGAGCATTCAGGGAAGAGGTGTGAAATGCCTCCTGTGAGCTGTGCGCTGCGGGGTAGGGGAGCAGGGAAGTGACTGCGCTGAGCATGGTGCGAGTGCAGGAGGGGTGGAGTCATCTGTAGTCCTGTGTAGACGGAAGTGAAGGAGATGGGATTGAATCTCTGTGACATTTCCCTCTCCACTGATGGATGAGCACAAGCACAAAGTGATCCTCTCTAATTACCCTCTCTCTCCCTTGCACTATATCCAGGGTTCAGGCTGGTGAATGGCAGCACGGTGTGTTCAGGGCGGGTGGAGATCCAGGTGCAGGGGATTTGGGGAACCCTCTGTGATTCTCACTGGGACATCTCTGATGCACACGTTCTCTGTCATCACCTCAACTGTGGATTTGCCGAATCTGTTCCCGGAGGAGGGCATTTTGGGAGAGGAACCGGCCCTGTCTGGAGAGACACCTTCCACTGTGATGGGACCGAATCCCATTTGGGACAGTGCCCTGTGACTGCCCTGGGGGCCTCCTCATGTTCACATGACAACGTTGCTGGTGTTTTTTGCTCAAGTGAGTTCAGGGAAAATGGAAGATTAACTAAACTTGCCCCTTGTGTGTGACATGGCAACCCAAAGCTGGGGAGCCCATGGCAATGACAAGCTGAATTTCTCCCTGGAGAAACCCTGGCTTCCCATGGAGGGGTTCAAAGGGCTTTGCCTGCTCAGGTCTCTGCCTCCCCAGGGCAGCTGGTTCAGGCCCTGCAGACTGCTGCCAGGCCTGGGCTCCTCTGCTGCCCTCCTGCAGCACAGGCACAGGATGGGGCTGTGGGACACAGCTCCACTCAGTGCAGCTGTGAAGGACCCTCCACTCCCTCCTGCAGCACACAGCCCCGTCCCAGACCACAGAGAGCCCTGCAGACCCTGATCCCACCGCCTGCAGGGGCTGCTGTGGGCGCGTCCAGCAGGAGCAATCCCTGAGGCCGAGCTGCAGAGCGGGGCTGGGATTTGCCCTTGCTTCTTGTCAGTATGAACCCCAAACTCATCCTGTTTTGTAAGAAAGGCCCTCGTGCTTCTGCTTCCTGCCCAGGACACAAGCTCCACGTCCCTGATCCCTAGGGATGCAGAGGGGTAGGGACGTGTGGGTTCTCCCCTGGGTGTCTCAGCAGGGGCCAGTCCCAGCGTGGAGATGGAGCAAGGCTTGTGCTCATCCTGTCTGTCACCCAGGCCATTGCACAGGCCAGTGCTTCTTCCTGCTGAAGCTGCTCCACATTCATCATTAAGGACATATCTGGTGGCTCTGGGATTTGCCCTCACCTCCCATGCTTCCCCATCCCTGTCCCTTCCTGAGAAATGACATTTGTAGTCAGCAAGGTTTAGTGACTGGAGGAAAAAAGAAAAAAAAAAAAAACTTGGAAAACTTCCATCCTCAAGTTCCTCACTGTGAGCTGGCTACAGATGGGTGAGTCCCTGGGTGTCCCAGGGCATCAGAAATGGGAGACACATGGCAGGGTGCAGGGCTCCCCGGTGTCACAGAGGGTCCAGGGCACTTTGCCTGTCTCCGAGCAGGATCCTCTGAATCCCTGTGGCTGGTGGGCGGAGGGAGCCGCTGTGACGGGCGAGTGGAGATGCTGCTGCACGGAACGTGGGTCAGAGTCCTGGATGACCAGTGGGATGTGAACGATGCCAGCGTGGTGTGCCGGCAGCTCCAGTGCGGAGAGGCAGAGCGAGCCTACAACCCACCAAAGTCTGAGCGAGGGACGGGCCCCGTGGGGCTGAGAAGGGTCCAGTGTGCAGGGAAGGAGACTCACCTGACCCTCTGCAACACCTCCCTGCCTAAGGCAGTGCCGGAAGGAATTGCGGAGGATGTGGGAGTGGTTTGCTCAGGTGAGTCGCTGACAGTCCCCAACACACTGTGCTCCCCACGGCCGCAAGCCCCTGACAGCTGGGGTTTCTCCCGGCTGCAGGGAGCCGGCAGGTCCGGCTGGTGAACGGGGCAGGGCGCTGTGCCGGGAGAGTGGAGATCTACTACAAGGGCACCTGGGGGACCGTCTGCGACAACTCCTGGGACCTGTCCGACGCCACCGTTGTTTGCCGCCAGCTGGGCTGTGGGGTGGCCATGGAGGCGCCCGGCTCTGCTCATTACGGGGAAGGCTCTGGGCGGATCTGGCTGGACGAGGTGAACTGCTCCGGGGGTGAAGCTGCTCTCTGGGACTGCCCTGCCGAGGCCTGGGGGCAGCACGACTGCATGCACAAAGAGGACGCAGGAGTCGTCTGCTCAGGTCTGTGTGGGGAGCAGTGGTGGGAGCCTGGTGCCCAGGAAGATAGGGATGCAGGGAGAGCAGGGCATGGCCGAGCCTGCCCCTGGCTGCCCTGAGCCCCCTTCCTGCCCCCATCCTGGGAACATCCGTGCACAGTCCTCACTGGAGCTAGTCAGGGTTATAGGGAGAGCACAGACGTGCCCAGGGCTTAGAGGGGAGGGTAGTGCTGCACGTTGGGGACTTCTCTCTGCTCCCTTGGTGAAACAGTGACTTGCTGGCAGTGCCCTCTGCCTGTCTGAGCCCTGGGGTGTCCAGAAGAGTCCCTGCTCCTTGCAGTAAGCCTTCCTGCCCATGGATGCCCTAGAATAACCTGGGGGATTTTCAGGGATGCTCCAGGTTTCTCTCTCCTCAGCCCAGGACCAGCTTGTTCCCCCCCACTTTGTGCCTTTCCTTCCAGAGTTCACGGCCCTGAGGCTGGAGAAGAGCAACGGCTGCTCTGGGCGCCTGCAGGTTTTCTACAATGGGACGTGGGGGAGTGTTTGCTCCAACTCAATGACTCCTGACACCATGTCCCTGGTGTGCAAAGAGCTGGGCTGTGGAGATGAAGGGTTCCTTGAAACAGACCTGCCGTATGGCAGGATATCTGGCCCCACATGGCTGGATCGTGTTGAGTGTGGGAAGATGAACAGCTCCTTTTGGCAGTGTCCCTCTGCTCCCTGGAAGCTGCAGTCATGTGATTACCAACGAGAAGAGACTCACATCACCTGCAGTGGTAAGGCTGGAGCCACCTGGTCACAAAGGCTCACAGCAGGTCCTGCTCCCTGTTCAGCAAGGTGCAATGCAGAGAAAGAGCTTGGAGTGGATTTTACGTTCCATTTTGGACCACTGTGCTGTCAGTGACACAAACAAGACTTCATCTCTCAGAGTGACACGTGTCCATCAGCAATAGCTGTCCTGAGTTCCCTGCGTAGCCCAAGGAGGGGCAGAGGCACCTCCAGGCAGGGTCTCCTCCAGCTCCCCTTGGACACCTCTTGGAGGTGCCTGTTGCTCTCTGTTGCCCATAGAGAGGGCCCAGACAACCACCTTTTAGCTTAGGAAGTCCATGCAGAGCATCGTGCTCATGGCTGTGGTTTGCTGAGGGAACGGGAAGGGGGAGAGTGAAACCAGTCCTGGTGGCTGAGGGTTATGTAGGAAACAGGCAGCGTGCAGGGCACTGCTGGCAGCAGAGCTCAGAGAAGCCTCCCCTCTGGGAACATCCTTCTGCTCCTCTGCTAACCAGGGACCCTTTGGGGGTGAGCAGCCAGGGGTAAGCCTTCAGTGCTGTGCTGTTCTACCCTGAATTACCAGGGATCCAGCTGTGTCCATGAGCAAGGAGGCACTGGGAGGTTCAAGCACAGGTCAGTCCTGCTCCTGTCCACATGACTCCCATGAAGCAGCCCCTTCACCGCAGCATTTCCTTCTGCAGGGAGACGACCAGAAGCCACTCCAGCCCCGGTGGCCGAATGCCCCAACTCTACGAGCTGCACAGGTAGCTGCTCCTCCATGTGCCCTTCTCGCTTGGCCAGGCTCTCCCAGCTGCCCCAGTGACATGGGGGGTTCTGCGTTTTCCAGAGATGGAGAAGATTTGTCCTGTGGGAGGAGAGGACGGGTGCTCAGGCAGAGTGGAGGTTTGGCACCGCGGCTCCTGGGGGACGGTGTGCGATGACTCCTGGGACATGAAGGATGCTGAGGTTGCCTGCAGGCAGCTGGGCTGTGGCCCTGCAGTGTCTGCCCTGCGGAAGGCTGCATTTGGGAAGGGGACAGGTGCCATCTGGCTGGAGCGCGTGGAGTGCAGAGGGACGGAGCGATCTCTCTGGGACTGCTGCACCAAGCCTGGGGACAGCGGTGCCTGCCAGCACAAGGAAGATGCTGCTGTGAATTGCTCCGGTGAGTAGCAGTGCTTCATCCCCTTGTTCCAGGACGTGTTTCCCCAGCTGTGTCCTCACAAGGCCCCAGAGCTCCTCAGAGCAAGGATGCCCCTGGGGAGGTCAGGTGTCTGGTGTCAGGTGGGGAGCAGCTGTTGTGGGGCTGGGTGTCCTCAGGCCTCTGCCCGTGGGTCTCCTGCAACCCCTGTAAGCGCATCCCCTGGTCTGCCAGTGCTGTCCTCCCCACGGCCCAGAGCAGAGGACCCTGGGCCTGTCATGGGGACCCAGAGAAGGACAGTTCAGATGAGACTTTAAGGGGATGTCCACATACACACACACACACACGCACACACACACACCCCTCTATCTCTCTGTCTGCTCTGCAGCTGCACCGAGGACGACAACGTCACCTCCTCAAGCAGGTAACCTCCCCTCCTCCCTGGGGTTGATCCCTCTGGGGCCAGGTTGTGTCCTGCAGCCCGAGGGAAGGGGCTCTGTGCTGGGGTGCGAAGTCCCGGATAGGAGGCCCTGGGGTGGGAGCAGGTGGCTTTGGGGAGGGCTGTGACTCACCCAGCAGGCTGGGAACTGCCCTGTGACCCAACCCTGTGCCCCCACCCCCTGCTGCCGTGTGTGTGTGGGGGGGGTCAGGACTGGGATGCCCCTGGACCCCCACCTCCCCCAGGCCAGGGGCTGCCTCGTCCATGTCCCTGCCCATGCAGATCTCACCCAGGGCCGTGCGAGGGACTGCGGGAGAATCTCGGTGCCTGTCGTCATCTGCATCATCCTGGGGGCCCTGCTCTGCCTGCTGCTGGCCCTCCTGGTGGGACAAGTGCGAAGTGCCAGGGCTCAGCGCAGAGGTGGGTCCTTCCCCATCGGTCCCAGGGTGGGCGATGCCTCTTGGCAGCCCCGCGGGTGCTGTGGGGTGTCTGTGAGGGGCACAGATGGAGCTGGGGTGGGGGTGCTGCCTCCTGCCCTATTCCCTGCCCCTCCACTGTCTGTCTGTGGGACAGCAGCAACCAGGGGAGGAGAGAGTCCAGATGCAGGAGGAGATGGTGATGGGCGAGGAGAGAAATGGCAGTGAGGGGCTGGCGGAGATGGGAGCAGCAGCTGGCTGTGCTCTGGGCAGTGCTGGAGGGGAGGCTGTGGGGCAGGAGCGGTGCCGGGAGGAGCCCAGGGCAGGGGGTCTCTCAGTGCGGGTGTCCGGTCCCCAGGCTGCTCTCTCTGCCCAGCCCTGCCCACCCATGGCAGGGCAGGGCCGTGTTATGGACCCATCTGGCAGAGAGCGGGGAGCTCCCCTGGGAGAGGAGCTGTGGGAGCTGCTCCAGGGTCAGACCAGGGACCGGACTCGGTGCCAAAAGGGGCATGGGGCTGTCTCTGAAGGGACAGGGTGAGGGTGACGTTGTCCCAGACCATCTCCACAGGGACGTTGCTGTCACTGGGGACATGGCAGTGGTGCCTGGACAGAGCAGTGGGGCTGGGCTGTGGGGTCAGTGCTGGTGTGGTCTGGGGGGAAGGGCTGGGTGACCACATCGGAGTCTGGTCTCCTGTCTCCATGTCGCTGTGCCGACCCTGCCTCTGTCGCCATGCTCCAGGAGGTCTCTGGAGCCCTTCTCTGAGGCCGTGTACCAGGAGATCGACTACAGCTTGACATGGGAGAAGCAGGCGATGTTCGGTCGCTCAGGTCGGTGTGGGTCCGCTTTGGAGGGAGCACGTCTGCAGGGCCCTTTCCCCCAGCCCTGACCCAGGAAAGGACCTTGGCAGCCCCCAGGCCAGTGGTCCCCACAGCACTGGGCCATGGGGTCTGTGGGGAGAGCAGCCCAGTGAGGAGCTTCCTCCCCACCAGCTCTGCCCATCCCAGCCCAGGGCACAGCTCCTCCCTGCCTGCCAGGCTGCCTGTCCAGGGTTGTACCTGGTGGGTGAGGGAAGGGGCTGTTCCAGGGCAGCTCCGAAAGGCCCTTTGAGATGGGGTTTGTCCCATGGGAGCAGGACGAGCCCCAAGCCCTCCTCCCCGTGCAGTCCCTGCTGTGTGGGTCCCCGTCCCCAGCAGTGCTGGCCATGAGCATGGTCAGCAGGGCTCACCCCAATAACACCCGCTGCTCCTCTCGCCAGGCTCCTCTTTGGAGGGGTCCCTGACCAAGCTGCAGCCTGAGCCTGGGGACAGCGAGGAGGAGGACGGTCCTGGGTCAGCACCAGGTAATGGAGGGTGAGGCAGAGGAAGGGTTGGTCTCTCCTCCCTGTAGCTGTGTGACCAACAGCGGTGTCACTGAGTGTCACCATCAGGGTGGGGAGGAATCGCCCTCGGGAGTCACTCCAGAGCCCTGCAGAGCATGTGAGGATCGCACATGCCCGTCTGAGCTGGATGTCTGCAGCCCTGTGCCCCAGCGGGTCGCAGAGGGACTTCCCAGGCTCAACTTATCCCTGCCTCCGTCAGGCCCCAAGCTCACTCTGAGGCATTGACGCCTCCCTGAGCACACAGGGAGTCTCCATAGCCAGATCCGGTGCAGATCCCGGCACTGCTGACCCTGCAGCTGGGCGAGAGGGATCCCCACTGCCATATGCATGCTCCCACAACCCCGGGGGAGGTGGGACGGATGCTGAGTTTCCTGTGGCCATGCCAACACCAGCATCTCAGCCCCTCATACCTACACATCCTTCCTTCCTCTGCTCTGCAGGAGGGCTCTTCTCATTGCCACCAGCTCCCCTCTCCTTTCAGATGTCCCTGTCCTGCCCAGAGGTGACCCAGCAGATGGCTATGATGATGCCAGAGAAGTCTCTGACCCCGGGGAGGATCTTGTTCCTGGGCAGCGAGACTGGGAAGTGCCCAGGGAAGCGAAGGAGGGAAACAGGCCTGTGGAGGCACAGAGAGGTGAGGGGGAAGTGCATGCTGCCGGGTCCTGGGGTGCCGTCCCCAGTGCCCGGAGAGTCACTGCTTACTGATAGCCCGACCTCCCGGGACAGGGAGGGAACCTGCACCAGGAGTTTTCCTGGTGGGGAAACTGGGGTGGGATAAGGGGCTGGACATCTTGGGACAGTGAGAGGAGGGAGAGGAAGGGGATTTACAGCCCAGGAGGGGCACGTGCATGGGGCCAACTGCAATGCACCGGCCTTGCTGCTTCCAGAGGGGAGCCTGCACTCCTGGGGAAGTGACGGGGCCCCAGGAGCCAAGAGAGACGCCCCACCCCTGCTCCCCACAGACACGGGGTACGATGATGCTGAAGAGGCAGCTCTGATACATCCCCATGAGGACACCAAGGCTGAGAGGCTGGACCCTGGTGCCCAAAGGTCCCTGAGCCCAGGGCCAGGAGAGCCCACCCCTGCCATGCGGTTGGGTGCACCTGGGATGGAAGAGAGGTCTGTGCAGCTGGGAGAGCCATGAGTGCCAGAGACCAGTCTTCCTTCTCCCACTGGTAGCAGAAAGAGCTGGGCATTTTGTCTATTTTTATTTGTCTGCTTCTATGCCATGCATTGGTATTTGTTCTTATTAAAACCATTTGGGAGTTTGATCCAGAGCTGGTGCTTCCCTCCCCAGGTGTCAGGGAGGGCAAAGCACCAAGAACCAGCAGTGGGGAAGGGACACATCTCGGGACCAGCAGGCTCTGAGACAGGCTGTGCGCCTGCAAGTGCCCGTGGACCCTGGAGTGCGGGAATAGTGAACAGTCCAGCTGGAGGATATTCCTGCTGGCAGAGACATTTCCATCCTGCAAACCACACGCAGAGCTTCCAGCCAAACTTGGTCTCTCTGCAGGGTCCCGTAATGCCCCTCTGGGCGGGGAGGTCCAGTCTCCTCACCCTGGGAGTGCCCCTGCTTGCTCCTTTCCCAGGGCCTCTGCCCAGGCCACCCTGGTCCCAGGCAAGGATGCCACCACCGAGAGGCAGTGACAGGGTTGGTCCTGGGCTGTGGCCCCACAGCAGTGAGCCTGGAGGTGACAGCAGATCCCTGAACACCCCAGCCAGCCCCAGAGGGGCTCATTGCCTGGGGACCATCTCCCCACAGCAGTTGGGAGGCAGCTCTGCTTCCCGCTGACCCTGCACATGGTGCAGAGCAGCTTGTTGAGGTGCCAGGGGCTGGGATTTCCCCTCCTGTGGCTCCACAGGATCTCCCATTTCCAGGGGCTGCTCCTGGCTCCCGTGGCCCTCACGGACCCCCGAGCACTCCTGGCACAGCCCAGAGCTGGCTCCTTCCTGGCAGGGGCTGTGAGGCACCAGGGCTCAGGGAAGCCCTGGGATGCCCCCCTGCTCCCATCCACCCCCACCCCTCTGCCTTCTTGGTGATGTGCTGCAAGGGCAGAAGAAGGAGCTGCCTCAGCTGGGGCACCAGTTTGTGTCTGTGCAGGGGAATATCTGCGTGCAGACGCAGGGGACGGGAGCAGTCAGTGACAGGAGAGGACATTTCCTTCAGCAGGGTGGGAGGCAGAAGAGGGAGAGGGCAGTGGGGTGGAGAAGGGACCACCACAATATGCGGGCTCCAGCCCAAAGTCACGATTCAGCCCCCGGCCTTGGGACAGGCCCATCCCTGAAGATGCTCACAAGGGCATATTTCCATGGAGAGAAGATTTCACGCCCATCCCTAAAGCAGGTGCCAATGGGAGCTGAGAGAGGATCCCTGGTCCTAGGCCGGGTTTTAACCAACTGCGCCCCAGCACCCACAGGTGAGAAACTTCTCACACAGGAGCTGAGTGGGGAGGAGGGTTCAGCAGCTGTGCAGCATCTGGCACCCAAACTGCCCTCCCTCCTCCAGCTGGGGGGGGGGGGTCTCCGCACCCTGCTGGCTCTTCCTGATGGGTTCCCCATGCCACACACTGATGGGCAGCGGGGCTCAGACCAAACGCACAAAAACACACTCCGCCTTCACCCTGGCTCATTTCCTTTCCTGTTCCCTACTTTTTGCCTTGCATTTTTCTCTTTCCTTCCTTTTCTCATCCCCCCACCCCACCACTTATGCATCCATCCTCCACTCATTTACCGATTTCAGCCTTGGCAGGCACAGGAAAGCATGGGGCCACGCCACTGCCGTCAGCTCTCCCTGCCCAGCTGCCCCAGCACAGCTCGCCTCTCCCCCGCAACAGGCACCATCAGGCCAGGAGACAAAATCAGATGTCTCTGCCCAGGGTCTGGGGCCTCTCTTGGGGAGGCAGAGGATAACGTCCCCAGCCCCAGTGCTGCCCAGCGCTGACTCGGCTTCACAGGAGGGTTTCAGCTCTGGGTCCCAGGAGGGGCAGCTCTCCTCTGCCCCAGCAGCCAAGCCACAGCCCGGCAGTGGGGCTGTGTGAGCCCCCTCCATCCCCCCAGCCGGGGCAGGGCAAAGCTGGGCTCCCTGCTGGGAACAGCCGCAGGTCGGTAGTGCTGCAAATAGCAGGATCCTGCCCTCGAGGAGAGGAGGGAGCCAGCGGCTGTCACCAGCACCCTCTCCCATGGCAGCGTTTCCCCATGTTGGGCTGGGAACTCCTCCAGCCCCAGGCCCTGTACTGACCCTCCATGGGCAGCAGCATGTCCCAGGGCTGGGGATGTCTTGGCTCCTCTCCAGGACAGAGCCCTGCTGCTGGGGACCTTGCAGGATGGCTGGGCCGTGTGTGCAGAGCTGGGGAGGGATCACAGGAGAGGCCTGGACCTGCAGTGTAGGCGTAAGGGAAAAGTACCAGCACTGCTCAGCGAGGGCTCTCAGACATCTCTGTCCCACTGGCCTCAGGGCTCAGCCCCAGCAGCCCTGCATGTGCCAGGGCAGGGGGACACTGGGGCGCAGAGGGGCTCTTGCTCTGGGGCAGACACCTCCATGCTGGAGCACCCGCTCTGCAGGGACCTCGTCCTGTGCCAGGCGCCCCTAACCAGCCTCTTCTGCCCTGGAGCTCTGCCCACGCCGAGCTGTGGCAAAGACCGAGATTTACACCTCGGGACCATAGCGCAGTGTGAGCAAGGGCCGGATCCTGCTCCCTCCCCTCGCTGCTCCCAGACCAGCCGCTCTCCCCTCGGGGCTGGACAGGGGCCCTGCACGAGCCCTGGGCTCTGGGACTTGCGCAGCCGCGGGGAGCGCAGGGCTCAGCTGGCGCTTGGTGCCACGTCCAGCCCTCAGCTGTGCTGCAGGAGAGCTGGGCTGTGCCGGCCCC
Source organism: Apteryx mantelli (assembly GCF_036417845.1). Lineage (NCBI taxonomy): Eukaryota > Metazoa > Chordata > Aves > Apterygiformes > Apterygidae > Apteryx > Apteryx mantelli. The sequence goes on from NC_089997.1 coordinate 6,047,628, forward strand.
GATCAGGGTCTGCCCTGCCCTCCTGCCCCTTTCCGGGAACACGGCCCTGCTCAGCCTGGCTCTGGCCCCACATGCACTGCTCTCTGCCAGGGACACCCATGGTGTCACCAGCACAGCCCCAGGGAGGTGGGGAAGCGCAGGGGTGACCCTGGGGGCTCCGGGGGGAGCTGGGGCTCAGACACCACCTCTGTCCCCAGGACCTGGAGCCTCCCTGCTGGCAGCCCCTGCCCTGAGACAGCCCCCTCCCTCCCCAGCCCCTGGCCCCTCTCTCCCTGTGGGAGATGCAGGACTCAAGCCTGAGCCCAGTGGGAGTGGGGGTTTCCCATGGGGACGGGGGTTGGGTTTGCAGCACCCATGTGCATTACTCACCTCCATGGGGGTCTTGCTCTGTGAACACCCTTCTCCCATGGGCTTCCCACAGTCTGGCTGGAGACAAGTGGTGCCAGCTCTGCTCAGCCCCATGGCCCCTCCACCATGGTGTTAGCACCCACTCAGCCAGTCCTGGGGCTGTGTCAGCCCCTGCCCTTCCCCACAGGGACATGCAGGGCTGGGCTCAGCCCTCACATGAAGGACAGGCTCTCCCCGAGGGCTGGAGCAGGGACCTCTCTGCTCAGCTGCAGAAACGTCACTACACTCACACACATGGACATGGGCCAGAGATGGACAAAGAGTGACAAAATGAAGATAGGCCTGTTCCATCCCTCGGATGATGTTTTTGGCATGCCCAGCAGATATTTGCCAGGTCCAAATCTCTCACCTTGGCTGCAGGAAACAGCATGTCTGCTCTGAAGCTCCATGCAGAGCCCACAGCAGGGGCAGAGGGGCACAGCACAAGTGCCTGGGTCCATAACCAGGAGGTGATGGATCAAAATGATTTGTTTGCTTCACAAACATTCATAGACAAAGTGTTTGTTAAAAAAAAAAAAATATATTGATTTGGCTCTTTTGCTAAGATAATGCTCATTTAGGGAATCCAAACCTCTTGAACAAGATTGCTTGGTTGCTGTCCAGCTGTTAATGGTATTGTCTGTCACAAGTGTCCTTGCAACAGCATCTTCACCTGGGTCAGGTGACAGTCCCTCAGGGGGGTTGTTTCAGTGAATCCTGATAATCCAGCTGGCCTGTGGTCCCATATAACCACTCCAGAGAATACACGATCCACTCCCATTGATATAGGACTATATCAGATAAATTTGAATGTCATCCTTGTATCACAGGCATAACTTCAATTCCAAAGATCTTGCCACACTGCAAAAGAAGTGACATCCTTATCTCAGCTTGCCCCCCTTTACCTGCCTGTCTCTCTCTTCCCTCTCCCAAAGCTCTCCTTTCGGCTCAGGGGAGTTTTCTGATGTTCTTGATGACCTCACAACACCTCCCTGCTGACCTACATGCTAATGGCCAATCCAGCTGATGCAAGGAATTGACTTCACAATAAACATCCAACACATCGCTCTAACTCATCTCTCCCTCTCCCCTCCCCTGAGCTCTGCTCTCCATGGGGAAGGTTTTCTGACCTGCTTCATGACCTCACAGTGCCTGCCAGCTTGCTGCCCAATCAGATTGCTGCAGTAGAAGTGACCTCACAAACCAGCTCCCAGTCATGCTACATTTCCATTTCCATTTCCCTGCCCCCTTCAGGAACTCTCCTCTCTCCTGGGGGCTTCCTCCTGCCCTTCATGACCTCACAGTGCCCACCCACCTGCCTGCCTGCTGCTGACCAGTCAGGCTGCAGTCATAGAGGTGACCTCACAATCACTATGCCAGCAGTGTCATGATCATCTGCCTCTTCCTCCCTCCAGGCTCTCACCTCTACCTCATGGACTTTGTCATGTCCCTGATGACCTCACATGCCTGCCCACCTGCTGCTGGCCAATCAGCTGCTGTGAAAGGAGACACCTCACAATCAAAGCCACCAATGTCACCTTCACCTGTCCCTCCCTCCTGCCTCCTCCCAAGCTCTCCTTGCTGATGGGCAGCCTCTGTGATGCTGTTCATGACCTCATAATGCCGCCTGCCCACTGCTGGCCAATCAGGGAAGTGTAATGGAAGTGACCTCACAACCAACACACCAGCCATTGTGCTTCTGCCTGACTCTCCCTCTCCTGCTCCCTCTCCTGCTCCCACTCCCACCTCCCCAGCTGCTGAATCAGCTCCTGTCACCTGCAGTGACCCCAGTGCCTGCTCACCTGCTGCTGGCCAGGAGCTGCTGGGACAGGAGTGACTCACCAGTGATGTCCCAGCTGGCACCTCCACCTGCCTCCCCTCCTGCTGAGCTCTCACCTCCAGTGGTCAGGTGCATCTGATGGGCCTGATGCCCTCACAGTGCCTGTCTGCCTGCCCAGGGCAATCCTGCTGCTGCAGCTGAAATAACCTCCCAGCCAGCATCCAGTCCTCTCACCTTTGTGCATGCTACTGACTCTTGTCTCACAGGGCTGCCATCTCTCCTGAGATGCACTTGATGACCTCTCAGCTCCTGCCTGTTTGCCTGCTGCTGGCCAATCAGGTTGTTGCAATAGTAGCGACATAATGATGTCATTTCACCTGGGCAGGCTTTCTGATGATCTGCCTGGGCTCTTCCCACATGGGGAGCTCCACTTCCCACATGACACCCTGTCAGAGGGCAAGCCTACAAATTTTGGAGAGGAGCAATGTACCCTGTTCCCAGCCCTCACCCTTGTTGGGGGGGAGGGATGGAGATTCAGGACAAAAGCTTCCCCTGGAGATGCTGGGGATTGAACCCAGGACCTCCTGCATGCAAAGCAGGTGCTCTTCACTGAGCTACATCCCCTAAGAGCCTGCTGAGGGGTGGGACATACTCTTGTCCCATGATGTGCCCCTGACAAGCACAGCCCTGTTGGCCCCTGGTGCCCTGAGAGCCTCAGCAGAAAGCAGCATTTGAACCCTCCTGCTGGGCCACAGGCTGGGATGAGGGAAGCTGAGATCACCTCTCAGCTGGGGCTGGTCCTGCACCAGGGCTGCATCATGGAGTGCTGCCCCTTCAACATCTCTGCAGTTGATAGGGGCAGGAGAAGACTCTTGCTGCAGGCGCTGCTCCCACACTCTGGCCCTTCCAGGGAGGGTCAATGGAGAGGAGCAAACTCCTTCCCTGAGTCACCTCTGCCACCCCGTGCAGCACTGCTGTGTGTGTGTCACCCCTGTCTTCAATGCCAGCAGCAGGAGCAAATGGGGTGAGGGAAATGCCCTCCCCAGGGTGATGTGCCCACAGCTCCAGTTGCCCCCTGGCGTGTGCATTGGAAGGGCCATGAAAGCAGGCAGAGCCGATCCTGGGCAGGGAGCTGCCCACAGCCCCTCACCTAGGTATTAGGCCTCCCTCTGCACTGCTCTGCCCACCAGCACCTGGCAGTGGGCAAATGGCAGTGTCCCCTTCCCTGGGGCTGGGGACGTGCCTGGGATCAGGGACATTCCCATTTCTGCAGCACCAGGAACTGGACACTGGAGCTGCCCCAGGAGAGCACCAGGTGGGGGTCTCTGTGGCGCAGCAGGTAGCGCATTCGGCTGTTAACCGAAAGGTTGGTGGTTCAAGCCCACCCAGGGACGTTGCCCTGTTGGTGGGGTGCCTGGGGGATTGTGCTGCCCAGCACCCTGGGTTTTGCTCACAGTCACCATGTCCCAGCTCTGGGACAGCAGATCTGCTGCTGCCTGGGACATGCATCTTGCTGTGGGACGTCCTTTCTAGACCATGGGGGATGGCCAGAGAGGCAGCACAGAGGATGTACATGTGTCCTGTTGACCCTGAGCTGAGCTGACTTGTCCCATCCCCTTGCCTGATGGGAAGGACAGAGGAGGGAAGAGTGTGTGTCAGTGCCAGGTGGTTGTGTCTGTACGTCTCATTACTGAATGGGAATGGGGAGAAGGGAGGGTGCAGTGCCACGGGGCAGGGAAAGAGCCCAGCTGAGTGCCCGCTCCAGAAACTGTGTGGGGACGTGGGAGCGATTCAGACATCTGCCTGATGTGTAGACAGCTCTGCCAGAGATCCCCCACCCTGTGGCAGGGTCAGTCCTTCATCTACCCCAAGCACAACATCAGGGTAGAGGACAGTGCTCTCCATCCAGGCTGTGCTTGATCCTTAGCCGGAATTTTTGGCTGGAGAGAGGCTGAGTCTGGAGACACAGAGGGATGTCCTGGGTTGCAGTCGCAGCTGAGCTCCTGATGGGAGAGCAGGGTTCAGCAGCAGCAAGAGCTGCCAAGATGGCCAATGCAGCATGTGGGGCTGCAGGAGCAGGGCTTCTCCCTCCGTGTGGGGACAGGAGGCTGCAAGGTGCTGCAGCTGGGCTGGGCAGGGCAGCCTGATGGGTGAGTACATTTGGGTAAGGAAAGGGTTTTTTTTTGTGCTGTGAGCTGGTACTGAGTGGATAGAGAACACAAAAGCAAGTCTGTGTGCAATGTTCAGGAGATATTAAAAAAAAAAAAAGAAAGTAAATTTGGAGAGCAAACCTGACTGCCAGTCTTTGATCTGGGGCTGCTGTGAAGTCATGGTTTTACAGGCAGCTTTTAGCCTCCCTGCTAGACCCCAGGGGAGTCACTGCCTTTCTGCCCTGCCTTGCGCCCTTTCAGCAGGAAGGAGCTGATGCAGAGGGATGTTCAGTAGGGGTCCCAGACAGATCCCTCTGTGCTCTTCCTCACACTGAAGACCCTGCTCCCTGCGCAGCTGGTTAAACAGCCCCCTCCCTGCCACTCGCATTCAGCGCTTCTCCCTCTACATCTGCTGGGCCAGGACACCAAGGACAGACCCCACTCTGCACTCTGCTTTGTCTCTTGCTATACAAATCCCATCCTTTTCCACAAATGCAATCTTTCTCCCTCGCAGGCCCACTGCCCTTCGGAGGGCAAGGGCCAGGCTGCCTACTCACCCCTCCATCTCAGTCAGACATCTCTCATAGCATCGCAAATGAGGGGAAGAAATTGCCATGGGCAGAGCAGGAACTTTTAATGCAACCCTACTGGGAGGTTTGGCAGGTCAGATCAAATGACCCCAAACACCCCTTAGGACCTCAGCGTTTACTCTCAGTATCAGTGTTCATGGCCTCACTTGAGCTTCCCCAACAGCCGGCAGCCCAACTATGGGACTTTAATAACGCTGGGACTTCGCTTGGACCACAAGCCCCCTTCCTCACGGTTCCTTGCCTCTTACGGATGCTTCTGGAAAACAGCTCCAGAGGAAGCACTGGGGTTTCTTCAGATGAGTTCTCCAAAAGTACTCTTCTCTCTTCACTTGCCTTGCTTCAAAGGGCAGTGTTCCCTTCCTTGGGGCTGGGAATGTGGCAGGGATCAGGGACATTCCCATTCCTGCAGCACCAGGGACTGGATACTGGAGCTGCCCCAGCTGCTCCAGTTTGTGCTTGATCCTGGCCTGACCTGTTGGCTGGAGAGAGTTGCTCTTCAGCAAAAGGCACAGGAAAGGGAAACCTTCCCAGGGCTTCAGATCAGAGGAAAGACAAGAATCCCCTCCCCCATTACTCTGAAGTGATATTCCACCTGGGGGGCCACAGAAAAGAAACAGCAAAGATTATCACTGGCATCTGGTATTTTCCAGTGCACAAAGGTCATTTCTCATCCTCCCTTCTGCCCCTTGTCTTCAGCCTTCCTGTCAGTGCTCTTATGCCCCTAAGCTAATACTGGCAGGTCCGCAAATTGCATTTTTGATCTGACCAATGAGCTAAATGATCACTGAGCTAAACAGAAACTGTCCATCTCCTATCCCTGAAAGGCCCAGCAGGTACATTCCCTCTAGAAACAGGGTCAAAGGGGAGGTGTTCTTCTGAGGTGTTTCCTGAGAATGCAGCAGTGACAAATGCATTGCAAAACTACAGCATGACCTGCACCTTTTAAAGCAAGGCTCAGACAAGGTCGGTCAATGGCCAAATGAACATGCAGGAAGGGGTCTTTCATACTCACTGCCCATAGAACTGCACTTTTCCACAAGCCCATACGGCACAAGGAGGACCTCAGTCAGTAGCACGTACCTCTCCTGGCTGCCTCTGGATTCTTGTAACCAGTTTCTCAGGTGGCGGCATGCCTTCAGCACTGCCCTTCCTCCTGCCTCGCTCCACCTTCCTTGAGCAGCTCCCTTGGATGCCTGGCAGCACGCTGAAAATACACATTGTGGGGAGGTGGTGTGAGCACAGGCGGAGTTTGGTCTCCGTCCTGTACTCACAAGCTGGGCAGAGACAGAGATCACCCCCAGGTGAAATGCCCAGGGCTGCATGATGTGCCCGCAGGAATGCTCAGCATGCCCAGATACAGGCTCTGTCTTGATGCGGCAAGGAGAGCAGCAGGGTCCTTTATAAAGACAGGCTCTAAGAGACACAGTTACCCCATCCTCGCAAATGTATTAAACACTGCTCGATGGCCTCAGCTACCACTTGTTTAGGTATGGAAAACTGATTGTTCCTGGACACCCAGAGTCAAAGAAGGAGAAAGTGGTCAGGGGTGTAAAGGCATTCCTGCCATCGAGGGATCAGGAGTCACTGCGACATGTGATAAAAGATATTCAGAGCTACTATGAACCTGGTGTCCAGAGGAAACATCTCACCCAAACAAGCACAAGGGTCCAGGGTCACTCTCATCCATTCCTCCAAGTGTCTCACCTGCCATGAGGCGCTTTGCCCTCAGCTTTCTTCCCCTTTCCTTTCTGCATAGTCAGAGCTGTTATTTTGGCTGGAGGATATCTCTCTCTCAAGAGGAGGTGCTTGGCAGGAAGATTTCCTGTAAGCAGGAGACAAGAAAACACCTCAGGATAGAATTGCAGAGACCTTTTGAAAAGGAAGGATATGCAGATCTGATCAAGCCTGTGATAAAACTGTGAGGCTTCCAGCTGATTCCTTTTATGCCTTGTTTCCTGGGTGGTCTTTGGCCCTTCCGGACACTGGCTTCTCTCTGTCTTTTAGATTTTACTGTGCAACATCATTTCTTGTGGTACTGTTTTTTCTGTTCTTTCATGTTCTATCCTAGTCACATTACGAAAAAGGAGGCTTGCTGGGATGTACTGGTGAATGAACAGAGTCTCTCTGGGGGCAACAATTTCACACAAGGGGAGCAGATCCTTGGATCTGTCTACTGATCTCATATGCCTGCAGTTCCTCTGGTGACACAGTCAACCCAAAGGCACTGTTTTGGGGATGTTTATGAGAAATTCGGAAAGAAAGGTAAGAACTCCTTGCTTTGAAAATGAAGGAAGTCTTGGCATAGGTTACCAGACTTTGTACTATCTACTCAAGGTGACTCTTCCCACCACTTGAAAATACACTGATTCCATGAAATAGCTCAGCCCCTCCATTACATACAGCTCCAGGCACAATTTAGGATTCACATTGCCCAAGGACAGTTCTCAAGTTTGCCTCCCTTCTGCACCAACGCCTCAAAATAAGAGCAGTTTGCAGTGCACGCCAGGGCACTGAGTCCCGTGCAGATGGGGGAAAGTTTAACTTGGAGGTATCAGCTGCAGGTGGGAGTGTTGGGCTGCCCCAAGGTCTTGTTCCCTCAGGACTCACTTGAGATTTCCCATATTGGTAAGCAGCATCACCTCTAGTGCCTCATGCTACATGAGACATCCCACTGTCACCTTGGCTCCAATGCCCTGCCAAAGAGGACAGAGGGAGAAGACACAAACCCCTGCCAGGAACCAGCTGCTTCATTACCTTTCTTGCCACTGGACTCATCTTTTCCCATCTCTTCTTCCCGGGTCGGCTTCACAGGTGCCACGGGTGGTTTTCTAGCTGTACTCTCAAACTTGTACCTGGAAACAGGAAAAAGAAACCAGTCTAAAGGGAGGGCACCACACTTCCTTTGCCCCTTGGGTGAATAATGAGGACACAGGGGCATTTGGGAGCTACTGGGAAGTCCATCTTTTTCCAAAGCAGAATATGAAGAATACGTCAGATGCTGGAGGAGTGCAGTAGCAAGCTGAGTGACATCGTGAAGACCTCGAGAACCTAGAGGGGCATGAGCTTCCTCATCAGGCCCTTTGAGAGCTTTCCTAGCCTTCCTATGAGAAAGCTCATTTTAACCCAGATCCTCTGTGCTGCTGTTCTGACCATCTCCCATCTCCCGTTCAATGTTCATGTCCAGGCACAACACAATAGTCTTCTTTCCTACAGCTTTCCAGCACCGTTTCTAATTCCCGTCTCACCCTCCAACTCATTTGCAGGCCCTCCCAAGCTCATGTCCATCCATCTGTAAAAAGGAACCTCCATCTCCCAGACAAGTAATGGAACAAAACACTGAGCATGATGGGAGCCAGGACAAAGCTCTCCAAAACCCCACTGGGCACACGCTTCACTTTGGCCTAGATAGGCCTCCCACAAAAAAACTTTTGACCCAAGGAAACACATTCAGGACACATTTGATTCATGCAGGTCTCACAGAAGACATGAAAATGTCCCAAGCCAGCAACTAGTAGGGACCTGCACTTTGATGCACATTTCAAAGAGTTACTCTCAGATGAATTTCTGAGCAGCCTTCACAAGCACTGGTAACACAATGCTACCAAACATGCCATGAGAAGCTGCTCGCTTGGCCTCCCAGGGGCTAAGAAGCAAACATACTCGCTCAGGAAAGATGATGACATGACCAGAATGGGTCTGAGAAGCAGCAGTTTTGGTGCCTGAGAGGACTGAATCCCTCATCTCTGGCATCTGCAAAGTGACAGACACGTGTGAGGTGATGCCAAGAAAATTATCTCAGTGCTCACAAGGGCAGCAAACTTTTCCACTGCTCAGAGAAGAAGCTGCCTCACTGAAATGCTGAATTTCTCCACTCCTCTCAACAGTCCCTCAGTTATGAAGCACAGAAGCTGGAAGGAAATTAATGAGAGAGGGTAAGAACACTGTCAGGCTTTTTGCAAGGCTGAGAATCCAGAGACTCAGTCAGGAGACTAGGTCTTTCCTAATGCAGAAGCTGATGGAGGCAAGCACACGAGAAGGCATTTCACTAGTTGGGATTCCTGGCGGCTGCATTTTCCCTGCCGGCTTGATGTGGGGTTAACCACACAGTCTCTCCTAACATTCAGACAACTGCCTCTGCACCATAGAGAAATGGAGAGGCAAAGCGGGTAACAACTGGGAGGGCCAAACTTCTGGGGTGTGTTCAAGGGGCAGCTGCTCTGGGACCCACTGCAACAAAGGCTGGAGAAAAGGCCCTGGCCCAGAGAATGGACTGAAAAGACATCACGGACTAGGACAGAAGGAAGAGACAGAGCTGGGAAGCAGCGCTGGCCTACAGCCTGCTTGCATCTCTGCCTTAACCCTCGAGGGGCTCACCTCAGCCTGCTTTCACATCTCACCTTTCCAGATGCACCCGAAAGACCAGCATGAAGGACAGAGCTGCACTAGAGACCTGGGGAAAGACATTGGGCTCAAACGATTCTCTCTGGGACACACCCACTGCGAGCAGATGCACACATTAGGACAGAAAGACCCCCTTCATGCTGGTGACACTCCAGGGCACTGGGAAGAGCTGGTCAGCACAACTAGACCAACACAGCAAAAGCAGCAACAGGGGGCTGGTCCAATATGGGCCTTGGTCTGCCTGGGCCTCTGCTTCCTGCCCAGAGACTGGGGTCAGCAATGATCCCTGCAAAAACAAACCTACACAGACACAGACCTAGAAACGCTACAGAGCAAGAGCATGAGAGTGATAAATATTCTGACCAGCTGCCATTTGGGAGAGATGAAACACACTCAGGCCCTCCAGATGCAAAGAGAGAGGACTGAGGTCAACAGAGATTTCACAGCGATGTCTGACATCCCCACTGATCCAGGCAAGGGGAGGAGGGATCCATTACTATTCCTCACCACACCAGAGCTCAAGGGCATCCCATGAAGGGATCAGGCCAAGCTTCCAAAGGGACACACAGAAATATTGTTACACAGCTTAAGGGGAAACTGCTGAACTCACTGCCTTACCATCCCAGGCACAGCCAAAGGACACATGGGTTCAAATGTCACCACTAAAGGGCACTAAACCATGGCTTTCTGGAAGGAGGGAAGTCTACCTGGAAAAAACACACAAGACCTGCCCTTTCCTTGGACTTTTTTCCCTCAGCACATGGAAACAGGCTCCCGGGCTGGACGAATCTATGGGTGGACCCAGCACAGCTATTCCCAGGGTGGTCTTTGTTGCCAAATCCTCTGAATGCTCAAGACAAACTGTCTAGGGAGCTGGCATTACTCTAGGCCAGGACCGTATATGTGCTTAAACAGGTCATGGCAGGCTAATAGAACTGCAGTCACTTGTGATTTAAAAAAGGACTGCAAGTAGTGCTGGAGAAATGGAAAACTTACCCCAAGAAGAACTTCTACCAGCTGCTCCGTCCCATTCAGCCTTCTCAGAAAGTCTCTGTAAAATCTCATTTTCACATCTACTCCTTGAATAACAAGCATGCCAATGTCCTTCAACACAAGGGCAACATTCTTCCCACTCTCCAGGCAGCGGGAGAAAAGACGCATGGTCTCTTCTATGCAAGCCTCCACTGTTTTCCGAGGAACAGAGATGTCCGAGGCTATGCGAGCATACTTCAGGGGCTCGGAGAGCTTATGACCCAGGAAGCAGAAAAAGAGGAACAAAGTCACTAGCGGAGCAGGCTAAAACAGAGCATTGGCAGCTTTGAGGTCTTCAAGCAAGACACTGCTACAGAGCTGTCTTCTTTAACATCTGGTCAAGCTCCTGAAGGAATCTCATGTCATCTCTCCCTAGGAGAAGTTCAAAGTACTCTGCAAACGGATGTGCCAAGTGTACAGCAATGCTTTCTTCCCTACAGAGATCGAAAGAAAGGGCCTGGCCATCTCCTATGAACATGGGGCACGATGGCAGGACAAGGAGAGGAGAAAGGGGACCAGTTCCCAAGAGGGCGGAGTGGGTGCCAGGTACTTGTGCTCACACTCCGTGCATTCCAGGTTGGGAGACATTTAGCTGTGCCACATCACATGGTGAAAGACAGAAGGAAAACACAAGCATTGCACTACACCCCTTCAGATCCTTCCAGCCACCCCCAGCACCCTCAGAACTGCACAGCAAACATCCCTGCTTTTGGTGCCACAGGCTCAGCTCTAAGAAGTGCCAGACTGATGTTGACATCACAGAGAACATGTGGAGTCCTTTGAAAGGAAAGACCCACTGCAAACACAACTCGGAGCTCCTGCTGCCCCACAGGCATCACCCATGTCCACTACAGATGCAGGGCTCACAGGGATGACCAGCAATCACAGCAAAGATGGCCTCTGATGGGTTTTCATACACACTATTGTCCCCATCTCCATTTCAAGGCTCTCTACAGCTGCCTTTGACCTACTTCAAAGTAGAAGGAGAATGGAAGAGCCAGCATGAATGCCCTTATTCAACTTTACAACCTCCAGTGTGGCATAAACATGGACCAAAGGTTTTAACTCAATTTGAGGAGAAGCAGCAGCCCCAATACATCTGGCATGCAGCCAGCTGTTAAACAAGTCAGGGAGAGAGGGAGTATAATTGTAATGCGCATTATGATGACATGATAATTAAAAACTGAAGCTGTTCTCAGGACCTGGGGAAGCAATTCTAGGTTTCTAACAGTCACTGCTGAACAGCAGTTATGCACACCTCAAAGATGTCCCAAGGCAAAGCAAAACTTTCAGCCTGTCTTCTTACCAGGAGCATGGGCCTTATCATAGGTGAGGCCGTGAACCTCTGCAATAGTCTTCGAAAGACAGAACATGGGTCTGCGAACAGCCAGGAAACCATGCTTCCCAACACCAACTCGTTCAGTTACAACACCAAAGGTCCCAAGACAAATAACTCTCACTCCCTGAAAACACAAAGCAAGAGAAGAATTATGAGGCTGGTAGGTGGACAGGCTGGTGACTTGTCAGCACATGGGGATGGTGCTCAGTGCCCTGCCCAATCCTGCTGTACAAATGGGACAGACGAAGCACTCAGAAAAGCTTTGGAGAAGCCTTGGAGAAGTTCTTCTGAAGAACTTTCCAGGTGTTTTCATCCCCCTCCTCTTCACCCTCTCAAAGCAGAGAAATCATCCCTCAGATCCAGAAGATCCAGAAGAAGGCTTTCCTGGGCAGGCCCACGATGACAGACCCACCTGGTTCAGCATCAGCTGCCGTACAATGTAGTCAGACACACCTTCCCAGACAGCAGCGGTCTCTGGAAAATAAGGGAAAGACATGTCATGCTCTGGGGGGGCCAGCTCACAGCCATTCAGCACATGCCTAGCCAAGGAGATGACAAGTGCAAGCATATTCGAACTGCATCCCCCTCCCCAAACACACCCCATCCCTGACAGGGGCTCAGCAGCTGAGGTGGGCACTGCCTTGAGGCTACAACCTTTATCTGCCCCCACGAGGGGTCTGCAGCTGAAACAGAGGCATTAGGACATGCAGATCCTACCATGGGACATCCACAATGTGTCCCTGAGCTCAAAGCCTGCAGGAAGGAATTAGAGGCAGTGCTCGGGGTCCCAGACAGAAAGTCTTGCTGAGCTGAGGAAAAGTCTAAGGATTCCTTTCCAACCCATGTGATTCTATCTGCTTCTTCAGAGCCCAGCAGGAGCTGCAGGATCCCTCAGCCTTTTTCAGACATCAGGGCCAGCACCCAGGAGTTCTGCTGGCCACAATGGCACCTGAGCCAGAGGGGACCATCAGTGGGGGATCTGGCTGCAGCCCCCAGCCCTGTCCAGCCTCCCCCCGGCCCAGGGTTTCCACAGCCGTGTTCAGAGTTAATGGTCTCTGTGACAGCTCCCGGGAAGGAGATCCTGAAGGCCTTACCATGGGTGGGGAGCATTGGCACCACCTGCCCATGCCGCGTCCCGTGGCCAGTATCCCAGAGCTCCATCTTTGTCCTCCTCGCCCTGGGTCACCCCGCAGCAGGAGGTGACAATGAAACAGCTCCTCTCCTCCTCCTCCTCCTCCACACGTCACTGCAGCCCCGCTCTGCCCCAGCCTCCCCTCGCCGGCTCCTGCTCAGGGTTGGTGGCTCCTCGCAGCAGAGCGTTGCCAAGAGCAGCCCCAGCGCCTGGGCTCCCCCGGCCTCGCCGGGACGTGTGGGGAGAGGCCAGGACCATGCAGGAGAGGGCAGCTGTCGCCGTGACACGGGATGTCCCCTGTGACCACAGCCCATATCACAGAGGGGGCACGGCCCCCCTCGCCCCCCTCGCCCCGGCCAGGGCTGGCCCTGCAGCAGGCAGGGGCTGCATGGAGCGGTCTGGTGCTGCCCCTGCCCCCACGCAGGCCGGGCCACAGGGAGAACGCTGCCAGGGGTCCCAGCCGGGCTGGGTGCTGCGGCTGCGCTCACCTGACCACGGCCCCCACGTGGGAAACCTGGCTGCAAGGGAGGGCAGCGGGCACTGAGCCGCACTCGCCCCACGGCGACACAGCGCAGGCAGCTGCTGCCGCCAGGGGAGGAAGCGCTGACAACTGAGCGCACCAAAATGCCCAGCAGTGACTTGGCAGCAACCAAAACCTTCTTCTGGGCGTTTGAACCAGCGGGTCCTTCCCTTGCCAGTGAGCTTCTCCAGAAAACTTGCAGGGAACCGATGTTCAGCACCGTTAACCTGCAGACGTGTTTTGAGACCCAGTGACTGCGGCACCTCAGGGCCTGGGGCAGACGGGGACTGAACAGGGGAAGAGGCAGCGCCAGCAGAGCTGCAGGCACCAGCTCACTAAACACACGGGGATCACAGACTGCTCTGCCTGCACTGCTCTCACACCTGCACCAGCTATTGGCCTCCTCACACCAGCCCACAAACACTTAAACCAGCAGAACTGGAGGAGCGCGGGGACCCTGAAGCCAGATGTGGGGCTGACCCTCGCAGAGGCAGGCAGCAGCTGCAGGGACTTGGCAGCAGGTTAAACGCAAGCTCTGAAGATTTCACAGAGATGCCACAAGAACCATCTCCAAGAAACAAGAGACACTCAGAGGTGTTGCACAGACCTCTGCTTTGAACACACTCAAATCTAGGGTAGAAATGTCTAAGGAGGGGAGGAAATAAAAGATGGAAAAGCAACTCATACACCCACTTAAATAACTTTCTCCTAAAGCAGGGCTCAGCAACCAGGTCTGTAAAAACTTCTCAGCCACACACTTCCCCACTCAGCAGAAGGCAAGAGGCAAAGTATTAGATCAGCTAAGGCAAAGAGGAAGTCTTGGGAAAACTTCTACTTCAGGAACAGAGAGCAAAAGCAGTTTCAAAGGGTTTTTTCTACGTCCTTTCAAAAAGAATAGGACACTGGAAGGGTACTTTGGTCTTTTTTCCAAAAAATCATTCCTTTGCCACTGTTATGCTCCCAAACCCAGCTGGTGCTGTCACTGGCCTGACAGGAGAAGGGGCACAAGAGCCGGGGACTCCCGCGGGGCCGGAGGCGGCCCAGGCCAGGCAGGGCCTTCCCCAGCAGCTGCTCGCACACACTGGGCTGCGGCGGCGCCAGCTGCCCGCGTGCGCACAGCCACTCGCTCTGCCCAGCCCGTGGCCCTTGGCCCGTGGCCCCGGCGTGGCAGCTCCCGGCGCTGCGGCTCGAGGCTCCGGGCGGCCCCGCACCGGGAGACGCTGCCCCGCGCGGCACCAGCTGCCTCTCGCCCCCTCCCTCCCTTCCCGCAGGGCCCGGGCAGCCCCGGCCCTGCCCCCGCCCCTCACCGCCCTCCTCTGCGCCAGTGCGCATGCTCCGAGGGAGGAGGCGGCACTTCCGGCCCTGTGGGGGCGGGGCCTGTGTGTCCATGGCACCGCCCCTGGTGCCGCCGGCCCCGGCCCCGCCCTTGCTGGGCCCCGCCGCGGCGCCGCTCTCGAGGCCACGGAGAAGCAGCTGCGGCAGCGGCGGGTGTTGGCGGCTGCTGCGCAGGGAGCCCGGAGCGATGCTGCGGCCCGGCGTGTGCTCGTGTGCGCGGAGCCTGCGGCGGCTGCTGCCGGCCGGGGCCGGGGCCGGGGCCAGGGCCAGGGCCGGGGCCGGGGCCGGGGCCGGGGCCGGGGCCGGGGCGGAGGGTGGGGAGCGAGGGGGAGCGGCGCCGGGCTGGCCCTGGGCTGCGGGAGTTGTGCTGCAGGGGAGCGTCGGCGGGGAAACGCTGCTGCCGGGGCGCTGCTGCCACAGGGCCCTGTTCTGCCCCGGGGCCCGGGCGAGTCTGCGCCAGGGGACTTACGCGCACATGATGGGAGCCCCGGGAGGCCGCGGCCTTTTGTTCAGAAGTGGGCAAACAAGCCAGGGGCCATCGCAGCCTTTGGCATTATCTGCCATGAGCGGGTGGCCCTGACATTTTGTCTCCATCAGGAGCCCAAGAAAGGGGCTGGAGGGGGGATCCCAGAGTGTCCCTCTGCCGGGAGAGCATAGAGAAGTGCTGGAGGCCGGCCCAGAGGAGCCACCTGACCATAGAGATGGACTGTCCCCTCCAGGTGACCATAGAGGTGTGGCATGGTATGTCACAGACTGTCCCTCTGCTAGGAAGACCATGGAGCTGGCGCAGGCGGAGTCAACCCCAGAAAGTCCCTGAGACTCGGGACACTCCTGAACTCCCCTTCTCACTGCGCTTTCCTTTCCACCCCTTCTTCATCCCACGCTACTTCCAGTGCTACCTCCAGGGGAGAAACGTGACTTGTCCCAGTTTCCTGCACATGTTACGTAGCACAGCAAATACAGCCCTTCCCTATTTCTGGGGTTTGACCACAGGTGTGGAACACTGGTGCTGGCTGACGTTCAAGATCTTTTTACAATACAAAAAGCATTCCCAGCTTTTACATTTGTGCTGCTTTTCCATGCAGACTGGGCACCTCTCTCACAAAATCCTGGACAAACCATTTAAAGACTAACAGCCAGGGCCTTGTGCTGGCCCAGATCTGCACGTCAGCTTGCAGCTAGGGCACCTTCTTCTTGTGCCCATGTTATCTGCAGTCTCACAGCAGACAGAAATGGCAATAATGCAGCTATGGAGATGCTTGTGCAATGCCTGACAGAGCTCAAAAAAGTCTCTCAACCCAAATACCTTCCTGCTATCCTTAACATGAGAGTAATGTTTGTTGCGCAAAAGGAGAAAACAGATCTTGAGATATCTGAGATAGTTATTTGGCTTAAATATCCCCCAGCCTTTTTTTACCCTTGGACATGATGAAGATGTGTTTAGTAATGTGTAACAGATCCTCACACAATGGAGTTTTGCTCAGCACGACTGTCCTGTTTATGGACCACCAACAAAACAGTGGTCATTGCCCCTGCTATTTAGATTGATTAAATAGTGCTACTTTCTGTGGATGGTTTAGAAATGGAGGGTAGAGCATATGGCACTGCCTGTCCCACCCCAGCCACTTTTACGATAAAGGTTGGCAGATGGAAAGTCTGATCAGAAAACAAAACAAAACAAAACTCCCTTTGACTCTAGGGGATCACTGACCCAAACACTTATAAAATCTCTGTATTTGTATTGCTTAAATGAATAGTGGGGAACTAGAACGATGTGTGCCAAAGCTGGTCCTTCACGCTGCAACCCCAAAGCCTAAGCCTCTGTGCCCTTTGGGAACCACAAGGTGATGGAGAAGTGGGACCTCGACATCAAGACCAAGTGGCTGCAGCACCTCCAGGGCCTGCGCTGTTAAAGAACGCTGGATCCAGTGGATTTTTGAATAAAGGGATTCCTCCTTCCTGGTCTGCTGGAAGGGAGACTGCTGCAGTTCTCTGTTCCCTGGTCCTGCCAGCAGCGCGACGGGGCACGTACTTCCAAGAGGCATACACACACTCTGTACGGTCATGGTCGACCACCAAAAAATCAACTCCAGCAGGGGCACAGTACCTTTACAGGCACCACAGAGACATGAGCAGCGCTCATAAACATGAACGATACAAATGGCCTGGTCCTGTTCTTGCTCACCAGCTAATCAGACTCAGAGCTTGCAGGAGACCTCACACGCACCCTCGCACGGGTGTCTCTGGTAGCTGGCTGCCTTGACGTCTGCAAGCCTTCCACACATGCACTCACGCAGAACAGCGAGCACGCTCACCCAGAAAAGAGCTAGGAAAAGGATTTAATACAATGATAGGCTACACCGCAGAGAGCAGGTACACAGCCTGGCCAGACAAGTGTCCCTGCCAGCAGCTTGCTTACACATGACTGGCCCCTTTTATTCCCTCTGCCTCCATTTTCCCATGCTGCTTCTTCCATGATGCAGCTTGATCCCTCCCTTTCTCCAGCTTTATCCCCTTTGAAATAAACAGCCCATCTCTAAGTACTTTTCTTTCATTGGTGCCAGTTTTACTGCCTATGTACTCAAGTTTAATATTTCTGGTCCTGTTAGCTAGGTAACCTCTGGCTCATATGGTGCTTCTGATATTTTTACCTTGGTACTGCTGGTGCTGCAAGAGTCTACTCCCCAAAGGATCCCCAATACGCCAGTTATGTGTGACACTTGTCCTTTTCTCATATAACTCTCCCTTAACCACCACTGAAATGCAGCCATCGCTCACCGTGCTGTCTGGAACTTGGCAGGGTCTCATTCTGTTCCCTGCAGTGTCCAATGATTTCTCATAGCCACTAGTTTCTCACGCCCTGTTCAGTTATCTCAACCCTGAGGCAGAGCCTAGGCGTCTGCCTGCATCCCCTAACCCTGTGTTGCCGGTGGAGCTGTGGGCCTGGATGGGAAGACCCAGGGCCACCACATCCTTCACTGTGGTGCACAAGGACCCAGCCCAGACCAAGATGACTGAGCTGCCCAAGAGTGTTCAAGTGCTCTGCTGGGCTGAGCTTTGGTCACCCAAAATGCCATAGCTTCCCTGGGGTCCCATGTGAGGAGACGGGCTGCAGAGATGAACTGGACCCAGTTTTCCTAAAAAGAGTTTACCCTTGTAGAATTCCCTTTGGAAATGGGACGCTCACACACAAAATTTAAAAGAGCTGTTAAGAGTAATTCTGCTCTTCAGAAGCCCTAACAAAATGAAATGCTGATTAGAAACAACTGCAAAGGAGTAAAGCAATGGCAATGCTTTCCCTTCCCCTGTGCTTTGTTTTTCCCTGTGGACTGCAAAATAAAAGGAGAAAAGGGGTCTCTGTGTGTTGATTATTTCTCTAAAATATGTTTCCCTTTATCAATACTACATGCTTCTGCCCATCCCTTTGCCATGTAAAGACATGGATGGAGACAGAAGTGTAAAATAAGGGGGGAATATATAATTTCATTGAGAGACAGGTAGAATGAAGTGTTACAGGAGCATACTAAGTTTATTTGAAATAATTCTTGATCATGGCAAACTCCTTTAGCAAAGAAAAAGAAGATAGAAAATGCCTAGTTATCCAAGAAGAAATATATATATTTTTTTCCTTCAGGAGGATGCATCCTGGAGTCACCAGTGGAGATAAAGCAGGGCTTTTAATAGTGGACATGCTCACATAATGTTACAAAAAGGTGGATTTTTAAGAAACCTTCCTCCAAAGTGGATAAAACTATCATCTGCATGCTATCATTGACAAATCAGTGAGGCTGTCTTCATCACACTAATGAAACTGAGAAGTGTTTTATGGATTTGAATCCAATGAATCTGAACCCATTGTAATGTCTGAGCTTAATTTTCATGTTTAGTATCTTCTGTTATTCAGGGAGAGAAGACGTTTTGCGCTTTCCTCAACAACCCTTGGACGTTGTCCCCAGAGTTTTCAGCTAAATTCCCTGAGATGACTTATGAAAACTTCCTTGTGTCACCATGCGCTGGCAGTCTATGTCCTAGTCCTGTGTGAGTTCAATATTTTATTAATATTTTTTAGATTTTGTTTATAATAACCTTCTGTAACCAAGACTCACAATTCACGTTCCTTCTTTTCAACACTACAATCCAACGAGAAAATAAATCTCCTGAGGCACCTGTATTTAATAGCTATATATATACGTGTGTGATATAATATATGATGCATAATTAGAATTGCTGTCATGAAAAGCATCATGACCGGGGGAAAAGCCAAACCTTTGCACGGCCAAGGGCTTCCTCCAGGGCCAGCTTCACAGTCTTGTTTCTGAAACTGTAGATGAAGGGGTTTAAGAAGGGGTACAGGACAGTGTTCAGCAAAGCTACAACTGTGTTGGTCTCCAAGGAAACCTCTTCTGTGGGCTGTGCATAGAGAACAATGCAGCTTCCGTATGCGATGGCTAAGGCAGTGAGATGGGAAGAACAGGTAGCAAAAGCTTTCTTCCTCCCAGATGCTGATGGCATGTGCAGAATACAGTGGAAGATGCGCACGTAGGACACCAGGATTAAACATAAGGAACCCAGCAATACAAATGATATCAGAATGGAGTCTGCTTTCCAAAGCAGGCTGGTGTCAGAGCAGGACAGTTTGAATAAGGGGGAGTTGTCACAAAAAAAGTGGTAGATCTTGTTGGGACCACAGAAGGTCAGCTTTGAGAGTAAGACCAGGCGGTAACTTGAGAGTGTGAAGCTTATGACCCAAGTAGCAACAACCACGTGGGTGCAGAGCTGCTGCTTCATGATGGCAGCATAATGCAAAGGCTGGCAGATGGCAACGTAGCGATCAAAGGACATGACAACAAGGAGAGCAAACTCTGTACAACCCAGGGCAAAATAGAAATAGCATTGGGCAAAGCAGCTGCTTAATGAGATTGTTCTCCTTCCAGAGCTCAGAATCACCAACAATGTGATGGTTGTGGAGGATGTGAACCAGATTTCCAGGAATGCCAGATTGCTGATGAAAAAGTACATGGGGGTTTGCAGGCGGTGATCCACACACACAAGGAAAATAATCGTTGTGTTCCCTGTCACTGTTGTCAGGTATATGAGTAGAAGGATCAGGGAGAGAAATGGCTGTAGTCTTTGATCAAGCCCTGAGAAACCCTCCAGGATGAACTCAGCAACCACAGTTTCATTTCCTGCTCCCATGCCCAATTTCAGTACGTCCTGCTGAGACGAGCACAAAGAAGCGAGTGTGAGAATTTCACAGTCTCGATGGGAGGGGAGATCCTTCCTTCTTTGCTCCCTTGCTTGCTTCCTATGTAACACAGACAGAAATATTCCTCTCAGCCATTCTTCACACCCAGATTTCTCTGCTTCACATTTCACTGAGAGGCCTCAGAGATTTTACTGTCTTCTTTCTACCTTTTCCAGCCACTCACAAAGGATTCTTTCTCACAAGCACAGTATTGTAAAGAGGTTGTGAACTATTTCATGCCATGCCTGGGAAATTCCCTGTTCACTTTGACCTATTGCAAACATCCATCACATCTGTGTTTCAAAAGCCAACCTAATCTCCCAGCAAAAGTGCTTACTAGTATCTGCAGATGCCAGTCCATCCATGTAGATAAGTATGTTGAAAGTTATTCCTTCTACTTTTCAGTCCTTGCCTTTTTTGACTTGGAACTTCTGTGAGGCTGTTGCTTTCAAAACAAGCCAGTACTGAGCATGTCTTCTGTAATCCCCTGCTTTCTTCCACAGCTTCTTCCTCTCTGTTTCTCCAGAAGCATTGAGGAAACATTGTTATTAAATGTCCTGACCTAAATGCCTTGCTTTCCCTTTAGGGGAAGGGGGAAATCTTCTCATCTTAAAGAACTTAAAGGCTGTCCTTTTGATTATTTGAAATAGGAAGGGTCTGGAACAACAACAACAACAAAAATACTAAGCAGGGTTATATTTTAGAAGTTGGGCACTTTGGTTTGAGCAAGTTAGCTTCCTCCCATCTTGTCAGTGCACAGAGAGAGAGAAGAGTGTCTGGAAGAGACTGGTAACACTTCTTTCACCTGTCAATTACAGTCTGGGAGGACCCAGCCTCTAGAGCTCTCTCTTTGTTGACTATATAGGGACCAAGGGAAAACGAGTACAGGCACCAGCTGCTCACAGACACGTCTAATGAAGTCAATGAAACTCACTATTTCTGTCTCCACCCTCTTAATTAATTTAGTAGCTAATTTCTTTTTCAAACCAAAGAACATGCCCAACAGAAGGAAGTCCAAAGAAAACATAAGCAATAAATACTGACGTTTTTCCCTCCACCTTTGCGTTTGGTTTTAGACATATAAAGGAAAGGAGCAGATGACTCCACAGATAGGATGCTTCAAGAGTGCAAGGGCAGGAGGAGGAGATGATGGGTTTCAAGCAGTGAAACAGAGCTTCTCCACAGACTGTGCTCTTAGTCTGCTGGATGTCACCTAAAATCATGCTTCTCCTGAATGTGCTTTCTTAGAGGAACCTGCAAAGCTGCTGAGAGCTTACAGCAAAGCAGCTTCTCTGCTCACCATGGGAGTATCCCTCTTGAACCCTTTTATCAGGCTTTGGTTGGTTCAAGGGATTTGCTGTATTCAGGTCCCACATAGTCAAAAATGGAGATACCATATGCAGCAGTGACTATGGCAGTGTGAGATATGCAGGTGAAGAAGGCTTCTTATGGCTTTCCCAGAGGGTATTCTCAGGATAGTGCATCTAGTGCAGGCATAAGACACAGGGGTCAGTGTGAAGGAGCTCAGCAACACAGCAGAGGAGAGAGCAAAGCTCATGTTTGAAGGTAGCTGGTGCCCATGCAGGTTGCTCTCATCAAAGGGATGAGGCCACAGAAGAAAGAGTCTCTTTACTGGGGACACAGGGTACCTTGGTATATAAGATGGTGGGGCTGAGCAAGGATAGAGATGCCATCACCCAATGGATAAAGATGAGTGTGAAGCACAGCCAGGGCTTCATAAAGATGATACAGTGTGATGGGTTGCAAATGGCCCCGCAGCAATCAAAAGACATCACAACAAGCAGGTTGAACTCAGCTGTGCCCAGGAAGATGGAAAGGAAGGTCTGGATCTGGCAAGCAGCTGTGGGATGGTCTTAATCTCCAAGATGAGGCCGACAAACCTTTTAGAGGCAAAGGGAACCAAATATCTAAGAAGGAGAAGCTGCTGGGGAAGAGATACGCTGGTGTGGAACTGGTTGAGCCAAATGATGGCTATCATGACCATATTGCCCATGGCAGTGAGCAGATAAATCACCCCTGGCAGTGTGAAGAAGAGGATTTGCATTTGAGGAGTGACTGAAAAGGCCTTCAGGAAGAATTTTCCCGCTATGGTACGGTTGGGAGGATCCATTTCAGAACCTGGTCAGTTGAAGGTGTGACAGGAGTAACTAATGTCATGGGTGATGAAATTCGTCTTGCTGCCTTCATCAACTTTCCCTTCCCTTTTCCTAGTCCTACTTTTCCTTCTTGAGGTGGGAGACCAGAACTGCACAAGGGATTCTCATTTTCTCTTTGTTTATATCCAATGCCATGAAATAAATGTTGATGCTTTTTGTATCGTGAAAAGATCTTGAATGTCAGCCAGTACCAGTGTTTCACACCTGTGGTCAAACCCCCAGAAGTATGTGACATATTCAGGAAACTCTCAGATTAGGACCACCAACGCAAAAACCCTAATGGGGTCTGCTTTGCTCATCGCCAGTTTTAATTGCATAGGCGAGTCTTGCACATCGTCCCCACCGAGGCCACTCATGGTTACTGAGCCTCCTTGGTGGGACGGAGTCCTGTGCAGAATGGGGAGGGGCAGTTTGCAGCATCTTAGTCTGGATGGTTTTGCTCATGGGGACCTGATCCAGTCCCATAAACTCAGGGGGAATAAATTCCAGACAACATTCCTAAATGCCACAGCTGGTTTAACCCTGCTGCGACAGTAGTCCACGCGGTGAACCCACCATCGATGACCGTGGCAGTTGGCCAGGTTAAACAACCACACCTAGCACCCACTCTGTTAGGGAGGGGAAACGTTTTGGTTTTGCTGGTGCAGGGTGCAGAGAGTGTTGTGCAGCCTGGGACCCTGGGGCAGAGCCTCCATGTGACCGAGCTCCTCTCTGGTAAAATGAACTGCATCTGCCCCATCGTCCCACAGCCTTTACAGCCACTCTGACAACCCTTCGCGGGGCTGCTGCCTGTAGCGCCACTGCGTATCCTGCAGTTCCAATGCTTTAAAATCGACAGGAGTTGTGGTCCCTTCAAACTGGCTGCATTCGGTGTGGTGAGCCGCTGCTCTGCCACCGGCCGGGCAGCTGCCTCCCCCTCATGCTCAGTGTCTGACTCCGAACTGGGGAGTTCATTGGGGTCCCAGATATTTTCATCCCAAATATTCATTCACCACTTCTAATTTTTCAGATATACTTCAGAAAGGAAACAGATGGGTCTTTTCCCAAGTATTCATAAATGCACTTCATAATATCAAATACAGCCTTTTGGATGAAAAGAAATGAAAAATGGGAAAGCTACATCTCTGATTACTATGGTATACTGAACCAGAGTCAATGTGAGTCTGTACTACTTTTAGAATGACAGTGTATGACACAAAAAAAACCCATGCATTTCTGTTTTATGGTAACTTCTTTGTTCAACTAAAATTGGAAAGCATAAAAACAAGGGCTCAGAAGCACCATCTTCTGCAGCTGAAATACAGGCTATCTGAGAAAGAAAACCCATGGAAGCTAATATCAAAGGTAATTCACAGGTACTGGGAAATACAAAGAAAAGTGGAATAAATTTTAATGTTTACAGAATGCTTTGTCTTTTCTCTTTCTTTCTTTCTTCTTTTTTTTTTTTAATATATATATTCTCCATGATTTCCATCCCTTATTTGATTTGGGCTTTCCTGTCCCATGTTTAACCAAAGATATCCCAGATCTCTTGTGAAATACATATAACTATGCAGCTTAAAGTATTAGGATTATAAGAGGTCATCTTTCAGAAAGGCTTCTTTGGAGGAGTTTCTTGAAGATAGCACTTCTGAGATCTGTCAAATCCCAAGTTTTGTTAGACTAGAGGCATAGTAGCTGCCTCTACCTCCTGCTAATAAAGTCTTATTGGGGGGGGTACTACCAATAAGCATCATTGGTGCGGACTCTCTTTTCTTCTAACATGGCAGTATCCTAGAAACTCTTTGCTCTTAATTAAACATCCAAGTAACCTCACAATCCAGTAAAATAAGGGCGGATGGGGGGGGGGGGTCCTAATGTCTCCCTGCCAAAGGGCTCACTGCTTTGGGGATCTCTGCTGCAACCTGTACACCGCACACTGCCCCAGGCCCTGAAACAAGACATCCAAGGCTGACTTCCAGGAGGAGGCCTCAGAGAGCAGCTTTGACATGGTGGGACTTTTTTCTCTGGCATAGTTAACAAGGAAATGGTCTTGCCATGACGGAGCGCTCAGAGGTCCTCTTTCGAGCAGCAGTGCCACAGGCATTACCTTTCAAAAATGGACAAATAAGGAAAACTTCCCAAGACAAAGTATTTCTTCAGAAAATAATTGGCCTCTTATGATCACTTCTCCCAGACGCACATACTACAGTGAGTGATGTTTCAAGGGCTCAGAGCTTATTTTTTTGTGCTGAAAATGAAGCAAATCACAACATTGCTTTTGGACCCTGAGAATCATTGCCTGATGCTCAAGCACTTTCCTGCAAGTCGGCAGGAAATACATGAAGGGTCATAGCTGAGAATCAGCTTGCAAAGTTGTAGTGGTTTTATGCAAATAACTCTGCAAACCCCCTCAATATTTTGGTCCTCACCTTCCCACATGCTCCTCTCTTCCCTAAGGGAGTCATTTCTAGCCTGACAGTTCAGGTGTCCCTCTCAGCTGAGCACTTTTTGTCACTAGCTTGTTGGAGGCCTGCAGTTTCTGAAGTTCTTGCCAGGATCTCCAGCCAGGATGCTAACTCAACCCCCGCGTTCAGCTGAGCACATATAACTGACCTCACCATCATCATCCAAGCCATGTGCCTGCTGCTGGTCTATGAGCTGCTAAGGCAGGAGTGACCTCACATGCCCATGGCCCAGCCATGAGGCTGCTGCTAGCCTATCAGAGGCTGAGTCAGAAGTGACCTCCCAAGCAAGAACATGAGCCTTGTCCATCAGAGAAGAGGAAAGGCCATCAGCAGCCATGTGGGCTTGCTAGATGATTGTTAGGTCACCCCAATTGGAGCAGCTGATAGGTCAGCCTTTGGCTCATGCCTAAGGTAATTGTTTGTGAGGTCACTTCTGCCTGAGGACCTGATAGGCCTCCAAGCAGCACAGGGCTAGGATGTTGATTGTGAGGTCATTCAGAACTGAGTAGCTGATAGGCCAGAAACAGTTACATGGCTTGGATGGTGACTGTGAGGTCACCTCTCTCTCAGCCTCTGATAGGCCAGCAGCAGGCCCATGGCTCAGGTGATGATTGTGAGGTCATTGCTGCCTGAATACCTGACTGGATGGAAGCCAAGACCATGCTGAGGTCATTTCCATAAGGGCAGGTGAAAGACCAGCAGCAGTTCCATTGGCTTGGTAGGCAATTATGAGGTCAGTTGTGTCTGATCAGCTGATAGGCCACCAGGAGGCTGTTGGCTGGGGATATTTTTATGAGATTAATCGTTTCTCAGAAGCTCATAGGAGAGTAGGAGGCCCATGACCATAAAGGTGAAAGTGAGGTCCCTTCTGTCTCTGTAGGTGATGGACCAGGAGCAGGCACATGGGTGGGAAAGTGGCTGTGAGGTCACTTCTATGGGTGAAGCTGACAGGCCAGCACTTGACTCCTGTCTGGGGTAAGGGGTTGTGAGGTCCTGTGTGCCTGAGAACCTGATAGGCCACCAACAGGCACAGGGCTCGGATGTGGGTTTTGTGGTCACTCCTGTCTCTGGTGAGTGCCACTTGCTCTGTACAGAGAGTGAGGAGTGGCATGGAGAGCCCTGGGCCGTGAGTGGTTTTGGGCCACTGGGCTCTGTGCGAGACACGGAAATATCTTTTTTAATGGTGCAGGCCTGATAATACCAGAGATATTTAGAAAATGTGAATAAAAAATGAAAGAAGGGAGAAATTAAGAAAATGATCTAAAGCGGTGAAATGTTTTGTTACACTTTCCAGCTTTTAATTTTTCTGTGTGTGTTCTTTTTGTCTTTCTTGGCTTTGTTGTCTTTTTTTTTAATACCCTGTTTTTTTGTTTGTATTCGGGGGGTTTTTTTTGAAAAGGAAAGTGATTTCCAGTATTGGGGTGGGATGCAGTCACAGGGTCACCAACAGCTGGTGCCATTGTAGGTGCCCTGGTCCCCTTTGCCCAGCCTCCATCTGCAGCTCCAAGGGGTTCTAGTCTCCCGCAGGTCCCCTGTGAGAGCTGTCAGTCCCAGGCAGGTACCTCAGATACACCAGGACCTCCCCAAGGGCCACCGGATGCTTGTGGTGAGACACCTGAGCTCTGCCTGAGAAGGTGAAGAACCGTTTTCAACATTTAATGGAAAAATAGGAGCACCTTTCCCTCAGCTAAAATGGAAGAATATTTTTAATAAAATGTCAACATTTTCCCATGAAAAAAAATAATGCAAAATTTCAGGAAGGGTATGAATCTCAGGAGAAATAGTGACCTGCCCCTGACTTTGCATTACCACTGCTCTGTCTATTATGCTGTGGATGTAATCTCACTAATCTTTCACATATTTTCACCTGTCCTCATTAAAGTGATCATTTATAAAGTTTCCTTTATATCAGACTATCTGGACTATCTGGAAAACTTTCTGTAATTTTCCAGTTTTCCTTCTCCCCTTGCTTTTATCCATCCGATACCTCTCAACTCTCCAGTTGCTGCTCTGAGCTTCAGGGAGTCTGAGCTTGCCTCGTCTTTCAGGAGTCGTGTTGTCTCTTTTAGACCACTCCTTAGTTGTGTTTGTCTATCCATTCCTATCTATCAGTCAAAAACAGTTCAAAGAAGGTTATTCCTTGTGGAAAGTGGCCCTCACTGGAGGCAGCTTGGATTTAACAAACAGTTGAGGAGTGTATTTGACTTTTTATTAAACTGTATCATATTCTATTTTTGCTTGTTTGCAATTCAGAAAAATCCTCCTGTGTCTGCAAGTAGTTGTCCAAGGAAAGCAGGTGGGAATTGGTGCATAGGAGCTGTAACATTCAGCTACGGACTTGAGTGGAAAAAGGTTAAGTTTTCACAGGAGTGACCTAAGTCCCCAGTGGCTGATGAGAGAAATGACCCAGTTGGGGAGGCGTGGAGGAAGGTTGTCTGTAAAGGTCTCATATTGGAAATACTGCTTTTCCTGCATGTTCAGACTTCATTATGGTAGAGACCCTCTGGGTCACTATGAATTGGAGAGTGTGGATATCACTTATTCTGTAAGCTGAAAAATAAAGAGAGCTTAAAAAGGAGAAATCCTTTCTTTTTCAGGTGTTCATTGAAATCTTCTTCTTGTAAATACACCCCTGAATCCTCTCCAATTAGCCACACAAGAATTGAAGAACTGAAGAAAATTAGGGGGAGTGAGATTGGTTGTTAGGGCTTTTGGCATTTTAATGGTGCCTCTGGTGTATTTGGTGCTGAGTCCATGAACCGCAGATACTGAGAGGATATTGAACAAGCCTCTCAAGAAGTTAAAGTCAGAAGCAAATGCCGAAGTTTCTTGGAGTGTTAATGGGTCCCACTGAGGGTCGTTACTCACAAAGCCTCCCCAGAGGCTGATTACAGCACAGAGTTGGAGGCACTGATTGCAAGCAGGCAAAGGGATCGTGCAGGTGGCTCTGATGCCACGTAAACCTGGATGAGTTTTGTCAAGCAGAATGGCCAGACACTGACAGCCAGGCCCTGGGTAGGGTGATCCTTTCCGTCACGCTGTGCTCAGGGCTCTTCCTGGGGCAGTGTGAATGTGGGGGTGTGCACTCCCACCCCAGCATCTCCCTACCTTTACTGATGTCTCTCTGCCCTCACTTGCTTTTCCTTGAGACACAAAGCCAGTAGCTGATCACAGACTCCCTCTGGGTGACCTGTAGCACCACAGCTCTACCCTTCCTTTTCCTGAAGTCGCATCTGAAACCCACAAGCTGCAGTTTGTGGCTGTTTCCCCTTCTCACGCTGTTTCCCACTTTCCATCATCTCTGAAACCAACTTTCAAGCACTCACAGACTCCTACTCTACTGCCCTTCGCCTCCACTTCAGCAGGACAAAGCAGTCCAGGTCCCTCAACCTCTCCTCCTAGGTGCGATTATTCCCCCCTAGGTGCAGGACTTGACACTTCTCTTGTAAATCTTTGTGAGGTGCCTGTTGTCCAGATCACACAAGTTTCCTCCAAGGGAGGAGACTGCACAGCATCTCTGGACAGCCAGTTCTGATGCTTGACCATCTTCTTAGCAGAAAAGCTTTTCCTTATCTCCTGCATAAACATCCTCCCCTCATGTACTGTGGTGTAGAGCCTGGCTCCATCTTCTTGGTGATCTCCTCGTAGCCATTTGAAGGCTGCCATGAGATCCCTCCAAAGCCTGGAGCTCAGGTGTGAGTTCCCTGTTTAGCCAAGCTGGTCCCCTGACATGTCTGCTAGCTTTACTGAGTATTGGGATGGACCATTCTTGCATTTGGCGGGTGCGGTCCTTAAAGGCCTGCTGGCTTTCCTGGGCTCTTCAGAGCTGCCTCCCATGGTATTCTCTACCAGGCCCCTGAGGAGGCCCAAGTCTGCTCCTCTGAAGTCCATGGTCTGTACTCTGCTACTGTCCTTCCTCAATCCCTTCAGAATCTGGGACTTCACTATTGGTCACTGTAGGCAAGGCAGACCATGATCCAACCCTGATCCAGTTCCTCTTTATTTGCAATTTCCACATCCAGGAAAGCATCACCATTATTGAGCAGTCTTAGCTGTGCTAAGAAGTTGTTCCTGACACCCTGCAGAAACCACTGGTCTCCTTGCACTCTGTTGTTTTCCCTTCCAGTGAATGTCAGGGCCATTAAGGTCTCCCCATAAGGACCAGGGCCTGTGATCCACAGACTTCCTCAGGTTGCTTAAAGGAGGTTGCATCCACCTCCTCATCCTGATCATGTGGTCTGTGACTCCAGTCACAACGTCGCCCTTCCTCTCATGCTCACCCACAAGGTCTCATCCAGCCCCTTTTTCATCCCAGGGAAGAGCTCCATACATCTGAGCTGCCCCTTCACACAAAAGGCATCCTCCCTCCTCATCTCCCTTGGTGGTCTCTCCCGAAGAGCTTGTACCCTGCCAACACAGCCCTCTAGCTATGTGAGTGGTCCTACCACATCTCAGTTATTCCAACCATGTGGCAGTCCTGTGACAGCTTGTGCATCTCCATCTGCTCCTGTCTGTGCCCCAGGCTGCATGCATTTGCACATATTTAGGTTGCAGAACCTCAGCTGTGGCACAGAGCACAGACTGATCATGGTGAACCATGTTACCGAGAGTCAAGGACACCGTACATGCAATGGCCCCACTGCAGAACAGAGATGTGCTGGCATAGATAGGAGGTGGCAAGGTAATGGTGAAAGGAGGTTCCCACTGAGAGAGCAAACCCTGCAGTATCTGAGGCCAAGGAGAAACAGAGCTGGGCTGTGCAGAAATGGCAGGAGAGGTGTTTGCTGCCTGAACTGACTTTGTAGCACCACAGGGGCTGTGACAGAGGTGAACTGATCTCCAGGAAGGACAAGGTGCCAGTGAAGAAGTCCCTGGGCCTGGACAGCCTGTGATGCAGCCATCCTGTGGAGATCATTAGCACAGCCCCTTTCCGTATCATCTGGGAGTGAGAAAAGGTTTAGGAGGAAGAGAGTTAGAAGGCTTTGAGAGTGCAGGGAAGTAAGTGGAGACCTTGGTGTGATGTGCCTCCCATTTATGCAGCTGCTTGGATATAGACGGGATGGACTTTGCCTAAAGGCAGTGGTGGTATGCAGTTGTTTGGGCACAGGTAGGAAACTTGAGAGGTCCTGAGCTGTTTGTCCAGCAACCACTCCAAAAGGACATGGTTTTCCTGTAGGTCCCATGCTGCATTTGCTGGAGATGTGTGGTTGTTCTGGACATCCCAGGCATCTGACATGGTCCTGCTGGTCTATTTTTATGTCATTAAATCAAGGCTCTGCGCTGAATTACATGAACTGTTTGCAATGTAGAGATGTGCATGAATCTCAGCTCCCTAGTGAGTGGAGCTCTAGGAGCAGTAGTAGGCATGTGGTGTCATTTCAGATGGCCAAGAAAATTCCCCACCTGGCCCCAACCTCATGCTCTAGAAGGAGGCGGGTCCCCTGGTTGCTCCATCAGAGCAAGCAGACCCTGGCACATGCCTTGCACCACCTCTGTCTCTTCAAATGTCACCAAAGGTTTGTGTGTGAACAACTGACTCCCATCCTCCATCTCCACTGATTAAAATGGGAGCTTAGACAAGGTGCTCGCGTGCAGACATATCTGTTGGGCACCCTTCAGCTTTGGCAAGGGCAATCCCACCTCCTGTGTGTTTGTGGAATTCATGGGAGGGATCTGAGTCACACTCCAGCCCAGGGGTTTCTAACCTGGCATGAGATGTCCAGATTGACTCATCTGAATTAACACCTGAACCATAGGTAAATGAATTCTCTTCTTGTCCCTGTCTAGGTGTCCTGCCTAGTAAAGAGGTGGGAATAGGATCTTCCGGAGTGGGACGTTTCCATCTCTCATAGATAATCATCTTCTGACGAGACAAATTGCAATGCTGGGACCAGTCTCTCTTCACTGTGTTGAGAGAGACATCATAGATGATTATTTTAGTCTACCTCAGTGAACATTTCCCAAGAGGAGGGAGTACAAAGGAGAAATGAAGTCACACCTTCAGCTAGGCCACTGTTCCCAAGTGGGGCCAGTCTGCTGGGACAGAGGGAGCTCATGGCAACCGGTCAGCACTGCCGAGAGACAGCTCTGTGCAAGAGCATCTCCTCTGCAGAGAGCAGCAGGGCTCCAGGCACTGCCTGCTCTTGCTGACGTGAGATGAGACAAGACGGAGAGAAGCAAAAGGCAGTGTGGAGTGGGAGGAGAGGGGAGAGCTCACGGAGGGACAAATCTTCACAGCCCCTGACACAGTAAGTCTCTGGCTGTAGAGCAATACTACTGGAGTTGCTGGAGGGGTCTTCTAAACCCATCGCATCCCATGACTGCTAGGTTCTTTAGGATGCCTCTGCTGTCTTCTTGAGTGCAGAGGAGGAGGAGGTGCTTCTAAAGCAGGGATTCCCAGCCACACCATCACAGGGACAGGGCATCTTGCTACCTTCTTGCTGTGATGCTGCAGGGGTGTGAAGCCAGGGAGTGCACCCAGGTCTGCCCAGGGCTGTAATTGAGAGCAGTGTCCCTGCGCCCCAGGGTGCTGTGTGCCTGGGGTAGTGACTCTGCTGCCTGCGCAGCAGAGCACAGCACTCAGCCTGCCCCGGGAACTCCCCACGGTGCTGCAGGGACGATCGACCCCAGCAGAGCAGATTCATTCTCCCGTTGAGAGGGTTCTGCATGGGTCAGGGCTGCTCACAGGTCTAGCTCATGCACAGGACATTTCAGAGGGAACTTTTCAAGAGGAAGGTGAAGGCAGGGATTGCCTGAAAGAGAAGCCAATTTCCTGAGATGGCGCTTTAACTTTCCTGCCACCTGGCAAGGGGAAAATGGAAATGGAGCTGTCAGCTTTGAACAAAGGACTGAAACTCCTTAACAGTTTCAATGAGCAGTCAATGGGTCTGCTAGGAACTTCTGAAAGTCCCTGCACCCATCCCTTAGTCTGTAGACAGCACCAGCTTCCCCTTTGCTGGCCTCAGCAGGGTTTATCTGACCTGCTCCTTAGCACCTCCAAAAATGGGAATGCCCCCGGACAGTGCCCTACTGTTGAGAGGTTTCTTTAGGGCAGAAGTGAGCACACTGGGGAAGGTGTGGGCATTGCAGGGCCTGACCATGACTTGCCCAAATCCATCCTCCCATGATGTTTCTAGAAGCAGTTCCCTCTCATTCACTGTGCAGCTCTGCTGCCTGGAGCTGTCCCTGCTGGGAGCTGTTTCTCTGTCCCAATGTCTTTTCCTGGTTGGTGCTTACAGACCCCATCCCATGCTCTGTGCACTTGGTTCTGCCCTACAGAAGCCTCCCACAGGCAGGACACTGTCCAGGGGCATCTCTGTGCTTGCAGGTCCTAAGGAGCAGGTGAGACAAACCCTCATGAGGCCAGAGAAGGTGATGCTGGTGCTGTCTGTAGGCTGAAGTGGGGATGAAGGGACTTGCTGTGTTTTTTCTCAGACCTTTTGATCTCTCAAAATGATGGGAGTGCTCAGCTGCAGTTAAGACACCAACCCTGTGTGTCCTGCATGGTGTGGTCTTCATGGCAGTGAGAAGCACCAATCCCTTTCCAAATCGTGAGGCTGCTAGCAATGTATTTCATCAGGTTGGGTAATCAGCTGACTCTCCTTTAAGGAAAGTCCACCTTTCGACCCTTGACTGTTTCTCGGGGGTGATCTGCCAACTTGGAAGCTGCCCTCCAGCAGAGCACAGATTCCCTCTAGCATTTCTGTGATAGGTGAGTCAGATACACTCTTCACTCTCTCCATCTCTGGGCTGAGAGAGAAGAATTTGGAAATCTTCACTGTGAAACTGAACTCCTCTGCTCTTGTCTCATTCCGCTTTCTTTCTTAGAAGAACTTGTGAATGTGATTGTCCTTTAGCTGAGAGAGGTGCAAGTGCAGCACAGCGAGGGGAAAAACTTATTGACAGACCAGATCCTGTGACTCTGTACAAAGTCACAGCGAGCTCTTTATTTCCTCTTGGCATGCAGAAGTGCTCATGCTGAGAGCAACTGAAATGCCAGAGATTTCTACCCCATCAGAGAATGCTCCCACAGTAAGATGGAGGCACCTAAAAACTAAATAAATATATAAACTGACTCCTCCCCTGAAGATCATTTTCTGAAGAAAATGGGTTCAAAATGTTGAGCAGCCCTTTCACATAAGGAGTGGACGTAATCTGCTGCAGGATGTGCACATCAGAGCTAGTCACTTCCCATTCCCACTGCAGTGCCTGGAGGAAGGGTGCGGATGGTAAATTGACATGAGGACAGAGTCTATCTCATTGGAACAGAGACGTCCAGAAAGTGTGAGGTCACCCCCTGCCTTCACTTGACTGCTTCTCTCCCTTGCTGGAGTGGGCGACGGTGTGACTGGTTCAGCTACAGACACCTCTGTTCAAGAGGACAAGGCTGGGGGAGATGAAGCCCTCACAAGGGTCTTCTCTTTCAGACACAGCTGGCATGAGTGCTGTATTCACCTCTCATTATGGCAAATAGAGAATAGACCCACTGGGTCACTGGACCAAGTTCCCTCTGCCGAGCTCACGGCACCAATCCCCAGATACCCCATGGAATATCTGGGACTGTTTGACACCTCCATTTACACCCCCGGCAGAGCAGAGTGGACTCCTCTGGAGACCACAGGCAGGAATCCCTGCTCAGCGTGGCACACACAGCCAGCACAAACAGAGCTCAAGCAAGGATTCTGAAAGAAGGTGAAGGACAGAGGAAATGTGGGGGTTTCTATAAGAAATGGAAGGGTTTGGCTCAGAGATGCCTGCTCTAGCATTTTACTGTCTTTTCCTCCTCAGAAAGACCCCCATGTCCAGGTGGAGCAAATGTTCAACAGCAGCTCCCCAAACGAGTTCCTCCTCCTGGCATTTGCAGACACGCAGGAGATGCAGCTCTTGCAGTTCTCACTCTTCCTGGGCCTCTACCTGGCTGCCCTCCTGGCCAACAGCCTCATCATCACGGCTGTAGCCTGTGACCACCGCCTCCACACCCCCATGTACTTCTTCCTCCTCAATCTCTCCCTCCTCGACCTTGGCTCCATCTCTGTCACTGTCCCCAAATCCATGGCCAATTCTCTGTGGGACACAAGGGCCATTACCTACTGGGGATGTGCTGCCCAGGTCTTTTTCCTCTTTTTCTTATTTTCAGCAGAGTATTCACTTCTCACTGTCATGGCCTTTGATCGCTTTGTTGCCATCTGCAGACCACTGCACTATGGGACCCTCATGGGCAGCAGAGCTTGTGTCAAAATGGCAGCAGCTGCCTGGGGCACTGGTTTTCTCAATGCTGTCCTGCACACTGCTAACACATTTTCAATAGTCTTCTGCCAAGGCAATGTTGTAGAGCAGTTCTTCTGTGAGGTTCCTCAGATCCTCAAGCTCTCCTGCTCAGACTCCTACCTCTGGGAAGCTGGGCTTATTGTGGTTGGTGCCTGTTTATTCTTTGGGTGTTTTGTTTTCATTGTGTTGTCCTATGTGCAGATCTTCACAGCTGTGCTGAGGATCCCCTCTGAGCAGGGCAGGCACAAAGCCTTTTCCATGTGCCTCCCTCACCTGGCCGTGGTCTCCTTGCTTGTAAGCACCGGCATTTTTGCCTACCTGAAGCCTCCCTCCATCTCCTCCCCAGCTCTGGATTTGTTAGTGGCTGTCCTGTATGCAGTGGTGCCTCCAGCAGTGAATCCCCTCATCTACAGCATGAGGAACAAGGAGCTCAAGGAAGCGCTGAAGAAACTGATTCAGCTAGTACTATTTCAGCAGCAAGAAGCTGCCCGTCTCTAGTCAGAAGCAATATCCAAGCTATCTCAGACAACTCGTGTGCTGTGGGCATTCTATCTGCGACACTCATGTTTGTACACACCTGCTTGCATTCATCTCCAGAGGCACAAAGTCCATCTGTCTGACCCAGAGGCCTTCTGTCCATCTGTCTACCACTGCATCAGATCCGGCCTCCCAAGTAGCATTTCTGTAATAAAAGGGGATTTCCTCAGTACACTGCCTGAAGGTTGGGCTCTTCTTCCAAAGCTGGTGCCAAGAATGTGCTCAGGGAGTTGCACCCAAAAAGGCCTTTTGCTGCACATGAGTTCTCCATGGGCTAAGGGGGACGCGCTCATAGGGTGATGCGTTAGGAAATGAGGGCAGGATTCTGCCCTCACTTGTGGGTGCCGAGTACCCCTGGAGAGGGTGAGTGGTATCTGCCGGGGACTGTCTCACATATTACAGGGTTGGTGACAGATGCTGGTTCTTCTGGAAGGGAATAGGGAGTCACCGGTGGAGCACAGGGCATCCCCAGGGTCAGCGTGTGCCTGGGATGGGCAGTGAGTGGAGACTCACAGAAGCAAGTGCAGGCACCCAAAGCAAAGGGCTAAACCAAAGAAGGCACTAAGTGAGGGCTCTGCAAGCTCAGCAGAGCCAGCAGGGACTCAGCAGGCCCAGGGAAGGGACACTCCAGAGCGGCTCTTGTCATCCACCTACAAACCATGGGCTGAGTGTAAGGACACATCTGAACCCATCCTGAGCCATTTGAAATACCGTGTTTGCTTTGAGCATCTTCCACAGCCACAGACCCTGGGGAGGGGGGTGTCAGGTGCAATGCTGCTGGGCCAGCTGGCTCTGCCATGGCCAGTGCAGAGTCACCCCATGGCCCCACAGCCTGCTCGTGCTGCAGAGAAGCACTGACAGCCCGGGGCCCTGCAGGGAGCTGGGGAGGGGTGAAGGAACAGCCAGCCAGACCAGCACAGGCACACACTCACTCGGGGAAAGGCTCTCTGGGAAGCTGGGTGCTCCAAGCAGGGCTGCTCACCCTGCCCTGAAACCCCCCACACTCCCTGTCCCCCCGTGTCCTGTCCCAGCCCTGGTGCTGGCCAGCTGCCCTGGGCTGGGGCAGCTCCAGCCCCCCAGGAGGGGGAAGGGGCATGGGGGGAGCAGTCCAGGGAGCTGGGGGGAGGTCAGCATCCCACTCTCTGGCTGGGAATGGAGCCCCAGCTTGGGCAGAGGTGGGGATCGATACATGGATCATTAACAGGATGAGCACAGGATGTCACATCGATCACAATACAGTGGTAGCTTTTGGTGACCAACCTTTAGAGATATCATACCCATGGTGTTCAGTAAGGCTGGTTTCCACTTTTGCTAACCAAATCCAGTAACTGTTATAATAGATCATCATTCCTTCTCTTTCTCCTAAGCATGTTCCGATTTCAGACAGATGCTTGGTGTTCTGTTTGAGAAAACTGTCTAGTTGATGGAAGGTTACTCCAAGTGTTCCTGATGCATTAAACAGTGCAAAAATAGGACATCATTTCTTCAGTCATATGAGAAGTTAACTAGTAGGTCTGCTTTGTGATTTGGGCAAAAACATATGTCACATTACAATGGCAACTGCTGCCTTACTGTTATGGACAATTAGGCTCGCTGGCCACCATAACAGGGTCCGACCCGAGGTTCCCACTGAGGCAGAAGTTTGAAGCCAGATTGGAGTGAAATAAAATTTAATGACACACGTGTGGTAATTACAGCTCGAGCTGGGTGCCTCTGAAGAGGGACCCCGTTTGAACAAATCCCTGGGTAATTATACCCTTCCAGTCTAATATCCACCCCACAGTTCTGAACCAATCATATTATTAGAGTTCGGGGTCTTCCAGCTCCCAGTTGGTCCTTTCCGGAGTTTCCAGGTGTGTTCTTTACTTCTTATTACACTTCTGCATAGGTGTCGATGGCTCTTTTACTCCCTTATCTTGTCCCTCAGAAACAGTCTTTGGGGTTACTTCTTTCTTGCAAGTTGTCTGGCTCTTCTACTTCCTTATCTTGTCCTCCAGAATCAGTCTTGTGGTTCCTTTGTTTCTTCCTTCTGTGTCCTACCTTAAAGTCCATCTCCCTGCTGGTGCTCATTAATGCTAAACTGCTTATTTCTCTTTACAGTCCTCCCTCCCCCCTGCCCTTATCTCTCCAACTTGAACCGGCTCTGGGGCCTTCTTTTACTTAACTAGCTAAAAGTTCAACATATCTAGGAGAGAGTTCACAGCTTGCAGCCTAAGGCTTCAGCAAATTTAGCTACTAATGCTCAGCAAGTTATGCTAAGCGATCAACTCTAGACAGCTTCAGTCCAATATTCTTTAACAGTCCTCATTGTTATTATTAAGTCATTGTTTTTATTAAGCATCCCTGCTAATATGTTAAGCAGAGTTCTCAAAGCCTTTCGAGGCATACTGTCACTCTCCATAATTTTATGTACAATACGATTGTAAATAATAGGCATAACACGGTTAAACTTCACACAACTACTACTGGGTGCAACATGTGATTATAGATCCCTGTTGCGGTTTGTGACCATCCCAGAAGTGTCTGGTTCTTCTCCTAAATCACTGTTACTGTAAGTGTGTGTTTTTTCATCCATTCTTTTCTCTTTGAGACTGTCTGTGCAGCCAGGGCCCTGAGGAGGTGTCGTGGGGGCTAGTCCTAGGCATGATATTGTCTGTGCTGAGTGAATATGACAGGATACGCTATTGCCAGCAGGAAGGATCTGAAATCAGTCATAACCTGGACTGCAGGCATTGTTGTCTGGTTGTGTGCCTCTCCCCATGGGCAGCAGCAAGAGCTGTTATGGAAGATTAAGCTCACCAGCCACCATAACAGGGTCTGATCCTAGGCTCCCGCTGAGGCAGAAGTTTGAAGTCAAATTGGAACAAAATAAATTTTAATGACACGCATGCAATAATTACAGCTCGAGCTGGGTGCCTCTGAAGAGGAACCCCGAACAAAGAAATTCCTGGGCAATTATACCCTTACAATCTAAGTTCCCCACCCCTCAGATCTGGGGTCTTCCCCTTCTTCATTGGGCTCCTTCATTGTCTCTAGGCAGGCTGCTTCTTATCCTATTTTCAAGGTTGCAGCTTCTGCTCTCGGTTGTAACTTCTTTATCTTTCTAGCTTGAACCAGCTCTGGGGCCCTCTTTCCCATAACTAGGTGATAGCTAGGAGAAAGTTCACAGCTTGCAGCCTAAGGCTTCAGCAAATTTAGCTGCTAATGCTAAGCAAGTTATGCTAAGTGATCAGCTCTAGGCAGCTTCAGTCCAATATTCTTTAACACCAAATGTCCCTAGATGCTTATGGTTAGACACCTGAGGTCTGCCTGAAAAGGTGAAGAACTGTTTTCAACATTTTAAAAAAATTGAACACACTTTCATCATCCCATGATGAAATAGTGGAAATTTTCAGGAAGGATATTAATCTCAGGAGAAGAAATATTGATCTGTCCCTGTCAACTTGTGTTACCACTGCTCTGTCTGCTGTGCTGTGGATATGGTCTCAGTAATCTCTCACATACCGTCATGTCCTGATTAAATTGACCATTTCTAAAGGCATCTTTGCATCGGACTATCTGGACATATGCACTTCCCATTTCTTTCCGTTTTTTCTCCTCCCCTTACTCTTTATCCATTCAGATACCTCTCAGCTCTCCAGTTGCTGCTCTGAGCTTAAGTCTGAAGCTTGCCTCATCTTTCAGTAGTCTTACTGTCTCCTTAGCCAGCTCCTTAGCTGTGTTTCCATTATCATTTCCTATCTATCTGTCAAAAACATTTCAGGGAAGGTTATGTCTTGTGGAAAGTGGACCTCACTGGGGGCAGCTTGGATTTAGCATACAGCTGAGGAGTGTATTTGACTTTTTATTAAACTATATCATATGTTATTTTTGTTTGCTTGCAGTTAAGAAAAATCCTCCTTTGTCTGCAACTATTTCTCTAAGGAAAGCAGGTGAGAATTGGTGCATAGGAGCTGTAACATTCAGCTACAAACTAGAGTGGAAAAAGGTTAGGTTTTAACAGGAGTGAGGTAAGTCCCCAGTGGCTGATGAGGGAAATGGCAAGGTTGGAGAGGTGAGGAGGAAGGTTGTCCATACAGGTTTCATATTGAAAATACTGCTTTTCCTATATGTCCAGACTTCATTAGGAGACCTTCTGGGTCAGTATGAATTGGAGAATGTGGATATCACTTATTCTGGAAGCTGGAAATTAAAACTTAAGAAGCAGGAAAACTTTTTTTTTTTTTTTTTAGGTGCTCATTGAAATCTTGTTCTTTTGAATACACTCCTGAAACCTCTCCAATTAGTCACACAAGAACTGGAGAAAATTATGGGGAGTGACATGCCTTGTTAGGGCTTTCTGCATTTCAGTGGTGCCTCTGGTGTATTTGGTGCTGAGCCCATGAACCACAGATGCTGAAAGGAGACTGAACAAACTTCTCAAGAAGTTAAAGTCAGAAGTAAATCCCAAAGTTTCTTGGAGTGTTAATGGATCCCACTGAGGGTTGTTACCAAAGAAGGCTCCCCAGGGGCTGATGAGAGCAGAAAGTTGGAGGCCCTGACTGCAGGTAGGCAAAGGCAATGTGCAAGTGGCTCTGATGCCAAGTAAGCCTTGATGTGTTTTATCAAGCAGAATGGCCAGGCCACTGTCAGCCAGGCCACTGTCAGCCAGCCCCTGGGTAGGGTGATCCTTTCCCTCACACTTTGCTCAGGGCTCTTCCTGGGGGCAGTGTGAGAATGGGGGTGTGCAGTGCCAAGTGCAGGACAACAATACGGCACCTCCTGAACTCCCCGGGGATGAGGAGGCATTGAGGCCACCATGCTTTACGGAAACAGCACGTTCTCAGAGGCCTTGGTGGTAGAGACAACATCCATAGCCGGGGGACAAAGACCTTTGGAGGCTTTCAGCCTTGGCAGTGCCCTTTGTTGTCTCCACCACAGGCTTTCCTGTGTTGTCCTAATCCTCTGCCTGTTTCCCTGCAGACTACAGACACCCAGCCTGCTTCCCCACCTTGATCTCACCCTGGCATCTCCCCACTTTTACTGATGTCTCTCCACCCTTCCGTGAAATGCAAAGCCAGGGTCTGATCACAGACTCCCTCTGGGTGATCTGTAGCAGCACACTACCCTTCAAGTGACATTTCCTTTCCCAAAGTCCAGTAGGAAACTGTCAAGCTGCAGTTTGTGCCTCTTTCCCCTTCTCATGCTGTTTTCCACTGCCAAGAAAAGCTCCATCATCTCTGGAACCACCTTTCGAGCAGTCACAGGCTACTACACTACTGCCCTTAGTCTCCACCAGGCTAAAGAAGTGCAGGTCCCTCAGCTTCTCCATATAGGCCACGTGGTTTAGGCCCCTAACCCCATCTTGGCAGACCTCCTCTGGACTCTCTCCACTTCCTCTCCATTCCTCCAGCACTGGCATTCCCACATTGGGACACACTATTCTAGATGTGGCCACACCAGTGCCGAGTCGAGAGGGATATTAATTCACCTTGTCTGGGTGGCCACTCATTTCCTAATACAGCCCCATATGAAGCTGGCCTGATATGTGGTGAGCACGCACCACTGGCTCATATGTCACCCCTCGTAAGGTCCAGGCCCTTCTCCTCAGGGTCACTTCTCTACCAATCATGTCCCAGCCTGTCCTGATGCACGGGCTATTCTACCCTCCGATGCAGGACCTGCCACTTCTCCTTGTGCAATGTCATGAGGTTTCTGTTAGCCAAATCCCCAAGTCTTTCAAGGCCCCTCTGGACCAAAACTCCCTTGTGTCAGCTCTTAATGTGTGTGTGGGCATGGAGATGGTTCATCCTGTCTTGCAGTGCCTCTGACAGGATGACAGTATGAGGAACTGCAGGACACTGCACACAATAAAAGGAGATACTAGTTCAATGGAGGTGCTAGCAAAGGTAGAAATTAGTATGGCAAGCATCTCAGAAAAGATACCCTCGACCCAAATGAGGGTAGAAAACACGCAAAACCAGGGCCAATGGGGAAACTGCACACAGGGGTGGCTGGTTGTATGCAATGGGATCAGGATGGTAAAAGAGAAGACCTTAGAAGGTAGAAAAGATGGAAAAAGGAATAGAATATGAAGCAAAAGAAAAATCAGGTCTTTTGGGGGGTACCTGCTAAGCAGCCCTCATCTGAACTCCTCTGATTGGAGCAGGACAAGAAACATGCACTTGATCGGATAATACTTCTGTCTGGCTTACTCCATGGTCACGGGTAAGCTGAATGTTTTCCCTAAGATCAGCAAGAGAAGACCTGGGATCAAACGAATGCAGAATCATTCAGGCTGGAAGGGACTGTAAGGGATGAGACCCATATGGCTGTGCTGTGAGCCCGAATAATGCCCCGAAAAAAGGTTCCTGAAACGGGAGAAAGCCCCAGAAAGTCACGGGGCAGGGCCTGGTGTCACATCTCTTGACTGACTGGTGTCTCAACCACTCCTGGAACCGGGGCAAGGGAAGGTTCTGGAAGCCCAGGAACTGGGTCAATAACTGGGGGCATGCACAAGCACAGGGTGGGTGCTTTACACTGAACACCCCTGTTGGCATGTCCGATCCTGGACCCAGGACTGCTGATCTCCCTATCTCTTTTTTTCTTTCTCTCTTTCGCTCTTCTTCTCTTCTCTAAGTAATGCAAAGCCTACTTTGGTTTAGCTATAACTGTGACAGGGCCAATGTTTGCAGGATATTTGTTCCATTAAAGTTGATGCTTATGTAAGGACCTCGAGCGTTATCTCGCCTTACTCCACACTGAAGGAGATTTGCAAATCTGAGTTACTCTCCCCCCCGCTCGTCCTTTTCAGAGGTGGGACGTGACAGGGACCTCAGGAGGTCTCTAGCCCAACCTCCTTCCCACAGCAGGGTCAGCTATCCAGTCTGACCAGGTTACTCAGGGCTTTATTCATTTATGACTTGAAAACCTCTGAGGATGGAGATGGCACAACCTCTCTAGGCAAGTGGCCCCAGTGCTTAACCATCTTGACTGGTAAAACGTGTTTTCTTATCCCCAGCCTGAATGTCTCTTGTTTCAGCTAATGCTCAGTTGGGCCTCATCCTTGCATCATGCACAGCGGTGAAGAGCCTGGTTCCATCTTCTTGATGACCCCCTGGTAGTTATGGGTAGGTTGTTATTAGGTCTCCCCAAAGCCTTTTCTTCTCCAGGCTGAACAAACTCAGCTCCCGCAGCCTCCCCTAGTGACAAAGTCAGCCGTACAAATATGTGCCTAGGATGTTTAAGGCTCTTCCAGTCCTTCTGGATTTTTCTGGCTCTGCAAAGGACCTTAGACATGTTAGAGTGCAATCACCCTCATGCCATGACTTTCCGCTGGTCACCTTCTTCATGGGCCCAGGAATGTGATGCGAGAGGATTGGCTCCATGACACACTCCTCACCAAAGTGAGACTGAACAGCCTGCAACTCTTGGGGTTGTTCTTGTGGCCTTTTTTGAAAATGGGCACAACATATTCTTTTTTCTGGTCAGTGGGACCTCTCCTGATCTCCAAAACCTTTCAAAGATGACAGAGAGTGGCCTTGCTATGACAAGATGCAGCCCATCCAGTCCCATAGACTTGTAGGGGTTGAATTCTTGCAAGTAATCCCTCACTCAACCCTCTCATCCACAGCTGGTTGTTTTTCTCCTCTGGAGTCCTGAATCTAGGCACAGCAGCCCAGGAGACCTTGTTGGTGAAGATGGAAGTCAAGAAGGGCTTGAGTTCCTCAGACCTACCTGCATTTACTGTTTCTGGATTCCCTGCCCCATTCAGCAGTGAGACCACATTTCCTTTGTCTATTCTTTCACTGTTATTGAAGCATTAGCAGCTCTTCTTCAGGCCCTTGGCATCCCCTGCATGTGTGTATCCTAGGGGAGCTTTGGCTTCCCCAGCACCATCCCTACTTCCCTGGACAATGGTGCCCTGTTTAGTCAAGGTGGTCTCCTGAGATGTTTACTAGTATTACTGAGCAGCGGTATGAACCATCCTTGTGCTTGGTGGCTGCTGTCCTTATAGACCGGCTGGCTTTCCTAAGGTCCATTGCCCTTCGTAGCTGCATTCCATGGGATCTCCCAGCAGTCCCCAGAAGAGATCAAAGTCTGTTCCTCTGAAGGTCAGAATCTGTACCCTGCTACTATCTTTCCTCACCGCCCTCACGGTCTGGGACTCCACTATTTCACAGTCATTGCAGCCAAGGTTTCCACCGATGATCACATCCCTGATCAGGTCTTCCTTGTCTGCAAGTACTAGATCCAGGTGAGCATTGCCCTTATTGGCCCATCAGAGAGCTGTGCTTAGAAGCTATCCCCAACACCCTCCAGAAACCTCCTGGACTGCTTGCAGTGTCCTGCTGTTTTCCCTTCCAGTGAATGTCAGGGAGATTAAAGTCCCCCCTCCCATAAGAACCAGGCCCTGTGACCCACAGACTTCATCAGGTTGCTTAAGGGAGACTGTGCCCACCTCCTCACCCTGATCAGGTTGTCTGAAACTCCCATCACAATGTCACCCTTACTCTGATGCTCACTCACAAGCTCTCACTCAGCCCCTTTCCACCCCTTGGAAGAGCTCCATATATCCAAACTGCCCTTTCACACAAAGGGCATCCTCTCTCCTCATCTTCCTTGACAGTTTCTTCTGAACAGCTTGTATATTACAATCACAGTGCTCGAATCACATGAGCGGTCCCACAACATCTCAGTTGTTCCTACAACGTGGCCATTCTGTGACACCTTGTGCATCTCCATCTGCTCCAGTCTGTGCCCCAGGCTGCATGCACTTATGTATATTTGTGCTGCAAGACCTCCGCTGCGACACAGAGAACAGATTTGTCATGGTGAAACCTGTTATCAAGAGCCAAGGACACCATATGTGCAATGGCTCACTTCAGTGCAGGGACATGCCGGCATAGATAGCAGGTGGCAAGGTAATGGTGAAAGGAGGTTCCCACTAAGGGAGCAAACCCTGCAGTACCTGAGGCCAGAGGAAAGCAGAGCTGGTCTGTGCAGAAATGGCAGGAGAGGACTTTGCTGCCTGAGCTGACTTTGTAGCTCCACAGGGCCTGTGACAGAGGTCAGCTGATCTCCAGGAAGGACAAGGTGCCAGTGAAGAAGTTCCTGGGCCTGGACAGCCTCTGATGCAGCCATCCTGTGGACATCATTACCACAGTCCCTATTCATCTGGCGGTGAGAAGAAGTTCAGGGAGAGGAGAGCTGGAAGCTTTTAAGAGTGCAGGGACGTGAGTGGAGACCTTGGTGTGATGTGCCTCCCATTTATGCAGCACGCTTGGATGTAGATGGGATGGACTTTACCTAATGGCAGAGGTGGGATTCAGCTGTTTGGGCTCAGGTAGGAAACCTGAGAGGCCCTGGGGCACTTGCCCAGTAACCCCTCCAGAAAGACATGGTTTTCCTGTAGGTCCCATGCTGTATCTGCTAGAAACATGCGGTTGTGGAAGAAATCCCAGGCATCTGACATGGCCCTGCCAGCCTATTTTTATGTCATTAAATCAAGGGTCTGCACTGAATTGCATTAGCTGTCTGCACTTTAGGGATCTGCCTGTTCCTCAGCTTGACAGTGAGTGGTGC
The DNA here is from genome assembly GCF_036417845.1 of Apteryx mantelli. Lineage (NCBI taxonomy): Eukaryota > Metazoa > Chordata > Aves > Apterygiformes > Apterygidae > Apteryx > Apteryx mantelli. Next base: position 6,091,531 of record NC_089997.1, read on the forward strand.
TCTAGTAGTAGCAGTAGGCATCGAGGGTCATTTCAGATGGCCAAAGAAATTCCCCACCTGGCCCTCACCTGATGAAGGATGTGGGTCTCACACTTGCTCCATCAGAGCAAGCAGACACTGGCACATGTCTTGGACCACCTCTGTCTCTGCAGATGTCACCAGGTGTTTGTGTGTGGGCAACTGGCTTCCACCCTCCATCTCCAGTGATTATAATGAGAGCTTAAACAAGGAGCTTGCCTGCAGGCATCTATGTTGTGCACACTTCAGCTTTGGCAAGGGGAATCCCATCTCCCGTATATTTGTAGCGTTCACAGGAGAGAGCTGAATCTCACTCCAGCTCAGGGGCTTCTAAACCAGCATGAGATGCCTAGATTGACTCATCTGAATCAATACCTGAATCATGGGTAAATCAGCTCTCTTCTTGTCCCTTTTCTAGGTGTCCTGCCTAGATAAGAGATGGGAATAGGGGCTTCCAGAGTGGGACATTTCCACTTCTCACAGATAACCATCCTCTGATGAGACAAATTGCAATGCTGGATCAGTCTCCCTCCAGTGTTTAGAGAGGGACCATCAGTGATTATTTTGTCTACTTCAGTGAACATTTCCCAGGAGGAGGGAGTGCAAGGGACAGAGAAATTCATGCTTGCAGCTGGGCCTCTGGTCCTGACAGGCCTGGGCTCCTGGGACAGAGGGAGCTCATGGCAACCTGGCAGCACTGCTGAGAGACAGCTCTGTCCAGGAGCAGCTCCTCTGCAAAGAGCAGCAGGGCTCCGGGCACTGCCTGCTGTTGCTGACAAGATGAGAGAAGACAGAGAGAAGTGAAAGGCAGTGTGGAGTGGGAGGACAGCAGACAGCTCACTGTGGAAGAAACTTAACAGCCCTTTACACGGTAAGTCTCTGGCTGGAGAGTGATGCTGGAGGGATCTTCTAAACCCATCCCATCCCATGATTTTTTTTTTTTTAAGGATCATACTCCTGGCTTCTCCAGTGCGGAGGAGAAGGAGGTTCTTTAGAGCACAGATTCCCTGCCACACTGTCAGAGGGACAGGACATGCTGCTACCTTCTCCCAGGGACACTGCAGGGGTGTGAAGCTGGGTCGTGCACACAAGTCTGCCCAGGGCTGTAATTCTGAGCAGTGCACTGCACCGCAGGGTGCTGTGTGCCCAGGGCAGTGACTCTGCCACTTGCGAGGGTCAGCACTCAGCCTGCCCGGGGAACTCCTCATGGCACTGTGGGGAGAAAGTCTGGGTGGAAGGATCAGCCCCCCGTCCGGGCAGGTTCATTCTGCTGTTGAGAGGGTGCTGCGTGGGTCAGGGCTGCTCACAGCTCTAGCTCATGCACAGGACATTTCTGATGGGACTTTTCAAAAGGAAGGTGAAGGCAGGTGTTTACTGAAAGAAAAGGCAATTCCCTGAGATAGTGCTTTAAGTTTCCTTCCACCTGGCAAGGGGAAAATGGAAATGGAGCTGTCACATTTAGTGTCTGATAAGGGACTGAGACTCATTAGCAGTTTTAATTAACAATCGGTAGTTCTGCTAGGAACTTCTGGAAGACCCTTCACCAACCCCTTAGTCTACAGACAGCACCAAATTCCCCTTTGATGGTGGCCTCCTCAGGGACCTGCCCCTTCTCACGTGCACACAGGACACCCCTGGAAAGTGCCCTGCTGCTGGGAGGTTGCTGCAAGGCAGACCTGAGCACGCTGGGGAAGGCTTTGGCGTTGCACGACTGACCATGACTTGCTCATATCTATCTTCCCATGAAGTTTCCATTAGCAATTCTCTATCATTCCCTGCCCATCCCTGCTGCCTGGAGCTGTTCCTGCCAAGAGCTTTTTCTCTGTCCCAACGTCTTTTCCCAGTTGGTACTCACAGACCCCGTCTCACCCTCTGTGTGCTCAGTTCTGCTCTACAGAAACCTCTTAGGCCAGGGCCCTGGCCAGGAGCATCTCTGTGCTCGCAGGTCCTAAGGAGCAGATCGGAAAAACCCTGATGAAGCCATAAAGGTGATGCTGGTGTTGTCTGTAGGCTGAAGTGGGGAGGAAGGGACTTGCTGAGGTTTCTCACAGACTTTTTGATCTGCCTCTCTCTTAAAAAAGAGAACTGACTCTTCATGAGCTGTCTACCTCCTAAGGAGAGCCCATCTTTAGGACCCTTGACAGTTTCTCTGGGGTGTCCTGCCAAGCTGCAAGCTGTCCTCCAGAACAGCACAACTTTCCTGTAGCATTTCTGTGAGAGTCCTTGGTCTGATCCTCTGAGTCAGAAACCTTGTCACACTCTTCATCACTCTCTCTGCATCTGGGATGAGAGAGAAGAGTTTGGAAATCTTCCCTTTAAAACTGGAGTCCTCTGCTCTCACCTCAGTCTTTTTTTTTTTTCTGAGAGGAACTTGTGAGTGTGAGTGTCGTTTAGCTGGGAGAGGCACAAGTGCAGGGCAGTGAGGGACAAGACTCATTGACAGACCAGATCCCATGACTCTTTATAAAGTCACAGTGAGCCCATTTTTCTTCTTGGGATGCACAAGTGCTCATGCTGAGAGCAACTGAAATGCCAAAGATTTCTACCCCGTCAAAGAATGCTCCCACAGTGTAATGGAGGCATCTAAAATCTAAATCCATATATAATCAGACTCCTCTGCTGGCTGCAGATTATTTTCTGGAGATAATAGGTATCAAAATGTTGAACAGCCCTTCCACACAAGGGGTGGACATAATTTGCTGCAGGATGTGTACATCAGAACCAGTCACTTGCCATTCTCACTACAGTTCCTAGAGAGAGAGCACAGATGGTAAATTGATGTGAGGAGATGGTCTATCTCATTGGAATGAAGATGTCTAGAAAAAGTCAGGTCACCCCCTGCCTTCACTTGCCTGTTTCTCACCCTTGCTAGAGTGGGAGCTGGTGTGACTGACTCAGGTACAGACATCTCCGTTCGAGAGGGCAAGGTTGGGGGGGATGAATCCCTCACAAGGGTCTTCTTTTTCAGAGATAGCTGGCATGAGTGCTGTAATCCGCTCTCATTATGGTGAATAGAGAATATTACCACTGGGGCACTGGACCAAGTCCCCTCCACCCAGCTCACAGTACCCGTTCCCAGGTATCCCACCAAATCCCTGGGCCTGTTTGACACCTCCATTTGCACCTGTGGCAAAGCAGAACCGACTTCTCTGGAGCTATGGGCAGAGGCCCCTGCTGCACACGGCCCACTCAGCTAGCACAGACCAGAGCTCTGGAAAGGGAGCTGAAAGACGGTAAAGGACAGAGGAAATGTGGGGGGTACTATGAGGAGTGGAAAGGGATTTGCTCAGAGAAGCCTGCTCTAACTTGGTACTTTCTTTTCTTCTTTGGACAGGCCTCCTGTGCCCCAAAGGACCAAATGTCCAATGGCAGCTCCCTCACTGGGTTCCTCCTCCTGGCATTTGCAGACACGCGGGAGATGCAGCTCTTGCACTTCTCCCGCTTCCTGGGCATCTACCTGGCTGCTGTCCTGGCCAACAGCCTCATCATCACAGCTGTAGCCTGCGACCACCGCCTCCGCACCCCCATGTACTTCTTCCTCCTCAACCTCTCCCTCCTCGACCTTGGCTCCATCTCTGTCACTGTCCCCAAATCCATGGCCAATTCTCTGTGGGACACAAGGGCCATTACCTACTGGGGATGTGCTGCCCAGGTCTTTTTCCTCTTTTTCTTATTTTCAGCAGAGTATTCACTTCTCACTGTCATGGCCTTTGATCGCTTTGTTGCCATCTGCAGACCACTGCATTATGGGACCCTCATGGGCAGCAGAGCTTGTGTCAAAATGGCAGCAGCTGCCTGGGGCACTGGTTTTCTCAATGCTGTCCTGCACACTGTTAATACATTTTCAATTCCACTCTGCCAAGGCAATGTTGTAGAGCAGTTCTTCTGTGAACTTCCCCAGATCCTCAGGCTCTCCTGCTCTGACTCCTACCTCAGGGAAGTTGGGGTTCTTGTGGTTGGTATTTGTTTAGTCTTTGGGTGTTTTGTTTTCATTGTGCTGTCCTATGTGCAGATCTTCACAGCTGTGCTGAAGATCCCCTCTGAGCAGGGCAGGCACAAAGCCTTTTCCATGTGCCTGCCTCACCTGGCCGTGGTCTCCCTGTTTGTCAGCACCACAGTGTTTGCCTACCTGAAGCCCCCCTCCTTCTCCTCCCCAGCTCTCGATCTGGTGGTGGCTGTTCTGTACTCGGTGGTGCCTCCAGCAGTGAACCCCCTCATCTACAGCATGAGGAACAAGGAACTCAAGGAGGCACTGAAGAAACTGATTCAGCTGGTACTATTTCAGCAGCAATAGGCTGCCCACCTCTCTTTACTCAGCTCTTGTGCTTCGGGCGTTCTGTGATAATCATGTTTGTACTCAAAGGTTTGAATTCATCCCATGTCTGGAGAAGAGTAAAGGAGCAATTGTGTGCTTGCAGGGAAGAATAAATGAAAACTTCTTTCTATGTGTGTCAACTCAGGGCAGGCTGCTCCACTGCTGGAGCAACTGGAGCTGCTTGAGGAGCCCTGGGACCAGGACTCTTGTGCCCTCCTGGGGAGAAGGGCTGGCACAGAGTGGCTGCATGTAGTCCGGGTTAAGGTCTCCCAGATGAGAGAGCAGTGGAGACAGGGTGACATCCCTCTCTGCCCCCCAGGAGCTGCTGTGCCCTTCAGGGGGGCTGCAGCTGTGCTGTGAGTGCCCAGAGCACTGCAGCACCCTGCGGTGGGCACTGCTGTGGTTCCACCCCCAGCCTGGGCTGCTCTGCTAGGCTGCACTGGGGAGAGGGCAGGGGAGGTGGGGAGAGCCGGGGAGGGGCTGGTCTGGTTTGATCCCTTAAGGAGAAAATGTTTTTCCTTCTTTCAAGTGGAATTCCCTCTGCTCCCGCTTGTGCCTGTTGCCTGTCGTCCTTCCACTGGGCATCTTCTAGCAGAGCCTGCCTCTGATTTCTCTACACCCTCCCAGCTGATCACTGTAAACAGCAATAATGTCTCCCCTGAGCCTTCCCTTCTCCAGGCTCAACACACCCAGGTCTCTCACCATCTCTTAATGCCTGATGGGCTCCAGGCCCAAACCATCATTCTGGCCTCTGCTGCTCTCACTCCCATCTCTCACTGTCCTTCTTTCCTGGGGAGCCACAACTGGACATAGCACTCCACATGCGGCTCACAAGTGCTGGATGGAGGGGCCTCCACCGCAGGCTGCTCCTCTGCAAAGGGCAGAAACCCTGATGTTCCCAGCACAGAGCTGACATTGAAGCAGCATCTGGAGCCCGGCCAGCCCCAGAGGCCTCAGCCCTCCCCAGCCCAGCAGTGGGGCCCCAAGCAGGCCTGCTTGCCTTCTCTCACTGCCCTCCACACTCCTGTCCCCTCCATGCCCTGTCCCAGCCCTGGTGCTGGCCAGCTGCCCTGGGCTGGGGCAGCTCCAGCCCCCCAAGAGGGGGAAGGGGCACGGGGGGAACAGGCTGGGGGGAGGCCAGCGTCCCACTGCCAGGCTGGGGCTGGATCCCTGGCATAAGGAGAGGTGGGGATCAATACAGGGATCATTAATAGTATGAGCACAGGATATAACATCGGTCGCAATACACTGGTAGCTTTGGGGGAAAAACCTTTAAAGATATCGTACTCGTGATGTTCAGTAAGGCTGCTTTCCACTTTTACTAACAGAATGTGCTCATTATTATCATATATCATTGTTCCTTTTCTTTCTTCTAAGCATGTTCCCGTTTTAGACAGATGTTGAGTAACCTTGGTGTTTTGTTTGCCAAAGTTGTTGAGTTGAGGGAAGGTTACTCCAAGTGTTACTGATGTATTAAATGGTGCAAAAATAACACATCGTCTGTTCAGTCAAGTGAGAAGTTAACCAGTAAGTCTGCCTGGCGATTTGGTCAAAAATATAAGTCACATTACTATGGCAAATGCTGCTTTTCATGTCTGTAGTACCCATTTCACTCTACTGCAAAACCATGTGCAGCTTCCCGTCCAGTGTGTTATTACATATAGTTACATATATAGACATAACTTAGTGTAACATTATTGCCTCCTATCAGTCCTTGACCTCGTGCTATTACAGCTGGTATTCCTCTTGTTACTGTAGTTTTAAAGATGGGTTGCGACTTACCTTCAATACTGAAGTTCTCCCATGGGCCATGTGAAAAGGCAGAACCTGTGAGAGACAGGTTTCAGGTGTCTGTTGCAGTTATCAGTGTTCCCACAGCGAGAAGGTAACACCACGCTTCACTGCAAGAGAAGACACTTAGGTCTCGTACAGCATCCAAGCCTCTCTTACGGTTCACTTGCTTCCTTTAGTGTCTACAGCATCCCATACTCCTTTTGCTTTGTAAAACAGCAGAATCACCCAGATCGATCCCTGAGTTGGGTGTTTAACCACAACCTCATCTCCAGAACTTTGAGAGAGTTTCACTTCTGTTTCAACAGGAATTCATGACACAAACGCCTTATCTATGAGACTTCCCATGGGCGTTTGTCACTCATTTAGCCAACCTCCCACAACCGGGATCCCCACTTAGAAGTATTCTACGAGAGAAGAGTCACTCTGGTGTAGCTGTTTTTTCCATCATCCATTCTATCTTTCTACTACCCCACTACTTTGAGATCAATACAATAGGTGGAAAGTCTGCCAAACTCCATTTGAAGCACACCAGGTTTGCATTTCTTTATTCTTCAAATGTGATCCACTGTCAGACTGTATTTCTCTGGGAAAGCAGCAAGCCACTGGTTCAAAGCAGCACTGCTTGCTAGACCACTTGCAGCTCTGGTAGGGTGCACGTTCCCTGTACCGATACTTATTTCTATTCCTGTAAGGATGCATTTCCAGCCTTCAGGTGGAATTTCCAGCCTTCACAAACCACAAACAGCAGCCATGGGCCTAACAGCAACCTATCAGGCACTGAGCCACAAGTGACCTCGCAACCACAAGCAGCAGCCATGGGCCTAGCACTGGCCTATCAGGCACTGAGCCACAAGTGACCTCACAACCACAAGCAGCAGCCAATTCCTGCTTCTGGTCTATCAAGTATTGATGCAATAGTTACCTCACAGTCAATTCCAAAGCCGTATGCCTGAAGCTGCCCTACAAGTGTCTGGGTCACAAATGACCTCACAAGCTGCTTGGGTATTCAGTAATGAGGCACAAGTGACCTCACTATCAGCCTTGAAGCTATCAGCTAGCTGCTCGCCTGTAACATACTCAGGAAAATGTGACCTCACAAGCACAAAGAGCAGCTGTGTCCCTGCTGCTGGCCTCCAAGGTACTCAAGGAGAAGGGACCTCACAATATGCCCCAAAACCATGCTCCTACTGTTGCCCTACTACATACAGAGGCAGAAGTGAGCTCAGAAGCAAAACAGCCACAATGTTCTTGCGGCCTGCCCACCACACAAAGGCACTCAGGAGATGCTGGCATCTATTATAAGGGTCTTGGACTCATCCTATATGGCACCACAACCTCCTACGAAAAGGAGGGGGCACAACAGCATTTGCTGAGTGGGTTGGCAGTAACAGCAGCTGTGGGACGCGGAATTTGCAGCTCAGCAGAGGTACCAGGAGGTGAACCCACACCCCAAGTCACCCAGGCAAGCCAGGTGCATTTATGGAAGCCTTCACATCCATACGTAGCCTCTTCTCAGTCACTTGCAGATGCTTTCACACAGGGCTCATGATGTTGGCCAAGATGTTGACAGGTACAGGGACACACCCTGGCACCCTGCCTCCATCCTCAGGGGCTCTAGGACTGCACTGGGAACCTCATGAGTGGAGCAACCTAGAAAGAAAGAAAGAAAGAAAGAAAGAAAGAAAGAAAGAAAGAAAGAAAGAAAGAAAGAAAGAAAGAAAGAAAGAAAGAAAGAAAGAAAGAAAGAAAGAAAGAAAGAAAGAAAAAGAATCGGAGTGTTACTGTCAGTTCTGCTGGTCTTACACAGTTGCAACAGTCAGGGGCCAATGTCTCCCCTCTGTGCTGAGCTGTATTGGTGAGAGCACAGCCATCAGGGCCACCAAGACGTTTTACCCCTCTTTTTGACACAGGGGAGACCTTGTCTGCATACCAGCTCCCGTTTGGGCTCTCCAGTTCTGCAAAGGCACTAACACACAGCAGGGAGTCCAGCACAGGGACACCAAGATGGTCAGGGGCTGCAGTGTGGGGCATATAAGGAGAGGCCGCCAGAGCTGGGTTTGTTCAGCCTAGACAAGAGAAGGCCAAGGGGCATCTTCATGCTGTGCACAGCTGCCTTATGGAGGGCACAGAGAAGACGGAGTTGGATTTTCTTGGAGGTGCACACTAATAGCATGAGAGGCAACAGGGACAAATTGGACAATGGGAAATGCTTCTGAGATGTTAAGAAGAAACCTTTTTCTCTGTGGGGGTGGCCGAACTGCCGCACAGGGATCGAGAGGTTCTCAGATCTCCATCCTTGGAGAGAATCAAAACTTCACTGGAAAAGGCCCCAAGATACCTCCTCTACTGCCACCTGCCTTGAGCAGGGCATTGGAGCCCTGCTACCTCCAGAGGGCTCCCCCATTGCAGCCTCAAGGAATCTGCTATTCGGAGACTCTTGACAAAGGCACCAGCAGCTTTGAAAATGCCACCTCCAACGCTCACCAAGGACAGGTGTCTCAGAGTCACCCATAGCCTTCAGAGGCCTGACTTCTTGTGAGCTGGCATCTCCCCTGTCTGCAAGGGTCTGTGTAGGCATAAAGTGCAGAAATGGCTCTGACTGCTTTGATTAACTACCCATCTCTCTGAGGGATCGGAATGGATTAGCGTCTGAGATGCGAAGATGCAATAAGGGTCCAGATTCAACAGAAAGCCTTTAAGGAGGGAGAAGATAATTTTCTCCAGCAGAGTCAGTAAAATCCCAAAGACTCACAGAAACAGCAAGACCTTCAGAAACTGCAAGCCTGAACCTCAGCTGACAGAAAACACCAGACTGCAAGCAGCCCTGGCTCGCACCACGATGCTCCAAGGAGGGAACATGGTCACCAATAGTCCTCACCCAGGTTTCCCAGAAGGACACCGTGATGGCAGGCTGGGCTCTGGGAGCAGAGCACTGCTCTCTCCAGACACCTCTTCCCAGGCTGAGCAGAAAAACACTGGGGCCACCACCCGGATCCACCACAGGGCATCTCGCACTGGAACACACTGCTACCCCCGCACCTCACAGAGAGTTGGCAGCCAACATGTGCCTCTGCATCAGCGACACACAGGCCACAGCACCACACATGGCAGCACACAGGGCACCCGCAAGCGCTCCACAACACACAAAGCCCAACTCTCCAAACCTTCCATTCCCTTCTAGGCCTCCAAGGCCTTGCGACAGGCACTGCCTCTGAACAGCCATTCACAGCCCGGGGCCTGCTCACTTCCCACCTTCCCACCAGGAAGCAGAGAAGAAGTGCTCTCACAGCAGCTGATCAGGTCAGCTCTTGCCTCTCGCTTGTGCCTCAACTTCTCTGAACAAGAAACCTCTTTGAAAATGTGGACCATACCTTTTTTTTGGGGGGTGACATACCTTCTGTCTCCTCCAACAGCCTTTGCACCCATTCTCCAGTGACTGCATATGTGGACAGAAATTCAGAGACCTCTAATGCATTACGGTTCCAAATGTGTCATCAAAGCAGGTGGACACCTCAAAGACAGAGACAGCAGTCAGACCTGGCAGGAAAATCTCACAAGCTCCCTGCTGTTCTGGCAGGGGCAATTTCTATATCACACACACCCTGGCAATAAGAGATTACTAACACCACTGCTCACACCAGCACTACATTCATTTAGAAGCCTATAAAGTCTAGCTGGACTCCCTAGATGACTGGGACGAGGCTGCAAGCTTCTACTTAGCAACAAGTGGAAAGGCAAACTCCATCTCTATGTTCACCACAGAACATCATCTGCATTTCAAACGTAGCAGTACTAACTCATGATGACGGAGTGGAATAAAACGTGTGTCAGATCATGTGGAACATCAACTTCTGCTTGATTAATGAGTTGCATTTCTGTATTGCTGGAGAGCTCTGCAGGGGTCAATCCCTCCTCTGAGCACATGGAACAAATCCAGAAGTGACCTCACCACAACCATCCAAGCCATGTGTCTTCTCCTCACCTCTCAGCTGCTCACATAGAGGTGACCTCACAAGTCCATACCCCCACCACATGCCTGCTGATGGCCTATGGCCTTCAGAGACAGAACTTTCCTCCAAAGAACTTCCCCAGCCATCAGCTACTGCTGGTCTAGCAGCTACTCTGACAAAAGAGACCTCACAAGCAACGCCCATGCCTAACTGCCTGCTGCTGGCCTAGCAGGCACTCAGAAAGACATCACCTCACACTCACCTTCACAGCCACGTCTCTGTCACTGGCCTAGAAGCCTCTGAGACAGAAATTTCCTCACTATAAGTTCCCCAGCCATGAACCAAATCCTGCCTTATCAGCTCCTCAGGCAAAAATGGTCTCAAAAACACAGATACCACTCATGGACCTGCTGCTGCCCTATCAAACGCTCAGGTAGAAATGACCTCAGAAACAGCTTTTCAGTCACTTACCTCCTGCTATCCAATCAGTTCATCAGTCAGAAGTGACCTCACAATCAACACCCAAGCCTTCTTCCTCCAGATGGCCTATCAGGTACTCTGGCAGAAATGACCTCATCATCAAGAACCGAGTCATGTGCCTCCTGCTGGCCTATCAGCTACTTACAAAGACTTGATTTGACAATGGTGATTTTCTGGCACAGCTTTCACAGACAGTGGTGACCTCACTACCCACACCCTGACCAGGTGCCTGGTGCCACCTGCAGCTCCCCCTGCCTTCCCCCAAGGCTGAGCCAGCTCCTCAACGGCCTCCCTGATTCACATCGTGGATTCACAATGCTCATAGTGCAGCAAAACACCCATCACGTACCAGTTACTACCTCAAAAAAGGATTAGCTTTTGCCTAGGTAGTCCCTACACGTAGCCCATAAAGCTTAGGAATTGGAAAAAGGCCTACAAGGAATTCCTGGCAATATTTTCGAAAAAGATGATTTCATGGGATGAGAAATTATGAAACTGAAGACAGCAGGGCCTCATGTCCCAGGCAGAGGGAGAAGCCTTCCCGCAACTCAGAAGTCTGGTTCCTTCCCCAATGCTGAACAAAATCAGCAAATCCTCTACACGTCAAGGAAAACCACCATTCTCCTGTTTTATGCCCTGACAATTGGAGACATGCGGAAGGACTCAGGCCAGGGCATCTCAGCTGGTCAAACCAGCAAAGCCACAATTCAGCAACTCTTCACGGATCTCTCGCCTGATCCCTTCTCGCCTCCTTTGCTCCCGCTCCTCTTTCGCGTCTTTTTTTTCCCCCCATGTTGGACTGCAATTGGCTGACAGAGCCATCAATGAAATTGGTCCCCGCCCTCCTCCTTCTTCCAGCCAATAGAAGGGCTGCACTGGGGCAATGCCATGGCAACGTTGGGCCCTCCTGCCCTGGTGGCCAGCTATGCCCCATTCCCGTTCCCCCGCGGTCGGGCGCCATGTTGTGCGCAGCAGCGTGGGGTGCGGTGGGGCCTGGGGGCAGCGCAGCGCTGTGTGGGCGGGCAGTGCGGGGCCCCGGGGCTGCTGGCTGCCGCGGCGTGGCTGGGCTGTGCGGCAGGGTCCCCGCGGGGCTGCTGGCTGCCCTGCGCCCTGGGTGGCAGCGCTGGGGCCTGTGCTGGTGGCAGCCGTGGTGCCGGCGTGGGGGCCCTGGGGCTGGCTGGGGCGCGAGAGCCCGCAGGCAGTGTCCTGCTGCCCCCAGGGCAGGGCAGGGCAGGGCAGTGTCCTCTTGCCCCTCCTGCCCCGGCCCCCTGCCTAAGGCAGCCCCAGGGCTTGGCTAGGGAGTGGTGGTGTGGAGTCGTGAGGGGGCTGGGGGAGATGGCTGTGTTGGGCTCACCCCAGCACTGCCCACCCCAGCTCAGAGAAAAATCCTTGTGATCAGCCAGGACCTTTGCAGTGGGGATGGTGTCCCCCACCTGTTTCCAAGCTGCTTTCCCAAACATGCTATCTTTGGGTGCAGAAGTTTGAGCCCAGTTTGCAGGAGGACAGGGGCTGTGGCCATCTGTAATGGCATCTCAGCTCAAAACATGCTGTGCCAAGTTGGAGGCACAAGAGGATCCGGGGAGAAGGATCAGAGGTTCTCCCAAACAAGCAGACGACTTGGCTTTATTACGAGGTGAAGGATCCATTTCCAGCAAAAGCATTTCCAGCAGGCTCCTGAGAGCCCTCCGGGAGCTGCAGGACACTGCAGCCTGTGGGATGCAGGACCCCTTTCCTCCCAGAGCCAGATCCCAAAGGGGGACCCACTCCCAGGGAAACCTGGCCATAGATTCCTCCCCCCCACCCAAGAGGCGATAGAGTTGACCCACAGAAACCTTGGGGCTCAGGGCAACCCCAGCTGCAGGACCCAGGAGTCTTGGCTGACACATTGTCCCCCAAGCCACAGGGGACCCTCAGGCAGGGCTCTCGCAGCAGCCCCAAGCCCTGTTCATCCACCCCCACAGCCTGGGATCCACCACAGCAGTTTTTGCAGTTAACGGTCTCAGTGCGACACCTCAGGAAGGAGCTCCTGAAGCCCTTACTTTCAGTGGAGAGCCACACAAGCGTTGGGAACAAGGAACTGTGGTCCAGGCTGATGGTGTTCATCCAGCAACCTTCCATCTTGCTTGCCCCCTTGCCCTCAGATCACCTCTCCAGCCAGGAAGGAGGGATGCTCTTCCCTTCTCATCACCCACAACTCCTTTCCAACATGCCCCTGCTCCTCTGCCTGTTGGTGAGGGACCCCAACGTGGTCCCACTGCCTCCTGTCCCCTCTGCTTGCCGTGGAGCCACTAGGAAGGGCAGCCGTGGGGAAGGTGTGAGCAGTGCCCAGGAGTGCCTGGGCCTCACAGGGAAGTGAGGCCTTCCCTCCACGACACCGGGGAGACCTCCCTGTGATGTGACACATCCCACTGTGACCTCAGCTCATGTCATCTGGGGGCTCAGTAGGTCACTGCCATGGAGATGGCACAGCCAGGGAGAGAGCAGAGAGATTTCCCCTCACATCCTGGAAGCAGTCACCTCCCTTCACCACAGTTATTTTCCAAAACTTGCTGATAAATCCTTCAGGAATGTCTCCAGATGGTGTCAAAGACTGTGAAATATCTCAAATGGGGCACTGGAGACGTCACTTCTGCACCCCTGCACTGACGGGTCTCTGCGCTGGGCAGAACTGTGTGGGAAGCCAGGGCTTTGGGATTAGTCTGGGGTTTGGCATTTTTCAAAGCTGAGATCAAAGTCACATGGGATGAAACATCACAAAGTGTGGCCACGGGCTGAGATGCTTTGGTGAGCCTCAAAACTGGTTTCTCCTGTGGGTCACTGTTTTTGTAGAAGTAGGATGTAGGACAATGTGGGACAGGATGTAGCCTTCCTCTTTCAGACACTAAAGCCACACTCTGCTTTTAAAAGCCCTCAACAAGGTTTCTCAGTCTGCAGTGCTTAAGATAGAGATGATCTGCCAGAAAAAAGCAAACATGCCCTTAAGACGCATCATCCAGAGGGCTTTATCCAGGACCCTGATCTCTGCCAGGCTCCAAAGCCATAGCGAGGCCAGGGAGCAAGTCCGGGCAAGTTTTCTCATTTCCCATGAATTTTTCCCAGCTTTCCTTCTGGCTGAGTTTGCGGAAAGACAATTCTCATCTCTGAGCTTCAACTGGTCCTTGCGCTTTTCAGTGTCACCTTGGGGCAGTGCTTCTCTCCTGGGTAAACTCCCTGGCACCCTGGACACCCCTGGGAGTTGTGCAGCCCTGGTACCCTGGATCTCCCACAGTTTTGACCCTGGGCTTCTCAGGACATGCCCACACACTGCTGTGCTGCTGTCCAGGCTCCGGTGCAGAGTCTATGAGGCAGCGAAATGCCTCAGGACCTGTATTTTGACTCATTCAGAAGTTGGTGAGATGACCAGCTCCCAGCTCTGCAGCTGCTGAAGCTTGAGAGCATCCCTGCAACCAACCTTCGTGCTCTTCCTAGTCTCTGCACAGTCCTGGGGCAAATCTTGCAGAAGGGAGACTCCATCCGCCTTGATTACTGTCAGAGATGTGGCTTTCCAAGTCACTGCAAAGGGAAGGGTGTGTTTACTCATTTCTTTTGGTTGCTTATTCAGTGTCTGGCATTCTGTCTATGGCACTGTGAGCCCTGCTCTGCACCCTGGTGTCTCTGCCCTTTCTCTCCCCTGTCTCCTCTGTGTCTACTCACTCTTCTCTGCACACCAGGGGCATGGGAAGTGTTGCTTTAGAGAGCTCACTTGAAGCTGTGACATGTTGTGGAGCTGAAGGCTTGATTGAAGCTAGTCTGGGATACGGCTGTGCCCCCACACCCCCTCCTGCCCCCTTGCCTGAGGGTCCAGGAAGGTCTCCAGGGAGAGCAGTGGCTTTGGGGGTGGGTGGGATGGGTTTCTTGCGGCAGCCCAAATTTCTGCCTGGGTTGCTCTGAGCACTCAGGGAAATCCCTCTTGTCTAGGGACTGGAATCAAGGCTTTTCCAGACTTTTGTACAGAAACACAGCCTGGTCCGGGATCCCCAAGAGCAGCATGGCCCCCAGCATGGCACAGGACCCCAAGGAGCTGTACATCTCTCTCCCATTTCCACACATCCTGATTAAATTGACAATGTCTAACATCACCTTTATAGCACATTATCTGGACATTGCAACATTACAACATTGTGACACCTCCCCTAACTCTTTGTTCATTCAAATTGACAAAGCTGAACCTAGCTGCTGATTTGCACTTCAGGGAGTTTAAAACTTGCTCTGCTTTTCAGTAGTCTCTCCCTTTAGCCAAGTCCTAAATTCTGTTTATAGCTAACATTTCCTATCTAATAAAAAGATTTTTATGAAGGCTGTCCCTTGTGGAAAGTGGACCTCACTGGAGGCAGCTGGAACTCAGCATGCAGTTGAGGAGTGCATTTTATTTTTTATAAACCGTATCATATTTTATTTTTCTTTGTTTGCAGTTAAGAGAAATCCTGCTGTATCTGCAGCTAGTTGTCTAAGGAAAGCAGGTGGGAATTGGGGCAGATGAGCTGTAACATTCAGTTGCAGACTTCACTGGAATAAGGGTAGCTTTTAACCAGAGTGATGTAAGGCCCAGGTGGCTGATGAGAGAAATGGCAGGGTTGGGGAGATGGGGAGGAAGATTGTCCATACAGTGCCTGACTTCTGGGACACTGCTTTTCCTACATGTCCAGACTTCAAGGGAGACACTCTGGATTGATATCAATTGGAGAATGTTGCTGTTACTTATTCTGTAGCTGAATAATAATAATAATAATAATGATAATAATAATAATAATAATACCCTTTAAAAGCAGAAATACTTGGATATTATTGAAGTCTCCACCTTTTGGCTACACTCCTGAAACCTCTCCAATTAGCCATGCAAGACTTGAAGAAAATTACAGGGAGAGACCTGGTTCATCAGGGCTTTTTGCATTTTAATGAGCCCCATGGTGTATTTGGTGCTGAGTCCGTGAACCTCAGCTACTGAGATGAGATTTAGCAAAACATTCAAGAAGTCCAAGTCAGAAGCAAACCCCAAAGTTTTGTAGAGCATTAATAGGTCCCATTGAGGGCCATTGGCAACAACAACTCCCCAGGGGCTGATTAGAGCAGAAAATTGTAATCCCTGGTTACAGGTAGGCAAAGGAAATGAGCAGGTGGCCCTGATGCCACATAAACCCTTCATGTGTTTTATCAAGCAAAAAAGCCAAGCACGGCCTCTGAGGCTCTGGAAGGGAGATCTTTTCCCTCATGCATTGCCCAGGGCTCTTCCTGGTGTCAGTATGTGGGTGGGGGTGTGCAATGCCATGTGCAGGACAATGATGTGACACCTCTCAGGGTCCCTGGATGGGCAAGGGGGCAATGAGGCCCTGGTGTCTCGTGGTAGGCCTCGGTGGCAGAGACAACAGCCATGGCCAAGAGGACAAAGACCTCAGTTCTGTCAGAGCCCTTCAGCCTTGGCAGCACCCTTGGCCATCTCCACCACAGGCCGTCCTATGCTGTCCCACACCTGCGCCTGTATCCCTGCAGACTGTAGACACCCAGCCTGCTTCCCCACCTTGCTCTCACCCGGGATCTCCCTCCCTTCACTGATGTCTCTCCATCCTCACTGGCTATTCTTTGAAATACAAAGCCATGGGCTGATCACAGACTCCCTTTCGGTGACCTGTTGCACCACAGCAATACTCTTTGAGTGATATTTCTTCATCCTAATGTCCAGTCTAAACTTCCCAAGCTGCATTTTGAAGTTGTTTCCCCTTCCCATTCTGTCCCCCACTCTCAAGAAAAGCTCCTGGGAGCCCCCAAATGGGACATGCTAGTGTAGAGTCAGGGTGGATAATAACTCCCCTTGTCTGGGTGGCCACGCTCTTCCTAATGCAGTCCTGTAGGCACCTGGCCTTATTCGCATTGAGCATGCGCCACTGGCTTTTATGACAATCCTCGTAACACCCAGGCCCTTCTCCTCAGGCCAGTCCTCAGCTTGTCAGGTCCCAACCTTTCCTGATGCTTGAGGTTATTCTTCCCCATGAGCAGGACTTGCCCTGTCTCCTTGTAAAACTCCATGAGGTTTCTGTTGGCTGAGTCCCCAAGTATCTCAAGATCCCCTGGACTGAAGCTCCCTTGTGTCAGCTGTTAATGTGTGTATGTAGATGACTCACCCTGACTTGTGATGCCTCTAAGAAGACAACAGCACGAGGAATTGCAGGTCATTCAAGGGCTAAAAGGAGGTACTAGTTGAATGGAATTGCTGACCTAGGTAGGAGTTACCACGGCAACCATCTCAGAAATGCTAAGTGAGCGTACAAAGCAAGCACAGCCAAGGCCTACGGGGAAAGGGTGAAGAGAGGTGGGCTGTTTGTACGGGAGAGTATGAGGATGGTAAGAGGGTAGAACTTGGAAGGAGTAAAGGAGAGAAAAACACAATAAAAGGTGAAGCAAAGGAGTGATCAGGGTTATTCAGGGGAACCTGCCAAGCAGCTCTGCATTTACACATCTCTGGAGAAGGACAGGAAAGCTAATTGATTTGATCACACTTGTGTCTGACTTACTTCCATGGTCAGGAGAACTGAGTGCTTTCCCTAACATCAACAAGAGTAGGCCCAGAGGGGAAGGAATCACAGACTCTTTCAGGTTGAATGGGACCTCAGGAGCCTCTAGCCCAACTTTGTGCTCACTGCAAGGTCAGCTTTGGAGTCAGAGCAGGTTACTGAGAGCTTGATCCAGTCTTGAAAACCTCCAGGGATAGAGAAGGCACAGCTCCCCTGGGCAACATGTTCCAATGCTTGACTATCCTCTCAGCAGAAAAGAAGTTATTGCCTAAAAGAAGGATATTGCCTGCAGACATCCCTTTTGTGCACCCCAACACTTGGGGAGGGGGATCTCACCTCCTATGAGTGTGGAGTGCACAGGAGGGAACTGAATCCCGGTCCATCCCAGGGACTTCTCAATGGGCATTAGGTGTATTGATTAATTCCTCTAAATTGGTCCCTGAAGCATGAGGAAATGAGCTCCCTTCTTGTTCCTGCCTAGGTGTCCTGTCTTCTTATGAGATGGGAACAGGCCTTTCTAGAGTGGGCCATTTCCATTTCTCTTAGATAACCATCCTCTGATGCAATGCAACTGCAACCAACGGCAATGCTGAAATCAGTCCCTCTCCAGTGTTCAGAGAGGGACCATTGGTGATTATTGCAGTCTACTTCAGTGGACATTTCCCAGGGCTGACTCTGTGGCCTTTCAGGAACTGTCAGCCCTGGAGCCCCAGGAACACCTTGAGGGTTTGCAAGGGACAGAGAAAGTCACATCTTTAGCTGGGCCTCTGCTCCTGAGCTGGGCCTGGCTCCTGGGACTGCAGGAGCCCATGGCAACCTGGCATGTGCTGCAGGGAGACAGCTCTGTCCAGGAGCAGCTCCTCTTAAAGAAGCAGCAAGACTCAGGGCACTGCCTTCAGGCACCAGGATGAGATGAGCGACTCAGAAGTTAAAGACAGTCAGGAATGGGAGGACAGCTGAGAGCTCACTGCAGGGAGGAATCTTCACAGCCCTTCACACAGTAAGTCTCTGGCTGCAGGGCAACACTGCTGTGGTTCCTGGAGGGTTCTTCTGAAGCTGGCACCTTCCAGAGCTGATAGGGTCTGTCAGGATGGCTCTCCCATGTTCTCCTGTTTAGCACACGTGCTGCTTTGGAGCAGGGATTTCCAGCCACACCATCACTGGGACAGGGCATCATAGCTACCTTCTCCCAAGGATGGTGGAGGGTTGTGAAGCCAGGGAGTGCAGCCAGGTCTGCATGGGCCATAATTCAGAGCAGTGTCCCTACACCCCAGGGTGTTGTGTGCCTGGGACAGTGACTCTGTTGCCTGTGAAGTTCAGCACTCAGCCTTCCTGGGGAACTCTCCACGGTGCGGTGGGGAGAATCTCTGGGTGGAAGGAGTGACCCCCAGCAGGGCAGGTTCATTCTCCTGTTGAGAGGTTGCTGCATGGGGCAGGGCTGCTCTCAGCTCTAGTTCACTCCCAGGACATTTTCTGAAGGGGACTTTTCAAGAGGAAGGTGTAGGCCGGTCGTACTTGCAAAGAGCAGAGCTTTCCTTCCTGAGTCTGTGCCTAATCTACCCATCCTTTGACAGCATTGGAATGGAAACAGAATTGTTTACTTTAGACAAGTAACTGAGACCCCTAAACGGTTACACTGAGAGATCAAAATGTCTGCAAGGAACCTCAGCAAATCCCTTCAGCCATCCCTCAGCCTACACGCAGCACTAACAAAATGTTTATTAGCCTCCTCAGGGTTGGTCTTACCTGCTCCTTAGCACCTGCAAACATGGAGATATTTGCCCCTGGCACAGTCCCAGGCAACAGTGGTATGATGCATGAAAGAGAGGAAACCTCTAACAAAAAAGGCTATGGGAGGGTGGTGGATTTGGGCAATTCCCTGACGGTTTCTGCAATGCAGATGCCTTCCTCTGAGCAAATCCCTGTGTCTTGTCTCCCACCTAGCAGAGCCTCTGCCCTCAAGGCCACAGGATCCAGGGCATGAGACACCTCTGCAGTCCAACCTCCAGCAGAGCAGATGTGGGTCTCTCCTGTATGTGCCCATTTTACTACTGCCTGACAGAGTGGCTGAGAGCAAAACCTCATCTGTAGGGTGGTGTGCACAGCTGAGTAAGATGAAGGCTTTCCTGAGTGCCCATCTGGAGGTGTTTGCATGGGAGCAAGGGGTCCAAGCTCCCTTCTAGCCTGTGAGTCTTTGGGCAATGCATTCTGTAGGGTTAGGGAATGGGCCAAGTCTCATGTTGCTGTTTGCTATCTCCATGTACCCAGTGTGGTATATGAGTTACACATGAGTTTCAAACATGAAAACTCCGTTTTGTTCTTTAGTCATGATTATGGTTTGGCTGGATATCAGGGCTACGCCTGTGTGCACACCCAGAGCACTTAGGTCATTAGCTCCTTGCATAGTCCGAGAATTTCCTGGCCAGTCATCTGCACAGATGAGAAAATAGGTCGTCATGAGACAATGGAGCAACTTGAAACTAGGTGATTGACTGGACCTAGGCAATTAAGTATTTGACTGATAGTTATGGCACCCCTCCAGGTGAGAATTTCTGAAGGTTCCAGAAATTCCCCAGTGACAAATCCTGCTGTGTCTAGTCCAATTTGTATGCTTAAATGTGTTCATAATCATCCTGGCTGGAGTGTCCCAAAGTGTCCTTGCTGCTAAAGTGATCAGATGATTGTGCATAGGTAAGACATTTGTAAATAGTCAATACCAAGCATTCCTGCAGTAATTGTCACATCCTATGAGGTTAAGCTGTATTGATTGCAATGAACTATGCATCTGCTGGGTGGTCATGTGGGTCTGGAGCCAACGGGATTAGAATTGAGCAAGACAGTGGTTCAGGAGTCTCACCTAATCCAGCTGACACCATTGCAAGGGCATTTTGTCACTGCACAATGACTGACCATCCTGTTTTGGAGATTTGATTCTGAGTGTCTGTGTAGCAAGCAGTGCTGACTCCTCTGGAGCCCATGAACAGAGGACGCTGCTCCTCATGGCAGACTCAGAAAGCACAAACTAGAGTACAAGTAAAGGAGCTGCAGGAAGGTCCTCCCAGTTAGGAGAAAGGAAATGTGGGGAGTTGCTAGGAGAAATGCTGCTGTGGGGTTTGTTCAAAGGAAGTCCTAACTCATAAATGTCTTTTCCTCCTTGGACAGTCCTCACAGCCCAGAGGAAGCAAATGTCCAACAGCAGCTCCCTCAACGAGTTCCTCCTCCTGGCATTTGCGGACATGCGGGAGATGCAGCTCTTGCACTTCTCGCTCTTCCTGGGCATCTACCTGGCTGCCCTCCTGGCCAACAGCCTCATCATCACAGCTGTAGCCTGTGACCACCGCCTCCACACCCCCATGTACTTCTTCCTCCTCAATCTCTCCATCCTCGACCTTGGCACCATCTCCACCACTGTCCCCAAATCCATGGCCAATTCCCTCTGGAACACCAGAGCCATTTCCTACTCCGGATGTGCTGCCCAGGTCTTTCTGTTTCTCTTCTTGTTGTCAGCAGAGTATTCTCTTCTCACCGTCATGGCCTATGACCGCTTTGTTGCCATCTGCAAACCCCTGCACTACGGGACCATCATGGACACCAGAGCTTGTGTCAAAACGGCAGCAGCTGCCTGGGCCAGTGGTTTTCTCTATGCTGTGTTGCACACTGGGAACACATTTTCAATACCACTCTGCCAAGGCAATGTTGTGGAGCAGTTCTTCTGTGAAATTCCCCACATCCTCAGGCTCTCCTGCTCAGACTCCTACCTCAGGGAAGTTGGGGTTCTTGTGTTTAGTATTTGTTTAGCTTTTGGGTGTTTTGTTTTCATTGTGCTGTCTTATGTGCAGATCTTCACAGCTGTGCTGAGGATCCCCTCTGAGCAGGGACGACACAAAGCTTTTTCCATGTGCCTCCCTCACCTGGCAGTGGTCTCCTTGCTTGTAATCACTGTCATGTTTTCCTACCTGAAGCCCCCCTCCCTCTCCTCCCCAGCTCTGGATCTGGCAGTGGCTGTCCTGTACTCGGTGGTGCCTCCAGCAGTGAACCCCCTCATCTACAGCATGAGGAACAAGGAACTCAAGGAGGCACTGAAGAAACTGATTCAGCTGGTACTATTTCAACAGCAATGAGGTGCCCATCCCTCTTCACAAGTGACTTCTAATTTTTTCTCAGACAACTCTTGTGCTTTGGGCATTCTCGCTGTGATAATAATGTTTATGCAGAAGTGTTTGAATTCATCCCACTTCTACTGCAGCATGAATCCACTCTCTCTGACCCAGAAACCTTCTGTAAATGTGTCTATCACTGTTTCAGAGCTGACTCCTCTGTAATAAAAGGGGATTTCCTCAATGCTGTGCTTGAAAGTTGGTTTCTCCTTCCAAGGCTGGAGCCAAGAATGTGCTCAAGGACTTTCACCTGGACAGGGCCTTTTCCAGGGCTCTCTATGGGCTCAAAGCAATGAGCTCATGGGGTGATGTGTTAGGGAATGAGGGCTGGATTCAGCTCTCACTTGTCAGTGCCTAGTGCTCCTGGAGGTGGTGAATGGTCAAGCGGTATCTGCCTGGGACTGTCTTCCATATGACAGGGCTGATGACAGATGCCCACGGTGGGGACCCTGTGGGCACAGGGAAGGGAGCCTGGAGAGTGGTTTATGCCACTTTCAATGAAAAACCATGGTCTGGATCTAGGGACACACCTGAACACAGCCTGAGCCATTTGAAATGGCTTGTGATTGCTCAGAGCATCATCCATAGCCACAAACACTTTGGCAGGAGACTGTCAGATGCAATGATGCCTGTCCAGCTGGGTCTGCTTCCACCCTAATCACCGTGGCCAATGCGGAGTCACCCCATGGCCTCAGGGCACCAAAGCCTGCTCACTCTGCAGAGCAGCACTGCCAGCTCGGGGCCCTGCAGGAAGCACAGGGGAGGGTCCAGGAACGGCTGGGCAGGCCAGCGCCGATGCACCCACTGGGGAAAGGTTCTGTGGAGAGCAGGGACATCCCTGGAGAAGAGGAAAGGAGCAATTGTGTGATGGCAAACTTATGTCTTGGATGCTGCTTGTGACACCACTTTTGCCTCGGTATGCAAAAGTGAAGCAGCAGGCACATGGCTCTGATGCTGATTGTGAGGTAACTTCCTTCTCTGTGGACTGTCTGCCATCAGCAGGCTCTCGGTTGCTGTGGTTTCTTGTAAAGTCCCCTCTGTCTCTGCTGCTCACAGGCCAGAAGCAGGTTGATGGCTTCAGTGCAGACTGTGAGGTCCCTGCTGCCTGTTGCTGGCAGTTTGGGGAGCTGGAAAATACTGCTCAAAAACCTCTCTCCACGGCCAGAACTCCAGCTGACCTCAGTGGGATTCAGACCATGGTTTTCATCACCTCTTAAGACTCTGTTGCTCCCAGTAGAGCTCCCAATAGTTCCATCAGCCTGATGGCATGTCACGCACTTCTTCTAGCTTCTTTTATTTTTGTAATGGTGTAATGCAACAAAGGATTTTTTTGTGCAAACAAATCTGTTTTTTTTTTCTGTTGTTGTATGGAGGAAATATTATAACACACCTGTCAGTTAATATAAACATTTCCTTTAGTTGAGTACATTTACCAAGCATAGACAATGCCACAGCCTGTAATGCTGCACTGTAGGCAGTAAAAGCATTTCAACTCTCAGAATGCTTCTATCTGCAAACGTATGTCTTTTTCTTAAGGAGAAAAAGCATAAATAGACTCAGTGCTGCTTTGTTCCTTTTTACTTTTAGGCAGGAAATCCATTCTGTTGCTTGCCATCCCTGTATTACAGCATCTGGACCTTCAGTAGAAGCATTTGAGAGCTGTGACAGTATGGACAGACATGTTACATGGTTGAGGGCTCATCTGTCACATGAGAGGAAGATCTCCATTTGGGTTATCTGATGGTTGCCTCTCTGGTCATCTACCAATAATGTCTAGTCAATGCCCACATGTACCAATAGCTTGCGCTAATGTGCTTGAGGCACCACGTACAGGCAACGGCTTGTGATGTTCCTGAGCAAGAAACCTGGTCTGAAGGAGCCTCTGGAAATGAGGCAGCAGTCTGTGAGCTGGGGAGCTCTTCAGACAGCTTGAAGGCTGCTCACCTCTTACAAAATGACCTTTGAAATTATGATTCATGACCAGGCGAATAGCACAGTGCCTGCCCTCACCTTTCCTGCCTTGTGCTCCAGACTAACATAGGCACAAGCCCACCCTGACCTGAAAACGCAGCAGTCCCGGGGGTGCAGCAGTGCACCCAGGCTCATCCACCTTGCTGAAGGGCTCGGCTTCTTTTCTCAAGCACTCCCCCATACGAATCGAGCTGTGAGGCTCCTTAGGAGTGACCTTACATCTCAGGAGCTCTGAAGTCAGGCACAGGTTAAGGTCCATTTCTGTCTGTGTAGCTATATCTGTAATTTAATCAAAGTAGAAATTATTAAGTAATTGTTTTGTCCTGGTAGGTGTGTTCTGACACTTTGTCTCTTTGTCTCTGCTATCTGGTTGATACAGTTTACATTTTACATCCTGTTTACATGTGTTTACATGTGTTAGTTTGCATAGATACATAGTTATTAGTTACATAGCAGCCTGTTCTACATGGCTCAATATTCTCCTACAAACTTCCTTTTCACCAGCACGCGGGAAGCCCAGAGGACAGCACCAACTATCACTTATGTTCCACATGTCCACGTAAGGTGGGAGGATGTTGGAGTCTCACTGGAAGCTACATTACCACATTATTACAGAACAGTCCAACATAGGCACTAGGATTTTTGCTTGCAACTTCAGATGGATGGATAGGTATATTTTCCAGTTTCATTTCATTATCCTTTTTCATTTTCATTCATGTGCCCTTGAAGCACCCGAATGCTGTGCTTTCCCAAGTAACTGCGTATTGTTATCATGAGGGTACGTACCTGAAGATCTTAAAAGTTGCTTATGCAGAAAACAAGAATGAAAACATTTGTCTAAACTGTTTTCTGAGTCAAGAGATTCACTTTGAGCCAGCCTCCCCCTGCTTCCCACACACACAGGCTTATTAGACAGACCTCTAAGTTTGCCTAGGAGAATCATTCCGGTGACTTTGAGATGGCTATTTATATCCTGAGTCCAGTGTATGCAATGCGTGCAATGTAAAAGGCAACCAAGATGTGTTCACTAAAAGCATACCTTCCCGCAGTCTGCCACTGTAAAGTATAGGTGCTACATTGTTCATCAGAGATATCAACTGAGCAGTTCAATGCCTTAACTACAGTGTCAGCTCTTTCTTCATAAAGGCCAAAGCTTGGAAAATTACAAAGCTCAATCCCATCTTGTGTTTCAGTGACTTTAGGAAGACAACTACCTTGAATTCCATCAGCAGCCTTCAGGAGGAGTACAGCCTTCACTTTCCAGACTTCTGAGAGTTGGCCTTAAAGGAAGGTGTTTAAAAGATGAAACAGGTTACTCTCCAGCTGGTGATGTTTTCTTGAATATGAAAACAAAAACCCTAACTGGATGCATTTACCATCAAATACTTTGAAAGTGCATAACTTGGATACTGTTGGTAAATTCCTTCTAAAATTGAATACTGAAATTCCAGCACGTCAACAGTTTCTGGCATCAAAGTGGGTCCATTTTCTGACAGAAGACACAAGCAGTTCAGGGCTAAGCCCCCAGGTCAGGGGTCAGTGCTGGCCCTGGAAACAGTCCTCCATTTCCTCAGGATCAGCTCTCTGATGTCCAGTAGCCAGGGGGCAAAGGTTCCACCTCATTTTTCCAAAGTGGATGAGACAAAATGGATTTAGGCTATAATAGTTAACACAGGCCTCCTCAAAGAGTTCAAAGCCCTTCAGCCCAGGTAGCACTACCTCAAACATTGACACCTTTGAGGCTCTACCTGAAGCCTTTCTTGCAGTTCCTTCAAATGATACCATCAAATATCATGACTCATGCTGTCCTGCTATCTAAAGCCTTGCAGCTTCTCCACTAACTTTTGCTGCTTCCGCACAGTCCATCTGCCTCCTCCCATTTCCACTTCATATCTTTAGCAGTTCACTAAACTCAGTCCTCTAAACTCAGTCCTCTAGTCGATCCCCATCCATGGATCTGATCTATCTCCAGAGAGACAGGCAGGACTTGATAGAAAAGCCTTTCATTCCCTCTTAAAAAGGTGTAACTTATTGGATTTTTGTCTCCCAGAATTGGTCTGCAATAACTGAGGAGAAAGTCTAAAGCTGAGAGGAAGAAAAAGGTATCCTGCATTTCTAGATAATACTTAAATAGCAACTAGAAAAGCTAACCTGCTGTTGTTTAGAAGAGAATATCAATGAAGAAAGCAGCAAGACATTTGAATGTTTTTGTTTCCTTATTTGAGGTACTTTTAACCTTATTGAAAGAGAAGATTTTAAAGTTCTGTTTCATCATACTATGAGATGAGTTTTGCTGATAGAGAATATATACAGCTAACTCTTAAATCTTCAGATATTGTGCTCATAAAGGGAAACACCTGGTCTTTCAAGCAAAACATTACAACTGACTTCCAACAGATATACCTCTCCTGCTTATAATCTCATCAAGTTCACATGTACGTAAAACACTCAAAGGCAACAAAACCCCCCAAACCACCTTTTTCAACCAGGACACCTTTTGAGTATACTTTCCTTTTATCACACAAGACACTAAGCCTTTAACTATGGCAAGGAATTCCCTCTACTTTGAATCTACATATATGCTGCATTTTAACAGTCCTTAAGAAATGACTTTTTACTGCTACTATAAAAGCTCAGTATTGGCAGAAGTTTTTCAAGCACACAAATGTATTGATGCCTCAGTTTACCTAAAGCTAAATTCAACAGAACCCATGTCCTAGGTTAAAGGAAGGCAAAGAAACCCCATCCTTGCCTCTATTTATACATTTTCTGTTATGGGGGTTGTCTTTCTGAATAGCCTACTGTAAAGCAGAGGGGCAGTAGAATTTTACATTAAAATAGTTAGAGTTTACGCCTAACCTCTCCAAAGAAATCCAATTGCTCTTAAAGAATCAATTGTAGAAGTCCAATGGTAGAGAGCCCACTTAAGAGCCACCAGGGCCAACAACTTACATATTATGCCAATGGATTAAGTATTGCCACCCTTTAGACTCTGTACAGGAGCAGGGAGGAGAACACTTCACAGTCAGGCAGCTGCTCCTCCTCTTCAGTAGATTCCTGGGCAAAATGTTCCTCATCATCATCAGTGGAGGATGGGGAATCACTGCTGTAGACTGCATGTTTCCATCTGCAAGCATTTCAAAGGCAATAACAAAAACAAGATTATGTCACACTATGTCACATCAAAAATCAAGTGCGGTCTACCCCAGAAGGTACTGTGAGATCTATGAAGTTTCCAGCCCATTATATGTATTCCTCATGCATCTGATTTCAAACTGCATTACATGTTCTTCCTTGGGAGAGCAAAATTCCATCTTTTTGGGGAAGGTTAAAAAAAAAAAAGCACATGGTACTTATATGCAGCTTGACTTTGGCATATGATAGGCCAGAGCCTTGCAAAGGAACTGTAAAGCCTTGCAAAGTAACTGTATTTGTGAATCTATTCCACCTGATTTCCCCTGAACTTCGTGTTCACAGCTGTTACCAAAACCATCAAGACAAGTCAAGAAGGGGGCTCCTGAGAGAGCTTCAATTAATTATGATGCATACAGGAGGATAATTATGATGCATACAAGTTTTGGCTTGAGCCTTTTTATAGGTTTTTATTCCCCTTGTTCAAGTCTTGCACAGGCTGCGGAACATGGGCAAGGTACTGCCTTCACGAGGTATTGCATAATTACATCTCTTCCTCAAGGCATGATCAGCTCAACTACTGCAACGTCCTCTTCTGTCCTGAAATACAGCCTTGACCCACTCACATCCATTCAGAAAGTTGCTCTAAAGATCATCTTCCAAACTTATTCCCTTAATCACAAAACGCATGCTCCTGAAACCCTTCAAATTTATTCTCTCACAGCAAACAGAGTTGCTAAGGCCTTTCATGAATTACCTTAATTCCTACATTATTTCCCACTGGCTGCCCAGAAAACAGCTCTGAATTCTGAGCTGGCCCCAACAGCACCTCTCACTGACTAACCCCTCAATACAAAAATGCAGAAGCAGGTTCTCTTCTCATCTGCCACCTTAACACTTGGGAGAAGGTTTTCACATGCACCTGGCAGTCTTCCTTACCTCCTGAAAATTCTTGCTGGGCTGCTCAAAACCCATGAAAACTGTCAGGCTACTGCTGCACTGAGAGCAGCGCTCATCATTCAGAGTAGGACTGCGCATTTCCTTGGATTCCCACCTGTCAACAGCTATCTCTTGCCTTTTCTCTTGTGCTCGGTTATAAGCGTTTGGGAAAAGGTCTGGTTTTGTTTGCTGACTCCTCTGCCCTGAGCTTACTAGCAGGGCCCTGGAGTCCCTGACTATGGCTTGTAAGCTCTAAGGCTACACAGAAATGTGAATAGATAAAAAATGGCCAGTGGTTCAGCTCCTTTCAGTTGCTTCAGAGGAGACTTTTGGCCAAAAAACACAGTAAAGAAAATTGAAAGCCAAAACTAACCTGCACTGCCATCTTGAGTGTCAGCGATCTCATCAACAGTTCTTTCTTTAAGTTTCTTTCTGGTTCTTCCCTCCTTGGGAGTACGCCTCAAGGTTTTCCTTATTACAAGAAACAAGAAGGATCAGTCACAAACACGCAGAAAATCTGACGTGCACACTTGGTGCCTACACAGTAGCTCTATCAAGGCTCTGCATGTACACAAAAGATTAGCATGCAGTTCTACGATGCAGAAAACAAGGAAGGATCACTGGAATCCAACCATAAAGGTCTACCTGTTTTCACAAGAGACCCATTCTATTTTAGGCCTGTATCTGTCAGTCTAAAAAGAGATGAGAAAATGGATGCATATTTTAATGCAAGAAGAAAACCAGTACTTTTAAATTTAGTTTGTGGCCTACTTTGCCTCTCTGTTAACATGTTGATTCATGGACCAGGACATGTTAGAAAAAAATAAATAAACAAAAATAAAAGAGAGAGATTAGCAAAGCAAAAAGCACGACATCCACAGGGATTCCTGAAGTACATGAATCTATCTTTGCTTTTTATCCCAGAATTCTCAAAGAACAGAGCAGTATTACCCACAGGAAGCACCCAGCAGAGAGAATTTAATTTAATGGAGCAAAACAAAGACAGAGGAAACATGGCTGGTAGAAGTTGCTCTAGGGACAGAGAACCAGTTACACTCACAGTTAATGCTGGCACAGGAACAAATGCACATAGAGTTGCCATCACTAAATGCAGCCTGGATTTGAGGAGGCTTCAGATCTGTGAAAAGGAAATTCTGGAAGTGGCTCTCCATGAAGGGAGCAGTTCACAAGGGAGCTTAAGTCCATTTATGAAAACGATTCTAGGACACATTTCCCTCTAACGGGCGACTAAACTACAAGACCCAGGAGATTCTCTGGGAGGTGATGAGATGTCAAGGAAAAACAGGCAAACGGGAATCCAAACTTCAGTCACAGGGACAAGCACAGGAAGCTGCACAGCACCTTTTTAGCCTGTAGGCTAACCACCCTGCCCAAGCAAACATCATTCCTTTGTACATGAGGAACAACAAGATTTAGTACCTGAGGACTAAAAGCACAACAGATTAACAGCTCAGTTGTGCCTATGATGTGATGGAAGGCATCACACAGTCTGCTTGCATATTTCAACCACAGCCATTATTTTTGGTAAGTTTTAGAGTGAAAAAGCAAGTGCTGAAACAGCTGTTTGTAAACAGAGTATCCATTCAAAAAATCACAAAAAGGCAATTCAGAGAATGCAGCATAAGATGTATACAACTTCTGACTGCTATTTCACATTTTCTGAGGAAGAAGATATGTCCTCCCTGCTCAGAGATGCCTCTAGTATGGTCATACCTATCAATATGTAAGTTATAATTAGAGAAGAAAAAAAAAGCTTTCTCAGACTGTGGTACTCTGTGGAAGAAGTTACTTCAGCCACATTAGAAGTATTATTTTGCTGTGTGAAATATATTACTTACACAAAAACAGTACGATAAATGAATATTTAGATTTTTCTGCGTCACTGAATAACCCAAGATCTTCCATCACCTTCACGTCATGCGCTGGTTTGTAGTACTGCTTCTGCAGGACCGATACAGAGCTGCACTTGTAAGAGCAAAGAAAAGCAAGTGTGAAAAAAAGGTTTGAAAAAATAAATATAAGCAGTAGGGCAAACTGACACTTAGCCAGGTTCCTGAAACCTAAAATAAATAAATAAATAATAGTTCAAATGTTCCCTTTTGACAGAGATTTAAGAACAAGTGCTAGAGAATATGCAATCACACTCTGTACTTAGGTTCATTTTTCCCTCCTGCCGAATGCAGTGAAAAATCCACTTTTGTACGAGAAAAGCAGAAATTCTAAAGATCAGAGTCAGATATTAGAAAGAAATTATGGTAGCTTTTAACAGTACTTCAACTGCTCTGCATGGTAGCAGTAAGTCATTCGCAGCTCACAGCCTTTCCCAGCTACAGCGACTCTTTATTCTTAACTGTGGTGCAAACTGCGGGTGTTTCTTCCACGGTTGCACCCGTCACACAGGCCACCCCTCAGCTGGGACACGCTGCAAATCCTCGAGGAGACAACGCCAGCCTGGGCTGTGCAAAGGCCACGTCGGGAAGGAGGCCACACGCAGAGCTGCAGAAACGCCAGGACTCCTTCAGGTGGGCTGCGGCCCCCTCTTCCTCCGTGTCCTGACTCGCCCCGTGCACGAACCGTGTTTCAACGTGCGTCAGCCCGGAACAGCAGCTCATCAGCGCTGAAGGAGCCTCTCACACTGCAGCCACCACTAAAGATGGCGCCATCCTGCCCGGGGGAGGGGTCGCCACCAGGGTCACGTGGCCATGGCATTGCCATGGCAACGCCCCCAGTGCAGCCCTCCTGTTGGCTGGCAAGAGGGGGAGGGCAGGGCTCCCTCAGACTGACGGCTCTGTCAGCCAATCAGAGTCCAGTATGCAGGGCCCTCAGAGAGGGGAGGAAGGGGTGGGGCCTGACCTGGGGGAGAGGAGAGAGAGGAGAGAAAGAGGGAGCGAGGGGGAGAGGGAGGAAAAGGCGTGAAAGAGCAAAGCAAAAGGGAAGGGGGAGAGGAGAGGAGAGGAGAGAGGAGAGCTGAGGAGCGGGAGAGCAGGGCAGCGCGGAGAGCAGGGCAGAGCCGCGCAGCAGCGACGCCCCGCGGCCCCACAGGGCCGGTCGCTCAGGGCAGGGCGCAAACAGCCCCCTCAGGCAGCGGCGTCAGGAGCGAGGCAGCTCCCCGCACCAGCAGCTGGCAGGGCAGCTTCCTCCGCAGCCAGGCCTGCGCCCGGAGCAGGGCGCTGCACTGCTCTGCAGCGACCCCCGGGGAGAGGAAGGCCACGCCCTGAACCATGGCAGGTCCCCAGGGAGCCGGTGGGGAAGAGGAGAGGGAGGAAAGGAGAGAAGGGAGTGGGAGAGAGAGCGGGTGCGAGTGGGTTTGGTGGGGGCTGCTGGTGCGTTCAAATGCGGCAGGTGCCCTCACACCAGCAGCGGGGCTGCTTTCCTGCAGGAGCTCCAGAAGGTCAAACCATGAAATAGGAGAATGCTCGTTGTCCTGGACGTGATTTGCTGGGTTTGTTCAGCATTGGGGAGGAACCAGACTTCTGAGTTGTGGGAAGGCTTCTCCCTCTGCCTGGGACAGGAGGCCCTGCTGTCTTCAGGTTCATAATTGCTCATCCCATGAAATCATTTTTTTCGAAAATGTTGCCAAGAATTACTTGCAGGCCTTTTTCCAATTCCTAAGCTTTATGGGCTACGTGTAGGGACTACCTAGGCAAAACTAATGTTCTTTTGAGGTAGTAACTGGTACGTGATGGGTGTTTTGCTGCACTAAGAGCATTGTGAAGCCACGAGGTGAATCAGGGAGGCCGTTGAGGAGCTGGCTCAGCCTTGGGGGAAGGCAGGGGGAGCTGCAGGTGGCACCAGGCACCTGGTCAGGGTGTGGGCAGTGAGGTCACCACTGTCCATGAGAGCTATGCCAGAAAATCACCAGTGTCAAATCAAGTCTTTGTAAGTAGCTGACAGGCCAGCAGGAGGCACATGGCTCAGCTGTTGATGATGAGGTCACTTCTGCCTGAGTACCTGATAGGCCATCTGGAGGAAGAAGGCTTGTCTGTTGCTTGTGAGGTCACTTGTGAGTGCTGAACTGATTGGATAGCAGCAGAGATGTGTCTGGAAAGGTGATTGTGAGGTCACTGCTACCTGAGCAGTTGATAGGGCAGCATTTGGTTCATGGCTGGGGAAGTTATAGTGAGGTAACTTCTGTCTCAGAGGCTTCTAGGCCAGTGACAGAGACATGGCTGTGAAGGTGACTGTGAGGTCATGTCTTTCTGAGTCCCTGCTAGGCCAGCAACAAGCACATGGCTAGGAACTATGAGGTCACTGCTGTCCCAGCAGCCTATAGGTCTTCAGCATTGGTAATCTCTGATTTCCAGGGTCTGTGTGCTGTAGAAATTCCCCCTGTCCAGCAGCACGGAGCTTGTTAGATTTTCCTGCAAGGTCCGTACTGGGTCTCTGTTCTTCGTGTGTACACCTGCTTTAATATCACCTTTGGGACTGTAACATGTTAGTGGTCTCCGATTCTCTGTCCAAGTATGTTCTGATTGGAGAATGGGTGCAAAGGCTCTTGGAGGAGACAGAGGTAATGTGAGCCCCAAAGAAAGGCATGAGAAAAATTCCCACAGAGGCCTCTTTTTGGCAGCAGAATAGGCACAAGAGAGAGGGAAGATTCAGCCAGGTGAAGCCCCTTGGGACCACTTCATCTGCTTCCTTGAGGTGGGAAGTGAACATGAGCAGGGCTGAAAATGGATGTTCCCAGAAAGTCCATTTTCAAAGCCTTTGGGGGAGTAAAAGGAACTTCCAGGGATGGAGAGTTGGCCTTGCTGTGTTTTCAGGCCCTTGGGGGGCCCTACTTGGTGCCATGTCTAGTCGTGTCCCCTCTGTGTCCCTGATGCACCATGCTAAGGCAGCAGTGACCTCAGAATCCAGATCCAAGCCATGTGCCTTCTACGGGCCAATCAGGTACTCAGGAAGAAGTGATGTCACAGTCAACAACCAAGCCATGTGCTTGCTCCTTGCCTATGAGGTACTCGGTCAGTAGTGACCACATGACCAGCACTGGCCTATCAGGCACTGAGCCACAAGTGACCTCACAACTGAAAACAGCAGCCATCGGCCTAGCACTGGCCTATCAGGCACTGAGCCACAAGTGACCTCACAACCACAAACAGCAGCCATGGGCCTAGCACTGGCTATAAGGCACTGAGCCACAAGTGACCTCACAACCACTAACAGCAGCCAGGCACCTAGCACTGGCCTATCAGGCACTGAGCCACAAGTAACCTCACAACCACAAACAGCAGCCATGCGCCTAGCACTGGCCTATCGGGCATTGAGGCACAAGTGACCTCACAACTGAAAACAGAAGCCATGCGCCTAGCACTGGCCTATCAGGCACTGAGACACAAGTGACCTCAGAACCACAAAGAGCAGCCACATGACGAGCACTGGCCTATCAGGCACTGAGGCACAAGTGACCTCACAACCACAAACAGCAGCCATGCAACTAGCACTGGCCTATCAGGCACTGAGCCACAAGTGACCTCACAACCACACACTGCAGCCATGGGCCTAGCACAGGCCTATCCGGCACTGAGCCACAAGTGACCTCACAACCACAAAGAGCAGACACATGACCAGCACTGTCCTATCAGGCACTGAGGCACAAGTGACCTCACAACCACAAACAGCAGCCATGGGCCTAGCACTGGCTATAAGGCACTGAGCCACAAGTGACCTCACAACCACTAACAGCAGCCATGGGCCTAGCACTGGCCTATCAGGCACTGAGCCACAAGTGACCTCACAAGCACAAACAGCAGCCATGGGCCTAGCACTGGCTTATCAGGCACTGAGGCACAAGTGACCTCACAACTGAAAACATCAGCCATGGGCCTAGCACTGGCCTATCAGGCACTGAGCCACAAGTGACCTCACAACCACAAACATCAGCCATGCAACTAGCACTGGCCTATCAGGCACTGAGCCACAAGTGACCTCACAAACGCAAACAGCAGCCACATCCTAGCACTGGCCTATCAGGCACGGAGGCACAAGAGACCTCACAACCACAAACAGCAGCCATGCAACTAGCACTGGCCTATCAGGCACTGAGCCACAAGAGACCTCACAACCACAAACAGCAGCCATGCAACTAGCACTGGCCTATCAGGCACTGAGCCACAAGTGACCTCACAACTGAAAACAGCAGCCATGCAACTAGCACTGGCCTATCAGGCACTGAGCCACAAGTGACCTCACAACCACAAACAGCAGCCATGGGCCTAGCACTGGCCTATCAGGCACTGAGCCACAAGTGACCTCACAAACGCAAACAGCAGCCACATCCTAGCACTGGCCTATCAGGCACGGAGGCACAAGAGACCTCACAACCACAAACAGCAGCCATGCAACTAGCACTGGCCTATCAGGCACTGAGCCACAAGTGACCTCACAACTGAAAACAGCAGCCATGCAACTAGCACTGGCCTATCAGGCACTGAGCCACAAGTGACCTCACAACCACAAACAGCAGCCATGGGCCTAGCACTGGCCTATCAGGCACTGAGCCACAAGTGACCTCACAACCACAAACAGCAGCCATGCAACTAGCACTGGCTTATCAGGCACTGACACACAAGTGACCTCACAAACGCAAACAGCAGCCACATCCTAGCACTGGCCTATCAGGCACTGAGCCACAACCGACCTCACAACCACAAACAGCAGCCATGCTACTAGCACTGGCCTAAAAGTCACTGAGGCACAAGTGACCTCACAACTGAAAACAGCAGCCATGGGCCTAGCACTGGCCTATCAGGCACTGCGGCACCAGACACCTCACAACCACAAACAGCAGCCATGGGCCTAGCACTGGCCTTGGTCTTGCTTTTCCTTTAGTACCATCAAGTTCCAGCTGGGAACGTTTGTACTGCAGCACCTGCACAATGACAGCAGGATGCCACTTCCATTTCTAGTGCATTTCTAGGGACAGAGATCAGCTGAGGGAGCAGCTCCACTGCAAAGGGTTTCCCACACTGTCACATCAGCTCAGCACTGCACCAGCCATCAACCTGATGTCAGACCTCTGCTCTGCCACCTACTCTACAAACACACTGTCTCAGCCCCACAGACCTGGCTCTTCTGCTAGGTACAACCAGGTGCCAGCAAGAAGAGATGCATGCAGGACACTCGCCACTTGCACACTCCCCAGCCACTGCTCTGCTCACTGCCTTCTCTTGCCTCCTCAACCCAGACACACAGCAAAGCTCCTGCAGTAACCCTACAAGGTGGCCAAGGTACTCTAGGCTCACAAGGCCTGTGCAAATGAGCAGCACAAGATCAGGCACAGAGATGGCCCCTTGCGCGATACTGCTCTTTTCGGAGGGAAGGATCCTGCTTGCTTTGGGCACAGCAGGCTGCTGCTTTCCACGTCCATCCCCTCAGGAACCTCCCCCTAGACATGGGGGCATGGAGATTTTCTTTAGTAATACAAAAGATACAGATAGAACGCAGAAACATTTGAGAGTCCTGAAGGCCTCCTGAGCCCAAAGTAAACTCCCTTCCTTTCCTTTAGTTACTTACACAAGGAGCCCCAGGGAAGGGGAAAAGGGTGCAGAGGCTTTGACATGAGGCCCAAGCAATGAGACAGCCCCACACTGGACGGCTGCTGAAATGACAGCTCTCCTGGCTGCACAGCATCTGCAGCAGCAGTCCGGGCTCCACAGCTGGCTTCACAGAGCACTGAAGGCTGGGTGCCACGGCCAACCTGTCCCTGCGCACATCTTCACCCCTCACAGAGCCAGCAGCCCAACAACTCTGAGACTTCCTCAGGTCAAGCTACGGATGCTTTGGGGCACTCACACAAAGGCACTCAAGACATGCTGGCATCTATTATAAGGGTCTTGGACTCATCCTATATGGCACCACAACCTTCGAGGAAAAGGAGGGGAGCACAAGAGCATTTGCTGAGGGGGTTGGCAGTAACAGCGTTTGTGGGACATGGAATTTGCAGCACAGCAGAGGTACCAGGAGGTGAACCCACACCCCAAGTCACCCACGGAAGCCAGGCGCATTCATGGAAGCCTTCGCATCCATATGTAGCCTCATCTCATTCACTTGCATCTGCTTTCACAGAGGGCTCACGATGTTGGCCAAGATGTTGACAGGTACACGGACACACCCAGGCATCCTGCCTCCACCCTCAGGGGCTCTAGCACTGCACTGGGAACCTCATGAGTGGAGCAACCTAGAAAGAAAGAAAGAAAGAAAGAATCGAGTGTTACTGGCAGTTCTGCTGGCCTTACATAGTCACAAAGCAGGGGCAAATGTCTCCCCTCTGTGCTGAGCTGTATTGGTGAGAGCACAGCCAGCAGGGCCACCAAGACATTCAACCCCTCTTTTTGGCACAGGTGACACCATGTCTGTATACCAGGTCCTGTTTGGGCTCTCCAGTTCTGCACAGGCACTAACACACAGCAGGGAGTCCAGCACAGGGACACCAGGATGGTCAGGGGCTGCCGCGTGGGGCATATAAGGAGAGGCTGCGAGAGCTGGGTTTGTCCAGCCTAGACAAGAGAAGGCCAAGGGGGATCTTCATGCTGTGCACAGCTACCTTATGGAGGACACAGAGAAGATGAAGCCAGATTTTCTTGGAGGTGCACACTAACAGCACGAGAGGCAACAGGGACATATTGGACAATGGGAAATTCTTCTTAGATGTTAACAAGAAACCTTTTTCTCCATGAGGAGAAACTCAACTGTGGCACAGGGATCCAGAGAGGTTCTCAGATCTCCATCCTTGGAGATAACCAAAACTTCACTGGAAAAGGCTCCAAGATACCTCCTCTACTGCCACCTGCCTTGACCAGGGCATTGGAGCCCTACCTCCAGATGTCTCCCCCATTGCAGTCTCAAGGAATCTGCTATTCGGAGACTCTTGACAAAGGGACCAAGGCTTTGGAGATGCCGCCTCCACCACTCACCAAGGACAGGCATCTCAGAGCCACCCATTGCCCTCAGAGGCCTGACTTCTTGTGAGGTGGCACCTCCCCTCTCTGCAAGGGTCTGCGTAGGCACAAATTCGATTTGCTTTGATTAACTACCCCTCTCTCCGAGGGATTGGAATGGATTAGCGTCTGAGATGGGAACATGCAATGATGATCCAGCTTCAACAGAAAGCCTTTAAGGAGGGAGAAGAGAACTTTCTCCAGCAGAGTCAGGAAAATCCCAAAGACTCACGGAAGCATCAAACCCTTCCCAAACTGCAAGCCTGAACCTCAGCTGACAGAAAACACCAGACTGCAAGCAGCCTTGGCTCACACCACGATGCTCCAAGGAGGGAACATGGTCACCAGCAGTCCTCATCCAGGTCTCCCAGAAGGACACCATGATGGCAGGCTGGGCTCTGGGAGTAGAGCACTGCTCTCTCCAGCCACATACTCCCAGGCTGAGCAGAAAAACACTGGGGCCACCACCTGGCTCCATCACAGGACATCTTGCACTGTAACATGCCGCTACCCCTGCACATCACAGAGGCTTTGCAGCCAACACACACCTCTGCATCAGCGACACACAGGCCACAGCACCACACATGGCAGCACACAGGGCACCCCCAAGCACCACAAAACACAAAGTCCAACTCTACAGACCTTCCATTCCCTTCTAGGCCTCCAAGGCCTTGCAACAGGCACTGCCTCTGAACATGCACTCACAGCCCGGGGCCTGCTCACTTCCCACCTCCAGGAAGCAGAGAAGAAGTGCTCTGACAGTGGCTGATCAGGCTGCTCTTGCCTCTCGCTTGTACCTCAACTTCTCTGAACAAGAAATCTCTTTGAAAATGTGGACCATACATTTTTTTTTGGGGGGGGGGGCATTCCTTCTGTCTCCTCCAACAGCCTTTGCACCCATTCTCCAATGAATGCATACGTGGACAGAAAATCAGAGACCTCTAACGCATTACAGTTCCAAGTGTGTCACAAAAGCAGGTAGACACCTCAAAGATAGAGACAACATTCATACCTTGCAGGAAAATCTCACAAGCTCCCTGCTCTTTTGACAGAGACAATTTCTAAAGCACACACAGCCTGGCAATAAGAGATTACTAACACCACTGCTCACACCAGCACTACATTCATTTAGCAGCCTCAAAAGTCTACTTGGACTCCCTAGCTGACTGGGAAGAGGCTGCAAGCTTCCACTTAGCAACAAGTGGAAAGTCAAACTCCATCTCCATGTTCACCACAGAACATCATCCACATTTGAAATGTAGCAGTACTAATTCATGATGATGGAGTGGAATAAAATGTGTGTCAGATGATGGGGAACATCGACTTCTGCTTGATTAATGAGTTGCATTTCTGTATTGCTGGAGAGCTCTGCAGGGGTCAATCCCTCCTCTGAGCACACGCAACAAACCCACAAGTGACCTCACCACCAGCATCCAAGACATCTGTCTTCTCCTCAACTCTCAGCTGCTCACATAGAGGTGACCTCACAAGTCCATACCCCCACCACATGCCTGCTGATGGCCTATGCCCTTCAGAGACAGAACTTTCCTCCAAAGAACTTCCCCAGCCATCAGCTACAGCTGGTCTAGCAGCTACTCTGACAAAAGAGACCTCACAAGCCACGCCCATGCCTAACTGCCTGCTGCTGGCCTAGCAGGCACTCAGAAAGACATCACCTCACACTCACCTTCACAGCCACGTCTCTGTCATTGGCCTAGAAGCCTCTAAGACAGAAATTACCTCACTATAAGTTTCTCAGCCATGAACCAAATCCTGCCTTATCAGCTGCTCCTCAGGCAGAAATGATCTCAAAAACACAGATCCCAGACATGGACCTGCTGCTGCCCTATCAACCGCTCAGGTAGAAGTGACCTCACAATCACCTTTCCAGACACATCTCTGCTGCTATCCAATCAGGTTAGCAGTCAGAAATGACCTCACAATCTACAGCCAAGTCTTCTTCCTCTAGATGGCCTATCAGCTACTCAGGCAGAAGTGACCTCATCATCAACAGCCGAATCATGAGCCTCCTGCTGGCCTGTCAGCTACTTACAAAGAATTGATTTGACACTGGTGATTTTCTGGCATAGCTCTCATGGACAGTGGTGACCTCACTGCCCACACCCTGACCAGGTGCCTGGTGCCACCTGCAGCTCCCCCTGCCTTTCCCCAAGGCTCAGCCAGCTCCTCAACGGCCTCTGCGATTCACCTCATGGCTTCACAATGCTCACAGTGCGCCTAAACACCCATCACGTACCAGTTACTACCCCCCAAAAAAGATTAGCTTTTGCCTAGGTAGTCTCTACACGTAGCCCATAAAAATTAGGAAGTGGAAAAAGGCCTGCAAGTAATTCTTGGCAACATTTTCTAACAGGAGGACTGCTTGGGATGAGCAAGTATGAACCTGAAGACAGCAGGGCCTCATGTCCAAGGCAGAGGGAGAAGCCTTCCCACAACTCAGAAGTCTGGTTCCTTCCCCAATGCTCAACAAAACCAGAAAATCCTCCACACATCAAGCGCAACCAGCATTCTCCTGTTTTATGCCCTGACAATCTGAAGACATGCAGAAGGACTCAGGCCAGGGCATTTCAATTGGTGAAACCAGCAGAGACACAATTCAGCAACTCTTCACCCTGACCTAGGAGCATGGAAATAACAACAGCAAGTGCAAGCACTGGCCGTTCATCAGCTCTCAAGGCCCCTGACAAGCAAAACAGCTCACACTTACAGAGCTCTTCTGCAAACACCCTTCACCCTGCTGCCAGGCTCACAGGTCTCAGGGCAAAGCAAGAGGCAGGGAGCAAAAACAACGGCTAAGGCACAGCATGACATGCAGGGACAGCCTCTCTCAGAGCTACTTGGAAATGCCATTTTCACAACAAAAGACACCACTGGGAAGGGCACCTCGCGAGGACACCAGCAGCCTGCTCACACTTTGCCCAGCACCTCCCAAACACAGCTACAAGCAGCACCTGGGGGCTGCGCTGGCAGCAGCAGCTCAGGGAAACGCTTTAACAAGGATCCCAGAGCCACCACAGGGGCAAATGTTCCTGCCCCCAAACCCCACCGAGCCACCCCGGCCCAGCTGCTCGGGGCAGGCCGCCACGTCTGGCTGCAGGGCAGCTCCCCGCTCTGGCCCACGTCGCTCTGGCCCCTGCTCACGGCCCCACCAGCCCCTGCTGCAGCTCCTGCAGCAAAGCAGCCCCAGCGCCAGCACCGCTGCCCCCGCCCCGGCGGGAGGGCACCCGCCGCCATTTGAAAATGCCCGCAGCCCACACCAAACCCACTCGCTCCCTATCTCTCATCCGATCCCTTCTCGCCTCCTTTGCTCCCCCTTCTCTTTCGCGTCTTTTCCCCCCCCATGTTGGACTGCAATTGGCTGACAGAGCCATCAATGAAATCTGTCCCCCCCTTCCTTCCAGCCAATAGGAGGGCTGCACTGGGCGATGCCATGGCAACGTTGGGCCCTCCTTCCCTGGCAGCCAGCTCTGCCCCTTCCGCCGAGGCTGGGCACCATGTTGTGGGCAGCAGCGCGGGGCGCGGCGGGTCCTGGGGGCGGCGCGGCGCCGTGTGGGCGGGCAGTGCGGGGCCCCGTGGCGCGGCCACTGCCCCGGCATGGCTGGGCTCTGCGGCAGGGTCCCCGCGGGGCTGCTGGCTGCCCTGCGCCCTGGGGGCCGTGCGGGGCACGGGGGGACAGCACTGGGGCGTGTGCTGGTGGTAGCCGTGGCGCCGGGGTGGGGGCCTTGGGGCTGGCCAGGTTGGCGGAGCCCACGGGCAGCGTCCTGCTGCCCCCAGGGCAGGGCAGGGCAGGGCAGGGCAGTGTCCTCTTGCCCCTCCTGCCCCGGCCCCCTGCCCACAGCAGCCTTGGGGCTCAAATAGGGAGCGGTGGTGTGGGGTCATGAGGGGTCAGGGGGGGATGGCTGTGTTGGACTCACCGCAGCACTGTCCAGCACAGCTCAGAGAGAAACCCTTGGGGTCAGCCAGGACTGGCTGAGGCATGTGAGGATGGCACCTCGCTCTGATTTCAAGATGCTCTCCCCAATACACTTTTTTTTGGTTGCAGAGCTTTGAGCCCAATTTGCAGGAGGCCAGAGGCTGTGGCCATCTGAAGATGGCATCTCTGAGCCCAAAACATGCTCTGCCAAGCTGGAAGCATAAAAGGATCCAGGGTGAAGGAACAGAGGTTCCCAGAAAAATTGAGAACTTGAGGTTATTACAAGGTAAAGGTTTCATTTCCTATGTGGACATTTCCATTAGGCTCCTGAGAGCCCCACTGGATCTGCAGGACACCCCAGCCTCTGGGATGCAGGACCCCTTTCCTCTCAGAGCCTGATCACAATGGGGGACCCAATCCCAGGGAAATTTGACTATGGATTCCCCCCTCCTGTTGCTCCCCAAACACACAGTCACACACCCACAAGGGGATGGAGCTGGCCCAACAGGAGCCTTGGGGCTCAGGGCAGCCCCAGGACCCAGGAGTCTTGGCTGCCACATTGTCCCCCAAGCCAGAGGGGACCCTGAGGCAGGACTCTTGTTGCAGCCCTCAGCCCTGACCAGCCACCACCACAGCCCGGGATCCACAGCAGTTTTTGCAGCTAACAGTCTCTGTGCGACACCTCAGGAAGGATCTCCCAAAGCCCTTACCCTTGGTGGAGTGCTGCAGGAGCGCTGGGAACAGGGAACTGTGGTCTGAGCAGATGGTATGGGTCCATCATTCCTCCATCTCGCTTGCCCCCTTACCCTCAGCTCACCTCTCCAGCTGGGGAGAGGAAGGACTGTCTTCCCATCTTGTCATCCAAAACTCCTCTCCGATGTACCGCTGCTCCTCTGCCTGTCGGCAAGGGGCCCCAACATGGCTCCCGCCCCCCCCTCCTTGCCACAGATGACTCCAAAGGGCAGCAGCAGGGAGCGTGTGAGGAGTGCCCAGCAGCACCCGGGCCTCACAGGGAAGTGAGGGCTACCTGCCACGACACCAGGGAGACCTCCCTGTGATGGGGCACATCCCACTGTGACCTCAGCTGGTGTCATCTGGGGACTCAGTAGGTCACTGCCATGGAGATGGCACAGCCAGGGAGAGAGCAGAGAGATTTCCCCTCATGTCCTGGAAAGCCAACACCTCCTTTCATCACAGTTATTTTCCAAAACTTGCTAATAAATCCTTCAGGAATGTCTCCAGATGGTGTCAAAGACTATGAAATATCTCAAACGGGGCACTGGAGAAGTCACTTTTGCTCCCCTGCACTGACAGGTCTCTGCACTGGGCAGACCTGTGTAGGAATCTGGGGTTTGGGGGTTGGTTTGGGGGTTGGCATTTTTACAGGATCCAAGGCATGTGGGATGAAACAGTGCAAAATGTGGCCGCAGGCTGAGAAATGCTTTGGTGAGCTTCGAAACAGATTTCTTCTGTGGATCACTCTTTTTGTAGAAGTTGGGGACAATATGGGTCAGGATGGAGATTTGCTCCTTTAGGCTCCAAAGCAGGCTCTTTGCTTTTAAAAGCCCTCAGCAAGGTTCAGTGTCGCCTCAGGGCAGTGTTTGTCCCCTGGGTATACTCTTGGCACCCTGGCTCTCCCCGGGGGCTGTGCAGCCCTGGCACCCTGGATCTCCCACATTTTTGACCCTGGGCTTCTCAGGACATGCCCATGTACTGCAGTGCTGCTGTCTGGGCTCCAGTGTGGAGCCTATAAGACAGTGGAATGTCTCCGGACCTGCATTTTGACTTGAGGTCAAAATGACCTGCATTTTGACTTGTTCTCAGTTTGTGAGATGATGAACTCCCAGCTCTGCAAATCTTGCAGAAGGGAGACTCCACCCCCCTTAAATACTGTCAGAGATGTGGCTTTCCAAGTCACTGCAAAAGGAAGGACTCGTTTAATTCTTTGGGTTGCAGTCACTGGAGAATGGGTGCAAAGGCTGTTGGAGGAGACAGAAGGAATGTCACCCCCCCAAAAAAAAAGGTATGGTCCACATTTTCAAAGAGATTTCTTGTTCAGAGAAGTTGAGGCACAAGCGAGAGGCGAGAGCTGACCTGATCAGCTGCTGTGAGAGCACTTCTTGTCTGCTTCCTGGAGTTGGGAAGTGAGCAGGCCCCGGGCTGTGAGTGGCTGTTTAGAGGCAGGGCCTGTTGCAAGGCCTTGGAGGCCTAGAAGGGAATGGAAGGTTTGGAGAGTTGGGCTTTGTGTGTTGTGGGGCGCTTGCGGGTGCCCTGTGTGCTGCCATGTGTGGTGCTGTGCCTGTGTGTCGCTGATGCAGAGGCGCATGTTGGCTGCCAACCCTCTGTGAGGTGCGGGGGTAGCTGCGTGTTCCAGTGCGAGATGCCCTGTGGTGGATCCGGGTGGTGGCCCCAGTGTTTTTCTGCTCAGCCTGGGAGTAGGTGTCTGGAGAGAGCAGTGCTCTGCTCCCAGAGCCCAGCCTGCCATCATGGTGTCCTTCTGGGAAACCTGGGTGAGGACTATTGGTGACCATGTTCCCTCCTTGGAGCATCGTGGTGCGAGCCAGGGCTGCTTGCAGTCTGGTGTTTTCTGTCAGCTGAGGTTCAGGCTTGCAGTTTCTGAAGGTCTTGCTGTTTCTGTGAGTCTTTGGGATTTTACTGACTCTGCTGGAGAAAATTATCTTCTCCCTCCTTAAAGGCTTTCTGTTGAATCTGGACCCTTATTGCATCTTCGCATCTCAGACGCTAATCCATTCCGATCCCTCAGAGAGATGGGTAGTTAATCAAAGCAGTCAGAGCCATTTCTGCACTTTATGCCTACACAGACCCTTGCAGACAGGGGAGATGCCAGCTCACAAGAAGTCAGGCCTCTGAAGGCTATGGGTGACTCTGAGACACCTGTCCTTGGTGAGCGTTGGAGGTGGCATTTTCAAAGCTGCTGGTGCCTTTGTCAAGAGTCTCCGAATAGCAGATTCCTTGAGGCTGCAATGGGGGAGCCCTCTGGAGGTAGCAGGGCTCCAACACCCTGGTCAAGGCAGGTGGCAGTAGAGGAGGTGTCTTGTGGCCTTTTCCAGTGAAGTTTTGATTCTCTCCAAGGATGGAGATCTGAGAACCTCTCTCGATCCCTGTGCGGCCACCCCCACAGAGAAAAAGGTTTCTTCTTAACATCTCAGAAGCATTTCTCATTGTCCAATTTGTCCCTGTTGCCTCTCATGCTATTAGTGTGCACGTCCAAGAAAATCCAACTCCGTCTTCTCTGTGCCCTCCATAAGGCAGCTGTGCACAGCATGAAGATGCCCCTTGGCCTTCTCTTGTCTAGGCTGAACAAACCCAGCTCTGGCGGCCTCTCCTTATATGCCCCACACTGCAGCCCCTGACCATCTTGGTGTCCCTGTGCTGGACTCCCTGCTGTGTGTTAGTGCCTTTGCAGAACTGGAGAGCCCAAACGGGAGCTGGTATGCAGACATGGTCTCCCCTGTGTCAAAAA
Source organism: Apteryx mantelli (assembly GCF_036417845.1). Classification (NCBI taxonomy): domain Eukaryota; kingdom Metazoa; phylum Chordata; class Aves; order Apterygiformes; family Apterygidae; genus Apteryx; species Apteryx mantelli. Next base: position 6,135,207 of record NC_089997.1, read on the forward strand.
GAGGGGTAAAACGTCTTGGTGGCCCTGATGGCTGTGCTCTCACCAATACAGCTCAGCACAGAGGGGAGACATTGGCCCCTGACTGTTGCAACTGTGTAAGACCAGCAGAACTGACAGTAACACTCCGATTCTTTCTTTCTTTCTTTCTTTCTTTCTTTCTTTCTTTCTTTCTAGGTTGCTCCACTCATGAGATTCCCAGTGCAGTCCTAGAGCCCCTGAGGGTGGAGGCAGGATGCCAGGGTGTGTCCCTGTGCCTGTCAACATCTTGGCCAACATCGTGATCCCTCTGTGAAAGCATCTGCAAGTGACTGAGAAGAGGCTACGTATGGATGTGAAGGCTTCCATAAATGCACCTGGCTTGCCTGGGTGACTTGGGGTGTGGGTTCACCTCCTGGTACCTCTGCTGTGCTGCCAATTCCATGTCCCACAGCTGCTGTTACTGCCAGCCCGCTCAGCAAATGCTACTGTGCCCCCTCCTTTTCGTAGGAGGTTGTGGTGCCATATAGGATGAGTGCAAGACCCTTATACTAAATGCCAGCATCTCCTGAGTGCCTTTGTGTGAGTGGGCAGGCCGCAAGAACATTGCAGCTGTTGTGCTTCTGAGCTCACTTCTGCCTCAGTACGTAGTAGGGCAAGAGTAGGAGCATGGTTTTGGGGCGTATTGTGAGGTCCCTTCTCCCTGAGTACCTTGGAGGCCAGCAGCAGGGACACAGCTGCTCTTTGTGCTCGTGAGGTCACATTTTCCTGAGTATGTTACAGGCGAGCAGCTAGCTGATAGCTTCAAGGCTGATAGTGAGGTCACTTGTGCCTCACTACTGGATACCCAAGCAGCTTGTGAGGTCATTTGTGACCCAGACACTTGTAGGACAGGTTCAGGCATATGGCTTTGGAATTGACTGTGAGGTAACTATTGCATCAATACTCAATAGACCAGAAGCAGGAATTGGCTGCTGCTTGTGGTTGCGAGGTCACTTGTGCCTCAGTTCCTGATAGGCCAGTGCTAGTCATGTGGTGCTGTTTGTGTTTGTGAGGTCACATGTGCCTCAGTGCCTGAGAGGCCAGTGCTAGGCCCATGGCTGCTGTTTGTGGTTGTGAGGTCACTTGTGCCTCAGTGCCTGATAGGCCAGTGCCAGGTGCATGGCTGCTGTTTGTGGTTGTGAGGTCACTTGTGGCTCAGTGCCTGATAGGCCAGTGCTAGGCCCATGGCTGCTGTTTGTGGTTTGTGAAGGCTGGAAATTCCACCTGAAGGCTGGAAATGCATCCTTACAGGAATAGAAATAAGTATCGGTACAGGGAACGTGCACCCTACCAGAGCTGCAAGTGGTCTAGCAAGCAGTGCTGCTTTGAACCAGTGGCTTGCTGCTTTCCCAGAGAAATACAGTCTGACAGTGGATCACATTTGAAGAATAAAGAAATGCAAACCTGGTGTGCTTCAAATGGAGTTTGGCAGACTTTCCACCTATTGTATTGATCTCAAAGTAGTGGGGTAGTAGAAAGATAGAATGGATGATGGAAAAAACAGCTACACCAGAGTGACTCTTCTCTCGTAGAATACTTCTAAGTGGGGATCCCGGTTGTGGGAGGTTGGCTAAATGAGTGACAAACGCCCATGGGAAGTCTCATAGATAAGGCGTTTGTGTCATGAATTCCTGTTGAAACAGAAGTGAAACTCTCTCAAAGTTCTGGAGATGAGGTTGTGGTTAAACACCCAACTCAGGGATCGATCTGGGTGATTCTGCTGTTTTACAAAGCAAAAGGAGTATGGGATGCTGTAGACACTAAAGGAAGCAAGTGAACCGTAAGAGAGGCTTGGATGCTGTACGAGACCTAAGTGTCTTCTCTTGCAGTGAAGCGTGGTGTTACCTTCTCGCTGTGGGAACACTGATAACTGCAACAGACACCTGAAACCTGTCTCTCACAGGTTCTGCCTTTTCACATGGCCCATGGGAGAACTTCAGTATTGAAGGTAAGTCGCAACCCATCTTTAAAACTACAGTAACAAGAGGAATACCAGCTGTAATAGCACGAGGTCAAGGACTGAGGGGAGGCAATAATGTTACACTAACTATGATTACATTTAACTATATTTACATTTGCATTTAACTATATTTTCATTTAACTATAGTTACATTTATGTCTAAATGTAACTATATGTAATAACACACCGGATGGGAATCTGCACATGGTTTTGTAGTGGAGTGAAATGGGTACTACAGACATGAAAAGCAGCATTTGCCATAGTAATGATGTGACTTATATTTTTGACCAAATCGCCAGGCAGACTTACTGGTTAACTTCTCACTTGACTGAACAGACGATGTGTTATTTTTGCACCATTTAATACATCAGTAACACTTGGAGTAACCTTCCCTCAACTCAACAACTTTGGCAAACAAAACACCAAGGTTACTCAACATCTGTCTAAAACGGGAACATGCTTAGAAGAAAGAAAAGGAACAATGATATATGATAATAATGAGCACATTCTGTTAGTAAAAGTGGAAAGCGGCCTTACTGAACGTCACGAGTATATCTTTAAAAGTTTTTCCCCCAAAACTACCAGTGTATTGCGACCGATGTTACATCCTGTGCTCGTACTGTTAATGATCCCTGTATTGATCCCCACCTGTCCTTATGCCAGGGATCCAGCCCCAGCCTGGCAGTGAAAACTAAAACCCATTTCCCCCGTGCCCCTTCCCCCTCTTGGGGGGCTGGAGGTGCCCCAGCCCAGGGCAGCTGGCCAGCGCCAGGGCTGGGACAGGGCATGGAGGGGACAGGAGTGTGGAGGGCAGTGAGAGAAGGCAAGCAGGCCTGCTTGGGGCCCCACTGCTGGGCTGGGGAGGGCTGAGGCCTCTGGGGCTGGCCGGGCTCCAGATGCTGCTTCAATGTCAGCTCTGTGCTGGGAACATCAGGGTTTCTGCCCTTTGCAGAGGAGCAGCCTGCGGTGGAGGCCCCTCCATCCAGCACTTGTGAGCCGCATGTGGAGTGCTATATCCAGTTGTGGCTCCCCCAGGCAAGAAGGGTGGTAAGAGATGGGAGTGAGAGCAGCAGAGGCCAGAATGATGGTTTGGGCCTGGAGCCCATCAGGCATAAGGAGATGGTGAGAGACCTGGGTGTGTTGAGCCTGGAGAAGGGAAGGCTCAGGGGAGAGGTTGTTGCTGTTTATAGTGACCAAATGGGAGGATATCAAGAAATCAGAGCCAAGCTCTGCTAAAAGATGCCCAGTGGAAGGACAAGAGGCAATAGGCACAAGTGGAAACACAGGACATTCCACTTGAAAAATAGAAAAACATTTTCTCCTTAAAGGATCAAAGAATGGACCAGCCCAGCCAGCCCCTCCCCTGCTCTCCCCACCTCCCCTGTCCACCCCAGTCCAGCCCAGAAGAGCAGTCCATTCTAGAGGTGGCCCCACAGCAGTGCCCACCGCAGGGTGCTGCAGTGCTCTGGGCACTCACAGCACAGCCGCAGCCCCCCTGAAGGGCACAGCAGCTCCTGGGGGGCAGAGAGGGGTATCACCCTGTCTCCACTGCTCTCTCGTCTGGGAGACCTTAACCCGGACTACATGGAGCCACTCTGTGCCAGCCCCTCTCCCCAGGAGGGCACAAGAGTCCTGGTCCCAGGGCTCCTCAAGCAATTCCAGTTGCTCCAGCAGTGGAGCAGCCTGCCCTGAGTTGACACATATAGAAAGAAGCTTTCATTTATTTTTCCCCCCAAGCACACAATTGCTCCTTTACCCTTCTCCAGACATGAGATGAATTCAAACATTCGAGTACAAACACGATTATCACAGACAGACCGCCCAAAGCACAAGAGCTGAGTAAAGAGAGGTGGGCAGCCTATTGCTGCTGAAATAGTACCAGCTGAATCAGTTTCCTCAGTGCCTCCTTGAGCTCCTTGTTCCTCATGCTGTAGATGAGGGGGTTCACTGCTGGAGGCACCACCACATACAGGACAGCCACCACCAGATCCAGAGCTGGGGAGGAGATGGAGGGGGCCTTCAGGTAGGAAAATAAGCCAGTAATGACAAAGAGGGAGACGACAACCAGGTGAGGGAGGCACGTGGAAAATGCTTTGTGCCTGCCCTGCTCAGAGGGGATCCTCAGCACAGCTGTGAAGATCTGCACATAGGATAGCACAATGAAAACAAAACACCCAAAAGCTAAACAAATACTAACCACAAGAACCCCAACTTCCCTGAGGTAGGAGTCTGAGCAGGAGAGCTTGAGGATGTGGGGAATTTCACAGAAGAACTGCTCCACGACATTGCCTTGGCAGAGTGGTATTGAAAATGTGTTAGCAGTGTGCAGGCCAGCATAGAGAAAACCAGTGCCCCAGGCAGCTGCTGCCATTTTGACACAAGCTCTGGTGTCCATGAGGGTCCCATAGTGCAGTGGTCTGCAGATGGCAACAAAGCGGTCGTAGGCCATGACTGTGAGAAGAGAACACTCTGCTGACAACAGGAAGAGAAACAGAAAGACCTGGGCAGCACATCCCGAGTAGGAAATGGCCCTTGTGTCCCACAGAGAATTGGCGATGGATTTGGGGACAGTGGTGGAGATGGTGCCAAGGTCGAGGAGGGAGAGGTTGAGGAGGAAGAAGTACATGGGGGTGTGGAGGCGGTGGTCACAGGCTACAGCTGTGATGATGAGGCAGTTGGCAAGGACAGCAGCCAGGTAGATGCCCAGGAAGAGGGAGAAGTGCAAGAGCTGCAGCTCACGCATGTCTGCAAATGCCAGGAGGAGAAACTCCTTGAGGGAGCTGCTGTTGAACATTTTCTCTCCCTGGGCATGTGGGTCTGTCTGAGGAGGAAAAGACAGTGCCAAGTTAGAGCAGGCTTCTCTGAGCCAAACCCATTCTGTTTCTCATAGTACCCCCACATTTCCTCTGTCCTTCACCTTCCTTCAGAATCCTTGCTTGAGCTCTGTTTGTGCTGGCTGTGTGTGCCACACTGAGCAGAGGACCCTGCCGTGGTCTCCAGAAGAGCCCGTTCTGCTCTGCCGGGGTGCCAGGGGTGTAAATGGAGGTGTCAAACAGCCCCAGATATTCGGTGGGATACCTGGGGATTTGTGCCATGAGCTCGGCGGAGGGAACTTGGTCCAGTGACCCAGTGGGTCTATTCTCTATTTGCCATAATGAGAGGTGAATACAGCACTCATGCCAGCTGTGTCTGAAAGAGAAGTCCCTTGTGAGGGCTTCATCTCCCCCAGCCTTGCCCTCTTGAACAGAGGTGTCTGTAGCTGAACCAGTCACACCGTCGCCCACTCTAGCAAGGGAGAGAAGCAGTCAAGTGAAGGCGGGGGTGACCTCACACTTTCTAGACATCTCTGTTCCAATGAGATAGTCAATTTACCGTCCGCACCCTTCCTCCAGGCACTGCAGTGGGAATGGGAAGTGACTAGCTCTGATGTGCACATCCTGCAGCAGATTACGTCCACTCCTTATGTGAAAGGGCTGCTCAACATTTTGAAACCCATTTTCTTCAGAAAATGATCTTCAGGGGAGGGGTCAGTTTATATATTTATTTAGTTTTTAGGTGCCTCCATCTTACTGTGGGAGCATTCTCTGATGGGGTAGAAATCTCTGGCATTTCAGTTGCTCTCAGCATGAGCACTTCTGCATGCCAAGAGGAAATAAAGAGCTCGCTGTGACTTTGTACAGAGTCACAGGATCTGGTCTGTCAATAAGTTTTTCCCCTTGCTGTGCTGCACTTGCACCTCCCTCAGCTAAAGGACAATCACACTCACAAGTTCCTCTGAGAAAGAAATTGGACTGAGCTGAGAGTGGAGGAGTTCAGTTTCACAGTGAAGATTTCCAAATTCTTCTCTCTCAGCCCAGATATGGAGAGAGTGAAGAGTGTATGTGACTCACCTATCACAGAAATGCTAGAGGGAAGCTGTGTTCTGCTGGAGAGCAGCTTCCAAGTTGCAGGACACCCCAGAGAAACAGTCAAGGGTCCAAAGGTGGACTCTCCTTAAAGGAGAGTCAGCTGATTACCCAACCCGATGAAATGCATTGCCAGGAGCCTCACGGGTTGGAAAGGGACTTGTGCTTCTCACTACCATGAAGACCACACCACGCAGGACACACAGGGTTGGTGTCTTAACTGAAGCTGAGCACTCCCAGCAAGCCCCTCCATTTCCACCTCAGCCTACACACAGCACCAGCATCACCTTCTCTGGCCTCATGAGGGTTTGTCTCACCTGCTCCTTAGGACCTGCAAACACAGAGATACCCCTGGACAGTGTCCTGCCTGTGGGAGCTTTCTGCAGGGCAGAACCAAGTGCACAGAGCATGGGATGGGGTCTGTAAGCACCAACCAGGAAAAGACATTGGGACAGAGAAAGAGCTCCCAGCAGGGACAGCTCCAGGCAGCAGAGCTGAGCAGTGAATGAGAGGGAACTGCTTCTAGAAACATCATGGGAGGATGGATTTGGGCAAGTCATGGTCAGGCCCTGCAATGCCCACACCTTCCCCAGTGGGCTCACTTCTGCCCTAAAGAAACCTCCCAGGGGCAGGGCACTGTCCAGGAGCATTCCCATTTTTGGAGGTGCTAAGGAGCAGGGCAGATAAACCATGATGAAGCCAGCAAAGGGGAAGCTGGTGCTGTCTACAGACTAAGGGATGGGTGCAGGGACTTTCAGAAGTTCCTAGCAGACCCATTGACTGCTCATTGAAACTGTTAAGGTGTTTCAGTCCTTTGTTCAAAGCTGACAGCTCCATTTCCATTTTCCCCTTGCCAGGTGCTAGGAAAGTTAAAGCACCATTTCAGGAAATTGGCTTCTATTTCAGGTAATCCCTGCGTTCACCTTCATCTTGAAAGGTTCCCTCTGAAATGTCCTGTGCATGAGCTAGAGCTGTGAGCAGCCCTGACCCATGCAGAACCCTCTCAACGGGAGAATGAACCTACCCTGATGGGGTGGATCCTCCCTGCAATGCTGTGGGGAGTTCCCTGGGCAGGCTGAGTGCTGACCATCACAGGCAGCAGAATCACTTTCCCAGGCACACAGCATCCTTGGGTGCAGGGACACTGCTCTCAATTACAGCCCATGCAGACCTGGGTGCACTCCCTGGCTTCACACACCTGCAGCATCCCGGCAAGAAGGTAGCAGGATGCCCTGTCCCTGTGATGGTGTGGCTGGGAATCCCTGCTTTAGAAGCACCTCCTCCTCCTCCTCTGCACTCAGGAAGACAGCAGAGACATCCTAAAGAACCTAGCAGTCATGGGATGCGATGGGTTTAGAAGACCCCTCCAGCAACTCCAGTAGTATTGCTCTACAGCCAGAGACTTACTGTGTCAGGGGCTGTGAAGATTTGTCCCTCCGTGAGCTCTCCCCTCTCCTCCCACTCCACACTGCCTTTCGCTTCTCTCTGTCTTGTCTCATCTCATGTCAGCAAGAGCAGGCAGTGCCTGGAGCCCTGCTGCTCTTTGCAGAGGAGATGCTCTTGCACAGAGCTGTCTCTCGGCAGTGCTGACCGGTTGCCATGAGTTCCCTCTGTCCCAGTAGACTGGCCCTACTTGGAAACAGTGGCCTAGCTGAAGGTGTGACTTCATTTCTCCTTTGTACTCCCTCCTCTTGGGAAATGTTCACTGAGGTAGACTAAAACAATCACTGATGGTCTCTCTCAACACAGCGAAGAGAGACTGGTCCCAGCATTGCAATTTGTCTCATCAGAAGATGATTATCTATGAGAGATGGAAACGTCCCACTCCGGAAGATCCTATTCCCACCTCTTTACTAGGCAGGACACCTAGACAGGGACAAGAAGAGAATTCATTTACCCATGGTTCAGTGTTAATTCAGATGGGTCAGTCTGGACATCTCATGCCAGGTTAGAAACCCCTGGGCTGGAGTGGGATTCAGATCCCTCCCCTGAATTCCACAAACACACAGGAGGTGGGATTGCCCTTGCCAAAGCTGAAGGGAGCACAACAGAGATGTCTGCATGCGAGTGCCTTGTCTAAGATCCCATTAGAATCAGTGGAGATGGAGGATGGGAGTCAGTTGGTCACACACAAACCCTTGGTGACATTTGAAGAGACAGAGGTGGTGCAAGGCATGTGCCAGGGTCTGCTTGCTCTGATGGAGCATCTAGGAGACCTGCCTCCTTCTAGAGCATGAGGTTGGGGCCAGATGGGGGATTTTCTTGGCCATCTGAAATGACACTGGATGCCTACCACTGCTCCTAGAGCTCCACTCCCTAGGAAGCTGAGACTCATGCACATCTCTATGTTGCAGACATTTAATGTAATTCAGTGCAGAGCCTTGATTTAATGACATAAATTCGGCCATAGGCAGGACCATGTCAGATGCCTGGGGTGTCCAGCACAACCACAGGCCTCTAGTAGATCCAGCATGGGACCTACAGGAAAGCCATGTCCTTTTGGAGTGGTTGCTGGGCAAGTGCCCCAGGGCCTCTCTGGTTTCCTACCTGTGCCCAAATAACTGAATGCCACCACTGCCTTTAGACAAAGTCCATCCTGTCTGCATTCAAGCAGCTGCATAAATGGGAGGCACATCACACCAAGGCCTCCGCTGTTATTTCTGCACTCTCAAACCCTTCAAGATCTCCTACTCCTGAACCTCTTCTCATCCCAGATGATATGAACAGGGACTGTGCTAATGATCTCCACAGGATGGCTGCACCACAGGCTGTGCAGGCCCAGGGACTTCTTCACTGGCACCTTGTCCTTCCTGGAGATCAGTTCACCTCTGTCACAGGCCCTGTGGAGCTACAAGGTCAGCTCAGGCAGCAAAGTCCTCTCCTGCCATTTCTGCACAGCCCAGCTCTGCTTTCCTCTGGCCTCAGGTACTGCAGGCTTTGCTCCCTTAGTGGGAACCTCCTTTCACCATTACCTTGCCACCTGCTATCTATGCCGGCATGTCCCTGCACTGAAGTGGGCCATTGCACATACGGTGTCCTTGGCTGTTGGTAACATGGCTCACCATGATCAATCTACACTCTGTGCCACACCTGAGTCTCTGTGACCCAAATATATGCATGTGAATGCAGCCTGGGGCACAGACAATAGCACATGGAGATGCGCAAGTTGTCACAGGACTGAAACATGGTTGGAATAACTGAGATGTGGTGGGGTCACTCACGTGACTGGAGGGCTATGCTGGTCGGGTACAAGGTCTTCAGGAGAGACTGTGAGGGAAGACGAGGAGGGGGGATGCCCTTTGTGTGAAGGGGCAGCTCGAAGGTATGGAGCTCTTCCCTGGGATGGACAAGGAGGTGTGTGAGAGCTTGTTGGTGAGCATGAGAGTAAAGGTGACATTGTGATAGGAGCTACAGACCTTGGGTGAGGAGGTGGATGCAATCTCCTTTAAGCAACCTGAGGAAGTCCGTGGGTCACAGGCCCTGGTTCTTATGGGGAGACCTTAATCTCCTGGACATTCACTGGAAGGACAAACAGCAGAGTGCAAGGAGTCCGGGAGGTTTTTGGAAGGTGTCAGGGACAACTTCTTAGCACATCTGCCAGATGGGCCAAGAAGGGTGATGCTTTCCTGCATGTGGAAATTGCAAATAAAGAGGAACTGATCAGGGATGGGAAAGTCAGTGTCTGCCTTGCCTACAGTGACCAATAGTGTAGTCCGAGATCCTGAAGGGATTGAGGAAGGACAGCAGCAGAGTACAGACCCTGGACTTCAGAGGATCACACTCTTCAGGGGTCTGGTGGGGGATCCCAGGGGAGGCAGCTCCGAAGGGCACAGGAGCTCAGGAAAGCTGGCAGGTCTTTAAAGACAGCATTCACCAAGCACAAGAATGGTCCATCCTGATACTCAGTAAAGCTAGTAGACATGTCAGGGGACCAGCTTGGCTAAACAGGGAACTCACACCTGAACTCCAGGGCAATAAGGCAGCGAATGGAAATGGGAAGGAGGGAGAGGCTGCAAAGGAGGAATTTAGAAATATTGCCCAGCGAAGCAGAGATGGTGTTAGGGAAGACAAAGCTTCCCTAGCATTGACACTTGCAGGGGATGTCAAGGGCATGAAGATGAGCTGCTACTGCTTCAGCAAGAAGAAAAAGGAGAAGGTGGTCTCACTGCTGAATGGGGCAGATGCAGATAGGTCTGAAGAAATCAGTGCATGGTTAGCTTCTGTTTTAAAAAACAAGGTCTCCCAGGCTGTTGTGCCTGGAGTCAGTACTCCTGAGGAGAAAAACAACCAGCAGTGGATGACATTAGCAAGAACAAACTATGCAAGTCAGTGGGGTTGGATGGGCTGCATATGAGGATGCTGTGAGAGCTGATTGCTGTCATAGCAAGGCCACTCACTATCATCTTGGAAAGGTTGTGGAGACTGGGCGAGGTCCCAATAACTTGCGAAAGGCCAAAGTTACATCCATCTTCAAGAAAGGCCAACAGGACTACCTGGGAAGCTGCAGGCAGTTCAGGCTCTCTTTGGTGAGGAGCATGTCATGGAGCGAATCCTCTTGGATCACATTTCTGGGCACATGAGGGAGAAGAAGGTGATAGAGAACAGTCAGCATGGATTTACCCAGGTTAAACTGTGCCTCACCAGCATGACTGACTTCTATGATTAAATAACTGTATCTGCAGCTGGAGAAGAGTAAATGACTTTTATCTGGACTTTAGCAAGGTGTTTGACACTGTCTTCCACAATATTCTTGTATGCAAGTTAGAACCTTACTGTCTAGAGGGACAGACAACCAGATGGGTAGAAAGCTGCTTGGATGATGGGGCTCAGAGGGCAGTGGCAAATGGGTAGTACTCTTCCTGGAGCCAAGAGAGCAGTGGAGCACCACTGATCTCTTCACGAACCTGTCCTGTTTGTCATCTTTATTAGTGACACGGAGGAGGCAATACTCACCATGCTTGTAGATTGCCCCAGAATGGAAGGGGAAGACCAGGCATATGCTTGAGGGCTGCCATTCAGAGGGACCTAGACAGGCAGGAGGAATAAGCTTCAGAGACCTCACTGAATTCAGCGAGCAGAAGCACCAGGTCTTGCACCTGGGATAGACCAACATCCCATGGTGTTACAAGCCGGGGCCTGAGTGCCTGGGGAGCAGCTCTGTGGAAAAGGACCTGAGGGTCCTGGTGGACAGGAGGCAAAATATGAGCCAGCAGCATTCCCTGGCAGCAAAGAAGGCCAAAAAGCACTGCAGGTTGTATGACCAGGAGCGTGGCCAGGAGGCGGAAGTAAATGATGATGCTCCTCTAGTCAGCATTCATTAGACCATGCATAGAATACTACATCTAGTCTGGGTCCCCAGAAGAAGAAAGAGGTTGGTAACTGGGAGTGAGTTTGGCAGAGGGCCCTGAAGATAGTTGGGGAGCTGGAGCACTTTGTCTGTGAAGACACAGGGTTTGTTCAACATGCAGAACAGATGGCTTTGGAAGGACCTCATAGCAGCCTTCCAATGGCTACAAGGAGGTCACCAAGAAGATGGAGTCAGGATCTTCACCATGGTGCATGGTGGGAGGACAAGTGACAATGGGCATAAGTTGAAACAAGAGAGCTTCATGCAGGAGATAAGGAAAAGCTTTTCCACTAAGGGGATGGTCAAGCTTTGGAACTGTTTTCCCAGAGAGGCTGTGCAGTCTCCTCCCTTGAGGTTTCCAAAACCAGACTGGATCAAGCCCTGAGCAGCCTAGTCTGACCCCAGAGCTGACCCTGCTGCAAGCAAGGCGATTGGGCTAGAGAGCTTCTGAGGTCCCTTCCACCCTGATGGAGTCCATGATTCTTCCCTTGGATCATCTTCTCTTTTTGACATCAAGGAAAGCCTGCAGGTTCCCCATGACAGTGGAAGGAGGTCAGCTTACTTGTCCTGCTCCGGCCAGAATTATTCAGGTGCAGGGCTGCTTGGCAGGAATGCCCAACACAGCCCCGATCAATCCTTTGCTTCACTTTTAATTTCCTTTCTTTTTTCTTTTCCTCCTTTTGTCTCTTCTACCATCCTGATCCCTTCCAAACCAATCAACCCACCCCTTCATACCCTTCCCCATTGGCACTGTTGGTTTTTTTTTTTTTTGAAACAGAAGAGCTTCAGTCCAGAAGGCCCTTGAGAAACTTGGGTGATTTGGACAACAGACACTTCATGGAGATTTGCAAGAGAAGTGTCAAGTCCTGTGAGTAGGGAGGAATAACCGCACCCATGAGGACAGGCTGGGGGACTTGGACCTCTTTATCCTGCTGAAGTGGATGCTAAGGGCAGTAGAGTAGGAGCCTGTGAGTGCTTGAAGGGTGGTTTCACAGATAATGGAGCTTTTCTTGGTAGTGGGAAACAGCATGAGAAGGGAAAACAGCCACAAACAGCAGCTTGTGGGGTTCAGATGTAACATTAGGAAAAGGGAATGTCACTTGAAGGATAGTGCTGTGGTGCTACAGGTCACCCAGAGGGAGTCTGTCATCATCCCCTGGCTTTGTGTTTCAAGGAAAACCAAGTGAGGACAGAGAGACATGAGTGGGGGTAGGGAGATCCATGAGTGAGAGCAAGGTGGGGAAGCAGGTTGGGTGTCTGCAGTCTGCAGGGAAACAAACACAGGTGTGGGACAGCGTAGGACAGCCTGTGGTGGAGACAGTCATGGGCATTGCCAAGGCTGAAAGATGCCAACAAAAATGAGTTCTTTGTCCTCTTGGCTATGGCTGTTGTCCCTGCCACTGAGGCCCTCAAGAAGATCCTTCCTGAAAGCACTGTGACCTTGCTGCCTTCTTGTCCCTGGGGACTCAGGAGGTGCTGTATCATTGTCCTGCACTTGGCATTGCACACCCCCACCCGCACACTGAGCCCAGGAAGAGCCCTGAGCAAAGTGTGAGGGAAAGGATCACCCTACCCAGGGGCTGGCTGACAGTGCCTGGCCATTCTGCTTGACAAAACTCATCCAGGTTTACTTGGCATCAGAGCCACCTACACATTGCCTTTGCCTACCTGCAGTCAGGGCCTCCAACTTTCTGCTGTAATCAGCCTCTGGGGAGCCTTCTTTGGTAACAACCCTCAGTGGGACCCATTAAAACTCCGAGAAACTTTGGGATTTACTTCTGACTTTAACCTCTTGAGAGGCTTGTTCAATCTACTCTCAGTACCTGAGGTTCATGGACTCAGCACCAAATATACTCAAGAGGTCATTAAAATGCAGAAAGCCCTAACAAGGCATGTCACTCCTCATAATTTTCTTCAGTTCTTCAGTTCTTGTGTGGCTAATTGGAGAGGATTCAGGAGTGTATTTACAAGAGCAAGATTTTCATGAGCACCTGAAAAAGAAAGGATTTCTCCTTTTTAAGCTTTCTTTATGTTTCAGCTTACAGAATAAGCGATATCCACACTCTCCAATTCATAGTGACCTAGAGGGTCTCTACCATAATGAAGTCTGAACATGCAGGAAAAGCAGTATTTTCAATATGAGACCTTTATGGCCAACTTTCCCCCTCACCTCCCCAACCCTGCCATTTCTCTCATCAGCCACTGGGGACTTACATCACTCCTGTTAAAACCTAACTTTTTTCCATTCAAGTCTGTAGCTGAATGTTACAGCTCCTATGCACCAATTCCCACCTGCTTTCCTTAGAGAACTACTTGCAGACACAGGAGGATTTTTCTTAATTGCAAACAAGCAAAAATAAAATATGATACAGTTTAATAAAAAGTCAAATACACTCCTCAAGTGTATGTTAAATCCAAGCTGCCTCCAGTGAGGGCCACTTTCCACAAGGAATAACCCTCCTTGAAGTGTTTTTTGACAGATAGCTAGGAAAGGATAGATAGAAACAGAACCAAAGGAGTTGGCTAAAGAGACAATGAGACTCCTGAAAGACGAGGCAAGCTTCAGACTCCCTGAAGCTCAGAACAGCAACTGGAGAGTTGAGAGGTATCGGATGGATAAAGAGTAAGATACGTCCAGTTCGTCTAATGCAAAGATGCCTTTAGAAATGATCAATTTAATCAAGACGTGAAAATATGTGAGAAATCACTGAGACTATATCCACGACATAATAGGCAGAACGGTGGTAACACAAGTTCAGGGGCAGATTAGTATTTCTTCTCCTGAGATTCACACCCTGCCTGAACATTTCCATGATTTTATCATGGGAAAAGTGGACTTTAAAATTAGACAGTCCTTTTAGCTGGTGAAAGTCTGTTCATATTTTTTAAATGTTGAAAACTCTTCTTCACCTTTTCAGGCAGAGCTCTGTTCTAACCACAAGCATCCAGTGGCACTTGGAGAGGTCCTGGTGTATCGGAGGTACCTCCCTGGGCCTGGCAGCTCTCACAAGGGACCTGCGGGAGACTAGAACCCCTTGGAGCTGCAGATGGAGGCTGGGCAAAGGGGACCAGGACACCTACAATGGCACCAGCCGTCAGTGACCCTTTGACTGCATCCCACCCCAATTCTGGAAATCACTTTCCTTTTCAAAAAAAAAAAAAAAAAAAGACCAGGATATTAAGAAAAAAGACAACAAAGCCAAGAAAGACAATAAGAACACGAAAAAAATTAAAAGCTGGAAAGTGTAACAAAATATTTCTTTGCTATAGATCATTTTTTAATTTCTTTCTTGTTTCATTTTTTATTGACATTTTCTAAATATCTCTGGTATTATCAGGCCTGCACCACTAAAAAAGATATTTCTGTGTCTCGCACAGAGTCCAGTGGCCCTAAACCATTCACGGCCCTGGGCTGTCCATGCCACTCCTCACTCTCTGTACAGAGCAAGTGGCACTCACCAGAGACAGGAGTGACCACAAAACCCACATCCGAGCCCTGTGCCTGTTGGTGGCCTGTCAGGTTCTCAGGCACACAGGACCTCACAACCCCTTACCGCAGACAGGAGTCAAGTGCTTGTCTATCAGCTTCACCCAGAGAAGTCACCCCACAGCCACTTTCCCACCCATGTGCCTCCTCCTGGTCCATCACCTGCAGAGACAGAAGTGACCTCACTTTCACCTTTATGGTCATGGGCCTCCTACTCTCCTATGAGCTTCTGAGAAACAACCAATCATCTCATAAAAATGTCCCCAGCCATCAGCTTCCTGGTGGCCTATCAGCTGATCAGACACAACTGACCTCATAATCACCCACCAAGCCAATGGAACTGCTGCTGGTCTTTCACCTGCCCTTATGGAAATGACCTCAGCATGGTCTTGGCTTCCATCCAGTCAGGTATTCAGGCAGCAATGACCTCACAATCCTCACCTGAGCCATGGGCCTGCTGCTGGCCTATCAGAGGCTGAGATAGAGGTGATCTCACAGTCACCATCCAAGCCATGTAACTGTTTCTGGCCCATCAGCTACTCAGTTCTGAATGATCTCACAATCAACATCCTAGCCCTGTGCTGCTTGGAGGCCTATCAGGTCCTCAGGCAGAAGTGACCTCACAAACAATTACCTTAGGCATTAGCCAAGTGCTGGCTTATCAGCTGCTCAGATAGAGGTAACTTTACAATCATCTACCAAGCCCACATGGCTGCTGATGGCCTTTCCTCTTCTCTGATGGACAAGGCTTGTGTTCTTGCTTGGGAGGTCACTTCTGACTCAGCCTCTGATAGGCTAGCAGCGGCTCATGGCTGGGGCATGGGTATGTGAGGTCACTTCTGCCTTAGCAGCTCATAGACCAGCAGCAGGCACATGGCTTGGATGATGATGGTGAGGTCAGTTATATGTGCTCAGCTGAACGTGGGGGTTGAGTTAGTTAGCATCCTGGCTGGTGGGAAAAAAGTCCCACCATGTCAAAGCTGCTCTCTGAGGCCTCCTCCTGGAAGTCAGCACTGGGTGCCTTGTTTCAGGGCCTGGGACAGTGTGTGGTATGCAGGTTGCAGCAGAGATCCCCAAGGTAGCGAGGTCTTTGGCAGGGAGACATTTAGACCCTGCATCCCCCCCCCCCCCCAAACACACACACACACACCCTTATTGTGCAGCCTGGGACCCTGGAGCAGAACCTCCATCCGACCGAGCTCCTCTCTAGTAAATGAACTGCATCTGCCCCATCGTCCCACAGCCTCAACAGCCACTCTAACAACCCGTCACAGGGCTGCTGCCTGTAGCGTCCCTGCGTATCCTGCAGCTCCGATGCTTTAAAATCGCCAGGAGTTGTGGTCCCTTCAAACTGGCTGCATTCGGTGCGGTGAGCCGCTGCTCTGCCACTGGCCAGGCAGCTGCCTCCCCCTCAGGCTCAGTGTCTGACTCCAAACTGGGGAGTTCATCGGGGTCCCAGATATTGCCATCCCAAATATTCATTCACCACTTCTAATTTCTCAGATATACTTCAGAAAGGAAACAGATGGGTCTTTTCCCAAGTATTCATAAATGCACTTTATAATATCAAATACACCCTTTTGGATGAAAAGAAATGAAAAATGGAAAAGCAACATCTGTGATTATTATGGTATACTGAACCAGAGTCAATGTGAGTGTGTACCACTTTTAGAATGACAGTGTGTGAAGCAAAAAACACCATCCATTCCTGTTTAATGGTAACTTCTTTATACAAGTAAAATTGGAAAGCATAAAAACAAGGGCTCAGAAGCATCATCTTCTGCAGTTGAAATACAGGCTATCTGAGAAAGAAAACCCATGGAAGCTAATATCAAAGGTAATTCACAGGTACTGGGAAATACAAAGAAAAGTGGAATACATTTTAATGTTTACAGAACGCTTTGTCTTTTCTTTTTCTTTCTTTCTTTCTTTCTTCTTTTTTTTTAATATATATATTCTCCATGATTTCCATCCCTTATTTGATTTGGGCTTTCCTGTCCCATGTTTAACCAAAGGTATAAGATATCCCACATCTCTTGTGAAATACACACAAATATGCAGCTTAGAGTATTTGGATTAGAAGAGGTCATCTTTCAGAAAGGCTTCCTTGGAGGAGTTTCTTGAAGATAACACTTCTGAGATCTGTCAAATCCCAAGTTTTCTTAGACTAGAGGCATAGTAGCTGCCTCTATCTCCTGCTAATAAAGTCTTATTGGGGAGGTACTACCAATAAACATAATTGTTGCGGGCTCTCTTTTCTTCTAACATGGCAGTATCCTAGAAACTCTTTGCTCTTAATTAACCACCCGAGTAACCCCCCAATCCAGTGAATTAAGGATGTGTGTGTGGGGGGGTCCTAATCTCTTCCTGCCAAAGGTCTCCCTTCCTTGGGGATCTCTGCTGCAACCTGCACACCACACACTGTCCCAGGCCCTGAAACAAGACATCCAGGGCTGACTTCCAGGAGGAGGCCTCAGAGAGCAGCTTTGACATGGTGGGACTTTTTTCTCTGGCATAGTTAACAAGGAAAAGATCTTGCCATGACGGAGCGCTCAGAGGTCCTCTTTCGAGCAGCAGTGCCACAGTCATTACCTTTCAAAATGGGCAAACAAGGAAAACTTCCAAAGACAAAGCATTTCTTCAGAAAATAATTGGCCTCTTGCAACCACTTCTCGCAGATGCACATACTACAGTGCGTGATGTTTCAAGGGCTCAGAGATTATTTTTTGTGCTGAAAATGAAGCAAATCACAACATTGCTTTTGGACCCTGAGAATCATTGCCTGATGCTCAAGCACTTTCCTGCAAGTCGGCAGGAAATACATGAAGGGTCATAGCTGAGAATCAGCTTGCAAAGTTGTAGTGGTTTTATGCAAATAACTCTGCAAACCCCCTCAATATTTTGGTCCTCACCTTCCCACATGCTCCTCTCTTCCCTAAGGGAGTCATTTCTAGCCTGACAGTTCAGGTGTCCACCTCAGCTGAGCACTTTTTGTCACTAGGTTGTTGGAGGCCTGCAGTTTCTGAAGTTCTTGCCAGGATCTCCAGCCAGGATGCTAACTAACTCAACCCCCGCATTCAGCTGAGCACATATAACTGACCTCACCATCATCATCCAAGCCATGTGCCTGCTGCTGGTCTATGAGCTGCTAAGGCAGAAGTGACCTCACATGCCCATGCCCCAGCCATGAGGCTGCTGCTAGCCTATCAGAGGCTGAGTCAGAAGTGACCTCCCAAGCAAGAACACAAGCCTTGTCCATCAGAGAAGAGGAAAGGCCATCAGCAGCCATGTGGGCTTGGTAGATGATTGTAAGGTCACCTCTATCTGAGCAGCTGATAAGCCAGCACTTGGCTAATGCCTAAGGTAATTGTTTGTGAGGTCACTTCTGCCTGAGGACCTGATAGGCCTCCAAGCAGCACAGGGCTAGGATGTTGATTGTGAGGTCATTCACAACTGAGTAGCTGATAGGTCAGAAACAGTTACATGGCTTGGATGGTGACTGTGAGATCACCTCTATCTCAGCCTCTGATAGGCCAGCAGCAGGCCCATGGCTCAGGTGAGGATTGTGAGGTCATTGCTGCCTGAATACCTGACTGGATGGAAGCCAAGACCATGCTGAGGTCATTTCCATAAGGGCAGGTGAAAGACCAGCAGCAGTTCCATTGGCTTGGTGGGTGATTATGAGGTCAGTTGTGTCTGATCAGCTGATAGGCCACCAGGAAGCTGATGGCTGGGGACATTTTTATGAGATGATTGGTTGTTTCTCAGAAGCTCATAGGAGAGTAGGAGGCCCATGACCATAAAGGTGAAAGTGAGGTCACTTCTGTCTCTGCAGGTGATGGACCAGGAGGAGGCACATGGGTGGGAAAGTGGCTGTGGGGTGACTTCTCTGGGTGAAGCTGATAGACAAGCACTTGACTCCTGTCTGCGGTAAGGGGTTGTGAGGTCCTGTGTGCCTGAGAACCTGACAGGCCACCAACAGGCACAGGGCTCGGATGTGGGTTTTGTGGTCACTCCTGTCTCTGGTGAGTGCCACTTGCTCTGTACAGAGAGTGAGGAGTGGCATGGACAGCCCAGGGCCGTGAATGGTTTAGGGCCACTGGACTCTGTGCGAGACACAGAAATATCTTTTTTAGTGGTGCAGGCCTGATAATACCAGAGATATTTAGAAAATGTCAATAAAAAATGAAAGAAGAGAGAAATTAAGAAAATGATCTAAAGCGGAGAAATGTTTTGTTACATTTTCCAGCTTTTAAATATTTGTGTTCTTATTGTCTTTCTTGGCTTTGTTGTCTTTTTTCTTAATATACTGGTCTTTTTTTTTTTTTTGAAAAGGAAAGTAATTTCCAGAACTGGGGTGGAATGCAATGGCGGAGTCACCGACAGCTGGTGCCATTGTAGGTGTCCTGGTCCCCTCTGCCCAGCCTCCATCTGCAGCTCCAAGGGGCTCTGGTCTCCCACAGGTCCCCTGTGAGAGCTGCCAGGCCCAGGCAGGTACCTCAGATACACCAGGATCTCTCCAATTGCCACCGGGTGCTTGTGGTGAGACGCTTGAGCTCTGCCTGAGAAGGTGAAGAACCGTTTTCAACATTTAAAGGAAAAATAGGAGCACCTTTCCCTCAGCTAAAATGGAAGAATATTTTTAATAAAATGTCAACATTTTCCCATGAAAAAAATAATGCAAAATTTCAGGAAGGGTATGAATCTCAGGAGAAATAGTGACCTGCCCCTGGCTTCGCATTAGCACTGCTCTGTCTATTATGCTGTGGATATAATCTCACTAACCTTTCACATATTTTCATCTGTCCTCATTAAAGTGATCATTTATAAAGTATCCTTTATATCAGACTATCTGGACTATCTGGAAAACTTTCTGTAATTTTCCAGTCTTCCTCCTCCGCTTGCTCTTTATCCATCCGATACCTCTCAACTCTCCAGTTGCTGTTCTGAGCTTCAGGGAGTCTGAAGCTTGCCTCGTCTTTCAGGAGTCTGATGGTCTCCTTAGACAACTCCTTAGTTGTGTTTCTGGCTATCCATTCCTATCTATCAGTCAGAAACAGTTCAAGGAAGGTTATTCCTTGTGGAAAGTGGCCCTCACTGGAGGCAGCTTGGATTTAACAAACAGTTGAGGAGTGTATTTGACTTTTTTTAAAACTGTATCATATTTTATTTTTGCTTGTTTGCAATTAAGAAAAATCCTCCTGTGCCTGCAGTTAGTTGTCTAAGGAAAGCAGGTGGGAATTGGTGCATAGGAGCTGTAACATTCAGCTACAGACTTGAGTGGAAAAATGTTAGGTTTTAACAGGAGTGAGGTAAGTCCCCAGTGGCTGATGAGGGAAATGGCAGGGTTGGGGAGGTGAGGAGGAAAGTTGGCCATAAAGGTGTCATATTGAAAATACTGCTTTTCCTGCATGTTCAGACTTCATTATGGTGGAGACCCTCTGGGTCACTATGAATTGGAGATTGTGGATATCACTTATTCTGTAAGCTGGAAAATAAAGAGAGCTTAAAAAGGAGAAATCCTTTCTTTTTCAGGTGTTCATTGAAACCTTGCTCTTGGAAGTACACTCCTGAATCCTCTCCAATTAGCCACACAAGAATTGAAGAACTGAAGAAAATTAGGGGGAGTGAGATTGGTTGTTAGGGCTTTTGGCATTTTAATGGCTCTTGAGTGTATTTGTTGCTGAGTTCATGAACCTCAGATACTGAGAGGATATTGAACAAGCCTCTCAAGAAGTTAAAGTCAGAATCAAATGCCAAAGTTTCTTGGAGTGTTAATGGGTCCCACTGAGGGTCGTTACTCACAAAGCCTCCCCAGAGGCTGATTACAGCACAGAGTTGGAGGCACTAATTGCAAGCAGGCAAAGGCAATGTGCAGGTGGCTCTGATGCCACATAAACCTGAATGAGTTTTGTCAAGCAGAATGGCCAGGCACTGACACCAGCCCCTGGGTAGGGTGATCCTTTCCCTCACGCTGTGCTCAGGGCTCTTCCTGGGGCAGTGTGAATGTGGGGGTGTGCACTCCCACCCCAGGATCTCCCTACCTTTACTGATGTCTCTCTGCCCTCACTTGCTTTTCCTTGAGACACAAAGCCAGTAGCTGATCACCGACTCCCTCTGGGTGACCTGTAGCACCACAGCTCTACCCTTCAGGTGACACTTCCTTTTCCTGAAGTCACATCTGAACCCCACAAGCTGCAGTTTGTGGCTGTTTCCCCTTCTCACGCTGTTTCCCACTTTCCATCATCTCTGAAACCGCCTTTCAAGCACTCACAGGCTCCTACTCTACTGCCCTTCACCTCCACTTCAGCAGGACAAAGCAGCCCAGGTCCCTCAACCTCTCCTCATGGGCACAGTTATTCCTCCCTACTCACAGGACTTGACACTTCTCTTGTAAATCTTCATGAGGTGCCTGTTGTCCAAATCACCCAAGTTTCTCAAAGTCCTTCTGGACTGAAGTTCCTCTGTGTAAAACAAAACAAAACAAAACAAAAACCAACACAGAACAGTACCAAGGGGGAAAGGGTAAGCAGAGGTGGGCTGATTGTATGGGAGGGGATCAGCATGGTAAAAGAGAGAAACTTAAAAGAGGGAAAAGAAATAAAAGGTGGAAATGAAAAGTGAAGCAAAGGATTGATCAGGGCTGTTTGGGAGATTCCTGCCAGGAAGCCCTGCATCTGAACCATTCTGACTGGAGGAAGACAAGAAAGCTGACCTCCTTCCACTGTTATGGGGAACCCGTGTGTTTTCCGTGACATTGACAAGTGAAGACCCAGAGGGAAAAGAGTCACAGACTCCATCATGGTGGAAGGGACCTCAGGTGCTGTCTAGCCCAATCTCCTTGCTCACAGCAGGGTCAGCTCTGGGGTCAGACCAGGTTGCTCTGTGCTTGATCCAGTCTGGTCTTGGAAACCTCCAAGGGAGGAGACTGCACAGCCTATTCAGACAGCCAGTTCCAATGCTTGACCATCTTCTTAGCAGAAAAGCTTTTTCTTATCTCCTGCATAAACATCCTCCCATCATGCAAGTGTAGAGCCTGGCTCCATCTTCTTGGTGACCTCCTTGTAGCCATTTGAGGGCTGCCATGAGATCCCTCCAAAGCCTGGAGTTCAGGTGCAAGTTCCCTGTTTAGCCAAGCTGGTCCCCTGACATGTCTGCTAGCTTTACTGAGTATTGGGATGGACCATTCTTGTGCTTGGCAGGTGCTGTCCTTAAAGGCCTGCTGGCTTTCCTGGGCTCTTCAGAGCTGCCTCCCATGGGATTCCCCACCAGGCCCCTGAAGAGGCCAAAGTCTGCTCCTCTGAAGTCCAGGGTCTGTACTCTGCTGCTGTCCTGCCTCATGCCCCTCAGGATCTGGGACTTCACTTTTTCATGGTCACTGTAGGCAAGGATGACACTGACTATCCCATCCCTGATCAGTTCCTCTGTGTTTGTAATTTCCACTTCCAGGAAAGCATCACCATTATTGAGCAGTCTTAGCTGTGCTAAGAAGTTGTTCCTGACACCCTGCAGAAACCACTGGTCTCCTTGCACTCTGTTGTTTTCCCTTCCAGTGAATGTCAGGGCCATTAAGGTCTCCCCATAAGGACCAGGGCCTGTGATCCACAGACTTCCTCAGGTTGCTTAAAGGAGGTTGCATCCACCTCCTCATCCTGATCATGTGGTCTGTGACTCCAGTCACAACGTCGCCCTTCCTCTCATGCTCACCCACAAGGTCTCATCCAGCCCCTTTTTCATCCCAGGGAAGAGCTCCATACATCTGAGCTGCCCCTTCACACAAAAGGCATCCTCCCTCCTCATCTCCCTTGGTGGTCTCTCCCGAAGAGCTTGTACCCTGCCAACACAGCCCTCTAGCTATGTGAGTGGTCCTACCACATCTCAGTTATTCCAACCATGTGGCAGTCCTGTGACAGCTTGTGCATCTCCATCTGCTCCTGTCTGTGCCCCAGGCTGCATGCATTTGCACATATTTAGGTTGCAGAACCTCAGCTGTGGCACAGAGCACAGACTGATCATGGTGAACCATGTTACCGAGAGTCAAGGACACCGTACATGCAATGGCCCCACTGCAGAACAGAGATGTGCTGGCATAGATAGGAGGTGGCAAGGTAATGGTGAAAGGAGGTTCCCACTGAGAGAGCAAACCCTGCAGTATCTGAGGCCAAGGAGAAACAGAGCTGGGCTGTGCAGAAATGGCAGGAGAGGTGTTTGCTGCCTGAACTGACTTTGTAGCACCACAGGGGCTGTGACAGAGGTGAACTGATCTCCAGGAAGGACAAGGTGCCAGTGAAGAAGTCCCTGGGCCTGGACAGCCTGTGATGCAGCCATCCTGTGGAGATCATTAGCACAGCCCCTTTCCGTATCATCTGGGAGTGAGAAAAGGTTTAGGAGGAAGAGAGTTAGAAGGCTTTGAGAGTGCAGGGAAGTAAGTGGAGACCTTGGTGTGATGTGCCTCCCATTTATGCAGCTGCTTGGATGTAGACGGGATGGACTTTGCCTAAAGGCAGTGGTGGTATGCAGTTGTTTGGGCTCAGGTAGGAAACTTGAGAGGTCCTGAGCTGTTTGTCCAGCAACCACTCCAAAAGGACATGGTTTTCCTGTAGGTCCCATGCTGTATTTGCTGGAGATGTGTGCTTGTGCTGGACATCCCAGACATCTGACATGGTCCTGCTGGTCTATTTTTATGTCATTAAATCAAGGCTCTGCGCTGAATTACATGAACTGTTTGCAATGTAGAGATGTGCATGAATCTCAGCTCCCTAGTGAGTGGAGCTCTAGGAGCAGTAGTAGGCATGTGGTGTCATTTCAGATGGCCAAGAAAATTCCCCACCTGGCCCCAACCTCATGCTCTAGAAGGAGGCGGGTCCCCTGGTTGCTCCATCAGAGCAAGCAGACCCTGGCACATGCCTTGCACCACCTCTGTCTCTTCAAATGTCACCAAAGGTTTGTGTGTGAACAACTGACTCCCATCCTCCATCTCCACTGATTAAAATGGGAGCTTAGACAAGGTGCTCGCGTGCAGACATATCTGTTGGGCACCCTTCAGCTTTGGCAAGGGCAATCCCACCTCCTGTGTGTTTGTGGAGTTCACGGGAGGGATCTGAGTCACACTCCAGCCCAGGAGTTTCTAACCTGGCATGAGATGTCCAGATTGACTCATCTGAATTAACACCTGAACCATAGGTAAATGAATTCTCTTCTTGTCCCTGTCTAGGTGTCCTGCCTAGTAAAGAGGTGGGAATAGGATCTTCCGGAGTGGGACGTTTCCATCTCTCATAGATAATCATCTTCTGATGAGACAAATTGCAATGCTGGGACCAGTCTCTCTTCACTGTGTTGAGAGAGACATCATAGATGATTATTTTAGTCTACCTCAGTGAACATTTCCCAAGAGGAGGGAGTACAAAGGAGAAATGAAGTCACACCTTCAGCTAGGCCACTGTTCCCGAGTGGGGCCAGTCTACTGGGACAGAGGGAGCTCATGGCAACAGGTCAGCACTGCCGAGAGACAGCTCTGTGCAAGAGCATCTCCTCTGCAAAGAGCAGCAGGGCTCCAGGCACTGCTTGCTCTTGCTGATGTGAGATGGGAGAAGACAAAGAGAAGTGAAAGGCAGTGTGGAGTGGGAGGAGAGAGGAGAGCTCACGGAGGGACAAATCTTCACAGCTCCTGACACAGTAAGTCTCTGGCTGTAGAGCAATACTACTGGAGTTCCTGGAGGGGTCTTCTAAACCCATCCCATCCCATGACTGCTAGGTTCTTTAGGATGCCTCTGCTGTCTTCTTGAGTGCAGAGGAGGAGGAGGTGCTTCTAAAGCAGGGATTCCCAGCCACACCATCACAGGGACAGGGCATCTTGCTACCTTCTTGCTGTGATGCTGCAGGGGTGTGAAGCCAGGGAGTGCACCCAGGTCTGCATGGGTTGCAATTGAGAGCAGTGTCCCTGCACCCCAGGGTGCTGTGTGCCTGGGGTAGTGACTCTGCTGCCTGCGCAGCAGAGCACAGCACTCAGCCTGCCCCGGGAACTCCCCACGGTGCTGCAGAGACGATCGACCCCAGCAGAGCAGATTCATTCTCCCATTGAGAGGGTTTTGCATGGGTCAGGGCTGCTCACAACTCTAGCTCATGCACAGGACATTTCAGAGGGAACTTTTCAAGAGGAAGGTGAAGGCAGGGATTGCCTGAAAGAGAAGCCAATTTCCTGAGATGGCGCTTTAACTTTCCTGCCACCTGGCAAGGGGAAAATGGAAATGGAGCTGTCAGCTTTGAACAAAGGACTGAAACTCCTTAACAGTTTCAATGAGCAGTCAATGGGTCTGCTAGGAACTTCTGAAAGTCCCTGCACCCATCCCTTAGTCTGTAGACAGCACCAGCTTCCCCTTTGCTGGCCTCAGCAGGGTTTATCTGACCTGCTCCTTAGCACCTCCAAAAATGGGAATGCCCCCGGACAGTGCCCTACTGTTGAGAGGTTTCTTTAGGGCAGAAGTGAGCACACTGGGGAAGGTGTGGGCATTGCAGGGCCTGACCATGACTTGCCCAAATCCATCCTCCCATGATGTTTCTAGAAGCAGTTCCCTCTCATTCACTGTGCAGCTCTGCTGCCTGGAGCTGTCCCTGCTGGGAGCTGTTTCTCTGTCCCAATGTCTTTTCCTGGTTGGTGCTTACAGACCCCATCCCATGCTCTGTGCACTTGGTTCTGCCCTACAGAAGCCTCCCACAGGCAGGACACTGTCCAGGGGCATCTCTGTGCTTGCAGGTCCTAAGGAGCAGGTGAGACAAACCCTCATGAGGCCAGAGAAGGTGATGCTGGTGCTGTCTGTAGGCTGAAGTGGGGATGAAGGGACTTGCTGTGTTTTTTCTCAGACCTTTTGATCTCTCAAAATGATGGGAGTGCTCAGCTGCAGTTAAGACACCAACCCTGTGTGTCCTGCGTGGTGTGGTCTTCATGGCAGTGAGAAGCACCAATCCCTTTCCAAATCGTGAGGCTGCTAGCAATGTATATCATCAGGTTGGGTAATCAGCTGACTCTCCTTTAAGGAAAGTCCACCTTTGGACCCTTGACTGTTTCTCGGGGGTGATCTGCCAACTTGGAAGCTGCCCTCCAGCAGAGCACAGATTCCCTCTAGCATTTCTGTGATAGGTGAGTCAGATACACTCTTCACTCTCTCCATCTCTGGGCTGAGAGAGAAGAATTTGGAAATCTTCACTGTGAAACTGAACTCCTCCACACTTGTCTCATTCCGCTTTCTTTCTTAGAAGAACTTGTGAATGTGATTGTCCTTTAGCTGAGGGAGGTGCAAGTGCAGCACAGCGAGGGGAAAAACTTAATGACAGACCAGATCCTGTGACTCTGTACAAAGTCACAGCGAGCTCTTTATTTCCTCTTGGCATGCACAAGTGCTCATGCTCAGACCAATTGAAATGCCAAAGATTTCTACCCCATCAGAGAATGCTCCCACGGTAAGATGGAGGCACCTAAAAACTAAATAAATATATAAACTGACTCCTCCCCTGAAGATCATTTTCTGAAGAAAATGGGTTTCAAAATGTTGAGCAGCCCTTTCACATAAGGAGTGGACGTAATCTGCTGCAGGATGTGCACATCAGAGCTAGTCACTTCCCATTCCCACTGCAGTGCCTGGAGGAAGGGTGCGGACGGTAAATTGACATGAGGACAGAGTCTATCTCATTGGAACAGAGACATCCAGAAAGTGTGAGGTCACCCCTTGCCTTCACTTGACTGCTTCTCTCCCTTGCTGGAGTGGGCGACGGTGTGACTGGTTCAGCTACAGACACCTCTGTTCAAGAGGGCAAGGCTGGGGGAGATGAAGCCCTCACAAGGGTCTTCTCTTTCAGACACAGCTGGCATGAGTGCTGTATTCACCTCTCATTATGGCAAATAGAGAATAGTCCCACTGGGTCACTGGACCAAGTTCCCTCTGCCGAGCTCACGGCACCAATCCCCAGATACCCCATGGAATATCTGGGACTGTTTGACACCTCCATTTACACCCCCGGCAGAGCAGAGTGGACTCCTCTGGAGACCACAGGCAGGAATCCCTGCTCAGTGTGGCACACACAGCCAGCACAAACAGAGCTCAAGCAAGGATTCTGAAAGAAGGTGAAGGACAGAGGAAATGTGGGGGTTTCTATAAGAAATGGAAGGGTTTGGCTCAGAGATGCCTGCTCTAGCATTTTACTGTCTTTTCCTCCTCAGACAGACCCCCATGTCCAGGTGGAGCAAATGTTCAACAGCAGCTCCCCAAACGAGTTCCTCCTCCTGGCATTTGCAGACACGCGACAGCTGCAGCTCTTGCACTTCTCCCTCTTCCTGGGCATCTACCTGGCTGCCCTCCTGGCCAACAGCCTCATCATCATGGCTGTAGCCTGTGACCACCGCCTCCACACCCCCATGTACTTCTTCCTCCTCAACCTCTCCCTCCTCGACCTTGGCACCATCTCCACCACTGTCCCCAAATCCATCGCCAATTCTCTGTGGGATACCAGGGCCATTTCCTACTCAGGATGTGCTGCCCAGGTCTTTTTCTTCTTTTTCTTCTTTTCAGCAGAGTATTATCTTCTCACTGTTATGGCCTATGACCGCTTTGTTGCCATCTGCAAACCCCTGCACTACGGGACCCTCATAGGGAGCAGAGCTTGTGTCAAAATGGCAGCAGCTGCCTGGGGCACTGGTTTTCTCAATGCTGTCCTGCACACTGCTAACACATTTTCAATAGTCTTCTGCCAAGGCAATGTCCTAGAGCAGTTCTTCTGTGAGGTTCCCCAGATCCTCAAGCTCTCCTGCTCAGACTCCTACCTCAGGGAAGTTGGGGTTCTTGTGGTTGGTGTTTGTTTGGCTTTGGGGTGTTTTATTTTCATTGTGCTGTCCTATGTGCAGATCTTCACAGCTGTGATGAGGATCCCCTCTGAGCAGGGCAGGCACAAAGCCTTTTCCATGTGCCTCCCTCACCTGGCTGTGGTCTCCTTGCTTGTAAGCACCGGCATTTTTGCCTACCTGAAGCCTCCCTCCATCTCCTCCCCAGCTCTGGATTTGTTAGTGGCTGTCCTGTATGCAGTGTTGCCTCCAGCAGTGAATCCCCTCATCTACAGCATGAGGAACAAGGAGCTCAAGGAAGCACTGAAGAAACTGATTCAGCTAGTACTATTTCAGCAGCAAGAAGCTGCCCAGCTCTAGTCACAAGCAATATCCAATCTATCTCAGACAACTCGTGTGCTGTGGGCATTCTATCTGCGACACTCATGTTTGTACACACCTGCTTGCATTCATCTCCAGAGGCACAAAGTCCATCTGTCTGACCCAGAGGCCTTCTGTCCACCTGTCTACCACTGCATCAGATCCGGCCTCCCAAGTAGCATTTCTGTAATAAAAGGGGATTTCCTCAGTACACTGCCTGAAGGTTGGGCTCTTCTTCCAAAGCTGGTGACAAGAATGTGCTCAGAGAGTTGCACCCAAAAAGGCCTTTTGCTGCACATGAGTTCTCCATGGGCTAAGGGGGACGCGCTCATAGGGTGATGCGTTAGGAAATGAGGGCAGGTTTCTGCCCTCACTTGTGGGTGCCGAGTACCCCTGGAGAGGGTGAGTGGTATCTGCCGGGGACTGTCTCACATATTACAGGGTTGGTGACAGATGCTGGTTCTTCTGGAAGGGAATATGGAGTCACCAGGGGAGCACAGGGCATCCCCAGGGTCAGCGTGTGCCTGGAATGGGCAGTGAGTGGAGACTCACAGAAGCAAGTGCAGGCACCCAAAGCAAAGGGCTAAACCAAAGAAGGCACTGAGTGAGGGCTCTGCAAGCTCAGCAGAGCCAGCAGGGACTCAGCAGGCCCAGGGAAGGGACACTCCAGAGCGGGTCTTGTCACCTACCTACAAACCACGGGCTGGGTGCAAGGACACACCTGAACCCCTCCTGAGCCATTTGAAATACCGTGTTTGCTTTGAGCATCTTCCACAGCCACAGACCCTGGGGAGGGGGGGTGTCAGGTGCAATGCTGCTGGGCCAGCTGGCTCTGCCATGGCCAGTGCAGAGTCACCCCATGGCCCCACAGCCTGCTCATGCTGCAGAGTAGCACTGACAGCCCAGGGCCCTGCGGGGAGCCAGAGAGTGGTGAAGGAACAGCTGGCCAGGCCAGCACAGGCACATTCACCTGGGGAAAGGCTCTCTGGGAAGCAGGGAACCCTGATCAGGGCTGCTCACCCTGCCCTGAAACCCCCCACACTTCCTGTCCTCCCGTGCCCTATCCCAGCTCTGGTGCTGGCCAACTGCCCTGGCCTGGGGATGCTCCAGCCCTCCAGGAGGGGGAAGGGGCATGGGGGGAGCAGTCCAGGGAGTTGAGGGGAGGTCAGCATCCCACTCTCTGGCTGGGAATGGATCTCCAGCTTGGGCAGAGGTGGGGATCGATACATGGATCATTAACAGGATGAGCACAGGATGTAACATCGATCACAATACTGTGGCTTTTGCTGACCAACCTTTAGAGATATCATACCCATGATGTTCAGCAAGGCTGGTTTCCACTTTTGCTAAAGAAATCCATTAACTATTATAATAGATCATCATTCCTTCTCTTTCTTCTAAACATTTTCCGATTTCAGACAGATGCTTGGTGTTCTGTTTGAGAAAACTGTCTAGTTGATGGAAGGTTACTCCAAGTGTTCCTGATGCTTTAAACAGTGCAAAAATAAGACATCATTTCTTCAGTCATATGAGAAGTTAACTAGTAGGTCTGCTTCATGATTGGGGAAAAAACATATGTCACATTACAATGGCAACTGCTGCCTTACTGTTATGGACAATTAGGCTCGCTGGCCACCATAACAGGGTCCAACCCTAGGTTCCCACTGAGGCAGAAGTTCGAAGTCAGATTGGAGCAAAATAAATTTTAATGACACACATGCGGTAATTACAGTTCGAGCTGGGTGCCTCCAAAGAGGGACCCCGTTTGAACAAATCCCTGGGTAAATATACCCTTCCAGTCTAGTATCCTCCCCATAGATCTGAACCAGTCATATTATTAGAGTTCAGGGTCTTCCAGCTCCAGGTTGGTCCTTTCCGGTGTTTCCAGGTGTGTTCTTTACGTCTTATCGCACTTCTGCATAGGTGTCAATGGCCCTTTTACACCCTTTCTTGTCCCTCTGGAATCAGTCTTGTGGTTCCTTTGTTTCTTTCTTCTGTGCTCATCAATGCTAAACTGCTTATTTCTCTCTACAGCCCCCCCACCCCCCTTATCTCTCCAACTTGAACTGGCTCTGGGGCCTTCTTTTACTTAATATCTAGGTGAATGTTCACAGCTTGCGGCCTAAAGCTTCAGGAAATTTAGCTATTAATGCTAAGCAAGTTATGCTAGCAGATTAATTCTAGACAGCTTCAGTCCAATATTCTCTAACAGTCCTCCCTTTGTTTTTATTAAGCATCCCTGCTAATATGCTAAGCAGGGTTCCCCAAGTCTTTTGAGGCGTACTAACATTCTCCATAATTTTAGTAGAATTACAAACACTCAAATCACAAAACACACATATTTGGGTGATTACTTGTATCTACAGTACTGTTATCTACGAATATAAGATCACAGAGGGTTCTCATACAAACACATCCTTTTCCACTATATACAAGTACAGTTTCAGGGGTTTCATCCGGATGTATTTCAAAATGACATTTTGTTCAGTGTCAAGACAAATGTCTTCAGCTTTGATAGCGTTACTCTCACAAATAAATATATATTTTTTAGGATTTTCAAACCTTTTTTGCATACCTAGAACATACTGGGTTAGCCGTTCATCTCTGTCCAAGAGGCTGGTCTTAGCCGGGATATAAGTTCCTGGTACAGCCAATTGATGCCCAAATAAGACTTCTGCTGGGCATAATCCTACCGGTTGTCTAGGGGTTGTTCTACTCCACTTGCTACTCCCTGTCGTTCATGAACAAATAATTCAAATGGCTTACTATAATCTGGTAGTCCTAGAGCCGGGGCTGAGACCAACACCCTTTTTACAGATGTAAAAGCTTTCTCTTTTTCTGGACTCCAGGCCAAAGGCTCCGTCTCCTCCTTTTTTGTTGCCTGGACCAAAGGTTTGGTAAGCTCTCCCAACCCAGGAATCCATGGCTGACAAAATCCTACAGCCCCTAAAAATCACCTAAGTTGCTTTTTTGTTATAGGACGGGGTATATTGAGAATTATCTTTACTCGTTCTGGATCAATTAATCTGTGCCCTTCCTTCAACATAAACCCCAAATATTTTACCTCTTGTTGACACAGCTGGAGCTTGGACAGAGATGCTCGATGCCCTTTCTCAGCAAGAGTGTTACATAGACAAATAGTGTCTTTCAAACATGTCTCGTAATCTTTACTTGCTAATAACAAATCATCCACATATAGTATTAACACTGAACGTCCTGGAAGTTCGATAACAGGAAGATCAATTTTAAGTATACGCAAAAATATAGTCTAGAAAGGAAAGCTGAGGGGTGTTCCTCAGGCTGTTGCTGACACTCCCTTATTTTAGACCAATTTGCAGTCTTTTGTCCTGCCAAACGTATAGCTTCTTCTAAGCCTTGTCTAGCTAATTGCAACTGCTGGTAATCTGCCTCTACATTATGATTCCACCCGGGGTCCACAATTGGCCAGGCCATTCGAGCAGCCACAACACCCCCCTCTCCTACCCAACGACGGTTTACATCCAGAATTGAGTGTTTTTCATCTGGAGTGAACACGGCTTCAAGGAGCATTTGCACATCCCCCCCAGGTAGGATCATACGCCCGCAGTATTCCTCTTACAATTTGTAACACTTTCTTGGGATCTTCCCTAAGCCTGGCAGTTTTTTGACTCCATGCAATCCAATCTTGGGGCCCCCAGGGTCAGTAAATTTGCATTGTAGCTACCCGAGGTGCCCCGTCCGGACCTGGCGGGGGCACTCCTGGCACAGGAACGACATGCAAAGGGGCTTGAAAGGCAGAAGGGGAAGGCAAGGAGGGTATAGAGAAGTTGAAGCAGAGGATAGCGCATAGGGTGGAGCAGTTCCCACAAGCGTTTTAGCAGCTCCACTACTTTCAATACTCTGAGAAAATTTTTCTTTGCCCAATTGTCCCATACATACCAATAATCCATTTTTCCGGGGAAACCTATCCTACAAATGGTGACGCAGGAAAGTTAACTCCTGATGATCAAAGGTTCCCTGCGGCGGCCATCGTTCCGCCGGGTTACCATCCTTTGTCAGGAACAGCCAATCCTCCTGACATAGTTGGATCAACCCCCCCACACTTTTTTTTTTTTTTCCCCCTCTTAGGTTCTTGGTACCATCAATCTTACTCTAGTTTTGCAGAATTTCGGCTAAGGGCGTCCCCTTTTCTACGCTGAACTTATTTCCCATATTGAGTTCCTGAAAAGTGCATCTTATGCTGATCAGGCAGCACACTTCCTTATAATATACTTTTTTTTTTTTCCTCAGCAACACCAGAATTTAAATTTTCATTACCCCCTGCAGCCAGCATGTTTACACTCTCTCTCTTACTCTCTCTCTGGGAACCGCACTCACACCACCCGAGTCTTTGACTGCTAGGACTGCCGTCCCTTCGCAGTGGGCGGCTCTGTCAGCTGACAGGTGCCCCTTTCAGTTCCCAGGTCACACACACACACACACACACACACCAGTCACAGTACCGGTATCCACACTCGACTAGTCACAGTAACTCTAAGTTAGTCCTGCGGTGCGCCTTATGCTGATCAGGCTGCGCACTCCCCCTTCCGGCCGGAGTGAGATGGGACTCGAACCCACCCCAAAACCCGGGAGTGGGACTCAAACCCACCCCAAAACCTGGTACGCCTTATGGTGATCAGCCCGCGTACCCCTTACCTGATACGCCTTACGGTGATCAGCCTGCGTACCCCTTACAGTGCACTTTGTTACCAAACCAGAATTTAGAATTTAGGCAGGAATTCAAGACTCACCCTCTTGGTGCCTCCCATTGCCAAAGATCCCAGGTGAACTCACCCGATGGTGCCAGATGATCGTTTGGACACGAGAGGCCCCGACGGTGGTCACCTAGGGTCCCATCTGGGGTGTCAAACTGTTATGGAAAATCAGGCTCGCCGGCCTCCATAACAGGGTCCGACCCTAGGTTCCTGCTGAGGCAGAAGTTCGAAGTCAGATTGAAGAAAAACAAAATTTAATGATACACGTGTGGTAATTACAGCTCGAGCTGGTTGCCTCCGAAGAGGGACCCCGAACAAAGAAATCCCTGGGCAATTATACCCTTACAATCTAAATTCCCCAACCCTTAAGCGATAGTTTGGACCAATAGTAATACTTAGGTCTGGGTTCGTCCCCTTCTTCACTGGGCCCCTTCATTGTCTCTAGGCAGGCTGCTTCTTATCTTCAAGGTTGGTTACTCCTGCTGTCCGTGTAACTCCTTTATCCCTACAGCCTGAGCCGGCCCTGGGGCCCCCATTAACTTCTCTAAGTAAAAGTTCACAGCCTGAGGCCTAAGGCTTCAGCAAATTTAGCTACTAATGCTAAGCAAGTTATGCTAAGCAATTAATTCTAGACAGCTTCAGTCCGATATTCTTTAAGAACCAGCACTGGCCTATCAGGCACTGAGCCACAAGTGACCTCACAACCAAAAACAGCAGCCATGGACCTATCACTGGCCTATGAGGCACTGAGCCACAAGTGACCTCACAATCACAAACAGCAGCCATGCAACTAGCACTGGCCTATCAGGCACTGAGCCACAAGTGACATCACAACCACAAACAGCAGCCATGCAACTAGCACTGGCCTATCAGGCACTGAGAAACAAGTGACCTCACAAACAGAAACAGCTGCCACATCCTAGCACTGGCCTATCAGGCACTGAGACACAAGGGACCTCACAACCACAAACTGCAGCCACATGACCAGCATTGGACTATCAGTCACTGAGGTACAAGTGACCTCACAACCACAAACTGTAGCCACATGACCAGCACTGGCCGATCAGGCACTGAGCCACAAGTGACCTCACAACCACAAGCAGCAGCCATGGGCCTAGCACTGGCCTATCAGGCACTGAACCAAAAGTAACCTCACAACCAAAAACACCAGCCATGGGCCTAGCACTGGCCTATCAGGCACTGAGCCACAAGGGACCTCACAACCACAAACAGCAGCCATGCAACTAGCATTGGCCTATCAGGCACTGAGCCACAAGTCACCTCACAAACAGAAAGAGCTGCCACATCCTAGCACTGGCCTATCAGCCTCTGAGACACAAGTGACCTCACAACAATAAAAACAAGCCATGCAACTAGCACTGGCCTATCAGGCACTGAGACACAAGTGACCTCACAACCACAAACAGCACCAATGGGCCTAGCACTGGCCTATCAGGCACTGAGGTACAAGTGACCTCACAACTGAAAATATCTGCCATTGTCCTAGCGCTGGCCTATCAGGCACCGACACACAAGTGACCTCACAACCACAAACAGCAGCCATGGGCCTAGCACCGGACTATCAGGCACTGAGCCACAAGTGACATCACAACTGAAAATATCTGTCATGGGCCCGGCACTGGCCTATCAGGCACTGAGCCACAAGTGACCTCACAACCACAAACTGCAGCCATGCAACTAGCACTGGCCTATCAGGCACTGAGACACAAGGGACCTCACAACCACAAAAAACAGCCATGGGCCTAGCACTGGCCTATCAGGCACTGAGCCACAAGTGACCTCACAACCAAAAACAGCAGCCATGCAACTAGCACTGGCCTATCAGGCACTGAGCCACAAGTGACCTCACAACCACAAACAGCAGGCATGCAACTAGCACTGGCCTATCAGGCACTGACACACAAGTGACCTCACAACCACAAACAGCAGCCATGCAACCAGCACTGGCCTATCAGGCACTGACACACAAGTGACCTCACAACCACAAACAGCAGCCATGCAACCAGCACTGGCCTATCAGGCACTGAGACACAAGTGACCTAAAAACCACAAAGAGCAGCCATGCAACTAGCACTGGCCTATCAGGCACTGACACACAAGTGACCTCACAACCACAAACAGCAGCCATGCAACTAGCACTGGCCTATCAGGCACCGAGCCACAAGTGACCTCACAAACAAAAACTGCTGCCATATCCCAGCACCAGCCTATCAGGCACTGAGCCACAAGTGACCTCACAACCACAAACAGCAGCCAAGCACCTAGCACTGGCCTATCAGGCACTGAGCCACAAGTGACCTCACAACCACAAACAGCAGCCATGGACCTAGCACTGGCCTATCAGGCACTGAGCCACAAGTGACCTCACAACCACAAACAGCAGGCATGCAACTAGCAATGGCCTATCAGGCACTGACACACAAGTGACCTCACAACCACAAACAGCAGCCATGCAACCAGCACTGGCCTATCAGGCACTGAGACACAAGTGACCTAAAAACCACAAAGAGCAGCCATGCAACTAGCACTGGCCTATCAGGCACTGAGCCACAAGTGACCTCACAACTGAAAACAGAAGCCATGCGCCTAGCACTGGCCTATCAGGCACTGAGGCACAAGCGACCTCACAACCACAAACAGCAGCCATGCAACTAGCACTGGCTTATCAGGCACTGACACACAAGTGACCTCACAAACACAAACAGCAGCCATGCGCCGAGTACTGGCCTATGAGGCACTGAGCCACAAGTGACCTCACAACTGAGAACAGCAGCCATGGGCCTAGCACTGGCCTATCAGGCACTGAGCCACAAGTGACCTCACAACTACAAAGAGCAGCCATGGGCCTAGCACCGGCCTATCAGGCACTGACACACAAGTGACCTCACAATCACAAACAGCAGCCATGGGCCTAGCACTGGCCTATCAGGCACTGAGACACAAGTGACCTAACAACTGAAAATATCTGCCATGGGCCTAGCACTGGCCTATCAGGCGCTAAGACACCAGTGACTTCATATGCACAAAGAGCAGCCATGGGCTTGGCACTGGCCTATCAGGCACTGAGGCACAAGTGACCTCACAACCACAAACAGCAGCCATGGGCCTAGCACTGGCCTATCAGGCACTGAGGCACAAGTGACCTCACAAGCACAAAAAACAGCCATGGGCCTAGCACTGGCCTATCACGCACAAAGACACCAGTGACTTCATAAGCACAAACAGCAGCCATGTGCCTAGCACTGGCCTATCAGGCACTAAGACACCAGTGACTTCATAAGCACAAAGAGCAGCCATGGGCCTGGCACTGGCCTATCAGGCACTGACACACAAGTGACCTCACAACCACAAACAGCAGCCATGGGCCTAGCACCAGCCTATCAGGCACTGAGCCACAAGTGACCTCACAAACACAAACAGCAGCCACATGACCACCATTGGCCTATCAGGCACTGAGACACAAGTCACCTCACAACCACAAACAGCAGCCATGGGCCTAGCACTGGCCTATCAGGCACTGAATGAAAAGTGACCTCACAACCACAAACAGCAGCCATGCAACTAGCATTGCCCTATCAGGCACTGAGCCACAAGTGACCTCACAACCAAAAACTGCAGCCATGCAACTACCACTGGCCTATCAGGCACTGAATGAAAAGTGACATCACAACCACAAACAGCAGCCACATGACCAGCACTTGCCTATCAGGCAGTGAGTCACAAGGGACCTCACAACCACAAACAGTAGCCACATGACCAGCATTGGCCTATCAGGCAGTGAGGCACAAGTGACCTCACAACCACAAACAGCAGCCACATGACCAGCACTGGCCTATCAGGCACTGAGCCACAAGTGACCTCACAACTAGAAATGCAGTAATGTGCTTGATGCTGTCTAATCCGATGCTGAAGCAAAAGACACCTCACAAGTACAAAAAGGACCAATGTGGCTGCTGTTCACCCAGCAGATAGTGAGGTCAAATGACTCCACAAACACAAAGAGCAGGAATATGCAGCGAGCTGGACTGTCAGGTGCTGAGGCTGAAATGACCTCACAGGCAGCCATGAAGCCATATAGCTGCTCCTGGCCTGTTAGTAACTGAGGCACGATTGACCTAAACCAGCACAAACAGCAGCAATGTGCATGCTGATCGGCAGTCACATACTGATGCACAGCTGACCACAAAGGCACAAACAGCAGCAATGGGCCTGCTCCCCTTTTATGAGGCACTGAGACAGAAGGCACCTCACCATCATCACCAAAGCTATGGCCATGCTGTTGGCCTACCAGCTGCAGAGGCACAACTCACCTCACAAGTGCAAATGGCATTGATGTGCCTGCTGCTGCCCTATCTGGGACCG
The DNA here is from genome assembly GCF_036417845.1 of Apteryx mantelli. Taxonomy (NCBI): domain Eukaryota; kingdom Metazoa; phylum Chordata; class Aves; order Apterygiformes; family Apterygidae; genus Apteryx; species Apteryx mantelli. The sequence continues at coordinate 6,172,232 of NC_089997.1, forward strand.
AGTCACAAGGGATCTGAAAAGTGCAAACCTTCACAGAGGAGAAGCTCACCTGGGTCACTCTCACATCCTTCGATTACGCTGTGATCACTCCACACAGAACAGTCTTCTGCAAAAGGCTTTCATCTCCTGGCAAGACTCTCTCCAGATCATGGCACAGCTCCACGCTTCACCCTGGCGACAAATCACAAAAGGGAACGATTGGTCTTGCTTTCCCTTTAGTACCATCAAGTCCAACCTGGGAGCCTTTGCACTGCAGCACCTACACAATGACAGCAGGATGCCACTTCCATTTCTAGTGCATTTCTAGGGACAGAGATCAGCTGAGGGAGCAGCTGCACTGCAAAGGGTGTCTGACATTGTCACATCAACTCAGCACTGCAGCAGGCATCAACCTGATGCCAGACCTCTGCTCTGCCACCTACTCTACAAAAACACTGTCTCTGCCCCACACAGCTGGCTCTTCTGCTCGATACAACCAAGTGCCAGCAAGAAGAGATGCCTGCAGGACACTCGCCACTTACACACTCCCCAGCCACTGCTCTGCTCGCTGCCTACCCTTGGCTCCGCAACCCAGACACACAACCAAACTCTTCCGATAACACCACAAGGTGGCCAAGGCACTCTAGGCTCACAAGGCCTCTGCAAATGAGCAGCACAAGATCAGGCACAGAGCTGCCTCCTTGGGCGATGCTGCTCTTTTCAGAGGGAAGGATCCTGCTTGCTTTGGGCACAGCAGGCTGCTGCTTTCCACGTCCATCCCCTCAGGAACCTCCATCTAGGGACGGGGAAATGGGGATTTTCTTTAGTAATACAAAGGATACAGATAGAATGCAGAAACACTTGAGAGTCCTGAAGGCCTCCTGAGCCCAAAATAACCTTGCTTGCTTTCCTTTATTTACTTGCACAAGGAGTCCCAGGGAAGGGAAAAAGCGGGCAGAGGCTTTGACATGAGGCCCAAGCAGCGAGACAGCCCCACACTGGACAGCTGCTGAAATGACAGCTTTCCTGGCTGTGAAGCCTCTGCAGCAGCAGTCCGGGCTCCACAGCTGGCTTCACAGAGCACTGAGGGCTGGGTGCCACAGACAACCTGGCCCACGGCACATCTTCACCCCTCCAAGAGCCAGGAGCCCAAGAGCTCTGAGATTTCCTCAGGTCAAGCCACAGAGGCTTTGGGGCACTCACACAAAGGCACTCAAGACATGCTGGCATCTATTATAAGGGTCTTGGACTCATCCTATATGGCACCACAACCTTCGAGGAAAAGGAGGGGAGCACAAGAGCATTTGCTGAGGGGGCTGGCAGTAACAGCAGCTGTGGGACATGGAATTGGCAGCACAGCAGAGGTACCAGGAGGTGAACCCACACCCCAAGTCACCCAGGCAAGCCAGGCGCATTTATGGAAGCCTTCGCATCCATACGTAGCCTCTTCTCAGTCACTTGCAGCTGCTTTCACAGAGCAATCACGATGTTGGCAAAGATGTTGACAGGCACAGGGGCACAGCCTGGCATCCTGCCTCCATCCTCAGGGGCTCTAGGACTGCACTGGGAATCTCATGAGTGGAGCAACCTAGAAAAAAAGAAAGAATCGGAGTGTTACTGTCAGTTCTGCTGGCCTTACATAGTCGCAAAGCAGGGGCAAATGTCTCTCCTCTGTGCTGAGCTGTATTGGTGAGAGCACAGCCAGCAGGGACACTGAGATGTTCTACCCCTCTTTTTGGCACAGCTGACACCATGTCTGTATACCGGGTCCCGTTTGGGTTCTCCAGTTCCGCAGGGACACCAAGATGGTCAGGGGCTGGAGAGGCTGCGAGAGCTGGGTTTGTTCAGCCTGGACAAGAGAAGGCCAAGGGGGATCTTCATGCTGTGCACAGCTACCTTATGGAGGGCACAGAGAAGACATGCCAGATTTTCTTGGAGGTGCACACTAAGAGCAAGAGAGGCAACAGGGACGCATTGAACAATGGGAAACTCTTCTTAGATGTTAACAAGAAACCTTTTTCTCCATGAGGAGAAACTCAACTGCGGCACAGGGATCCAGAGAGGTTCTCACATCTCCATCCTTGGAGATAATCAAAACTTCACTGGAAAAGGCTCCAAGATACCTCCTCTACTGCCACCTGCCTTGAGCAGGGCATTGGAGCCCTACCTCCACGTCTCCCCCATTGCAGTCTCAAGGAATCTGCTATTCGGAGACTCTTGACAAAGGGACCAAGGCTTTGGAGATGCCGCCTCCACCGCTCACCAAGGACAGGTGTCTCAGAGTCACCTATCATGCTCAGAGGGCTGACTTCTTGTGAGCTGGCATCTCCCCTCTCTGCAAGGGTCTGCGTATGCACAAATTCGATTTGCTTTCATTAACTACCCATCTCTCTAAGAGATCGGAATGGATTAGCGTCTGAGATGGGAAGATGCAATGAGGGTCCAGCTTCAACAGAAAGCCTTTAAGGAGGGAGAAGATAACTTTCTCTAGCAGAGCCAGGAAAATCCCAAGGACTCACGGAAGCATCAAGACCTTCCCAAACTGCAAGCCTGAACCTCAGCTGACAGAAAACACCACACTGCGAGCAGCCCTGCCTCGCACCACGATGCTCCACGGAGGGAACACAGTCACCAACAGTCCTCACCCAGGTCTCCCAGAAGGACACCGTGATGGCAGGCTGGGCTCTGGGAGTAGAGCACTGCTCTCTCCAGCCACATACTCCCAGGCTGAGCAGAAAAACACTGGGGCCACCACCCAGATCCACCACAGGGCACACTGCACTGTAACACACCGCTACCCCCGCACCTCACAGAGGCTTCACAGCCAACACGCACCTCTGCATCAGCGACACACAGGCCACAGCACCACACATGGCAGCACACAGGGCACCTCAAGCACCCCAAAACACACAAAGCCCAACTCTACAGACCTTCCATTCCCTTCTAGGCCTCCAAGGCCTTGCAACAGGCACTGCCTCTGAACAGCCACTCACAGCTCGGGGCCTGCTCACTTCCCACCTCCAGGAAGCAGACAAGAAGTGCTCTCACAGCAGCTGATCAGGCCAGCTCTTGCCTCTTGCTTGTGCCTCAACTTCTCTGAAAAAGAAATCTCTTGGAGAATGTGGACCATACATTTTTTGAGGGAGGTGACATTCCTTCTGTCTCCTCCAACAGCCTTTGCACCCATTCTCCAATGAATGCACACGTGGACAGAAAATCAGAGACCTCTAACGGGTTACAGCTCCAAATGTGTCATCAAAGCAGGTGGACACCTCAAAGACAGAGACAGCATGCAGACCTTGCAGGAAAATCTCACAAGCTCCGTGCTCTTTTGACAGGTGCAATTTCTAAAGCACACACACCCTGGCAATAAGACATTACTAACACCACTGCTCACACCAGCACTAGATTCATTTAGAAGCCTCAAAAGTCTAACTGGACTCCCTAGCTGACTGGGAGGAGCCTGCAACCTTCTACTTAGCAACAAGTGGAAAGGCAAACTCCATCTCCATGCTTCCACAGAACATCATCCCCATTTGAAATGTAGCAGTACTAACTCAGGATGACGGAGTGGAATAAAATTTGTGCCAGATCATGCGGAACGTTGACTTCTGCTTGATTAATTAGTTGCATTTCTGTATTGCTGGAGAGCTCTGCAGGGGTCAATTCCTCCTCTGAGCACACGCAACAAACCCAGAACTGACCTCACCACCACCATCCAAGCCATGTGTCTTCTCCTCACCTCTCAGCTGCTCACATAGAGGTGACCTCACAAGTCCATACCCCCACCACATGCCTGCTGATGGCCTATGCCCTTCAGAGACAGAACTTTCCTCCAAAGAACTTCCCCAGCCATCAACTACTGCTGGCCTAGCAGCTACTCTGACAAAAGAGACCTCACAAGCAACGCCCATGCCTAACTGCCTGCTGCTGGCCTAGCAGGCACTCAGAAAGACATCACCTCACACTCACCTTCACAGCCACGTCTCTGTCACTGGCCTAGAAGCCTCTGAGACAGAAATTACCTCACTATAAGTTTCTCAGCCATGAACCAAATCCTGCCTTATCAGCTGCTCCTCAGGCAGAAATGATCTCAAAAACACAGATCCCAGACACGGACCTGCTGCTGCCCTATCAACCACTCAGGTAGAAGTGACCTCACAATCACCTTTCCAGACACATCTCTGCTCCTATCCAATCAGGTTAGCAGTCAGAAGTGACCTCACAATCTACAGCCAAGCCTTCTTCCTCCAGATGGCCTATCAGGTACTCAGGCAGAAGTGACCTCATCATCAACAGCTGAGCCATGTGCCTCCTGCTGACCTGTCAGCTACTTACAAAGAATTGATTTGACACTGCTGATTTTCTGGCACAGCTCTCATAGATGGTGGTGACCTCACTACCCACACCCTGACCATGGGGCTGGTGCCACCTGCAGCTCCCCCTGCCTTCCCCCAAGGCTGAGCCAGCTCCTGAACAGCCTCCCTGATTCACCTCGTGGCTTCACAATGCTTGTAGTGCAGCAAAACACCCCAGTACCAGTTACTACCCCAAAAAGAGATTAGCTTTTGCTCAGGTAGTCTCTACACGTAGCAAGACAGCAGGGCCTCCTGTCCCAGGCAGAGGGAGAAGCCTTCCCACAACTCAGAAGTCTGGTTCCTTCCCCAATGCTGAACAAAATCAGCAAATCCTCTACACGTCAAGGAAAACCAGCATTCTCCTGTTTTATGCCCTGACAATTGGAGACATGCTGAAGGACTCAGGCCAGGGCATCTCAGCTGGTCAAACCAGCAGAGACACAATTCAGCAACTCTTCACCCTGACCTAGGAGCATGGAAAGAACAACAGCAAGTGCAAGCACTGGCTGTTCATCAGCTCTCAAGGCCCCTGGCAAGCAAAACAGCTCACACTTACAGAGCTCTTCTGCAAACACCCTTCACCCTGCTGCCAGGCTCACAGGTCTCAGGGCAAAGCAAGAGGCAGGGAGCAAAAACAACGGCTGGGGCACAGCGTGACACACAGGGACAGAGACCACTGGGAAGGGCACCTCACGAGGACACCAGCAGCCTGCTCACACTTTGCCCAGCAGCTCCCAAATGCAGCTACGAGCAGCACCTGGGGCTGCGCTGGCAGCAGCAGCTCAGGGAAACACTTTAACAGGGATCCCAGAGCCACCACAGGGGCAAAGGTTCCTGCCCCCAAACCCCACCGAGCCGCCCCGGCCCAGCTGCTCGCGGCAGGCCGCCACGTCTGGCTGCAGGGCAGCTCCCCCCTCTGGCCCACGTCGCTCTGGCCCCTGCTCACAGCCCCACCAGCCCCTGCTGCAGCTCCTGCAGCAAAGCAGCCCCGTCACCAGCCCCGCTGCCCCCACCCCGGCGAGAGGGCACCCGCCGCCATTTGAACACGCCCGCAGCCCCCACCAAACCCACTCCCTTCTCGCCTCCTTTGCTCCCGCTCCGCTTTCAGGTCCCTTTTTTTTTTCCACATACTGGACTGCAATTGGATGACAGAGCCATCAGTGAAATCTATGCCCGCCCTCCTCCTCCTGAAAGCCAATAGGAGGGCTGCACTGGGGCGATGCCATGGCAACGCTGGGCCCTCCTGCCCTGGCAGCCAGCTCTGCCCCGTCCCCTGCGGTCGGGCGCCATGTTGTGGGCGGCAGCGCGGGGCGCGGCGGGGCCTGGGGGCAGAGCGACACCGTGTGGGCAGGCAGTGTGGGGCCCCGGGGCGCGGCTGCTGCCCCGGCGTGGCTGGGCTGTGCGGCAGGGTCCCCGCGGGGCTGCTGGCTGCCCTGCGCCCTGGGTGGCAGCGCGGGGGTGTGTGCTGGTGGCAGCCGTGGCGCCAGTGTGGGGGCCCTGGGGCTGGCCGGGGTCTGGGGGAGATGGCTGTGTTTGGCTCACCCCAGCAGTGCCCACCACAGCTCAGAGAAAAATCCTTGGGGTCAGCCAGGACTTGTGCAGTGGGGATGGTGTCCCCCACCTGTTTCCAAGATGCTTTCCCAAACATGCTGTCTTTTGGGTGTAGATATATGAGCCCAATTGGCAGAAGGACAGGGGCTGTGGCCATCTGAAGATGGCATTTGTGAGCCCAAAACACGCTGTGTCAAGTTGGAAGCATAAAAGAATCCAGGAGGAAGGAACAGAGGTTTTCCCAAACATGGAGAACTTGAGGTTATTACAAGGTGAAGGTTTCATTTCCTATATGGACATTTCCATCAGGCTCCTGAGAGCCCCACAGGAGCTGCAGGACACCCCAGCCTCTGAGATGCAGGACCCCTTTCCTCTCAGAGCCAGATCACAATGGGGGACCCAATCCCAGGGAAATCTGACTATGGATTCCCCCCTCCTGTTCTTCCCCACACACACAGCCACACCCCCACAAGGGGATGGAGCTGGCCCAACAGGAGTTTTGGGGCTCAGGGCAGCCCCAGTCCCAGGACCCAGGAGTCCTGGCTGCCACATTGTCCCCCAAGCCAGAGGGGACCCTGAGGCAGGACTCTTGTTGCAGCCCTCAGCCCTGACCAGCCACCGCCACAGCCCAGGATCCACAGCAGTTTTTGCAGCTAACAGTCTCTGTGCGACACCTCAGGAAGGATCTCCCAAAGCCCTTACCCTTGGTGGAGTGCTGCAGGAGCGCTGGGAACAAGGAACCTTGGTCTAAGCAGATAATATGGGCCCAGCATTCCTCCATCTCGCTTGCCCCCTTGCCCTCCGCTCACCTCTCCAGCTGGGGAGAGGAAAGACTGTCTTCCCATCTTGTCATCCAAAACTCCTCTCCGATGTACCGCTGCTCCTCTGCCTGTCGGTGAGGGACCCCAACATGGCTCCCGTCCCCCCTCCTTGCCACAGATGACTCCAAAGGGCAGCGGCAGGGAGCATGTGAGGAGTGCCCAGCAGCAGCAGGGCCTCACAGGGAAGTGAGGGCCACCCGCCATGACACCAGGGAGACGTCCCTGTGATGGGGCACATCCCACTGTGACCTCAGCTGGTGTCATCTGGGGACTCAGTAGGTCACTGCCATGGAGATGGCACAGCCAGGGAGAGAGCAGAGAGATTTCCCCTCATGTCCTGGAAAGCCAACACCTCCTTTCACCACAGTTATTTTCCAAAACTTGCTAATAAATCCTTCAGGAATGTCTCCAGATGGTGTCAAAGACTATGAAATATCTCAAACGGGGCACTGGAGAAGTCACTTTTGCTCCCCTGCACTGACAGGTCTCTGCACTGGGCAGACCTGTGTAGGAATCTGGGGTTTGGGGATTGGTTTGGGGGTTGGCATTTTTACAGGATCCAAGTCATGTGGGATGAAACAGTGCAAAATGTGGCCACAGGCTGAGAAATGCTTTGGTGAGCTTTGAAACAGATTTCTTCTGTGGGTCACTCTTTTTGTAGAAGTTGGATGTAGGACAATATGGGTCAGGATGGAGATTTGCTCCTTTAGGCTCCAAAGCAGGCTCTTTGCTTTTAAAAGCCCTCAGCAAGGTTCAGTGTCGCCTCAGGGCAGTGTTTGTCCCCTGGGTATACTCCTGGGACCCTGGCTCTCCCCGGGGGCTATGCAGCCCTGGCACCCTGGATCTTCCACATTTTTGACCCTGGGCTTCTCAGGACATGCCCAAGTACTGCAGTGCTGCTGTCTGGGCTCCAGTATGGAGCCTATAAGACAGTGGAATGTCTCCGGACCTGCATTTTGACTTGAGGTCAAAATGACCTGCATTTTGACTTGTTCTCAGTTTGTGAGATGACGAACTCCCAGCTCTGCAAATCTTGCAGAAGGGAGACTCCACCCCCCTTAAATACTGTCAGAGATGTGGCTTTCCAAGTCACTGCAAAAGGAAGGACTCGTTTAATTCTTTGGGTTGCAGTCACTGGAGAATGGGTGCAAAGGCTGTTGGAGGAGACAGAAGGAATGTCACCTCCCCCAAAAAAAAGGTATGGTCCACATTTTCAAAGAGGTTTCTTGTTCAGAGAAGTTGAGGCACAAGCGAGAGGCGAGAGCTGACCTGATCAGCTGCTGTGAGAGCACTTCTTGTCTGCTTCCTGGAGGTGGGAAGTGAGCAGGCCCCAGGCTGTGAGTGGCTGTTCAGAGGCAGTGCCTGTTGCAAGGCATTGGAGGCCTAGAAGGGAATGGAAGGTTTGGAGAGTTGGGCTTTGTGTGTTGTGGGGCGCTTGCGGGTGCCCTGTGTGCTGCCATGTGTGGTGCTGTGCCCTGTGTGTCGCTGATGCAGAGGCATGTGTTGGCTGCCAACCCTCTGTGAGGTGCGGGGGTAGCAGTGTGTTCCAGTGCGAGATGCCCTATGGTGGATCCGGGTGGTGGCCCCAGTGTTTTTCTGCTCAGCCTGGGAGTATGTGGCTGGAGAGAGCAGTGCTCTGCTCCCAGAGCCCAGCCTGCCATCACGGTGTCCTTCTGGGAGATCTGAGTCAGGATTGTTGGTGACTGTGTTCCCTCCTTGGAGCATCGTGGTGCGAGCCAGGGCTGCTCGCAGTGTGGTGGTTTCTGTCAGCTGAGATTCAGGCTTGCAGTTTCTGAAGGTCTTGCTGTTTCCGTGAGTCTTTGGGATTTTACTGACTCTGCTGGAGAAAATTATCTTCTCCCTCCTTAAAGGCTTTCTGTTGAATCTGGACCCTCATTGCATCTTCGCATCTCAGACGCTAATCCATTCCGATCCCTCAGAGAGATGGGTAGTTAATCAGAGCAGTCAGAGCCATTTCTGCACTTTATGCCTACACAGACCCTTGCAGACAGGGGAGATGCCAGCTCACAAGAAGTCAGGCCTCTGAAGGCTATGGGTGACTCTGAGACACCTGTCCTTGGTGAGCGTTGGAGGTGGCATTTTCAAAGCTGCTGGTGCCTTTGTCAAGAGTCTCCGAATAGCAGATTCCTTGAGGCTGCAATGGGGGAGCCCTCTGGAGGTAGCAGGGCTCCAACACCCTGGTCAAGGCAGGCGGCAGTAGAGGAGGTGTCTTGTGGCCTTTTCCAGTGAAGTTTTGATTCTCTCCAAGGATGGAGATCTGAGAACCTCTCTCGATACCTGTGCGGCCACCCCCACAGAGAAAAAGGTTTCTTCTTAACATCTCAGAAGCATTTCCCATTGTCCAATTTGTCCCTGTTGCCTCTCATGCTATTAGTGTGCACCTCCAAGAAAATCCAACTCCGTCTTCTCTGTGCCCTCCATAAGGCAGCTGTGCACAGCATGAAGATGCCCCTTGGCCTTCTCTTGTCTAGGCTGAACAAACCCAGCTCTGGCGGCCTCTCCTTATATGCCCCACACTGCAGCCCCTGACCATCTTGGTGTCCCTGTGCTGGACTCCCTGCTGTGTGTTAGTGCCTTTGCAGAACTGGAGAGCCCAAACGGGAGCTGGTATGCAGACATGGTCTCCCCTGTGTCAAAAAGAGGGGTAAAACGTCTTGGTGGCCCTGATGGCTGTGCTCTCACCAATACAGCTCAGCACAGAGGGGAGACATTGGCCCCTGACTGTTGCGACTCTGTAAGGCCAGCAGAACTGACAGTAACACTCCGATTCTTTCTTTCTTTCTTTCTTTCTTTCTTTCTTTCTTTCTTTCTTTCTTTCTTTCTTTCTTTCTTTCTAGGTTGCTCCACTCATGAGATTCCCAGTGCAGTCCTAGAGCCCCTGAGGGTGGAGGCAGGATGCCAGGGTGTGTCCCTGTGCCTGTCAACATCTTGGCCAACATCGTGATCCCTCTGTGAAAGCATCTGCAAGTGACTGAGAAGAGGCTACGTATGGATGTGAAGGCTTCCATAAATGCACCTGGCTTGCCTGGGTGACTTGGGGTGTGGGTTCACCTCCTGGTACCTCTGCTGTGCTGCCAATTCCATGTCCCACAGCTGCTGTTACTGCCAGCCCGCTCAGCAAATGCTACTGTGCCCCCTCCTTTTCGTAGGAGGTTGTGGTGCCATATAGGATGAGTGCAAGACCCTTATACTAAATGCCAGCATCTCCTGAGTGCCTTTGTGTGAGTGGGCAGGCCGCAAGAACATTGCAGCTGTTGTGCTTCTGAGCTCACTTCTGCCTCAGTACGTAGTAGGGCAAGAGTAGGAGCATGGTTTTGGGGCGTATTGTGAGGTCCCTTCTCCCTGAGTACCTTGGAGGCCAGCAGCAGGGACACAGCTGCTCTTTGTGCTCGTGAGGTCACATTTTCCTGAGTATGTTACAGGCGAGCAGCTAGCTGATAGCTTCAAGGCTGATAGTGAGGTCACTTGTGCCTCACTACTGGATACCCAAGCAGCTTGTGAGGTCATTTGTGACCCAGACACTTGTAGGACAGGTTCAGGCATATGGCTTTGGAATTGACTGTGAGGTAACTATTGCATCAATACTCAATAGACCAGAAGCAGGAATTGGCTGCTGCTTGTGGTTGCGAGGTCACTTGTGCCTCAGTTCCTGATAGGCCAGTGCTAGTCATGTGGTGCTGTTTGTGTTTGTGAGGTCACATGTGCCTCAGTGCCTGAGAGGCCAGTGCTAGGCCCATGGCTGCTGTTTGTGGTTGTGAGGTCACTTGTGCCTCAGTGCCTGATAGGCCAGTGCCAGGTGCATGGCTGCTGTTTGTGGTTGTGAGGTCACTTGTGGCTCAGTGCCTGATAGGCCAGTGCTAGGCCCATGGCTGCTGTTTGTGGTTTGTGAAGGCTGGAAATTCCACCTGAAGGCTGGAAATGCATCCTTACAGGAATAGAAATAAGTATCGGTACAGGGAACGTGCACCCTACCAGAGCTGCAAGTGGTCTAGCAAGCAGTGCTGCTTTGAACCAGTGGCTTGCTGCTTTCCCAGAGAAATACAGTCTGACAGTGGATCACATTTGAAGAATAAAGAAATGCAAACCTGGTGTGCTTCAAATGGAGTTTGGCAGACTTTCCACCTATTGTATTGATCTCAAAGTAGTGGGGTAGTAGAAAGATAGAATGGATGATGGAAAAAACAGCTACACCAGAGTGACTCTTCTCTCGTAGAATACTTCTAAGTGGGGATCCCGGTTGTGGGAGGTTGGCTAAATGAGTGACAAGCGCCCATGGGAAGTCTCATAGATAAGGCGTTTGTGTCATGAATTCCTGTTGAAACAGAAGTGAAACTCTCTCAAAGTTCTGGAGATGAGGTTGTGGTTAAACACCCAACTCAGGGATCGATCTGGGTGATTCTGCTGTTTTACAAAGCAAAAGGAGTATGGGATGCTGTAGACACTAAAGGAAGCAAGTGAACCGTAAGAGAGGCTTGGATGATGTACGAGACCTAAGTGTCTTCTCTTGCAGTGAAGCGTGGTGTTACCTTCTCGCTGTGGGAACACTGATAACTGCAACAGACACCTGAAACCTGTCTCTCACAGGTTCTGCCTTTTCACATGGCCCATGGGAGAACTTCAGTATTGAAGGTAAGTCGCAACCCATCTTTAAAACTACAGTAACAAGAGGAATACCAGCTGTAATAGCACGAGGTCAAGGACTGAGGGGAGGCAATAATGTTACACTAACTATGATTACATTTAACTATATTTACATTTGCATTTAACTATATTTTCATTTAACTATAGTTACATTTATGTCTAAATGTAACTATATGTAATAACACACCGGATGGGAATCTGCACATGGTTTTGTAGTGGAGTGAAATGGGTACTACAGACATGAAAAGCAGCATTTGCCATAGTAATGATGTGACTTATATTTTTGACCAAATCGCCAGGCAGACTTACTGGTTAACTTCTCACTTGACTGAACAGACGATGTGTTATTTTTGCACCATTTAATACATCAGTAACACTTGGAGTAACCTTCCCTCAACTCAACAGCTTTGGCAAACAAAACACCAAGGTTACTCAACATCTGTCTAAAACGGGAACATGCTTAGAAGAAAGAAAAGGAACAATGATATATGATAATAATGAACCCATTCTGTTAGTAAAAGTGGAAAGCGGCCTTACTGAACGTCACGAGTATATCTTTAAAGGTTTTTCCCCCAAAGCTGCCAGTGTATTGCGACCGATGTTACATCCTGTGCCCGTACTGTTAATGATCCCTGTATTGATCCCCACTTCTCCTTATGCCAGGGATCCAGCCCCAGCCTGGCAGTGGGACACTGGCCTCCCCCCAGCCTGTTCCCCCCGTGCCCCTTCCCCCTCTTGGGGGGCTGGAGCTGCCCCAGCCCAGGGCAGCTGGCCAGCACCAGGGCTGGGACAGGGCATGGAGGGGACAGGAGTGTGGAGGGCAGTGAGAGAAGGCAAGCAGGCCTGCTTGGGGCCCCACTGCTGGGCTGGGGAGGGCTGAGGCCTCTGGGGCTGGCTGAGTTCTGGATGCTGCGTCAATGTCAGCTCCGTGCTAGGAACATCAGGGTTTCCTCCTTTTACAGAGGAGCAGCCTGTGGTGGAGGCCCCTCCACCCAGCACTTGTGAGCTGCATGTGGAGTGCTATATCCAGTTGTGGCTCCCCCAGGCAAGAAGGATGGTGACAGATGGGAGTGAGAGCAGCAGAGGCCAGAATGATGGTTTGGGCCTGGAGCCCATCAGGCATTAGGAGATGCTGAGAGACGTGGGTGTGTTGAGCCTGGAGAAGGGAAGGCTCAGGGGAGAGGTTGTTGCTGTTTATAGTGACCAAATGGGAGGATATCAAGAAATCAGAGCCAAGCTCTGCTAAAAGATGCCCAGTGGAAGGACAAGAGGCAACAGGCACAAGTGGAAACACAGGACATTCCACTTGAAAAAAAGAAAAACATTTTCTCCTTAAAGGATCAAAGAATGGACCAGCCCAGCCAGCCCCTTCCCCGCTCTCCCCACCTCCCCTGTCCACCCCAGTCCAGCCCAGAAGAGCAGTCCATTCTAGAGGTGGCCCCACAGCAGCACCCACCACAGGATGCTGCAGTGCTCTGGGCACTCACAGCACAGCCGCAGCCCCCCTGAAGGGCACAGCAGCTCCTGGGGGGCAGAGAGGGGTATCACCCTGTCTCCACTGCTCTCTCGTCTGGGAGACCTTAACCTGGACTACATGCAGCCGCTCTGTGCCAGCCCCTCTCCCCAGGAGGGCACAAGAGTCCTGGTCCCAGGGCTCCTCAAGCAACTCCAGTTGCTCCAGCAATGCAGCAGCCTGCCCTGAGTTGACACATATAGAAAGAAGCTTTCATTTATTTTTCCCCCCAAGCACACAATTGCTCCTTTACTCTTCTCCAGACATGAGATGAATTCAAATATTTGAGTACAAACACGATTATCACAGACAGAATGCCCAAAGCGCAAGAGCTGAGTAAAGAGAGGTGGGCAGCTTATTGCTGCTGAAATAGTACCAGCTGGATCAGTTTCTTCAGTGCCTCCTTGAGCTCCTTGTTCCTCATGCTGTAGATGAGAGGGTTCACTGCTGGAGGCAACACCGAGTACAGAACAGCCAGCACCAGATCGAGAGCTGGGGAGGAGATAGAGGGGGGTTTCAGGTAGGCAAACCCTGCAGTGCTGACAAACAGGGAGACCACGGCCAGGTGAGGCAGGCACATGGAAAGAGCTTTGTGCCTGCCCTGCTCAGAGGGGATCCTCAGCACAGCTGTGAAGATCTGCACATAGGATAGCACAATGAAAACAAAACACCCAAAAGCTAAACAAATACTAACCACAAGAAGCCCAACTTACCTGAGGTAGGAGTCTGAGCAGGAGAGCTTGAGGATGTGGGGAATTTCACAGAAGAACTGCTCCACGACATTGCCTTGGCAGAGTGGTATTGAAAATGTATTAACAGTGTGCAGGCCAGCATAGAGAAAACCAGTGCCCCAGGCAGCTGCTGCCATTTTGACACAAGCTCTGGTGTCCATGAGGGTCCCATAGTGCAAGGGTCTGCAGATGGCAACAAAGCGGTCATATGCCATGATGGTAAGAAGGAAATATTCTGCTGAAAAGAAGAAAAAGAAGAAAAAGACCTGGGCAGCACATCCTGAGTAGAAAATGACCCTGGTGTTCCAGAGGGAGTTGGCCATGGATTTGGGGACAGTGGTGGAGATGGAGCCAAGGTCAAGGAGGGAGAGGTTGAGGAGGAAGAAGTACATGGGGGTGTGGAGGCGGTGGTTGCAGGCTATGGCTGTGATGATGAGGCTGTTGGCCAGGAGGGCAGCCAGGTAGATGCCCAGGAAGAGGGAGAAGTGCAAGAGCTGCAGCTCCCGCGTGTCTGCAAATGCCAGGAGGAGGAAATCAGTGAGGGAGCTGCCATTGGACATTTTCTCCTTTGGGGCACAGGAGGCCTGTCCAAAGAAGAAAAGAAAGTACCAAGTTAGAGCAGGCTTCTCTGAGCAAATCCCTTTCCACTCCTCATAGTACCCCCCACATTTCCTCTGTCCTTTACCGTCTTTCAGCTCCCTTTCCAGAGCTCTGGTCTGTGCTAGCTGAGTGGGCCGTGTGCAGCAGGGGCCTCTGCCCATAGCTCCAGAGAAGTCGGTTCTGCTTTGCCACAGGTGCAAATGGAGGTGTCAAACAGGCCCAGGGATTTGGTGGGATACCTGGGAATGGGCACTGTGAGTTGGTGGAGGGGACTTGGTCCAGTGACCCAGTGGGAATATTCTCTATTCACCATAATGAGAGCTGAATACAGCATCCATGTCAGCTATCTCGGAAGGAGAAGACCCTTGTGATGGATTCATCCCCCCCAACCTTGCCCTCTCAAACAGAGATATCTGTATCTGAGTCAGTCACACCAGCTCCCACTCTAGCAAGGGTGAGGAACAGGCAAGTGAAGGCAGGGGGTGACCTGACTTTTTCTAGACATCTTCATTCCAATGAGATAGACCATCTCCTCACATTAATTTACCATCTGTGCTCTCTGTCTAGGAACTGTAGTGGGAATGGCGAGTGGCTGGTTCTGATGTACACATTCTGCAGCACATTATGTCCACCCCTTGTGTGGAAGGGCTGTTCAACATTTTGATACCTATTATCTCCAGAAAATAATCTGCAGCAGAGGAGTCTGATTATATATGGATTTAGATTTTAGATGCCTCCATTACACTGTGGGAGCATTCTTCGACGGGGTAGAAATCTTTGGCATTTCAGTTGCTCTCAGCATGAGCACTTGTGCATCCCAAGAAGAAAAATGGGTTCACTGTGACTTTATACAGAGTCATGGGATCTGGTCTGTCAATGAGTCTTGCCCCTCACTGCCCTGCACTTGCATCTCTCCCAGCTAAACGGCACTCATACTCACAAGTTCCTCTCAGAAAAGAAAGGACTGAGATGAGAGCAGAGGACTCCAGTTTTAAAGGGAAGATTTCCAAATTCTTCTCTCTCATCCCAGATGCGGAGAGAGTGATGAAGAATGTGACAAGGTTTCTGACTCAGAGGATCAGACCAAGGACCTTCAGATATCACAAAATGCTACAGGAAAGTTGTGCTGTTCTGGAGGGCAGCTTGCAGCCTGGGAAGACACCCCAGAGAAACAGTCAAAGATCCTAAAGATGGGCTCTCCTTAGGAGGTAGACAGCTCATGAAGAGTCAGTTCTCTTTTTTAAGAGAGAGGCAGATCAAAAAGTCTGTGAGAAACCTCAGCAAGTCCCTTCCTCCCCACTTCAGCCTACATACAGCACCAGCATCACCTTTATGGCTTCATCAGGGTTTTTCCAATCTGCTCCTTAGGACCTGCGAGCACAGAGATGCTCCTGGCCAGGGCCCTGACCTAGGAGGTTTCTGTAGAGCAGAACTGAGCACACAGAGGGTGAGATGGGGTCTGTGAGCACTAACTGGGAAAAGACATTGGGACAGAGAAAAAGCTCTTGTCAGGAACAGCTCCAGGCAGCAGGGATGGGCAGGGAATGATAGAGAATTGCTAATGGATACATCATGGGAGAATAGATACGAGCAAGTCATGGTCAGTCATGCAACACCAAAGCCTTCCCCAGTGTGCTCAGGTCTGCCTTGCAGCAACCTCCCAGCAGCAGGGCACTTTCCAGGGGCATCCCTCTGTGTGCAGGTGAGAAGGGGCAGGTCCCTGAGGAGGCCACCATCAAAGGGGAATTTGGTGCTGTCTGTAGGCTAAGGGGTTGGTGAAGGGTCTTCCAGAAGTTCTTAGCAGAACTCCTGATTGTTAATTAAAACTGTTAATGAGTCTCAGTCCCTTGTCAGGCCCTAAATGTGACAGCTCCATTTCCATTTTCCCCTTCCCAGGTGGAAGGAAACTTCAAGCACTATCTCAGGGAATTGCCTTTTCTTTCAGTAAACACCTGCCTTCACCTTCCTTTTGAAAAGTCCCATCAGAAATGTCCTGTGCATGAGCTAGAGCTGTGAGCAGCCCTGACCCATGCAGCACCCTCTCAACAGCAGAATGAACCTGCCTGGATGGGGGCTGATCCTTCCACCCAGAGTTTCTCCCCACAGTGCCATGAGGAGTTCCCCAGGCAGGCTGAGTGCTGACCCTCGCAAGTGGCAGAGTCACTGCCCTGGGCACACAGCACCCTGCGGTGCAGGGCACTGCTCAGAATTACAGCCCTGAGCAGACTTGTGTGCACGACCCAGCTTCACACCCCTGCAGTGTCCCTGGGAGAAGGTAGCAGCATGTCCTGTCCCTCTGACGGTGTGGCAGGGAATCTGTGCTCTAAAGAACCTCCTTCTCCTCCGCACTGGAGAAGCCACGAATGTGATCCTTTAAAAAAAACAATCATGGGATGGGATGGGTTTAGAAGACCCCTCCAGCATCACTCTCCAGCCAGAGACTTACCATGTAAAGGGCTCTTAAAGTTTCTTCCACAGTGAGCTGTCTGCTGTCCTCCCACTCCACACTGCCTTTCACTTCTCTCTGTCTTCTCTCATCTTGTCAGCAAGAGCAGGCAGAGCCTGGAGTCCTGCTGCTCTTTGCAGAGGAGCTGCTCCTGGACACAGCCATCTCTCAGCAGTGCTGCCAGGTTGCCATGAGCTCCCTCTGTCCCAGGAGCCTGGGCCTGTCAGGACCAGAGGCCCAGCTGCAAGCATGAATTTCTCTGTCCCTTGCACTCCCTCCTCCTGGGAAATGTTCACTGAAGTAGATAAAATAATCACTGATGGTCCCTCTCTAAACACTGAAGGGAGACTGATCCAGCATTGCAATTTTTCTTATCAACGAATGGTTATCTGCGATCAGAGGATGGTTATCTGTGAGAAGTGGAAACGTCCCATTCTGTAAGCCCCTATTCCCATCTCTTAACTAGGCAGGACACCTAGAAAAGAAGAGGCAAGAAGAGAGCTGATTTACCCATGATTCAGGTAACCCATGATTCAGGTATTGATTCAGATGAGTCAATCTAGGCATCTCATGCTGATTTAGAAGCCCCTGAGCTGGAGTGAGGTTCAGCTCTCTCCTGTGAATGCTACAAATATACGGGAGGTGGGATTCCCCTTGCCAAAGCTGAAGTGTGCACAACATAGATGCCTGCAGGCAAGCTCCTTGTTTAAGCTCTCATTATAACCACTGGAGATGGAGGGTGGGAGCCAGTTGCCCACACACAAACACCTGGTGACATCTGCAGAGACAGAGGTAGTCCAAGACATGTGCCAGTGTCTGCTTGCTCTGATGGAGCAAGTGTGAGCCCCACATCCTTCATCAGGTGGGGGCCAGGTGGGGAATTTCTTTGGCCATCTGAAATGACCCTCGATGCCTACTGCTACTACTAGAGCACCACTCACCATCAAGCTGAGGAACAAGCAGATCCCTACAGTGCAGACAGCTAATGCAATTCAGTGCAGACCCTTGATTTAATGACATAAAAATAGGTTGGCAGGGCCATGTCAGATGCCTGGGATTTCTTCCACAACCGCATGTTTCTAGCAGATACAGCATGGGACCTACAGGAAAACCATGTCTTTCTGGAGTGGTTACTGGGCAAGTGCCCCAGGGCCTCTCAGGTTTCCTGCCTGTGCCCAAACAGCTGAATCCCACCTCTGCCATTAGGTAAAGTCCATCCCATCTACATCCAAGCATGCTGCATAAACAGGAGGCACATCACACCAAGGTCTCCACTCACGTCCCTGCACTCTTAAAAGCTTCCAACTCTCCTCTCCCTGAACCTCTTCTCACCACCAGATGAATAGGGACTGTGGTAATGATCTCCACAGGATGGCTGCATCACAGGCTGTCTAGGCCCAGGGCCTTCTTCACTGGCACCTTGTCCTTCCTGGAGATCAGTTCACCTCTGTCACAGGCCCCAAGGTTCTGCAGAGTCAGTTCAGGCAGCAAATCCCTTTCCTGCCATTTCTGCACAGCCCAGCTCTGCTTTCCTCTGGCCTCAGGTACTGCAGGGTTTGCTCCCTTAGTGGGAACCTCCTTTCACCATTACATTGCCACCTGCTATCTATGCCAGCATGTCTCTGCTCTGAAGTGGGGCCATTGCACACATGGTGTCCTTGGCTCTTGATAACAGGTTTCACCATGTCAAATCTATTCTCTGTGCCACAGCGGAGGTCTTGCAGCACAAATATACATAAGTGCATGCAGCCTGGGGCACAGACTGGAGCAGATGGAGATGCACAAGGTGTCACAGAATGGCCACGTTGTAGGAACAACTGAGATGTTGTGGGACCACTCATGTGACTCGAGCGCTGTGATTGTAGGATACAAG
Organism: Apteryx mantelli; assembly: GCF_036417845.1. NCBI lineage: Eukaryota > Metazoa > Chordata > Aves > Apterygiformes > Apterygidae > Apteryx > Apteryx mantelli. The sequence continues at coordinate 6,190,766 of NC_089997.1, forward strand.
ATGTTCAGAAGAAAGTGTCAAGGAAGATGAGGAGACAGGATGCCCTTTGTGTGAAGGGGCAGTCTGGTTATATGGAGCTCTTCCAAGGGATGGATAGGGGCTGGGTGAGAGCTTGTGAGTGAGCATCAGAGTGACATTGTGATGGGAGTTTCAGACAACCTGATCAGGGTGAGGAGGTGGGCACAGTCTCTTTAAGCAACCTGATGAAGTCTGTGGGTCACAGGGCCTGGTTCTGATGGGAGAAGGGACTTTAATCTCCCTGACATTCACTGGAAGGGAAAACAGCAGGACACTGTGCAAGCAGTCCAGGAGGTTTCTGGAGGGTGTTGGGGATAGCTTCTAAGCACAGCTCTCTGATGGGCCAATAAGGGCAGTGCTCACCTGGATCTAGTACTTGCAGACAAGGAAGAACTGATCAGGGATGTGATCATCGGTGGAAACCTTGGCTGCAACAACTGTGAAATAGTGGAGTCCCAGATTGTGAGGGCGGTGAGGAAAGATAGTAGCAGGTACAGACTCTGGCCTTCAGAGAAACAGACTTTGATCTCTTCCGGGGACTGCTGGGAGATCCCATGGAATGCAGCTACGAAAGGCAATGGAACTTAGGAAAGCCAGCCAGTCTATAAGGACAGCAGCCACCAAGCACAAGGACGGTTCATACCAATGCTCAGTAATACTAGTAAACATCTCAGGAGACCACCTTGACTAAACAGGGCACCATTGTCCAGGGAAGTAGGGATGGTGCTGGGGAAGCCAAAGCTCCCCTAGGATACACACATGCAGGGGATGCCAAGGGCCTGAAGAAGAGCTGCTAATGCTTCAATAACAGTGAAAGAATAAACAAAGCAAATGTGGGCTCACTGCTGAATGGGGCAGGGAATCCAGAAACAGCAAATGCAAGTAGGTCTGAGGAACTCAAGCCCTTCTTGACTTCCATCTTCACCAACAAGGTCTCCTGGGCTGCTATGCCTAGATTCAGGACTCCAGAGGAGAAAAACAACCAGCTGTGGATGAGAGGGTTGAGTGAGGGATTACTTGCAAGAGCTCAACCCCTACAAGTCTATGGGACTGGATGGGCTGCATCTTGTCATAGCAAGGCCACTCTCTGTCATCTTTGAAAGGTTTTGGAGATCAGGAGAGGTCCCACTGACCAGAAAAAAGAATATGTTGTGCCCATTTTCAAAAGAGGCCACAAGAACAACCCCAGGAACTGCAGTCTGTTCAGTCTCACTTTGGTGAGGAGTGTGTCATGGAGCCAGTCCTCTTGCATTACATTTCTGGGCCCATGAAGAAGGTGACTGGGAGCAGTCAGCATGGATTTACTGAAGGTAAACCATTCCTGACCAACCTGATTGCTTTCTGTGATAAAAGACCAGTACTTGTGGAGGAGTGGAGAGTAGTGGATGTCATATTAACCATGATTTTAGCGAGGTGTTTGACACTGTCTCCCACAATGTTCTTGTATACAAGTAAAGCATTACAATAGGCTGGGTAGACAACCAGATGGGTGAAAAGCTGGTTGGATGGTCGAGCTTAGAGGGTTTTTATGAAAGGGTCATGCTTTACCTGGAACCCAGTGACAAGTGGAATATGCAGAGGTCTATACTGCGACCTGTTCTGTCTAATAAGTTCATCGGTGACCTGCAGGACACACCTCTCCTCACAGTGGTAGATGACACCTAACTGGACAGAACAGTCATATGCTTGGGGGCTGCCATTCAGAGGGACCTTAGCAGGCAGGAGAAATGGGCTGTCAGGCCCTGTACCTGGGATAGACCAACACCCTGCAGCAATACAGGCTGGGGAGTCCCTGGCTTGGCAGCAGCTCTGCAGAAAAGGACCTGGGAGTCTTTGTGGGCAGCGAGCTGAATGTGAGCCAGCAGTGTGCCATGGCAGCAATGGAGGCCACAGCTCCCTGGGTTGCATGAACAGGAGCAAAGCCAGGAGATGGAGGGAAGTGATTATCCCCCTCTACTCAGCACCTGTTAGAGCACATCTAGATTCTGCATCCATTTAAGCCTCCTGTAGAAGAATGCTGCTGATTACCTGGAGTGAGTTCAGTGGCAGGCCCCCAAGGTGGTCAGGGGCCGGAGCACTTGCCTCGTGAGGAGAAGCTGAGGGAATGGGGTTTGTTCTGCCTGGAGAAGGGAAGACTTTTGGGGGCACTCATAGCAGCTTCCCAACTTGAGGTTAGCACTGATAAAGAATCAGGTTTTTACAGAGATTCATGGCCTGAGAATGAGAGGCAATGGCTGTAAGCTGACACAAGTGTAGTTAAAATTGGATATAAGGGAGAAAAATCAATGAGGGGAATGAAGCATTTGAAGAAGGGTCCAGAGAGGTTAGTGACTCTCTGTTCTTGGAAGCTTTCAGGACGCTGTTGGACAAAGCCCTGAGGAACTTGGTGTGAATTCAGTGTTGATCCCGACATGACTAGGAGTTGGACTAGAGACCTCCAACCTCCTTTCCAACCTGAATGGTTTGGTCATTTTGTCATGTCTGGCAATAGCTACTGTGATTCTTGCAGTCATGAATTCCTTTTCTACATGTGGGTTAGCACCAAATATGTCATTCCCAGAGCCAGCCTCTCCTAGTGGTGTGAGGTTGCCTCTTGGGCCTGAAAGGCTTTAAGTTCAAAGTTTAATTATGAATGGCTGCTTGTCCAGAATGGGCCCTCCTTACAGCCTACAACACCTGCACATTACAACATGATGTCAAATGAGTGGGCCTTGAAAAACTTGGGGATTTGGCTAACAGAAACCTCACGACATTGTACAAGGAGAAGTGGCAGGTCTTGCATCAGAGGGTAGAATAGCCCGTGCATCAGGACAGGCTGGGACCTGACTGGTAGAGGAGTGACCCTGAGGAGAAGGGCCTGGACCTTACGAGGGATGCCATATGAGCCAGTGGTGCGTGCTCACCACAAATCAGGCCAGCTTCATATGGGGCTGCATTAGGGCCACCCAGACAAGGTGAATTAATATCCCCCTCAACTCAGCACTGGTGTGGCCACATCTAGAATAGTGTGTCCCAATGTGGGAATGTCAATGCTGGAGGAATGGAGAGGAAGTGGAGAGAGTCCAGAGGAGGTCTGCCAAGATGGGGTTAGGGGCCTAAAGCACATGGCCTGTATGGAGAAGCTGAGGGACCTGCACTTCTTTAGCCTGGTGAAGTGGAGACTAAGGGCAGTAGTGTAGTAGCCTGTGACTGCTCGAAAGGTGGTTCCAGAGATGATGGAGCTTTTCTTGGCAGTGGGAAACAGCATGAGAAGGGGAAAGAGGCACAAACTGCAGCTTGACAGGTTCCGACTGGACTTTGGGAAAGGAAATGTCACTTGAAGGGTAGTGTTGTGCTGCTACAGATCACCCAGAGGGAGTCTGTGATCAGACCCTGGCTTTGCATTTCAAGGAAGGGTGGAGAGACATCAGTAAAAGTGGGGAGATGCCAGGGTGAGATCAAGGTGGGGAAGCAGGCTGGGTGTCTATAGTCTGCAGGGAAACAGGCAGAGGATTAGGACAACACAGGAAAGCCTGTGGTGGAGACAACAAAGGGCACTGCCAAGACTGAAGGCCTCCAAATGTCTTTGTCCCCCTGGCTATGGCTGTTGTCTCTACCACCAAGGCCTAGGAGAAGATGCTGTTTCCGTAAAGCATGGTGGCCTCAATACCTCCTCATCCCCGGGGAGTTCAGGAGGTGCCGTATTGTTGTCCTGCACTTGGCACTGCACACCCCCACTCTCACACTGCCCCCAGGAAGAGCCCTGAGCAAAGTGTGAGGGAAAGGATCACTCTACCCAGGGGCTGGCTGACAGTGGCCTGGCCATTCTGCTTGATAAAACACATCAAGGATTACTTGGCATCAGAGTCACCTGCACGTTCCCTTTGCCTACCTGCAGTCAGGGCCTCCAACTTTCTGTTCTCATCAGCCCCTGGGGAGCCTTCTTTGGTAAACAACCCTCAGTGGGACCCATTAACACTCCAAGAAACTTTGGGATTTACTTTTGACTTTAACTTCTTGAGAAGTTTGTTCAACTCCTCTCAGCATCTGTGGTTCATGGGCTCAACATCAAATACACCAGAGGTACCACTAAAATGCAGAAAGCCCTAACAAGGCATGTCACTCCCCATAATTTTCTTCAGTTCTTCGGTGGCTAACTGGAAAGGTTTCAGGAGTGTATTTACAAGAACAAGATTTCACTGAGCACCTGAAAAAAAAAAAAAAAGGAAAGGTTTTCTGCTTCTTAAGTTTAAATTTCCAGCTTACAGAATAAGTGATATCCACATTCTCCAATTCTTACTGACCCAGAGGGTCTCCTAATGAAGTCTGGACATATAGGAAAAGCAGTATTTTCAATATGAAACCTGTATGGACAACCCTCCTCCTCACCTCCCCAACTGTGTCATTTCTCTCATCAGCCACTGGGGACTTACCTCACTCCTGTTAAAATCTATCCTTTTTCCACTCTAGTTTGTAGCTAAATGTTACAGCTCCTGTGCACCAATTCTCACCTGCTTTCCTTAGAGAAATAGTTGCAGACAAAGGAGGATTTTTCTTAACTGCAAGCAAACAAAAATAACATATGATATAAAAAGTCAAATACACTCCTCAATTGTATGCTAAATCCAAGCTGCCTCCATGAGGTCCATTTTCCACAAGGAATAACCTTCCCTGAAATGTTTTTGACAGATAGATAGGAAATGATAAATGGAAGCACAGCTAAGGAGCTGGTTAAGGACACAGTAAGACTACTGAAAGCCGAGGCAAGCTTCAGACTCCCTGAAGCTCAGAGCAGCAACTAGAGAGTTGAGAGGTATCTGAATGGATAAAGAGTAAGGGGAGGAGAAAAACTGAAAAGAAATGGAAAGTGCATATGTCCAGATAGTCCGATGCAAAGATGCCTTTAGAAATAGTCAGTTTAATCAGGACGTGAGAATATGCGAGAGATTACTGAGACCATATCCACAGCATAGCAGACAGAGCAGTGGTAACAAGTTGACAGGGACAGATCTTTATTTCTTCGCCTGAGATTAATAGCCTTCCTGAAAATTTCCACTATTTCATCATGAGATGATGAAAGTGTGTTCATATTTTTTTAAATGTTGAAAACGGTTCTTCACGTTTTCTGGCAGAGCTCACGTGTCTAACCATAAGCATCTAGGGACATTTGGAGAGGTCCTGGTGTATTGGAGGTACCTGCCTGGGCCTGGCAGCTCTCACAGGGGACCTGTGGGAGACCGGAGCCCCTTGGAGCTGCAGATGGAGGCTGGGCAGAAGGGAACAGGGCACTTACGGGGCACCAGATGTCCATGACCCTATGACTGCATCCCACCCCAGTTCTGAAAATCACTTTCCTTTTGGGGAAAAAAAAAAACAAAAAAACCACAAATACCCTCTAAACAACCACCAAATTAAAGAAAACAAAGCAAGGAAGGATGATAAGAACACAAGGAAGTTTAAAAGCTGAAAATTGTAACCAAAGATTTTTGTCGCTTTGGATCATTTTCTTAATTTCTTTCTTGTATCATTTTTATTGACTTTTTCTAGACATTTCTGTTATAATCAGGCCAGCACCATTAAAAAATATATTTTTGTGTCTCACACAAAGCCCACTGCCCCAAAACTACCTCCTGCCCAATGCTGTCCATGTCACGCCTCACTCTTTGCACACAGCGAGTCACACTCCGAGGTGCCGAGCTCTCTAGACTGATAGAGAACAGCAGGGTGACCAGCTTCAGTGAAGGTGTCTCCCTGAGAGGTCTTGAGGTACTTCTCCTGGTGACCAGCTAATGCACCAGAAAGGTTCCCGTAAGTCCTGGGTCATATTTCCCATGCACCACATGGGAACACAGCGACCCCTGGGCATCTTGGACAGCAATAGCCTTTCTATGTTGGCAAATGAATAAAGGCCTGAATGCAAACTTTTAGTCATAAGGTGAAACCTATTCGAAAAATAACTCTGTGCAAGAGCTGAAAAAATTCCTCATTTCCACAACTTCAAATTCTTTTTATCAAATGGAATGATTTTTTATTTTTTATTATAAATATATATATATATATATATATATATATATATACTTACAGTTATTCATCTCAAGCTCATTGGCCCTCAGGAGATGTGCTGGCCAGCAGGCATTGTGATGTCATCTAGTGCATCAGAGAACCTGTCCAGCAGAAATGACAGTCCTGGGGCGGGGAGGGGATGACGCAGGTGAAAGGGGCCTGTCTGGGTGCTGACTGCAAGAGGACCTCTGTGGCAGTCACCCCACCAGCCCATGGCCGGCAGGCAGGCAGGCAGGCAGAGCTCATTGTCACCTTGCTCAGGTCTTGCCCCTCAGGAGCAGACCTGCCACCAAGCAGCACACAGCTCCTCACCATGTCTTCTCCAAGCCCAGTGTGCTGCCCCTGTAGCCCAGGGACAGCACAGGCATTATCTGGAAGTTTGCTTTTGCAGCTCAGCATTCCCAAAGTATTGCATGCTGTATTATTATCAGCCATAAGGTTTTTTTTTTTTTAAATAGTGTGATACCAAGAAGGAGTCATGCTGCAGGCTCTAATGTACAGTTTTATGGTGGGTGGATGAGCTGAACTGTGCAAGGCCTGCTGGAACAGCCCTGGACAACTCCAGAAGGAATTGAACCTCACTTGTTTTTTTCCACACCCCACTGTCAAGAGCGGACCTTTGTCCAAATTAGCTTCAGAGCCTTGGGATATAATCTCAGAAGGGGTTCACATCTAAAGAAGAGTCCATGAATAAGCTATTAGCCAGGCTGTGCCTGGGATGATCAGGCTCCCAGAGGCTGAGAGGATGAAGGAGCCAGGTGAGTTCATAGTGCTGCAAGGATGAATTACCCTGGACAAAGATTGAGACCCTCTGTCAGCTGCAAGAGAAGCCTGTACGAGCAAGAGTGGATGGACCTCCCAGTGGTGGTTGTCGAAAACAAGGGGAGACAAATTCCAGCTGAAGAGCCCATGTGGCATGGGAGAAAGCCAACAGGAGAAAACCCTCCCTGCAGTCCTCTGGATGAACACAGGGCATGGGTTTAAGAGTCATGGGTGGGATTCAGCTCCCCTGATGCCAAAACATACATGTCTGAGCTTCAGAAAAGAAAGACAGGAGAGGATGGCACCATCTACTTAGAGGCGCAAACCACACAGGTAGAAAAATCACACTGCAGGTGCTGAGACACAAGTCACCTCACAGACTGTTTCCCACCCATGTGCCTGCTCCTTGCCCATCACTTGCAGAGAAAAAAGTGAGTTCACCGTCACCTTCATGGCCATGTGCCTCAAATTGGCCTTTGAGCTTTGGAGCCTATCAACCCCTCAGAAACCAGTGCTCTCATCATCATCTTCCAAGCCTTTGTGCCTGCTGCTGGCATGTCAGCTTCTCGGATGGACATGACCCAGGTATGTGCCTAGTGCTATCCAGTCAGGTACTAAGGCAGAAGTGACCTCACAAAGTGACCTCAAAATCCAACCCATGTGCCTGCTTCTGGCCTATCAGGCACTCAGGTAGAAGTGACCTCACAGACAGTTTCCAACTCATGTGCTTGCTCCTAGCCCATCACCTGCAAAGACAGAAGTGACCCCACAGTCACCTGCATGGTTGTGTGCCTCCTAAGAGCCTACAAGCATCTGAGACACAATCTTCTAAAATATGGCCATGATACAATAGATGTTTGCACTGCCATTCGGAGGGATCTTGGCAGGCTGGAGAAATGGGCAGAGAGGAACTTCATGAAGTTCTACAAAGGGAAATGTAATGTCTTGCCCCTGAGAAAGAATAACCCCATGCACCAGAACACGATGGGTACTGACTGTCCAGAAAGCAGCTTTGCAGAGCTTACGGAAAATTACACTCACCGGCCACCATAACAGAGTCTGACCCTAGGTTCCCACTGAGACAGAAATTCGAAGTCAGATCAGAGCGAAAAAAATTTTAATGACACACATGCAGTAATTACAGTTCAAGCTGGGTGCCTACAAAGAGGGACCCGGTTTGAACAAATCCCTGGGTAATTATACCCTTCTAGTCTAGCATCCACCCCATAGTTCTGAACCAATCGTAATACTAAAGTTTGGGGTCTTCCAGCTCCCAGTTGGTCCTTTCTGTAGTTTCCAGGTGTGTTCTTTACTTCTTAGGACACTTCTGCATAGGTGTCGATGGCCCGTTTACACCCTTTCTTGTCCCTCTGGAATCAGTCTTGTGGTTCCTTTGTTTCTTTCTTCTGTGCTCATCAATGCTAAACTGCTTATTTCTCTCTACAGCCCCCCCACCCCCCTTATTTCTCCAACCTGAACTGGCTCTGGGGCCTTCTTTTACTTAATATCTAGGTGAATGTTCACAGTGCTAGGCCAATGGCTGCTGTTTGTGGTTGTCAGGTCACTGGTGCCTCAGTGCCTGATAGGCCAGTGCTAGGTTCTTGGCTGCTGTTTGTGTTTGTGATGTCACTTGTGGCTCAGTGCCTGATAGGCCAGTGCTAGGCCCATGGCTGCTGTTTTTATTGTTGTGAGGTCACTGGTGCCTCAGGGCCTGATAGGCCAGTGCTGGCTGTTAAAGATTATCGGACTGAAGCTGTCTAGAATTAATTGCTTAGCATAACTTGCTTAGCATTAGTAGCTAAATTTGCTGAAGCCTTAGGCCTCAGGCTGTGAACTTTTACTTAGAGAAGTAAAAGGGGGCCCCAGAGCCAGTTCAAGCTGGAGGGATAAAGAAGTTACACGGACAGCAGGAGTAGCCAACCTTGAAGATAAGAAGCAGCCTGCCTAGAGAGAATGAAGGGGCCCAGTGAAGAAGGGGAAGAACCCAGACCTAACTATTAGTATTGGTCCAAACTATCGCTTAAGGGGTGGGGAATTTAGATTGTAAGGGTATAATTGCCCAGGGATTTCTTTGTTCGGGGTCCCTCTTCGGAGGCAACCAGCTCGAGCTGTAATTACCACACGTGTGTCATTAAATTTTATTTCTCTCCGATCTGACTTCGAACTTCTGCCTCAGCAGGAACCTAGGGTCGGACCCTGTTATGGAGGCCGGCGAGCCTGATTTTCCATAACAGTTTGGCGACCCAGATGGGTCCCTAGGCAACCACCGTCGGGGCCTCTCGTCTCCAAACGATCATCTGGCGCCATTGGGTGAGTTCACCTGGGATCTTTGGCAACGGGAGGCACCGAGATGGTGAGTCTTAAATTCCTGCCTAAATTCTAAATTCTGGTTTGGTAACAAAGTGCACTATAAGGGGTACGCAGGCTGATCACCGTAAGGCGTGCCAGGTAAGGGGTACGCAGGCTGATCCCCCTAAGGCGTACCAGGTAAGGGGTACACGGGCTGATCACTGTAAGGCATACCAGGTTTTGGGGTGGGTTCAAGTCCCACTCCCAGGATTTGGGGTAGGTTTGAGTCCCACTCCTGGGTTTTGGGGTGGGTTTGAGTCCCACTCCCAGTTTTTGGGGTGGGTTCGAGTCCCACTCCCAGGTTTGGGGTGGGTTTGAGTCCCGCTCTCAGGATTTGAGAGGGTTTGAGTCCCGTCTCACTCCAGCCAGAAAGGGGGAGTGCACAGCCTGATCAGCGTAAGGTGCACCACAGGACTAACTTAGAGTTACTGTGACTAGTGTGAGTGTGGATACCGGTACTGTGACTGGTGTGTGTGTGTGTGTGTGTGTGTGACCTGGGAACCAAAAGGGGCACCCGTTGGCTGACAGAGCCGCCCACTGCGAAGGGACGGCAGTCCTAGCAGTCAAAGACTCGGGTGGTGTGAGTGCGGTTCCCAGAGAGAGAGAAAGAGAGAGAGTGTAAACATGCCGGCTGCAGGGGGTAATGAAAATTTAAATTCTGGTGTTGCTGAAGGAAAAAAAAAAAAAAAAAAGTATATTATAAGGAAGTGCGCTGCCTGATCAGCATAAGATGCACTTTTCAGGAACTCAATATGGGAAATAAGTTCAGCGTAGAAAAGGGGACGCCCTTAGCTGAAATTCTGCAAAACTGGAGTAAGATTGATGGTACCAAGAACCTAAGAGGGGGAAAAAAAAAAAAGGTGTGTGTGGGGGGTTGATCCAACTATGTCAGGAGGATTGGTTGTTCCTGACAAAGGATGGTAACCCGGCGGAATGATGGCCGCTGCAGGGATCCTTTGATCATCAAGAGTTAACTTTCCTGCGTCACCATTTGCAGGATAGGTTCCCCGGACAAATGGATTATTGGTATGTATGGGACAATTGGGCAAAGAAAAATTTTCTCAGAGTATTGAAAGTAGTGCAGCTGCTAAAACGCTTGTGGAAACTGCTCCACCCTATGCGCTATTCTCTGTTTCAACTTCTCTATACCCCCCTTGCCTTCCCCCCTCTGCCTTTCAGGCCCCTTTGCATGTCGTTCCTGTGCCAGGAGTGCCCCCGCCAGGTCCGGACGGGGCACCTTGGGTAGCTGCAACGCAAATTTACCAACCCTGGGGGCCCCAAGATTGGATTGCATGGAGTCAACAAACTGCCAGGCTTAGGGAAGATCCAGAGAATGTGTTACAAATTGTAAGAGGAATAGTGCGGGCATATGATCCTACCTGGGGGATGTGCAAATGCTCCTTGAAGGTGTGTTCACTCCAGATGAAAAACACTCAATTCTGGATGCAAACCGTCGTTGGGCAGGAGAGGGGGGTGTTGTGGCTGCTCAAACAGCCTGGCCGATTGTGGACCCCGGGTGGAATCATAATGTAGAGGCAGATTACTGGCAGTTGCAATTAGCCAGGCAAGGCTTAGAAGAAGCTATACGTTTGGCAGGACAAAAGACTGCGAATTGGTCTAAAATAAGGGAGTGTCAGCAACAACCTGAGGAACAGCCCTCAGCTTTCCTTTCCAGACTATTTAAACAAATCAGAATGTTTGGAGGGGGGATAGACTCAGAAGCCGAGGCTAACAGGCCTCTAATAGTTTCCACATTTGTAGATCAAACAGCCTCGGACATTAAAAAGTATTTTTCTAAACATGTTCCTGACTGGCCAGGGAAGTCTATGGACGAAATAGTACGCTTAGCCACATTTGTATATAACGGTCGAGATGAAGAGAAGGTGAAAGAAAAGAGACGACAGAAGAAAGAGGAAGTGAGTGTGTTAGCGGCTGTGTTAAGAGATGAGTTTAAAGAAACTAGAGGAAGGGGGCGAGCAAGGGTCAGAGGAGATGGATGGAACCAAAGCGAATGTATTGTACGCTTAGGAGTTAATGATTATTGCCATTCTTGCGGGGAACAAGGGCACTGGCAGCAGGAATGCCCAGTGAGACCCCGCATGCCCAGGAATAGAGGGGACAGCATGAGACAGCTGAGTACTGGGAATGACACCAAGCAATTCCCAGCCAGTCCACAATGACAGGAGATGGGAGACCTGGAAAATACTGTGGGAATTGGGGTAAATTCATGGGATATAGATTTGGATTTCTGGGGGCAGATAATGGCAAATATAGAAGGTCAAGAAATTCCCTTCTCAGTGGATACTGGAGCTACCCTTTCTCTTCTGAATTTTGAGCCTAAAGCATGTAAGTCGTCAGTTAAAATAACAGTACAGGGAGTAATGGGAAAAGGTGAATGAACGTTAACTAAGCCCTTGTTGCTCACTGTTGGAGGTGAAGGAGTGTAGCGACATTTCATAATTTCCATGGATTCACCCTTTTGCCTTTTAGGGAGAGATCTCTTACAAGCCCTGGATACTCAGATCTGCTTACAGCCAGAAGGGATGAAATTAATACTAATGGGCTCATGTGTTCTGGCTGACACACCTGAACCAGAGTCAACTAATCTGCGAATTCCGACAGGATTAGAATCAGTTCCTGGAAAGTTATGGAGCTCTTCAGGAATTGATGTTGGACTACTGAAATCAGCTAGTGCAGTCTCAATCAAAACAAAGGGGGGATTACCTCCCGCGGTTAAACAATACCCTATCCCAAAGGAAGCAGAGAAGAGTATCCAAAAGCAAATTGATCACTATTTAAAATTGGGTATCCTTAGAGTTTGTGAATTCCCATACAACACCCTGATTCTGCCAGTGGAAAAGAATAGGCAGTATTCTGATGGCGATCCAGAATATTGGTTTGTACAAGAGTTAAGAGTTATAAACCAACATGTAATTGCTCCACATCCAGTAGTTCCTGGCCTGTCAAATATATTATTAGAAATACCCTATTGGGCAACTTATTTTACTGTGATTAATGTAACGGCAGCCTTTTTTAGTATACTGGTAGCTGAGGACAGCCAAGATCTTTTTGCTTTCACATGGAAGGGACAACAATTAACTTGTACTAGGCTACCACAAGGATTTACTAGGTCTCCGACTATTTTTTGCGTATACTGAAAAATGATCTTGCAGATATTGAACTTCCAGGATGTTCAGTGTTAATACTATATGTGGATGATTTGTTATTAGCAAGTAAAGATTATGAGATGTGTTTGAAAGACACTATTTCTCTATGTAATGCTCTTGCAGAGAAGGGGCATTGAGCATCTCCGTCCAAGCTCCAGCTGTGTCAACAAGAGGTAAAATATCTGGGGTTTATGTTGAAGGAAGGGCACAGGTTAATTGATCCAGAACGAGTAAAGACAATTCTTGATATGCCTTGTCCTGTAACGAAAAAGCAACTCAGGGATTTTTAGGGGCTGTAGGATTTTGCCGGACATGGATTCCCAGGTTGGGAGAATTTACCAAACCTTTGGTCCAGGCAACAAAGAAGGAGGAGATAGAGCCTTTGGCCTGGAGTCCAGAAAAAGAGAAAGCTTTCATATCTGTGAAAAATGTGCTGGTCTCAGCCCCGGCTCTAGGACTACCAGATTATAGTAAGCCATTTGAATTATTTGTTCATGAACGACAGGGAGTAGCAAGTGGAGTACTCACCCAAAAACTAGGTCCTCGCCGTAGGCCAGTGGCCTATTACTCCACCCAACTAGATGCGGTAATCAAAGGCACTCCAGGATGCATCAGAGCGATAGCAGCTACAGCAGCCCTTACTGAAAAAACATGACCTGTAGTTTTGGGTCACCCAATGACTGTATATGTGCCACATGAAGTAGAGCTGTTAATGAAGCAATACGCTACTCAAGCACTGTCCCCACAGAGAGCTCATCGCTATGAACTAATAATATTACTCGCAGATAAAGTGACCTTAAAGAGATGCAACATCTTAAATACAGCGACGCTATTGCCTCTACCTGAAGATGGAGAGCCTCATCATTCCTGTGAACAGGTGGTTGTCAACTCGAGCAAGCCCCAGGAGGATCTCCAAGACGAACCTTTGGGAAACCCAGACTTAGTTCTGTTTACAGATGGATCATCCTATTATTTGGACAGAAAACGCCATTCAGGCTGTGCTGTCACCAACCTCTTCGAGGTACTTGAGGCTAATCCCTTACCTCCTCCATCTGTAAGCGCTCAAGGGGCAGAATTAATAGGATTAACCCAAGCAGCAAAGATAGGTAAGAACATGTGAGTCAATGTATATACCAACTCTAAAAACACATTTGGAGTATGTCGTGCAACTGGGATGTTATGGAAGGAATGAGGATTTTTTTACATCATCACGAAAGAAAATAGCTAATGGAGAAGAAATACATAATTTGCTAGAATCAGTCCAACTGCCCAAAGAAATTGCTGTAATACACTGCCCAGCCCATACTAAAGACACTGCAGAAATTAGTAAAGGAAATGCTTTAGCTGACGCTGCTGCGAAGGCAGCAGCCTGACAACTTTTGAGGGACTGTATGGTCGCAATTGCAATGATGGACCAGAGTGAATGGCCAAATTTAATAGACCCCAAAACCATGTATGAAAAAGACTGCTTGGCAGAAGAGAAAAACCAATGGGAAAAGTGGGAAGCAAAACAAAATGAGGATGGAATATGGACAATTGGAGGAAAACCAATTCTACCAAAGAAATATGTAATTACTGTGGCTAGGTGGTTCCACGATAAAGCTCATGTGGGAACAGAGGCAGTAGCTAAGCAAGTACAAAAAGCATGGGCAGCTCCAGAAATTTATGCTGCTGCAAAAAGGATAACCAAGAGCTGCCCGACCTGCCAAAAGCTCTCAAGCAGCAAAGCAAGCTCAGAGTTAGGGGGACAACCGTGGGCCTACTTCCCTTTTCAAAGGCTACAAATAGATTACTCGGATATGCCAGCTGCCAATGGGTACAAACATTTGTTAGTGATAGCAGATCAGTTATCAGGCTAGGTAGACTTTCCCAACAAGAAAGGCCGATGAAGGAGGGGTAGTAAAAGCCTTACTAAAAGAAATCATACCCAGGTATGGGGTTCCAGAAGCCATTGATTCCGACAGGGGTGCCCATTTTAAAGCAAACATAATCAACCAATTATATAAATCACTGGGAATAGAGAAAAACCTACATACCCCTTACCACCCACAGCCTTCAGGACAGGTAGAAAGAATGAACAGAACACTAAAAGAAAAAATAGCAAAGGTATGCACACACACTAACCTAAAATGGCTTGAAGCCCTAAATTTAGTCCTATGGGATGTTCAAAATGCTCCGCAACAACCCATAGGACTAACACCAGTAGAAATTCTCTTCGGGAGACATTTAGCCATACCAGGGACTTATATCCTGACTAAGACCAGCCTGTTGGACGGAGATGAACAGCTAACCCAATATGTTCTAGGTATCCAAAAAAGGTTTGAAAATCTTAAAAAATATGCTCAATGGTATCAGTGCACACCACCTGAAATACACGTGCACGATATACAACCTGGAGATGAAGTATTGGTAAAAGTATTCTCACGAAAAACTAAGTTGGAACCAAAATGGGAAGGACCCTACACTGTATTGTTAAGTTCTTATTTTGCTGTTAAAGTTTTAGGAAAAGAGAATTGGATTCACCACTCACATGTGAAACGAACAGCGGACCAAGAAGCGAGTACGGCAGGTGTCACTACGGAGCAATGAAGACAACCACACATGCTCCCTGGATGTGCCTGATATTGTTTCTAACCACAAGTTCCAGATGGATAAGTATACAATTAATAAGATGAGATAATTATGATACACAAAGGTATTCTGAAAATAATACCAAAGGAAACCAAATTTGGTTTAATTATTTGGGGCTAGGAGTGAGTGAATTCAGTTTAACCTTTTGTTGTATGTCAGCAAATTTACATGAAGCAGTATTGTCAGAAACTAAAAGCAAATTCTGTAAAAAAAAAAAAGTGTAAAACTGACCAAAAGTGGTGTATATCTGTATCCACCAAGCGAGAAATAGAAGCCCGGGTCTCCTGTGTTAGCTCGGATCAATCCAAACTGACCCCCCTGGATCAATCCAGAATGACTCCCTCGAGTAAAATGTCTCCCGTAATAGTAAAGGCAGGACCATACGTAGCTAGAAATACAGGCCAACAGCAAGTGTTATTTAACCCATCTTGGTCTCTTAAATGGGTAGAACTATTGATGCAAATTAATATCTCTACAATCAAACCAGCCTGTTCACCATTTCTAAGTACCTCCTATGCAGGATGGTCAGCATGGTTGCATAGGCGAACCCTCACCTCTCCAGAACGAACGAGGAGGGATGTGACTGGTATCAGAGGGGCAGGATTAGGAGTTTTAAATAGTATAGATGCCAAAGTGCTCATGAATAAACTAAGTACAGCGACAAGTGATTTGCACAAATTAGAACATCCATTGCACTCCTCTTTATTAGCATTAGGAACTAACCAACAGCTCTTATCTGATATATTACCTCAATGGGAAAGAATTAATGAAAGAGACCACCACTTAATTGTAAATGCACTTGGTGTAGCCCAATATAATATTTCTCTAGCTCTTAGTTGTATCCAAGCTCAGCTGTGGATGCAATCTGTGGTAGCGGCAATTATTAGAGGAGGTGAAGAGGGCACCTTACCCACTGAAATTCGAAAGGTAATTTGGGATAATGCAACTAAATTTGAAAAGGAATTGCACTCTTGGTGGCGTCTAGTCAATTTTACTTATGACCCCATCAACAATAAGGCTATAGCTTTTGTCTTAACAATATGCAATGCTTTGGTATACACCATGTACCCAATCATTGTGCTGGGATTAAATCATAATGGAGCTATACTGAATCTGCTAGAACATAGTGTGGGCGCAGCAAAACAGAAACAAATGGCAAACTGTTGATGTTAACACGTGTTGTACGGGAACAAGGATTTATTTGTGAGAGTAATACCATCAAAGCTCAAGACATTTGTCTTGATACTGAACAAAATGTTTGTCATTTTGAAATACATCCTGATGAAACCCCTGAAACTGTACTCCTATATATTGGAAAAGGATGTGTTTGTACGGGAACCCTCTGTGATCTTATATTCGTAGATAACATTACTGTAAACACAAGTTATCACTCAAATATTTGTGTTTGTAATTTTACTAAAATTATGGAATGTGACTTTAATTATTCAGCTCCTGTTGTGTCTTATCAATTATTACAATCTACTTATACCTTAAGTCAAGATTTATTGCCTACCCCCATCGGAATGAATCTTACATTGGTGAAGAAACTACTACAACATGATGACCTGTGTCAACTGCTAAAATGCATCCGAAACAATGGACAAAACCCTCTAATCGCCATTCATCATGATACAGAAGAGATACAGCACATCTTGGAAAGAGTGAAGAAGGATGGAGAATATGATTGCTGGGAGACTCTTCTGGGATGGTCACCAACCGCAACAGGAATCTATAATCACATATTGCACCCAGTAGTAGTTGTGTTAACTGTGTTATGCCTATTGTTTACAATCATATTATACATAAACTTATGGAAAGTGACAGTACGCCTCAAAAGGCTTCAAGAACTCTGCTTAACATATTGGCAGGAATACTTAATAAAAACAAAGGAAGGACTATTAGAGAATATTGGACTGAAGCTGTCTAGAGCTGATCGCTTAGCATAACTTGCTTAGCATTAGTAGCTAAATTTGCTGAAGGCTGAGGCTGGCTGTGAACATTCAGCTAGATATGTTGAACTTTTAGCTAGTTAAGTAAAAGAAGGCCCCAGAGCCGGTTCAAGTTGGAGAGATAAGGGCGGGGGACTGTAGAAAGAAACAAGCAGTTTAGCATTAATGAGCACCAGCAGGGAGATGGACTTTAACCTAGGACACAGAAGGAAGGAACAAAGGAACCACAAGACTGATTCTGGAGGACAAGATAAGGAAGTAGAAGAGCCAGACAACTTGCAAGAAAGAAGTAATCCCAAAGACTGGTTCTGAGGGACAAGATAAGGGAGTAAAAGAGCCATTGACACCTATGCAGAAGTGCATAGTAAGAAGTAAAGAACACACCTGGAAACTCCAGAAAGGACCAACCGGGAGCTGTAAGACCCCGAACTCTAATAATATGATTGGTTCAGAACTATGGGGTGGATACTAGACTGGAAGGGTATAATTACCCAGGGATTTGTTGAAATGGGGTCCCTCTTCAGAGGCACCCAGCTCGAGCTGTAATTACCGCATGTGTGTCATTAAATTTTATTTCGCTACGATCTGACTTCAAACTTCTGCCTCAGCAGGAACCTAGGGTCAGACCCTGTTATGGTGGCCGGCGAGCCTAATTGTCCATAACAGTAAGGCAGCAGTTGCCATTGTAATGTGACATATGTTTTCGCCCAAATCACAAAGCAGACCTACTTCTCATATGACTGAAGAATAATTATTTTTGCACTGTTTAAAGCATCAGGAACACTTGGAGTAACCTTCCATCAACTAGACAGTTTTCTCAAACAGAACACCAAGCATCTGTCTGAAATTGGAAAATGCTTAGGAGAAAGAGAAGGAATGATGATCTATTATAACAGTTAATGGATTTGTTTAGCAAAAGTGGAAACCAGCCTTACTGAACACCATGGATATGATGTATCTAAAGGTTAGTCACCAAAAGCTACCATTGTATTGTGATCGATGTTACATCCTCTGCTCATACTGTTAATGATCCCTACCTCTGCCCAAGCTGGGGCTCCCTTCCCAGCCAGAGAGTGGGACGCTGACCTCCCCCCAGCTCCCTGGACTGCTCCCCCCATGCCCCTTCCCCCTCCTGGGGAGCTGGAGCTGCCCCAGGCCAGGGCAGCTGGCCAGCAACAGGGCTGGGACAGGGCACGGGAGGACAGGAAGTGTGGGGGGTTTCAGGGCAGGGTGAGCAGCCCTGATCAGGGTTCCCTGCTTCCCAGAGAGCCTTTCCCCAGGGGAATGTGCCTGTGCTGGCCTGGCCAGTTGTTCCTTCACCCCTCCCCGGCTCCCCGCAGGGCCCTGGGCTGTCAGTGCTACTCTGCAGCATGAGCAGGCTGTGGGGCCATGGGGTGACTCTGCACTGGCCATGGCAGAGCCAGCTGGCCCAGCAGCATTGCACCTGACACCCCCCCTCCCCAGGGTCTGTGGCTGTGGAAGATGCTCAAAGCAAACACGGTATTTCAAATGGCTCAGGATGGGTTCAGGTGTGTCCTTGCACCCAGCCCACGGTTTGTAGGTAGATGACAAGAACCGCTCTGGAGTGTCCCTTCCCTGGGCCTGCTGAGTCCCTGCTGGCTCTGCTGAGCTTGCAGAGCCCTCACTCAGTGCCTTCTTTGGTTTAGCCCTTTGCTTTGGGTGCCTGCACTTGCTTCTGTGAGTCTCCACTCACTGCCCATCCCAGGCACACGCTGACCCTGGGGATGCCCTGTGCTCCCCCGGGGACTCCATATTCCCTTCCAGAAGGACAGGCATCTGTCACCAGCCCTGTAATATGGGAGACAGTCCCTAGTGGATACCACTCACCCTCTCCAGGGGTACTCGGCACCCACAAGTGAGGGCAGAATCCTGCCCTCATTTCCTAACACATCACCCTATGAGCGCGTCCCCCTCAGCCCATGGAGAACTCATGTGCAGCAAAAGGCCTTTTTGGGTGCAACTCCCTCAGCGCATTCTTGGCACCAGCTTTGGAAGAAGAGCCCAGCCTTCAGGCACTGTCCTGAGGAAATCCCCTTTTATTACAGAGCTGCTGCTTGGGAGGCCAGCTCTGATGCAGTGGTAGACAGATGAACAGAAGGCCTCTGGGTCAGACAGATGGACTTTGTGCCTCTGGAGATGAATGCAAGCAGGTGTGTACAAACATGAGTGTCACAGATAGAACGCCCATAGCACCCGAGTTGTCTGAGATAGATTGGATATTGCTTGTGACTAGAGCTGGGCAGCTTCTTGCTGCTAAAATACTAGCAACTGAATCAGTTTCTTCAGTGCGTCCCTGAGCTCCTTGTTCCTCATGCTGTAGATGAGAGGGTTCACTGTTGGAGGCACCACCGTGTACAGGACAGCCACCACCAGATCCAGAGCTGAGGAGGAGATGGAGGGAGGCTTCAGGTAGGCAAAAAATGAGGTGCTTATAAGCAAGGTGACCACAGCCAGGTGAGGGAGGCACATGGAAAAGGCTTTGTGCCTGCCCTGCTCAGAGGGGATCCTCAGCACAGCAATGAAGATCTGCACGTAGGACAGCACAATGAAAACAAAACACCCAAAGATTAAAAAAAAAACTAACCAAAATAACCCCAGCTTCCCTGAGGTAGGAGTCTGAGCAGGAGAGCTTAAGAATCTGGGCAATTTCGCAGAAAAATTGCTCTAGAACATTGCCTTGGCAGAATGTTACTGAAAAGGTGTTCCCAGTGTGCAGGGCAGCATAGAGAAAACCACTGGCCCAGGCAGCTGCTGCCATTTTGACACAAGCTCTGGTGCCCATGAGGGTCCCGTAGTGCAGGGGTCTGCAGATGGCAACAAAGCGGTCATAGGCCATGACAGTGAGAAGAGAATACTTTGCTGTCAACAGTAAGAGGAACAGAAAGACCTGGGCAGCACACCCTGAGTAGGAAATGGCCCTTGTGTCCCACAGAGAATTGGCCATGGATTTGGGGACAGTGGTGGAGATGGTTCCAATGTCGAGGAGGGAGAGATTGAGGAGGAAGAAGTACATGGGGGTGTGGAGGTGGTGGTCACAGGCTACAGCTGTGATGATGAGGCCGTTGGCCAGGAGGGCAGCCAGGTAGATGCCCAGGAAGAGGGAGAAGTGCAAGAGCTGCAGCTCCCGTGTGTCTGTAAATGCCAGGAGGAGGAACTTGTTGAGGAAGCTGCTGTTGAACATTTGCTCCCCCTGGGTATGGGGGTCTGTCTGAGGAGGAAAAGACAGTGCCAAGTTAGAGCAGGCTTCTCTGAGCTAAACGCATTCCATTTCTCATAGAAACCCCCACATTTCCTCTGTCCTTCACCTTCTTTCAGAATCCTTGCTTGAGCTCTGTTTGTGCTGGCTGTATGTGCCACGCTGAGCAGGGGCCCACGCCCGTGGTCTCCAGAAGTGTCTGTTCTGCTCTGCTGGAGGTGCAAATGGAGGTGTCAAACAGTCCCAGATATTTGGTGGGATACCTGGGGATTGGTGCCGTGAGCTCGGCGGAGGGAACTTGGTCTAGTGACCCAGTGGGACTATTCTCTATTTGCCATAATGAGAGCTGGATACAGCACTCATGCCAGCTGTCTCGCAAAGAGAAGACCCTCATGAGGGCTTCATCTCCCCCAGCCTTGCCCTCTTGAACAGAGGTGTCTGTAGCTGAACCAGTCACACCGTCGCCCACTCTAGCAAGGGAGAGAAGCAGTCAAGTGAAGGCAGGGGGTGACCTCACACTTTCTAGACGTCTCTGTTCCAATGAGATAGACTCTGTCCTCATGTCAATTTACCATCTGCACCCTTCCTCCAGGCACTGCAGTGGGAATGGGAAGTGACTAGCTCTGATGCACACATCCTGCAGCAGATTACGTCCAGTCCTTATGTGAAAGGGCTGTTCAACATTTTGAATCCACTTTCTACAGAAAATGATCTTCTGGGAGGGGTCAGTTTATATATTTATTTAGTTTTTAGGTGCCTCCATCTTACTGTGGGAGCATTCTCTGATGGGGTAGAAATCTTTGGCATTTCAATTGCTCTCAGCATGAGCACTTGTGCATGCCAAGAGGAAATAAAGAGCTCGCTGTGACTTTGCACAGAGTCACAGGATCTGGTCTGTCAATAAGTTTTTCCCCTCTCTGTGCTGCACTTGCACCTCCCTCAGCTAAAGGACAATCACACTCACAAGTTCCTCTAAGAAAGAAACTAAGGACAGAGCTGAGAGTGGAGGAGTTCAGTTCCACAGTGAAGATTTCCAAATTCTTCTCTCAGTCCAGAGATGGAGAGAGTGGAGTGTGCCAGGGTATCTGACCACTCACATGACCAGACTCTCACATATCACAGAAATGCTAGAGGGAAGCTGTGCTCTGCTGGAGGGCAGCTTCCAAGTTGGCAGATCACCCCAGAGAAACAGTCAAGGGTCCAAAGGTGGACTCTCCTTAAAGAAGAGTCAGCTGATTATCTAACCTGATGAAATGCATTGACAGGAGCCTCAGAGGTTGGAAAGGGACTGGCACTTCTCACTGCCATGAAGACCACACCACACAGGACACACAGGGTCGGTGTCTTAACTGCAGCTAAGCACTCCCATCATTCTGAGAGATCAAAAGGACTGAGAGAAACCTCAGCAAGTCCCTTCATCCCCACTTCAGCCTAAACACAGCACCAGCATCACCTTCTCTGGCCTCATGAACGTTTATCTGTCCTGCTCCTTAGGACCTGCAAGCACAGAGAAGCCCCTGGACAGTGCCCTGCCTGTGGGAGCTTTCTGTAGGGCAGAACCAAGTGCACAGAGCATGGGATGGGGTCTGTAAGCACCAACCAGGAAAAGACATTGGGACAGAGAAACAGCTCCCAGCAGGGACAGCTCCAGGCAGCAGAGCTGGGCAGTGAATGAGAGGGAACTGCTTCTAGAAACATCATGGGAGGATGGATTTGGGCAAGTCATGGTCAGGCCCTGCAATGCCCACACCTTCCCCAGTGGGCTCACTTCTGCCCTAAAGAAACCTCCCAGCAGCAGGGCACTGTCCAGGAGCATTCCCATGATGGTAGGTGCTAAGGTGCAGGGCAGATAAACGCTGCTGAGGCCAGCAAAGGGGAAGCTGGTGCTGTCTACAGACTAAGGAATGGGTGCAGGGACTTTCAGAAGTTCCTAGCAGACCCATTGACTGCTCATTGAAACTGTTAAGGAGTTTCAGTTCTCTGTTCAAAGCTGACAGCTCCATTTCCATTTTCCCCTTGCCAGGTGGTAGGAAAGTTCAAGTACCATCTCAGGAAACTGGCTTCTTTTTCAGGAAATCCCCATCTTTGCCTTCCTCTTGAAAAGTTCCCTCTGAAATGTCCTGTGCATGAGCTAGAGCTGTGAGCAGCCCTGATCCACGAAGCACCCTCTCAACAGGAGAATGAACCTGCCCTGCTGGGGGTCAGTCCTCTCACCAGGAACATCTCCTCTCAGCACTGTGGGGAGTTCCCCAGGCAGGCTGAGTGCTGACCCTCGCAGGCAGAAGAGTCAGTGCCCCAGGCACACAGCACCCTAGGGTGCAGGGACAGTGCTCTCAGTTACAGCCCTGGGCAGACCTGGGTGCACTCCCTGGCTTCACACCCCTGCAGCATCTCTGGGAGAAGGTAGCAGCATGACCTGTCCCTCTGACAGTGTATCAGGGAATCCCTGCTCGGAAGCATCTCCTTCTCCTCTGCACTGGAGAAGCTGCAAGAGCGATCCTTAAAAATCCTGTCAGTCATGGACTGGGTTTAGAGGACCTGTCCAGAAACCTCAGTAGCATTGCCCTGCAGCCAGAGACTTACTATGTCAGGGGCTGTGAAGATTTGTCCCTCCGTGAGCTCTCCTCTGTCTCCACACTGCCTTTTGCTTCTCTCTGTCTTGTCTCAGCTCATGTCAGCAACAGCAGGCAGTGCCTGGAGCCCTGCTGCTCTTTGCAGAGGAGCTGCTCTTGCACAGAGCTGTTTCTTGGCAGTGCTGACCGGTTGCCATGAGCTCCCTCTGTCCCAGTAGACTGGCCCCATTCGGGAACAGTGGCCTAGCTGAAGGTGTGACTTCTTTTCTCCTTTGTACTCCCTCCTCTTGGGAAATGTTCACTGAGGTGGACTAAAATAATCATCTATGATGTCTCTCTAAAGACTGAAGAGAGACTGATTCCAGCATTGCAATTTGTCTCATCAGAAGATGATTATCTATGAGAGATGGAAACGTCCCAGTCCGGAAGATCCTATTCGCACCTCTTTACTAGGCAGGACACCTAGACAGGGACAAGAAGAGAGTTCATTTACCCATGCTTCAGGTATTGATTCAGATGAGTCAATCTGGGCATCCTTTGCCAGTTTAGAAACCCCTGGGCTGGAGTGGGATTCAGATCTCTCCCGTGAACTCCACAAACACACAGGAGATGGGATTGCCCTTGCCAAAGCTGAAGGGTGCCCAACAGACATGTCTGCATGCGAGTGCCTTGTCTAAGCTCCCACTGTAATCAGCGGAGATGGAGGATGGGAGTCAGTTGGTCACACACAAACCCTTGGTGATATTTGAAGAGACAGAGGTGGTGCAAGGCATGTGCCAGGGTCTGCTTGCTCTGATGGGGCAACTAGGAGACCTGCGTCCTTCTAGAGCATGAGGTTGGGGCCAGGTGGGGAATTTTCTTGGCCATCTGAAATGACACTAGATGCCTACCACTGCTCCTAGAGCTCCACTCACTGGGAAGCTGAGACTCATGCACATCTCTACATTGCAAACAGTTCATGTAATTTAGTGCAGAGCCTTGATTTAATGACATAAAAATAGGCCATAGGCAGGGCCATGTCAGATGCCTGGGGTGTCCAGCACAAGCACACATCTCCAGCAAATACAGCATGGGACCTACAGGAAAACCATGTCCTTTTGGAGTGGTTGCTGGACAAACGGCTCAGGACCTCTCAAGTTTCCTACCTGAGCCTAAACAACTGCATCCCACCACTGCCTTTAGGCAAAGGAAGTCTGTGTGTCACAGGCCCTGGTCCTTATGGGGAGACCTTAATGGCCCTAACATTCACTGGAAGGGAAAACAACAGAGTGCAAGGAGACCAGTGGTTTCTGCAGGGTGTCAGGAGCAACTTCTTAGCACAGCTAAGACTGCTCAATAATGGTGATGCTTTCCTGGATGTGGAAATTGCAAATAAAGAGGAACTGATCAGGGATGGGATAGTCAGTGTCAGCCTTGCCTACAGTGACCAATAGGGTAGTCCCAGATCCTGAAGGGAGTGAGGAAGGACAGCAGCAGAGTACAGACCGTGGACTTCAGAGGAGCAGACTTTGGCCTCTTCAGGGGCCTGGTGGGGAATACCATGGGAGGCAGCTCCGAAGGGCACAGGAGGTCATGAAAGCCGGCAGGTCTTTAAAGACAGCATCCACCAAGCACAAGAATGGTCCATCCTGATACTCAGTAAAGCTAGCAGAGATGTCAGGGGACCAGCTTGGCTAAACAGGGAACTTGCACCTGAACTCCAGGGCCATAAGGCAGTGTACGGAGGGAAAGGAGAGAGAGGCTGCAAAGGAGGAATTTAGAAATTGTCCAGTGAAGTAGAGATGGTGTCAGGGAAGACAAAGCTTCCCTAGCATTGACACTTGCAGGGGATGTCAAGGGCATGAAGATGAGCTGCTACTGCTTCAGTAAGAAGAAAAAGGAGAAGGTGGGCTCACTGCTGAATGGGGCAGGGAATGTAGTAACAGCAGATGCAGATAGGTCTGAAGAAATCAATGCATGGTTAGCTTCAGTTTTCACCAACAAGGTCTCCCCGGCTGTTGTGCCTGGAGTCAGGACTCCTGAGGAGAAAAACAACCAACAGTAGATGAGGGTTAGTGAGGCATTACTTGTGAGAACTCAAACTATGCAAGTCAGTGGGGTTGGATGGGTGGCATACGAGAGTGCTGTGAGAGCCGATTGCTGTCATAGCAAGGCCACTCGCTATCATCTTGGAAAGGTTGTGTAGACTGGGTGAGGTCCCAATAACTTGGGAAAGGCAAAAGTTACATCCATCTTCAAGAAAGGCCAACAGCACTACCTGGGAAGCTGCAGGCAGTTCAGGCTCTCTTTGGTGAGGAGCATGTCATGGAGCGAATCCTCTTGGATCACATTTCTGGGCACATGAGGGAGAAGAAGGTGATAGGGAACAGTCAGCATGGATTTACCCAGGTTAAACTGTGCCTCACCAGCATGACTGACTTCTATGATTAAATAACTGTATCTGCGGCTGGAGAAGAGTAAATGACTTTTATCTGGACTTTAGCAAGGTGTTTGACATTGTGTCCCACAATGTTCTTGTATGCAAGTTAGAACATTACTGTCTAGAGGGATAGACAACCAGATGGGTAGAAAGCTGCTTGGATGATGAGGCTCAGAGGGCAGTGGCGAATGGGTAGTACTCTTCCTGGAGCCAAGAGAGCAGTGGAGCACCACTGATCTCTCCAGGAACCAGTCCTGTTTATCATCTTTATTAGTAACACAGAGGAGGCAACATTCACCATGCTTGTAGATTGCCCCAGAATGGAAGGGGAAGACCAGGCATATGCTTGAGAGCTGCCATTCAGAGGGACCTAGACAGGCAGGAGGAATAAGCTTCAGAGACCTCACTAAATTCAGTGAGCAGAAACGCCAGGTCTTGCACCTGGGCTAGACCAACATCCCATGGTGTTACAAGGTGGGGCCTGAGTGCCTGGGGAGCAGCTCTGTGGAAAAGGACCTGAGGGTCCTGGTGGACAGGAGGCAAAATATGAGCCAGAATCATTCCCTGGCAGCAAAGAAGGCCAAAAAGCACTGTGGGCTGTATGACCAGGAGCACAGCCAGGAGGTGGAGGGAAATGATGATCCCCCTCTAGTCAGTATGCATTAGACCACGTCTAGAATGCTGCATCTAGTCTGGGTCCCCAGAAGAAGAAAGAGGTTGGTAACTGGAAGTGAGTTTGGCAGAGGGCCCTCAAGATAGCTTTCCCCATAGGTGCTGGTTTGTGTTTTGTGTTTTTTCCTTTTTTTTTGACACAGAGGAACTTCAGTCCTGAAGGCCCTTAAGAAACTTGGGTGATTTGGACAACAGGCACCTCATGAAGATTTACAAGAGAAGTGTCAAGTCCTGTGAGCAGGGAGGAATAACTGTGCCCATGAGGAGAGGTTGGGGGACCTGGGCTTCTTTAGCCTGGTGAGGTGGAGGTGAAGGACAGGAGAGTAGGAGCCTGTGAGCGCTTGAAGGGTGGTTTCACAGATAATGGAGCTTTTCTTGGTAGTGGGAAGCAGCATGAGAAGGGGAAACAGCCACAAACAGCAGCTTGTGGGGTTCAGATGTAACATTAGGAAAAGGGAATGTCACTTGAAGGATAGTGCTGTGGTGCTACAGGTCACCCAGAGGGAGTCTGTGATCAGCCCCTGGCTTTGTGTCTCAAGGAAAACCAAGTGAGGACAGAGAGACATGAGTAGAGGTGGGGAGATCCTGGGGAAAGAGCAAGGTGGCAAAGCATGTTGGGTGTCTACAGTCTGCAGGGAAACAGACACAGGTGTGGGACAGCGTAGGACAGCCTGTGGTGGAGACAGCCATGGGCACTGCCAAGGCTGAAAGCTCCCAACAAAGCTGAGGTCTTTGTCCTCTTGACTATGGCTGTTGTCCCTGCCACTGAGGCCCTCAAGAAGATGTTTCCTTAAAGCACTGTGACCTCGCTGCCTTCTCATCCCCGGGGACTCAGGAGGTGCTGTATCGTTGTCCTGCACTCGACATTGCACACCCCCACCCGCACACTGAGCCCAGGAAGAGCCCTGAGCAAAGCGCGAGGGAAAGGAACACCCTACCCAGGGGCTGGGTGTCAGTACCTGGCCACTCTGCTTGATAAAACTCATCCAGGTTCACTTGGCATCAGAGCCACCTGCACATTGCCTTTGCCTACCTGCAGTCAGGGCCTCCAACTTTCTGCTCTCATCAGCCCCTGGGGAGCCTTCTTTGGTAACGACCCTCAGTGGGACCCATTAACACTCCAAGAAACTTTGGGATTTACTTCTGATCTTAACTTCTTGAGAGGCTTGTTCAATCTCCTCCCAGTATCTGAGGTTCATGGACTCATCACCAAATACACTCGAGAGGCCATTAAAATGCATATAGCCCTAACAAGGCATGTCACCCCCCATAATTTTCTTCAGTTCTTGTGTGGCTAATTGGAGGGGATTCAGGGGTGTATTTACAAGAGCAAGATTTCAATGAGCACCTGAAAAAGAAAGGATTTCTGCTTTTTAAGCTGTCTTTATTTTTCAGCTTACAGAATAAGTGACATCCACACTCTCCAATTCATACTGACCCAGAGGGTCTCTACCATAATGAAGTCTGAACATGCAGAAAAAGCAGTATGTTCTATATGAGACCTTTACGGACAACTTTCCTCCTCACCTCCCCAACCCTGCCATTTCTCTCATCAGCCACTGGGGACTTTCATGACTCTTGTTAAAATCTAACTTTTTTCCACTTGAGTCTGTAGCTGAATGTTACAGCTCCTACACACCAATTCCCACCTGCTTTCCTTGGACAACTACTTGCAGACACAGGAGGATTTTTCTTAATTGCAAACAAGCAAAAATAGAATATGATACAGTTTAATAAAAAGTCAAATACACTCCTCAACTGTATGTTAAGTCCAAGCTATCTCCAGTGAGGTCCACTTTTCACAAGGAATAACCCTCCTTGAAGTGTTTTTTGACAGATAGCTAGGAAAGGATAGATAGAAACAGAACTAAAGGAGTTGGCTAAAGAGACAATGAGACTCCTGAAAGACGAGGCAAGCTTCAGACTCCCTGAAGCTCAGAGCAGCAACTGGAGAGTTGAGAGGTATCGGATGGATCAAGAGTAAGATACGTCCAGTTCATCTGATGCAAAGATGCCTTTAGAAATGATCAGTTTAATCAGGACACGTGAAAATATGTGAGAAATCACTGAGACTATATCCACGACATAATAGGCAGAACAGTGGTAACACAAGTTCAGGGGCAGATTAGTATTTCTTCTCCTGAGATTCACACCCTGCCTGAACATCTCCACTATTTTATCATGGGAAAAGTGGACTTTAAAAGTAGTCAGTCCTTTTAGCTGGTGAAAGTGTGTTCATATTTTTTAAATGTTGAAAACTCTTCTTCACCTTTTCAGGCAGAGCTCTGTTCTAACCACAAGCATCCAGTGGTACTTGGAGAGGCCCTGGTGTATCTGAGGTACCTGCCTGGGCCTGGCAGCTCTCACAGGGGACCTGCGGGAGACCAGAACCCCTCAGAGCTGCAGATGGAGGCTGGGCAGAGGGGACCAGGGCACCTACAATGGCACCAGCTGTCGGTGACCCTGTGACTGCATCCCACCCCAGTTCTGGAAATCGCTTTCCTTTTCAAAAAAAAACCCTGAATAAAAACAAAAAAACAGGGTATTAAAAAAAAAGACAACAAAGCCAAGAAAGACAAAAAGAACACACACAGAAAAATTAAAAGCTGGGAAGTGTAACAAAGCATGTCTTTGCTTTAGAACATTTTCTTAATTTCTCCCTTCTTTCATTTTTTATTGACATTTTCTAAATATCTCTGGTATTATCAGGCCTGCATCACTAAAAAAGATATTTCTGTGTCTCGCAAAGAGTCCAGTGGCCCAAAACCACTCACGGCCCAGGGCTCTCCATGCCACTCCTCAGCCTCTGTACAGAGCAAGTGGCACTCCCCAGAGACAGGAGTGACCACAAAACCCACATCCGAGCCCTGTGCCTGTTAGTGGCCTGTCAGGTTCTCAGGCACACAGGACCTCACAACCTCTTACCCCAGACAGCAGTCAAGTGCTGCCCTATCAACTACACACATAGAAGTCACCCCACAGCCACTTTCCCACCCATGTGCCTGCTCCTGGTCCATCACCTGCAGAGACAGAAGTGACCTCATTTTCACCTTTATGGTCATGGGCCTCCTACTGTCCAAGGAGCTTCTGAGAAAGAACTAATCTCATAAAAATGTCCCCAGCCATCAGCTTCCTGGTGGCCTATCAGCTGATCAGACACAACTGACCTCATAATCACCCACCAAGCCAATGGAACTGCTGCTGGTCTTTCACCTGCCCTTATGGAAATGACCTCAGCATGGTCTTGGCTTCCATCCAGTCAGGTATTCATGCAGCAATGACCTCACAATCCTCACCTGAGCCATGGGCCTGCTGCTGGCCTGTCTGAGGCTGAGACAGAGGTGACCTCACAGTCACCATCCAAGCCATGTAACTGTTTCTGGCCTATCAGCTCCTCAGTTCTGAATGACCTCACAATCAACATTCTAGCTCTGTGCCTCTTGGTGGCCTATCAGGTCCTCAGGCAGAGTGATCTCACAAACAATTACCTTAGGCATGAGCCAAAGGCTGACCTATCAGCTGCTCAGGTAGAGGTGACCTTACAATCATCTACCAAGCCCACACACCTGCTGATGGCCTTTCAGCTTCTCTGATGGACAAGGCTTGTGTTCTTGCTTGGGAGGTCACTTCTGACTCAGCCTCTGATAGGCTAGCAGCGGCTCATGGCTGGGGCATGGGCATGTGAGGTCACTTCTGCCTTAGCAGCTCATAGACCAGCAGCAGGCACATGGCTTGGATGATGATGGTGAGGTCAGTTGTATGTGCTCAGCTGAACGCGGCGGTTGAGTTAGCATCCTGGCTGGAGATCCTGGCAAGAACCTCAGAAACTGCAGGCCTCCAACTACCTAGTGACACACTGCAAAATGTGCTCAGCTGAGAGGGACACCTGAACTGTCTGGCTAGAAATGACTCCCTCAGGGAAGAGAGGAGCATGTGGGAAGGTGAGGACCATAATACTGAAGGGTCTTGCAGAGGTTTTGCATAAAACCACTACAACTTTGCAAGCTGATTTTCAACTATGACCCTTCATGTATTTCCTGCCGACTTGCAGGAAAGTGCTTGAGCATCAGGCGATGATTCTCAGGGTCCAAAAGCAATGTTGTGATTTGCTTCATTTTCAGCACAAAAAATAATCTCTGAGCCCTTGAAACATCACTCACTGTTGTATGTGCATCTGGTAGTAGTGTTTGTAAGAGGCCAATTATTTTCTGAAGAAATACTTTGTCTTTGGACGTTTTCCTTATTTACCCATTTTTGAAAGGTAATGACTGTGGCACTGCTGCTCAAAAGAGGACCTCTGAGCTCTCCATCATGGCAAGACCCTTTCCTTGTTAACTATGCCAGAGAAAAAGTCCCACCATGTCAAAGCTGCTCTCTGAGGCCTCCTCCTGGAAGTCAGCCCTGGATGTCTTGTTTCAGGGCCTGGGGCAGTGCACAGCGTGCAGGTTGCAGCAAAGATTCCCCAGGCAGCGAGCCCTTTGGCAGGGAGAGCTCAGGAACCCAACCTACCATATTTCACTGGAGTGGGGGGGTTATTTGGATGGTTAATTATGGGCTAACTGGGGGATACTACTGCATTACAAGCAAAGAGTTCCTAGGATACTGCCACATTAGAAGAAAAGAGTGCCTACTGCTATACTGTATACCGGTAATATACTGGTAATATCCCCCAATTAACTTTTGCTCACAGGTAATAAAAGTATCTCTTCTCTTTTTTCATTTGTGGGCATCGGTAATGAACAGCAGGAGTCAGATTTTCTAAATTTTATTGCTAGCAATAAGGTGCCTCTTGGCTGGGAGCACAGGAAGGGACCCCAAGCAGCTTTTTTTACAACTTTTAAGCGACAGTAAGTTGTTACATATTCAACACTTCAGTTTACATAACCAACCAGATTTATCCACAATTCTTAGTTCTACTAATCCCCTTGCCGTGCTACAGTATGAGGTAGTTCCATGCCAGCCTTATATGGTTCATCTTATAATTATCCATTAGCTGATTTGCACCTCTTCTGGTGTTACCTTTGAACAACTTTTGTAGCGCTGGCTGGATTGAACTGGTTTCTTTGCAGTTCTTCAACTTTGTATGAAAAACAGGGCTAAGGCAAGATCAGATAAGATGTTCTGCTTGCACGGCACGTGACCTTGCATGTTCTTCCTCTGCAAAACCAGAGTATACTGGAAATTTCCTTAATACAGGAGAGGAAGCTACTACACCTCTAATCTAAAAGAACTTGGGGTTGGACAGATCTCAGAAGTGTTATGTTTGTGAGTCCAGTCTTCAAAAAGGACAAGAAGGAGGATCCAGGAAACTACAGGCCAGTCAGCCTCACCTCCATCCCTGGAAAGGTGATGGAGCAGCTCATCCTGGAGGCCATCTCCAAGCATGTGGAGGAAAAGAAGGTGATCAGGAGTAGTCAGCTTGGCTTCACCAAGGGGAACTCGTGCTTAATCAAGCTGATAGCTTTCTATGATGGAATGACTGCCTGGGTAGATGAGGGGAGAGCAGTGGATGTTGTCTACCTTGACTTCAGCAAGGCTTTTGACACTGTCTCCCATAACATCCTCATAGACAAGCTCAGGAAGTGTGGGCTAGATGAGTGGACAGTGAGGTGGATTGAGAACTGGCTGAATGGCAGAGCTCAGAGAGTTGTGATCAGCGGTGCAAAGTCTAGTTGGAGGCCTGTAGCTAGTGGTGTCCCCTGGGGTCAGGACTGGGTCCAGTCTTGTTCAACTTCTTCATCAATGACCTGGATGAAGGCACAGAGTGCACCCTCAGCAAGTTTGGGAGGAGTGGCTGATACCCCAGAGGGCTGTGCTGCCGTTCAGAGAGACCTGGAGAGGCTGGAGAGGTGGGCAGAGAGGAACCTCATGAAGTTCAACAAAGGCAAGTGCAGGGTCCTGCACCTGGGGAGGAATAACCCCAGGCACTAGTACAGGTTGGGGGTTGACCTGCTGGAAAGCAGCTCTGTGGAGAAGGACCTGGGAGTGCTGGCGGACACCAAGTTAAGCATGAGGCAGCAATGTGCCCTTGTGGCCAAGAAGGCCAATGGTATCCTGGGGTGCATCAGGAAGAGTGTTGCCAGCAGGTCGAGGGAGGTGATCCTTCCCCTCTACTCAGCCCTGGTGAGGCCACATCTAGAGTACTGCGTCCAGTTCTGGGCTCCCCAGTGCAAGAGGGATGTGGCACTACTGGAGCAAGTCCAGTGAAGGGCTACAAAGATGATTAGGGGACTGGAGCATCTCTCTTATGAGGAAAGGCTGAGAGAGCTGGGCCTGTTTAGCCTGGAGAAGACAAGACTGAGGGGGGATCTTATCAGTGTATACAAAGATCTAAACAGGGGGTGTCAAGAGGATGGAACCAGACTCTTCAGTGGTGCCCAGCAACAGGACGCGAGGCAACGGGCACAACCTGAAACACAGGAAGTTCCATCTGAGTATGAGGAAAAACTTCTTCCCTGTGAGGGTTACAGAGCACTGGAACAGGTTACCCAGGGAGGTTGTGGAGTCTTCTTCTCTGGAGGTATTCAAAACCCGCCTGGGCACGATCCTGTGCCACATGCTCTAGGTGACCCTGCTTGAGCAGGGGGGTTGGACTAGATGATCTCTAGAGGTCCCTTCCAACCTCAACCACTTTGT
The DNA here is from genome assembly GCF_036417845.1 of Apteryx mantelli. Taxonomy (NCBI): domain Eukaryota; kingdom Metazoa; phylum Chordata; class Aves; order Apterygiformes; family Apterygidae; genus Apteryx; species Apteryx mantelli. The sequence goes on from NC_089997.1 coordinate 6,223,201, forward strand.
GATTCTGGGATCTTCAAGAAACTTCTTCAAGGAACCCTTTCTGAAAGATGACCTCCTATAATCCAAATATTCAATGCTGCATATTTATATCTATTTCACAGTAGACCTGGGATATCTTGTATCTTTGGTTAAACATCAACTCATGAGACAGGGAAACCCAAATCAAATAAGGGATGGAACTCAAGGAGAAGAACAAAACAAAACAAAAAAAGACACAGCATTCTTTAGACATTAAAATTTATTTCACTACTCGTTGTGTTTCCCAGCACCTGTCAATTATCTTTGATATTAGCAAATACAGCTTTCCTGTGTTTTCTTTCTTGGATAGCTGATATTTCAACTGGACAAGATGGTACTTCTGGGTGCTTGTTTTTATGCTCTCCAATTCTTAGTTGCATAAAGGAGTTACCATTAAACAGAAATGCATGTTTTTTTCCTTCATACACTGTCATTCTAAAAGTAGGGCAGACTTACAGTAACTGTGGTTCAGTATACTGCAGCAGTCAGACTAAACTTTGCCATTTTTCATGTCTTCATCAAAAAGGGTGTACTCAATAATATTGTTAGAAGTCGTGAATGAACAGTTTGCTTCTTAACAGCTTTTGGAACAGATCTGAAGCACAGAGTCATTGCGATAGATTAATACATGCAACATGAAGAGCTGAAAGTCACTAAATAAAATACCACTAGTACAACACACCTGTAGTTAACTACAACTCCCTTTTCATTTCCTAATAAGAGCCGTGCTTCCTGGCCAGGATAAGTCTATTACTGACCAGCTAAGTCAACTGACAGACATGTAAAGATGTAATGACAGCTTTTACGTTAGAGTTGAAAAAATAAGTTCAGACAGTCACAGTGTCCCACTGGCAAAGTAATATGACTTTGTCATAGTCTTTGTGTCCTTCAGTTGCTTCTGGGTCTTTCTCTATGAGGAAAATAAAGAAAATACAGCAAGCAGCATACTAACTACCTCCAGTGAGAAACACTGGGTGCTTTGGGGAGTGCAGTGTTTCATTCTTGATATCAGAACAAGTCAAAAAAGCCAGACTGAAACTGAACACATTGCAGTTTTCTGATCGAAATAATTTCTATTTTAAGGAAAGCAAATACTTGTTCTCCGTTTTCATCTTTATTAGTTCTATCCAATGATTTTCTATGCATGTTTTCCAACTACTAAATAGGAATAAATGCACAAGGGAAAAGCAAACTGAGTTTTTACCAGCATGTACAATGATTTCCAAAGGCTGATGGACAAATTTTATGGTAATCTGAGAACAGAAAGAAGATAATATTCAGGGGTTTTCTTTGGAAAACTTCTATCTATGTCTCTTGTTGCCTGATGGAATCTGTTTCTCCCAGAGACATTTCTTCTTGCCATAATGTGCAGTTAAAATATATTTAAGGTATGTGCATTGATGTAAAAGGGAGATACTTACTCCTCTGTTCTTCTGAGGTGGCTGGGGATCCCTTCTAGTGGACTGCCACTAGAGTCATGTCATCTTCTGTTGTCCTTAGTTCCGTTTACCACAGACTACATCTCTCTTGGGAATTGGCTTGGAGTAAAATCTTCACCCTGCTGAAGCCAATGTTATTTTCAGTCCTGGCCACAATTTTATCCTGAGGTCTTGTCTCAGAAGGACATGGCAGGTGACATATGGCAAGCTTCTGTTTCATTATAATGAAAGAGAGTATGACTCAGTACATGTAAGGGCTTTCTTGGTACTTTCATGGACCTTCTGACATCATCCTGTACATCGAGCACTCCCTTCCAGACCCTTCCAACTCACTCTTTCATCCTATATCCTATTCTTCTGAGGGGCACCTTGAAAGGTGTGGTCCACATAGCATCACATTTGCAATGACAAGTGCACGAGAGTGATTTTTAGGCCAGATTCCATTCTAACTTTATATATATATATATAAAAGATGAAAGAGAATAAGCACATGCTTCCTGATGATTGCAAAGATTAAATCACTTCAGCAGGCGAAGGCAGTGTACATTTGAAAACCCCACTGTCTATATTGCAAGGTATCAAAAAATGCGGTACTCCTGCTCCACTGAGTCTGAACGTGACATGCTGGAAGCTGATGAGTAGTTTAACCCAGCACATGGGAGCAGCCTGCAAAGGAGTTTTACTGATAGCGCAAGGTATGATGCCAGCAGACTTCAGACTCTGGGTTTTTTTTTAATTTTATTCACACTACATTTTGAGAAGAATGTTCCTCATCCCACTGTTTGCACACGAGTAATCCCTTCATTTTAAGTGGAATTGAAAATACTAAAAACCTAAAATGCAGCAAAGATTTATGGAAATAGGTGAGACCCATCGTCCTCAGGATTTGGAAAGGCACCAGTCTTAGGTAAACAAATATGCTTTATTGCCTGTGGTTTATTGCATCGTAGCCAATGCTGCAAAATACTTTATAATTGCAACTTGCTGCTTTCATCTGCTTAGAACCTTCTGCCACAGAGCAAGCTCACATCAAGGAACGACCTTTTTACAAGCTTCAGAAATATTTTCTCACATAGCGCTTAACCTGTATTTTAGTAAATACCCTTTAACTTATACTGTTCTCCAGATAAAAAGTGGTTGCCAAGTCATACCAAGGAAGCAAGGAGTGACTGACAGAATGTTGTCTTGGATGTGTTGAACGGTAAAAATAGATGGCTTCTGCAGCTGACTTGAACTGTAAAATAGTTGCATTATATGGGAAAAAGGCAGGATTGCAGCAGCCCACTCCCCTGGACTGAAGGGCATAGTTGAACACTGCTCAGAGAGAAACCTTAGCTGCATGAAGCACATACAGTTCAAAACAAGAACTGAAAATGGCAGATAGCAAAGGTATTTGTTCACTGCTGATCCCCACCATGTCTGTATATAAAGGACTGCAAACTGGATGGGTAAAGTTATAACATTACCATAAGTACCTACATGATATTTATGTTGTTCAGCCATTCCAACGGTTTCATCTTTCCTTGTGTGCTGTTTACTAATCCAGACCTAAAGTAAACTTTCTAGTGATCTTGCTCCATCAGTTCCAGAGAAAAAAAGTGACCTCACAATTGGAATCAGAATCGAAGCCACATGCCTGCTGCCAGCCTATCGGGTACCCAGGCAGAAGTGACCTCACAAGCACAAATTTCAGTCTTTTGTCTGCTTCTGTCCCCCTGTGCCCTGTCCCAGTGCTGGCACTGGCTGGCTGCCCTGCTCCAGGGCAGCTCCAGCGCCCTGCAAGGGGGCGAGAGCGCAGGAGGAGCAGGCCAGGGGTCCAGGTCATGGGCAGCAATGGTCCTGCCAGGCCAGGAGCTAGGGGGAGAGGCTGGACCCACCGCCCGGCTGAGGCTGGAGCCTTCCCCCAGGTGAGTTAATCAGTGCTAACCTGCCCAGCCATTCCTGGACCCTCCCCTCTACTGGTGAGCACCCAACTGCTGGTGCTGCTTTGCAGAGTGAGCGGGCTGTGGTGCTCCAGGGCCATGGGGTGACTCCGCACTGGCCGTGCTGGCGATGGGGGAAGCAGATCCAGCTGCACAGGCGTCATTGCACCTGACAACCCCTGTCTGTGGCCGTGGATGATGCTCTGAGCAATTACAGGACATTTCAAATGGCTCAGGCTGTGTTCAGATGTGTCGTTAGATCCCACCCATGGTTCTTCATTGAAGGGGGACATGAACCACTCACCAGGCACCCTTCCCTGTGCCTGCAGGGTCCCCACCACTGCCTCTCATGGGACTGCAGAACTCTCACTAGCCTGTACAGTTTTGGGGTTAGCCCTTTGCATTTGGATGACTCCACTTGATTTTGTAAAGCTCCATTCCCTGCCCACCTCTAGGCACATGGTGCCTTTGGAGATCCCCTGTGCTCTCCATGTGGCTCCATACTCTCTTCAAGAAGGACAGGCATCAGTCTCCCTCTCTGTCATATGAGAGATATCACTTGACCATTCTCCACTTCCAGGAGCACTGGGCACTCACAGGTGAGAGCTGAATCCAGCCCTCATTCCCTAACACATCACCCCATGAGCTCATTGCCTTGAGCCCGTGGAGAGCCCTGGAAAAGCAACAGGCCCTTTCAGGGTGAAAGTCCTTGAGCACATTCTTGGCTCCAACCTTGGAAGGAGAGCCCAATCTTCAAGCACTGCACTGAGGAAATGCCCTTTTATTACAGACATATCAGCTCTGATACAGTGATAGACACATTTACAGAAGGTCTCTCAGTGAGACAGACTGAGTTCACCCCTCTTGAGAAGTGGGATGAATTCAAACACTTCCATATAAACATTCTCTTCTCAGAGAGAATGCCCAAAGCACAAGAGTTGCCTGCGACAAATTAGAAATCACTTGTGAAGAGGAATGGACAGCTTACTGCTGCTGAACTAGTACCATTTGAATCAGTTTCTTCAGTGCCTCCTTAAGCTCCTTGTTCCTCATGCTGTAGATGAGGGGGTTCACTGCTGGAGGTACCATCAAGTACAGAACGGCCACCCCCAGATCCAGAGCTGGGGAGGAGAGGGAGGGGGGCTTCAAGTAGGCAAACAAGCCAGTGCTGACAAACAAGGAGACCACGGTCAGGTGAGGGAGGCACGTGGAAAAGGCTTTGTGCCTGCCCTGCTCAGAGGGTGTCCTCAGCACAGCAGTGAAGATCTGCACATAGGACAGTACAATGAAAACAAAACACCCAAAGACTAAAAAGACACTAAACACAATAACCCCAACTTCCCTGAGGTAGGAGTCTGAGCAGGAGAGCCTGAGGATCTGCGGAATTTCACAGAACTGGCCCATGACGTTGCCTTGGCAGAAAGTTACTGAAAATGTGTTAGCAGTGTGCAGCACTGAAGTAAGAAAACCGCTGCCCCAGGCAGCTGCTGCCATTTTGGCACAAGCTCTGCTGTCCATGATCGTGCTGTAGTGCAGGGGTTTGCAGATGGCAATGTAGCGGTCATAGGCCATGATGGTGAGAATAAAATATTCAGCCGAAATCAAGAAGAAAAACAAAAAGACCTGGGCAGCACATCCGGAGTAGGAAATAGACCTGGTGTCCCACAGAGAATTGGCCATGGATTTGGGGAGAGTGGTGGAGATGGTGCCAAGGTCGAGGATGGAGAGATTAAGGAGGAAGAAGTACATGGGGGTGTGGAGGCGGTGGTCACAGGCTACGGCTGTGATGATGAGGCTGTTGCTTGCGAGGGCAGCCAGGTAGATGCCCAGGAAGAGGGAGAAGTGCAAGAGCTGCATCTCCCTTGTGTCTGCAAATGCCGGGAGGAGGAACTCATTGAGGGAGCTGCTGTTGGACATTTGCTGTCTGTTTGGGGCACTGTCCAAGGAAGAAAAGGCATTGACAAGTTAGGACAGATTTCTCTGAGCAAAACCCATTCCACTCCTCCAAGTCCCCCCACATCGCCTCTCTCCTTTCCCTTTGTTCAGTTCCATTTCCTGACCTCTGGTTTGTACTGACTAAGTGTGTTGTGTAGAGCAGGGGCCTCTGCCCATGGGCTCCAGAGGAGTCACTGCTGCTCTGCCAGGGTGTGTAAATGGAGATGTCAAACTGCTGTGTGTATGTGGTGGGGATACCTGTGGATGGGCTCTGTGAGCTGAGTGAAGGGGACTTGGTCCAGGGACCCAGTGGGAATACTCTCCATTTACCATTTTGAGAGATGAATACAGCACTCATGCCAGCTGTCTCGGAAGGAGAAGACCCTCGTGAGGGCTTCATCTCCCCCAGCCTTGCCCTCTTGAACAGAGGTGTCTGCATCTGAACCAGTCACACCATCGCCCACTCTAGCAAGGGAGAGAAGCAGTCAAGTGAAGGCAGGGGGTGACCTCACACTTTCTAGACGTCTCTGTTCCAATGAGATAGACTCTGTCCTCACGTCAACTTACCATCCGCACCCTTCCTCCAGGCACTGCAGTGGGAATGGGAAGTGACTAGCTCTGATGCACACATCCTGCAGCAGATTATGTCCACTCCTTATGTGAAAGGGCTGTTCAACATTTTGAAACCCATTTTCTTCAGAAAATGATCTTCAGTGGAGGAGTCAGTTTATATATTTATTTAGTTTTTAGGTGCCTCCATCTTACCATGGGAGCATTCTCTGCTGGGGTAGAAATCTCTGGCATTTCAATTGCTCTCAGCATGAGCACTTGTGCATCCCAAGAAGAAAAAGGGGCTCATGGTGACTGCATGCGGAGTCAGGGCATCTGGTCTGTTAGAGTCTTGCTCCTCACTGCCCTGTGCTTGCACCTGTCCCAGCTAAAGGACAATCACACTCACAAGTTACTCAGAGAAAGAAACTGGACTGAGGTGAGAGCAGAGGAGTTCAGTTTCAAAGTGAACATTGCCAAGTTCTCTCTGAGACCGCATACAGAGAGTGCTACGGAGAGCTCTTCAGAGTGTGTGATGAGGTTTCTGACTCACACGATCAGCACAAGGACTCTCAGCTATCACAAATATGCTCTGGGAATGCTGCGGTCTTCTGGAGGGCAGCTTGCAGCCCGCAGGACACCCCACAAAGACAGTCAAGAGTGCTAGAAATGGGGTCTCCTTAAGGGAGAGTCAGATCATTCCCCAGCTGGATGAAATGCATTGCCTAGAAGGCTGGAAGGGGACTTGGGCACGTCACTGCCATGAAGACAACTCCATGCAGGACCTGCAGGGTCAATGCCTTAACTGCAGCTGAATCCCCGTGCTTAACCCCAGAGAGCAGGAGAACAAGAACCAGACCAGCATGGAGAGGTAAAGAAACAAGGAGCAATACTGTGAGCCTCCTACCAAAGGGAAAGCAAGGAGGGAGAGACAGACAGGCAGTAAGGAAAGCCTTCACCTTCCCCAGCTGTGCACACCACCTCCCAGGTGGCAACACTGCAGGACAGTCGCTCTCAGCCCTTTGTTGTGCAGTGGGAAAAAGGCATGCTGCAGGAGAGATGCCCCTCTCCTCTGCTGGAGATCGGGCTGCTGAGGAAGGGGCACATGGCCTGGACCCCATGGCCTTGAGGGTAGAGGCTCCTCTGGGCGGAAGAGGAGACACAGGGGGCTTAGAGGAAAATGTCTGCATTGTAGGGACTGAGAATTTCCCCAAATCCCCTTCCTACAGAGTTTCTGTTTTCAGTTTCCTCTCATTCTCTGATTGCTCCACTACCTGGAGTTTTTCCTCCCAGGAGCTGTTTCTCTATCCCATGTCTCTTCCCTGTCAGTGCTCGGCAAACAGTAGGAAAATGAAAGCATAGATTCAGAAAAGATCCTTATCTTTAAGGTAACCCTTGCCTTGAATGCCCTCTTGAAAAGGCCCCTCAGAATGATCCTGTGCATGAGCTAGAGCTAAGAACAGCCCTGACCCACACAGCACCCTCTTGAAGGGGGAATGAACATGCCCTGCCAGGGGTCACTCCTTCCACCCAAAGCTTCTCCCTGCAGCACTGTGGGGAATTCCCCGGGCAGGCTGAGTGCTGACCCTCACAGGTGGCAGAATCACTGCCCCAGGCACACAGCACCCTGGGGTGTAGGGACACTGCTCTGAATTACAGCCCATGCAGACCCAGGTGCACTCCCTGGCTTCACAACCCTCCACCATCCCTGGGAGAAGGTGGCCATGATGCCCTGTCCCTCTGATGGAGTGGCTGGGAATCCCTGCTCTAAGCACTACCTGCGCCAAACAGGAGAAGCTGGCAGAGCCACCCTGACAGACCCTATCAGCTCTGGAAGGGGCCAGACTTAGAAGAGCCCGCCAGGAACCACAGCAGTGTTGCCCTGCAGCCGGAGACTTACTGTGTGAAGGGCTGTGAAGATTCCTCCCTGCACTGAGCTCTCAGCCGTCCTCCCATTCCTGACTGTCTTTAACTTCTGAGTCGCTCATCTCATCCTGGAGCCTGCAGGCAGTGCCCTGAGTCTTGCTGCTCCTTTAAGAGGAGCTGCACCTGGACAAAGCTGTCTCCCTGCAGCATCTGCCAGGTTGCCATGGGTTCCTGCAGTCCCAGGAGCCAGGCTCAGCTCAGGAGCAGAGGCCCAGCTGAAGACGTGACTTTCTCTGTCCCCTCTGCACTCTTGAGATGTTTCTGGGGCTCCAGGGCTGACAGTTCCTGAAAGCCTGCAGGGTCACCCCTGGGAAATAACCACTGAAGTAGTCTAAAATGATCACTGATGGTTCCTCTCTAAACAGTGGAGAGAGACTGAGTCCAGCATTGCAATTCATATCTTTGGAGGATGGTTATCTAAGAGAGGTAGAAATGTCCCCCTCTAGAAAGCCCTGCTCCCATCTCATAATTAGAAAGGACACCTGCACAGTGACAAGAAGGGAGTTCATTTACTTGTGCTTCAGAAACTGATTTAGAGGAGTTAATCAACACATCTAATGCCCATTGAGAAGCTCCTGGGATAGAGTGGGATTCAATTCCCTCCCATGCACTCTACAAGCTCACAGGGGGTGGGATTCCCCTTGCCCAAATTTTGGTGCGCACAAAATGGGCATCTGCATGGGAGCTTCTTGTCTCACCTCCCATTGTAACCAAAGGAGAGGGAGGGTGGGAGTCAGCTGTTCACATACAAACACCTTCCAACATTTGAGGTGCCAGAGATGGTCCAAGACATGTGCCACTGTCTGTTTCCTCTGATGGAGTAACTATGAGGCCCACATCCTTCTAGAGCATCAGCTGGGTGAAGAATCTCCTTGGCCATCTGAAATGACACTTGATGACTACTTCCGCAAGAGCTCTGCTCTCTATCAAGCCAAGACCTATGCAAATCCAGACATTGCAAACAGCTCATGTAATTCAGAGCAGACACTTGATTTCATGACAATAAGCCTGCAGGGCCATGTCAGATGCATGGGGTGTCCAGCACAACCACCATGTTTCTAGCAGATACAGCACAGGACCTACAGGAAAACCATGTCCTTTCAGAGTGGTTACTGGAAAAACATTCCAGAGCATATTTGGTTTCCTGCCCATTCCCAAGCAATGGATTCCAATCACTGCCTTTAGGCAAAGTCCATCCCATCTACATCTGAGCATGCTGCCAAGATGGAAGGCACATCACACCAAGGGTCTTCATACATATACCTACACTCTCAAACCCTGCTAGCTCTCCTCTCCCGAAACCTTTTCTCACCTCCCGATGATATGAACAGGGACTGTACTAATGATGCAGTCACAGTGTTGCTGGATCACAAGCTGTTCAGGCCCAGGGACTTTCTCAGGGGCACCTTGTCTTTCCTGGAGATCTAGTCACCTTCATCACCAGCCCCAAGGTGCTGCAGAGTCAGCTCAGGCACCAAACACCTCTCCTGCCATGGCTGCGTGGCCCAGCTTTGTTATTCTCTGGCCTTGGGTACTGCAGGATTTGCTCTCTTGTGGGTGCTTCACAGAATCACAGAATCACAGAATCGCTGAGGTTGGAAGGCACCTCTGGAGATCATCTAGTCCAACCCCCCTGCTCAAGCAGGGTCACCTCAAGCACGTTGCACAGGATTGCATCCAGGCGCATTTTGAATATCTCCAGAGAAGGAGACTCCACAACCTCTCGGGGCAACCTGTTCCAGTGCTCTGTCACCCTCACAGTGAAAAAGTTTTTCCTCATGTTCAGATGGAACTGTCTGTGTTTCAGTTTGTGCCCGTTGCCTCGCGTCCTGTTGCTGGGCACCACTGAGAAGAGTCTGGTCCCATCCTCTCGACACCCTCCCTTCAGATACTTGTACACGTTGATAAGATCTCCTCTCAGCCTTCTCTTCTCCAAGCTAAACAGGCCAAGCTCTCTCAGCCTTTCCTCATAAGAGAGATGCTCCAGTCCCCTAATCATCTTTGTAGCCCTTCACTGGACTTGCTCCAGTAGTGCCACATCCCTCTTGCACTGGGGAGCCCAGAACTGGACGCAGTACTCTAGATGTGGCCTCACCAGGGCTGAGTAGAGGGGAAGGATCACCTCCCTCGACCTGCTGGCAACACTCTTCCTGATGCACCCCAGGATACCATTGGCCTTCTTGGCCACAAGGGCACATTGCTGCCTCATGCTTAACTTGGTGTCCGCCAGCACTCCCAGGTCCTTCTCCACAGAGCTGCTTTCCAGCAGGTCAACCCCCAACCTGTACTAGTGCCTGGGGTTATTCCTCCCCAGGTGCAGGACCCTGCACTTGCCTTTGTTGAACTTCATGAGGTTCCTCTCTGCCCACCTCTCCAGCCTCTCCAGGTCTCTCTGAATGGCAGCACAGCCCTCTGGCGTATCAGCCACTCCTCCCAGTTTTGTATCGTCAGCAAACTTGCTGAGGGTGCACTCTGTGCCTTCATCCAGGTCATTGATGAAGAAGTTGAACAAGACTGGACCCAGTACTGACCCCTGGGGGACACCGCTAGCTACAGGCCTCCAACTAGACTCCGCACCACTGATCACAACTCTCTGAGCTCTGCCATTCAGCCAGTTCTCAATCCACCTCACTGTCCACTCATCTAACACACACTTCCTGAGCTTGCCTATGAGGATGTTATGGGAGACAGTGTCAAAAGCCTTGCTGAAGTCAAGGTAGACAACATCCACTGCTCTCCCCTCATCTACCCAGCCTGTCATTCCATCATAGAAAGCTATCAGATTGGTTAGGCATGATTTCCCCTTTTGGTGAAGCCATGCTGACTACTCCTGATCACTTTCTTGTCCTCCACATGCTTTGAGATAGCCTCCAGGATGAGCTGCTCCATCACCTTTGCAGGGATGGAGGTGAGGCTGACTGGCCTGTAGTTCCCTGGGTCCTCCTTCTTGCCCTTTTCGAAGACTGGGGTGACATTGGCTTTCTTCCAGTCTACAGGCACCTCTCCTGTTCTCCATGACCTTTCAAAGATGATGGAGAGTGGCTTAGCAATGACATCTGCCAGTTCCCTCAGCACTCGTGGGTGCATCCCATCAGGGCCCATGGATTTGTGGGTGTCAAGTTTGCTTAAATGATCTCTAACCCGATCCTCCTCCACCAAGGGAAAGTCTTCCTTTCTCCAGACTTCCTCTCTTGTTTCCAGGGTCTGGGGTTCCTGAGGGCTGGCCTGAGCAGTAAGGACTGAAGCAAAGAAGGCATTCAGTAAGTCTGCCTTCTCTGCATCCTTTGTCACCAGGGCACCCACCCCATTCAGCAAAGGGCCCACATTTTCCCTAGTCTTCCTCTTGCTACTGATGTATTTGAAGAAGCCCTTCTTGTTGTCCTTGACATCCCTTGCCAGATTTAATTCCAAACGGGCCTTAGCCTTCCTCGTCGCATCCCTGCATACTCTGACAATGTTCCTATATTCCTCCCAAGTGGCCTGTCCCCCTTTCCACTTTCTGTAGACTTCCTTCTTCTGGTTGAGTTTTGCCAGGAGCTCCTTGCTCATCCATGCAGGTCTCCTGCCTCCTTTGCTTGACTTCTTACTCATAGGGATGCACCGGGATGACCTCCTTGAGAGCAGCTTGCAGCCCAGTCAGGCACCCCAAGAAAATAGCCAGATATCCTAACGATGGTGTGCCTTGAAGAGAGAGTTTGCTCATTCCCAGCCCCCACATTGCATTACCCAGAGCCCCACAGGTTAGAGGGGGACTTGGGCACCTCAATGTTGAGGACACATCTGCATGGCAGGACCTGCAGGGTTGGTGCCTGAACTGCATCAGAAATTCCCCTGCCCAGAGAGTCCAAGGGGAAGGACAAGGGCAGCATGGACAGGTGGGAAACACGGAGCATTACCACGATATTTCTGCCAAGGGAGGACGGGACAGGGAGAGACAGAGGTGAACTCAGGAGTTTCTCCTCTCCTGGATGTCTGGCTGCTGAGGAAATGACTCATGCCCTGGACCCCACAGCCTTGAGGGCAGAGGGCTGTGCTGGGTGCGAGAGGAGAGGAGACACTGAAGTCTGTAGTTTCCTCTCACACTTTGACCAGTGCTTTGACTCTGCTGCCTGGAGCTGTCCCTGTGGGGAGCTGTTTCTCTGTCCCCACGTCTCTCCGCTGTCAGTGCTCACAGACCCCATCCCACCCACTGGGTGCTCAGCTGTGCCCTGCAGAAACTTCCCGGGTACAGGGCCCTGCCCATAGCACCTCCGTGTTTGCTGGTACTATGGAGCAGGTGAGACAAACCTTCATGAGCCTGGAAAGGTGATGCTGGTTCTGTCTGCAGACTGAGGGGTGGGTGAAGGGATGAAGAGGAACTTCTCCTCTCTCAGTGTCACTGTTTCAGTCTCAGTCCACTGTCTAAACCTGACAGACAAAATACCATTTCACCCCACCCAAAGAGAATCAATCTGAAAGCAGAGATTCGTGACAGCTCCTTCCCTTTCAGGTATCCCTTGCCTTGACCTTCCTTTTGGAAAGCCCCCTCCAGAAATGTCCTGGGTGCAAGCTGGAGCTGTGAGCAGCCCTGACCCATGCAGCATCCTCTCAATGGGAGAATGAAGCTGCCATGATGGGGGTCACTCCTCCCACCCAGAGCTTCACCCCTCAGCGCAGTGGGGAGTTCCCTGGGCAGGCTGAGTGCTGACCCTCACAGGAGGCAGAGTCACTGCCCCAGGCACACAGCATCCTGGGGCGCAGGGACACTGCTCTGAATTACAGCCCTGGGCAGACCTGGGTGCACTCCCTGGATTCACACCCCTCCACCATCCCTGGGAGAAAATAGCAGGATGCCCTGTCCGCCTGATGGTGTGGCAGGGAATCCCTGCTCTGAAGTTCCTCCTCCTCCTCTGCACTAGAGGAGCCAGGAGAGTGATCCTTAAAAAAACAGTCATTGGATGGGTTGGGTTGAGAAGACCTTTCCAGGAACCTCAGTAGCGTTGCCCTGCAGCCAGAGACTTACCATGTAAAGGGCTGTGAAGATTTCCCCAACAATGAGCTCTCCTTCGTCCTCTCACTCCACACTGCCTTTCGCCTCCCTCTGTCTTCTCTCATCTTATGTCAGCAACAGCAGGCAGTGCCCGGAGCCCTGTTGCTCTTTGCAGAGGAGCTGCTCCTGGACACAGCTGTCTCTTGGCAGTGCTGCCTGGTTGCCATGAGCTCCCTCTGTCCCAGGAGCCTGGCCCCACTCAGGAGCAGAGGCCCAGCTGAAGGCATAAAATTCTCTGTCCCTTGTGCTCCCTCCTCCTGGGAAAAGTTTACTGAACTAGACTAAAATAATCACCGGTGGCCCTGCTCTAAACAGCGGAGAGAGACTGATTCCAGCACTGCAATTTGTCTCATCAGAGGATGGTTATATACAGGAGGTGGAATTGTCCCACTCTGGAAGCCCCTATTCCCTTCTCTTAACTAGGCAGGACGTTTCGACAGGGACAAGAAGGGAGCGCATTTACCCATGGTTCAGCTGTTGATTCAGATGAGTTAATCCAGGCATTTTATGCCAGGTTAGAAACCCCTGGGGCGGAGTGCGATTCAGATCCCTCCTGTGAACTCTACAGACTCACAGGAGGTGGTATTCCCCTTGCCAAAGCTGAAGGGTGCACAACAGAGATGTCTGCAGGAGAACTCGCTGTCTAAGCTCCCACTGTAACCAGTGCAGATGGGGGGTGGGAGTCAGCTGCTCACACACAACACCTGGTGACATCTGAAGAGACAGAGGTGGTCAAAGGCATATGCCAGTGTCTGCTTGCTCTGATGGAGCAACTAGGAGACCCACATCCTTCCAGAGCATCAGATGGGATCCAGGTGGGGAATTTCCTTGGTCATCTTAAATGACACTAGAGGCCTACTACTGCTCCTAGAGCTCCACTCACTAGGAAGCTGCGACAAAAGCAGATCTGTATAGTACAAACAGCTAATGTAATTCAATGCAGACACTTGATTCAGTGACATAAAAATAGACCTGCAGGGTCATGTCAGATGCCTGGGGGGGTCCAGAAAAACCACATGACTCTAGCAGATACAGCATGGAACCTGTAAGAAAACCATGTCCTTTTGGAGTGGTTGCTGAGCAAATATCCCAGGGCCTCTCAGGTTTCCTACCTGTGCCAAAACGACTGCATCCCACCACTGCCCTTAGGCAAAGTCCATCCCATCTACAGCCACATGTGCTGCATAAATGGAAGGCACACCACACCAAGGACTCCCCTCTAGTCTCTGCACTCTCAAACCCTTCTAGCTCTCCACCTGAACCTCTTCTCACCCCCAAATGATATGAACAGGGACTGTGCTAATGATGTCCTCATGGTGGCTGGATCACAGGCTGTCCAGGCCCAGGGACTTTTTCAGTGGCACCTTGTCCTTCTTGGAGATCAGTTCACTTCTGTCACAGGCCCTGTGGAGCTACAAAGTCAGCTTGGGCAGAAAACCCATCCTGTCATTTCTGCACAGCCCAGCTCTGTTTTCCTCTGGCCTCAGGCATTGCAGGATTTGCAACTCTCGTTTCACCATTACATTGCCACCTGCTGTCTGTGACAACATGTCTCTGCTCTGAAGTGGGGCCATTGCACACACAGTATCCTTGGCTCTTGGTAACATGGTACACGAAGACCAACCTATACACTGTGCCACAGGTGAGGCTCTGCAGCACAAATACACACGAATGCATGCAGCCTGGGGCACAGACAGGAGCAGATGGAGATGCACAAGCTGTCACAGAACTACCGCATGGTTGGGATAACTGAGATGTGGTAGGACTGCTCACATGAGTGGAGGGCTGCAAGAGCACAGTACAAGCTCTTCAGGAGAGACCATCAGAGAAGATGATGAGGGGGGATGCCCTTTGTGTGGCAGCTCAGATGTATGGAGCTCTTCCCTGGCATGGAAAAGGGGCTGGGTGAGAGCTTGTGGGTGAGCATGAGAGTAAGAGCGACATTGTGACTGGAGTTACAGACCACCTGATCAGGGCGGGGAGATGGACACAGTCTCCTTTAAGCAACCTGAGGAAGTCTGTGCATCACAGGCTCAGGGAGACCTTAATCTCCCTGACATTCACTGGAAGGGCAAACAGCAGCAGTCCAAGAGGTTTCTGGAAGGTGTCAGGGACAACTTCTTAGCACAGCTGCGTGATGGGCCAATAAGGGTGATGCTTTCCTGGACCTGGAAATTACAAACAAGGAGGAACTGATCAGAAGTGGGATGGTCAGCGTCCACCTTGCCTACAGTGACCATGAAATAGTGAAGTCCCAGATCTTGAAGGGAGAGTGGAAGGACAGCAGCAGAGTACAGCAGCAGAGTACAGCACAAGAACGGTTCATATCAATACTCAGTAAAACTGGTAAAACAGGGAACTCATGCCTGAGCTCCAGGGCAATAAGGCAGCGTATGGGAGTGGGAAGGAAGGACAGGCTGCAAAGGAGGAATTTAGAAATATTGTCTGGCAATGTTGACACGGTGTTATGGAAGACAAAGCTCCCCTGGGATTGACACTTGCAGGGGATGTCAAGGGCATGAAGATGAGCTGCTACTGCTTCAGTAAGAAGAAAAAGGAGAAGGTGGGCTCACTGCTGAATGGGGCAGGGACTCTTGTAACAGCAGATGCAGATAGGTCTGAGGAACTCCACACCTTGTTAGCTTCAGTTTTCACCAACAAGGTCTCCCAGGCTGTTGTGCCTGGAGTCAGGACTCCTGAGGAGAAAAACAACCAGCAAAGGATGAGGGTTGGGTGAGGGATTACTTGTGAGAACTTGACCCATACAAGTCTATGGCACTGGATGGGCTGCATCTGAGGACACTGAGAGAGCTGGCCACTGTCATAGCAAGGCCACTCGCTATCATCTTTGAAAGGTTTTGGAGGCTGAGCAAGGTCCCAATGACTGGAAAAAGGCAAATGTTACATCCATCTTCAAAAAAGGCCAACAGGACTACCTGGGAAGCTGCAGGCAGTTCAGCCCACTTTGGTGAGGAGTGTGTCATAGAGCAAATTCTCTTGGATTGCGTTTCTGGCCACATGAAGGAGAAGAAGGTGACAGAGAACAGTCAGCATGGATTTACCCAGGGTAAATTGTGCCTCACAAATATGATTGCCTTCTATGATTAAATAACTTTTTATTTATGGATGGAGAAGAGTAAATGACTTTTATCTGGACTTTAGCAAGGTGTTTGACACTGTCTCCCACAATGTTCTTGTATGCAAGTTAGAACATTACTGTCTAGAGGGATAGACAACCAGATGGGTAAAAAGCGGCTTGGATGACGAGGCTCAGAGGGCAGTGGTGAATGGGTAGTACTCTTCCTGGAGGCCAGGGAGAAGCGGAGCACCACTGATCTCTCCAGGAACCTGCCCTGTTTTCATCTTTATTAGTGACATGGAGGAGGCAACACTCATCATGCTTGTAGATGACACCAGACGGGAGGGGAGGGTCCAGTGATATGCTTGAGGGCTGCCATTCAGAGGAACGGAGACAGGCAGGAGGAATGGGCTGTCAGAAACATCGCAAAATTCAACAGGGACAAATGGTCCCTGCATGTGGGATAGGCCAACACTCCATAGTGTCACAGGCTGGGGCCTGTGTGCCTGGGGAGCAGCACTGCAGCAAAAGTCCTGAGGGCCCTGGTGGTCAGAAGGCAAAATATGAGCCAGCAGAGTTCCCTGGCAGCAAAGAAGGCCTTAACCATCCAGGGCTGTATGACCAGGAGCACAGCCAGGAAGTCGAGGGAAATGATGATCCCCCTCTAGTCACTATTCATTAGACCACATATAGAATACTGCATCCAGTTTTGGGTCCCCAGAAGAAGAAAGAGGTTGGTAACTGGTAGTGGGTTTGGTGGAGGGCCCTCAAGATACTCAGGGTGCTGGGGCACATGCTCTTTGAGGAAATGGGACTTTTTTAACCTGGAGAAGAGATGGCTTTGGAGGGATCTCACAGCAGCCTTCCAATAGCTATGAGGAGGTCATCAGGAAGATGGAGGCAGGCTCTTCATCCTGATGCATGGTGGGAGGACAAGAGACAATGGGCATAAGCTGAAAGAAGAGACATTGACGCAGGAGATGAGGGAAAGCTTTTCCACTAAAGGATGGCCAAGCACTGGAACCGGTTGCCCAGAGAGGCTCTGCAGTCTCCTCCCTTGGAGGTTTCCAAGACCAGACTGGATCAAGTCCAGAGCAACATGGTCTGACCACAGAGCTGACCCTGCTGTGAGCAAAGAGATTGGGCTAGGAATCTCCTGAGGTCTCTTCCACCCTGAAGGAGTACGTGATTCTTCCCCCTCTGGGTCTTCACTTATGGATGTCGGGGAAGCAAGCAGGTTCCCTTTGACAGTGGAAGTAGGTCTGCTTTCTTGTCCTCCTACATTCAGAATGGTTCAGATGCAGAGCTTCTTGGCAGGAATCCCCAACACAGCCCTGATCAACCCTTTGCTTCACTTTTAATTTCCTTTTTTTTTTTCCCCTCTAAGTTTGTCTCCTTTACCATCCTGATCCCCTCCCATACAGTCAGCCCACCCCTGCTTACTCTTTCCCCATTGGCACTGTTTTGTTTTGTTTTGTTTTGGACACAGAGGTGCTTCAGTCCTGAAGGCCCTTGAGAAACTTGGGTGATTTGGGCAACAGACATCTCATGAAGCTTTGCAAGAGAAGTGTCAAGTCCTGTGCCTAGGAGGGGAATAACCCCATCTATGAGGAGAGGTTGAGGGAGCTGGGCTTCTTTATCCTGCTGAAGTGGAGGCGAAGGGCAGTAGAGTAGGAGTGTGTGAGTGCTTGAAGGGTGGTTTCAGAGCTGGTGGAGCTTTTCTTGGTAGTGGGAAACAGTACAAGAAGGGGAAACAGCCACAAACTGCAGTTTGTAGGGTTCAGATGTGATATTAGGAAATGGAAATGTCACTTGAAGGGTAGTGCTGTGGTGCAACAGGTGACTCAGAGGGGGTCTGTGATCAGCCCCTGGCTTAGCGTTTCAAGGAAAATCAACCTCCCAACAAACTGAGGTCTTTGTCCTCTTGGCTATGGATGGTGTCTCTGCCACCAAGATCTATGAGAAGACACTGTTTCCCTATAGCACTGTAGTCTTGCTGCCTCCTTGCCCCCAACGAGCCCAAGAGGTGCTGTATTGTCCTGTACTCGGCGTTGCACACCCCCACCCTCACACTGCCCCTGGGAAGAGCCCTGAGCAAAGCGTGAGGGAAAGGATCACCCTACCCAGGGGCTGGGTGTCAGTACCTGGCCATTCTGCCTGATAAAACACATCCAGGTTTACTTGGCATCAGAGCCACCTGCGCATTGTCTTTGCCTACCTGCAGTCAGGGCCTCCAACTTTCTGCTCTCATCAGCCCCCAGAGAGGCTTTGTCAGTAATGTCCCTCAGTGGGACCCATTAAAACTCCGAGAAACTTTGGGATTTACTTCTGACTTTAACTTCTTGAGAGGCTTGTTCAATCTCCTCTCAGTAGCTGAGGTTCATGGACTCAGCACCAAATACACTCAAGGGGCCATTAAAATGCAAAAACCTCTAAGGAGCCATGTCTCTCCCCATAATTTTCTTCAGTTCTTCAATTCTCGTGGGGCTAATTGGAGAGGATTCAGGAGTGAACTGAAAAGAGTAAGATGGGGAGCACCCGAGAAAGAAGGATTTCTGCTTCTTAAGTTTTTTCAGCTTACAGAATATGTGATATCCACACTCTCCAATTCATACTGACCCAGAGGGTCTCCTAATGAAGTCCAGAGTTGTAGGAAAAGCAGTATTTTCAATATGAGACCTTTATGGCCAACTTTCCTCCTCACCTCCCCAACCCTGCCATTTCTCTCATCAGCCACTGGGGACTTACCTCACTCCTGTTAAAACTTAACCTTTTTCCTCTTGAGTCTGTTATTCCTTTGATAGCTGGCTCACGCTGACTTTGGCAAGGCTGTTGCAGATATTTTTTGCTAGATAGGCCTGCAAAGGCCTATGAGGTGTTAGCTATTTTACTTCCACACAGCTGTGCCTAAAAGTGCCTGGAGGGGATTTGTGGAATTGTAGAATGGTTGAGGTGGAAGGAGACCTCTGGAGATTGTCTAGTCCAACTGCCCTGCTCAAAGCAGGGTCAACTAGAGTGGTCACTAGAGTGACCATTTCCAGTTGGGTTTTGAATATCTCCAGACATGGAGATTCCACAACTTCTCTGGGCAGCCTGTTCCAGTGTTTGACCACCCATACTGTAAAAAAAAATTTTCTTAAGTTTAAATGGATTTTCTTGTATTTCATTCTGTGCCTATTGCCTTTTGTTCTGTCCCTGGATACCCCTGAGAAGAGTCTGGCTCCATCTTCTTTACTGCCACCCATTAGGTATTTATACACTTTGGTAAGAACCCCCTGGAGCCTTCTCTTCTCCAGGCTAAAGAGTCCCAGCTCTCAGCCTCTCCTCGTATGACAGATGCTCCAGGCTCTTAAGGATCTTTGTGGCCCTTACCTGGACTTGCTCCAGCATGTGCATGTTCATCTTATATTGGGGAGCCCAGGACTGGACACAGTACTCCAGATGTGGTATCACCAGTGCTGAGGAGAGGGGAAGGATCACCTCCTCTGACCTGCTGGCAATGCTCTTCCTAATGAAGTCCAAGATGTGGTTGTCTTCTTTGCTGCAAGGGCACATTCCTGGCTCATACTGAACTTGTACTGGGCCCAGTACCAACCCCTGGTGTACATTGCTGGTGACTGGCCTCCAGCTGGACTCCATGAGGCTGATCACAACCTCTGAGCTTGGCAGTTCAGCGAGAGTGACCACTGTCATGGGCCCTCCTTGAATCCTCCTTCTGCAGGCTCAAGGGTGGGAATGTGAAACAGGCCCTGAGAGTGGAGCGCTGCCTGAGGACTGCCAGACTTTTCCTCCTGTGGTGACTCAGTCCCATACAGATGAGCATGCAGGAAGCAAGGAAAACTTTCAGGTAATGTAACATAATTTGCATATAGATAGACAGATACAACATCACTTTTTTTTAGAGCTTACAGAATTTTTTTGAGGCTTCAGTGTAATTAACCATATCTTTTGCAATTACATGCCTGCCACTATCATGCACTGACTCCTAACCATTTTTGTGAACTTGTTCCCCTCCTCCATTGCAACCCTCCTTCCATTTCCCTTAACCCCAACCAGCTGGGCACGTGTCATCCCCAGCATCCTGAGGATTCCTTTCACCCTTGGGATACAAATTGCTTCCCACCTGCTCCTCTCACTTCTTGGTGGCAACAGTTTTCTGTGGCTCCTGGAAAGTCCCTACACACTGACAAAGACCAACACACATTCTTAAAACAATAGTCTCCATCTTGTGCATGGTTGGGACTTCCCTGGTCAATCTGCTCACCTATAGGTTGAGGAGCGTGAAGTCCAGGAGGCACTGCAGAAGGTCAGTCTGACCACCCTTGCTCTCACAGATGTTGCCATCCAGCCTGGCTGCCTTTGGTGCAAAGTGTGTTGG
The DNA here is from genome assembly GCF_036417845.1 of Apteryx mantelli. Taxonomy (NCBI): domain Eukaryota; kingdom Metazoa; phylum Chordata; class Aves; order Apterygiformes; family Apterygidae; genus Apteryx; species Apteryx mantelli. The sequence goes on from NC_089997.1 coordinate 6,243,476, forward strand.
GGACAGTGGGTGGGTTTTACCTGACTCCATCAAGAAAGTTGCAATGTTGGCAACTCCCTCTGCGTGCAGTTATCCTGAACTTAAATGAAAAACCCAGAGGAAGGGGAACAGCACAAAGGCATAATGGGAGAAAATCACATGGCCATGTAGATTCCCAGGCCAGAAATGGTTCAGGTCAACTTCCAACACTTCATACAAAGACAAGCAGATGCAAGGGAAGCGTATGGCTCTTGGGCGAGACAAAGCACCCCCATAAACTTCAGACAGCCTCAGGTGCATGGAATGGTGGGCTAGCTCAGGTGTGCAAAAGGGGCATCTTGGAGAGCAGAGTTCCTCTGGACAACATTGCACAGTGGGAGTGGTGGGGGGATGCGGCACAGCTGAGCAGGCAACACCCCGGATAAGGTGGCCTGCCATGAAGTGCCTGCCCCAAAGCCTCTTCAGGGATCTGCTCTAGACAAATCCCAAGGAATACAGCCCTGGAGGGAAGACGGGTCCAGGAGAGCTGGTTGATTTTCAAGGATCATCTCTCCAAAGCTCAAGAACGATTTATCCCGACAAGCTGAAAATCAAGAAGTGTCAGGAGGCCTGCATGTATGAGTCAGGAGCTCCTGACAAAACTCAGACGTGCCTAAAGGAGGAAGGCTGCATCCTGACCCATATTGCCCTACATCCAACTTCTACAAAAAGAGTGACCCACAGCAGAAATCTGTTTTGAAGCTCACCAAAGCATTTCTCAGCCTGTGGCCACATTTTGCACTGTTTCATCCCACACGACTTGGATCCTGTAAAAATGCCAACCCCCAAACCAACCCCCAAACCCCAGATTCCTGCACAGGTCTGCCCAGTGCAGAGACCTGTTGGTGCAGGGGAGCAGAAGGGATGTCTCCAGTGCCCCGTTTGAGATATTTCACTGCCTTTGACACCATCTGGAGACATTCCTGAAGGATTTATAAGAGAATTATGGAAAATAACTGCAGTGAAGGGAGGTGGCTGCTTTCCAGGACATGAGGGGAAATTTCTCTGCTCTCTCCCTGGCTGTGCCATCTCCATGGCAGTGACCTACTGAGCCCCCAGATGACACGAGCTGAGGTCACAGTGGGATGTGCCCCATCACAGGGAGGTCTCCCCGGTGTTGTGGCGGGTGGCCCTCACTTCCCTGTGAGGCCCGGCTGCTGCTGGGCACTCCTCACATGCTCCCTGCCGCTGCCCTTTGGAGTCATCTGTGGCAAGGAGGGGGGACGGGAGCCATGCTGGGGTCCCTCACCAACAGGCAGAGGAGCAGCAGTACATTGGAGAGGAGTTTTGGATGACAAGATGGGAAGACAGTCTTTCCTCCTCCCCGGCTGGAGAGGTGAGCTGAGGGTAAGGGGGCAAGCGAGATGGAGGAATGCTGGACCCATGTTATCTGCTCGTTCCTTGTTCCCAGTGCTCCTGCAGCTCTCCACCAAGGGTAAGGGCTTTGGGAGCTCCTTCCTGAGGTGTTGCACAGAGACTGTTAACTGCAAAAACTGCTGTGGATCCCGGGCTGTGGGGGTGCCTGGACAGGGCTGAGGGCTGCAACAAGAGTCCTGCCTCAGGGTCCCCTCTGGCTTGGGGGACAATGTGGCAGCCAGAACTTCTTTTTCCTATGACTGGGGCTGCCCTGAGCCCCAAGGCTTCTGTCAGGCCAGCTCCATCCCCTTGTGGGGGTGTGTGGGGGGGAGGGGGAGGACAGGAGGGGGGAATCCATAGTCAGGTTTTCCTGGGATTGGGTTCTCTACTTTGATCTGGCTCTGAGAGGAAAGCAGTCCTGCATCCCAGAGGCTGGGGTGTCATGCAGCTCCAGAGGGGTTCTCAGGAGCCTGATGGAAATGTCCATATATGATAATGAAACCTTCAGCTTGTAATAACCTCAAGTATTCCATGTTTGGGAAAACCTCTGTTCCTTCTCCCTGCATCCTTTTATGCTTCCAGCTTGGCAGAGCATATTTTGGGCTCAGAAATACCATCATCAGATGGCCACAGCCCCTGTCCTCCTGATAATTGGGCTCATATTTCTACACCCAAAAGACAGCATGTTTGGGAAAGCATCTTGGAAACAGGTGGGGGACACCATCCCCACTGCACAAGTCCTGGCTGACCCCAAGGATTTTTCTCTGAGCTGTGGTGGGCAGTGCTGGGGTGAGCCCAACACAGCCATCTAACCCAGCCCCCTCATGACCCCACACCACCGCTCCCTAGCCGAGCCCCGGGGCTGCCTTGGGCAGGGGGCTGGGCAGGAGGGGCGAGAGGACACTGCCCTGCCCTGCCCTGCCCTGCCCTGGGGGCAGCAGGACGCTGCCCACGGGCTCCAGTGCCCCAGCCAGCCGCAGGGCCCCCACACCGGCACCACGGATGCCACCAGCACACACCCCAGAGCTGCCCCCCCCCGCACCCTGCACGGCCCCCGGGGCGCAGGGCAGCCAGCAGCCCCGCGGGGACCCTGCCGCACAGCCCAGCCACGCCAGGGCAGCGGCCGCACCACGGGGCCCCGCACTGCCCGCCCACACGGCGCCGCGCTACCCCCAGGCCCCGCCGCGCCCCGCGCTGCCACCCACAACATGGCGCCCGACCACAGGGGAGGGGGCGGAGCTGGCCACCGGGGCAGGAGGGCCCAACGTTGCCATGGCATCGCCCCAGTTCAGCCCTCCTATTGGCTGTCAGGAGGAGGGGGGGCGGGGACCGATTTCATTGCTGGATCTGTCAGCCAATTGCAGTCCGACATGGGGGGAGGGGGGAAAAGACGTTGAAAGAGGAGCGGGAGCAAAGCAGGCGAGAAGGGATCGGGAGAGAGAGCAGGTGCGAGTGGGTTTGGTGGGCCTGCGGGCGCATTCAAATGGCGGCGGGTGCCCTCCCACCGGGGCGGGGGCAGCGGTGCTGGCGCCGGGGCTGCTTTGCTGCAGGAGCTGCAGCAGGGGCTGGTGGGGCCGTGAGTAGGGGCCAGAGCAACGTGGGCCAGAGGGGGAAGCTGCCCTGCAGCCAGACGTGGCAGCCTGCCCCGAGCAGCTGGGCCGGGGTGGCTCGGTGGGGTTTGGGGGCAGGAACCTTTGCCCCTGCCTTGCGTCAGTCAGGGGTAGTGAGGTCACCACTGTCTATGAGAGCTATGCCAGAAAATCACCAGTGTCAAATCAAGTCTTTGTAAGTAGCTGATAGGTCAGCAGGAGGCACATGGCTCGGCTGTTGATGATGAGGTCACTTCTGCCTGAGTGGTTGATAGGGCAGCAGCAGATCCATGTCTGGGATCTGTGTTTCTGAGATCATTTCTGCCTGAGCAGCAGCTGATAAGGCAGGATTTGGTTCATGGCTGGGGAACTTATAGTGAGGTAATTTCTGTCTCAGAGGCTTCTAGGCCAGTGACAGAGACGTGGCTGTGAAGGTGAGTGTGAGGTGATGTCTTTCTGAGTGCCTGCTAGGCCAGCAGCAGGCAGTTAGGCATGGGTGTTGCTTGAGAGGTCTCTTTTGTCAGAGTAGCTGCTAGGCCAGCAGTAGTTGATGGCTGGGGAAGTTCTTTGGAGGAAAGTTCTGCCTCTGAAGCCTGTAGGCCAGCAGCAGGCACCTGGCGGCTTTATGCACTTGTGAGGTCACCTCTATGTGAGCAGCTGAGAGGTGAGGAGAAGACAGATGTCTTGGCTGTTGGTGGTGAGGTCACTTTTGGGTTTGTTGCGTGTGCTCAGAGGAGGGATTGACGACTGCAGAGCTCTACAGCGATACAGAAATGCAATTACTTAATCAAGCAGAAGTCGATGTTCCACACCATCTGACACACATTTTATTCCACTTTGTCATCATGAATTAGTACCACTACATTTCAAATGTGGATGATGTTCTGTGGTGAACATGGACATGGAGTATGCCTTTCCACTTGTTGCTAAGTAGAAGCTTGCAGCCTCCTCCCAGTCATCTAGGGAGTCCACCTAGACTTTTGTGGCTGCTAAATGAATCTAGTGCTGGTGTGAGCAGTGGTGTTAGTAATCTCTTACTCCCAGCATGTGTGTGCTTTAGAAATTGCCCCTGTCAAAACAGCAGGGAGCTTGTGAGATTTTCCTGCAAGGTCCGAATGCTGTCTCTGTCTTTGAGGTGTCCACCTGCTTTTATGACACATTTGGAGATGTAACCCGTTTGAGGTCTCTGATTTTTCCATTCACGTATGCAGTCATTGTAGAATGGGTGCAAAGGCTGTTGGAGGAGACAGAAGGAATGTCACCCCCCCAAAAAAAATGTATGGTCCACATTTTCAAAGAGATTTCTTGTTCAGAGAAGTTGAGGTACAAGCGAGAGGCAAGAGCTGGCCCGATCAGCCCCTGTGAGAGCACTTGCTTTCTGCGTCCTTGAGGTGGGAAGTGAGCAGGCCTCGGGCTGTGAGTGGCTGTTTAGAGGCATTGCCTGTTGCAAGGCTTTGGAGGCCTAGAAGGGAATAGAAGGGCTGGAGAGTTGGGCTTTGTGTGTTTTGGGGCACTTGTGGGTGCCCTGTGTGCTGCCGTGTGTGGTGCTGTGCCCTGTGTGTCGCTGATGCAGAGGCACATGTTCGCTGCCAACCCTCTGTGAGGTGCGGGCGTAGCAGCATGTTTACAGTGCGAGATGCCCTATGGTGGAGCCAGATGTTGGCGCCAGTGTTTTTCTGCTCAGCCTGGGAGTATGTGGCTGGAGAGAGCAGTGCTCTGCTCCCAGAGCCCAGCCTGCCATCAAAGAGTCCTTCTGGGAGACCTGGGTGAGGACTGTTGGTGACCATGTTCCCTCCTTGGAGCATCGTGGTGCGAGGCAGGGATGCTTGCAGTGTGATGGTTTCTGTCAGCTGAGGTTCAGGCTTGCAGTTTGGGAAGGACTTGATGCTTCCGTGAGTCTTTGGGCTTTTACTGACTGCCCTGGAGAAAGTTATCTTCTCCTTCCTTAAAGGCTTTCTATTGAAGCTGGACCCTCATTGCATCTTCGCATCTCAGACGCTAATCCATTCCGATCCCTCAGAGAGATAATCAAAGCAGTCATTGCCATTTCTCGACTTTGTTCCTACGCAGACCCTTGCAGAGAGGGGAGGTGCCCCCTCACAAGAAGTGAGGCCTCTGAGGGCGATGGGTGGCTCTGAGACACCTGTCCTTGGTCAGTGGTGGAGGTGGCATTTCCAAAGCCACTGGTCCCTTTGGCAAGAGTCTCAGAATAGCAGATTCCTTGAGGCTGCAATGGGGGAGACATCTGGAGGTAGGGCTCCAACACCCTGCTCAAGGCAGGTGCCAGTAGAGGAGGTATCTTGTGGCCTTTTCCAGTGGAGTTTTGATTCTCTCCAAGGATGGAGATGTGAGAACCTCTCTGGATCCCTGTGACACAGCTCGGCCACCCTCACGGAGAAAAAGGTTTCTTCTTAACATCTAAGAAGCATTTCCCATTGTCCAATATGTCCCTGTTTCCTCTCTTGCTCTTAGTGTTCACCTCCAAGAAAATCTGGCTCCATCTTCTCTGTGCCCTCCATAAGGTAGCTGTGCACAGCATGATGATCCCCCTTGGCCTTCTCTTGTCTAGGCTGAACAAACCGAGCTCTCGCAGCCTCTCCTTATATGCCCCACACTGCAGCCCCTGACCATCTTGGTGTCCCTGTGCTGGACTCCCTGCTGTGTGTTAGTGCCTTTGCAGAACTGGAGAGCCCAAACAGGATCCGGAATACAGACATGATCTCACGTTTCCCAAAAAGAGGGGTAGAAGGTCTTGGTGGCCCTGCTGGCTGTGTTCTCACCAATACAGCTCAGCACAGAGGGGAGACATTGGCCCCTGACTGTTGTGACTATGTAAGGCCAGCAGAACTGCCAGTAACACTCCGATTCTTTCTTTCTTTCTTTCTTTCTAGGTTGCTCCACTCATGTATGGATGCAAAGGCTTCCATAAATGTGCCTGGCTTCCGTGGGTGACTTGGGGTGTGGGTTCACTCAGTAAAACTAGTAGACATGTCAGAGGAATACCTTGACTAAACAGGGAACTTGTGCCTGAGCTCCAGGGCAATAAGGCAGCATAGGGGAAGGGGAAGGAGGGAGAGGCTGCAAAGGAAGAATTTAGAAATACTGTCTGGCAAGGTAGGTGTGGTGTTAGGGAAGAGAAAGCTCCCCTAGTATTAACACTTGCAGGGGATGTCAAGGGCATGAAAATGAGCTGCTACTACTTCAGTAACAATCAAAGAAGAAAAAAGAAAGGTGGGCTCACTGCTGAATGGGGCAGGGAATCTAGTAACAGCAGATGCAGATAGGTCTGAGGAACTCAACACCTTGTTAGCTTCAGTTTTCACCAAAAGGTCTCCCAGGCTGTTGTGCTTTGGCGTCACAACTCCAGAGGAGAAAAAGAACCAACAGTGGATGAGGGTTAATGAGGGGTTTCTTGTGAGAACTCAAACCATACAAGTCAAGGGGGTTAGATGGGCTGCATATGAGGATGCTGTGAGAGCTGGCCACTGTCATAGCAAGGCCACTCGCTATCATCTTTAAAAGGTTGTGGAGACTGGGCGAGGTCCCAATGACTGGAGAAAGGCAAATGTTACATCCATCTTCAAAAAAGGCCAACAGGACAACCTGGGGAGCTGCAGGCAGTTCAGCCTCACTTTGGTGAGGAGTGTGTCATGAAGTGAATCCTCTTGCGTCACATTTCTGAGCACGTGAATAATCGAGGAGCTGGAACACTTGCTCTGTGAAGATACAGGGCTTGTTCAATCCAGAGAAGAAACAGCTTTGGAGGGATCTCCTGGCAGCCTTCAAATGGCTACAAGGAGGTTCACCAAGAAGACGGAGCCAGGCTCTACACAACAGTGCATGATGGGAGGATGTTTATGCAGGAGATAAGGAAAAGCTTTTCTGCTAAGAAGATGGTCAAGCATCAGAACTGGCTGTCCAGAGACGCTGTGCAATCTCCTCCCTTGGAGGTTTCCAAGACCAGACTGGATCAAGCACAGAGCAACCTGGTCTGACCCCAGAGCTGACCCTGCTGTGAGCAAGGAGATTGGGCTAGACAGCTCCTGAGGTCCCTTCCACCATGATGGAGTCTGTGACTCTTTTCCCTCTGGGTCTTCACTTGTCAATGTCACAGAAAACACACGGGTTCCCCATAACAGTGGAAGGAGGTCAGCTTTCTTGTCTTCCTCCAGTCAGAATGGTTCAGATGCAGGGCTTCCTGGCAGGAATCTCCCAAACAGCCCTGATCAATCCTTCGCTTCACTTTTCATTTCCACCTTTTATTTCTCTTCCCTCCTTTAAGTTTCTCTCTTTTGCCATGCTGATCCCCTCCCATACAAACAGCCCACCTCTGCTTACCCTTTCCCCATTGGTACTGTTTTGTGTTGGTTTTGGTCTTGTTTTGTTTTGTTTTGTTTTACACAGAGGAACTTCAGTCCAGAAGGACTTTGAGAAACGTGGGTGATTTGGACAACAGGCACCTCATGAAGATTTACAAGAGAAGTGTCAAGTCCTGTACCTAGGGGGGAATAACCGCACCCAGCAGGAAAGGTTGAGGGACCTGCGCTGCTTTGTCCTGCTGAAGTGGAGGTGAAGGGCAGTAGAGTAGGAGCCTGTGAGTGCTTGAAAGGCAGTTTCAGAGATGATGGAAAGTAGGAAACAGTGTGAGAAGGGGAAACACCATAATGAAGTCTCTACCATAATGAAGTCTGAACATGCAGGAAAAGCAGTATTTTCAATATGAGACCTGTATGGACAACTTCCCTCCTCACCTCCCATTTCTCTCATCAGCCACTGGGGACTTATCTCACTCCTGTTAAAACCTAACATTTTTCCATTCAAGTCTGTAGCTGAATGTTACAGCTCCTACACACCAATTCCCACCTGCTTTCCTTAGACAACTAACTGCAGGCACAGGAGGATTTTTCTTAATTGCAAACAAGCGAAAATAAAATATGATACAGTTTAATCAAAAGTCAAATACACTCCTCAACTGTTTGTTAAATCCAAGCTGCCTCCAGTGAGGTCCACTTTCCACAAGGAATAACCCTCCTTGAACTGTTTCTGACTGATAGATAGGAATGGATAGACAGAAACACAACTAAGGAGTTGTCTAAGGAGACCATCAGACTCCTGAAAGACGAGGCAAGCTTCAGACTCCCTGAAGCTCAGAGCAGCAACTGGAGAGTTGAGAGGTTTCAGATGGATAAAGAGCAAGAGGAGGAGGAAGACTGGAAAATTACAGAAAGTTTTCCAGATAGTCCAGATAGTCTGATATAAAGGAAACTTTATAAATGATCACTTTAATTAGGACAGGTGAAAATACATGAAAGATTAGTGAGATTACATCCACAGCATAATAGACAGAGCAGTGGTAATGCGAAGCCAGGGGCAGGTCACTATTTCTCCTGAGATTCTTACCCTTCCTCAAATTTTCCATTATTTTTTCATGGGAAAATGTTGACATTTTATTAAAAATATTCCACCATTTCAGCTGAGGAAATGGTGCTCCTATTTTTCCTTTAAATGTTGAAAATGGTTCTTCACTTTTTCAGGCAGAGTTCAGGTGTCTAACCACAAGCATCCGGTGGCACCTGGAGAGGCTCTGGTGTATCTGAGATACCTGCCTTGGCCTGGCAGCTCTCACAGGGGACCTGCAGGAGACCAGAACCCCTTGGAGCTGCAGATGGAGACTGGGCAGAGGGGACCAGGGAACCTGGTTACATCCCACACCAATTCTGAAAACTGCTTTGCTTAAAAAAAAAAAAAAAAAAAACAAGAAAAAAGCTTTCAAAAGACCAGTAATATTTCTGTTACAATCAGGCCTGCATCACTAAAAAAGATATTTCTGTGTCTCACACAGAGTCCAGTGGCCCAAAACCACTCATGACCCTGGGCTGTCCATGCCACTCCTCACCCTCTGTACAGAGCGAGTGGCACTCACCAGAGACAGGAGTGACCACTAAACCCACATCCGAGCCCTGTGCCTGTTGGTGGCCTGTCAGGTACGCAGGCACACAGGACCTCACAATCTCTTACCCCAGACAGGAGTCAAGGGCTGGCCTGTCAGCTTCACCCATAGAAGTCACCTCACAGCCACTTTCCCATGCATGTGCCTGCTCCTGGTCCATCACCTGCAGAGACAGAAGGGACCTCACTTTCACCTTTATGGTCATGGGCCTCCTACTCTCCTATGAGCTTCTGAGAAAGAACTAATCTCATAAAAATGTCCCCAGCCATCAGCTTCCTGGTGGCCTATCAGCTGATCAGACACAACTGACCTCATAATCACCCACCAAACCAATGGGCCTGCTGCTGGTCTTTCATGTTCCCTAAGGGAAATGACCTCAGCATGGTCTTGGCTTCCATCCAGTCAGGTATTCATGCAGCAATGACCTCACAATCATCACCTGAGCCATGGGCCTGCTGCTGGCCTATCAGAGGCTGAGACAGAGGTGACCTCACAGTCACCATCCAAGCCATGTAACTGTTTCTGGCCCATCAGCTACTCAGTTCTGAATGACCTCATAATCAGCATCCTAGCCCTGTGCTGCTTGGAGGCCTATCAGGTCGTCAGGCAGAAGTGACCTCACAAACAATTACCTTAGGCATGAGCCAAAGGCTGACCTATCAGCTGCTCAGGTAGAGGTGACCTTACAATCATCTACCAAGCCAACACACCTACTGATGGCCTTTCCTCTTCTCTGACGGACAAGGCTTGTGTTCTTGCTTGGGAGGTCACTTCTGACTCAGCCTCTGATAGGTTAGCAGCGGCTCATGGCTGGGGCATGTGCATGTGAGGTCACTCCTGCCTTAGCAGCTCATAGACCAGCAGCAGACACATGGCTTGGATGATGATGATGAGGTCAGTTGTATGTGCTCAGCTGAACGCAGGGGTTGAGTTGGCATCCTGGCTGGAGATCCTGGCAAGAACTTCAGAAACTGCAGGCCTCCAACAACCTAGTGACAAAAAGTGCTCAGCTGTGGTGGACACCTGAACTGTCAGGCTAGAAATGACTCCCTTAGGGAAGAGAGGAGCATGTGGGAAAGTGAGGACCATAACACGGAAGGGTCTTGCAGAGTTATTTGCATAAAAACACTTCAACTTTGCAAGCTGATTCTCAGCTATGACCCTTCATGTATTTCCTGCTGATTTGCAGGAAACCGCTTGAGCATCAGGCAATGATTCTCAGGGTCCAAAAGCAATGTTGTGATTTGCTTCATTTTCAGCACAAAAAAATAAGCTCTGAGCCCTTGAAACATCACTCACTGTAGTATGCGCATCTGGGAGAAGTGGTTGCAAGAGGCCAATTATTTTCTGAAGAAATACTCTGTCTTTGGAAGTTTTCCCTATTTACCTATCTTGAAAGGTAATGACTGTGGCACTGCTGCTCAAAAGAGGACCTCTGAGCGCTCCATCATGGCAAGACCTTTTCCTTGTTAACTATGCCAGAGAAAAAAGTCCCACCATGTCAAAGCTGTTCTCTGAGGCCTCCTCCTGGAAGTCAGCACCTGGATGTCTTGTTTCAGGGCCCGGGGCAGTGTGCGGTGTGCAGGTTGCAGCAGAGATCCCCAAGGAAGGGAGACCTTTGGCAGGAAGAGATTAGCACACACACACACCCCCCCTTAATTCACTGGATTGGGGGGTTACTCGGATGGTTAATTAAGAGCAAAGAGTTTCTAGGATACTGCCATGTTAGAAGAAAAGAGAGTTTGCACCAATTATGCTTATTGCTAGTACCCCCCAATAAGACTATTAGCAGGAGATAGAGGCAGCTACTATGCCTCTAGTCTAAGCAAACTTGGGATTCGACAGATCTCAGAAGTGTTTTCTTCAAGAAACTCCTCCAAAGAAGCCTTTCTGAAAGATGACCTCTTATAATCCAAATACTCTAAGCTGCATATTTATATGTATTTCACAAGAGATCTGGGATATCTTTGGTTAAGCATGGGACAGGAAAGCCCAAATCAAATAAGGGATGGAAATCATGGAGAATATAAAGAAGAAAAAAAAAAAGAAAAGACAGAGTGTTCTGTAAACATTAAAATTATTTCACTTTTCTTTGTATTTCCCAGCACCTGTGAATTACCTTTGATATTAGCTTCCATGGGTTTTCTTTTTCAGATAGATAGCCTGTATTTCAACCGCAGAAGATGGTGCTTCTGAGTCCTTGTTTTTATGCTTTCCAATTTTACTTGTACAAAGAAGTTACCATTAAACAGAAATGCATGGGGTTTTTTTGCTTCATACACTGTCATTCTAAAAGTAGTACAGACTTACATTAACTCTGATTCAGTATACCATAATAATCAGAGATGTAGCTTTTCCATTTTTCATTTCTTTTCATCCAAAAGGGTGTATTTGATATTATAAAGTGCATTTATGAATACTTGGGAAAATACTCATCTGTTTCCTTTCTGAAGTATATCTGAAAAACTAGAAGTGGTGAATGAATATTTGGGATGGTAATATCTGGGACCCCGATGAACTCCCCAGTTTGGAGTCAGACACTGATCATGAGGGGGAGGCAGCTGCCCGGCTGGTGGCAGAGCAGTGGCTCACCGGACCAAATGCAGCCAGTTTGAAGGGACCACAACTCCTGGCGATTTTAAAGCATTGGAGCTGCAGGATACGCAGCGGCGCTACAGGCAGCAGCCCCGTGAAGGGTTGTCAGAGTGGCTGTAAAGGCTGTGGGACGATGGGGCAGATGCAGTTCATTTTACTAGAGAGGAGCTTGGTCGGATGGAGGCTCTGCCCCAGGGTCCCAGGCTGCACAACACTCTCTGCACCCTGCACCAGCAAAACCAAAACGTTTCCCCTCCCTAATAGAGTGGGTGCTAGGTGCGGTTGTTTAACCTGGCCGACTGCCACAGCAATCGATGGTGGGCTCACCGCGTGGACTACTGTCGCAGCAGGGATAAACCAGCTGTGGCAATTAGGAATGTTGTCTGGAATTTATTCCGCCTGAGTTTACGGGACTGGATCAGATCCCCATGAGCAAAACCATCCAGACTAAGATGCTGCAAACTGCCCCTCCCCATTCTGCACAGGACTCCGTCCCACCAAGGAGGCTCAGTAACCATGAGTGGCCTCGGCAGGGACGATGTGCAAGACTCTCCTATGCAATTAAAACTGGCGATGAGCAAAGCAGACCCCATTAGGGTTTTTGCGTTGGTGGTCCTAATCTGAGAGTTTCCTGAATATGTTACATACTTCTGGGGGTTTGACCACAGGTGTGAAACACTGGTGCTGGCTGACATTCAAGATCTTTTCACGATACAAAAAGCATCAACATTTATTTCATGGCATTGGATATAAACAAAGAGAAAATGAGAATCCCTTGTGCAGTTCTGGTCTCCCACCTCAAGAAAGAAAAGTAGGACTAGCAAAAGGGAAGGGAAAGTTGATGAAGGCAGCAAGACAAATTTCACCATGCATGACATTAGTTACTCCTGTCACACCTTCAACTGACTGCATTCTGAAATGGATCCTCCCAACCGTACCATAGTGGGAAAATTCTTCCTGAAGGCCTTTTCAGTCACTCCTCAAATGCAAATCCTCTTCTTCACGCTGCCAGGGGTGATTTATCTGCTCACTGCCATGGGCAATATGGTCATGATAGCCATCATTTGGCTCAACCAGTTCCACACCAGCATATCTCTTCCCCAGTAGCCTCTCCTTCCCAGATATTTGGTTCCCTTTGCCTCTAAAAGGTTTGTCGGCCTCATCTTGGAGATTAAGACCATCCCATGGCTGCTTGCTGGTTCCAGACCTTCCTTTCCATCTTCCTGGGCACAGCTGAGTTCAAACTGCTTGTTGTGATGTCTTTCAATTGCTGCAGAGCCATTTGCAAACCATCACACTGTATCATCTGTATGAAGCCCTGGCTGTGCTCCGCACTCATCTTTATCCATTGGGTGATGGCATCTCTATCCTTGCTCAGCCCCACCATCTTATATTCCAAGGTACCCTGTGTCCCTGGTAAAGAGACTTTTTCTTCTGTGGCCTCATCCCTTTGATGAGAGCAACCTGCACGGGCACCAGCTACCTTCAAACATGAGCTTTGCTCTCTCCTCTGCTGTGTTGCTGAGCTCCTTCACACTGACCCCTGTGTCTTATGCCTGCACTAGATGCACTGTCCTGAGAATACCCTCTGGGAAAGCCATAAGAAGCCTTCTTCACCTGCATATCTCACACTGCCATAGTCACTGCTGCATATGGTAGCTCCATTTTTGGCTACATGGGGCCTGAATACAGCAAATCCTTTGAACCAACCAAAGCCTGATAAAAGGGCTCAAGAGGGTTACCTCTGTGGTGAGCAGAGAAGCTGCTTTGCTGTAAGCTCTCAGCAGCTTTGCAGGTTCCCCTAAGAAAGTACATTCAGGAGAAGCATGATTTTAGGTGACATCCAGCAGACTAAGAACACAGTCTATGGAGAAGCTCTGTTTCACTGCTTAAAACCCATCATCTTCTCCTCTTGCCCTTGCACTCTTGAAGCATCTTATCTGCGGAGTCATCTGCTCCTTTCCTTTATATGTCTAAAACCAAATGCAAAGGTGGAGGGAAAAACATCAGTATTTATTGCTTATGTTTTCTTTGGACTTCCTTCTGTTAGACACGTTCTTTGGTTTGAAAAAGAAATTAGCTACTAAATTAATTAAGAGGGTGGAGACAGAAATAGTGAGTTTCATCGACTTCATTAGAGGTGTCTGTGAGCAGCTGGTGCCTGTACTCGTTTTCCCTTGGTCCCTATATAGTCAACAAAGAGAGAGCTCTAGAGGCTGGGTCCTCCCAGACTGTAATTGACAGGTGAAAGAAGTGTTACCAGTCTCTTCCAGACACTCTTCTCTCTCTCTCTCTGCACTGACAAGATGGGAGGAAGCTAACTTGCTCAAACCAAAGTGCCCAACTTCTAAAATATAACCCTGCTTAGTATTTTTGTTGTTGTTGTTGTTCCAGACCCTTCCTATTTCAAATAATCAAAAGGACAGCCTTTAAGTTCTTTAAGATGAGAAGATTTCCCCCTTCCCCTAAAGGGAAAGCAAGGCATTTAGGTCAGGACATTTAATAACAATGTTTCCTCAATGCTTCTGGAGAAACAGAGAGGAAGAAGCTGTGGAAGAAAGCAGGGGATTACAGAAGACATGCTCAGTACTGGCTTGTTTTGAAAGCAACAGCCTCACAGAAGTTCCAAGTCAAAAAAGGCAAGGACTGAAAAGTAGAAGGAATAACTTTCAACATACTTATCTACATGGATGGACTGGCATCTGCAGATACTAGTAAGCACTTTTGCTGGGAGATTAGGTTGCCTTTTGAAACACAGATGTGATGGATGTTTGCAATAGGTCAAAGTGAACAGGGAATTTCCCAGGCATGGCATGAAATAGTTCACAACCTCTTTACAATACTGTGCTTGTGAGAAAGAATCCTTTGTGAGTGGCTGGAAAAGGTAGAAAGAAGACAGTAAAATCTCTGAGGCCTCTCAGTGAAATGTGAAGCAGAGAAATCAGGGTGTGATGAATGGCTGAGAGGAATATTTCTGTCTGTGTTACATAGGAAGCAAGCAAGGGAGCAAAGAAGGAAGGATCTCCCCTCCCGTCGAGACTGTGAAATTCTCACACTTGCTTCTTCGTGCTCGTGTCTCAGCAGGACGTACTGAAATTGGGCATGGGAGCAGGAAATGAAACTGTGGTTGCTGAGTTCATCCTGGAGGGTTTCTCAGGGCTTGACCAAAGGCTACAGCTGCTTCTCTCCCTGATCCTTCTAGTCATATACCTGACAACAGTGACGGGGAACACAATGATCATTTTCCTCGTGTGTGTGGCTCACCGCCTGCAAACCCCCATGTACTTTTTCATCAGCAGTCTGGCATTCCTGGAAATCTGGTTCACATCCTCCACAACCATCAAACTGTTGGTGATTCTGAGCTCTGGTAGGAGAACAATCCCATTTAGCAGCTGCTTTGCCCAGTCCTATTTCTATTTTGCCCTGGGTTGTACAGAGTTTGCTCTCCTTGTTGTCATGTCTTTTGATCGCTACGTTGCCATCTGCCAACCTTTGCATTATGCTGCCATCATGAAGCAGCAGCTCTGCACCTACCTGGTTGTTGCTGCATGGGTCCTAGGCTTCACACTCTCGAGTTACCACGTGGTCCTGCTCTCAAAGCTGACTTTCTGTGGCCCCAACAAGATCCAGCATTTTTTCTGTGACAGCTCCCCCTTATTCAAACTGTCCTGCTCTGACACCAGCCTGCTTTGGAAAATAGACTCCGTTTTCCTATCATTTGTATTGCTGGGTTCCTTATGTTTAATCCTGGTGTCCTACGTGCGCATCTTCCACTGTATTCTGCACATGCCATCAGCATCTGGGAGGAAGAAAGCTTTTGCTACATGTTCTTCCCATCTCACTGCCTTAGCCATTGTCTATGGAAGCTGCATTGTTCTCTATGCACGGCCCTCAGAAGGGGTTTCCTTGGAGACTAACACAGTTGTAGCTTTGCTGAACACTGTCCTGTACCCCTTCTTAAACCCCTTCATCTACAGTTTCAGAAACAAGACTGTGAAGCTGGCCCTGGAGGAAGCCCTTGGCCGTGCAAAGGTTTGGCTTTTCCCCCAGTCATGATGCTTTTCATGACAGCAATTCTAATCATGTATCATGTATTATATCACACACACATATATATAGCTATTAAATACAGGTGCCTCAGAGATTTATTTTCTCGTTAGATTGTAGTGTTGAAAGAAAGGAATGTGAATTGCGAGTCTTGGTTACAGAGGGTTATTATAAACAAAATCTAAAAAATATTAATAAAACATTGAATTCACACAGGACTAGGACATAGACTGCCAGTGCACGCTGACACAAGGAAGTTTTCATAAGTCATCTCAGGGAATTTAGTTGAAAACTCTGGGGACAATGTCCAAGGGGTGTTGAGGAAAGTGCAAAACACCTTCTCTCCCTGAATAACAGAAGATGCTAAGCATGAAAATTAAGCTCAGACACTACAATGGGTTCAAATTCATTGGATTCAAATCCATAATACACTTCTCAGTTTCATTAGTGTGATGAAGACAGCCGCACTGATTTGTCAATGATAGCATGCAGATGATAGTTTTCTTATTCACTTTGGAGGGAGATTTCTTAAAAATGCATATTTTCGTAACATACTGTCAGTTTGTCCACTATTAAAAGCCCTGCTTTATCTCCACTGGTGACTCCAGGATGCATTCTCCTGAAGGAAAAAAAAAAGAATGTATTTCTTCTTGGATAATTAGGCATTTTCTACCTTCTTTTTCTTTGTTGAAGGAGTATTTCATGATTGAGAATTATTTCAAATAAACTATGTATGCTTCTATCACACTTTTTTCTTCTTGTGCGTCAATGAAATTATATATTCCCCCCTTATTTTACACTTCTATCTCTATCCATATCTTTACATGGCAAAGGGATGGGCAGAAGCATGTAGTATTGATAAAGGGAAACATATTTTAGAGAAATAATCAGCACACAGAGATCCCTTTTCTCCTTTTATTTTGCAGTCCACAGGGAAAAACAAAGCACAGGGGAAGGGAAAGCATTGCCATTGCTTTACTCCTTTGCAGTTGTTTCTAATCAGCATTTCATTTTGTTAGGGCTTCTGAAGAGCAGAATTACTCTTAACAGCTCTTTTAAATTTTGTGTGTGAGCGTCCCATTTCCAAAGGGAATTCTACAAGGGTAAACTCTTTTTAGGAAAACTGGGTCCAGTTCATCTCTGCAGCCCGTCTCCTCACATGGGACCCCAGGGAAGCTATGGCATTTTGGGTGACCAAAGCTCAGCCCAGCAGAGCACTTGAACACTCTTGGGCAGCTCAGTCATCTTGGTCTGGGCTGGGTCCTTGTGCACCACAGTGAAGGATGTGGTGGCCCTGGGTCTTCCCATCCAGGCCCACAGCTCCACCGGCAACACAGGGTTAGGGGATGCAGGCAGACGACTAGGCTCTGCCTCGGGGTTGAGATAACTGAACAGGGCGTGAGAAACTAGTGGCTATGAGAAATCATTGGACACTGCAGGTAGCAGAATGAGACCCTGCCAAGTTCCAGACAGCACGGTGAGCGATGGCTGCATTTCAGTGGTGGTTAAGGGAGAGTTATATGAGAAAAGGACAAGCGTCACACAGAACTGGCACATTGGGGATCCTCCGGGGAGTAGACTCTTGAAGCACCAGCAGTACTGACGTAATGATATCGGAAGCACCATATGAACCAGGGGTTACCTAGCTAACCATACCAGAAATATTAAACTTGAGTACATAGGCAGTAAAACTGGCACCAATGAAGAAAAAAATACTTAGAGATGGGCTGTTTATTTCAAAGGGGATAAAGCTGGAGAAAGGGAGGGATCAAGCTGCATCATGGAAGAAGCAGCATGGGGAAATGGAGGCAGAGGGAATAAAAGGGGCCAGTCATGTGTAAGCAAGCTGCTGGCAAGGACACTTGTCTGGCCAGGCTGTGTACCTGCTCTCTGCGGTGTAGCCTATCATTGTATTAAATCCTTTTCTTAGCTCTTTTCTGGGTGAGCGTGCTCGCTGTTCTGCGTGAGTGCATGTGTGGAAGGCTTGCAGACGTCAAGGCAGCCAGCTACCAGAGACACCGTACGAGGGTGCCTGTGAGGTCTCCTGCAAGCTTTGAGTCTGATTAGCTGGTGAGCAAGAACAGGACCAGGCCGTTTGTATCGTTCACGTTCATGAGTGCTGCTCATGTCTCCGTGGTGCCTGTAAAGGTACTGTGCCCCTGCCGGAGGTGATTTTTGGGTGGTCCGCAATGTCCATACAGAGTGTGTGTATGCCTCTTGGAAGTACATGCCCAGCCTCGCTGCTGGCAGGACCAGGGAACAGAGAACTGCAGTAGTCTCCCTTCCAGCAGACCAGGAAGGAGGAATCCGTTTATTCAAAAATCCACTGGATCCAGCAACCTTTAACAGTGCAGGCCCTGGAGGTGCTGCAGCTACTTGGTCTTGATGTCGAGGTCCCGCTTCTCCATCACCTTGTGGTTCCCAAGGGCACAGAGGCTTAGGCTTTGGGGTTGCAGCATGAAGGACCAGCTTTAGCACACATCTTTCTAGTTCCCCACTATTAAGTTAAGCAATACAAATACAGAGATTTTATAAATGTTTGGGTCAGTGATCCACTAGAGTCAAAGGGGGTTTTGTTTTGTTTTGTTTTCTGATCAGACTTTCCATCTGCCAACCTTTATCGTAAAAGTGGCTGGGGTTGGACAGGTAGTGCCATATGATCTACCCTCCATTTCTAAACCAACCACAGAAAGTAGCACTATTTAATCAGTCTAAATAGCAGGGGCAATGGCCACTGTTTTGTTGGTGGTGCATAAACAGGACAGTCGTGCTGAGCAAAACTCCATTGTCTGAGGATCTGCTACACATTACTAAACACATCTTCGTCGTGTCCAAGGGTAAAAAAAAGCTGGGGGATATTTAAGACAAATAACTATCTCAAATATCCCAAACCTGTTTTCTCCTTTTGCACAACAAACATTACTCTCATGTTAAGGATGGCAGGAAGGTATTTGGGTCAAGAAACATTTCTGAGCTCTGTCAGGCATTGCACAAACATCTCCATAGCTGCATTATTGACATTTCTGCCTGCTGCGATACTGCAGATAACATGGGCACAAGAAGAAGGTGCCCTAGCTGCAAGCTGATGTGCAGATCTGGGCCAGCACAAGGCCCTGGCTGTTAGTCTTTAAATGGTTTGTCCAGGATTTTGTGAGAGAGGTGCCCAGTCTGCATGGAAAAGCACCACAAATGTAAAAGCTGGGAATGCAGTTTGTATCGTGAAAAGATCTTGAACGTCAGCCAGCACCAGTGTTTCACACCTGTGGTCGAAGCCCAGAAACAGGGAAGGGCTGTATTTGCTGTGATACATTAACATGTGCTGGAAACTGGGACACGTCACGTTTCTTTCCTGGAGGTAGTACTGGAAGTAGCGTGGGATGAAGAAGGGGTGGAAAGGAAAGCGCAGTGAGAACAGGAGTTCAGGAGGGTCACGAGTCTCGGGGACTTTCTGGGGTTGGCTCCGCCCACGCCGGCTCCATGGTCTCTGCAGCAGAAGGACAGTCTGCAAAGCACCACGTCTCATCTCTATGGTCGGCTGGAGGGGCACCCTCCCTACAATCTCTATGGTCAGGTGGCTCCTCTGGGCCGGCCTCCAGCACTTCTCTATGCTCTCCCGGCAGAGGGACACTCTGGGATCCCCCCTCCAGCCCCTTTCTTGGGCTCCTGATGGAGACAAAATTTCAGGGCCACCCGCTCATGGCAGATAATGCCAAAGGCTGTGATGGCCCCTGGATTGTTTGCCCACTTCTGAACAAAAGGCCACGGCCTCCTGGGGCTCCCGTCATGTGCGCGTGTGTCCCTTTGCACAGACTCGCCCAGGCCCCGGGGCAGAGCGGGGCCCTGTGGCAGCAGCACCCCGGCAGCAGCGTTTCCCCACCGATGCTCCCCTGCAGCACAACTCCCGCAGCCCAGGGCCAGCCCAGCGCCACTCCCTCTCGCTCACCACCCTCCGCCCCAGCCAGCAGCAGCCGCCGCAGGCTCTGGCCACACGAGCACACGCCGGGCCGCAGCGTCGCTCTGGGCTCCCTGCGCAGCAGCCGCCAACACCCGCCGCTGCCAAAGCTCCTTCTCCGCGGCCTTGAGAGCGGCGCCGCAGTGGGGCCCGGCGGGGGCGGGGCCGGCAGCACCAGGGGCGTTGGCCATGGACACACAGGCCCCGCCCCCACAGGGCCGGAAGTGCTGCCTCCTCCCTCGGAGCATGCGCACTGGCGCAGAGGAGGGCGGTGAGGGGCGGGGCGGGGGCGGGGCCAGGACTGCCCGGGCCCTGCAGGGAGTGAGGGAAGGGGCGAGAGGCGGCTGGTGCCGCGCGGGGCAGCGTCTCCCGGCGCGGGGCCGCCTGGAGCCTCGAGCCGCAGCACCAGGAGGTGCTGTGCCGGGGCCGAGGGCTGAGGGCCGCGGGCTGGGCAGAGCGAGCGGCTGTGCGTGCGGGGGCAGCCGGAGGCGCCGCGGCCCAGTGTGTGCGAGCAGCTGCTGGGGAAGGCCCGGCCCAGCCTGGGCCGCCTCCGACCCCACGGGAGCCCCCGGCTCTTGCGCCGCTTCTCCTGTCAAGCCAGTGACAGCACCAGGTGGGTTTGGGAGCATAACAGTGGAAACAGAATGATTTTTTGGAAAAAAGACCAAAGTACCCTTCCAATGTCTCCTATTCTTTTTGAAAGGACATAGAAAAAACCCTTAGAAAGTGCTTCTGCTCTCTGTTCCTGAAGTAGAAGTTTTCCCAAGACTTTCTCTTTGCCTTAGCTGATCTAATACTTTGCCTCTTGCCTTCTGCTGAGTGGGGAAGTGTGCGGCTGAGAAGTTTTTACAGACCTAGTTGGTGAGCCCTCCTTTAGCGTTAAGTTATTTAAGTGGGTGTATGAGTTGCTTTTCCACCTTTTATTTCCTCACCCCCTTAGACATTTCTACCCTAGATCTGAGTGTGTTCAAAGCAGAGGTCTGTGCAACACCTCTGAGTGTCTCTTGTTTCTTGGAGATGGTTCTTGTGGCATCTCTGTGAAATCTTCAGAGCTTGCGTTTAACCTGCTGCCAAGTCCCTGCAGCTGCTGCCTGCCTCTGCGAGGGTCAGCCCCACATCTGGCTTCAGGGTCCCCGCGCTCCTCCAGTTCTGCTGGTTTAAGTGTTTGTGGGCTGGTGTGAGGAGGCCAATAGCTGGTGCAGGTGTGAGAGCAGTGCAGGCAGAGCAGTCTGTGATCCCCATGTGTTTAGTGAGCTGGTGCCTGCAGCTCTGCTGGTGCTGCCTCTTCCCCTGTTCAGTCCCCGTCCATGCCAGGCCCTGAGGTGCCACAGTGACTAGGTCTAAACCACGTCTGCAGGTTAACGGTGCTGAACATTGGTTCCCTGCAAGTTTTCTGGAGAAGCTGAATGGCAAGGGAAGGACCCACTGGTTCAAGCACCCAGAAGAAGGTTTTGGTCGCTGCCAAGTCATTGCTGGGCGTTTTGGTGCGGTCAGTTGTCCGCGCTTCCTCCCCGGTGGCAGCAGCCACCTGCGCTTTGTCGCCATGGGGTGAGTGCGGTGCAGTGCCCGCTGCCCTCCCTCGCAGCCAGGTTTCCCGCATGGGGGCCATGGCCGGGTGAGCACAGCTGCAGTGCCCAGCCCGGCCGGGACCCCCAGTGGGGTTCTCCCTGCGGCCCAGCCTGCATGGGGGCAGGGGCAGTCCCCGACTGCTCCATGCAGTCCCTGCCCACTGCAGGGCCAGCCCTGGCCAGGGCACTGGGGCGAGGGGGGCCGTGCCCCCTCTGTGACACGGGCTGTGGTCACAGGGGACATCCCATGTCACGGCAACAGCTGCTCTCTCCCGCGCGGCCCTGGCCTCTCCCCACACGTCGCGGCGAGGCCGGGGGAGCCCAGGCGCTGGGGCTGCTCTCGGCACCACTCTGCTGCGAGGAGCCACCAACCCTGAGCGGGAGCTGGCGAGGGGAGGCTGGGGCAGAGCGGGGCTGCGGTGACATGTGGAGGAGGAGGAGGAGAGGGGCTGTTTCCTCATCACCTCCTACTGCGGGGTAACCCAGGGCAAGGAGGACAAAGATGGAGCTCTGGGACACTGGCCATGGGATGCGGCGTGGGCAGGTGGTGCCAATGCTCCCCACCCATGGTAAGGCCTTCAGGATCTCCTTCCCGGGAGCTGTTGCAGAGACCATTAACTCTGAACATGGCTGTGGAAACCCTGGGCCAGGGGGAGGGTGGACAGGGCTGGGGGCTGCAGCCAGATCCTCCACTGATGGTCCCCTCTGGCTCAGGTGCCAGTGTGGCCGCCAGGACTCCTGGATCCTCGCCCTGATGCTGCCCCTGCTGTCCCAGGGCACCCTGGGCAGAAGTCCCTGCCCCAAGGGTCACTGCTGGCCTCTCAGTGGGCATTGCCCACCCGAGCTCCTGGCGGGGGAAGGAGCTGGAGCTGCTCCGGTGGCTGTGCAGAGCCTGTGTGTGCAGAGATCCCGTAGGGGGAAACTGGCCCTGCAGGGGAGATTCTGGGGGATGCCCTGAGCCCCCAGATTGCCATGGGCACAGCACCGTCCTCTCACTGGGTGAAAATCCCTTGCCAGTGTCCCTAGGGAGGGGGTTCACCCTGTGAGAGCTGCTTCTGGAAGGAAAGGAGACACTTTCTGCTTTTCCTCAGCTCAGCAAGACTTTCTGTCTGGGACCCCGAGCACTGCCTCTAATTCCTTCCTGCAGGCTTTGAGCTCAGGGACACATTGTGGATGTCCCGTGGTAGGATCTGCATGTCCTAATGCCTCTGTTTCAGCTGCAGACCCTCGTGGGGGCAGATAAAGGTTGTAGCCTCAAGGCAGTGCCCACCTCAGCTGCTGAGCCCCTGTCAGGGATGGGGTATGTTTGGGGAGGGGGATGCAGTTCGAATATGCTTGCACTTGTCATCTCCTTGGCGAGGCATGTGCTGAACAGCTGTGAGCTGGCCCCCCCCAGAGCATGACGTGTCTTTCCCTTATTTTCCAGAGACCCTTGCTGTCTGGGAAGGTGTGTCTGACTACATTGTACAGCAGCTGATGCTGAACCAGGTGGGTCTGCCATCGTGGGCCTGCCCAGGAAAGCCTTCTTCTGGATCTTCTGGATCTGAGGGATGATTTCTCTGCTTTGACTTGTATTTTTGAGAGGGTGAAGGGGAGGGGGATGAAAACATCTGGAAAGTTCTTCAGAAGAACTTCTCCAAGGCTTCTCCAAAGCTTTTCTGAGTGCTTCGTCTGTCCCTTTTGTACAGCAGGATTGGGCAGGGCACTGAGCACCATCCCCATGTGCTGACAAGTTACCAGCCTGTCCACCTACCAGTCTCATAATTCTTCTCTTGCTTTGTGTTTTCAGGGAGTGAGAGTTATTTGTCTTGGGACCTTTGGTGTTGTAACTGAACGAGTTGGTGTTGGGAAGCATGGTTTCCTGGCTGTTCGCAGACCCATGTTCTGTCTTTCGAAGACTATTGCAGAGGTTCACGGCCTCACCTATGATAAGGCCCATGCTCCTGGTAAGAAGACAGGCTGAAACTTTTGCTTTGCCTTAGGACATCTTTGGGGTGTGCATAACTGCTGTTCAGCGGTGACTGTTAGAAACCTAGAATTGCTTCCCCAGGTCCTGAGAACAGCTTCAGTTTTTAATTATCATGTCATCATAATGCGCATTACAATTATACTCCCTCTCTCCCTGACTTGTTTAACAGCTGGCTGCATGCCAGATGTACTGGGGCTGCTGCTTCTCCTCAAATTGAGTTAAAACCTTTGGTCCATGTTTATGCCACACTGGAGCTTGTAAAGTTGAATAAGGGCATTCATGCTGGCTCTTCCATTCTCCTTCTACTTTGAAGTAGGTCAAAGGCAGCTGTAGAGAGCCTTGAAATGGAGATGGGGACAATAGTGTGTATGAAAACCCATCAGAGGCCATCTTTGCTGGGTTTGCTGGTCGTCCCTGTGAGCCCTGCAGCTGTAGTGGACATCGGTGATGCCTGTGGGGCAGCAGGAGCTCCGAGTTGCGTTTGGAGTGGGTCTTTCCTTTCAAAGGACTCCACATGTTCTCTGTGATGTCAACATCAGTCTGGCACTTCTTAGAGCTGAGCCTCTGGCACCAAAAGCAGGGATGTTTGCTGTGCAGTTCTGAGGGTGCTGGGGGTGGCTGGAAGGATCTGAAGGGGTGTAGTGCAATGCTTGTGTTTTCCTTCTTTCTTTCACCATGTGATGTGGCACAGCTAAATGTCTCCCAACCTGGAATGCACGGAGTGTGAGCACAAGTACCTGGCACCCACTCCGCCCTCTTGGGAACTGGTCCCCTTTCTCCTCTCCTTGTCCTGCCATCGTGCCCCATGTTCATAGGAGATGGCCAGGCCCTTTCTTTCGATCTCTGTAGGGAAGAAAGCATTGCTGTACACTTGGCACATCCGTTTGCAGAGTACTTTGAACTTCTCCTAGGGAGAGATGACATGAGATTCCTTCAGGAGCTTGACCAGATGTTAAAGAAGACAGCTCTGTAGCACTGTCTTGCTTGAAGACCTCAAAGCTGCCAATGCTCTGTTTTAGCCTGCTCCACTAGTGGCTTTGTTCCTCTTTTTCTGCTTCCTAGGTCATAAGCTCTCCGAGCCCCTGAAGTATGCTCGCATAGCCTCGGACATCTCTGTTCCTCAGAAAACAGTGGAGGCTTGCATAGAAGAGACCATGCGTCTTTTCTCCCGCTGCCTGGAGAGTGGGAAGAATGTTACCCTTGTGTTGAAGGACATTGGCATGCTTGTTATTCAAGGAGTAGATGTGAAAATGAGATTTTACAGAGACTTTCTGAGAAGGCTGAATGGGACAGAGCAGCTGGTAGAAGTTCTTCTTGGGGTAAGTTTTCCATTTCTCCAGCACTACTTGCAGTCCTTTTTTAAATCACAAGTGACTGCAGTTCTATTAGCCTGCCATGACCTGTTTAAGCACATGGACGGTCCTGGCCTACAGTAATGCCAGCTCCCTAGACTCTTTGTCTTGAGCATTCAGAGGATTTGGCAACAAAGACGACCCTGGGAATAGCTGTGCTGGGTCCACCCAAAGATTCATCCAGCCCGGGAGCCTGTTTCCATGTGCTGAGGGAAAAAAGTCCAAGGAAAGGGCAGGTCTTGTGTGTTTTTTCCAGGTAGACTTCCCTCCTTCCAGAAAGCCATGGTTTAGTGCCCTTTAGTGATGACATTTGAACCCATGTGTCCTTTGGCTGTGCCTGGGATGGTAAGGCAGTGAGTTCAGCATTTTCCCCTTAAGCTGTGTAACAATATTTCTGTGCGTCCCTTTGGAAGCTTGGCCTGATCCCTTCAGGGGACGCCCTTGAGCTCTGGTGTGGTGAGGAATAGTAATGGATCCCTCCTCCCCTTGCCTGGATCAGTGGGGATGTCAGACATCGCTGTGAAATCTCTGTTGACCTCAGTCCTCTCTCTTTGCAGCTGGAGGGCCTGAGTGTGTTTCATCTCTCCCATATGGCAGCTGGTCAGAATATTTATTGCTCTCATGCTCTTGCTCTGTAGCGTTTCTAGGTCTGTGTCTGTGTAGGTTTGTTTTTGCAGGGATAATTGCTGAGCCCACTCTCTGGGCAGGAAGCAGAGGCCCAGGCAGACAAAGGCCCATATTGGACCAGCCCCCTGTTGCTGCTGTTGCTATGTTGGTCTAGTTGTGCTGACCAGCTCTTCCCAGTGCCCTGGAGTGTCACCAGCATGAAGGGGGTCTTTCTGTCCTAATGTGTGCATCTGCACGCTGGCAGTCGTGGCTGCAGCATGTCAAAGTGAGAATCATTTGAGCCTGATGCCCTTCCCCAGGTCTCTAGTGCAGCTCTGTCCTTCATGCTGGTCTCTCAGGTGCATCTGGAAAGGTGAGATGTGAAAGCAGGCTGAGGTGAGCCCCTCGAGGGTTAAGGCAGAGATGTAAGCAGGCTGTAGGCCTGTAGGCTTCCCAGCTCTGTCTCTTCCATCGGTCCTAGTCCGTGATGTCTTTTCAGTCCATTCTCTGGGCCAGGGCCTTTTCTCCAGCCTTTGTTGCAGTGGGTCCCAGAGCAGCTGCCCCTTGAACACACCTCAGAGGTTTGGCCTTCCCAGTTGTTACCCGCTTTGCCTCTCCATTCCTCCATGCTGCAGAGGCAGTTGTCTGAATGTTAGGAGAGACTGTGTGGTTAACCCCACATCAAGCCGGCAGGGAAAACGCAGCCGCCAGGAACCCCAGCTAGTGCAATGCCTTCTCGTGTGCTTGCCTCCATCAGCTTCTGCATTAGGAAAGACCTAGTCTCCTGACTGAGTCTCTGGATTCTCAGCCTTGCAAAAAGCCTGACAGTGTTCTTACCCTCTCTCATTAATTTCCTTCCAGCTTCTGTGCTTCATAACTGAGGGACTGTTGAGAGGAGTGGAGAAATTCAGCATTTCAGTGAGGCAGCTTCTTCTCTGAGCAGTGGAAAAGTTTGCTGCCCTTGTGAGCACTGAGATAATTTTCTTGGCATCACCTCACACGTGTCTGTCACTTTGCAGATGCCAGAGATGAGGGATTCAGTCCTCTCAGGCACCAAAACCGCTGCTTCTCAGCCCCATTCTGGTCAGGTCATCATCTTTCCTGAGTGAGTATGTTTGCTTCTTAGCCCCTGGGTGGCCAAGCGAGCAGCTTCTCACGGCATGTTTGGTAGCATTGTGTTGCCAGTGCTTGTGAGGGCTGCTCAGAAACTCATCTGAGAGTAACTCTTTGAAATGTGCATCAAAGTGCAGGTCCCTACTAGTTGCTGGCTTGGGACATTTTCATGTCTTCTGTGAGACCTGCATGAATCAAATGTGTCCTGAATGTGTTTCCTTGGGTCAAAAGTTTTTTGTGGGAGGCCTATCTAGGACAAAGTGAAGCGTGTGCCCAGGGGGGTTTGGCGAGCTTTCTCCTGGCTCCCATCATGCTCAGTGTTTTGTTCCATTACTTGTCTGGGAGATGGAGGTTCCTTTCTACAGATGGATGGACATGAGCTTGGGAGGGCCTGCAAGAGATTTGGAGGGTGAGACAGGAATTAGAAATGGTGCTGGAAAGCTGTAGAAAAGGAGACTATTGTGTTCTGCCTGGACATGAACATTGAACGGGAGATGGGAGATGATCCCAACAGCAGCAGAGAGGATCTGGGTTAAAATGAGCTTTCTCACAGGAAGGCTAGGAAAGCCCTCGAAGAGCCTGATGAGGAAGCTCATGCCCCTCTAGCTTCTGGAGGTCTTCACGATGTCACTCAGCTTGCTACTGCACTCCTCCAGCATCTGGCGTATTCTTCATATTCTGCTTTGGAAAAAGATGGACTTCCCAGTAGCTCCCAAATGCCCCTGTGTCCTCATTATTCACCCAAGGGGCAAAGGAAGTGTGGTGCCCTCCCTTTAGACTGGTTTCTTTTTCCTGTTTCCAGGTACAAGTTTGAGGGTACGGCTAGAAAACCACCCGTGGCACCTGTGAAGCCGACCCAGGAAGAAGAGATGGGAAAAGATGAGTCCAGTGTCAAGAAAGGTAATGAAGCAGCTGGTTCCTGGCAGGGGTTTGTGTCTTCTCCTTCTGTCCTCTTTGGCAGGGCATTGGAGCCAAGGTGACAGTGGGATGGCTCAGGTAGCATGAGGCACTAGAGGTGATGCTGCTTACCCAATATGGGAAATCTCAAGTGACTCCTGAGGTAACAAGACCTCGGGGCAGCCCAACACTCCCACCTGCAGCTGATACCTCCAAGTTAAACTTTCCCCCATTTCCACAGGACTCTGCCCTGGCATGCACTGCAAACTGCTCTTCCATTTGAGGCATTGGTGCAGAAGGGAGGCAAACTTGAGGATTATCCTTGGGCAATGTGAATCCTAAATTGTGCCTGGAGCTGTATGTAATGGAGGGGCTGAGCTATTTCATGGAATCAGTGTATTTTCAAGTGGTGGGAAAAGTCACCTTGAGCAGATGGTACAAAGTCTGGTAACCTATGCCAAGACTTCCTTTCATTTTCAAAGCAAGGAGTTCTTACCTTTCTTTCTGAATTTCTCATAAACATCCCCAAAACAGTGCCTTTGAGTTGACTATGTCGCCAGAGGAACTGCAGGCATATGAGATCAGTAGACAGATCCAAGGATCTGCTCCCCTTGTGTGAAATTGTTGCCCCCAGAGAGGCTTTGTTCATTCACCAATACATCCCGGCAAGCCTCCTTTTTCATAATGTGAATAAGATAGAACATGAAAGAACAGAAAAAAACAGTGCCACAGGAAATGATGTTGCACAGTAAAAACTAAAAGAAAGAGAGAAGCCATTGTCCGGAAGGGCCAAAGACCACCCAGGAAAGAAGACATAAAAGGAATCAGCTGGAGGCCTGACAGTTTTATCACAGGCTTGATCAGATCTGCATATCCTTCCTTTTCAAAAGGTCTCTGCAATTCTATCCTGAGGTGTTTTCTTGTCTCCTGCTTACAGGAAATCTTCCTGCCCAGCGCCTCCTCTTGAGAGGGAGGCATCCTCCAGCCAAAATAACAGCTCTGACTATGCAGAAAGGAAAGGGGAAGAAAGCTGAGGGCAAAGCACCTCATGGCAGGTGAGACACTTGGAGGAATGGATGAGGGTGACCCTGGACTCTT
The DNA here is from genome assembly GCF_036417845.1 of Apteryx mantelli. NCBI lineage: Eukaryota > Metazoa > Chordata > Aves > Apterygiformes > Apterygidae > Apteryx > Apteryx mantelli. The sequence continues at coordinate 6,271,586 of NC_089997.1, forward strand.
GTGCTTGTTTGGGTGAGATGCTTCCTCTGGACACCAGGTTCATAGCAGCTCTGAATATCTTTTATCACATGTCGCGGTGACTCCTGATCCCTCGATGGCAAGAATGCCTTTACACCACTTTCTCCTTCTTTGACACTGGGTCTCCAGGAACAATCAGTTTTCCATACCTAAACACACAGCAGCTGAGACCATCAAGCAGTGTTTAATATATTTGCGAGGACGGGGTAACTGTGTCTCTTAGAGGCTGTCTTTATAAAGGACCCTGCTGCTCTCCTTGCCACATCAAGACAGAGCCTGTATCTGGGCATGCTGAGCATTCCTGCAGGCACATCATGCAGCCCTGGGCATTTCAGCTGGGGGTGATCTCTGTCTCTGCCCAGCTTGTGAGTACAGGACGGAGACCAAACTCCGCCTGTGCTCACACCACCTCCCCACAATGTGTATTTTCAGCGTGCTGCCAGGCATCCAAGGGAGCTGCTCAAGGAAGGTGGAGCGAGGCAGGAGGAAGGGCAGTGCTGAAGGCATGCCGCCACCTGAGAAACTGGTTACAAGAATCCAGAGGTGGCCAGGAGAGGTACGTGCTACTGACTGAGGTCCTCCTTGTGCCATATGGACTTGTGGAAAAGCGCAGTTCTATGGGCAGTGAGTATGAAAGACCCCTTCCTGCATGTTCATTTGGCCATTGACCGACCTTGTCAGGCCTTGCTTTAAAAGGTGCAGGTCATGCTGTAGTTTTGCCATGCATTTGTCACTGCTGCATTCTCAGGAAACACCTCAGAAGAACACCCCCCCCCCTTTGGCCCTGTTTCTGGAGGGAATGTACCTGCTGGGCCTTTCAGGGATAGAAGATGGACAGTATCTGTTTAGCTCAGTGATCATTTAGCTCATTGGTCCGAGCAAATATGTGATTTGCAGACCTGCCAGTATTAGCTTAGGGGCATAAGAGCACTGACAGGAAGGCTCAAGACAAGGGGCAGAAGAGAGGATGAGAAATGACCTTTGCACACTGGAAAATACCAGATGCCAGTAATAATCTTTGCTGTTTCTTTTCTATGGTCCTCCAGGTGGAATATCACTTCAGAGTAATGGGGGAGGGGATTCTTGTCTTTCCTCCAATCTGAACCCCTGGGAAGATTTCCCTTTCCTGTGCCTTTTGCTGAAGAGACAAGCAAAGCAAGTGAAGAGAGAAGAGCACTTTTGGAGAACTCATTTGAAGAAACCCCAGTACTTCCTCTGGAGCTGTTTTCCAGAAGCATCTCTAAGAGGCAAGGAACCATGAGGAAGGGGGCTTGTGGTCCAAGCGAAGTCCCAGTGTTATTAAAGTCCCATAGTTGGGCTGCCAGCTGTTGGGGAAGCTCAAGTGAGGCCATGAACACTGATACTGAGAGTAAAAGCTGAGGTCCTAAGGGGTGTTTGGGGTCATTTGATCTGACCTGCCAAACCTCCCAGTAGGGTTTCAATAAAAGTTCCTGCTCTGCCCATGGCAATTTCTTCCCCTCATTTGCGATGCTATGGGAGATGTCCGACTGAGATGGAGGGGTGAGCAGGCAGCCTGGCCCTTGCCCTCTGAAGGGCAGTGGGCCTGTGAGGGAGAAAGTTTGCATTTGTGGAAAAGGATGGGATTTGTATGGCAAGAGACAAAGCAGAGTGCAGAGCGGGGTCTGTCCTTGGCGTCCTGGCCCAGCAGATGTAGAGGGAGAAGCGCTGAATGCGAGTGGCAGGGAGGGGGCTGTTTAACCAGCTGCGCAGGGAGCAGGGACTTCAGTGTGAGGAAGAGCACAGAGGGACCTGTCTGGGACCCCTAATGAACATCCCTCTGCATCAGCTCCTTCCTGCTGAAAGGGCGCAAGGCAGGGCAGAAAGGCAGTGACTCCCCTGGGGTCTAGCAGGGAGGCTAAAAGCTGCCTGTAAAACCATGACTTCACAGCAGCCCCAGATCAAAGACTGGCAGTCAGGTTTGCTCTCCAAATTTACTTTCTTTTTTTTTTTTAATATCTCCTGAACATTGCGCACAGACTTGCTTTTGTGTTCTCTATCCCCTCAGTACCAGCTCACGGCACAAAAAAAACCCCTTTCCTTACCCAAATGTACTCACCCATCAGGCTGCCCTGCCCAGCCCAGCTGCAGCACCTTGCAGCCTCCTGTCCCTGCACAGAGGGAGAAGCCCTGCTCCTGCGGCCCCACATGCTGTGTTGGCCATCTTGGCAGCTCTTGCTGCTGCTGAACCCTGCTCTCCCATCAGGAGCTCAGCTATGACTGCGACCCAGGATGTCCCGCTCTGTCTCCAGACTCAGCCTCTCTCCAGCCAACAAGTCAGGCTAAGGATCAAGCACAGACTGGACAGAGAGTGCTGTCCTCCACCCTGAGGTTTTGCTTGGGGCGGATGAAGGACTGACCCTGCCACAGGGTGGGGAATCTCTGGCAGAGCTGTCTGCACATCAGGCAGATGTGTGAATCACTCCCATGTCCCCACACAGTCTCTGGAGCGGGCACTCAGCTGGGCTCTTTCCCTGCCCCATGGCACTGCACCCTCCCTTCTCCCCATTCAGTAATGAGATGTACAGACACAACCACCTGGCACTACACACACTCTTCCTTCTTCTGTCCTTCCCATCAGGCAAGGGGATGGGACAAGTCAGCTCAGCTCAGCGTCAACAGGACACATGTATATCACATCCTTCGTGCTGCTCTCCAGCCTCTCTGGCCATACCACATGGTCTAGAAAGGATGTCCCACAGCAAGATGCATGTCCCAGCCAGCAGCAGATCTGCTGTCCCAGAGCTGGGACATGGTGACTGTGAGCAAAACCCAGGGTGCTGGGCAGCACAATCCCCCAGGCACCCCACCAATAGGGCAACATCCCTGGGTGGGTTCGAACCACCAACCTTTCAGTTAACAGCCAAATACGCTACCTGCTGCGCCACAGAGACCCCCACCTAGTGCTCTCCTGGGGCAGCTCCAGTGTCCAGTTCCCGGTGCTGTGGGAATGGGAATGTCCCTGATCCCAGGCACATCCCCAGCCCCAGGGAAGGGGACACTGCCCTTTGCCCACTGCCAGGTGCTGGTGGGCAGAGCAGTGCAGAGGGAGGCCTAATACCTAGGTGAGGGGCTGTGGGCAGCTCCCTGCCCAGGATCGGCCCTGCCTGCTTTCATGGCCCTTCCAATGCACACCCCAGGGGGTAACTGGAGCTGTGGGCACATCACCCTGGGGAGGGCATTTCCCTCATCCCATTTGCTCCTGCTGCTGGCATTGAAGACAGGGGTGACACACACACAGGAGTGCTGCACGGGGTGGCAGAGGTGACTCAGGGAAGGAGTTTGCTCCTCTCCATTGACCCTCCCTGGAAGGGCCAGAGTGTGGGAGCAGCGCCTGCAGCAAGAGTCTCCTCCTGCCCCTATCAGCTGCAGAGATGTTGAAGGGGCAGCACTCCATGATGCAGTCCTGCTCCAGGACCAGTCCCAGCTGAGAGGCGATCTCAACTTCCCCCATCCCAGCCTGTGGCCCAGCAGGAGGGTTCAAATGCTGCTTTCTGCTGAGGCTCTCAGGGCACCAGGGGCCAACAGGGCTGTGCTTGTCAGGGGCACATCATGGGACAAGAGTATGTCCCACCCCTCAGCAGGCTCTTAGGGGATGTAGCTCAGTGAAGAGCACCTGCTTTGCATGCAGGAGGTCCTGGGTTCAATCCCCAGCATCTCCAGGGGAAGCTTTTGTCCTGAATCTCCATCCCTCCCCCTCCAACAAGGGTGAGGGCTGGGAACAGGGTGCATTGCTCCTCTCCAGAATTTGTATGCTTGCCCTCTGACAGGGTGTCATGTGGGAAGTGGTGCTCCGCATGTGGGAAGAGCCCAGGCAGGTCATCAGAAAGCCTGCCCAGGTGAAATGACATCATTATGTCACTACTATTGCAACAACCTGATTGGCCAGCAGTAGGCAACAGGCAGGAGCTGAGGGGTCATCAAGTGCATCTCAGGAGAGATGGCAGCCCTGTGAGACAAGGGTCAGTAGCATGCACGAAGGTGAGAGGACTGGATGCTGGCTGGGAGGTTATTTCAGCTGCAGCAGCAGGATTGCCCTGGGCAGGCACTGTGAGGGCATCAGGCTCATCAGATGCACCTGACCATGGGAAGTGAGAGCTCAGCAGGAGGGGAGAGGGGAGGCAGGTGGAGGTGCCAGCTGGGACATCACTGGTGAGTCACTCCTGTCCCAGCAGCTCCTGGCCAGCAGCAGGTGAGCAGGCACTGGGGTCACTGCAGGTGACAGGAGCTGATTCAGCAGCTGGGGAGGTGGGAGTGAGAGCAGGAGAGGGAGCAGGAGAGGGAGAGGCAGACAAAAGCACAATGGCTGGTGTGTTGGTTGTGAGGTCACTTCCATTACACTTCCCTGATTGGCCAGCAGTGGGCAGGTGGCATTATGAGGTCACGAACAGCATCACAGAGGCTGCCCATCAGCAAGGAGAGCTTGGGAGGAGGCGGGAGGGAGGGAGGGACAGATGAAGGTGACATTTGTGGCTTTGATTGTGAGGTGTCTCCTTTCACAGCAGCTGATTGGCCAGCAGCAGGTGGGCAGGATATGTGAGGTCATCAGTGGCATGACAAAGCCCATGAGGCTGAGGTGAGAGCCTGGAGGGAGGAAGGAGGGAGAGGCAGATGACCATGATACTGCTGGCATAGTGATTGTGAGGTCACCTCTATGAGTGCAGCCTGATTGGTCAGCGGCAGGCAGGTGGGTGGGCACTGTGAGGTCATGAAGGGCAGGAGGAAGCCCCCAGGAGAGAGGAGAGTTCCTGAAGGGGGCGGGGGCGGGGGCGGGGGCGGGGGCAGGGGCAGGGGCAGGGGCAGGGGCAGGGGCAGGGGCAGGGGCAGGGGCAGGGGCAGGGGCAGGGGCAGGGAAATGTAGCGTGACTGGAAGCTGGTTTGTGAGGTCACTTCTACTGCAGCAATCTGATTGGGCAGCAAGCTGGCAGGCACTGTGAGGTCACGAAGCAGGTCAGAAAACCTTCCCCTTGGAGAGGAGAGCTCAGGGGAGGGGAGAGGGAGAGATGAGTTAGAGCGATGTGTTGGATGTTTATTGTGAGGTCATTTTCTTGCATCGGCTGCATTGGCCATTAGCATGTAGGTCAGCAGGGAGGTGTAGTGAGGTCATCGAGAACATCAGAAAACTCCCCAGAGCTGAAAGGAGAGCTCAGGGAGAGGGGAGAGGGAAGGCAGGTAAAGGGGGACAACACTGGGATGAGGATGTCACTTCTTTTGCAGTGTGGTGAGATCTTTGGAATTGAAGTTATGCCTGTGATACAAGGATGACATTCAAATTTATCCGATATAGTCCTATATCAATGGGAGTGGATCGTGTGTGCTCTGGAGTGGTTACATGGGACCACAGGCCAGCTGGATTATTAGGATTCACTGAAACACCCCCCTGAGGGACTGTCACCTGACCCAGGTGAAGATGCTATTGCAAGGACACTTCTGACAGAGAATAGCATCAACGGCTGGACAGCAACCAAGCAATCTTGTTCAAGAGGTTTGGATTCCCCACATGAGCATTATCTAAGCAAAAGATCCAAAGGAATTAGATTTTTTTTTTTTTTTAAACAAACACTTTGTCTATGAATGTCTGTGAAGCAAACAAATCATTTTGATCCATTATCTTCTGGTTATGGACCCAGGCACTTGTGTTGTGCCCCTCTGCCCCTTCTGTGGGCTCTGCATGGAGCTTCAGAGCAGGCATGCTGTTTCCTGCAGCCAAGGTGAGAGATTTGGACCTGGCAAACAACATCTGGGCATGCCAAAAACATCATCCGAGGGATGAAACAGGCATGTCTTCATTTTGTCACTCTTTGTCCATCTCTGGCCCATGTCCATGTGTGTGAGTGTAGTGATATTTCTGCAGCTGAGCAGAGAGGTCCCTGCTCCAGCCCTCGGAGAGAGCGTGTCCTTCATGTGAGGGCTGAGCCCAGCCCTGCATGTCCCTGTGGGGAAGGGCAGGGCCTGATGCAGCCCCAGGACAGGCTGAGCGGGTGCTAACCCCATGGTGGAGGGGCCATGGGGCTGAGCAGAGCTGGCACCACTTGTCTCCAGACAGACTGTGGGAAGCCCATGGGAGAAGGGTGTTCAGAGAGTGAGAACCCTGTGGAGGTGAGTAATGCCCATGGGCGCTGCAAACCCAACCCCGTCCCCATGGGAAACCCCCACTCCCACTGGACTCAGGCTTGAGTCCTGCATCTCCCACAGGGAGAGATGGGCCAGGGGCTGGGGAGGGAGGGAGGGGGCTGTCTCAGGGCAGGGGCTGCCAGCAGGGAGGCTCCAGGTCCTGGGGACAGAGGTGGTGTCTGAGCCCCAGCTCCCCCCAGAGCCCCCAGGGTCTCCCCTGCCCTGCCCCACCACCCTGGGGCTGTGCTGGTAACACCATGGGTGTCCCTGGCAGAGAGCAGTGCATGTGGGGCCAGAGCCAGGCTGAGCAGGGCCGTGTTCCCGGCAAGGGGCAGGAGGGCAGGGCAGACCCTGAGCGGGGCCGGCACAGCCCAGCTCTCCTGCAGCCCAGCCGAGGGCTGGACATGGCACCAAGTGCCAGCTGAGCCCTGCGCTCCTTGCGGCTGCGCAAGTCCCAGAGCCCAGGGCTCATGCAGGGCCCCTGTCCAGCCCCGAGGGCAGAGCGGCTGGTCTGGGAGCAGCGAGGGGAAGGAGCAGGATCTGGCCTTTGCTCGCACTGTGCTATGGCCCTGAGGTATAAATCTCCATCTTTGCCACAGCTCGGTGTGGGCAGAGTTCCAGGGCAGAAGAGGCTGGTTAGGGGCACCTGGCGCAGGACGAGGTCCCTGCAGAGCGGGTGCTCCAGCATGGAGGTGTCTGCCCCAGAGCAAGAGCCCCTCTGTGCCCCAGTGTCCTCCTGCCCTGGCACATGCAGTGCTGCTGGGGCTGAGCCCTGAGGCCACTGGGACAGATGTCTGAGACCCCTTGCTGAGCAGTGCTGATACTTTTCCCTCACACGTACCCTGGGGGTCTGGGCTCCTCCCGTGATCCCTCCCCAGCTCTGCACACACGGCCCAGCCATCCTGCAAGGTCCCCGGCACCAGGGCTCCATCCTGGAGAGGAGCCAAGACATCCCCAGCCCCAGGACATGCTGCTGCCCATGGAGGGTCAGTACAGGGCCTGGGGCTGGAGGAGTTCCCAGCACAACACGGGGAAACGCTGCCATGGAGAGGGTGCTGGTGACAGCTGCTGGCTCCCTCCTCTCCTCGAGGGCAGGATCCTGCTGTTTGCAGCACCACTGAGTTGTGGCTGTTCCTGGTGGGGGAGGGGGGGGGAGGCCTGGCTTTGCCCTGCCCCAGCTGGGGGGATGGAGGGGGCTCGCACAGCCCCACTGTTGGGCTGTGGCTTGGCTGCTGGGGCAGAGGAGACCTGCCCCTCCTGGGACCCAGAGCTGAAACCCTCCTGTGAAGCAGAGCCAGCGCTGGGCAGCACTGGGGCTGGGGACGTTATCCTCTGCCTCCCTGAGAGAGGCACCAGACCCTGGGCAGAGACGTCCAATTTTGTCTCCTGGCCTGATAGTGCCTGTTGCGGGGGAGAGGCGAGCTGTGCTGGGGCAGCTGGGCAGGGAGGGCTGATGGCAGTCGCGTGGCCCCATGCTTTCCTGTGCCTGCCAAGGCTGAAATCAGTAAATGAGTGGAGGATGGGTGCATAAGTGGTGGGGTGGGGGGATGAGAAAAGGAAGGAAAAGAAAAATGCAAGGGAAAAAGTAGGGAACATAAATAATTTCAGTGTAGGAAAGGAAAATTAAAGCAGGAAGAAAAGCTGCTCTCAGAAACTGCCAGTTTAGTCACAGAATCCCAATGTTTTTTACATACGGGTATAGATCATATAGATTCAGCTATAGATGCATCTGGTGACTCCTCCCCATTCCAGGAGATCTCTCCAAGTAGCTCAGGTGTCAGCTCAGTGCAGGAAAGGAAATGAGCCACGGTGAAGGCGGAGTGTGTTTTTGTGCGCTTGGCCTTAGCCCCACTGCCCGTCAGTGTGTGGCATGGGGAACCTATCAAGAAGAGCCAGCGGGGTGCGGAGACCCCCCCTGGCTGGAGGAGGGAGGGCAGTTTGGGTGCCAGATGCTGCACAGCTGTTGAACCCTCCTCCCCACTCAGCCCCTGTATGAGAAGTTTCTCACCTGTGGGTGCTGGGGCGCAGTTGGTTTAAAACCGGGCCTAGGACCAGGGATCCTCTCTTAGCTCCCATCGGCAACTGCTTTAGGAGTGGACATGAAATCTTCTCTCCATGGAAATATGCCCTTGTGAGCATCCTCAGGGATGGGCCTGTCCCAAGGCCAGGGGCTGAACCGTGACTTTGGGCTGGAGCCCGCATATTGTGGTGGTCCCTTCTCCACCCCACTGCCCTCTCCCTCTTCTGCCTCCCACCCTGCTGAAGGAAATGTCCTCTCCTGTCACTGACTGCTCCCATCCCCTGTGTCTGCACGCAGATAGTCCCCTGCACAGACCCAAACTGGTGCCTCAGCTGAGGCAGCTCCTTCTTCTGCCCTTGCAGCCCATCACCAAGAAGGCAGAGGGGTGGGGGTGGGTGGGAGCAGGAGAGGGGTCCCAGCACTGCCCGCAGCCCTGGTGCCTCACAGTCCCTGCCAGGAAGGAGCCAGCTCTGGGCTGTGCCAGGAGTGCTCGGGGGTCCGTGAGGGCCACGGGAGCCAGAAGCAGCCCCTGGAAATGGGAGACCCCGCGGAGCCACAGGAGGGGAAATCCCAGCCCCTGGCACCCCAACAAGCTGCTCTGCGCCATGTGCAGGGGCAGTGGGAAGCAGATCTGCCTCTCAACTGCTGTGGGGAGGTGATCCCCAGGCAATGAGCCCCTCTGGGGCTGGCTGGAGTGTTCAGGGCTCTGCTGTCACCTCCAGGCTCACTGCTGTGGGGCCACAGCCCAGGATGAACCCTGTCAGTGCCTCTCGGTGGTGGCCTCCGTGCTTGGGACTAGGGTGGTCCAGGCAGAGCCCCTGGCAAAAGAGCAAGCAGGGGCACTCCCAGGGTGAGGGGACTGGACCTCCCTGCCCAGGGGGGCATTACGGGACCCTGCAGAGAGACCCAGTTTGGCTGGAAGCTCTGTGTGTGGTTTGCAGGATGGAAATGTCTCTGCCAGCAGGAATATCCTCCAGCTGGACTGTTCACTATTCCCGCACTCCAGGGTCCATGGGCACTTGCAGGTGCACAGCCTGTCTCAGAGCCCGCTGGTCCCGAGATGTGTCCCTTCCCCACTGCTGGTTCTTGGCGCTTCGCCCTCCCTGATCAGCCTTGGGGAGACACCCTGACACCTGGGGAGGGAAGCACCAGCTCTGGATCAAACTCCCAAATGGTTTTAATAAGAACAAATACCAATGCATGGCATAGAAGTAGACAAATAAAAATAGACAAAATGCCCAGCTCTTTCTGCTACCAGTGGGAGAAGGAAGACTGGTCTCTGGCACTCATGGCTCTCCCAGCTGCACAGACCTCTCCTCTGTCTCAGGTGCACCCAACCGCATGGCAGGGGTGGGCTCTCCTGGCCCTGGGCTCAGGGACCTTTGGGCACCAGGGTCCAGTCTCTCAGCCTTGGCGTCCTCATGGGGATGTGTCAGAGTTGCCTCTTCAGCATCATCGTACCCTGTGTCTGTGGGGAGCAGGGATGGGGCGTCTCTCTTGGCTCCTGGGGCCCCATCACTTCCCCAGGAGTGCAGGCTCCCCTCTGGAAGCAGCAAGGCCGGTGCATTGCAGTTGGCTTCATGCACGTGCCCCTCCTGGGCTGTAAATCCCCTTCCTCTCCCTCCTCTTACTGTCCCAAGATGTCCGGCCCCTTATCCCACCCCAGTTTCCATAGCAGGAAAACTCCTGGCGCAGGTTCCCTCCCTGTCCCGGGAGGTCGGGCTCTCAGTATGCAGTGACTCTCTGGGCACTGGGGATGGCACCCCAGGATTCAGCAGCACTGCACTTCCCCCTCACCTCTCTGAGCCTCCCCAGGCCTGTTTCCCTCCTCTGCTTCCCTGGGCACTTCCCAGTCTCGCTGCCCAGGAACAACATCCTCCCCGGGGTCAGAGACTTCCCTGGCATCATCATAGCCGTCTGCTGGGTCACCTCTGGGCAGGACGGGGACATCTGAAAGGAGAGGGGAGCTGGTGGCAATGAGAAGAGCCCTCCTGCAGAGCGGAGGAAGGAAGGACGTGCAGGAACGAGGGGCTGAGACACTGGTGTTGGCAGGGCCACAGGAGACTCAGCATCCGTCCCACCTCCCCCGGGGTTGTGGGAGCGTGCATAGGGCAGCGGGGATCCCTCTCGCCCAGCCACAGGGTCGGCAGTGCTGGGCTCTGCACCGGAGCTGGCTGTGGAGACACTGGTGCCTTGAGGCATGGCTCCTTGAGGTAAGCTCAGGGCCTGCTGGAGGCAGGGACAGGTTGAGCCCAGGAAGTCCCCCTGCGACCCCCCAGGGCTCAGGGCTGCAGACTCCCAGCTCAGACGGGCATGTGTGACCCTCACATGCTCTGCAGGGCTCTGGATTCACTCCCGAGGGTGATTCCTCCCCACCCTGACAGAGACACTCAGTGACACTGCTGTCAGTCACACAGCTACAGGGAGGAGAGACCAACCCTTCCTCTGCCTCACCCTCCATTACCTGGTGCTGACCCAGGACCGTCCTCCTCCTCGCTGTCCCCAGGCTCGGGCTGCAGCTTGGTCAGGGACCCCTCCAAAGAGGAGCCTGGCGAGAGGAGCAGCGGGTGTTATTGGGGTGAGCCCTGCTGACCCTGCTCATGGCCAGCACTGCTGGGGACGGGGACCCACACAGCAGGGACTGCGCGGGGAGGAGGACTCGGGGCTCGTCCTGCTCCCATGGGACAAACCCCATCTCAAAGGGCCTTTCGGAGCTGCCCTGGGACAGCCCCTTCCCTCACCCACCAGGTACAACCCTGGACAGGCAGCCCGGCAGGCAGGGAGGAGCTGTGCCCCGGGCTGGGATGGGCAGAGCTGGTAGGGAGGAAGCTCCTCACTGGGCTGCTCTCCCCACAGACCCTGTGGCCCAGTGCTGTGGGGACCACTGGCCTGGGGGCTGCCAAGGTCCCATCCTGGGTCAGGGCTGGGGGAAAGGGCCCTGCAGACGTGCTCCCTCCAAAGTGGACCCACACCGACCTGAGCGACCGAACATCGCCTGCTTCTCCCATGTCAAGCTGTAGTCGATCTCCTGGTACACGGCCTCAGAGAAGGGCTCCAGAGACCTCCTGGAGCCTGGCGACAGAGGCAGGGTCGGCACAGCGACATGGAGACAGGAGACCAGACTCCAATGTGGTCACCCAGCCCTTCCCCCCAGACCAGACCAGCACTGACCCCACAGCCCAGCCCCACTGCTCTGTCCAGGCACCACTGCCATGTCCCCAGTGATACCAACGTCCCTGTGGAGATGGTCTGGGACAATGTCACCCTCACCCTGTCCCTTCAGAGACAGCCCCATGCCCCTTTTGGCCCCGAGTCTGGTCCCTGATCTGACCCTGGAGCAGCTCCCACGGCTCCTCTCCCAGGGGAGCTCCCTGCTCTCTGCCAGATGGGTCCATAACACAACCCTGCCCTGCCATGGGTGGGCAGGGCTGGGCAGAGAGAGCAGCCTGGGGACCGGACACCCACACTGAGAGACCCCGCTGCCTTGGGCTCCTCCCGGCGCTGCTTCTGCCCCACAGCTTCCTCTCCAGCGCTGCCCAGGGCACAGCCAGCAGCATCCTCAGATGTCTCCTGCTGCTCCCGTCTCCCCGGGCCTCTTGCTGCCATTTCTCTCCTCGTCCATCACCATCTCCTCCTGCATCTGGACTCTCTCCTCCCCTGGTTGCTGGTGTCCCACAGCCAGACAGTGGAGGGGCAGGGAATAGGGCAGGAGGCAGCACCCCCACCCCAGCTCCATCTGTGCCCCTCACAGACACCCCACAGCACCCGCGGGGCTGCCAAGAGGCATCGCCCACCCTGGGACCGATGGGGAAGGACCCACCTCTGCGCTGAGCCCTGGCACTTCGCACTTGTCCCACCAGGAGGGCCAGCAGCAGGCAGAGCAGGGCCCCCAGGATGATGCAGATGACGACAGGCACCGAGATTCTCCCACTGTCCCTCGCACGGCCCTGGATGGGATCTGCATGGGCAGGGACATGGACAAGGCAGCCCCTGGCCTGGGGGAGGTGGGGGTCCAGGGGCATCCCAGTCCTGACCCCCCCCACACACACATGGCAGCAGGGGGTGGGGGCGCAGGGTTGGGTCACAGGGCAGTTCCCACCCTGCTGGCTGAATCACAGCCCTCCCCAAAGCCACCCGCTCCCACCCCAGGGCCTCCTCTCCGGGGCTTCACACCCCAGCACAGAACCCCTTCCTTCGGGCTGCAGGTCACAACCTGGCCCCAGAGGGATCAACCCCAGGGAGGAGGGGAGGTTACCTGCTCGGGGAGGTGACGTTGTCGTCCTCGGTACAGCTGCAGAGCAGAGAGAGAGATAGAGGGGTGTGTGTGTGTGTGTGTGTGTGTGTGTGGACATCCCCTTAAAGTCCCATCTGAACTGTCCTTCTCTGGGTCCCCATGACAGGCCCAGGGTCCTCTGCTCTGGGCCGTGGGGGGGACAGCACCAGCAGACCAGGGGATGCACTTACAGGGGTTGCAGGAGTCCCACAGGCAGAGGCCTGAGGACACCCAGCCCCACAACAGCTGCTCCCCACCTGACACCAGACACCTGACCTCCCCAGGGACATCCTTGCTCTGAGGAGCTCTGGGGCCTTGTGAGGACACAGATGGGGAAACATGTCCTGGAACAAGGGGACGAAGCACTGCTACTCACCGGAGCAATTCACAGCAGCATCTTCCTTGTGCTGGCAGGCACCGCTGTCCCCAGGCTTGGTGCAGCAGTCCCAGAGAGATCGCTCCGTCCCTCTGCACTCCACCCGCTCCAGCCAGATGGCACCTGTCCCCTTCCCAAATGCAGCCTCCCCCAGGGCAGACACAGCAGGGCCACAGCCCAGCTGCCTGCAGGCGACCTCGGCATCCTTCATGTCCCAGGAGTCATCGCACACCGTCCCCCAGGAGCCGCGGTGCCAAACCTCCACTCTGCCTGAGCACCCGTCCTCTCCTCCCACAGCACGAATCTTCTCCATCTCTGGAAAACGCAGAACCCCCCATGTCACTGGGGCAGCTGGGAGAGCCTGGCCAAGTGAGAAGGGCACATGGAGGAGCAGCTACCTGTGCAGCTCGTAGAGTTGGGACATTTGGCCACCGGGGCTGGAGAGGCTTCTGGTTGTCTCCCTGCAGAAGGAAATGCTGCAGTGAAGGGGCTGCTTCATGGGAGTCATGTGGACAGGAGCAGGACTGACCTGTGCTTGAACCTCCCAGTGCCTCCTTGCTCATGGACACAGCTGGATCCCTGGCAATTCAGGGTAGAACAGCACAGCACTGAAGGCTTACCCCTGGCTGCTCACCCCCCAAGGCTCCCTGGTGAGCAGAGGAGCAGAAGGATGTTCCCAGAGGGGAGGCTTCTCTGAGCTCTGCTGCCAGCAGTGCCCTGCACGCTGCCTGTTTCCTACATAACCCTCAGCCACCAGGACTGGTTTCACTCTCCCCCTTCCCGTTCCCTCAGCAAAACACAGCCATGAGCAGGATGCTCTGCATGGACTTCCCAAGCTAAAAGGTGGTTGTCTGGGCCCTCTCTATGGGCAACAGAGAGCAACAGGCACCTCCAAGAGGTGTCCAAGGGGAGCTGGAGGAGACCCTGCCTGGAGGTGCCTCTGCCCCTCCTTGGGCTACGCAGGGAACTCAGGACAGCTATTGCTGATGGACACGTGTCACTCTGAGAGATGAAGTCTTGTTTGTGTCACTGACAGCACAGTGGTCTGAAATGGAACATAAAAGCCACTCCAAGCACTTTCTCTGCATTGCACCTTGCTGAACAGGGAGCAGGACCTGCTGTGAGCCTTTGTGCCCAGGCGGCTCCAGCCTTACCACTGCAGGTGATGCGAGTCTCTTCTTGTTGGTAATCACATGACTGCAGCTTCCAGGGAGCAGAGGGGCACTGCCAAAAGGAGCTGTTCATCTTCCCACACTGAACACGGTCCAGCCATGTGGGGCCAGATATCCTGCCATACGGCAGGTCTGTTTCAGGGAACCCTTCATCTCCACAGCCCAGCTGTTTGCACACCAGGGACATGGTGTCAGCAGTCATTGAGTTGGAGCAAACACTCCCCCACGTCCCATTGTAGAAAACCTGCAGGCGCCCAGAGCAGCCGTCGCTCTTCTCCAGCCTCAGGGCCGTGAACTCTGGAAGGAAAGGCACAAAGTGGGGGGGAACAAGCTGGTCCTGGGATGAGGAAAGAGAAACCTGAAGCATCCCTGAAAACCCCCCAGGTTATTCTATGGCATCCATGGGCAGGAAGGCTTACTGCAAGGAGCAGGAACTCTTCTGGACACCCCAGGGCTCAGACAGGCAGAGGGCACTGCCAGCAAGTCACTGTTTCACCAAGGGAGCAGAGAGAAGTCCCCAACGTGCAGCACTACCCTCCCCTCTAAGCCCTGGGCACGTTGGTGCTCTCCCTATAACCCTGAACAGTCCAGTGAGGACTGTGCACGGATGTTCCCAGGATGGGGGCTCAGGGCAGCCAGGGACAGGCTCGGCCATGCCCTGCTCTCCCTGCATCCCTATCTTCCTGGGCACCAGGCTCCCACCACTGCTCCCCACACAGACCTGAGCAGACAACTCCTGTGTCCTCTTTGTGCATGCAGTTGTGCTGCCCCCAGGCCTCGGCAGGGCAGTCCCAGAGAGCAGCTTCACCCCCGGAGCAGTTCACCTCGTACAGCCAGATGTGCCCGGAGCCTTCCCCGTAACGAGCAGAGCCGGTCACCTCCACAGCCACCCCACAGCCCAGCTGGCGGCAAAGAACGGTGGCGTCGGACAGGTCCCAGGAGTCGTCGCAGACGGTCCCCCAGGTGCCCTCGTAGTAGATTTCCACTCTACCGGCACAGCGCCCTGCCCCGTTCACCAGCCGGACCCGCCGGCTCCCTGCAGCCGGGAGAAACCCCAGCTGTCAGCGGCTCCCGGCCCTGGGGAGCACAGTATGTTGGGGACTGTCAGCGACTCACCTGAGCAAACCACTCCCACATCCTCCGCAATTCCTTCCGGCACTGCCTCAGGCAGGGAGGTGTTGCAGAGGGTCAGGCGAGTCTCCCTCCCTGCACACTGGACCCTTCTCAGCCCCACGGGGCCCGTCCCTCGCTCAGACTTTGGCGGGTTGTAGGCTCGCTCTGCCTCTCCGCACTGGAGCTGCCGGCACACCACGCTGGCATCGTTCACATCCCACTGGTCATCCAGGACTCTGACCCACGTCCCATGCAGCAGCATCTCCACTCGCCCGTCACAGCGGCTCCCTCCGTCCACCAGCCGCAGGGATTCAGAGGATCCTGCTTGGAGACAGGCAAAATGCCCTGCACCCTCTGTGACGCTGGGGACCCCTGCACCCTGCCATGTGTCTCCCATTTCTGATGCCCTGGGACACCCAGTGGCTCACCCATCTGTAGCCGGCTCACAGTGAGGAATTTGAGGATGGAAGTTTTCCAAGTTTTTTTTTCCCTCCAGTCACTAAACCTTGCTGACTACAAATGTCATTTCTCAGGAAGGGACAGGGATAGGGAAGCATGGGAGGTGAAGGCAAATCCCAGAGCCACCAGACATGTCCTTAATGATGAATCTGGAGAGCTTCAGCAGGAGGAAGCAGTGGCCTGTGCAACGGCCTGGGTGACAGACAGGATGAGCACAAGCCTTGCTCCATCTCCACGCTGGGACTGGCCCCTGCTGAGACACCCAGGGGAGAACCCACACGTCCCTACCCCTCTGCATCCCTAGGGATCAGGGACGTGGAGCTTGTGTCCTGGGCAGGAAGCAGAAGCACGAGGGCCTTTCTTACAAAACAGGATGAGTTTGGGGTTCATACTGACAAGAAGCAAGGGCAAATCCCAGCCCCGCTCTGCAGCTCGGCCTCAGGGATTGCTCCTGCTGGACGCGCCCACAGCAGCCCCTGCAGGCGGTGGGATCAGGGTCTGCAGGGCTCTCTGTGGTCTGGGACGGGGCTGTGTGCTGCAGGAGGGAGTGGAGGGTCCTTCACAGCTGCACTGAGTGGAGCTGTGTCCCACAGCCCCATCCTGTGCCTGTGCTGCAGGAGGGCAGCAGAGGAGCCCAGGCCTGGCAGCAGTCTGCAGGGCCTGAACCAGCTGCCCTGGGGAGGCAGAGACCTGAGCAGGCAAAGCCCTTTGAACCCCTCCATGGGAAGCCAGGGTTTCTCCAGGGAGAATTTCAGTTTGTCATTGCCATGGGCTCCCCGGTTTTGGGTTGCCATGTCACACACAAGGGGCAAGTTTAGTTAATCCTCCATTTTCCCTGAACTCATCTGAGCAAAAAACACCAGCATCGTTGTCATGTGAACATGAGGAGGCCCCCAGGGCAGTCACAGGGCACTGTCCCAAATGGGATTCGGTCCCCTCACAGTGGAAGGTGTCTCTCCAGACAGGGCCGGTTCCTCTCCCAAAATGCCCTCCTCTGGGAACAGATTCGGCAAATCCACAGTTGAGGTGATGACAGAGAACGTGTGCATCAGAGATGTCCCAGTGAGAATCACAGAGGGTTCCCCAAGTCCCCTGCACCTGGATCTCCACCCACCCTGAACACACCGTGCTGCCATTCACCAGCCTGAACCCTGGATATATTGCAAGGGAGAGAGAGGGTAATTAGAGAGGATCACTTTGTGCTTGTGCTCATCCACTAGTGGAGGGGGAAATGTCATAGAGATTCAATCCCATCTCCTTCGCTTCTGTCACAACAGGAAGACAGATGGCTCCACCCCTGCTGCACTCGCACCATGCTCAGCGCAGTCACTTCCCTGCTCCCCTACCCCACAGCACACAGCTCACAGGAGGCATTTCACACCTCCTCCCTGAATGCTCACGTGTGCAGGTGACACCAGCGTCGTTCGCGTGGGTGCAGGTCTGGTTGCTGAGGGACATCCTGGGGCAGGAGGAGAGGAGGGATTCATTCCCCACACACTGCAGCTCTTCGTCCCAGATGGCACCGACCCCCTCTCCAAAGTGAGCTGCCCCGGGGATGGACAGGACTGTGCCACACTGCAGCTCCCTGCAGATAACGTCAGCAGCTTCGAGACCAAAGTGTGAGTCACAGACTGTTCTCCACTGGTCTCCATCTCTGATCTCCACACGTCCTGAGCAGGGGCCGTCCCCTCCAACCAGCTGGACAAATCCTGGAGAAAACACCGATGACAGGCAGTTCCCAGAGGCTTCCAGCAGTTACATACCTGCATCCTACATGATTTCCATGACAGCCACATCCAAAATGACCCATGAACATCCCACCAGCAGCCGTCCATGGGTGTTGATGACACAAAGCCTTCAGGGCCCCCTGCACCTCCTTTCACACCCACACCGCACTCCAGGGCTTGTGTCTATCCTGGACCCACAGCCACAGGCACTGCTCAGGGAAATGCTGCTGCCCCAGGAGCCCAGCGCTGCCCGGCACAGGCCCCCAGCACCACAGTACCTGGACCAGGGAAATGGGCCCAGGTGCTGTGGAGCTCAGAGCCAGGCTGGGGAATTGCCTCAGAGCAGCCCAAAATGCTCCCTGTTCCTGGGGGTGTCCTGGGGCGTTGGGGTGCTGTGAGGGGGGACACGTCCCAGGCACAGAAATGGTGCAGCTGTAACCGGGTCGGTGTCTGGGCCAGCTGTCTCCTCTGACACGTGCCTGGGGAGAGGTGTCCCCAGGCAGGGCCACAGCGCACTGCTGGGGCTGTGCATGTCACGGCCAGCGACCGGGCAGAGGAACAGGAGATCCACGTGCAGCCCTGGGCTGACACCAGCGCATGCTGCAAAAGCAGGTGCAGATGAGGGTCAGCAAGTGCTGGCAAAGCCCTGTGGCACGGGGCAGCGTGGGGAGCCGAGGGCCGGCAGGAGCAGCTGGACAGCGGGTCAGTGCTGCCTGGACAGGCCGCGTTCCCCGCGGGGCTGTGACAGCCCCAAGGACCCTGCAGGGCCTGTGCATGCCGTGATGTGGGAGGGAGCAGTCAGGGGCCTCGCAGCCGCCAGGCCCCGAGCTCGCGTGGGGCTGGTCCTCATGGGGCGGCCCTGGGCACGGAGTGCAAGGTGCTGCCCGTCACCTTGCTCCTCTGCCCCAGGCCCTGCTCTTCTCCTCTCTGAAAAGCCCCTTCGGTTCAGCCTGAGGCTGGGCTGAGCCCCCGCCACCCTGATGGGGTCTGTGCACCCGCGGTGGGCTCACCCGGGGCTTTCCCCAGGGACAGCAGCAGCAACAGTCCCAGCTCGGCAGCGAGAGCAGCCACGTCAGGGCCTGCTCCGGTACCCACGCATTTCTCCTTCAGGGCACAGCCCGGTTAGTCCCCGATCCCAGGCCCAGTCCCAAAGGTGAGGAACTGGCTGACTCCTTACCTGAACAAACCACTCCAGCGTCCTCAGCATGATAGCAGTTATGTTTACCCCAACCAGCATGTTTGCACTCAGACAGGGCAGTCTCGGTGCCTTGACACTTAAGATTGCTCAACCAAATCTGGCCAGATCCTGGCCCAAAAGGTGCATACTGAAGAGCTTGGAGAGCAGATCCACAGTCCAGCTGCTTACAGACTACAGCAGCATCTTTCATGTCCCAGCCATCGTCACACACCGTCCCCCACTGGTCCTGGTGTTTCACCTCCACTCTCCCAGCACAGTGCCTGCCTCCAGCCTCCAGCCTCACCTCCGCAGCACCTTCAAACACAGACATGGGGATGGTTAGGAGAGCGCCAAACTCCAGCGCTGCGACCGTGCGGGGTCCCCTGCCTGGGGCCAAGCCCTCTCCTCTCTGAGCTGTCCCGGGGCAGTATTGGGGTCTCTCCTCTCCCTGCAGGCTCCGCTGGGCTGGGCTGGGGGATGCCCAGCTCCAGCCCTGCTGGGCCATTCCCACCCCAGAGCCCTCGGCAGCTCCTTGCACCCCATCAGCACCCTGCACCCTCTCCATGCCCACCTGGACACAGTGCCTGGCCCTTCACAGGGCACCCGCTCCTCCCCAGCATGGTGCCCCGTGAGCAGCCCCAAAGCCCCAGGCCTCCCCACACTGCTACTCCCTCCAGCACCCCAGCCCCCTCCCCACACTTGCCCACCACACCGCAGGGCTGTTCGTGTCCCCTGGAAGCACCGAGATGATCCTCACAAGCCCTCACAACCCACATCCCCTCCTCGCCCATGGGCGTGAGCCCAGCCCCTGCCCTTGGCCAGGGCCCCTGGGAAGGACACCTCTCTGCTGGGCTGTGGATGCAGATGCCCTGGGCTCCTTCTATCTGCAAGGCACAAACTGCCCCTCCTTGGGCTGGGGTCACCCCAACCACAGGGCAGCGAACAGCGCAGAAACCCTCCTGGGCACCCAGGGAGTTGGTTGTGCCCTGGGGATCGCTGAGCTCTGCAGTCACCAGCTGACCCACCACCAGCTCTGGGGCACAGCAGTGGGGGGAACAGGGATCCCCAAAGGGTGCCCAAGGATGAGGTGTCTATAAGCACACCCAGGCACTGACTGCCATAAGCACAGGAACCCTGGAAGCACAAACATCCTTCTCCCACCCAGAGAGGCACAGGGTCGATGGACTTGAGCATCCTTCTGACCCTTGTCTCACTGCTTTCTGGGATGAAACCCCTTTTCCAGAGGGATCCCCATGATCCCACTGGTGCCCATTGGCCCCATGGCCATGTGATAAGGAAGCAAGCACTTACCCCAGCAGAGCTGCACCCAGAGGAGCAGCCATAGCACCTGAGGCACAAGGAGTCCCTCTGCCTCCATCTGCAGCCTCCTGCCCTGACGGCACTGCCCTGATGCACCCCACTCCCTGACACAGCTCCTGAGGACTCACAGGGGACAACAAAGATGGGAGGCCAATATATACCTGCAGGTGCTGGCTCAGCTGCAGGAGGAGCCAATCGAAGCAGCAGGCACCTTTTTAGACATTATCAGGGCTTATCTCCCTTCTGACACAGCCCAGCCCTCCAATGAACTTCTCCAGCGCTCTTCATGACCATATATGAGGCACGGCTCCACTGCGGATGTCATGGTCGCTGCTCTGGGGCATCATCACGGGGCCCATCCCAGTGGGACAGGGCAGATCGTGGTGGGGAAATGGGTCTGTTGCCCCTTGTACCCCACTGTGGGGACCGGGAGCTTTGGGCATGTCGTACGCTGTGTTTGCCCAAGTGCCCAAGGTGTGAATGTCCAGCTGTCCCCGCACCATGGGAACCGTGGAGCTGGGATTGCCCCTGGAACGGGCTGTGTCAGGAAGGAAAGGAAACAGAAACAGCCCCTCACCCTGCTACAGCCCTGCTGTGCCGGGAGCAGCAATGGTGAAAGGCCTCTTTGCCATGGCCAGAGCCCCATCCCGTGAGTGCAGGCTCGTCGATCCCTTCCTGGACAGCCCTGCGGTGGGTGCCCTGGTCAGGAGCAGGGAGCTGGGCCGTTTCACTCCTCTGACAGCACACAGGGCAGCCCAGGTGTTCAGACCCCCCCGACTCTCAGCATGTTCACCCCACAGCCCGTTATTCCCTCGCAGGGGCTGATCGGGAGATCAAAGCCTCACCTGCAGGTGCACAAACCACAGCCCACGTGACCTCGGCAGCCTGCGCCGCGCTCTCCCTGCAGCAGCACCCGAGCCAAGAAGACGGTGGTTTCTCTCTGGGCTTGCTTCCCCAAGCACTGTCACTGCATGGAGCCGCTGTGCCAGCTCCAGCCCCAAACCTGCTCCCAGGGATGGCGCTGCAGGGGCTGCTCCTGCTGCCTTTGCAGACATGGCTGCTGGGCACAGCTCCTAGAGGGGGATTTTTCCTCGCAGGTGACCAAACCACTCCTGGGGCCCTGCACTCAAGGCTGGGCAGGGGGACGGGTGTCCCCTGTGCAGCAGGGTCTCAGTGCTCACAGCTCACAGCACTACCACAGCCCAGGGCCATCGGCACTTGGCACCTCGCCGTCTCTCTGTAACTCCCGTCCATCGCACACCGCCATTTATGCAAAACAGCACACACATTTCACTGCAGTTTCTCATTAGTGACGCTGCATCTCACACCACCCCACCATGCTGCTATTGCACACCTTCATGCGTTTCAGTGCCATTAGACTGTCTATGTCTTTTATGTATTTTACTTTTCCACTTACTGAGTGGTTTTCTATTCAGAAATGCTGGGGCATTGTATTAGGCTCTTTGAATATCATTGTGCCTTTCTTTTTTCACATTACTGCATTATGTTCCCCTTCCATGGGATGCTGTCCTTATCCTCTCAGGAGCACTTTGCATTTAACTTATTCACCTTCCCTTCCCTTCCCAACAGGCACACGGCTTGGATACTGATTGTGAGGTCACTGCTGCCGGAGTGCCTGATAGGCCAGCGGCAGGCACATGGGTGGGACATGTGCTTTTGAGGTCATTCCTGCTGCAGTAACTGATAGGCCAGCAGCAGGCACAGGGCTTGAATGTCGACTGTCAGGTCAGTGCTCCCTGAATAGCTCATAGGCCAGCGGCAGACACAGCGCTTGGATGTTGATTGTGAGGTCACTTCTCCCAGAGCCCCTGATAGGCCAGCAGCAGGCACATAGCTTTGATGCTGATTGTGAGGTCACTGCAGCTTGAATGCCTGATAGGCCAGCAGCAGGCACTTGGCTTGCATGGTGATTGTGAGGTCACTACTGACTGAGTCCCTCATAGGCAAGGAGCAAGCACATGGCTTGGTTGTTGACTGTGACATCACTTCTTCCCGAGTACCTGACTGGCCAGTAGAAGGCACATGGCTTGGATCTGGATTCTGAGGTCACTGCTGCCTTAGCATGGTGCATCAGGGACACAGAGGGGACACGACTAGACATGGCAGCAGGCAGAGCTCCCCAAGGGCCTGAAAACACAGCAAGGCCAACTCTCCATCCCTGGAAGTTCCTTTTACTCCCCCAAAGGCTTTGAAAAGGGACTTTCTGGGAACATCCATTTTCAGCCCTGCTCATGTTCACTTCCCACCTCAAGGAAGCAGATGAAGTGGTCCCAAGGGGCTTCACCTGGCCAAATCTGTCCTCTCTCTTGTGCCTAATATGCTGCCAAAAAGAGGCCTCTGTGGGGATTTTTCTCATGCCTTTCTTTGGGGCTGACATTACCGCTGTCACCTCCAAGAGCGTTTGCACCCAGTCTCCAATGAGAACATACTTGGACAGAGAATCGGAGACCACTAACATGTTACAGTCCTGAAGGTGATATTAAAGCAGGTTTACACATGAAGAACAGGGACCCAGTACGGACCTTGCAGGAAAATCTAACAAGCTCCCTGCTGCTGGACAGGGGGAATTTCTACAGCACACAGACCCTGGAAATCAGAGATTACCAATGCTGCAGGCCTATAGGCTGCTGGGACATCAGTGACCTCAAAGTCAGTTCCTAGCCATGTGCTTGTTGCTGGCCTAGCAGGGACTCAGAAAGACATGACCTCACTGTCACCTTCACAGCCATGTCTCTGTCACTGGCCTAGAAGCCTCTGAGACAGAAGTACCTCACTATAACTTCCCCAGCCACGGACCTGCTGCTGCCCTATCAACTGCTCAGGTAGAAGTGACCTCACAGTCACCTTTCCAGACACATCTCTCCTGCTGTCCAATCAGTTCATCACTCACAAGTGACCTCACAAGCAACAGACAAGCCTTTTTCCTCCAGATGGCCTATCAGGTACTCAGGCAGAAGTGACCTCATCATCAACAGCTGAGCCATGTGCCTCCTGCTGGCCTATCAACTACTTACAAAGACTTGATTTGACAATTGATTTGAGAGGCATAGCTCTCTCAAACAGTGGTGACCTCACTACCCACACCCCGGCCACGGGGTTATTGCCACCTGCAGTTCTCCCGGCCCTCCCCCAAGGCTGAGACAGCTCCTGAACGGCCTCCCTGAATCACCTCATGGCTTCACAACACTCATGTCACCGAAAGCGGGAGTAAAACTCCTTAACACCAATGTACTATTAAGAAGCAGGCATTCTCTTTATTACAGTGCTGGATGCACGGGGGATCCAACGTGCATGCCCTATGTTGCATTAGCCAAAGCTTATATTGCTGTTACATACATATGCATTAAATTTCCCAGAATGATTATACATATTCATTCTATTTCCTGGAACTAATTATCATATTTACATAGTCATTATGCATGTGGTCTGAGTCTCCGGGGGGTCTTCTATGGGGGTCTCTGGTGGTCCCTGGTGGTTGCTGAAGAGGTGCCTTTTCCATGAACTCTGAGCTCCTTTTCCATATATGGTCTCGGCTTGGCTCATTTCTTTGCTTGAGAAAGGTGTCTTGTTCCTAACCTTGGTTTCAACTGGTTTCTGCTGGTTTAGCTGTACTCTTCTAGGATGTATCAGTTACAGTTGCGAGAATTGTGTCTTTGGGTGCATTCTTGTCTGAAGCTCCTGGTAACAGTTCCCCCCATTTTCTCCCCCTTTTGAGACTCCTTGTCTGAGGCTCCTGGTAACACTCATAGTGAGCAAAACACCCGTTATGTACCAGTTACTACACCAAAAAAGGATTAACTTCTGCCCAGGTATTACCTACACCTAGTCTATGACACTTAGGAATTGGGGAACAGCCTGTAAGTAATTGCTGGCAACATTTTCTAATGGGAGGATTGCATGGGAGCAGTGATCTTGCAACTGAAGACAGCAGGGCCTCATGTCCCAGTGAGAGGGAGAAGCCTTCCCACAACTCAGAAGTCTGGTTCCTTCCCCAATGCTGAACAAACCCAGCAAATCCTCCACACATCCAGGACAAGCATTCTCCTATTTCATGGTTTCACCTTCTGGAGCTACCTGCAGCAAAGCAGCCCCAGCGCCAGCACCGCTGCCCCCACCCCAGCAGGAGGGCACCCGCCGCCATTTGAACGCACCTGCAGCCCCCACCAAACCCACTCGCACCCGCTCTCTCTCTCACTCCTCTCCTTTCCTCCCTCTCCTCTCCCCCACCGGCTCCCCAGCGACCCGCTGGGGTTCAGGGCACGGCCTCCCTCTCCCCAGGGGTCGCTGCAGAGCAGAGCAGAGCAGCGCAGCGCCCTGCTCCAGGCACAGGCCTGGCTGCGGAGGAAGCTGCCCTGCCGGCTGCTGGTGCGGGGAGCCGCCTCGCTCCTGACGCCCTGCCTGAGGGGGCTGTTTGCGCCCTGCCCTGAGCGACCGGCCCTGCGGGGCCACGGGGCGTCACTGCTGCACAGCTCTGCCCTGCTCTCGGTGCTGCCCTGCTTCGCTCTTTCACACCTTTTCCTCCCTCTCCCCCTCGCTCCCTCTTTCTCTCCTCTCCCCCAGGTCAGGCCCCACCCCTTCCTCTCCTCCCTGAGGGCCCTGCATGCTGGACTCTGATTGGCTGACAGAGCCATCAGTCTGAGGGAGCCCTGCCCTCCTCCTCTTGCCAGCCAACAGGAGGGCTGCACTGGGGGCGTTGCCATGGCAATGCCATGGCCACGTGACCCGGCAGTGACCCCCCCCCCTCCCCCGGGCAGGACGGCGCCATCTTTAGTGGCGGCTGCAATGTGAGAGGCTCTTTCAGCGCTGATGAGCTGCTGTTCCAGGCTGACGCACGTTGAAACACGGTTCGTGCGAGGGGCGAGTCAGGACACGGAGGAAGAGGGGGCCGCAGCCCGCCTGAAGGAGTCCTGGCGTTTCTGCAGCTCTGCCTGCAGCCTCCTTCCCGACGTGGCCTTTGCGCAGCCCAGGCTGGCGTTGTCTTCTTGAGGATTTGCAGCGTGTCCCAGCTGTGGGGTGGCCTGTGTGACGGGTGCAGCTGTGGAAGAAACACCCGCAGTTTGCACCACAGTTGAGAATAAAGAGTCGCTGTATCTGGGGAAGGTGTTAGCTGTGAATGACTTACTGCTACCATGCAGAGCAGTTGAAGTACTGTTAAAAGCTGCCATAATTTCTTTCTAATATCTGACTGTAATCTTTAGAATTTCTTTTTTTCTTGTACAAAAGTGGATTTCTCACTGTATTCAGCAGCAGGGGAAATGAACCTAAGTGCAGTGTGTGATTGCAGATTCTCAAACACTCATTCTTAAATCTCTCTATAAAAAGCAAACATTTGAACTAATTTTCTTTTAGTTTTCAAGAACCTGGCTAAGTGTCAATTTGACTCTGTTGTTGTGTGCATTCCATATTAAGATGTCCTGCTGCTTATGTATGTTGTTTAAAACCTTTTTTTCACACTTGCTTTTCTTTGCTCTTACAAGTGCAGCTCTGTATCGGTCCTGCAGAAGCAGTATTGCAAACCAGTGCATGATGTGAAGGTGATGGAAGATCTTGGGTTATTCAGCGACGCAGAAAAATCTAAATATTCATTCATCGTACTGTTTTTGTGTAAGTAATATATTTCACACAGCAAAATAATACTTCTAATTTAGCTGAAGTAACTTCTTCCCCAGAGTACCACAGTCTGAGAAAGCTTTTTTTCTCTTCTCTAATTATAACTTACCTATGATAGGTATGACCATACCAGAGGCATCCTCTGAGCAGGGAGGACATGTCTTCTTCCTCAGAAAATGTGAAATAGCTGTCAGAAGTTGTATACATCTTATGCTGCATTCTCTGAATTGCCTTTTTGTGATTTTTTGAATGGACACTCTGTTTACAAACAGCTGTTTCAGCACTTGCTTTTTCACTCTAAAACTTACCAAAAATAATGGCTGTGGTTGAAATATGCAAGAAGACCGTGTGATGCCTTCCATCGCATAGGCACAACTAAGCTGTTAATCTGTTGTGCTTTTAGTCTTCAGGTACTAAATCTTGTTGTTCCTCATGCACAAAGGAATGATGTTTGCTTGGGCAGGGTGGTTAGCCTACAGGCTGAAAAGGTGCTGTGCAGCTTCCTGTGCTTGTCCCAGTGACTGAGGTTTCGAGTCCCATTTGCCTGTTTTTCCTTGACATCTCATCACCTCCCAGAGAATCTCCTGGGTCTTGTAGTTTAGTCGCCTGTTACAGGGAAATGTGTCCTAGAATCGTTTTCATAAATGGACTTAAGCTCCCTTGTGAACTGCTCCCTTCATGGAGAGCCACTTCCAGAATTACCTTTTCATGAATCTGAAGCCTCCTCAAATCCAGGCTGCATTTAGTGATGGCAACCCTATGCGTATTTGTTCCAGTGCCAGCATTACCTGTGAGTGTAGCTGGTTCTCTGTCCCTAGAGCAACTTCTACCAACCATGTTTCCTCTGTCTTCGTTTTGCTCCATTAAATTAAATTCTCTCTGCTGGGTACTTCCTGTGGGTACTACTGCCCTGTTCTTTGAGAACTCTAGGATAAAAAGCAAAGATAGATTCATGTATTTCAGGAATCCCTGTGGATGTTGTGCTTTTTGCTTTGCTAATCTCTTTTTTTTCTTTCTTTTAACATGTCCTGGTCCATGAGTCAACATGTTAACAGAGAGGCAAAGTAGGCCATGAACTAAATTTAAAAGTACTGTTTTTTTTCTTGTATTATATGCATCCATTTTCTCATCTCTTTTTAGACTGACAGATACAGGCCTAAAATAGAATGGGCCTCTTGTGAAAACAAGTAGACCTTTATGGTTGGATTCCAGTGATCCTTCCTTGTTTTCTGCATTGTAGAACTGCATGCTAATCTTTTGTGGACATGCAGAGCCTTGATAAAGCTACTGTGTAGGCACCAAGTGTGCACATGTCAGATTTTCTGCGTGTGTGTGACTGATCCTTCTTGTTTCTTGTCATTAGGAAAACCTTGAGGCGTACACCCAAGGAGGGAAGAACCAGAAAGAAACTTAAAGAACTGTTGATGAGATCGCTGACACTCAAGATGGCAACTCAGGTTAGTTCTGGCTTTCAATTTTCTTTACTGTGTTCTGGCCAAAAGCCTCCTCTGAAGCAACTGAAAGGAGCTGGACTACTGGCCATTTTTTATCTATTCACATTTCTGTGTAGCCTTAGCGCTTACAAGCCATAGTCAGGGACTCCAAGGCCCTGCTAATAAGCTCCGGACAGAGAGGCAGCAAAAAAAACCAGTCCTTTTCCGAAATGCTTATAACCTAGCACAAGAGAAAAGGCAAGAGATGGCTGTCGACAGGTGGGAATACAAGGAAATGCACAGTGCTACTCTGAATGATGAGTACTGCTCTCACTGCAGCAGTAGCCTGACAGTTTTCATGGGTTTTGAGCAGCCCAGCAAGAATTTTCAGGAGGTAAGGAAGACTGTAAGGTGCATATGAAAACCTTCTCCCAAGCGTGAAGGTGGCAGGTGAGAAGAGAACATGCTTCTGCATTTTTGTATTGAGGGGTTGGTTAGTGAGAGGTGCTGTCGGGGCCGGCTCAGAATTCAGAGCTGTTTTCTGGGCAGCAAGTGGGAAATAATGTAGGAATTAAGGTAATTCGTGAAAGGCCTTAGCAACTCTGTTTGCTGTGAGAGAAGAAATTTGAAGGGTTTCAGGAGCATGCGTTTTGTGATGAAGGGAATAAGTTCAGAAGATGATCTTTAGAGCAACTTTCTGAATGGATGTGAGTGGGTCAAGGCCGTATTTCAGGACAGAAGAGGATGTTGCAGTAGTTGAGTTAATTATGCCTTGAGGAAGAGATGTAATGATTGCAATACCTCGTGAAGGCAGTATCTTGCCCATGTTCCACAGCCTGTGCAAAACTTGAATGAGGGGAATAAAAACCTATAAAAAGGTTCCAGCCAGAACTTGTATGCATCATAATTATCATCCCGTATGCATCGTAATTAATTGAAGCTCTCTCAGGAGCCCCCTTCTTGACCTGTCCTGCTGTTTTTGGTAACATCTGTGAACATGAAGTTCAGGGGAAATCAGGGGTAACAGCTTCACAAATATGGTTACTTTGCAAAAGGCTTTACAGTTACTTTGCAAGGCTCTGGCATCTTGCATATGCCAAAGTCAAGCTGCATATAAGCACCATGTGCTTTTTTTTTTTTTCTTTTAACCTTCCCAACAAAGATGGAATTTTGCTCTCACAAGGAAGAACATGTAATGCAGTTTGAAATCAGATGTGTGAGGAATACGTATAATGGGCTGGAAACTTCACAGATCTCACAGTACCTTCTGGGGTAGACTTGATTTTTGATGTGACATAGTGTGACCTAATCTTGTTTTTGTTATTGCCTTTGAAATGCTTGCAGATGGAAACATGCAGTCTACAGCAGTGGTTCTCCATCCTCTTCATCAGATGACGAGGATCATTTTGCCCAGGAGTCAACTAAAGAGGAGGAGCAGCTGCCTGACTGTGAAGTGTTCTCCTCCCTGCTCCTGTACAGAGTCTAAAGGGTGGCAATATTTAATCCATTGGCATAATATGTAATTTGTTGGCACTGGTGGCTCTTAAGTGAGCTCTCTACCATTGGACTTTCACAATTGATTCTTTAAGAGTAATTGGATTTCTTTGGAGAGGTTAGGCATAAACTCTAACTATTTTAATGTAAAATTCTACTGCCCCTCTGCTTTACAGTAGGCTATTCAGAAAGAAACCCCCCATAACAGAAAATGTATATGTAGAGGCAAGGATGGGGTTTCTTTGCCTTCCTTTAACCTAGGACATGGTTTCTGTTGAATTTATCTTTAGGTAAACTGAGGCAGCAATACATTTGTGTGCTTGAAAACCTTCTGCCAATACTGAGCTTTTATAGTAGCAGTAAAAAGTCATTTCTTAAGAATTGTTAAAATCCAGCATATCTGTAGATTCAAAGTAGAGGGAATTCCTTGCCATAGTTAAAGGCTTAGTGTCTTGTGCGATAAAAGGAAAGTATACTCAAAAGGTGTCCTATTTTAAAAAGGTGGTTTGGGGTTGTTTTTTTTTTTGGTTTTGGGTGTTTTCTGTACAGGTCAGCTTGACTGATTTATAAGCAGGAAAGGTTTGTCTTTCGGAAGTCAATTGCAATCTGTTGCTTGAAAGACCAGCTGTTTTCTTTCATGGGCATAATATCTATAGATTTAAAGATTTAAATCTAAAGAGCTAAATATGCTGTTGGTCTGCAAAATTCAGCTCACAGTAGGATGAAATATAACTATATTCTTTGCTTTAAGTAATGTTAGAAGTACTGCAAGTAATAAAGCATAAAACCTTCAAATGTTTTGCTGCTTTATTCACTTTGAAATTCTTTTCTAAACAACAATAGGCTAGCTTTTCTAGTTGGTACATAAGTATTAGCTGGAAATGCAGAATAACTTTTTCTTCCTCTCAGCTTTAGACTCCTGAGTTTCTCCTCAGGTATTGCTGACCAATTCTGGGTGACAAAATGCAATTACTTACAACTTTTTAAAGAGGAATGAAAGGCTTTACTATCAAGTCTTACCTAGATCTAGAGATAGATTGGATCCATGGATGAGGATTGACCAGTGGACTGAGTTTAGTGAACTGTTAAAGATATGAAATGGAAATGGGAGGAGGCAGATTGGCTGCGGGGAAGCAGCAAAAGTTTGGGGAGAAGCTGCAAAGCTTTAGATAGTGGGACAGCATTAGTCATGCCATTTCATGATATAATTTGAAGGAATTGCAAGAATGGCTTCAGGTAGAGGCTCAAAGATGTCAGTGTTTGAGGTACTGTTATTTGGGCTGAAGGGCTTTGAACTCTTTGAGGAGGCCTATATTAACGATTCTATCCTAAAAGCATTTCTGTCTCATCCTCTTTGGAAAAATGAGGTGGAAGCTTAGCACCCTGGCTACTGGACTATTCCATCAGAGAGTGACATGACTTCTCCGATCCTGAGGAAATGGAGGACTCTTTCCAGGGCCAGCACCGACCCCTGACATGGGGGCTTAGCCCTGAACTACTGGAGCCTTCTGTCGGAAAAGGGACCTGCCTTGATGCCAGAAATTGTTGATGTACTGGAATTTCAGTAGTTACTTTAGGAGGAATTTATCAACATTCTGTATGTTACGCACTTTGAAAGTGTTTGGTGATAAACACATCTAGTTAAGTTTTGTATTTCCATATTCAGGAAGACACCACCAGCTGGAGAGTAACCTGTTTCATCTTTTAAACACCTTCCTTTAAGGCCAACTCTCAGAAGTCTAGAAAGTGAAGGCTGTACTCCTCCTGAAGTCTGCTGATGGAAGTCGGTGCAGTTGTCTTCTCAGTGTTACTGAAACACAAGATGGAATTTAGCTGCCAAATTTATAAGCTTTGGCCTTTATGAAGAAAGAGCTGACATTGTAGTTAAGGCACTGAAATGCTCAGCTGATTTCTATTATGAACACTGTAACAACTATATTGTGCAGTGTCAGACTGTGGGAAGGTATGTTTTTAGTGAACACATCTTGTATGCCTTTTCCATGTCAAACCTTGCATACAGTTGACTCGGGATATAAAAACCTAATTTGAAGTCACTGGAATTATTCTCCTAGGCAAAGTTATACATCTGTCTAATAAGCCTGTGTGTGCAGGAAGCGTGGGAAGGCTGGCTCAAAGTGAGTGTCTTGACTCAGCAAACATAAATGTCTTCAGTAGTGTGTTCTGCATAAGCAAATTTTAAGAGATTCAGGTAGGGTGCCGTCATGATAACAGTATCCAGTTACTTGGGAAAGCACAGCATTTAGGTGCTTCGAGGGCACATAAATGAAAATGAAACTGGAAAAGGAAAAGGAAATGAAACTCAAAAATATACATATCCATCCATCTGAAGTTGCAAGCAAAAAACCTGGTGCCTGTGCTGGGCAGTTCTGTAATTATGTTGTAAGTGTAGCTTCCAGTGAGACTCCAAAAGCCTCCCACCATACACGGACATGTGGAATATAAATGATAGCTAGTGCTGTCCTCTGGGCTTCCCATGTGCTGGTGAAAAGGAATTTTGAATGAGAATATTGACCCATGTAGACTAGGCTGCTATGTAACTAATAACTATGTATCTATGCAAACTAACACATATAAACACAGGCAAACAGGATGTAAACTGAAAACTGTATCAACCAGATAGTACATAGAGAAAAAGTGTCAGAACACACCTGCCAAGACAAAACAATTACTTAATAATAGGGTATAATTTCTACTCTGATTAAATTACAGACCTAGCTACACAGAGAGAAATAGACCTTAACCTCTGCGTGACTTCAGAACTCCTGAGATGTAAGGTCACTCCTAAGGAGCCTCACAGCTCGATTCATGTGGGGCTGTGCTTGAGAAAAGAAGCCGAGTCCTTCAGCAAGGTGGATGAGCCTGGCTGCAGTGCTGCACCCCCGGGACTGCCGAGTTTTCAGGTCAGAGTGGGCTTGTGTCCAAGTCAGTCTGGAGCACAAGGCAGGAAAGGTGAGGGCAGGCACTGTGCTATTCGCCTGGTCATGAATCATAATTTCAAAGGTCATTTTGTAAGAGGTGACCAGCCTTCAAGCTGTCTGAAGAGCTCCCCAGCTCACAGGCTGCTGCCTCATTTCCAGAGGCTCCTTCAGACCAGGTTTCTTGCTCAGGAACATCACAAGCCATTGCCTGTACGTGGTGCCTCAAGTACGTTAGCGCATGCTATTGGTACATGTGGGCACTGACTAGACATTATTGGTAGATGACCAGAGAGGGAACCATCAGATAACCCAAATGGAGATCTTCCTCTTCTGTGACAGATGAGCACTCGACCATGTAACATGTCTGTCTGTATTGCCATGCACAACGTCCTTGTTCTATTTCATTCAATCTAAAAGAAATGTGGATTTTCAGACAGAAATAACAGGAAGCATATCAAAACAAGGCCACTTCCTTAACCATGAATTCCACCTACCTCACTTGAGTCAATTAATCCTATGAGATTAAGGAAGTGAAATGAGACCTGTGTGCATCTTTCTTCAGGGGATGTGGTGCTAAAAACCAGAGCTGACAGGTCCAGTGTATGAACTGCAAGCTTTTCCTTAGCACGTGTTCCTGCAGGCTCCAAGGGAGACCTTTGCCCGTATCCTGGCTCTCCAGATATTTTGAACCCTGGCCTGTACTATGGTGGCTGGCAATAGGCATTTCTAGAACAATATTTATCAAGCAAGAATTTTTAAAATAAAGTGACCCAGGAAGGCAAAGATGTTAACGTTCTTGTCTTGTCTTTCCCTCTCACCACCACTTTTTGTTGTTTTTGTTGTTGTTAATACTCTCCATCCTCCAGCAAGGAATAAGCTGTTCAGTGATCAGGACAACTCCCAAAGCCCATTTCCTTGCTGGCTCGTACCATCCCTCCCCTAAGCAATGCTGCCGCTCCCCACCATGTCAGCTGGTCCCCACCATGTTGCCTGGGCAAGTGATGGTTCTCCCATCACACATGGGCACTGGCCAGCCAAATGCACGCAGGGCAAGGGGTCAGTTAGCTGATATGGGGGAGAATTACAGCTTTCTCTCTCAGCACACACCCAGTGGGTTCTCTTCACCACCCAGGCACTAATTTTTGTGATGCCAGGAGTTCAAAAACTTTGACATCTCTACATTTGTCAAATTTAGCTGAAATTGGTCAACAGTTACCAAAGAAGGTGGGAGGTGAAGAAGGAGCAGAATAACATTTTTAGGGAAAAAAAAGGGGCATTGAAACACAGGAGCTGTATCTAAAGAATTGCAAATTGGATGGGTGAAGTTACAGCATTACCGTGAGTGCATGAAAGATACTTATTTTGTTCAGCCATTCCACTGGTTTCATCTTTCCTTGTGTGTTGATTACTAACACAGACTGCAAATAAGCTTTCTAGCTATCCTGCTTTAGTATTAGGAAATACATTTGTGGACAGCATTTCTTTTTGCCACCACAGCACTGCAGTACCCTTACCGGCTCAAGTCAAAGATCCTAGAGCCATAACTGAGTTCA
Source organism: Apteryx mantelli (assembly GCF_036417845.1). Lineage (NCBI taxonomy): Eukaryota > Metazoa > Chordata > Aves > Apterygiformes > Apterygidae > Apteryx > Apteryx mantelli. Next base: position 6,304,423 of record NC_089997.1, read on the forward strand.
GTAGGTCAGAGGATTTCCTGACCAGCACAGTAACAGAAATGGAGATAAATGATTGACCCAAGTGGAACAACCCAACCTCACTTTTCACCTGAGGGTTTAATTGACTTCCACGTTGAAATATCAGAAAATTTACATAAGCTTAGAGGTAACAAATGCCAACATTGTTTCAAGCTTTTTCTTATGCTGTTTTAACAAACTCTTTCTCAATTTTGTTCCCACTACATAATTCATTACTGTTTTAACAATCCTAGAAAGGCAGAGATGGCTACACAAACTCATATAGTTTTTTAATCTAAAAGGCTAGACAACATATTTCTTTGGTCTTGAGTCACTGAAGGAATACTATGGATTAAATCAACATGTCCTAGTAGTCCCTAAGTCATCCATATCCCCCACTTGCACTAGTACACCTTCTCAATTAGTGCTGAAATACATTCTCTTGCAGTTCTTGATTTAATGGGAACATGCCATATTCTTAAGTCTTCATCTTACCATACAGCAAGAGACTGTACAAGTCTCTGCAAAGCTCTCCTAAATATCATGATTTGCCTCAGTATATTTCTCCAGTGCTGAAAACGCCTGTTCTCCTAAGAATAAAAGTAGGTGATGATCAGGAATGTATTCTGTGGTTCCTAGACACCTACACAATATATATAATGTATATATGTATATACATATATGTGTGTATGTCTATATTCATGTATGCATATATATATATACATATATACATGTGTATATATACATATTTCATGACAGAGCACTTGCGTAGAACAACAGAGTCACCACACAACTGCATGAACTGTGTTTTCATAGGTCTTTTGTACAGGCTGATAAATACTTGTTTTTAAAGGCAACAGCAGGCTCTTTCTTTCGGCGTGCAAAATATCCCAAAGAAAGCAACCAAATCCCTGCTTGTGTGAACTCGGTGAGGAGTCTGTTCAGTGGACTCCAGGCACCCTGCTGGATCCACGGCAGCGGGAGCCCGGCACAAGCCCCCTGCCCAGCGCAGCCTGGGAGCGGCTCAGGCCTCCCTGGAGAGCCCCAGCCCAGCAGGGACCAGCCCTGCAAGGCCAGCGCGTTTCTGGCCTGTCGTCTTCAGAGACAGACGTGTCCTCACAAGCCATTTCACAGCCCTGCTCCTGCTGCTCAGCTGCTCAGCCTGAAGTGACCTTGCAGCTGCTTTGCTGACGCTGTTCCTGCTGCTGGCCGATCCAGTGCACAGGCAGCAGTGACCTCACAGCTGCTTTGCTGACGCTGCTCCTGCTGCTGGCCAATCCGGTGCACAGGCAGCAGTGACCTCACAGCTGCTTTGCTGACGCTGTTCCTGCTGCTGGCCGATCCGGTGCACAGGCAGCAATGACCTCACAGTCTGCACTGAAGCCATCAACCTGCTTCTGGCCTGTCAGCAGCAGAGACAGAGGGGACTTTACAAGAAACCACAGCAACCGAGAGCCTGCTGATGGCAGACAGACCACAGAGAAGGAAGTGACCTCACAATCAGCATCAGAGCCATGTGCCTGCTGCTGGCCTATCAGGTACTGAGGCAGCAGTGACCTCACAATCAGCATCCTAGCATGAAGCCTGTTTCTGGCCTATCAGCAGCAGAGACTGAAGTGACATCAGAAGAACCTACATGAGCCAAGGGCCCCCTGTTGACCTATCAGCTCCAGGGAATAAGTGACCTCACAATCAGCATTGACGCCATGTGCCTGCTGCTGGCCTATCAGGTGCTGAGGCAGCAGTGACCTCACAGGCCCATAGCTGAGCATGCGCCTAGCACTGGCCTATCATTTCCTCCGGCAGAAGGGACCCCACAAGCACAAACCCCAGTCATCTCCCTGCTGCTGGTCTGTCATGTTCTCACACACAAGTGTCCCTGTCACTGGCTCCCAGGAATGTGGGAAAGGTTGTTCTCTGGGATTTGCTTGCTTCTGCAGTGGCTTCCCAGCAGGTGAGAGAGGCCTAGACTGATGGCATCAGTCCCCATCAGGGAGAGGCCTAGGAGGTTGCAGGGCCCTGGCCGCAGGCAGATAATGCACCGTGATGGCAGACCGCAGGCCTGTGTCAGCACCTTCACCTCGTGAGTCACGGAACCTGTCCCACCTCCCCTCACTCCTCTCAGCAGCCAGCTCCTCTCCAACAGGGTACCAAGAACCTGAGGTCTCCTTGCCCACCCAGAGGGCATGGTGCTGATGGACTCCCATAAGCACTGCCAGCTGCTTGTCCCCAAACGCCTGGCCCAGGAAGCGTTTGCAGGAGGGGGCTGGTCAGTTATTCACAGCCACAGGCATTGCAGTTCCATGAGGATCCCTCTAGGCCTGTTCTTCCAGCGCTTCCTCGAATGACAAGCTTGGGAAGAGCAGGAAGGGCCAGGTCCCATCTGTGCCTGTCCAGCCAGTGGTGGGGAAAATCTGTCCTCTGCTCCCGTAGCTCTGCCACTCCATGTGTCCAGGCTGGCTGCAGCCAGCGAGCCCCTTCATCCCCAGAGCCTGGAACAGAAAAGGAGACAATTGCAGAGAAAGCCACGCAGGCAGCAGGCACTGGCCCCAGGGCCTCTTTTCCTCCCTGACCCCAGGGCAGGTGGTGGTGAGCAGAGGCATTTCTATGCCTGCCCTGAGCTGGCTCCCTCCCACCTGCAGCCCATTTTCCTGGACTGGAGAAAAGTGTGGACACACGGACAGTTACACTTCAGAGCTGGTCACCTGGGGACTTGGTTTAGTTCAACAGAATGAAAATGTGAGTGTAGCGTCAGGACTGGCAGGCACTGGTGCCTTCCCCGCCAGTGCAGGAGCCGAGACTTCTCCTCAGTGCTAAGGACCTAAAGAGAAAGTTTTAGGTGCAGGGAGAAAGGCAGAGAAATACAGCAGGTCTCGTTCAGGCCAGATTCACAGGATCTGCTTCTGGGGGTGTTTCAACGGTCACTGTGATGTGACTCAGGTCCCTTGTGACCAAGCCAGTTACACAGTCCCGTGCGCAGCTTATCAGCCTGGGGCTGAAACCTGCAGGGCTGAAACCTTGGTCTGAGCAGGTATCGACCCCCAGGGAAAGGCATCTTGGTTTTGATCCTCTGAGAGAGCAAAGAGACTCTGGTTTAAAACAGGAGAACCAAACATTGGAGGCATCTTGTAGTCTTCAGCCACCCAGGACTTTAAGGTCCCAGACTGAAATCTTTGCTTGAGTGCCCAGCAACTCCCCCTTGGCTGGAAGGGGGTCTCTCCAATGTTGCTGCCCTCCATCCCGAGAGGGGCGTCAGGAAAAGACCCTCCTTCCCCCAGGTGCTGCTTGTCATGGAAGAAACAGCTTTGCCAGAGAGCTGTATTTGGAGATGTTTACTGGTGGGACTTCTGCCCTCCATTTCCCATCTTTTGATTCATTTCTACTTTCTTCCTCCTATTCTCCCACAGAAATTTATTTGACTCTGTGAGGTGTGTCATGAGCCCATGTCATGAGCAATCAGAGGAGGCCGTATCCAGCCCCGTGGCAACTGGCTTTTCCAGGCCTTTGCTGTGAGCTCTCACACACACACTTACTCTTTCAGTGGACTTCCCAGGCTGCCCAGATTATTTGCATGTTGTTTCCCTGGATTCAGTTCTTTCTCCACACGTCTGATCTATTATGCAAAGGAAAAAACTTAGAGTGCATTGTAGACTGAGTAGCAACCGGAAGAAATATCCCTGAGAAGCACAAAAGTCATCAAGTAGTTTATAGTCACTTGCAGGACATTCAGTCCTAATCTTTTCTCTTTCAGACCAAACTCAGGCTTCATCCCATGGCCACTGGAGCCAATGGAAAAGTGTTCCCGCCCCCACCCCCATTGGTGTGCTTGAGTGTTTGTTCTAATGCTTTAATTAAAAAGTTAGACTTGCAAAAACATGTTCTGTCACTAAAAAAGCATAATCCTGGCCATGCTATTAGAGGTAGAGTAAATCAGAAGTTGCCTGGAGCTCCTGCCCTTGAGCAAGTCTGGGTACATCTGGCTCCAGCCCCTTGGCAGCAGGCTGAAATGCCACGTTTCAGGCTGTTTTCAAATGTTTGCAGTACCTGGGCACTCTGGTGATCATACCTCTCTCTCCAAGATTGGTAGTCTGCTAATTCTGCCTTTTCTTTATCATCTTCTCTTTCTTCAAGGCTGCCAGGATATTTCATCTGCACCACTGCACTCGCCCTGCTGCCTGCACTCTTGCTAATGCAACCCAAAATAAAGGTGGTTGTCTTTGCTACAAGAGCACCCTGAGGACTTCTTGTCAACTTGATGTCCACCAGGACCCTGCAGGCCCTTTCCTGCAAAGCTGCTTTCCATCCAGTCAGCCCCACCTTGTCCTGCTGCATGGAGTTATTTCATCCCAGGGACAGGACTTGATTGACCTTCCTGTGTTCCTCTCAGCCTGCATCACAGCCTGTCACTGCCCCTCTGCTTAGCAGCCCTGCCCTGCAGCATATCAGCCACTCACCCCAATTTGGCATCATCCATGAACTGGCTGAGAGTGCACTCCATCCCATCATCTAAATCATTCATAAAGACAAACAGCATTGGCTCCAGTATCGACCTCTGAAGAACAGCATTGGTAACCATTAGTCAGGTGGAGTTTGGACCACTGTTCTCCACCCTTTGAGCCAGGCGGCCTCCAGCTGATTTCCCCCACCTCCATTGCCTACTCCTCCATTCCACATCTCCCCAGTATGGCTACAAAGGAGTTATGGAAGAGCATGCCAAAGGCCTTCTGAAATTCAAGGTATACAGCATGCACTGCTCTCCTCTTGTCCACACAGCAAGTCACCCCATCACAGAAAGCAATCGTGTTGATCAGGCACCATTTGCCCCTGAGGATTTCATGCTGGCTGTTCCCAATCCCTTCATGTGGCTGGAACTAGCTTCCAGGAATATTTGCTTCCTAGGGACAGGGGTGACGCTGACCAGCCTGTCATTCCCTAGATCCTCTTTCCTTCTTGAAGATGGATGTAGTGCTTGGGAGGGGAATGGAGAGTGTCAGGGGCCAGGAAGTGGCTGTGGGGCTGTGATGGTTCTGCTGCACCGCTGGTCCCTGCAGTGCAGGGAGAGGAGATGGGAGATGGGGCAGCAGAGGGGTGGCAGCAGGTCAGCAGGGGCACGGGACAGTGGGGGCTGCAGCGAGGGGTTGGGGCCAGCATTTCTGCAGCGCCGTGTCTGTCACATTCACCTCACATGCAAAAGTCTCACGCTGACCCCAGGCAGAAACAGGCTATATCCCTGGTGCCCGTGCCACCCTCCCAGCAAGACAGGGACGTAGGAGGAGGGGGCCTCCTGGTACTCAGGGCAGCTCCCCAAGGCTGTCACAGCTTTGCCTGAGGGACCTCTTGGTCCTCGGCCTCTGCTCCGCCATGGCTGGAACAGGGACAAGAGCTCGTTGGGCAGGGCTGGGAGAGCTCCCCTGGGATTTTCTCTTTTGCAGAGGAGCAGTAAGGAGCATCATGGCTCCCATGTGTGTCCCGTCCCTGTGCCCACTCAGCCTTCCTGCCCCACATACAGCCCCATGGCCTGACTGTGCAGGCACCGCATAGGACAAGGTGCATTCTGGGTTGGGGAAACTTCCCCCCAATGCGGTCCCCATGATGGGGCCCTCTGTGCCCCATCCCTCCACAGCCCTCCTGCTTTGGCAGCCTCCCCCAGCACCCAGCCCCTGCCCAGCCCTGGCTGCGTCCCACTCAGGGGTTAGCACACTGCCATCCCCAGGGTCTGCCAGGGTCTCGGCCAGGAGAGAGGCCAAGCAAGGCTGGCCATTCCCCTCAATACAGCACTGAGCCCAGCAGGATGGAACTGGCCATGCAGCAAAATGCACCCCGAAACCTGGGGTGCACCACCAGTGCTAGAAACAGATGATGTGAGAGGCTGGTGTGTGACAAATGCCCGGGGGAGCCTTCCTGGTTGGCCCATGCAACCAAAGGCACAGACTGGCCTCCTCTCTTCTGTGCCTGGCATGTCTTGGTTCCCCTCCACAGGACCTGGTTCTACACCACAAACCCACCAGTGCATGTCCTCACCCTGCCTCTTCACACAGATTAGCTAACACTGCTGTTTTCCTCTCCAGGGCCCTTTTCAGCCCAGCCCAGCCCCTCCTTGACTCTCCCCACCTCCCCTGCCCTCTCCCCAGCCCACCCAGCACAGCAGCCCAGGCTGGGGTGGCCCCGCAGCAGTGCCCAACGCAGGGTGCTGCAGAGCTCTGGGCACTCACAGCACAACCCAAGCCCCACTGTGGGCACAGCAGCTCCGGGGGGCAGGGATGTGTGTAAGCTGCCCCATCAGCCTCCAAGCTGGAACTGGCCCCCGTGGCACAAGAACCCAGAGGACAGTGACACTCCGTGTCCCTTGTTCTTGTGTTCAGGAGATTCCCTACCCCCAGACTGCCTGCAGTCCCCCGTGCCAGCCCCTCTCTCCAGGACAGCATACGAGTCCCTGCCCTGGGGCTCCTCAGGCAGCTCCTGTTGCCCCAAGGATGCAGCAGCCTGCCCTTAGTTGATGTACATAGAAACAGATTTCTTTTTCTCATTTCTTCCTCTTTCCAAGCACACAATTGCTCCTTTCCTCTTCTCCAGGAATGTCCCTGCTCCCCAGAGAGCCTTTCCCCAAATGAGTGCGTCAGTGCTGGCCTACTCAGCCGTTTCTAGACCCTCTCCTGTGCTCCCTGCAGGGTCTCGAGCTGGTGGTGCTGCTCTGCAGAGCGAGTGGGCTGTGGTGCCCTGGGACCATGGGGCGATGCTGCACTGGCCATGGTGGGCAGGGCAGGAAGCAGACCCAGATGGACAGGCATCACTGCACCTGAAAACCCCCTATCAAGGGGTCTGTGGCCAAAAGTGATGCTCTGAGCAATCTCAGGGCATTTCAAATGGCTCAGGCTGTGTTCAGGTGTGTCCCTAGACCCAAGCTGAGGTTTTTCATTGAAGGTGTACATGAACCATTCTGCAGGCATCCTTCCCTGTGCCTGCAGGGTCTGCACTGTGGGTATCTGTCACCAGCCCTGTCATATGGGAGACAGTCCCAGGCAGATACCACATGATCATTCACCACTCTCAGGAGCACTGGGCACCCGCAAGTGAGAGCTGAATCCAGCCCTCATTCCCTAACACATCACCCCATGAGCTCATTTCCTTGAGCCCATGGAGAGCCCCAGAAAAGCAACAGAACCTTTCCAGGTGAAAGTCCTTGAGCGCATTCTTGGCTCCAGCTTTGGAAGAAGAAACCAACCTTCAAGCACTGCACTGAGGAAATCCCCTTTTATTAGAGAGATGCCAGCTCTGACACAGTGATAGACAAATTCGCAGAAGGCCTCTGGGTCAGACCAACTGGATTTGTGCCTCTGGAGAAGTGGGATGAAATCAAACACTTCTGCACAAACATTATTATCACAGTGAGAATGCCCAAAGCACAGGAGTTGTCTGAGATGAATTAGAAATCACTTGTGAAGAGGGATGGGCATCTCATTGCTGCTGAACTAGTACCAGCTGAATCGATTTCTTCAGTGCATCCCTGAGCTCCTTGTTCCTCATGCTGTAGATGAGGGGGTTCACTGCTGGAGGCACCACCGAGTAAAGAACAGCCAGCACCAGATCCAGAGCTGGAGAGGAGACGGAGGGAGGCTTCAGGTAGGAAAACAAGCCAGTACCAACAAACAGGAAGACCACGGCCAGGTGAGGGAGGCACATGGAAAAGGCTTTGTGTCGTCCCTGCTCAGAGGGGATCCTCAGCACAGCTGTGAAGATCTGCACATAGGACAGCACAATGAAAATAAAACACCCAAAAGCTAAACAAATAGTAACCACAAGAACCCCAACTGCCCTGAGGTAGGAGTCTGAGCAGGAGAGCCTGAGAATCTGGGGAACTTCACAGAAGAACTGGCTCAGGGCATTGCCTTTGCAGAATGTTACTGAAAATGTATTAGCAGTGTTCACCACTGCACTGAGAAAACCACTGCCCCAGGCAGCTGCTGCCATTTTGACACAAGCTCTGCTGCCCAGGAGGGTCCCATAGTGCAGGGGCTTACAGATGGCAACAAAGCGGTCGTAGGCCATGACAGTGAGAAGAGAATACTCAGCTGAAATTAAAAAGGCAAACAAAAAGACCTGAGCAGCACATCCTGAGTAGGAAATGGCCCTGGTATCCCACAGGGAATTTGCCATGGATTTGGGGACAGTGGTGGAGATGGAGCCAAGATCCAGGATGGAGAGATTGAGGAGAAAGAAGTACATGGGGGTGTGGAGGCGGTGGTCGCAGGCTACAGTCATGATGATGAGGCCGTTGGCAAGGATAGCAGCCAGGTAGATGCCTAGGAAGAGCGAGAAGTGCAAGAGCTGCAGCTCCCATTCGTCTGCAAATGCCAGGAGGAGGAACTTGTTCAGGAAGCTGCTGTTGGACATTTGCTCTGTCTTGGTTTGGGGCACTATCCAAGGAGGAAAAAGCATTGACAAGTTCTTTGAGCAAATCCCATTTCACTGCTCATAGCATCCCCCAAATTGCCTCTCTCCTTTACCTTCATTCAGCTCCCTTTCCTGACCTCTGGTTTGTGCTGAGTGTGCCATGCAGAGCAGGGGCCTCTGCTCATGGTCTCAGAGGAGGCAGTCCTGCTCTGCCAGGGTGTATAAATGGAGGTGTCAGACTGCCCTGTGTATTTGGTGGGGATACCTGGGGATGGGTGCCATGAGCTGAGTGAAGGAGATTTATTCCAGTGGCCCAGTGGGAATATTCTCTTATTCTCTTATTGTGAGAGACGAATACGGCTCTCATGCCAGCTATCTCTAAAAGCGAAGATCCTTGTGAGGGATGCATCTCCCCCAGTCTTGCCCTCTGGAACAGAGGTGTCTGTATCTGAATCAGTCACACCAGCTCCCACTCTGGCAAAGGAGAGAAACAGTGCAGTGAAGGCAGGGGCTGACCCAACTCTTTCTAGACATTTCTGGTCCACTGAAATCAACCCTGTCCTTGCATCAGTTTACCATCTGCACTGTTTCTTCAGACAGTGTAGTGGAAGTGGGAAGTTACTGCCTTAACTGCAGCTGAACCCCTCCTTAGCCCCAGAGATCACAAGAGCAAGAACCAGACCAGCACAGAGAGGTGAAGAAGCAAGGAGCAATACTGTGGCCCTCCTACTAAAGGGAAAGGAAGAAGGGAGAGACAGATGGGCACTCAGGAAAGCCTTCGCCTCATCCAGCTGTGCACACTACAACTGAGAGCAACATCGCAGGACAGTCGCTCTCAGCCATTTGTCATGCTGTGGGAAATGGGCATGTTGCAGGAGAGAGGCTCCTCTCCTCTGCTGGAGCTCGGGCTGCCAAGGAGAGGTCTCATGCCCTAGACCCCATGGCCTTGAGGGCAGAGGCTCTGCTGGGTGGAAGAGGAGACATGGTGGTTTTGCTTGGAGGAAGATGCCTGCATTAAAGGGGATGACAGGGAGTTCTCCAAATTCCCCCTCTCACAGCATTTATGTTTCTAGTTTCTTCTCATTCACTCATCGTATCTTTGCTGTCTGGAGCTTTCCCCCCTGGGAGCTGTTTCTCTATCCCATGTCTTTTCCCTGTCAGCGCTCACAGACCCCATCCAGAGTGGGGAAAGGGCTTTCTGAAGTTCCTTGCAGACCTCTTGATCTCTCACTGTAAAGGTCTGGGAATGTTAGTCTCTTGTCCAAATGTGACAGCACCTTTTTCACAGCCCTCTCCACTCCACCCCACAAAAAGTAGGAAACTGGAAACAGAGACTCAGGAAACTTCCTTATCTTTAAGACAAAACCTTCCTTGACATTCCTCTTGAAAAGGCTCCTTCAGAAAATGTCCTACAGGTGAGCTGAAGCTGAGAGCAGCCCTGATCCACGCAGCACCCTCTCAATGGAGGAATAAAAGTGCCCTGCCGGGGGTTGCTCCTTCCACCCAGAGCTTCTCCCTGTGGTGCTGTGGGAAGTTCCCCGGGCAGGCTGAGTGCTGACCCTTGCAGGCAGCAGAGTCACTGCCCCAGGCACACAGCACCCTGGGGTGCAGGGACACTGCTCTGAATTACAGTCCATGCAGACCCGGGTGCACTCCCTGGCTTCACACCCCTGCAGCCATCCCTGGGAGAAGGTAACCATGATGCCCTGTCCCTCTGATGGTGTGGCAGGGAATCCCTCCTCTAAAGAACAATCTGTTCCACACAGGAGAAGCTGGCAGAGCCACCCTGACAGACCCTATCAGCTGCAGAAGGCACCAGCCTTAGAAGAACCCTCCGGGAACCACAGCAGCGTTGCCCTGCAGCCAGAGACTTACTGTGTGAAGGGCTGTGAAGATTCCTCCCCGCAGTGAGCTCTCAGCCGTGCTCTGATTTCCAACTGTCTTTAACTTCTGAGTCGTTCTTCTCATCCTGGTGCCTGCAGGCAGTGCCCTGAGTCTTGCTGCTCTTCTAAGAGGAGCTGCTCCTGGACAGAGCTGTCTCTCTGCAGCACCTGCCAGGTTGCCATGGGCTCCTGCAGTCCCAGGAGCCAGGCACAGCTCAGGAGCAGAGGCCCAGCTGAAGATGAAACTTTCTCTATCCCCTGTGCAGCTTTGAGATGTTTCTGGAGCTCCAGGGCTGACATTTCCTGAAAGGCAGCAGAGTCACCCCTGGGAAATGTCCATTGAAGTAGACTGCAATAATCACCAATGGTCCCTCTCTAAACACTGGAGAGAGACTGATTCCAGCATTGCAGCTGGTCTCATCACAGGACAGTTATCTAAGAGAGATGGAAATGTCCCCCTCTAGAAGGCCCTGCTCCCATCTCATAAGAAGACAGAACACCTGCACAGGGCCAAGAAGGGAGTTCATTTACTCATGCTTCAGGGACTGATTCAGATGAGTCAATCTACGCATCTAATACCCATTTAGAAGCTCCTGGGATGGAGTGGGATTCAGTTCCCTCCCATGCACTCCACAAACTCACAGGAGGTGGGTTTCCCTTGCCTAAGTTTTAGTGTGCCCAAAATGTCTGTCTGCATGCAAGCTCCTTGTCTAAGCTCCCACTGTAATGGAGATGGAGGCAGTCAGCTGTACACACACACACACCCCTTTGCACCTTTGAAGGGACAGAGGTGGGCCAAGACATGTGCAAGTGTCTGCTTGCTCTGATGGAAAAATTGTGAGACCCATGTCCCTCTGGAGCTTCAGGTGGGGACCAGGTGGAGATTCTCCTTGGCCATCTGAAATGACCCTCGATGCCTACCACCCCTAGAGCTCCACTCACTAAGAAGCTCAGACCTGTGCAAATCCAGACACTGCAAATAGCTTATGTAATTCAGTGCAGACACTGGATTTCATGCAATGACAATAGGTCTGCAGGGCCATGTCACATGCATGGGGTGTCTGGCACAACCACCATGTTTCTAGCAGGTAGAGCACAGGACCTAGAGGAAAATCATGCCCTTTTGGAGTGTTTGCTAAGCAAACCCCCTGGCATCTCAGATTTCCCACCTGTTCCCAAACAAGGGATTCCCACCACTGCCTTCAGGCAAAGTTTATCCCATCTACATCCAAGCATGCTGCAAAGATGGAAGGCACATCACACCAAGGTCTCCACACATATGCCTACTCTCTCAAACCCCACTAGTTCCTCTCTTCCTGAACCTTTGCTCACCCCCCCACCCCCCCCCCGATGATATGAACAGGCACTGTACTAATGATGCAGCCACACCATGGCTGGATCTCAGGCAGTCCAGGCTCAGGGACTTTCTGAGTGGCACCTTGTCATTCCTAGAGATATGGTCACTTCCATCACAGGCCCCAAGGTGCTGCAGAGTCAGATCAGGAGCCAAACACCTCTCCTGCCATGGCGGCATGGCCCAGCTCTGTTTCTCTCTTGCCTTGGGTACTGCACAGTTTGCTCTCTTAGTGGACGTCTCATATCATCATTACATTCCCATCTGCTATCTATGCCAGCAAGTCTCTGCTCCAAAGTGGGGCCTTTCCATAAATGGTGTCTTTGGCTCTTGGAAACAAGTTTCACCATGACAAGCCTGCATCCAGCTGTGGTGCCACAGCTGAGGTTCTGCAGCCAGGATATAAACAAATGCACAAAGCCTGGGTCCCAAACAAAAGGAAAGTGACATCACAATAACAAACAGCAGCCATGGGCGAGCAATGGCCTATCAGGCACTGAGCCACAAGTGACCTCACAACCACAAACTGCAGCCATGCGCCTAGCACTGGCCTATCAGGCACTGACACACAAGTGACCTCACAACCACAAAGAGCAGCCATGCGCCTAGCACTGGCCTATCAGGCACTGAGGCACAAGGGACCTCACAACCACAAACAGCAGCCATGCGCCTACCACTGGCCTATCAGGCACTGAGCCACAAGGGACCTCACAACCACAAACAGCAGCCATGCAACTAGCACTGGCCTATCAGGCACTGAGCCACAAGTCACCTCACAACCACAAAGAGCAGCCATGGGTCTAGCACTGCCCAATCAGACACTGAGGCACAAGTGACCTCACAACCACAAACAGCAGCCATGCAACTAGCACTGGCCTATGAGGCACTGAGCCACAAGTGACCTCACAACCACAAACAGCACCCACGCACCTAGCACTGGCCTATCAGGCACTGACACACAAGTGACCTCACAACCAAAAACTGCAGTCACATGACCAGCACTGACCTATCAGGCACTGAGCCACAAGTGACCTCACAACCACAAACAGCAGCCATGCAACTAGCAATGGCCTATCAGGCACTGAGCCACAAGCGACCTCACAACCACAAAGAGCAGCCATGGGCCTAACACTGGTCTATCAGGCAGTCAGGCACAAGTGACCTCACAACCACAAAGAGCAGCCATGCGCCTAGCACTGGCCTATCAGGCACTGAGCCACAACTGACCTCACAACCACAAACAGCAGCCATGCAACTAGCACTGGCCTATCAGGCACTGACACACAAGTGACCTCACAACCACAAACAGCAGCCATGGGTCTAGCACTGGCCTATCAGGCACTGACACACAAGTGACCTCACAACCACAAACAGCAGCCATGGGCCTAGCACTGGCCTATAGGGCACAGAGGCACAAGGGACCTCACAACCACAAAGAGCAGCCATGGGCCTAGCACTGGCATATCAGGCACTGAGACACAAGTGACCTCACAACCACAAACAGGAGTCATGCAACTAGCACTGGCCTATCAGGCACTGAGCCACAAGTGACCTCACAACCACAAAGAGCAGCCATGGGCCTACCACTGGCCTATCAGGCACTGAGACACAAGCGACCTCACAACCACAAACTGCAGCCATGGGTCTAGCACTGGACTATCAGGCACTGAGCCACAAGTGACCTCACAAGTGAAAAAAACAGCCAAGAACCTAGCACTGGCCTATCAGGCACTGAGGCACAAGTGACCTCACAACCACAAACAGCAGCCATGGGCCTAGCACTGGCCTATCAGGCACTCAGGCACAAGTGACCTCACAACCACAAACTGCAGTCACATGACCAGCACTGGCCTATCAGGCACTGAGCCACAAGTGACCTCACAACCACAAACAGCAGCCACGCACCTAGCACTGGCCTATCAGGCACTGAGCCACAAGTGACCTCACAACCACAAACAGCAGCCATGCAACTACATTGGCCTATCAGGCACTGAGTCACAAGTGACCTCACAACCACAAACAGCAGCCATGGGCCTAGCACTGGCCTATCAGGCACTGAGCCACAAGCGACCTCACAACCACAAACAGCAGCCATGCAACTACCACTGGCCTATCAGGCACTGAGCCACAACTGACCTCACAACCACAAACAGCAGCCATGCACCTAGCACTGGCCTATCAGGCACTGACACACAAGTGACCTTCACAAGTGAAAATATCTGCTATGGGCCTAGCACTGGCCTATCAGGCATTGAGCCACAACTGACCTCACAACCACAAACTGCAGCCATGCAACTACACTGGCCTATCAGGCACTGAGTCACAAGTGACCTCACAACCACAAACAGCACCCACGCACCTAGCACTGGCCTATAAGGCACTGAGCCACAAGTGACCTCACAACTACAAACGGCAGCCATGGGCCTAGCACTGGCCTATCAGGCACTGACACACAAGTGACCTCACAACCACAAACAGCAGCCACATGACCAGCACTGGCCTATCAGGCACTGAGCCACAACTGACCTCACAACTACAAACAGCTGCCACTTCCTAGCACTGGCCTATCAGGCACTGAGCCACAACTGACCTCACAACCACAAACAGCAGCCATGCAACTAGCACTGGCCTATCAGGCACTGAGACACAAGTGACCTCACAACCACAAACAGCAGCCATGCAACTAGCACTGGCCTATCAGGCACTGACACACAAGTGACCTTCACAAGTGAAAATATCTGCTATGGGCCTAGCACTGGCCTATCAGGCATTGAGCCACAACTGACCTCACAACCACAAACTGCAGCCATGGGCCTAGCACAGGCCTATCAGGCACTGAGTCACAAGTGACCTCACAACCACAAACAGCAGCCATGGGCCTAGCACAGGCCTATCAGGCACTCAGGCACAAGTGACCTCACAACCACAAACAGCAGCCAAACACCTAGCAATGGCCTATCACGCACTGAGCCACAAGTGACCTCACAACCACAAACTGCAGCCAGGCGCCTAGCACTGGCCTATCAGGCACTCAGGCACAAGTGACCTCACAACGACAAACTGCAGTCACATGACCAGCACTGGCATATCAGGCACTGAGGCACCAGTGACCTCACAACCACAAACAGCAGCCATGCAACAAGCACTGGCCTATCAGGCACTGAGCCACAAGTGACCTCACAACCACAAACAGCAGCCATGCAACTAGCACTGGCCTATCAGGCACTGAGCCACAAGTGACCTCACAATCACAAACTACAGCCACATGACCAGCACTGGCCTATCAGGCACTGACACACAAGTGACCTCACAACCACAAACAGGAGTCATGCAACTAGCACTGGCCTATCAGGCACTGAGCCACAAGTGACCTCACAACCACAAACAGCAGCCATGCAACTAGCACTGGCCGATCAGGCACTGAGCCACAAGTGACCTCACAACCACAAACTGCAGCCACATGCTAGCACTGGCCTATCAGGCACTGAGCCACAAGTGACCTCACAACCACAAACAGCAGCCATGCAACTAGCACTGGCCTATCAGGCACTGACACACAAGTGACCTCACAACCATAAACAGCAGCCATGGGCCTAGTACTGGCCTGTCAGGCACTGACACACAAGTGACCTCACAACCACAAACAGCAGCCATGCAACTAGCACTGGCCTATCAGGCACTGACACACAAGTGACCTCACAACCACAAACAGCAGCCATGCAACTAGCACTGGCCTATCAGGCACTGAGCCACAACTGACCTCACAACCACAAACAGCAGCCATGCACCTAGCACTGGCCTATCAGGCACTGAGCCACAAGTGACCTCACAACCATAAACTGCAGCCACATGACCAGCACTGGCCTATCACTCACTCAGCCACAAGTGACCTCACAACCACAAACAGCAGCCATGCAACTAGCACTGGCCTAGCAGGCACTGAGCCACAAGTGACCTCACAACCACAAACAGCAGCCATGCAACTACATTGGCCTATCAGGCACTGAGTCACAAGTGACCTCACAACCACAAACAGCAGCCATGGGCCTAGCACTGGCCTATCAGGCACTGAGCCACAAGCGACCTCACAACCACAAACAGCAGCCATGCAACTACCACTGGCCTATCAGGCACTGAGCCACAAGTGACCTCACAACCACAAACAGCAGCCATGCACCTAGCACTGGCCTATCAGGCACTGACACACAAGTGACCTTCACAAGTGAAAATATCTGCTATGGGCCTAGCACTGGCCTATCAGGCATTGAGCCACAACTGACCTCACAACCACAAACTGCAGCCATGCAACTACACTGGCCTATCAGGCACTGAGTCACAAGTGACCTCACAACCACAAACAGCACCCACGCACCTAGCACTGGCCTATAAGGCACTGAGCCACAAGTGACCTCACAACTACAAACGGCAGCCATGGGCCTAGCACTGGCCTATCAGGCACTGACACACAAGTGACCTCACAACCACAAACAGCAGCCACATGACCAGCACTGGCCTATCAGGCACTGAGCCACAACTGACCTCACAACTACAAACAGCTGCCACTTCCTAGCACTGGCCTATCAGGCACTGAGCCACAACTGACCTCACAACCACAAACAGCAGCCATGCAACTAGCACTGGCCTATCAGGCACTGAGACACAAGTGACCTCACAACCACAAACAGCAGCCATGCAACTAGCACTGGCCTATCAGGCACTGACACACAAGTGACCTTCACAAGTGAAAATATCTGCTATGGGCCTAGCACTGGCCTATCAGGCATTGAGCCACAACTGACCTCACAACCACAAACTGCAGCCATGGGCCTAGCACAGGCCTATCAGGCACTGAGTCACAAGTGACCTCACAACCACAAACAGCAGCCATGGGCCTAGCACAGGCCTATCAGGCACTCAGGCACAAGTGACCTCACAACCACAAACAGCAGCCAAACACCTAGCAATGGCCTATCACGCACTGAGCCACAAGTGACCTCACAACCACAAACTGCAGCCAGGCGCCTAGCACTGGCCTATCAGGCACTCAGGCACAAGTGACCTAACAACGACAAACTGCAGTCACATGACCAGCACTGGCATATCAGGCACTGAGGCACCAGTGACCTCACAACCACAAACAGCAGCCATGCAACTAGCACTGGCCTATCAGGCACTGAGCCACAAGTGACCTCACAATCACAAACTACAGCCACATGACCAGCACTGGCCTATCAGGCACTGACACACAAGTGACCTCACAACCACAAACAGGAGTCATGCAACTAGCACTGGCCTATCAGGCACTGAGCCACAAGTGACCTCACAACCACAAACAGCAGCCATGCAACTAGCACTGGCCGATCAGGCACTGAGCCACAAGTGACCTCACAACCACAAACTGCAGCCACATGCTAGCACTGGCCTATCAGGCACTGAGCCACAAGTGACCTCACAACCACAAACAGGAGTCATGCAACTAGCACTGGCCTATCAGGCACTGAGCCACAAGTGACATCACAACCACAAACAGCAGCCATGCAACTAGCACTGGCCGATCAGGCACTGAGCCACAAGTGACCTCACAACCACAAACTGCAGCCACATGCTAGCACTGGCCTATCAGGCACAGAGAAACAAGTGAGCCCACAACCACAAGCAGCAGCCATGCAACTGGCAATGGCCTATCAGGCACTGAGACACAAGTGACCTCACAACCACAAACAGCAGCCATGGGCCTAGCACTGGCCTGTCAGGCACTGACACACAAGTGACCTCACAACCACAAACAGCAGCCATGCAACTAGCACTGGCCTATCAGGCACTGACACACAAGTGACCTCACAACCACAAACGGCAGCCATGGGCCTAGCACTGGCCTATCAGGCACTGAGCCACAACTGACCTCACAACCACAAACAGCAGCCATGCACCTAGCACTGGCCTATGAGGCACTGAGACAAAAGTGAACTCACAACCATAAACTGCAGCCACATGACCAGCACTGGCCTATCACTCACTCAGCCACAAGTGACCTCACAACCACAAACAGCAGCCATGCAACTAGCACTGGCCTAGCAGGCACTGAGCCACAAGTGACCTCACAACCACAAACAGCAGCCAAGCACCTAGCACTGGCCTATCAGGCACTGAGCCACAAGTGACCTCACAACCACAAACGGCAGCCATGCAACTAGCACTGGCCTATCAGGCACTGACACACAAGTGACCTCACAACCACAAACAGCACCCACGCACCTAGCACTGGCCTATCAGACACTGAGCCACAAGTGACCTCACAACCACAAACAGCAGCCATGGGCCTAGCACTGGCCTATCAGGCACTGACACACAAGTGACCTCACAACCACAAACAGCAGCCATGAGCCTAACACTGGCCTATCAGGCACTGACACACAAGTGACATCACAACCACAAACTGCAGCCAAGGGGCCTAACACTGGCCTATCAGGCACTGAGACACAAGTAACCTCACAACCACAAAAAGCACCCACGCACCTAGCACTGGCCTATCAGGCACTGACACACAAGTGACCTCACAAGCACAAAGAGCAGCCATGCAACTAGCACTGGCCTATCAGGCACTGAGCCAAAAGTCACCTCACAACCACAAAAAGCAGCCACATCCTAGCACTGGCCTATCAGGCACTGAGGCAAAAGTCACCCCACAACTGGAAATATCTGCTATGGGCCTAGCACTGGCCTATCAGGCACTGAGCCACAAGTGACCTCACAACCACAAACAGCAGCCATGCAACTAGCACTGGCCTATCAGGCACTGACACACAAGTGACCTCACAACCACAAACAGCAGGAATGCAACTAGCACTGGCCTATCAGGCACTGAGCCACAGGCGACCTCACAACCACAAAGAGCAGCCACATCCTAGCACTGGCCTATCAGGCACTGACACACAAGTGACCTCACAACTGAAAACAGCAGCCATGGGCCTAGCACTGGCCTATCAGGCACTGAGCCACAAGTGACCTCACAACCACAAACAGGAGTCATGCAACTAGCACTGGCCTATCAGGCACTGAGCCACAAGTGACCTCACAACCACAAACAGCAGCCATGGGCCCAGCACTGGCCTATCAGGCACTGAGACACAAGCGACCTCACAACCACAAACTGCAGCCACATGCTAGCACTGGACTATCAGGCACTGAGCCACAAGTCACCTCACAACCACAAACTGCAGTCACATGACCAGCACTGGCCTATCAGGCACTGAGGAATCAGTGACCTCACAAACAAAAACAGCAGCCAAGCACCTAGCACTGGCCTATCAGGCTCTGAGGTACCAGTGACCTCACAACCACAAACAGCAGCCATGCAACAAGCACTGGCCTATCAGGCACTGAGCCACAAGTGACCTCACAACCACAAACAGCAGCCATGCAACTAGCACTGGCCTATCAGGCACTGAGCCACAAGTGACCTCACAATCACAAACTACAGCCACATGACCAGCACTGGCCTATCAGGCACTGAGCCACAAGTGACCTCACAACCACAAACAGGAGTCATGCAACTAGCACTGGCCTATCAGGCACTGAGCCACAAGTGACCTCACAAACACAAACAGCAGCCATGCAACTAGCACTGGCCTATCAGGCACTGACACACAAGTGACCTCACAACCACAAACTGCAGCCACATGCTAGCACTGGCCTATCAGGCACAGAGAAACAAGTGAGCCCACAACCACAAGCAGCAGCCATGCAACTAGCAATGGCCTATCAGGCACTGAGACACAAGTGACCTCACAACCACAAACAGCAGCCATGGGCCTAGCACTGGCCTGTCAGGCACTGACACACAAGTGACCTCACAACCACAAACAGCAGCCATGCAACTAGCACTGGCCTATCAGGCACTGACACACAAGTGACCTCACAACCACAAACGGCAGCCATGCAACTAGCACTGGCCTATCAGGCACTGACACACAAGTGAACTCACAACCATAAACTGCAGCCACATGACCAGCACTGGCCTATCACTCACTCAGCCACAAGTGACCTCACAACCACAAACAGCAGCCATGCAACTAGCACTGGCCTAGCAGGCACTGAGCCACAAGTGACCTCACAACCACAAACAGCAGCCAAGCACCTAGCACTGGCCTATCAGGCACTGAGCCACAAGTGACCTCACAACCACAAACGGCAGCCATGCAACTAGCACTGGCCTATCAGGCACTGACACACAAGTGACCTCACAACCACAAACAGCACCCATGCACCTAGCACTGGCCTATCAGACACTGAGCCACAAGTGACCTCACAACCACAAACAGCAGCCATGGGCCTAGCACTGGCCTATCAGGCACTGACACACAAGTGACCTCACAACCACAAACAGCAGCCATGAGCCTAACACTGGCCTATCAGGCACTGACACACAAGTGACATCACAACCACAAACTGCAGCCAAGGGGCCTAACACTGGCCTATCAGGCACTGAGACACAAGTAACCTCACAACCACAAAAAGCACCCACGCACCTAGCACTGGCCTATCAGGCACTGACACACAAGTGACCTCACAAGCACAAAGAGCAGCCATGCAACTAGCACTGGCCTATCAGGCACTGAGACACAAGTGACCTCACAACCACAAAAAGCAGCCACATCCTAGCACTGGCCTATCAGGCACTGAGGCAAAAGTCACCCCACAACTGGAAATATCTGCTATGGGCCTAGCACTGGCCTATCAGGCACTGAGCCACAAGTGACCTCACAACCACAAACAGCAGCCATGCAACTAGCACTGGCCTATCAGGCACTGACACACAAGTGACCTCACAACCACAAACAGCAGGAATGCAACTAGCACTGGCCTATCAGGCACTGAGCCACAGGCGACCTCACAACCACAAAGAGCAGCCACATCCTAGCACTGGCCTATCAGGCACTGACACACAAGTGACCTCACAACCACAAAGAGCAGCTATGCAACTAGCACTGGCCTATCAGGCACTGACACACAAGTGACCTCACAACCACAAACAGCAGCCATGACCCTAGCACTGGCCTATCAGGCACTGAGCCACAAGTGACCTCACAACCACAAACTGCAGCCATGCAAATAGCACTGGCCTATCAGGCACTGAGACACAAGTGACCTCACAACTACAAACAGCTGCCACATCCTAGCACTGGCCTATCAGGCACTGACACACAAGTGAACTCACAACCACAAACAGCAGGCATGCAACTAGCACTGGCCTATCAGGCACTGAGCCACAACTGACCTCACAACCACAAACAGCAGCCATGCACCTAGCACTGGCCTATCAGGCACTGAGCCACAAGTGACCTCACAACCACAAACAGTAGGCATGCAACTAGCACTCGCCTATCAGGCACTGAGCCACAAGTGACCTCACAACCACAAAATGCACCCACGTGACTAGAACTAGCCTATGAGGCACTGAGCCACAAGTGACCTCACAAACACAAACTGCACCCACAGGACCAGCACTGGCCTATCAGGCACTGAGCCACAAGTCACCTCATAACCACAAACAGCAGCCATGGGCCTACCACTGGCCTATCAGGCACTGACACACAGGTGACCTCACAAACACAAACTGCAGCCATGGGCCTAGCACTGGCCTATCAGGCACTGAGACACAAGTGACCTCACAACCACAAACAGCAGCCATGCAACTAGCACTGGCCTATCAGGCACTGAGCCACAACTGACCTCACAACCACAAACAGCAGCCATGCAACTAGCACTGGCCTATCAGGCACTGAGCCACAAGTCACCTCACAACCACAAACAGCAGCCACATGACCAGCACTGGCCTATCAAGCACTGAGCCACAAGTGACCTCACAAACACAAACAGCAGCCATGCAACTAGCACTGGCCTATCAGGCACTGACACACAAGTGACCTCACAACCACAAACAGCAGCCATGCAACTAGCACTGGCCTATCAGGCACTGAGCCACAACTGACCTCACAACCACAAACAGCAGCCATGCAACTAGCACTGGCCTATCAGGCACTGAGCCACAAGTCACCTCACAACCACAAACAGCAGCCACATGACCAGCACTGGCCTATCAGGCACTGAGCCACAAGTGACCTCACAACCACAAACAGCACCCACGCACCTAGCACTGGCCTATCAGGCACTGACACACAAGTGACCTCACAACCACAAACAGCAGCCATGCAACTAGCACTGGCCTATCAGGCACTGAGCCACAACTGACCTCACAACCACAAACAGCAGGCATGCAACTAGCACTGGCCTATCAGGCACTGAGTCACAAGTCACCTCACAACCACAAACAGCAGCCATGGGCCTAGCACTGGCCTATCAGGCACTGACACACAAGTGACCTCACAACCACAAACAGCACCCACGCACCTAGCACTGGCCTATCAGGCACTGACACACAAGTGACCTTGTGATATGTGCTAATTTGTTGCATCAAAGTGAGAAACAGCCTTGGGAACATCTTGTATTGTGGTATGTACCAATTTGTTACATCAGTGAGGAAACAGCCTTGGGAACATCTGTGGGAACATCCTACAGCCTGTGGTGGGGGGCATGTACTCCGCCTGAGAAAATTGAGCTGAGCTAGCGAAGCGGCAATGTTAGTTCAGATAGGCTAATATGGCACACAATGCAGAGGAAGACTCCAGCCTTCATCCCCACGACCACCAGAGGGCTGAAGAAGACCCCCTAGCAACAGCCGGCGCAACCGCAGAAGTTACAGGAGGTGCCCCGTATACCCGGAACTGGAATCGCATATAAGGAGACTGTGAGGGGGGGTTGTGCGCGCCGTTGGTGGAGCAGGAGACTCCCCCCCGGCCGCCCAGCGCTGTTTTGCTTACTTGTGACTTGCTCAATTATTAAATTGGAATTTATGCAACCCGGCCCGAGTGGTTGTCAATTTGTCACGTTTACCTATAACAACCTCACAGCCACAAACAGCAGCCATGGGCCTACCACTGGCCTATCAGGCACTGAGCCACAACTGACCTCACAACCACAAACAGCAGCCATGCAACTAGCAATGGCCTATCAGGCACTGACACACAAGTGACCTCACAACCACAAACAGCAGCCATGCACCTAGCACTGGCCTATCAGGCACTGAGCCACAAGTCACCTCACAACCACAAACAGCACCCACGCACCTAGCACTGGCCTATCAGGCACTGAGCCACAAGTGACCTCACAACCACAAACAGTAGGCATGCAACTAGCAATGGCCTATCAGGCACTGAGCCACAAGCGACCTCACAACCACAAACAGCAGCCATGCAACTAGCACTGGCCTATCAGGCACTGAGACAAAAGTGAACTCACAACTGAAACTATGTGCTATGGGCCTAGCACTGGCCTATCAGGCATTGAGCCACAACTGACCTCACAACCACAAACAGCACCCATGCAACTAGCACTGGCCTATCAGGCACTGAGCCACAAGTGACATCACAACCACAAACAGCAGCCACATCCTAGCATTGGCCTATCAGGCACTGAGCCACAAGCGACCTCACAACCACAAAGAGCAGCCACATCCTAGCATTGGCCTATCAGGCACTGACACACAAGTGACCTCACAAACACAAACAGCAGCCATGCAACTAGCACTGGCCTATCAGGCACTGAGCCACAAGTGACCTCACAACCACAAACAGCACCCACGCACCTAGCACTGGCCTATCAGGCACTGACACACAAGTGACCTTGTGATATGTGCTAATTTGTTGCATCAAAGTGAGAAACAGCCTTGGGAACATCTTGTATTGTGGTATGTACTAATTTGTTACATCAGTGAGGAAACAGCCTTGGGAACATCTGTGGGAACATCCTACAGCCTGTGGTGGGGGGCATGTACTCCGCCTGAGAAAATTGAGCTGAGCTAGCGAAGCGGCAATGTTAGTTCAGATAGGCTAATATGGCACACAATGCAGAGGAAGACTCCAGCCTTCATCCCCACGACCACCAGAGGGCTGAAGAAGACCCCCTAGCAACAGCCGGCGCAACCGCAGAAGTTACAGGAGGTGCCCCGTATACCCGGAACTGGAATCGCATATAAGGAGACTGTGAGGGGGGGTTGTGCGCGCCGTTGGTGGAGCAGGAGACTCCCCCCCGGCCGCCCAGCGCTGTTTTGCTTACTTGTGACTTGCTCAATTATTAAATTGGAATTTATGCAACCCGGCCCGAGTGGTTGTCAATTTGTCACGTTTACCTATAACAACCTCACAGCCACAAACAGCAGCCATGGGCCTACCACTGGCCTATCAGGCACTGAGCCACAACTGACCTCACAACCACAAACAGCAGCCATGCAACTAGCACTGGCCTATCAGGCACTGAGCCACAAGTGACCTCACAACCACAAACAGCAGCCATGCAACTAGCACTGGCCTATCAGGCACTGACACACAAGTGACCTCACAACCACAAACAGCAGCCATGCAACTAGCACTGGCCTATCAGGCACTGAGCCACAAGTGACCTCACAACCACAAACAGCAGCCATGCACCTAGCACTGGCCTATCAGGCACTGAGCCACAAGTCACCTCACAACCACAAACAGCACCCACGCACCTAGCACTGGCCTATCAGGCACTGAGCCACAAGTGACCTCACAACCACAAACAGTAGGCATGCAACTAGCAATGGCCTATCAGGCACTGAGCCACAAGCGACCTCACAACCACAAACAGCAGCCACATCCTAGCACTGGCCTATCAGGCACTGACACACAAGTGAACTCACAACCACAAACAGCAGCCATGCAACTAGCACTGGCCTATCAGGCACTGAGACAAAAGTGAACTCACAACTGAAACTATGTGCTATGGGCCTAGCACTGGCCTATCAGGCACTGAGCCACAACTGACCTCACAACCACAAACAGCACCCATGCAACTAGCACTGGCCTATCAGGCACTGAGCCACAAGTGACCTCACAACCACAAACAGCAGGCATGCAACTAGCAATGGCCTATCAGGCACTGACACACAAGCGACCTCACAACCACAAACAGCAGCCACATCCTAGCATTGGCCTATCAGGCACTGACACACAAGTGACCTCACAACCACAAACAGCAGGCATGCAACTAGCAATTGCCTATCAGGCACTGAGCCACAAGTGACCTCACAAACACAAACAGCAGCCATGCAACTAGCACTGGCCTATCAGGCACTGAGACACAAGTGACCTCACAACCACAAACAGCAGCCATGCAACTAGCACTGGCCTATCAGGCACTGAGCCACAAGTCACCTCACAACCACAAACAGCAGCCACATGACCAGCACTGGCCTATCAAGCACTGAGCCACAAGTGACCTCACAAACACAAACAGCAGCCATGCAACTAGCACTGGCCTATCAGGCACTGACACACAAGTGACCTCACAACCACAAACAGCACCCACGCACCTAGCACTGGCCTATCAGGCACTGACACACAAGTGACCTTGTGATATGTGCTAATTTGTTGCATCAAAGTGAGAAACAGCCTTGGGAACATCTTGTATTGTGGTATGTACTAATTTGTTACATCAGTGAGGAAACAGCCTTGGGAACATCTGTGGGAACATCCTACAGCCTGTGGTGGGGGGCATGTACTCCGCCTGAGAAAATTGAGCTGAGCTAGCGAAGCGGCAATGTTAGTTCAGATAGGCTAATATGGCACACAATGCAGAGGAAGACTCCAGCCTTCATCCCCACGACCACCAGAGGGCTGAAGAAGACCCCCTAGCAACAGCCGGCGCAACCGCAGAAGTTACAGGAGGTGCCCCGTATACCCGGAACTGGAATCGCATATAAGGAGACTGTGAGGGGGGGTTGTGCGCGCCGTTGGTGGAGCAGGAGACTCCCCCCCGGCCGCCCAGCGCTGTTTTGCTTACTTGTGACTTGCTCAATTATTAAATTGGAATTTATGCAACCCGGCCCGAGTGGTTGTCAATTTGTCACGTTTACCTATAACAACCTCACAGCCACAAACAGCAGCCATGGGCCTACCACTGGCCTATCAGGCACTGAGCCACAAGCGACCTCACAACCACAAACATCAGCCACATCCTAGCACTGGCCTATCAGGCACTGAGCCACAAGTGACCTCACAACCACAAACAGCAGCCATGGGACTACCACTGGCCTATCAGGCACTGAGCCACAAGTGAAATCTCAGCCACAAACAGCAGCCATGCAACTAGCACTGGCCTATCAGGCACTGACACAGAAGTGACCTCACAAACACAAACAACAGCCATGGGCCTAGCACTGGCCTATCAGGCACTGACACACAAGTGACCTCACAAATGAAAATATCTGCTATGGGCCTAGCACTGGCCTATCAGGCACTGACACACAAGTGACCTCACAACTGAAAATATCTGTTATGGGCATAGAACTGGCCTATCAGGCACTGACACACAAGTGACCTCACAACTGAAAACAGCAGCCATGCAAATAGCACTGGCCTATCAGGCACTGAGCCACAAGTGACCTCACAACCACAAACAGCAGCCATGCAACTAGCACTGGCTTTACAGGCACGGAGCCACAAGTGACCTCACAACCACAAACAGCAACCATGCAACTAGCAATGGCCTATCAGGCACTGACACACAAGTGACCTCACAACCACAAACAGCACCCACACACCTAGCACTGGCCTATCAGGCACTGACACACAAGTGACCTCACAACCACAAACAGCACCCACGCACCTAGCACTGGCCTATCAGGCACTGAGCCACAAGTGATCTCACAACCACAAACAGCAGCCATGGGCCTACCAGTGGCCTATCAGGCACTGAGCTACAAATCACCTCACAGCCACAAACAGCAGCCATGCAACTAGCACTGGCCTATCAGGCACTGAGACACAAGTCACCTCACAACCACAAACAGCACCCACGCACCTAGCACTGGCCTATCAGGCACTGACACACAAGTGACCTCACAACCACAAAATGCACCCACGTGACTAGAACTAGCCTATGAGGCACTGAGCCACAAGTGACCTCACAAACACAAACTGCACCCACACCACCAGCACTGGCCTATCAGGCACTGAGCCACAAGTCACCTCATAACCACAAACAGCAGCCATGGGCCTAGCACTGGCCTATCAGGCACTGACACACAGGTGACCTCACAAACACAAACAGCAGCCATGGGCCTAGCACTGGCCTATCAGGCACTGAGACACAAGTGACCTCACAACCACAAACAGCAGCCATGCAACTAGCACTGGCCTATCAGGCACTGAGCCACAACTGACCTCACAACCACAAACAGCAGCCATGCAACTAGCACTGGCCTATCAGGCACTGAGCCACAAGTCACCTCACAACCACAAACAGCAGCCACATGACCAGCACTGGCCTGTTTTGCTTACTTGTGACTTGCTCAATTATTAAATTGGAATTTATGCAACCCGGCCCGAGTGGTTGTCAATTTGTCACGTTTACCTATAACAACCTCACAGCCACAAACAGCAGCCATGGGCCTACCACTGGCCTATCAGGCACTGAGCCACAACTGACCTCACAACCACAAAGAGCAGCCATGCAACTAGCACTGGCATATCAGGCACTGAGCCACAAGTGACCTCACAACCACAAACAGCACCCACGCACCTAGCACTGGCCTATCAGGCACTGACACACAAGTGACCTCACAACCACAAAAAGCAGCCATGCAACAAGCACTGGCCTATCAGGCACTGACACACAAGTGACCTCACAACTGAAAACAGCAGCCATGGGCCTAGCACTGGCCTATCAGGCACTGAGCCACAAGTCACCTCACAACCACAAACGGCAGCCATGCAACTAGCACTGGCCTATCAGGCACTGAGCCACAAGTCACCTCACAACCACAAACAGCAGCCATGAGGCTAACACTGGCCTATCAGGCACTGAGACACAAGTGACCTCACAACCACAAACAGCACCCACACACCTAGCACTGGCCTATCAGGCACTGAGCCACAACTGACCTCACAACCACAAACAGCAGCCATGGGCCTACCACTGGCCTATCAGGCACTGAGTCACAAGTCACCTCACAACCACAAACAGCAGCCATGGGCCTAGCACTGGCCTATCAGGCACTGAGCCACAAGTGACCTCACAACCACAAACGGCAGCCATGGGCCTACCACTGGCCTATCAGGCACTGAGCCACAAGTGACCTCACAGCCACAAACAGCAGCCATGCAACTAGCACTGGCCTATCAGGCACTGAGCCACAAGTCACCTCACAACTACAAACGGCAGCCATGGGCCTAGCACTGGACTTACAGGCACGGAGCCACAACTGACCTCACAACCACAAACAGCAGCCATGCAACTAGCACTGGCATATCAGGCACTGAGCCACAAGTCACCTCACAACCACAAAATGCACCCACGCACCTAGCACTGGCCTATCGGGCACTGAGCCACAAGTCACCTCACAACCACAAACAGCAGCCACATGACCAGCACTGGCCTATCAGGCACTGACACACAAGTGACCTCACAACTACAAACAGCTGCCACTTCCTAGCACTGGCCAATCAGGCACTGAGCCACAACTGACCTCACAACCACAAACAGCAGCCATGCAACTAGCACTGGCCTATCAGGCACTGAGCCAAAAGTGACCTCACAACCACAAACAGCACCCACGCACCTAGCACTGGCCTATCAGGCACTGAGCCACAAGTGACCTCACAACCACAAACAGCAGCCATGCAACTAGCACTGGCCTATCAGGCACTGACACACAAGTGACCTCACAACCACAAACAGCACCCACGCACCTAGCACTGGCCTATCAGGCACTGACACACAAGTGACCTTGTGATATGTGCTAATTTGTTGCATCAAAGTGAGAAACAGCCTTGGGAACATCTTGTATTGTGGTATGTACCAATTTGTTACATCAGTGAGGAAACAGCCTTGGGAACATCTGTGGGAACATCCTACAGCCTGTGGTGGGGGGCATGTACTCCGCCTGAGAAAATTGAGCTGAGCTAGCGAAGCGGCAATGTTAGTTCAGATAGGCTAATATGGCACACAATGCAGAGGAAGACTCCAGCCTTCATCCCCACGACCACCAGAGGGCTGAAGAAGACCCCCTAGCAACAGCCGGCGCAACCGCAGAAGTTACAGGAGGTGCCCCGTATACCCGGAACTGGAATCGCATATAAGGAGACTGTGAGGGGGGGTTGTGCGCGCCGTTGGTGGAGCAGGAGACTCCCCCCCGGCCGCCCAGCGCTGTTTTGCTTACTTGTGACTTGCTCAATTATTAAATTGGAATTTATGCAACCCGGCCCGAGTGGTTGTCAATTTGTCACGTTTACCTATAACAACCTCACAGCCACAAACAGCTGCCATGGGCCTACCACTGGCCTATCAGGCACTGAGCCACAACTGACCTCACAACCACAAACAGCAGCCATGCAACTAGCACTGGCCTATCAGGCACTGAGCCACAAGTCACCTCACAACCACAAACAGCACCCACGCACCTAGCACTGGCCTATCAGGCACTGAGCCACAAGTGACCTCACAACCACAAACAGTAGGCATGCAACTAGCAATGGCCTATCAGGCACTGAGCCACAAGCGACCTCACAACCACAAACAGCAGCCACATCCTAGCACTGGCCTATCAGGCACTGACACACAAGTGAACTCACAACTGAAACTATGTGCTATGGGCCTAGCACTGGCCTATCAGGCACTGAGACAAAAGTGAACTCACAACTGAAACTATGTGCTATGGGCCTAGCACTGGCCTATCAGGCACTGAGCCACAACTGACCTCACAACCACAAACAGCAGCCATGCAACTAGCACTGGCCTATCAGGCACTGAGACACAAGTGACCTCACAACCACAAACAGCAGGCATGCAACTAGCAATTGCCTATCAGGCACTGAGCCACAAGTGACCTCACAACCACAAACAGCAGCCATGCAACTAGCACTGGCCTATCAGGCACTGACACACAAGTGACCTCACAACCACAAACAGCACCCACGCACCTAGCACTGGCCTATCAGGCACTGAGCCACAACTGACCTCACAACCACAAATAGTAGGCATGCAACTAGCAATGGCCTATCAGGCACTGAGCCACAAGTGAAATCTCAGCCACAAACAGCAGCCATGCAACTAGCACTGGCCTATCAGGCACTGACACACAAGTGACC
Source organism: Apteryx mantelli (assembly GCF_036417845.1). Lineage (NCBI taxonomy): Eukaryota > Metazoa > Chordata > Aves > Apterygiformes > Apterygidae > Apteryx > Apteryx mantelli. The sequence continues at coordinate 6,334,278 of NC_089997.1, forward strand.
TCACAACCACAAACAGCACCCACGCACCTAGCACTGGCCTATCAGGCACTGAGCCACAACTGACCTCACAACCACAAATAGTAGGCATGCAACTAGCAATGGCCTATCAGGCACTGAGCCACAAGTGAAATCTCAGCCACAAACAGCAGCCATGCAACTAGCACTGGCCTATCAGGCACTGACACACAAGTGAACTCACAACCACAAACAGCAGCCATGCAACTAGCACTGGCCTATCAGGCACTGACACACAAGTGAACTCACAACTGAAACTATGTGCTATGGGCCTAGCACTGGCCTATCAGGCACTGAGCCACAACTGACCTCACAACCACAAACAGCAGCCATGCAACTAGCACTGGCCTATCAGGCACTGACACACAAGTGACCTCACAACCACAAACAGCAGGCATGCAACTAGCAATGGCCTATCAGGCACTGACACACAAGTGACCTCACAACCACAAACAGCAGGCATGCAACTAGCACTGGCCTATCAGGCACTGACACACAAGTGAACTCACAACTGAAACTATGTGCTATGGGCCTAGCACTGGCCTATCAGGCACTGAGCCACAACTGACCTCACAACCACAAACAGCAGCCATGCAACTAGCACTGGCCTATCAGGCACTGACACACAAGTGACCTCACAACCACAAACAGCAGGCATGCAACTAGCAATGGCCTATCAGGCACTGAGCCACAAGCGACCTCACAACCACAAACAGCAGCCATGGGCCTAGCACTGGCCTATCAGGCACTGACACACAAGTGACCTCACAACCACAAACAGCAGGCATGCAACTAGCAATGGCCTATCAGGCACTGAGCCACAAGCGACCTCACAACCACAAACAGCAGCCACATCCTAGCATTGGCCTATCAGGCACTGACACACAAGTGACCTCACAACCACAAACAGCAGGCATGCAACTAGCAATTGCCTATCAGGCACTGAGCCACAAGTGACCTCACAACCACAAACAGCAGCCATGCAACTAGCACTGGCCTATCAGGCACTGACACACAAGTGACCTCACAACCACAAACAGCACCCACGCACCTAGCACTGGCCTATCAGGCACTGACACACAAGTGACCTTGTGATATGTGCTAATTTGTTGCATCAAAGTGAGAAACAGCCTTGGGAACATCTTGTATTGTGGTATGTACTAATTTGTTACATCAGTGAGGAAACAGCCTTGGGAACATCTGTGGGAACATCCTACAGCCTGTGGTGGGGGGCATGTACTCCGCCTGAGAAAATTGAGCTGAGCTAGCGAAGCGGCAATGTTAGTTCAGATAGGCTAATATGGCACACAATGCAGAGGAAGACTCCAGCCTTCATCCCCACGACCACCAGAGGGCTGAAGAAGACCCCCTAGCAACAGCCGGCGCAACCGCAGAAGTTACAGGAGGTGCCCCGTATACCCGGAACTGGAATCGCATATAAGGAGACTGTGAGGGGGGGTTGTGCGCGCCGTTGGTGGAGCAGGAGACTCCCCCCCGGCCGCCCAGCGCTGTTTTGCTTACTTGTGACTTGCTCAATTATTAAATTGGAATTTATGCAACCCGGCCCGAGTGGTTGTCAATTTGTCACGTTTACCTATAACAACCTCACAGCCACAAACAGCAGCCATGGGCCTACCACTGGCCTATCAGGCACTGAGCCACAAGTCACCTCACAACCACAAACAGCAGCCATGCAACTAGCAATGGCCTATCAGGCACTGAGCCACAAGTGACCTCACAACCACAAACAGCAGCCACATCCTAGCACTGGCCTATCAGGCACTGAGCCACAACTGACCTCACAACCACAAACAGCAGCCATGGGACTACCACTGGCCTATCAGGCACTGAGCCACAAGTGAAATCTCAGCCACAAACAGCAGCCATGCAACTAGCACTGGCCTATCAGGCACTGACACAGAAGTGACCTCACAAACACAAACAACAGCCATGGGCCTAGCACTGGCCTATCAGGCACTCAGGCACAAGTGACCTCACAAATGAAAATATCTGCTATGGGCCTAGCACTGGCCTATCAGGCACTGACACACAAGTGACCTCACAACTGAAAATATCTGTTATGGGCATAGAACTGGCCTATCAGGCACTGACACACAAGTGACCTCACAACCACAAACAGCAGCCATGGGACCAGCAGTGGCCTATCAGGCACTGAGCCACAAGTGACCTCACAACCACAAAAGGCAGCCATGGGCCTAGCACTGGCCTTACAGGCACGGAGCCACAAGTGACCTCACAACCACAAACAGCAACCATGCAACTAGCAATGGCCTATCAGGCACTGACACACAAGTGACCTCACAACCACAAACAGCACCCACGCACCTAGCACTGGCCTATCAGGCACTGAGCCACAAGTGATCTCACAACCACAAACAGCAGCCATGGGCCTACCAGTGGCCTATCAGGCACTGAGCTACAAATCACCTCACAGCCACAAACAGCAGCCATGCAACTAGCGCTGGCCTATCAGGCACTGAGACACAAGTCACCTCACAACCACAAACAGCACCCACGCACCTAGCACTGGCCTATCAGGCACTGACACACAAGTGACCTCACAACCACAAAATGCACCCACGTGACTAGAACTAGCCTATGAGGCACTGAGCCACAAGTGACCTCACAAACACAAACTGCACCCACAGGACCAGCACTGGCCTATCAGGCACTGAGCCACAAGTCACCTCATAACCACAAACAGCAGCCATGGGCCTACCACTGGCCTATCAGGCACTGACACACAGGTGACCTCACAAACACAAACAGCAGCCATGGGCCTAGCACTGGCCTATCAGGCACTGAGACACAAGTGACCTCACAACCACAAACAGCAGCCATGCAACTAGCACTGGCCTATCAGGCACTGAGCCACAAGTCACCTCACAACCACAAACAGCAGCCACATGACCAGCACTGGCCTATCAAGCACTGAGCCACAAGTGACCTCACAAACACAAACAGCAGCCATGCAACTAGCACTGGCCTATCAGGCACTGACACACAAGTGACCTCACAACCACAAACAGCACCCACGCACCTAGCACTGGCCTATCAGGCACTGACACACAAGTGACCTTGTGATATGTGCTAATTTGTTGCATCAAAGTGAGAAACAGCCTTGGGAACATCTTGTATTGTGGTATGTACTAATTTGTTACATCAGTGAGGAAACAGCCTTGGGAACATCTGTGGGAACATCCTACAGCCTGTGGTGGGGGGCATGTACTCCGCCTGAGAAAATTGAGCTGAGCTAGCGAAGCGGCAATGTTAGTTCAGATAGGCTAATATGGCACACAATGCAGAGGAAGACTCCAGCCTTCATCCCCACGACCACCAGAGGGCTGAAGAAGACCCCCTAGCAACAGCCGGCGCAACCGCAGAAGTTACAGGAGGTGCCCCGTATACCCGGAACTGGAATCGCATATAAGGAGACTGTGAGGGGGGGTTGTGCGCGCCGTTGGTGGAGCAGGAGACTCCCCCCCGGCCGCCCAGCGCTGTTTTGCTTACTTGTGACTTGCTCAATTATTAAATTGGAATTTATGCAACCCGGCCCGAGTGGTTGTCAATTTGTCACGTTTACCTATAACAACCTCACAGCCACAAACAGCAGCCATGGGCCTACCACTGGCCTATCAGGCACTGAGCCACAACTGACCTCACAACCACAAACAGCAGCCATGCAACTAGCACTGGCCTATCAGGCACTGAGCCACAACTGACCTCACAACCACAAACAGCAGCCATGGGCCTACCACTGGCCTATCAGGCACTGAGTCACAAGTCACCTCACAACCACAAACAGCAGCCATGGGCCTAGCACTGGCCTATCAGGCACTGAGCCACAAGTGACCTCACAACCACAAACGGCAGCCATGGGCCTACCACTGGCCTATCAGGCACTGAGCCACAAGTGACCTCACAGCCACAAACAGCAGCCATGCAACTAGCACTGGCCTATCAGGCACTGAGCCACAAGTGACCTCACAACCACAAACAGCAGCCACATCCTAGCACTGGCCTATCAGGCACTGACACACAAGTGACCTCACAACCACAAACAGCAGCCATGGGCCTACCACTGGCCTATCAGGCACTGAGCCACAAGCGACCTCACAACCACAAACAGCAGCCATGGGCCTAGCACTGGCCTATCAGGCACTGAGCCACAAGTGACCTCACAACCACAAACGGCAGCCATGGGACTACCACTGGCCTATCAGGCACTGAGCCACAAGTGAAATCTCAGCCACAAACAGCAGCCATGCAACTAGCACTGGCCTATCAGGCACTGACACAGAAGTGACCTCACAAACACAAACAGCAGCCATGGGCCTAGCACTGGCCTATCAGGCACTGACACACAAGTGACCTCACAACTGAAAATATCTGTTATGGACATAGAACTGGCCTATCAGGCACTGACACACAAGTGACCTCACAACTGAAAACAGCAGCCATGCAAATAGCACTGGCCTATCAGGCACTGAGCCACAAGTGACCTCACAACCACAAAAGGCAGCCATGGGCCTAGCACTGGCCTTACAGGCACGGAGCCACAACTGACCTCACAACCACAAACAGCAACCATGCAACTAGCAATGGCCTATCAGGCACTGACACACAAGTGACCTCACAACCACAAACAGCACCCACACACCTAGCACTGGCCTATCAGGCACTGACACACAAGTGACCTCACAACCACAAACAGCACCCACGCACCTAGCACTGGCCTATCAGGCACTGAGCCACAAGTGATCTCACAACCACAAACAGCAGCCATGGGCCTACCAGTGGCCTATCAGGCACTGAGCTACAAATCACCTCACAGCCACAAACAGCAGCCATGCAACTAGCACTGGCCTATCAGGCACTGAGCCACAAGTCACCTCACAACCACAAACAGCACCCACGCACCTAGCACTGGCCTATCAGGCACTGACACACAAGTGACCTCACAACCACAAAATGCACCCACGTGACTAGAACTAGCCTATGAGGCACTGAGCCACAAGTGACCTCACAAACACAAACTGCACCCACACCACCAGCACTGGCCTATCAGGCACTGAGCCACAAGTCACCTCATAACCACAAACAGCAGCCATGGGCCTACGACTGGCCTATCAGGCACTGAGACACAAGTGACCTCACAACCACAAACAGCAGCCATGCAACTAGCACTGGCCTATCAGGCACTGAGCCACAACTGACCTCACAACCACAAACAGCAGCCATGCAACTAGCACTGGCCTATCAGGCACTGAGCCACAAGTCACCTCACAACCACAAACAGCAGCCACATGACCAGCACTGGCCTATCAAGCACTGAGCCACAAGTGACCTCACAAACACAAACAGCAGCCATGCAACTAGCACTGGCCTATCAGGCACTGACACACAAGTGACCTCACAACCACAAACAGCACCCACGCACCTAGCACTGGCCTATCAGGCACTGACACACAAGTGACCTTGTGATATGTGCTAATTTGTTGCATCAAAGTGAGAAACAGCCTTGGGAACATCTTGTATTGTGGTATGTACTAATTTGTTACATCAGTGAGGAAACAGCCTTGGGAACATCTGTGGGAACATCCTACAGCCTGTGGTGGGGGGCATGTACTCCGCCTGAGAAAATTGAGCTGAGCTAGCGAAGCGGCAATGTTAGTTCAGATAGGCTAATATGGCACACAATGCAGAGGAAGACTCCAGCCTTCATCCCCACGACCACCAGAGGGCTGAAGAAGACCCCCTAGCAACAGCCGGCGCAACCGCAGAAGTTACAGGAGGTGCCCCGTATACCCGGAACTGGAATCGCATATAAGGAGACTGTGAGGGGGGGTTGTGCGCGCCGTTGGTGGAGCAGGAGACTCCCCCCCGGCCGCCCAGCGCTGTTTTGCTTACTTGTGACTTGCTCAATTATTAAATTGGAATTTATGCAACCCGGCCCGAGTGGTTGTCAATTTGTCACGTTTACCTATAACAACCTCACAGCCACAAACAGCAGCCATGGGCCTACCACTGGCCTATCAGGCACTGAGCCACAACTGACCTCACAACCACAAACAGCAGCCATGCAACTAGCACTGGCATATCAGGCACTGAGCCACAAGTGACCTCACAACCACAAACAGCACCCACGCACCTAGCACTGGCCTATCAGGCACTGACACACAAGTGACCTCACAACCACAAACAGCAGCCATGCAACAAGCACTGGCCTATCAGGCACTGAGCCACAACTGACCTCACAACTGAAAACAGCAGCCATGGGCCTAGCACTGGCCTATCAGGCACTGAGCCACAAGTCACCTCACAACCACAAACGGCAGCCATGCAACTAGCACTGGCCTATCAGGCACTGAGCCACAAGTGACCTCACAACCACAAAAGGCAGCCATGGGCCTAGCACTGGCCTTACAGGCACGGAGCCACAACTGACCTCACAACCACAAACAGCAACCATGCAACTAGCAATGGCCTATCAGGCACTGACACACAAGTGACCTCACAACCACAAACAGCACCCACACACCTAGCACTGGCCTATCAGGCACTGACACACAAGTGACCTCACAACCACAAACAGCACCCACGCACCTAGCACTGGCCTATCAGGCACTGAGCCACAAGTGATCTCACAACCACAAACAGCAGCCATGGGCCTACCAGTGGCCTATCAGGCACTGAGCTACAAATCACCTCACAGCCACAAACAGCAGCCATGCAACAAGCACTGGCCTATCAGGCACTGAGACACAAGTCACCTCACAACCACAAACAGCACCCACGCACCTAGCACTGGCCTATCAGGCACTGACACACAAGTGACCTCACAACCACAAAATGCACCCACGTGACTAGAACTAGCCTATGAGGCACTGAGCCACAAGTGACCTCACAAACACAAACTGCACCCACACCACCAGCACTGGCCTATCAGGCACTGAGCCACAAGTCACCTCATAACCACAAACAGCAGCCATGGGCCTACCACTGGCCTATCAGGCACTGACACACAGGTGACCTCACAAACACAAACAGCAGCCATGGGCCTAGCACTGGCCTATCAGGCACTGAGACACAAGTGACCTCACAACCACAAACAGCAGCCATGCAACTAGCACTGGCCTATCAGGCACTGAGAAACAAGTGAGCCCACAACCACAAGCAGCAGCCATGGGCCTAGCACTGGCCTATCAGGCACTGAGACACAAGTGACCTCACAACCACAAACAGCAGCCATATCCTAGCACTGGCCTATCAGGCACTGACACACAAGTGACCTCACAACCACAAACAGGAGTCATGCAACTAGGACTGGCCTATCAGGCACTGAGCCAAAAGTGACCTCACAACCACAAACAGCAGGCATGCAACTAGCACTGGCCTATCAGGCACTGAGCCACAAGTCACCTCACAACCACAAACAGCAGCCATGCAACTAGCACTGGCCTATCAGGCACTGACACACAAGTGACCTCACAACCACAAACAGCAGCCATGCAACTAGCACTGGCCTATCAGGCACTGAGCCACAAGTGACCTCACAACTGAAAACAGCAGCCATGGGCCTACCACTGGCCTATCAGGCACTGAGTCACAAGTCACCTCACAACCACAAACAGCAGCCATGGGCCTAGCACTGGCCTATCAGGCACTGAGCCACAAGTGACCTCACAACCACAAACGGCAGCCATGGGCCTACCACTGGCCTATCAGGCACTGAGCCACAAGTGACCTCACAGCCACAAACAGCAGCCATGCAACTAGCACTGGCCTATCAGGCACTGAGCCACAAGTGACCTCACAACCACAAACAGCAGCCATGGGCCTACCACTGGCCTATCAGGCACTGAGCCACAAGCGACCTCACAACCACAAACAGCAGCCATGGGCCTAGCACTGGCCTATCAGGCACTGAGCCACAAGTGACCTCACAACCACAAACGGCAGCCATGGGACTACCACTGGCCTATCAGGCACTGAGCCACAAGTGAAATCTCAGCCACAAACAGCAGCCATGCAACTAGCACTGGCCTATCAGGCACTGACACAGAAGTGACCTCACAAACACAAACAGCAGCCATGAGCCTAGCACTGGCCTATCAGGCACTGACACACAAGTGACCTCACAAATGAAAATATCTGCTATGGGCCTAGCACTGGCCTATCAGGCACTGACACACAAGTGACCTCACAACTGAAAATATCTGTTATGGGCATAGAACTGGCCTATCAGGCACTGACACACAAGTGACCTCACAACTGAAAACAGCAGCCATGCAAATAGCACTGGCCTATCAGGCACTGACACACAAGTGACCTCACAACCACAAAATGCACCCACGTGACTAGAACTAGCCTATGAGGCACTGAGCCACAAGTGACCTCACAAACACAAACTGCACCCACACCACCAGCACTGGCCTATCAGGCACTGAGCCACAAGTCACCTCATAACCACAAACAGCAGCCATGGGCCTACCACTGGCCTATCAGGCACTGACACACAGGTGACCTCACAAACACAAACAGCAGCCATGGGCCTAGCACTGGCCTATCAGGCACTGAGACACAAGTGACCTCACAACCACAAACAGCAGCCATGCAACTAGCACTGGCCTATCAGGCACTGAGAAACAAGTGAGCCCACAACCACAAGCAGCAGCCATGGGCCTAGCACTGGCCTATCAGGCACTGAGACACAAGTGACCTCACAACCACAAACAGCAGCCACATCCTAGCACTGGCCTATCAGGCACTGACACACAAGTGACCTCACAACCACAAACAGGAGTCATGCAACTAGCACTGGCCTATCAGGCACTGAGCCACAAGTCACCTCACAACCACAAACAGCAGCCAAGCACCTAGCACTGGCCTATCAGGCACTGACACACAAGTGACCTCACAACCACAAACAGCAGCCATGCAACTACACTGGCCTATCAGGCACTGACACACAAGTGACCTCACAACCACAAAATGCACCCACGCACCTAGCACTGGCCTATCAGGCACTGAGCCACAAGTCACCTCACAACCACAAACAGCAGCCACATGACCAGCACTGGCCTATCAGGCACTGAGCCACAACTGACCTCACAACCACAAACAGCAGCCATGCAACTAGCACTGGCCTATCAGGCACTGAGCCACAAGTCACCTCACAACCACAAACAGCAGCCAAGCACCTAGCACTGGCCTATCAGGCACTGACACACAAGTGACCTCACAACCACAAACAGCAGCCATGCAACTACACTGGCCTATCAGGCACTGAGCCACAAGTCACCTCACAACCACAAACAGCAGCCATGGGCCTACCATGGCCTATCAGGCACTCAGCCACAAGTCACCTCACAACCACAAACAGCAGCCATGCAACTAGCACTGGCCTATCAGGCACTGAGCCACAAGTGACCTCACAACCACAAACAGCAGCCACGCACCAAGCACTGGCCTATCAGGAACTGACACACAAGTGACCTCACAACCACAAACAGCAGCCACGCACCTAGCACTGGCCTATCAGGAACTGACACACAAGTGACCTCACAACCACAAACAGCACCCACACACCTAGCACTGGCCTATCAGGCACTGACACACAAGTGACCTCACAACCACAAACAGCACCCACGCACCTAGCACTGGCCTATCAGGCACTGAGCCACAAGTGACCTCACAACCACAAACAGCAGGCATGCAACTAGCACTGGCCTATCAGGCACTGAGCCACAAGTGACATCACAACCACAAACAGCAGCCATGCAACTAGCAATGGCCTATCAGGCACTGACACACAAGTGACCTCACAACCACAAACAGCAGGCATGCAACTAGCACTGGCCTATCAGGCACTGAGCCACAACTGACCTCACAACCACAAACAGCAGCCATGCAACTAGCACTGGCCTATCAGGCACTGAGCCACAAGTCACCTCACAACCACAAACAGCAGCCACATGACCAGCACTGGCCTATCAAGCACTGAGCCACAAGTGACCTCACAAACACAAACAGCAGCCATGCAACTAGCACTGGCCTATCAGGCACTGACACACAAGTGACCTCACAACCACAAACAGCACCCACGCACCTAGCACTGGCCTATCAGGCACTGACACACAAGTGACCTTGTGATATGTGCTAATTTGTTGCATCAAAGTGAGAAACAGCCTTGGGAACATCTTGTATTGTGGTATGTACTAATTTGTTACATCAGTGAGGAAACAGCCTTGGGAACATCTGTGGGAACATCCTACAGCCTGTGGTGGGGGGCATGTACTCCGCCTGAGAAAATTGAGCTGAGCTAGCGAAGCGGCAATGTTAGTTCAGATAGGCTAATATGGCACACAATGCAGAGGAAGACTCCAGCCTTCATCCCCACGACCACCAGAGGGCTGAAGAAGACCCCCTAGCAACAGCCGGCGCAACCGCAGAAGTTACAGGAGGTGCCCCGTATACCCGGAACTGGAATCGCATATAAGGAGACTGTGAGGGGGGGTTGTGCGCGCCGTTGGTGGAGCAGGAGACTCCCCCCCGGCCGCCCAGCGCTGTTTTGCTTACTTGTGACTTGCTCAATTATTAAATTGGAATTTATGCAACCCGGCCCGAGTGGTTGTCAATTTGTCACGTTTACCTATAACAACCTCACAGCCACAAACAGCAGCCATGGGCCTACCACTGGCCTATCAGGCACTGAGCCACAAGCGATCTCACAACCACAAACAGCAGCCATGCAACTAGCAACGGCCTATCAGGCACTGAGCCACAAGCGACCTCACAACCACAAATATCAGCCACATCCTAGCACTGGCCTATCAGGCACTGACACACAAGTGACCTCACAACCACAAACAGCAGCCATGGGACTACCACTGGCCTATCAGGCACTGAGCCACAAGTGAAATCTCAGCCACAAACAGCAGCCATGCAACTAGCACTGGCCTATCAGGCACTGACACAGAAGTGACCTCACAAACACAAACAACAGCCATGGGCCTAGCACTGGCCTATCAGGCACTCAGGCACAAGTGACCTCACAACTGAAAATATCTGCTATGGGCCTAGCACTGGCCTATCAGGCACTGACACACAAGTGACCTCACAACTGAAAATATCTGTTATGGGCATAGAACTGGCCTATCAGGCACTGACACACAAGTGACCTCACAACTGAAAACAGCAGCCATGCAAATAGCACTGGCCTATCAGGCACTGAGCCACAAGTGACCTCACAACCACAAAAGGCAGCCATGGGCCTAGCACTGGCCTTACAGGCACGGAGCCACAACTGACCTCACAACCACAAACAGCACCCACGCACCTAGCACTGGCCTATCAGGCACTGACACACAAGTGACCTCACAACCACAAACAGCACCCACACACCTAGCACTGGCCTATCAGGCACTGACACACAAGTGACCTCACAACCACAAACAGCACCCACGCACCTAGCACTGGCCTATCAGGCACTGACACACAAGTGACCTCACAACCACAAAATGCACCCACGTGACTAGAACTAGCCTATGAGGCACTGAGCCACAAGTGACCTCACAAACACAAACTGCACCCACAGGACCAGCACTGGCCTATCAGGCACTGAGCCACAAGTCACCTCATAACCACAAACAGCAGCCATGGGCCTACCACTGGCCTATCAGGCACTGAAACACAGGTGACCTCACAAACACAAACAGCAGCCATGAGCCTAGCACTGGCCTATCAGGCACTGAGCCACAACTGACCTCACAACCACAAACAGCAGCCATGCAACTAGCACTGGCCTATCAGGCACTGAGCCACAACTGACCTCACAACCACAAACAGCAGCCATGCAACTAGCACTGGCCTATCAGGCACTGAGCCACAAGTCACCTCACAACCACAAACAGCAGCCACATGACCAGCACTGGCCTATCAAGCACTGAGCCACAAGTGACCTCACAAATAAAAATAGCAGCCATGGGCCTAGCACTGGCCTATCAGGCACTGAGCCACAAGTGACCTCACAAACACAAACAGCAGCCATGCAACTAGCACTGGCTTATCAGGCACTGAGCCACAAGTGACCTCACAAACACAAACAGCAGCCAAGAACCTAGCACTGGCCTATCCGGCACTGAGACACAAGTGACCTCACAAACACAAACAGCAGCTATGCAAATAGCACTGTCCTATCAGGCACTGAGACACAAGTGACCTCACAACCACAAACAGCAGCCAAGAACCTAGCACTGGCCTATCCGGCACTGAGACACAAGTGACCTCACAAACACAAACAGCAGCTATGCAAATAGCACTGGCTTATCAGGCACTGAGACACAAGTGACCTCACAACCACAAACAGCAGCCATGCAACTAGCACTGGCCTATCAGGCACCGACGCCCAAGTGATCTCACAACCACAAACAGCAGCCATGCAACTAGCAGTGGCCTATCAGGCACTGAGACACAAGTGACCTCACAAACACAAACAGCAGCCCTTCAACTAGCACTGGCCTATCAGGCACGGAGGCACCAGTGACCTCACAACCACAAACAGTAGCCACATCCTAGCACTGGCCTATCAGGCACTGACACAAAAGTGACCTCACAACCACAAACAGCAGCCATGCAACTAGCACTGGCCTATCAGGCACTGAGACACAAGTGACCTCACAAACACAAACACCAGCCAAGCACCTAGCACTGGCCTATCAGGCACTGACACACAAGTGAACTCACAACCACAAACAGCAGCCATGAAACTAGCACTGGCCTATCAGGCACTGACACACAAGGGACCTCACAACCACAAAAAGCAGCCATGGGCCTAGCACTGGCCTATCAGGCACTGACACAAAAGTGACCTCACAAACACAAACAGCAGCCATGGGCCTAGCACTGGCCTACCAGGCACTGAGCCAGAAGTGATCTTGACAAACACAAACGGCAGCCATGCAACTAGCACTGGCCTATCAGGCACTGAGACACAAGTGACTTCACAAACACAAACAGCAGCCATGTAACTAGCACTGGCCTATCAGGCTCTGAGCCACAAGTGACCTCATAACCACAAACAGCACCCATGGGACTAGCACCGGCCTATCAGGCACTGAGACACAAGTGACCTCACAAACACAAACAGCAGCCACATTACCAGCACTGGCCTATCAGGCACTGAGGCACAAGAGACCTCACAACCACAAACAGCAGCCATGCAACTAGCACTGGCCTATCAGGCACCGACGCACAAGTGACCTCACAACCACAAACAGCAGCCATGCAACTAGCACTGGCCTATCAGGCACTGAGCCACAAGTGACCTCACAAACACAAACAGCAGCCATGCAACTAGCACTGGCCTATCTGGTACTGAGACACAAGTGACCTCACAACCACAAACAGCAGCCAAGAACCTAGCACTGGCCTATCAGGCACTGAGACACAAGTGACCTCACAAACACAAACAGCAGCCATGGGCCTAGCACTGGCCTATCAGGCTCTGAGCCACAAGTGACCTCACAACCACAAACAGCAGCCATGCCACTAGCACTGGCCTATCAGGCACTGAGACACAAGTGACCTCACAAACACAAACAGCTGCCACATACTAGCACTGGCCTATCAGGCACTAAGCCACAACTGACATCACAACCACAAACTGCAGCCATGCCACTAGCACTGGCCTATGAGGCACTGAGACACAAGTGACCTCACAACCACAAACAGCACCCACGCACCTAGCACTGGCCTATCAGGCACTGAGACACAAGTGACCTCAAAACCAAAAACAGCAGCCATGCAACTAGCACTGGCCTATCAGGCACTGAGACACAAGTGACCTCACAAACACAAACAGCAGCCATGGGCCTAGCACTGGCCTATCAGGCACTGAGGCTCAAGTGACCTCACAACTGAAAATATCTGCTATGGGCCTAGCACTGGCCTATCAGGCAGTGAGCCACAAGTGACCTCACAACCACAAACAGCAGCCACATGACCAGCACTGGCCTATCAGGCACTGAGCCACAAGTGATCTCACAAACACAAACGGCAGCCATGCAACTAGCACTGGCCTATCAGGCACTGAGGCACAAGTGACATCACAAACACAAACTGCAGGCATGCAACTAGCACTGGCCTATCAGGCACTGAGGCACAAGTGACCTCACAACTGAAAATATCTGCTATGGGCCTAGCACTGGCCTATCGGGCACTGAGACACAAGTGACCTCCAAACACAAACTGCACCCACAGGACCAGCACTGGCCTATCAGCCACTGAGACACAAGTGACCTCACAACCACAAACTGCACCCACAGGAACAGCACTGGCCTATCAGGCACTCAGGCACAAGTGACCTCACAACCACAAACAGCAGCCAAACACCTAGCAATGGCCTATCACGCACTGAGCCACAAGTGACCTCACAACCACAAACTGCAGCCAGGCGCCTAGCACTGGCCTATCAGGCACTCAGGCACAAGTGACCTCACAACGACAAACTGCAGTCACATGACCAGCACTGGCATATCAGGCACTGAGGCACCAGTGACCTCACAACCACAAACAGCAGCCATGCAACAAGCACTGGCCTATCAGGCACTGAGCCACAAGTGACCTCACAACCACAAACAGCAGCCATGCAACTAGCACTGGCCTATCAGGCACTGAGCCACAAGTGACCTCACAATCACAAACTACAGCCACATGACCAGCACTGGCCTATCAGGCACTGACACACAGGTGACCTCACAAACACAAACTGCAGCCATGCAACTAGCACTGGCCTATCAGGCACTGAGCCACAAGTGACCTCACAATCACAAACTACAGCCACATGACCAGCACTGGCCTATCAGGCACTGACACACAAGTGACCTCACAAACACAAACAGCAGCCATGGGCCTAGCACTGGCCTATCAGGCACTGAGCCAGAAGTGATCTCGACAAACACACACGGCAGCCATGCAATTAGCACTGGCCTATCAGGCACTGACACACAAGTGACTTCACAAACACAAACAGCAGCCATGCAACTAGCACTGGCCTATCAGGCACTGACACACAAGTGACCTCACAACCACAAACAGCAGCCACATCCTAGCACTGGCCTATCAGGCACTGACACACAAGCGACCACACAACCACAAACAGCAGCTATGCAAATAGCACTGGCCTATCAGGCACTGAGGCACAAGTGACCTCACAGTAGAAAAGAGCAGCCATGCAACTAGAACTGGCCTATCAGGCACTGACACACAAGTGACCTCACAACCACAAAGAGCAGCCATATGACCAGCACTGGCCTATCAGGCACTGACACACAAGTGACCTCACAAACACAAACAGCAGCCATGCAACTAGCACTGGCCTATCAGGCACTCAGCCACAAGGGACCTCACAACCACAAACTGCAGCCATGCAACTAGCACTGGCCTATCAGGCACTGAGGCACAAGTGACATCACAACCACAAACAGCAGCCCTGCAACTAGCACTGGCCTATCAGGCACTGACACACAAGTGACCTCACAAACACAAACAGCAGCCACATGACCAGCACTGGCCTATCAGGCACTGAGGCACAAGTGACCTCACAACCACAAACAGCAGCCATGCAACTAGCACTGGCCTATCAGGCACTGAGGCACAAGTGACCTCACAACCACAAACAGCAGCCACATTACCAGCACTGGCCTATCAGGCACAGAGCCACCAGTGACCTCAAAAAACACAAACTGCAGCCATGCAACTAGCACTGGCCTATCAGGCACTGAGACACAAGTGACCTCACAACCACACACAGCAGCCACATTACCAGCAATGGCCTATCAGGCACTGACACACAAGTGACCTCACAAACACAAACAGCAGCCACATTACCAGCACTGGCCTATCAGGCACTGAGGCAAAAGTGACCTCACAACCACAAACTGCCGACATGCAACTAGCACTGGCCTATCAGGCACTGACACACAAGTGACATCACAAACACAAACAGCAGCCACATGACCAGCACTGGCCTATCAGGCACTGAGGCACAAGAGACCTCACAACCACAAACAGCAGCCATGCAACTAGCACTGGCCTATCAGGCACTGAGACACAAGTGACCTCACAAACACAAACAGCAGCCATGTAACCAGCACTGGCCTATCAGACACTGAGACACAAGTGACCTTACAACCAGAAACAGCAGCTACGTGACCAGCACTGGCCTAGCAGGCATTGAGCCACAAGTGACCTCACAACCACAAACAGCAGCCATGCAACTAGCACTGGCCTATCAGGCACTGAGACACAAGTGACCTCACAAACACAAACAGCAGCCATGCAACTAGCACTGTCCTATCAGGCACTGAGACACAAGTTACATCACAACCACAAACAGCAGCCATGTAACCAGCACTGGCCTATCAGGCACTGAGCCACAAGTGACCTCACAACCACAAACAGCAACCATGGGCCTAGCACTGGCCTATCAGGCACTGAGACACAAGTGACCTCACAAACACACACCGCAGCCACATTACCAGCACTGGCCTATCAGGCACTGAGGCACAAGTGACCTCACAACCACAAACAGCAGCCATGGGCCTAGCACTGGCCTATCAGGCACTGACACACAAGTGACCTCACAAACACAAACTGCAGCCATGGGCCTAGCACTGGCCTATCAGGCACTGAGACACAAGTGACCTCACAAACACAAACAGCAGCCACATTACCAGCAATGGCCTATCAGGCACTGACACACAAGTGACCTCACAACCACAAACAGCAGCCATGGGCCTAGCACTGGCCTATCAGGCACTGACACACAAGTGACCTCACAAACACACACAGCAGCCACATTACCAGCAATGGCCTATCAGGCACTAAGCCACAAGTGACCTCACAAACACAGACTGCAGCCATGGGCCTAGCACTGGCCTATCAGGTACCGACGCACAAGTGACATCACAACCACAAACAGCAGCCACATGACCAGCACTGGCCTATCAGGCACTGACACACAAGTGACCTCACAACTGAAAATATCTGCTATGGGCCTAGCACTGGCCTATCAGGCACTGAGCCACAAGTGACCTCACAACCACAAACAGCAGCCATGCAACTAGCACTGGCCTATCAGGCACTGAGACACAAGTGACCTCACAAACACACACCGCAGCCACATTACCAGCACTGGCCTATCAGGCAATGAGGCACAAGTGACCTCACAACCACAAACAGCAACCATGGGCCTAGCACTGGCCTATCAGGCACTGAGACACAAGTGACCTCACAAACACACACCGCAGCCACATTACCAGCACTGGCCTATCAGGCACTGAGGCACAAGTGACCTCACAACCACAAACAGCAACCATGCAACTAGCACTGGCCTATCAGGCACTGAGACACAAGTGACCTCACAAACACACACCGCAGCCACATTACCAGCACTGGCCTATCAGGCACTGAGGCACAAGTGACCTCACAACCACAAACAGCAGCCATGGGCCTAGCACTGGCCTATCAGGCACTGACACACAAGTGACCTCACAAACACAAACTGCAGTCATGGGCCTAGCACTGGCCTATCAGGCACTGAGGCACAAGTGACCTCACAAACACAAACTGCAGCCATGCAACTAGCACTGGCCTATCAGGCACTGAGACACAAGTGACCTCACAACCACAAACAGCAGCCATGGGCCTAGCACTGGCCTATCAGGCACTGACACACAAGTGACCTCACAAACACACACAGCAGCCACATTACCAGCAATGGCCTATCAGGCACTGACACACAAGTGACCTCACAAACACAGACTGCAGCCATGGGCCTAGCACTGGCCTATCAGGTACCGACGCACAAGTGACCTCACAACTGAAAATATCTGCTATGGGCCTAGCACTGGCCTATCAGGCACTGAGGCACAAGTGACCTCACAAACACAAACTGCAGCCATGCAACTAGCACTGGCCTATCAGGCACTGAGACACAAGTGACCTCACAAACACACACAGCAGCCACATTACCAGCACTGGCCTATCAGGCACTGACACACAAGTGACCTCACAACTGAAAATATCTGCTATGGGCCTAGCACTGGCCTATCAGGCACTGAGGCACAAGTGACCTCACAAACACAAACTGCAGCCATGCAACTAGCACTGGCCTATCAGGCACTGAGCCACAAGTGACCTCACAAACACACACAGCAGCCACATTACCAGCACTGGCCTATCAGGCACTGAGGCACAAGTGACCTCACAACCACAAACAGCAACCATGGGCCTAGCACTGGCCTATCAGGCACTGAGACACAAGTGACCTCACAAACACAAACAGCAGCCACATTACCAGCAATGGCCTATCAGGCACTGACACACAAGTGACCTCACAACCACAAACAGCAGCCATGCCACTAGCACTGGCCTATCAGGCACTGAGACACAAGTGACCTCACAAACACAAACAGCAGCCATGCCACTAGCACTGGCCTATCAGGAACTGACACACAAGTGACCTCAGAAACACAAACAGCAGCCATATGACCAGCACTAGCCTATCAGGTACCGAGACACAAGTGACCTCACAACCACAAACAGCAGCCATGCAACTAGCACTGGCCTATCAGGCACTGAGCCACAAGTGACCTCACAACCACAAACAGCAGCCACATGACCATCAATGGCCTATCAGGCACTGAGCCACAAGTGACCTCACAAACACAAACAGCAGCCATGCAAGTAGCACTGGCCTATCAGGCACTGAGACACAAGTGAAATCTCAGCCACAAACAGCAGCCATGCAACTAGCACTGGCCTATCAGGCACTGAGACACAAGTGACCTCACAACCACAAACAGCAGCCATGCAACTAGCACTGGCCTATCAGGCACTGACACACAAGTGACCTCACAACCACAAACAGCAGCCACATGACCAGCACTGGCCTATCAGGCACTGAGACACAAGTGACCTCACAAACACAAACAGCAGCCATGCAACTAGCAGTGGCCTATCAGGCACTGAGCCACAAGTGACCTCACAAACACAAACAGCAGCCACATGACCAGCACTGGCCTATCAGGCACTGAGACACAAGTGACCTCACAACCACAAACAGCAGCCATGGGCCTAGCAGTGGCCTATCAGGCACTGAGACACAAGTGACCTCACAAACACAAACAGCAGCCATGCAACTAGCACTGGCCTATCAGGCACTGACACACAACTGACCTCACAAACACAAACAGCAGCCATGGGCCTAGCACTGGCCTATCAGGCACTGACACACAAGTGACCTCACAACCACAAACAGCAGCCATGCGCCTAGCACTGGCCTATCAGGCACTGAGCCACAAGTGACCTTACAACCACAAAAGCAGTAATGTGCTTACTGCTGTCTAATCAGATACTGAAGCAAAAGACACCTCACAAGTATAAAAAGGAGCAATGTGGCTGCTGGTTGCCTTGCAGACAGTGAGGTCGAATGACTCCACAAACACAAAGAGCAACAATATGCAGCGAGCTGCACTGTCAGGTGCTGAGGCTGAAGTGACCTCACCAGCAGCCATGAAGCCATATAGCTGCTCCTGGTCTGTTAGCGACTGAGGCACAATTGCCCTAATCCAGCACAAACAGCAGCAATGTGCATGCTGATCGGCAGTCACATACTGATACACAACTGACCACAAAAGCAAATACAGCTGCAATGGGCGTGCTCCCGGTTTATGAGGCTTTGAGACACAAGGCACCTCACCATCATCATCAAAGCTATGGCCATGCTGTTGGCCTACCAGCTGCAGAGGCACAACTCACCTCACAAGTGCAAATGGCATCAACCTGCCTGCTGCTGCCCTATCTGGCACTGAGTCAAAAGGGATCTTAAAAGTGCAAACCTTCACAGAGGAGAAGCTCACCTGGGCCACTCGCACGTCCCTCGATTACGCTGTTATCACTCCATACAGAACAGTCTTCTGCAAACGGCTTTCATCTCCTGGCAAGACTCTCTCCACGTCATGGGACGGCTCCACTCTATCATCCTGGCAACAAATCACAAAAGGAACAATTGGTCTTGCTTCTCCTTTAGTACCATCAAGTCACAGCTGGGAGCCTTTGTACTGCAGCACCTACACAATGACAGCAGCATGCCACTTCCATTTCTAGTGCATTTCTAGGGACAGAGATCAGCTGAGGGAGCAGCTCCACTGCAAAGGCTTTCTGACACTGTCACATCAACTCAGCACTGCACCAGCCATCAACCTGACGCCAGACCTCTGCTCTGCCACCTAGTCTACAAACACCCTGTCTCGGCCCCACAGAGCTGCCTCTTCTGCTCGAGACAACCAAGTGCCAGCCAGATGAGATGCATGCAGGACACTCGCCACTTGCACACTCCCCAGCCACTGCTCTGCTCACTGCCTTCCCTTGGCTCCTCAACACAGACACACAGCCAAGCTCTTGCGATAACACCACAAGGTGGCCAAGGCACTCTAGGCTCACAAGGCCTCTGCAAATGAGCAGCACAAGATCAGGCAGGGACAGAGATGGCTCCTTGGGCAATGCTGCTCTTTTCAGAGGAAAGGATCCTGCTTGCTTTGGGCACAGCACGCTGCTGCTTTCCAGCCCCATCCCCTCACGAACCTCCACCTAGGGATGGGGGGATGGGGATTTTCTCTAGTAATACAAAAGTTACAGATAAAATGCAGAAACATTTGAGAGTCTTGAAGGCCTTCTGAGCCCAAAGTAACCTCCCTTCCTTTCCTTTACTTACTTGGACAAGGAGCCCCGGGGAAGGGAAAAAGGGTGCAGAGGCTTTGACATGAGGCCCAGGCAATGAGACAGCCCCACACTGGACGGCTGCTGAAATGACAGCTCTCCTGGCTGCGCAGCCTCTGCAGCCGCAGTCCCAGCTCCACAGCTGGCTTCACAGAGCACTGAGGGCTGGGTGTCACGGACAACCTGGCCCTGGGCACATCTCCACCTCTCACAGAGCCAGCAGCACAAGAGCTCTGAGACTTCCTCAGTTCAAGCTATGGAGGCTTTGGGGCACTCACACAAAGGCACTCAGGAGACGTTGGCATTTATTATAAGGGTCTTGGACTCATCCTATATGGCACCACAACCTTCAAGGAAAAGGAGGGGGCACAATAGCATTTGCTGAGCGGGCTGGCAGTAACAGCAGCTGTGGGACATGGAATTGGCAGCACAGCAGAGGTACTAGGAGGTGAACCCACACCCCAAGTCACCCACGGAAGCCAGGCGCATTCATGGAAGCCTTCGCATCCACATGTAGCCTCTTCTCATTCACTTGCAGCTGCTTTCACAGAGGGATCACGATGTTGGCAAAGATGTTGACAGGCACAGGGACACACCCTGGCATCCTGCCTCCACCCTCAGGGGCTCTAGGACTGCACTGGGAACCTCATGAGTGGAGCAACCTAGAAAGAAAGAAAGAAAGAATTGGAGTGTTACTGTCAGTTCTGCTGGCCTTACATAGTCACAACAGTCAGGGGCCAATGTCTCCTCTCTGTGCTGAGCTGTATTGGTGAGAGCACAGCCAGAAGATCCACTGAGATGTTCCACCCCTCTTTTTGGCACAGGTGACACCATGTCTGTATACCAGTGCTCGTTTGGGAGACATCATTCAGACCTTGCAAGAAAATCTCACATGCTCCCTGCTGTTTTGACAAGGGCAAGTTCTAAAGCACACACACCCTGCCAATAAGAGATTACTAACACCACTGCTCTCATCAGCACTAGATTCATTTAGCAGCCTCAGAAGTCTAGCTGCACTCCCTAGATGACCGGGAGGACGCTGCAAGCTTCTAATTAGCAACAAGTGGAAAGGCAAACTCCATCTCCATGTTCACCACAGAACATCATCCGCATTTGAAATGTAGCAGTACTAACTCAGGATGATGGAGTGGAATAAAATGTGTGTCACATGATGGGGAACATCGACCTCTGCTTGATTAATGAGTTGCATTTCATATTGCTGTAGAGCTTGGCAGGGGTCAATCCCTCCTCTGAGCATATGCAACAAACCCAGAAGTGACCTCACCACCAACATCCAAGACATCTGTCTTCTCCTCACCTCTCAGCTGCTCACATAGAGGTGACCTCACAAGTCCATACTCCCACCACATGCCTGCTACTGGTCTATGCCCTCCAGAGACAGAACTTTCCTCCAAATAACTTCCCCAGCCATCAACTACTGCTGGCCTACCAGCTACTCTGACAAAAGAGACCTCACAAGCAACGCCCATGCCTAACTGCCTGCTGCTGGCCTAGCAGGCACTCAGAAAGACATCACCTCACACTCACCTTCACAGCCACGTCTCTGTCACTGGCCTAGAAGCCTCTGAGACAGAAATTACCTCACTATAACTTCCCCAGCCATGAGCCCAATCCTGCCTTATCAGCTGCTCCTCAGGCAGAAATGATCTCAAAAACACACATCCCAGACATGGACCTGCTGCTTCCCTATCAAACGCTCAGGTAGAAATGACCTCCGAAACACCTTTTCAGTCACTTAGCTCCTGCTATCCAATCAATTCAGCAGTCAGAAGTGACCTCACAAGCAACAGACAAGCCTTCTTCCTCCAGATGGCCTATCAGCTACTCAGGCAGAAGTGACCTCATCATCAACAGCTGAGCCATGTGCCTCCTGCTGGCCTGTCAGCTACTCACAAAGAATTGATTCAACAGTGGTGATTTTCTGGCACAGCTCTCATAGACAGTGGTGACCTCTCTACCCACACCCTGACCATGGGGCTGGTGCCACCTGCAGCTCCCCCTGCCTTCCCCCAAGGCTGAGCCAGCTCCTCAATGGCCTCCCTGATTCACCTCGTGGCCCCACAATGCTCATAGTGCAGGAAAACACCCATTACCTACCAGGTGCTACCCCCCAAAATAAGATTATCTTTTGCCTAGGTAGTCTCTACACATAGCCCATAAAAATTAGGAACTGGAAAAAGGCCTGCAAGGAATTCTTGGCAACATTTTCGAAAAAGATGATTTCATGGGAGCAGCGATCATGAACCTGAAGACAGCAGGGCCTCATGTCCCAGGCAGAGGGAGAAGCCTTCCCGTAACTCAGAAGTCTTGTTCCTTCCCCAGTGCTGAACAAAACCAGAAAATCCTCCACACATCCAGGACAACAAGCATTCTCCTATTTCATGGTTTGATCTTCTGGAGCTACCTGGAGGAAAGCAGCCCCGTTGCCAGCACCGCTGCCCCTGCCCTGGCGGGAGGGCACCCCCCACCATTTGAACACACCCGCAGCCCCACCAAACCCACTCGCACCCGCTCTCTCGCCCGATCGCTTCTCGCCTCCATTGCTTCCGCTCCTCTTTCACCTCTTTCTTTGACGTCTTTTTTTTCCCACATGTTGGACTGCAATTGGCTGACAGAGCCATCAGTGAAATCGATGCCCGCCCTCCTCCTCCTGACAGCCAATAGGAGAGCTGCACTGGGGCAATGCCATGGCAACATTGGGCCCTCCTGCCCTGGCAGCCAGCTCCGCCCCCTCCCCCGCGGTCGGGCGCCATGTTGTGGGCGGCAGCACGGGGCGTGGCAGGACCTGGGGGCAGCGCGGCGCCATGTGGGCAGGCAGTGCGGGGCCCCGGGCACGGCCACTGCCCTGGCATGGCTGGGCTGTGTGGCAGGGTCCCCGCGGGGCTGCTGGCTACCCTGTGCCCTGGGGGCCGTGCAGGGCATGGGGGGGCAGTGCTGGGGCGTGTGCTGGTGGCAGCCGTGGTGCCGGTGTGGGGGCCCTGGGGCTGGCCGGGGTGCCAGAGCCCGCGGGCAGCGTCCTGCTGCCCCCAGGGCAGGGCAGGGTAGGGCAGTGTCCTCTCGCCCATCCTGCCCCATCAGGACCCTCAGGCAGAGCTCTCGCGGCAGCCCCCAGCCCTGACCAGCCACCCCCACAGCCTGGGATCCACAGCAGTTTTTGCAGTTAACAGTCTCTGTGCGACACCTCAGGAAGGAGCTCCTGAAGCCCTTACCCTTGTTGGAGAGCCGCAGGAGCGTTGGGAACAAGGAACAGCAGTGCGCGCTGATAGTATCCGTCCAGCAGTCCTCCATCTCGCTTGCCCCCTTGTCCTCGTTTCACCTCTCCAGCCAGGGAGGAAGGACACTCTTCCCATCTCATCACCCAAAACACCTCTCCAACATGCCCCTGCTCACATGCTTCCTGGCTGGAAGGAGTCTCTCCAGTATTGCTGCCCTCCATCCCAAGAGGGGCATCAGGAAAAGACCCTCCTTCCCCCAGGTGCTGCTTGTCATGGAAGAAACAGCTTTGCCAGAGAGGGGGTAAAATCCACCTGTATTTGGAGATGTTTACTGGTGGGACTCCTGGCCTTCGTTCCCCATCTTTCGATTCATTTCTACTTTCTTCCTCCCATTCTCCCACAGAAATTTATTTGACTCTGTGAGGTGTGTCATGAACCCGTGTCATGAGCAATCAGAGCAGGCTGTATCCAGCCCCATGGCAACTGGCTTTTCCAGGCCTTTGCTGTGAGCTCTCACACACACACTTACTCTTTCAGTGGACTTCCCAGGCTGCCCAGATTATTTGCATGTTGTTTCCCTGGATTCAGTTCTTTCTCCACACGTCTGGTCTATTATGCAAAGGAAAAATTAGAGTGTGTTGTAGACTGAGTAGCAACCAGAAGAAATATCCCTGAAAAGCACAGAAGGCATCAAGTAGTTTATAGTCACTCGCAGGACATTCCGTCCTAATCTTTTCTCTTTCAAACCAAACTCAGGCTTCATCCCACAGCCGCTGGAGCCAATAGAAAAGTGTCCCCCCCCCCCCACATTGGTGTGCTTGAGCGTTTGTTCTAATGCTTTAATTAAAAAGTTAGACTTTCAAAAACATGTTCTGTCACTAAAAAAGCATAATCCTGGCCATGCTATTAGAGGTAGAGTAAATCAGAAGTTGCCTGGAGCTCCTGCCCTTGAGCAAGTCTGGGTACATCTGGCTCCAGCCCTTTGGCAGCAGGCTGAAATGCCACATTTCAGGCTGTTTTCAAATGTTTGCAGTACCTGGGCACTCTGGTGATCATACCTCTCTCTCCAAGACTGGTAGTCCGCTAATTCTGCCTTTTCTTTATCATCTTCTCTTTCTTCAAGGCTGCCAGGATATTTCATCTGCGCCACTGCACTCGCCCTGCTGCCTGCACTCTTGCTAATGCAACCCAAAATAAAGGTGGTTGTCTTTGCTACAAGAGCACCCTGAGGACTTCTTGTCAACTTGATGTCCACCAGGACCCTGCAGGCCCTTTCCTGCAAAGCTGCTTTCCATCCAGTCAGTCCCACCTTGTCCTGCTGCATGGAGTTATTTCATCCCAGGGACAGGACTTGATTGACCTTCCTGTGTTCCTCTCAGCCTGCATCACAGCCTGTCACTGCCCCTCTGCTTAGCAGCCCTGCCCTCCAGCATATCAGCCACTCACCCCAATTTGGCATCGTCCATGAACTGGCTGAGAGTGCACTCCATCCCATCATCTAAATCATTCATAAAGACAAACACCATTGGCTCCAGTATCGACCTCTGAAGAACAGCATTGGTAACCATTAGTCAGGTGGAGTTTGGACCACTGTTCTCCACCCTTTCAGCCAGGCAGCCTCCAGCTCATTTCCCCCACCTCCATTGCCTACTCCTCCATTCCACATCTCCCCAGTATGGCTACAAAGGAGTTATGGAAGAGCATGCCAAAGGCCTTCTGAAATTCAAGGTATACAGCATGCACTGCTCTCCTCTTGTCCACACAGCCAGTCACCCCATCACAGAAAGCAATCGTGTTGATCAGGCACCATTTGCCCCTGAGGATTTCATGCTGGCTGTTCCCAGTCCCTTCATGTGGCTGGAACTAGCTTCCAGGAATATTTGCTTCCTAGGGACAGGGGTGACGCTGACCAGCCTGTCATTTCCCACATCCTCTTTCTTCTCCTTCTTGAAGATGGATGTAGTGCTTGGGAGGGGGATGGAGAGTGTCAGGGGCCAGGAAGTGGCTGTGGGGCTGTGCCAGTTTCTGCTGCACCGCTGGTCCCTGCAGTGTGGGGAGAGGAGATGGGAGATGGGGCAGCACAGGGGTGGCAGCAGGTCAGCAGGGGCAGGGGGAATTGGGGGCTGCAGCGAGGGGTTGTGGCCAGCATTTCTGCAGCGCAGTGGCTGTCGCATTCATCTCACATGCAAAAGTCTCACGCTGACCCCAGGCAGAAACAGGCTATATCCCTGGTGCCCGTGCCACCCTCCCAGCAGGGTGGTGACATATGAGGAGGGCACCCCATGGTACTCAGGGCAGCTCCCCAAGGCTGTCACAGCTTTGCCTGAGGGACCTCTTGGTCCTCGGCCTCTGCTCTGCCATGCCTGGAACAGGGACAAGAGCTCGTTGGGCAGGGCTGGGAGAGCTCCCCTGGGATTTTCGCTTTTGCAGAGGAGCAGTAAGGAGCATCATGGCTCCCATGTGTGTCCCGTCCCTGTGCCCACTCAGCCTTCCTGCCCCACATACAGCCCCATGGCCTGACTGTGCAGGCACCGCATAGGACAAGGTGCATTCTGGGTTGGGGAAACTTCCCCCCAATGCGGTCCCCATGATGGGGCCCTCTGTGCCCCATCCCTCCACAGCCCTCCTGCTTTGGCAGCCTCCCCCAGCACCCAGCCCCTGCCCAGCCCTGGCTGCGTCCCACTCAGGGGTTAGCACACTGCCATCCCCAGGGTCTGCCGGGGTCTCAGCCAGGAGAGAGGCCAAGCAAGGTTGGCCATTCCCCTCAATACAGCACTGAGCCCAGCAGGATGGAGCTGGCCATGCAGCAAGATGCACCCCGAAACCTGGGGTGCACCACCAGTGCTAGAAACAGATGATGTGAGAGGCTGGTGTGTGACAAATGCCCAGGGGAGCCTTCCTGGTTGGCCCATGCAACCAAAGGCACAGACTGGCCTCCTCTCTTCTGTGCCTGGCATGTCTTGGTTTCCCTCCACAGGACCTGGCTCTACACCACAAACCCACCAGTGCATGTCCTCACCCTGCCTCTTCATATAGATTAGCTAACACTGGGCCCTTAGCTAACTCTCTGGGGCCCTTTTCAGCTCAGCCCAGCCCAGCCCAGCCCCTCCTCGACTCTCCCCACCTCCCCTGCTCTCTCCCCAGCCCACCCAGCACAGCAGCCCAGGGTAGGGGGGGGCCCCGCAGCAGTGCCCAATGCAGGGTGCTGCAGAGCTCTGGGCACTCACACCATAACCCAAGCCCCACTGTGGACACAGCAGCTCCGGGTGGCAGGGGTGTGTGTAAGCTGCCCCATCAGCATCCAAGCTGGAACTGGCCCCCGTGGCACAAGAACCCAGAGGACAGTGACACTCCGTGTCCCTTGTTCTTGTGTCCAGGAGATTCCCTATCCCCAGACTGCCTGCAGCCCCCCATGCCAGCCCCTCTCTCCAGGACAGCATATGAGTCCCTGCCCTGGGGCTCCCCAGGCAGCTCCTGTTGCCCCAAGGATGCAGCAGCCTGTCCTTAGTTGATGTACATAGAAACAGATTTCTTTTTCTCATTTCTTCCTCTTTCCAAGCACACAATTGCTCCTTTCCTCTTCTCCAGGGATGTCCCTGCTCCCCGGAGAGCCTTTCCCCAAATGAGTGCATCAGTGCTGGCCTACTCAGCCGTTTCTAGACCCTCTCCTGTGCTCCCTGCAGAGTCTCAAGCTGGTGGTGCTGCTCTGCAGAGCGAGTGAGCTGTGGTGCCCTGGGACCATGGGGTGATGCTGCACTGGCCATGGTGGGCAGGGCAGGAAGCAGACCCAGATGGACAGGCATCACTGCACCTGAAAACCCCCTACCAAGGGGTCTGTAGCCAAAAGTGATGCTCTGAGCAATCACAGGGCATTTCAAATGGCTCAGGCTGTGGTCAGGTGTTTCCCTAGACCCAAGCTGTGGTTTTTCATTGAAGGTGTACATGAACCACTCTGCAGGCACCCTACCCTGTGCCTGCAGGGTCTGCACTGTGGGTATCTGTCACCAGCCCTGTCATATGGGAGACAGTCCCAGGCAGATACCACATGATTATTCACCACTCTCAGGAGCACTGGGCACCCGCAAGTGAGAGCTGAATCCAGCCCTCATTCCCTAACACATCACCCCATGAGCTCATTGCCTTGAGCCCATGGAGAGTCCCAGAAAAGCAACAGGCCCTTTCCAGCTGAAAGTCCTTGAGCGCATTCTTGGCTCCAGCTTTGGAAGAAGAAACCAACCTTCAAGCACTGCACTGAGGAAATCCCCTTTTATTACAGAAAGGCCAGCTCTGACACAGTGATAGACAAATTCAAAGAAGGCCTCTGGGTCAGACCAACTGGATTTGTGCCTCTGGAGAAGTGGGATGATTTCAAACACTTCTGCACAAACATCATTATCGCAGCGAGAATGCCCACAGCACAGGAGTTGTCTGAGATGAATTAGAAATCACTTCTGAAGAGGGATGGGCACCTCATTGCTGCTGAACTAGTACCAATTGGATCAATTTCTTCAGTGCATCCCTGAGCTCCTTGTTCCTCATGCTGTAGATGAGGGGGTTCACTGATGGAGGCACCACTGCATACAGAACAGCCACGACCAGATCCAGAGCTGGGGAGGAGATGGAGGGGGGCTTCAGGTAGGCAAATGAGCCTGTCCTGATGAACAGGGAGACCACTGCCAGGTGAGGGAGGCACATGGAAAAGGCTTTGTGTCGTCCCTGCTCAGAGGGGATCCTCAGCACAGCTGTGAAGATCTGCACATAGGACAGCACAATGAAAACAAAACACCCAAAGCCCAGACAAACAGTAGCCACAAGAGCCCCAACTTCCCTGAGGTAGGAGTCTGAACAGGAGAGCCTGAGGATCTGGGGAATTTCACAGAAGAACTGCTCCACGGCATTGCCTTGGCAGAGTGGTAGTGAAAATGTATTTCCAGTGTGCAGGAGAGCATAGAGAAAACCACTGCCCCAGGCAGCTGCTGCCATTTTGACACAAGCTCTGGTGTCCATGATGGTCCCGTAGTGCAAGGGTCTGCAGATGGCAACAAAGCGGTCATAGGCCATGATAGTAAGAAGGAAATATTCTGCTGAAATTAAGAAGAGAAACAGAAAGACCTGGGCAGCACATCCTGAGTAGGAAATGGCCCTGGTGTTCCAGAGGGAATTGGCCATGGATTTGGGGACAGTGGTGGAGATGGAGCCAAGGTCAAGGAGGGAGAGATTGAGGAGGAAGAAGTACATGGGGGTGTGGAGGCGGTGGTCGCAGGCTATGGATGTGATGATGAGGATGTTGGCCAGGAGGGCAGCCAGGTAGATGCCCAGGAAGAGGGAGAAGTGCAAGAGCTGCAGCTCCTGTGTGTCCGCGAATGCCAGGAGGAGGAATTCATTGAGGAAGCTGCTGTTGGACATTTGCTCTTGGTTCGGGGCACTGTCCAAGGAGGAAAAGGCATTGACAAGTTAGAAGAGGATTCTCTGAGCAAAACCTATTCCACTTCTCATAGTACCTGCCACATTTCCTCTCTCTTTTATCTTTGTTCAGCTCCGTTTCCTGACCTCTGGTTCATGCTGACTGAGTGTGCTCTGCAGAGCAGGGGCCTCTGCACATGGCCTTCGGAGGAGTCAGGACTGCTCTATGGGGGTGTGTAAATGGAGGTGTCAAACTTCCCCGTGTTTTCAGTGGGGATACCTGTGGATGGGCACCGTGAACTGAGTTAAGGGGATTTGGTCCAGTGAGCCGCTGGGAATATTCTGTTTACTATTGTGAGAGATGAATACAGCACTCATGCCAGCTGTGTTTGAAAGAGAAGATCCTTGTGAGGGATTCATCCCCTCCAGCCTTGTCCTCTTGAACAGAGGTGTCTGTATCTGAATCAGTCACACCAGCTCCCACTCCAGCAAGTGAGAGAAACAGTGCAGTGAAGGCAGGGGCTGACCTGTCCCTTCCTAGACATCTCTGTCCCACTGAGATGGACCCTGTCCTCACATCAGTTTACTGTCTTCACTGCTGCTTCAGGCGATTTAGTGGGAGTGGGAAGTTACTGCCTTAACTGCAGCTGAAGCCCCTCCTTAACTCCAGAGAGCAAGAACCAGACCAGCACGGAGAGGAGGAGAAATGAAGAGCAATTCTATGACCCTTCTACCAAGAGGAAGTAAGGAGTGACAGACAGACGAGCACTCAGGAAAGCCTTCACCTCACCCAGCTGTGCACACCACCTCCTAGACAGCAACATCTCAGGACAGTCACTCTCAGTCCCTTTGTCCTGCAGAGGGAAATGGGCACATCGCAGGAGAGATGCACCCCCTCTTCTACCAAGGAGGGGGCTCATGGCCTGGACCTCATGGCCTTGAGGGCAGAGGCTCTGCCGGGTGGGAGCGGAGACACAGGGGGGCTTTGCTTAGAGGAAGATGTCTGCAGTGTAGGTACTGACCAGCACTGTTCCAAATTCCCCCTCCCACAGCATTTATGCTTCTATTTTCCTCCCTTTCACTGACTATATCTCCACTGCCCAGAGCTTTTCCTGCTGGCAGCTGTTTCTCTGTCCCATGTATTTTCCCTGTGGGTGCTCACAGACCCCATACCACCCTCTGTGCACTCAGTCTGCCCTACAGAAGTCTCTCGGCAGCAGGGCCCTGTCCAGGGGCATCTCCATGTTTGCAGGTGGTAAGGAGAAGGTCAGACAAATGCTGATGAGGCCAGAGAAGATGATGATGGTGGTGCTTTCTGTAGTCAGGGGAGTGGGGAAAGGGCTTTCTGAGGTTCCTCACAGACCTCCTGATCTCTCAGTATAAAGGACTAAGAGTGTCAGTCTCTCGTCCAAATCTGACAGCTCCTTTTCCACACCCTCCCTCCCCCCCAGAAACAGCAGGAAACTGAAAACAGACATTCAGGAAAGCTCCTAATCTTTGAGGTAAACACTGCCTTGGCTGTCCTCTTGAAAAGGCTCCTTCAGAAAATGTTCTGGGGGTGAGCTAGAGCTGTGGGCAGCCCTGACCCACAGAGCACCCTCTAAACTGGAAAATGAACCTGCCCTGCCAGGGGTCGCTCCTTCCACCCAGAGCTTCTCCCTGCAGCGCTGTGGGAAGGTCCCCAGGCAGGCTGAGTGCTGACCCTCGCAGGAGGCAGAGTCTCTGCCCCAGGCACACAGCACCCTGGGGTGTAGGGACACTGCTCTGAACTAGTCCCGGTGCAGTCCTGGGTGCACTCCCTGGCTTCACAACCCTGCACCGTCCCTGGGAGAAGGCAGCCGCGATGCCCTGCCCCTGTGATGGTGTGTCTGGGAATCCCTGCTCTAAAGCACCACCTGCACCAAACAGGAGAAGCTGGCAGAGCCACCCTGACAGACCCTATCAGCTGTGGAAGGTGCCAGCTTCAGAAGAACCCTCCAGGAACCGCAGCAGCGTTGCCCTGCAGCCAGAGACTTACTGTGTGAAGGGCTGTGAAGATTTCTCCCTGCAGTGAGCTCTCAGCTGTCCTCCCATTCCCAACTGTCTTTAACCTCTGAGTTGCTCATCTCATCCTGGAGCCTGCAGGCAGTGCCCTGAGTCTTGCTGCTCCTTTAAGAGGAGCTGCTCCTGGACAGAGCTCTGTCTGTGCAGCATCTGCCAGGTTGCCATGGGCTCCTGCAGTCCCAGGAGCCAGGCCCAGCTGAGGAACACATGCCCAGCTGAAGACATGACATATTCTGTCCCCTGTGAAGCCTTGAGATGTTTCCAGGGCTCCAGGCTGACAGTTCCTGAAAGGCTGCAGGGTCACCCCTGGAAAATATATGCTGAAGTAGTCTAAAATGATCACCAATGGTGATCTCTAAACAGTGGAGAGAGACTGATCCCAGCATTGCAGTTGGTCTCATCAGAGGATAGTTATCTAAGACAGGTGGAAATGTCCCACTTTGGAAAGGCCCTTTTCCCATCTCATAAGAAGACAGGACACCTGCACAGGGATGAGAAGGGAGTTCATTTATTCGTGCTTCAAGGACTTATTTAGAGGACTTAATCAATATATCTATTGCCCATTGAGAATCCCCTGGGACAGTGTGGGATTCAGTTCCCTCCCATGCACTCCACAAGCTCACAGGAGGTTTCCCCTTGCCCAAGTTTTGGGATGCACACAGTGGGTGTCTGTATACGAGCTCCTTGTCTAAGCTCTCACTGTAATCAATGGAGATGGAGGGAGGGAGTCAGCTCTACACACTCACACCCCCTTGGACTTCTGAAGGGACAGAGGTGGTCCAACACGTGTGCAATTGTCTTCTTGCTCTAATGGAACAACTAGGAGACCCACATCCTTCTAGAGCATCAGCTGGGGACCAGGTGGAGAATCTCCTTGGCCATCTGAAAGGACACTTGATGCCTGCTACCCCCAGAGCTCCACTCACTAAGGAGCTCAGACCTATGCAAATCCAGACATTGCAAATAGCTTATGTAATTCAGTGCAGACACTTGATTTCATGCAATGACAATAGGCCTGCAGGGCCATGTCACATGCATGGGGTGTCTGACAAAACCACCATGTTTCTAGCAGATACAGCATGGGACCAACAAGAAAATCAGGCCCTCTTGGAGTGGCTGGTGAACAAACACCCCAGGGCATCTCAGATTTCCTACCTGTTCCCAAACAAGGGATTCCCACCACTGCCTTTAGGCAAAGTCTATCCCATCTACATCTGAGCATGCTGCCAAGATGGAAGGCACATCACACCAAGGTCTCCACACATATGCCTACACTTTCAAACCCCACTAGCTCTCCTCTCCCGAAACCTTTGCTCACCCACAGCGTGGCAGGATCACAGGCTGTTCAGGCCCAGGGACTTTCTCAGGGGCAGCTTATCCTTCCTGGAGATCCAGTCATCTCTGTCACAGGCCCTAAGGTGCTGCAGAGTCAGCTCAGGAGCCAAACACCTCTCCTGCCATAGCTGCATGGCCCAGCTCTGTTTCTCTCTGGCCTTGGATACTGCAGGGTCTCTGTTGCCCGGGGGAGCTGTGCCATCTCCATCCCAGGAGGTTTTCAAGACTGGATCAAGCCCTCAGCAACCTGGCCTCACCCCAAAGCTGACCCTGCAAGGAACACAAGGTTGGGCTAGAGGCCACATGAAGTCCCATCCAGCCTCAAACATTATTGCATTCCTTCCACCAAGGGTCTTCTCTTGTCAATGTTAGTGAAAGCACTCAGTTCTCCTGACTGTGGAAGTAAGTCAGACACACGTATGATCAGATCAAGTAGCTTTCCTGTCCTGCTCCAGTCAGAGATGTGCAGATGCAGGGCTGCTTCGCAGGTTCCCCTGAACAGCCCTGATCACTCCTTTGCTTCATCTTTTATTCTCTTTTTCTCCCCTTTACCCCTTCCAAGTTCTACTCTCTTACTATCCTCATACTCTCCCATACAAACAGCCCACCTCTCTTTACCCTTTCCCCATAGGTCCTGGTTGTGCTTGCTTTGTACCCTCACTTGGCATTTCTGAGATGGTTGCCATAGTAATTCCTACCTAAGTCAGCAATTCCATTCAACTAGTACATCCTTTTAGCCCTTGAAGTGACCTGCAATGCCTCATGCTGTTGTCTTCTTAGAGGCACCACAAGTCCGGGTGAGCCATCTCCATGCACACATTAACAGCTGATACAATGAGCTTCACTATGGGGGATCTAGAGAAACTTGGAGATTCAGCCAAAAGAAACCTCAGGAAGTTTTACAAAGAGAAGTGGCAAGTCCTGCCCATGGGGAAGAATAACCCTGTGCATCAGGACAGGTTGGGATCTGACCGGCTCAGGAGTGGCCTGAGGAAAAGGGCCTGGGCTTTACGAGGGATGCCATATGAGCCAGTGGTACATGCTCACTGTGAATAACGCCAGATGCCTACAGGGCTGCATTAGGAGGAAGGTGGCCACCCAGACAAGGGGAGTTATTATCCCCCTCCACTCAGCACTAGTGTGTCCTATTTGGGGGCTGCCAGGAGCTTTTCTTGGTACTGGGAACCTGCATGAAAAGAGGAAACAGCCCCAAAATGTAGCTTGGGAAGTTCAGACTGGACATTAGGATGAAGAAATATCACTCGAAGGGTAGTGCTGTAGTGGAGCAGGTCACCCAGAGGCAGTCTGTGATCAACCCTTGGCTTTGTGTTTCAAGAAACAGCCAGTGAGGATGGAGAGACATCAGTGAAGGGAGGGAGATCTCGGGGTGAGAGCAAGGTGGGGAAGCAGGTTGGGTGTCTGCAGGCTGCAGGAATACAGGAGCAGGTTTGGGACAGCACAGGACAGCCTGTGTTGGAGATGGCCAAGGGTGCTGCCAAGGCTGAAGGGCCCTGACAGAACTGAGGTCTTTGTCCTCTTGGCTATGGCTGTTGTCTCTGCCACCGAGGCCTACCAGGAGAAACCGGGGCCTTGCTCCCCCTCACCCTTCAGGGGACCCTGAGAGGTGTTGTGTGTTTGTCCTGCACTCAGCGTTGCACACCCTCACCTGCACACTGACCCCAGGAAGAGCCCTGGGCAATGCATGGGGGAAAGAATCTCCCTTTCCAGGGGTTCGCTGTCCGTGCTTGCCCGTTTTCCTTGATCAAACACATGAAGGGTTTATGTGGCATCAGAGCCACCTGCACATTGCCTTTGCCTACCTGTAACCAGGGATTACAATTTTCTGCTCTAATCAGCCCCTGGGGAGCCTTTGTTGCTAATGGCCCTCAGTGGGACCCAGTCATGCTCTACAAAACTTTGGGGTTTAGTTCTGACTTTGATATCTTTGATGTTTTGTTCAGTCTCCTGGCAGTAGCTGAGGTTCATGGACTCAGCACCAAATATACCATGGGACCTATTAAAAAGCAAAAAGCCCTGACAAACCAGGTCTCCCCCTATAATTTTCTTCAAGTCTTGCATGGCTAATTGGAGAGGTTTCTGGCATGTAGCTGAAAGATGGAGACTTCAAAAACATACAAGTACTTCTGCTTTTAAAGGTTTATTATTATTATCATTCAGCTTTCAGAATAAGTAACGGCAACATTCTCCAACTGATAGCAATCCAGAGTGTCTCCTAATGAAGTCTGGACATGTAGGAAAAGCAGTGTCCCAGAGGTCAGGCACTCTATGGACAATCTTCCTCCCCATCTCCCCAACCCTGCTGTTTCTCTCATCAGCCACGTGGGATTTACATCACTCTGGTTAAAAGCTACCCTTATTCCACTGAGGTCTGCAACTGAATGTTACAGCTCATATGCCCCAATTCCCACCTGCTTTCCTTAGACAACCAGCTGCAAACAGACACAGAAGGATTTTCTTTTAGCTTCAAAGAAACAAAAAAATAAAGCCTGATATAGTTTCATAAAAAAGAATTACATTCTTTGACTGTATGCTAAGTCCCAGCTGCCTCCAATGAGGTCCACTTTCTGCAAGGGACAGCCTTACTAGAAATCTTTTTGAGAGGCAGGAAAGGCTAGATGTAAAGAGAATTAAGGACTTGGCTAAAGGGACAGGCTACTGAAAGATGGAGCAAGCTTTGAACTCCCTGAAGTGCAAACCAGCAGCTGGGAATGTGAGTGAACAAAGAGTAATGGGAGGAATCACAAAGTTGCAATGTTACAATGTTACAATGTCCAGATAGTGTGCTGTAAAGGTGATGTTAGAAATTGTCAAATTAGTCAGGGCATATGGAAATGGAAGAGCCATACAGTTCCCGGGGATTCCAGGCTGTGTTGGGGGCCATGTTGCTCTCGGGGATCCCGGACCAGGCTGTGCTTCTGTACAAAAGCATGCAAATCCTTGATGGAAGCCCCTAGAGAAGAGGGATTTTCCGAAGTGTTCAGAGCAACCCAGGCAGGACTCACGGCATGTCACAAGAAACCCATCCCATCCACACCAAAGCCACTGCTCTCCCCAGAGACCTTCCTGGATCCTCAGGTTGGGAGCAGGAGGGGACATGGGGGCACAGCCACGTCCCAGACTTGCCTCCATCAGGCCTTCAGCTCCACAGTGTGTCATAGCTTCAAGTGAGCTCCCTAAAACAACACTTCCCATGTCCCTGGTGCATAGAGAAGACTTTGGGTGGACACACAGGAGACAGGGGAGAGAAAGGGCAGAGACCCCAGGGTGCAGAACTGGAACTCACAGTGTCTTAGATAGGGTGCCACAGATTGAATAAGCAACCCAAAGAATTAAACAAGTCCTTCCTCTTGCAGGATGTGGAAAGCCACATCTCTGACAGTATTCAAGGGGGATGGAGTCTCTCTCTTCTGCAAGATTTGCAGAGCTGGGAGCTGGTCATCTCACAAACTTCTTAACCAGTCAAAATGCAGGTCCTGAGACATTCCACTGTCCTATAGGCTCCACACTGGAACCCGGACAGCAGCACTGCAGTGTTTTGGCATGTCCTGAGAAGCCCAGGGTCAAAAATGTGGGAGATCCAGGGTGCCAGGGCTGCACAGTCCCCAGGGAGAGCCGGGATCCCAGGAGTATCCAGGGTGCCAGGGAGTGTACCCAGGGGAGAAACACTGCCCTGAGGCGACACTGAAAAGCACAAGGAGCAATTGAAGTCCACAGATGAGAAATGGCTTTCCCCAGCCTCAGTCAGACGGAAAGCTGGGCAAATTTCATGGGAAATGGGAAAACTTCCCCAGGTTTGCTGTCAAGCCTGACCCACGGTATTGGAGGCTGGCGGGAACCAGGGTCCTGGAGAAAGCCCTCTGGATGACGTGTGTTAAGGGCATGTACGCTCTTTTCTGGCAGATCATCCCTATCTCAAGCATCACAGACCAAGAAACCTTGCTGAGGGCTTTTAAAAAGTAAAGAGCCTGTTTTGGAGCCTAAAGGAGCAAAGGAAAGGAAGGGAGTTTACTTTGGGCTCAGGAGGCCTTCAAGACTCTCAACTGTTTCTGCGTTCTATCTGTATCTTTTGTATTACTAAAGAAAATCCCCATGCCCCCATCCCTAGGTGGAGGTTCGTGAGGGGATGGAGGTGGAAAGCAGCAGCCTGCTGTGCCCAAAGAAAGCAGGCTCGCTCCTTCCCTCTGAAAAGAGCAGCATGGTGCAAGGAGGCAGCTCTGTGCCTGATCTTGTGCTGCTCATTTGCAGAGGCCTTGTGAGCCTAGAGTGCCTTGGCCACCTTGTGGTGGTATTGCAAGAGCTTGGCTGTGTGTGTGTGTTGAGGAGGCAAGGGAAGGCAGCGAGCAGAGCAGTGGCTGTGGAGTGTGCAAGTGGTGAGTGTCCTGCATGCATCTCTTCTTGCTGGCACTTGGTTGTATCTAGCAGAAGAGCCAGGTCTGTGGGGCCGAGACAGTGTGTTTGTAGAGTAGGTGGCAGAGCAGAGGTCTGACATCAGGTTGATGGCTGGTGCAGTGCTGAGCTGATGTGACAGTGTGGGAAACCCTTTGCAGTGGAGCTGCTGCCTCAGCTGATCTCTGTCCCTAGAAATGCACTAGAAATGGAAGTGGCATCCTGCTGTCATTGTGTAGGTGCTGCAGTGCAAAGGCTCCCAGCTGGGACTTGATGGTACTAAAGGAGAAGCAAGACCAATTGTTCCTTTTGTGATTTGTCGCCAGGGTGCCAGAGTGGAGCTGTCCCATGATGTGGAGAGAGTCTTGCCAGGAGATGAAAGCCGTTTGCAGAAGACTGTTCTGTATGGAGTGATAACAGCGTAATTGAGGGACATGAGAGTGGCCCAGGTGAGCTTCTCCTCTATGAAGGTTTGCACTTTTGAGATCCCTTGTGACTCAGTACCAGATAGGGCAGCAGCAGGCACGTCGATGCCATTTGCACTTGTGAGGTGAATTGTGCCTCTGAAGCTGGTAGGCCAACAGCATGCCTATAGCTTTGGTGATGATGGTGAGGTCAGTTGTGTCTCCATGCTTCATAAACCGGGAGCAGGCCCATTGCTGCTGTTCGTGCTTTTGTGGTCAGTTGTGCATCAGTATGTGACTGGTGATCAGCATGCACATTGCTGCTGTTTGTGCTGGTTTAGGGCAATTGTGCCTCAGTGCCTAAGAGGCCAGGAGCAGCTATATGGCTTCATGGCTGCTGGTGAGGTCACTTCAGCCTCAGCACCTGACAGTCCAGCTCGATGGATATTGCTGATGTTTGTGTTTGTGGAGTCATTCGACCTCACTATCTGCTAGGCGACCAGCAGCCACATTGCTCCTTTTTGTACTTGTGAGGTGTCTTTTGCTTCGGTATCTGATTAGAAAGCATCAAGCACATTACTGCTTTTGTGCTTGTGAGGTCTCTTGTGCCTCAGAGCCTGATAGGCCAGTGGTGGTCCCATGGCTGCAGTTTGTGTTTGTGAGGTCACTTGTGTCTCAGTGCCTGATAGGCCAGTGCTAGTTGCATGGCTGCTGTTTGTGGTTGTGAGGTCACTTGTGGCTCAGTGCCTGATAGGCCAGTGCTGGTCATGTGGCTGCTGTTTGTGTTTGTGAGGTCACTTTTTCCTCAGTGCCTGATAGGCCAGTGGTGGTTAAATAATATCGGACTGAAGGTGTCTAGAATTAATTGCTTAGCATAACTTGCTTTGCATTTTTAGCTAAATTTGCTGAAGCCTTAGGCCTCAGGCTGTGAACTTTTCCTTAGATAAGTAAAAGGGGGTCCCAGAGCCGGTTGAAGCTGGAGGGATAAAGAAGTTACATGGACAGCAGTAGTAGCCAACCTTGAAGATAAGAAACAGCCTGCCTAGAGACAATGAAGGGGCCCAGTGAAGAAGGGGAATAAGCCATACCTAACTATTACTATTGGTCCAAACTATCGCTTAAGGGGTGGGGAATTTAGATTGTAAGGGTATAATTGCCCAGGGATTTCTTTGTTCGGGGTCCCTCTTTGGAGGCACCCAGCTCGAGCTGTAATTTCCGCACGTGTATCATTAAATTTTATTTCTCTCCAATCTGACTTCAAACTTCTGCCTCAGCAGGAACCTAGGGTCGGACCCTGTTATGGAGGCTGGCGAGCCTGATTTTCCATAACAGTCTGGCGACCCAGATGGGACCCTAGGCGACCACCGTCGGGGCCTCTCATCTCCAAACGATCATCTGGCACCATTGGGTGAGTTCACCTGGGATCTTTGTCAACGGGAGGCCCCGAGAGGGTGAGTCTTAAATTCCTGCCTAAATTCTAAATTCTGGTTTGGTAACAAAGTGCACTGTAAGGGGTACACAGGCTGATCCCCGTAAGGCGTGCCAGGTCAGGGAGAGTGGGTTCGAGTCCCACTCCCAGGGCTGGAGGGGGTTCAAGTCCCACATCAAGGATTTGAGAGGGTTCAAGTCCCGTCTCGCTGCAGAGTTTG
The DNA here is from genome assembly GCF_036417845.1 of Apteryx mantelli. Lineage (NCBI taxonomy): Eukaryota > Metazoa > Chordata > Aves > Apterygiformes > Apterygidae > Apteryx > Apteryx mantelli. Next base: position 6,373,575 of record NC_089997.1, read on the forward strand.
AGAGGGTTCGAGTCCTGTCTCACTCTGGCCGGTAGCGGGGAGTGCGCAGCCTGATCAGTGTAAGGCGCACCACAAACACCAGCTGACTAGTGTGAGTGTGGGTAGCACCCGGGACTGTGACTAGTGTGAGCGCGTATGACCTGGGAACCGAAGGGGGCACCCGTCAGCTGACAAAGCCTCCCACTGCGAAGGGACAGCAGTGCTAGCAGTCAAAGACTCGGGTGGTGTAAGTGCAGTTCCCAAGAGAGAGAAAGAGAGAGAGAGAGAGAGAGAGTGATCACAATGGGAAATAAGTTTGGCATATAAAAGGGTTCTCTCTTAGCCAAAATTTTGCAAAACTGGAATAAGGTTGGTGGTACAAAAAACCTAGGAAAAAACAAGGTTGATCCAACTATGTCAGGAGGATTGGCTGTTCCTGACAAAGGACAGTGACCTGGTGGAATGATGGCCACCACAGGGACCTTTGATTATCAGGAGTTAACTTTCCCGCGTCACCATTTGGAGGATAGGTTCCCCAGGGAAATGGGTTATTGGTATTTATGGGACAGTTGGGCATTTGCTAGATGAAAAGAAGCGCCTAGAAAAGGAGGGGAAAAGTTTTCTCAGAATGCTGAAAGTAGTGCAGCTGCTAAAACACTTGTGGGAACCGCTCCACCCTATGCACCATCCTCTGCTTCAACTTCTCTATACCCCCCTTGCCTTCCATCTCTGCCTTTCAGGCCCCTTTGCATGTCGTTCCTGTGCCAGGAGTGCCCCTGCCAGATCCGGACAGGGTACCTTAGGTAGCTACAATGCAAATTTACTGACCCTGGGGGCCCCAAGATTGGATTGCATGAAGTCAACAAACTGCCAGGCTTAGGGAAGATCCCGAGAAAGTGTTACAAATTGTAAGAGGAAAACTGTGGGCGTATGATCCTACCTGGGGGATGTGCAAATGCTCCTTGAAGGCGGGTTCACTCCAGATGAAAAACACTCAATTCTGGATGTAAACCATCGTTGGGCAGGAGAGGGGGGTGTTGTGGTTGCTCGAACGGCCTGGCCGGCTGTGGACCCCGGGTGGAATTATAGTGTAGAGGCAGATTACTGGCAGTTGCAAATAGCCAGACAAGGCTTAGAAGAAGCTATACGTTTGGCAGGACAAAAGACTGCGAATTGGTCTAAAATAAGGGAATGTCAGCAACAGCCTGAGGAACACCCCTCAGCTTTCCTTTCTAGACTCTTTTTTCGCGTATACTTAAAAATGATCTTGCAGATATCAAACTTCCAGGATGTTCAGTGTTAATACAATATGTGGATGATTTGTTATTAGCAAGTAAAGATTATGAGACATGTTTGAAAGACACTATTTCTCTATGTAACGCTCTTGCTGAGAAAGGGCTTCGAGCATCTCCGTCCAAGCTCCAGCTGTGTCAGCGAGAGGTAAAATATTTGGGGTTTATGTTGAAGGAAGGGCACAGGTTAATTGATCCAGAATGAGTAAAGACAATTCTTGATATGCCTCATCCTATAACAAAAAAGCAACTTAGGGGATTTTTAGGAGCTGTAGGATTTTGCCAACGATGGATTCCTGGGTTGGGAGAATTTACCAAACCTTTAGTCCAGGCAACAAAGAAGGAGGAGACAGAGCCTTTGACCTGGGGTCCAGAAAAAGAGAAAGCTTTCATATCTGTGAAAAATGCGCTGGTCTCAGCCCTGGCTCTAGGACTACCAGATTATAGTAAGCCATGTGAATTATTCGTTCATGAACGACAGGGAGTAGCAAGTGGAGTACTCACTCAAAAACTAGGTCCTCGCCGTAGGCCAGTGGCCTATTACTCCACCCAGCTAGATGCGGTAACCAAAGGCACTCCAGGATGCATCAGAGCGATAGCAGCTATAGCAGCCCTTATTGGAAAAACACGACCTGTAGTTTTGGGTCACCCAATGACTGTGTATGTGGCACATGAAGTAGAGCTGTTAATGAAACAATACGCTACTCAAGCACTGTCCCCACAGAGAGCTCATCGCTATGAACTAATAATATTACTTGCAGATAATGTGACCTTAAAGAGATGCAACATCTTAAATCCGGCAACACTATTGCCTCTACCTGAAGATGGAGAGCCTCATCATTCCTGTGAACAGGTGGTTGTCAACTCGAGCAAGCCCCAGGAGGATCTCCAAGATGAACCTTTGGGAAACCCAGACTTAGTTCTGTTTACAGATGGATCAATGGATCATCCTATTATTTGGACAGAAAACGCCATTCAGGCTATGCTGTCACCAGCCTCTTTGAGGTACTTGAGGCTAATCCCTTACCTCCATCTGTAAGCGCTCAAGGGGCAGAATTAATAGCATTAACCCAAGCAGCAAAGATAGGTAAGAACCTGCAAGTAAATGTATATACTGACTCAAAATACGCATTTGGAGTATGTCAAGCAACGGGAATGCTGTGGGAAGAAAGGGTATTCCTCACATCTGCAGGGAAAGCACTCGCTAATGGACAAGAAGTACAGGAATTATTAAAGGTGATGAAACTCCCCAAAGAAATTGCTGTTATTTACTTTCCTGCTCATACAGAAGAAGCCTGTGATGTAGCTAAAAGAAAGGACTTGGTGGACAAGGCAGCTAAAGCCGTTGCTAGACAGCCTCTCCTTGTAGCTGCTGCAGTTGCAGTATGAGAATGGCCAGATGTATTGAATTCAGCAGAAGTATATGAAGATACGCCACAGAAGGAGAAAGAGAAATGGAAAAAGTGGGAAGTGATTCAAGATGAAACAAGGAATCTGGACTATCAGGGGTAAGCCCATCCTTCCCTTAAGGTATTTACTTTCTAAGGTTAGGAGGTACCATGATCATGGACATGGAGGAGCATTGACTGTCGCCTCATGTATTCTGCAAACCTGGGCAGCTCCCGGAGTGCATGTGGTTGCAAAACGCATAACAACAACCTGCCCAACTTGCCAAAAATTTAACAATACTCATCCAAAGATTAACAGAGGAGGCCACCCATGGGCTTATTTTCCATTCCAGTGTCTACAAATTGACTATGCTGACATGCCAGCAGCAGAAGGATTTAAACATCTCCTTGTGACAGTTGATCAACTAAGTGGATGGGTGGAAGCCTTTCCTACCCACAAAGCAGATACGACTGCAGTGATTAAAGCCTTGTTAAAAGAAATTGTCCCTAGGTATGGAGTCCCAGAAAACTATAGATTCAGATAGGGGTTCTCACTTTTCAGCAGGAGTTTTAGGGAGATTATATCAAATGCTAGGAACTCATAGAGAACAGAACTATTAAAACCAAGTTAGCATGGGTATGTACACAGGCAAGTCTCAAATGGCCTAATGCCTTAAACTTAGTGGTGTGGGAAATTAGAACAACCCCTAGACAACCAGTAGGATTATGCCCAGCAGAAGCCTTATTTGGGCATCAGTTGGCTATACCAGGAACTTATATCCCGGCTAAGAGCAGCCTGTTGGACAGAGATGAACGGCTAACCCAGTATGTTCTAGGTATGCAAAAAAGGTTTGAAAATCCTAAAAAATATATATTTATTTGTGAGAGTAACACTACCAAAGCTGAAGACATTTGTCTTGACACTGAACAAAATGTCATTTTGAAATACATCCCGATGAAACCCCTGAAACTGTACTTGTATATAGTGGAAAAGGATGTGTTTGTATGAGAACCCTCTGTGATCTTATATTCGTAGATAACAGTACTGTAGACACAAGTAATCACTCAAATATGTGTGTTTTGTGATTTGAGTGTTTGTAATTCTACTAAAATTATGGAGAATATTAGTACGCCTCAAAAGACATGGGGAACCCTGCTTAGCATATTAGCAGGGATGCTTAATAAAAACAAAGGGAGGACTGTTAGAGAATATTGGACTGAAGCTGTCTAGAATTAATCTCCTAGCATAACTTGCTTAGCATTAATAGCTAAATTTGCTGAAGCTTTAGGCCGCAAGCTGTGAACATTCACCTAGATATTAAGTAAAAGAAGGCCCCAGAGCCAGTTCAAGTTGGAGAGATAAGGGGGGTGGGGGGGCTGTAGAGAGAAATAAGCAGTTTAGCATTGATGAGCACAGAAGAAAGAAACAAAGGAACCACAAGACTGATTCCAGAGGGACAAGAAAGGGTGTAAAAGGGCCATCGACACCTATGCAGAAGTGACATAAGACGTAAAGAACACACCTGGAAACTACGGAAAGGACCAACTGGGAGCTGGAAGACCCCGAACTCTAATATTATGATTGGTTCAGAACTATGGGGTGGATACTAGACTGGAAGGGTATAATTACCCAGGGATTTGTTGAAATGGGGTCCCTCTTCGGAGGCACCCAGCTCGAGCTGTAATTACCACACGTGTGTCATTAGATTTTATTTCGCTCCAATCTGACTTCAAAATTCTGCCTCAGTGGGAACCTAGGGTCAGAGCCTGTTATGATGGCTGGCGAGCCTAATATTGTCCATAACAGTAAGGCAGCAGTTGCCATTGTAATGTGACATATGTTTTTGCCCAAATCACAAAGCAGACCTACTAGTTAACTTCTCATATGACTGAAGAAATGATGTCCTATTTTTGCACTGTTTAACGCATCAGGAGCACTTGGAGTAACCTTCCATCAACTAGACAGTTTTCTCAAACAGAACACCAAGCATCTGTCTGAAATTGGAAAATGCTTAGAAGAAAGAGAAAGAATGATGATCTATTATAATAGTTAATGGATTTGGTAAGCGAAAGTGGAAACCAGCCTTGCTGAATGTCGTGGGTATGATATCTCTAAAGGTTGGTCACCAAAAGCTACCACTGTATTGTGATTGGTGTTACATCCTGTGCTCATCCTGTTAATGATCCATGTATCAATCCCTACCTCTGCCCAAGCTAGGGCTCCATTCCCAGCCAGAGAGTGGGACGCTGACCTCCCCCCAGCTCCCTGAACTGCTCCCCCCATGCCCCTTCCCCCTCCTGGTGGGCTGGAACTGCCCTTTGCTTTGGGTGCCTGCACTTGCTTTTGTGAGTCTCCACTCACTGCCCATCCCAGGCACACGCTGTCCCTGGGGATGCCCTGTGCTCCCCTGGTGACTCCATATTCCCTTCCAGAAGAATCGGCATCTGTCACCAGCCCTGTAATATGTGAGACAGTCCCCGGCAGATACCACTCACCCTCTCCAGAGGTACTCGGCACCCACAAGTGAGGGCAGAATCCTGCCCTCGTTTCCTAACACATCACCCTATGAGTGCGTCCCCCTTAGCCCATGGAGAACTCATGCGCAGCAAAAGGCCTTTTTGGGGGCAACTCCCTCAGCGCATTCTTGGCACCAGCTCTGGAAGAAGAGCCCAGCCTTCAGGCAGTGTACTGAGGAAATCCCCTTTTATTACAGAGATGCTGCTTGGGAGGCCAGCTCTGATGCAGTGGTAGACAGATGGACAGAAGGCCTCTGGGACAGACAGATGGACTTTGTGCCTGTGGAGATAAATTCCACCAGTTGTGTACAAACATGAGTGTCACAGATAGAATGCCCAAAGCACCCGAGTTGCCTGAGATAGATTGGATATTGCTTGTGACTAGAGACGGGCAGCTTCTTGCTGCTAAAATACTAGCAACTGAATCAGTTTCTTCAGTGCCTCCTTGAGCTCCTTGTTCCTCATGCTGTAGATGAGGGGGTTCACTGCTGGAGGCACCACCACATACAGGACAGCCACCACCAGATCGAGAGCTGGGGAGGAGATGGAGGGGGGCTTCAGGTAGGCAAACCCTGCAGTGCTGGCAAACAAGGCAACCACGGCCAGGTGAGGCAGGCACATGGAAAAGGCTTTGTGCCTGCCCTGCTCAGAGGGGATCCTCAGCACAGCTGTGAAGATCTGCACATAGGACAGCACAATGAAAATGAAACACCCAAAAGTTAAACAAACACCAATCACAATAACCCCAGCTTCCCTGAGGTAGGCGTCTGAGCAGGAGAGCCTGAGGATCTGGGGAACTTCACAGAAGAACTGCTCCACAACATTGCCTTGGCAGAGTGGTAGTGAAAATGTGTTCCCAGTGTGCAGGACACCAAAGACAAAACCACTGGCCCAGGCAGCTGCTGCCATTTTGGCACAAGCTCTGCTGCCCATGATGATCCCATAGTGCAGAGGTCTGCAGATGGCAACAAAGCGGTCATATGCCATGATGGTAAGAAGGAAATATTCAGCTGCAATGAAAAAGACAAACAGAAAGAGCTGGGCAGCACATCCCGAGTAGGAAATGGCCCTTGTGTTCCAGAGGGAATTGGCCATGGATGTGGGGACAGTGGTGGAGATGGAGCCAAGGTCAAGGAGGGAGAGATTGAGGAGGAAGAAGTACATGGGGGTGTGGAGGTGGAGGTCACAGGCTACAGCTGTGATGATGAGGCCGTTGGCCAGGAGGGCAGCCAGGTAGATGCCCAGAAACAGTGAGAAGTGCAAGAGCTGCAGCTGTCGCGTGTCTGCAAATGCCAGGAGGAGGAACTCATTGATGGAGCTACTGTTGGACATTTGCTTCCTCTGGGCTGTGGGGGTCTGTCTGAGGAGGAAAAGACAGTGCCAAGTGAGAGCAGGCTTCTCTGAGCCAAACCCATTCCATTTCTCATAGTACCCCCACATTTCCTCTGTCCTTCACCTTCTTTCAGAATCCTTGCTTGAGCTCTGTTTCTGCTGGCTGTGTGTGCCACACTGAGCAGGGGCCCATGCCTGTGGTCTCCAGAAGTGTCTGTTCTGCTCTGCCGGGGGTGTAAATGGAGGTGTCAGACAGTCCCAGATATTCCATGGGATACCTGGGGATCAGTGCCGTGAGCTCGGCAGAGGGAACTTGGTCCAGTGACCCAGTGGGACTATTCTCTATTTGCCATAATGAGAGGTGAATACTGCACTCATGCCAGCTGTCTCGGAAAGAGAAGACCCTTGTGAGGGCTTCATCTCCCCCAGCCTTGCCCTCTTGAACAGAGGTGTCTGTAGCTGAACCAGTCACACCATTGCCCACTCTAGCAAGGGAGAGAAGCAGTCAAGTGAAGGCAGGGGATGACCTCACACTTTCTGGACGTCTCTGTTCCAATGAGATAGACTCTGTCCTCATGTCAACTTACCGTCCGCACCCTTCCTCCAGGCACTGCAGTGGGAATGGGAAGTGGCTAGCTCTGATGTGCACATCCTGAAGCAGATTGCATCCACTCCTTATGTGAAAGGGCTGTTCAACATTTTGAACCCATTTTCTTCAGTAAATGATCTTCAGTGGAGGTGTCAGTTTATATATTTATTTAGTTTTTAGGTGCCTCCATCTTACTGTGGGAGCATTCTCTGATGGGGTAGAAATCTCTGGCATTTCAATTGGTCTGAGCATGAGCACTTGTGCATGCTAAGAGGAAATAAAGTGCTCACTGTGACTTTGTACAGTCACACGATCTGGTCTGTCAATAACTTTTTCCCCTCTCTCTGCTGCACTTGCACCTCCCTCAGCTAAAGGACAATCACACAAGTTCCTCTAAGAAAGAAAGTGGACTGAGCTGAGAGTGGAGGAGTTCAGTTTCACAGTGAAGATTTCCAAATTCTTCTCTCTCAGCCCAGAGATGGAGAGAGTGAAGAGTGTATCTGACTCACCTATCACAGAAATGCTAGAGGGAAGCTGTGCTCTGCTGGAGGGCAGCTTCCAAGTTGGCAGGACACCCCAGAGAAACAGTCAAGGGTCCAAAGGTGGACTCTCCTTAAAGGAGAGTCAGCTGATTACCCAACCTGATGAAATGCATTGCCAGGAGCCTCACGGGTTGGAAAGGGACTGGTGCTTCTCACTACCATGAAGACCACACCACGCAGGACACACAGGGTTGATGTCTTAACTGCAGCTGAATACCCCCATCATTTTGAGAGATCAAAAGGTCTGAGAAAAAAACCAGCATGTCCCTTCATCCCCACTTAAGCCTACAGACAGCACCAGCATCACCTTCTCTGGCCTCGTGAGGGTTTGTCTGACCTGCTCCTTAGGACCTGCAAACACAGAGATGCCCCTGGACAGTGCCCTGCCTGTGGGAGCTTTCTTTAGGGCAGAACTGAGCACACAGAGAGTGGGAGGAGGTCTGTAAGCACCAACCAGGAAAAAGACTTTGGGACAGAGAAAACAGCTCCCAGCAGGGACAGCTCCAGGCATCAGAGCTGGGCAGTGAACGACAGGGAACTGCTTCTACAAACGTCATGGGAGGATGGATTTGGGCAGGTCATGGTCAGGCCCTGCAATGCCCACACCTTCCCCCGTGTGCTCACTTCTGCCCTGAAGAAACCTCTCAGCAGCAGGGCACTGTCCAGGGGCATTTCCATTTTTGCAGGTGCTAAGGAGCAGGGCAGATAAATGCTAATGGGACCAGCAAAGGGGAAGCTGGCGCTGTCTATAGATTAAGGGATTGGTACAGGGACGTTCAGAAGTTTCTAGCAGACCCATTGAGTGCTCATTGAAACTGTTAAGGAGTTTCAGTCCTTTGTTCAAAGCTGACAGCTCCATTTCCATTTTCCCCTTGCCAGGTGGCAGGAAAGTTAAAGCACCATCTCAGGAAATTGGCTTCTCTTTCAGGAAATCCCTGCCTTCACCTTCCTCTTGAAAAGTCCCCTCTGAAATGTCCTGTGCATGAGCTAGACCTGTGAGCAGCCCTGCCCATGCAGAACCCTCTCAACGGGAGAATGAATCTGCTCTGCTGGGGTCGATTGTCCCTGCAGCACCGTGGGGAGTTCCCGGGGCAGGCTGAGTGCTGTGCTCTGCTGCGCAGGCAGCAGAGTCACTGCCCCAGGCACACAGCACCCTGGGGCGCAGGGACACTGCTCTCAATTACAGCCCTGGGCAGACCTGGGTGCACTCCCTGGCTTCACACACCTGCAGCATCCCGGCAAGAATGTAGCAGGATGCCCTGTCCCTGTGATGGTGTGGCTGGGAATCCCTGCTTTAGAAGCACCTCCTCCTCCTCTGCACTCAAGAAGACAGGAGCGATCCTAAAGAACCGAGCAGTCATGGGATGCAATGGGTTTAGAAGACCCCTCCAGGAACTCTAGCAGTATTGCTCTACAGCCAGAGACTTACTGTGTCAGGAGCTGTGAAGATTTGTCCCTCCGTGAGCTCTCCTCTGTCCTCCCACTCCACACTGCCTTTTGCTTCTCTCTGTCTTGTCTCATCTCATGTCAGCAAGAGCAGGCAGTGCCTGGAGCCCTGCTGCTCTTTGCAGAGGAGATGCTCTTGCACAGAGCTGTCTCTCGGCAGTGCTGACCGGTTGCCATGAGCTCCCTCCATCCCAGTAGACTGGCCCCACTCAGGAACAGTGGCCTAGCTGAAGGTGTGACTTCATTTCTCCTTTGTACTCCCTCCTCTTGGGAAATGTTCCCTGAGGTGGACTAAAATAATCATCTATGATGTCTCTCTCAACACAGTGAAGAGACACTGGTCCCAGCATTGCAATTTGTCTCATCAGAAGATGATTATCTATGAGAGATGGAAACGTCCCACTCTGGAAGATCCTATTCCCACCTCTTAACAAGGCAGGACACCTAGAGAGGGACAAGAAGAGAATTCATTTACCCATGGTTCAGGTGTTAAGTCAGATGAGTCAGTCTGGACATCTCATGCCAGGTTAGAACCCCCTGGGCTGGAGTGGGATTCAGATCCCTCCCCTGAATTCCACAAACACACAGGAGGTGGGATTGCCCTTGCCAAAGCTGAAGTGAGCACAACAGACATGTCTGCATGCGAGTGCCTTGTCTAAGCTCCCATTGTAATCAGTGGAGATGGAGGATGGGAGTCAGTTGCTCACACACAAACACCTGGCGACATTTGAAGAGACAGAGGTGGTGCAAGGCATGTGCCAGGGTCTGCTTGCTCTGATGGAGCAACTAGGAGACCTGCCTCCTTCTAGAGCATGAGGTTGGGGCCAGGTGGGGAATTTTCTTGGCCATCTGAAATGACACTGGGTGCCTACCACTGCTCCTAGAGCTCCACTCACTGGGAAGCTGAGACTCATGCACATCTCTATGTTGCAGACATTTAATGTAATTCAGTGCAGAGCCTTGATTTAATGCCATAAAAACAGGCCATAGGCAGGGCCACGTCACATGCCTGGGGTGTCCAGCACAAGCACAGGTCTCTAGCAGATCCAGCATGGGACCTACAGGAAAGCCATGTCCTTTTGGAGTGGTTGCTGGACAAACAGCTCAGGACCTCTCAGGTTTCCTACCTGAGCCCAAATAACTGAATGCCACCACTGCCTTTAGGCAAAGTCCATCCCATCTACATCCAAGCAGCTGCATAAATGGGAGGCACATCACACCAAGGCCTCCGCTGTAGTTTCTGCACTCTCAAACCCTTCAAGCTCTCCTACTCCTGAACCTCTTCTCATCCCAGATGATATGAACAGGGACTGTGCTAATGAGCTCCACAGGATGGCTGCATCACAGGCTGTCCAGGCCCAGAGACTTCTTCACTGGCACCTTGTCCTTCCTGGAGATCAGTTCACCTCTGTCACAGGCCCTGTGGAGCTACAAAGTCAGCTCAGGCAGCAAAGTCCTCTCCTGCCATTTCTGCACAGCCCAGCTCTGCTTTCCTCTGGCCTCAGGTACTGCAGGGTTTGCTCCCTTAGTGGGAACCTCCTTTCACCATTACATTGCCACCTCCTATCTATGCTGGCATATCCCTGCACTGAAGAGGGCCATTGCGTATATGGTGTCCTTGACTCTTGGTAACATGGCTCACCATGAGCAATCTACACTCTGTGCCACAGCTGAGGCTCTGCAGCCCAAATATGTGCAAGTGAATGCAGCCTGGGGCACAGACAATAGCAGATGGAGATGCACAAGTTGTCACAGGACTGAAACATGGTTGGAATAACTGAGATGTGGTGGGGTCACTCACGTGACTGGAGGGCTATGCTGGTCGGGTACAAGGTCTTCAGGAGAGACTGTGAGGGAAGACGAGGAGGGGGGACGCCCTTTGTGTGAAGGGGCAGCTCGGAGGTATGGAGCTCTTCCCTGGGATGGACAAGGAGCTGTGTGAGAGCTTGTTGGTGAGCTGGAGAGTAAGGGTGACATTGTGATGGGAGCTACAGACCACCTGATGTGGGTGAGGAGGTGGACGCAATATCTTCCTCAGGCAACCTGAGGAAGTCTGTGGGTCACAGGCCCTGGTTCTTATGGGGAGATCTTAATCTCCCTGACATTCACTGGAAGGGCAAACAGCAGAATGCAAAGAGTCCGGGAGGTTTTTGGAAGATGTCAGGGACAACTTCTTAGCACATCTGCCAGATGGGCCAAGAAAGGTGATGCTTTCCTGCATGTGGAAATTGCAAACAAAGAGGAACTGAGCAGGGATGGGATAGTCAGTGTCTGCCTTGCCTGCAGTGACCAATAGTGTAGTCCTAGATCCTGAAGGGACTGAGGAAGGACAGCAGCAGAGTACAGACCCTGGACTTCAGAGGAGCAGACTTTGGCCTCTTCAGGGGCCTGGTGGGAGATCCCATGGGAGGCAGCTCTGAAGGGCACAGGAGGTCATGAAAGCCGGCAGGTCTTTAAGGACAGCATCCACCAAGCACAAGAATGGTCCATCCCAATACTCAGTAAAGCTAGCAGACATGTCAGGGGACCAGCTTGGCTAAACAGGGAACTCGCGCCTGAACTCCAGGGCAATAAGGCAGCGAATGGAAATGGGAAGGAGGGAGAGGCTGCAAAGGAGGAATTTAGAAATATTGTCTAATAAGGCAGGCATGGTTTTAGGGAAGACAAAGCTCCCCTAGCATTGACACTTGCAGGGGATGTCAAGGGCACAAGGATGAGCTGCTACTGCTTCAGTAAGAAGAAAAAGGAGAAGGTGGGCTCACTGCTGAATGGGGCAGGGAATGTAGTAACAGCAGATGCAGATAGGTCTGAAGAAATCAGTGCATGGTTAGCTTCTGTTTTAAAAAACAAGGTCTCCCAGACTGTTGTGCCTGGAATCAGGACTCCTGAGGAGAAAAACAACCAGCAGCGGATGACGTTAGCGAGAACAAACTATGCAAGTCAGTGGGGTTGGATGGGCTGCATATGAGGATGCTGTGAGAGCTGATTGCTGTCATAGCAAGGCCACTCGCTATCATCTTGGAAAGGTTGTGTAGACTGGGCGAGGTCCCAAAAACTTGAGAAAGGCAAAAGTTACATCCATCTTCAAGAAAGGCCCACAGGACTACCTGGGAAGCTGCAGGCAGTTCAGCCTCACTTTGGTGAGGAGCATGTCGTGGAGTGAATCCTCTTGGATCACATTTCTGGGCACATGAAGGAGAAGAAGGTGATAGGGAACAGTCCGCATGGATTTACCCAGGGTAAACTGTGCCTCACCAGCATGATTGACTTCTATGATTAAATAACTGTATCTGCGGCTGGAGAAGAGTAAATGACTTTTATCTGGACTTTAGCAAGGTGTTTGACACTGTCTCCCACAATGTTCTTGTATGCAAGTTAGAACCTTACTGTCTAGAGGGACAGACAACCAGATGGGTAGAAAGCTGCTTGAATGATGAGGCTCAGAGGGCAGTGGTGAATTGGTAGTACTCTTCCTGGAGCCAAGAGAGCAGTGGAGCAGCACTGATCTCTCCACGAATCTGCCCTGTTTATCATCTTTATTAGTGACACAGAGGAGGCAACACTCACCATGCTGAAAGGGGGAGACCAGGCATATGCTTGAGGGCTGCCATTCAGAGGGACCTAGACAGGCAGGAGGAATAAGCTTCAGAAACTTCACTAAATCCAGCAAGGAGAAAGGCCAGGTCTTGCACCTGGGCTAGACCAGCATCCCACAGTGTTACAAGCTGGGGCCTGAGTGCCTGGGGAGCGACTCTGTGGAAAAGGACCTGAGGATCCTGGTGGACAGGAGGCAAAATGTGAGCCAGAATCATTCCCCGGCAGCAAAGAAGGCCAAAAAGCACTGTGGGCTGTATGAGCAGGAGCACAGCCAGGAGGTGGAGGGAAATGATGATCCCCTTCTAGTCAGTATTCATTAGACCACGTCTAGAATGCTGCATCCAGTTTGGGTCCCCAGAAGAAGAAAGAGGTTGGTAACTGGAAGTGAGTTTGGCAGAGGGCCCTCAAGATAGCTTTCCCCATAGGTGCTGGTTTGTGTTTTGTGTTTTTTCCTTTTTTTTTGACACAGAGGAACTTCAGTCCTGAAGGCCCTTAAGAAACTTGGGTGATTTGGACAACAGACACCTCATGAAGATTTACAAGAGGAGTGTCAAGTCCTGTGAGTAGGGAGGAATAACTGTGCCCATGAGGAGAGGTTGGGGGACCTGGGCTTCTTTAGCCTGCTGAAGTGGAGGTGAAGGACAGGAGAGTAGGAGCCTGTGAGTGCTTGAAGGGTGGTTTCAGAGATAATGGAGCTTTTCTTGGTAGTGGGAAACAGCATGAGAAGGGAAAACAGCCACAAACAGCAGCTTGTGGGGTTCAGATGTAACATTAGGAAAAGGGAATGTCACTTGAAGGGTAGAGCTGTGGTGCTACAGGTCACCCAGAGGGAGTCGGTGATCATCCCCTGGCTTTGTGTTTCAAGGAAAACCAAGTGAGGACAGAGAGACATGAGTAGAGGTGGGGAGATCCATGGGTGAGAACAACGTGGCAAAGCAGGTTGGGTGTCTGCAGTCTGCAGGGAAACAGACACAGGTGTGGGACAGCGTAGGACAGCCTGTGGTGGAGACAGTCATGGGCATTGTCAAGGCTGAAAGATGCCAACAAAAATGAGTTCTTTGTCCTCCTGACTGTGACTGTTATCCCTGCCACTGAGGCCCTCAAGAAGATCCTTCCTTAAAGCACTGTGACCTTGCTGCCTTCTTGTCCCCGGGGACTCAGGAGCTGCTGTATCATTGACCTGCACTCGGCATTGCACACCCCCACCCGCACACTGAGCCCAGGAAGAGCCTTGAGCAAAGTGTGAGGGAAAGAATCACCCTAACCAGGGCTGGGTGTCAGTGCCTGGCCATTCTGCTTGACAAAACTCATCCAGGTTCACTTGGCATCAGAGCCACCTGCACATTGCCTTTGCCTACCTGCAGTCAGGGCCTCCAACTTTCTGCTCTCATCAGCCCCTGGGGAGCCTTCTTTGGTAACAACCCTCAGTGGGACCCATTAACACTCCAAGAAACTTCGGCATTTGCTTCTGACTTTAACTTCTTGAGAGGCTTGTTCAATCTCCTCTCAGTAGCTGAGGTTCATGGACTCAGCACCAAATACACCAGAGGCACCATTAAAATGCAGAAAGCCCTAACAACCAATCTCACTCCCCCTAATTTTCTTCAGTTCTTCAGTTCTTGTGTGGCTAATTGGAGAGGATTCAGGAGCGTATTTACAACAGCAAGATTTCAATGAGCACCTGAAAAAGAAGAGATTTCTCCTTTTTAAGCTTCCTTTATTTTCCAGCTTACAGAATAAGTGATATCCACACTCTCCAATTCATACTGACCCAGAGGGTCTCTGCCATAATGAAGTCTGAACATGCAGGAAAAGCAGTATTTTCGATATGAGACCTTTAAGGACAACTTTCCTTCTCAGCTCCCCAACCCTGCCATTTCTCTCATCAGCCACTGGGGACTTACCTCACTCCTGTTAAAACCTAACCTTTTTCCACTCAAGTCTGTAGCTGAATGTTACAGCTCCTACGCACCAATTCCCACCTGCTTTCCTTAGAGAACTAGCTGCAGACACAGGAGGATTTTTCTTAATTGCAAACAAGCAAAAATAAAATATGATACAGTTTAATAAAAAGTCAAATACACTCCTCAACCGTATGTTAAGTCCAAGCTATCTCCAGTGAGGGCCACTTTGCACAAGGAATAACCCTCCTAGAAGTGTTTTTTGACAGATAGCTAGGAAAGGATAGATAGAAACAGAACTGAGGAGTTGGACAAAGAGACAATGAGCATCCTGAAAGACGAGGCAAGCTTCAGACTCCCTGAAGCTCAGAGCAGCAACTAGAGAGTTGAGAGGTATCGGATGGATAAAGACTAAGATATGTCCAGTTTGTCTGATGCAAAGATGCCTTTAGAAAGGATCAGTTTAATCAGGACACGTGAAAATATGTGAGAAATCACTGAGACTATATCCACAGCATAATAGGCAGAACAGTGGTAACACAAGTTCAGGGGCAGATTAGTATTTCTTCTCCTGAGATTCACACCCTGCCTGAACATCTCCACTATTTTATCATGGGAAAAGTGGACTTTAAAATTAGTCAGTCATTTTAGCTGGGGAAAGTATGTTCATATTTTTTAAATGTTGAAAACTCTTCTAACCTTTTCAGGCAGAGCTCTGTTCTAACCACAAGCATCTAGTGGAACTTGGAGAGGTCCTGGTGTATCGGAGGTACCTGCCTGGGCCTGGCAGCTCTCACAGGGGACCTGCGGGAGACCAGAGCCCCTTGGAGCTGCAGATGGAGGCTGGGCAGAGGGGACCAGGGAACCTACCAGCCATTGGTGACCCTGTGATTGCATCCCACCCCAATCCTGGAAATCACTTTCCTTTTCAAAAAAAAAAAAAAAAGACCAGGATATTAAGAAAAAAGACAACAAAGCCAAGAAAGACAATAAGAACACAAATATTTAAAAGCTGGAAAGTGTAACAAAACATTTCTCCGCTTTAGATCATTTCCTTAATTTCTCTCTTCTTTCATTTTTTATTGACATTTTCTAAATATCTCTGGTATTATCAGGCCTGCACCATTAAAAAATATATTTCTGTGTCTCGCACAGAGTCCAGTGGTCCAAAACCACTCATGGCCCAGGGCTCTCCATGCCACTCCTCACTCTGTACAGAGCGAGTTGCACTCACCAGAGACAGGAGTGACCACAAAACCAACATCCGAGCCCTGTGCCTGTTGGAGGCCTGTCAGGTTCTCAGGCACACAGGACCTCACAACCTCTTACCCCAGGCAGGAGTCAAGTGCTGCCCTATCAACTACACACACAGAAGTCACCCCACAGCCACTTTCCCACCCATGTGCCTGCTCCTGGTCCATCACCTGCAGAGACAGAAGGGACCTCACTTTCACCTTTATGGTCATGGGTCTCCTACTCTCCTATGAGCTTCTGAGAAATGATTAATCTCATAAAAATGTCCCCAGCCATCAGCTTCCTGGTGGCCTATCAGCTGATCAGACACAACTGACCTCATAATCACCCACCAAGCCAATGGGCCTGCTGCTGGTCTTTCACCTGCCCTTAGGGAAATGACCTCAGCATGGTCTTGGCTTCCATCCAGTCAGGTATTCAGGCAGCAATGACCTCACAATCCTCACCTGAGCCATGGGCCTGCTGCTGGCCTATCAGAGGCTGAGACAGAGGTGACCTCACAGTCACCATCCAAGCCATGTAACTGTTTCTGACCTATCAGCTACTCAGTTCTGAATGACCTCACAATCAGCATCCTAGCCCTGTGCTGCTTGGAGGCCTATCAGGTCCTCAGGCAGAAGTGACCTCACAAACAATTACCTTAGGCATGAGCCAAAGGCTGACCTATCAGATGCTCAGGTAGAGGTGACCTTACAATCATCTACCAAGCCCACATGGCTGCTGATGGCCTTTCCTCTTCTCTGATGGACAAGGCTTGTGTTTTCTCTTGGGAGGTCACTTCTGACTCAACCTCTGATAAGCTACCAGCAGCCTCATGGCTGGGCCATGTGCATGCAAGGTCACTTCTGCCTTAGCAGCTCATAGACCAGCAGCAGGCACATGGCTTGGATGATGGTGGTGAGGTCAGTTGTATGCGCTCAGCTGAAAGCCTGGGTTGAGTTAGCATCCTGGCTGGAGATCCTGGCAAGAACCTCAGAAATTGCAGGCCTCCAACAACCTAGTGACACACTGCAAAATGTGCTCAGCTGAGAAGGACACCTGAACTGTCAGGCTAGAAATGACTCCCTTAGGGAAGAGAGGAGCATGTGGGAAGGTGAGGACCATAATACTGAGGGGGTTTGCAGAGTTATTTGCATAAAACCACTTCAACTTTGCAAGCTGATTCTCAGCTATGACCCTTCATATATTTCCTGCCAGCTTACAGGAAAGTGCTTGAGCATCAGGCGATGATTCTCAGGGTGCAAAAGCAATGTTATGATTTGCTTCATTTTCAGCACAAAAAATAAGCTCTGAGCCCTTGAAACATCACTCACTGTAGTATCTGCATCTGGTAGTAGTGGTCATAAGAGGCCAATTATTTTCTGAAGAAATACTTTGTCTTTGGAAGTTTTCCTTATTTACCCATTTTGAAAGGTAATGACTGTGGCACTGCTGCTCGAAAGAGGACCTCTGAGCACTCTGTCATGGCAAGACCTTTTCCTTGTCAACTATGCCAGTGGAAAAGTCCCACCCTGTCAAAGCTGCTCTCTGAGGCCTCCTCCTGGAAGTCAGCCCCTGGGTGCCTTGTTTCAGGGCCTGGGACAGTGTGTGGTCTGCAGGTTGCAGCAGAGATCCCCAAGGCAGCGAGGCCTTTGGCAGGGAGAGATTAGGACCCTGCCCTCCCCTCCCCCATCTGCCCCCTTATTTCACTGGATTGGGGGGTTACTCGGATGGTTAATTAAGAGCAAAGAGTTTCTAGGATACTGCCATGTTAGAAGAAAAGAGAGTCCGCACCAATTATGTCTATTGGTAGTACCCCCCCCCATAAGACTTTATTAGCAGGAGCTAGGGGCAGCTACTATGCTTTTACTCTAAGAAAACTTGGGATTCGACAGATCTCAGAAGTGTTACCTTCAAGAAACTCCTCCAAGGAAGCCTTTCTGAAAGATGACCTCTTATAATCCTAATACTCTAAGCTGCATATTTATATGTATTGCACAAGAGATCTGGGATGTCTTATATCTTTGGTTAAACATGGGACAGGAAAGCCCAAATCAAATAAGGGATGGAAATCATGGAGAATATATATATATATATATATATATATATATATATAAAAAAAGAAAAGACAAAGCATTGTGTAAACATTGAAATTTATTTCACTCTGCTTGGTTTTTCCCAGCACCTGTGAATTACCTTTGATATTAGCTTCCATGGGTTTTCTTTCTCAGATAGCCTGTATTTCAACTGCAGAAGATGGTGCTTCTGAGTCCTTGTTTTTATGCTTTCCAATTTTACTTGTACAAAGAAGTTACCATTAAACAGAAATGCATGGGGTTTTTTTGTGTCATACACTGTCATTCTAAAAGTAGTACAGACTTACATTAACTCTGGTTCAGTATACCATAGTAATCAGAGATGTAGCTTTTCCATTTTTCATTTCTTTTCATCCAAAAGGGTGTATTTGATATTATAAAGTGCATTTATGAATACTTGGGAAAAGACCCATCTGTTTCCTTTCTGAAGTATATCTGAAAAATTAGAAGTGGTGAATGAATATTTGGGATGGCAATATCTGGGACCCCGATGAACTCCCCCATTTGGAGTCAGACACTGAGCCTGAGGGGGAGGCAGCTGCCTGGCCAGTGGCAGAGCAGCGGCTCACCACACCCAATGCAGCCAGTTTGAAGGGACCACAACTCCTGGCGATTTTAAAGCACTGGAGCTGCAGGATACGCAGGGACGCTACAGGCAGCAGCCTGGTTCAGGGCCACCCGCTCATGGCAGATAATGCCAAAGGCTGCGATGGCCCCTGGCTTGTTCGCCCACTTCTGAACAAAAGGCCGCAGCCTCCCGGGGCTCCTGTCATGTGCACGTGCGTCCCCTGGCGCAGACTCGCCCAGGCCCCGTGGCAGAGCGGGGCCCTGTGGCAGCAGCACCCCGGCAGCAGCGTTTCCCCGCCGACGCTCCCCTGCAGCACAACTCCCGCAGCCCAGGGCCAGCCCGGCGCCGCTCCCCCTTGCTCCCCACCCTCCGCCCCGGCCCTGGCCCCGGCCGGCAGCAGCCGCCGCAGGCTCCGCGCACACGAGCACCCGCCGGGCCGCAGCGTCGCTCCGGGCTCCCTGCGCAGCAGCCGCCAACACCCGCCGCTGCCGCAGCTGCTTCTCCGCGGCCTCGAGAGTGGCGCCGCGGCGGGGCCCAGAGGGGGCGGGGCTGGCAGCACCAGGGGCGGTGGCCATGGACACACAGGCCCCGCCCCCACAGGCCCGGAAGTGCCGCCTCCTCCCTCGGAGCATGCGCACTGGCGCAGAGGAAGGAGGCGAGGGGCGGGGTAGGGGCGGGGTAGGGGCGGGGTGGGGCGGGAGGGAGGGGCCGAGAGGCAGCTGGTGCCGTGCGGGGCAGCGTCTCCTGGTGCGGGGCCGCCCGGAGCCTCGAGCCTCAGCGCCGGGAGCTGCCGCGCCGGGGTCGAGGGCCGAGGGCCGTGGGCTGGGCAGAGCGAGCGGCTGTGCGCGCGGGGGCAGCTGGAGGTGGCGCGGCCCGGTGTGTGCGAGCAGCTGCTGGGGAAGGCCCGGCCCGGCCTGGGCCGCCTCCGGCCCCGCGGGAGCCCCCGGCTCTTGCGGCCCTTGTGCTGGCGGCCCCGTGGCTCGGTGCCGGCTGCGGTGGCCGTTTGTCAGCGCTGTCCTGGTGGCGAGGGGAGGGTGTGGGTGGAGCCGGGCTTGTGGCAGCTCCAGGCTGGAGGTGACAGCAGGCGTGGTGGGGCCAGCACAGGTGCTGCTGGTGCTGCCCATGGGCAGAGCGGGGTGAAGGCGCTTTCTGAGCTTCCTCGCAGACCTGCTGGTCTCTCCGTGGGCTTCGGAGTCTGGGGCTCTTGCCCAGGCTTGGCAGCTCCTTTCCCTTCCCCCCACGCCAGCAGCAGGGAGCTGGAAGCAGAGGCTCAGGAAGCTCCTTGCCTTTGGTGTCATCCCTGGCTGGAGCTTCCTGCTGAGAAGCCCCTGGGGAAGTGTCGTGGGGGCGAGTGGGAGCTGTGAGCAGCCCTGCCCCACGCAGCCCCTCTGCATGGGGGAATGACCGTGCGCTGCCGGGGCCGCTCCTTCCCCCAGAGCTTCCGCAGCCCGTGTTCACCCTGTTTGTAGTTACCCCTGGATGTCGGCAGGAGAAGGCTGAGTTGTGCTTTGTGTGTGCTGGGAGACCGATGCTGGCGAGTTGTGCCTGAAGGATCAGCATGAAATGTGTCTCTGGCTCAAAGCTGGACTGGAGGATGCAGGCATTTTTTGTCGCCTTGGGTTTTCCCTTCTGAAATACCAGCAGGTGCTGAATGAGAATGTATTTTGATAGGAATGGATTTGCATTTCAACTCTACCCCCTCCAGTTTTTCTACTTAAATTCAGTAGCATATGAACAGCCCATGTTCTCTATCTGATAGGAAGGGTGCAGTTAAGAATATCAGCTTTGTTCTGGGGACATTTTGTGCATCTGATACACCCAACACCTGGGTGGCCAGCAGAGCACTGGCACAAGAGCACCGTAATGCAGCGCTGCCGCTTCACCACGGGGCGCGAGAGAGTCAGTGCAAGAGGGACGGGGGCTTCAGGCAGTGGCCATGGGGTGGCCTTGGCCCTGGCACAGTGATGCACCCACCATGCTGCCAGCAGCAGCAACCGTGCAGATCTGAGCATGCGCTGATGCAAGAAGAAGAAATATGTGCTGAGCATTTATGTTTTAACACTGCATTTCGGATACCGTAATGCATATTGCTGTCATGTACCCTGATACTAGTTTATTCATGACTATCCCTTCCCTCATGCGTGTTGCTTCTATCTGAAAGTGCACAAGTGATGATTTCTCCGGTTTTACTCTCCCTATAGTTCACCCCCTGTAAAGCTTGGTAGGAAACGTGTTTATGAAAAGTGAGGGCTGGCTGAGCTAAGAAGCGGAGCACAATAAAGACACCTGCCCTGCTCTGTCCTGGTCCTGGAAGTGTTCTGCTCCAGGCTGGGCTGCCCCTTGGAAGGCTTTGTCATCTCAGAAGTGATTATTACAGCAATGTAATCTGTAAATGGATAAGCGTAGGTACCAAATTGCCCAAGGATTCAGAATTGTTCCTTTGCGCTGTACAGGTTTTGGAAGGACGTGACTTCTCCTGTGTGTCTGGCACGGCTTGCAAGCATTTCCATGCACAATGTTCTTTTGTCTTCCCACTGCTGTTCGTTCTTGTATCTCTTTTTTTTCCCCTCTCCCCACTTCTGCTTTCTCACTCTTCGCATGCTGCTGAAGCAAAGGAAGGAAACTGGGATGTATGCAGGGGGGGAGGCGGGGAGAGAGAGGGTGCTTGAAAGGAGCAGAAAGCAGGGCTGCCCCCAGGAGACCCCCAGGCTCAGAGACACCCTTGGCACTTGCAAAGTCCATTGGACAGCCTGCTTCACCCCTCTGTGTTGGCCTGTTGTTTTATTTTTTTCCAAGGGGGCCTGTGGTTGCTTGGGACCGTGCCCGAATTTGCACTGGCTCGAACGGCAGCCTGGGGCGGGAGTTTTGCCGAAATCTCAGACTCGCTGAGTTACTTTCCCTCTTCTCCTCCAGCGGCAGAGTTCAAGCCTAACACCGCCAAGCAGCAGGGTGGCCGAACGCAGCCAGAGTCCTGCTTGTGACCGAGACAACTTCTTCTGCCAAGCAGAAAAGCAGCCTCTTCCCTCTGCTCCCCACCTGCCCCAGACCACGACAACGCGTGCTCTGCATGGAGCGGTTGGCTCCTTTTTGCAAAAAAAGCCCAAGCAGGCGAGAGCCTGGGGCTGTATTTGACCCAAGGGGCAGAAAGCAAAAGCCTCCGCAGGCCATGTCACAAGTGGCCAGGCAGAGAGGGCAGGTTTGAGCTCAGATGGCGTCCGGTGGCATTGCTGGGTGCAGCTGGCTTGTGCTGGCTCCGGGGAAAAAGGTGCCGTTGTCAGGAAAGTCCTCCCTGCTCTGCTGCCATCCCAGTCTAGAAAAGAAAGAGATGCGCCGCTGGCGACAGCGCCAGGGAGCTGGCCGAGAGCCGGGCTGCATTGCATGCGATCCACGTGAACCTCCTGCCTGCCCTGCCAGTTTCCCTTTTTGTACTTTCTGGCACTTTTCTGTGTGCTCCAGGGGCTTCCGGTCGCCTTTTGGGGCCTCTCAGAGGCATCCGTCTTTTTTGGGGGGCCTCTCAGAAGCCTCCATCTGATTTTTCGGTGCCCCTCAGGGCCTCCATCTGGGTTTCATTCTGTCCCAGAGGCTGCTGCCTGATTTTTGGTGAGGCCAAGGCCCTTTGAGCGCCTTTCGGGGTGCCCCAGGGGCTTCAGAGCGCTTTTTGGGGAGCCCCAGAGCCCCCCAAGTTCCTTCTGTTGCATCCCAGCATGCTCCCTCTGCCCTTTGGTGTGTCCCAGGGATGGCTGTGTGCTCACCAGCTCGTTCCCTGGACCTCCGCGGGCCTTTTGGTGCATCCCAGCAGCTTGCATGTGCCTTTTGGTGCGTCTCTGGTGCCCTTGTGTGTCTCCTGGTGCGGTCCAGGGATCTCTGTCTCCTTTTTGGTGTGTTGCCTGGGGCCTTGGAGCACCTTCGGGGGCTCCTCAGGAGCCTCCGGGCGCCTTTCAGGTGGCTACAGAGACCTCAGTCCGATTTTTGTTGGGTCCTACAGGCTGCTGTCTTTTTTTGGTGCACCCCAGGTGCCTCCAAGCACCTTTTGGGGCACCCCAGAGGCCTCTAAGCACATCTTGGAGTGCTCCAGTGGCCTCCGTGTGTCTATTGGTTTGCTCCAGAGACCTCCACGTGCCTCCAAGAGGCCTCAATGTGGCTGTGAGTGTGTCCCAGGTACCTCTGTCTCTTTTCTTGCTGAATCCCGGGGGCCACTCTTTGCCTTTTGGGTTGTCCCAGCGGCCTCCACATGTCTTTCAGCATGTCCATGGTATCTCTGTGTGTCTTCTGGGCTGCCCCAGGGGTCTCCAAGTGCCTTTCAGTGCATCCGAGGGACCTCCATCTCTTTTTCAGGAAGTCCAAGAGGCCTCCAAACACCTTTTGGGGCACCTGGGGACCTCTAGGTGACTTTGGGAGCATGCCAGGGGCCTGCAAGCCCCTTTCGGTGCCATCTTGGGGGTATCTGAGCATGTTTGGGTGCACCCCAGCGGCCTCCGAGCACTGTAGGATGCATTTCACACCCAGGCCTGCCCGCGCCGAGGTGTCTTCTGCTGCACCCCTGTTCTCCACCCACCGCAGACACGAGGTGCTTCCAAGTCCTCTCCCAAGCCCATCTCCCAGCGTGGCCCCTTTTTTCAGAGCCGCGCGCCCTTCCCGAGGCTCCCGCATGGGTCACTGGCTCAGAGGCGGCTCTTCATGGGTCACACTTGTGTAATTAGCTAACAAGCAGCCCCCCTTGCCCCCCCAGCCAGCCCCTGGGACACATCGCTGCAGCGAGCTGCAGCAGAGACCGGCCAGGGTGATGTCGGGGCCCTTTGTGACCCCCGTCCCCCCCCCCCCATTGTGACCCCCATGGTCCCCCACAGTGTTGCCTGGCGCCCCACGGCATCGCCTCAGTGCGTGGGGAGGAGGGCGGCTGGGATCTCCCCAGGGAGCTCCCTCAGCCACCCCACGGCTTGGCCTCCCAGCCCCGTGAAGGACCCCCCTTCCCCACTGCTTCTTTGTGTCCCGCCTGGGCCCCGGGCCCAGCATGGCGGAGAGACCCCCCAGTCCCCCAATGGTGGTGTGGGGTGAGGATGAGAAATGTCCCCCCAGCCGCCCCAAGGAGGCCTGGGTCAAGGAGGAGGAGCGACCCCCCAGCCGCCCCAAGGAGGCCTGGGTCAAGGAGGAGGAGCGACCCCCCAGCCGCCCCAAGGAGGCTTGGGCTGAGGATGGGGACAGATGCCCCAGCTTCTCCATGAGGACCTGGGTCGAGGAGGAGGACGGACCCCTGAGCTGCTTCGTGGAGGCCTGTGAGGAGGCTGAGCAGAGAGATGTGGTCCTCATGGCCATCGAGGGCATGAAGGACAGGAGTGCCTACGACACCTCAGCGGCAACCCGCGTGCTAGAGGATATGATGGGCTACTGCACCACCAAGCCAGAGCACGTAAGCCTCCAGCCTGCTGGTGACGGTCCCCAAACCCAGGGCTCTCAAGCACAATTTGAGCCTGGCAGGGGTTTCCCTGTGGCAGCATGCTGGTGCCAACGCGTGTCCCTTCCAGCTGCAGCTGACCGTGGCACATATCTACGAGAACCTGCCATGGATCAGTGAGGCCGCAGCCCAGGACATCCTCAAGCCCTTCCTTCTCCTCCTGACATGCCGCTACCCAAGGGAGGTGGTCGTTGGCCTGCTGAGCTGCTCCCCGACCTGTGACAGGTACACTTGGCCTGCTGCCAGCCTGAGGGCAGCAGCCCCAGGGCTGGAGCTGGGCTCCCTGCAGGCCTCCCAGAGCCACGTGGCAAGGGTCTGTGGGATGCCGGGATGCTGACCTGACCCTTTCTCGCTCGGGTTCCCAGCATTGCTGCGGCCATGTGGGAGGTGATGGTCTCCCAGTCGTCGGCAGCTGAGAAGGTGCTGGAGGAGCTGCTCTGCGTGCTGCAGGAGCGGCCCCTCTGCAAGCCGGGCACCACCGTGCGGGACCTCACCTGCGTCCTGCCCCTGACCGTGAGTGGCCCCACAGGCTCGCTGGGCGAGGGAGGCCTCCCCGTGCACGCAGCTGTGGCACTGGCGAGGGCTGCCATTGCCGTCTTTGCAGGCAGCCCGGGTGCTGAACGTCGTCCTCCTGCAGCACACCTGCAAGCAGGAGGTGAAGGCACTCTTCCCCCGCCTCTATGTGGCCCTCCTCTTCCAGATGTCCTTTACCCTCGTCCACGCGCAAGAGGACATCCCCGCCTTCAGCCACGAGGGCAAACTCATGCCTCCCAGGCCTGTCAGGTACCCTATCGCCCTGGTGCAGCCCCCGCTGCCCGTGCCGGAGCATGGGGTGACCAAGCAGTGCTCTTCTCCCCAGGCAGGACGGCGGTGCAAGCCATGCAGGCGCTGCTGTGCTGCAGCGGCTACAGGGAGCAGGTCACTGCCATGCAGCGGCGGGGGGGCTGGGAGATGATCAGCCGGGCCGAGACCCACCTCATGGGGGTTGCCTTGCTGGCCAGGTAAGCCCCCTGCCCTCCTTGGCCCCGCATCCCACCCTGGGGGTCCCACGGGGTCCCGGTGCAGTTTGCCCACCTCACTTGGCCACCGCGGTGCCTCTCCCATCCATTGCCAGGCAGGTGCGGGGGAACCCTCTGGGCGAGCGTGCTGAGATCGTCCTGAACCTGATCCTGGCCCTGAGGGGCAAGAACAAATGCCAGGAGATCCCCTCTATGGCTTTCTTCATCGAGGTAGGATGCGGGGTGCTGGCATGAGTGGGAAGGGGTGGCTGGTGGCGGCAGAACGAGGGCTCTGCTGGTGCCTCTGCTAGTCCCCAGGTGTCACCTGTGTTTCAAGCACCCTCTGTGCTGGCCCTCAGCACTCCACGTGCTCTGAAGAACGGCCAGAGGGCTCCAGATGGAGGACTAGGGGCTGGGGACGTGGGGATGGTGATGAGGGGACAGGGCTGGGGTGGAGGGGTGGTGGACAGGGGGACAATGAGGAGGGGATTCAGATGGGGCTGGAGGTGAGGGTCTGCGGCCCAGGCTGGGGCCATGGGGCCATGGCCAGGGCTGGGGGATGAGGATGAGGACAAGGACTAGGGGCTGGGGCTGGGGCCGAGCGGGAGGTGGCAGTGGGAATGCCATGCCACGTGCCGAGGTCCCGGTCCTAGGTGTGGCCACCGGTCCTGGTGCCACCCTGGCCCTGTGCCGTTGCAGCTGCTGCAGTGCCCTGATCTGTGCGCGGCGGCCGAGGAGATGGCGCTGAGCCTGTGCCGGGTGCGGCTGGGCAATGAGCGCCAGGTCATGCGCTGGCTGGCGCTCCGTGGCCTCCTCTTCCTCTCCGAGAGACCCGCCACGGTGAGCGAGCGCTTGCCACCGGTGCCTGTGTCCAGAGCATTTCCCCCATCAGTGGTCTGAGGAAAATGCTGCGTGTCTCCCTGCAGGCAAGGAAGATGCAGAAGTTGATCCTGCACGTGGTGGAGCAGCTGCAGGACGCTGACGGGGAGATGAATGCCACGGCGCTGGCGGTGCTGCGCAACGTGTTGCGCCACGCTGACCCACGGCAAAGCGGCCACCTCATGGTGCATCTGGCCCATGACCTCCTGTACCTCTTCCCCAACGTGAGGATGGTGGCAGGGAGCTGGTTGGGGGCCCGTTTTGGTTCCCCCCCGCCACCACCACTGCTGAGGTTGCCATCCTTGCCGCAGCAGGAGGTCGGTGTGGTGCGGGAGCTGGCCATGCGGCTCTTCGGGGAGCTGCTGGGCCGGGCAGTAGGCAGGGAGAGGCAGCAGATGAAGCAGCTGGCACGCCTGGGGCTGCTGCCCCTCTTCCTCCATCTCAGAGACCCACGCCCTGGCGCAGCACAGGTACAGGGCACCGTGGCAGACCATACGGCTGACCGGGGGACACTGTGGGCAGCGGCCGGGGGCCATCCCTGGCCTGGCCATGGTGCCATCACCAGTCTCCTCGCTCCTCCCCAGGCTGCCCAGGCAGCCCTCGTGGACGCTGCAAAGCTCCTCGGCTGGAGGCAGCTCCGGAAGCTGGCCGAGACAGTGCAGATCTGCTGCATTGGCGCGTACCTGGTGAGGAGGCTCCAGCAGTGCCAGGCCTGTCCTGGAGGTGCTGGCCCCTGTCCCGGTGTGGCCAGCACCTCTCCTGGGAGCCAGCCCCTGCACCAGTAGTGCCGGCATCTGTCCTGGATGTGCCAGCCCCTGTCCTGGTGGTGTCAACCCATGTCCTGGAGGTTGCTCCTCTCTTAGCAGTGCCAGCCCCTGTCCTGGAGGTGCCAACCCATGTCCTGGAGGTGCCAGCCATTGTCCTGGAGGTTGCTCCTCTCTTAGCAGTGCCAGCCCCTGTCCTGGAGGTGCCAACCCATGTCCTGGCGGCGCAAGCCATTGTCCCTTCTGTGCCAGCACCTTTTCCATCAGTGACAACACCTGTCCCAGCTGGGCCAGCACCTGTCCCGGTTGTGCCCGCGCCTCTCCTGGGAGGGGGGCTGGGCCCAGTGTTGCCAACGCCTGTCCTAGAGAGGGGCCAGGTGTCCCATGGAGGGGAGCAGGCCCAGCGGTGCCAACACCTCTACCGGGGGTCTCTGCAGGTGCAGAAGGCCGGGCCAATGGCCAGCGAGTATGTGCACTGCAGCAGCCGGTACCTGGAGGATCCACGGACCCCGCTGCGCGAGCAGGCCGCACGCTTCATCGGTGAGACCCCCCAGGTGCCCGTGACCCTCTCCTCGGCCTGAGATCCTTCTCAGCCTGCCCATCCCTCTCCTCAGTGTGTGTGACCCTCTCCCCAGCACTGGGTCCCTCTCCCCAGACCCCACTCCTGAATGCCTGGATCCCTCTCCCCAGCACGTGGGACCCTCTTCCCAGTCCCTAGGTCCTTCTCCGTAACACCTGGGTCCTTCTCCCCAGCCCCCGTGTCCCTCTTCCAAGTGCCCACGTCCCTCTCCTCAATGTCTGGGACCCTCTCCCCAGCACCAGGTCCCTCTCCCAAGCCCCTGCATCCCCCTCCCCACCTCCTGGCACCCACTCCTGAATGCCTGGATCCCTCTCCCCAACACCTGGCATCCTCTTCCCAGTCCCTAGGTGCTTCTCCATAACGCCTGGCTCCTTCTCCCCAGACCCCAAGTCCCTCTCCTCAGTGCCAGGTCCCTCTCCCCAGCCCCAAATCCCTCTCCCCTGGCTTGGGTCTCGCATTGTGATGGGCTGTGTGCACCTAGGGCTTGCTGGGCAGCTCCTGGACTGGTGTGGGGAGAAGCTGGAGGAGATGTGCAGCCGTGCGTAGGGCGCGCGGGGTTGGCTGGGCTTGGTGGGAGGAGGCCGGGCCTGGAGACAGAGGGAATTTCTGGGGCATTCGAGAAGGTCCAATGTTTTGGGGCAGGCAGAGAGAGCCCATGCCCTGCGCAAGGCCGGAGGGCTCTTGCAGACCTTCCTGAAGGGAATTTGGGGGACATTTGGGCTATCACTGAGCCCACACAGATCCCCTCGTGCCCTGCTCCCCCTTGGCCCTCTCTTGAGGAAGGGCCTGGGGTCTCCACTCATACAGGGCTCAATCACCACTCTCCTTCCTCCCACCACAGTCCTTCAGCGCTTGGAGAATGACAGCAGCCCCACGGTCCGCTTCGTGGGGACGTACACGCTCTTCGTCCTCCGAGACCCCAGGAGAGCATCCCCGGCAGGCTTCACCATGCGAGCTTTGTGCGCCCGCCTGCGGAGAGCCTGGCAGCGGTGGCGCTTGGGCCCAGGGGCTGGCGCGGCCTGAGCACCTCTAAATTCAGCATTCCTGAATCGCCAGTCTGCCCCCTGTGCCGAGCACGTTCAGCAAGGCAGATGGCTCCGGGCCACATCCTGTTGGACTTGCACAAGGGTGAAGACTCCACAACCTGCCTGGGAAATCCTGTTTCTGTGTTTGCCCATGCGCCTATTAAAAATGGCTTTTTCTTGTGTTCACCTGGAAGGCTGGGGCAGCTGGGACTGGTGGGGGCTGCAGGGTGAGGGCGGGAGGAGGAGCGCAGATGCCGTGGAGAGGAGGTGGATGCAGCTGGAGAGCAGGAGGTGACAGAGGCATGGGAGTGTGCATGCTTTGCGGGGCCCTACAGCAAACCCCAAGGCAAAGCAAGCAAGCCGGTGCACTCACAGCCACCTCTGGGGCATCTGAAGGCGCGTGATCTGCCCTGCGGTCCCATCAGGACCCATCCGTGTGCCTTTCAGTGCACCCCAGGGCCCTCCGTGTGCCCTTGAGTGCGCCCCAGGGCTCCTGAAGGGTTTACATGGCATCAGAGCCACCTGCACATTTTCTCTTCCTTCCCGTAATCAGCGATTACAATTTTCTGCTCTGAAACAGTGTAGCTAAAAGGTGGAGACTTCAATAATATACAAGTACTTCTGCTTTTATACTTTATTATTATTATTATTCAGCTTTCAGAATAAGTGATGGCAACATTCTCCAACTGATATCAATCCAGAGTGTCTCCTAATGAAGTCTGGACACGTAGGAAAAGCAGTATCCCAGAGGTCAGGCACTGTATGGACAATCTTCCTCCCCATCTCCCCAACCCTGCTGTTTCTCTCATCAGCCACCTGGGCCTTACATCACTCTGGTTAAAAGCTACCCTTATTCCAGTGAAGTCTGCAACTGAATGTTACAGCTCATATGCCTCACTTCCCACCTGCTTTTCTTAGACAACCAGCTGCAAACAGACACAGAAGGATTTTCTTTTAATTGCAAAGAAACAAAAAATAAAGTCTGATATAGTTTCATAAAAAAGAATGACACTCTTTGACTGTATGCTAAGTCCAAGCTGCCTCAAATAAGGTCCACTTTCTGCAAGGGACAGCCTTACTAGAAATCTTTTTGAGAGACAGGAAAGGCTAGATGTAAAGAGAATTAAGGACTTGGCTAAAGGGACAGGCTACTGAAAGATGGAGCAAGCTTTGAACTCCCTGAAGTGCAAACCAGCAGCTGGGAATGTGAGTGAACAAAGAGTAATGGGAGGAGTCACAAAGTCGCAATGTTGCAATGTTACAATGTCCAGAGAGTGTGCTGTGAAGGTGATGTTAAAAATTGTCAAATTAGTCAGGGCATATGGAAATGGAAGAGCCATACAGCTCCCAGGGATTCCAGGCTGTGGCGGGGGCCATGTTGCTCTTGGGGATCCCGGACCAGGCTGTGCTTCTGTACAAAGCATGCAAAAGCCTTGATGGAAGCCCCTAGAGAAGAGGGATTTTCCGAAGTGTTCAGAGCAACCCAGGCAGGACTCACGGCATGTCACAAGAAACCCATCCCATCCACACCAAAGCCACTGCTCTCCCCAGAGACCTTCCTGGATCCTCAGGTCGGGAGCAGGAGGGGACATGGGGGCACAGCCACGTCCCAGACTTGCCTCCATCAGGCCTTCAGCTCCACAGTGTGTCATAGCTTCAAGTGAGCTCCCTAAAACAACACTTCCCATGTCCCTGGTGCATAGAGAAGACTTTGGGTGGACACACAGGAGACAGGGGAGAGAAAGGGCAGAGACCCCAGGGTGCAGAACTGGAACTCACAGTGTCTTAGATAGGGTGCCACAGATTGAATAAGCAACCCAAAGAATTAAACAAGTCCTTCCTCTTGCAGGATGTGGAAAGCCACATCTCTGACAGTATTCAAGGGGGATGGAGTCTCTCTCTTCTGCAAGATTTGCAGAGCTGGGAGCTGGTCATCTCACAAACTTCTTAACCAGTCAAAATGCAGGTCCTGAGACATTCCACTGTCCTATAGGCTCCACACTGGAACCCGGACAGCAGCACTGCAGTGTTTTGGCATGTCCTGAGAAGCCCAGGGTCAAAAATGTGGGAGATCCAGGGTGCCAGGGCTGCACAGTCCCTGGGGAGAGCCGGGATCCCAGGAGTATCCAGGGTGCCAGGGACTGTACCCAGGGGAGAAACACTGCTCTGAGGTGACACTGAAAAGCACAAGGACCAATTGAAGCCCAGAGATGAGAAATGGCTTTCCCCAGCCTCAGTCGGAAAGCTGGGCAAATTTCATGGGAAATGGGAAAACTTCCCCAGGTTTGCTGTCAAGCCTGACCCACGGTATTGGAGGCTGGCGGGAACCAGGGTCCTGGATAAAGCCCTCTGGATGATGTGTGTTAAGGGCATGTTTGGTTTTTTCTGGCAGATCATCCCTATCTCAAGCATCACAGACCAAGAAACCTTGCTGAGGGCTTTTAAAAGTAAAGAGCCTGTTTTGCAGCCTAAAGGAGCAAATCTCCATCCTGACCCATATTGTCCTACATCCAACTTCTACAAAAAGAGTGACCCACAGGAGAAATCTGTTTTGAAGCTCACCAAAGCATTTCTCAGCCTGTGGCCACATTTGCACTGTTTCATCCCACATGACTTGAATCCTGTAAAAATGCCAACCCCCAAACCAACCCCCAAACCCCAGCTTCCTGCACAGGTCTGCCCAGTGCAGAGACCTGTTGGTGCAGGGGAGCAGAAGGGATGTCTCCAGTGCCCCATTTGAGATATTTCACTGCCTTTGACACCATCTGGAGACATTCCTGAAGGATTTATCAGAAAATTATGGAAAATAACTGGGGTGAAGGGAGGTGACTGCTTTCCAGGACATGAGGGGAAATCTCTCTGCTCTCTCCCTGGCTGTGCCATCTCCATGGCAGTGACCTACTGAGTCCCCAGATGACACCAGCTGAGGTCACAGTGGGATGTGCCCCATCACAGGGACATCTCCCTGGTGTCGTGGCGGGTGGCCTTCACTTCCCTGTGAGGCCCGGCTGCTGCTGGGCACTCCTCACATGCTCCCCGCCGCTGCCCTTTGGAGTCATCTGTGGCAAGGAGGGGGGGCAGGAGCTGTGTTGGGGCCCCTTGCCGACAGGCAGAGGAGCAGCGGTACATCGGAGAGGAGTTTTGGATGACAAGATGGGAAGACAGCCCTTCCTCCTCCCCATCTGGAGAGGTGAGCTGAGGGTAAGGCGGCAAGCAAGATGGAGGAATGATGGACCCATACCATCTGCTCAGACCACAGTTCCTTGTTCCCAGCGCTCCTGCAGCTCTCCACCAAGGGTAAGGGCTTTGGGAGATCCTTACTGAGGTGTCGCACAGAGACTGTTAGCTGCAAAAACTGCTGTGGATCCTGGGCTGTGGCGGTGGCTGGTCAGGGCTGAGGGCTGCAGCAAGAGTCCTGCCTCAGGGTCCCCTCTGGCTTGGGGGACAATGTGGCAGCCAGGACTCCTTTTTCCTGCGACTGGGGCTGCCCTGAGCCCCAAGGCTCCTGTTGGGCCAGCTCCATCCCCTTGTGGGGGTGTGTGCGGGGGGGAGGGGGAGGACAGGAGGGGGGAATCCATAGTCAGGTTTTCCTGGGATTGGGTTCTCCACTTTGATCTGGCTCTGAGAGGAAAGAAGTCCTGCATCTCAGAGGCTGGGGTGTCCTGCAGCTCCAGCGGGGCTCTCAGGAGCCTGATGGAAATGTCCATATAGGATAATGAAACCTTCACCTTGTAATAGCCTCAAGTTCTCCATGTTTGGGAAAACCTCTGTTCCTTCCCCCTGCATCCTTTTAAGCTTCCAGCTTGCCAGAGCATGTTTTGGGCTCAGAGATGCCATCTTGAGATGGCCACAGCCCCTGTCCTCCTGCAAATTGGGCTCATATATCTACACCCAAAAGATAGCATGTTTGGGAAAGCATCTTGGAAACAGGCGGGGGACACCATCCCCACTGCACAAGTCCTGGCTGACCCCAAGGATTTTTCTCTGAGCTGTGCTGGGCAGTGCTGGGGTGAGCCCGACACAGCCATCTCCCCCAGCCCCCTCATGACCCCACACCACCACTCCCTAGCCGAGCCCGGGGGCTGCCTTGGGCAGGGGGCCAGGGCAGGAGGGGCGAGAGGACACTGCCAGGGCCCCCACGCTGGTGCCAGGGCTGCCACCAGCACACGCCCCAGCGCTGCCCCCCCCCCACCCCACATGGCCCCCAGGGCGCAGGGCAGCCAGCAGCCCTGTGGGGACCCTGCCGCACAGCCCAGCCACGCCGGGGCAGCGGCCGCGCCACGGGGCCCCGCATTGCCCGCCCACATGGCGCCGTGCTGCCACCAGGGCCCACCGCGATCAGGCGCTGCCGCCCACAACATGGCGCCCGACCGCGGGGGAGGGGGGGGGCGGAGCTGGCCGCCAGGGCAGGAGGGCCCAGTGTTGCCATGGAATCACCCCAGTGCAGACCTCCTATTGGCTGTCAGGAGGAGGAGGGCGGGCACTGATTTCACTGATGGCTCTGTCAGCCAATGGCAGTCCAACATGTGGAAAAAACGTCAAAGAAAGAGGTGAAAGAGGAGCGGGAGCAAAGGAGGCGAGAAGCGAGTGGGTTTGGTGGGGGCTGCGGGTGCGTTGAAATGGCGGCGGGTGCCCTCCTGCTGGGGTGGGGGCAGCGGTGCTGGTGCCGGGGCTGCTTTCCTGCAGGAGCTGCAGCAGGGGCTGGTGGGGCCGTGAGCAGGGGCCAGAGCGACGTGGGCCAGAGGGGGGAGCTGCCCTGCAGCCAGACGTGGCGGCCTGCCGTGAGCAGCTGGGCCGGGGCGGCTCGGTGGGGTTTGGGGGCAGGAAGCTTTGCCCCTGTGGTAGGTCTGGGATCCCTGTTAAAGCGTTTTCCTGAGCTGCTGCTGCCAGCGCAGCCCCAGGTGCTGCTCAGAGCTGCGTTTGGGAGGTGCTGGGCAAAGTGTGAGCAGGCTGCTGGTGTCCTCGCAAGGTGCCCTTCCCAGTGGTCTCTGTCCCTGCGTGTCACGCTGTGCCCCAGCTGTTGTTTTTGCTCCCTGCCTCTTGCTTTGCCCTGAGACCTGTGAGCCTGGCAGCAGTGTGAAGGGTGTTTGCAGAAGAGCTCTGTAAGTGTGAGCTGTTTTGCTTGCCAGGGGCCTTGAAAGCTGATGAACGGCCAGTGCTTGCACCATGCTCCTAGGTCAGGGTGAAGAGTTGCTGAATTGTGTCTCTGCTGGTTTGACCAAGTGAGATGCCCTGGCCTGAGTCCTTCTGCATGTCTCCAGTTGTCAGGGCCTAAAACAGGAGAATGCTTGTTGTCCTGGATGTGTAGAGGATTTTCTGGTTTTGTTCAGCATTGGGAAGGAACCAGACTTCTGAGTTGCAGGAAGGCTTCTCCCTCTGCCTGGGACGTGAGGCCCTGCTGTCTTGCTACGTGTAGAGACTACCTGAGCAAAAGCTAATCTCTTTTTGGGGTAGTAACTGGTACTGGGGTGTTTTGCTGCACTACGAGCATTGTGAAGCCATGAGGTGAATCAGGGAGGCCGTTGAGGAGCTGGCTCAGCCTTGGGGGAAGGCAGGGGAGCTGCAGGTGGCACCAGGCACATGGTCAGGGTGTGGGTAGTGAGGTCACCACTGTCTATGAGAGCTATGCCAGAAAATCACCAGTGTCAAATCAAGTCTTTGTAAGTAGCTGACGGGCCAGCAGGAGGCACATGGCTCGGCTATTGATGATGAGGTCACTTCTGCTTTAGTAGCTGATAGGCCATCTGGAGGAAGAAGGCTTGGGTGTTGATTGTGAGGTCACTTGTGAGTGCTGAACGGATTGGATAGGAGCAGAGATGTGTCTGGAAAGGTGACTGTGAGGTCACTTCTACCTGAGCGGTTCATAGGGCAACAGCAGGTCCATGGCTGGGATCTGTGTTTTTGAGATCATTTCTGCCTGAGGAGCTGATAAGGCAGGATTTGGTTCATGGCTGAGAAACTTATAGTGAGGTAATTTCTGTCTCAGAGGCTTCTAGGCCAATGACAGAGACGTGGCTGTGAAGGTGAGTGTGAGGTGATGTCTTTCTGAGTGCCTGCTAGGCCAGCAGCAGGCAGTTAGGCATGGACGTTGCTTGTGAGGTCTCTTTTGTCAGAGTAGCTGCTAGGCCAGCAGTAGTTGATGGCTGGGGAAGTTATTTGGAGGAAAGGTCTGTCTCTGAATGGCATAGGCCATCAGCAGGCATGTGGTGGGGTTATGGACTTGTGAGGTCACCTCGATCTGAGCCGCTGAGAGGTGAGGAGAAGACAGATGTCTTGGATGGTGGTGGTGAGGTCAGTTCTGGGTTTGTTGCGTGTGCTGAGGAGGGATTGACCCCTGCCGAGCTCTCCAGCAATACAGAAATGCAACTACTTAATCAAGCAGAAGTAGATGTTCCCCATCATCTGACACACATTTTGTTCCACTCCATCATCCTGAGTTAGTACTGCTACATTTCAAATGTGGATGATGTTCTGTGGTGAGCATGGACATGAAATTTGACTTTCCACTTGTTGCTAAGTAGAAGCTTGCAGCCTGCTCCCAGTCATCTAGGGAGTCCACCTAGACTTTTTCGGCTGCTAAATGAATGTAGTGCTGGTGTGAGCAGTGGTGTTAGTAATCTCTTATTCTGAGGGTGTGTGTGCTTTAGAACTTGCCCCTGTCAAAACAGCAGGGAGCTTGTGAGATTTTTCTTGCAAGGTCTACATGCTGTGTCTGTCTTTGAGGTGTCCACCTGCTTTGATGACACATTTGGAGCTGTAACCCATTAGAGGTCTCTGATTTTCTGTCCACGTATGCAGTCATTGTAGAATGGGTGCAAAGGCTGTTGGAGGAGACAGAAGGAATGTCACCCCCCAAAAAAGGTGTGGGCCACATTTTCAAAGAGGTTTCTTGTTCAGAGAAGTTGAGGCACAAGCGAGAGGCAAGAGCTGGCCTGATCAGCCGCTGTGAGAGCACTTCTTGTCTGCTTCCTGGAGGTGGGAAGTGAGCAGGCCCCAGGCTGTGAGTGGCTGTTTAGAGGCAGAGCCTGTTGCAAGGCTTTGGAGGCCTAGAAGGGAATGGAAGGTCTGTAGAGTTGGGCTTTGTGTGTTTTGGGGCACTTGGGGGTGCCCTGTCTGCTGCTGTGTATGGTGCTGTGCCCTGTGTGTCGCTGATGCAGAGGCGCATGTTGGCTGCCAACCCTCTGTGAGGTGCGGGGGTAGCAGTGTTTTCCAGTGCGAGATGCCCTGTGGTGGATCTGGGTGGTGGCCCCAGTGTTTTGCCGCTCAGCCTGGGAGGAGGTGTCTGGAGAGAGCAGTGCTCTGCTGCCAGAGCCCAGCCTGCCGTCACAGTGTCCTTCTGGGAGACCTGGGTGAGGATTGTTAGTGACCGTGTTCCCCCCAGGATGCTCGCAGTTTGGTGGTTTGTGTCAGCTGAGGTTCAGGCTTGCAGTTTTGGAAGGGTTTGATGCTTTCTTGAGTCTTTGGGACTTTACTGTCGTCCCTTCAGAAAGTTATTTTCTCCCTCCTTAAAGGCTTTCTGTTGAAGCTGGACCCTCATTGCATCTTCCCATCTCAGACGCTAATCCATTCTGATCCCTCAGAGAGATGGGTAGTTAATCAAAGCAGTCAGAGCCATTTCTGCACTTTATGCCTATCCAGACCCTTGCAGACAGGGGATACGCCAGCTCACAAGAAGTCAGGCTTCTGAGGGCAATGGATGGCTCTGAGACACCTGTCCTTGGTCAGCAGTGGAGGCGGCATCTCCAAAGCCTTGGTGCCTTTGTCAAGAGTCTCAGAATAGCAGATTCCTTGAGGCTGCAGTGGGGGAGCCATCTGGAGGTAGGGCTCCAACACCCTGCTCAAGGCAGGTGCCAGTAGAGGAGGTATCTTGTGGCCTTTTCCAGTGAAGTTTTGATTCTCTCCAAGGATGGAGATGTGAGAACCTCTCTGGATCCCTGTGACACAGTTTGGCCACCCCCACGGAGAAAAAGGTTTATTCTTAACATCTCAGAAGCATTTCCCGTTGTCCAATTTGTCCCTGTTGCCTCTCATGCTATTAGTGTGCACCTCCAGGAACATCTGGCTCCGTCTTCTCTGTGCCCTCCGTAAGGTAGCTGTGCACAGCATGAAGATCCCCCTTGGCCTTCTCTTGTCCAGGCTGAACAAACCCAGCTCTCGCAGCCTCTCCTTGTATGCCCCACGCTGCAGCCCCTGACCATCTTGGTGTCCCTGTGCTGGACTCCCTGCAGTGTGTTAGTGCCTTTGCAGAACTGGAGAGCCGGAATACAGACATGATGTCACCTGTGTCAAAAAGAGGGGTAGAACGTCTCGGTGGCCCTGCTGGCCGTGCTCTCACCAATACAGCTCAGCAGAGAGGGGAGACATTGGCCCCTGACTGTTGCGACTATGTAAGCCCAGGAGAACTGCCAGTAGCACTCCGATTCTTTCTTTCTTTCTAGGTTGCTCCACTCATGAGGTTCCCAGTGCAGTCCTAGAGCCCCTGAGAGTGGAGGCAGGATGCCAGGGTGTGTCCCTGTGCCTGTCAACATCTTTGCCAACATCGTGATCCCTCTGTGAAAGCAGCTGCAAGTGAATGAGATGAGGCTACGTATGGATGCGAAGGCTTCCATAAATGTGCCTGGCTTCCGTGGGTGACTTGGGGTGTGGGTTCACCTCCTGGTACCTCTGCTGTGCTGCAAATTCCTCCTCCCACAGCTGCTGTTACTGCCATCCCGCTCGGCAAATCCTACTGTGCCCCCTCCTTTTCCTAGGAGGTTGTGGTGCCATATAGGACAAGTGCAAGACCCTTATACTAAATGCCAGCATGTCTTGAGGGCCTTTGTGTGAGTGCCCCAAAGCATCTGTAGCTTGACCTGAGGAAGTCTCAGAGCTCTTGGGCTCCTGGCTCTGCGAGGGGTGAAGATGTGCCGTGGGCCAGGTTGTCTGTGGCACCCAGCCCTCAGTGCTCTGTGAAGCCAGCTGTGGAGCCCGGACTGCTGCTGCAGAGGCTGTGCATCCAGGAGAGCTGGCATTTCAGCAGCTGTCCAGTGTGGGGCTGTCTCATTGCCTGGGCCTCATGTCAAAGCCTCTGCACCCTTTTTCCCTTCCCCGGGGCTCCTTGTCCAAGTAACTAAAGGAAAGGAAGCGAGGTTCCTTTGGGCTCAGGAGGCCTTCAGGACTCTCAACTGTTTTTGCGTTCCATCTGTATCTTTTGTATTACTAAAGAATATCCCCATCCCCCCATCCCTAGGTGGAGGTTCTTGAGGGGATGGAGGTGGAAAGCAGCAGCCTGCTGTGCCCAAAGCAAGCAGGATCCTTCCCTCTGAAAAGAGCAGCATTGCCCAAGGAGCCATCTCTGTCCCTGCCTGATCTTGTGCTGCTCATTTGCAGAGGCCTTGTGAGCCTAGAGTGCCTTGGCCACCTTGTGGTGTTATTGCAAGAGCTTGGCTGTGTGTCTGGGTTGAGGAGCCAAGGGAAGGCAGTGAGCAGAGCAGTGGCTGGGGAGTGTGCAAGTGGCGAATGTCCTGCATGCATCTCTTCTTGCTGGCACTTGGTTGTATTGAGGAGAATAGCCAGGTGTGTGGGGCCGAGACAGTGTGTTTGTAGAGTAGGTGGCAGAGCAGAGGTCTGGCATCAGGTTGATGGCTGGTGCAGTGCTGAGTTGATGTGACAGTGTCAGAAAGCCTTTGCAGTGGAGCTGCTCCCTCAGCTGATCTCTGTCCCTAGAAATGCACTAGAAATGGAAGTGGCATCCTGCTGTCATTGTGTAGGTGCTGCAGTGCAAAGGCTCCCAGGTTGGACTTGATGGTACTAAAGGAAGAGCAAGACCAATTGTTCCTTTTGTGATTTGTCGCCAGGGTGCCAGCGTAGAGCTGTCCCATGACGTGGAGAGAGTCTTGCCAGGAGATGAAAGCCGTTTGCAGAAGACTGTTCTGTATGGAGTGATAACAGCGTAATTGAGGGACGTGAGAGTGTCCCAGGTGAGCTTCTCCTCTGTGAAGGTTTGCACTTTTGAGATCCCTTGTGACTCAGTACCAGATAGGGCAGCAGCAGGCAGGTTGATGCCATTTGTGCTTGTGAGGTGAGTTGTGCCTCTGCAGCTGGTAGGGCAGCAGCATGTCCATAGCTTTGGTGATGATGGTGAGGTCACTTGTGTCTCCATGCCTCGTAAAAGGGGAGGAGGCCCGTTGCTGCTGTTTGTGCCTTTGTGGTCAGTTGTGCATCAGTATGTGACAGGTGCTCAGCATGCACATTGCTGCTGTCTGTGCTTCTTTAGGTCAATTATGCCTGAGAAACTAACAGACAAGGAGCAGCTATATGGCTTCATGGCTGCATGTGAGGTCAGTTCAGCGTGAGTGCCTGATAGGCCAGTGCTAGTTGCAAGGCTGCTGTTTGTGGTTGTGAGGTCACTTGTGCCTCGGTGGCTGATAGGCCTCTGCTAGGTGCTTGGCTGGTGTTTGTGACTGTGAGGTCACTTGTGGCTCAGTGCCTGATAGGCCAGTGCTGGTTGTTAAAGAATATCGAACTGAAGCTGTCTAGAATTAATTGCTTAGCATAGCTTGCTTAGCATTAGTAGCTAAATTTGCTGAAGCCTTAGGCCTCAGGCTGTGAACTTTTACTTAGATAAGTAAAAAGGGCCCCAGAGCCGGTTCAAGCTGGAGGGGTTAAGAAGTTACACGGACAGCAGGAGTAGCTGACCTTGAAGATCAGAAGCAGCCAGCCTAGAGACAATGAAGGGGCCCAGTGAAGAAGGGGAAGAAGCCAGAGCTAACTATTACTATTGGTCCAAACTATCGCTTAAGGGGTGGGGAATTTAGGTTGCAAGGGTATAATTGCCCAGGGATTTCTTTGTTCGGGGTCCCTCTTTGGAGGCACCCAGCTCGAGCTGTAATTTCCGCACATGTATCATTAAATTTTATTTCTCTCCAATCTGACTTCAAACTTCTGCCTCAGCAGGAACCTAGGGTCGGACCCTGTTATGGAGGCTGGCGAGCCTGATTTTCCATAACAGTCTGGCGACCCAGATGGGACCCTAGGCGACCACCGTCGGGGCCTCTCGTCTCCAAACTATCACCTGGCGCCATCAGGTGAGTTCACCTGGGATCTTTGGCAACGGGAAGCACTGAGAGGGTGAGTCTTAAATTCCTGCCTAAATTCTAAATTCTGGTTTGGTAACCAAGTGCACTGTAAGGGGTACGCAGGCTGATCACCGTAAGGCATACCAGGTAAGGGGTACGCGGGCTGATCACCGTAAGGCGTACCAGGTTTTGGGGTGGGTTCGAGTCCCACTCCCAGGTTTGAGGTGGGTTCGAGTCCCACTCCCGGGTTTGGGGTGGGTTCGAGTCCCACTCCCGGGTTTTGGGGTGGGTTCGAGTCCCACTCCCAGGATTTGAGAGGGTTCGAGTCCCGTCTCACTTCGGCCGGAAGGGGGGAGTGCGCAGCCTGATCAGCGTAAGGCGCACCGCAAGACTAACTTAGAGTTACTGTGACTAGTGTGAGTGTGGATACCGGTACTGTGACTGGTGTGAGTGCGTGTGGCCTGGGAACCGAAGGGGGCACCCGTCGGCTGACAGAGCCGCCCACTGCGAAGGGACGGCAGTCCTAGCAGTCAAAGACTCGGGTGGTGTGAGTGCGGTTCCCAGAGAGAGAGAGAGAGAGAGTGTAATCATGCCGGCTGCAGGGGATAATGAAAATTTAAATTCTGGTGTTGCTGAGGAAAAAAAAAAAAAGGTATATTATAAGGAAGTGCGCTGCCTGATCAGCATAAGACGCACTTTTCAGGAACTCAATATGGGAAATAAGTTCGGCATAGAAAAGGGGGAGTTTTAGGGAGATTATATCAAATGCTAGGATCTCATAGAGAACAGAACTATTAAAACCAAGTTAGCACGGGTATGTACACAGGCAAGTCTCAAATGGCCTAATCCCTTAAGCTTAGTGCTGTGGGAAATTAGAACAACCCCTAGACAACCGGTAGGATTATGCCCAGCAGAAGTCTTATTTGGGCATCAGTTGGCTATACCAGGAACTTATATCCCGGCTAAGAGCAGCCTGTTGGACAGAGATGAACGTCTAACCCAGTATGTTCTAGGTATGCAAAAAAGGTTTGAAAATCCTAAAAAATATATATTTATTTGTGAGAGTAACACTATCAAAGCTGAAGACATTTGTCTTGACACTGAACAAAATGTCATTTTGAAATACATCCCGATGAAACCCCTGAATGTGTACTTGTATATAGTGGAAAAGGATGTCTTTGTATGAGAACCTTCTGTGATCTTATATTCGTAGATATTCATACTGTAGATACAAGTACTGTAGATACAAGTAATCACTCAAATATGTGTGTTTTGTGATTTGAGTGTTTGTAATTCTACTAAAATTATGGAGAATGTTAGTATGCCTCGAAAGACATGGGGAACCCTGCTTAGCATATTAGCAGGGATGCTTAATAAAAACAAAGGGAGGACTGTTAGAGAATATTGGACTGAAGCTGTCTAGAATTAATCTCCTAGCATAACTTGCTTAGCATTAATAGCTAAATTTGCTGAAGCTTTAGGCCGCAAGCTGTGAATGTTCACCTAAATATTAAGTAAAAGAAGGCCCCAGAGCCAGTTCAAGTTGGAGAGATAAGGGGGGTGGG
The DNA here is from genome assembly GCF_036417845.1 of Apteryx mantelli. Classification (NCBI taxonomy): domain Eukaryota; kingdom Metazoa; phylum Chordata; class Aves; order Apterygiformes; family Apterygidae; genus Apteryx; species Apteryx mantelli. The sequence continues at coordinate 6,414,375 of NC_089997.1, forward strand.
GGTGGGCTGTAGAGAGAAATAAGCAGTTTAGCATTGATGAGCACAGAAGAAAGAAACAAAGGAACCACAAGACTGATTCCAGAGGGACAAGAAAGGGTGTAAAAGGGCCATTGACACCTATGCAGAAGTGACATAAGACGTAAAGAACACACCTGGAAACTACGGAAAGGACCAACTGGGAGCTGGAAGACCCCGAACTCTAATATTATGATTGGTTCAGAACTATGGGGTGGATACTAGACTGGAAGGGTATAATTGCCCAGGGATTTGTTCAAATGGGGTCCCTCTTTGGAGGCACCCAGCTCAAACTGTAATTACCGCATGTGTGTCATTAAATTTTATTTTGCTCCAATCTGACTTCGAACTTCTGCCTCAGTGGGAACCTAGGGTTGGACCCTGTTATGGTGGCTGGTGAGCCTAATTGTCCATAACAGTAAGGCAGCAGTTGCCATTGTAATGTGACATATGTTTTTGCCCAAATCACAAAGCAGACCTACTAGTTAACTTCTCATATGACTGAAGAAATGATGTCCTATTTTTGCACTGTTTAAAGCATCAGGAACACTTGGAGTAACCTTCCATCAACTAGACAGTTTTCTGAAACAGAACATCAAGCATTTGTCTGAAATCGGAAAATGCTTAGAAGAAAGAGAAGGAATGATGATCTATTATAAGAGTTAATGGATTTGTTTAGCAAAAGTGGAAACCAGCCTTACTGAACATCATGGGTATGATATCTCTAAAGGTTGGTCACCAAAAGCTACCACTGTATTGTGATTGATGTTACATCCTGTGCTCATCCTGTTAATGATCCACATATCGATCCCCACCTCTGCCCAAGCTGGAGATCCATTCCGAGCCAGAGAGTGGGACACTGACCTCCCCCCAGCTCCCTGGACTGCTCCCCCCATGCCCCTTCCCCCTCCTGGGGGGCTGGAACTGTCCCAGCCCAGGGCAGCTGGCCAGCAGCAGGGCTGGGACAGGGCATGGGGCAACAGGGAGTGTGGTGTGTTTCAGGGCAGGGTCAGCAGCCCTGCTCAGGGTTCCCTGCTTCCCAGAGAGCCTTTCCCCAGGTGAGTGTGTGCCTCTGCTGGCCTGGATGGTTGTTCCTTCACCCCTCCCCGGTTCCCCGCAGGGCCCTGGGCTGTCAGCGCTTCTCTGCAGCACAAGCAGGCTGTGGGGCCGTGGGGTGACTCTGCACTCTCCATGGCAGAGCCAGCTGGCCCAGCAGCATTGCACCTGACACCCCCCTCCCCAGGGTCTGTGGCTGTGGAAGATGCTCAAAGCAAACGCAGTATTTCAAATGGCTCAGGAGGGGTTCAGATGTGTCCTTGCACCCAGCCCATGGTTTATAGGTAGGTGACAAGAACCGCTCTGGAGTGTCCCTTCCCTGGGTCTGCTGAGTCCCTGCTGGCTTTGCTGAGCTTGCAGAGCCCTCACTCAGTGCCTTCTTTGGTTTAGCCCTTTGCTTTGGGTGACAGCACTTACTTTGTGAGTCTCCACTCACTGCACATCCCAGGCACATGCTGACCCTGGGGATGCCCTGTGCTCCCCTGGTGACTCCATATTCCCTTCCAGAAGAACCGGCATCTGTCACCAGCCCCATAATATGTGAGACAGTCCCCGGCAGATACCACTCACCCTCTCCAGGGGTACTCGGCACCCACAAGTGAGGGCAGAATCCTGCCCTCATTTCCTAACACATCACCCTATGAGTGCGTCCCCCTTAGCCCATGGAGAACTCATGCGCAGCAAAAGGCCTTTCTGGGTGCAACTCCCTCAGCACATTCTTGGCTCCTGCTTTGGAAGAAGAGCCCAACCTTCAGGCAGTGTACTGAGGAAATCCCCTTTTATAACAAAGCTGCTACTTGGGAGGCCAGCTCTGATGCCGTGGTAGACAGATGGACAAAAGGCCTCTAGGTCAGACAGATGGACTTTGTGCCCCCGGAGATAATTTCCAGCAGTTGTGTACAAACATGAGTGTCACAGATAGAACGCCCAAAGCACCCGAGTTGCCTGAGATAGATTGGATATTGCTTGTGACTAGAGCTGGGCAGCTTCTTGCTGCTAAAATACTAGCAACTGAATCAGTTTCTTCAGTGCCTCCTTGAGCTCCTTGTTCCTCATGCTGTAGATGAGGGGGTTCACTGCTGGAGGCACTACCACATACAGGACAGCCACCACCAGATCGAGAGCTGGGGAGGAGATGGAGGGGGGCTTCAGGTAGGCAAAAATGCCAGTGCTTACAAGCAAGGAGACCACGGCCAGGTGAGGGAGGCACGTGGAAAAGGCTTTGTGCCTGCCCTGCTCAGAGGGGATCCTCAGCACAGCTGTGAAGATCTGCATGTAGGACAGCACAATGAAAACAAAACACCCAAAGAATAAACAGGCACAAACCACAATAAGCCCAGCTTCCCTGAGGTAGGAGTCTGAGCAGGAGAGCTTGAGGATGTGGGGGATTTCACAGAAGAACTGCTCCATGACATTGCCTTGGCAGAGTGGTATTGAAAATGTGTTTGCAGTGTGCAGGGCAGCATAGAGAAAACCAGTGGCCCAGGCAGCTGCTGCCATTTTGGCACAAGCTCTGTTGCCCATGAGTGTGCCATAGTGCAGGGGTCTGCAGATGGCAATGTAGCGGTCATAGGCCATGACAGTGAGCAGAGAATACTCTGCTGAGAAGAAGAAGAGAAACAGAAAGATCTGGGCAGCACATCCTGAGTAGGAAATGGCCCTGGTGTTCCAGAGGGAATTGGCCATGGATTTGGGGACAATGGTGGAGATGGAGCCAAGGTCGAGGAGGGAGAGATTGAGGAGGAAGAAGTACATAGGTGTGTGGAGGCGGTGGTCACAGGCTACAGCTGTGATGATGAGGCCGTTGGCCAGGAGGGCAGCCAGGTAGATGCCCAGGAAGAGCGAGAAGTGCAAGAGCTGCATCTCCCGCGTGTCTGCAAATGCCAAGAGGAGGAACTCCTTTGGGGAGCTGCTGTTGAACATTTGCCCCCCCTGGGCATGGGGGTCTGTCTGAGGAGGAAAAGACAGTGCCAAGTTAGAGCAGGCTTCTCTGAGCCAAACCCATTCCATGTCTCATAGTACCCCCCCCACACACACACATTTCCTCTGTCCTTCACCTTCTTTCAGAATCCTTGCTTGAGCTCTGTTTCTGCTGGCTGTGTGTGCCACACTGAGCAGGGGCCCATGCCTGTGGTCTCCAGAAGTGTCTGTTCTGCTCTGCCGGGGATGTAAATGGAGGTGTCAGACAGTCCCAGCTATTCCATGGGATACCTGGGGATTGGTGCCGTGAGCTCGGCAGAGGGAACTTGGTGCAATGACCCAGTGGGACTATTCTCTATTTGCCATAATGAGAGGTGAATACAGCACTCATGCCAGCTGTGTCTGAAAGAGAAGAGCCTTGTGAGGGCTTCATCTCCCCCAGCCTTGCCCTCTTGAACAGAGGTGTCTGTAGCTGAACCAGTCACACCATTGCCCACTCTAGCAAGGGAGAGAAGCAGTCAAGTGAAGGCAGGGGATGACCTCACACTTTCTGGACGTCTCTGTTCCAATGAGACAGACTCTGTCCTCATGTCAATTTACCGTCCACACCCTTCCTCCAGGCACTGCAGTGGGAATGGGAAGTGACTAGCTCTGATGTGCACATCCTGCAGCAGATTACGTCCACTCCTTATGTGAAAGGGCTGCTCAACATTTTGAACCCATTTCCTTCAGAAAATGATGTTCAGTGGAGGGGTCAGTTTATATATTTATTTAGTTTTTAGGTGCCTCCATCTTACCATGGAAGCATTATCTGATGGGGTAGAAATCTCTGGCATTTCAATTGCTCTCAGCATGAGCACTTGTGCATGCCAAGGGGAAATAAAGAGCTCGCTCTGACTTTGTACAGAGTTGCAGGATCTGGTCTGTCAATAAGTTTTTCCCCTCGCTGTGCTGCATTTGCACCTCCCTCAGCTAAAGGACAATCACATTCACAAGTTCTTCTAAGAAAGAAAGCGGAATGAGACAAGAGTGGAGGAGTTCAGTTTCACAGTGAAGATTTCCAAATTCTTCTCTCTCAGCCCAGAGATGGAGAGAGTGAAGAGTGTATCTGACTCACCTATCACAGAAATGCTAGAGGGAAGCTGTGCTCTGCTGGAGGGCAGCTTCCAAGTTGGCAGATCACCCCCGAGAAACAGTCAAGGGTCCAAAGGTGGACTCTCCTTAAAGGAGAGTCAGCTGATTACCCAACCTGATGAAATACATTGCTAGCAGCCTCACGATTTGGAAAGGGATTGGTGCTTCTCACTGCCATGAAGACCACACCACGCAGGACACACAGGGTCGGTGTCTTAACTGCAGCTGAGCACTCCCATCATTTTGAGAGATCCAAAGGTCTGAGAGAAACCACAGCAAGTCCCTTCATTTCCACCTCAGCCTACACACAGCATCAGCATCACCTTCTCTGACCTTATGAGGGTTTGTCTGACCTGCTCCTTAGGACCTGCAAGCACAGAGAAGCCCCTGGACAGTGCCCTGCCTGTGGGAGCTTTCTGTAGGGCAGAACCAAGTGCAAAGAGCATGGGATGGGGTCTGTAAGCACCAACCAGGAAAAGACATTGGGACAGAGAAACAGCTCCCAGCAGGGACAGCTCCAGGCATCAGAGCTGGGCAGGGAATGAGAGGGAACTGCTTCTAGAAACATCATGGGAGGATGGATTTGGGCAAGTCATGGTCAGGCCCTGCAATGCCCACACCTTCCCCAGTGGGCTCACTTCTGCCCTAAAGAAACCTCCCAGCAGCAGAGCACTGTCCAGGAGCATAACTATTTTTGGAGGTGCTAAGGAGCAGGGCAGATAAACGCTGCTGAGGCCAGCAAAGGGGAAGCTGGTGCTGTCTACAGACTAAGGGATGGGTGCAGGGACTTTCAGAAGTTTCTAGCAGACCCATTGACTGCTCATTGAAACTGTCAAGGAGTTTCAGTCCTTTGTTCAAAGCTGACAGCTCCATTTCCATTTTCCCCTTGCCAGGTGGCAGGAAAGTTAAAGCACCATCTCAGGAAATTGGCTTCTCTTTCAGGAAATCCCTGCCTTCACCTTCCTCTTGAAAAGTCCCCTCTGAAATGTCCTGTGCATGAGCTAGACCTGTGAGCAGCCCTGCCCATGCAGAACCCTCTCAACGGGAGAATGAATCTGCTCTGCTGGGGTCGATTGTCCCTGCAGCACCGTGGGGAGTTCCCGGGGCAGGCTGAGTGCTGTGCTCTGCTGCGCAGGCAGCAGAGTCACTGCCCCAGGCACACAGCACCCTGGGGCGCAGGGACACTGCTCTCAATTACAGCCCTGGGCAGACCTGGGTGCACTCCCTGGCTTCACACACCTGCAGCATCCCGGCAAGAATGTAGCAGGATGCCCTGTCCCTGTGATGGTGTGGCTGGGAATCCCTGCTTTAGAAGCACCTCCTCCTCCTCTGCACTCAAGAAGACAGGAGCGATCCTAAAGAACCGAGCAGTCATGGGATGCAATGGGTTTAGAAGACCCCTCCAGGAACTCTAGCAGTATTGCTCTACAGCCAGAGACTTACTGTGTCAGGGGCTGTGAAGATTTGTCCCTCCGTGAGCTCTCCTCTGTCCTCCCACTCCACACTTCCTTTGGCTTCTCTCTGTCTTGTCTCATCTCATGTCAGCAAGAGCAGGCAGTGCCTGGAGCCCTGCTGCTCTTTGCAGAGGAGATGCTCTTGCACAGAGCTGTCTCTCAGCAGTGCTGACCGGTTGCCATGAGCTCCCTCTGTCCCAGCAGACTGGCCCCACTTGGGAACAGTGGCTAGGCTGAAGGTGTGACTTCATTTCTCCTTTGCACTCCCTCCTCTTGGGAAATGTTCACCGAGGTGGACTAAAATAATCATCTATGATGTCTCTCTCTAAACAGTGAAGAGACACTGGTCCCAGCATTGCAATTTGTCTCATCAGAAGATGATTATCTATGAGAGACGGAAACGTCCCACTCTGGAAGATCCTGTTCCCACCTTTTAACAAGGCAGGACACCTAGACAGGGACAAGAAGAGAGTTCATTTACCTATGGTTCAGGTGTTAGTTCAGATGAGTCAATCTGGACATCTCATGCCAGGTTAGAACCCCCTGGGCTGGAGTGGGATTCAGATCCCTCCCCTGAATTCCACAAACACACAGGAGGTGGGATTGCCCTTGCCAAGGCTGAAGGGTGCCCAACAGACATGTCTGCATGTGAGCACCTTGTCTAAGCTCCCATTAGAATCAGTGGAGATGGAGGATGGGAGTCAGTTGGTCACACACAAACCCTTGGTGACATTTGAAGAGACAGAGGTGGTGCAAGGCATGTGCCAGGGTCTGCTTGCTCTGATGGAGCAACTAGGAGACCTGCCTCCTTCTAGAGCATGAAGTTGGGGCCGGGTGGGGAATTTTCTTGGCCATCTGAAATGACACTGGATGCCTACTACTGCTCCTAGAGCTCCACTCACTAGGAAGCTGAGACTCATGCACATCTCTGTGTTGCAAACATTTAATGTAATTCAGTGCAGACCCTTGATTTAATGACATAAAAATCAGCCATAGGCAGGGCCATGTCAGATGCCTGGGGTGTCCAGCACAACTGCATGTTTCTAGCAAATACAGCATGGGACCTACAGGAAAGCCATGTCCTTTTGGAGTGGTTGCTGGACAAACAGCTCAGGACCTCTCAAGTTTCCTACCTGAGCCCAAACAACTGCATCCCACCACTGCCTTTAGGCAAAGGAAGTCTGTGGGTCACAGGCCCTGGTCCTTATGGGGAGACCTTAATGGCCCTAACATTCACTGGAAGGGAAAACAACAGAGTGCAAGGAGACCAGTGGTTTCTGCAGGGTGTCAGGAACAACTTCTTAGCACAGCTAAGACTGGTCAATAATGGTGATGTTTTCCTGGATGTGGAAATTGCAAACAAGGAGGAACTGATCAGGGATGGGATAGTCAGTGTCAGCCTTGCCTACAGTGACCATGAATATGTGACGTCCCAGATCCTGAGGGGAATGAGGCAGAACAGCAGCAGAGTACAAACCCTGGACTTCAGAGGAGCAGACTTTGGCCTCTTCAGGGGCCTGGTGGGGAATCCCATGGGAGGCAGCTCTGAAGAGCCCAGGAAAGCCAGCAGGCCTTTAAGGACAGCATCCACCAAGCACAAGAATGGTCCATCCCAATACTCAGTAAAGCTAGCAGACATGTCAGGGGACCAGCTTGGCTAAACAGGGAACTTGCACCTGAACTCCAGCCTTTGGAGGGATCTCATGGCAGCCTTCAAATGGCTACAAGGAGGTCACCAAGAAGATGGAGCCAGGCTCTACACCACAGTGCATGATGGGAGGATGTTTATGCAGGAGATAAGGAAAAGCTTTTCTGCTAAGAAGATGGTCAAGCATCAGAACTGGCTGTCTGAATAGGCTGTGCAGTCTTCTCCCTCGGAGGTTTCCAAGACCAGACTGGATCAAGCCCAGAGCAACCTGGTCTGACCCCAAATCTGACCCTGCTGTGAGCAAGGAGATTGGGCTAGACAGCTCCTGAGGTCTCTTTCATGCTGAAGGAGTCTGTGACTCTTTTCCCTCTGGGCCTTCACTTGTCAAAGTCACGGAAAACACATGGGTTCCCCATAACAGTGGAAGGAGGTCAGCTTTCTTGTCTTCCTCCAGTCAGAATGGTTGACATGCAGGGCTTCCTGGCAGAAATCTCCAAAACAGCCCTGATCAATCCTTCGCTTCACTTTTCATTTCCACCTTTTATTTCTCTTCCCTCTTTTAAGTTTCTCTCTTTTACCATGCTGATCCCCTCCCATACAATCAGCCCACCTCTGCTTACCCTTTCCCCATTGGCACTGTTTTGTGTTATTTTTTGTTTTGTTTTGTTTTGTTTTTTTACACACAGGAACTTCAGTCCCAAAGGACTTTGAGAAACTTGGGTGATTTGGACAACAGGCACCTCATGAAGATTTACAAGAGAAGTGTCAAGTCCTGCATCTAGAAGGGAATAACCACACCCAGAAGGAGAGGTTGAGGGACCTGGGCTGCTTTGTCCTGCTGAAGTGGAGGTGAACGGCAGTAGAGTAGGAGCCTGTGAGTGCTTGAAGGGTGGTTTCAGAGATGATGGAAAGTGGGAAACAGCGTGAGAAGGGGAAACAGCCACAAACTGCAGCTTGTGGGGTTCAGATGTGACTTCAGGAAAAGGAAGTGTCACTTGAAGGGTAGAGCTGTGGTGCTACAGGTCACCCAGAGGGAGTCTGTGATCAGCTACTGGCTTTGTGTCTCAAGGAAAAGCAAGTGAGGGCAGAGAGACATCAGTAAAGGTAGGGAGATCCTGGGGTGGGAGTGCACACCCCCACATTCACACTGCCCCAGGAAGAGCCCTGAGCACAGCGTGAGGGAAAGGATCACCCTACTCAGGGCTGGGTGTCAGTGCCTGGCCATTCTGCTTGACAAAACTCATCCAGGTTTATGTGGCATCAGAGTCACCTGCATGTTCCCTTTGCCTGCTTGCAATCAGTGCCTCCAACTTTGTGCTGTAATCAGCCTCTGGGGAGGCTTTGTGAGTAACGACCCTCAGTGGGACCCATTAACACTCCAAGAAACTTTGGCATTTGCTTCTGATCTTAACTTCTTGGGAGGCTTGTTCAATCTCCTCCCAGTATCTGAGGTTCATGGACTCAGCACCAAATACACCAGAGGCACCATTAAAGTGCAGAAAGCCCTAACAACCAATCTCACTCCCCCTAATTTTCTTCAGTTCTTCAGTTCTTGTGTGGCTAATTGGAGAGGATTCAGGGGTGTACTTACAAGAAGAAGATTTCAATGAACACCTGAGAAAGAAAGGATTTCTGCTTTTTAAGCTTCCTTTATTTTTCAGCTTACAGAATAAGTGATATCCACACTCTCCAATTCATACTGACCCAGAGGGTCTCTACCATAATGAAGTCTGAACATGCAGGAAAAGCAGTATTTTCGATATGACACCTTTATGGACAACCTTCCTCCTCACCTCCCCAACCCTGCCATTTCTCTCATCAGCCACTGGGGACTTACCTCACTCCTGTTAAAACCTAACCTTTTTCCACTTGAGTCTGTAGCTGAATGTTACAGCTCCTACACACCAATTCCCACCTGCTTTCCTTAGACAACTAGCTGCAGACACAGGAGGATTTTTCTTAATTGCAAACAAGCAAAAATAAAATATGATACAGTTTAATAAAAAGTCAAATACACTCCTCAACTGTATGTTAAGTCCAAGCTGCCTCCAGTGAGGTCCACTTTCCACAAGGAATAACCTTCCTTGAAGTGTTTTTTGACAGATAGATAGGAAAGGATAGATAGAAACAGAACTGAGGAGTTGGATAAAGAGACAACATGACTCCTGAAAGACAAGGCAAGCTTCAGACTCCCTGAAGCTCAGAGCAGCAACTGGAGAGTTGAGAGGTATCAGATGGATAAAGAGCAAGAGGAGGAGGAAGACTGGAAAACTATGGAAGGTGCATATATCCAGATAGTCTGATGCAAAGGGGACTTTATAAATGATTACTTTAATTAGGACAGGTGAAAATATGTGAAAGGTTAGTGAGATTACATCCACAGCATAATAGACAGAGAAGTGGTAATGCAAAGCCAGGGGCAGGTCACTATTTCTCCTGCGATTCATACCCTTCCTGAAATTTTCCATTATTTTTTCATGGGAAAATGTTGACATGTTATTAAAAATATTCCACCACTTCAGCTGAGGAAAAGGTGCTCCAATATTTCCTTTAAATATTGAAAATGGTTCTTCACCTTTTCAGGCAGAGTTCAGATGTCTAACCACAAGCATCCAGTGGAGAGGTCCTGGTGTATCGGAGGTACCTGCCTGGGCCTGGCAGCTCTCACAGGGGACCTGCGGGAGACTAGAACCCCTTGGAGCTGCAGATGGAGGCTGGGCAGAGGGGACCAGGGCACCTACAGTGGCACCAGCCATCGGTGACCCTGTGATTGCATCCCACCCCAGTTCTAGAAATCACTTTCCTTTTCAAAAAAACAAAAAAACAAAAAGACCCCACCAGGATATTAAGAAAAAAGAGAACAAATAAAGAAGGACAATAAGAACACAAAATATTTAAAAGCTGGAAAATATAACAAAACATTTCTTCCCTTTAGATCATTTTTTAATTTCTCTCTTCTTTCATTTTTTATTGACATTTTCTAAATATCTCCGATATTATCAGGCCTGCACCATTAAAAAATATATTTCTGTGTCTCACACAGAGTCCAGTGGCCCAAAACCACTCACGGCCCAGGGCTGTCCATGCCACTCCTCACCCTCTGTACAGAGCGAGTGGCACTCACCAGAGACAGGAGTGACCACAAAACCCACATCCGAGCCCTGTGCCTGTTGGGGGCCTGTCAGGTTCTCAGGCACACAGGACCTCACAACCTCTTACCCCAGGCAGGAGTCAAGTGCTGCCCTATCAACTACACACATAGAAGTGACCTCACAGCCAGTTTCCCACCCATGCGCCTGCTCCTGGTCCATCACCTGCAGAGACAGAAGGGACCTCACTTTCACCTTTATGGTCATGGGCCTCCTACTATCCAAGCAGCTTCTGAGAAACAACTAATCTCATAAAAATGTCCCAGCCATCAGCTTCCTCGTGACCTACCAGCTGATCAGACACAACTGACCTCATAATCACCCACCAAGCCAATGGGCCTGCTGCTGGTCTTTCACCTGCCCTAAGGGAAATGACCTCAGCATGGTCTTGGCTTCCATCCAGTCAGGTATTCATGCAGCAATGACCTCACAATCATCACCTTAGCCATGGGCCTGCTGCTGGCCTATCAGAGGCTGAGATAGAGGTGACCTTACAGTCACCATCCAAGCCATGTAACTGTTTCTGGCCTATCAGCTACTCAGTTCTGAATGACTTCACAATCAACATCCTAGAGTTGTGCCGCTTGGAGGCCTATCAGGTCCTCAGGCAGAAGTGACCTCACAAACAATTACCTTAGGCATTAGCCAAGTGCTGGCTTATCAGCTGCTCAGATAGAGGTGACCTTACAATCATCTACCAAGCCCACATGGCTGCTGATGGCCTTTCCTCTTCTCTGATGGACAAGGCTTGTGTTCTTGCTTGGGAGGTCACTTCTGACTTTCCCTTGACTTTCCTTTGGTGGAGGAGGAATGGGTTAGAGATCATTTAAGCAAACTTGACACCCACAAATCCATGGGCCCTGATGGGATGCACCCACGAGTGCTGAGGGAGCTGGCGGACATTATTGCTAAGCCACTCTCCATCGTCTTTGAAAGGTCATGGAGGACAGGAGAGGTGCCTGAGGACTGGAAGAAAGCCAGTGTCACCCTAGTCTTCAAAAAGGGCAAGAAGGAGGACCCAGGGAACTACAGGCCAGTCAGCCTCACCTCCATCCCTGGAAAGGTGATAGAGCAGCTCATCCTGGAGGCCATCTCCAAGCATGTGGAGGAAAAGAAGGTGATCAGGAGTAGTCAGCATGGCTTCACCAAGGGGAAATCATGCCTAACCAATCTGATAGCCTTCTCTGATGGAATGACTGGCTGGGTAGATGAGGGGAGAGCAGTGGATGTTGTCTACTTAGACTTCAGCAAGGCTTTTGACACTGTCTCCCATAGCATCCTCATAGACAAGCTCAGGAAATGTGGGTTAGATGAGTGGACAGTGAGGTGGATTGAGAACTGCCTGAATGGCAGAGCTCAGAGAGTTGTGATCAGTGGCACAGAGTCTAGTTGGAGGCCTGTAGCTAGCGGTGTCCCCCAGGGGTGAGTACTGGGTCCAGTCTTGTTCAACTTCTTCATCAATGACCTGGATGAAGGGACAGAGTGCACCCTCAGCAAGTTTGCTGTTAATACAAAACTGGGAGGAGTGGCTGATACCCCAGAGGGCTGTGCTGCCATTCAGAGAGACCTGGAGAGGCTGGAGGGGTGGGCGGAGAGGAACCTCATGAAGTTCAACAAAGGGAAGTGCAGGGTCCTGCACCTAGGGAGGAATAACCCCATGCACCAGTACAGGTTGGGGGTTGAACTGCTGAAAAGCAGCTCTGCTGAGAAGGACCTGGGAGTGCTGGTGGACACCAAGTTAAGCATGAGGCAGCAATGTGCCCTTGTGGCCAAGAAGGCCAATGGTATGCTGGGGTGCATCAGGAAGAGTGTTGCCAGCAGGTCGAGGGAGGTGATTCTCCCCCTCTACTCAGCCCTGCTGAGGCCACATCTGCAGTACTGTGTCCAGTTCTGGGCTCCCCAGTACAAGAGGGATGTGGCACTACTGGAGCAAGTCCAGCGAAGGGCTACAAAGATGATTAGAGGACTGGAGCACCTCTCTTATGAGGAAAGACTGAGAGAGCTGGGCCTGTTTAGCTTGGAGAAGAGAAGGCTGAGAGGAGATCTTATCAATGTGTACAAGTATCTGAAGGGAGGGTGTCGAGAGGATGGGACCAGACTCTTTTCAGTGGTGCCGAGCAACAGGACGCGAGGCAACGGGCACAAACTGAAACACAGACGCTTCCATCTGAACATGAGGAAAAACTTTTTCACTGTGAGGGTGACAGAGCACTGGAACAGGTTGCCCAGAGAGGTTGTGGAGTCTCCTTCTCTGGAGATATTCAAAACGCGCCTGGATGCAATCCTGTGCAATGTGCTCTAGGTGACCCTGCTTGAGCAGGAGGGTTGGACTGGATGATCTCCAGAGGTCCCTTCCAACCTCAGCGATTCTGTGATTCTGTGATTCTGTGCTTCTGTGACTCAGCCTCTGAAAGGCTAGCAGCGGCTCATGGCTGGGGCATGTGCATGTGAGGTCACTTCTGCCTACCAGCTGATAGACCAGCAGCAGGAACGTGGCTTGGATGATGATGGTGAGGTCAGTTATATGTGCTCAGCTGAATGTGGGGGTTGAGTTAGCATCCTGGCTGGAGATCCTGGCAAGAACTTCAGAAACTGCAGGCCTCCAACAACCTAGTGACAAAAAGTGCTCAGCTGAGGTGGACACCTCAACTGTCAGGCTAGAAATGACTCCCTTAGGGAAGAGAGGAGCATGTGGGAAGGTGAGGACCAAAATACTGAGGGGGTTTGCAGAGTTATTTGCGTAAAACCACTACAACTTTGCAAGCTGATTCTCAGCTATGAACCTTCACGTATTTCGTGCTGATTTGCAGGAAAGCGCTTGAGCATCAGGCAATGATTCTTAGGGTCCAAAAGCAATGCTGTGATTTGCTTCATTTTCAGCACAAAAAATAAGCTCTGAGCCCTTGAAACATCACTCACTGTTGTATGCACATCTGGTAGTAGTGGCTGCAAGAGGCCAATTATTTTCTGAAGAAATACTCTATCTTTGGAAGTTTTCCTTGTTTGCCCATTTTGAAAGGTAATGAATGTGGCACTGCTGCTCGAAAGAGGACCTCTGAGCGCTTCATCATGGCAAGACCTTTTGCTTGTTAACTATGCCAGAGAAAAAAGTCCCACCATGTCAAAGCTGCTCTCTGAGGCCTCCTCCTGGAAGTCAGCCCTGGATGTCCGGTTTCAGGGCCTGGGGCAGTGTGTGGTGTGCAGGTTGCAGCGGAGATCCCCAAGGTAGCAAGCCCTTTGGCAGGGAGAGATTAGGATCTCCCCCCCCCCCCCCATTTCACTGCATTGGGAGGTTACTTGGATGGTTAATTAAGAGCAAAGAGTTTCTAGGATACTGCTATGTTAGAAGAAAAGAGAGTCCACACCAATTATGTTTACTGGTAGTACCCCCCCCCATAAGACTTTATTAGCAGGAGATAGAGGCAGCTACTATGCCTCTAGTCTAACAAAACTTGTGATTCGACAGATCTCGGAAGTGCGATCTTCAAGAAACTCCTCCAAGGAAGCCTTTCTGAAAGATGACCGCTTATAATCCTAATACTCTAAGCTGCATATTTGTGTGTATTTCACAAGAGATGTGGGATATCTTATAGCTTTGGTTAAACATGGGACAGGAAAGCCCAAATCAAATAAGGGATGGAAATCATGGAGAATATATATATATATATAAAAAGAAAAGACAAAGCATTCTGTAAACATTGAAATTTATTCCACTTTTCTTTGTATTTCCCAGTACCTGTGAATTACCTTTGATATTAGCTTCCATCTATTTTCTTTCTCAGATAGCCTGTATTTCAACTGCAGAAGATGGTGCTTCTGAGTCCTTGTTTTTATGCTTTCCAATTTTAGTTGTATAAAGAAGTTACCATTAAACAGAAATGGATGGTGTTTTTTGCTTCATACACTGTCATTCTAAAAGTGGTACACACTCACATTGACTCTGGTTCAGTACACCATAATAATCACAGATGTTGCTTTTCCATTTTTCATTTCTTTTCATCCAAAAGGGTGTATTCGGTATTATAAAGTGCATTTATGAATACTTGGGAAAAGACCCGTTGGTTTCCTTTCTGAAATATATTTGAAAAATTAGAAGTGGTGAATGAATATTTGGGATGGCAAAATCTGGGACCTCGATGAATTCCTCAGTTCGGAGTCAGACACTGAGCCTGAGGGGGAGGCAGCTGCCCGGCCGGTGGCAGAGCAGTGGCTCACCGCACCGAATGCAGCCAGTTTGAAGGGACCACAACTCCTGGTGATTTTAAAGCATTGGAGCTGCAGGATATGCAGCGACGCTACAGGCAGCAGCCCCGCGAAGGGTTGTCAGAGTGACTGTTAAGGCTGTGGGACGATGGGGCAGATGCAGTTCATTTTACTAGAGAGGAGCTCGGTCGGATGGAGGCTCTGCCCCAGGGTCCCAGGCTGCACAACACTCTCTGCACCCTGCACCAGCAAAACCAAAACGTTTCCCCTCCCTAATGGAGTGGGTGCTGGGTGCGGTGCATTTAACCTGGCCGACCGCCGCAGCCATCAATGGAGGGCTCACCACGTGGACTACTGTCGCAGCAGGGATAAACCAGCTGTGGCAATTAGGAATGTTGTCCAGAATTTATTCCCCCGAGTTTACAGGACCAGATCCCCATGAGCAAAACCATCCAGACTAAGATGCTGCGCGCTGCCCCTCCCCATCTTCAAGTGATGGTGCTACCTGTGATTGGTGGGGGCAGGCACAGTGCGGGGAGTCACAGTGCTGCTATCTCAGTTAGCCGAGGCGTCCTCTGTTAGCAGGGATGGGAAGTCGGGAAACAGGCAGATAAACATGGAAAAGAAAGAAAGGGTGAGTCGCGGCAGTGCGTTCCAAGACCTGCTGCCAGTGGGCATACCATGGCGGGGGGTGGACGGTAAACCCACTGCAGAGCTGCTCGAGCGGTGGCTGCAGCTTCACCCGGAGCAGCGTGCAAAGACCCGGGGGTGGGGAGTGTGGCGAGCAGCCTGGAGAGCGCAGGAGGGACCCGCAACACCCACTGCCCCACCGGCAGCGTGCATGGAGGGGGAGCTGCCAGCCCGATATTGAAAGGGAGGCAGGTCCCCCCTTCCCCCATCCAAATTAGATGATATGTAATGGGGGGGCCATCATCCTTTTGTCCCAATTAAAATTTACTGGCCTAATGGGGGACGATAGCAAGTAATAGAGCTGGTGGACCTGCGGGTTGAGTTTGTCGTTTTGCACAGGACTCCGTCCCACTGAGGAGGCTCAGTAACCATGAGTGGCCTTGGCAGGGCCGATGTGCAAGACTCTCCTATGCAAGTAAAACTGGCAATGAGCAAAGCAGCCCCCATCAGGGTTCTTGTGTTGCTGGCCTTAATCTGAGAGTGTATTTTAGGCATCAACATACTCCAAGGAAGAAATAATCGATACTGAATGGGGTCCCTTCTTTTTTGGGCGGCCATATACATTACAACAGCTGTTACTATTTTGAGAGGACACCCACTTGGTACTAAGCAAAGGGGAAAGTGTCCCAGTCCATGTTCCCTCTAGGAGACTCTCTCCCAGAGAACCGTGACCTGATGAATGTGCTGAGCAGAGCTGCGACATTGCTGTTCTCCATCCTAACTCCATACACTGATGGTAGTTGGGACACCGACAACACTGCAGCAACCCATTGAAACTGAAGTCCACATGATGATGAATCTACTCTAAGTACCACACAATGTCAGATCCAAAGAACCAGCATGGTACAACCCCTGGCAGTGACTGTCATTATGCCTGTCGGATTTAGGACTATGGGGAAAAAACATTATACTTCTTGTCTTTTCAGCTGATTATTCTTGTATGCGTATATGTTATAATTTACCATATATTTACTAGAATTTCATTGCTTGTACAACTCAGCTGTTAGTTAAGCTGATGCCTGAAAAGCATGTCCAAACCTTGTCTGCACACTGGTGGCATCAACACCACGTCTCTGTCAGTCAGGGGGTGGAGTGGACTGAGAACACCTGTGGAAGATCTGGCCAGAGTATGTCGTAGGAGCCCAAGCGTGTGAAACTACACACTGACCAAATTCCCATCAGGGCCAGGCAGGCATATTCCCTTTTGTCAACAACATTCAGCTGATTCCTGGACAGTAGCTACTCAAGCTTAGCACAGCTGAGACAAGGAAATAGTTCGAGTAGACGTAAGGGGACCTTAGGATACAACAAGCTGAGTCCTGCCTGGGGGTCTGACCCGGGCATCCAGCAGCCTCCCATCATCAACCCTTCTGCGCAGTTCCTGGGGCTCCCTGTGCAGTTTGGAGTGCAAGTCCTTCATTAAACCTATTCTGTTTAACCCCTCATGAACCTGCAGTGTCTCTACACCAGTATCCAGTCCTGCCTTTCCCACCTTGCGGTCGCACATAGCCAGTTGCTCCACTCAACAGATATAGGTGTTTGTCTAAAACAAGGGCCACCCTCCAGTCCCCTTTGTGTTGAGATAAATTCAGCTTTCTTTGCAATGCTGTGGTCAATCATGGTAATGAGAGGGGCCTGATATCTGCAGCTCTGTACCCCTTCACTGAAGCCACTGAAGCAGTGTTTTCCAGAGACTGCATGGCAGGATTTTTTCCTTCTCATGCGTTTTTTTATTGTTCTCATGGCCTTCTGCCTGCAAACCCTAACGTGCGAGGAACATGGCAAGCCTTGGCCAACCCGCAAACCAGTGCCAAGGCCTTCACAGCCCCTGGGCAGGGTTTTTCCTAACACCGTTTTAAAAGAAAAGGGCAATGGAATAATCAGCATGGTGTTCCCCACATCCCAAGATTTCTGTGCCTGGCATGCTGAAGCACGGCCTTCTGAAACGACTGCACATTCAGCTGTTGCAGTGTGAAGTGAGTTCTCAGCACCCCAAAATCAAGACCTACAGCCTCTCAAAGAACAAGTGAACCTCTCCTGAGGAGATTGTGTTGGCCACCAGAATTATTCACTCCAGCTTCTCTGGCATCCTGCAAGAGTATAGCTTTGAAACCTCGGCATATACAGATGCCAAAAGGGTGATCATCAGCAGAGGGTCTGAGTGCCACGGTCAGGAGAGAATATATCAACCACCAGGATGAAGGGTCATTGGGAGAAGGGTCATTGTCTTCAGTCACGTATACACCCCTGCAGATGGAGACAACTGCCAAAGGTTTTACAGGAGACCAAAACAACAAGCACTGAGATGAGCCACAAATGCCCCTCTGCTGAGGTACCACATGGCTTTGCACAAGACACAGGTGCTGAACTTTCATCTCCGTTTCCCCCACCACCCTCCAGCACGTCTTCCTCTGCAGAAGTTATCTTCATCCACATGAAGGCTGTGAGCGCTGCCCTGAGAGAGCTCCCTCAAGCGTGTGCACCAGGTCCCCGTGACAAGGCGTGTTTGGGTGCAGACAGCGATGCTGTTACCGAGAATGCCGCGCACTTGGGCTGGGCAAAGCTTTTGGCACAGGTTCAGTCACAGCCAGCAGTGCAGCAATGTATAAAGAGTAGGTGCATGGTTCTTTCTGAGGCCATAAGCAGAGTCGTGGTTTGAAGGAGCTCACCAGAGACTGGCTACACACCTGTGTATGTGCAGAATTATTGCCTCAGCACCGGACAACATGGCAGAGGAAATGCTGTGAGACCTCACCAAGTCCTCTAGACTCTCAAGCCTTCACAACAAGATAGCAGGAACCTCTTTCCTCCTCACTTAAACACTTGCAGTCAAACTCGTAGCTACATTTTAGTCCCTAATTGACAGTCTCCCTTCCCTCAAAATTTTCACGTCTTCTTGGCTATAGCAGCACAGTCCTTTCTGCATGTCAGAGATCTTCCCCTCATTCACTTTCTGTCATGCCAGCAATTGCTTTCTTCTCCTCGGGCAGCGTGCAGTCTAATCCATGATACACAGGTTATGGAGGAGTGCCTACATAACTTCTGATTTTCAGCAGTGCTTAAAAAATGGAGAAAATAGCCTTTGCAACCCTCAAATCCCAGGGCTTAGGGAAGGCTTCTTGGTTTCATGGGTGAAAGGTTTAAGGAGCCTATGAAGCATATACTCAGGCTGAGGACTTCTATGCATATGACACCGTCAGTGACTAGTGTGACACTATTCCATTTTTTTTCCAGAAGTTGACTAACAGCAAAGGGGCCATCACAGCCTTTGGCATTATCTGCTGTGAGGGGGTGGCCCGGAAATTTTGTGTTCAGAAGCAGCCAAGAGTTCCTGCCATCCTTAACATGAGAGTAAAGTTTGTTGTGTAAAAGGAGAAAACAGATCTTGAGATATCTGAGATTGTTATTTGGCTTAAATATCCCTCAGCTTTTTTTCACCTTTGGACATGATGAGGATGTGTTTAGTAATGTGTAGCAGTTCCTCAGACAATGGAGTTTTGCTCAGCACGACTGTCCTGTTTATGCACCACCAACAAAACAGTGGCCATTGCCCCTGCTATTTAGCTTGACTAAATAGTGCTATTTTCTGTGGATGGTTTAGAAATGGAGGGTAGAGCATATGGCACTGCCTGTACAACCCCAGCCACTTTTACGATAAAGGTTGGCAGATGGAAAGTCTGATCAGAAAACAAAACAAACAAAACAAAACTGCCTTTGACTCTAGGGGATCACTGACCCAAACACTTATAAGATCTCTGTATTTGTATTGCTTAAATCAATAGTGGGGAACTAGAAAGACGTGTGCCAAAGCTGGTCCTTCACGCTGCAACCCCAAAGCCTAAGCCTCCGTGCCCTTTGGGAACCACAAAGTGACAGAGAAGCAGGACCTCGACATCAAGACCAAGTGGCTGCAGCACCTCCAGGGCCTGCACTGTTAAAGGATGCTGGATCCAGTGGATTTTTGAATACAGGGATTCCTCCTTCCTGGTCTGCTGGAAGGGAGACTACTGCAGTTCTCTGTTCCCTGGTCCTGCCAGCAGCGAGGCTGGGCATGTACTTCCAAGAGGCATACACACACTCTGTACGGTCATGGTCGACCACCAAAAAATCAACTCCAGCAGGGGCACAGTACCTTTACAGGCACCACGGAGACATGAGCAGCACTCGTAAACATGAACAATACAAATGACCTGGTCCTGTTCTTGCTCACCAGCTAATCAGACTCAGGGCTTGCAGGAGACCTCACACGCACCCTTGCACAGGTGTCTCTGGTAGCTGGCTGCCTTGACATCTGCAAACCTTCCACACATGCACTCACACAGAACAGCGAGCACGCTCACCCAGAAAAGAGCTAGGAAAAGGATTTAATACAATGATAGGCTACACCGCAGAGAGCAGGTACACAGCCTGGCCAGACAAGTGTCCTTGCCAGCAGCTTGCTTACACATGACTGGCCCCTTGGATTCCCTCTGCCTCCATTTTCCCATGCTGCTTCTTCCATGATGCAGCTTGATCCCTCCCTTTCTCCAGCTTTACCCCCTTTGAAATAAACAGCCCATCTCTAAGTACTTTTCTTTCATTGGTGCCAGTTTTACTGCCTATATACTCAAGTTTAATATTTCTGATCCTGCTAGCTAGGTAACCCCTGGCTCATATGGTGCTTCTGATATCGTTACCTCGGTACTGCTGGTGCTGCAAGAGTCTACTCCCCGGAGGATCCCCAATATGCCAGTTATGTGTGACACTTGTCCTTTTCTCATATAACTCTCCCTTAACCACCGCTGAAATGCAGCCATCACTCACCGTGCTGTCTGGAACTTGGCAGGGTCTCATTCTGTTCCCTGCAGTGTCCAATGATTTCTCATAGCCACTAGTTTCTCACGCCCTGTTCAGTTATCTCAGTCCCGAGGCAGAGCCTAGGCGTCTGCCTGCATCCCCTAACCCTGTGTTGCCGGTGGAGCTGTGGGCCTGGATGGGAAGACCCAGGGCCACCACATCCTTCACTGTGGTGCACAAGGACCCACCCAGAGCAAGATGCCAAGAGTGCCCAGGTGCTCTGCTGGGCTGAGCTTTGGTCACCCAACATGCCATAGCTTCCCTGGGGTCCCATGTGAGGAGACGGGCTGCAGAGATGAACTGGACTCAGTTTTCCTAAAAAGAGTTCACCCTTGTAGAATTCCCTTTGGAAATGGGACGCTCGCACAGAAAACTTAAAAGAACTGTTAACAGTAATTCTGCTCCTCAGAAGCCCTAACAAAATGAAATGCTGATTAGAAACAACTGCAAAGGAGTAAAGCAATGGCAGTGCTTTCCCTTCCCCTGTGCTTTGTTTTTCCCTGTGGACTGCAAAATAAAAGGAGAAAAGGGATCTCTGTGTGCTGATTATTTCTCTAAAATATGTTTCCCTTTATCAATACTACATGCTTCTGCCCATCCCTTTGCCACGTAAAGATATGGATAGAAACAGAAGTGTAAAATAAGGGGGGAATATATAATTTCATTGATGGACAAGAAGAAAAAAGTGTGATAGAAGCATACATAGTTTATTTGAAATAATTCTCAATCATGAAATACTCCTTCAACAAAGAAAAAGAAGGTAGAAAATGCCTAATTATCCAAGAAGAAATACATTCTTTTTTTTTTCCTTCAGGAGAATGCATCCTGGAGTCACCAGTGGAGATAAAGCAGGGCTTTTAATAGTGGACAAACTGACAATATGTTACGAAAATATGCATTTTTAAGAAATCTCCCTCCAAAGTGAATAAGAAAACTATCATCTGCATGCTATCATTGACAAATCAGTGCGGCTGTCTTCATCACACTAATGAAACTGAGAAGTGTATTATGGATTTGAATCCAATGAATTTGAACCCATTGTAGTGTCTGAGCTTAATATTCATGCTGAGCATCTTCTGTTATTCAGGGAGAGAAGGTGTTTTGCACTTTCCTCAACACCCCTTGGACATTGTCCCCAGAGTTTTCAACTAAATTCCCTGAGACGACTTATGAAAACTTCCTTGTGTCAGCGTGCACTGGCAGTCTATGTCCTAGTCCTGTGTGAGTTCAATGTTTTATTAATATTTTTTAGATTTTGTTTATAATAACCCTCTGTAACCAAGACTCACAATTCACATTCCTTTCTTTCAACACTACAATCTAACGAGAAAATAAATCTCTGAGGCACCTGTATTTAATAGCTATATATATATGTGTGTGTGATACAATACATGATACATAATTAGAATTGCTGTCATGAAAAGCATCATGACTGGGGGAAAAGCCAAACCTTTGCACGGCCAAGGGCTTCCTTCAGGGCCAGCTTCACAGTCTCGTTTCTGAAACTGTAGATGAAGGGGTTTAAGAAGGGGTACAGGACAGTGTTCAGCAAAGCTACAACTGTGTTGGTCTCCAAGGAAACCTCTTCTGTGGGCTGTGCATAGAGAACAATGCAGCTTCCATATGCGATGGCTAAGGCAGTGAGATGGGAAGAACATGTAGCAAAAGCTTTCTTCCTCCCAGATGCTGATGGCATGTGCAGAATACAGTGGAAGATGCACATGTAGGACACCAGGATTAAACATAAGGAACCCAGCACTACAAAAGATAACAAAACGGAGTCTGCTTTCCAAAGCAGGCTGGTGTCAGAGCAGGAGAGTTTGAATAAGGGGGAGTTGTCACAAAAAAAATGCTGGATCTTGTTGGGGCCACAGAAGGTCAGCTTTGAGAGCAGGACCAGGTGGTAACTTGAGAGTGTGAAGCCTATGACCCACGCAGCACCAACCAGGTAGGAGCAGAGCTGCTGCTTCATGATGGCAGCATAATGCAAAGGTTGGCAGATGGCAACATAGCGGTCAAAGGACATGACAACAAGGAGAGCAAACTCTGTAAAACCCAGGGCAACATAGAAATACGACTGGGTAAAGCAGCTGCTTAATGAGATTGTTCTCCTACCAGAGCTCAGAATCACCAACAGTTTGATGGTTGTGGAGGATGTGAACCAGATTTCCAGGAATGCCAGATTGCTGATGAAGAAGTACATGGGGGTTTGCAGGCGGTGAGCCACACACACAAGGAAAATGATCGTTGTGTTCCCCGTCACTGTTGTCAGGTATATGAGTAGAAGGATCAGGGAGAGAAGCAGCTGTAGCCTTTGATCAAGCCCTGAGAAACCCTCCAGGATGAACTCAGCAACCACAGTTTCATTTCCTGCTCCCATGCCCAATTTCAGTACATCCTGCTGAGACAGGAGCATGAAGAAGCAAGTGTGAGAATTTCACAGTCTCGACGGGAGGGTAGATCCTTTCTTCTTTGCTCCCTCGCTTGCTTCCTATGTAACACAGACAGAAATATTCCTCTCAGCCATTCATCACACCCTGATTTCTCTGCTTCACATTTCACTGAGAGTCCTCAGAGATTTTACTGTCTTCTTTCTACCTTTTCCAGCCACTCACAAAGCATTCTTTCTCACAAGCACAGTATTGTAAAGAGGTTGCAAACTATTTCATACCATGCCTGGGAAATTCCCTGTTCACTTCGACCTATTGCAAACAGCCATCACATCTGTGTTTCAAAAGCCAACCTAATCTCCCAGCAAAAGTACTTACTAGTACCTGCAGATGCCAGTCCAGCCATGTAGATAAGTATGTTGAAAGTTATTCCTTCTACTTTTCAGTCCTTGCCTTTTTTGACTTGGAACTTCTGTGAGGCTGTTGCTTTCAAAACAAGCCAGTACTGAGCATCTCTTCTGTAATCCCCTGCTTTCTTCCACAGCTTCTTCCTCTGTTTCTCCAGAAGCACTGAGGAAACATTGTTATTAAATGTCCTGACCTAAATGCCTTGCTTTCCCTTTAGGGGAAGGGGGAAATCTTCTCATCTTAAAGAACTTAAAGGCTGTCCTTTCGATTATTTGAAATAGGAGGGGTCTGGAACAACAACAACAACAAAAATACTAAGCAGGGTTATATTTTAGAAGTTGGGCACTTTGGTTTGAGCAAGTTAGCTTCCTCCCATCTTGTCAGTGCAGAGAGAGAAGAGTGTCTGGAAGAGACTGGTAACACTTCTTTCACCTGTCGATTACAGTCTGGGAGGACCCAGCCTCTAGAGCTCTCTCTTTGTTGACTATATAGGGACCAAGGGAAAACGAGTACAGGCACCAGCTGCTCACAGACACCTCTAATGAAGTTGATGAAACTCACTATTTCTGTCTCCACCCTCTTAATTAATGTAGTAGCTAATTTCTTTTTCAAACCAAAGAACATGCCCAACAGAAGGAAGCCCAAGAAAAACCTAGGCAATAAATACTGACATTTTTCCCTCCACCTTTGCATTTGGATTTAGACATATAAAGGAAAGAAGCAGATGACTCCACAGATAGGATGCTTCAAGAGTGCAAGGGCAGGAGGAGGAGATGATGGGTTTCAAGCAGTGAAACAGAGCTTCTCCACAGACTGTGTTCTTAGTCTGCTGGCTGTCACCTAAAATCATGCTTCTCCTGAATGTCCTTTCTTAGAGGAATCTGCAAAGCTGCTGAGAGCTTACAGCAAAGCAGCTTCTCTGCTCACCATGGGGGTAACCCTCTGGTGAACCCTTTTATCAGGCTTTGGTTGGTTCAAAGGATTTGCTGTATTCAGGCCCCACGTAGCCAAAAATGGAGCTACCATATGTAATAGTGACGATGGCAGTGTGAGATATGCAGGTGAAGAAGGCTTCTTAGGGCTTTCCCAGAGGGTATTCTCAGGACAGTGCATCTAGTGCAGGCATAAGACACAGGGGTCAGTGTGAAGGAGCTCAGCAACATAGCGGAGAAGGGAACAAAGCTCATGTTTGAAGGTAGCTGGTGCCCATGCAGGCTGCGCTCATCAAAGGGATGAGGCCACAGAAGAAAGAGTCTCTTTACCGGGGACACAGGGTGCCTTGGTATATAAGATGGTGGGGCTGAGCAAGAATAGAGATGCCATCACCCAATGGGTAAAGACGAGTGTGGAGCACAACCAGAGCTTCATGAAGATGGTACAGTGCGATGGGTTGCAAATGGCCCCGCAGCAATCGAAAGACATCACAACAAGCAGGCTGAACTCAGCTGTGCCCAGGAAGATGGAAAGGAAGGTCTGGAACCGGCAAGCAGCCATGGGATGGTCTTAATCTCCAAGATGAGGCCAACAAACCTTTTAGGGGCAAAGGGAACCAAATATCTGGGAAGGCGAAGCTGCTGGGGAAGAGATACGCTAGGGGTGGAACTGGTTGAGCCAAATGATGGCTATCATGACCATATTCCCCATGGCAGTTGAGCAGTCAGAAGTGACCTCACAAGGAAGAGCCAAGCCTTGTTCCTGCAGCTGGCCTATCAGGTACTCCAGCAGAAGTGACCTCAGAATCAACAGCCGAGCCACGTGCCTCCTCCAGGCCTGTCAGCTACTTACAAAGAATTAATTTGACACTGGTGATTTTCTGGCATAGCTCTCTTAGACACTAGTGACCTCACTACCCACATCATGGCCACGCAGCTATTGCCACCTGCAGCTCCCCATGCCCTCCCCCAAGGCTGAGCCAGCTACTGAACAGCCTCCCTGACCCCCATCATACCCTCACAATGCTCATTGTGCAGCAAAACATTACGTACCATTATGTATCTGCTACTACCCCCAAAAAAGATTACCTTCTGCCTAGGTATTGCCTACACCTAATCTATGAGGTCATTTCTGTGTGAGGCCCTGATAGGCAAGTGCTAGGCCCATGGCTGCTGTTTGTGGTTGTGAGGTCACTGGTGCCTCAGTGCCTGATAGGCCAGTGCTAGTTGCATGGCTGCTGTTTGTGGTTGTGAGGTCACTTGTGGCTCAGTGCCTGATAGGCCAGTGCTAGGCCCATGGCTGCTGTTTGTGGTTGTGAGGTCAGTTGTGGCTCAGTGCCTGATAGGCCAGTGCTAGGCCCATGGCTGCTTGTGGAGGGATGCTCCTAGCTTCCCCCTGCATCTTGAGCCAGTCTGCATTCCTGTGCCTCACACTCCGAAACAGAGGATGTCACGACCTTGAGATAAGGCCTGCTTGGATGTCAGGACCTTGAGAGACACCACCTGCTTTCACTGCTGGGGCACTGTTAATCCTTGTGGTCTCAAATTAACTCCTTCTTACCCCAGCTGTCATGCTGTCATGCTATGAAGGTTCGATAGCAACGACTGAGACAGTAATATAATAATAATAAAAAAGATGTTTATTTCCTCACACAAGTTCTTGGATTAGTAACATCCATTAAAATAATGCGATTACTAATTTAGGAAGGATAACACAAAACCATCAGTTACTAATTTAGAAAGGATAACCTGAAACCGTCGATTACTGCGTTATTAATTGGAAGGACTGCTTATCCCTACTTGAAAGCTTTCTTGTTCACTCTCCTAGTGAGAGGGCTCTCAACCTCGAGGAGTTACCTTAACCCAGCGTCCCAGGAAAAGGGGAGGGGGGGATACTCACGGTCCAGCCGGAGAGGATGATCAGGTCACGTTCCCGTCCCTGCTCAAACTCTCCTAGCTCCCAAGTCTCTTTTTATACGGCTGGGGCTCTGGGCAAACACTGCTTTTGCTGACTTTTGCGAGTTTCACAATCACAGGACTGTCTGTTTGTCTGCTTGGGGGGGGGACCCTGCTAGCGAAGCAAGACCACAACACCTCCGTATTGTTTCTTCCCTCCCCGGGGGTCCGTGCAGATTCCAGGTGGCAGACTTCACTTCTCCAGTCTTGTTAATCATTCCGCAGCCTTGCGCATATCAGTCCTTGCGCATATCGGTTGGTAGACGACTTTAGTCCTGTTAAGTCCTCTGTTCAGCAGCTTTGTGCACGTCAGCTCTTGTGCTATCAGTTCTTCTGCATATCAATTGACAAACTTCAGTCCTGTTAACTCTTCACTCGCCCGTCACCAGCTATGGGATCTCTCCTTGGGACCACCATTGCAAGAGTAAAGCAGTCATTTGCAGTCACTCAAACTCCTTTCTTCAGTGCTGAAGAGTGCTCAAGGCAGCTAGCCTGCCATTGAGGGTGTTCGGCCGCCTCCCCCACCGCATGACCATGGGTGCGATCGTCATAACTATGGTGGAGGAGAGCTGAACCCTGCAGCAGCCAAGAGCTAGGGACTGCACCCACGTGAAGAGAACGGCAGCTGGCCTAGCGACTCCACCTCCACCTTCCCCTGAAGGATATAAATAGGTTGGCCCCGGAGGCTGTCTTGGGCTCTTCACGGGTGACAGCGGATTTGCCAACTTGTGGAACCCCTCGGGATGGGGACGCCCTCCTGGAGTTACTTCCCTCGGGTTGAGGGTACATTGGCCGCTGAGGCAACGCTTGGTTAAGATCAACCAGAATTGGTTTGCCTAGTTCAATCATTTGGGTAGTTACAGTTAGTATAAATTAGCTAGCTTTGTCTGTTTACTGAGTAGTTGCCGTTAGCAAAACTTTTAGTGTAGTTACAAAGTAGGTATTCTAGTTGACCTAAGTTTCTGTTAATAAGAACTGTTGCTTTGTACTGTTGCAACTTGTGCAGTAAATTTTGATCTTTGAAACAAGCTGTGGTGTCATGCAGTACATCTCCTTCTCCCCCTCCTCCCCTCCCTCACACCACACGAAACCCATACGGTCCGGGACTGTAAAGCTAGTCGGTCGTCCCACAACAGAGCAGAAAATGGTAATCACTGATTACAGTTAAGCAAAGGAAATGTGCAGGTGGCTCTGATGCCACATAAACCCTTCATGTGTTTTATCAAGCGAAAAAGCCAAGCATGGACAGTGAGCCCCTGGGAAGGGAGATCCTTTCCTTCCTGCATTGCCCAGTGCTCTTCCTTGCGTCAGTGTGTGGGTGGGGGCGTGCATTGTTGAGTGCAGAATAACAGTACAACAGCTCTCAGGGTCTCTGGTGGGGGCAAGGAGGCAACAAGGCCCCAGCATCTCCTGATAGGCCTTGGTGGCAGAGACAACAGCCATAGGACAGTCATAGGCTTGCCAACACCCTTGGCCATCTCCACCACAGGCCATCCTGCACTGTCTCACACCTGTTCCTTTGTCCCTGCAGACTGTAGGCACCCAATCTGCTTCCCTACCTTGCTCTCACACCAGGATCTCCCTCCCTTCACTGATGTCTTTCCATTGTCATTGGCTGTTCCTTGAAACACAAAGCCAAGGGCTGATCACAGACTCCCTCTAGATGACCTGTTGCACCACAGCGCTACCCTTCAAGTGATATTTCTTCATCCTAACGTCCAGTCTGAACTTCCCAAGCTGCAGGTTGGTGTTGTTTCCCCTTCACATGCTGCTTCCCACTACCAAGAAAAGCTCCTGGGAGCCCCACAATGGCACACACCAGTGCTGAATCAAGAGGGATGATAGCTCCCCTTGTCTGGGTGGCCACCCTCCTCCTAATACAGCCCTGTTGGCATCTGGCCTTATTCACAGTGAGCATGCACCACTGGTTCATATGGCAGCCCTCATAATGCCCAGGCCCTTCTCCTCAGGCTGCTCCTGAGCCGGTCAGGTCCCAACCTGTCCTGATGTACAGGGTTATTCTTCCCCGTGGGCAGGACTTGCCACTTCTCTTTGTGAAACTTCCTGAGGTTTCTGTTGGCTGAATCCCCAAGTTTCTCCAGGTCCCCTGGACTGACGCTCATTGTGGCAGCTGTTAATGTGTGTGCAGATGACTCACCCTGACTTGTGGTGCCTCTAACAAGACAACAGCATGAGGCATTGCAGGTCACTTCAAGGACTAAAAGGAGGTATTAGTTGAATGGAATTGCTGACCTAGGTAGGAATTACCATGGCAACCATCTCAGAAATGCCAAACGAGGGTGCAAAGCAAGCAAAACAAGGGCCTGTGGGAAGAGGTGGGCTGTTTGTGTGGAAGGGTATGAGGATGGTAATAGGATAGAACTTGGAAGGGGTAAGGGAGAGAAAAAACACACTAAAAGGTGAAGCAAAGGAGTGATCAGGGCTGTTCAGGGGAACCTGCAAAGCAGCCCTGCATCTGCACATCTCTGACTGGAGCAGGAGAGGAAAGCTACTTGATCTGATCATATGTGTGTCTAACTTACTTCCATGGTCAGGAGAAGTGAGTGCTTTCCCTAACATCAACAAAAGTAGACTCAGAGAGGAAGGAATCACAGACTCTTTCAGGCTGGGTGGGACCTCAGGAGGCCTCTAGCCCAACCTTGTGTTCCCTGCAGAGTCAGCTTTGGGGTGAGACCAGGTTGCTGAGAGCTTGATCCAGTCTTGAAAACCTCCAGAGATAGAGATGGCACAGCTCCTCTGGGCAACATCTTCCAATGCTTGACTATCCTCTCAGCAGAAAAGAAGTTTTTTCTTCTCTCCAGCCTGTTCCTCTCCAGATTCAGCCTCTGGCTGCTGTCTATCATCCTCCCACCATGCACCATTATGAAGAGCCTGGCTTCATCTTCTTGATGACCTCCTCATAGAAGGGAGGCCTTTTACTGGGGTCAAAAACTGGTTGCAGTATTGTACATGTTGTCTTACAAGTGCCAAGTAGAAGGGGATAATCACTTCACTCGACCTCCTGGCTGCGCTCCTATTCATACAGCCCAGGATGCTGTTGGCCTTCTTTGCCACCCGGCCACACTGCTGTGTCATATTTTGCCCTCCGTCTGCCCAAATCCTTATTTACTTTTTAGTAGAGCTGCTCCATGGCCACTCAGTCCCCAGCCTGTCTCTCTGCAGAGTGTTGGTCTGTCCCAGGTGCAGGAACCTGGCATTCGTCCTTGCTGAATTTCATGATATTCCTGACAGCCCATTCCTCCTGCCTATCTAGCTCCCTCTCAATGTCAGCCCTCAAGCATAAGACTGGTCCCCACTCAGTTTGGGGTCATCTGCAAATAGGATGAAAGTTGGCCCCTCCAGGTCATTCATAAAAGTGTTCAACAGGACAGGTCCCAGGAGACACCCTGTGGTGCTCCATTACTCTTCAACCTGCCAGGGAGAGTACTACCCATTCCCAACTACTCTCTGAGTCAGATCATCCAAACAGTTATTTTGCCATTTGGTTGTCTATCTGTTCAGACCATAAAGTCCTAATTGGTATGCAGGTGTACTGTGGGAGAAAGTGTCAAAAGCTTTCCTAAATTTGAGGTACCTGACATTCACTGTCCTCCGTTTGTCCACAAATACAAGTCTTTTAACACAGAAGGCCATCAGGTTGGTGAGGCATGATTTCCCCTCAGTAAATCTATGCTGACTGTTCCCTGCCACCTTTTTCTCCTTCATTTACCCAGAAAAGTGATAGGAGAGGACTTGCTCCATGACACTTCTCCTCAGCAAAGTGAGGCTGAACAGCCTGTAGTTCCCCAGGTTGTCCTTTTCACCTTTTCTGAAGATGGATGCAACATTGGCGTTTCTTCTGTCACTGGGACCTCCACGAGCCTCCACAGCTTTCAAAGATGATAGAGACTGGCCTTGCTAGATAGCAGCCAGCTCTCTCAGCATCCTCGACGCAGCCCATCCAATCCCATAGACTTGTGTTCTTGCAAATAATTCCTGACTCAACCCTCAGGCACTGCTGGTTGCTTTTCTCCTTGGGAATCCTGACTTTAGGCACAATGGCCTGGGAGACCACCTTGGTAGAGACTGAAGCAAAGGGATTGAGTTCCCCAGACATATCTACATCTGCTCTCACCAGATTCCCTGCCCCATTCAGCCATGGGCCCACGTTTTCCTTGTTTATGCTTTTACTGTTACTGAAGCAATAGCAGCTCATCTTTGTGCCCTTGACATCCCTTGCAAGCATCAATCCTAGAAGAGCTTTGGCTTTCCTAATTGCTTCCCTACCTCCCTGGACAACATTTTGAAATTCCTCCTTTGCAGCCTTTCCCTGCTTCCCATTCCTGTGTGCTGCCTTTTTGTATTAGAGCTCAGTGGCAAGTTCCCTGTTTAGCCACTCTGTCTCCTGAGATGTCTATTTGTTGTCCTGAGTGTCAGTATGGGCCATTCTTGAGCTTGG
This sequence comes from Apteryx mantelli, assembly GCF_036417845.1. Lineage (NCBI taxonomy): Eukaryota > Metazoa > Chordata > Aves > Apterygiformes > Apterygidae > Apteryx > Apteryx mantelli. The sequence continues at coordinate 6,444,625 of NC_089997.1, forward strand.
AGCATGCTTAAAGACCTGCCAGCTTTCCTGAGCTCCTCTGCCTTCTAGAGCTGGCTTCCATGGGCTCCCTCTACCAGTCTCCCCAGTAGGCTCCTCTGACATCCAGAGTATGGACTCTGCTACTCTTCCTCCTCACTTCCCTCTGGATCAGGAACTCCACTACCTCATGGCCACTGCAGGCAAGGCTGACACTGTTTATCACATCCTTGATCAGTTCTTCCTTGTTTGCAGGTTCCAGGTCCAGGAAAGTGTCACCCCTATTGATATATCTGGCTTACTGTGCTAAGAAGTTGTCCTCCATGCTCTCCAGAATCCTCTTGGACTCTTTGCACCCTGCTGCAGTGCCTTCCCAGTGAATGTCAGGGAGATTAAAGTCCACCCATAAGAAGCAGGGTCTGTGATCCACAGACTTCCTCAGGTCGCTTAAAGGTGTTGCAGTTCTGCGACAGCTTGTGCATCTCTACTTGCTCTTGTTTGGGACCCAGACTTTGTGTATTTGTGTATAGCTGGGCTGCAGAACCTCAGCTGTGGCATCAGGACTGAGTGCAGACTTGCCACAGTGAAACCTGTTCCCAAGAGCCAAGGACACGGTGTATGCAAAGGGCACACTTCAGAGCAGAGACGTGCTGGTGTAGAGAGCAGATGACGATGTAATGATGATATGAAGCACCTACAAGAGAGCAAACCCTGCAGTACCCAAGGCCAGAGAGTAACAGAGCTGGGCCGCGCAGCCATGGCAGGAGAGGTGTTTGGTGCCTAAGCTGACTCTGCAGCGCCTTGGGGCTGGTGATGAAGGTGACTGGATCTCCAGGAAGGACAAGGTGCCCCTGAGAAAGTCTCTGGGCCTGAACAGCTTGTGATCCAGCAATGCTGTGGCTGCATCATTAGTACAATCCCCATTCATAGCATTGGGAATCAAAAAAGGCTTCGGGAGAGGAGAGCTAGCAGGGTTTGAGCGTGTAGGCATGTTTGGAGACCCTTGGTGTGATGTGCCTTCCATCTTGGCAGCATGCTCAGATGTAGACAGGATGGACTTTGCCTAAAGGCAGTGATTGTAATCCATTGTTTGGGAACGGGCGGGAAACCCAAGATGCTCTGGGGTGTTTGTCCAGCAACCACTCTGAAAGGACATGGTTTTCCTGTAGGTCCTGTGCTGTATCTGCTAGAAACATGGTGGTTGGGCTGGACACCCCATGCATCTGACATGGCCCTGCAGGCTTATTGTCATTGCATGAAATCAAGTGTCTGCTCTGAATTACATGAGCTGTTTGCAATGTCTGGATTTGCATAGAACTTGGCTTCAAAGAGAGCAGAGCTCTTGCAGAAGTAGGCATCAAGTGTCATTTCAGATGGCCAAGGAGATTCTTCACCCAGCTGATGCTCTAGAAGGATGTGGGCCTCATAGTTACTCCATCAGAGGAAACAGACAGTGGCACATGTCTTGGACCATCTCTGGCACCTCAAATGTTGGAAGGTGTTTGTATGTGAACAACTGACTCCCACCCTCCCTCTCCTTTGGTTACAATGGGAGGTGAGACAAGAAGCTCCCATGCAGATGCCAATTTTGTGCGCACCAAAATCTGGGCAAGGGGAATCCCACCCCCTGTGAGCTTGTAGAGTGCATGGGAGGGAACTGAATCCCACTCCATCCCAGGAGCTTCTCAATGGGCATTAGATGTGTTGATTAACTCCTCTAAATCAGTTTCTGAAGCACAAGTAAATGAACTCCCTTCTTGTCCCCGTGCAGGTGTCCTGTCTACTTATGAGATGGGAGCAGGGCTTTCTAGAGGGGGACATTTCTACCTCTCTTAGATAACCATCCTCCAAAGATATGAATTGCAATGCTGGAATCAGTCTCTCTCCACTGTTTAGAGAGGGACCATCAGTGATTATTTTAGTCTACTTCAGTGGACATTTCCTGGGGGTGACCCTGCAGCCTTTCAGGAACTGTCAGCCCTGGAGCCCCAGGAACATCTCAAGAGTGCAGAGGGGACAGAGAAGGTCACGTCTTCAGCTGGGCCTCTGCTCCTGAGCTGGGCCTGGCTCCTGGGACTGCGGGAGCCCGTGGCAACCTGGCAGATGCTGCAGGGAGACAGCTTTGTCCAGGAGCAGCTCCTCTTAAAGGAGGAGGAAGACTCAGGGCACTGCCTGCAGGCACCAGGGTGACATGAGTGACTCAGAAGTTAAAGACAGTTGGGAATGGGAGGACAGCTGAGAGCTCACTGCAGGGAGAAATCTTCACAGCCCTTCACACAGTAAGTCTCTGGCTGCAGGGCAACACTGCTGTGGTTCCTGGAGGGGTCTTCTGAAGCTGGCACCTTCCACAGCTGATAGGGTCTGCCAGCTTCTCCTGTTTGGCGCAGGTGGTGCTTTAGAGCAGGGATTCCCAGCCACGCCATCAGAGGGACAGGGCATCATGGCCACCTTTTCCCAGGGATGGTGCAGGGTTGTGAAGCCAGGGAGTGCACCCAGGTCTGCATGGGCTGTAATTGAGAGCAGTGTCCCTGCACCCCAGGGTGCTGTGAGCCTGGGGCAGTGACTCTGTCACCTGTGAGGGTCAGCACTCATCCTGCCTGGGGAACTCCCCACAGTGCTGTGGGGAGAAGCTCTGGGTGGAAGGAGCGACCCACTGACAGGGCAGGTTCATTCTCCTGTTGAGAGGGTGCTGTGTGGGTCAGATCTGCTCTCAGCTCTAGTTCACCTCCAGGACATTTTCTGAAGGAGCCTTTTCAAGAAGACAGTCATGGCAGGGGTTACCTCAAAGATAAGGAGCTTTCCTGAGTGTCTGTTTTCAGTTCCTACTGTTTTTTTTGGGGTGGGGGTGTATGGAAAAGGAGCTGTCAGGTTTGGACAAGAGACTGACACTCTTAGTCCTTTACACTGAGAGATCAAGAGGTCTGCGAGGAACCTCAGAAAGCCCTTTCCCCACTCTTCTGCCTACATAAAACAGCACCCTCACCTTCTCTGGCCTCATTAGTCTTTGTCTGACCTGCTTCCTACCACCTGCAAACACGGAGATGCCCTGAAACAGTGCCCTGCTGCTGGGTAATTTCTGTAGCGTAGAACAGAGTGCACAGAAGGTGGGATGAGGTCTGTGAGTGCTGTCAGGAAGGAGACATGGGACAGAGAAACATCTCCCAGGGGGAATAGCTCCAGGCAATGGAGATATGATTAGAGAAGGAAAGGAAAGTAGAAACATAAATGCTGTGGGAGGAGGAATTTGGAAAACTCCTGGTCAGTCCCTGCAACGCAGACATCTTCCTCTAAGCAAACACCCATGTCTCCTCTCCCACCCAGCAGAACCGCTGCCCTCAAGGCCATGGGAACCCAGCCGTGAGCCCCTTCCTTGGTAGCTGAGCTCCAGAAGAGGAGGTGTGTCTCTCCTGTGACTTTTCCATTTCCCACTGCACAACAAAGGGGCTGAGAGTGACTGTCCTGCAATCACAGAATCACAGAATCGCTGAGGTTGGAAGGGACCTCTGGAGATCATCTAGTCCAACCCCCCTGCTCAAGCAGGGTCACCTAGAGCACATTGCACAGGATTGCATCCAGGCGCGTTTTGAATATCTCCAGAGAAGGAGACTCCACAACCTCTCGGGGCAACCTGTTCCAGTGCTCTGTCACCCTCACAGTGAAAAAGTTTTTCCTCATGTTCAGATGGAACTGCCTGTGTTTCAGTTTGTACCCATTACCTCGCGTCCTGTCGCTCGGCACCACTGAAAAGAGTCTAGTCCCATCCTCTCGACACCCTCCCTTCAGATACTTGTACACGTTGATAAGATCTCCTCTCAGCCTTCTCTTCTCCAGGCTAAACAGGCCAAGCTCTCTCAGCCTTTCCTCATAAGAGAGATGCTCCAGTCCCCTAATCATCTTTGTGGCCCTTCGCTGGACTTGCTCCAGTAGTGCCACATCCCTCTTGTACTGGGGAGCCCAGAACTGGACACAGTAGTCCAGATGTGGCCTCAGCAGGGCTGAGTAGAGGGGGAGAATCACCTCCCTCTACCTGCTGGCAACACTCTTCCTGATGCACCCCAGCAGACCATTGGCCTTCTTGGCCACAAGGGCACATTGCTGCCTCATGCTTAACTTGGTGTCCACCAGCACTCCCAGGGCCTTCTCGGCAGAGCTGCTTTCCAGCAGGTCAACCCCCAACCTGTACTGGTGCATGGGGTTATTCCTCCCCAGGTGCAGGACCCTGCACTTGCCTTTGTTGAACTTCATGAGGTTCATCTCCGCCCACCTCTCCAGCCTGTCCAAGTCTCTCTGAATGGCAGCACAGCCCTCTGGGGTATCAGCCACTCCTTCCAGTTTTGTATCGTCAGCAAACTTGCTGAGGGTGCACTCTGTGCCTTCATCCAGGTCACTGATGAAGAAGCTGAACAGGATTGGACCCAATTTTGACCCCTGGGGGACACCGCTAGCTACAGGCCTCCAACTAGACTCTGCGCCACTGATCACAACTCTCTGAGCTCTGCCATTCAGCCAGTTCTCGATCCACCTCACTGTCCACTCATCTAGCCCACACTTCCTGAGCTTGTCTATGAGGATGTTATGGGAGACAGTGTCAAAAGCCTTGCTGAAGTCAAGGGAGACAACATCCACTGCTCTCTCCTCATCTACCCAGCCAGTCATTCCATCATAGAAGGCTATCAGGTTGGTTAAGCATGATTTCCCCTTGGTGAAGCCATGCTGACTACTCCTGATCACCTTCTTTTCCTCCACATGCTTGGAGATGGCTTCCAGGATGAGCTGCTCCATCACCTTTCCAGGGATGCAGGTGAGGCTGACTGGCCTGTAGTTCCCTGGGTCCTCCTTCTTGCCCTTTTTGAAGACTGGGGTGACATTGGCTTTCTTCCAGTCTTCAGGCACCTCTCCTGTCCTCCATGACCTTTCAAAGATGATGGAGAGTGGCTTAGCAATAACGTCCGCCAGCTCCCTCAGCACTCGTGGGTGCATCCCATCAGGGCCCATGGATTTGTGGGTGTCAAGTTTGCTTAAATGGTCTCTAACCCACTCCTCCTCCACCAAGGGAAAGTCTTCCTCTCTCCAGACTTTCTCTCTTGCCTCCAGGGTCTGGGGCTCCTGAGGGCTGGCCTGAGCAGTCAAGACTGAAGCAAAGAAGGCATTCAGTAACTCTGCCTTCTCTGCATCCTTCATCACCAGGGCACCCACCCCATTCAGCAGCGCGCCCACATTTTCCCTAGTCTTTCTCTTACTGCTGATGTATTTGAAGAAGCCCTTCTTGTTGTCCTTGACATCCCTTGCCAGATTTAATTCCAAATGGGCCTTAGCCTTCCTCATCACATCCCTGCATACTCTGACAATGTTTCTATATCCCTCCCAAGTGGCCTGTCTCCCTTTCCACTTTCTGTATACTTCCTTCTTCTGGCTGAGTTTTGCCAGGAGCTCCTTGCTCATCCATGCAGGTCTCCTACCTCCTTTGCTTGACTTCCTACTCATAGGGATGCACTGCTCTTGAGCCTGGAGGAAGTGATGTTTGAATATTAACCAGCTCTCTTGAACGCCCCTTCCTTCTAGGGCCCTAACCCATGAGATTCCTCCAAGTGGGTCCCTGAAGAGGCCAAAGTTTGCTCTCCTGAAGTCCAGGGTTGCGATCCTACTTCGTGCCCTGCTGCCTCCTCGCAGGATCCTGAACTCCACCATCTCATGGTCACTGCAGGCAAGGCAGCCCCCGACCTTCACATCTTCAACCAGTCCTTCTTTGTTTGTTAGTACGAGGTCCAGCAGCACACCTCTCCTTGTTGGCTCCTCCACCACCTGTGTCAAGAAGTTGTCACCAATGCTCTGCAGGAACCTCCAGGACTGTTTGTGCCTAGCTGTGTTGTCTTTCCAGCAGATATCGGGGTGGTTGAAGTCCCCCATGAGAACCAGGGCCTGGGATCGGGAGGCTACTTCCAGCTGTCTACAGAAGGCCTCATCGACTTCCTCTTCCTGATCAGGTGGCCTGTAGTAAACACCCACAACAGTGTCACCCATGCTAGCCTGCCCTTTCATCCTTACCCATAAGCTCTTGACTCGCTCTTCATCCACCCCTAGGCACAGCTCAATACATTCCAGTTGCTCTCTCACATAAAGAGCAACTCCACCACCTCGCTTTCCTGGCCTGTCTTTCCTAAAAAAGCACGTAGCCATCCATGACAGCACTCCAGTCATGCGAGCTATCCCACTATGTCTCTGTAATGGCAATGAGATCATGGCCCTGCGACCGCACACATATCTCTAGTTCTTCCTGTTTGTTCCCCATGCTGCGTGCATTGGTGTACAGGCATTTCAGAGAGGTGATGGAGCATGCAGGTTTCCCAGGAGGGGTGCAAGAGGATCCTCCATAGCCACATCCCATGTGCACTTCCCTGGCTGCATTCACCTGTTGGAGGCATCCCGACTTGAGCAGTCTTTTGCCAGCTACCCTGGCAGTATAACTCTCCCCTTCCCCTGTCTTTCCTAGTTTAAAGCCCTCCTTACCAGGTTGGCCAACCTGTTGGCAAAGACACGCATGACCCGCTTAGTGAGGTGGATCCCATCTCTCGCCATCAGTTGTCGATCTTCAAACAGGGTCCCATGGTCATAGAAACCAAAACCCTGTTGCCAACACCAGCGGTGCAGCCAGCTGTTAACTTGGAAAGTCCATCTCCTCCTCCTCTCATCCATCCCCCTCACTGGCAGGATCGAGGAGAAGATGACCTGGGCTCCCAGACCCTTGACCACCATCCCCAGAGCTCTGAAATCCTGCTTGATGGTCTCCAGTTTGCCCTTGGTGTCATTGGTGCCCACATGGAAGAGCAGGAGTGGGTAATAGTCCGAAGAATGGACGAACCTTGGCAGTCTTTCCATGACATCTCTCACACGAGGCCCTGGCAGGTCACAAACCTCTCTAGACATGAGGTCAGGTTGGCAGATAGATGCTTCCGTCCCCTGCAGCAGGGAGTCCCCCACAACAATCACCCGCCGCTTTTTCCGGGCGTTCCAGCAAGGCACAGGGTCTGTTGTCCCAGGTACTTCCCTTGCAGCCATGCCCATCTCCTCCTCATCCTGGAGGGCGCTAAACCTATTCTTCAGCTGCAAGACTTTGGGAGGAGTAGGAGCCTTTCTCTTCCCACGAGCAGTGACCAGTTTCCAGCCTTCTTCTATGATGTTATGATGTACCATTTCATACAGCACAGAGCCCTCTGGCAACTCCACTGCTGTGGGGGGTGGGACTCCCAAAGCTGCACAGTCTCTGAGAATACCCTGTCTATCTCTTGCTCTGCTTCTTGGATGCTGCGCAGCCTACTGACGTCCTCCCGTAACTCCCTTACCTGACAACACAACTCGTCAACAGCAGCACACCTCCTGCAGGAGAGCTGACTGCCAGCCCAGGCCTCCCGGAGAGGCCCCAAGCACTCCCTGCAGCCTGAGACCTGTAGAGCTGCATCTACTGTCAGAGGGTCGGTCTGGGTCCAAGCCTCTGACACAGCAACTCCAACAGACACTACGGAACGTGCTCTGAGGCGTGTCACAACCATACTTGAGGAAGCGTCCATCACAGGGAACAGAAACGAAGGTACCTTCATGCGCCCTTCTGCACGAACTGCTGCGCAAACTGCTGCGTCTGTTCGCTGCCTCTGTTAGCTGCACTCACTTGTGGCTCAGTGCCTGATGGGCCAGTGCTAAGGCCATGGCTGCTGCTTTTAATTGTGAGGTCACTTGTGCCTCAGAGCCTGATAGGCCAGCGCTAGTCCCATGGCTGCTGTTTGTGGTTGTGAGGTCACTTGTGCCTCAGTGCCTGATAGGCCAGTGCTAGGTTCTTGGCTGTTTTTTTCACTTGTGAGGTCACTTGTGGCTCAGTGCCTGATAGGCCAGTGCTAGGCGCATGGCTGCTGTTTGTGGTTGTTATGTCACTTGTGGCTCAGTGCCTGATAGGCCAGTGCTAGGCGCATGGCTGCTGTTTGTGGTTGTGATGTCACTTGTGGCTCAGTGCCTGATAGGCCAGTGCTGGTCATGTGGCTGCTGTTTGTGGTTGTGAGGTTGGTTGTGGCTCAGGACCTGATAGGCCAGTGGTTGACATGTGGCTGCAGTTTATGGTTGTGAGGTCAGAACCTCTCTTCTTTCAAGTTCTGCCCATTGTCACTTGTCCTCCCACCATGCACCATGGTGAGGAGCCTGGCTCCATCTTCTTGGTGTCCTCCTTGTAGCTATTGGAAGGCTGCTATGAGGTCCATCCAAAGACATCTCTTCTCCAGGTTGAACAAGCCCTGTGTCTTCATAGTGCTCCAGCTCCCCAACTATCTTGAGGGCCATCTGCCAAACCCGCTCCCAGATACCAACCTCTTTCTTTTTCTGGGGACCCAAACTGGATGTAGTACTCTATACATGGTCTAATAAATGCTGACTAGAGGAGCATCGTCATTTACTTCCACCTCCTGCCTGTGCTCCTGGTCATACAGCCCAAAGTGCTTTTTGGCCTTCTTTGCTGCCAAGCAATGATTCTGGCTCATATTTTGCCTCCTGTCCACCAGGACCCTCAGGTCCTTTTCCACAGACCCGTTCTCCAGGCACTCAGGCCCCGGCTTGTAACACCGTGGGATGTTGGTCTATCCCAGGTGCAAGACCTGGTGTTTCTGCTCGCTGAATTTAGTGAGATTTCTGAAGCTTATTCCTCCTGCCTATCTAGGTCCCTCTGAATAGCAGCTCTCAAGCATATGCCTGGTCTTCCCCTTCCAGTCTGGGGCAATCTAGAAGCATGCTGAGTGTTGCCTCCTCTGTGTTACTAAGATGACAAACAGGGCAGGTTCGTGGAGAGATCAGTGGTGCTCCACTGCTCTCTTGGCTCCAGGAAGAGTACTGCCCATTCACCACTGCCCTCTGAGCCCCATCATCCAAGCAGCTTTTTACCCATCTGGTTGTCTATCCCTCTAGACAGTAATGTTCTAACTTGTATACAAGAATATTGTGGGAGACAGTGTCAAACACCTTGCTAAAGTCCAGATAAAAGTCATTTACTCTTCTCCAGCTGCAGATACAGTTATTTAATCATAGAAGTCAGTCATGTTGGTGAGGCACAGTTTACCCTGGGTAAATCCATGCTGACTGTTCCCTATCACCTTCTTCTCCTTCATGTGCCCAGAAATGTGCTGCAAGAGGATTCACTCCATGACATGCTCCTCACCAAAGAGAGCCTGAACTGCCTGCAGCTTCCCAGGTAGTCCTGTTGGCCTTTTTTGAAGATGGATGTAACATTTGCCTTTCTCAAGTTATTGGGATCTCGCCCAGTCTACACAACCTTTCCAAGATAATAGCGAGTGACCTTGCTATGACAGCAATCAGCTCTCACAGCACCCTCGTATGCAGCCCATCCAACCCCACTGACTTGCATAGTTTGTTCTCGCTAACGTCATCCGCTGCTGGTTGTTTTTCTCCTCAGGAGTCCTGACTCCAGGCACAACAGCCTGGGAGACCTTGTTGGTGAAAACTGAAGCTAACCACGCATTGATTTCTTCAGACCTATCTGCATCTGCTGTTACTACATTCCCTGCCCCATTCAGCAGTGAGCCCACCTTCTCCTTTTTCTTCTTACTGAAGCAGTAGCAGCTCATCCTCATGCTCTTGACATCCACCACAAGTGTCAATACTAGGGGTGCTATGGCTTCCCTAACACCACACCTACCTTGCCAGACAGTATTTCTAAATTCTTCCTTTGCAGCCTCTCCCTCCTTCCCCTTCCCCTATGCTGTCTTATTGCCCTGGAGCTCAGGCACAAGTTCCCTGTTTAGTCAAGGTGTTCCTCTGACATGTCTACTAGTTTTACTGAGTATTGCTATGAACCATTCCTGTGCTTGGCGGGTGCTGTCCTTGAAGGCCTCCTGCTTTTCCAGAGTTCCTGGGCCCTTTAGAACTGCCTTCCATGGGACCCCCCACCAGTCCCCTGGAGAGGACCAAGTCTGCTCCCCTGAAATCCACAGTCTGTAATCTGCTACAGTTCTTCCTCACTCCCTTCAGAATCTGGGACTTCATTTTTTCATGGTCACTGTAGGCAAGGCTGACGCTGACTATCCCATCCCCAATCGGTTCCTCCTTGTTGCAATTTCCACATCCAGGAAAGCATCATTCTTATGGGCCCATCGTGCAGCTGTGCTAAGAGGTTGTCCCTGACACCTTCCAGAAACCTCCAGGACTCCTTAAGCACTCTGCTGTTTGGCCTTCCAGTGAATGTCAGGGAGAAAAAGGTCTCCTGATAAGAACCAGAGCCTGTGATGCACAGATTTCCTCAGGTTGCTTAAGGGAGACTGTGTGCACTTCCTCACCCTGATCAGGTGGTCACAATGTCACCCTTCCTCTCATGCTCACCCACAAGCTCTCACTCAACCCCTGACCATCCCATGGAAGAGCTCCATACATCTGAGCTGGCCCTTCACACAAAGGGCATCCTCCCTCCTCATCTTCCTTAAACAGTCTCTCCTGAAGGTCTTGTGCCCTGCTTTTATAGCCCTCCAGTTGTGTGAGTGATCCCACCACATCTCAGTCATTCCATCAATGCTGTAGTCCTGTGACAGCCTGTGCATCTCCATCTGCTCCTGTCTGTGCTCCCAGGCTGCATGCACTTGTGTACACTTGGGCTGCAGAGCCTCAGCTGAGACACAGAGCATGGATTGGTTGTGGTGAAACATGCTGCCAAGAGCCAAGGGCACCATGTGTGCAGTGGCTCCACTTCAGAGCAGAGGCATGCTGGCATAGATAGCAGGTGGCAATGTGATGGTGAAATGAGGTTCCAACAGAGCTGGGCTGTGCAGAAATGGCAGGAAAGGGCTTTGATGCCTGAGCTGATTTGTAGCACTATGGGGCCCGTGACAGAGGTGAAGCGATCTCCAGGAAGGACAAGGTGCCACTGAAGAGTGGGGACCGTGGTGTGATGCGCCTCCCATCTATGCAGGACAGTTGGATGTAGACGTGATGGACTTTGCCTCAAGGCAGTGGTGGCATTCATTTATTTGGGCACAGGCAGGAAACCTGAGGTGCCCTGGGGCACTTGCCCAGCAACCACTCCAAAAGGACATGGCTTTCCTGTAGGTCCCATGCTGCACCTGCTAGAGACATGTGGTTGTGCTGGACATGCCAAGCATCTGACATGATGCTGCTGGGCTATTTTTTGTCACTGAATCCAGTGTCTGCGCTGAATTACATCAGCTGTTTGCAATGTAGAGATCTGCATGATTACTTTAGTCTGCCTCAGTGAACATCTCCCAGGAGGAGGGAGTGCAAAGGAGAAATGAAGTCACACCTTCAGCTAGGCCACTCTTCCTGAGTGGGGCCAGTCTGCTGGGACAGAGGGAGCTCATGGCAACAGGTCAGCACTGCTGAGAGACAGCTCTGTCCAGGAGCAGTTCCTCTGCAAAGAGCAGCAGGGCTCCAGGCTCTGCCTGCTCTTGCTGACATAAGATGGGAGAAGACAGAGAGAAGTGAAAGGCAGTGTGGAGTGGGAGGAGAGAGGAGAGCTCACGGAGGGACAAATCTCCACAGCCCCTGACACGGTGAGTCTTTGGCTGCAGAGCAATACTACTGGGGTTCTTGAAGGGGTCTTCTAAAACCATCTCATCTCATGACTGATAGTTTTTTTAGGATGTCCCACCCGGCTTCTCCAGTGCAGAGGAGGAGGAGGTGCTTCAGAGCAGGGATTCTCAGCCACACTGTCAGAGGGACAGGTCATGCTGCTACCTTCTCCCAGGGATGCTGCAGGGGTGTGAAGCCAGAGAGTGCACCCAGGACTGCACCGGGACTGTAATTCGGAGCAGTGTCCCTACACCCCAGGGTGCTGTGTGCCTGAGGCAGTGACTCTGCCGCCTGTGAAGGTCAGCACTCAGCCTGCCCGGGGAATTCCTCACGGTGCAGTGGGGAGAAGCTCTGGGTAGGAGGATCGACCCCCAGTCCTGAAGACTGTGGGTGGTAAGGGATATGTAGGCTTTTCTCTATTCCCAGTGATTTATATAATTGGTTGATTATGTTTGCTGTAAAATGGGCACCCCTGTCGGAATCAATGGCTTCTGGAACCCCATACCTGGGTATGATTTCTTTTAGTAAGGCTTTTACTACCCCTCCTGCATCGGCCTTCCTTGTTGGGAAAGCCTCTACCCAGCCTGATAACTGATCTATTATCGCTAACAAGTGTTTGTACCCATTGGCAGCCAGCATATCCGCATAATCTACTTGTAGCCTTTGAAAAGGGAAGTAGGCTCACTGTCGCCCCCCCTAACTCTGAGCTTGCTTTCCTGCTCGAGAACTTTTGGCAGGTCGGGCAGCTCTTGGTTATCCTTTTCGCAGCAGCATAAATTCCTGGAGCTGCCCATACTTTTTGTACCTGCTTAGCTACTGCCTCTGTTCCCCCATGAGCTTTATCGTGCAACCACCTAGCCACAGTAATTTCATATTTCTTTCATAGAATTGGTTTTCCTCCAATTGTCCATATTCAGTCCTCATTTTGTTTTGTTTCCCACTTTTCCCATTGTTTTTTCTCTTCTGCTAAGCAGTCTTTTTCATACATGGTTTGGGGGGTCGATTAAATTTGGCCATTTGCTCTGGTCCATCATTGGAATTGCGACCATACAGTCCCTCAAAAGTCGTCAGGCTGCTGCCTTTGCAGCGGCGTCAGCTAAAGCATTTCCTTTACTAATTTCTGCAGTGTCTTTAGTATGGGCTGGGCAGTGTATTACAGCAATTTCTTTGGGCAGTTGGACTGATTCTAGCAAATTATGTATTTCTTCTCCATTAGCTATTTTCTTTCCTGATGATGTAAAAAATCCTCATTCTTTCCATAACATCCCAGTTGCATGACATACTCCAAATGAGTATTTTGAGTCGGTATATACATTTACTTGCAGGTGCTCACCTATCTTTGCTGCTTGGGTTAATGCTATTAATTCTGCCCCTTGAGCGCTTAAAGGCGAGATAAGGGATTAGCCTCAAGTACCTCAAAGAAGTTGGTGACAGCATAGCCTGAATGGCGTTTTCTGTCCAAATAAAAGGATGATCCATCTGTAAACAGAACTAAGTCTGGGTTTCCCAAAGGTTCATCTTGGAGATCCTCCTGGGGCTTGCTCGAGTTGACAACCACCTGTTCACAGGAATCAGGAGGCTCTCCATTTTCAGATAGAGGCAATAGTGTCGCTGGATTTAAGATGTTGCATCCCTTTAAGGTCACATTATCTGCGAGTAATATTATTAGTTCATAGCGGTGAGCTCTCTGTGGGGACAGTGCTTGAGTAGCGTGTTGTTTCATTAACAGCTCTACTTCATGTGGCACATACACAGTCACTGGGTGACCCAGAACTACAGGTCATGTTTTTTCAATAAGGGCTGCTGTAGCTGCTATCGCTCTGATGCATCCTGGAGTGCCTTTGGTTACCGCATCTAGCTGGGTGGAGTAATAGGCCACTGGCCTATGGTGAGGACCTAGCTTTTGGTGAGTACTCCACTTGCTACTCCCTGTCATTCATGAACGAATAATTCACATGGTTTACTATAATCTGGTAGTCCAAGAGCCGGGGCTGAGACCAACGCCCCTTTTACAGATGTAAAAGCTTTCTCTTTTTCTGGACTCCAGGTCAAAGGCTCTATCTCCTCCTTATTTGTTGCTTGGACCAAAGGTTTGCTAAGTTCTTCCAAGCCAGAAATCCATGGTCGGCAAAATCCTACAGCTCCTAAAAATCCCCTACGTTGCTTTTTCGTTACAGGACAAGGCATATCAAGAATTGTCTTTACTTGTTCTGGATCAATTAATCTGTGCCCTTCCTTCAACATAAACCCCAAATATTTTACCTCTCGCTGACACAGCTGGAGCTTGGATGGAGATGCTCGATGCCCTTTCTCTGCAAGAGCATTACACAGAGAAATAGTGTCTTTCAAACATGTCTCATAATCTTTACTTGCTAATAACAAATCATCCACATGTTGTAATAACACTGAACATCCTGGAAGTTTGATATCTGCAAGATCATTTTTAAGTATATGCAAAAAAAGAGTCTAGAAAGGAAAGCTGAGGGGTGTTCCTCAGGTTGTTGCTGACACTCCCTTATTTTAGACCAATTCGCACTCTTTTGGCCTGCCAAATGTATAGCTGCTTCTAAGCCTTGTCTGGCTAATTGCAACTGCCAGTAATCTGCCTCTACATTATGATTCCACCTGGGGTCCACAATTGGCCAGGCCATTCGAGCAGCCACAACACCCCCTCTCCTGCCCAGTGACGGTTTGCATCCAGAATTGAGTGTTTTTCATCTGGAGTGAACATGCCTTCAAGGAGCATTTGCACATCCCCCAGGTAGGATCTGTCAGAGTGGGAGATGGACCCTGAGTAACGATTGAGTCTCAATGTGAGTATGATCGTTCTCCCTTTATTCAAGTTCTTACAGAGTATATATAGACAGGAAATAAGAGCATGTGCTAGTGATAGCTATATGATTGGCTCACAGTCTCCGTTCACGCACCTAAAGCGGATATACGATTGGTGCAGGATTGCTGTTCACGCGGAGAAGTCTGTCGACATTTATTGGACCTGGTCCCGCTTTGACTTGTTTACCACTGCTAGGCTTTCTCCCTTTGTAATGGTCAAGGACTGACTGTTCAAGGACAGCTCGCATAGATGTGGGATCCTCCCCCCATCGTGAAGACAGGATTGCTCACTTCTATAAGATCATGCCCTTTCTCGCTTAACCATTCTTCCACAGGATCATAGGCCCGCACTATTCCTCTTACAATTTGTAACACTTTCTTGGCATCTTCTCTAAGCCTGGCAGTTTGTTGACTCCATGCAATCCAATCTTGGGGCCCCCAGGGTCAGTAAATTTGCATTGTAGCCACCCGAGGTACTTCGTCCGGACCTGGCAGGGGCACTCCTGGCACAGGAACGACATGCAAAGGGGTCTGAAAGGCAGAGGTGGAAGGAAAGGAGGGTATAGAGAAGTTGAAGCAGAGGATGGTGCATAGGGTGGAGCAGTTTCCACAAGTGTTTTAGCAGCCGAACTACTTTCAGCATTCTGAGAAAACTTTTCCCCTCCTTTTCTAGGTGCTTCTTTTCATCTAGCAAATGCCCAACTGTCCCATACATACCAATAATCCATTTCCCTGGGGAACCTATCCTCCAAATGGTGACGCAGGAAAGTTAACTCCTGATAATCAAAGGTCCCTGCAGTGGCCATCGTTCCACCAGGTCACCGTCCTTTGTCAGGAACGGCCAATCCTCCTGACATAGTTGGATCAACCTTGTTTTTTTCTTAGGTTCTTGGTACCATCAATCTTACTGCAGTTTTGCAAAATTTTGGCTAAGGGCGTCCCCTTTTCTATGCCGAACTTATTTCCCATTGTGATCACTCTCTCTCTCTCTCTCTCTCTCTCTCACTCTCTCTCTTGGAACTGCACTCACACCACCCGAGTCTTTGACTGCTAGCACTGCTGTCCCTTCGCAGCGGGTGGCTTTGTCAGCCAACGGGTGCCCCCTTTGGTTCCCAGGTCATACGCACTCACACAGTCACAGTCCCAGGTGCTAACCACACTCACACTAGTCAGCTGGTGTTTGCGGGGCGCCTTACACTGATCAGGCTGCGCACTGCCCCTTTTCTGTCCAAATCAAGATGGGACTCGAACCCTCTCAAATCCTGGGGGTGGGACTCAACCCCACCCTCCTCAAATTTAGTACCTGGTACGCCTTACGGTGATCAGACTGCAAAGCCCTTACAGTGCACTTTGTTACCAAACCAGAATTTAGAATTTAGGCAGGAATTTAAGACTCACCCTCTCGGTGCCTCCCGTTGCCAAAGATCCCAGGTGAACTCACCCGATGGCACCAGATAAATGCTAGAGACGAAAGGCCCCGACAGTTGTCACCTAGGGTCTCATCTGGGGTGCCATATTGTTATGGACAATTAGGCTCGCCGGCCACCATAACAGGGTCTGACCCTGGGTCCCCGCTGAGGCAGAAAATCGAAGTCAAATTGGAGCAAAATACATTTCAATGATGCACGTGCGGTAATTACAGCTCGAGCTGGGTGTCTCCGAAGAGGGACCCCGAACAAAGAAATCCCTGGGCAATTAAACCCTTACAATCTAAATTCCCCACCCCTTAAGCGATAAGTTTGGACCAGTAACATTTAGACCTGGGGACTTACCCTTCTTCACTGGGTTCCTTCATTATCTCTTAGGCAGTTTGCCTCTTTTCAAATTTTCAAGGTTGCAGCTTAAGCTGTTGGTCATAACTTCTCTGTCTTTCTGGCTTCAACCACCTCCGGGGCACTCCTTACTTAACTAGCTAAGAGTTCATCACCTGATCTAAGTGCGGCCTAAGGCTTCGGCAAATTTCACTACTCATGCTAATCAAGTTTATACAGGTAGTGTTAACACAAGCTTACATCTGCTTATGTTTGCATAAGTGAGAAGGACTAATAAATAATACACTACTACAGCCTAATGCCAGCAATTAACCCTACACAACTCCAGTCCAATAATCTCTAATAAAGTGACCTCACAATTGAAAAGAGCAGCCATGGGCCTAGCAGTGGCCTATCAGGCACTGAGCCACAAGTGACCTCACAACCACAAACAGCAGCCATGGGACCAGCAGTGGCCTATCAGGCACTGAGACACAAGTGACCTCACAACCACAAACAGCAGCCACATGACCAGCACTGGCCTATCAGGCACCGAGCCACAAGTGACCTCACAACCACAAACAGCAGCCATGCAACTAGCACTGGCCTATCAGGCACTGAGACACAAGTGATCTCACAACCACAAACAGCAGCCATACAACTAGCAGTGGCCTATCAGGCACTGAGACACAAGTGACCTCACAACCACAAACAGCAGCCATGCAACTAGCAGTGGCCTATCAGGCACTGAGCCACAAGTGACCTCACAACCACAAGCAGCCGCCATGCAACTAGCACTGGCCCATCAGGCACTGAGCCACAAGTGACCTCACAACCACAAGCAGCCGCCATGCAACTAGCACTGGCCTGTCAGGCACTGAGCCACAAGTGACCTCACAAACACAAGCAGCAGCCATGCAACTAGCACTGGCCTATCAGCCAATGAGCCACAAGTGACCTCACAACCACAAGCAGCAGACATGGGCCTAGCACTGGCCTATCAGGCACTGAGCCTCAAGTGACCTCACAACCACAAACTGCAGCCAAGCACCTAGCACTGGCCTATCAGTCTCTGAGCCACAAGTGACCTCACAACCACAAACAGCAGCCACATGACCAGCACTGGCCTATCAGGCACTGAGCCACAAGTGACCTCACAACCACAAACAGCAGAAATGGGCCTAGCACTGGTCTATCAGGCACTGAGCCACAAGTGACCTCACAAACACAAAGCGCAACCACGGGCCTAGCACTGGCCTATCAGGCACTGAGCCACAAGGGACCTCACAACCACAAAGAGCACCCACAGGACCAGCACTGGCCTATCAGGCACTGAGCCACAAGTGACCTCACAACCACAAACACAATCCACATGACCAGCACTGGCCTATCAGGCTCTGAGGAACAAGTGACCTCACAACCACAAACAGCAGCCATGGGCCTAGCACTGGCCTATCAGGAACTGAGACACAAGTGACCTCACAAACACAAACAGCAGCCATACAACTAGCACTGGCCTATCAGGCACTGAGCCACAACTGACCTCACAACCACAAGCAGCAGCCACAAGAGCAGCACTGGCCTATCAGCCAATGAGCCACAAGTGACCTCACAACCACAAACAGCAGCCATGGGCCTAGCACTGGCCTATCAGGCACTGAGCCACAAGTGACCTCACAACCACAAACAGCAGCCATACAACTAGCAGTGGCCTATCAGGCACTGAGCCACAAGTGACCTCACAACCACAAACAACAGCCATGGGACTAGGAGTGGCCTATCAGGCACTGAGGCACAAGTGACTTCACAACCAGAAATGCAGGAATGTGCTTGATGCTGTCTAATCAGATACTGAAGCAAAAGACACCTCACAAGTACAAAAAGGACCAATGTGGCTGCTGGTCGCCTAGCAGATACTTAGGCCGAATGACTCCACAAAGATAAACAGCAGGAATATGCAGCAAGCTGCACTGTCCGGTGCTCAGGCTGAAGTGACCTCACCATCAGCCATGAAGCCATATAGCTGTTCCTGGCCTCTTAGGCACTGAGGCACTATTGCCCTAAAGCAGCACAAACAGCAGCAATATGCATGCTGATCGCCAGTCACATACTGATACACAACTGACCACAAAAGCACAAACAGCAGCAATGGGCCTGCTCCCGGTTTATGAGGTGTTGAGACACAAGGCACCTCACCATCATCACCAAAGCTATGGGCATGCTGTTGGCCTACCGGGTTAAGAGGCACAAATCACCTCAGAAGCACAAATGGCATTCAATGTGCCTCCTGCTGCCCTTTCTGGGACCGAGTCACAAGGGATCTGAAAAGCGCAAACCTTCACAGAGGACAAGCTCACCTGGGCCACTCGCATGGCCCTTGATTATGCTGTTATCACTCCGTACAGAACAGTCTTCTGCAAACGGCTTTCATCTCCTGGCAAGACTTTCTCCAGGTCATGTGACAGCTCCACTCTGCCACCCTGCGCACAAATCACAAAAGGGAACAATTGGTCTTGCTTTTCCTTTAGTACCATCAAGTCCCAGCTGGGAGCCTTTGCACTGCAGCACCTGCACAATGACAGCAGGATGCCACTTCCACTCCTAGTGCCAAGGTACAGAGATCAGCTGAGGGAGCAGCTGCGCTGGAAAGCGTTTCTGACACTGTCAGATCAAATCAGCACTGCACCAGGCATCAACCTGATGCCAGACCTCTGCTCTGCCACCTACTCTACAAACACACTGTCTCTGCCCCACACAGCTGCCTCTTCTGCTACATACAACCAAGTGCCAGCAAGAAGAGATGCATGCAGGACACTCGCCACTTGCACACTCCCCAGCCACTGCTCTGCTCACTGCCTTCCCTTGGCTCCGCAATCCAGACACACAGGCAAGCTCCTGTGGTAACACCACAAGGTGGCCAAGGCACTCTAGGCTCACAAGGCCTCTGCAAATGAGCAGCACAAGATCAGGCACAGAGCTGCCTCCTTGGGTGATGCTGCTCTTTTCAGAGGGAAGGATCCTGCTTGCTTTGGGCACAGCACGCTGCTGCTTTCCACCCCCATCCCCTCACAAACCTCCAGCTAGGGTTTAGGCGGATGGGGATTCTGTTTAGTAATACAAAAGTTACAGATAGAATGCAGAAACATTTGAGAGTCCTGAAGGCCTCCTGAGCCCAAAGTAACCTCGCTTCCTTTCCTTTAGTTACTTGGACAAGGAGCCCCAGGGAAGGGAAAAAGGGGGCAGAGGCTTTGACAAGAGGCCCAAGCAATGAGACAGCCCCACACTGGACGTCTGCTGAAATGCCAGCTGTCCTGGCTGCGCAGCCTCTGCAGCAGCAGTCCAGGTGCCACAGCTGGCTTCACAGAGCACGGAGGGCTGGGTGACACGGCCAACCTGGCCCTGGGCACATCTTCACCCCTCACAGAGCCAGGAGCCCAAGAGCTCTGAGACTTCCTCAGGTCAAGCCACAGAGGCTTTGAGGCACTCACACAAAGGCACTCAAGACATGCTGGCATCTATTATAAGGGTCTTGGACTCATCCTATATGGCATCACAACCTCCTACGAAAAGGAGAGGGCACAATAGCATTTGCCGTGTGGGCTGGCAGTAACAGCATTTATGGGAG
The DNA here is from genome assembly GCF_036417845.1 of Apteryx mantelli. Classification (NCBI taxonomy): domain Eukaryota; kingdom Metazoa; phylum Chordata; class Aves; order Apterygiformes; family Apterygidae; genus Apteryx; species Apteryx mantelli. Next base: position 6,464,377 of record NC_089997.1, read on the forward strand.
GAGGAATTTTCAGCACAGCAGAGGTACCAGGAGGTGAACCCACACCCCAAGTCACCCATGGAAGCCAGGCGCATTTATGGAAGCCTTCGCATCCGTAGGTAGCCTCTTCTCATCCACTTGCAGCTGCTTTCACAGAGGGATCACGATGTTGGCCAAGATGTTGACAGGCACAGGGACACACCCTGGCACCCTGCCTCCACCCTCAGGGGCTCTAGGACTGCACTGGGAACCTCATGAGTGGAGCAACCTAGAAAGAAAGAAAGAAAGAAAGAATCGAGTGTTACTGGCAGTTCTGCTGGCTTTACATAGTCACAACAGTCAGGGGCCAATGTCTCCCCTCTATGCTGAGCTGTATTGGTGAGAACACAGCCATCAGGACCACCGAGATGTTCTACCCCTCTATTTGGCACAGGTGACACCATGTCTGTATACCAGCTCCTGTTTGGGCTCTCCAGGTCTGCAAAGGCACTAACACACAGCAGGGAGTCCAGCACAGGGACACCAAGATGGTCAGGGGCTGCAGTGTGGGGCGTATAAGGAGAGGCTGCGAGAGCTGGCTTTGTTCAGCCTAGACAAGAGAAGGCCAAGGGGGATCTTCATGCTGTGCACAGCTACCTTATGGAGGGCACAGAGAAGATGGAGCCAGATTTTCTTGGAGGTGCACACTAAGAGCAAGAGAGGAAACAGGGACATATTGGACAATGGGAAATTCTTCTTAGATGTTAAGAAGAAACCTTTTTCTCCGTGAGGGTGGTCAAGCTGTGTCACAGGGATCCAGAAAGGTTCCCAGATCTCCATCCTTGGAGATAATCAAAACTCCACTGGAAAAGGCCCCAAGATACCTCCTCTACTGGCACCTGCCTTGAGCAGGGTGTTGGAGCCCTACCTCCAGATATCTCCCCCATTGCAGTCTCAAGGAATCTGCTATTCTGAGACTCTTGCCAAAGGGACCAGTGGCTTTGGAAATGCCACCTCCACCACAGACCAAGGACAGGGGTCTCAGAGCCACCCATCGCCCTCAGAGGCCTGAATTCTTGTGAGGGGGCATCTCCCCTCTCTGCAAGGGTCTGCGTAGGAACAAAGTCGATAAATGGCAATGACTGCTTTGATTATCTCTCTGAGGGATAGGAATGGATTAGCGTCTGAGATGGGAAGATGCAATGAGGGTCCAGATTCAACAGGAAGCCTTTAAGGAGGGAGAAGAGAACTTTCTCTAGGGCAGTCAGTAAAAGCCCAAAGACTCACGGAAGCATCAAGACCTACCCAAACTGCAAGCCTGAACCTCATCTGACAGAAACCACTACACTATGAGCATCCCTGCCTCGCACCACGATGCTCCAAGGAGGGAACACAGTCACCAACAGTCCTCACCCAGGTCTCCCAGAAGGACACCGCGATGGCATGCTGGGCTCTGGGAGCAGAGCACTGCTCTCTCCACCCACCTCCTCCCATGCTGAGCAGCAAAACACTGGGGCCACCTCCCTGATCCACCACAGGGCATCTCGCACTGGAACACACCGCTACCCCTGCACCTCACAGAGGGTTGGCAGTCAACACGCGCCTCTGCATCAGCAACACACAGGGCACAGCACCACACAGGGCAGCAGGCAGGGCACCCCCAAGCACCCCACAACACACAAAGCCCAAGTCTCCAGACCTTCCATTCCCTTCTAGTCACAGAATCACAGAATCACAGAATCGATGAGGTTGGAAGGGACCTCTGGAGATCATCTAGTCCAACCCCCCTGCTCAAGCAGGGTCACCTAGAACATGTGGCACAGGATCGTGCCCAGGCGGGTTTTGAATATTTCCAGAGAAGGAGACTCCACAACCTCTCGGGGCAACCTGTTCCAGTGCTCTGTCACCCTCACAGTGAAAAAGTATTTCCTCATGTTCAGATGGAACTGCCTGTGTTTCAGTTTGTGACCGTTGCCTTGTGTCCTGTCACTGGGCACCACTGAAAAGAGTCTGGTCCCATCCTCTTGACACGTCCCTTCAGATACTTGTACACGTTGATAAGATCTCCTCTCAGCCTTCTCTTCTCCAGGCTAAACAGGCCAAGCTCTCTCAGCCTTTCCTCATAAGAGAGATGCTCCAGTCCCCTAATCATCTTTGTAGCCCTTCGCTGGACTTGCTCCAGTAGTGCCACATCCCTCTTGTACTGGGGAGCCCAGAACTGGACACAGTAGTCCAGATGTGGCCTCAGCAGGGCTGAGTAGAGGGGGAGAATCACCTCCCTCTACCTGCTGGCAACACTCTTCCTCATGCACCCCAGGATACCATTGGCCTTCTTGGCCACAAGGGCACATTGCTGCCTCATGCTTAACTTGGTGTCCACCAGCACTCCCAGGTCCTTCTCGGCAGAGCTGCTTTTCAGCAGGTCAACCCCCAACCTGTACTGGTGCATGGGGTTATTCCTCCCCAGGTGCAGGACCCTGCACTTGCCTTTGTTGAACTTCATGAGGTTCCTCTCCGCCCACCTCTCCAGCCTGTCCAAGTCTCTCTGAATGGCAGCACAGCCCTCTGGTGTATCAGCCACTCCTCCCAGTTTTGTATTGTCAGCAAACTTGCTGAGGGTGCACTCTGTGCCTTCATCCAGGTCATTGATGAAGAAGTTGAACAAGACTGGACCCAGGACTGACCCCAGGGGACACTGCTAGCTACAGGCCTCCAACTAGACTCTGTGCCGCTGATCACAACTCTCTGAGCTCTGCCATTCAGGCAGTTCTCAATCCACCTCACTGTCCACTCATCCAGTCCACACTTCCTGAGCTTGTCTATGAGGATGTTATGGGAGACAGTGTCAAAAGCCTTGCTGAAGTCAAGGGAGACAACATCCACTGCTCTCCCCTCATCTACCCAGCCAGTCATTCCATCCTAGAAGGCTATCAGATTGGTTAGGCATGATTTCCCCTTGGTGAAGCCATGCTGACTACTCCTGATCACCTTCTTTTCCTCCACATGCTTGGAGATGGCCTCCAGGATGAGCTGCTCTATCACCTTTCCAGGGATGGAGGTGAGGCTGACTGGCCTGTAGTTCCCTGGGTCCTCCTTCTTGCCCTTTTTGAAGACTAGGGTGACACTGGCTTTCTTCCAGTCCTCAGGCACCTCTCCTGTCCTCCATGACCTTTCAAAGATGATGGAGAGTGGCCTAGCAATGACATCCGCCAGCTCCCTCAGCACTCGTGGGTGCATCCCATCAGGGCCCATGGATTTGTGGGTGTCAAGTTTGCTTAAATGGTCTCTAACCCACTCCTCCTCCACCAAGGGAAAGTCTTCCTTTCTCCAGACTTTCTCTCTTGCCTCCAGGGTCTGGGGCTCCTGAGGGCTGGCCTGAGCAGTCAAGACTGAAGCAAAGAAGGCATTCAGTAACTCTGCCTTCTCTGCATCCTTTGTCACCAGGGCACCCGCTCCATTCAGCAGCACGCCCACATTTTCCCTAGTCTTTCTCTTACTGCTGATGTATTTGAAGAAGCCCTTCTTGTTGTCCTTCACATCTCTCGCCAGATTTAATTCAAAACGGGCCTTAGCCTTCCTTGTCACATCCCTGCATACTCTGACAATGTTTCTATAATCCTCCCAAGTGGCCTGTCCCCCTTTCCACTTATTGTATACTTCCTTCTTCTGGCTGAGTTTTGCCAGGAGCTCCTTGCTCATCCATGCAGGTCTCCTACCTCCTTTGCTTGACTTCCTACTCATAGGGATGCACCGCTCTTGAGCCTGGAGGAGGTGATGTTTGAATATTAACCAGCTCTCTTGAATGCCTCTTCCTTCTAGGGCCCTAACCCATGGGATTCCTCCAAGTAGGTCCCTGAAGAGGCCAAAGTTTGCTCTCCTGAAGTCCAGGGTTGCGATCCTACTTAGTGCCCTGCTGCCTCCTCGCAGGATCCTGAACTCCACCATCTCATGGTCACTGCAGGCAAGGCAGCCCCCAACCTTCACATCTTCAACCAGTCCTTCTTTGTTTGTTAGTACGAGGTCCAGCAGCACACCTCTCCTTGTTGGCTCCTCCACCACCTGTGTCAAGAAGTTGTCACCAATGCTCTGCAGGAACCTCCAGGACTGTTTGAGCCTATCTGTGTTGTCTCTCCAGCAGATATCAGGGCAGTTGAAGTCCCCCATGAGAACCAGGGCCTGGGATCGGGAGGCTGCTTCCAGCTGTCTGTAGAAGGCCTCAACGACTTCCTCTTCCTGATCAGGTGGCCTGTAGTAAACACCCACAACAGTGTCACCCATGCTAGCCTGCCCTTTCATCCTTACCCAGAAGCTCTCGACTCGCTCTTCATCCACCCCTAGGCAGAGCTCGATACATTCCAGTTGCTCTCTCACATAAAGAGCAACTCCACCACCTCGCTTTCCTGGCCTGTCTTTCCTAAAAAAGTACGTAGCCATCCATGACAGCACTCCAGTCATGCGAGCTATCCCACCATGTCTCTGTAATGGCAGTGAGATCATGGCCCTGCAACCGCACACACATCTCTAGTTCTTCCTGTTTGTTTCCCATGCTGCGTGCATTGGTGTACAGGCATTTCAGAGAGGTGATGGAGCATGCAGGTTTCCCAGGAGGGGTGCAAGAGGATCCTCCATAGCCACATCCCATGTGCACTTCCCTGGCTGCATTCACCTGCTGGAGGCATCCCGACTTGAGCTGTCTTTTGCCAACTACCCTGGCACTATAACTCTCCCCTTCCCCTGTCTTTCCTAGTTTAAAGCCCCCCTTACCAGGTTGGCCAGCCTGTTGGCAGACACGTGTGCCCCACTTAGTGAGGCAGATCCCATCTCTCCTCATCAGTTCTTTATCTTCAAACAGGGTCCCATGGTCGTAGAAACCAAAACCCTGTTGCCAACACCAGCGGTGCAGCCAGCTGTTAACTTGGAAAGTCCATCTCCTCCTCCTCTCATCCATCCCCCTCACTGGCAGGATTGAGGAGAAGATGACCTGGGCTCCCAGACCCTTGACCACCATCCCCAGAGCTCTGAAATCCTGCTTGATGGTCTCCAGTTTGCCTTTGGTGTCATTAGTGCCCACATGGAGGAGCAGCAGTGGGTAATAGTCCGAAGCGTGGACAAGCCTTGGCAGTCTTTCCATGACATCTCTCACATGAGCCCCTGGCAGGTCACAAACCTCTCTAGACATGAGGTCAGGTTGGCAGATAGATGCCTCCGTCCCCTGCAGCAGGGAGTCCCCCACAACAATCACCCGCCGCTTCTTCCGGGCGTTCCGGCAAGGCACAGGATCTGTTGTCCCAGGTACTTCCCTGGCAGCCATGCCCATCTCCTCCTCATCCTGGAGGGCACTAAACCTGTTCTTCAGCTGCAAGTCTTCGAGAGGAGTAGAAGCCTTTCTCCTCCTACGAGAAATAACCAGCTTCCAGCTGCCTTCTACAGTGTTATGTACCGTTTCACACGGCACAGAGCCCTCTGGCAACTCCACTGCTGTGGCAGGTAGGGACTCCTGGAGCTGTACAGTCTCCGAGAATACCCTATCTATCTCTTGCTCCACTTCTCGGATGCTGCGCAGCCTACTGACCTCCTCCCGTAACTCCCTTACCTGACGACACAACTCGTCAACAGCAGCACACCTCCTGCAGGAGAGCTGACTGCCAGCCCAGGCCTCCCGGAGAGGCCCCAAGCACCCCCTGCAGCCTGAGACCTGCGGAGCTGCATCTGCTGTCAGAGGGTCTAAAATGCTGCCATTCAGCTCCTGTGTGTGAATGGGCAGTGCGGGAGGACACACCAGTGTGCTTGCAGGGCAGATGCAGGTCTCCTGGGAAAGGCACGGGGACATGGAGGACGCAGAAGAGAAGAGCCCAGGTTGTTGCCTGTGTTGCATGGACACCCTGGGAAAGCTGCCCCAGGGCCATTGTCCCAGACCAGCCCCTCACATCACCCCTTTCCAGTGCTGGCTGCTCACCCCAGGCATGGGGTGGTGCATGGCCAGCTCTGTCCTCCTGCAGGTCTCTGTATCATGACGGAGGGAAAAGACCAGCTTTGCATGATCTCTCTTCTGCACCAGACCCCGGCAGATCCCAGAGCACGGCTGTCTGCTGACCCCCACGTGGGGCCCAGCCTGGGCTGGGCAGGGACTGAGTGCTCAGACCTCCCAGACTCTGGGGGATCATTTAACAGTCATTTAATAATAACCCTGCCCCACTGAGCAACAGACCCACATTTTCCTTAGCTGCCTTCCTTTTCCTGTGGATGTCCTGACAGGAGGCCTTCTCGTTGCCCTCTCCTTCCCTCACTGGTTCCAGCTCCATCCGAGCTCTGGCTTTCCTCACGCCATCCCTGTGTGCATGGACAAGGTCTTGATGCTCCCCCAGGGCAGCCCATGCCCCTTCCACTGTCTGTTCATGTCCACTCAAGCACCCTGAGGGCTGGTGCTGCTGCCAGGGCAGAGGTGGCTCTTCCAGAGCGGCTCTTCAAGGAGCTCCCCAGGGAAAAGCTGTGCCCAGCCACAGCCTCAGACCCAGCCACAGCGTGGCAGAGGAGAGCTGCCCTCTCCCAACCCACCCTGGTGGTGCCAGCCCCACCTCAACCCTCTTCTCCAAGGCTTCAGCACAGCCCTCGAGGGAGCTGGAGCTGCCTCGGCCCCCGGGGCAGTCTGGTGGCTGGAGGGTTTGACATGGGCACAGCAGCAGCAGTGTCGGGAGTAGGGAAATTGGGGTAAAGACCCCTGCCCTCAGCTGCACGGCCAGGGCACTGGACAGGTGATGCCTTTGTGGCCAGCCGGGCTCCAGGTTTGGGGTGGATGCCAGCTCGAGGGTAGGAACACCAGGATTTTCATGAGCTTCCAGTGCAGCCATGACTGTGGTGAAGGCAAGTGGGCAGACCCCGGCACATGCAACTGCAAAGGTCAGGGGTGGAAAAGTCAGTGTGGGGCTGGTGAAGGCCCTCCCTCTCCTTCCCATGGGGAAGGAAGTCCCCAGGTGATGCTGGACTCTGTTTTGGCTGATGGGAGGAGAGCACAGGGCAGGGTGGAAGAGGCAGACAGAGCCTCTCGGGGTGCATGAGGGAGTTTTCCAAAGCCCAGGGCTGAGCCAGGGACCTTTGGGTCTTCCCTCAACGCTCTCCCAGCCGGGTTCATTCTGCCCTGCCCTAGGAGCTCTCGTCCCTGTGTCAGCTGTGCTGGAGCAGAGGCCGAGGAGCTGGAGGTGCCTCAGGCCAAGCTGTGCCAGCCCTGGGAGCTGGCCCTGAGCATGCGGCAAGCCGAGACCCTTCTTGCATATCCTGTCCTGCTGGGAGGACAGCATGGGGATGGGGAACAGCCTGTGTCTGCCCAGGGGCAGTGCAGGACCTTTTGCAAGGGAGGTGACCGTGACAGCCACTGTGTGGCAGCAGAACCAGCTGCACCCCCTCCCTGCGGCCCCTGACACAGCCCTGCCCACCCCTGCCCCTGCCCAGATCCTGCCCCCTCACTCCCGGCCCCTTTCCTGGCACCACAGGAACCAGCTCTGCAGCCAGGAACTCCCCAACCCCTGGCCCTCCCCACCTTTCTCCATGCTGGGGATCCAGCCCCAGCCAGGCAGCAGGACGCCAGCCTCCCCCCGGCCCACCAGCCTGCTCCCCCCATGTCCCTTCTCTCTCTTGGGGGTGGTAGCTGCCCCAGCCCAGGGCAGCCGGCCAGCACCAGGGCTGGTATGGGGCACGGGGGGGATGGGGGGCATGGGGCAGTGGGGCAGGGCAAGCAGCCCCACTCAGGGCCCTGCAGCTGTGCTGGGGACACCTGAGGCCACTGGGGCCAGCCAGGCTCTGGATGCTGCTTTGACATCAGCTCTGTGCTGGGAGCGTCAGGGTTTCGCCCTTTGCAGGGAGCAGCCTGTGGTGGGGCCGTGAGCGGGGCCCTATCCCGGACCCAGGCTCTGTCCTGCTCAGAGGCAGAGGAGGACGAAGGAGCGTGGGGCTGGCCAAGGGCTCTGCCCCTCGCCCACCAGGAGTGCGGCCCATGGGCCAGGCAGAGCCTGTCTCTGTGCCCAGGGTCTTTCCATTCACGGAGCTGCAGAGATGTTTTGGTGGGAAGGGACCTCTGGAGCTCTCCAGTCCATCCTCCCATGCAAAGCAGGGCTGGCTGGAGCCCTACAGTCTTGTCTGGAGATCGCTGGACTGTGCCCGAGCCCAGTTACCGTCCCCAAACCTGCTCTCTTCCTCTTGTTTGGGCACTGTGGAACAACACCTCTCGTTGGTGGGTCACTGCCCTGCCTGCCTTGCCGTCACCCTCAGCTCCCGGCTCCGTACGGAGCAGCCCTGCTCTTGCTGGGCCCAACAACATACTCTTTGTAGCAGGAACCCAGTCACAAATGGTGCATAAACAGTCGAGCTGTGATATAGGAAAACTTGCTCTCCTATATATGCATTATAAAATCAGACCCAAGTGGCTGCCCTCGCTTTTTCATCCAGCTAAGACTGTGTGTCCAGTGTTACCTGGGTAGGGTGTCCAAAACTGAAGCACTCCTTACACCTTTAATTTGACTGTCAGGCAAGTGTTGCTGCTGTGGAAATAGGGTCACCTTTTGTACCTACAACCTCCTCTGGGTTCTGCTTGGATCCCAGCTTCCCTTGCCAAGGCTTTCTTGGCTGTAGTTAGGGGGCAACTCTGAGGTAGAGACGGGGAATCAGATCAACAGGATGGGGACAGGGTCAGGTCAGGACCCGAGAGGTGCAGGACCAGGCACAGGCATGTCCACAGCATAGCTCAGGCCAGGCCCAAGGACAAGGGGAGCAGCTCCCCGGCAAGGGGAAGAGGCCCTGTAACAACGCTGGTCACTCTCTGTCTCCCCTGCTTTGTGTCCAGGAGATCCCCCTCCCTATCTGCCTGCAACCCCTCCATGCCCACCCTGTTGCCCAGGACAGCCCGAGAGCCCTGGTCCTGCTGCCCCTCCGGCAGCTCCTGCTGCCCCAGGGACAGGGCAGCCTGCCCTGAGCTGGTGCATGGAGAAACCGGTTTCTCAGTCTCATTTTCTATATCTGAATGCTGTCCTGCTTTTCACCTGGGATGTCCTTGCTCCACAGAGAGCCTTTCCCCAGGGGAGTGTGTCTGTGCTGGCCTGGCCAGCCATTCCTGCACCCCTTCCTGGTGTTCCTCACAGGGCCCCGGGCTGGTGGTGCTGCTTTGCAGTGCGAGCGGGCTGTGGGGCCATGGGGCCACAGGGTGACTCCTGACTCCGCATGTGCCATGCTGGTCAAGGCAAGAAGCAGACCCAGCTGGGCAGAGATCACGACCGGTGACATTGTTGGCACGGGTCATGGACAGTGCTCAGAGTGACATTGCATTTGCAGTGGCACAAGAGGTGTTCAGGTACGCACTAGCTCCAGCCTGTGGTGTTTCACTGAGGGTGAAAGAATCACTCTCCAGTGCCCCTTCCCTGGACCTCCTGGGTCCCCACTGCCTCTCTGGGGATTGCAGAGCCCTCATTTCCCCATGCATACCTAGATTTAGTGTTTTATCTTCTGGTGACTCCACCATGGACCGTCCCTCACTTTGTGAGGCTCCACTCACTACCCACCCCCAGGTACATGCTGTTCCTGGAGATCCCCTGATCTCTCCTGGTGGCTCAGATTCCTCTCCAGAAGGATGGCCATGAAGGAGAAAAGTAAGAAAGAAAGAAATGAACAACACATATCCTTTGTAGTGAGAACACATGTGGAAGATCTGGTGAGCAGTCAGGTGAATGGCAGAGCATGTGATAGCAGCCCCGCAGTGTGCTCTCTGCACACTGATGGAAACCCGTCAAGGCTGGACATGCATATTCCGTTCTGTCAACAATGTCTAGCTGCTCTGCAGCCAGTACCTACCCAAGGTTAGCACAGTTGAGATAAGGAAATAGTTCTAGTAAATATAAGGGGCCTTTAGGATACAACAGAGAGAGTCCTGCCTCGGTGTCTGACCCATGCGTCCAGTGGTTGCCCATCAGCGATCCCTCCATGCAGTCCCTGGGGGGTCGCTACACAGTTTGGAGTGTAAGCAAGTCCTTTATTAAATCAATCCTGTTTAACCCCTCATGAACCTTGAGTGTCTCTAAATGCCAGTATCTGACCCTCCCTTTCCCACCTTGTGGTCAGGTCCTTGATGCCACATACCCTGGTAAAGGGAAGCAGATGCACATGAGACAGTTATTGGTGTGTACATTGTGCCCATTGAAGCATTTTCCTCAGCGCATCCTTGAACTCCTTGTTCCTCATGCTATAGATGAGGGGGTTCAGTGTTGGAGGCACCACCACGTACAGAACTGCCACCCCCAGATCCAGAGCTGGGGAGGAGATGGAGGGGGGCTTCAGGTGGGCAAACATGAGAGTGTTGACAAAGAGGGAGACGACAGCCAGGTGAGGGAGGCATGTGGAAAAGGCTTTGTGCCTGCCCTGCTCAGAGGGGATCCTCAGCACGACTGTGAAGATCTGCACGTAGGACAGCACAATGAAAATGAAACACCCAAAGATTAAAAAAAAACTAACCACAAGAAGCCCAACTTCCCTCAGGTAGGAGTCTGAGCAGGAGAGCTTGAGGATCTGGGCGACTTCACAGAAAAACTGCTCCAAAACATTGCCTTGGCAGAGTGGTATTGAAAATGTGTTTCCAGTGTGCAGGACAGCATGGAGAAAACCACTGGTCCAGGCAGCTGCTGCCATTTTGACACAAGCTCTGGTGCCCATGAGAGTCCCATAGTGCAGGGGTCTGCAGATGGCAACAAAGCGGTCATAGGCCATGACAGTGAGAAGAGAATATTCTGCTGTGAACAAGAAGACAAGCAGAAAGACCTGGGCAGCACATCCTGAGTAGGAAATGGTCCTGGTGTTCCAGAGGGAATTGGCCATGGATTTGGGGACAGTGGTGGAGATGGAGCCAAGGTTGAGGAGGGAGAGGTTGAGGAGGAAGAAGTACATGGGGGTGTGGAGGCGGTGGTCACAGGCTATGGCTGTGATGATGAGGCCGTTGCCCACAAGGGCAGCCAGGTAGATGCCCAGGAACAGCAAGAAGTGCAAGAGTTGCATCTCCCATGTGTCCGTGAATGCCAGGAGGAGGAACTCAGTGGGGGAGCTGCTGTTGGACATTTCACTCACTGCAGTCATGGGCGACTGTCAAAGGAGGGAAAGACATTGACAAGTTAGAACAGACTTCTCTAAGCAAAACTTTTTCATAACCACCCCCAAAACACACACACATTACTTCTCCCAATCTTGGCAGGACCATCACTGAGCTCTGTGGCTGGAGCTCTGGTTTGTGCTGGCTGAGTTTGCCATGAGGAGCAGGGACCTGTGCCCATGGGCTCCAGAGGAGTCAGCCCTGACCTACAACAGTGGGTGCATGGGAACAGGGGTGACTAAACTTCTATATTCACAGTTTTAGTCAGATTTAGTCTGCTCATAAGGTAGAAGGTCTTTTCAGCATCTTCCTTCTGAGTTCCATATAATATGGGTTCATGAATAATTTTAAGGCTTGTTTTGTTTTCTTTTAGATGCCTCTGTCACACCTGAGGAAGATTCTTGGAGGTGGATATCCTCAGCATTGCTACTGCACTCAGAGTGACCAGCTGTGATTCCTGAGAGGCAAAAGGATTCACTCTCGCTTTAGTGCAGAGTGAGGAGAGCTGGTTGGTCCGTCTTGTTCCCAGCTGCCCTGTGCTCACACCTCTGAGGTGGAGGACGATCACACTTTACCCTTGAAAAGAAATGACACTGCTGAGAGCAGAGGAAGCCGATTTCAAAGTGCAGGTGAACACATACAGCACTCTTTCTGAGAGTATCTGAGGGAGGTCTCAGCCCTCCCCTTCTAGCCAGTAACACATTGGGATCATTCCAGTTGCCCACATCCAGCTGCCTGGCAGTATTTGTGTGGCTTTAGTATCTAGGTGGCTTTTCCATGGATCACCTAGATAACACACAGATGCAATGGGAAAGCTTTGACCTCCTTGAGAGCAGCTTGCAGCCCAGTCAGGCACCCCAAGAAAATAGCCAGATGTCCTAACGATGGGGTGCCTTGAAGAGAGAGTTGGCTCATTCCCAGCCCCCACATTGCATTACCCAGAGCCCCACAGGTTAGAGGGGGACTTGGGCACCTCAATGTTGAGGACACATCTGCATGGCAGGACCTGCAGGGTTGGTGCCTGAACTGCATCAGAAATTCCCCTGCCCAGAGAGTCCAAGGGGAAGGACAAGGGCAGCATGGACAGGTGGGAAACACGGAGCATTACCACGATATTTCTGCCAAGGAGGGACGGGACAGCGAGAGACAGAGGTGAACTCAGGAGTTTCTCCTCTCCTGGATGTCTGGCTGCTGAGGAAATGACTCATGCCCTGGACCCCACAGCCTTGAGGGCAGAGGGCTGTGCTGGGTGCGAGAGGAGAGGAGACACTGAAGTCTGTAGTTTCCTCTCACACTTTGACCAGTGCTTTGACTCTGCTGCCTGGAGCTGTCCCTGTGGGGAGCTGTTTCTCTGTCCCCACGTCTCTCCGCTGTCAGTGCTCACAGACCCCATCCCACCCACTGGGTGCTCAGCTGTGCCCTGCAGAAACTTCCCGGGTACAGGGCCCTGCCCATAGCACCTCCATGTTTGCTGGTACTATGGAGCAGGTGAGACAAACCTTCATGAGCCTGGAAAGGTGATGCTGGTTCTGTCTGCAGACTGAGGGGTGAGTGAAGGGATGAAGAAGAACTTCTCCTCTCTCTGTGTCACTGTTTCAGTCTCAGTCCGCTGTCTTAACCTGACAGACAAAATACCATTTCACCCCACCCAAAGAGAATCAAACTGAAAGCAGAGATTCATGAAAGCTCCTTCCCTTTCAGGTATCCCTTGCCTTGACCTTCCTTTTGGAAAGCCCCCTCCAGAAATGTCCTGGGTGTAAGCTGGAGCTGTGAGCAGCCCTGACCCATGCAGCATCCTCTCAATGGGAGAATGAAGCTGCCATGATGGGGGTCACTCCTCCCACCCAGAGCTTTGCCCCGCAGTGCTGTGGGGGTTCCCTGGGCAGGCTGAGTGCTGACCCTCACAGGAGGCAGAGTCACTGCCCCAGACACACAGCACCCTGTGGCGCAGGTACACTGCTCTGAATTACAGCCCTTGGCAGACCTGGGTGCACTCCCTGGATTCACACCCCTGCAACACCCCTGGGAGAAAATAACAGGATGCCCTGTCTGCCTGATGGTGTGGCAGGGAATCCCTGCTCTGAAGTTCCTCCTCCTCCTCTGCACTAGAGGAGCCAGGAGAGTGATCTTAAAAAAACAGTCATGGGATGGGTTGGGTTGAGAAGACCTTTCCAGGAGCCTCAGTAGCGTTGCCCTGCAGCCAGAGACTTACCATGTAAAGGGCTGTGAAGATTTCCCCAACAATGAGCTCTCCTTCACCCTCCCAACCCACACTGCCTTTCACCTCCCTCTGTCTTCTCTCATTTTATGTCAGCAACAGCAGACAGTGCCTGGAGCCCTGCTGCTCTTTGCAGAGGAGCTGCTCCTGGACACAGCTGTCTCTTGGCAGTGCTGCCTGGTTGCCATGAGCTCCCTCTCTCCCAGTAGACTGGCCCCACTCAGGAGCAGAGGCCCAGCTGAAGGCATAAAATTCTCTGTCCCTTGTGCTCCCTCCTCCTGGGAAAAGTTTACTGAACTAGACTAAAATAATCACCGGTGGCCCTGCTCTAAACAGTGGAGAGAGACTGATTCCAGCACTGCAATTTGTCTCATCAGAGGATGGTTATATACAAGAGGTGGAATTGTCCCACTCTGGAAGCCCCTATTCCCTTCTCTTAACTAGGCAGGACGTTTCGACAGGGACAAGAAGGGAGTGCATTTACCCATGGTTCAGCTGTTGATTCAGATGAGTTAATCCAGGCATCTTATGCCAGGTTAGAAACCCCTGGGGCGGAGTGCGATTCAGATCCCTCCTGTGAACTCTACAGACTCACAGGAGGTGGGATTGCCCTTGCCAAAGCTGAAGGGTGCACAACAGAGACGTCTGCATGAGAACTCGCTGTCTAAGCTCCCACTGTAACCAATGCAGATGGGGGGTGGGAGTCAGCTGCTCACACACAACACCTGGTGACATCTGAAGAGACAGAGGTGGTCAAAGGATATGCCAGTGTCTGCTTGCTCTGATGGAGCAACTAGGAGACCCACATCCTTCCAGAGCATCAGATGGGATCCAGGTGGGGAATTTTCTTGGTCATCTTAAATGACACTAGAGGCCTACTACTGCTCCTAGAGCTCCACTCACTAGGAAGCTGCGACACAGGCAGATCCGTATAGTACAAACAGCTAATGTAATTCAGTGCAGACACTTGATTCAGTGACATAAAAAAAGACCTGCAGGGTCATGTCTAATGCCTGGGGGGGTCCAGAAAAACCACATGACTCTAGCAGATACAGCATGGAACCTGTAAGAAAACCATGTCCTTTTGGAGTGGTTGCTGAGCAAATATCCCAGGGCCTCTCAGTTTCCTACCTGTGCCAAAACGACTGCATCCCACCACTGCCCTTAGGCAAAGTCCAGCCCATCTACAGCCACATGTGCTGCATAAATGGGAGGCACATCACACCAAGGACTCCCCTCTAGTCTCTGCACTCTCAAACCCTTCTAGCTCTCCACCTGAACCTCTTCTCACCCCCAAATGATATGAACAGGGACTGTGCTAATGATCTCCTCATGGTGGCTGGATCACAGGACATCCAGGCCCAGGGACTTTCTCAGTGGCACCTTGTCCTTCTTGGAGATTGGTTCACTTCTGTCACAGGCCCTGTGGAGCTGCAAAGTCAGCTTGGGCAGAAAACCCATCCTGTCATTTCTGCACAGCCCAGCTCTGTTTTCCTCTGGCCTCAGGCACTGCAGGGTTTGCAAATCTCGTTTCACCATTACATTGCCACCTGCTGTCTGTGACAACATGTCTCTGCTGTGAAGTGGGGCCATTGCACACACAGTATCCTTGGCTCTTGGTTACATGATACACGAAGACCAACCTATACGCTGTGCCACAGCTGAGGCTCTGCAGCACAAATACACGCAAATGCAGGCAGCCTGGGGCACAGACAGGAGCAGATAGAGATGCACAAGCTTTCACAGAACTGCCACATGGTTGGGATAACTGAGATGTGGTAGGACTGCTCACATGACCGGAGGGCTGCAAGAGCACAGTACAAGCTCTTCAGGAGAGACCATCAGGGAAGATGATGAGGGGGGATGCCCTTTGTGTGGCAGCTCAGATGTACGGAGCTCTTCCCTGGAATGGAAAAGGGGCTGGGTGAGATCTTGTGGGTGAGCATGAGAGGAAGGGTGACACTGTGACTGGAGTTACAGACCACCTGATCAGGGTGGGGAGATGGACACAGTCTCCTTTAAGCAACCTGAGGAAGTCTGTGCATCACAGGCTCAGGGAGACCTTAATCTCCCTGACATTCACTGGAAGGGCAAACAGCAGCAGTCCAAGAGGTTTCTGGAAGGTGTCAGGGACAACTTCTTAGCACAGCTGCATGATGGGCCAATAAGGGTGATGCTTTCCTGGACCTGGAAATTACAAACAAGGAGGAACTGATCAGAAGTGGGATGGTCAGTGTCCACCTTGCCTACAGTGACCACAAAATAGTGAAGTCCCAGATCTCGAAGGGAGTGCGGAAGGACAGCAGCAGAGTACAGCACAAGAACGGTTCATATCAATACTCAGTAAAACTGGTAAAACAGGGAACTCATGCCTGAGCTCCAGGGCAATAAGGCAGCGTATGGGAGTGGGAAGGAAGGACAGGCTGCAAAGGAGGAATTTAGAAATATTGTCTGGCAATGTTGACACGGTGTTATGGAAGACAAAGCTCCCCTGGGATTCACACTTGCAGAGGATGTTAAAGGCATGAGGATGAGCTGCTACTGCTTCAGTAAGAAGAAAAAGGAGAAGGTGGGCTCACTGCTGAATGGGGCAGGGACTCTTGTAACAGCAGATGCAGATAGGTCTGAGGAATTCCACACCTTGTTAGCTTCAGTTTTCACCAAGAAGGTCTCCCAGGCTGTTGTGCCTGGAATCAGGACTCCTGAGGAGAAAAACAACCAGCAAAGGATGAGGGTTGGGTGAGGGATTACTTGTGAGAACTTGACCCATACAAGTCTATGGCACTGGATGGGCTGCATCTGAGGACACTGAGAGAGCTGATTGCTGTCATAGCAAGGCCACTCGCTATCATCTTTGAAAGGTTTTGGAGACTGGGCAAGGTCCCAATGACTGGAAAAAGGCAAATGTTACATCCATCTTCAAAAAAGGCCAACAGGACAACTTGGGAGCTGCAGGCAGTTCAGCCTCGCTTTGGTGAGGAGCGTGTCATAGAGCGAATTCTCTCAGATCACATTTCTGGGCACATGAGGGAGAAGAAGTTAATAGAGAACAGTCAGCATGGATTTACCCAGGGTAAATTGTGACTCACCAGCATGACTGACTTCTGTGATTAAATAACTGTATTTGTGGATGGAGAAGAGTAAATGTCTTTTACCTAGACTTTAGCATGTTGTTTGACACTGTCTTCAACAGCATTCTTGTATGCAAGTTAGAATATTGAAGTCTAGAGGGATAGACAACCAGATGGGTAGAAAGCTGCTTGGATAATGAGGTTCAGAGGGCAGTGGTGAATGGGTAGTACTCTTTCTGGAGGTCAGGGAGAAGTGGAGCACCACTGATCTCTCCAGCAACCTGTCCTGTTCATCATCTTGCTTAGTGACATGGAGGAGGCAACACTCATCATGTTTGTAGATGACGCCAGATGGGAGGGGAGGGTCCAGTGATATGCTTGAGGGCTGCCATTCAGAGGGACGGAGACAGGCAGGAGGAATGGGCTGTCAGAAACATCGCAAAATTCAACAGGGACAAATGCCAGGTCTTGCACGTGGGATAGGCCAACACTCCGTAGTGTCACAGGCTGGGGCCTGTGTGCCTGGGGAGCAGCACTGCAGCAAAAGTCCTGAGGGCCCTGGTGGTCAGAAGGCAAAATATGAGCCAGCAGAGTTCCCTGGCAGCAAAGAAGGCCTTAACCATCCAGGGCTGTAGGACCAGGAGCACAGCCAGGAAGTCGAGGGAAATGATGATCCCCCTCTAGTCAGTATTCATTAGACCACATATAGAATACTGCATCCAGTTTTGGGTCCCCAGAAAAAGAAAGAGGTCGGTAACTGGGAGTGAGTTTGGCAGAGGGCCCTCAAGATAGTTGGGGAGCTGGAGCACGTGCTGTTTGAGGAAATGGGACTTTTTTAACCTGGAGAAGAGATGGCTTTGGAGGGATCTCACAGCAGCCTTCCAATAGCTATGAGGAGGTCATCAGGAAGATGGAGGCAGGCTCTTCATCCTGATGCATGGTGGGAGGACAAGAGACAATGGGCATAAGCTGAAACAAGAGACATTGACGCAGGAGATGAGGAAAAGCTTTTCCACTAAAGGATGGCCAAGCACTGGAACTGGTTGCCCAGAGAGGCTGTGCGGTCTCCTCCCTTGGAGGTTTCCAAGACCAGACTGGATCAAGTCCCGAGCAACATGATCTGACCACAGAGCTGACCCTGCTGTAAGCAAGGAGATTGGGCTAGGAAACTCCTGAGGTCTCTTCCACCCTGAAGGAGTACATGATTCTTCACCCTCTGGGCTTGTCCTCCTACATTCAGAATGGTTCAGATGCAGAGCTTCTTGGCAGGAATCCCCAACACAGCCCTGATCAACCCTTTGCTTCACTTTTAATTTCCTTTTTTTTTTTTTTTCCTCCTTTAAGTTTGTCTCTTTTACCATCCTGATTCCCTCCCATACAACCAGCCCACCCCTGCTTACTCTTTCCCCATTGGCACTGTTTTGTTTTGTTTTGTTTTGGACACAGAGGTGCTTCAGTCCAGAAGGCCCTTGAGAAACTTGGGTGATTCGGGCAACAGATGCTTCATGAAGCTTTGCAAGAGAAGTGTCAAGTTCTGTGCCTAGGGGGGGGAATAACCCCATCTATGAGGAGAGGTTGAGGGAGCTGGGCTGCTTTGTCCTGCTGAAGTGGAGGCGAAGGGCAGTAGAGTAGGAGCCCGTGAGTGCTTGAAGGGTGGTTTCAGAGCTGGTGGAGCTTTTCTTGGTAGCGGGAAACAGCATGAGAAGGGGAAACAGCCACAAACTGCAGCTCGCAGGTTTCAGATGTGACTTCAGGAAAAGGAAATGTCACTTGAAGGGTAGAGCTGTGGTGCTACAGGTCACCCAGAGGGAGCCTGTGATCAGCCCCTGGCTTTGCGTTTCAAGGAAAATCAACCTCCCAACAAAGTGAGGTCTTTGTCCTCTTGGCTATGGATGGTGTTTCTGCCACCAAGACCTATGAGAAGACCCTGTTTCCCTATAGCACTGTAGTCTTGCTGCCTCCTTGCCCCCAACGAGCCCAAGAGGTGCTGTATTGTCCTGCACTCGGCATTGCACACCCCCACCCTCACACTGCCCCTGGGAAGAGCCCTGAGCAAAACATGAGGGAAAGGATCACCCTACTCAGGGGCTGGGTGTCAGTGCCCGGCCATTCTGCCTGATAAAACACATCAAGGTTTACTTGGCATCAGAGCCACCTGCGCATTGTCTTTGCCTACCTGCAATCAGGGTCTCCAACTTTCTGCTCTCATCAGCCCCCAAAGAGGCTTTGTCAGTAATGGCCCTCAGTGGGACCCATTAAAACTCCGAGAAATTTTGGGATTTACTTCTGACTTTAACTTCTTGAGTAGTTTGTTCAATCTCCTCTCAGTATCTGAGGTTCATGGACTCAGCACCAAATACACTCAAGGGGCCATTAAAATGCAAAAACCTCTAAGGAGCCATGTCTCTCCCCCTAATTTTCTTCAGTTCTTCAATTCTCATGGGGCTAATTGGAGAGGATTCAGGAGTGAACTGAAAAGAGTAAGATAGGGAGCACCTGAGAAAGAAGGATTTCTGCTGCTGAAGTTTTTTCAGCTTACAGAATAAGTGATATCTGCATTCTCCAATTCATACTGACCCAGAGGGTCTCCTAATGAAGTCCAGACATGTAGGAAAAGCAGTATTTTCAATAGGAGACCTTTATGGCCAACCTTCCTCCTCACCTCCCCAACCCTGCCATTTCTCTCATCAGCCACTGGGGACTTACATCATTCCTGTTAAAACCTAACCTTTTTCCACTTGAGTCTGTAGCTGAATGTTACAGCTCCTACACACCAATTCCCACCTGCTTTCCTTAGAGAACTACTTGCAGACACAGGAGGATTTTTTTTAATTGCAAACAAGCGAAAAGAAAATATGATGCAGTTTAATAAAAAGTCAAATACACTCCTCAACTGTACGTTAAGTCCAAACTACCGCCAGTGAGGGCCACTTTCTACAAGGAATAACCCTCGTTGAAGTGTTTTTGGACAGATAGATAGAAACAGAACTAAAGGAGTTGGCTAAAGAGAAAATCAGACTCCTGAAAGACAAGGCAAGCTTCAGTCTCCCTGAAGCTCAGAGCAGCAACTAGAGAGTTGAGAGGTATCGGATGGATAAAGAGTAAGATATGTCCAGTTCTTCTGATGCAAAGATGCCTTTAGAAATGATCAATTTAATCATGACATGTGAAAATATGTGAGAAATCACTGAGACTATATCCACAGCATAATAGACAGAGCAGTAGTAACACTGGTTCAGGGGCAGATCAATATTTCTTCTCCTGAGATTCACACCCTGCCTGAACATCTCCACTATTTTATCATGGGAAAAGTGGATTTTAAAATTAGTCATTCATTTTAGCTGGTGAAAGTGTGTTCATATTTTTTAAATGTTGAAAACTCTTCTTCACCTTTTCAGGCAGAGCTCTGTTCTAACCACAAGCATCCGGTGGCACTTGGAGAGGTCCTGGTATATCGGAGGTACCTGCCTGGGCCCGGCAGCTCTTACAGGGGACCTGTGGGAGACCAGAGCCCCTTGGAACTGCAGATGGAGGCTGGGCAGAGGGGACCAGGGCACCTACAGTGGCACCAGCCGTCAGTGACCCTGTGATTGCATCCCTCCCCAATTCTGGAAATCACTTTCCTTTTCAAAAAAAAAAAAAAAAGACCAGGATATTAAGAAAAAAGACAACAAAGCAAAGAAAGACAATAAGAACACAAAAAAAATTTAAAAGCTGGAAAGTGTAACAAAAAATTTCTTCCCTTTAGATCATTTTTTAATTTCTCTCTTCTTTCATTTTTTATTGACATTTTCTAAATATCTCTAGCATTATCAGGCCTGCACCATTAAAAAATATATTTCTGTGTCTCGCACAGAGTCCAGTGGCCCAAAACCACTTATGGCCCAGGGCTGTCCATACCACTCCTCACTCTCTGTACAGAACAAGTGGCACTCCCCAGAGACAGGAGTGACCACAAAACCCACATCCTAGCTCTGTGCCTGTTGGTGGCCTATCAGGTCCTCAGGCAGACAGGACCTAACAACCCCTTACCACAGACAGCAGTCAAGTGCTGGCCTATCAGCTTCACCCATAGTAGTCACCCCACAGCCACTTTCCCACCCATGTGCCTCCTCCTGGTCCATCACCTGCAGAGACAGAAGGGACCTCACTTTCACCTTTATGGTCATGGGCCTCCTACTATCCAAGCAGCTTCTGAGAAACAACTAATCTCATAAAAATGTCCCCAGCCATCAGCTTCCTGGTGGCCTATCAGCTGATCAGACACAACTGACCTCATAATCACCCACCAAGCCAATGAGCCTGCTGCTGGTCTTTCACCTGCCCTTATGGAAATGACCTCAGCATGGATTTGGCTTCCATCCAGTCAGGTATTCATGCAGCAATGACCTCACAATCATCACCTGAGCCATGGGCCTGCTGCTGGCCTGTCTGAGGCTGAGACAGAGGTGATCTCACAGTCACCATCCAAGCCATGTAACTGTTTCTGGCCTATCAGCTGCTCAGTTCTGAATGACTTCACAATCAACATCTTAGCTCTGTGCCTCTTGGTGGCCTATCAGGTCCTCAGGCAGAAGTGACCTCACAAACAATTACCTTAGGCATGAACCAAAGGCTGACCTATCAGCTGCTCAGATAAAGGTGACCTTACAATCATCTACCAAGCCCACATGGCTGCTGATGGCCTTTCCTCTTCTCTGATGGACAAGGCTTGTGTTCTTGCTTGGGAGGTCACTTCTGACTCAGCCTCTGATAGGCTAGCAGCGGTTCATGGCTGGGGCATGTGCATGCAAGGTCACTCCTGCCTTAGCAGCTCATAGACCAGCAGCAGGCACATGGCTTGGATGATGGTGGTGAGGTCAGTTGTATGTGCTCAGCTGAATGTGGGGGTTGAGTTAGCATCCTGGCTGGAGATCCTGGCAAGAACTTCAGATACTGCAGGCCTCAACCAACCTAGTGACACATTGCAAAATGTGCTCAGCTGAGATGGACACCTGAACTGTCAGGCTAGAAATGACTCCCTTAGGGATGAGAGGAGCATGTGGGAAGGTGAGGACCATAACACGGAAGGGTCTTGCAGAGTTATTTGCATAAAAAAAATTCAATTTTGCAAGCTGAGTCTCAACTACGACCCTTCATGTGCTTCTTGCTGACTTGCAGGAAAGTGTTTGAGCATCAGGCGATGATTTTCAGGGTCCAAAAGCAATGTTGTGATTTGCTTCATTTTCGGAGACTCTCTCCCAGAGAACTGTGACCTGATGAATGTGGTGAGCAGAGCCGCAACATTGCTGCTCTCCATCCTAACCCCATGCACTGATGGTAGCTGGGATGCCGACAACACTGCAGTAAGCCCATGGAAATGGAAGTCCACAAGATGATGAGTCTACTCCAACTACCACACAATGTCAGATCCAAAGAACCAGCATGGTACAACCCCTGGCAGTGACTGTCATCATGGCTGTTGGATTTAGGACTATGGGAAAACACATTATACTCCTGGTCTTTTGAGCTGATTATTTTTGCGTGCATATATGTTATAATGTACCATCTATTTACTAGAATATAGTTGTTTGTGCAACTTAGCTGTTAGTTAAGCTAATACCTGAAAAGCATGTCCAAACCTTGTATGCACACTGGTGGCACCAACACCACGTCTCTCTCAGTAAGGGGGTAGAGAGGAGAAGAGAACACCTGCAGAAGATCTGGCCAGGAGTCAGTGACGGGCAGCGCACATGGTAGCAGGCCCAGCGTGTGAAACTACACACTGACCAAATTCCCATCAGGGCCAGGCAGGCACATTTCCTTTTGTCAACAATGCCCAGCTGATTCCTGGACAGTAGCTACTCAAGCTTAGCACAGCTGAGACAAGGAAATAGTTCGAGTAGATGTAAGGGGACCTTAGGATGCAACAAGCTGAGTCCTGCCTGGGGTCTGACCCGGGTGTCCAGCAGCCTCCCATCATCAACCCTTCCGCGCGGTTCCTGGGGCTCCCTGTGCAGTTTGGAGTGCAAGTCCTTCATTAAACCTATTCTGTTTAACCCCTCATGAACCTGCAGTGTCTCTGTTCACCGGTATCCAATCCTCCCTTTCCCACCTTGCGGTCACACAAAGCCAGTTGCTCCACTCAACGGATATAGCTGTTTGTCTAAAACAAGGGCCACCCTCCAGCTCCCTTTGCAATGAGATAAATTCTGCTTTCTTTGCAATGCTGTGGTCAATCATGGTAATGAGAGGGGCCTGATAACTGCAGCTCTGTACCCCTTCACTGAAGCCACTGAAGCAGTGTTTTCCAGAGACTGCATGGCGGGATTTTTTCCTTCTCATGTGTTTTTTTGTTGTTCTCATGGCCTTGTGCCTGCAAACCCTAACGTGCGAGGAACATGGCAAGCCTTGGCCAACCCGCAAACCAGTGCCAAGGCCTTCACAGCCCCTGGGCAGGGTTTTTCCTAACACCATTTTAAAACAAAAGGGCAATGGAATAATCAGCATGGTGTTTCCCGCATCCCAAGATTTCTGTGCCTGACATGCTGAAGCACGGCCTTCTGAAACGACTGCACATTCAGCTGTTGCAGTGTGAAGTGAGTTCTCAGCACCCCAAAATCAAGACCTACAGCCTCTCAAAGAACAAGTGAACCTCTCCTGAGGAGATTGTGTTGGCCACCAGAATTATTCACTCCAGCTTCTCTGGCACCCTGCAAGAGTACAGCTTTGAAACCTCGGCATATACAGATGCCAAAAGGGTGATCATCAGCAGAGAGTCTGAGTGCCACGGTCAGGAGAGAATATATCAACCACCAGCATGAAGGGTCACTGGGAGAAACATTGTCTTCAGTCACATATACACCCCTGCAGATGGAGACAACTGCCAAAGGGTTTTACAGGAGACCAAAACAACAAGCACTGAGATGAGCCACAAATGCCCCTCTGCTGAGGTACCACATGGCTTTGCACAAGACATAGGTGCTGAACTTTCATCTCCATTTCCCCCACCACCCTCCAGCACATCTTCCTCTGCAGAAGTTATCTTCATCCACATGAAGGCTGTGAGCACTGCCCTGAGAGAACTCCCTCAACCGTGTGCACCAGGTCCCCGTGACAAGGCGTGTTTGGGTGCAGACAGCGATGCTGTTACCGAGAATGCCGCGCACTTGGGCTGGGCAAAACTTTTGGCACAGCTTCGGTCACAGCTAGCAGCGCAGCAATCTATAAAGAATTAGGTGCATGGTTCTTCCTGAGGCCATAAGCAGAGTCGTGGTTTGAAGGAGCTCACCAGAGACTGGCTACACACCTGTGTATGTGGAGAATTATTGCCTCAGCACCGGACAACATGGCAGAGGAAATGCTGTGAGACCTCACCAAGCCCTCCAGACTCACAAGCCTTCACAACAAGATAGCAGGAGCCTCTTTCCTCCTCACATAAACACTTGCAGTCAAACTTGTAGCTACATTTTAGTCCCTAATTGACAGTCTCCCTTCCCTCAAAATTTTCATATCTTCTTGGCTATAGTAGCACAGTCCTTTCTGCACGTCAGAGATCTTCCCCTCATTCACTTGCTGTCATGCCAGCAATTGCTTTCTTCTCCTCGGGCAGCATGCTGTCTAATCCATGATACACAGGTTATGGAGGAGGGCCTACATAACTTCTGATTTTCAGCAGTGTTTAAAAAATGGAGAAAATAGCCTTTGCAACCCTCAAATCCCAATGCTTAGGGAAGGCTTCTTGGTTTCATGGGTGAAAAGTTTAAGGAGCCTATGAAGCATATACTCAGGCTGGGGACTTCGATGCATTTAACATCCTCAGTGATTAGGGCCAGGTCCATTTTTTTCCAGAAGTTGACTAACAACAAAGGGGCCATCACAGCCTTTGGCATTATCTGCTATGAGGGGGTGACCGTGAAATTTTGTGTTCATAAGCAGCCCAAGAAAGTCCATGAGACTCATGACCTTTTTAAACTCCCATTCTCATGGAGCTTTCCTTTCCATCCCTTCTTCATCCCATGCTACTTCCAGTGCTACCTCCAGGAGAGAAATGTGATTTGGGGCATTTGTCCCAGTTTCCTGCATATGTTACATATTTCTGGGGGTTTGACCACAGGTGTGAAACACTGGTGCTGGCTGACTGATGTTCAAGGTCTTTTCACAATACAAAAAGCATCAACATTTATTTCATGGCATTGGATATAAACAAAGAGAAAATGATAATCCCTCGTGCAGTTCTGGTCTCCCACCTCAAGAAGGAAAAGTAGGACTAGGAAAAGGGAAGGGAAAGTTGATGAAGGCAGCAAGACGAATTTCACCACGCATGACATTAGTTAGTCTTGTCACACCTTCAGCTGACTACGTTCTGAAATGGATCCTCCCAACCGTACCATATCGAGCAAGTTCTTCCTGAAGGCCTTTTCAGTCACTCCTCAAATGCAAATCCTCTTCTTCATGCTGTCATGGGTGATTTATCTGCTCACTGCCATGGGCAATATGGTCATGATAGCCATCATTTGGCTCAACCAGTTCCACACCTAGCGTATCTCTTCCCCAGCAGCCTCTCCTTCCCAGATATTTGGCTCCCTTTGCCACTAAAAGGTTTGTCGGCCTCATCTTGGAGATTAAGACCATCCCATGGCTGCTTGCCAGTTCCAGACCTTCCTTTCCATCTTCTTGGGCACAGCTGAGTTCAACCTGCTTGTTGTCATGTCTTTTGATTGCTGTGTGGCCATTTGCAACCCATCACACTGTATCATCTTTATGAAGCCCTGGCTGTGCTCCACACTCATCTTTATCTATTGGGTGATGGCATCTCTATCCTTGCTCAGCCCCACCATCTTATATTCCAAGGTACCCTGTGTCCACAGTAAAGAGACTCTTTCTTCTGTGGCCTCATCCCTTTGATGAGAGCAACCTGCATGGGCACCTTCAAACATGAGCTTTGCTCTCTCCTCTGCTGTGTTGCTGAGCTCCTTCACACTGACCCCTGTGTCTTATGCCTGCACTAGATGCACTGTCCTGAGAATACCCTCTGGGAAAGCCATAAGAAGCCTTCTTCACCTGCATATCTCACACTGCCATAGTCACTGCTGCATATGGTAGCTCCATTTTTGGCTACATGGGGCCTGAATACAGCAAATTCTTTGAACCAACCAAAGCCTGATAAAAGGGTTCAAGAGGGTTACCCCCATGGTGAGCAGAGAAGCTGCTTTGCTGTAAGCTCTCAGCAGCTTTTCAGATTCCTCTAAGAAAGCACATTCAGGAGAAGCATGATTTTAGGTGACAGCCAGCAGACTAAGAACACAGTCTGTGGAGAAGCTCTGTTTCACTGCTTAAAACCCAGCATCTTCTCCTCCTGCCCTTGCACTCTTGAAGCATCTTATCTGTGGAGTCATCTGCTCCTTTCCTTTATATGTCTAAAACCAAATGCAAAGGTGGAGGGAAAAACGTCAGTATTTATTGCTTATGTTTTCTTTGGACTTCCTTCTGTTAGACACGTTCTTTGGTTTGAAAAAGAAATTAGCTACTAAATTAATTAAGAGGGTGGAGACAGAAATAGTGAGTTTCATTGACTTCATTAGAGGTGTCTGTGAGCAGCTGGTGCCTGTACTCGTTTTCCCTTGGTCCCTATATAGTCAACAAAGAGAGAGCTCTAGAGGCTGGGTCCTCCCAGACTGTAATCAACAGGTGAAAGAAGTGTTATCAGTCTCTTCCAGATGCTCTTCTCTCTCTCTCTGCACTGACAAGATGGGAGGAAGCTAACTTGCTCAAACCAAAGTGCCCAACTTCTAAAATATAACCCTGCTTAGTATTTTTTTGTTGTTGTTGTTCCAGACCCTTCCTATTTCAAATAATCAAAAGGACAGCCTTTAAGTTCTTTAAGAGGAGAACATTTCCCCCTTCCCCTAAAGGGAAAGCAAGGCATTTAGGTCAGGACATTTAATAAAAATGTTTCCTCAGTGCTTCTGGAGAAACAGAGAGGAAGAAGCTGTGGAAGAAAGCAGGGGATTACAGAAGAGATGCCCAGTACTGGCTTGTTTTGAAAGCAATAGCTTCACAGACGTTCCAAGTCAAAAAAGGCAAGGACTGAAAAGTAGAAGGAATAACTTTCAACATGCTTATCTACATGGATGGACTGGCATCTGCAGGTACTAGTAAGTATTTTTGCTGGGAGATTAGGTTGGCTTTTGAAACACAGATGTGATGGATGTTTGCAATAGGTTGAAGTGAACAGGGAATTTCCCAGGCATGGCATGAACTAGTTCACCACCTCTTTACAATACTGCGCTCTTGAGAAAGAATGCTTTGTGAGTGGCTGGAAAAGGTAGAAAGAAGACAATAAAATCTCTGAGGCCTCTCAGTGAAATGTGAAGCAGAGAAATCAGGGTGTGATGAACGGCTGAGAGGAATATTTCTGTCTGTGTTACATAGGAAGCAAGCGAGGGAGCAAAGAAGGAAGGATCTACCCTCCCGTCGAGACTGTGAAATTCTCACACTTGTTTCTTCATGCTCCTGTCTCAGCAGGATGTACTGAAATTGGGCATGGGAGCAGGAAATGAAACTGTGGTTGCTGAGTTCATCCTGGAGGGTTTCTCAGGGCTTGATCAAAGGCTACAGCTGTTTCTCTCCCTGCTCCTTCTCCTCATATACCTGACAACAGTGACGGGGAACGCAATGATCATTTTCCTCGTGTGTGTGGCTCACCGCCTGCAAACCCCCATGTACTTCTTCATCAGCAATCTGACATTCCTGGAAATCTGGTTCACTTCCTCCACAACCATCAAACTGTTGGTGATTCTGAGCTCTGGTAGGAGAACTATCCCATTTAGCAGCTGCTTTGCCCAATGCTATTTCTATTCTGTCCTGGGTTGTACAGAGTTTGCTCTCCTTGTTGTCATGTCTTTTGATCGCTATGCTGCCATCTGCCAACCTTTGCATTATGCTGCCATCATGAAGCAGCAGCTCTGCACCCACTTGGTTATTGCTGCATGGATCCTAGGCTTCACACTCTCAAGTTACCACCTGGTCCTCCTCTCAAAGCTGACTTTCTGTGGCCCCAACAAGATCTACCACTTTTTTTGTGACAACTCCCCCTTATTCAAACTCTCCTGCTCTGACACCAGCCTGCTTTGGAAAGCAGACTCCGTTTTGTTATCTTTTGTAGTGCTGGGTTCCTTATGTTTAATCCTGGTGTCCTACATGTGCATCTTCCACTGTATTCTGCACATGCCATCAGCATCTGGGAGGAAGAAAGCTTTTGCTACATGTTCTTCCCATCTCACTGCCTTAGCCATTGTCTATGGAAGCTGCATTGTTCTCTATGCACGGCCCTCAGAAGAGGTTTCCTTGGAGACCAACAGAATTGTAGCTTTGCTGAACACTGTCCTGTACCCCTTCTTAAACCCCTTCATCTACAGTCTCAGAAACAAGACTGTGAAGCTGGCCCTGAAGGAAGCCCTTGGCCGTGCAAAGGTTTGGCTTTTCCCCCAGTCATGATGCTTTTCATGACAGCAATTCTAATCATGTATCAGGTATTATATCACACACACATATATATAGCTATTAAATACAGGTGCTTCAGGAGATTTATTTTCTTGTTGGATTGTAGTAGTGAAAGTAAGGAACGTGAATTGTGTGTCTTGGTTGCAGGGGGTTATTATAAACAAAATCTAAAAAATATTAGTAAAACTTTGAACTCACACAGGACTAGGACATAGACTGCCAGTGCATGCTGACACAAAGAAGTTTTCATAAGTCATCTCAGGAAATTTAGCTGAAAACTCTGGGGACAATGTCCAAGGGGTGTTGAGGAAAGTGCAAAACATTTTCTCTCCCTGAATAACAGAAGATATTAAGCATGAAAATTAAGCTCAGACATTACAATGGGTTCAAATTCATTGGATTCAAATCCATAATACACTTCTCGGTTTCATTAGTGTGATGAAGACAGCCTCATTGATTTGTCAATGATAGCCTGCCGATGATAGTTTTATTATTCACTTTGGAGGGAGATTTCTTAAAAATGCATATTTTCGTAACATACTGTCAGTTTGTCCACTATTAAAAGCCCTGCTTTATCTCCACTGGTGACTCCAGGATGCATTCTCCTGAAGGAAAAAAAAAAAAGAATTATTTCTTCTTGGATAATTAGGCATTTTCTACCTTCCTTTTCTTTCCTGAACGATTATTTCATCATCAAGATTTTTTTCAAATAAACTATGTATGCTTCTATCACACTTTTTTCTTCTTGTCCATCAATGAAATTATATATTCCCCCCTTATTTTACACTTCTGTCTCCATCCATATATTTACATGGCAAAGGGATGGGCAGAAGCATGTAGTATTGATAAAAGGAAACATCTTTTAGAGAAATAATCAGCACACAGAGATCCCTTTTCTCCTTTTATTTTGCAGTCCACAGGGAAAAACAAAGCATGGGAAGGGAAAGCACTGCCATTGCTTTACTCCTTTGCAGTTGTTTCTAATCAGCATTTCATTTTGTTGGGGCTTCTGAGGAGCAGATTTACTGTTAACAGCTCTTTTAAACTTTGTCTCTGAGCATCCCATTTCTGAAGGGAATTCTACAAGGGTGAACTCTTTTTAGGAAAACTGGGTCCAGTTCATCTCTGCAGCCCATCTCCTCACATGGGACCCCAGGGAAGCTATGGCGTTTTGGGTGACCAAAGCTCAGCCCAGCAGAGCACCTGGGCACTCTTGGGCAGCTCAGTCATCTTGCTCTGGGTGGGACCTTGTGCACCACAGTGAAGGATGTGGTGGCCCTGGGTCTTCCCATCCAGGCCCACAGCTCCACCGGCAACACAGCGTTAGGGGATGCAGGCAGACGCCTAGGCTCTGCCTCGGGACTGAGATAACTGAACAGGGCGTGAGAAACTAGTGGCTATGAGAAATCATTGGACACTGCAGGGAACAGAATGAGACCCTGCCAAGTTCCAGACAGCACGGTGAGCGATGGCTGCATTTCAGCGGTGGTTAAGGGAGAGTTATATGAGAAAAGGACAAGTGTCACACATAACTGGCGTATTGGGGATCCTCCGGGGAGCAGACTCTTGCAGCACCAGCAGTACCGAGGTAACGATATCAGAAGCACCATATGAGCCAGAGGTTACCTAGCTAACAGTACCAGAAATATTAAACTTGAGTACATAGGCAGTAAAACTGGCACCAATGAAGAAAAAAATACTTAGAGATGGGCTGTTTATTTCAAAGGGGATAAAGCTGGAGAAAGGGAGGGATCAGGCTGGATCATGGGAGAAGCAGCATGGGAAAATGGAGGCAGAGGGAATAAAAGGGACCAGTCATGTGTAAGCAAGCTGCTGGCAGGGACACTTGTCTCGCCAGGCTGTGTACCTGCTCTCTACGTGAGTGCATGTGTGTAAGGCTTGCAGACATCAAGGCAGCCAGCTCCAGAGACACCCGTGAGAGGGTGCCTGTGAGGTTTCCTGCAAGCTCTGAGTCTGATTAGCTGGTGAGCAAGAACAGGACCAGGCCGTTTGTATCGTTCATGTTCATGAGTGCTGCTCATGTCTCCGTGGTGCCTGTAAAGGTACTGTGCCCCTGCTGGAGGTGATTTTTGGGTGGTCCGCAATGTCCATACAGAGTGTGTGTATGCCTCTTGGAAGTACATGCCCAGCCTCGCTGCTGGCAGGACCAGGGAACAGAGAACTGCAGTAGTCTCCCTTCCAGCAGACCAGGAAGGAGGAATCCGTTTATTCAAAAATCCACTGGATCCAGCAACCTTTAACAGTGCAGGCCCTGGAGGTGCTGCAGCTACTTGGTCTTGATGTCGAGGTCCCGCTTCTCCATCACCTTGTGGTTCCCAAGGGCACAGAGGCTTAGGCTTTGGGACTGCTGCGTGAAGGACCAGCTTTAGCACACATCTTTCTAGTTCCCCACTATTAAGTTAAGCAATACAAATACAGAGATTTTATAAGTGTTTGGGTCAGTGATCCACTAGAGTCAAAGGGGGTTTTGTTTTGTTTTGTTTTCTGATCAGACTTTCCATCTGCCAACCTTTATCGTAAAAGTGGCTGGGGTTGGACAGGTAGTGCCATATGATCTACCCTCCATTTCTAAACCAACCACAGAAAGTAGCACTATTTAATCAGTCTAAATAGCAGGGGCAATGGCCACTGTTTTGTTGGTGGTGCATAAACAGGACAGTCGTGCTGAGCAAAACTCCATTGTCTGAGGATCTGCTACACATTACTAAACACATCTTCGTCGTGTCCAAGGGTAAAAAAAGGCTGGGGGATATTTAAGACAAATAACTATCTCAAATATCCCAAACCTGTTTTCTCCTTTTGCACAACAAACATTACTCTCATGTTAAGGATGGCAGGAAGGTATTTGGGTTGAGAGACTTTTTTGAGCTTTGTCAGGCATTGCACAAACATCTCCATAGCTGCATTATTGACATTTCTGCCTGCTGCGATACTGCAGATAACATGGGCACAAGAAGAAGGTGCCCTAGCTGCAAGCTGATGTGCAGATCTGGGCCAGCACAAGGCCCTGGCTGTCAGTCTTTAAATGGTTTGTCCAGGATTTTGTGAGAGAGGTGCCCAGTCTGCATGGAAAAGCACCACAAATGTAAAAGCTGGGAATGCAGTTTGTATCGTGAAAAGATCTTGAACGTCAGCCAGCACCAGCGTTTCACACCTGTGGTCGAACCCCAGAAACAGGGAAGAGCTGTATTTGCTGTGATACGTAACGTCCAGGAAACTGGGACAAGTCACGTTTCTCTCATGGAGGTAGCACTGGAAGTAGCGTGGGATGAAGAAGGGGTGGAAAGGAAAGCGCGGTGAGAAGGGGAGTTCAGGAGGGTCACGAGTCTCGGGGACTTTCTGGGGTCGGCTCCACCAGCGCCGGCTCCATGGTCTCTGCAGCAGAGGGACAGTCTGCAACATACCATGCCACATCTCTATGGTCACCTGGAGGGGACAGCCCATCTCTATGGTCAGGTGGCTCCTCTGGGCCAGCCTCCAGCGCTTCTCTATGCTCTCCCGGCAGAGGGACACTCTGGGATCCCCCCTCCAGCCCCTTTCTTGGGCTGCTGATGGAGACCAAATGTCAGGGCCACCCGCTCATGGCAGATAATGCCAAAGGCTGCAATGACCCCTGGCTTGTTTGCCGACTTCTGAACAAAAGGCCGCGGCCTCCCGGGGCTCCCGTCATGTGCGCGTGCGTCCCCTCGTGCAGACTCGCCCAGGCCCCGGGGCAGAGCGGGACCCTGTGGCAGCACCGCCCTGGCAGCAGCGTTTCCCCGCTGACGCTCCCCTGCAGCACAACTCCCGCAGCCCAGGGCCAGCCCGGCGCCGCTCCCCCTCGCTCCCCGCCCTCCGCCCTGGCCCCAGCCCCAGCCCCAGCCCCAGCCCCAGCCCCAGCCCCAGCCCTAGCCCCGGCCCCGGCCGGCAGCAGCCGCCGCAGGCTCCGCGCACACGAGCACACGCCGGGCCGCAGCGTCACTCCAGGCTCCCTGCGCAGCAGCCGCCAACACCCGCTGCTGCCGCAGCTGCTTCTCCGCGGCCTCGACAGCGGCGCCGCGGTGGGGCCCAGCGGGGGCGGGGCCGGCGGCACCAGGGACGGTGGCCATGGACACACAGGCCCCGCCCCCACAGGGCCGGAAGTGCCGCCTCCTCCCTCGGAGCATGCGCACTGGCGCAGAGGAGGGCGGTGAGGGGAGGGCGAGGATGGAGCTGGGCTCGTGGCGGCTCCAGGCTGGAGGTGACAGCAGGCGTGGTGGGGCCAGCAGAGGTGCTGCTGGTGCTGCCCGTGGGCAGAGCGGGGTGAAGGTGCTTTCTGAGCTTCCTCGCAGACCTGCTGGTCTCTCCGTGGGCTTCGGTGTCTCCGGCTCTTGCCCAGGCTTGGCAGCTCCTTTCCCTTCCCCCCACGCCAGCAGCAGGGATCTGGAAGCAGAGGCTCAGGAAGCTCCTTGCCTTTGGTGTCGTCCCTGGCTGGAGCTTCCTGCTGAGAAGCCCCTGGGGAAGTGTCGTGGGGGCGAGCGGGAGCTGTGAGCAGCCCTGCCCCATGCAGCCCCTCTGCATGGGGAATGACCCTGCCCTGCCGGGGCCGCTCCTTCCCCCAGAGTTTCCGCAGCCTGTGTTCAGCCTGTTTGTAGTTACCCCTGGATGTCAGCAGGAGAAGGCTGGGTTGTGCTTTGTGTGTGCTGGGAGACCGATGCTGGCGAGTTGTGACTGAAGGATCAGCATGAAATGTGCCTCTGGCTAAAAGCTGGACTGGAGCACACAGGTGTTTTTTGCTGCTTTGAGTTTTTCTGAAATACCAGCATGCGCTGAATGAGAATGTATTCGTCTTCCCTTTGCTGTTCATTCTTTTATCTTTTTTTTTTCCCTCCCCACTTACGCTTTCTGAATCTTGGCATGCTGCTGAAGCAAAGGAAAGAAACTGGTTTGTGTATGTGTGTGTGTGTGTGTGTGTGTGTGTGTGTGTGTTGGGGAGGGTGTTTAAAAGGTGCAGAGAGCAGGTATTTAAAACCAGGGAACCCTGCTAAAAGTTACAGACTTTCTGCTTTCCTCTTATGTTAAAAAGCAGGAAATTGAGAGGAAGAAGAGAAAAGAAACTTTTTCCTTAAATAAAAGTCAGTAGGTTGCATATTAATTGTAATTAATTAATGGTATTAACTCCATTCCCCCACCCTTCAAGCTCAAGGGCTTAATTTCATTCTGACTGTCCCAGGGGCACGGTGGGAAAGGGCCGAGTCAAGGGGCTGCGGCCTGGCTCTTCAGTGCAGCCACAGGGCAGGGAGCTGGGGGTAGTAAATGAGCGTGGGGAGAAACAAGCCCATCTCATGAACCTCAGCACCCGAGTTCAGCTTTTTTTTTTTCAGGTTAAGGGTTGGTGTCACATCAAGCTGAGGGGGGCGTAAAGCCATGCTGCAGCAGTGCACGGTCCATCGGCTCCAGTCCTGCTCTTAGCCCATGACAGTCCTTGCAGTTTTGTGGTGAGAGGGATTTCTGACTGAAAACGAGCCCCATGAGTAGGAAGAGGATCACAGGAGAGGGGAGCACCTGCTTCTCCGGGTGGCCTGGGGTTACAGCAGCTGGAGAAGCTCCTGAAGCCGAGCCTGCAGCGAGGGATCGATGCTGCGGGTTGTCACGCTTCATTTGGAAGGCAACTGTTCCCATCTGCCAGCCTGACGGTCAACCAGCTGGTCAAGCTGGTGAGGAGAGCCTTAAACTGTGAGTGACTCGGGGGAGACGGTGACTCAAAAAACAGTGAGGATGTGCTGGCCTGGGATGGCAGGGAAAAGGTGCAGGGTGATGTGGAGAAAAGAAACCCTGAAGGAGCCCAACACAGAGTATGCAGGCAAGTAAGAAAGTGCTTAGAGAGTAACTATGGGGAAAACTCTCACACCTTTTCTGGGAAATCAGCACAATGCGGCACCTCTCTCAAATACCTGTACACTAATGCACGTAGCCTGGGGGACAAACAGGAGGACTTAGGAGTCCATGTGCAGTTACAGGCCTGCCCCCCTCATTGGCATCATGGAGATGTGGCTCAGATGCCTGGAGCACTGCGATGGATGCATACAGGCTCCTTAGGAAGGCCCAGCTGGGAAGGCGAGGCGGGGCAGTTGTCCTTTCTGTGAGAAAGCAGCAGGGATGCAGGGAGCTCAGCCTAGGGACGGACAATGAGGCATTCGAGAGTGTATGGGTGAGGATTAGCAGGCAGACCAACAGGGGTGGCCTTGTAGTGGATGTCTGCTATGGAGCGCCTGAAGAAGGGCAGCCTCTGCAAGGCCCAGGGAGCACATAGCTGGGGAGAGGAAAATTCAGCCTGCTCCCCAGATACCTATTCCTAGCCAGGCTCAGAAGCTCAGACCAGAGGCTTTCAGGCAACGATGTGGCGGTCACCGTGGGGGCCCCCATATTACAATGTGTTGGTGGTGACCATGGGGACACCTATCACAATGCCTTGGTGGTCTCCATGTCATTGCCTCCACAGTCTCTACCTACTTGGAGGCTTTCATTGCATTTCTTCTGGATAAATTCAAGCACTTCACTGAATTGTGTCCTTTCCTCAGTGCAGCCCTGGCTGTACCCCATGTGGAAGGGGAAAGTCCATTCAGGCAAAGATGTGCTCAGCAAAGTGGGCTGTGTAGCTCAGCAGGGCTCTTAATCCAGCCCTGGGGATGTCCTCCTGACTTTGCCTTCAGCTTGATATCAGTGATCCAAAGAGCCTTTTAGCCCCTGTGGGAGATACCTAAACAGGCTGGAAAATGAGGATGGGCAGAGCCAGCCCTGACCCGCAGGCAGCACTCTGGACTCACAAGCTCCAAGGGAGGAGAAATCTGCCCAGCCCAGGTACTGTGGGAGATGCGTGAAGGCCACCTCTGCCAGTAGCAGGGCCCAGCGAGCTCTGGGGGTCTTCAAAGGATGGAAATGCCAGTTTTCTTTTAGCTTGGCAGACTGCAGGGTATAAAGTGTCATTTCAGGGTATTTTGCATTTCCTCAGAGAGGTTTAGGGTGAGTGAACAACCACCTTGCAAAGTGGCTGAGCTTTCTCAGTTTTACTTGGGATGGATTTTCCTCTAAACTGCTGTGGTTTGAGATTTATTAGGGCTTTTTCTCTCCAGGATTTCCATGGGGGATTTAGGGGTTGCACAGTGTGTACAAGGGCACTGTGATGTGGGTGGCATAGTGCCCACAAGGGAATAAAGATTGGTGGGGTCCCATGGAGACTGTATCTCTGCCCTGGTCAGTCCCCCGGGGTCCCCACACTGAGGAGAGCTGCTCAGCCTGGAGGGAGCAGCTCCCCTCCATGCCAGGGCAGCAGGGAGCTCTGGCAGCACTTTGCTGCTGCTCAGACCACAGCCCCAGCAATTCCTACTGCAGCGATGCCAGGCAGCTGTGCACAGCACTGCCAGAAAACATGTGGATTTGGGGAAAAGCTTTCTGCAGCTTCCCAAAGCTCAGATCAGCACCAGCACACAGCATGCTACTGCAAGCAAATGCAGCCCCCTCCGAAACCTCCCACACAGGGGCCTGTAGTTCCTAGAGACATTAGAAGCTTTTTTTTCCCTAATTTGTAAAAACAGAGTTTCCTAATTTTAACTTAAAACTGCCGCTATTAATCAGGACTACCCGTATCCCCCTCTGCCAAAGCACTGCCAAAGAGATCTGAGCAACTCAGCCAGGCAGCTTCCCCTGCAGCCCCACTGTGTGAATAGGAGCAAGGCCAGTAGATCAAAGGAAGTGATTGCTCCATGTGACTCAGTATTTGTTAGATCACATCTAGAGTA
Organism: Apteryx mantelli; assembly: GCF_036417845.1. Classification (NCBI taxonomy): domain Eukaryota; kingdom Metazoa; phylum Chordata; class Aves; order Apterygiformes; family Apterygidae; genus Apteryx; species Apteryx mantelli. Next base: position 6,500,005 of record NC_089997.1, read on the forward strand.
CTGTGTTCAGCTTTGGGACTTCAATATAGAAAAGACGTCAACAAACTGGAACAAGTTCAGTAGAGGGTCATGAAGATGCTCAGGGGGTTGCACTGATTACCTAGTGAGGACAGGTGAAGGAACAGGGTTTGTTCAGGCAGGAGAAGAGATGATTTTGGGGAGCAATAACAGATTTCTAATACCTACGATGAGGTCATAATGATGATAGAGCTTCACTGTGGGGCAATGTGGGTGGATGAGAGACAACAAGCAGAAGTTGAAAGAAGAGTGGTTTAGACTAGACAGTGGGAAAAAAATTGTTCACCATGAGGACAGTCAAGTATTGGAAGAAGCTGCCTGGAGAGGACGAGCAGTCTCTGTCCTTGGAGATTTTCAAGAACTGATGGGATAAAACCCTGAACAACGTGGTTTGATGTCAACCCGACCCTGCCTCAAGCAGGAGGTGGGACCAGAAATATCTGGACATCCCTTCCAACCTGAAATATCCTTTGATCCTATGATGTATGTGTCTAGGACCATTACTGATGATCCTAGGTATCTGAGAAAACTGAGGGAATGGGGAGATGTGGCATGGAGCTTCAAGGTTATTCCCAAAAGGCAGCTGAAGGCCAGAAACACACTGTGAGAGCTGGGCTGCATTGTCTTCTCGTGTACAGGAAAAGGACTGCCACACACCAGCACACCTGAGGGGATGTGGAGTGCCCATCTCAAGCTCCAACGGGCAGACCTCTGTGATGGCATTAATAATGAAATGACTGTGCCCCTCATAAATAAACAGTCTGCCCATTGAGATAAATGTCTCTTGTCCTTAGAAGCTACAGCACAAATGTCTGCGTCCATGGAGCCATGCTCTTCTCCCCTTCCAGCAAGGACAGAGGACAAGGAGATGGCATCTCATGATGCAAGTCCAACAGGACCAAGAGGAATCATGCCTGGTGGCACCCACTGGTGCCACAACAGGTGCAAAGGAGACCCCTGGGCACCTCCCAGGGACAAGAGATGGACCTGAATTGGGAGGACATATTGGTATCTCTGTTCCCTTCAGCCCCCAACATGCCAGGTCCTTGTGCCTCAGGGAGAGGTTTGGGAGCACAGAGCCTGGCACCCTAGGGGGACTCACCCCATGCCCAAGGGCAAGTCTCCATGGCTGGGAGGAAATCTGTGGCTCAGCCTCTTCCTCCCCACTGACCACCATGGGAGGCTGGAGGGACCAGCTCAGGCAATCAGGGCTCTCTAAACTTGAGAGAGTCAGTGAACAGCCATCTGCAGGGAAGTGAGGGGAATCCCATTCATGGGATTTCTCCTGGCTTTGTGTCATGAGTTTGGAGGAGTCCTGGCAATTGCCCTGCCTCAGTTTCCTTTCCAAAGGGGCATGAATGAGGATTGAAATGACTGGGAGTTATGCATAAAGGCAGGCCTTGCCGGAGTTCTTTACAAAGTTTCCAGAGTTCAGAAGTTTCAGTCTCCTTTGAGAGCCAGTCATGCACGGCACACTGTCTGCAGTCCTTGGGGAGAACCAAGATGCAGGTCCATCTTCAGAGACTCATTAGTGCTATTAATTCCAAGACACTCTGGAGAGCCGGAGGCATTTGGGTGCTGCTGGAGACTCACTGCAGGAGATGCTGGGTGAAGATGGAAAAGGCAGGGCAAAGCCTGAGCCCTGGGCTGTGGTCTACAGAGAGTCCAGGGAAGGAAAGGATGTGGTGGGGAAGATGCAGAGGCTGAGATCCCAACCTTGGTCTTCATTCCCAGGTACCATCAGCACAGAGGTCATCCCTTCATGTTGAGAACTGCAGGTTGGTGCTCGATGTCCTGAGGTATGTCAGGGCACTGTTTATTTTGCTGCTGGGTGTTTGTGTAGTGGGAGTTTGTGAGTGAGACCAGAGTCTCAGTCCTGTCCTTTTCTGCATGTCTTCCCACCTCAGCTCCCTCTTTCCCCCAGACTCTCCCGAGTCCCTGGCACCACAGAGAAGAGATCCTGGGGAGGGGCTGGGGGTACTGACTTACAGCTGGGCTGCCAATTTATTGGAAACAACCCTGAGGCACTCACCCACCTCGACTGGAAGAAGTGTTTGGGCATGGTGTTTGGGGCTAAAAATGCATTGCTCGTCTCTTCACCAACCATTAAGGGCTTTTCCTCTCTCCCCCTTCCCATATTCTTATAGGATTTGGTCTCAGGCCCTCAGCTTTCTCACAGTCGACTCTCACTTATTTGGTGGGGAGGGTTGGGGACTTAAGTCATTCTGTGCTGATTCTGGAAGCCTCTTACTGGTACCTATCATTATGACCTCCGGGGAAAGCCTAGGAGATGGGTGAGAGTATGGGAAGCTCATCCGTCCCGAGAGCTCTCTTGACAGTACAGGCATCTCCTTGCACATCAACTCACTGAAAAGTCTAAAGGGAGAGGAAGGGAATAGCAAGGATGCGATTTTCTCTATCCCTATTTTTGTGAGAACTCCAGGAAGGGTACCAGGCAGAAGGCTGTGTGTCTCAGGCATGGACTTTCCCCGACCATGCAGTCAGGCATGTCCTGGCATTACCCATGCCCCTGAACCTGCTCCTGTCCCCCCTCACCCCAGCACCCTGGCGACCCCCCCCTGTAGTGCCCAGCAGTGCTGAGCAGGGAGCCCCATGAGCACAGCTGGCCATGCTGAGCTCCATCTGCTGGGCTGGGGTGTGCAGGGAGGCAGCCCCTGAGCCCTCAGGAGCTGCTGCTCAGGAGGGAAAGAGGTCAGGCAAATTATCCTCCCTGCTCTTTCCTTTCCTTACTGCACAAAGCCCCTCTCATGTGGTCTGGCTCACTCACAGCTACTGTTTTCTCTTTCCCATTTACTTTTTCCCTTCCTCCTCAACGTTTTTTCTCTGCAGTTTCATACATAATGTGAGTTCATGAGTTCTCTGTGCCAGTCCCACTGCAAAGTCCCTTATTCATCTGAGCTAATAGATCTTGACCTACCCTTTGCCAATGGAAGAAATTGGCCTGTCTCCTTAAAGTAAGTTCCCCTCCCCTCCCCTCCCCTCCCCTCCCCTCCCCTCCCCTCCCCTCTCCTCTCCTCTCCTCTCCCTTCCCCTTCCCCCTCCCCTTCCTCTTTCCCTTCCCCTTCCCCGCTCTGCCTTGCCCTTTTTCTTCTAGAGTTTGACACACAGTGCTTTCCAGCACTGTGATGGTGATCCAGAAGGATCTCTTTCCACACCCCATATACTGGGTCCTACTGGAAAAAAAAAATAGGAATAGGAAAGGAGGCTGTGAAAATGTCAGCTAATGCACATTCTCTCTTTATCCCTTTCACAGTGAGCAAAAGAATATAGGTTTCATTTTTTGGTGCCAGCAATGTTCTTCCTGACTCTTCCTGAAAGTAAATGCCAAAATACGTATCATTTTTCACAGGTCCATGTTGTGGAAAGTGCAGAAAAAAGACAAACAACATCATATGGATAAAGGACAAGGGAACAACTGGACATCATCAAACAAGTTCCTCCTGCTGGGAATGGGGAATGGTGTCCCAACACTCCAAACACCACTCTTCCTCCTCTCGCTCTTGATCTACTTTGTGACTGTGGTTGGGAACAGCCTCATTGTTGTTCTTGTGGTGGCAGACCAGCATCTGCACACTCCCATGTACTTCTTCCTGGGCAATCTGTCCTCCTTGGAGACCTGCTACAGCTCCACCATCCTGCCTAGGCTGCTGACCAGCCTCTTTACAGGGGAAAGGACCATCTCTGCTTCTGGCTGTATGGCTCAGCTCTATTTCTTTGGGTCTTTTGCAGCTACTGAGTGTTTCCTGCTGGCAGCCATGGCCTATGATCGGTACTTGGCCATATGCCAGCCCCTGCTCTATGCAAGCCTCATGAGCTGGAAGGTCTGTTTCCAGCTGGCAGCAGTATCTTGGCTAGGTGGTTTAGTGTTTTCTATAATAGTCATGGTCTTCTTGTCAAGGTTAAAGTTCTGTGGCCCCAAGGCTATTGACCACTTCTTTTGTGATTTTACCCCATTGCTGGAACTCTCCTGCAGTGACACCAGGGTGGTCACAATAGTAACTTTCATCCTGTCTTTCTTGGATTTAATATTCCCCTTCCTGTTCACACTAGCCTCCTATATGTGCATCATAGCTGCCATCCTGAGGATCCCATCCAGTGTGGGCAGGCAGAAGGCCTTCTCCACCTGCTCCTCTCACCTCACTGTTGTCACTATTTTCTATGGCACCCTCATCATTGTCTACCTGATGCCCAGAACAGCCTCTCTGAGGCAGCTCAGCCAAGTGTTCTCCTTTTTCTACACTGTCCTCACGCCCCTGGTCAATCCCCTCATCTACAGCCTGCGGAACAGGGAGGTCAGAGAAGCCTTGAGGAGGGTGCTCAGGAGAGATTTGGGTGGCATCCAGAGCTCACACTAGTCGACTGACATTGGGCGCAAATTCCTTCCAGCTCTTTTGCAAAGTCAAGCACTAGGTGCAGGGGACCTCTTTAGAAGTGCCTGGCATTGAGCCTGCTTGTTGAGTGACAAGGGGATGAAAGGGAAAGGTCATTGGAGAGAAATGTTGTTATTTAGAAGAGAAGGTTAAAAATGTCATCCGTTAGCTTTTTCTTTGAGCATGGTGGTCTTACATGTGGTGAAGTGTCTAAGTCTTCTTTTTCTGGGAATTTAGAAGAAAGAAATTTGGGATGACATATGAGTACCTTCTATGGAGAAGTGTGTGGGGGGGATCTTTCTCGTTGTGGGTCACTGGGATGGGAGCCCTCTCCCTCAGCCTTGCACATTTCCAGGGTAAAAGCTGGCATGTCAGCCTGCAGTGCATGTCCCCTTTCTCTGGAGTCCTGAGAAAAAATGTGCCCTTCCTTCTATACGGGGGTTCAGTTGGGTTAATCCCATCACACCTCTCTTCCCTCCTCTGGCCTGGCATGGCCTCAGGGACCAGCTAGGGATGCAGCAGCTGGGTGGTCTGGGTGAGGAGCTGTGCTTTCTCCTGCTGCAAGAGGAGGTGGAGAAGCTGGGGTGTGGCGGGGGAGGCAGTTTGTGTTGCTGAGGGATAAAAAAGAGGTGCGAGCGACACCTGGGTCTCCCTCCCCCACATCCTTCCCTTCCCCATACACTGAGGGATCAGGAAGCCCCCACTCTAGCTGTGCACCGCTGGCTCCAGCTGCAGCTCTGCTCTTTGCCCATTAGCTTCTCATAGGGAGATGGGGACAACCATCTCCCATCCTAGTTCCTTCACCCTTGGAAGATCAGGCTTCCCTCCCCTGCCCTCCTTCCCGATGGAAAGCTTTTACCAAGGTCCTCCAGAATTTAGGGCAAGGGTGGGCTTAGGGGCCAGGTTCCCCACACATCTCAACTCCTTTATCTGTCTGCAGTATGGGACCTTGGGAGTCACATCTTGGTTGATTGTGTTTGCCACCAGGGCACACTGCTGAATCTTCTTCAGCTTCCTCACCAAGAGCCCCAGGTCCTCTTCTGCAAAGCTGCTGTCTCACCAGTTAGTCCCCAGCCCACCTTTGATATGGGGCTATTGGGGTTATTCCACCCCAGCTCCAGGACTCTGTCCTTTCCTTGGCTGAATTTCAGGAGGCTCCTGCCATCCCAAATTGGCAGCATTTGAGGTCTCCATGAATACCAACCCAGCCCTCCAAAGTACCGAGCAGTAAATAACAGAGACCAGAGCTCCTGGATCACTGATGGATGGGCATTGAGGGAACATTGCCACTGTAGCCCTGCAGAGGGTCCAGCACTACTCTGTAATTGATCACAAGGAGACAAAATTATCCAGGGTCTCTTGGGAAAGAGCAAACTCCTTGTGTGATATTGGAGGAGATTTGTGGGACTGTGTAGATCTTGTTCTGGGATGTTTTATGGGGCTTGTGAGAGTGCACAAAGCTTATGCTGGGATGTTCCAGTGAAGGGCCAAAGGCAGGAAAAGGATGAGATCAAGGTGAATAAGGAAGAACAAGCATAGGAAAACAGAGAGGAGAATGGAAAAAGGGAGCAGTCCTCTGTCAGCAGACTGATGATTGATACGCTTGTCTGGCTGATGGAAGGGTATGTGGTATGTGAGAGCATCTGCTTCATTAAGGTTATCTGATCATGGACCTTTACAGTGCAAAGCAGATAATAAGTAAAGGCGAAGTACTTAACAAAACCCGCAGACACAAACCTGACAGACAAGCATAACAGCGACAATGACAAGTCTCCAGCCACTAACTGACAGGCCATGAAGAAACTACAGGCATAGCTTTGGAGAAGGCCAACTTGGGCTTTGTAACTGATAAGAAGGAGGAAACAAGACATGAAGATTTTGGATATTTGAGGGGTGCTTGTGGGACTATACAAAACTAACTAAGGAATGTTTAGGAAAGGAGATCGGGGAGGAACAAGGATCTAAAACAACATCTTTCCTGAACTGACTTACTGACCACTGGTAGAAAAGGGAGCCAGACTGATTCATTGGGATCATTTCAGCATCTCCCTCAGAAGGAGGTGGATCATCTTCCAGTCTCTCTGATGATGGCAAAGTGAGCTCAGAGCATGATCTGAGACGTTCAATGTCTGGCGTGATGTGACACTAATTCTACCCTCTGGAGGATCACTTTACTGTGATTACAGCACACTGGAGGGGATCTGAAAAATCCTCCAGATAACTGGATGCATCGAAAGATGCCCTAGATGATGGACAAGAAAATCCTGCAGGATGTCTTTAATCTCAGTGTACAATTGTTGCTTGATATGTTCGTTGAGGTTTAAACTTTAAAATACTGTTATTGTCTGCCTGGCTTTCACTTCTGTCTCTTTAATTCCTTTTAGATCTTGGATCTTGAATGTGTGACACATCTTTTGGGGAGTGACGGGACACAGACAGGCCTGGAAAGGGCTTACTGGGTCATCAAGATAGATGTACACATGCTATGGCCCGTATCAGGTATGATCAGTGCCAGGAAATGCTCTGTGGACTTGATGTCCTCAGGACTCAGTCATGGTCAGGTGGGATGCCCTTGGCCTGCTTGGTTTCACATATACCCAATAAGCATTTTAATTTGACCTAAACCCCCACACTTCCATAAGAAAGAAAGATGAAAAATTGGCATTTCTAGGACATAAATCACCCTGTTTTCAGAGAAATGATGAAAAACTCCAGGGGAGAAACATCCATTAGGAGACAGGTCCAACATATCTGTGTCCGAGACCCACCCATATAGGTCAACAAGAGAGCCTCTCAGGATGGCCTACCAGACTGAGGATGGGGGTTACTGCTTACGGGTGTATAAGATTCATTCTGGGATGGCGGGAAGAGCATTTTGGGATTGCGCAAGACTTACAATGGGGTGTTTAGGGAAGGACCAAAGGCAGGAAAGGGTGGGATTAAGGTGTTCTGAGGGGCTAAAAGCACCTGATCACCCCAGCCTCTTCTGTCTTCTTATTAAATTCCATTTTCTGGGGTGAGGGGGCTCTCTATTCCGTGTGCATGTGTATGTAAGGAGGTCTCAGTGCCAGCTGCTGGATTGGGGATCACGAGTCATAGAGACCCATCTGCCTGGGATGCCAGCAGCTGGAGGGACTGGAGTGTGTGCACATTGTGTGGGTGTGTATGTCAGTGTGTGTAATCACTAGGGAACGTCAAGGCAGACTAGCCAGCAAATAGGATAAGAGGCTTGGGATCCAGTTATCAGAGAGGCCATAAGTCTGGGCTGGATATTGGAGAGCCCAGAGGGTCTGTGAGTTGGCTGCTGGAGGGACCAGGTGGTCCAAACCAGCTACGGGAGAAACTGTGGGGTCTGGATTTCTGGTATGGGAAGAGCCATAATTCTGGACCAGGAGGGGAAGTTGCCCTTTATGTGAGAGAGCAGTGGGAATGCATGGAGCTCTGCCTCAGGAGGGATGATGAGCAGGTAAGAGCTGACGGGTCAGGATTAGAGGGAGACCCACATGGGCGATGTTGTGGTGGGTGTCTGCTACAGACCACCTGATCAGGAAGAAGTAGGTGAGGCCTTCTTCAGACAGTTGGAAGAAGCCTCATGTTCAGAGGCCCTGGTCCTCACAGGGGGACTTGAACCACCGTGATATCTGCTGGAGGGACAACACAGCAGGGCACAAGCAATGCAGGAGGTTTCTGGAGCACATTGATGATACCTTCCTGACACAGGTGATTGAGGAGCTGGTGAGGTACCTCATGCTTACAAACAAGAGTTGGTTGGGAATGTAAAAGTCAGGGGCAGCTTTGGCTGTAGCAAGCATGAGGGGGTGGATTTCAGGATCCTGAGGGGGGGGGGGGGAAGGCAAATAGCAGGATCACAACCCTGGACTTCAGGAGACCAGACTCTGGCAGGTTGATGGACCTGCTTAGAAGAACCCCGTGGGATACAGCCCTGGAGAGAAGAAGGGTCAAGGAGAGCTTCTTGATTTTCAAGGATGCCCTCTTCAAGTTCAAGAATGTTCCACCCTGACATGCAGGAAGTCAAGCAAAGGTGGCAGGAGGCCTGCAAGGATGAACAAGGAGCTCCTGACTAAACTCAGACATGACAAGGAAGCATACAAGAGGTGGTAGCAGGGTGCTTTTCAACCTCAGTGATTCTGTGATTCTGTTGCAGAGAAACTCATCTGTTTGTGTGTGTATCTGTGTGTGAGGCAACTGGGGAGGCAGGGGGACCCAGTGGCCAGCTCCTGGATAGACTGCAGATCTAAGACCAGCTACAGGAGGGATCCTTATGACATATTTGTATGTATAGGTATATATTTTCCATTTACCAGCTTTCATCCTGATCAGCCAGAGATGGGAACAGGATGAGGCTGCTGGTGCTGTTTGTGTTTGTGTGAGTGTTGAGTGTTTCTGTCTCTGTTCTCCTGTGGCCAGCCGTGTAGGTCCGTAAATGTGTTTTGTGTCTATGTGTGCATATGTGCCTACTGGGGATGGAAGCTCAGCCTTGCTACTGCCTGGACCTGGGCACAAGGAACTGTGGCAGCCTCACCTCTGTCAGGTTTCCAGATCTAGCAACTTTTAACATCCTGGAACTCTTACCATTGGATTGCTGGACCTCTCTTGCAAGACCAAGCATCCAGAAATGTTTCCTAGGGCACCCAAAATCTATTAGGATTCATGTCTTCAAAACCACCTTGGTGGAGCTTAGGAGATGGTAACACATGCATCCATGGAGAAGGTTTGCGTTTCAGGCTGGGAGTCATTTTACCAGTCTTGGAGAGACTAACACCTAGGGGTTGGATGACACTGCTTAAATACAGGCATTCAAACCACCCTGTGGTGTTTGAGACACCAAATGGGGCTGGCAGAACTGACAGTCAAACATCACCTTCTGGAGGGACTGCTGAAGGATCTGACAGATACCCACCTCCAGCACCAAAAATGATGCTAGGCACTGCCTTTTAGCAAATGAATCCTGTCTTAGGTGTCTCCATGTTCACTGGCAAGCTCCCTTTACCATTAGTAAAGGGTCGATTCAGTTGCCCATGACAATGCCAATGACAATAGTCATCCATGAATTGGCCACTCCATTGAGACCTGGAGGGCAGCAGGGCCTGTGTCATGTCTGACAGCCCCATGTAGAACCCTTGGTTGCTACAGGGGGTCCGGAAGGCACCAGGCACTTGCGTGTAGATAACTGATTCCTGCCAGGAGCAGGGCCTTGACCCCACCACTGCTTCATACTAACCCCTGAGAGAGCAGCAAGGCCAAAATGGGATTTTTCTGCATTCCTCCACTCAAAACAAAGACACTCTGCAACCATGAGACAGAGATGTACTTTGGGGAAATGAATAAACGTGAAGGATTCTAACCCTGTGACCCTTCTTCCCAGCAGCGGTGTTTAGGATTGCTGCTGCTTCTTTCTTCTAGTGCTCTCCCTGTATTTTAGCAGACAACCCTTTCAGGAAAAATGCACTTCTCTCTGGAACAGGAAGAAAACCCCAGAATACCTTGTCTTCCTTTGGCTCTATTGCTTACGATGAAAGCATCTGGGTGAAGTTTAATTCTGTTAAGGAAATTTCCACTCTACTCTAGTTTGGCAGAAAGAACATGCAAGGTTGTGCACCCTGCAATCAGAACATCTTATCTGACCTTGCCTTAGCCCTGTTTTTCATACAAAGTTGAAGAACTGCAAAGAAACCAGTTTAATCCAGCCAGCAGTACAAAAGCTGTTCAAAGGTTACACCAGAGGAGCACCTGAATCCACTTCTGCTCAAACTACTAACCTACACCCATTGCTTCCCTTGGGAAACTAATCTGTCATTTTGCAAGCTTCTATGATTGGAGCTGTGATGCCTAACCCAGCTGTGGGGATACCAGCAGGACAGGGCCAGCAGCTCCCCCCACCGATACTGCATGCCTATGTTTATCAGCCATGGTCTCTGGGAAATCTAATTCAATAGGCACAGCAAATGCCCTGGGTGCGGGAAGACCTGGAAAAGGCAGCTCGACTGTTTTCTACAAGAGCAGATGGACATCACCCTTGTTGGGGGGATGTTTTAGTATTGTTACAACAGATAGTTCAGCCAGGGGATAGAGAACAGATATTGGCAGACTGAGATGATAATCAACAACCTTGACCACAAGTAGATCAAAATTGGGATTACAATAATACAAATGATCAGGCAGCATCCGAAACGGCATACCAAAATCTAGTTTTAGCAATAAGAACTTCAGAGCAAATGGGTGTTATCTCAGAAAAGGTACTATCGTTAGAAAAAGTCTGAGGAACACCCGAGAAATTTTTTGGAATCGCTCATGGCAAGCCCTATTATGCTATTGAGGGATGTCTGTGGAAAATGTTAATGAAAGGCTGGTAGTGAGTGTATTGGTCCAGCAAGCAGCACCAGATATCCATGAGTATTTCAGAAAACATGTTCCAGGGTGGCAGGGAGAGGATTTACAGAAGATACTATCATTAGCAACTTTCATATACGATGAAAGATCAGAAAAAGAAAGGAAGGAGAAGGAAAGGCGAAAGCGGGAGGAAGTGAGTATGTTGGCAGCAGCAGCATTGGGACGAATTCCAAAGGTGAAAGGAAGGGGAATAAATGGGAGAGGATGAGGTCAAAGAGGAAGAGGGACCAGAAGAGCAGGAATGGGTATAAAACAGTACCCCCTTTCCTGGGAGGCTGAACAGGGAATTGAGACTGTGATTGCTGATTTGGTTAAGAACGGAATTATAGTACAATGTACTTCCCCTCCCCTGTATTGCCTGTGAAGAAACCAGAATTGGACCCAAATGGGAAACTGGTATACCGCTTTGTACAAGATTTGCAAGCAATTAATAGAATAGTGGATCTACCACACTCTGTGGTCCCTGATGTGATCCAAGTCCTTATGGAAATTCCCTCAGATGCAAGCTGTGTTACTGTTTTGGATTGAATGGCAGCTTTCTTTACTATACCAGTACATGAAGATTCACAGTTCCTCTTTGCCTTTACTTGGAAAGCACAGCAGTATGCATGGACCAGACTGCCACAAGGATCCATGGGTTCTCCCACACTGTTTTCGAGAATATTGAAAAGAGATTTACAAACGATTATGCTGTCAAAAAACTGATACAATATGTAGATGACTTGTTGATTGTGAGTACTGATTGTGATGTTTGTTAGCCAGATATTAAAACATTGTTGTGTGCCCTAGAGGAAAAGGGACATAAAGTCTCACTTGCCAAAAGGCAGTTGTGCCAGCAACAAGTTAATTATTTGGGAATGATAATTTGCTCAGGAGAGAGACTGATCTCATCTGAGTGAATACAAGCAACCCAGGAAATACTAGTCCTTCAGATGAAAAGGCAGGTTAGGGCCTTTTTAGGTGCAATAGGATTTAATAGGTATTGGATACCTGGATTTAGTGAAAAAGCAAAGGTATTAACACAGTTAACAAAGGATAATGAACCAGATTTAATGGTGTGGACTCCAGAGGTGGAAAAACGTTTAAGAGTTAAAGCAGGCAGTTATGGAGGCTCCCTCTCTAGCTTTACTGGACTATGGAAGGCCCTTTGTGTTATATCTGAATGAACGAAAGAGAATCACAAGCAGTGTGCTAGTTCAGAAAACTACCCAGCACTGGCGTGCGATAGCTTATCAGTATGAGCTAGTTTTGCTCACTGAACCAAATGTGGTGTTAGAACAGTGTGATAGGCTAAACCCAGCTACTCTGTTACCAGAAATACTGCAACCCAAAGAAAAATTATTTCACAGTTGCTTGGAAACAATAGATTTGAGGCCAACTGTTCTGCCTACTGTGAAAGAAGAGTCTCTGCACAATCCAGATTTAATATTGTTCTGTGATGGATCATCATACTATGAAAAGGGTCGAAGGGTTGCTGGGTATGCAGTAACTCTGTAATAAATAGTGCTGGAAGCAGGATCCCTTCCAGGACATTTTGGGACTCAGGCGGCGGAACTGATAGCCTTAACCCGAGCATGTATTATAGCCACGAATAAGACTGCTAATATCTATAGGGACTCCAAATATGCTTTGGGAGTGGTATTTGCAGTGGGAATAATTTGGAGAGGAAAAAGGGGTTTTGACATCGGCAGGGCATCAAGTAGCCCACTGAGATCAGATTTTAGAGTTATTAAGGGCTTTGGAAAAATCTCTGCAGTTAGCAGTCCTGTATCAGAGGGCTCACCAACCAGACACTTTGGATATAACTATGGGAAATAACCTTGCTGATGTCACAGCAAAACTGCCCTACAACCACTGCCTACCAACTGGAGCCATGAAAAGAAATGGTAATGATTGAAACTACAGAAGAACTGGAGAAAGAACACCAAGGAACACCCAAGGAAGAGGTAGAAGGATGCAAGCATTTTGGAGCAGAACAAAAAAACGGGATATGTTTTTTGCAGGGAAAATGGTTGCTCCGTAAGATTATGCTGATACCAGTAGTAAGAGAACTCCATGGATGGACACATGGGGGGATGTCTTATTCAGAGAATCAAATTTCCCAGTCATGGGCAGCACCAGCTTTGACTCAAGCAATCTTACAAATAACGAAAGGGTGTTTAATATGTGCAAACTACAATGCTAAATCAAAGATAGAAGCTAAAATAAAAGGAGGGCACCCTTGGGCTTGGATGCAGTTTCAGAAATTACAAATAGATTTTGCAAACATGCCCCCAAGAAAAGTACAGAAACATTTACTAGTCATAGTTGATCGATTGTCTGGTTGGGCGGAAGCATTCCCAGCCAGGAAGGCTACAGCCCAGTGGTAGTGAAAGCTTTACTGAAAGATATCAAACCACGCTTTGGGGTACTGGAGGAAATAAATTCTGATAAAGGAGCTCATTTTACTGCTGAAATACTAAAAGCAATATATGAAACATTAGGAATTCAAAGAAGACTACATACATCTTATCATCCTCAATCTTCAGGGCAGGTAGAAAGAATGAATCACACACTGAAAATGAAGTTAAACAAAATTTGTAGGGAGACTCAATTAAAGTGGACAGAAGCATTGCCATTAGCCTTGTGGGAATTAAGATGATGCCCGGGCCCAAGCCATGGGTTGACCCCCTTTGAAATTTTGTTTGGCAGACCAGGTAGGATCCCAGGAACTTTTGTCCCAGCACATAAAAGCCTTTTGGCAGGAAATGAAGCTGTCACCCACTATGTTATGTATCTGCAGAATAGTTTCAGGAATAAGAGATATGCAGCTGTAATTACCCAATCTCTGCCTTTAGGAGATTACCTTCATCTGTATCGACTGGGTGATTATATTATGGCAAAAAATGATAAAGCCAAACACATGCTACAACCAAAATGGGAGGGTCCTGTACAGGTGTTATTGTGCCCTTATTCTGCTCTTAAGGTTGCAGGTAAAAAAAACTGGATTCATCACTCCCAAGTAAAGGCGGCCCTCAGCACTGCGACCTCCTCAGAGGACATTCCAGCTCCTTGAGCATCTACTGCAGAAGTGAGAGTACCCATGCAACACCAGGAAAACTTATTCAAGGGGAACTGTGTTTATTGGTTACACTCTGTAATTATTTTGTGCTATGTGTTTAAATGTGATTTTGGGATCATTTCAATCTTTTATAGCTATTACAAGTTTAACCCTACGCTGGGAAAATAATCGCATTGTACAATTTATGACTAGGGTCTCACAAGTGGGGAACGTGTCAGAATGTTGATGCTGCCTACGCCACCCTCAATCCCTGGGCACCGATTTTGGTTGTCTAGAAGAGCCTGTTTCTGGTTTGGGCTGCTATCAGTCCAATTTCACATATTTACACCCTAGGGTGCCAGATTTTTGGCAGCAACCCTTTAAGGCACATTCATATGATAAAGCTCCATGGTGTGTCATCGTGCCTCGCGGAAACCTCACAATTTGGGTAGGAGAAACAACTAACTGTGACTACACACTACAGTATAATTATACGCAAGCAAGGTTTCAATTGGACTGTTCAAGGGCCAGCAATAATTCTGACGTAGAAACTGCATGGACTGGTAAGAATAACCTGGTAATTTTAAATAACACTGAGCAAGAGAAATTGCCCACTTGGAACCTTACTTGGAGCATAAATGGTACGCACTGTCAAAGATACTATAATATTTCTTCTTCAAATGGCACATATATCTTGGGGAGTAATGGTCAACTTAGCCCTGGTAATAGCAATTGGAGGAGTGTATGTGCTGGTAAACATCACCTATTGTTTTTATGCAATCAAATCAAAACAAATCAAATATGATGTAACTGTCATTCAATGACACATTGATACCTTCCATCAAATAGCCAAAGAGCAGTCTCTGTGTAATAGCCTAGCAACAGATTGGTCGTGGTTGTGGTCATGGCTACCAGATCTGTGAGGGTGAACCAGGCGTGTTTTAATAATTTTGATGTTAATTCTGGCAGTTGGAATTTTTCTTTTTCTTGTTGTGTCTCATGCATGGTTCAACTAAGTTTTTCAAAGATAACACCAGAAGAGGTGCAAAATTAGCTAATGAATAATTTTAAAATGGACCATTTAAGGCTGGCACGGGACTATCTCGTAACGTAACTTGGCAAGGGGATTGGTAGAACTAAGAATTGTGGATAGATCTGGTTGCTGGTGTAAAGTAAAGTATTGAATATGTAACAGCTTACTATTGCTTAAAAGTTGTGACAAAAAGCTGCTCGAGGTCCTCCTTGTGCTCCTTGCCAAGAGACACCTTATTGCTAGCAAAACTTAGAAATCTGACTCCTGCTGCTCATTATCAGTGCCCGCAAACAAACAAAAGAGAATAGATAATTTTAACACAGTGTAAGGTTTAGGTTATGGTCATGTAAGGCTGAGTTTTAGGTTTAAGGTTAAAGTGAGTTTCGGTTTAGGGTTAGGGACAATAGGGTGTGGGCAAAGGTTAGGTAGAAGGTATAGATTTGGCATTAGGGGTAGTGGCTATTTTTAGGAGTTTGGGTTATAGGGCAAGGGTGTCAGGACCCTGAGGGCACTGATAGACCTTAATGGCCCTAATCAGCCTTGCCTGGGGACTCCACCCCAACCGCGAGCTTGTGCCATCGCCACTGCTGCTCTGAGCACCTTGAAGCCTTGCCCATGGCAGTGCAGGGCCTTGCCCCTGCGACTCCTCCTGACAGTCTGGCCTGGCCCAGAGCTCTTCTCCCCACAGTGCCCTTTCCTAACTCTATCTTCTGAGTGATATCCTCAGCGCTGCAGGGATGGCCTGAGCCCCCATGTCCCTTGCGCCCACCTGAACCTGGGTTCTCGCTGGTGGTGGTCTGAGCCCCCATGTCCCTCATGCCCATTTGGCCTCAGGGTCTTGACAGCAGTGGCCTGAGCTCCTGTGTCTCTCAGAGCCAGCTGGCCTCAGGGTCTTGCTGGCAGTGGTCTGAGCCCCTGTTTCACTTGTGCCTGCCTGGCCTTGGGGTCTCGATGGCAGCGAGTCCCCCTCCCTGAGGGAGCAGCTGGCCCTCACTCCCACTTGGCAGCTAGGAGAGATCCATGAGTGGGGTTCACCTCACCTCCCTGCAGACAGCTGTGTTTCTGACACGGTCCTGGCTTTAGCAAGCCCATACCGCCTGAGCTCGTCCCTCCAGCCTCACCCAATGGTCTGGGAGAGGAAGAGGCATTTCCTCCCCAGCAAGGGACTCAGGGACTTGTAGGGGTCACATTCTCATAAGTAACCCCTGACTCGACCCTCATCCGTTGCTCGTTGTTCTTCACCTCCTTGAAAGTTTTCCCTGATCAGGGAGGCCTGGGGGAATTTATTGATGCAGATGGAGGGAAAGAAGGCACTGAGTACCTTGCCCTCCTCTATGTTCACTGGAACTGGGCCACCTGATCCATTCAGCAATGAGTCAGCTGCTTCCTTGTTCAATCTTTTACTGCCAATGTTTTAACACCTCCTGAAGGCCAAATCCCTCTGGAAAGGGGAAGCCACTGGTGCAGTATTAAACCTCCATGGCAAAGGCTTTGGGGTCATCTGGCCTTGAACCCACCCCTGAAGGAGGAAGGTCTCACCCTATAGCCAGAGCCCTTTCATCTTGAAAATAAAACAGTTTCTATTGCAAAGGAAATACACAAACAGCACAACCATCTGCCAAAATGGCTAGTCCCTCACCCAAGATCCTGGCTCCATGTCCTGCCCCTGTCTTGCAAGCTATGGAGATGTGATGTGCAAGTGCCCCCTTCAATGGGCTGGTGCCCCCACTCGTCTCTTGTCATGCCATTGAATCACCAGCTGGAATTTGATGGTCAGAAACCTCCTGGCTCATGGGCAAGAGCAGAAGTTCTCCCAGGAATTGGATCAGGCAAGAAGACCAAGAGTAGGGAATCCTCCCCCAACAGACAGTACTGGCCTCATATTGTGAGGTCACTGACAAGGTCAGGAGGCTCAGTGATCAAACTTATGCTCCTTCCAGGATTCTGCTGGGGACACAGCTTTCCTCCCCATCGACAAAAGGTGCCAACATCAAAGAATGGATACAGGGGTAACAGCTCTAGCCAGTTCTGCAGTCCTTGCCCATAGCCCTGAGGTCTCAGCGGGTGCACTTGTGGAGCAGTGAGCATGGGCCCATCTCAGACTTGGTGCAGAGCATCCTTCAACTCCCCTGCATAGGTCACTCCCAGCAGCTCCTGCTCCAGATCTTCCCCACGGAGATCAGAGCAGGGCCAGGAGCGGGGAACTGCCCAGGGAACCAGAATGGGCCCCTGGGTTTGCTGGGTGCTGCACAGACCCTTCCCCCTCTCACAACAGCATCCCCCCATTTTGCCAGGTGTTGAACAGACCCCTCTTCCCAGCTGATATTGGGTGCCTCTTTGTGTACTACGCTGCACAGGCCCTCTGACCCAGACCAGGAACCACCCCAAACATGCTGAGCATGGCACAAACTCCCCTTCAGTGAGACATTGGCCCCCACCCTGGGACCTTCACAACCATCCCCCCTTTCCTCTCCCAAACCTGAACCCAAAAGGCCACCACATTGCCCCTTCCCTCAACATGCCCACCACCCCAGTCCTTAAATCCTGGTTCCCTCCCAGGGAGTCCTGCACAAAAAAAGGTCTCACTGAAGAAATCAATATATCAGGAAGGAAGATCATTCATTTCCTCCCAGTACCCAGCCTGTGCAGGAAAAAAGAGAGTTTTATTGGGGAGAAATAAGAATGACAGTAAAACAAGAAGGAAATGAGAATTCCTGTATAAAATAACATGTAAATGAGATGAAGCAAATTAAGGAGAGATTCCTGTTCTCCAGTCTGGACATGTCCATAGGAGGGCCTTGATTCATTGCCCACTCATTGATCTCTTTATGAAGGAATGTGGTGGTAGCCAAGACACACCTGTGAATCCATGCCTTCAATTTAGGGAAGCTGGCCAAAGAACCAGAGTTTTAGAGCAAGTTTTCTCCCCTCATGGGATGGATGCATACAGATGGAGGGGGAATCACCTCCAGGGGTACTGAGCCTTGCAGGCAGGAGGAGCTGACAATCACCATAGACTCAAGTGTCTCACTTGGGCTCCTCTGCCCTTGGGTGAAATGAATCCTGCAACATCTCCCCAGGCATCTGTTGATGCCTCCCATGTTGATGCCTCCCTCTGAGGGCATCCCCTGCACTTCTGTCATGGCCAGTGGATGCAAAGAGGAGCTTTGCGATCGTAGTTCATTTTGGTCCACAGAGTCCTCCTAGCAAGGGGGAAAGCAATTGCTCTCTGGAAGTGTCAGTGTCCTTGCACCTTCTGTAAGGACAGAGTAGCTACCCACCAGCTATCACAGACTGGGTGTCAGATGTGCTACCCCCTGATCTGAGAATGGCAATCTGTTTCCATCTGTCACCATTTCCAGCTAAGCTGCTTTCTCAGTCCAAGTCTTTTGCTGCCTGCCATTGACCAGGTAGAAGAAGCAAAACTGCTCCCTGATACTAGTCACCTTTCTCTTTGCTCTTTTGTTGCAATTGGGGTCCAAAATCTCCACACCCTGAAAAAAATCCCAGCACATGGGCATGGTTAATCATAACTGAGATTAAGACTGAACATCAGGGCACAAAGTATCTGCAGTCATCTGCCTGTAGTTTTAGCAGTGCCTCTGGCCGTTCCACTAAAGTTCAAGTTATGATTTCAGTGGAAGGTAGATGAGAAGTACAGCAGGAACAGTACACATGGGTCCTGAGATGGGATGTCCCATTTTGACTTTTTTAGGATAGAGAATGGGCACTGAGAGGGAGGAGCGGGCAGGACAACATAGAGAGGTGTGCAAGGTGCCTACAAAGGCCTTTGACAACTTCCTAGGGCCAAAGCCTGGCTTTGCTGACTCTGCTGACCTGATTGCCATGGGATAGAAAGGGATCCTCTGCTGATGACCTCCCAAGGAAAGATAGTCTCACCACAGACACTGACAATTCCTCTGAGGGCCACCTCAGGTAGTGAAATGGGTGGTGAGCATAGTGATTTAGACATTAGCAGGAGTTGGGCTTTTGGGCCCCATTTCATCTCACCAAAGGCTGTTTGTTGACCCAGGAGCCTTCTCCACCTGAGCTGACCTGCAGGCTCCCTTGAGAGACCACAGACAAAAAGAGGCGCTCTGAAGGGACACTGCATGTGCCCATCGGACTCAACATGGGCAGAATCACAGACAGGCTGGCACTGAAGTCCCTGCCTGCAGGTGTGAGTGCTCTTGCCCATGATATTGAGGGACTTTTCAGATGCCCTGGGGTTTGCCTACAGTGTCCACTTGCAGCACGAGTGGCATCAGGTCCCTTCACTATTTCCCCTAACTGCCAGGAGCCCACAGATGCCTGGGAAACTTGAGGCCATCACAAATTACAGGAGACACCTACATGTGTTTGAGTAACTCTACTAATGTGTGCATGTCCTTTAAACTGAAGAGTGATGAGGGCTGCAGGCTGAGGCACTGACCTCTACCCTGGAAATGTTCACAGCAGAGGGAGATGGTTCCCATCTGAGGAACCTGCAGTCAGGAAAGCACTGCCACTCCTGATCTCCCTGCCTGTTCTCCCGACCTCAATTGTTCTGTGATTCTGTGTGATTTTGCTCACATTTCACCCCAGATGAATTTCCTCTTACCACAGGAAAAGAAAATGATAACACCGCAGCACTTTCCACGTACAGCAATACCACTTTTCCCACGTACAGCAATACTACTTTTCTGTAAAGGAAGCATGAAGAATTCTCATGAAGCATGAAGAAGGGAAGCATTTCCATTCTCTTCTAAACTATCCATTTAATTGCTGATAGAAATCTATACTCTCTTCCTATCTGCTTTCCACCAATATTCTCAGTGCTGTGGTCTTCTCAAGGGATACATACGATGCAGCACATCACTACTCCCCACATTGACTTTATCACTTTTCAGAACCAGCAGTGTTTCTCATGCAGGAGTGCAGAACTGCTGTGAGCGCTGGGTGAAAGCCAGAGCTTTCCTGAGTGCTTTCCTCAGGGCCTCCCTGACCTCCCTGTTCCGCAGGCTGTAGATGAGGGGATTGACCAGGGGCGTGAGGATGGTGTAGAAAAAGGAGAACACTTTGTTGAGCTGCCTCAGCTGGGGAGTTCTGGGCACCATGTAGACAGTGATGAGGGTGCCATAGAAAACAGTGACAACAGTGAGGTGAGAGGAGCAGGTGGAGAAGGCCTTCTGCCTGCCCATGTTGGTTGGGATCCTCAGGATGGCAGCTATGATGCACACATAGGAGGCCAGTGTGAACAGGAAAGGGAACACTAGATTAAGGAAACATAGGATGAAACTTACTGTTGTAACCACCCTGGTGTCACTGCAGGAGAGTTCCAGCAACGGGGTAAGATCACAGAAGAAGTGGTCGATTTTCTTAGGGCCACAGAACTTAAACTACGATAAGAAAGAAGGGACTATTGTACAACTAAGGAATCCCACTAGCCAAGATGCTGCTGTCAGCCATAGAGAGACTTTCCAGGTCATGAGGCTTGCATAGAGCAGGGGCTGGCATATGGCCAAGTACCGATCATAGGACATGACCGCCAGGAGGTAACACTCGCTAGATGCAAAAGCGCAAAAGAAATGTAGTTGTGTAATACAGCCATGAGCAGAGATGCTGCTGTGCCCAGTCAGGAAGCTGGCCAGCAGCCGGGGCAAGATGGTGGAGCTGTAGCAGGTCTCCAAGGAGGACAGATTGCCCAGGAAGAAGTACATGGGAGTGTGCAGATGCTGGTCTGCCACCACAAGCACAACGATGAGGATATTCCCAACCATGGTCACTGAGTAGATCATGAGCAAGAGAAGGAAGAACAGTGTCTTTACTGAAGAGACATTCCCCATTCCCAGCAGGATAAAATTCACTGGCGATGTACGATTGTCCCATTCCCCTTTCTCCATGTAGCGCCACAGGTCCCTCATTCCTCTTTTGCCAGCGAGGCAGCCTACGAGAAAGAACATTTGTTTGTTTGTTTGTTTGTTTGTTTGTTTGTTTCTTTCTTTCTTTCTTTCTTGTGTAGAAGAATCATGAGGGAAGTTGCCAACAGAGAAAATACGGACCATGGCACTTCTCTGACTGCATTTGTCTCCCTTTATGGCCTCCATGACTGGTGAAAGGAGAGTATATGTTTTTTCCAGAGAGTTAAACCATGCTTTTAAAGAGAAGGGCCTCCTAAGAGCGCGATGGTGGTGGGCTGCCCCATGGAGGTGCTAATTTCATGGCTGGAGTGGAGTTAAAGGAGAGAAGGCATTCACTCAGACTTTGACAGTGTCTCTCCCACACCTGAAGTTATTCCAAATAGCAATCACAATCCCTACCAGGCAAGAAAATCCCTTTATGTGAGCACATCATGCCAGATGTCCTTTCTCCTCAAAGGAGCAGGACAGGCACTGCACCAAACAGCTGACCTCAGCTCTCTGAAAGGGAGAAGGGACAGACCGTGTGCTTCCTTTGACAGTGTGTGGGTCAGGAGCTGGCATCCAGAACTGTGGAGTTGGACTGTCTAAGAGGATTCTCAGAGAGATAAATAAAAGTGAGATAGCCGTGAGAGAAGATGGACACCTGAGCTAACTGGGCAACATGAGGAAGAGAGATTTTGAGCAGAGTGGGAGGGAAGAGGGCAGATAAGATCATTCAGCCTGTGTAGTTTCCCCCTCAGCAATGGTTTCTGAGGGCTTTGGGCTGCCTCACGGCACAGCCCAGCAGCTAGACCTCAGCACTGCCAGCTGTGCTCATGGGGCCCCCTGAGCAGCATTGCTAGGAGTGGGTATCTCCATGGTAAGTGGTAGGTGAGATTGGGAAGAGCATTGTTCCACTCCTGTTTGTGGTGAATGCCCAGGACATGCCTGTGTGCATGGCCAGGGAAAATTCCTGCCTGAGAAACACACCCCTCTGCCTGGATCCTACCTCCCAACGGAGGTGTGGGTGCCCCTCGACTGGGCTCTGGGTAGGCTCAGGAACAGCAAAGGCATAAGTCTAACTCTGCACCCACCGGCAAGCTCACCAGCACTCTGCTCATCAAACAAGGGAATCAGAAGAAATGTGGAGAGGGAAGAGGGAGATGGTGGGGGAAAGACATGCAAAAAAGGACATGCCCGTCACCATTCTTGCCCAGAGGTGCCACCATGCAAAGCCTCACCAGCTCAAGAGGAACAGACCTGACTCAGAAGACACAACACAAAGCTGCAATCCTCAGGATGATGTGACGATCTCTGCACTGATTGTTCCTGGGAAGGAGGATCAAGCTGGGGTCTCACCTCCTGTCTCTTCCCCACCATGTCCTTCTCTTCCATGAGCTCTCTGCAAACCCTGACCCAGAGTTCAGGCATTGCTCTGCACTTGCTGTCTTCTTCTAGCAGCTCCCTCAGTGAGTCTCCAGCAGCACCCGAATGCCCCCTGCTCTCTGGAGTGTCCTGGGATTTAGAGCTCAAATGAGTCTCTGAAGATTAATTTCAGCTCAGCTCTCCTCAGAGATTGCAGAGAGTGAGTAGTGCATAACAGGCTCTCAAAGGAGATTGAAACCTCTGAGCTGATGGAAACTTTGAAAACTCCTCCGGCAAGGCCTGACTTTTTCCATAACTCTTGGTCACAAACTCTGGATCACGCTCCTTTTAAAAGGAAACTGGGGCAGAGAAATCATCAGGATTCCTCCAAACTGATGATGCAAAGCCAGGAGAAATCCCATGAATGGGATTCCCCTCGCCTCCCTGCAGATGACTGTTCACTGATTCTCTAAGGTTTAGAGAGCCCTGATGGCCTGAGCTGGTCCCTCCAGCCTCCCGCAACGGTCAGTGGGGAGAGAGAGGCCAAGCCACAGTCATTTCCTCGCAGGCATGGAGACTTGCCCTTGGGCATGGGGTAAGTCCCCCTTGGGCACCAAGCTCTGTCCCCTGAGGGGAGGGGGCCACAAAAACTCTCCCTGAAGCACAGGGGCCTGGCATGTCTGGGGCTGAAGGGAGCAGAGCTACTGGTATTTCTTCTTGGTTTCTGTCCATCTCTCCTTCCTGGGAGGTGCTTTGCTCCTGTTGTGGCACCAATGGGTGCCACCACTCATAACCCCTCTTAGCCCTGTGGGACTTGTGTGTCATGAGATGCGGTCTCTTTTGCCTCTGTTCTGGCTGGAAAGGCAGGAGGGCTGGCCCTGTGAACACAAAAGTTTGTGCGGCAGCTGCCTGAGCATCCCGATGGCCTTCTGCTGAATTGGCTCCACTGGGTCATTGTTTTTCCTTTTGACGAGCGAGTGAAGAGTTAACAGGACTGAAGAAGTCTGCCTGCTGATATGTGCAAGGACTGATATGCTCAAGGCTGCGGAATAGAAGAGTTAACAGGACTAAAGAACTCTGCCACCTGACAAGGCCGAGGAATCTGCATGGACCTGCAGGGAGGGAAGAAGCGATACGGAGGTATTGTGGTCTTGCCTCGCTAGCAGGGTCTTTCCAAGCAGACAAACAGTCCTGTTATTATGAAACTCGCAGAGGTCATCAAAAGCATTGCTTGCCCAGAGCCCCAGCTGTATAAAGAGAGACCTGGAAGCTAAGAGAGTTTGAGCAGGGATGGGAACATGACCTGACCATCCTCTCTGGCTGGACTGTGAGTATTCCCCCCCTCCCCTTTTCCTGGGATGCTGGGTTAAGGTAACTCCTCGAGGTTGAGAGTCCTCTCACTAAGAGTGAGCAAGAAAGCTTTCAAGTAGGGGTAAGCAGTGCTTCCAATTAATAGCGCAGTAATCGATGGTTTGGGGTTATCCTTTCTAAACCAGTAATCACATTATTTTAATGGATGTTACTAATCCAAAAGCTTGTGTGAGGAAATAAACATATTTTTTTATTATGTTACTGTCTCAGTTGTTACTGTCAAGTCTTCATAGCATGACACTGTATTACAGCATCTGGACCTTTAGTAGAAACATCTGAGAGCTGTGACAGTATGGGCAGACAAGTTACATGGTTGAGGGCTCATCTGTGACATAAAAGGAAGATCTCCATTTGGGTTATGTGATGGTTGCCCCTGTGGTCATCTACCAATAATGTCTAGTCAGTGCTCATATGTACCAATAGCATGTGCTAATGTGCTTGAGGCACCACGTACAGGCAATGGCTTGTGATGTTCCTGAGCAAGAAACCTGGTCTGAAGGAGCCTCTGGAAATGAGGCAGCAGCCTGTGAGCTGGGGAGCTCTTCAGACAGCTTGAAGGCTGGTCACCTCTTACAAAATGACCTTTGAAATTACGATTCATGACCAGGTGAATAGGACAGTGCCTGCCCTCACCTCTCCTGCCTTGTGCTCCAGACTGACTTGGGCACAAGCCCACCCTGACCTGAAAATTTGGCAGTCCCGGGGGTGCAGCAGTGCACCCAGGCTCATCCACCTTGCTGAAGGGCTCGGCTTCTTTTCTCAAGCACAGCCCCACATGAATCGAGCTGTGAGGCTCCTTAGGAGTGACCTTACATCTCAGTAGCTCTGAAGTCACACAGAGGTTAAGGTCCATTTCTGTCTGTGTGGGTCTGTAATTTAATCAGAGCAGAAATTATACCCTATTATTAAGTAATTGGTTTGTCCTGGTAGGTGTGTTCTGACACTTTGTCTCTATGTACTATCTGGTTGATACAGTTTTCATCAGTTTACATTTTACATCCTGTTTACATGTGTTTACATGTGGTAGTTTGCATAGATACAGAGTTATTAGTTACACAGCAGCCTGTTCTACATGGCTCAATATTCCCACACAAACTTCCTTTTCACCAGCATGTGGGAAGCCCAGAGGACAGCACCAACTATCATTTATGTTCCACATGTTCACGTAAGGTGGGAGGATGTTGGAGTCTCATGGGAAGCTACATTACCACATTATTACAGAATAGTCCAGCACAGGCACCAGTTTTGTTGCTTGCAACTTCAGATGGATGGATACGTATATTTTTGAGTTTGCTTTCATTTTCCTTTTCCAGTTTCACTTATGTGCCCTTGAAGCACCTGACCACTGCACTTTCCCAAGCAACTGGATACTGTTATCACAAGGGCACCTACCTGAAGATCTTACAAGTTGCTTACAAAAATCTTGACTGGATGCGTTTACCATCAAATGCTTTGAAAGTGCATAACTTGGCTACTGTTGGCAAATTCCTTCTAAAATTGAATACTGAAATTCCAGCATGTCAACAGTTTCTGGCATCAAAGCAGGTCCCTCTTCTCACAGAAGACTCCAGTAGTTCAGGGCTAAGTCCCCAGGTCAGGGGTCAGTGCTGGCCCTGGAAACAGTTCTCCATTTCCTCAGGATCAGCTCTCTGATGTCCAGTAGCCAGGGGGCAAAGGTTCCACCTCATTTTTCCAAAGAGGATGAGAAAAATGGATTTAGGACATAACAGTTAACAAAGGCCTCCTCAAAGAGTTCAAAGCCCTTCAGCCCAAGTAGCACTACCTCAAATATTGACACCTTTGAGGCTCTACCTGAAGCCTTTCTTGCAGTTCCTTCAAATGATATCACAAAATATCATGACTCATGCTGTCCTGCTAGCTAAAGCCTTGCAGCTTCTCCCCAAACTATTGCTGCTTCCCCACAGTCCATCTGCCTCCTCCCATTTCCACTTCATATCTTTAGCAGTTCACTAAACTCAGTCCTCTAAACTCAGTCCTCTAGTCGATCCCCATCCATGGATCTGATCTATCTCCAGAGAGACAGGCAGGACTTGATAGGAAAGGCTTTCATTCCTTCTTAAAAAGGTGTAACTTATTGGATTTTGTCTCCCAGAATTGGTCTGCAATAGCTGAGGAGAAAGTCTAAAGCTGAGAGGAAGAAAAAGGTACCTGCGTTTCCAGATAATACTTAAATATCAACTAGAAAAGCTAACCTGCTGTTGTTTACAAGAGAATGTCAATGAAGAAAGCAGCAAAACATTTGAAGGTTTTTGCTTCCTTATTTGCAGTACTTCTAACCTTATTGAAAGAGAAGATTTTAAAGTTATATTTCATCATACTGTGAGCTGAGTTTTGCTGATAGAGAATACATACAGCTAACTATTAAATCTACAGATATTGTGCCCATAAAGGGAAACACCTGGTCTTTCAAGCAAAAGATTACAATTGACTTCTAACAGATAAACCTCTCCTGCTTATGTACCAGTCAAGGTCACATGTACATGAAACACTGAAAGACAACAAAAACCCAAACCACCTTTTTAAACCAGGACACCTTTTGAGTATACTTTTCTTTTATCACACCAGACACTAAGCCTTTAACTATGGCAAGGAATTCCCTCTACTTTGAACCTACAGATATACTGCATTTTAACAATTCTTAAGAAATGACTTTTTACTGCTACTATAAAAGCTCAGTATTGGCAGAAGTTTTTCAAGCACACAAATGTATTGCTGCCTCAGTTTACCTAAAGATAAATTCAACAGAACCCACGTTCTAGGTTAAAGGCAAAGAAACCCCATCCTTGCCTCTACATATACATTTTCTGTTATGGGGGGTTTCTTTCTGAATAGCCTACTGTAAAGCAGAGGGGCAGTAGAATTTTACATTAAAATAGTTAGAGTTTACGCCTAACCTCTCCAAAGAAATCCAATTACTCTTAAAGAATCAACTGTAAAAGTCCAATGGTAGAGAGCCCACTTAAGAGCCACCAGTGCCAACAAATTACATATTATGCCAATGGATTAAAAATTGCCACCCTTTAGACTCTGTACAGGAGCAGGGAGGAGAACACTTCACAGTCAGGCAGCTGTTCCTCCTCTTCAGTAGATTCCTGGGCAAAATGTTGCTCATCATCATCAGCGGAGGATGGGGAATCACTGCTGTAGACTGCATGTTTCCATCTGCAAGCATTTCAAAGGCAATAACAAAAACAACATTAGGTCACACTAAGTCACATCAAAAATCAAGTGCAGTCTACCCCAGAAGGTACTGTGAGATCTGTGAAGTTTCCAGCCCATTATATGTATTCCTCATGCATCTGATTTCAAACTGCATTATGTGTTCTTCCTTGGGAGAGCAAAATTCTGTCTTTGTTGGGAAGTTAAAAAAAAAAAAAAAATACATGGTACTTATATGCAGCTTGACTTTGGCATATGATAGGCCAGAGCCTTGCAAAGTAACTGTAAAGCCTTGCAAAGTAACTGTATTTGTGAATCTAGTTCCCCTGATTTCCCCTGAACTTCGTGTTCACAGCTGTTACCAAGACAGCAGGACAAGTCAAGAAGGGCGTTCCTGAGAGAGCTTCAATTAATTACGATGCATACAGGAGGATAATTATGATGCATACAAGTTTGGCCTTGAGCCTTTTTATAGGTTTTTATTCCCCTTGTTCATGTCTTGCACAGGCTGTGGAACATGGGCAAAGTACTGCCTTCACGAGGTATTGCAATAATTACATCTCTTCCTCAAGGCATGATCAGCTCAACTACTGCAACATCCTCTTCTGTCCTGAAATACAGCCTTGACCCACTCACATCCATTCAGAAAGTTGCTCTAAAGATCATCTTCTGAACTTATTCCCTTCATCACAAAGAGCATGCTCCTAAAACCCTTCAAATTTCTTCTCTTACAGCAAACAGAGTTGCTAAGGCCTTTCATGAACTACCCTCATTCCTACATTATTTCCCACTGGCTGCCCAGAAAACAGCTCTGAATTCCGAGCTGGCCCTGACAGCACCTCTCACTGACTAACCCCTCAATACAAAAATGCAGAAGCATGTTCTCTTCTCACCTGCCACCTTCACGCTTGGCAAAAGGTTTTCATATGCACCTGGCAGTCTTCCTTACCTCCAGAAAATTCTTGCTGGGCTGCTCAAAACCCATGAAAACTGTCAGGCTACTGCTGCAGTGAGAGCAGTGCTCATCATTCAGAGTAGCACTGCGCATTTCCTTGTATTCCCACCTTTCAACAGCCATCTCTTGCCTTTTCTCTTGTGCTCGGTTATAAGCATTTGGGAAAAGGACTGGTTTTGTTTGCTGACTCTTTGTCTGGAGCTTATTAGCAGGGCCTTGGAGTCCCTGACTATGGCTTGTAAGCGCTAAGGTGTACAGAAATGTGAATAGATAAAAAATGGCCAGTGGTTCAGCTCCTTTCAGTTGTTTCAGAGGAGACTTTTGGCCAGAACGCAGTAAAGAAAATTGAAAGCCAGAACTAACCTGCACTGCCATCTTGAGTGTCAGCGATCTCATCAACAGTTCTTTCTTTAAGTTTATTTCCGGTTCTTCCCTCCTTGGGAGTACGCCTCAAGGTTTTCCTTATTACAAGAAACAAGAAGGATCAGTCACAAACATGCAGAAAATCTGACATGTGCACACTTGGTGCCTACACAGTAGCTTTATCAAGATTCTGCATGTACACAAAAGATTAGCATGCAGTTCTACGATGCAGAAAACAAGGAAGGATCACTGGAATCCAATCATCTAGTTTTACCTATTTTCACATGAGTCACATTCTATTTTAGGCCTGTATCTGTCAGTCTAATAGAGATGAGAAAATGGATGCATATTTTAATACAAAAAGAAAACCAGTACTTTTAAGTTTAGTTCATGGCCTACTTTGCTTCTCTGTTAACATGTTTATTCATGGCCCAGGACACGTTTATTAAAAAAAAAAAAAAAAAGTGATTAGCAGAGCAAAAAGCAGGACATCCACAGGGATTCCTGAAGCACATGAATCTATCTTTGCTTTTTATCCCAGAGTTCTCAAAGAACCGGGCAGTAGTACCCACAGGAAGCACCCAGCAGAGAGAATTTAATTTAATGGAGCAAAATGAAGACAGAGGAAACATGGTTGGTAGAAGTTGCTCTAGGGACAGAGAACCAGTTATGCTCACAGGTAATGCTGGCACAGGAACAAATACACACAGAGTTGCCATCACTAAATGCAGCCTGCATTTGAGGAGGCTTCAGATTCATGAAAAGGTAATTCTGGAAGTGGCTCTCCACGAAGGGAGCAGTTCATAAGGGAGCTTAAGTCCATTTATGAAAATGATCCTAGGACACATTTCCCTGTAACAGGTGACTAAATTACAAGACCCGGGAGATTCTCTGGGAGGTGATGAGATGTCAAGGAAAAACAGGCAAATGGGAATCCAAACCTCAGTCACTGGGACAAGCACAGGAAGCTGTACAGCACCTTTTTAGCCTGTAGGCTAACCACCCTGCCCAAGCAAACATCATTCCTTTGTGCATGAGGAAAAGTAATATTTAGTACCTGAGGACTACAAGCACAATAGATTAACAGCTTAGTTGTGCCTATGCGATGGAAGGCATCACACAGTCTTCTTGCATATTTCAATGCCAGCCATTATTTTGGGTAAGTTTTAAGAGTGAAAAAGCAAGTCCTGAAACAGCTGTTTGTAAACAGAATGTCCATTCAAAAAATGACAAAAAGGCAATTCAGAGAATGCAGCATAAGATGTAGACAACTTCTGACTGCTATTTCACATTTTCTGAGGAAGAAGATATGTCCTCCCTGCTCAGAGGATGCCTCTAGTATGGTCATACCTATCAATATGTAAGTTATAATTAGAGAAGAAAAAAAAAGCTTTCTCAGACTGTGGTACTCTGTGGAAGAAGTCACTTCAGCTACATTAGAAGTATTATTTTGCTGTGTGAAATATATTACTTACACAAAAACAGTAAGATAAATGAATATTTAGATTTTTCTGCATCGCTGAATAACCCAAGATCTTCCATCACCTTCACGTCATGTGCTGGTTTGCAATACTGCTTCTGCAGGACCGATACAGAGCTGCACTTGTAAGAGTAAAGAAAAGCAAGTGCGAAAAAAGGTTTGAAAAAATAAATATAAGCAGTAGAGCATCTTACTATAGAATGCACATAATGACAGAGTCAAACTGACACTTAGCCAGGTTCCTGAAACCTAAAATAAATAAATAAATAATAGTTCAAATGTTCCCTTTTGACAGAGATTTAAGAACAAGTGCTAGAGAATTTGCAATCACACTCTGCACTTAGGTTCATTTTTCCCTCCTGCTGAATGCAGTGAAAAATCCACTTTTACAGGAGAAAAACAGAAATTCTAAAGATCAGAGTCAGATATTAGAAAGAAATTATGGTAGCTTTTAACAGTACTTCAACTGCTCTGCATGGTAGCAGTAAGTCATTCGCAGCTAACACCTTCCGCAGATACAGCGACTCTTTATTCTTAACTATGGTGCAAACTGCGGGCGTTTCTTCCATGGTTGCACCCATCACACAGGCCACCCCACGGCTGGGACACGCTGCAAATCCTCGAGGAGACAACGCCAGCCTGGGCTGCACAAAGGCCACGTCGGGAAGGAGGCCGCAGGCAGAGCTGCAGAAACGCCAGGACTCCTTCAGGTGGGCTGCGGCCCCCTCTTCCTCCGTGTCCTGACTCGCCCCTCGCACGAACTGTGTTTCAACGTGCGTCAGCCCGGAACAGCAGCTCATCAGCGCTGAAGGAGCCTCTCACATCACAGCCGCCACTAAGATGGCGCTGTCCTGCCCGGGGGAGGGGTCACTGCTGGGTCACGTGGCCCTGGCATTGCCATGGCAACGCCCCAGTGCAGCCCTCCTGTTGGCTGGCAAGAGGAGGAGGGCGGGGCTCCCTTGAACTAACAGCTCTGTCAGCCAATCAGAGTCCAGCATGCAGGGCCCTCAGGGAGGAGAGGAAGGGGTGGGGCCTGATCTGGGGGAGAGGAGAGAGAGGAGAGAAAGAGGAAGCGAGGGGGAGAGGGAGGAAAAGGTGTGAAAGAGTGAAGCGAAAGGGAAGGGGGAGAGGAGAGGGGAGAGGAGAGCGAAGGAGCGGGAGAGCAGGGCAGCACCGAGAGCAGGGCAGAGCTGTGCAGCAGTGGCGCCCCGCAGCCCCGCAGGGCCGGTCGCTCAGGGCAGGGCGCAAACAGCCCCCTCAGGCAGCGGCATCAGGAGCGAGGCAGCTCCCCGCGCCGGCAGCCGGCAGGGCAGCTTCCTCCGCAGCCAGGCCTGCACCTGGAGCAGGGCGCTGCGCTGCTCTGCAGTGACCCCCGGGGAGAGAGAGGCCATGCCCTGAACCATGGCAGGTCCCCAGGGAGCTGGTGGGGAGGAGGAGAGGGAGGAAAGGAGAGAAGTGAGTGGGAGAGAGAGCGGGTGCGAGTGGGTTTGGTGGGGGCTGCGGGTGTGTTCAAATGGTAGCGGGTGCCCTCCCGCTGGGGCGGGGGCAGCGATGCTGGCGACGGGGCTGCTTTCCTCAGGGAGCTCCAGAAAATGAAACCATGAATTGGAGAATGGGTGCAAAGGCTCTTGGAGGAGACAGAGGTAATGTCACCCCCCAAAGAAAGGCATGAGAAAAATCCCCACAGAGGCCTCTCTTTGGCAGCAGAATAGGCACAAGACAGAGGACAGATTTGGCCAGGTGAAGCCCCTTGGGACCGCTTCATCTGCTTCCTTGAGGTGGGAAGTGAACATGACCAGGACTGAAAATGGATGTTCCCAGAAAGTCCATTTTCAAAGCCTTTGGGGGAGTAAAAGCAACTTCCAGGGATGGAGAGTTGGCCTTGCTGTGTTTTCAGGCCCTTGGGGGTTCTGCGTGCTGCCATGTCTAGTCGTGTCCCCTCTGTGTCCCTGATGCACCATGCTAAGGCAGCAGTGACCTCAGAATCCAGATCCAAGCCATGTGCCTTCTACTGACCAATCAGGTGCTCAGAAAGAAGTGATGTCACAGTCAACAACCAAGCCATGTGCTTGCTCCTTGCCTATGAGGGACTCAGTCAGTAGTGACCTCACAATCGACATTCAAGCCAAATGCCTGCTGCTGGCCTATCAGGCATTCAAGCTGCAGTGACCTCACAATCAGCATCAAAGCTATGTGCCTGCTGCTGGCCTATCAGGGGCTCTGGGAGAAGTGACCTCACAATCAACATTCAACCCCTGTGCCTGCTGTTGACCTATCAGTTCCCCCAGCAGGAATGACCTCAAAAGCACATGTCCCACCCATGTGCCTGCTGCTGGCCTCTCAGGCACTCCGGCAGCAGTGACCTCACAATCAGTATCCAAGCCGTGTGCCTGTTGGGAAGGGAAGGGAAGGTGAATAAGTTAAATGCAAAGTGCTCCTGAGAGGATAAGGACAGCATCCCATGGAAGGGGAACATAATGCAGTAATGTGAAAAAAGAAAGGCACAGTGATATTCAAAGAGCCTAATACAATGCCCCAGCATTTCTGAATAGAAAACCACTGAGTAAGTGGAAAAGTAAAATACATGACCATATCTAAAAGTCTAATGGCACTGAAATGCATGAAGGTGTGCAATAGCAGCATGGTGGGGTGGTGTGAGATGCAGCGTCACTAATGAGAAACTGCAGTGAAATGTGTGTGCTGTTTTGCATAAATGGTGGTGTGCGATGGACGGGAGTTACAGAGAGATGGCGAGGTGCCAAGTGCCGATGGCCCTGGTCTGTGGTAGTGCTGTGAGCTGTGAGCACTGAGACCCTGCTGCACAGGGGACACCCGTCCCCCTGCCCAGCCTTGAGTGCAGGGCCCCAGGAGTGGTTTGGTCACCTGCGAGGAAAAATCCCCCTCTAGGAGCTGTGCCCAGCAGCCGTGTCTGCAAAGGCAGCAGGAGCAGCCCCTGCAGCGCCATCCCTGGGAGCAGGTTTGGGGCTGGAGCTGGCACAGTGGCTCCATGCAGTGACAGTGCTTGGGGAAGCAAGCCCAGAGAGAAACCACCGTCTTCCTGGCTCGGGCGCTGCTGCAGGGAGAGCGCGGCGCAGGCTGCCGAGGTCACGTGGGCTGTGGTTTGTGCACCTGCAGGCGAGGCTTTGATCTCCCGATCAGCCCCTGCGAGGGAATAACGGGCTGTGGGGTGAACATGCTGAGAGTCGGGGGGGTCTGAACGCCTGGGCTGCCCTGTGTGCTGTCAGAGGAGTGAAATGGCCCAGCTCCCTGCTCCTGACCAGGGCACCCACCGCGGGGCTGTCCAGGAAGGGATCGACGAGCCCGCACTCACGGGATGGGGCTCTGGCCATGGCAAAGAGGCCTTTCACCGCTGCTGCTCCCGGCACAGCAAGGCTGTAGCAGGGTGAGGGGCTGTTTCTGTTTCCTTCCCTTCCTGACACAGCCCGTCCCAGGGGCAATCCCAGCTCCACGGTTCCCATGGTGTGGGGACAGCTGGACACTCGCACCTTGGGCACTCGGGCAAACACAGCGTACAACATGCCCAAAGCTCCCAGTCCCCACAGTGGGGTACAAGGGGCAACAGACCCATTTCCCCGCCATGATCTGCCCTGTCCCACTGGGATGGGCCCCGTGATGATGCCCCAGAGCAGCAACCGTGACATCCGCAGTGGAGCCGTGCCTCATATATGGTCATGAAGAGCGCTGGAGAAGTTCATTGGAGGGCTGGGCTGTGTCAGAAGGGAGATAACCCCTGATAATGTCTAAAAAGGTGCCTGCTGCTTCGATTGGCTCCTCCTGCAGCTGAGCCAGCACCTGCAGATATATATTGGCTTCTCATCTTTGTTGTCCCCTGCGAGTCCCCAGGAGCTGTGTCAGGGAGTGGGGTGCATCAGGGCAGTGCTGTCAGGGCAGGAGGCTGCAGATGGAGGCAGAGGGACTCCTTGTGCCTCGGGTGCTGTGGCTGCTCCTCTGGGTGCAGCTCTGCTGGGGTAAGTGCCTGCTTCCTTATCACATGGCCATGGGGCCAATGGGCACCAGTGGGATCATGGGGATCCCTCTGGAAAAGGGGTTTCATCCCAGAAAGCAGTGAGACAAGGGTCAGAAGGTTGCTCAAGTCCATCGACCCTGTGCCTCTCTGGGTGGGAGAAGGGTATTGGTGCTTCCAGGGCTCCTGTGCTTATGGCAGTTGGTGCCTGGGTGTGCTTATAGACACCTCATCCTTGGGCACCCTTTGGGGATCCCTGTTCCCCCCAGTGCTGTGCCCCTGGAACTGGTGGTGGGTCAGCTGGTGTCTGCAGAGCTCAGTGATCCCCAGGACACAGCCAACCCCCAGGGTGCCCAGGAGGGTTTCTGTGCTGTTCGCTGCCCTGGGGTCAGGGTGTGCCTGGCCTGAGGAGGGGCAGTTTGTGCCCTGCAGAGAGAAGGGGACCAGGGCATCTGCATCCACAGCCCAGTAGAGAGGTGTCCTTCCCAGGGGCCCTGGCTGAGGGCAGGGGCTGGGCTCATCCACATGGGCAAGGAAGGAATGAGCATTGGAAGAATCTTGGGGATCCTCTTGGTGCTCCCTGGGGACATGGAAAGCCCTGTGGGAGGTGGGTGGGTTTGAGTGGTGCCCAGGGCAGGTGGTGGGCAGGAGGCTGGGGTCGTGGGGGACGCAGCAGTGTGGGGAGGCCTGGGGGTTTGGGGCTGCTCACGGGGCACCATGCTGGGGAGGAGCAGATGCCCTGTGCAGGGCCAGGCACTGCGTCCAGGTGGGCATGGAGAGGGTGCAGGGTGCTGATGGGGTGCAAGGAGGTGCCAAGGGATCTGGGGTGGGAATGGCCCAGAAGGGCTGGAGCTGGGCATCCCCCAGCCCAGCCCAGTGCAGCCCGCAGGGAGAAGCCGGACCCCGACACTGCCCCTGGAACAGCCCAGTGGGGAGAAGGCTCACAGCCCCCGTGCCTGGGTCTCGGCCCTGGGCAGGGGACCCTGCACAGCTGCAGTGCGGGGCCTCGGCATTTTCCTAACCATCCCCATGTCTGTGTTTGAAGGTGCTGCGGAGGTGAGGCTGGAGGCTGGAGGCAGGCACTGTGCTGGGAGAGTGGAGGTGAAACACCAGGGCCAGTGGTGGACGGTGTGTGATTTTGGCTGGGACATGGAAGATGCTGCTGTAGTTTGTAAGCAGCTGGGCTGTGGATCTGCTCTCCAAGCTCTTGAGTATGCACATTTTGGGCCAGGATCTGGCCAGATTTGGCTTAGCTGGCTTCGCTGCACTGGCACCGAGACTGCTCTGTCTGAGTGCAGTCATCATGGTTGGGGTAAACATAACTGCTATCATGCTGAGGACGCTGGAGTGGTTTGTTCAGGTAAGGAGTCAGCCAGTTCCTCACCTTTGGGGCGGGTCCTGGGATCGGGGACTAACTGGGCTGTGCCCTGAAGGAGAAATGCGTGGGTACCGGAGCAGGCCCTGACGTGGCTACTCTCGCTGCCGAGCTGGGACTGTTGCTGCTGCTGTCCCTGGGGAAAGCCCCGGGTGAGCCCACCGCGGGTGCACAGACCCCATCAGGGTCGCGGGGGCTCAGCCCACCCTCAGGCTGAACTGAAGGGGCTTTCAGAGAGGAGGAGAGCAGGGCCTGGGGCAGAGGAGCAAGGTGACGGGCAGTACCTTGCACCCCGTGCCCAGGGCCGCCCCATGAGGACCAGCCCCACACGGGCTCGGGGCCTGGCGGCTGTGAGGCCCCTGGCTGCTCCCTCCCACATCGCCGCACGCACAGGCCCTGCAGGGTCCTTGGGGCTGTTACAGCCCCGCGGGGAACGTGGCCTGTCCAGGCAGCACTGACCCGCTGTCCAGCTGCTCCTGCCGGCCCTCGG
This sequence comes from Apteryx mantelli, assembly GCF_036417845.1. NCBI lineage: Eukaryota > Metazoa > Chordata > Aves > Apterygiformes > Apterygidae > Apteryx > Apteryx mantelli. The sequence continues at coordinate 6,535,341 of NC_089997.1, forward strand.
CTCCCCACGCTGCCCCGTGCCACAGGGCTTTGCCAGCACTTGCTGACCCTCATCTGCACCTGCTTTTGCAGCATGCGCTGGTGTCAGCCCAGGGCTGCACGTGGATCTCCTGTTCCTCTGCCCGGTCGCTGGCCGCAACGTGCACAGCCCCAGCAGTGCGCTGTGGCCCTGCCTGGGGACATCTCTCCCCAGGCACGTGTCGGAGGAGACAGCTGGCCCAGACACCGACCCAGTTACAGCTGCACCATTTCTGTGCCTGGGACGTGTCTCCCCTCACAGACACCCCAACACCCCAGGACACCCCCGGGAACAGGGAGCATTTTGGGCTGCTCTGAGGCGATTCCCCAGCCTGGCTCTGAGCTCTGCAGCACCTGGGCCTGTTTTCCTGGTCCAGGCACTGTGGTGCTGGGGGCCTGTGCCAGACAGTGCCAGGCTCCTGGGGCAGCAGCATTTCCCTGAGCAGTGCCTGTGGCTGTGGGTCCAGGATAGACACAAGCCCTGGAGTGCGATGTGGGTGTGAAAGGAGGTGCAGGTGGGAGCGCTGAAGGGTTTGTGTCATCAACACCCACGGACGGCTGCTGCTGGGATGTTCATGGGTCATTTTGGATGTGGCTGCCTTGGAAATCATGTGGGATGCAGGTATGTAACTGCTGGAAGCCTCTGGGAACTCCCCATCATTGGTGTTTTCTCCAGGATTTGTCCAGCTGGTTGGAGGAGACAGCCCCTGCTCAGGACGTGTGGAGATCAGAGATGGAGACCAGTGGAGAACAGTCTGTGACTCACACTTTGGTCTCGAAGCTGCTGACGTTATCTGCAGGGAGCTGCAGTGTGGCACAGTCCTGTCCATCCCCAGGGCAGCTCACTTTGGAGAGGGGGTCGGTGCCATCTGGGACGAAGAGCTGCAGTGTGTGGGGAATGAATCCCTCCTCTCCTCCTGCCCCAGGATGTCCCTCAGCAACCAGACCTGCACCCACGCGAACGACGCTGGTGTCACCTGCACACGTGAGCATTCAGGGAGGAGGTGTGAAATGCCTCCTGTGAGCTGTGTGCTGTGGGGTAGGGGAGCAGGGAAGTGACTGCGCTGAGCATGGTGCGAGTGCAGGAGGGGTGGAGTCATCTGTAGTCCTGTGTAGACGGAAGTGAAGGAGATGGGACTGAATCTCTGTGACATTTCCCTCTCCACTGATGGATGAGCACAAGCACAAAGTGATCCTCTCTAATTACCCTCTCTCTCCCATGCAATATATCCAGGGTTCAGGCTGGTGAATGGCAGCACGGTGTGTTCAGGGCGGGTGGAGATCCAGGTGCAGGGGACTTGGGGAACCCTCTGTGATTCTCACTGGGACATCTCTGATGCACACGTTCTCTGTCATCACCTCAACTGTGGATTTGCCGAATCTGTTCCCGGAGGAGGGCATTTTGGGAGAGGAACCGGCCCTGTCTGGAGAGACACCTTCCAGAGTGAGGGGACCGAATCCCATTTGGGACAGTGCCCTGTGACTGCCCTGGGGGCCTCCTCATGTTCACATGACAACGATGCTGGTGTTTTTTGCTCAGGTGAGTGCAGGGAAAATGGAAGATTAACTAAACTTGCCCCTTGTGTGTGATACGGCAACCCAAAGCTGGGGAGCCCATGGCAATGACAAACTGAATTTCTCCCTGGAGAAACCCTGGCTTCCCATGGAGGGGTTCAAAGGGCTTTGCCTGCTCAGGTCTCTGCCTCCCCAGGGCAGCTGATTCAGGCCCTGGAGACCACCGCCTGGCCTGGGCTCCTCCGCTCCCCTGCTACAGCACAGGCACAGGACAGGGCTGTGGGACACAGCTCCACTCAGTGCAGCTGTGAAGGACCCTCCACTCCTTCCTGCAGCACACAGCCCCGTCCCAGACCACAGAGAGCCTTGCAGACCCTGATCCCACCGCCTGCAGGGGCTGCTGTGGGCGCGTCCATCAGGAGCAATCCCTGAGGCCAAGCTGCAGAGCGGGGCTGGGATTTGCCCTTGCTTCTTGTCAGTATGAACCCCAAACTCGTCCTGTTTTGTAAGAAAGGCCCTCATCCCTCTGCTTCCTGCTAAGGACACAAGCTCCACGTCCCTGATCCCTAGGGATGCAGAGGGGTAGAGACGTGTGGGTTCTCCCCTGGGTGTCTCAGCAGGGGTCAGTCCCAGCGTGGAGATGGAGCAAGGCTTGTGCTCATCCTGTCTGTCACCCAGGCCATTGCACAGGCCACTGCTTCCTCCTGCTGAAGCTGCTCCACATTCATCATCAAGGACATATCTGGTGGCTCTGGGATTTGCCCTCACCTCCCATGCTTCCCCATCCCTGTCCCTTCCTGAGAAATGACATTTGTAGTCAGCAAGGTTTAGTGACTGGAGGAAAAAAGAAAAAAAAAAACTTGGAAAACTTCCATCCTCAAGTTCCTCACTGTGAGCCGGCTGCAGATGGGTGAGTCCCTGGGTGTCCCAGGGCATCAGAAATGGGAGACACATGGCAGGGTGCAGGGCTCCCCGGTGTCACAGAGGGTCCAGGGCACTTTGCCTGTCTCCGAGCAGGATCCTCTGAATCCCTGTGGCTGGTGGGCGGAGGGAGCCGCTGTGACGGGCGAGTGGAGATGCTGCTGCACGGGACGTGGGTCAGAGTCCTGGATGACCAGTGGGATGTGAACGATGCCAGCGTGGTGTGCCGGCAGCTCCAGTGCGGAGAGGCAGAGCGAGCCTACAACCCACTGAAGTCTGAGCGAGGGACGGGCCCCGTGGGGCTGAGAAGGGTCCAGTGTGCAGGGAAGGAGACTCGCCTGACCCTCTGCAACATCTCCCTGCCTGAGGCAGTGCCGGAAGGAATTGCGGAGGATGTGGGAGTGGTTTGCTCAGGTGAGTCACTGACAGTCCCCAACACACTGTGCTCCCCAGGGCCGGGAGCCGCTGACAGCTGGGGTTTCTCCCGGCTGCAGGGAGCCGGCGGGTCCGGCTGGTGAACAGGGCAGGGCGCTGTGCCGGGAGAGTGGAGATCTACTACAAGGGCACCTGGGGGACCGTCTGCGACAACTCCTGGGACCTGTCCGACGCCACCGTTGTTTGCCGCCAGCTGGGCTGTGGGGTGGCCATGGAGGCGCCCGGCTCTGCTCATTACGGGGAAGGCTCCGGGCAGATCTGGCTGGACGAGGTGAACTGCTCCGGGGGTGAAGCTGCTCTCTGGGACTGCCCTGCCGAGGCCTGGGGGCAGCACGACTGCAGGCACAAAGAGGACGCAGGAGTCGTCTGCTCAGGTCTGTGTGGGGAGCAGTGGTGGGAGCCTGGTGCTTGGGGAGGTAGGGATGCAGGGAGAGCAGGGAATGGCCGAGCCTGCCCCTGGCTGCCCTGAGCCCCCTTCCTGCCCCCATCCTGGGAACATCCGTGCACAGTGCTCACTGGAGCTAGTCAGGGTTATAGGGAGAGCACAGACGTCCCCAGGGCTTAGAGGGGAGGGTAGTGCTGCACGTTGGGGACTTCTCTCTGCTCCCTTGGTGAAACAGTGACTTGCTGGCAGTGCCCTCTGCCTGTCTGAGCTCTGGGGTGTCCAGAAGAGTTCCTGCTCCTTGCAGTAAGCCTTCCTGCCCATGGATGCCATAGAATAACCTGGGGGATTTTCAGGGATGCTCCAGGTTTCTCTCTCCTCACCCCAGGACCAGCTTGTTCCCCCCCACTTTGTGCCTTTCCTTCCAGAGTTCACGGCCCTGAGGCTGGAGAAGAGCAACGGCTGCTCTGGGCGCCTGCAGGTTTTCTACAATGGGACGTGGGGGAGTGTTTGCTCCAACTCAATGACTCCTGACACCATGTCCCTGGTGTGCAAAGAGCTGGGCTGTGGAGATGAAGGGTTCATTAAAACAGACCTGCCATATGGCAGGGTATCTGGCTCCACATGGCTGGATCGTGTTGAGTGTGGGAAGATGAACAGCTCCTTTTGGCAGTGTCCCTCTGCTCCCTGGAAGCTGCAGTCATGTGATTACCAACGAGAAGAGACTCACATCACCTGCAGTGGTAAGGCTGGAGCCACCTGGGCACAAAGGCTCACAGCAGGTCCTGCTCCCTGTTCAGCAAGGTGCAATGCAGAGAAAGAGCTTGGAGTGGCTTTTACGTTCCATTTTGGACCACTGTGCTGTCAGTGACACAAACAAGACTTCATCTCTCAGAGTGACACGTGTCCATCAGCAATAGCTGTCCTGAGTTCCCTGCGTAGCCCAAGGAGGGGCAGAGGCACCTCCAGGCAGGGTCTCGTCCAGCTCCCCTTGGACACCTCTTGGAGGTGCCTGTTGCTCTCTGTTGCCCATAGAGAGGGCCCAGACAACCACCTTTTAGCTTGGGAAGTCCATGCAGAGCATCCTGCTCATGGCTGTGTTTTGCTGAGGGAACGGGAAGGGGGAGAGTGAAACCAGTCCTGGTGGCTGAGGGTTATGTAGGAAACAGGCAGCGTGCAGGGCACTGCTGGCAGCAGAGCTCAGAGAAGCCTGCCCTCTGGGTACATCCTTCTGCTCCTCTGCTAACCAGGGAGCCTTTGGGGGTGAGCAGCCAGGGGTAAGCCTTCAGTGCTGTGCTGTTCTACCCTGAATTGCCAGGGATCCAGCTGTGTCCATGAGCAAGGAGGCACTGGGAGGTTCAAGCACAGGTCAGTCCTGCTCCTGTCCACATGACTCCCATGAAGCAGCCCCTTCACCGCAGCATTTCCTTCTGCAGGGAGACGACCAGAAGCCACTCCAACCCCGGTGGCCGAATGCCCCAACTCTACGAGCTGCACAGGTAGCTGCTCCTCCATGTGCCCTTCTCACTTGGCCAGGCTCTCCCAGCTGCCCCAGTGACATGGGGGGTTCTGCGTTTTCCAGAGATGGAGAAGATTCGTGCTGTGGGAGGAGAGGACGGGTGCTCAGGCAGAGTGGAGGTTTGGCACCGCGGCTCCTGGGGGACGGTGTGCGATGGCTCCTGGGACATGAAGGATGCTGAGGTTGCCTGCAGGCAGCTGGGCTGTGGCCCTGCAGTGTCTGCCCTGTGGAAGGCTGCATTTGGGAAGGGGACAGGTCCCATCTGGCTGGAGCGGGTGGAGTGCAGAGGGACGGAGCGATCTCTCTGGGACTGCTGCACCAAGCCTGGGGACAGCGGTGCCTGCCAGCACAAGGAAGATGCTGCTGTGAATTGCTCCGGTGAGTAGCAGTGCTTCGTCTCCTTGTTCCAGGACATGTTTCCCCAGCTGTGTCCTCACAAGGCCCCTGAGCTCCTCAGAGCAAGGATGCCCCTGGGGAGGTCAGGTGTCTGGTGTCAGGTGGGGAGCAGCTGTTGTGGGGCTGGGTGTCCTCAGGCCTCTGCCCGTGGGTCTCCTGCAACCCCTGTAAGTGCATCCCCTGATCTGCTGGTGCTGTCCTCCCCACAGCCCAGAGCAGAGGGCCCTGGTCCTGTCATGGGGACCCAGAGAAGGACAGTTCAGATGGGACTTTAAGGGGATGTCCGTGCGCGTGCACACACACACACACACACACACCCCTCTATCTCTCTGTCTGCTCTGCAGCTGCACCGAGGACGACAACGTCACCTCCTCGAGCAGGTAACCTCCCCTCCTCCCTGGGGTTGATCTCTCTGGGGCCAGGTTGTGACCTGCAGCCCGAGGGAAGGGGCTCTGTGCTGGGGTGTGAAGCCCCGGATAGGAGGCCCTGGGATAGGAGCAGGTGTCTTTGAGGAGGGTTGTGATTCACCCAGCAGTGTGGGAACTGCCCTGTGACCCAACCCTGTGCCCCCACCCCCTGCTGCCGTGTGTGTGTGGGGGGGTCAGGACTGGGATGTCCCTGGACCCCCACCTCCCCCAGGCCAGGGGCTGCCTCGTCCATGTCCCTGCCCATGCAGATCTCACCCAGGGCCGTGCGAGGGACAGCGGGAGAATCTCGGTGCCTGTCGTCATCTGCATCATCCTGGGGGCCCTGCTCTGCCTGCTGCTGGCCCTCCTGGTGGGGCAAGTGCGAAGTGCCAGGGTTCAGTGCAGAGGTGGGTCCTTCCCCATCGGTCCCAGGGTGGGCGATCCCTCTTGGCAGCCCCGCGAGTGCTGTGGGGTGTCTGTGAGGGGCACAGATGGAGCTGGGGTGGGGGTGCTGCCTCCTGCCCTATTCCCTGCCCATGGCAGGGCAGGGCCGTGTTATGGACCCATCTGGCAGAGAGCAGGGAGCTCCTTGGGGAGAGGAGCCGCGGGAGCTGCTCCAGGGTCAGACCAGGGACCAGACTCGGGACCAAAAGGGGCATGGGGCTGTCTCTGAAGGGACAGGGTGAGGGTGACATTGTCCCAGACCATCTCCACAGGGATGTTGCTGTCACTGGGGACGTGGCAGTGGTGCCTGGACAGAGCAGTGGGGCTGGGCTGTGGGGTCAGTGCTGGTGTGGTCTGGGGGGAAGGGCTGGGTGACCACATCGGAGTCTGGTCTCCTGTCTCCACGTCCCTGTACCAACCCTGCCTCTGTCGCCAGGCTCCAGGAGGTCTCTGGAGCCCTTCTCTGAGGCCGTGTACCAGGAGATCGACTACAGCTTGACATGGGAGAAGCAGGCGATGTTCAGTCGCTCAGGTCGGTGTGGGTCCACTTTGGAGGGAGCACGTCCGCAGGGCCCTTTCCCCCAGCCCTGACCCAGGATGGGACCTTGGCAGCCCCCAGGCCAGTGGTCCCCACAGCGCTGGGCCACGGGGTCTGTGGGGAGAGCAGCCCAGTGAGGAGCTTCCTCCCCACCAGCTCTGCCCATCCCAGCCCAGGGCACAGCTCCTCCCTGCTTGCTGGGCTGCCTGTCCAGGGTTGTACCTGGTGGGTGAGGGAAGGGGCTGTCCCAGGGCAGCTCCGAAAGGCCCTTTGAGATGGGGTTTGTCCCATGGGAGCAGGACGAGCCCCGAGCCCTCCTCCCCGCGCAGTCCCTGCTGTGTGGGTCCCCGTCCCCAGCAGTGCTGGCCATGAGCAGGGTCAGCAGGGCTCACCCCAATAACACCCGCTGCTCCTCTCGCCAGGCTCCTCTTTGGAGGGGTCCCTGACCAAGCTGCAGCCCGAGCCTGGGGACAGCGAGGAGGAGGACGGTCCTGGGTCAGCACCAGGTAATGGAGGGTGAGGCAGAGGAAGGGTTGCTCTCTCCTCCCTGTAGCTGTGTGACCAACAGCGTTGTCACTGAGTGTCACCATCGGGGTGGGGAGGAATCACCCTCAGGAATGACTCCAGAGCCATGTGGAGCGGGTGAGGGTCGCACATGCCCATCTGAGCTGGGTGCCTGCAGCCCTGAGCCCTGCGGGGTCGCAGGGGGACTTCCCGGGCTCAACCTGTCCCTGCCTCCAGCAGGCCCTGAGCTTACCTCAAGGAGCAATGCCTCAAGGCACCAGCGTCTCCACAGCCAGATCCAGTGCAGAGCCCAGCACTGCTGACCCTGTGGCTGGCCAAGAGGGATCCCCGCTGCCGTATGCACACTCCCACAACCCTGGGGGAGGTGGGATGGATGCTGAGTCTCCTGTGGCCCTGCCAACACCAGTGTCTCAGCCCCTCGTTCCTGCACGTCCTTCCTTCCTCCTCTCTGCAGGAGGGCTCTTCTCATTGCCACCAGCTCCCCTCTCCTTTCAGATGTCCCTGTCCTGCCCAGAGGTGACCCAGCAGACAGCTATGATGATGCCAGGGAAGTCTCTGACCCCGGGGAGGATGTTGTTCCTGGGCAGCGAGACTGGGAAGTGCCCAGGGAAGCAGAGGAGGGAAACAGGCCTGGGGAGGCTCAGAGAGGTGAGGGGGAAGTGCAGTGCTGCCGGCTCCTGGGGTGCCGTCCCCAGTGCCCGGAGAGTCACTGCATACTGAGAGCCCGACCTCCCGGGACAGGGAGGGAACCTGCGCCAGGAGTTTTCCTGCTGTGGAAACTGGGGTGCGATAAGGGGCTGGACATCTCGGCACAGTAAGAGGAGGCAGAAGAAGGGGATTTACAGCCCAGGAGGGGCACGTGCATGGGGCCAACTGCAATGCACTGGCCTTGCTGCTTCCAGAGGGGAGCCTGCACTCCTGGGGAAGTGATGGAGCCCCAGGAGCCAAGAGAGATGCCCCATCCCTGCTCCCCACAGACACAGGGTACGATGATGCTGAAGAGGCGTCTCTGACACATCCCCATGAGGACACCAAGGCTGAGAGACTGGACCCTGGTGCCCAAAGGTCCCTGAGCCCAGGGCCAGGAGAGCCCACCCCTGCCATGCGGTTGGGTGCAGCTGAGACAGAAGAGAGGTCTGTGCAGCTGGGAGAGCCGTGAGTGCCAGAGACCAGTCTCCCTTCTCCCACTGGTAGCAGAAAGAGCTGGTCATTTTGTCTATTTTTAATCGTCTACTTCTATGCCATGCATTGGTATTTGTTCTTATTAAAACCATTTGGGAGTTTGATCCAGAGCTGGTGCTTCCCTCCCCAGGTGTCGGGGTGTCTCCCCAAGGCTGATCAGGGAGGGTGAAGCACCAAGAACCAGCAGTGGGGAAGGGACACGTCTCAGGACCAGTGGGCTCTGAGACAGGCTGGGCACCTGCAAGTGCCCATGGACCCTGGAGTGCAGGAATAGTGAACAGTCCAGCTGGAGGATATTCCTGCTGGCAGAGACATTTCCATCCTGCAAACCACACGCAAAGCTTCCAGCCAAACTGGGTCTCTCTGCAGGGTCCTGTAATGCCCCTCTGGGCAGGGAGGTCCAGTCTCCTCACCCCGGGAGTGCCCCTGCTTGCTCTTTTCCCAGGGCCTCTGCCTGGACTACCCTGGTCCCAGGCACGGATGCCACCACAGAGTGGCAGTGACAGGGTTGGTCCTGGGCTGTGGCCCCACAGCAGTGAGCCTGGAGGTGACAGCAGAGCCCTGAACACCCCAGCCAGCCCCAGAGGGGCTCATTGCCTGGGGATCACCTCCCCACAGCGGTTGAGAGGCAGCTCTGCTTCCCACTGACCCTGCACATGGTGCAGAGCAGCTTGTTGGGGTGCCAGGGGCTGGGATTTCCCCTCCTCTGGCTCCACAGGGTCTCCCATTTCCAGGGGCTGCTCCTGGCTCCCGTGGCCCTCATGGACCCCTGAGCACTCCTGGCACAGCCCAGAGCTGGCTCCTTCCTGGCAGGGGCTGTGAGGCACCAGGGCTCAGGGAAGCCCTGGGATGCCCCCCTGCTCCCATCCCCCCCCCACCCCTCTGCCCTCCAGCTGATGGGCTGCAAGCGCAGAAGAAGGAGCCGCCTCAGCTGGGGCACCAGTTTGGCTCTGTGCAGGGGACTATCTGTGTGCAGACACAGGGGACAGGAGCAGTCAGTGACAGGAGAGGACATTTCCTTCAGCAGGGTGGGAGGCAGAAGAGGGAGAGGGCAGTGGGCTGGAGAAGGGACCACCTCAACACGCAGGCTCCAGCCCAAAGTCACAGTTCAGCCCCTGGCCTTGGGACAGGCCCATCCCTGAGGATGCTCACAAGGGCATATTTCTATGGAGAGAAGATTTCATGTCCACTCCTAAAGCAGTTGCCGATTGGAGCTGAGAGAAGATCCCTGGTCCCAGGCCGGGTTTTAACCAACTGTGCCCCAGCGCCCACAGGTGAGAAACTTCTCACACAGGAGCTGAGTGGGGAGGAGGGTTCAGCAGCTGTGCAGCATCTGGCACCCAAACTGCCCTCCCTCCTCCAGCCGGGGACAGGGGGGGGGGGGTCTCCACACTCCACTGGCTCTTCCTGATGGGTTCCCCATGCCACACACTGACAGGCAGTGGGGCTAAGGCCAAGCGCACAAAAACACATTCTGCCTTTGCCCTGGCTCATTTCCTTTCCTGCACTGAGCTGACACCTGAGCTACTCGGAGAGATCTGGAATGGGGAGGAGTCACCAAATGCATCTGTATCTGTACCTGTGTCTGAATCTATATGATCTATACCTATATGTAAAAAACATTGGGATTCTGTGACTAAACTGGCAGTTTCTGAGAGTAGCATTTTTTGCCTGCTTTGATTTTCCTTTCCTACACTGAAATTATTTATGTTCCCTACTTTTTCCCTTGCATTTTTCTCTTTCCTTCCTTTTGTCATCCCCCCACCCCACCACTTATGCATCCATCTTCCACTCATTTACTGATTTCGGCCTTGGCAGACACAGGAAAGCACGGGGCCACGCGACTGCCGTCAGCTCTCCCTGCCCAGCTGCCCCAGCACAGCTCGCCTCTCCCCCGCAACAGGCACCATCAGGCCGGGAGACAAAATCAGACGTCTCTGCCCAGAGTCTGCTGCCTCTCTCAGGGAGGCAGAGGATAACGTCCCCAGCCCCAGTGCTGCCCAGCGCTGGCTCTGCTTTGCAGGAGGCTTTCAGCTCTGGGTCCCAGGAGCCAAGCCGCAGCCCAGCAGTGGGGCTGTGTGAGCCCCCTCCATCCCCCCAGCCGGGCCAGGGCAAAGCCGGGCTCCCTGCTGGGAACAGCCGCAGGTCGGTAGTGCTGCAAACAGCAGGATCCTGCCCTCCAGGAGAGGAGGGAGCCAGCAGCTATCACCAGCACCCTCTCCCATGGCAGTGTTTCCCTGTGCCCCACTGGGAGCTCCTCCATGGGCAGCAGCATGGCCCGGGGCTGAGGACATCTCTGCTCCTCTCCCGGCCGGAGCGCTGGTGCTGGGGACCTTGCAGGATGGCTGGGCTGTGCATGCAGAGCTGGGAAGCAATTGTGGGAAGGGACTCGATCCCCAGTGTGGACGTGAGGACAAAAAACCAATGCTGCTGATGGTGACAACGATGGTGTCACCAGTACATCCCTGAAGCAGTGGGGCAGGGATGGGGTGACCCTGGGGGCTCTGGGGCCAGGCTCAGCCCCCACCTGAAGGACACGCTCAACCCGAGGTCTGGCACAGGGACCCCCTCTGCTCAGCTGCAGAAATGTCACCACACAGACACACGTGGACATGGGCCAGAGATGGACAAAGAGTGAAAACATGAAGACGTGGCCCTGTTCCATCGTCAGGATGTCTTCGGCATCCCCGGGAGATATTTGCCAGGCTCAAGACCAGACCTGCAACCGAATCTCTTGCCTTGGCTATAGGAAACTGTGTGCCTGCTCTGATGTTCCATGCAGAGCCTGCAAGAGGAGCAGAGGGGCATAGCGCAAGAGCCCGGGTCCATAACCAAAAGGTGATGGATCAAAACAATCCATGTTCTTCACAGACATTCATGGTCAGAGTGTTGGTCTAAAACAGAAGTCTAATTCTTCAGGATCTTTTGCTTAGGGTGATGCCCATGTGCGGAAACCAAACCTCTTGAAGAGGATTGCTGGTCGCTGTCCAGATGTTGATGGTAGTCTCTATCACAGGTGCCCTTGCAACAGCATCTTCAGCTAAACTGGGTGAGAATCCCTGAATGGGATTTTTCCAGTGAATCCTTATAATCCGGCTGGCCCATGGTCCTATGTGACCACTCCAGAGCATGCATGATCCATTTCTGTTGATATAGGACTATATCAGACAAATCTGAACATCATCCTTGTATCATAGCTGTAACTTTAATTCCAAAGATCTTACCACAGTGCAAAAGAAGTGACATCCTCATTCCAGCATTGTCCCTCCTTACCTGCCTGTCCCTCTCCCCTCCCCCTGAGCTCTCCTTTCTGCTGGTGGGAGTTTTCTGATGTTCTTGTTGACCTCACAACACCTCCCTGCTGACCTATGGGCTAATGGCCAATCCGGCTGAGGCAAGGAATTGACTCCACAGTCAACATCCCAGATATGTCACCCTGACCCACCTCTCCCTCTCCCCTCCCCCGAGATCTCCTCTCCATGGGGAATGTTTTCTGACCTGATTCCTGACCTCACAGTGCCAGCTTGCTGCCCAATCAGATTGCTGCAATAGAAGTGACCTTGCAAAGAAGGTCCCAGGCATGTCACCTTTACCTGCCTCTACCTCTCCCCTCTTCAGGGGCTCTCCTCTCTCCTGGGGGCTATCTCCTGCCCTTGATGACCTCACAGTGCCTGCCTGCCTGCCTGCCGCTGGCCAATCAGGCTGTAGTCATAGAAGTGACCTCACAATCAATATTCCAGTGGTGTCACAGTTACCTGCCCTCCCTCATTCCTCCCTCCAGGCTCTCATGGCTACCTTCTGGGCTTTGTCATGCCCTTGATGACCTCACATGCCTGCCCACAGCTCCTGTTGCCTGCAGTGACCCCAGTGCCTGCTCACCTGCTGCTGGCTAGGAGGTGCGGAGACAGGAGTGATTCACCAATGATGTCCCAGTGATCACCTCCACCTGCCTCCCCTCTCCCCTCCTGCTGAGCTCTCACCTCCTGTGGTCAGGTGCATCTGATGAGCCTGATGCCCTCACAGTGCCTGTCTGCCTGCCCAGGGCAATCCTGATGCTGCAGCTAAAATAACCTCCCAGCCAGCATCCAGTCCTCTCACCTTTATGCATGCTACTGACTCTTGTCTCACAGGGCTGCCATCTCTCTTGAGATGTACTTGATGACCTCTCAGCTCCTGCCTGTTTGCCTACTGCTGGCCAATCAGGTTGTTGCAATAGTAGCAACATAATGATGTCATTTCACCTGGGCAGACTTTCTGATGATCTGCCTGGGCTCTTCCCACATGGGGAGCTCCACTTCCCACATGACACCCTGTCAGAGGGCAAGCCTGCAAATTCTGGAGAGGAGCAATGAACCCTGTTCCCAGCCCTCACCCTTGTTGGAGGGGAATGGAGATTTAGGACAAAAGCTTCCCCTGGAGATGCTGGGGATTGAACCCAGGACCTCCTGCATGCAAAGCAGGTGCTCTTCACTGAGCTACATCCCCTAAGAGCCTGCTGAGGGGTGGGACATACTCTTGTCCCATGATGTGCCTCTGACAAGCACAGCCCTGTTGGCCCCTGGTGCCCTGAGAGCCTCAGCAGAAAGCAGCATTTGAACCCTCCTGCTGGGCCACAGGCTGGGATGGGGGAAGCTGAGATTCCCTCTCAGCTGGGGCTGGTCCTGGACCAGGGCTGCACCATAGATTGCTGCCCCTTCAACATCTCTGCAGTTGATGGGGGCAGGAGGAGACTCTCGCTGCAGGCGCTGCTCCCACACTCTGGCCCTCCCAGGGAGGGTCAATGGAGAGGAGCAAACCCTTTCCCCGAGTCACCTCTGCCACCCCATGCAGCACTGCTGTGTGTGTGTCGCACCTGTCTTCGATGCCAGCAGCAGGAGCAAATGGGGTGAGGGAAATGCCCTCCCCAGGGTGATGTGCCCACAGCTCCAGTTGCCCCCTGGCGTGTGCACTGGAAGGGCCATGAAAGCAGGCAGAGCCGATCCTGGGCAGGGAGCTGCCCACAGCCCCTCACCTAGGTATTAGGCCTCCCTCTGCATCGCTCTGCCCACCAGCACTGGCAGTGGGCAAATGGCAGTGTCCCCTTCCCTGGGGCTGGGGATGTGCCTGGGATCAGGAATATTCCCATTCCTCCAGCACCGGGAACTGGACACTGGAGCTGCCCCAGGAGAGCACCAGGTGGGGGGTCTCTGTGGCACAGCAGGTAGTGCATTCGGCTGTTAACTGAAAGGTTGGTGGTTCGAGCCCACCCAGGGACATTGCCCTATTGGTGGTGTGCCTGGGGGATTGTGCTGCCCAGCACCCTGGGTTTTGCTCACAGTCACCATGTCCCAGCTCTGGGACAGCAGATCTGCTGCTGGCTGGGACATGCATCTTGCAGTGGGACATCCTTTCTAGACCATGTGGTAAGGCCAGAGAGGCTGGAGAGCAGCACGGAGGATGTGATATACATGTGTCCTGTTGACCCTGAGCTTAGCTGACTTGTCCCATCCCCTTGCCTGATGGGAAGAACAGAAGAGGGAAGAGTGTGTGTAGTGCCAGGTGGTCCTGCCTGTACATCTCATTGCTGAATGGGGAGAAGGGAGGGTGAAGTGCCACGGGGCAGGGAAAGAGACCAGCTGAGTGCCCACTCCAGAGACTGTGTGGGGACGTGGGAGTGATTCACACATCTGCCTGATGTGCAGACAGCTCTGCCAGAGATCCCCCACCCTGTGGCAGGGTCAGTCCTTCATCTACCCCAAGCACAACATCGGGGCAGAGGACAGCGCTCTCCATCCAGGCTGTGCTTGATCCTTAGCCTGACTTGTTGGCTGGAGAGACACTGTGTCTGGAGACACAGAGGGATGTCCTGGGTTGCAGTCGCAGCTGAGCTCCTGATGGGAGAGCAGGGTTCAGCAGCAGCAAGAGCTGCCAAGACGGCCAACGCAGCATGTGGGGCTGCAGGAGCAGGGCTTCTCCCTCTGTGCAGGGACAGGGGGCTGCAAAGTGCTGCAGCTGGGCTGGGCAGGGCAGCCTGATGGGCGAGTACATTTGGGTAAGGAAAGGGGGTTTTTTGTGCCGTGAGCTGGTACTGAGGGGATAGAGAACACAAAAGCAAGTCTGTGTGCAATGTTCAGGAGAAATTAAAAAAAAAAAAGTAAATTTGGAGAGCAAAACTGACTGCCAGTCTTTGATCTGGGGCTGCTGTGAAGTCATGGTTTTACAGGCAGCTTTTAGCCTCCCTGCTAGACCCCAGGGGAGTCACTGCCTTTTTGCCCTGCCTTGCGCCCTTTCAGCAGGAAGGAGCTGATGCAGAGGGATGTTCATTAGGGGTCCCAGACAGGTCCCTCTGTGCTCTTCCTCACACTGAAGTCCCTGCTCCCTGCGCAGCTGGTTAAACAGCCCCCTCCCTGCCACTCGCATTCAGCGCTTCTCCCTCTACATCTGCTGGGCCGGGATGCCAAGGACAGACCCCACTCTGCACTCTGCTTTGTCTCTTGGCACACAAATCCCATCCTTTTCCACAAATCCAATCTTTCTGCCTCGCAGGCCCACTGCCCTTCAGAGGGCAAGGGCCAGGCTGCCTACTCACCCCTCCATCTCAGTCGGACATCTCCCATAGCAACAAAAATGAGGGCAAGAAATGACCATGGCTGGAGCAGGAACTTTTAATGAAACCCTACTGGGAGGTTTGGCAGGTCAGATCAAATGACCCCAAACACCCCTTAGGACCTCAGCGTTTACTCTCAGCATCAGTGTTCATGGCCTCACTTGAGGTTCCCCAACAGCCGGCAGCCCAACTATGGGACTTTAATAATGCTGGGACTTCGCTTGGACCACAAGCCCCCTTCCTCATGGTTCCTTGCCTCTTACGGATGCTTCTGGAAAACAGCTCCAGAGGAAGCACTGGGGTTTCTTCAGATGAGTTCTCCAAAAGTGCTCTTCTCTCTTCACTTGCCTTGCTTCAAAGGGCAGTGTTCCCTTCCTTGGGGCTGGGAATGTGGCGGGGATCAGGGACATTCCCATTCCTGCAGCACCAGGGACTGGATACTGGAGCTGCCCCAGCTGCTCCAGTTTGTGCTTGATCCTGGCCTGACCTGTTGGCTGGAGAGAGTTGCTCTTCAGCAAAAGGCACAGAAAAGGGAAACCTTCCCAGGGCTTCAGATCAGAGGAAAGACAAGAATCCCCTCCCCCATTACTCTGAAGTGATATTCCACCTGGAGGGCCACAGAAAAGAAACAGCAAAGATTATCACTGGCATCTGGTATTTTCCAGTGCACAAAGGTCATTTCTCATCCTCCTTTCTGCCCCTTGTCTTCAGCCTTCCTGTCAGTGCTCTTACGCCCCTAAGCTAATACTGGCAGGTCCGCAAATTGCATATTTGCTCGGACCAATGAGCTAAATGATCACTGAGCTAAACAGAAACTGTCCATCTTCTATCCCTGAAAGGCCCAGCAGGTACATTCCCTCTAGAAACAGGGTCAAAGGGGAGGTGTTCTTCTGAGGTGTTTCCTGAGAATGCAGCAGTGACAAATGCATTGCAAAACTAGAGCATGACCTGCACCTTTTAAAGCAAGGCTCAGACAAGGTCGGTCAATGGCCAAATGAACATGCAGGAAGGGGTCTTTCATACTCACTGCCCATAGAACTGCGCTTTTCCACAAGTCCATATGGCACAAGGAGGACCTCAGTCAGTAGCGCATATCTCTCCTGGCCACCTCTGGATTCTTGTAACCAGTTTCTCAGGTGGCGGCATGACTTCAGCACTGCCCTTCCTCCTGCCTCGCTCCACCTTCCTTGAGCAGCTCCCTTGGATGCCTGGGAGCACGCTGAAAATGCACATTGTGGGGAGGTGGTGTGAGCACAGGGGGAGTTTGGTCTCCGTCCTGTACTCACAAGCTGGGCAGACACAGAGATCACCCCCAGCTGAAATGCCCAGGGCTGCATGATGTGCCCGCAGGAATGCTCAGCATGCCCAGATACAGGCTCTGTCTTGATGCGGCAAGGAGAGCAGCAGGGTCCTTTATAAAGACAGGCTCTAAGAGACACAGTTACCCCATCCTCGCAAATGTATTAAACACTGCTCGATGGCCTCAGCTACCACGTGTTTAGGTATGGAAAACTGATTGTTCCTGGAGACCCAGAGTCAAAGAAGGAGAAAGTGGGCAGGGGTGTAAAGGCATTCCTGCCATCGAGGGATCAGGAGTCACTGCGACATGTGATAAAAGATATTCAGAGCTACTATGAACCTGGTGTCCAGAGGAAACATCTCACCCAAACAAGCACAAGGGTCCAGGGTCACCCTCATCCATTCCTCCAAGTGTCTCACCTGCCATGAGGCGCTTTGCCCTCAGCTTTCTTCCCCTTTCCTTTCTGCATAGTCGGAGCTGTTATTTTGGCTGGAGGATATCTCTCTCTCAAGAGGAGCTGCTTGACAGGAAGATTTCCTGTAAGCAGGAGACAAGAAAACACCTCAGGATAGAATTGCAGAGACCTTTTGAAAAGGAAGGATATGCAGATCTGATCAAGCCTGTGATAAAACTGTGAGGCTTCCAGCTGATTCCTTTTATGCCTTGTTTCCTGGGTGGTCTTTGGCCCTTCCGGACACTGGCTTCTCTCTGTCTTTTAGTTTTTACTGTGCAACATCATTTCTTGTGGTACTGTTTTTTCTGTTCTTTCATGTTCTATCCTAGTCACATTATGAAAAAGGAGGCTTGCTGGGATGTACTGGTGAATGATCAGAGTCTCTCTGGGGGCAACAATTTCACACAAGGGGAGCAGATCCTTGGATCTGTCTACTGATCTCATATGCCTGCAGTTCCTCTGTTGACACAGTCAACCCAAAGGCACTGTTTTGGGGATGTTTATGAGAAATTCGGAAAGAAAGGTAAGAACTCCTTGCTTTGAAAATGAAAGGAAGTCTTGGCATAGGTTACCAGACTTTGTACTATCTACTCAAGGTGACTCTTCCCACCACTTGAAAATAGACTGATTCCATGAAAGAGCTCAGCCCCTCCATTACATACAGCTCCAGGCACAATTTAGGATTCACATTGCCCAAGGACAGTTCTCAAGTTTGCCTCCCTTCTGCACCAACGCCTCAAAAGGAAGAGCAGTTTGCAGTGCACGCCAGGGCACTGAGTCCCGTGCAAATGGGAGAAAGTTTAACTTGGAGGTATCAGCTGCAGGTGGGAGTGTTGGGCTGCCCCGAGGTCTTGTTCCCTCAGGAGTCACTTGAGATTTCCCATATTGGGTAAGCAGCATCACCTCTAGTGCCTCATGCTACCTGAGACATCACACTGTCACCTTGGCTCCAATGCCCTGCCAAAGAGGACAGAGGGAGAAGACACAAACCCCTGCCAGGAACCAGCTGCTTCATTACCTTTCTTGCCACTGCACCCATCTTTTCCCATCTCTTCTTCCCAGGTCGGCTTCACAGGTGCCACGGGTGGTTTTCTAGCTGTACTCTCAAACTTGTACCTGGAAACAGGAAAAAGACACCAGTCTAAAGGGAGGGCACCACACTTCCTTTGCCCCTTGGGTGAATAATGAGGACACAGGGGCATTTGGGAGCTACTGGGAAGTCCGTCTTTTTCCAAAGCAGAATAAGCAGAATACGCCAGATGCTGGAGGAGTGCATTAGCAAGCTGAGTGACATCGTGAAGACCTCCAGCACCTGGAGGGGCATGAGCTTCCT
Source organism: Apteryx mantelli (assembly GCF_036417845.1). Classification (NCBI taxonomy): domain Eukaryota; kingdom Metazoa; phylum Chordata; class Aves; order Apterygiformes; family Apterygidae; genus Apteryx; species Apteryx mantelli. The sequence continues at coordinate 6,553,295 of NC_089997.1, forward strand.
CATCAGGCCCTTTGAGAGCTTTCCTAGCCTTCCTATGAGAAAGCTCATTTTAACCCAGATCCTCTGTGCTGCCATTGGGACCATCTCCCATCTCCCGTTCAATGTTCATGTCCAGGCAGAACACAATAATCTCCTCTCCTACAGCTTTCCAGCACCATTTCTAATTCCCATCTCACCCTCCAAATCACTTGCAGGCCCTCCCAAGCTCATGTCCATCCATCTGTAAAAAGGAACCTCCATCTCCCAGACAAGTAATGGAACAAAACACTGAGCATGAAGGGAGCCAGGACAAAGCTCGCCAAAACCCCAATGGGCACACGCTTCACTTTGGCCTAGACAGGCCTCCCACAAAAAAACTTTTGACCCCAGAAAACACATTCAGGACACATTTGATTCATGCAGGTCTCACAAAAGACATGAAAATGTCCCAAGCCAGCAACTAGTGGGGACCTGCACTTTGATGCACATTTCAAAGAGTTACTCTCAGATGAGTTTCTGAGCAGCCCTCACAAGCACTGGCAACACAATGCTACCAAACATGCCGTGAGAAGCTGCTCGCTTGGCCACCCAGGTGCTAAGAAGCAAACATACTCACTCAGGAAAGATGATGACCTGACCAGAATGGGTCTGAGAAGCAGCGGTTTTGGTGCCTGAGAGGACTGAATCCCTCATCTCTAGCATCTGCAAAGTGACAGACATGTGTGAGGTGATGCCAAGAAAATTATCTCAGTGCTCACAAGGGCAGCAAACTTTTCCACTGCTCAGAGAAGAAGCTGCCTCACTGAAATGCTGAATTTCTCCACTCCTCTCAACAGCCCCTCAGTTATGAAGCACTGAAGCTGGAGGGAAATAAATGAGAGAGGGTAAGAACACTGTCAGGCTTTTTGCAAGGCTGAGAATCCAGAGACTCAGTCAGGAGACTAGGTCTTTCCTAATGCAGAAGCTGATGGAGGCAAGCACAGAGGAAGGCATTTCAATAGTTGGGATTCCTGGCAGCTGCATTTTCCCTGCCGGCTTGATGTGGGGTTAACCCCACAGTCTCTCCTAACATTCAGACAACTGCCTCTGCACCATAGAGGAATGGAGAGGCAAAGCGAGTAACAACTGGGAGGGCCAAACTTCTGGGGTGTGTTCAAGGGGCAGCTGCTCTGGGACCCACTGCAACAAAGGCTGGAGAAAAGGCCCTGGCCCAGAGAATGGACTGAAAAGACACCACGCACTAGGACAGAAGGAAGAGACAGAGCTGGGAAGCAGGGCTGGCCTACAGCCTGCTTGCATCTCTGCCTTAACCCTCGAGGGGCTCACCTCAGCCTGCTTTCACATCTCACCTTTCCAGAGGCACCTGAAAGACCAGCATGAAGGACAGGGCTGCACAAGAGACCTGGGGAAGGGCATCGGGCTCAAATGATTCTCACTTTGACATGCTGCAGCCACGACTGCCAGCGTGCAGATGCACACATTAGGACAGAAAGACCCCTTTCATGCTGGTGACACTCCAGGGCACTGGGAAGAGCTGGTCAGCACAACTAGACCAACACAGCAACAGCAGCAACAGGGGGCTGGTCCAATATGGGCCTTGGTCTGCCTGGGCCTCTGCTTCCTGCCCAGAGAGTGGGGTCAGCAATGATCCCTGCAAAAACAAACCTACACAGACACAGACCTAGAAACGCTACAGAGCAAGAGCATGAGAGTGATAAATATTCTGACCAGCTGCCATATGGGAGAGATGAAACACACTCAGGCCCTCCAGCTTCAAAGAGAGAGGATTGAGGTCAACAGAGAGTTCACAGCAATGTCTGACATCCCCACTGGTCCAGGCAAGGGGAGGAGGGATCCATTACGATTCCTCACCACAGCAGAGCTCAAGGGCGTCCCATGAAGGGATCAGGCCAAGCTTCCAAAGGGACACACAGAAATATTGTTACACAGCTTAAGGGCAAAATGCTGAACTCACTGCCTTACCATCCCAGGCACAGCCAAAGGACACATGGGTTCAAATGTCATCACCAACGGGCACTAAACCATGACTTTCTGGAAGGAGGGAGGTCTACCTGGAAAAAACGCACAAGACCTGCCCTTTGCTTGGACTTTTTTCCCTGAGCACATGGGAAAGGGCTCCTGGGCTGGATGAATCTTTGGGTGGACCCAGCACAGTTATTCCCGGGGTCTTCTTTGTTGCCAAATCCTCTGAATGCTCAAGACAAACTGTCTAGGGAGCTGGCATTACTCTAGGCCAGGACCATCCATGTGCCTAAACAGGTCATGGCAGGCTAATAGAACTGCAGTCACTCGTGATTTAAAAAAGGACTACAAGTAGTGCTGGAGAAATGGAAAACTTACCCCAAGAAGAACTTCTACCAGCTGCTCTGTCCCATTCAGCCTTCTCAGAAAGTCTCTGTAAAATCTCATTTTCACATCTACTCCTTGAATAACAAGCATGCCAATGTCCTTCAACACAAGGGCAACATTCTTCCCACTCTCCAGGCAGCGGGAGAAAAGACGCATGGTCTCTTCCATGCAAGCCTCCACTGTTTTCCGAGGAACAAAGATGTCTGAGGCTATGCGAGCATACTTCAGGGGCTCAGAGAGCTTATGACCTAGGAAGCAGAAAAAGAGGAACAAAGTCACTAGCGGAGCAGTTCAGCAGGCTAAAACAGAGCGTCGGCAGCTTTGAGGTCTTCAAGCAAGACAGTGCTACAGAGCTGTTTTCTTTAACATCTGGTAAAGCTCCTGAAGGAATCTCATGTCATCTCTCCCTAGGAGAAGTTCAAAGCACTTTGCAATGCTTTCTTCCCTACAGAGATTGAAAGAAAGGGCCTGGCCATCTCGTATGAACATGGGGCACGATGGCAGGACAAGGAGAGGAGAAAGGGGGCCAGTTCCCAAGAGGGCGGAGTGGGTGCCACGTACTTGTGCTCACACTCCGTGCATTCCAGGTTGGGAGACATTTAGCTGTGCCACATCACATGGTGAAAGACAGAAGGCAAACACAAGCATTGCACTACACCCCTTCAGATCCTTCCAGCTACCCCCAGCACCCTCAGAACTGCACAGCAAACATCCCTGCTTTTGGTGCCAGACGCCCAGCTCCAAGAAGTGCCAGACTGATGTTGACATCACAGAGAAGATAGTGAGTCCTTTGAAAGGAAAGACCCACTCCAAACACAACTTGGAGCTCCTGCTGCCCCACAGGCATCACTGATGTCCACTACAGATGCAGGGCTCACAGGGATGACCAGCAATCACAGCAAAGATGGCCTCTGATGGGTTTTCATACACACTATTGTCCCCATCTCCATTTCAAGGCTCTCTACAGCTGCCTTTGACCTACTTCAAAGTAGAAGGAGAATGGAAGAGCCAGCATGAATGCCCTTATTCAACTTTACAAGCTCCAGTGTGGCATAAACATGGACCACTGTTTTTAAATCAATTTGATGAGAAGCAGCAGCCCCAATACATCTGGCATGTAGCCAGCTATTAAACAAGTCAGGGAGAGAGGGAGCATAATTGTAATGTGCATTACGATGACATGATAATTAAAAACTGAAGCTGTTCTCAGGACCTGGGGAAGCAATTCTAGGTTTCTAACAGTCACCGCTGAACAGCAGTTATGCACACCCCAAAGATGTCCTAAGGCAAAGCAAAAGTTTCAGCCTGTCTTCTTACCAGGAGCATAGGCCTTATCATAGGTGAGGCCATGAACCTCTGCAATAGTCTTCGAAAGACGGAACACGGGTCTGTGAACAGTCAGGAAACCATGCTTCCCAACACCAACTCGTTCAGTTACAACACCAAAGGTCCCAAGCCGAATAACTCTCACTCCCTGAAAACACAAAGGAAGAGAAGAATTATGAGACTGGTAGGTGGACAGGCAGGTGACTTGTCAGCGCATGGGGATGGTGCTCAGTGCCCTGCCCAATCCTGCTGTACAAAGGGGACAGATGAAGCACTCAGAAAAGCTTTGGAGAAGCCTTGGAGAAGTTCTTCTGAAGAACTTTCCAGATGTTTTCATCCCCCTCCTCTTCACCCTCTCAAAAATACAAGTCAAAGCAGAGAAATCATCCCTCAGATCCAGAAGATCCAGAAGAAGGCTTTCCTGGGCAGGCCCACGATGGCAGACCCACCTGGTTCAGCATCAGCTGCCGTACAATGTAGTCAGACACACCTTCCCAGACAGCAGCGGTCTCTGGAAAATAAGGGAAAGACACGTCATGCTCTGGGGGGGCCAGCTCACAGCCGTTCAGCACATGCCTAGCCAAGGAGATGACAAGTGCAAGCATATTCGAACTGCATCCCCCTCCCCAAACACACCCCATCCCTGACAGGGGCTCAGCAGTTGAGGTGGGCACTGCCTTGAGACTACAACCTTTATCTGCCCCCACGAGGGGTCTGCAGCTGAAACAGAGGCATTAGGACATGCAGATCCTACCACAGGACATCCACAATGTGTCCCTGAGCTCAAAGCCTGCAGGAAGGAATTAGAGGCAGTGCTCGGGGTCCCAGACAGAAAGTCTTGCTGAGCTGAGGAAAAGCAGAAAGTGTCTCCTTTCCTTCCAGAAGCAGCTCTCACAGGGTGAACCCCCTCCCTAGGGACACTGGCAAGGGATTTTCACCCAGTGAGAGGACGGTGCTGTGCCCATGGCAATCTGGGGGCTCAGGGCATCCCCCAGAATCTCCCCTGCAGGGCCAGTTTCCCCCTACGGGATCTCTGCACACACAGGCTCTGCACAGCCACCGGAGCAGCTCCAGCTCCTTCCCCCGCCAGGAGCTCGGGTGGGCAATGCCCACTGCGAGGCCAGCAGTGACCCTTGGGGCAGGGACTTCTGCCCAGGGTGCCCTGGGACAGCAGGGGCAGCATCAGGGCGAGGATCCAGGAGTCCTGGCGGCCACACTGGCACCTGAGCCAGAGGGGACCATCAGTGGAGGATCTGGCTGCAGCCCCCAGCCCTGTCCACCCTCCCCCCAGCCCAGGGTTTCCACAGCCATGTTCAGAGTTAATGGTCTCTGCAACAGCTCCCGGGAAGGAGATCCTGAAGGCCTTACCATGGGTGGGGAGCATTGGCACCACCTGCCCACGCTGCGTCCCGTGGCCAGTGTCCCAGAGCTCCATCTTTGTCCTCCTTGCCCTGGGTCACTCCGCAGCAGGAGGTGATGAGGAAACAGCCCCTCTCCTCCTCCTCCTCCACACGTCACCACAGCCCTGCTCTGCCCCAGCCTCCCCTCACTGGCTCCTGCTCAGGGTTGGTGGCTCCTCGCAGCAGAGCGGTGCCAAGAGCAGCCCCAGCGCCTGGGCTCCCCCGGCCTTGCCAGGATGTGTGGGGAGAGGCCAGGGCCACGTGGGAGAGGGCAGCTGTCACCGTGATACAGGATGTCCCCTGAGACCACAGTCCATATCACAGAGGGGGCACGGCCCCCCTCGCCCCGGCCAGGGTTGGCCCTGCAGCGGGCAGGGGCTGCACAGGGCGGTCAGGGGCTGCCCCTGCCCCCACGCAGGCCGGGCTACAGGGAGAGCCCTGCTGGGGGTCCCAGCCGGGCTGGGCACTGCGGCTGCGCTCACCTGGCCATGACCCCCATGTGGGAAACCTGGCTGCGAGGGAGGGCAGCGGGCACTGCACCGCGCTCGCCCCACGGCGACACAGCGCAGGTGGCTGCTGCCACTGGGGAGGAAGCGCTGACAACTGAGCGCACCAAAACGCCCAGCAATGACTTGGCAGTGACCAAAACCTTCTGGGCGGTTGAACCAGCACATCCTTCCCTTGCCAGTGAGCTTCTCCGGAAAACTTGCAGGGAACTGATGTTCAGCACTGTTAACCTGCAGACATGTTTGAGATCCAGTGACTGCGGCACCTCAGGGCCTGGCATGGACGGGGACTGAACAGGGGAAGAGGCAGCGCCAGCAGAGCTGCAGGCACCAGCTCACTAAACACATGGGGATCACAGACTGCTCTGCCTGCGCTGCTCTCACACCTGCACCAGCTATTGGCCTCCTCACACCAGCCCACAAACACTTAAACCAGCAGAACTGGAGGAGCACGGGGACCCTGAAGCCAGATGTGGGGCTGACCCTCGCAGAGGCAGGCAGCAGCTGCAGGGACTTGGCAGCAGGTTAAACGCAAGCTCTGAAGATTTCACAAAGATGCTGCAAGAACCATCTCCAAGAAACAAGAGACACTCAGAGGTGTTGCGCAGACCTCTGCTTTGAACACACTCAGATCTAGGGTAGAAATGTCTAAGGGGGTGAGGAAATAAAAGGTGGAAAAGCAACTCATACACCCACTTAAATAACTTACTCCTAAAGCAGGGCTCACCAACTAGGTCTGTAAAACTTCTCAGCCGCATGCTTCCCCACTCAGCAGAAGGCGAGAGGTAAAGTATTAGATCAGCTAAGGCAAAGAGGAAGTCTTGGGAAAACTTCTACTTCAGGAACAGAGAGCAGAAGCACTTTCTAAGGGTTTTTTCTATGTCCTTTCAAAAAGAATAGGAGACACTGGAAGGGTACTTTGGTCTTTTTTCAAAAAAATCATTCCATTTCCACTGTTATGCCCCCAAACCTAGCTGGTGCCGTCACTGGTCTGACAGGAGAAGGGGCCCAAGAGCCGGGGGCTCCCGCGGGGCCGGAGGCGGCCCAGGCCGGGCCACGCCTTCCCCAGCAGCTGCTTGCACACACCGGGCCGCAGCGCCTCCGGCTGCCCCCGCGCACACAGCCACTCGCTCTGCCCAGCCCTCGGCCCGCGGCCCTCAGCCCCGGCGCGGCAGCTCCCGGTGCTGCGGCTCGAGGCTCCGGGCGGCCCCGCGCTGGGAGACGCTGCCCCGTGCCACCAGCCGCCTCTCGCCCCCTCCCTCCCCGCAGGGCCTGGGCAGCCCCGGCCCCGCCCCCACCCCGCCCCTCGCCGCCCTCCTCTGCGCCAGTGCGCATGCTCCGCGGGAGGAGGCACTTCCGGCCCCGTGGGGGCAGGGCCTGTGTGTCCATGGCCACCGCCCCTGGTGGCGCCGGCCCCGCCCCCGCCGGGCCCCGCCGCGGCGCCGCTCTCGAGGCCGCAGAGAAGCAGCTGCAGCAGCGGCGGGTGTTGGCGGCTGCTGCGCAGGGAGCCTGGAGCGACACTGCAGCCCGGCATGTGCTCGTGTGCGCGGAGCCTGCAGCGGCTGCTGCCGGCCGGGGCCAGGGCCGGGGCGGAGGGCGGGGAGCAAGGGGGAGCAGCGCCGGGCTGGCCCTGGGCTGCGGGAGTTGTGCTGCAGGGGAGCGTCGGCGGGGAAACGCTGCTGCCAGGGCGCTGCTGCCACAGGGCCCCGCTCTGCCCCAGGGCCTGGGCGAGTCTGCGCCAGGGGACGCATGCGCATGACGGGAGCCCTGGGAGGCCGCAGCCTTTTTGTCAGAAGTGGGCGAACAACCCAGGGGTCATCGCAGCCTTTGGCATTATCTGCCATGAGCGGGTGGCCCTGACATTTTGTCTCCATCAGGAGCCCAAGAAAGGGGCTGGAGGGGGGATCCCAGAGTGTCCCTCTGCCGGGAGAGCATAGAGAAGTGCTGGAGGCCGGCCCAGAGGAGCCACCTGACCATAGAGATGGGATGACCCCCCTCTGGGCGACCATAGAGATGTGGCATGGTATGTCACAGATTGTCCCTCTGCTAGGAAGACCATGGAGCCGGCATGGGCCGAGCCAACCCCAGAAAGTCCCCGAGACTCGTGACCCTCTTGAACTCCCCTTCTCACTGCGCTTTCCTTTCCACCCCTTCTTCATCCCACGCTACTTCCAGTGCTACCTCCAGGGGAGAAACGTGGTTTGTCCCAGTTTCCTGCACGTTACATATCACAGAAAATACAGCCCTTCCCTATTTCTGGGGTTCGACCACAGGTGTGAAACACTGGTGCTGGATGACGTTCAAGATCTTTTCACGGTACAAAAAGCATTCCCAGCTTTTACATTTGTGGTGCTTTTCCATGCAGACTGGGCACCTCTCTCACAAAATCCTGGACAAACCATTTAAAGACTAACAGCCAGGGCCTTGTGCTGGCCCAGATCTGCACATCAGCTTGCAGCTAGGGCACCTTCTTCTTGTGCCCATGTTATCTGCAGTCTCCCAGCAGGCAGAAATGGCAATAATGCAGCTATGGAGATGTTTGTGCAATGCCAGACAAAGCTCAGAAAAGTTTCTCAACCCAAATACCTTCCTGCCATCCTTAACATGAGAGTAATGTTTGTTGTGTAAAAGGAGAAAACAGATCTTGAGATATCTGAGATTGTTTTTTGGCTTAAATATCCCCCAGCTTTTTTTTACTCTTGGACACGACGAAGATGTGTTTAGTAGTGTGTAGCAGATCATCAGACAATGAAGTTTTGCTCAGCACAACTGTCCTGTTTATGGACCACCAACAAAACAGTGGTCATTGCCCCTGCTATTTAGCTTGACTAAATAGTGCTACTTTCTGTGGATGGTTTTGAAATGGAGGGTAGAGCATATGGCACTGCCTGTGCAACCCCAGCCATTTTTACGATAAAGGTTGGCAGATGGAAAGTCTGATCAGAAAACAAAACAAAACAAAACCCCCTTTGACTCTAGTGGATCACTGACCCAAACATTTATAAAATCTCTGTATTTGTATTGCTTAACTTAATAGTGGGGAACTAGAAAGATGTGTGCTAAAGCTGGTCCTTCATGCTGCAGTCCCAAAGCCTAAGCCTCTGTGCCCTTTGGGAACCACAAAGTGATGGAGAAGTGGGACCTCGACATCAAGACCAAGTGGCTGCAGCACCTCCAGGGCCTGTGCTGTTAAAGGATGCTAGATCCAGTGGATTTTTGAATAAAGGGATTCCTCCTTCCTGGTCTGCTGGAAGGGAGACTACTGCAGTTCTCTGTTCCCTGGTCCTGCCAGCAGCGAGGCTGGGCATGTACTTCCAAGAGGCATGCACACACTCTGTACGGACATGGTTGACCACCCAAAAATCACCTCCAGCAGGGGCACAGTACCTTTGCAGGCACCACGGAGACATGAGCAGCACTCATAAACATGAACGATACAAACGGCCTGGTCCTGTTCTTGCTCACCAGCTAATCAGACTCAGAGCTTGCAGGAGACCTCACACGCACCCTCGCACGGGTGTCTCTGGTAGCCTCAAAAATGCAAGGGCGGGGGACAGAAGGTTATGGATTTCAAGGAGTGAAACAGAGGTTCTCCGCAGACTCTGTTGTCCCCCAGACCCTGTCTCAGAGTGTAATGGGTGGTTCTTATAGAGGGAGTAAAATGGGAAGCTCAGTAGTGGGCAACACTTCATGTTTGCACTTGCATTTTAAATTGGGGCTCAGGTTAGTCCTAGATCCCAGATGCCCTGTCTTGCTCTCTGCCTCTAGTCTGGCATAAGGGAATCGCTGGACGGGGTTCATCTGGAAGACTTCCTGAAATTGAAACACTGCCTGTAACTGCAAAAGCTCAAGCCCAGTCACCTACAGCAATATCACTGTAGCCTCAGTGACTCAGAGGTGACAGTCCCAGCTTCCCATTTGCTGGGTAAGTTCCAACACTCAAAATGTTGTGTCTTCTTAGTCTGCTGGATGTCACCTAAAATCGTGCTTCTCCTGAATGTGCTTTCTTAGAGGAACCTGCAAAGCTGCTGAGAGCTTACAGCAAAGCAGCTTCTGTGCTCACAATGGGGGTAACCCTCTGTTGAAGCCTTTCATCAGGCTTTGGTTGGTTCAAAGGATTTGCTGTATTCAGGCCCCACGTAGCCAAAAATGGAGCTACCATATGCAATAGTGACTATGGCGGTGTGAGATATGCAGGTGAAGAAGGCTTCTTATGGCTTTCCCAGAGGGTATTCTCAGGACAGTGCATCTAGCACAGGCATCAGACACAGGGGTCAGTGTGAAGGAGCTCAGCAACATAGTGGAGAAGGGAACAAAGCTCATGTTTGAAGGTAGCTGGTGCCCATGCAGGCTGCTCTCCTCAAAGGGATGAGGCCACAGAAGAAAGAGTCTCTTTACTGTGGACACAGGGTACCTTGGAATATAAGATGGTGGGGCTGAGCAAGAATAGAGATGCCATCACCCAATGGGTAAAGATGAGCGTGGAGCACAGCCAGGGCTTCATACAGATGGTGCAGTGTGATGGGTTGCAAATGGCTCTGCAGCAATCAAAAGACATCACAACAAGCAGGTTGAACTCAGCTGTGCCCAGGAAGATAGAAAGGAAGGTCTGGAACTGGCAAGCAGCTGTGGGATGGTCTTAATCTCCAAGATGAGGCCGACAAACCTTTTAGTGGCAAAGGGAACCAAATATCTGGGAAGGAGAAGCTGCTGGGGAAGAGATATGCTAGGGGTGGAACTGGTTGAGCCAAATGATGGATATGATGACCATGTTGCCCATGGCAGTGAGCAGATAAATCACCCACGGCAGTGTGAAGAAGAGGATTTGCATTTGAGGAGTGACTGAAAACGCCTTGAGGAAGAATTTGCTCGCTATGGTACAGTTGGGAGGATCCATTTCAGAACGCGGTCAGTTGAAGGTGTGACAGGAATAACTAATGTCATGTGTGGTGAAATTTGTCTTGCTGCCTTCATCAACTTTCCCTTCCCTTTTCCTAGTCCTACTTTTCTTTCTTGAGGTGGGAGACCAGAACTGCACAAGGGATTCTCATTTTCTCTTTGTTTATATCCAATGCCATGAAATAAATGTTGATGCTTTTTGTATCGTGAAAAGATCTTGAATGTCAGCCAGCACCAGTGTTTCACACCTGTAGTCAAACCCCCAGAAGTATGTGACATATTCAGGAAACTCTCAGATTAGGACCACCAACGCAAAAACCCTAATGGGGTCTGCTTTGCTCATCGCCAGTTTTAATTGCATAGGAGAGTCTTGCACATCGTCCCCGCTGAGGCCACTCATGGTTACTGAGCCTCCTTGGTGGGACGGAGTCCTGTGCAGAATGGGGAGGGGCAGTTCTCAGCATCTTAGTCTGGATGGTTTTGCTCATGGGGATCTGATCCAGTCCCGTAAACTCAGGGGGAATAAATTCCAGACATCATTCCTAATTGCCACAGCTGGTTTAACCCTGCTGCGACAGTAGTCCACGCGGTGAGCCCACCATCGATGACCGTGGCAGTCGGCCAGGTTAAACAACCGCACCTAGCACCCACTCTGTTAGGGAGGGGAAACGTTTTGGTTTTGCTGGTGCAGGGTGCAGAGAGTGTTGTGCAGCCTGGGACCCTGGGGCAGAGCCTCTATCCGACCGAGCTCCTCTCTAGTAAAATGAACTGCATCTGCCCCATCGTCCCACAGCCTCAACAGCCACTCTAACAACCCTTTGCGGGGCTGCTGCCTGTAGCGTCCTGCGTATCCTGCAGCTCCAATGCTTTAAAATCGCCAGGAGCTGTGGTCCCTTCAAACTGGCTGCACTCAGTGCGGTGAGCCGCTGCTCTGCCACCAGCCGGGCAGCTGCCTCCCCCTCAGGCTCAGTGTCTGCCTCCGAACTGGGGAGTTCATCGGGGTCCCAGGTATTGCCATCCCACATATTCATTCACCACTTCTAATTTTTCAAATATATTTCAGAAAGGAAACAGATGAGTATTTTCCAAAATATTCATAAATGTACTTTATAATATCGAATCCACCCTTTTGGATGAAAAGAAATGAAAAATGGAAAAGCTACATCTGTGATTATTATGGTATACTGAACCAGAGTCAATGCAAGTCTGTACTACTTTTAGAATGACAGTGTATGAAGCAAAAAAATCCCATGCATTTCTGTTTAATGGTAACTTCTTTGTACAACTAAAATAGGAAAGCATAAAAACAAGGACTCAGAAGCACTATCTTCTGCAGTTGAAATATAGGCTATCTATCTGAGAAAGAAAACCCATGGAAGCTAATATCAAAGGTAATTCACAGGTGCTGGGAAATACAAAGAAAAGTGAGATAATTTTAATGTTTACAGAACACTCTTTCTTTTTTTTTTCTTCTTTATATTCTCCATTATTTCCATCCCTTATTTGATTTGGGCTTTCCTATCCCATGTTTAGCCAAAGATATCCCAGATCTCTTGTGCAATACATATAAATATGCAGCTTAGAGTATTAGGATTAGAAGAGGTCATCTTTCAGAAAGGCTTCCTTGGAGGAGTTTCTTGAAGATAACACTTCTGAGATCTGTCGAATCCCAAGTTTGCTTAGACTAGAGGCATAGTAGCTGCCTCTATCTCCTGCTAATAAAGTCTTATGGGGGGGGGTTACTACCAATAGACATAGTTGGTGCAGACTCTCTTTTCTTCTAACATGGCAGTATCCTAGAAACTCTTTGCTCTTAATTAACCATCCGAGTAACCCCCCAATCCAGTGAAATAAGGGCAGGCAGGGGGTCCTAATTTCTCCCTGCCAAAGGTTTCCCTGCCTTGGGGATCTCTGCTGCAACCTGCAGAACACGCACTGCCCCAGGCCCTGAAACAAGACATCCAAGGCTGACTTCCAGGAGGAGGCCTCAGAGAGCAGTTTTGACATGGTGGGACTTTTTTCTCTGGCATAGTTAACAAGGAAATGGTCTTGCCATGATGGAGCGCTTTCGAGCGGTAGTGCCACAGTCATTACCTTTCAAAATGGGCAAATAAGGAAAACTTCCCAAGACAGAGTATTTCTTCAGAAAATAATTGGCCTCTTGCAACCACTTCTCCCAGATGCACATACAACAGTGAGTGATGTTTCAAGGGCTCAGAGCTTAATTTCTGTGCTGAAAATGAAGCAGATCACAGCATTGCTTTTGGACCCTGAGAATCATCACCTGATGCTCAAACACTTTCCTGTAAGCTGGCAAGAAATACATGAAGGGTCATAGTTGAGAATCAGCTTGCAAAGTTGAAGTGGTTTTATGCAAATAACTCTGCAAGACCCTTCAGTGTTATGGTCCTCACCTTTCCACATGCTCTTCTCTTCCCTAAGGGAGTCATTTCTAGCCTGACAGTTCAGGTGTCCCTCTCATCTGAGCACATTTTGCAGTGTGTCACTAGGTTGTTGGAGGCCTGCAGTTTCTGAGATTCTTGCCAGGATCTCCAGCCAGGATGCTAACTCAACCCCTGCGTTCAGCTGAGCACATACAACTAACCTCACCATCATCATCCAAGCCATGTGCCTGCTGCTGGTCTATGAGCTGCTAAGGCAGGAGTGACCTTGCATGCACATGCCCCAGCCATGAGGCTGCTGCTAGCGTATCAGAGGCTGAGTCAGAAGTGACCTCCCAAGCAAGAACACAAGCCTTGTCCATCAGAGAAGAGGAAAGGCCATCAGCAGCCATGTGGGCTTGCTAGATGATTGTAAGGTCACCTCTCTTGGAGCAGCTGATAAGCCAGCACTTGGCTAATGCTTGGGGCAATTGTTTGTGAGGTCACTTCTGCCTGAGGACCTGATAGGCCTCCAAGCAGCACAGGGCTAGGATGTTGATTGTGAGGTCATTCAGAACTGAGTAGCTGGTAGGCCAGAAACAGTTACATGGCTTGGATGGTGACTGTGAGATCACCTCTGTCTCAGCCTCTGATAGGCCAGCAGCAGGCCCATGGCTCAGGTGATGATTGTGAGGTCATTGCTGCATGAATACCTGACTGGATGGAAGCCAAGACCATGCTGAGGTCATTTCCCTTAGGGCAGGTGAAAGACCAGCAGCAGGCTCATTGGCTTGGTGGGTGATTATGAGGTCAGTTGTGTCTGATCAGCTGATAGGCCACCAGGAAGCTGATGGCTGGGACATTTTTATGAGATTAGTTCTTTCTCAGAAGCTCATAGGAGAGTAGGAGGCCCATGACCATAAAGGTGAAAGTGAGGTCCCTTCTGTCTCTGCAGGTGATGGACCAGGAGGAGGCACATGGGTGGGAAAGTGGCTGTGGGGTGACTACTATGGGTGAAGCTGATAGGCCAGCACTTGACTGCTGTCTGTGGTAAGGGGTTGTTAGGTCCTGTCTGCCTGAGGACCTGATAGGCCACCAACAGGCACAGAGCTAGGATGTGGGTTTTGTGGTCACTCCTGTCTCTGGGGAGTGCCACTTGTTCTGTACAGAGAGTGAGGAGTGGTATGGACAGCCCTGGGCCATAAGTGGTTTTGGGCCACTGGACTCTGTGCGAGACACAGAAATATATTTTTTAATGGTGCAGGCCTGATAATGCTAGAGATATTTAGAAAATGTCAATAAAAAATGAAAGAAGAGAGAAATTAAAAAATGATCTAAAGGGAAGAAATTTTTTGTTACACTTTCCAGCTTTTAAATTTTTTTTGTGTTCTTATTGTCTTTCTTTGCTTTGTTGTCTTTTTTCTTAATATCCTGGTCTTTTTTTTTTTTTTTTGAAAAGGAAAGTGATTTCCAGAATTGGGGAGGGATGCAATCACAGGGTCACTGACGGCTGGTGCCACTGTAGGTGCCCTGGTCCCCTCTGCCCAGCCTCCATCTGCAGTTCCAAGGGGCTCTGGTCTCCCACAGGTCCCCTGTAAGAGCTGCCGGGCCCAGGCAGGTACCTCCGATATACCAGGACCTCTCCAAGTGCCACCGGATGCTTGTGGTTAGAACAGAGCTCTGCCTGAAAAGGTGAAGAAGAGTTTTCAACATTTAAAAAATATGAACACACTTTCACCAGCTAAAATGAATGACTAATTTTAAAATCCACTTTTCCCATGATAAAATAGTGGAGATGTTCAGGCAGGGTGTGAATCTCAGGAGAAGAAATATTGATCTGCCCCTGAACCAGTGTTACTACTGCTCTGTCTATTATGCTGTGGATATAGTCTCAGTGATTTCTCACATATTTTCACATGTCATGATTAAATTGATCATTTCTAAAGGCATCTTTGCATCAGAAGAACTGGACATATCTTACTCTTTATCCATCCGATACCTCTCAACTCTCTAGTTGCTGCTCTGAGCTTCAGGGAGACTGAAGCTTGCCTTGTCTTTCAGGAGCCTGATTTTCTCTTTAGCCAACTCCTTTAGTTCTGTTTCTATCTATCCTTTCCTAGCTATCTGTCCAAAAACACTTCAACGAGGGTTATTCCTTGTAGAAAGTGGCCCTCACTGGCGGTAGTTTGGACTTAACGTACAGTTGAGGAGTGTATTTGACTTTTTATTAAACTGCATCATATTTTCTTTTCGCTTGTTTGCAATTAAGAAAAATCCTCCTGTGTCTGCAAGTAGTTCTCTAAGGAAAAGAGGTGGGAATTGGTGTGTAGGAGCTGTAACATTCAGCTACAGACTCAAGTGGAAAAAGGTTAAGTTTTAACAGGAGTGAGGTAAGTCCCCAGTGGCTGATGAGAGAAATGGCAGGGTTGGGGAGGTGAGGAGGAAGGTTGGCCATAAGGGTCTCCTATTGAAAATACTGCTTTTCCTACATGTCTGGACTTCATTAGGAGACCCTCTGGGTCAGTATGAATTGGAGAATGCAGATATCACTTATTCTGTAAGCTGAAAAAACTTAAGAAGCAGAAATCCTTCTTTCTCAGGTGCTCCCTATCTTACTCTTTTCAGTTCACTCCTGAATCCTCTCCAATTAGCCCCACGAGAATTGAAGAACTGAAGAAAATTAGGGGGAGAGACATGGCTCCTTAGAGGTTTTTGCATTTTAATGGCCCCTTGAGTGTATTTGGTGCTGAGTCCATGAACCTCAGATACTGAGAGGAGATTGAACAAGCCTCTCAAGAAGTTAAAGTCGGAAGTAAATCCCAAAGTTTCTCAGAGTGTTAATGGGTCCCACTGAGGGTTGTTACCAAAGAAGGCTCCCCAGGGGCTGATGAGAGCAGAAAGTTGGAGACCCTGATTGCAGGTAGGCAAAGGCAATGTGCAGGTGGCTCTGATGCCAAGTAAGCCTTGATGTGTTTTATCAGGCAGAATGGCCAGGCACTGACACCCAGCCCCTGAGTAGGGTGATCCTTTCCCTCACGCTTTGCTCAGGGCTCTTCCCAGGGGCAGTGTGAGGGTGGGGGTGTGCAACGCCAAGTGCAGGACAATACAGCACCTCTTGGGCTCGTTGGGGACAAGGAGGCAGCAAGACTACAGTGCCATAGGGAAACAGTGTCTTCTCAGAGGCCTTTGTGGCAGAGACACCATCCATAGCCAAGAGGACAAAGACCTCACTTTGTTGGGAGGTTGATTTTCCTTGAAACGCAAAGCCAGGGGCTGATCACAGACCCCCTCTGAGTCACCTGTTGCACCACAGCACTACCCTTCAAGTGACATTTCCATTTCCTAATATCACATCTGAACCCTACAAGCTGCAGTTTGTGGCTGTTTCCCCTTCTCGTACTGTTTCCCACTACCAAGAAAAGCTCCACCAGCTCTGAAACCACCCTTCAAGCACTCACACACTCCTACTCTACTGCCCTTCGCCTCCACTTCAGCAGGATAAAGAAGCCCAGCTCCCTCAACCTCTCCTCATAGATGGGGTTATTCCCCCCCTAGGCACAGAACTTGACACTTCTCTTGCAAAGCTTCATGAAGTATCTGTTGCCCGAATCACCCAAGTTTCTCAAGGGCCTTCTGGACTGAAGCACCTCTGTGTCCAAAACAAAACAAAACAAAACAGTGCCAATGGGGAAAGAGTAAGCAGGGGTGGGCTGGTTGTATGGGAGGGAATCAGGATGGTAAAAGAGACAAACTTAAAGGAGGAAAAAAAGAAAAAAAGGAAATTAAAAGTGAAGCAAAGGGTTGATCAGGGCTGTGTTGGGGATTCCTGCCAAGAAGCTCTGCATCTGAACCATTCTGAATGTAGGAGGACAAGAAAGCAGTCCTACTTCCACTGTGAAAGGGAACCTGCTTGCTTCCCCGACATCCATAAGTGAAGACCCAGAGGGGGAAGAACCATGTACTCCTCCAGGGTGGAAGAGACCTCAGGAGTTTCCTAGCCCAATCTCTTTGCTCACAGCAGGGTCAGCTCTGTGGTCAGACCATGTTGCTCGGGACTTGATCCAGTCTGGTCTTGGAAACCTCCAAGGGAGGAGACCACACAGCCTCTCTGGGCAACCAGTTCCAGTGCTTGGCCATCCTTTAGTGGAAAAGCTTTTCCTCATCTCCTGCGTCAATGTCTCTTGTTTCAGCTTATGCCCATTGTCTCTTGTCCTCCCACCATGCATCAGGATGAAGAGCCTGCCTCCATCTTCCTGATGACCTCCTCATAGCTATTGGAAGGCTGCTGTGAGATCCCTCCAAAGCCATCTCTTCTCCAGGTTAAAAAAGTCCCATTTCCTCAAAGAGTATGTGCCCCAGCACCCTGAGTATCTTGAGGGCCCTCCACCAAACCCACTACCAGTTACCAACCTCTTTCTTTTTCTGGGGACCCAAAACTGGATGCAGTGTTCTATATGTGGTCTAATGAATACTGACTAGAGGGGGATCATCATTTCCTTCCACCTCCTGACTATGCTCCTGGTCATACAGCCCTAGATGGTTAAGGCCTTCTTTGCTGCCAGAGAACTCTGCTGGCTCATATTTAGCCTTCTGACCACCAGGGCCCTCAGGACTTTTGCTGCAGTGCTGCTCCCCAGGCACACAGGCCCTGGCCTGTGACACTACGGAGTGTTGGCCTATCCCACATGCAAGACCTGGCATTTGTCCCTGTTGAATTTTGCGATGTTTCTGACAGCCCATTCCTCCTGCCTGTCTCCGTCCCTCTGAATGGCAGCCCTCAAGCATATCACTGGACCCTCCCCTCCCATCTGGCGTCATCTACAAGCATGATGAGTGTTGCCTCCTCCATGTCACTAAGCAAGATGATGAACAGGACAGGTTGCTGGAGAGATCAGTGGTGCTCCACTGCTCCCTGACCTCCAGAAAGAGTACTACCCATTCACCACTGCCCTCTGAACCTCATCATCCAAGCAGCTTTTTACCCATCTGGTTGTCTACCCTCTAAACTTCAACACTCTAACTTGCATACAAGAATGCTGTTGAAGACAGTGTCAAACACCTTGCTAAAGTCTAGGTAAAAGACATTTACTCTTCTCCATCCACAAATACAGTTATTTAATCATAGAAGGCAATCATGCTGGTGAGGCACAATTTACCCTGGGTAAATCCATGCTGACTGTTCTCTATTAACTTCTTCTCCCTCATGTGCCCAGAAATGTGATCCAAGAGGATTCACTTCATGACACACTCCTCACCAAAGAGAGGCTGAACTGCCTGCAGCTTCCCAGGTAGTCCTGTTGGTCTTTTTTGAAGATGGATGTAACATTTGCCTTTCTCCAGTCATTGGGACCTCTCCCCATCTCCACAACCTTTCAAAGATGATAGCGAGTGGCCTGGCTATGACAGCAGTTAGCTCTCACAGCACCCTCATATGCAGCTCATCCAACCCCACTGACTTGCATAGTTTGAGTTCTCACAAGTAATGCCTCACTAACCCTCATCCACTGTTGGTTGTCAGGACTCCAGGCACAGCAGTTGGGGAGATCTTTTTGGTGAAAACGGAAGCTAACCATGCATTGATTTCTTCAGACCTATCTGCATCTGCTGTTACTAGATACCTGCCCCATTCAGCAGTGAGACCACCTTCTCCTTTTTCTTCTTACTGAAGCAGTAGCAGCTCATCCTCATGCTCTTGACATCCACCACAAGTGTCAATACTAGGGGTGCTATGGCTTCCCTAACACCACACCTACCTTGCCAGACAGTATTTCTAAATTCTTCCTTTGCAGCCTCTCCCTCCTTCCCCTTCCCCTATGCTGTCTTATTGCCCTGGAGCTCAGGCACAAGTTCCCTGTTTAGTCAAGGTGTTCCTCTGACATGTCTACTAGTTTTACTGAGTATTGCTATGAACCATTCCTGTGCTTGGCGGGTGCTGTCCTTGAAGGCCTCCTGCTTTTCCAGAGTTCCTGGGCCCTTTAGAACTGTCTTCCATGGGACCCCCCACCAGTCCCCTGGAGAGGCCCAAGTCTGCTCCTCTGAAGTCCATGCTCTATACTCTGCTACAGTTCTTCCTCACTCCCTTCAGGATCTGGGACTCCACTTTTTCATGGTCACTGTAGGAAAGGCTGACACTGACTATCCCATCTCTGATCAGTTCCTCCTTGTTGCAATTTCCAGATCAAGGAAAGCATCATTTGTATGGGCCCATCGTGCAGCTGTGCTAAGAGGTTGTCCCTGACACCTTCCAGAAACCTCCAGGACCCCTTAAGCACTCTGCTGTTTGGCCTTCCAGTGAATGTCAGGGAGAAAAAGGTCTCCTGATAAGAACCAGAGCCTGTGATGCACAGACTTCCTCAGGTTGCTTAAGGGAGACTGTGTGCACTTCCTCACCCTGATCAGGTGGTCACAATGTCACCCTTCCTCTCATGCTCACTCCACAAGTGCTCACTCAACCCCTGACCATCCCATGGAAGAGCTCCATACATCTGAGCTGGCCCTTCACAAAAAGGGCATCCTCCCTCCTAACGTTCCTGAAGATCTTGTGCCCTGCTTTTACAGCCCTCCAGCTGTGTGAGTGATCCCATCACACCTCAGTTATTCCAGCAGTGCTGTAGTCCTGTGACAGCTCGTGCATCTCCATCTGCTCCTGTCTGTGCCCCAGGCTGCATGCACTTGTGTACACTTGGGCTGCAGAGCCTCAGCGGAGACACAGAGCACAGACTGACTGTGGTGAAACATGCTGCCAAGAGCCACGGACACCATGTGTGCAATGGCTTCACTTCAGAGCAGAAGCAAGCTGGCATAGCTAGCAGGTGGCAATGTGATGGTGAAATGAGGTTCCAACAGAGCTGGGCTGTGCAGAAATGGCAGGAAAGGGCTTTGATGCCTGAGCTGATTTGTAGCACTATGGGGCCCATGACAGAGGTGAAGCGATCTCCAGGAAGGACAAGGTGCCACTGAAGAGTGGAGACCTTGGTGTGATGTGCCTCCCATCTATGCAGGACAGTTGGATGTAGACGTGATGGACTTTGCCTCAAGGTAGTGGTGGCATTCATTTATTTGGGCACAGGTAGGAAACTGGAGAGGCCCTGGGGCACTTGCCCAGCAACCACTCCAAAAGGACATGGCTTTCCTGTAGGTGCCATGCTGCACCTGCTAGAGACATGTGGTTTTGCTGGACATGCCAAGCATCTGACATGATGCTGCTGGGCTATTTTTTGTCACTGAATCCAGTGTCTGTGCTGAATTACATCAGCTGTTTGCAATGTAGAGATCTGTATGATTATTTTAGTCTGCCTCAGTGAACATCTCCCAGGAGGAGGGAGTACAAAGGAGAAATAAAGTCATACTTTCAGCTGGGCCACTGTTCCCGAGTGGGGCCAGGCTCCTGGGATGAAGGGAGCTCATGGCAACTGGTCAACACTGCTGAGAGACAGCTCTGTCCAGGAGCAGCTCCTCTGCAAAGAGCAGCAGGGTTCCAGGCACCACCTGCTCTTGCTGACATAAGATGAGACAAGACAGAGAGAAGTGAAAGGCAGTGTGGAGTGGGAGGAGAGAGGAGAGCTCACGGAGGGACAAATCTTCAGAGCCCCTGACACAGTAAGTCTCTGGCTGTAGAGCAATACTGCTGGAGTTCCTGGAGGGGTCTTCTAAAACCATCTCATCTCATGACTGATAGTTTTTCTAGGATGTCCCACCCGGCTTCTCCAGTGCAGAGGAGGAGGAGGTGCTTCAGAGCAGGGTTTCTCAGCCATACTGTCAGAGAGACAGGTCATGCTACTACCTTCTCCCAGGGATGATGCAGGGGTGTGAAGCCTGGGAGTGCACCCAGGACTGCACCGGGACTGTAATTGAGAGCAGTGTCCCTGCACCCCAGGGTGCTGTGTGCCTGAGGCAGTGACTCTGCCGCCTGTGAGGGTCAGCACTCAGCCTGCCCGGGGAATTCCTCACGGTGCAGTGGGGAGAAGCTCTGGGTAGGAGGATCGACCCCCAGCAGGGCAGGTTCATTCTCCTGTTGAGAGGGTGCTGCATGGGTGAGGGCTGCTCACAGCTCTAGCTCATGCACAGAACGTGTCCGAGGGGATTTTCAAGAGCAAGGTGAAAAAACAGCTGTTTGAAAGGGAAGGAGCTTTCCTTCTGGCATCTGCACTTTCAGTTTCCTTATTTTGGCAGGGAGAAAAAAGGAAAGAGTTTTCTGGTTTGGCAAGGGACTGGGACTCCTCAACCTTCACTCTCAGAGATCAGTGGGTTTGTGAGAAACCTCAGCAAACCCCTTCATCCCCACCTCAGCCTACAGGCAGCACCAGCATCCCCTTTATGGCCTCATCAGGGTTTATCTGACTTGCTCCTTAGGACCTGCATGCACAGGGATGCCCCTGCCCACTGCCCTGAGCCAGGAGGTTTCTGTAGGGCAGAGCTGAGCACACAGAGGATGGGAAGGGGTCTGCGAGCAGTGATTGGGAATAGTTTTGTTGGGACAGA
The DNA here is from genome assembly GCF_036417845.1 of Apteryx mantelli. Lineage (NCBI taxonomy): Eukaryota > Metazoa > Chordata > Aves > Apterygiformes > Apterygidae > Apteryx > Apteryx mantelli. Next base: position 6,574,637 of record NC_089997.1, read on the forward strand.
GAAACAGCTCCCCGCAGGGACAGCTGCAGGCAGCAGAGATGGGCAGGGAAGGAGGTGAACAAACAGGATCATCATGGGAGGATGGATTTGGGCAAGTCATGGGCAGTCCCTCTGATGCAGACACCTTCTTCCTCTGAGCAAGCCCCCCACGTGTCCTCTCCCACCCAGCAGAGCCTCTGCCCTGACAGCCATGGAGTCCGGGGCATGAGCCACCTCCTCTGCAGCCAGATCTCCGGCAGAGGAGAGAGGCATCTCACCTGCCACGGGCCCATTTCATGCTGCCCAACAAAGGGGCTGACAGTGACTGCCCTGCGATGTTGCTCTCTGCAAGGCCGCATGCCCATCTGGGTAAGGTGAAGACTCTCCGGAGTGCCTGCCTGTCCCTGTCTCCTTGCCTCCCTTGGCAGCAGGATCATGGTGTTGCTCCTTATTTCCCCTCCTGTCCATGCTCCTCCTGCTCTTCTCTCGGGCTCCCTGGGGTTGGGGGGGTTCAGCTGCAGTTCTGACACTGACCCTGTGAGTTGTGCAACAGAAGGGTCTGCATGGGAGGGAGGTTGCCCCAACCCCCTTCTGACCTGTGGGGCTCCAGGAAATGCAGTCCATGGGATTGGGAAAAGAGCAGACTCTCTTTAAGGGGCACCAAATTTAGGACATTTGAGCATTTCCTTGTGGCATCCTGCCAGACTTCAAGCTGCCCTCCAGAAGGGCACAGCTGTCTCATAGCATCTCTGTGCTGTCTGAGAGACCCATGAAGAAGCTGCAGAGATGCGAAGAGTATGGCAATGGTGGTGGGCAGCTGAATAGGGGCAGCTGAAAAGAGCCCTGTGTGTCCTTGGCTAGAAGGGAAGTGTGGAGACCTCCCTCTGGTGAGCTGAGAAAGGGAGAGAAGTTTGGAGACCTGCAGTTTGAAACTGGACTCCTCTGCTCTCAGCAGCGGCTCGTTTCTTTTTAGGGCAACATATGAGTGTGATCATCCTCCAGCTCAAAGAGGTGGGAACACAGGACAGCTGGGATCAAGGCTAATAGACTAGCTGTCCTCACTCTGCACCAAGTGACAGTGAATTCTTTCATCACAGGACTCACAGCAGAAATGCCAATGATTGCTACCTTTGAGGAACGCTCCCTAGGGGTGACAAGGACATCTGAAAGAAAATAAACAACGTTGAAAAATCCCTAAAACTCTGTTCCTCAACCCTCATTTACTAGAACTGGTGGTGAAGATGCTGAAAAGCCCTTCCACATGACAGCTGGATTTCACCTGGCAGAAACTGTGAATGTCAGAGCTACTCCCTCCCATTCCCTCCTTCCCACCACTGTCCAGCAGGACTGACTCCTCTGCAGCCCAAGGGCAGAGGCCCCTGCTCCTCACAGCACACTCAGCCAGTGCAAAGTGGAGCACACAGATCCTCTCAGCAAAGAGAGAGGCAATATGGGGGGTTGTATGAAAACTGGAACTTTTTTTTTTTTAACTTGAAAAATCTCTCCTTACTTCTCAATTTCTTTTCTTCTTTGGACAGTCCCCTATGCCCTAAAGGAGAAAATGTCCAACAGCAGCTTCCTCAACGAGTTCCTCCTCCTGGCATTTGCAGACACATGGGAGATGCAGCTTCTGCACTTCATGCTGTTCCTGGGCATCTACCTGGCTGCCCTCCTGGCCAACATTCTCATCATCACAGCCGTAGCCTGTGACCACCGCCTCCACACACCCATGTACTTCTTCCTCCTCAACCTCTCCCTCCTTGACCTTGGCTCCATCTCCACCACTGTCCCCAAATCCATGGCCAATTCCCTGTGGGACACAAGGGCCATTTCCTACTCAGGATGTGCTGCCCAGGTCTTTCTGCTTCTCTTCTTGTTGTCAGCAGAATATTTTCTTCTCACGGTCATGGCCTATGACCGCTTTGTTGCCATCTGCAAACCCCTGCACTATGGGACCATCATGGGGAGCAGAGCTTGTGTCAAAATGGCAGCAGCTGCCTGGGGCACTGCTTTTCTCTATGCTGGCCTGCACACTGGGAACACATTTTCACTACCACTCTGCCAAGGCAATGTTGTGGAGCAGTTCTTCTGTGAAATTCCCCAGATCCTCAGGCTCTCCTGCTCTGACGCCTACCTCAGGGAAGCTGGACCTATTGTGGTTAGTGTCTGTTTAGGCTTTGGGTGTTTCATTTTCATTGTGCTGTCCTACGTGCAGATCTTCACAGTTGTGCTGCGGATCCCCTCTGAGCAGGGCCAGCACAAAGCCTTTTCCATGTGCCTCCCTCACCTGACCGTGGTCTCCCTGTTTCTCAGCACTCTCATGTTTACCTACCTGAAGCCCCCCTCCCTCTCCTCCCCAGTTGCGGATCTGGTGGTGGCTGTTCTGTACGCAGTGGTGCCTCCAGCAGTGAACCCCCTCATCTACAGCATGAGGAACAAGGATCTCAAGGATGCTCTGAGGAAACTGGTTCAATGGGTACAGTATCAGCACCAATAACCATCCCATGTGCATCCACTCATCATTCAAAGGGTGCTTGGCATCAAGGCTATGTGTTGTTCATTTCTTTCTTTCTTACTTTTCTCCCTTACATTCATGTTAAAAGGAAAAATTTTCCATTTCATGCCACTTCTCAGGAATCCCTTTAGAATCTGATCGAGAGACCTTGCTGAAGCAGGAACACAGGCTTCCCCCTTTGTCAGCAGAGACAGAGGAACCTCAGAGCCTGCTATTCTGAGTGCCTTCGCATGTCCCCAGTGAAATGAAGAAAGTTTCCTTTTGGCAGTGTCTGTTTTGGCACTACCAAAGCAGGCATTTACTTGCTGCAGCCATCGTGTGGGGGCTGCAGCTTCCTGGAGACACGTCCACCCACAGCAGCAGGACTTTCACTTTTCAGGGCTGCTCGCCTCACTTCCACACTGTCCTGCTGTGCTGTAGTGTGTGTATATGGCCTGTTGCAGGGGCAGGGAGGGCATTAACTCTGGGTTTATTGCAAACAAGTTTATTGACGATGGCCAAACAGTGTAGTCAGAGCAAGCAAATCTTACTGCACATTTGTTAGTGCCTGAGTCTCGGTTTCTTACCACCCAAAAGTTTCTTGTCAGAGGTTCCCTTAACTCCAGGCGAGTAACCTTGAGAGGCGTCCCAACTCAAGGGGAGATTCACCACCGTGCAGCCCGCTGCCATGCAGCAGAGCTCAATGGGCTCTAGGCTGCAGCGCTATTTATGGGCACCGAGTTTGACTCATGGTCATACAGTAGTTGGTGTGGAGATGTACCTTTTTTGCTGCTCTCATGCTGCGTTGGGGAAAATATACCTTTTTGTTGACCTCATGCCATGTTGGGGAAAATATATCTTTTTGCTGATCTCATGCCTGTTTCTGGCCTCACCATTTGCAACCAGTATCGCCTAGTTCCTTCTGGTCAGCCCTGGGCACTGTCAGTTATTTGCGGTCAGCTGGGGCCTGAGATAAGGTGCGTGTGTGTGTGGGGGGGGTGGATAGTTGTGCTCCACCACACTTTTTGGGCCTGAGATGGGAGGGGGGTAGTTGTGCTCTGCCACGCTTTGGGCCCGAGATGTGTGTGTGGGGAGGGGTAGGTGCGTTCTGCCACATCCTTGAAACACAAAGCCAGGGGATGATCACAGACTCCCTCTGGGTGACCTGTAGCACCACATCTCTGCCCTTCAGGTGACATTCCCTTTTCCTGAAGTCACATCTGAAACCCATGAGCTGCAGTTTGTGGCTGTTTCCCCTTCTCATGCTGTTTCTCACTACCAAGAAAAGCTCCATCATCTCTGAAACCACCTTTCAAGCACTCACAGGTTACTACTCTACTGCCCTTCACCTCCACTTCAGCAGGACAAAGCAGCCCAGGTCCCTCAACCTCTCCTCCTGGGTGCGGTTCTCCCCCCCCCCCCCCAAGGCACAGGACTTGACACTTCTCTTGTAAAACTTCATGAGGTGTCTGTTGTCCAAATCAGCCAAGTTTCTGAAGGTCCTTCTGGACTGAAGTTCCTCTGTGTCAAAACAAACAAACAAACAAACACAAAGCAGCACCAAACGGGAAAGGGTAAGCAGGTGTGGTCTGCCTGTATGGGAGGGGATAAGGATGGTGGAAGACACAAGCTTAGAAGGGGGAAAAGAAAAAAACAGAAAAGGAAATTAAAAGTGAAGCAAAGGATTGATCAAGACCGTTTGGGGATTCCTTCCAAGCAGCCCTGCATCTGGACCATTCTGAGTGGAGGAGGACAAGAAAGCTGACCTACTTCCACTGTCACGGGGAACCCATGTGCTTTTCCTGACATCAACAAGCTAAGACCCAGAGGGGGAAGAATCACAGACTCCATCAGGGTGGAAGGGACCTCACTCAGGAGGTTCCTAGCCCAATCTCCTTGCTCACAGCAAGGTCAGCTCTGTGGTCAGCCATGTTGCTCGGGGCTTGATCCAGTCTGGTCTTGGAAACCTCCAAGGGAGGAGACTGCACAGACTCTCTGGGAAAACAGTTCCAATGCTTGACCATCTTCTAAGTGGAAAAGCTTCTCCTTATCTCCTGCATGAACCTCTCTTCTTTCAACTTATGCCCATTGTTGCTTGCCCTCCCACCGCTCACCATGGTGAAGATCCTGGCTCCATCTTCTTGGTGACCTCCTTGTAGCTATTGGAAGGCTGCCATGAGGTCCATCCAAAGCCATCTCTTCTCCAGGTTGAACAAGCCCCATATCTTCATAGTGTTCCAGCTCCCCAACTATCTTGAGGGCCCTCTGCCAAACTCGCTCCCAGTTACCAACCTCTTTCTTCTTCTGGGGACCCAAACTGGATGTAGTATTCTATGCATGGTCTCATGAAATGCTGACTAGAGGAGCATCATCATTTACTTCCACCTCCTGCCTGTGCTCCTGGTCATACAGCCCACAGTGCTTTTTGGCCTTCTTTGCTGCCAGGGAATGCTGCTGGCTCATATTTTGCCTCCTGTCCACCAGGACCCTCAGATCCTTTTCCACAGAGCCGTTCCCCAGGTGCTCAGGCCCCAGCTTGGCCCCACACCGTGGGGTGTTGGTCTATCCCAGGTGCAAGACCTGGTGCTTCTGCTCGCTGAATTCAGTGAGGTCTCTGAAGCTTATTCCTCCTCCCTGTCTAGGTCCCTCTGAATGGCAGCTCTCAAGCATATGCCTGGTCTTCCCCTATCATTTTGGGGCAATCTAGAAGCATGGTGAGTGTTGCCTCCTCCGTGCCACTAATAACGATGATAAACAGGGCAGATTCGTGGAGAGATCAGTGGTGCTCCACTTCTCCCTGGCCTCCAGGAAGAGTACTACCCATTCACCACTGCCCTCTGAGCCTCATCATCCAAGCAGCTTTTTACCCATCCGGTTGTCTATCCCTCTGGACAGTAAGGTTCTAACTTGCATACAAGAACATTGTGGGAGACAGTGTCAAACACCTTGCTAAAGTCCAGATAAAAGTCATTTACTCTTCTCCAGGCACAGATACAGTTATTTAATCATAGAAGTCAATCATGTTGGTGAGGCACAATTTACCCTGGGTAAATCCATGCTGACTGTTCCCTATCACCTTCTTCTCCTTCATGTGCCCAGAAATGTGATCCAAGAGGATTCCCTCCATGACATGCTCCTCACCAAAGAGAGGCTGAACTGCCTGCAGCTTCCCAGGTAGTGCTGTTGGCCTTTCTTGAAGATGAATGTAACTTTTGCCTTTCTCAAGTTATTGGGACCTCGCCCAGTCTGCACAACCTTTCCAAGATGATAGCGAGTGGCCTTGCTATGACAGCAGTCAGCTCCCACAGCATCCTCATATGCAGCCCATCCAACCCCACTGACTTGCATAGTTTGTTCTCGCTAACATCGTCCACTGCTGGTTGTTTTTCTCCTCAGGAGTCCTGACTGCAGGCACAACAGTCTGGGAGACCTTGTTTGTGAAAACAGAAGCTAACCATGCATTGATTTCTTCAGACCTATCTGCATCTGCTGTTACTACATTCCCTGCCCCATTCAGCAGTGAGACCACCTTCTCCTTTTTCTTCTTACTGAAGCAGTAGCAGCTCATCCTCATGCCCTTGACATCCCCTGCAAGTGTCAGTCCTAGGGGAGCTTTGTCTTCCCTGACACCATCTCTGCTTTGCTGGGCAATATTTCTAATTTCCTCCTTAGCAGCCTCTCTCTCCTTCCCATTCCCATTCGCTGCTTTATTGCCCTGGAGTTCAGGTGCGAGTTCTCTGTTTAGCCAAGCTGGTCCCCTGACATGTCTACTAGCTTTACTGAGTATCGGGATGGACCATTCTTGTGCTTGATGAATGCTGTCTTTAAAGACCTGCCAGCTTTCCTGAGCTCCTGTGCCCTTCGGAGCTGCCTCCCATGGGATCCCCCACCAGGCCCCTGAAGATTGTGCTCCTCTGAAGTCCAGGGTCTGTACTCTGCTGCTGTCCTTCCTCAATCCCTTCAGGATCTGGGACTACACTATTGGTCACTGTAGGCAAGGCAGACACTGACTTTCCCATCCCTGATCAGTTCCTCTTTATTTGCAATTTCCACATGCAGGAAAGCATCGCTCTTCTTGGCCCATCTGGCAGATGTGCTAAGAAGTTGTCCCTGACACCTTCCAAAAACCTCCCGGACTCCTTGCACTCTGCTGTTTGTCCTTCCAGTGAATGTCAGGGAGATTAAGCTCTCCCCATAAGAACCAGGGCCTGTGACCCACAGACTTCCTCAGGTTGCTTAAAGGAGATTGCATCCACCTCCTCGCCCACATCAGGTGGTCTGTAGCTCCCATCATAATGTCACCCTTACTCTCCGGCTCACCAACAAGCTCTCATGCAGCTCCTTGTCCATCCCAGAGAAGAGCTCCATACATCTGAGCTGCCCCTTCACACAAAGGGCATCCCCCCCTTCTCATCTTCCCTCACAGTCTCTCCTGAAAACCTTGTACCCAACTAGCATAGCCCTACAGTCACGTGAGTAATCCCACCACATCGCAGTTATTCCAACCATGTTTCAGTCCTGTGACAACTTGTGCATCTCCATCTGCTATTGTCTGTGCTCCAGGCTGCATTTACGTGCACATATTTGGGTCACAGAGCCTCAGCTGTGGCACAGAGTGTAGACTGTTCATGGTGAGCCATGTTACCAAGAGTCAAGGACACCGTATGTGCAGTGGCCCACTTCAGCGCAGGGACACGCTGGCATAGATAGCAGGTGGCAATGTAATGGTGAAAGGAGGTTCCCACTAAGGGAGCAAAGCCTGCAGTACCTGAGGCCAGAGGAAAGCAGAGCTGGGCTGTGCAGAAATGGCAGGAAAGGGATTTGCTGCCTGAGCTGACTTTGTAGCTCCACAGGGCCTGTGACAGAGGTGAACTGATCTCCAGGAAGGACAAGGTGCCAGTGAAGAAGTCCCTGGGCCTGGACAGCCTGTGATGCAGCCATCCTGTGGAGATCATTAGCACAGTCCCTGTTCTTATCATCTGGGATGAGAAGAGGTTCAGGAGTAAGAGATCTTGAAGGGTTTGAGAGTGCAGAAACTACAGCGAAGGCCTTGGTGTGATGTGTCTCCCATTTATGCAGCTGCTTGGATGTAGATGGGATGGACTTTGTCTAAAGGCAGTGGTGGCATTCAGTTATTTGGGCACAGGTAGGAAACCGGAGAGGCCCTGGGGCACTTGCCCAGCAACAACACAAAAAAGACATGGTTTTCCTGTAGGTCCCATGCTGGATCTGCTAGAGACCTGTGCTTGTGCTGGACACCCCAGGCATCTGACATGGCCCTGCCTATGGCTGATTTTTATGTCATTAAATCAAGGCTCTGCACTGAATTACATTAAATGTCTGCAACGTAGAGATGTGCATGAGTCTCAGCTTCCTAGTGAGTGGAGCTCTAGGAGCAGTGGTAGGCATCCAGTGTCATTTCAGATGGCCAAGAAAATCCCCCATTTGGCCCCAGTCTCATGCTCTAGAAGGATGTGGGTCTCCTAGTTGCTCCATCAGAGCAAGCAGACCCTGGCACATGCCTTGCACCACCTCTGTCTCTTCAAATGTCACCAGGTGTTTGTGTGTGACCAACTGACTCCCATCCTCCATCTCCACTGATTACAATGGGAGCTTAGACAAGGCGCTCGCATGCAGACATGTCTGTTGTGCTCACTTCAGCTTTGGCAAGGGCAATCCCACCTCCTGTGTGTTTGTGGAATTCACGGGAGGGATCTGAGTCACACTCCAGCCCAGGGGTTTCTAACCTGGCATGAGATGTCCAGATTGACTCATCTGAATCAATACCTGAACCATGGGAAAATGAATTCTCTTCTTGTCCCTGTCTAGGTGTCCTGCCTAGTAAAGAGGTGGGAATAGGATCTTCCGGAGTGGGACGTTTCCATCTCTCATAGATAATCATCTTCTGATGAGACAAATTGCAATGCTGGGACCAGTCTCTCTTCACTGTGTTGAGAGAGACGTCATAGATGATTATTTTAGTTTACCTCAGTGAACATTTCCCAAGAGGAGGGAGTACAAAGGAAAAATGAAGTCACACCTTCAGCTAGGCCACTGTTCCTGAGTGGGGCCGGTCTACTGGGACAGAGGGAGCTCATGGCAACCGGTCAGCACTGCCGAGAGACAGCTCTGTGCAAGAGCATCTCCTCTGCAAAGAGCAGCAGGGCTCCAGGCACTGCCTGCTTTTGCTGACATGAGCTGAGACAAGACAGAGAGAAGCGAAAGGCAGTGTGGAGTGGGAGGAGGGAGGAGAGCTCACGGAGGGACAAATTTTCACAGCCCCTGACACAGTAAGTCTCTGGCTGTAGAGCAATACTACTGGAGCTGCTGGAGGGGTCTTCTAAACCCATCGCATCCCATGACTGCTTGGTTCTTTAGGATGTCTCTGCTGTCTTCTTGAGTGCAGAGGAGGAGGAGGTGCTTCTAAAGCAGGGAATCCCAGCCACACCATCACAGGGACAGGGCATCCTGCTACCTTCTTGCCGGGATGCTGCAGGGTTGTGAAGCCAGGGAGTGCACCCAGGTCTGCATGGGCTGTAATTGAGAGCAGTGTCCCTGCGCCCCAGGGTGCTGTGTGCCTGGGGCAGTGACTCTGCTGCCTGCACAGCAGAGCACAGCACTCAGCCTGCCCCGGGAACTCCCCACGGTGCTGCAGGGATGATCGACAACAGCAGAGCAGGTTCATTCTCCCGTTGAGAGGGTTTTGCATGGGTCAGGGCTGCTCACAACTCTAGCTCATGTACAGGACATTTCAGAGGGAACTTTTCAAGAGGAAGGTGAGGGCAGGGATTACCTGAAAGAGATCTAATTTCCTGAGGTGGTGCTTTAACTTTTCTAGCACCTGGCAGGGGGAAAATGGAAATGGAGCTGTCAGCTTTGAACAAAGGACTGAAACTCCTTAACAGTTTCAATGAGCAGTCAATGGGTCTGCTAGGTACTTCTGAAAGTCCCTGCACCCATCCCTTAGTCTGTAGACAGCACCAGCTTCCCCTTTGCTGGCCTCAGCAGCGTTTATCTGCCCTGCTCCTTAGCACCTCCAAAAATGGGAATGCCCCTGGACAGTGCCCTGCTGTTGAGAGGTTTCTGCAGGGCAGAACTGAGCCCACTGGGGAAGGTGTGGGCATTGCAGGGCCTGACCATGACCTGCCCAAATCCATCCTCCCACGATGTTTCTAGAAGCAGTTCCCTCTCATTCACTGCCCAGCTCTGGTGCCTGGAGCTGTCCCTGCTGGGAGCTCTTTCTCTGTCCCAAAGTCTTTTTCCTGGTTGGTGCTTACAGACCCCATGCTATGCTCTGTGCACTTAGTTCTGCCCTAAAGAAAGCTCCCACAGGCAGGGCACTGTCCAGAGGCTTCTCTGTGTTTGCAGGTCCTAAGGAGCAGGTCGGACAAACCTTCATGAGGCCAGAGAAGTTGCTGCTGATGCTGTGTGTAGGCTGAGGTGGAAATGAAGGGACTTGCTGTGGTTTCTCTCAGACCTTTGGATCTCTCAAAATGATGGGGGTATTCAGCTGCAGTAAAGACACCGATCCTGTGTGTCCTGCGTGGTGTGGTCTTCATGGCAGTGAGAAGCGCCAGTCCCTTTCCAACCTGTGAGGCTCCTGGCAATGCATTTCATCAGGTTGGGTAATCAGCTGACTCTCCTTTAAGGAGAGTCCACCTTTGGACCCTTGACTGTTTCTCTGGGGTGATCTGCCAACTTGGAAGCTGCCCTCCAGCAGAGCACAGCTTCCCTCTAGCATTTCTGTGATATGTGAGAGTCTGGTCATGTGAGTGGTCAGATACCCTGGCACACTCCACTCTCTCCATCTCTGGGCTGAGAGAGAAGAATTTGGAAATCTCCACTGTGAAACTGAACTCCTCCGCTCTCAGCTCAGTCCACTTTCTTTCTCAGAGGAACTTGTGAGTGTGATTGTCCTTTAGCTGAGGGAGGTGCAAATGCAACAAAGTGAGGGGAAAAACTTATTGACAGACCAGATCCTGTGACTCTGTACAAAGTCACAGCAAAATGTTGAACAGCCCTTTCACATAAGGAGTGGATGTAATCTGCTGCAGGATGTGCACATCAGCGCTAGTCACTTCCCGTTCCCACTGTGGTGCCTGGAGGAAGGGTGCAGACGGTAAATTGACATGAGGACAGAGTCTATCTCATTGGAACAGAGATGTCTAGAAAGTGTGAGGTCACCCCCTGCCTTCACTTGACTGCTTCTCTCCCTTGCTAGAGTGGACAACGGTGTGACTGGTTCAGCTACAGACACCTCTGTTCAAGAGGACAAGGCTGGGGGAGATGAAGCCCTCACAAGGGTCTTCTCTTTCCAAGACAGCTGGCATGAGCACTGTATTCACCTCTCAGTATGGCAAATAGAGAATAGTCCCACTGGGTCACTGGACCAAGTTCCCTCTGCCGAGCTCACGGCACCAATCCCCAGGTATACCATGGAATAGCTGGGACTGTTTGACACCGTCATTTACACCCCTGGCAGAGCAGAACGGGCTCTTCTGGAGACCACAGGCAGGGATCTCTGCTCAGCGTGGCAAACACAGCCAGCACAAACAGAGCTCAAGCAAGGATTCTGAAAGAAGATGAAGGACAGAGGAAATGCATGTGTGTGGCGGGGGGTACTATGAGAAATGGAATGGGTTCGGCTCAGAGAAGCCTGCTCTAACTTTTTACTGTCTTTTCCTCCTCAGACAGACACCCATGCCCAGGGGGAACAAATGTTCAACAGCAGCTCCCCAAACGAGTTCCTCCTCCTGGCATTTGCAGACACACGGGAGCTGCAGTTCTTGCACTTCTCGCTGTTTCTGAACATCTACCTGGCTGCCCTTCTGGCCAACATCCTCATCATCACAGCCATAGCCTGTGACCACCGCCTCCACACACCCATGTACTTCTTCCTCCTCAATCTCCCCCTCCTCGACCTTGGCTCCATCTCCACCACTGTCCCCAAATCCATGGCCAATTCTCTGTGGGACACCAGGGCCATTTCCTACTCAGGATGTGCTACCCAGGTCTTTCTGTTTCTCTTCTTGTTCTCAGGAGAGTATGCTCTTCTCACGGTCATGGCCTATGACCGCTTTGTTGCCATCTGCAGACCCCTGCACTATGGGACCATCATGGACACCAGAGTTTGTGTCAAAATGGCAGCAGCTGCCTGGGGAAGTGGTTTTCTCTATGCTGCCCTGCACACTGGGAACACATTTTCAATACCACTCTGCCAAGGCAATGTTGTGGAGCAGTTCTTCTGTGAAATTCCCCAGATCCTCAGGCTCTCCTGCTCAGACTCCTACCTGAGGGAAGCTGGGGTTATTGTGGTTAGTATTTGTTTAGCTTTGGGGTGTTTTGTTTTCATTGTGCTGTCTTATGTGCAGATCTTCACTGCTGTGCTGAGGATCCCCTCTGAGCAGGGCAGGCACAAAGCCTTTTCCATGTGCCTCCCTCACCTGGCTGTGGTCTCCTTGTTCATCAGCACAGGCACATTTTCCTACCTGAAGCCCCCCTCCCTCTCCTCCCCAGCTCTGGATCTGGTGGTGGCTGTTCTGTACGCAGTGGTGCCTCCAGCAGTGAATCCCCTCATCTACAGCATGAGGAACAAGGAGCTCAAGGAGGCACTGAAGAAACTGATTCAGCTGGTACTATTTCAACAGCAATGAGGTGCCCATCCCTCTTCACAACTGACTTCTAATTTTTTCTCAGACAACTCTTGTGCTTTGGGAATTCTCGCTGTGATAATAATGTTTATGCAGAAGTGTTTGAATTCATCCCACTTCTCCTGCAGCATGAATCCACTCTCTCTGACCCAGAGACCTTCTGTAAATGTGTCTATCACTGTTTCAGAGCTGACTCCTCTGTAATAAAAGGGGATTTCCTCAATGCTGTGCTTGAAAGTTGGTTTCTCCTTCCAAGGCTGGAGCCAAGAATGTGCTCAAGGACTTTCATCTGGAAAGGGCCTTTTCCAGAGCTCTCTATGGGCTCAAAGCAATGAGCTCATGGGGTGGTGTGTTAGGGAATGAGGGCTGGATTCAGCTCTCACTTGTCAGTGCCTAGTGCTCCTGGAGGTGGTGAATGGTCAAGTGGTATCTGCCTGGGACTGTCTCATGTATGACAGGGCTGATGACAGATGCCCACAGTGGGGACCCTGTGGGCACAGGGAAGGGAGCCTGGAGAGTGGTTTATGCCACCTTCAGTGAAAAAACATGGTATGGATCTACGGACACACCTGAACACAGCCTGAGCCGTTTGAAATGCCCTGTGATTGCTCAGAGCATCATCCATAGCCACAAACACTTTGGCAGGAGACTGTCAGATGCAATGATGCCCGTCCAGCTGGGTCTGCTTCCACCCTAATCACCGTGGCCAGTGCAGAGTCACCCCATGGCCTCAGGGCACCAAAGCCCGCTCACTCTGCAGAGCAGCACTGCCAGTTCGGGGCCCTGCAGGGAGCACAGGGGAGGGTCCAGGAACGGCTGGGCAGGCCAGCACTGATGCACCCACTGGGGAAAGGTTCTGTGGGGAGCAGGGACATCCCTGGAGAAGAGGAAAGGAGCAATTGTGTGATGGCAAACTTATGTCTTGGATGCTGCTTGTGACACCACTTTTGCCTCGGCATGCAAAAGTGAAGCAGCAGGCACATGGCTCAGATGCTGATTGTGAGGTCACTTCCTTCTCTGTAGACTGTCTGCCATCAGCAGGCTCTCAGTTGCTGTGGTTTCTTGTAAAGTCCCCTCTGTCTCTGCTGCTGACAGGCCAGAAGCAGGTTGATGGCTTCAGTGCAGACTGCGAGGTCACTGCTGCCTGTGCACCGGATCGGCCAGCAGCAGGAACAGCATCAGCAAAGCAGCTGTGAGGTCACTGCTGCCTGAGCAGCTGAGCAGCAGCAACAGGGCTGTGAAATGACTTGTGGGGACGTGGCTGTCTCTGAAGACGACAGGCCAGAAACGCGCTGGCCTTGCCGGGCTGGTCCCTGCTGGGCTGGGGCTCTCCAGGGAGGCCTGAGCTGCCCCAGGCTGCGCTGGGCAGGGGGCTTGTGCCGGGCTCCCGCTGCTGTGGATCCAGCAGGGTGCCTGGAGTCCACTGAACAGACTCATCACCAAGTTCACGCAAGCAGGATTTGGTTGCTTTGTTTGGGATATTTTGCACGCCAAAAGAAAGAGCCTGCTGTTGCCTTTAAAAACAAGTATTTATCAGCCTGTACAAATGAGCTATGAAAACACAGTTCATGCAGTTGTGTGGTGACTCTGTTCTGCACAAGTGCTCTGTCATGAAATATGTATATATATACATGTATACATGTATATATATATATATATGCATACATGAATATAGACACACACACACATATATGTATATACATATATACATTATATATATATTGTAGGTGTCTAGGAACCACAGAATACATTCCTGATCATCTCCTAATTTTATTCTTAGGAGAACAGGCGTTTTCAGCACTGGAGAAATATACTGAGGCAAATTATGATATTTAGGAGAGCTTTGCAGAGACTTGTACAGTCTCTTGCTGTATGGTAAGATGAAGACTTAAGAATATGGCATGTTCCCATTAAATCAAGAACTGCAAGAGAATGTATTTCAGCAATAATTGAGAAGGTGTGCTAGTGCAAGTGGGGGATATGGATTACTTAGGGACTATGAGGACATGTTGATTTAATCCATAGTATTCCTTCAGTGACTCAAGACCAAAGAAATATGTTGTCTAGCCTTTTAGATTAAAAATCTATAAGAGTTTGTGTAGCCATCTCTGCCTTTCTAGGATTGTTAAAACAGTAATGAATTATGTAGTGGGAACAAAATTGAGAAAGAGTTTGTTAAAACAGCATAAGAAAAAGCTTGAAACAATGTTGGCATTTGTTACCTCTAAGCTTATGTAAATTTTCTGATATTTCAATGTGGAAGTCAATTAAACCCTCAGGTGAAAAGTGAGGTTGGGTTGTTCCACCTGGGTCAATCATTTATCTCCATTTCTGTTACTGTGCTGGTCAGGAAATCCTCTGACCTACTGAACTCAGTTATGGCTCTAGGATCTGTGACTTGAGCCGGTAAGGGTACTGCAGTGCTGTGGTGGCAAAAAGAAATGCTGTCCACAAATGTATTTCCTAATACTAAAGCAGGATAGCTAGAAAGTTTATTTGAAGTCTGTGTTAGTAATCAACACACAAGGAAAGATGAAACCAGTGGAATGGCTGAACAAAATAAGTATCTTTCATGCACTCACGGTAATGCTGTAACTTCACCCATCCAATTTGCAATTCTTTAGATACAGCTCCTGTGTTTCAATGCCCCTTTTTTTCCCCTAAAAATGTTATTCTGTTCCTTCTTCACCTCCCACCTTCTTTGGTAACTGTTGGCCAATTTCAGCTAAATTTGACAAATTAGAGATGTCAAAGTTTTTGAACTCCTAGCATCACAAAAATTAGTGCCTGGGTGGTGAAGAGAACCCATTGGGTGTGTGCTGAGAGAGAAAGCTGTAATTCTCCCCCATATCAGCTAACTGACCCCTTGCCCTGCGTGCATTTGGCTGGCCAGTGCCCATGTGTGATGGGAGGACCATCACTTGCCCAGGCAACATGGTGGGGACCAGCTGACATGGTGGGGAGTGGCAGCATTGCTTAGGGGAGGGATGGTACGAGCCAGCAAGGAAATGGGCTTTGGGAGTCGTCCTGATCACTGAACAGCTTATTCCTTGCTGGAGGACGGAGAGTATTAACAACAACAAAAACAACAAAAAGTGGTGGTGAGAGGGAAAGACAAGACAAGAACGTTAACATCTTTGCCTTCCTGGGTCACTTTATTTTTAAAATTCTTGCTTGATAAATATTGTTCTAGAAATGCCTATTGCCAGCCACCATAGTACAGGCCAGGGTTCAAAATATCTGGAGAGCCAGGATACGGGCAAAGGTCTCCCTTGGAGCCTGCAGGAACACATGCTCAGGAAAAGCTTGCAGTTCATACCCTGGACCTGTCAGCTCTGGTTTTTAGCACCACATCCCCTGAAGAAAGATGCACACAGGTCTCTCTTCACTTCTTTAATCTCACAGGATTAATTGACTCAAGTGAGGTAGGTGGAATTCATGGTTAAGGAAGTGGCCTTGTTTTGATATGCTTCCTGTTATTTCTGTCTGAAAATCCACATTTCTTTTAGATTGAATGAAATAGAACAAGGACGTTGTGCATGGCAATACAGACAGACATGTTACATGGTTGAGTGCTCATCTGTCACATAAGAGGAAGATCTCCATTTGGGTTATCTGATGGTTCCCTCTCTGGTCATCTACCAATAATGTCTAGTCAGTGCCCACATGTACCAATAGCATGCGCTAACGTACTTGAGGCACCACGTACAGGCAATGGCTTGTGATGTTCCTGAGCAAGAAACCTGGTCTGAAGGAGCCTCTGGAAATGAGGCAGCAGCCTGTGAGCTGGGGAGCTCTTCAGACAGCTTGAAGGCTGGTCACCTCTTACAAAATGAAATTATGATTCATGACCAGGCGAACAGGACAGTGCCTGCCCTCACCTTTCCTGCCTTGTGCTCCAGACTGACTTGGACACAAGCCCACCCTGACCTGAAAACTCGGCAGTCCCGGGGGTGTAGCAGTGCAGCCGGGCTCATCCACCTTGCTGAAGGGCTCGGCTTCTTTTCTCAAGCACAGCCCCACATGAATCGAGCTGTGAGGCTCCTTAGGAGTGACCTTACATCTCAGGAGTTCTGAAGTCACGCAGAGGTTAAGGTCTATTTCTCTCTGTGTAGCTAGGTCTGTAATTTAATCAGAGTAGAAATTATACCCTATTATTAAGTAATTGTTTTGTCTTGGCAGGTGTGTTCTGACACTTTTTCTCTATGTACTATCTGGTTGATACAGTTTTCAGTTTACATCCTGTTTGCCTGTGTTTATATGTGTTAGTTTGCTTAGATACATAGTTATTAGTTACATAGCAGCCTAGTCTACATGGGTCAATATTCTCATTCAAAATTCCTTTTCACCAGCACATGGGAAGCCCAGAGGACAGCACTAGCTATCATTTATATTCCACATGTCCGTGTATGGTGGGAGGCTTTTGGAGTCTCACTGGAAGCTACACTTACAACATTATTACAGAACTGCCCAGCATAGGCACCAGGTTTTTTGCTTGCAACTTCAGATGGATGGATATGTATATTTTTGAGTTTCATTTCCTTTTCCTTTTCCAGTTTCACTTTCATTTATGTGCCCTCGAAGCACCTAAATGCTGTGCTTTCCCAAGTAACTGGATACTGTTATCATGACGGCACCCTACCTGAATCTCTTAAAATTTGCTTATGCAGAACACACTACTGAAGACATTTATGTTTGCTGAGTCAAGACACTCACTTTGAGCCAGCCTTCCCACGCTTCCTGCACACACAGGCTTATTAGACAGATGTATAACTTTGCCTAGGAGAATAATTCCAGTGACTTCAAATTAGGTTTTTATATCCCGAGTCAACTGTATGCAAGGTTTGACATGGAAAAGGCATACAAGATGTGTTCACTAAAAACATACCTTCCCACAGTCTGACACTGCACAATATAGTTGTTACAGTGTTCATAATAGAAATCAGCTGAGCATTTCAGTGCCTTAACTACAATGTCAGCTCTTTCTTCATAAAGGCCAAAGCTTATAAATTTGGCAGCTAAATTCCATCTTGTGTTTCAGTAACACTGAGAAGACAACTGCACCGACTTCCATCAGCAGACTTCAGGAGGAGTACAGCCTTCACTTTCTAGACTTCTGAGAGTTGGCCTTAAAGGAAGGTGTTTAAAAGATGAAACAGGTTACTCTCCAGCTGGTGGTGTCTTCCTGAATATGGAAATACAAAACTTAACTAGATGTGTTTATCACCAAACACTTTCAAAGTGCGTAACATACAGAATGTTGATAAATTCCTCCTAAAGTAACTACTGAAATTCCAGTACATCAACAATTTCTGGCATCAAGGCAGGTCCCTTTTCCGACAGAAGGCTCCAGTAGTTCAGGGCTAAGCCCCCATGTCAGGGGTCGGTGCTGGCCCTGGAAAGAGTCCTCCATTTCCTCAGGATCGGAGAAGTCATGTCACTCTCTGATGGAATAGTCCAGTAGCCAGGGTGCTAAGCTTCCACCTCATTTTTCCAAAGAGGATGAGACAGAAATGCTTTTAGGATAGAATCGTTAATATAGGCCTCCTCAAAGAGTTCAAAGCCCTTCAGCCCAAATAACAGTACCTCAAACACTGACATCTTTGAGCCTCTACCTGAAGCCATTCTTGCAATTCCTTCAAATTATATCATGAAATGGCATGACTAATGCTGTCCCACTATCTAAAGCTTTGCAGCTTCTCCCCAAACTTTTGTTGCTTCCCCGCAGCCCATCTGCCTCCTCCCATTTCCATTTCATATCTTTAACAGTTCACTAAACTCAGTCCACTGGTCAATCCTCATCCATGGATCCAATCTATCTCTAGATCTAGGTAAGACTTGATAGTAAAGCCTTTCATTCCTCTTTAAAAAGTTGTAAGTAATTGGATTTTGTCACCCAGAATTGGTCAGCAATACCTGAGGAGAAACTCAGGAGTCTAAAGCTGAGAGGAAGAAAAAGTTATTCTGCATTTCCAGCTAATACTTATGTACCAACTAGAAAAGCTAGCCTATTGTTGTTTAGAAAAGAATTTCAAAGTGAATAAAGCAGCAAAACATTTGAAGGTTTTATGCTTTATTACTTGCAGTACTTCTAACATTACTGAAAGCAAAGAATATAGTTATATTTCATCCTACTGTGAGCTGAATTTTGCAGACCAACAGCATATTTAGCTCTTTAGATTTAAATCTTTAAATCTATAGATATTATGCCCATGAAAGAAAACAGCTGGTCTTTCAAGCAACAAATTACAATTGACTTCCGAAAGACAAACCTTTCCTGCTTATAAATCAGTCAAGCTGACCTGTACAGAGAACACCCAAAACCAAAAAAAACCCCACCCCAAACCACCTTTTTAAACCAGGACACCTTTTGAGTATACTTTCCTTTTATCACACAAGACACTAAGCCTTGAACTATGGCAAGGAATTCCCTCTACTTTGAATCTACAGATATGCTGCATTTTAAAAATCCTTAAGAAATGACTTTTTACTGCTACTATAAAAGCTCAGTATTGGCAGAAGTTTTTCAAGCACACAAATGTACTGATGCCTCAGTTTACCTAAAGATAAATTCAACAGAACCCATGTCCTAGGTTAAAGGAAGGCAAAGAAATCCTGTCATTGCCTCTATTTATACATTTTCTGTTATGGGGGGGTTTCTTTCTGAATAGCCTACTGTAAAGCAGAGGGGCAACAGAATTTTACATTAAAATATTTAGAGTTTACGCCTAACCTCTCCAAAGAAATCCAATTGCTCTTAAGGAGTCAATTATAAAAGTCCAATGGCAGAGAGCCCACTTAAGAGCCACCAGTGCCAACAACTTACATATTATGCCAATGGATTAAGTATTGCCACCGTTTAGACTCTGTACAGGAGCAGGGAGGAGAACACTTCACAGTCAGACAGCTGCTCCTCCTCTTTAGTTGACTCCTGGGCAAAATGTTGCTCATCATCTGATGAAGAGGATGGAGAACCACTGCTGTAGACTGCATGTTTCCATCTGCAAGCATTTCAAAGGCAATAACAAAAACAAGATTAGGTCACACTATGTCACATCAAAAATCAAGTCTACCCCAGAAGGTACTGTGAGATCTGTGAAGTTTCCAGCCCATTATACGTATTCCTCACACATCTGATTTCAAACTGCATTACATGTTCTTCCTTGTGAGAGCAAAATTCCATCTTTGTTGGGAAGGTTAAAAGAAAAAAAAAAAAAGCACATGGTGCTTATATGCAGCTTGACTTTGGCATATGCAAGATGCCAGAGCCTTGCAAAGTAACTGTAAAGCCTTTTGCAAAGTAACCATATTTGTGAAGCTGTTACCCCTGATTTCCCCTGAACTTCGTGTTCACAGCTGTTACCAAAAACAGCAGGACAAGTCAAGAAGGGGGGTCCTGAGAGAGCTTCAATTAATTATGATGCATACAGGATGATAATTATGATGCATACAAGTTTTGGCTTGAGCCTTTTTATAGGTTTTTATTCCCCTCATTCAGGTCTTGCACAGGCTGCGGAACATGGGCGAGGTACTGCCTTCACGAGGTATTGCATAATTACATCTCTTCCTCAAGGCATGATCAGCTCAACTACTGCAATGTCCTCTTCTGTCCTGAAATACAGCCTTGCCCCACTCACATCCATTCAGAAAGTTGCTCTAAAGATCATCTTCTGATCTTATTCCCTTCATCACGAAGAACATTCTCCTGACACCCTTCAAGTTTCTTCTCTCACAGCAAACAGAGTTGCTAAGGTCTTTCACGAATTACCTTAATCCCTACATTTTTTCCCACTGGCTGCCCAGAGAACAGCTCTGAATTCTGAGCCGGCCCTGACAGCATCTCTCACTGACTAACCCCTCAATACAAAAATGCAGAAGCATGTTCTCTTCTCACCTGCCACCTTCATGCTTGGGAGAAGGTTTTCATATGCACCTGGCAGTCAACCTTACCTCCTGAAAATTCTCTCTGCGCTGCTCAAAACCCATGAAAACTGTCAGGCTACTGCTGCAGTAAGAGCAGTGCTCATCGTTCAGAGTAGGACTGTGCATTTCCTTGTATTCCCACCTTTCAACAGCCATCTCTTGCCTTTTCTCTTGTGCTCGGTTATAAGCATTTGGGAAAAGGTCTGGTTTTGTTTGCTGACTTCTCTGCCCTGAGCTTACTAGCAGGGCCCTGGATTCCCTGACTATGGCTTGTGAGCTCTAAGACTATACAGAAATGTGAACAGATAAAAAATGGCCAGTGGTTCAGCTTCTTTCAGTTGTTTCAGAGGGGACTTTTGGCCAGAACACAGTGAAGAAAATTGAAAGCCAGAACTAACCTGAGTTGCCATCTTAAGCGTCAGCGATCTCATCAACAGTTCTTTCTTTAAGTTTCTTTCTAGTTCTTCCCTCCTTGGGAGTACGCCTCAAGGTTTTCCTAATGACAAGAAACAAGAAGGATCAGTCACAAACACGCAGAAAATCTGACATGCGCACACTTGGTGCCTACACAGTAGCTTTATCAAGGCTCTGCATGTACACAAAAGATTAGCATGCAGTTCTACGATGCAGAAAACAAGGAAGGATCACTGGAATCCAACCATAAAGGTCTACTTGTTTTCACAAGAGGCCCATTCTATTTTAGGCCTGTATCTGTCAGCCTAAAAAGAGATGAGAAAATGGATGCATATTTTAATACAAGAAGAAAACCAGTACTTTTCAATTTAGTTCATGGCCTACTTTGCCTCTCTGTTAACATGTTGATTCATGGCCCAGGACATGTTAGGAAAAAAAAAAAAAAAAGATTAGCAAAGCAAAAAGCAGGACATCCACAGGGATTCCTGAAGTACATGAATCTATCTTTGCTTTTTATCCCAGAGTTCTCAAAGAACAGGGCAGTAGTACCCACAGGAAGCACCCAGCAGAGAGAATTTAATTTAACGGAGCAAAACGAAGACACGGGAAACATGGTTGGTAGAAATAACAGAAGTTGCTCGAGGGACAGAGAACCAGTTACGCTCACAGGTAATGCTGGCACAGGAACAAATACACATAGAGTTGCCATCACTAAATGCAGCCTGGATTTGAGGAGGCTTCAGATCCATGAAAAGGAAATTCTGAAAGTGGCTCTCCATGAAGGGAGCAGTTCACAAGGGAGCTTAAGTCCATTTATGAAAATGATTCTAGGACACATTTCCCTCTAACAGGCGACTAAACTACAAGACCCAGGAGATTCTCTGGGAGGTGATGAGATGTCAAGGAAAAACAGGCGAACGGGAATCCAAACCTCAGTCACAGGGACAAGCACAGGAAGCTGTCCAGCACCTTTTTAGCCTGCAGGCTAACCACCCTGCCCAAGCACACATCATTCCTTTGTGCATGAGGAACAAGATTTAGTAACTGAGGACTAAAAGCACAACAGATTAACAGCTTAGTTGTGCCTATGCGATGGAAGGCATCACACAGTCTTTTTGCATATTTCAACCACAGCCATTATTTTTGGTAAGTTCTAGAGTGAAAAAGCAAGTCCTGAAACAGCTGTTTGTAAACAGAGTGTCCATTCAAAAAAATCACAAAAAGGCAATTCAGAGAATGCAGCATAAGATGCATACAACTTCTGACTGCTATTTCACATTTTCTGAGGAAGAAGATATGTCCTCCCTGCTCAGAGGATGCCTCTAGTATGGTCATACCTATCAATATGTAAGTTATAATTAGAGAGGAAAAAAAGCTTTCTCAGACTGTGGTACTCTGTGGAAGAAGTTACTTCAGCTACATTAGAAGTATTATTTTGCTGTGTGAAATATATTACTTACACAAAAACAGTAAGATAAATGAATATTTAGATTTTTCTGCATCGCTGAATAACCCAAGATCTTCCATCACCTTCACGTCATGTGCTGGTTTGCAATACTGCTTCTGCAGGACCGATACAGAGCTGCACTTGTAAGAGTAAAGAAAAGCAAGTGCGAAAAAAGGTTTGAAAAAATAAATATAAGCAGTAGAGCATCTTACTATAGAATGCACATAATGACAGAGTCAAACTGACACTTAACCAGGTTCCTAAAACCTAAAATAAATAAATAATAGTTCAAATGTTCCCCTTTGACAGAGATTTAAGAACAAGTGCTTGAGAATTTGCAATCACACTCTGCACTTAGGTTCATTTTTCCCTCCCACTGAATACAGTGAAAAATCCACTTCTGTAGGAGAAAAACAGAAATTCTAAAGATCATAGTCAGATATCAGAAAGAAATTATGGTAGCTTTTAACAGTACTTCAACTGCTCTGCATGGTAGCAGTAAGTCATTCGCAGCTAACACCTTCCGCAGATACAGCGACTCTTTATTCTTAACTATGGTGCAAACTGCGGGTGTTTCTTCCACGGTTGCACCCGTCACACAGGCCACCCCACGGCTGGGACACGCTGCAAATCCTCGAGGAGGCAACGCCAGCCTGGGCTGCGCAAAGGCCACGTCGGGAAGGAGGCCGCAGGCAGAGCTGCAGAAACGCCAGGACTCCTTCAGGTGGGCTGCGGCCCCCTCTTCCTCCGTGTCCTGACTCGCCCCTCACACAAACCGTGTTTCAACGTGCGTCAGCCCGGAACAGCAGCTCATCAGCGCTGAAGGAGCCTCACACCACAGCCACCACTAAGATGGCGCAGTCCTGCCCGGGGGAGGGGTCGCCGACGGGTCACATGGCCATGGCATTGCCATGGCAACGCCCCCAGTGCAGCCCTCCTGTTGGCTGGCAAGAGGAGGAGGGCGGGGCTCCCTCAGACTGACTGCTCTATCAGCCAATCATAGTCCAGTATGCAGGGCCCTCAGAGAGGGGGGGAGTGGCCTGGCCTGACCTGGGGGAGAGGAGAGAGAGGAGAGAAAGAGGGAGCGAGGGGGAGAAGGAGGAAAAGGCGTGAAAGAGTGAAGCAAAAGGGAAGGGGGAGAGGAGAGGAGAGAGGAGGAGCGGGAGAGCAGGGCAGTGCCGAGAGCAGGGCAGAGCTGCGCAGCAGCAGCGGCACCCCGTGGCCCCGCAGGGCCGGTCCCTCAGGGCAGGGCACAAACAGCCCCCTCAGGCAGCGCGTCAGGAGCGAGGCAGCTCCCCGCACCAGCAGCCGGCAGGGCAGCTTCCAATGCAGCCAGGCCTGCGCCCGGAGCAGGGCGCTGCGCTGCTCTGCAGCGACCCCCCTGGAGAGGGAGGCTGTGCCCTGAACCGCGGCGGGTCCCTGGGGAGCTGGTGGGGAAGAGGAGAGGGAGGAAAGGAGAGAAGGGAGTGGGAGAGAGAGCGGGTATGAGTGGGTTTGGTGGGGGCTGCGGCCGAGTTCAAATGGCAGCGGGTGCCCTCCCGCCAGGGCGGGGGCAGCGGTGCTGGCGACAGGGCTGCCTTCCTCAGGGAGCTCCAGAAGGTGAAACCATGAAATAGGAGAATGCTTCTTGTCCTGGATGTGTAGAGGATTTGCTGGGTTTGTTCAGCATTGGGGAAGAAACCAGACTTCTGAGGTGCGGGAAGGCTTCTCCCTCTGCCTGGGACGTGAGGCCCTGCTGTCTTCAGGTTCATGGTTGCTGCTCCCATGCAATGCTCCCATTAGAAAATGTTGCCAGGAATTCCTTACAGGCTGTTCTCCAATTCCTAAGTGTCATAGGCTAGATGTAGGTAATACCTAGGCAGAAGCTAACGCTTTTTGGGGGTAGTAACTGGTATGTAATGGGTGTTTTGCTCACTATGAGCATTGTGAAGCCATGAGGTGAATCAGGGAGGCCGTTGAGGAGCTGGCTGAGCCTTGGGGGAAGGCAGGGGGAGCTGCAGGTGGCACCAGCCCCATGGTCAGGGTGTGGGTAGTGAGGTCAGCACTGTCTATGAGAGCTATGCCAGAAAATCACCATTGTCAAATCAAGTCTTTGTAAGTAGCTGACAGGCCAGCAGGAGGCACATGGCTTGGCTATTGATGATGAGGTCACTTCTGCCTGAGTACCTGATAGGCCATCTGGAGGAAGAAGACTTGTCTGTTGCTTGTGAGGTCACTTGTGCATGATGAACTGATTGGATAGCAGGAGAGATGTGTCTGGAAAGGTGACTGTGAGGTCACTTCTACCTGAGCAGTTGATAGGGCTGCAGCAGGTCCATGGCTGGGGTATGAGCTTTTGAGATTACTTCTGTCTCAGAGGCTTATAGGCCTGTGACAGAAACACTGTTCTGCAGGTGACTGTGAGGTCATGTCTTTCTGAGTCCCTGCTAGGCCAGCAACAAGCACATGGCTAGGAATTGACTTTGAGGTCACTCCTGTCCCAGCAGCATACAGATCTGCAGCATTAATAAAGTCTGCTTTCCAGGGTCTGTGTGCTGTAGAAATTACCCCTGTCCAACAGCAGGGAGCTTCTTAGATTTTCCTGCAAGGTCCGTACTGGGTCTCTGTGTGTACACCTGCTTTAATATCGCCTTCGCGGCTGTCACATGTTAGTGGTCTCTGATTCTCTGTCCAAGTATGTTCTTATTGGAGACTGGGTGCAAAGGCTCTTGGAGGAGACAGAGGTAATGTGAGCCCCAAAGAAAGGCATAAGAAAAATCCCCACAGAGGCCTCTCTTTGGCAGCAGATTGGGCACAAGAGAGAGGGAAGATTCAGCCAGGTGAAGCCCCTTGGGACCACTTCATCTGCTTCCTTGAGGTGGGAAGTGAACATGAGCAGGGCTGAACATGGATGTTCCCAGAAAGTCCCTTTTCAAAGCCTTTGGGGGAGTAAAAGGAACTTCCAGGGATGGAGAGTTGGCCTTGCTGTGTTTTCAGGCCCTTGGGGAGCTCTGCCTGCTGCCATGTCTAGTCGTGTCCCCTCTGTGTCCCTAATGCACCATGCTAAGGCAGCAGTGACCTCAGAATCCAGATCCAAGCCATGTGCCTTCTACTGGCCTATCAGGTACTCAGGAAGAAGTGATGTCACAGACAACAACCAAGCCATGTGCTTGCTCCTTGCCTATGAGGGACTCAGTCAGTAGTGACCTCACAATCACCATGCAAGCCAAGTGCCTGCTGC
Organism: Apteryx mantelli; assembly: GCF_036417845.1. Lineage (NCBI taxonomy): Eukaryota > Metazoa > Chordata > Aves > Apterygiformes > Apterygidae > Apteryx > Apteryx mantelli. The sequence goes on from NC_089997.1 coordinate 6,599,764, forward strand.
TGGCCTATCAGGCATTCAAGCTGCAGTGACCTCACAATCAGCATCAAAGCTGTGTGCCTGCTGCTGGCCTATCAGGGGCTCTGGGAGAAGTGACCTCACAATCAACATCCAAGCGCTGTGTCTGCCGCTGGCCTTTGAGCTATTCAGGGAGCACTGACCTGAGAGTCGACATTCAAGCCCTGTGCCTGCTGCTGGCCTATCAGTTACTGCAGCAGGAATGACCTCAAAAGCACGTGTCCCACCCATGTGCCTGCTGCTGGCCTATCAGGCACTCCGGCAGCGGTGACCTCACAATCAGTATCCAAGCCGTGTGCCTGTTGGGAAGGGAAGGGAAGGTGAATAAGTTAAATGCAAAGAGCTCCTGAGAGGATAAGGACAGCATCCCATGGAAGGGGAACATAATGCAGTAATGTGAGAAAAGAAAGGCACAATGATATTCAAAGAGCCTAATACAATGCCCAAGCTTTTCTGAGTAGAAAACCACTGAGTAAGTGGAAAAGTAAAATACATGACCATACGCGAAAGTCTAATGGCACTGAAATGCATGAAGGTGTGCAATAGCAGCATGGTGGGGTGGTGTAAGATGCAGCATCACTAATGAGAAACTGCAGTGAAATGTGTGTTCTGCTTTGCATAAGTGGTGGTGTACAATGGACGGGAGTTACAGAGAGATGGCGAGGTGCCAAGTGCCGATGGCCCTGGGCTGTGGTAGTGCTGTGAGCTGTGAGTACTGAGACCCTGCTGCACAGGGGACACCCGTCCCCCTGCCCAGCCTTGAGTGCAGGGCCCCAGGAGTGGTTTGGTCACCTGCGAGGAAAAATCCCCCTCTAGGAGCTGTGCCCAGCAGCTGTGTCTGCAAAGGCAGCAGGAGCAGCCCCTGCAGCGCCATCCCTGGGAGCAGGTTTGGGGCTGGAGCTGGCACAGCGGCTCCATGCAGTGACAGTGCTTGGGGAAGCAAGCCCAGAGAGAAACCACCGTCTTCCTGGCTTGGGCGCTGCTGCAGGGAGAGCGTGGCGCAGGCTGCCGAGGTCACGTGGGCTGTGGTTTGTGCACCTGCAGGCGAGGCTTTGATCTCCTGATCAGCCCCTGCAAGGGAATAACGGGCTGTGGGGTGAACATGCTGAGAGTCGGGGGGGTCTGAACGCCTGGGCTGCCCTGTGTGCTGTCAGAGGAGTGAAATGGCCCAGCTCCCTGCTCCTGACCAGGGCACCCACCGCGGGGCTGTCCAGGAAGGGATCGACGAGCCCGCACTCACGGGATGGGGCTCTGGCCATGGCAAAGAGGCCTTTCACCGCTGCTGCTCCTGGCACAGCAGGGCTGTAGCAGGGTGAGGGGCTGTTTCTGTTCCCTTCCTGACACAGCCCGTCCCAGGGGCAATCCCAGCTCCACGGTTCCCATGGTGCGGGGACAGCTGGGCACTCGCACCTTGGGCACTCGGGCAAACACAGCGTACGACATGCCCAAAGCTCCCGGTCCCCACAGTGGGGTACAAGGGGCAACAGACCCATTTCCCCACCATGATCTGCCCTGTCCCACTGGGCTGGGCCCCGTGGTGATGCCCCAGAGCAGCGACCGTGACATTCGCAGTGGAGCCGTGCCTCATATATGGTCATGAAGAGCGCTGGAGAAGTTCATTGGAGGGCTGGGCTGTGTCAGAAGGGAGATAACCCCTGATAATGTCTAAAAAGGTGCCTGCTGCTTCGATTGGCTCCTCCTGCAGCTGAACCAGCACCTGCAGATATATATTGGCCTCCCATCTTTGTTGTCCTGTGCGAGTCCCCAGGAACTGTGTCAGGGAGTGGGGTGCATCAGGGCAGTGCTGTCAGGGCAGGAGGCTGCAGATGGAGGCAGAGGGACTCCTTGTGCCTCGGGTGCTGTGGCTGCTCCTCTGGGTGCAGCTCTGCTGGGGTAAGTGCCTGCTTCCTTATCACATGGCCATGGGGCCAATGGGCACCAGTGGGATCATGGGGATCCCTCTGGAAAAGGGGTTTCATCCCAGAAAGCAGTGAGACAAGGGTCAGAAGGTGCTCAAGTCCATCGACCCTGTGCCTCTCTGGGTGGGAGAAGGATGTTTGTGCTTCCAGGGCTCCTGTGCTTATGGCAGTTGGTGCCTGGGTGTGCTTGTAGACACCTCATCCTTGGGCACCCTTTGGGGATCCCTGTTCCCCCCAGTGCTGTGCCCCTGGAACTGGCGGTGGGTCAGCTGGTGACTGCAGAGCTCAGTGATCCCCAGGACACAGCCAACCCCCAGGGTGCCCAGGAGGGTTTCTGTGCTGTTCGCTGCCTTGGGGTCAGGGTGTGCCTGGCCCAAGGAGGGGCAGTTTGTGCTCTGCAGAGAGAAGGGGACCAGGGCATCTGCATCCACAGCCCAGCAGAGAGGTGTCCTTCCCAGGGGCCCTGGCTAATGGCAGGGGCTGGGCTCATACCCCATGGGCAAGGAAGGAATAAGCACTGGAAGGATTGTGGGGTCATCTTGGTTCTCCCTTGGGACCTGGAAAGCCCTGGGGGAGGTGGGTGGGCTTGGGTGGTGCCCGGGGCAGGTGGTGGACAGGGGGCTGGGGTCATGGGGGATGCAGCAGTGTGGGGAGGCCTGGGGGTCTGGGGCTGCTCACGAGGTGCCGTGCTGGGAAGGAGCGGGTGCCCTGTGCAGAGCCTGGCATGGTGTCTGGGTGGGCATGGGCAGGGTGCAGGGTGCAAGGAGGTGCCGAGGTCCTTGGAGTGGGAATGGCCCAGAAGGGCTGGAGCTGGGTGTCTCCCAGCCCAGCCCAGCCCAGCCCAGCGGAGCCCACAGGGAGAGGAGGGACCCCGACACTGCCCCTGGGACAGCCCAGCGGGTAGAGGGCTCACAGCCCCCGTGCCTGGGTCTCGGCCCTGGGCAGGGGACCTTGCACAGCTGCAGCGTGGGGCCTCGGCACTCTCCTGACCATCCCCATGTCTTTGTTTGAAGGTGCTGCAGAGGTGAGGCTGGAGGCTGGAGGCAGGCGCTGTGCTGGAAGAGTGGAGGTGAAACACCAGGACCGGTGGGGGACGGTGTGTTATATTGGCTGGGACATGAAAGATGCTGCTGTAGTTTGTAAGCAGCTGGGCTGTGGATCTGCTCTCCAAGCTCTTTCGGATGCACCTTTTGGGCCAGGATCTGGCCAGATTTGGCTGAGCGATCTTGAGTGTCAAGGCACCGAGACGGCCCTGTCTGAGTGCAAACATGCTGGTTGGGGTGGACATAACTGCTATCATGCTTGGGATGCTGGAGTGGTTTGTTCAGGTAAGGAGTCAGCCAGTTCCTCACCTTTGGGGCTGGGCCTGGGATCGGGGGACTAACCGGGCTGTGCCCTGAAGGAGAAATGCGTGGGTACCGGAGCAGGCCCTGACGTGACTGCTCTCGCTGCCAAGCTGGGACTGTTGCTGCTGCTGTCCCTGGGGAAAGCCCCAGGTGAGCCCACCGCGGGTGCACAGACCCCGTCAGGGTCTCGGGGGCTCAGCCCACCCTCAGGCTGAACCGAAGGGGCTTTTCAGAGAGGAGAAGAGCAGGGCCTGGGGCAGAGGAGCAAGGTGACAGGCAGCACATTGCACCCCGTGCCCAAGGCCGCCCCATGAGGATCAGCCCCACACGAGCTCGGGACCTGGCGGCTGCGAAGCCCCTGGCTGCTCCCTCCCACATCACCGCACGCACAGGCCCTGCAGGGTCCTTGGGGCTGTCACAGCCCCGCGGGGAACGCGGCCTGTCCAGGCAGCACTGACCCGCTGTCCAGCTGCTCCTGCCGGCCCTCAGCTCCCCACGCTGCCCCGTGTCACAGGGCTTTGCCAGCACTTGCTGACCCTCGTCTGCGCCTGCTTTTGCAGCATGCGCCGGTGTCAGCCCAGGGCTGCACGCAGATCTCCTGCTCCTCTGCCCGGTCGCTGGCCATGACTTGCACAGCCCCAGCAGTGCGCTGTGGCCCTGCCTGGGGACACCTCTCCCCAGGCATGTGTCAGAGGAGACAGCTGGCCCAGACACCGACCCGGTTACAGCTGCACCATTTCTGTGCCTGGGACGTGTCTCCCCTCACAGACACCCCAACACCCCAGGACACCCCCAGGAACAGGGAGCATTTTGGGCTGCTCTGAGGCGATTCCCCAGCCTGGCTCTGAGCTCTGCAGCACTTGGGCCTGTTTTCCTGGTCCAGGCACTGTGGTGCTGGGGGCCTGTGCCGGGCAGCGCTGGGCTCCTGGGGCAGCAGCATTTCCCTGAGCAGTGCCTGTGGCTGTGGGTCCAGCATAGACACAAGCTCTGGAGTGCTGTGTGGGTGTGAGAGGAGGTGCAAGGGGCCCTGAAGGGTTTGTGTCATCAACACCCATGGACGGCTGCTGCTGGGGTGTTCATGGGTCATTCTGGATGTGGCTGCCTTGGGAATCATGTGGGATGCAGGTATGTAACTGTTGGAAGCCTCTGGGAACTGCCTGTCATCGGTGTTTTCTCCAGGATTTGTCCAGCTGGTTGGAGGAGACAGCCCTTGCTCAGGACGTGTGGAGATCAGAGATGGAGACCAGTGGAGAACAGTCTGTGACTCACACTTTGGTCTCGAAGCTGCTGACGTTATCTGCAGGGAGCTGCAGTGTGGCACAGTCCTGTCCATCCCCGGGGCAGCTCACTTTGGAGAGGGGGTTGGTGCCATCTGGGATGAAGAGCTGCAGTGTGTGGGGAATGAATCCCTCCTCTCCTCCTGCCCCAGGATGTCCCTCAGCAACCAGACCTGCACCCACGCGAACGACGCTGGTGTCACCTGCACACGTGAGCATTCAGGGAGGAGGTATGAAATGCCTCCTGTGAGCTGGGCGCTGTGGGGTAGGGGACAAGGGAAGTGACTGCGCTGAGCATGGTGCGAGTGCAGGAGGGGTGGAGTCATCTGTAGTCCTGCAGTGACAGAAGCGAAGGAGATGGGATTGGATCTCTGTGACATTTCCCTCTCCACTGATGGATGAGCACAAGCATAAAGGGATTCTCTCTAATTACCCTCTCTCTCCCATGCAATATATCCAGGGTTCAGGCTGGTGAATGGCAGCAGGTGTTCGGGGCGGGTGGAGATCCAGGTGCAGGGGACCTGGGGAACCCTCTGTGACTCTCGCTGGGACATAACTGACGCACATGTTCTCTGTCATCACCTCAACTGTGGATTTGCCAAGTCTGTTCCCAGAGGAGGGCATTTTGGGAGAGGAACCGGCCCTGTCTGGAGAGACACCTTCCAGTGTGAGGGGACCGAATCCCATTTGGGACAGTGCCCTGTGACTGCCCTGGGGGCCTCCTCATGTTCACATGACAACGATGCTGGTGTTTTTTGCTCAGGTGAGTGCAGGGAAAATGGAGGATTAACTAAACTTGCCCCTTGTGTGTGACATGGCAACCCAAAGCTGGGGAGCCCATGGCAATGACAAACTGAATTTCTCCCTGGAGAAACCCTGGCTTCCCATGGAGGGGTTCAAAGGGCTTTGCCTGCTCAGGTCTCTGCCTCCCCAGGGCAGCTGATTCAGGCCCTGGAGACCACCGCCAGGCCTGGGCTCCTCTGCTGCCCTCCTGCAGCACAGGCACAGGACGGGGCTGTGGGACACAGCTCCACTCAGTGCAGCTGTGAAGGACCCTCCGCTCCCTCCTGCAGCACACAGCCCCGTCCCAGACCACAGAGAGCCCTGCAGACCCTGATCCCACCGCCTGCAGGGGCTGTTGTGGGCGCGTCCAGCAGGAGCAATCCCTGAGGCCGAGCTGCGGAGCGGGGCTGGGATTTGCCCTTGCTTCTTGTCAGTATGAACCCCAAACTCGTCCTGTTTTGTAAGAAAGGCCCTCATCCCTCTGCTTCCTGCCAAGGACACAAGCTCCACGTCCCTGATCCATAGGGATGCAGAGGGGTAGAGACGTGTGGTTCTCCCCTGGGTGTCTCAGCAGGGGCCAGTCCCAGCATGGAGATGGAGCAAGGCTTGTGCTCATCCTGTCCGTCACCCAGGCCATTGCACAGGCCACTACTTCCTCCTGCTGAAGCTGCTCCACATTCATCATCAAGAACATATCTGGTGGCTCTGGGATTTGCCTTCACCTCCCATGCTTCCCCATCCCTGTCCCTTCCTGAGAAATGACATTTGTAGTCAGCAAGGTTTAGTGACTGGAGGAAAAAAGAAAAAAAAAACTTGGAAAACTTCCATCCTCAAGTTCCTCACTGTGAGCCGGCTACAGATGGGTGAGCCCCCAGGTGTCCCAGGGCATCAGAAATGGGAGACACATGGCAGGGTGCAGGGCTCCCCGGTGTCACAGAGGGTCCAGGGCACTTTGCCTGTCTCCGAGCAGGATCCTCTGAATCCCTGTGGCTGGTGGGCGGAGGGAGCCGCTGTGACGGGCGAGTGGAGATGCTGCTGCACGGGACGTGGGTCAGAGTCCTGGATGACCAGTGGGATGTGAACGATGCCAGCGTGGTGTGCCGGCAGCTCCAGTGCGGAGAGGCAGAGCGAGCCTACAACTCACCAAAGTCTGAGCGAGGGACGGGCCCCGTGGGGCTGAGAAGGGTCCAGTGTGCAGGGAAGGAGACTCGCCTGACCCTCTGCAACACCTCCCTGCCTGAGGCAGAGCCGGAAGGAATTGCGGAGGATGTGGGAGTGGTTTGCTCAGGTGAGTCGCTGACAGTCCCCAACACACTATGCTCCCCAGGGCCAGGAGTCCCTGACAGCTGGTGTTTCTCCCGGCTGCAGGGAGCCGGCGGGTCCGGCTGGTGAACGGGGCAGGGCGCTGTGCCGGGAGAGTGGAGATCTACTACAAGGGCACCTGGGGGACCATCTGCGATGACTCCTGGGACCTGTCCGATGCCACCGTTGTTTGCCGCCAGCTGGGCTGTGGGGTGGCTGTGGAGGTGACCAGTTCTGCTCGTTACGGGGAAGGCTCCGGGCAGATCTGGCTGGATGAGGTGAACTGCTCCGGGGGTGAAGCTGCTCTCTGGGACTGCCCTGCCAGGGCCTGGGGGCAGCACGACTGCAGGCACAAAGAGGACGCAGGAGTCGCCTGCTCAGGTCTGTGTGGGGAGCAGTGGTGGGAGCCTGGTGCTTGGGGAGGTAGGGATGCAGGGAGAGCAGGGCATGGCCGAGCCTGCCCCTGGCTGCCCTGAGCCCCCTTCCTGCCCCCATCCTGGGGACATCCGTGCACAGTCCTCACTGGACCTAGTCAGGGTTATAGGGAGAGCACAGACGTCCCCAGGGCTTAGAGGGGAGGGTAGTGCTGCACGTTGGGGACTTCTCTCTGCTCCCTTGGTGAAACAGTGACTTGCTGGCAGTGCCCTCTGCCTGTCTGAGCCCTGGGGTGTGCAAAAGAGTTCCTGCTCCTTGCAGTAAGCCTTCCTGCCCATGGATGCCATAGAATAACCTGGGGGATTTTCAGAGATGCTTCAGGTTTCTCTCTCCTCACCCCAGGACCAGCTTGTTCCCCCCCACTTTGTGCCTTTCCTTCCAGAGTTCACGGTCCTGAGGCTGGAGAAGAGCGACAGCTGCTCTGGGCGCCTGCAGGTTTTCTACAATGGAACATGGGGGAGTGTTTGCTCCAACTCAATGACTCCTGACACCATGTCCCTGGTGTGCAAAGAGCTGGGCTGTGGAGATGAAGGGTTCATTAAAACAGACCTGCCGTATGGCAGGATATCTGGCCCCACATGGCTGGATCGTGTTGAGTGTGGGAAGACGAACAGCTCCTTTTGGCAATGTCCTTCTGCTCCCTGGGACCCGCCGTCATGTGATTACCAACAAGACGAGACTCACATCACCTGCAGTGGTAAGGCTGGAGCCACCTGGGCACAAAGGCTCCTCTTGGAGGTGCCTGTTGCTCTCTGTTGCCCATAGAGAGGGCCCAGACAACCACCTTTTAGCTTGGGAAGTCCATGCAGAGCATCCTGCTCATGGCTGTGGTTTGCTGAGGGAAAGGGAAGGGGGAGAGTGAAACCAGTCCTGGTGGCTGAGGGTTATGTAGGAAACAGGCAGCGTGCAGGGCACTGCTGGCAGCAGAGCTCAGAGAAGCCTCCCCTCTGGGAACATCCTTCTGCTCCTCTGCTAACCAGGGAGCCTTTGGGGGTGAGCAGGCGGGGGTAAGCCTTCAGTGCTGTGCTGTTCTACCCTGAATTACCAGGGATCCAGCTGTGTCCATGAGCAAGGAGGCACTGGGAGGTTCAAGCACAGGTCAGTCCTGCTCCTGTCTGCATGACTCCCATGAAGCAGCCCCTTCACCGCAGCATTTCCTTCTGCAGGGAGACGACCAGAAGCCACTCCAACCCCGGTGGCCGAATGCCCCAACTCTACGAGCTGCACAGGTAGCTGCTCCTCCATGTGCCCTTCTCGCTTGGCCAGGCTCTCCCAGCTGCCCCAGTGACACGGGGGGTTCTGCGTTTTCCAGATATGGAGAAGATTTGTGCTGTGGGAGGAGAGGACAGGTGCTCAGGCAGAGTGGAGGTTTGGCACCGCGGCTCCTGGGGGACGGTGTGCAATGACTCCTGGGACATGAAGGATGCCGAGGTCGCCTGCAGGCAGCTGGGCTGTGGCCCTGCCGTGTCTGCCCTGGGGGAAGCTGCATTTGGGAAGGGGACAGGTCCCATCTGGCTGGAGCGGGTGGAGTGCAGAGGGACGGAGCGATCTCTCTGGGACTGCTGCACCCAACCTGGGGACAGCGGTGCCTGCCAGCACAAGGAAGATGCTGCTGTGAATTGCTCCAGTGAGTGGCAGTGCTTCATCCCCTTGTTCCAGGACATGTTTCCCCAGCTGTGTCCTCACAAGGCCCCAGAGCTCCTCAGAGCAAGGATGTCCCTGGGGAGGTCAGGTGTCTGGTGTCAGGTGGGGAGCAGCTGTTGTGGGGCTGGGTGTCCTCAGGCCTCTGCCTGTGGGACTCCTGCAACCCCTGTAAGTGCATCCCCTGGTCTGCCGGTGCTGTCCTCCCCACGGCCCAGAGCAGAGGACCCTGGGCCTGTCATGGGGACCCAGAGAAGGACAGTTCAGATGGGACTTTAAGGGGAGGTCCATGCGCACGCGCACACACACACACACACACACGCACCTCTATCTCTCTCTCTGCTCTGCAGCTGCACCGAGGACAACAACGTCACCCCCCTGAGCAGGTAACCTCCCCTCCTCCCTGGGGTTGATCTCTCCGGGGCCAGGTTGTGACCTGCAGCCCGAGGGAAGGGGCTCTGTGCTGGGGTGTGAAGCCCCAGATAGGAGGCCCGGGGGTTGGAGCGGGTGTCTTTGGGGAGGGCTGTGATTCACCCAGCAGGGTGGGAACTGCCGGGTGACCCAACCCTGTGCCCCCACCCCCTGCTGCCCTGTGTCTGGGGGGTCAGGACTGGGATGTCCCTGGACCCCCACCTCCCCCAGGCCGGGGGCTGCCTCGTCCATGTCCCTGCCCATGCAGATCTCACCCAGGGCCGTGCGAGGGACAGCGGGAGAATCTCGGTGCCTGTCGTCATCTGCATCATCCTGGGGGCCCTGCTCTGCCTGCTGCTGGCCCTCCTGGTGGGGCAAGTGCGAAGTGCCAGGGTTCAGTGCAGAGGTGGGTCCTTCCCCATCGGTCCCAGGGTGGGCGATCCCTCTTGGCAGCCCCGCGAGTGCTGTGGGGTGTCTGTGAGGGGCACAGATGGAGCTGGGGTGGGGGTGCTGCCTCCTGCCCTATTCCCTGCCCCTCCACAGTCAGGCTGTGGGACAGCAGCAACCAGGGGAGGAGAGAGTCCAGATGCAGGAGGAGATGGTGATGGGTGAGGAGAGAATGGCAGCAAGAGGCTGGCGGAGATGGGAGCAGCAGGAGACATCTGAGGATGCTGCTGGCTGTGCTCTGGGCAGTGCTGGAGGGGAAGCTGTGTGGCAGGAGTGATGCCAGGAGGAGGCCAGGGCAGGGGGTCTCTCAGTGCGGGTGTCCAGTCCCCAGGCTGCTCTTTCTGCCCAGCCCTGCCCACCCATGGCAGGGCAGGGCCGTGTTATGGACCCATCTGGCAGAGAGCAGGAAGCTCCCCGGAGAGAGGAGCTGTGGGAGCTGCTCCAGGATCAGACCAGGGACCGGACTCAGTGCCAAAAGGGGCATGGGGCTGCCTCTGAAGGGACAGGGTGAGGGTGACATTGTCCCAGACCATCTCCACAGGGACGTTGCTGTCACTGGGTACGTGGCAGTGGTGCCTGTACAGAGCAGTGGGGCTGGGCTGTTGGGTCAGTGCTGGTCTGGCCTGGGGGGAAGGGCTGGGTGACCACATCGGAGTCTGGTCTCCTGTCTCCATGTCCCTGTGCCGACCCTGCCTCTGTCGCCAGGCTCCAGGAGGTCTCTGGAGCCCTTCTCTGAGGCCGTGTACCAGGAGATCGACTACAGCTTGACATGGGAGAAGCAAGCGATGTTCGGTCGCTCAGGTCGGTGTGGGTCCACTTTGGAGGGAGCACGTCTGCAGGGCCTTTCCCCCAGCCCTGACCCAGGACAGGACCTTGGCAGCTCCTAGGCCAGTGGACCCCACAGTGCTGGGCCACAGGGTCTGTGGGGAGAGCAGCCCAGTGAGGAGCTTCCTCCCCACCAGCTCTGCCCATCCCAGCCCAGGGCACAGCTCCTCCCTGCCTGCTGGGCTGCCTGTCCAGGGTTGTACCTGGTGGGTGAGGGAAGGGGCTGTCCCAGGGCAGCTCCGAAAGGCCCTTTGAGATGGGGTTTGTCCCATGGGAGCAGGACGAGCCCCGAGCCCTCCTCCCCGCGCAGTCCCTGCTGTGTGGGTCCCCGTCCCCAGCAGTGCTGGCCATGAGCAGGGTCAGCAGGGCTCACCTCAATAACACCCGCTGCTCCTCTCGCCAGGCTCCTCTTTGGAGGGGTCCCTGACCAAGCTGCAGCCCGAGCCTGGGGACAGCGAGGAGGAGGACGGTCCTGGGTCAGCACCAGGTAATGGAGGGTGAGGCAGAGGAAGGGTTGATCTCTCCTCCCTGTAGCTGTGTGACCAACAGCGGTGTCACTGAGTGTCACCATCGGGGTGGGGAGGAATCACCCTCAGGAATGACTCCAGAGCCATGTGGAGCGGGTGAGGGTCGCACGTGCCCATCTGAGCTGGGTGCCTGCAGCCCTGAGCCCCACAGGGTCACAAGGGAACTTCCCAGGCTCAACCCATCCCTGCCTCCAGCAGGCCCTGTGCTCACCCCAAGGAGCCATGCATCAAGGCATTGACGTCTCCACGAGTACATGGGGATTCTCCACAGCCAGCTCCGGTGCAGAGCCCAGCACTGCCGACCCTGCGGCTTGGCAAGAGGGATTCCCACTCCCACACACATGGTCCTGCAACCCTGGGAGGGGTGGTCAGGAGGACGCTGGGTCTCCTGTGGCCCTGCCAACACCAGCATCTCAGCCCCTTGTTCCTGCACATCCTTCCTTCCTCCACTCTGCAGGAGGGCTCTTCTCATTGCCACCAGTTCCCCTCTCCTTTCAGATGTCCCTGTCCTGCCCAGAGGTGACCCAGCAGATGGCTATGATGATGCCAGAGAAGTCTCTGACCCCAGGGAGGATGTTTTTCCTGGGCAGCGAGACTGGGAAGCACCCAGGGAAGCGGAGGAGGGAAACAGGCCTGGGGAGGCACAGAGAGGTGAGGGGGAAGTGCAGTGCTGCTGGCTCCTGGGGTGCCGTCCCCAGTGCCTGGAGAGTCACTGCATACTGATAGCCCGACCTCCCAGGATGGGGAGGGAACCTGCACCAGGAGTTTTCCTGCTATGGAACCTGGGGTGGGATAAGGGGCTGGACATCTCGGGACAGTGAGAGAAGGGAGAGGAAGGGGATTTACAGCCCAGGAGGGGCACGTGCATGGGGCCAACTGCAATGCACTGGCCTTGCTGCTTCCAGAGGGGAGCCTGCACTCCTGGGGAAGTGACGGGGCCCCAGGAGCCAAGAGAGACGCCCCATCCCTGCTCCCCACAGACACAGGGTACGATGATGCTGAAGAGGCATCTCTGGCACATCCCCATGAGGACACCAAGGCTGAGAGACTGGACCCTGGTGCCCAAAGGTCCCTGAGCCCAGGGCCAGGAGAGCCCACCCCTTCCATGCGGTTGGGTGCACCTGAGACGGAAGAGAGGTCTGTGCAGCTGGGAGAGCCATGAGTGCCAGAGACCAGTCTCCCTTCTCCCACTGGTAGCAGAAAGAGCTGGGCATTTTGTCTGTTTTTATTCGTCTACTTCTATGCCATGCATTGGTATTTGTTCTTATTAAAACCATTTGGGAGTTTGATCCAGAGCTGGTGCTTCCCTCCCCAGGTGTCAGGGTGTCTCCCCAAGGCTGATCAGGGAGGGCAAAGCACCAAGAACCAGCAGTGGGGAAGGGACACGTCTCGGGACCAGCAGGCTCTGAGACAGGCTGTGCGCCTGCAAATGCCCATGGACCCTGGAGTGTGGGAATAGTGAACAGCCCAGCTGGAGGATATTCCTGCTGGCAGAGACATTTCCACCCTGCAAACCACACGCAGAGCTTCCAGCCAAACTGGGTCTCTCTGCAGGGTCCCGTAATGCCCCTCTGGGCAGGGAGGTCCAGTCTCCTCACCCCGGGAGTGCCCCTGCTTGCTCTTTTCCCAGGGGCTCTGCCTGGACCACCCTGGTCCCAGGCACGGATGCCACCACCGAGAGGCAGTGACAGGGTTGGTCCTGGGCTGTGGCCCCACAGCAGTGAGCCTGGAGGTGACAGCAGAGCCCTGGACACCCCAGCCAGCCCCAGAGGGGCTCATTGCCTGGGGATCACCTCCCCACAGTGGTTGAGAGGCAGCTCTGCTTCCCACTGCCCCTGCACATGGCGCAGAGCAGCTTGTTGGGGTGCCAGGGGCTGGGATTTCCCCTCCTGTGGCTCCACAGGGTCTCCCATTTCCAGGGGCTGCTCCTGGCTCCCGTGGCCCTCACAGACCCCCGAGCACTCCTGGCACAGCCCAGAGCTGGCTCCTTCCTGGCAGGGGCTGTGAGGCACCAGGGCTCAGGGAAGCCCTGGGATGCCCCCCTGCTCCCATCCACCCCCACCCCTCTGCCCTCCCGCTGATGGGCTGCAAGGGCAGAAAAAGGAGCTGCCTCACCTGGGGCACCAGTTTGGGTCTGTGCAGGGGAATATCTGTGTGCAGACGCAGGGGATGGGAGCAGTCAGTGACAGGAGAGGACATTTCCTTCAGCAGGGTGGGAGGCAGAAGAGGGAGAGGGCAGTGGGCTGGAGAAGGGACCACCACAATATGCAGGCTGCAGCCCGAAGTCACAGTTCAGCCCCTGGCCTTGGGACAGGCCCATCCCTGAGGATGCTCACAAGGGCATATTTCCATGGAGAGAAGATTTCATGTCCACTCCTAAAGCAGTTGCCGATGGGAGCTGAGAGAGGATCCCTGGTCCTAGGCCGGGTTTTAACCAACTGTGCCCCAGCGCCCACAGGTGAGAAACTTCTCACACAGGAGCTGAGTGGGGAGGAGGGTTCAACAGCTGTGCAGCATCTGGCACCCAAACTGCCCTCCTTCCTCCAGCCAGGGGGGGGTCTCTGGACCCCGCTGGCTCTTCCTGATGGGTTCCCCATGCCACACACTGACAGGCAGTGGGGCTAAGGCCAAGCGCACAGAAACACACTCCGCCTTCACCCTGGCTCATTTCCTTTCCTGTTCCCTACTTTTTGCCTTGCATTTTTCTCTTTCCTTCCTTTTCTCATCCCCCCACCCCACCACTTATGCATCCATCCTCCACTCATTTACTGATTTCAGCCTTGGCAGGCACAGGAAAGCATGGGGCCACGCGACTGCTGTCAGCTCTCCCTGCCCAGCTGCCCCAGCACAGCTCGCCTCTTCCCCGCAACAGGCACCATCAGGCCGGGAGACAAAATCAGATGTCTCTGCCCAGGGTCTGGTGCCTCTCTCAGGGAGGCAGAGGATAATGTCCCCAGTCCCAGTGCTGCCCAGCGCTGGCTTGGCTTCACAGGAGGGTTTCAGCTCTGGGTTCCAGGAAGGGCAGCTCTCCTCTGCCCCAGCAGCCAAGCCACAGCCTGGCAGTGGGGCTGTGTGAGCCCCCTCCGTCCCCCCAGCCAGGGCAGGGCAAAGCTGGGCTCCCTGCTGGGAATAGCCACAGCTCGGTAGTGCTGCAAACAGCAGGATCATGCCCTCCAGGAGAGGAGGGAGCCAGCGGCTGTCACCAGCACCCTCTCCATGGTAGCGTTTCCCCGTGCCCTGCTGGGAGCTCCTCCATGGGCAGCAGCATGTCCCAGGGCTGGGGACATCTTGGCTTCTCTCCAGGACAGAGCCGTGCTGCTGGGGACCTTGCAGAATGGCTGGGCTGTGTGTGCAGAGCTGGGAAGGGATCGTGGGAGGAGCCTGCACCCCCAATGTAGGCGTGAGGGAAAAGTACCAGCACTGCTCAGCGAGGGCTCTCAGACATCTCTGTCCCACTGGCCTCAGGGCTCAGCCCCAGCAGCGCTGCATGTGCCAGGGCCGGGGGACACTGGGGTGCAGAGCGGCTCTTGCTCTGGGGCAGACACCTCTGTGCTGGAGCACCTGCTCTGCAGTGACCTCGTCCTGTACCAAGTGCCCCTAACTAGCCTCCTCTGCCCTGGAGCTCTGCCCACACCAAGCTGTGACAAAGACCGAGATTTACACCTCAGGACCATAGCACAGTACAAGCAAGGGCCAGATCTTGCTCCTTCTCCTTGCTGATCCCAGACCAGCCGCTCTCCCCTTGGGGCTGGGCAGGGGCCCTGCACGAGCCCTGGGCTCTGGGACTTGTGCAGCCGCAAGGAGCGCAGGGCTCAGCTGGTGCTTGGTGCCACGTCCAGCCTTCGGCTGGGCTGCAGGAGAGCTGGGCTGTGCCGGCCCCGATCAGGGTCTGCCCTGCCCTCCTGCCCCTTCCTGGGAACATGGCCCTGCTTAGCCTGGCTCTGGCCCCACATGCACTGCTCTCTGCCAGGGACACCCATGGTGTCACCAGCACAGCCCCAGGGCAGTGGGGCAGGGCAGGGGTGACCCTGGGGGCTCTGGGGGGAGCCGGGGCTCAGACACCACCTCTGTCCCCAGGACCTGGAGCCTCCCTGCTGGCAGCCTCTGCCCTGAGACAGCCCCCTCCCTCCCCAGCCCCTGGCCCATCTCTCCCTGTGGGAGATGCAGGGCTCAAGCCTGAGCCTGGTAGGAGTGGAGGTTTCCTGTGCGGCAGTGTGCATGGGCATGCGGTGCCCATGTGCATTACCCACCTCCACGGGGGTCTCACTCTCTGAACACCCTTCTCCCATAGGCTTCCCAAAGTGTGGTTGCGGACAAGTGGTTCCTCCACCATGGGGTTAGCACCTGCTCAACCTGTCCTGGGGCTGCATCAGGCCCTGCCCTGCCCAACAGGGACATGCGGGGCTGGGCTCAGCCCTCACATGAAGGACCTGCTCTCCCCAAAGGGCTGGAGCACGAACCTCTCTGCTCAGCTGCAGAAATATCACTACACTCACATCCATGGACATGGGCCAGAGATGGACAAAGAGTGACAAAATGAAGACATGCCTGTTCTGTCCCTCAGATGATGTTTTTGGCATGCCCAGGAGATATTTGCCAGGTCCAAATCTCTCACCCTGGCTGCAGGAAATGGCATGCCTGCTCTGAAGCTCCATGCAGAGCCCACAGCAGGGGCAGAGGGGCACAGCACAAGTGCCCGGGTCCATAACCAGAAGGTGATGGATCAAAATGATTTATTTGCTTCACAGACTTTCAGAGACAAAGTGTTTGTTAAAAAAAAAAAAATCTAATTCCTTTGGATATTTTGCTTAGATAATGCTCATTTAGGGAATCCAAACCTCTTGAACAAGATTGTTTGGTTGCTGACCAGCTGTTGATGGTATTCTCTGTCACAAGTGTCCTTGCAATAGCATCTTCACCTGGGTCAGGTGACAGTCCCTCAGGGGGGTTGTTTCAGTGAATCCTGAAAGTCCATCTGGCCTGTAGTCCCATGTAACCACTCCAGAGCATGCATGATCCACTCCCATTGATATAGGACTATATCGGATAAATTTGAATGTCATCCTTGTATCACAGGCATAACTTCAATTCCAAAGATCTTGCTACAGTGCAAAAGAAGTGACATCCTCATCCCAGTGTTGTCCCCCTTTACCTGCCTGTCTCTCTCTTCCCTCTCCCCGAGCTCTCCTTTTGGCTCAGGGGAGTTTTCTGATGTTCTTGATGACCTCACTACACCTCCCTGCTGACCTACATGCTAATGGCCAATCCGGCTGATGCAAGGAATTGACCTCACAATAAACATCCAACACATCGCTTTAACTCATCTCTCCCTCTCCCCTCCCCTCCCCTGAGCTCTCCTCTCCATGGAGAAGGTTTTCTGACCTGCTTCATGACCTCACAGGGCCTGCCAGCTTGCTGCCCAATCAGATTGCTGCAGCAGAAGTGACCTCACAAACCAGCTTCCAGTCATGCTACATTTCCCTGCCCCTGCCCCTGCCCCTGCCCCTGCCCCTGCCCCTGCCCCTGCCCCTGCCCCTGCCCCTGCCCCTGCCCCTGCCCCTGCCCCCTTCAGGAGCTCTCCTCTCTCCTGGGGGCTTCCTCCTGCCCTTCATGACCTCACAGTGCCCACCCACCTGCTTGCTGCTGACCAATCAGGCTGCACTCATAGAGGTGACCTCACAATCACTATGCCAGCAGTATCATGATCATCTGCCTCTCCCTCCTTCCTCCCTCCAGGCTCTCAGGTCTACCTCAAGGACTTTGTCATGCCCCTGATGACTTCACAGGCCTGCCCCCCTGCTGCTGGCCAATCAGCTGCTGTGAAAGGAGACACCTCACAATCAAAGCCACCAATGTCACCTTCACTTGTCCCTCCCTCCTGCCTCCTCCCAAGCTCTCCTTGCTGATGGACAGCCTCTGTGATGCTGTTCATGACTTCATAATGCCGCCTGCCCACTGCTGGCCAATTGGGAAGTGTAATGGAAGTGACCTCACAACCAACACACCAGCCATTGTGCTTTTGCCTGACTCTCCCTCTCCTGCTCCTACTGCCTCAGCTGCTGAATCAGCTCCTGTCACCTGCAGTGACCCCAGTGCCTGCTCACCTGCTGCTGGCCAGGAGCTGCTGGGACAGGAGTGATTCACCAGTGACATCCCAGTGATCACCTCCACCTGCCTCCTCTCTCCCCTCCTGCTGAGCTCTCACCTCCCGTGGTCAGGTGCATCTGATGGGCCTGATGCCCTCACAGTGCCTGTCTGCCTGCCCAGGGCAATCCTGCTGCTGCAGCTAAAATAACCTCCCAGCCAGCATCCAGTCCTCTCACCTTTATGCATGCTACTGACCCTTGTCTTGCAGGGCTGTTATCTCTCCTGACCTCTCAGCTCCTGCCTGTTTGCCTACTGCTGGCCAATCAGGTTGTTGCAATAGTAGTGACATAATGATGTCATTTCACTGGGCAGGCTTTCTGATGATCTGCCTGGGCTCTTCCCACATGGGGAGCTCCACTTCCCACAGGACACCCTGTCAGAGGACAAGCCTGCAAATTCTGGAGAGGAGCAATGCACCCTGTTCCCAGCCCTCACACTTGTTGGGGAGTGGGGAGGAATGGAGATTCAGGACAAAAGCTTCCCTGGAGATGCTGGGGATTGAACCCAGGACCTCCTGCATGCAAAGTAGATGTTCTTCACTGAGCTATATCCCCTAAGGGCCTGCTGAGGGGTGGGACGTACTCTTGTCCCATGATGTGCCTCTGACAAGCTGATATTCCCCTGACAAGCACAGCCCTGTTGGCCCCTGGTGCCCTGAGAGCCTCAGCAGAAAGCAGCATTTGAACCCTCCTGCTGGCCACAGGCTGGGATGGGGGAATTTGAGATTCCCTCTCAGCTGGGGCTGGTCCTGGACCAGGGCTGCATCATGGAGTGCTGCCCCTTCAACATCTCTGCAGCTGATGGGGGCAGGAGGAGACTCTTGCTGCAGGCGCTGCTCCCATGCTCTGGCCCTCCCAGGGAGGGTCAATGGAGAGGAGCAAACCCCTTCCCTGAGTCACCTCTGCCACCCCGTGCAGCACTGCTGTGTGTCACACCTGTCTTCGATGCCAGCAGCAGGAGCAAATGGGGTGAGGAAAATGCCCTCCCCAGGGTGATGTGCCCACAGCTCCAGTTGCCCCCTGGGATGTGCATGGGAAGGGCCATGAAAGCAGGCAGAGCCGATCCTGGGCAGGGAGCTGCCCACAGCCCCTCACCTAGGTATTAGGCCTCCCTCTGCACTGCTCTGCCCACCAGCACCTGGCAGTGGGCAAAGGGCAGTGTCTCCTTCCCTGGGGCTGGGGACGTGCCTGGGATCAGGGACATTCCCATTCCCACAGCACCAGGAACTGGACACTGGAGCTGCCCCAGGAGAGCACCAGGTGGGGGTCTCTGTGGCGCAGCAGGTAGCGCATTCGGCTGTTAACCAAAAGGTAGGTGGTTTGAGCCCACCCAGGGACGTTGCCCTGTTGGTGGGGTACCTGGGGGATTGTGCTGTCCAGCACCCTGGGTTTTGCTCACAGTCACCATGTCCCAGCTTTGGGACAGCAGATCTGCTGCTGGCTGGGACATGCATCTTGCTGTGGGACATCCTTTCTGGACCATGTGGTATGGCCAGAGAGGCTAGAGAGCAGCACGGAGGATGTACATGTGTCCTGTTGACCCTGAGCTGAGCTGACTTGTCCCATCCCCTTGCCTGATGGGAAGGACAGAAGAGGGAAGAGTCAGTGTCAGTGCCAGGTGGTCGTGTCTGTACATCTCATTAGTGAATGGGGAGAAGGGAGGGTGCAGTGCCATGGGGCAGCGAAAGAGTCCAGCTGAGTGCCCGCTCCACAGACTGTGTGGGGACGTGGGAGCGATTCACACATCTGCCTGATGTGCAGACAGCTGTGCCAGAGACCCCCCACCCCGTGGCAGGGTCAGTCCTTCATCTACCCCAAGCACAACATTGGGGTAGAGGACAGCGCTCTCCATCCAGGCTGTGCTTGATCCTTAGTCTGACTTGTTGGCTGGAGAGAGGCTGGGTCTGGAGACAGAGCGGGATGTCCTGGGTCGCAGTCGCAGCTGAGATCCTGATGGGACAGCAGGGTTCAGCAGCAGCAAGAGCTGCCAAGATGGCCAACGCAGCATGTGGGGCCGCAGGAGCAGGGCTTCTCCCTCTGTGCAGGGACAGGAGGCTGCAAGGTGCTGCAGCTGGGCTGGGCAGGGCAGCCTGATGGGCGAGTACATTTGGGTAAGGAAAGGTTTTTTTTTTTTTGTGCCGTGAGCTGGTACTGAGGGGATAGAGAACACAAAAGCAAGTCTGTGTGCAATGTTCAGGAGAAATTAAAAAAAAAAAAAAAAAAGTAAATTTGGAGAGCAAAACTGACTGCCAGTCTTTGATCTGGGGCTGCTGTGAAGTCATGGTTTTACAGGCAGCTTTTAGCCTCCCTGCTAGACCCCAGGGGAGTCACTGCCTTTCTGCCCTGTCTTGTGCCCTTTCAGCAGGAAGGAGCTGATGCAGAGGGATGTTCATTAGGGGTCCCAGACAGGTCCCTCCGTGCTCTTCCTCACACTGAAGTCCCTGCTCCCTGTGCAGCTGGTTAAACAGGCCCCTCCCTGCCACTCGCATTCAGCGCTTCTCCCTCTACACCTGCTGGGCCAGGACGCCAAGGACAGACCCCACTCTGCACTCTGCTTTGTCTCTTGGCACACAAATCCCATCCTTTTCCACAAATCCAATCTTTCTGCCTCGCAGGCCCACTGCCCTTCAGAGGGCAAGGGCCAGGCTGCCTACTCACCCCTCCATCTCAGTCGGACATCTCCCATAGCAACAAAAATGAGGGCAAGAAATGACCATGGCTGGAGCAGGAACTTTTAATGAAACCCTACTGGGAGGTTTGGCAGGTCAGATCAAATGACCCCAAACACCCCTTAGGACCTCAGCGTTTACTCTCAGCATCAGTGTTCATGGCCTCACTTGAGGTTCCCCAACAGCCGGCAGCCCAACTATGGGACTTTAATAATGCTGGGACTTCGCTTGGACCACAAGCCCCCTTCCTCATGGTTCCTTGCCTCTTACGGATGCTTCTGGAAAACAGCTCCAGAGGAAGCACTGGGGTTTCTTCAGATGAGTTCTCCAAAAGTGCTCTTCTCTCTTCACTTGCCTTGCTTCAAAGGGCAGTGTTCCCTTCCTTGGGGCTGGGAATGTGGCGGGGATCAGGGACATTCCCATTCCTGCAGCACCAGGGACTGGATACTGGAGCTGCCCCAGCTGCTCCAGTTTGTGCTTGATCCTGGCCTGACCTGTTGGCTGGAGAGAGTTGCTCTTCAGCAAAAGGCACAGGAAAGGGAAACCTTCCCAGGGCTTCAGATCAGAGGAAAGACAAGAATCCCCTCCCCCATTACTCTGAAGTGATATTCCACCTGGAGGGCCATAGAAAAGAAACAGCAAAGATTATTACTGGCATCTGGTATTTTCCAGTGCACAAAGGTCATTTCTCATCCTCCTTTCTGCCCCTTGTCTTCAGCCTTCCTGTCAGTGCTCTTATGCCCCTAAGCTAATACTGGCAGGTCTGCAAATTGCATTTTTGATCTGACCAATGAGCTAAATGATCACTGAGCTAAACAGAAACTGTCCATCTTCTATCCCTGAAAGGCCCAGCAGGTACATTCCCTCTAGAAACAGGGACAAAGGGGAGGTGTTCTTCTGAGGTGTTTCCTGAGAATGCAGCAGTGACAAATGCATTGCAAAACTACAGCATGACCTGCACCTTTTAAAGCAAGGCTCAGACAAGGTCGGTCAATGGCCAAATGAACACGCAGGAAGGGTCTTTCATACTCACTGCCCATAGAACTGCGCTTTTCCACAAGTCCATATGGCACAAGGAGGACCTCAGTCAGTAGCTCGTACCTCTCCTGGCCACCTCTGGATTCTTGTAACCAGTTTCTCAGGTGGCGGCATGACTTCAGCACTGCCCTTCCTCCTGCCTCGCTCCACCTTCCTTGAGCAGCTCCCTTGGATGCCTGGGAGCACGCTGAAAATACACATTGTGGGGAGGTGGTGTGAGCACAGGCGGAGTTTGGTCTCTGTCCTGTACTCACAAGCTGGGCAGAGACAGAGATCACCCCCAGCTGAAATGCCCAGGGCTGCATGATGTGCCCGCAGGAATGCTCAGCATGCCCAGATACAGGCTCTGTCTTGATGCGGCAAGGAGAGCAGCAGGGTCCTTTATAAAGACAGGCTCTAAGAGACACAGTTACCCCGTCCTCGCAAATGTATTAAACACTGCTCGATGGCCTCAGCTACCGTGTGTTTAGGTATGGAAAACTGATTGTTCCTGGAGACCCAGTGTCAAAGAAGGAGAAAGTGGGCAGGGGTGTAAAGGCATTCCTGCCATCGAGGGATCAGGAGTCACTGCGACATGTGATAAAAGATATTCAGAGCTACTATGAACCTGGTGTCCAGAGGAAACATCTCACCCAAACAAGCACAAGGGTCCAGGGTCACCCTCATCCATTCCTCCAAGTGTCTCACCTGCCATGAGGCGCTTTGCCCTCAGCTTTCTTCCCCTTTCCTTTCTGCATAGTCGGAGCTGTTATTTTGGCTGGAGGATATCTCTCTCTCAAGAGGAGCTGCTTGACAGGAAGATTTCCTGTAAGCAGGAGACAAGAAAACACCTCAGGATAGAATTGCAGAGACCTTTTGAAAAGGAAGGATATGCAGATCTGATCAAGCCTGTGATAAAACTGTGAGGCTTCCAGCTGATTCCTTTTATGCCTTGTTTCCTGGGTGGTCTTTGGCCCTTCCGGACACTGGCTTCTCTCTGTCTTTTAGATTTTACTGTGCAACATCATTTCCTGTGGTACTGTTTTTTCTGTTCTTTCATGTTCTATCCTAGTCACATTACGAAAAAGGAGGCTTGCTGGGATGTACTGGTGAATGATCAGAGTCTCTCTGGGGGCAACAATTTCACACAAGGGGAGCAGATCCTTGGATCTGTCTACTGATCTCATATGCCTGCAGTTCCTCTGTTGACACAGTCAACCCAAAGGCACTGTTTTGGGGATGTTTATGAGAAATTCGGAAAGAAAGGTAAGAACTCCTTGCTTTGAAAATGAAGGAAGTCTTGGCATAGGTTACCAGACTTTGTACTATCTACTCAAGGTGACTCTTCCCACCACTTGAAAATACACTGATTCCATGAAAGAGCTCAGCCCCTCCATTACATACAGCTCCAGGCACAATTTAGGATTCACATTGCCCAAGGACAGTTCTCAAGTTTGCCTCCCTTCTGCACCAACGCCTCAAAATAAGAGCAGTTTGCAGTGCACGCCAGGGCACTGAGTCCCGTGCAGATGGGGGAAAGTTTAACTTGGAGGTATCAGCTGCAGGTAGGAGTGTTGGGCTGCCCCGAGGTCTTGTTCCCTCAGGAGTCACTGGAGATTTCCCATATTGGGTAAGCAGCATCACCTCTAGTGCCTCATGCTACCTGAGACATCACACTGTCACCTTGGCTCCAATGCCCTGCCAAAGAGGACAGAGGGAGAAGACACAAACCCCTGCCAGGAACCAGCTGTTTCATTACCTTTCTTGCCACTGCACCCATCTTTTCCCATCTCTTCTTCCCGGGTCGGCTTCACAGGTGCCACGGGTGGTTTTCTAGCTGTACTCTCAAACTTGTACCTGGAAACAGGAAAAAGACACCAGTCTAAAGGGAGGGCACCACACTTCCTTTGCCCCTTGGGTGAATAATGAGGACACAGGGGCATTTGGGAGCTACTGGGAAGTCCATCTTTTTCCAAAGCAGAATAAGCAGAGTACGCCAGATGCTGGAGGAGTGCAGTAGCAAGCTGAGTGACATCGTGAAGACCTCCAGCACCTGGAGGGGCATGAGCTTCCTCATCAGGCCCTTTGAGAGCTTTCCTAGCCTTCCTATGAGAAAGCTCATTTTAACCCAGATCCTCTGTGCTGCCGTTGGGACCATCTCCCATCTCCCGTTCAATGTTCATGTCCAGGCAGAACACAATAGTCTCCTTTCCTACAGCTTTCCAGCACCATTTCTAATTCCCGTCTCACCCTCCAAATCACTTGCAGGCCCTCCCAAGCTCATGTCCATCCATCTGTAAAAAGGAACCTCCATCTCCCAGACAAGTAATGGAACAAAACACTGAGCATGATGGGAGCCAGGACAAAGCTCTCCAAAACCCCACTGGGCACACGCTTCACTTTGGCCTAGACAGGCCTCCCACAAAAAAACTTTTGACCCCAGAAAACACATTCAGGACACATTTGATTCATGCAGGTCTCACAGAAGACATGAAAATGTCCCAAGCCAGCAACTAGTAGGGACCTGCACTTTGATGCACATTTCAAAGAGTTACTCTCAGATGAATTTCTGAGCAGCCTTCACAAGCACTGGCAACACAATGCTACCAAACATGCCGTGAGAAGCTGCTCGCTTGGCCACCCAGGTGCTAAGAAGCAAACATACTCACTCAGGAAAGATGATGACCTGACCAGAATGGGTCTGAGAAGCAGCGGTTTTGGTGCCTGAGAGGACTGAATCCCTCATCTCTGGCATCTGCAAGGTGAGAGACACGTGTGAGGTGATGCTGAGAAAATTATCTCAGTGCTCACAAGGGCAGCAAACTTTTCCACTGCTCAGAGAAGAAGCTGCCTCACTGAAATGCTGAATTTTTCCATTCCCCTCAACAGCCCCTCAGTTATGAAGCACAGAAGCTGGAGAGAAATTAATGAGAGAGGGTAAGAACACTGTCAGGCTTTTTGCAAGGCTGAGAATCCAGAGACTCAGTCAGGAGACTAGGTCTTTCCTAATGCAGAAGCTGATGGAGGCAAGCACAGGAGAAGGCATTTCACTAGCTGGAGTTCCTGGCAGCTGCATTTTCCCTGCCGGCTTGATGTGGGGTTAACCCCACAGTCTCTCCTAACATTCAGACAACTGCCTCTGCACCATAGAGGCAAACAGGTAACAACTGGGAAGGCCAAACCTCTGAGGTGCGTTCAAGGGGCAGCTGCTCTGGGACCCACTGCAACAAAGGCTGGAGAAAAGGCCCTGGCCCAGAGAGTGGACTGAAAAGACACCACGGACTAGGACAGAAGGAACAGACAGAGCTGGGAAGCAGGGCTGGCCTACAGCCTGCTTGCATCTCTGCCTTAACCCTCGAGGGGCTCACCTCAGCCTGCTTTCACATCTCACCTTTCCAGAGGCACCTGAAAGACCAGCATGAAGGACAGGACTGCACAAGAGACCTGGGGAAGGGCATCGGGCTCAAATGATTCTCACTTTGACATGCTGCAGCCACGACTGCCAGCGTGCAGATGCACACATTA
This sequence comes from Apteryx mantelli, assembly GCF_036417845.1. Taxonomy (NCBI): domain Eukaryota; kingdom Metazoa; phylum Chordata; class Aves; order Apterygiformes; family Apterygidae; genus Apteryx; species Apteryx mantelli. Next base: position 6,624,049 of record NC_089997.1, read on the forward strand.
GGACAGAAAGGCCCCCTTCATGCTGGTGACACTCCAGGGCACTGGGAAGAGCTGGTCAGCACAACTAGACCAACATAGCAACAGCAGCAACAGGGGGCTGGTCCAATATGGGCCTTGGTCTGCCTGGGCCTCTGCTTCCTGCCCAGAGAGTGGGGTCAGCAATGATCCCTGCAAAAACAAACCTACACAGACACAGACCTAGAAACGCTACAGAGCAAGAGCATGAGAGTGATAAATATTCTGACCAGCTGCCATTTGGGAGAGATGAAACACACTCAGGCCCTCCAGCTTCAAAGAGAGAGGACTGAGGTCAACAGAGATTTCACAGCGATGTCTGACATCCCCACTGGTCCAGGCAAGGGGAGGAGGGATCCATTACGATTCCTCACCACAGCAGAGCTCAAGGGCATCCCATGAAGGGATCAGGCCAAGCTTCCAAAGGGACACACAGAAATATTGTTACACAGCTTAAGGGGAAAATGCTGAACTCACTGCCTTACCATCCCAGGCACAGCCAAAGGACACATGGGTTCAAATGTCATCACTAAAGGGCACTAAACCATGGCTTTCTGGAAGGAGGGAGGTCTACCTGGAAAAAACACACAAGACCTGCCCTTTCCTTGGACTTTTTTCCCTCAGCACATGGAAACACGCTCCCGGGCTGGACAAATCTTTGGGTGGACCCAGCACAGCTATTCCCAGGGTTGTCTTTGTTGCCAAAACCTCTGAATGCTCAGGACAAACTGTCTAGGGAGCTGACATTACTCTAGGCCAGGACTGTCCATGTGCCTAAACAGGTCATGGCAGGCTAATAGAACTGCAGTCACTTGTGATTTAAAAAAGGACTACAAGTAGTGCTGGAGAAATGGAAAACTTACCCCAAGAAGAACTTCTACCAGCTGCTCCGTCCCATTCAGCCTTCTCAGAAAGTCTCTGTAAAATCTCATTTTCACATCTACTCCTTGAATAACAAGCATGCCAATGTCCTTCAACACAAGGGCAACATTCTTCCCACTCTCCAGGCAGTGGGAGAAAAGATGCGTGGTCTCTTCTATGCAAGCCTCCACTGTTTTCCGAGGAACAGAGATGTCTGAGGCTATGCGAGCATACTTCAGGGGCTCGGAGAGCTTATGACCTAGGAAGCAGAAAAAGAGGAACACAGTCACTAGCGGAGCAGTTCAGCAGGCTAAAACAGAGCATCGGCAGCTTTGAGGTCTTCAAGCAAGACAGTGCTATAGAGCTGTCTTCTTTAACATCTGGTAAAGCTCCTGAAGGAATCTCATGTCATCTCTCCCTAGGAGAAGTTCAAAGTACTCTGCAAACGGATGTGCCAAGTGTACAGCAATGCTTTCTTCCCTACAGAGATTGAAAGAAAGGGCCTGGCCATCTCGTATGAACATGGGGCACGATGGCAGGACAAGGAGAGGAGAAAGGGGACCAGTTCCCAAGAGGGCGGAGTGGGTGCCAGGTACTTGTGCTCACACTCTGTGCATTCCAGGTTGGGAGACATTTAGCTGTGCCACATCACATGGTGAAAGAAAGAAGGAAAACACAAGCACTGCACTACACCCCTTCAGATCCTTCCAGCCATCCCCAGCACCCTCAGAACTGCACAGCAAACATCCCTGCTTTTGGTGCCAGACGCCCAGCTCCAAGAAGCGCCACACTGATGTTGACATCACAGAGAAGATAGTGAGTCCTTTGAAAGGAAAGACCCACTGCAAACACAACTTGGAGCTCCTGCTGCCCCACAGGCATCACCCATGTCCACTACAGATGCAGGGCTCACAGGGATGACCAGCAATCACAGCAAAGATGGCCTCTGATGGGTTTTCATACATACTATTGTCCCCATCTCCATTTCAAAGCTCTCTGCAGCTGCCTTTGACCTACTTCAAAGCAGAAGGAGAAAGGAAGAGCCAGCATGAATGCCCTTATTCAACTTTACAAGCTCCAGTGTGGCATAAACATGGACCAATGTTTTTAAATCAATCTGATGAGAAGTAGCAGCACCAATACATCTGGCATGTAGCCAGCTGTTAAACAAGTCAGGGAGAGAGGGAGTAGAATTGTAATGTGCATTATGATGACATTATAACTTAAAATTGAAGCTGTTCTCAGGACCTGGAGAAGCAATTCTAGGTTTCTAACAGTCACTGCTGAACAGCAGTTATGCACACCCCAAAGATGTCCTAAGGCAAAGCAAAACTTTCAGCCTGTCTTCTTACCAGGAGCATAGGCCTTATCATAGGTGAGGCCGTGAACCTCTGCAATAGTCTTCGAAAGACGGAACACGGGTCTGTGAACAGTCAGGAAACCATGCTTCCCAACACCAACTCGTTCAGTTACAACACCAAAGGTCCCAAGCCGAATAACTCTCACTCCCTGAAAACACAAAGCAAGAGAAGAATTATGAGGCTGGTAGCTGGACAGGCTGGTGACTTGTCAGCGCATGGGGATGGTGCTCAGTGCCCTGCCCAATCCTGCTGTACAAAGGGGACAGATGAAGCACTCAGAAAAGCTTTGGAGAAGCCTTGGAGAAGTTCTTCTGAAGAACTTTCCAGGTGTTTTCATCCCCCTCCTCTTCACCCTCTCAAAGCAGAGAAATCATCCCTCAGATCCAGAAGATCCAGAAGAAGGCTTTCCTGGGCAGGCCCACGATGACAGACCCACCTGGTTCAGCATCAGCTGCCGTACAATTTAGTCAGACACACCTTCCCAGACAGCAGCGGGCTCTGGAAAATAAGGGAAAGACACGTCATGCTCTGGGGGGGCCAGCTCACAGCTGATCAGCACATGCCTAGCCAAGGAGATGACAAGTGCAAGCATATTCGAACTGCATCCCCCTCCCCAAACACACCCCATCCCTGACAGGGGCTCAGCAGCTGAGGTGGGCACTGCCTTGAGGCTACAACCTTTATCTGCCCCCACGAGGGGTCTGCAGCTGAAACAGAGGCATTAGGACATGCAGATCCTACCATGGGACATCCACAATGTGTCCCTGAGCTCAAAGCCTGAGGGAAGGAATTACAGGCAGTGCTCGGGGTCCCAGACAGAAAGTCTTGCTGAGCTGAGGAAAAGTCTAAGGATTCCTTTCCAACCCATGTGATTCTATCTGCTTCTTCAGAGCCCAGCAGGAGCTGCAGGATCCCTCAGCCTTTTTCAGACATCAGGGCCAGCACCCAGGAGTTCTGCTGGCCACAATGGCACCTGAGCCAGAGGGGACCATCAGTGGGGGATCTGGCTGCAGCCCCCAGCCCTGTCCAGCCTCCCCCCGGCCCAGGGTTTCCACAGCCGTGTTCAGAGTTAATGGTCTCTGCGACAGCTCCCAGGAAGGAGATCCTGAAGGCCTTACCATGGGTGGGGAGCATTGGCACCACCTGCCCATGCCGCGTCCCGTGGCCAGTATCCCAGAGCTCCATCTTTGTCCTCCTTGCCCTGGGTCACCCCGCAGCAGGAGGTGACAATGAACCAGCTCCTCTCCTCCTCCTCCTCCTCCACACGTCACTGCAGCCCCGCTCTGCCCCAGCCTCCCCTCGCCGGCTCCTGCTCAGGGTTGGTGGCTCCTCGCAGCAGAGCGTTGCCAAGAGCAGCCCCAGCGCCTGGGCTCCCCGGGCCTCGCCGGGACGTGTGGGGAGAGGCCAGGACCATGCAGGAGAGGGCAGCTGTCGCCGTGACACGGGATGTCCCCTGTGACCACAGCCCATATCACAGAGGGGGCACGGCCCCCCTCGCCCCCCTCGCCCCGGCCAGGGCTGGCCCTGCAGCAGGCAGGGCTGCATGGAGCGGTCTGGGGCTGCCCCTGCCCCCACACAGGCTGGGCCACAGGGAGAATGCTGCCAGGGGTCCCAGCCGGGCTGGGTGCTGCGGCTGCGCTCACCTGACCATGGCCCCCACGTGGGAAACCTGGCTGCAAGGGAGGGCAGCAGGCACTGAGCCGCACTCGCCCCACGGCGACACAGCGCAGGCAGCTGCTGCCGCCAGGGGAGGAAGCGCTGACAACTAAGCGCACCAAAATGCCCAGCAGTGACTTGGCAGCAACCAAAACCTTCTTCTGGGCGTTTGAACCAGCGGGTCCTTCCCTTGCCAGTGAGCTTCTCCAGAAAACTTGCAGGGAACCGATGTTCAGCACCGTTAACCTGCAGACGTGTTTTGAGACCCAGTGACTGCGGCACCTCAGGGCCTGGGGCAGACGGGGACTGAACAGGGGAAGAGGCAGCGCCAGCAGAGCTGCAGGCACCAGCTCACTAAACACACGGGGATCACAGACTGCTCTGCCTGCACTGCTCTCACACCTGCACCAGCTATTGGCCTCCTCACACCAGCCCACAAACACTTAAACCAGCAGAACTGGAGGAGCGCGGGGACCCTGACGCCAGATGTGGGGCTGACCCTCGCAGAGGCAGGCAGCAGCTGCAGGGACTTGACAGCGGGTTAAACGCAAGCTCTGAAGATTTCACAAAGATGCTGCAAGAACCATCTCCAAGAAACAAGAGACACTCAGAGGTGTTACGCAGACCTCTGCTTTGAACACTCAAATCTAGGGTAGAAATGTCTAAGGAGGGGAGGAAATAAAAGATGGAAAAGCAACTCATACACCCACTTAAATAACTTTCTCCTAAAGCAGGGCTCAGCAACCAGGTCTGTAAAAACTTCTCAGCCACACACTTCCCCACTCAGCAGAAGGCAAGAGGCAAAGTATTAGATCAGCTAAGGGAAAGAGGAAGTCTTGGGAAAACTTCTACTTCAGGAACAGAGAGCAAAAGCAGTTTCTAAGGGTTTTTTCTATGTCCTTTCAAAAAGAATAGGAGACACTGGAAGGGTACTTTGGTCTTTTTTCCAAAAAATCATTTCTTTTCCACTGTTACATTCCCAAACCCAGCTGGTGCCGTCACTGGCCTGACAGGAGAAGGGGCCCAAGAGCCGGGGGCTCCCGTGGGGCCGGAGGCGGCCCAGGCCGGGCCGCGCCTTCCCCAGCAGCTGCTCGCACACACCGGGCCGCGGTGCCTCCGGCTGCCCCCTTGCGCACACAGCCGCTCGCTCTGCCCAGCCCGCGGCCCTCGGCCCTCGGCCCTCGGCCCCGGCGCGGCAGCTCCCGGCGCTGCAGCTCGAGGCTCCGGGCGGCCCCGTGCCGGGAGACACTGCCCCGCGCGGTAGCAGCCGCCTCTCGCCCCCTCCCTCCCTGCAGGGCCCGGGCAGCCCTGGCCCGGCCCCCGCCCCGCCCCTCACCGCCCTCCTCTGCGCCAGTGCGCATGCTCCGAGGGAGGAGGCGGCACTTCCGGCCCTATGGGGGCGGGGCCTGTGTGTCCATGGCCACCGCCTCTGGTGCCGCCGGCCCCGCCCTGCCGCGGCGCTGCTCTCGAGGCCGTGGAGAAGCAGCTGCGGCAGCGGCGGGTGTTGGCGGCTGCTGCGCAGGGAGCCCGGAGCGACGCTGCGGCCCGGTGTGTGCTCGTGTGCGTGGAGCCTGCGGCGGCTGCTGCTGGCTGGGGCCGGGGCCGGGGCGGAGGGCGGGGAGCGAGGGGGAGCGGCGCCGGGCTGGCCCTGGGCTGCGGGAGTTGCGCTGCAGGGGAGCGTCGGCGGGGAAACGCTGCTGCCAGGGCGCTGCTGCCACAGGGCCCTGCTCTGCCCTGGGGCCTGGGCAAGTCTGCACGAGGGGACGCACGCGCACATGACGGGAGCCCCGGGAGGCCGTGGCCTTTTGTTCAGAAGTGGGTGAACAACCCAGGGGCCATCGCAGCCTTTGGCGTTATCTGCCATGAGCGGGGGGCCCTGAAATTTTGTCTCCATCAGGAGCCCAAGAAAGGGGCTGGAGGGGGGATCCCAGAGTGTCCCTCTGCCGGGAGAGCATAGAGAAGCGCTGGAGGCTGGCCCAGAGGAGCCACCTGACCATAGAGATGGGCTGTCCCCTCCAGGTGACCATAGAGATGTGGCATGGTATGTTGCAGACTGTCCCTCTGCTGCAGAGACCATGGAGCCGGCGCTGGTGGAGCCGACCCCAGAAAGTCCCCGAGACTCGTGACCCTCCTGAACTCCCCTTCTCACCGCGCTTTCCTTTCCACCCCTTCTTCATCCCACGCTACTTCCAGTGCTACCTCCATGAGAGAAACGTGACTTGTCCCAGTTTCCTGGACGTTACGTATCACAGCAAATACAGCTCTTCCCTGTTTCTGGGGTTCGACCACAGGTGTGAAACGCTGGTGCTGGCTGACGTTCAAGATCTTTTCACAATACAAAAAGCATTCCCAGCTTTTACATTTGTGGTGCTTTTCCATGCAGACTGGGCACCTCTCTCACAAAATCCTGGACAAACCATTTAAAGACTAACAGCCAGGGCCTTGTGCTGGTCCAGATCTACACGTCAGCTTGCAGTTAGGGCATCTTATAGTTGTGCCCATGTTATCTGCAGTCTTGCAGCAGGCAGAAATGGCAATAATGCAGCTATGGAGATGTTTGTGCAATGCCTGACAAAGCTCAGAAGAGCTTCTCCACCCAAATACCTTCCTGCCATCCTTAACATGAGAGTAATGTTTCTTGTGTAAAAGGAGAAAACAGGTCTTGAGATATTTGAGACTGTTTTTTGGCTTAAATATCCCCCAGCTTTTTTGTACCCTTGGACACGATGAAGATGTGTTTAGTAATGTGTAGCAGATCCTCAGACAATGGAGTTTTGCTCAGCACAACTGTCCTGTTCATGGAACACCAACAAAACAGTGGTCATTGCCCCTACTATTTAGCTTGACTAAGTAGTGCTACTTTCTGTGGATGGTTTAGAAATGGAGGGTAGATCATATGGCACTGCCTTTGCAACCCCAGCCACTTTTATGATAAAGGATGGCAGACAGAAAGTCTGATCAGAAAACAAAACAAACAAAACAAAACTCCCTTTGACTCTAGTGGATCACTGACCCAAACACTTATAAAATCTCTGTATTTGTATTGCTTAAATCAATAGTGGGGAACTAGAAAGATGTGTGCCAAAGCTGGTCCTTCACGCTGCAACCCCAAAGCCTAAGCCTCTGTGCCCTTTGGGAACCACAAGGTGATGGAGAAGCGGGACCTCGACATCAAGACCAAGTAGCTGCAGCACCTCCAAGTCCTGCACTGTTAAAGGACGCTGGATCCAGTGGATTTTTGAATAAAGGGATTCCTCCTTCCTGGTCTGCTGGAAGGGAGACTACTGCAGTTCTCTGGTCCTGCCAGCAGCGAGGCTGGGCATGTACTTCCAAGAGGCATACACACACTCTGTACGGACATGGTCGACCACCCAAAAATCAATTCTGGCAGGGGCACAGTACCTTTACAGGCACCACGGAGACATGAGCAGCACTCATAAACATGAATGATACAAACGGCCTGGTCCTGTTCTTGCTCACCAGCTAATCAGACTCAGCGCTTGCAGGAGACCTCACACGCACCCTTGCACGGGTGTCTCTGGTAGCTGGCTGCCTTGACGTCTGCAAGCCTTCCACACATGCACTCACGCAGAACAGCGAGCACGCTCACCCAGAAAAGAGCTAGGAAAAGGATTTAATACAATGATAGGCTACACCGCAGAGAGCAGGTACACAGCCTGGCCAGACAAGGGTCCCTGCCAGCAGCTTGCTTACACATGACTGGCCCCTTTTATTCCCTCTGCCTCCATTTTCCCATGCTGCTTCTTCCATGATGCAGCTTGATCCCTCCCTTTCTCCAGCTTTCTCCCCTTTGAAATAAACAGCCCATCTCTAAGTACTTTTTTCTTCATTGGTGCCAGTTTTACTGCCTACGTACTCAAGTTTAATATTTCTGGTCCTGTTAGCTAGGTAACCTCTGGTTCATATGGTGCTTCTGATATCGTTACCTCGGTACTGCTGGTGCTGCAAGAGTCTACTTCCCGGAGGATCCCCAATACGCCAGTTATGTGTGACACTTGTCCTTTTCTCATATAACTCTCCCTTAACCACCGCTGAAATCCAGCCATCGCTCACCGTGCTGTCTGGAACTTGGCAGGGTCTCATTCTGTTCCCTGCAGTGTCCAATGATTTCTCATAGCCACTAGTTTCTCACGCCCTGTTCAGTTATCTCAACCCCGAGGCAGAGCCTAGGCGTCTGCCTGCATCCCCTAACGCTGTGTTGCCGGTGGAGCTGTGGGCCTGGATGGGAAGACCCAGGGCCACCACATCCTTCACTGTGGTGCACAAGGACCCACCCAGAGCAAGACGACTGAGCTGCCCAAGAGTGCCCAGGTGCTCTGCTGGGCTGAGCTTTGGTCACCCAAAATGCCATATCTTCCCTGGGATCCCATGTGAGGAGACGGGCTGCAGAGATGAACTGGACCCAGTTTTCCTAAAAAGAGTTCACCCTTGTAGAATTCCCTTTGGAAATGGGACGCTCGCACAGAAAACTTAAAAGAACTGTTAACAGTAATTCTGCTCCTCAGAGACCCTAACAAAATAAAATGATGATTAGAAACAACTGCAAAGGAGTAAAGCAATGGCAATGCTTTCCCTTCCCCTGTGCTTTGTTTTTCCCTGTGGACTGCAAAATAAAAGGAGAAAAGGGATCTCTGTGTGCTGATTATTTCTCTAAAAGATGCTTCCTTTTATCAATTGTACGTGCTTCTGCCCATCCCTTTGCCATGTAAAGATATGGATAGAGATAGAAGTGTAAAATAAGGGGGGAATATATAATTTCATTGACGCACAAGAAGAAAAAATTGTGATAGAAGCATACATAGTTTATTTGAAATAATTCTCAATCATGAAATACTCCTTCAACAAAGAAAAAGAAGGTAGAAAATGCCTAATTATCCAAGAAGAAATACATTCTTTTTTTTTTCCTTCAGGAGAATGCATCCTGGAGTCACCAGTGGAGATAAAGCAGGGCTTTTAATAGTGGACAAACTGACAATATGTTACGAAAAATATGCATTTTTAAGAAATCTCCCTCCAAAGTGAATAAGAAAACTATCATCTGCATGCTATCATTGACAAATCAGTGCGGCTGTCTTCATCACACTAATGAAACTGAGAAGTGTTTTATGGATTTGAATCCAATGAATTTGAACCCATTGTAGTGTCTGAGCTTAATATTCATGCTGAGCATCTTCTGTTATTCAGGGAGAGAAGGTGTTTTGCACTTTCCTCAACACCCCTTGGACATTGTCCCCAGAGTTTTCAACTAAATTCCCTGAGATGACTTATGAAAACTTCCTTGTGTCAGCGTGCACTGGCAGTCTATGTCCTAGTCCTGTGTGAGTTCAATGTTTTATTAATATTTTTTAGATTTTGTTTATAATAACCCTCTGTAACCAAGACTCGCAATTCACATTCCTTTCTTTCAACACTACAATCTAACGAGAAAATAAATCTCTGAGGCACCTGTATTTAATAGCTATATATATATGTGTGTGTGATACAATACATGATACATAATTAGAATTGCTGTCATGAAAAGCATCATGACTGGGGGAAAAGCCAAACCTTTGCACGGCCAAGGGCTTCCTTCAGGGCCAGCTTCACAGTCTTGTTTCTGAAACTGTAGATGAAGGGGTTTAAGAATGGGTACAGGACAGTGTTCAGCAAAGCTACAACTGTGTTGGTCTCCAAGGAAACCTCTTCTGTGGGCTGTGCATAGAGAACAATGCAGCTTCCGTATGCGATGGCTAAGGCAGTGAGATGGGAAGAACATGTAGCAAAAGCTTTCTTCCTCCCAGATGCTGATGGCATGTGCAGAATACAGTGGAAGATGCACATGTAGGACACCAGGATTAAACATAAGGAACCCAGCACTACAAAAGATAACAAAACGGAGTCTGCTTTCCAAAGCAGGCTGGTGTCAGAGCAGGAGAGTTTGAATAAGGGGGAGTTGTCACAAAAAAAATGCTGGATCTTGTTGGGGCCACAGAAGGTCAGCTTTGAGAGCAGGACCAGGTGGTAACTCGAGAGTGTGAAGCCTATGACCCACCCAGCACCAACCAGGTAGGAGCAGAGCTGCTGCTTCATGATGGCAGCATAATGCAAAGGTTGGCAGATGGCAACATAGCGGTCAAAGGACATGACAACAAGGAGAGCAAACTCTGTAAAACCCAGGGCAACATAGAAATAGGACTGGGTAAAGCAGCTGCTTAATGAGATTGTTCTCCTACCAGAGCTCAGAATCACCAACAGTTTGATGGTTGTGGAGGATGTGAACCAGATTTCCAGGAATGCCAGATTGCTGATGAAAAAGTACATGGGGGTTTGCAGGCGGTGAGCCACACACACAAGGAAAATGATCGTTGTGTTCCCCGTCACTGTTGTCAGGTATATGAGTAGAAGGATCAGGGAGAGAAGCAGCTGTAGCCTTTGATCAAGCCCTGAGAAACCCTCCAGGATGAACTCAGCAACCACAGTTTCATTTCCTGCTCCCATGCCCAATTTCAGTACATCCTGCTGAGACAGGAGCATGAAGAAGCAAGTGTAAGAATTTCACAGTCTCGACGGGAGGGTAGATCCTTCCTTCTTTGCTCCCTCGCTTGCTTCCTATGTAACACAGACAGAAATATTCCTCTCAGCCATTCATCACACCCTGATTTCTCTGCTTCACATTTCACTGAGAGGCCTCAGAGATTTTACTGTCTTCTTTCTACCTTTTCCAGACACTCACAAAGGATTCTTTCTCACAAGCACAGTATTGTAAAGAGGTTGTGAACTATTTCATGCCATGCCTGGGAAATTCCCTGTTCACTTTGACCTATTGCAAACATCCATCACATCTGTGTTTCAAAAGCCAACCTAATCTCCCGGCAAAAATACTTACTATTATCTGCAGATGCCAGTCCACCCATGTAGATAAGTATGTTGAAAGTTATTCCTTCTACTTTTCAGTCCTTGCCTTTTTTGACTTGGAACTTCTGTGAGGCTGTTGCTTTCAAAACAAGCCAGTACTGAGCATCTCTTCTGCAATCCCCTGCTTTCTTCCACATCTTCTTCCTCTCTGTTTCTTCAGAAGCACTGAGGAAACATTGTTATTAAATGTCCTGACCTAAATGCCTTGCTTTCCCTTTAGGGGAAGGGGGAAATCTTCTCATCTTAAAGAACTTAAAGGCTGTCCTTTTGATTATTTGAAATAGGAAGGGTCTGGAACAACAACAACAAAAAAAATACTAAGCAGGGTTGTATTTTAGTAGTTGGGCACTTTGGTTTGAGCAAGTTAGCTTCCTCCCATCTTGTCAGAGCAGAGAGAGAGAGAGAAGAACATCTGGAAGAGAGTGGTAACACTTCTTTCACCTGTCAATTACAGTCTGAGAGGACCCAGCCTCTAGAGCTCTCTCTTTGTTGACTATATAGGGACCAAGGGAAAACGAGTACAGGCACCAGCTGCTCACAGACACCTCTAATGAAGTCAGTGAAACTCACTATTTCTGTCTCCACCCTCTTAATTAATTTAGTAGCTAATTTCTTTTTCAAACCAAAGAACATGCCCAACAGAAGGAAGTCCAAAGAAAACATAAGCAATAAATACTGACCTTTTTCCCTCCACCTTTGCATTTGGTTTTAGACATATAAAGGAAAGGAGCAGATGACTCCACAGATAAGATGCTTCAAGAGTGCAAGGGCAGGAGGAGAAGATGATGGGTTTTAAGCAGTGAAACAGAGCTTCTCCACAGACTGTGTTCTTAGTCTGCTGGCTGTCACCTAAAATCATGCTTCTCCTGAATGTGCTTTCTTAGAGGAACCTGCAAAGCTGCTGAGAGCTTACAGCAAAGCAGCTTCTCTGCTCACCATGGAGGTAACCGTCTTGAACCCTTTCATCAGGCTTTGGTTGGTTCAAAGAATTTGCTGTATTCAGGCCCCATGTAGCCAAAAATGGAGCTACCATATGCAGCAGTGACTATGGCAGTGTGAGATATGCAGGTGAAGAAGGCTTCTTATGGCTTTCCCAGAGGGTATTCTCAGGACAGTGCATCTAGCGCAGGCATAAGACACAGGGGTCAGTGTGAAGGAGCTCAGCAACACAGCAGAGGAGAGAGCAAAGCTCATGTTTGAAGGTGCCCATGCAGGTTGCTCTCCTCAAAGGGATGAGGCCACAGAAGAAAGAGTCTCTTTACTGGGGACACGGGGTACCTTGGAATATAAGATGGTGGGGCTGAGCAAGGATAGAGATACCATCACCCAATAGATAAAGATGAGTGTGGAGCACAGCCAGGGCTTCATAAAGATGATACAGTGTGATGGGTTGCAAATGGCCACACAGCAATCAAAAGACATCACAACAAGCAGGTTGAACTCAGCTGTGCCCAGGAAGATGGAAAGGAAGGTCTGGAACCGGCAAGCAGCCATGGGATGGTCTTAATCTCCAAGATGAGGCCGACAAACCTTTTAGGGACAAAGGGAACCAAATATCTGGGAAGGAGAAGCTGCTGGGGAAGAGATACGCTAGGTGTGGAACTGGTTGAGCCAAATGATGGCTATCATGACCATATTCCCCATGGCAGTGAGCAGATAAATCACCCACGGCAGCATGAAGAAGAGGATTTGCATTTGAGGAGTGACTGAAAACGCCTTGAGGAAGAATTTTCCCGCTATGGTACGGTTGGGAGGATCCATTTCAGAATGCAGTCAGTTGAAGGTGTGACAGGAGTAACTAATGTCATGCATGGTGAAATTTGTCTTGCTGCCTTCATCAGCTTTCCCTTCCCTTTTCCTAGTCCTACTTTTCCTTCTTGAGGTGGGAGACCAGAACTGCACAAGGGATTCTCATTTTCTCTTTGTTTATATCCAATGCCATGAAATAAATGTTGATGCTTTTTGTATCATGAAAAGATCTTGAATGTCAGCCAGCACCAGTGTTTCACACCTGTGGTCAAACCCCCAGAAAGTATGTAGCATATTCAGGAAACTCTCAGATTAGGACCACCAACGCAAAAACCCTAATGGGGTCTGCTTTGCTCATCGCCAGTTTGAATTGCATAGGAGAGTCTTGCACATTGTCCCCGCTGAGGCCACTCATGGTTACTGAGCCTCCTTGGTGGGACGGAGTCCTGTGCAGAATGGGGAGGGGCAGTTCACAGCATCTTAGTCTGGATGGTTTTGCTCATGGGGATCTGATCCAGTCCCGTAAACTCAGGGGGAATAAATTCCAGACAACATTCCTAATTGCCACAGCTGGTTTATCCCTGCTGCGACAGTAGTCCACGCGGTGAGCCCACCATCGATGACCGTGGCAGTCGGCCAGGTTAAACTCACCATGTCCAGCACCCACTCCATTAGGGAGGGGAAACGTTTTGGTTTTGCTGGTGCAGGGTGCAGAGAGTGTTGTGCAGCCTGGGACCCTGGGGCAGAGCCTCCATCTGACCGAGCTCCTCTCTAGTAAAATGAACTGCATCTGCCCCATCATCCCACAGCCTCAACAGCCACTCTGACAACCCTTAACGGGGCTGCTGCCTGTAGCGTCCCTGCGTATCCTGCAGCTCCGATGCTTTAAAATCGCCAGGAGTTGTGGTCCCTTCAAACTGGCTGCATTCGGTGTGGTGATCCGCTGCTTTGCCACCGGCCGGGCAGCTGCCTCCCCCTCAGGATCAGTGTCTGACTCCGACCTGGGGAGTTCATTGGGGTCCCAGATATTGCCATCCCAAATATTCATTCACCACTTCTAATTTTTCAGATATACTTCAGAAAGGAAACAGATGGGTCTTTTCCCAAGTATTCATAAATGCACTTTATAATATCAAATACACCCTTTTGGATGAAAAGAAATGAAAAATGGAAAAGCTACATCTGTGATTATTATGGTATACTGAACCAGAGTCAATGCGAGTCTGTACTACTTTTAGAATGACAGTGTATGAAGCAAGAAAACATGCATTTCTGTTTAATGGTAACTTCTTTACACAACTAAAATTGGAAAGCATAAAAACAAGGGCTCAGAAGCATCATCTTCTGCAGTTGAAATATAGGCTATCTATCTGAAAAAGAAAACCCATGGAAGCTAATATCAAAGGTAATTCACAGGTGCTGGGAAATACTAAGAAAAGTGAAATAATTTTAATGTTTACAGAACACTCTGTCTTTTCTTTTTTTTTTCTTCTTTATATTCTCCATGATTTCCATCCCTTATTTGATTTGGGCTTTCCTGTCCCATGCCTAACCAAAGATATCCCAGATCTCTTGTGAAATACATATAAATGTGCAGCTTAGAGTATTAGGAGTATAAGAGGTCATCTTTCAGAAAGGCTTCCTTGGAGGAGTTTCTTGAAGATAACACTTCTGAGATCTGTCAAATCCCAAGATTTGTTAGACTAGAGGCATAGTAGCTGCCTCAATCTCCTGCTAATAAAGTCTTATTGGGGGTTGTACTACCAATAAGCATAATTGGTGCGGACTCTCTTTTCTTCTAACATGGCAGTATCCTAGAAACTCTTTGCTCTTAATTAACCATCGGAGTAACCCCCCAATCCAGTGAATTAAGGGGCGGGGGGGGGGGGTTTCTAATCTCTCCCTGCCAAAGGTCTCCCTTCCTTGGGGATCTCTGCTGCAACCCGCACACCGCACACTGCCCCAGACCCTGAAACAAGACATCCAGGGCTGACTTCCAGGAGGAGGCCTCAGAGAGCAGTTTTGACATGGTGGGACTTTTTTCTCTGGCATAGTGAACAAGGAAAAGGTCTTGCCATGATGGAGCGCTCAGAGGTCCTCTTTCGAGCAGCAGTGCCACAGTCATTACCTTTCGAAATGGGCAAATAAGGAAAACTTCCCAAGACAGAGTATTTCTTCAGAAAATAATTGGCCTCTTATAACCACTACTACCAGATGCAGATACTACAGTGAGTGATGTTTCAAGGGCTGAGAGCTTATTTTTTGTGCTGAAAATGAAGCAAATCATAACATTCCTTTTGGACCCTGAAAATAATCGCCTGATGCTCAAGCACTTTCCTGTAAACTGGCAGGAAATATATGAAGGGTCATAGCTGAGAATCAGCTTGCAAAGTTGAATTTTTTTTATGCAAATAACTCTGCAAGGCCCCTCAGTATTATGGTCCTCACCTTTCCACATGCTCCTCTCTTCCCTAAGGGAGTCATTTCTAGCCTGACAGTTCAGGTGTCCTTCTCAGCTGAGCACATTTTGCAATGTGTCACTAGGTTGTTGGAGGCCTGCAGTTTCTGAAATTCTTGCCAGGATCTCCAGCCAGGATGCTAACTAACCCAACCCCCTCATTCAGCTGAGCACATACAACTGACCTCACTATCATCATCCAAGCCATGTGCCTGCTGCTGGTCTATGAGCTGCTAAGGCAGGAGTGACCTCACATGCACATGGCCCAGCCATGAGGCTGCTGCTAGCCTATCAGAGGCTGAGTTAGAAGTGACCTCCCAAGCAAGAACACAAGCCTTGTCCATCAGAGAAGAGGAAAGGCCATCAGCAGCCACGTGGGCTTGGTAGATGATTGTAAGGTCACCTCTATCTGAGCAGCTGATAAGCCAGCACTTGGCTAATGCTTGGGGCAATTGTTTGTGAGGTCACTTCTGCCTGAGGACCTGATAGGCCTCCAAGCAGCACAGGGCTAGGATGTTGATTGTGAGGTCATTCAGAACTGAGTAGCTGATAGGCCAGAAACAGTTACATGGCTTGGATGGTGACTGTGAGATCACCTCCATCTCAGCCTCTGATAGGCCAGCAGCAGGCCCATGGCTCAGGTGATGATTGTGAGGTCATTGCTGCCTGAATACCTGACTGGATGGAAGCCAAGACCATGCTGAGGTCATTTCCATAAGGGCAGGTGAAAGACCAGCAGCAGTTCCATTGGCTTGGTGGGTGATTATGAGGTCAGTTGTGTCTGATCAGCTGATAGGCCACCAGGAAGCTGATGGCTGGGGACATTTTTGTGAGATCAGCTGTTTCTCAGGAGCTCATAGGAGAGTAGGAGGCCCATGACCATAAGGGTGAAAGTGAGGTCACTTCTGTCTCTGCAGGCGATGGACCAGGAGCAGGCACATGGGTGGGAAAGTGGCTGTGAGGTCACTTCTATGGGTGAAGCTGATAGACCAGTACTTGACTCCTGTCTGCGGTAAGGGATTGTGAGGTCCTGTGTGCCTGAGTACCTGATAGGCCACCAACAGGCACAGGGCTCGGATGTGGGTTTTGTGGTCACTCCTGTCTCTGGTGAGTGCCACTTGCTCTGTACAGAGGGTGAGGAGTGGCATGGACAGCCCAGGGCCGTGAGTGGTTTTGGGCCACTGGACTCTGTGCAAGACACAGAAATATCTTTTTTAATGGTGCAGGCCTGATAATACCAGAGATATTTAGAAAATGTCAATAAAAAATGAAAGAAGAGAGAAATTAAGAAAATGATCTAAAGGGAAGAAATGTTTTGTTACACTTTCCAGCTTTTAAATATTTGTGTTCTTATTGTCTTTCTTTGCTTTGTTGTCTTTTTTCTTAATATCCTGGTCTTTTCTTTTTTTTTGAAAAGGAAAGTGATTTCCAGGATTGGGGTGGGATGCAATCACAGGGTCACCGATGGCTGGTAGGTTCCCTGGTCTCCTCTGCCCAGCCTCCATCTGCAGCTCCAAGGGGTTCTAGTCTCCCGCAGGTCCCCTGTGAGAGCTGCCAGGCCCAGGCAGGTACCTCCGATACACCAGGACCTCTCCAAGTGCCACTGGATGCTTGTGGTTAGAACAGAGCTCTGCCTGAAAAGGTGAAGAAGAGTTTTCAACATTTAAAAAATATGAACACACTTTCACCAGCTAAAAGGACTGACTACTTTTAAAGTCCACTTTTCCCATGATAAAATCATGGAAATGTTCAGGCAGGGTGTGAATCTCAGGAGAAGAAATATTGATCTGCCCCTGAACTTGTGTTACCACCGTTCTGCCTATTATGCTGTGGATGTAATCTCCGTAATTTCTCACATATTTTCACATGTCATGATTAAATTGATCCTTTCTAAACGCATCTTTGCATTAGACGAACTGGACATATCTTAGTCTTTATCCTTCTGATACCTCTCAACTCTCCAGTTGCTGCTCTGAGCTTCAGGGAGTCTGAAGCTTGCCTCGTCTTTCAGGACTCTCATTGTCTCTTTATCCAGCTCCTCAGTTCTGTTTCTATCTATCCTTTCCTAGCTATCTGTCAAAAAACACTTCAAGGAGGGTTATTCCTTGTGGAAAGTGGACCTCACTGGAGATAGCTTGGACTTAACATACAGTTGCGGAGTGTATTTGACTTTTTATTAAACTGTATCATGTTTTATTTTTGCTTGTTTGCAATTAAGAAAAATCCTCCTGTGTCTGCAGCTAGTTGTCTAAGGAAAGCAGGTGGGAATTGGTGCGTAGGAGCTGTAACATTCAGCTACAGACTTGAGTGGAAAAAGGTTAGGTTTTAACAGGAGTGAGGTAAGTCCCCAGTGGCTGATGAGAGAAATGGCAGGGTTGGGGAAGTGAGGAGGAAAGTTGGCCATACAGGTCTCATATTGAAAATACTGTTTTTCCTACAGCTCCGGACATCATTAGGACACCCTCTGGGTCAGTAAGAATTGGAGAATGTGGATATCACTTATTCTGTAAGCTGGAAAATAAAGAAAGCTTAAAAAGCAGAAATCCTTTCTTTCTCAGGTGTTCATTGAAATCTTGCTCTTGTAAATACATCCCTGAATCCTCTCCAATTAGCCACACAAGAATTGAAGAACTGAAGAAAATTATGAAGAGTGACATGCTTTGTTAGGGCTTTCTGCATTTTAATGGCCTCTCAAGTGTATTTGGTGCTGAGTCCATGAACCTCAGCTACTGAGAGGAGACTGAACAAGCCTCTCAAGAAGTTAAGGTCAGAAGTAAATCCCAAAGTTTTCTGGAGTGTTAATGGGTCCCACTGAGGGTTGTTACCAAAGAAGGCTCCCCAGGGGCTGATGAGAGCAGAAAGTTGGAGGCAGTTATTGCAAGTAGGCAAAGGCAATGTGCAGGTGGCTCTGATGCCAAGTAAACCTGGATGAGTTTTGTCAAGCAGAATGGCCAGGCACTGACACCCAGCCCTGGGTAGGGTGATCCTTTCCCTCACACTTTGCTCAGGGCTCTTCCTGGGGGCAGTGTGCGGGTGGGGGTGTGCAATGCCAAGTGCAGGACAACGATACAGCACCTCCTGAGTCCCCGGGGACAAGAAGGCAGCGAGGTCACAGTGCTTTCAGGAAGGATCTTCTTGAGGGCCTCAGTGGCAGGGATAACAGTCATAGCCAAGAGGACAAAGAACTCATTTTTGCTGGCATCTTTCAGCCTTGGCAATGCCCATGGCTGTCTCCACCACAGGCTGTCCTACGCTGTCCCACGCCTGTGTCTGTTTCCCTGCAGACTGCAGACACCCAACATGCTTTGCCACGTTGTTCTCACTCATGGATCTCCCTACCTCTACTCGTGTCTCTCTGTCCTCACTTGGTTTTCCTTGAAACACAAAGCCAGGGGATGATCACAGACTCCCTCTGGGTGACCTGTAGCACTACAGCACTATCCTTCAAGTGACATTCCCTTTTCCTAATGTTACATCTGAACCCCACAAACTGCTGTTTGTGGCTGTTTCCCCTTCTCATGCTGTTTCCCACTACCAAGAAAAGCTCCATTATCTCTGAAACCACCCTTCAAGCACTCACAGGCTCCTACTCTCCTGTCCTTCACCTCCACTTCAGCAGGCTAAAGAAGCCCAGGTCCCCCAACCTCTCCTCATGGGCACAGTTATTCCTCCCTACTCACAGGACTTGACACTTCTCTTGTAAATCTTCATGAGATGTCTGTTGTCCAAATCACCCAAGTCTCTTAAGGGCCTTCAGGACTGCAGTTCCTCTGTGTCAAAAAAAAAGGAAAAAACACAAAACACAAACCAGCACCCATGGGAAAAGCTATCTTGAGGGCCCTCTGCCAAACTCACTTCCAGTTACCAACCTCTTTCTTCTTCTGGGGACCCAAACTGGATGCAGCATTCTAGATGTGGTCTAAAGAATACTGACTAGAGGGGGATCATCATTTCCCTCCACCTCCTGGCTGTGCTCCTGCTCATACAGCCCACAGTGCTTTTTGGCCTTCTTTGCTGCCAGGGAATGATTCTGGCTCATATTTTGCCTCCTGTCCACCAGGACCCTCAGGTCCTTTTCCACAGAGCTACTCCCCAGACACTCAGGCCCCAGCTTGTAACACTGTGGGGTGTTGGTCGATCCCGGGTGCAAGACCTGGTGTTTCTGCTCGCTGAATTCAGTGAGGTCTCTGAAGCTTATTCCTCCTGCCTGTCTAGGTCCCTCTGAATGGCAGCCCTCAAGCATATGCCTAGTCTCCCCCTTTCAGCATGGCGAGTGTTGCCTCCTCCGTGCCATTAATAAAGATGATAAACAGGGCAGGTTCGTGGAGAGATCAGTGGTGCTCCACTGCTCTCTTGGCTCCAGGAAGAGTACTGCCCATTCGCCACTGCCCTCTGAGCTTCATCATCCAAGCAGCTTTTTACCTATCTGGTTGTCTGCTCCTCTAGACAGTAAGGTTCTAACTTGCATACAAGAATATTGTGGGAGACAGTGTCAAACACCTTGCTAAAGTCCAGATTAAAGTCATTTACTCTTCTCCAGCCACAGATACAGTTATTTAATCATAGAAGTCAGTCATGCTGGTGAGGCATAGTATACCCTGGGTAAATCCATGCTGACTGTTCCCTATCACCTCCTTCTCCTTCATGTGCCCAGAAATGTGATCCAAGAGGATTCACTTCATGACATGCTCCTCACCAAAGAGAGGCTGAACTGCCTGCAGCTCCCCAGGTTGTCCTGTTGGCCTTTTTTGAACATGGATGTAACATTTGCCTTTCTCAAGTTATTGGGACCTCGCCCAGTCTCCACAACCTTTCCAAGATGATAGCGAGTGGCCTTGCTATGACAGCAGTTAGCTCTCACAGCAGCCTCATATGCAGCCCATCCAACCCCACTGACTTGCATAGTTTGAGTTCTCACAAGTAATGCCTCACTAACCCTCATCTACTGTTGGTTGCTTTTCTCCTCAGGAGTCCTGATTCCAGGCACAACAGCCTGGGAGACCTTGTTTGTGAAAACTGAAGCTAACCATGCATTGATTTCTTCAGACCTATTTGCATCTGCTGTTACTACATTCCCTGCCCCATTCAGCAGTGAGACCACCTTCTCCTTTTTCTTCTTACTGAAGCAGTAGCAGCTCATCCTCATGCCCTTGACATCCCCTGCAAGTGTCAATGCTAGGGAAGCTTTGTCTTCCCTAAGACCATCTCTGCTTCGCTGGACAATATTTCTAAATTCCTCCTTTGCAGCCTCTCTCTCCTTCCCATTTCCATTCGCTGCCTTATTGCCCTGGAGTTCAGGCGTGAGTTCCCTGTTTAGCCAAGCTGGTCCCCTGACATGTCTACTAGCTTTACTGAGTATCGGGACGGACCATTCTTGTGCTTGGTGGATGCTGTCTTTAAAGGCCTGCTGGCTTTCCTGGGCTCTTCAGAGCTGCCTCCCATGGGATTCTCTACCAGGCCCCTGAAGAGGCCAAAGTCTGCTCTTCTGAGGGCCAGAGTCTGTACTC
Organism: Apteryx mantelli; assembly: GCF_036417845.1. Classification (NCBI taxonomy): domain Eukaryota; kingdom Metazoa; phylum Chordata; class Aves; order Apterygiformes; family Apterygidae; genus Apteryx; species Apteryx mantelli. The sequence continues at coordinate 6,644,571 of NC_089997.1, forward strand.
TGCTGCTGTCCTTCCTCACTCCCTTCAGGATCTGCAACTACACTACTGGTCACTGTAGGCAAGGCAGACACTGACTTTCTCATCCCTGCTCAGTTCCTCTTTATTTTCAATTTCCACATTCAGGAAAGCATCACCCTTCTTGGCCCATCTGGCAGATGTGCTAAGAAGTTGTCCCTGACACCTTCCAAAAACCTCCTGGACTCCTTGCACTCTGCTGTTTGTCCTTCCAGTGAATGTCCGGGAGATTAAGCTCTCCCCATAAGAACCAGGGCCTGTGACCCACAGACTTCTTCAGGTTGCTTGAAGGAGATTGCATCCACCTCCTCAGCCACATCAGGTGGTCTGTAGCTCCCATCATAACGTCACCCTTACTCTCCGGCTCACTAACAAGCTCTCACACAGCTCCTTGTCCATCCCAGGGAAGAGCTCCATACCTCCGAGCTGCCCCTTCACACAAAGGGCGTCCCCCCTCCTCGTCTTCCCTCACAGTCTCTCCTGAAGACCTTGTACCCGACCAGCATAGCCCTCCAGTCACGTGAGTGACCCCACCACATCTCAGTTATTCCAACCATGTTTCAGTCCTGTGACAACTTGTGCATCTCCATCTGCTATTGTCTGTGCCCCAGGCTGCATTCATATGCAAATATTTGGGTCGCAGAGCCTCAGGTGTGGCACACAGTGTAGATTGCTCATGGTGAGCCATGTTACCAAGAGTTAAGGACACCGTATGTGCAATGGCCCACTTCAGTGCAGGGACATGCTGGCATAGATAGCAGGTGGCAATGTAATGGTGAAAGGAGGTTCCCACTAAGGGAGCAAACCCTGCAGTACCTGAGGCCAGAGGAAAGCAGAGCTGGGCTGTGCAGAAATGGCAGGAAAGGGATTTGCTGCCTGAGCTGACTTTGTAGCTCCACAGGGCCTGTGACAGAGGTCAGGTGATCTCCAGGAAGGACAAGGTGCCAGTGAAGAAGTCCCTGGGCCTGGACAGCCTGTGATGCAGCCATCCTGTGGAGATCATTAGCACAGTCCCTGTTTTTATCATCTGGGATGAGAAGAGGTTCAGGAGTAGGAGATCTTGAAGGGTTTGAGAGCACAGAAACTACAGCGGAGTCCTTGGTGTGATGTGCCTCCCATTTATGCAGCTGCTTGGATGTAGATGGGATGGACTTTGCCTAAAGGCAGTGGTGGCATTCAGTTATTTGGGCACAGGTAGGAAACCGGAGAGGCCCTGGGGCACTTGCCCAGCAACCACTCCAAAAGGACATGGCTTTCCTGTAGGTCCCATGCTGGATCTGCTAGAGACGTGTGCTTGTGCTGGACACCCCAGGCATCTGACATGGCCCTGCCTATGGCTGATTTTTATGTCATTAAATCAAGGCTCTGCACTGAATTACATGAACTGTTTGCAATGTAGAGATGTGCATGAGTCTCAGCTTCCTAGTGAGTGGAGCTCTAGGAGCAGTGGTAGGCATCGAGTGTCATTTCAGATGGCCAAGAAAATTCCCCACCTGGCCCCAACCTCATGCTCTAGAAGGAGGCAGGTCTCCTGGTTGCTCCATCAGAGCAAGCAGACCCTGGCACATGCCTTGCACCACCTCTGTCTCTTCAAATGTCACCAGGTATTTGTGTGTGAGCAACTGACTCCCATCCTCCATCTCCACTGATTACAATGGGAGCTTAGACAAGGCACTCGCATGCAGACATCTCTGTTGTGCACACTTCAGCTTTGGCAAGGGCAATCCCACCTCCTGTGTGTTTGTGGAATTCATGGGAGGGATCTGAATCCCACTCCAGCCCAGGGGTATCTAACCCGGCATGAGATGTCCAGATTGACTCATCTGAATTAACACCTGAACCATAGGTAAATGAACTCTCTTCTTGTCCCTGTCTAGGTGTCCTGCCTAGTAAAGAGGTGGGAATAGGATCTTCCGGAGTGGGACATTTCCATCTCTCATAGATAATCATCTTCTGACGAGACAAATTGCAATGCTGGGACCAGTCTCTCTTCACTGTGTTGAGAGAGACATCATAGATGATTATTTTAGTCTACCTCAGTGAACATTTCCCAAGAGGAGGGAGTGCAAAGGAGAAATGAAGTCACACCTTCAGCTAGGCCACTGTTCCCGAGTGGGGCCAGTCTACTGGGACAGAGGGAGCTCATGGCAACAGGTCAGCACTGCCGAGAGACAGCTCTGTGCAAGAGCATCTCCTCTGCAGAGAGCAGCAGGGCTCCAGGCACTGCCTGCTCTTGCTGATGTGAGATGGGAGAAGACAAAGAGAAGCCAAAGGCAGTGTGGAGTGGGAGGAGAGAGGAGAGCTCACGGAGGGAGAAATCTTCACAGCCCCTGACACAGTAAGTCTCTGGCTGTAGAGCAATACTACTGGAACTTCTGGAGGGGTCTTCTAAACCCATCCCATCCCATGACTGCTCGGTTCTTTAGGATGCTGTCTTCTTGAGTGCAGAGGAGGAAGAGGTGCTTCTAAAGCAGGGATTCCCAGCCACACCACCACAGGGACAGGGCATCCTGCTACCTTCTTGCCGGGATGCTGCAGGGGTGTGAAGCCAGCGAGTGCACCCAGGTCTGCCCAGGGCTGTAGTTCAGAGCAGTGTCCCTGTGCCCCAGGTGCTGTGTCTATAGTCTATAGACAGCACCAGCTTCCCCTTTGCTGGTCTCATCAGCGTTTATCTGCCCTGCTCCTTAGCACCTCCAAAAATGGGAATGCCCCTGGACAGTGCCCTGCTGCTGGGAGGTTTCTGCAGGGCAGAAGTGAGCCCACTGGGGAAGGTGTGGGCATTGCAGGGACTGACCATGACTTGCCCAAATCCATCCTCCCATGATGTTTCTAGAAGCAGTTCCCTCTCATTCACTGCCCAGCTCTGATGCCTGGAGCTGTCCCTGCTGGGAGATATTTCTCTGTCCCAACGTCTTTTTCCTGGTTGTTGCTTACAGACCCCATGCTATGCTCTGTGCACTTGGTTCTGCCCTACAGAAAGCTCCCACAGGCAGGGCACTGTCCAGGGGCATCTCTGTGCTTGCAGGTCCTAAGGAGCAGGTCAGACAAACCCTCATGAGGCCAGAGAAGGGGATGCTGGTGCTGTCTGTAGGCTTCAGTGCGGATGAAGGGACTTGCTGTGTTTTTTCTCAGACCTTTTGATCTCTCAAAATGATGGGAGTGCTCAGCTGCAGTTAAGACACTAACCCTGTGTGTCCTGCATGGTGTGGTCTTCATGGCAGTGAGAAGTGCCAGTCCCTTTCCAACCCATGAGGCTCCTGGCAATGCATTTCATCAGGTTGGGTAACCAGCTGGCTCTCCTTTAAGGAGAGTCTGCCTTTGGACCCTTGACTGTTTCTCTGGGGTGATCTGCCAACTTGGAAGCTGCCCTCCAGCAGAGCACAGCTTCCCTGTAGCATTTCTGTGATATGTGAGTCAGATACACTCTTCACTCTCTCCATCTCTGGGCTGAGAGAGAAGAATTTGGAAATCTTCACTGTGAAACTGAACAGATCTGCTCTCAGCTCAGTCCGCTTTCTTTCTCAGAGGAACTTGTGAGTGTGATTGTCCTTTAGCTGAGGGAGGTGCAAGTGCAGCACAGCGAGGGGAAAAACTTATTGACAGACCAGATCCTGTGACTCTGTACAAAGTCACAGCGAGACCTTTATTTCCCCTTGGGATGCACAAGTGCTCATGCTGAGAGCAACTGAAATGCCAAAGATTTCTACCCCGTCAGAGAATGCTCCCACAGTAAGATGGAGGCACCTAAAAACTAAATAAATATATAAACTGACCCCTCCACTGAAGATCATTTTCTGAAGAAAATGGGTTTCAAAATGTGGAACAGCCCTTTCACATAAGGAGTGGACGTAATCTGCTGCAGGATGTGTGCATCAGAGCTAGTCACTTCCCATTCCCACTGCAGTGCCTGGAGAAAGGGTACAGATGGTATACTGACATGAGAACAGAGTCTAACTCATTGGAACAGAGACGTCTAGAAAGTGTGAGGTCACCCCCTGCCTTCACTTGACTGCTTCTCTCCCTTGCTAGAGTGTGCAATGGTGTGACTGGTTCAGCTACAGACACCTCTGTTCAAGAGGGCAAGGCTGGGGGAGATGAAGCCCTCACGAGGGTCTTCTCTTTCCGAGACAGCTGGCATGAGTGCTGCATTCACCTCTCAGTATGGCAAATACAGAATAGTCCCACTGGGTCATTGCACCAAGTTCCCTCTGCTGAGCTCACGGCACCAATCCCCAGGTATCCCACCGAATATCTGGGACTGTTTGACACCTCCATTTACACCCCCGGCAGAGCAGAACGGGCTCTTCTGGAGACCACGGGCAGGGGCCCCTGCTCAGCATGGCACACACAGCCAGCACAAACAGAGCTGAAGCAAGGATTCTGAAAGAAGGTGAAGGACAGAGGAAATGTGTGTGTGTGTGGGGGGGGTACTATGAGAAATGGAATAGGTTTGGCTCAGAGAAGCCTGCTCTAACCTGGCACTGTCTTTTCCTCCTTGGATAGACTCACATGCCCAGGGGGAGCAAATGTTCAACAGCAGCTCCCTCAACGAGTTCCTCCTCTTGGCATTTGCAGACATGCGACAGCTGCAGCTCTTGCACTTCTCCCTCTTCCTGGGCATCTACCTGGCTGCCCTCCTGGCCAACAGCCTCATCATCACAGCTGTAGCCTGCGACCACCGCCTCCACACCCCCATGTACTTCTTCCTCCTCAACCTCTCCATCCTTGACCTTGGCACCATCTCCACCACTGTCCCCACATCCATGGCCAATTCCCTCTGGAACACCAGGGCCATTTCCTACTCAGGATGTGCTGCCCAGGTCTTTCTGTCTCTCTTCCCGTTGTCAGCTGAGTGTTCTCTTCTCACTGTCATGGCCTACGATCGCTTTGTTGCCATCTGCAGACCCCTGCACTACGGGACCATCATGGACAGCAGAGCCTGTGTCAAAATGGCAGCAGCTGCCTGGGCCAGTGGTTTTCTCAATGCTGTTCTGCATACTGCAAACACATTTTCAATACCACTCTGCCAAGGCAATGTTGTGGAGCAGTTCTTCTGTGAAATTCCCCAGATCCTCAAGCTCTCCTGCTCAGACTCCTACCTCAGGGTAGCTGGGGTTCTTGTGGTTAGTATTTGTTTAGCTTTGGGGTGTTTGGTTTTCATTGTACTGTCCTATGTGCAGATCTTCACAGCTGTGCTGAGAATCCCCTCCGAGCAGGGACGACACAAAGCCTTTTCCATGTGCCTCCCTCACCTGGCCGTGGTCTCCCTGTTCATCAGCACAGGCTCGTTTGCCTACCTGAAGCCCCCCTCCATCTCCTCCCCAGCTCTGGATCTGGTGGTGGCAATTCTGTACTCGGTGTTGCCTCCAGCAGTGAACCCTCTCATCTACAGCATGAGGAACAAGGAGCTCAAGGAGGCACTGAAGAAACTGATTCAGCTGGTACTATTTCAGCAGCAATAAGCTGCCCACCTCTCTTTACTCAGCTCTTGTGCTTTGGGTGGTCTGTCTGTGATAATCGTGTTTGTACTCAAATGTTTGAATTCATCCCATGTCTGGAGAAGAGTAAAGGAGCAATTGTGTGCTTGGGGGGAAGAATAAATGAAAACTTCTTTCTACATGTGTCAACTCAGGGCAGGCTGCTCCACTGCTGGAGCAACTGGAGTTGCTTGAGGAGCCCTGCGGCCGGGACTCTTGTGCCCTCCTGGGGAGGGGGGCTGGCACAGAGCAGCTGCCTGTAGTCCAGGTTAAGGTCTCCCAGACAAGAGAGCAGTGGAGACAGGGTGACACCCCTCTCCTCAGGGTGCCCCCCAGGAGCTGCTGTGCCCTTCAGGAGGGCTGGGACTTTGCTGTGAGTGCCCAGAGCACTGCAGCACCCTGCAGCGGGCACTGCTGCGGGGCCACCTCTGGAATGGACTGCTCTGCCGGGCTGGAGTGGATAGGGGAGGTGGGAAGAGCTGGGGAAGGGCTGGCTGGGCTGATCCATTCTTTGATCCTTTAAGGAGAAAATGTTTTTCTTTTTTTCAAGTGGAATGTCCTGTGTTTCCACTTGTGCCTGTTGCCTCTTGTCCTTCCACTGTGCATCTTCTAGCAGAGCCTGCCTCTGATTTCTTGATATCCTCCCATTTGGTCACTGTAAACAGCAGCAAGGTCTCCCGGGATCCTTCCCTTCTCCAGGCTCAACACACCCCGGTCTCTCAGCATCTCCTAATGCCTGATGGGCTCCAGACCAAAACCATCATTCTGGCCTCTGCTGCTCTCACTCCCATCTGTCACCATCCTTCTTGCCTGGGGGAGCCACAACTGGACATAGCGCTCCACATGCAGCTCACAAGTGCTGGATGGAGGGGCCTCCACCACAGGCTGCTCCTCTGCAAAGGGCAGAAACCCCGATGTTCCCAGCATGGAGCTGACATTGAAGCAGCATCCAGAACTCGGCCAGCCCCAGAGGCCTCAGCCCTCCCCAGCCCAGCAGTGGGGCCCCAAGCAGGCCTGCTTGCCTTCTCTCACTGCCCTCCACACTCCTGTCCCCTCCATGCTCTGTCCCAGCCCTGGTGCTGGCCAGCTGCCCTGGGCTGGGGCACCTCCAGCCCCCCAAGAGGGGGAAGGGGCAAGGGGGGAACAGGCTGGGGGGAGGCCAGCATCCCACTGCCAGGCTGGGGCTGGATCCCTGGCATAAGGAGAGGTGGGGATCAATACAGGGATCATTAACAGTATGGGCACAGGATGTAACATTGGTCGCAATACACTGGTAGCTTTGGGGGAAAAACCTTTAAAGATATCGTACTCGTGATGTTCAGTAAGGCCGCTTTCCACTTTTACTAACAGAATGTGCTCATTATTATCATATATCATTGTTCCTTTTCTTTCTTCTAAGCATGTTCCCGTTTTAGACAGATGTTGAGTAACCTTGGTGTTTTGTTTGCCAAAGTTGTTGAGTTGAGGGAAGGTTACTCCAAGTGTTACTGATGTATTAAATGGTGCAAAAATAACACACCGTCTGTTCAGTCAAGTGAGAAGTTAACCAGTAAGTCTGCCTGGCGATTTGGTCAAAAATATAAGTCACATTACTATGGCAAATGCTGCTTTTCATGTCTGTAGTACCCATTTCACTCTACTGCAAAACCGTGTGCAGCTTCCCGTCCAGTGTGTTATTACATATAGTTACATATATAGACATAACTTAGTGTAACATTATTGCCTCCTATCAGTCCTTGACCTCGTGCTATTACAGCTGGTATTCCTCTTGTTACCGTAGTTTTAAAGATGGGTTGCGACTTACCTTCAATACTCAAGTTCTCCCATGGGCCATGTGAAAAGGCAGAACCTGTGAGAGACAGGTTTCAGGTGTCTGTTGCAGTTATCAGTGTTCCCACAGTGAGAAGGTAACACCACACTTCACTGCAAGAGAAGACACTTAGGTCTTGGACATCAGCCAAGCCTTGCTTATGGTTCACTTGCTTCCTTTAGTGTCTACAGCATCCCATACTCCTTTTGCTCTGTAAAACAGCAGGGTCACCCAGACTGATCCCTGAGTTGGGTGTTTAACCACAATTTCATCTACAGAACTTTGAGAGAGTTTCACTTCTGTTTCAACAGGAATTCATGACGCAAACGCCTTATCTATGAGACTTCCCATGGGTGTTTGTCACTTATTTAGCCAACCTCCCACAACCGGGATCCCCACTTAGAAGTGTTCTACGAGAGAAGAGTTACTCTGGTGTAGCTGTTGTTTCCGTTGTCCTTTCCATCTTTCTACTACCCCACTACATTGAGATCAATACAATAGGTGGAAAGTCTGCCAAACTCCATTTGAAGCACACCAGGTTTGCACTTCTTTATTCTTCAGATGTGATCCATTGTCAGGTTGTATTTCTCTGGGAAAGTAGCAAGCCACTGGTTCAAACCAGCACTGCTTGCTAGACCACTTGCAGCTCTGGTAGGGTGCACATTCCCTGTACCGATAATTATTTCTACTCCTGTAAGGATGCATTTCCAGCCTTCAGGTGGAATTTCCAGCCTTCACAAACCACAAACAGCATCCATGGGCCTAACAGCAACCTATCAGGCACTGAGCCACAAGTGACCTCGCAACCACAAGCAGCAGCCATGGGCCTAGCACTGGCCTATCAGGCACTGAGCCACAAGTGACCTCACAACCACAAGCAGCAGCCAATTCCTGCTTCTGGTCTATCAAGTAGTGATGCAATAGTTACCTCACAGTCAATTCCAAAGCCGTATGCCTGAAGCTGCCCTACAAGTGTCTGGGTCACAAATGACCTCACAAGCTGCTTGGGTATTCAGTAATGAGGCACAAGTGACCTCACTATCAGCCTTGAAGCTATCAGCTAGCTGCTCGCCTGTAACATACTCAGGAAAATGTGACCTCACAAGCACAAAGAGCAGCTGTGTCCCTGCTGCTGGCCTCCAAGGTACTCAAGGAGAAGGAACCTCACAATATGCCCCAAAACCATGCTCCTACTGTTGCCCTACTACATACAGAGGCAGAAGTGAGCTCAGAAGCAAAACAGCCACAATGTTCTTGCGGCCTGCCCACCACACAAAGGCACTCAGGAGATGCTGGCATCTATTATAAGGGTCTTGGACTCATCCTATATGGCACCACAACCTTTAAGGAAAAGGAGGGGGCACAACAGCATTTGCTGAGTGGGTTGGCAGTAACAGCAGCTGTGGGACGCGGAATTTGCAGCTCAGCAGAGGTACCAGGAGGTGAACCCACACCCCAAGTCACCCAGGCAAGCCAGGCGCATTTATGGAAGCCTTCACATCCATACGTAGCCTCATCTCATTCACTTGCAGCTGCTTTCACAGAGGGCTCACGATGTTGGCCAAGATGTTGACAGGTACAGGGACACACCCTGGCACCCTGCCTCCATCCTCAGGGGCTCTAGGACTGCACTGGGAACCTCATGAGTGGAGCAACCTAGAAAGAAAGAAAGAAAGAAAGAAAGAAAGAAAGAAAGAAAGAAAGAAAGAAAGAAAGAAAGAAAGAAAGAAAGAAAGAAAGAAAGAAAGAAAGAAAGAAAGAAAGAAAGAAAAAGAATCGGAGTGTTACTGTCAGTTCTGCTGGTCTTACACAGTTGCAACAGTCAGGGGCCAATGTCTCCCCTCTATGCTGAGCTGTATTGGTGAGAGCACAGCCATCAGGGCCACCAAGACTTTTTACCCCTCTTTTTGGCACAAGGGAGACCATGTCTGCATACCAGCTCCCGTTTGGGCTCTCCAGTTCTGCAAAGGCACTAACACACAGCAGGGAGTCCAGCACAGGGAAACCAAGATGGTCAGGGGCTGCAGTGTGGGGCATATAAGGAGAGGCCGCCAGAGCTGGGTTTGTTCAGCCTAGACAAGAGAAGGCCAAGGGGCATCTTCATGCTGTGCACAGCTGCCTTATGGAGGGCACAGAGAAGACGGAGTTGGATTTTCTTGGACGTGCACACTAATAGCATGAGAGGCAACAGGGACAAATTGGACAATGGGAAATGCTTCTGAGATGTTAAGAAGAAACCTTTTTCTCTGTGGGGGTGGCCGAACTGCCGCACAGGGATCAAGAGGTTCTCAGATCTCCATCCTTGGAGAGAATCAAAACTTCACTGGAAAAGGCCCCAAGATACCTCCTCTACTGGCACCTGCCTTGAGCAGGGCATTGGAGCCCTGCTACCTCCAGATGTCTCCCCCATTGCAGCCTCAAGGAATCTGCTATTTGGAGACTCTTGCCAAAGGCACCAGCAGCTTTGAAGATGCCACCTCCACAGCTCACCAAGGACAGGTGTCTCAGAGCCACCCATCGCCTTCAGAGGCCTGACTTCTTGTGAGGGGGCATCTCCCCTGTCTGCAAGGGTCTGTGTAGGCATAAAGTGCAGAAATGGCTCTGACTGCTTTGATTAACTACCCATCTCTCTGAGGGATCGGAATGGATTAGCGTCTGAGATGGGAAGATGCAATAAGGGTCCAGATTCAACAGAAAGCCTTTAAGGAGGGAGAAGATAATTTTCTCCAGCAGAGTCAGTAAAATCCCAAAGACTCACAGAAACAGCAAGACCTTCAGAAACTGCAAGCCTGAACCTCAGCTGACAGAAAACACCAGACTGCAAGCAGCCCTGGCTCGCACCACGATGCTCCAAGGAGGGAACATGGTCACCAATAGTCCTCACCCAGGTTTCCCAGAAGGACACCGTGATGGCAGGCTGGGCTCTGGGAGCAGAGCACTGCTCTCTCCAGACACCTCTTCCCAGGCTGAGCAGAAAAACACTGGGCCACCACCCTGATCCACCACAGGGCATCTCGCACTGGAACACGCTGCTACCCCCGCACCTCACAGAGAGTTGGCAGCCAACATGTGCCTCTGCATCAGCGACACACAGGGCACAGCACCACACATGGCAGCACACAGGGCACCCGCAAGCGCCCCACAACACACAAAGCCCAACTCTCCAAACGTTCCATTCCCTTCTAGGCCTCCAAGGCCTTGCAACAGGCACTGCCTCTGAACAGCCACTCACAGCCCGGGGCCTGCTCACTTCCCACCTCCAGGAAGCAGAGAAGAAGTGCTCTCACAGCAGCTGATCAGGTCAGCTCTTGCCTCTCGCTTGTGCCTCAACTTCTCTGAACAAGAAACCTCTTTGAAAATGTGGACCATACCTTTTTTTTGGGGGGTGACATACCTTCTGTCTCCTCCAACAGCCTTTGCACCCATTCTCCAGTGACTGCATATGTGGACAGAAATTCAGAGACCTCTAATGCATTACGGTTCCAAATGTGTCATCAAAGCAGGTGGACACCTCAAAGACAGAGACAGCAGTCAGACCTGGCAGGAAAATCTCACAAGCTCCCTGCTGTTCTGGCAGGGGCAATTTCTATATCACACACACCCTGGCAATAAGAGATTACTAACACCACTGCTCACACCAGCACTAGATTCATTTAGAAGCCTATAAAGTCTAGCTGGACTCCCTAGATGACTGGGACGAGGCTGCAAGCTTCTACTTAGCAACAAGTGGAAAGGCAAACTCCATCTCTATGTTCACCACAGAACATCATCTGCATTTCAAACGTAGCAGTACTAACTCATGATGACGGAGTGGAATAAAACGTGTGTCAGATCATGTGGAACATCAACTTCTGCTTGATTAATTAGTTGCATTTTGGTATTGCTGGAGAGCTCTGCAGGGGTCAATCCCTCCTCTGAGCACACACAACAAACCCAGAAGTGACCTCACCACCAGCATCCAAGACATCTGTCTTCTCCTCACCTCTCAGCTGCTCACATAGAGGTGACCTCACAAGTCCATAACCCCACCACATGCCTGCTGCTGGCCTATGCCCTTCAGAGACACAACTTTCCTCCAAATAACTTCCCCAGCCATCAGCTACTGCTGGTCTAGCAGCTACTCTGACAAAAGAGACCTCACAAGCAACGCCCATGCCTAACTGCCTGCTGCTGGCCTAGCAGGCACTCAGAAAGACATCACCTCACACTCACCTTCACAGCCACGTCTCTGTCACTGGCCTAGAAGCCTCTGAGACAGAAATTTCCTCACTATAAGTTCCCCAGCCATGAACCAAATCCTGCCTTATCAGCTCCTCAGGCAGAAATGGTCTCAAAAACACAGATACCACTCATGGACCTGCTGCTGCCCTATCAAACGCTCAGGTAGAAATGACCTCAGAAACAGCTTTTCAGTCACTTAGCTCCTGCTATCCAATCAGTTCATCAGTCAGAAGTGACCTCACAATCAACACCCAAGCCTTCTTCCTCCAGATGGCCTATCAGGTACTCTGGCAGAAATGACCTCATCATCAAGAACCGAGTCATGTGCCTCCTGCTGGCCTATCAGCTACTTACAAAGACTTGATTTGACACTGGTGATTTTCTGGCATAGCTTTCACAGACAGTGGTGACCTCACTACCCACACCCTGACCATGTGCCTGGTGCCACCTGCAGCTCCCCCTGCCTTCCCCCAAGGCTGAGGCAGCTCCTCAACAGCCTCCCTGATTCACATCGTGGATTCACAATGCTCATAGTGCAGCAAAACACCCATCACGTACCAGTTACTACCTCAAAAAAGGATTAGCTTTTGCCTAGGTAGTCCCTACACGTAGCCCATAAAGCTTAGGAATTGGAAAAAGGCCTACAAGGAATTCCTGGCAATATTTTCGAAAAAGATGATTTCATGGGATGAGAAATTATGAAACTGAAGACAGCAGGGCCTCATGTCCCAGGCAGAGGGAGAAGCCTTCCTGCAACTCAGAAGTCTGGTTCCTTCCCCAATGCTGAACAAAATCAGCAAATCCTCTACACGTCAAGGAAAACCACCATTCTCCTGTTTTATGCCCTGACAATTGGAGACATGCGGAAGGACTCAGGCCAGGGCATCTCAGCTGGTCAGACCAGCAAAGCCACAATTCAGCAACTCTTCACGGATCTCTTGCCTGATCCCTTCTCGCCTCCTTTGCTCCCGCTCCTCTTTCGCGTCTTTTTTTTCCCCCCATGTTGGACTGCAATTGGCTGACAGAGCCATCAATGAAATTGGTCCCCGCCCTCCTCCTTCTTCCAGCCAATAGAAGGGCTGCACTGGGGCAATGCCACGGCAACGTTGGGCCCTCCTGCCCTGGCGGCCAGCTCTGCCCCATCCCCGTTCCCCCGCGGTCGGGCGCCATGTTGTGGGTAGCAGCGTGGTGTGCGGTGGGGCCTGGGGGCAGCGCAGCGCCGTGTGGGCGGGCAGTGCGGGCCCCGGGGCTGCTGGCTGCCGCGGCGTGGCTGGGCTGTGCGGCAGGGTCCCCGCGGGGCTGCTGGCTGCCCTGCGCCCTGGGTGGCAGCGCTGGGGCCTGTGCTGGTGGCAGCCGTGGTGCCGGCGTGGGGGCCCTGGGGCTGGCTGGGGCGCGAGAGCCCGCAGGCAGTGTCCTGCTGCCCGCAGGGCAGGGCAGGGCAGAGCAGTGTCCTCTTGCCCCTCCTGCCCCGGCCCCCTGCCTAAGGCAGCCCCAGGGCTTGGCTAGGGAGTGGTGGTGTGGGGTCGTGAGGGGGCTGGGGGAGATGGCTGTGTTGGGCTCACCCCAGCACTCCCACCCCAGCTCAGAGAAAAATCCTTGTGATCAGCCAGGACCTTTGCAGTGGGGATGGTGTCCCCCACCTGTTTCCAAGCTGCTTTCCCAAACATGCTATCTTTGGGTGCAGAAGTTTGAGCCCAGTTTGCAGGAGGACAGGGGCTGTGGCCATCTGTAATGGCATCTCAGCTCAAAACATGCTGTGCCAAGTTGGAGGCACAAGAGGATCCGGGGAGAAGGATCAGAGGTTCTCCCAAACAAGCAGACGACTTGGCTTTATTACGAGGTGAAGGATCCATTTCCAGCAAAGGCATTTCCAGCAGGCTCCTGAGAGCCCTCCGGGAGCTGCAGGACACTGCAGCCTGTGGGATGCAGGACCCCTTTCCTCCCAGAGCCAGATCCCAAAGGGGGACCCACTCCCAGGGAAACCTGGCCATAGATTCCTCCCCCCCACCCAAGAGGCGATAGAGTTGACCCACAGAAACCTTGGGGCTCAGGGCAACCCCAGCTGCAGGACCCAGGAGTCTTGGCTGCCACATTGTCCCCCAAGCCACAGGGGACCCTCAGGCAGGGCTCTTGCAGCAGCCCCAAGCCCTGTTCATCCACCCCCACAGCCTGGGATCCACCACAGCAGTTTTTGCAGTTAACGGTCTCAGTGCGACACCTCAGGAAGGAGCTCCTGAAGCCCTTACTTTCAGTGGAGAGCCACACAAGCGTTGGGAACAAGGAACTGTGGTCCAGGCTGATGGTGTTCATCCAGCAACCTTCCATCTTGCTTGCCCCCTTGCCCTCAGATCACCTCTCCAGCCAGGAAGGAGGGATGCTCTTCCCTTCTCATCACCCACAACTCCTTTCCAACATGCCCCTGCTCCTCTGCCTGTTGGTGAGGGACCCCAACGTGGTCCCACTGCCTCCTGTCCCCTCTGCTTGCCGTGGAGCCACGAGGAAGGGCAGCCGTGGGGAAGGTGTGAGCAGTGCCCAGGAGTGCCTGGGCCTCACAGGGAAGTGAGGCCTTCCCTCCACGACACCGGGGAGACCTCCCTGTGATGTGACACATCCCATTGTGACCTCAGCTCATGTCATCTGGGGGCTCAGTAGGTCACTGCCATGGAGATGGCACAGCCAGGGAGAGAGCAGAGAGATTTCCCCTCACATCCTGGAAGCAGTCACCTCCCTTCACCACAGTTATTTTCCAAAACTTGCTGATAAATCCTTCAGGAATGTCTCCAGATGGTGTCAAAGACTGTGAAATATCTCAAATGGGGCACTGGAGAAGTCGATTCTGCACCCCTGCACTGACGGGTCTCTGCGCTGGGCAGACCTGTGTGGGAAGCCTGGGCTTTGGGATTAGTCTGGGGTTTGGCATTTTTCAAAGCTGAGATCAAAGTCACATGGGATGAAACATCACAAAGTGTGGCCACGGGCTGAGATGCTTTGGTGAGCCTCAAAACTGGTTTCTGCTGTGGGTCACTGTTTTTGTAGAAGTAGGATGTAGGACAATGTGGGACAGGATGTAGCCTTCCTCTTTCAGACACTAAAGCCACACTCTGCTTTTAAAAGTCCTCAGCAAGGTTTCTCAGTCTGCAGTGCTTAAGATAGAGATGATCTGCCAGAAAAAAGCAAACATGCCCTTAAGACGCATCATCCAGAGGGCTTTATCCAGGACCCTGATCTCTGCCAGGCTCCAAAGCCATGGCAAGGCCAGGGAGCAAGTCTGGGCAAGTTTTCTCATTTCCCATGAATTTTTCCCAGCTTTCCTTCTGGCTGAGTTTGCGGAAAGACAATTCTCATCTCTGAGCTTCAACTGGTCCTTGTGCTTTTCAGTGTCACCTTGGGGCAGTGCTTCTCTCCTGGGTAAACTCCCTGGCACCCTGGACACCCCTGGGAGTTGTGCAGCCCTGGTACCCTGGATCTCCCACAGTTTTGACCCTGGGCTTCTCAGGACATGCCCACACACTGCTGTGCTGCTGTCCAGGCTCCGGTGCAGAGTCTATGAGGCAGCGAAATGCCTCAGGACCTGTATTTTGACTCATTCAGAAGTTGGTGAGATGACCAGCTCCCAGCTCTGCAGCTGCTGAAGTTTGAGAGCATCCCTGCAACCAACCTTCGTGCTCTTCCTAGTCTCTGCACAGTCCTGGGGCAAATCTTGCAGAAGGGAGACTCCATCCGCCTTGATTACTGTCAGAGATGTGGCTTTCCAAGTCACTGCAAAGGGAAGGATGCGTTTACTCATTTCTTTTGGTTGCTTATTCAGTGTCTGGCATTCCGTCTATGGCTCTGTGAGCCCTGCTCTGCACCCTGGTGTCTCTGCCCTTTCTCTCCCCTGTCTCCTCTGTGTCTACTCACTCTTCTCTGCACACCAGGGGCATGGGAAGTGTTGCTTTAGAGAGCTCACTTGAAGCTGTGACATGTTGTGGAGCTGAAGGCTTGATTGAAGCTAGTCTGGGATACGGCTGTGCCCCCACACCCCCTCCTGCCCCCTTGCCTGAGGGTCCAGGAAGGTCTCCAGGGAGAGCAGTGGGTTTGGGGGTGGGTGGGATGGGTTTCTTGCGGCAGCCCAAATTTCTGCCTGGGTTGCTCTGAGCACCCAGGGAAATCCCTCTTCTCTAGGGACTGGAATCAAGGCTTTTCCAGACTTTTGTACAGAAACACAGCCTGGTCCAGGATCCCCAAGAGCAGCATGGCCCCCGGCATGGCACAGGACCCCAAGGAGCTGTACATCTCTCTCCCATTTCCACACATCCTGATTAAATTGACAATGTCTAACATCACCTTTACAGCACATTATCTGGACATTGCAACATTACAACATTGTGACACCTCCCCTAACTCTTTGTTCATTCAAATTGACAAAGCCGAACCTAGCTGCTGATTTGCACTTCAGGGAGTTTAAAACTTGCTCTGCTTTTCAGTAGTCTCTCCCTTTAGCCAAGTCCTAAATTCTGTTTATAGCTAACATTTCCTATCTAATAAAAAGATTTTTATGAAGGCTGTCCCTTGTGGAAAGTGGACCTCACTGGAGGCAGCTGGAACTCAGCATGCAGTTGAGGAGTGCATTTTACTTTTTATAAACCGTATCATATTTTATTTTTCTTTGTTTGCAGTTAAGAGAAATCCTGCTGTATCTGCAGCTAGTTGTCTAAGGAAAGCAGGTGGGAATTGGGGCAGATGAGCTGTAACATTCAGTTGCAGACTTCACTGGAATAAGGGTAGCTTTTAACCAGAGTGATGTAAGGCCCAGGTGGCTGATGAGAGAAACAGCAGGGTTGGGGAGATGGGGAGGAAGATTGTCCATAGAGTGCCTGACCTCTGGGACACTGCTTTTCCTACATGTCCAGACTTCAAGGGAGACCCTCTGGATTGATATCAATTGGAGAATGTTCCTGTCACTTATTCTGAAAGCTGAATGATAATAATAATAAACCTTTAAAAGCAGAAGTACTTGTATATTATTGATGCCTCCACCTTTTAGCTACACTCCTGAAACCTCTCCAATTAGCCATGCAAGACTTGAAGAAAATTACAGGGAGAGATGTGTTTCATCAGGGCTTTTTGCATTTTAATGAGCCCCATGGTGTATTTGGTGCTGAGTCCGTGAACCTCAGCTACTGAGATGAGATTTAGCAAAACATTCAAGAAATCCAAGTCAGAAGCAAACCCCAAAGTTTTGCAGAGCATTAATGGGTCCCATTGAGGGCCATTGGCAACAACCACTCCCCAGGGGCTGATTAGAGCAGAAAATTGTAATCCCTGGTTACAGGTAGGCAAAGGAAATGTGCAGGTGGCTCCGATGCCATGTAAACCCTTCATGTGTTTTATCAAACAAAAAAGCCAAGCATGGCCACTGAGGCTCTGGAAGGGAGATCCTTTCCCTCATGCATTGCCCAGGGCTCTTCCTGGTGTCAGTGTGCAGGTGAGGATGTGCAACGCTGAGTGCAGGACAATGATATGACACCTCTCAGGGTCCCCGGGGAGGGCAAGGGGGCAATGAGGCCCTGGTGTCTGCTGGTAGGCCTCAGTGGCAAAGACAACAGCCAAGGGGACAAAGATCTCAGTTCTGTCGGAGCCCTTCAGCCTTGGCAGCACCCTTGGCCATCTCCACCACAGGCTGTCCTGTGCTGTCCCACAGCTGTGCCTGTGTCCCTGTAGACTGTAGACCCCCAACCTGCTTCCCCCTCTTGCTCTCACCCTGAGATCTCCCTCCCTTCACTGATGTCTCTCCATCCTCACTGGCTATTCCTTGAAACACAAAGCCAAGGGCTGATCACAGACTCCATCTGGGTGGCCTGCTCCACCACAGCAATACTGTTCAAGTGATATTTCTTCATCCTAATGTCCAGTCTGAACTTCCCAAGCTACAGTTTGGGTCTGTTTCCTCTTTTCATGCAGGTTCCCAGTACCAAGAAAAGCTCCTGGCAGCCCCCAAATAGGACACACTAGTGATGAGTTGAGGGGGATAATAACTCTCCTTGTCTGGGTGGCCACCTTCCTCCTAATGCAGCCCCATAGGCATCTGGCCTTATTTGCAGTGAGCATGTACCACTGGCTCATATGGCATCCCTTGTAAAGCCCAGGCACTTCTCCTCAGGCCACTCCTGAGCTGGTCAGATCCCAACCTGTCCTGATGCACAGGTTTATTCCTCCCCATGTGCAGGACTTGCCACTTCTCTTTCTAAAAATTCCTGTGTTTTTTTTTGGCTGAATCTCCAAGTTTCTCTAGGTCCCCCATAGTGAAGCTCATTGTGGCAGCTGTTAATGTGTGCATGGAGATGGCTCACCTGGACTTGTGGTGCCTCTAACAAGACAACAGCATGAGGCATTGCAGGTCACTTCAAGGGCTAAAAGGATGTACTAGTTGAATGGAATTGCTCACCTAGGTAGGAATTACCATGGCAACCATCTCAGAAATGCCAAGTGAGGGTACAAAGCAAGCACAACCAGGGCCTATGGGGAAGGGGTAAAGAGAGGTGGGCTGTTTGTATGGGAGAGTATGAGGATAGTAAGAGAGTAGAACTTGGAAGGGGTAAAGGGGAGAAAAAGAGAATAAAAGGTGAAGCAAAGGAGTGATCAGGGCTGTTCAGGGCACCTGTGAAGCAGCCCTGCATCTGCACATCTCTGACTGGAGCAGGACAGGAAAGCTACTTGATCTGATCATACATGTGTATGACTTACTTCCATGGTCAGCAGAACCGAGTGCTTTCCTTACCATCAAAGAGAGAAGACCCTTGGTGGAAGGAATGCAATAATGTTTGAGGCTGGATGGGACTTCATGTGGCCTCTAGCCCAACCTTGTGTTCCCTGCAGGGTCAGCTTTGGGGCGAGGCCAGGTTGCTGAGGGCTTGATCCAGTCTTGAAAACCTCTGGGGATGGAAATGGCACAGCTCCCCTGGGCAACAGAGGCCCTGCAGTATCCAAGGCCAGAGAGAAACAGAACTGGGCCATGCAGCTATGGCAGGAGAGGTGTTTGGCTCCTGAGCTGACTCTGCAGCACCTTAGCGCCTGTGATGGAGGTGACCAGATATCCAGGAAGGACAAGTTGCCCCTGAGAAAGTCCCTGGGCCTGAACAGCCTGTGATCCTGCCATGCTGTGGGTGAGCAAAGGTTTCGGGAGAGGAGAGCTAGTGGGGTTTGAAAGTGTAGGCATATGTGTGGAGACCTTGGTGTGATGTGCCTTCCATCTTGGCAGCATGCTCGGATGTAGACGTGATAGACTTTGCCTAAAAGAAGTGGTGGGAATCCTTTGTTTGGGAATAGGTGGGAAATCTGAGATGCCCTGGGGTGTTTGCCCAGCAACCACTCCAAAAGGGCATGATTTTCTTGTTGGCCCCATGCTGTATCTGCTAGAAACATGGTGGTTGTGTCAGACGCCCCATGCATGTGACATGGCCCTGCAGGCCTAGTGTCATTGCATGAAATCAAGTGTCTGCACTGAATTACATAAGCTATTTGCAATGTCTGGATTTGCATAGGTCTGAGCTCCTTAGTGAGTGGAGCTCTGGGGGTAGCAGGCATCAAGTGTCCTTTCAGATGGCCAAGGAGATTCTCCACCTGGTCCCCAGCTGATGCTCTAGAAGGATGTGGGTCTCCTAGTTGTTCCATTAGAGCAAGAAGACAATTGCACACGTGTTGGACCACCTCTGTCCCTTCAGAAGTCCAAGGGGATGTGAGTGTGTAGAGCTGACTCCCTCCCTCCATCTCCATTGATTACAGTGAGAGCTGAGACAAGGAGCTCGTATACAGACACCCACTGTGTGCACCCCAAAACTTGGGCAAGGGGAAACCTCCTGTGAGCTTGTGGAGTGCACAGGAGGGAACTGAATCCCACACTGTCCCAGGGGATTCTCAATGGGCAATAGAGGTATTGATTAACTCCTCTAAATAAGTCCTTGAAGCACGAATAAATGAACTCCCTTCTCGTCCCTGTGCAGGTGTCCTGTCTTCTTGTGAGATGGGAGCAAGGCTTTCTAGAGTGGGACATTTCCATCTCTCTTAGATAACCATCCTCTGATGAGACCAACTGCAATGCTGGACTCAGTCTCACTCCACTGCTTACAGAGTGACCATCAGTGATCATTTTAGTCTACTTCAATGGACATTTCCCAGGGGTGACCCTGCTGCCTTTCAGGAACTGTCAGCCCTGGAGCCCCAGGAACACCTTGAGGGTGCAGAGGGGAAAGAAAATGTCACATCTTCAGCTGGGCCTCTGCTCCTGAGCTGGGTCTGGCTCCTGGGACTGCAGGAGCCCATGGCAACCTGGCAGGTGCTGAAGAGAGACAGCTCTGTCCAGGAACAGCTCCTCTTAAAGGAGGAGGAAGACTCAGGGCACTGCCTGCAGGCTCCAGGATGAGATGAGCGACTCAGAGGTTAAAGACAGTTGGGAATGGGAGGACAGCTGAGAGCTCACTGCAGGGAGGAATCTTCACAGCCCTTCACACAGTAAGTCTCTGGCTGCAGGGCAACACTGCTGTGGTTCCTGGAGGGTTCTTCTGAAGCTGACACCTTCCACAGCTGATAGGGTCTGTCAGGGTGGCTCTGCCAGCTTCTCCTGTTTGGAGCAGGTGGTGCTTTAGAGCAGGGATTCCCAGCCACACCATCACAGGGGCAGGGCATCACGGCTGCCTTCTACCAGGGATGGTGCAGGGGTGTGAAGCCAGGGAGTGCACCCAGGACTGCACTGGAACTGTAGATCAGAGCAGTGTCCCTACACCCCAGGGTGCTGTGTGTGTGGGACGGTGACTCTGCCTCCTGCGAGGGTCAGCACTTAGTCTGCCTGGAGACCTTCCCACAGCGCTGCAGGGAGAAGCTCTGGGTGGAAGGAGCGACCCCTGGCAGGGCAGGTTCATTTTCCAGTTTAGAGGGTGCTCTGTGGGTCAGGGCTGCCCACAGCTCTAGCTCACCCCCAGAACATTTTCTGAAGGAGCCTTTTCAAGAGGACAGCCAAGGCAGTGTTTACCTCAAAGATTAGGCACTTTCCTGAATGTCTGTTTTCAGTTTCCTACTGTTTGGGGGGGGGGGGAGAGGGTGTGGAAAAGGAGCTGTCAGATTTGGACAAGAGACTGACACTCTTAGTCCTTTATACTGAGAGATCAGGAGGTCTGCGAGGAACCTCAGAAAGCCCTTTCCCCACTCCCCTGACTACAGAAAGCACCACCATCATCATCTTCTCTGGCCTCATCAGCATTTGTCTGACCTTCTCCTTACCACCTGCAAACGTGAAGATGCCCCTGGACAGTGCCCTGCTGCCGAGAGACTTCTGTAGGGCAGACTGAGTGCACAGAGGGTGGGATGGGGTCTGTGAGCACCCACAGGGAAAAGACATGGGACAGAGAAACAGCTGCCAGCAGGAAAAGCTCTGGGCAGTGGAGATACAGTCAGCGAATGGGAGGAAAATAGAAGCATAAATGCTGTGGGAGGGGGAATTTGGAACACTGCCAGTCAGTCCCTGCAACGCAGACATCTTCCTCTAAGCAAAGTAGTCCCATGTCTCCTCTCCCACCCAGCAGAGCCTCTGCCCTCAAGGCCATGGGGTCCAGGCCATGAGCCTTCTACCTCCTTGGTAGAAGAGGGGGTGCAGCTCTCCTGCAATGTGCCCATTTCCCTCTGCAGGACAAAGGGACTGAGAGTGACTGTGCTGAGATGTTGCTGTCTAGGAGGTGGTGTGCACAGCTGGGTGAGGTGAAGGCTTTCCTGAGTGCTCATCTGTCTGTCACTCCTTACTTCCCCTTGGTAGAAGGGTCATAGAATTGCTCTTCATTTCTTCTCCTCTCCATGCTGCTCTGGTTCTTGCTCTCTGGAGTTAAGGAGGGGCTTCAGCTGCAGTTAAGGCAGTAACTTCCCACTCCCACTACATTGCCTGAAGCAACAATGAAGACAGTAAACTGATGTGAGGACAGGGTCCATCTCAGTGGGACAGATGTCCAGGAAGGGTCAGGTCAGCCCCTGCCTTCACTGCACTGTTTCTTTCACTTGCAGGAGTGGGAGCTGGTGTGACTGATTCATATATGGACACCTCTGTTCAAGAGGGCAAGGCTGGGGGGGATGAATCCCTCACAAGGATCTTCTCTTTCAAAAACAGCTGGCATGAGTGCTGCATTTGTCTCTCACAATAGTAAATAGAATATTCCCACTGGGTCACTGGACCAAATCCCCTTAACTCAGTTCACGGTGCCCATCCACAGGTATCCCTACTGAATACACGGGAAAGTTTGACACCTCCATTTACACAGCCCCATAGAGCAGTCCTGACTCCTCTGAAGGCCATGTGCAGAGGTCCCTGCTCTGCAGAGCACACTCAGTCAGCATGAACCAGAGGTCAGGAAACGGAGCTGAACAAAGGTAAAAGAGAGAGGAAATGTGGCAGGTACTATGAGAAGTGGAATGAGTTTTGCTCAGAGAATCCTCTTCTAACTTGTCAATGCCTTTTCCTCCTTGGACAGTGCCCCGAACCAAGAGCAAATGTCCAACAGCAGCTTCCTCAATGAATTCCTCCTCCTGGCATTTGCAGACACGCGGGAGCTGCAGCTCTTGCAATTCTCACTCTTCCTGGGCATCTACCTGGCTGCCCTCCTGGGCAACATCCTCATCATCACATCCATAGCCTGTGACCACCACCTCCACACCCCCATGTACTTCTTCCTTCTCAACCTCTCCCTCCTTGACCTTGGCTCCATCTCCACCACTGTCCCCAAATCCATGGCCAATTCCCTCTGGAACACCAGGGCCATTTCCTACTCTGGATGTGCTGCCCAGGTCTTTCTGTTTCTCTTCTCAATTTCAGCAGAATATTTCCTTCTTACTATCATGGCCTATGACCGCTTTGTTGCCATCTGCAAACCCCTGCACTAAGGCACACTCATGGGCAGCAGAGCTTGTGTCAAAATGGCAGCAGCTGCCTGGACCAGTGGTTTTCTCTATGCTCTCCTGCACACTGGAAATACATTTTCACTACCACTCTGCCAAGGCAATGCCATGGGCCAGTTCTTCTGTGAAATTCCCCACATCCTCAAGCTCTCCTGTTCAGAATCCTACCTCAGGGAAGTTGGGGCTCTTGTGGCTACTGTTTGTCTGGGCTTTGGGTGTTTTGTTTTCATTGTGCTGTCCTATGTGCAAATCTTCACAGCTGTGCTGAGGATCCCCTCTGAGCAGGGCAGGCACAAAGCCTTTTCCACGTGCCTCCCTCATCTGACTGTCGTCTCTCTGTTTGTCAGCACTGCAATGTTTGTCTACCTGAAGCCCCCCTCCATCTCCTCCCCAGCTCTGGATCTGGTGGTGGCTGTTCTGTATGCAGTGGTGCCTCCATCAGTGAACCCCCTCATCTACAGCATGAGGAACAAGGAGCTCAGGGATGCACTGAAGAAATTGATCCAATTGGTTCTACTTCAGCAGCAATGAGGTGCCCATCCCTCTTCACAAGTGATTTCTAATTCATCTCAGACAACTCCTGTGCTTTGGGCATTCTCACTGTGATAATAATGTTTGTGCAGAAGTGTTTGATTTCATCCCACTTCTCCAGAGGCACAAATCCAGTTGGTCTGACCCAGAGGCCTTCTGTGAATTTGTCTATCACTGTGTCAGAGCTGACCTTTCTGTAATAAAAGGGGATTTCCTCAGTGCAGTGCTTGAAGGTTGGTTTCTTCTTCCAAAGCTGGAGCCCAGAATGCGCTCAAGGACTTTCACCTGGAAAGGGCCTGTTGCTTTTCTGGGGATCTCCATGGGCTCAAGGCAATGAGCTCATGGGGTGATGTGTTAGGGAATGAGGCTGGATTCAGCTCTCACTTGTGGGTTCCCAGTGCTCCTGATAGTGGTGAATGATCACAGAATCACAGAATCGCTGAGGTTGGAAGGGACCTCTGGAGATCATCTAGTCCAACCCCCCTGCTCAAGCAGGGTCACCTAGAGCACATTGCACAGGATTGCATCCAGGCGCGTTTTGAATATCTCCAGAGAAGGAGACTCCACCACCTCTTGGTGCAACCTGTTCCAGTGCTCTGTCACCCTCACAGTGAAAAAGTTTTTCCTCATGTTAAGATGGAAGTGTCTGTGTTTCAGTTTGTGCCCATTGCCTCGCGTCCTGTCGCTCGGCACCACTGAAAAGAGTCTGGTCCCATCCTCTCGACACCCTCCCTTCAGATACTTGTACACGTTGATAAGATCTCCTCTCAGCCTTCTCTTCTCCAGGCTAAACAGGCCAAGCTCTCTCAGCCTTTCCTCATAAGTGAGATGCTCCAGTCCCCTAATCATCTTAGTAGCCCTTCGCTGGACTTGCTCCAGTAGTGCCACATCCCTCTTGTACTGGGGAGCCCAGAACTGGATGCAGTACTCCACATGTGGCCTCACCAGGGCTGAGTAGAGGGGGAGAATCACCTCCCTCCACCTGCTGGCAACACTCTTCCTGATGCAGCCCAGGATACCATTGGCCTTTTTGGCCACAAGGGCACATTGCTGCCTCATGCTTAACTTGGTGTCCACCAGCACTCCCAGGTCCTTCTCGGCAGAGCTGCTTTCCAGCAGGTCAACCCCCAACCTGTACTGGGGCATGGGGTTATTCCTCCCTAGGTGCAGGACCCTGCACTTGCCTTTGTTGAACTTCATGAGGTTCCTCTCTGCCCACCTCTCCAGCCTGTCCAAGTCTCTCTGAATGGCAGCACAGCCCTCTGGTGTATCAGCCACTCCTCCCAGTTTTGTATCATCAGCAAACTTGCTGAGGGTGCACTCTGTGCCTTCATCCAGGTCATTGATGAAGAAGTTGAAGAAGACTGGACCCAGTACTGACCCCTGGGGGACACCGCTAGCTACAGGCCTCCAACTAGACTCTGTGCCACTGATCACAACTCTGAGCTCTGCCATTCAGCCAGTTCTCAATCCACCTCACTGTCCACTCATCTAGCCCACACTTCCTGAGCTTCCCTATGAGGATGCTATGGGAGACAGTGTCAAAAGCCTTGCTGAAGTCTAGGTAGACAACATCCACTGCTCTCCCCTCATCTACCCAGCCAGTCATTCCATCATAGAAGGCTATCGGATTGGTTAGGCATGATTTCCCCTTGGTGAAGCCATGCTGACTACTCCTGATCACCTTCTTTTCCTCCACATGCGTGGGGATGGCTTCCAGGATGAGCTGCTCCATCACCTTTCCAGGGATGGAGGTGAGGCTGACTGGCCTGTAGTTCCCTGGGTCCTCCTTCTTGCCCTTTTTAAAGACTGGGGTGACATTGGCTTTCTTCCAGTCCTCGGGCACCTCTCCTGTTCTCCATGACCTTTCAAAGATGATGGAGAGTGGCTTAGCAATAATGTCCGCCAGCTCCCTCAGCACTCGTGGGTGCATCCCATCAGGGCCCATGGATTTGTGGGTGTCAAGTTTGCTTAAATGATCTCTAACCCACTCCTCCTCCACCAAGGGAAAGTCTTCCTTTCTCCAGACTTTCTCTCTTGCCTCCAGGGTCTGGGGTTCCTGAGGGCTGGCCTCAGCAGTAAAGACTGAAGCAAAGAAGGCATTCAGGAACTCTGCCTTCTCTGCATCCTTCGTCACCAGGGCACCCACCCCATTCAGCAAAGGGCCCACATTTTCCCTAGTCTTCCTCTTGCTACTGATGTATTTGAAGAAGCCCTTCTTGCTGTCCTTGACATCTCTCGCCAGATTTAATTCCAAACGGGCCTTAGCCTTCCTCGTCGCACCCCTGCATACTCTGACAATGTTCCTATATTCCTCCCAAGTGGCCTGTCCCCCTTTCCACTTTCTGTAGACTTCCTTCTTCTGGTTGAGTTTTGCCAGGAGCTCCTTGCTCATCCATGCAGCTCTCCTACCTCCTTTGCTTGACTTCCTACTCATAGGGATGCACCGCTCTTGAGCCTGGAGGAAGTGATGTTTGAATATTAACCAGCTCTCTTGAACACCCCTTCCTATTAGGGCCCTAACCCATGGAATTCCTCCAAGAAAGTCCCTGAAGAGGCCAAAGTTTGCTCTCCTGAAGTCCAGGGTTGCAATCCTAGTTCTTGCCCTGCCTCCTACTCGCAGGATCCAGAACTCCACCATCTCATGGCCACTGCAGCCAAGGCAGCCCCCAACCTTCACATCTTCCACCAGTCCTTCTTTGTTTGTTAGTACGAGGTCCAGCAGCACACCTCTCCTTGTTGGCTCCTCCACCACCTGTGTCAAGAAGTTGTCACCAATGCTCTGCAGGAACCTCCAGGAGTGTTTGTGCCTAGCTGTGTTGTCTTTCCAGCAGATATCGGGGTGGTTGAAGTCCCCCATGAGAACCAGGGCCTGGGATTGTGAGGCTACTTCCAGCTGTCTGTAGAAGGCCTCATCAACTTCCTCTTCCTGATCAGGTGGCCTGTAGTAAACACCCACAACAGTGTCACCTCTGTTAGCCTGCCCTTTGATCCTTACCCATAAGCTCTCGACTCGCTCTTCATCCACCCCTAGGCACAGCTCAATACATTCCAGTTGCTCTCTCACATAAAGAGCAACTCCACCACCTCGCTTTCCTGGCCTGTCTTTCCTAAAAAGCACGTAGCCATCCATGACAGCACTCCAGTCATGCCAGCTATCCCACCATGTCTCTGTAATGGCAATGAGATCATGGCCCTGCGACCGCACACACATCTCTAGTTCTTCCTGTTTGTTCCCCAAGCTGCGTGCATTGGTGTACAGGCATTTCAGGGAGGTGATCGAGCATGCAGGTTTCCCAGGAGGGATACAAGAGGGTCCTCCATAGCCACATCCCATGCGCACTTCCCTGGCTGCATTCACCTGCTGGAGGCATCCTGACTTGAGCAGTCTTTTGCCAACTACCCTGTCACTATAACTCTCCCCTTCCCCCATCTTTCCTAGTTTAAAGCCCTCCTTACCAGGTTGGCCAACCTGTTGGCAAAGACACGCGTGCCCCGCCTCGTGAGGTGGATCCCATCTCTCGCCATCAGTTGTCGATCTTCAAACAGGGTCCCATGGTCGTAGAAACCAAAACCCTGTTGCCAACACCAGCGGCGCAGCCAGTCGTTAACCTGGAAAGTCCGTCTCCTCCTCCTCTCATCCATCCCCCTCACTGGCAGGATTGAGGAGAAGATGACCTGGGCTCCCAGACCCTTGACCACCATCCCCAGAGCTCTGACATCCTGCTTGATGGTCTCCAGTTTGCCCTTGGTGTCATTGGCGCCCACATGGAAGAGCAGCAGTGGGTAATAGTCCGAAGAATGGACGAGCCTAGGCAGTCTTTGCATGACATCTCTCACACGAGCCCCCGGCAGGCCACAAACCTCTCTAGACATGAGGTCAGGTCGGCAGATTGGTGCCTCTGTCCCCTGCAGCAGGGAGTCCCCCACAACAATCACCCGACGCTTTTTCCGGGCGTTCCGGCAGGGCACAGGGTCTGTTGTCCCAGGTACTTCCCTGGCAGCCATGCCCATGTCCTCCTCATCCTGGAGGGCACTAAACCTGTTCTTCAGCTTCAGGTCTTCAGGAGGAGTAGGAGCCTTTCTCCTCCCACAAGCAGTGACCAGTTTCCAGCCTTCTTCTATGATGTTATGACGTACCGTTTCACACGGCACAGAGCCCTCTGGCAACTCCACTGCTGCAGGGGGTTGGGACTCCTGGAGCTGTACAGTCTCCGAGAATACACTGTCTATCTTCCTGCTCTGCAGCCTACTGACCTCCTCCCGTAACTCCCTTACCTGATGACACAACTCGTCAACAGCAGCACACCTCCTGCAGGAGAGCTGGCTGCCAGCCCAGGCCTCCCGGAGAGGCCCCAAGCACTCCCTGCAGCCTGAGACCTGTAGAGCCGCATCTACTGTCAGAGGGTCGGTCTGGGTCCAAGCCTCTGACACAGTAACTCCAACAGCCGCTGGGGAACGCGCTGTGCGGTGTGTCACAACCATACTTGAGGAAGCGTACACCACAGGGAACAGAAACAAAGGTACCTTCGCGCGTCCCTTTGCACGCCCTTCTGCGCAAACTGCTGCGTCTGTTCGCTGCCTCTGTTAGCTGCACTCTGGGAGCTGCGCTCTAGGCCTGACACAACTGACCTCATAATCACCTACCAAGCCAATGGAACTGCTGCTGGTCTTTCACCTGCCCTTATGGAAATGACCTTGGCATGGTCTTGGCTTCCATCCAGTCAGGTATTCATGCAGCAATGACCTCACAATCATCACCTGAGCCATGGGCCTGCTGCTGGCCTATCAGAGGCTGAGATACAGGTGATCTCACAGTCACTATCCAAGCCATGTAACTGTTTCTGACCCATCAGTTACTCAGTTCTGAATGACCTCACAATCAACATCCTAGCCCTGTGCTGCTTGGTGGCCTATCAGGTCCTCAGGCAGAAGTGACCTCACAAACAATTGCCCCAGGCATTAGTCAAGTGCTGGCACATCAGCTGCTCCAAGAGAGGTGACCTTACAATCATCTACCAAGCCCACATGGCTGCTGATGGCCTTTCAGCTTCTCTGATGGATAAGGTTTGTGTTCTTGTTTGGGAGGTCACTTCTGACTGAGCCTCTGATAGGCTAGCAGCAGGCTTATGGCTGGGGCATGGGCATGTGAAGTCACTCCTGCCTTAGCAGTTGATAGACCAGCAGCAGGCACATGGCTTGGATGATGATGGTAAGGTTAGTTGTATGTGCTCAGCTGAATGCGGGGGTTGAGTTAGCATCCTGGCAGGAGATCCTGGCAAGAATTGCAGAACCTGCAGGCCTCCAGCAACCTAGTGACACCTTGCAAAATGTGCTCAGCTGGGAGGGACACCTGAACTGTCAGGTTAGAAATGACTCCCTTAGAGAAGAAAGGAGCATGTGGAAAGGTGAGGAACATAACACTTAGGGGGGTTGCAGAGTTATTTGCATAAAGCCACCTCAACTTTGCAAGCTGATTCTCAACTATGACCTTTCAAGTATTTCCTGCCGACTTGCAGGAATGTGCTTGAGCATCGGGCAACAATTTTCAGGGTCCAAAAGCAATGCTGTGATTTTCTTAGCTTTCAGCACAAAAAATAAGCTCTCAGCCCTTGAAACATCACTCACTGTTGTATGTGCATCTGGGAAAACGTTGTAAGAAAGAGGCCAGTTCTTTTCTGAAGAAATACTTTGTCTTTGGAAGTTTTCCTTATTTGCCCATTTTGAAAGGTAATGACTGTAGCACTGCTGCTCAAAAGAGTACCTCTGAGTGCTCCGTCATGGCAAGACCATTTCCTTGTTCACTATGCCAGAGAAAAAAGTCCCACCATGTCAAAACTGCTCTCTGCCGCCTCCTCCTGGAAGTCAGCCCTGGATGTCTTGTTTCAGGGCCTGGGGCAGTGCATGGTGTGCAGGTTGCAGCAGAGATCTGCAAGGCAGTGAGCCCTTTGGCAGGGAGAGCTCAGGACCCCGCCCTCCCTCCTTCCCCCTTATTTCAGTGGATTGGGGGGGGGTTACTTGGATGGTTAATTAAGAGCAAAGAGTTTCTAAGATACTGCCATATTAGAAGAAAAGAGTGTCTGCACCAATTACATTTATTGGTAGTACCCCCCCCAATAAGACTTTATTAACAGGAGATAGAGGCAACTACTATGCCTTTACTCTAAGAAAACTTGAGATTTAAAGGTCTCAGAAGTGTTATCTTCAAGAAACTCCTCCAGTGAACCCTTTCTGAAAGATGACCTCTTATAATCCAAATATTCTAAGCTGCATATTTATATGTATTTCACAAGAGATCTGGGCTATCTTATGTCTTTGGTTAAACATGGGACAGGAAAGCCCAAATCAAATAAGAGAGGGAAATCATGGAGAATATATTAAAAAAAAAAGACAAAGTATTCTGTAAACATTTAAATTTATTTCACTTTTCTTTGTATTTCCCAGCACCTGTGAATTACCTTTGATATTAGCTTCCATGGGTTTTCTTTCTCAGATAGCCTATATTTCAACTGCAGAAGATGGTGCTTCTGAGTCCTTGGTTTTATGCTTTCCAATTTTAGTTGTATAAAGAAGTTACCATCAAACAAAAATGCATGGTTTTTTGCTTCATACACTGTCATTCTAAAAGTAGTACAGACCTACATTAACTTTGGATCAGTATACCTGTTATTGAAAATTAAGCCCACCGGCCACCGTAACAGAGTCCGACCCTAGGTTCCCGCAGAAGTCTGAAGTCAGATCAGAACAAAATAAATTTTAATTACACGCGTGCAATAATTACAGCTCGAGCTGGGTGCCTCCAGAGAGGGACGCTAAACAAAGAAATTCCTGGGCTATTATACCCTTACAATCTAAGTTCCCCACCCCTTATGCAATAGTTTGGACCAATAGTAATAGTTAGATCTGGGGTCTTCCCCTTCTTCATTGCGCTCCTTCATTGTCTCTAGCAGGCTGCTTCTTATCCTATTTTCAAGGTTGCAGCTTCTGCTCTTGGTTGTAACTTCTTTATCTTTCCAGCTTGAACCAGCGCTGGGGCCCTCTTTCACATAACTAGGTAATATCCAGGAGAGAGTTCACAGCTTGCAGCCTAAGGCTTCAGCAAATTTAG
Source organism: Apteryx mantelli (assembly GCF_036417845.1). Classification (NCBI taxonomy): domain Eukaryota; kingdom Metazoa; phylum Chordata; class Aves; order Apterygiformes; family Apterygidae; genus Apteryx; species Apteryx mantelli. The sequence continues at coordinate 6,674,647 of NC_089997.1, forward strand.
CTACTAATGCTGAGCAAGTTATGCTACGCAATCAACTCTAGACAGCTTCAGTCCAATATTCTCTAACAGTCTTCCCTTTGTTTTTATTAAGCATCCCTGCTGATATGTTAAGCAGAGTTCTCCAAGCCTTTCGAGGCGTACTATCACTCTCCATAATCTTATGTGCAATATGATTGTAAGCAATAGGCATAGCACGGTTAAACTTAACACAACTACTACTGGGTGCAACACGTGATTATAGAACCCTGTTGTGGTTGGTGACCATCCCAGAAGAGTCTCTCACCAATGATATTCTCCATCCTTCTTCACTCTTTCCAAGATGTGGTGTATCTCTTCTGCATCATGATGAACAGTGATTAGAGTTTTTTGTCCATTGTTTTGGATGCGTTTTAACAGTTGACACAGGTCATCATGTTGTAGTAGTTTCTTCACCAATGTAAGATTCATTCCGATGCGGGTAGGCAATAAATCTTGACTTAAGGTATAATTAGATTGTAATAATTGATAAGACTGTCACACTATGAAAGTTCGATAGTAACAACTGAGACAGTAACATAATAAAAAATTATGTTTATTTCCTCACGCAAATTCTTGGATTAGTAACATCCATTAAAATAATGCGATTACTAATTTAGAAAGGATAACCCAAAACTGTTGATTACTGCGCTATTAATTGGAAGCACTGCTTATCCCTACTTGAAAGCTTTCCTGTTCACTCTCTTAGTGAGAGGACCCTTAACCTCGAGGAGTTACCTTAACCCAGCGTCCCAGGAAAAGGGGGGGGGGAATACTCACAGTCCAGCCGGAGAAGACAATCAGGTCACGTTCCCGTCCCTGCTCAAACTCTCTTAGCTTCCAAGTCTCTTTTTATACGGCTGGGGCTCTGGGCAGACACTGCTTTTGCTGATTTTTGTGAGTTTCACAGTCACAGGACTGTTTGTTTGTCTGTTTGGAAGGACCCTGCTACCAAGGCGAGACCACAATACCTCCGTATTGTTTCTTCCCTCCCTGGGGGTTCATGCAGATTCCAGGTGGCAGACTTCTTCAGTCTTGTTAATTCTCCCATCCCGCACCCTTGCACATTTCAATCCTTGCGCATATCGGTTGGTAGATGACTTTAGTCCTGTTAACTCCTCTGTTCAACAGCTTTGCGCACATCAGTTCTTGTGCATATCAATTGCCAAACTTCAGTCCTGTTAACTCTTCACTCACCCGTCAGGCTCAGTGCCTGATAGGCCAGTGCTGGTCCTGTGGGTGCAGTTTGTGGTTCTGAGGTCACTTGTGGCTCAGTGCCTGATAGGCCAGTGCTAGGCCCATGGCTGCTGTTTGTGGTTGTGAGGTCAGTTGTGTCTCAGTGCCTGATAGGCAAGTGCTAGGCCCATGGCTGCTGTTTGTGGTTGTGACGTCACTTGTGGCTCAGTGCCTGATAGGCCAGTGCTGGTCCTGTGGGTGCAGTTTGTGGTTGTGAGGTCACTTGTGGCTCAGTGCCTGATAGGCAAGTGCTGGTCATGTGGGTGCTGTTTTTACTTGTCAGGTTACTTCCACCTCAGCACCACATACTGCCACGTTAGGCACATGGCTCCTCTTTGTCGTTGTGAGGTCATTATGCCCCTGTACCTTATAGGGCAGCAGGAAGCACATGGTTTTGATGCAGATTCTCAGTACATGGCTGAGAGCATAAGAAGGAACTTATTGCCAGCAATAATACTTAAAAACTTAGAAATAAAACTCCTTTTTCTCATCACCAGTACCCGAGAGCAAACAAAACGGAACAGATTATCTTATTTGTTTGGCACCCCAGATAGAACACAGCGAGGTTCCCATGTGGTGAGCACTGGCACTGGTCTTGCATGCCTACGTTTATTGGCCGTGGGCTCCTGGAGATCTACTTCAATGGGCACAGCAAATGGCCCGGGTGTGGGAGGACCCGGAAAAGGCAGCCCCACTGTTTTGTACAAGAGTAGAGGGACATTCCATTTGTTAGGGGGATGTTCAAGTATTGCTTCAACAGATATTTCAGCCAGGGGATAGAGAATGGATATTGAAAGAAGGACAGGGAATTGGCAGACTGAGATGATAACCGACAGCCTTGACCACGAGCAGATCTGAATTAGGATTATAATAATACAAATGATTGGGCAGCATGTGAAATGGCATGCCAAAATCTGGTTTTAGCTCTAAGAACTGCCGGGCAAATGGGGGTTATCTCAGGTACTAGTGTTAGCAAAAGTCTGAGGAACACTCGATTTTTGGACTAGTTTGCTTGCGGCAAATTATGCTCTTATGCTATGGAGGGATGTCTGTGGAAAATGTTAATGAAAGGCTGGCAGTGAGCGTATTGGTCCAGCAAGAGGCAACAGCTATCCATGAGTATTTCAGAAACCATGTTCCAGGGTGGCAGGGAGAGAATTTACAGAAGATTCACTGTATTACAGCAGCTGGACCTTTACTAGAAACATTTGAGAGCTGTGACAGTATGAGCAGACATGTTACATGGTTGAGGGCTCATCTGTCACACAAGAGGAAGATCTCCATTTGGGTTATCTGAAGGTTGCCTCTCTGGTCATCTACCAATAATGTCTAGTCAGTGCCCCCATGTACCAACAGCATGTGCTAATGTGCTTGAGGCACCACGTACAGGCAATGGCTTGTGACGTTCCTGAGCAAGAAACCTGGTCTGAAGGAGCCTCTGGAAATGAGGCAGCAGCCTGTGAGCTGGGGAGCTCTTCAGACAGCTTGAAGGCTGCTCACCTCTTACAAAATGACCTTTGAAATTATGATTCATGACCAGGCGAACAGGACAGTGCCTGCCCTCACCTTTCCTGCCTTGTGCTCCAGACTGACTTGGGCACAAGCCCATCCTGAGCTGCAAACTCAGCAGTCCCGGGGGTGCAGCAGTGCACCCAGGCTCATCCACCTTGCTGAAGGGCTCGGCTTCTTTTCTCAAGCACGCCCCACACAAACCAAGCTGTGAGGCTCCTTAGGAGTGACTTACATCTCAGTAGCTCTGAAGTCAGGCAGAGGTTAAGGTCTATTTCTGTCTGTGTAGCTACGGCTGTAATGGAAGCGGAGCAGAAATTACACCCTAAGTCATCGGTTTGTCTTGGTAGGTGTGTTCTGACACTTTGTCTCGATGTACTATCCATCTGGTTGATACAGTTTTCATCAGTTTACATTTTACATCCTGTTTACATGTTTTTGTTTACATGTGTTTGTTTGCATAGATACATAGTTATTAGTTACATAGCAGCCTATTCTACATGGCTCAATATTCTCATACAAACTTCCTTTTCACAGCACACAGGCAGGCCAGAGGACACACCAACTCTCATTTATGTTCCACATGTCCACGTAAGGTGGGAGGCTTTTGGAGTCTCCTGGGAAGCTCCATTTACATTACTACAGAACAGTCCAGCATATGCACAAGTTTTGTTGCTTGCAAATTCAGATGGATGGATAGGTATTGTTTTGAGTTTCCTTTTCCAGTTTCAAGGGCACTTAAGTGAAGATGAAGCACCTGAATGCTGTGCTTTCCCAAGCAACTGGATACTGTTATCACGAGGGCACCCTACCTGAACCTATTAACATTTGCTTAGCCGGAAAACAATACTGAAAACTTTTTTCTGAAGTGTTTTCGGAGTCAAGATTCACTCGGACCCAGCCTTCCCCACGTTCTCACACACACAGGCTTGACAGATCTGTAAGTTTGCCTAGGGGAATCATTGCGGTGACTTTGAGATGGCTGTTTATATCCTGCGCCCAGTGTATGCAATGAGTGCAATGTAAAAGGCAATCAAGATGGGTTCACTAAAAGCATACCTTCCCACAGTCTGCCACTGCAAAGTAGAGTTGTTACACTGTTCAGCAGAGAAATCAGTTGAGCACTTCAACGCCTTAACTACAGTGTCAGCTCTTGCTTCATAAAGGCCAAAGCTTGAAAAATTACGAAGCTCAATCCCATCTTGTGTTTCAGCGACTTTAGGAAGACAACAACTACCTCCATTTCCATCAGCAGACTTCAGGAGGAGTACAGCCTTCACTTTCCAGGCTTCTGAGAGCAGGACTTAAAGGAAGGCGTTTAAAAGATGAAACAGGTTACTCTCCAGCTGGTGATGTCTTCCTGAACATGGAAACACAAACCCTAACTGGATGTGTTTACCATCAAAGGCTTCGCAAGTGCTTAACTTGGATACTGTTGGTAAATTCCTTCTAAAATTGAATACTGAAATTCCAGCACGTCAAGAGTTTCTGGCAGCAAAGCAGGTCCCTTTTCTCACAGAAGGCTCCAGTAGTTCAGGGCTAAGCCCCCAGGTCAGGGGTCAGTGCTGGCCCTGGAAACAGTCCTCCATTTCCTCAGGCTGGGGGAAGCCATGTCGCTCTCTGATGTCCAGTAGCCAAGGTGCAAAGGTTCCACCTTATCTTTCTAAAGAGGATGAGAAGAAAATGGATTTAGGATATAACAATTAACGTAGGCCTCCTCAAAGAGTTCAAAGCCCTTCAGCCCAAGTAGCAGTACCTCAGACATCATTGACATCTTTGAGGCTCTACCTGAAGCCTTTCTTGCACTTCCTTCAAATGACATCATCAAATATCACGACTCATGCTGTCCTGCTATCTAAAGCCTTGCAGCTTCTCCACAAACTTTTGCTGCTTCCCCACAGTCCATCTGCCTCCTCCCATTTCCACTTCATATCTTTAACAGTTCACTAAACTCAGTCTACTAGTCCATGGATCTGATCTATCTCCAGACAGACAAACTGGACTTGATAGGAAAGGCTTTCCTTCCTTCTTAAAAAGTTACAAGATATTGGATTTTGTCTCCCAGAATTGGTCGGCAATAGCTGAGGAGAAAAGGTAAAGGTGGGAGGAAGAAAAAGGTATTCTGCATTTCCAGGTAATACTTAAATACCAACTAGCAAAGCTAACCTACTGTTGTTTAGAAGAGAATGTCAATGAAGAAAGCAGCAAAACATTTGAAGGTTTTGGTTTCCTTAATTGCAGTACTTTTAACCTTACTGAAAGAGAAGAATTTAAAGTTCTATTTCATCATGCTGTGAATTGAGTTTTGCTGATGATAGAGAATATATACAGCTAACTCTTAAATCTTCAGATATTGTGCCCACAAAGGGAAACACCTGGTCTTTCAAGCAAAAGATTACAATTGACTTCTAACAGATAACCCTCTCCTGCTTATACACTCATCAAGGTCACATGTACATGAAACACTCAAAGACGACAAAACCCCAAAGCACCTTTTTAAACCAGGACACTTTTGGAGTATACTTTCCTTTGATCACACAAGTCACTAAGCCTTTAACTATGGCAAGGGATTCCCTCTACCTTGAATCTACATATAGTCTGCATTTTAAAAATTCTTAAGAACTGGCTTTTTACTACTACTATAAAAGCTCAGTGTTGGCAGAAGTTTTTCAAGCACACAAATGTATTGCTGCCTCAGTTTACCTAAAGATAAATTCAACAGAACCCATGTCCTAGGTTAAAGGAAGGCAAAGAAACCCCATCCTTGCCTCTATTTATACATTTTCTGTTAGGGGGGTTTTCTTTCTGAATATCCTACTGTAAAGCAGAGGGGCAGTAGAATTTTACATTAAAATATTTAGAGTTTATGCCTAACCTCTCCAAAGAAATCCAATTACTCTTAAAGAATCAATTCTAAAAGTCCAATGGTAGAGAGCCCACTTAAGAGACACCGGTGCCAACAACTTACATATTATGCCAACGCATTAAGTATTGCCACTGTATAGACTCTCTACAAGAGCAGGGAGGAGAATGCTTCACAGTCAGGCACTTGCTCCTCCTCTGCAGTAGATTCCTGGGCAAAATGTTGCTCATCATCATCAGCGGAGGATGGGGAATTGCTGCTGTAGACGGCATGTTTCCATCTGCAAGCATTTCAAAGGCAATAACAAAAACAAGATTAAGTCAAAAATCAAGTGCAATCTACCTCAGAAGGTACTGTGAGATCTACGACATTTCCAGCCCATTATATGTATTTGTCGTGCATCTGATTTCAAACTGCATTACATGTTCTTCCTGGGGAGAGCAAAATTCCATCTTTGTTGGGAAGGTTAAAAAAAAAAAAAAGTACATGGTGCTTATATGCAGCTTGACTTTGGCATATGATAGGCCAGAGCCTTGCAAAGTAACTGTAAAGCCTTGCAAAGCAACCATATTTGTGAATCTATTGCCCCTGATTTCCCCTGAACTTCATATTCACAGCTGTTACCAAAACAGCAGGACAAGTCAAGAAGGGAGCACCTGAGAGAGCTTCAGTTAATTACGATGCATACAGGATGATAATCATGATGCATACAAGTTTTGGCTTGAACGTTTTCATAGGTTTTTATTCCCCTTGTTCAAGTCTTGCACAGGCTGCAGAACATGGGCGAGGTACTGCCTTCACGAGGTATTGCATAATTACCCCTCTTCCTCAAGGCATGATCAGCTCAACTACTGCAACATCCTCTTCTGTCCTGAAGTACAGCCTTGCCCCACTCACATCCATTCAGAAAGTTGCTCTAAAGATCATCTTCTGAACTTATTCCCTTCATCACAAAGCGCATTCTCCTGAAACCCTTCAAGTTTCTTCTCTCACAGCAAACAGAGTTGCTAAGGCCTTTCATGAATTACCCTCCTTCCTACATTATTTCCCACTGAGTGCCCAGAAAACAGCTCTGAATTCTGAGCCGGCCCTGACAGCACCTCTCACTGACTAACCCCTCAATACAAAAATGCAGAAGCATGTTCTCTTCTCACCTGCCACCTTCACGCTTGGCAAAAGGTTTTCATATGCACCTGGCAGTCTTCCTTACCTCCTGAAAATTCTTGCTGGGCTGCTCAAAACCCATGAAAACTGTCAGGCTACTGCTGCAGTGAGAGCAGTGCTCATCATTCAGAGTAGGACTGTGCATTTCCTTGTATTCCCACCTCTTGACAGCCATCTCTTGCCTTTTCTCTTGTGCTTGGTTATAAGCATTTGGGAAAAGGACTGGTTTTGTTTGCTGACTCTCTGTCTGGAGCTTACCGGCAGGGCCCTGGAGTCCCTGACTATGGCTTCTAAGCACTAAGGCTATACAGAAATGTGAATAGATAAAAAAACATCCAGTAGTTCAACTCATTTCAGCTGTTTCAGAGGAGGCTTTTGGCCAGAACACAGTAAAGAAAATTGAAAGCCAGAACTAACCTGCACTGCCATCTCGAGTGTCAGCGATTTCCTCATCAGTTCTCCTCGGGAGTACGTATCCAAGTTTTCCTAATGACAAGAAACAAGAAGGGTCAGTCACAAACATGCAGAAAATCTGACGTATGCACACTTGGTGCCTACACAGTAACTTTATCAAGGCTCTGCATGGACACACAAGATGAGCATGCAGTTCTACGATGCAGAAAGCAAGGAAGCATTGCTGGAATCCAACCATCTAGTTTTACCTATTTTCACAAGAGGCACATTCTGTTTTAGGCCTATATCTGTCAGTCTAAGAGAGATGAGAAAATGGATGCATATTTTAAGACAAGAAGAAAACCTGTACTTTTAAATTTAGTTCATGGCCTACTTTGTCTCTCTGTTAACATGTTGATTCATGGCCCAGGACAAGTGTTTTTTTTTTTGTTTTTTTTTGTTTTGTTTTTTAAAAAAAAGACATCCACAGAGATTCCTGAAGTATATGAATTTATCTTTGCTTTTTATCCTAGAGTTCACAGAATCACAGAATGGTTGAGGTTGGAAGGGACCTCTGGAGATCATCTAGTCCCACCCTCCTGCTCAGGAAGGGGCACTTAGCACATGTTGCCCAGGACTGTGTCCAGATGGCTTGAATATCTCCGAGGAAGGAGCCAACCACAGCAGGCATTGCCCACACCAAGGCACCTAGGACAGGAGCCTGGAAGGTCTTGAAGGTGCTGAGCTTCAAAGGGAGCTGAGCTGACAACACAAGGGGAAACAGAGGACAACACGAATCAGGCAATCGGAACACCATGGTGTGTGTTCGACTGGCTGCAATACGGCTGTTGGCATCCAAGTGTGCTTAAGGAAGGCAAAGCGTTAAGAGAAAAAGCACGAGTCAACTTTCAAGGACAATTAGATGTACGGGGCTGCCAGTTTATGGGGGACAGTTCAGACAGCTTCCTAACACTCACTGCTGAGCAGGAAGCCCGAACTCGGACAAACAGGCCTTGTGAATATCATGTGAAAGTTCATGAGCACGGAAGCAAGGCAGCTGCTAGGGGTTTAATGTCGAGGCTCCACACTGGAATGAATTAGGCCCCTAATTCCAGCACCTACTCAAAAATAATTACAAAACCCATATATCTGCATAATAACATCAGACATGTAAAAAGAAGTACTTGTGAACTATTCTTTAAATAACAAACAGTATAAAAAAAAACCCTCTTTGGGGCAATAGTAAATGTGTACACATGACATTCTTACAAACTGCAGGCTACAGAAGAAAATTGTTTGTCAGCAAACCAATTTAACCTGACCTCTCTGCAGGGCACAGTTCAGGACACCCTCACAAGTTACATACCTCCAATTTTCTAGAGAAGGTCCAGAAAAGAAACTACCTTGATAAAAACAGTGGAACGGGCCTTGTCCAGAAAAGATGTGATTTGCTTACTTGGTTTGGAAGCTCTGCCATCATAAAACAAACAAACAAGAAAACAAACAAAAAAACCATACACACACACACCAAAGAGTTACAAAGGGATTATTTAAGAGTCTTCTCTAAACTCTACCTTAATTTAAGTAAAGGGCTCCTAAGGGTGCACAAGGAATTTATCTTCCACCATTACTGCAAACGGCAGGACACTACAAAGGTCACCCCTAGGAGAAGGGAGTTCAGACTACGCCTAAAACAGTCACTGGCACACTGAAGGCTCTCATTCACTTTCAACATGCATTTTCCCTTTCATAATAACCTTACAAAGCCACTTCAGCCAGTAACTAGCCAGGAGGGTTGTTTCCCCGAACCCCCTTTTTTTTCCTTTCTTTCCAGAGAGAGCTTGCTGTATCCTACAGCTTCCGACAGAAGATATATTAGCATAAATGCTCCTGCTGATTTAGACTTCCTCGACCAAAAGATCTTAGACTTGCGGCTGAAATGCTCTCGCTGCTGCCCATGGGGAGAGGCACAGAGCCAGAAAACAATGCCAGGGCACTCTGCTGACGTGGGCATCTCTCCTGCTGGCACTAGAAACAGAGCATCCCGTCACATTCACTTTGCACAGATTATATGTGACTTCACAACCACAAATTCACAACCACAAGTGACCTCAAAAGCACAAACTGCAGCCACATGACCCGCATTGGCCTATCAGGCACTGAGCAACAAGTGACATCCCAAACACAAACTCCACCCACATCACCAGCACTGGCCTATCAGGCACTGAGCCACAAGTGACATCACAAACACAAACTGCACCCACAGGACCAGCACGGGCCTATGAAGCACTCAGCCACAAGTGACATCACAACCAAAAACTGCACCCACAGGGCCAGCACTGGCCTATCAGGCACTGACACACAAGTGACATCACAAACAGAAACTACAGCCATATCACCAGCATTGGCCTATCAGGCACTCAGCCACAAGTGACATCAAAACCACAAACTGCACACACATCACCAGCACTGGCCTATCAGGCACTCAGACACAAGTGACATCACAACCACAAACTGCAGCCATGTGACCAGCACCGGCCTATCAGGCATTGAGCCACAAGTGACACCACAACCACAAACTGCAGCCACAGGACCAGCACTGGCCTATCAGCCACTGAGCCACAAGTGACATCACAAACACAAACTGCAGCCACAGGACCACCACTGCCCTATCAGGCACTGAGCCACAAGTGACCTCACAACCACAAATTGCACCCACAGGACCAGCACGGGCCTATCAGGCACTGAGCCACAAGTGACATCACAACCACAAACTGCAGCCACATCACAAGCACTGGCCTATCAGGCACTGAGCAAGAAGTAACATCACAACCAAAAACTGCAGCCATGTGACTAGAACTGGCCTATGAGGCAGTGAGCCACAAGTGACATCACAACCACAAACTGCACCCATGTGACCAGCACGGGCCTATCAGGCACTGAGCCACAAGTGACCTCACAACCACAAACTGCACCCACATCACAAGCACTGCCTATCAGGCACTGACACACAAGTGACATCACAAACACAAACTGCAGCCATGTGTCCAGCACTGGCCTATCAGGCACTGACACACAAGTGACATCACAACCACAAACTGCACCCACATCACCAGCACTGCCCTATCAGGCACTGAGCCACAAGTGCCTTCACAAACACAAACTGCACCCACATTACCAGCACTGGCCTATCAGCCACTGAGACAGAAGTGACATCACAAACACAAACTGCACCCACAGGACCAGCACTGGCCTATCAGGCACTCAGACACAAGTGGCATCACAAACACAAACTGCACCCACAGGACCAGCACGGGCCTATCAGGCACTGACACACAAGTGACATCACAAACACAAACTGCACCCACATCACCAGCACGGGCCTATCAGACACTCAGACACAAGTGACATCAGAAACACAAACTGCACCCACAGGACCAGCACGGGCCTATCAGCCACTGAGCCACAAGTGACATCACAAACACAAACTGCACCCACAGGACCAGCACTGGCCTATCAGGCACTGAGCCACAAGTGACATCACAAACACAAACTGCACACACGTGACTAGAACTGGCCGATCAGCCATGAGCCACAAGTGACATCACAAACACAAACTACAGCCACATCACCAGCACTGGCCTATCAGGCACTGAGCCACAAGTGACATCACAAACACAAACTGCAGCCACGTGACTAGAACTGGCCGATCAGCCACTGAGCCACAAGTAACATCACAAACACAAACTGCAGCCACAGGACCAGCACTGGCCTATCAGGCACTGAGCCACAAGTGACATCACAAAAACAAACTGCACCCACAGGACCAGCACTGGCCTATCCGCCACTGAGCCACAAGTGACATCACAACGACAAACTGCAGCCATGTGTCCAGCACTGGCCTATCAGGCACTGAACCACAAGTGACATCACAACCACAAACTGAAGCCATGTGTCCAGCACGGGCCTATCAGGCAATGAGCCACAAGTGACATCACAAACACAAACTGCAGCCACAGGACCAGCACGGGCCTATCAGCCACTCAGCCACAAGTGACCTCACAAACACAAACTGCACCCACAGGGCCAGCACTGGCCTATCCGCCACTGAGCCACAAGTAACATCACAACGACAAACTGCAGCCATGTGTCCAGCACTGGCCTATCAGGCACTGACACACAAGTGACATCACAACCACAAACTGCACCCACATCACCAGCACTGCCCTATCAGGCACTGAGCCACAAGTGACATCACAAACACAAACTGCACCCACAGGACCAGCACTGGCCTATCCGCCACTGAGCCACAAGTGACCTCACAAACACAAACTGCAGCCACCTGACTACAACTGGCCTATGAGGCACTGAGACAGAAGTGACATCACAAACACAAACTGCACCCACATCACCAGCACTGGCCTATAGGGCACTGAGCCACAAGTCACAACACAAACAAAAACTACAGGCACATCACCAGCACTGGCCTATCAGGCACTCAGCCACAAGTGACATCACAAACACAAACTGCACACACATCACCAGCACTGGCCTATCAGGCACTCAGACACAAGTGACATCACAAACACAAACTGCACCCACAGGACCAGCACTGGCCTATCAGGCACTGAACCACAAGTGACACCACAAACACAAACTGCAGCCACATCACCAGCACTGGCCTATCAGGCACTGAGCCACAAGTGACATCACAAACACAAACTGCAGCCACAGGACCACCACTGCCCTATCAGGCATTGAGCCACAAGTGAAATCACAAGCACAAACTGCACCCACAGGACCAGCACGGGCCTATCAGCCACTGAGACAGAAGTGACATCACAACCACAAACTGCACCCACAGGACCAGCACTGGCCTATCAGGCACTGAGCCACAAGTGACATCACAACCACAAACTGCAGCCACATCACCAGCACTGGCCTAACAGGGACTCAGACACAAGTGACATCACAAACACAAACTGCACCCACAGGACCAGCACTGGCCTAACAGGGACTCAGACACAAGTGACATCACAAACACAAACTGCACCCACAGGACCAGCACTGGCCTATCAGGCACTCAGCCACAAGTGACATCACAAACACAAAGTGCAGCCATGTGACCAACATGGGCCTATCAGGCACTGAGCCACAACTGACATCACAAACACAAACTCCACCCACATCACCAGCACTGGCCTATCAGGCACTGAGCCACAAGTGACATCACAAACACAAACTGCAGCCACAGGACCAGCACTGGCCTATCAGGCACTGAGCCACAAGTCACATCACAAACACAAACTGCACCCACAGGACCAGCACTGGCCTATCAGGCACTCGGACACAAGTGACATCACAACCACAAACTGCACCCACAGGACCAGCACTGGCCTATCAGGCACTCAGACACAAGTGACATCACAAACACAAACTGCAGCCACGTGACTAGAACTGGCCGATCAGCCACTGAGCCACAAGTGACATCACAAACACAAACTACAGCCACATCACCAGCACTGGCCTATCAGGCACTCAGCCACAAGTGACATCACAAACACAAACTGCAGCCACGTGACTAGAACTGGCCGATCAGCCACTGAGCCACAAGTAACATCACAAACACAAACTGCAGCCACAGGACCAGCACTGGCCTATCAGGCACTGAGCCACAAGTGACATCACAACCAAAAACTGCAGCCACGTGACTAGAACTGGCCTATGAGGCACTCAGACACAAGTGACCTCACAACCACAAACAGCAGCCATGTGCCTAGCACTGGCCTATCAGGCACTGAGCCACAAGTGACATCACAAACACAAACAGCAGCCATGGGTCTAGCACTGGCCTATCAGGCACTGAGCCACAAGTGACATCACAAACACAAACTGCAGCCACGTGACCAACACTGGCCTATCAGGCACTCAGCCACAAGTGACATCACAAACACAAACTGCACCTACAGGACCAGCACGGGCCTAACAGGCACTCAGCCGCAAGTGACATCACAACCACAAACAGCACCCATGGGCCTAGCACTGGTCTATCGGGCACTGACACACAAGTGACCTCACAATCACAAACTGCAGCCACATCACCAGCACTGGCCTATCAGGCACTGAGCCACAAGTGACATCACAAACACAAACTGCAGCCACATCACCAGCACTGGCCTATCAGCCACTGAGACACAAGTGACATCACAACCAAAAACTGCACCCACAGGACCAGCACTGGCCTATCAGGCACTCAGACACAAGTGACATCACAAACACAAACAGCACCCACATCACCAGCACTGCCCTATCAGGCACTCAGACACAAGTGACATCACAAACACAAACAGCACCCACATCACCAGCACTGCCCTATCAGGCACTCAGACACAAGTGACATCACAAACACAAACTGCACCCACAGGACCAGCACTGGCCTATCAGGCACTGAGCCACAAGTGACCTCACAACCACAAACTGCACCCACATCACCAGCACTGGCCTATCAGCCACTGAGACACAAGTGACATCACAAACACAAACTGCACCTACATCACCAGCACTGGCCTATCAGGCACTGAGCCACAAGTGACACCACAACCACAAACTGCAGCCACATCACCAGCACTGGCCTATCAGGCAGTGAGCCAGAAGTGACATCACAAGCACAAACTGCACTTACATCACCATCACTGGCCTAACTGGGACTCAGCCACAAGTGACATCACAACCACAAACTGCAGCCACATCACCAGCACTGGCCTATCAGGCACTCAGCCACAAGTGACATCACAAACACAAACTGCAGCCACATCACCAGCACTGGCCTATCAGGCACTGAGCCACAAGTGACCTCACAAACACAAACTGCAGCCATGGGCCCAGCACTGGCCTATCATGCACTGAGCCACAAGTCACATCACAAACACAAACTGCACCCACAGGACCAGCACTGGCCTATCAGGCACTGAGACACAAGTGACATCACAAACACAAACTGCACCAACATCACCAGCACTGGCCTATCAGGCACTCAGACACAAGTCACAACACAAGCAGAAACTACAGGCACATCACCAGCACTGGCCTATCAGGCACTGAGCCACAAGTGACATCACAACCACAAACTGCAGCCACGTGACCAACACGGGCCTATCAGGCACTCAGACACAAGTGACATCACAAACACAAACAGCAGCCAAGCACATAGCACTGCCCTATCAGGCACTGAGCCACAAGTGACCTCACAACCACAAACAGCAGCCATGGGCCTAGCACTGGCCTATCAGGCACTGAGCCACAAGTGACATCACAAACACAAACAACAGAGAAAGACCAGCACTTGCCTATCAGGAACTGAGCCACAAGTGACATTAGAACCGCAAATAGCAGCCATGGGTCTAGCACGGGCCTATAAGGCACTGAGCCACAAGTGACCTCACAACCACAAACAGCAGCCATGTGCCTAGCACTGGCCTATCAGGCACTGAGACACAACTGACCTCACAACCACAAACAGCAGCCATGGGCCTAGCACTGGCCTATCAGGCAATGACACACAAGTGACCTCACAACCACAAACAGCAGCCAAGCACCTAGCACTGGCCTATCAGGCACTGAGGCACAAGTGACCTCACAACCACAAACAGCAGCCATGGCCCTAGCACTGGCCTATCGGGCACTGAGCCACCAGTGACCTCACAACCACAAACAGCAGCTGTGGGACCACCACTGGCCTATCAGGAACTGAGCCACAAGTGACCTCACAACCACAAACAGCAGCCACAGGACCAGCACTGGCCCTACCAGGTACTGAGACACAAGTGACATCACAAACACAAACTGCACCCACATCACCAGCACTGGCCTATCAGGCACTGAGGCCCAAGTGACCTTAGAATCGCAAACAGCAATATCGTGTTTCCTTGTTCCCTGTCATTTATAGATGTAGAACTAGCTTAAGAGTGTGTATCAAAGGAAGTTCCTTGCTGCTTGCCTATCCCATTCCGAGGAAGTAGTGACTTCACAGGCTTCATCAAAGCCACGTCCCATCTGCTGGGCTATTATATAGGAAGGCCAGAATGACCTCACAGGCGAAAAGAGCAGCCAATTGCCTACCCCTGCCCTCTCAGTACTGAAACAAAAGTGACCTCACAGTCTGCAGTGAAGCCCCGTGCATGCTGCTGGCCTAGCACGGACTGAGGCACACCATCCCCAGAAGCACAAACACCACTAACCTCCATACTGCTGCTCTACCAGGTGCTCATGCACCTGTACAAAAAGGAGCAATGTGCCTGCTGGTGGCCTAGCAGATACTGAGGCCGAATGACTTCACAAACACAAACAGCAGCAATATGCATCGAGCTGGACTGTCAGGTGCTGAGGCTGAAGTGAGAGGAGAGGAGAAGCTCACCTGGGCCTCTCGCACGTCCCCTGATTATGCTGTGATCACTCCGTACAGAAAAGTCTTCTGCAAACCGCTTTCATCTCCTGGCAAGACTCTCTCCACATCATGGGACAGCTCCACTCTGGCACCCTGGGGACAAATCACAAAAAGCAACGATTGGTCTTGCTTTTCCTTTAGTACCATCAAGTCCCAGCTGGGAGCCTTTGCACTGCAGCACCTGCACAATGACAGCAGGATGCCACTTCCATTTCTAGTGCATTTCTAGGGACAGAGATCAGCTGAGGCAGCAGCTCCACTGCAAAGGGTTTCCCACACTGTCACATCAGCTCAGCACTGCACCAACCATCAACCTGATGTCAGACCTCTGCTCTGCCACCTACTCTACAAACACACTGTCTCGGACCCACAGACCTGGCTCTTCTGCTCGATACAACCAAGTGCCAGCAAGAAGAGATGCATGCAGGACACTCGCCACTTGCACACTCCCCAGCCACTGCTCTGCTCACTGCCTTCTCTTGTCTCCTCAACCCAGACACACAGCAAAGCTCCTGCAGTAACCCCACAAGGTGGCCAAGGTACTCTAGGCTCACAAGGCCTCTGCAAATGAGCAGCACAAGATCAGGCACAGAGATGGCCCCTTGCGCGATACTGCTCTTTTCGGAGGGAAGGATGCTGCTTGCTTTGGGCACAGCAGGATGCTGCTTTCCACGTCCACCCCCTCAGGAACCTCCACCTAGACATGGGTGCATGGGGATTTTCTGTAGTAATACAAAAGATACAGATAGAACGCAGAAACAGTTGAGAGTCCTGAAGGCCTCCTGAGCCCAAAGTAACCTCCCTTCCTTTCCTTTAGTTACTTACACAATGAGCCCCAGGGAAGGGGAAAAGGGTGCAGAGGCTTTGACATGAGGCCCAAGCAATGAGACAGCCCCACACTGGATGGCTGCTGAAATGACAGCTCTCCTGGCTGTGCAGCCTCTGCAGCAGCAGTCCAGGCTCCACAGCTGGCTTCACAGAGCACTGAGGGCTGGGTGCCACGGACAACCTGGCTCTGGGCACATCTTCACCCCTCACAGAGCCAGCAGCACAAGAGCTCTGAGACTTCCTCAGGTCAAGCCACAGAGGCTTTGGGGCACTCACTCAAAGGCACTCAGGACATGCTGGCATTTAGTATAAGGGTCTTGGACTCATCCTATATGGCACCACAACCTCCCAGGAAAAGGAGGGGACACAGCAGCATTTGCCGAGTGGGCTGGCAGGAACAGCAGTTGTGGGACATGGAATTTGCAGCACAGCAGAGGTACCAGGAGGTGAACCCACACCCCAAGTCACCCACAGAAGCCAGGCGCATTTATGGAAGCCTTCGCATCCATACGTAGCCTCAGCTCAGTCACTTGCAGCTGCTTTCACAGAGGGCTCACGATGTTGGCAAAGATGTTGACAGGTATAGGGACACACCCTGGCATCCTGCCTCCACCCTCAGGGGCTCTAGGACTGCACTGGGAACCTCATGAGTGGAGCAACCTAGAAAGAAAGAAAGAAAGAAAGAATCGAGTGTTACTGGCAGTTCTGCTGGCCTTACATAGTCACAAAGCAGGGGCAAATGTCTCCCCTCTGTGCTGAGCTGTATTGGTGAGAACACAGCCAGCAGGGCCACCAAGACATTCAACCCCTCTTTTTGGCACAGGTGACACCATGTCCGTATACCAGCTCCCAGTTGGGCTCTCCAGTTCTGCACAGGCACTAACACACAGCAGGGAGTCCAGCACAGGGACACCAAGATGGTCAGGGGCTGCCGCGTGGGGCATATAAGGAGAGGCTGTGAGAGCTGGGTTTCTCCAGCCTAGACAAGAGAAGGCCACGGGGGATCTTCATGCTGTGCACAGCTACCTTACGGAGGGCACAGAGAAGACAGAGCCAGATTTTCTTGGAGGTGCACACTAACAGCACGAGAGGCAACAGGGACACATTGCACAATGGAAAATGCTTCTTAGATGTTAAGAAGAAACCTTTTTCTCCATGAGGAGAAACTCAACTGTGGCACAGGGATCCAGAGAGGTTCTCAGATCTCCAGCCTTGGAGATAACCAAAACTTCACTGGACAAGGCCCCAAGATACCTCCTCTACTGCCACCTGCCTTGAGCAGGGCATTGGAGCCCTACCTCCAGATGTCTCCCCCATTGCAGCCTCAAGGAATCTGCTATTCTGAGACTCTTGACAAAGGGACCAAGGCTTTGGAGATGCCGCCTCCACCACTCACCAAGGACAGGCTTCTCAGAGCCACCCATTGCCCTCAGAGGCCTGACTTCTTGTGAGGTGGCACCTCCCCTCTCTGCAAGGGTCTGCGTAGGCACAAATTCGATTTGCTTTGATTAACTACCCCTCTCTCTGAGGGATTGGAATGGATTAGCGTCTGGGATGGGAACATGCAATGATGATCCAGCTTCAACAGAAAGCCTTTAAGGAGGGAGAAGATAACTTTCTCCAGCAGAGTCAGGAAAATCCCAAAGACTCACGGAAGCATCAAACCCTTCCCAAACTGCAAGCCTGAACCTCAGCTGACAGAAAACACCAGACTGCAAGCAGCCTTGGCTCGCACCACGATGCTCCAAGGATGCAACACGGTCACCAACAGTCCTCATCCAGGTCTCCCAGAAGGACACAATGATGGCAGGCTGGGCTCTGGGAGCAGAGCACTGCTCTCTCCAGCCACCTCCTCCCAGGCTGAGCAGAAAAACACTGGGACCACCACCTGGCTCCATCACAGGACATCTTGCACTGTAACATGCCGCTACCCCTGCACATCACAGAGGCTTCGCAGCCAACACACACCTCTGCATCAGCGACACACAGGCCACAGCACCACACATGGCAGCACAAAGGGCACCCCCAAGCACCACAAAACACAAAGCCCAACTCTACAGACCTTCCATTCCCTTCTAGGCCTCCAAGGCCTTGCAACAGGCACTGCCTCTGAACAGCCACTCACAGCCCAGGGCCTGCTCACTTCCCACCTCCAGGAAGCAGAGAAGAAGTGCTCTCACAGCAGCTGATCAGGCTGCTCTTGCCTCTCGCTTGTACCTCAACTTCTCTGAACAAGAAACCTCTTTGAAAATGTGGACCATACCTTTTTTTGTGTGGGGGGGGTGACATTCCTTCTGTCTCCTCCAACAGCCTTTGTACCCATTCTCCAATGAATGCATACATGGACAGAAAATCAGAGACCTCTAACGCATTACAGTTCCAAGTGTGTCACAAAAGCAGGTAGACACCTCAAAGACAGAGACAATATTCAGACCTTGCAGGAAAATCTCACAAGCTCCTTGCTTTTTTGACAGGGGCAACTTCTAAAGCACACACACCCTGGCAAGAAGAGATTATTCACACCACTGCTCACACCAGCACTACATGCACTTAGCAGCCTCAAAAGTCTAGCTGGACTCCCTAGCTGACTGCGAGGACGCTGCAAGCTTCTACTTAGCAACAAGTGGAAAGGCCAACTCCATGTCCATGCTCACCACAGAACATCATCCACATTTGAAATGTAGCAGTACTAATTCATGATGATGGAGTGGAATAAAATGTGTGTCAGATGATGGGGAACATCGACTTCTGCTTGATTAATGAGTTGCATTTCTGTATTGCTGGAGAGCTCTGCAGGGGTCAATCCCTCCTCTGAGCACATGCAACAAACCCAGAACTGACCTCACCACCAACATCCAAGACATCTGTCTTCTCCTCACCTCTCAGCTGCTCACATAGAGGTGACCTCACAAGTCCATAACCCCACCACATGCCTGCTGCTGGCCTATGCCCTTCAGAGACAGAACTTTCCTCCAAATAACTTCCCCAGCCATCAGCTACTGCTGGCCTAGCAGCTACTCTGACAAAAGAGACCTCACAAGCAACGCCCATGCCTAACTGCCTGCTGCTGGCCTAGCAGGCACTCAGAAAGACATCACCTCACACTCACCTTCACAGCCACGCCTCTGTCACTGGCCTAGGAGCCTCTGAGACAGAAATTACCTCACTATAACTGCCCCAGCCATGAACCAAATCCTGCCTTATCAGCTGCTCCTCAGGCAGAAATGATCTCAAAAACACAGACCCCAGACGTGGACCTGCTGCTGCCCTATCAACTGCTCAGGCAGAAATGACGTCATCATCAATAGCTGAGCCATGTGCCTCCTGCTGACCTGTCAGCTACTTACAAAGAATTGATTTGACACTGCTGATTTTCTGGCACAGCTCTCATAGATGGTGGTGACCTCACTACCCACACCCTGACCACGGGGCTGGTGCCACCTGCAGCTCCCCCTGCCTTCCCCCAAGGCTCAGCCAGCTCCTCAATGGCCTCTGCGATTCACCTCGTGGATTCACAATGCTCACAGTGCAGCAAAACACCCCAGTACCAGTTACTACCCCCAAAATAGATTAGCTTTTGCCTAGGTAGTCTCTACATGTAGCCCATAAGAATTAGGAATTGGAAAAAGGCCTGCAAGTAATTCTTGGCAACATTTTCTAACAGGAGGACTGCTTGGGATGAGCAATTATGAACCTGAAGACAGCAGGGCCTCAGGTCCCAGGCAGAGGGAGAAGCCTTCCTACAACTCAGAAGTCTGGTTCCTTCCCCAATGCTGAAAAAACTAGTAAATCCTCCACACATCCAGGACAACCAGCATTCTCCTATTTTATGCCCTGACAACTGGAGACACGCAGAAGGACTCAGGCCAGGGCATTTCAGTTGGTGAAACCAGCAGAGACACAATTCAGCAACTCTTCCCCTGACCTAGGAGCATGGAAAGAACAACAGCAAGTGCAAGCACTGGCCGTTCATCAGCTTTCAAGGCCCCTGACAAGCAAAACAGCTCACACTTACAGAGCTGCTCTGGAAACACCCTTCACCCTGCTGCCAGGCTCACAGGTCTCGGCGCAAAGCAAGAGGCAGGGAGCAAAAACAATGGCTGGGGCACAGCATGACACACAGGGACAGAGACCACTGGGAAGGGCACCTCGCGAGGACACCAGCAGCCTGCTCACACTTTGCCCAGCACCTCCCAAACACAGCTCCGAGCAGCACCTGGGGCTGCGCTGGCAGCAGCAGCTCAGGGAAACGCTTTAACAGGGATCCCAGAGCCACCACAGGGCCAAAGGTTCCTGCCCCCAAACCCCACCGAGCCGCCCCGGCCCAGCTGCTCGCGGCAGGCCGCCACGTCTGGCTGCAGGGCAGCTCCCCCCTCTGGCCCACGTCGCTCTGGCCCCTGCTCACGGCCCCACCAGCCCCTGCTGCAGCTCCTGCAGCAAAGCAGCCCCGGCGCCAGCACCGCTGCCCCCTCCCCGGCGGGAGGGCACCCGCCGCCATTTGAACGCGCCCGCAGCCCCCACCAAACCCACTCGCTCCCGCTCTCTCTCCCGATCCCTTCTCGCCTGCTTTGCTCCCACTTCTCTTTCACCTCTTTCTTTGATGTCTTTTTTTTTTCCCCACATGTTGGACTGCAATTGGCTGGCAGAGCCATCAGTGAAATCGATGCCCGCCCTCCTCCTCCTGACAACCAATAGGAGGGCTGCACTGAGCGATGCCATGGCAACATTGGGCCCTCCTGCCCTGGCGGCCAGCTCCGCCCCGTCCCCTGCGGTCGGGCGCCATGCTGTGGGCGGGCAGTGTGGGGCGCGGCGGGGCCTGGGGGCAGCGCGGCGCCGTGTGGGCGGGCAGTGCGGGGCCCCGTGGTGGAGCCGCTGCCCCGGCGTGGCTGGGCTGTGTGGCAGGGTCCCCGCGGGGCTGCTGGCTGCCCTGCGCCCTGGGGGCCGTGCGGGGCACGGGGGGGCAGTGCTGGGGCGTGTGCTGGTGGCAGCCGTAGCACCGGCGTGGGGGCCCTGGGTCTGGCCATGGCGCCAGAGCCCGCAGGCAGCGTGCTGCTGCCCCCAGGGCAGGGCAGGGTAGGGCAGTGTCCTCTCGCCCATCCTGCCCCATCAGGACCCTCAGGCAGAGCTCTTGCAGCAGCCCCCAGCCCTGACCAGCCACCCCCACAACCTGGGATCCACAGCAGTTTTTGCAGTTAGCAGTCTCAGTGCGACACCTTGGGAAGGAGCTCCCGAAGCCCTTACCCTTGTTGGAGAGCCTCAGGAGCGTTGGGAACAAGGAACAGCAGTGCGGGCTGATAGTATCCGTCCATCAGTCCTCCATCTCACTTGCCCCCTTGTCCTCGTTTCACCTCTCCAGCCGGGGAGGAAGGACACTCTTCCCATCTCATCACCCAAAACACCTCTCCAACATGCCCCTGCTCCTCTGCCTGTTGGTGAGGGTCCCAGCATGGCTCCCGTCCCTCCTCCTTACCATGGCATGGCTCCAAAGGGCAGCAGTGAGGAGTGCATCAGCAGTGCCCAGCAACAACTGGGCCTTGCAGAGATGTGAGGGCACCGCTGCGTCACCGGGGAGACCTCCCTGTGATGCGGCACATCCCACTGTGACCTCAGCTCGTGTCATCTGGGGGCTCAGTAGGTCACTGCCATGGAGATGGCACAGCCGGGGAGAGAGCAGAGAGATTTCCCCTCACATCCTGGAAGCAGTCACCTCCCTTCACCACAGTTATTTTCCAAAACTTGCTGATAAATCCTTCAGGAATGTCTCCAGATGGTGTCAAACACTGTGAAATATCTCAAATGGGGCACTGGAGAAGTCGATTCTGCACCCCTGCACTGACAGGTCTCTGCGCTGGGCAGACCTGTGTGGGAAGCCTGGGCTTTGGGATTAGTCTGGGGTTTGGCATTTTTCAAAGCTGAGATCAGAGTCATGTGGGATGAAACAGCACAAAACGTGGCCATGGGCTGAGATGCTTTGGTGAGCCTCAAAACTGGTTTCTCCTACCGTTTTTGTAGAAGTAGGATGTAGGACAATGTGGGACAGGATGTAGCCTTCCTCTTTTAGGCACTAAAGCAGGCTCTTTGCTTTTAAAAGTCCTCAACAAGGTTTCTCGGTCTGCAGTGCTTAAGATAGAGATGATATGCCAGAAAAAAGCAAACATGCCCTTAAGACACATCATCCAGAGGGCTTTATCTAGGACCTTGGTCGCTGCCAGGCTCCAAAGCCATGGGTCAGGCCAGGGAGCAAATCTGGGGAAGTTTTCTCAGCATTCTCCCATGAATTTTCCCCAGCTTTCCTTCTGGCTGAGTTTGCAGAAAGACAATTCTCATCTCTGAGCTTCAGTTGGTGTCGCGGGATGACCGACTATCTTACAGTCCTGGCCCATCTGGGTTTCGTGTGGCACGAGGGAGGGGAGGAGGGGGAGAGGAGATTTACTGCATGACTCCACAACTTGTTTCAAAGACCAAAATTTACTACAGAAGCTGCAATGGTACAAAGCAAGGATTCGTGTTAACAGAAACTCAGCTCAACTAGAATAGTTATTTCTAATTACACTAAAAGTTATGCTAACAGTAACTACTTAGTAAACAGAAAAGGATAGCTAATTTATACTAACTGTAAATACCCAAATGAATGAACTCGGCAAACCAATTCTGATCGATCTTACCCACGCGTTGCCTCAGCGGCCAACGTACACTCAATCCCAGGGAAGTAACTGCGGGAGGGCGTCCCCGTCCCGAGGGGTTCCGCAAGTTGGCAGACCCGCTGTCACCCGCGAAGAGCCAAAGACGGCCTCCGGGGCCAACTTATTTATACCCTTCAAGGGAAGGTGGAGGTGGAGTCACTAGACCAGTTGCAGCTCTCTTGACGCAGTCACAGTCCCTAGCTCTTGGCTGCTGCAGGGTTCAACTCTCCTCCATCCTTGTTATGAGGATCGCACCCACAGTCATGGGTTGTGGGGGGTGGCTGAACACCCCCAAGGGCAGGCTAGCTGCCTTGTGCACTCTTCAGCACTGAAGAAAGGAGTTTGAGTGACTGTGAATGACCGCTTGACTCTTGCAGTGGTGGTCCCAAGGAGAGATCCCATAGCTGGGGTAAGAAGGAGTTAATTCCAGTCCGCAATGGGGTCCCAGCCGTGAAAGCAGGTGTTATGTCTCAGGGTCCTGATGAGGAGGAGACGGTCCTGACCACAGCAATTAACACTGCCCCAGCAGTGAGAGGAGGCTTTTGTTTCTCAAGGTCCAGGTGCCAAAGCAGGCCTTATCTCAAAGTCTTGACATCCCCCCTTTTGGAGAGTAAAAAACAGGAATTCAGGCTACTTGTAACTGGCACCAAATGTGTATGGGCGGGGGGGAGGGGGAAGCTGGGAGTATCCCCCCAGAAAGTCTCTGTGTTCTGGTCTTTCTTTCCTACTTTTCTCTTTTACATCATCATTAAAAGAACAATTGTTTTGGTTCATGCCACCTCTCCTCAGGAAACTCTCATCTGAATCTGACGCAGAGTCCGTGTTGAAGCAGGAAGCCAGGCTTCCTCCTTCATCAGCAGAGATGGGGGAACCTCGGAGCCCGCTAGTCTGAGCTCCCTCGGATGCCCCCAGTGCAATGAGGGGAGTTTCCCTTTGCAGTGTTGCTTTCAGCACTGACACTGAGGGAGTTCAGGGGAACAGAGTCAGGCTTGGATGAGCACAGGTGGGCTGAGACCATGGGTCCCGTGTCCATTAGGAGAGCAACACTCAAAGCAGAGCAGGAGCGGAGAGGAGGGGAGGGGAGGAGAGTCCGGACACAGCTTGTGGGGATAGAGCCTGTGGTCCTCACGACCATCCCCCCACTGCCACAGCAGGAATTTCTGGGTTGCAGCCTTTGCTTGGGGCCTGCATCTTTCCTGGAGACACATCCAGCAAAGCCAGAAGGACTTTCTCCTTTCAGGGCTATTCTCCCTATTTCCACCTGATCCTGCTGTGCTCTAGTGTGGCTATATGGGCTAAGCGCTCTCCTAACGTGGTGGTGGTAGCGTTGTGCTTCCCTGTGCATCCCTGTGAAGACAGGCAGGAGCAGGCTTTGGGCACCTTATGCCAGACCTGGCCTCCAGAACAACATTTCTATAATAAAAGGGGATCTCCTCTGTGATGTGCCTGAAGTCTGGCCTTTCTTCAGAAGGGGGAGTCAAGAATACTCCCAAGGGACTGCACCACAAAAGGGCTTGTTGTTCTGCTTGTGAACTCCATGGGCTCTACAGGACAAGCTCAGAGTCTCCAAGTGATCTGTTAGGAATCACAGACTGGATTTGGGGCTCATTTTTCAGTGACCAGTGCCAGTGGAGATGGAGAACGGTCTCTGAGTTGCCTACCCAGGGCTATTGCACAGGTGACAGTGCTGCTGACAGATGGCCATTCTTCTGGAGGGGAATCTGAGCCCCCAGGAGAGCTCAGGGGATCTCCAGGGACAGTGTGTGCCTGTGGGTGGGCAGTGAGTGGAGCCTCACAAAGTGAGAGACAGTCCATGGTGGAGTAAGCAGAATGTACAGCACTAAATTCAGGTATGCACAGGGAAAGGAGGGCTCTGCAACCCATGGAGAGGCAGTGGGGAGCCAGGAGGCACCGTGAAGGGGGCCTGGAGAGGGATTCCTGCACCCTCTGTGAAACACCACAGGCTGGACTTAGTGCCCACCCAAACACATCTCCTGCCATTGCAAACGCCCTGGGCTCGCTCAGAGCACTGTCCATGAGCACAGGCACGTGCCAGCAGTGTCAGTGGTGGTGATGCCTGTGTGGCTGGGCCCGCTTCCTACCTGACCAGCATGGCCAGTGCCGAGTCAGGAGTCACCCTGTGGCCCCACAGTTCGCTCACACTGCAGAGCAGCAGTGGCAGCGTGGGGCCCTGTGGGGAGCACCAGGGAAGGGTGCAGGCAGGGCTGGACAGGCCAGCGTGGACATTCGCACGTGGGGAAAGGCTCTGTGGGGAGCAGGGATGTCCCAGGAGAAAAGCAGGGCAGCATTCAGGGATGGAAAATGAGAACGAGAAACAGGTTTCTCTGTGGCCCAGCTTGGGGCAGGCTGCTCTGTCCCTGTGGCAGCAGGAGGTGCCAGAGGGGCTGCAGGGCCAGGGCTCTCATGCTGTGCTGGTCAGCGGGGTGGGCATGGAGGGTCTGCAGGCAGACAGGGAGGGGGATCTGCTGGACACAAGAGCAGAGGAGACAGAGAGTGACAGGTGTCATTGCGGGGCCTCCTCCCCCTTGCCGGGGAGCTGCTGCCCTTGTCCTTGGGCCTGGCCTGAGTTACGCTGTGGACATGCCTGTGCCTGGCCCTGCACCTCTCAGGCCCTCACCCAACCCAGTCCCCGTTCTGCTGACATGATTCCCCATATCTGCCTCGCACATACCTGTGCACTACAGTCAAAAAAGCATTGGCAAAGAAAGCTGGATGCAAGCAGATCCCAGAGAAGGTTGTGGGCACAAAAGGTCCCCATACAGCCCCACAGCAACTCTTGCCTGACAGCCAGATTAAATACGTAAGGAGTGATTTGGGTTTGGACCCGCTATGCAGCAACCACTGCACAGAGTGTTATCTGGATGAAAAAGTGAAGGCAGCCCCTTGGGTCTGATTTTACGATGGGTAGTTAGAAGAGCAGGGCTTTCTGTATCACAGTTCAAGTGTTTATGCACCATTTGTGACTGGGTTGCTGCTACAAAGAGTATGCTGTCAGGAGCAGCAAGAGCGGAGCTGCTGCGTACGGGAAGGGGATCTGGGAGCCGAGGGTGGCGGCAAGGCAGGCAGGGCAGTGACCCACTGGTGAGAGGTGCCATCCTGCAGTGCCCAGGCAAGAGGAACAGAGCAGGTTTGGGGATGGTAACCAGCATCAGGCACGGTCCAGTGATCACCAGACAAGAATACAGGGATCCAACCAGCCCTGCTCGGCATGGGAGGTTGGACTGGAGATCTCCAGAGGTCCCTTCCCACCAAAACTCCTCTGCAACTCCATGAATGGAAAGACCCCGGGCACAGAGACAGGCTCTGCCTGTCCCCCAGGCTGCTCTGCCGGTGGGCAAGGGGCAGAGCCCTTGGCCATCCCCACGCTCCCTCGTGCTCCTCTGCCTCTGAGCAGGACATGGCCTGGGTCCACATAGGGCCCCGCTCATGGCCCCACCGCAGGCTGCTCCCTGCAAAGGGTGAAACCCCGATGTTCCCAGCACAGAGCTGATGCCAAAGCAGCATCCAGAGCCCAGCCGGCCTCAGAGCCATCAGCCCTCCCTGGCCCGGCCGCAGGGCCCTGAGCAAGGCTGCTCACCCTGCCCCACTGCCCCCCGTGCTCCCCTTTCCCCCCATGCCTTTCCCACCGCTGGCCTTTGCAGATGCATGTGCCTGGTCCGTCCTCTTACCTTCAGCACAGTCACGGCTGCACTGGAAGCCCATGAAAATCGCAGCGCTCCTGCCCTCGAGGTGGCATCCACCCCACACCTGGAGCCTGGCCAGACAAAAAGACATCACCTGTCCAGTGCCCTGGCTGTGCAGCTGAGGGCAGGGGGTCTTCACCCCAGTTTCCCTGCTCCAATAGACTTTACCTTTGCTGGGTAGGCAATACTGCAGAGACACGAACAGTAAAATTTTCCCCTATTACCAGGCCACTACCTGAAGTGGGATTCTGTTCATCTAAGCTTAGCCATCTAGAAGTTAGCCATCAAGGGCTCAGTGCAGTTGCCTACACGAAGGTTCCCAAAGCTCTCTGAAATGGGTGAGAGGCTGCTGTTCAGATGGGCACTGGTAGTCTGAGGAAACAGGGTGACAGAAATCTCATGAAGTGCAACAAGAGCAATTGCCCAGTCCTGCTTTTGGGGGATTGAAGAACCTCATGCAGCAAGACCGGCTGCAGATGGAGAGGGGCTGGAAAGCAGCTTTGCAGAAAAGGACGTGGGGGGTGCTGTTGGACACCAAGTTAACCAGGGGTCA
Organism: Apteryx mantelli; assembly: GCF_036417845.1. Taxonomy (NCBI): domain Eukaryota; kingdom Metazoa; phylum Chordata; class Aves; order Apterygiformes; family Apterygidae; genus Apteryx; species Apteryx mantelli. Next base: position 6,702,038 of record NC_089997.1, read on the forward strand.
CCAGTGTGGCTTTGCAGCAAAGACCACCAATTGCACCCTGGGCTGTATTAGCAGACATGTAGGGTGGGGGAAGTGGTTCTTCTCCTCTACTCGGCACTTCCAAGAGGGCAGGTGGAGCACTGTGTCCAGTTTGGGGCTCCTGGGACAAGAAAGATGTTGACATACATTGGAGCAAATCCAGAAGAGGCCATGAGGATGGTGGGAGGCTGGAGCACCAGCTGCACGAGGGCAGACTGGAAGAAATGGGCTTGTCCAGCCTGGAGAAGGGAGGGCTGAGGGGTGATCTTGTCCCTGTCTGCAGCTGCCTCGTGGGAGGCTGCAGAGAAGATAGAGTGCCAGATTTTTTTGGAGGTGCACGGGGACAGTAATGGGCAGAAGCTGGAGCAAGGGAAGCTCCAGTTAGATAGTAGGAGTAATTATTTCACCGTGACAGTAGTCAAACACTGGAACAGGGTGCCAGAGTTGGTGTGGGATCTCCTAGGCAAGAGGCTTTTTCCAAATGAAGCAGTCCTTCCTCTAGGCCACTCTGCACCTGTGCGCTAAATCTACTGCATTGGGTTCACAGAGAGAGGTCACTTAAAGAAACACTCAAGTTGAAATGCTGATGAATGATGTTCACCTGCAAAAGTCCTGGATTTCTGTCTAAATAGATAAATGGAAATCATTGCTAATAGAACCATTTGGATGCCTGGCTAGCACCATGGGAACCAACACAGTTCAACATGCCCTAGCGCTTGGAATTTCCAAATACCAGTATTTGAGCAACTGGGAAATTAGTGAAGACTGTTGTGGGAAAGAAGTTTTCTTTGAAGTTGTTCAGATAGTCGCCAGAAGAAGGTGGGGTCAGAAAGACAGTGAATGGACACATTCTGTGGACAATCAGGCTGGCAAACAGTCTGTGCCGCCTTCTGCTTCTTCCCTTCTGTGTCCTTCTTTCCCCCACACTGATGAACTGGTGGTAATTATAACCTCGCCCTACATCAAGCATCTCTATCCATTCCCACAGCTAACAGCAGAGTTTTCTTCCCTGTGACCCCGAAGCATGGCCATAGTACAAATGACCAATAGTGTTAATAACAGTAGTGTTGTCTCCCAAGGAGAGATGGAAGCCACAGGAAAAAAAAAAAAACCACATAATTCGCAAAGAACCTGTGGAAGTGCTCAGCTTCTCATCACTGGGGACATTTGTTGAAGGTTGAGGGAGCCAAAACCTGATATTCCGATTGTTCACACTGAATACATCTCAGAAGACTATAAGAATAAGTAGAACTGGTAAAGACAAAGCATACACTGGGCAAAAATCTGTACAACAACATCCATGTTTAAACAGAGAGAATTTCAAATCTGGGGGAGAACAGCAGCGGGCTTTTGGTGTCTGTGCCCTCTCTGTGGTCTTTGGGAAAGAGGCTCTCCTGGGTTGTAGTAGCTGTTTCAGAGTGGGCACAGGACTTGGAAGGCTCTGCCCGATTTCCCGCAATGTCTGGGAACACAGCGAGTGCCTTTTGGCTAGCAGGCTTTGGAGGAGGTAAGGAGCGCCTTGCAGAGGTGTTGACTTGAGTGTTTGGTAGAACAGGTAGTTTTCTCGGGCTGTCATCTGTGATCCTTGGTTTTGTAGAGGATGCTGTTTGCCTGAGAAGTTGCACGGTGGCCAGCTGTGCTGAGTCCTTTGCCTTTTGGGGTAGCACTTGAGGGAATTTTGGAGGTGTTGTTTTTGTGGTTGCTGGCAGAGGAGTGGCATGTTGCCTAATGGGTTTCTTGGGCAATTCTGCTTTGCTGAGAATTGTTTTTTGTGGAGGAGAAATCTTTTTGCCCATCCCTTCTGCTGTCAGTTTTTGAGGTTTCGAAGAACTCTTCAGATTTCCTTGCTTAGACGCTTCAGCCCAGTCAATCTGTGATGTTAATCGTATGCAACTGCCCTTCAGTTTTTTAAAGCCCGACTCCATCTCAGGGAGTACCTTTGTTACCGGAACCGGGGTAAATCCAAGTTTCTCTGAAAGTGATTGTTCATGCTTATCGTTGTGTAATATGTGCCTGACCGCCTTTTCCACAAGAGACTCGATAATCTCCTCTTGACTTTGGAAACGCTTGCCTCCTCCCGACGGATCCTTCCTTGCCACCCTTTTAGCAAGCAGGGTCCTTGGAGGGACATGAGGTCCCACCTGTCCATATATGCAGTTGCCAAGAGAGAATCAGCGTGAGAAAAAAAAAATCAAAAATGATATATTTCATTAGTATTGTAAAAAAATTAAAATTTAATGTAAATGTAAATGTAAAAAAAATTATATTGCATTTACATTACATTACATTTTACATTGTAATGTAAAAACTAGCAAATATTTTCTAAACATGAAGACCCCCTCGTGGTGTGTTTTCATTGGTAGTAGTGGTTTCTGATTAACATGGATCAAAAGCAGAGCCGGGCTAGACTCTGCTCCTGCTTGGACCATGCACACTGAAGCCAAGGGAGCAAGATGGGATTGATACCTGTGGAGTGGAAAAGAGCAAATGGCCTCTTATGCTGAAGACATGACAGAGTTTTGGTGGGATATACTGGCTGATGGGATGTGGGAGTCTAGATTAAACAATTAATGCCCACAGTTAAGCAGTCACTATTTTGAGAGTCATCATTTTGTCTTGTCAAAGGGCTCCCTGCCCCAGCTCTCTCCTGACCAGCGTCTTTGGATATTGAGTGGACCTCAGCAGCTTGAGGCATCAGAGGTGTTTGTAACAGAAAGCGACAGCTTTGCTTTTCAAACTTGCTCAGCAATCGTGGATGCTAGAGCTCAGCTCAGCCTCAGCTACGACTTAATTTTCAGTCTGCATGAGAGACACTGGAAGAAATACAGCAGAGCGAAAATTGCCCGCTGAAGGACGGCAGTAGCAAAGGGATTAAAATTCACTCTCAGTGAGCACTGAGGTTATGATCCCTGAGTGCAGGAAGGCTGTTCTTTCCTCACCTTGGGACTGTGCATGTCTGGTGGCTCAAGGGTTCATGTAAAGGCTTATAGAGGTGCTATGGCTATAAGAACCGTGACTCCTGCAGCTGCCTGAGCCCCCAGACAGCCTCACTGAAGTCCTGAGACCTGCCTGCCTCGACTGTCTTGCTGGAGACGATTTGTGTGTCCCATTTCCCTGTAGAGATTTTCTTACAGGTATCTGCCTACCCCAAAAGTGAATTTGCCTTCAAGACACAGAGCACAGGACATGCACCGCCTACTGCAAAAACAAGAGCTGCAGTGGCATCATGCACCTGTGTCTCTACTGTGCCAAGAGAGCACACTGGCTAGCGTGTGACTACTCCAAAAGCAGTATCTTAGGGACAACCCTAAGAATACCTGAATTTGAAGACTACATTGTTCTAGTGAAAGGTAAAGGAAGCAAGATCTGATTCTTAGGCAGACATTGTAAAGTTACAATTCAGGCAGACATCATGCAGAGCTGGATGGGAGAACAAGAGAAACATCTGCAACGTATGCTTGATGCAAGGATGTTGTTTTGGTTGAGCTGGAAAAACAGAAAGTTACCTGGGAACCTGGAGGGTTTTCTTTGGCCATCTCCAATTTCTTGGCTTTAAGTTTCTGCTTCCGCAGTGGAGGTGGCACGTTGTTTGGTCTAGGTGGAGGTTTCTGCAGTGGTGGTCTTGGAGCAATTTTAGCCAGCAGAGGTGACAAAGATGTTGGCTTTGGCTGAGGTTCCTCTCCAGGTGTCTTTGGCTTGGTCTCCCTGTGTCCCTGGGATTTGTCAGGGAGGTGGGACCCTTCTTCCATTGCTGCTTTGAATACTTGGACAACAACCTCCTTGGTGATATCTTGGAGTGCTGAGAATAATGTTGTCTTTTCTTTGAAGAAATGAGGAGTGCCAGAGGGAAACTGGCCCTGATGACCATGAGAAACTTCATGCGGGGTTGCTTTTTTCAGGACAGCTGTGATTTCTTTTTCACGGTCTTTGCTAGCCCCTGGTGGGGGTCTCATGTTGGTCTTGTGAGGCAGAATATCAGCTGCCTTTTGAGGAACCCTCTGCAAGAGAAAGGAAGAGGGTGAAGATCTTACCAGAGTAAACAAGAGAATGTGTCAAAGGAAAGTGAAATACGAAATCCGTGATGCACAGAGAGGCAGTAAGGGAGGACTAAACTAAGCAAATCCCATCTCCAGTTTGAAGAGGCGCCAAAGCCCAGTCTGAAGTCCAAGCCTCAGTGACTTTTAATTAGAGGTCTACTGGAATTCATTTTTTTAAGTGGTCAAGTTCAGACCTTGACCTCGAGGTGGAGCTCAGGTCAGACAGCTCAATGTCCTGGTTTGGACACCTCCAGATGCTGCTGAGCACGTGCTCTCCCAACACTTGCAGAGAGCTGGGCAGTGCTGTGAGCACAGCTGAGCTCATGACACAGGTGGCACTTGTGCCTCTCCAGGCATGAGGGCAGGGTCAGGACAGTCAGAACCAGATTGCAGCTTTCATTCAGCCACACAGTTCTTGTAATTTGAGTGTGATTTTTCTCAGGAGATTTGTTTCAAGCACCACCCTCCAGAAATGAGCAGACTATGGATTCTAAGAGCTTCTGTTTTGGGATAGTTATTATATCTTCATAGCTGTGGGGAAAAAAAAAAACCTTAAGAGTGTGATCCAAGGCTACTCTGAATAGCTCAGAAGGTAGCAGAACATACACAATGTCTCTGTCTCAGTCCAGATTTTAAAACTGTTTTAGTCTTTTAATGCCTGGCTTATGGGAGGGTTTTGATACCTACACTACATGAGTCTAATCTAGAGCAAAACAGCATGTACTTGCTCTTCTTCCAGGATCTAGCCCCATGCATTTGTCCTGCTTATAGCACCGGGTTTGTTCTCTGGGGATGTGCTCACAGTGTATGAACCTGAAGTTTCTGCTCAAGTCGTTGTGGGGTGAGGGCTTCTGTGTAGAAGAGCCTTTGCCAGATCCCCCAGGGCCTCGCTGTAGCCCAAAGAGGAGGTAAGGCCCAGTACTATAAGCAGCCTTTGCAAGGCACACACCTTTAACAAAAGTGCCTTCTGCCCATGCTGGGCTTCAGCTTTCAAGTGATGAAAGCCAAGAAGAGAAATTTACCACCTTCTTCCTCTCTCACTCCCTTACACCCCAAATACTTACTGTTGGGTGCGAAGGAGGACATTACACAGAGCTGGTCATGTGTACAAGTGCATGCAAATGCCACAGGGAAGGGATAATGTTGAGATTTTGGTGCGTGTTATCTCTATACAACACTATACGTTTAGTTTCCAATCAAATCGGATCATGTTCTTTGTGGCTTTCCAGTCTGGGAAAAGGCTCAGGGCACCAAGATTTAAAAGAGAGAGACCTTTGGGTGGCAAACCCTCACCGCTTCCTCTGTCCTCTTCCTCTCCTTCCTGCATGCGATTTGGGCAGCAGAGGTGTCCATCATGCTCCACTGTGGGTTCTGCCCAGCCCTGGCCATGCATTGCTTTCCCCAGTCCCCTCCCAAGCTGGAGGAGGCAGGGTAGTGGCAGGAGCGGAAATGGATCTTCTCGCTCTGACAGGAACACCTTGGAGGCTCAGTCTCCGGGCTGGAGTTGAGCTCTCCATATGCCACCATGACCTCCTTTATTTTCTGGGTGGTTTCTTCTAGGACTGTCCGGAGGCTGTAAAACACACCCCTGTCAGTGAGGAAGTCGATGAAGTTGGCAAATTCCTCTGCAGCCAGGTGGGAGGGGAAAAGGGGAGCATGCTGCTCCTCTTTGGCCTCCTGCATGGTGTTCCTCTTCTGAACACTCCCAGAGGAAAGGTCTCTGTCCCAGCATGACTCCTGTGGGTCCTGGCATCCACCATGGGCCGGCAGTCTAAACTGGGCTCTCCAGTCACTGGCCTTGTGGCAGGACATGTCTCGCTGTGAAGGAGCAAAGCAGAGGGTCATTCAGGAGGAGACTGGAAAGGCTGGAAAACCCATCGCTTGGAACCCCTGCAAAGTCGATCACTGACTACAGCCCTCAGGTTGGGATTGGTGCTATGGCTCCATTGTGAAGCTGCTGCAGGGAGTAACCATGCTCTGGGAAAGGGCTAGATTCTCGATATCACAGTCAGTGCAATGAAGACCCTTCCCATTCCCTTCTTGCCTTCCACTTGCAGATTTCTACCTTGCAGATGTATGGATGCACTGCCCCACATGGGACAGAACAGTTGTTTGGTCCCCTTTTGAAGACATGGGAAATACGATAGGTCCCAGGCCACAGTGTGAGGTGCAGCCAACTCCAAGCTTTATTTGCAAGACTCTCCTTTCCCCTCTCCGATTTTTGTCAATTGACTGAGAGAAGAGATGCAAGGTAGATAGAATCTCATGCTCTCTTGCCTGGTAGGGATTCAGAGTCCTGCATAAACACATGCGTGTGTGGTAGAGGCCGTGCAGAAAGAGGTGCAGAGCATGCACGGAGCAGGGAGGGGTGAGGAGAGGCACGGTGGTGTGTGCCTGTGCCAGGCTGAGGTATTTGGTGTGTGCCTCTCAGGTGAAGGTAGCAGGTGGGGGAGGCTGCAAGAGATGGTGAGGACCCAAAACAATGGGTTCTGAGGTTGGGGGGATTATCTGCACTTGAGGAGCACCTCAGTGAAGCCACGGCTTATAAGTACCATCCAAGGCCACCTCCTCTGCCAGCTTAGAGATGCTGCTGGGCAAGACGTGAAGCTGCTCAGGTTTCTGTGTGAAATTTACCTTCCACAAAGACTGTAGTGTTTCCCACAGGGAAACCATTGCTGCACCAAGCAACAGCCCCAGGAAATGTGTCCCAGGAGGACTGTGAAGAGATTTTCACCCTCCAAGCATGCTGCAAATATGAAAATGCCCTCCAATCTCAAACAGCTACAGGTATCCCCAGTGTCAAGATTTTCCCTTTCTAACCATCTGTGCTACTTACAGCTATTTGCACAGCGGCTGACGTCTCCAGGTAACAGGGACTTTGCCTTCTTCAGATTGCTTTCCGTACCAGAGGCTGCTCAGATGGGGTTCTTCCCAATACACCTTGCAGGCAATGCACTAAAGCAAGCCTGACTTGAAAGGGGGGGGAAGGCAGACAACTGAGCCCGTCAGAACCTGACCATCTCCTCCGGTGGTCACCAGCAACTGTGACATCAGAGACTGTGACATCATTACTAGGCAACCAGGCGAGCGCATGAGGCGAGGCAGCACAGGCACAAGCACCTTGGAGGCCAATGGGCACCAGCGTGCTTTGCTTTGCTCTAGCAGGGGTGATGACCAAAAGAATTGGTTGAAAGCATTTTCCTAATAGAACAAGGAAACCTGCTTTTGTGTCTCAGCCAAGGCTGGAGTTGGTCCCTTCTGCTGAATTTCATGACATCTGGCCACTTGCAGTCCTGCTCTTGGATCGCCTGAGGCTGGAAACGGCTCCTCTGGCTTGTCTCTTGAGGAGCAGGAGGGACTGCATTTTGTGTCCGTTCTGCTGGTGGAGGCAGCGGGTGCCTGGGATGTGTCCTGGCTCCCAGAGCTCTGCCCTGGACACACTGGTCAGCATGTTCATTGCAGTTGCTTTACTAAAGGGGAGAGACTGGCCTGACCATGACCTCCCCCCCCAACACACACACACTCCTCCCACCTTGCTCTCCAGCTTTGGGCTGAATGATGGAGATGCTTCACTCTGGCCATTTTGGGGGCAGCTGCAAGGGCTGTTTTGGCAGCCAGCCAGGGTATGGAGGCTGTGGTGGGAAATTTCTCCTGGAAAATACAGGGCATGTGGTAGTGTCAGGGAAAGATGGCATCTTTGGGAGGTGAGAGCACCACTGGGGGAAGCTGACAGCAGTGGGGGCTGAGGGCACTCTCTGGGGAAGCTCACAGCAGCTGTGCTGGGGGGAGGTCAGGCACTGTGGGGAAGCTAACACCTGTGATCTTTATTGCTAGCAGATCACCTCTCCTCATCAGCTCCTCAGTGACCTTTGTCAGGACATTGTCGTCAATGCACTCCAGAAACCTCCTGGATTCCTTGTGCCCTGCTGAGTTGTCCCTCCAGCAGATATCAGGGTGGTTAAGGTCCCCCCTTAGGAGGACCAGGGCTTGCAAACATGAGACTTCTTCCAGTTGTCTGAAGAAGGCCTCGTCTGTGTCTTCTTCCTGATCAGGTGTCTGAAGGTGACACCCAGCGCAATGTCACCCACGTTGCTCTGCCTGATAACCCTGACCCATAAGCTCTCCACTGGCTCATTTGAGCTGCTCTCTCACATGAAGGACAACTCCCCCTCCTTGCCTTGCCCACCGGTCCTTCTTAAAGAGCCTGTGTCTATCCATTGCAGCACTCCACTCCTGTGAGTGATCCCACCATGTCTCTGTGATCCCAATGAGCTCAAAGTCCACAGCTGCACACAGACCTCTTATGCCTGGTGTTTGCTCCCCATGCTGCAGGCATTAGTGTATGAGCACTTCAGAGAGGTGCCAGCTGTGCTGATTTCTCAGGAAGGGTATGAGAGCTTCCCCCATGATGCTTTCCTGTAGGCATGTCCTTATTCATGTGGATATGCTCGAGGTGGGCTTCCTTCACCCCACAGCCTTTCCTTGCCAACCTGATCCACCACTTCCTCGCCTGATTATTGGTCATCCTCTCCCTCCTGTCATTCCCAGTGTAAAGGTCTCCTTACCAGGTTTGCCAGGCGGTAGCAAAGGTGCTTTTGCCCTACTTGGTCAGGCTGACCCAATGTCTTCCAAGCAATCCTTGATTCTCAGAGAAGGCCCCATGGTCGTAACAACCACAACCCTGTTGCCAACACCAGCTGTGCAACCAGTTGTTGACCCACAGGATCTGTCCCTACCTCCTCCAGCCCTTCGCCCTTACTAGCAGGATCAAAGAGAAAACTGCCTGGGGCTCCCGGGTCCCCAGATCGTTGCCCACAGAGCAGGTAGTTGTGCTTGATGCTTTGCAGGTCTCCCCAGGCAGTGCCTTGGGTGCTCACATGGATGAGCAGCAGGGGATGACAGTGCAAGGGGCAGACAAGCCTCGGCAGTCTTCACCAATGGGCCTTACCACCGCGACAAAAACGCCCTCATGATCATTATCCCAGCCAAATTGTCTTTACCTCCTCTCCCTCTTTCATCCCTCCAGGCCCTCATTGCTCCTGGCTGGGCTTTGTTTTTAGTTCCGGTCCTAGCAAAGCCTGGACATCTGCCTGTCTCCTCCCCATGGACCCCAGACCCCCATGGCCTCAGTGACACCCCTGCACTCCTCTGTACCTCCAAGGCCTCAGTGACACCCCTGCACTCCCTGCCACCTTCATGGCCTCAGGGACCCCCAGGAAACCCTGCACACCCAAGGACACCTCGACACCCTCCCATTGCCTCAGAGTCCCCCAGCCCCTGCCCTCTCACTAGCGACAAGGCCCTCAGAGTGCTCCTCTGTGGGGCTGTTTCCCTGGGGCACAAAAGGGGTTCAGGACCCTCCAGTTGAAGTCAGGAAGGGTCCTAAAGGGAGAAAGAGCTGCACCCCTTCTCCTGGCACAGGAGGGCCAACAGGGCTTCCTGAGTGGGTGGTGGTGGTAAGCTTCCCCCAGTAGTGCCCTGACCCCCTTATAGCTCTGAACTTCCCCCAGTGGTGCCCTGCAGCCCCAGAGCTGTGAGCTTCCCCCAGCAGTGCCCTGACCCTCAAATCTGTGAGCTTCCCCAGTGGTGCCATGACCTCCCATAGCTGTGAGCTTCCCCCAGCAGTCCCTTCCCTCCCCCATAGCTGTATGCTTCTCCCAGCAGTGCCCTGCACCCCATAGTTGTGAGCTTCCCCCAACAGGCATCTGGGACAATGGCCCTGGCACAGCTTCCCCAGGGTGTCCATGCAACATAGGCAACACCCCGGGCTCTTCCCTTCTGCACCCTCCACGTCCTGGTGCCTTTCCCAGGAGTCCTGCACTTGCCCTGTCAGCACACAGCTGTGTGCTCCCACACTGCCCATGCATACGCAGGAGCTGCCTGCTGGCCTTTTGCCTCTCCTGGGCCCTTTCCAGCCCAGCCCAGCCTCTCACAGGCTCTCCCCACCTCCCCTGCCCTCTCCCCAGCCCACCCCAGCTCAGCAGAGCAGCCCAGGCTGGAGGTGGCCCTGTAGCAATGCCCACCACAGGATGCTGCAGAGCTCTGGGCACTCACACAACAGCCCCAGCCCCCTGAAGGGCACAGCAGCTCCTGGGTGCGGAGAGGGGTGTCAGCCTCCCCATCAGCCCCAGGGCGGGGGGCCAGCAATGGCACAAGAAAATTGAGGCCGGTCAATCTCTGTCTGCCCTACTCTTATTTCCAGAAGATCCTTAACCTGCACTGTCTGCAGCCGCTCTGCGCCAGCCCCTCTCCCCAGGACAGCACAAGAGTCCTGGCCCTGAGACTCCTCAAACAGTGACAGAGCATCCTGCCCTCAGATGACAAACATAGAAACAGCTTTTCATTTATTCCTCCCCACAAGCACACAATTGCTCCTTTCCTCTTCTCCAGAGACAACTCTGCTCCCCAGAGAGCCTTTCCCCAAGTGGAGGGTGTCCATCCTGGCCTGGGCAGCCATCCTTGCTCCCCTCCCTTGTGCTCCCCGCAGGGACCCAGTTTGGCGGTGCTGCTTTGCAGTGCCAGCGGAGCAGACAGGGTTTGTGCTTCTGGAGAAGTGGGATGAATTCAGATATTTGTGTAAAAACATGACTATCACAGATAGAACTCACAAACCGCAAGAGTTGCCTGAGATAGATTGGAAATCACTTGTGAAGAGAGGTAACTATTGCTGCTGAACTAGTACCAGCTGAATCAGTTTCTTCAGTGCCTCCTTGAGCTCCTTGTTCCTCAAGCTGTAGATGAGGGGGTTCACAGCTGGAGGCAGCACTGCATACAGAACTGCCACCACCAGATCCAGAGCTGGGGAGGAGAGGGAGGAGGGCTTCAGGTAGGCAAATGCTGTAGTGCTGACAAAGAGGGAGACGACAGCCAGGTGAGGGAGGCACATGGAAAAGGCTTTGTGCCTGCCCTGCTCAGAGGGGATCCTCAGCACAGCAGTGAAGACCTGCACATAGGACAGCAAAATAAAAACAAAACACCCAAAGCCTAAACAGGCGCTAATCACAAGAACCCCAATGTCCCTGAGGTAGGAGTCTGAGCAGGAGAGCCAGAGGATCTGGGGGACTTCACAGAAGAACTGCTCCACAGCATTGCCTTGGCAGAATGTAACCGAAAATGTGTTAGCAGTGTGCAGGAGAGCATTAAGAAAACCAGTAGCCCAGGTAGCTGCTGCCATTTTGGCACAAGCGCTGCTGCCCATGAGGGTCCCATAGTGCAGGGGTCTGCAGATGGCAATATAGCGGTCATATGCCATGATGGTGAGGAGATAAAACTCTGCTGAGCATAAGAAAAAGGAGAAAAAGACCTGGGCAGCACATCCTGAGTAGGAAATGGCCCTGGTGTTGCTCAGGGAATTGGCCATGGATTTGGGGACAGTGGCAGAGATGGTGCCAAGGTCGAGGAGGGAGAGGTTGAGGAGGAAGAAGTACATGGGTGTGTGGAGGCGGTGGTTGCAGGCTATGGCTGCAATGATGAGGCCATTGCCCAGGACAGCAGCCAGGTAGATGCCCAGGAAGAGCGAGAAGTGCAAGAGCTGCAGCTGTCGTGTGTCTGCAAATGCCAAGAGGAGGAACTCTTTGAGGGCGCTTCTGTTGGACATTTGCTCACCCCGGGCATGAGGGACTGTTCAAGGAGAAAAAGACAGTGACAAGTTAGAGCAGGCTTCTCGGAGCCCAACCCATTCCATTTCTCATAGAAACCCCCCCATTTCCTCTCTCCTCTCTCTTCATGCAGCTCCCTTTCTGGGGCTCTGGTTTGCACTGGCTGAGTGTGCCATGCGCAGCAGGGGCCTCTGCCCATGGTCTCCAGAGGAGTCAGTTCTGCTCTGCCGGAGGTGTAAATGGAGGTGTCAAACTGACCCTACTATGTGGTGGGATTCCTGGGGATGGGTGCCATGAGCTGGGTGGAGGGGACTTGGTCCAGTGACCCAGTGGGAATAATCTCTCTTCACCAAAATGAGAGCTGAATACAGCCCTCATGCCAGCTGTTCCTGAAAGAGAAGATCCTTGTGAGGCATTCATCTCCCCCAGCCTTACCCTCTTGAGCAGAGGTGCCTGTACCTGAATCACTCACACCAGCTCCCGCTCCAGCAAGGCAGAGAAACACTCAAGTGAAGGCAAGGGGTGACCTGATCCTTTCTAGATGTCTCCATTCCAGGGAGATAGACCCTCTCCTCATGCCAATTTACCGTCTGCACCCTTCCTCCGGGCACTGCACGGGGAATGCGAAGTGACTAGCTCTGATGTACGCATCCTGCAGCAGATTACATCCACCCCTGATGTGGAAGGGTAGTTCAACATTTTGAAACCCATTTTTTCCAGAAAATGATCTTCAGTGGAGGAGTCTGACTACATATTTATTTAGTTTTTCAATACCTCCATCTCACTGTGGGAGCACAGTGTGTGACGGGGTAGAAATTTTTGCCATTGCAGTTGCTCTTAGCATGAGCACTTGTGCATCCCAAGAGGAAAAAAGGGCTCACTGTGACTTTGTACAGGGTCACGGGACCTGGTCTGTCAGTGAGTTTTTCCCCTCACTGCCCTGTGCTTGCACCTCACTCAGCTAAAGGAGAAGCACACTCACAAGATCCTCTAAGAAGGAAAGTGGACTGAGCTGGGAGTGGAGGAGTTCAATTCCACAGTGAAGATTTCCACAGCGAAGAGGAAATGGTCTTCTGGTTGGGCAGCAAAGTCTTGTCAGAAGGCCAGTGTCTCTGTAGTTTCCTTCTCACAAGGGGGACCAGGGAGATGCCATGGCTTTCTCTGGGTCAAGCCCCGGCCCCTGCTGGAGAGACACATGGCCTGGAAGACCTTGGAGCCAACCTCCAGGTACACAGAGCAGCAGGAAGTCAAGCTTCCAGCTTCTGGTTGAAAGACAGTTCATGCTCAAAGCTAACAGGTGCGTTTCCAGGAACCATTTGAAGCACAAGGACAGCAGTTGCCTCAATGATGAAAGCTTCACACTTGCTCTACAGGCAGTGAAAACAATGAAGAAAACCCTAGCTGATCAGTTCAGTACTGAGCTCCACCTCTTGGTCACTTCCTTGGGTGTCACGGGCCCTCCTCCTGCTCCTCACCCACTGCTGTCTAGTAACAGCTCTCCCAACCCTCCTCCACTCTTTCTGTCTCCCCATCATGTTCCCCAGAGCCCTTTGGACCCCTTGTCCCCTCTGGTTTGGCTCCATGGGAGAGGAGGGGTCCCATCACTGCTTGTGTGCACCCCTGTGCACCCAGAGCTGTGAGCTGCGGTGGGTGGTGCTTCCCCCCACCCAGCAGCACCAGCCCTGACCCCAGGTGATGGCTGTGGTGGTGCCAAATGCTCCCACAACTGGGGTCACATCTGGAGCATTGCTCCAGGTGTGGTTAGAGACTGGCCCAGCAGAGACCCCCACCAAGAACAGCTGCTCTCTGTTCACCCTTACAGTTACAGAAGGATGCTGAGTGTGGATAAAATGCCACCCTGACTGGTGTACATGACCACACTCACTAGAGACAGGTGGATGTGTTTCATAAGGACGATTACTCATAGCACACATTCTTCAGAATTCCTTCACGCAAACCCTTTGCAAGCAAAGTGCTGTGGTCAAAATGGATCCAAAGATGCAGGAAGACTGGCCAAATGTCTCTGTGCATCAACCCTACACGAGGTGATACATCAGCTGGAAGCACAACGACATGGGTACCTGCTTCCTGAAAGACTGATGAGGAAATTGAGGGGACACTGGGCTACTCCAGCCACTCCTCTGCACCCCCTGGATGTATCGGAAAATGAGGAAATGGGTTGAAATGAGAAGAGATCTAGAGCCCAGCTTAGACAGAGACAGGGTCCAATAGTCCCCTGTGAACACTGGAGTTCAGTAACAAGCCTATGGGCAGAGGCTTATGCTCTGCTGGGGCTGTCCACACTGAGTACAAAGGAGGTGGACTAAGAGCCTGCCTGTACTCAGGGAAAGGGAAAGCCTTGCTCAGTGTCACCATGGATGAGATTGCTCTCGCTGAACTTTAGGTGAACAATTCAGAGGTCAAAACAGAGGTGCCTAGTCCTAACTTAGATGCATTAAGTGGTAAGAGAGGTCTGCATTATGTTGGCAGTTATAACTCTGAACCCTCAGGTTCATACTTCCTTTTGGAGGGGTAGAAGATAGTCAGGTGGCCCTTAGGAACCAATGTCTCACCCCTGAAGAGCTCCCAGAGGCCAGCAATGAAGATGCCTTGATGTCAGTCTGTCACTCAAGCCTCCCTCTGCCCTTAGAGAGGAGGAATCTGTTCCTCTCCTCTCCTTTAGAAATCCATTTTGCGAAAAGTTGAATCATGTCCTAAACTCCACTGACTAACCTAAGGGAACCTAAGGTGACTACTTGAACATTTAAAATCTATCTTTTAGATGGCCAACATTAGAAAGATAAGGCAGGGAGTATGACAGTAGCTCCACAGAAACTGCTTTCACAGATTACATTTCTTGATAGCACTTTTAAAGATTTTGTGTTTTTCTCTCTCTTAGACTGCTTCACAAAATGGATCTACATTTCTGCAGGGGTTAGGTCACCTGGGTACCAGCTATCATTTTAATTAATGTCCTGTCACCCTCTCAGACCGACTCTGCTGAGGAGCATCTCAGGAAAGCACAAAGGACCGTGATTCTTCAGGGAATGCCAAAGGGCTTTGAGTGGTTTTACTTGAAAGGGAAAAAAATCAGAGCTTACTTCTGTCTGGCAGCACAGTGCATCAGAACAAACGGCATTAGCAGCTGACTCAAAGAGGCTCTGCAAGAACCTTGAAATGAGACATGCCAGATTGTTCTCTCAAGGTTGTGGGAGGAGAGGGAAGGAGATGATGGTCTGCAGAAATTCTGCTGGCCTTCTGTTTCCCCTTGACAGTGTTTCCTGCACATAGATTAATGTAAGTAACTGCTTTGTTGCATTTCACCTCATTTTTTGTTGATTGCTATTTTTGTTGTTGTTGTTGAGTTCCTAGACTGCCTGCCTGCCTGCCTGCCTGCCTGTGACTGTCCTCCTTTGCCTGTGATATTTCTCAGGCAATGAGACTTTGCTGACCAGTCTGTGTCTATGTGCCTGGGTCTCTGCCCCTTCCTCTGCTTTAGCTTGTTGGCCAGGTCCAGCTAACAAGCACAGAGTAGTATTGTTCTCTCTTTTGGGCTTATTCAAGTTCTGTGAGCAAAAGCAGCAGGATGGAAAGGAGATGGTCTACATAGGGGTAGACTGTCTTGAGAGGACTGCATTGAGAATTCGTTGTCTTCACGACCTCAGGTAATGAATTCAGGACCGACTCCATATCAAACCAAGCTTCATCTTTCCAGTGTTCATACGAAGAAAAAAAAAAAAAAGTCTTTCGTGGTTCTGTTTGTTTGCTTGTTTATTTGTTTTACAGGGTAGGGCTTTTTTTTTTCTTATCCCCAACTGATGAATTTCCCTACATATCTTTTTGTCTCCTAGGATTTTCTTTTTTTCCTCTCTCCTTTGTATTGCTTGTATTCATTTTTATTTTTCCTTCTGATGGCCAGAAGGTTTTATCAAAACCATTTCTCAGCAAGAAAGATTGCTGCAACTGAAGAAGAATCTGTTTGTAAAGATTTCTGCTTTATAGGGAATAGTTCAAGCTTGGAGAGAAAGACCACAGTTTTAATCATAGAATATTTGTCTTCCCTTTCTTTGGCTTTGTCCCTCCCATTGCCTTTATTTCCCATACACCTCCTCCTATGTCACCATTCTCCTTCTTCCTTCTTTCCACTCCTTACCTAATCCAAAGGTTAATGTCACTTTGAAGAGATGTTTTATCTTTCTCCAGGATGGATTTTATCTCATCCTAAAATATCAGTTTAAGATAGACTAGAGAAAGAATGACTGAGAAATGTCTATTTTTTCTCCTTTGACTATAAAAGGACACTTGAGTAAGGAGCTCAAATGCAAAAACTTACATGTTATTAATAGTGGATTCCTACTCTAACCTAGAAACTAAGTTTGTTGTTACTGTTTAAAATGGTGTCTCCTTACTCTATGTTGTTTCTCCTTGCCTCTCCTCTCTTCTCTGTTTTCCTTACAGACTTCTTGTGAGTAACCCCATGTATCTCTTTTATTATACTTCTACATTTCTCTACCTGTCTCCACTTCCTCTAACCTTCTGAGGAATTGTTTCCTCCACTCACCAGCTTCTCTTACTCACTGCAGCTCAGTTGTTGCAGATATGTTGAACCATACGACTGTCACAGAGTTCCTTCTCTTGGGCTTCCGCTCCCTCCACCATCAGGAGTACCTAATAGCAATCACTTTCCTGGCTTCCTACCTGGTGATCTTAGTTGGAAACCTGCTGATCATTGCCCTCATTCTTTCTGACCGAGACCTCCACAGACCTATGTACTTTTTCCTCTGCAACCTCTCCTCTTTGGAGATCTTCATTGCTACATCCATCATACCCAAAACAGTAGCAAGCTTGCTGATGGGCAACAAAACCATCTCCTACCCAGCTTGCATAACTCAGTGCTACTTCTTCTCCCTCTTGGGCAGCATCGAGTTTCTCCTTCTGGCTGTCATGTCCTACGACCGTTATGTGGCCATATGCTACCCTCTTCAGTACCCCATGCTAATGAACAGTCAGCTTTGTGTTCAGCTCCTGTTGGGGTCATGGACTGCAGGCTTCCTGGCCACCATTGTCCCCACTGTCCTAGTTGTCAGGCTGCCCTTCTGCAATGCCAATCGTATTGACCACTTCTTCTGTGACGTCGTGCTTTTGATCAAGTTATCCTGTGCAGAAACACAGACTGTGGAGCTGATAAGTTTCATGACCTTTTCCATCATCCTCCTTGGCTCACTGGTTATGACAGCAATGTCCTACCTATACATCATTAACACCATCCTTAGGTTGCCCTCAGCTTCGTCACGGAACAAGGCATTTTCTACATGCTCCTCTCATTTCACCTTTGTCATCTTGGGCTATGGTAGCTGCATCTTCCTGTATATGTGGCCTTCAAATCACCACATTTCCTATAACAAAATGGTGGCCCTGCTCAACACAATGATAACTCCTCTGATGAGCCCCTTCATTTTCAGCCTGAGGAACGAGCAGATGAAGAAAGCTCTCAAGGTGGGCTTGAAGAGAAGTGTGATAATCTCCAGAAAATGTTTTTCCTTCTGAGAAGAGATTTTGTAAGTGGAGGGGAAAGGGAGGGGGGGATGGAACAAATGATTATGATTCATTTGCTGAAATTCCATCTTTCTTTCTTAGCAGTGTGAAGTTTCATGAAATCACACCAGTTTCTCTCCTGAAACATATCATCATGATAAGACCTAATCCTCAGATAGGGATGCCTTTCAAATGGTCTAAAAGCACTTTACAAACTCGGGTGAATACCCTGGTGATGGTGTTTTCTAAGAGTGGAAACTGAGACAGAAAGCAACAAGCTGAGGAGTTCCTCCTTCCTTGGCACACCAAATTCTCAAGACGGTTCACCTTCCTCCAGTTTGGATGCAGCTTCTCCTTGTCACAAAATCTGGTTTGCCTGTTTAGTTTGGTGGCAGAACTTTTTTGAACCTCTTTGCCTTTAGAAAGAGACAGAAAATAGGTGGAACAAAAAAAGAAAAAAAAAGAGAGCAACAATGGCTTTATTTCTCTCCTAAGTGGCACTTACTTCTCCCCATTAACCTCCTGGTAAGGACAAGAACATAGACAAAATAAAGCCTATATTACCCACCTAACTTCAGCTCTCTTTTAAGCTGCAACAAAATCCAGAATATTGGTCAGTAATTTAATTGTTGAGTAACGATACAATTATCCACAGATCAAGCTTAATGAAATAAATGCCCAGTCCTTATGACACAATGCTGTCAGAGCCAATACTTCAGCTAATAGAACAGACTCACACAGTGGAATTAGTTTGTCCACATTTGTAACTTAAATGCCCTAAGTTGAGTGCATTGCCCGCCCTCCTGTGATAGTCTAGAGGATTATATCATCTCCTCTTATGCTAGCTGTCCATAGTACTTCAGAGGAAGTATACTGAGCATAGGAGGCTCATCTGTTTAATAGGAAATGCCAGTTGCGCTGAAACACATGCTGGGTAATGTGTTATAATTTGTGCAAGTGAGGGACTTTAGATCAGTGAGGTGCATCCTCTGCAGCCCCACGGATTAGATCTAGACCTTAAGTTCTCTCCAACCCCTTCACCAAACAAAAGCAAACAAAAAATTCCTTTTTTCTAATCCTTGTCATGGTATTGCCATTTCGTAATTTTCATGGATTCATTTTCACTCACGATTTGCAAGACAAATATGTTGTTTTGGAATGAGAATCAAAACCAGAAATTGTTTATTCGTTTAAAATAAAAATAAGAGATTGTCATTCTATCTCAGAGACCTTTATTATTTAAATCACTTCCTCCCAAAAGTACAGCAAACCAAGATGGATGAGTTTAGTCTTAAATGCCTAGCATGGAAAGTTTGAAGTTATTTAGTTGGATGACTCCTATCCCCTTTAAGTTGGCAAAGAATCCCACCAAGACATCTTCAGTGAAGAGACTTTGGAATCACAAGCAGTGCTTTAACTTAGCTATCTTAGACATCTTATTGTGAAAAATCCCCCTCAAAGTCACTGTGGCACTAATGTCTCTGATATTTCTGGGTAGATAGCTACAGTTTGACTATCTGTGTGAGAGCCACACCTCTGGTTACAGCATAGAAATAACAGAACCTCACTGTTTGTCCACTGCTACCTCTACACCAATATCTTAGGTGTTTGCTTTGCTCTGATGGCATGGCCTCCAGACTGTTCACCTTATTTACACCAGGGAAAAGTCCAGGTGCAGTTGTGGGATAGTTCATTCAGGAATTTGCTTCTTCCGTTGAAGGAACAGGTCACTCCAAGAGCTGCCCTTTGCAAGGGGTACAAACAAGACCATGCTGGGTGTTGCTTCCTCTGCTCTGTGCAGACGTCAAACTGTATTTTATGCCATAAGGCATGCAGCACATATCCTCACTGCCACACTACAAAACAAAACAAAGCACACATTTTGTCAGCTGTGATCAACAGTCCTCACTTGATTTCATGTACCTTGAATGGAGGAAGCACACACAAAACGACATGCCTGTGTCTCTGGGCTGCAGGGGCACTACGTGGGCCAGCAGACACCCAGGAGGCCCAGAAGTTAAGCAGTATGAGCAGCATTTCCTGACAACAGTCTGCTTCCTGTAATGGTTGTGCACAGTAAATAACAGACTTTCTTCTGTGGATAAAGGTCCCCTAAATAGCTATCCACCTCCTTGATACCTGAGCTGGATAAATAATAGATTTTTTTTTTTTAATAGGTGAATTGAAAATGAAATAAGTAAATAAAAAAAAAAAGGTGGACTTGGAGGACTTTGCTAAATGAACACAGAAATATTCTTGTCCACTGCAAACCCTTTCTTAGATCTAAAATGTTATGTTCTTTCTGAAAGTACTGACAACAGAAGTTGCATTCACCCCAGCCAGCGAGAGGGTGGCTCTGAAGCTCTTGTGTTGCCTACTCCTGTAAAGGCATCAGTAACATGCTCCATGAATGTGACAGGAGAAAGTAAGTGCCCAAAGTAAGTTTCTAAGATCTGCATGAAAGAACGTAGGCCAGAAATCATTTGCATTCCATTACTTTCTTTCTGGAAGACTCTGCCCATGCTGCCATCCAACAGAGTAGGTCTTCTTTCCACACAAAACTTCCAAACATTTTTGATTCCTTCTAACAGAAATATGATGATATTCCTCTTTAGTTTCATTCTAAATTACAAATCAGCTCAAGTGAGATAAAATTTTCTACAGCTGCCTATTCCTGTTCCCAAGTATAAAGGGAGGCCAAATGATTAACACAAACTAAGACAGCTCAACTCTACAAGTGCAAAGGCCACCCTACCAGACTTCTGCTAAGTCACTGTTTTCACAGAGGGACTCCATATGATCTTTTGATAATGCACCCTACAAGCTTGGGAAGAGAGTTTCCCCTGTGTCAGTATGATTCCCCCCCTACACTCACACACACAGTTTTTTTTGTGATAAGCACAAAAGAACAATCTATATCTATGGATAAGCAGCTTGTAGCCACATAGGGGCCCTCTTCCATTTCTGCTCCCTGGAAGACATGGACCTGGCTGCATATTTCAAGCACTACGCAAGTTCAAGACGGAAGCGTATTCTGGAAAAGGAACTAAGGGGTGGAAAGAGAATGGTCATGAAGGGACAAATGTTGAGAGAGGAAGATAGAATTAAAATTTTCAAAACTACCTCTTCATGCCATGGTAGCAACTTCGTTAATCCCATAAACATTACTACACATCTGGCACACCTGCTTCCCAGCTATCCTAAACACAGGAGTGTTCCAAAGCTATATTAGAACAGGAAAATATTAAAACTCAGTTTGCTCTTTCTCAGATCAGGTGACAACAGTCTGCTCAGTTTTGGAATCTATCTCCTGAATACGTCTACTTCGTGCAGATCACTGAACCATCTCTCTTGGGCTGAAGACACACATTCAGACAGATGCATGCATGCATAGTTAAATGCATCTTTTCTATCATGATATGAAAGATAAAAAAGAACTGGTTGGGGATGGGATTATCAACGGCAACCTGAGCATCTTGATTAGAAGAGTGAGGGCTGTGTAAAAGACAGAAAACTCTTTGCTAGGGGTTGGCAGGGTGTTGGGTTTTGGTAAGAGATACACAATGATTAGGCTGCTGTAGAAATTTTTACTACAGTGAGGTGGAAGGAGGTGGCTGAGAAAGCCCTCTGTCTTTCTCTGGTAGAAGGGGTTCCCAAAACAGTGAATAGGGTACTAACACATCCTATGCCTGGCAGAATTGAAAAGCATGGGAATGCTGCTCAGCTATCACCAACATAACAATGTGGATATTCCCAAGGAGAGTCATAATGCAGATAACTAGAACCAGCGGGAAGAGGAAGGTCTGAAATTCTGGGACACTAGTGTACCCTAGAAGGCTACTTTTGGTAACAGATGTCCCACGTATATTCCATGGGATACCACTAGATGGCCACTGGAAATGGACATTCATAAAGTTCATTTGAAACACGCTAGTGTAACTTTGTTAGGCTTAAACATGAGAAACAAATGAAAACAGAATACATCATGTGCTCATTCAAAACTTTTGTGCTTAACAAAACTCTTAATTTCTCCTACTAGCCACCCTGTGGATTAGAGGCAATGACAAGCTCATTATGGTTCCCACAGTCTTACAAACTCCCAGGGGAAAATTGCCCAGCGTGAAGTGAAATCACAGGACTAAAGTGTCTTGGAGGTTTAATGGGGCTTGCTGAGGGCTGTTAGAGATAGAGCTGCTGCCAGAAGTCCATGTCCCTCCCCAAGCACTGATTAGACCAGACCATCAGAGGCACCACTTGCAGGAAGACAAAGGAAAGGGACAGAGGTTCTTCCCTCAAGTAGCACCTTTGATGTGGGGTGCCTCTTCCATTTTTGACACACGTGCACTCACAGAGTTTTAATGCTTTGCCTCAGTGCAGTCTACACATCCCTGCAGCCCCAGCCCTGCGTAACTCTCCCCACATCATCCTCCGTCCTCAAGCAGTGCCTCTCAGGGCTGAAATATAATCCTTGCAACTTCAATTTTCCTGATATTCCTCAGTCCTAGCCTGCAGGCCCCCTGCAATCTGACCCCATTTATTGGTACCCAATGTCTTCACAAGGAACCTCATGGTATCCAAAAACTGCTCCGCATCCCCCAGATCCCACTGTTTGAGTGGTGCCTCTCAATCAGAAATCACAAGCCACGCTATGTAACACCTGCCCTTTTTATCCCTGAACTTCCACTCACCACCAAAAGTTTTAGTCTTCAGCTCCTTCTTCTCCTGGCTCATAAAGTGGGCACTTGGGATGCTCTGTAGTGTGTAAAGTTATCTGCACAGGGCTGGTAAATGAAACCAGGGCATGCAAGAAACTGGCAGCCACCTGCTGCAACAGCTAGATAACAGGCTGGATATCCTAGGACATGTAAAATGGCACTGGACAGCTGCTTAAGCAATTGAAGGCTGGTCGGTGGAATTACTCCCCAGCCCTATGAACTGAGTTCATTTCCATGTGAGATCAACTACGCACCTCATGTGGAGGTACCTCCACAAGAACATCCACAGTCAGGTGTCTAGCTCTCTGAACTGAATCTCCTCCGAGGCATCTTCCTTAGGATGATTTGCATCCCATTGGAAAATCAACTTATTCTCTTCATTGATGGCCAGGGTACATCAAGCTATGGCTGTCTGCACTTAAAATATCTCAGTTTAGCCAAGGCAGAGCCTCTTCCTGGGGTCTTCATTTCTCAAGGATAGAGAACACTTTTTACATCCAACCCCTCTCCCCACCCCAACCCACCCCAGCCCACTGCCCCCCAAAAAAGCAAAGCAAAAGAAACAAGACTTGAGAGCTGGAGAAAATGCTTTGCTGTGAGGGTTTCAGATTCTGCCATAGACACAGGAACTTCCTCCCACAGAGCCCCCTCCCCAGCTAGCAGGGAAGGGCAGGGATGGGGTGCAGTAAGGAAACGTAGCTTGCGAGCTGTATGGCAGGAGCTGTGAGAAAGGGTCAGATACCAGTGTACTGTTTAATAGACTACAGCCAGGAAGCAACCAAGGGGACATTTTTCCCTGAAGAACTTCAAAAATGAACCCTGAAGAGAACAAAATCTACAAAATTGAGACAATCATTGCTGTAAAGGAAGAAAGAAACAGCGGCTGGCAAAATGGTATGGCTGGTCCATAAATTGAACAGTTGCATAGAAGCCTCCCAAGTGTGCACATGTAGTTTTTGGGGATGGAGTGGGGGAAAAACAGGATAGAGGACAGTATTTTTTTACATCATACTGCCTAGCAATGCCAGCACCAGGGTTTGCCACCAAACCCAGCTCAGACTTTGCCACAGAGCAGGTGAGGACCCTGGAGCACTCAGGCAAGTGAGAGCTGGGGCTGGCAGAAGTACAGTACCTGCACAGCTGGAATAACATCAAAGATAAACTACCTTTGAAACTGCGCTGCTCGGTATGGCATGGCACTATCCATCCTGGTGGATAGCAGGAACAATCTTACTAGCCCCACAGCAAAGCTTCAACAATTGACTTTCCAGCCATAATCCTGGTCTAGATGGCATAATTAAGAAAACAAAGCTTAAAATAGATGAAATCTTCAAAGATTTTGTACAGCCGGGGGCTAGTACAGGGGAATTAGCTGCCTGATTTAGAATTTAGGTGTCAACTCAGATCTTAGCTTAGCTTAAGCTCAGAGCTAAGATTTAGAACTGAGCTTGCACTAGATGCTCTGACAACTGAAATTAGGTGGAAAAAATTCACCTGCATATCTCCGTATTCATATTTCCTTATTCCTGGGGGTAGCAGGACCTTAATATCCCACACCCAGATACTTGATACTCCCAGTCTTTTGCAGTGCAGCCATTTCAGGCCTTCTCTGAATGCCACACAGCTGACACCCGAGAGAGCACTGAGTTACTTGCCAAGGCTTACACTGTGGAGCAGGCAGAAGGCAGAGGCAGGACCTTTCTGCCACTTCTGGAGTTGCATTCTTGTTCTTCAAGTGTCCCATATGAACAGAGAGCAATATGGAGTTCCAGCACGAGCATGGAACTTCAATGAAATCAAACTCCCAGTGACACACTGAGGAAGAGTACCAAACTGTCTCTTTTTTGTAGGCAGTTTGCACTATGTTAACCAGATATGGACCTAGAATAAGATGATGTCCAGGATGAGATGGGAGCTGGGGTATTTCTGAGCAAGAAAGGAACAATTTGGCACAAGCTTTTGGTTTTGCAAAAATGAGTTCTTATATATTTCTTTGCTCTATCCAAGCACTGCATGAAGGCAAACTGGACCTGATTTGTCCTGGGTGAGTGCATGTTAAGCCCCATTTCTAGAGTTAGATTTGCAACTGTGATGGGGAATGAGAAACAGAAGTGATAACTGCAAATAGCTAAAGAACGGAGGTGGTGCAATCAGTCTGAGACAATTGTATACACCTTGGAGAAAGCTGCAAAGTCTAAGCTGCTCTTCTGTACTTCCTCTGGGGTCCATGGAGAGAGCCTTCCTTAAGGAAATCCATTGCTTTCTCATTCATTTGTGCAGAGTACTTCTGATAAATCACTCTCTTCATAATGTTTCCTATTGGCCAAGGGGACCGTGTCTTCATCTGGAGGAAAGATGATGGTCCACAAAGGGAGCAGATACTTCTAGAGTGGTTTCAGCTGCCCACATGAAGTAGGATAAGTCATGCCTCCTAAATTCTCCCTTTTCTTCCTGGGGAATCAGAAGAGAGGCTCGATGATAAGGTCAGATGTAGCTATTATATTAAAGACATCTATACTTGGGCAAGAGAGATCCTTCCGCAGACTTTCAGGTGGCAGAATTAGAGAGCAGTGAAGCCACTCCATTCTGACTGGACATAAAGGAAAAAATGACCACGAGGAGAGTCAGGTGCTGGAACACATTGCCCAGACAGGCTATGGAGTGTCCCCTCTTGGAGGTTTTCAAGACGCCACAGGACAAGCCCAGAGCCTCCTGGTCTGACTTCACTACAGACCATGCTCTGAGCAGCTGCGCAGCCTAGATGACCTCCCAGGGTTCCTCTCTCCCTTTCACATTCAGTGGAGAGGCAGAGGAGTCTCCTTGTCATGAGGTCAAAGAGAGCTGAGAGGAATCATGCCCTCCTGCTCCCCTTGACCTAAAGCAGGGGCAGAGGAGAACGCTGTGCACCTCCCATGTAGGAAAGAGGAATCCTGTGTGCGAGTCTATATCAGTAACTTGGCTTACTGTGGCCCCCAGCAAGTCAGGTACCTTTGCCTCTGGGAAAGGTCTGGGTTTCCTCTCTCCTCAGAGGGCAGAGCCTGGCACCTCTGAGGGTGAGTCATGGCATCCCCCATTGCAAGTCTCCAAATGCCTGCTGACTCTGCTTTTCTCCCCACTGATCATTCGTGGAGTGTGCAAGGAGAAGCTGTGGCACCTCTCTCACTCTAGTTCTGCTCCATGAGTTTGAAGAGACCAGTGCTCATTCCCCTGGCTCCTTCCCACTCTTCCTAAGAGCATGCTGAAAGGCCATAGAGGTGTGGGCGAGAGCAGCTCAGAGCTTTCATCCCCACAGGGCTTCAGTTACCCAGGGCTCACTTTCTGCAGCACAAAGAGAGAGCTGAGCTGCAGCAAGGACCTTCAGGAGACTCACTTGTGCCATAAACACCAGAGACACTGCAGAGCAGGTGACATTCAGGTGCTGCTGAAGACTCACAGCAGGAGATGTGGAAAGACGAGTGCAAGGGCAGAGCAAGGAATGAGCCTTGGCTCAGGGTCTGCAGACAGACTAGGAAAGAGGGGAATGTAGTGGGGAAAAGGCCGAGGGTGCGACCCAGGTCTTGCCTTTCATTCTCAGTTACCATTGGAGGAAAGGTCACCACACCATGCTGAGGATTACAGGCAGGAGCTATATTTGCTGAGGCAAATCTGGGTGTTGTTAATGTGCCAGTGGCCCTTTGCACAGTGACAACCAGGGAGGGAGACATGTGCCTCACTCCAGGCCTTTCCTTTATGTCTTCTTACTCCAGCTCACTCTTTCCTCTAGATGCCCTCTCTGAGTCCTTGACACTGCTGAACAGAGATGCAGGGAGCATGGTTGTGGTGCAGAGCTAGAGCTGTATGGTTGCTGCAGGGCATCAGATGGGCACTCACACACTTCAGCTGAGAGAAAGAAGAGTTTGGGCAGAGTGTATGGGACCATTGTGCCTGTACATGTGCCTTAATTTCCTACTTCTCTGAATCTTTCTCTCTCTCTCTCTCTCTCTCTCGCTCTCCATCTTGCTTTTGTTTTAGGGATCAGTCTTAGTCTCCCAGCTCTCTCACAGTTGACTCTCAGCCATCCACCAAGTACGTGATCCACAGACAGCAGTGAATCTGGGACACCCTCCCTATGGAAGCACCTTTGGCAACAAATCATTCCCCTATAGGCAGGGTGAATCACTGACTCATCCATCCCAGGAACTCCCTGGGCTGTCTAGATGGCTCCTTCAGCCGTCTCCAACGCACTGTACAAGCTCTAAAGTTTGCAGCAGGGAATCACCAGGGACATCATTTTATCTGACCCCAGTGTTATGAAAGGGCAGAGGAGGAGTGGGCAAAGAGCTCTGTCTTGCAGCCATGGACTTTCCCTGGGCAGCTACTCAGGCGTGTGTCAGGGGTTTACCATAAGCATGTGCTTGACCCTGCTTCCACACTACCTCAGTCCCCACTCACCCTCGGGGAATGGGAAGCCCTGAGAGCTCAGCTGGAAATGCTGAGGTCCAGGTGCTGTGCTGCTGCTGCTGCTGCTGCTGCTGCAGGTGACAGCTCAAATGCTCTCAGAAATTAAAACCAAGGAGGAAAAGATGTGCAGGAAATGATCTTCCCTTTCCTTTTCCCTTCTTCCCCATACAACGGTTCTCTTCCTCATGTTGCTTGGATGGCTCAGGTACCCCTTCTCTGGCATTCACTTTTTCCCCTCCCTTTTCTCCCAAGTTACACAACTGTTTGTAAGTATCCTCTCTAACAGTCCCTTTTACAATCCCTTCCAAAACTGAGCTAGTAACTCCTGACCACTCTTTGTCAACAGAAAGAGATGGACTGTCCAGTGCAGAATCGTCTCCTCAGAAAGCACGTGTTTCAGGGAGTTGAGACCACTAACTCTGTTCAGTGTCCATCCTTCTTCTGTGAGAAGAAACAACCTTTGGCATGATGTGTTCACCTAAAGGCTATTTTTGCATGATGGGGCTTTTTCTCTCTGGCACATCTGCCTGTTGCTCGAGAGCAGAAGGATTTGGCCAACAGCTATGCTGGGTATTCCTGGGAATAACTTCAGGCATAGTAGGCTAAATATGAGCAAATGAGCACTCTCTTTTAATCCACACAGTGAAATAGGCACCTCAATGGAGCAGCTCATCTGTCTCATCAGAGGATGTTCCCCTGAGATGAGCAGTTTTGCCCTCCAGAAGAACCTGTTCCTGTCCTTTCACTAGGAATGAAGCCCCTAAACCAAATGTGAATTCAGTCAGATGAGTGCAAACCTCATGTTGTTTCTGTCAACCTTTTTACCACAAGCACAGAAGTGCATGCGCTTTCTCTGTGGTTCCCTTCCTGCCAAGTGGGTTTGACAAGAAGGACCTGCAGCGCTACAAGGAGAAAAAGGAATGGGCAATTGGACATCTCCAGTGGAGTTCCTCCTGCTGGGACTGGGTAATGTCCCCAAGCTTCAGATGCCTCTCTTCCTCCTCTCTTGCATGATCTAGCTGGTGACCACATTTGGGAACATCCTCATTGTTGTGCTAGTGGTGGCACGCAGGCATCTTCATACCCCAAGGTTCTTCTTCTTGGGGAATTTCTCCAGTGTGGAAATCTTCTACACCTCCACCATTCTGCCCAGGCTGCTGGCCAGTTTCCTGACTGGGGACAGAACCATTTCTGCTCATGGCTACATGACACAGTTCTATTTCTTTGGCTGTTTTGCCGCTGCTGAGTGTGACCTGCTGACCACCACGTCCCTGTGATCGGTACTTGGCCATATGCCAACCCCTGCTCTGTGCAAGCCTCATGAACTGGAAGGTGTGTCTCCAGCTGGCGTCTGGGTCTTGGCTAGCCCAATTACTAATGTCTACAGCAGTGACGTGGTTATTTTCTCAGTTACAGTTCTGTGGCCCCAGTGCCATTGATCACTTCTTCTGTGATTCTACCCCTTTCCTAGAGCTCTCCTGCAGTGACACCACAGTGCCTACACTGGTTACTTTCATAATCTGCTTTCTGGATGTAGTCTTCCCTTTGCTATTCACTCTGGCATCCTGTGTCTGCATCATAACTGCTGTCCTGAGGATCCCCACCAGCATGAGGCAGCAAAAGGCTTTCTCCACCTGCTCCTCTCACCTCACCGTGGTCACTGTTTTCCATGGGACCCTCACCATTGTCTATATGATGCCCAGAACAGCTCTGCTGAGACAGCTCAATAAAATGCTGTCCCGTTTTTCTACACCATCCTCACGACTGTGGTCAATCCACTCATCTACAGCCTGCAGAGCAGGGAGGTCAAGGGGGCTCTTGGAAAGGCACTCAGAAAAACTGTGGCCTACACACAGAGCTCATACTAGTTGTGATCCACCAGGAATGAACTGACCTAGCATGGCAGACTTGGAAATGCATGTTCTGTGTACCAGGTGCAGCTTTCAAAGTGCAGCATATGGAGAAGTTTGTGGAAGGGACATAAATGTCTTAGAGGAATATAGGCCTGGTGTAGAAGAGTGCAAAGAATATCCCTGCCTTTCTTCTTTCTTTAAAATAAACACCATTATCATGCTGGAAGCTGGAGCTCTTGAAATGTCCTAGCTTTCTTTTTCTGTGAAGAGCATAAAGGAATTTCAGCTGTAATGCGAGCTCCTTCCAGGGTCAAGCATTGATGTATTTTCCTGTCTGTGGGCTCCTGAGATGGTAGCCCTCTCGCTCAGCTGTACATATTCCCAGAGTAGAGGTCTGCATTGTTAGTAAGTGTTCTGTTCAGTGAAGATTGCCAGTGCAACAGAGTTGACTGCACCCAGGCGTGCACCTCCTATGGGTGAGGATGGCCTCAGGTATGCCGAACATGGATGTGGTCAGGGGTCACAGAGCTGGGGCCTAGTGAAGAGGTCTGCTAGGGATTGAGGCAAGAGGGGGAAAACGGAAGCAGAAATGGGAAATGTGCAGGCATGTGAAAGGGCTTCCAGTGCTCACGTGTGGCCAACAGCACTGCTGCCTGTGGTTGAGGCCATCAGTGAAAGCCTGGCTGTGAGTCAGCCCATCCTGAGGTTGGTGCCTAACACAAGCCACGTGCAGCACCTCACTCCTTCCACGGTCTGACCAGGGAGCCTGGGCCATCAGAGCAAGCGGAGAAGGCTCCTGGATTGGCCTGTTGCCCTGCTGAGATGAGCCTATCCCTAAAGCCTCCCTCCTGTGGTTGCCTAGAGCATGTCCCTCACGCAGCTTTCAGCACCTGGGCTGGCCTTCTGAGGAGATATAGCTCTTACTGTAGAGACACAAGCATATAAGAAATTTATCAACAGAAGCTGATTGCAATTTGGTCACCAGAGGCAGGGCCTGACTTCATCTTCCTCTGAGCCTTTGTTCTCAGCTAGCCTCCCACCACACTGCATTCCCACCTCATCTCTTTTGCCAGGTCAGTCCTCATGTGTTTTGCACCTGCTCTGGAGTGGGAGAAACCTTACTCTTAAGCGGCCGTTTTCTCTCCCATTGCCCAACTAAGTTGAGGCATGGAATTCCTCTGCATGTCCTAGATACCGCAGGGCATCTCCATATTGACAGTGATAAGTGGGCAACTGAATCAAGCCTTTCCACTGGACATGTCTACATTTGAGAAGATGAATCTCATCCCTCCTTTTCTCTGAGGTTTCTTGCAGAGGGGAATTGTGAAAGTCCGTCTGATAGTCTCAGCCCCTCTAAAAAGTTGTAGGTCCTTCTGCAGAGGAAAGGTACATTTTCTGGGTCTTATTTTCCCAGTACTTTAAGCAGAAACCATACTGCCCCCTTCTTCCCTTTGCATAATTTCCTACACACACACACACACACACACACACACACGCACACACACTTTAATTACTCATTTGCTTCCCACTGGCTAACACAGATCTTATGAAGGGAGCCTTCATATTTTCTTCTTTTCCTATCCCTAATCCTTTCTCCTTGCTTTACTCCCACAATTCATGCTTACCATGGCCTCTGAAGATCTCCTCAGTCTTTCTTTGCTTTCCCTTGTCTGAATTCATAGATGAAAGCCTGCATTTTTTTTCTTTTTAGTATCTGAACCAATACCATCCTGCTACAGTGGGAGATGAAAAGACAAAGGTGTTGATAATACAGAAAGCTTCTCTAAGAGTCAGGTGCCGTACCCCGAGGGATGAATATGGTATAAGTGTAGAGTGACAGAAATCAATCATGAAATTCTTCATACTCTGAATTTCCTTAATTTCTTGCTTAACTTCAGATATTTGAAATGTTAATCTCTAAGTCTTAACACAGTGATACTGGTTCTGTTACATACTTAAGAGCAGCATTTGCAGAGGATAGTTCAGCCTCCAAGAACTGATGTGTTGGATGCCCCTGGAAGTGGTTTCATCATTCCAAAATTCCTTTTTCTCCCCACAATAACTTGCTATGGGGATTGAAAGTGGGGACTTTGAGCAGCAGTACGAGATGGGCTCTCAAGCAGAAACATAGTGAGTTCTTGACACACTCTGACTCCCAGGCAAGGAGAGTGATGGATCACATGGTGCTCACTCAAGACAGTAATGGGCTTGGCTTGAGTGTCCTTGGGTGGGTGCTATCTTCTGTTCAGACAGAAGGAATGAGTACCAGCAGGTACAGTCCAAATTTCTCCCTGATCAGCGATGAAATATGTGAGCACTGATATTCCTGTATGAAGCAACCATTCCCCATTTCCTGAAGAACTGAACTTCAGTCACCTCCTGCATCCCAGGGTAAGCTGAGCCTGGGAGCAAGATACTCTTTTTAATGATGTACACAGGTTGCTGGGGGATGACAAAGAGAGGGAAATCTGGAAAATACTGTGTTTGAAAGTGGTAGAGAGAGAAAATAACTTGAGATATGACAGAGATCAAGGTGATAGCTAGGGGGAAAAAGTATGAGCCACATAGCTTGCTTTTCTTTGAGGGGGGTGTTGGACTCAATGACCTCCAAAATAAGAAACCTATTTCCTTGAGTATCCTCAAATTTAATCTATGTTTACGAGTGAGTCCCCTGCAATTCACTTCAACGATCTTTTATGATCCAAATCTCAGATTGTCGGAGTGGGGGGAACGGGCCCGGAGTAACGATGAGTCTCAATATGAGTATGGTCGTTCTCCCTTTATTAGAGCTTACACAAAGTATATATATCGACAAGCAATATGCATGCGCTAGCAATAGTTACATGATTGGTTACAGTTTCTGTCCATACGTATAAAGCGGATACATGATTGGTGCAAGGTTGCTGTCCACGCTCCATCAACATTTATGGAACCAAGTTCCGTCCAGACTTGTTTACCAGTTTTGTGAATACCTTCTTTTGTAGTGCTCAAGGCCGCTGCAAGGCTTGCTCGGCCGCTGCAAGGCTCGCTTGCCTTGGCCTACATTCCTTCCCTTACCCTGAGAACGGGATTGCTCATCCCAATCAGATCATGCCCTCTCTCGCTTAACCATTCCTCCACATCAGATGGTCTCAGATGGAGACTTCCCTGGTCATCAAAATGAGCCGCAGCAGAGAATGGCAGACACTCTTCTAAGATGGGCTCCTAAAACAGGTAGGATGAGTCCCCCTGTGGAGGTGTGAAGATGCTGGTCGCCTGTCATTAACGTGGGAGGGAGCTGAGGTGACTGAGGTGAAGCTGAGGTGACTTTGACACAAGAAGCTCTATGACTTGATAGGTGTAGGTGTTCAGAAGGGCACAGGTTTCCTGCACATGATATGCACATGCCCAGGGCATCTGGAATACCACTGGATGCCTGCACAAGGTACCATCCAACGGAGCTTCCTTTCTTAGCCTGCCTTCACACTCTGTGAGTCATTTCTAGAGGGATACACCTCACCTTAAGCTAATGGGCTAGGTTAGCTCACATGACTTGTAGCCAACAGTAGCTGTTTCTCTTCACTGACTACAGAGGAAGTTCAGGGAGAGACAGCTCTATGGTAGCCATCCCAAGTTAGGTAAGGGAGTGCTCCTAGCTCTGTTTTTCTTGTTCCAGAGAGCTCCTCGAGCCTTTTGTAGAATCTTTCCATCTTGACTTGTTTCACACAAGGTGGAAGCAGAAGTCTAGACAAACTCCTTCTTCTCCTTTCCCCTAGCATCAGGGCAGAAATTCATCTAGTCTCTCCCTTTGCTCAAACAAACAGACACAGTTACTGAGGCATGAAAAAAAAAAGAAAAAAAGGAAAATTATTCCTGCCTTCTCAACTTACACTCTAGATCATCACCTCTTTCCCCAATAGCATGATCTCCTGTGAGATCCTCAAAAGCTCCAGGCAAGAGCACATGCCAGAAGGTAAGCCATCCAACAGCAGAACATACAAAGCCAAGGAAGTTTTACTGCTGATAAGGATTTGGAGATCCAAAAAGTAGGGAAAAGCTCTGTGGAGGGGAAGTTGTAAAATAATTTAGGAGAATGGCTTGAAAAGAGGTTACAGACAGCAGTTGTTCTGTCTTGGAGAGCAGGTGAAGGAAGAGGACTGAGATCTCTTCCCTCTAGAAGGCACTGACTCAGGCTGGGAACATGGGGCTACTGAATGGCTCTAGGGCCTGCTCAATGGACCTCAAGACTTTCATTCTTTGTGGAGCACCAGTGCATGGCACATAGAAGATTCCATTATAGTCAATGGAGGTCAACTACTTAAATATAGGCACCTATGAAGCATCTAAGAAGATGTAATCACCTGGTTCTGAGCCAGAAGTGTCTGCTGTCTTTTCTTCCATCCCCATGTAGACATCTAAGATATCCTAGAATATTAAAAAATGGCAGTACATGCCCATGCTTCATCATCTAATCATTTCCCTACATTCGTTAAGCAAAATTGGTCTGCAAACTGCATGGACACTGTTGGCCAGATCACTGCTGAATTTAATGGGAGCTCAGACCGCTTGCATTGCAGACGCTTCGACTTGGCTGTCTGGAGCTGAATCCCACTGCTGCAGTGCAACTGTTCATATCAGTGTCACTGTCTGCTGCCCCTTCATAGTCAGGGGAAAAAGAATGGCATCTACAGAAGATGATGAATTCAGGCAGTTTAGACTGTGTCTTAGCAATGGAAGGCTCTCCATTTAGCGAAGCATACCTCTCTCCACTTGACTCTAGAGTGACCATGGTTTAGATGAGAAGGGTAAAATAAGTATAATGGAATCTGATCCAGATGTTAATTGCTTGGGGTTTTTGAGGAACATTTCAGAAAAAAAAAAACTCATTTTATTTACTGTTTGTATCTAGCAAAACTAATAGCTATCAACAAATCATACAGCCTGACATTACCCATTCATTCTGAAAGAGCAGATTTTATCATGGCTACTGGCATCTCCTGGATTGCCTGATGAACTTTATTTCCACCTGTATTCTTAACATTTTAATGACAGATTTATAACTACTTCCTTTACTCTAGCAAGGCAAAGTGTGTAAGAGGCAGTCTTTTTGTTTATGAGGCCAAGTTTTAGAGAAGCCAATGCTACTTAAACATGGAAAATTGCCTCTTCCTGCACCTCAGACAAGATAGACATGAAAATCATTTCACTTTATCTTCCACTTTTTCATATAACTAATTTAAACAGCTTTAAGCCTGAACTGGTCATCTAGTCTCTCTGCAATCAGTGGAGAGAGACAGAGCTACTGCGGCATGAGTCATGCTGTTCCTAGGGTCAGGATCCCTCTGAGATTCCAACTCCCTGGGGCTTCTGCAGAGCACCTTAGGCTGTATGGCTGTCTATTAGGTGACTGAAATAAGATGAGTGCACCAATCGAAACAAAACCAACATTCTTCAGTGTTAATGCACCATGAAGTACAAAGCATCTGCTCATTATGGGTGTATGGCGACAGAGCTAAGGTTAGACAAGAACAAATAGTAAGATTACTGAAGAGAAGAAGAAAACATCAAGAGAAGCAAGGTGGAATAATACATAGATGTTAGTATCCAGTAAATGTGAATGAATAACCACCAGTTAATCCAAGTTTGCAGTGACTGAAAATAAAGGTCTTTACAGGCTGATTTTACCAGACCATCTCACAACAAAAACAGCAAAAATCAGTAAAACGAGACCTTTGGGGAATTGTGAGCTCTTGGAAAAAGCTGATCATTTTCAAGGACAGAAATTGCTAGGAACCTTTTTATTTTGTCAGAAGGACGGCACCCACAAAAAAGAAAAAGATCAATGAAGTCATTGACTCTGGTTTTATTTCAACAGACTTTTTGTCCTCAGCAACTCTGTGTTTCATGTGGCACACCTCATTTCAAGCATGCTGTGTTTAAACACTGGAATCTCCCAAGTAATAATACAGTTATGACACTAAAGATACAATATGAGCACTTAATAAATAATGATGCAGCATTCTGAGGAAACCATAGCCTTTATTTTCAATGACAACACAGACATTTGGAGAAATGCAATAATGATATCATCTCTTTGAAATCATACAAGCACCTAGCACTGGCCTATCAGGCACTGAGGCACAAGTGACCTCACAACCACAAACAGCAGCCACATGACCAGCACTGGCCTATCAAGCACTGAGTCACAAGTGACCTCACAAAAACAAACAGCAGCCACAAGACCAGCACTGGCCTATCAGGCACTGAGCCACAAGTGACCTCACAACCACAAGCAGCAGCCATGCAACTAGCACTGGCCTAGCAGGCACTGAGCCACAAGTGACCTCACAACCACAAACAGCAGCCACATGACCAGCACTGGCCTATCAGGCACTGAGCCACAAGTGACCTCACAACTGAAAACAGCAGCCATGGGCCTAGCACTGGCCTATCAGGCACTGAGCCACAAGTGACCTCACAAAAACAAACAGCAGCCATGGGCTTAGCACTGGCCTATCAGGCACTGAGGCACAAGTGACCTCACAACCACAAAAGCAGTCATGTGCTTGATGCTGTCTAATCAGATACTGAAGCAAAAGACACCTCACAAGTACAATAAGGACCAAAGTGGCTGCTGGTCGCCCAGCAGACAGTGAGGTCGAATGACTCCACAAACACAAAGAGCAGGAATATGCAGCGAGCTGGACTGTCAGGTGCTGCGGCCGAAGTGACCTCACCATCAGCCATGAAGCCATATAACTGCTCCTCGCCTGTTAGTGTCTCAGGCACAATTGCCCTAAACCAGCACAAACAGCAGCAATGTGCATGCTGATCGCCAGTCACATACTGATGCACAACTGACCACAAAAGCACAAACAGCAGCAATGGGCCTGCTCCTCTTTGATGAGGCATTGAGACACAAGGCACCTCACCATCATCACTAAAGCTATGGCCATGCTGTTGGCCTACCAGCTGCAGAGGCACAACTCACCTCACAAGTGCAAATGGCATCAACCTGCCTGCTGCTGACCTATCTGGTACTGAGTCACAAGGGATCTGAAAAGTGCAAACCTTCACAGAGGAGAAGCTCACCTGGGACACTCTCATGTCCGTCGATTACGCTGTTATCACTCCATACAGAACAGTCTTCTGAAAACAGCTTTCATCTCCTGGCAAGACTCTCTCCAGATCATGGCACAGCTCCACTCTGTCACCCTGGGGACAAATCACAAAAGGGAATGATTGGTCTTGCTTTTCCTTTAGTACCATCAAGTCCCAGCTGGGAGCCTTTGCACTGCAGCACCTACACAATGACAGCAGGATGCCACTTCCATTTCTAGTGCATTTCTAGGGACAGAGATCAGCTGAGGCAGCAGCTGCACTGCAAAGGGTATCTGACATTGTCACATCAACTCAGCACTGCACCATCCATCAACCTGACGCCAGACCTCTGCTCTGCCACCTTCTCTACAAACACACTGTCTCGGCCCCACAGAGCTGGCTCTTCTGCTAGATACAACCAAGTGCCAGCAAGAAGAGATGCCTGCAGGACACTTGCCACTTGCACACTCCCCAGCCACTGCTCTGCTCACTGCCTTCCCTTGCTCCTCAACACAGACACACAGGGAAGCTCTTGTGGTAACCCCACAAGGTGGCCAAGGCACTCTAGGCTCACAAGGCATGTGCAAACGAGCAGCACAAGATCAGGGACAGAGCTGCCTCCTTGGGCGATGCTGCTCTTTTCAGAGGGAAGGATCCTACTTTCTTTGGGCACAGCAGGATGCTACTTTCCACGTCCATCCCCTCAGGAACCTCCAGCTAGGGATGGGGATATGGGGATTTTCTTTAGTAATATAAAAGATACAGATAGAACACAGAAACAGTTGAGAGTCCTGAAGGCCTCCTGAGCCCAAAGTAACCTCGCTTCCTTTCCTTTAGTTACTCGGACAAGGAGCCCTGGGGAAGGGAAAAAGGGGGCAGAGGCTTTGACATGAGGCCCAAGCAATGAGACAGCCGCACACTGGATGGCTGCTGAAATGCAGCTCTCCTGGCTGTGAAGCCTCTGCAGCAGCAGTCCCGACTCCACAGCTGGCTTCACAGAGCACTGAGGGCTGAGTGCCACGGACAACCTGGCCCACAGCACATCTTCACCCCTCACAGACCAGCAGCCCAAGAGCTCTGAGACTTCCTCAGGTCAAGCTACAGAGGCTTTGGGGCACTCACACAAAGGCACTCAAGACATGCTGGCATTTATTATAAGGGTCTTGGACTCATCCTATACGGCACCACAACCTTCGAGGAAAAGGAGGGGGCACAACAGCATTTGCTGAGCGGGCTGGCAGTAACAGCATTTGTGGGACATGGAATTTGCAGCACAGCAGAGGTACCAGGAGGTGAACCCACACCCCAAGTCACCCAGGCAAGCCAGGCGCATTTATGGAAGCCTTTGCATCCATATGTAGCCTCTTCTCAGTCACTTGCAGCTGCTTTCACAGAGGGCTCACGACGCTGGCCAAGATGTTGACAGGTACAGGGACACACCCTGGCACCCTGCCTCCACCCTCAGGGGCTCTAGCACTGCACTGGGAACCTCATGAGTGGAGCAAACTAGAAAGAAAGAAAGAAAGAAAGAATCGGAGTGTTACTGGCAGTTCTGCTGGCCTTACATAGTCACAACAGGCAGGGGCCAATGTCTCCCCTCTATGCTGAGCTGTACTGGTGAGAGCACAGCCAGCAGGGCCACCAAGACGTTTTACCCCTCTTTTTGGCACAGGGGAGACCATGTCTGCATACCAGCTCCCGTTTGGGCTGTCCAGTTCTGCAAAGGCACTAACACACAGCAGGGAGTCCAGCACAGGCACACCAAGATGGTCAGGGGCTGGAGAGGCTGCAAGAGCTGGGTTTGTTCAGCCTAGACAAGAGAAGGCCACGGGGGATCTTCATGCTGTGTACAGCTACCTTATGGAGGGCACAGAGAAGATGGAGCCAGATTTTCTTGGAGGTGCACACTAAGAGCAAGAGAGGAAACAGGGACACATTGAACAATGGGAAACTCTTCTTAGATGTTAACAAGAAACCTTTTTCTCCATGAGGAGAAACTCAACTGCAGCACAGGGATCCAGAGAGGTTCTCAGATCTCCATCCTTGGAGATAATCAAAACTTCACTGGAAAAGGCCACAAGATACCTCCTCTATTGCCACCTGCCTTGAGCAGGGCGTTGCATCCCTACATCCATGTCTCCCCCATTGCAGCCTGAAGGAATCTGCTATTCTGAGACTCTGGGCAAAGGGACCAGCGGCTTTGGAGATGCTGCCTCCACCTCTGACCAAGGACAGGTGTCTCAGAGCCACCCATTGCCATGAGAGGCCTGAGGGGGCATCTCGCCTGTTTGCAAGGGTCTGCATAGGCACAAAGTGGAGAAATGGCTCTGACTGCTTTGATTAACTACTCATCTCCCAGAAACCCAGAAGTGACCTCACCACCAATAGCCAAGCCATGTGTCTTCTCCTCACCTCTAAGCTGCTCACACAGAGACCTCACAAGTCCATACCCCCACCACATGCCTGCTGCTGCCCTATGCCCTTCAGAGACAGAACTTTCCTCCAAATAACTTCCCCAGCCATCAACTACTGCTGGCCTAGCAGCTCCTCTGACAAAAGAGACCTCACAAGCAACGCCCATGCCTAACTGCCTGCTGTTGGCCTAGCAGGGACTCAGAAAGACATCACCTCACACTCACCTTCACAGCCATGTCTCTGTCACTGGCCTAGAAGACTCTGAGACAGAAATTACCTCACTGTAAGTTCCTTAGCCATGAGCCCAATCCTGCCTTATCAGCTCCTCAGGCAGAAGAGATCTCAAAAACTCATATCCCAGACGTGGACCTGCTGCTGCCCTATCAACTGCTCAGGTAGAAGTGACCTCACAATCACCTTTCAAGCCACATCTCTGCTCCTATCCAATCAGGTTAGCAGTCAGAAGTGACCTCACAATCTACAGCCAAGTCTTCTTCCTCCAGATGGCCTATCAGCTACTCAGGCAGAAGTGACCTCATCATCAACAGCTGAGCCATGTGCCTCCTGCTGGCCTGTCAGCCACTTACAAAGACTTGATTTGACACTGGTGATTTTCTGGCATAGCTCTCACAGACAGTGGTGACCTCTCTACCCACACCCTGACCATGGGGCTGTTGCCACCTGCAGCTCCCCCTGCCTTCCCCCAAGGCTGAGCCAGCTCCAGAATGGCCTCCCTGATTCACCTCGTGGCTTCACAGTGCTCATAGTGCAGCAAAACACCCATTACGTACCAGTTACTACACCAAAATAAGATTAGCTTTTGCCTAGGTAGTCTCTACACGTAGCAAGACAGCAGGGCCTCCTGTTCCAGTGAGAGGGAGAAGCCTTCCCACAACTCAGAAGTCTGGTTCCTTCCCCAATGCTCAACAAAACCAGAAAATCCTCTACACATCCAGGACAACCAGCATTCTCCTATTTTATGCCCTGACAATTGGAGACACACGGAAGGACTCAGGCCAGGGCATCTCACTCGGTCAAACCAGCAGAGCCACAATTCAGCAACTCTTCACCCTGACCTAGAAGCATGGAAATAACAACAGCAAGTGCAAGCACTGGCCGGTCATCAACTTTCAAGGCCCTTGACAAGCAAAACAGCTCACACTTACAGAGCTCTTCTGGAAACACCCTTCACCCTGCTGCCAGGCTCACAGGTCTCAGGGCAAAGCAAGAGGCAGGGAGCAAAAACAATGGCTGGGGCACAGCATGACACACAGGGACAGAGACCACTGGGAAGGGCACCTCACGAGGACACCAGCAGCCTGCTCACACTTTGCCCAGCACCTCCCAAACACAGCTCCGAGCAGCACCTGGGGCTGCGCTGGCAGCAGCAGCTCAGGGAAACGCTTTAACAGGGATCCCAGAGCCACCACAGGGCCAAAGGTTCCTGCCCCCAAACCCCACCGAGCCGCCCCGGCCCAGCTGCTCGCGGCAGGCCGCCACGTCTGGCTGCAGGGCAGCTCCCCCCTCTGGCCCACGTCGCTCTGGCCCCTGCTCACGGCCCCACCAGCCCCTGCTGCAGCTCCTGCAGCAAAGCAGCCCCGGCGCCAGCACCGCTGCCCCCGCCCCGGCAAGAGGGCACCCGCCGCCATTAGAACACGCCCGCAGCCCCCACCAAACCCACTTGCTCCCGCTCTCTCTCCCGATCCCTTCTCGCCTGCTTTGCTCCTGCTCCTCTTTCACCTCTTTCTTTGATGTCTTTTTTTTCCACATGTTGGACTGCAATTGGCTGACGGAGCCATCAGTGAAATCGATGCCCGCCTTCCTCCTCCTGACAGCCAATAGGAGGGCTGCACTGGGCGATGCCATGGCAACATTGGGCCCTCCTGCCCTGGCGGCCAGCTCCGCCCCATCCCCTGCGGTCGGGTGCCATGTTGTGGGCGGGCAGTGCGGGGCGCGGCGGGGCCTGGGGGCAGCGCAGCACCGTGTGGGCGGGCAGTGCGGGGCCCCGGGGTGCAGCCACTGCCCCGGCGTGGCTGGGCTGTGTGGCAGGGTCCCCGCGGGGCTGCTGGCTGCCCTGCGCCCTGGGGGCCGTGCGGGGCATGGGGGGGCAGTGCTGGGGCGTGTGCTGGTGGCAGCCGTAGCACCGGCGTGGGGGCCCTGGGTCTGGCCATGGCGCCAGAGCCCGCAGGCAGCGTGCTGCTGCCCCCAGGGCAGGGCAGGGCAGGGCAGGGCAGGGCAGTGTCCTCTCATCCCTCCTGCCCCATCAGGACCCTCAGGCAGAGCTCTTGCAGCAGCCCCCAGCCCTGACCAGCCACCCCCACAACCTGGGATCCACAGCAGTTTTTGCAGTTAACAGTCTCAGTGCCACACCTTGGGAAGGAGCTCCTGAAGCCCTTACCCTTGTTGGAGAGCCTCAGGAGCGTTGGGAGCAAGGAACAGCAGTGCGGGCTGATAGTATCCGTCCATCAGTCCTCCATCTCACTTGCCCCCTTGTCCTCGTTTCACCTCTCCAGCCGGGGACGAAGGACACTCTTCCCATCTCATCACCCAAAACACCTCTCCAACATGCCCCTGCTCCTCTGCCTGTTGGTGAGGGTCCCAGCATGGCTCCCGTCCCTCCTCCTTACCATGGCATGGCTCCAAAGGGCAGCAGTGAGGAGTGCATCAGCAGTGCCCAGCAACAACTGGGCCTTGCAGAGATGTGAGGGCACCGCTGCGTCACCAGGGAGACCTCCCTGTGATGCGGCACGTCCCACCGTGACCTCAGCTCATGTCATCTGGGGGCTCAGTAGGTCACTGCCATGGAGATGGCACAGCCAGGGAGAGAGCAGAGGGATTTCCCTTAAAACATCCTGGAAGCAGTCACCTCCCTTCACCACAGTTATTTTCCAAAACTTGCTGATAAATCCTTCAGGAATGTCTCCAGATGGTGTCAAAGACTGTGAAATATCTCAAATGGGGCACTGGAGAAGTCGATTCTGCACCCCTGCACTGACAGGTGTCTGCGCTGGGCAGACCTGTGTGGGAAGCCAGGGCTTTGGGATTAGTCTGGGGTTTGGCATTTTTCAAAGCTGAGATCAAAGTCACATGGGATGAAACATCACAAAGTGTGGCCACGGGCTGAGATGCTTTGGTGAGCCTCAAAACTGGTTTCTGCTGTGGGTCACTCTTTTTGGAGAAGTAGGATGTAGGACAATGTGGGACAGGATGTAGCCTTCCTCTTTCAGACACTAAAGCCACACTCTGCTTTTAAAAGCCCTCAACAAGGTTTCTCAGTCTGCAGTGCTTAAGATAGAGATGATCCGCCAGAAAAAAGCAAACATGCCCCTCAGACACATCATCCAGAGGGCTTTATCCAGGACCCTGATCTCTGCCAGGCTCCAAAGCCATGGCGAGGCCAGGGAGCAAGTCTGGGCAAGTTTTCTCATTTCCCATGAATTTTTCCCAGCTTTCCTTCTGGCTGAGTTTGCGGAAAGACAATTCTCATCTCTGGGCTTCAATTGGTCCTTGTGCTTTTCAGTGTCGCCTTGGGGCAGTGCTTCTCCCTGGGTACACTCCCTGGCACCCTGGACACCCCTGGGAGTTGTGCCGCCCTGGTACCCTGGATCTCCCACAGTTTTGACCCTGGGCTTCTCAGGACATGCCCATGTACTGCTGTGCTGCTGTCCAGGCTCCGGTGCAGAGTCTATGAGGCAGCGAAATGCCTCAGGACCTGCATTTTGACTCATTCAGAAGTTGGTGAGATGACCAGCTCCCAGCTCTGCAGCTGCTGAAGCTTGAGAGCATCCCTGCAACCAACCTTCGTGCTCTTCCTAGTCTCTGCACAGTCCTGGGGCAAATCTTGCAGAAGGGAGACTCCATCCCCTTGAATCCTGTCAGAGATGTGGCTTTCCAAGTCACTGCAAAGGGAAGGATGCGTTTACTCATTTTTCGGTTGCTTATTCAGTGTCTGGCATTCCGTCTATGGCACTGTGAGCCCTGCTCTGCACCCTGGGGTCTCTGCCCTTTCTCTCCCCTGTCTCCTCTGTGTCTACTCACTCTTCTCTGCACACCAAGGGCATGGGAAGTGTTGCTTTAGAGAGCTCACTTGAAGCTGTGACATGTTGTGGAGCTGAAGGCTTGATGGAGGCTAGTCTGGGATACGGCTGTGCCCCCACACCCCCTCCTGCCCCCTTGCCTGAGGGTCCAGGAAGGTCTCCAGGGAGAGCAGTGGGTTTGGGGGTGGGTGTGATGTGTTTCTTGCAGCAACCCAAATTTCTGCCTGGGTTGCTCTGAGCACCCAGGGAAATCCCTCTTCTCTAGGGCTTGCACCAAGGCTTTTCCAGACTTTTGTACAGAAACACAGCCTGGTCCGGGATCCCCAAGAGCAGCATGGCCCCCGGCATGGCACAGGACCCGCAGGAGCTGTACATCTCTCTCTCCCATTTCCACATGCCCTGATTAAATTGACAGTGTCTAACATCACCTTTACAGCACATTATCTGGACATTGCAACATTACAACATTGTGACACCTCCCCTAACTCTTTGTTCATTCAAATTGACAAAGCCGAACCTAGCTGCTGATTTGCACTTCAGGGAGTTTAAAACTTGCTCTGCTTTTCAGTAGTCTCTCCCTTTAGCCAAGTCCTAAATTCTGTTTATAGCTAACATTTCCTCTCTATTAAAAAGATTTTTATTAAGGCTGTCCCTTGTGGAAAGTGGACCTCATTGGAGAAAGCTGGGACTCAGCATGCAGTTGAGGAGTGCATTTTATTTTTTATAAACTGTATCATATTTTATTTTTCTTTGTTTGCAGTTAAGAGAAATCCTGCTGTATCTGCAGCTAGTTGTCTAAGGAAAGCAGGTGGGAATTGGGGCAGATGAGCTGTAACATTCAGTTGCAGACTTCACTGGAATAAGGGTAGCTTTTAACCAGAGTGATGTAAGGCCCAGGTGGCTGATGAGAGAAATGGCAGGGTTGGGGAGATGGGGAGGAAGGTTGACCAAAAAGTGCCTGACCTCTGGGACACTGCTTTTCCTACATGTCCAGACTTCAAGGGAGACCCTCTGGATTGATATCAATTGGAGAATGTTCCTGTCACTTATTCTGTAGCTGAATAATAATGATAATAATAATGATAATAATAATAATACCCTTTAAAAGCAGAAATACTTGTATGTTATTGAAGTCTCCACTCCTGAAACCTCTCCAATTAGCCATGCAAGACTTGAAGAAAATTACAGGGAGAGATGTGTTTCATCAGGGCTTTTTGCATTTTAATGAGCCCCATGGTGTATTTGGTGCTGAGTCCGTGAACCTCAGCTACTGAGATGAGATTTAGCAAAACGTTCAAGAAGTCCAAGTCAGAAGCAAACCCCAAAGTTTTGCAGAGCATTAATGGGTCCCATTGAGGGCCATTGGCAACAACAACTCCCCAGGGGCTGACTAGAGCAGAAAATTGTAATCCCTGGTTACAAGTAGGCAAAGGCAATGTGCAGGTGGCTCTGATGCCATGTAAACCCTTCATGTGTTTTATCAAACCAAAAAGCCAAGCATGGCCACTGAGGCTCTGGAAGGGAGATCCTTTCACTCATGCATTGCCCAGGGTTCTTCCTGGTGTCAGTGTGCAGGTGAGGGTGTGCAACGCTGAGTGCAGGACAATGATATGACACCTGTCAGGGTCCCCAGGGAGGGCAAGGGGGCAATGAGGCCCTGGTGTCTCCTGGTAGGCTCAGTGGCAGAGACAACAGCCAAGGGGACAAAGACCTCAGTTCTGTCGGAGCCCTTCAGCCTTGGCAGCACCCTCAGCCATCTCCACCACAGGCCGTCCTATGCTGTCCCACACCTGCGCCTGTGTCCCTGCAGACTGTAGACACCCAGCCTGCTTCCCCACCTTGCTCTCACCCGGGATCTCCCTCCCTTCACTGATATCTCTCCATCCTCACGGGCTATTCTTTGAAATACAAAGCCATGGACTGATCACAGACTCCCTTTTGGTGACCTGTTGCACCACAGCAATACTCTTTGAGTGATAGTTCTTCATCCTAATGTCCAGTCTGAACTTCCCAAGCTGCATTTTGAAGTTGTTTCCCCTTCCCATTCTGTCCCCCACTATCATGAAAAGCTCCTGGGAACCCCCAAATGGGACACACTAGGGCTGAGTTGAGGGGGATAATAACTCTCCTTGTCTGGGTGGCCACCTTCCTCCTAATGCAGCCCCATAGGCATCTGGCCTTATTTGCAGTGAGCATGTACCACTGGCTCATATGGCATCCCTCGTAACACCCAGGCCCTTCTCCTCAGGCCACTCCTGAGCTGGTCAGGTCCCAACTTGTCCTGATGTACAGGGTTATTCTTCCCCATGGGCAGGACTTGCCACTTCTCTTTGTAAAGCTTCCTGAGGTTTCTTTTGGCTGAATCTCCAAGTTTCTCTAGGTCCCCCATAGTGAAGTTCATTGTGTCAGCTGTTAATGTGTGTATGTAGATGGCTCACCCTGACTTGTGGTGCCTCTAACAAGACAACAGCATGAGGAATTGCAGGACACTACAAGTACTAAAAGGAGGTACTAGCTGAATGGAATTGCTGACCTAGGTAGGAATTACCACGGCAACCATCTCAGAAATGCCAAGTGAGCGTACAAAGCAAGCACAACCAAGGCCTATGGGGAAAGGGTGAAGAGAGGTGGGTTGTTTGTATGGGGGAGTGTGAGGATGGTAAGAGGATAGAACTTGGAAGGAGTAAAGGAGAGAAAAACACAATAAAAGGTGAAGCAAAGGAGTGATCAGGGTTATTCAGGGGAACCTGCCAAGCAGCCCTGCATTTACACATCTCTGGAGAAGGACAGGAAAGCTAATTGATCTGATCATACTTGCATCTGACTTACTTCCATGGT
The DNA here is from genome assembly GCF_036417845.1 of Apteryx mantelli. NCBI lineage: Eukaryota > Metazoa > Chordata > Aves > Apterygiformes > Apterygidae > Apteryx > Apteryx mantelli. The sequence goes on from NC_089997.1 coordinate 6,746,604, forward strand.
CAGGAGAACTGAGTGCTCTCCCTAACATCAACAAGAGTAGACCCAGAGGGGAAGGAATCACAGACTCTTTCGGGTTGAATGGGACCTCAGGAGGCCTCTAGCAAAACCTTGTGCTCACTGCAAGGTCAGCTTTGGGGTGAGACCAGGTTACGGAGAGCTTGATCCAGTCTTGAAAACCTCCGGGGATAGAGATGGCACAGCTCCCCTGGGCAACATGTTCCAATGCTTGACAATCCTCTCAGCAGAAAAGAAGTTATTCCCTAAAAGAGGGATATTGCCTGCAGACATCCCTTTTGTTCACCCCAACACTTGGGGAGGGGGATCTCACCCCCTATGAGTGTGGAGTGCACAGGAGGGAACTGAATCACAGTCCATCCCAGGGATTTCTCAATGGGCATTAGGTGTATTGATTAACTCCTCTAAATTGGTCCCTGAAGCATGAGGAAATGAGCTCCCTTCTTGTCCCTGCCTAGGCGTCCTGTCTTCTTATGAGATGGGAACAGGCCTTTCTAGAGTGGGCCATTTCCATTTCTCTTAGATAACCATCCTCTGATGCAATGCAACTGCAACCAATGGCAATGCTGAAATCAGTCCCTCTCCAGGGTTTAGAGAGGGACCATTGGTGATTATTGCAGTCTACTTCAGTGGACATTTCCCAGGGGTGACTCTGTGGTGTTTCAGGAACTGTCAACCCTGAAGCCCCAGGAACATCTCAAGAGTGCAGAGGGGACAGAGAAAGTCACGTCTTCAGCTGGGCCTCTGCTCCTGAGCTGGGCCTGGCTCCTGGGACTGCAGGAGCCCATGGCAACCTGGCAGATGCTGCAGGGAGACAGCTTTGTGCAGGAGCAGCTCCTCTTAAAGGAGCAGCAAGACTAAGGGCACTGCCTACAGACACCAGGATGAGATGAGTGACTCAGAAGTTAAAGACAGTTGGGAATGGGAGGACAGCTGAGAGCTCACTGCAGGGAGAAATCTTCACAGCGCTTCACACAGTAAGTCTCTGGCTGCAGGACAACACTGCTGTGGTTCCTGGTGGGCTCTTCTAAGTCTGGCACCTTCCAGAGCTGATAGGGTCTGTCAGGGTGGCTCTGCCAGCTTCTCCTGTTTGGCACAAGTGATGCTTTAGAGCAGGGATTCCCAGCCACACCATCAGAGGGACAGGGCATCATGGCCACCTTTTCCCAGGGACGGTGCAGGGTTGCGAATCCAGGGAGTGCACCCAGGTCTGCATGGGCTGTAATTCAGAGCAGTGTCCCTGCACCCCAGGGTGCTGTGTGCCCAGAGCAGTGATTCTGCCACCTGTGAGGGTCAGCACTCAGCCTGCCCGGGGAACTCCCCACGGTGCTGCAGGGAGAAGCTCTGGGTGGAAGGAGTGACCCCCAGCAGGGCAGGTTCATTCTGCTGTTGAGAGGGTGCTGCGTGGGTCAGGGCTGTTCTTAGCTCTAGCTCATCCCCAGGATCATTCTGAGGGGCCTTTTCAAGAGGACAGTCATTGCAGTGGTTACCTTAAAGATAAGGATCTTTTCTGAGTCTATGCTTTCATTTTCCTACTGTTTGCAGAGTGCGGGTGGGGAAAAGACATGGGACAGGGAAGCAGCTACCAGGAGGGAAAGCTCCAGGCAATGGAGATACAATCAGAGAGTGAGGGGAAACTGAAAATAGAAATTCTGTAGGAGGGGGGATTTGGAAATCTTCCAACAGTACCTACACTGCAGACATCTTTCTCTAAGCAAGCCCCCCTGTGTCTCCGCTCCCACCCAGCAGAGCCTCTGCCCTCAAGGCCATGGGGTCCAGAGCATGAGCCCCCTCCTCAGCAGCCTGAGCTCCAGCAGAGCAGAGGGGCATATCTCCAGCAGCATGCCTTTTTCCCACTGCACAACAAGGGGCTGAGAGCGACTGTCCTGCAGTGTTGCCACCTGGGAGGTGGTGTGCACAGCTGGGGAAGGTGAAGGCTTTCCTTACTGCCTGTCTGTCTCTCCCTCCTTGCTTTCCCTTTGGTAGGAGGCTCACAGTATTGCTCCTTGTTTCCTTACCTCTCCATGCTGGTCTGGTTCTTGTTCTCCTGCTCTCTGGGGTTAAGCAAGGGTGTTCAGCTGCAGTTAAGGCATTTACCCTGCAGGTCCTGCGTGGAGTTGTCTTCATGGCAGCGACGTGCCCAAGTCCCCTTTCAACCTCCCAGGCAACTCATGGGGAATGAGCTGACTGTCTCCCTTAAGGAGATCCCCCCCCCTCTTTAGCATTCTTGACTGTGTTTGTGGGGGGTGCTACCAGGCTGCAAGATGCCCTCCAGAAGACCAGAGCTTTCCCGCAGCATATTTGTGGTCGCTGAGAATCCTTGTGCAGGTTGTGTGAGTCAGAAACCTCATCACACCTTCTGAAGAGCTCTCCATAGCACTCTCTCCATATCTGGGCTGAGAGAGAAGAATTTGGCAATGTTCACTTTGAAACTGAACTCTTCTGCCCTCACCTCAGTTTGGTTTCTTTCTCAGAGCAACTTGTGAGTGTGATTGTCCTTTAGCTGGGAGAGATGCAAGCACAGGGCAGCAGGGAGCAAGTTTCATGGACAGACCAGATCCTCTGACTCTGACTCTGTATGCAGTCACCATGAGCCCCTTTTTCTTCTTGGGATGCTCAAGTGCTCATGCTGAGAGCAACTGAAATGCCAGAGATTTTTATTCCATCAAAGAATGCTCCCACGATGTGATGGAGGACAGGGTAGATCCCACTGGGGAACAGACATATGGAAATGTTTGGGTCACCCCTTGCCTTCACTTCACTGTTTCTCTCCCTTGCCAGGGTGGGAGCTGGTGTGACTGATTCAGATACAGGCATCTCTGTTCAAGAGAGCAAGGCTGGGGCAGATGAAGCCCTCACAAGCATCTTCTCCTTCAGACACAGCTGGCATGAGAGCTGTGTTCATCTCTTAGAGTGGTAAACAGAGACTATTCCTACTGGGTCACTGGACCAGGTCACCTTCACTCAGCACACAGTGCTCATCCCTAGGTGTCCCCACCGCATACACAGGGCAGTTTGACACCTCCATTTACACACCCAGTAGAGCTGGACTGACTCCTCTGGAGCCCATGGGCAGAGGCCCCTGCTCCGCATGGCACACTCAGCGCAAACCAGAGTTCAGGAAAGGGAGCTGAATGGAGGCAAAGGAGAGAGGCAGTGTGGACGGTACTATGAGGAGGGGAATGGGATTTGCTCAGAGAAGCCTACTCTAACTTGTCAATGCCTTTTCCTCCTCAGACAGTGCCTCAAGCTGAGAGGGAGCAAATATCCAACAGCAGCTCACTACATGAGTTCCTGCTCCTGGCATTCGCAGACACGCGGGAGCTGCAGCTCTTGCACTTCTCCCTCTTCCTGGGCATCTACCTGGCTGCCCTCCTGGCCAATGGCCTCATCATCACAGCCGTAGCCTGCAACCACCGCCTCCACACACCCATGTACTTCTTCCTCCTCAACCTCTCCCTCCTCGACCTTGGCACCATCTCCACCACTGTCCCCAAATCCATGGCCAATTCCCTCTGGAACACCAGGGCCATTTCCTACTCGGGATGTGCTGCCCAAGTCTTTTTCTTCTTTTTCTTCTTTTCAGCAGAGTATTCTCTTCTCACTGTCATGGCCTATGACCGCTTTGTTGCCATCTGCAAACCCCTGCACTATGGGACCCTCATGGGGAGCAGAGCTTGTGTCAAAATGGCAGCAGCTGCCTGGGGCACTGGTTTTCTCTATGCTGTGCTGCACATTGGGAACACATTTTCAATAACATTCTGCCAAGGCAATGCCCTGGGCCAATTCTTCTGTGAAATTCCCCACATCCTCAAGCTCTCCTGCTCAGAATCCTACCTCAGGGAAGTTGGGGTTCTTGTGGTTGGTATTTTTTTAGCTTTGGGGTGTTTTGTTTTCATTGTGCTGTCCTATGTGCAGATCTTCACAATTGTGCTGAGGATCCCCTCTGAGCAGGGCAGGCACAAAGCCTTTTCCATGTGCCTCCCTCACCTGGCTGTCGTCTCCCTGTTAATCAGTACAGGCACATTTGCCTACCTGAAGCCCCCCTCCATCTCCTCCCCAGCTCTGGATCTGGTGGTGGCCGTTCTGTATTCGGTGCTGCCTCCAGCAGTGAACCCCCTCATCTACAACATGAGGAACAAGGAGCTCAAGGAGGCACTGAAGGAACTGATTTATTTGGTAAAAGATCAGCATCAATAAGCTGCCCATCCCTCTTCACAAGCAATTTTTAATTTATCTCAGGTAACTCCTGTGCTTTGGGCATTCTCTCTGTCATAATAATGTTTGTGCAGAAGTGTTTGATTTCATCCCACTTCTCCAGAGGTGTTAACCCTGTCTTTCTGACCCAGAGGCCTTCTGTAAATGTTTCTATCGCTGTGTCAGAGCTGGCATCTCTCTAATAAAAGGGGATTTCCTCACTGTAGTATTTGACGGTTGGGCTCTTGTTTGAAAGCTGGAGCCAAGATTGCACTCAAGGACTTTCACACAGAAAGGGCCTTTTCCAGGGCTCTCCATGGGCTCAAAGCAATGAGCTCATGGGGTGATGTGTTAGGGAATGAAGGCTGGATTCAGCTCTCACTTGAGGGTGCCCAGTGCTCCTGGAGATGGTGAATGGTCAGGTGGTATCTGCCTGGGACTGTCTCCCATATGACAGGGCTGGTGACAGATGCCTGCAGTGTGGACCCTGCAGGAACAGGGAGGGGAGCTTGGAGAGTGGTCCATGCCACCTTCAATGGAAAACCGTGGTCTGGATCTACGGACACACCTGAACACAGCCTGAGCCTTTTGAAATGCCCTGTGATTGCTCAGAGCATCGTCCACAGCCACAAACCCTTTGCTAGGGGCTTGTCATGTGCAGTGATGCACATCCAGCTGGGTCTGCTCCCCACCCCGACCACTATGGCCAGCGTGGAGTCACCTCAGGGTCCTGGGGCCCCACAGCCTGCTCGCTCTGCAGAGCAGCACCACCAGTTCAGGGCCCCCTGGGAAGCACAGGGGAGGGTCCAGGAACAGCCGGCAGGCCAGCACTGATGCACTCACCTGGGGAAAGGCTCTCTGGGGAGCAGGGATGTCCGTGGAGAAGAGGAAAGGAGCAATTGTGCGCTTCCAAGGAGGAAAAAATAGAAACATAAATCTGTTTCTCTGCATGTCAACTAAGGGCAGGCTGCTGCGTCCCTGGGGCAGCAGGAGCTGCCTGAGGAACCTCAGGGCAGGGACTCTTGTGCTGTCCTGGAGAGACAAGTGGCATGGAGGGCTGCAGGCAGTCTGGGGGTAGGGAATCTCCTGGACACAAGACCAAGGGACACAGAGTGTCACTGTCCTCTGTGTCCTTGTGGCACGGGGGCCAGTTCCAGCTTGGAGGTTGATGGGGCAGCTGATACACATTCCTGCCCCCCGGAGCTGCTGTGCCCACAGTGGGGCTTGGGTTGTGCTGTGACTACCCCGAGCTCTGCAGCACCCTGCGGTGGCCACTGCTGCTGGGCCACCCCAGCCTGGGCTGCTGTGCTGGGTGGGCTGGGGAGAGGGCAGGGGAGGTGGGGAGAGCCAGGGAGGGGCTGTTCTGGTCTGGAAAGGGCCCGGGAGAGGAAAATGCCAATATTAGCTAAGCTGTGTGAAGAGGCAGGGTGAGGACACACACCAGTGGGTTTGTGGTGCAGAGCCAGGTCTCGTGGAGGGGAACCAAGACATGCCGGGCACAGAAGAGAGGAGGCCAGTCTGTGCCCTTGGTTGCATGGACCATCTGGGAAGGTGTCCCAGGACATTCATCGTGGACCAGCTTCTCACATTGGCTGTTTCCAGCACTGGCTGCCCACCCCAGGTTTATGGTGAGTTTTGCTGCCTGGACAGCTCTGTCCTGCTGGGCTCAGGGCCTGTATCAAGGGGAACAGTGAGCCCTGCCCAACCTCTCTCCCAGTCCAGACCCTGGCAGACCCTGGAGGACGGCACTGTGCTCACCCCTGCCTGGGATATGGCCGGGCTGGGCAGGCGCCGGGTGCTGGGGGAGGCTGCCAGAGCAGGAGGGCTGTGGAGGGATGGTGCACTGAGGGCCCCATCATGGGGACCATGCTGGGGGGACGTTTCCCCAACCCAGAATGCACCTTGTCCTATGCGGTGCCTGCACAGTTGGGCCATGGGCTGTATGTGAGGCAGGAAGGTTGAGTGGGCACAGGGACGGGACACAGATGGGAGCCATGATGCTCCTCACCGCTCCACTGCAAAAGGGAAAATCCCAGGGGAGCTCTCCCAGCCCTGCCTGACAAGCTTTTGTACCTGCACCAGTCATGCCAAAGCAGAGGCCAAGGACCAAGAGGTCCCTCAAGCAAAGCTGCGCCAGCCTCGGGGAGCTGCCCTGAGCACCAGGACAGACAGAGAACCCTCCTCCTATGTCCCTGTCCTGCTGGGAGGGTGGCACAGGCTCCAGGGAAATGGCCTGTTTCTGCCTGGGGTCAGTGTGGGACTTTTGCATGTGAGGTGAATACAACAGCAGCTGCGCTGCAGAAACACCGGCCACGACCCCTCACTGCAGCCCCCACTGCCGCTGCTGATCTGCTGCCACCCCCGTGCTGCCTTGTCCCCTGCCCCTCTCCCCACACTGCAGTGACTAGTGGTGCAGCAGGAGCTGGCACAGCACCATAGCTGTTGCCTGGCCCCCCGCCCTCCCCACCAAACATTGTATCCATCTTCAAGAAGGAGAGAAAAGAGGATCTGGGGAGTGATGGGCTGATCAGAGTCACCTCAGTGCCTGGAGAGAAAAATCTTCCTGGTAGCTGGTTCCAGCCACATGGAGGAATTGGGAACAGCCAGAGTGAAGTCATCGAAGACAAATTGTGCCTGACCAACCTAATTGCCTTCTGTGATGGGATGACTGGCTGTGGGGACAAGGGGAGTGCGCTGCATGCTGTATAACTTGGATTTAGGAAGGCCTTTGACATGCCTTTCCATAACACCTTTGTAGCCAAACTGGCAAGATGTGGAATGGAGGAGTAAGCAATGCAGGGTGTGGGAAATTAGCTGGAGGCCACCTGGCTGAAAGAATGGAGAACAGTGGTGCAAAGGGTACAAGTGATGTTCCTCATGCTTTGTTTGGGATATTTTGCATGCCGAAAGAAAGAGCCTGCTGTTGCATTTAAAAACAAGTATTTATCAGCCTGTACAAATGGCCTATGAAAACACAGTTCACACAGTTGTGTGGTGACTCTGTTGTTCTATACAAGTGCTCTGTCATGAAATAGGTATATATACATGTGTGTGTATATATATATATATATATGCATATGTAAATATACACACACACACACACACATATGTATATACATAAATACATTATATATATTGTGTAGGGGTCTAGGAACTACAGAATACATTCCTGATCATCATCTACTTTTATTCTTAGGAGAACAGGCGTTTTCAGCACTGGAGAAATATACTGAGGCAAATCATGATATTTAGGAGAGCTTTGCAGAGACTTGTACAGCCTCTTTTGCTGTGTGGTAGGATGAAGACTTCAGAATATAGTGTGCTCCCATTAAATCAAGAAATGCAAGAGAATGTATTTCAGCACTAATTGAGAAGGTGTACTAGTGCAAGTGAGGGATATGGACTATTTAGGGACTATGAGGACATGTTGATTTAATCCATAGTATTCCTTCCATGACTCAAGACCAAAGAAACGTGTTGTCTATCCTTTCAGATAAAAAAAATCTATAAGAGTTTGTGTAGCCATCTCTGCCTTTCTAGGATTGTTAAAACAGCAATGAATTATGTAGTGGGAACAAAATTGAGAAAGAGTTTGTTAAAACACCATAACAAAAAACTTGAAACAATGTCAGCATTTGCTACCTTTAAGCCTCTAAGCTTATGTTAATTTTTTTGATATTTCACTGTGGAAGTCATTTAAACCCACAGTGGAAAGGTGAGGTTGGGTTGTTCCACTTGGGTCAGTCATTTATCTCCATTTCTGTTACTGTGCTGGTCAGGAAACCTTCTGACCTACCAAACTCAGTTATGGCTCTAGGATCTGTGATTTGAGCTGGTAAAGGTACTGCAGTGCTGTGCTGGCAAAAAGAAATGCTGCCCACAAATGTATTTCCTAATACTAAAGCGAGATCACTATAAAAATTATTTGCAATCCGGGTCGGTAAACAATACACAAGAAAGAGTTAAACATTGGAATAGCTGAATAAAATAAGTATCTAACATGTACATATAGTAATGCCATAGCTTTACCCATCCAATTTGCAATTCTTTAGATACAGCTCATGTGTTTCAATTCTCTTATTTTTTCTAAAACAGTTATTCTGCTCCTTTCTCCCTTCCCACCTTCTTCAATAACTGTTGACCAATTTCAGCTGAACTTGACAAATGTAGAGATCTCAAAGTTTTTGAACTCCTGGCATCACAAAAATTAGTGCCTGGGTGGTGAAGAGATCCCGTTGGGTGTGTGCTGAGAGAGAAAGCTGTAATTCTCCCCCATAGCAGCTAACTGACCCCTTGCCCTGCATGCATTTGGCTGGCCAGTGCCCACGTGTGATGGGAGAACCATCACTTGCCCAGCCAACATGGTGGGGACCAGCAGACATGGTGGGGAGCGGCAGCATTGCTTAGGGGAGGGATGGTACGAGCCAGCAAGGAAATCGGCTTTGGGAGTCGTCCTGATCACTGAACAGCTTATTCCTTGCTGCAGGATGGAGAGTATTAACAACAACAACAACAAAAAGTGGTGGGGAGGGGGAAAGAAAAGACAAGAACATTAACATCTTTGTCTTCCTTGGTCACTTTATTTTTAAAATTCTTGCTTGATAAATATTGTTCTAGAAATGCTTCTTGCCAGCCACCATAGTACAGGCCAGGGTTCAAAACATCTGGAGAGCCAGGATACAGGCAAAGGTCTCCCTTGGAGCCTGCAGGAACATGTGCTCGGGAAAAGCTTGCAGTTCATACACTGGACTTGTCAGCTCTGGTTTTTAGCACCACATCCCCTGAAGAAAGATGCACACAGGTCTCTCTTCACTTCTTTAATCTCACAGGCTTAACTGACTCAAGTGAGGTAGGTGGAATCCATGGTTAAAGAAGTGGCCTGGTTTTGATGTGCTTCCTATTATTTCTGTCTGAAAACCCACATTTCTGTTAGATTGAATGAAACAGAGCAAGGATGTTGTGCATGGCCATATTTTCCATTCCAAATTAAACAGTCAGAAGGTTGCTGGCAGCTCAGGGAGCTGGAAAACGCTGCTCATAAACCTCTCTCCATGGCCAGAACTCCTGCTGACCTCAGTGGGATTCAGACCGTGGTTTTCATGAACTCATAAGATGCTGTAGCTCCCAGTAGAGCTCCCAATAGCTCCATCAGCCTGATGGCATGACATGCACTTTTTCTAGCTTCTTTTATTTTTATAATGATATAATGCAACCAAGGATTTTTTGCACAAACAAATCTGTTTTATTTTTTTCTGTCGTTGTACTGAGGAGGAAATATTATAACACACCTGTCAGTTAATATAAACATTTCCTTTAGCTGAGTACATTTACCAAGTATAGACAATGCCACAGCCTGCAGTGCTGCACTGTAGGCACTAAAAGCATTTCAACTCTCAGAACACTTCTATCTGCAAATGTGTGTCTTTTTCTTAAGGAGAAAAAGCATAAATAGACTCAGTGCTGCTTTGTTGTTTTTTACTTTTAGGCAGGAAGTCTATTCTGTTGATTCACATCCCTATATTACAGCATCTGGACCTTCAGTAGAAGCATTTGGGAGCTGTGACAGTATGGACAGACATGTTACATGGTTGAGGGCTCATCTGTCACATAAGAGGAAGATCTCCATTTGGGTTATCTGATGGTTGTCCCTGTGGTCATCTATCAATAATGTCTAGTCAGTGCCCACATACACCAGCAGCATGCGCTATGTGCTTGAAGCACCACGTACAGGCAACGGCTTGTGATGTTCCTGAGCAAGAAACCTGGTCTGAAGGAGCCTCTGGAAATGAGGCAGCAGCCTGTGAGCTGGGGAGCTCTTCAGACAGCTTGAAGGCTGCTCACCTCTTACAAAATGATCTTTTGAAATTATGATTCATGACCAGGCGAACAGGACAGTGCCTGCCCTCACCTTTCCTGCCTTGTGCTCCAGACTGACTTGGGCACGAGCCCACCCTGACCTGAAAACTCAGCAGTCCCGGGGGTGCAGCAGTGCACCCAGGCTCATCCACCTTGCTGAAGGACTCAGCTTCTTACATTTTACATCCTGTTTACATGTGTTTACATGTGTTAGTTTGCATAGATACATAGTTATTGGTTACGTAGCAGCCTATTCTACATGACTCAATATTCCCACACAAACTTCCTTTTCACCAGCACGTGGGAAGCCCAGAGGACAGCACCAACTATCATTTAGGTTCCACATGTCCATGTATAATGGGAGGATATTGGAGTCTCACTGAAAGCTACATTACCACATTATTACAGAACAGTCCAGCATATGCACCGGTTTTGTTGCTTGCAACTTCAGATGGATGGATATGTATATTTTTGAGTTTCATTTCATTTTCCTTTTCCAGTTTCATTTATGTGCCCTTGAAGCACCTGAATGCTGCACTTTCCCAAGCAACTGGATACTGTTATCACAAGGGCACCTACCTGAAGATCTTACAAGTTGCTTACAAAAATCTTGACTGGATGCGTTTACCATCAAATGCTTTGAAAGTGCATAACTTGGATACTGTTGGTAAATTCCTTCTAAAATTGAATACTGAAATTCCAGCATGTCAACAGTTTCTGGCATCAAAGCAGGTCCCTTTTCTCACAGAAGACACAAGCAGTTCATGGCTAAGTCCCCAGGTCAGGGGTCAGGGCTGGCCCTGGAAACAGTCCTCCATTTCCTCAGGATGAGGGAAGCCATGTCACTCTCTCTGATGTCCAGTAGCCAGGGGGCAAAGGTTCCACCTTATCTTTCCAAAGAGGATGAGAAAAAATGGATTTAGGATATAATAGTCAACGTAGGCCTCCTCAAAGAGTTCAAAGACATTCAGCCCAAATAACAGTACCTCAAACACTGACATCTTTGAGCCTCTACCTGAAGCCATTCTTGCAGTTCCTTCAAATGATATCAAATATCATGACTAATGCTGTCCTGCTATCTAAAGCCTTGCAGCTTCTCCACAAACTTTTGCTGCTTCCCCACAGTCCCTCTGCCTCCTCCCATTTCCACTTCATATCTTTAGCAGTTCACTAAACTCAGTCTGCTAGTCCATGTATCTGATCTATCTCCAGACAGACAAACTGGACTTGATAGGAAAGGCTTTCATTCCTCCTTAAAAAGTTGCAAGTTATTGGATTTTGTCTCCCAGAATTGGTCAGCAATAGCTGAGGAGAAAGTCTAAGGCTGGGAGGAAGAAAAAGGTATTCTGCATTTCCAGATAATACTTAAATATCAACTAGAAAAGCTAACCTGCTGTTGTTTAGAAGAGAATGTCAATGAAGAAAGCAGCAAAACATTTGAAGGTTTTTGTTTCCTTATTGGCAGTACTTTTAACCCTATTGAAAGAGAAGATATATTATAAAGTTATATTTCATCATACTGTGAGCTGAGTTTTGCTGATAGAGAATATATACAGCTAACTGTTAAATCTTCAGATATTGTGCCCATAAAGGGAAACACCTGGTCTTTCAAGCAAAACATTACAACTGACTTCCAACAGATAAACCTCTCCTGCTTATAATCTCATCAAGTTCACATGTACATAAAACACTCAAAGGCGACAAAACCCCCCAAACCACCTTTTTCAACCAGGACACCTTTTGAGTATACTTTCCTTTTATCACACCAGACACTATGCCTTTAACTATGGCAAGGAATTCCCTCTGCTTTGAATCTACATATATGCTGGATTTTAAAAATTCTTAAGAAATTACTTTTTACTGCTACTATAAAAGCTCATTATTGGCAGAAATTTTCAAGCACACAAATGTATTGTTGCCTCAGTTTACCTAAAGATAAATTCAACAGAACCCATGTCCTAGGTTAAAGGAAGGCAAAGAAACCCCATCCTTGCCTCTATTTATACATTTTCTGTTATGGGGGTTGTCTTTCTGAATAGCCTACTGTAAAGCAGAGGGGCAGTAGCATTATACATTAAAATATTTAGAGTTTATGCCTAACCTCTCCAAAGAAATCCAATTGCTCTTAAAAAATCAATTGTAAAAGTCCAATGGTAGAGAGCTCACTTAAGAGCCACCAGTGCCAACAAATTACATATTATGCCAATGGATTAAGTATTGCCTCTGCTTAGACTCTGTACAGGAGCAGGGAGGAGAACACTTCACAGTCAGGCAGCTGCTCCTCCTCTTCAGTAGATTCCTGGGCAAAATGTTCCTCATCATCATCAGCGGAGGATGGGGAATCACTGCTGTAGACTGCATGTTTCCATCTGCAAGCATTTCAAAGGCAATAACAAAAACAAGATTAGGTCACACTAAGTCTCCTCAAAAATCAAGTGAAGTCTACCCCAGAAGGTACTGTGAGATCTGTGAAGTTTCCAGCCCATTATATGTATTCCTCATGCATCTGATTTCAAACTGCATTACATGTTCTTACTTGGGAGAGCAAAATTCTGTCTTTGTTGGGAAGTTTAAAAAAAAAAAAAAGTACATGGTACTTATATGCAGCTTGACTTTGGCATATGATAGGCCAGAGCCTTGCAAAGTAACTGTAAAGCCTTGCAAAGTAACTGTATTTGTGAATCTAGTTCCCCTGATTTCCCCTGAACTTCGTGTTCACAGCTGTTACCAAGACAGCAGGACAAGTCAAGAAGGGCATTCCTGAGAGAGCTTCAATTAATTACGATGCATACAGGAGGATAATTATGATGCATACAAGTTTGGCCTTGAGCCTTTTTATAGGTTTTTATTCCCCTTGTTCATGTCTTGCACAGGCTGTGGAACATGGGCAAAGTACTGCCTTCACGAGGTATTGCAATAATTACATCTCTTCCTCAAGGCATGATCAGCTCAACTACTGCAACATCCTCTTCTGTCCTGAAATACAGCCTTGCCCCACTCACATCCATTCAGAAAGTTGCTCTAAAGATCATCTTCTGAACTTATTCCCTTCATCACAAAGAGCATGCTCCTGAAACCCTTCAAGTTTGTTCTCTCACTGCAAACAAAATTGCTAAGGCCTTTCACGAATTACCTTAATTCCTACATTATTTCCCACTGGCTGCCCAGAAAACAGCTCTGAAGTCTGAGCTGGCCCCGACAGCACCTCTCACTGACTAACCCCTCAATACAGAAATGCAAAAGCAGGTTCTCTTCTCACCTGCCACCTTCACACTTGGGAGAAGGTTTTCATATGCACCGGGCAGTCAACCTTACCCACTGAAAATTCTCTCTGCGCTGCTCAAAACCCATGAAAACTGTCAGGCTACTGCTGCAGTGAGAGCAGTGCTCATCATTCAGAGTAGGACTGTGCATTTCCTTGTATTCCCACCTGTCAACAGCCATCTCTTGCCTTTTCTCTTGTGCTCAGTTATAAGCATTTGGGAAAAGGTCTGGTTTTGTTTGCTGACTCTTTGTCCGGAGCTTATTAGCAGGGCCCTGGAGTCCCTGACTATGGCTTGTAAGCGCAAAAGTATACAGAAATGTGAATAGATAGAAAATGGCCAGTAGTCCAGCTCCTTTCAGTTGCTTCAGAGGAGACTTTTGGCCAGAACACAGTAAAGAAAATTGAAAGTCAGAACTAACCTGAGTTGCCATCTTGAGTGTCAGCGATCTCATCAACAGTTCTTTCTTTAAGTTTCTTTCTGGTTCTTCCCTCCTTGGGAGTACGCCTCAAGGTTTTCCTTATTGCAAGAAACAAGAAGGATCAGCCACAAACACGCAGAAAATCTGACATGCACACACTTGGTGCATACACAGTAGCTTTATCAAGGCTCTGCATATACACAAAAGATTAGCATGCAGTTCTACGATGCAGAAAACAAGGAAGGATCACTGGAATCCAACCATAAAGGTCTACTTGTTTTCACAAGAGGCCCATTCTATTTTAGGCCTGTATCTGTCAGTCTAAAAAGAGATGAGAAAATGGATGCATATTTTAATACAAGAAAAAAAACAGTACTTTTAAATTTAGTTCATGGCCTACTTTGCCTCTCTGTTAATATGCTGACTCATGGACCAGAACATGTTAAAAAAAAAAAAGAAAAAAAAGAGATTAGCAAAGCAAAAAGCACAACATCCACAGGGATTCCTGAAATACATGAATCTATCTTTGCTTTTTATCCTAGAGTTCTCAAAGAACAGGGCAGTAGTACCCACAGGAAGCACCCAGCAGAGAGAATTTAATTTAATGGAGCAAAACAAAGACAGAGGAAACATGGTTGGTAGAAGTTGCTCTAGGGACAGAGAACCAGTTACACTCACAGGTAATGCTGGCACAGGAACAACTACACATAGAATTGCCATCACTAAATGCAGCCTGGATTTGAGGAGGCTTCACATCCGTGAAAAGGAATTTCTGGAAGTGGCTCTCCGTGAAGGGAGCAGTTCACAAGGGAGCTTAAGTCCATTTATGAAAATGATTCTAGGACACTTTTCCCTCTAACAGGCGACTAAACTACAAGACCCAGGAGATTCTCTGGGAGGTGAGGAGATGTCAAGGAAAAACAGGCAAATGGGAATCCAAACCTCAGTCACTGGGACAAGCACAGAAAGCTGTACAGCACCTTTTTAGCCTGTAGGCTAACCACACTGCCCAAGCACACATCATTCCTTTGTGCATGAGGAACAACAAGATTTAGTAACTGAGGACTAAAAGCACAACAGATTAACAGCTTAGTTGTGCCTATGCGATGGAAGGCATCACACAGTCTTCTTGCATATTTCAACCACAGCCATTATTTTTGGTAAGTTTTAACAGTGAAAAAGCAAGTCCTGAAACAGCTGTTTGTAATCAGAGTGTCCATTCAAAAAAATCACAAAAAGGCAATTCAGAGAATGCCGCATAAGATGTATACAACTTGTGACTGCTATTTCACATTTTCTGAGGAAGAAGATATGTCCTCCCTGCTCAGAGGATACCTCTAATATGGTCATACCTATCAATATGTAAGTTATAATTAGAGAGGAAAAATAAAAGCTTTCTCAGACTGTGGTACTCTGTGGAAGAAGTTACTTCAGCTAAATTAGAAGTATTATTTCGCTGTGTGAAATATATTACTTACACAAAAAGAGAAAGATAAATGAATATTTAGATTTTTCTGCATCGCTGAATAACCCAGGATCTTCCATCACTTTCACATCTTGCGCTGGTTTGCAATACTGCTTCTGCAGGACCGATACAGAGCTGCACTTGTAAGAGCAAAGAAAAGCAAGCGTGAAAAAAGGTTTGAAAAAATAAATATAAGCAGTAGGGCATCTTAATATAGAATGCACATAATGACAGAGTCAAAATGACACTTAGCCAGGTTCCTGAAACCTAAAATAAATAAATAAATA
Organism: Apteryx mantelli; assembly: GCF_036417845.1. Lineage (NCBI taxonomy): Eukaryota > Metazoa > Chordata > Aves > Apterygiformes > Apterygidae > Apteryx > Apteryx mantelli. The sequence goes on from NC_089997.1 coordinate 6,762,108, forward strand.
AATAATAGTTCTTTTGACAGAGTTTTAAGAACAAGTGCTAGAGAATTTGCAATCACACTCTGCACTTAGATTCATTTTTCCCTGCTGCTGAATACAGTGAGAAATCCACTTTTGTAAGAGAAAAACAGAAATTCTAAAGATCAGAGTCAGATGTTAGAAAGAAATTATGGTAGCTTTCAACTGCTCTGCATGGTAGCAGTAAGTCATTCACAGCTAACACCTTCCCCAAATACACAGACTCTTTATTCTTAACTGTGGTGCAAACTGCAGCGTTTCTTCCACGGTTGCACCCGTCACACAGGCCACCCCACGGCTGGGACACGCTGCAAATCCTCGAGGAGACAATGCCAGCCTGGGCTGCGCAAAGGCCACGTCGGGAAGGAGGCCGCAGGCAGAGCTGCAGAAACGCCAGGACTCCTTCAGGTGGGCTGCGGCCCCCTCTTCCTCCGTGTCCTGACTCGCCCCGTGCACGAACTGTGTTTCAACGTGCGTCAGCCTGGAACAGCAGCTCATCAGCACCGAAGGAGCCTCTCACATTGCAGCCACCACTAAGATGGCGCGGTCCTGCCCGGGGAAGGGGGTCGCCGCCGGGTCTCGTGGCCATGGCATTGCCATGGCAACGCCCCCAGTGCAGCCCTCCTATTGGCTGGCAAGAGGAGGAGGGCGGGACTCCCTTGGACTGACGGCTCTGTCAGCCAATCAGAGTCCAGTATGCAGGGCCCTCAGGGAGGGGAGGAAGGGGTGGGGCCTGACCTGGGGGAGAGGAGAGAGAGGAGAGAAAGAGGGAGCGAGGGGGAGAGGGAGGAAAAGGCATGAAAGAGCAAAGCGAAAGGGAAGGGGGAGAGGAGAGGGGAGAGCAGAGGAGAGCGGAGGAGCGGGAGAGCAGGGCAGCGCCGAGAGCAGGGCAGAGCTGCGCAGCAGCAACGCCCCACAGCCCCGCAGGGCCGGTTGCTCAGGGCAGGGCGCAAACAGCCCCCTCAGGCAGCGTGTCAGGAGCGAGGCAGCTCCCCGCCCCACCAGCTGGCAAGGCAGCTTCCTCCACAGCCAGGCCTGCGCCCGGAGCAGGGCGCTGCGCTGCTCTGCAGCGACCCCCGGGGAGAGGGAGGCCATGCCCTGAACCACGGCAGGTCCCTGGGGAGCCGGTGGGGAAGAGGAGAGGGAGGAAAGGAGAGAAGTGAGCGGGAGAGAGAGCGGGTGCGAGTGGGTTTGGTGGGGGCTGCGGGTGCGTTCAAAAGGCGGTGGGTGCCCTTTCGCCGGGGTGGGGGCAGCAGTGCTGGTGAGGGGGCTGCTTTCCTCAGGGAGCTCCAGAAGGTGAAACCATGAAATAGGAGAATGCTTGTTGTCCTGGATGTGTGGAGGATTTGCTGTGTTTGTTCAGCATTGGGGAAGGAACCAGACTTCTGAGTTGCAGGAAGGCTTCTCCCTCTGCCTGGGACAGGAGGCCCTGCTGTCTTCAGTTGCAAGATCACTGTTCCCATACAATGCTCCTGTTAGAAAATGTTGCCAGGAATTACTTACAGGCTGTTCCCCAATTCCTAAGTGTCATAGACTAGGTGTAGGTAATACCTGGGCAGAAGTTAATCCTTTTTTGGTGTAGTAACTGGTACATAACGGGAGTTTTGCTCGCTATGAGTGTTACCAGGGGCCTCAGACAAGGAGTCTCAAAAGGGGGATGGAAAGGGGGGAGCTGTTACCAGGAGCTTCAGACAAGAATGCGCCCAAAGATACGATTCTCGCAACTGTAACTGACACATCCTAGAGGAGTACAGATAAACCAGCAGGAACCAAGTTTAGGAATAAGACAGCTTTCTCAAGCAAAGAAATGAGCCAAGCTGAGACCATATATGGAAAAGGAGCTCAGAGTTCATGGAAAAGGCACCTCTTCAGCAACCACCAGGGACCACCAGAGACCCCCATAGAAGACCCCCTGGAGACTCAGACCACATGCATAATGACTATGTAAATATGATAATTAGTTCCAGGAAATAGAATGAATATGTATAATCATTCTGGGAAATTTAATGCATATGTATGTAACAGCAATATAAGCTTTGGCTAATGCAACATAGGGCATGCACGTTGGGTGGAGCGATCCCCCGTGCATCCGGCGCCGTAATAAAGAGAATGCCTGCTTCTTAGTAGTACATTGGTGTTAAGGAGTTTTACTCCCGATTTCGGTGACATGAGCGTTGTGAAGCCACGAGGTGATTCGGGGAGGCCGTTCAGGAGCTGGCTCAACCTTGGGGGAGGGCAGGGAGAGCTGCAGGTGGCAATGGCCCCGTGGCCGGGCTGTGGGTAGTGAGGTCACCACTGTTTGAGAGAGCTATGCCAGAAAGTCACCATTGTCAAATCAAGCCTTTATAAGTAGCTGACAGGCCAGCAGGAGGCACATGGCTCGGCTGTTGATGATGAGGTCACTTCTGCTGGAGTACCTGATAGGCCATCTGGAGGAAGAAGGCTTGTCTGTTGCTTGTGAGGTCACTTGTGAGTGATGAACTGATTGGACAGCAGGAGAGATGTGTCTGGAAAGGTGACTGTGAGGTCACTTCTACCTGAGCAGTTGATAGGGCAGCATTTGGTTCATGGCTGGGGAAGTTATAGTGAGGTAACTTCTGTCTCAGAGGCTTCTAGGCCAGTGACAGAGACCTGGCTGTGAAGGTGACAGTGAGGTCATGTCTTTCTGAGTCCCTGCTAGGCCAGCGACAAGCACATGTCTAGGAACTGACTTTGAGGTCACTGATGTCCCAGCAGCCTATAGGCCTGCAGCATTGGTAATCTCTGATTTCCAGGGTCTGTGTGCTGTAGAAATTACCCCTGTCCAGCAGCAGGGAGCTTGTTAGATTTTCCTGCAAGGTCCGTACTGGGTCTCTGTTCTTCATGTGTACACCTGCTTTAATATCATCTTCGGGACTATAACATGTTAGTGGTCTCCGATTCTCTGTCCAAGTATGTTCTGATTGGAGACTGGGTGCAAACGCTCTTGGAGGTGACAGCGGTAATGTGAGCCCCAAAGAAAGGCATGAGAAAAATGTCCACAGAGGCCTCTTTTTGGCAGTATATTAGGCACAAGAGAGAGGACAGATTTGGCCAGGTGAAGCCCCTTGGGACCATTTTATCTGCTTCCTTGAGGTGGGAAGTGAACATGAGCAGGGCTGAAAATGGATGTTCCCAGAAAGTCCATTTTCAAAGCCTTTGGTGGAATAAAAGCAACTTCCAGGGATGGAGAGTTGGCCTTGCTGTGTTTTCAGGCCCTTGGGGAGCTCTGCCTGCTGCCATGTCTAGTTGTGTCCCCTCTGTGTCCCTGATGCACCATGCTAAGGCAGCAGTGACCTCAGAATCCAGATCCAAGCCATGTGCCTTCTACTGGCCTATCAGGTACGCGGGAAGAAGTGATGTCACAGTCAACAACCAAGCCATGTGCTTGCTCCTTGCCTATGAGGGACTCAGTCAGTAGTGACCTCACAATCACCATGCAAGCCAAGTGCCTGCTGCTGGCCTATCAGGCATTCAAGCTGCAGTGACCTCACAATGAGCATCAAAGCTATGTGCCTGCTGCTGGCCTATCAGGGGCTCGGGGAGAAGTGACCTCACAATCAACATCCAAGCGCTGTGTCTGCCGCTGGCCTATGAGCTATTCAGGGAGCACTGACCTGACAGTCGACATTCAAGCCCTGTGCCTGCTGCTGGCCTATCAGTTACTGCAGCAGGAATGACCTCAAAAGCACATGTCCCACCCATGTGCCTGCTGCTGGCCTATCAGGCACTCCGGCAGCGGTGACCTCACAATCAGTATCCAAGCCATGTGCCTGTTGGGAAGGGAAGGGAAGGTGAATAAGTTAAATGCAAAGTGCTCCTGAAGCATCCCATGGAAGGGGAACATAATGCAGTAATGTGAGAAAAGAAAGGCACAATGATATTCAAAGAGCCTAATACAATGCCCCAGCATTTCTGAATAGAAAACCACTGAGTAAGTGGAAAAGTAAAATACATGACCATACGTGAAAGTCTAATGGCACTGAAATGCATGAAGGTGTGCAATAGCAGCATGGTGGGGTGGTGTGAGGTGCAGCATCACTAATGAGAAACTGCAGTGAAATGTGTGTGGTGTTTTGCATAAATGACGGTGTGCGATGGACGGGAGTTACAGAGAGATGGCGAGGTGCCAAGTGCCGATGGCCCTGGGCTGTGGTAGCGCTGTGAGCTGTGAGCACTGAGACCCTGCTGCACAGGGGACACCCGTCCCCCTGCCCAGCCTTGAGTGCAGGGCCCCGGGAGTGGTTTGGTCACCTGCGAGGAAAAATCCCCCTCTAGGAGCTGTGCCCAGCAGCCATGTCTGCAAAGGCAGCAGGAGCAGCCCCTGCAGCGCCATCCCTGGGAGCAGGTTTGGGGCTGGAGCTGGCACAGCGGCTCCATGCAGTGACAGTGCTTGGGGAAGCAAGCCCAGAGAGAAACCACCATCTTCCTGGCTTGGGCGCTGCTGCAGGGAGAGCACGGCGCAGGCTGCCGAGGTCACGTGGGCTGTGGTTTGTGCACCTGCAGGCGAGGCTTTGATCTCCTGATCAGCCCCTGCGAGGGAATAACGGGCTGTGGGGTGAACATGCTGAGAATCGGGGGGGTCTGAACGCCTGGGCTGCCCTGTGTGCTGTCAGAGGAGTGAAACGGCCCAGCTCCCTGCTCCTGACCAGGGCACCCACTGCGGGGCTGTCCAGGAAGGGATCGACGAGCCCGCACTCACGGGATGGGGCTCTGGCCATGGCAAAGAGGCCTTTCACTGCTGCTGCTCCCGGCACAGCAGGGCTGTAGCAGGGTGAGGGGCTGTTTCTGTTCCCTTCCTGACACAGCCCGTCCCAGGGGCAATCCCAGCTCCACGGTTCCCATGGTGCGGGGACAGCTGGGCACTCGCACCTTGGGCACTCGGGCAAACACAGCGTACGACATGCCCAAAGCTCCCAGTCCCCACAGTGGGGTACAAGGGGCGACAGACCCATTTCCCCACCATGATCTGCCCTGTCCCACTGGGCTGGGCCCCGTGGTGATGCCCCAGAGCAGCGACCGTGACATTCGCAGTGGAGCCGTGCCTCATATATGGTCATGAAGAGCGCTGGAGAAGTTCATTGGAGGGCTGGGCTGTGTCAGAAGGGAGATAAGCCCTGATAATGTCTAAAAAGGTGCCTGCTGCTTCGATTGGCTCTTCCTGCAGCTGAGCCAGCACCTGCAGATATATATTGGCCTCCCGCCTTTGTTGTCCTGTTTGAGTCCCCAGGAGCTGTGTCAGGGAGTGGGGTGCATCAGGGCAGTGCTGTCAGGGCAGGAGGCTGCGGATGGAGGCAGAGGGACTCCTGGTCCGTCGGGTGCTGTGGCTGCTCCTCTGGGTGCAGCTCTGCTGGGGTAAGTGCCTGCTTTCTTGTTCCACAGCCCTGGATCCAATGGGCACCAGGGGGGTCATGGGGATCCCTCTGGAAAAGGGGTTTCATCCCAGAAAGCAGTGAGACAAGGCTCGAAGGTGCTCAAGTCCATTGACCCTGTGCTGCTCTGGGTGGGAGAAGGGTATTGGTGCTTCCAGGGCTCCTCTGCTTATGGCAGTCAGTGCCTAGGTGTGCTTATAGACACCTTGTCCTTGGACACCCTTTGGGGACCCCTGTTCCCCCACTGCTGTGCCCCTGGAACTGGCGGTGGGTCAGCTGGTGACTGCAGAGCTCAGCAAACCCCAGGACACAGCCAACCCCCAGGTGCCCAGGAGGGTTTCTGTGGTGTTCAGTGTCCTGTGGTTGGGGTGACCCCAGCCCAAGGTGGGGCAGTTTGTGCCCTGCAGAGAGAAGGGGACCAGGGCATCTGCATCCACAGCCCGGTAGAGAGGTGTCCTTCCCAGGGGCCCTGGCTGAGGGCAGGGGCTGGGCTCATCCACATGGGCAAGGAGGGAATGAGCATTGGAAGAATCTTGGGGATCCTCTTGGTGCTCCCTGGGGACATGGAAAGCCCTGTGGGAGGTGGGTGGGCTTGGGTGGTGCCCAGGGCAGGTGGTGGACAGGGGGCTGGGGTCATGGGGGATGCAGCAGTTTGGGGAGGCCTGGGGGTTTGGGGCTGTTCACAAGGTGTCGTGCTGGGGAGGAGCGGGTGCCCTGTGCAGAGCCTGGCATGGTGTCTGGGTGGACATGGGCAGGGTGCAGGGTGTGAGGAGGTGCCGAGGTCCCTGGGGTGGGAATGGCCCAGAAGGGCTGGAGCTGGGTATCCCCCAGCCCAGCCCAGCGCAGACCGCAGGGAGAGGCCGGACCCCGACACTGCCCCAGGAACAGCCCAGAGGGGAGAGGGCTCACAGCCCCAGTGCCTGGGACTCGGCCCTGGGCAGGGGACCCTGCACAGCTGCAGCGCGGGGCCTCAGCACTCTCCTGACCATCCCCATGTCTATGTTTGAAGGTGCTGCGGAGGTGAGGCTGGAGGCTGGAGACAGTCGCTGTGCTGGGAGAGTGGAGGTGAAACACCAGGGCCAGTGGGGGACGGTGTGTGATTTTGGCTGGGACATGAAAGATGCTGCTGTAGTTTGTAAGCAGCTGGACTGTGGATCTGCTCTCCAAGCTCTTTCGGGTGCACCTTTTGGGCCAGGATCTGGCCAGATTTGGCTGAGCACTCTTCAGTGTAAAGGCACCGAGACTGCCCTGTCTGAGTGCGGACATGCTGACTGGAGTAAACGTTACTGCACTCATGCTAGGGATGCTGGAGTGATTTGTTCAGGTAAGGAGTCAGCCAGTTCCTCACCTTTGGGGCGGGTCCTGGGATCAGGGACTAACCGGGCTGTGCCCTGAAGGAGAAATGCGTGGGTACCGGAGCAGGCCCTGACATGGCTGCTCTCGCTGCCGAGCTGGGACTGTTGCTGCTGCTGTCCCTGGGGAAAGCCCCGGGTGAGCCCACCGCGGGTGCACAGACCCCATCAGGGTCGCGGGGGCTCAGCCCACCCTCAGGCTGAACTGAAGGGGCTTTCAGAGAGGAGGAGAGCAGGGCCTGGGGCAGAGGAGCAAGGTGACGGGCAGTACCTTGCACCCCGTGCCCAGGGCCGCCCCATGAGGACCAGCCCCACACGGGCTTGGGGCCTGGCGGCTGCGAGGCCCCTGGCTGCTCCCTCCCACATCGCCGCACGCACAGGCCCTGCAGGGTCCTTGGGGCTGTTACAGCCCCGCGGGGAACGTGGCCTGTCCAGGCAGCACTGACCCGCTGTCCAGCCGCTCCTGCCGGCCCTCAGCTCCCCACGCTGCCCCGTGCCACAGGGCTTTGCCAGCACTTGCTGACCCTCATCTGCGCCTGCTTTTGCAGCGTGCGCCGGTGTCAGCCCAGGGCTGCACGTGGATCTCCTGTTCCTCTGCCCGGTCGCTGGCCGCAACGTGCACAGCCCCAGCAGTGCGCTGTGGCCCTGCCTGGGGACACCTCTCCCCAGGCACGTGTCGGAGGAGACAGCTGGCCCAGACACCGACCCAGTTACAGCTGCACCATTTCTGTGCCTGGGACGTGTCTCCCCTCACAGACACCCCAACACCCCAGGACACCCCCGGGAACAGGGAGCATTTTGGGCTGCTCTGAGGCGATTCCCCAGCCTGGCTCTGAGCTCTGCAGCACCTGGGCCCATTTCCCTGGTCCAGGTACTGTGGTTCTGGGGGCCTGTGCCGGGCAGCGCTGGGCTCCTGGGGCAGCAGCATTTGCCTGAGCAGTGCCTGTGGCTGTGGGTCCAGGATAGACACAAGCCCTGGAGTGCGGTGTGAGTGTGAGAGAAGATGCAGGGGGCCCCGAAGGGTTTGTGTCATCAACACCCACGGACGGCTGCTGCTGGGGTGTTCATGGGTCATTCTGGATGTGGCTGCCTTGGGAATCATGTGGGATGCAGGTATGTAACTGCTGGAAGCCTCTGGGAACTGCCTGTCATTGGTGTTTTCTCCAGGATTTGTCCGGCTGGTTGGAGGAGACAGCCCCTGCTCAGGACGTGTGGAGATCAGAGATGGAGACCAGTGGAGAACAGTCTGTGACTCACACTTTGGTCTCGAAGCTGCTGACGTTATCTGCAGGGAGCTGCAGTGTGGCACAGTCCTGTCCATCCCCAGGGCAGCTCACTTTGGAGAGGGGGTCGGTGCCATCTGGGACGAAGAGCTGCAGTGTGTGGGGAATGAATCCCTCCTCTCCTCCTGCCCCAGGATGTCCCTCAGCAACCAGACCTGCACCCACGCGAACGACGCTGGTGTCACCTGCACACGTGAGCATTCAGGGAAGAGGTGTGAAATGCCTCCTGTGAGCTGTGCGCTGCGGGGTAGGGGAGCAGGGAAGTGAATGCGCTGAGCATGGTGCGAGTGCAGGAGGGGTGGAGTCATCTGTAGTCCTGCGGTGACAGAAGCGAAGGAGATGGGATTGAATCTCTGTGACATTTCCCTCTCCACTGATGGATGAGCACAAGCACAAAGTGATCCTCTCTAATCACCCTCTCTCTCCCTTGCAATATATCCAGGGTTCAGGCTGGTGAATGGCAGCACGGTGTGTTCAGGGCGGGTGGAGATCCAGGTGCAGGGGACTTGGGGAACCCTCTGTGATTCTCACTGGGACATCTCTGATGCACACGTTCTCTGTCATCACCTCAACTGTGGATTTGCCGAATCTGTTCCCGGAGGAGGGCATTTTGGGAGAGGAACCGGCCCTGTCTGGAGAGACACCTTCCACTGCGAGGGGACCGAATCCCATTTGGGACAGTGCCCTGTGACTGCCCTGGGGGCCTCCTCATGTTCACATGACAACGATGCTGGTGTTTTTTGCTCAGGTGAGTGCAGGGAAAATGGAAGATTAACTAAACTTGCCCCTTGTGTGTGACACGGCAACCCAAAGCTGGGGAGCCCATGGCAATGACAAACTGAATTTCTCCCTGGAGAAACCCTGGCTTCCCATGGAGGGGTTCAAAGGGCTTTGCCTGCTCAGGTCTCTGCCTCCCCAGGGCAGCTGATTCAGGCCCTGGAGACCACCGCCTGGCCTGGGCTCCTCCGCTCCCCTGCTACAGCACAGGCACAGGACGGGGCTGTGGGACACAGCTCCACTCAGTGCAGCTGTGAAGGACCCTCCACTCCTTCCTGCAGCACGCAGCCCCGTCCCAGACCACAGAGAGCCTTGCAGACCCTGATCCCACCGCCTGCAGGGGCTGCTGTGGGCGCGTCCATCAGGAGCAATCCCTGAGGCCAAGCTGCAGAGTGGGGCTGGGATTTGCCCTTGCTTCTTGTCACTATGAACCCCAAACTCGTCCTGTTTTGTAAGAAAGGCCCTCATCCCTCTGCTTCCTGCCAAGGACACAAGCTCCACGTCCCTGATCCCTAGGGATGCAGAGGGGTAGAGACGTGTGGGTTCTCCCCTGGGTGTCTCAGCAGGGGTCAGTCCCAGCGTGGAGATGGAGCAAGGCTTGTGCTCATCCTGTCTGTCACCCAGGCCATTGCACAGGCCACTGCTTCCTCCTGCTGAAGCTGCTCCACATTCATCATCAAGGACATATCTGGTGGCTCTGGGATTTGCCCTCACCTCCCATGCTTCCCCATCCCTGTCCCTTCCTGAGAAATGACATTTGTAGTCAGCAAGGTTTAGTGACTGGAGGAAAAAAGAAAAAAAAAAACTTGGAAAACTTCCATCCTCAAGTTCCTCACTGTGAGCCGGCTACAGATGGGTGAGTCCCTGGGTGTCCCAGGGCATCAGAAATGGGAGACACATGGCAGGGTGCAGGGCTCCCCGGTGTCACAGAGGGTCCAGGGCACTTTGCCTGTCTCCGAGCAGGATCCTCTGAATCCCTGTGGCTGGTGGGCGGAGGGAGCCGCTGTGACGGGCGAGTGGAGATGCTGCTGCACGGGACGTGGGGCAGAGTCCTGGATGACCAGTGGGATGGGAACGATGCCAGCGTGGTGTGCCGGCAGCTCCAGTGCGGAGAGGCAGAGCGAGCCTACAACCCACCAAAGTCTGAGCGAGGGACGGGCCCCGTGGGGCTGAGAAGGGTCCAGTGTGCAGGGAAGGAGACTCGCCTGACCCTCTGCAACACCTCCCTGCCTGAGGCAGTGCCGGAAGGAATTGTGGAGGATGTGGGAGTGGTTTGCTCAGGTGAGTCACTGACAGTCCCCAACACACTGTGCTCCCCAGGGCCGGGAGCCCCTGACAGCTGGGGTTTCTCCCGGCTGCAGGGAGCCGGCGGGTCCGGCTGGTGAACGGGACAGGGCGCTGTGCCGGGAGAGTGGAGATCTACTACAAGGGCACCTGGGGGACCGTCTGCGACAACTCCTGGGACCTGTCCGACGCCACCGTTGTTTGCCGCCAGCTGGGCTGTGGGGTGGCCATGGAGGCGCCCGGCTCTGCTCATTACGGGGAAGGCTCCGGGCAGATCTGGCTGGACGAGGTGAACTGCTCCGGGGATGAAGCTGCTCTCTGGGACTGCCCTGCCGAGGCCTGGGGGCAGCACGACTGCAGGCACAAAGAGGACGCAGGAGTCGTCTGCTCAGGTCTGTGTGGGGAGCAGTGGTGGGAGCCTGGTTCCCAGGAAGACAGGGATGCAGGGAGAGCAGGGCATGGCCGAGCCTGCCCCTGGCTGCCCTGAGCCCCCTTCCTGCCCCCATCCTGGGAACATCCGTGCACAGTCCTCACTGGAGCTAGTCAGGGTTATAGGGAGAGCACAGACGTCCCCAGGGCTTAGAGGGGAGGGTAGTGCTGCACGTTGGGGACTTCTCTCTGCTCCCTTTGTGAAACAGTGACTTGCTGGCAGTGCCCTCTGCCTGTCTGAGCCCTGGGGTGTCCAGAAGAGTTCCTGCTCCTTGCAGTAAGCCTTCCTGCCCATGGATGCCATAGAATAACCTGGGGGATTTTCAGGGATGCTCCAGGTTTCTCTCTCCTCACCCCAGGACCAGCTTGTTCCCCCCACTTTGTGCCTTTCCTTCCAGAGTTCACGGCCCTGAGGCTGGAGAAGAGCAATGGCTGCTCTGGGCGCCTGCAGGTTTTCTACAATGGGACGTGGGGGAGTGTTTGCTCCAACTCAATGACTCCTGACACCATGTCCCTGGCGTGCAAACAGCTGGGCTGTGGAGATGAAGGGTTCCTTGAAACAGACCTGTCGTATGGCAGGATATCTGGCCCCACATGGCTGGATCGTGTTGAGTGTGGGAAGATGAACAGCTCCTTTTGGCAGTGTCCCTCTGCTCCCTGGAAGCTGCAGTCATGTGATGACCAACGAGAAGAGACTCACATCACCTGCAGTGGTAAGGCTGGAACCACCTGGTCACAAAGGCTCACAGCAGGTCCTGCTCCCTGTTCAGCGAGGTGCAATGCAGAGAAAGAGCTTGGAGTGGCTTTTACATTCCATTTTGGACCACTGTGCTGTCAGTGACACAAACAAGACTTCATCTCTCAGAGTGACACGTGTCCATCAGCAATAGCTGTCCTGAGTTCCCTGCGTAGGCCAAGGAGGGGCAGAGGCACCTCCAGGCAGGGTCTCCTCCAGCTCCCCTTGGACACCTCTTGGTTGCTCTCTGTTGCCCATAGAGAGGGCCCAGACAACCACCTTTTAGCTTGGGAAGTCCATGCAGAGCATCCTGCTCATGGCTGTGTTTTGCTGAGGGAACGGGAAGGGGGAGAGTGAAACCAGTCCTGGTGGCTGAGGGTTATGTAGGAAACAGGCAGCGTGCAGGGCACTGCTGGCAGCAGAGCTCAGAGAGGCCTCCCCTCTGGGAACATCCTTCTGCTCCTCTGCTAACCAGGGAGCCTTTGGGGGTGAGCAGACAGGGGTAAGCCTTCAGTGCAGCGCTGTTCTACCCTGAATTACCAGGGATCCAGCTGTGTCCATGAGCAAGGAGGCACTGGGAGGTTCAAGCACAGGTCAGTCCTGCTCCTGTCCACATGATTCCCATGAAGCAGCCCCTTCACCGCAGCATTTCCTTCTGCAGGGAGACGACCAGAAGCCACTCCAGCCCCGGTGGCCGAATGCCCCAACTCTACGAGCTGCACAGGTAGCTGCTCCTCCATGTGCCCTTCTCGCTTGGCCAGGCTCTCCCAGCTGCCCCAGTGACATGGGGGGTTCTGCGTTTTCCAGAGATGGAGAAGATTCGTGCTGTGGGAGGAGAGGATGGGTGCTCAGGCAGAGTGGAGGTTTGGCACCGCGGCTCCTGGGGGACGGTGTGCGATGGCTCCTGGGACATGAATGATGCTGAGGTTGCCTGCAGGCAGCTGGGCTGTGGCCCTGCTGTGTCTGCCCTGCGGAAGGCTGCATTTGGGAAGGGGACAGGCCCATCTGGCTGGAGCGGGTGGAGTGCAGAGGGACGGAGCGATCTCTCTGGGACTGCTGCACCAAGCCTGGGGACAGCGGTGCCTGCCAGCACAAGGAAGATGCTGCTGTGAATTGCTCCGGTGAGTAGCAGTGCTTCATCCCCTTGTTCCAGGACGTGTTTCCCCAGCTGTGTCCTCACAAGGCCCCAGAGCTCCTCAGAGCAAGGATGCCCCTGGGGAGGTCAGGTGTCTGGTGTCAGGTGGGGAGCAGCTGTTGTGGGGCTGGGTGTCCTCAGGCCTCTGCCCGTGGATCTCCTGCAACCCCTGTAAGTGCATCCCCTGGTCTGCCGGTGCTGTCCTCCCCACGGCCCAGAGCAGAGGACCCTGGTCCTGTCATGGGGACCCAGAGAAGGACAGTTCAGATGGGACTTTAAGGGGATGTCCGTGTGTGCGCACACACACACACACACACACACCCCTCTATCTCTCTCTCTGCTCTGCAGCTGCACCGAGGACGACAACGTCACCTCCTTGAGCAGGTAACCTTCCCTCCTCCCTGGGGTTGATCTCTCTGGGGCCAGGTTGTGACCTGCAGCCCGAGGGAAGGGGCTCTGTGTTGGGGTGTGAAGCCCCGGATAGGAGGCCCTGGAGTGGGAGCAGGTGTCTTTGGGGAGGGCTGTGATTCACCCAGCAGGGTGGGAACTGCCCTGTGACCCAATGCTGTGCCCCCACCCCCTGCTGCCATGTGTGTGTGGGGGGGGTCAGGACTGGGATGTCCCTGGGCCCCCACCTCCCCCAGGCCAGGGGCTGCCTCGTCCATGTCCCTGCCCATGCAGATCTCACCCAGGGCCGTGCGAGGGACAGCGGGAGAATCTCGGTGCCTGTCATCATCTGCATCATCCTGGGGGCCCTGCTCTGCCTGCTGCTGGCCCTCCTGGTGGGGCAAGTGCGAAGTGCCAGGGCTCAGCGCAGAGGTGGGTCCTTCCCCATCGGTCCCAGGGTGGGCGATGCCTCTTGGCAGCCCCGCGGGTGCTGTGGGGTGTCTGTGAGGGGCACAGATGGAGCTGGGGTGGGGGTGCTGCCTCCTGCCCTATTCCCTGCCCATGGCAGGGCAAGGCCGTGTTATGGACCCATCTGGCAGAGAGCAGGGAGCTCCTTGGGGAGAGGAGCCGCGGGAGCTGCTCCAGGGTCAGACCAGGGACCAGACTCGGGACCAAAAGGGGCATGGGGCTGTCTCTGAAGGGACAGGGTGAGGGTGACGTTGTCCCAGACCATCTCCACAGGGACGTTGCTGTCACTGGGGACGTGGCAGTGGTGCCTGGACAGAGCAGTGGGGCTGGGCTGTGGGGTCAGTGCTGGTCTGGCCTGGGGGGAAGGGCTGGGTGACCACATCAGAGTCTGGTCTCCTGTCTCCACGTCCCTGTGCTGACCCTGCCTCTGTTGCCAGGCTCCAGGAGGTCTCTGGAGCCCTTCTCTGAGGCCGTGTACCAGGAGATCGACTACAGCTTGACATGGGAGAAGCAGGCGATGTTCGGTCGCTCAGGTCGGTGTGGGTCCACTTTGGAGGGAGCACATCCGCAGGGCCCTTTCCCCCAGCCCTGACCCAGGATGGGACCTTGGCAGCCCCCAGGCCAGTGGTCCCCACAGCGCTGGGCCATGGGGTCTGTGGGGAGAGCAGCCCAGTGAGGAGCTTCCTCCCCACCAGCTCTGCCCATCCCAGCCCAGGGCACAGCTCCTCCCTGCCTGCTGGGCTGCCTGTCCAGGGTTGTACCTGGTGGGTGAGGGAAGGGGTTGTTCCAGGGCAGCTCTGAAAGGCCATTTGAGATGGGGTTTGTCCCATGGGAGCAGGATGAGCCCCGAGCCCTCCTCCCCGCACAGTCCCTGCTGTGTGGGTCCCCATCCCCAGCAGTGCTGGCCATGAGCAGGGTCAGCAGGGCTCACCCCAATAACACCCGCTGCTCCTCTCGCCAGGCTCCTCTTTGGAGGGGTCCCTGACCAAGCTGCAGCCCGAGCCTGGGGACAGCGAGGAGGAGGACGGTCCTGGGTCAGCACCAGGTAATGGAGGGTGAGGCAGAGGAAGGGTTGGTCTCTCCTCCCTGTAGCTGTGTGACCAACAGCGTTGTCACTGAGTGTCACCATCAGGGTGGGGAGGAATCACCCTCAGGAATGACTCCAGAGCCATGCAGAGCATGTGAGGGTCACACATGCCCATCTGAGCTGGGTGCCTCCAGCCCTGAGCCCTGCGGGGTCGCAGGGGGACTTCCCAGGCTCAACCTGTCCCTGCCTCCAGCAGGCCCTGAGCTTACCTCAAGGAGCCATGCCTCAAGGCACCAGCGTCTCCACAGCCAGCTCCGGTGCAGAGCCCAGCACTGCCGACCCTGTGGCTGGGCAAGAGGGATCCCCACTGCCATATGCACGCTCCCACAACCCCGGGGGAGGTGGGACGGATGCTGAGTCTCCTGTGGCCCTGCCAACACCAGTGTCTCAGCCCCTCGTTCCTGCACGTCCTTCCTTCCTCCGCTCTGCAGGAGGGCTCTTCTCATTGCCACCAGCTCCCCTCTCCTTTCAGATGTCCCTGTCCTGCCCAGAGGTGACCCAGCAGACGGCTATGATGATGCCAGAGAAGTCTCTGACCCCGGGGAGGATGTTGTTCCTGGGCAGCGAGACTGGGAAGTGCCCAGGGAAGCGAAGGAGGGAAACAGGCCTGGGGAGGCTCAGAGAGGTGAGGGGGAAGTGCAGTGCTGCCGGCTCCTGGGGTGCCGTCCCCAGTGCCCAGAGAGTCACTGCATACTGAGAGCCCAACCTCCCGGGACAGGGAGGGAACCTGCGCCAGGAGTTTTCCTGCTATGGAAAGTGGGGTGGGATAAGGGGCCGGACATCTCGGGACAGTGAGAGGAGGGAGAGGAAGGGGATTTACAGCCCAGGAGGGGCACGTGCATGGGGCCAACTGCAATGCACCGGCCTTGCTGCTTCCAGAGGGGAGCCTGCGTTCCTGGAGAAGTGATGGGGCCCCAGGAGCCAAGAGATGTGCCCCATCCCTGCTCCCCGCAGACACGGGGTACGATGATGCTGAAGAGGCAACTCTGATACATCCCCATGAGGACACCAAGACTGAGAGACTGGACCCTGTTGCCCAAAGGTCCCTGAGCCCGGGGCCAGGAGAGCCCACCCCTGCCATGTGGTTGGGTGCACCCGAGACAGAAGAGAGGTCTGTGCAGCTGGGAGAGCCATGAGTGCCAGAGACCAGTCTCCCTTCTCCCACTGGCAGCAGAAAGAGCTGGGCATTTTGTCTATTTTTATTCATCTACTTCTATACCATGCATTGGTATTTGTTCTTATTAAAACCATTTGGGAGTTTGATCCAGAGCTGGTGCTTCCCTCCCCAGGTGTCGGGGAGGGCGAAGCGCCAAGAACCAGCAGTGGGGAAGGGACACATCTCGGGACCAGCAGGCTCTGAGACAGGCTGTGTGCCTGCAAGTGCCCGTGGACCCTGGAGTGTGGGAATAGTGAACAGTCCAGCTGGAGGATATTCCTGCTGGCAGAGACATTTCCATCCTGCAAACCACACGCAGAGCTTCCAGCCAAACTGGGTCTCTCTGCAGGGTCCCGTAATGCCCCTCTGGGCAGGGAGGTCCAGTCTCCTCACCCTGGGAGTGCCCCTGCTTGCTCTTTTCCCAGGGGCTCTGCCTGGACCATCCTGGTCCCAGGCAAGGATGCCACCACTGAGAGGCACTGACAGGGTTGGTCCTGGGCTGTGGCCCCACAGCAGAGAGCCTGGAGGTGACAGCAGAGCCCTGAACACCCCAGCCAGCCCCAGAGGGGCTCATTCCCTGGGGATCATCTCCCCACAGTGGTTGAGAGGCAGCTCTGCTTCCCACTGCCCCTGCACATGGCGCAGAGCAGCTTGTTGGGGTGCCAGGGGCTGGGATTTCCCCTCCTCTGGCTCCAAAGGGTCTCCCGTTTCCAGGGGCTGCTCCTGGCTCCCGTGGCCCTCACGGACCCCCGAGCACTCCTGGCACAGCCCAGAGCTGGCTCCTTCCTGGCAGGGGCTATGAGGCACCAGGGCTCAGGGAAGCCCTGGGATGCCCCCCTGCTCCCATCCACCCCCACCCCTCTGCCCTCCCGCTGATGGGCTGCAAAGGCAGAAGAAGGAGCCGCCTCAGCTGGGGCACCAGTTTGGGTCTGTGCAGGGGAATATCTGTGTGCAGATGCAGGGGACGGGAGCAGTCAGTGACAGGAGAGGACATTTCCTTCAGCAGGGTGGGAGGCAGAAGAGGGAGAGGGCAGTGGGCTGGAGAAGGGACCACCACAACACGCAGGCTCCAGCCCAAAGTCACGGTTCAGCCCCCGGCCTTGGGACAGGCCCATCCCTGAGGATGCTCACAAGGGCATATTTCCATGGAGAGAAGATTTCATGTCCACTCCTAAAGCAGGTGCCGATGGGAGCTGAGAGAGGATCCCTGGTCCTAGGCCGGGTTTTAACCAACTGCGCCCCAGCGCCCACAGGTGAGAAACTTCTCACACAGGAGCTGAGTGCGGAGGAGGGTTCAACAGCTGTGCAGCATCTGGCACCCAAACTGCCCTCCCTCCTCCAGCCGGGGGGGGGGTCTCCGCACCCTGCTGGCTCTTCCTGATGGGTTCCCCATGCCACACACTGATGGGCAGCGGGGCTAAGGCCAAGCGCACAAAAAACACACTCCGCCTTTGCCCTGGCTCATTTCCTTTCCTGCACTGAGCTGACACCTGAGCTACTCAGAGAGATGTCCTGGAATGGGGAGGAGTCACCAAATGCATCTGTGTCTGAATCTATATGATCTATACCTATATGTAAAAAAATTGGGATTCTGTGACTAAACTTGCAGTTTCTGATAGTAGCATTTTTTTCCTGCTTTAACTTTCCTTTCCTACACTGAAATTATGTTCCTTACTTTTTCCCTTGCATTTTCTCTCTTTCCTTCCTTTTATCATCCCCCACCCCACCACTTATGCACCCATCCTCCACTCATTTACTGATTTCAGCCTTGGCAGGCACAGGAAAGCATAGGGCCACGCGACTGCCATCAGCTCTCCCTGCCCAGCTGCCCCAGCACAGCTCGCCTCTCCCCTGCAACGGGCACCATCAGGCCGGGAGACAAAAATCAGATGTCTCTGCCCAGGGTCTGGTGCCTCTCTCGGGGAGGCAGAAGATAACGTCCCCAGCCCCAGTGCTGCCCAGCGCTGGCTCTGCTTCGCAGGAGGGTTTCAGCTCTGGGTCCCAGGAGGGGCAGCTCTCATCTGCCCCAGCAGCCAAGCCACAGCCTGGCAGTGGGGCTGTGTGAGCCCCCTCCATCCCCCCAGCCAGGGCAGGGCAAAGCTGGGCTCCCTGCTGGGAACAGCCACAACTTGGTAGTGCTGCAAACAGCAGGATCCTGCCCTCGAGGAGAGGAGGGAGCCAGCAGCTGTCACCACCACCCTCTCCCATGGCAGCATTTCCCCATGTCATGCTGGGAGCTCCTCCAGCCCCAGGCCCTGTACTGACCCTCCATGGGCAGCAACATGTCCCAGGGCTAGGGACATCTCTGCTCCTCTCCAGGACAGAGCCCTGGTACTGGGGACCTTGCAGAATGGCTGGACTGTGTGTGCAGAGCTGGGAAGGGATTGCGAGAGGAGCCTGGACCGCCAGTGTAGGCATGAGGGAAAAGTACCAGCACTGCTCAGCAAGGGGTCTCAGACATCTCTGTCCCAGTGGCCTCAGGGCTCAGCCCCAGCAGCGCTGCATGTGCCAGGGCCGGGGCACACTGGGGCGCAGAGGGGCTCTTGCTCTGGGGCAGACACCTCCGTGCTGGAGCACCTGCTCTGCAGGGACCTCATCCTGCACCAGGTTCCCCCAACCAGCCTCTTCTGCCTTGGAGCTCTGCCCACAATGAGCTGTGGCAAAGACCGAGATTTACACCTCAGGGCCATAGCACATTGCGAGCAAGGGCCGGATCCTGCTCCTTCCCCTTGCTGCTCCCAGACCAGCCGCTTTGCCCTCGGGGCTGGGCAGGGGCCCTGCACAAGCCCTGGGCTCTGGGATTTGCGCAGCCGCGAGGAGCGCAGGGCTCAGCTGGCGCTTGATGCCATGTCCAGCCCTTGGCTGTGCTGCAGGAGAGCTGGGCTGTGCTGGCCCCAATCAGGGTCGGCCCTGCCCTCCTGCCCCTTCCCAGGAACACGGCCCTGCTCAGCCTGGCTCTGGCCCCACATGCACTGCTCTCTGCCAGGGACACCCATGGTGTCACCAGCACAGCCCCAGGGCAGTGGGGCAGGGCAGGGGTGACCCTGGGGGCTCTGGGGGGAGCTGGGGCTCAGATATCACCTCTGTCCCCAGGACCTGGTGACTCCCTGCTGGCAGCCCCTGCCCTGAGACAGCTCCCTCCCTCCCCAGCCCCTGGACCATCTCTCCCTGTGGGAGATGCAGGGCTGAAGCCTGAGCCTGGTAGGAGTGGAGGTTTCCTGTGCGGCGGTGTGCATGGGCATGCAGTGCCCACGTGCATTACCCACCTCCACAGGGGTCTCACTCTGTGAACACCCTTCTCCCATAGGCTTCCCACAGTGTGGTTGGGGACGAGTGGTTCCTCCACCATGAGGTTAGCACCCGCTCAGCCAGTCCTGGGGCTGCATCAGGCCCTGCCCCTCCCCATAAGGATATGTGGGGCTGGGCTCAGCCCTCACATGAATCACAGAATCGCTGAGGTTGGAAGGGACCTCTGGAGATCATCTAGTCCAACCCCCCTCCTCAAGCAGGGTCACCTAGAGCACATTGCACAGGATTGCATCCAGGCGCATTTTGAATATCTCCAGAGAAGGAGACTCCACCACCTCTCGGGGCAACCTGTTCCAGTGCTCTGTCACCCTCACAGTGAAGAAGTTTTTCCTCATGTTAAGATGGAAGTGTCTGTGTTTCAGTTTGTGCCCGTTGCCTCGCGTCCTGTCGCTCAGCACCACTGAAAAGAGTCTGGTCCCATCCTCTCGACACCCTCCCTTCAGATACTTGTACACGTTGATAAGATCTCCTCTCAGCCTTCTCTTCTCCAAGCTAAACAGGCCCAGCTCTCGCAGCCTTTCCTCATAAGAGAGATGCTCCAGTCCCCTAATCATCTTTGTGGCCCTTCGCTGGACTTGCTCCAGTAGTGCCACATCCCTCTTGTACTGGGGAGCCCAGAACTGGACGCAGTACTCTAGATGTGGCCTCAGCAGGGCTGAGGAGAGGGGGAGAATCACCTCCCTCCACCTGCTGGCAACACTCTTCCTGATGCAGCCCAGGATACCATTGGCCTTCTTGGCCACAAGGGCACATTGCTGCCTCATGCTTAACTTGGTGTCCAGCAGCACTCCCAGGTCCTTCTCCGCAGAGCTGCTTTCCAGCAGGTCAACCCCCAACCTGTACTGCTGCATGGGGTTATTCCTCCCCAGGTGCAGGACCCTGCACTTGCCTTTGTTGAACTTCATGAGGTTCCTCTCTGCCCACCTCTCCAGCCTGTCCAAGTCTCTTTGAATGGCAGCACAGCCCTCTGGCGTATCGGCCACTCCTCCCAGTTTTGTATCATCAGCAAACTTGCTGAGGGTGCACTCTGTGCCTTCATCCAGGTCACTGATGAAGAAGTTGAACAAGACTGGACCCACTACTGACCCCTGGGGGACACCGCTAGCTACAGCCCTCCAACTAGACTCTGCGCCACTGATCACAACCCTCTGAGCTCTGCCATTCAACCAGTTCTCAATCCACCTCACTGTCCACTCATCTAGCCCACACTTCCTGAGCTTCCCTATGAGGATGTTATGGGAGGCAGCGTCAAAAGCCTTGCTGAAGTCAAGGGAGACGACATCCACTGCTCTCCCCTCACGTACCCAGCCAGTCATTCCATCAGAGAAGGCTATCAGATTGGTTAGGCATGATTTCCCCTTGGTGAAGCCATGCTGACTACTCCTGATCACCTTCTTTTCCTCCACATGCGTGGGGATGGCTTCCAGGATGAGCTGCTCCATCACCTTTCCAGGGATGGAGGTGAGGCTGACTGGCCTGTAGTTCCCTGGGTCCTCCTTCTTGCCCTTTTTGAAGACTGGGGTGACATTGGCTTTCTTCCAGTCCTCGGGCACCTCTCCTGTTCTCCATGACCTTTCAAAGACGATGGAGAGTGGCTTAGCAATGACATCCGCCAGCTCCCTCAGCACTCGTGGGTGCATCCCATCAGGGCCCATGGATTTGTGGGTGTCAAGTTTGCTTAAATGATCTCTAACCCACTCCTCCTCCACCAAGGGAAAGTCTTCCTTCCTCCAGACTTTCTCTCTTGCCTCCAGGGTCTGGGGTTCCTGAGGGCTGGCCTGAGCAGTAAAGACTGAAGCAAAGAAGGCATTCAGGAACTCTGCCTTCTCTGCATCCTTCGTCACCAGGGCACCCACCCCATTCAGCAAAGGGCCCACATTTTCCCTAGTCTTCCTCTTACTGCTGATGTATTTGAAGAAGCCCTTCTTGCTGTCCTTGACATCTCTCGCCAGATTTAATTCCAAACGGGCCTTAGCCTTCCTCGTTGCATCCCTGCATACTCTGACAACATTCCTATATTCCTCCCAAGTGGCCTGTCCCCCTTTCCACTTTCTGTATACTTCCTTATTCTGGTTGAGTTTTGCCAGGAGCTCCTTGCTCATCCATGCAGGTCTCCTACCTCCTTTGCTTGACTTCCTACTCATAGGGATGCACTGCTCTTGAGCCTGGAGGAAGTGATGTTTGAATATTAACCAGCTCTCTTGAACACTCCTTCCTTCTAGGGCCCTAGCCCATGGGATTCCTTCAAGTAGGTTCCTGAAGAGGCCAAAATTTGCTTTCCTGAACTCCAGGGTTGCGATCCTACTTGGTGCCCTGCTGCCTCCTCGCAGGATCCTGAACTCCACCATCTCAAGGTGGAAGGACACACTCTCCCCAACATCTGGTGCAGGGACCTCTCTGCTCAGCTGCAAAAATGTCAGTACACTCACACACATGGACATGGGCCAGAGATGGACAAAGAGTGACAAAATAAAGACATGCCTGTTCCATCCCTCGGATGATGTTTTGGGCATGCCCAGATGTTGCTTGCAAGGTCCAAATCTCTCACCCTGGCTGCAGGAAACAGCACGCCTGCTCTGAAGCTCCATGCAGAGCCCACAGCAGGGGCAGAGGGGCACAGCACAAGTGCCTGGGTCCATAACCAGAAGATGACGGATCAAAATGATTCATTTGCTTCACAGACATTCATAGACAAAGTGTTTGTTTAAAAAAAAAAAAAAAAAGAAAGAAAGATTTGGCTCTTTTGCTAAGATAATGCTCATTTGGGGATTCCATACCTCTTGAACAAGATTGGTTGGTTGCTGTTCAGCCGTTGATGCTATTCTCTGTCACAAGTGTCCTTGCAATAGCATCTTCACCTGGGTCAGGGGACAGTCCCTCAGGGGGGTTGTTTCAATGAATCCTGATAATCCAGCTGGCCTGTGGTCCCACATAACCACTCCAGAGCATGCACAATCCACTCCCATTGATATAGAACTATATCAGATAAATTTGAATGTCATCCTTGTATCACAGGCATAATTTCAAATCCAAAGATCTTGCCACACTGCAAAAGAAGTGACATCCTCATCCCAGTGTTGGCCCCCTTTACCTGCCTTCCCTCTCCCTGAGATCTCCTTTCAGCTCAGGGTAGTTTTCTGATGTTCTTGATGACCTCACAACACCTCCCAGCTGACCTACATGCTAATGGCCAATCCAGCTGATGCAAGGAATTGACCTCACAATAAACATCCAACACATCACTCTAACTCATCTCTCCCTCTCCCCTCCCCTGAGCTCTCCTCTCCATGGGGAAGGTTTTCTGACCTGCTTCACGACCTCACAGTGCCTGCCAGCTTACTGTCCAATCAGATTGCTGCAATAGAAGTGACCTCACAAACCAGCTTCCAGTCACACTACATTTCCATTTCCCTGGCCCTGCCCCCTCCAGGAGCTCTCCTCTCTCCTGGGGGCTTCCTCCTGCCCTTCATGACCTCACAGTGCCCACCCACCTGCCTGCTGCTGACCAATCAGGCTGCACTCATAGAGGTGACCTCACAATCACTATGCCAGCAGTGTCATGATCATCTGCCTCTCCCTCCTTCCTCCCTCCAGGCTCTCACCTCTGCCTCATGGACTTTGTCATGCCACTGATGACCTCACAAGCCTGCCCACCTGCTGCTGGCCAATCAGCTGCTGTGAAAGGAGACACTTCACAATCAAAGCCAACAATGTCACCTTCACCTGTCCCTGCCTCCTGCCTCCTCCCAAGCTCTCCTTGCTGATGGGCAGCCTCTGTGATGCTGTTCATGACCTCATAATGCCACCTGCCCACTGCTGGCCAATCGGGGAAGTGTAATGGAAGTGACCTCACAACCAACACACCAGCCATTGTGCTCTTGCCTGACTCTCTCTCTCCTGCTCCCTCTCCTGCTCCCACTCCCACCTCCCCAGCTGCTGAATCAGCTCCTGTCACCTGCAGTGACCCCACTGCCTGCTCACCTGCTGCTGGCCAGGAGCTGCTGGGACAGCAGTGACTCACCAGTGATGTCCCAGCTGGCACCTCCACCTGCCTCCCCTCTCCCCTCCTGCTGAGCTCTCACCTCCAGTGGTCAGGTGCATCTGATGAGCCTGATGCCCTCACAGTGCCTGCCTGCCTGTCCAGGGCAATCCTGCTGCTGCAGCTAAAATAACCTCCCAGCCAGCATCCAGTCCTCTCACCTTCGTGCATGCTACTGACCCTTGTCTCACAGGGCTGCCATCTCTCCTGAGATGCACTTGATGACCTCCCAGCTCCCACCTGTTTGCCTACTGCTGGCCAATCAGGTTGTTGCAATAGTAGCAACATAATGATGTCATTTCACCTGGGCAGGCTTTCTGATGACCTGCCTGGGCTCTTCCCACATGCGGAGCACCACTTACCACATGACACCCTGTCAGAGGGCAAGCCTACAAATTCTGGAGAGGAGCAATGCACCTGATCCCAGCCCTCACACTTGTTGGAGGGGGAGGGATGGAGATTCAGGACAAAAGCTTCCCTGGAGATGCTGGGGATTGAACCCAGGACCTCCTGCATGCAAAGCAGGTGCTCTTCACTGAGCTACATCCCCTAAGAGCCTGCTGAGGGGTGGGACATACTCTTGTCCCATGATGTGCCCTTGACAAGCACAGCCCTGTTGGCCCCTGGTGCCCTGAGAGCCTCAGCAGAAAGCAGCATTTGAACCCTCCTGCTGGGCCACAGGCTGGGATGGGGGAAGTTGAGATTCCCTCTCAGCTGGGGCTGGTCCTGGACCAGGGCTGCACCATAGATTGCTGCCCCTTCAACATCTCTGCAGTTGATGGGGGCAGGAGGAGACTCTCGCTGCAGGTGCTGCTCCCACACTCTGGCCCTCCCGGGGAGGGTCAATGGAGAGGAGCAAACCCCTTCCCCGAGTCACCTCTGCCACCCCATGCAGCACTGCTGTGTGTGTGTGCCGCACCTGTCTTCGATGCCAGCAGCAGGAGCAAATGGGGTGAGGGAAATGCCCTCCCCAGGGTGATGTGCCCACAGCTCCAGTTGCCCCCTGGCATGTGCATTGGAAGGGCCATGAAAGCAGGCAGAGCCGATCCTGGGCAGGGAGCTGCCCACAGCCCCTCACCTAGGTATTAGGCCTCCCTCTGCACCGCTCTGCCCACCAGCACTGGCAGTGGGCAAATGGCAGTGTCCCCTTCCCTGGGGCTGGGGATGTGCCTGGGATCAGGAATATTCCCATTCCCACAGCACCGGGAACTGGACACTGGAGCTGCCCCAGGAGAGCACCAGGTGGGGGTCTCTGTGGCGCAGCAGGTAGCGCATTCGGCTGTTAACTGAAAGGTTGGTGGTTCGAGCCCACCCAGGGACGTTGCCCTATTGGTGGGGTACCTGGGGGATTGTGCTGCCCAGCACCCTGGGTTTTGCTCACAGTCACCATGTCCCAGCTCTGGGACAGCAGATCTGCTGCTGGCTGGGACATGCATCTTGCAGTGGGACATCCTTTCTAGACCATAGGGGATGGCCAGAGAGGCTGGAGAGCAGCACGGAGGATGTACATGTGTCCTGTTGACCCTGAGCTTAGCTGACTTGTCCCATCCCCTTGCCTGATGGGAAGGACAGAAGAAGGAAGAGTGTGCGTAGTGCCAGGTGGTCCTGCCTGTACATCTCATTGCTGAATGGGGAGAAGGGAGGGTGAAGTGCCATGGGCAGGGAAAGAGACCAGCTGAGTGCCCACTCCAGAGACTGTGTGGGGACGTGGGAGTGATTCACACATCTGCCTGATGTGCAGACAGCTCTGCCAGAGACCCCCCACCCCGTGGCAGGGTCAGTCCTTCATCTACCCCAAGCACAACATCGGGGCAGAGGACAGCGCTCTCCATCCAGGCTGTGCTTGATCCTTAGCCTGACTTGATGGCTGGAGAGACGCTGTGTCTGGAGACAGAGAGGGATGTCCTGGGTTGCAGTCGCAGCTGAGCTCCTGATGGGAGAGCAGGGTTCAGCAGCAGCAAGAGCTGCCAAGAAGGCCAATGCAGCATGTGGGGCTGCAGGAGCAGGGCTTCTCCCTCTGTGCAGGGACAGGGGGCTGCAAAGTGCTGCAGCTGGGCTGGGCAGGGCAGCCTGATGGGTGAGTACATTTGGGTAAGGAAAGGGGTTTTTTTGTGCCGTGAGCTGGTACAGAGGGGATAGAGAACACAAAAGCAAGTCTGTGTGCAATGTTCAGGAGAAATTAAAAAAAAAAAAAGTAAATTTGGAGAGCAAAACTGACTGCCAGTCTTTGATCTGGGGCTGCTGTGAAGTCATGGTTTTACAGGCAGCTTTTAGCCTCCCTGCTAGACCCCAGGGGAGTCACTGCCTTTCTGCCCTGTCTTGTGCCCTTTCAGCAGGAAGGAGCTGATGCAGAGGGATGTTCAGTAGGGGTCCCAGACAGGTCCCTCTGTGCTCTTCCTCACACTGAAGTCCCTGCTCTCTGCGCAGCTGCTTAAACAGCCCCCTCCCTGCCACTCGCATTCAGCGCTTCTCCCTCTACATCTGCTGGGCCAGGACGCCAAGGACAGACCCCACTCTGCACTCTGCTTTGTCTCTTGGCACACAAATCCCATCCTTTTCCACAAATACAATCTTTCTCCCTCGCAGGCCCACTGCCCTTCAGAAGGCAAGGGCCAGGCTGCCTACTCACCCCTCCATCTCAGTCGGACATCTCCCATAGCAACAAAAATGAGGGCAAGAAATGGCCATGGCTGGAGCAGGAACTTTTAATGCAACCCTACTGGGAGGTTTGGCAGGTCAGATCAAATGACCCCAAACACCCCTTAGGACCTCAGCTTTTACTCTCAGCATCAGTGTTCATGGCCTCACTTGAGCTTCCCCAACAGCTGGCAGCCCAACTATGGGACTTTAATAATGCTGGGACTTCGCTTGGACCACAAGCCCCCTTCCTCATGGTTCCTTGCCTCTTACGGATGCTTCTGGAAAACAGCTCCAGAGGAAGCACTGGGGTTTCTTCAGATGAGTTCTCCAAAAGTGCTCTTCTCTCTTCACTTGCCTTGCTTCAAAGGGCAGTGTTCCCTTCCTTGGGGCTGGGAATGTGGCAGGGATCAGGGACATTCCCATTCCTGCAGCACCAGGGACTGGATACTGGAGCTGCCCCAGCTGCTCCAGTTTGTGCTTGATCCTGGCCTGACCTGTTGGCTGGAGAGAGTTGCTCTTCAGCAAAAGGCACAGGAAAGGGAAACCTTCCCAGGGCTTCAGATCAGAGGAAAGACAAGAATCCCCTCCCCCATTACTCTGAAGTGATATTCCACCTGGAGGGCCACAGAAAAGAAACAGCAAAGATTATCACTGGCATCTGGTATTTTCCAGTGCACAAAGGTCATTTCTCATCCTCCTTTCTGCCCCTTGTCTTGAGCCTTCCTGTCAGTGCTCTTATGCCCCTAAGCTAATACTGGCAGGTCCGCAAATTGCATATTTGATCTGACCAATGAGCTAAATGATCACTGAGCTAAACAGAAACTGTCCATCTTCTATCCCTGAAAGGCCCAGCAGGTACATTCCCTCTAGAAACAGGGTCAAAGGGGAGGTGTTCTTCTGAGGTGTTTCCTGAGAATGCAGCAGTGACAAATGCACTGCAAAACTAGAGCATGACCTGCACCTTTTAAAGCAAGGCTCAGACAAGGTCGGTCAATGGCCAAATGAACATGCAGGAAGGGGTCTTTCATACTCACTGCCCATAGAACTGCGCTTTTCCACAAGTCCATATGGCACAAGGAGGACCTCAGTCAGTAGCACGTACCTCTCCTGGCCACCTCTGGATTCTTGTAACCAGTTTCTCAGGTGGCGGCATGACTTCAGCACTGCCCTTCCTCCTGCCTCGCTCCACCTTCCTTGAGCAGCTCCCTTGGATGCCTGGGAGCACGCTGAAAATACACATTGTGGGGAGGTGGTGTGAGCACAGGGGGAGTTTGGTCTCCGTCCTGTACTCACAAGCTGGGCAGAGACAGAGATCACCCCCAGCTGAAATGCCCAGGGCTGCATGATGTGCCTGCAGGAATGCTCAGCATGCCCAGATACAGGCTCTGTCTTGATGTGGCAAGGAGAGCAGCAGGGTCCTTTATAAAGACAGCCTCTAAGAGACACAGTTACCCCATCCTCGCAAATGTATTAAACATTGCTCGATGGTCCCAGCTGCTGTGTGTTTAGGTATGGAAAACTGATTGTTCCTGGAGACCCAGAATCAAAGAAGGAGAAAGTGGTGTAAAGGCATTCTTGCCATCGAGGGATCAGGAGTCACTGTGACATGTGATAAAAGATATTCAGAGCTACTATGAACCTGGTGTCCAGAGGAAGCATCTCACCCAAACAAGCACAAGGGTCCAGGGTCACCCTCATCCATTCCTCCAAGTGTCTCACCTGCCATGAGGCGCTTTGCCCTCAGCTTTCTTCCCCTTTCCTTTCTGCATAGTCGGAGCTGTTATTTTGGCTGGAGGATATCTCTCTCTCAAGAGGAGCTGCTTGGCAGGAAGATTTCCTGTAAGCAGGAGACAAGAAAACACCTCAGGATAGAATTGCAGAGACCTTTTGAAAAGGAAGGATATGCAGATCTGATCAAGCCTGTGATAAAACTGTGAGGCTTCCAGCTGATTCCTTTTATGCCTTGTTTCCTGGGTGGTCTTTGGCCCTTCCGGACACTGGCTTCTCTCTGTCTTTTAGATTTTAC
Source organism: Apteryx mantelli (assembly GCF_036417845.1). Classification (NCBI taxonomy): domain Eukaryota; kingdom Metazoa; phylum Chordata; class Aves; order Apterygiformes; family Apterygidae; genus Apteryx; species Apteryx mantelli. The sequence goes on from NC_089997.1 coordinate 6,789,621, forward strand.
TGTGCAACATCATTTCTTGTGGTACTGTTTTTTCTGTTCTTTCATGTTCTATCCTAGTCACATTACGAAAAAGGAGGCTTGCTGGGATGTACTGGTGAATGAACAGAGTCTCTCTGGGGGCAACAATTTCACACAAGGGGAGCAGATCCTTGGATCTGTCTACTGATCTCATATGCCTGCAGTTCCTCTGGTGACACAGTCAACCCAAAGGCACTGTTTTGCGGATGTTTATGAGAAATTCGGAAAGAAAGGTAAGAACTCCTTGCTTTGAAAATGAAGGAAGTCTTGGCATAGGTTACCAGACTTTGTACTATCTACTCAAGGTGACTCTTCCCACCACTTGAAAACACACTGATTCCATGAAATAGCTCAGCCCCTCCATTACATACAGCTCCAGGCACAATTTAGGATTCACATTGCCCAAGGACAGTTCTCAAGTTTGCCTCCCTTCTGCACCAACGCCTCAAAAGGAAGAGCAGTTTGCAGTGCACACCAGGGCACTGAGTCCCGTGGAAATGGGGGAAAGTTTAACTTGGAGGTATCAGCTGCAGGTGGGAGTGTTGGGCTGCCCTGAGGTCTTGTTCCCTCAGGAGTCACTTGAGATTTCCCATATTGGGTAAGCAGCATCACCTCTAGTGCCTCATGCTACATGAGACATCCCACTGTCACCTTGGCTCCAATGCCCTGCCAAAGAGGACAGAGGGAGAAGACACAAACCCCTGCCAGGAACCAGCTGCTTCATTACCTTTCTTGCCACTGCACTCATCTTTTCCCATCTCTTCTTCCCGGGTTGGCTTCACAGGTGCCACGGGTGGTTTTCTAGCTGTACTCTCAAACTTGTACCTGGAAACAGGAAAAAGACACCAGTCTAAAGGGAGGGCACCACACTTCCTTTGCCCCTTGGGTGAATAATGAGGACACAGGGGCATTTGGGAGCTACTGGGAAGTCCATCTTTTTCCAAAGCAGAATATGAAGAATACGCCAGATGCTGGAGGAGTGCAGTAGCAAGCTGAGTGACATCGTGAAGACCTCCAGAACCTAGAGGGGCATGAGCTTCCTCATCAGGCCCTTTGAGAGCTTTCTTAGCCTTCCTATGAGAAAGCTCATTTGAACCCAGATCCTCTGTGCTGCCATTGTGACCATCTCCCATCTCCTGTTCAATGTTTATGTCCAGGCAGAACACAATAGTCTCCTTTCCTACAGCTTTCCAGCACCATTTCTAATTCCCGTCTCACCCTCCAAATCACTTGCAGGCCCTCCCAAGCTCATGTCCATCCATCTGTAAAAAGGAACCTCCATCTCCCAGACAAGTAATGGAACAAAACACTGAGCATGATGGGAGCCAGGACAAAGCTCGCCAAAACCCCAATGGGCACACGCTTCACTTTGGCCTAGATAGGCCTCCCACAAAAAAACTTTTGACCCCAGAAAACACATTCAGGACACATTTGATTCATGCAGGTCTCACAGAAGACATGAAAATGTCCCAAGCCAGCAACTAGTAGGGACCTGTACTTTGATGCACATTTCAAAGAGTTACTCTCAGATGAATTTCTGAGCAGCCTTCACAAGCACTGGCAACACAATGCTACCAAACATGCCGTGAGAAGCTGCTTGCTTGGCCACCCAGGGGCTAAGAAGCAAACATACTCACTCAGGAAAGATGATGACCTGACCAGAATGGGTCTGAGAAGCAGCGGTTTTGGTGCCTGAGAGGACTGAATCCCTCATCTCTGGCATCTGCAAAGTGACAGACATGTGTGAGGTGATGCCAAGAAAATTATCTCAGTGCTCACAAGGGCAGCAAACTTTTCCACTGCTCAGAGAAGAAGCTGCCTCACTGAAATGCTGAATTTCTCCACTCCTCTCAACAGCCCCTCAGTTATGAAGCACAGAAGCTGGAGGGAAATAAATGAGAGAGGGTAAGAACACTGTCAGGCTTTTTGCAAGGCTGAGAATCCAGAGACTCAGTCAGGAGACTAGGTCTTTCCTAATGCAGAAGCTGATGGAGGCAAGCACACGAGAAGGCATTGCACTAGTTGGGATTCCTGGTGGCTGCATTTTCCCTGCCAGCTTGATGTGGGGTTAACCCCACAGTCTCTCCTAACATTCAGACAACTGCCTCTGCACCATAGAGGCAAAGCAGGTAACAACTGGGAAGGCCAAACCTCTGAGGTGTGTTCAAGGGGCAGCTGCTCTGGGACCCACTGCAACAAAGGCTGGAGAAAAGGCCCTGGCCCAGAGAATGGACTGAAAAGGCACCACGGACTAGGACAGAAGGAACAGACAGAGCTGGGAAGCCTACAGGCCTATAGCCTGCTTGCATCTCTGCCTTAACCCTCGAGGGGCTCACCTCAGCCTGCTTTCACATCTCACCTTTCCAGATGCACCTGAAAGACCAGCATGAAGGACAGGGCTGCACAAGAGACCTGGGGAAGGGCATCGGGCTCAAATGATTCTCACTTTGACATGCTGCAGCCATGACTGCCAGCATGCAGATGCACACATTAGGACAGAAAGACCCCCTTCATGCTGGTGACACTCCAGGGCACTGGGAAGACCTGGTCAGCACAACTAGACCAACATAGCAACAGCAGCAACAGGGGGCTGGTCCCATATGGGCCTTGGTCTGCCTGGGCCTCTGCTTCCTGCCCAGAGAGTGGGGTCAGCAATGATCCCTGCAAAAACAAACCTACACAGACACAGACCTAGAAACGCTACAGAGCAAGAGCATGAGAGTGATAAATATTCTGACCAGCTGCCATATGAGAGAGATGAAACACACTCAGGCCCTCCAGCTTCAAAGAGAGAGGACTGAGGTCAACAGAGAGTTCACAGTGGTCTGACATCCCCACTGGTCCAGGCAAGGGGAGGAGGGATCCATTACTATTCCTCACCACACCAGAGCTCAAGGGCGTCCCATGAAGGGATCAGGCTGAGCTTCCAAAGGGGGACACAGAAATATTGTTACACAGCTTAAGGGCAAAATGCTGAACTCACTGCCTTACCATCCCAGGCACAGCCAAAGGACACATGGGTTCAAATGTCATCACTAAAGGGCACTAAACCATGGCTTTCTGGAAGGAGGGAGGTCTACCTGGAAAAAACACACAAGACCTGCCCTTTCCTTGGACTTTTTTCCCTGAGCACATGGGAAAGGGCTCCTGGGCTGGATGAATCTTTGGGTGGACCCAGCACAGTTATTCCCGGGGTCTTCTTTGTTGCCAAATCCTCTGAATGCTCAAGACAAACTGTCTAGGGAGTTGGCATTACTCTAGGCCAGGACCATCCATGTGCCTAAACAGGTCATGGCAGGCTAACAGAACTGCAGTCACTTGTGATTTAAAAAAGGACTACAAGTAGTGCTGGAGAAATGGAAAACTTACCCCAAGAAGAACTTCTACCAGCTGCTCCGTCCCATTCAGCCTTCTCAGAAAGTCTCTGTAAAATCTCATTTTCACATCTACTCCTTGAATAACAAGCATGCCAATGTCCTTCAACACAAGGGCAACATTCTTCCCACTCTCCAGGCAGCGGGAGAAAAGACGCATGGTCTCTTCTATGCAAGCCTCCACTGTTTTCCGAGGAACAGAGATGTCCGAGGCTATGCGAGCATACTTCAGGGGCTCGGAGAGCTTATGACCCAGGAAGCAGAAAAAGAGGAACAAAGCCACTAGCGGAGCAGGCTAAAACAGAGCATTGGCAGCTTTGAGGCCTTCAAGCAAGACACTGCTACAGAGCTGTCTTCTTTAACATCTGGTCAAGCTCCTGAAGGAATCTCATGTCATCTCTCCCTAGGAGAAGTTCAAAGTACTCTGCAAACGGATGTGCCAAGTGTACAGCAATGCTTTCTTCCCTACAGAGATCGAAAGAAAGGGCCTGGCCATCTCCTATGAACATGGGGCACGATGGCAGGACAAGGAGAGGAGAAAGGGGACCAGTTCCCAAGAGGGCGGAGTGGGTGCCAGGTACTTGTGCTCACACTCCGTGCATTCCAGGTTGGGAGACATTTAGCTGTGCCACATCACATGGTGAAAGACAGAAGGGAAACACAAGCATTGCACTACACCCCTTCAGATCCTTCCAGCCATCCCCAGCACCCTCAGAACTGCACAGCAAACATCCCTGCTTTTGGTGCCACAGGCTCAGCTCTAAGAAGTGCCAGACTGATGTTGACATCACAGAGAACATGTGGAGTCCTTTGAAAGGAAAGACCCACTCCAAACACAACTCGGAGCTCCTGCTGCCCCACAGGCATCACTGATGTCCACTACAGATGCAGGGCTCACAGGGATGATCAGCAATCACAGCAAAGATGGCCTCTGATGGGTTTTCATACACACTATTGTCCCCATCTCCATTTCAAGGCTCTCTACAGCTGCCTTTGACCTACTTCAAAGTAGAAGGAGAATGGAAGAGCCAGCATGAATGCCCTTATTCAACTTTACAACCTCCAGTGTGGCATAAACATGGACCAAAGGTTTTAACTCAATTTGATGAGAAGCAGCAGCCCCAATACATCTGGCATGCAGCCAGCTGTTAAACAAGTCAGGGAGAGAGGGAGTATAATTGTAATGCGCATTATGATGACATGATAATTAAAAACTGAAGCTGTTCTCAGGACCTGGGGAAGCAATTCTAGGTTTCTAACAGTCACTGCTGAACAGCAGTTATGCACACCCCAAAGATGTCCCAAGGCAAAGCAAAACTTTCAGCCTGTCTTCTTACCAGGAGCATGGGCCTTATCATAGGTGAGGCCGTGAACCTCTGCAATAGTCTTCGAAAGACAGAACACGGGTCTGCGAACAGCCAGGAAACCATGCTTCCCAACACCAACTCGTTCAGTTACAACACCAAAGGTCCCAAGCCGAATAACTCTCACTCCCTGAAAACACAAAGCAAGAGAAGAATTATGAGGCTGGTAGGTGGACAGGCTGGTGACTTGTCAGCGCATGGGGATGGTGCTCAGTGCCCTGCCCAATCCTGCTGTACAAATGGGACAGACGAAGCACTCAGAAAAGCTTTGGAGAAGCCTTGGAGAAGTTCTTCTGAAGAACTTTCCAGGTGTTTTCATCCCCCTCCTCTTCACCCTCTCAAAGCAGAGAAATCATCCCTCAGATCCAGAAGATCCAGAAGAAGGCTTTCCTGGGCAGGCCCACGATGACAGACCCACCTGGTTCAGCATCAGCTGCCGTACAATTTAGTCAGACACACCTTCCCAGACAGCAGCGGGCTCTGGAAAATAAGGGAAAGACACGTCATGCTCTGGGGGGGCCAGCTCACAGCTGATCAGCACATGCCTAGCCAAGGAGATGACAAGTGCAAGCATATTCGAACTGCATCCCCCTCCCCAAACACACCCCATCCCTGACAGGGGCTCAGCAGCTGAGGTGGGCACTGCCTTGAGGCTACAACCTTTATCTGCCCCCACGAGGGGTCTGCAGCTGAAACAGAGGCATTAGGACATGCAGATCCTACCATGGGACATCCACAATGTGTCCCTGAGCTCAAAGCCTGAGGGAAGGAATTACAGGCAGTGCTCGGGGTCCCAGACAGAAAGTCTTGCTGAGCTGAGGAAAAGTCTAAGGATTCCTTTCCAACCCATGTGATTCTATCTGCTTCTTCAGAGCCCAGCAGGAGCTGCAGGATCCCTCAGCCTTTTTCAGACATCAGGGCCAGCACCCAGGAGTTCTGCTGGCCACAATGGCACCTGAGCCAGAGGGGACCATCAGTGGGGGATCTGGCTGCAGCCCCCAGCCCTGTCCAGCCTCCCCCCGGCCCAGGGTTTCCACAGCCGTGTTCAGAGTTAATGGTCTCTGCGACAGCTCCCAGGAAGGAGATCCTGAAGGCCTTACCATGGGTGGGGAGCATTGGCACCACCTGCCCATGCCGCGTCCCGTGGCCAGTATCCCAGAGCTCCATCTTTGTCCTCCTTGCCCTGGGTCACCCCGCAGCAGGAGGTGACAATGAACCAGCTCCTCTCCTCCTCCTCCTCCTCCACACGTCACTGCAGCCCCGCTCTGCCCCAGCCTCCCCTCGCCGGCTCCTGCTCAGGGTTGGTGGCTCCTCGCAGCAGAGCGTTGCCAAGAGCAGCCCCAGCGCCTGGGCTCCCCGGGCCTCGCCGGGACGTGTGGGGAGAGGCCAGGACCATGCAGGAGAGGGCAGCTGTCGCCGTGACACGGGATGTCCCCTGTGACCACAGCCCATATCACAGAGGGGGCACGGCCCCCCTCGCCCCCCTCGCCCCGGCCAGGGCTGGCCCTGCAGCAGGCAGGGCTGCATGGAGCGGTCTGGGGCTGCCCCTGCCCCCACACAGGCTGGGCCACAGGGAGAATGCTGCCAGGGGTCCCAGCCGGGCTGGGTGCTGCGGCTGCGCTCACCTGACCATGGCCCCCACGTGGGAAACCTGGCTGCAAGGGAGGGCAGCAGGCACTGAGCCGCACTCGCCCCACGGCGACACAGCGCAGGCAGCTGCTGCCGCCAGGGGAGGAAGCGCTGACAACTAAGCGCACCAAAATGCCCAGCAGTGACTTGGCAGCAACCAAAACCTTCTTCTGGGCGTTTGAACCAGCGGGTCCTTCCCTTGCCAGTGAGCTTCTCCAGAAAACTTGCAGGGAACCGATGTTCAGCACCGTTAACCTGCAGACGTGTTTTGAGACCCAGTGACTGCGGCACCTCAGGGCCTGGGGCAGACGGGGACTGAACAGGGGAAGAGGCAGCGCCAGCAGAGCTGCAGGCACCAGCTCACTAAACACACGGGGATCACAGACTGCTCTGCCTGCACTGCTCTCACACCTGCACCAGCTATTGGCCTCCTCACACCAGCCCACAAACACTTAAACCAGCAGAACTGGAGGAGCGCGGGGACCCTGACGCCAGATGTGGGGCTGACCCTCGCAGAGGCAGGCAGCAGCTGCAGGGACTTGACAGCGGGTTAAACGCAAGCTCTGAAGATTTCACAAAGATGCTGCAAGAACCATCTCCAAGAAACAAGAGACACTCAGAGGTGTTGCGCAGACCTCTGCTTTGAACACTCAAATCTAGGGTAGAAATGTCTAAGGAGGGGAGGAAATAAAAGATGGAAAAGCAACTCATACACCCACTTAAATAACTTTCTCCTAAAGCAGGGCTCAGCAACCAGGTCTGTAAAAACTTCTCAGCCACACACTTCCCCACTCAGCAGAAGGCAAGAGGCAAAGTATTAGATCAGCTAAGGGAAAGAGGAAGTCTTGGGAAAACTTCTACTTCAGGAACAGAGAGCAAAAGCAGTTTCAAAGGGTTTTTTCTATGTCCTTTCAAAAAGAATAGGACACTGGAAGGGTACTTTGGTCTTTTTTCCAAAAAATCATTCCTTTGCCACTGTTATGCTCCCAAACCCAGCTGGTGCCGTCACTGGCCTGACAGGAGAAGGGGCACAAGAGCCGGGGACTCCCGTGGGGCCGGAGGCGGCCCAGGCCAGGCAGGGCCTTCCCCAGCAGCTGCTCGCACACACTGGGCTGCGGCGGCGCCAGCTGCCCGCGTGCGCACAGCCACTCGCTCTGCCCAGCCCGCGGCCCTCGGCCCGTGGCCCCGGCGTGGCAGCTCCCGGCGCTGCGGCTCGAGGCTCCGGGCGGCCCCGCACCGGGAGACGCTGCCCCGCGCGGCACCAGCTGCCTCTCGCCCCCTCCCTCCCTTCCCGCAGGGCCCGCCCTGCCCCGCCCCTCACCGCCCTCCTCTGCGCCAGTGCGCATGCTCCGAGGGAGGAGGCGGCACTTCCGGCCCTATGGGGGCGGGGCCTGTGTGTCCATGGCACCGCCCCTGGTGCCGCCGGCCCCGGCCCCGCCCCCGCTGGGCCCCGCCGCGGCGCCGCTCTCGAGGCCACGGAGAAGCAGCTGCGGCAGCGGCGGGTGTTGGCGGCTGCTGCGCAGGGAGCCCGGAGCGATGCTGCGGCCCGGCGTGTGCTCGTGTGTGCGGAGCCTGTGGCGGCTGCTGCCGGCAGGGGCCGGGGCCGGGGCCGGGGCCGGGGCCGGGGCGGAGGGCGGGGAGCGAGGGGGAGCGGCGCCGGGCTGGCCCTGGGCTGCGGGAGTTGTGCTGCAGGGGAGTGTCGGCGGGGAAACGCTGCTGCTGGGGCGCTGCTGGCACAGGGCCCCGCTCTGCCCCGGGGCCTGGGCGAGTCTGCGCCAGGGGACGCATGTGCACGTCACGGGAGCCCCGGGAGGCCGTGGCCTTTTGTTCAGAAGTGGGCAAACAACCCAGGGGCCATCGCAGCCTTTGGCATTATCCGCCATGAGCGGGTGGCCCTGAAATTTGGTCTCCATCAGCAGCCCAAGAAAGGGGCTGGAGGGGGGATCCCAGAGTGTCCCTCTGCTGGGAGAGCATAGAGAAGCGCTGGAGGCCGGCCCAGAGGAGCCACCTGACCATAGGGATGGGATGACCCTCTGGGTGACCATAGAGATGGGAAGTGGTGCTTTGCAGACTGTCCCTTGCCATGGAGACCATGGAGCCGGCACGGGCGGAGCCAACCCCAGAAAGTCCCCGAGACTCGTGACCCTCCTGAACTCCCCTTCTCACCGCGCTTTCCTTTCCACCCCTTCTTAATCCCACGCTACTTCCAGTGCTACCTTCAGGAGAGAACCATGATTTGTCCCAGTTTCCTGCACATGTTACGTATCACAGCAAATACAGCCCTTCCCTGTTTCTGGGGTTCAACCACAGGTGTGAAACGCTGGTGCTGGCTGACGTTCAAGATCTTTTCACGATACAAAAAGCATTCCCGGCTTTTACATTTGTGGTGCTTTTCCATGCAGACTGGGCACCTCTCTCACAAAATCCTGGACAAACCATTTAAAGACTAACAGCCAGGGCCTTGTAATGCCCCAGATCTACACATCAGCTTGCAGCTAGGGCACCTTCCTCTTGTGCCCATGTTATCTGCAGTCTCGCAGCAGGCAGAAATGTCAATAATGCAGCTATGGAGATGTTTGTGCAATGCCTGACAGAGCTCAGAAAAGTTTCTCCACCCAAATACCTTCCTGCCATCCTTAACATGAGGATAATGTTTGTTGTGCAAAAGGAGAAAACAGGTCTTGAGATATCTGAGATAGTTTTTTGGCTTAAATATCCCCCAGCTTTTTTTTTACCCTTGGACATGATGAAGATGTGTTTAGTAATGTGTAGCAGATCCTCAGACAATGGAGTTTTGCTCAGCACGACTGTCCTGTTTATGCACCACCAACAAAACAGTGGCCATTGCCCCTGCTATTTAGCTTGACTAAGTAGTGCTACTTTCTGTGGATGGTTTAGAAATGGAGGGTAGATCATATGGCACTGCCTGTGCAACCCCAGCCACTTTTACGATAAAGGCTGGCAGACAGAAAGTCTGATCAGAAAACAAAACAAAACAAAACTCCCTTTGACTCTAGGGGATCACTGACCCAAACGGTTATAAAATCTCTGTATTTGTATTGCTTAAATCAATAGTGGGGAACTAGAAGGACGTGTGCCAAAGCTGGTCCTTCACACTGCAACCCCAAAGCCTAAGCCTCTGTGCCCTTTGGGAAGCACAAGTTGATGGAGAAGCGGGACCTCAACATCAAGACCAAGTGGCTGCAGCACTTCCAGGGCCTGCACTGTTAAAGGACGCTGGATCCAGTGGATTTTTGAATAAACGGATTCCTCCTTCCTGGTCTGCTGGAAGGGAGACTACTGCAGTTCTCTGGTCCTGCCAGCAGGGAGGCTGGGCATGTACTTCCAAGAGGCATACACACACTCTGTACGGACATGGTCGACCACCCAAAAATCACCTCCGGCAGGGGCACAGTACCTTTACAGGCACCACGGAGACATGAGCAGCACTCATAAACATGAACGATACAAACGGCCTGGTCCTGTTCTTGCTCACCAGCTAATCAGACTCAGAGCTTGCAGGAGACCTCACACGCACCCTTGCACGGGTGTCTCTGGTAGCTGGCTGCCTTGACGTCTGCAAGCCTTCCACACATGCACTCACGCAGAACAGCGAGCACGCTCACCCAGAAAAGAGCTAGGAAAAGGATTTAATACAATGATAGGCTACACCGCAGAGAGCAGGTACACAGCCTGGCCAGACAAGGGTCCCTGCCAGCAGCTTGCTTACACATGACTGGCCCCTTTTATTCCCTCTGCCTCCATTTTCCCATGCTGCTTCTTCCATGATGCAGCTTGATCCCTCCCTTTCTCCAGCTTTATCCCCTTTGAAATAAACAGCCCATCTCTAAGTACTTTTTTCTTCATTGGTGCCAGTTTTACTGCCTACGTACTCAAGTTTAATATTTCTGGTACGGTTGGCTAGGTAACCCCTGGTTCATATGGTGCTTCTGATATCGTTACCTCGGTACTGCTGGTGCTGCAAGAGTCTGCTCCCCGGAGGATCCCCAATACACCAGTTATGTGTGAAGCTTGTGCTTTTCTCATATAACTCTCCCTTAACCACCGCTGAAATCCAGCCATCGCTCACCGTGCTGTCTGGAACTTGGCAGGGTCTCATTCTGTTCCCTGCAGTGTCCAATGATTTCTCACAGCCACTAGTTTCTCACGCCCTGTTCAGTTATCTCAACCCCGAGGCAGAGCCTAGGCGTCTGCCTGCATCCCCTAACCCTGTGTTGCCAGTGGAGCTGTGGGCCTGGATGGGAAGACCCAGGGCCACCACATCCTTCACTGTGGTGCACAAGGACCCAGCCCAGAGCAAGACGACTGAGCTGCCCAAGAGTGCCCAGGTGCTCTACTGGGCTGAGCTTTGGTCACCCAAAATGCCATATCTTCCCTGGGGTCCCACGTGAGGAGACGGGCTGCAGAGATGAACTGGACCCAGTTTTCCTAAAAAGAGTTCACCCTTGTAGAATTCCCTTCGGAAATGGGACGCTCACACACAAAGTTTAAAAGAGCTGTTAACAGTAATTCTGCTCCTCAGAGGCCCTAACAAAATGAAATGCTGATTAGAAACAACTGCAAAGGAGTAAAGCAATGGCAGTGCTTTCCCTTCCCCTGTGCCTTGTTTTTCCCTGTGGACTGCAAAATAAAAGGAGAAAAGGGATCTCTGTGTGCTGATTATTTCTCCAAAATATGTTTCCTTTTATCAATTGTACATGCTACTGCCCATCACTTTGCCATGTAAAGATATGGATAGAAACAGAAGTGTAAAATAAGGGGGGAATATATAATTTCATTGATGGACAAGAAGAAAAAAGTGTGATAGAAGCATACATAGTTTATTTGAAATAATTCTCAATCATGAAATACTCCTTCAACAAAGAAAAAGAAGGTAGAAAATGCCTAATTATCCAAGAAGAAATACATTCTTTTTTTTTTTTTCCTTCAGGAGAATGCATCCTGGAGTTACCAGTGGAGATAAAGCAGGGCTTTTAATAGTGGACAAACTGACAATATGTTACGAAAATATGCATTTTTAAGAAATCTCCCTCCAAAGTGAATAAAAAAAGCTATAGTCTGCATGCTATCACTGGCAAATCAATGATGCTGTCTTCATCACACTAATGAAACTGAGAAGTGTAGTATGGATTTGAATCCAATGAATTTGAACCCATTGTAATGTCTGAGCTTAATTTTTGTGCTTAGCGTCTTCTCTTATTCAGGGAGAGAAGATGTTTTGAGGTTTCCTCAACACCCCTTGGACATTGTCCTCAGAGTTTTCAGCTAAATTTCCTGAGATGACTTATGAAAACTTCCTTGTGTCAGCATGCACTGGCAGTCTATGTCCCAGTCCCAGCAATGTGTGTGTTCAACATTTTATTAATATTTTTTAGATTTTGTTTATAATAATACCCTGCAACCAAGACACACAATTTACGTTCCCTCCTTTCACTACTACAATCCAACAAGAAAATAAATCTCCTGAAGCACCTGTATTTAATAGCTATATATATGTGTGTGTGTGATACAATACATGATACATAATTAGAATTGCTGTCATGAAAAGCATCATGACTGGGGGAAAAGCCAAACCTTTGCACGGCCAAGGGCTTCCTCCAGGGCCAGCTTCACAGTCTTGTTTCTGAAACTGTAGATGAAGGGGTTTAAGAAGGGATAGAGGACAGTGTTCAGCAAAGCTACAACTGTGTTAGTCTCCAAGGAAACCCTTTCTGAGGGCTGTGCATAGAGAACAATGCAGCTTCCATATGCGATGGCTAAGGCAGTGAGATGGGAAGAACATGTAGCAAAAGCTTTCTTCCTCCCAGATGCTGATGGCATGTGCAGAATACAGTGGAAGATGCACATGTAGGACACCAGGATTAAACATAAGGAACCCAGCAATGCAAATGATATCAGAATGGAGTCTGCTTTCCAAAGCAGGCTGGTGTCAGAGCAGGACAGTTTGAATAGGGGGGAGTTGTCACAAAAAAAGTGGTAGATCTTGTTGGGGCCACAGAAGGTCAGCTTTGAGAGGAAGACCAGGCGGTAACTTGAGAGTGTGAAGCTTATGACCCAAGTAGCAACAACCACGTGGGTGCAGAGCTGCTGCTTCATGATGGCAGCATAATGCAAAGGTTGGCAGATGGCAACATAGCGGTCAAAGGACATGACAACAAGGAGAGCAAACTCTGTACAACCCAGGGCAAAATAGAAATAGCATTGGGCAAAGCAGCTGCTTAATGAGATTGTTCTCCTTCCAGAGCTCAGAATCACCAACAATGTGATGGTTGTGGAGGATGTGAACCAGATTTCCAGGAATGCCAGATTGCTGATGAAAAAGTACATGGGGGTTTGCAGGCGGTGAGCCACACACACAAGGAAAATAATCGTTGTGTTCCCTGTCACTGTTGTCAGGTATATGAGTAGAAGGATCAGGGAGAGAAAGAGCTGTAGTCTTTGATCAAGCCCTGAGAAACCCTCCAGGATGAACTCAGCAACCACAGTTTCATTTCCTGCTCCCATGCCCAATTTCAGTACATCCTGCTGAGACAGGAGCACGAAGAAGCAAGTGTGAGAATTTCACAGTCTTGATGGGAGGGTAGATCCTTCCTTCTTTGCTCCCTTGCTTGCTTCCTATGTAACACAGACAGAAATATTCCTCTCAGCCATTCATCACACCCTGATTTCTCTGCTTCACATTTCACTGAGAGGCCTCAGAGATTTTACTGTCTTCTTTCTACCTTTTCCAGCCACTCACAAAGGATTCTTTCTCATGAGCACAGTATTGTAAAGAGGTTGTGAACTATTTCATGCCATGCCTGGGAAATTCTCTGTTCACTTTGACCTATTGCAAACATCCATCACATCTGTGTTTCAAAAGCCAACCTAATCTCCCAGCAAAAGTACTTACTAGTACCTGCAGATGCCAGTCCATCCATGTAGATAAGTATGTTGAAAGTTATTCCTTCTACTTTTCAGTCCTTGCCTTTTTTGACTTGGAACTTCTGTGAGGGTGTTGCTTTCAAAACAAGCCAGTACTGAGCATCTCTTCTGCAATCCCCTGCTTTCTTCCACAGCTTCTTCCTCTCTGTTTCTCCAGAAGCATTGAGGAAACATTGTTATTAAAATTCCTGACCTAAATGCCTTGCTTTCCCTTTAGGGGAAGGGGGAAATCTTCTCATCTTAAAGAACTTAAAGGCTGTCCTTTTGATTATTTGAAATAGGAAGGGTCTGGAACAACAACAACAAAAAAATACTAAGCAGGGTTATATTTTAGAAGTTGGGCGCTTCGATTTGAGCAAGTTAGCTTCCTCCCATCTTGTCAGTGCAGAGAGAGAGAGAGAAGAGTGTCTGGAAGAGACTGGTAACACTTCTTTCACCTGTCAATTACAGTCTGGGAGGACCCAGCTCTCTCTTTGTTGACTATATAGGGACCAAGGGAAAACGAGTACAGACACCAGCTGCTCACAGACACCTCTAATGAAGTTGATGAAACTCACTATTTCTGTCTCCACCCTCTTAATTAATTTAGTAGCTAATTTCTTTTTCAAACCAAAGAACGTGTCTAACAGAAGGAAGTCCAAAGAAAACATAAGCAATAAATACTGACGTTTTTCCCTCCACCTTTGCATTAGGTTTTAGACATATAAAGGAAAGGAGCAGATGACTCCACAAATAGGATGCTTCAAGAGTGCAAGGGCAGGAGGAGGAGATGATGGGTTTCAAGCAGTGAAACAGAGCTTCTCCACAGACTGTGTTCTTAGTCTGCTGGCTGTCACCTAAAATCATGCTTCTCCTGAATGTGCTTTCTTAGAGGAACCTGCAAAGCTGCTGAGAGCTTACAGCAAAGCAGCTTCTCTGCTCACCATGGGAGTATCCCTCTTGAACCCTTTTATCAGGCTTTGGTTGGTTCAAGGGATTTGCTGTATTCAGGTCCCACATAGTCAAAAATGGAGCTACCATATGCAATAGTGACTATGGCAGTGTGAGATATGCAGGTGAAGAAGGCTTCTTATGGCTTTCCCAGAGGGTATTCTCAGGATAGTGCATCTAGTGCACACATAAGCCACAGGGGTCAGTGTGAAGGAGCTCAGCAACATAGCGGAGAAGGGAACAAAGCTCATGTTTGAAGGTAGCTGGTGCCCATGCAGGTTGCTCTCATCAAAGGGATGAGGCCACAGAAGAAAGAGTCTCTTTACTGGGGACACAGGGTACCTTGGTATATAAAATGGTGGGGCTGAGCAAGGATAGAGATGCCATCACCCAATGGATAAAGATGAGTGTGAAGCACAGCCAGGGCTTCATAAAGATGGTACAGTGCAATGGGTTGCAAATGGCCCCACAGCAATCAAAAGACATCACAACAAGCAGGTTGAACTCAGCTGTGCCCAGGAAGATGGAAAGGAAGGTCTGGAACTGGCAAGCAGCCATGGGATGGTCTTAATCTCCAAGATGAGGCTGACAAACCTTTTAGGGGCAAAGGGAACCAAATATCTGGGAAGGAGAAGCTGCTGGGGAAGAGATACGCTGGTGTGGAACTGGTTGAGCCAAATGATGGCTATCATGACCATATTCCCCATGGCAGTGAGCAGATAAATCACCCCTGGCAGTGTGAAGAAGAGGATTTGCATTTGAGGAGTGACTGAAAAGGCCTTCAGGAAGAATTTTCCCACTATGGTACGGTTGGGAGGATCCATTTCAGAACCTGGTCAGTTGAAGGTGTGACAGGAGTAACTAATGTCATGGGTGATGAAATTCGTCTTGCTGCCTTCATCAACTTTCCCTTCCCTTTTCCTAGTCCTACTTTTCCTTCTTGAGGTGGGAGACCAGAACTGCACAAGGGATTCTCATTTTCTCTTTGTTTATATCCAATGCCATGAAATAAATGTTGATGCTTTTTGTATCATGAAAAGATCTTGAATGTCAGCCAGCACCAGTGTTTCAAACCTGTGGTCAAACCCCCAGAAGTATGTAACATATTCAGGAAACTCTCAGATTAGGACCACCAACGCAAAAACCCTAATGGGGTCTGCTTTGCTCATCGCCAATTTTAATTGCATAGGCGAGTCTTGCACATCGTCCCCGCTGAGGCCACTCATGGTTACTGAGCCTCCTTGGTGGGACGGAGTCCTGTGCAGAATGGGGAGGGGCAGTTTGCAGCATCTTAGTCTGGATGGTTTTGCTCATGGGGATCTGATCCAGTCCCAAAAACTCAGGCGGAATAAATTCCAGACAACATTCCTAAATGCCACAGCTGGTTTAACCCTGCTGCGACAGTAGTCCACGCGGTGAGCCCACCATCGATGACCATGGCAGTTGGCCAGGTTAAACAACCGCACCTAGCACCCACTCCATTAGGGAGGGGAAACATTTTGGTTTTGCTGGTGCAGGGTGCAGAGAGTGTTGTGCAGCCTGGGACCCTGGGGCAGAGCCTCCATCTGACCGAGCTCCTCTCTAGTAAAATGAACTGCATCTGCCCCATCATCCCACAGCCTCAACAGCCACTCTGACAACCCTTCACGGGGCTGCTGCCTGTAGCGTCCCTGCATATCCTGCAGCTCCAATGCTTTAAAATCGCCAGGAGTTGTGGTCCCTTCAAACTGGCTGCATTCGGTGTGGTGATCCGCTGCTCTGCCACCGGCCGGGCAGCTGCCTCCCCCTCAGGCTCAGTGTCTGACTCCGAACTGGGGAGTTCATCGGGGTCCCAGATATTGCCATCCCAAATATTCATTCACCACTTCTAATTTTTCAGATATACTTCAGAAAGGAAACAGATGGGTCTTTTCCCAAGTATTCATAAATGTACTTTATAATATCGAATACAGCCTTTTGGATGAAAAGAAATGAAAAATGGAAAAGCTACATCTGTGATTATTATGGTATACTGAACGAGAGTTAATGTAAGTCTGTACTACTTTTAGAATGACAGTGTATGAAGCAAAAAAAGCCCCATGCATTTCTGTTTAATGGTAACTTCTTTGTACAAGTAAAATTGGAAAGCATAAAAACAAGGGCTCAGAAGCACCATCTTCTGCAGTTGAAATACAGGCTATCTGAGAAAGAAAACCCATGGAAGCTAATATCAAAGGTAATTCACAGGTACTGGGAAATACAAAGAAAAGTGGAATAAATTTTAATGTTTACAGAATGCTTTGTCTTTTCTCTTTCTTTCTTTCTTCTTTTTTTTTTTTTAATATATATATATTCTCCATGATTTCCATCCCTTATTTGATGTGGGCTTTCCTGTCCCATGTTTAACCAAAGATATCCCAGATCTCTTGTGAAATACATATAAATATGCAGCTTAGAGTATTTGGATTATAAGAGGTCATCTTTCAGAAAGGCTTCCTTGGAGGAGTTTCTTGAAGATAACACTTCTGAGATCTGTCGAATCCCAAGATTTCTTAGACTAGAGGCATAGTAGCTGCCTCTATCTCCTGCTAATAAAGTCTTATGGGGGGGGGTACTACCAATAAACATAATTGGTGCAGACTCTCTTTTCTTCTAACATGGCAGTATCCTAGAAACTCTTTCCTCTTAATTAACCATCCAAGTAACCCCCCAATCCAGTGAATTAAGGGGGGGGGCAGGGTCCTTATCTCTTCCTGCCAGAGGTCTCCCTTCCTTGGGGATCTCTGCTGCAACCCGCACACTGCACACTGCCCCAGGCCCTGAAACAGGACATCCAGGGCTGACTTCCAGGAGGAGGCCTCAGAGAGCAGCTTTGACATGGTGGGACTTTTTTCTCTGGCATAGTTAACAAGGAAAAGATCTTGCCATGATGGAGTGCTCAAAGGTCCTCTTTCGAGCAGCAGTGCCACAGGCAATACCTTTCAAAATGGGTAAATATGGAAAACTTCCAAAGACAAAGTATTTCTTCAGAAAATAATTGGCCTCTTGCAACCACTTCTCGCAGATGCGCATACTACAGTGAGTGATGTTTCAAGGGCTCAGAGCTTTTTTTTTGTGCTGAAAATGAAGCAGATCACAACATTGCTTTTGGACCCTGAGAATCATCGCCTGATGCTCAAGCACTTTCCTGCAAGTCGGCAAGAAATACATGAAGGGTCATAGCTGAGAATCAGCTTGCAAAGTTGTAGTGGTTTTATGCAAATAACTCTGCAAGACCCTTCAGTATTATGGTCCTCACCTTCCCACATGCTCCTCTCTTCCCTAAGGGAGTCATTTCTAGCCTGACAGTTCAGGTGTCCCTCTCATCTGAGCACTTTTTGTCACTAGGTTGTTGGAGGCCTGCAGTTTCTGAGATTCTTGCCAGGATCTCCAGCCAGGATGCTAACTCAACCCCCACATTCAGCTGAGCACATACAACTGACCTCACCATCATCATCCAAGCCATGTGCCTGCTGCTGGTCTATGAGCTGCTAAAGCAGAAGTGACCTCACATGCCCATACCCCAGCCATGAGGCTGCTGCTAGCCTATCAGAGGCTGAGTCAGAAGTGACCTCCCAAGCAAGAACACAAGCCTTGTCCATCAGAGAAGAGGAAAGGCCATCAGCAGCCATGTGGGTTTGGTAGATGATTGCAAGGTCACCTCTCTTGGAGCAGCTGATAAGCCAGCACTTGGCTAATGCTTGGGGCAATTGTTTGTGAGGTCACTTCTGCCTGAGGACCTGACAGGCCTCCAAGCAGCACAGGGCTAGGATGTTGATTGTGAGGTCATTCAGAACTGAGTAGCTGATAGGCCAGAAACAGTTACATGGCTTGGATGGTGACTGTGAGATCACCTCTCTCTCAGCCTCTGATAGGCCAGCAGCAGGCCCATGGCTCAGGTGATGATTGTGAGGTCATTGCTGCATGAATACCTGACTGGATGGAAGCCAAATCCATGCTGAGGTCATTTCCATAAGGGCAGGTGAAGGACCAGCAGCAGGCCCATTGGCTTGGTGGGTGATTATGAGGTCAGTTGTGTCTGATCAGCTGATAGGCCACCAGGAAGCTGATGGCTGGGGACATTTTTGTGAGATTAATTGTTTCTCAGAAGTTGCTTGGATAGTAGGAGGCCCATGACCATAAAGGTGAAAGTGAGGTCCCTTCTGTCTCTGCAGGTGATGGACCAGAAGCAGGCACATGGGTGGGAAAGTGGCTGTGAGGTCACTTCTATGGGTGAAGCTGATAGGCCAGTACTTGACTCCTGTCTGCAGTAAGGGGTTGTAAAGTCCTATCTGCCTGAGAACCTGATAGGCCACCAACAGGCACAGGGCTCGGATGTGGGTTTTGTGGTCACTCCTGTCTCTGGTGAGTGCCACTTGCTCTGTACAGAGGGTGAGGAGTGGCATGGACAGCCCTGGGCTGTGAGTGGTTTTGGGCCACTGGACTCTGTGCGAGACACAGAAATATATTTTTTAATGGTGCAGACCTGATAATACCAGAGATATTTAGAAAATGTCAATAAAAAATGAAAGAAGGGAGAAATTAAGAAAATGATCTAAAGTGGAGAAATGTTTTGTTACACTTTCCAGCTTTTAAATATTTGTGTTCTTATTGTCTTTCTTGGCTTTGTTGTCTTTTTTCTTAATATCCTGGTCTTTTTTTTTTTTTTTTTTGAAAAGGAAAGTGATTTCCAGAACTGGGGTGGAATGCAATGACAGAGTCACCAACAGCTGGTGCCACTGTAGGTGTCCTGGTCCCCTCTGCCCAGCCTCCATCTGCAGCCCCAAGGGGCTCTGGTCTCCCGCAGGTCTCCTGTGAGAGCTGCCAGTCCCACGCAGGTACCTCAGGTACACCAGGACCTCCCCAAGTGCCACTGGATGCTTGTGGTGAGACACCTGAGCTTTGCCCAAAAAGGTGAAGAACCGTTTTCAACATGTAAAGAAAAAAGGGGAGCATCTTTTCCTCAGCTGAAGTGGTAGAATATTTTTAATAAAATGTCAACATTTTCCTATGAAAAAATAATGGAAAATTTCAGGAAGGGTATGAATCTCAGGAGAAGAAATATTGACCTGCCCCTGGCTTCACATTAGCACTGCTCTGTCTATTATGCTGTGGATGTAATGTCACTAACCTTTCACATATTTTCATCTGTCCTCATTAAAGTGACCATTTATAAAGTTTCCTTTATGTCAGACTATCTGGAAAACTTTCTGTAATTTTCCAGTCTTCCTCCTCCCCTTGCTCTTTATCCATCAGATACCTCTCAACTCTCCAGTTGCTGCTCTGAGCTTCAGGGAGTCTGAAGCTTGCCTCGTCTTTCAGGAGTCTGATGGTCTCCTTAGACAACTCCTTAGTTGTGTTTCTGTCTATCCATTCCTATCTATCAGTCAAAAACAGTTCAAGGAGGGTTATTCCTTGTGGAAAGTGGACCTCATTGGAGGCAGCTTGGATTTAACATACAGTTGAGGAGTGTATTTGACTTTTTATTAAACTGTATCATATTTTATTTTTGCTTGTTTGCAATTAAGAAAAATCCTCCTGTGTCTGCAGCTAGTTGTCTAAGGAAAGCAGGTGGGAATTGGTGCATGGGAGCTGTAACATTCAGCTACAGAGTCAAGTGGAAAAAGGTTAGGTTTTAACAGGACTGAGGTAAGTCCCCAGTGGCTGATGAGAGAAATGGCAGGGTTGGGAAGGTGAGGAGGAAAGTTGTCCTTAAAGGTGTCATATCGAAAATACTGCTTTTCCTGCATGTTCAGACTTCATTATGGTAGAGACCCTCTGGGTCAGTATGAATTGGAGAGTGTGGCTATCACTTATTCTGTAAGCTGAAAAATAAAGGAAGCTTAAAAAGGAGAAATCCTTTCTTTTTCAGGTGCTCATTGAAATCTTGCTCTTGTAAATAAACTCCTGAATCCTCTCCAATTAGCCACACAAGAACCGAAGAACTGAAGAAAATTAGGGGGAGTGAGATTGGTTGTTAGGGCTTTCTGCATTTTAATGGTGCCTCTGGTGTATTTGGTGCTGAGTTCATGAACCTCAGCTACTGAGAACAAGCCTCTCAAGAAGTTAAAGGCAGAAGCAAATGCCGAAGTTTCTTGGAGTGTTAATGGGTCCCACTGAGGGTCGTTACTCACAAAGCCTCCCCAGAGGCTGATTACAGCAGAAAGTTGGAGGCACTCATTGCAAGTAGGCAAAGGGAACGTGCGGGTGACTCTGATGCCAAGTAAACCTGGATGAGTTTTGTCAAGCAGAATGGCCAGGCACTGACACCCAGCCCCTGGGTAGGGTGATCCTTTCCCTCACGCTGTGCTCAGGGCTCTTCCTGGGGCAGTGTGAATGTGGGGGTGTGCACTCCCACCCCAGGATCTCCCCACCTTTACTGATGTCTCTCTGCCCTCACTTGCTTTTCCTTGAGACACAAAGCCAGTAGCTGATCACAGACTCCCTCTGGGTGACCTGTAGCACCACAGCTCTACCCTTCAAGTGACACTTCCTTTTCCTGAAGTCACATCTGAACCCCACAAGCTGCAGTTTGTGGCTGTTTCCCCTTCTCACGCTGTTTCCCACTTTCCATCATCTCTGAAACCACCCTTCAAGCACTCACAGGCTCCTACTCTACTGCCCTTCACCTCCATTTCACCAGGCTAAAGAAGCCCAGATCCCTCAACCTCTCCTCCTGGGTGTGGTTATTCCCCCCTAGGTGCAGGACTTGACACTTCTCTTGTAAATCTTCATGAGGTGCCTGTTGTCCAAATCACCCACGTTTCTCAAAGTCCTTCTGGACTGAAGTTCCTCTGTGTAAAAACAGAACAAAACAAAACAAAAACCAACACAGAACTGTACCAATGGGGAAAGGGTAAGCAGAGGTGGGCTGATTGTATGGGAGGGGATCAGCATGGTAAAAGAGAGAAACTTAAAGGAGGGAAGAGAAATAAAAGGTGGAAATGAAAAGTGAAGCAAAGGATTGCTCAGGGCTCTTTTGGAGATTTCTGCCAGGAAGCCCTGCATGTCAACCATTCTGACTGGAGGAAGACAAGAAAGCTGATCTCCTTCCACTGTCACGGGGAACCCATGTGTTTTCCATGACTTTGACAAGTGAAGGCCCAGAGGGAAAAGAGTCACAGACTCCATCAGGGTGGAAGGGACCTCAGGAGCTGTCTAGCCCAATCTCCTTGCTCACAGCAGGGTCAGCTCTGGGGTCAGACCAGGTTGCTCTGGGCTTGATCCAGTCTGGTCTTGGAAACCTCCAAGGGAGGAGACTGCACAGTGTCTCTGGACAGCCAGTTCCAATGCTTGACCATCTTCTTAGCAGAAAAGCTTTTCCTTATCTCCTGCATAAACATCCTCCCATCATGGACTGTGGTGTAGAGCCTGGCTCCATCTTCTTGGTGACCTCCTCGTAGCCATTCGAAGGCTGCCATGAGATCCATCCAAAGCCTGGAGTTCAGGTGCAAGTTCCCTGTTTAGCCAAGCTGGTCCCCGACATGTCTGCTAGCTTTACTG
This sequence comes from Apteryx mantelli, assembly GCF_036417845.1. Classification (NCBI taxonomy): domain Eukaryota; kingdom Metazoa; phylum Chordata; class Aves; order Apterygiformes; family Apterygidae; genus Apteryx; species Apteryx mantelli. The sequence goes on from NC_089997.1 coordinate 6,811,402, forward strand.
AGTATTGGGATGGACCATTCTTGTGCTTGGTGGATGCTGTCCTTAAAGGCCTGCTGGCTTTCCTGGGCTCTTCAGAGCTGCCTCCCGTGGGATTCCCCACCAGGCCCCTGAAGAGGCCAAAGTCTGCTCCTCTGAGGGACAGAGTCTGTACTCTGCTGCTGTCCTTCCTCACATCCCGTCAGGGTCTGCGACTCCACTTTTTCATGGTCACTGTAGGCAAGGCAGACACTGACTATCCCATCCCTGCTCAGTTCCTCCTTGTTTGCAATTTCCACATCCAGGAAAGCATCACCCTTCTCGGCCCATCTGGCAAATGTGCCAAGAAGTTGTCCCTGACACCTTCCAAAAACCTCCTGGACTCCTTGCACTCTGCTGTTTGTCCTTCCAATGAATGTCAGGGAGATTAAGATCTCCTGATAAGAACCAGGGCCTGTGACCCACAGACTTCCTCAGGTTGCTTAAAGGAGATTGCATCCACCTCCTCACCCAAGGTCTGTAGCTCCTATCACAATGTCACCTTTACTCTCATGCTCACCAACAAGCTCTCACACAGCTCCTTGTCCATCCCAGGGAAGAGCTCCATACATCTGAGCTGCCCCTTCACACAAAGGGCCTTCCTCCTCCTCGTCTTCCCTCACAGTCTCTCCTGAAGACCTTGTACCCAACCAGCATAGCCCTCCAGTCATGTGAGCTATCCCACCACATCTCAGTTATTCCAACCATGTTTCAGTCCTGTGACAACTTGTGCATCTCCATCTGCTATTGTCTGTGCCCCAGGCTGCATTCACTTGCACATATTTGGGTCGCAGAGCCTCAGCTGTGGGACAGAGCGTAGATTGCTCATGGTGAGCCATGTTACCAAGAGTCAAGGACACCATATGTGCAGTGGCCCACTTCAGTGCATGGACATGCCGGCATAGATAGGAGGTGGCAATGTAATGGTGAAAGGAGGTTCCCACTAAGGGAGCAAACCCTGCAGTACCTGAGGCCAGAGGAAAGCAGAGCTGGGCTGTGCAGAAATGGCAGGAGAGGACTTTGCTGCCTGAAATGACTTTGTAGCTCCACAGGGCCTGTGACAGAGGTCAGCTGATCTCCAGGAAGGACAAGGTGCCAGTGAAGAAGTCCCTGGGCCTGGACAGCCTGTGATGCAGCCATCCTGTGGAGATCATTAGCACAGTCCCTGTTCATATCATCTGGGATGAGAAGAGGTTCAGGAGTAGGAGAGCTTGAAGGGTTTGAGAGTGCAGGGACATAAGTGGAGTCCTTGGTGTGATGTGCCTCCCATTTATGCAGCTGCTTGAATGCAGACAAGACGAACATTGCCTAAAGGCAGTGGTGGCATTCAGTTATTTGGGCACAGGTAGGAAACCAGAGAGGCCCTGGGGCACTTGCCCAGCAACCACTCCAAAAGGACATGGCTTTCCTGTAGGTCCCATGCTGGATCTGCTAGAGACCTGTGCTTGTGCTGGACACCCCAGGCATCTGACATGGCCCTGCCTATGGCTGATTTTTATGTCATTAAATCAAGGGTCTGCACTGAATTACATGAACTGTTTGCAATGTAGAGATGTGCATGAGTCTCAGCTCCCTAGTGAGTGGAGCTCTAGGAGCAGTGGTAGGCATCCAGTGTCATTTCAGATGGCCAAGAAAATTCCCCACCTGGCCCCAACCTCATGCTCTAGAAGGACGCAGGTCTCCTGGTTGCTCCATCAGAGCAAGCAGACACTGGCACATGCCTTGCACCACCTCTGTCTCTTCAAATGTCACCAAGGGTTTGTGTGTGAGCAACTGACTCCCATCCTCCATCTCCACTGATTCTAATGGGAGCTTAGACAAGGCACTCGCATGCAGACATCTCTGTTGTGCTCACTTCAGCTTTGACAAGGGCAATCCCACCTCCTGTGTGTTTGTGGCATTCATGGGAGGGATCTGAATCCCACTCCAGCCCAGGGGTTTCTAACCTGGCATGAGATGTCCAGACTGACCCATCTGAATTAACACCTGAACCATGGGTAAATGAATTCTCTTCTTGTCCCTGTCTAGGTGTCCTGCCTAGTCAAGAAATGGGAATAGGATCTTCCAGACTGGGATGTTTCCATCTCTCATAGATAATGATTTTCTGATGAGACAAATTGCAATGCTGGGACCAGTGTCTCTTCACTGTGTTGAGAGAGACATCATAGATGATTATTTTAGTCCACCTCAGGGAACATTTCCCAAGAGGAGGGAGTACAAAGGAGAAATGAAGTCACTCCTTCAGCTAGGCCACTGTTCTCGAGTGGGGCTAGTCTACTGGGACAGAGGGAGCTCATGGCAACCGGTCAGCGCTGCCGAGAGACAGCTCTGTGCAAGAGCAGCTCCTCTGCAAAGAGCAGCAGGGCTCCAGGCACTGCCTGTTCTTGCTGACATGAGATGAGACAAGACAGAGAGAAGCAAAAGGCAGTCTGGAGACAGAGGAGAGCTCACTGTAGAAGAAATCTTCACAGCCCCTGACACAGTAAGTCTCTGGCTGCAGGGCAATGCTACTGAGGTTTCTGGACAGGTCCTCTAATCCCAGTCCATGACTGACAGGATTTTTAAGGATCGCTCTCGTGGCTTCTCCAGTGCAGAGGAGAAGGAGATGCTTCCAAGCTGTGATTCCCTGCCACACTGTCAGAGGGACAGGTCATGCTGCTACCTTCTCCCAGAGATGCTGCAGGGGTGTGAAGCCAGGGAGTGCACCCAGGTCTGCCCAGGGCTGTATTTCAGAGCAGTATCCCTGTACCCCAGGGTGCTGTGTGCCTGGGGCACTGACTCTTCTGCCTGCGAGGGTCAGCACTCAGCCTGCCCCGGGAACTCCCCTTGGTGCTGAGAGGAGATGTTCCTGGTGAGAGGACTGACCTCTGGCAGGGCAGGTTCATTATCCTGTTGAGATGGTTCTGCATGGGTCAGGGCTGCTTGCAGCTCTAGCTCATGCACAGGACATTTCAGAGGGAACTTTTCAAGAGGAAGGCAAAGATGGGGATTTCCTGAAAGAGAAACCAGTTTCCTGAGTTGGTGCTTTAACTTTCCTGCCACCTGGCAAGGGGAAAATGGAGATGGAGCTGTCAGCTTTGAACAAAGGACTATAACTCCTTAACAGTTTCAATGAGCAGTCAATGAGTCTGCTAGAAACTTCTGAAAGTCTCTGCACCCATTCCTTTAGTCTATAGACAGCACCAGCTTCCCCTTTGCTGGCTTCATCATGGTTTATCTGCCCTGCTCCTTAGCACCTGCAAAAATGGAAATGCCCCTGGACAGTGCCCTGCTGCTGGGAGGTTTCTTTAGGGTAGAAGTGAGCACACTGGGGAAGGTGTGGGCATTGCAGGGACTGACCACGACTTGCCCAAATCCATCATCCCACGATGTTTCTAGAAGCAGTTCCCTCTCATTCACCGCCCAGCTCTGATGCCTGGAGCTGTCCCTGCTGGGAGCTCTTTCTTTGTCTTTTCCTGGTTGGTGCTTACAGACCCCATCCCATGCTCTGTGCACTTGGTTCTGCCCTACAGAAAGCTCCCACAGGCAGGGCACTGTCCAGGGGCATCTCTGTGTTTGCAGGTCCTAAGGAGCAGGTCAGACAAACCCTCATGAGGCCAGAGAAGGTGATGCTGGTGCTGTGTGTAGGCTGAGGTGCGGATGAAGGGACTTGCTGTGGTTTCTCTCAGCCCTTTGGATTTCTCAAAATGATGGGAGTGCTCACCTGCAGAAAAGACACCGATCCTGTGTGTCCTGAGTGGTGTGGTCTTCATGGCAGTGAGAAGGGCCAGTCCCTTTCCAACCCATGAGGCTGTTGGCAATGCATGTCAACAGGTTGGGTAATCAGCTGACTCTCCTTTAAGGAGAGTCCACCTTTGGACCCTTGACTGTTTCTCCGGGGTGATCTGCCAACTTGGAAGCTGCCCTCCAGCAGAACACAGCTTCCCTGTAGCATTTCTGTGATGTGTGAGAGTCTGGTCATGTGAGTGGTCAGATAACCTGGCACACTCCACTCTGTCCATCTCTGGGCTGAGAGAAGAATTTAGAAATCTTCACTGTGAAACTGAACTCCTCCGCTCTCAGCTCAGTCCTCAGTTTCTTCCTTAGAGGAACTTGTGAGTGTGATTGTCCTTTAGCTGAGGGAGGTGCAAGTGCAGCATAGCGAGGGGAAAAACTTACTAACATACCAGATCCTGTGACTCTGTACAAAGTCACAGCAAGCTCTTTATTTCCTCTTGGCATGCACAAGTGCTCATGCTGAGAACAATTGAAATGCCAAAGATTTCTACCCCATCAGAGAATGCTCCCACGGTAAGATGGAGGCACCTAAAAACTAAATAAATGTATCAATTGACTCCTCCACTGAAGATCATTTTCTGGAGAAAATGAGTTTCAAAATGTTGAGCAGCCCTTTCACATAAGGAGTGGACATAATCTGCTGCAGGATGTGCGCATCAGAGCTAGTCACTTCCCATTCCCACTGCAGTGCCTGGAGGAAGGGTGCGGATGGTAAGTTGACATGAGGACAGAGTCTATCTCATTGGAACAGAGACGTCCAGAAAGTGTGAGGTCACCCCCTGCCTTCACTTGACTGCTTCTCTCCCTTGCTAGAGTGGGCGACGGTGTGACTGGTTCAGATACAGACACCTCTGTTCAAGAGGGCAAGGCTGGGGGAGATGAAGCCCTCATGAGGGTCTTCTCTTTCCGAGATAGCTGGCATGAGCGCTGTATTCACCACTCATTATGGCAAATAGAGAATAGTCCCACTGGGTCACTGGACCAAGTTCCCTCTGCCGAGCTCACGGCACCGATCCCCAGGTATCCAACCGAATATCTGGGGCTGTTTGACACCTCCATTTACACCCCTGGCACCCCGGCAGAGCAGAACGGGCTCTTCTGGAGACCACGGCAGGGTCCCCTGCTCAGTGTGGCACACACAGCCAGCACAAACAGAGCTCAAGCAAGGATTCTGAAAGAAGGTGAAGGACAGAAGAAATGTGGGGGGTACTATGAGAAATGGTAAGAGTTTGGCTTGGAGAAGCCTGCTCTAACATTTTACTGTCTTTTCCTCCTCAGACAGACCCCCAGGCCCAGGGGGAGCAAATGTTCAACAGCAGCTCCCCAAACGAGTTCCTCCTCCTGGCATTTGCAGACACGCGGGAGCTGCAGCTCTTGCACTTCTTGCTGTTTCTGAACATCTACCTGGCTGCCCTCCTGGCCAACGGCCTCATCATCACAGCTGTAGCCTGTGACCACCGCCTCCACACACCCATGTACTTCTTCCTCCTCAACCTCTCCCTCTTTGACATTGGCTCCATCTCTGTCACTGTCCCCAAATCCATGGCCAATTCCCTGTGGGACACCAGGTCCATTTCCTACTCGGGATGTGCTGCCCAGGTCTTTTTTTTTGCCTTTTTCATATCAGCTGAGTATTCTCTTCTCACTGTCATGGCCTATGACCGCTACATTGCCATCTGCAGACCTCTGCACTATGGAACCCTCACGGGTAGCAGGGCTTGTGTCAAAATGGCAGTAGCTGCCTGGGGCACTGGTTTTCTCTTTGGGGGCCTGCACACTGGGAACACATTTTCAGTAACATTCTGCCAAGGCAATGTTGTGGAGCAGTTCTTCTGTGAAATTCCCCACATCCTCAAGCTCTCCTGCTCAGACTCCTACCTCAGGGAAGCTGGGGTTATTGTGGTTGGTATTTGTTTAACTTTTGGGTTTTTTGTTTTCATTGTACTGTCCTATGTGCAGATCTTCACAGCTGTGCTGAGGATCCCCTCTGAGCAGGGCAGGCACAAAGCCTTTTCCACGTGCCTCCCTCATCTGACTGTCGTCTCCCTGTTTGTCAGCACTGCAGGCTTTGCCTACCTGAAGCCCCCCTCCATCTCCTCCCCAGCTCTCGATCTGGTGGTGGCTGTCCTGTACATGGTGGTGCCTCCAGCAGTGAACCCCCTCATCTACAGCATGAGGAACAAGGAGCTCAAGGAGGCACTGAAGAAACTGATTCAGTTGCTGATGTTTTAGCAGCAAGAAGCTGCCCATCTCTAGTCACAAGCAATATCCAATCTATCTCAGGCAACTCGGGTGCTTTGGGTGTTCTATCTGTGACACTCACGTTTGTACACAACTGCTTGAATTCATCTCCAGAGGCACAAAGTCCATCTGTCTAACCCAGAGGCCTTCTGTTCATCTGTCTACCACTGCATCAGAGCTGGCCTCCCAAGTAGCATCTCTGTAATAAAAGGAGATTTCCTCAGTACAGGGCCTGAAGGCTGGGCTCTTCTTCCAAAGCTGGTGCCAAGAATGTGCTCAGGGAGTTGCACCCAAAAAGGCCTTTTGCTGCACATGAGTTCTCCATGGGCTAAGGGGGACGCGCTCATAGGGTGATGTGTTAGGAAATGAGGGCAGGATTCTGCCCTCACTTGTGGGTGCCAAGTACCCCTGGAGAGGGTGAGTGGTATCTGCCGGGGACTGTCTCACATATTACAGGGCTGGTGACAGATGCCGGTTCTTCTGGAAGGGAATATGCAGTCACCAGGGGAGCACAGGGCATCCCCGGGGTCAGCGTGTGCCTGGGATGGGCAGTGAGTGGAGACTCACAGAAGCAAGTGCAGGCACCCAAAGCAAAGGGCTAAACCAAAGAAGGCACTGAGTGAGGGCTCTGCAAGCTCAGCAGAGCCAGCAGGGACTCAGCAGGCCCAGGGAAGGGACACTCCAGAGCGGTTCTTGTCATCTACCTACAAACCATGGGCTGGGTGCAAGGACACACCTGAACCCCTCCTGAGCCATCTGAAATACCGTGTTTGCTTTGAGCATCTTCCACAGCCACAGACCCTGGGGAGGGGGGTGTCGGGTGCAATGCTGCTGGGCCAGCTGGCTCTGCCATGGCCAGTGCAGAGTCACCCCATGGCCCCACAGCCTGCTCGTGCTGCAGAGAAGCACTGACAGTCCAGGGCCCTGCGGGGAGCGGGGGAGGGGTGAAGGAACAGCCGGCCAGGTCTGCACAGGCACATTCACCTGGGGAAAGGCTCTCTGGGAAGCAGGGAGCCCCGAGCAGGGCTGCTCACCCTGCCCTGAAACTCCCCATACTCCCCGTCCCCCTGTGCCCTGTCCCAGACCTGGTGCTGGCCAGCTGCCCTGGGCTGGGGCAGTTCCAGCCCCCCAGGAGGGGGAAGGGGCATGGGGGGAGCAGTCCAGGGAGCTGGGGGGAAGTCAGAGTCCCACTCTCTGGCTGGGAATGGAGCCCCAGCTTGGGCAGAGGTGGGGATCAATATGTGGATCATTAACAGGAAGAGCACAGGATGTAACATCGATCAGAATACAGTGGTAGCTTTTGGTGACCAACCTTTAGAGATATCATACCCATGATGTTCAGCAAGGCTGGTTTCCACTTTTGCTAAACAAATCCATTAACTCTTATAATAGATCATCATTCCTTCTCTTTCTTCTAAGCATTTTCCAATTTCAGACAGATGCTTGGTGTTCTGTTTGAGAAAATTGTCTAGTTGATGGAAGGTTACTCCAAGTGTTCCTGATGCTTTATACAGTGCAAAAATAAGACAACATTTGTTCATTGTTGGAGAAGTTAACTAGTAGGTCTGCTTTGTGATTTGGGCAAAAACATATGTCACATTACAATGGCAACTGCTGCCTTACTGTTATGGACAATATTAGGCTCGCCGGCCACCATAACAAGGTCTGACCCTAGGTTCCCACTGAGACAGAAGTTTGAAGTCAGATTGGAGCGAAATAAAATTTAATGACATATGTGTGGTAATTACAGTTCAAGCTGGGTGCCTCCGAAGAGGGACCCCGTTTGAACAAATCCTTCAGTAATTATACCCTTCCAGTCTAGTATCCACCCTATACTTCTGAACCAATCATAATATTAGAGTTCGGGGTCTTCCAGTTCCCAGTTGGTCCTTTCTGTAGTTTCCAGGTGTGTTCTTTACTTCTTATCACACTTCTGCATAGGTGTCGATGGCCCTTTTACTCCCTTTCTTGTCCCTCTGGAATCAGTCTTGTGGTTCCTTTGTTTCTTTCTTCTGTGCTCATCAATGCTAAACTGCTTATTTCTCTCTACAGCCCCCCCCACCCCCCTTATCTCTCCAACTTGAACTGGCTCTGGGGCCTTCTTTTACTTAATAGCTAGGTGAATGTTCACAGCTTGCGGCCTAAAGCTTCAGCAAATTTAGCTATTAATGCTAAGCAAGTTATGCTAGCAGATTAATTCTAGACAGCTTCAGTCCAATATTCTCTAACAGTCCTCCCTTTGTTTTTATTAAGCATCCCTGCTAACAGGCTAAGCAGGGTTCCCGATGTCTTTCGAGGCGTACTAACATTCTCCATAATTTTAGTAGAATTACAAACACTCAAATCACAAAACACACATATTTGGGTGATTACTTGTATCTACAGTACTGTTATCTATGAATATAAGATCACAGAGGGTTCTCATACAAACACATCCTTTTCCACTATATACAAGTACAGTTTCAGGGGTTTCATCCGGATGTATTTCAAAATGACATTTTGTTCAGTGTCAAGACAAATGTCTTCAGCTTTGATAGTGTTACTCTCACAAATAAATATATATTTTTTAGGATTTTCAAACCTTTTTTGCATACCTAGAACATACTGGGTTAGCCGTTCATCTCTGTCCAACAGGCTGCTCTTAGCCGGGATATAAGTTCCTGGTATAGCCAATTGATGCCCAAATAAGACTTCTGCTGGGCATAATCCTACTGGTTGTCTAGGGGTTGTTCTAATTTCCCACAGCACTAAGTTTAAGGCATTAGGCCATTTGAGGCCTGCCTGTGTACATACCCATGCTAACTTGTTTTTAATAGTTCTGTTCTCTATGAGTTCCTAGCATTTGATATAATCTCCCTAAAACTCCTGCTGAAAAGTGAGAACCCCTATCTGAATCTATAGTTTTCTGGGACTCCATACCTAGGGACAATTTCTTTTAACAAGGCTTTAATCACTGCAGCTGTATCTGCTTTGTGGGTAGGAAAGGCTTCCACCCATCCGCTTAGTTGATCAACTGTCACAAGGAGCTGTTTAAATCCTTCTGCTGCTGGCATGTCAGCATAGTCAATTTGTAGACGCTGGAATGGAAAATAAGCCCATGGGTGGCCTCCTCTGTTCATCTTTGGATAAGTATCATTAAATTTTTGGCAAGTTGGGCAGGTTGTTGTTATGCGTTTTGCAACCACATGCACTCCGGGAGCTGCCCAGGTTTGCAGAATACATGAGGCAACAGTCAATGCTCCTCCATGTCCATGATCATGGTACCTCCTAACCTTAGAAAGTAAATACCCTAAGGGAAGGATGGGCTTACCCCTGATAGTCCAAATTCCTTTTCTCATCTTGAATCACTTCCCACTTTTTCCATTTCTCTTTCTCCTTCTGTGGCGTATCTTCATATACTTCTGCTGAATTCAATACATCTGGCCATTCTCATACTGGACCTGCAGCGGCTACAAGGAGAGGCTGTCTAGCAACGGCTTTAGCTGCCTTGTCCACCAAGTCCTTTCTTTTAGCTACATCACAGGCTTCTTCTGTATGAGCAGGACAGTAAATAACCGCAATTTCTTTGGGGAGTTTTATCACCTTTAATAATTCCTGTACTTCTTGTCCATTAGCGAGTGCTTTCCCTGCAGATGTGAGGAATACCCTTTCTTCCCACAGCATTCCCGTTGCTTGACATACTCCAAATGCATATTTTGAGTCAGTATTGTGGTGGATCTTGGGAAACTGCATAGATAAGATATTTGCATGAGAAGCGGTAGACTAGGCGTAGCAGAAGATCACGCGGTGTGACGCGCAGCCTAGGGGTGGAAACGAAGTGCAATGGTATGTAAGCTTGTACGCAGCTCACAATAAATGCCATTTTAGCATCTCTCACATTGAGGTCTGTGCTTGTGGCCCTGCAGTAGAGTAGGCTGCAGTGCTCCCCTGGTGGCGCCATAGGACCGAGTGAGAGCACGGCAACAAGTGGTGACCCCGACATGATTCGGCAGGACCGACACGTCTCGCCGTGAGACCCAGGGGGTGCGGGCCGTCTCCTGAGGGAGAGCGGCGGCTGCGACGGCGAGCAGCGGGCGATAGCCGAGAGTCCGGACGATATGGAGGCGTTAACAAAGGTAGTTGTGTTCCTAGCTAAGGAACGGGGAGCTTCTGTGAAGCCGAAAGATATTACACTATGTGTAGAGCGGCTCCAGAAAGAAGGAGCCATAAATAAGCCGGGGGACTGCTTGCAGCCGGAATTCTGGCCGCAATGCACTATGGTGCTGGCGGAGCGAGCTATGTCCACAAACACGGCTAAAGATCTCAAGACGTGGGGAATTATACTCTGCCTTCTGAGGCAGTCGCGGGAGGAATTACAGACTTGGAAGGCCGCCCGCGACGCGTTGCTTCATCAGGACAAGGCTGAGACGGAAATGGAGGAGAAGTTTAGTGATGGGGGCGGGGAGGCCCCGGCGAAAGAACAGGAGAGAGGGGGCGGGGAGGCCCCGGCGAAAGAACAGGAGAGCGGGGGCGGGGAGGCCCCGGCGAAAGAACAGGAGAGCGGGGGCGGGGAGGTTCCAGTGATCCTACCGGTGGAATCCCAGGAGCCGCCTCCGGTGTATCCCTGGCAAGATCTTGCTCAAGACGGAGAGGCCTGGCGGGTCGATGGGACCGAACCCGAGGATTGCGTGCCTGGCGCAGTTTTGAGGAAGGTGCTTAGTGAGGAAGATAGGACCCTGCTGCCGCGGGCCCCGGCAGAGGAGGGTGCTGTAGGCGGGGAGAGTCAGGCAGTGCAGCGAAGGAGGAAGGGTAATGGCCAATCAGAGCGGAGAGACCAGAGTTCGACCTTGAGAGGAGGGAGGAAGGTTCGGGTGAGATCGCCGGTTAAGGAGGAGAGCGGAGAAGATAGTAGCGACGAGGAAGGCGGGGGCTTGCGAGAAGTTAAGCGCAGGCTGCGGGGGTGTGTAATAGGAGAGACACAGCCGAAGGGGAGGCCAAAAGGCGGAGAGGAAGTAACAACATCCCCGGTCGACACCCTATTGCGTGCATTAGAGGAAATAAGGCGGGAGGTCGAGAAACAGAGGGACCTGCTCAGCGGAGCTAAAAGGGAAGCGGCCCCTGCCAAGTCCATACCACTCACTGACTGGCGGCTAATAGCCGATTCGTGTGCCCTTCAGGGCCTGCGGTTCGAGCAGGCGCCGCAAGTCTGTCCTGTAAGGGCAGTACCGGGGGAAGGGGTCCAGTGGGTGGCGCTCAAGCCCGAGATAGTACAGGGACTGATGACCTCGGTGAAAGAGAACGGGCTGAAACATCAGCAAACTCAGATGTTGTTGGATAGTGTGCATGCCCAGGCATGCACGCCTTACGACCTACGGCAGCTGGCGAGGGCGATACTGTCACCCACGCATTGGATACTGTGGAAGGAGGCGTGGCAAGGCCGCTGTGCCGCCCTCGCTGCAGCTGCCGCCGGGAACCCGAACCACCACCTAGCAGGTACCACACTGGATCGCTTGGTGGGGCGGGGTGCAAACCTTGCATCCCCGAACCAGCAAGCGGCAACTCTCAGAGGCCGGGAGGTCATGGCCACAACAGAGGCTTCGCGGGCCGCGTATAAGGAACTTGGGAAGCTAGTAAAGGTAGAGCCACCCTGGACAAAGATAAAGCAGACACATGCAGAGAGCTTCACTGAATTCTGTGACAGGCTCCAGCGGGCCATTGCAGAGTCAGACTTGCCCCCTGAGGCCCAGGGTCCGGTCATGACGGAGTGCCTCTGGCAGCAGAGTAACGCCATGATGCAGGACATCATGAAAACGATCCCTAAAGGAACACCACTTTCGGTTGTCATCCACACAATACTGGAAAAACAGAACCAGGGAACAGCGGCAGCGCAGGCCCTTGTTGCGGCGGTGGACCAGATGAGAAAGGGACCACAGCGATGCTTCTCTTGTGGCAGATTAGGGCATATTAGTGCACACTGTCAGCGGCCGGGCCGGCTGATCCCGTGGCAAGGCGGGGGCCATGCTGGGCTTGTGGGCAGTACGGGCATGTAGCCCGAGAGTGTCCCCAAAATCAACAGCGGAAACTGCCGGGAAACGGGGGGCGGAGGGGACTTCGCAAAGGGGCATCCCTCCCGAAGATCTTGGCCCCGCGCAGGAGTGTGACCGGAATTGGCCTGACAGTGGCAGCAGTCCAAGAGGAAGACGTCCCAACGTGGCCCTGGCAGTAAAATTAGGTGATCGCCCGGTGGTGCAGGCGACGCTGAGCTTGGGAGGACGCAGCAACGAGGGGAGGAGGATAGTAACCATGCTGGCGGACTCCGGAGCGGACGTGACATGCATAGCGCACGCCCAGTGGCCTGAGAGCTGGCCCTTGATGACTGCTGGTTACATAACCGGAGTTGGAGGAATGGCTAGTACGTACAGGAGTGTGATGCCGGTGGAGATCCGCGTGCAGGACAACGATGGTGACGAGCTGATAGCTCGGGTCCGGCCGTACGTCACGCACATCCCTGACTCGCTGTTAGGCCGAGATGCCATGGCACAAATGAGGCTCAAGCTCACAAATTTAGTATGAGGGCCACTGCTGGAGGCGGCGTGAGAATCACCTGGAAAACGGGAGAACCTGTGTGGATAGAGCAGTGGCCCCTTACGGAAGAAAAACTGAAAGCTGCCAGAGAAATAGTAGACCGTGAGCTACAAGCGGGACACTTACAAGAGAGCTATAGCCCCTGGAACACTCCCATATTCGTGATTAAGAAGAAGGCGTCCGGGAAGTTTCGACTTCTTCACGATCCCAGAGCCGTCAATAGCTAAATGATGTGCATGGGGTCATTCCAGCCCGGACTTCCACTGATCTCCATGATTCCGAGAGGATGGCCGGTAGTGGCATTGGACATTAAGGACTGTTTTTTCTCGATTCCTCTGCACCCGGATGATTGCCGTAGGTTTGCGTTCACTGTACCACACACCAATCTGGATGCCCCTGCAAAGCGGTACCAATGGACGGTCCTACCGCAGGGCATGAAGAACTCGCCCGCCTTATGCCAAACATATGTTGCCAGCGCCCTGCAGCCGGTACGTGACCACTGGCCGGGCATGAAAATTATTCACTACATGGATGACATACTCCTGGCGGCAGAAGAGGACAGGCACCTAGAACAAGCCCTCCAAGAGGTCAGACAGAATTTGGCGGAGGCGGGACTGCAACTGTCAGAAGCGAAGCTCCAACGAGGAAGCGACATCAAGTACTTGGGGTGCCACGTCAGCCCCACGGAGGTGCGGCCCCTAAGAATAGAGTTGAACCCGAAGGTGACTACCCTGCACGATGTACAAAAATTAGTAGGTGCGCTGCAGTGGCTGAGGCCTATCATTGGCATAATGCCGCAGGAGATGAACCCCCTCTATGACCTGTTGAAGGGGAAGGCACCCTGGGAGCCCAGACACCTTACGCCAGAGGCCCAGAAGAGGCTTCGCAACATAGAGCAACGAATGGCCACAGCTGGATTGGGGAGGTGGGATCCGCAGGCCCCTATCACCGCTATGCTGAAGGTAACCAGGGCAGGCCTTATAGGGACCCTTGCGCAGGACAAAGCAGCTAAAGTGAGGATCCTACTGTAGCTATTCTCCAACCAAGTCGGTACAGCGTTCTTACCCATCACTGCGGCAACCGCTAAGGTAATCACCAAAGCACGGAAGGCTTGCTGTCGGCATTTCGGTAAGGACCCAGACGTCATCGCGACATCTATACCCAAGGCAACCTGGAATACTTATTTCGCCCAAGACGAGGAGGTTGTCTTGGCGCTACATACCTTCGGAGGAGTGCTTCAGCACGGAAAAACCCCTGCGCTGTTAGAGAGCCTTGAGCATTGCTTTCCAGAGATTAAGCCAAGGGTACTTCCACAGCCCCAGCCGGGTCCGACGTTCTTCACGGATGCCTCGTCGCGAACCTCTACAGCAGCAGTAGTTTGGTACAAGGATGAGCAGTGGCACAAGGCTACGTGGCAACAGGAAGCCAGTGTTCAGTGGTTGGAAGCAAAAGCGGTCTGCATGGCCCTGGCGCTAGGACCAAATAGCCACGCAAACATCACCACGGACTCCATCTTCGTTCACAATCTGGTAAGCAGGATGACCCAGCCTGGGTTCGTAGGAAGCAATATCTGCATGATGTTAGAAGAGGCGCTGCAGAGCCGGACTGCGCCCTGCACTATAATGCATGTCAACAGCCATCAATCACTGCCTGGGTTCTTCTACGAAGGAAACAGCCTTGCCGATGGGGCCGCCAAAGGAATATGGACGATGACCAAGGCGAAGGAGGTGCACGACTTCCTTCATTTGGGGCCTCGCGCGCTGGCAAAGCACTCAGGCATTCCTCTGGCCAGAGCGCGGGAAATCGTTGCAACGTGCCCATATTGTCAGAAAACACCGCTGTGGGAGGCGGGGGTGAACCCCCGGGGTCTAAAAGGGAACGAGATATGGCAGACGGACTTTACCTACTTCCCGGAGTTCAAGCCACGGCCTTGGCTGGCGGTAACAGTAGACACCTGTAGCACCGTGATCATCGCAACACAGCATCAGAAGCAGACGGCCCGGGCAGCACAGAGCCACTGGAACCTAGCCATTGCGGGGCTAGGGGTGCCTGCGAAGATAAAGACGGACAACGGGCCCTGCTTTGTCTCCCAGAACACAGCCGAATGGGCACAGCTATGGGGAATTGCTCTACTCAGAGGCCTGCCCTATAACTCCACAGGCCAGGCAATCGTAGAACGGGCCAACCAAACACTGAAAAGGAAAACAAAATCCCTAGCTGAGGCGGAAGGCTGTGGGGGAGGCATCCCTCCTGAGAAACAGGCAATGCTACTGCATCGGGCGCTCTATGTGCTGAACCACCACAGCAGAGGGGATTGCCCCACAGAGCCAGTGAGGAGACATTGGGGGCACCTACCGCCCTCGACGGGTCCAGGTGTGAAGGTCCGCTTCCCAGGGGAAGGGGAGTGGGAGACAGGATGGGAACTGATATCACAGGGAAGAGGGTATGCCGCGATAAAACGGGAGGAGCAGATAAGATGGGTTCCAATGAAATGCATGAGACCTGACTTAAATGCGCGGACGGAAGGGTCTGGGGCGTAACTAATCATTCTCGGTGAGATTCCATCCTGAACAGGGCAACGCCAGATGGGGACGCTGCTGCCTGATTGGATTGATGTTTATCGCTGGCTTCATGATTCCGGGGGCCGCAGAGTCATACTGGAGGAGGTGAGCACAGGCGCACGGAGCAGCGCACTACTGCATCCCGCTCAACCCCGAGGCGGGGCCGGCAGAGACCCCAGCGTGCCTGGTGTTCCGGCCACTATGGGTTAACACCAGTACTATGCCGGCCGTCCCGAAGATCATCGATTCCAACCTGACTCTGGAGGCTAAGGTAGTTGGGGACAATGCAACATTAGGCGCAAACTTCAATAGCAGCGGACTGCCAACCAATTTCTCCGTGGAGTGGGTAGAAATTCAGACCCTTCCTGACGGGGGACAGGTCAACACAGGGGCGTGGATCTTGTCATGGTTTGATTGGAAATGGCTTATAACACTGGGCTTGGTAGCACTCACAGTAGTGATAGCGATATGCTGCGGCTTGCTAATTCTGAATTATTGCTTACGGCATGTACGGGCTTAACTGCTTGATAGACATGAGTGCAGAGTATATCAATTAATGGTACAGGAAAAGAGGTTCTAGAAAGGGGGGGAGATGTGGTGGATCTTGGGAAACTGCATAGACAAGATATTTGCATGAGAAGCGGTAGACTAGGCGTAGCGGAAGATCATGCGGTGTGACGCACAGCCTAGGGGTGGAAACGAAATGCAACGGTATGTAAGTTTGAACGCAGCTCACAATAAATGCCATTTTAGCATCTCTCACATTGAGGTCTGTGCTTGTGGCCCTGAAGTAGAGTAGGCTGCAGTGCTCCCCTGGTGGCACCATAGCACTGAGCGAGAGCGCGGCAACAAATGACAGCTGTCCTGGCTGCGCAGCCTCTGCAGCAGCAGTCCAGGCTCCACAGCTGAGTTCACAGAGCACTGAGGGCTGGGTGCCACGGGCAACCTGGCCCTGGGCACATCTTCACCCCTCCCAGAGCCAGCAGCCCAAGAGCTCTGAGACTTCCTCAGGTCAAGCTACGGATGCTTTGGGGCACTCACACAAAGGCACTCAGGACATGCTGGCATCTATTACAAGGGTCTTGGACTCATCCTGTATGGCACCACAACCTTCGAGGAAAAGGAGGGGGCACAATAGCATTTGCTGAGCGAGCTGGCAGTAACAGCAGCTGTGGGACGCAGAATTTGCAGCACAGCAGAGGTACCAGGGGGTGAACCCACACCCCAAGTCACCCACGGAAGCCAGGCGCATTTATGGAAGCCTTCGCATCCACACGTAGCCTCTTAGTCACTTGCAGCTGCTTTCACAGAGGGATCATGATGTTGGCCAAGACATTGACAGGCACAGGGACACACCCTGGCATCCTGCCTCCACCCTCAGGGGCTCTAGGACTGCACTGGGAACCTCATGAGTGGAGCAACCTAGAAAGAAAGAAAGAAAGAATCAGAGTGTTACTCTCAGTTCTGCTGGCCTTACAGAGTCACAACAGTCAGGGGCAAATGTCTCCCCTCTGTGCTGAGCTGTATTGGTGAGAACACAGCCAGCAGGACCACCGAGATGTTCTGCCCCTCTTTTGGCACAGGTGACACCATGTCTGTATACCAGCTCCTGTTTGGGCTCTCCAGTTCTGCAAAGGCACTAACACACTGCAGGGAGTCCAGCACAGGGACACCAAGATGGTCAGGGGCTGCCGCGTGGGGCATATATAGAGAAGCTGCGAGAGCTGGGTTTGTTCAGCCTAGACAAGAGAAGGCCAAGGGGGATCTTCATGCTGTGCACAGCTACCTTATGGAGGGCCCAGAGAAGACAGAGCCAGATTTTCTTGAAGGTGCACACTAAGAGCATGAGAGGCAACAGGGACAAATTGGACAATGGGAAATTCTTCTGAGATGTTAAGAAGAAACCTTTTTCTCCGTGAGGAGAAACTCAACTGCAGCACAGGGATCCAGAGAGGTACTCACATCTCCATCCTTGGAGATAATCAAAACTTTACTGGAAAAGGCCCCAAGATACCTCCTCTACTAGGACCTGCCTTGAGCACGGTGTTGGAGCCCTACCTCCAGACATC
The DNA here is from genome assembly GCF_036417845.1 of Apteryx mantelli. Classification (NCBI taxonomy): domain Eukaryota; kingdom Metazoa; phylum Chordata; class Aves; order Apterygiformes; family Apterygidae; genus Apteryx; species Apteryx mantelli. Next base: position 6,828,629 of record NC_089997.1, read on the forward strand.
TCCCCCATTGCAGTCTCAAGGAATCTGCTATTCGGAGACTCTTGACAAAGGGACCAAGGCTTTGGAGATGCTGCCTCCACCACTCACCAAGGACAGGTGTCTCAGAGCCACCCATCACACTCAGAGGCCTCACTTCTTGTAAGGTGGCATCTCCCCTGTCTGCAAGGGTCTGCATAGGAACAAAGTGCAGAAATGGCTCTGACTGCTCTGATTAACTACCCATCTCTGAGGGATCGGAATGGATTAGCGTCTGAGATGGGAAGATGCAATGAGGGTCCAGATTCAACAGAAAGCCTTTAAGGAGGGAGAAGATAATTTTCTCCAGCAGAGTCAGGAAAATCCCAAAGATTCACGGAAGCATCAAGACCTTCCCAAACTGCAAGCCTGAATCTCAGCTGACAGAAACCACCACACTGCGAGCATCCCTGCCTCACACCAGATGCTCCAAGGAGGGAACATGGTCACCAGCAGTCCTCACCCAGGTCTCCCAGAAGGACACCGTGATGGCAGGCTGGGCTCAGGGAGCAGAGCACTGCTCTCTCCACCCACCTACTCCCAGGCTGAGCAGAAAAACACTGGGGCCACCACCTGGCTCCACCACAGGACATCTTGCACTGTAACATGCCGCTACCCCCGCACCTCACAGAGGCTTTGCAGCCAACGTGCCTCTGCATCAGCGACACACAGGGCACAGCACCACACATGGCAGCACACAGGGCACCCACAAGTGCCCCAAAACACACAAAGCCCAACTCTACAGACCTTCCATTCCCTTCTAGGCCTCCAAGGCCTTGCAACAGGCACTGCCTCTAAACAGCCACTCACAGCCCGGGGCCTGCTCACTTCCCACCACCAGGAAGCAGAGAAGACGTGCTCTCACAGCAGCTGATCAGGCCAGCTTTTGCCTCTCGCTTGGGCCTCAACTTCTCTGAACAAGAAACCTCTTTGAAAATGTGGACCATACCTTTTTTGGGGGGTGACATTCCTTCTGTCTCCTCCAACGGCCTTTGCACCCATTCTCCAATGATTGCATACATGGACAGAAAAGCAGAGACCTCTAACGGTTTACAGTTCCAAACATGTCATCAAAGCAGCTGGACACCTCAAAGACAGAGACAGCATTCAGATCTGGCAGGAAAATCTCACAAGCTCCCTGCTCTTTTGACGGGGGCACTTTCTAAAGCACACACAGCCTGGCAATAAGACATTACTAACACCACTGCTCACACCAGCACTAGATTCATTTAGAAGCCTATAAAGTCTAGCTAGACTCCCTAGATGACCGGGAGGAGGCTGCAAGCTTCTACTTAGCAACAAGTGGAAAGGCAAACTCCATCTCCATGTTCACCACAGAACATCATCCGCATTTCAAATGTAGCAGTACTAACTCAGGATGATGGAGTGGAAGAAAATGTGTGTCAGATGATGTGGAACATTGACTTCTGCTTGATTAAGTAGTTGCATTTCTGTATTGCTGTAGAACTCTGCAGGGGTCAATCCCTCCTCTGAGCACACACAACAAATCCAGAAGTGACCTCACCACCAACAGCCAAGACATCTGTCTTCTCCTCACCTATCAGCTGCTCACATAGAGGTGACCGCACAAGTCCATACTCCCACCACATGCCTGCTACTGGTCTATGCCCTCCAGAGACAGAACTTTCCTCCAAAGAACTTCCCCAGCCATCAACTACTGCTGGCCTAGCAGCTCCTCTGACAAAAGAGACCTCACAAGCAACGCCCATGCCTAACTGCCTGCTGCTGGCCTAGCAGGGACTCAGAAAGACATCACCTCACACTCACCTTCACAGCCACGTCTCTGTCACTGGCCTAGAAGCCTCTGAGACAGAAGTTACCTCACTATAAGTTCCTCAGCCATGAGCCCAATCCTGCCTTATCAGCTGCTCAGGCAGAAATGGTCTCAAAAACACAGACCCCAGACGAGGACCTGCTGCTGCCCTATCAACTGCTCAGGTAGAAATGACCTCACAATCACCTTTACAGCCACATCTCTGCTGCTATCCAATCAGTTCAGCACTCACAAGTGACCTCACAAGCAACAGACAAGCCTTTTCCTCCAGGTGGCCCATCAGCTACTCAGGCAGAAGTGACCTCATCATCAACAGCTGAGCCATGTGCCTCCTGCTGGCCTGTCAGCTACTTACAAAGAATTAACCTGACACTGGTGATTTTCTGGCATAGCTCTCATAGACAGTGGTGACCTCTCTACCCCGACTGACGCAAGGCAGGGGCAAAGGTTCCTGCCCCCAAACCCCACCCAGCTGCCCCGGCCCAGCTGCTCGGGGCAGGCCGCCATGTCTGGCTGCAGGGCAGCTCCCCCCTCTGGCCCACGTCGCTCTGGCCCCTGCTCACGGCCCCACCAGTCCCTGCTGCAGCTCCTGCAGCAAAGCAGCCTCATCGCCAGCACTGCTGCCCCCGCCCCGGCAGGAGGGCACCCGCCGCCATTTCAACGCGCCCGCAGCCCCCACCAAACCCACTCCCCCCACTCTCTCGCCCGATCGCTTCTCGCCTGCTTTGCTCCCGCTCCTCTTTCACCTATTTCTTTGACGTCTTTTTTTTTTCCCCATGTTGGACTGCAATTGGCTGAGAGAGTCATCAGTGAAATCGATGCCCTTCCTCCTCCTCCTGACAGCCAATAGAAGGGCTCCACTGGGCAATGCCATGGCAACACTGGGCCCTCCTGCCCTGGCGGCCAGCTCTGCCCCGTCCCCCGCGGTCGGGCGCCATGTTGTGGGCAGCAGTGCGGGGCCCCAGGGCGCGGCCGCTGCCCCGGCGTGGCTGGGCTGTGCAGCAGGGTCCCCGCGGGGCTGCTGGCTGCCCTGCGCCCTGGGGGTCGTGTGGGTGCGGGGGGGCAGCGCTGGGGCCTGTGCTGGTGGCAGCCGTGGTGCCACTGTGGGGGCCCTGGGGCTGGCCGGGGCGTGGGAGCCCGTGGGCAGTGTCCTGCTGCCCCCAGGGCAGGGCAGGGCAGGGCAGTGTCCTCTCGCCCCTCCTGCCTGGCCCCCTGCCCAAGGCAGCCCCGGGGCTTGGCTAGGGAGCGGTGGTGTGGGGTCATGAGGGGGCTGGGGGAGATGGCTGTGTTGGGCTCACCCCAGCACTGCCCACCCCAGCTCAGAGAAAAATCCTTGGGGTCAGCCAGGACTTGTGTAGTGGGGATGGTGTCCCCCACCTGTTTCCAAGATGCTTTCCCAAACATGCTATCTTTTGGGTGTAGATATGAGCCCAATTTGCAGGAGGACAGGGGCTGTGGCCATCCGACGATGGTATTTGTGAGCCCAAAACACGCTCTGCCAAGTTGGAAGCATAAAAGGATCTAGGGGGAGGAACAGAGGTTTTCCCAAACACGTGGAGAACTTGAGGTTATTACAAGGTGAAGGTTTCATTTCCTATGTGGACATTTCCATCAGGCTGCTGAGAGCCCCGGTGGAGCTGCAGGACACCCCAGCCTCTGGGATGCAGGACCCCTTTCCTCTCAGAGCCTGATCACAATGGGGGACCCAATCCCAGGAAAACCTGACTATGGATTCCCCCCTCCTGTCCCTCCCCCCCCTTCACCCCCGCAGGGGATGGAGCTGGCCCGACAGGAGCCTTGGGGCTCAGGGCAGCCCCAGTCCTGTCACCGAAATTGGGAGAAAAACTCCTTAACACCGCACCGCAATGTAGCATTAAGAAGCAGGCATTCTCTTTATTACAGTGGTGGGTGCACGGGGGATAGCTCCACCCAACGTGCACACCGTGTGTCACATCATCTAAAGTTTATATTGCTCTATCATATACATATGCATTAAATTTCCAGAAAGGATTATGCATATTCATTCTATTTCCTAGAACTAATTACTACATTTACATAATCATTACGCATGCGGTCTGAGTCTCTGGGGGACTTCTGTGGGGGTCTCTGGTGGTCTCTGGTGGTGTCAGAAGAGGTGTCACTCAGCGTCTTGCCATGAACTTTGCTCTACTTTTCCATACATGGTCTCAACTGGCCTGCTTCCTTGTTTGAGAAAAACTGTTTCAGTCCTAATCTTGGCTCCAACTGGCTTCTGCTGGTTTATCTGTACTTTCTCAGGATGTATCAGTCCCAGCTGCACCGGTGTCCTTGGGTATGTTTGTCTGAGGCTCCTGTTGAGACTGCTTCTTGACCGTGCTGGTAACAGTTCCCCCATTCCCCCCCCCCCCTTTGAGACTCTTTCTTGTCTGGGCCTTTTGGTAACAGTGTGGCCGGAGCCTGTGGCGGCTGCTGCTGGCCAGGGCCAGGGCTGGGGCCGGGGCCGGGGCCGGGGCCGGGGCGGAGGGTGGGGAGCGAGGGGGAGTGGCGCCGGGCTGGCCCTGGGCTGCGGGAGTTGTGCTGCAGGGGAGCGTCGGTGGGGAAACGCTGCTGCCGGGGCGCTGCTGCCACAGGGCCCCGCTCTGCCCCGGGGCCTGGGCGAGTCTGCGCCAGGGGACGCACGCGCACATGACAGGAGCCCCGGGAGGCCGCAGCCTTTTTGTCAGAAGTGGGCGAACAACCCAGGGGCCATCGCAGCCTTTGGCATTATCTGCCATGAGCGGGTGGCCCTGACATTTTGTCTCCATCAGGAGCCCAAGAAAGGGGCTGGAGGGGGGATCCCAGAGTGTCCCTCTGCTGGGAGAGCATAGAGAAGTGCTGGAGGCCGGCCCAGAGGAGCCACCTGACCATAGAGATGGGATGACCGCCTCTGGGCGACCATAGAGATGTGGCATGGTATGTCACAGATTGTCCCTCTGCTAGGAAGACCATGGAGCCGGCACGGGCGGAGCCAACCCCAGAAAGTCCCCGAGACTCGTGACCCTCTTGAACTCCCGTTCTCACTGCGCTTTCCTTTCCACCCCTTCTTCATCCCACGCTACTTCCAGTGCTACCTCCAGGGGAGAAACGTGACTTGTCTCAGTTTCCTGCACGTGTTACGTTTCACAGCAAATACAGCCCTTCCCTATTTCTGGGGTTCGACCACAGGTGTGAAACACTGGTGCTGGCTGACGTTCAAGATCTTTTCACGGTACAAAAAGCATTCCCAGCTTTTACATTTGTGGTGCTTTTCCATGCAGACTGGGCACCTCTCTCACAAAATCCTGGACAAACCATTTAAAGACTAACAGCCAGGGCCTTGTGCTGGCCCAGATCTGCACATCAGCTTGCAGCTAGGGCACCTTCTTCTTGTGCCCGTGTTATCTGCAGTCTCCCAGCAGGCAGAAATGGCAATAATGCAGCTATGGAGATGTTTGTGCAATGCCTGACAGAGCTCAGAAAAGTTTCTCCACCCAAATACCTTCCTGCCATCCTTAACATGAGAGTAATGTTTGTTGTGTAAAAGGAGAAAACAGGTCTTGAGATATTTGAGATAGTTATTTGTCTTAAATATCCCCCAGCCTTTTTTTACCCTTGGACACGACGAAGATGTGTTTAGTAATGTGTAGCAGATCCTCAGACAATGGAGTTTTGCTCAGCACGACTGTCCTGTTTATGCACCACCAACAAAACAGTGGCCATTGCCCCTGCTATTTAGCTTGACTAAGTAGTGCTACTTTCTGTGGATGGTTTGGAAATGGAGGGTAGATCATATGGCACTACCTGTCCAACCCCAGCCACTTTTATGATAAAGGTTGGCAGATGGAAAGTCTGATCAGAAGACAAAACAAAACCCCCTTTGACTCTAGTGGATCACTGACCCAAACATTTATAAAATCTCTGTATTTGTATTGCTTAACTTAATAGTGGGGAACTAGAAAGATGTGTGCTAAAGCTGGTCCTTCATGCTGCAACCCCAAAGCCTAAGCCTCTGTGCCCTTGGGAACCACAAGGTGATGGAGAAGCGGGACCTCGACATCAAGACCAAGTGGCTGCAGCACCTCCAGGGCCTGCACTGTTAAAGGATGCTGGATCCAGTGGATTTTTGAATAAAGGGATTCCTCCTTCCTGGTCTGCTGGAAGGGAGACTACTGCAGTTCTCTGTTCCCTGGTCCTGCCAGCAGGGAGGCTGGGCATGTACTTCCAAGAGGCATACACACACTCTGTATGGACATTGCGGACCACCCAAAAATCACCTCCAGCAGGGGCACAGTACCTTTACAGGCACCACGGACACACGAGCAGCACTCATGAACATGAACGATACAAACGGCCTGGTCCTGTTCTTGCTCACCAGCTAATCAGACTCAAAGCTTGCAGGAGACTTCACACGCACCCTCGCACAGGTGTCTCTGGTAGCTGACTGCCTTGACGTCTGCAAGCCTTCCACACATGCACTCACGCAGAACAGCGAGCACGCTCACCCAGAAAAGAGCTAGGAAAAGGATTTAATACAATGATAGGCTACACCGCAGAGAGCAGGTACACAGCCTGGCCAGACAAGTGTCCCTGCCAGCAGCTTGCTTACACATGACTGGCCCCTTTTATTCCCTCTGCCTCCATTTTCCCATGCTGCTTCTTCCATGATGCAGCTTGATCCCTCTCTTTCTCCAGCTTTATCCCCTTTGAAATAAACAGCCCATCTCTAAGTATTTTTTTCTTCATTGGTGCCAGCTTTACTGCCTATGTACTCAAGTTTAATATTTCTGGTATGGTTAGCTAGGTAACCCCTGGTTCATATGGTGCTTCCGATATCATTACCTCAGTACTGCTGGTGCTTCAAGAGTCTGCTCCCCGGAGGATCCCCAATACGCCAGTTATGTGTGACACTTGTCCTTTTCTCATATAACTCTCCCTTAACCACCGCTGAAATGCAGCCATCGCTCACCGTGCTGTCTGGAACTTGGCAGGGTCTCATTCTGTTCCCTGCAGTGTCCAATGATTTCTCATAGCCACTAGCTTCTCACGCCCTGTTCAGTTATCTCAACCCCGAGGCAGAGCCTAGGCGTCTGCCTGCATACCCTAACCCTGTGTTGCTGGTGGAGCTGTGGGCCTGAATGGGAAGACCCAGGGCCACCACATCCTTCACTGTGATGCACAAGGACCCACCCAGAGCAAGATGACTGAGCTGCCCAAGAGTGCCCAAATGCTCTGCTGGGCTGAGCTTTGGTCACCCAAAATGCCATAGCTTCCCTGGGGTCCCATGTGAGGAGACGGGCTGCAGAGATGAACTGGACCCAGTTTTCCTAAAAAGAGTTTACCCTTGTAGAATTCCCTTTGGAAATGGGACGCTCACACACAAAGTTTAAAAGAGCTGTTAACAGTAATTCTGCCCCTCAGAAGCCCTAACAAAATGAAATGCTGATTAGAAACAACTGCCAAGGAGTAAAGCAATGGCAATGCTTTCTCTTCCCCTGTGCTTTGTTTTTCCCTGTGGACTGCAAAATAAAAGGAGAAAAGGGATCTCTGTGTGCTGATTATTTCTCTAAAAGATGTTTCCTTTTATCAATTGTACGTGCTTCTGCCCATCCCTTTGCCATGTAAATATATGGATGGAGACAGAAGTGTAAAATAAGGGGGGAATATATAATTTCATTGATGGACAAGAAGAAAAAAGTGTGATAGCAGCATACATAGTTTATTTGAAAAAAATCTTGATGATGAAATAATCCTTCAGGAAAGAAAAGGAAGGTAGAAAATGCCTAATTCTCCAAGAAGAAATATGATGTTCTTTTTTTTCCCTCAGGAGAATGAATCCTAGAGTCATCAGTGGAGATAAAGCAGGGCTTTTAATAGTGGACAAACTGACAATATGTTACAAAACTATGAATTTTTAAAAAATCTCCCTCCAAAGTGAGTAATAAAACTATCGTCTGCAGGCTATCATTGACAAATCAATGATGCTGTCTTCATCACACTAATGAAACTGAGAAGTGTATTGTGGATTTGAATCCAATGAATTTGAGCCCATTGTAGTGTCTGAGCTTAATTTTCGTGCTTAGCATCTTCTGTTATCAGGAAGAGAAGGTGTTTTGAGCTTTTCTCAACAGCCCTTGGACATTGTCCCCAGAGTTTTCAGCTAAGTTTCCTGAGATGACTTATGAAAACTTCCTTGTGTCAGCATGCACTGGCAGTCAATGTCCCAGCCCGAGCAAAGTGTGTGTATGTGTGTGTGTGTGCAACATTTTATCAATATTTTTTGGATTTTCTTTATAATAACCCCCTGCAACCAAGGTGTGTGATATAATACATGATACGTAATTAGAATTGCTGTCATGAAAAGCATCATGACCGGGGGAAAAGCCAAACCTTTGCACGGCCAAGGGCTTCCTTCAGGGCCAGCTTCACAGTCTTGTTTCTGAGACTGTAGATGAAGGGGTTTAAGAATGGGTACAGGACAGTGTTCAGCAAAGCTACAATTCTGTTGGTCTCCAAGGAAACCTCTTCTGTGGGCTGTGCATAGAGAACAATGCAGCTTCCATAGACAATGGCTAAGGCAGTGAGATGGGAAGAACATGTAGCAAAAGCTTTCTTCCTCCCAGATGCTGATGACATGTGCAGAATACAGTGGAAGATGCACATGTAGGACACCAGGATTAAACATAAGGAACCCAGCACTACAAATGATATCAGAATGGAGTCTGCTTTCCAAAGCAGGGTGGTGTCAGAGCAGGAGAGTTTGAATAAGGGGGAGTTGTCACAGAAAAAATGCTGGATCTTGTTGGGGCCACAGAAAGTCAGCTTTGAGAGGAGGACCAGGTGGTAACTCGAGAGTGTGAAGCCTATGACCCACCCAGCACCAACCAGACGGGTGCAGAGCTGCTGCTTCATGATGGCAGCATAATGCAAAGGTTGGCAGATGGCAACGTAGCGGTCAAAGGACATGACAACAAGGAGAGAGAACTCTGCAAAACCCAGGGCAAAATAGAAATAGCATTGGGCAAAGCAGCTGCTAAATGGGATAGTTCTCCTACCAGAGCTCAGAATCACCAACAGTTTGATGGTTGTGGAGGATGTGAACCAGATTTCCAGGAATGCCAGATTGCTGATGAAGAAGTACATGGGGGTTTGCAGGCGGTGATCCACACACACGAGGAAAATGATCGTTGTGTTCCCTGTCACTGTTGTCAGGAATATGAGTAGAAGGATCAGGGAGAGAAACAGCTGCAGTCTTTGATCAAGCCCTGAAACCCTCCAGGGTGAACTCAGCAACCACAGTTTCATTTCCTGCTCCCATGCCCAATTTCAGTACATCCTGCTGAGACAGGAGCATGAAGAAGCAAGTGTGAGAATTTCACAGTCTCAACAAGTCCTCAGAGATTTTACTGTCTTCTTTCTAACTTTTCCAAACACTCACAAAGGATTCTTTCTCACAAGCACAGTATTGTAAAGAGGTTGTGAACTATTTCATGCCATGCCTGGGAAATTCTCTGTTCACTTTGACCTATTGCAAACATCCATCACATCTGTGTTTCAAAAGCCAACCTAATCTCCCAGCAAAAGTGCTTACTAGTATCTGCAGATGCCAGTCCATCCATGTAGATAAGTATGTTGAAAGTTATTCCTTCTACTTTTCAGTCCTTGCCTTTTTTGACTTGGCACTTCTGTGAGGCTGTTGCTTTCAAAACAAGCCAGTACTGAGCATCTCTTCTGCAATCCCCTGCTTTCTTCCACATCTTCTTCCTCTCTGTTTCTTCAGAAGCATTGAGGAAACATTGTTATTAAATGTCCTGACCTAAATGCCTCGCTTTCCCTTTAGGGGAAGGGGGAAATCTTCTCCTCTTAAAGAACTTAAAGGCTGTCCTGTTGATTATTTGAAATAGGAAGGGTCTGGAACAACAACAACAACAAAATACTAAGCAGGGTTATATTTTAGAAGTTGGGCACTTCAGTTTGAGCAAGTTAGCTTCCTCCCATCTTGTCAGTGCAGAGAGAGAGAGAAGAGTGTCTGGAAGAGACTGGTAACATTTCTTTCACCTGTCAATTACAGTCTGGGAGGACCCAGCCTCTAGAGCTCTCTCTTTGTTGACTATATAGGGACCAAGGGAAAACGAGTACAGGCACCAGCTGCTCACAGACACCTCTAATGAAGTTGATGAAACTCACTATTTCTGTCTCCACCCTCTTAATTAATTTAGTAGCTAATTTCTTTTTCAAACCAAAGAACATGTCTAACAGAAGGAAGTCCAAAGAAAACATAAGCAATAAATACTGACGTTTTTCCCTCCACCTTTGCATTAGGTTTTAGACATATAAAGGAAAGGAGCAGATGACTCCACAGATAGGATGCTTCAAGAGTGCAAGGGCAGGAGGAGGAGATGATGGGTTTCAAGCAGTGAAACAGAGGTTCTCCACAGACTGTGTTCTTAGTCTGCTGGCTGTCACCTAAAATCATGCTTCTCCTGAATGTGCTTTCTTAGAGGAACCTGCAAAGCTGCTGAGAGCTTACAGCAAAGCAGCTTCTCTGCTCACCATGGGAGTATCCCTCTTGAACCCTTTTATCAGGCTTTGGTTGGCGCAAAGGATTTGCTGTATTCAGGCCCCACGTAGCCAAAAATGGAGCTACCATATGCAATAGTGACTATGGCGGTGTGAGATATGCAGGTGAAGAAGGCGTCTTACGGCTTTCCCAGAGGGTATTCTCAGGACAGTGCATCTAGTGCAGGCATAAGACACAGGGGTCAGTGTGAAGGAGCTCAGCAACATAGCAGAGAAGGGAACAAAGCTCATGTTTGAAGGTAGCTGGTGCCCATGCAGGTTGCTCTCATCAAAGGGATGAGGCCACAGAAGAAAGAGTCTCTTTACTGGGGACACAGGGTACCTTGGTATATAAAATGGTGGAGCTGAGCAAGGATAGAGATGCCATCACCCAATGGATAAAGATGAGTGTGGAGCACAGCCAGGGCTTCATAAAGATGATACAGTGCAATGGGTTGCAATTGGCCCCACAGCAATCAAAAGACATCACAACAAGCAGGTTGAACTCAGCTGTGCCCAGGAAGATGGAAAGGAAGGTCTGGAACCGGCAAGCAGCCGTGGGATGGTCTTAATCTCCAAGATGAGGCCGACAAACCTTTTAGGGGCAAAGGGAACCAAATATCTGGGAAGGTGAAGCTGCTGGGGAAGAGAGATGCTAGGGGTGGAACTGGTTGAGCCAAATGATGGCTATCATGACCATATTCCCCATGGCAGTGAGCAGATAAATCACCCATGACAGCATGAAGAAGAGGATTTGCATTTGAGGAGTGACTGAAAAGGCCTTCAGGAAGAACTTGCTCGATATGGTACGGTTGGGAGGATCCATTTCAGAACGTAGTCAGCTGAAGGTGTGACAAGACTAACTAATGTCATGCGTGGTGAAATTCGTCTTGCTGCCTTCATCAACTTTCCCTTCCCTTTTCCTAGTCCTACTTTTCCTTCTTGAGGTGGGAGACCAGAACTGCACGAGGGATTCTCATTTTCTCTTTGTTTATATCCAATGCCATGAAATAAATGTTGATGCTTTTTGTATTGTGAAAAGACCTTGAACATCAGTCAGCCAGCACCAGTGTTTCACACCTGTGGTCAAACCCCCAGAAATATGTAACATATGCAGGAAACTGGGACAAATGCCCCAAATCACATTTCTCTCCTGGAGGTAGCACTGGAAGTAGCATGGGATGAAGAAGGGATGGAAAGGAAAGCTCCATGAGAATGGGAGTTTAAAAAGGTCATGAGTCTCATGGACTTTCTTGGGCTGCTTATGAACACAAAATTTCACGGTCACCCCCTCATAGCAGATAATGCCAAAGGCTGTGATGGCCCCTTTGTTGTTAGTCAACTTCTGGAAAAAAATGGACCTGGCCCTAATCACTGAGGATGTTAAATGCATCGAAGTCCCCAGCCTGAGTATATGCTTCATAGGCTCCTTAAACTTTTCGCCCATGAAAACAAGAAGCCTTCCCTAAGCACTGGGATTTGAGGGTTGCAAAGGCTATTTTCTCCATTTTTTAAACACTGCTGAAAATCAGAAGTTATGTAGGCCCTCCTCCATAACCTGTGTATCGTGGATTAGACAGCATGCTGCCCGAGGAGAAGAAAGCAATTGCTGGCATGACAGCAAGTGAATGAGGGGAAGATCTCTGACGTGCAGAAAGGACTGTGCTACTATAGCCAACAAGACGTGAAAAGTTTGAGGGAAGGGAGACTGTCAATTAGGGACTAAAATGTAGCTACAAGTTTGACTGCAAGTGTTTATGTGAGGAGGAAAGAGGCTCCTGCTATCTTGTTGTGAAGGCTTGTGAGTCTGGAGGCCTTGGTGAGGTCTCACAGCATTTCCTCTGCCATGTTGTCCGGTGCTGAGGCAATAATTCTCCACATACACAGGTGTGTAGCCAGTCTCTGGTGAGCTCCTTCAAACCACAACTCTGCTTATGGCCTCAGGAAGAACCATGCACCTAATTCTTTATAGATTGCTGCACTGCTGGCTGTGACCGAAGCTGTGCCAAAAGCTTTGCCCAGCCCAAGTGCGCGGCATTCTCGGTAACAGCATCGCTGTCTGCACCCAAACACGCCTTGTCATGGGGACCTGGTGCACACGCTTGAGGGAGCTCTCTCAGGGCAGTGCTCACAGTCTTCGTGTGGATGAAGATAACTTCTGCAGAGGAAGATGTGTTGGAGGGTGGTGGGGGAAACGGAGATGAAAGTTCAGCACCTATGTCTTCTGCAAAGCCATGTGGTACCTCAGCAGAGGGGGATTTGTGGCTCATCTCAGTGCTTGTTATTTTGGTCTCCTGTAAAACCCTTTGGCAGTTGTCTCCATCTGCAGGGGTGTATATGTGATGGAAGACAATGTTTCTCCCAACGACCCTTCATCCTGGTGGTTGATATATTCTCTCCTGACCGTGGCACTCAGACTCTCTGCTGATGATCACCCTTTTGGCATCTGTATATGCTGAGGTTTCAAAGCTGTACTCTTGCAGGATGCCAGAGAAGCTGGAGTGAATAATTCTGGTGGCCAACACAATCTCCTCAGGAGAGGTTCACTTGTTCTTTGAGAGGCTGTAGGTCTTGATTTTGGGGTGCTGAGAACTCACTTCACACTGCAACAGCTGAATGTGCAGTCATTTCAGAAGGCCGTGATTCAGCATGTCAGGCACAGAAATCTTGGGATGCAGGGAACACCATGCTGATTATTCCATTGCCCTTTTGTTTTAAAATGGTGTTAGGAAAAACCCTGCCCAGGAGCTGTGAAGGCCTTGGCACCGGTTTGCGGGTTGGCCAAGGCTTGACATGTTCCTTGTATGTTAGGGTTTGTGGGTGCAAGACCATGAGAACAACAAAAAAACACATGAGAAGAAAAAAATCCTGCCATGCAGTCTCTGGAAAACACTGCTTCAGTGTCTTCAGTGAAGGGGTACAGAGCTGCAAATATCAGGCCCCTCACATTACCATGATTGACCCCAGGGTTGCAAAGAAAGTGTAATTTATCTCAACGCAAAGGGGACTGGAGGGTGGCCCTTGTTTTAGAGCAACAGCTATATCCGTTGAGTGGAGCAACTGGCTATGTGTGACTGCAAGGTGGGAAAGGGAGGATTGGCTACTGGTGTAGAGAGACACTGCAGGTTCGTGGGGGGTTAAACAGAGTAGATTTAATGAAGGACTTGCACTCCAAACTGCACAGGGAGCCCCAGGAACCGTGCGGAAGGGTTGATGATGGGAGGCTGCTGGACGCTCCAGTCAGACCCCCAAGCAGGACTCAGCTTGTTGTATCCTAAGGTCCCCTTACATCTACTTGAACTATTTCCTTGTCTCAGCTGTGCTAAGCTTGAGTAGCTACTGTCCAGGAATCAGCTGGACATTGTTGACGAAAGGGAATATGCCTGCCTGGCCCTGATGGGAATTTGGTCAGTGTGTAGTTTCACATGCTGGGGCTGCTACCACGTGCGCTGCCCATCACTGACTCCTCACCAGATCTTCTGCAGGTGTTCTCAGTCCACTCCACCCCCTGACTGACAGAGACTTGGTGTTGATGCCACCAGTGTGCAGACAAGGTTTGGAAAATGCTTTTCAGGCATTAGCTTAACTAACAGCTGAGTTGTACAAGCAACGAAATTCTAGTAAATATGTGGTAAATTATAACATATATGCATGCAAGAATAATCAGCTCAAAAGACCAGGAGTATAATGTGTTTTCCCCATAGTCCTAAATCCGACAGGCATAATGACAGTCACTACCAGGGGTTGTACCATGCTGGTTCTTTGGATCTGACATTGTGTAGTAGTTGGAGTAGACTCATCATCTTGTGGACTACAGTTTCCATGGGCTTACTGCAGTGTTGTCGGCTTCCCAGCTACCATCAGTGTATGGGGTTAGGATGGAGAGCAGCAATGTCGAACAGTGTTGCAGCTCTGCTCGGCACGTTCATCAGGTCACGGTTCTCTGGGAGCAAGTCTCCTAGAGGGAACATGGACTGGGACACTTTCCCCTTTGCTTAGTACCAAGTGGGTGTCCTCTCAAAATAGTAACAGCTGTTGTAATGTATATGGCTGCCCAGAAAAGAAGGGACCCCATTCAGTATCGATTATTTCTTCCTTGGAATATGTTGATGCCTAAAATACACACTTGGATTACACACAAGAACCCTGATGGGGGCTGCTTTGCTCATTGCCAATTTTAATTGCATAGGAGAGTCTTGCACGTCAGCCCTGCCAAGGCCACTCACGGTTACTGAGCCTCCTTGGTGGGATGGAGTCCTGTGCAAAACGACAACCTCCGCCCCCGTGTCCACCAGCTCTACTACTCGCTGTCATCCCCCATTAGGCCAGTAAATTTTAATTGGGACAAAAGGGTGATGGCCCCCCATTACATATCGTCTAATTTGGACGGGGGATGGGGTGGACCTGCCTCCCTTTCAAAATCGGGCTGGCAGCTCCCCCTCCGTGCACGCTGCCGGTGGGGCAGTGGGTGTCGCGGGTCCCCCCTGCGCTCTCCAGGCTGCTCGCCGCGCTCCCCACCCCCGGGGGCTTTGTGCGCTGCTCCGGGTGAAGCTGCAGCCACCGCTCGAGCAGCTCTGCACTGGGTTTACCGTCCACCCCCCGCCATGGCATGCCCGCTGGCAGCAGGTCTTGGAATGCACTGCCGCAGCTCACCCTTTCTTTTCCACGTTTATCTGCCTGTTTCCCGACTTGCCATCCCTGCTAACAGAGGACGCCTTGGCTAACTGAGATAGCAGCGCTGTGACTCCCCGCACCATACCTGCCCCACCAATCACAGGTAGCACTGTCGCTTGAAGACGGGGAGGGGCAGCGCGCAGCATCTTAGTCTGGATGGTTTTGCTCATGGGGAGCTGATCTGGTCCTGTAAACTCGGGGGAATAAATTCCGGACAACATTCCTAATTGCCACAGCTGGTTTATCCCTGCTGCGACAGTAGTCCACGTGCTGAGCCCACCATCAATGTCCACAGCAGTTGGCCAGGTTAAACGCACCGCACCCAGCACCCACTCCATTAGGGAGGGGAAACGTTTTGGTTTTGCTGGTGCAGGGTGCAGAGAATGTTGTGCAGCCTGGGACCCTGGGGCAGAGACTCCATCCGACCGAGCTCCTCTCTAGTAAATGAACTGCATCTGCCCCTTCGTCCCACAGCCTCAACAGCCACTCTGACAACCCGTCACAGGGCTGCTGCCTGTAGCGTCCCTGCGTATCCTGCAGCTCCGATGCTTTAAAATCGCCAGGAGTTGTGGTCTCTTCAAACTGGCTGCATTTGGTGCGGTGAGCTGCTGCTCTGCCACCGGCCGGGCAGCTGCCTCCCCCTCAGGCTCAGTGTCTGACTCCGAACTGGGGAGTTCATCGGGGTCCCGGATATTGCCATCCCAAATATTCATTCACCACTTCTAATTTTTCAGATATACTTCAGAAAGGAAACAGATGTGTCTTTTCCCAAGTATTCATAAATGCACTTTATAATATCAAATACACCCTTTTGGATGAAAAGAAATGAAAAATGGAAAAGCAACATCTGTGATTATTATGGTATACTGAACCAGAGTCATGTGAGTCTGTACTACTTTTAGAATGACAGTGTATGACACAAAAAAACATGCATTTCTGTTTAATGGTAACTTCTTTATACAACTAAAATTGGAAAGCATAAAAACAAGGGCTCAGAAGCACCATCTTCTGCAGTTGAAATACAGGCTATCTATCTGAGAAAGAAAACCCATGGAAGCTAATATCAAAGGTAATTCACAGGTGCTGGGAAATACAAAGCAGAGTGAAATAAATTTTAATGTTTACAGAATGCAGTCTTTTTTTTTTTTTTTTCTTTATATTCACCATGATTTCAGTCCCTTATTTGATTTGGGCTTTCCTGTCCCATGCCTAACCAAAGATATCCCAGATCTCTTGTGAAATACATATAAATGTGCAGCTTAGAGTATTAGGACTATAAGAGGTCATCTTTCAGAAAGGCTTCCTTGGAAGAGTTTCTTGAAGATAACACTTCTGAGATCTGTCAAATCCCAAGATTTGTTAGACTAGAGGCATAGTAGCTGCCTCAATCTCCTGCTAATAAAGTCTTATTGGGGGTTGTACTACCAATAAGCATAATTGGTGCGGACTCTCTTTTCTTCTAACATGGCAGTATCCTAGAAACTCTTTGCTCTTAATTAACCATCCAATTAACCCCCCAATACAGTGAAATAATGGGGCAGATGGGGGAGGGGAGGGCAGGCTCTTAATCTCTCCCTGCCAAAGGGCTCGCTGCCTTGGGGATCTCTGCTGCAACCTGCACACCGCACACCGCCCCAGGCCCTGAAACAGGACATCCAGGGCTGACTTCCAGGAAGAGGCCTCAGAGAGCAGTTTTGACATGGCAGGACTTTTTTCTCTGGCATAGTTAACAAGGAAATGATCTTGCCATGACGGAGCGCTCAGAGGTCCTCTTTTGAGCAGCAGTGCCACAGGCATTACCTTTCGAAATGGGTAAATAGGGAAAACTTCCAAAGACAAAGTATTTCTTCAGAAAATAATTGGCCTCTTGCAACCACTGCTACCAGATGTGCATACTACAGTGAGTGATGTTTCAAGGGCTCAGAGCTTATTTTTTGTGCTGAAAATGAAGCAGATCACAACATTGCTTTTGGACCCTGAAAATCATTGCCTGATGCTCAAGCACTTTCCTGCAAGTCGGCAGGAAATGCTTGAAGGGTCATAGCTGAGAATCAGCTTGCAAAGTTGAAGTGGTTTTATGCAAATAACTCTGCAAGACCCTTCAGTATTATGGTCCTCACCTTCCCACATGCTCCTCTCTTCCCTAAGGGAGTCATTTCTAGCCTGACGGTTCAGGTGTCCCTCTCATCTGAGCACATTTTGCAATGTGTCACTAGGTTGTTGGAGGCCTGCAGTTTCTGAAATTCTTGCCAGGATCTCCAGCCAGGATGCTAACTCAACCCCCACGTTCAGCTGAGCACATACAACTGACCTCACCATCATCATCCAAGCCACGTGCCTGCTGCTGGTCTATGAGCTGCTAAGGCAGGAGTGACCTCACATGCCCATGCCCCAGCCATGAGGCTGCTGCTAGCCTATCAGAGGTTGAGTCAGAAGTGACCTCCCAAGAGAAAACACAAGCCTTGTCCATCAGAGAAGAGGAAAGGCCATCAGCAGCCATGTGGGCTTGGTAGATGATTGTAAGGTCACCTCTATCTGAGCAGCTGATAAGCCAGCACTTGGCTAATGCCTAAAGTAATTGTTTGTGAGGTCACTTCTGCCTGAGGACCTGATAGGCCTCCAAGCAGCACAGAGCTAGGATGCTGATTGTGAGGTCATTCAGAACTGAGTAGCTGATAGGCCAGAAACAGTTACATGGCTTGGATGGTGACTGTGAGGTCACCTCTGTCTCAGCCTCTGATAGGCCAGCAGCAGGCTCATGGCTCAGGTGATGATTGTGAGGTCACTGCTGCATGAATACCTGACTGCATGGAAGCCAAGACCATGCTGAGGTCATTTCCCTTAGGGCAGGTGAAAGACCAGCAGCAGTTCCATTGGCTTGGTGGGTGATTATGAGGTCAGTTGTGTCTGATCAGCTGATAGGCCACCAGGAAGCTGATGGCTGGGACATTTTTATGAGATTAGTTCTTTCTCAGAAGCTGCTTGGATAGTAGGAGGCCCATGACCATAAAGGTGAAAGTGAGGTCCATTCTGTCTCTGCAGGTGATGGACCAGGAGCAGGCACATGGGTGGGAAAGTGGCTTTGAGGTGACTTCTATGGGTGAAGCTGATAGGCCTGCACTTGACTCTTGTTTGTGGTAAGGGGTTGTGAGGTCCGGTCTGCCTGAGAACCTGATAGGCCACCAACAGGCACAGGGCTCGGATGTGGGTTTTGTGGTCACTCCTGTCTCTGGTGAGTGCCACTCGCTCTGTAGAGTGAGGAGTGGCATGAACAGCCCTGGGCCGTGAGTGGTTTTGGGCCACTGGACTCTGTGCGAGACACAGAAATATCTTTTTTAATGGTGCAGGCCTGATAATACCAGAGATATTTAGAAAATGTGAATAAAGAATGAAAGAAGAGAGAAATTAAGAAAATGATCTAAAGGGAAGAAATGTTTTGTTACACTTTCCAGCTTTTAAATATTTGTGTTCTTATTGTCTTTCTTTGCTTTGTTGTCTTTTTTCTTAATATCCTGGTCTTTTCTTTTTTTTTGAAAAGGAAAGTGATTTCCAGGATTGGGGTGGGATGCAATCACAGGGTCACCGATGGCTGGTAGGTTCCCTGGTCCCCTCTGCCCAGCCTCCATCTGCAGCTCCAAGGGGCTCTGGTCTCCCGCAGGTCCCCTGTGAGAGCTGCCAGGCCCAGGCAGGTACCTCCGATACACCAGGACCTCTCCAAGTGCCACTGGATGCTTGTGGTTAGAACAGAGCTCTGACTGAAAAGGTGAAGAAGAGTTTTCAACATTTAAAAAATATGAACACACTTTCACCAGCTAAAAGGACTGACTACTTTTAAAGTCCACTTTTCCCATGATAAAATCATGGAAATGTTCAGGCAGGGTGTGAATCTCAGGAGAAGAAATATTGATCTGCCCCTGAACTTGTGTTACCACCGTTCTGCCTATTATGCTGTGGATGTAATCTCCATAATTTCTCACATATTTTCACATGTCATGATTAAATTGATCCTTTCTAAAGGCATCTTTGCATCAGAAGAACTGGACATATCTTACTCTTTATCCATCCGATACCTCTCAACTCTCCAGCTGCTGCTCTGAGCTTCAGGGAGTCTGAAGCTTGCCTCGTCTTTCAGGAGTCTGATGGTCTCCTTAGACAACTCCTTAATTGTGTTTCTGTCTATCCATTCCTAGCTATCTGTCAAAAAACACTTCAAGGAGGGTTATTCCTTGTGGAAAGTGGACCTCACTGGAGATAGCTTGGACTTAACATACAGTTGAGGAATGTATTTGACTTTTTATTAAACTGTATCATGTTTTATTTTTGCTTGTTTGCAATTAAGAAAAATCCTCCTGTGTCTGCAGCTTGTTCTCTAAGGAAAGCAGGTGGGAATTGGTGTGTAGGAGCTGTAACATTCAGCTACAGGCTTGAGTGGAAAAAGGCTAGGTTTTAACAGGAGTGAGGTAAGTCCCCAGTGGCTGATGAGAGAAATGGCAGGGTTGGGGAGGTGAGGAGGAAAGTTGGCCATAAAGGTCTCATATTGAAAATACTGCTTTTCCTGCATGTTCAGACTTCATTACGGTAGAGACCCTCTGGGTCAGTATGAATTGAAGAATGTGGATATCACTTATTCTGTAAGCTAAAAAATAAAGAGATCTTAAAAGGGAGAAATCCTTTCTTTTTCAGGTGCTCATTGAAATCTTGCTCTTGTAAATACATCCCTGAATCCTCTCCAATTAGCCACACAAGATTTGAGGAACTGAAGAAAATTAGGGGGAGTGAGATTGGTTGTTAGGGCTTTCTGCATTTTAATGGTGCCTCTGGTGTATTTCGTGCTGAGTCCATGAACCTCAGATACTGGGAGGAGATTGAACAAGCCTCCCAAGAAGTTAAAGTCAGAAGCAAATGCCAAAGTTTCTTGGAGTGTTAATGGGTCCCACTGAGGGTCGTTACTCACAAAGCCTCCCCAGAGGCTGATCACAGCACAAAGTTGGAGGCACTGATTGCAAGCAGGCAAAGGGAACGTGCAGGTGGCTCTGATGCCAAGTAAACCTGGATGAGTTTTGTCAAGCAGAATGGCCAGGCACTGACACCCAGGCCCTGGGTAGGATGATCCTTTCCCTCACACTGTGCTCAGGGCTCTTCCTGGGGCAGTGTGAATGTGGGGGTGTGCACTCCCACCCCAGGATCTCCCTACCTTTACTGATGTCTCTCTGCCCTCACTTGCTTTTCCTTGAGACACAAAGCCAGTAGCTGATCACAGACTCCCTCTGGGTGACCTGTAGCACCACAGCTCTACCCTTCAAGTGACATTCCCTTTTCCTGAAGTCACATCTGAACCCCACAAGCTGCAGTTTGTGGCTGTTTCCCCTTCTCACGCTGTTTCCCACTTTCCATCATCTCTGAAACCGCCTTTCAAGCACTCACAGGCTCCTACTCTACTGCCCTTCACCTCCATTTCACCAGGCTAAAGAAGCCCAGATCCCTCAACCTCTCCTCCTGGGTGTGGTTATTCCCCCCTAGGTGCAGGACTTGACACTTCTCTTGTAAATCTTCATGAGGTGCCTGTTGTCCAAATCACCCACGTTTCTCAAAGTCCTTCGGGACTGAAGTTCCTCTGTGTAAAAAAAAACCAAAAAACAACACAGAACAGTACCAATGGGGAAAGGGTAAGCAGAAGTGGGCTGATTGTATGGGAGGGGATCAGCATGGTAAAAGAGAGAAACTTAAAAGAGGGAAGAGAAATAAAAGTGGAAATGAAAAGTGAAGCAAAGGATTGCTCAGGGCTCTTTTGGAGATTTCTGCCAGGAAGCCCTGCATGTCAACCATTCTGACTGGAGGAAGACAAGAAAGCTGATCTCCTTCCACTGTCACGGGGAACCCATGTGTTTTCCATGACTTTGACAAGTGAAGGCCCAGAGGGAAAAGAGTCACAGACTCCTTCAGCATGAAAGAGACCTCAGGAGCTCTCTAGCCCAATCTGCTTGCTCACAGCAGGGTCAGCTCTGGGGTCAGACCAGGTTGCTCTGTGCTTGATCCAGTCTGGTCCTGGAAACCTCCGAGGGAGGAGACTGCATAGCCTATCTGGACAGCCAGTTCCAATGCTTGACCATCTTCTTAGCAGAAAAGCTTTTCCTTGTCTCCTGCATAAACATCCTCCCATCATGCAAGTGTAGAGCCTGGCTCCATCTTCTTGATGACCTCCTTGTAGCCATTTGAAGGCTGCCATGAGATCCCTCCAAAGGCTGGAGTTCAGGCGCGAGTTCCCTGTTTAGCCAAGCTGGTCCCCGACATGTCTGCTAGCTTTACTGAGTATTGGGATGGACCATTCTTGTGCTTGGTGGGTGCTGTCCTTAAAGGCCTGCTGGCTTTCCTGTGCCCTTCAGAGCTGCCTCCCATGGGATTCCCCACCAGGCCCCTGAAGAGGCCAAAGTCTGCTCCTCTGAAGTCCAGAGTCTGTACTCTGCTGCTGTCCTTCCTCATGCCCCTCAGGATCTGGGACCTCACTTTTTCATGGTCACTGTAGGCAAGGCTGACACTGACTTTCCCATCCCTGATCAGTTCCTCCTTGTTTGCAATTTCCACATCCTGGAAAGCATCCCCATTATTGAGCAGTCTTAGCTGTGCTAAGAAGTTGTTCCTGACACCCTGCAGAAACCACTGGTCTCCTTGCACTCTGTTGTTTTCCCTTCCAGTGAATGTTAGGGCCATTAAGGTCTCCCCATAAGGACCAGGGCCTGTGAGCCACAGACTTCCTTTGCCTAAAGGCAGTGGTGGGATGCAGTTGTTTGGGATCAGGTAGGAAACTTGAGAGGTCCTGAGCCGTTTGCCCAGCAACCACTCCAAAAGGGCATGGTTTTCCTGTAGGTCCCATGCTGGATCTGCTAGAAATATGCAGTTGTGCTGGACACCCCAGGCATCTGACATGGTCCTGCCTATGGCCTGTTTTTATGGCATTAAATCAAGGGTCTGCACTGAATTACATGAACTGTTTGCAATGTAGAGATGTGCATGAGTGTCAGCTTCCCAGTGAGTGGAGGTCTAGGAGCAGTGGTAGGCATCCAGTGTCATTTCAGATGGCCAAGAAAATTCCCCACCTGGCCCCAACCTCATGCTCTAGAAGGACGCAGGTCTCCTGGTTGCTCCATCAGAGCAAGCAGACCCTGGCACATGCCTTGCACCACCTCTGTCTCTTCAAATGTCACTAAGGGTTTGTGTGTGAGCAACTGACTCCCATCCTCCATCTCCACTGATTCTAATGGGAGCTTAGACAAGGCACTCGCATGCAGACATCTCTGTTGTGCTCACTTCAGCTTTGGCAAGGGGAATCCCACCTCCTGTGTGTTTGTGGAATTCACGGGAGGGATCTGAATCCCTCTCCAGCCCAGGTGTGCAGGGTTATGACAGGGTTAAGCTGGAAGGAACTGTTACTAGCTTGGACAAGGAGTTTCAACAGGAGCGTCACACAGACATGCCCAAGGACACCGGTGCAGCTGCGAATGATACATCCTGAGAAAGTACAGAAAAACTAGCAGAAGCCAGTGGGAACCAAGGTTGAAAGCAAGACAGCTTTTCTAAACAAGTAGCAAGGTACAAGACATGATTGCTGCGTGCGTGATCGGTGTAATGATTGGCTACCTGTGACGTAATCTGCATGATGATTGGCTTAGCAAAGTGTATCTGTGAAACCACTGAAGCAGCTAACTTCTTAGTATAAATATGCTTAGAAGCAAACAATAAGTGTCTCAAGATGCACCACTTCTCGAGTCCGTGCCATCATTTGCTACACCCAGGGGTTTCTAACCTGGCATGAGATGTCCAGATTGACTCATCTGAATTAACACCTGAACCATAGGTAAATGAACTCTCTTCTTGTCCCTGTCTAGGTGTCCTGCCTTGTTAAGAGATGGAAATAGCATCTTCCAAAGTGGGATGCTTCTACCTCTTGTAGATAACCATCCTCTGATGAAACAAATTGCAATGCTGGGACCAGTCTCTCTTCACTGTTTAGAGACCATCAGTGATTATTTTGGTCTACCTCAGTGAACGTTTCCCAAGAGGAGGGAGTACAAAGGAGAAATGAAGTCACACCTTCAGCTAGGCCACTGTTCCCGAGTGGGGCCAGTCTGCTGGGACAGACGGAGCTCATGGCAACAGGTCAGCCCTGCCGAGAGACAGCTCTGTGCAAGAGCATCTCCTCTGCAAAGAGCAGCAGGGCTCCAGGCACTGCCTGTTCTTGCTGACATGAGATGAGACAAGACAGAGAGAAGCAAAAGGCAGTGTGGAGTGGGAGGAGAGAGGAGAGCTCACGGAGGGACAAATCTTCACAGCCCCTGACACAGTAAGTCTCTGGCTGTAGAGCAATACTGCTGGAGTTCCTGGAGGGGTCTTCCAAACCCATCCCATCCCATGACTGCTCAGTTCTTTAGGATGTCTCTGCTGTCTTCTTGAGTGCAGAGGAGGAGGAGGTGCTTCTAAAGCAGGGAATCCCAGTCACACCATCACAGGGACAGGGCATCCTGCTACCTTCTTGCCAGGATGCTGCAGGGGTGTGAAGGCAGGGAGTGCACCCAGGTCTGCATGGGCTGTAATTGAGAGCAGTGTCCCTGCACCCCAGGGTGCTGTGTGCCTGGGACATTGACTCTTCCGCCTGTGATGGTCAGCACTCAGCCTGCCCCGGGAACTCCCCATGGTGCAGTGGGGAGAATCTCTGGGTGGAAGGAGTGACCCCTGGCAGAGCAGGTTCATTCTCCTGTTGAGAGGGTTCTGCATGGGTCAGGGCTGCTCACAACTCTAGCTCATGCACAGGACGTTTCAGAGGGAACTTTTCAGGAGGAAGGCAAAGACAGGGATTTCCTGAAAGAGAAGCCAATTTCCTGAGATGGTGCTTTAACTTTCCTACCACCTGGCAAGGGGAAAATGGAAATGGAGCTGTCAGCTTTGAACAAGGAGTGAAACTCCTTAACAGTTTCAATGAGCAGTCAATGGGTCTGCTAGGAACTTCTGAAAGTCTCTGCACCCATTCCTTAGTCTATAGACAGCACCAGCTTCCCCTTTGCTGGCCTCAGCAGCGTTTATCTGCCCTGCTCCTTAGCACCTCCAAAAATGGGAATGCTCCTGGACAGTGCCCTGCTGTTGAGAGGTTTCTGCAGGGCAGAAGTGAGCACACTGAGGAAGGTGTGGGCATTGCAGGGACTGACCATGACCTGCCCAAATCCATCCTCCCATGATGTTTCTAGAAGCAGTTCCCTCTCCTTCCCTGCCCAGCTCTGATGCCTGGAGCTGTCCCTGCTGGGAGCTGTTTCTCTATCCCAATGTCTTTTCCTGGTTGTTGCTTACAAACCCCATCCCATGCTCTGTGCACTTGGTTCTGCCCTACAGAAAGCTCCCACAGGCAGGGCACTGTCCAGGGGCATCTCTGTGCTTGCAGGTCCTAAGGAGCAGGTCAGACAAACCTTCATGACGCCAGAGAAGTTGCTGCTGGTGCTGTCTGTAGGCTTAAGTGGGGATGAAGGGACTTGCTGTGGTTTCTCGCAGTCCTTTTGATCTCTCAGAATGATGGGAGCGCTCAGCTGCAGTTAAGACACTGACCCTGTGTGTCCTGGATGGTGTGGTCTTCATGGCAGTGAGAAGCACCAGTCCCTTTCCAACCCATTAGGCTCCTGTCAATGCATTTCATCAGGCTGGGTAATCAGCTGACTCTCCTTTAAGGAGAGTCCATCTTTGGACCCTTGACTGTTTCTCTGGGGTGTCCTGCCAACTTGGAAACTGCCCTCCAGCAGAGCACAGCTTCCCTCTAGCATTTCTGTGATAGGTGAGTCAGATACATTCTTCACTCTGTCCATCTCTGGGTTGACAGAGAAGATTTTAGAAATTTTCACTGTGAAACTGAGCAGATCTGCTCTCAGCTCAGTCCACTTTCTTTCTCAGAGGAACTTGTGAGTGTGATTGTCCTTTAGCTGAGGGAGGTGCAAGTGCAGCATAGCGAGGGGAAAAACTTAATGACAGACCAGATCCTGTGACTCTGTACAAAGTCACAGCGAGCTCTTTATTTCCTCTTGGCATGCACAAGTGCTCATGCTGAGAGCAACTGAAATGCCCAAGATTTCTACCCCGTCAGACAATGCTCCCACAGTAAGATGGAGGCACCTAAAAACTAAATAAATTTATAAACAGACTCCTCCACTAAAGATCATTTTCTGTAGAAAATGGGTTTCAAAATGTTGAGCAGCCCTTTCACATAAGGAGTGGACGTAATCTGCTGCAGGATGTGCACATCAGAGCTAGTCACTTCCCATTCCCACTGTGGTGCCTGGAGGAAGGGTGCGGATGGTAAATTGACTATCTCATTGGAACAGAGATGTCTAGAAAGTGTGAGGTCACCCCCTGCCTTCACTTGACTGCTTCTCTCCCTTGCTAGAGTGGGCGACGGTGTGACTTGTTCAGATACAGACACCTCTGTTCAAGAGGGCAAGGCTGGGGGAGATGAAGCCCTCACAAGGGTCTTCTCTTTCCGAGACAGCTGGCATGAGTGCTGTATCCAGCTCTCACTATGGCAAATAGAGAATAGTCCCACTGGGTCACTGGACCAAGTTCCCTCCGCTGAGCTCATGGCACAAATCCCCAGGTATCCCATGGAATAACTGGCACTGTTTGACACCTCCATTTACACCTCCGGCAGAGCAGAACGGGCTCTTCTGGAGACCACGGCAGGGTCCCCTGCTCAGCGTGGCGCACACAGCCAGCACGAACAGAGCTCAAGCAAGGATTCTGAAAGAAGGTGAAGGACAGAGGAAATGTGGGGGTACTATGAGAAATGGAATGGGTTTGGCTCAGATAAGCCTGCTCTAACTTGGCACTGTCTTTTCCTCCTCAGACAGACCCACATGCCCAGGGGGAGCAAATGTCCAACAGCAGCTCCCCAAATGAGTTCCTCCTCCTGGCATTTGCAGACACGCGGGAGCTGCAGCTCTTGCACTTCTCACTGTTTCTGAACATCTACCTGGCTGCTCTCCTGGCCAACGGCCTCATCATCACAGCCATAGCCTGTGACCACCGCCTGCACACACCCATGTACTTCTTCCTCCTCAACCTCTCCCTCCTCGACCTTGGCTCCATCTCCACCACTGTCCCCAAATCCATGGCCAATTCTCTGTGGGACACCAGGGCCATTTCCTACTCAGGATGTGCTGCCCAGGTCTTTCTGTTTCTCTTCTTGTTCTCAGCAGAGTATTCTCTTCTCACTGTCATGGCATATGACCGCTTTGCTGCCATCTGCAGACCCTTGCACTATGGGACCCTCATGGACACCAGAGCTTGTGTCAAAATGGCAGCAGCTGCCTGGGCCAGTGGTTTTCTCAGTGCTGCCCTGCACACTGGAAACACATTTTCAATACCACTCTGCGAAGGCAATGTCCTGGGCCAGTTCTTCTGTGAAATTCCCCAGATCCTCAAGCTCTCCTGCTCAGACTCCTACCTCAGGGAAGCTGGGGTTCTTGTGGTCGGTACTTGTTTAGCTTTGGGGTGTTTCATTTTCATTGTGCTGTCCTACATGCAGATCTTCACAGCTGTGCTGAGGATGCCCTCTGAGCAGGGCAGGCACAAAGCCTTTTCCATGTGCCTCCCTCACCTGGCCGTGGTCTCCCTGTTCATCAGTACTGGCTTATTTGCCTACCTGAAGCCCCCCTCCCTCTCCTCCCCAGCTCTCGATCTGGGGGTGGCTGTCCTGTATGTGGTGGTGCCTCCAGCAGTGAACCCCCTCATCTACAGCATGAGGAACAAGGAGCTCAAGGAAGCACTGAAGAAACTGATTCAGTTGCTAGTATTTTAGCAGCAAGAAGCTGCCCATCTCTAGTCACAAGCAATATCCAGTCTCTCTCAGGCAACTCCTGCACTTTGGGCGTTCTATCTGTGACACTCATGCTTGTACACGACTGCTTGAGTTCATCTCCGGAGGCACAAAGTCCACCTGTCTGACCCAGAGGCCTTCTGTCCATCTGTCTGCCACTGCATCAGAGCTGGCCTCCCAAGTAGCATCTCTGTAATAAAAGGGGATCTCCTCAGGACAGTGCCTGAAGGTTGGGCTCTTCTTCCAAAGCAGGAGCCAAGAATGTGCTCAGGGAGTTGCACCCAGAAAAGGCCTTTTGCTGCACATGAGTTCTCCATGGGCTAAGGGGGACGCGCTCATAGGGTGATGTGTTAGGAAATGAGGGCAGGATTCTGCCCTCACTTGTGGGTGCCAAGTACCCCTGGAGAGGGTGAGTGGTATCTGCCGGGGACTGTCTCACATATTACAGGGCTGGTGACAGATGCCGGTTCTTCTGGAAGGGAATAGGGAGTCACCGGTGGAGCACAGGGCATCCCCAGGGTCAGCGCGTGCCTGGGATGAGCAGTGAGTGGAGACTCACAGAAGCAAGTGCAGTCACCCAAAGCAAAGGGCTAAACCAAAGAAGGCACTGAGTGAGGGCTCTGCAAGCTCAGCAGAGCCAGCAGGGACTCAGCAGGCCCAGGGAAGGGACACTCCAGAGCGGTTCTTGTCATCCACCTGCAAACCATGGGCTGGGTGCAAGGACACATCTGAACCCCTCCTGAGCCATTTGAAATACTGTGTTTGCTTTGAGCATCTTCCACAGCCACAGACCCTGGGGAGGGGGGTGTCAGGTGCAATGCTGCTGGGCCAGCTGGCTCTGCCATGGCCAGTGCAGAGTCACCCCATGGCCCCACAGCCTGCTCGTGCTGCAGAGTAGCACTGACAGCCCAGGGCCCTGCGGGGAGCCAGAGAGCAGTGAAGGAACAGCCGACCAGGCCATCACAGGCACATTCACCTGGGGAAAGGCTCTCTGGGAAGCAGGGAACCCTGAGCAGGGCTGCTCACCCTGCCCTGAAACACCCACACTCCCTGTCCCCCCGTGCCCTATCCCAGCTCTGGTGCTGGCCAACTGCCCTGGCCTGGGGCAGTTCCAGCCCCCCAGGAGGGGGAAGGGGCATGGGGGGAGCAGTCCAGGGAGTTGAGGGGAGGTCAGCATCCCACTCTCTGGCTGGGAATGGAGCCCCAGCTTGGGCAGAGGTGGGGATCGATACATGGATCATTAACAGGATGAGCACAGGATATAACATCAATCACAATACAGTGGTAGCTTTTGGTGACCAACCGTTAGAGATATCATACCCATGATGTTCAGCAAGGCTGGTTTCCACTTTTGCTAACCAAATCCATTAACTGTTATAATAGATCATCATTCCTTCTCTTTCTTCTAAGCATTTTCCAGTTTCAGACAGATGCTTGGTGTTCTGTTTGAGAAAACTGTCTAGTTGATGGAAGGTTACTCCAAGTGTTCCTGATGCATTAAACAGTGCAAAAATAAGACATCATTTCTTCAGTCATATGAGAAGTTAACTAGTAGGTCTGCTTCGTGATTTGGGCAAAAACATATGGCACATTACAATGGCAACTGCTGCCTTACTGTTATGGACAATGTTAGGCTCACCAGCCACCATAACAGGGTCTGACCCTAGGTTCCCACTGAGGCAGAAGTTTGAAGTCAGATCATAGAGAAATAAAATTTAATGACACACATGCGGTAATTACAGTTCGAGCTGGGTGCCTCCGAAGAGGGACCCTGTTTGAACAAATCCCTGGGTAATTATACCCTTCCAGTCTAGTATCCACCCCACAGTTCTGAACCAATCATAATATTAGAGTTCGGGGTCCTCCGGCTCTCGATTGGTCCTTTCTGTAGTTTCCAGGTGTGTTCTTTATGTCTTATCACACTTCTGCATAGGTGTCGATGGCCCTTTTACACCCTTTCTTGTCCCTCTGGAATCAGTCTTGTGGTTCCTTTGTTTCTTTCTTCTGTGCTCATCAATGCTAAACTGCTTATTTCTCTCTACAGCCCCCCCCACCCCCCTTATCTCTCCAACTTGAACTGGCTCTGGGGCCTTCTTTTACTTAATAGCTAGGTGAATGTTCACAGCTTGCGGCCTAAAGCTTCAGCAAATTTAGCTATTAATGCTAAGCAAGTTATGCTAGCAGATTAATTCTAGACAGCTTCAGTCCAATATTCTCTAACAGTCCTCCCTTTGTTTTTATTAAGCATCCCTGCTAATATGCTAAGCAGGGTTCCCCAAGTCTTTCGAGGCATACTAACATTCTCCATAATTTTAGTAGAATTACAAACACTCAAATCACAAAACACACATATCTGAGTGATTACTTGTATCTACAGTACTGTTATCTACAAATATAAGATCACAGAGGTTCTCATACAAACACATCCTTTTCCACTATATACAAGTACAGTTTCAGGGGTTTCATCCGGATGTATTTCAAAATGACATTTTGTTCAGTGTCAAGACAAATGTCTTCAGCTTTGATAGTGTTACTCTCACAAATAAATATATATTTTTTAGGATTTTCAAACCTTTTTTGCATACCTAGAACATACTGGGTTAGCCGTTCATCTCTGTCCAACAGGCTGCTCTTAGCCGGGATATAAGTTCCTGGTATAGCCAATTGATGCCCAAATAAGACTTCTGCTGGGCATAATCCTACCGGTTGTCTAGGGGTTGTTCTAATTTCCCACAGCACTAAGTTTAAGGCATTAGGCCATTTGAGGCCTGCCTGTGTACATACCCATGCTAACTTGTTTTTAATAGTTCTGTTCTCTATGAGTTCCTAGCATTTGATATAATCTCCCTAAAACTCCTGCTGAAAAGTGAGAACCCCTATCTGAATCTATAGTTTTCTGGGACTCCATACCTAGGGACAATTTCTTTTAACAAGGCTTTAATCACTGCAGCTGTATCTGCTTTGTGGGTAGGAAAGGCTTCCACCCATCCGCTTAGTTGATCAACTGTCACAAGGAGCTGTTTAAATCCTTCTGCTGCTGGCATGTCAGCATAGTCAATTTGTAGACGCTGGAATGGAAAATAAGCCCATGGGTGGCCTCCTCTGTTCATCTTTGGATAAGTATCATTAAATTTTTGGCAAGTTGGGCAGGTTGTTGTTATGCGTTTTGCAACCACATGCACTCCGGGAGCTGCCCAGGTTTGCAGAATACATGAGGCAACAGTCAATGCTCCTCCATGTCCATGATCATGGTACCTCCTAACCTTAGAAAGTAAATACCCTAAGGGAAGGATGGGCTTACCCCTGATAGTCCAAATTCCTTTTCTCATCTTGAATCACTTCCCACTTTTTCCATTTCTCTTTCTCCTTCTGTGGCGTATCTTCATATACTTCTGCTGAATTCAATACATCTGGCCATTCTCATACTGGACCTGCAGCGGCTACAAGGAGAGGCTGTCTAGCAACGGCTTTAGCTGCCTTGTCCACCAAGTCCTTTCTTTTAGCTACATCACAGGCTTCTTCTGTATGAGCAGGACAGTAAATAACAGCAATTTCTTTGGGGAGTTTCATCACCTTTAATAATTCCTGTCCTTCTTGTCCATCAGCGAGTGCTTTCCCTGCAGATGTGAGGAATACCCTTTCTTCCCACCGCATTCCCATTGCTTGACATACTCCAAATGCGTATTTTGAGTCGGTATATACATTTACTCGCAGGTTCTTACCTATCTTTGCTGCTTGGGTTAATGCTATTAATTCTGCCCCTGTGAGGAACTGAGACAGAGATAAGGAATTAGCCTCAAGTACCTCAAAGAGACTGGTGACAGCATAGCCTGAATAGCGTTTTCAAGGACCTAGTTTTTGAGTGAGTATTCCACTTGCTACTCCCTGTCGTTCATGAACAAAGAATTCAAATTGCTTACTATAATCTGGTAGTCCTAGAGCCGGGGCTGAGACCAACACCCTTTTTACAGATGTAAAAGCTTTCTCTTTTTCTGGACTCCAGGCCAAAGGCTCTGTCTCCTCCTTATTTGTTGCCTGGGCTAAAGGTTTGCTAAGTTCTCCCAACCCAGGAATCCATGGTTGGCAAAATCCTACAGCTCCTAAAAATCCCCTAAGTTGCTTTTTTGTTATACGATGGGGTATATTGAGAATTGTCTTTACTCATTCTGGATCAATTAATCTGTGCCCTTCCTTCAAGATAAACCCCTAATATTTTACCTCTTGTTGACAGGACAGAGATGCTCGATGCCCTTTCTCTGCAAGAGCATTACATAGAGAAATAGTGTCTTTCAAACATGTCTCGTAATCTTTACTTGCTAATAACAAATCATCCACATATTGTATTAACACTGAATGTCCTGGAAGTTCAATATCTGCAAGATCATTTTTAAGTATATGCCAAAAAAAATAGTCGGAGACCCCGTAAATCCCTGTGGTAGCCTAGTCCAGGTCAATTGTTGTCCCTTCCAAGTGAAGGCAAAAAGATCTTGGCTCTCCTCAGCTACCGGTATACTAAAAAAGGCTGCCGTTAAATCAGTCATGGTAAAATAAGTTGCCCAGTGGGGTATCTGTGGTAATATAGTTGACGGATCAGGAACTACTGGATGTGGAGCAATTACATGTTGGTTTATAACTCTTAGGTCTTGTACAAACCGATACTCTGGATCACCATCAGAATCCTGCCTATTCTTTTTAACTGGCAGAATCGGGGTGTTGTATGGGGATTCACAAACACTAAGGATACCCAATTTTAGATAGTGATCAATTTTCTTTTGGATATTCTTCTCTGCTTCCTTTGGGATAGGGTATTGTTTAGCCGCGGAAGGTAATCCTCCCCTTGTTTTGATTGAGACTGCACTAGCTGATTTCAATAGTCCAACATCCATTCCTGAAGAGCTCCACAGCTTTCCAGGAACTGATTCTAAACCTGTCGGAAGTTGCAGATTAGTTGACTCTGGTTCTGGTGTCTCAGCCAGAACACATGAGCCCATTAGTATTAATTTCATCCCTTCCGGCTGTAAGCAGATCTGAGTGTCCAGGGCTTGTAAGAGATCCCGCCCTAAAAGGCAAAAGGGTGAATCCATGGAAATTATGAAACGTCCCCACACTCCTTTTCCTCCAATAGTGAGCAACAAGGGCTTAGTCAACGTTTGTTCGCCTTTTCCCATTACTCCCTGTATTGTTATTTTACCTGATGACTTACATCCTTTAGGCTCAAAATTCAGAAGAGAAAGGGTAGCTCCAGTATCCACTAAGAAGGGAATTTCTTGACCTGCTATATTTCCCATTACCTACCCCCTGAAATCCAAATCTATATCCCATTAATTTACCCCAATTCCCACAGTATTTTCTGGGTCTCCCATCTCCTGTCATTGTGGACTGGCTGGGAATTGCCTGGTGTCATTCCCAGTACTCGACTGTCTCATGCTGTCCCCTCTATTCCTGGGTATGCGGGGTCTCACTGGGCATTCCTGCTTCCAGTGCGCTTGTTCCCTGCAATAATAGTAATAATCATTAACTCCTAAGTGTACAATACATTTGCTTTGGTTCCGTCTATCTCCTCTGGCCCTTGCTCGCTCCCTTCCTCTGGTTTCTTTAAACCCATATCTTAACACAGCCACTAACACACTCACTTCCTCTTTCTTTTGTTGCCTCTTTTCTTTCACCTTCTCTTCATCTCGACCGTTATATACAAATGTGGCTAAGCATACTATTTCGTCCATAGGCTTCCCTGGCCAGTCAGGAACATGTTTAGAAAAATACTTCTTAATGTCAGAGGCCGTTTGATCTACAAATGTAGAAACTATTAGAGGCCTGTTAGCCTTGGCTTCTGGGTCTATCCCCCCTCCAAACATTCTGATTTGTTCAAATAGTCTGGAAAGGAAAGCTGAGGGCTGTTCCTCAGGTTGTTGCTGACACTCCCTTATTTTAGACCAATTCGCAGTCTTTTGTCCTGCCAACTGTTTAGCTTCTTCTAAGCCTTGTCTAGCTAATTGCAACTGCCTGTAATCTGCAGGAATTTAATAATAATAAAACATTATGATTCCACCTGGGGTCCACAATCGGCCAGGCCGTTCGAGCAGCCACAACACCCCCCTCTCCTGCCCAACAACGGTTTGCATCCAGAATTGAGTGTTTTTCATCTGGAGTGAACAAGGCTTCAAGGAGCATTTGCACATCCCCCCCCCAGGCAGGATCATAAGCCTGCAGTATTCCTCTTATGATTTATAACACTTTCTATGAATCTTCCCTTAGCCTGGGAGTGTGTTGACTCCATGCAATCCAATCTTGGGGCCCCCAGGGTCGGTAAATTCACGTTGTAGCTACCTGAGGTGCCCCGTCCGAACCTGCTGGGGGCACTCCTGGCACAGGAACGACGTGCAAAGGGGCTTGAAAGGCAGAGGGGGAAGGCAAGGGGGGTATAGAGAAGTTGAAGCAGAGGATAGCGCAGAGGGTGGAGCAGTTCCCACAAGTGTTTTAGCAGCTGCACTACTTTCAATACTCTGAGAAAATTTTTCTTTGCCCAACTGTCCCATACATACCAATAATCCATTTGTCCGGGGAACCTATCCTGCAGAAGGTGACGCAGGAAAGTTAACTCCTGATGATCAAAGGATCCCTGTGGCGGCCATCGTTCCGCCGGGTTACCAGCCTTTGTCAGGAACAGCCAATCCTCCTGACATAGTTGGATCAACCCCACACACTTTTTTTTTTTTCCTCTTAGGTTCTTGGTACCATCAGTTTTACTCTAGTTTTGCAGAATTTCAGCTAAGGGCGTCCCCTTTTCTATGCTGAACTTATTTCCCATATTGAGTTCCTGAAAAGTGCGTCTTATGCTGATCAGGCAGCGCACTTCCTTATAACACACCTTTTTTTTTTTTCCTCAGCAACACCAGAATTTAAATTTTCATTACCCCCTGCAGCCGGCATGTTTACACTCTCTCTCTTTCTCTCTCTCTCTCTGGGAACCGCACTCACACCACCCGAGTCTTTGACTGCTAGGACTGCCATCACTTTGCAGTGGGTGGCTCTGTCAGCCGTGACAGGTGCCCCTTTCGGTTCCCAGGTCACACACACACACACCAGTCACAGTACCGGTATCAACACTCGATCAGTCACAGTAACTCTAAGTTAGTCTTGTGGTGTGCCTTACATTGATCAGGCTGCGCACTCCCCCCTTCCGGCCGGAGTGAGACGGGACTCGAACCCTCTCAAACTCCAGAGTGAGACGGGACTCGAACTCTCTCAAATCCTTGATGTGGGACGCGAACCCCCTCCAACCCTGGGAGTGGGACTCGAACCCACTCTCCCTTACCTGGCACGCCTTATGGTGATCAGCCTGCGTACCCCTTACAGTGCACTTTGTTACCAAACCAGAATTTAGAATTTAGGCAGGAATTTAAGACTCACCCTCTCGGTGCCTCCCGTTGCCAAAGATCCCAGGTGAACTCACCCGATGGCGCCAGATGATCGTTTGGAGATGAGAGGCCCCGACGGTGGTCGCCTAGGGTCCCATCTGGGTTGCCAAACTGTTATGGAAAATCAGGCTTGCCGGCCTCCATAACAGGGTCCGACCCTAGGTTCCTGCTGAGGCAGAAGTTCGAAGTCAGACTGAAGAAAAATAAAATTTAATGATACACATGTGGTAATTACAGCTCGAGCTGGGTGCCTCCGAAGAGGGACCCCGAACAAAGAAATCCCTGGGCAATTATACCCTTACAATCTAAATTCCCCACCCCTTAAGCGATAGTTTGGACCAATAGTAATAGTTAGGTCTGGGTTCTTCCCCTTCTTCACTGGGCCCCTTCATCGTCTCTAGGCAGGCTGCTTCTTATCTTCAATGTTAGCTACTCCTGCTGTCCGTGCAACTTCTTTATCCCTCCAGCCTGAGCCGGCTCTGGGGCCCCCATTTACTTCTCTAAGTAAAAGTCCACAGTCTGAGGCCTAAGGCTTCAGCATATTTAGCTACTAATGCTAAGCAAGTTATGCTAAGAGATTAATTCTAGACAGCTTCACTCCGATATTCTTTAACAACCAGCACTGGCCTATCAGGCACTGAGCCACAAGAGACCTCACAAACACAAACAGCAGCCACATGACCAGCACTGGCCTATCAGGCACTGAGCCACAAGTGACATCACAACCACAAACAGCAGCCATGCAACTAGCACTGGCCTATCAGGCTCTGAGCCACAAGTGACCTCACAAACACAAACAGCAGCCATGCAACTAGCACTGGCCTATCAGGCTCTGAGCCACAAGTGACCTCACAACCACAAACAGCATCCACATGACCAGCACTGGCCTATCAGGCACTGACACACTAGTGACCTCACAACCACAAACAGCAGCCATGTGCTTGATGCTGTCTAATCAGATACTGAAGCAAAAGACACCTCACAAGTACAAAAAGGACCAATGTGGCTGCCGGTCGCCTAGCAGATACTTAGGCCGAATGACTCCACAAACATAAACAGCAGGAATATGCAGCAAGCTGCACTGTCAGGTGCTGAGGCTGAAGTGACCTCACCATCAGCCATGAAGCCATATAGCTGCTCCTGGCCTCTTCGGGAATGAGGCACAATTGCTCTAAACCAGCACAAACAGCAGCAATGTGCATGCTGGTCGCCAGTCACAGACTGATGCACAACTGACCACAAAAGCACCAACAGCAGCAATGGGCCTGCTCCCCTTTTATGAGGCTTTGAGACACAAGGGACCTCACCAGCATCACGAAAGCTATGGACATGCTGTTGGCCTACCAGTTGCAGAGGCACAACTCACCTCACAAGTGCAAATGGGTTTGACGTGCCTGCTGCTGCCCTATACGGGACCGAGTCACAAGGGATCTGAAAACTGCATACCTTCACAGAGGAGAAGCTCACCTGGGACACTCGCATGTCCCTTGATTATGCTGTTACCACTCCGTACAGAACAGTCTTCTGCAAATGGCTTTCATCTCCTGGCAAGACGCTCTCCAGATCATCGGACAGCGCCACTCTGGCACCCTGGCGACAAATCACAAAAGGGAACGATTGGTCTTGCTTTTCCTTTAGTACCATCAAGTCCCAGCTGGGAGCCTTTGCACTGCAGCACCTACACAATGAGAGCAGGATGCCACTTCCATTTCTAGTGCATTTCTAGGTACAGAGATCAGCTGGGGGAGCAGCTGCACTGCAAAGGGTTTCCCATACTGTCACATCAACTCAGCACTGCACCAGCCATCAACCTGATGCCAGACCTCTGCTCTGCCACCTACTCTACAAACAATCTGTCTTGGCCCCACAGAGCTGGCTCTTCTGCTAGATACAACCAGGTGCCAGCAAGAAGAGATGCATGCAGGACACTCGCCACTTGCACACTCCCCAGCCACTGCTCTGCTCACTGCCTTCCCTTGGCTCCATAACCCAGACACACAGCGAAGCTGCGGTAACACCACAAGGTGGCCAAGGTACTCTAGGCTCACAAGCCCTCTGCAAATGAGCAGCACAAGATCAGGCACAGAGCTGCCTCCTTGGGTGATGCTGCTCTTTTCAGAGGGAAGGATCCTGCTTTCTTTGGGCACAGCAGGATGCTGCTTTCCATGTCCATCCACTCACAAACCTCCCCCTAGACATGGGGGGATCGGGATTTTCTGTAGTAATACAAAAGATACAGATGCAACGGAGAAACATTTGAGAGTCCTGAAGGCCTCTTGAGCTCAAAGTAACCTCGCTTCCTTTCCTTTACTTACTTGCACAAGGAGCCCCGGGGAAGGGAAAAAGGGTGCAGAGGCTTTGACATGAGGCCCAAGCAATGACACAGCCCCACACTGGTCATCTGCTGAAATGACAGCTGTCCTGGCTGCGCAGCCTCTGCACCAGCAGTCCGGGCTCCACAGCTGGGTCCACAGAGCACTGAGGGCTGGGTGCCACGGCCAACCTGGCCCTGGGCACATCTTCACCCCTCGCAGAGCCAGCAGCACAAGAACTCTGAGACTTCCTCAGGTCAAGCCACAGAGGCTTTGGGGCACTCACACAAAGGCACTCAAGACATGCTGGCATTTAGTATAAGGGTCTTGGACTCATCCTATATGGCACCACAACCGCCTAGGAAAAGGAGGGGACACAGTAGCATTTGCTGAGCAGGCTGGCAGTAACAGCAGCTGTGAGACGTGGAATTTGCAGCACAGCAGAGGTACCAGGAGGTGAACCCACACCCCAAGTCACCCAGGCAAGACAGGCACATTTATGGAAGCCTTCGCATCCGTACGTAGCCTCAGCTCATTCACTTGCAGCTGCTTTCACAGAGGGCTCACGATGTTGGCAAAGATGTTGATAGGCACAGGGACACACCCTGGCATCCTGCCTCCACCCTCAGGGGCTCTAGGACTGCACTGGAAACCTCATGAGTGGAGCAACCTAGAAAGAAAGAAAGAATCGGAGTGTTACTGTCAGTTCTGCTGGCCTTACATAGTAACAACAGTCAGGGGCAACGTCTCCCCTCTGTGCTGAGCTGTATTGGTGAAGAGCAAAGCCAGCAGGGCCACCAAGACATTCTACCCCTCTTTTTGGAACAGGGGAGACCATGTCTGTGGCAGGGTCAATTTCTACAGCACACACACCCTGGCAATCAGACATTACTAACACAACTGCTCACACCAGCACTACATTAATTTAGCAGCCGAAAAAGTCTAGCTGGACTCCCTAGATGACTGGGAGGAGGCTGCAACCTTCTACTTAGCAACAAGTGGAAAGTCAAACTCCATCTCCATGTCCACCACAGAACATTATCCGCATTTGAAATGTAGCAGTACTAACTCAGGATGATGGAGTGGAAGAAAATGTGTGTCAGATGGTGTGGAACATCCACTTCTGCTTGATTAATTAGTTGCATTTCTGTATTGCTGGAGAGCTCTGCAGGGGTCAATCCCTCCTCTGAGCACACACAACAAACCCAGAAGTGACCTCACCACCAGCATCCAAGACATCTGTCTTCTCCTCACCTCTCAGCTGCTCACATAGAGGTGACCTCACAAGTTCATACCCCCACAAAATGCTTGCTGCTGGCCTATGGGCTTCAGAGACAGAACTTTCCTCCAAATATCTTCCCCAGCCATCAACTACTGCTGGCCTAGCAGCTACTCTGACAAAAGAGACCTCACAAGCAACGCCCATGCCTAACTGCCTGCTGCTGGCCTAGCAGGGACTCAGAAAGACATCACCTCACACTCACCTTCACAGCCACGTCTCTGTCACTGGCCTAGAAGACTCTGAGACAGAAATTACCTCACTATAACTTCCCCAGCCATGAACCAAATCCTGCCTTATCAGCTCCTCAGGCAGAAGTGACCTCACAGTCACCTTTCCAGACACATCTCTGCTGCTATCCAATCAGGTCAGCAGTCAGAAGTGACCTCACAAGCAACACCCAAGCCTTCTTCCTCCAGATGGCCTATCAGGAACTCAGGCAGAAATGACCTCATCATCAACAGCTGAGCCATGTGCCTCCTGCTGGCCTATCAGCTACTTACAAAGAATTAACCTGACACTGGTGATTTTCTGGCATAGCTCTCACAGACAGTGGTGACCTCACTACCCACACCCTGACCATGGGGCTGGTGCCACCTGCAGCTCCCCCTGCCTTCCCCCAAGGCTGAGCCAGCTCCTCAACGGCCTCCCTGATTCACCTCGTGGATTCACAATGCTCATAGTGAGCAAAACACGCATTATGTACTAGTTACTACCCCAAAAAAGGATTAGCTTTTGCCTAGGTAGTCTCTACATATAGCCCATAAAACTTAGGAATTGGAAAAAGGCCTGCAAGTAATTCTTGGCAACATTTTCAAAAAAGATGATTTCATGGGATGAGAAATTACGAAACTGAAGACAGCAGGGCCTCATGTCCCAGGCAGAGAGAGAAGCCTTCCCACAACTCAGAAGTCTGGCTCCTTCCCCAATGCTGAACAAAACCAGAAAATCCTCTGCACATCCAGGACAACAAGCATTCTCCTGTTTTATGCCCTGAACAATTGGAGGCGTGTGGAAGGACTCAGGCCAGGGCATCTCAGTGAAACCA
Source organism: Apteryx mantelli (assembly GCF_036417845.1). Lineage (NCBI taxonomy): Eukaryota > Metazoa > Chordata > Aves > Apterygiformes > Apterygidae > Apteryx > Apteryx mantelli. The sequence goes on from NC_089997.1 coordinate 6,867,568, forward strand.
GCAGAGCCACAAATCAGCAACTCTTTCCCCCTGACCTAGGAGGATGGAAATAACGGCAAGTGCAAGCACTGGCCGTTTATCAGCTTTCAAGGCCCTTGACAAGCAAACCAGCTCACACTTACAGAGGTCTTCTGGAAACACCCTTCAGGCTGGTGCTGGGGTCACAGGACTCAGGGCAAAGCAAGAGGCAGGGAGCAAAAACAATGGCTGGGGCACAGTGTGACACGCAGGGACAGAGACCACTGGGAAGGGCACCTCACAAGGACACCAGCAGCTTGCTCACACTTTGCCCAGCACCTCCCAAACGCAGCTCTGAACAGCACCTGGGGCTGCGCTGGCAGCAGCAGCTCAGGGAAACGCTTTAACAGGGATTCCAGACCCACCACAGGCCCAAGGTTCCTGCCCCCAAACCCCACCGAGACGCCCCGGCCCAGCTGCTCGCGGCAGGCCGCCACGTCTGCCTGCAGGGCAGTTCCCCCCTCTGGCCCAGGTCGCTCTGGCCCCTGCTCACGGCCCCACCAGCCCCTGCTGCAGCTCCTGCAGCAAAGCAGCCCCGGCGCCAGCACCGCTACCCCCACCCCGGCAGGAGGGCACCCGCTGACATTTGAACGCACCCACAGCCCCCCCCAAACCCACTCGCACCCGCTCTCTCACCCGATCACTTCCCCCCGCTTTGCTCCCGCTCCACTTTCATGTCTTTTTTCCCCCCCCCCATGTTGGACTGCAATTGGCTGACAGATCCATCAATGAAATCGGTCCCCGCCCTCCTCCTCCTGCCAGCCAATAGGAGGGCTGCACTGGGGCAATGCCATGGCAACGTTGGGCCCTCCTGCCCTGGCAGCCAGCTCCGCACCCTCCCCCGCGGTTGGCCGCCATGTTGTGGGCGGCAGCGCGGGGCGCGGCGGGGCCTGGGGGCAGCGCGGCGCCATGTGGGTGGGCAGTGCGGGGCCCCGGGGCTGCTGGCTGCCGCGGCGTGGCTGGGCTGTGCAGCAGGGTCCCCGCGGGGCTGCTGGCTGCCCTGTGCCCTGGGGCCTGTGTGGGACACGGGGGGGCAGCGCTGGGGCGTGTGCTGGTGGCCTCCGTGGCGCCAGTGTGGGGGGTCCTGGGGCTGGCCAGGGCACCAGAGCCCGCAGGCAGCGTCCTGCTGCCCCCAGGGCAGGGCAGGGCAGGGCAGTGTCCTCTCGCCCCTCCTGCCCCAGCCCCCTGCCCAAGGCAGCCCCCGGGCTCGGCTAGGGAGCGGTGGTGTGGGGTCATGAGGGGTCTGGGGGAGATGGCTGTGTTGGGCTCACCCCAGCACTGCCCAGCACAGCTCAGAGAAAAATCCTTGGGGTCAGCCAGGACTTGTGCAGTGCGGATGGCACCTGCTCTGATTTCAAGATGCTCACCCAAATATGCTTTTTTTTGGTTGCAGAGTTTTGAGCCCAGTTTGCAGGAGGACAGGGGCTGTGGCCATCTGTAATGGCATCTCAGCTCAAAACATGCTGTGCCAAGTTGGAGGCACAAGAGGATCCAGGGAGAAGGATCAGAGGTTCTCCCAAACAAGCAGACGACTTGGATTTATTACGAGGTGAAGGATCCATTTCCAGCAAAGGCATTTCCAGCAGGCTCCTGAGAGCCCTCCGGGAGCTGCAGGACACCGCAGCCTGTGGGATGCAGGACCCCTTTCCTCCCAGAGCCAAATCCCAAAGGGGCACCCACTCCCAGGGAAACCTGGCCATAGATTCCTCCCCCCCACCCAAGAGGCAATGGAGTTGGCCCATAGAAGCCTTGGGGCTCAGGGCAACCCCAGCTGTAGGACCCAGGAGTCTTGGCTGCCACATTGTCCCCCAAGCCACAGGGGACCCTCAGGCAGGGCTCCTGCAGCAGCCCCAAGCCCTGTTCAGCCACCCCCACAGCCTGGGATCCACCACAGCAGTTTTTGCAGTTAACAGTCTCAGTGCGACACCTCAGGAAGGAGCTCCCAAAGCCCTTACCCTCAGTGGAGAGCCACACGAGCGTTGGGAACGAGGAACTGTGGTCCAGGCTGATGGTGTCCATCCAGCAACCTTCCATCTTGCTTGCCCCCTTGCCCTCAAATCACCTCTCCAGCCAGGAAGGAGAGATGCTCTTCCCTTCTCATCACCCACAACTCCTTTCCAACATGCCCCTGCTCCTCTGCCTGTTGGTGAGGGACCCCAACACGGCCCCACTGCCTCCTGTCCCCTCTGCTTGCCATGGAGCCACTGTGAAGGGCAGCCGTGGGGAAGGTGTGAGCAGTGCCCAGGAGTGCCTGGGCCTCACAGGGAAGTGAGGCCTCCCCTCCACGACACCGGGGAGACCTCCCTGTGATGTGACACATCCCACTGTGACCTCAGCTCATGTCATCTGGGGGCTCAGTAGGTCACTGCCATGGAGATGGCACAGGCAGGGAGAGAGCAGAGAGATTTCCCCTCACATCCTGGAAGCAGTCACCTCCCTTCACCCCAGTTATTTTCCATAATTTTCTGATAAATCCTTCAGGAATGTCTCCAGATGGTGTCAAAGACTGTGAAATATCTCAAATGGGGCACTGGAGAAGTCACTTCTGCACCCCTGCACTGACGGGTCTCTGCGCTGGGCAGACCTGTGTGGGAAGCCTGGGCTTTGGGATTAGTCTGGGGTTTGGCATTTTTCAAAGCTGAGATCAAAGTCACATGGGATGAAACATCACAAAGTGTGGCCACGGGCTGAGATGCTTTGGTGAGCCTCAAAACTGGTTTCTCCTGTGGGTCACTGTTTTTGTAGAAGTAGGATGTAGGACAATATGGGACAGGATGTAGCCTTCCTCTTTCAGACACTAAAGCCACACTCTGCTTTTAAAAGTCCTCAACAAGGTTTCTCAGTCTGCAGTGCTTAAGATAGAGATGATCTGCCAGAAAAAAGCAAACATGCCCTTAAGACACATCATCCAGAGGGCTTTATCCAGGACCCTGATCTCTGCCAGGCTCCAAAGCCATGGTGAGGCCAGGGAGCAAGTCTGGGCAAGTTTTCTCATTTCCCATGAATTTTTCCCAGCTTTCCTTCTGGCTGAGTTTGCGGAAAGACAATTCTCATCTCTGGGCTTCAATTGGTCCTTGTGCTTTTCAGTGTCACCTTGGGGCAGTGCTTCTCCCTGGGTACACTCCCTGGCACCTTGGACACCCCTGGGAGTTGTGCCGCCCTGGTACCCTGGATCTCCCACAGTTTTGACCCTGGGCTTCTCAGGACATGCCCATGTACTGCTGTGCTGCTGTCCAGGCTCCGGTGCAGAGTCTATGAGGCAGCGAAATGCCTCAGGACCTGCATTTTGACTCATTCAGAAGTTGGTGAGATGACCAGCTCCCAGCTCTGCAGCTGCTGAAGCTTGAGAGCATCCCTGCAACCAGCCTTCGTGCTCTTGCTAGTCTCTGCACAGTCCTGGGGCAAATCTTGCAGAAGGGAGACTCCATCCCCTTGAATACTGTCAGAGATGTGGCTTTCCAAGTCACTGCAAAGGGAAGGGTGCGTTTACTCATTTCTTTTGGTTGCTTATTCAGTGTCTGGCATTCCATCTATGGCACTGTGAGCCCTGCTCTGCACCCTGGTGTCTCTGCCCTTTCTCTCCCCTGTCTCCTCTGTGTCTGCTCACTCTTCTCTGCACGCCAGGGGCATGGGAAGTGTTGCTTTAGAGAGCTCACTTGAAGCTGTGACATGTTGTGGAGCTGAAGGCTTGATTGAAGCTAGTCTGGGATACGGCTGTGCCCCCACACCCCCTCCTGCCCCCTTGCCTGAGGGTCCAGGAAGGTCTCCAGGGAGAGCAGTGGGTTTAGTGTGGGTGGGATGGGTTTCTTGCGGCAGCCCAAATTTCTGCCTGGGTTGCTCTGAGCACCCAGGGAAATCCCTCTTGTCTAGGGACTGGAATCAAGGCTTTTCCAGACTTTTGTACAGAAACACAGCCTGGTCCGGGATCCCCAAGAGCAGCATGGCCCCCGGCATGGCACAGGACCCCAAGGAGCTGTACATCTCTCTCCCATTTCCACACATCCTGATTAAATTGACAATGTCTAACATCACCTTTATAGCACATTATCTGGACATTGCAACATTACAACATTGTGACACCTCCCCTAACTCTTTGTTCATTCAAATTGACAAAGCTGAACCTAGCTGCTGATTTGCACTTCAGGGAGTTTAAAACTTGCTCTGCTTTTCAGTAGTCTCTCCCTTTAGCCAAGTCCTAAATTCTGTTTATAGCTAACATTTCCTATCTATTAAAAAGATTTTTATTAAGGCTGTCCCTTGTGGAAAGTGGACCTCACTGGAGGCAGCTGGGACTCAGCATGCAGTTGAGAAGTGCATTTTATTTTTTATAAACTGTATCATATTTTATTTTTCTTTGTTTGCAGTTAAGAGAAATCCTGCTGTATCTGCAGCTAGTTGTCTAAGGAAAGCAGGTGGGAATTGGGGCAGATGAGCTGTAACATTCAGTTGCAGACTTCACTGGAATAAGGGTAGCTTTTAACCAGAGTGATGTAAGGCCCAGGTGGCTGATGAGAGAAATGGCAGGGTTGGGGAGATGGGCAGGAAGATTGTCCATACAGTGCCTGACCTCTGGGACACTGCTTTTCCTACATGTCCAGACTTCAAGGGAGACACTCTGGATTGATATCAATTGGAGAATGTTGCCTTCACTTATTCTGAAAGCTGAATGATAATGATAATAATAATAATAATAATAAGACCCTTTAAAAGCAGAAATATGTGTATATTATTGACGTGTCCACCTTTCAGCTACACACCAGAAACCTCTCCAATTAGCCACACAAGACTTGAAGAAAGTTATAGGGAGAGACCTGGTTTGTCAGGGCTTTTTGCTTTTTAATAGGTCCCATGGTATATTTGGTGCTGAGTCCATGAACCTCAGCTACTGCCAGGAGACTGAACAAAACATCGAAGATATCAAAGTCAGAACTAACCCCCAAAGTTCTGTAGAGCATGACTGGGTCCCACTGAGGCCCATTAGCAACAAAGGCTCCCCAGGGGCTGATTAGAGCAGAAAATTGTAATCCCTGGTTACAGGTAGGCAAAGGCAATGTGCAGGTGGCTCTGATGCCACATAAACCCTTCATGTGTTTGATCAAGGAAAATGGCCAAGCACGGACAGCGAACCCCTGGAAAGGGAGATTCTTTCCCCCATGCATTGCCCAGGGCTCTTCCTGGGGTCAGTGTGCGGGTGAGGGTGTGCAATGGCGAGTGCAGGACAAACACACAACACCTCTCAGGGTCCCCTGAAGGGTGAGGGGGAGCAAGGCCCCGGTGTCTCCTGGTAGGCCTCGGTGGCAGAGACAACAGCCATAGCCAAGAGGACAAAGCCCTCAGTTCTGTTGGGGCCCTTCAGCCTTGGCAGCACCCTTGGTCATCTCCACCACAGGCCATCCTATGCTGTCCCACACCTGCGCCTGTGTCCCTGCAGACTGTAGACACCCAACCTGCTTCCCCACCTTGCTCTCACCCCGAGATCTCCCTCCCTTCACTGATGTCTCTCCATCCTCACTGGCTATTCCTTGAAACACAAAGCCAAGGGCTGATCACAGACTCCCTCTGGGTGGCCTGCTCCACCACAGCACTACCCTTCAAGTGATATTTCTTCATCCTAATGTCCAGTCTGAAGTTCTCAAGCTGCAGGCTGGGGCTGCTTCTTTTTTTCGTACTGCTTCCCAGTACCAAGAAAAGCTCCTGGCAGCTTCCAGATGGGACAGTAGTGCTGAGTTGAGGGGGATAATAACTCCCCCTTCTCTGGGTGGCCACCTTCCTCCTAATGGAACCCTGTAGGCATCTGGCCTTATTTGCAGTGAGCGTTCACCACTGGCTTGTATGGCATCCCTTGTAACACCCAGGCACTTCTCCTGAGGCCACTCTTTAGGTGTTCGGATCCCAACCTGTCCTGATGCACAGGGTTATTCTTCCCCATGGGCAGGACTTGCCACTTCTCTTTGTAAAACTTCATGAGGTTTCTGTTGGCTGAATCCCTTAGTTTCTCAAGGTCCCCAGACTGAAGCTCCTTGTGTCAGCTGTTAATGTGTGTGTGTAGATGGTTCACCCCGACTTGTGGTGCCTCTAACAAGACAACAGAATGAGGTATTGCAGGTCACTTCAAGGACTAGTTTAATGGAACTAGGAGGTACTGGTTGAATGGAATTGCTCACCTAGGTAGGAATTACTATGGCAACCATCTCAGAAATGCCAAGTGAGCATACAAAGCAATCACAACCAAAGCCTATGGGGAAGGGGTAAAGAGAGGTGCGCTGTTTGTCTGGAAGGGTATGAGGATAGTAAGAGAGTAGAACTTGGAAGGGGTAAGGGAGAGAAAAAGAGAATAAAAGGTGAAGCAAAGGAGTGATCAGGGCTGTTCAAAGGTACCAGCCAAGCAGCTCTGCTTCTGAACATCTCTGACTGGAGCAGGACAGGAAAGCTACTTGATCTGATCATACGTGTGTTTGACTTACTTCCATGGTCAGGAGAACTGAGTGCTTTCCCTACCATCAAAGAGAGAAGACCCTTGGTGGAAGGAATGCAATAATGTTGGAGGCTGGATGGGACTTCATGTGGCCACTAGCCCAACCTTGTGCTCACTGCAGGGTCAGCCCTGCAGGCCTGTTTTCATTGCATGAAATCAAGTGTCTTCCCTGAATTACATAAGCTATTTGCAATGTCTGGATTTGCATAGGTCTGAGCTCCTTAGTGAGTGGAGCTCTGGGGGTAGCAGGCATCAAGTGTCCTTTCAGATGGCGAAGGAGATTCTCCACCTGGTTCCCATCTGATGCTCTAGAAGGATGTGGGTCTCCTAGTTGTTCCATTAGAGCAAGAAGACAATTGCACATGTGTTGGACCACCTCTGTCCTTTCAGAAGTCCAAGGGGGTGTGAGTGTGTAGAGCTGACTCCCTCCCTCCATCTCCATTGATTACAGTGAGAGCTGAGACAAGGAGCTCGTATACAGACACCCACTGTGTGCATCCCAAAACTTGGGCAAGGGGAAACCTCCTGTGAGCTTGTGGAGTGCATGGGAGGGAACTGAATCCCACACTGTCCCAGGGGATTCTCAATGGGCAATAGATGTATTGATTAATTCCTCTAAATAAGTCCTTGAAGCACGAATAAATGAACTCCCTTCTCGTCCCTGTGCAGGTGTCCTGTCTTCTTATGAGATGGGAGCAAGGCTTTCTGGAGTGGGACATTTCCACCTGTCTTAGATAACCATCCTCTGATGAGACCAACTGCAATGCTGGACTCAGTCTCACTCCACTGCTTACAGAGGGACCATCAGTGATTATTTTAGTCTACTTCAATGGACATTTCCCAGGGGTGACCCTGCTGCCTTTCAGGAACTGTCAGCCCTGGAGCCCCAGGAACACCTTGAGGGTGCACAGGGGAAAGAAAATGTCACATCTTCAGCTGGGCCTCTGCTCCTGAGCTGGGCCTGGCTCCTGGGACTGCAGGAGCCCATGGCAACCTGGCAGATGCTGCACAGACACAGCTCTGTCCAGGAGCAGCTCCTCTTAAAGGAGCAGCAAGACTCAGGGCACTGCCTGCAGGCTCCAGGATGAGATGAGCGACTCAGAGGTTAAAGACAGTTGGGAATGGGAGGACTGCTGAGAGCTCACTGCAGGGAGGAATCTTCACAGCCCTTCACACAGTAAGTCTCTGGCTGCAGGGCAACGCTGCTGCGGTTCCTGGAGGGTTCTTCTGAAGCTGGCACCTTCCACAGCTGATAGGGTCTGTCAGGATGGCTCTGCCAGCTTCTCCTGTTTGGTGCAGGTGGTGCTTTAGAGCAGGGATTCCCAGACACACCATCACAGGGGCAGGGCATCGCGGCTGCCTTCTCCCAGGGACGGTGCAGGGTTGTGAAGCCAGGGAGTGCACCCAGGACTGCACCGGGACTAGTTCAGAGCAGTGTCCCTACACCCCAGGGTGCTGTGTGCCTGGGGCAGAGACTCTGCCTCCTGCGAGGGTCAGCACTCAGCCTGCCTGGGGACCTTCCCACAGCGCTGCAGGGAGAAGCTCTGGGTGGAAGGAGCGACCCCTGGCAGGGCAGGTTCATTTTCCAGTTTAGAGGGTGCTCTGTGGGTCAGGGCTGCCCACAGCTCTAGCTCACCCCCAGAACATTTTCTGAAGGAGCCTTTTCAAGAGGACAGCCAAGGCAGTGTTTACCTCAAAGATTAGGAGCTTTCCTGAATGTCTGTTTTCAGTTTCCTGCTGTTTCTGGGGGGGAGGGAGGGTGTGGAAAAGGAGCTGTCAGATTTGGACGAGAGACTGACACTCTTAGTCCTTTATACTGAGAGATCAGGAGTGTCGCGGTCCGCGGGAGTGACGGGAATGAATCATACGCATTCACAGAATGCAGGTTCAATTCCATCTTTATTCAGCAATTTGCCTATTTTATAAGTACAAGTATTCGGCGCTCTGGCCCTTGATTTGTGGTTTATACAGATTATGTCACAGGTAGCCAATCATTGCACCGATCACGCACACAGCGGTCATGCCTTGTACCTTGCTGCTTGTTTAGCAAAGCTGTCTAGCCCTTAACCTTGGTTCCCACTGGCTTCTGCTAGTTTATCTGTACTTTCTCAGGATGTATCATTCCCAGCTGCACCAGTGTCCTTGGTAAACTACTTCAAAGCACATAGCAGCAGCTACAGTCTGAGGCCTAAGGCTTCAGCAAATTTAGCTACTTATGCTAAGCAAGTTGTGCTAAGCAACTAATCCTAAACAGTGTAGTTCCATACTCTATATTTCATATAGATTATTGTTCTGAAGTACCGCAAGGGCCCCAACACTTCCCCCTCTTCTTTCAAATAATAGATCAACCATTTTCTGTACCCGAGCTAGGATGCATTGTAGTATACAAGGCCCACAAATCAATAGGAACATACCCACGATACCTATGGTAATCAGTTGTTTTAATCCTGCTGCCAACCAGGGCCCGATCCCCAGCCCCCGAAGCCACCCGTCAATCCCAAGGCCATTCTCCTGCTTCAGCTTATATAGCCCATTCTGAATGTTTCGTATACGCGCGTGGATTGATTGTGAATGGTCGGTAAGATTGAGACAACACATCCCCTCAAACTCGTCACACCCATGTCCATGAGCTAAGAGCAAGAAATCTATAGCGGCCCTATTTTGTAACACAGCGTGGTTTATGCTCAGCGCATCCTGAGACATCTCATCTAGTACTCGTGATGTAATATTTAACTCATTTTTGGTCCAACAAGCCAATTGCTCTGCCAATTTCATCGCCTTAAGCCCAGCGGCTCCCGGCAGTAGCGTAGCAGTCGCCAGCTGCCGGAAGCCTGACCAAAATACGGGATCGCCAATGTCCTTGCACTCTAGCTCATGCACACTCCTTCTGCCCCGCCCGCGCTTCATCAAGACCAAGTTCTGCAGTTGGGTGAGATTGGGGTGGAACAGACTCAATCTCCCCAGGTAGCACGGGCCTCCACGCAGGATGCGTGGCACGCCATTCCAGGCCCTATCCCCGCATATCAGAAATATACCAGGCGGCAGCGCTTTCGCTGTTATGTGGTTTGTTGCGTTGCAGTTCGTATACACCTGGCCATGCACGTCACCGCTGCTTAAGGCGGAATTCAAGGTTACCCATTTTGATGACCGCTCAGTGAGCATCCCCACAGGGGGAAGGAAACTGACATACCCGCCCGTATCTTTTTCTGAGGCGCTGGCGGCCATACAGCCGAAGAGATCCAACTCCTCAGGGTCTGAATTTAGGGTTTTGTTTAAGGCCAGGATAATACGACACTGCCACCTTCCATTACGTTGCCACTTATTTAACTCTGGGGCCATTCTGGTCTTATCGATGGCCGTGAAATTCAAGGTTGTCTTGTTACCAACATATGCCTTGAATTCCTCTGCCCTCCAGGTGGGGACACCGATTAAACATGTCCTAAAAGGGTCACCCACCTTGCCCATAGACAGACAGAACGATGTCTGGCCGGTCCTGTTTGCGATCGTAAGCCACACATTCTTCCTTGGAGTATGAAATGGGGGTAATACCGCACTCATACTGCTCAAACTAATTATGCTGCCTATAAGTGTGACTAGGACCGCTCTTCCACCAACCCCCCCAACACTCTTTTGTTCGTGCCCAGTCATTGCAGCACGCTCACAATCACAATCCCGTTCGTTCCGGGTGAGGCTGGTGCTTTGTTTTCGTCCTCTGTCAAGAGCTTCCAGTTCCTGCTGCTGGTCTTCAAGCGCAGGTAGTAGCTGACTCACGGGCTGTTTCCAGTGGGCAGTCGTCCGCAGGTCCAACGTTACTCTTCTTCAACCACGGTCGAACCCACTTCGCGGGTATCCACTCCGTACCAGTACCTGCAATGACACAAGCATACCCTCGGCCCCAAGTGAGTAATTCCACAGGCCCCTGCCATGAATGTGTTTGTGGTACCCATCGGGACACGAGCGTCTTAATAGGTCTCGTAGTCTGTGCATGGCGTGCCCCTGGGCTGATCAACTCCCCTTGGTCTATTTCAATGAGGTTGCGCCAATTTAACACATAACAGCTTTTTGCTACGATGTCATGGACGGGGAGAGATACCTCCCCCTCCTTTTTCAAAATAGCAAAAAGGCGTTTTAAATCCTGATGACGGCGCTCCACTATGGCCTGGCCAGTGGAATTATAGGGGACCCCCGTGGAATGTGTAATGTCCCAAGCTCTCATAAACTCAGCGCACGCGGCGCTCGTATAGGCAGGTCCATTGTCGGTTTTTATCTGAGCCGGCTTCCCCAGCGCGGCAAAGGCTTGCAGCCAATGCAGGCGGCAGGCAGTAAAGCGTGTGGAGGTTGCGGCAGTGGCCCAGGTCATTTTACTGAATGTATCGACTGATACATGGACAAAGCGCAGTCGCCCAAAGGCAGGGACTTCTGTGACATCGGTCTGCCATAACTGGCGAGGTTCTAACCCGCGTGGGTTTGTCCCTGTATCCTGCAGCGGGGGAATGTGTGCACAATCAGGGCACGCGGCCACTATGGCCCTGCTTTCTGCCCGGGATAAGTTGAACTCCTTTTGCAAAGATCTAGCTGACTGGTGAAAAAACGCATGAGATCGTTGTGCCAGCTGTAACCTAGTTTTTTCTTCACCGGCGGCTGAGACTTGGGCATCTATGCGCTGGTTGCCCTCCGCCAATATTCCCGGCAGTCCCGAATGACTACGGACGTGTGTGCACCAGAATGGCTGAACGCGAGAATTTAAATGGCCGCTTGCTTGTATCAACAACGCCTGAATCTTGGGGTTAGCGGTCTGCCCAATAAGAGCAGAGTGTAGTCGTTGTAACACACCCGCCACATATAGTGAATCAACTATAAGATTAAGAGGTTCTTCTGCAAAGTCCTTCAACGCAAGTACAGCTGCCATGAGTTCTAAAATTTGCACGGAGTGCTCGGGGGCACCTTGCATGATCTTTCGAGCCCATTCTCCTCGTACATTCACGTATTCGTATCCGTACTTCTTTGTTTTGCCGCTAGCGTCCGTAAAGACGGACTTCGCGTTGTGGATGGGGCCATCTGCCATTACCTTCCTTTCTTCAAGCATCAATTGCGTGTGCAGTAGTGGGTGCTTTGGATAATGATTGTCGAGGGGAACCCCACACGTCGCCAGGGCAAATGAAATGCTCTGTTGGGTCCATTCGGATACGAGATCCAAAGAAACCAGGGGCAGAATGATGCGTGAGGGCTCCTTTCCTGATATGATGCGGACGCGCTGTCTTGTTTTTAGTAACAGTTCTCCCACAGCATCTTTCCTGGGCATAATCGCTGTGCGTGGCCGGACTGGCGAAAACACCCACTCCAGGATCGTGAGCTGATTTGTCTCGTTTGTTTGACCAATTATGCCAACCACCTCCTGTTGTTTATTGTAGCACACTATGTCAATGGGTTTCATGGGGTCATAGCGATAGGCTTGTACATTTCCAAGCTTCCTCTCTATGTTAGCCATGACTTCCTGCACTGGAGGAGACAACGTTCTTGCTTCTCTGGGGTTCTTGCTATTCTTAAGTAAATTCACCAGCGGTTGAATTTCCTCATTGGTAATGCCGCAGTAAGTACGGATCCATTGAATGTCCCCAAGAAGTTTCTGTACATCGTTCAATGTTGCGATCTTCCGCGTGATCGAGGTTTTCATTGGGTAGACTCGGGTCTCGGTTATGACCATACCAAGATAGTTCCACGGTGCGTGTTGCTGGATCTTCTCAGGGGCGATGGTAAGACCCCAGGCCTGGAGTTGTTGACTCAATTCCCGTTGACTCTCTTCTAGCAGCGGGGTTTCTGTTGCGACTAATATGTCGTCCATGTAGTGGTATACTATAGCCTCGGGATGTCTCTGCCTCCAGGGTTCTAAGGCTCGGTCTACATACCATTGACATATCGTGGGGGAGTTTTTCATACCTTGGGGTAGAACGACCCACTGATAGCGTCTCGAAGGACCAGATCGATTTATCGTTGGCACTGAGAATGCAAAGCGTTTGTAGTCCTCCAGATGTAAGGGGATACTAAAGAAACAGTCTTTCAGATCAATTACTAGCAGACTCCATTCCCGCGGGAGCATGGTAGGTGATGGCAGTCCTGGTTGTAACGCTCCCATATCTTCCATTGTTGCGTTCACAGCTCGCAGATCGTGTAGCAGTCTCCATTTTCCTGACCTTTTCTGTATGGTAAAGATAGGTGTGTTCCATGGGCTGGTTGAAGGTTGAATATGTCCCAATTGTAGCTGTTCTTCTACCAATTTGTTAAGTTCCCTTAGCTTCTCCTTTTGCAGCGGCCACTGCTCGACCCACACTGGTTCGTCAGTCTTCCATGTAATTTTCAGCGTGGGCGGAGAAGTGTCAGCAGCGGCCATTACTAAAAAGGGCACGAGAGAACTAGGCCCCACTGAGACAGAAGGTCCCGGCCTAAGATCCAGAGAGGGGTATTCATTACGTATGGTGTTACCACGCCCAAATGACCTTCTTCGTCGCAGATCTTCACGGGTCTCGCACTTCTCCAGGTGGGGGCTGAACCACCAATCCCCTGTACTGCAGTGGTGCTATCCACTAGCGCCCAAGCGGCAGGCCAGGAGTCGCGAGGTACTATGGTGACGTCGGAACCGGTATCCATCATCATCTCGGCTTTTAGGTGATTCATTCCGTCTGGAGAGGTAATGATGACCTTTCGAATGGGTCTAGTCGAGGACACAGCAGTCGAGAACAAGGCCAGGGGCGTCCCCGTAGAGCCGAAACCTCCTCTTCTATCATCTCCGCTGGCCAGGGGGACCGCAGACTTGAAAAGGATCAATTGGGCAATTTTGCTTTTTGCTGGTATTGTAACTGGGGGACAGAAGACCTTCAGCATGATTTTTATAGGTCCACGGTAGTCGGCGTCGATGCATCCAGGGAGAACAAAAATTCCCTGTCTAAAGGCAGATGATCGTCCTATCAGTAAGGCTGACAGCCCCCCCCCCCAAGGGGCCACAAACGTCTGAATTTACCAAGTGGACCTGCTCAGTGGCAATGCTTACTGATTCTGCCAGGGCCAGATCGATTCCGGCGCTCCCTCTTGTGGCTGCATGGTGTTCGAAGAGGCAACCATGGGATATTTCTTCGCCGCGTCCCAGGCGCGGCTGTTCCAGTTTCCCGACAACGGGGTGCCGCTTTTCTTGCATTTTGAACGGCACTCACTTGTCCGATGCCCAAACTTGTCACAACGCTGGCAGATACGGTTGTCTTTAGCCAGTCGTCTGAGGGGGCAATGTTTCTTCCAGTGCCCAGGTTGTCCGCAGATGTAGCAGTTCTCTGTTTTGCGGCCGCCCCCTCCTTGTGTAGGGCCCTGTTTCATAGCTACAGCTAATGCAGTAGCATGGATCTTCGCTTTTTGTTTTTCTAGCTCCATGGGTGCTCGGGAGCAAATTTCCACCATTTGGAGCAAAGTCGCTCCTGGAGGCAAGGTGGCGAGCAGTTTTGTGCAGGTTGGATTGGCGTTCTGCGTAGCGATCTCCTTAACCATTATTGTTTTCATATCCTGTGGCACGTTCGGGGCTGCATCAACGGCTTCCTTAAGTTTGTCCACGAACTGCAGGAACGGTTGGTCTTCCGCCTGCCTTATTGACAGGTAAGGCGGATTAGCTTTCCCTATTTGGGGCAGTGCGGCGAATGCCTCTAAGGCAGCGTTTTTTGACTGCATCAGGACTCGGGGATGCAGTGCCGCCTGTCGAGCGGGGTCTCTAAAAGCTCCGTTGCCCATCAGCATGTCCAAAGATGTCATACGTAACGGGTCATCTGCCGGTAAGTCCAAATTAGATAATTGGCATTGACCAAGCAGTTCCTGCCACTTATTCAGAAACACCAGCAAAGAGGTGGGCCCCAAAATCAGTTCGGCAAGGGCGCGGATGTCGCTCGGCACCAGGTTTTGATATTTTACCAGTGCTCTCAGCTGCGCTTGCGCTTGATGGTTGTTTATCCCGTACTGCATTACCAGCTGTTGCAGCTTTGTTACCACTTGCCAATCCAGAGGCTCCCACCTCGTCTGTCCCTGACCTGTGGTCACGACCGGGGCTACTATAGGGAAAAACTGCATGTCCCCAACCAGTTCAGCATTCTGAATGATCCCGCGCCACCTTTTTGCCATATCAAAGTCAGGGTCCCTAGGTGGTAGGGCTTTCTCCGGTGCTCTCGGTAAACAGTCCAAAATCATTCGATACTCTTTCTGTGTTAAAGGGTTTTTTTTCCAGGCTTGCAGATGTTGCTCCGCCTCCTCAAGGGACCACGTCCCTTTGAGTACGTTGGTAATCACCCAGTCTCTGGGGGCGATCTCTTGGTTCTCCTGGGATCCGCCGGCAGGATCCCCGGAGAACCGTTCCTCAACCGCCTTCAGGCCGTCCACAATAGCCTGATGTGCCTTCTTATACGCCTCCCTCACATGCGCCTTTTTCGACCCCCTATCCAACCTCCTCATTTCCTCCTTTGCTGTGTCAGAGGCTTGGACCCAGACTGGCCCTCTGACAGTAGATGCAGCTCTACAGGTCTCAGGCTGCAGGGAGTGCTTGGGGCCTCTCCGGGAGGCCTGGGCTGGCAGCCAGCTCTCCTGCAGGAGGTGTGCTGCTGTTGACGAGTTGTGTCGTCAGGTAAGGGAGTTACGGGAGGAGGTCAGTAGGCTGCGCAGCATCCGAGAAGCAGAGCAAGAGATAGACAGGGTATTCTCGGAGACTGTGCAGCTTCGGGAGTCCCAACCCCCTGCAGCAGTGGAGTTGCCAGAGGGCTCTGTGCCGTGTGAAATGGTACATCATAACATCATAGAAGAAGGCTGGAAACTGGTCACTGCTCGTGGGAGGAGAAAGGCTCCTACTCCTCCTGAAGACCTGAAGCTGAAGAACAGGTTTAGTGCCCTCCAGGATGAGGAGGAGATGGGCATGGCTGCCAGGGAAGTAACCGGGACAACAGACCCTGTGCCCTACCGGAACACCCGGAAAAAGCAGCGGGTGATTGTTGTGGGGGACTCCCTGCTACAGGGGACGGAGGCATCTATCTGCCGACCTGACCTCTTGTCTAGAGAGGTTTGTGGCCTGCCGGGGGCTCGTGTGAGAGATGTCATGCAAAGACTGCCAAGGCTCGTCCATTCTTCGGACTATTACCCACTGCTGCTCTTCCATGTGGGTGCCAATGACACCAAGGGCAAACTGCAGACCATCAAGCAGGATTTCAGAGCTCTGGGGATGGTGGTCAAGGGTCTGGGAGCCCAGGTCATCTTCTCCTCAATCCTGCCAGTGAGGGGGATGGATGAGAGGAGGAGGAGACGGACTTTCCAGGTTAACGACTGGCTGCGCCGCTGGTGTTGGCAACAGGGTTTTGGTTTCTATGACCATGGGACCCTGTTTGAAGATCGACAACTGATGGCGAGAGATGGGATCCACCTCACGAGGCGGGGCACGCGGGTCTTTGCCAACAGGTTGGCCAACCTGGTAAGGAGGGCTTTAAACTAGGAAAGATGGGGGAAGGGGAGACTTATAGTGACAGGGTAGTTGGCAAAAGACTGCTCAAGTCAGGATGCCTCCAACAGGTGAATGCAGCCAGGGAAGTGCGCATGGGATGTGGCTATGGAGGACCCTCTTGTATCCCTCCTGGGAAACCTGCATGCTCGATCACCTCCCTGAAATGCCTGTACACCAATGCACGCAGCTTGGGGAACAAACAGGAAGAACTAGAGATGCGTGTGCGGTCGCAGGGCCATGATCTCATTGCCATTACAGAGACATGGTGGGATAGCTCGCATGACTGGAGTGCTGTCATGGATGGCTACGTACTTTTTAGGAAAGACAGGCCAGGAAAGCGAGGTGGTGGAGTTGCTCTTTATGTGAGAGAGCAACTGGAATGTATTGAGCTGTGCCTAGGGGTGGATGAAGAGCGAGTCGAGAGCTTATGGGTAAGGATCAAAGGGCAGGCTAATAGAGGTGACACTGTTGTGGGTGTTTACTACAGGCCACCTGATCAGGATGAGGAAGTGGATGAGGCCTTCTACAGACAGCTGGAAGTAGCCTCACAATCCCAGGCCCTGGTTCTCATGGGGGACTTCAACAACCCCGATATCTGCTGGAAAGACAACACAGCTAGGCACAAAGAGTCCTGGAGATTCCTGCAGAGCATTGGTGACAACTTCTTGACCCAGGTGGTGGAGGAGCCAACAAGGAGAGGTGTGCTGCTGGACCTCGTACTAACAAACAAAGAAGGACTGGTGGAAGATGTGAAGGTTGGGGGCTGCCTTGGCTGCAGTGACCATGAGATGGTGGAGTTCAGGATCCTGCGAGGAGGCAGCAGGGCACCAAGTAGGATCGCAACCCTGGACTTCAGGAGAGCAAACTTTGTGCTCTTCAGGGACCTACTTGGAGGAATCCCATGGGTGAGGGCCCTGGAAGGAAGGAGTGTTCAAGAGAGTTGGTTAATATTCAAACATCACTTCCTCCAGGCTCAAGAGCGGTGCATCGCTATGAGTAGGAAGTCAAGCAAAGGAGGTAGGAGACCTGCATGGATGAGCAAGGAGCTCCTGGCAAAACTCAACCAGAAGAAGGAAGTATACAGAAAGTGGAAAGGGGGACAGGCCACTTGGGATGAATATAGGAATGTTGTCAGAGTATGCAGGGATGCGACGAGGAAGGCTAAGGCCCGTTTGGAATTAAATCTGGCTAGAGATGTCAAGGACAACAAGAAGGGCTTCTTCAAATACATCAGCAGCAAGAGGAAGACTAGGGAAAATGTGGGCCCTTTGCTGAATGGAGTGGGTGCCCTGGTGACAAAGGATGCAGAGAAGGCAGAGTTACTGAATGCCTTCTTTGCTTCAGTCTTTACTGCTCAGGCCAGCCCTCAGGAGCCCCAGACCCTGGAGGCAAGAGAGAAAGTCTGGAGAGAGGAAGACTTTCCCTTGGTGGAGGAGGAGTGGGTTAGAGATCATTTAAGCAAACTTGACACCCACAAATCCATGGGCCCTGATGGGATGCACCCACGAGTGCTGAGGGAGCTGGCGGATGTTATTGCTAAGCCACTCTCCATCATCTTTGAAAGGTCATGGAGAACAGGAGAGGTGCCCGAGGACTGGAAGAAAGCCAATGTCACCCCAGTCTTCAAAAAGGGCAAGAAGGAGGACCCAGGGAACTACAGGCCAGTCAGCCTCACCTCCATCCCTGGAAAGGTGATGGAGCAGCTCATCCTGGAAGCCATCTCCACGCATGTGGAGGAAAAGAAGGTGATCAGGAGTAGTCAGCATGGCTTCACCAAGGGGAAATCATGCCTAACCAATCTGATAGCCTTCTATGATGGAATGACTGGCTGGGTAGATGAGGGGAGAGCAGTGGATGTTGTCTACCTAGACTTCAGCAAGGCTTTTGACACTGTCTCCCATAGCATCCTCATAGACAAGCTCAGGAAGTGTGGGTTAGATGAGTGGACAGTGAGGTGGATTGAGACCTGGCTGAATGGCAGAGCTCAGAGAGTTGTGATCAGTGGTACAGAGTCTAGTTGGAGGCCTGTAGCTAGCGGTGTCCCCCAGGGGTCAGTACTGGGTCCAGTCTTGTTCAACTTCTTCATCAATGACCTGGATGAAGGCACAGAGTGCACACTCAGCAAGTTTGCTGATGATACAAAACTGGGAGGAGTGGCCGATACGCCAGAGGGCTGTGCTGCCATTCAAAGAGACTTGGACAGGCTGGAGAGGTGGGCAGAGAGGAACCTCATGAAATTCAACAAAGGGAAGTGCAGGGTCCTGCACCTGGGGAGGAATAACCCCATGCAGCAGTACAGGTTGGGGGTTGACCTGCTGGAAAGCAGCTCTGCTGAGAAGGACCTGGGAGTGCTGGTGGACACCAAGTTAAGTATGAGGCAGCAATGTGCCCTTGTGGCCAAGAAGGCCAATGGTATCCTGGGCTGCATCAGAAAGAGTGTTGCCAGCAGGTCGAGGGAGGTGATTCTCCCCCTCTACTCAGCCCTGGTGAGGCCACATCTGGAGTACTGCGTCCAGTTCTGGGCTCCCCAGTACAAGAGGGATGTGGCACTACTGGAGCAAGTCCAGCGAAGGGCCACAAAGATGATTAGGGGACTGGAGCATCTCTCTTATGAGGAAAGGCTGAGAGAGCTTGGCCTGTTTAGCTTGGAGAAGAGAAGGCTGAGAGGAGATCTTATCAATGTGTATAAGTATCTGAAGGGAGGGTGTCGAGAGGATGGGGCCAGACTCTTTTCAGTGGTGCCGAGCGACAGGACGCGAGGCAATGGGCACAAACTGAAACACAGACACTTCCATCTTAACATGAGGAAAAACTTTTTCACTGTGAGGGTGACAGAGCACTGGAACAGGTTGCCCCGAGAGGTGGTGGAGTCTCCTTCTCTGGAGATATTCAAAAGCCGCCTGGATGCAATCCTGTGCAATGTGCTCTAGGTGACCCTGGTGGAGCAGGGGGGTTGGACTAGATGATCTCCAGAGGTCCCTTCCAACCTCAGTGATTCTGTGATTCTGTGAACAGTTCCTCCATTTTTTTTGAATATTCAGTCAGATCAACGCTTTTCTCCTCAGGTAAAGGCACAGTGGCCGGATCCACTTCCATAGGGGGAGCGGACGGCTGCGGGGGGGCGGCAAAGGCATCAGCAACGTCCCCTTTCTTGTACGGTGGCAAGTCCTCATATCCTGTGCCAGTCCCCCAAGCCTCCCGCTCTAGCTTAGAGAGAGGTGCCGCACACGGCAGGGAGGGCTCATCTGTCACCGAGGGCCCCCCCGCGGATGGTGTATCAAAGACGGGCACCGCGCACTCCGCTCCGGGCACCGCGCACTCTGCTCCGGGTACCGCGCACTCCGCTCCGGGCACCGCGCACTCCGCTCCTTCCGCGCACTCACTCCCCGGCGAAAGTGCCGCTGCAGAGGGCTCCACTTGCAGCGCCCTCCGTATGGCAGCAGTCGCCTGTGCCTCCCCGTGCAGCTGTTCGATCATGAGCCGCACGTCTCGGTATATTTTGGCCAGACGCCTGGCCTCTTTTTCTCCGTTCTGGATGGATTCCCACAGTTCCTTTCCGACCTTCTTCCAGGTTACCGCGCTAAAGACCTGGCTGGACTCCCGTAACAAACCGCGCCGCCTTCCCCACAACAGCAAGTCCACCAGCGCCTGGCGCTCCACCTGGCGCTCTGTTTGTGCTGCCACTTGTAACAATTTTTCTAACGTGGCCTTTTCTACCGCTGATACAGCGTTTCCCATACCGCCCGCCGCCTCACAAGGGCGCCTGACTCACCGGTCAGAAGAGTTGCGTAGCTACGACTTTTCTTTTCCCGTCTTCTTTCAGACGGCCAGGCTCGTTTTCCCCGGGCACGAGCCTCCCGGGCGGTATCCACTCCCGTTACTCGAACTCTTAGCAAAGCCAGCTTCTCCTCTGCAGTATCACGTCGGGGTCGCCAGATGTCACAGTCCGCGGGAGTGACGGGAATGAATCATACGCATTCACAGAATGCAGGTTCAATTCCATCTTTATTCAGCAATTTGCTTATTTTATAAGTACAAGTATTCGGCGCTCTGGCCCTTGATTTGTGGTTCATACAGATTATGTCACAGGTAGCCAATCATTGCACCGATCACGCACACAGCGGTCATGCCTTGTACCTTGCTGCTTGTTTGGCAAAGCTGTCTAGCCCTTAACCTTGGTTCCCACTGGCTTCTGCTAGTTTATCTGTACTTTCTCAGGATGTATCATTCCCAGCTGCACCAGTGTCCTTGGTAAACTACTTCAAAGCACATAGCAGCGGCTACAGCCTGAGGCCTAAGGCTTCAGCAAATTTAGCTACTCATGCTAAGCAAGTTGTGCTAAGCAACTAATCCTAAACAGTGTAGTTCCACAATCTATATTTCATATAGATTGTTGTTCTGAAGTACCGCAAGGGCCCCAACAATTAGGGGACTGGAACATCTCTCTTATGAGGAAAGACTGAGAGAGCTGGGCCTGTTTAGCCTGGAGAAGAGAAGGCTGAGAGGAGATCTTATCAACGTGTACAAGTATCTGAAGGGAGGGTGTAAAGGGGATGGGACCAGACACTTTTCAGTGATGCCCAGTGACAGGACGCGAGGCAACGGGCACAAAATGAAATACAGACACTTCCATCTGAACATGAGGAAATACTTTTTCACTGTGAGGGTGACAGAGCACTGGAACAGGTTGCCCCGAGAGGTTGTGGAGTCTCCTTCTCTGGAGATATTCAAAACGCGCCTGGATGCAATCCTGTGCAATATGCTCTAGGTGACCCTGCTTGAGCAGGGGGGTTGGACTAGATGATCTCCAGAGGTCCCTTCCAACCTCAACCATTCTGTGATTCTGTGATGATAAATTCCTTGTGCAGCCTTAGGAGCCCTTTACTTAAATTAAGGTAGAGTTTAGACAAGACTCTTAAATAATCCCTTTATAACTGGTTGGTGGGTGTGTATGATTTTTTTTCTTTTGTTTGTTTGTTTGTTTGTTTGTTTTATGCTGGCAGAGCTTCCAAACCAAGTAAGCAGATCCCATCTTTTCTGGATAAGCCCCGTTCCATTGCTTATATCAAGGCAGCTTCTTTTCCGGACCTTCTCTAGAAAATTGGAGGTATGTAACTTGGGAAGGTGTCTTGAACTGTGCCCTGCAGAGAGGTCAGGTTAAACTGGTTTGCTGACAAACCATTTTCTTCTGTATCCTGCAGTTTGTAAGAATGTCATGTGTATACATTTACTATTGTCCCAGAGAGTGTTTTTTTTTAATTCTGTTTGTTATTTAAATAATAGTTCACAAGTACTTCTTTTACATGTCTGACATGATTATGTAGACATATGAGTTTTGTAATTATTTCTGAGTAGGTGCTGGAATTAGGGGCCTAATTTGGTCCAGTGTGGAGTCTGGACATTAAACCCCTAGCAGCTGCCTTGCTTCTGTGCTCATGAACTTTCACATGATATTTGCAAGGCCTGTTTGTCAGAGTTGGGCTTCCTGCTCAGCAGTGAGTGTTAGGAAGCTGTCTGCACTGTCCCCCCTAAACTGGCAGCCCCCTACATGTAATTGTCCTTGAAAGTTGACTCGTGCTTTTTCTCTTAACACTTTGCCTTCCTTAAGCACGCTTGGATGCCAGCAGCCATATTGCAGCCAGTCAAACGCACACCACAGTGTTCCGATTGCCTGACTCCAGTGTTGTCCTCTGTTTCCCCTTGTCTTGTCAGCTCAGCTCCCTTTGAAGCTCAGCACCTTCAAGACCTTCCAGGCTCCTGTCCTAGGTGCCTTGGTGTGGGCAATGCCTGCTGTGGCTGGCTGAAACCTCAGCGTTGAGAGGGCTGCAGCCTGGTGCGGCACAAGAGGCGTTTGCTGTTCTTGTGTTCGTTCCTGAGCTGCTTTCTTGCGTTTGCTAGTCCTCGGGTTTTCTGTCCGCTTCCTCTCTTTCCCCTGTTACCGCTGAAGGGCGAGCAGATTGAAACAACCCTGCCCTTCAAAGTTAGGACTCCGAAGCAAGGAACCAGGCTGCTGTGGCTCACTGAGCAGCAAACAGAGGGAGCCAGTGATCCTGTGCTCTGAAACACTCCTGCTGTTTCCGGGCTCTAACTTAACAGGCTTTGACAAGCCTTGTTTAGCTACCTGCTGCTCAAAGGTTCGTGTGCTCATTCCTATGTCTCATGAGCCCTTTCCGCTGTAACTGTGTTTTTTCAGGCCACGGTGAGAGGGGTCCTTGCTGCATTTGAGGAAGGCAAGCCGGAGGAGACCGTGAGCAGTGCTTTTAACCTCACTGCCACCCCTAAGGACGTCCAGGCACTAAGGAAGCTTTGCTGGCTCTGGGATGAGGTAACATTTGCTGCAGAGTAGTGGTGTTGTCATCCGGTGTATATTGAAAAATACCTCTTGGCCATGTATGTGAGTTTTCTTTTCAAATTCTTTACCGACCCCCCACTGCACATCTCAGAAGTATCTGGGTTCGGGCTCCGATTTTCAGCCTTGAAGGGTGCAGTATTTCTGAAAACACCTGTACTTCTTGTCTGGTGCTGCTTCCCAGAGTTGGTCAAACTTAAGCCCAGATTAATTGGAACGGATGACAAGTGTTTCTAGGAAACTCTGTAGAAAGTAACCATGCACAAAAGTCTGGGAACAAAAGCTGCCACTGGAGTTCTCTCGGGCAGCTGCCTGCTCCAGTTTTGCCAGCAGATAAGTGTTTCAAAGCTTTTTTCACACTTGCTTTTCCTTGCTCTTACATGTGCCACTTTATATTGGCCCTGCAGAAGGAGGAAGGACCCGAGGAAGGCTGTAAGCTGTAAATGATTTACTGCTATCATGCAGAGCAATTGAAGTACTGTTAAAATCTACCATAATTTCTTTCTAGTATCTGACTATGATCTTTAGAATTTCTTTTTTTCTCCTACAAAAGTGGATTTTTGACTGCATTCAGCAGGAGGGAAGAATGAACCTAAGTGCAGTGTGTGATTGTGAATTCTCAAGCACTTGTTCTTAAATATCTATCCAAAGGGAACGTTTTAACTTTTTTTTTTAAAAAAAAGGTTTTCGGAACCTGGCTAAGCGCAAACCAGCGCATGACGTGAAGGTGAGGGAAGATCTTGGGGTGTTCAGTGATTCAGAGAAAGTAAGTATTCATTTATCTTACTCTTTCTGTGTAAGTAATATATTTCACCCAGCAAATTAATAGTGTTAATTTCGCTGAAATAACTTCTTCCAAAGAATGCCACAGTCCAAGAAAACTTATTTTTTCTTTCTAATTATAACTTAGAGATTGATAGGTATGACCATACTAGAGGCATCCTCTGAGCAGGGAGGACCTATCTTCTTCCTCAGAAAATGTGAAATAGCAGTGAGAAATTGGTATATACACCTTGTGCTGCATTCTCTGAATTGCCTTTTTGTGATTTTTGAATGGACGCTGTTTACAAACAGCTGCTTGAGGACTTGTTCTTTCACTCTAAAACTTATCAAAATGATGGCTGTGGTTGAAATATGCCAAAAGACTGCCTGATGCCTTCCATCGTATAGGCACAACCGGCTTTTAATCTGTTGTGATTTGCTCCTCAGTTACTAAATCTTGTTGTTCCTCATGCACGAAGGAAACAATGATGTGTGCTTGGGCAGTGTGGTTAGCCTGCAGGCTAAAAAGGTGCTGTACAGCTTCCTGTGCTTGTCCCTGTGACTGAGGTTTGGATTGCCGTTTGCCTGTTTTTCCTTGACATCTCATCACCTCCCAGAGAATCTCCTGGGTCTTGTAGTTTAGTCGCCTGTTAGAGGGAAATGTGTCCTAGAATCGTTTTCATAAATGGACTTAAGCTCCCTTGTGAACTGCTCCCTTCACTGAGAGCCACTTCCAGAATTTCCTTTTCATGGATCTGAAGCCTCCTCAAATCCAGGCTGCATTTAGTGATGGCAACTCTGTGTGTATTTGTTCCTGTGCCAGCATTACCCGTGAGCGTAACTGGTTCTCTGTCCCTAGAGCAGCTTTTGTTATTTCTACCAACCATGTTTCCTCTGTCTTCATTTTGCGCCGTTAAATTAAATTCTCTCTGCTGGGTGCTTCCTGTGGGTACTGCTGCCCTGTTCTTTGAGAACTCTGGGATAAAAAGCAAAGATAGATTCATGTATTTCAGGAATCCCTGTGGATGTTGTGCTTTTTGCTTTGCTAATCTCTTTTTCTTTTCTTTTTTATAACATGTCCTGGTCCATGAATCAACATGTTAACAGAGAGGCAAAGTAGGCCATGAACTAAATTTAAAAGTACTGGTTTTCTTCTTGTATTAAAATATGCATCCATTTTCTCATTTCTTTTTAGACTGACAGATACAGGCCTAAAATAGAATGGGCCTCTTGTGAAAACAAGTAGACCTTTATGGTTGGATTCCAGTGATCCTTCCTTGCTTTCTGCATCGTAGAACTGCATGCTAATCTTTTGTGTACATGCAGAGCCTTGATAAAGCTACTGTGTAGGCACCAAGTGTGCGCATGTCAGATTTTCTGCGTGTTTGTGGCTGATCCTTCTTGTTTCTTGTAATAAGGAAAACCTTGAGGTGTACTCCCAAGGAGGGAAGAACCAGAAAGAAACTTAAAGAACTGATGATGAGATCGCTGACACTCAAGATGGCAGTGCAGGTTAGTTCTGGCTTTCAATTTTCTTTACTGTGTTTTGGCCAAAAGTCTCCTCTGAAGCAACTGAAAGAAGCTGAACCACTGGCCATTTTTTATCTATTCACATTTCTGTATAGCCTTAGAGCTTACAAGCCATAGTCAGGGACTCCAGGGCCCTGCTAGTAAGCTCAGGGCAGAGAAGTCAGCAAACAAAACCAGACCTTTTCCCAAATGCTTATAACCGAGCACAAGAGAAAAGGCAAGAGATGACTGTCGAGAGGTGGGAATCCAAGGAAATGTGCAGTCCTACTCTGAATGATGAGCACTGCTCTCACTGCAGCAGTAACCTGACAGTTTTCATGGGTTTTGAGCAGCCCAGCAAGAATTTTCAGGAGGTAAGGAAGACTGCCAGGTGCATATGAAAACCTTCTCCCAAGCGTGAAGATGGCAGGTGAGAAGAGAACATGCTTCTGCATTTTTGTATTGAGGGGTTAGTCAGTGAGAGGTGCTGTCAGGGCCAGGTCAGAATTCAGAGCTGTTTTCTGGGCAGCCAGTGGGAAATAATGTAGGAAGGAGGTAATTTGTGAAAGGCCTTAGCAACTCTGTTTGCTGTGAGAGAAGAAACTTGAAGGGTGTCAGGAGAATGTTCTTCGTGATGAAGGGAATAACTTCAGAAGATGATCTTTAGAGCAACTTTCTGAATGGATGTGAGTGGGGCAAGGCTGTATTTCAGGACAGAAGAGGACGTTGCAGTAGTTGAGCTGATCATGCCTTGAGGAAGAGATGTAATTATGCAACACCTCGTGAAGGCAGTACCTCGCCCATGTTCCGCAGCCTGTGCAAGACTTGAACGAGGGGAATAAAAACCTATAAAAAGGCTCAAGCCAAAACTTGTATGCATCATAATTATCATCCTGTATGCATCATAATTAATTGAAGCTCTCTCAGGAGCCCCCTTCTTGACCTGTCCTGCTGTTTTTGGTAACAGCAGTGAACATGAAGTTCAGGGGAAATCAGGGGGAACAGATTCACAAATACAGCTACTTTGCAAGGCTTTACAGTTACTTTGCAAGGCTCTGGCCTATCATATGCCAAAGTCAAGCTGCATATAAGTACCATGTACATTTTTTTTTTTTAACCTTCCCAACAAAGACAGAATTTTGCTCTCACAAGGAAGAACATGTAATGCAGTTTGAAATCAGATGCATGAGGAATACATATAATGGGCTGGAAACTTCACAGATCTCACAGTACCTTCTGGGGTAGACTTCACTTGATTTTTGATGTGACTTAGTGTGACCTAATGTTGTTTTCTTATTGCCTTTGAAATGCTTGCAGATGGAAACATGCAGTCTACAGCACTGATTCCCCATCCTCCGCTGATGATGATGAGCAACATTTTGCCCAGGAATCTACTGAAGAGGAGGAACAGCTGCCTGACTGTGGAGTGTTCTCCTCCCTGCTCCTGTACAGAGTCTAAATGGTGGCAATATTTAATCCATTGGCATAATATGTAAGTTGTTGGCACTGGTGGCTCTTAACTGGGCTCTCTACCATTGGACTTCTACAATTGATTCTTTAAGAGCAATTGGATTTCTTTGGAGAGGTTAGGCATAAACTCTAACTATTTTAATGTAAAATTCTACTGCCCCTCTGCTTTACAGTAGGCTATTCAGAAAGAAACCCCCCCATAACAGAAAATGTATAAATAGAGGCAAGGATGGGGTTTCTTTGCCTTCCTTTAACCTAGGACATGGGTTCTGTTGAATTTATCTTAGGTAAACTGAGGCATCAATACATTTGTGTGCTTGAAAAACTTCTGCCAATACTGAGCTTTTATAGTAGCAGTAAAAAGTCATTTCTTAAGAATTGTTAAAATGAAGCATATCTGTAGATTCAAAGTAGAGGGAATTCCTTGCCATAGTTAAAGGCTTAGTGTCTTGTGTGATAAAAGAAAAGTATACTCAAAAGGTGTCCTGGTTTAAAAAGGTGGTTTGGGGTGGGTTTTTTTTTGGTTTTGGGTCTTTTCTGTACAGGTCAGCTTGACTGATTTATAAGCAGGAAAGGTTTGTCTTTCGGAAGTCAATTGTAATTTGTTGCTTGAAAGACCAGCTCTTTTCTTTCATGGGCATAATATCTATAGATTTAAAGATTTAAATCTAAAGAGCTAAATATGCTGTTGGTCTGCAAAATTCAGCTCACAGTAGGATGAAATATAACTATATTCTTTGCTTTCAGTAATGTTAGAAATACTGCAAGTAATAAAGCATAAAACCTTCAAATGTTTTGTTGCTTTATTCACTTTGAAATTCTTTTCTAAACAACAATAGGCTAGCTTTTCTAGTTGGTATATAAGTATTAGCTGGAAATGCAGAATAACTTTTTCTTCCTCTCAGCTTTAGTCTCCTGAGTTTTTCCTCAGGTATTCCTGACCAATTCTGGGTGACAAAATCCAATTACTTACAACTTTTTAAAGAGGAATGAAAGGCTTTACTATCAAGTCTTACCTAGATCTAGAGATAGATTGGATCCATGGATGAGGATTGACCAGTGGACTGAGTTTAGTGAACTGTTAAAGATATGAAATGGAAATGGGAGGAGGCAGATGGGCTGCGGGGAAGCAGCAAAAGTTTGGGGAGAAGCTGCAAAGCTTTAGATAGTGGGACAGCATTAGTCATGCCATTTCATGATATAATTTGAAGGAATTGCAAGCATGGCTTCAGGTAGAGTCTCAAAGATGTCATTGTTTGAGGTAGTGCTTCTTGGTATGAATGTCTTTGAACTCTTTGAGGAGGCCTATATTAACAATTCTATCCTAAAAGCATTTCTGTCTCATCCTCTTTGGAAAAATGAGGTGGAAGCTTAGCACCCTGGCTACTGGACTATTCCATCAGAGAGTGACATGACTTCTCCGATCCTGAGGAAATGGAGGACTCTTTCCAGGGCCAGCACCGACCCCTGACATGGGGGCTTAGCCCTGAACTACTGGAGCCTTCTGTCGGAAAAGGGACCTGCCTTGATGCCAGAAATTGTTGATGTACTGGAATTTCAGTAGTTACTTTAGGAGGAATTTATCAACATTCTGTATGTTACATGCTTTGAAAGTGTTTGGTGATAAACACATCTAGTTAAGTTTTGTATTTCCATATTCAGGAAGACACCACCAGCTGGAGAGTAACCTGTTTCATCTTTTAAACACCTTCCTTTAAGGCCAACTCTCAGAAGTCTAGAAAGTGAAGGCTGTACTCCTCCTGAAGTCTGCTGATGGAAGTCGGTGTAGTTGTCTTCTCAGTGTTACTGAAACACAAGATGGAATTTAGCTGCCAAGTTTATAAGCTTTGGCCTTTATGAAGAAAGAGCTGACATTGTAGTTAAGGCACTGAAATGCTCAGCTGATTTCTATTGTGAACACTGTAACAACTATATTGTGCAATGTCAGACTGTGGGAAGGTATGTTTTTAGTGAACACATCTTGTATGCCTTTTCCATGTCAAACCTTGCATACAGTTGACTCGGGATATAAAAACCTAATTTGAAGTCACTGGAATTATTCTCCTAGGCAAAGTTATACATCTGTCTAATAAGCCTGTGTGTGCAGGAAGCGTGGGAAGGCTGGCTCAAAGTGAGTGTCTTGACTCAGCAAACATGAATGTCTTCAGTAGTGTGTTCTGCATAAGCAAATTTTAAGAGATTCAGGTAGGGTGCCGTCATGATAACAGTATCCAGTTACTTGGGAAAGCACACCATTTAGGTGCTTTGAGGGCACATAAATGAAAATGAAACTGGAAAAGGAAAAGGAAATGAAACTCAAAAATATACATATCCATCCATCTGAAGTTGCAAGCAAAAAACTTGGTGCCTATGCTGGGCAGTTCTGTAATAATGTTGTAAGCGTAGCTTCCAGTGAGACTCCAAAAGGCTCCCACCATACACGGACATGTGGAATATAAATGATAGCTAGTGCTGTCCTCTGGGCTTCCCGTGTGCTGGTGAAAAGGAATTTTGAATGAGAATATTGACCCATGTAGACTAGGCTGCTATGTAACTAATAACTATGTATCTAAGCAAACTAACACATATAAACACATGTAAACAGGATGTAAACTGAAAACTGTATCAACCAGATAGTACATAGAGGAAAAAGTGTCAGAACACACCTGCCAAGACAAAACAATTACTTAATAATAGGGTATAATTTCTACTTCGATTAAATTACAGACCTAGCTACACAGACAGAAATGGACCTTAACCTCTGCATGACTTCAGAGCTCCTGAGATGTAAGGTCACTCCTAAGTATCCTCACAGCTCGATTCATGTGCGGCTGTGCTTGAGAAAAGAAGCTGAGCCCTTCAGCAAGGTGGATGAGCCTGGGTGCACTGCTGCACCCCCGGGACTGCCGAGTTTTCAGGTCAGGATGGGCTTGTGCCCAAGTCAGTCTGGAGCACAAGGCAGGAAAGGTGAGGGCAGGCACTGTCCTGTTTGCCTGGTCATGAATCATAATTTCAAAAGGTCATTTTGTAAGAGGTGACCAGCCTTCAAGCTGTCTGAAGAGCTGCCCAGCTCACAGGCTGCTGCCTCATTTCCAGAGGCTCCTTCAGACCAGGTTTCTTGCTCAGAAACATCACAAGCCATTGCCTGTACGTGGTGCCTCAAGCACATTAGCACATGCTGCTGGTACATGTGGGCACTGACTAGACATTATTGGTAGATGACCACAGGGACAACCATAAGATAACCCAAATGGAGATCTTCCTCTTATGTGACAGATGAGCCCTCAACCATGTAACATGTCCAGATGCTGTAATACAGGGATGGGAAACAACAGAATGGATTACCTGCCTAAAAGTAAAAAGGAACAAAGCAGCACTGAGTCTGTTTATGCTTTTTCTCCTTAAGAAAAAGACACACATTTGCAGATAGAAGTGTTCTGAGAGTTGAAATGCTTTTAGTGCCTACAGTGCAGCATTGCAGGCTGCAGCATTGTCTGTGCTTGGTAAATGTACTCAGCTAAAGGAAATGTTTATATTAACTGACAGGTGTGTTATAATATTTCCTCCTCAGTACAATGACAGGAAAAAAAAAAAACAGATTTGTTTGCGCAAAAAATCCTTTGTTGCATTACACCATTATAAAAAGAAGCTAGAAAAACAGCATGACATTCCATCAGGCTGATGGAGCTATTGGGAGCTCTACTGGGAGCTACAGAGTCTTAAGAGGTGATGAGAACCACAATCTGAATCCCACTGAGGTCAGCTGGAGTTCTGGCCATGGAGAGAGGTTTATGAGCAGCGTTTTCCAGCTTCCTGAGCTGGCAGCAACCTTCTGACTGTTTAATTTGGAATGGAAAATATGGCCATGCACAACATCCTTGCTCTATTTCCTTCAATCTAACAGAAATGTGGATTTTCAGACAGAAATAACAGGAAGGTCATCAAAACCAGGCCACCTCCTTAACCATGAATTCCACCTACCTCGCTTGAGTCATTTAATCCTGTGAGATTAAAGAAGTGAAAAGAGACCTGTGTGCATCTTTCTTCAGGGGATGTGGTGCTAAAAACCAGAGCTGACAGGTCCAGGGTATGAGCTGCAAGCTTTTCCCAAGCACGTATTCCTGCAGGCTCCAAGGGAGCCTCTATCCTGGCTCTCCAGATGTTTTGAACCCTGGCCTGTACTATGGTGGCTGGCAATAGGCATTTCTAGAACAATAGTTATCAAGCAAGATTTTTAAAAATAAAGTGACCAAGGAAGACAAAGATGTTAACGTTCTTGTCTTTTCTTTCCCCTTCCCCAACAGTTGTTGCTGTTAATACTCTCCATCCTCCAGCAAGGAATAAGCTGTTCAGTGGTCGGGACAACTCCCAAAGCCCATTTCCTTGCTGGCTCGTACCATCCCTCCCCTAAGCAATCCTGCCGATCCCCACCATGTCTGCTGGTCCCCACCATGTTAGCTGGGCAAGTGATGGTTCTCCCATCACACGTGGGCACTGGCCAGCCAAATGCATGCAGGGCAAGGGGTCAGTTAGCTGATATGGGGTAAAATTTCAGCTTTCTCTCTCAGCACACACCCAATGGGTTCTCTTCACCACCCAGGCACTAATTTTTGTGATGCCAGGAGTTCAAAAACTTTGAGATCTCTACATTTGTCAAATTTAGCTGAAATTGGTCAACAGTTATCAAAGAAGGTGGGAGGTGAACAAGGAGCAGAATAACATTTTTAGAAAAAAGCATGGGCATTGAAACACATGAGCTACATCTAAAGAATTGCAAATTGGATGGGTAAAGTTACAGCATTACCATAAGTGCATGAAAGATACTTACTTTGTTCAGCCATTCCACTGGTTTCATCTTTCCTTGTGTGTTGATTACTAACACAGACTGCAAACTTTCTAGCTATCCTGCTTTAGTATTAGGAAATACATTTGTGGACAGCATTTCTTTTTGCCACCACAGCACTGCAGTACCTTTACTGGCTCAAGTCCAAGATCCTAGAGCCATAACTGAGTTCAGTAGGTCAGAGGATTTCCTGACCAGCACAGTAACAGAAATGAAGATAAATGATTGACCCAACCGGGACAATCCAACCTCACTCTTCAGCTGAGGGTTTAAATGACTTCCACATTGAAATATCCAAAAAATTAACATAAGCTTAGAGGCTTAGAGGTAACAAATGCCGACATTGTTTCAAGTTTTTTCTTATGCTGTTTTAACAAACTCTTTCTCAATTTTGTTCCCACTACATAATTCATTGCTGTTTTAACAATCCTAGAAAGGCAGAGATGGCTACACAAACTCTTACAGTTTTTTTTTTTTTAATCTAAAATACTAGACGACATGTTTCTTTGGTCTTGAGTCACTGAACGAATACTATGGATTAAATCAACATGTCCTCATAGTCCCTAAATAGTCCATATCCCCCACTTACACTAGTACACCTTCTGAATTAGTGCTGAAATACATTCTCTTGCAGTTCTTGATTTAATGGGAACACACTATATTCTGAAGTCTTCATCCTACCACACAGCAAAAGAGGCTGTACAAGTCTCTGCAAAGCTCTCCTAAATATCATGATTTGCCTCAGTATATTTCTCCAGTGCTGAAAACACCTGTTCTCCTAAGAATAAAAGTAGATGATGATCAGGAACGCATTCTGTAGTTCCTAGATTCCTACACAATATACAAAATTTATATGTGTATATACCTATATGTGTGTGTGTGTGTATATTTATATATACATCTATATACACATATGTATATATACATATTTCATGACAGAGCACTTGTGTAGAACAACAGAGTCACCACACAACTGCATGAATTGTGTTTTCATAGGCCATTTGTACGGGCTGATAAATACTTGTTTTTAAAGGCAACAGCAGGCTCTTTCTTTCGGCATGCAAGATATCCCAAACAAAGCAACCAAATCCCTGCTTGTGTGAACTCAGTGATGAGGCTGTTCAGTGGACTCCAGGCACCCTGCTGGATCCACGGCAGCAGGAGCCCGGCACAAGCCCCCTGCCCAGCGCAGCCTGGGGCGGCTCAGGCCTCCCTGGAGAGCCCCAGCCCAGCTGGGACCAGCCCTGCAAGGCCAGCGCCTTTCTGGCCTGTCGTCTTCAGAGGCAGACGCGTCCTCACAAGCCATTTCACAGCCCTGTTGCTGCTTCTCAGCTGCTCAGGCAGCAGTGACCTCACAGCTGCTTTGCTGATGCTGTTCCTGCTGCTGGCCGATCTGGTGCACAGGCAGCAGTGACCTCACAGCTGCTTTGCTGATGCTGCTCCTGCTGCTGGCCGATCCAGTGCACAGGCAGCAGTGACCTCACAGCTGCTTTGCTGACGCTGCTCCTGCTGCTGGCCGATCCGGTGCACAGGCAGCAGTGACCTCACAGCTGCTTTGCTGATGCTGCTCCTGCTGCTGGCCGATCCGGTGCACAGGCAGCAGTGACCTCACAGTCTGCACTGAAGCCATCAACTTGCTTCTGGTCTGTGAGCAGCAGAGACAGAGGGGACTTTACAAGAAACCACAGCAACCGAGAGCCTGCTGATGGCAGACAGTCTACAGAGAAGGAAGAGACCTCACAATCAGCATCAGAGCCATGTGCCTGCTGCTGGCCTATCAGGTACTGAGGCAGCAGTGACCTCACAGTCAGCATCAGAGCCATGTGCCTGCTGCTTCACTTTTGCATACCGAGGCAAAAGTGGTGTCACAAGCAGCATCCAAGACATAAGTTTGCCATCACACAATTGCTCCTTTCCTCTTCTCCAGGGATGTCCCTGCTCCCCAGAGAACCTTTCCCCAGTGGGTGCATCGGCGCTGGCCTACCCAGCCGTTCCTGGAACCTCCCCTGTGCTCCCTGCAGGGCCCCGAGCTGGCAGTGCTGCTCTGCAGAGTGAACGGGCTTTGTTGCCCTGGGGCCAAGGGGTGACTCTGCACTGGCCACGGTGATTAGGGTGGAAGCAGACCCAGGTGGACAGGCATCATTGCATCTGACAGTCTCCTGCCAAAGTGTTTGTGGCTATGGATGATGCTCTGAGCAATCACAAGGCATTTCAAATGGCTCAGGCTGTGGTCAGGTGTGTCCCTAGATCCAGACCACGGTTTTTCATTGAAGGTGGCATAAACCACTCTCCAGGCTCCCTTCCCTGTGCCCACAGGGTCCCCACTGTGGGCATCTCTCACCAGCCCTGTCATACAAGAGACAGTCCCAGGCAGATACCACTTGACCATTCAGCACCTCCAGGAGCACCAGGCACTGACAAGTGAGAGCTGAATCCAGCCCTCATTCCCTAACACATCACCCCATGAGCTCATTGCTTTGAGCCCATAGAGAGCTCTGGAAAAGGCCCTTTCCAGGTGAAAGTCCTTGAGCACATTCTTGGCTCCAACTTTGGAAGGAGAAACCAACTTTCAAGCACAGCATTGAGGAAATCCCCTTTTATTACAGAGGAGTCAGCTCTGAAACAGTGATAGACACATTTACAGAAGGTTTCTGGGTCAGAGAGAGTGGATTCATGCTGCAGGAGAAGTGGGATGAATTCAAACACTTCTGCATAAACATTATTATCACAGCGAAAATTCCCAAAGCACAAGAGTTGTCTGAGAAAAAATTAGAAGTCACTTGTGAAGAGGGATGGGCACCTCATTGCTGTTGAAATAGTACTAGCTGAATCAGTTTCTTCAGTGCCTCCTTGAACTCCTTGTTCCTCATGCTGTAGATGAGGGGGTTCACTGTTGGAGGCAACACCGTGTACAGAACAGCCACCACCAGATCCAGAGCTGGGGAGGAGAGAAGGCTTCAGGTACGCAAAAAATGACAGTGATTACAAGCAAGGAGACCGCGGCCAGGTGAGGGAGGCACATGGAAAAGGCTTTGTGCCTGCCCTGCTCAGAGGGGATCCTCAGCACAATTGTGAAGATCTGCACATAGGACAGCACAATGAAAACAAAACACCCCAAAGCTAAAAAAATACCAACCACAAGAACCCCAACTTCCCTGAGGTAGGATTCTGAGCAGGAGAGCTTGAGGATGTGGGGAATTTCACAGAAGAATTGGCCCAGAGCATTGCCTTGGCAGAATGTTACTGAAAATGTGTTTCCAGTGTGCAGGACACCAAAGAGAAAACCACTGGTCCAGGCAGCTGCTGCCATTTTGACACAAGCTCTGGTGTCCATGAGTGTGCTGTAGCGCAGGGGGTTGCAGATGGCAACAAAGCGGTCATAGGCCATGACAGTGAGAAGAGAATACTCAGCCAAAATGAAAAAGCCAAGAAAAAAGACCTGGGCAGCACATCCAGAGTAGGAAATGGCCCTGGTGTCCCACAGAGAATTGGTCATGAATTTGGGGACAGTGGTGGAGATGGTGCCAAGGTTGAGGAGGGAGAGGCTGAGGAGGAAGAAGTACATGGGGGTGTGGAGGTGGTGGTCACAGGCTACAGCTCTGATGATGAGGCTGTTGGCCAGGAGGGCAACCAGGTAGATGCCCAGGAAGAGGGAGAAGTGCAAGAGCTGCAGCTGTTGCGTGTCTGCAAGTGCCAGGAGGAGGAACTCGTTGAGGGAGTTGCTGTTGGACATTTGCTTCCTCTGGGCTGTGAGGACTGTCCAAGGAGGAAAAGACATTTATGAGTTAGGACTTACTTTGAACAAACCCCACAGCAGCATTTCTCCTAGCAACTCCCCACATTTCCTTTCTCCTAACTGGGAGGACCTTCCTGCAGCTCCTTTACTTGTACTCTAGTTTGTGCTTTCTGAGTCTGCCATGAGGAGCAGCATCGTCTGTTCATGGGCTCCAGAGGAGTCAGCGCTGCTTGTTACACAGACACTCAGAATCAAATCTCCAAAACAGGATGGTCAGTCATTGTGCAGTGACAAAATGCCCTTGCAATGGTGTCAGCTGGATTAGGTGAGACTCCTGAACCACTCTCTTGCTCAGTTCTAATCCCGTTGGCTCCAGACCCACATGACCACCCAGCAGATGCATAATTCATTGCAATCAATACAGCTTAACCTCACAGGATGTGACAATTACTGCAGGAATGCTTTGTATTGACTATTTACAAATGTCTTACCTATGCACAGTCTGATCACTTTAGCAGCAAGGACACTTTGGGACACTCCAGCCAGGATGGTTATGAACACATTTAAGCATACAAATTGGACTAGACACAGCAGGATTTGTCACTTTGGGAATTTCTGGAACCTTCAGAAATTGCCACCTGGAGGGATGCCATAACTATCAGTCAAATACCTAATTGCCTAGGTCCAGTCAATCACCTAGTTTCAAGTTGCTCCATTGTCTCATGACAACCTATTTTCTCATCTGTGCAATGACTGGCCAGGAAATTCTCAGACTATGCAAGGAGCTAATGACCTAAGTGCTCTGGGTGTGCACACAGGCGTAGCCCTGATACCCAGCCAAACCATAATCATGACTAAAGAACAAAACTGAGTTTTCATGTTTGAAACTCATGTGTAACTCATGTACCACACTGGGTACATGGAGATAGCAAACAGCAACATGAGACTTGGCCCATTCCCCAGCCCTACAGAATGCATTCCCCAAAGACTCACAGGCTAGAAGGGAGCTTGGACCCCTTGCTCCTGTGCAAACACCTCCAGATGGGCACTCAGGAAAGCCTTCATCTTACTCAGCTGTGCACACCACCCTACAGATGAGGTTTTGCTCTCAGCCGCTCTGTCAGGCAGTGGTAAAATGGGCACATACAGGAGAGACCCACATCTGCTCTGCTGGAGGTTGAACTGCAGAGGTGTCTCATGCCCTGGATCCTGTGGCCTTGAGGGCAGAGGCTCTGCTAGGTGGGAGACGAGACACAGGGGTTTGCTCAGAGGAAGGCATCTGCATTGCAGAAACCGTCAAGGAATTGCCCAAATCCACCACCCTCCCATAGCCTTTTTTGTTAGAGGTTTCCTCTCTTTCATGCATCATACCGCTGTTGCCTGGGACTGTGCCAGGGGCAAATATCTCCATGTTTGCAGGTGCTAAGGAGCAGGTAAGACCAACCCTGAGGAGGCTAATAAACATTTTGTTAGTGCTGCGTGTAGGCTGAGGGATGGCTGAAGGGATTTGCTGAGGTTCCTTGCAGACATTTTGATCTCTCAGTGTAACTGTTTAGGGGTCTCAGTTACTTGTCTAAAGTAAACAACTCTGTTTCCATTCCAATCCTGTCAAAGGATGGGTAGATTAGGCACAGACTCAGGAAGGAAAGCTCTGCTCTTTGCAAGTACGACCGGCCTATACCTTTCTCTTGAAAAGTCCCCTTCAGAAAATGTCCTGGGAGTGAGCTAGAGCTGAGAGCAGCCCTGCCCCATGCAGCACCCTCTCAACAGGAGAATGAACCTGCCCTGCTGGGGGTCACTCCTTCCACCCAGAGATTCTCCCCACCGCACCGTGGAGAGTTCCCCAGGCAGGCTGAGTGCTGAACTTCACAGGCAACAGAGTCACTGCCCCAGGCACACAGCACCCTGGGGTGTAGGGACACTGCTCTGAATTACAGTCCGTGCAGACCTGGGTGCACTCCCTGGCTTCACACCCCTCCACCATCCCTGGGAGAAGGTAGCCATGATGCCCTGTCCCTCTGATGGTGTGGCTGGGAATCCCTGCTCTAAGCACTACCTGCTCCAAACAGGAGAACATGGGAGAGCCACCCTGACAGACCCTATCAGCTGTGGAAGGTGCCAGCCTTAGAAGAACCCGCCAGGAACCACAGCAGTGTTGCCCTGCAGCCAGAGACTTACTGTGTGAAGGGCTGTGAAGATTTCTCCCTGCAGTGAGCTCTCAGCTGTCCTCCCACTCCCAACTGTCTTTAACTTCTGAGTCGCTCATCTCATCCTGGTGCCTGCAGGCAGTGCCCTGAGTCTTGCTGCTCCTTTAAGAGGAGCTGCTCCTGGACAGAGCTATCTCTCTTCAGCACCTGCCAGGTTGCCATGGGTTCCTGCAGTCCCAGGAGCCAGGCCCAGCTCAGGAGCAGAGGCCCAGCTGAAGATATGACATTTTCTTTCCCCTCTGCACCCTCAAGGTGTTCCTAGGGCTCCAGGGCTGACAGTTCCTGAAAGGCAGCAGGGTCACCCCTGGGAAATGTCCATTGAAGTAGTCTAAAATGATCACTGATGGTCCCTCTCTAAACAGTGGAGAGAGACTGAGTCCAGCATTGCAGCTGGTCTCATCAGAGGACAGTTATCTAAGAGAGATGGAAATGTCCCACTCTGGAATGTCCTGCTCCCATCTCTTAAGAAGACAGGACACCTGGACAGGGCCAAGAAGGGAGTTCATTTACTTGTGCTTCAGAAACTGATTTAGAGGAGTTAATCAAAACATTTAATGCCCATTGAGAAGCTCCTGAGATGGAGTGGGATTCAGTTCCCTCCTGTGTGCTCCACAAACTCAGAGGAGGTTTCCTCTTGCCCAACTTCTGGGGTGCACAGGATGGGTTTCTGCATGTGGGCTTCTTGTCCAAGCTCCCACTGTAATCAGTGGAGATGGAGGGAAGGAATCAGCTGTACACACACACACTCCTTGGGACTTTAGAAGGGACAGAGGAGGTCCAACACATGTGCAAATGTCTTCCTGCTCTGATGAAGCAACTATGACCCACATCCTTCTAGAGCATCAGGTGGGGACCAGGTGGAGAATCTCCTTGGCCATCCGAAATGACCCTCGATGCCTACCACCCCTAGAGCTCCACTCACTAAGAAGCTCAGACCTATGCAAATCCAGACACTGCAAATAGCTTATGTAATTCAGTGCAGACACTTGATTTCATGCAATGACAATAGCCCTGCAGGGTCATGTCAGATACATGGGGCGTCTGACACAACCACCATTTTTCTAGCAGATGGAGCATGGGATCAATAAGAAAACCATGCCCTCTTGGAGTGGCTGGTGAACAAACACCCCAGGGCATCTCGGGTTTCCCACCTGTTCCCAAACAAGGGATTCCCACCACTCCCTTTACGCAAAGTCTATCCCATCTACATCTGAGCATGCTGCCAAGATGGAAGGCACATCACACCAAGGTCTCCACACATATGCCTGCACTTTCAAACCCCACTAGCTCTCCTCTCCCGAAACCTTTGCTCACACACAGTGTGGCAGGATCACAAGCTGTTCAGGCCCAGGGACTTTCTCAGGGGCAACTTGTCCTTCCTGGAGATCCAGTCACCTCTGTCACAGGCCCTAAGGTGCTGCAGAGTCAGGTCAGGAGCCAGACACCTCTCCTGCCATAGCTCCACGGCCCAGCCCTGTTTCTCTCTGGCCTTGGATACTGCAGGGCCTCTGTTGCCTGGGGGAGCTGTGCCATTTCCATCCCTGGAGGTTTTCGAGACTGGATCAAGCCCTCAGCAACGTGGCCTCACCCCAAAGCTGACCCTGCAGGGAGCACAAGGTTGTGCTAGAGGTCACATGAAGTCCCATCCAGCCTCAAGCATTATTGCATTCCTTTCACCAAGGGTCTTCTCTCTCTGATGGTAGGGAAAGCACTCAGTTCTCCTGACCATGGAAGTAAGTTAGACACAAGTGATCAGATCAAGCAGCTTTCCTCTCCTGCTCCAGTCAGAGATGTTCAGAAGCAGAGCTGCTTCGCAGGTTCCCCTGAACAGCCCTGATCACTCCTTTGCTTCACCTTTTATTCACTTTTTCTCCCCTTTACTCCTTCCAAGTTCTGCTCTCTTACTATCCTCATACCCTCCCATACAAACAGCCCACCTCTCTTTACCCTTTCCTCATAGACCCTGGTTGTGCTTGCTTTGTACCCTCACCTGGCATTTCTGAGATGGTTGCCATGGTAATTCCTACCTAGGTCAGCAATTCCATTCAACTAGTACATCCTTTTAGTACTTGAGGTGACCTGCAATGCCTCATGCTGTTGTCTTGTTAAAGGCATCGCAAGTCAGGGTGAGCCATCTCCATGCACACATTAACAGCTGCCACAATGAGCTTCACTGTGGGGGACCTAGAGAAACCTGGGGATTCAGCCAACAGAAACCTCATGAAGTTTTACAAAGAGAAGTGGCAAGTCCTGCCCATGGGGAAGAATAACCCTGTGCATCAGGACAGGTTGGGACCTGACCAGCTCAGGAGTGGCCTGAGGAGAAGGGCCTGGGTGTTACGAGGGATGCCATATGAGCCAGTGGTACATGCTCACTGCAAATAAGGCCAGATGCCTATGGGGCTGCATTAGGAGGAAGGTGGCCACCCAGACAAGGGGAGTTATTATCCCCCTCAACTCAGCACTAGTGTGTCCTATTTGGGGGCTGCCAGGAGCTTTTCTTGGTACTGGGAACCTGCATGAAAAGAGGAAACAGCCCCAAACTGTAGCTTGGGAAGTTCAGACTGGACATTAGGATGAAGAACTATCACTTGAAGAGTATTGCTGTAGTGGAGCAGGCCACCCAGAGGCAGTCTGTGATCAGCCCTTGGTTTTGTGTTTCAAGAAACAGCCAGTGAGGATGTAGAGAAATCAGTGAAAGGAGGGAGATATCGGGGTGAGAGCAAGAGGGGGAAGCAGGTTGGGTGTCTACAGTCTGCAGGCACACAGGCGCAGGTGTGGGACAGCATAGGATGGCCTGTAGTGGAGACGGCCAAAGGCGCTGCCAAGGCTGAAGGGCCCCGACAGAACTGAGGTCTTTGTCCCCTTGGCTATGGCTGTTGTCTCTGCCACAGAGGCCTACCAGGAGACACCAGGGCCTTGCTCCCCCTCACCCTTCAGGGGACCCTGAGAGGTGTTGTGTGCTTGTCCTGCACTCAGCATTGCACACCCTCACCCTCACACTGACCCCAGGAAGAGCCCTGGGCAATGCATGGGGGAAAGAATCTCCCTTTCCAGGGGTTCGCTGTCCATGCTTGGCCATTTTCCTTGATAAAACACATCAAGGGTTTACGTGGCATCAGAGCCACCTGCACATTGCCTTTGCCTACCTGTAACCAGGGATTGCAATTTTCTGCTCTAATCAGCCCCTGGGGAGCCTTTGTTGCTAATGGGCCTCAGTGGGACCCAGTCATGCTCTACAGAACTTTGGAGGTTAGTTCTGACTTTGATTTCTTCGATGTTTTGTTCAGTCTCCTGGCAGTAGCTGAGGTTCATGGACTCAGCACCAAATATACCATGGGACCTCTTAAAAAGCAAAAAGCCCTGACAAACCAGGTCTCTCCCTATAATTTTCTTCAAGTCTTGCATGGCTAATTGGAGAGGTTTCTGGCATGTAGCTGAAAGATGGAGACATCAAAAAGATACAAGTACTTCTGCTTTTAAAGGGTTTTATTATTATTATTATTATTATTATTATTCAGCTTTCAGAATAAGTGATGGCAACATTCTCCAATTGATATCAATCCAGAGTGTCTCCTAATGAAGTCTGGACATGTAGGAAAAGCAGTGTCCCAGAGGTCAGATACTCTATGGACAATCTTCCTCCCCATCTCACCAACCCTGCTGTTTCTCTCACCAGCCACCTGGGGCTTTACATCACTCTGGTTAAAAGTACCCTTATTCCACTGAAGTCTGCAACTGAATGTTATAGTTCCTATGCCCCAATTCCCACCTGCTGTACTTAGAGAACTAGCTGCAAACAGATGCAGAAGGATTTTCTTTTAATTGCAAAGAAACAAAAAATAAAGCCTGATATAGTTTCATAAAAAAGAATTACCCTCTTTGACTGTATACTAAGTCCAAGCTGCCTCCAATGAGGACTACTTTCCACAAGAGATTGTCTTACTGGAAATCTTTTTGATAGATAGGAAAGGCTAGATGTAAGCAGAATTTAGGACTTGGCTAAAGGGACACACTACTGAAAGACAGAGCAAACTTTAAGCTCCCTGAAGTGCAAACCAACAGCTCGTGGGAATGAGCAAAGAGTTAGGGGAGGAGTCACAATGTTACTATGTTGCAATGTCCACATAGTGCTGTAAAGGTGATGTTAGACATTGTCAATTTAATCAGCACATGTGGAAATGGGAGAGAGAGATGTACAGCTCCTGGGGTCCTGGGCTGTGCCAGGGGCTGTGCTACTCTTGGAGATCTTGGACCAGGCTGTGTTTCTGTAGAAAAGTCTGGAAAACCTTTGATGCAAGCCCCTAGAGAAGAGGGATTCTCCTGGGCACTCAGAGCAACCCAGGCAGGACCCAGGAACGTCGAGGGAAACCCATCCCGCCCATATGAAACTCACTGCTCTTCCCAGAGACCTTTCTTGACCCTCGGGCTGGGAGCAGGAGGGGGCATGGGGGCACAGTCATGTCCCAGACTTGCCTCCATCAGGCCTTCAGCTCCACAACATGTCACAGCTTCAAGTGAACTCCCTAAAGCAACACTTCCCATGCCCTTGGAGCTTAGAGAAGACTTCAGGTAGACACACAGGAGAGAATGGGGAGAAAGGGCAGAGCTGCCAGGGTGCAGAGCTGGGGCTCCCAGCATCATAGCTGTGGTCTCACAGGCTGAGCAAGCAAACCAACTCCTTGGTGAGGAGTGACTAGGAAGAGCAGGAAGGTCGGTTGTAGGGACGCTCTCAAGCTTCAGCAGCTGCAGAGCTGGGAGCTGGTCATCTCACACACTTCTGAGTGAGTCAAAATGCAGGTCCCGAGGCATTGCACTGCCTCATAAGCTCTGCACCGGAGCCTGGACAGCAGCACGGCAGTGTGTGGGCATGTCCTGAGAAGCCCAGAGTCATAAAATGTGGGAGATGCAGGATGTCAGGGCCGTACAGACCCCGTGAGAGCAAGGGTGCCTGTGGGGAGGAGGGCAGGGGGCTGAGGAGCGTACCCAGGGGAGAAGTACAGCCCCAAGGTGACACTGAAAAGCCCAAGGACCAAATGAGGCCCAAGGATGAGAAATGGCTTTCCCCAGGCTCAGCCAGAAGGAAAGATGGGCAAACTTCATGGGAAATGGGAAAACTTCCCCACATTTGCTACCTGGCCTCGCCCATGGCTTTGGAGGCTAGCAGGGTGTAGGGTCCTGGATAAGGGCCTCTGGATGATGTGTGTTAAGGGCACATTTGCTCTTTTCTGGCATAGCATCTCTAGCTCAAGCACTGCTGACTGAGAAACCTTGCTGAGGACTTCTAAAAGCAAAGAGCCTGCCTTGGTGCCTAAAGGAGGAAGGCTACGTCCTGTCCCATACTGTCCTACATCCTGCTTCCACAAAAAGAGTGGCCCACAGCAGAAACCACTTTTGAGGCTCACCAAAGCATCTCTGCCCATGGCCACGCTTTGTGCTGTTTCATCCCACGTGACTTTGATCTCAGCTTTGAAAAATGCCAACCCCAAACCCCAGATTCCTGCACACATCTGCCCAGTGCAGTGTCCTGTCAGTGCAGGGGCACAGAAGTGACATCTCCAGTGCCCCGTTTGAGATATTTCACTGCCTTTGACACCATCTGGAGACATTCCTGAAGGATTTATCAGAAAATTATGGAAAATAACTGCAGTGAAGGGAGGTGGCTGCTT
The DNA here is from genome assembly GCF_036417845.1 of Apteryx mantelli. Classification (NCBI taxonomy): domain Eukaryota; kingdom Metazoa; phylum Chordata; class Aves; order Apterygiformes; family Apterygidae; genus Apteryx; species Apteryx mantelli. The sequence goes on from NC_089997.1 coordinate 6,910,117, forward strand.
TCCAGGACATGAGGGGAAATCTCTCTGCTCTCTCCCTGCCTGTGCCATCTCCATGGCAGTGACCTACTGAGCCCCCAGATGACACAAGCTGAGGTCACAGTGGGATGTGCCACATCACAGGGAGGTCTCCCTGGTGTCCTGGTGGGGAGGCCTCACTTCCCTGTGAGGCCCAGGTCCTCCTGGGCACTGCTCACACCTTCCCCACGGCTGCCCTTCACAGTGGCTCCACGGCAAGCAGAGGGGACAGGAGGCAGTGGGACCACGTTGGGGTCCCTCACCAACAGGCAGAGGAGCAGGGGCATGTTGGAAAGGAGTTGTGGGTGATGAGAAGGGAAGAGCATCTCTCCTTCCTGGCTGGAGAGGTGATTTGAGGGCAAGGGGGCAAGCAAGATGGAAGGTTGCTGGATGGACACCATCAGCCTGGACCACAGTTCCTCGTTCCCAACGCTCGTGTGGCTCTCCACTGAGGGTAAGGGCTTTGGGAGCTCCTTCCTGAGGTGTCGCACTGAGACTGTTAACTGCAAAAACTGCTGTGGTGGATCCCAGGCCATGGGAGTGGCTGAACAGGGCTTGGGGCTGCTGCAAGAGCCCTGCCTGAGGGTCCCCTGTGGCTTGGGGGACAATGTGGCAGCCAAGACTCCTGGGTCCTGCAGCTGGGGTTGCCCTGAGCCCCAAGGCTTCTGTGGGCCAACTCCATTCCCTCTTGGGTGGGGGGCAGGAATCTATGGCCAGGTTTCCCTGGGAGTGGGTCCCCCTTTGGGATCTGGCTCTGGGAGGAAAGGGGTCCTGCATCCCACAGGCTGCGGTGTCCTGCAGCTCCCGGAGGGCTCTCAGGAGCCTGCTGGAAATGCCTTTGCTGGAAATGGATCCTTCACCTCGTAATAAATCCAAGTCGTCTGCTTGTTTGGGAGAACCTCTGATCCTTCTCCCTGGATCCTCTTGTGCCTCCAACTTGGCACAGCATGTTTTGAGCTGAGATGCCATTACAGGTGGCCACAGCCCCTGTCCTCCTGCAAACTGGGCTCAAACTTCTGCACCCAAAGATAGCATGTTTGGGAAAGCAGCTTGGAAACAGGTGGAGGCACAATCCCCACTGCAAAGGTCCTGGCTGACCCCAAGGATTTTTCTCTGAGCTGTGCTGGGCAGTGCTGGGGTGAGCCCAACACAGCCATCTCCCCCAGCCCCCTCACAACCCCACACCACCACTCCCTAGTCGAGCCCTGGGGCTGCTGTGGGCAGGGGGCCAGGGCAGGAGGGGTGAGGGGACACTGCCCTGCCCTGCCCTGCCCTGCGGGCAGCAGGACGCTGCCCGTGGGCTCTGCCACCGCAGCCAGCCCCAGGGCCCCCACGCCGGCACCACGGCTGCCACCAGCACACGCCCCAACGCTGCCCCCCTCTGTTCCGCACAGCCCCCAGGGCACAGGGCAGCCAGCAGCCCCGCGGGGACCCTGCTGCACAGCCCAGCCCCGCTGGGGCAGCGGCGGCGTCCCGGGGCCCCGCACTGCCCGCCCACACGGCGCCGCGCTGCCCCCAGGCCCCGCCGCGCCCCGCGCTGCCGCCCACAACATGGCGCCCGACCGCGGGGGACGGGGCAGAGCTGGCTGCCAGGGCAGGAGGGCCCAACGTTGCCATGTCATCCCCCCAGTGCAGCCCTTCCATTGGCTGTCAGGAGGAGGGGGCGGGCATCAATTTCACTGATGGCTCTGTCAGCCAATTGTAGTCCAGTATGTGGGAAAAAAAGACGTCAAAGAAAGAGGTGAAAGAGGAGCGGGAGCAAAGCAGGCGAGAAGCAATCGGGCGAGAGAGCGGGTACAAGTGGGTTTGGTGGGTGCTGGACATAAAACAGGAGAATGCTTGTTGTCTTTGACGTGTAGAGGATTTGCTGGGTTTGTTCAGCACTGGGGAAGGAACCAGACTTCTGAGTTGTGGGAAGGCTTCTCCCTCTGCCTGGGACATGAGGCCCTGCTGTCTTCAGGTTCATAATTGCTCATCCCATGAAATCATCTTTTTTGAAAATGTTGCCAAGAATTCCTTGCAGGCCTTTTTCCAATTCCTATGTGTGGAGGAATGGTTAGACAAAAAGGGCCATGATCTGTTAAAAGTGAGCAATCCCGCCTACGATTACATAGAATAAGGCTCAGAGTGTGAGCAAGATGCTGTCCTTGAAGTCTCCTCTAGATGATGAAAACAGGAACATCGCCGGTGTCGACATCAAGAAAAGGGGAAGCAGCACACAGCTCTGACCACAAAGCTAGTAACGCAAGCAGTCGCCCGACACCAATCCTGTCGAGGCACATCGCGCGTATACCGGGGGCCTTAACCAATAGTAGCATTGTTACTAACGCAAGCTTCTGCTCATTGTCTATATATACTCTGTAAAAGCTTGAATAAAGGGAGAACGACCATACTCATATTGAGACTCATCGTTACTCCGGGCCCGTCCCCCACTCCGACACCTATGTTTTATGGGCTACGTGTAGGGACTATGTAGGCAAAAGCTAATCTTCTTTTGGGGTTGTAACTGGTATGTAATGGGTGTTTTGCTGCACTATGAGCATTGGGGAGCCACGAAGTGAATCAGGGAGGCCGTTGAGGAGCTGGGTGAGCCTTGGGGGAAGGCAGGGGGAGCTGCAGGTGGCAACAGCCCCATGGTCAGGGTGTGGGCAGTGAGGTCAGCACTGTCTATGAGAGCTATGCCAGAAAATCACCAGTGTCAGGTTAATTCTTTGTAAGTAGCTGACAGGCCAGCAGGAGGCACATGGCTCGGCTGTTGATGATGAGGTCACTTCTGCCGAGTACCTGATAGGCCATCTGGAGGAAGAAGGCTTGTCTGTTGATTGTGAGGTCAATTCGGACTGCTGACCTGATTGGATAGCAGCAGAGATGTGTCTGGAAAGGTGATTGTGAGGTCACTTCTACCTGAGTGGTTGATAGGGCAGCAGCAGGTCCATGTCTGGGATGTGTGTTTTTGAGATCATTTCTGCCTGAGCAGCTGATAAGGCAGGATTTGGTTCATGGCTGAGGAAGTTATAGTGAGGTAATTTCTGTCTCAGAGGCTTCTAGGCCAGTGACAGAGACGTGGCTGTGAAGGTGAGTGTGAGGTCATGTCTTTCTGAGTCCCTGCTAGGCCAGCAGCAGGCAGTTAGGCATGGGCATTGCTTGTGAGGTCTCTTTTGTCAGAGGAGCTGCTAGGCCAGCAGTAGTTCATGGATGGGGAAGTTATGTGGAGGAAAGTTCTGTCTCTGAAGAACATAGGCCATCAGCAGGCATGTGGTGGGGGTATGGACTTGTGAGGTCACCTCTATGTGAGCAGCTGAGAGGTGAGGAGAAGACAGATGTCTTGGCTGTTGGTGGTGAGGTCACTTTTGGGTTTGTTGCGTGTGCTCAGAGGAGTGATTGACCTCTGCCAAGCTCTCCAGCAATACCGAAATGCACCTCATTAATCAAGCAGAAGTCGATGTTCCCCATCATCTGACACAAATTTTGTTCCACTCCGTCATCCTGAGTTAGTACTGCTACATTTCAAATGTGGATGATGTTCTCTGGTGAACATGGAGATGGAGTTTGCCTTTCCACTTGTTGCTAAGTAGAAGCTTGCAGCCTCGTCCCGGTCATCTAGGGAGTCCAGCTAGACTTTTGAGGCTGCTAAATGAATCTAGTGCTGGTGTGAGCAGTGGTGTTAGTAATGTCTTATTGCCAGGCTGTGTGTGCTTTAGAAATTGCCCCTGCCAAAACATCAGGGAGCTTGTAAGATTTGCTTGCAAGGTCTGCATGCTGTCTCTGTCTTTGAGGTGTCCACCTGCTTTGATGACACATTTGGAGCTGTAACCCATTAGAGGTCTCTGATTTTCTGTCCACGTATGTTTTCATTGTAGAATGGGTGCAAAGGCTGTTGGAGGAGACAGAAGGAATGTCACCCCCCCAAAAAAGGTATGGTCCGCATTTTCAAAGAGGTTTCTTTTTCAGAGAAGTTGAGGCACAAGCGAGAGGCAAGAGCTGGCCTGTTCAGCCGCTGTGAGAGCACTTCTTCTCTGCTTCCTGGAGGTGGGAAGTGAGCAGGCCCCAGGCTGTGAGTGGCTGTTGAGAGCCACTGCCTGTTGCAAGGCCTTGGAGGACTAGAAGGGAATGGAAGATCTGGAGAGTTGGGCTTTGTGTGCTTTGGGGCACTTGTGGGTGCCCTGTCTGCTGCCGTTTGTGGTGCTGTGCCCTGTGTGTCGCTGATGCAGAGGCGCATGTTGGCTGCCAACCCTCTGTAAGGTGTGGGGGTAGCAGCGTGTTACAGTGCGAGATGCCCTATGGTGGAGCCAGATGTTGGCCCCAGTGTTTTGCTGCTCAGCCTGGGAGTAGGTGGGTGGAGAGAGCAGTGCTCTGCTCCCTGAGCCCAGCCTGCCATCACAGAGTCCTTCTGGGAGACCTGGGTGAGGACTGTTGGTGACCGTGTTGCCTCCTTGGAGCATCGTGGTGCGAGGCAGGGCTGCTCGCAGTGTGGTGGTTTCTGTCAGCTGAGGTTCAGGCTTGCAGTTTGGGAAGGTCTTGATGGTTCCATGAGTCTTTGGGCTTTTACTGACTGCCCTGGAGAAAGTTCTCTTTTCCTTCCTTAAAGGCTTCCTGTTGAAGCTGGACCCTCATTGCATCTTCCCATCTCAGACGCTAATCCATTCCAATACCTCAGAGAGACAATCAAAGCAGTCATTGCCATTTCTCGACTTTGTTCCTACGCAGACCCTTGCAGAGAGGGGAGCTGCCCCTCACAAGAAGTCAGGCCTCTGAGGGCGATGGATGGCTCTGAGACACCTGTCCTTGGTCTGTGGTGGAGGTGGCATTTCCAAAGCCACTGGTCCCTTTGGCAAGAGTCTCAGAATAGCAGATTCCTTGAGGCTGCAATGAGGGAGGCATCTGGAGGTAGGGCTCCAACACCCTGCTTAAGGCAGGTGCCAGTAGACGAGGTATCTTGGGGCCTTTTCCAGTGAAGTTTTGATTATCTCCAAGGATGGAGATCTGAGAACCTCTCTGGATCCCTGTGACACAGCTCGGCCACCCTCACAGAGAAAAAGGTTTCTTCTTAACATCTCAGAAGAATTTCCCATTGTCCAATATGTCCCCGTTGCCTCTCATGCTCTTAGTGTGCACCTCCAAGAAAATCTGGCTCTGTCTTCTCTGTGCCCTCCATAAGGTAGCTGTGCACAGCATGAAGATCCCCCTTGGCCTTCTCTTGTCTAGGCTGAACAAACCCAGCTCTGGCAGCCTCTCCTTATATGCCCCACGGTCCAGCCCCTGACCATCTTGGTGTCCCTGTGCTGGACTCCCTGCTGTGTGTTAGTGCCTTTGCAGAGCTGGAGAGCCCAAACAGGAGCCGGTATACAGATATGGTCTCCCCTGTGCCAAAAAGAGGGGCAGACCGTCTCGGTGGTCCTGTTGGCTGTGCTCTCACCAATACAGCTCAGCATAGAGGGGAGACATTTGCCCCTGCCTGTTGTGACTCTGTAAGGCCAGCAGAACTGCCAGTAACACTCTGATTCTTTCTTTCTTTCTAGGTTGCTCCACTCATGGGGTTCCCAGTGCAGTCCTAGAGCCCCTGAGGATGGAGGCAGGGTGCCAGGGTGTGTCCCTGTGCCTGTCAACATCTTGGCCAGCATCATGAGCCCTCTGTGAAAGCAGCTGCAAGTGACTAAGAAGGGTCTGCGTATGGATGCAAAAGCTTCCATGAATGCACCTGGCTTCTGTGGGTGACTTGGGGTGTGGGTTCACCTCCTTGTACCTCTGCTGTGCTACAAATTCTGCATCCTACAACTGCTGTTACTGCCAGCCCACTCAGCAAATCCTACTGTGCCCCCTCCTTTTCCTCGAAGGTTGTGGTGCCATATAGGATGAGTCCAAGACCCTTGTACTAAATGCCAGCATCTCCTGAGTGCCTTTGTGTGAGTGGGCAGGCCGCAAGAACATTGCAGCTGTTGTGCTTCTGAGCTCACTTCTGCTTCAGTACGTAGTAGGGCAACAGTAGGAGCATGGTTTTGGGGCATATTGTGAGGTCCCTTCTGCCTTAGTGCCTTGGAGGGCAGCAGCAGGGACACAGCTGCTCTTTGTGCTTGTGAGGCCACATTTTCCTGAGTATGTTACAGGCGAGCAGCTAGCTGATAGCTTCAGGGATGATAGTGAGGTCACTTGTGCCTCATTACTGGATATCCAAGCAGAAGGCATATTGCTACTGTTTGCACTTGTGAGGTCATTTGTGACTCAGACACTTGTAGGGCAGCTTCAGGCATATGGCTTTGGAATTAATTGTAACTATTGCATCAATACTCGATAGACCAGAAGCAGGAATTGGCTGCTGCTTCTGGTTGTGAGGTCACTTGTGGCTCAGTGCCTGATAGGCCAGTGCTAGTTGCATGGCTGCTGTTTGTGGTTGTGATGTCACTTGTGCCTCAGTGCCTGATAGGCCAGTGCTAGTTGCATGGCTGCTGTTTGTGGTTGTGAGGTCACTTGTGGCTCAGTGCCTGATAGGCCAGTGCTAGTTGCATGGCTGCTGTTTGTGGTTGTGAGGTCACTTGTGCCTCAGTGCCTGACAGGTCGCTGTTAGGCCCATGGATGCTGTTTGTGGTTTGTGAAGGCTGGAAATTCCACCTGAAGGCTGGAAATGCATCCTTACAGGAGTAGAAATAATTATCGGTACAGGGAATGTGCACCCTACCAGAGCTGCAAGTGGTCTAGCAAGCAGTGCTGGTTTGAACCAGTGGCTCGCTACTTTCCCAGAGAAATACAATCTGACAATGGATCACATCTGAAGAATAAAGAAATGCAAACCTGGTGTGCTTCAAATGGAGTTCGGTGGACTTTCCACCTATTGTATTTTCTCAAAGTAGTGGGGTAGTAGAAAGATGGAAAGCACGACGGAAACAACAGCTACACCAGAGTAACTCTTCTCTCGTAGAATACTGGGTGGAAAGTGGGGATCCCAGTTGTGGGAGGTTGGCTAAATAAGTGACAAACACCCATGGGAAGTCTCATAGATAAGGCGTTTGCGTCATGAATTCCTGTTAAAACAGAAGTGAAACTCTCTCAAAGTTCTGGAGATGAGGTTGTGGTTAAACACCCAACTCAGGGATCAGTCAGGGTGACTCTGCTGTTTTACAAAGGAAAAGGGGTATGGGATGCTGTAGACACTAAAGGAAGCAAGTGAACCATAAGTGAGGCTTGGATGATGTCCGAGACCTAAGTGTCTTCTCTTGCAGTGAAGTGTGGTGTTACCTTCTCACTGTGGGAACACTGATAACTGCAACAGACACCTGAAACCTGTCTCTCACAGGTTCTGCCTTTTCACATGGCCCATGGGAGAACTTGAGTATTGAAGGTAAGTCGCAACCCATCTTTAAAACTACAGTAACAAGAGGAATACCAGCTGTAATAGCACGAGGTCAAGGACTGAGAGGAGGCAATAATGTTACACTAACTATGATTACATTTAACTATATTTACATTTACATTTAACTATATTTTTATTTAACTATAGTTACATTTATGTCTAAATGTAACTATATGTAATAACACACTGGATGGGAAGCTGCAGGTGGTTTGCAGTAGAGTGAAATGGGTACTACAGACATGAAAAGCAGCATTTGCCATAGTAATGTGACTTATATTATTGACCAAATCGCCAGGCAGACTTACTGGTTAACTTCTCACTTGACTGAACAAACGATGTGTTATTTTTGCACCATTTAATACATCAGTAACACTTGGAGTAACCTTCCCTCAACTCAACAGCTTTGGCAAACAAAACACCAAGGTTACTCAACATCTGTCTAAAACGGGAACATGCTTAGAAGAAAGAAAAGGAACAATAATATATGATAATAATGAGCACATTCTGTTAGTAAAAGTGGAAAGCGGCCTTACTGAATGTCATGAGTATGATATCTTTAAAGGTTTTTCCCCAAAAGCTACCAGTGTATTGCGACTGATGTTACATCCTGTGCTCATACTGTTAATGATCCCTGTATTGATCCCCACCTCTCCTTATACCAGGGATCCAGCCCCAGCCTGGCAGTGAGACGCTGGCCTCCCCCCAGCCCGCTACCCCCATGCCCCTTCCCCCTCTTGGGGTGCTGGAGGTGCCCCAGCCCAGGGCAGCTGGCCAGCGCCAGGGCTGAGACAGGGCATGGAGGGGACAGGAGTGTGGAGGGCAGTGAGAGAAGGCAAGCAGGCCTTCTTGGGGCCCCACTGCTGGGCTGGGGAGGGCTGAGGCCTCTGGGGCTGGCCGAGTTCTGGATGCTGCTTCAATGTCAGCTCCATGCTGGGAACGTTGGGGTTTCTGCCCTTTGCAGAGGAGCAGCCTGTGGTGGAGGCCCCTCCATCCAGCACCTGTGAGCTGCATGTGGAGTGCTATGTCCAGTTGTGGCTCCCCCAGGCAAGAAGGATGGTGAGAGATGGGAGTGAGAGCAGCAGAGGCCAGAATGATGGTTTGGGCCTGGAGCCCATCAGGCATTAGGAGATGCTGAGAGACCTGGGTGTGTTGAGCCTGGAGAAGGGAAGGATCCCGGGAGACCTTGCTGCTGTTTATAGTGACCAAATGGGAGGATGTCAAGAAATCAGAGGCAGGCTCTGCTAAAAGATGCCCAGTGGAAGGACAAGAGGCAACAGGCACAAGTGGAAATATAGGACATTCAACTTGAAAAAAAGAAAAACATTTTCTCCTTAAAGGATCAAAGAATGGACCAGCCCAGCCAGCCCCTCCCCCGCTCTCCCCACCTCCCCTGTCCACCCCAGTCCAGCCCAGAAGAGCAGTCCATTCTAGAGGTGGCCCCGCAGCAGTGCCCACCGCAGGGTGCTGCAGTGCTTTGGGCACTCACAGCACAGCCGCAGCCCCCCTTGAAGGGCACATCAGCTCCTGGGGGGCAGAGAGGGGTGTCACCCTGTCTCCACTGCTCTCTCGTCTGGGAGACCTTAATCCGGACTACATGCAGCCACTCTGTGCCAGCCCCTCTCCCCAGGAGGGCACAAGAGTCCTGGTCCCAGGGCTCCTCAAGCAACTCCAGTTGCTCCAGCAGTGGAGCAGCCTGCCCTGAGTTGACACATATAGAAAGCAGCTTTCATTTATTTTTCCCCCCAAGCACACAATTGCTCCTTTACTCTTCTCCAGACATGGGATGAATTCAAACCTTTGAGTACAAACATGATTATCACAGACAGAACGCTGAAAGCACAAGAGCTGAGTAAAGAGAGGTGGGCAGCTTATTGCTGCTGAAATAGTACCAGCTGGATCAGTTTCTTCAGTGCCTCCTTGAGCTCCTTGTTCCTCACGCTGTAGATGAGGGGGTTCACTGCTGGAGGCACCACCACATACAGGACAGCCACCACCAGATCCAGAGCTGGGGAGGAGATGGAGGGGGGCTTCAGGTAGGAAAATAAGCCAGTAATGACAAAGAGGGAGACGACAACCAGGTGAGGGAGGCACGTGGAAAATGCTTTGTGCCTGCCCTGCTCAGAGGGGATCCTCAGCACAGCTGTGAAGATCTGCACATAGGACAGCACAATGAAAATGAAACACCCAAAGGCTAAACAGGCACTAACCACAATAACCCAAACTGCCCTGAGGTAGGAGCCTGAGCAGGAGAGCTTGAGGATCTGGGGAACTTCACAGAAGAACTGGCCCAGGATATTGCCTTGACAGAGTGGTATTGAAAATGTGTTTCCAGTGTGCAGGGCAGCATTGAGAAGACCACTGGACCAGGTAGCTGCTGCCATTTTGACACAAGCTCTGCTGCCCATGAGGGTCCCATAGTGCAGTGGTCTGCAGATGGCAATGTAGCGGTCGTAGGCCATGACTGTGAGAAGAGAACACTCTGCTGACAACAGGAAGAGAGACAGAAAGACCTGGGCAGCACATCCCGAGTAGGAAATGGCCCTTGTGTCCCACAGAGAATTGGCCATGGATTTGGGGACAGTGGTGGAGATGGAGCCAAGGTCGAGGAGGGAGAGGTTGAGGAGGAAGAAGTACATGGGGGTGTGGAGGCGGTGGTCACAGGCTACAGCTGTGATGATGAGGCTGTTGGCAAGGACAGCAGCCAGGTAGATGCCCAGGAAGAACGAGAAGTGCAAGAGCTGCAGCTCCCGCATGTCTGCAAATGCCAGGAGGAGAAACTCATTGAGGGAGCTGCTGTTGAACATTTTCTCTCCCTGGGCTGTGGGGCTCTGTCTGAAGAGGAAAAGACAGTGCCAAGTTAGAGCAGGCTTATCTGAGCCAAACCCATTCCATTTCTCATAGTACCCCCACATTTCCTCTGTCCTTCACCTTCTTTCAGAATCCTTGCTTGAGCTCTGTTTGTGCTGGCTGTGTGTGCCACGCTGAGCAGGGGACCCTGCCGTGGTCTCCAGAAGAGCCCGTTCTGCTCTGCCAGGGGTGTAAATGGAGGTGTCAAACAGTGCCAGTTATTCCATGGTATACCTGGGGATTGGTGCCGTGAGCTCGGCAGAGGGAACTTGGTCCAGTGACCCAGTGGGACTATTCTCTATTTGCCATAATGAGAGCTGAATACAGCACTCATGCCAGCTGTCTCGGAAAGAGAAGCCCCTTGTGAGAGCTTCATCTCCCCCAGCCTTGCTCTCTTGGACAGAGGTGTCTGTAGCTGAACCAGTCACACCATCGCCCACTCTAGCAAGGGAGAGAAGCAGTCACGTGAAGGCAGGGGGTGACCTCAAACTTTCTAGACGTCTCTGTTCCAATGAGATAGACTCTGTCCTCATGTCAATTTACCGTCCGCACCCTTCCTCCAGGCACTGCAGTGGGAATGGGAAGTGACTAGCTCTGATGCACACGTCCTGCAGCAGATTGCATCCACTCCTTATGTGAAAGGGCTGCTCAACATTTTGAAACCCGTTTTTTCCAGAAAATGATCTTCAGTGGAGGGGTCAGTTTATATATTTATTTAGTTTTTAGGTGCCTCCATCTTACTGTGGGAGTATTCTCTGACGGGGTAGAAATCTTTGGCATTTCAGTTGCTCTCAGCATGAGCACTTGTGCATCGCAAGAGGAAATAAAGATCTCGCTGTGACTTTGTACAGAGTCACAGGATCTGGTCTGTCAATAAGTTTTTCCCCTCACTGTGCTGCACTTGCACCTCCCTCAGCTAAAGGAAAATCAATCACACTCACAAGTTCCTCTAAGAAAGAAAGTGGACTGAGCTGAGAGCGGAGGAATTCAGTTTCACAGTGAAGATTTCCAAATTCTTCTCTCAGCCCAGAGATGGAGAGAATGGAGTGTGCCAGGGTATCTGACCACTCACATGACCAGACTCTCACATATCACAGAAATGCTACAGGGAAGCTGTGTTCTGCTGGAGGGCAGCTTCCAGGTTGGCAGGACACCCCAGAGAAACAGTCAAGGGTCCAAAGGTGGACTCTCCTTAAAGGAGAGTCAGCTGATTACCCAGCCTGATGAAATGCATTGCCAGGAGCCTCACGGGTTGGAAAGGGACTGGCGCTTCTCACTACCATGAAGACCACACCACCCAGGACACACAGGGTTGATGTCTTAACTGCAGCTGAATACCCCCATCATTTTGAGAGATCAAAAGGTCTGAGAGAAACTACAGCAAGTCCCTTCATCTCCACCTCAGCCTACAGACAGCACCAGCATCGCCTTCTCCGGCCTTATGAGGGTTTGTCTGACCTGCTCCTTAGGACCTGCAAGCACAGAGATGCCCCTGGACAGTGCCCTGCCTGTGGGAGGCTTCTGTAGGGCAGAACCAAGTGCACAGAGCACGGGATGGGGTCTGTAAGCACCAACCAGGAAAAGACATTGGGACAGAGAAACAGCTCCTATCAGGGACAGCTCCAGGCATCAGAGCTGGGCGGTGAATGAGAGGGAACTGCTTCTAGAAACATCATGGGAGGATGGATTTGGGCAAGTCATGGTCAGTCCCTGCAATGCCCACACCTTCCCCAGCGTGCTCAGTTCTGCCCTGCAGAAACCTCCCAGGGGCAGGGCACTGTCCAGGAGCATTCCCATTTTTGGAGGTGCTAAGGTGCAGGGCAGATAAATGCTGATGAGGCCAGCAAAGGGGAAGCTGGCGCTGTCTATAGACTAAGGGATGGGTGCAGGGACTTTTAGAAGCTCCTAGCAGACCCATTGACTGCTCATTGAAACTGAAACTCTTTCAGGAAATCCCTGCCTTCACCGTCCTCTTGAAAAGTTCCCTCTGAAATGTCCTGTGCATGAGCTAGAGCTAGAGCTGTGAGCAGCCCTGACCCATGCAGCACCATCTCAATGCAGAAAGAACCTGCCCTGCTGGGGTCGATCCTCCTTGCAGCGCTGTGGGGAGCTCTCTGGGCAGGGTGAGTGCTGACCCTGGCATGCAGCAGAGTCACTGCCCCAGGCACACAGCACCCTGGGGTGCAGGGACACTGCTCTCAATTACAGCCCATGCAGACCTGGGTGCACTCCCTGGCTTCACACCCCTGCAGCATCCCGGCAAGAAGGTAGCAGGATGCCCTGTCCCTGTGATGGTGTGGCTGGGATTCCCTGTTTTAGAAGCACCTCCTCTCCTCTGCACTCAAGAAGAAAGGAGCGATCCTAAAGAACCTAGCAGTTATGGGATGGGATGGGTTTAGAAGACCCCTCCAGGAACTCCAGCAGTATTGCTCTACAGCCAGAGACTTACTGTGTCAGGGGCTGTGAAGATTTGTCCCTCCGTGAGCTCTCCTCTCTCCTCCCACTCCACACTGCCTTTCGCTTCTCTCTGTCTTGTCTCATCTCATGTCAGCAAGAGCAGGCAGTGCCTGGAGCCCTGCTGCTCTTTGCAGAGGAGATGCTCTTGCACAGAGCTGTCTCTCGGCAGTGCTGACCGGTTGCCATGAGCTCCCTCTATCCCAGCAGACTGGCCCCACTTGGGAACAGTGGCCTAGCTGAAGGTGTGACTTCATTTCTCCTTTGTACTCCCTCCTCTTGGGAAATGTTCACTGAGGTGGACTAAAATAATCATCTATGATTTCTCTCTAAACAGTGAAGAGAGACTGATCCCAGCATTGCAATTTGTCTCATCAGAGGATGGTTAGCTACAAGAGGTGGAAACATCCCACTCTGGAAGACCCTATTCCCATCTCTTTACTAGGCAGGACACCTAGACAGGGAGAAGAAGAGAGTTCATTTACCCATGGTTCAGGTGTTAATTCAGATGGGTCAGTCTGGACATCTATGCCAGGTTAGAAACCCCTGCGCTGGAGTGGGATTCAGATCCCTCCCCTGAATTCCACAAACACACAGGAGGTGGGATTGCCCTTGCCAAAGCTGAAGTGAGCACAACAGAGATGTCTGCATGCGAGTGCCTTGTCTAAGCTCCCATTGTAATCAGTGGAGATGGAGGATGGGAGTCAGTTGCTCACACACAAACACCTGGCGACATTTGAAGAGACAGAGGTGGTGCAAGGCATGTGCCAGGGTCTGCTTGCTGTGATGGAGAAACTAGGAGACCCACATCCTTCTAGAGCATGAGGTTGGGGCCAGGTGGGGAATTTTCTTGGCCATCTGAAATGACCCTGGATGCCTACCACTGCTCCTAGAGCTCCACTCACTAGGAAGCTGAGACTCATGCACATCTCTGCAATGCAAACATTTAATGTAATTCAGTGCAGAGCCTTGATTTAATGACATAAAAACAGGCCATAGGCAGGGCCATGTCAGATGCCTGGTGTGTCCAGCACAAGCACACGTCTCTAGCAGATCCAGCATGGGACCTACAGGAAAGCCATGTCCTTTTGGAGTGGTTGCTGGGCAAATGCCCCAGGGCCTCTCTGGTTTCCTACCTGTGCCCAAATAACTGAATGCCACCACTGCCTTTAGGAAAAGTCCATCATGTCTGCATCCAAGCAGCTGCATAAATGGGAGACACATCACACCAAGGTCTCCACTTATGCCCCTGCACTCTCAAACCCTTCTATCTCTCTTCCTCCTAAACCTCTTCTCATCCCAGATGATATGAACAGGGACTGTGCTAATGATGTCCACAGGATGGCTGCACCACAGGCTGTCCAGGCCCAGGGACTTCTTCAGTGGCACCTTGTCCTTCCTGGAGATCAGTTCACCTCTGTCACAGGCCCTGTGGTGCTACAAAGTCAGTTCAGGCAGCAAACACTTCTCCTGCCATTTCTGCACAGCCCAGCTCTGTTTCTCCTTGGCCTCAGATACTGCAGGTTTTGCTCTCTCGGTGGGAACCTCCTTTCACCATTACCTTGCCACCTGCTATCTATGCCAGCACATCTCTGTGCTGCAGTGGGGCCATTGCATGTATGGTGTCCTTGACTCTTGGTAACATGGTTCACCATGATCAGTCTGAGCTCTGTGCCACATCTGAGGCTCTGCAGCACAAATGTGTGCAAATGCATGCAGCTTGGGGCACAGACAGGAGCAGATGGAGATGCACAAGCTGTCACAGGACTGCCACATGGTTGGAATAACTGAGATGTGGTGGCACCACTCACATAGCTAGAGGGTGTTGGAGTGAGGGAGGGGACCCCGGAGTAACGATGAGTCTCAATATGAGTATGGTCGTTCTCCCTTTATTAGAGCTTACACAAAGTATATATATCGTCAAGCAATACGCATGCGTTAGCAATAGTTACATGATTGGTTACAGTCTCTGTCCATACGTATAAAGCGGATACATGATTGGTGCAAAGTTGCTGACTATGCTCCATCGACATTTATGGAACCGAGTTCCGTCCAGACTTGTTTACCAGTTTTGTGAATACCTTCTTTTGTAGTGCTCAAGGCCGCTATACGGCCACGTTCAGCAGGCCTCAGCAGGTTCGCTTGCCTTGGCCTACATAAGGCCGCTTTCAGCAGGTTCGCTTGCCTTGGCCTAGATTCCTTCCTCTACCCCGAAGACGGGATTGCTCATCCCAATCAGAGCATGCCTGCTCTCAGTTAACCATTCCTCCACAATTCCCCCTTCTTGTTTATGAGCAATCCAGGCGTGGTTCACTACCTTTAGCAGAGCGTTCTTAAAGCAGCTCAGGACTACGCATAAGCACAAACCGACAACTACAAGGATTAGTAAAATGCGTAAGCCTTCAGTAAGTAAGCTCGTTAGCCATTGTGGTAGAGTTCCAAACAGGTTAGTTAGCCAGTCATCGAATAGCCCATGGTGCTGACGGATCTTGCCGGTATGTTCCTTCAACCACTGCAATTGTTTGTGAATTGATTCACCATGATTAGACAAATTCATGCAACACATACCTTCAAAATCCTCACAACCGTGGCCTTGAGCTAATAGCAAAAAATCAATTGCAGCTCTATTTTGTAGAATAGCATGTCGCAAACTACCTTGATCCTCTAAGAGGTTCTCTATTATCTCAGCGGTGACGTTAGCTTGCTTCTCAGCCCAGCAAGCTAACCGGCCGATCTGGTTCAGGGCGTTGCCTGCCGCTGCTCCAGGCACGAAGAAGGACAAAAACACTCTTTCAGTGGGACTACGTAGGGAAACTTGATCATTACAATTAGGTGAGAGCCCTATGGCTGCTCGTTTACTGCGGACGGCGGTCCTATTCTCCGTGATATGTTTCCACCAATTTTGATCCGGTGCCAGTAATGTCAGCTTACCAAGATAACATGGACCACCCATTACCCTTTTCGGAAGTCCCTGCCAGGCCCTGTCACCACATATCAAAAAGACGTCTGGTGGCAGGGCCTTTGGGGTACCATTGTTCCAAATTAAGTGCCCCCTTTTTGCCTCAGCCCCAAGGGCTCCCAGCCCCTGACGGCTGGTGCCATTGGTGCCACAGAAGGAATCACGGTTTTGATAATCATAATAGACTGCTGTTGGGGTGACGTTCGTCCACCCTGTCCAGTTAAATAACTGGTAAGGCTGCACGCGTCCCCCAAAATAGATACAGGTTTGAGTCCAATTGCCTGACGTGTTCCCAATCCTCATGGACCCCAGCAGGTTTAGCTCCTGTGGGTCCCATGGCAGTGTTCTGTTTAGGCCTGCAATGAGGGCGGCACTGCAGTTAGCAGTTGACAGACTGCCACTGCAGCTTGCCGTGCTGTATTGCTGGAAGCTGTTGACATTATAGCTGGGGACCCCTATGAGACAGGTTCTAAAAGGTTGGGTAGCAGAAGCTAGAGACAAACAGAAAGCATGTTGCCCTGTCTTATTCGCCCAGGTAACCCACATGTTGTGTCTGGGCTCAATCTTGTAGAGCGCCATTACCACTGGGAACAGTATCCCCAGAATCAGGATTTTCGCCCTCTTGTTCGGTTGATGAGTCATGGCGAGTCAAGACAGGCTTCACGTTCTTGCTGGGTACCCACACTGGACCACGATCTGTGGAAACACACATATAACTTCGACCATTAAAAATAACAGGGGTGGGCCCAGTCCATATTCCGGAGGCTGGGTCCCTATACATTACTTTAAACTGGGGTAACGTTGTTGTCTTATTGAATTTAAGCTATTGATGGTGAATGATCACCGGGGGCTCCTCACGGTCGCCCATGAGACAGAGATAATTCAGGGTGAAGAGTGCGCGGTGCAGCCTCTGCTGTGCGTCCGTCTCCTCACCTTTTTGTTTTCTGAGATAGTCTTTTAATACTTGGTGGGTACGTTCTATTAACCCTTGCCCGGTCGGTGAATGTGGAATTCCGGTAACATGCTCAACCCCCCATCGAGAGAGAAACGTCCTAAGCTTTTGACTGACATAGGCAGGTCCATTATCCGTTTTTATGCGCTCAGGCATGCCCAATATGGCAAAGCAGGCCAACAGGTGCTTGCACACATGCTGTGCCTTTTCTCCGGGTAATGCAGTTGCCCATATCATTTTTGAAAAGGTATCAATGGTTACATGCACATACCTTAATCGGCCGAACTCGGGAATATGTGTGACGTCCATCTGCCATAATTCTAGGGCTTTTAACCCTCTTGGATTTACCCCAAGCCCAATACCCGGGCCGTGGTTCCCACACCTTGGGCAAGCCTGCACAATACCTCGGGCCTCACTCTCTGTCAGGCCAAATTGCCTTTTTAAGCCCTTGGCATTGTGATGAAACATGTCGTGACTTTGTCTAGCCTGTTGAAACTTGTCCATAGGGAGTAGATGACACGCTGAGCTAACCAGGCTGTCAGCGAGCTGATTGCCTTGGCCTAGCCCCACGTCTAGCTGGTGACTACGAATGTGGATAACACAACAAGCTGCTGTTCGTTGACCCAGCACAGAGCGCAAGGTAATGAACAGACTTCCCAACCTCGGGTTGGATGTTTCCCTTATTAAGGCATTCTCCAGTCGTGGTACTACCCCTGCTACATACATGGAGTCAGTCACTACGTTTAGAGGGGTATTTAACCAATGAGTTAGAGCCCAAACTACCGCAGTTAACTCCAAAGTCTGAAGGGAATCCCGAGGCTGTCCCTCCATAACGTGCTGTTTCCATTGTTCACCTTCCTTCCACACGCATGCGGCACGTCGCAAACGCTGCCCCGCATCCGTGTAGGCAGTAATGCCATCTGAAAGAGGTTCCCTACTCACTTTGGACTTTTCTATCCATTGATTTCGCTGTAGCACCTGCCACAACTTTCCCTGAGGCTGTCGTGAGTGCACCCTCCCATCAAAACCCATTAGCGCGACTTGCAGGTCACTGTTATTATGCATCCACCACTCCAGGTCAGCCGAATTTACGGGTATGCTAATGTCAGCCGGCTCCTGGCCACTGATTTCTAGTATCCTCAACCTGCCTTTTCGTATCAGCTCGCCTATGGCCTCGGTCCTGGTTTGAATACTTGTTTTTGGTTGTACACTCAGGAATACCCATTCCAAGATGTTAAATACATCTCTGTGACTTTTGCTTTTGTCAGTGGCATCTGGCAGAACTGGGGAAGGAGGCTCTTCGCTGCTATGTTGCCACTGACAAATGACTGCGTATGGTGAGTCTTTTCCATTACATATGAGTAAGGATACGGGCAGGCTTAGAAGGCGTCGCGAGGACCACGACAGATGTAATTTGTCTGTAATGTGCTGCAATACCGCCTGTAGTTCAGGTGTCATGGTAATCTTGTTCGCAGGATTTGTGCCTCGTAGCAAAGCCGTTAGGGGTGCAATATCAGTGTTAGAGATACCAACACAATGCCGCACCCATTGGATGTCTCCAAGTAAGGTTTGAACGTCATGCAGGGTGCGCAATCGAGTTGCAAGCTCCGTTTTCTGGGGTCGAATTTTTGACTCTGCAATGGACCATCCAAGATATTTCCACGGAGCCGTGCGCTGGATCTTTTCTGGTGCGATGACAAGTCCCTTTGTCGATAGAATGTCACTTAATTGTGTTAATGACTCATCTGTAAAAGACTCTTCCTGGCAGCAGAGAATGTCATCCATATAGTGATAGATTATGGTGTCTGGCCATTGGTTTCGAAGAGGCTGCAATGCCCATGCGACATAAAGTTGGCACAATGTCGGTGAGTTTTTCATTCCCTGTGGCAAAACAACCCACTCATAATGCTCTGCGGGCTCGGCCTTGTTTTTCGCTGGCACAGTAAAGGCAAAGCGTTGTGTATCTTGAGGATGTAACGGAATGGTAAAAAAGCAGTCCTTGATAAAACCACTCCAGCGGGACTCCCTTGGAAGTCCGGCGAGGGGATTTATTAAGCAGGGAGGTACTCCTCCCTCTTTCTCTTGCGCCTGCAGCTCCACTTTTTTCAGGCGTTCCGATAGCTCCTGTAGCACTCTTACGGTTTCTTCTGGTGACGGTGGTACTTTATTTTTGGTGTCAGGCGTGTTGTCCCCCGAAGACTCGCTGGACGAAGGCAGTGGGGGGTACTCTGATGGAGTCTGGCGTGAGCGGGTGGTCTCATTGAAGGAGGGTAGAGGCGGCCGCTGAGGTGGCATAGGCAGCGGCAACGGTGGATGCAGGGGATTGTTGCTAGGCAGCGGCGGGGGGGGAGCACTAGGAGGGGGTCGGCATTCCTTTCCGCCCAAGTCTCTGAGGTCAGCAAGGGGCGCGGCCACCGCCCCTCTTTGAGCCTCCTCCGGGTGCACTTCCGCGTTTGCCTCAGAGCTCGGACCAGCCGGCTCTGAGGAAACCTCCGCTTTCTGGGACGCAGCGGGTGACGGCGCTGACGATGCCCCCCCCTCGGAGTTCTCCCGCGCCCTTTGCAGTGCCTCCCTGACAGACCGGCACACTGCTGTTAAAGTCTCTAGTACGGTGTTGCAAAGTGCGCGAACAGCTTTCCCGTCCCTCAGTTCCAGCTTTTCCAGTTTTACTGACAGCTGCTCAAACATTTTTAATAGTTGAGCCGTGAACGGCTTTGTCCCCATGGGGGTGGTAGGCGAGGCTGTGCCTGACGACTCCGGAGATAACAACGTCAGGGGCTCCCGCCATGACCTTGGCGGGGCTGTGCTGCCCTTCCCTGGTACGGGCGGCGACGAGGGCCCTGGGCATGGCGCACTGCCGGCTCCCTCAGGAGCGGACGGAGGCAAGGGCTGCGGGGGGGGCGGTGGCGGAGGGACCGACGGTTGAGCTCGCACCACCTTAACCTCCTTCTTGTCCTTGTCTCCACCCTCGATGGTCTTATGCCACATTGTTTCTCCGAAATCTCGCCATTCTGATACGGAAAATAACAAGTGTGTATCCGAAAAATGTTCCCATTGCTGCCCCAGTTTAATCAACCTCTGTAACTGCTTCACCGGTGCGTCAATTCCTCTCTTGGAGAGTATACCGGCTAGCAAGGTGGCCGCGGCATCTGCTTCCATGCCGCTGTCTGGGAGACGGGGCGCGACCCCGGACCGTGTCTGGCGGCAGCCTTGTTCTGCCAGCACTTCCCCCAGCCCCTTCTATCCCCCACTCCCAGTCCTCTCGCTGCTTACCGCAGTCACGGACCATCAGCCGAGGTCAAGCCTCTTGGTAGATGCGGCGAACCATCCTCTGCTACCAGATGTTGGAGTGAGGGAGGGGACCCCGGAGTAACGATGAGTCTCAATATGAGTATGGTCGTTCTCCCTTTATTAGAGCTTACACAAAGTATATATATCGTCAAGCAATACGCATGCGTTAGCAATAGTTACATGATTGGTTACAGTCTCTGTCCATACGTATAAAGCGGATACATGATTGGTGCAAAGTTGCTGACTATGCTCCATCGACATTTATGGAACCGAGTTCCGTCCAGACTTGTTTACCAGTTTTGTGAATACCTTCTTTTGTAGTGCTCAAGGCCGCTATACGGCCACGTTCAGCAGGCCTCAGCAGGTTCGCTTGCCTTGGCCTACATAAGGCCGCTTTCAGCAGGTTCGCTTGCCTTGGCCTAGATTCCTTCCTCTACCCCGAAGACGGGATTGCTCATCCCAATCAGAGCATGCCCGCTCTCAGTTAACCATTCCTCCACAAGAGGGCTGTGTTGGCAGGGTACAAGCTCTTCGGGAGAGACGATCACGGGAGATGAGGAGGGAGGATGCCCTTTGTGTGAAGGGGCAGCTCAGATGTATGGAGCTCTTCTCTGGGATGAAAAAGGGGCTGGATGAGACCTTGTGGGTGAGCATGAGAGGAAGGGCGGCATTGTGACTGGAGTTACAGACCACATGATCAGGATGAGGAGATGGATGCAATCTCCTTTAAGCAACCTGAGGAAGTCTGTGGGTCACAGGCCCTGGTCCTTATGGGGAGACCTTAATGGCCCGAACATTCACTGGAAGGGAGAACAACAGAGTGCAAGGAGACCAGTGGTTTCTGCAGGGTGTCAGGAACAACTTCTTAGCACAGCTAAGACTGCTCAATAATGGGGATGCTTTCCTGGATGTGGAAATTGCAAACAAGGAGGAACTGATCAGGGATGGGATAGTCAGTGTCAGCCTTGCCTACAGTGACCATGAAAAAGTGGCGTCCCAGATCCTGAAGGAACCAAGGAAGGACAGCAGCAGAGTACAGACTCTGGACTTCAGAGGAGCAGACTTGGGCCTCTTCAGGAGACTGGTGGCGAATCCCGTGGGAGGCAGCTCTGAAGAGCCCAGGAAAGCCAGCAGGCCTTTAAGGACAGCACCCGCCAAGCACAAGAATGGTCCATCCCAATACTCAGTAAAGCTAGCAGACATGTCAGGGGACCAGCTTGGCTAAACGGGGAACTTGCGCCTGAACTCCAGGCTTTGGAGGGATCTCATGGCAGCCTTCAAATGCCTACGAGGAGATCACCAAGAAGATGGAGCCAGGTTCTACACCTGCATGATGGGAGGATGTTTATGCAGGAGATAAGGAAAAGCTTTTCTGCTAATATAGTCAAGCATCGGAACTGGCTGTCCAAATAGGCTATGCAGTCTCCTCCCTTGGAGGTTTCCAAGACCAGACTGGATCGAGCCCAGAGCAACCTGGTCTGACACCAGAGCTGACCCTGCTGTGAGCAAGGAGATTGGGCTAGAGAGCTCCTGAGGTCCCTTCCACCATGATGGAGTCTGTGACTCTTTTCCCTCTGGGCCTTCACTTGTCAAAGTCACGGAAAACACATGGGTTCCCTGTGACAGTGGAAGGAGGTCGGCTTTCTTGTCTTCCTCCAGTCAGAATGGTTCAGATGCAGGGCTTCCTGGCAGAAATCTCCCAAACAGCCCTGAGCAATCCTTCGCTTCACTTTTCATTTCCACCTTTTATTTCTCTTCCCTCCTTTAAGTTTCTCTCTTTTACCATGCTGATCCCCTCCCATACAATCAGCCCACCTCTGCTTACCCTTTCCCCATTGGTACAGTTCTGTGTTGGTTTTTGTTTTGTTTTACACAGAGGAACTTCAGTCCAGAAGGACTTTGAGAAACTTGGGTGATTTGGGCAACAGGCACCTCATGAAGATTTACAAGAGAAGTGTCAAGTCCTGCACCTAGGGGGGAATAATCGCGCCTAGGAGGAGAGGTTGAGGGATCTGGGCTGCTTTGTCCTGCTGAAGTGGAGGTGAAGGGCAGTAGAGTAGGAGCCTGTGAGTGCTTGAAGGGTGGTTTCAGAGATGATGGAAAGTGGGAAACAGTGTGAGAAGGGGAAACAGCCACAAACTGCAGCTTGTGGGGTTCAGATGTGACTTCAGGAAAAGGAAGTGTCACTTGAAGGGTAGAGCTGTGGTGCTACAGGTCACCCAGAGGGAGTCTGTGATCAGCTACTGGCTTTGTGTCTCAAGGAAAAGCAAGTGAGGGCAGAGAGACATCAGTAAAGGTAGGGAGATCCTGGGGTGGGAGTGCACACCCCCACATTCACACTGCCCCAGGAAGAGCCCTGAGCACAGTGTGAGGGAAAGGATCATCCTACCCAGGGCCTGGGTGTCAGTGCCTGGCCATTCTGCTTGACAAAACTCATCCAGGTTTACTTGGCACCAGAGTCACCTACACATTGGCTTTGCCTACTTGCAATCAGTGCCTCCAGCTTTGTGCTGTAATCAGCCTCTGGGGAGGCTTTGTGAGTAACGACCCTCAGTGGGACCCATTAACACTCCAAGAAACTTTGGCATTTGCTTCTGACTTTAACTTCTTGGGAGCCTTGTTCAATGTCCTCTCAGTACCTGAGGTTAATGGACTCAGCACCAAATACACCAGAGGCACCATTAAAATGCAGAAAGCCCTAACAACCAATCTCACTCCCCCTAATTGTCTTCAGTTCTTCAATTCTTGTGTGGCTAATTGGAGAGGATTCAGGAGCGTATTTACAAGAAGAATATTTCAATGAACACCTGAAAAAGAAAGGATTTCTGCTTTTTAAGCTCTCTTTATTTTCCAGCTTACAGAATAAGTGATATCCACACTCTCCAATTCATACTGACCCAGAGGGACTCTACCATAATGAAGTCTGAACATGCAGGAAAAACAGTATTTTCAATATGAGACCTTTATGGACAACTTTCCTCCTCACCTCCCCAACTGTGTCATTTCTCTCATCAGCCACTGGGGACTTACCTCACTCCTGTTAAAACCTAACCTTTTTGCACTTGAGTCTGTAGCTGAATGTTACAGCTCCTACGCACCAATTCCCACCTGCTTTCCTTAGACAACTACTTGCAGACACAGGAGGATTTTTCTTAATTGCAAACAAGCAAAAATAAAATATGATACAGTTTAATAAAAAGTCAAATACACTCCTCAACTGTATGTTAAATCCAAGCTGCCTCCAGTGAGGGCCACTTTGCACAAGGAATAACCTTCCTTGAACTGTTTCTGACTGATAGATAGGAATGGATAGACAGAAACACAACTAAGGAATTGTCTAAAGAGACCATCAGACTCCTGAAAGACGAGGCAAGCTTCAGACTCCCTGAAGCTCAGAGCAGCAACTGGAGAGTTGAGAGGTATCAGATGGATAAAGAGCAAGGGGAGGAGGAAGACTGGAAAATTACAGAAAGTTTTCCAGATAGTCTGATATAAAAGAAACTTTATAAATGATCACTTTAATGAGAACAGATGAAAATATATGAAAGATTAGTGAGACTACATCCACAGCGTAATAGACAGAGCAGTGGTAATGCGAAGCCAGGGGCAGGTCACTATTTCTCCTGAGATTCATACCTTTCCTGAAATTCCATTATTTTTTTCATGGGAAAATGTTGACATTTTATTAAAAATATTCCACCATTTCAGCTAAGGAAAAGGTGCTCCTATTTTTCCTTTAAATGTTGAAAACTCTTCTTTACCTTTTCAGGCAGAGCTCTGTTCTAACCACAAGCATCCAGTGGCACTTGGAGAGGTCCTGGTGGATCTGAGGTACCTGCCTGGGCCTGGCAGCTCTCACAGGGGACCTGCGGGACACCAGAGCCCCTTGGAGCTGCAGATGGAGGCTGGGCAGAGGGGACCAGGGAACCTGCAATGGCACCAGACGTCAGTGACCCTGTGATTACATCCCACCCAATTCTGAAAACTGCTTTGCTTAAAAAAAAAAGAAAAGAAAAGAAAAAAACTTTCAAAAGACCAGTAATATTTCTGTTACAATCAGGCCTGCACCATTAAAAAATATATTTCCATGTCTCTCACAGAGTCCAGTGGTCCAAAACCACTCATGGCCCAGGGCTCTCCATGCCACTCCTCACCCTCTGTACAGAGCGAGTGGCACTCACCAGAGACAGGAGTGACCACAAAACATACATCCAAGCCCTGTGCCTGTTGGTGGCCTGTCAGGTACGCAGGCAGACAGGACTTTACAAACCCTTATCCCAGACAGGAGTCAAGTGCTGGCCTATCGGCTTCACCCCCAGAAGTGACCTCACAGCCACTTTCCCACCCATGTGCCTGCTCCTGATCCATCACCTGCAGAGACAGAAGGGACCTCACTTTCACCTTTATGGTCATGGGTCTCCTACTCTCCTATGAGCTTCTGAGAAAGAACTAATCTCATAAAAATGTCCCCAGCCATCAGCTTCCTGGTGGCCTACCAGCTGATCAGACACAACTGACCTCATAATCACCCACCAAGCCAATGGGCCTGCTGCTGGTCTTTCACCTGCCCTAAGGGAAATGACCTCAGCATGGTCTTGGCTTCCATCCAGTCAGGTATTCATGCAGCAATGACCTCACAATCATCACCTGAGCCATGGGCCTGCTGCTGGCCTATCAGAGGCTGAGCTAGAGGTGACCTCACAGTCACCATCCAAGCCATGTAACTGTTTCTGGCCTGTCAGCTGCTCAGTTCTGAATGACCTCACAATCAACATCCTAGCCCTGTGCTGCTTGGAGGCCTATCAGGTCCTCAGGCAGAAGTGACCTCACAAACAATTACCTTAGGCATGAGCCAAAGGCTGACCTATCAGCTGCTCAGATGGAGGTGACCTAACAATCATCTACCAAGCCCACACACCTGCTGATGGCCTTTCCTCTTCTCTGATGGACAAGGCTTGTGTTCTTGCTTGGGAGGTCACTTCTGACTCAGCCTGTGATACGCTAGCAGCAGCCTCATGGCTGGGGCATGGGCATGTGAGGTCACTCCTGCCTTAGCAGCTGATAGACCAGCAGCAGGCACATGGCTTGGATGATGATGGTGAAGTCAGTTGTATGTGCTCAGCTGAACGCGGGGGTTGAGTTAGTTAGCATCCTGGCTGGAGATCCTGGCAAGAATCTCAGAAACTGCAGGCCTCCAACAACCTAGTGACACATTGCAAAATGTGCTCAGCTGGGAGGGACACCTGAACTGTCAGGCTAGAAATGACTCCCTTAGAGAAGAGAGGAGAATGCGTAAAGGTGAAGACCATAATACTGAAGGGTCTTGCAGAGTTATTTGCATAAAACCACTTCAACTTTGCAAGCTGATTCTCAGCTATGACCCTTCATATATTTCCTGCCAGCTTACAGGAAAGTGTTTGAGCATCAGGTGATGATTCTTAGGGTCCAAAAGCAATGTTGTGATTTGCTTCATTTTCAGCACAAAAAATAAGCTCTCAGCCCTTGAAACATCACTCACTTTATTATGCACATCTGGGAGTAGTGGTTGCAAGAGGCCAATTATTTTCTGAAGAAATACTCTGTCTTTGGAAGTTTTCCTTATTTGCCCATTTTGAAAGGTAATGACTGTGGCACTGCTGCTCAAAAGAGGACCTCTGAGGGCTCCGTCATGGCAAGACCATTTCCTTGTTAACTATGCCAGAGAAAAAAGTCCCACCATGTCAAAGCTGCTCTCTGAGGCCTCCTCCTGGAAGTCAGCCCTGGATGTCCTGTTTCAGGGCCCGGGGCAGTGTGTGGTCTGCAGGTTACAGCAGAGATCCCCAAGGTAGAGAGCCACTTGGCAGGGAGACATTAGGACCCTGCCCTCCCCTCCCCCATCTGCCCCCTTATTTCACTGTATTGGGGGGTTAATTGGATGGTTAATTAAGAGCAAAGAGTTTCTAGGATACTGCCATGTTAGAAGAAAAGAGAGTCCGCACCAATTATGCTTATTGGTAGTACCCCCCCAATAAGACTTTATTAGCAGGAGATAGAGGCAGCTACTATGCCTCTAGTCTAAGCAAACTTGGGATTCGACAGATCTCAGAAGTGTTATCTTCAAGAAACTCCTCCAAAGAAGCCTTTCTGAAAGATGACCTCTTATAATCCAAATACTCTAAGCTGCATATTTATATGTATTTCACAAGAGATCTGGGATATCTTATAGCTTTGGTTAAACATGGGACAGGAAAGCCCAAATCAAATAAGGGATGGAATTCATGGAGAATATATATTAATAAAAAAAAAAGAAAAAAAAAGAAAGGAAAAAAAAGAAAAGACAAAGCATTCTGTAAACATTGAAATTTATTTCACTCTGCTTTGTATTTCCCAGCACCTGTGAATTACCTTTGATATTAGTTTCCATGGGTTTTCTTTCTCAGATAGCCTGTATTTCAACTGCAGAAGATGGTGCTTCTGAGCCCTTGCTTTTATGCTTTCCAATTTTACCTGTATAAAGAAGTTACCATTGAACAGAAATGCATGGGGTTTTTTGCTTCATACACTGTCATTCTAAAAGTAGTACAGACTCACATTGACTCTGGTTCAGTGTACTATAGTAATCAGAGATGTTGCTTTTCCGTTTTTCATTTCTTTTCATCAAAAAGGGTGTATTTGGTATTATAAAGTGCATTTATGAATACTTTGGAAAAGATCCATTTGTTTCCTTTCTGAAATACATTTGAAAAATTAGAAGTGGTGAATGAATATTTGGGATGGCAATATCTGGGACCCCGATGAACTCCCCAGTTCGGAGTCAGACACTGATCATGAGGGGGAGGCAGCTGCCCGGCCGGTGGCAGAGCAGCGGCTCACCACACCGAATGCAGCCAGTTTGAAGGGACCACAACTCCTGGAGATTTTAAAGCATCGGAACTGCAGGATACGCAGGGACGCTACAGGCAGCAGCCCCGCGAAGGGTTGTCAGAGTGGCTGTAAAGGCTGTGGGACGATGGGGCAGATGCAGTTCATTTTACTAGAGAGGAGCTCGGTCGGATGGAGGTTCTGCCCCAGGGTCCCAGGCTGCACAACACTCTCTGCACCCTGCACCAGCAAAACCAAAAGGTTCCCCCTCCCTAACAGAGTGAGTGCTAGGTGCGGTTGTTTAACCTGGCCGACTGCCATGGTCATCGATGGTGGGCTCACCGCGTGGACTACTGTCGCAGCAGGGTTAAACCAGCTGTGGCAATTAGGAATGTTGTCTGGAATTTATTCCCCCTGAGTTTACGGGACCGGATCAGATCCCCATGAGCAAAACCATCCAGACTAAGATGCTGCAAACTGCCCCTCCCCATTCTGCACAGGACTCCGTCCCACCAAGGAGGCTCAATAACCATGAGTGGCCTCGGTGGGGACAATGTGCAAGACTCGCCTATGCAATTAAAACTGGTGATGAGCAAAGCAGACCCCATTAGGGTTTTTGCGTTGGTGGTCCTAATCTGAGAGTTTCCTGAATATGTTACATACTTCTGGGGGTTTGACCACAGGTGTGAAACTGGT
Source organism: Apteryx mantelli (assembly GCF_036417845.1). NCBI lineage: Eukaryota > Metazoa > Chordata > Aves > Apterygiformes > Apterygidae > Apteryx > Apteryx mantelli. Next base: position 6,937,516 of record NC_089997.1, read on the forward strand.
GGTGGCTGACATCACGATCTTTTCACGATACAAAAAGCATCAACATTTATTTCATGGCATTGGATATAAACAAAGAGAAAATGAGAATCCCTTGTGCAGTTCTGGTCTCCCACCTCAAGAAGGAAAAGTAGGACTAGGAAAAGGGAAGGGAAAGTTGATGAAGGCAGCAAGATGAATTTCACCATGCATGACATTAGTTACTCCTGTCACACCTTCAACTGACCACATTCTGAAATGGATCCTCCCAACCGTACCATAGCGGGAAAATTCTTCCTCAAGGCCTTTTCAGTCACTCCTCAAATGCAAATCCTCTTCTTCACGCTGCCATGGGTGATTTATCTGCTCACTGCCATGGGGAATATGGTCATGATAGCCATCATTTGGCTCAACCAGTTCCACACCTAGCGTATCTCTTCCCCAGCAGCTTCTCCTTCCCAGATATTTGGTTCCCTTTGCCCCTAAAAGGTTTGTCGGCCTCATCTTGGAGATTAAGACCATCCCATGGCTGCTTGCCGGTTCCAGACCTTCCTTTCCATCCTCCTGGGCACAGCTGAGTTCAACCTGCTTGTTGTGATGTCTTTTGATTGCTGTGTGGCCATTTGCAACCCATCGCACTGTATCATCTTTATGAAGCCCTGGCTGTGCTCCACACTCATCTTTATCCATTGGGTGATGGCATCTCTATCCTTGCTCAGCTCCACCATCTTATATACCAAGGTACCCTGTGTCCCCAGTAAAGAGACTCTTTCTTCTGTGGCCTCATCCCTTTGAGGAGAGCAACCTGCATGGGCACCAGCTACCTTCAAACATGTGCTTTGCTCTCTCCTCTGCTATTTTGCTGAGCTCCTTCACACTGACCCCTGTGTCTTATGCCTGCACTAGATGCACTGTCCTGAGAATACCCTCTGGGAAAGCCATAAGAAGCCTTCTTCACCTGCATATCTCACACTGCCATAGTCACTGCTGCATAGGGTAGCTCCATTTTTGGCTACGTGGGACCTGAATACAGCAAATCCTTTGCGCCAACCAAAGCCTGATAAAAGGGTTCAACAGAGGGTTACCTCTGTGGTGAGCAGAGAAGCTGCTTTGCTGTAAGCTCTCAGCAGCTTTGCAGGTTCCTCTAAGAAAGCACATTCAGGAGAAGCATGATTTTAGGTGACATCCAGCAGACTAAGAACACAGTCTGTGGAGAAGCTCTGTTTCACTGCTTAAAACCCATCATCTCCTCCTCCTGCCCTTGCACTCTTGAAGCATCCTATTTGTGGAGTCATCTGCTCCTTTCCTTTATATGTCTAAAACCAAATGCAAAGGTGGATGGATAATGTCAGCATTTATTGCATTTATTTATGTCAGCATTTATTTTCCTTGGGCTTCCTTCTGTTGGACATGTTCTTTGGTTTGAAAAAGAAATTAGCTACTAAATAAATTAAGAGGGTGGAGACAGAAATAGTGAGTTTCATTGACTTCATTAGAGGTGTCTGTGAGCAGCTGGTGCCTGTACTCATTTTCCCTTGGTCCCTATATAGCCAGCAAAGAGAGAGCTCTAGAGGTTGGGTCCTCCCAGACTGTAATTGACAGGTGAAAGAAGTGTTTACCAGTCTCTTCCAGACACTCTTCTCTCTCTCTCTCTCTCTCTCTCTCTCTCTCTCTGCACTGACAAGATGGGAGGAAGCTAACTTGCTCAAACCAAAGTGCCCAACTTCTAAAATATAACCCTGCTTAGTATTTTGTTGTTGTTGTTGTTCCAGACCCTTCCTATTTCAAATAATCAAAAGGACAGCCTTTAAGTTCTTTAAGATGAGAAGATTTCCCCTTCCCCTAAAGGGAAAGCGAGGCATTTAGGACAGGACATTTAATAAAAATGTTTCCTCAGTGCTTCTGGAGAAACAGAGAGGAAGAAGATGTGGAAGAAAGCAGGGGATTGCAGAAGAGATGCTCAGTACTGGCTTGTTTTGAAAGCAACAGCCTCACAGAAGTTCCAAGTCAAAAAAGGCAAGGACTGAAAAGTAGAAGGAATAACTTTCAACATACTTGTCTACATGGATGGACTGGCATCTGCAGGTACTAGTAAGTACTTTTGCTGGGAGATTAGGTTGGCTTTTGAAACACAGATGTGATGGATGTTTGCAATAGGTCAAAGTGAACAGGGAATTTCCCAGGCATGGCATGAAATAGTTCACAACCTCTTTACAATACTGTGCTTGTGAGAAAGAATCCTTTGTGAGTGGTTGGAAAAGGTAGAAAGAAGACAGTAAAATCTCTGAGGCCTCTCAGTGAAATGTGAAGCAGAGAAATCAGGGTGTGATGAATGGCTGAGAGGAATATTTCTGTCTGTGTTACATAGGAAGCAAGCAAGGAGCAAAGAAGAAAGGATCTACCCTCCCATCGAGACTGTGAAATTCTTACACTTGCTTCTTCATGCTCCTGTCTCAGCAGGACGTACTGAAATTGGGCATGGGAGCAGGAAATGAAACTGCGGTTGCTGAGTTCATCCTGGAGGGTTTCTCAGGGCTTGATCAAAGACTACAGCTGCTTCTCTCCCTGATCCTTCTACTCATGTATCTGACAACAGTGACGGGGAACACAACGATCATTTTCCTTGTGTGTGTGGCTCACCGCCTGCAAACCCCCATGTACTTCTTCATCAGCAATCTGGCATTCCTGGAAATCTGGTTCACATCCTCCACAACCATCAAACTGTTGGTGATTCTGAGCTCTGGTAGGAGAACAATCTCATTAAGCAGCTGCTTTACCTAGTCGTATTTCTATGTTGCCCTGGGTTTTACAGAGTTTGCTCTCCTTGTTGTCATGTCCTTTGACCGCTATGTTGCCATCTGCCAACCTTTGCATTATGCTGCCATCATGAAGCAGCAGCTCTGCTCCTACCTGGTTGGTGCTGGGTGGGTCATAGGCTTCACACTCTCAAGTTACCACCTGGTCCTCCTCTCAAAGCTGACCTTCTGTGGCCCCAACAAGATCCAGCATTTTTTTTGTGACAACTCCCCCTTATTCAAACTCTCCTGCTCTGACACCAGCCTGCTTTGGAAAGCAGACTCCGTTTTGTTATCTTTTGTAGTGCTGGGTTCCTTATGTTTAATCCTGGTGTCCTACGTGTGCATCTTCCACTGTATTCTGCACATGCCATCAGCATCTGGGAGGAAGAAAGCTTTTGCTACATGTTCTTCCCATCTCACTGCCTTAGCCATTGCATATGGAAGCTGCATTGTTCTCTATGCACGGCCCTCAGAAGAGGTTTCCTTGGAGACCAACACAGTTGTAGCTTTGCTGAACACTGTCCTGTACCCATTCTTAAACCCCTTCATCTACAGTTTCAGAAACAAGACTGTGAAGGTGGCCCTGAAGGAAGCCCTTGGCCGTGCAAAGGTTTGGCTTTTCCCCCAGTCATGATGCTTTTCATGACAGCAATTCTAATTATGTATCATGTATTGTATCACACACACATATATATAGCTATTAAACACAGGTGCCTCAGAGATTTATTTTCTCGTTAGATTGTAGTGTTGAAAGAAAGGAATGTGAATTGCGAGTCTTGGTTACAGAGGGTTATTATAAACAAAATCTAAAAAATATTAATAAAACATTGAACTCACACAGGACTAGGACATAGACTGCCAGTGCACGCTGACACAAGGAAGTTTTCATAAGTCATCTCAGGGAATTTAGTTGAAAACTCTGGGGACAATGTCCAAGGGGTGTTGAGGAAAGTGCAAAACACCTTCTCTCCCTGAATAACAGAAGATGCTAAGCATGAATATTAAGCTCAGACACTACAATGGGTTCAAATTCATTGGATTCAAATCCATAAAACACTTCTCAGTTTCATTAGTGTGATGAAGACAGCCTCACTGATTTGTCAATGATAGCATGCAGATGATAGTTTTCTTATTCACTTTGGAGGGAGATTTCTTAAAAATGCATATTTTCGTAACATACTGTCAGTTTGTCCACTATTAAAAGCCCTGCTTTATCTCCACTGGTGACTCCAGGATGCATTCTCCTGAAGGAAAAAAAAAAGAATGTATTTCTTCTTGGATAATTAGGCATTTTCTACCTTCTTTTTCTTTGTTGAAGGAGTATTTCATGATTGAGAATTATTTCAAATAAACTATGTATGCTTCTATCACACTTTTTTCTTCTTGTGCGTCAATGAAATTATATATTCCCCCTTATTTTACACTTCTATCTCTATCCATATCTTTACATGGCAAAGGGATGGGCAGAAGCATGTAGTATTGATAAAGGGAAACATATTTTAGAGAAATAATCAGCACACAGAGATCCCTTTTCTCCTTTTATTTTGCAGTCCACAGGGAAAAACAAAGCACAGGGGAAGGGAAAGCATTGCCATTGCTTTACTCCTTTGCAGTTGTTTCTAATCAGCATTTCATTTTGTTAGGGCTTCTGAAGAGCAGAATTACTGTTAACAGCTTCTTTAAATTTTGTGTGTGAGCGTCCCATTTCCAAAGGGAATTCTACAAGGGTAAACTCTTTTTAGGAAAACTGGGTCCAGTTCATCTCTGCAGCCCGTCTCCTCACATGGGACCCCAGGGAAGCTATGGCATTTTGGGTGACCAAAGCTCAGCCCAGCAGAGCACTTGAACACTCTTGGGCAGCTCAGTCATCTTGGTCTGGGCTGGGTCCTTGTGCACCACAGTGAAGGATGTGGTGGCCCTGGGTCTTCCCATCCAGGCCCACAGCTCCACCGGCAACACAGGGTTAGGGGATGCAGGCAGACGCCTAGGCTCTGCCTCGGGGTTGAGATAACTGAACAGGGTGTGAGAAACTAGTGGCTACGAGAAATCATTGGACACTGCAGGCAACAGAATGAGACCCTGCCAAGTTCCAGACAGCACCGTGAGCGATGGCTGGATTTCAGCGGTGGTTAAGGGAGAGTTATATGAAAAAAGGACAAGCGTCACACTTAACTGGCGTATTGGGGAATCCTCCGGGAAGTAGACTCTTGCAGCACCAGCAGTACCGAGGTAACGATATCAGAAGCACCATATGAGCCAGGGGTTATCTAGCTAACAGGACCAGAAATATTAAACTTGAGTACATAGGCAGTAAAACAGGCACCAATGAAAGAAAAATACTTAGAAATGGGCTGTTTATTTCAAAGGGGATAAAGCTGGAGAAAGGGAGGGATCAGGCTGCATCATGGGAGAAGAAGCATGGGAAAATGGAGGCAGAGGGAATAAAAGGGGCCAGTCATGTGTAAGCAAGCTGCTGGCAGGGACACTTGTCTGGCCAGGCTGTGTACCTGCTCTCTGCGGTGTAGCCTATCATTGTATTAAATCCTTTTCCTAGCTCTTTTCTGGGTGAGCGTGCTCGCTGTTCTGCGTGAGTGCATGTGTGGAAGGCTTGCAGACGTCAAGGCAGCCAGCTACCAGAGACACCCGTGCGAGGGTGCGTGTGAGGTCTCCTGCAAGCTCTGAGTCTGATTAGCTGGTGAGCAAGAACAGGACCAGGCCGTTTGCATTATTCATGTTTATGAGTACTGTTCGTGTCTCCGTGGTGCCTGTAAAGGTACTGTGCCCCTGACGGAGGTGATTTTTTGGTGGTCGACCATGTCCGTACAGAGTGTGTGTATGCCTCTTGGAAGTACATGCCCCATCTTGCTGCTGGCAGGACCAGGGAACTGAGAACTGCAGTAGTCTCCCTTCCAGCGGACCAGGAAGGAGGAATCCGTTTATTTAAAAATCCACTGGATCCAGCATCCTTTAACAGTGCAGGCCTTGGAGGTGCTGCAGCCACTTGGTCTTGATGTCGAGGTCCCGCTTCTCCATCACCTTGTGGTTCCCAAAGGGCACAGAGGCTTAGGCTTTGGGGTTGCAGTGTGAAGGACCAACTTTGGCACACATCCTTCTAGTTCCCCACTATTGATTTAAGCAATACAAATACAGAGATTTTATAAGCGTTTGGGTCAGTGATCCCTTAGAGTCAAAGGCAGTTTTGTTTTGTTTTGTTTTCTGATCAGACTTTCCATCTGCCAACCTTTACCATAAAAGTGGCTGGGGTTGGACAGGCAGTGCCATATGATCTACCCTCCATTTCTAAACCATCCACAGAAAGTAGCACTACTTAGTCAATCTAAATAGCAGGGGCAATGGCCACTGTTTTGTTGGTGGTCCATAAACAGGACAGTTGCTTTGAGCAAAACTCCATTGTCTGAGGATCTGCTACACATTACTAAAAACATCTTCATCATGTCCAAGGGTAAAAAAAGGCTGGGGGATATTTAAGCCAAATAACTATCTCAAATATCTCAAGAACTGTTTCCTCCTTTTACACGACAAACATTATTCTCATGTTAAGGATGGCAGGAAGGTATTTGGGTGGAGAAACTTTTTTGAGCTTTGTCAGGCATTGCACAAACATCTCCATAGCTGCATTATTGCCATTTCTGCCTGCTGGGAGACTGCAGATAACACGGGCACAAGAAGAAGGTGCCCTAGCTGCAAGCTGACATGTAGATCTGGGCCAGCACAAGGCCCTGGCTGTTAGTCTTTAAATGGTTTGTCCAGGATTTTGTGAGAGAGGCGCCCAGTCCGCATGGAAAAGCATCACAAATGTAAAAGCTGGGAATGCTTTTTGTATCGTGAAAAGATCTTGAACGTCAGCCAGCACCAGTGTTTCACGCCTGTGGTTGAACCCCAGAAATAGGGAAGGGCTGTATTTGCTGTGATACGTAACGTGCAAGAAACTGGGACAAATCACGTTTCTCTACTGGAGGTAGCACTGGAAGTAGCGTGGGATGAAGAAGGGGTGGAAAGGAAAGCGCGGTGAGAAGGGGAGTTCAGGAGGGTCACGAGTCTCGGGGACTTTCTGGGGTTGGCTCCGCCAGCGCCGGCTCCATGGTCTCTGCGGCAGAGGGACAGTCTGCGACACACCATGGCACATCTTTATGGTCACCTGGAGGGGACAGCCCATCTCTATGGTCAGGTGGCTCCTCTGGGCCGGCCTCCAGCACTTCTCTATGCTCTCCCGGCAGAGGGACACTCTGGGATCCCCCCTCCAGCCCCTTTCTTGGGCTGCCGATGGAGACAAAATGTCAGGGCCACCCACTCATGGCAGATAACACCAAAGGCTGCGATGGCCCCTGGGTCGTTCACCCACTTCTGAACAAAAGGCCACGGCCTCCCGGGGCCCCCGTCATGTGCGCGTGCGTCCCCTCGTGCAGACTCGCCCAGGCCCCGGGGCAGAGTGGGGCCCTGTGGCAGCAGTGCCCTGGCAGCAGCGTTTCCCCGCCGATGCTCCCCTGCAGCACAACTCCCGCAGCCCAGGGCCAGCCCGGCGCCGCTCCCCCTCGCTCCCCGCCCTCCGCCCCGGCCCCGGCCGGCAGCAGACGCCGCAGGCTCCGTGCACACGAGCACACGCCGGGCCGCAGCGTCACTCCGGGCTCCCTGCGCAGCAGCCGCCAACACCCGCCGCTGCCGCAGCTGCTTCTCCGCGGCCTCAAGAGCGGTGCCGTGGCGGGGCCCGGCGGGGGCGGGGCCGGCGGCACCAGAGGCGGTGGCCATGGACACACAGGCCCCGCCCCCACAGGGCCGGAAGTGCCGCCTCCTCCCTCGGAGCATGCGCACTGGTGCAGAGGAGGGCGGCGAGGGGAGGGCGCGGGTGGAGCTGGGCTCGTGGTGGCTCCAGGCTGGAGGTGACAGCAGGCGTGGTGGGGCCAGCAGAGGTGCTGCTGGTGCTGCCCGTGGGCAGAGCGGGGTGAAGGCGCTTTCTGAGCTTCCTCGCAGACCTGCTGGTCTCTCTGTGGGCTTCGGCGTCTCGGGCTCTTGCCCAGGCTTGGCAGCTCCTTTCCCTTCCCCCCACCGCAGCAGCAGGGAGCTGGAAGCAGAGGCTCAGGAAGCTCCTTGCCTTTGGTGTCATCCCTGGCTGGAGCTTCCTGCTGAGAAGCCCCTGGGGAAGTGTCGTGGGGGCGAGCGGGAGCTGTGAGCAGCCCTGCCCCACGCAGCCCCTCTGCATGGGGAATGACCGTGCGCTGCCGGGGCCGCTCCTTCCCCCAGAGCTTCCGCAGCCCGTGTTCACCCTGTTTGTAGTTACCCCTGGATGTCGGCAGGAGAAGGCTGGGTTGTGCTTTGTGTGTGCTGGGAGACCGATGCTGGCGAGTTGTGCCTGAAGGATCAGCATGAAATGTGTCTCTGGCTCAAAGCTGGACTGGAGGATGCAGGCATTTTTTGTCGCCTTGGGTTTTCCCTTCTGAAATACCAGCAGGTGCTGAATGAGAATGTATTCTGTTAGGAATGGATTTGCATTTCAACTCTACCCCCTCCAGTTTTTCTACTTAAATTCAGTAGCATATGAACAGCCCATGTTCTCTATCTGATAGGAAGGGTGCAGTTAAGAATATCAGCTTTGTTCTGGGGACATTTTGTGCATCTGATACACCCAACACCTGGGTGGCCAGCAGAGCACTGGCACAAGAGCACCGTAATGCAGCGCTGCCGCTTCACCACGGGGCGCGAGAGAGTCAGTGCAAGAGGGACGGGGGCTTCAGGCAGTGGCCATGGGGTGGCCTTGGCCCTGGCACAGTGATGCACCCACCATGCTGCCAGCAGCAGCAACCGTGCAGATCTGAGCATGCACTGATGCAAGAAGAAGAAATATGTGCTGAGCATTTATGTTTTAACACTGCATTTTGGATACCGTAATGCATATTGCTGTCATGTACCCTGATACTAGTTTATTCATGACTATCCCTTCCCTCATGCGTGTTGCTTCTATCTGAAAGTGCACAAGTGGTGATTTCTCCTGTTTTACTCTCCCTATAGTTCACACCCTGTAAAGCTTGGTAGGAAACGTGTTTATGAAAAGTGAGGGCTGGCTGAGCCAAGAAGCAGAGCACAATAAAGACACCTGCCCTGCTCTGTCCTGGTCCTGGAAGTGTTCTGCTCCAGGCTGGGCTGCCCCTTGGAAGGCTTGGTCATCTCAGAAGTGATTATTACAGCAATGTAATCTGTAAATGGATAAGCGTAGGTACCAAATTGCACAAGGATTCAGAATTGTTCATTTGCGCTGTACAGGTTTTGGAAGGACGTGACTTCTCCTGTGTGTCTGGCACGGCTTGCAAGCATTTCCATGCACAACGTTCTTTCGTCTTCCCACTGCTGTTCGTTCTTGTATCTCTTTTTTTTCCCCTCTCCCCACTTCTGCTTTCTCACTCTTCGCATGCTGCTGAAGCAAAGGAAGGAAACTGAGATGTGTGCAGGGGGGAGGCGGGGAGAGAGAGGGTGCTTGAAAGGAGCAGAAAGCAGGGCTGCCCCCAGGAGACCCCCAGGCTCAGAGACACCCTCGGCGCTTGCAAAGTCCATTGGTCAGCCCGCTTCACCCCTCTGTGTCGGCCTGTTGTTTTATTTTTTTCCGAGGGGGCCTGTGGTTGCTTGGGACCGTGCCCGAATTTGCACTGGCTCGAACGGCAGCCTGGGGCGGGAGTTTTGCCGAAATCTCAGACTCGCTGAGTTACTTTCCCTCTTCTCCTCCAGCAGCAGAGTCAAGCCGAACGCCGCCAAGCAGCAGGGTGGCCGAATGCAGCCAGAGTCCTGCTTGTGACCGAGACAACTTCTTCTGCCAAGCAGAAAAGCAGCCTCTTCCCTCTGCTCCCCACCTGCCCCGGACCACGACAACGCGTGCTCTGCATGGAGAGGTTGGCTCCTTTTTGCAAAAAAAGCCCAAGCAGGCGAGAGCCTGGGGCTGTATTTGACCCAAGGGGCAGAAAGCAAAAGCCTCCGCAGGCCATGTCACAAGTGGCCAGGCAGAGAGGGCAGGTTTGAGCTCAGATGGCGTCCGGTGGTATTGCTGGGTGCAGCTGGCTTGTGCTGGCTCCAGGGAAAAAGGCGCCGTTGTCAGGAAAGTCCTCCCTGCTCTGCCGCGATCCCAGTCTAGAAAAGAAAGAGATGCGCCGCTGGCGACAGCGCCAGGGAGCTGGCCGAGAGCCGGGCTGCGTTGCATGCAATCCACGTGAACCTCCTGCCTGCCCTGCCAGTTTCCCTTTTTGTACTTTCTGGCACCTTTCTGTGTGCTCCAGGGGCTTCCGGTCGCCTTTTGGGGCCTCTCAGAGGCATCCGTCTTTTTTGGGGGGCCTCTCAGAAGCCTCCATCTGATTTTTCGGTGCTCCTCGGGGCCTCCATCTGGGTTTCATTCTGTCCCAGAGGCTGCTGCCTGATTTTTGGTGAGGCCAAGGCCCTTTGAGCGCCTTTCGGGGTGCCCCAGGGGCTTCAGAGCGCTTTTTAGGGAGCCCCAGAGCCCCCCAAGTTCCTTCTGTTGCGTCCCAGCATGCTCCCTCTGCCCTTTGGTGTGTCCTAGGGATGGCTGTGTGTTCACCAGCTCGTTCCCCAGACCTCCGCGGGCCTTTTGGTGCATCCCAGCAGCTTGCATGTGCCTTTTGGTGCGTCTCTGGTGCCCTTGTGTGTCTCCTGGTGCGGTCCAGGGATCTCCGTCTCCTTTTTGGTGTGTTGCCTGGGGCCTTGGAGCACCTTCGGGGGCTCCTCAGGAGCCTCCGGGCGCCTTTCAGGTGGCTACAGAGACCTCAGTCCGATTTTTGTTGGGTCCTACAGGCTGCTGTCTTTTTTTGGTGCACCCCAGGTGCCTCCAAGCACCTTTTGGGGCACCCCAGAGGCCTCTAAGCACATCTTGGAGTGCTCCAGTGGCCTCTGTGTGTCTATTGGTTTGCTCCAGAGACCTCCACGTGCCTCCAAGAGGCCTCAGTGTGGCTGTGAGTGTGTCCCAGGTACCTCTGTCTCTTTTCTTGCTGAATCCCGGGGGCCACTCTTTGCCTTTTGGGTTGTCCCAGTGGCCTCCGTGTGTCTTTCAGCGTGTCCATGGTACCTCTGTGTTTCTTCTGGGTTGCCCCGGGGGTCTCCAAGTGCCTTTCAGTGCATCCGAGGGACCTCCATCTCTTTTTCAGGAAGTCCAAGAGGCCTCCAAACACCTTTTGGGGCACCTGGGGGCCTCTAGGTGACTTTGGGAGCATGCCAGGGGCCTGCAAGCCCCTTTCGGTGCCATCTTGGGGGTATCTGAGCGTGTTTGGGTGCACCCCAGCGGCCTCCGAGCACTGTAGGATGCATTTCACACCCAGGCCTGCCTGTGCCGAGGTGTCTTCTGCTGCACCCCTGTTCTCCACCCACCGCAGACACGAGGTGCTTCCAAGTCCTCTCCCAAGCCCATCTCCCAGCGTGGCCCCTTTTTTCAGAGCCGCGCGCCCTTCCCGAGGCTCCCGCATGGGTCACTGGCTCAGAGGTGGCTCTTCATGGGTCACACTTGTGTAATTAGCTAACGAGCAGCCCCCCTTGCCCCCCCAGCCAGCCCCTGGGACACATCGCTGCAGCGAGCTGCAGCAGAGACCGGCCAGGGTGATGTCGGGGCCCTTTGTGACCCCCGTCCCCCCCCCCATTGTGACCCCCATGGTCCCCCACAGTGTTGCCTGGCGCCCCACGGCATCGCCTCAGTGCGTGGGGAGGAGGGCGGCTGGGATCTCCCCAGGGAGCTCCCTCAGCCACCCCACGGCGTGGCCTCTCGGCCCTGTGAAGGACCCCCCCTTCCCCACTGCTTCTTTGTGTCCCGCCTGGGCCCCGGGCCCAGCATGGCGGAGAGACCACCCAGTCCCCCAGTGGTGGTGTGGGGTGAGGATGAGAAATGTCCCCCCAGCCGCCCCAAGGAGGCCTGGGTCAAGGAGGAGGAGCGACCCCCCAGACACCCCAAGGAGGCTTGGGCTGAGGATGGGGACAGATGCCCCAGCTTCTCCATGAGGACCTGGGTCGAGGAGGAGGACGGACCCCTGAGCTGCTTCGTGGAGGCCTGTGAGGAGGCTGAGCAGAGAGATGTGGTCCTCATGGCCATCGAGGGCATGAAGGACAGGAGTGCCTACGACACCTCAGCGGCAACCCGCGTGCTAGAGGATATGATGGGCTACTGCACCACCAAGCCAGAGCACGTAAGCCTCCAGCCCGCTGGTGACGGTCCCCAAACCCAGGGCTCTCAAGCACAATTTGAGCCTGGCAGGGGTTTCCCTGTGGCAGCATGCTGGTGCCAACGCGTGTCCCTTCCAGCTGCAGCTGACCGTGGCACATATCTACGAGAACCTGCCATGGATCAGTGAGGCTGCAACCCAGGACATCCTCAAGGCCTTCCTTCTCCTCCTGACATGCCGCTACCCAAGGGAGGTGGTCGTTGGCCTGCTGAGCTGCTCCCCGACCTGTGACAGGTACACTTGGCCTGCTGCCAGCCTGAGGGCAGCAGCCCCAGGGCTGGAGCTGGGCTCCCTGCAGGCCTCCCAGAGCCACCTGGCAAGGGTCAGTGGGATGCCGGGATGCTGACCTGACCCTTTCTCGCTCGGGTTCCCAGCATTGCTGCGGCCATGTGGGAGGTGATGGTCTCCCAGTCGTCGGCAGCTGAGAAGGTGCTGGAGGAGCTGCTCTGCGTGCTGCAGGAGTGGCCCCTCTGCAAGCCGGGCACCACCGTGCAGGACCTCACCTGCGTCCTGCCCCTGACCGTGAGTGGCCCCACAGGCTCGCTGGGCGAGGGAGGCCTCCCCGTGCACGCAGCTGTGGCACCGGCGAGGGCTGCCATTGCCGTCTTTGCAGGCGACCCGGGTGCTGAACATCGTCCTCCTGCAGCACACCTGCAAGCAGGAGGTGAAGGCACTCTTCCCCCGCCTCTACATGGCCCTCCTCTTCCAGATGTCCTTTACCCTCACCCACGCGCAAGAGGACATCCCCGCCTTCAGCCACGAGGGCAAACTCATGCCTCCCAGGCCTGTCAGGTACCCTATCGCCCTGGTGCAGCCCCCACTGCCCGTGCCGGAGCATGGGGTGACCAAGCTGCGCTCTTCTCCCCGAGCAGGACGGCGGTGCAAGCCATGCAGGCGCTGCTGTGCTGCAGCGGCTACAGGGAGCAGGTCACTGCCATGCAGCGGCGGGGGGGCTGGGAGATGATCAGCCGGGCGGAGACCCACCTCACGGGGGTTGCCTTGCTGGCCAGGTAAGCCCCCTGCCCTCCTTGGCCCTGCATCCCACCCTGGGAGTCCCACGGGGTCCCGGTGCAGTTTGCCCACCTCACTTGGCCACCGCCGTGCCTCTCCCATCCGTTGCCAGGCAGGTGCGGGGGAACCCTCTGGGCGAGCGTGCTGAGATCATCCTGAACCTAATCCTGGCCCTGAGGGGCAAGAACAAGTGCCAGGAGATCCCCTCTATGGCCTTCTTCATCGAGGTAGGATGCGGGGTGCTGGCATGAGTGGGAAGGGGTGGCTGGTGGCGGCAGAACTAGGGCTCTGCTGGTGCCTCTGCTAGTCCCCAGGTGTCACCTGTGTTTCAAGCACCCTCCGTGCCGGCCCTCAGCACTCCATGTGCTCTGAAGAACGGCCGGAGGGCTCCAGATGGCGGCAGGACTAGGGGCTGGGGATGTGGGGATGGCGATGAGGGGACAGGGCTGGGGTGGAGGGGTGGTGGACAAGGGGACAATGAGGAGGGGATTCAGATGGGGCCGGAGGTGAGGGTCTGCGGCCCAGGCTGGGGACATGGGGCCATGGCCAGGGCCGGGGGATGAGGATGAGGACAAGGACTAGGGGCTGGGGCTGGGGCCGAACGGGAGGTGGCAGTGGGAATGCCATGCCACGTGCCGAGGTCCCGGTCCTAGGTGTGGCCACCAGTCCCCGTGCCACCCTGGCCCTGTGCCATTGAGCCTGTGCCGGGTGCGGCTGGGCAATGAGCGCCAGGTCATGCGCTGGCTGGCCCTCCGTGGCCTCCTCTTCCTCTCCGAGAGACCCGCCACGGTGAGCAAGCGCTTGCCGCCGCTGCCTGTGTCCAGAGCGTTTCCCCCATCAGTGGTCTGAGGAAAATGCTGCGTGTCTCCCTGCAGGCAGGGAAGAGGCAGCAGTTGATCCTGCCCATGGTGGAGCAGCTGCAGGATGCCAACGGGGAGATGAACGCCAAGGCGCTGGCGGTGCTGTGCAACGTGTTGCGCCACGCTGACCCACGGCAAAGCGGCCACCTCATGGTGCATCTGGCCCACGACCTCCTGTACCTCTTCCCCAACGTGAGGATGGTGGCAGGGAGCTGGTAGGGGGCCCGTTTTGGTTCCCCCCCGCCACCACCACTGCTGAGGTTGCCACGCTTGCCCCAGCAGGAGGTCGGTGTGGTGCGGGAGCTGGCCATGCGGCTCTTCGGGGAGCTGCTGGACCGGGCAGTAGGCAGGGAGAGGCAGCAGATGAAGCAGCTGGCGCACCTGGGGCTGCTGCCCCTCTTCCTCCATCTCAGAGACCCACGCCCCGGCGCGGCACAGGTACAGGGCACCGTGGCGGACCATACGGCCGACCGGGGGACACTGTGGGCAGCGGCCGGGGGCCATCCCTGGCCTGGCCATGGTGCCATCACCCATCTCCTCGCTCCTCCCCAGGCTGCCCAGGCAGCCCTCGTGGATGCTGCAAAGCTCCTCGGCTGGAGGCAGCTCCGGAAGCTGGCCGAGACAGCGCAGATCTGGCGCATTGGCCCGTACCTGGTGAGGAGACCCCAGCAGTGCCAGGCCTGTCCTGGAGGTGCTGGCCCCTGTCCCGGTGTGGCCAGCACCTCTCCTGGGAGCCAGCCCTTGCCCCAGTAGTGCCGGCATCTGTCCTGGAGGTGCCAGCCCCTGTCCTGGAGGTGCCAACCCATGTCCTGGAGGTGCCAGCCATTGTCCTGGAGGTTGCTCCTCTCTTAGCAGTGCCAGCCCCTGTCCTGGACGTGCCAACCCATGTCCTGAAGGCACCAGCCATTGTCCCTTCTGTGCCAGCACCTTTTCCATCAGTGACAACACCTGTCCCAGCTGGACCAGCCCCGTCCCGGTTGTGCCCGTGCCTCTCCTGGGAGGGGGGATCGGCCCAGTGTTGCCAACGCCTGTCCTAGAGAGGGGTCGGGTGTCCCATGGAGGGGAGCAGGCCCAGCGGTGCCAACACCTCTACTGGGGGTCCCTGCAGGTGCAGAAGGCCGGGCCGATGGCCAGCGAATACGTGCACTGCAGCAGCCGGTACCTGGAGGATCCGTGGACCCCGCTGCGCGAGCAGGCCGCATACTTCATTGGTGAGACCCCCCAGGTGCCCGTGACCCTCTCCTCGGCCTGAGATCCTTCTCAGCCTGCACATCCCTCTCCTCAGTGTGTGTGACCCTCTCCCCAGCACTGGGTCCCTCTCCCCAGACCCCACTCCTGAATGCCTGGCTCCCTCTCCCCGGCACATGGGACCCTCTTCCCAGTCCCTAGGTCCTTCTCCATAACGCCTGGCTCCTTCCCCCCAGCCCCCATGTCCCTCTTCCAAGTGCCCACATCCCTCTCCTCAATGTCTGGGACCCTCTCCCCAGCACCAGGTCCCTCTCCCAAGCCCCTGCATCCCCCTCCCCACCTCCTGGCACCCACTCCTGAATGCCTGGATCCCTCTCCCCAACACCTGGCATCCTCTTCCCAGTCCCTAGGTGCTTCTCCGTAACGCCTGGCTCCTTCTCCCCAGACCCCAAGTCCCTCTCCTCAGTGCCAGGTCCCTCTCCCCAGCCCCAAATCCCTCTCCCCTGGCTTGGGTCTCGCATTGTGATGGGCTGTGTGCACCTAGGGCTCGCTGGGCGGCTCCTGGACTGGTGTGGGGAGAAGCTGGAGGAGATGTGCAGCCGTGCGTAGGGCGCGCGGGGTTGGCTGGGCTTGGTGGGAGGAGGCCGGGCCTGGAGACAGAGGGAATTTCTGGGGCATTCGAGAAGGTCCAATGTTTTGGGGCAGGCAGAGAGAGCCCATGCCCTGCGCAAGGCCGGAGGGCTCTTGCAGACCTTCCTGAAGGGAATTTGGGGGACATTTGGGCTATCACTGAGCCCACACAGATCCCCTCGTGCCCTGCTCCCCCTTGGCCCTCTCTTGAGGAAGGGCCTGGGGTCTCCACTCATACAGGGCTCGATCGCCACTCTCCTTCCTCCCACCACAGTCCTTCAGCACTTGGAGAATGACAGCAGCCCCACGGTCCGCTTCGTGGGGACGTACACGCTCTTCGTCCTCCGAGACCCCAGGAGAGCATCCCCGGCAGGCTTCACCATGCGAGCTTTGTGCGCCCGCCTGCGGAGAGCCTGGCAGCGGTGGCGCTCAGGCCCAGGGGCCGGCACGGCCTGAGCACCTCTGAATTCGGCATTCCTGAATCGCCAGTCCGCCCCCTGCGCCGAGCACGTTCAGCAAAGCAGGTGGCTCCGGGCCACATCCCATTGGACTTGCACAAGGGTGAAGACGCCACAACCTGCCTGGGAAATCCTGTTTCTGTGTTTGCCCATGCCCCTATTAAAAATGGCTTTTTCTTGTGTTCACCTGGAAGGCTGGGGCAGCTGGGACTGGTGGGGGCTGCAGGGTGAGGGCGGGAGGAGGAGCGCGGATGCCGTGGAGAGGAGGTGGATGCAGCTGGAGAGCAGGAGGTGACAGAGGCATGGGAGTGTGCATGCTTTGCGGGGCCCTGCAGCAAACCCCAAGGCAAAGCAAGCAAGCTGGTGCACTCACAGCCACCTCTGGGGCATCTGAAGGTGCGTGATCTGCCCTGCGGTCCCATCAGGACCCATCCGTGTGCCTTTCAGTGCACCCCAGGGCCCTCCGTGTGCCCTTGAGTGCGCCCCAGAGCTCCTGAAGCGTTTACATGGCATCAGAGCCACCTGCACATTTTCTCTGCCTACCCGTAATCAGCGATTACAATTTTCTGCTCTGAAACAGTGTAGCTAAAAGGTGGAGACTTCAATAATATACAAGTACTTCTGCTTTTATAGTTTATTATTATTATTATTCAGCTTTCAGAATAAGTGAAGGCAACATTCTCCAACTGATATCAATCCAGCGTGTCTCCTGATGAAGTCTGGACATATAGGAAAAGCAGTGTCCCAGAGGTCAGGCACTGTATGGACAATCTTCCTCCCCATCTCCCCAACCCTGCTGTTTCTCTCACCAGCCACCTGGGGCTTACATCACTCTGGTTAAAAGCTACCCTTATTCCACTGACGTCTGAATGTTACAGCTCATCTGCCCCAATTCCCACCTGCTGTACTTAGACAACTAGCTGCAAACAGATGCAGAAGGATTTTCTTTTAACTGCAAAGAAACAAAAAATAAAGCCTGATATAGTTTCATAAAAAAGAATTACCCTCTTTGACTGTATGCTAAGTCCAAGCTGCCTCCAATGAGGTCCACTTTCTGCAAGGGACAGCCTTACTAGAAATCTTTTTGAGAGACAAGAAAGGCTAGATGTAAAGAGAATTAAGGACTTGGCTAAAGGGACAGGCTACTGAAAGATGGAGCAAGCTTTGAACTCCCTGCAGTGCAAACCAGCAGCTGGGAACGTGAGTGAACAAAGAGTAATGGGAGGAATCACAAAGTCACAAAGTCACAACGTTACAATGTCCAGATAGTGTGCTGTAAAGGTGATGTTAGAAATTGTCAAATTAGTCAGGGCATATGGAAATGGAAGAGCCATACAGCTCCCGGGATTCCAGGCTGTGGCGGGGGCCATGCTGCTCTTGGGGATCCCAGAACAGGCTGTGCTTCTGTACAAAAGTATGCAAAAGCCTTGATGGAAGCCCCTAGAGAAGAGGGATTTTCCGAAGTGTTCAGAGCAACCCAGGCAGGACTCATGGCATGTCCCACCTATCCCATCCACATCAAACACACTGCTCTTCCCAGAGACTTTCCTGGATCCTCAGGTTGGGAGCAGGAGGGGAAATGGGGGCACAGCCACGTCCCAGACTTGCCTCCATCAGGCCTGCAGCTCCACAATGTGTCATAGCTTCAAGTGAGCTCCCTAAAACAACACTTCCCATGTCCCTGGTGCATAGAGAAGACTTTGGGTGGACATACAGGAGACAGGGGAGAGAAAGGGCAGAGACCCTGGGGTGCAGAACTGGGACTCACAGTGTCTTAGATGGGCTGCCACAGGCTGAATAAGCAACCCAAAGAATTAAACGAGTCCTTCCTTTTGCAAGATGTGGAAAGCCACTTCTCTGACAGTATTCAAGGGGGATGGAGTCACTCTTCTGCAAGATTTGCAGAGCTGGGAGCTGGTCATCTCACAAACTTCTGAACAAGTCAAAATGCAGGTCCTGAGACATTCCGCTGTCTTATAGGCTCCACACTGGAGCCTGGACAGCAGCACTGCAGTATGTGGGCATGTCCTGAGAAGCCCAGGGTCAAAAATGCGGGAGATCCAGGGTGCCAGGGCTGTACAGCCCCCAGAGAGCTAGGGTCCCAGGAGTATCCAGGGTGCCAGGGAGTGTACCCAGGGGAGAAACACTGCCCTGAGGCAACACTGAAAAGCACAAGGACCAGTTGAAGCCCAGAGATGAGAAATGGCTTTCCCCAGCCTCAGTCAGACGGAAAGCTGGGCAAATTTCATGGGAAATGGAAAAAATTTCCCAGGTTTGCTATCAAGCCTCACCCACGGTATTGGAGGCTGGCAGGAACCAGGGTCCTGGATAAAGCCCTCCGGATGATGTGTGTTAAGGGCACGTTTGCTCTTTTCTGGCAGATCATCCCTATCTCAAGCACTGCAGACCGAGAAAACTTTCTGAGGGCTTTTAAAAGCAAAGATCCTGCTTTGGTGCCTAAAGGAGCAAGGCTGCATCCTGTCCCATATTGTCCTATATCCAACTTCTACAAAAAGAGTGACCCACAGGAGAAATCTGTTTCGAAGATCACCAAAGCATTTCTCAGCCTGTGGCCACATTTTGCACTGTTTCATCCCACATGACTTGGATCCTGTAAAAATGCCAACCCCCAAAGCAACCCCCAAACCCCAGATTCCTGCACAGGTCTGCCCAGTGCAGAGACCTGTCAGTGCAGGGGAGCAAAAGTGACTTCTCCAGTGACCCGTTTGAGATATTTCACAGTCTTTGATACCACCTGGAGACATTCCTGAAGGATTTATCAGAGAATTATGGAAAATAACTGGGGTGAGGGGAGGTGACTGCTTTCCAGGACGTGAAGAGAAATCTCTCTGCTCACTCCCTGGCTGTGCCATCTCCATGGCAGTGACCTACTGAGTCCCCAGATGACACCAGCTGAGGTCACAGTGGGATGTGCCACATCACAGGGACATCTCCCCGGTGTCGTGGCGGGTGGCCTTCACTTCCCTGTGAGGCCCGGCTACTGCTGGGCACTCCTCACATGCTCCCCGCCGCTGCCCTTTGGAGTCATCTGTGGCAAGGAGGGGGGGGTGGGAGCTGCGTTGGGGCCCCTTGCCGACAGGCAGAGGAGCAGCGGTACATTGGAGAGGAGTTTTGGATGACAAGATGGGAAGACAGTCCTGCCTCCTCCCCGGCTGGAGAGGTGAGCGGAGGGCAAGGGGGCAAGCGAGATGGAGGAAGGCTGGACCCATATCATCTGCTCAGACCAAGGTTCCTTGTTCCCAGCGCTCCTGCAGCACTCCACCAAGGGTAAGGGCTGTGGGAGATCCTTCCTGAGGTGTCACACAGAGACTGTTAACTGCAAAAACTGCTGTGGATCCTGGGCTGTGGTGGTGGCTGGTCAGGGCTGAGGGCTGCAACAAGAGTCCTGCCTCAGGGTCCTGACTGGCTCGGGGGACAATGTGGCAGCCAGGACTCGTTTTTCCTACGACTGGGGCTGCCCTGAGCCCCAAGGCTTCTGTCGGGCCAGCTCCATCCCCTTGTGGGTGGGTGTGGGGGGGAGGGGGAGGACAGGAGGGGGGAATCCATAGTCAGGTTTTCCTGGGATTGGGTTCTCCACTTTGATCTGGCTCTGAGAAGAAAGGAGTCCTGCATCTCAGAGGCTGGGGTGTCCTGCAGCTCCAGCGGGGCTCTCAGGAGCCTGATGGAAATGTCCATATGGGAAATGAAACCTTCAGCTTGTAATAACCTCAAGTTCTCCATGTTTGGGAAAACCTCTGTTCCTTCCCCCTGCATCCTTTATGCTTCCAGCTTGGCAGAGCGTGTTTTGGGCTCACAAATGCCATCTTGAGATGGCCACAGCCCCTGTCCTCCTGATAATTGGGCTCATATATCTACACCCAAAAGATAGCATGTTTGGGAAAGCAGCTTGGAAACAGGTGGAGGCACAATCCCCACTGCACAAGTCCTGGCTGATCACAAGGATTTTTCTCTGAGCTGTGCTGGGCAGTGCTGGGGTGAGCCCAACACAGCCATCTCCCCCAACCCCCTCACAACCCCACACCACCACTCCCTAGCCGAGCCCCGGGGCTGCTGTGGGCAGGGGGCCAGGGCAGGAGGGGGAGAGGACACTGCCCTGCCCTGCCCTGGGGGCAGCAGGACGCTGCCCACAGCCTCCAGTGCCCCGGCCACCCCCAGGGCCCCCACGCCGGCACCACGGCTGCCACCAGCACACGCCCCAGCGCTGCCCCCCCACACCCCGCACGGCCCCCAGGGTGCAGGGCAGCCAGCAGCCCCGCGGGGACCCTGCCGCAGAGCCCAGCCACGCCGTGGCAGTGGCCGCACCCCGGGCCCCGCACTGCCCGCCCACATGGCGCCGCGCTGCCCCCAGGCCCTGCCGCACCCCGCGCTGCCGCCCACAACATGGCGCCCGACCGCGGGGGAACGGGGACAGGGCAGAGCTGGCCGCCAAGGCAGGAGGGCCCAACGTTGCCATGGCATCGCCCAGTGCAGACCTCCTATTGGCTGTCAGGAGGAGGAGGGCGGGCATCGATTTCACTGATGGTTCTGTCAGCCAATTGGAGTCCAGTATGTGGGAATAAAAGATGTCAAAGAAAGAAGTGAAAGAGGAGCAGGAGCAAAGCAGGTGAGAAGCGATCGGGCGAGAGAGCTGGTGCAAGTGGGTTTGGTGGAGGCTGAGCATAAAACAGGAGAATGCTTGTTGTCCTGGATGTGTAGAGGATTTTCTGGGTTTGTTCAGCATTGGGGAAGGAACCAGACTTCTGAGTTGTGGGAAGGCTTCTCCCTCTGCCTGGGACATGAGGCCCTGCTGTCTTCAGGTTCATAATTGCTCATCCCATGAAATCATCTTTTTCGAAAATGTTGCCAAGAATTACTTGCAGGCCTTTTTCCAATTCCTATGTTTTATGGGCTACGTGTAGGGACTACCTAGGCAAAAGCTAATCTTCTTTTGGGGTAGTAACTGGTACGTAATGGGTGTTTTACTCCACTACTTGCATTGGGGAGCCACAAAGTGAATCAGGGAGGCCGTTGAGGAGCTGGCTGAGCCTTGGGGGAAGGCAGGGGGCGCTGCAGGTGGCAACAGCCCCATGGTCAGGGTGTGGGTAGAGAGGTCACCACTGTCTATGAGAGCTATGCCAGAAAATCACCAGTGTCAGGTTAATTCAATATAAGTAGCTGACAGGCCAGCAGGAGGCACATGGCTCAGCTGCTGCTGCTGAGGTCACTTCTGCCAGAGTACCTGATAGGCCATCTGGAGGAAGAAGGCTTGTCTGTTGCTTGTGAGGTCAATTCGGAACTGCTGACCTGATTGGATAGCAGCAGAGATGTGTCTGGAGAGGTGATTGTGAGGTCACTTCTACCTGAGCGGTTGATAGGGCAGCAGCAGGTCCATGGCTGAGATCTGTTTTTGAGATCATTTAAGCCTGAGCAGCTGATAAGGCAGGATTTGGTTCATGGCTGGGGAACTTATACAGAGGTAATTTCTGTCTCAGAGGCTTCTAGGCCGGTGACAGAGACGTGGCTGTGAAGGTGAGTGTGAGGTGATGTCTTTCTGAGTGCCTGCTAGGCCAGCAGCAGGCAGTTAGGCATGGGCATTGCTTGTGAGGTCTCTTTTGTCAGAGTAGCTGTTAGGCCAGCAGTAGCTGATGGCTGAGGAAGTTAATTTGAGGAAAGTTCTGTCTCTGAAGCCCATAGGCCATCAGCAGGCATGTGGTGGGGGTATGGACTTGTGAGGTCACCTCTATGTGAGCAGGTGACAGGTGAGGAGAAGACACATGGCTTGGATGTTGGTGGTGAGGTCACTTCTGGGTTTGTTGTGTGTGCTCAGAGGAGGGATTGACCCCTGCCAAGCTCTACAGCAATACAGAAATGCACCTCATTATTCAAGCAGAAGTCGATGTCCCACATCATCTGACACACATTTTGTTCCACTCCGTCATCCTGAGTTAGTACTGCTACATTTCAAATGTGGATGATGTTCTGTGGAAACATGGAGATGGAGTTTGCCTTTCCACTTGTTGCTAAGTAGAAGCTTGCAGCCTCCTCCCGGTCATCTAGGGAGTCCAGTTAGACTTTTGAGGCTGCTAAATGAATCTAGTGCTGGTGTGAGCAGTGGTGTTAGTAATCTCTTATTCCGAGGCTGTGTGTGTGCTTTAGAAGTTGCCCCTGTCAAAAGAGCAGGGAGCTTGTGAGATTTTCCTGCAAGGTCTGAATGCTGTCTCTGTCTTTGAGGTGTCCACCTGCTTTGATGACACATTTGGAGCTGTAGCCCGTTAGAGGTCTCTGATTTTCTGTCCAAGTATGCAGTCATTGTAGAATGGGTGCAAAGGCTGTTGGAGAAGACAGAAGGAATGTCCCCTCTGCAAAAGGTTATGGTCCACATTTTCAAAGAGGTTTCTTGTTCAGAGAAGTTGAGGCACAAGCGAGAGGCAAGAGCAGCCTGATCAGCTGCTGTGAGAGCACTTCTTCTCTGCTTTCTGGAGGTGGGAAGTGAGCAGGCCCCAGGCTGTGAGTGGCTGTTCAGAGGCAGTGCCTGTTGCAAGGCCTTGGAGGCCTAGAAGGGAATGGAAGGTCTGGAGAGTTGGGCTTTGTGTGTTCTGGGGCACTTGCGGGTGCCCTGTCTGCTGCCGTGTATAGTGTTGTGGCCTGTGTGTCGCTGATGCAGAGGTGTGTGTTGGCTACCAACCCTCTGTGAGGTGCGGGGGTAGCAGCATGTTACAGTGCGAGATGCCCTATGGTGGAGCCAGATGTTGGCCCCAGTGTTTTTCTGCTCAGCCTGGGAGTAGGTGTCTGGAGAGAGCAGTGCTCTGCTCCCAGAGCTCAGCCTGCCGTCACAGAGTCCTTCTGGGAGACCTGGGTGAGGACTGTTGGTGACCATGTTCCCTCCTTGGACCATCGTGGTGCGAGCCAAGGCTGCTCGCAGTTTGGTGGTTTCTGTCAGCTGAGGTTCAGGCTTGCAGTTTGGGAAGGTCTTGATGCTTCCATGAGTCTTTGGGCTTTTCCTGACTCTGCTGGAGAAAGTTCTCTTCTCCTTCCTTAAAGGCTTCCTGTTGAAGCTGGACCCTCATTGCATCTTCCCATCTCAGACGCTAATCCATTGCGATCCCTCAGGGAGATAATCAAAGCAGTCATTGCCACTTCTCCACTTTGTTCCTACGCAGACCCTTGCAGAGAGGGGAGGTGCCCCCTCACAAGAAGTGAGGCCTCTGAGGGCGATGGATGGCTCTGAGACACCTGTCCTTGGTCTGTGGTGGAGGTGGCATTTGCAAAGCCACTGGTCCCTTTGGCAAGAGTCTCAGAATAGCAGATTCCTTGAGACTGCAATGAGGGAGGCATCTGGAGGTCGGGCTCCAACACCCTGCTCAAGGCAGGTGCCAGTAGAGGATGTATCTTGGGGCCTTTTCCAGTGGAGTTTTGCTTATCTGCAATGATGGAGATCTGAGAACCTCTCTGGATCCCTGTGCCACAGCTCGGCCACCCTCACGGAGAAAAAGGTTTCTTCTTAACATCTCAGAAGAATTCCCCATTGTCCAATATGTCCCTGTTTCCTCTCTTGCTCTTAGTGTGCACCTCCAAGAAAATCTGGCTCCATCTTCTCTGTGCCCTCCATAAGGTAGCTGTGCACAGCATGAAGATCCCCCTTGGCCTTCTCTTGTCTAGGCTGAACAAACCCAGCTCTCCCAGCCTCTTCTTATATGCCCCACATTTCAGCCCCTGACCATCTTGGTTTCCCTGTGCTGGACTCCCTGCTGTGTGTTAGTGCCTTTGCAGAACTGGAGAGCCCAGACGGGAGCTGGTATACAGACATGGTCTCCCCTGTGTCAAAAAGAGGGGTAAAACGTCTTGGTGACCCTGCTGGCTGTGTTCTCACCAATACAGCTCAGCACAGAGGGGAGACATTGGCCCCTGACTGTTGCGACTCTGTAAGGTCAGCAGAACTGACAGTAACACTGATTCTTTCTTTCTTTCTTTCTAGGTTGCTCCACTCATGGAGGTTCCCAGTGCAGTCCTAGAGCCCCTGAGGGTGGAGGTAGGATGCCAGGGTGTGTCCCTGTACCTGTCGACATCTTGGCCAGCATTGTGATCCCTCTCTGAAAGCAGCTGCAAGTGACTGAGAAGAGGCTACGTGTGGATGCGAAGGCTTCCATAAATGCGCCTGGCTTGTCTGGGTGACTTGGGTTGTGGGTTCACCTCCTGGTACCTCTGCTGTGCTGCAAATTCCATGTCCCGCAACTGCTGTTCCTGCCAGCCCCCTCAGCAAATGCTCTTGTGCTCCCCTCCTTTTCCTCGAAGGTTGTGGTGCCATATAGGATGAGTCCAAGACCCTTATACTAAATGCCAGCATGTCTTGAGTGCCTTTGTGTGAGTGCCCCAAAGCCTCTGTAGCTTGACCTGAGGAAGTCTCAGAGTTCTTGGGCTGCTGGCTCTGCGAGGGGTGAAGATGTGCCCAGGGCCAGGTCGCCCAGCCCTCAGTGCTCTGTGAAGCCAGCTGTGGAGCCGGGACTGCTGCTGCAGAGGCTGCGCAGCCAGGACAGCTGTCATTTCAGCAGCCGTCCAGTGTGGGGCTGTCTCGTTGCTTGGGCCTCATGTCAAAGCCTCTGCACCCTTTTCCCCTTCCCCAGGGCTCCTTGTCTAAGTAAGTAAAGGAAAGGAAGGGAGGTTACTTTGGGCTCAGGAGGCCTTCAAGACTCTCAATTGTTTCTGCGTTCTATCTGTATCTTTTGTATTACTAAAGAAAATCCCCATGCCCCCATCCCTAGGTGGAGGTTCGTGAGGGGATGGAGGTGGAAAGCAGCAGCGTGCTGTGCCCAAAGGAAGCAGGCTCCTTCCCTCTGAAAAGAGCAGCATCGCCCAAGGAGGCAGCTCTGTGCCTGATCTTGTGCTGCTCATTTGCAGAGGGCTTGTGAGCCTAGAGTGCCTTGGCCACCTTGTGGTGTTACCGCAAGAGCTTGGCTGTGTGTCTGGGTTGAGGAGCCAAGGGAAGGCAGCGAGCAGAGCAGTGGCTGGGGAGTGTGCAAGTGGCAAGTGTCCTGCATGCATCTCTTCTTGCTGGCACTTGGTTGTATTGAGGAGAAGAGGCAGCTGTGTGGGGCCGAGACAGTGTGTTTGTAGAGTAGGTGGCAGAGCAGAGGTCTGGTGTCAGGTTGATGGCTGGTGCAGTGCTGAGCTGATGTGACAGTGTGGGAAACCGTTTGCAGTGGAGCTGCTGCCTCAGCTGATCTCTGTCCCTAGAAATGCACTAGAAATGGAAGTGGCATCCTGCTGTCATTGTGTAGGTGCTGCAGTGCAAAGGCTCCCAGCTCAGACTTGATACTACTAAAGGAAAAGCAAGACGAATCATTCCCTTTTGTGATTTGTTGCCAGGGTGAGAGTGGAGCTGTCCGATGATGTGGAGAGAGTCTTGCCAGGAGATGAAAGCCGTTTGCAGAAGACTGTTCTGTATGGAGCGACAACAGCGTAATTGAGGGACGTGAGAGTGTCCCAGGTGAGCTTCTCCTCTGTGAAGGTTTGCACTTTTCAGCTCCCTTGTGACTCAGTCCCAGATAGGGCAGCAGCAGGCAGGTTGATGCCATTTGCACTTGTAAGGTGAGTTGTGCCTCTGCAGCTGGTAGGCCAACAGCATGGCCATAGCTTAGGTGATGATGGTGAGGTGCCTTGTGTCTCAATGCCTCATAAAAGGGGAGCAGGCCCATTGCTGCTGTTTGTGCTTTTGCAGTCAGTTGTGCATCAGTATGTGACTGATGATCAGCATGCGCATTGCTGCTGTTTGTGCTGGTTTAGGGCAATTGTGCCTCACTGCCTAAGAGGCCAGGAGCAGCTATATGGCTTCATGGCTGATGGTGAGGTCACTTCAGCCTCAGCACCTGACAGTGCAGCTCGCTGCATATTCCTGCTGTTTATGTTTGTGGAGTCATTCGGCCACAGTATCTGCTAGGTGACTGGCAGCCACATTGGTCCTTTTTGTACTTGTGAGGTGTCTATTGCTTCAGTATCTGATTAGACAGCATCAAGCACATTACTGCATTTCTGGTTGTGAGGTCACTTGTGGCTCAGTGCCTGATAGGCCAGTGCTAGGCCCATGGCTGCTGTTTGTGGTTGTGTGGTCGCTTGTGTCTCAGTGCCTGATAGGCCAGTGCTAGTTGCATGGCTGCTGTTTGTGGTTGTGAGGTCACTTTTGCCCCAGTGCCTGATAGGCCAGTGCTAGTTGCATGGCTGCTGTTTGTGGTTGTGAGGTCACTTGTGTGTCAGTGCCTGATAGGCCAGTGCTAGTTGCATGGCTGCTGTTTGTGGTTGTGAGGTTACTCGTGGCTCAGTGCCTGATAGGCCAGTGCTAGGATGTGGCTGCTGTTTGTGTTTGTGAGGTCACTTTTGCCCCAGTGCCTGATAGGCCAGTGGTAGGCCCATGGCTGCCGTTTGTGGTTGTGAGGTCACTTGTGGCTCAGTGCCTGATAGGCCAGTGCTAGTTGCTTGGCTGCAGTTTGTGGTTGTGAGGTCACTTGTGTCTCAGTGCCTGATAGGCCAGTGCTAGTTGCATGGCTGCTGTTTGTGGTTGTGAGGTTACTCGTGGCTCAGTGCCTGATAGGCCAGTGCTAGTTGCATGGCTGCTGTTTGTGGTTGTGAGTTCACTTGTGTCTCAGTGCCTGATAGGCCAGTGCTAGTTGCATGGCTGCTGTTTGTGGTTGTGAGGTTACTCGTGGCTCAGTGCCTGATAGGCCAGTGCTAGGATGTGGCTGCTGTTTGTGGTTGTGAGGTCACTTGTGTCTCAGTGCCTGATAGGCCAGTGCTAGTTGCATGGCTGCTGTTTGTGGTTGTGAGGTCACTTTTGCCCCAGTGCCTGATAGGCCAGTGGTAGGCCCATGGCTGCCGTTTGTGGTTGTGAGGTCACTTTTGCCCCAGTGCCTGATAGGCCAGTGGTAGGCCCATGGCTGGTGTTTGTGTTTGTGAGGTCACTTGTGGCTCAGTGCCTGATAGACCAATGCTAGTTGCATGGCTGCAGTTTGTGGTTGTGAGGTCACTTGTGTCTCAATGCCTGATAGGCCAGTGCTGGTCCTGTGGCTGCTGTTTGTGGTTGTGAGGTCACTTGTGCCTCAGTGTCTGATAGGCCAGTGCTAGTTGCATGGCTGCTGCTTCTGGTTGTAATGTCACTTGTGTGTCAGTGCCTGATAGGCCAGTGCTACGCCCATGGCTGCTGTTTGTGTTTGTGAGGTCACTTGTGGCTCAGTGCCTGATAGGCCAGTGCTAGTTGCATGGCTGCTGTTTGTGGTTGTGAGGTCACTTGGGCGTCGCTGCCTGATAGGCCAGTGCTAGTTGCATGGCTGCTGTTTGTGGTTGTGAGGTCACTTGTGGCTCAGTGCCTGATAGGCCAGTGCTAGTCCCATGGCTGCAGTTTGTGGTTGTGATGTCACTTGTGGCTCAGTGCCTGATAGGCCAGTGCTAGGTGCTTGGCTGCTGTTTGTGGTTGTGAGGTCACTTGTGTCTCAGTGCCTGATAGGCCAGTGCTAGTTGCATGGCTGCTGTTTGTGGTTGTGAGGTTACTCGTGGCTCAGTGCCTGATAGGCCAGTGCTAGTTGCATGGCTGCTGTTTGTGGTTGTGAGGTCACTTTTGCCCCAGTGCCTGATAGGCCAGTGCTAGGCCCATGGCTGCCATTTGTGGTTGTGAGGTCACTTTTGCCCCAGTGCCTGATAGGCCAGTGGTAGGCCCATGGCTGGTGTTTGTGGTTGTGAGGTCACTTGTGGCTCAGTGCCTGATAGGCCAGTGCTAGTTGCATGGCTGCTTTTTGTGGTTGTGAGGTCACTTGTGTCTCAATGCCTGATAGGCCAGTGCTGGTCCTGTGGCTGCTGTTTGTGGTTGTGAGGTCACTTGTGCCTCAGTGTCTGATAGGCCAGTGCTAGTTGCATGGCTGGTGTTTGTGGTTGTAATGTCACTTGTGTGTCAGTGCCTGATAGGCCAGTGCTACGCCCATGGCTGCTGTTTGTGTTTGTGAGGTCACTTGTGGCTCAGTGCCTGATAGGCCAGTGCTAGTTGCATGGCTGCTGTTTGTGGTTGTGAGGTCACTTGGGCGTCGGTGCCTGATAGGCCAGTGCTAGTTGCATGGCTGCTGTTTGTGGTTGTGAGGTCACTTGTGGCTCAGTGCCTGATAGGCCAGTGCTAGTTGCATGGCTGCTGTTTGTGGTTGTGATGTCACTTGTGGCTCAGTGCCTGATAGGCCAGTGCTAGTTGCATGGCTGCTGTTTGTGTTTGTGATGTCACTTGTGTCTCAGTGCCTGATAGGCCAGTGCTAGTTGCATGGCTGCTGTTTGTGGTTGTGAGGTTACTCGTGGCTCAGTGCCTGATAGGCCAGTGCTAGTTGAATGGCTGCTGTTTGTGGTTGTGAGGTCACTTTTGCCCCAGTGCCTTATAGGCCAGTGCTAGGCCCATGGCTGCCATTTGTGGTTGTGAGGTCACTTTTGCCCCAGTGCCTGATAGGCCAGTGGTAGGCCCATGGCTGGTGTTTGTGGTTGTGAGGTCACTTGTGGCTCAGTGCCTGATAGGCCAGTGCTAGTTGCATGGCTGCTTTTTGTGGTTGTGAGGTCACTTGTGGCTCAGTGCCTGATAGGCCAGTGCTGGTCATGTGGCTTCTGTTTCTATTTGTGAGGTCCCTTGTGGCTCAGTGCCTGATAGGCCAGTGCTGGTCATGTGGTTGCTGTTTCTGTTTGTGAGGTCACTTGTGTCTCAGTGCCTGATAGGCCAGTGTTGGTCATATGGCTGCTGTTTGTGTTTGTGAGGTCACTTGTGGCTCAGTGCCTGATAGGCCAGTGCTGGTCATGTGGCTGCTGTTTGTGGTTGTGAGGTCACTTGTGGCTCAGTGCCTGATAGGCCAGTGCTAGATGCATGGCTGCTGTTTGTGGTTGTGAGGTCACTTGTGGCTCTGTGCCTGATAGGCCAGTGGTAGGCCCATGGCTGCCGTTTGTGGTTGTGAGGTCACTTTTGCCCCAGTGCCTGATAGGCCAGTGGTAGGCCCATGGCTGGTGTTTGTGTTTGTGAGGTCACTTGTGGCTCAGTGCCTGATAGACCAATGCTAGTTGCATGGCTGCAGTTTGTGGTTGTGAGCTCACTTGTGTCTCAATGCCTGATAGGCCAGTGCTGGTCCTGTGGCTGCTGTTTGTGGTTGTAATGTCACTTGTGGCTCAGTGCCTGATAGGCCAGTGCTATGCCCATGGCTGCTGTTTGTGTTTGTGAGGTCACTTGTGGCTCAGTGCCTGATAGGCCAGTGCTAGTTGCATGGCTGCTGTTTGTGGTTGTGAGGTCACTTGTGGCTCAGTGCCTGATAGGCCAGTGCTGGTCATGTGGCTTCTGTTTCTATTTGTGAGGTCCCTTGTGTCTCAGTGCCTGATAGGCCAGTGCTGGTCATGTTGTTGCTGTTTCTGTTTGTGAGGTCACTTGTGTCTCAGTGCCTGATAGGCCAGTGCTGGTCATGTGGCTGCTGTTTGTGTTTGTGAGGTCACTTGTGTCTCAGTGCCTGATAGGCCAGTGCTAGTTGCATGGCTGCTGTTTGTGGTTGTGAGGTCACTTGTGGCTCAGTGCCTGATAGGCCAGTGCTAGTTGCATGGCTGCTGTTTGTGTTTGTGATGTCACTTGTGGCTCAGTGCCTGATAGGCCAGTGCTAGTTGCTTGGCTGCAGTTTGTGGTTGTGAGGTCACTTGTGTCTCAGTGCCTGATAGGCCAGTGCTAGTTGCATGGCTGCTGTTTGTGGTTGTGAGGTTACTCGTGGCTCAGTGCCTGATAGGCCAGTGCTAGTTGCATGGCTGCTGTTTGTGGTTGTGAGGTCACTTTTGCCCCAGTGCCTGATAGGCCAGTGCTAGGCCCATGGCTGCCATTTGTGGTTGTGAGGTCACTTTTGCCCCAGTGCCTGATAGGCCAGTGCTACGCCCATGGCTGGTGTTTGTGTTTGTGAGGTCACTTGTGGCTCAGTGCCTGATAGGCCAGTGCTGGTCATGTGGCTTCTGTTTCTATTTGTGAGGTCCCTTGTGTCTCAGTGCCTGATAGGCCAGTGTTGGTCATATGGCTGCTGTTTGTGTTTGTGAGGTCACTTGTGTCTCAGTGCCTGATAGGCCAGTGTTGGTCATATGGCTGCTGTTTGTGTTTGTGAGGTCACTTGTGCCTCAGTGCCTGATAGGCCAGTGCTAGGATGTGGCTGCTGTTTGTGTTTGTGAGGTCACTTGTGTGTCAGTGCCTGATAGGCCAGTGCTAGTTGCATGGCTGCCGTTTGTGGTTGTGAGGTCACTTTTGCCCCAGTGCCTGATAGGCCAGTGCTAGGCCCATGGCTGGTGTTTGTGGTTGTGAGGTCACTTGTGGCTCAGTGCCTGATAGGCCAGTGCTAGTTGCATGGCTGCAGTTTGTGGTTGTGAGCTGACTTGTGGCTCAGTGCCTGATAGGCTAGTGCTAGGCCCATGGCTGCTGTTTGTTTTTGTGAGGTCACTAGTGGCTCAGTGACTGATAGGCCAGTGCTAGGCCCATGGCTGCTGTTTGTGGTTGTGAGGTCCCTTGTGTATCAGTGCCTGATAGGCCAGTGCTAGGTGCTTCTCTGCTGTTTGTGTTTGTGAGGTCACTTGTGGCTCAGTGCCTGATAGGCCAATGTAGTTGCATGGCTGCTGTTTGTGTTTGTGAGGTCACTTGTGTCTCAGTGCCTGATAGGCCAGTGCTGGTCATGTGGCTGCTGTTTGTGGTTGTGAGGTCACTTGTGCCTCAGTGCCTGATAGGCTAGTGCTAGGCCCATGGCTGGTTTTTGTTTTTGTGAGGTCACTAGTGGCTCAGTGCCTGATAGGCCAGTGCTAGGCCCATGGCTGCTGTTTGTGGTTGTGCGGTCATTTGTGGCTCAGTGCCTGATAGGCCAGTGCTAGGCCCATGGCTGCTGTTTGTGGTTGTGAGGTCATTTGTGTCTCAGTGCCTGTTAGGCCAGTGCTGGTCATGTGGCTGCTCTTTGTGGTTGTGAGGTCACTTGTTGTTAGAGAATATTGAACTGAAGCTGTCTAGAATTAATTGCTTAGCATAACTTGCTTAGCATTAGTAGATAAATTTTCTGAAGCCTTAGGCCTCAGGCTGTGAACTTTTACTTAGATAAGTAAAAGGGGGCCCCAGAGCCAGTTCAAGCTGGAGGGATAAAGAAGTCACACTGACAGCAGGAGTAGCCAACCTTGAAGATAAGCAGCGGCCTGCCTAGAGGCAATGAAGGGGCCCAGTGAAGAAGGGGAAGAACCGAGACCTAACTATTACTATTGGTCCAAACTATCGCTTAAGGGGTGGGGAATTTAGATTGTAAGGGTATAATTGCCCAGGGATTTCTTTGTTTGGGGTCCCTCTTCGGAGGCACCCAGCTCGAGCTGTAATTACCACACGTATGGCATTAAATTTTATTTTTCTTCAATCTGACTTTGAACTTCTGCCTCAGCAGGAACCTAGGGTCGGACCCTGTTATGGAGGCCGGCGAGCCTGATTTTCCATAACACTTGTGGCTCAGTGCTTGATAGGCCAGTGCTGGTCATGTGGCTGCTGTTTGTGGTTGTGAGGTCACTTGTACCTCAGTGCCTGATAGGCCAGTGCTAGGCCCATGGCTGCTGTTTGTGGTTGTGAGGTCACTTGTGGCTCAGTGCCTGATAGGCCAGTGCTAGGCCCATGGCTGGTGTTTGTGTTTGTGAGGTCACTTATGCCTCAGTGCCTGATAGGCCACTGCTGGTTGTTAAAGAATATCAGACTGAAGTTGTCTAGAATTAATCGCTTCGCATAACTTGCTTAGCATTAGTAGCAAAATTTGCCGAAGTCTTACGCCTCAGGCTGTGAACTTTTACTTAGATAAGTAAAAGGGGGCCCCGGAGCTGGTTCAAGCTGGAGAGATAAGGAAGTTACATGGACAGCAGGAGTAGCAGACCTTGAATATAAGAAAAGAAGCAGCCTGCCTAGAGACAATGAAGGGGCCCAGTGAAGAAGGGGAAGACCCCAGACCTAACTATTACTATTGGTCCAAACTATCGCTTAAGGGGTGGGGAATTTAGATTGTAAGGGTATAATTGCCCAGGGATTTCTTTGTTCGTGGTCCCTCTTCGGAGGCACCCAGCTCGAGCTGTAATTACCGCACGTGTATCATTAAATTTTATTTCTCTCCAATCTGACTTCGAACTTCTGCCTCAGCAGGAACCTAGGGTCAGACCCTGTTATGGAGGCCAGCAAGCCTGATTTTCCATAACAGTTTGGCACCCCAGATGGGACCCTAGGCGACCACCGTTGGGGCCTCTCTTCTCCAAACGATCATCTGGCGCCATCGGGTGAGTTCACCTGGGATCTTTGGCAACGGGAGGCACCGAGAGGGTGAGTCTTAAATTCCTGCCTAAATTCTAAATTCTGGTTTGGTAACAAAGTGCACTGTAAGGGGTACGCAGGCTGATCCCCGTAAGGCGTGCCCGGTAAGGGGTACGCGGGCTGATCCCCGTAAGGCGTACCAGGTCAGGGAGAGTGGGTTCGAGTTCCGTTCCCAGGTTTGGGGTGGGTTCGAGTCCCACTCCCAGGGCTGGAGGGGGTTCGAGTCCCACATCAAGGATTTGAGAGGGTTCGAGTCCCGTCTCACTCCGGCCGGAAGGGGGGAGTGCGCAGCCTGATCAGCGTAAGGCGCACCGCAGCACTAACTTAGAGTTACTGTGACTAGTCGAGTGTGGATACCGGTACTGTGACTGGTGTGTGTTTGTGTGACCTGGGAACTGAAAGGGGCACCCGTCGGCTGACAGAGCCGCCCACTGCGAAGGGACAGCAGTCCTAGCAGTTAAAGACTTGGGTGGTGTGAGTGCGGTTCCCAGAGATTGAGAGTGAGAGAGAAAGAGAGAGAGAGAGAGAGAGAGAGAGTGATCACACCAGCTGCAGGGGGAAAAGAAAAGAAAGAAAAAAAACAAAAACAAAAACCCCACAATATGGGAAATAAGTTTGGCATAGAAAAGGGGACGCCCTTAGCCGAAATTTTGCAAAACTGGAGTAAGACTGATGGTACCAAGAACCTAAGAAAAAGAAAAAAAAAAAAGATTGATCCAACTATGTCAGGAGGATTGGCTATTCCTGACAAAGGATTGTAACCCGGCGGAACGATGGCCGCCACAGGGAACCTTTGATCATCAGGAGTTAACTTTCCTGCGTCACCATTTGGAGGATAGGTTCCCCAGACAAATGGATTATTGGTATGTATGGGACAGTTGGGCATTTGCTAGACAAAAGGAGGCACCTAGGAAAGAAAGAAGAAATTTTTCTCAGAGTATTGAAAGTAGTGCAGCTGCTAAAACGCTTGTGGAAACTGCTCCACCCTCTGCGCTATCCTCTGCTTCAACTTCTCTATACCCCCCCTTGCCTTCCCCCTCTGCCTTTCAAGCCCCTTTGCATGTCGTTCCTGTGCCAGGAGTGCCCCTGCCAGGTCCGGACGGGGCACCTCGGGTAGCTACAACGCGAATTTACCGACCCTGGGGGCCCCAAGATTGGATTGCATGGAGTCAACAAACTGCCAGGCTTAGGGAAGATGCCGAGAAAGTGTTACAAATTGTAAGAGGAATAGTGCGGGTGTATGATCCTACCTGGGGGGATGTGCAAATGCTCCTTCAAGGCGTGTTCACTCCAGATGAAAAACACTCAATTCTGGATGCAAACCGTCATTGGACAGGAGAGGGGGGTATTCTGGCTGCTCGAACGGCCTGGCTGGCTGTGGACCCCAGGTGGAATTATAATGTAGAGGCAGATTACAGGCAGTTGCAATTAGC
This sequence comes from Apteryx mantelli, assembly GCF_036417845.1. Taxonomy (NCBI): domain Eukaryota; kingdom Metazoa; phylum Chordata; class Aves; order Apterygiformes; family Apterygidae; genus Apteryx; species Apteryx mantelli. Next base: position 6,971,421 of record NC_089997.1, read on the forward strand.
TAGACAAGGCTTAGAAGAAGCTATATGTTTGGCAGGACAAAAGACTGCGAATTGGTCTAAAATAAGGGAGTGTCAGCAACAACCTGAGGAACAGCCCTCAGCTTTCCTTTCTAGACTATATTTTTGCGTATACTTAAAATTGATCTTGCTGTTATCGAACTTCCAGGACGTTCAGTGTTAATACAATATGTGGATGATTTGTTATTATTAAGTAAAGATTACGAAACATGTTTGTAAAACAGTATTTCTCTATGTAATGCTCTTGCAGAGAAAGGGCATCGAGCATGTCTGTCCAAGCTCCAGCTGTGTCAGCGAGAGGTAAAATATTTGGGGTTTATGTTGAAGGAAGGGCACAGATTAATTGATCCAGAACGAGTAAAGACAATTCTCAATATACCCCATCCTATAACAAAAAAGCAACTTAGGGGATTTTTAGGAGCTGTAGGATTTTGTCAGCCATGGATTCCTGGGTTGGGAGAGCTTACCAAACCTTTGGTTCAGGCAACAAAGAAGGAGGAGACAGAGCCTTTGACCTGGAGTCCAGAAAAAGAGAAAGCTTTTACATCTGTAAAAAGGGCATTGGTCTCAGCCCTGGCTCTAGGACTACCAGATTATAGTAAGCCATTTGAATTATTTGTTCATGAACAACAGGAAGTAGCAAGTGGAGTACTCACTCAAAAACTGGGTCCTCACCGTAGGCCAGTGGCCTATTACTCCACCCAGCTAGATGCGGTAACCAAAGGCACTCCAGGATGCATCAGAGCAATAGCAGCTACAGCAGCCCTTATTGAAAAAAACACGACCTGTAGTTTTGGGTCACCCACTGACTGTGTATGTGCCACATGAAGTAGAGCTGTTAATGAGACAACATGCTACTCAAGCACTGTCCCCACAGAGAGCTCATCGCTATGAACTAATAATATTACTTGCAGATAATGTGACCTTAAAGAGATGCAACATCTTAAATCCAGCAACGCTATTGCCCTTACCTGAAGATGGAGAACCTCATCATTCCTGTGAACAGGTGGTTGTCAACTCAAGCAAGCCCCAGGAGGATCTCAAAGATGAACCTTTGGGAAACCCAGACTTAGTTCTGTTTACAGATGGATCAATGGATCATCCTATTATTTGGACAGAAAATGCCATTCAGGCTGTGCTGTCACCAACCTCTTTGAGGTACTTGAGGCTAATCCCTTCTCTCTGTCTCAAGCGCTCAAGGGGCAGAATTAATAGCATTAACCCAAGCAGCAAAGATAGGTAAGAACCTGCGAGTAAATGCATATACTGACTCAAAATACACATTTGGAGTATGTCAAGCAACAGGAATGCTGTGGGAAGAAAGGGTATTCCTCACATCCGCAGGGAAAGCACTCGCTAATGGACAAGAAGTACAGGAATTATTAAAGGTGATGAAACTCCCCAAAGAAATTGCGGTTATTTACTGTCCTGCTCATACAGAAGAAGCCTCTGATGTAGCTAAAAGAAATGACTTGGTGGACAAGGCAGCTAAAGCTGTTGCTAGACAGCCTCTCCTTTTAGCTGCTGCAGTTGCAGTATGAGAATGGCCAGATGTATTGAATCCAGCAGAAATGTATGAAGATACGCCACAGAAGGAGAAAGAGAAATGGAAAAAGTGGGAAGTGATTCAAGATGAAAAAAGGAATTTGGACTATCAGGAGTAAGCCCATCCTTCCCTTAAGGTATTTACTTTCTAAGGTTAGGAGGTACCATGATCATGGACATGGAGGAGCATTGACTGTTGCCTCATGTATTCTACAAACCTGGGCAGCTCCCGGAGTGCATGTGGTTGCAAAACGCATAACAACAACCTGCCCAACTTGCCAAAAATTTAACAATACTCATCGAAAGATTAACAGAGGAGGCCGCCCATGGGCTTATTTTCCATTCCAGCGTCTACAAATTGACTATGCTGACATGCCAGCAGCAGAAGGATTTAAACAGCTCCTTGTGACAGTTGATCAACTAAGCGGATGGGTGGAAGCCTTTCCTACCCACAAAGCAGATACTACTGCAGTGGTTAAAGCCTTGTTAAAAGAAATTGTCCCTAGGTACGGAGTACCAGAAAACTATAGATTCAGATAGGGGTTCTCACTTTTCAGCAGGAGTTTTAGGGAGATTATATCAAATGCTAGGAACTCATAGAGAACAGAACTATTAAAACCAAGTTAGCATGGGTATGTACACAGGCAGGTCTCAAATGGCCTAATGCCTTAAACTTAGTGCTGTGGGAAATTAGAACCACCCCTAGACAACCGGTAGGATTATGCCCAGCAGAAGTCTTATTTGGGCATCAATTGGCTATACCAGGAACTTATATCCCGGCTAAGAGCAGCCTGTTGGACAGAGATGAACGGTTAACCCAGTATGTTCTAGGTATGCAAAAAAGGTTTGAAAATCCTAAAAAATATATATTTATTTGTGAGAGTAACACTATCACAGCTGAAGACATTTGTCTTGGCACTGAACAAAATGTCATTTTGAAATACATCTGGATGAAACCCCTGAAACTATACTTGTATATAGTGGAAAAGGATGTGTTTGTATGAGAACCCTCTGTGATCTTATATTCGTAGATAACAGTACTGTAGACACAAGTAATCACTCACATATGTGTGTTTCGTGATTTGAGTGTTTGTAATTCTACTAAAATTATGGAGAATGTTAGTACGCCTCGAAAGACTTGGGGAACCCGGCTTAGCATATTAGCAGGGATGCTTAATAAAAACAAAGGGAGGACTGTTAGAGAATATTGGACTGAAGCTGCCTAGAATTAATCTCCTAGCATAACTTGCTTAGCATTAATAGCTAAATTTGCTGAAGCTTTAGGCCGCAAGCTGTGAACATTCACCTAGATATTAAGTAAAAGAAGGCCCAGAGCCAGTTCAAGTTGAAGAGATAAGGGGGGTGGGGGGGGCTGTAGAGAGAAATAAGCAGTTTAGCATTGATGAGCACAGAAGAAAGAAACAAAGGAACCACAAGACTGATTCCAGAGGGACAAGAAAGGGTGTAAAAGGGCCATCGACACCTATGCAGAAGTGTGATAAGACATAAAGAACACACCTGGAAACTACAGAAAGGACCAACCGGGAGCCGTAGGACCCCGAACTCTAATATTCTGATTGGTTCAGAAGTATGGGGTGGATACTAGACTGGAAGGGTATAATTACCCAGGGATTTGTTCAAACGGGGTCCCTCTTTGGAGGCACCCAGCTTGAGCTGTAATTACCGCATGTGTGTCATTAAAATTTATTTTGCTCTGATCTGACTTCAAACTTCTGCCTCAGCGGGAACCTAGGGTTGGACCCTGTTATGGTGGCCGGTGAGCCTAATATTGTCCATAACAGTAAGGCAGCAGTTGCCATTGTAATGTGCCATATGTTTTTGCCCAAATCACAGAGCAGACCTACTTCTCATATGACTGAAGAAATGATGTCTTATTTTTGCACTGTTTAAAGCATCAGGAACACTTGGAGTAACCTTCCATCAACTAGACAGTTTTCTCAAACAGAACACCAAGCATCTGTCTGAAATTGGAAAATGCTTAGAAGAAAGAGAAGGAATGATGATCTATTATAGTAGTTAATGGATTTGGTTAGCAAAAGTGGAAACCAACCTTACTGAACATCATGGGTATGATATCTCTAAAGGTTGGTCACCAAAAGCTACCACTGTATTGTGATTGATGTTACATCCTGTGCTCATCCTGTTAATGATCCCCACCTCTGCCCAAGCTGGAGATCCATTCCCAGCCAGAGAGTGGGATGCTGACCTCCCCCCAGCTCCCTGGACTGCTCCCCCCATGCCCCTTCCCCCTCCTGGGGGGCTGGAGCTGCCCCAGCCAAGGGCAGTTGGCACACCAGAGCTCGGACGGGGCACAGGGGGACAGGAAGTGTGGTGTGTTTCAGGGCAGGGTGAGCAGCCCTGCTCAGGGTTCCCTGCTTCCCAGAGAGCCTTTCCCCAGGTGAGTGTGTGCCTGTGCTGGCCTGGCTGCCTGTTCCTTCACCCCTCCCCAGCTCCCCACAGAGCCCCGGGCTGTCAGTGCTACTCTGCAGCACGAGCAGGCTGTGGGGCCATGGGGTGACTCTGCACTGGCCATGGCAGAGCCAGCTGGCCCAGCAGCATTGCACCTGACACCCCCCTCCCCAGGGTCTGTGGCTGTGGAAGATGCTCAAAGCAAACACGGTATTTCAGATGGCTCAGGATGGGTTCAGATGTGTCCTTGCACCCAGCCCATGGTTTGTAGGTGGATGACAAGAACTGCTCTGGTGTGTCCCTTCCCTGGGCCTGCTGAGTCCCTGCTGGCTCTGCTGAGCTTGCAGAGCCCTCACTCAGTGCCTTCTTTGGTTTAGCCCTTTGCTTTGGGTGCCTGCACTTGCTTTTGTGAGTCTCCACTCACTGCCCATCCCAGGCACACGCTGACCCTGGGGATGCCCTGTGCTCCCCTCGTGACTCCATATTCCCTCCCAGAAGAACCGGCATCTGTCACCAGCCCTGTAATATGTGAGACAGTCCCCGGCAGATACCACTCACCCTCTCCAGGGGTACTCGGCACCCACAAGTGAGGGCAGAATCCTGCCCTCGTTTCCTAATACATCACCCTATGAGCGCGTCCCCCTTAGCCCATGGAGAACTCACGTGCAGCAAAAGGCCTTTTTGGGTGCAACTCCCTGAGCACATTCTTGGCACCAGCTTTGGAAGAAGAGCCCAGCCTTCAGGCCCTGTACTGAGGAAATCCCCTTTTATTACAGAGATGCTACTTGGGAGGCCAGCTCTGATGCAGTGGTAGACAGATGAACAGAAGGCCTCTGGGTCAGACAGATGGACTTTGTGCCTCTGGAGATGAATTCCAGCAGTTGTGTACAAACATGAGTCTCACAGATAGAACACCCAAAGGACCTGAGTTGTCTGAGAGAGATTGGATATTGCTTGTGACTAGAGCTGGGCAGCTTCTTGCTGCTAAAATATCAGCAACTGAATCAGTTTCTTCAGTGCCTCCTTGAGCTCCTTGTTCCTCATGCTGTAGATGAGAGGGTTCACTGCTGGAGGCACCACCATGTACAGGACAGCCATCCCCAGATCGAGAGCTGGGGAGGAGATGGAGGGGGGCTTCAGGTAGGCAAAGCCTGCAGTGCTGACAAACAGGGAGACGACAGCCAGGTGAGGGAGGCACATGGAAAAGGCTTTGTGCTGGCCCTGCTCAGAGGGGATCCTCAGCACAGCTGTGAAGATCTGCACATATGACAGCACAATGAAAACAAAACACCCAAAAGCTAAACAAGCACCAACCACAATAACCCCAGCTTCCCTGAGGTAGGAGTCAGAGCAGGAGAGCCTGAGGATCTGGGGAATTTCACAGAAGAACTGCTCCACAACATTGCCTTGGCAGAGTGGTAGTGAAAATGTGTTCCCAGTGTGCAGGACACCAAAGAGAAAACCACTGGCCCAGGCAGCTGCTGCCATTTTGACACAGGCTCTGCTGTCCATCATGATCCCATAGTGCAGAGGTCTGCAGATGGCAACAAAGCGGTCATATGCCATGATGGTAAGAAGGAAATATTCAGCTGAAATGAAAAAGACAAACAGAAAGAGCTGGGCAGCACATCCCGAGTAGGAAATGGCCCTTGTGTCCCACAGGGAACTGGCCATGGATTTGGGGACAGTGGTGGAGATGGAGCCAAGGTCGAGGAGAGAGAGGTTGAGGAGGAAGAAGTACATGGGGGTGTGGAGGCGGAGGTCACAGGCTACAGCTGTGATGATGAGGCCGTTGGCCAGGAGTGCAGCCAGGTAGATGCCCAGGAAGAGTGAGAAGTGCAAGAGCTGCAGCTCCCGCATGTCTGCAAATGCCAGGAGGAGGAACACGTTTGGGGAGCTGCTATTGAACATTTGCTCCCCCTGGGCATGTGGGTCTGTCTAAGGAGGAAAAGACAGTAAGACGTTAGAGCAGGCTTTTCTGAGCCAAACCCATTCCATTTCTCATAGTACCCCCACATTTCCTCTGTCCTTCACCTTCTTTCAGAATCCTTGCTTGAGCTCTGTTTGTGCTGGCTGTGCGTGCCACACTGAGCAGGGACCCCTGCCCGTGGTCTCCAGAAGAGCCCGTTCTGCTCTGCCGGGGGTGTAAATGGAGGTGTCAAAGAGTCCCAGATATTCGGTGGGGTACCTGGGAATTGGTGCCATGAGCTCAGCGGAGGGAACTTGGTCCAGTGACCCAGTGGGACTATTCTCTATTTGCCATAATGAGAGGTGAATACCGCACTCATGCCAGCTGTCTCGGAAAGAGAAGCCCCTCGTGAGGGCTTCATCTCCCCCAGCCTTGCCCTCTTGAACAGAGGTGTCTGTAGCTGAACCAGTCACACTGTCGCCCACTCTAGCAAGGGAGAGAAGCAGCCAAGTGAAGGCAGGGGGTGACCTCACACTTTCTAGACATCTCTGTTCCAATGAGATGGTCAATTTACCATCCGCACCCTTCCTCCAGGCAGTGCAGTGGGAATGGGAAGTGACTAGCTCTGATGTGCACATCCTGCAGCAGATTACGTCCACTCCTTCTGTGAAAGGGCTGCTCAACATTTTGAAACCCATTTTCTTCAGAAAATGATCTTCAGTGGAGGGGTCAGTTTGTATATTTATTTAGTTTTTAGGTGCCTCCATCTTACTGTGGGAGCATTCTCTGACGGGGTAGAAATCTTTGGCATTTCAGTTGCTCTCAGCAGGAGCACTTGTGCATGCCAAGAGGAAATAAAGAGCTCACTGTGACTTTGCACAGAGTCACAGGATCTGGTCTGTCAATAAGTTTTTCCCCTCGCTGTGCTGCACTTGCACCTCCCTCAGATAAAGGACAATCACACTCACAAGTTCCTCTGAGAAAGAAAGTGAACTAAGCTGAGAGTGGAGGAGTTCAGTTTCACAGTGAAGATTTCCAAATTCTTCTCTCTCAGCCCAGAGATGGACAGAGTGAAGAGTGTATCTGACTCACATATCACAGAAATGCTAGAGGGAAGCTGTGCTGTGCTGGAGAGCAGTTTCCAAGTTGGCAGGACACCCCAGAGAAACAGTCAAGGGTCCAAAGGTGGACTCTCCTTAAAGGAGAGTCAGCTGATTACCTAACCTGATGAAATGCATTGCCAGGAGCCTAATGGGTTGGAAAGGGACTGGCGCTTCTCACTACCATGAAGACCACACCATCCAGGACACACAGGGTCAGTGTTTTAACTGCAGCTGAGCACTCCCATCATTTTGAGAGATCAAAAGGACTGCGAGAAACCACAGCAAGTCCCTTCATCCCCACTTAAGCCTCCAGGCAGCACCAGCATCACCTTCTCTGGCCTCATGAGGGTTTGTCTGACCTGCTCCTTAGGACCTGCAAGCACAGAGATGCCCCTGGACAGTGCCCTGCCTGTGGGAGCTTTCTTTAGGGCAGAACGAAGTGCACAGAGCATGGGATGGGGTCTGTAAGCACCAACCAGGAAAAAGGCATTGGGACAGAGAAAGAGCTCCCAGCAGGGACAGCTCCAGGCATCAGAGCTGGGCAGTGAATGAGAGGGAACTGCTTCTAGAAACATCATGGCAGGACGGATTTGGGCAGGTCATGGTCAGTCCCTGCAATGCCCACACCTTCCCCAGTGTGATCACTTCTGCCCTAAAGAAACCTCCCAGGGGCAGGGCACTGTGCAGGGGCATTTCCATTTTTGGAGGTGCTAAGGAGCAGGGCAGATAAATGCTGCTGAGGCCAGCAAAGGGGAAACTGGTGCTGTCTATAGACTAAGGGATGGATGCAGGGACTTTCAGAAGTTCCTAGCAGACCCATTGACTGCTCATTGAAACTGAAACTCTTTCAGGAAATGCCTGCCTTCACCGTCCTCTTGAAAAGTTGCCTCTGAAATGTCCTGTGCATGAGCTAGAGCTAGAGCTGTGAGCAGCCCTGACCCATGCAGCACCATCTCAATGCAGAAAGAACCTGCCCTGCTGGGGTCGATGCTCCTTGCAGCGCTGTGGGGAGCTCTCTGGGCAGGCTGAGTCCTGACCCTCGCAGGAGGCAGAGTCACTGTCCCAGGCACACAGCACCCTGGGGTGCAGGGACACTGCTCTCAATTGCAGCCCATGCAGACCTGGGTGCACTCCCTGGCTTCACACACCTGCAGCATCCTGGCAAGAAGGTAGCAGGATGCCCTGTCCCTGTGATGGTGTGGCTGGGAATCCCTGCTTTCGAAGCACCTCCTCCTCTGCACTCAAGAAGACAGCAGAGACATCCTGAAGAACTGAGCAGTCATGGGATGCGATGGGTTTAGAAGACCCCTCCAGGAACTCCAGCAGTATTGCTCTACAGTCAGAGACTTACTGTGTCAGGGGCTGTGAAGATTTGTCCCTCCATGAGCTCTCCTCTCTCCTCCCACTCCACACTGCCTTTCACTTCTCTCTGTCTTGTTTCATCTCACATCAGCAAGAGCAGGCAGAGCCTGGAGCCCTGCTGCTCTTTGCAGGGGAGATGCTCTTGCACAGAGCTGTCTCTCGGCAGGGCTGACCGGTTGCCATGAGCTCCCTCTGTCCCAGTAGACTGGCCCCACTCGGGAACAGTGGCCTAGCTGAAGGTGTGACTTCATTTCTCCTTTGTACTCCCTCCTCTTGGGAAATGTTCACTGAGGTAAACTAAAATAATCATCTATGATGTCTCTCTCAACACAGTGAAGAGAGACTGGTCCCAGCATTGCAATTTGTCTCATCAGAAGATGATTATCTATGAGAGATGGAAACGTCGCACTCCGGAAGATCCTATTCCCAACTCTTTACTAGGCAGGACACCTGGACAGGGACAAGAAGAGAATTCATTTACCTATGGTTCAGGTGTTAATTCAGATGAGTCAATCTGGACATCTCATGCCAGGTTAGATACCCCTGGGCTGGAGTGGGATTCAGATCCCTCCCCTGAATTCCACAAACACACAGCAGGTGGGATTGCCCTTGCCAAAGCTGAAGTGAGCACAACAGAGATGTCTGCATGCGAGCGTCTTGTCTAAGCTGCCATTGTAATCAGTGGAGATGGAGGATGGGAGTCAGTTGCTCACACACAAACACCTGGTGACATTTGAAGAGACAGAGGTGGTGCAAGGCATGTGCCAGTGACTGTTTGCTCTGATGGAGCAACTAGGAGACCTGCATCCTTCTAGAGCATGAGGTTGGGGCCAGGTGGGGAATTTTTCTTGGCCATCTGAAATGACACTCGATGCCTACCACTGCTCCTAGAACTCCACTCACTAGGAAGCTGAGACTCATGCACATCTCTATGTTGTAAACATTTAATGTAATTCAGTGCAGAGCCTTGATTTAATGACATAAAAATAGGCCATAGGCAGGGCTATGTCAGATGCCTGGGGTGTCCAGCACAAGCACACGTCTCTAGCAGATCCAGCATGGGACCTACAGGAAAGCCATGTCCTTTTGGAGTGGTTGCTGGGCAAGTGCCCCAGGGCCTCTATGGTTTCCTACCTGTGCCCAAATAACTGCATCCCACCACTGCCTTTAGGCAAAGTCCATCCTGTCTGCATTCAAGCAGCTGCATAAATGGGAGACACATCACAGCAAGGACTCCACTTATGTCCCTGCACTCTCAAACCCTTCAAGATCTCCTACTCCTGAACCTCTTCTCATCCCAGATGATATGAACAGGGACTGTGCTAATGATCTCCCCAGAATGGCTGCATCACAGGCTGTCCAGGCCCAGGGACTTCTTCACTGGCACCTTGTCCTTCCTGGAGATCAGCTGACCTCTGTCACAGGCCCTGTGGAGCTACAAAGTCAGTTCAGGCAGCAAAGTCCTCTCCTGCCTTTTCTGCACAGCCCAGCTCTGCTTTCCTCTGGCCTCAGGTACTGCAGGGTTTGCTCCCTTAGTGGGAACCTCCTTTCACCATTACATTGCTACCTGCTATCTATGCCGGCATGTCCCTGCACTGAAGTGGGCCATTGCACATACGGTGTCCTTGACTCTTGGTAACATGGCTCACCATGAGCAATCTACGCTCTGTGCCACAGCTGAGGCTCTGCAGCCCAAATATGTGCAAGTGAATGCAGCCTGGGGCACAGACAATAGCAGATGGAGATGCACAAGTTGTCACAGTACTGAAACATCGTTAGAATAACTGAGATGTGGTGGGATCACTCACATGACTGGAGGGCTATGCTGGCCCCCTCAGCAGCAGGCCCACATTTTCCCTAGTCTTCCTCTTGCTGCTGATGTATTTGAAGAAGCCCTTCTTGTTGTCCTTGACATCCCTTGCCAGATTTGATTCCAAATGGGCCTTAGCCTTCCTCGTCGCACCCCTGCATACTCTGACAATGTTCCTATATTCCTCCCAAGTGGCTTGTCCCCCTTTCCACATTCTGTATACTTCCTTCTTCTGGTTGAGTTTTGCCAGGAGCTCCTTGCTCATCCATGCAGGTCTCCTGCCTCCTTTGCTTGACTTCCTACTCATAGGGATGCTCCGATCTTGAGCTTGGAGGAGGTGATGTTTGAATACTAACCAGCTCTCTTGAACACCCCTTCCTTCTAGGGCCCTAACCCATGGGATTCCTCCAAGTAGGTCCCTGAAGAGGCCAAAGTTTGCTCTCCTGAAGTCCAGGGCTGCGATCCTACTTAGTGCCCTGCCTCCTCCTCGCAGGATCCTGAACTCCACCATCTCATGGTCACTGCAGCCTAGGCTTCCCCCGACCTTCACATCTTCCACCAGTCCTTCTTTGTTTGTTAGTACGAGGTCCAGCAGCACACCTCTCCTCGTTGGCTCCTCCACCACCTGTGTCAAGAAGTTGTCACCAATGCTCTGCAGGAACCTCCGGGACTGTTTGAGCCTATCTGTGTCATCTTTCCAGCAGATATCAGGCTGGTCGACGTCCCCCATGAGAACCAGGGCCTGGGATCGTGAGGCTACTTCCAGCTGTCTGTAGAAGGCCCCATCGACTTCCTCTTCTTGATCAGGTGGCCTGTAGTAAACACCCACAACAGTGTCACCCATGCTAGCCTGCCCTTTAATCCTTACCCATAAGCTCTCGACTCGCTCTTCATCCACCCCTAGGCACAGCTCAATACATTCCAGTTGCTCTCTCACATAAAGAGCAACTCCACCACCTCGCTTTCCTGGCCTGTCTTTCCTAAAAAGCACGTAGCCATCCATGACAGCACTCCAGTCATGCGAGCTATCCCACCATGTCTCTGTAATGGCAATGAGATCATGGCCCTGCGACCGCACAGATATCTCTAGTTCTTCCTGTTTGTTCCCCAAGCTGCGTGCATTGGTGTACAGGCATTTCAGGGAGGTGATCGAGCATGCAGGTTTCCCAGGAGGGGTAAAAGAGGGTCCTCCATAGCCACATCCCATGCCCACTTCCCTGGCTGCATTCACCTGTTGGAGGCATCCTGACTTGAGCAGTCTTTTGCCAACTACCCTGTCACTATAACTCTCCCCTTCCCCCATCATACCTAGTTTAAAGCCCTCCTTACCAGGTTGGCCAACCTGTTGGCAAAGACCTGCGTGCCCCGCCTTGTGAGGTGGATCTCATCTCTCGCCATCAGTTGTCGATCTTCAAACAGGGTCCCATGGTCGTAGAAACCAAAACCCTGTTGCCAACACCAGCGGTGCAGCCAGCTGTTAACTTGGAAAGTCCATCTCCTCCTCCTCTCATCCATCCCCCTCACTGGCAGGATTGAGGAGAAGATGACCTGGGCTCCCAGACCCTTGAGCACCATCCCCAGAGCTCTGAAATCCTGCTTGATGGTCTCCAGTTTGCCCTTGGTGTCATTAGCACCCACATGGAAGAGCAGCAGTGGGTAATAGTCCGAAGCGTGGACAAGCCTTGGCAGTCTTTGCATGACATCTCTCACGCGAGCCCCTGGCAGGCCACAAACCTCTCTAGACATGGGGTCAGGTCGGCAGATAGATGCCTCCATCCCCTGCAGCAGGGAGTCCCCCACAACAATCACCCGCCACTTCTTCCAGGCGTTCCGGCAAGGCACAGGGTCTGTTGTCCCAGGTACTTCCCTTGCAGCCACGCCAATCTCCTCCTCATCCTGGAGGGCACTAAACCTGTTCTTCAGCTGCAAGTCTTCGGGAGGAGTAGGAGCCTTTCTCCTCCCACGAGCAGTGACCAGTTTCCAGCCTTCTTCTATGATGTTATGATGTACACGGCACAGAGCCCTCTGGCAACTCCACTGCTGTGGGGGGTTGGGACTCCCAAAGCTGCACAGTCTCTGAGAATACCCTGTCTATCTCTTGCTCCACTTCCCGGATGCTGCGCAGCCTACTGACCTCCTCCCGTAACTCCCTTACCTGACAACACAACTCGTCAACAGCAGCACACCTCCTGCAGGAGAGCTGGCTGCCAGCCCAGGCCTCCCGGAGAGGCCCCAAGCACTCCCTGCAGCCTGAGACCTGTAAAGCTGCATCTACTGTCAGAGGGTCGGTCTGGGTCCAAGCCTCTGACACAGCAACTCCAACAGCCACTAGGGAACGCGCTGTGCGGCGTGTCACAACCATACTTGAGGAAGCGTACACCACAGGGAACAGAAACGAAGGTACCTTCGCGCGCCCTTCTGTGTGAACTGCTGCGCAAACTGCTGCGTCTGTTCGTTGCCTCTGTTAGCTGCGCTCACTTGTGGCTCAGTGCCTGATACGCCAGTGCTAAGCCCATGGCTGCTGCTTTTAATTGTGAGGTCAGTTGTGGCTCAGTGCCTGATAGGCCAGTGCTAGGCCCATGGCTGCTGTTTGTGGTTGTGAGGTCACTTGTGTCTCAGTGCCTGATAGGCCAGTGCTAGGCCCATGGCTGCTGTTTGTGGTTGTGAGGTCACTGGTGCCCCAGTGCCTGATAGGCCAGTGCTAGGTGAATGGCCACTGTTTGTGGTTGTGAGGTCACTTGTGTGTCAGTGCCTGATAGGCCAGTGCTGGTCATGTGAATGCTGTTTGTGTTTGTGAGGTCACTTGTGTCTCAGTGCCTGATAGGCCAGTGCTAGGCCCATGGCTGCTGTTTGTGGTTGTGAGGTCACTTGTGGCTCAGTGCCTGATAGGCCAGTGCTAGGTGCGTGGCTGCTGTTTGTGGCTGTGAGGTCACTTGTGCCTCAATTCCTGATAGGCCAGTGTTAATCCCATGGCTGCTGTTTGTGTTTGTGAGGTCACTTGTGGCTCAGTGCCTGATAGGCCAGTGCTTGTCATGTGGCTGCAGTTTGTGGCTGTGAGGTCAGAACCTCTCTTCTTTAAACTTCTGCCCATTGTCGCTTGTCCTCCTACCACGCACCATGGTGAAGAGCCTGGCTCCATCTTCTTGGTGACCTCCTTGTAGCTATTGGAAGGCTGCCATGAGGTCTATCCAAAGCCATCTCTTCTCCAGGTTGTACAAGCCCTGTGTCTTCATAGTGCTCCAGCTCCCCAAGTATCTTGAGGGCCCTCTGCCAAACCCGCTTCCAGATACCAACCTCTTTCTTTTTCTGGGGACCCAAACTGGATGTAGTACTCTATACATGGTCTAATGAATGCTGACTAGAGGAGCATTGTCATTTACTTCCACCTCCTGGCTATGCTCCTGGTCATACAGCCCACAGTGCTTTTTGGCCTTCTTTGCTGCCAGGGAATGATTCTGGCTCATATTTTGCCTCCTGTCCACCAGGACCCTCAGGTCCTTTTCCACAGAGCTGCTCCCCAGGCACTCAGGCCCCAGCTTGTAACACTGTGGGATGTTGGTCTATGCCACGTGCAAGACCTGGCCTTTGTCCTCGCTGAATTTAGTGAGATTTCTGAAGCTTATTCCTCCTGCCTGTCTAGCTCCCTCTGAATGGCAGCTCTCAAGCATATGCCTGGTCTTCCCCTATCATTCTGGGGCAATCTAGAAGCATGGGGAGTGTTGCCTCCTCCATGTCACTAATAAAGATGATAAACAGGACTGGTTCCTGGAGAGATCAGTGGTGCTCCACTGCTCTCTGGCCTCCAGGAAGAGTCCTACCCATTCACCACTGCCCTCTGAGCCTCATCATCCAAGCAGCTTTTTACCTATCTGGTTGTCCATCCCTCCAGACAGTAATGTTCTAACTTGCATAGAAGAATATTGTGGGAGACAGTGTCAAACACCTTGCTAAAGTCTACGTAAAAGACATTTACTCTTCTCCATCCAGAAATAAAGTTATTTAATCATAGAAGTCAGTCGTGCTGGTGAGGCACAATTTACCCTCGGTAAATCCATGCTGACTGTTCCCTATCACCTTCTTCTCCTTCATGTGCCCAGAAATGTGATCCAAAAGGATTCACTCCATGACATGCACCTCACCAAAGAGAGGCTGAACTGCCTGCAGCTTCCCAGGTAGTGCTGTTGGCCTTTTTTGAAGATGGATGTAACATTTGCCTTTCTCAAGTTATTGAGACCTCACCCCATCTCCACAACCTTTCCAAGATGATAGCGAGTGGCCTTGCTATGACAGCAGTTAGCTCTCACAGCACCCTCGTATGCAGCCCATCCAACCCCACTGACTTGCATAGTTTGAGTTCTCACAAGTAATGCCTCACTAATCCTCATCTGCTGTTGGTTGCTTTTCTCCTTGGGAGTCCTGATTCCAGGCACAACAGCCTTGGAGACCTTGTTTGTGAAAAATGAAGCTAACCATGCATTGATTTCTTCAGACCTATCTGCATCTGCTATTACTTGATTCCCTGCCCCATTCAGCAGTGAGCCCACCTTCTCCTTTTTCTTCTTACTGAAGCAGTAGCAGCTCATCCTCATGCCCTTTTCATCCCCTGCAAGTGTCAATCCTAGGGAAGCTTCGTCTTCCCTGACACCATCTCTGCTTCGCTGGACAATATTTCTAAATTCCTCCTTTGCAGCCTCTCCCTCCTGCTGCTTCCCGTACGCTGCCTTATTGTCATGCAGCTCAGGTGTGAGTTCCCTGTTTAGCCAAGCTGGTCCCCTGACACGTCTACTGGTTTTCCTGAGTATCATGATGGACTATTCTTGTGCTTGGTGGCTGCTGTCCTTAAGGACCTGCCGGCTTTCCTGAGCTCCTGTGTCCTTCAGAGCTGCCTCCCATGGGATTCCCACACCAGGCCCCTGAAGAGGCCAAAGTCTGCTCCTCTGAAGTCCAGAGTCTGTACTCTGCTGCTGTCCTTCCTCACATCCCTTCAGGACCTGCGACTCCACTTTTTCATGGTCACTGTAAGCAAGGCTGACACTGACTTTCCCATCCCTGCTCAGTTCCTCCTTGTTTGCAATTTCCACATCCAGGAAAGCATCACCCTTCTTGGCCCATCTGGCAGATGTGCTAAGAAGTTGTCCCTGACACCTTCCAAAAACCTCCTGGACTCCTTGCACTCTGCTGTTTGTCCTTCCAATGAATGTCAGGGAGATTAAGATCTCCCCATAAGAACCAGGGCCTGTGACCCACAGACTTCCTCACGTTGCTTAAAGGAGATTGCTTCCACCTCCTCACCCACATCAGGTGATCTGTAGCTCCCATCACAATGTCACCCTTACTCTCATGCTCACCAACAAGCTCTCACACAGCTCCTTGTCCATCCCAGGGAAGAGCTCCATACCTCCGAGCTGCCCCTTCACACAAAGAGCATCCCCCCTCCTTGTCTTCCTTCACAGTCTCTCCTGAAGATCTTGTACCCAACCAGCATAGCCCTCCAGTCATGTGAATGATCCCACCACATCTCAGTTTTTCCAACCATGTTTCAGTCCTGTGACAACTTGTGCATCTCCATCTGCTATTCTCTGCGCCCCAGGCTGCATGCATTTGCACACATTTGGCTTGCAGAGCCTCAGCTGTGACACAGAGTGTAGATTGCTCATGGTGAACCATGTTACCAAGAGTCAAGGACACCATATGTGCAATGGCCCACTTCAGTGCAGGGACATGCCGGCATAGATAGCAGGTAGCAATGTAATGGTGAAAGGAGGTTCCCACTAAGGGAGCAAACCCTGCAGTACCTGAGGCCAGAGGAAAGCAGAGCTGGGCTGTGCAGAAAAGGCAGGAGAGGACTTTGCTGCCTGAACTGACTTTGTAGCTCCACAGGGCCTGTGACAGAGGTCAGCTGATCTCCAGGAAGGACAAGGTGCCAGTGAAGAAGTCCCTGGGCCTGGACAGCCTGTGATGCAGCCATTCTGGGGAGATCATTAGCACAGTCCCTGTTCATATCATCTGGGATGAGAAGAGGTTCAGGAGTAGGAGATCTTGAAGGGTTTGAGAGTGCAAGGACATAAGTGGAGTCCTTGATGTGATGTGTCTCCCATTTATGCAGCTGCTTGAATGCAGACAGGATGGACTTTGCCTAAAGGCAGTGGTGGGATGCAGTTATTTGGGCACAGGTAGGAAACCGGAGAGGCCCTGGGGCACTTGCCCAGCAACCACTCCAAAAGGACATGGCTTTCCTGTAGGTCCCATGCTGGATCTGCTAGAGACGTGTGCTTGTGCTGGACACCCCAGGCATCTGACATGGCCCTGCCTATGGCCTGTTTTTATGTCATTAAATCAAGGCTCTGCACTGAATTACATTAAATGTTTGCAACATAGAGATGTGCATGAGTCTCAGCTTCCTAGTTGGCGGAGCTCTAGGAGCAGTGGTAGGCATCCAGTGTCCTTTCAGATGGCCAAGAAAATTCCCCGCCTGGCCCCAACCTCATGCTCTAGAAGGATGCAGGTCTCCTAGTTGCTCCATCAGAGCAAGCAGACCCTGGCACATGCCTTGCACCACCTCTGTCTCTTCAGATGTCACCAGGTGTTTGTGTGTGACCAACTGACTCCCATCCTCCATCTCCACTGATTCTAATGGGAGCTTAGATAAGGCACTCGCATGCAGACATCTCCGTTGTGCTCACTTCAGCTTTGGCAAGGGCAATCCCACCTCCTGTGTGTTTGTGGAATTCAGGGGAGGGATCTGAATCCCACTCTGCCCCAGGGGTTTCTAACCTGGCATGAGATGCCCAGACTGACTCATCTGAATTAACACCTGAACCATGGGTAAATGAATTCTCTTCTTGTCCCTCTCTAGGTGTCCTGCCTAGTCAAAAAATGGGAATAGGGTCTTCCAGATTGGGATGTTTCCACCTCTTGTAGATAACCATCCTCTGATGACACAAATTACAATGCTGGGATCAGTCTCTCTTCACTGTTTAGAGAGAGACCATCAGTGATTATTTTAGTGTACCTCAGTGAACATTTCCCAAGAGGAGGGAGTACAAAGGAGAAATGAAGTCACACCTTCAGCTAGGCCACTGTTCCCGAGTGGGGCCAGTCTGCTGGGACAGAGGGAGCTCATGGCAACAGGTCAGCCCTGCCGAGAGACAGCTCTGTGCAAGAGCATCTCCTCTGCAAAGAGCAGCAGGGCTCCAGGCACTGCCTGCTCTTGCTGATGTGAGATGAAACAAGACAGAGAGAAGTGAAAGGCAGTGTGGAGTGGGAGGAGAGAGGAGAGCTCATGGAGGGACAAATCTTCACAGCCCCTGACACAGTAAGTCTCTGGCTGTAGAGCAATACTACTGGAGTTCCTGGAGGGGGTCTTCTAAACCCATCGCATCCCATGACTGCTAGGTTCTTTAGGATGTCTCTGCTGTCTTCTTGAGTGCAGAGGAGGAGGAGGTGCTTCTAAAGCAGGGTTTCCCAGCCACACCATCACAGGGACAGGGCATCTTGCTACCTTCTTGCCGGGATGCTGCAGGGGTGTGAAGCCAGGGAGTGCACCCAGGTCTGCATGGGCTGTAATTGAGAGCAGTGTCCCTGCACCCCAGGGTGCTGTGAGCCTGGAGCACTGACTCTGTTGCCTGTGAGGGTCAGCATTCAGTCTGCCCGGGGAACTCCCCATGGTGCTACAGGGAGGATCGACCCCAGCAGAGCAAGTTCATTCTCCCGTTGAGAGGGTTTTGCATGGGCAGGGCTGCTCACAACTCTAGCTCATGCACAGGACATTTCAGAGGGAACTTTTCAGGAGGAAGGTGAAGGCAGGGATTGCCTGAAAGAGAAGCCAATTTCCTGAGATGGCGCTTTAACTTTCCTGCCACCTGGCAAGGGGAAAATGGAAATGGAGCTGTCAGCTTTGAACAAAGGACTGAAACTCCTTAACAGTTTCAATGAGCACTCAATGGGTCTGCTAGGAACTTCTGAAAGTCCCTGCACCCATCCCTTAGTCTGTAGACAGCACCAGCTTCCCCTTTGCTGGCCTCATCAGTGTTTATCTGCCCTCCTCCTTAGCACCTCCAAAAATGGGAATGCCCCCGGACAGTGCCCTGCTGTTGAGAGGTTTCTTTAGGGCAGAAGTGAGCCCACTGGGGAAGGTGTGGGCATTGCAGGGCCTGACCATGACTTGCCCAAATCCATCCTCCCATGATGTTTCTAGAAGCAGTTCCCTCTCATTCACCGCCCAGCTCTGATGCCTGGAGCTGTCCCTGCTGGGAGCTCTTTCTCTGTCCCAATGCCTTTTTCCTGGTTGGTGCTTACAGACCCCATCCCATGCTCTGTGCACTTCGTTCTGCCCTAAAGAAAGCTCCCACAGGCAGGGCACTGTCCAGGGGCATCTCTGTGCTTGCCGGTCCTAAGAAGCAGGTCAGACAAACCTTCATGAGGCCAGAGAAGTTGCTGCTGGTGCTGTCTGTAGGCTGAGGTGGAAATAAAGGGACTTGCTGTGGTTTCTCTCAGACCTTTTGATCTCTCAGAATGATGGAAGTGCTCAGCTGCAGTTAAGACACTGACCCTGCGTGTCCTGGGTGGTGTGGTCTTCATGGTAGTGAGAAGGGCCAGTCCCTTTCCAACCCGTGAGGCTCCTGGCAATGCATTTCATCAGGTTGGGTAATCAGCTGACTCTCCTTTAAGGAGAGTCCACCTTTGGACCCTTGACTGTTTCTCTGGGGTGTCCTGCCAACTTGGAAGCTGCCCTCCAGCAGAGCACAGCTTCCCTCTAGCATTTCTGTGATAGGTGAGTCAGATACACTCTTCACTCTCTCCATCTCTGGGCTGAGAGAGAAGAATTTGGAAATCTTCACTGTGAAACTGAGCAGATCTGCTCTCAGCTCAGTCCGCTTTCTTTCTCAGAGGAACTTGTGAGTGTGATTGTCCTTTAGCTGAGGGAGGTGCAAGTGCAGCACAGCAAGGGGAAAAACTTAATGACAGACCAGATCCTGTGACTCTGTACAAAGTCACAGCGAGATCTTTATTTCCTCTTGGCATGCACAAGTGCTCATGCTGAGAGCAACTGAAATGCCAAAGATTTCTACCCCATCAGAGAATGCTCCCACAGTAAGATGGAGGCACCTAAAAACTAAAAAAATTTATAAACAGACTCCTCCACTGAAGATCATTTTCGGTGGAAAATGGGTTTCAAAATGTTGAGCAGCCCTTTCACATAAGGAGTGGACGTAATCTGCTGCAGGATGTGCACATCAGAGCTAGTCACTTCCCATTCCCACTGCACTGCCTGGAGGAAGGGTGCGGACGGTCTGTTGACATGAGGACAGAGTCTAACTCATTGGAACAGAGACGTCCAGAAAGTGTGAGGTCACCCCCTGCCTTCACTTGACTGCTTCTCTCCCTTGCTAGAGTGGGCGACGGTGTGACTGGTTCAGCTACAGACACCTCTGTTCAAGAGGGCAAGGCTGGGGGAGATGAAGCCCTCACAAGGGTCTTCTCTTTCCGAGACAGCTGGCATGAGTGCTGTATTCACCTCTCATTATGGCAAATAGAGAATAGTCCCACTGGGTCACTGGACCAAGTTCCCTCTGCCGAGCTCACAGCACCAATCCCCAGGTATCCCACTGAATACCTGGCACTGTTTGACACCTCCATTTACACCCCCGACAGAGCAGAACGGGCTCTTCTGGAGACTACAGGCAGGGGTCCCTGCTCAGCGTGGTGCACACAGCCAGCACGAACAGAGCTCAAGCAAGGATTCTGAAAGAAGGTGAAGGACAGAGGAAATGTGTGTGTGTGTGTGTGGGGGGGGTACTATGAGAAATGGAATGGTTTTGGCTCAGAGAAGCCTGCTCTAACTTGGCACTGTCTTTTCCTCCTCAGACAGACCCCCATGCTCAGGGGGAGCAAATGTTCAACAACAGTTCTCTCACTGAGTTCCTCCTCCTGGCATTTGCAGACATGCGGGAGCTGCAGCTCTTGCACTTCTCGCTGTTTCTGAGCATCTACCTGGCTGCCCTCCTGGCCAACGGCCTCATCATCACAGCCATAGCCTGTGACCACCGCCTCCACACACCCATGTACTTCTTCCTCCTCAACCTCTCCCTCCTCGACCTTGGCACCATCTCCACCACTGTCCCCAAATCCATGGCCAATTCCCTCTGGAACACCAGGGCCATTTCCTACTCAGGATGTGCTGCCCAGGTCTTTCTGTTTCTCTTCTTCTTCTCAGCAGAGTATTCTCTTCTCACTGTAATGGCATATGACCGCTACGTTGCCATCTGCAAACCCCTGCACTACAGCACACTCATGGACAGCAGAGCTTGTGCCAAAATGGCAGCAGCTGCCTGGGCCAGTGGTTTTCTCAGTGCTGCCCTGCACACTGGAAATACATTTTCAGTACCACTCTGCCAAGGCAACGTTGTGGAGCAGTTCTGTGAAATTCCCCAGATTCTCAGGCTCTCCTGCTCAGACTCCTACCTCAGGGAAATTGGGGTTACTGTGGTTGGTACTTGTTTAGTTTTGGGGTGTTTTGTTTTCATTGTGCTGTCCTATGTGCAGATCTTCACAGCTGTGCTGAGGATCCCCTCTGAGCAGGGCAGGCACAAAGCCTTTTCCATGTGCCTCCCTCACCTGGCCGTGGTCTCCTTGCTTGTAAGCACTGCAGGGTTTGCCTACCTGAAGCCCCCCTCCATCTCCTCCCCAGCTCTCGATCTGGTGGTGGCTGTCCTGTACGTGGTGGTGCCTCCAGCAGTGAACCCCCTCATCTACAGCATGAGGAACAAGGAGCTCAAGGAGGCACTGAAGAAACTGATTCAGTTGCTGGTATTTTAGCAGCAAGAAGCTGCCCATCTCTAGTCACAAGCAATATCCAATCTATCTCAGGCAACACGGGTGCTTTGGGCGTTCTATCTGTGACACTCATGTTTGTACACAACTGCTGGAATTCATCTCCAGAGGCACAAAGTCCATCTGTCTGACCCAGAGGCCTTCTGTTCATCTGTCTACCATGGCATCAGAGCTGGCCTCCCAAGTAGCATCTCTGTAATAAAAGGGGATTTCCTCAGTACAGGGCCTGAAGGCTGGGCTCTTCTTCCAAAGCTGGTGCCAAGAATGCGCTGAGGGAGTTGCACCCAGAAAGGCCTTTTGCTGCACATGAGTTTTCCATGGGCTAAGGGGGACGCGCTCATAGGGTGATGTGTTAGGAAATGAGGGCAGGATTCTGCCCTCACTTGTGGGTGCCGAGTACCCCTGGAGAGGGTGAGTGGTATCTGCCGGGGACTGTCTCACATATTACAGGGCTGGTGACAGATGCCGGTTCTTCTGGGAGGGAATATGGAGTCACCGGGGGAGCACAGGGCATTCCCAGGGTCAGCATGTGCCTGGGATGGGCAGTGAGTGGAGACTCACAAAAGCAAGTGCAGGCACCCAAAGCAAAGGGCTAAACCAAAGAAGGCACTGAGTGAGGGCTCTGCAAGCTCAGCAGAGCCAGCAGGGACTCAGCAGGCCCAGGGAAGGGACACTCCAGAGCGGTTCTTGTCACCTACCCACAAACCATGGGCTGGGTGCAAGGACACATCTGAACCCCTCCTGAGCCATTTGAAATACCGTGTTTGCTTTGAGCATCTTCCACAGCCACAGACCCTGGGGAGGGGGGTGTCGGGTGCAATGCTGCTGGGCCAGCTGGCTCTGCCATGGCCAGCGCAGAGTCACCCCATGGCCCCACAGCCTGCTCGTGCTGCAGAGAAGCACTGACAGCCCGGGGTCCTGCGGGGAGCTGGGGAGGGGTGAAGGAACAGCCGGCCAGGCCAGCACAGGCACATTCACCTGGGGAAAGGCCCTCTGGGAAGCAGGGAGCCCTGAGCAGGGCTGCTCACCCTGCCCTGAAGCCCCCCACACTCCCTGTCCCCCTGTGCCCTGTCCCAGCCCTGGTGCTGGCCAACTGCCCTGGGCTGGGGCAGTTCCAGCCCCCCAGGAAGGGGAAGGGGCATTGGGGGAGCAGTCCAGGGAGCTGGGGGGAGGTCAGCGTCCCACTCTCTGGCTGGGAATGGAGCCCCAGCTTGGGCAGAGGTGGGGATCATTAACAGGATGAGCACAGGATGTAACATCAATCACAGTACTGTGGCGTTTGCTGACCAACCTTTAGAGATATCATACCCATGGTGTTCAGTAAGGCTGGTTTCCACTTTTGCTAACCAAATCCTTTAACTATTATAATAGATCATCATTCCTTCTCTTTCTCCTAAGCATGTTCCAATTTCAGACAGATGCTTGGTGTTCCGTTTGAGAAAGCTGTCTAGTTGATGGAAGGTTACTCCAAGTGTTCCTGATGCATTAAACAGTGCAAAAATAGGACATCATTTGTTCAGTCATATGAGAAGTTAACTAGTAGGTCTGCTTCGTGATTTGGGCAAAAACATATGGCACATTACAATGGCAACTGCTGCCTTACTGTTATGGACAATTAGGCTCGCTGGCCACCATAACAGGGTCTGACCCGAGGTTCCCACTGAGACAGAAGTTCAAAGTCAGATCAGAGCAAAATAAATTTTAATGACACACGTGTGGTAATTACAGCTTGAGCTGGGTGCCTCCAAAGAGGGACCCTGTTTGAACAAATCCCTGGGTAATTATACCCTTCCAATCTAGTATCCACCCCATACTTCTGAACCAATCATAATATTAGAGTTCGGGGTCTTCTAGCTCCCAGTTGGTCCTTTCGGTAGTTTCCAGGTGTGTTCTTTACTTCTTATCACACTTCTGCATAGGTGTCGATGGCTCTTTTACTCCCTTATCTTGTCCCTCAGAACCAGTCTTTGTGGTTACTTCTTTCTTGCATAGTTGTCTGGCTCTTCTACTGCCTTATCTTGTCCTCCAGAATCAGTCTTGTGGTTCCTTTGTTTCTTCCTTCTGTGTCCTACGTTAAAGTCCATCTCCCTGCTGGTGCTCATTAATGTTAAACTGCTTGTTTCTCTCTACAGTCCCCCCTCCTGCCCTTCTCTCTCCGACTTGAACCTGCTTTGGAGCCTTCTTTTACTTAACTAGCTAAAAGTTCAACATATCTAGCTGAATGGTCATAGCTTGCGGCCTCAGGCTTCAGCAAATTTAGCTACTAACGCTAAGCAAGTTATGCTAAGTGATTAATTCTAGACAGCTTCAGTCCAATATTCTCTAACAGGCCTCCCTTTGTTTTTATTAAGCATCCCTGCTAATATGTTAAGCAGAGTTCTCAAAGCCTTTCGAGGCGTACTGTCACTTTCCATAATTTTATGTATGATCATAATAACAATGATGTATGTATGTATCGTAGTAACAGATTATGTATGATCACAATAATATGATCATAAATAATAAGCATAACATGGTTAAACTTCACACAACTACTACTGGGTGCCACGTGATTATAGGTCCCTGTTGTGGTTGGTGACCATCCCAGAAGAGTCTCCCACCAATGACATTCTCCATCCTTCTTCACTCTTTCCAAGATGTGGTGTATCTCTTCTGTAACATGTTGAATGGTGATTAGTTTTTTGTCTGTTGTTTCGGATGCATTTTAGCAGTTGATACAGGTCATCGTGTTGCAGTAGTTTCTTCACCAATGTAAGATTCATTCCGATGGGGGTAGGCAATAAATCTTGACTTAAGGTATAATTAGATTGTAATAATTGATAAGGCACAACAGGAGCTGAATAATTAAAGTCACAGCCCATAATTCTAGTAAAATTGCAAACACAAATATTTGAGTGATAACTTGTGTCTACAGTAATGTTATCTACAAATACAAGATCACAGAGGATTCTCATACAAACACATCCTTTTCCAATATATACAAGTAAGGTTTCAGGGGTTTCTTCAGGATGTATTTCAAAATGACAAACATTTTGTTCAGTATCAAGACAAATGTCTTGGGCTTTGATGGTATTACTCTCACAAATAAATCCTTGTTGTTCCCATACAACACATGTGTTAACATCAACAGTTTGCCATTTGTTTCTTTTTTGCTGGGCCCACACTCTATGTTCTATCGGATTCAGTATAGCTCCATTGTGATTTAATCCCAGCACAATGTTTGGGTATATGGTGTATACCAAAGCATTGCGTATTGTTAAGACAAAAGCTATAGCCTTATTGTTGATGGGGTCATAAGTAAAATTGACTAGACGCCACCAAGAGTGGAATTCCTTTTCAAATTTAGTTGCATTATCTCAAATTACCTTTTGAATTTCAGTGGGTAAGGTGCCCTCTTCACCTTCTCTAATAATTGCTGCTACCACAGATTGCATCCACAGCTGAGCTTGGATACAACTAAGAGCTAGAGAAACATTATATTGGGCTACACCAAGTGCATTTACAATTAACTGGTGGTCTCTTTCATTAATTCTTTCCCATTGAGGTAATACATCAGATAAGAGCTGTTGGTTAGTTCCTAATGCTAATACAGAGGAATGCAATGGATGTTCTAATTTGTGCAAATCACTTGTTGCTGTACTTAGTTTATTCATGAGCACTTCAGCATCTATACTATTTAAAACTCCTAATCCTGCCCCTATCACACCGGTCACATCCCTCCTCGTTCGTTTTGGAGAGGTGAGGGTTCGCCTGTGCAACCATGCTGACCATCCCGCATAGGAGGTACTTAGAAATGGTGAACAGGCCGGTTTGATTGTAGAGATGTTAATTTGCATCAATAGTTCTACTCGTTTAAGAGACCAGGATGGATTAAATAACACTCGTTGCTGGCCTGTATTTCTAACTACATGTGGTCCTGCCTTTACTATTATGGGAGACATTTTACTCGAGGGAGTCATTCTTGATCGATCCAGGGGGGTCGGTTTGGATTGATCCGAGCTAACACAGGAGACCTGAGCTTCTATTTCTCTCTTCGCGGATACAGATATACAACACTTTTGGTCAGTTTTACACTGTTTTTTACAGCATCTGCTTTTAGTTTCTGTCAATACTGTTTCATGTAAATTTGCTGACATACAACAAAAGGTTAAATTGAATTCACTCACTCCTAGCCCTGAATAGTTAAACCAAATTTGGTTTCCTTTGGTATTGTTTGCAGTATAACTTTGTGTATCATAATTATCTCATCTTATTAACTGTATACTAATCCATCCAGAACCTGTGGTTAGAAACAATATTAGGCACATCCAGGGAGCATGTGTGGTTGTCTTCATTGCTCCATAGTGACACCTGCCGTACTCGCTTCTTGTTCCACTATTCGTTTCATGTATGAGCGGTGAATCCAATTCTCTTTTCCTAAAACTTTAACAGCAAAATAAGAACTTAACAATACAGTGTAGGGTCCTTCCCATTTTGGTTCCAACTTAGTTTTTCCTAAGAATACTTTTACCAGTACTCCATCTCCAGGTTGTATATCGTGCACTTGTATTTCAGGTGGTGTGCACTGATACCATTGAGCATATTTTTTAAGATTTTCAAACCTTTTTTGGATACCTAGAACATATTGGGTTACCTGTTCATCTCCGTCCAACAGGCTGGTCTTAGCCAGGATATAAGTCCCTGGTATGGCTAAATGTCTCCCAAAGAGAATTTCTGCTGGTGTTAGTCCTATGGGTTGTTGCGGAGCATTTCGAACATCCCATAGGACTAAATCTAGGGCTTCAGGCCATTTTAGGTTAGTGTGTGTGCATACTTTTGCTATTTTTTTCTTTTAGTGTTCTGTTCATTCTTTCTATCTGTTCTGAAGACTGTGGGTGGTAAGGGGTATGTAGGTTTTTCTCTATTCCCAGTGATTTATATAATTGATCGATTATGTTTGCTGTAAAATGGGCATCCCTGTCGGAATCAATGGCTTCTGGAACCCCATACCTGGGTATGATTTCTTTTAGTAAGGCTTTTACTACCCCTCCTGCATCAGCCTTTCTTGTTGGGAAAGCCTCTACCCAGCCTGATAACTGATCTGCTATCCCTAACAAATGTTTTTACCCACTGGCAGCTGGCATATCCGCGTAATCTATTTGTAGCCTTTGAAAAGGGAAGTAGGCCCACGGTTGTCCCCCTAACTCTGACTTTGGTTTGATGCTCGAGAACTTTTGGCAGGTCGGGCAGCTCTTGGTTATCCTTTTCACAGCAGCATAAATTCCTGGAGCTGCCAATATTTTTGGTACCTGCTTAGCTACTGCCTCTGTTCCCCCATGAGCTTTATCGTGGAACCACCTAGCTACAGTAATTACATATTTCTTTGGTAGAATTGGTTTTCCTCCAACTGTCCATATTCCATCCTCATTTTGTTTTGCTTCCCACTTTTCCCATTGTTTTTTCTCTTCTGCCAAGCAGTCTTTTTCATACATGGTTTTAGGGTCTATTAAATTTGGCCATTTGCTCTGGTCCATCATTGCAATTGTGACCATACAGTCCCTCAAAAGTTGTCAGGTGGCCACTTTCACAGCGGCATCGGCATCAGCTAAAGCATTTCCTTTACTAATTTCTCCAGTGCCTTTAGTATGGGCTGGGCAGTGTATTATAGCAATTTCTTTGGGCAGTTGGACTGATTCTAGCAAATTACGTATTTCTTCTCCATTAGCTATTTTCTTTCCTGATGATGTAAAACATCCTTGTTCTTTCCATAACATCTCAGTTGCATGACAAACTCCAAATGCATATTTTGAGTTGGTATATACATTTACTCACAGGTGCTTACCTATCTTTGTTGTTTGGGTTAATGCTATTAATTCTGCCCCTTGAGTGCTTACAGACGGAGATAAGGGATTAGCCTCAAGTACCTCAAAGAGGTTGGTGACAGCACAGCCTGAATGGCATTTTCTGTCCAAATAATAGGATGATCCATTGATCCATCTGTAAACAGAACTAAGTCTGGGTTTCCCAAAGGGTCATCTTGGAGATCCTCCAGGGGCTTGCTCCAACTGACAACCACCTGGTCACAGGAATGATAAGGCTCTCCATCTTCAGGTGGAGGTAATAGCATCACTGGATTTAAGATGTTGCATCTCTTTAAGGTCACTTTATCTGCAAGTAATATTACTAGTTCATAGCGGTGAGCTCTCTGCGGGGACAGTGCTTGAGTAGCATATTGTTTCATTAACAGTTCCACTTCATGTGGCACATACACAGTCACTGGGTGACCCAAAAGTACAGGTCGTGTTTTTTCAATAAGGGCTGCTATAGCTGCTATCGTTCTGATGCATCCTGGAGTGCCTTTGGTTACCGCATCCAGTTGGGTGGAGCAACAGGCCACTGGCCTACAGTGAGGATCTGGTTTTTGGTGAGTACTCCACTTGCTACTCCCTGTTGTTCATGAATGAATAATTCAAATGGTTTACTATAATCTGGTAGTCCCAGAGCTGGGGCTGAGACCAGCGCCTTTTTCACAGATATGAAAGCTTTCTCTTTTTCTGGACTCCAGGTCAAAGGCTCTATCTCCTCCCTCTTTGTTGCCTGGACCACAGGTTTGCTAAGTTCTCCCAACCCAGGAATCCATCGTTGGCAAAATCCTACAGCTCCTAAAAATCCCCTAAATTGCTTTTTTGTTACAGGACGGGGCATATCAAGAATTGGCGTTACCCATTCTGGATCAATTAATCTATGCCCTTCCTTCAACATAAACCCCAAATATTTTACCTCTTGTTGACACAGCTGGAGCTTGGATGGAGATGCTCGATGCCCTTTCTCTGCAAGAGCATTACATAGAGAAATAGTGTCTTTCAAACAAGTCTCGTAATCTTTACTCGCTATTAACAAATCATCCACATATTGAATTAACACTGAATGTACTGGAAGCTCAATATCCACAAGATCATTTTAAAGCATACGTGAAAAACTAGGTGAAGACCCTGTAAATACCTGTGGTACTCTAGTCCAAGTTAATTGTTGTCCCTTCCAAGTGAAGGCAAAAAAGAACTTGGCTGTCCACAGCTGTCCTCCAAGGAGGCACAATTGACCTCACAAACACAAACACCAGCCATGGGCCTAGCACTGGCCTGTCAGGCACTGAGCTACAAGTGACATCACAAACAAAAACAGCTGCCACATCCTAGCACTGGCCTACCAGGCACTGACACACAAGTGACCTCACAAACACAAACAGCAGCAACGTGACCAGCACTGGCCTATCAGGCACTGAGACACAAGTGACCTCACAACTGAAAATATCTGCTATGGGCCTAGCACTGGCCTATCAGGCACTGACACACAAGTGACCTCACAAACACAAAGAGCTGCCACATTCTAGCACTGGCCTATCAGGCACTGAGGCACAAGTGACATCACAACCACAAACTGCAGCCATGCAACTAGCACTGGCCTATCAGGCACTGAGACACAAGTGACCTCACCACCACAAACTGCAGCCATGCAACTAGCACTGGCCTATCAGGCACTGAGCCACAAGTAACCTCACAACCAAAAACAGCAGCCATGGGCCTAGCACTGGCCTATCAGGTACTGACGCACAAGTGACCTCACAACCACAAACAGCAGCCACATGACCAGCACTGGCCTATCAGGCACTGAGACACAAGTGACTTCACAAACACAAACAGCAGCCATGGGCGTAGCACTGGCCTATCAGGTACTGACGCACAAGTGACCTCACAAACA
This sequence comes from Apteryx mantelli, assembly GCF_036417845.1. Classification (NCBI taxonomy): domain Eukaryota; kingdom Metazoa; phylum Chordata; class Aves; order Apterygiformes; family Apterygidae; genus Apteryx; species Apteryx mantelli. The sequence continues at coordinate 7,000,168 of NC_089997.1, forward strand.
CAAACAGCAGCCATGCAACTAGCACTGGCCGATCAGGCACTGAGACACAAGTGACCTCACAACTGAAAATATCTGCTATGGGCCTAGCACTGGCCTATCAGGCACTGAGCCACAAGTTATCTCACAAACACAAACAGCTGCCACATCCTAGCACTGGCCTATCAGGCACTGAGGCACAAGTGACATCACAAACACAAATGGCAGCCATGCAACTAGCACTGGCCTATCAGGCACTGACACACAAGTGACATCACAAACAAAAACAGCAGCCATGCAACTAGCACTGGCCTATCAGGCACAGAGCCACAAGTGACCTCACAACCACAAACAGCAGCCATGCAACTAGCACTGGCCTATGAGGCACTGACACACAAGTGACCTCACAACCACAAACAGCAGCCATGCAACTAGCACTGGCCTATCAGGCACTGACACACAAGTGACATCACAAACACAAGCAGCAGCCATGGGCCTAGCACTGGCCTATCAGGCACTGAGCCACAAGTGACCTCACAACCACAAACAGTAGCCACATCCTAGCACTGGCCTATCAGGCACTGAGCCACAAGTGACCTCACAAACACAAACTGCAGGCATGCAACTAGCACTGGCCTATCAGGCACTGAGACACAAGTGACCTCACAACTGAAAATATCTGCTATGGGCCTAGCACTGGCCTATCAGGCACTGAGCCACAAGTGACCTCACAAACACAAACAGCAGCCACATGACCAGCACTGGCCTATCAGGCACTGACACACAAGTGACCTCACAACCACAAACAGCAGCCATGGGCCTAGCACTGGCCTATCAGGCACTGAGCCAGAAGTGATCTCCACAAACACACACGGCAGCCATGCAATTAGCACTGGCCTATCAGGCACTGAGACACAAGTGACTTCACAAACACAAACAGCAGCCATGCAACTAGCACTGTCCTATCAGGCACTGAGGCACAAGTGACCTCACAAACACAAACAGCAGCCATGGGCCTAGCACTGGCCTATCAGGCACTGACACATAAGTGACCTCACAACCACAAACAGCAGCCACATCACCAGCACTGGCCTATCAGGCACTGAGACACAAGTGACCTCACAACCACAAACAGCACCCATGGGACTAGCACCGCCCTGTCAGGCACTGACACACAACTGACCTCACAACCACAAACAGCAGCCACATCACCAGCACTGGCCTATCAGGCACTGAGGCACAAGTGACCTCACAAACAAAAACAGCACCCATGGGACTAGCACCGGCCTATCAGGCACTGAGCCACAAGTGACCTCACAACCACAAACAGCAGCCACATCACCAGCACTGGCCTATCAGGTACTGAGGCACAAGTGACCTCACAAACAAAAACTGCAGCCATGCAACTAGCACTGGCCTATCAGGCACTGACACACAAGTGACCTCACAACCACAAACAGCAGCCATGCAACTAGCACTGGCCTATCAGGCACTGAGACACAAGTGACATCACAACCACAAACAGCAGCCACATGACCAGCACTGGCCTATCAGGCACTGAGCCACAAGTGACATCATAACCACAAACAGCAGCCATGCAACTAGCACTGGCCTATCAGGCACTGAGCCACAAGTGACCTCATAACAACAAACAGCACCCATGGGACTAGCACCGGCCTGTCAGGCACTGAGGCACAAGTGACCTCACAACCACAAACTGCAGCCATGCAACTAGCACTGGCCTATCAGGCACTGACACACAAGCGACCACACAACCACAAACAGCAGCTATGCAACTAGCACTGTCCTATCAGGCACTGAGAGACAAGTGACCTCACAGTAGAAAAGAGCAGCCATGCAACTAGTACTGGCCTATCAGGCACTGACACACAAGCGACCACACAACCACAAACAGCAGCTATGCAACTAGCACTGTCCTATCAGGCACTGAGAGACAAGTGACCTCACAGTAGAAAAGAGCAGCCATGCAACTAGTACTGGCCTATCAGGCACTGACACACAAGCGACCACACAACCACAAACAGCAGTTATGCAACTAGCACTGTCCTATCAGGCACTGAGAGACAAGTGACCTCACAGTAGAAAAGAGCAGCCATGCAACTTGTACTGGCCTATCAGGCACTGACACACAAGCGACCACACAACCACAAACAGCAGCTATGCAACTAGCACTGTCCTATCAGGCACTGACACACAAGTGACCTCACAACCACAAACTGCAGCCATGCAACTAGCACTGGCCTATCAGGCACTGAGCCACAAGTGACCTCACAAACACAAACAGCAGCCACATGACCAGCACTGGCCTATCAGGCACTGAGACACAAGTGACCTCACAAACACAAACAGCAGCCATGGGACTAGCACTGGCCTATCAGGCACTGAGACACAAGTGACCTCACAAACACAAACAGCAGCCATGCACCTAGCACTGGCCTATCAGGCACTGAGACACAAGTGACATCACAAACACAAACAGCAGCCACATAACCAGCACTGGCCTATCAGGCACTGAGGCACAAGTGACCTCACAACCACAAACTGCAGCCATGGGACTAGCACTGGCCTATCAGGCACTGACACACAAGTGACCTCACAAACACAAACTGCAGCCATGCAACTAGCACTGGCCTATCAGGCACCGACACACAAGTGACCTCACAACCACAAACAGCAGCCATGCAACTAGCACTGGCCTATCAGGCACTGAGACACAAGCGACCACACAACCACAAACAGCAGCCATGCAACTAGCACTGTCCTATCAGGCACTGAGAGACAAGTGACCTCACAACCACAAACAGCAGCCATGTAACTAGCACTGGCCTATCAGACACTGAGACACAAGTAACCTCACAACCACAAACAGCAGCCATGGGCCTAGCAGTGGCCTATCAGACACTGAGCCACAAGTGACCTCACAAACACAAACTGCAGCCACATGACCAGCACTGGCCTATCAGGCACTGAGGCACAAGTGACCTCACAAACACAAACAGCAGCCATGCAACTAGCACTGGCCTATCAGGCACCGACGCACAAGTGACCTCACAAACACAAACTGCAGCCATGCAACTAGCACTGGCCTATCAGGTACCGACGCACAAGTGACCTCACAAACACAAACTGCAGCCATGCAACTAGCACTGGCCTATCAGGCACTGAGACACAAGTGACCTCACAAACACAAACTGCAGCCATGCAACTAGCACTGGCCTATCAGGCACTGAGCCACAAGTGACCTCACAACCACAAACAGTAGCCACATCCTAGCACTGGCCTATCAGGCACTGACACAAAAGTGACCTCACAACCACAAACAGCAGCCATGGGCCTAGCACTGGCCTATCAGGCACTGAGACACAAGTGACCTCACAACCACAAACAGTAGCCATGGGCCTAGCAGTAGCCTATCAGGCACTGAGCCACAAGTGACCTCACAAACACAAACAGCAGCCACATTACCAGCACTGGCCTATCAGGCACTGAGCCACAAGTGACCTCACAAACACAAACAGCAGCCATGGGACTAGCACTGGCCTATCAGGCACTGAGACACAAGTGACCTCACAAACACAAACAGCAGCCATGCAACTAGCACTGGCCTATCAGGCACTGAGACACAAGTGACATCACAAACACAAACAGCAGCCACATAACCAGCACTGGCCTATCAGGCACTGAGGCACAAGTGACCTCACAACCACAAACTGCAGCCATGGGACTAGCACTGGCCTATCAGGCACTGACACACAAGTGACCTCACAAACACAAACTGCAGCCATGCAACTAGCACTGGCCTATCAGGCACCGACACACAAGTGACCTCACAACCACAAACAGCAGCCATGCAACTAGCACTGGCCTATCAGGCACTGAGACACAAGAGACCACACAACCACAAACAGCAGCTATGCAACTAGCACTGTCCTATCAGGCACTGAGAGACAAGTGACCTCACAGTAGAAAAGAGCAGCCATGCAACTAGCACTGGCCTATCAGGCACTGACACACAAGCGACCACACAACCACAAACAGCAGCTATGCAACTAGCACTGTCCTATCAGGCACTGAGGCACAAGTGACCTCGCAGTAGAAAAGAGCAGCCATGGGACTAGCACTGGCCTATCAGGCACTGAGCCACAAGTGACCTCACAACCGCAAACACCAGCCATGGGCCTAGCACTGGCCTATCAGGCACAGAGGCACAAGTGACCTCACAACCACAAACACCAGCCATGCAACTAGCACTGGCTTATCAGGCACTGACACACAACTGACCTCACAACCACAAACAGCAGCCATACAACTAGCACTGGCCTATCAGGCACTGAGCCACAAGTGACCTCACAACCACAAACTGCAGCCATGCAACTAGCACTGGCCTATCAGGCACTGAGCCACAAGTGACCTCACAACCACAAACTGCAGCCATGCAACTAGCACTGGCCTATCAGGCACTGAGCCACAAGTGACCTCACAAACACAAACAGCAGCCATGCAACTAGCACTGGCCTATCAGGCACTGACACACAACTGACCTCACAAACACAAACACCAGCCATGGGCCTAGCACTGGCCTATCAGGCACTGAGACACAAGTGACCTCACAAACACAAACAGCAGCCATGCAACTAGCACTGGCCTATGAGGCACTGACACACAAGTGACCTCACAACCACAAACAGCAGCCATGCAACTAGCACTGGCCTATCAGGCACTGAGCCACAAGTGACCTCACAACCACAAACAGCAGCCATGCAACTAGCACTGGCCTATCAGGCACCGACACACAAGTGACCTCACAACCACAAACAGCAGCCATGCAACTAGCACTGGCCTATCAGGCACTGAGACACAAGCGACCACACAGTAGAAAAGAGCAGCCATGGGCCTAGCACTGGCCTATCAGGCACAGAGGCACAAGTGACCTCACAAACACAAACAGCAGCCATGGGCCTAGCAGTGGCCTATCAGGCACTGAGCCACAAGTGACCTCACAAACACAAACTGCAGCCATGCAACTAGCACTGGCCTATCAGGCACTGAGACACAAGTGACCTCACCACCACAAACTGCAGCCATGGGACTAGCACTGGCCTATCAGGCACTGAGACACAAGTGACCTCACAACCACAAACAGCAGCCATGCAACTAGCACTGGCCTATCAGGCACTGAGACACAAGTGACATCACAAACACAAACAGCAGCCACATAACCAGCACTGGCCTATCAGGCACTGAGGCACAAGTGACCTCACAACCACAAACTGCATCCATGGGACTAGCACTGGCCTATCAGGCACTGACACACAAGTGACCTCACAAACACAAACTGCAGCCGTGCAACTAGCACTGGCCTATCAGGCACCGACACACAAGTGACCTCACAACCACAAACAGCAGCCATGCAACTAGCACTGGCCTATCAGGCACTGAGACACAAGCGACCACACAACCACAAACAGCAGCCATGCAACTAGCACTGTCCTATCAGGCACTGAGAGACAAGAGACCTCACAGTAGAAAAGAGCAGCCATGCAACTAGCACTGTCCTATCAGGCACTGAGCCACAAGTGACCTCACAACCGCAAACACCAGCCATGGGCCTAGCACTGGCCTATCAGGCACAGAGGCACAAGTGACCTCACAACCACAAACAGCAGCCATGCAACTAGCACTGGCTTATCAGGCACTGACACACAACTGACCTCACAACCACAAACAGCAGCCATGCAACTAGCACTGGCCTATCAGGCACTGAGCCACAAGTGACCTCACAAACACAAACAGCAGCCATGCAACTAGCACTGGCCTATCAGGCACTGAGCCACAAGTGACCTCACCACCACAAACTGCAGCCATGCAACTAGCACTGGCCTATCAGGCACAGAGCCACAAGTGACCTCACAACCACAAACAGCAGCCATGGGCCTAGCACTGGCCTACCAGGCACTGAGCCAGAAGTGATCTCCACAAACACAAACGGTAGCCACATGACCACCACTGGCCTATCAGGCACTGAGTCACAAGTGACCTCACAACCACAAACTGCAGCCATGCAACTAGCACTGGCCTATCAGGCACAGAGGCACAAGTGACCTCACAACCACAAACAGCAGCCATGTAACTAGCACTGGCCTATCAGACACTGAGACACAAGTAACCTCACAACCACAAACAGCAGCCATGGGCCTAGCAGTGGCCTATCAGACACTGAGCAACAAGTGACCTCACAAACACAAACTGCAGCCATGCAACTAGCACTGGCCTATCAGGCACAGAGCCACAAGTGACCTCACAAACACAAACAGCAGCCACATGACCAGCACTGGCCTATCAGGCACTGAGGCACAAGTGACCTCACCACCACAAACAGCAGCCATGCAACTAGCACTGGCCTATCAGGCACCGACGCACAAGTGACCTCACAAACACAAACTGCAGCCATGCAACTAGCACTGGCCTATCAGGCACTGAGACACAAGTGACCTCACAAACACAAACTGCAGCCATGCAACTAGCACTGGCCTATCAGGCACTGAGCCACAAGTGACCTCACAACCACAAACAGTAGCCACATCCTAGCACTGGCCTATCAGGCACTGACACAAAAGTGACCTCACAACCACAAACAGCAGCCATGGGCCTAGCACTGGCCTATCAGGCACTGAGCCACAAGTGACCTCACAACCACAAACAGCAGCCATGGGCCTAGCAGTAGCCTATCAGGCACTGAGCCACAAGTGACCTCACAAACACAAACAGCAGCCACATTACCAGCACTGGCCTATCAGGCACTGAGCCACAAGTGACCTCACAAACACAAACAGCAGCCATGGGACTAGCACTGGCCTATCAGGCACTGAGACACAAGTGACCTCACAAACACAAACAGCAGCCATGCACCTAGCACTGGCCTATCAGGCACTGAGACACAAGTGACATCACAAACACAAACAGCAGCCACATAACCAGCACTGGCCTATCAGGCACTGAGGCACAAGTGACCTCACAACCACAAACTGCAGCCATGGGACTAGCACTGGCCTATCAGGCACTGACACACAAGTGACCTCACAAACACAAACTGCAGCCATGCAACTAGCACTGGCCTATCAGGCACCGACACACAAGTGACCTCACAACCACAAACAGCAGCCATGCAACTAGCACTGGCCTATCAGGCACTGAGACACAAGCGACCACACAACCACAAACAGCAGCCATGCAACTAGCACTGTCCTATCAGGCACTGAGACACAAGTGACCTCACAAACACAAACAGCAGCCACATCCTAGCACTGGCCTATCAGGCACTGACACACAAGAGACCACACAACCACAAACAGCAGCTATGCAACTAGCACTGTCCTATCAGGCACTGAGCCACAAGTGACCTCACAGTAGAAAAGAGCAGCCATGGGACTAGCACTGGCCTATCAGGCACTGAGACACAAGTGACCTCACAACCGCAAACACCAGCCATGGGCCTAGCACTGGCCTATCAGGCACAGAGGCACAAGTGACCTCACAACCACAAACAGCAGCCATGCAACTAGCACTGGCTTATCAGGCACTGACACACAACTGACCTCACAACCACAAACAGCAGCCATGCAACTAGCACTGGCCTATCAGGCACTGAGACACAAGTGACCTCACAAACACAAACAGCAGCCATGCAACTAGCACTGGCCTATCAGGCACTGACACACAACTGACCTCACAACCACAAACAGTAGCCATGCAACTAGCACTGGCCTATCAGGCACTGAGCCACAAGTGACCTCACAAACACAAACTGCAGCCATGCAACTAGCACTGGCCTATCAGGCACTGAGCCACAAGTGACCTCACCACCACAAACTGCAGCCATGCAACTAGCACTGGCCTATCAGGCACAGAGCCACAAGTGACCTCACAACCACAAACAGCAGCCATGGGCCTAGCACTGGCCTACCAGGCACTGAGCCAGAAGTGATCTCCACAAACACAAACGGCAGCCACATGACCACCACTGGCCTATCAGGCACTGAGTCACAAGTGACCTCACAAACACAAACTGCAGCCATGCAACTAGCACTGGCCTATCAGGCACTGAGACACAAGTGACCTCACAACCACAAACAGCAGCCATGTAACTAGCACTGGCCTATCAGGCACTGACACACAAGTGACCTCACAAACACAAACAGCAGCCATGCAACTAGCACTGGCCTATCAGGCACTGACACACAAGTGACCTCACAAACACAAACAGCAGCCATGCAACTAGCACAGGCCTATCAGGCACTGAGACACAAGTGACCTCACAAACACAAACAGCAGCCATGCAACTAGCACTGGCCTATGAGGCACTGACACACAAGTGACCTCACAACCACAAACAGCAGCCATGCAACTAGCACTGGCCTATCAGGCACTGAGCCACAAGTGACCTCACAACCACAAACAGCAGCCATGCAACTAGCACTGGCCTATCAGGCACCGACACACAAGTGACCTCACAACCACAAACAGCAGCCATGCAACTAGCACTGGCCTATCAGGCACTGAGACACAAGCGACCACACAGTAGAAAAGAGCAGCCATGGGCCTAGCACTGGCCTATCAGGCACAGAGGCACAAGTGACCTCACAAACACAAACAGCAGCCATGGGCCTAGCAGTGGCCTATCAGGCACTGAGCCACAAGTGACCTCACAAACACAAACTGCAGCCATGCAACTAGCACTGGCCTATCAGGCACTGAGACACAAGTGACCTCACCACCACAAACTGCAGCCATGGGACTAGCACTGGCCTATCAGGCACTGAGACACAAGTGACCTCACAACCACAAACAGCAGCCATGCAACTAGCACTGGCCTATCAGGCACTGAGACACAAGTGACATCACAAACACAAACAGCAGCCACATAACCAGCACTGGCCTATCAGGCACTGAGGCACAAGTGACCTCACAACCACAAACTGCATCCATGGGACTAGCACTGGCCTATCAGGCACTGACACACAAGTGACCTCACAAACACAAACTGCAGCCGTGCAACTAGCACTGGCCTATCAGGCACCGACACACAAGTGACCTCACAACCACAAACAGCAGCCATGCAACTAGCACTGGCCTATCAGGCACTGAGACACAAGCGACCACACAACCACAAACAGCAGCCATGCAACTAGCACTGTCCTATCAGGCACTGAGAGACAAGAGACCTCACAGTAGAAAAGAGCAGCCATGCAACTAGCACTGTCCTATCAGGCACTGAGCCACAAGTGACCTCACAACCGCAAACACCAGCCATGGGCCTAGCACTGGCCTATCAGGCACAGAGGCACAAGTGACCTCACAACCACAAACAGCAGCCATGCAACTAGCACTGGCTTATCAGGCACTGACACACAACTGACCTCACAACCACAAACAGCAGCCATGCAACTAGCACTGGCCTATCAGGCACTGAGCCACAAGTGACCTCACAAACACAAACAGCAGCCATGCAACTAGCACTGGCCTATCAGGCACTGAGCCACAAGTGACCTCACCACCACAAACTGCAGCCATGCAACTAGCACTGGCCTATCAGGCACAGAGCCACAAGTGACCTCACAACCACAAACAGCAGCCATGGGCCTAGCACTGGCCTACCAGGCACTGAGCCAGAAGTGATCTCCACAAACACAAACGGTAGCCACATGACCACCACTGGCCTATCAGGCACTGAGTCACAAGTGACCTCACAACCACAAACTGCAGCCATGCAACTAGCACTGGCCTATCAGGCACAGAGGCACAAGTGACCTCACAACCACAAACAGCAGCCATGTAACTAGCACTGGCCTATCAGACACTGAGACACAAGTAACCTCACAACCACAAACAGCAGCCATGGGCCTAGCAGTGGCCTATCAGACACTGAGCAACAAGTGACCTCACAAACACAAACTGCAGCCATGCAACTAGCACTGGCCTATCAGGCACAGAGCCACAAGTGACCTCACAAACACAAACAGCAGCCACATGACCAGCACTGGCCTATCAGGCACTGAGGCACAAGTGACCTCACCACCACAAACAGCAGCCATGCAACTAGCACTGGCCTATCAGGCACCGACGCACAAGTGACCTCACAAACACAAACTGCAGCCATGCAACTAGCACTGGCCTATCAGGCACTGAGACACAAGTGACCTCACAAACACAAACTGCAGCCATGCAACTAGCACTGGCCTATCAGGCACTGAGCCACAAGTGACCTCACAACCACAAACAGTAGCCACATCCTAGCACTGGCCTATCAGGCACTGACACAAAAGTGACCTCACAACCACAAACAGCAGCCATGGGCCTAGCACTGGCCTATCAGGCACTGAGCCACAAGTGACCTCACAACCACAAACAGCAGCCATGGGCCTAGCAGTAGCCTATCAGGCACTGAGCCACAAGTGACCTCACAAACACAAACAGCAGCCACATTACCAGCACTGGCCTATCAGGCACTGAGCCACAAGTGACCTCACAAACACAAACAGCAGCCATGGGACTAGCACTGGCCTATCAGGCACTGAGACACAAGTGACCTCACAAACACAAACAGCAGCCATGCACCTAGCACTGGCCTATCAGGCACTGAGACACAAGTGACATCACAAACACAAACAGCAGCCACATAACCAGCACTGGCCTATCAGGCACTGAGGCACAAGTGACCTCACAACCACAAACTGCAGCCATGGGACTAGCACTGGCCTATCAGGCACTGACACACAAGTGACCTCACAAACACAAACTGCAGCCATGCAACTAGCACTGGCCTATCAGGCACCGACACACAAGTGACCTCACAACCACAAACAGCAGCCATGCAACTAGCACTGGCCTATCAGGCACTGAGACACAAGCGACCACACAACCACAAACAGCAGCCATGCAACTAGCACTGTCCTATCAGGCACTGAGACACAAGTGACCTCACAACCACAAACAGCAGCCACATCCTAGCACTGGCCTATCAGGCACTGACACACAAGAGACCACACAACCACAAACAGCAGCTATGCAACTAGCACTGTCCTATCAGGCACTGAGCCACAAGTGACCTCACAGTAGAAAAGAGCAGCCATGGGACTAGCACTGGCCTATCAGGCACTGAGCCACAAGTGACCTCACAACCGCAAACACCAGCCATGGGCCTAGCACTGGCCTATCAGGCACAGAGGCACAAGTAACCTCACAACCACAAACAGCAGCCATGGGCCTAGCAGTGGCCTATCAGACACTGAGCAACAAGTGACCTCACAAACACAAACTGCAGCCATGCAACTAGCACTGGCCTATCAGGCACAGAGCCACAAGTGACCTCACAAACACAAACAGCAGCCACATGACCAGCACTGGCCTATCAGGCACTGAGGCACAAGTGACCTCACCACCACAAACAGCAGCCATGCAACTAGCACTGGCCTATCAGGCACCGACGCACAAGTGACCTCACAAACACAAACTGCAGCCATGCAACTAGCACTGGCCTATCAGGCACTGAGACACAAGTGACCTCACAAACACAAACAGTAGCCACATCCTAGCACTGGCCTATCAGGCACTGACACAAAAGTGACCTCACAACCACAAACAGCAGCCATGGGCCTAGCACTGGCCTATCAGGCACTGAGCCACAAGTGACCTCACAACCACAAACAGCAGCCATGGGCCTAGCAGTAGCCTATCAGGCACTGAGCCACAAGTGACCTCACAAACACAAACAGCAGCCACATTACCAGCACTGGCCTATCAGGCACTGAGCCACAAGTGACCTCACAAACACAAACAGCAGCCATGGGACTAGCACTGGCCTATCAGGCACTGAGACACAAGTGACCTCACAAACACAAACAGCAGCCATGCACCTAGCACTGGCCTATCAGGCACTGAGACACAAGTGACATCACAAACACAAACAGCAGCCACATAACCAGCACTGGCCTATCAGGCACTGAGGCACAAGTGACCTCACAACCACAAACTGCAGCCATGGGACTAGCACTGGCCTATCAGGCACTGACACACAAGTGACCTCACAAACACAAACTGCAGCCATGCAACTAGCACTGGCCTATCAGGCACCGACACACAAGTGACCTCACAACCACAAACAGCAGCCATGCAACTAGCACTGGCCTATCAGGCACTGAGACACAAGCGACCACACAACCACAAACAGCAGCCATGCAACTAGCACTGTCCTATCAGGCACTGAGACACAAGTGACCTCACAAACACAAACAGCAGCCACATCCTAGCACTGGCCTATCAGGCACTGACACACAAGAGACCACACAACCACAAACAGCAGCTATGCAACTAGCACTGTCCTATCAGGCACTGAGCCACAAGTGACCTCACAGTAGAAAAGAGCAGCCATGGGACTAGCACTGGCCTATCAGGCACTGAGACACAAGTGACCTCACAACCGCAAACACCAGCCATGGGCCTAGCACTGGCCTATCAGGCACAGAGGCACAAGTGACCTCACAACCACAAACAGCAGCCATGCAACTAGCACTGGCTTATCAGGCACTGACACACAACTGACCTCACAACCACAAACAGCAGCCATGCAACTAGCACTGGCCTATCAGGCACTGAGACACAAGTGACCTCACAAACACAAACAGCAGCCATGCAACTAGCACTGGCCTATCAGGCACTGACACACAACTGACCTCACAACCACAAACAGTAGCCATGCAACTAGCACTGGCCTATCAGGCACTGAGCCACAAGTGACCTCACAAACACAAACTGCAGCCATGCAACTAGCACTGGCCTATCAGGCACTGAGCCACAAGTGACCTCACCACCACAAACTGCAGCCATGCAACTAGCACTGGCCTATCAGGCACAGAGCCACAAGTGACCTCACAACCACAAACAGCAGCCATGGGCCTAGCACTGGCCTACCAGGCACTGAGCCAGAAGTGATCTCCACAAACACAAACGGCAGCCACATGACCACCACTGGCCTATCAGGCACTGAGTCACAAGTGACCTCACAAACACAAACTGCAGCCATGCAACTAGCACTGGCCTATCAGGCACTGAGACACAAGTGACCTCACAACCACAAACAGCAGCCATGTAACTAGCACTGGCCTATCAGGCACTGACACACAAGTGACCTCACAAACACAAACAGCAGCCATGCAACTAGCACTGGCCTATCAGGCACCGACGCACAAGTGACCTCACAAACACAAACAGCAGCCATGGGACTAGCACTGGCCTATCACGCACTGAGACACAAGTGACCTCACAAACACAAACAGCAGCCATGCAACTAGCACTGGCCTATCAGGCACTGAGACACAAGTGACATCACAAACACAAACAGCAGCCAAATAACCAGCACTGGCCTATCAGGCACTGAGGCACAAGTGACCTCACAACCACAAACTGCAGCCATGGGACTAGCACTGGCCTATCAGGCACTGACACACAAGTGACCTCACAAACACAAACTGCAGCCATGCAACTAGCACTGGCCTATCAGGCACCGACACACAAGTGACCTCACAACCACAAACAGCAGCCATGCAACTAGCACTGGCCTATCAGGCACTGAGACACAAGCGACCACACAACCACAAACAGCAGCCATGCAACTAGCACTGTCCTATCAGGCACTGAGCCACAAGTGACCTCACAGTAGAAAAGAGCAGCCATGGGACTAGCACTGGCCTATCAGGCACTGAGCCACAAGTGACCTCACAACCGCAAACACCAGCCATGGGCCTAGCACTGGCCTATCAGGCACTGAGGCACAACTGACCTCACAAACACAAACAGCAGTTATGCAACTAGCACTGGCCTAGCAGGCACTGAGCCACAAGTGACCTCACAAACACAAACAGCAGCCAGGCACCTAGCACTGGCCTATCAGGCACTGAGCCACAAGTGACCTCATAACCACAAACAGCAGCCATGCAACTAGCACTGGCCTATCAGGCACTGACACACAAGCGACCACACAACCACAAACAGCAGCTATGCAACTAGCACTGTCCTATCAGGCACTGAGCCACAAGAGACCTCACAGTAGAAAAGAGCAGCCATGGGCCTAGCACTGGCCTATCAGGCACAGAGGCACAAGTGACCTCACAACCACAAACACCAGCCATGCAACTAGCACTGGCCTATCAGGCACTGACACACAACTGACCTCACAACCACAAACAGTAGCCATGCAACTAGCACTGGCCTATCAGGCACTGAGCCACAAGTGACCTCACAACCACAAACAGCAGCCATGGGCCTAGCACTGGCCTACCAGGTACTGAGCCAGAAGTGATCTCCACAAACACAAACGGCAGCCACATGACCACCACTGGCCTATCAGGCACTGAGTCACAAGTGACCTCACAAACACAAACTGCAGCCATGCAACTAGCACTGGCCTATCAGACACTGAGACACAAGTAACCTCACAACCACAAACAGTAGCCATGGGCCTAGCAGTGGCCTATCAGACACTGAGCCACAAGTGACCTCACAAACACAAACTGCAGCCATGCAACTAGCACTGGCCTATCAGGCACAGAGCCACAAGTGACCTCACAAACACAAACAGCAGCCACATGACCAGCACTGGCCTATCAGGCACTGAGGCACAAGTGACCTCATCACCACAAACAGCAGCCATGCAACTAGCACTGGCCTATCAGGCACCGACGCACAAGTGACCTCACAAACACAAACTGCAGCCATGCAACTAGCACTGGCCTATCAGGTACCGACGCACAAGTGACCTCACAAACACAAACTGCAGCCATGCAACTAGCACTGGCCTATCAGGCACTGAGACACAAGTGACCTCACAAACACAAACAGCAGCCACATTACCAGCACTGGCCTATCAGGCACTGAGCCACAAGTGACCTCACAAACACAAACAGCAGCCATGGGACTAGCACTGGCCTATCAGGCACTGAGGCACAAGTGACCTCACAAACACAAACAGCAGCCACATTACCAGCACTGGCCTATCAGGCACTGAGACACAAGTGACCTCACAAACACAAACAGCAGCCATGGGACTAGCACTGGCCTATCAGGCACTGAGACACAAGTGACCTCACAAACACAAACAGCAGCCATGCAACTAGCACTGGCCTATCAGGCACTGAGACACAAGTGACATCACAAACACAAACAGCAGCCACATAACCAGCACTGGCCTATCAGGCACTGAGGCACAAGTGACCTCACAACCACAAACTGCAGCCATGGGACTAGCACTGGCCTATCAGGCACTGACACACAAGTGACCTCACAAACACAAACTGCAGCCATGCAACTAGCACTGGCCTATCAGGCACCGACACACAAGTGACCTCACAACCACAAACAGCAGCCATGCAACTAGCACTGGCCTATCAGGCACTGAGACACAAGCGACCACACAACCACAAACAGCAGCCATGCAACTAGCACTGTCCTATCAGGCACTGAGAGACAAGTGACCTCACAGTAGAAAAGAGCAGCCATGCAACTAGTACTGGCCTATCAGACACTGACACACAAGTGACCTCACACACACAAACAGCAGCCATGGGCCTAGCACTGGCCTATCAGGCACTGAGCCACAAGTGACCTCACAAACAAAAACTGCAGCCATGCAACTAGCACTGGCCTATTAGGCACTGAGACACAAGTGACCTCACAAACACAAACAGCAGCCATGCAACTAGCACTGGCCTATCAGGTACCGACGCACAAGTGACCTCACAACCACAAACTGCAGCCATGCAACTAGCACTGGCCTATCAGGTACCGACGCACAAGTGACCTCACAAACACAAACTGCAGCCATGCAACTAGCACTGGCCTATCAGGCACTGACACACAACTGACCTCACAACCACAAACAGCAGCCATGCAACTAGCACTGGCCTATCAGGCACTGAGACACAAGTGACCTCACAAACACAAACAGCATCCACATGACCAGCAATGGCCTATCAGGCACTGAGACACAAGTGACCTCACAACCGCAAACAGCAGCCATGCAACTAGCACTGGCCTATCAGGCACTGAGGCACAAGTGACCTCACAAACACAAACTGCAGCCATGCAACTAGCACTGGCCTATCAGGCACTGACACACAACTGACCTCACAACCACAAACAGCAGCCATGCAACTAGCACTGGCCTATCAGGCACTGAGACACAAGTGACCTCACAAACACAAACAGCATCCACATGACCAGCAATGGCCTATCAGGCACTGAGACACAAGTGACCTCACAACCGCAAACAGCAGCCATGCAACTAGCACTGGCCTATCAGACACTGACACACAAGTGACCTCACACACACAAACAGCAGCCATGGGCCTAGCACTGGCCTATCAGGCACTGAGCCACAAGTGACATCACAAACACAAACAGCAGCCATGCAACTAGCACTGGCCTATCAGGCACTGACACACAAGCGACCACACAACCACAAACAGCAGCTATGCAACTAGCACTGTCCTATCAGGCACTGAGAGACAAGTGACCTCACAGTAGAAAAGAGCAGCCATGCAACTAGCACTGGCCTATCAGGCACTGACACACAACTGACCTCACAACCACAAACAGCAGCTATGCAACTAGCACTGTCCTATCAGGCACTGAGCCACAAGTGACCTCACAGTAGAAAAGAGCAGCCATGGGACTAGCACTGGCCTATCAGGCACTGAGGCACAAGTGACCTCACAAACACAAACACCAGCCATGCAACTAGCACTGGCCTATTAGGCACTGAGACACAAGTGACCTCACAAACACAAACTGCAGCCATGGGCCTAGCACTGGCCTATCAGGTACCGACGCACAAGTGACCTCACAAACACAAACAGCAGCCATGCAACTAGCACTGGCTTATCAGGCACTGACACACAACTGACCTCACAACCACAAACAGCAGCCATGCAACTAGCACTGGCCTATCAGGCACCGACACACAAGTGACCTCACAAACACAAACACCAGCCATGGGCCTAGCACTGGCCTATCAGGCACTGAGACACAAGTGACCTCACAAACACAAACAGCAGCCATGCAACTAGCACTGGCCTATGAGGCACTGACACACAAGTGACCTCACAACCACAAACAGCAGCCATGCAACTAGCACTGGCCTATCAGGCACTGAGCCACAAGTGACCTCACAACCACAAACAGCAGCCATGCAACTAGCACTGGCCTATCAGGCACCGACACACAAGTGACCTCACAACCACAAACAGCAGCCATGCAACTAGCACTGGCCTATCAGGCACTGAGACACAAGCGACCACACAACCACAAACAGCAGCCACATCCTAGCACTGGCCTATCAGGCACCGACACACAAGTGACCTCACAACCACAAACAGCAGCCATGCAACTAGCACTGGCCTATCAGGCACTGAGACACAAGTGACCTCACAACCGCAAACAGCAGCCATGCAACTAGCACTGGCCTATCAGGCACTGAGGCACAAGTGACCTCACAAACACAAACAGCAGCCATGCAACTAGCACTGGCCTATCAGGCACTGACACACAACTGACCTCACAAACACAAACAGCAGCCATGCAACTAGCACTGGCCTATCAGGCACTGAGACACAAGTGACCTCACAAACACAAACAGCATCCACATGACCAGCAATGGCCTATCAGGCATTGAGCCACAAGTGACATCACAACCACAAACAGCAGCCATGCAACTAGCACTGGCCTATCAGGCACTGAGACACAAGTGACCTCACAACCGCAAACAGCAGCCATGGTCCTAGCACTGGCCTATCAGGCACTGAGACACAAGTGACCTCACAAACACAAACACCAGCCATGCAACTAGCACTGGCCTATCAGGCACTGAGACACAAGTGACCTCACAACTGAAAATATCTGCTATGGGCCTAGCACTGGCCTATCAGACACTGACACACAAGTGACCTCACACACACAAACAGCAGCCATGGGCCTAGCACTGGCCTACCAGGCACTGAGCCACAAGTGACCTCACAAACAAAAACTGCAGCCATGCAACTAGCACTGGCCTATTAGGCACTGAGACACAAGTGACCTCACAAACACAAACTGCAGCCATGCAACTAGCACTGGCCTATCAGGTACCGACGCACAAGTGACCTCACAACCACAAACTGCAGCCATGCAACTAGCACTGGCCTATCAGGTACCGACGCACAAGTGACCTCACAAACACAAACTGCAGCCATGCAACTAGCACTGGCCTATCAGGCACTGACACACAAGTGACCTCACAAACACAAACTGCAGCCATGCAACTAGCACTGGCCTATCAGGCACTGAGACACAACTGACCTCACAACCAAAAACAGCAGCCATGGGCCTAGCAGTGGCCTATCAGGCACTGAGACACAAGTGACCTCACAACCACAAACAGCAGCCATGCAACTAGCACTGGCCTATCAGGCACTGAGCCACAAGTGACCTCACAACCACAAACAGCAGCCATGCAACTAGCACTGGCCTATCAGGCACTGAGCCACAAGTGACATCACAAACACAAGCAGCAGCCATGGGCCTAGCACTGGCCTATCAGGCACTGACACACAAGTGACCTCACAACCACAAACTGCAGCCATGCAACTAGCACTGGCCTATCAGGCACTGAGACACAAGTGACCTCACAACTGAAAATATCTGCTATGGGCCTAGCACTGGCCTATCAGGCACTGACACACAAGTGACCTCACAACCACAAACTGCAGCCATGCAACTAGCACTGGCCTATTAGGCACTGAGACACAAGTGACCTCACAAACACAAACTGCAGCCATGCAACTAGCACTGGCCTATCAGGTACCGACGCACAAGTGACCTCACAACCACAAACTGCAGCCATGCAACTAGCACTGGCCTATCAGGTACCGACGCACAAGTGACCTCACAAACACAAACTGCAGCCATGCAACTAGCACTGGCCTATCAGGCACTGACACACAAGTGACCTCACAAACACAAACTGCAGCCATGCAACTAGCACTGGCCTGTCAGGCACTCAGCCACAAGTGACCACACAACCACAAACAGTAGACACATCCTAGCACTGGCCTATCAGGCACTGACACAAAAGTGACCTCACAAACACAAACAGCAGCCATGCAACTAGCACTGGCCTATCAGGCACTCAGCCACAAGTGACCTCAGAAACACAAACAGCAGCCACATTACCAGCACTGGCCTATCAGGCACTGAGGCACAAGTGACCTCACAAACACAAACAGCAGCCATGGGACTAGCACTGGCCTATCAGGCACTGACACACAAGTGACATCACAAACACAAACAGCACCCACACGACTAGCACTGGCCTATCAGGCACTCAGCCACAAGTGACCTCACAACCACAAACAGCAGCTATGCAACTAGCACTGTCCTATCAGGCACTGAGAGACAAGTGACCTCACAGTAGAAAAGAGCAGCCATGCAACTAGTACTGGCCTATCAGGCACTGACACACAAGTGACCTCACAACCACAAACAGCAGCTATGCAACTAGCACTGTCCTATCAGGCACTGAGCCACAAGTGACCTCACAGTAGAAAAGAGCAGCCATGGGACTAGCACTGGCCTATCAGGCACTGAGCCACAAGTGACCTCACAAACACAAACACCAGCCATGGGCCTAGCACTGGCCTATCAGGCACTGAGGCACAAGTGACCTCACAAACACAAACACCAGCCATGCAACTAGCACTGGCCTATTAGGCACTGAGACACAAGTGACCTCACAAACACAAACTGCAGCCATGGGCCTAGCACTGGCCTATCAGGTACCGACGCACAAGTGACCTCACAAACACAAACAGCAGCCATGCAACTAGCACTGGCCTATCAGTCACTGACACACAACTGACCTCACAACCACAAACAGCAGCCATGCAACTAGCACTGGCCTATCAGGCACTGAGCCACAAGTGACCTCACAACCACAAACTGCAGCCATGCAACTAGCACTGGCCTATCAGGCACTGAGCCACAAGTGACCTCACAAACACAAACTGCAGCCATGCAACTAGCACTGGCCTATCAGGCACTGAGACACAAGTGACCTCACAACCACAAACAGCAGCCACATGACCAGCACTGGCCTATCAGGCACTGAGACACAAGTGACCTCACAACCACAAACAGCAGCCATGCAACTAGCACTGGCCTATCAGGCACTGAGACACAACTGACCTCACAACCAAAAACAGCAGCCATGGGCCTAGCAGTGGCCTATCAGGCACTGAGACACAAGTGACCTCACAACCACAAACAGCAGCCACATGACCAGCAATGGCCTATCAGGCATTGAGCCACAAGTGACATCACAACCACAAACAGCAGCCATGCAACTAGCACTGGCCTATCAGGCACTGAGACACAAGTGACCTCACAACCGCAAACAGCAGCCATGCAACTAGCACTGGCCTATCAGGCACTGAGACACAAGCGACCACACAACCACAAACAGCAGCCATGCAACTAGCACTGTCCTATCAGGCACTGAGCCACAAGAGACCTCACAGTAGAAAAGAGCAGCCATGGGCCTAGCAATGGCCTATCAGGCACAGAGGCACAAGTGACCTCACAACCACAAACACCAGCCATGCAACCAGCACTGGCCTATCAGGCACTGACACACAAGTGACCTCACAACCACAAACTGCAGCCATGCAACTAGCACTGGCCTATCAGGCACTGAGCCACAAGTGACCTCACCACCACAAACTGCAGCCATGCAACTAGCACTGGCCTATCAGGCACTGAGACACAAGTGACATCACAAACACAAACAGCAGCCACATAACCAGCACTGGCCTATCAGGCACTGAGGCACAAGTGACCTCACAACCACAAACTGCAGCCATGGGACTAGCACTGGCCTATCAGGCACTGACACACAAGTGACCTCACAAACACAAACTGCAGCCATGCAACTAGCACTGGCCTATCAGGCACCGACACACAAGTGACCTCACAACCACAAACAGCAGCCATGCAACTAGCACTGGCCTATCAGGCACTGAGACACAAGCGACCACACAACCACAAACAGCAGCCATGCAACTAGCACTGTCCTATCAGGCACTGAGAGACAAGTGACCTCACAGTAGAAAAGAGCAGCCATGCAACTAGTACTGGCCTATCAGGCACTGACACACAAGAGACCACACAACCACAAACAGCAGCTATGCAACTAGCACTGTCCTATCAGGCACTGAGCCACAAGTGACCTCACAGTAGAAAAGAGCAGCCATGGGACTAGCACTGGCCTATCAGGCACTGAGCCACAAGTGACCTCACCACCACAAACTGCAGCCATGCAACTAGCACTGGCCTATCAGGCACTGAGGCACGAGTGACCTCACAACCACAAACAGCAGCCATGCAACTAGCACTGGCCTATCAGGCACTGACACACAACTGACCTCACAACCACAAACAGCAGCCATGCAACTAGCACTGGCCTATCAGGCACTGAGACACAAGTGACCTCACAACTGAAAATATCTGCTATGGGCCTAGCACTGGCCTATCAGACACTGACACACAAGTGACCTCACACACACAAACAGCAGCCATGGGCCTAGCACTGGCCTATCAGGCACTGAGCCACAAGTGACCTCACAAACAAAAACTGCAGCCATGCAACTAGCACTGGCCTATTAGGCACTGAGACACAAGTGACCTCACAAACACAAACTGCAGCCATGCAACTAGCACTGGCCTATCAGGTACCGACGCACAAGTGACCTCACAACCACAAACTGCAGCCATGCAACTAGCACTGGCCTATCAGGTACCGACGCACAAGTGACCTCACAAACACAAACTGCAGCCATGCAACTAGCACTGGCCTATCAGGCACTGACACACAACTGACCTCACAACCACAAACAGCAGCCATGCAACTAGCACTGGCCTATCAGGCACTGAGACACAAGTGACCTCACAAACACAAACAGCATCCACATGACCAGCAATGGCCTATCAGGCACTGAGACACAAGTGACCTCACAACCGCAAACAGCAGCCATGCAACTAGCACTGGCCTATCAGGCACTGAGGCACAAGTGACCTCACAAACACAAACTGCAGCCATGCAACTAGCACTGGCCTATCAGGCACTGACACACAACTGACCTCACAACCACAAACAGCAGCCATGCAACTAGCACTGGCCTATCAGGCACTGAGACACAAGTGACCTCACAAACACAAACAGCATCCACATGACCAGCAATGGCCTATCAGGCACTGAGACACAAGTGACCTCACAACCGCAAACAGCAGCCATGCAACTAGCACTGGCCTATCAGACACTGACACACAAGTGACCTCACACACACAAACAGCAGCCATGGGCCTAGCACTGGCCTATCAGGCACTGAGCCACAAGTGACATCACAAACACAAACAGCAGCCATGCAACTAGCACTGGCCTATCAGGCACTGACACACAAGCGACCACACAACCACAAACAGCAGCTATGCAACTAGCACTGTCCTATCAGGCACTGAGAGACAAGTGACCTCACAGTAGAAAAGAGCAGCCATGCAACTAGTACTGGCCTATCAGGCACTGACACACAACTGACCTCACAACCACAAACAGCAGCTATGCAACTAGCACTGTCCTATCAGGCACTGAGCCACAAGTGACCTCACAGTAGAAAAGAGCAGCCATGGGACTAGCACTGGCCTATCAGGCACTGAGGCACAAGTGACCTCACAAACACAAACACCAGCCATGCAACTAGCACTGGCCTATTAGGCACTGAGACACAAGTGACCTCACAAACACAAACTGCAGCCATGGGCCTAGCACTGGCCTATCAGGTACCGACGCACAAGTGACCTCACAAACACAAACAGCAGCCATGCAACTAGCACTGGCCTATCAGTCACTGACACACAACTGACCTCACAACCACAAACAGCAGCCATGCAACTAGCACTGGCCTATCAGGCACTGAGCCACAAGTGACCTCACAACCACAAACTGCAGCCATGCAACTAGCACTGGCCTATCAGGCACTGAGCCACAAGTGACCTCACAAACACAAACTGCAGCCATGCAACTAGCACTGGCCTATCAGGCACTGAGACACAAGTGACCTCACAACCACAAACAGCAGCCACATGACCAGCACTGGCCTATCAGGCACTGAGACACAAGTGACCTCACAACCACAAACAGCAGCCATGCAACTAGCACTGGCCTATCAGGCACTGAGACACAACTGACCTCACAACCAAAAACAGCAGCCATGGGCCTAGCAGTGGCCTATCAGGCACTGAGACACAAGTGACCTCACAACCACAAACAGCAGCCACATGACCAGCAATGGCCTATCAGGCATTGAGCCACAAGTGACATCACAACCACAAACAGCAGCCATGCAACTAGCACTGGCCTATCAGGCACTGAGACACAAGTGACCTCACAACCGCAAACAGCAGCCATGGTCCTAGCAGTGGCCTATCAGGCACTGATACACAAGTGACCTCACAACCACAAACTGCAGCCATGGGCCTAGCACTGGCCTATCAGGCACTGACACACAAGTAACCTCACAACCAGAAGCAGCAGCCATGCAACTACCACTGGACTATCAGACACTGACACACAAGTGACCTCACAAACAAAAACTGCAGCCATGGGCCTAGCACTGGCCTACCAGGCACTGAGCCAGAAGTGATCTCGACAAACACAAACGGCAGCCATGCAATTAGCACTGGACTATCAGGCACTGACACACAAGTGACCTCACAAACAAAAACTGCAGCCATGGGCCTAGCACTGGCCTATCAGGTACCGACGCACAAGTGACCTCACAACCACAAACAGTAGCCACATCCTAGCACTGGCCTATCAGGCACTGAGCCACAAGTGACCTCACAAACACAAACAGCAGCCACATTACCAGCACTGGCCTATCAGGCACTGAGGCACAAGTGACCTCACAAACACAAACAGCAGCCATGGGACTAGCACTGGCCTATCAGGCACTGACACACAAGTGACCTCACAAACACAAACTGCAGCCATGCAACTAGCACTGGCCTATCAGGCACCGACACACAAGTGACCTCACAACCACAAACAGCAGCCATGCAACTAGCACTGGCCTATCAGGCACTGAGACACAAGCGACCACACAACCACAAACAGCAGCCATGCAACTAGCACTGTCCTATCAGGCACTGAGCCACAAGAGACCTCACAGTAGAAAAGAGCAGCCATGGGCCTAGCACTGGCCTATCAGGCACAGAGGCACAAGTGACCTCACAACCACAAACACCAGCCATGCAACTAGCACTGGCCTATCAGGCACTGACACACAAGTGACCTCACAACCACAAACTGCAGCCATGCAACTAGCACTGGCCTATCAGGCACTGAGCCACAAGTGACCTCACCACCACAAACTGCAGCCATGCAACTAGCACTGGCCTATCAGGCACTGAGCCACAAGTGACCTCACAACCACAAACTGCAGCCATGCAACTAGCACTGGCCTATCAGGCACTGAGACACAACTGACCTCACAACCAAAAACAGCAGCCATGGGCCTAGCAGTGGCCTATCAGGCACTGAGACACAAGTGACCTCACAACCACAAACAGCAGCCACATGACCAGCAATGGCCTATCAGGCATTGAGCCACAAGTGACATCACAACCACAAACAGCAGCCATGCAACTAGCACTGGCCTATCAGGCACTGAGACACAAGTGACCTCACAACCGCAAACAGCAGCCATGGTCCTAGCAGTGGCCTATCAGGCACTGATACACAAGTGACCTCACAAACACAAACACCAGCCATGCAACTAGCACTGGCCTATCAGGCACTGAGACACAAGTGACCTCACAACTGAAAATATCTGCTATGGTCCTCGCACTGGCCTACCAGGCACTGACACACAAGTGACCTCACAACCACAAACTGCAGCCATGGGCCTAGCACTGGCCTATCAGGCACTGACACACAAGTAACCTCACAACCAGAAGCAGCAGCCATGCAACTACCACTGGACTATCAGACACTGACACACAAGTGACCTCACAAACAAAAACTGCAGCCATGGGCCTAGCACTGGCCTACCAGGCACTGAGCCAGAAGTGATCTCGACAAACACAAACGGCAGCCATGCAATTAGCACTGGCCTATCAGGCACTGACACACAAGTGACCTCACAAACAAAAACTGCAGCCATGGGCCTAGCACTGGCCTACCAGGCACTGAGCCAGAAGTGATCTCGACAAACACAAACGGCAGCCATGCAATTAGCACTGGCCTATCAGGCACCGACACACAAGTGACCTCACAACCACAAACAGCAGCCACATGACCAGCAATGGCCTATCAGGCATTGAGCCACAAGTGACATCACAACCACAAACAGCAGCCATGCAACTAGCACTGGCCTATCAGGCACTGAGACACAAGTGACCTCACAACCGCAAACAGCAGCCATGCAACTAGCACTGGCCTATCAGGCACTGAGACACAAGTGACCTCACAAACACAAACACCAGCCATGCAACTAGCACTGGCCTATCAGGCACTGAGACACAAGTGACCTCACAACTGAAAATATCTGCTATGGTCCTCGCACTGGCCTATCAGGCACTGACACACAAGTGACCTCACAACCACAAACTGCAGCCATGGGCCTAGCACTGGCCTATCAGGCACTGACACACAAGTAACCTCACAACCAGAAGCAGCAGCCATGCAACTACCACTGGACTATTAGACACTGACACACAAGTGACCTCACAAACAAAAACTGCAGCCATGGGCCTAGCACTGGCCTACCAGGCACTGAGCCAGAAGTGATCTCGACAAACACAAACGGCAGCCATGCAATTAGCACTGGCCTATCAGGCACTGAGACACAAGTGACATCACAAACACAAACAGCAGCCATGGGCCTAGCACTGGCCTACCAGGCACTGAGCCACAAGTGACCTCACAAACAAAAACTGCAGCCATGCAACTAGCACTGGCCTATTAGGCACTGAGACACAAGTGACCTCACAAACACAAACTGCAGCCATGCAACTAGCACTGACCTATCAGGTACCGACGCACAAGTGACCTCACAACCACAAACTGCAGCCATGGGCCTAGCACTGGCCTATCAGGCACTGACACACAAGTAACCTCACAACCAGAAGCAGCAGCCATGCAACTACCACTGGACTATCAGACACTGACACACAAGTGACCTCACAAACAAAAACTGCAGCCATGGGCCTAGCACTGGCCTACCAGGCACTGAGCCAGAAGTGATCTCGACAAACACAAACGGCAGCCATGCAATTAGCACTGGACTATCAGGCACTGACACACAAGTGACCTCACAAACAAAAACTGCAGCCATGGGCCTAGCACTGGCCTACCAGGCACTGAGCCAGAAGTGATCTCGACAAACACAAACGGCAGCCATGCAATTAGCACTGGCCTATCAGGCACTGAGACACAAGTGACCTCACAAACACAAACACCAGCCATGCAACTAGCACTGGCCTATTAGGCACTGAGACACAAGTGACCTCACAAACACAAACTGCAGCCATGGGCCTAGCACTGGCCTATCAGGTACCGACGCACAAGTGACCTCACAAAAACAAACAGCAGCCATGCAACTAGCACTGGCTTATCAGGCACTGACACACAACTGACCTCACAACCACAAACAGCAGCCATGCAACTAGCACTGGCCTATCAGGCACCGACACACAAGTGACCTCACAAACACAAACACCAGCCATGGGCCTAGCACTGGCCTATCAGGCACTGAGACACAAGTGACCTCACAAACACAAACGGCAGCCATGCAACTAGCACTGGCCTATCAGGCACCGACACACAAGTGACCTCACAACCACAAACAGCAGCCATGCAACTAGCACTGGCCTATCAGGCACTGAGACACAAGCGACCACACAACCACAAACAGCAGCCACATCCTAGCACTGGCCTATCAGGCACCGACACACAAGTGACCTCACAACCACAAACAGCAGCCATGCAACTAGCACTGGCCTATCAGGCACTGAGACACAAGTGACCTCACAACCGCAAACAGCAGCCATGCAACTAGCACTGGCCTATCAGGCACTGAGGCACAAGTGACCTCACAAACACAAACAGCAGCCATGCAACTAGCACTGGCCTATCAGGCACTGACACACAACTGACCTCACAACCACAAACAGCAGCCATGCAACTAGCACTGGCCTATCAGGCACTGAGACACAAGTGACCTCACAAACACAAACAGCATCCACATGACCAGCAATGGCCTATCAGGCACTGAGGCACAAGTGACCTCACAAACACAAACAGCAGCCATGGGACTAGCACTGGCCTATCAGGCACTGAGCCACAAGAGACCTCACAGTAGAAAAGAGCAGCCATGGGCCTAGCACTGGCCTATCAGGCACAGAGGCACAAGTGACCTCACAACCACAAACACCAGCCATGCAACTAGCACTGGCCTATCAGGCACTGACACACAAGTGACCTCACAACCACAAACTGCAGCCATGCAACTAGCACTGGCCTATCAGGCACTGAGCCACAAGTGACCTCACCACCACAAACTGCAGCCATGCAACTAGCACTGGCCTATCAGGCACTGAGCCACAAGTGACCTCACAACCACAAACTGCAGCCATGCAACTAGCACTGGCCTATCAGGCACTGAGACACAACTGACCTCACAACCAAAAACAGCAGCCATGGGCCTAGCAGTGGCCTATCAGGCACTGAGACACAAGTGACCTCACAACCACAAACAGCAGCCACATGACCAGCAATGGCCTATCAGGCATTGAGCCACAAGTGACATCACAACCACAAACAGCAGCCATGCAACTAGCACTGGCCTATCAGGCACTGAGACACAAGTGACCTCACAACCGCAAACAGCAGCCATGGTCCTAGCAGTGGCCTATCAGGCACTGATACACAAGTGACCTCACAAACACAAACACCAGCCATGCAACTAGCACTGGCCTATCAGGCACTGAGACACAAGTGACCTCACAACTGAAAATATCTGCTATGGTCCTCGCACTGGCCTACCAGGCACTGACACACAAGTGACCTCACAACCACAAACTGCAGCCATGGGCCTAGCACTGGCCTATCAGGCACTGACACACAAGTAACCTCACAACCAGAAGCAGCAGCCATGCAACTACCACTGGACTATCAGACACTGACACACAAGTGACCTCACAAACAAAAACTGCAGCCATGGGCCTAGCACTGGCCTACCAGGCACTGAGCCAGAAGTGATCTCGACAAACACAAACGGCAGCCATGCAATTAGCACTGGACTATCAGGCACTGACACACAAGTGACCTCACAAACAAAAACTGCAGCCATGGGCCTAGCACTGGCCTACCAGGCACTGAGCCAGAAGTGATCTCGACAAACACAAACGGCAGCCATGCAATTAGCACTGGCCTATCAGGCACTGAGACACAAGTGACCTCACAAACACAAACTGCAGCCATGCAACTAGCACTGGCCTATCAGGCACTGAGACACAAATGACCTCACAAACACAAACAGCAGCCATGCACCTAGCACTGGCCTATCAGGCACTGAGGCACAAGTGACCTCACAACCGCAAACAGCAGCCATGCAACTAGCACTGGCTTATCAGGCACTGACACAAAAGTGACCTCACAACCACAAACAGCAGCCATGCAACTAGCACTGGCCTATCAGGCACTGAGCCACAAGTGACCTCACAACCACAAACAGCAGCCATGCAACTAGCACTGGCCTATCAGGCACTGAGCCACAAGTGACCTCACAAACACAAACAGCAGCCACATTACCAGCACTGGCCTATCAGGCACTGAGGCACAAGTGACCTCACAAACACAAACAGCAGCCATGGGACTAGCACTGGCCTATCAGGCACTGACACACAAGTGACCTCACAAACACAAACTGCAGCCATGCAACTAGCACTGGCCTATCAGGCACCGACACACAAGTGACCTCACAACCACAAACAGCAGCCATGCAACTAGCACTGGCCTATCAGGCACTGAGACACAAGCGACCACAAAACCACAAACAGCAGCCATGCAACTAGCACTGTCCTATCAGGCACTGAGCCACAAGAGACCTCACAGTAGAAAAGAGCAGCCATGGGCCTAGCACTGGCCTATCAGGCACAGAGGCACAAGTGACCTCACAACCACAAACAGTAGCCATGCAACTAGCACTGGCCTATCAGGCACTGAGCCACAAGTGACCTCACAACCACAAACTGCAGCCATGCAACTAGCACTGGCCTATCAGGCACTGAGCCACAAGTGACCTCACCACCACAAACTGCAGCCATGCAACTAGCACTGGCCTATCAGGCACTGAGCCACAAGTGACCTCACCACCACAAACTGCAGCCATGCAACTAGCACTGGCCTATCAGGCACCGACACACAAGTGACCTCACAACCACAAACAGCAGCCACATGACCAGCAATGGCCTATCAGGCATTGAGCCACAAGTGACATCACAACCACAAACAGCAGCCATGCAACTAGCACTGGCCTATCAGGCACTGAGACACAAGTGACCTCACAACCGCAAACAGCAGCCATGCAACTAGCACTGGCCTATCAGGCACTGAGACACAAGTGACCTCACAAACACAAACACCAGCCATGCAACTAGCACTGGCCTATCAGGCACTGAGACACAAGTGACCTCACAACTGAAAATATCTGCTATGGTCCTCGCACTGGCCTATCAGGCACTGACACACAAGTGACCTCACAACCACAAACTGCAGCCATGGGCCTAGCACTGGCCTATCAGGCACTGACACACAAGTAACCTCACAACCAGAAGCAGCAGCCATGCAACTACCACTGGACTATTAGACACTGACACACAAGTGACCTCACAAACAAAAACTGCAGCCATGGGCCTAGCACTGGCCTACCAGGCACTGAGCCAGAAGTGATCTCGACAAACACAAACGGCAGCCATGCAATTAGCACTGGCCTATCAGGCACTGAGACACAAGTGACATCACAAACACAAACAGCAGCCATGGGCCTAGCACTGGCCTACCAGGCACTGAGCCACAAGTGACCTCACAAACAAAAACTGCAGCCATGCAACTAGCACTGGCCTATTAGGCACTGAGACACAAGTGACCTCACAAACACAAACTGCAGCCATGCAACTAGCACTGACCTATCAGGTACCGACGCACAAGTGACCTCACAACCACAAACTGCAGCCATGGGCCTAGCACTGGCCTATCAGGCACTGACACACAAGTAACCTCACAACCAGAAGCAGCAGCCATGCAACTACCACTGGACTATCAGACACTGACACACAAGTGACCTCACAAACAAAAACTGCAGCCATGGGCCTAGCACTGGCCTACCAGGCACTGAGCCAGAAGTGATCTCGACAAACACAAACGGCAGCCATGCAATTAGCACTGGACTATCAGGCACTGACACACAAGTGACCTCACAAACAAAAACTGCAGCCATGGGCCTAGCACTGGCCTACCAGGCACTGAGCCAGAAGTGATCTCGACAAACACAAACGGCAGCCATGCAATTAGCACTGGCCTATCAGGCACTGAGACACAAGTGACCTCACAAACACAAACACCAGCCATGCAACTAGCACTGGCCTATTAGGCACTGAGACACAAGTGACCTCACAAACACAAACTGCAGCCATGGGCCTAGCACTGGCCTATCAGGTACCGACGCACAAGTGACCTCACAAACACAAACAGCAGCCATGCAACTAGCACTGGCTTATCAGGCACTGACACACAACTGACCTCACAACCACAAACAGCAGCCATGCAACTAGCACTGGCCTATCAGGCACCGACACACAAGTGACCTCACAAACACAAACACCAGCCATGGGCCTAGCACTGGCCTATCAGGCACTGAGACACAAGTGACCTCACAAACACAAACAGCAGCCATGCAACTAGCACTGGCCTATCAGGCACTGAGACACAAGTGACCTCACAACCACAAACAGCAGCCATGCAACTAGCACTGGCCTATCAGGCACTGAGCCACAAGTGACCTCACAACCACAAACAGCAGCCATGCAACTAGCACTGGCCTATCAGGCACCAACACACAAGTGACCTCACAACCACAAACAGCAGCCATGCAACTAGCACTGGCCTATCAGGCACTGAGACACAAGCGACCACACAACCACAAACAGCAGCCACATCCTAGCACTGGCCTATCAGGCACCGACACACAAGTGACCTCACAACCACAAACAGCAGCCATGCAACTAGCACTGGCCTATCAGGCACTGAGACACAAGTGACCTCACAACCGCAAACAGCAGCCATGCAACTAGCACTGGCCTATCAGGCACTGAGGCACAAGTGACCTCACAAACACAAACAGCAGCCATGCAACTAGCACTGGCCTATCAGGCACTGACACACAACTGACCTCACAACCACAAACAGCAGCCATGCAACTAGCACTGGCCTATCAGGCACTGAGACACAAGTGACCTCACAAACACAAACAGCATCCACATGACCAGCAATGGCCTATCAGGCATTGAGCCACAAGTGACATCACAACCACAAACAGCAGCCATGCAACTAGCACTGGCCTATCAGGCACTGAGACACAAGTGACCTCACAACCGCAAACAGCAGCCATGGTCCTAGCAGTGGCCTATCAGGCACTGACACACAAGTGACCTCACACACACAAACAGCAGCCATGGGCCTAGCACTGGCCTACCAGGCACTGAGCCACAAGTGACCTCACAAACAAAAACTGCAGCCATGCAACTAGCACTGGCCTATTAGGCACTGAGACACAAGTGACCTCACAAACACAAACTGCAGCCATGCAACTAGCACTGGCCTATCAGGTACCGACGCACAAGTGACCTCACAACCACAAACTGCAGCCATGCAACTAGCACTGGCCTATCAGGTACCGACGCACAAGTGACCTCACAAACACAAACTGCAGCCATGCAACTAGCACTGGCCTATCAGGCACTGACACACAAGTGACCTCACAAACACAAACTGCAGCCATGCAACTAGCACTGGCCTGTCAGGCACTCAGCCACAAGTGACCACACAACCACAAACAGTAGACACATCCTAGCACTGGCCTATCAGGCACTGACACAAAAGTGACCTCACAAACACAAACAGCAGCCATGCAACTAGCACTGGCCTATCAGGCACTCAGCCACAAGTGACCTCAGAAACACAAACAGCAGCCACATTACCAGCACTGGCCTATCAGGCACTGAGGCACAAGTGACCTCACAAACACAAACAGCAGCCATGGGACTAGCACTGGCCTATCAGGCACTGACACACAAGTGACATCACAAACACAAACAGCAGCCACATAACCAGCACTGGCCTATCAGGCACTCAGCCACAAGTGACCTCACAAACACGAACAGCAGCCACATTACCAGCACTGGCCTATCAGGCACTGAGGCACAAGTGACCTCACAAACACAAACAGCAGCCATGCAACTAGCACTGGCCTATCAGTCACTGACACACAACTGACCTCACAACCACAAACAGCAGCCATGCAACTAGCACTGGCCTATCAGGCACTGAGCCACAAGTGACCTCACAACCACAAACTGCAGCCATGCAACTAGCACTGGCCTATCAGGCACTGAGACACAAGTGACCTCACAACCACAAACAGCAGCCACATGACCAGCACTGGCCTATCAGGCACTGAGACACAAGTGACCTCACAACCACAAACAGCAGCCATGCAACTAGCACTGGCCTATCAGGCACTGAGACACAACTGACCTCACAACCAAAAACAGCAGCCATGGGCCTAGCAGTGGCCTATCAGGCACTGAGACACAAGTGACCTCACAACCACAAACAGCAGCCACATGACCAGCAATGGCCTATCAGGCATTGAGCCACAAGTGACATCACAACCACAAACAGCAGCCATGCAACTAGCACTGGCCTATCAGGCACTGAGACACAAGTGACATCACAACCGCAAACAGCAGCCATGGTCCTAGCAGTGGCCTATCAGGCACTGATACACAAGTGACCTCACAACCACAAACTGCAGCCATGGGCCTAGCACTGGCCTATCAGGCACTGACACACAAGTAACCTCACAACCAGAAGCAGCAGCCATGCAACTACCACTGGACTATCAGACACTGACACACAAGTG
Organism: Apteryx mantelli; assembly: GCF_036417845.1. Classification (NCBI taxonomy): domain Eukaryota; kingdom Metazoa; phylum Chordata; class Aves; order Apterygiformes; family Apterygidae; genus Apteryx; species Apteryx mantelli. The sequence continues at coordinate 7,033,503 of NC_089997.1, forward strand.
ACCTCACAAACAAAAACTGCAGCCATGGGCCTAGCACTGGCCTACCAGGCACTGAGCCAGAAGTGATCTCGACAAACACAAAGGGCAGCCATGCAATTAGCACTGGACTATCAGGCACTGACACACAAGTGACCTCACAAACAAAAACTGCAGCCATGGGCCTAGCACTGGCCTACCAGGCACTGAGCCAGAAGTGATCTCGACAAACACAAACGGCAGCCATGCAACTAGCACTGGCCTATCAGGCACTGAGCCACAAGTGACCTCACAAACACAAACTGCAGCCATGCAACTAGCACTGGCCTATTAGGCACTGAGACACAAGTGACCTCACAAACACAAACTGCAGCCATGCAACTAGCACTGGCCTATCAGGTACCGACGCACAAGTGACCTCACAAACACAAACTGCAGCCATGCAACTAGCACTGGTCTATCAGGTACCGACGCACAAGTGACCTCACAACCACAAACTGCAGCCATGCAACTAGCACTGGCCTATCAGGCACAGAGGCACAAGTGACCTCACAACCACAAACAGCAGCCATGCAACTAGCACTGGCTTATCAGGCACTGACACAAAAGTGACCTCACAACCACAAACAATAGCCATGGGCCTAGCACTGGCCTATCAGGCACTGAGCCACAAGTGACCTCACAACCACAAACAGCAGCCATGCAACTAGCACTGGCCTATCAGGCACTGAGCCACAAGTGACCTCACAAACACAAACAGCAGCCACATTACCAGCACTGGCCTATCAGGCACTGAGGCACAAGTGACCTCACAAACACAAACAGCAGCCATGGGACTAGCACTGGCCTATCAGGCACTGACACACAAGTGACCTCACAAACACAAACTGCAGCCATGCAACTAGCACTGGCCTATCAGGCACCGACACACAAGTGACCTCACAACCACAAACAGCAGCCATGCAACTAGCACTGGCCTATCAGGCACTGAGACACAAGCGACCACACAACCACAAACAGCAGCCATGCAACTAGCACTGTCCTATCAGGCACTGAGCCACAAGAGACCTCACAGTAGAAAAGAGCAGCCATGGGCCTAGCACTGGCCTATCAGGCACAGAGGCACAAGTGACCTCACAACCACAAACACCAGCCATGCAACTAGCACTGGCCTATCAGGCACTGAGCCACAAGTGACCTCACCACCACAAACTGCAGCCATGCAACTAGCACTGGCCTATCAGGCACTGAGCCACAAGTGACCTCACAACCACAAACTGCAGCCATGCAACTAGCACTGGCCTATCAGGCACTGAGCCACAAGTGACCTCACCACCACAAACTGCAGCCATGCAACTAGCACTGGCCTATCAGGCACTGAGACACAAGTGACCTCACAACCACAAACAGCAGCCATGCAACTAGCACTGGCCTATCAGGCACTGAGACACAACTGACCTCACAACCGCAAACAGCAGCCATGGTCCTAGCAGTGGCCTATCAGGCACTGATACACAAGTGACCTCACAAACACAAACACCAGCCATGCAACTAGCACTGGCCTATCAGGCACTGAGACACAAGTGACCTCACAACTGAAAATATCTGCTATGGTCCTCGCACTGGCCTACCAGGCACTGACACACAAGTGACCTCACAACCACAAACTGCAGCCATGGGCCTAGCACTGGCCTATCAGGCACTGACACACAAGTAACCTCACAACCAGAAGCAGCAGCCATGCAACTACCACTGGACTATCAGACACTGACACGCAAGTGACCTCACAAACAAAAACTGCAGCCATGGGCCTAGCACTGGCCTACCAGGCACTGAGCCAGAAGTGATCTCGACAAACACAAACGGCAGCCATGCAATTAGCACTGGCCTATCAGGCACTGACACACAAGTGACCTCACAAACAAAAACTGCAGCCATGGGCCTAGCACTGGCCTACCAGGCACTGAGCCAGAAGTGATCTCGACAAACACAAACGGCAGCCATGCAATTAGCACTGGCCTATCAGGCACTGAGACACAAGTGACCTCACAAACACAAACTGCAGCCATGCAACTAGCACTGGCCTATCAGGCACTGAGACACAAATGACCTCACAAACACAAACAGCAGCCATGCACCTAGCACTGGCCTATCAGGCACTGAGGCACAAGTGACCTCACAACCGCAAACAGCAGCCATGCAACTAGCACTGGCTTATCAGGCACTGACACAAAAGTGACCTCACAACCACAAACAGCAGCCATGCAACTAGCACTGGCCTATCAGGCACTGAGGCACAAGTGACCTCACAACCACAAACAGCAGCCATGCAACTAGCACTGGCCTATCAGGCACTGAGCCACAAGTGACCTCACAAACACAAACAGCAGCCACATTACCAGCACTGGCCTATCAGGCACTGAGGCACAAGTGACCTCACAACCACAAACAGCAGCCATGCAACTAGCACTGGCCTATCAGGCACTGACACACAAGTGACCTCACAAACACAAACTGCAGCCATGCAACTAGCACTGGCCTATCAGGCACCGACACACAAGTGACCTCACAACCACAAACAGCAGCCATGCAACTAGCACTGGCCTATCAGGCACTGAGACACAAGCGACCACACAACCACAAACAGCAGCCATGCAACTAGCACTGTCCTATCAGGCACTGAGCCACAAGAGACCTCACAGTAGAAAAGAGCAGCCATGGGCCTAGCACTGGCCTATCAGGCACAGAGGCACAAGTGACCTCACAACCACAAACAGTAGCCATGCAACTAGCACTGGCCTATCAGGCACTGAGCCACAAGTGACCTCACAACCACAAACTGCAGCCATGCAACTAGCACTGGCCTATCAGGCACTGAGCCACAAGTGACCTCACCACCACAAACTGCAGCCATGCAACTAGCACTGGCCTATCAGGCACTGAGCCACAAGTGACCTCACAAACACAAACAGCAGCCACATTACCAGCACTGGCCTATCAGGCACTGAGGCACAAGTGACCTCACAAACACAAACAGCAGCCATGGGACTAGCACTGGCCTATCAGGCACTGACACACAAGTGACCTCACAAACACAAACTGCAGCCATGCAACTAGCACTGGCCTATCAGGCACCGACACACAAGTGACCTCACAACCACAAACAGCAGCCATGCAACTAGCACTGGCCTATCAGGCACTGAGACACAAGCGACCACACAACCACAAACAGCAGCCATGCAACTAGCACTGTCCTATCAGGCACTGAGCCACAAGAGACCTCACAGTAGAAAAGAGCAGCCATGGGCCTAGCACTGGCCTATCAGGCACAGAGGCACAAGTGACCTCACAACCACAAACACCAGCCATGCAACTAGCACTGGCCTATCAGGCACTGACACACAAGTGACCTCACAACCACAAACTGCAGCCATGCAACTAGCACTGGCCTATCAGGCACTGAGCCACAAGTGACCTCACCACCACAAACTGCAGCCATGCAACTAGCACTGGCCTATCAGGCACTGAGCCACAAGTGACCTCACCACCACAAACTGCAGCCATGCAACTAGCACTGGCCTATCAGGCACCGACACACAAGTGACCTCACAACCACAAACAGCAGCCACATGACCAGCAATGGCCTATCAGGCATTGAGCCACAAGTGACATCACAACCACAAACAGCAGCCATGCAACTAGCACTGGCCTATCAGGCACTGAGACACAAGTGACCTCACAACCGCAAACAGCAGCCATGCAACTAGCACTGGCCTATCAGGCACTGAGACACAAGTGACCTCACAAACACAAACACCAGCCATGCAACTAGCACTGGCCTATCAGGCACTGAGACACAAGTGACCTCACAACTGAAAATATCTGCTATGGTCCTCGCACTGGCCTATCAGGCACTGACACACAAGTGACCTCACAACCACAAACTGCAGCCATGGGCCTAGCACTGGCCTATCAGGCACTGACACACAAGTAACCTCACAACCAGAAGCAGCAGCCATGCAACTACCACTGGACTATTAGACACTGACACACAAGTGACCTCACAAACAAAAACTGCAGCCATGGGCCTAGCACTGGCCTACCAGGCACTGAGCCAGAAGTGATCTCGACAAACACAAACGGCAGCCATGCAATTAGCACTGGCCTATCAGGCACTGAGACACAAGTGACATCACAAACACAAACAGCAGCCATGCAACTAGCACTGTCCTATCAGGCACTGAGCCACAAGTGACCTCACCACCACAAACTGCAGCCATGCAACTAGCACTGGCCTATCAGGCACTGACACACAAGTAACCTCACAACCAGAAGCAGCAGCCATGCAACTACCACTGGACTATTAGACACTGACACACAAGTGACCTCACAAACAAAAACTGCAGCCATGGGCCTAGCACTGGCCTACCAGGCACTGAGCCAGAAGTGATCTCGACAAACACAAACGGCAGCCATGCAATTAGCACTGGCCTATCAGGCACTGAGACACAAGTGACATCACAAACACAAACAGCAGCCATGGGCCTAGCACTGGCCTACCAGGCACTGAGCCACAAGTGACCTCACAAACAAAAACTGCAGCCATGCAACTAGCACTGGCCTATTAGGCACTGAGACACAAGTGACCTCACAAACACAAACTGCAGCCATGCAACTAGCACTGACCTATCAGGTACCGACGCACAAGTGACCTCACAAACACAAACTGCAGCCATGGGCCTAGCACTGGCCTATCAGGTACCGACGCACAAGTGACCTCACAACCACAAACTGCAGCCATGCAACTAGCACTGGCCTATCAGGCACTGAGGCACCAGTGACCTCACAACTGAAAATATCTGCTATGGGCCTAGCACTGGCCTATCAGGCACTGAGGCACAAGTGACATCACAAACACAAACAGCAGCCATGGGACTAGCACTGGCCTATCAGGCACTGACACACAAGTGACCTCACAAACACAAACAGCAGCCATGCAACTAGCACTGGCCTATCAGGCACCGACGCACAAGTGACCTCACAAACACAAACTGCAGCCATGCAACTAGCACTGGCCTATCAGGCACTGAGACACAAGTGACCTCACAAACACAAACAGCAGCCATGCAACTAGCACTGGCCTATCAGGCACTGAGACACAAGTGACCTCACAAACACAAACTGCAGCCATGGGCCTAGCACTGGCCTATCAGGTACCGACGCACAAGTGACCTCACAAACACAAACTGCAGCCATGCAACTAGCACTGTCCTATCAGGCACTGAGCCACAAGTGACCTCACAACCACAAACAGTAGCCACATCCTAGCACTGGCCTATCAGGCACTGACACAAAAGTGACCTCACAACCACAAACAGTAGCCACATCCTAGCACTGGCCTATCAGGCACTGAGCCACAAGTGACCTCACAACCACAAACAGCAGCCATGCAACTAGCACTGGCCTATCAGGCACTGAGCCACAAGTGACCTCACAAACACAAACAGCAGCCACATTACCAGCACTGGCCTATCAGGCACTGAGGCACAAGTGACCTCACAAACACAAACTGCAGCCATGCAACTAGCACTGGCCTATCAGGTACCGACGCACAAGTGACCTCACAAACACAAACTGCAGCCATGCAACTAGCACTGGCCTATCAGGCACTGAGACACAAGTGACCTCACAAACACAAACTGCAGCCATGCAACTAGCACTGGCCTATCAGGCACTGAGCCACAAGTGACCTCACAAACACAAACAGCAGCCATGGGACTAGCACTGGCCTATCAGGCACTGACACACAAGTGACCTCACAAACACAAACAGCAGCCATGCAACTAGCACTGGCCTATCAGGCACCGACACACAAGTGACCTCACCACCACAAACTGCAGCCATGCAACTAGCACTGGCCTATCAGGCACTGACACACAACTGACCTCACTACCACAAACAGCAGCCATGGGCCTAGCACTGGCCTATCAGGCACTGAGACACAAGTGACCTCACAACCACAAACAGCAGCCATGCAACTAGCACTGGCCTATCAGGCACTGACACACAAGTGACCTCACAAACACAAACAGCACCCACACGACTAGCACTGGCCTATCAGGCACTGAGACACAAGTGACCTCACAAACACAAACAGCAGCCATGCAACTAGCACTGGCCTATCAGGCACTGAGACACAAGTGACCTCACAACCACAAACAGCAGCCATGGGACTAGCACCGGCCTATCAGGCACTGAGACACAAGTGACCTCACAAACACAAACTGCAGCCATGCAACTAGCACTGGCCTATCAGGCACAGAGGCACAAGTGACCTCACAACCACAAACAGTAGCCACATCCTAGCACTGGCCTATCAGGCACCGACACACAAGTGACCTCACCACCACAAACTGCAGCCATGCAACTAGCACTGGCCTATCAGGCACTGACACACAACTGACCTCACTACCACAAACAGCAGCCATGGGCCTAGCACTGGCCTATCAGGCACTGAGACACAAGTGACCTCACAACCACAAACAGCAGCCATGCAACTAGCACTGGCCTATCAGGCACTGACACACAAGTGACCTCACAAACACAAACAGCACCCACACGACTAGCACTGGCCTATCAGGCACTGAGACACAAGTGACCTCACAAACACAAACAGCAGCCATGCAACTAGCACTGGCCTATCAGGCACTGAGACACAAGTGACCTCACAACCACAAACAGCAGCCATGGGACTAGCACCGGCCTATCAGGCACTGAGACACAAGTGACCTCACAAACACAAACTGCAGCCATGCAACTAGCACTGGCCTATCAGGCACAGAGGCACAAGTGACCTCACAACCACAAACAGTAGCCACATCCTAGCACTGGCCTATCAGGCACCGACACACAAGTGACCTCACAACCACAAACAGCAGCCATGCAACTAGCACTGGCCTATCAGGCACTGAGACACAAGCGACCACACAACCACAAACAGCAGCCATGCAACTAGCACTGTCCTATCAGGCACTGAGCCACAAGAGACCTCACAGTAGAAAAGAGCAGCCATGGGCCTAGCACTGGCCTATCAGGCACAGAGGCACAAGTGACCTCACAACCACAAACACCAGCCATGCAACTAGCACTGGCCTATCAGGCACTGACACACAAGTGACCTCACAACCACAAACTGCAGCCATGCAACTAGCACTGGCCTATCAGGCACTGAGCCACAAGTGACCTCACCACCACAAACTGCAGCCATGCAACTAGCACTGGCCTATCAGGCACTGAGCCACAAGTGACCTCACCACCACAAACTGCAGCCATGCAACTAGCACTGGCCTATCAGGCACCGACACACAAGTGACCTCACAACCACAAACAGCAGCCACATGACCAGCAATGGCCTATCAGGCATTGAGCCACAAGTGACATCACAACCACAAACAGCAGCCATGCAACTAGCACTGGCCTATCAGGCACTGAGACACAAGTGACCTCACAACCGCAAACAGCAGCCATGCAACTAGCACTGGCCTATCAGGCACTGAGACACAAGTGACCTCACAAACACAAACACCAGCCATGCAACTAGCACTGGCCTATCAGGCACTGAGACACAAGTGACCTCACAACTGAAAATATCTGCTATGGTCCTCGCACTGGCCTATCAGGCACTGACACACAAGTGACCTCACAACCACAAACTGCAGCCATGGGCCTAGCACTGGCCTATCAGGCACTGACACACAAGTAACCTCACAACCAGAAGCAGCAGCCATGCAACTACCACTGGACTATTAGACACTGACACACAAGTGACCTCACAAACAAAAACTGCAGCCATGGGCCTAGCACTGGCCTACCAGGCACTGAGCCAGAAGTGATCTCGACAAACACAAACGGCAGCCATGCAATTAGCACTGGCCTATCAGGCACTGAGACACAAGTGACATCACAAACACAAACAGCAGCCATGCAACTAGCACTGTCCTATCAGGCACTGAGCCACAAGTGACCTCACCACCACAAACTGCAGCCATGCAACTAGCACTGGCCTATCAGGCACTGACACACAAGTAACCTCACAACCAGAAGCAGCAGCCATGCAACTACCACTGGACTATTAGACACTGACACACAAGTGACCTCACAAACAAAAACTGCAGCCATGGGCCTAGCACTGGCCTACCAGGCACTGAGCCAGAAGTGATCTCGACAAACACAAACGGCAGCCATGCAATTAGCACTGGCCTATCAGGCACTGAGACACAAGTGACATCACAAACACAAACAGCAGCCATGGGCCTAGCACTGGCCTACCAGGCACTGAGCCACAAGTGACCTCACAAACAAAAACTGCAGCCATGCAACTAGCACTGGCCTATTAGGCACTGAGACACAAGTGACCTCACAAACACAAACTGCAGCCATGCAACTAGCACTGACCTATCAGGTACCGACGCACAAGTGACCTCACAAACACAAACTGCAGCCATGGGCCTAGCACTGGCCTATCAGGTACCGACGCACAAGTGACCTCACAACCACAAACTGCAGCCATGCAACTAGCACTGGCCTATCAGGCACTGAGGCACCAGTGACCTCACAACTGAAAATATCTGCTATGGGCCTAGCACTGGCCTATCAGGCACTGAGGCACAAGTGACATCACAAACACAAACAGCAGCCATGGGACTAGCACTGGCCTATCAGGCACTGACACACAAGTGACCTCACAAACACAAACAGCAGCCATGCAACTAGCACTGGCCTATCAGGCACCGACGCACAAGTGACCTCACAAACACAAACTGCAGCCATGCAACTAGCACTGGCCTATCAGGCACTGAGACACAAGTGACCTCACAAACACAAACAGCAGCCATGCAACTAGCACTGGCCTATCAGGCACTGAGACACAAGTGACCTCACAAACACAAACTGCAGCCATGGGCCTAGCACTGGCCTATCAGGTACCGACGCACAAGTGACCTCACAAACACAAACTGCAGCCATGCAACTAGCACTGTCCTATCAGGCACTGAGCCACAAGTGACCTCACAACCACAAACAGTAGCCACATCCTAGCACTGGCCTATCAGGCACTGACACAAAAGTGACCTCACAACCACAAACAGTAGCCACATCCTAGCACTGGCCTATCAGGCACTGAGCCACAAGTGACCTCACAACCACAAACAGCAGCCATGCAACTAGCACTGGCCTATCAGGCACTGAGCCACAAGTGACCTCACAAACACAAACAGCAGCCACATTACCAGCACTGGCCTATCAGGCACTGAGGCACAAGTGACCTCACAAACACAAACTGCAGCCATGCAACTAGCACTGGCCTATCAGGTACCGACGCACAAGTGACCTCACAAACACAAACTGCAGCCATGCAACTAGCACTGGCCTATCAGGCACTGAGACACAAGTGACCTCACAAACACAAACTGCAGCCATGCAACTAGCACTGGCCTATCAGGCACTGAGCCACAAGTGACCTCACAAACACAAACAGCAGCCATGGGACTAGCACTGGCCTATCAGGCACTGACACACAAGTGACCTCACAAACACAAACAGCAGCCATGCAACTAGCACTGGCCTATCAGGCACCGACACACAAGTGACCTCACCACCACAAACTGCAGCCATGCAACTAGCACTGGCCTATCAGGCACTGACACACAACTGACCTCACTACCACAAACAGCAGCCATGGGCCTAGCACTGGCCTATCAGGCACTGAGACACAAGTGACCTCACAACCACAAACAGCAGCCATGCAACTAGCACTGGCCTATCAGGCACTGACACACAAGTGACCTCACAAACACAAACAGCACCCACACGACTAGCACTGGCCTATCAGGCACTGAGACACAAGTGACCTCACAAACACAAACAGCAGCCATGCAACTAGCACTGGCCTATCAGGCACTGAGACACAAGTGACCTCACAACCACAAACAGCAGCCATGGGACTAGCACCGGCCTATCAGGCACTGAGACACAAGTGACCTCACAAACACAAACTGCAGCCATGCAACTAGCACTGGCCTATCAGGCACAGAGGCACAAGTGACCTCACAACCACAAACAGCAGCCATGCAACTAGCACTGGCCTATCAGGCACAGAGGCACAAGTGACCTCACAACCACAAACAGCAGCCATGCAACTAGCACTGGCCTATCAGGCACTGAGACACAAGCGACCACACAACCACAAACAGCAGCCATGCAACTAGCACTGGCCTATCAGGCACAGAGGCACAAGTGACCTCACAACCACAAACACCAGCCATGCAACTAGCACTGGCCTATCAGGCACTGACACACAAGTGACCTCACAACCACAAACTGCAGCCATGGGACTAGCACTGGCCTATCAGGCACTGAGCCACAAGTGACCTCACAAACACAAACTGCAGCCATGCAACTAGCACTGGCCTATCAGGCACTGAGCCACAAGTGACCTCACCACCACAAACTGCAGCCATGGGACTAGCACTGGCCTATCAGGCACTGAGCCACAAGTGACCTCACCACCACAAACTGCAGCCATGCAACTAGCACTGGCCTATCAGGCACTGAGACACAAGTGACCTCACAAACAAAAACTGCAGCCATGCAACTAGCACTGGCCTATTAGGCACTGAGACACAAGTGACCTCACAAACACAAACTGCAGCCATGGGCCTAGCACTGGCCTATCAGGTACCGACGCACAAGTGACCTCACAACCACAAACTGCAGCCATGCAACTAGCACTGGCCTATCAGGCACTGAGGCACCAGTGACCTCACAACTGAAAATATCTGCTATGGGCCTAGCACTGGCCTATCAGGCACTGAGGCACAAGTGACATCACAAACACAAACAGCAGCCACATAACCAGCACTGGCCTATCAGGCACTGAGGCACAAGTGACCTCACAACCACAAACAGCAGCCATATTACCAGCACTGGCCTATCAGGCACAGAGCCACCAGTGACCTCACAACCACAAACTGCAGCCATGCAACTAGCACTGGCCTATCAGGCACTGAGACACAAGTGACCTCACAACCACAAACAGCAGCCATGCAACTAGCACTGGCCTATCAGGCACTGAGGCACAAGTGACCTCACAAACACAAACAGCAGCCATGCAACTAGCACTGGCCTATCAGGCACTGAGCCACAAGTGACCTCACAACCACAAACAGCAGCCATGCAACTAGCACTGGCCTATCAGGCACTGACACACAAGAGACCACACAACCACAAACAGCAGCTATGCAACTAGCACTGTCCTATCAGGCACTGAGACACAAGTGACCTCACAACTACAAACAGCAGCCATGGGACTAGCACCGGCCTATCAGGCACTGAGCCACAAGTGACCTCACAACCACAAACAGCAGCCATGGGACTAGCACCGGCCTATCAGGCACTGAGACACAAGTGACCTCACAAACACAAACAGCAGCCACATTACCAGCACTGGCCTATCAGGCACTGAGGCACAAGTGACCTCACAACCACAAACTGCAGCCATGGGACTAGCACTGGCCTATCAGGCACTGAGACACAAGTGACCTCACAAACACAAACAGCAGCCATGCAACTAGCACTGGCCTATCAGGCACTGAGCCACAAGTGACCTCACCACCACAAACTGCAGCCATGCAACTAGCACTGGCCTATCAGGCACTGACACACAACTGACCTCACTACCACAAACAGCAGCCATGGGCCTAGCACTGGCCTATCAGGCACTGAGACACAAGTGACCTCACAACCACAAACAGCAGCCATGCAACTAGCACTGGCCTATCAGGCACTGACACACAAGTGACCTCACAAACACAAACAGCACCCACACGACTAGCACTGGCCTATCAGGCACAGAGCCACAAGTGACCTCACAAACACAAACAGCAGCCATGCAACTAGCACTGGCCTATCAGGCACAGAGGCACAAGTGACCTCACAACCACAAACAGCAGCCATGCAACTAGCACTGGCCTATCAGGCACAGAGGCACAAGTGACCTCACAACCACAAACAGCAGCCATGCAACTAGCACTGGCCTATCAGGCACTGAGACACAAGCGACCACACAACCACAAACAGCAGCCATGGGACTAGCACTGGCCTATCAGGCACTGAGCCACAAGTGACCTCACAAACACAAACTGCAGCCATGCAACTAGCACTGGCCTATCAGGCACAGAGGCACAAGTGACCTCACCACCACAAACTGCAGCCATGGGACTAGCACTGGCCTATCAGGCACTGAGCCACAAGTGACCTCATAACCACAAACAGCAGCCATGCAACTAGCACTGGCCTATCAGGCACTGAGACACAAGTGACCTCACAAACAAAAACTGCAGCCATGCAACTAGCACTGGCCTATTAGGCACTGAGACACAAGTGACCTCACAACCACAAACTGCAGCCATGCAACTAGCACTGGCCTATCAGGCACTGAGGCACCAGTGACCTCACAACTGAAAATATCTGCTATGGGCCTAGCACTGGCCTATCAGGCACTGAGGCACAAGTGACATCACAAACACAAACAGCAGCCACATAACCAGCACTGGCCTATCAGGCACTGAGGCACAAGTGACCTCACAACCACAAACAGCAGCCATATTACCAGCACTGGCCTATCAGGCACAGAGCCACCAGTGACCTCACAACCACAAACTGCAGCCATGCAACTAGCACTGGCCTATCAGGCACTGAGACACAAGTGACCTCACAACCACAAACAGCAGCCATGCAACTAGCACTGGCCTATCAGGCACTGAGGCACAAGTGAGCTCACAAACACAAACTGCAGCCATGCAACTAGCACTGGCCTATCAGGCACTGAGACACAAGTGACCTCACAAACACACACAGCAGCCACATTACCAGCAATGGCCTATCAGGCACTGAGGCACAAGTGACCTCACAAACACAAACAGCAGCCATGCAACTAGCACTCGCCTATCAGGCACTGAGACACAAGTGACCTCACAAACACAAACAGCAGCCATGGCCTAGCAGTGGCCTATCAGGCACTGAGGCACAAGTGACCTCACAAACACAAACGGCAGCCATGGGCCTAGCAGTGGCCTATCAGGCACTGAGACACAAGTGACCTCACAAACACAAACAGCAGCCATGGGCCTAGCAGTGGCCTATCAGGCACTGAGGCACAAGTGACCTCACAACCACAAACAGCAGCCATGGGACTAGCACTGGCCTATCAGGCACTGAGACACAAGTGACCTCACAACCACAAACAGCAGCCATGCAACTAGCACTGGCCTATCAGGCACTGACACACAACTGACCTCACAAACACAAACAGCAGCCATGGGCCTAGCACTGGCCTATCAGGCACTGACACACAAGTGACCTCACAACCACAAACAGCAGCCATGCGCCTAGAACTGGCCTATCAGGCACTGAGCCACAAGTGACCTTACAACCACAAAAGCAGTAATGTGCTTACTGGTGTCTAATCAGATACTGAAGCAAAAGACACCTCACATGTATAAAAAGGAGCAATGTGGCTGCTGGTTGCCTTGCAGACAGTGAGGTCGAATGACTCCACAAACACAAAGAGCAACAATATGCAGCGAGCTGCACTGTCAGGTGCTGAGGCTGAAGTGACCTCACCATCAGCCATGAAGCCATATAGCTGCTCCTGGTGTGTTAGCGACTGAGGCACAATTGCCCTAATCCAGCACAAACAGCAGCAATGTGCATGCTGATCGGCAGTCACATACTGATACACAACTGACCACAAAAGCAAATACAGCTGCAATGGGCGTGCTCCCGGTTTATGAGGCTTTGAGACACAAGGCACCTCACCATCATCATCAAAGCTATGGCCATGCTGTTGGCCTACCAGCTGCAGAGGCACAACTCATCTCACAAGTGCAAATGGCATCAACCTGCCTGCTGCTGCCCTATCTGGTACTGAGTCAAAAGGGATCTTAAAAGTGCAAACCTTCACAGAGGAGAAGCTCACCTGGGACACTCGCACGTCCCTCGATTACGCTGTTATCACTCCATACAGAACAGTCTTCTGCAAACGGCTTTCATCTCCTGGCAAGACTCTCTCCACGTCATGGGACGGCTCCACTCCATCATCCTGGCAACAAATCACAAAAGGAACAATTGGTCTTGCTTCTCCTTTAGTACCATCAAGTCACAGCTGGGAGCGTTTGCACTGCAGCACCTACACAATGACAGCAGCATGCCACTTCCATTTCTAGTGCATTTCTAGGGACAGAGATCAGCTGAGGCAGCAGCTCCACTGCAAAGGCTTTCTGACACTGTCACATCAACTCAGCACTGCACCAGCCATCAACCTGACGGCAGACCTCTGCTCTGCCACCTAGTCTACAAACACCCTGTCTCGGCCCCACAGAGCTGCCTCTTCTGCTCGAGACAACCAAGTGCCAGCCAGATGAGATGCATGCAGGACACTCGCCACTTGCACACTCCCCAGCCACTGCTCTGCTCGCTGCCTTCCCTTGGCTCCTCAACCCAGACACACAGCCAAGCTCTTGCGATAACACCATAAGGTGGCCAAGGCACTCTAGGCTCACAAGGCCTCTGCAAATGAGCAGCACAAGATCAGGCACAGAGCTGCCTCCTTGCGCGATGCTGCTCTTTTCAGAGGGAAGGATCCTGCTTTCTTTGGGCACAGCAGGCTGCTGCTTTCCAGCCCCATCCCCTCACGAACCTCCATCTAGGAATGGGGGGGATGGGGATTTTCTCTAGTAATACAAAACTTACAGATAAAATGCAGAAACAGTTGAGAGTCTTGAAGGCCTTCTGAGCCCAAAGTAACCTCCCTTCCTTTCCTTTACTTACTTGGACAAGGAGCCCCGGGGAAGGGAAAAAGGGTGCAGAGGCTTTGAAAGGAGGCCCAGGCAATGAGACAGCCCCACACTGGACGGCTGCTGAAATGCCAGCTCTCCTGGCTGCGCAGCCTCTGCAGCCGCAGTCCCAGCTCCACAGCTGGCTTCACAGAGCACTGAGGGCTGGGTGCCACGGACAACCTGGCCCTGGGCACATCTCCACCTCTCACAGAGCCAGCAGCACAAGAGCTCTGAGACTTCCTCAGTTCAAGCTATGGAGGCTTTGGGGCACTCACACAAAGGCACTCAGGAGACGTTGGCATTTATTATAAGGGTCTTGGACTCATCCTATAGGGCACCACAACCTTCAAGGAAAAGGAGGGGGCACAATAGCATTTGCTGAGCGGGCTGGCAGTAACAGCAGCTGTGGGACGCAGAATTTGCAGCACAGCAGAGGTACTAGGAGGTGAACCCACACCCCAAGTCACCCACGGAAGCCAGGCGCATTTATGGAAGCCTTCGCATCCACATGTAGCCTCTTCTCATTCACTTGCAGCTGCTTTCACAGAGGGATCACGATGTTGGCCAAGATGTTGACAGGCACAGGGACACACCCTGGCATCCTGCCTCCACCCTCAGGGGCTCTAGGACTGCACTGGGAACCTCATGAGTGGAGCAACCTAGAAAGAAAGAAAGAAAGAATTGGAGTGTTACTGTCAGTTCTGCTGGCCTTACATAGTCACAACAGTCAGGGGCCAATGTCTCCCCTCTATGCTGAGCTGTATTGGTGAGAGCACAGCCAGCAGATCCACCGAGATGTTCCACCCCTCTTTTTGGCACAGGTGACACCATGTCTGTATACCAGTGCTCGTTTGGGAGACATCATTCAGACCTTGCAAGAAAATCTCACATGCTCCCTGCTGTTTTGACAAGGGCAAGTTCTAAAGCACACACACCCTGCCAATAAGAGATTACTAACACCACTGCTCTCACCAGCACTAGATTCATTTAGCAGCCTCAGAAGTCTAGCTGGACTCCCTAGATGACCGGGAGGATGCTGCAAGCTTCTAATTAGCAACAAGTGGAAAGGCAAACTCCATCTCCATGTTCACCACAGAACATCATCCGCATTTGAAATGTAGCAGTACTAACTCAGGATGATGGAGTGGAATAAAATATGTGTCACATGATGGGGAACATCGACCTCTGCTTGATTAATGAGTTGCATTTCATATTGCTGTAGAGCTTGGCAGGGGTCAATCCCTCCTCTGAGCATATGCAACAAACCCAGAAGTGACCTCACCACCAACATCCAAGACATCTGTCTTCTCCTCACCTCTCAGCTGCTCACATAGAGGTGACCTCACAAGTCCATACTCCCACCACATGCCTGCTACTGGTCTATGCCCTCCAGAGACAGAACTTTCCTCCAAATAACTTCCCCAGCCATCAACTACTGCTGGCCTACCAGCTACTCTGACAAAAGAGACCTCACAAGCAACGCCCATGCCTAACTGCCTGCTGCTGGCCTAGCAGGCACTCAGAAAGACAGGACCTCACACTCACCTTCACAGCCACATCTCTGTCACTGGCCTAGAAGCCTCTGAGACAGAAATTACCTCACTATAACTTCCCCAGCCATGAGCCCAATCCTGCCTTATCAGCTGCTCCTCAGGCAGAAATGATCTCAAAAACACACATCCCAGACATGGACCTGCTGCTTCCCTATCAAACGCTCAGGTAGAAATGACCTCCGAAACACCTTTTCAGTCACTTAGCTCCTGCTATCCAATCAATTCAGCAGTCAGAAGTGACCTCACAAGCAACAGACAAGCCTTCTTCCTCCAGATGGCCTATCAGGTACTCAGGCAGAAGTGACCTCATCATCAACAGCTGAGCCATGTGCCTCCTGCTGGCCTGTCAGCTACTCACAAAGAATTGATTCAACAGTGGTGATTTTCTGGCACAGCTCTCATAGACAGTGGTGACCTCTCTACCCACACCCTGACCATGGGGCTGGTGCCACCTGCAGCTCCCCCTGCCTTCCCCCAAGGCTGAGCCAGCTCCTCAATGGCCTCCCTGATTCACCTCGTGGCCCCACAATGCTCATAGTGCAGGAAAACACCCATTACCTACCAGGTGCTACCCCCCAAAATAAGATTATCTTTTGCCTAGGTAGTCTCTACACATAGCCCATAAAAATTAGGAACTGGAAAAAGGCCTGCAAGGAATTCTTGGCAACATTTTCGAAAAAGATGATTTCATGGGAGCAGCGATCATGAACCTGAAGACAGCAGGGCCTCATGTCCCAGGCAGAGGGAGAAGCCTTCCCGTAACTCAGAAGTCTTGTTCCTTCCCCAGTGCTGAACAAAACCAGAAAATCCTCCACACATCCAGGACAACAAGCATTCTCCTATTTCATGGTTTGACCTTCTGGAGCTACCTGGAGGAAAGCAGCCCCGTTGCCAGCACCGCTGCCCCTGCCCTGGCGGGAGGGCACCCCCCACCATTTGAACACACCCGCAGCCCCACCAAACCCACTCGCACCCGCTCTCTCGCCCGATCGCTTCTCGCCTCCATTGCTTCCGCTCCTCTTTCACCTCTTTCTTTGACGTCTTTTTTTTCCCACATGTTGGACTGCAATTGGCTGACAGAGCCATCAGTGAAATCGATGCCCGCCCTCCTCCTCCTGAAAGCCAATAGGAGAGCTGCACTGGGGCAATGCCATGGCAACATTGGGCCCTCCTGCCCTGGCAGCCAGCTCCGCCCCCTCCCCCGCGGTCGGGCGCCATGTTGTGGGCGGCAGCACGGGGCGTGGCAGGACCTGGGGGCAGCGCGGCGCCATGTGGGCAGGCAGTGCGGGGCCCCGGGCACGGCCACTGCCCTGGCATGGCTGGGCTGTGTGGCAGGGTCCCCGCGGGGCTGCTGGCTACCCTGTGCCCTGGGGGCCGTGCAGGGCATGGGGGGGCAGTGCTGGGGTGTGTGCTGGTGGCAGCCGTGGTGCCGCTGTGGGGGCCCTGGGGCTGGCCGGGGTGCCAGAGCCCGCGGGCAGCATCCTGCTGCCCCCAGGGCAGGGCAGGGTAGGGCAGTGTCCTCTCGCCCATCCTGCCCCATCAGGACCCTCAGGCAGAGCTCTCGCGGCAGCCCCCAGCCCTGACCAGCCACCCCCACAGCCTGGGATCCAACAGCAGTTTTTGCAGTTAACAGTCTCTGTGCGACACCTCAGGAAGGAGCTCCTGAAGCCCTTACCCTTGTTGGAGAGCCGCAGGAGCGTTGGGAACAAGGAACAGCAGTGCGCGCTGATAGTATCCGTCCAGCAGTCCTCCATCTCGCTTGCCCCCTTGTCCTCGTTTCACCTCTCCAGCCAGGGAGGAAGGACACTCTTCCCATCTCATCACCCAAAACACCTCTCCAACATGCCCCTGCTCACATGCTTCCTGGCTGGAAGGAGTCTCTCCAGTATTGCTGCCCTCCATCCCAAGAGGGGCATCAGGAAAAGACCCTCCTTCCCCCAGGTGCTGCTTGTCATGGAAGAAACAGCTTTGCCAGAGAGGGGGTAAAATCCACCTGTATTTGGAGATGTTTACTGGTGGGACTCCTGGCCTTCGTTCCCCATCTTTCGATTCATTTCTACTTTCTTCCTCCCATTCTCCCACAGAAATTTATTTGACTCTGTGAGGTGTGTCATGAACCCGTGTCATGAGCAATCAGAGCAGGCTGTATCCAGCCCCATGGCAACTGGCTTTTCCAGGCCTTTGCTGTGAGCTCTCTCACACACATATACTCTTTCAGTGGACTTCCCAGGCTGCCCAGATTATTTGCATGTTGTTTCCCTGGATTCAGTTCTTTCTCCACAGGTCTGGTCTATTATGCAAAGGAAAAATTAGAGTGCATTGTAGACTGAGTAGCAACCAGAAGAAATATCCCTGAAAAGCACAGAAGGCATCAAGTAGTTTATAGTCACTTGCAGGACATTCGGTCCTAATCTTTTCTCTTTCAAACCAAACTCAGGCTTCATCCCACAGCCGCTGGAGCCAATAGAAAAGTGTCCCCCCCCCCCACCCCTCATTGGTGTGCTTGAGTGTTTGTTCTAATGCTTTAATTAAAAAGTTAGACTTTCAAAAGCACATTCTGTCACTAAAAAAGCATAATCCTAGCCATGCTATTAGAGGTAGAGTAAATCAGAAGTTGCCTGGAGCTCCCACCCTTGAGCAAGTCTGGGTACATCTGGCTCCAGCCCCTTGGCAGCAGGCTGAAATGCCACATTTCGGGCTGTTTTCAAATGTTTGCAGTACCTGGGCACTCCGTTGCTCATACCTCTCTCTCCAAGATTGGTAGTCTGCCAATTCTACCCTTTCTTTATCTTCTCTTTCTTCAAGGCTGCCAGGATATTTCATCTGTCCCTCTGCACTCGCCCTGCTGCCTGCACTCTTGCTGATACAACCCAAAATAAGGGTGGTGGTCTTTGCTACAAGAGCACCCTGAGGACTTCTTGTCAACTTGATGTCCACCAGGACCCTGCAGGCCTTTTCCTGCAAAGCTGCTTTCCATCCAGTCAGTCCCACCTTGTCCTGCTGCATGGAGTTATTTCATCCCAGGGACAGGACTTGATTGACCTTCCTGTGTTCCTCTCAGCCCGCATCACAGCCTGTCACTGCCCCTCTGCTTAGCAGCCCTGCCCTCCAGCATATCAGCTACTCACCCCAATTTGGCATCGTCCATGAACTGGCTGAGAGTGCACTCCATCCCATCATCTAAATCATTCATAAAGACAAACACCATTGGCTCCAGTATCGACCTCTGAAGAACAGCATTGGTAACCATTAGTCAGGTGGAGTTTGGACCACTGTTCTCCACCCTTTCAGCCAGGCGGCCTCCAGCTCATTTCCCCCACCTCCATTGCCTACTCCTCCATTCCACATCTCCCCAGTATGGCTACAAAGGAGTTATGGAAGAGCATGCCAAAGGCCTTCTGAAATTCAAGGTATACAGCATGCACTGCTCTCCTCTTGTCCACACAGCCAGTCACCCCATCACAGAAAGCAATCGTGTTGATCAGGCACCATTTGCCCCTGAGGATTTCATGCTGGCTGTTCCCAATCCCTTCATGTGGCTGGAACTAGCTTCCAGGAAGATTTGCTTCCTAGGGACAGGGGTGACGCTGACCAGCCTGTCATTTCCCACATCCTCTTTCTTCTCCTTCTTGAAGATGGATGTAGTGCTTGGGAGGGGGATGGAGAGTGTCAGGGGCCAGGAAGTGGCTGTGGGGCTGTGCCAGTTTCTGCTGCACCGCTGGTCCCTGCAGTGTGGGGAGAGGAGATGGGAGATGGGGCAGCACAGGGGTGGCAGCAGGTCAGCAGGGGCAGGGGGAATTGGGGGCTGCAGCGAGGGGTTGTGGCCAGCATTTCTGCAGCGCAGTGGCTGTCGCATTCATCTCACATGCAAAAGTCTCACGCTGACCCCAGGCAGAAACAGGCTATATCCCTGGTGCCCGTGCCACCCTCCCAGCAGGATGGTGACATATGAGGAGGGCACCCCATGGTACTCAGGGCAGCTCCCCAAGGCTGTCACAGCTTTGCCTGAGGGACCTCTTGGTCCTCGGCCTCTGCTCTGCCATGCCTGGAACAGGGACAAGAGCTCGTTGGGCAGGGCTGGGAGAGCTCCCCTGGGATTTTCGCTTTTGCAGAGGAGCAGTAAGGAGCATCATGGCTCCCATGTGTGTCCCGTCCCTGTGCCCACTCAGCCTTCCTGCCCCACATACAGCCCCATGGCCTGACTGTGCAGGCACCGCATAGGACAAGGTGCATTCTGGGTTGGGGAAACTTCCCCCCAATGCGGTCCCCATGATGGGGCCCTCTGTGCCCCATCCCTCCACAGCCCTCCTGCTTTGGCAGCCTCCCCCAGCACCCAGCCCCTGCCCAGCCCTGGCTGCGTCCCACTCAGGGGTTAGCACACTGCCATCCCCAGGGTCTGCCAGGGTCTCAGCCAGGAGAGAGGCCAAGCAAGGCTGGCCATTCCTCTCAATACAGCACTGAGCCCAGCAGGATGGAGCTGGCCATGCAGCAAGATGCACCCCGAAACCTGGGGTGCACCACCAGGGCTAGAAACAGATGATGTGAGAGGCTGGTGTGTGACAAAAGCCCGGGGGAGCCTTCCTGGTTGGCCCATGCAACCAAAGGCACAGACTGGCCTCCTCTCTTCTGTGCCTGGCATGTCTTGGTTTCCCTCCACAGGACCTGGTTCTGCACCACAAACCCACCAGTGCATGTCCTCACCCTGCCTCTTCATATAGATTAGCTAACACTGGTGTTTTCCTCTCTGGGGCCCTTTTCAGCTCAGCCCAGCCCAGCCCAGCCCCTCCTCGACTCTCCCCACCTCCCCTGCTCTCTCCCCAGCCCACCCAGCACAGCAGCCCAGGGTAGGGGGTGGCCCCGCAGCAGTGCCCAATGCAGGGTGCTGCAGAGCTCTGGGCACTCACACCATAACCCAAGCCCCACTGTGGACACAGCAGCTCCGGGTGGCAGGGGTGTGTGTAAGCTGCCCCATCAGCATCCAAGCTGGAACTGGCCCCCGTGGCACAAGAACCCAGAGGACAGTGACACTCCGTGTCCCTTGTTCTTGTGTCCAGGAGATTCCCTACCCCCAGACTGCCTGCAGCCCCCCATGCCAGCCCCTCTCTCCAGGACAGCATATGAGTCCCTGCCCTGGGGCTCCCCAGGCAGCTCCTGTTGCCCCAAGGATGCAGCAGCCTGTCCTTAGTTGATGTACATAGAAACAGATTTCTTTTTCTCATTTCTTCCTCTTTCCAAGCACACAATTGCTCCTTTTCTCTTCTCCAGGGATGTCCCTGCTCCCCGGAGAGCCTTTCCCCAAATGAGTGCATCAGTGCTGGCCTACTCAGCCGTTTCTAGACCCCCTTCTGTGCTCCCTGCAGGGTCTCGAGCTGGTGGTGCTGCTCTGCAGAGTGAGTGGGCTGTGGTTGTCACGCTGTCATGCTATGAAGGTTCGATAGCAACGACTGAGACAGTAATATAATAATAATAAAAAAGATGTTTATTTCCTCACACAAGTTCTTGGATTAGTAACATCCATTAAAATAATGCGATTACTAATTTAGGAAGGATAACACAAAACCATCAGTTACTAATTTAGAAAGGATAACCTGAAACCGTCGATTACTGCGTTATTAATTGGAAGGACTGCTTATCCCTACTTGAAAGCTTTCTTGTTCACTCTCCTAGTGAGAGGGCTCTCAACCTCGAGGAGTTACCTTAACCCAGCGTCCCAGGAAAAGGGGAGGGGGGGGAATACTCACGGTCCAGCCGGAGAGGATGATCAGGTCACGTTCCCGTCCCTGCTCAAACTCTCCTAGCTCCCAAGTCTCTTTTTATACGGCTGGGGCTCTGGGCAAACACTGCTTTTGCTGACTTTTGCGAGTTTCGCAGTCACAGGACTGTCTGTTTGTCTGCTTGGGGGGACCCTGCTGGCGAGGCAAGACCACAACACCTCCGTATTGTTTCTTCCCTCCCCGGGGGTCCGTGCAGATTCCAGGTGGCAGACTTCACTTCTCCAGTCTTGTTAATCATTCCGCAGCCTTGCGCATATCAGTCCTTGCGCATATCGGTTGGTAGACTTCTTTAGTCCTGTTAAGTCCTCTGTTCAGCAGCTTTGTGCACGTCAGCTCTTGTGCTATCAGTTCTTCTGCATATCAATTGACAAACTTCAGTCCTGTTAACTCTTCACTCGCCCGTCAGTCCACCCCGTGACCAGAGTCACAGCCGTACACCCCCCCCTTTTTTACCCCTCAAGGACAATCATGGGTTTGATCTTGTTGTTGCAAAGGCAAGTAGCCTGTTTTTAAAGCATTTACCTTAGCAAAGATTGTGCGTAATATTAAAGCTTTCAAGCAGACAAAAGCAATACATATAATGATTATCATGAGTACAATTATTATGACAGTTTGTAAGCCCGACGCGAGCCAAGCTGATACAGACAGTCCGAAATTTTGGAACAATTTTTGCAGCCAATTAAACCCGTTATCATTATGCTGTTTAATGTCCAAAGCTAGGTGTTTAAGGTTTGTGATCTCCCCTTCAATCAGGGTCGAATGGTCACTCAGATTGAAGCAGCACATGCCTTTGAATTCTTCACATCCATGGTTGTGTCGTAAAAGAAGATAGTCAACTGCCGCTCTGTTTTCTAATACACCGGCACGCAAGGCTTGCACATCTCTAAGCATTGCTGATAAGGCAGCAGAAGTGGTGTTGATAGTTTTAGCTAAAGAACATGCAATCTTTTTTATAGCTTGATAGTTCATAGCAACTCCCACCCCAGGTGTAAGGAATGCTGCAGCTGAGATTTGTGATGCTGAGAATAAGATTACTTCTGAATTACATTCAGGGTTGAGGGATGAGGCCTCCCTCCTCTTTCGTGTTTGATTCCCAGCTATTTCCTCTATCTCTTGTTTGCTTGGCATATAGATGCTCAAGCGACCTATGGTACAGGGGCCACCAGTAGCATTGGCTGGAATGTAGGAGTAAGCTTTTACCCCGCATAGCCAAAACATTCCTGTAGGGAGCACAATATGTGCATAGTTAAAGGTTACATTGGTTGTTTGATGACATTTAAGAGGAGGCCCATCTTCCGTAAAATTGTGGCACG
This sequence comes from Apteryx mantelli, assembly GCF_036417845.1. Lineage (NCBI taxonomy): Eukaryota > Metazoa > Chordata > Aves > Apterygiformes > Apterygidae > Apteryx > Apteryx mantelli. The sequence continues at coordinate 7,057,013 of NC_089997.1, forward strand.
GTCGGGTTTTGCTGGTACAATTTACCATCATAGCACACTCAACCGCAGGAAACATTCCTTTCACCTTAATTTCTATCATTGCTTTGTTATACTGTGTTGTGGCGGAACCCCATCAAGACATCTGATTAAACGTATTAGTTACTTTGAAATTTGCTAGTATTGCCTTGTTTTGCACTGTCTCTAGGGGTATAGGGAACCCAATAGTGCAAGTGGTGTAAATTTGGGCCGCCGAAGTTCCTCCTTCTAGACAAAAGTGAGTGGTATTTAGTATTTCCCTAGCTAACTTTTCCCAAATATTGACATTGCTGCCCCATGGGTTTGAGATCAATGTTGTCACCAGGGCCGTCTGGAGTAGGAACACAAGTCTCCACATGGTATCCTGTAAGAGAACACATTTAGGTTTTCCTCGAGGCAGGGTGCCTCGGAATAAGTGGTTAATAATCAGGAATTATCCACCGAGAACTGATTCGATGGGTTTTTTCTGTGGCATCAAGTGCTTCCCATGCAAGGGGTCCTCGGGGTTTAGACAATGTTAACGGGACTACTCCAATTTGTGGTAGTTTTACCATCACAGGCTGTCCTGGTTTACCACGTGCAGGATCAATGTCAGGATTATCCTTAACGATGCCCGTATCGATAGGGCAAAAGGCCTGGGTTCTGGGACTACCAAATGTTCCCCATCGATTATTAAGTAGATGCACAGCATGGTTAATGCGTAGGTCCCAACTTGCTTTTTCTACTTGAGCATATCTTTTAAGTAAGCCATTGGCCCTTTCCACCATCCCGTTTGCTTGGGGATAGTAGGGGGTGTGGAATGTCCAACTAATCCCTTCTTGTGTCGCCCAGTCCTGTACTACGCGGGCTGTAAAGTGAGTCCCATTATCGCTTTGTATTTCCTTTGGTACCGGTAATACACTGAACCATTCTTGTAATACCTTAATGGTAGTTTCTCCATTCGCAGTTCTGACAGCTGTCGCTCGGAGGAGACGGGAGACCACCTCGACTCCCACTAATATATATTTTCTCCCACTTGATGGTTTAAGAGGCCCTATATAATCAATCTGCCAGGTTTGCCATAATTGTTTTTTATTACTGATATGTAGTGGAGCTTGCTGTTCTGGATGATCCCTTTTTAATCTTAGTTGGCACTGAGGACAGGCTGTTATGATTCGTCGTGCAGTTGTTATATCTATGGGCCATCCTCGAGCTATACTTTCTTTTACTAAATCCTTTTCCCCTGAATGTCCTCGCTGTATATGTAGCCATTCTCCTATTCTGTCCCACTCTACTTCGCTTACTGTTACTCCTCTTACCCTCGACAACTTGTCAACTATCCCGTTCCATTTAGCTGCCAGACTTCCGTCTGAGCTGTGGGCTTTCACCCACCCTATTGCAATAGACCGTTTCCTTCCTTCTTCCAACAACTCTTCCCAGTCTGCTTGCTGCCATACTGGGCACCTATTTATTTGCCATTTATTACATTCCCAGAATCCTATCCAGTCTGTGGCCCCCTTGAATACTGCATATGAATCGGTATACACTGTTGTTGCTCCCTTTCTTATGGCAAGTCGGACAGCCTTGAGTTCTCCTACTTGGGCGCTGCCATCGCCTTCTTCTATTATTGTACGGCCTGTGCTTATTTCTAAGGCAACTGCTTTGTATTGCCACCCCGTGGCTATCCTATGTGAAGAGGCATCGGTGAACCATACCCCATTTAGGTCAGACTTTTCAGTGAGTGGTTCAGCTACTGCAATGGGAGATCTTGGGTAGCTTGGTACTGTTTCTGGTACAAGGCTAGTTAGGGGTAATTGGTATTTGGTTATCTTTACTGGTCCCTCCTCTATTTCCAGGCTATCTTGGATTCCTGATAGATATGCATACCATTTACGAACTGTTTGTCTCTGGGCTATACCTTCAGGGGGTGGTGTTCCTCGTTTCACAGCATCTAAAATGTGGAAGGGCCCTCTTAAGATTACTTTCTGTTGGGTCGCTATTTTTTCGGTGGCCTTCACAGCCCTTACCATGGCTAAGATTCCTTTTTCCCATTCACTATATCTTTGTTCTGCCTCCTTGAAAGCAGTGGATTCAAATAAAATTGGCCGTTTAGGTTCACTTGTTGGTGATTGGAAGATGGCACAATAAGTTGCATGTGTGCTAAACCCCCACTCTACATCAAGAGGGTTCCTGGGATGCACGGGACCTAGTCTTTGATACTGATTCATTGCTTGCATTATTTGCATTAATGCTTGTTCATGGGTGTTGTCCCATTCCCATTTGCTATTCTTTCGCATAAGGTTATAAAGAGGTCTGGCGATTATCGAGAATCCTGGGACATGCTTTCTCCAATATCCCAACGTACCCATAATTTGTTGCAACTCCTTTTTACAAGTTGGGTTTTTGGATTTTTCTAAAGTCTCGAGCACCTTTTCAGGGATTGCTTCTGCTCCTGCTATCCATTTGGCACCTAGGAAGGTCACTGTTTGGGCAGGTCCTTGACATTTCTCTTGTGGTATCTTTAGCCCTATCTCAGTCAGTTTTTCCCAAATTAAGTGGGCTTCTTGTCGCACTGCCTCCTTTTCAGGTCCCCCTATTAGTATATCATCTATATATTGATAGACTTTTACTCCAGGGGTTGTACCAAGCGAATCTAAGACTTTTGCTAATGCATTATGAGCGATGGTGGGGGAGTGTTTGTATCCCTGGGGCAGCCGAGTGAAGGTATATTGAATGCCTTCCCAGGTGAAAGCAAATTTGTCTTTATCTTCTTTTATTAGCGGGACCATGAAGAACATATCTTTTACGTCTAGTGTGGCCATCCAGGGGTGGGCTGCAGTCCTAAGCTGACTCACCAGTTCTGCTATATTGGGGACCGCAGCCGTGAGGGGAGCAGTATTAGCATTCAATCGGCGATAATCTACTGTTAATCGCCATTCTCCATTTGGTTTTTTGACAGGCCACACCGGGGAGTTATAGGGGGAGTGGGTGCGTTCTATAATCCCTTGCTCTTCTAGGTCTCTAATGACTTTGCTTATCCCGGATCGTGCAGCAGATGCTAAAGGGTATTGTTTAACATTAGTTATTTTACTAGGCGGCAGCGCGGGGGAGGTTTGCAAAAGCTTGATGTTAGCTGTTCCAAAGCTCCACCGGGTACCGTTTGGGAGTATCCAGTTTCTTCCTCGTAAAACATCAAACCCTAAAATGTTGTCATTTCCCTTTGGGTTTATTACTACCTCAAATTTGGTAAGACGTTTGTCTCCCGGGAGCCAGGCACAAAGTTTTGCCAAAGGACAAGATTCAGCAATTCCTGTAACTCCCTTTATAAAAATTGATCGTCTAGATGGTTTGATATTTAACCTATTGGCTGTCTGTTTGTCCAAAACACTTATCTGTGCACCAGTATCAATTAAAAAAGAAACTTTGTGTTTTCTAGGTCCTACTGGAATCACAATCCGGGGTTCTAAACTTTCAGGCCGCTGCGCTATTGATAGTACTCGGGTCGGTTGGCCTGATTTTCGACCAGCGCTACCTAGTTTTTTAGATCATGCAACTCTTCTCGTAACTCTGAGAAAGGGTTACTAGGTTTAGATTCTTGTTTACTATCTTGTGAGCCAGGTGGGGCGGATGGCAGAGTCACCCCTTTCGCTTGTTCCAGCTTGCTCACTATCTGTTCTATGTCCTCTGTTTTCTGATTATGTAGCATGGATCGTGGGACACCTAATGCCAGGGCATGCCGCCACAGTCTATTTCTTTTCTCCCTGTCTTCTTGTTTAGTTCCCATTTCCTTGTTGTGCCGCCTGGGGGGGGAATGTCCTCTCCTCGGGGCATATGAGGCAGTAGCCTGTCTAATGCGCTTTTCCCGTGGTTTGGTATCCATCCCCATCTCTTGCGCAGTTCGATGCACTTCTAACAAGGTATCCGCCCATGTCGGTATTGGCATGGGGGGGGCATTGAGTTTATGATGATTGTGTGCCTCTGCAGCTACAATGCGATCTCGTATTGCTTGTAGCTTCAGCTTTAACACTGTAGGCAATCCCCGTATTAAAGGCGTTAGGCTGTTTGGGCTTACCGGGGCTTGCATGGGGACGTCATAGGCTCCCCTTTCATATATCTGCTGTACGCAAGCCGCCTTTTGTATGGCTTCTGTAAGCTCACTGTGGGTATTTATACCTATTCTCAAAGGTTCTCCTCTGTTCCTCGGGTCTTGTCCTCCTGCCCAGTAGGCTACTCGGGAGGTGAGGGAGCAATTCCCAACTCTACCCGTCAGGAAAACTCCTGGTCCCCAATATCCTGATGCCTCCTCTTCACTTAGTATTATGCGATCACCTCCTGTTAAGGATACCCGCCACAAATACTCAGTTTCTGTTTCTGTAGGTTGCCTGCAGTATTTCTCTTGCAGTTTTCCCATCTCGTCTCCTGAGTAAGGGGTAGTTCTAACTGTGGTTCTAGCATTACCCCCATGGGGTCCTGTTGCGGTTTCGGTTTTTACAACTGGCCGCACATCCAGAGGTGAGGGTTCTGGAGGGTACAAATCACCATCGTCCTCTGAACTACTGCTGTTTCCCCATATATCTCCGTCCCAATCGTCCGGGTCCTCCACCAACATTTTTCTAATCTGAGCTGCTGTGGGGGGCTTCCTTGCTGTTGAAAGGATGAGTTCTAACTTGTTTTGTAATTTCTGATTTCGCTCTTTCTCTAATTTCAATTTTCTTTCAAGATCTACACACTCCTGCACCTTTTCTTGTAACTGTTCCTTAGTTTTTTGATGGGTCCGATTGGCTTGTTGGGCCACCAGTAAACAGGCCCCTAAGATGGCACATATACCGCCTTTTCCTTTCCCATCTCTTTGGTTACCTCTGACTTCCTCTATCCTACACACGACAGAGGCTTCATTTTCCCAATTATCATTTGCCCAGTCAATCCCAGGGCTTGAGGGTCCGCTTCCGTGCCTTCTCAATAACTCACGCAGCGACATAGTTCAAAAATATTTCTATCTGGTTACCCCAGCTTATGTATCCACTAAGTCTGTGTCCTATCCTATCCTTATCCTATCCTGCCGACTACGCCAAAAACTGTCACGCTGTCATGCTATGAAGGTTCGATAGCAACGACTGAGACAGTAATATAATAATAATAAAAAAGATGTTTATTTCCTCACACAAGTTCTTGGATTAGTAACATCCATTAAAATAATGCGATTACTAATTTAGGAAGGATAACACAAAACCATCAGTTACTAATTTAGAAAGGATAACCTGAAACCGTCGATTACTGCGTTATTAATTGGAAGGACTGCTTATCCCTACTTGAAAGCTTTCTTGTTCACTCTCCTAGTGAGAGGGCTCTCAACCTCGAGGAGTTACCTTAACCCAGCGTCCCAGGAAAAGGGGAGGGGGGGGAATACTCACGGTCCAGCCGGAGAGGATGATCAGGTCACGTTCCCGTCCCTGCTCAAACTCTCCTAGCTCCCAAGTCTCTTTTTATATGGCTGGGGCTCTGGGCAAACACTGCTTTTGCTGACTTTTGCGAGTTTCGCAGTCACAGGACTGTCTGTTTGTCTGCTTGGGGGGACCCTGCTGGCGAGGCAAGACCACAACACCTCCGTATTGTTTCTTCCCTCCCCGGGGGTCCGTGCAGATTCCAGGTGGCAGACTTCACTTCTCCAGTCTTGTTAATCATTCCGCAGCCTTGCGCATATCAGTCCTTGCGCATATCGGTTGGTAGACTTCTTTAGTCCTGTTAAGTCCTCTGTTCAGCAGCTTTGTGCACGTCAGCTCTTGTGCTATCAGTTCTTCTGCATATCAATTGACAAACTTCAGTCCTGTTAACTCTTCACTCGCCCGTCAGTGGTGCCCTGGGACCATGGGGTGATGCTGCACTGGCCATGGTGGGCAGGGCAGGAAGCAGACCCAGATGGACAGGCATCACTGCACCTGAAAACCCCCTACCAAGGGGTCTGTGGCCAAAAGTGATGCTCTGAGCAATCACAGGGCATTTCAAATGGCTCAGGCTGTGTTCAGGTGTGTCCCTAGACCCAACCTGTGGTTTTTCATTGAAGGTGACATGGACCACTCTGCAGGCATCCTTCCCTGTGCCTGCAGGGTCTGCACTGTGGGTATCTGTCACCAGCCCTGTCATATGGGAGACAGTCCCAGGCAGATACCACATGATCATTCACCACTGTCAGGAGCACTGGGAACCCACAAGTGAGAGCTGAATCCAGCCCTCATGCCCTAAAACATCACCCCATGAGCTCATTGCCTTGAGCCCATGGAGAGTCCCAGAAAAGCAACAGGCCCTTTCCAGCTGAAAGTCCTTGAGCGCATTCTTGGCTCCAGCTTTGGAAGAAGAAACCAACCCTCAAGCACTGCACTGAGGAAATCCACTTTTATTACAGAAAGGCCAGCTCTGACACAGTGATAGACAAATTCAAAGAAGGCCTCTGGGTCAGACCAACTGGATTTGTGCCTCTGGAGAAGTGGGATGAAATCAAACACTTCTGCACAAACATTATTATCACAGTGAGAATGCCCAAAGCACAGGAGTTGTCTAAGATGAATTAGAAATCACTTGTGAAGAGGGATGGGCACCTCATTGCAGCTGAACTAGTACCAGCTGAATCAATTTCTTCAGTGCCTCCTTGAGCTCCTTGTTCCTCATGCTGTAGATGAGAGGGTTCACTGCTGGAGGCACCACCGCATACAAAACGGCCAGCGCCAGATCCAGAAGTGCAGAGGAGGCAGAGTGGGGCTTCAGGTAGGCAAAAAATGAGGTGCTGAGAAACAGGGAGACCACGGCCAGGTGAGGGAGGCACATGGAGAAGGCTTTGTGCCTGCCCTGCTCAGAGGGGATCCTCAGCACAGCTGTGAAGATCTGCACATAGGACAGCACAATGAAAACAAAACACCCAAAAACTAAACAAATACCAACCACAAGAACCCCAGCTTCCCTGAGGTAGGAGTCTGAGCAGGAGAGCTTGAGGATCTGGGGAATTTCACAGAAGAACTGCTCCACGACATTGCCTTGGCAGAGTGGTATTGAAAATGTATTTGCAGTGTGCAGGCCAGCATAGAGAAAACCACTGGCCCAGGCAGCTGCTGCCATTTTGACACAAGCTCTGCTGCCCATGAGGGTCCCATAGTGCAGGGGTTTGCAGATGGCAACAAAGCGGTCATAGGCCATGACTGTGAGAAGAGAATACTCAGCTGAAATGAAAAAGACAAACAAAAATATCTGGGCAGCACACCCAGAGTAGGAAATGGCCCTGGTGTTCCAGAGGGAATTGGCCATGGATTTGGGAACAGTGGTGGAGATGGTGCCAAGGTCGAGGAGGGAGAGATTGAGGAGGAAGAAGTACATGGGTGTGTGGAGGCGGTGGTCACAGGCTACAGCTGTGATGATGAGAAGGTTGCCCAGGAGGGCAGCCAGGTAGATGCCCAGGAAGAGGGAGAAGTGCAAGAGCTGCAGCTCCTGTGTGTCCGCAAATGCCAAGAGGAGGAATTCATTGAGGAAGCTGCTGTTGGACATTTGCTCTTGGTTCGGGGCACTGTCCAAGGAGGAAAAGGCATTGACAAGTTAGGACAGGCTTCTCTGAGCAAAACCCATTCCACTTCTTGTAGTATCCCCCACATTTCCTTTCTCCTTTACATTTGTTCCACTCCCTTTCCTGACCTCTGGCTTGTGCTGGCTGAGTGTGCCGTGCAGAGCAGGGGCTTCTGCCCTCAGTCCTGCTCTGTTGGGGTGTGCAAATGGAGGTGTCAAACTGCCCTGTGTATTCGGTGGGGATACCTGGGGATGGGCACCGTGAACCGAGCGAAGGGGATTTGGTCCAGTGACCCAGTGGGAATATTCTCTGTTTACTATTGTGAGAGACAAATGCAGCACTCATGCCAGCTGTGTTTGAAAGAGAAGATCCTTGTCAGGGACTCATGTCCCCCAGCCTTGCCCTCTTGAACAGAGGTGTCTATATCTGAATCAGTCACACCAGCTCCCACTCCAGCAAGTGAAAGAAACAGTGCAGTGAAGGCGGGGCTGACCTGTCCCTTCCTAGACATCTCTGTCCCACTGAGATGGACCCTCTCCTCACATCAGTTTACTGTCTTCACTGCTGCTTCAGGCAATGTAGTGGGAGTGCGAAGTTACTGCCTTAACTGCAGCTGAAGCCCCTCCTTAACTCCAGAGAGCAAGAACCAGACCAGCATGGAGAGGAGGAGAAATGAAGAGCAATTCTATGACCCTTCTACCAAGTGGAAGTAAGGAGTAACAGACAGATGAGCACTCAGGAAAGCCTTCACCTCACCCAGCTGTGCACACCACCTCCTAGACAGCAACATCTCAGCACAGTCACTCTCAGTCCCTTTGTCCTGCAGAGGGAAATGGGCACATCGCAGGAGAGATGCACCCCCTCTTCTACCAAGGAGGGGGCTCATGGCCTGGACCCCATGGCCTTGAGGGCAGAGGCTCTGCTGGGTGGGAGAGGAGACATGGGGCTTTGCTTAGAGGAAGATGTCTGCGTTGCAGGGACTGACTGGCAGTGTTCCAAGTTTTCCCTCCCACAGCATTTATGCTTCTATTTTCCTCCCATTCCCTGATCGTATCTCCACTGCCCGGAGCTTTTCCTGCTGGCAGCTGTTTCTCTGTCCCATGTCTTTTCCCTGTCAGTGCTCACAGACCCCATCCCACCCTCTGAGCACTCAGTCTGCCCTACAGAAGTCTCTCGGCAGCAGGGCACTGTCCAGGGTCATCTCCATGTTTGCAGGTGGTAAGGAGAAGGTCAGACAAATGCTGATGAGGCCAGAGAAGATGATGATGGTGGTGCTTTTTGTAGTCAGAGGAGTGGGGAAAGGGCTTTCCGAGGTTCCTCACAGACCTCCTGATCTCTCAGTATAAAGGACTAAGAGTGTCAGTCTCTTGTCCAAATCTGACAGCTCCTTTTCCACAACCTCCCTCCCCCCCAGAAACAGCAGGAAACTGAAAACAGACATTCAGGAAAGCTCCTAATCTTTGAGGTAAACACTGCCTTGGCTGTCCTCTTGAAAAGGCTCCTTCAGAAAATGTTCTGGGGGTGAGCTAGAGCTGTGGGCAGCCCTGACCCACACGGCACCCTCTAAACTGGAAAACGAACCTGCCCTGCCAGGGGTCGCTCCTTCCACCCAGAGCTTCTCCCTGCAGCGCTGTGGGAAGGTCTCCAGGCAGGCTAAGTGCTGACCCTCGCAGGAGGCAGAGTCTCTGCCCCAGGCACACAGCACCCTGGGGTGCAGGGACACTGCTCTGAATTACAGTCCGTGCAGACCTGGCTGCACTCCTTGGATTCACAACCCTCCACCATCCCTGGGAGAAGGTAGCCGTGATGCCCTGTCCCTCTGATGGTGTGGCTGGGAATCCTTGCTCTAAAGCATGACTGCTCCACAGAGGAGAAGCTGGGAGAGCCATTCTGACAGATCCTGTCAGCTGTAGGAGATGCCAGCTTCAGAAAAACTCTCCAGGAACTGCAGCAGTGTTGCCCTGCAGCCAGAGACTTACTGTGTGAAGGGCTGTGAAGATTTCTCCCTGCAGTGAGCTCTCAGCTGTCTTCCCATTCCTGACTGTCTTTAACTTCTGAGTGCCTCATCTCATCCTGGAGCCTGCAGGCAGTGCCCTGAGTCTTGCTGCTCCTTTAAGAGGAGCTGCTCCTGGACAGAGCTGTGTCTGTGCAGCATCTGCCAGGTTGCCATGGGCTCCTGCAGTCCCAGGAGCCAGGCCCAGCTCAGGAACACATGCCCAGCTGAAGACATGACATATTCTGTCCCCTGTGAAGCCTTGAGATGTTTCCAGGGCTCCAGGGCTGACAGTTCCTGAAAGGCTGCAGGGTCACCCCTGGAAAATATATGCTGAAGTAGTCTAAAATGATCACCAATGGTGATCTCTAAACAGTGGAGAGAGACTGATCCCAGCATTGCAGTTGGTCTCATCAGAGGATAGTTATCTAAGACAGGTGGAAATGTCCCACTTTGGAAAGGCCCTTTTCCCATCTCATAAGAAGACAGGACACCTGCACAGGGATGAGAAGGGAGTTCATTTATTCGTGCTTCAAGGACTTATTTAGAGGACTTAATCAATATATCTATTGCCCATTGAGAATCCCCTGGGACAGTGTGGGATTCAGTTCCCTCCCATGCACTCCACAAGCTCACAGGAGGTTTCCCCTTGCCCAAGTTTTGGGGTGCACACAGTGGGTGTCTGTATACGAGCTCCTTGTCTAAGCTCTCACTGTAATCAATGGAGATGGAGGGAGGGAGTCAGCTCTACACGCTCACACCCCCTTGGACTTCTGAAGGGGCAGAGGTGGTCCAACACATGTGCAATTGTCTTCTTCCTCTAATGGAACAACTAGGAGACCCACATCCTTCTAGAGCATCAGCTGGGGACCAGGTGGAGAATCTCCGTGGTCATCTGAAAGGACACTTGATGCCTGCTACCCCCAGAGCTCTACTCACTAAGGAGCTCAGACCTATGCAAATCCAGACACTGCAAATAGCTTATGTAATTCAGTGCAGACACTTGATTTCATGCAATGACAATAGGCCTGCAGGGCCATGTCACATGCATGGGGTGTCTGACACAACCACCATGTTTCTAACAGATACAGCATGGGGCCAACAAGAAAATCATGCCCTTTTGGAGTGGCTGGTGAACAAACACCCCAGGGCATCTCAGATTTCCTACCTGTTCCCAAACAAGGGATTCCCACCACTTCCTTTAGGCAAAGTTTATCCCATCTACATCTGAGCATGCTGCCAAGATGGAAGGCACATCACACCAAGGTCTCCACACATATGCCTACACTTTCAAACCCCACTAGCTCTCCTCTCCCGAAACCTTTGTTCACCCACAGCGTGGCAGGATCACAGGCTGTTCAGGCCCAGGGACTTTCTCAGGGGCAACTTGTCCTTCCTGGATATCTGGTCACCTCCATCACAGGCGCTAAGGTGCTGCAGAGTCAGCTCAGGAGCCAGACACCTCTCCTGCCATAGCTGCATGGCCCAGCTCTGTTTCTCTGGCCTTGGATACTGCAGGGCCTCTGTTGCCCGGGGGAGCTGTGCCATTTCCATCCCTGGATGTTTTCAAGACTGGATCAAGCCCTCAGCAACGTGGCCTCACCCCAAAGCTGACCCTGCAGGGAGCACAAGGTTGGGCTGGAGGCCACATGAAGTCCCATCCAGCCTCAAACATTATTGCATTCCTTCCACCAAGGGTCTTCTCTCTTTGATGGTAGGGAAAGCACTCAGTTCTCCTGACTATGGAAGTAAGTCAGACGCACGTATGATCAGATCAAGTAGCTTTCCTGTTCTGCTTCAGTCAGAGACATGCAGATGCAGGGCTGCTTCACAGGTGCCCTGAACAGCCCTGATCACTCCTTTGCTTCACCTTTTATTCTCTTTTTCTCTCCCTTACCCCTTCCAAGTTCTACTCTCTTACTGTCCTCATACCCTTCCAGACAAACAGCGCACCTCTCTTCACCCTTTCCCCATAGGCCCTGGTTGTGCTTGCTTTGTACCCTCACTTGGCATTTCTGAGATGGTTGCCATGGTAATTCCTACCTAGGTCTGCAATTCCATTCAACTAGTACCTCCTAGTTCCATTAAACTAGTCCTTGAAGTGACCTGCAATACCTCATGCTGTTGTCTTGTTAGAGGCACCACAAGTCCGGGTGAGCCATCTACACACACACATTAACAGCTGACACAAGGAGCTTCAGTCTGGGGACCTTGAGAAACTAAGGGATTCAGCCAACAGAAACCTCATGAAGTTTTACAAAGAGAAGTGGCAAGTCCTGCCCATGGGGAAGAATAACCCTGTGCATCAGGACAGGTTGGGATCCGAACATCTAAAGAGTGGCCTCAGGAGAAGTGCCTGGGTGTTACAAGGGATGCCATATGAGCCAGTGGTGCACACTCACTGCAAATAAGGCCAGATGCCTACAGGGTTCCATTAGGAGGAAGGTGGCCACCCAGACAAGGGTGAGTTATTATCCCCCTCAACTCAGCACTAGTGTGTCCTATTTGGGGGCTGCCAGGAGCTTTTCTTGGTACTGGGAAGCAGTATGAAAAAAAGAAGCAGCCCCAGCCTGCAGCTTGAGAACTTCAGACAGGACATTAGGATGAAGATATATCACTTGAAGGGTAGTGCTGTGGTGGAGCAGGCCACCCAGAGGGAGTCTGTGATCAGCCCTTGGCTTTGTGTTTCAAGGAATAGCCAGTGAGGATGGAGAGACATCAGTGAAGGGAGGGAGATCTCGGGGTGAGAGCAAGGTGGCGAAACAGGTTGGGTGTCTACAGTCTGCAGGGACACAGGCGCAGGTGTGGGAAAGCATAGGATGGCCTGTGGTGAAGATGGCCAAGGGCGCTGCCAAGGCTGAAGGGCCCCGACAGAACTGAGGTCTTTGTCCTCTTGGCTATGGCTGTTGTCTCTGCCACCGAGGCCTACCAGGAGACACCAGGGCCTTGCTCCCCCTCACCCTTCAGGAGACCCTGAGAGGTGTTGTGTGTTTGTCCTGCACTCAGCATTGCACACCCTCACCCGCACACTGACCCCAGGAAGAGCCCTGAGCAATGCATGGGGGAAAGGATCTCCCTTTCCAGGTGTTCGCTGTCCATGCTTGGCCGTTTTCCTTGATCAAACACATGAAGGGATTATGTGGCATCAGAGCCACCTGCACATTGCCTTTGCCTACCTGTAACCAGGGATTACAATTTTCTGCTCTCATCAGCCCCTGGGGAGCCTTTGTTGCTAATGGCCCTCAGTGGGAACCATTAATACTCTACAAAACTTTGGGGTTTAGTTCTGACTTTGATATCTTTGATGTTTTGTTCAGTCTCCTGGCAGTAGCTGAGGTTCATGGACTCAGCACCAAATATACCATGGGACCTATTAAAAAGCAAAAAGCCCTGACAAACCAGGTCTCTCCCTATAACTTTCTTCAAGTCTTGTGTGGCTAATTGGAGAGGTTTCTGGCGTGTAGCTGAAAGGTGGAGGCATCAATAATACACACGTATTTCTGCTTTTAAAGGGTTTTATTATTATTATTATTATTATTATCATTCAGCTTTCAGAATAAGTGAAGGCAACATTCTCCAACTGATATCAATCCAGCGTGTCTCCTAATGAAGTCTGGACATGTAGGAAAAGCAGTGTCCCAGAGGTCAGGCACTCTATGGACAATCTTCCTCCCCATCTCCCCAACCCTGCTGTTTCTCTCATCAGCCACCTGGGCCTTACATCACTCTGGTTAATAGCTACCCTTATTCCACTGAAGTCTGCAACTGAATGCTATAGTTCCTATGCCCCAATTCCCACCTGCTGTACTTAGACAACTAGCTGCAAACAGACACAGAAGGATTTTCTTTTAATTGCAAAGAAACAAAAAATAAAGCCTGATATAGTTTCATAAAAAAGAATTACCCTCTTTGACTGTGTGCTAAGTCCAAGCTGCCTCCAATGAGGACTACTTTCCACAAGGGATTGTCTTACTGGAAATCTTTCTGATAGATAGGAAAGGCTAGATGTAAGCAGAATTTAGGACTTGGCTAAAGGGACACACTACTGAAAGACAGAGCAAACTTTAAGCTCCCTGAAGCGCAAACCGACAGCTCATGGGAATGAACAAAGAGTTAGGGGAGGAGTCACAATGTTACAATGTTACAGTGTCCAGATACTGCTGTAAAGGTGATGTTAGACTTTGTCAATTTAATCAGCACATGTGGAAATGGGAGAGAGAGATGTACAGCTCCTGGGGTCCTGGGCTGTGCCAGGGGCTGTGCTACTCTTGGAGATCTTGGACCAGGCTGTGTTTCTGTAGAAAAGTCTGGAAAACCTTTGATGCAAGCCCCTAGAGAAGAGGGATTCTCCTGGGCACTCAGAGCAACCCAGGCAGGACCCAGGAATGTCAAGGGAAACCCATCCCACCCATATGAAACTCACTGCTCTTCCTGGAGACCTTTCTTGACCCTTGGGCTGGGAGCAGGAGGGGGCATGGGGGCACAGTCATGTCCCAGACTTGCCTCCATCAGGCCTTCAGCTCCACAACATGTCACAGCTTCAAGTGAGCTCTCTAAAGCAACACTTCCCATGCCCTCGGTGCTTAGAGAAGACTTCAGGTAGACACACAGGAGAGAATGGGGAGAAAGGGCAGAGCTGCCAGGGTGCAGAGCTGGGGCTCCCAGCATCATAGCTGTGGTCTCACAGGCTGAGCAAGCAAACCAACTCCTTGGTGAGGAGTGACTAGGAAGAGCAGGAAGGTCGGTTGTAGGGACGCTCTCAAGCTTCAGCAGCTGCAGAGCTGGGAGCTGGTCATCTCACACACTTCTGAGTGAGTCAAAATGCAGGTCCCGAGGCATTGCACTGCCTCATAAGCTCTGCACCGGAGCCTGGACAGCAGCACGGCAGTGTGTGGGCATGTCCTGAGAAGCCCAGAGTCATAAAATGTGGGAGATGCAGGATGTCAGGGCCGTACAGACCCCGTGAGAGCAAGGGTGCCTGTGGGGAGGAGGGCAGGGGGCTGAGGAGCGTACCCAGGGGAGAAGTACAGCCCCAAGGTGACACTGAAAAGCCCAAGGACCAAATGAGGCCCAAGGATGAGAAATGGCTTTCCCCAGGCTCAGCCAGAAGGAAAGATGGGCAAACTTCATGGGAAATGGGAAAACTTCCCCACATTTGCTACCTGGCCTCGCCCATGGCTTTGGAGGCTAGCAGGGTGTAGGGTCCTGGATAAGGGCCTCTGGATGATGTGTGTTAAGGGCACATTTGCTCTTTTCTGGCATAGCATCTCTAGCTCAAGCACTGCTGACTGAGAAACCTTGCTGAGGACTTCTAAAAGCAAAGAGCCTGCCTTGGTGCCTAAAGGAGGAAGGCTACGTCCTGTCCCATACTGTCCTACATCCTGCTTCCACAAAAAGAGTGGCCCACAGCAGAAACCACTTTTGAGGCTCACCAAAGCATCTCTGCCCATGGCCACGCTTTGTGCTGTTTCATCCCACGTGACTTTGATCTCAGCTTTGAAAAATGCCAACCCCAAACCCCAGATTCCTGCACACATCTGCCCAGTGCAGTGTCCTGTCAGTGCAGGGGCACAGAAGTGACATCTCCAGTGCCCCGTTTGAGATATTTCACTGCCTTTGACACCATCTGGAGACATTCCTGAAGGATTTATCAGAAAATTATGGAAAATAACTGCAGTGAAGGGAGGTGGCTGCTTTCCAGGACATGAGGGGAAACCTCTCTGCTCTCTCCCTGGCTGTGCCATCTCCATGGCAGTGACCTTCTGAGCCCCTGGATGACACCAGCTGAGGTCACAGTGGGATGTGTCACATCACAGAGAGGTCTCCCCGGTGTTGTGGCAGGGAGGCCTCACTTCCCTGTGAGGCCCAAGCACTCCTGGGCACTGCTCACACCCTCCCCACGGCTGCCCTTCATAGTGGCTCCATGGCAAGGAGAGGGGACAGGAGGCCACAATGGGGCCCCTCACCAACAGGCAGAGGAGCAGGGGCATGTTGGAAAGGAGTTGTGGGTGATGAGAAGGGAAGAGCATCCCTCCTTCCTGGCTGGAGAGGTGATCTGAGGGCAAGGGGGCAAGCAAGATGGAAGGTTGCTGGATGGACACCATCAGCCTGGACCACAGTTCCTTGTTCCCAACGCTCGTGTGGCTCTCCACTGAAGGTAAGGGCTTTGGAAGCTCCTTCCTGAGGTGTCGCACTGAGACTGTTAACTGCAAAAACTGCTGTGGTGGATCCCAGGCCGTGGGGGTGGCTGAACAGGGCTTGGGGCTGCTGCAAGAGCCCTGCCTGAGGGTCCCCTGTGGCTTGGGGGACAATGTGGCAGCCAAGACTCCTGGGTCCTGCAGCTGGGGTTGCCCTGAGCCCCAAGGTTTCTGTGGGTCAACTCTATCGCCTCTTGGGTGGGGGGAGGAATCTATGGCCAGGTTTCCCTGGGACTGGGTCCCCCTTTGGGATCTGGCTCTGGGAGGAAAGAGGTCCTGCATCCCACAGGCTGCGGTGTCCTGCAGCTCCCGGAGGGCTCTCAGGAGCCTGCTGGAAATGCCTTTGCTGGAAATGGATCCTTCACCTCGTAATAAAGCCAAGTCGTCTGCTTGTTTGGGAGAACCTCTGATCCTTCTCCCTGGATCCTCTTGTGCCTCCAACTTGGCACAGCATGTTTTGAGCTGAGATGCCATTACAGATGGCCACAGCCCCTGTCCTCCTGCAAATTGGGCTCAAACTTCTGCACCCAAAGATAGCATGTTTGGGAAAGCAGCTTGGAAACAGGTGGGGGACACCATCCCCACTGCAAAGGTCCTGGCTGATCACAAGGATTTTTCTCTGAGCTGGGGTGGGCAGTGCTGGGGTGAGCCCAACACAGCCATCTCCCCCAGCCCCCTCACGACCCCACACCACCACTCCCTAGCCAAGCCCCGGGGCTGCCTTAGGCAGGGGGCCGGGGCAGGAGGGGCAAGAGGACACTGCCCTGCCCTGCCCTGCCCTGGGGGCAGCAGGACACTGCCTGCAGGCTCCCGCGCCCCAGCCAGCCCCAGGGCCCCCACGCCGGCACCATGGCTGCCACCAGCACACGCCCCAGCGCTGCCACCCAGGGCGCAGGGCAGCCAGCAGCCCTGCGGGGACCCTGCCGCACAGCCCAGCCATGCCGCGGCAGCCAGCAGCCCCGGGGCCCCGCACTGCCCGCCCACACGGCGCTGCGCTGCCCCCAGGCCCCACCGCACCCCACGCTGCTGCCCACAACATGGCGCCCGACCGCAGGGGAACGGGGACGGGGCAGAGCTGGCCGCCAGGGCAGGAGGGCCCAACGTTGCCATGGCATTGCCCCAGTGCAGCCCTTCTATTGGCTGGAAGAAGGAGGAGGGCGGGGACCGATTTCATTGATGGCTCTGTCAGCCAATTGCAGTCCAACATGGGGGGAAAAAAAAGACGCGAAAGAGGAGCAGGAGCAAAGGAGGCGAGAAGGGATCAGGCGAGAGATCGGTGAAGAGTTGCTGAATTGTGGCTTTGCTGGTTTGACCAGCTGAGATGCCCTGGCCTGAGTCCTTCCACATGTCTCCAATTGTCAGGGCATAAAACAGGAGAATGCTGGTTTTCCTTGACGTGTAGAGGATTTGCTGATTTTGTTCAGCATTGGGGAAGGAACCAGACTTCTGAGTTGCGGGAAGGCTTCTCCCTCTGCCTGGGACATGAGGCCCTGCTGTCTTCAGTTTCGTAATTTCTCATCCCATGAAATCATCTTTTTCGAAAATATTGCCAGGAATTCCTTGCAGACCTTTTTCCAATTCCTAAGCTTTATGGGCTACGTGTAGGGACTACCTAGGCAAAAGTTAATCCTTTTTTGAGGTAGTAACTGGTACGTGATGGGTGTTTTGCTGCACTATGAGCATTGTGAATCCACGATGTGAATCAGGGAGGCCGTTGAGGAGCTGGCTGAGCCTTGGGGGAAGGCAGGGGGAGCTGCAGGTGGCACCAGGCACATGGTCAGGGTGTGGGTAGTGAGGTCACCACTGTCTGTGAAAGCTATGCCAGAAAATCACCATTGTCAAATCAAGTCTTTGTAAGTAGCTGATAGGCCAGCAGGAGGCACATGACTCGGTTCTTGATGATGAGGTCACTTCTGCCTGAGTAGCTGATAGGCCATCTGGAGGAAGAAGGCTTGGGTGTTGATTGTGAGGTCACTTCTGACTGATGAACTGATTGGATAGCAGGAGCTAAGTGACTGAAAAGCTGTTTCTGAGGTCATTTCTACCTGAGCGTTTGATAGGGCAGCAGCAGGTCCATGAGTGGTATCTGTGTTTTTGAGACCATTTCTGCCTGAGGAGCTGATAAGGCAGGATTTGGTTCATGGCTGGGGAACTTATAGTGAGGAAATTTCTGTCTCAGAGGCTTCTAGGCCAGTGACAGAGACGTGGCTGTGAAGGTGAGTGTGAGGTGATGTCTTTCTGAGTGCCTGCTAGGCCAGCAGCAGGCAGTTAGGCATGGGCGTTGCTTGTGAGGTCTCTTTTGTCAGAGTAGCTGGTAGGCCAGCAGTAGTTGATGGCTGGGGAAGTTATGTGGAGGAAAGTTCTGTCTCTGAAGGCCATAGGCCAGCAGCAGGCATGTGGTGGGGGTATGGACTTGTGAGGTCTCTATGTGAGCAGCTGAGAGGTGAGGAGAAGACACATGGCTTGGATGTTGGTGGTGAGGTCACTTCTGGGTTTGTTGCGTGTGCTCAGAGGAGGGATTGACCCCTGCAGAGCTCTCCAGCAATACCAAAATGCAACTAATTAATCAAGTAGAAGTTGATGTTCCACATGATCTGACACACATTTTATTCCACTCCGTCATCATGAGTTAGTACTGCTACGTTTGAAATGCAGATGATGTTCTGTGGTGAACATAGAGATGGAGTTTGCCTTTCCACTTGTTGCTAAGTAGAAGCTTGCAGCCTCGTCCCAGTCATCTAGGGAGTCCAGCTAGACTTTATAGGCTTCTAAATGAATGTAGTGCTGGTGTGAGCAGTGGTGTTAGTAATCTCTTATTGCCAGGGTGTGTGTGCTGTAGAACTTGCCCCTGCCAGAACAGCAGGGAGCTTGTGAGATTTTCCTGCCAGGTCTGACTGCTGTCTCTGTCTTTGAGGTGTCCACCTGCTTTGATGACACATTTGGAACCGTAATGCATTAGAGGTCTCTGAATTTCTGTCCACATATGCAGTCACTGGAGAATGGGTGCAAAGGCTGTTGGAGGAGACAGAAGGTATGTCACCCCCCAAAAAAAAGGTATGGTCCACATTTTCAAAGAGGTTTCTTGTTCAGAGAAGTTGAGGCACAAGCGAGAGGCAAGAGCTGACCTGGTCAGCTGCTGTGAGAGCACTTCTTCTCTGCTTCCTGGAGGTGGGAAGTGAGCAGGCCCCGGGCTGTGAGTGGCTGTTTAGAGGCAGTGCCTGTTGCAAGGCCTTGGAGGCCTAGAAGGGAATGGAAGGTTTGGAGAGTTGGGCTTTGTGTGTTGTGGGGCGCTTGCGGGTGCCCTGTGTGCCGCCATGTGTGGTGCTGTGGCCTGTGTGTCGCTGATGCAGAGGCACATGTTGGCTGCCAACTCTCTGTGAGGTGCGGGGGTAGCAGCGTGTTCCAGTGCGAGATGCCCTGTGGTGGATCAGGGTGGTGGCCCCAGTGTTTTTCTGCTCAGCCTGGGAAGAGGTGTCTGGAGAGAGCAGTGCTCTGCTCCCAGAGCCCAGCCTGCCATCACGGTGTCCTTCTGGGAAACCTGGGTGAGGACTATTGGTGACCATGTTCCCTCCTTGGAGCATCGTGGTGCGAGCCAGGGCTGCTTGCAGTCTGGTGTTTTCTGTCAGCTGAGGTTCAGGCTTGCAGTTTCTGAAGGTCTTGCTGTTTCTGTGAGTCCTTGGGATTTTACTGACTGCCCTGGAGAAAATTATCTTCTCCCTCCTTAAAGGCTTTCTGTTGAATCTGGACCCTTATTGCATCTTCCCATCTCAGACGCTAATCCATTCCGATCCCTCAGAGAGATGGGTAGTTAATCAAAGCAGTCAGAGCCATTTCTGCACTTTATGCCTACACAGACCCTTGCAGACAGGGGAGATGCCCCCTCACAAGAAGTCAGGCCTCTGAAGGCTATGGGTGGCTCTGAGACACCTGTCCTTGGTGAGCTGTGAAGGTGGCATCTTCAAAGCTGCTGGTGCCTTTGGCAAGAGTCTCCAAATAGCAGATTCCTTGAGGCTGCAATGGGGGAGACATCTGGAGGTAGCAGGGCTCCAATGCCCTGCTCAAGGCAGGTGCCAGTAGAGGAGGTATCTTGGGGCCTTTTCCAGTGAAGTTTTGATTCTCTCCAAGGATGGAGATCTGAGAACCTCTCGATCCCTGTGCGGCAGTTCGGCCACCCCCACAGAGAAAAAGGTTTCTTCTTAACATCTCAGAAGCATTTCCCATTGTCCAATTTGTCCCTGTTGCCTCTCATGCTATTAGTGTGCACGTCCAAGAAAATCCAACTCCGTCTTCTCTGTGTCCCCCATAAGGCAGCTGTGCACAGCATGAAGATGCCCCTTGGCCTTCTCTTGTCTAGGCTGAACAAACCCAGCTCTGGCGGCCTCTCCTTATATGCCCCACACTGCAGCCCCTGACCATCTTGGTTTCCCTGTGCTGGACTCCCTGCTGTGTGTTAGTGCCTTTGCAGAACTGGAGAGCCCAAACGGGAGCTGGTATGCAGACATGGTCTCCCCTGTGCCAAAAAGAGGGGTAAAAAGTCTTGGTGGCCCTGCTTGCTGTTTTCTCACCAATACAGCTCAGCACAGAGGGGAGACATTGGCCCCTGACTGTTGCAACTGTGTAAGACCAGCAGAACTGACAGTAACACTCCGATTCTTTCTCTTTCTTTCTTTCTTTCTTTCTTTCTTTCTTTCTTTCTTTCTTTCTTTCTTTCTTTCTTTCTTTCTAGGTTGCTCCACTCATGAGGTTCCCAGTGCAGTCCTAGAGCCCCTGAGGATGGAGGCAGGGTGCCAGGGTGTGTCCCTGTACCTGTCAACATCTTGGCCAACATCGTGATCCCTCTGTGAAAGCATCTGCAAGTGAATGAGATGAGGCTACGTATGGATGCGAAGGCTTCCATAAATGCGCCTGGCTTGCCTGGGTGACTTGGGGTGTGGGTTCACCTCCTGGTACCTCTGCTGAGCTGCAAATTCCGCGTCCCACAGCTGCTGTTACTGCCAACCCACTCAGCAAATGCTGTTGTGCCCCCTCCTTTTCCTTAAAGGTTGTGGTGCCATATAGGATGAGTCCAAGACCCTTATAATAGATGCCAGCATCTCCTGAGTGCCTTTGTGTGGTGGGCAGGCCGCAAGAACATTGTGGCTGTTTTGCTTCTGAGCAGAGGCATGTTCTGCCTCTGTATGTAGTAGGGCAACAGTAGGAGCATGGTTTTGGGGCATACTGTGAGGTTCCTTCTCCCTGAGTACCTTGGAGGCCAGCAGCAGGGACACAGCTGCTCTTTGTGCTTGTGAGGTCACATTTTCCTGAGTATGTTACAGGCGAGCAGCTAGCTGATAGCTTCAAGGCTGATAGTGAGGTCACTTGTGCCTCATTACTGAATACCCAAGCAGCTTGTGAGGTCATTTGTGACTCAGACACTTGTAGGGCAGCTTCAGGCATACGGCTTTGGAATTGACTGTGAGGTAACTATTGCATCAATACTCGATAGACCAGAAGCAGGAATTGGCTGCTGCTTGTGGTTGTGAGGTCACTTGTGGCTCAATGCCTGATGGGACAGTGCTAGTCGCATGGCTGCTGTTTGTGGTTGTGAGGTCACTGGTTCCTCAGTGCCTGATAGGCCAGTGCTAGGTGCCTGGATACTCTTTGTGGTTGTGAGGTCACTTGTGGCTCAGTGCCTGATAGGCCAGTGCTAGGTGCCTGGATACTCTTTGTGGTTGTGAGGTCACTTGTGGCTCAGTGCCTGATAGGCCAGTGCTGGTCATGTGGCTGCTGTTTGTGTTTGTGAGGTCACTTGTGGCTCAGTGCCTGATAGGCCAGTGCTGGTCATATGGCTGCTGTTTGTGGTTGTGAGGTCACTTGTGGCTCAGTGCCTGATAGGCCAGTGCTAGGCCCATGGCTGCTGCTTGTGGTTGCGAGGTCACTTGTGGCTCAGTGCCTGATAGGTTGCTGTTAGGCCCATGGATGCTGTTTGTGGTTTGTGAAGGCTGGAAATTCCACCTGAAGGCTGGAAACGCATCCTTACAGGAGTAGAAATAATTATCGGTACAGGGAACGTGCACCCTACCAGAGCTGCAAGTGGTCTAGCAAGCAGTGCTGGTTTGAACCAGTGGCTTGCTGCTTTCCCAGAGAAATACAACCTGACAATGGATCACATCTGAAGAATAAAGAAGTGCAAACCTGGTGTGCTTCAAATGGAGTTTGGCAGACTTTCCACCTATTGTATTGATCTCAATGTAGTGGGGTAGTAGAAAGATGGAAAGGACAACGGAAACAACAGCTACACCAGAGTAACTCTTCTCTCGTAGAACACTTCTAAGTGGGGATCCCGGTTGTGGGAGGCTGGCTAAATGAGTGACAAACGCCCATGGGAAGTCTCATAGATAAGGCGTTTGCGTCATGAATTCCTGTTGAAACAGAAGTGAAACTCTCTCAAAGTTCTGTAGATGAAATTGTGGTTAAACACCCAACTCAGGGATCAGTCTGGGTGACCCTGCTGTTTTACAGAGCAAAAGGGGTATGGGATGCTGTAGACACTAAAGGAAGCAAGTGAACCATAAGCAAGGCTTGGCTGATGTCCAAGACCTAAGTGTCTTCTCTTGCAGTGAAGTGTGGTGTTACCTTCTCACTGTGGGAACACTGATAACTGCAACAGACACCTGAAACCTGTCTCTCACAGGTTCTGCCTTTTCACATGGCCCATGGGAGAACTTGAGTATTGAAGGTAAGTCGCAACCCATCTTTAAAACTACAGTAACAAGAGGAATACCAGCTGTAATAGCACGAGGTCAAGGACTGATAGGAGGCAATAATGTTACACTAACTATGATTATATTTAACTATATTTACATTTACATTTAACTATATTTTCATTTAACTATAGTTACATTTATGTCCAAATGTAACTATATGTAATAACACACTGGATGGGAAGCTGCACACGGTTTTGCAGTAGAGTGAAATGGGTACTACAGACATGAAAAGCAGCATTTGCCATAGTAATGTGACTTATATTTTTGACCAAATCACCAGGCAGACTTACTGGTTAACTTCTCACTTGACTGAACAAACGATGTGTTATTTTTGCACCATTTAATACATCAGTAACACTTGGAGTAACCTTCCCTCAACTCAACAACTTTGGCAAACAAAACACCAAGGTTGCTCAACATCTGTCTAAAATGGGAACATGCTTAGAAGAAAGAAAAGGAACAATGATATATGATAATAATGAGCACATTCTGTTAGTAAAAGTGGAAAGCGGCCTTACTGAACATCACAAGTATGATATCTTTAAAGGTTTTTCCCCAAAAGCTACCAGTGTATTGCGACTGATGTTACATCCTGTGCCCGTACTGTTAATGGTCCCTGTATTGATCCCCACCTCTCCTTATGTCAGGGATCCAGCCCCAGGCTGGCTGTGAAAACTAAAACCTGTTTCCCCCGTGCCCCTTCCCCCTCTTGGGGTGCTGGAGCTGCCCCAGCCCAGGGCAGCTGGCCAGCACCGGGGCTGGGACAGGGCATGGAGGGGACAGGAATGTGGAGGGCAGTGAGGCAAGGCAAGCAGGCCTGCTTGGGGCCCCACTGCTGGGCTGGGGAGGGCTGAGGCCTCTGGGGCTGGCCGGGCTCCAGATGCTGCTTCAATGTCAGCTCTGTGCTGAGAACATTGGGGTTTCTGCCCTTTGCAGAGGAGCAGCCTGCGGTGGAGGCCCCTCCATCCAGCACTTGTGAGCCGCATGTGGAGTGCTATGTCCAGTTGTGGCTCCCCCAGGCAAGAAGGATAGTGACAGATGGGAGTGAGAGCAGCAGAGGCCAGAATGACGGTTTGGGCCTGGAGCCAATCAGGCATTAAGAGATGTTGAGAGACCTGGGTGTGTTGAGCCTGGAGAAGGGAAGGCTCAGGGGAGACATTATTGCTGTTTACAGTGACCAGCTGGGAGGGTGTAGAGAAATCAGAGGCAGGCTCTGCTAGAAGATGCCCAGTGGAAGGACAAGAGGCAAGAGGCACAAGCGGGAGCAGAGGGAATTCCACTTGACAGAAGGAAAAACATTTTCTCCTTAAGGGATCAAACCAGTCCAGCCTGTCCCCGGCTTTCCCCACCTCCCCCGCCCTCTCCCCAGCGCAGCCTAGCAGAGCAGCCCAGGCTGGGGGTGGAACCACAGCAGCACCCACCACAGGGTGCTGCAGTGCTCTGGGCACTCACAGCACAGCCGCAGCCCCCCTGAAGGGCACAGCAGCTCCTGGGGAGCAGAGAGGGGTGTCACCGTGTCTCCACTGCTCTCTCATCTGGGAGACCTTAACCCGGACTACATGCAGCCACTCTGTGCCAGCCCCTCTCCCCAGGAGGGCACAAGAGTCCTGGTCCCAAGGCTCCTCAAGCAACTCCAGTTGCTCCAGCAGTGGAGCAGCCTGCCCTGAGTTGACACATATAGAAAGAAGCTTTCATTTATTCTTCCCCGCAAGCACACAATTGCTCCTTTACTCTTCTCCAGACATGAGATGAAGTCAAACATTTGAGCACAAACACAATTATCACAGACAGACCGCCCAAAGCACAAGAGCTGAGTAAAGAGAGGTGGGCAGCTTATTGCTGCTGAAATAGTACCAGCTGGATCAGTTTCTTCAGTGCGTCCTTGAGTTCCTTGTTCCTCATGCTGTAGATGAGGGGGTTCACTGCTGGAGGCACCATCGAGTACAGAACAGCCACCACCAGCCCCAGAGCTGGGGAGGAGACAGAGGGGGGCTTCAGGTAGGCAAAAATGCCGGTGCTTACAAGCAAGGTGACCACGGCCAGGTGAGGGAGGCACATGGAAAAGGCTTTGTGCCTGCCCTGCTCAGAGGGGATCCTCAGCACTACTGTGAAGATCTGCATGTAGGACAGCACAATGAAAACAAAACACCCGAAAGCTAAACAAATACTAACCACAAGAACCCCAACTTCCCTGAGGTAGGCATCAGAGCAGGAGAGCTTGAGAATCTGGGGAATTTCACAGAAGAACTGCTCCACAACATTGCCTTGGCAGAGTGGAATTGAAAATGTATTAGCAGTGTGCAGGACACCATAGAGAAAACCAGTGCCCCAGGCAGCTGCTGCCATTTTGGCACAAGCTCTGGTGTCCATGAGTGTGCCATAGTGCAAGGGTCTGCAGATGGCAACAAAGCGGTCATAGGCCATGATGGTGAGAAGACAATACTCTGCTGAAAATAAGAAAAAGAGGAAAAAGACCTGGGCAGCACATCCTGAGTAGGAAATGGCCCTTGTGTCCCACAGGGAATTGGCCATGGATTTGGGGACAGTGGTGGAGATGGTGCCAAGGTCGAGGAGGGAGAGGTTGAGGAGGAAGCAGTACATGGGGGTGTGGAGGCAGTGGTCGCAGGCTATGGCTGTGATGATGAGGCCATTGGCCAGGAGGGCAGCCAGGTAGATGCCCAGGAAGAGTGAGAAGTGCAAGAGCTGCAGCTGTCGCGTGTTTGCAAATGCCAGGAGGAGGAACTCAGTGAGGGAGCTGCCGTTGGACATTTGGTCCTTTGTGGCACAGGAGGCCTGTCCAAAGACGAAAAGAAAGTAAAAAGTTAGAGCGAGCTTCTCTGAGCAAATCCCTTTCCATTCCTCATAGTATCCCCCCACATTTCCTCTGTCCTTTACCTGCTTTCAGCTCCCTTTCCGGAGCTCTGGTCTGTGCTGGCTGAGTGGGCCATGCGCAGCAGGGGCCTCTGCCTGTGGCTCCAGAGGAGTTGGTTCTGCTTTGCCACAGGTGCAAATGGAGGTGTCAAACAGGCCCAGGGATTTGGTGGGATACCTGGGAACAGGCACTGTGAGTTGGTGGAGGGGACTTGGTCCAGTGACCCAGTGGGAATATTCTCTATTCACCATAATGAGAGCTGAATACAGCACCCATGTCAGCTATCTCGGAAAGAGAAGACCCTTGTGATGGATTCATCCCCCCCAACCTTGCCCTCTCAAACAGAGATGTCTGTATCTGAGTCAGTCACACCGGCTCCCACTCTAGCAAGGGTGAGAAACAGGCAAGTGAAGGCAGGGGGTGACCTGACTTTTTCTAGACATCTTCATTCCAATGATATAGACCATCTCCTCACATTAATTTACCATCTGTGCTCTCTGTCTAGGAACTGTAGTGGGAATGGCGAGTGGCTGGTTCTGATGTACACATTCTGCAGCACATTATGTCCACCCCTTGTGTGGAAGGGCTGTTCAACATTTTGATACCTATTATCTCCAGAAAATAATCTGCAGCAGAGGAGTCTGATTATATATTGATTTAGATTTTAGATGTCTCCATTACACTGTGGGACCCTTCTTTGACGGGGTAGAAATCTTTGGCATTTCAGTGGCTCTCAGCATGAGCACTTGTGCATCCCAAGAAGAAAAATGGGCTCACTGTGACTTTATACAGAGTCATGGGATCTGGTCTGTCAATGAGTCTTGCCCCTCACTGCTCTGCACTTGCATCTCTCCCAGCTAAACGGCACTCATACTCACAAGTTCCTCTCAGAAAAGAAAGGACTGAGGTGAGAGCAGAGGACTTCAGTTTTAAAGGGATGATTTCCAAATTCTTCTCTCTCATCCCAGATGCGGAGAGAGTGATGAAGAATGTGACAAGGTTTCTGACTCAGAGGATCAGACCAAGGACCTTCAGATATCACAAAATGCTACAGGAAAGTTGTGCTCTTCTGGAGGACAGCTTGCAGCCTGGGAGGACACCCCAGAGAAACAGTCAAAGATCCTAAAGATGGGCTCTCCTTAGGAGGTAGACAGCTCATGAAGAGTCAGTTCTCTCTTTTAAGAGAGAGGCAGATCAAAAAGTCTGTGAGAAACCTCAGCAAGTCCCTTCCTCCCCACTTCAGCCTACAGACAGCATCAGCGTCACCTTTATGGCTTCATCAGGGTTTTTCCGATCTGCTCCTTAGGAGCTGCGAGCACAGAGATGCTCCTGGCCAGGACCCTGACCTAGGAGGTTTCTGTAGAGCAGAACTGAGCACACAGAGGGTGGGATGGGGTCTGTGAGCACTAAGTGGGAAAAGACATTGGGACAGAGAAAATGCTCTTGGCAGGAACAGCTCCAGACAGCAGGGATGGGCAGGGAATGATAGAGAATTGCTAATGGATACATCATGGGAGAATAGATACGAGCAAGTCATGGTCAGTCATGCAACACCAAAGCCTTCCCCAGCGTGCTCAGGTCTGCCTTGCAGAAACCTCCCAGCAGCAGGGCACTTTCCAGGGGCATCCCTCTGTGTGCACGTGAGAAGGGGCAGGTCCCTGAGGAGGCCACCGTCAAAGGGGAATTTGGTGCTGTCTGTAGGCTAAGGGGTTGGTGAAGGGTCTTCCAGAAGTTCCTAGCAGAACTCCTGATTGTTAATTAAAACTGTTAATGAGTCTCAGTCCCTTGTCAGGCCCTAAATGTGACAGCTCCATTTCCATTTTCCCCTTGCCAGGTGGAAGGAAACTTAAAGCACTATCTCAGGGAATTGCCTTTTCTTTCACTAAACACCTGCCTTCACCTTCCTTTTGAAAAGTCCCATCAGAAATGTCCTGTGCATGAGCTAGAGCTGTGAGCAGCCTTGACCCACGCAGCACCCTCTCAACAGCAGAATGAACCTGCCCGGATGGGGGCTGATCCTTCCACCCAGAGTTTCTCCCGACAGTGCCATGAGGAGTTCCCCGGGCAGGCTGAGTGCTGACCCTCGCAAGTGGCAGAGTCACTGCCCTGGGCACACAGCACCCTGCAGTGCAGGGCACTGCTCAGAATTAGAGCCCTGGACAGACTTGTGTGCACAACCCAGCTTCACACCCCTGCAGTGTCCCTGGGAGAAGGTAGCAGCATGTCCTGTCCCTCTGATGGTGTGGCAGGGAATCTGTGCTCTAAAGAACCTCCTTCTCCTCTGCACTGGAGAAGCCAGGATTGTGATTCTTAAAAAAAAAAAAAGTCATGGGATGGGATGGGTTTAGAAGACCCCTCCAGCATCACTCTCCAGCCAGAGACTTACCGTGTAAAGGGCTGTTAAAGTTTCTTCCACAGTGAGCTGTCTGCTGTCCTCCCACTCCACACTGCCTTTCACTTCTCTCTGTCTTCTCTCATCTTGTCAGCAACAGCAGGCAGTGCCCGGAGCCCTGCTGTTCTTTGCAGAGGAGCTGCTCCTGGACACAGCTGTCTCTCAGCAGTGCTGCCGGGTTGCCATGAGCTCCCTCTGTCCCAGGAGCCTGGGCCTGTCAGGACCAGAGGCCCAGCTGCAAGCATGAATTTCTCTGTCCCTTGCACTCCCTCCTCCTGGGAAATGGTCACTGAAGTAGACAAAATAATCACTGATGGTCCCTCTCTAAACACTGGAGGGAGACTGATTCAGCACTGCAATTTGTCTCATCAGAGGATGGTTATCTGTGAGAAGTGGAAATGTCCCACTCTGGAAGCCCCTATTCCCATCTCTTAACTAGGCAGGACACCTAGAAAAGGGACAAGAAGAGAGCTGATTTACCCATGATTCAGGTATTGATTCAGATGAGTCAGTCTAGGCATCTCACGCTGGTTTAGAAGCCCCTGAGCTTGAGTTAGATTCAGCTCTCTCCTGTGAACGCTACAAATATACGGGAGGTGGGATTCCCCTTGCCCAAGCTGAAGTGTGCACAACATAGATGCCTGCAGGCAAGCTCCTTATTTAAGCTCTCATTATAACCACTGGAGATGGAGGGTGGGAGCCAGTTGCCCACACACAAACACCTGGTGACATCTGCAGAGACAGAGGTGGTCCAAGACACGTGCCAGTATCTGCTTGCTCTGATGGAGCAAGTGTGAGACCCACATCCTTCATCAGGTGAGGGCCAGGTGGGGAATTTCTTTGGCCATCTGAAATGACCCTCGATGCCTACTGCTACTACTAGAGCACCACTCACTGTCAAGCTGAGGAACAAGCAGATCCCTACAGTGCAGACAGCTAATGCAATTCAGTGCAGACCCTTGATTTAATGACATAAAAATAGGCTGGCAGGGCCATGTCAGATGCCTGGGATTTCTTCCACAACCTCATGTTTCTAGCAGATACAGCATGGGACCTACAGGAAAACCATGTCTTTCTGGAGTGGTTACTGGACAAGTGCCCCAGGGCCTCTCAGGTTTCCTACCTGTGCCCAAACAACTGAATCCCACCTCTGCCATTAGGTAAAGTCCATCCCATCTACATCCAAGCATGCTGCATAAATGGGAGGTACATCACACCAAGGTCTCCACTCATGTCCCTGCACCCTTAAAAGCTTCCAGCTCTCCTCTCCCTGAACCTCTTCTCACCGCCAGATGAATAGGGACTGTGCTAATGATCTCCACAGGATGGCTGCATCACAGGCTGTCCAGGTCCAGGGACTTCTTCACTGGCACCTTGTCCTTCCTGGAGGTCAGCTGACCTCTGTCACAGGCCCCAAGGTGCTACAAAGTCATCTCAGGCGGCAAAATCCTCTCCTGCCATTTCTGCACAGTCCAGCTCTGCTTTCCTCTGGCCTCAGGTACTGCAGAGTTTGCTCCCTTAGTGGGAACCTCCTTTCACCATTACATTGCCACCTGCTATCTATGCTGGCATGTCCCTGCACTGAAGTGGGCCATTGCACATATGGTATCCTTGGCTCTTGATAACAGGTTTCACCATGACAAATCTGTTCTCTGTGCCACAGCGGAGGTCTTGCAGCGCAAATATACATAAGTGCATGCAGCCTGGGGCACAGACTGGAGCAGATGGAGATGCACAAGCTGTCACAGAATGGCCACGTTGTAGGAACAACTGAGATGTTGTGGGACCGCTCATGTGACTCGAGCACTGTGATTGTAGGATACAAGCTGTTCAGAAGAAACTGTCAAGGAAGATGAGGAGAGAGGATGCCCTTTGTATGAAGGGGCAGTTTGGATATATGGAGCTCTTCCAAGGGATGGATAGGGGCTGGGTGAGAGCTTGTGAGTGAGCATCAGAGTAAGGGTGACATTGTGATGGGAGTTTCAGACAACCTGATCAGGGTGAGGAGGTGGGCACAGTCTCCTTAAGCAACCTGATGAAGTCTGTGGATCACAGGGCCTGGTTCTTATGGGAGGGGGGACTTTAATCTCCCTGACATTCACTGGAAGGGAAAACAGCAGGACACTGCAAGCAGTCCAGGAGGTTTCTGGAGGGTGTTGGGGATAGCTTCTAAGCACAGCTCTCTGATGGGCCAATAAGGGCAATGCTCACCCGGATCTAGTACTGGCAGACAAGGAAGACCTGATCAGGGATGTGATCATCGGTGGAAACCTTGGCTGCAATGACTGTGAAATAGTGGAGTCCCAGACCGTGAGGGCGGTGAGGAAAGATAGTAGCAGGTACAGACTCTGGCCTTCAGAGGAACAGACTTTGATCTCTTCCGGGGACTGCTGTGGGATCCCATGGAATGCAGCTACGAAGGGCAATGGAACTTAGGAAAGCCAGCCAGTCTATAAGGACAGCAGCCACCAAGCACAAGGATGGTTCATACCGCTGCTCAGTAATACTAGTAAACATCTCAGGAGACCACCTTGACTAAGCATGGCACCATTGTCCAGGGAAGTAGGGATGGTGCTGGGGAAGCCAAAGCTCCCCTAGGATAAACACATGCAGGGGATGCCAAGGGCCTGAAGAAGAGCTGCTAATGCTTCAATAACAGTGAAAGAATAGACAAAGGAAATGTGGTCTCACTGCTGAATGGGGCAGGGAATCCAGAAACAGCAAATGCAGGTAGGTCTGAGGAACTCAAGTCCTTCTTGACTTCCATCTTCACCAACAAGGTCTCCTAGGCTGTTGCGCCTAGATTCAGGACTCCAGAGGAGAAAAACAACCAGCTGTGGATGAGAGGGTTGAGTGAGGGATTACTTGCAAGAACTCAACCCCTACAAGTCTATGGGACTGGATGGGCTGCATCTTGTCATAGCAAGGCCACTCTCTGTCATCTTTGAAAGGTTTTGGAGATGAGGAGAGGTCCCACTGACCAGAAAAAAGAATATGTTGTGCCCATTTTCAAAAAAGGCCACAAGAACAACCTCGGGAACTGCAGTCTGTTCAGTCTTACTTTGGTGAGGAGTGTGTCCTGGAGCCAATCCTCTCGTATCACATTTCTGGGCCCATGAGGAAGGTGATTGGGAGCAGTCAGCATGGATTTACTGAAGGTAAAACCATTCCTGACCAACCTGATTGGTTTCTGTGATAAAAGACCAGTACTTGTGGAGGAGTGGAGAGTAGTGGATGTCATTAACCATGATTTTAGCGAGGTGTTTGACACTGTCTCCCACAATGTTCTTGTATACAAGTAAGGCATTACAATAGGCTGGGTAGACAACCAGATGGGTGAAAAGCAGGTTGGATGGTCGAGCTTAGAGGGTTTTTATGAAAGGGTCAGGCTTTACCTGGAACCCAGTGACAAGTGGAGTATGAAGAGGTCTATACTGTGACCTGTTCTGTCTAACAAGTTCATCAGTGACCTGCAGGACACACTTCTCCTCACAGTGGTAGATGACACCTAATCGGACAGAACAGTCATATGCCTGAGGGTTGCCATTCAGAGGGACCTTAGCAGGCAGGAGAAATGGGCTGTCAGGCCCTGCACCTGGGATAGACCAACACCCTGCAGCAATACAGGCTGGGGAGTCCCTGGCTCGGCAGCAGCTCTGCAGAAAAGGACCCGGGAGTCTTTGTGGGCAGCGAGCTGAACATGAGCCAGCAGTGTGCTGTGGCAGCAATGGAGGCCACAGCTCCCTGGGTTGCATGAACAGGAGCAAAGCCAGGAGATGGAGGGAAGTGATTATCCCCCTCTACTCAGCACCTGTTAGAGCACATCTAGATTCTGCATCCATTTAAGCCTCCTGTAGAAGAATGCTGCTGATCACTCGGAGTGAGTTCAGTGGCAGACCCCCAAGGTGGTCAGGGGCCGGAGCACTTGCCTTGTGAGGAGAGGCTGAGGGAATGGGGTTTGTTCTACCTGGAGAAGGGAAGACTTTTGGGGGCACTCATAGCAGCTTCCCAGCTCAAGGTTAGCACTGATAAAGAATCAGGTTTTTACAGAGATTCATGGCAAGAGAATGAGAGGCAATGGCTTATAGCCATTATAGCTGACACAAATGTAGTTAAAATTGGATATAAGGGAGAAAAATCAATGAGGGGAATGAAGCATTTGAAGAAGGGTCCAGAGAGGTTACTGACTCTCTGTTCTTGGAAGCTTTCAGGACGCTGTTCGACAAAGCCCTGAGGAACTTGGTGTGAATTCAGTGTTGATCCCGACATGACTAGGAGTTGGACTAGAGACCTCCAACCTCCTTTCCAACCTGAATGGTTTGGTCATTCGGTCATGTCTGGCAATAGCTACTGTGATTCTTGCAGTCATGAATTCCTTTTCTACATGTGGGTTAGCACCAAACATGTCATTCCCAGAGCCAGCCTCTCCTAGTGGTGTGAGGTTGCCTCTTGGGCCTCAAAGGCTTTAAGTTCAAAGTTTAATTATGAATGACTGCTTGTCCAGAATGGGCCCTCCTTACAGTCTACAACACCTGCACATTACAACATGATGCCAAATGAGTGGGCCTTGAAAGACTTGGGGATTTGGCTAACAGAAACCTCATGACATTGTACAAGGAGAAGTGGCAGGTCCTGCATCGGAGGGTAGAATAGCCCGTGCATCAGGACAGACTGGCACCTGACTGGTAGAGGAGTGACCCTGAGGAGAAGGGCCTGGACCTTACGAGGGATGCCATATGAGCCAGTGGTGCGTGCTCACCACAAATCAGGCCAGCTTCATATGGGGCTGCATCAGGAAGCAAGTGGCCACCCAGACAAGGTGAATTAATATCCCCCTCGACTCAGCACTGGTGTGGCCGCATCTGGAATAGTGTGTCCCAATGTGGGAATGCCAGTGCTGGAGGAATGGAGAGGAAGTGGAGAGAGTCCAGAGGAGGTCTGCCAAGATGGGGTTAGGGGCCTAAAACACATGGCCTGTATAGAGAAGCTGAGGGACCTGCACTTCTTTAGCCTGGTGAAGTGGAGACTAAGGGCAGTAGTGTAGTAGCCTGTGACTGCTCGAAAGGTGGTTCCAGAGATGATGGAGCTTTTCTTGGCAGTGGGAAACAGCATGAGAAGGGGAAAGAGGCACAAACTGCAGTTTGACAGGTTCCGACTGGACTTTGGGAAAGGAAATGTCACTTGAAGGGTAGTGCTGTGGTGCTACAGATCACCCAGAGGGAGTCTGTGATCAGACCCTGGCTTTGCATTTCAAGGAAGGGTGGAGAGACATCAGTAAAAGTGGGGAGATGCCAGGGTGAGATCAAGGTGGGGAAGCAGGCTGGGTGTCTATAGTCTGCAGGGAAACAGGCAGAGGATTAGGACAACACAGGACAGCCTGTGGTGGAGACAACAAAGGGCACTGCCAAGGCTGAAAGCCTCCAAAGGTCTTTGTCCCCCGGCTATGGATGTTGTCTCTACCACCAAGGCCTAGGAGAAGATGCTGTTTCTGTAAAGCATGGTGGCCTCAATGCCTCCTCATCCCCAGGGAGTTCAGGAGGTGCCGTATTGTTGTCCTGCACTTGGCACTGCACACCCCCACCCGCACACTGCCCCCAGGAAGAGCCCTGAGCAAAGTATGAGGAAAAGGATCACCCTACCCAGGGGCTGGCTGACAGTGGCCTGGCCATTCTGCTTGATAAAACACATCAAGGCTTACTTGGCATCAGAGCCACCTGCACATTGCCTTTGCCTACCTGCAGTCAGGGCCTCCAACTTTCTGCTCTCATCAACCTCTGGGGAGCCTTCTTTGGTGACAACCCTCAGTGGGACCCATTAACACTCCAAGAAACTTCGGCATTTGCTTCTGACTTTAACTTCTTGAGAGGCTTGTTCAGTCTCCTCTCAGCATCTGTGGTTCATGGCCTCAGCACCAAACACACCAGAGGCATCATTAAAATGCAGAAAGCCCTAACATGGCATGTCACTCCCCATAATTTTCATCAGTTCTTGTGTGGCTAATTGGAGAGGTTTCCGGAGTGTATTTACAAGAGCAAGATTTCAATGAGCACCTAAAAAAAAAAAAAAAAGTTTTCTGCTTCTTAAATTTTAATTTCCGGCTTACAGAATAAGTGATATCCACATTCTCCAATTCATACTGACCCAGAGGGTCTCCTAGTGAGGTCCAGACATGTAGGAAAAGCAGTATTTTCAATAGGAGACCTGTATGGACAACCTTCCTCCTCACCTCCCCAACCCTGCCATTTCCCTCATCAGCCACTGGGGACTTACCTCACTCCTGTTAAAACTTAACCTTTTTCCACTCTAGTTTGTAGCTGAATGTTACAGCTCCTATGCACCAATTCCCACCTGCTTTCCTTAGCGAAACAGTTGCAGACAAAGGAGGATTTTTCTTAATTGTAAGCAAACAAAAATAACGTATGATATAGTTTAATAAAAAGTCAAATACACTCCTCAACTGTATGTTAAATCCAAGCTGCCCCCAGTGAGGTCCACTTTCCACAAGACATAACCTTCCCTGAAATGTTTTTAACAGATAGATAGGAAATGATAATGGAAACACAACTAAGGAGCTGGCTAAGGAGACAGTAAGACTACTGAAAGACGAGGCAAGCTTCAGACTCCCTGAAGCTCAGCGCAGCAACTGGAGAGTTGAGAGGTATCGGAATGGATAAAGAGTAAGGGGAGGAGAAAAACTGGAAAGAAATGGGAAGTGCGTATGTCCAGATAGTCCAATGCAAAGATGACTTCAGAAACAGTCAATTTAATCAGGACATGACGATATGTGAGAGATTACTGAGACCATATCCACAGCATAGCAGACAGAGCAGTGGTAACACAAGTTGACAGGGACAGATCAATATTTCTTCGCCTGAGATTAATATCCTTCCTGAAAATTTCCACTATTTCATCATGAGATGATGAAAGTGTGTTCAAATTTTTTAAAATGTTGAAAACAGTTCTTCACCTTTTCAGGCAGAGCTCACGTGTCTAACCATAAGCATCTAGGGACATTTGAAGAGGTCCTGGTGTATCTGAGGTACCTGCCTGGGCCTGGCAGCTCTCACAGGGGACCTGCGGGAGACCAGAGCCCCTTGGGGCTGCAGATGGAGGCTGGGCAGAAGGGAACAGGGTACCTACAGGGGCACCAGATGTCCATGACCCTATGACTGCATCCCACCCCAGTTCTGAAAATCACTTTCCTTTTGGGGAAAAAAAAACCAAAAAAACACAAATACCCCCTAAACAACCGCCAAATTAAAGAAAACAAAGCAAGGAAGGATGATAAGAACACAAGGAAGTTTAAAAGCTGAAAACTGTAACCAAAGATTTTGTTGCTTTGGATCATTTTCTTAATTTCTTTCTTGTTTCATTTTTTATTGACTTTTTTTAGACATTTCTGTTATAATCAGGCCAGCACCATTAAAAAATATATTTTTGTGTCTCAAACAAAGCCCAGTGCCCCAAAACTACTTCCTGCCCAATGCTGTCCATGTCACGCCTCACTCTTTGCACACAGTGAGTCACACTCCGAGGTGCCGAGCTCTCTAGACTGACAGAGAACAGCAGGGTGACCTGCTTCAGTGAAGGTGTCTCCCTGAGAGGTCTTGAGGTACTTCTCCTGGTGACCAGCTAATGCACCAGAAAGGTTCCCGTAGGTCCTGGGTCATATTTCCCATGCACTACATGGGAAAACAGAGACCCCTGGGCATCTTGGACAGCAATAGCCTTTCTATGTTGGCAAATGAATAAAGGCCTGAATGCAAACTTTTAGTCATAAGGTGAAACCTATTTGAAAAATAACTGTGCAAGAGCTGAAAAAATTCCTCATTTCCACAACTTCAAAATTTTTTTATCAATTGGAATGATTTTTTATTTTATATATACACACACACACATATATACACACATAGAAGTATATACATGCAGGTATATATATGTAAGTATATATATATGTGTATATATATATATATATACTTACAGTTATTCATTTCAATACATTTCCTACCAACACTCTGAATGGAGGACGGGGAGGGACAGGCAAAAGGGAGGTGGCTGCAGTGTAGATTGTGAGGTCACTTCCACTGCAGAAGCTCATTGGCCCTCAGGAGATGGGCTGGCCAGCAGGCATTGTGATGTCATCTAGTGCATCAGAGAGCCTGTCCAGCAG
Source organism: Apteryx mantelli (assembly GCF_036417845.1). Lineage (NCBI taxonomy): Eukaryota > Metazoa > Chordata > Aves > Apterygiformes > Apterygidae > Apteryx > Apteryx mantelli. The sequence goes on from NC_089997.1 coordinate 7,092,923, forward strand.
AAATGACAGTCCTGGGGCGGGGAGGGGATGACGCAGGTGAAAGGGACCTGTCTGGGTGCTGATTGCGAGAGGACCTCTGTGGCAGCCACCCCACCAGCCCATGGCCGGCAGGCAGGCAGGCAGGCAGAGCTCATGACCACCTTGCTCAGGTCTTGCCCCTCAGGAGCAGACCTGCCACCAAGCAGCACACAGCTCCTCACCGAGGTCTCCTCCGAACCCAGTGTGCTGCCCCTGTAGCCCAGGGACAGCACAGGCATTATCTGGAAGTTTGCTTTTGCAGCTCAGCGTTCCCAAAGTATTGCATGCTGTATTATTATCAGCCATAGGGTGTTTTTTTTTTTAATAGTGTGATACCAAGAAGGAGTCATGCTGCAGGCTCTAATGTACAGTTTTATGATGGGTGGATGAGCTGAACTGTGCAAGGCCTGCTGGAACAGCCCTGGACAACTCCAGAAGGAATTGAACCTCACTTGTTTTTCTCCACACCCCACTGTCAAGAGCGGACCTTTGTCCAAATTAGCTTCAGAGCCTTGGGATATAATCTCAGAAGGGGTTCACATCTAAAGAAGAGTCCATGAGTAAGCTATTAGCCAGGCTGTGCCTGGGATGATCAGGCTCCCAGAGGCTGAGAGGATGAAGGAGCCAGGTGAGTTCATAGTGCTGCAAGGATGAATTACCCTGGACAAAGACTGAGACCCTCTGTCAGCTGCAAGAGAAGCCTGTACGAGCAAGAGTGGATGGACCTCCCAATGGTGGTTGTTGAAAACAAGGGGAGACAAATTCCAGCTGAAGAGTCCATGTGGCATGGGAGAAAGCCAACAGGAGAAAACCCTCCCTGCAGTCCTCTGGATGAACACAGGGCATGGGTTTAAGAGTCATGGGTGGGATTCAGCTCCCCCGATGCCAAAACATACATGTCTGAGCTTCAGAAAAGAAAGACAGGGGAGGATGGCACCATCTACTTAGAGGTGCAAACCACACAGGTAGAAAAATCACACCCCAGGTGCTGAGACACAAGTCACCTCACAGACTGTTTCCCACCATTGTGCCTGCTCCTTGCCCATCACTTGCAGAGACAGAAGTGAGTTCACCATCACCTTCATGGCCATGTGCCTCAAATTGGCCTTTGAGCTTTGGAGCCTATCAACCCCTCAGAAACCAGTACTCTCATCATCATCTTCCAAGCCTATGTGCCTGCTGCTGGCATGTCAGCTTCTCGGATGGACATGACCCAGCTATGTGCCTAGTGCTATCCAGTCAGGTACTAATGCAGAAGTGACCTCACAAAGTGACCTCAAAATCTAACCCATGTGCCTGCTGCTGGCCTATCAGGCACTCAGGTAGAAGTGACCTCACAGACAGTTTCCAACTCATGTGCTTGCTCCTAGCCCATCACCTGCAGAGACAGAAGTGACTCCACAGTCACCTGCATGGTCATGTGCTTCCTAAGACCCTACAAGCTTCTGAGACACAATCTTCTAAAATATGGCCAGGATACAACAGATGTTTGCACTGCCATTCAGAGGGACCATGGCAGGCTGGAGAAATGGGCAGGGAGGAACCTCATGAAGTTCCACAAAGGGAAATGCAATGTCTTGTCCCTGAGAAAGAATAACCCCATGCACCAGAACACAATGGGTACTGACCGTCTGGAAAGCAGCTTTGCAGGGAAGGACCTGGGAGTCCTGGAAGACAACATGAAGCAGCATGAGCCAGCAAGATGTCCTCGTGGCAAAGAAAGCCAATGTTTTCCTGGGCTGCACTGGGAAGAGTGTTGTCAGCAGGCTGAGGGCTCTGTGCCTGCAGGCTCTGTGTCAGCAGGCTCTGTGCTTGCTGTCTAATCAGATCCTCAGGCACAAGGGACCTCAGAAGCACATTCTCATGCTGTGAGCCTGCTGCACAGGTGACCTCACAAACAGTTACCTTAGGCAAGAGCCAAAGGCTGACCTCTCAGCTGCTCAGAAAGAAGTTACCTCACAATCTCCCATCAAGCCCAGGTGCCTGCTGCTGGCCCTTCTGCTTCTCTGCTGGACATTACCAAGCTATTTGCCTGCTGCTCTCCAGTCAGGTACTACAACAGAGGTGAATTCAGAATCAACATCCAAGCCATGTGCCTCCTGCTGGCCTATCAACAGCTGATACTGCAGTGACCTCACAGTCACCTTCACTGCCATGTACTTGGCACTGGACTATCAGCTACTCCTTTATAAGTGACTGCACAATGAACAGTCAAGCTGTATACTTGCTGCTGGCCTATAAGCTGCACAGACAGAGGTGACCTCACAGGCACTTCCACACCCACATGCCTGCTGCTGGACCATCATCTTCAGAGACAGAAGTGACATCACTGTCACCTTCACAGGCACGGCCTATCACCTGCAGAGACAGAAGTGACCACAAAACCAACATTCTAGCCGTGTGCCTGTAGCTGGCCTATCAGGTACTCAGGCAGACAGGACCTCACAACCTCTTACCAGAGACAGGAGTCAAGTGCTGGCCTATCAGCTTCACCCATAGAAGTGACCTCACAGCCACTTTCCTTCCCATGTACCTGCTCCTGGTCCATCACCTACAGAGACAGACATGACCTCCCAGGCCCCTTCAAGGCTGTGTGCCTCCTACCATCCTATGAGCTTCTGAGACACAATTAATCTCATAAAAATTTCCCCTTCCATCAGCCTCCTGGTGGCCTGTCAGCTGACCAGATACAACTGACTTCATAATTACCTACCAAGACAATGGGCCTTCCCTTAGGGAAATGACCTCAGCATGGTCTTGGCTTCCAACCAGTCAGGTACTCAGGCAGAAATGACCCCACAGTCATCACCTGAGCCATGGGCCTGCTGCTGGCCTGTCTGAGGCTGAGATGGAAGTGATCTCACAGTCACCATCCAAGCCATGTAACTGTTTCTGGCCTATGAGCTACTCAGTTCTGAATGACCTCACAGTCAACATCCTAGCCCTGTGCCTCTTGGTGGCATTAGCCAAGTGCTGGCCTATCAGCTGCTCAGATAGAGGTGACCTTACAATCATCTACCAAGCCCACACACCTGCTGATGGCCTTTCCTCTTCTCTGATGGACAAGGCTTGTGCTCTTGCTTGGGAGGTCACTTCTGACTCAGCCTCTGATAGGCTACCAGCAAGACCATGGCTTTGGCATATGCATGTGAGGTCACTCCCACCTTAGCAGCTCATAGACCAGCAGCAGGCACGTGGCTTGGATGATGATGGTGAGGTTCCTTGTATGTGCTCAGCTGAACGCGGGGTTTGAGTTAGCATCCTGGCTGGAGATCCTGGCAAGAACTTCACAAACTGCAGGCCTCCAACAACCTAGTGACACACTGCAAAATGTGCTCAGCTGAGAGGGACACCTGAACTGTCAGGCTAGAAATGACTCCCTTAGGGAAGAGAGGAGCATGTGGGAAGGTGAGGACCATAATACTGAGGGGCCTTGCAGAGTTATTTGCATAAAACCACTGCAACTTTGCAAGCTGATTCTCAGCTATGACCCTTCATGTATTTCTTGCTGACTTGCAGGAAAGTGCTTGAGCATCAGGCGATGATTCTCAGGGTCCAAAAACAATGTTGTGCTTTGCAACATTTTCAGCACAAAAAATAAGCTCTGAGCCCTTGAAACATCACTCACTGTTGTATGTGCATCTGGGAAAACTTGTTGTAAGAGGCCAGTTCTTTTCTGAAGAAATACTTTGTCTTTGGACATTTTCCTTATTTACCCATTTTTGAAAGGTAATGTCTGTGGCACTACCACTCAAAGGAGTACCTCTGAGCTCTCCATCATAGGAAGACCATTTCCTTGCTAACTATGCCAGAGAAGAAGTCCTACCATGTCAAAACTGCTCTCTGAGGCCTCCTCCTGGAAGTCAGCCCTGGATGTCTTGTTTCAGGGCCCAGGGCAGTGCACAGCGTGAAGGCTGCAGCAGAGATTCCCAAGGCAGCGAGCCCTTTGGCAGGGAGAGCTCAGGAACCCAGCCTACCATATTTCACTGGACTGGGGGCATTATTTGGATGGTTAATTATGGGCTAACTGGGGGATACTACTGCTTTACAAGCAAAGAGTTCCTAGGATACTGCCACATTAGAAGAAAAGAGTGCCTACTGCTATACTGGTAATATACTGGTAATATCCCCCAATTAACTTTTGCTCACAGGTAATAAAAGTATCTCTTCTCTTTTTTCATTTGTGGGCATTGGTAATGAACAGCAGGAGTCAGATTTTCTAAGTTTTATTGCTAGCAATAAGGTGCCTCTTGGCTGGGAGCACAGGAAGGGACCCCAAGCAGCTTTCTGTTACAACTTTAAGCAATAGTAAGTTGTTACATATCCAGTACTTTAGTTTACATAACCAACCCGATTTATCCACGATTCTTAGTTCTACCAATCCCCTTGCCATGCTACAGTATGAGGTAGTTCCGTGCCAGCCTTAAATGTTCTATCCTATAATTATCCATTAGCTGATCTGCACCTCTTCTGGTGTTACCTCTGAACAACTTTTGTAGCGCTGGCTGGATTAAACTGGTTTCTTTGCAGTTCTTCAACTTTGTATGAAAAACAGGGCTAAGGCAAGGTCAGATAAGATGTTCTGCTTGCAGGGCACATGACCTTGCATGTTCTTCCTCTGCAAAACCAGAGTATACTGGAAATTTCCTTAATACAGGAGAGGAAGCTACTACACCTCTAATCTAAAAGAACTTGGGGTTGGACAGATCTCAGAAGTGTTATGTTTGTGACTCCAGTCTTCAAAAAGGACAAGAAGGAGGACCCAGGAAACTACAGGCCAGTCAGCCTCACCTCCATCCCTGGAAAGGGGATGGAGCAGCTCATCCTGGAGGCCATCTCTAAGCGTGTGGAGGACAAGGAAGTGATCGGGGTAGTCAGCATGGCTTCACCAAGGGGAAATCATGCCTAACCAATCTGATAGCCTTCTATGATGGAATGACTGGCTGGGTGGATGAGGGGAGAGCAGCAGATGTTGTCTACCTTGACTTCAGCAAGGCTTTTGACACTGTCTCCCATAACATCCTCATAGGCAAGCTCAGGAAGTGTGGTTTAGATGAGTGGACAGTGAGGTGGATTGAGAACTGGCTGAATGGCAGAGCTCAGAGAGTTGTGATCAGCAGCACAGAGTCTAGTTGGAGGCCTGTAGCTAGTGGTGTCCCCCAGGGGTCAGTACTGGGTCCAGTCTTGTTCAACTTCTTCATCAATGACCTGGATGAAGGCACAGAGTGCACCCTCAGCAAGTTTGCTGATGATACGAAACTGGGAGGAGTGGCTGATATGCCAGAGGGCTGTGCTGCCATTCAGAGAGACCTGGACAGGCTGGAGAGGTGGGCGGAGAGGAACCTCATGAAGTTCAACAAAGGCAAGTGCAGGGTCCTGCACCTGGGGAGGAATAACCCCAGTCACCAGTACAGGTTGGGGGTTGACCTGCTGGAAAGCAGCTCTGCGGAGAAGGACCTGGGAGTGCTGGTGGACACCAAGTTAAGCATGAGGCAGCAATGTGCCCTTGTGGCCAAGAAGGCCAATGGTATCCTGGGGTGCATCAGGAAGAGTGTCGCCAGCAGGTGGAGGGAGGTGATTCTCCCCCTCTACTCAGCCCTGGTGAGGCCACATCTGGAGTACTGCGTCCAGTTCTGGGCTCCCCAGTACAAGAGGGATGTGGCACTACTGCAGCAAGTGCAGCGAAGGGCTACAAAGATGATTAGGGGACTGGAGCATCTCTCTTATGAGGAAAGACTGAGAGAGCTGGGCCTGGTTAGCCTAGAGAAGAGAAGGCTGAGAGGAGATCTTATCAACGTGTACAAGTATCTGAAGGGAGGGTGTCGAGAGGATGGAGCCAGACTCTTTTCAGTGGTGCCCAGTGACAGGACACGAGGCAACAGGCACAAACTGAAACACAGACACTTCCATCTTAACATGAGGACAAACTATTTCACTGTGAGGGTGACAGAGCACTGGAACAGGTTGCCCAGAGAGGTTGTGGAGTCTCCTTCTCTGGAGATATTCAAAAGGCGCCTGGATGCAATCCTGTGCAATGTGCTCTAGGTGACCCTGCTTGAGCAGGGGGGTTGGACTAGATGATCTCCAGAGGTCCCTTCCAACCTCAGCGACTCTGTGATTCTGTGATTCTTGGTAGTGGGAAACAGCGTGAGAAGGGAAAACAGCCACAAAGAGCAGCTTGTGGGGTTCAGATGTGACTTCAGGAAAAGGGAATGTCACTTGAAGGGTAGTGCTGTGGTGCCACAGGTCACCCAGAGGGAGTCTGTGATCAGCCCCTGGCTTTGTGTTTCAAGGAAACCAAGTGAGGGCAGAGAGACAGGAGTTAAGGCAGGGAGATCCATGGGTGAGAGCAAGGTGGCAAAGCAGGTTGGGTGTCTGCAGTCTGCAGGGAAACAGACACAGGTGTGGGACAGTGTAGGACAGCCTGTGGTGGAGACAGCCATGGGCATTGCGAAGGCTGAAAGATGCCAACAAAAAAGAGTTCTTTGTCCTCTTCACTATGACTGTTATCCCTGCCACTGAGGCCCTCAAGAAGATCCTTCCTTAAAGCACTGTGACCTCGCTGCCTTCTCATCTCTGGGGACTCAGCAGGTGCTGTATCATTGACCTGTACTCGGCGTTGCACACCCCCACCCGCACACTGCCCCCAGGAAGAGCCCTGAGCAAAGCGTGAGGGAAAGGATCACCCTACCCAGGGCTGGGTGTCAGTGCCTGGCCATTCTTCTTGACAAAACTCATCCAGGTTTACTTGGCATCAGAGCCACCTGCATGTTCCCTTTGCCTACCTGCAGTCAGGGCCTCCAACTTTCTGCTCTCATCAGCCCCTGGGGAGCCTTCTTTGGTAACGACCCTCAGTGGGACCCATTACAACTCCAAGAAACTTTGGCATTTGCTTCTGACTTTAACTTCTTGAGAGGCTTGTTCAATCTCCTCTCAGTACCTGAGGTTCATGGACTCAGCACCAAATACACTCGAGAGGTCATTAAAATGCAGAAAGCCCTAACAAGGCATGTCACTCTTCATAATTTTCTTCAGTTCTTCAGTTCCTGTGTGGTTAATTGGAGAGGATTCAGGAGTGTATTGAAAAGAGCAAGATTTCAATGAGCACCTGAAAAAGAAAGAATTTCTGCTTTTTAAGCTTGCTTTATTTTTCAGCTTACAGAATAAGTGATATCCACACTCTCCAATTCATACTGACCCAGAGGGTCTCTACCATAATGAAGTCTGAACATGCAGGAAAAGCAGTATTTTCGATATGAGACCTCTATGGACAACTTTCCTCCTCACCTCCCCAACCCTGCCATTTCTCTCATCAGCCACTGGGGACTTACATCATTCCTGTTAAAACTTAACCTTTTTCCACTCAAGTCTGTAGCTGAATGTTACAGCTCCTACACACCAATTCCCACCTGCTTTCCTTGGACAACTACTTGCAGACACAGGAGGATTTTTTTTAATTGCAAACAAGCAAAAATAGAATATGATACAGTTTAATAAAAAGTCAAATACACTCCTCAACTGTATGTTAAATCCAAGCTATCTCCAGTGAGGGCCACTTTCCACAAGGAATAACCATCGCTGAAGTGTTTTTGGACAGATAGATAGAAACAGAACTAAAGGAGTTGGCTAAAGAGACAATGAGACTCCTGAAAGACGAGGCAGGCTTCAGACTCCCTGAAGCTCAGAGCAGCAACTGGAGAGTTGAGAGGCATCTGATGGATAAAGAGTAAGATATGTCCAGTTCTTCTGATGCAAAGATGCCTTTAGAAATGATCAATTTAATCAGGACATGTGAAAATATGTGAGAAATTACGGAGATTACATCCACAGCATAATAGGCAGAACGGTGGTAACACAAGTTCAGGGGCAGATCAATATTTCTTCTCCTGAGATTCACACCCTGCCTGAACATTTCCATGATTTTATCATGGGAAAAGTGGACTTTAAAAGTAGTCATTCATTTTAGCTGGTGAAAGTATGTTCATATTTTTTAAATGTTGAAAACTCTTCTTCACCTTTTCAGGCAGAGCTCTGTTCTAACCACAAGCATCCAGTGGCACTTGGGGAGGTCCTGGTGTATCTGAGGTACCTGCCTGGGCCTGGCAGCTCTCACAGGGTACCTGCGGGAGACCAGAGCCCCTTGGAGCTGCAGATGGAGGCTGGGCAGAGGGGACCAGGACACCTACAATGGCACCAGCTGTCGGTGACTCTGTCATTGCATTCCACCCCAGTTCTGGAAATTACTTTCCTTTTCAAAAAAAAAAAAAAAAATCCCACCAGGATATTAAGAAAAAAGACAACAAAGCAAAGAAAGACAATAAGAACACAAATATTTATAAGCTGGAAAGTGTAACAAAACATTTCTCTGCTTTAGATCATTTTCTTAATTTCTCTCTTCTTTCATTTTTTATTGACATTTTCTAAATATCTCCGATATTATCAGGCCTGCACCACTAAAAAATATATTTCTGTGTCTCACACAGAGTCCAGTGGCCCAAAACCACTCACGGCCCAGGGCTGTCCATGCCACTCCTCACTCTGTACAGAGCGAGTGGCACTCCCCAGAGACAGGAGTGACCACAAAACCCACATCCGAGCCCTGTGCCTGTTGGTGGCCTGCCAGGTTCTCAGGCAGATAGGACTTTACAACCCCTTACTGCAGACAGGAGTCAAGTGCTGACCTATCAGCTTCACCCGTAGAAGTGACCTCACAGCCACTTTCCCACCCATGTGCCTGCTCCTGGTCCATCACCTGCAGAGACAGAAGGGACCTCACTTTCACCTTTATGGTCATGGGTCTCCTACTCTCCTATGAGCTCCTGAGAAACAACTAATCTCATAAAAATGTCCCCAGCCATCAGCTTCCTGGTGGCCTATCAGCTGATCAGACACAACTGACCTCATAATCACCCACCAAGCCAATGGAACTGCTGCTGGTCTTTCACCTGCCCTAAGGGAAATGACCTCAGCATGGTCTTGGCTTCCAACCAGCCAGGTATTCATGCAGCAATGACCTCACAATCGTCACCTGAGCCATGTGCCTGCTGCTGACCTATCAGAGGCTAAGACAGAGGTGATCTCACAGTCACTATCCAAGCCACATAACTGTTTCTGACCCATCAGTTACTCAGTTCTGAATGACCTCACAATCAACATCCTAGCCCTGTGCCGCTTGGTGGCCTATCAGGTCCTCAGGCAGAAGTGACCTCACAAACAATTGCCCCAGGCATTAGTCAAGTGCTGGCACATCAGCTGCTCAGATAGAGGTGACCTTACAATCATCTACCAAGCCCACATGGCTGCTGATGGCCTTTCAGCTTCTCTGATGGATAAGGTTTGTGTTCTTGCTTGGGAGGTCACTTCTGACTCAGCCTCTGATAGGCTAGCAGCAGCCTCATGGCTGGGGCATGGGCATGTGAAGTCACTCCTGCCTTAGCAGCTCATAGACCAGCAGCAGGCACATGGCTTGGATGATGATGGTAAGGTTAGTTGTATGTGATCAGCTGAAAGCAGGGGTTGAGTTAGCATCCTGGCAGGAGATCCTGGCAAGAATTTCAGAAACTGCAGGCCTCCAGCAACCTAGTGACACACTGCAAAATGTGCTCAGCTGAGAGGGACACCTGAACTGTCAGGTTAGAAATGACTCCCTTAGAGAAGAAAGGAGCATGTGGAAAGGTGAGGAACATAACACTTAGGGGGGGTTGCAGAGTTATTTGCATAAAGCCACCTCAACTTTGCAAGCTGATTCTTAACTATGACCTTTCAAGTATTTCCTGCCGACTTGCAGGAATGTGCTTGAGCATCGGGCAACAATTTTCAGGGTCCAAAAGCAATGCTGTGATTTTCTTAGCTTTCAGCACAAAAAATAAGCTCTGAGCCCTTGAAACATCACTCACTGTTGTATGTGCATCTGGGAAAACTTGTTGTAAGAGGCCAGTTCTTTTCTGAAGAAATACTTTGTCTTTGGAAGTTTTCCTTATTTGCCCATTTTGAAAGGTAATGACTGTAGCACTGCTGCTCAAAAGAGTACCTCTGAGTGCTCCGTCACGGCAAGACCATTTCCTTGTTCACTATGCCAGAGAAAAAAGTCCCACCATGTCAAAACTGCTCTCTGCCGCCTCCTCCTGGAAGTCAGCCCTGGATGTCTTGTTTCAGGGCCTGGGGCAGTGCATGGTGTGCAGGTTGCAGCAGAGATCTGCAAGGCAGTGAGCCCTTTGGCAGGGAGAGCTCAGGACCCCGCCCTCCCTCCTTCCCCCTTATTTCAGTGGATTGGGGGGGGTTACTTGGATGGTTAATTAAGAGCAAAGAGTTTCTAAGATACTGCCATATTAGAAGAAAAGAGAGTCTGCACCAATTACATTTATTGGTAGTACCCCCCCAATAAGACTTTATTAACAGGAGATAGAGGCAACTACTATGCCTTTACTCTAAGAAAACTTGAGATTTAAAGGTCTCAGAAGTGTTATCTTCAAGAAACTCCTCCAGTGAACCCTTTCTGAAAGATGACCTCTTATAATCCAAATATTCTAAGCTGCATATTTATATGTATTTCACAAGAGATCTGGGCTATCTTATGTCTTTGGTTAAACATGGGACAGGAAAGCCCAAATCAAATAAGAGAGGGAAATCATGGAGAATATATATATTAAAAAAAAAAAAAGACAAAGTATTCTGTAAACATTTAAATTTATTTCACTTTTCTTTGTATTTCCCAGCACCTGTGAATTACCTTTGATATTAGCTTCCATGGGTTTTCTTTCTCAGATAGCCTATATTTCAACTGCAGAAGATGGTGCTTCTGAGTCCTTGGTTTTATGCTTTCCAATTTTAGTTGTATAAAGAAGTTACCATCAAACAAAAAAGCATGGTTTTTTGCTTCATACACTGTCATTCTAAAAGTAGTACAGACCTACATTAACTTTGGATCAGTATACCTGTTATTGAAAATTAAGCTCACCGGCCACCATAACAGAGTCCGACCCTAGGTTCCCACAGAAGTCTGAAGTCAGATCAGAACAAAATAAATTTTAATTACACGCGTGCAATAATTACAGCTCGAGCTGGGTGCCTCCAGAGAGGGACGCTAAACAAAGAAATTCCTGGGCTATTATACCCTTACAATCTAAGTTCCCCACCCCTTATGCAATAGTTTGGACCAATAGTAATATTTAGATCTGGGGTCTTCCCCTTCTTCATTGCGCTCCTTCATTGTCTCTAGCAGGCTGCTTCTTATCCTGTTTTCAAGGTTGCAGCTTCTGCTCTTGGTTGTAACTTCTTTATCTTTCCAGCTTGAACCAGTGCTGGGGCCCTCTTTCACATAACTAGGTAATATCTAGGAGAGAGTTCACAGCTTGCAGCCTAAGGCTTCAGCAAATTTAGCTACTAATGCTGAGCAAGTTATGCTACACAATCAACTCTAGACAGCTTCAGTCCAATATTCTCTAACAGTCTTCCCTTTGTTTTTATTAAGCATCCCTGCTGATATGTTAAGCAGAGTTCTCCAAGCCTTTCGAGGCGTACTATCACTCTCCATAATCTTATGTGCAATATGATTGTAAGCAATAGGCATAGCACGGTTAAACTTAACACAACTACTACTGGGTGCAACACGTGATTATAGAACCCTGTTGTGGTTGGTGACCATCCCAGAAGAGTCTCTCACCAATGATATTCTCCATCCTTCTTCACTCTTTCCAAGATGTGCTGTATCTCTTCTGCATCATGATGAAGAGTGATTAGAGTTTTTTGTCCATTGTTTTGGATGCGTTTTAACAGTTGACACAGGTCATCATGTTGTAGTAGTTTCTTCACCAATGTAAGATTCATTCCGATGCGGGTAGGCAATAAATCTTGACTTAAGGTATAATTAGATTGTAATAATTGATAAGACTGTCACACTATGAAAGTTCGATAGTAACAACTGAGACAGTAACATAATAAAAAATTATGTTTATTTCCTCACGCAAATTCTTGGATTAGTAACATCCATTAAAATAATGCGATTACTAATTTAGAAAGGATAACCCAAAACTGTTGATTACTGCGCTATTAATTGGAAGCACTGCTTATCCCTACTTGAAAGCTTTCCTGTTCACTCTCTTAGTGAGAGGACCCTTAACCTCGAGGAGTTACCTTAACCCAGCGTCCCAGGAAAAGGGGGGGGGGGGGAATACTCACAGTCCAGCCGGAGAAGACGATCAGGTCACGTTCCCGTCCCTGCTCAAACTCTCTTAGCTTCCAAGTCTCTTTTTATACGGCTGGGGCTCTGGGCAGACACTGCTTTTGCTGATTTTTGTGAGTTTCACAGTCACAGGACTGTTTGTTTGTCTGTTTGGAAGGACCCTGCTACCAAGGCGAGACCACAATACCTCCGTATTGTTTCTTCCCTCCCTGGGGGTTCATGCAGATTCCAGGTGGCAGACTTCTTCAGTCTTGTTAATTCTCCCATCCCGCACCCTTGCACATTTCAATCCTTGCGCATATCGGTTGGTAGATGACTTTAGTCCTGTTAACTCCTCTGTTCAACAGCTTTGCGCACATCAGTTCTTGTGCATATCAATTGCCAAACTTCAGTCCTGTTAACTCTTCACTCACCCGTCAGGCTCAGTGCCTGATAGGCCAGTGCTGGTCCTGTGGGTGCAGTTTGTGGTTCTGAGGTCACTTGTGGCTCAGTGCCTGATAGGCCAGTGCTAGGCCCATGGCTGCTGTTTGTGGTTGTGAGGTCAGTTGTGTCTCAGTGCCTGATAGGCAAGTGCTAGGCCCATGGCTGCTGTTTGTGTTTGTGAGGTCACTTGTGGCTCAGTGCCTGATAGGCCAGTGCTGGTCCTGTGGGTGCAGTTTGTGGTTGTGAGGTCACTTGTGGCTCAGTGCCTGATAGGCAAGTGCTGGTCATGTGGGTGCTGTTTTTACTTGTCAGGTTACTTCCACCTCAGCACCACATACTGCCACATTAGGCACATGGCTCCTCTTTGTCGTTGTGAGGTCATTATGCCCCTGTACCTTATAGGGCAGCAGGAAGCACATGGTTTTGATGCAGATTCTCAGTACATGGCTGAGACCATAAGAAGGAACTTATTGCCAGCAATAATACTTAAAAACTTAGAAATAAAACTCCTTTTTCTCATCACCAGTACCCGAGAGCAAACAAAACGGAACAGATTATCTTATTTGTTTGGCACCCCAGATAGAACACAGCGAGGTTCCCATGTGGTGAGCACTGGCACTGGTCTTGCATGCCTACGTTTATTGGCCGTGGGCTCCTGGAGATCTACTTCAATGGGCACAGCAAATGGCCCGGGTGTGGGAGGACCCGGAAAAGGCAGCCCCACTGTTTTGTACAAGAGTAGAGGGACATTCCATTTGTTAGGGGGATGTTCAAGTATTGCTTCAACAGATATTTCAGCCAGGGGATAGAGAATGGATATTGAAAGAAGGACAGGGAATTGGCAGACTGAGATGATAACCGACAGCCTTGACCACGAGCAGATCTGAATTAGGATTATAATAATACAAATGATTGGGCAGCATGTGAAATGGCATGCCAAAATCTGGTTTTAGCTCTAAGAACTGCCGGGCAAATGGGGGTTATCTCAGAAAAGGTACTAGTGTTAGCAAAAGTCTGAGGAACACTCGATTTTTGGACTAGTTTGCTTGCGGCAAATTATGCTCTTATGCTATGGAGGGATGTCTGTGGAAAATGTTAATGAAAGGCTGGCAGTGAGCGTATTGGTCCAGCAAGAGGCAACAGCTATCCATGAGTATTTCAGAAACCATGTTCCAGGGTGGCAGGGAGAGAATTTACAGAAGATTCACTGTATTACAGCAGCTGGACCTTTACTAGAAACATTTGAGAGCTGTGACAGTATGAGCAGACATGTTACATGGTTGAGGGCTCATCTGTCACACAAGAGGAAGATCTCCATTTGGGTTATCTGAAGGTTGCCTCTCTGGTCATCTACCAATAATGTCTAGTCAGTGCCCCCATGTACCAACAGCATGTGCTAATGTGCTTGAGGCACCACGTACAGGCAATGGCTTGTGACGTTCCTGAGCAAGAAACCTGGTCTGAAGGAGCCTCTGGAAATGAGGCAGCAGCCTGTGAGCTGGGGAGCTCTTCAGACAGCTTGAAGGCTGCTCACCTCTTACAAAATGACCTTTGAAATTATGATTCATGACCAGGCGAACAGGACAGTGCCTGCCCTCACCTTTCCTGCCTTGTGCTCCAGACTGACTTGGGCACAAGCCCATCCTGAGCTGCAAACTCAGCAGTCCCGGGGGTGCAGCAGTGCACCCAGGCTCATCCACCTTGCTGAAGGGCTCGGCTTCTTTTCTCAAGCACGCCCCACACAAACCAAGCTGTGAGGCTCCTTAGGAGTGACTTACATCTCAGTAGCTCTGAAGTCAGGCAGAGGTTAAGGTCTATTTCTGTCTGTGTAGCTACGGCTGTAATGGAAGCGGAGCAGAAATTACACCCTAAGTCATCGGTTTGTCTTGGTAGGTGTGTTCTGACACTTTGTCTCGATGTACTATCCATCTGGTTGATACAGTTTTCATCAGTTTACATTTTACATCCTGTTTACATGTTTTTGTTTACATGTGTTTGTTTGCATAGATACATAGTTATTAGTTACATAGCAGCCTATTCTACATGGCTCAATATTCTCATACAAACTTCCTTTTCACAGCACACAGGCAGGCCAGAGGACACACCAACTCTCATTTATGTTCCACATGTCCACGTAAGGTGGGAGGCTTTTGGAGTCTCCTGGGAAGCTCCATTTACATTACTACAGAACAGTCCAGCATATGCACAAGTTTTGTTGCTTGCAAATTCAGATGGATGGATAGGTATTGTTTTGAGTTTCCTTTTCCAGTTTCAAGGGCACTTAAGTGAAGATGAAGCACCTGAATGCTGTGCTTTCCCAAGCAACTGGATACTGTTATCACGAGGGCACCCTACCTGAACCTATTAACATTTGCTTAGCCGGAAAACAATACTGAAAACTTTTTTCTGAAGTGTTTTCGGAGTCAAGATTCACTCAGACCCAGCCTTCCCCACGTTCTCACACACACAGGCTTGACAGATCTGTAAGTTTGCCTAGGGGAATCATTGCGGTGACTTTGAGATGGCTGTTTATATCCTGCGCCCAGTGTATGCAATGCGTGCAATGTAAAAGGCAACCAAGATGTGTTCACTAAAAGCATACCTTCCCACAGTCTGCCACTGCAAAGTAGAGTTGTTACATTGTTCAGCAGAGAAATCAGTTGAGCACTTCAACGCCTTAACTACAGTGTCAGCTCTTGCTTCATAAAGGCCAAAGCTTGAAAAATTACGAAGCTCAATCCCATCTTGTGTTTCAGCGACTTTAGGAAGACAACTACCTCCATTTCCATCAGCAGACTTCAGGAGGAGTACAGCCTTCACTTTCCAGGCTTCTGAGAGCAGGACTTAAAGGAAGGCGTTTAAAAGATGAAACAGGTTACTCTCCAGCTGGTGATGTCTTCCTGAACATGGAAACACAAACCCTAACTGGATGTGTTTACCATCAAAGGCTTTGCAAGTGCTTAACTTGGATACTGTTGGTAAATTCCTTCTAAAATTGAATACTGAAATTCCAGCACGTCAAGAGTTTCTGGCATCAAAGCAGGTCCCTTTTCTCACAGAAGACTCCAGTAGTTCAGGGCTAAGCCCCCAGGTCAGGGGTCAGTGCTGGCCCTGGAAACAGTCCTCCATTTCCTCAGGCTGGGGGAAGCCATGTCGCTCTCTGATGTCCAGTAGCCAAGGTGCAAAGGTTCCACCTTATCTTTCCAAAGAGGATGAGAAGAAAATGGATTTAGGATATAACAATTAACGTAGGCCTCCTCAAAGATTTCAAAGCCCTTCAGCCCAAGTAGCAGTACCTCAGACATCATTGACATCTTTGAGGCTCTACCTGAAGCCTTTCTTGCACTTCCTTCAAATGACATCATCAAATATCACGACTCACGCTGTCCTGCTATCTAAAGCCTTGCAGCTTCTCCACAAACTTTTGCTGCTTCCTCACAGTCCATCTGCCTCCTCCCATTTCCACTTCATATCTTTAACAGTTCACTAAACTCAGTCTACTAGTCCATGGATCTGATCTATCTCCAGATAGACAAACTGGACTTGATAGGAAAGGCTTTCATTCCTTCTTAAAAAGTTGCAAGATATTGGATTTTGTCTCCCAGAATTGGTCAGCTATAGCTGAGGAGAAAGGGTAAAGGTGGGAGGAAGAAAAAGGTATTCTGCATTTCCAGGTAATACTTAAATACCAACTAGCAAAGCTAACCTACTTTTGTTTAGAAGAGAATGTCAATGAAGAAAGCAGCAAAATATTTGAAGGTTTTGGTTTCCTTAATTGCAGTACTTTTAACCTTACTGAAAGAGAAGAATTTAAAGTTCTATTTCATCATGCTGTGAATTGAGTTTTGCTGATGATAGAGAATATATATAGCTAACTCTTAAATCTTCAGATATTGTGCCCACAAAGGGAACCACCTGGTCTTTCAAGCAAAAGATTACAATTGACTTCTAACAGATAACCCTCTCCTGCTTATACACTCATCAAGGTCACATGTACATGAAACACTCAAAGACGACAAAACCCCAAAGCACCTTTTTAAACCAGGACACTTTTGGAGCATACTTTCCTTTGATCACACAAGTCACTAAGCCTTTAACTATGGCAAGGGATTCCCTCTACCTTGAATCTCCATATAGTTTGCATTTTAAAAATTCTTAAGAAATGGCTTTTTACTACTACTATAAAAGCTCAGTGTTGGCAGAAGTTTTTCAAGCACACAAATGTATTGCTGCCTCAGTTTACCTAAAGATAAATTCAACAGAACCCATGTCCTAGGTTAAAGGAAGGCAAAGAAACCCCATCCTTGCCTCTATTTATACATTTTCTGTTAGGGGGGTTTTCTTTCTGAATAGCCTTCTGTAAAGCGCAGGGGCAGTAGAATTTTACATTAAAATATTTAGAGTTTACGCCTAACCTCTCCAAAGAAATCCAATTGCTCTTAAAGAATCAATTCTAAAAGTCCAATGGTAGAGAGCCCAGTTAAGAGCCACCAGTGCCATCAACTTACATATTATGCCAACGCATTAAGTATTGCCACCGTTTAGACTCTCTACAAGAGCAGGGAGGAGAATGCTTCACAGTCGGGCACTTGCTCCTCCTCTGCAGTAGATTCCTGGGCAAAATGTTGCTCATCATCATCAGCGGAGGATGGGGAATTGCTGCTGTAGACTGCGTGTTTCCATCTGCAAGCATTTCAAAGGCAATAACAAAAACAAGATTAGGTCACACTAAGTCAAAAATCAAGTGCAATCTACCTCAGAAGGTAGTGTGAGATCTATGACATTTCCAGCCCATTATATGTATTTGTCGTGCATCTGATTTCAAACTGCATTACATGTTCTTCCTGGGGAGAGCAAAATTCCATCTTTGTTGGGAAGTTAAAAAAAAAAAAAGGCACATGGTACTTATATGCAGCTTGACTTTGGCATATGATAGGCCAGAGCCTTGCAAAGTAACTGTAAAGCCTTGCAAAGTAACCATATTTGTAAATCTATTGCCCCTGATTTCCCCTGAACTTCATGTTCACAGCTGTTACCAAAACAGCAGGACAAGTCAAGAAGGGAGCTCCTGAGAGAGCTTCAATTAGTTACGATGCATACAGGAGGATAATTATGATGCATACAAGTTTTGGCTTGAACGTTTTCATAGGTTTTTATTCCCCTTGTTCAAGTCTTGCACAGGCTGCAGAACATGGGTGAGGTACTGCCTTCACGAGGTATTGCATAATTACCCCTCTTCCTCAAGGCATGATCAGCTCAACTACTGCAACGTCCTCTTCTGTCCTGAAGTACAGCCTTGCCCCACTCAGATCCATTCAGAAAGTTGCTCTAAAGATCATCTTCTGAACTTATTCCCTTCATCACAAAGCACATGCTCCTGAAACCCTTCAAGCGTCTTCTCTCACAGCAAACAGAGTTGCTAAGGCCTTTCATGAATTACCCTCCTTCCTACATTATTTCCCACTGAGTGCCCAGAGAACAGCTCTGAATTCTGAGCCAGCCCTGACAGCACCTCTCACTGACTAACCCCTCAATACAAAAATGCAGAAGCATGTTCTCTTCTCACCTGCCACCTTCACGCTTGGGAGAAGGTTTTCATATGCACCTGGCAGTCTTCCTTACCTCCTGAAAATTCTTGCTGGGCTGCTCAAAACTCATGAAAACTGTCAGGCTACTGCTGCAGCGAGAGCAGTGCTCATCATTCAGAGTAGCACTGTGCATTTCCTTGTATTCCCACCTCTTGACAGCCATCTCTTGCCTTTTCTCTTGTGCTTGGTTATAAGCATTTTGGAAAAGGACTGGTTTTGTTTGCTGACTTCTCTGCCCTGAGCTTACTAGCAGGGCCCTGGAGTCCCTGACTATGGCTTCTAAGCACTAAGGCTATACAGAAATGTGAATAGATAAAAAAACATCCAGTAGTTCAACTCATTTCAGCTGTTTCAGAGGAGGCTTTTGGCCAGAACACAGTAAAGAAAATTGAAAGCCAGAACTAACCTGCACTGCCATCTCGAGTGTCAGCGATTTCCTCATCAGTTCTCCTCGGGAGTACGTATCCAAGTTTTCCTAATGACAAGAAACAAGAAGGGTCAGTCACAAACATGCAGAAAATCTGACGTATGCACACTTGGTGCCTACACAGTAACTTTATCAAGGCTCTGCATGGACACACAAGATGAGCATGCAGTTCTACGATGCAGAAAGCAAGGAAGCATTGCTGGAATCCAACCATCTAGTTTTACCTATTTTCACAAGAGGCACATTCTGTTTTAGGCCTATATCTGTCAGTCTAAGAGAGATGAGAAAATGGATGCATATTTTAAGACAAGAAGAAAACCTGTACTTTTAAATTTAGTTCATGGCCTACTTTGTCTCTCTGTTAACATGTTGATTCATGGCCCAGGACAAGTGTTTTTTTTTTTGTTTTTTTTTGTTTTGTTTTTTAAAAAAAAGACATCCACAGAGATTCCTGAAGTATATGAATTTATCTTTGCTTTTTATCCTAGAGTTCACAGAATCACAGAATGGTTGAGGTTGGAAGGGACCTCTGGAGATCATCTAGTCCCACCCTCCTGCTCAGGAAGGGGCACTTAGCACATGTTGCCCAGGACTGTGTCCAGATGGCTTGAATATCTCCGAGGAAGGAGCCAACCACAGCAGGCATTGCCCACACCAAGGCACCTAGGACAGGAGCCTGGAAGGTCTTGAAGGTGCTGAGCTTCAAAGGGAGCTGAGCTGACAACACAAGGGGAAACAGAGGACAACACGAATCAGGCAATCGGAACACCATGGTGTGCGTTTGACTGGCTGCAATACGGCTGTTGGCATCCAAGTGTGCTTAAGGAAGGCAAAGCGTTAAGAGAAAAAGCACGAGTCAACTTTCAAGGACAATTAGATGTACGGGGCTGCCAGTTTATGGGGGACAGTGCAGACAGCTTCCTAACACTCACTGCTGAGCAGGAAGCCCGAACTCGGACAAACAGGCCTTGTGAATATCATGTGAAAGTTCATGAGCACGGAAGCAAGGCAGCTGCTAGGGGTTTAATGTCGAGGCTCCACACTGGACCAAATTAGGCCCCTAATTCCAGCACCTAGTCAAAAATAATTACAAAACCCATATATCTGCATAATAACATCAGACATGTAAAAAGAAGTACTTGCGAACTATTCTTTAAATAACAAACAGTATAAAAAAAAACCCTCTTTGGGGCAACAGTAAATGTGTACACATGACATTCTTACAAACTGCAGGCTACAGAAGAAAATTGTTTGTCAGCAAACCAATTTAACCTGACCTCTCTGCAGGGCACAGTTCAGGACACCCTCACAAGTTACATACCTCCAATTTTCTAGAGAAGGTCCAGAAAAGAAACTACCTTGATAAAAACAGTGGAACGGGCCTTGTCCAGAAAAGATGTGATTTGCTTACTTGGTTTGGAAGCTCTGCCAGCATAAAACAAACAAACAAGAAAACAAACAAAAAAACCATACACACACACACCAAAGAGTTACAAAGGGATTATTTAAGAGTCTTCTCTAAACTCTACCTTAATTTAAGTAAAGGGCTCCTAAGGGTGCACAAGGAATTTATCTTCCACCGTTACTGCAAACGGCAGGACACTACAAAGGTCACCCCTAGGAGAAGGGCGTTCAGACTACGCCTAAAAGAGCCACTGGCACACTGAAGGCTCTCATTCACTTTCAACATGCATTTTCCCTTTCATAATAACCTTACAAAGCCACTTCAGCCAGTAACTAGCCAGGAGGGTTGTTTCCCCGAACCCCCTTTTTTTTCTTTCTTTCCAGAGAGAGCTTGCTGTATCCTACAGCTTCCGACAGAAGATATATTAGCATAAATGCTCCTGCTGATTTAGACTTCCTCGACCAAAAGATCTTAGACTTGTCGCTGAAATGCTCTCGCTGCTGCCCATGGGGAGAGGCACAGAGCCAGAAAACAATGCCTGGAGTCCAGGGCACTCTGCTGACGTGGGCATCTCTCCTGCTGGCACTAGAAACAGAGCATCCCGTCACATTCACTTTGCACAGATTATATGTGACTTCACAACCACAAATTCACAACCACAAGTGACCTCAAAAGCACGAACTGCAGCCACATGACCCGCATTGGCCTATCAGGCACTGAACCACAAGGGACATCACAACCACAAACTGCAGCCACGTGACTAGAACTGGCCTATGAGGCACTCAGACAAAAGTGACATCACAAACACAAACTGCAGCCACATCATCAGCACTGGCCTATCAGGCATTGAGCCACAAGTGACATCACAAACACAAACTGCAGCCACATCACCACCACTGGCCTATGAGGCACTCAGCCACAAGTGACATCACAACCACAAACTGCACCCACGTGACTAGAACTGGCCTATGAGGCACTGAGCCACAAGTGACATCACAACCACAACCTGCAGCCACAGGACCAGCACTGGCCTATCAGGCACTGAGCCACAAGTGACATCACAACCACAAACTGCAGCCACATCACCAGCACTGGCCTATCAGGCACTCAGACACAAGTGACCTCACAACCACAAACTGCAGCCACATCACCAGCACTGGCCTATCAAGCACTGAGCCACAAGTGACATCACAAACACAAACTGCACCCACGTGACTAGAACTGGCCTATGAGGCACTGAGCCACAAGTGACATCACAAACACAAACTCCACCCACATCACCAGCACTGGCCTATCCGGCACTGAGCCACAAGTGACATCACAAACACAAACTGCAGCCATGTGACCAGCACAGGCCTATCAGGCACTGAGCCACAAGTGACATCACAACCACAAACTACAGGCACAGGACCAGCACTGGCCTATCAGGCACTGAGACACAAGTGACATCACAAACACAAACAGCAGCCACATCACCAGCACTGGCCTATCAGGCACTGAGACGCAAGTGACATCACAAACACAAACTGCACCCACGTGACTAGAACTGGTCTATCAGGCACTCAGACACAAGTGACATCACAAACACAAACTGCACCCATATCACCAGCACTGGCCTATCAGGCACTCAGCCACAAGTGACCTCACAAACACAAACAGCAGCCACGTGACTAGAAGTGGCCTATCCGCCACTGAGCCACAAGTGACATCACAACCACAAACTGCAGCCACAGGACCAGCACTGGCCTAGCAGGCACTGAGCCACAAGTGACATCACAAACAAAAACTGCAGCCACAGGACCAGCACTGGCCTATCAGGCACTGAGCCACAAGTGACATCACAAACACAAACTGCACCCACAGGACCAGCACTGGCCTATCAGGCACTGAGCCACAAGTGACATCACAAACACAAACTGCAGCCACATCAGCAGCACGGGCCTATCAGGCACTCAGCCACAAGTGACCTCACAACCACAAACAGCAGCTTTGGACCTAACACTGGCCTATCAGGCACTCAATAGAAGTGGCCTCACAGATACTTAAAAGTAGCAACGTGGCTGCTTTTGGCCTAGCCGATACTGAGGCCAAATGACTCCACAAACACAAACAGCAGCAATATCCATCGAGCTGGACTGTCAGGTGTTCAGGCTGAAGAGACCCCACAGGCAGTCATGAAGCCATATAGCTGCTCCTGGCCTCTTTGCGACTGAGGCACAGTTGACCTAAACAAGCACAAGCAGCAGCAATGTCCATGCTGATCGCCAGTCACATACTGATGCACAACTGACCACAAAAGCACCAACAGCAGCAATGGGCCTGCTCCTCGTTTATGAGGCATGGAGACACAAGAGACCTCACCATCATCACCAAAGCTACATGCATGCTGTTGGCCTACCAGCTTCAGACGCACAACTCACCTCACAAGCACAAATGGCATCGACCTGCCTGCTGCTGCCCTATCTGGGACCAAGTCACAAGGGAGCTGAAAAGTGCAAACCTTCACAGAGGTGGAGCTCACCTGGGCCACTCGCATGTCCCTTGATTACGCTGTGATCATTCCGTACAGAAGAGTCTTCTGCAAAAGGCTTTCATCTCCTGGCAAGACTCTCTCCACGTCATGGGACAGCTCCGCTCTGGCATCCTGCGCACAAATCACAAAAGGGAACGATTGGTCTCGCTTTTCCTTTAGTACCATCAAGTCCCAGCTGGGAGCCTTTGCACTGCAGCACCTACACAATGACAGCAGGATGCCACTTCCATTTCTAGTGCATTTCTAGGGACAGAGATCAGCTGAGGCAGCAGCTCCACTGCAAAGGCTTTCTGACACTCTCAGATCAACTCGGCACTGCACCAGCCATCAACCTGACGCCAGACCTCTGCTCTGCCACCTACTCTACAAACACACTGCCTCTGCCCCACAGACCTGGCTCTTCTGCTCGATACAACCAAGTGCCAGCAAGAAGAGATGCATGCAGGACACTCGCCACTTGCACACTCCACAGCCACTGCTCTGCTCGCTGCCTTCCCTTGGCTCCTCAACACAGACACACAGCGAAGCTCCTGTGGTAACACCACAAGGTGGCCAAGGCACTCTAGGCTCACAAGGCCTCTGCAAATGAGCAGCACAAGATCAGGCAGGGACAGAGATGGCTCCATGGACAATGCTGCTCTTTTCAGAGGGAAGGAGCTGGCTTGCTTTGGGCACAGCACGCTGCTGCTTTCCACCCCCATCCCCTCAGGAGTCTCCAGCTAGGGATGGGGGCATGGGGATTTTCTTTGGTAATACAAAAGTTACAGATACAACACAGAAACACTTGAGAGTCTGGAAGGCCTCCTGAGCCCAAAGTAACCTCCCTTCCTTTCCTTTAGTTACTTGCACAAGGAGCCCCGGGGAAGGGAAAAAGGGTGCAGAGGCTTTGAAATGAGGCCCAAGCAGTGAGGCAGCCCCACACTGCACGGCTGCTGAAATGACAGCTGTCCTGGCTGTGAAGCCTCTGCAGCAGCAGTCCGGGCTCCACAGCTGCATTCACAGAGCACTGAGGGCTGGGTGTCATGGGCAACCTGGCCCTGCGCACATCTTCACCCCTCGCAGAGCCAGCAGCACAAGAATTCTGAGACTTCCTCAGGTCAAGCCACAGAGGCTTTGGGGCACTCACACAAAGGCACTCAAGACATGCTGGCATTTAGTATAAGGGTCTTGGACTCATCCTATATGGCACCACAACCTCCTAGGAAAAGGAGGGGACACAGTAGCATTTGCTGAGCAGGCTTGCAGTAACAGCAGCTGTGAGACACAGAATTTGCAGCACAGCAGAGGTACCAGGAGGTGAACCCACACCCCAAGTCACCCACGCAAGCCAGGCGCATTTATGGAAGACTTCGCATCCACACGTAGCCTCTTCTCAATCACTTGCAGTTGCTTTCACAGAGGGATCATGATGTTGGCCAAGATGTTGACAGGCACAGGGACACACCCTGGCATCCTGCCTCCACCCTCAGGGGCTCTAGCACTGGGAACCTCCATGAGTGGAGCAACCTAGAAAGAAAGAAAGAATCAGAGTGTTACTGGCAGTTCTGCTGGCCTTACAGAGTCACAACAGTCAGGGGCCAATGTCTCCCCTCTGTGCTGAGCTGTATTGGTGAGAACACAGCCAGCAGGGCCACCGAGACATTCTACCCCTCTTTTTGGCACAGTGGAGACCATGTCTGTGGCAGGGTCAATTTCTAAAGCACACACACCCTGCCAATAAGACATTACTAACACCACTGCTCACACCAGCGCTAGATTCATTTAGAAGCCTATAAAGTTTAGCTGGACTCCCTAGGTGACCGGGACGAGGCTGCAACCTTCTACTTAGCAACAAGCGGAAAGTCAAACTCCATCTCCATGTTCACCACAGAACATTATCCGCATTTGAAATGTAGTGGTACTAACTCAGGATGACGGAGTGGAATAAAATGTGTGTCAGATGATGTGGAACATCCACTTCTGCTTGATTAATGAGTTGCATTTCTGTATTGCTGGAGAGCTCTGCAGGGGTCAACCCCTCCTCTCAGCACACGCAACAAACCCAGAAGTAACCTCACTACCACCATCCAAGCCATGTGTCTTCTCCTCACCTCTCAGCTGCTCACATAGAGGTGACCTCACAAGTTCATACCCCCACAAAATGCCTGCTGATGGCCTATGGCCTTCAGAGACAGAACTTTCCTCCAAATAACTTCCCCAGCCATCAACTACTGCTGGCCTAGCAGCTACTCTGACAAAAGAGACCTCACAAGCAACGCCCATGCCTAACTGCCTGCTGCTGGCCTAGCAGGGACTCAGAAAGACAGGACCTCACACTCACCTTCACAGCCACATCTCTGTCACTGGCCTAGAAGCCTCTGAGGCAGAAGTTACCTCACTATAAATTCCCCAGCCATGAACCAAATCCTGCCTTATCAGCTCCTCAGGTAGAAATGACCTCAAAAACACAGACCCCAGACATGGACCTGCTGCTGCCCTATCAACTGCTCAGGTAGAAATTACCTCAGAAACACCTTTTCAGTCACTTAGCTCCTGCTATCCAATCAATTCATCAGTCAAAAGTGACCTCACAAGCAACAACCAAGCCTTCTTCCTCCAGATGGCCTATCAGGTACTCAGGCAGAAATGACCTCATCATCAATAGCCGAGTCATGTGCCTCCTGCTGGCCTGTCAGCTACTTACAAAGACTTGATTTGACACTGGTGATTTTCTGGCACAGCTCTCACAGACAGTGGTGACCTCACTACCCACACCCTGACCATGGGGCTGTTGCTACCTGCAGCTCCCCCTGCCTTCCCCCAAGGCTCAGCCAGCTCCTGAACGGCCTCCCTGATTCACTTTGTGGCTTCACAATGCTCATAGTGCAGCAAAACACCCATCACGTACCAGTTACTACCCCAAAAGAAGATTAGCTTTTGCCTAGGTAGTCCCTACATGTAGCCCATAAAAATTAGGAATTGGAAAAAGGCCTGCAAGTAATTCTTGCAACATTTTCGAAAAGAATGATTTCATGGGCTGAGAAATTATGAACCTGAAGACAGCAGGGCCTCATGTCCCAGGCAGAGGGAGAAGCCTTCCCACAACTCAGAAGTCTGGTTCCTTCCCAATGCTGAACAAACCCAGAAAATCCTCTACACATCCAGGACAACAAGCATTCTCCTGTTTTATGCTCAGCCTCCACCAAACCCACCTGCACCCGCTCTCTCTCCCACTCGCTTCTCACCTGCTTTGCTCCCGCTCCTCTTCCACTTCTGTCTTTCGCATCTTTTTTTTTCACATACTGGGCTATGAATGGCTGACAGAGCCATCAGTGAAATCAATGCCCGCCCTTCTCCTCCTGCCAGCCCATGGAAGGGCTGCACTGGGCGATGCCATGGCAACCCTGGGCCCTCCTGACCTGGTGGCCAGCTCTGCCCTGTCCCCTGCGGTCGGGCGCCATGTTGTGGGCGGCAGGGCGGGGCCCCGGGGTGCGGCCGCTGTCCCGGCATGGCTGGGCTGTGCAGCAGGGTCCCCGCGGGGCTGCTGGCTGCCCTGCGCCCTGGGGGCCGTGCGGGGCGTGGGGGGGCAGCACTGGGGCGTGTGCTGGTGGCAGCTGTGGCACCGGTGTGGGGGCCCTGGGGCTGGCCAGGGCACTGGAGCCCGCAGGCAATGTCCTGCTGCCCCCAGGGCATGGCAGGGCAGGACAGTGTCCTCTTGCCCCTCCTGCCCTGAGCCCCCTGCCCAAGGCAGCCCCAGGGCTCGACTAGGGAGCGGTGGTGTGGGGTCGTGAGGGGGCTGGGGGAGATGGCTGTGTTGGGCTCACCCCAGCACTGCCCACCACAGCTCAGAGAAAAAACCTTGGCGTCAGCCAGGACCTGTTGAATGAGGATTGCACCTCCACCTGTTTCCAATCTGCTCTCTCCAATGTATGTTCTTTTGGGTGCAGAGGTTTGAGCCCAGTTTGCAGGAGGACAGGGGCTGTGGCCATCTGTAATGGCATCTCAGCTCAAAACATGCTGTGCCAAGTTGGAGGCACAAGAGGATCCAGGGAGAAGGATCAGAGGTTCTCCCAAACAAGCAGACGACTTGGATTATTACAAGGTGAAGGATCCATTCCAGTAAAGGCATTTCCAGCAGGCTCCTGAGAGCCCCACAGGAGCTGCAGGACACTGCAGCCTGTGGGATGCAGGACCCCTTTCCTCCCAGAGCCAAATCCCAAAGGGGGACCCACTCCCAGGGAAACCTGGCCATAGATTTCTGGCCCCCACCCAAGAGGCGATGGAGTTGGCCCACAGAAACCTTGGGGCTCAGGGTAAACCCAGCTGCAGGACCCAGGAGTCTTGGCTGCCACATTGCCCCCCAAGCCACGGGGGACCCTCAGGCAGGGCTCTTGCAGCAGCCCCAAGCCCTGTTCAGCCACCCCCACAGCCTGGGATCCACCACAGCAGTTTTTGCAGTTAACAGTCTCAGTGCGACACCTCGGGAAGGAGCTCCCAAAGCCCTTACCTTCAGTGGAGAGCCACACGAGCGTTGGGAACAAGGAACTGTGGTCCAGGCTGATGGTGTCCATCCAGCAACCTTCCATCTTGCTTGCCCCCTTGCCCTCAGATCACCTCTCCAGCCAGGAAGGAGGGATGCTCTTCCCTTCTCGTCACCCACAACTCCTTTCCAACATGCCCCTGCTCCTCTGCCTGTTGGTGAGGGACCCCAACATGGCCTCACTGCCTCCTGTCCCCTCTCCTTGCCATGGAACCACTATGAAGGGCAGCCATGGGGAGAGTGTGAGCAGTGCCCAGGAGTGCCTGGGCCTCACAGGGAAGTGAGGCCTCCCTGCCACGACACCAGGGAGACCTCTCTGTGATGTGACACATCCCACTGTGGCCTCAGCTTGTGTCATCTGGGGGCTCAGTAGGTCACTGCCATGGAGATGGCACAGCCAGGGAGAGAGCACAGAGATTTCTCTTCACATCCTGGAAAGCAGTCACCTCCCCTTCACCTCAGTTATATTCCAATAATTCCTGATAAATCCTTCAGGAACTTCTGCAGACAGTGCCAATGGCGATGAAATATCTCAAATGGGGCACTGGAGAAGTCACTTCTGCATCCCAGCAGTGACAGCTCTCTGTGCTGGGCAGACCTGTGTGGGAAGCTGGGGCTTTGGGGTTGGTTTGGGATTTGCCATTTTTACAGGGTCCAAGTCATGTGGGATGAAACAGCACAAAGGGTGGCCATGGGCTGAGAAATGCTTTGATGAGCTTCAGAACAGATTTCTACTGTGGGTCGCTCTTTTTGTAGAACTAGGGTGTAGGACAATATGGGACAGGATGCAGCCTTCCTTCTTTAGGCACCAAGGCAGGCTCTTTGCTTTTAAAAGTGCTCAGCAAGGTTTCTCAGTTGGCAGTGCTTGAGATAGAGATGGTATGCCAGAAAAGAGCAAATGTGCCCTTAACACACATCATCTGGAGGCCCTTATCCAGGACCCTGGACCCTGCCAGGCTCCAAAGCCATGGGCGAGGCCAGGTAGCAAATGTGGGGAAGTTTTCCCACTTCCCATGAAATTTGCCCATCTTTCCTTCTGGCTGAGCCTGGGGAAAGCCATTTCTCATCCCTGGGCCTCATTTGGTCCTTGTGGTTTTCAGTGTCACCTTGGGGCTGTGCTTCTCCCCTGGGTACACTCCTCAGCCCCCTGCCCTCCTCCCCGCAGGCACCCTTGCTCTCCTGGGGTCTGTACGACCCTGACATCCTGGATCTCCCACATTTTGTGACTCTGGGCTTCTCAGGACATGCCCACACACTGCTGTGCTGCTGTCCAGGCTCCGGTGCAGAGCTTATGAGGCAGTGCAATGCCTCAGGACCTGCATTTTGACTCACTCAGAAGCGTGTGAGATGACCAGCTCCCAGCTCTGCAGCTGCTGAAGCTTGAGAGCATCCCTACAACCCACCTTCCTGCTCTTCCTAGTCTCTGCACAGTCCTGGGGCAAATCTTGCAGAAGGGAGACTCCATTCACCTTGAATCCTGCCAGAGATGTGGCTTTCCAAGTCACTGCAGAAGGAGTTGGTTTGCTTACTCAGCCTGTGAGACCACAGCTATGACGCTGGGAGCCCCAGCTCTGCACCCTGGCAGCTCTGCCCTTTCTCCCCATTCTCTCCTGTGTGTCTACCTGAAGTCTTCTCTAAGCACCGAGGGCATGGGAAGTGTTGCTTTAGAGAGCTCACTTGAAGCTGGGACATGTTGTGGAGCTGAAGGCCTGATGGAGGCAAGTCTGGGACATGACTGTGCCCCCATGCCCCCTCCTGCTCCCAGCCCAAGGGTCAAGAAAGGTCTCCGGGAAGAGCAGTGAGTTTCATATGGGTGGGATGGGTTTCCTTCGACATTCCTGGGTCCTGCCTGGGTTGCTCTGAGTGCCCAGGAGAATCCCTCTTCTCTAGGGGCTTGCATCAAAGGTTTTCCAGACTTTTCTACAGAAACACAGCCTGGTCCAAGATCTCCAAGAGTAGCACAGCCCCTGGCACAGCCCAGGACCCCAGGAGCTGTACATCTCTCTCTCCCATTTCCACATGTGCTGATTAAATTGACAAAGTATCACCTTTACAGCACTATCTGGACACTGTAACATTGAAACACTGTGACTCCTCCCCTAACTCTTTGTTCATTCCCACGAGCTGTTGGTTTGCGCTTCAGGGAGCTTAAAGTTTGCTCTGTCTTTCAGTAGTGTGTCCCTTTAGCCAAGTCCTAAATTCTGCTTACATCTAGCCTTTCCTATCTATCAAAAAGATTTCCAGTAAGACAATCCCTTGTGGAAAGTAGTCCTCATTGGAGGCAGCTTGGACTTAGCATACAGTCAAAGAGGGTAATTCTTTTTTATGAAACTATATCAGGCTTTATTTTTTGTTTCTTTGCAATTAAAAGAAAATCCTTCTGCATCTGTTTGCAGCTAGTTCTCTAAGTACAGCAGGTGGGAACTGGGGCATAGGAACTACAGCATTCAGTTGCAGACTTCAGTGGAATAAGGGTAGCTATTAACCAGAGTGATGTAAGGCCCAGGTGGCTGATGAGAGAAACAGCAGGGTTGGGGAGATGGGGAGGAAGATTGTCCATAGAGTGCCTGACCTCTGGGACACTGCTTTTCCTACATGTCCAGACCTCATTAGGAGACACTCTGGATTGCTATCAGCTGGAGAATGTTGCCGTTACTTATTCCGAAAGCTGAATAATAATAATAATAATAATAATAATAAAACCCTTTAAAAGCAGAAATACATGTATATTATTGACGTCTCCACCTTTCAGCTACACACCAGAAACCTCTCCAATTAGCCATGCAAGACTTGAAGAAAGTTATAGGGAGAGACCTGGTTTGTCAGGGCTTTTTGATTTTTAATAGGTCCCATGGTATATTTGGTGCTGAGTCCATGAACCTCAGCTACTGCCAGGAGACTGAACAAAACATCGAAGATATCAAAGTCAGAACTAAACCCCAAAGTTCTGTAGAGCATGACTGGGTCCCACTGAGGCCCATTAGCAACAAAGGCTCCCCAGGGGCTGATGAGAGCAGAAAATTGTAATCCCTGGTTACAGGTAGGCAAAGGCAATGTGCAGGTGGCTTTGATGCCACATAAACCCTTGATGTGTTTGATCAAGGAAAATGGCCAAGCACGGACAGCGAACCCCTGGAAAGGGAGATTCTTTCCCCCATGCATTGCCCAGGGCTCTTCCTGGGGTCAGTGTGCGGGTGAGGGTGTGCAATGCTGAGTGCAGGACAAACACACAACACCTCTCAGGGTCCCCTGAAGGGTGAGGGGGAGCAAGGCCCTGGTGTCTCCTGGTAGGCCTCGGTGGCAGAGACAACAGCCATAGCCAAGAGGACAAAGACCTCAGTTCTGTCGGGGCCCTTCAGCCTTGGCAGCGCCTTTGGCCATCTCCACCACAGGCCGTCCTATGCTGTCCCACACCTGCGCCTGTGTGCCTGCAGACTGTAGACACCCAACCTGCTTCCCCACCTTGCTCTCACCCGGGATCTCCCTCCCTTCACTGATGTCTCTCCATCCTCACTGGCTATTCCTTGAAACACAAAGCCAAGGGCTGATCACAGACTCCCTCTGGGTGGCCTGCTCCACCACAGCAATACTCTTCAAGTGATAGTTCTTCATCCTAATGTCCAGTCTGAACTTCCCAAGCTACAGTTTGGGGCTGTTTCCTCTTTTCACGCAGGTTCCCAGTACCAAGAAGAGCTCCTGGCAGCCCCCAAATAGGACACACTAGGGCTGAGTGGAGGGGGATAATAACTCCCCTTGTCTGGGTGGCCACCTTCCTCCTAATGCAGCCCCATAGGCATCTGGCCTTATTTGCAGTGAGCATGTACCACTGGCTCATATGGCATCCCTTGTAACGCCCAGGCCCTTCTCCTCAGGCCACTCCTGAGCTGGTCAGGTCCCAACCTGTCCTGATGCGTGGGGTCATTATTCCCCTTGTAAAACTTCCTGTGGTTTCTTTTGGCTCAATCTCCAAGTTTCTCTAGGTCTCCAGCCTGAAGTTCATTGTGTCAGCTGTTAATGTGTGCATGGAGATGGCTCACCCGGACTTGTGGTGCCTCTAACAAGATAACAGCATGAGGCATTGCAGGTCACTTCAAGGGCTAAAAGGAGGTACTAGTTGAATGGAATTGCTGACCTAATTAGGAATTACCATGGCAACCATCTCAGAAATGCCAAGTGAGGGTACAAAGCAAGCACAACCAGGTCCTATGGGGAAAGGGTGAAGAGAGGTGGTCTGTTTGTATGGAAGGGTATGAGGATGGTAAGAGAGTAGAACTTGGAAGGAGTAAAGGGGAGAAAAAGAGAATAAAAGGTGAAGCAAAGGAGTGTTCAGGGCTGTTCAGGGGAACCTGCCAAGCAGCCCTGCATCTGCATATCTCTGACTGGAGCAGGACAGGAAAGCTACTTGATCTGATCATATGTGTGTCTGACTTACTTCCACAGTCAGGAGAACTGAGTGCTTTCACTAACATTGACAAGAGAAGATCCTTGGTGGAAGGAATGCAATAATGTTTGAGGCTGGATGGGACTTCATGTGGCCTCTAGCCCAACCTTGTGTTCCCTGCAGGGTCAGCTTTGGGGCGAGGCCAGGTTGCTGAGGGCTTGATCCAGTCTTGAAAACCTCCAGGGATGGAGATGGCACAGCTCCCCTGGGCAACAGAGGCCCTGCAGTATCCAAGGCCAGAGAGAAACAGAGCTGGGCCATGCAGCTATGGCAGGAGAGGTGTTTGGCTCCTGAGCTGACTCTGCAGCACCTTAGCGCCTGTGACAGAGATGACTGGATATCCAGGAAGGACAAGTTGCCCCTGAGAAAGTCCCTGGGCCTGAACAGCCTGCAATGCAGCCACGCTGTGGGTGAGCAAAGGTTTCAGGAGAGGAGAGCTAGTAGGGTTTGAAAGTGTAGGCATATGTGTGGAGACCTTGGTGTGATGTGCCTTCCATCTTGGCAGCATGCTCAGATGTAGATGGGATAGACTTTGCCTAAAGGCAGTGGTGGGAATCCCTTGTTTGGGAACAGGTGGGAAACCCGAGATGCCCTGGGGTGTTTGTTCACCAGCCACTCCAAGAGGGCATGGTTTTCTTATTGATCCCATGCTCCATCTGCTAGAAACATGGTGGTTGTGTCAGACACCCCATGCATCTGACATGACCCTGCAGGCCTATTGTCATTGCATGAAATCAAGTGTCTGCACTGAATTACATAAGCTATTTGCAGTGTCTGGATTTGCATAGGTCTGAGCTTCTTAGTGAGTGGAGCTCTAGGTGTAGTAGGCATCGAGGGTCATTTCAGATGGCCAAGGAGATTCTCCACCTGGTCCCCAGCTGATGCTCTAGAAGGATGTGGGTCTCCTAGTTGTTCCATTAGAGCAAGAAGACAATTGCACATGTGTTGGACCACCTCTGTCCCTTCAAAAGTCCAAAGAGGAGTGAGTGCGTACAGCTGACTCCTTCCCTCCATCTCCACTGATTACAGTAGGACCTTAGACAAGGAGCTCGCCTGCAGACACCCACTGTGTGCACCCCAAAACTTGGGCAAGAGGAAACCTCCTGTGAGCTTGTGGAGTGCATGGGAGGGAACTGAATCCCACTCCATCTCAGGAGCTTCTCAGTGGGCATTAGATGTATTGATTAACTCATCTAAATCAGTTTCTGAAGCACAAGTAAATGAACTCCTTTCTTGGCCCTGTGCAGGTGTTCTGTCCTCTTATGAGATAGGAGCAGGGCCTTCTAGAGGGGGACATTTCCATCTCTCTTAGATAACCATCCTCTGATGAGACCAACTGCAATGCTAGGATCAGTCTCTCTCCACTGTTTAGAGAGGGACCATTGGTGATCATGTTAGACTACTTCAGCATATATTTTCCAGGGGTGACCCTGCTGCCTTTCAGGAACTGTCAGCCCTGGAGCCCTGGAAACATCTCAAGGCTTCACAGGGAACAGAATATGTCACATCTTCAGCTGGGCCTGTGTTCCTGAGCTGGGCCTGGCTCCTGGGACTGCAGGAGCCCATGGCAACCTGGCAGATGCTGCACAGACACAGCTCTGTCCAGGAGCAGCTCCTCTTAAAGGAGCAGCAAGACTCAGGGCACTGCCTGCAGGCTCCAGGATGAGATGAGGCACTCAGAAGTTAAAGACAGTCAGGAACGGGAGGACAGCTGAAAGCTCACTGCAGGGAGGAATCTTCACAGCCCTTCACACAGTAAGTCTCTGGCTGCAGGGCAACACTGCTGTGGTTCCTGGAAGGTTCTTCTGAAGCTGGCACCTTCCACAGCTGATAGGGTCTGTCAGGATGGCTCTCCCAGCTTCTCCTCTGTGGAGCAGGTAGTGCTTAGAGCAGGGATTCCCAGCCACACCATCAGAGGGACAGGGCATCACGGCTACCTTCTCCCAGGGATGGTGCAGGGGTGTGAATCCAGGGAGTGCACCCAGGTCTGCACGGACTGTAATTCAGAGCAGTGTCCCTGCACCCCAGGGTGCTGTGTGACTGGGGCAGAGACTCTGCTTCCTGCAAGGGTCAGCACTCAGCCTGCCTGGGGACCTTCCCACAGTGCTGCAGGGAGAAGCTTTGGGTAGAAGGAGCGACCCCTGGCAGGGCAGGTTCATTTTCCAGTTTGGAGGGTGCCGTGTGGGTCAGGGCTGCCCACAGCTCTAGCTCACCCCCAGAACATTTTCTGAAGGAGCCTTTTCAAGAGGACAGCCAAGGCAGTGTTTACCTCAAAGATTAGGAGCTTTCCTGAATGTCTGTTTTCAGTTTCCTACTGTTTCGGGGGGGGAGGGGGAGGGTGTGGATAAGGAGCTGTCAGATTTGGACAAGAGACTGACACTCTTAGTCCTTTATACTGAGAGATCAGGAGGTCTGTGAGGAACTTCAGAAAGCCCTTTCCCCACTCCCCTGACTACAGAAAGCACCACCATCATCATCTTCTCTGGCCTCATCAGCGTTTGTCTAACTTTCTCCTTACCACCTGCAAACATGGAGATGCCCCTGGACAGCGCCCTGCTGCTGAGAGACTTCTGTAGGGCAGACTGAGTGCACAGAGGGTGGGATGGGGTCTGTGAGCACCCAAAGGGAAAATACATGGGACAGAGAAACAGCAGCCAGCAGGAAAAGCTCTGGGCAGTGGAGATATGGTCAGTGAAAGGGAGGAAAATAGAAGCATAAATGCTGTGGGAGGAGGAATTTGGAACACTGCTGGTCAGTACCTGCAATGCAGACATCTTTCTCTAAGCAAGCCCCCCTGTGTCTCTGCTCCCACCCAGCAGAGCCTCTGCCCTCAAGGCCATGGGGTCCAGGCCATGAGCCCCCTCCTTGGTAGAAGAGGGGGTGCATCTCTCCTGCGATGTGCCCATTTCCCTCTGCAGGACAAAGGGACTGAGAGTGACTGTGCTGAGATGTTGCTGTCTAGGAGGTGGTGTGCACAGCTGGGTGAGGTGAAGGCTTTCCTGAGTGCTCATCTGTCTGTCACTCCTTACTTCCACTTGGTAGAAGGGCCATAGAATTGCTCTTCATTTCTCCTCCTCTCCATGCTGGTCTGGTTCTTGCTCTCTGGAGTTAAGGAGGGGCTTCAGCTGCAGTTAAGGCAGTAACTTCCCACTCCCACTACATCGCCTGAAGCAGCAGTGAAGACAGTAAACTGATGTGAGGACAGGGTCCACCTCAGTGGGACAGAGATGTCTAGGAAGGGTCAGGTCAGCCCCTGCCTTCACTGCACTGTTTCTCTCCTTTGCCAGAGTGGGAGCTGGTGTGACTGATTCAGATATGGACACCTCTGTTCAAGAGGGCAAGGTTGGGGGGAGATGAATCCCTGACAAGGGGCTTCTCTTTCAAACACGGCTGGCATGAGTGCTGCATTTGTCTCTCACAATAGTAAATAGAATATTCCCACTGGGTCACTGGACCAAATCCCCTTCACTCAGTTCACAGTACCCATCCACAGGTATCCCCACCGAATACACAGGGCAGTTTGACACCTCCATTTGCACACCCCAACAGAGCAGGACTGAGGGCAGAAGCCCCTGCTCTGCACGGCACACTCAGCCAGCACAAGCCAGAGGTCAGGAAAGGGAGCAGAACGAAGGTAAAGGAGAGAGGAAATGTGGGGGATACTACAAGAAGTGGTATGGATTTTGCTCAGAGAAGCCTCTTCTAACTTGTCAATGCCTTTTCCTCCTCGGACAGTGCCCCGAACCAAGAGCAAATGTCCAACAGCAGCTTCCTCAATGAATTCCTCCTCCTGGCATTTGCAGACACATGGGAGATGCAGCTCTTGCACTTCTCACTCTTCCTGGGCAGCTACCTGGCTGCCTTCCTGGGCAACGGCCTCATCATCACAGCCATAGCCTGTGACCACCACCTCCACACCCCCATGTACTTCTTCCTCCTCAACCTCTCCCTCCTTGACCTTGGCTTCATCTCCACCACTGTCCCCAAATCCATGGCCAATTCCCTCTGGAACACCAGGGCCATTTCCTACTCAGGATGTGCTGCCCATGTCTTTCTGTTTCTCTTCTCAATTTCAGCAGAATATTTCCTTCTTACTATCATGGCCTATGACCGCTTTGTTGCCATCTGCAAACCCCTGCACTACGGCACACTCATGGGCAGCAGAGCTTGTGTCAAAATGGCAGCAGCTGCCTGGACCAGTGGTTTTCTCTATGCTCTCCTGCACACTGGAAATACATTTTCACTACCACTCTGCCAAGGCAATGTTGTGGAGCAGTTCTTCTGTGAAATTCCCCACATCCTCAAGCTCTCCTGTTCAGAATCCTACCTCAGGGTAGTTGGGGCTCTTGTGGCTAGTGTTTGTCTGGGCTTTGGGTGTTTTGTTTTCATTGTGCTGTCCTATGTGCAAATCTTCACAGCTGTGCTGAGGATCCCCTCTGAGCAGGGCAGGCACAAAGCCTTTTCCACGTGCCTCCCTCACCTGGCTGTCGTCTCTCTGTTTGTCAGCACTGCAATGTTTGTCTACCTGAAGCCCCCCTCCATCTCCTCCCCAGCTCTGGATCTGGTGGTGGCTGTTCTGTATGCAGTGGTGCCTCCATCAGTGAACCCCCTCATCTACAGCATGAGGAACAAGGAGCTCAGGGATGCACTGAAGAAATTGATCCAATTGGTTCTAGTTCAGCAGCAATGAGGTGCCCATCCCTCTTCACAAGTGATTTCTAATTCATCTCAGACAACTCCTGTGCTTTGGGCATTCTCACTGTGATAATAATGTTTGTGCAGAAGTGTTTGATTTCATCCCACTTCTCCAGAGGCACAAATCCAGTTGGTCTGACCCAGAGGCCTTCTGTGAATTTGTCTATCACTGTGTCAGAGCTGGCCTTTCTGTAATAAAAGGGGATTTCCTCAGTGAAGTGCTTGAGGGTTGGTTTCTTCTTCCAAAGCTGGAGCCCAGAATGCGCTCAAGGACTTTCAGCTGGAAAGGGCCTGTTGCTTTTCTGGGGCTCTCCATGGGCTCAAGGCAATGAGCTCATGGGGTGATGTGTTAGGGAATGAGGCTGGATTCAGCTCTCACTTGTGGGTTCCCAGTGCTCCTGATAGTGGTGAATGATCACAGAATCACAGAATCACAGAATCGCTGAGGTTGGAAGGGACCTCTGGAGATCATCTAGTCCAACCCCCCTGCTCAAGCAGGGTCACCTAGAGCACATTGCACAGGATTGCATCCAGGCGCCTTTTGAATATCTCCAGAGAAGGAGACTCCACCACCTCTTGGGGCAACCTGTTCCAGTGCTCTGTCACCCTCACAGTGAAAAAGTTTTTCCTCATGTTCAGATGGAAGTGTCTGTGTTTCAGTTTGTGCCCATTGCCTCGCGTCCTGTCGCTCGGCACCACTGAAAAGAGTCTGGCCCCATCCTCTCGACACCCTCCCTTCAGATACTTGTACACGTTGATAAGATCTCCTCTCAGCCTTCTCTTCTCCAAGCTAAACAGGCCAAGCTCTCTCAGCCTTTCCTCATAAGAGAGATGTTCCAGTCCCCTAATCATCTTTGTGGCCCTTCGCTGGACTTGCTCCAGTAGTGCCACATCCCTCTTGTACTGGGAGCCCAGAACTGGATGCAGTACTCCAGATGTGGCCTGACCAGGGCTGAGTAGAGGGGGAGAATCACCTCCCTCCACCTGCTGGCAACACTCTTCCTGATGCACCCCAGGATACCATTGGCCTTCTTGGCCACAAGGGCACATTGCTGCCTCATGCTTAACTTGGTGTCCACCAGCACTCCCAGGTCCTTCTCCGCAGAGCTGCTTTCCAGCAGGTCAACCCCCAACCTGTACTGCTGCATGGGGTTATTCCTCCCCAGGTGCAGGACCCTGCACTTGCCTTTGTTGAACTTCATGAGGTTCCTCTCTGCCCAACTCTCCAGCCTGTCCAAGTCTCTTTGAATGGCAGCACAGCCCTCTGGCGTATCAGCCACTCCTCCCAGTTTTGTATCGTCAGCAAACTTGCTGAGGGTGCACTCTGTGCCTTCATCCAGGTCATTGATGAAGAAGTTGAACAAGACTGGACCCAGTACTGACCCCTGGGGGACACCGCTAGCTACAGGCCTCCAACTAGACTCTGTGCTGCTGATCACAATTCTCTGAGCTCTGCCATTCAGCCAGTTCTCAATCCACCTCACTGTCCACTCATCCAGCCCACACTTCCTGAGCTTGTCT
The DNA here is from genome assembly GCF_036417845.1 of Apteryx mantelli. Lineage (NCBI taxonomy): Eukaryota > Metazoa > Chordata > Aves > Apterygiformes > Apterygidae > Apteryx > Apteryx mantelli. The sequence continues at coordinate 7,130,674 of NC_089997.1, forward strand.
ATGAGGATGTTCTGGGAGACAGTGTCAAAAGCCTTGCTGAAGTCAAGGTAGACAACATCCGCTGCTCTTCCCTCATCCACCCAGCCAGTCATTCCATCATAGAAGGCTATCGGATTGGTTAAGCATGATTTCCCCTTGGTGAAGCCATGCTGACTACTCCTGATCACCTTCTTGTCCTCCACATGCTTGGAGATGGCCTCCAGGATGAGCTGCTCCATCACCTTTCCAGGGATGGAGGTGAGGCTGACTGGCCTGTAGTTCCCTGGGTCCTCCTTCTTGCCCTTTTTGAAGACTAGGGTGACATTGGCTTTCTTCCAGTCTTCAGGCACCTCTCCTGTCCTGCATGACCTTTCAAAGATGATGGAGAGTGGCCTAGCAATGACATCCGCCAGCTCCCTCAGCACTCGTGGGTGCATCCCATCAGGGCCCATGGATTCGTGGGTGTCAAGTTTGCTTAAATGATCTCTAACCCACTCCTCCTCCACCAAGAGAAAGTCTTCCTTTCTCCAGACTTTCTCTCTTGCCTCCAGGGTCTGGGGCTCCTGAGGGCTGGCCTGAGCAGTAAAGACTGAAGCAAAGGCGGCATTCAGTAACTCTGCCTTCTCTGCATCCTTCATCACCAGGGCACCCACCCCATTCAGCAAAGGGCCCACATTTTCCCTAGTCTTCCTCTTGCTGCTGATGTATTTGAAGAAGCCCTTCTTGCTGTCCTTGACATCCCTTGCCAGATTTAATTCCAAACGGGCCTTAGCCTTCCTCGTCGCATCCCTGCATACTCTGACAATGTTCCTATATTCCTCCCAAGTGGCCTGTCCCCCTTTCCACTTTCTGTAGACTTCCTTCTTCTGGTTGAGTTTTGCCAGGAGCTCCTTGCTCATCCATGCAGGTCTCCTGCCTCCTTTGCTTGACTTCCTACTCATAGGGATGCACCGCTCTTGAGCCTGGAGGAAATGATGTTTGAATATTAACCAGCTCTCTTGAACACCCCTTCCTTCTAGGGCCCTAACCCATGGGATTCCTCCAAGTAGGTCCCTGAAGAGGCCAAAGTTTGCTCTCCTGAAGTCCAGGGTTGCGATCCTACTTAGTGCCCTGCTGTCTCCTTGCAGGATCCTGAACTCCACCATCTCATGGTCACTGCAGCCAAGGCTGCCGCCGACCTTCACATCTTCCACCAGTCCTTCTTTGTTTGTTAGTACGAGGTCCAGCAGCACACCTCTCCTTGTTGGCTCCTCCACCACCTGGGTCAAGAAGTTGTCACCAATGCTCTGCAGGAACCTCCAGGACTGTTTGTGCCTAGCTGTGTTGTCTTTCCAGCAGATATCGGGGTGGTTGAAGTCCCCCATGAGAACCAGGGCCTGGGATCGTGAGGCTACTTCCAGCTGTCTGTAGAAGGCCTCATCGACTTCCTCATCCTGATCAGGTGGCCTGTAGTAAACACTCACAACAGTGTCACCCATGCTAGCCTGCCCTTTCATCCTCTACCCATAAGCTCTCGACTCGCTCTTCATCCACCCCTAGGCACAGCATCATTTGGCTCAATCAGTTCCACCCCTAGCCTCTCTCTTCCCCAGCAGCTTCTCCTTCTTAGATATTTGTTTCCCTTTGCCCCTAAAAGGTTTGTCGGCCTCATCTTGGAGATTAAGACCATCCCACGGCTGCTTGCCAGTCTCAGACCTTCCTTTCCATCTTCCTGGGCACAGCTGAGTTCAACCTGCTTGTTGTGATGTCTTTCGATTGCTGTGGGGCCATTTGCAACCTGTCACACTGTACCATCTGTATGAAGCCCTGGTTGGAGTCCACGCTCATCTTTACCCATTGGGTGATGGCATCTCTATCCTTGCTCAGCCCCACAATTTTATATACCAAGGTACCCTGTGTCCACAGTAAAGAGACTCTTTCTTCTGTGGCCTCATCCCTTTGATGAGCGCAGCCTGCATGGGCACCAGCTACCTTCAAACATGAGCTTTGTTCCCTTCTCCGCTATGTTGCTGAGCTCCTTCACACTGACCCCTGTGTCTGATGCCTGCACTAGATGCACTGTCCTGAGAATACCCTCTGGGAAAGCCCTAAGAAGCCTTCTTCACCTGCATATCTCACACTGCCATAGTCACTATTGCATATGGTAGCTCCATTTTTGGCTACGTGGGACCTGAATACAGCAAATCCTTTGAACCAACCAAAGCCTGATAAAAGGGTTCAAGAGGGTTACCCCCATGGTGAGCAGAGAAGCTGCTTTGCTGTAAGCTCTCAGCAGCTTTGCAGGTTCCTCTAAGAAAGCACATTCAGGAGAAGCATGATTTTAGGTGACAGCCAGCAGACTAAGAACACAGTCTGTGGAGAAGCTCTGTTTCACTGCTTAAAACCCATCATCTCCTCCTCCTGCCCTTGCACTCTTGAAGCATCCTATTTGTGGAGTCATCTGCTCCTTTCCTTTATATGTTTAAAACCAAATGCAAAGGTGGAGGGAAAATGTCAGTATTTATTGCCTATGTTTTTCTTGGGCTTCCTTCTGTTGGACATGTTCTTTGGTTTGAAGAAGAAATTAGCTACTACATTAATTAAGAGGGTGGAGACAGAAATAGTGAGTTTCATTGACTTCATTAGAGGTGTCTGTGAGCAGCTGGTGCCTGTACTCGTTTTCCCTTGGTCCCTATATAGTCAACAAAGAGAGAGCTCTAGAGGCTGGGTCCTCCCAGACTGTAATTGACAGGTGAAAGAAGTGTTACCAGTCTCTTCCAGACACTCTTCTCTCTCTGCACTGACAAGATGGGAGGAAGCTAACTTGCTCAAACTGAAGTGCCCAACTTCTAAAATATAACCCTGCTTAGTATTTTGTTGTTGTTGTTGTTCCAGACCCTTCCTATTTCAAATAATCAACAGGACAGCCTTTAAGTTCTTTAAGAGGAGAAGATTTCCCCCTTCCCCTAAAGGGAAAGCAAGGCATTTAGGTCAGGACATTTAATAACAATGTTTCCTCAATGCTTCTGAAGAAACAGAGAGGAAGAAGATGTGGAAGAAAGCAGGGGATTGCAGAAGAGATGCTCAGTACTGGCTTGTTTTGAAAGCAACAGCCTCACAGAAGTGCCAAGTCAAAAAAGGCAAGGACTGAAAAGTAGAAGGAATAACTTTCAACATACTTATTTACATGGATGGACTGGCATCTGCAGATACTAGTAAGCACTTTTGCTGGGAGATTAGGTTGGCTTTTGAAACACAGATGTGATGGATGTTTGCAATAGGTCGAAGTGAAGAGGGAATTTCCCAGGCATGGCATGAACTAGTTCACAACCTCTTTACAATACTGTGCTCGTGAGAAAGAATCCTTTGTGAGTGGCTGGAAAAGTTAGAAAGAAGACAGTAAAATCTCTGAGGACTTGTTGAGACTGAAATTCTCACACTTGCTTCTTCATGCTCCTGTCTCAGCAGGATGCACTGAAATTGGGCATGGGAGCAGGAAATGAAACTGTGGTTGCTGAGTTCACCCTGGAGGGTTTCTCAGGGCTTGATCAAAGACTGCAGCTGTTTCTCTCCCTGATCCTTCTACTCATATTCCTGACAACAGTGACAGGGAACACAACGATCATTTTCCTCGTGTGTGTGGCTCACCGCCTGCAAACCCCCATGTACTTCTTCATCAGCAGTCTGGCATTCCTGGAAATCTGGTTCACATCCTCCACAACCATCAAACTGTTGGTGATTCTGAGCTCTGGTAGGAGAACTATCCCATTTAGCAGCTGCTTTGCCCAATGCTATTTCTATTTTGCCCTGGGTTTTACAGAGTTCTCTCTCCTTGTTGTCATGTCCTTTGACCGCTACGTTGCCATCTGCCAACCTTTGCATTATGCTGCCATCATGAAGCAGCAGCTCTGCACCCGTCTGGTTGGTGCTGGGTGGGTCATAGGCTTCACACTCTCGAGTTACCACCTGGTCCTCCTCTCAAAGCTGACCTTCTGTGGCCCCAACAAGATCCAGCATTTTTTCTATGACAACTCCCCCTTATTCAAACTGTCCTGCTCTGACACCAGCCTGCTTTGGAAAGCAGACTCCATTTTGATATCATTTGTAGTGCTGGGTTCCTTATGTTTAATCCTGGTGTCCTACATGTGCATCTTCCACTGTATTCTGCACATGCCAGCAGCATCTGGGAGGAAGAAAGCTTTTGCTACATGTTCTTCCCATCTCACTGCCTTAGCCATTGTCTATGGAAGCTGCATTGTTCTCTATGCACGGCCCTCAGAAGATGTTTCCTTGGAGACCAACACAATTGTAGCTTTGCTGAACACTGTCCTGTACCCCTTCTTAAACCCCTTCATCTACAGTTTCAGAAACAAGACTGTGAAGCTGGCCCTGGAGGAAGCCCTTGGCCGTGCAAAGGTTTGGCTTTTCCCCCAGTCATGATGCTTTTCATGACAGCAATTCTAATCATGTATCAGGTATTATATCACACACACATATATATAGCTATTAAATACAGGTGCTTCAGGAGATTTATTTTCTTGTTGGATTGTAGTAGTGAAAGTAAGGAACGTGAATTGTGTGTCTTGGTTGCAGGGGGTTATTATAAACAAAATCTAAAAAATATTAGTAAAACATTGAACTCACACAGGACTAGGACATAGACTGCCAGTACATGCTGACACAAGGAAGTTTTCATAAGTCATCTCAGGAAATTTAGCTGAAAACTCTGGGGACAATATCCAAGGGGTGTTGAGGAAAGTGCAAAACATTTTCTCTCCCTGAATAACAGAAGATATTAAGCATGAAAATTAAGCTCAGACATTACAATGGGTTCAAATTCATTGGATTCAAATCCATAAAACACTTCTCAGTTTCATTAGCGTGATGAAGACAGCCTCATTGATTTGTCAATGATAGCCTGCCGATGATAGTTTTATTATTCACTTTGGAGGGAGATTTCTTAAAAATGCATATTTTCGTAACATACTGTCAGTTTGTCCACTATTAAAAGCCCTGCTTTATCTCCACTGGTGACTCCAGGATGCATTCTCCTGAAGGAAAAAAAAAAAAAGAATTATTTCTTCTTGGATAATTAGGCATTTTCTACCTTCCTTTTCTTTCCTGAAGGATTATTTCATCATCAAGATTTTTTTCAAATAAACTATGTATGCTTCTATCACACTTTTTTCTTCTTGTCCATCAATGAAATTATATATTCCCCCCTTATTTTACACTTCTGTCTCCATCCATATATTTACATGGCAAAGGGATGGGCAGAAGCATGTAGTATTGATAAAAGGAAACATCTTTTAGAGAAATAATCAGCACACAGAGATCCCTTTTCTCCTTTTATTTTGCAGTACACAGGGAAAAACAAAGCATGGGAAGGGAAAGCACTGCCATTGCTTTACTCCTTTGCAGTTGTTTCTAATCAGCATTTCATTTTGTTGGGGCTTCTGAGGAGCAGATTTACTGTTAACAGCTCTTTTAAACTTTGTCTCTGAGCATCCCATTTCTGAAGGGAATTCTACAAGGGTGAACTCTTTTTAGGAAAACTGGGTCCAGTTCATCTCTGCAGCCCATCTCCTCACATGGGACCCCAGGGAAGCTATGGCGTTTTGGGTGACCAAAGCTCAGCCCAGCAGAGCACCTGGGCACTCTTGGGCAGCTCAGTCATCTTGCTCTGGGTGGGACCTTGTGCACCACAGTGAAGGATGTGGTGGCCCTGGGTCTTCCCATCCAGGCCCACAGCTCCACCGGCAACACAGGGTTAGGGTATGCAGGCAGACGCCTAGGCTCTGCCTCGGGGTTGAGATAACTGAACAGGGCGTGAGAAACTAGTGGCTATGAGAAATCATTGGACACTGCAGGCAACAGAATGAGACCCTGCCAAGTTCCAGACAGCACCGTGAGCGATGGCTGGATTTCAGCGGTGGTTAAGGGAGAGTTATATGAGAAAAGGACAAGCGTCACACATAACTGGCGTATTGGGGATCCTCCGGGGAGCAGACTCTTGCAGCACCAGCAGTACCGAGGTAACGATATCAGAAGCACCATATGAGCCAGAGGTTACCTAGCTAACAGTACCAGAAATATTAAACTTGAGTACATAGGCAGTAAAACTGGCACCAATGAAGAAAAAAATACTTAGAGATGGGCTGTTTATTTCAAAGGGGATAAAGCTGGAGAAAGGGAGGGATCAGGCTGGATCATGGGAGAAGAAGCATGGGAAAATGGAGGCAGAGGGAATAAAAGGGACCAGTCATGTGTAAGCAAGCTGCTGGCAGGGACACTTGTCTCGCCAGGCTGTGTACCTGCTCTCTACGTGAGTGCATGTGTGTAAGGCTTGCAGACATCAAGGCAGCCAGCTCCAGAGACACCCGTGAGAGGGTGCCTGTGAGGTTTCCTGCAAGCTCTGAGTCTGATTAGCTGGTGAGCAAGAACAGGACCAGGCCGTTTGTATCGTTCATGTTCATGAGTGCTGCTCATGTCTCTGTGGTGCCTGTAAAGGTACTGTGCCCCTGCTGGAGGTGATTTTTGGGTGGTCCGCAATGTCCATACAGAGTGTGTGTATGCCTCTTGGAAGTACATGCCCAGCCTCGCTGCTGGCAGGACCAGGGAACAGAGAACTGCAGTAGTCTCCCTTCCAGCAGACCAGGAAGGAGGAATCCGTTTATTCAAAAATCCACTGGATCCAGCAACCTTTAACAGTGCAGGCCCTGGAGGTGCTGCAGCTACTTGGTCTTGATGTCGAGGTCCCGCTTCTCCATCACCTTGTGGTTCCCAAGGGCACAGAGGCTTAGGCTTTGGGACTGCTGCGTGAAGGACCAGCTTTAGCACACATCTTTCTAGTTCCCCACTATTAAGTTAAGCAATACAAATACAGAGATTTTATAAATGTTTGGGTCAGTGATCCACTAGAGTCAAAGGGGGTTTTGTTTTGTTTTGTTTTGTGATCAGACTTTCCATCTGCCAACCTTTATCGTAAAAGTGGCTGGGGTTGGACAGGCAGTGCCATATGCTCTACCCTCCATTTCTAAACCAACCACAGAAAGTAGCACTATTTAATCAGTCTAAATAGCAGGGGCAATGGCCACTGTTTTGTTGGTGGTGCATAAACAGGACAGTCGTGCTGAGCAAAACTCCATTGTCTGAGGATCTGCTACACATTACTAAACACATCTTCGTCGTGTCCAAGGGTAAAAAAAGGCTGGGGGATATTTAAGACAAATAACTATCTCAAATATCCCAAACCTGTTTTCTCCTTTTGCACAACAAACATTACTCTCATGTTAAGGATGGCAGGAAGGTATTTGGGTCAAGAAACATTTTTGAGCTTTGTCAGGCATTGCACAAACATCTCCATAGCTGCATTATTGACATTTCTGCCTGCTGGGAGACTGCAGATAACATGGGCACAAGAAGAAGGTGCCCTAGCTGCAAGCTGACATGTAGATCTGGGCCAGCACAAGGCCCTGGCTGTCAGTCTTTAAATGGTTTGTCCAGGATTTTGTGAGAGAGGTGCCCAGTCTGCATGGAAAAGCACCACAAATGTAAAAGCTGGGAATGCAGTTTGTATCGTGGAAAGATCTTGAACGTCAGCCAGCACCAGTGTTTCACACCTGTGGTCGAACCCCAGAAATAGGGAAGGGCTGTATTTGCTGTGATACGTAACATGTGCTGGAAACTGGGACACGTCACGTTTCTCTCCTGGAGGTAGCACTGGAAGTAGCGTGGGATGAAGAAGGGGTGGAAAGGAAAGCGCGGTGCGAAGGGGAGTTCAGGAGGGTCACGAGTCTCGGGGACTTTCTGGGGTTGGCTCCGCCCACGCCGGCTCCATGGTCTTCCTAGCAGAGGGAAAGTCTGTGACATACCATGCCACGTCTCTATGGTCACCTGGAGGGGGGACAGTCCATCTCTATGGTCAGGTGGCTCCTCTGGGCTGGCCTCCAGCGCTTCTCTATGCTCTCCCGGCAGAGGGACACTCTGGGATCCCCCCTCCAGCCCCTTTCTTGGGCTGCTGATGGAGACCAAATGTCAGGGCCACCCGCTCATGGCAGATAATGCCAAAGGCTGCAATGACCCCTGGCTTGTTTGCCCACTTCTGAACAAAAGGCCGCGGCCTCCCGGGGCTCCCGTCATGTGCGCGTGCGTCCCCTCGTGCAGACTCGCCCAGGCCCCGGGGCAGAGCGGGACCCTGTGGCAGCACCGCCCTGGCAGCAGCGTTTCCCCGCTGACGCTCCCCTGCAGCACAACTCCCGCAGCCCAGGGCCAGCCCGGCGCCGCTCCCCCTCGCTCCCCGCCCTCCGCCCTGGCCCCAGCCCCAGCCCCAGCCCCAGCCCCAGCCCCAGCCCCAGCCCTAGCCCCAGCCCCAGCCCCAGCCCCGGCCCCGGCCGGCAGCAGCCGCCGCAGGCTCCGCGCACACGAGCACACGCCGGGCCGCAGCGTCGCTCCAGGCTCCCTGCGCAGCAGCTGCCAACACCCGCTGCTGCCGCAGCTGCTTCTCCGCGGCCTCGACAGCGGCGCCGCGGTGGGGCCCAGCGGGGTCGGAGCCGGCGGCACCAGGGGCGGTGGCCATGGACACACAGGCCCCGCCCCCACAGGGCCGGAAGTGCCGCCTCCTCCCTCGGAGCATGCGCACTGGCGCAGAGGAGGGCGGTGAGGGGAGGGCGAGGGTGGAGCTGGGCTCGTGGCGGCTCCAGGCTGGAGGTGACAGCAGGCGTGGTGGGGCCAGCAGAGGTGCTGCTGGTGCTGCCCGTGGGCAGAGCGGGGTGAAGGCGCTTTCTGAGCTTCCTCGCAGACCTGCTGGTCTCTCCGTGGGCTTCGGCGTCTCCAGCTCTTGCCCAGGCTTGGCAGCTCCTTTCCCTTCCCCCCACGCCAGCAGCAGGGATCTGGAAGCAGAGGCTCAGGAAGCTCCTTGCCTTTGGTGTCGTCCCTGGCTGGAGCTTCCTGCTGAGAAGCCCCTGGGGAAGTGTCGTGGGGGCGAGCGGGAGCTGTGAGCAGCCCTGCCCCATGCAGCCCCTCTGCATGGGGAATGACCCTGCCCTGCCGGGGCCGCTCCTTCCCCCAGAGCTTCCGCAGCCCGTGTTCACCCTGTTTGTAGTTACCCCTGGATGTTGGCAGGAGAAGGCTGGGTTGTGCTTTGTGTGTGCTGGGAGACCGATGCTGGCGAGTTGTGACTGAAGGATCAGCATGAAATGTGTCTCTGGCTAAAAGCTGGACTGGGGGACGCAGGCATTTTTTGTCACCTTGGGTTTTCCCTTCTGAAATACCAGCATGAGAATGTATTTTGATAGGAATGGATTTGCATTTAAACTCTACCCCCTCCAGTTTTTCTACTCAAATTCAGTAACATATGGACAGCCAATGTCCTCTGTGTGATAGGAAAGGTGCAGTTAAGGATATCAGCTTTGTTCTGGGGCCGTTTTGTACATCTGATACACCCGACACCTGAGCCGCTGGCCAGCAGAGCACTGGCACAAGAGCACCGTGATGCAGCGCTGCCGCTTCACCGCGGAGCGCGAGAGAGTCAGTGCAAGAGGGACAGGGGCTTCAGGCAGTGGCCATGGGGTGGCCTTGGCCCTGGCACAGTGATGCACCCACCATGCTGCCAGCAGCAGCAACCATGCAGATCTGAGCATGCCCTGATGCAAGAAGAAGAAATATGTGCTGAGCATTCATGTTTTAACACTGCATTTCGGATACCATAATGCATATTGCTGTCATGTACCCTGATACTAGTTTATTCATGACTATCCCTTCCCTCATGCGTGTTGCTTCTATCTGAAAGTGCACAAGTGATGATTTCTCCGGTTTTACTCTCCCTATAGTTCACCCCCTGTAAAGCTTGGTAGGAAACGTGTTTATGAAAAGTGAGGGCTGGCTGAGCTAAGAAGCGGAGCACAATAAAGACACCTGCCCTGCTCTGTCCTGGTCCTGGAAGTGTTCTGCTCCAGGCTGGGCTGCCCCTTGGAAGGCTTGGTCATCTCAGAAGTGATTATTACAGCAATGTAATCTGTAAATGGATAAGCGTAGGTACCAAATTGCACAAGGATTCAGAATTGTTCATTTGCGCTGTACAGGTTTTGGAAGGACGTGACTTCTCCTGTGTGTCTGGCACGGCTTGCAAGCATTTCCATGCACAACGTTCTTTCGTCTTCCCACTGCTGTTCGTTCTTGTATCTCTTTTTTTTCCCCTCTCCCCACTTCTGCTTCCTCACTCTTCGCATGCTGCTGAAGCAAAGGAAGGAAACTGGGATGTGTGCAGGGGGGAGGCGGGGGAGAGAGAGGGTGCTTGAAAGGAGCAGAAAGCAGGGCTGCCCCCAGGAGACCCCCAGGCTCAGAGACAACCTCGGCGCTTGCAAAGTCCATTGGACAGCCTGCTTCACCCCTCTGTGTTGGCCTGTTGTTTTATTTTTTTCCGAGGGGGCCTGTGGTTGCTTGGGACCGTGCCCGAATTTGCGCTGGCTCGAACGGCAGCCTGGGGCTGGAGTTTTGCCGAAATCTCAGACTCGCTGAGTTACTGTCCCTCTTCTCCTCCAGCAGCAGAGTTCAAGCCTAACACCGCCAAGCAGCAGGGTGGCCGAATGCAGCCAGAGTCCTGCTTGTGACCGAGACAACTTCTTCTGCCAAGCAGAAAAGCAGCCTCTTCCCTCTGCTCCCCACCTGCCCCAGACCACGACAACGCGTGCTCTGCATGGAGCGGTTGGCTCCTTTTTGCAAAAAAAGCCCAAGGGGGCGAGAGCCTGGGGCTGTATTTGACCCAAGGGGCAGAAAGCAAAAGCCTCCCTGGGCCATGTCACAAGTGGCCAGGCAGAGAGGGCAGGTTTGAGCTCAGATGGCGTCCGGTGGCATTGCTGGGTGCAGCTGGCTTGTGCTGGCTCCAGGGAAAAAGGCGCCGTTGTCAGGAAAGTCCTCCCTGCTCTGCTGCCATCCCAGTCTAGAAAAGAAAGAGATGCGCTGCTGGCAACAGCGCCAGGGAGCTGGCTGAGAGACGGGCTGCGTTGCATGCGATCCACGTGAACCTCCTGCCTGCCCTGCCAGTTTCCCTTTTTGTACTTTCTGGCACCTTTCTGTGTGCTCCAGGTGCTTCCGGTCGCCTTTTGGGGCCTCTCAGAGGCATCCGTCTTTTTTGGGGGGCCTCTCAGAAGCCTCCATCTGATTTTTCGGTGCCCCTCGGGGCCTCCATCTGGGTTTCATTCTGTCCCAGAGGCTGCTGCCTGATTTTTGGTGAGGCCAAGGCCCTTTGAGCACCTTTCGGGGTGCCCCAGGGGCTTCAGAGCGCTTTTTGGGGAGCCCCAGAGCCCCCCAAGTTCCTTCTGTTGCGTCCCAGCATGCTCCCTCTGCCCTTTGGTATGTCCCAGGGATAGCTGTGTGTTCACCAGCTTGTTCCCCGGACCTCCGCGGGCCTTTTGGTGCATCCCAGCAGCTTGCATGTGCCTTTTGGTGCGTCTCTGGTGCCCTTGTGTGTCTCCTGGTGCGGTCCAGGGATCTCCGTCTCCTTTTTGGTGTGTTGCCTGGGGCCTTGGAGCACCTTCGGGGGCTCCTCAGGAGCCTCCGGGCGCCTTTCAGGTGGCTACAGAGACCTCAGTCTGATTTTTGTTGGGTCCTACAGGCCGCTGTCTTTTTTTGGTGCACCCCAGGTGCCTCCAAGCACCTTTTGGGGCACCCCAGAGGCCTCTAAGCACATCTTGGAGTGTTCCAGTGGCCTCCGTGTGTCTATTGGTTTGCTCCAGAGACCTCCACGTGCCTCCAAGAGGCCTCAATGTGGCTGTGAGTGTGTCCCAGGTACCTCTGTCTCTTTTCTTGCTGAATCCCGGGGGCCACTCTTTGCCTTTTGGGTTGTCCCAGCGGCCTCCACATGTCTTTCAGCATGTCCATGGTATCTCTGTGTGTCTTCTGGGCTGCCCCGGGGGTCTCCAAGTGCCTTTCAGTGCATCCGAGGGACCTCCATCTCTTTTTCAGGAAGTCCAAGAGGCCTCCAAACACCTTTTGGGGTACCTGGGGACCTCTAGGTGACTTTGGGAGCATGCCAGGGGCCTGCAAGCCCCTTTCGGTGCCATCTTGGGGGTATCTGAGCATGTTTGGGTGCACCCCAGCGGCCTCCGAGCACTGTAGGATGCATTTCACACCCAGGCCTGCCCGCGCCGAGGTGTCTTCTGCTGCACCCCTGTTCTCCACCCACCGCAGACACGAGGTGCTTCCAAGTCCTCTCCCAAGCCCATCTCCCAGCGTGGCCCCTTTTTTCAGAGCCGCGCGCCCTTCCTGAGGCTCCCGCATGGGTCACTGGCTCAGAGGTGGCTCTTCATGGGTCACACTTGTGTAATTAGCTAACGAGCAGCCCCCCTTGCCCCCCCAGCCAGCCCCTGGGACACATCGCTGCAGCGAGCTGCAGCAGAGACCAGCCAGGGTGATGTCGGGGCCCTTTGTGACCTCCGTCCCCCCCCCATTGTGACCCCCATGGTCCGCCACAGTGTTGCCTGGTGCCCCACGGCATCGCCTCAGTGTGTGGGGAGGAGGGCGGCTGGGATCTCCCCAGGGAGCTCCCTCAGCCACCCCACGGCGTGGCCTCATGGCCCCGTGAAGGACCCCCCTTCCCCACTGCTTCTTTGTGTCCCGCCTGGGCCCTGGCCCCAGCATGGCGGAGAGACCCCCCAGTCCCCCAATGGTGGTGTGGGGTGAGGATGAGAAATGTCCCCCCAGCCACCCCAAGGAGGCCTGGGTCAAGGAGGAGGAGCGACCCCCCAGCCACCCCAAGGAGGCTTGGTTTGAGGATGGGGACAGATGCTCCAGCTTCTCCATGAGGACCTGGGTCGAGGAGGAGGAGCAACCCCCCAGCCACCCCATGGAGACTTGGGCTGAGGATGGGGACAGATGCCCCAGCTTCTCCATGAGGACCTGGGTCGAGGAGGAGGATGGACCCCTGAGCTGCTTCGTGGAGGCCTGTGAGGAGGCTGAGCAGAGAGATGTGGTCCTCATGGCCATCGAGGGCATGAAGGACAGGAGTGCCTACAACACCTCAGCAGCAACCCGCGTGCTAGAGGATATGATGGGCTACTGCACCACCAAGCCAGAGCACGTAAGCCTCCAGCCCGCTGGTGATGGTCCCCAAACCCAGGGCTCTCAAGCACAATTTGAGCCTGGCAGGGGTTTCCCTGTGGCAGCATGCTGGTGCCAACGCGGGTCCCTTCCAGCTGCAGCTGACCGTGGCACATATCTACGAGAACCTGCCATGGATCAGTGAGGCCGCAGCCCAGGACATCCTCAAGGCCTTCCTTCTCCTCCTGACATGCCGCTACCCAAGGGAGGTGGTCGTTGGCCTGCTGAGCTGCTCCCCGACCTGTGACAGGTACACTTGGCCTGCTGCCAGCCTGAGGGCAGCAGCCCCAGGGCTGGAGCTGGGCTCCCTGCAGGCCTCCCAGAGCCACCTGGCAAGGGTCAGTGGGATGCCGGGATGCTGACCTGACCCTTTCTCGCTCGGGTTCCCAGCATTGCTGCGGCCATGTGGGAGGTGATGGTCTCCCAGTCGTCGGCAGCTGAGAAGGTGCTGGAGGAGCTGCTCTGCGTGCTGCAGGAGCGGCCCCTCTGCAAGCCGGGCACCACCGTGCGGGACCTCACCTGCGTCCTGCCCCTGACCGTGAGTGGCCCCACAGGCTCGCTGGGCGAGGGAGGCCTCCCCGTGCACGCAGCTGTGGTACCGGCGAGGGCTGCCATTGCCGTCTTTGCAGGCGACCCGGGTGCTGAACGTCGTCCTCCTGCAGCACACCTGCAAGCAGGAGGTGAAGGCACTCTTCCCCCGCCTCTACGTGGCCCTCCTCTTCCAGATGTCCTTTACCCTCGTCCACGCGCAAGAGGACATCCCCGCCTTCAGCCACGAGGGCAAACTCATGCCTCCCAGGCCTGTCAGGTACCCTATCGCCCTGGTGCAGCCCCCACTGCCCGTGCCGGAGCATGGGGTGACCAAGCTGCGCTCTTCTCCCCGAGCAGGACGGCGGTGCAAGCCATGCAGGCGCTGCTGTGCTGCAGCGGCTACAGGGAGCAGGTCACTGCCATGCAGTGGCGGGGGGGCTGGGAGATGATCAGCCAGGCCGAGACCCACCTCACGGGGGTTGCCTTGCTGGCCAGGTAAGCCCCCTGCCCTCCTTGGCCCCGCATCCCACCCTGGGGGTCCCATGGGGTCCCGGTGCAGTTTGCCCACCTCACTTGGCCACCGCGGTGCCTCTCCCATCCATTGCCAGGCAGGTGCGGGGGAACCCTCTGGGCGAGCGTGCTGAGATCGTCCTGAACCTGATCCTGGCCCTGAGGGGCAAGAACAAATGCCAGGAGATCCCCTCTATGGCCTTCTTCATCGAGGTAGGATGCGGGGTGCTGGCATGAGTGGGAAGGGGTGGCTGGTGGAGACAGAACTAGGGCTCTGCTGGTGCCTCTGCTAGTCCCCAGGTGTCACCTGTGTTTCAAGCACCCTCCGTGCCGGCCCTCAGCACTCCATGTGCTCTGAAGAACGGCCAGAGGGCTCCAGATGGTGGCAGGACTAGGGGCTGGGGACGTGGGGATGGTGATGAGGGGACAGGGCTGGGGTGGAGGGGTGGTGGACAAGGGGACAATGAGGAGGGGATTCAGATGGGGCCGGAGGTGAGGGTCTGCGGCCCGGGCTGGGGACATGGGGCCATGGCCAGGGCCGGGGGATGAGGATGAGAACAAGGACTAGGGTCTGGGTCTGGGGCCGAGCGGGAGGTGGCAGTGGGAATGCCATGCCACGTGCCGAGGTCCCGGTCCTAGGTGTGGCCACCGGTCCCCATGCCACCCTGGCCCTGTGCCGTTGCAGCTGCTGCAGTGCCCTGATCTGTGCACGGCGGCTGAGGAGATGGCGCTGAGCCTGTGCCGGGTGCGGCTGGGCAATGAGCGCCAGATCATGCGCTGGCTGGCGCTCCGCGGCCTCCTCTTCCTCTCCGAGAGACCCGCCACGGTGAGTGAGCGCTTGCCGCCGGTGCCTGTGTCCAGAGCGTTTCCCCCATCAGTGGTCTGAGGAAAATGCTGCGTGTCTCCCTGCAGGCAAGGAAGATGCAGAAGTTGATCCTGCACCTGGTGGAGCAGCTGCAGGACGCTGACGGGGAGATGAACGCCAAGGCGCTGGCGGTGCTGCGCAACGTGTTGCGCCACGCTGACCCACGGCAAAGCGGCCACCTCATGGTGCATCTGGCCCATGACCTCCTGTACCTCTTCCCCAACGTGAGGATGGTGGCAGGGAGCTGGTTGGGGGCCCGTTTTGGTTCCCCCCCGCCACCACCACTGCTGAGGTTGCCATCCTTGCCCCAGCAGGAGGTCGGTGTGGTGCGGGAGCTGGCCATGCGGCTCTTCGGGGAGCTGCTGGGCCGGGCAGTAGGCAGGGAGAGGCAGCAGATGAAGCAGCTGGCACGCCTGGGGCTGCTGCCCCTCTTCCTCCATCTCAGAGACCCACACCCCGGCACGGCACAGGTACAGGGCACCGTGGCGGACCATACGGCCGACCGGGGAACACTGTGGGCAGCGGCCGGGGGCCATCCCTGGCCTGGCCATGGTGCCATCACCAGTCTCCTCGCTCCTCCCCAGGCTGCGCAGGCAGCCCTCGTGGATGCCGCAAAGCTCCTCGGCTGGAGGCAGCTCCGGAAGCTGGCCGAGACAGCGCAGATCTGGCGCATTGGCGCGTACCTGGTGAGGAGGCCCCAGCAGTGCCAGGCCTGTCCTGGAGGTGCTGGCCCCTGTCCCGGTGTGGCCAGCACCTCTCCTGGGAGCCAGCCCCTGCCCCAGTAGTGCCAGCCCCTGTCCTGGAGGTGCCAACCCATGTCCTGGAGGTGCCAACCCATGTCCTGGAGGTTGCTCCTCTCTTAGCAGTGCCAGCCCCTGTCCTGGAGGTGCCAACCCATGTCCTGGAGGCGCCAGCATTGTCCTGGAGGTTGCTCCTCTCTTAGCAGTGCCAGCCCCTGTCCTGGAGGTGCCAGCCCATGTCCTGGAGGTGCCAGCCATTGTCCTGGAGGTTGCTCCTCTCTTAGCAGTGCCAGCCCCTGTCCTGGAGGTGCCAGCCCATGTCCTGGAGGTGCCAGCCCATGTCCTGGAGGTTGCTCCTCTCTTAGCAGTGCCAGCCCCTGTCCTGGAGGTGCCAGCCCATGTCCTGGAGGTGCCAGCCATTGTCCTGGAGGTTGCTCCTCTCTTAGCAGTGCCAGCCCCTGTCCTGGAGGTGCCAACCCATGTCCTGGAGGTGCCAGCCCATGTCCTGGAGGTTGCTCCTCTCTTAGCAGTGCCAGCCCCTGTCCTGGAGGTGCCAGCCCATGTCCTGGAGGTGCCAGCCCATGTCCTGGAGGTTGCTCCTCTCTTAGCAGTGCCAGCCCCTGTCCTGGAGGTGCCAGCCCATGTCCTGGAGGTGCCAGCCATTGTCCTGGAGGTTGCTCCTCTCTTAGCAGTGCCAGCCCCTGTCCTGGAGGTGCCAACCCATGTCCTGGAGGTGCCAACCCATGTCCTGGAGGCGCCAGCCATTGTCCCTTCTGTGCCAGCACCTTTTCCATCAGTGACAACACCTGTCCCAGCTGGACCAGCCCCGTTCCGGTTGTGCCCGCGCCTCTCCTGGGAGGGGGGATCGGCCCAGTGTTGCCAACGCCTGTCCTAGAGAGGGGCCGGGTGTCCCATGGAGGGGAGCAGGCCCAGCGGTGCCAACACCTCTACCGGGGGTCTCTGCAGGTGCAGAAGGCCGGGCCGATGGCCAGCGAATACGTGCACTGCAGCAGCCGGTACCTGGAGGATCCGTGGACCCCGCTGCGCGAGCAGGCCGCATACTTCATTGGTGAGACCCCCCAGGTGCCCGTGACCCTCTCCTCGGCCTGAGATCCTTCTCAGCCTGCACATCCCTCTCCTCAGTGTGTGTGACCCTCTCCCCAGCACTGGGTCCCTCTCCCCAGACCCCACTCCTGAATGCCTGGCTCCCTCTCCCCGGCACATGGGACCCTCTTCCCAGTCCCTAGGTCCTTCTCCATAACGCCTGGCTCCTTCCCCCCAGCCCCCATGTCCCTCTTCCAAGTGCCCACGTCCCTCTCCTCAATGTCTGGGACCCTCTCCCCAGCACCAGGTCCCTCTCCCAAGCCCCTGCATCCCCCTCCCCACCTCCTGGCACCCACTCCTGAATGCCTGCATCCCTCTCCCCAACACCTGGCATCCTCTTCCCAGTCCCTAGGTGCTTCTCCATAACGCCTGGCTCCTTCTCCCCAGACCCCAAGTCCCTCTTCTCAGTGCCAGGTCCCTCTCCCCAGCCCCAAATCCCTCTCCCCTGGCTTGGGTCTCGCATTGTGATGGGCTGTGTGCACCTAGGGCTCGCTGGGCGGCTCCTGGACTGGTGTGGGGAGAAGCTGGAGGAGATGTGCAGCCGTGTGTAGGGCGCGCGGGGTTGGCTGGGCTTGGTGGGAGGAGGCCGGGCCTGGAGACAGAGGGAATTTCTGGGGCATTCGAGAAGGTCCAATGTTTTGGGGCAGGCAGAGAGAGCCCATGCCCTGCGCAAGGCTGGAGGGCTCTTGCAGACCTTCCTGAAGGGAATTTGGGGGACATTTGGGCTATCACTGAGCCCACACAGATCCCCTCGTGCCCTGCTCCCCCTTGGCCCTCTCTTGAGGAAGGGCTTGGGGTCTCCACTCATACAGGGCTCAATCACCACTCTCCTTCCTCCCACCACAGTCCTTCAGCGCTTGGAGAATGACAGCAGCCCCATGGTCCGCTTCGTGGGGACGTACACGCTCTTTGTCCTCCGAGACCCCAGGAGAGCATCCCCGGCAGGCTTCACCATGCGAGCTTTGTGCGCCCACCTGCGGAGAGCCTGGCAGCGGTGGCGCTCAGGCCCAGGGGCCGGCGCGGCCTGAGCACCTCTGAATTCGGCATTCCTGAATCGCCAGTCTGCCCCCTGCGCCGAGCACATTCAGCAAAGCAGGTGGCTCCAGGCCACATCCCATTGGACTTGCACAAGGGTGAAGACGCCACAACCTGCCTGGGAAATCCTGTTTCTGTGTTTGCCCGTGCCCCTATTAAAAATGGCTTTTTCTTGTGTTCACCTGGAAGGCTGGGGCAGCTGGGACTGGTGGGGGCTGCAGGGTGAGGGCGGGAGGAGGAGCGCGGATGCCGTGGAGAGGAGGTGGATGCAGCTGGAGAGCAGGAGGTGACAGAGGCATGGGAGTGTGCATGCTTTGTGGGGCCCTGCGGCAAACCCCAAGGCAAAGCAAGCAAGCCGGTGCACTCGCAGCCACCTCTGGGGCATCTGAAGGTGCGTGATCTGCCCCGCGGTCCCATCAGGACCCATCTGTGTGCCTTTCAGTGCACCCCAGGGCCCTCCGTGTGCCCTTGAGTGCGCCCCAGGGCTCATGAAGGGTTTACATGGCATCAGAGCCACCTGCACATTTTCTCTTCCTTCCCGTAATCAGCGATTACAATTTTCTGCTCTGAAACAGTGTAGCTAAAAGGTGGAGACTTCAATAATATACAAGTACTTCTGCTTTTATAGTTTATTATTATTATTATTCAGCTTTCAGAATAAGTGAAGGCAACATTCTCCAATTGATATCAATCCAGCGTGTCTCCTGATGAAGTCTGGACATGTAGGAAAAGCAGTGTCCCAGAGGTCAGGCACTGTATGGACAATCTTCCTCCCCATCTCCCCAACCCTGCCATTTTTCTCACCAGCCACCTGGGACTTATATCACTCTGGTTAAAAGCTACCCTTATTCCACTGAAGTCTGAATGTTACAGCTCATCTGCCCCAATTCCCACCTGCTGTACTTAGACAACTAGCTGCAAACAGACACAGAAGGATTTTCTTTTAGCTTCAAAGAAACAAAAAATAAAGCCTGATATAGTTTCATAAAAAAGAATTACATTCTTTGACTGTATGCTAAGTCCAAGCTGCCTCCAATGAGGTCCACTTTCTGCAAGGGACAGCCTTACTAGAAATCTTTCTGAGAGACAGGAAAAGCTAGATGTAAAGAGAATTAAGGACTTGGCTAAAGGGACAGGCTGCTGAAAGATGGAGCAAGCTTTGAACTCCCTGAAGTGCAAACCAGCAGCTGGGAATGTGAGTGAACAAAGAGTAATGGGAGGAGTCACAAAGTCGCAATGTTGCAATGTCCAGACAGTGTGCTGTAAAGGTGATGTTAAAAATTGTCAATTTAGTCAGGGCATATGGAAATGGAAGAGCCATACAGTTCCTGGGGATCCCAGGCTGTGGTGGGGGCCATGCTGCTCTTGGGGATTCCAGAACAGGCTGTGCTTCTGTACAAAGCATGCAAAAGCCTTGATGGAAGCCCCTAGAGAAGAGGGATTTTCCGAAGTGTTCAGAGCAACCCAGGCAGGACTCACAGAATGTCACAAGAAACCCATCCCATCCACACCAAAGCCACTGCTCTCCCCAGAGACCTTCCTGGATCCTCAGGTTGGGAGCAGGAGGGGACATGGGGGCACAGCCACGTCCCAGACTTGCCTCCATCAGGCCTTCAGCTCCACAACGTGTCATAGCTTCAAGTGAGCTCCCTAAAGCAACACTTCCCATACTCCTGCTGCATAGAGAAGACTTTGGGTGGACACACAGGAGACAGGGGAGAGAAAGGGCAGAGACCCCAGGGTGCAGAACTGGGACTCACAGTGTCTTAGATGGGCTGCCACAGATTGAATAAGCAATCCAAAGAATTAAACAAGTCCTTCCTCTTGCAGGATGTGGAAAGCCACATCTCTGACAGTATTCAAGGGGGATGGAGTCTCTCTCTTCTGCAAGATTTGCAGAGCTGGGAGCTGGTCATCTCACAAACTTCTTAACCAGTCAAAATGCAGGTCCTGAGACATTCCACTGTCCTATAGGCTCCACACTGGAACCCGGACAGCAGCACTGCAGTGTTTCGGCATGTCCTGAGAAGCCCAGGGTCAAAAATGTGGGAGATCCAGGGTGCCAGGGCTGCACAATCCCTGGGGAGAGCCGGGATCCCAGGAGTATCCAGGGTGCCAGGGACTGTACCCAGGGGAGAAACACTGCCCTGAGGCGACACTGAAAAGCACAAGGACCAATTGAAGCCCACAGATGAGAAATGGCTTTCCCCAGCCTCAGTCAGACGGAAAGCTGGGCAAATTTCATGGGAAATGGGAAAACTTCCCCAGGTTTGCTGTCAAGCCTGACCCACGGTATTGGAGGCTGGCGGGAACCAGGGTCCTGGAGAAAGCCCTCTGGATGACGTGTGTTAAGGGCATGTACGCTCTTTTCTGGCAGATCATCCCTATCTCAAGCATCACAGACCAAGAAACCTTGCTGAGGGCTTTTAAAAGCAAAGAGCCTGCTTTGGAGCCTAAAGGAGCAAGTCTCCATCCTGACCCATATTGTCCTACATCCAACTTCTACAAAAAGAGTGACCCACAGGAGAAATCTGTTTTGAAGCTCACCAAAGCATTTCTCAGCCTGTGGCCACATTTGCACTGTTTCATCCCACATGACTTGAATCCTGTAAAAATGCCAACCCCCAAACCAACCCCCAAACCCCAGCTTCCTGCACAGGTCTGCCCAGTGCAGAGACCTGTTGGTGCGGGGGAGCAGAAGGGATGTCTCCAGTGCCCCATCTGAGATATTTCACTGCCTTTGACACCATCTGGAGACATTCCTGAAGGATTTATCAGAGAATTATGGAAAATAACTGGGGTGAAGGGAGGTGACTGCTTTCCAGGACATGAGGGGAAATCTCTCTGCTCTCTCCCTGGCTGTGCCATCTCCATGGCACTGAGCCCCCAGATGACACCAGCTGAGGTCACAGTGGGATATGCCCCATCACAGGGACGTTTCCCTGGTGTCGTGGCGGGTGGCCTTCACTTCCCTGTGAGGCCTGGCTGCTGCTGGGCACTCCTCACATGCTCCCCGCCGCTGCCCTTTGGAGTCATCTGTGGCAAGGAGGGGGGGCAGGAGCTGCGTTGGGGCCCCTTGCCGACAGGCAGAGGAGCAGCGGTACATCGGAGAGGAGTTTTGGATGACAAGATGGGAAGACAGTCCTGCCTCCTCCCCAGCTGGAGAGGTGAGCTGAGGGTAAGGCGGCAAGCGAGATGGAGGAGTGCTGGACCCATACCATCTGCTCAGACCAAGGTTCCTTGTTCCCAGCGCTCCTGCAGCTCTCCACCAAGGGTAAGGGCTTTGGGAGATCCTTCCTGAGGTGTCGCACAGAGACTGTTAGCTGCAAAAACTGCTGTGGATGCTGGGCTGTGGCGGTGGCTGGTCAGGGCTGAGGGCTGCAGCAAGAGTCCTGCCTCAGGGTCCCCTCTGGCTTGGGGGACAATGTGGCAGCCAGGACTCCTTTTTCCTATGACTGGGGCTGCCCTGAGCCCCAAGGCTCCTGTCGGGCCAGCTCCATCCCCTTGTGGGGGTGTGTGGGTGGGGGAGGGGGAGGACAGGAGGGGGGAATCCATAGTCAGGTTTTCCTGGGATTGGGTTCTCCACTTTGATCTGGCTCTGAGAGGAAAGAAGTCCTGCATCTCAGAGGCTGGGGTGTCCTGCAGCTCCAGCGGGGCTCTCAGGAGCCTGATGGAAATGTCCATATAGGATAATGAAACCTTCACCTTGTAATAGCCTCAAGTTCTCCATGTTTGGGAAAACCTCTGTTCCTTCCCCCTGCATCCTTTTATGCTTCCAGCTTGCCAGAGCATGTTTTGGGCTCAGAGATGCCATCTTGAGATGGCCACAGCCCCTGTCCTCCTGCAAATTGGGCTCATATATCTACACCCAAAAGATAGCATGTTTGGGAAAGCATCTTGGAAACAGGTGGGGGACACCATCCCCAGTGCACAAGTCCTGGCTGACCCCAAGGATTTTTCTCTGAGCTGTGCTGGGCAGTGCTGGGGTGAGCCCAACACAGCCATCTCCCCCAGCCCCCTCACGACCCCACACCACCGCTCCCTAGCCGAGCCCGGGGGCTGCCTTGGGCAGGGGGCCAGGGCAGGAGGGGCGAGAGGACACTGCCAGGGCCCCCACGCTGGTGCCAGGGCTGCCACCAGCACACGCCCCAGCGCTGCCCCCCCCACACCCCGCATGGCCCCCAGGGCGCAGGGCAGCCAGCAGCCCTGTGGGGACCCTGCCGCACAGCCCAGCCACGCCGGGGCAGCGGCCACGCCACGGGGCCCCGCACTGCCCGCCCACACGGCGCCGTGCTGCCCCCAGGCCCCGCCGCGCCCCGCGCTGCCGCCCACAACATGGCGCCCGACCGCGGGGGAGGGGGGGGGCGGAGCTGGCTGCCAGGGCAGGAGGGCCCAGTGTTGCCATGGAATCACCCCAGTGCAGACCTCCTATTGGCTGTCAGGAGGAGGAGGGCGGGCACTGATTTCACTGATGGCTCTGTCAGCCAATTGCAGTCCAACATGTGGAAAAAACGTCAAAGAAAGAGGTGAAACAGGAGCGGGAGCAAAGGAGGCGAGAAGCGAGTGGGTTTGGTGGGGGCTGCGGGTGCGTTGAAATGGCGGCGGGTGCCCTCCTGCTGAGGCGGGGGCAGCGGTGCTGGTGCCGGGGCTGCTTTGCTGCAGGAGCTGCAGCAGGGGCTGGTGGGGCCGTGAGCAGGGGCCAGAGCGACGTGGGCCAGAGGGGGGAGCTGCCCTGCAGCCAGACGTGGCGGCCTGCCGCGAGCAGCTGGGCCGGGGCGGCTCGGTGGGGTTTGGGGGCAGGAAGCTTTGCCCCTGTGGTAGGTCTGGGATCCCTGTTAAAGTGTTTCCCTGAGCTGCTGCTGCCAGCGCAGCCCCAGGTGCTGCTCAGAGCTGCGTTTGGGAGGTGCTGGGCAAAGTGTGAGCAGGCTGCTGGTGTCGTCGTGAGGTGCCCTTCCCAGTGGTCTCTGTCCCTGTGTGTCACGCTGTGCCCTAGCTGTTGTTTTTGCTCCCTGCCTCTTGCTTTGCCCTGAGACCTGTGAGCCTGGCAGCAGGGTGAAGGGTGTTTCCAGAGCAGCTCTGTAAGTGTGAGCTGTTTTGCTTGTCAGGGGCCTTGAAAGCTGATGAACGGCCAGTGCTTGCACTTGCTGTTGTTCTTTCCATGCTCCTAGGTCAGGGTGAAGAGTTGCTGAATTGTGTCTCTGCTGGTTTCACCAAGTGAGATGCCCTGGCCTGAGTCCTTCTGCATGTCTCCAGTTGTCAGGGCCTAAAACAGGAGAATGCTTGTTGTCCTGGATGTGTAGAGGATTTTCTGGTTTTGTTCAGCATTGGGAAGGAACCAGACTTCTGAGTTGTGGGAAGGCTTCTGACTCTGACTGGGACAGGAGGTCCTGCTGTCTTGCTATGTGTAGAGACTACCTGAGCAAAAGCTAATCTCTTTTTGGGGTAGAAACTGGTACTGGGGTGTTTTGCTGCACTACGAGCATTGTGAAGCCACAAGGTGAATCAGGGAGGCCGTTAAGGAGCTGGCTCAGCCTTGGGGGAAGGCAGGGGGAGCTGCAGGTGGCACCAGCCCCATGGTCAGGGTGTGGGTAGAGAGGTCACCACTGTCTATGAGAGCTATGCCAGAAAATCACCAGTGTCAAATCAAGTCTTTGTAAGTAGCTGACGGGCCAGCAGGAGGCACATGACTCGGCTATTGATGATGAGGTCACTTCTGCTTTAGTAGCTGATAGGCCATCTGGAGGAAGAAGGCTTGGGTGTTGATTGTGAGGTCACTTGTGAGTGCTGAACTGATTGGATAGGAGCAGAGATGTGTCTGGAAAGGTGATTGTGAGGTCACTTCTACCTGAGCGGTTGATAGGGCCGCAGCAGGTCCATGTCTGGGATCTCTGTTTTTGAGATCACTTCTGCCTGAGGAGCTGATAAGGCAGGATTTGGTTCATGGCTGGGGCAGTTATAGTGAGGTAATTTCTGTCTCAGAGGCTTCTAGGCCAGTGACAGAGACGTGGCTGTGAAGGTGAGTGTGAGGTGATGTCTTTCTGAGTCCCTGCTAGGCCAGCAGCAGGCAGTTAGGCATGGGCATTGCTTGTGAGGTCTCTCTTGTCAGAGTAGTGGGTAGGCCAGCGGTAGTTGATGGCTGGGGAAGTTATTTTGGGGAAACTTCTGTCTCTGAAGGGCATAGGCCATCAGCAGGCATGTGGTGGGGTTATGGACTTGTGAGGTCACCTCTATGTGAGCAGCTGCTAGGTGAGGAGAAGACAGATGTCTTGGATGTTGGTGGTGAGGTCAGTTCTGGGTTTGTTGCGTGTGCTCAGAGGAGTGATTGAACCCTGCCAAGCTCTACAGCAATACCAAAATGCAACTAATTAGTCAAGCAGAAGTAGATGTTCCACATCATCTGACACACATTTTATTCCACTCCATCATCCTGATTTAGTACTGCTACATTTCAAATGCGGATGATGTTCTGTGGTGAACATGGAGGTGGAGTTTGCCTTTCCACGTGTTGCTAAGTAGAAGCCTGCAGCCTCCTCCCAGTCATCTAGGGAGTCCAGCTAGACTTTTGAGGCTGCTATAATGAATGTAGTGCTGGTGTGAGCAGTGGTGTTAAGTAATCTCTTATTGTCAGGGTGTGTGTGCTTTAGAAATCCCCCCTGCCAGAACAGCAGGGAGCTTGTGAGATTTTCCTGCAAGGTCTGAATGCTGTCTCTGTCTTTGAGGTGTCCAGCTGCTTTGATGACACATTTGGAACTTTAACATGTTAGACGTCTCTGATTTTCTGTCCACGTATGCAGTCACTGGAGAATGGGATCAAAGGCTTTTAGAGGAGACAGAAGGAATGTTACCCCCCAAAAAGGTATGGTCCACATTTTCAAAGAGATTTCTTGTTCAGAGAAGTTGATGCACAAGCGAGAGGCAAAAGCTGGCCTGATCAGCTGCTGTGAGAGCACTTCTTCTCTGCTTCCTGGAGGTGGGAAGTGAGCAGGCCCCGGGCTGTGAGTGGCTGTTCAGAGGCAGTGCCTGTTGCAAGGCCTTTGGAGGCCTAGAAGGGAATGGAAGGTCTGGAGAGTTGGGCTTTGTGTGTTTTGGGGCACTTGGGGGTGCCCTGTGTGCTGCCATGTGTGGTGCTGTGCCCTGTGCATCACTGATGCAGAGGCGCATGTTGGCTGCGAAGCCTCTGTGAGGTGCGGGGGTAGCAGTGTTTTCCAGTGCGAGATGCCCTGTGGTGGATCTGGGTGGTGGCCCCAGTGTTTTGCCGCTCAACCTGGGAGGAGGTGTCTGGAGAGAGCAGTGCTCTGCTCCCAGAGCCCAGCCTGCCATCACGGTGTCCTTCTGGGAGACCTGGGTGAGGATTGTTAGTGACCGTGTTCCCCCCAGGATGCTTGCAGTGTGGTGTTTTCTGTCAGCTGAGGTTCAGGCTTGCAGTTTCGGAAGGGTTTGATGCTTCCCTGAGTCTTTGGGACTTTACTGTCACCCCTTCAGAAAGTTATTTTCTCCCTCCTTAAAGGCTTTCTGTTGAAGGTGGACCCTCATTTTATCTTCCCATCTCAGACGCTAATCCATTCTGATCCCTCAGAGAGATGGGTAGTTAATCAAAGCAGTCAGAGCCATTTCCCCACTTTCTGCCTATCCAGACCCTTGCAGACAGGGGAGATGCCAGCTCACAAGAAGTCAAGCTTCTGAGGGCAATGGATGGCTCTGAGATGCCTGTCCTTGGTCAGCAGTGGAGGCGGCATCTCCAAAGCCTTGGTGCCTTTGGCAAGAGTCTCAGAATAGCAGATTGCTTGAGGCTGCAGTGGGGGAGCCATCTGGAGGTAGGGCTCCAACGCCCTGCTCCACGCGGGTCCTAGTAGAGGAGTTATCTTGGGGCCTTTTCCAGTGAAGTTTGGATTCTCTCCAAGGATGGAGATCTGAGAACCTCTCTGGATCCCTCTGCCACAGTTCGGCCACCCCCATGGAGAAAAAGGTTTATTCTTAACATCTAAGAAGCATTTCCCGTTGTCCAATATGTCCCTGTTTCCTCTCTTGCTCTTAGTGTGCACCTCCAAGAAAATCTGGCTCCATCTTCTCTGTGCCCTCCATAAGGTAGCTGTGCACAGCATGAAGATCCCCCTTGGCCTTCTCTTGTCTAGGCTGGAGAAACCCAGCTCTCGCAGCCTCTCCTTGTATGCCCCACGCTGCAGCCCCTGACCATCTTGGTGTCCCTGTGCTGGACTCCGTGCAGTGTGTTAGTGCCTTTGCAGACCTGGAGAGCCGGAATACAGACATGGTGTCACCTGTGTCAAAAAGAGGGGTAGAACGTCTCGGTGGCCCTGCTGGCCGTGCTCTCACCAATAGAGCTCAGCACAGAGGGGAGACATTGGCCACTGCCTGTTGCGACTATGTAAGACCAGCAGAACTGACAGTAACACTCCGATTCTTTCTTTCTGTCTTTCTAGGTTGCTCCACTCATGAGCTTCCCAGTGCAGTGCTAGAGCCCCTGAGGATGGAGGCAGGATGCCAGGGTGTGTCCCTGTACCTGTCAACATCTTTGTCCGCATCGTGATCCCTCTGTGAAAGCAGCTGCAAGTGAATGAACTGAGGCTACGTATGGATGCAAAGGCTTCCATAAATGCGCCTGGCTTGCGTGGGTGACTTGGGGTGTGGGTTCACCTCCTGGTACCTCTGCTGTGCTGCAAATTCCTCCTCCCACAAGTGCTGTTACTGCCAGCCCGCTTGGCAAATGCTACTGTGCCCCCTCCTTTTCCTAGGAGGTTGTGGTGCCATATAGGATGAGTCCAAGACCCTTATAATAAATGCCAGCATGTCTTGAGTGCCTTTGTGCGAGTGCCCCAAAGCATCCGTAGCTTGACCTGAGGAAGTCTCAGAATTCTTGTGCTGCTGGCTCTGCGAGGGGTGAAGATGTGCGCAGGGCCAGGTTGCCCATGACACCCAGCCCTCAGTGCTCTGTGAATGCAGCTGTGGAGCCCGGACTGCTGCTGCAGAGGCTTCACAGCCAGGACAGCTGTCATTTCAGCAGCCGTCCAGTGTGGGGCTGCCTCACTGCTTGGGCCTCATTTCAAAGCCTCTGCACCCTTTTTCCCTTCCCCGGGGCTCCTTGTGCAAGTAACTAAAGGAAAGGAAGGGAGGTTACTTTGGGCTCAGGAGGCCTTCCGGACTCTCAAGTGTTTCTGTGTTGTATCTGTAACTTTTGTATTACCAAAGAAAATCCCCATGCCCCCATCCCTAGCTGGAGACTCCTGAGGGGATGGGGGTGGAAAGCAGCAGCCTGCTGTGCCCAAAGCAAGCAGGCTCCTTCCCTCTGAAAAGAGCAGCATCGCGGAAGGAGGCAGCTCTGTGCCTGATCTTGTGCTGCTCATTTGCAGAGGCCTTGTGAGCCTGGAGTGCCTTGGCCACCTTGTGATGTTATGGCAAGAGCTTCCCTGAGTGTCTGTGTTGAGGAGCCAAGGGAAGGCAGCGAGCAGAGCAGTGGCTGGGGAGTGTGCAAGTGGCGAGTGTCCTGCATGCATCTCTTCTTGCTGGCACTTGGTTGTATCTAGCAGAAGAGGCAGCTGTGTGGGGCAGAGGCAGTGTGTTTGTAGAGTAGGTGGCAGAGCAGAGGTCTGGCGTCAGGTTGATGGCTGGTGCAGTGCCGAGTTGATCTGAGAGTGTCAGAAAGCCTTTGCAGTGGAGCTGCTGCCTCAGCTGATCTCTGTCCCTAGAAATGCACTAGAAATGGAAGTGGCATCCTGCTGTCATTGTGTAGGTGCTGCAGTGCAAAGGCTCCCAGCTGGGACTTGATGGTACTAAAGGAAAAGCGAGACCGATTGTTCCTTTTGTGATTTGTGCGCAGGATGCCAGAGCGGAGCTGTCCCATGACGTGGAGAGAGTCTTGCCAGGAGATGAAAGCCTTTTGCAGAAGACTCTTCTGTACGGAATGATCACAGCGTAATCAAGGGACATGCGAGTGGCCCAGGTGAGCTCCACCTCTGTGAAGGTTTGCACTTTTCAGCTCCCTTGTGACTTGGTCCCAGATAGGGCAGCAGCAGGCAGGTCGATGCCATTTGTGCTTGTGAGGTGAGTTGTGCGTCTGAAGCTGGTAGGCCAACAGCATGCATGTAGCTTTGGTGATGATGGTGAGGTCTCTTGTGTCTCCATGCCTCATAAACGAGGAGCAGGCCCATTGCTGCTGTTGGTGCTTTTGTGGTCAGTTGTGCATCAGTATGTGACTGGCGATCAGCATGGACATTGCTGCTGCTTGTGCTTGTTTAGGTCAACTGTGCCTCAGTCGCAAAGAGGCCAGGAGCAGCTATATGGCTTCATGACTGCCTGTGGGGTCTCTTCAGCCTGAACACCTGGCAGTCCAGCTCGATGGATATTGCTGCTGTTTGTGTTTGTGGAGTCATTTGGCCTCAGTATCGGCTAGGCCAAAAGCAGCCACGCTGCTACTTTTAAGTATCTGTGAGGCCACTACTATTGAGTGCCTGATAGGCCAGTGTTAGGTCCAAAGCTGCTGTTTGTGGTTGTGAGGTCACTTGTGGCTGAGTGCCTGATAGGCCAGTGCTGCGCATGTGGCTGCAGTTTGTCTTCGTGATGTCACTTGTGGCTCAGTGCCTGATAGGCCAGTGCTGGTCCTGTGGGTGCAGTTTGTGTTTGTGAGGTCACTTGTGGCTGAGCGCCTGATAGGCCAGTTCTAGTCACGTGGGGGCAGTTTGTGTTTGTGATGTCACTTGTGTCTGAGTGCCTGATAGGGCAGTGCTGGTCCTGTGGGTGGAGTTTGTGTGTGTGATGTCACTTGTGGCTCAGTGGCGGATAGGCCTGTGCTGGTCCTGTGGCTGCAGTTTGTGGTTGTGATGTCAGTTGTGGCTCAGTGCCTGATAGGCCAGTGCTGGTCCTGTGGCTGCAGTTTGTGGTTGTGATGTCACTTGTGGCTCAGTGCCTGATAGGCCAGTGCTGCGCATGTGGGTGCAGTTTGTGCTTGTGATATCACTTGTGGCTCAGTTCCTCATAGGCCAGTTCTAGTCACGTGGCTGCAGTTTGTGGTTGTGATGTCACTTGTGGCTCAGTGGCTGATAGGCCAGTGCTGGTGATGTGGCTGCAGTTTGTGGTTGTGATGTCACTTGTGGCTCAGTGCCTGATAGGCCAGTGCTGGTGATGTGGCTGCAGTTTGTGGTTGTTATGTCATTTATGGCTCAGTGCCTGATAGGCCAGTGCTGGTGATGTGGCTGCAGTTTGTGTTTGTGATGTCACTTGTGGCTCAGTGCCTGATAGGGCAGTGCTGGTCCTGTGGGTGCAGTTTGTGTTTGTGATGTCACTTGTGGCTCAGTGCCTATTAGGCCAGTGCTGGTGATGTGGCTGCTGTTTGTGTTTGTGATGTCACTTGTGGCTCAGTGGCTGATAGGCCAGTGCTGCGCATGTGGCTGCAGTTTGTGGTTGTTATGTCATTTATGGCTCAGTGCCTGATAGGCCAGTGCTGGTGATGTGGCTGCAGTTTGTGTTTGTGAGGTCACTTGTGGCTCAGTGCCTGATAGGCCAGTGCTGGTGATATGGCTGCAGGTTGTGGTTGTGATGTAACTTGTGACTCGGGTCCTGATAGGCCAGTGCTGCTGATGTGGCTGCTGTTTGTGGTTGTGAGGTCACTTGTGCCTCAGTGCCTGATAGGCCAGTGATGGTGATGTAAGTGCAGGTTGTGTTTGTGATGTCACTTGTGTCTGAGTGCCTGATAGGCCCGTGCTGGTGATGTGGGTGCAGTTTGTGTTTGTGATGTCACTTGTGGCTCAGTTCCTCATAGGCCAGTTCTAGTCACGTGGCTGCAGTTTGTGTTTGTGATGTCACTTGTGGCTCAGTGCCTGATAGGGCAGTGCTCGTCCTGTGGCTGCAGTTTCTGTTTGTGATGTCACTTGTGGCTCAGTGCCTGATAGGCCTGTGCTGGTGATGTGGCTGCAGTTTGTGTTTGTGATGTCACTTGTGTCTGAGTGCCTGATAGGCCAGTGCTGGTGATGTGGCTGCAGTTTGTGTTTGTGATGTCACTTGTGGCTCAGTGCCTGATAGGCCAGTGCTGGTGATGTGCCTGTAGTTTGTGTTTGTGATGTGACATGTGGCTCAGCGCCTGATAGGCCAGTGATGGTGATGTAAGTGCAGTTTGTGTTTGTGATGTCACTTGTGTCTGAGTGCCTGATAGGCCAGTGCTGGTGATGTGGCTGCATTTTCTGTTTGTGATGTCACTTGTGGCTCACTGCCTCATAGGCCAGTTCTCGTCACGTGGCTGCAGTTTCTGTTTGTGAGGTCACTTGTGGCTCAGTGCCTGATAGGTCAGTGCTGGTGATGTGGGTGCAGTTTGTGGTTGTGATGTCACTTGTGGCTCAGTGCCTGATAGGCCAGTGCTAGTTTCATGGCTGGTGTTTGTGTTTGTGATGTCACTTGTGTCTGAGTGCCTGATAGGCCAGTGCTGATCCTGTGGGTGCAGTTTGTGTTTGTGATGTCACTTGTGGCTCAGTGGCTGATAGGCCAGTGCTGGTCATGATGGTGCAGTTTGTGGTTGTGATGTCACTTGTGGCTCAGTGGCTGATAGGCCAGTGCTGGTCATGATGGTGCAGTTTGTGGTTGTGAGGTCACTTGTGGCTCAGTGCCTGATAGGCCAGTGGTGGTGATGTGGCTGCAGTCTGTGTTTGTGATGTCACTTGTGTCTGAGTGCCTGATAGGGCAGTGCTGGTCCTGTGGGTGCAGTTTGTGGTTGTGATGTCACTTGTGTCTCAGTGCCTGATAGGCCAGTGCTGGTGATGTGGCTGCAGTTTGTGGTTGTGATGTCACTTGTGTCTGAGTGCCTGATAGGCCAGTGCTGGTGATGTGGCTGATGTTTGTGGTTGTGAGGTCACTTGTGCCTCAGTGCCTGATAGGCCAGTGCTGGTGATGTAAGTGCAGTTTGTGTTTGTGATGTCACTTGTGTCTGAGTGCCTGATAGGCCCGTGCTGGTGATGTGGCTGCAGTTTGTGTTTGTGATGTCACTTGTGGCTCAGTTCCTCATAGGCCAGTACTAGTCACGTGGCTGCAGTTTGTGTTTGTGATGTCACTTGTGGATCAGTGCCTGATAGGCCAGTGCTGGTGATGTGGCTGCAGTTTGTGGTTGTGATGTGACATGTGGCTCAGTGCCTGATAGGCCAGTGCTGGTGATGTGGCTGCAGTTTGTGTTTGTGATGTCACTTGTGGCTCCGTGCCTGATAGGCCAGTGCTGGTCCTGTGGGTGGAGTTTGTGTGTGTGATGTCACTTGTGGCTCAGTGCCTGATAGGCCTGTGCTGGTCCTGTGGCTGCAGTTTGTGGTTGTGATGTCACTTGTGGCTGAGTGCCTGATAGGCCAGTGCTGCGCATGTGGCTGCAGTTTGTGGTTGTGATGTCACTTGTGGCTCAGTGCCTGATAGGCCAGTGCTGCGCATGTGGGTGCAGTTTGTGCTTGTGATATCACTTGTGGCTCAGTTCCTCATAGGCCAGTACTAGTCACGTGGCTGCAGTTTGTGTTTGTGATGTCACTTGTGGATCAGTGCCTGATAGGCCAGTGCTGGTGATGTGGCTGCAGTTTGTGGTTGTGATGTCACTTGTGTCTGAGTGCCTGATAGGCCAGTGCTGCAGATGTGGCTGCAGTTTGTGTTTGTCATGTCACTTGTGGCTCAGTGCCTGATAGGCCAGTGCTGGTCCTGTGGGTGTAGTTTGTGTCTGTGATGTCACTTGTGGCTCAGTGCCTGATAGGCCAGTGGTGGTGATGTGGCTGCAGTTTGTGTTTGTGATGTCACTTGTGTCTGAGTGCCTGATAGGGCAGTGCTGGTCCTGTGGGTGGAGTTTGTGTTTGTGATGTCACTTGTGTCTGAGTGCCTGATAGGCCAGTGCTGGTCCTGTGGGTGGAGTTTGTGTTTGTGAGGTCACTTGTGGCTCAGTGGCGGATAGGCCAGTGCTAAGCCCAAGGCTGCTGTTTGTGGTTGTGAGGTCACTTGTGGCTCAGTGGCGGATAGGCCAGTGCTGGTCCTGTGGGTGGAGTTTGTGTTTGTGATGTCACTTGTGGCTCAGTGCCTGATAGGCCAGTGCTGGTGATGTGGCTGTAGTTTGTGGTTGTGATGTCACTTGTGGCTCAGTGCCTGATAGTCCAGTGCTGGTCACATGTCTGCAGTTTGTGTTTGTGATGTCACTTGTGGCTCACTGCCTGATAGGCCAGTGCTGGTGATGTGGCTGCAGTTTGTGGTTGTGATGTCACTTGTGGCTCAGTGGCTGATAGGCCAGTGCTGGTCCTGTGGGTGTAGTTTGTGGTTTTGATGTCACTTGTGTCTGAGTGCCTGATAGGCCAGTGCTGGTCCTGTGGGTGCAGTCTGTGTTTGTGATGTCACTTGTGTCTGAGTGCCTGATAGGTCAGTGCTGGTGATGTGGCTGCAGTTTGTGGTTGTGATGTCACTTGTGGCTCAGTGGCTGATAGGCCAGTGATGGTGATGTGGGTGCCGTTTGTGTTTGTGATGTCACTTGTGGCTCAGTGCCTGATAGGCCAGTGCTGGCGATGTGCCTGCAGTTTGTGTTTGTGATGTCACTTGTGGCTCAGTGCCTGATAGGCCAGTGCTGGTGATGTGGGTGCAGTTTGTGTTTGTGATGTCCCTTGCTGCTCAGTGCCTGATAGGCCAGTGCTGGTCATGATGGTGCAGTTTGTGGTTGTGATGTCACTTGTGGCTCAGTGCCTGATAGGCCAGTGCTAGTTTCATGGCTGCTGTTTGTGTTTGTGATGTCACTTGTGTCTGAGTGCCTGATAGGCCAGTGCTGGTCCTGTGGGTGCAGTTTGTGTTTGTGATGTCACTTGTGGCTGAGTGCCGGATAGGCAGTGCTGGTCCTGTGGGTGGAGTTTGTGTTTGTGATGTCACTTGTGGCTTAGTGCCTGATAGGCCAGTGCTGGTGATGTGGCTGCAGTTTGTGTTTGTGATGTCACTTGTGTCTGAGTGCCTGATAGGCCAGTGCTAGTTGCATGGCTGCAGTTTGTGGTTGTGATGTCACTTGTGTGTCAGTGCCTGATAGGCCAGTGCTAGTTGCATGGCTGCTGTTTGTGTTTGTGAGGTCACTTGTGTCTCAGTGCCTGATAGGCCAGTGCTAGTTGCATGGCTGCAGTTTGTGTTTGTGAGGTCACTTGTGTCTCAGTGCGTGATAGGCCAGTGCTGGTCATGTTGCTGCTGTTTGTGTTTGTGAGGTCACTTGTGTCTCAGTGCCTGATATGCCAGTGCTAGTTGCGTGGCTGCAGTTTGTGTTTGTGAGGTCACTTGTATCTCAGTGCCTGATAGGCCAGTGCTAGTTGCGTGGCTGCAGTTTGTGTTTGTGAGGTCACTTGTGTCTCAGTGCCTGATAGGCCAGTGCTGGTCATGTGGCTGCTGTTTGTGTTTGTGAGGTCACTTGTGGCTAAGTGCCTGATAGGCCAGTGCTAGGCCCATGGCTGCAGTTTGTGTTTGTGAGTTCACTTGTGCCTCAGTGCCTGATAGGCCAGTGCTAGTTGCATGGCTGCAGTTTGTGGTTATGAGGTCACTTGTGTCTCAGTGCCTGATAGGCCAGTGCTAGTTGCATGGCTGCTGTTTGTGTTTGTGAGGTCACTTGTGTGTCAGTGCCTGATAGGGCAGTGCTAGGCCCATGGCTGCTGTTTGTGGTTGTGAGGTCAGTTGTGTGTCAGTGCCTGATAGGCCAGTGCTAGGCCCATGGCTGCTGTTTGTGTTTGTGAGGTCACTTGTGTCTCAGTGCCTGATAGGCCAGTGCTAGTTGCATGGCTGCAGTTTGTGTTTGTGAGGTGACTTTTGTCTCAGTGCCTGATAGGCTAGTGCTGGTCATGTGGCTGCAGTTTGTGTTTGTGAGGTCACTTGTGTCTCAGTGCCTGATAGGCCAGTGCTAGTTGCATGGCTGCTGTTTGTGTTTGTGAGGTCACTTGTGCCTCAGTGCCTGATAGGCCAGTGCTAGTTGCGTGGCTGCTGTTTGTGTTTGTGAGGTCACTTGTGTCTCAGTGCCTGATAGGCCAGTGCTAGTTGCATGGCTGCTCTTTGTGGTTGTGAGGTGACTTTTGTCTCAGTGCCTGATAGGCCAGTGCTGGTCATGTGGCAGCTGTTTGTGTTTGTGAGGTCACTTGTGTGTCAGTGCCTGATAGGCCAGTGCTAGTTGCATGGCTGCTGTTTGTGTTTGTGAGGTCACTTGTGGCTCAGTGCCTGATAGGCCAGTGCTAGTTGCATGGCTGCTGTTTGTGTTTGTGAGGTCACTTGTGCCTCAGTGCCTGATAGGCCAGTGCTAGTTGCATGGCTGCTGTTTGTGTTTGTGAGGTCACTTGTGTGTCAGTGCCTGATAGGCCAGTGCTAGTTGCGTGGCTGCAGTTTGTGTTTGTGAGGTCACTTGTGGCTCAGTGCCTGATAGGCCTGTGCTAGTTGCATGGCTGCTGTTTGTGTTTGTGAGGTCACTTGTGTCTCAGTGCGTGATAGGCCAGTGCTAGTTGCATGGCTGCTGTTTGTGTTTGTGAGGTCACTTGTGTCTCAGTGCCTGATAGGCCAGTGCTAGTTGCATGGCTGCCATTTGTGTTTGATGAGGTCATTTGTGGCTCAGTGCCTGATAGGCCAGTGCTGGTCATGTGGCTGCTGTTTGTGTTTGTGAGGTCACTTGTGGCTCAGTGCCTGATATGCCAGTGCTAGGATGTGGCAGCTGTTTGTGTTTGTGAGGTCCCTTGTGCCTCAGTGCCCGATAGGCCAGTGCTAGTTGCATGGCTGCTATTTGTGTTTGTGAGGTCACTTGTGCCTCAGTGCCTGATAGGCCATTGCTGGTAATGTGGCTGCTGTTTGTGTTTGTGAGGTCCCTTGTGTCTCAGTGCCTGATAGGCCAGTGCTAGGTGCATGGCTGCTGTTTGTGTTTGTGAGGTCACTTGTGTCTCAGTGCCTGATAGGTCAGTGCTAGTTGCATGGCTGCTGTTTGTGTTTGTGAGGTCACTTGTGTGTCATTGCCTGATAGGCCTGTGCTGGTAATGTGGCTGCCGTTTGTGTTTGTGAGGTCACTTGTGTCTCAGTGCCTGATAGGCCAGTGCTAGTTGCATGGCTGCTGTTTGTGTTTGTGAGGTCACTTGTGTGTCAGTGCCTGATAGGCCAGTGCTAGGCCCATAGCAGATATTTTCAGTTGTGAGGTCACTTGTGTCTCAGTGCCTGATAGGTCAGTGCTAGTTGCATGGCTGCAGTTTTTGTTTGTGAGGTCACTTGTGGCTCAGTGCCTGGTAGGCCAGTGCTAGGCCCATGGCTGCTGTTTCTGTTTTTGAGGTCATTTGTGGCTCTGTGCCTGATAGGCCAGTGCTAGTTGCATGGCTGCAGTTTGTGTTTGTGAGGTCACTTGTGTCTCAGTGCCTGATAGGCCAGTGCTAGTTGCATGGCTGCAGTTTGTGGTTGTGAGGTCACTTGTGTCTCAGTGCCTGATAGGCCAGTGCTAGGCCCATAGCAGATATTTTCAGTTGTGAGGTCACTTGTGTCTCAGTGCCTGATAGGTCAGTGCTAGTTGCATGGCTGCAGTTTGTGGTTGTGAGGTCACTTGTGTGTCAGTGCCTGATAGGCCAGTGCTAGGCCCATAGCAGATATTTTCAGTTGTGAGGTCACTTGTGTCTCAGTGCCTGACAGGGCAGTGCTAGGCCATGGCTGCAGTTTGTGTTTGTGATGTCACTTGTGTCTCAGTGCCTGATAGGCCAGTGCTAGGCCCATAGCAGATATTTTCAGTTGTGAGGTCACTTGTGTCTCAGTGCCTGATAGGTCAGTGCTAGGCCCATGGCTGCAGTTTGTGGTTGTGAGGTCACTTGTGTGTCAGTGCCTGATAGGCCAGTGCTAGGCCCATGGCTGCTGTTTGTGGTTGTGAGGTCACTTGTGTGTCAGTGCCTGATAGGCCAGTGCTAGTTGCATGGCTGCTGTTTGTGTTTGTGATGTCACTTGTGTGTCAGTGCCTGATAGGCCAGTGCTAGTTGCATGGCTGCTGTTTGTGTTTGTGAGGTCACTTGTGTGTCAGTGCCTGATAGGCCAGTGCTAGTTGCATGGCTGCAGTTTGTGTTTGTGAGGTCACTTGTGTCTCAGTGCCTGATAGGCCAGTGCTAGTTGCATGGCTGCAGTTTGTGTTTGTGAGGTCACTTGTGTCTCAGTGCGTGATAGGCCAGTGCTAGGTGCATGGCTGCTGTTTGTGTTTGTGAGGTCACTTGTGTCTCAGTGCGTGATAGGCCAGTGCTGGTCATGTGGCTGCTGTTTGTGTTTGTGAGGTGACTTTTGTCTCAGTGCCTGATATGCCAGTGCTAGTTGCGTGGCTGCAGTTTGTGTTTGTGAGGTCACTTGTGTCTCAGTGCCTGATAGGCCAGTGCTAGTTGCATGGCTGCAGTTTGTGGTTGTGAGGTCACTTGTGTGTCAGTGCCTGATAGGCCAGTGCTAGGCCCATGGCTGTTGTTTGTGGTTGTGAGTTCACTTGTGTCTCAGTGCCTGATAGGCCAGTGCTAGTTGCATGGCTGCAGTTTGTGGTTATGAGGTCACTTGTGCCTCAGTGCCTGATAGGCCAGTGCTAGTTGCATGGCTGCTGTTTGTGTTTGTGAGGTCACTTGTGGCTCAGTGCCTGATAGGCCAGTGCTAGTTGCATGGCTGCAGTTTGTGGTTGTGAGGTCACTTGTGTGTCAGTGCCTGATAGGCCAGTGCTAGTTGCATGGCTGCAGTTTGTGTTTGTGAGGTCACTTGTGTGTCAGTGCCTGATAGGCCAGTGCTAGGCCCATAGCAGATATTTTCAGTTGTGAGGTCACTTGTGTCTCAGTGCCTGATAGGTCAGTGCTAGTTGCATGGCTGCAGTTTGTGGTTGTGAGGTCACTTGTGTGTCAGTGCCTGATAGGCCAGTGCTAGGCCCATAGCAGATATTTTCAGTTGTGAGGTCACTTGTGTCTCAGTGCCTGACAGGGCAGTGCTAGGCCATGGCTGCAGTTTGTGTTTGTGATGTCACTTGTGTCTCAGTGCCTGATAGGCCAGTGCTAGGCCCATAGCAGATATTTTCAGTTGTGAGGTCACTTGTGTCTCAGTGCCTGATAGGTCAGTGCTAGGCCCATGGCTGCAGTTTGTGGTTGTGAGGTCACTTGTGGCTCTGTGCCTGATAGGCCAGTGCTAGTTGCATGGCTGCAGTTTGTGTTTGTGATGTCACTTGTGTCTCAGTGCCTGATAGGCCAGTGCTAGTTGCATGGCTGCAGTTTGTGGTTGTGAGGTCACTTGTGTCTCAGTGCCTGATAGGCCAGTGCTAGGCCCATAGCAGATATTTTCAGTTGTGAGGTCACTTGTGTCTCAGTGCCTGATAGGTCAGTGCTAGTTGCATGGCTGCAGTTTGTGGTTGTGAGGTCACTTGTGTGTCAGTGCCTGATAGGCCAGTGCTAGTTGCATGGCTGCAGTTTGTGTTTGTGAGGTCACTTGTGTGTCAGTGCCTGATAGGCCAGTGCTAGGCCCATAGCAGATATTTTCAGTTGTGAGGTCACTTGTGTCTCAGTGCCTGATAGGTCAGTGCTAGTTGCATGGCTGCAGTTTGTGGTTGTGAGGTCACTTGTGTGTCAGTGCCTGATAGGCCAGTGCTAGGCCCATAGCAGATATTTTCAGTTGTGAGGTCACTTGTGTCTCAGTGCCTGACAGGGCAGTGCTAGGCCATGGCTGCAGTTTGTGTTTGTGATGTCACTTGTGTCTCAGTGCCTGATAGGCCAGTGCTAGGCCCATAGCAGATATTTTCAGTTGTGAGGTCACTTGTGTCTCAGTGCCTGATAGGTCAGTGCTAGGCCCATGGCTGCAGTTTGTGGTTGTGAGGTCACTTGTGGCTCTGTGCCTGATAGGCCAGTGCTAGTTGCATGGCTGCAGTTTGTGTTTGTGAGGTCACTTGTGTCTCAGTGCCTGATAGGCCAGTGCTAGTTGCATGGCTGCAGTTTGTGGTTGTGAGGTCACTTGTGTCTCAGTGCCTGATAGGCCAGTGCTAGGCCCATAGCAGATATTTTCAGTTGTGAGGTCACTTGTGTCTCAGTGCCTGATAGGTCAGTGCTAGTTGCATGGCTGCAGTTTGTGGTTGTGAGGTCACTTGTGTGTCAGTGCCTGATAGGCCAGTGCTAGGCCCATAGCAGATATTTTCAGTTGTGAGGTCACTTGTGTCTCAGTGCCTGACAGGGCAGTGCTAGGCCATGGCTGCAGTTTGTGTTTGTGATGTCACTTGTGTCTCAGTGCCTGATAGGCCAGTGCTAGGCCCATAGCAGATATTTTCAGTTGTGAGGTCACTTGTGTCTCAGTGCCTGATAGGTCAGTGCTAGGCCCATGGCTGCAGTTTGTGGTTGTGAGGTCACTTGTGTGTCAGTGCCTGATAGGCCAGTGCTAGGCCCATGGCTGCTGTTTGTGGTTGTGAGGTCACTTGTGGCTCAGTGCCTGATAGGCCAGTGCTAGTTGCATGGCTGCTGTTTGTGTTTGTGATGTCACTTGTGTGTCAGTGCCTGATAGGCCAGTGCTAGTTGCATGGCTGCTGTTTGTGTTTGTGAGGTCACTTGTGTGTCAGTGCCTGATAGGCCAGTGCTAGTTGCATGGCTGCAGTTTGTGTTTGTGAGGTCACTTGTGTCTCAGTGCCTGATAGGCCAGTGCTAGTTGCATGGCTGCAGTTTGTGTTTGTGATGTCACTTGTGCCTCAGTGCCTGATAGGCCAGTGCTAGTTGCATGGCTGCTGTTTGTGTTTGTGAGGTCACTTGTGTGTCAGTGCCTGATAGGCCAGTGCTGGTCATGTGGCTGCAGTTTGTGTTTGTGAGGTCACTTGTGTGTCAGTGCCTGATAGGCCAGTGCTAGTTGCGTGGCTGCAGTTTGTGGTTGTGAGGTCACTTGTGTGTCAGTGCCTGATAGGCCAGTGCTAGGCCCATGGCTGTTGTTTGTGGTTGTGAGTTCACTTGTGTCTCAGTGCCTGATAGGCCAGTGCTAGTTGCATGGCTGCAGTTTGTGGTTATGAGGTCACTTGTGCCTCAGTGCCTGATAGGCCAGTGCTAGTTGCATGGCTGCTGTTTGTGTTTGTGAGGTCACTTGTGTGTCAGTGCCTGATAGGCCAGTGCTAGTTGCATGGCTGCAGTTTGTGGTTGTGAGGTCACTTGTGTGTCAGTGCCTGATAGGCCAGTGCTAGTTGCATGGCTGCAGTTTGTGTTTGTGAGGTCACTTGTGTGTCAGTGCCTGATAGGCCAGTGCTAGGCCCATGGCTGTTGTTTGTGTTTGTGAGTTCACTTGTGTCTCAGTGCCTGATAGGTCAGTGCTAGTTGCATGGCTGCTGTTTGTGTTTGTGAGGTCACTTGTGTGTCAGTGCCTGATAGGCCAGTGCTAGTTGCATGGCTGCAGTTTGTGGTTGTGAGGTCACTTGTGTCTCAGTGCCTGATAGGCCAGTGCTAGGCCCATAGCAGATATTTTCTGTTGTGAGGTCACTTGTGTCTCAGTGCCTGATAGGTCAGTGCTAGTTGCATGGCTGCAGTTTGTGGTTGTGAGGTCACTTGTGTGTCAGTGCCTGATAGGCCAGTGCTAGGCCCATAGCAGATATTTTCAGTTGTGAGGTCACTTGTGTCTCAGTGCCTGATAGGCCAGTGCTAGTTGCATGGCTGCTGTTTGTGTTTGTGATGTCACTTGTGGCTCAGTTCCTCATAGGCCAGTTCTAGTCAGGTGGCTGCTGTTTGTGTTTGTGAGGTCACTTGTGTGTCAGTGCCTGATAGGGCAGTGCTAGGCCCATGGCTGCTGTTTGTGGTTGTGAGGTCACTTGTGCCTCAGTGCCTGATAGGCCAGTGCTGGTCATGTGGCTGCTGTTTGTGTTTGTGAGGTCAGTTGTGGCTAAGTGCCTGATAGGCCAGTGCTAGTTGCATGGCTGCAGTTTGTGTTTGTGAGGTGACTTTTGTCTCAGTGCCTGATAGGCCAGTGCTGGTCATGTGGCTGCAGTTTGTGTTTGTGAGGTCACTTGTGTCTCAGTGCTTGATAGGCCAGTGCTGGTCATGTGGCTGCTGTTTGTGGTTGTGAGGTCACTTGTGTCTCAGTGCCTGATAGGCCAGTGCTAGTTACATGGCTGCTGTTTGTGTTTGTGAGGTCACTTGTGTCTCAGTGCCTGATAGGCCAGTGCTAGTTACATGGCTGCTGTTTGTGTTTGTGAGGTCACTTGTGTCTCAGTGCCTGATAGGCCAGTGCTAGTTGCGTGGCTGCTGTTTGTGTTTGTGAGGTCACTTGTGTCTCAGTGCCTGATAGGCCAGTGCTAGTTGCATGGCTGCTCTTTGTGGTTGTGAGGTGACTTTTGTCTCAGTGCCTGATAGGCCAGTGCTGGTCATGTGGCAGCTGTTTGTGTTTGTGAGGTCACTTGTGTGTCAGTGCCTGATAGGCCAGTGCTAGTTGCATGGCTGCTGTTTGTGTTTGTGAGGTCACTTGTGTCTCAGTGCCTGATAGGCCAGTGCTAGTTGCATGGCTGCTGTTTGTGTTTGTGAGGTCACTTGTGGCTCAGTGCCTGATAGGCCAGTGCTAGTTGCATGGCTGCTGTTTGTGTTTGTGAGGTCACTTGTGTGTCAGTGCCTGATAGGCCAGTGCTAGTTGCGTGGCTGCAGTTTGTGTTTGTGAGGTCACTTGTGGCTCAGTGCCTGATAGGCCTGTGCTAGTTGCATGGCTGCTGTTTGTGTTTGTGAGGTCACTTGTGTCTCAGTGCGTGATAGGCCAGTGCTAGTTGCATGGCTGCTGTTTGTGTTTGTGAGGTCACTTGTGTCTCAGTGCCTGATAGGCCAGTGCTAGTTGCATGGCTGCCATTTGTGTTTGATGAGGTCATTTGTGGCTCAGTGCCTGATAGGCCAGTGCTGGTCATGTGGCTGCTGTTTGTGTTTGTGAGGTCACTTGTGGCTCAGTGCCTGATATGCCAGTGCTAGGATGTGGCAGCTGTTTGTGTTTGTGAGGTCCCTTGTGCCTCAGTGCCCGATAGGCCAGTGCTAGTTGCATGGCTGCTATTTGTGTTTGTGAGGTCACTTGTGCCTCAGTGCCTGATAGGCCATTGCTGGTAATGTGGCTGCTGTTTGTGTTTGTGAGGTCCCTTGTGTCTCAGTGCCTGATAGGCCAGTGCTAGGTGCATGGCTGCTGTTTGTGTTTGTGAGGTCACTTGTGTCTCAGTGCCTGATAGGTCAGTGCTAGTTGCATGGCTGCTGTTTGTGTTTGTGAGGTCACTTGTGTGTCATTGCCTGATAGGCCTGTGCTGGTAATGTGGCTGCCGTTTGTGTTTGTGAGGTCACTT
This sequence comes from Apteryx mantelli, assembly GCF_036417845.1. Classification (NCBI taxonomy): domain Eukaryota; kingdom Metazoa; phylum Chordata; class Aves; order Apterygiformes; family Apterygidae; genus Apteryx; species Apteryx mantelli. The sequence goes on from NC_089997.1 coordinate 7,171,766, forward strand.
GTGTCTCAGTGCCTGATAGGCCAGTGCTAGTTGCATGGCTGCAGTTTGTGTTTGTGAGGTCACTTGTGTGTCAGTGCCTGATAGGCCAGTGCTAGGCCCATAGCAGATATTTTCAGTTGTGAGGTCACTTGTGTCTCAGTGCCTGATAGGTCAGTGCTAGTCCCATGGCTGCAGTTTGGGGTTATGAGGTCACTTGTGTGTCAGTGCCTGATAGGCCAGTGCTAGGCCCATGGCTGCTGTTTCTGTTTTTGAGGTCATTTGTGGCTCTGTGCCTGATAGGCCAGTGCTAGCTGCACGGCTGCAGTTTGTGTTTGTGAGGTCACTTGTGTCTCAGTGCGTGATAGGCCAGTGCTAGTTGCATGGCTGCAGTTTGTGGTTGTGAGGTCACTTGTGTCTCAGTGCCTGATAGGCCAGTGCTAGGCCCTTGGCTGCTGTTTCTGGTTTTGAGGTCACTTGAGTCTCAGTGCCTGATAGGCCAGTGCTAGGCCCATGGCTGCTGTTTGTGTTTGTGAGGTCACTTGTGTCTCAGTGCCTGATAGGCCAGTGCTAGTTGCATGGCTGCAGTTTGTGGTTGTGAGGTCACTTGTGTGTCAGTGCCTGATAGGCCAGTGCTAGTTGCATGGCTGCAGTTTGTGTTTGTGAGGTCACTTGTGTGTCAGTGCCTGATAGGGCAGTGCTAGGCCCATGGCTGCTGTTTGTGGTTGTGAGGTCACTTGTGTCTCAGTGCCTGATAGGCCAGTGCTAGTTGCATGGCTGCTGTTTGTGTTTGTGATGTCACTTGTGTCTCTGTGCCTGATAGGCCAGTGCTAGGCCCATGGCTGCTGTTTGTGTTTGTGAGGTGACTTTTGTCTCAGTGCCTGATAGGCCAGTGCTGGTAATGTGGCTGCTGTTTGTGGTTGTGATGTCACTTGTGGCTCAGTGCCTGATAGGCCAGTGCTGGTAATGTGGCAGCTGTTTGTGGTTGTGAGGTCACTTGTGTGTCAGTGCGTGATAGGCCAGTGCTAGGCCCATGGCTGCTGTTTGTGGTTGTGATGTCACTTGTGTCTCAGTGCCTGATAGGCCAGTGCTAGGCCCATAGCAAATATTTTCAGTTGTGAGGTCACTTGTGTCTCAGTGCCTGATAGGTCAGTGCTAGGCCCATGGCTGCAGTTTGTGGTTGTGAGGTCACTTGTGTCTCAGTGCCTGATAGGCCAGTGCTAGGCCCATGGCTGCTGTTTGTGTTTGTGAGGTCACTTGTGTCTCAGTGCCTGATAGGCCAGTGCTAGTTGCATGGCTGCAGTTTGTGGTTGTGAGGTCACTTGTGTCTCAGTGCCTGATAGGCCAGTGCTAGGCCCATAGCAGATATTTTCAGTTGTGAGGTCACTTGTGTCTCAGTGCCTGATAGGTCAGTGCTAGTTGCATGGCTGCAGTTTGTGGTTGTGAGGTCACTTGTGTGTCAGTGCCTGATAGGCCAGTGCTAGGCCCATGGCTGCTGTTTGTGGTTGTGAGGTCACTTGTGGCTCAGTGCCTGATAGGCCAGTGCTAGTTGCATGGCTGCAGTTTGTGGTTATGAGGTCACTTGTGGCTCAGTGCCTGATAGGCCAGTGCTAGTTGCATGGCTGCTGTTTGTGTTTGTGAGGTCACTTGTGTCTCAGTGCCTGATAGGCCAGTGCTAGTTGCATGGATGCTGTTTGTGTTTGTGAGGTCACTTGTGGCTCAGTGCCTGATAGGCCAGTGCTAGGCCCATAGCAGATATTTTCAGTTGTGAGGTCACTTGTGTCTCAGTGCCTGATAGGTCAGTGCTAGGCCCATGGCTGCAGTTTGTGGTTGTGAGGTCACTTGTGTCTCAGTGCCTGATAGGCCAGTGCTAGGCCCATAGCAGATATTTTCAGTTGTGAGGTCACTTGTGTCTCAGTGCCTGATAGGTCAGTGCTAGTTGCATGGCTGCAGTTTGTGGTTGTGAGGTCACTTGTGTGTCAGTGCCTGATAGGCCAGTGCTAGGCCCATGGCTGCTGTTTGTGGTTGTGAGGTCACTTGTGGCTCAGTGCCTGATAGGCCAGTGCTAGTTGCATGGCTGCAGTTTGTGGTTATGAGGTCACTTGTGTGTCAGTGCCTGATAGGCCAGTGCTAGTTGCATGGCTGCTGTTTGTGTTTGTGAGGTCACTTGTGTCTCAGTGCCTGATAGGCCAGTGCTAGTTGCATGGCTGCAGTTTGTGGTTGTGAGGTCACTTGTGTCTCAGTGCCTGATAGGCCAGTGCTAGGCCCATGGCTGCTGTTTGTGTTTGTGAGGTCACTTGTGCCTCAGTGCCTGATAGGCCAGTGCTGGTCATGTGGCTGCTGTTTGTGTTTGTGAGGTCAGTTGTGGCTAAGTGCCTGATAGGCCAGTGCTAGGCCCATGGCTGCAGTTTGTGGTTGTGAGGTCACTTGTGGCTCTGTGCCTGATAGGCCAGTGCTAGTTGCATGGCTGCAGTTTGTGTTTGTGAGGTCACTTGTGTCTCAGTGCCTGATAGGCCAGTGCTAGTTGCATGGCTGCAGTTTGTGGTTGTGAGGTCACTTGTGTCTCAGTGCCTGATAGGCCAGTGCTAGGCCCATAGCAGATATTTTCAGTTGTGAGGTCACTTGTGTCTCAGTGCCTGATAGGTCAGTGCTAGTTGCATGGCTGCAGTTTGTGGTTGTGAGGTCACTTGTGTGTCAGTGCCTGATAGGCCAGTGCTAGGCCCATAGCAGATATTTTCAGTTGTGAGGTCACTTGTGTCTCAGTGCCTGACAGGGCAGTGCTAGGCCATGGCTGCAGTTTGTGTTTGTGATGTCACTTGTGTCTCAGTGCCTGATAGGCCAGTGCTAGGCCCATAGCAGATATTTTCAGTTGTGAGGTCACTTGTGTCTCAGTGCCTGATAGGTCAGTGCTAGGCCCATGGCTGCAGTTTGTGGTTGTGAGGTCACTTGTGTGTCAGTGCCTGATAGGCCAGTGCTAGGCCCATGGCTGCTGTTTGTGGTTGTGAGGTCACTTGTGTGTCAGTGCCTGATAGGCCAGTGCTAGTTGCATGGCTGCTGTTTGTGTTTGTGATGTCACTTGTGTGTCAGTGCCTGATAGGCCAGTGCTAGTTGCATGGCTGCTGTTTGTGTTTGTGAGGTCACTTGTGTGTCAGTGCCTGATAGGCCAGTGCTAGTTGCATGGCTGCAGTTTGTGTTTGTGAGGTCACTTGTGTCTCAGTGCCTGATAGGCCAGTGCTAGTTGCATGGCTGCAGTTTGTGTTTGTGAGGTCACTTGTGTCTCAGTGCGTGATAGGCCAGTGCTAGGTGCATGGCTGCTGTTTGTGTTTGTGAGGTCACTTGTGTCTCAGTGCCTGATAGGCCAGTGCTAGTTGCATGGCTGCAGTTTGTGGTTGTGAGGTCACTTGTGTGTCAGTGCCTGATAGGCCAGTGCTAGGCCCATGGCTGTTGTTTGTGGTTGTGAGTTCACTTGTGTCTCAGTGCCTGATAGGCCAGTGCTAGTTGCATGGCTGCAGTTTGTGGTTATGAGGTCACTTGTGCCTCAGTGCCTGATAGGCCAGTGCTAGTTGCATGGCTGCTGTTTGTGTTTGTGAGGTCACTTGTGGCTCAGTGCCTGATAGGCCAGTGCTAGTTGCATGGCTGCAGTTTGTGGTTGTGAGGTCACTTGTGTGTCAGTGCCTGATAGGCCAGTGCTAGTTGCATGGCTGCAGTTTGTGTTTGTGAGGTCACTTGTGTGTCAGTGCCTGATAGGCCAGTGCTAGGCCCATGGCTGTTGTTTGTGTTTGTGAGTTCACTTGTGTCTCAGTGCCTGATAGGTCAGTGCTAGTCATGTGGCTGCTGTTTGTGTTTGTGAGGTCACTTGTGTCTCATTGCCTGATAGGCCTGTGCTGGTAATGTGGCTGCCGTTTGTGTTTGTGAGGTCACTTGTGTCTCAGTGCCTGATAGGCCAGTGCTAGTTGCATGGCTGCAGTTTGTGGTTGTGAGGTCACTTGTGTCTCAGTGCCTGATAGGCCAGTGCTAGGCCCTTGGCTGCTGTTTCTGGTTTTGAGGTCACTTGAGTCTCAGTGCCTGATAGGCCAGTGCTAGGCCCATGGCTGCAGTTTGTGTTTGTGAGGTCACTTGTGTCTCAGTGCCTGATAGGCCAGTGCTAGTTGCATGGCTGGTGTTTGTGTTTGTGAGGTCACTTGTGCCTCAGTGCCTGATAGGCCAGTGCTGGTAATGTGGCTGCTGTTTGTGTTTGTGAGGTCACTTGTGGCTCAGTGCCTGATAGGCCAGTGCTAGTTGCATGGCTGCTGTTTGTGGTTGTGAGGTCACTTGTGGCTCAGTGCCTGATAGGCCAGTGCTAGGCCCATGGCTGCTGTTTGTGGTTGTGAGGTCACTTGTGTCTCAGTGCCTGATAGGCCAGTGCTAGTTGCATGGCTGCAGTTTGTGGTTATGAGGTCACTTGTGGCTCAGTGCCTGATAGGCCAGTGCTAGTTGCATGGCTGCTGTTTGTGTTTGTGAGGTCACTTGTGTGTCAGTGCCTGATAGGCCAGTGCTAGTTGCATGGCTGCTGTTTGTGTTTGTGAGGTCACTTGTGTCTCTGTGCCTGATAGGCCAGTGCTAGGCCCATGGCTGCTGTTTGTGTTTGTGAGGTGACTTTTGTCTCAGTGCCTGATAGGCCAGTGCTGGTAATGTGGCTGCTGTTTGTGGTTGTGATGTCACTTGTGGCTCAGTGCCTGATAGGCCAGTGCTGGTAATGTGGCAGCTGTTTGTGGTTGTGAGGTCACTTGTGTGTCAGTGCGTGATAGGCCAGTGCTAGGCCCATGGCTGCTGTTTGTGGTTGTGATGTCACTTGTGTCTCAGTGCCTGATAGGCCAGTGCTAGTTGCATGGCTGCTGTTTTCAGTTGTGAGGTCACTTGTGGCTCAGTGCCTGATAGGCCAGTGCTAGTTGCATGGCTGCAGTTTGTGGTTGTGAGGTCACTTGTGTCTCTGTGCCTGATAGGCCAGTGCTAGGCCCATAGCAGATATTTTCAGTTGTGAGGTCACTTGTGTCTCAGTGCCTGATAGGTCAGTGCTAGGCCCATGGCTGCAGTTTGTGGTTGTGAGGTCACTTGTGTCTCAGTGCCTGATAGGCCAGTGCTAGGCCCATGGCTGCTGTTTGTGTTTGTGAGGTCACTTGTGTCTCAGTGCCTGATAGGCCAGTGCTAGTTGCATGGCTGCAGTTTGTGGTTGTGAGGTCACTTGTGTCTCAGTGCCTGATAGGCCAGTGCTAGGCCCATAGCAGATATTTTCAGTTGTGAGGTCACTTGTGTCTCAGTGCCTGATAGGTCAGTGCTAGTTGCATGGCTGCAGTTTGTGGTTGTGAGGTCACTTGTGTGTCAGTGCCTGATAGGCCAGTGCTAGGCCCATGGCTGCTGTTTGTGGTTGTGAGGTCACTTGTGTCTCAGTGCCTGATAGGCCAGTGCTAGTTGCATGGCTGCTGTTTGTGGTTGTGAGGTCACTTGTGTGTCAGTGCCTGATAGGCCAGTGCTAGGCCCATGGCTGTTGTTTGTGGTTGTGAGTTCACTTGTGTCTCAGTGCCTGATAGGCCAGTGCTAGTTGCATGGCTGCAGTTTGTGGTTATGAGGTCACTTGTGGCTCAGTGCCTGATAGGCCAGTGCTAGTTGCATGGCTGCAGTTTGTGTTTGTGAGGTCACTTGTGCCTCAGTGCCTGATAGGCCAGTGCTAGTTGCATGGCTGCAGTTTGTGTTTGTGAGGTCACTTGTGTCTCAGTGCCTGATAGGCCAGTGCTAGGCCCATGGCTGCTGTTTGTGTTTGTGAGGTCACTTGTGCCTCAGTGCCTGATAGGCCAGTGCTGGTCATGTGGCTGCTGTTTGTGTTTGTGAGGTCAGTTGTGGCTAAGTGCCTGATAGGCCAGTGCTAGGCCCATGGCTGCAGTTTGTGGTTGTGATGTCACTTGTGGCTCTGTGCCTGATAGGCCAGTGCTAGTTGCATGGCTGCAGTTTGTGGTTGTGAGGTCACTTGTGTCTCAGTGCCTGATAGGCCAGTGCTAGTTGCATGGCTGCAGTTTGTGGTTGTGAGGTCACTTGTGTGTCAGTGCCTGATAGGCCAGTGCTAGGCCCATAGCAGATATTTTCAGTTGTGAGGTCACTTGTGTCTCAGTGCCTGATAGGTCAGTGCTAGTTGCATGGCTGCAGTTTGTGGTTGTGAGGTCACTTGTGTGTCAGTGCCTGATAGGCCAGTGCTAGGCCCATAGCAGATATTTTCAGTTGTGAGGTCACTTGTGTCTCAGTGCCTGACAGGGCAGTGCTAGGCCATGGCTGCAGTTTGTGTTTGTGATGTCACTTGTGTCTCAGTGCCTGATAGGCCAGTGCTAGGCCCATAGCAGATATTTTCAGTTGTGAGGTCACTTGTGTCTCAGTGCCTGATAGGTCAGTGCTAGGCCCATGGCTGCAGTTTGTGGTTGTGAGGTCACTTGTGTGTCAGTGCCTGATAGGCCAGTGCTAGGCCCATGGCTGCTGTTTGTGGTTGTGAGGTCACTTGTGTCTCAGTGCCTGATAGGCCAGTGCTAGTTGCATGGCTGCTGTTTGTGTTTGTGAGGTCACTTGTGTCTCAGTGCCTGATAGGCCAGTGCTAGTTGCATGGCTGCAGTTTGTGTTTGTGAGGTCACTTGTGTGTCAGTGCCTGATAGGCCAGTGCTAGTTGCATGGCTGCAGTTTGTGGTTGTGAGGTCACTTGTGGCTCAGTGCCTGATAGGCCAGTGCTAGGCCCATGGCTGCTGTTTGTGTTTGTGAGGTCACTTGTGCCTCAGTGCCTGATAGGCCAGTGCTAGTTGCATGGCTGCTGTTTGTGTTTGTGATGTCACTTGTGGCTCAGTGCCTGATAGGCCAGTGCTAGTTGCATGGCTGCAGTTTGTGTTTGTGAGGTCACTTGTGTCTCAGTGCGTGATAGGCCAGTGCTAGTTGCATGGCTGCTGTTTGTGTTTGTGAGGTCACTTGTGTCTCAGTGCGTGATAGGCCAGTGCTAGGTGCATGGCTGCTGTTTGTGTTTGTGAGGTCACTTGTGTCTCAGTGCGTGATAGGCCAGTGCTGGTCATGTGGCTGCTGTTTGTGTTTGTGAGGTCAGTTGTGGCTAAGTGCCTGATAGGCCAGTGCTAGGCCCATGGCTGCAGTTTGTGTTTGTGAGTTCACTTGTGTCTCAGTGTCTGATAGGCCAGTGCTAGTTGCATGGCTGCTGTTTGTGGTTATGAGGTCACTTGTGCCTCAGTGCCTGATAGGCCAGTGCTAGTTGCATGGCTGCAGTTTGTGGTTGTGAGGTCACTTGTGTGTCAGTGCCTGATAGGCCAGTGCTAGTTGCATGGCTGCAGTTTGTGGTTGTGAGGTCACTTGTGTGTCAGTGCCTGATAGGGCAGTGCTAGGCCCATGGCTGCTGTTTGTGTTTGTGAGGTCGCTTGTGCCTCAGTGCCTGATAGGGCAGTGGTAGGCCCATAGCAGATATTTTCAGTTGGGAGGTCACTTGTGTCTCAGTGCCTGATAGGCCAGTGCTAGTTGCATGGCTGCAGTTTGTGGTTGTGAGGTCACTTGTGTGTCAGTGCCTGATAGGCCAGTGCTAGTTGCATGGCTGCTGTTTGTGTTTGTGAGGTCACTTGTGTGTCAGTGCCTGATAGGCCAGTGCTAGGTGCATGGCTGCTGTTTGTGTTTGTGAGGTCACTTGTGTCTCAGTGCGTGATAGGCCAGTGCTGGTCATGTGGCTGCTGTTTGTGTTTGTGAGGTCACTTGTGGCTCAGTGCCTGATATGCCAGTGCTAGTTGCGTGGCTGCAGTTTGTGTTTGTGAGGTCACTTGTGTCTCAGTGCCTGATAGGTCAGTGCTAGTCATGTGGCTGCTGTTTGTGTTTGTGAGGTCACTTGTGTCTCATTGCCTGATAGGCCTGTGCTGGTAATGTGGCTGCCGTTTGTGTTTGTGAGGTCACTTGTGTCTCAGTGCCTGATAGGCCAGTGCTAGTTGCATGGCTGCAGTTTGTGGTTGTGAGGTCACTTGTGTCTCAGTGCCTGATAGGCCAGTGCTAGGCCCTTGGCTGCTGTTTCTGGTTTTGAGGTCACTTGAGTCTCAGTGCCTGATAGGCCAGTGCTAGGCCCATGGCTGCAGTTTGTGTTTGTGAGGTCACTTGTGTCTCAGTGCCTGATAGGCCAGTGCTAGTTGCATGGCTGGTGTTTGTGTTTGTGAGGTCACTTGTGTGTCAGTGCCTGATAGGCCAGTGCTCGTAATGTGGCTGCTGTTTGTGTTTGTGAGGTCACTTGTGGCTCAGTGCCTGATAGGCCAGTGCTAGTTGCATGGCTGCTGTTTGTGGTTGTGAGGTCACTTGTGGCTCAGTGCCTGATAGGCCAGTGCTAGGCCCATGGCTGCTGTTTGTGGTTGTGAGGTCACTTGTGTCTCAGTGCCTGATAGGCCAGTGCTAGTTGCATGGCTGCAGTTTGTGGTTATGAGGTCACTTGTGGCTCAGTGCCTGATAGGCCAGTGCTAGTTGCATGGCTGCTGTTTGTGTTTGTGAGGTCACTTGTGTGTCAGTGCCTGATAGGCCAGTGCTAGTTGCATGGCTGCTGTTTGTGTTTGTGAGGTCACTTGTGTCTCTGTGCCTGATAGGCCAGTGCTAGGCCCATGGCTGCTGTTTGTGTTTGTGAGGTGACTTTTGTCTCAGTGCCTGATAGGCCAGTGCTGGTAATGTGGCTGCTGTTTGTGGTTGTGATGTCACTTGTGGCTCAGTGCCTGATAGGCCAGTGCTGGTAATGTGGCAGCTGTTTGTGGTTGTGAGGTCACTTGTGTGTCAGTGCGTGATAGGCCAGTGCTAGGCCCATGGCTGCTGTTTGTGGTTGTGATGTCACTTGTGTCTCAGTGCCTGATAGGCCAGTGCTAGTTGCATGGCTGCTGTTTTCAGTTGTGATGTCACTTGTGGCTCAGTGCCTGATAGGCCAGTGCTAGTTGCATGGCTGCAGTTTGTGGTTGTGAGGTCACTTGTGTCTCTGTGCCTGATAGGCCAGTGCTAGGCCCATAGCAGATATTTTCAGTTGTGAGGTCACTTGTGTCTCAGTGCCTGATAGGTCAGTGCTAGGCCCATGGCTGCAGTTTGTGGTTGTGAGGTCACTTGTGTCTCAGTGCCTGATAGGCCAGTGCTAGGCCCATGGCTGCTGTTTGTGTTTGTGAGGTCACTTGTGTCTCAGTGCCTGATAGGCCAGTGCTAGTTGCATGGCTGCAGTTTGTGGTTGTGAGGTCACTTGTGTCTCAGTGCCTGATAGGCCAGTGCTAGGCCCATAGCAGATATTTTCAGTTGTGAGGTCACTTGTGTCTCAGTGCCTGATAGGTCAGTGCTAGTTGCATGGCTGCAGTTTGTGGTTGTGAGGTCACTTGTGTGTCAGTGCCTGATAGGCCAGTGCTAGGCCCATGGCTGCTGTTTGTGGTTGTGAGGTCACTTGTGTCTCAGTGCCTGATAGGCCAGTGCTAGTTGCATGGCTGCTGTTTGTGGTTGTGAGGTCACTTGTGTGTCAGTGCCTGATAGGCCAGTGCTAGGCCCATGGCTGTTGTTTGTGGTTGTGAGTTCACTTGTGTCTCAGTGCCTGATAGGCCAGTGCTAGTTGCATGGCTGCAGTTTGTGGTTATGAGGTCACTTGTGGCTCAGTGCCTGATAGGCCAGTGCTAGTTGCATGGCTGCAGTTTGTGTTTGTGAGGTCACTTGTGCCTCAGTGCCTGATAGGCCAGTGCTAGTTGCATGGCTGCAGTTTGTGTTTGTGAGGTCACTTGTGTCTCAGTGCCTGATAGGCCAGTGCTAGGCCCATGGCTGCAGTTTGTGGTTGTGAGGTCACTTGTGGCTCTGTGCCTGATAGGCCAGTGCTAGTTGCATGGCTGCAGTTTGTGGTTGTGAGGTCACTTGTGTCTCAGTGCCTGATAGGCCAGTGCTAGTTGCATGGCTGCAGTTTGTGGTTGTGAGGTCACTTGTGTGTCAGTGCCTGATAGGCCAGTGCTAGGCCCATAGCAGATATTTTCAGTTGTGAGGTCACTTGTGTCTCAGTGCCTGACAGGGCAGTGCTAGGCCATGGCTGCAGTTTGTGTTTGTGATGTCACTTGTGTCTCAGTGCCTGATAGGCCAGTGCTAGGCCCATAGCAGATATTTTCAGTTGTGAGGTCACTTGTGTCTCAGTGCCTGATAGGTCAGTGCTAGGCCCATGGCTGCAGTTTGTGGTTGTGAGGTCACTTGTGTGTCAGTGCCTGATAGGCCAGTGCTAGGCCCATGGCTGCTGTTTGTGGTTGTGAGGTCACTTGTGTCTCAGTGCCTGATAGGCCAGTGCTAGTTGCATGGCTGCTGTTTGTGTTTGTGAGGTCACTTGTGTGTCAGTGCGTGATAGGCCAGTGCTAGTTGCATGGCTGCAGTTTGTGTTTGTGAGGTCACTTGTGTGTCAGTGCCTGATAGGCCAGTGCTAGTTGCATGGCTGCAGTTTGTGGTTGTGAGGTCACTTGTGGCTCAGTGCCTGATAGGCCAGTGCTAGGCCCATGGCTGCTGTTTGTGTTTGTGAGGTCACTTGTGCCTCAGTGCCTGATAGGCCAGTGCTAGTTGCATGGCTGCTGTTTGTGTTTGTGATGTCACTTGTGGCTCAGTGCCTGATAGGCCAGTGCTAGTTGCATGGCTGCAGTTTGTGTTTGTGAGGTCACTTGTGTCTCAGTGCGTGATAGGCCAGTGCTAGTTGCATGGCTGCTGTTTGTGTTTGTGAGGTCACTTGTGTCTCAGTGCGTGATAGGCCAGTGCTAGGTGCATGGCTGCTGTTTGTGTTTGTGAGGTCACTTGTGTCTCAGTGCGTGATAGGCCAGTGCTGGTCATGTGGCTGCTGTTTGTGTTTGTGAGGTCAGTTGTGGCTAAGTGCCTGATAGGCCAGTGCTAGGCCCATGGCTGCTGTTTGTGTTTGTGAGGTCACTTGTGTCTCAGTGCCTGATAGGGCAGTGGTAGGCCCATAGCAGATATTTTCAGTTGGGAGGTCACTTGTGTCTCAGTGCCTGATAGGCCAGTGCTAGTTGCATGGCTGCAGTTTGTGGTTGTGAGGTCACTTGTGTGTCAGTGCCTGATAGGCCAGTGCTAGTTGCATGGCTGCTGTTTGTGTTTGTGAGGTCACTTGTGTGTCAGTGCCTGATAGGCCAGTGCTAGTTGCATGGCTGCTGTTTGTGGTTGTGAGGTCACTTGTGTCTCAGTGCCTGATAGGCCAGTGCTAGTTGCATGGCTGCTGTTTGTGTTTGTGAGGTCACTTGTGTGTCAGTGCGTGATAGGCCAGTGCTAGGTGCATGGCTGCTGTTTGTGTTTGTGAGGTCACTTGTGTCTCAGTGCGTGATAGGCCAGTGCTGGTCATGTGGCTGCTGTTTGTGTTTGTGAGGTCACTTGTGGCTCAGTGCCTGATAGGCCAGTGCTAGTTGCATGGCTGCTGTTTGTGTTTGTGATGTCACTTGTGTCTCAGTGCCTGATAGGCCAGTGCTAGGCCCATGGCTGCTGTTTGTGTTTGTGAGGTCACTTGTGTCTCAGTGCCTGATAGGGCAGTGGTAGGCCCATAGCAGATATTTTCAGTTGGGAGGTCACTTGTGTCTCAGTGCCTGATAGGCCAGTGCTAGTTGCATGGCTGCAGTTTGTGGTTGTGAGGTCACTTGTGTGTCAGTGCCTGATAGGCCAGTGCTAGTTGCATGGCTGCTGTTTGTGTTTGTGAGGTCACTTGTGTGTCAGTGCCTGATAGGCCAGTGCTAGTTGCATGGCTGCTGTTTGTGGTTGTGAGGTCACTTGTGTCTCAGTGCCTGATAGGCCAGTGCTAGTTGCATGGCTGCTGTTTGTGTTTGTGAGGTCACTTGTGTGTCAGTGCGTGATAGGCCAGTGCTAGGTGCATGGCTGCTGTTTGTGTTTGTGAGGTCACTTGTGTCTCAGTGCGTGATAGGCCAGTGCTGGTCATGTGGCTGCTGTTTGTGTTTGTGAGGTCACTTGTGGCTCAGTGCCTGATAGGCCAGTGCTAGTTGCGTGGCTGCAGTTTGTGTTTGTGAGGTCACTTGTGTGTCAGTGCCTGATAGGCCAGTGCTAGTTGCGTGGCTGCAGTTTGTGTTTGTGAGGTCACTTGTGTCTCAGTGCCTGATAGGCCAGTGCTGGTCATGTGGCTGCTGTTTGTGTTTGTGAGGTCAGTTGTGGCTCAGTGCCTGATAGGCCAGTGCTAGTTGCATGGCTGCTGTTTGTGGTTGTGAGGTCACTTGTGGCTCAGTGCCTGATAGGCCAGTGCTAGGCCCATGGCTGCTGTTTGTGGTTGTGAGGTCACTTGTGTCTCAGTGCCTGATAGGCCAGTGCTAGTTGCATGGCTGCAGTTTGTGGTTATGAGGTCACTTGTGGCTCAGTGCCTGATAGGCCAGTGCTAGTTGCATGGCTGCTGTTTGTGTTTGTGAGGTCACTTGTGTGTCAGTGCCTGATAGGCCAGTGCTAGTTGCATGGCTGCTGTTTGTGTTTGTGAGGTCACTTGTGTCTCTGTGCCTGATAGGCCAGTGCTAGGCCCATGGCTGCTGTTTGTGTTTGTGAGGTGACTTTTGTCTCAGTGCCTGATAGGCCAGTGCTGGTAATGTGGCTGCTGTTTGTGGTTGTGATGTCACTTGTGGCTCAGTGCCTGATAGGCCAGTGCTGGTAATGTGGCAGCTGTTTGTGGTTGTGAGGTCACTTGTGTGTCAGTGCGTGATAGGCCAGTGCTAGGCCCATGGCTGCTGTTTGTGGTTGTGATGTCACTTGTGTCTCAGTGCCTGATAGGCCAGTGCTAGTTGCATGGCTGCTGTTTTCAGTTGTGAGGTCACTTGTGGCTCAGTGCCTGATAGGCCAGTGCTAGTTGCATGGCTGCAGTTTGTGTTTGTGAGGTCACTTGTGTGTCAGTGCCTGATAGGCCAGTGCTAGGCCCATGGCTGCAGTTTGTGGTTGTGAGGTCACTTGTGTGTCAGTGCCTGATAGGCCAGTGCTAGGCCCATGGCTGCTGTTTGTGGTTGTGAGGTCACTTGTGTCTCAGTGCCTGATAGGCCAGTGCTAGTTGCATGGCTGCAGTTTGTGGTTGTGAGGTCACTTGTGTCTCTGTGCCTGATAGGCCAGTGCTAGGCCCATAGCAGATATTTTCAGTTGTGAGGTCACTTGTGTCTCAGTGCCTGATAGGTCAGTGCTAGGCCCATGGCTGCAGTTTGTGGTTGTGAGGTCACTTGTGTCTCAGTGCCTGATAGGCCAGTGCTAGGCCCATGGCTGCTGTTTGTGTTTGTGAGGTCACTTGTGTCTCAGTGCCTGATAGGCCAGTGCTAGTTGCATGGCTGCAGTTTGTGGTTGTGAGGTCACTTGTGTCTCAGTGCCTGATAGGCCAGTGCTAGGCCCATAGCAGATATTTTCAGTTGTGAGGTCACTTGTGTCTCAGTGCCTGATAGGTCAGTGCTAGTTGCATGGCTGCAGTTTGTGGTTGTGAGGTCACTTGTGTGTCAGTGCCTGATAGGCCAGTGCTAGGCCCATGGCTGCTGTTTGTGGTTGTGAGGTCACTTGTGTCTCAGTGCCTGATAGGCCAGTGCTAGTTGCATGGCTGCTGTTTGTGGTTGTGAGGTCACTTGTGTGTCAGTGCCTGATAGGCCAGTGCTAGGCCCATGGCTGTTGTTTGTGGTTGTGAGTTCACTTGTGTCTCAGTGCCTGATAGGCCAGTGCTAGTTGCATGGCTGCAGTTTGTGGTTATGAGGTCACTTGTGGCTCAGTGCCTGATAGGCCAGTGCTAGTTGCATGGCTGCAGTTTGTGTTTGTGAGGTCACTTGTGCCTCAGTGCCTGATAGGCCAGTGCTAGTTGCATGGCTGCAGTTTGTGTTTGTGAGGTCACTTGTGTCTCAGTGCCTGATAGGCCAGTGCTAGGCCCATGGCTGCTGTTTGTGTTTGTGAGGTCACTTGTGCCTCAGTGCCTGATAGGCCAGTGCTGGTCATGTGGCTGCTGTTTGTGTTTGTGAGGTCAGTTGTGGCTAAGTGCCTGATAGGCCAGTGCTAGGCCCATGGCTGCAGTTTGTGGTTGTGAGGTCACTTGTGGCTCTGTGCCTGATAGGCCAGTGCTAGTTGCATGGCTGCAGTTTGTGGTTGTGAGGTCACTTGTGTCTCAGTGCCTGATAGGCCAGTGCTAGTTGCATGGCTGCAGTTTGTGGTTGTGAGGTCACTTGTGTGTCAGTGCCTGATAGGCCAGTGCTAGGCCCATAGCAGATATTTTCAGTTGTGAGGTCACTTGTGTCTCAGTGCCTGATAGGTCAGTGCTAGTTGCATGGCTGCAGTTTGTGGTTGTGAGGTCACTTGTGTGTCAGTGCCTGATAGGCCAGTGCTAGGCCCATAGCAGATATTTTCAGTTGTGAGGTCACTTGTGTCTCAGTGCCTGACAGGGCAGTGCTAGGCCATGGCTGCAGTTTGTGTTTGTGATGTCACTTGTGTCTCAGTGCCTGATAGGCCAGTGCTAGGCCCATAGCAGATATTTTCAGTTGTGAGGTCACTTGTGTCTCAGTGCCTGATAGGTCAGTGCTAGGCCCATGGCTGCAGTTTGTGGTTGTGAGGTCACTTGTGTGTCAGTGCCTGATAGGCCAGTGCTAGGCCCATGGCTGCTGTTTGTGGTTGTGAGGTCACTTGTGTCTCAGTGCCTGATAGGCCAGTGCTAGTTGCATGGCTGCTGTTTGTGTTTGTGAGGTCACTTGTGTCTCAGTGCCTGATAGGCCAGTGCTAGTTGCATGGCTGCAGTTTGTGTTTGTGAGGTCACTTGTGTGTCAGTGCCTGATAGGCCAGTGCTAGTTGCATGGCTGCAGTTTGTGGTTGTGAGGTCACTTGTGGCTCAGTGCCTGATAGGCCAGTGCTAGGCCCATGGCTGCTGTTTGTGTTTGTGAGGTCACTTGTGCCTCAGTGCCTGATAGGCCAGTGCTAGTTGCATGGCTGCTGTTTGTGTTTGTGATGTCACTTGTGGCTCAGTGCCTGATAGGCCAGTGCTAGTTGCATGGCTGCAGTTTGTGTTTGTGAGGTCACTTGTGTCTCAGTGCGTGATAGGCCAGTGCTAGTTGCATGGCTGCTGTTTGTGTTTGTGAGGTCACTTGTGTCTCAGTGCGTGATAGGCCAGTGCTAGTTGCATGGCTGCTGTTTGTGTTTGTGAGGTCACTTGTGTCTCAGTGCGTGATAGGCCAGTGCTGGTCATGTGGCTGCTGTTTGTGTTTGTGAGGTCAGTTGTGGCCAAGTGCCTGATAGGCCAGTGCTAGGCCCATGGCTGCAGTTTGTGTTTGTGAGTTCACTTGTGTCTCAGTGTCTGATAGGCCAGTGCTAGTTGCATGGCTGCTGTTTGTGGTTATGAGGTCACTTGTGCCTCAGTGCCTGATAGGCCAGTGCTAGTTGCATGGCTGCTCTTTGTGTTTGTGAGGTCACTTGTGTGTCAGTGCCTGATAGGCCAGTGCTAGTTGCATGGCTGCAGTTTGTGGTTGTGAGGTCACTTGTGTGTCAGTGCCTGATAGGGCAGTGCTAGGCCCATGGCTGCTGTTTGTGTTTGTGAGGTCGCTTGTGCCTCAGTGCCTGATAGGCCAGTGCTAGTTGCATGGCTGCTGTTTGTGTTTGTGATGTCACTTGTGTGTCAGTGCCTGATAGGCCAGTGCTAGGCCCATGGCTGCTGTTTGTGTTTGTGAGGTCACTTGTGTCTCAGTGCCTGATAGGGCAGTGGTAGGCCCATAGCAGATATTTTCAGTTGGGAGGTCACTTGTGTCTCAGTGCCTGATAGGCCAGTGCTAGTTGCATGGCTGCAGTTTGTGGTTGTGAGGTCACTTGTGTGTCAGTGCCTGATAGGCCAGTGCTAGTTGCATGGCTGCTGTTTGTGTTTGTGAGGTCACTTGTGTGTCAGTGCCTGATAGGCCAGTGCTAGTTGCATGGCTGCTGTTTGTGGTTGTGAGGTCACTTGTGTGTCAGTGCCTGATAGGCCAGTGCTAGTTGCATGGCTGCTGTTTGTGTTTGTGAGGTCACTTGTGTGTCAGTGCGTGATAGGCCAGTGCTAGGTGCATGGCTGCTGTTTGTGTTTGTGAGGTCACTTGTGTCTCAGTGCGTGATAGGCCAGTGCTGGTCATGTGGCTGCTGTTTGTGTTTGTGAGGTCACTTGTGGCTCAGTGCCTGATATGCCAGTGCTAGTTGCGTGGCTGCAGTTTGTGTTTGTGAGGTCACTTGTGTCTCAGTGCCTGATAGGCCAGTGCTAGTTGCGTGGCTGCAGTTTGTGTTTGTGAGGTCACTTGTGTCTCAGTGCCTGATAGGCCAGTGCTGGTCATGTGGCTGCTGTTTGTGTTTGTGAGGTCAGTTGTGGCTAAGTGCCTGATAGGCCAGTGCTAGGCCCATGGCTGCAGTTTGTGGTTGTGAGTTCACTTGTGTCTCAGTGTCTGATAGGCCAGTGCTAGTTGCATGGCTGCAGTTTGTGGTTATGAGGTCACTTGTGCCTCAGTGCCTGATAGGCCAGTGCTAGTTGCATGGCTGCAGTTTGTGTTTGTGAGGTCACTTGTGTGTCAGTGCCTGATAGGGCAGTGCTAGGCCCATGGCTGCTGTTTGTGTTTGTGAGGTGACTTTTGTCTCAGTGCCTGATAGGCCAGTGCTGGTAATGTGGCTGCTGTTTGTGGTTGTGATGTCACTTGTGGCTCAGTGCCTGATAGGCCAGTGCTGGTAATGTGGCAGCTGTTTGTGGTTGTGAGGTCACTTGTGTGTCAGTGCGTGATAGGCCAGTGCTAGGCCCATGGCTGCTGTTTGTGGTTGTGATGTCACTTGTGTCTCAGTGCCTGATAGGCCAGTGCTAGTTGCATGGCTGCTGTTTTCAGTTGTGAGGTCACTTGTGGCTCAGTGCCTGATAGGCCAGTGCTAGTTGCATGGCTGCAGTTTGTGGTTGTGAGGTCACTTGTGTCTCAGTGCCTGATAGGCCAGTGCTAGGCCCATAGCAGATATTTTCAGTTGTGAGGTCACTTGTGTCTCAGTGCCTGATAGGTCAGTGCTAGTTGCATGGCTGCAGTTTGTGGTTGTGAGGTCACTTGTGTGTCAGTGCCTGATAGGCCAGTGCTAGGCCCATGGCTGCTGTTTGTGGTTGTGAGGTCACTTGTGTCTCAGTGCCTGATAGGCCAGTGCTAGTTGCATGGCTGCTGTTTGTGGTTGTGAGGTCACTTGTGTGTCAGTGCCTGATAGGCCAGTGCTAGGCCCATGGCTGTTGTTTGTGGTTGTGAGTTCACTTGTGTCTCAGTGCCTGATAGGCCAGTGCTAGTTGCATGGCTGCAGTTTGTGGTTATGAGGTCACTTGTGGCTCAGTGCCTGATAGGCCAGTGCTAGTTGCATGGCTGCAGTTTGTGTTTGTGAGGTCACTTGTGCCTCAGTGCCTGATAGGCCAGTGCTAGTTGCATGGCTGCAGTTTGTGTTTGTGAGGTCACTTGTGTCTCAGTGCCTGATAGGCCAGTGCTAGGCCCATGGCTGCTGTTTGTGTTTGTGAGGTCACTTGTGCCTCAGTGCCTGATAGGCCAGTGCTGGTCATGTGGCTGCTGTTTGTGTTTGTGAGGTCAGTTGTGGCTAAGTGCCTGATAGGCCAGTGCTAGGCCCATGGCTGCAGTTTGTGGTTGTGAGGTCACTTGTGGCTCTGTGCCTGATAGGCCAGTGCTAGTTGCATGGCTGCAGTTTGTGGTTGTGAGGTCACTTGTGTCTCAGTGCCTGATAGGCCAGTGCTAGTTGCATGGCTGCAGTTTGTGGTTGTGAGGTCACTTGTGTGTCAGTGCCTGATAGGCCAGTGCTAGGCCCATAGCAGATATTTTCAGTTGTGAGGTCACTTGTGTCTCAATGCCTGATAGGTCAGTGCTAGTTGCATGGCTGCAGTTTGTGGTTGTGAGGTCACTTGTGTGTCAGTGCCTGATAGGCCAGTGCTAGGCCCATAGCAGATATTTTCAGTTGTGAGGTCACTTGTGTCTCAGTGCCTGACAGGGCAGTGCTAGGCCATGGCTGCAGTTTGTGTTTGTGATGTCACTTGTGTCTCAGTGCCTGATAGGCCAGTGCTAGGCCCATAGCAGATATTTTCAGTTGTGAGGTCACTTGTGTCTCAGTGCCTGATAGGTCAGTGCTAGGCCCATGGCTGCAGTTTGTGGTTGTGAGGTCACTTGTGTGTCAGTGCCTGATAGGCCAGTGCTAGGCCCATGGCTGCTGTTTGTGGTTGTGAGGTCACTTGTGTCTCAGTGCCTGATAGGCCAGTGCTAGTTGCATGGCTGCTGTTTGTGTTTGTGAGGTCACTTGTGTCTCAGTGCCTGATAGGCCAGTGCTAGTTGCATGGCTGCAGTTTGTGTTTGTGAGGTCACTTGTGTGTCAGTGCCTGATAGGCCAGTGCTAGTTGCATGGCTGCAGTTTGTGGTTGTGAGGTCACTTGTGGCTCAGTGCCTGATAGGCCAGTGCTAGGCCCATGGCTGCTGTTTGTGTTTGTGAGGTCACTTGTGCCTCAGTGCCTGATAGGCCAGTGCTAGTTGCATGGCTGCTGTTTGTGTTTGTGATGTCACTTGTGGCTCAGTGCCTGATAGGCCAGTGCTAGTTGCATG
Organism: Apteryx mantelli; assembly: GCF_036417845.1. Lineage (NCBI taxonomy): Eukaryota > Metazoa > Chordata > Aves > Apterygiformes > Apterygidae > Apteryx > Apteryx mantelli. The sequence continues at coordinate 7,190,323 of NC_089997.1, forward strand.
GCTGCAGTTTGTGTTTGTGAGGTCACTTGTGTCTCAGTGCGTGATAGGCCAGTGCTAGTTGCATGGCTGCTGTTTGTGTTTGTGAGGTCACTTGTGTCTCAGTGCGTGATAGGCCAGTGCTAGTTGCATGGCTGCTGTTTGTGTTTGTGAGGTCACTTGTGTCTCAGTGCGTGATAGGCCAGTGCTGGTCATGTGGCTGCTGTTTGTGTTTGTGAGGTCAGTTGTGGCCAAGTGCCTGATAGGCCAGTGCTAGGCCCATGGCTGCAGTTTGTGTTTGTGAGTTCACTTGTGTCTCAGTGTCTGATAGGCCAGTGCTAGTTGCATGGCTGCTGTTTGTGGTTATGAGGTCACTTGTGCCTCAGTGCCTGATAGGCCAGTGCTAGTTCCATGGCTGCTCTTTGTGTTTGTGAGGTCACTTGTGTGTCAGTGCCTGATAGGCCAGTGCTAGTTGCATGGCTGCAGTTTGTGGTTGTGAGGTCACTTGTGTGTCAGTGCCTGATAGGGCAGTGCTAGGCCCATGGCTGCTGTTTGTGTTTGTGAGGTCGCTTGTGCCTCAGTGCCTGATAGGCCAGTGCTAGTTGCATGGCTGCTGTTTGTGTTTGTGATGTCACTTGTGTCTCAGTGCCTGATAGGCCAGTGCTAGGCCCATGGCTGCTGTTTGTGTTTGTGAGGTCACTTGTGTCTCAGTGCCTGATAGGGCAGTGGTAGGCCCATAGCAGATATTTTCAGTTGGGAGGTCACTTGTGTCTCAGTGCCTGATAGGCCAGTGCTAGTTGCATGGCTGCAGTTTGTGGTTGTGAGGTCACTTGTGTGTCAGTGCCTGATAGGCCAGTGCTAGTTGCATGGCTGCTGTTTGTGGTTGTGAGGTCACTTGTGTCTCAGTGCCTGATAGGCCAGTGCTAGTTGCATGGCTGCTGTTTGTGTTTGTGAGGTCACTTGTGTGTCAGTGCGTGATAGGCCAGTGCTAGGTGCATGGCTGCTGTTTGTGTTTGTGAGGTCACTTGTGTCTCAGTGCGTGATAGGCCAGTGCTGGTCATGTGGCTGCTGTTTGTGTTTGTGAGGTCACTTGTGGCTCAGTGCCTGATATGCCAGTGCTAGTTGCGTGGCTGCAGTTTGTGTTTGTGAGGTCACTTGTGTCTCAGTGCCTGATAGGCCAGTGCTAGTTGCGTGGCTGCAGTTTGTGTTTGTGAGGTCACTTGTGTCTCAGTGCCTGATAGGCCAGTGCTGGTCATGTGGCTGCTGTTTGTGTTTGTGAGGTCAGTTGTGGCTAAGTGCCTGATAGGCCAGTGCTAGGCCCATGGCTGCAGTTTGTGGTTGTGAGTTCACTTGTGTCTCAGTGTCTGATAGGCCAGTGCTAGTTGCATGGCTGCAGTTTGTGGTTATGAGGTCACTTGTGCCTCAGTGCCTGATAGGCCAGTGCTAGTTGCATGGCTGCAGTTTGTGTTTGTGAGGTCACTTGTGTGTCAGTGCCTGATAGGGCAGTGCTAGGCCCATGGCTGCTGTTTGTGGTTGTGAGGTCACTTGTGTGTCAGTGCCTGATAGGCCAGTGCTAGGCCCATGGCTGCTGTTTGTGTTTGTGATGTCACTTGTGTGTCAGTGCCTGATAGGCCAGTGCTAGGCCCATGGCTGCTGTTTGTGTTTGTGAGGTGACTTGTGTCTCTGTGCCTGATAGGCCAGTGCTGGTAATGTGGCTGCCGTTTGTGTTTGTGAGGTCACTTGTGTCTCAGTGCGTGATAGGCCAGTGCTGGTCATGTGGCTGCTTTTTGTGGTTGTGATGTCACTTGTGGCTCAGTGCCTGATAGGCCAGTGCTGGTAATGTGGCAGCTGTTTGTGTTTGTGAGGTCACTTGTGTCTCAGTGCCTGATAGGCCAGTGCTAGGCCCATGGCTGCAGTTTGTGGTTGTGATGTCACTTGTGCCTCAGTGCCTGATAGGCCAGTGCTGGTAATGTGGCTGCTGTTTGTGTTTGTGAGGTCACTTGTGGCTCAGTGCCTGATAGGCCTGTGCTGGTCATGTGGCTGCTGTTTGTGTTTGTGAGGTCACTTGTGTCTCAGTGCCTGATAGGCCAGTGGTAGGCCCATAGCAGATATTTTCAGTTGTGAGGTCACTTGTGTCTCAGTGCCTGATAGGTCAGTGCTAGGCCCATGGCTGCAGTTTGTGGTTGTGAGGTCACTTGTGTCTCAGTGCCTGATAGGCCAGTGCTAGTTGCATGGCTGCTGTTTGTGTTTGTGAGGTCACTTGTGTCTCAGTGCGTGATAGGCCAGTGCTAGTTGCATGGCTGCAGTTTGTGTTTGTGAGGTCACTTGTGTCTCAGTGCGTGATAGGCCAGTGCTGGTCATGTGGCTGCTGTTTGTGTTTGTGAGGTCACTTGTGTCTCAGTGCCTGATAGGCCAGTGCTGGTCATGTGGCTGCTGTTTGTGTTTGTGAGGTCAGTTGTGGCTAAGTGCCTGATAGGCCTGTGCTAGGCCCATGGCTGCAGTTTGTGGTTGTGAGGTCACTTGTGTCTCAGTGCCTGATAGGCCAGTGCTAGTTGCATGGCTGCAATTTGTGGTTATGAGGTCACTTGTGTGTCAGTGCCTGATAGGCCAGTGCTAGTTGCATGGCTGCTGTTTGTGTTTGTGAGGTCACTTGTGTCTCAGTGCCTGATAGGCCACTGCTAGTTGCATGGCTGCTGTTTCTGGTTGTGAGGTCACTTGTGTCTCAGTGCCTGATAGGCCAGTGCTGGTCATGTGGCTGCTGTTTGTGTTTGTGAGGTCACTTGTGTCTCAGTGCCTGATAGGCCAGTGCTAGTTGCATGGCTGCTGTTTGTGTTTGTGATGTCACTTGTGTGTCAGTGCCTGATAGGCCAGTGCTAGTTGCATGGCTGCAGTTTGTGGTTGTGAGGTCACTTGTGTCTCAGTGCCTGATAGGCCAGTGCTAGGCCCATAGCAGATATTTTCAGTTGTGAGGTCACTTGTGTCTCAGTGCCTGATATGCCAGTGCTAGTTGCGTGGCTGCAGTTTGTGGTTGTGAGGTCACTTGTGTCTCAGTGCCTGATAGGCCAGTGCTAGTTGCATGGCTGCAGTTTGTGTTTGTGAGGTCACTTGTGTGTCAGTGCCTGATAGGCCAGTGCTGGTAATGTGGCTGCCGTTTGTGTTTGTGAGGTCACTTGTGTCTCAGTGCCTGATAGGCCAGTGCTGGTCATGTGGCTGCTGTTTGTGGTTGTGATGTCACTTGTGGCTCAGTGCCTGATAGGCCAGTGCTGGTAATGTGGCAGCTGTTTGTGTTTGTGAGGTCACTTGTGTGTCAGTGCCTGATAGGCCAGTGCTAGGCCCATGGCTGCAGTTTGTGGTTGTGATATCACTTGTGTCTCAGTGCCTGATAGGCCAGTGCTAGTTGCATGGCTGCTGTTTTCAGTTGTGAGGTCACTTGTGGCTCAGTGCCTGATAGGCCAGTGCTAGTTGCATGGCTGCTGTTTGTGTTTTTGAGGTCACTTGTGGCTCAGTGCCTGATAGGCCTGTGCTGGTCATGTGGCTGCTGTTTGTGTTTGTGAGGTCACTTGTGTCTCAGTGCCTGATAGGGCAGTGGTAGGCCCATAGCAGATATTTTCAGTTGTGAGGTCACTTGTGTCTCAGTGCCTGATAGGTCAGTGCTAGGCCCATGGCTGCAGTTTGTGGTTGTGAGGTCACTTGTGTCTCAGTGCCTGATAGGCCAGTGCTAGTTGCATGGCTGCAGTTTGTGTTTGTGAGGTCACTTGTGTCTCAGTGCGTGATAGGCCAGTGCTGGTCATGTGGCTGCTGTTTGTGTTTGTGAGGTCACTTGTGGCTCAGTGCCTGATATGCCAGTGCTAGTTGCGTGGCTGCAGTTTGTGTTTGTGAGGTCACTTGTGTCTCAGTGCCTGATAGGCCAGTGCTAGTTGCGTGGCTGCAGTTTGTGTTTGTGAGGTCACTTGTGTCTCAGTGCCTGATAGGCCAGTGCTGGTCATGTGGCTGCTGTTTGTGTTTGTGAGGTCAGTTGTGGCTAAGTGCCTGATAGGCCAGTGCTAGGCCCATGGCTGCAGTTTGTGGTTGTGAGTTCACTTGTGTCTCAGTGCCTGATAGGCCAGTGCTAGGCCCATAGCAGATATTTTCAGTTGTGAGGTCACTTGTGTCTCAGTGCTTGATAGGGCAGTGCTAGGCCATGGCTGCAGTTTGTGGTTGTGAGGTCACTTGTGTCTCAGTGCCTGATAGGCCAGTGCTAGGCCCATAGCAGATATTTTCAGTTGTGAGGTCACTTGTGTCTCAGTGCCTGATAGGTCAGTGCTAGTTGCATGGCTGCAGTTTGTGGTTGTGAGGTCACTTGTGTGTCAGTGCCTGATAGGCCAGTGCTAGGCCCATGGCTGCAGTTTGTGGTTGTGAGGTCACTTGTGTCTCAGTGCCTGATAGGCCAGTGCTAGTTGCATGGCTGCAGTTTGTGGTTGTGAGGTCACTTGTGTGTCAGTGCCTGATAGGCCAGTGCTAGGCCCATGGCTGCAGTTTGTGTTTGTGAGGTCACTTGTGTCTCAGTGCCTGATAGGCCAGTGCTAGTTGCATGGCTGCTGTTTGTGTTTGTGAGGTCACTTGTGGCTCAGTGCCTGATAGGCCTGTGCTAGTTGCATGGCTGCTGTTTGTGTTTGTGAGGTCACTTGTGTCTCAGTGCGTGATAGGCCAGTGCTAGTTGCATGGCTGCTCTTTTCAGTTGTGAGGTCACTTGTGTGTCAGTGCCTGATAGGGCAGTGCTAGGCCATGGCTGCAGTTTGTGTTTGTGATGTCACTTGTGGCTCAGTGCCTGATAGGCCAGTGCTAGGCCCATAGCAGATATTTTCAGTTGTGAGGTCACTTGTGTCTCAGTGCCTGATAGGTCAGTGCTAGGCCCATGGCTGCTGTTTGTGGTTGTGAGGTCACTTGTGGCTCAGTGCCGGATAGGCCAGTGCTAGGCCCATGGCTGCTGTTTGTGGTTGTGAGGTCACTTGTGGCTCAGTGCCGGATAGGCCAGTGCTAGTTGCATGGCTGCTGTTTGTGGTTGTGAGGTCACTTGTGTGTCAGTGCCTGATAGGCCAGTGCTAGTTGCATGGCTGCTGTTTGTGTTTGTGAGGTCACTTGTGTCTCAGTGCGTGATAGGCCAGTGCTAGTTGCATGGCTGCTGTTTGTGTTTGTGAGGTCACTTGTGTCTCAGTGCGTGATAGGCCAGTGCTGGTCATGTGGCTGCTGTTTGTGTTTGTGAGGTCACTTGTGTCTCAGTGCCTGATATGCCAGTGCTAGTTGCGTGGCTGCAGTTTGTGTTTGTGAGGTCACTTGTGTCTCAGTGCCTGATAGGCCAGTGCTAGTTGCGTGGCTGCAGTTTGTGGTTGTGATGTCACTTGTGTCTCAGTGCCTGATAGGCCAGTGCTAGTTGCATGGCTGCAGTTTGTGTTTGTGAGGTCACTTGTGTCTCAGTGCGTGATAGGCCAGTGCTAGTTGCATGGCTGCAGTTTGTGTTTGTGAGGTCACTTGTGTCTCAGTGCCTGATAGGCCTGTGCTAGTTGCATGGCTGCTGTTTGTGTTTGTGAGGTCACTTGTGTCTCAGTGCCTGATAGGCCAGTGCTGGTCATGTGGCTGCTGTTTGTGTTTGTGAGGTCAGTTGTGGCTAAGTGCCTGATAGGCCAGTGCTAGGCCCATGGCTGCAGTTTGTGGTTGTGAGGTCACTTGTGTGTCAGTGCCTGATAGGCCAGTGCTAGTTGCATGGCTGCAGTTTGTGGTTATGAGGTCACTTGTGGCTCAGTGCCTGATAGGCCAGTGCTAGTTGCATGGCTGCTGTTTGTGTTTGTGAGGTCACTTGTGTGTCAGTGCCTGATAGGCCAGTGCTAGTTGCATGGCTGCAGTTTGTGGTTGTGAGGTCACTTGTGTCTCAGTGCCTGATAGGCCAGTGCTAGGCCCATAGCAGATATTTTCTGTTGTGAGGTCACTTGTGTCTCAGTGCCTGATAGGTCAGTGCTAGTTGCATGGCTGCAGTTTGTGGTTGTGAGGTCACTTGTGTGTCAGTGCCTGATAGGCCAGTGCTAGGCCCATAGCAGATATTTTCAGTTGTGAGGTCACTTGTGTCTCAGTGCCTGATAGGCCAGTGCTAGGCCATGGCTGCAGTTTGTGGTTGTGAGGTCACTTGTGTCTCAGTGCCTGATAGGCCAGTGCTAGGCCCATAGCAGATATTTTCAGTTGTGAGGTCACTTGTGTCTCAGTGCCTGATAGGTCAGTGCTAGTTGCATGGCTGCAGTTTGTGGTTGTGAGGTCACTTGTGTGTCAGTGCCTGATAGGGCAGTGCTAGGCCCATGGCTGCAGTTTGTGGTTGTGAGGTCACTTGTGTCTCAGTGCCTGATAGGCCAGTGCTAGTTGCATGGCTGCTGTTTGTGTTTGTGATGTCACTTGTGTCTCAGTGCCTGATAGGCCAGTGCTAGTTGCATGGCTGCTGTTTGTGTTTGTGAGGTCACTTGTGGCTCAGTGCCTGATATGCCAGTGCTAGTTGCGTGGCTGCAGTTTGTGTTTGTGAGGTCACTTGTGTCTCAGTGCCTGATAGGCCAGTGCTAGTTGCATGGCTGCAGTTTGTGTTTGTGAGGTCACTTGTGTGTCAGTGCCTGATAGGCCAGTGCTAGGCCCATGGCTGTTGTTTGTGGTTGTGAGGTCACTTGTGTCTCAGTGCCTGATAGGCCAGTGCTAGTTGCATGGCTGCAGTTTGTGGTTATGAGGTCACTTGTGTGTCAGTGCCTGATAGGCCAGTGCTAGTTGCATGGCTGCTGTTTGTGTTTGTGAGGTCACTTGTGTGTCAGTGCCTGATAGGCCAGTGCTTGTTGCATGGCTGCAGTTTGTGGTTGTGAGGTCACTTGTGTCTCAGTGCCTGATAGGCCAGTGCTAGGCCCATGGCTGCTGTTTGTGTTTGTGAGGTCACTTGTGGCTCAGTGCCTGATAGGCCAGTGCTAGTTGCATGGCTGCTGTTTGTGTTTGTGAGGTCACTTGTGTGTCAGTGCCTGATAGGCCAGTGCTAGTTGCATGGCTGCAGTTTGTGTTTGTGAGGTCACTTGTGTGTCAGTGCCTGATAGGGCAGTGCTAGTTGCATGGCTGCTGTTTGTGTTTGTGAGGTCACTTGTGTCTCAGTGCCTGATAGGCCAGTGCTAGTTGCATGGCTGCTGTTTGTGTTTGTGTTGTCACTTGTGTCTCTGTGCCTGATAGGCCAGTGCTAGGCCCATGGCTGCTGTTTGTGTTTGTGAGGTGACTTTTGTCTCAGTGCCTGATAGGCCAGTGCTGGTAATGTGGCTGCCGTTTGTATTTGTGAGGTCACTTCTGGCTCAGTGCCTGATAGGCCAGTGCTAGTTGCATGGCTGCTGTTTGTGTTTGTGAGGTCACTTGTGTCTCTGTGCCTGATAGGCCAGTGCTAGGCCCATGGCTGCTGTTTGTGTTTGTGAGGTGACTTTTGTCTCAGTGCCTGATAGGCCAGTGCTGGTAATGTGGCTGCTGTTTGTGGTTGTGATGTCACTTGTGGCTCAGTGCCTGATAGGCCAGTGCTGGTAATGTGGCAGCTGTTTGTGGTTGTGAGGTCACTTGTGTGTCAGTGCGTGATAGGCCAGTGCTAGGCCCATGGCTGCTGTTTGTGGTTGTGATGTCACTTGTGTCTCAGTGCCTGATAGGCCAGTGCTAGTTGCATGGCTGCTGTTTTCAGTTGTGAGGTCACTTGTGGCTCAGTGCCTGATAGGCCAGTGCTAGTTGCATGGCTGCAGTTTGTGGTTGTGAGGTCACTTGTGTCTCAGTGTGTGATAGGCCAGTGCTGGTAATGTGGCAGCTGTTTGTGTTTGTGAGGTCACTTGTGTGTCAGTGCGTGATAGGCCAGTGCTAGGCCCATGGCTGCTGTTTGTGTTTGTGAGGTCACTTGTGGCTCAGTGCCTGATAGGCCAGTGCTAGTTGCATGGCTGCTGTTTTCAGTTGTGAGGTCACTTGTGGCTCAGTGCCTGATAGGCCAGTGCTAGTTGCATGGCTGCAGTTTGTGGTTATGAGGTCACTTGTGTCTCTGTGCCTGATAGGCCAGTGCTAGGCCCATAGCAGATATTTTCAGTTGTGAGGTCACTTGTGTCTCAGTGCCTGATAGGTCAGTGCTAGTTGCATGGCTGCAGTTTGTGGTTGTGAGGTCACTTGTGTGTCAGTGCCTGATAGGCCAGTGCTAGTTGCATGGCTGCTGTTTGTGTTTGTGAGGTCACTTGTGTCTCAGTGCGTGATAGGCCAGTGCTAGGTGCATGGCTGCTGTTTGTGTTTGTGAGGTCACTTGTGTCTCAGTGCGTGATAGGCCAGTGCTGGTCATGTGGCTGCTGTTTGTGTTTGTGAGGTCACTTGTGGCTCAGTGCCTGATAGGCCAGTGCTAGTTGCATGGCTGCTGTTTTCAGTTGTGAGGTCACTTGTGGCTCAGTGCCTGATAGGCCAGTGCTAGTTGCATGGCTGCTGTTTGTGTTTTTGAGGTCACTTGTGTCTCTGTGCCTGATAGGCCAGTGCTAGGCCCATAGCAGATATTTTCAGTTGTGAGGTCACTTGTGTCTCAGTGCCTGATAGGCCAGTGCTAGTTGCATGGCTGCAGTTTGTGTTTGTGAGGTCACTTGTAGCTCAGTGCCTGATAGGCCAGTGCTAGTTGCATGGCTGCTGTTTGTGTTTGTGAGGTCACTTGTGTCTCAGTGCGTGATAGGCCAGTGCTAGTTGCATGGCTGCAGTTTGTGTTTGTGAGGTCACTTGTGTCTCAGTGCGTGATAGGCCAGTGCTAGGTGCATGGCTGCTGTTTGTGTTTGTGAGGTCACTTGTGTCTCAGTGCGTGATAGGCCAGTGCTGGTCATGTGGCTGCTGTTTGTGTTTGTGAGGTCACTTGTGTGTCAGTGCCTGATAGGCCAGTGCTAGTTGCGTGGCTGCAGTTTGTGTTTGTGAGGTCACTTGTGTCTCAGTGCCTGATAGGCCAGTGCTAGTTGCGTGGCTGCAGTTTGTGGTTGTGATGTCACTTGTGTCTCAGTGCCTGATAGGCCAGTGCTAGTTGCATGGCTGCAGTTTGTGGTTGTGAGGTCACTTGTGTCTCAGTGCGTGATAGGCCAGTGCTAGTTGCATGGCTGCAGTTTGTGTTTGTGAGGTCACTTGTGTCTCAGTGCCTGATAGGCCTGTGCTAGTTGCATGGCTGCTGTTTGTGTTTGTGAGGTCACTTGTGTCTCAGTGCCTGATAGGCCAGTGCTAGTTGCGTGGCTGCAGTTTGTGTTTGTGAGGTCACTTGTGTCTCAGTGCCTGATAGGCCAGTGCTGGTCATGTGGCTGCTGTTTGTGTTTGTGAGGTCAGTTGTGGCTAAGTGCCTGATAGGCCAGTGCTAGGCCCATGGCTGCAGTTTGTGGTTGTGAGGTCACTTGTGTGTCAGTGCCTGATAGGCCAGTGCTAGTTGCATGGCTGCAGTTTGTGTTTGTGAGGTCACTTGTGTGTCAGTGCCTGATAGGCCAGTGCTAGTTGCATGGCTGCAGTTTGTGGTTGTGAGGTCACTTGTGTCTCAGTGCCTGATAGGCCAGTGCTAGGCCCATAGCAGATATTTTCAGTTGTGAGGTCACTTGTGTCTCAGTGCCTGATAGGTCAGTGCTAGTTGCATGGCTGCTGTTTGTGTTTGTGAGGTCACTTGTGTGTCAGTGCCTGATAGGCCAGTGCTAGGCCCATAGCAGATATTTTCAGTTGTGAGGTCACTTGTGTCTCAGTGCCTGATAGGCCAGTGCTAGGCCATGGCTGCAGTTTGTGTTTGTGAGGTCACTTGTGTCTCAGTGCCTGATAGGCCAGTGCTAGGCCCATAGCAGATATTTTCAGTTGTGAGGTCACTTGTGTCTCAGTGCCTGATAGGTCAGTGCTAGTTGCATGGCTGCAGTTTGTGTTTGTGAGGTCACTTGTGTGTCAGTGCCTGATAGGGCAGTGCTAGGCCCATGGCTGCAGTTTGTGGTTGTGAGGTCACTTGTGTCTCAGTGCCTGATAGGCCAGTGCTAGTTGCATGGCTGCTGTTTGTGTTTGTGATGTCACTTGTGTCTCAGTGCCTGATAGGCCAGTGCTAGTTGCATGGCTGCTGTTTGTGTTTGTGAGGTCACTTGTGGCTCAGTGCCTGATAGGCCTGTGCTAGTTGCATGGCTGCTATTTGTGTTTGTGAGGTCACTTGTGTCTCAGTGCGTGACAGGCCAGTGCTAGTTGCATGGCTGCTGTTTGTGGTTGTGAGGTCACTTGTGTCTCAGTGCGTGATAGGCCAGTGCTAGGTGCATGGCTGCTGTTTGTGTTTGTGAGGTCACTTGTGTCTCAGTGCGTGATAGGCCAGTGCTGGTCATTTGGCTGCTGTTTGTGTTTGTGAGGTCACTTGTGGCTCAGTGCCTGATATGCCAGTGCTAGTTGCGTGGCTGCAGTTTGTGTTTGTGAGGTCACTTGTGTCTCAGTGCCTGATAGGCCAGTGCTAGTTGCATGGCTGCAGTTTGTGTTTGTGAGGTCACTTGTGTGTCAGTGCCTGATAGGCCAGTGCTAGGCCCATGGCTGTTGTTTGTGGTTGTGAGTTCACTTGTGTCTCAGTGCCTGATAGGCCAGTGCTAGTTGCATGGCTGCAGTTTGTGGTTATGAGGTCACTTGTGCCTCAGTGCCTGATAGGCCAGTGCTAGTTGCATGGCTGCTGTTTGTGTTTGTGAGGTCACTTGTGTGTCAGTGCCTGATAGGCCAGTGCTAGTTGCATGGCTGCAGTTTGTGGTTGTGAGGTCACTTGTGTGTCAGTGCCTGATAGGCCAGTGCTAGGCCCATGGCTGTTGTTTGTGGTTGTGAGTTCACTTGTGTCTCAGTGCCTGATAGGCCAGTGCTAGTTGCATGGCTGCTGTTTGTGTTTGTGAGGTCACTTGTGTCTCAGTGCCTGATAGGCCAGTGCTAGTTGCATGGCTGCAGTTTGTGTTTGTGAGGTCACTTGTGGCTCAGTGCCTGATAGGCCAGTGCTAGTTGCATGGCTGCTGTTTGTGTTTGTGAGGTCACTTGTGTGTCAGTGCCTGATAGGGCAGTGCTAGTTGCATGGCTGCTGTTTGTGTTTGTGAGGTCACTTGTGGCTCAGTGCCTGATAGGCCAGTGCTAGTTGCATGGCTGCTGTTTGTGTTTGTGTTGTCACTTGTGTCTCTGTGCCTGATAGGCCAGTGCTAGGCCCATGGCTGCTGTTTGTGTTTGTGAGGTGACTTTTGTCTCAGTGCCTGATAGGCCAGTGCTGGTAATGTGGCTGCCGTTTGTATTTGTGAGGTCACTTCTGGCTCAGTGCCTGATAGGCCAGTGCTAGTTGCATGGCTGCTGTTTGTGGTTGTGATGTCACTTGTGGCTCAGTGCCTGATAGGCCAGTGCTGGTAATGTGGCAGCTGTTTGTGGTTGTGAGGTCACTTGTGTGTCAGTGCGTGATAGGCCAGTGCTAGGCCCATGGCTGCTGTTTGTGTTTGTGAGGTCACTTGTGGCTCAGTGCCTGATAGGCCAGTGCTAGTTGCATGGCTGCTGTTTTCAGTTGTGAGGTCACTTGTGGCTCAGTGCCTGATAGGCCAGTGCTAGTTGCATGGCTGCTGTTTGTGTTTTTGAGGTCACTTGTGTCTCTGTGCCTGATAGGCCAGTGCTAGGCCCATAGCAGATATTTTCAGTTGTGAGGTCACTTGTGTCTCAGTGCCTGATAGGTCAGTGCTAGTTGCATGGCTGCAGTTTGTGTTTGTGAGGTCACTTGTGGCTCAGTGCCTGATAGGCCAGTGCTAGTTGCATGGCTGCTGTTTGTGTTTGTGAGGTCACTTGTGTCTCAGTGCGTGATAGGCCAGTGCTAGTTGCATGGCTGCAGTTTGTGTTTGTGAGGTCACTTGTGTCTCAGTGCGTGATAGGCCAGTGCTGGTCATGTGGCTGCTGTTTGTGTTTGTGAGGTCACTTGTGGCTCAGTGCCTGAAATGCCAGTGCTAGTTGCGTGGCTGCTGTTTGTGGTTGTGAGGTCACTTGTGTCTCAGTGCCTGATAGGCCAGTGCTAGTTGCGTGGCTGCAGTTTGTGTTTGTGAGGTCACTTGTGGCTCAGTGCCTGATAGGCCTGTGCTAGTTGCATGGCTGCTGTTTGTGTTTGTGAGGTCACTTGTGTCTCAGTGCCTGATAGGCCAGTGCTAGTTGCATGGCTGCTGTTTGTGTTTGTGAGGTCACTTGTGTCTCAGTGCGTGATAGGCCAGTGCTAGGTGCATGGCTGCTGTTTGTGTTTGTGAGGTCACTTGTGTCTCAGTGCGTGATAGGCCAGTGCTGGTCATGTGGCTGCTGTTTGTGTTTGTGAGGTCACTTGTGGCTCAGTGCCTGATAGGCCAGTGCTAGTTGCGTGGCTGCAGTTTGTGTTTGTGAGGTCACTTGTGTCTCAGTGCGTGATAGGCCAGTGCTAGTTGCATGGCTGCAGTTTGTGGTTGTGAGGTCACTTGTGTGTCAGTGCCTGATAGGCCAGTGCTAGTTGCATGGCTGCCGTTTGTGTTTGTGAGGTCACTTGTGTCTCAGTGCCTGATAGGCCAGTGCTAGGCCCATAGCAGATATTTTCAGTTGTGAGGTCACTTGTGTCTCAGTGCCTGATAGGTCAGTGCTAGTTGCATGGCTGCAGTTTGTGGTTGTGAGGTCACTTGTGTGTCAGTGCCTGATAGGCCAGTGCTAGTTGCATGGCTGCTGTTTGTGTTTGTGAGGTCACTTGTGTCTCAGTGCGTGATAGGCCAGTGCTAGGTGCATGGCTGCTGTTTGTGTTTGTGAGGTCACTTGTGTCTCAGTGCGTGATAGGCCAGTGCTGGTCATGTGGCTGCTGTTTGTGTTTATGAGGTCACTTGTGGCTCAGTGCCTGATATGCCAGTGCTAGTTGCGTGGCTGCAGTTTGTGTTTGTGAGGTCACTTGTGTCTCAGTGCCTGATAGGCCAGTGCTAGTTGCATGGCTGCAGTTTGTGGTGGTGAGGTCACTTGTGTCTCAGTGCCTGATAGGCCAGTGCTAGGCCCATGGCTGTTGTTTGTGGTTGTGAGTTCACTTGTGTCTCAGTGCCTGATAGGCCAGTGCTAGTTGCATGGCTGCAGTTTGTGGTTATGAGGTCACTTGTGCCTCAGTGCCTGATAGGCCAGTGCTAGTTGCATGGCTGCTGTTTGTGTTTGTGAGGTCACTTGTGTGTCAGTGCCTGATAGGCCAGTGCTAGTTGCATGGCTGCAGTTTGTGTTTGTGAGGTCACTTGTGTCTCAGTGCCTGATAGGCCAGTGCTAGTTGCATGGCTGCTGTTTGTGTTTGTGAGGTCACTTGTGTCTCAGTGCCTGATAGGCCTGTGCTAGTTGCATGGCTGCTGTTTGTGTTTGTGAGGTCACTTGTGTCTCAGTGCCTGATAGGCCAGTGCTAGTTGCATGGCTGCTGTTTGTGTTTGTGAGGTCACTTGTGTCTCAGTGCGTGATAGGCCAGTGCTAGGTGCATGGCTGCTGTTTGTGTTTGTGAGGTCACTTGTGTCTCAGTGCGTGATAGGCCAGTGCTGGTCATGTGGCTGCTGTTTGTGTTTGTGAGGTCACTTGTGGCTCAGTGCCTGATATGCCAGTGGTAGTTGCGTGGCTGCAGTTTGTGTTTGTGAGGTCACTTGTGGCTCAGTGCCTGATATGCCAGTGCTAGGTTCATGGCTGCTGTTTGTGTTTGTGAGGTCACTTGTGTCTCAGTGCCTGATAGGCCAGTGCTGGTCATGTGGCTGCTGTTTGTGTTTGTGAGGTCACTTGTGGCTAAGTGCCTGATAGGCCAGTGCTAGGCCTATGGCTGCAGTTTGTGGTTGTGAGTTCACTTGTGTCTCAGTGCCTGATAGGCCAGTGCTAGTTGCATGGCTGCAGTTTGTGATTAAGAGGTCCCTTGTGCCTCAGTGCCTGATAGGCCAGTGCTAGTTGCATGGCTGCTGTTTGTGTTTGTGAGGTCACTTGTGTGTCAGTGCCTGATAGGCCAGTGCTAGTTGCATGGCTGCAGTTTGTGTTTGTGAGGTCACTTGTGTCTCAGTGCCTGATAGGCCAGTGCTAGGCCCATAGCAGATATTTTCAGTTGTGAGGTCACTTGTGTCTCAGTGCCTGATAGGCCAGTGCTAGTTGCATGGCTGCTGTTTGTGGTTGTGAGGTCACTTGTGTGTCAGTGCCTGATAGGCCAGTGCTAGGCCCATGGCTGCTGTTTGTGTTTGTGAGGTCACTTGTGGCTCAGTTCCTGATAGGCCAGTGCTAGTTACATGGCTGCAGTTTGTGGTTGTGAGTTCACTTGTGTCTCAGTGCCTGATAGGCCAGTGCTAGGTGCATGGCTGCTGTTTGTGTTTGTGAGGTCACTTGTGTCTCAGTGCCTGATAGGCCAGTGCTGGTCATGTGGCTGCTGTTTGTGTTTGTGAGGTCACTTGTGTGTCAGTGCCTGATAGGGCAGTGCTAGTTGCATGGCTGCTGTTTGTGTTTGTGAGGTCACTTGTGGCTCAGTGCCTGATAGGCCAGTGCTAGTTGCATGGCTGCTGTTTGTGTTTGTGTTGTCACTTGTGTCTCTGTGCCTGATAGGCCAGTGCTAGGCCCATGGCTGCTGTTTGTGTTTGTGAGGTGACTTTTGTCTCAGTGCCTGATAGGCCAGTGCTGGTAATGTGGCTGCCGTTTGTATTTGTGAGGTCACTTCTGGCTCAGTGCCTGATAGGCCAGTGCTAGTTGCATGGCTGCTGTTTGTGGTTGTGATGTCACTTGTGGCTCAGTGCCTGATAGGCCAGTGCTGGTAATGTGGCAGCTGTTTGTGGTTGTGAGGTCACTTGTGTGTCAGTGCGTGATAGGCCAGTGCTAGGCCCATGGCTGCTGTTTGTGTTTGTGAGGTCACTTGTGGCTCAGTGCCTGATAGGCCAGTGCTAGTTGCATGGCTGCTGTTTTCAGTTGTGAGGTCACTTGTGGCTCAGTGCCTGATAGGCCAGTGCTAGTTGCATGGCTGCTGTTTGTGTTTTTGAGGTCACTTGTGTCTCTGTGCCTGATAGGCCAGTGCTAGGCCCATAGCAGATATTTTCAGTTGTGAGGTCACTTGTGTCTCAGTGCCTGATAGGTCAGTGCTAGTTGCATGGCTGCAGTTTGTGTTTGTGAGGTCACTTGTGGCTCAGTGCCTGATAGGCCAGTGCTAGTTGCATGGCTGCTGTTTGTGTTTGTGAGGTCACTTGTGTCTCAGTGCGTGATAGGCCAGTGCTAGTTGCATGGCTGCAGTTTGTGTTTGTGAGGTCACTTGTGTCTCAGTGCGTGATAGGCCAGTGCTGGTCATGTGGCTGCTGTTTGTGTTTGTGAGGTCACTTGTGGCTCAGTGCCTGAAATGCCAGTGCTAGTTGCGTGGCTGCTGTTTGTGTTTGTGAGGTCACTTGTGTCTCAGTGCCTGATAGGCCAGTGCTAGTTGCGTGGCTGCAGTTTGTGTTTGTGAGGTCACTTGTGGCTCAGTGCCTGATAGGCCTGTGCTAGTTGCATGGCTGCTGTTTGTGTTTGTGAGGTCACTTGTGTCTCAGTGCCTGATAGGCCAGTGCTAGTTGCATGGCTGCTGTTTGTGTTTGTGAGGTCACTTGTGTCTCAGTGCGTGATAGGCCAGTGCTAGGTGCATGGCTGCTGTTTGTGTTTGTGAGGTCACTTGTGTCTCAGTGCGTGATAGGCCAGTGCTGGTCATGTGGCTGCTGTTTGTGTTTGTGAGGTCACTTGTGGCTCAGTGCCTGATAGGCCAGTGCTAGTTGCGTGGCTGCAGTTTGTGTTTGTGAGGTCACTTGTGTCTCAGTGCGTGATAGGCCAGTGCTAGTTGCATGGCTGCAGTTTGTGGTTGTGAGGTCACTTGTGTGTCAGTGCCTGATAGGCCAGTGCTAGTTGCATGGCTGCCGTTTGTGTTTGTGAGGTCACTTGTGTCTCAGTGCCTGATAGGCCAGTGCTAGGCCCATAGCAGATATTTTCAGTTGTGAGGTCACTTGTGTCTCAGTGCCTGATAGGTCAGTGCTAGTTGCATGGCTGCAGTTTGTGGTTGTGAGGTCACTTGTGTGTCAGTGCCTGATAGGCCAGTGCTAGTTGCATGGCTGCTGTTTGTGTTTGTGAGGTCACTTGTGTCTCAGTGCGTGATAGGCCAGTGCTAGGTGCATGGCTGCTGTTTGTGTTTGTGAGGTCACTTGTGTCTCAGTGCGTGATAGGCCAGTGCTGGTCATGTGGCTGCTGTTTGTGTTTATGAGGTCACTTGTGGCTCAGTGCCTGATATGCCAGTGCTAGTTGCGTGGCTGCAGTTTGTGTTTGTGAGGTCACTTGTGTCTCAGTGCCTGATAGGCCAGTGCTAGTTGCATGGCTGCAGTTTGTGGTGGTGAGGTCACTTGTGTCTCAGTGCCTGATAGGCCAGTGCTAGGCCCATGGCTGTTGTTTGTGGTTGTGAGTTCACTTGTGTCTCAGTGCCTGATAGGCCAGTGCTAGTTGCATGGCTGCAGTTTGTGGTTATGAGGTCACTTGTGCCTCAGTGCCTGATAGGCCAGTGCTAGTTGCATGGCTGCTGTTTGTGTTTGTGAGGTCACTTGTGTGTCAGTGCCTGATAGGCCAGTGCTAGTTGCATGGCTGCAGTTTGTGTTTGTGAGGTCACTTGTGTCTCAGTGCCTGATAGGCCAGTGCTAGTTGCATGGCTGCTGTTTGTGTTTGTGAGGTCACTTGTGTCTCAGTGCCTGATAGGCCTGTGCTAGTTGCATGGCTGCTGTTTGTGTTTGTGAGGTCACTTGTGTCTCAGTGCCTGATAGGCCAGTGCTAGTTGCATGGCTGCTGTTTGTGTTTGTGAGGTCACTTGTGTCTCAGTGCGTGATAGGCCAGTGCTAGGTGCATGGCTGCTGTTTGTGTTTGTGAGGTCACTTGTGTCTCAGTGCGTGATAGGCCAGTGCTGGTCATGTGGCTGCTGTTTGTGTTTGTGAGGTCACTTGTGGCTCAGTGCCTGATATGCCAGTGGTAGTTGCGTGGCTGCAGTTTGTGTTTGTGAGGTCACTTGTGGCTCAGTGCCTGATATGCCAGTGCTAGGTTCATGGCTGCTGTTTGTGTTTGTGAGGTCACTTGTGTCTCAGTGCCTGATAGGCCAGTGCTGGTCATGTGGCTGCTGTTTGTGTTTGTGAGGTCACTTGTGGCTAAGTGCCTGATAGGCCAGTGCTAGGCCTATGGCTGCAGTTTGTGGTTGTGAGTTCACTTGTGTCTCAGTGCCTGATAGGCCAGTGCTAGTTGCATGGCTGCAGTTTGTGATTAAGAGGTCCCTTGTGCCTCAGTGCCTGATAGGCCAGTGCTAGTTGCATGGCTGCTGTTTGTGTTTGTGAGGTCACTTGTGTGTCAGTGCCTGATAGGCCAGTGCTAGTTGCATGGCTGCAGTTTGTGTTTGTGAGGTCACTTGTGTCTCAGTGCCTGATAGGCCAGTGCTAGGCCCATAGCAGATATTTTCAGTTGTGAGGTCACTTGTGTCTCAGTGCCTGATAGGCCAGTGCTAGTTGCATGGCTGCTGTTTGTGGTTGTGAGGTCACTTGTGTGTCAGTGCCTGATAGGCCAGTGCTAGGCCCATGGCTGCTGTTTGTGTTTGTGAGGTCACTTGTGGCTCAGTTCCTGATAGGCCAGTGCTAGTTACATGGCTGCAGTTTGTGGTTGTGAGTTCACTTGTGTCTCAGTGCCTGATAGGCCAGTGCTAGGTGCATGGCTGCTGTTTGTGTTTGTGAGGTCACTTGTGTCTCAGTGCCTGATAGGCCAGTGCTGGTCATGTGGCTGCTGTTTGTGTTTGTGAGGTCACTTGTGGCTCAGTGCCTGATATGCCAGTGCTAGTTGCGTGGCTGCAGTTTGTGTTTGTGAGGTCACTTGTGTCTCAGTGCCTGATAGGCCAGTGCTAGTTGCATGGCTGCAGTTTGTGGTTGTGAGGTCACTTGTGTCTCAGTGCCTGATAGGCCAGTGCTAGTTACATGGCTGCTGTTTGTGTTTGTGAGGTCACTTGTGTCTCAGTGCCTGATAGGCCAGTGCTAGGTGCATGGCTGCTGTTTGTGTTTGTGAGGTCACTTGTGTCTCAGTGCCTGATAGGCCAGTGCTGGTCATGTGGCTGCTGTTTGTGTTTGTGAGGTCACTTGTGGCTCAGTGCCTGATAGGCCAGTGCTAGTTGCGTGGCTGCAGTTTGTGTTTGTGAGGTCACTTGTGTCTCAGTGCCTGATAGGCCAGTGCTAGTTGCATGGCTGCAGTTTGTGGTTGTGAGGTCACTTGTGTCTCAGTGCCTGATAGGCCAGTGCTAGTTGCATGGCTGCTGTTTGTGTTTGTGAGGTCACTTGTGTGTCAGTGCCTGATAGGCCAGTGCTAGTTGCATGGCTGCAGTTTGTGTTTGTGAGGTCACTTGTGTGTCAGTGCCTGATAGGCCAGTGCTAGTTGCATGGCTGCAGTTTGTGTTTGTGAGGTCACTTGTGTGTCAGTGCCTGATAGGCCAGTGCTAGGCCCATGGCTGCAGTTTGTGTTTCTGAGGTCACTTGTGTGTCAGTGCCTGATAGGCCAGTGCTAGTTGCATGGCTGCAGTTTGTGTTTGTGATGTCACTTGTGTCTCAGTGCCTGATAGGGCAGTGCTAGGTGCATGGCTGCTGTTTGTGTTTGTGAGGTCACTTGTGTCTCAGTGCCTGATAGGCCAGTGCTAGTCATGTGGCTGCTGTTTGTGTTTGTGAGGTCACTTGTGTGTCAGTGCCTGATAGGCCAGTGCTAGTTGCATGGCTGCAGTTTGTGTTTGTGAGGTCACTTGTGTGTCAGTGCCTGATAGGCCAGTGCTAGTTGCATGGCTGCAGTTTGTGTTTGTGATGTCACTTGTGTCTCAGTGCCTGATAGGGCAGTGCTAGGTGCATGGCTGCTGTTTGTGTTTGTGAGGTCACTTGTGTCTCAGTGCCTGATAGGCCTGTGCTAGTTGCATGGCTGCTGTTTGTGTTTGTGAGGTCACTTGTGTCTCAGTGCGTGATAGGCCAGTGCTGGTAATGTGGCAGCTGTTTTTGGTTGTGAGCTCACTTGTGTCTCAGTGCGTGATAGGCCAGTGCTAGGCCCATGGCTGCTGTTTGTGGTTGTGATGTCACTTGTGTGTCAGTGCCTGATAGGCCAGTGCTAGTTGCATGGCTGCTGTTTTCAGTTGTGAGGTCACTTGTGTGTCAGTGCCTGATAGGGCAGTGCTAGGCCATGGCTGCAGTTTGTGTTTGTGAGGTCACTTGTGTCTCAGTGCCTGATAGGGCAGTGCTAGGTGCATGGCTGCTGTTTGTGTTTGTGAGGTCACTTGTGGCTAAGTGCCTGATAGGCCAGTGCTAGTCATGTGGCTGCTGTTTGTGTTTGTGAGGTCACTTGTGGCTAAGTGCCTGATAGGCCAGTGCTAGGCCTATGGCTGCAGTTTGTGGTTGTGAGTTCACTTGTGTCTCAGTGCCTGATAGGCCAGTGCTAGGTGCATGGCTGCTGTTTGTGTTTGTGAGGTCACTTGTGTCTCAGTGCCTGATAGGCCAGTGCTGGTCATGTGGCTGCTGTTTGTTTTTGTGAGGTCACTTGTGGCTCAGTGCCTGATATGCCAGTGCTAGTTGCGTGGCTGCAGTTTGTGTTTGTGAGGTCACTTGTGTCTCAGTGCCTGATAGGCCAGTGCTAGTTGCATGGCTGCAGTTTGTGGTTGTGAGGTCACTTGTGTGTCAGTGCCTGATAGGCCAGTGCTAGGCCCATGGCTGCTGTTTGTGTTTGTGAGGTCACTTGTGTCTCAGTGCCTGATAGGCCAGTGCTAGTTGCATGGATGCTGTTTGTGTTTGTGAGGTCACTTGTGGCTCAGTGCCTGATAGGCCTGTGCTAGTTGCATGGCTGCTGTTTGTGTTTGTGAGGTCACTTGTGTCTCAGTGCCTGATAGGCCAGTGCTAGTTACATGGCTGCTGTTTGTGTTTGTGAGGTCACTTGTGTCTCAGTGCGTGATAGGCCAGTGCTAGGTGCATGGCTGCTGTTTGTGTTTGTGAGGTCACTTGTGTCTCAGTGCGTGATAGGCCAGTGCTGGTCATGTGGCTGCTGTTTGTGTTTGTGAGGTCACTTGTGGCTCAGTGCCTGATATGCCAGTGCTAGTTGCGTGGCTGCAGTTTGTGTTTGTGAGGTCACTTGTGTGTCAGTGCCTGATAGACCAGTGCTAGTTGCATGGCTGCAGTTTGTGTTTGTGAGGTCACTTGTGTCTCAGTGCCTGATAGGCCAGTGCTAGGCCCATGGCTGTTGTTTGTGGTTTTGAGTTCACTTGTGTCTCAGTGCCTGATAGGCCAGTGCTAGTTGCATGGCTGCAGTTTGTGGTTATGAGGTCACTTGTGCCTCAGTGCCTGATAGGCCAGTGCTAGTTGCATGGCTGCTGTTTGTGTTTGTGAGGTCACTTGTGTGTCAGTGCCTGATAGGCCAGTGCTAGTTGCATGGCTGCAGTTTGTGTTTGTGAGGTCACTTGTGTGTCAGTGCCTGATAGGCCAGTGCTAGTTGCATGGCTGCAGTTTGTGTTTGTGAGGTCACTTGTGTGTCAGTGCCTGATAGGCCAGTGCTAGGCCCATGGCTGCAGTTTGTGTTTGTGAGGTCACTTGTGTGTCAGTGCCTGATAGGCCAGTGCTAGTTGCATGGCTGCAGTTTGTGTTTGTGATGTCACTTGTGTCTCAGTGCCTGATAGGCCAGTGCTAGTTGCATGGCTGCTGTTTGTGTTTGTGAGGTCACTTGTGGCTCAGTGCCTGATAGGCCAGTGCTAGGCCCATGGCTGCTGTTTGTGTTTGTGAGGTCACTTGTGTCTCAGTGCCTGATAGGCCAGTGCTAGTTGCATGGCTGCTGTTTGTGTTTGTGAGGTCACTTGTGTGTCAGTGCCTGATAGGCCAGTGCTAGTTGCATGGCTGCAGTTTGTGGTTGTGAGGTCACTTGTGTCTCAGTGCCTGATAGGCCAGTGCTAGGCCCATAGCAGATATTTTCAGTTGTGAGGTCACTTGTGTCTCAGTGCCTGATAGGTCAGTGCTAGTTGCATGGCTGCAGTTTGTGGTTGTGAGGTCACTTGTGTGTCAGTGCCTGATAGGCCAGTGCTAGGCCCATAGCAGATATTTTCAGTTGTGAGGTCACTTGTGTCTCAGTGCCTGATAGGCCAGTGCTAGTTGCATGGCTGCAGTTTGTGTTTGTGATGTCACTTGTGTGTCAGTGCCTGATAGGCCAGTGCTAGGCCCATGGCTGCTGTTTGTGGTTGTGAGGTCACTTGTGTCTCAGTGCGTGATAGGCCAGTGCTAGTTGCATGGCTGCTGTTTGTGTTTGTGAGGTCACTTGTGTCTCAGTGCCTGATAGGCCTGTGCTAGTTGCATGGCTGCTGTTTGTGTTTGTGAGGTCACTTGTGTCTCAGTGCGTGATAGGCCAGTGCTGGTAATGTGGCAGCTGTTTTTGGTTGTGAGCTCACTTGTGTCTCAGTGCGTGATAGGCCAGTGCTAGGCCCATGGCTGCTGTTTGTGGTTGTGATGTCACTTGTGTGTCAGTGCCTGATAGGCCAGTGCTAGTTGCATGGCTGCTCTTTTCAGTTGTGAGGTCACTTGTGTGTCAGTGCCTGATAGGGCAGTGCTAGGCCATGGCTGCAGTTTGTGTTTGTGAGGTCACTTGTGTCTCAGTGCCTGATAGGGCAGTGCTAGGTGCATGGCTGCTGTTTGTGTTTGTGAGGTCACTTGTGTCTCAGTGCCTGATAGGCCAGTGCTAGTCATGTGGCTGCTGTTTGTGTTTGTGAGGTCACTTGTGGCTAAGTGCCTGATAGGCCAGTGCTAGGCCTATGGCTGGTGTTTGTGTTTGTGAGTTCACTTGTGTCTCAGTGCGTGATAGGCCAGTGCTAGGTGCATGGCTGCTGTTTGTGTTTGTGAGGTCACTTGTGTCTCAGTGCCTGATAGGCCAGTGCTGGTCATGTGGCTGCTGTTTGTGTTTGTGAGGTCACTTGTGGCTCAGTGCCTGATATGCCAGTGCTAGTTGCGTGGCTGCAGTTTGTGTTTGTGAGGTCACTTGTGTGTCAGTGCCTGATAGGCCAGTGCTAGTTGCATGGCTGCAGTTTGTGGTTGTGAGGTCACTTGTGTGTCAGTGCCTGATAGGCCAGTGCTAGGCCCATGGCTGCTGTTTGTGGTTGTGAGGTCACTTGTGTCTCAGTGCCTGATAGGCCAGTGCTAGTTGCATGGCTGCAGTTTGTGTTTGTGAGGTCACTTGTGTGTCAGTGCCTGATAGGCCAGTGCTAGTTGCATGGCTGCAGTTTGTGTTTGTGAGGTCACTTGTGTGTCAGTGCCTGATAGGCCAGTGCTAGGCCCATGGCTGCAGTTTGTGTTTGTGAGGTCACTTGTGTGTCAGTGCCTGATAGGCCAGTGCTAGTTGCATGGCTGCAGTTTGTGTTTGTGATGTCACTTGTGTCTCAGTGCCTGATAGGCCGGTGCTAGTTGCATGGCTGCTGTTTGTGTTTGTGAGGTCACTTGTGGCTCAGTGCCTGATAGGCCAGTGCTAGGCCCATGGCTGCTGTTTGTGTTTGTGAGGTCACTTGTGGCTAAGTGCCTGATAGGCCAGTGCTAGTCATGTGGCTGCTGTTTGTGTTTGTGAGGTCACTTGTGGCTAAGTGCCTGATAGGCCAGTGCTAGGCCTATGGCTGCAGTTTGTGGTTGTGAGTTCACTTGTGTCTCAGTGCCTGATATGCCAGTGCTAGTTGCATGGCTGCAGTTTGTGATTATGAGGTCACTTGTGCCTCAGTGCCTGATAGGCCAGTGCTAGTTGCATGGCTGCAGTTTGTGGTTGTGAGGTCACTTGTGTCTCAGTGCCTGATAGGCCAGTGCTAGGCCCATAGCAGATATTTTCAGTTGTGAGGTCACTTGTGTCTCAGTGCCTGATAGGCCAGTGCTAGTTGCATGGCTGCAGTTTGTGGTTGTGAGGTCACTTGTGTGTCAGTGCCTGATAGGCCAGTGCTAGTTGCATGGCTGCAGTTTGTGTTTGTGATGTCACTTGTGTGTCAGTGCCTGATAGGCCAGTGCTAGTTGCATGGATGCTGTTTGTGTTTGTGAGGTCACTTGTGGCTCAGTGCCTGATAGGCCTGTGCTAGTTGCATGGCTGCTGTTTGTGTTTGTGAGGTCACTTGTGTCTCAGTGCCTGATAGGCCAGTGCTAGTTACATGGCTGCTGTTTGTGTTTGTGAGGTCACTTGTGTCTCAGTGCGTGATAGGCCAGTGCTAGGTGCATGGCTGCTGTTTGTGTTTGTGAGGTCACTTGTGTCTCAGTGCCTGATAGGCCAGTGCTGGTCATGTGGCTGCTGTTTGTGTTTGTGAGGTCACTTGTGGCTCAGTGCCTGATATGCCAGTGCTAGTTGCGTGGCTGCAGTTTGTGTTTGTGAGGTCACTTGTGTGTCAGTGCCTGATAGGCCAGTGCTAGTTGCATGGCTGCAGTTTGTGTTTGTGAGGTCACTTGTGTCTCAGTGCCTGATAGGCCAGTGCTAGGCCCATGGCTGTTGTTTGTGGTTTTGAGTTCACTTGTGTCTCAGTGCCTGATAGGCCAGTGCTAGTTGCATGGCTGCAGTTTGTGGTTATGAGGTCACTTGTGCCTCAGTGCCTGATAGGCCAGTGCTAGTTGCATGGCTGCTGTTTGTGTTTGTGAGGTCACTTGTGTGTCAGTGCCTGATAGGCCAGTGCTAGTTGCATGGCTGCAGTTTGTGTTTGTGAGGTCACTTGTGTGTCAGTGCCTGATAGGACAGTGCTAGTTGCATGGCTGCAGTTTGTGTTTGTGAGGTCACTTGTGTGTCAGTGCCTGATAGGCCAGTGCTAGGCCCATGGCTGCAGTTTGTGTTTGTGAGGTCACTTGTGTGTCAGTGCCTGATAGACCAGTGCTAGTTGCATGGCTGCAGTTTGTGTTTGTGAGGTCACTTGTGTGTCAGTGCCTGATAGGCCAGTGCTAGTTGCATGGCTGCAGTTTGTGTTTGTGAGGTCACTTGTGTGTCAGTGCCTGATAGGCCAGTGCTAGTTGCATGGCTGCAGTTTGTGGTTGTGAGGTCACTTGTGTGTCAGTGCCTGATAGGCCAGTGCTAGGCCCATAGCAGATATTTTCAGTTGTGAGGTCACTTGTGTCTCAGTGCCTGATAGGTCAGTGCTAGTTGCATGGCTGCTGTTTGTGGTTGTGAGGTCACTTGTGTGTCAGTGCCTGATAGGCCAGTGCTAGGCCCATAGCAGATATTTTCAGTTGTGAGGTCACTTGTGTCTCAGTGCCTGATAGGCCAGTGCTAGTTGCATGGCTGCAGTTTGTGTTTGTGATGTCACTTGTGTGTCAGTGCCTGATAGGCCAGTGCTAGGCCCATGGCTGCTGTTTGTGGTTGTGAGGTCACTTGTGTCTCAGTGCGTGATAGGCCAGTGCTAGTTGCATGGCTGCTGTTTGTGTTTGTGAGGTCACTTGTGTCTCAGTGCCTGATAGGCCTGTGCTAGTTGCATGGCTGCTGTTTGTGTTTGTGAGGTCACTTGTGTCTCAGTGCGTGATAGGCCAGTGCTGGTAATGTGGCAGCTGTTTTTGGTTGTGAGCTCACTTGTGTCTCAGTGCGTGATAGGCCAGTGCTAGGCCCATGGCTGCTGTTTGTGGTTGTGATGTCACTTGTGTGTCAGTGCCTGATAGGCCAGTGCTAGTTGCATGGCTGCTGTTTTCAGTTGTGAGGTCACTTGTGTGTCAGTGCCTGATCGGGCAGTGCTAGGCCATGGCTGCAGTTTGTGTTTGTGAGGTCACTTGTGTCTCAGTGCCTGATAGGGCAGTGCTAGGTGCATGGCTGCTGTTTGTGTTTGTGAGGTCACTTGTGTCTCAGTGCCTGATAGGCCAGTGCTAGTCATGTGGCTGCTGTTTGTGTTTGTGAGGTCACTTGTGGCTAAGTGCCTGATAGGCCAGTGCTAGGCCTATGGCTGCAGTTTGTGGTTGTGAGTTCACTTGTGTCTCAGTGCCTGATAGGCCAGTGCTAGGTGCATGGCTGCTGTTTGTGGTTGTGAGGTCACTTGTGTGTCAGTGCCTGATAGGCCAGTGCTAGGCCCATGGCTGCTGTTTGTGTTTGTGAGGTCACTTGTGTCTCAGTGCCTGATAGGCCAGTGCTAGTTGCATGGATGCTGTTTGTGTTTGTGAGGTCACTTGTGGCTCAGTGCCTGATAGGCCTGTGCTAGTTGCATGGCTGCTGTTTGTGTTTGTGAGGTCACTTGTGTCTCAGTGCCTGATAGGCCAGTGCTAGTTACATGGCTGCTGTTTGTGTTTGTGAGGTCACTTGTGTCTCAGTGCGTGATAGGCCAGTGCTAGGTGCATGGCTGCTGTTTGTGTTTGTGAGGTCACTTGTGTCTCAGTGCGTGATAGGCCAGTGCTGGTCATGTGGCTGCTGTTTGTGTTTGTGAGGTCACTTGTGGCTCAGTGCCTGATATGCCAGTGCTAGTTGCGTGGCTGCAGTTTGTGTTTGTGAGGTCACTTGTGTCTCAGTGCCTGATAGGCCAGTGCTAGTTGCATGGCTGCAGTTTGTGGTTGTGAGGTCACTTGTGTCTCAGTGCCTGATAGGCCAGTGCTAGGCCCATAGCAGATATTTTCAGTTGTGAGGTCACTTGTGTCTCAGTGCCTGATAGGTCAGTGCTAGTTGCATGGCTGCAGTTTGTGGTTGTGAGGTCACTTGTGTGTCAGTGCCTGATAGGCCAGTGCTAGGCCCATAGCAGATATTTTCAGTTGTGAGGTCACTTGTGTCTCAGTGCCTGATAGGCCAGTGCTAGTTGCATGGCTGCAGTTTGTGGTTGTGAGGTCACTTGTGTGTCAGTGCCTGATAGGCCAGTGCTAGGCCCATGGCTGCTGTTTGTGTTTGTGAGGTCACTTGTGTCTCAGTGCCTGATAGGCCAGTGCTAGTTGCATGGCTGCTGTTTGTGTTTGTGAGGTCACTTGTGTCTCAGTGCCTGATAGGCCAGTGCTGGTCATGTGGCTGCTGTTTGTGTTTGTGAGGTCACTTGTGTCTCAGTGCCTGATAGGCCAGTGCTAGTTGCATGGCTGCTGTTTGTGTTTGTGAGGTCACTTGTGTCTCAGTGCCTGATAGGCCAGTGCTAGTTGCATGGCTGCTGTTTGTGGTTGTGAGGTCACTTGTGGCTCAGTGCCTGATAGGCCTGTGCTAGTTGCATGGCTGCTGTTTGTGTTTGTGAGGTCACTTGTGTCTCAGTGCCTGATAGGCCAGTGCTAGTTACATGGCTGCTGTTTGTGTTTGTGAGGTCACTTGTGTCTCAGTGCGTGATAGGCCAGTGCTAGGTGCATGGCTGCTGTTTGTGTTTGTGAGGTCACTTGTGTCTCAGTGCGTGATAGGCCAGTGCTGGTCATGTGGCTGCTGTTTGTGTTTGTGAGGTCACTTGTGGCTCAGTGCCTGATAGGCCAGTGCTAGTTGCGTGGCTGCAGTTTGTGTTTGTGAGGTCACTTGTGTCTCAGTGCCTGATAGGCCAGTGCTAGTTGCATGGCTGCAGTTTGTGTTTGTGAGGTCACTTGTGTCTCAGTGCCTGATAGGCCAGTGCTAGGCCCATGGCTGTTGTTTGTGGTTTTGAGTTCACTTGTGTCTCAGTGCCTGATAGGCCAGTGCTAGTTGCATGGCTGCAGTTTGTGGTTATGAGGTCACTTGTGCCTCAGTGCCTGATAGGCCAGTGCTAGTTGCATGGCTGCTGTTTGTGTTTGTGAGGTCACTTGTGTGTCAGTGCCTGATAGGCCAGTGCTAGTTGCATGGCTGCAGTTTGTGTTTGTGAGGTCACTTGTGTGTCAGTGCCTGATAGGGCAGTGCTAGGCCCATGGCTGCAGTTTGTGTTTGTGAGGTCACTTGTGTGTCAGTGCCTGATAGGCCAGTGCTAGTTGCATGGCTGCAGTTTGTGGTTGTGATGTCACTTGTGTCTCAGTGCCTGATAGGGCAGTGCTAGGTGCATGGCTGCTGTTTGTGTTTGTGAGGTCACTTGTGTCTCAGTGCCTGATAGGCCAGTGCTAGTCATGTGGCTGCTGTTTGTGTTTGTGAGGTCACTTGTGGCTAAGTGCCTGATAGGCCAGTGCTAGTTGCATGGCTGCAGTTTGTGGTTGTGAGTTCACTTGTGTCTCAGTGCCTGATAGGCCAGTGCTAGGTGCATGGCTGCTGTTTGTGTTTGTGAGGTCACTTGTGTCTCAGTGCCTGATAGGCCAGTGCTGGTCATGTGGCTGCTGTTTGTGTTTGTGAGGTCACTTGTGGCTCAGTGCCTGATATGCCAGTGCTAGTTGCGTGGCTGCAGTTTGTGTTTGTGAGGTCACTTGTGTCTCAGTGCCTGATAGGCCAGTGCTAGTTGCATGGCTGCAGTTTGTGGTTGTGAGGTCACTTGTGTGTCAGTGCCTGATAGGCCAGTGCTAGGCCCATGGCTGCTGTTTGTGTTTGTGAGGTCACTTGTGTCTCAGTGCCTGATAGGCCAGTGCTAGTTGCATGGCTGCTCTTTGTGTTTGTGAGGTCACTTGTGGCTCAGTGCCTGATAGGCCTGTGCTAGTTGCATGGCTGCTGTTTGTGTTTGTGAGGTCACTTGTGTCTCAGTGCCTGATAGGCCAGTGCTAGTTACATGGCTGCTGTTTGTGTTTGTGAGGTCACTTGTGTCTCAGTGCGTGATAGGCCAGTGCTAGGTGCATGGCTGCTGTTTGTGTTTGTGAGGTCACTTGTGTCTCAGTGCCTGATAGGCCAGTGCTGGTCATGTGGCTGCTGTTTGTGTTTGTGAGGTCACTTGTGGCTCAGTGCCTGATATGCCAGTGCTAGTTGCGTGGCTGCAGTTTGTGTTTGTGAGGTCACTTGTGTCTCAGTGCCTGATAGGCCAGTGCTAGTTGCATGGCTGCAGTTTGTGTTTGTGAGGTCACTTGTGTCTCAGTGCCTGATAGGCCAGTGCTAGGCCCATGGCTGCAGTTTGTGTTTGTGAGGTCACTTGTGTGTCAGTGCCTGATAGGCCAGTGCTAGTTGCATGGCTGCAGTTTGTGTTTGTGAGGTCACTTGTGTCTCAGTGCGTGATAGGCCAGTGCTGGTCATGTGGCTGCTGTTTGTGTTTGTGAGGTCACTTGTGGCTCAGTGCCTGATATGCCAGTGCTAGTTGCGTGGCTGCAGTTTGTGTTTGTGAGGTCACTTGTGTCTCAGTGCCTGATAGGCCAGTGCTAGTTGCATGGCTGCAGTTTGTGGTTGTGAGGTCACTTGTGTCTCAGTGCCTGATAGGCCAGTGCTAGGCCCATAGCAGATATTTTCAGTTGTGAGGTCACTTGTGTCTCAGTGCCTGATAGGTCAGTGCTAGTTGCATGGCTGCAGTTTGTGGTTGTGAGGTCACTTGTGTGTCAGTGCCTGATAGGCCAGTGCTAGGCCCATAGCAGATATTTTCAGTTGTGAGGTCACTTGTGTCTCAGTGCCTGATAGGCCAGTGCTAGTTGCATGGCTGCAGTTTGTGGTTGTGAGGTCACTTGTGTGTCAGTGCCTGATAGGCCAGTGCTAGGCCCATGGCTGCTGTTTGTGTTTGTGAGGTCACTTGTGTCTCAGTGCCTGATAGGCCAGTGCTAGTTGCATGGCTGCTGTTTGTGTTTGTGAGGTCACTTGTGTCTCAGTGCCTGATAGGCCAGTGCTGGTCATGTGGCTGCTGTTTGTGTTTGTGAGGTCACTTGTGTCTCAGTGCCTGATAGGCCAGTGCTAGTTGCATGGCTGCTGTTTGTGTTTGTGAGGTCACTTGTGTCTCAGTGCCTGATAGGCCAGTGCTAGTTGCATGGCTGCTGTTTGTGGTTGTGAGGTCACTTGTGGCTCAGTGCCTGATAGGCCTGTGCTAGTTGCATGGCTGCTGTTTGTGTTTGTGAGGTCACTTGTGTCTCAGTGCCTGATAGGCCAGTGCTAGTTACATGGCTGCTGTTTGTGTTTGTGAGGTCACTTGTGTCTCAGTGCGTGATAGGCCAGTGCTAGGTGCATGGCTGCTGTTTGTGTTTGTGAGGTCACTTGTGTCTCAGTGCGTGATAGGCCAGTGCTGGTCATGTGGCTGCTGTTTGTGTTTGTGAGGTCACTTGTGGCTCAGTGCCTGATATGCCAGTGCTAGTTGCGTGGCTGCAGTTTGTGTTTGTGAGGTCACTTGTGTCTCAGTGCCTGATAGGCCAGTGCTAGTTGCATGGCTGCAGTTTGTGTTTGTGAGGTCACTTGTGTCTCAGTGCCTGATAGGCCAGTGCTAGGCCCATGGCTGTTGTTTGTGGTTTTGAGTTCACTTGTGTCTCAGTGCCTGATAGGCCAGTGCTAGTTGCATGGCTGCAGTTTGTGGTTATGAGGTCACTTGTGCCTCAGTGCCTGATAGGCCAGTGCTAGTTGCATGGCTGCTGTTTGTGTTTGTGAGGTCACTTGTGTGTCAGTGCCTGATAGGCCAGTGCTAGTTGCATGGCTGCAGTTTGTGTTTGTGAGGTCACTTGTGTGTCAGTGCCTGATAGGGCAGTGCTAGGCCCATGGCTGCAGTTTGTGTTTGTGAGGTCACTTGTGTGTCAGTGCCTGATAGGCCAGTGCTAGTTGCATGGCTGCAGTTTGTGGTTGTGATGTCACTTGTGTCTCAGTGCCTGATAGGGCAGTGCTAGGTGCATGGCTGCTGTTTGTGTTTGTGAGGTCACTTGTGTCTCAGTGCCTGATAGGCCAGTGCTAGTCATGTGGCTGCTGTTTGTGTTTGTGAGGTCACTTGTGGCTAAGTGCCTGATAGGCCAGTGCTAGTTGCATGGCTGCTCTTTGTGTTTGTGAGGTCACTTGTGGCTCAGTGCCTGATAGGCCTGTGCTAGTTGCATGGCTGCTGTTTGTGTTTGTGAGGTCACTTGTGTCTCAGTGCCTGATAGGCCAGTGCTAGTTACATGGCTGCTGTTTGTGTTTGTGAGGTCACTTGTGTCTCAGTGCGTGATAGGCCAGTGCTAGGTGCATGGCTGCTGTTTGTGTTTGTGAGGTCACTTGTGTCTCAGTGCCTGATAGGCCAGTGCTGGTCATGTGGCTGCTGTTTGTGTTTGTGAGGTCACTTGTGGCTCAGTGCCTGATATGCCAGTGCTAGTTGCGTGGCTGCAGTTTGTGTTTGTGAGGTCACTTGTGTCTCAGTGCCTGATAGGCCAGTGCTAGTTGCATGGCTGCAGTTTGTGTTTGTGAGGTCACTTGTGTCTCAGTGCCTGATAGGCCAGTGCTAGGCCCATGGCTGCAGTTTGTGTTTGTGAGGTCACTTGTGTGTCAGTGCCTGATAGGCCAGTGCTAGTTGCATGGCTGCAGTTTGTGTTTGTGATGTCACTTGTGTCTCAGTGCCTGATAGGCCAGTGCTAGTTGCATGGCTGCTGTTTGTGTTTGTGAGGTCACTTGTGGCTCAGTGCCTGATAGGCCAGTGCTAGGCCCATGGCTGCTGTTTGTGTTTGTGAGGTCACTTGTGTCTCAGTGCCTGATAGGCCAGTGCTAGTTGCATGGCTGCTGTTTGTGTTTGTGAGGTCACTTGTGTGTCAGTGCCTGATAGGCCAGTGCTAGTTGCATGGCTGCAGTTTGTGGTTGTGAGGTCACTTGTGTCTCAGTGCCTGATAGGCCAGTGCTAGGCCCATAGCAGATATTTTCAGTTGTGAGGTCACTTGTGTCTCAGTGCCTGATAGGCCAGTGCTAGTTGCATGGCTGCAGTTTGTGTTTGTGATGTCACTTGTGTGTCAGTGCCTGATAGGCCAGTGCTAGGCCCATGGCTGCTGTTTGTGGTTGTGAGGTCACTTGTGTCTCAGTGCGTGATAGGCCAGTGCTAGTTGCATGGCTGCTGTTTGTGTTTGTGAGGTCACTTGTGTCTCAGTGCCTGATAGGCCAGTGCTAGGTGCATGGCTGCTGTTTGTGTTTGTGAGGTCACTTGTGTCTCAGTGCCTGATAGGCCAGTGCTGGTCATGTGGCTGCTGTTTGTGTTTGTGAGGTCACTTGTGTCTCAGTGCCTGATAGGCCAGTGCTAGGCCCATAGCAGATATTTTCAGTTGTGAGGTCACTTGTGTCTCAGTGCCTGATAGGCCAGTGCTAGTTGCATGGCTGCAGTTTGTGGTTGTGAGGTCACTTCTGTGTCAGTGCCTGATAGGCCAGTGCTAGGCCCATGGCTGCTGTTTGTGTTTGTGAGGTCAGTTGTGGCTCAGTGCCTGATAGGCCAGTGCTAGTTGCATGGATGCTGTTTGTGTTTGTGAGGTCACTTGTGGCTCAGTGCCTGATAGGCCTGTGCTAGTTGCATGGCTGCTGTTTGTGTTTGTGAGGTCACTTGTGTCTCAGTGCCTGATAGGCCAGTGCTAGTTACATGGCTGCTGTTTGTGTTTGTGAGGTCACTTGTGTCTCAGTGCGTGATAGGCCAGTGCTAGGTGCATGGCTGCTGTTTGTGTTTGTGAGGTCACTTGTGTCTCAGTGCCTGATAGGCCAGTGCTGGTCATGTGGCAGCTGTTTTTGGTTGTGAGCTCACTTGTGTCTCAGTGCGTGATAGGCCAGTGCTAGGCCCATGGCTGCTGTTTGTGGTTGTGATGTCACTTGTGTGTCAGTGCCTGATAGGCCAGTGCTAGTTGCATGGCTGCTCTTTTCAGTTGTGAGGTCACTTGTGTGTCAGTGCCTGATAGGGCAGTGCTAGGCCATGGCTGCAGTTTGTGTTTGTGAGGTCACTTGTGTCTCAGTGCCTGATAGGGCAGTGCTAGGTGCATGGCTGCTGTTTGTGTTTGTGAGGTCACTTGTGTCTCAGTGCCTGATAGGCCAGTGCTAGTCATGTGGCTGCTGTTTGTGTTTGTGAGGTCACTTGTGGCTAAGTGCCTGATAGGCCAGTGCTAGGCCTATGGCTGCAGTTTGTGTTTGTGAGTTCACTTGTGTCTCAGTGCCTGATAGGCCAGTGCTAGGTGCATGGCTGCTGTTTGTGTTTGTGAGGTCACTTGTGTCTCAGTGCCTGATAGGCCAGTGCTGGTCATGTGGCTGCTGTTTGTGTTTGTGAGGTCACTTGTGGCTCAGTGCCTGATATGCCAGTGCTAGTTGCGTGGCTGCAGTTTGTGTTTGTGAGGTCACTTGTGTGTCAGTGCCTGATAGGCCAGTGCTAGTTGCATGGCTGCAGTTTGTGGTTGTGAGGTCACTTGTGTGTCAGTGCCTGATAGGCCAGTGCTAGGCCCATGGCTGCTGTTTGTGGTTGTGAGGTCACTTGTGTCTCAGTGCCTGATAGGCCAGTGCTAGTTGCATGGCTGCAGTTTGTGTTTGTGAGGTCACTTGTGTGTCAGTGCCTGATAGGCCAGTGCTAGTTGCATGGCTGCAGTTTGTGTTTGTGAGGTCACTTGTGTGTCAGTGCCTGATAGGCCAGTGCTAGGCCCATGGCTGCAGTTTGTGTTTGTGAGGTCACTTGTGTGTCAGTGCCTGATAGGCCAGTGCTAGTTGCATGGCTGCAGTTTGTGTTTGTGATGTCACTTGTGTCTCAGTGCCTGATAGGCCAGTGCTAGTTGCATGGCTGCTGTTTGTGTTTGTGAGGTCACTTGTGGCTCAGTGCCTGATAGGCCAGTGCTAGGCCCATGGCTGCTGTTTGTGTTTGTGAGGTCACTTGTGGCTAAGTGCCTGATAGGCCAGTGCTAGTCATGTGGCTGCTGTTTGTGTTTGTGAGGTCACTTGTGGCTAAGTGCCTGATAGGCCAGTGCTAGGCCTATGGCTGCAGTTTGTGGTTGTGAGTTCACTTGTGTCTCAGTGCCTGATATGCCAGTGCTAGTTGCATGGCTGCAGTTTGTGATTATGAGGTCACTTGTGCCTCAGTGCCTGATAGGCCAGTGCTAGTTGCATGGCTGCTGTTTGTGTTTGTGAGGTCACTTGTGTCTCAGTGCCTGATAGGCCAGTGCTAGTTGCATGGCTGCAGTTTGTGGTTGTGAGGTCACTTGTGTCTCAGTGCCTGATAGGCCAGTGCTAGGCCCATAGCAGATATTTTCATTTGTGAGGTCACTTGTGTCTCAGTGCCTGATAGGCCAGTGCTAGTTGCATGGCTGCAGTTTGTGGTTGTGAGGTCACTTGTGTGTCAGTGCCTGATAGGCCAGTGCTAGTTGCATGGCTGCAGTTTGTGTTTGTGATGTCACTTGTGTGTCAGTGCCTGATAGGCCAGTGCTAGTTGCATGGATGCTGTTTGTGTTTGTGAGGTCACTTGTGGCTCAGTGCCTGATAGGCCTGTGCTAGTTGCATGGCTGCTGTTTGTGTTTGTGAGGTCACTTGTGTCTCAGTGCCTGATAGGCCAGTGCTAGTTACATGGCTGCTGTTTGTGTTTGTGAGGTCACTTGTGTCTCAGTGCGTGATAGGCCAGTGCTAGGTGCATGGCTGCTGTTTGTGTTTGTGAGGTCACTTGTGTCTCAGTGCCTGATAGGCCAGTGCTGGTCATGTGGCTGCTGTTTGTGTTTGTGAGGTCACTTGTGGCTCAGTGCCTGATATGCCAGTGCTAGTTGCGTGGCTGCAGTTTGTGTTTGTGAGGTCACTTGTGTGTCAGTGCCTGATAGGCCAGTGCTAGTTGCATGGCTGCAGTTTGTGTTTGTGAGGTCACTTGTGTCTCAGTGCCTGATAGGCCAGTGCTAGGCCCATGGCTGTTGTTTGTGGTTTTGAGTTCCCTTGTGTCTCAGTGCCTGATAGGCCAGTGCTAGTTGCATGGCTGCAGTTTGTGGTTATGAGGTCACTTGTGCCTCAGTGCCTGATAGGCCAGTGCTAGTTGCATGGCTGCTGTTTGTGTTTGTGAGGTCACTTGTGTGTCAGTGCCTGATAGGCCAGTGCTAGTTGCATGGCTGCAGTTTGTGTTTGTGAGGTCACTTGTGTGTCAGTGCCTGATAGGACAGTGCTAGTTGCATGGCTGCAGTTTGTGTTTGTGAGGTCACTTGTGTGTCAGTGCCTGATAGGCCAGTGCTAGGCCCATGGCTGCAGTTTGTGTTTGTGAGGTCACTTGTGTGTCAGTGCCTGATAGACCAGTGCTAGTTGCATGGCTGCAGTTTGTGTTTGTGAGGTCACTTGTGTGTCAGTGCCTGATAGGCCAGTGCTAGTTGCATGGCTGCAGTTTGTGTTTGTGAGGTCACTTGTGTGTCAGTGCCTGATAGGCCAGTGCTAGTTGCATGGCTGCAGTTTGTGGTTGTGAGGTCACTTGTGTGTCAGTGCCTGATAGGCCAGTGCTAGGCCCATAGCAGATATTTTCAGTTGTGAGGTCACTTGTGTCTCAGTGCCTGATAGGTCAGTGCTAGTTGCATGGCTGCAGTTTGTGGTTGTGAGGTCACTTGTGTGTCAGTGCCTGATAGGCCAGTGCTAGGCCCATAGCAGATATTTTCAGTTGTGAGGTCACTTGTGTCTCAGTGCCTGATAGGCCAGTGCTAGTTGCATGGCTGCAGTTTGTGTTTGTGATGTCACTTGTGTGTCAGTGCCTGATAGGCCAGTGCTAGGCCCATGGCTGCTGTTTGTGGTTGTGAGGTCACTTGTGTCTCAGTGCGTGATAGGCCAGTGCTAGTTGCATGGCTGCTGTTTGTGTTTGTGAGGTCACTTGTGTCTCAGTGCCTGATAGGCCTGTGCTAGTTGCATGGCTGCTGTTTGTGTTTGTGAGGTCACTTGTGTCTCAGTGCGTGATAGGCCAGTGCTGGTAATGTGGCAGCTGTTTTTGGTTGTGAGCTCACTTGTGTCTCAGTGCGTGATAGGCCAGTGCTAGGCCCATGGCTGCTGTTTGTGGTTGTGATGTCACTTGTGTGTCAGTGCCTGATAGGCCAGTGCTAGTTGCATGGCTGCTGTTTTCAGTTGTGAGGTCACTTGTGTGTCAGTGCCTGATAGGGCAGTGCTAGGCCATGGCTGCAGTTT
The DNA here is from genome assembly GCF_036417845.1 of Apteryx mantelli. Classification (NCBI taxonomy): domain Eukaryota; kingdom Metazoa; phylum Chordata; class Aves; order Apterygiformes; family Apterygidae; genus Apteryx; species Apteryx mantelli. Next base: position 7,225,099 of record NC_089997.1, read on the forward strand.
GTGTTTGTGAGGTCACTTGTGTCTCAGTGCCTGATAGGGCAGTGCTAGGTGCATGGCTGCTGTTTGTGTTTGTGAGGTCACTTGTGTCTCAGTGCCTGATAGGCCAGTGCTAGTCATGTGGCTGCTGTTTGTGTTTGTGAGGTCACTTGTGGCTAAGTGCCTGATAGGCCAGTGCTAGGCCTATGGCTGCAGTTTGTGGTTGTGAGTTCACTTGTGTCTCAGTGCCTGATAGGCCAGTGCTAGGTGCATGGCTGCTGTTTGTGTTTGTGAGGTCACTTGTGTGTCAGTGCCTGATAGGCCAGTGCTAGGCCCATGGCTGCTGTTTGTGTTTGTGAGGTCACTTGTGTCTCAGTGCCTGATAGGCCAGTGCTAGTTGCATGGATGCTGTTTGTGTTTGTGAGGTCACTTGTGGCTCAGTGCCTGATAGGCCTGTGCTAGTTGCATGGCTGCTGTTTGTGTTTGTGAGGTCACTTGTGTCTCAGTGCCTGATAGGCCAGTGCTAGTTACATGGCTGCTGTTTGTGTTTGTGAGGTCACTTGTGTCTCAGTGCGTGATAGGCCAGTGCTAGGTGCATGGCTGCTGTTTGTGTTTGTGAGGTCACTTGTGTCTCAGTGCGTGATAGGCCAGTGCTGGTCATGTGGCTGCTGTTTGTGTTTGTGAGGTCACTTGTGGCTCAGTGCCTGATATGCCAGTGCTAGTTGCGTGGCTGCAGTTTGTGTTTGTGAGGTCACTTGTGTCTCAGTGCCTGATAGGCCAGTGCTAGTTGCATGGCTGCAGTTTGTGGTTGTGAGGTCACTTGTGTCTCAGTGCCTGATAGGCCAGTGCTAGGCCCATAGCAGATATTTTCAGTTGTGAGGTCACTTGTGTCTCAGTGCCTGATAGGTCAGTGCTAGTTGCATGGCTGCAGTTTGTGGTTGTGAGGTCACTTGTGTGTCAGTGCCTGATAGGCCAGTGCTAGGCCCATAGCAGATATTTTCAGTTGTGAGGTCACTTGTGTCTCAGTGCCTGATAGGCCAGTGCTAGTTGCATGGCTGCAGTTTGTGGTTGTGAGGTCACTTGTGTGTCAGTGCCTGATAGGCCAGTGCTAGGCCCATGGCTGCTGTTTGTGTTTGTGAGGTCACTTGTGTCTCAGTGCCTGATAGGCCAGTGCTAGTTGCATGGCTGCTGTTTGTGTTTGTGAGGTCACTTGTGGCTCAGTGCCTGATAGGCCTGTGCTAGTTGCATGGCTGCTGTTTGTGTTTGTGAGGTCACTTGTGTCTCAGTGCCTGATAGGCCAGTGCTAGTTACATGGCTGCTGTTTGTGTTTGTGAGGTCACTTGTGTCTCAGTGCGTGATAGGCCAGTGCTAGGTGCATGGCTGCTGTTTGTGTTTGTGAGGTCACTTGTGTCTCAGTGCGTGATAGGCCAGTGCTGGTCATGTGGCTGCTGTTTGTGTTTGTGAGGTCACTTGTGGCTCAGTGCCTGATATGCCAGTGCTAGTTGCGTGGCTGCAGTTTGTGTTTGTGAGGTCACTTGTGTCTCAGTGCCTGATAGGCCAGTGCTAGTTGCATGGCTGCAGTTTGTGTTTGTGAGGTCACTTGTGTCTCAGTGCCTGATAGGCCAGTGCTAGGCCCATGGCTGTTGTTTGTGGTTTTGAGTTCACTTGTGTCTCAGTGCCTGATAGGCCAGTGCTAGTTGCATGGCTGCAGTTTGTGGTTATGAGGTCACTTGTGCCTCAGTGCCTGATAGGCCAGTGCTAGTTGCATGGCTGCTGTTTGTGTTTGTGAGGTCACTTGTGTGTCAGTGCCTGATAGGCCAGTGCTAGTTGCATGGCTGCAGTTTGTGTTTGTGAGGTCACTTGTGTGTCAGTGCCTGATAGGGCAGTGCTAGGCCCATGGCTGCAGTTTGTGTTTGTGAGGTCACTTGTGTGTCAGTGCCTGATAGGCCAGTGCTAGTTGCATGGCTGCAGTTTGTGGTTGTGATGTCACTTGTGTCTCAGTGCCTGATAGGGCAGTGCTAGGTGCATGGCTGCTGTTTGTGTTTGTGAGGTCACTTGTGTCTCAGTGCCTGATAGGCCAGTGCTAGTCATGTGGCTGCTGTTTGTGTTTGTGAGGTCACTTGTGGCTAAGTGCCTGATAGGCCAGTGCTAGGTGCATGGCTGCAGTTTGTGGTTGTGAGTTCACTTGTGTCTCAGTGCCTGATAGGCCAGTGCTAGGTGCATGGCTGCTGTTTGTGTTTGTGAGGTCACTTGTGTCTCAGTGCCTGATAGGCCAGTGCTGGTCATGTGGCTGCTGTTTGTGTTTGTGAGGTCACTTGTGGCTCAGTGCCTGATATGCCAGTGCTAGTTGCGTGGCTGCAGTTTGTGTTTGTGAGGTCACTTGTGTCTCAGTGCCTGATAGGCCAGTGCTAGTTGCATGGCTGCAGTTTGTGGTTGTGAGGTCACTTGTGTGTCAGTGCCTGATAGGCCAGTGCTAGGCCCATGGCTGCTGTTTGTGGTTGTGAGGTCACTTGTGTCTCAGTGCCTGATAGGCCAGTGCTAGTTGCATGGATGCAGTTTGTGTTTGTGAGGTCACTTGTGTCTCAGTGCCTGATAGGCCAGTGCTAGTTGCATGGCTGCAGTTTGTGTTTGTGAGGTCACTTGTGTCTCAGTGCCTGATAGGCCAGTGCTAGGCCCATGGCTGCAGTTTGTGTTTGTGAGGTCACTTGTGTGTCAGTGCCTGATAGGCCAGTGCTAGTTGCATGGCTGCAGTTTGTGTTTGTGATGTCACTTGTGTCTCAGTGCCTGATAGGCCAGTGCTAGTTGCATGGCTGCTGTTTGTGTTTGTGAGGTCACTTGTGGCTCAGTGCCTGATAGGCCAGTGCTAGGCCCATGGCTGCTGTTTGTGTTTGTGAGGTCACTTGTGTCTCAGTGCCTGATAGGCCAGTGCTAGTTGCATGGCTGCTGTTTGTGTTTGTGAGGTCACTTGTGTGTCAGTGCCTGATAGGCCAGTGCTAGTTGCATGGCTGCAGTTTGTGGTTGTGAGGTCACTTGTGTCTCAGTGCCTGATAGGCCAGTGCTAGGCCCATAGCAGATATTTTCAGTTGTGAGGTCACTTGTGTCTCAGTGCCTGATAGGCCAGTGCTAGTTGCATGGCTGCAGTTTGTGTTTGTGATGTCACTTGTGTGTCAGTGCCTGATAGGCCAGTGCTAGGCCCATGGCTGCTGTTTGTGGTTGTGAGGTCACTTGTGTCTCAGTGCGTGATAGGCCAGTGCTAGTTGCATGGCTGCTGTTTGTGTTTGTGAGGTCACTTGTGTCTCAGTGCCTGATAGGCCTGTGCTAGTTGCATGGCTGCTGTTTGTGTTTGTGAGGTCACTTGTGTGTCAGTGCCTGATAGGCCAGTGCTAGTTGCATGGCTGCAGTTTGTGGTTGTGAGGTCACTTGTGTCTCAGTGCCTGATAGGCCAGTGCTAGGCCCATAGCAGATATTTTCAGTTGTGAGGTCACTTGTGTCTCAGTGCCTGATAGGCCAGTGCTAGTTGCATGGCTGCAGTTTGTGGTTGTGAGGTCACTTGTGTGTCAGTGCCTGATAGGCCAGTGCTAGGCCCATGGCTGCTGTTTGTGTTTGTGAGGTCACTTGTGGCTCAGTGCCTGATAGGCCAGTGCTAGTTGCATGGATGCTGTTTGTGTTTGTGAGGTCACTTGTGGCTCAGTGCCTGATAGGCCTGTGCTAGTTGCATGGCTGCTGTTTGTGTTTGTGAGGTCACTTGTGTCTCAGTGCCTGATATGCCAGTGCTAGTTACATGGCTGCTGTTTGTGTTTGTGAGGTCACTTGTGTCTCAGTGCGTGATAGGCCAGTGCTAGGTGCATGGCTGCTGTTTGTGTTTGTGAGGTCACTTGTGTCTCAGTGCCTGATAGGCCAGTGCTGGTCATGTGGCTGCTGTTTGTGTTTGTGAGGTCACTTGTGGCTCAGTGCCTGATATGCCAGTGCTAGTTGCGTGGCTGCAGTTTGTGTTTGTGAGGTCACTTGTGTGTCAGTGCCTGATAGGCCAGTGCTAGTTGCATGGCTGCAGTTTGTGTTTGTGAGGTCACTTGTGTCTCAGTGCCTGATAGGCCAGTGCTAGGCCCATGGCTGTTGTTTGTGGTTTTGAGTTCACTTGTGTCTCAGTGCCTGATAGGCCAGTGCTAGTTGCATGGCTGCAGTTTGTGGTTATGAGGTCACTTGTGCCTCAGTGCCTGATAGGCCAGTGCTAGTCATGTGGCTGCTGTTTGTGTTTGTGAGGTCACTTGTGGCTAAGTGCCTGATAGGCCAGTGCTAGGCCTATGGCTGCAGTTTGTGGTTGTGAGTTCACTTGTGTCTCAGTGCCTGATAGGCCAGTGCTAGGTGCATGGCTGCTGTTTGTGTTTGTGAGGTCACTTGTGTCTCAGTGCCTGATAGGCCAGTGCTGGTCATGTGGCTGCTGTTTGTGTTTGTGAGGTCACTTGTGGCTCAGTGCCTGATATGCCAGTGCTAGTTGCGTGGCTGCAGTTTGTGTTTGTGAGGTCACTTGTGTCTCAGTGCCTGATAGGCCAGTGCTAGTTGCATGGCTGCAGTTTGTGGTTGTGAGGTCACTTGTGTGTCAGTGCCTGATAGGCCAGTGCTAGGCCCATGGCTGCTGTTTGTGTTTGTGAGGTCACTTGTGTCTCAGTGCCTGATAGGCCAGTGCTAGTTGCATGGATGCAGTTTGTGTTTGTGAGGTCACTTGTGTCTCAGTGCCTGATAGGCCTGTGCTAGTTGCATGGCTGCTGTTTGTGTTTGTGAGGTCACTTGTGTCTCAGTGCCTGATAGGCCAGTGCTAGTTACATGGCTGCTGTTTGTGTTTGTGAGGTCACTTGTGTCTCAGTGCGTGATAGGCCAGTGCTAGGTGCATGGCTGCTGTTTGTGTTTGTGAGGTCACTTGTGTCTCAGTGCCTGATAGGCCAGTGCTGGTCATGTGGCTGCTGTTTGTGTTTGTGAGGTCACTTGTGGCTCAGTGCCTGATATGCCAGTGCTAGTTGCGTGGCTGCAGTTTGTGTTTGTGAGGTCACTTGTGTCTCAGTGCCTGATAGGCCAGTGCTAGTTGCATGGCTGCAGTTTGTGGTTGTGAGGTCACTTGTGTCTCAGTGCCTGATAGGCCAGTGCTAGGCCCATAGCAGATATTTTCAGTTGTGAGGTCACTTGTGTCTCAGTGCCTGATAGGTCAGTGCTAGTTGCATGGCTGCAGTTTGTGGTTGTGAGGTCACTTGTGTGTCAGTGCCTGATAGGCCAGTGCTAGGCCCATAGCAGATATTTTCAGTTGTGAGGTCACTTGTGTCTCAGTGCCTGATAGGCCAGTGCTAGTTGCATGGCTGCAGTTTGTGGTTGTGAGGTCACTTGTGTGTCAGTGCCTGATAGGCCAGTGCTAGGCCCATGGCTGCTGTTTGTGTTTGTGAGGTCACTTGTGTCTCAGTGCCTGATAGGCCAGTGCTAGTTGCATGGATGCTGTTTGTGTTTGTGAGGTCACTTGTGGCTCAGTGCCTGATAGGCCTGTGCTAGTTGCATGGCTGCTGTTTGTGTTTGTGAGGTCACTTGTGTCTCAGTGCCTGATAGGCCAGTGCTAGTTACATGGCTGCTGTTTGTGTTTGTGAGGTCACTTGTGTCTCAGTGCGTGATAGGCCAGTGCTAGTTGCATGGCTGCTGTTTGTGTTTGTGAGGTCACTTGTGTCTCAGTGCCTGATAGGCCAGTGCTGGTCATGTGGCTGCTGTTTGTGTTTGTGAGGTCACTTGTGGCTCAGTGCCTGATATGCCAGTGCTAGTTGCGTGGCTGCAGTTTGTGTTTGTGAGGTCACTTGTGTCTCAGTGCCTGATAGGCCAGTGCTAGTTGCATGGCTGCAGTTTGTGTTTGTGAGGTCACTTGTGTCTCAGTGCCTGATAGGCCAGTGCTAGGCCCATGGCTGTTGTTTGTGTTTTTGAGTTCACTTGTGTCTCAGTGCCTGATAGGCCAGTGCTAGTTGCATGGCTGCAGTTTGTGGTTATGAGGTCACTTGTGCCTCAGTGCCTGATAGGCCAGTGCTAGTTGCATGGCTGCTGTTTGTGTTTGTGAGGTCACTTGTGTGTCAGTGCCTGATAGGCCAGTGCTAGTTGCATGGCTGCAGTTTGTGTTTGTGAGGTCACTTGTGTGTCAGTGCCTGATAGGCCAGTGCTAGTTGCATGGCTGCAGTTTGTGTTTGTGAGGTCACTTGTGTGTCAGTGCCTGATAGGCCAGTGCTAGGCCCATGGCTGCAGTTTGTGTTTGTGAGGTCACTTGTGTGTCAGTGCCTGATAGGCCAGTGCTAGTTGCATGGCTGCAGTTTGTGTTTGTGAGGTCACTTGTGTGTCAGTGCCTGATAGGCCAGTGCTAGTTGCATGGCTGCAGTTTGTGTTTGTGAGGTCACTTGTGTGTCAGTGCCTGATAGGGCAGTGCTAGGCCCATGGCTGCAGTTTGTGTTTGTGAGGTCACTTGTGTGTCAGTGCCTGATAGGCCAGTGCTAGTTGCATGGCTGCAGTTTGTGTTTGTGATGTCACTTGTGTCTCAGTGCCTGATAGGGCAGTGCTAGGTGCATGGCTGCTGTTTGTGTTTGTGAGGTCACTTGTGTCTCAGTGCCTGATAGGCCAGTGCTAGTCATGTGGCTGCTGTTTGTGTTTGTGAGGTCACTTGTGGCTAAGTGCCTGATAGGCCAGTGCTAGGTGCATGGCTGCAGTTTGTGGTTGTGAGTTCACTTGTGTCTCAGTGCCTGATAGGCCAGTGCTAGGTGCATGGCTGCTGTTTGTGTTTGTGAGGTCACTTGTGTCTCAGTGCCTGATAGGCCAGTGCTGGTCATGTGGCTGCTGTTTGTGTTTGTGAGGTCACTTGTGGCTCAGTGCCTGATATGCCAGTGCTAGTTGCGTGGCTGCAGTTTGTGTTTGTGAGGTCACTTGTGTCTCAGTGCCTGATAGGCCAGTGCTAGTTGCATGGCTGCAGTTTGTGGTTGTGAGGTCACTTGTGTGTCAGTGCCTGATAGGCCAGTGCTAGTTGCATGGCTGCTGTTTGTGTTTGTGAGGTCACTTGTGTCTCAGTGCCTGATAGGCCAGTGCTAGTTGCATGGCTGCTGTTTGTGTTTGTGAGGTCACTTGTGGCTCAGTGCCTGATAGGCCTGTGCTAGTTGCATGGCTGCTGTTTGTGTTTGTGAGGTCACTTGTGTCTCAGTGCCTGATAGGCCAGTGCTAGTTACATGGCTGCTGTTTGTGTTTGTGAGGTCACTTGTGTCTCAGTGCGTGATAGGCCAGTGCTAGGTGCATGGCTGCTGTTTGTGTTTGTGAGGTCACTTGTGTCTCAGTGCCTGATAGGCCAGTGCTGGTCATGTGGCTGCTGTTTGTGTTTGTGAGGTCACTTGTGGCTCAGTGCCTGATATGCCAGTGCTAGTTGCGTGGCTGCAGTTTGTGTTTGTGAGGTCACTTGTGTCTCAGTGCCTGATAGGCCAGTGCTAGTTGCATGGCTGCAGTTTGTGTTTGTGAGGTCACTTGTGTCTCAGTGCCTGATAGGCCAGTGCTAGTTGCATGGCTGCAGTTTGTGTTTGTGAGGTCACTTGTGTGTCAGTGCCTGATAGGCCAGTGCTAGTTGCGTGGCTGCAGTTTGTGTTTGTGAGGTCACTTGTGTCTCAGTGCCTGATAGGCCAGTGCTAGTTGCATGGCTGCAGTTTGTGTTTGTGAGGTCACTTGTGTCTCAGTGCCTGATAGGCCAGTGCTAGTTGCATGGCTGCAGTTTGTGTTTGTGAGGTCACTTGTGTGTCAGTGCCTGATAGGCCAGTGCTAGTTGCATGGCTGCAGTTTGTGTTTGTGAGGTCACTTGTGTGTCAGTGCCTGATAGGGCAGTGCTAGGCCCATGGCTGCAGTTTGTGTTTGTGAGGTCACTTGTGTCTCAGTGCCTGATAGGCCAGTGCTAGGTGCATGGCTGCAGTTTGTGTTTGTGAGGTCACTTGTGTCTCAGTGCCTGATAGGCCAGTGCTGGTCATGTGGCTGCTGTTTGTGTTTGTGAGGTCACTTGTGGCTCAGTGCCTGATATGCCAGTGCTAGTTGCGTGGCTGCAGTTTGTGTTTGTGAGGTCACTTGTGTCTCAGTGCCTGATAGGCCAGTGCTAGTTGCATGGCTGCAGTTTGTGGTTGTGAGGTCACTTGTGTCTCAGTGCCTGATAGGCCAGTGCTAGGCCCATGGCTGTTGTTTGTGGTTTTGAGTTCACTTGTGTCTCAGTGCCTGATAGGCCAGTGCTAGTTGCATGGCTGCAGTTTGTGGTTATGAGGTCACTTGTGCCTCAGTGCCTGATAGGCCAGTGCTAGTTGCATGGCTGCTGTTTTCAGTTGTGAGGTCACTTGTGTGTCAGTGCCTGATAGGCCAGTGCTAGTTGCATGGCTGCAGTTTGTGTTTGTGAGGTCACTTGTGTGTCAGTGCCTGATAGGCCAGTGCTAGGCCCATGGCTGCAGTTTGTGTTTGTGAGGTCACTTGTGTGTCAGTGCCTGATAGGCCAGTGCTAGTTGCATGGCTGCAGTTTGGGTTTGTGATGTCACTTGTGTCTCAGTGCCTGATAGGCCAGTGCTAGTTGCATGGCTGCTGTTTGTGTTTGTGAGGTCACTTGTGTCTCAGTGCCTGATAGGCCAGTGCTAGGCCCATGGCTGCTGTTTGTGTTTGTGAGGTCACTTGTGTCTCAGTGCCTGATAGGCCAGTGCTAGTTGCATGGCTGCTGTTTGTGTTTGTGAGGTCACTTGTGTGTCAGTGCCTGATAGGCCAGTGCTAGTTGCATGGCTGCAGTTTGTGGTTGTGAGGTCACTTGTGTCTCAGTGCATGATAGGCCAGTGCTAGGCCCATAGCAGATATTTTCAGTTGTGAGGTCACTTGTGTCTCAGTGCCTGATAGGTCAGTGCTAGTTGCATGGCTGCAGTTTGTGGTTGTGAGGTCACTTGTGTGTCAGTGCCTGATAGGCCAGTGCTAGGCCCATGGCTGCAGTTTGTGGTTGTGAGTTCACTTGTGTCTCAGTGCGTGATAGGCCAGTGCTAGTTGCATGGCTGCTGTTTGTGTTTGTGAGGTCACTTGTGTCTCAGTGCCTGATAGGCCTGTGCTAGTTGCATGGCTGCTGTTTGTGTTTGTGAGGTCACTTGTGTCTCAGTGCGTGATAGGCCAGTGCTGGTAATGTGGCAGCTGTTTTTGGTTGTGAGCTCACTTGTGTCTCAGTGCGTGATAGGCCAGTGCTAGGCCCATGGCTGCTGTTTGTGGTTGTGATGTCACTTGTGTGTCAGTGCCTGATAGGCCAGTGCTAGTTGCATGGCTGCTGTTTTCAGTTGTGAGGTCACTTGTGTGTCAGTGCCTGATAGGGCAGTGCTAGGCCATGGCTGCAGTTTGTGTTTGTGAGGTCACTTGTGGCTCAGTGCCTGATAGGCCTGTGCTAGTTGCATGGCTGCTGTTTGTGTTTGTGAGGTCACTTGTGTCTCAGTGCCTGATAGGCCAGTGCTAGTTACATGGCTGCTGTTTGTGTTTGTGAGGTCACTTGTGTCTCAGTGCGTGATAGGCCAGTGCTAGGTGCATGGCTGCTGTTTGTGTTTGTGAGGTCACTTGTGTCTCAGTGCGTGATAGGCCAGTGCTGGTCATGTGGCTGCTGTTTGTGTTTGTGAGGTCACTTGTGGCTCAGTGCCTGATATGCCAGTGCTAGTTGCGTGGCTGCAGTTTGTGTTTGTGAGGTCACTTGTGTCTCAGTGCCTGATAGGCCAGTGCTAGTTGCATGGCTGCAGTTTGTGGTTGTGAGGTCACTTGTGTCTCAGTGCCTGATAGGCCAGTGCTAGGCCCATAGCAGATATTTTCAGTTGTGAGGTCACTTGTGTCTCAGTGCCTGATAGGTCAGTGCTAGTTGCATGGCTGCAGTTTGTGGTTGTGAGGTCACTTGTGTGTCAGTGCCTGATAGGCCAGTGCTAGGCCCATAGCAGATATTTTCAGTTGTGAGGTCACTTGTGTCTCAGTGCCTGATAGGCCAGTGCTAGTTGCATGGCTGCAGTTTGTGGTTGTGAGGTCACTTGTGTGTCAGTGCCTGATAGGCCAGTGCTAGGCCCATGGCTGCTGTTTGTGTTTGTGAGGTCACTTGTGTCTCAGTGCCTGATAGGCCAGTGCTAGTTGCATGGCTGCTGTTTGTGTTTGTGAGGTCACTTGTGGCTCAGTGCCTGATAGGCCTGTGCTAGTTGCATGGCTGCTGTTTGTGTTTGTGAGGTCACTTGTGTCTCAGTGCCTGATAGGCCAGTGCTAGTTACATGGCTGCTGTTTGTGTTTGTGAGGTCACTTGTGTCTCAGTGCGTGATAGGCCAGTGCTAGGTGCATGGCTGCTGTTTGTGTTTGTGAGGTCACTTGTGTCTCAGTGCGTGATAGGCCAGTGCTGGTCATGTGGCTGCTGTTTGTGTTTGTGAGGTCACTTGTGGCTCAGTGCCTGATATGCCAGTGCTAGTTGCGTGGCTGCAGTTTGTGTTTGTGAGGTCACTTGTGTCTCAGTGCCTGATAGGCCAGTGCTAGTTGCATGGCTGCAGTTTGTGTTTGTGAGGTCACTTGTGTCTCAGTGCCTGATAGGCCAGTGCTAGTTGCATGGCTGCAGTTTGTGTTTGTGAGGTCACTTGTGCCTCAGTGCCTGATAGGCCAGTGCTAGTTGCATGGCTGCTGTTTGTGTTTGTGAGGTCACTTGTGTGTCAGTGCCTGATAGGCCAGTGCTAGTTGCATGGCTGCAGTTTGTGTTTGTGAGGTCACTTGTGTGTCAGTGCCTGATAGGGCAGTGCTAGGCCCATGGCTGCAGTTTGTGTTTGTGAGGTCACTTGTGTGTCAGTGCCTGATAGGCCAGTGCTAGTTGCATGGCTGCAGTTTGTGGTTGTGATGTCACTTGTGTCTCAGTGCCTGATAGGGCAGTGCTAGGTGCATGGCTGCTGTTTGTGTTTGTGAGGTCACTTGTGTCTCAGTGCCTGATAGGCCAGTGCTAGTCATGTGGCTGCTGTTTGTGTTTGTGAGGTCACTTGTGGCTAAGTGCCTGATAGGCCAGTGCTAGGTGCATGGCTGCAGTTTGTGGTTGTGAGTTCACTTGTGTCTCAGTGCCTGATAGGCCAGTGCTAGGTGCATGGCTGCTGTTTGTGTTTGTGAGGTCACTTGTGTCTCAGTGCCTGATAGGCCAGTGCTGGTCATGTGGCTGCTGTTTGTGTTTGTGAGGTCACTTGTGGCTCAGTGCCTGATATGCCAGTGCTAGTTGCGTGGCTGCAGTTTGTGTTTGTGAGGTCACTTGTGTCTCAGTGCCTGATAGGCCAGTGCTAGTTGCATGGCTGCAGTTTGTGGTTGTGAGGTCACTTGTGTGTCAGTGCCTGATAGGCCAGTGCTAGGCCCATGGCTGCTGTTTGTGTTTGTGAGGTCACTTGTGTCTCAGTGCCTGATAGGCCAGTGCTAGTTGCATGGCTGCTGTTTGTGTTTGTGAGGTCACTTGTGGCTCAGTGCCTGATAGGCCTGTGCTAGTTGCATGGCTGCTGTTTGTGTTTGTGAGGTCACTTGTGTCTCAGTGCCTGATAGGCCAGTGCTAGTTACATGGCTGCTGTTTGTGTTTGTGAGGTCACTTGTGTCTCAGTGCGTGATAGGCCAGTGCTAGGTGCATGGCTGCTGTTTGTGTTTGTGAGGTCACTTGTGTCTCAGTGCCTGATAGGCCAGTGCTGGTCATGTGGCTGCTGTTTGTGTTTGTGAGGTCACTTGTGGCTCAGTGCCTGATAGGACAGTGCTAGTTGCGTGGCTGCAGTTTGTGTTTGTGAGGTCACTTGTGTCTCAGTGCCTGATAGGCCAGTGCTAGTTGCATGGCTGCAGTTTGTGTTTGTGAGGTCACTTGTGTCTCAGTGCCTGATAGGCCAGTGCTAGGCCCATGGCTGCAGTTTGTGTTTGTGAGGTCACTTGTGTGTCAGTGCCTGATAGGCCAGTGCTAGTTGCATGGCTGCAGTTTGTGTTTGTGATGTCACTTGTGTCTCAGTGCCTGATAGGCCAGTGCTAGTTGCATGGCTGCTGTTTGTGTTTGTGAGGTCACTTGTGGCTCAGTGCCTGATAGGCCAGTGCTAGGCCCATGGCTGCTGTTTGTGTTTGTGAGGTCACTTGTGTCTCAGTGCCTGATAGGCCAGTGCTAGTTGCATGGCTGCTGTTTGTGTTTGTGAGGTCACTTGTGTGTCAGTGCCTGATAGGCCAGTGCTAGTTGCATGGCTGCAGTTTGTGGTTGTGAGGTCACTTGTGTCTCAGTGCCTGATAGGCCAGTGCTAGGCCCATAGCAGATATTTTCAGTTGTGAGGTCACTTGTGTCTCAGTGCCTGATAGGCCAGTGCTAGTTGCATGGCTGCAGTTTGTGTTTGTGATGTCACTTGTGTGTCAGTGCCTGATAGGCCAGTGCTAGGCCCATGGCTGCTGTTTGTGGTTGTGAGGTCACTTGTGTCTCAGTGCGTGATAGGCCAGTGCTAGTTGCATGGCTGCTGTTTGTGTTTGTGAGGTCACTTGTGTCTCAGTGCCTGATAGGCCTGTGCTAGTTGCATGGCTGCTGTTTGTGTTTGTGAGGTCACTTGTGTGTCAGTGCCTGATAGGCCAGTGCTAGTTGCATGGCTGCAGTTTGTGGTTGTGAGGTCACTTGTGTCTCAGTGCCTGATAGGCCAGTGCTAGGCCCATAGCAGATATTTTCAGTTGTGAGGTCACTTGTGTCTCAGTGCCTGATAGGCCAGTGCTAGTTGCATGGCTGCAGTTTGTGGTTGTGAGGTCACTTGTGTGTCAGTGCCTGATAGGCCAGTGCTAGGCCCATGGCTGCTGTTTGTGTTTGTGAGGTCACTTGTGGCTCAGTGCCTGATAGGCCAGTGCTAGTTGCATGGATGCTGTTTGTGTTTGTGAGGTCACTTGTGGCTCAGTGCCTGATAGGCCTGTGCTAGTTGCATGGCTGCTGTTTGTGTTTGTGAGGTCACTTGTGTCTCAGTGCCTGATAGGCCAGTGCTAGTTACATGGCTGCTGTTTGTGTTTGTGAGGTCACTTGTGTCTCAGTGCGTGATAGGCCAGTGCTAGGTGCATGGCTGCTGTTTGTGTTTGTGAGGTCACTTGTGTCTCAGTGCCTGATAGGCCAGTGCTGGTCATGTGGCAGCTGTTTTTGGTTGTGAGCTCACTTGTGTCTCAGTGCGTGATAGGCCAGTGCTAGGCCCATGGCTGCTGTTTGTGGTTGTGATGTCACTTGTGTGTCAGTGCCTGATAGGCCAGTGCTAGTTGCATGGCTGCTCTTTTCAGTTGTGAGGTCACTTGTGTGTCAGTGCCTGATAGGGCAGTGCTAGGCCATGGCTGCAGTTTGTGTTTGTGAGGTCACTTGTGTCTCAGTGCCTGATAGGGCAGTGCTAGGTGCATGGCTGCTGTTTGTGTTTGTGAGGTCACTTGTGTCTCAGTGCCTGATAGGCCAGTGCTAGTCATGTGGCTGCTGTTTGTGTTTGTGAGGTCACTTGTGGCTAAGTGCCTGATAGGCCAGTGCTAGGCCTATGGCTGCAGTTTGTGTTTGTGAGTTCACTTGTGTCTCAGTGCCTGATAGGCCAGTGCTAGGTGCATGGCTGCTGTTTGTGTTTGTGAGGTCACTTGTGTCTCAGTGCCTGATAGGCCAGTGCTGGTCATGTGGCTGCTGTTTGTGTTTGTGAGGTCACTTGTGGCTCAGTGCCTGATATGCCAGTGCTAGTTGCGTGGCTGCAGTTTGTGTTTGTGAGGTCACTTGTGTGTCAGTGCCTGATAGGCCAGTGCTAGTTGCATGGCTGCAGTTTGTGGTTGTGAGGTCACTTGTGTGTCAGTGCCTGATAGGCCAGTGCTAGGCCCATGGCTGCTGTTTGTGGTTGTGAGGTCACTTGTGTCTCAGTGCCTGATAGGCCAGTGCTAGTTGCATGGCTGCAGTTTGTGTTTGTGAGGTCACTTGTGTGTCAGTGCCTGATAGGCCAGTGCTAGTTGCATGGCTGCAGTTTGTGTTTGTGAGGTCACTTGTGTGTCAGTGCCTGATAGGCCAGTGCTAGGCCCATGGCTGCAGTTTGTGTTTGTGAGGTCACTTGTGTGTCAGTGCCTGATAGGCCAGTGCTAGTTGCATGGCTGCAGTTTGTGTTTGTGATGTCACTTGTGTCTCAGTGCCTGATAGGCCAGTGCTAGTTGCATGGCTGCTGTTTGTGTTTGTGAGGTCACTTGTGGCTCAGTGCCTGATAGGCCAGTGCTAGGCCCATGGCTGCTGTTTGTGTTTGTGAGGTCACTTGTGGCTAAGTGCCTGATAGGCCAGTGCTAGTCATGTGGCTGCTGTTTGTGTTTGTGAGGTCACTTGTGGCTAAGTGCCTGATAGGCCAGTGCTAGGCCTATGGCTGCAGTTTGTGGTTGTGAGTTCACTTGTGTCTCAGTGCCTGATATGCCAGTGCTAGTTGCATGGCTGCAGTTTGTGATTATGAGGTCACTTGTGCCTCAGTGCCTGATAGGCCAGTGCTAGTTGCATGGCTGCTGTTTGTGTTTGTGAGGTCACTTGTGTCTCAGTGCCTGATAGGCCAGTGCTAGTTGCATGGCTGCAGTTTGTGTTTGTGAGGTCACTTGTGTCTCAGTGCCTGATAGGCCAGTGCTAGGCCCATAGCAGATATTTTCATTTGTGAGGTCACTTGTGTCTCAGTGCCTGATAGGCCAGTGCTAGTTGCATGGCTGCAGTTTGTGGTTGTGAGGTCACTTGTGTGTCAGTGCCTGATAGGCCAGTGCTAGTTGCATGGCTGCAGTTTGTGTTTGTGATGTCACTTGTGTGTCAGTGCCTGATAGGCCAGTGCTAGTTGCATGGATGCTGTTTGTGTTTGTGAGGTCACTTGTGGCTCAGTGCCTGATAGGCCTGTGCTAGTTGCATGGCTGCTGTTTGTGTTTGTGAGGTCACTTGTGTCTCAGTGCCTGATAGGCCAGTGCTAGTTACATGGCTGCTGTTTGTGTTTGTGAGGTCACTTGTGTCTCAGTGCGTGATAGGCCAGTGCTAGGTGCATGGCTGCTGTTTGTGTTTGTGAGGTCACTTGTGTCTCAGTGCCTGATAGGCCAGTGCTGGTCATGTGGCTGCTGTTTGTGTTTGTGAGGTCACTTGTGGCTCAGTGCCTGATATGCCAGTGCTAGTTGCGTGGCTGCAGTTTGTGTTTGTGAGGTCACTTGTGTGTCAGTGCCTGATAGGCCAGTGCTAGTTGCATGGCTGCAGTTTGTGTTTGTGAGGTCACTTGTGTCTCAGTGCCTGATAGGCCAGTGCTAGGCCCATGGCTGTTGTTTGTGGTTTTGAGTTCACTTGTGTCTCAGTGCCTGATAGGCCAGTGCTAGTTGCATGGCTGCAGTTTGTGGTTATGAGGTCACTTGTGCCTCAGTGCCTGATAGGCCAGTGCTAGTTGCATGGCTGCTGTTTGTGTTTGTGAGGTCACTTGTGTGTCAGTGCCTGATAGGCCAGTGCTAGTTGCATGGCTGCAGTTTGTGTTTGTGAGGTCACTTGTGTGTCAGTGCCTGATAGGACAGTGCTAGTTGCATGGCTGCAGTTTGTGTTTGTGAGGTCACTTGTGTGTCAGTGCCTGATAGGCCAGTGCTAGGCCCATGGCTGCAGTTTGTGTTTGTGAGGTCACTTGTGTGTCAGTGCCTGATAGACCAGTGCTAGTTGCATGGCTGCAGTTTGTGTTTGTGAGGTCACTTGTGTGTCAGTGCCTGATAGGCCAGTGCTAGTTGCATGGCTGCAGTTTGTGTTTGTGAGGTCACTTGTGTGTCAGTGCCTGATAGGCCAGTGCTAGTTGCATGGCTGCAGTTTGTGGTTGTGAGGTCACTTGTGTGTCAGTGCCTGATAGGCCAGTGCTAGGCCCATAGCAGATATTTTCAGTTGTGAGGTCACTTGTGTCTCAGTGCCTGATAGGTCAGTGCTAGTTGCATGGCTGCAGTTTGTGGTTGTGAGGTCACTTGTGTGTCAGTGCCTGATAGGCCAGTGCTAGGCCCATAGCAGATATTTTCAGTTGTGAGGTCACTTGTGTCTCAGTGCCTGATAGGCCAGTGCTAGTTGCATGGCTGCAGTTTGTGTTTGTGATGTCACTTGTGTGTCAGTGCCTGATAGGCCAGTGCTAGGCCCATGGCTGCTGTTTGTGGTTGTGAGGTCACTTGTGTCTCAGTGCGTGATAGGCCAGTGCTAGTTGCATGGCTGCTGTTTGTGTTTGTGAGGTCACTTGTGTCTCAGTGCCTGATAGGCCTGTGCTAGTTGCATGGCTGCTGTTTGTGTTTGTGAGGTCACTTGTGTCTCAGTGCGTGATAGGCCAGTGCTGGTAATGTGGCAGCTGTTTTTGGTTGTGAGCTCACTTGTGTCTCAGTGCGTGATAGGCCAGTGCTAGGCCCATGGCTGCTGTTTGTGGTTGTGATGTCACTTGTGTGTCAGTGCCTGATAGGCCAGTGCTAGTTGCATGGCTGCTGTTTTCAGTTGTGAGGTCACTTGTGTGTCAGTGCCTGATAGGGCAGTGCTAGGCCATGGCTGCAGTTTGTGTTTGTGAGGTCACTTGTGTCTCAGTGCCTGATAGGGCAGTGCTAGGTGCATGGCTGCTGTTTGTGTTTGTGAGGTCACTTGTGTCTCAGTGCCTGATAGGCCAGTGCTAGTCATGTGGCTGCTGTTTGTGTTTGTGAGGTCACTTGTGGCTAAGTGCCTGATAGGCCAGTGCTAGGCCTATGGCTGCAGTTTGTGGTTGTGAGTTCACTTGTGTCTCAGTGCCTGATAGGCCAGTGCTAGGTGCATGGCTGCTGTTTGTGGTTGTGAGGTCACTTGTGTGTCAGTGCCTGATAGGCCAGTGCTAGGCCCATGGCTGCTGTTTGTGTTTGTGAGGTCACTTGTGTCTCAGTGCCTGATAGGCCAGTGCTAGTTGCATGGATGCTGTTTGTGTTTGTGAGGTCACTTGTGGCTCAGTGCCTGATAGGCCTGTGCTAGTTGCATGGCTGCTGTTTGTGTTTGTGAGGTCACTTGTGTCTCAGTGCCTGATAGGCCAGTGCTAGTTACATGGCTGCTGTTTGTGTTTGTGAGGTCACTTGTGTCTCAGTGCGTGATAGGCCAGTGCTAGGTGCATGGCTGCTGTTTGTGTTTGTGAGGTCACTTGTGTCTCAGTGCGTGATAGGCCAGTGCTGGTCATGTGGCTGCTGTTTGTGTTTGTGAGGTCACTTGTGGCTCAGTGCCTGATATGCCAGTGCTAGTTGCGTGGCTGCAGTTTGTGTTTGTGAGGTCACTTGTGTCTCAGTGCCTGATAGGCCAGTGCTAGTTGCATGGCTGCAGTTTGTGGTTGTGAGGTCACTTGTGTCTCAGTGCCTGATAGGCCAGTGCTAGGCCCATAGCAGATATTTTCAGTTGTGAGGTCACTTGTGTCTCAGTGCCTGATAGGTCAGTGCTAGTTGCATGGCTGCAGTTTGTGGTTGTGAGGTCACTTGTGTGTCAGTGCCTGATAGGCCAGTGCTAGGCCCATAGCAGATATTTTCAGTTGTGAGGTCACTTGTGTCTCAGTGCCTGATAGGCCAGTGCTAGTTGCATGGCTGCAGTTTGTGGTTGTGAGGTCACTTGTGTGTCAGTGCCTGATAGGCCAGTGCTAGGCCCATGGCTGCTGTTTGTGTTTGTGAGGTCACTTGTGTCTCAGTGCCTGATAGGCCAGTGCTAGTTGCATGGCTGCTGTTTGTGTTTGTGAGGTCACTTGTGGCTCAGTGCCTGATAGGCCTGTGCTAGTTGCATGGCTGCTGTTTGTGTTTGTGAGGTCACTTGTGTCTCAGTGCCTGATAGGCCAGTGCTAGTTACATGGCTGCTGTTTGTGTTTGTGAGGTCACTTGTGTCTCAGTGCGTGATAGGCCAGTGCTAGGTGCATGGCTGCTGTTTGTGTTTGTGAGGTCACTTGTGTCTCAGTGCGTGATAGGCCAGTGCTGGTCATGTGGCTGCTGTTTGTGTTTGTGAGGTCACTTGTGTCTCAGTGCCTGATATGCCAGTGCTAGTTGCGTGGCTGCAGTTTGTGTTTGTGAGGTCACTTGTGTCTCAGTGCCTGATAGGCCAGTGCTAGTTGCATGGCTGCAGTTTGTGGTTATGAGGTCACTTGTGCCTCAGTGCCTGATAGGCCAGTGCTAGTTGCATGGCTGCTGTTTGTGTTTGTGAGGTCACTTGTGTGTCAGTGCCTGATAGGCCAGTGCTAGTTGCATGGCTGCAGTTTGTGTTTGTGAGGTCACTTGTGTGTCAGTGCCTGATAGGGCAGTGCTAGGCCCATGGCTGCAGTTTGTGTTTGTGAGGTCACTTGTGTGTCAGTGCCTGATAGGCCAGTGCTAGTTGCATGGCTGCAGTTTGTGGTTGTGATGTCACTTGTGTCTCAGTGCCTGATAGGGCAGTGCTAGGTGCATGGCTGCTGTTTGTGTTTGTGAGGTCACTTGTGTCTCAGTGCCTGATAGGCCAGTGCTAGTCATGTGGCTGCTGTTTGTGTTTGTGAGGTCACTTGTGGCTAAGTGCCTGATAGGCCAGTGCTAGGTGCATGGCTGCAGTTTGTGGTTGTGAGTTCACTTGTGTCTCAGTGCCTGATAGGCCAGTGCTAGGTGCATGGCTGCTGTTTGTGTTTGTGAGGTCACTTGTGTCTCAG
Organism: Apteryx mantelli; assembly: GCF_036417845.1. Classification (NCBI taxonomy): domain Eukaryota; kingdom Metazoa; phylum Chordata; class Aves; order Apterygiformes; family Apterygidae; genus Apteryx; species Apteryx mantelli. Next base: position 7,243,713 of record NC_089997.1, read on the forward strand.
TGCCTGATAGGCCAGTGCTGGTCATGTGGCTGCTGTTTGTGTTTGTGAGGTCACTTGTGGCTCAGTGCCTGATATGCCAGTGCTAGTTGCGTGGCTGCAGTTTGTGTTTGTGAGGTCACTTGTGTCTCAGTGCCTGATAGGCCAGTGCTAGTTGCATGGCTGCAGTTTGTGGTTGTGAGGTCACTTGTGTGTCAGTGCCTGATAGGCCAGTGCTAGGCCCATGGCTGCTGTTTGTGTTTGTGAGGTCACTTGTGTCTCAGTGCCTGATAGGCCAGTGCTAGTTGCATGGCTGCTGTTTGTGTTTGTGAGGTCACTTGTGGCTCAGTGCCTGATAGGCCTGTGCTAGTTGCATGGCTGCTGTTTGTGTTTGTGAGGTCACTTGTGTCTCAGTGCCTGATAGGCCAGTGCTAGTTACATGGCTGCTGTTTGTGTTTGTGAGGTCACTTGTGTCTCAGTGCGTGATAGGCCAGTGCTAGGTGCATGGCTGCTGTTTGTGTTTGTGAGGTCACTTGTGTCTCAGTGCCTGATAGGCCAGTGCTGGTCATGTGGCTGCTGTTTGTGTTTGTGAGGTCACTTGTGGCTCAGTGCCTGATATGCCAGTGCTAGTTGCGTGGCTGCAGTTTGTGTTTGTGAGGTCACTTGTGTCTCAGTGCCTGATAGGCCAGTGCTAGTTGCATGGCTGCAGTTTGTGTTTGTGAGGTCACTTGTGTCTCAGTGCCTGATAGGCCAGTGCTAGGCCCATGGCTGCAGTTTGTGTTTGTGAGGTCACTTGTGTGTCAGTGCCTGATAGGCCAGTGCTAGTTGCATGGCTGCAGTTTGTGTTTGTGATGTCACTTGTGTCTCAGTGCCTGATAGGCCAGTGCTAGTTGCATGGCTGCTGTTTGTGTTTGTGAGGTCACTTGTGGCTCAGTGCCTGATAGGCCAGTGCTAGGCCCATGGCTGCTGTTTGTGGTTGTGAGGTCACTTGTGTCTCAGTGCGTGATAGGCCAGTGCTAGTTGCATGGCTGCTGTTTGTGTTTGTGAGGTCACTTGTGTCTCAGTGCCTGATAGGCCTGTGCTAGTTGCATGGCTGCTGTTTGTGTTTGTGAGGTCACTTGTGTGTCAGTGCCTGATAGGCCAGTGCTAGTTGCATGGCTGCAGTTTGTGGTTGTGAGGTCACTTGTGTCTCAGTGCCTGATAGGCCAGTGCTAGGCCCATAGCAGATATTTTCAGTTGTGAGGTCACTTGTGTCTCAGTGCCTGATAGGCCAGTGCTAGTTGCATGGCTGCAGTTTGTGGTTGTGAGGTCACTTGTGTGTCAGTGCCTGATAGGCCAGTGCTAGGCCCATGGCTGCTGTTTGTGTTTGTGAGGTCACTTGTGGCTCAGTGCCTGATAGGCCAGTGCTAGTTGCATGGATGCTGTTTGTGTTTGTGAGGTCACTTGTGGCTCAGTGCCTGATAGGCCTGTGCTAGTTGCATGGCTGCTGTTTGTGTTTGTGAGGTCACTTGTGTCTCAGTGCCTGATATGCCAGTGCTAGTTACATGGCTGCTGTTTGTGTTTGTGAGGTCACTTGTGTCTCAGTGCGTGATAGGCCAGTGCTAGGTGCATGGCTGCTGTTTGTGTTTGTGAGGTCACTTGTGTCTCAGTGCCTGATAGGCCAGTGCTGGTCATGTGGCTGCTGTTTGTGTTTGTGAGGTCACTTGTGGCTCAGTGCCTGATATGCCAGTGCTAGTTGCGTGGCTGCAGTTTGTGTTTGTGAGGTCACTTGTGTGTCAGTGCCTGATAGGCCAGTGCTAGTTGCATGGCTGCAGTTTGTGTTTGTGAGGTCACTTGTGTCTCAGTGCCTGATAGGCCAGTGCTAGGCCCATGGCTGTTGTTTGTGGTTTTGAGTTCACTTGTGTCTCAGTGCCTGATAGGCCAGTGCTAGTTGCATGGCTGCAGTTTGTGGTTATGAGGTCACTTGTGCCTCAGTGCCTGATAGGCCAGTGCTAGTCATGTGGCTGCTGTTTGTGTTTGTGAGGTCACTTGTGGCTAAGTGCCTGATAGGCCAGTGCTAGGCCTATGGCTGCAGTTTGTGGTTGTGAGTTCACTTGTGTCTCAGTGCCTGATAGGCCAGTGCTAGGTGCATGGCTGCTGTTTGTGTTTGTGAGGTCACTTGTGTCTCAGTGCCTGATAGGCCAGTGCTGGTCATGTGGCTGCTGTTTGTGTTTGTGAGGTCACTTGTGGCTCAGTGCCTGATATGCCAGTGCTAGTTGCGTGGCTGCAGTTTGTGTTTGTGAGGTCACTTGTGTGTCAGTGCCTGATAGGCCAGTGCTAGTTGCATGGCTGCAGTTTGTGGTTGTGAGGTCACTTGTGTGTCAGTGCCTGATAGGCCAGTGCTAGGCCCATGGCTGCTGTTTGTGTTTGTGAGGTCACTTGTGTCTCAGTGCCTGATAGGCCAGTGCTAGTTGCATGGATGCAGTTTGTGTTTGTGAGGTCACTTGTGTCTCAGTGCCTGATAGGCCTGTGCTAGTTGCATGGCTGCTGTTTGTGTTTGTGAGGTCACTTGTGTCTCAGTGCCTGATAGGCCAGTGCTAGTTACATGGCTGCTGTTTGTGTTTGTGAGGTCACTTGTGTCTCAGTGCGTGATAGGCCAGTGCTAGGTGCATGGCTGCTGTTTGTGTTTGTGAGGTCACTTGTGTCTCAGTGCGTGATAGGCCAGTGCTGGTCATGTGGCTGCTGTTTGTGTTTGTGAGGTCACTTGTGGCTCAGTGCCTGATATGCCAGTGCTAGTTGCGTGGCTGCAGTTTGTGTTTGTGAGGTCACTTGTGTCTCAGTGCCTGATAGGCCAGTGCTAGTTGCATGGCTGCAGTTTGTGTTTGTGAGGTCACTTGTGTCTCAGTGCCTGATAGGCCAGTGCTAGGCCCATAGCAGATATTTTCAGTTGTGAGGTCACTTGTGTCTCAGTGCCTGATAGGTCAGTGCTAGTTGCATGGCTGCAGTTTGTGGTTGTGAGGTCACTTGTGTGTCAGTGCCTGATAGGCCAGTGCTAGGCCCATAGCAGATATTTTCAGTTGTGAGGTCACTTGTGTCTCAGTGCCTGATAGGCCAGTGCTAGTTGCATGGCTGCAGTTTGTGGTTGTGAGGTCACTTGTGTGTCAGTGCCTGATAGGCCAGTGCTAGGCCCATGGCTGCTGTTTGTGTTTGTGAGGTCACTTGTGTCTCAGTGCCTGATAGGCCAGTGCTAGTTGCATGGATGCTGTTTGTGTTTGTGAGGTCACTTGTGGCTCAGTGCCTGATAGGCCTGTGCTAGTTGCATGGCTGCTGTTTGTGTTTGTGAGGTCACTTGTGTCTCAGTGCCTGATAGGCCAGTGCTAGTTACATGGCTGCTGTTTGTGTTTGTGAGGTCACTTGTGTCTCAGTGCGTGATAGGCCAGTGCTAGGTGCATGGCTGCTGTTTGTGTTTGTGAGGTCACTTGTGTCTCAGTGCCTGATAGGCCAGTGCTGGTCATGTGGCTGCTGTTTGTGTTTGTGAGGTCACTTGTGGCTCAGTGCCTGATATGCCAGTGCTAGTTGCGTGGCTGCAGTTTGTGTTTGTGAGGTCACTTGTGTCTCAGTGCCTGATAGGCCAGTGCTAGTTGCATGGCTGCAGTTTGTGTTTGTGAGGTCACTTGTGTCTCAGTGCCTGATAGGCCAGTGCTAGGCCCATGGCTGTTGTTTGTGGTTTTGAGTTCACTTGTGTCTCAGTGCCTGATAGGCCAGTGCTAGTTGCATGGCTGCAGTTTGTGGTTATGAGGTCACTTGTGCCTCAGTGCCTGATAGGCCAGTGCTAGTTGCATGGCTGCTGTTTGTGTTTGTGAGGTCACTTGTGTGTCAGTGCCTGATAGGCCAGTGCTAGTTGCATGGCTGCAGTTTGTGTTTGTGAGGTCACTTGTGTGTCAGTGCCTGATAGGCCAGTGCTAGTTGCATGGCTGCAGTTTGTGTTTGTGAGGTCACTTGTGTGTCAGTGCCTGATAGGGCAGTGCTAGGCCCATGGCTGCAGTTTGTGTTTGTGAGGTCACTTGTGTGTCAGTGCCTGATAGGCCAGTGCTAGTTGCATGGCTGCAGTTTGTGTTTGTGAGGTCACTTGTGTGTCAGTGCCTGATAGGCCAGTGCTAGTTGCATGGCTGCAGTTTGTGTTTGTGAGGTCACTTGTGTGTCAGTGCCTGATAGGGCAGTGCTAGGCCCATGGCTGCAGTTTGTGTTTGTGAGGTCACTTGTGTGTCAGTGCCTGATAGGCCAGTGCTAGTTGCATGGCTGCAGTTTGTGTTTGTGATGTCACTTGTGTCTCAGTGCCTGATAGGGCAGTGCTAGGTGCATGGCTGCTGTTTGTGTTTGTGAGGTCACTTGTGTCTCAGTGCCTGATAGGCCAGTGCTAGTCATGTGGCTGCTGTTTGTGTTTGTGAGGTCACTTGTGGCTAAGTGCCTGATAGGCCAGTGCTAGGTGCATGGCTGCAGTTTGTGGTTGTGAGTTCACTTGTGTCTCAGTGCCTGATAGGCCAGTGCTAGGTGCATGGCTGCTGTTTGTGTTTGTGAGGTCACTTGTGTCTCAGTGCCTGATAGGCCAGTGCTGGTCATGTGGCTGCTGTTTGTGTTTGTGAGGTCACTTGTGGCTCAGTGCCTGATATGCCAGTGCTAGTTGCGTGGCTGCAGTTTGTGTTTGTGAGGTCACTTGTGTCTCAGTGCCTGATAGGCCAGTGCTAGTTGCATGGCTGCAGTTTGTGGTTGTGAGGTCACTTGTGTGTCAGTGCCTGATAGGCCAGTGCTAGTTGCATGGCTGCTGTTTGTGTTTGTGAGGTCACTTGTGTCTCAGTGCCTGATAGGCCAGTGCTAGTTGCATGGCTGCTGTTTGTGTTTGTGAGGTCACTTGTGGCTCAGTGCCTGATAGGCCTGTGCTAGTTGCATGGCTGCTGTTTGTGTTTGTGAGGTCACTTGTGTCTCAGTGCCTGATAGGCCAGTGCTAGTTACATGGCTGCTGTTTGTGTTTGTGAGGTCACTTGTGTCTCAGTGCGTGATAGGCCAGTGCTAGGTGCATGGCTGCTGTTTGTGTTTGTGAGGTCACTTGTGTCTCAGTGCCTGATAGGCCAGTGCTGGTCATGTGGCTGCTGTTTGTGTTTGTGAGGTCACTTGTGGCTCAGTGCCTGATATGCCAGTGCTAGTTGCGTGGCTGCAGTTTGTGTTTGTGAGGTCACTTGTGTCTCAGTGCCTGATAGGCCAGTGCTAGTTGCATGGCTGCAGTTTGTGTTTGTGAGGTCACTTGTGTCTCAGTGCCTGATAGGCCAGTGCTAGTTGCATGGCTGCAGTTTGTGTTTGTGAGGTCACTTGTGTGTCAGTGCCTGATAGGCCAGTGCTAGTTGCATGGCTGCAGTTTGTGTTTGTGAGGTCACTTGTGTGTCAGTGCCTGATAGGGCAGTGCTAGGCCCATGGCTGCAGTTTGTGTTTGTGAGGTCACTTGTGTGTCAGTGCCTGATAGGCCAGTGCTAGTTGCATGGCTGCAGTTTGTGTTTGTGATGTCACTTGTGTGTCAGTGCCTGATAGGCCAGTGCTAGGCCCATGGCTGCTGTTTGTGGTTGTGAGGTCACTTGTGTCTCAGTGCCTGATAGGCCAGTGCTAGTTGCATGGCTGCAGTTTGTGTTTGTGAGGTCACTTGTGTGTCAGTGCCTGATAGGCCAGTGCTAGTTGCATGGCTGCAGTTTGTGTTTGTGAGGTCACTTGTGTGTCAGTGCCTGATAGGCCAGTGCTAGGCCCATGGCTGCAGTTTGTGTTTGTGAGGTCACTTGTGTGTCAGTGCCTGATAGGCCAGTGCTAGTTGCATGGCTGCAGTTTGTGTTTGTGATGTCACTTGTGTGTCAGTGCCTGATAGGCCAGTGCTAGTTGCATGGCTGCTCTTTTCAGTTGTGAGGTCACTTGTGTGTCAGTGCCTGATAGGGCAGTGCTAGGCCATGGCTGCAGTTTGTGTTTGTGAGGTCACTTGTGTCTCAGTGCCTGATAGGGCAGTGCTAGGTGCATGGCTGCTGTTTGTGTTTGTGAGGTCACTTGTGTCTCAGTGCCTGATAGGCCAGTGCTAGTCATGTGGCTGCTGTTTGTGTTTGTGAGGTCACTTGTGGCTAAGTGCCTGATAGGCCAGTGCTAGGCCTATGGCTGCAGTTTGTGTTTGTGAGTTCACTTGTGTCTCAGTGCCTGATAGGCCAGTGCTAGGTGCATGGCTGCTGTTTGTGTTTGTGAGGTCACTTGTGTCTCAGTGCCTGATAGGCCAGTGCTGGTCATGTGGCTGCTGTTTGTGTTTGTGAGGTCACTTGTGGCTCAGTGCCTGATATGCCAGTGCTAGTTGCGTGGCTGCAGTTTGTGTTTGTGAGGTCACTTGTGTGTCAGTGCCTGATAGGCCAGTGCTAGTTGCATGGCTGCAGTTTGTGGTTGTGAGGTCACTTGTGTGTCAGTGCCTGATAGGCCAGTGCTAGGCCCATGGCTGCTGTTTGTGGTTGTGAGGTCACTTGTGTCTCAGTGCCTGATAGGCCAGTGCTAGTTGCATGGCTGCAGTTTGTGTTTGTGAGGTCACTTGTGTGTCAGTGCCTGATAGGCCAGTGCTAGTTGCATGGCTGCAGTTTGTGTTTGTGAGGTCACTTGTGTGTCAGTGCCTGATAGGCCAGTGCTAGGCCCATGGCTGCAGTTTGTGTTTGTGAGGTCACTTGTGTGTCAGTGCCTGATAGGCCAGTGCTAGTTGCATGGCTGCAGTTTGTGTTTGTGATGTCACTTGTGTCTCAGTGCCTGATAGGCCAGTGCTAGTTGCATGGCTGCTGTTTGTGTTTGTGAGGTCACTTGTGGCTCAGTGCCTGATAGGCCAGTGCTAGGCCCATGGCTGCTGTTTGTGTTTGTGAGGTCACTTGTGGCTAAGTGCCTGATAGGCCAGTGCTAGTCATGTGGCTGCTGTTTGTGTTTGTGAGGTCACTTGTGGCTAAGTGCCTGATAGGCCAGTGCTAGGCCTATGGCTGCAGTTTGTGGTTGTGAGTTCACTTGTGTCTCAGTGCCTGATATGCCAGTGCTAGTTGCATGGCTGCAGTTTGTGATTATGAGGTCACTTGTGCCTCAGTGCCTGATAGGCCAGTGCTAGTTGCATGGCTGCTGTTTGTGTTTGTGAGGTCACTTGTGTCTCAGTGCCTGATAGGCCAGTGCTAGTTGCATGGCTGCAGTTTGTGTTTGTGAGGTCACTTGTGTCTCAGTGCCTGATAGGCCAGTGCTAGGCCCATAGCAGATATTTTCATTTGTGAGGTCACTTGTGTCTCAGTGCCTGATAGGCCAGTGCTAGTTGCATGGCTGCAGTTTGTGGTTGTGAGGTCACTTGTGTGTCAGTGCCTGATAGGCCAGTGCTAGTTGCATGGCTGCAGTTTGTGTTTGTGATGTCACTTGTGTGTCAGTGCCTGATAGGCCAGTGCTAGTTGCATGGATGCTGTTTGTGTTTGTGAGGTCACTTGTGGCTCAGTGCCTGATAGGCCTGTGCTAGTTGCATGGCTGCTGTTTGTGTTTGTGAGGTCACTTGTGTCTCAGTGCCTGATAGGCCAGTGCTAGTTACATGGCTGCTGTTTGTGTTTGTGAGGTCACTTGTGTCTCAGTGCGTGATAGGCCAGTGCTAGGTGCATGGCTGCTGTTTGTGTTTGTGAGGTCACTTGTGTCTCAGTGCCTGATAGGCCAGTGCTGGTCATGTGGCTGCTGTTTGTGTTTGTGAGGTCACTTGTGGCTCAGTGCCTGATATGCCAGTGCTAGTTGCGTGGCTGCAGTTTGTGTTTGTGAGGTCACTTGTGTGTCAGTGCCTGATAGGCCAGTGCTAGTTGCATGGCTGCAGTTTGTGTTTGTGAGGTCACTTGTGTCTCAGTGCCTGATAGGCCAGTGCTAGGCCCATGGCTGTTGTTTGTGGTTTTGAGTTCACTTGTGTCTCAGTGCCTGATAGGCCAGTGCTAGTTGCATGGCTGCAGTTTGTGGTTATGAGGTCACTTGTGCCTCAGTGCCTGATAGGCCAGTGCTAGTTGCATGGCTGCTGTTTGTGTTTGTGAGGTCACTTGTGTGTCAGTGCCTGATAGGCCAGTGCTAGTTGCATGGCTGCAGTTTGTGTTTGTGAGGTCACTTGTGTGTCAGTGCCTGATAGGACAGTGCTAGTTGCATGGCTGCAGTTTGTGTTTGTGAGGTCACTTGTGTGTCAGTGCCTGATAGGCCAGTGCTAGGCCCATGGCTGCAGTTTGTGTTTGTGAGGTCACTTGTGTGTCAGTGCCTGATAGACCAGTGCTAGTTGCATGGCTGCAGTTTGTGTTTGTGAGGTCACTTGTGTGTCAGTGCCTGATAGGCCAGTGCTAGTTGCATGGCTGCAGTTTGTGTTTGTGAGGTCACTTGTGTGTCAGTGCCTGATAGGCCAGTGCTAGTTGCATGGCTGCAGTTTGTGGTTGTGAGGTCACTTGTGTGTCAGTGCCTGATAGGCCAGTGCTAGGCCCATAGCAGATATTTTCAGTTGTGAGGTCACTTGTGTCTCAGTGCCTGATAGGTCAGTGCTAGTTGCATGGCTGCAGTTTGTGGTTGTGAGGTCACTTGTGTGTCAGTGCCTGATAGGCCAGTGCTAGGCCCATAGCAGATATTTTCAGTTGTGAGGTCACTTGTGTCTCAGTGCCTGATAGGCCAGTGCTAGTTGCATGGCTGCAGTTTGTGTTTGTGATGTCACTTGTGTGTCAGTGCCTGATAGGCCAGTGCTAGGCCCATGGCTGCTGTTTGTGGTTGTGAGGTCACTTGTGTCTCAGTGCGTGATAGGCCAGTGCTAGTTGCATGGCTGCTGTTTGTGTTTGTGAGGTCACTTGTGTCTCAGTGCCTGATAGGCCTGTGCTAGTTGCATGGCTGCTGTTTGTGTTTGTGAGGTCACTTGTGTCTCAGTGCGTGATAGGCCAGTGCTGGTAATGTGGCAGCTGTTTTTGGTTGTGAGCTCACTTGTGTCTCAGTGCGTGATAGGCCAGTGCTAGGCCCATGGCTGCTGTTTGTGGTTGTGATGTCACTTGTGTGTCAGTGCCTGATAGGCCAGTGCTAGTTGCATGGCTGCTGTTTTCAGTTGTGAGGTCACTTGTGTGTCAGTGCCTGATAGGGCAGTGCTAGGCCATGGCTGCAGTTTGTGTTTGTGAGGTCACTTGTGTCTCAGTGCCTGATAGGGCAGTGCTAGGTGCATGGCTGCTGTTTGTGTTTGTGAGGTCACTTGTGTCTCAGTGCCTGATAGGCCAGTGCTAGTCATGTGGCTGCTGTTTGTGTTTGTGAGGTCACTTGTGGCTAAGTGCCTGATAGGCCAGTGCTAGGCCTATGGCTGCAGTTTGTGGTTGTGAGTTCACTTGTGTCTCAGTGCCTGATAGGCCAGTGCTAGGTGCATGGCTGCTGTTTGTGGTTGTGAGGTCACTTGTGTGTCAGTGCCTGATAGGCCAGTGCTAGGCCCATGGCTGCTGTTTGTGTTTGTGAGGTCACTTGTGTCTCAGTGCCTGATAGGCCAGTGCTAGTTGCATGGATGCTGTTTGTGTTTGTGAGGTCACTTGTGGCTCAGTGCCTGATAGGCCTGTGCTAGTTGCATGGCTGCTGTTTGTGTTTGTGAGGTCACTTGTGTCTCAGTGCCTGATAGGCCAGTGCTAGTTACATGGCTGCTGTTTGTGTTTGTGAGGTCACTTGTGTCTCAGTGCGTGATAGGCCAGTGCTAGGTGCATGGCTGCTGTTTGTGTTTGTGAGGTCACTTGTGTCTCAGTGCGTGATAGGCCAGTGCTGGTCATGTGGCTGCTGTTTGTGTTTGTGAGGTCACTTGTGGCTCAGTGCCTGATATGCCAGTGCTAGTTGCGTGGCTGCAGTTTGTGTTTGTGAGGTCACTTGTGTCTCAGTGCCTGATAGGCCAGTGCTAGTTGCATGGCTGCAGTTTGTGGTTGTGAGGTCACTTGTGTCTCAGTGCCTGATAGGCCAGTGCTAGGCCCATAGCAGATATTTTCAGTTGTGAGGTCACTTGTGTCTCAGTGCCTGATAGGTCAGTGCTAGTTGCATGGCTGCAGTTTGTGGTTGTGAGGTCACTTGTGTGTCAGTGCCTGATAGGCCAGTGCTAGGCCCATAGCAGATATTTTCAGTTGTGAGGTCACTTGTGTCTCAGTGCCTGATAGGCCAGTGCTAGTTGCATGGCTGCAGTTTGTGGTTGTGAGGTCACTTGTGTGTCAGTGCCTGATAGGCCAGTGCTAGGCCCATGGCTGCTGTTTGTGTTTGTGAGGTCACTTGTGTCTCAGTGCCTGATAGGCCAGTGCTAGTTGCATGGCTGCTGTTTGTGTTTGTGAGGTCACTTGTGGCTCAGTGCCTGATAGGCCTGTGCTAGTTGCATGGCTGCTGTTTGTGTTTGTGAGGTCACTTGTGTCTCAGTGCCTGATAGGCCAGTGCTAGTTACATGGCTGCTGTTTGTGTTTGTGAGGTCACTTGTGTCTCAGTGCGTGATAGGCCAGTGCTAGGTGCATGGCTGCTGTTTGTGTTTGTGAGGTCACTTGTGTCTCAGTGCGTGATAGGCCAGTGCTGGTCATGTGGCTGCTGTTTGTGTTTGTGAGGTCACTTGTGGCTCAGTGCCTGATATGCCAGTGCTAGTTGCGTGGCTGCAGTTTGTGTTTGTGAGGTCACTTGTGTCTCAGTGCCTGATAGGCCAGTGCTAGTTGCATGGCTGCAGTTTGTGGTTATGAGGTCACTTGTGCCTCAGTGCCTGATAGGCCAGTGCTAGTTGCATGGCTGCTGTTTGTGTTTGTGAGGTCACTTGTGTGTCAGTGCCTGATAGGCCAGTGCTAGTTGCATGGCTGCAGTTTGTGTTTGTGAGGTCACTTGTGTGTCAGTGCCTGATAGGGCAGTGCTAGGCCCATGGCTGCAGTTTGTGTTTGTGAGGTCACTTGTGTGTCAGTGCCTGATAGGCCAGTGCTAGTTGCATGGCTGCAGTTTGTGGTTGTGATGTCACTTGTGTCTCAGTGCCTGATAGGGCAGTGCTAGGTGCATGGCTGCTGTTTGTGTTTGTGAGGTCACTTGTGTCTCAGTGCCTGATAGGCCAGTGCTAGTCATGTGGCTGCTGTTTGTGTTTGTGAGGTCACTTGTGGCTAAGTGCCTGATAGGCCAGTGCTAGGTGCATGGCTGCAGTTTGTGGTTGTGAGTTCACTTGTGTCTCAGTGCCTGATAGGCCAGTGCTAGGTGCATGGCTGCTGTTTGTGTTTGTGAGGTCACTTGTGTCTCAGTGCCTGATAGGCCAGTGCTGGTCATGTGGCTGCTGTTTGTGTTTGTGAGGTCACTTGTGGCTCAGTGCCTGATATGCCAGTGCTAGTTGCGTGGCTGCAGTTTGTGTTTGTGAGGTCACTTGTGTCTCAGTGCCTGATAGGCCAGTGCTAGTTGCATGGCTGCAGTTTGTGGTTGTGAGGTCACTTGTGTGTCAGTGCCTGATAGGCCAGTGCTAGGCCCATGGCTGCTGTTTGTGTTTGTGAGGTCACTTGTGTCTCAGTGCCTGATAGGCCAGTGCTAGTTGCATGGCTGCTGTTTGTGTTTGTGAGGTCACTTGTGGCTCAGTGCCTGATAGGCCTGTGCTAGTTGCATGGCTGCTGTTTGTGTTTGTGAGGTCACTTGTGTCTCAGTGCCTGATAGGCCAGTGCTAGTTACATGGCTGCTGTTTGTGTTTGTGAGGTCACTTGTGTCTCAGTGCGTGATAGGCCAGTGCTAGGTGCATGGCTGCTGTTTGTGTTTGTGAGGTCACTTGTGTCTCAGTGCCTGATAGGCCAGTGCTGGTCATGTGGCTGCTGTTTGTGTTTGTGAGGTCACTTGTGGCTCAGTGCCTGATATGCCAGTGCTAGTTGCGTGGCTGCAGTTTGTGTTTGTGAGGTCACTTGTGTCTCAGTGCCTGATAGGCCAGTGCTAGTTGCATGGCTGCAGTTTGTGTTTGTGAGGTCACTTGTGTCTCAGTGCCTGATAGGCCAGTGCTAGGCCCATGGCTGCAGTTTGTGTTTGTGAGGTCACTTGTGTGTCAGTGCCTGATAGGCCAGTGCTAGTTGCATGGCTGCAGTTTGTGTTTGTGATGTCACTTGTGTCTCAGTGCCTGATAGGCCAGTGCTAGTTGCATGGCTGCTGTTTGTGTTTGTGAGGTCACTTGTGGCTCAGTGCCTGATAGGCCAGTGCTAGGCCCATGGCTGCTGTTTGTGGTTGTGAGGTCACTTGTGTCTCAGTGCGTGATAGGCCAGTGCTAGTTGCATGGCTGCTGTTTGTGTTTGTGAGGTCACTTGTGTCTCAGTGCCTGATAGGCCTGTGCTAGTTGCATGGCTGCTGTTTGTGTTTGTGAGGTCACTTGTGTGTCAGTGCCTGATAGGCCAGTGCTAGTTGCATGGCTGCAGTTTGTGGTTGTGAGGTCACTTGTGTCTCAGTGCCTGATAGGCCAGTGCTAGGCCCATAGCAGATATTTTCAGTTGTGAGGTCACTTGTGTCTCAGTGCCTGATAGGCCAGTGCTAGTTGCATGGCTGCAGTTTGTGGTTGTGAGGTCACTTGTGTGTCAGTGCCTGATAGGCCAGTGCTAGGCCCATGGCTGCTGTTTGTGTTTGTGAGGTCACTTGTGGCTCAGTGCCTGATAGGCCAGTGCTAGTTGCATGGATGCTGTTTGTGTTTGTGAGGTCACTTGTGGCTCAGTGCCTGATAGGCCTGTGCTAGTTGCATGGCTGCTGTTTGTGTTTGTGAGGTCACTTGTGTCTCAGTGCCTGATATGCCAGTGCTAGGCCCATGGCTGCTGTTTGTGTTTGTGAGGTCACTTGTGTCTCAGTGCGTGATAGGCCAGTGCTAGGTGCATGGCTGCTGTTTGTGTTTGTGAGGTCACTTGTGTCTCAGTGCCTGATAGGCCAGTGCTGGTCATGTGGCTGCTGTTTGTGTTTGTGAGGTCACTTGTGGCTCAGTGCCTGATATGCCAGTGCTAGTTGCGTGGCTGCAGTTTGTGTTTGTGAGGTCACTTGTGTGTCAGTGCCTGATAGGCCAGTGCTAGTTGCATGGCTGCAGTTTGTGTTTGTGAGGTCACTTGTGTCTCAGTGCCTGATAGGCCAGTGCTAGGCCCATGGCTGTTGTTTGTGGTTTTGAGTTCACTTGTGTCTCAGTGCCTGATAGGCCAGTGCTAGTTGCATGGCTGCAGTTTGTGGTTATGAGGTCACTTGTGCCTCAGTGCCTGATAGGCCAGTGCTAGTCATGTGGCTGCTGTTTGTGTTTGTGAGGTCACTTGTGGCTAAGTGCCTGATAGGCCAGTGCTAGGCCTATGGCTGCAGTTTGTGGTTGTGAGTTCACTTGTGTCTCAGTGCCTGATAGGCCAGTGCTAGGTGCATGGCTGCTGTTTGTGTTTGTGAGGTCACTTGTGTCTCAGTGCCTGATAGGCCAGTGCTGGTCATGTGGCTGCTGTTTGTGTTTGTGAGGTCACTTGTGGCTCAGTGCCTGATATGCCAGTGCTAGTTGCGTGGCTGCAGTTTGTGTTTGTGAGGTCACTTGTGTGTCAGTGCCTGATAGGCCAGTGCTAGTTGCATGGCTGCAGTTTGTGGTTGTGAGGTCACTTGTGTGTCAGTGCCTGATAGGCCAGTGCTAGGCCCATGGCTGCTGTTTGTGTTTGTGAGGTCACTTGTGTCTCAGTGCCTGATAGGCCAGTGCTAGTTGCATGGATGCAGTTTGTGTTTGTGAGGTCACTTGTGTCTCAGTGCCTGATAGGCCTGTGCTAGTTGCATGGCTGCTGTTTGTGTTTGTGAGGTCACTTGTGTCTCAGTGCCTGATAGGCCAGTGCTAGTTACATGGCTGCTGTTTGTGTTTGTGAGGTCACTTGTGTCTCAGTGCGTGATAGGCCAGTGCTAGGTGCATGGCTGCTGTTTGTGTTTGTGAGGTCACTTGTGTCTCAGTGCGTGATAGGCCAGTGCTGGTCATGTGGCTGCTGTTTGTGTTTGTGAGGTCACTTGTGGCTCAGTGCCTGATATGCCAGTGCTAGTTGCGTGGCTGCAGTTTGTGTTTGTGAGGTCACTTGTGTCTCAGTGCCTGATAGGCCAGTGCTAGTTGCATGGCTGCAGTTTGTGTTTGTGAGGTCACTTGTGTCTCAGTGCCTGATAGGCCAGTGCTAGGCCCATAGCAGATATTTTCAGTTGTGAGGTCACTTGTGTCTCAGTGCCTGATAGGTCAGTGCTAGTTGCATGGCTGCAGTTTGTGGTTGTGAGGTCACTTGTGTGTCAGTGCCTGATAGGCCAGTGCTAGGCCCATAGCAGATATTTTCAGTTGTGAGGTCACTTGTGTCTCAGTGCCTGATAGGCCAGTGCTAGTTGCATGGCTGCAGTTTGTGGTTGTGAGGTCACTTGTGTGTCAGTGCCTGATAGGCCAGTGCTAGGCCCATGGCTGCTGTTTGTGTTTGTGAGGTCACTTGTGTCTCAGTGCCTGATAGGCCAGTGCTAGTTGCATGGATGCTGTTTGTGTTTGTGAGGTCACTTGTGGCTCAGTGCCTGATAGGCCTGTGCTAGTTGCATGGCTGCTGTTTGTGTTTGTGAGGTCACTTGTGTCTCAGTGCCTGATAGGCCAGTGCTAGTTACATGGCTGCTGTTTGTGTTTGTGAGGTCACTTGTGTCTCAGTGCGTGATAGGCCAGTGCTAGGTGCATGGCTGCTGTTTGTGTTTGTGAGGTCACTTGTGTCTCAGTGCCTGATAGGCCAGTGCTGGTCATGTGGCTGCTGTTTGTGTTTGTGAGGTCACTTGTGGCTCAGTGCCTGATATGCCAGTGCTAGTTGCGTGGCTGCAGTTTGTGTTTGTGAGGTCACTTGTGTCTCAGTGCCTGATAGGCCAGTGCTAGTTGCATGGCTGCAGTTTGTGTTTGTGAGGTCACTTGTGTCTCAGTGCCTGATAGGCCAGTGCTAGGCCCATGGCTGTTGTTTGTGGTTTTGAGTTCACTTGTGTCTCAGTGCCTGATAGGCCAGTGCTAGTTGCATGGCTGCAGTTTGTGGTTATGAGGTCACTTGTGCCTCAGTGCCTGATAGGCCAGTGCTAGTTGCATGGCTGCTGTTTGTGTTTGTGAGGTCACTTGTGTGTCAGTGCCTGATAGGCCAGTGCTAGTTGCATGGCTGCAGTTTGTGTTTGTGAGGTCACTTGTGTGTCAGTGCCTGATAGGCCAGTGCTAGTTGCATGGCTGCAGTTTGTGTTTGTGAGGTCACTTGTGTGTCAGTGCCTGATAGGGCAGTGCTAGGCCCATGGCTGCAGTTTGTGTTTGTGAGGTCACTTGTGTGTCAGTGCCTGATAGGCCAGTGCTAGTTGCATGGCTGCAGTTTGTGTTTGTGAGGTCACTTGTGTGTCAGTGCCTGATAGGCCAGTGCTAGTTGCATGGCTGCAGTTTGTGTTTGTGAGGTCACTTGTGTGTCAGTGCCTGATAGGGCAGTGCTAGGCCCATGGCTGCAGTTTGTGTTTGTGAGGTCACTTGTGTGTCAGTGCCTGATAGGCCAGTGCTAGTTGCATGGCTGCAGTTTGTGTTTGTGATGTCACTTGTGTCTCAGTGCCTGATAGGGCAGTGCTAGGTGCATGGCTGCTGTTTGTGTTTGTGAGGTCACTTGTGTCTCAGTGCCTGATAGGCCAGTGCTAGTCATGTGGCTGCTGTTTGTGTTTGTGAGGTCACTTGTGGCTAAGTGCCTGATAGGCCAGTGCTAGGTGCATGGCTGCAGTTTGTGGTTGTGAGTTCACTTGTGTCTCAGTGCCTGATAGGCCAGTGCTAGGTGCATGGCTGCTGTTTGTGTTTGTGAGGTCACTTGTGTCTCAGTGCCTGATAGGCCAGTGCTGGTCATGTGGCTGCTGTTTGTGTTTGTGAGGTCACTTGTGGCTCAGTGCCTGATATGCCAGTGCTAGTTGCGTGGCTGCAGTTTGTGTTTGTGAGGTCACTTGTGTCTCAGTGCCTGATAGGCCAGTGCTAGTTGCATGGCTGCAGTTTGTGGTTGTGAGGTCACTTGTGTCTCAGTGCCTGATAGGCCAGTGCTAGTCCCATGGCTGCTGTTTGTGTTTGTGAGGTCACTTGTGGCTCAGTGCCTGATAGGCCAGTGCTAGTTGCATGGCTGCTGTTTGTGTTTGTGAGGTCACTTGTGGCTCAGTGCCTGATAGGCCTGTGCTAGTTGCATGGCTGCTGTTTGTGTTTGTGAGGTCACTTGTGTCTCAGTGCCTGATAGGCCAGTGCTAGTTACATGGCTGCTGTTTGTGTTTGTGAGGTCACTTGTGTCTCAGTGCGTGATAGGCCAGTGCTAGGTGCATGGCTGCTGTTTGTGTTTGTGAGGTCACTTGTGTCTCAGTGCCTGATAGGCCAGTGCTGGTCATGTGGCTGCTGTTTGTGTTTGTGAGGTCACTTGTGGCTCAGTGCCTGATATGCCAGTGCTAGTTGCGTGGCTGCAGTTTGTGTTTGTGAGGTCACTTGTGTCTCAGTGCCTGATAGGCCAGTGCTAGTTGCATGGCTGCAGTTTGTGTTTGTGAGGTCACTTGTGTCTCAGTGCCTGATAGGCCAGTGCTAGTTGCATGGCTGCAGTTTGTGTTTGTGAGGTCACTTGTGTGTCAGTGCCTGATAGGCCAGTGCTAGTTGCATGGCTGCAGTTTGTGTTTGTGAGGTCACTTGTGTGTCAGTGCCTGATAGGGCAGTGCTAGGCCCATGGCTGCAGTTTGTGTTTGTGAGGTCACTTGTGTGTCAGTGCCTGATAGGCCAGTGCTAGTTGCATGGCTGCAGTTTGTGTTTGTGATGTCACTTGTGTGTCAGTGCCTGATAGGCCAGTGCTAGGCCCATGGCTGCTGTTTGTGGTTGTGATGTCACTTGTGTGTCAGTGCCTGATAGGCCAGTGCTAGGCCCATGGCTGCTGTTTGTGGTTGTGAGGTCACTTGTGTCTCAGTGCGTGATAGGCCAGTGCTAGTTGCATGGCTGCTGTTTGTGTTTGTGAGGTCACTTGTGTCTCAGTGCCTGATAGGCCAGTGCTAGGTGCATGGCTGCTGTTTGTGTTTGTGAGGTCACTTGTGTCTCAGTGCCTGATAGGCCAGTGCTAGTCATGTGGCTGCTGTTTGTGTTTGTGAGGTCACTTGTGGCTAAGTGCCTGATAGGCCAGTGCTAGGCCTATGGCTGCAGTTTGTGGTTGTGAGTTCACTTGTGTCTCAGTGCCTGATAGGCCAGTGCTAGGTGCATGGCTGCTGTTTGTGTTTGTGAGGTCACTTGTGTCTCAGTGCGTGATAGGCCAGTGCTGGTCATGTGGCTGCTGTTTGTGTTTGTGAGGTCACTTGTGGCTCAGTGCCTGATATGCCAGTGCTAGTTGCGTGGCTGCAGTTTGTGTTTGTGAGGTCACTTGTGTCTCAGTGCCTGATAGGCCAGTGCTAGTTGCATGGCTGCAGTTTGTGTTTGTGAGGTCACTTGTGTCTCAGTGCCTGATAGGCCAGTGCTAGGCCCATAGCAGATATTTTCAGTTGTGAGGTCACTTGTGTCTCAGTGCCTGATAGGTCAGTGCTAGTTGCATGGCTGCAGTTTGTGGTTGTGAGGTCACTTGTGTGTCAGTGCCTGATAGGCCAGTGCTAGGCCCATAGCAGATATTTTCAGTTGTGAGGTCACTTGTGTCTCAGTGCCTGATAGGCCAGTGCTAGTTGCATGGCTGCAGTTTGTGGTTGTGAGGTCACTTGTGTGTCAGTGCCTGATAGGCCAGTGCTAGGCCCATGGCTGCTGTTTGTGTTTGTGAGGTCACTTGTGTCTCAGTGCCTGATAGGCCAGTGCTAGTTGCATGGATGCTGTTTGTGTTTGTGAGGTCACTTGTGGCTCAGTGCCTGATAGGCCTGTGCTAGTTGCATGGCTGCTGTTTGTGTTTGTGAGGTCACTTGTGTCTCAGTGCCTGATAGGCCAGTGCTAGTTACATGGCTGCTGTTTGTGTTTGTGAGGTCACTTGTGTCTCAGTGCGTGATAGGCCAGTGCTAGGTGCATGGCTGCTGTTTGTGTTTGTGAGGTCACTTGTGTCTCAGTGCCTGATAGGCCAGTGCTGGTCATGTGGCTGCTGTTTGTGTTTGTGAGGTCACTTGTGGCTCAGTGCCTGATATGCCAGTGCTAGTTGCGTGGCTGCAGTTTGTGTTTGTGAGGTCACTTGTGTCTCAGTGCCTGATAGGCCAGTGCTAGTTGCATGGCTGCAGTTTGTGTTTGTGAGGTCACTTGTGTCTCAGTGCCTGATAGGCCAGTGCTAGGCCCATGGCTGTTGTTTGTGGTTTTGAGTTCACTTGTGTCTCAGTGCCTGATAGGCCAGTGCTAGTTGCATGGCTGCAGTTTGTGGTTATGAGGTCACTTGTGCCTCAGTGCCTGATAGGCCAGTGCTAGTTGCATGGCTGCTGTTTGTGTTTGTGAGGTCACTTGTGTGTCAGTGCCTGATAGGCCAGTGCTAGTTGCATGGCTGCAGTTTGTGTTTGTGAGGTCACTTGTGTGTCAGTGCCTGATAGGCCAGTGCTAGTTGCATGGCTGCAGTTTGTGTTTGTGAGGTCACTTGTGTGTCAGTGCCTGATAGGGCAGTGCTAGGCCCATGGCTGCAGTTTGTGTTTGTGAGGTCACTTGTGTGTCAGTGCCTGATAGGCCAGTGCTAGTTGCATGGCTGCAGTTTGTGTTTGTGAGGTCACTTGTGTGTCAGTGCCTGATAGGCCAGTGCTAGTTGCATGGCTGCAGTTTGTGTTTGTGAGGTCACTTGTGTGTCAGTGCCTGATAGGGCAGTGCTAGGCCCATGGCTGCAGTTTGTGTTTGTGAGGTCACTTGTGTGTCAGTGCCTGATAGGCCAGTGCTAGTTGCATGGCTGCAGTTTGTGTTTGTGATGTCACTTGTGTCTCAGTGCCTGATAGGGCAGTGCTAGGTGCATGGCTGCTGTTTGTGTTTGTGAGGTCACTTGTGTCTCAGTGCCTGATAGGCCAGTGCTAGTCATGTGGCTGCTGTTTGTGTTTGTGAGGTCACTTGTGGCTAAGTGCCTGATAGGCCAGTGCTAGGTGCATGGCTGCAGTTTGTGGTTGTGAGTTCACTTGTGTCTCAGTGCCTGATAGGCCAGTGCTAGGTGCATGGCTGCTGTTTGTGTTTGTGAGGTCACTTGTGTCTCAGTGCCTGATAGGCCAGTGCTGGTCATGTGGCTGCTGTTTGTGTTTGTGAGGTCACTTGTGGCTCAGTGCCTGATATGCCAGTGCTAGTTGCGTGGCTGCAGTTTGTGTTTGTGAGGTCACTTGTGTCTCAGTGCCTGATAGGCCAGTGCTAGTTGCATGGCTGCAGTTTGTGGTTGTGAGGTCACTTGTGTGTCAGTGCCTGATAGGCCAGTGCTAGTTGCATGGCTGCTGTTTGTGTTTGTGAGGTCACTTGTGTCTCAGTGCCTGATAGGCCAGTGCTAGTTGCATGGCTGCTGTTTGTGTTTGTGAGGTCACTTGTGGCTCAGTGCCTGATAGGCCTGTGCTAGTTGCATGGCTGCTGTTTGTGTTTGTGAGGTCACTTGTGTCTCAGTGCCTGATAGGCCAGTGCTAGTTACATGGCTGCTGTTTGTGTTTGTGAGGTCACTTGTGTCTCAGTGCGTGATAGGCCAGTGCTAGGTGCATGGCTGCTGTTTGTGTTTGTGAGGTCACTTGTGTCTCAGTGCCTGATAGGCCAGTGCTGGTCATGTGGCTGCTGTTTGTGTTTGTGAGGTCACTTGTGGCTCAGTGCCTGATATGCCAGTGCTAGTTGCGTGGCTGCAGTTTGTGTTTGTGAGGTCACTTGTGTCTCAGTGCCTGATAGGCCAGTGCTAGTTGCATGGCTGCAGTTTGTGTTTGTGAGGTCACTTGTGTCTCAGTGCCTGATAGGCCAGTGCTAGTTGCATGGCTGCAGTTTGTGTTTGTGAGGTCACTTGTGTGTCAGTGCCTGATAGGCCAGTGCTAGTTGCATGGCTGCAGTTTGTGTTTGTGAGGTCACTTGTGTGTCAGTGCCTGATAGGGCAGTGCTAGGCCCATGGCTGCAGTTTGTGTTTGTGAGGTCACTTGTGTGTCAGTGCCTGATAGGCCAGTGCTAGTTGCATGGCTGCAGTTTGTGTTTGTGATGTCACTTGTGTGTCAGTGCCTGATAGGCCAGTGCTAGGCCCATGGCTGCTGTTTGTGGTTGTGATGTCACTTGTGTGTCAGTGCCTGATAGGCCAGTGCTAGGCCCATGGCTGCTGTTTGTGGTTGTGAGGTCACTTGTGTCTCAGTGCGTGATAGGCCAGTGCTAGTTGCATGGCTGCTGTTTGTGTTTGTGAGGTCACTTGTGTCTCAGTGCCTGATAGGCCAGTGCTAGGTGCATGGCTGCTGTTTGTGTTTGTGAGGTCACTTGTGTCTCAGTGCCTGATAGGCCAGTGCTAGTCATGTGGCTGCTGTTTGTGTTTGTGAGGTCACTTGTGGCTAAGTGCCTGATAGGCCAGTGCTAGGCCTATGGCTGCAGTTTGTGGTTGTGAGTTCACTTGTGTCTCAGTGCCTGATAGGCCAGTGCTAGGTGCATGGCTGCTGTTTGTGTTTGTGAGGTCACTTGTGTCTCAGTGCCTGATAGGCCAGTGCTGGTCATGTGGCTGCTGTTTGTGTTTGTGAGGTCACTTGTGGCTCAGTGCCTGATATGCCAGTGCTAGTTGCGTGGCTGCAGTTTGTGTTTGTGAGGTCACTTGTGTCTCAGTGCCTGATATGCCAGTGCTAGTTGCATGGCTGCAGTTTGTGGTTGTGAGGTCACTTGTGTGTCAGTGCCTGATAGGCCAGTGCTAGGCCCATGGCTGCTGTTTGTGTTTGTGAGGTCACTTGTGTCTCAGTGCCTGATAGGCCAGTGCTAGTTGCATGGCTGCAGTTTGTGGTTATGAGGTCACTTGTGCCTCAGTGCCTGATAGGCCAGTGCTAGTTGCATGGCTGCTGTTTGTGTTTGTGAGGTCACTTGTGTGTCAGTGCCTGATAGGCCAGTGCTAGTTGCATGGCTGCAGTTTGTGTTTGTGATGTCACTTGTGGCTCAGTGCCTGATAGGCCAGTGCTAGTTGCATGGCTGCAGTTTGTGTTTGTGAGGTCACTTGTGGCTCAGTGCCTGATAGGCCAGTGCTAGGCCCATGGCTGCAGTTTGTGTTTGTGAGGTCACTTGTGTGTCAGTGCCTGATAGGCCAGTGCTAGTTGCATGGCTGCAGTTTGTGTTTGTGATGTCACTTGTGTCTCAGTGCCTGATAGGCCAGTGCTAGTTGCATGGCTGCTGTTTGTGTTTGTGAGGTCACTTGTGGCTCAGTGCCTGATAGGCCAGTGCTAGGCCCATGGCTGCTGTTTGTGTTTGTGAGGTCACTTGTGTCTCAGTGCCTGATAGGCCAGTGCTAGTTGCATGGCTGCTGTTTGTGTTTGTGAGGTCACTTGTGTGTCAGTGCCTGATAGGCCAGTGCTAGTTGCATGGCTGCAGTTTGTGGTTGTGAGGTCACTTGTGTCTCAGTGCCTGATAGGCCAGTGCTAGGCCCATAGCAAATATTTTCAGTTGTGAGGTCACTTGTGTCTCAGTGCCTGATAGGTCAGTGCTAGTTGCATGGCTGCAGTTTGTGGTTGTGAGGTCACTTGTGTGTCAGTGCCTGATAGGCCAGTGCTAGGCCCATAGCAGATATTTTCAGTTGTGAGGTCACTTGTGTCTCAGTGCCTGATAGGCCAGTGCTAGTTGCATGGCTGCAGTTTGTGTTTGTGATGTCACTTGTGTGTCAGTGCCTGATAGGCCAGTGCTAGGCCCATGGCTGCAGTTTGTGGTTGTGAGGTCACTTGTGTCTCAGTGCGTGATAGGCCAGTGCTAGTTGCATGGCTGCTGTTTGTGTTTGTGAGGTCACTTGTGTCTCAGTGCCTGATAGGCCTGTGCTAGTTGCATGGCTGCTGTTTGTGTTTGTGAGGTCACTTGTGTCTCAGTGCGTGATAGGCCAGTGCTGGTAATGTGGCAGCTGTTTTTGGTTGTGAGCTCACTTGTGTCTCAGTGCGTG
Organism: Apteryx mantelli; assembly: GCF_036417845.1. Lineage (NCBI taxonomy): Eukaryota > Metazoa > Chordata > Aves > Apterygiformes > Apterygidae > Apteryx > Apteryx mantelli. The sequence continues at coordinate 7,265,687 of NC_089997.1, forward strand.
ATAGGCCAGTGCTAGGCCCATGGCTGCTGTTTGTGGTTGTGATGTCACTTGTGTGTCAGTGCCTGATAGGCCAGTGCTAGTTGCATGGCTGCTGTTTTCAGTTGTGAGGTCACTTGTGTGTCAGTGCCTGATAGGCCAGTGCTAGGCCCATGGCTGCAGTTTGTGTTTGTGAGGTCACTTGTGTCTCAGTGCCTGATAGGGCAGTGCTAGGTGCATGGCTGCTGTTTGTGTTTGTGAGGTCACTTGTGTCTCAGTGCCTGATAGGCCAGTGCTAGTCATGTGGCTGCTGTTTGTGTTTGTGAGGTCACTTGTGGCTAAGTGCCTGATAGGCCAGTGCTAGGCCTATGGCTGCAGTTTGTGGTTGTGAGGTCACTTGTGTCTCAGTGCCTGATAGGCCAGTGCTAGGTGCATGGCTGCTGTTTGTGTTTGTGAGGTCACTTGTGTCTCAGTGCCTGATAGGCCAGTGCTGGTCATGTGGCTGCTGTTTGTGTTTGTGAGGTCACTTGTGGCTCAGTGCCTGATATGCCAGTGCTAGTTGCGTGGCTGCAGTTTGTGTTTGTGAGGTCACTTGTGTCTCAGTGCCTGATAGGCCAGTGCTAGTTGCATGGCTGCAGTTTGTGGTTGTGAGGTCACTTGTGTCTCAGTGCCTGATAGGCCAGTGCTAGGCCCATGGCTGTTGTTTGTGGTTTTGAGTTCACTTGTGTCTCAGTGCCTGATAGGCCAGTGCTAGTTGCATGGCTGCAGTTTGTGGTTATGAGGTCACTTGTGCCTCAGTGCCTGATAGGCCAGTGCTAGTTGCATGGCTGCTGTTTTCAGTTGTGAGGTCACTTGTGTGTCAGTGCCTGATAGGCCAGTGCTAGTTGCATGGCTGCAGTTTGTGTTTGTGAGGTCACTTGTGTGTCAGTGCCTGATAGGCCAGTGCTAGGCCCATGGCTGCAGTTTGTGTTTGTGAGGTCACTTGTGTGTCAGTGCCTGATAGGCCAGTGCTAGTTGCATGGCTGCAGTTTGGGTTTGTGATGTCACTTGTGTCTCAGTGCCTGATAGGCCAGTGCTAGTTGCATGGCTGCTGTTTGTGTTTGTGAGGTCACTTGTGTCTCAGTGCCTGATAGGCCAGTGCTAGGCCCATGGCTGCTGTTTGTGTTTGTGAGGTCACTTGTGTCTCAGTGCCTGATAGGCCAGTGCTAGTTGCATGGCTGCTGTTTGTGTTTGTGAGGTCACTTGTGTGTCAGTGCCTGATAGGCCAGTGCTAGTTGCATGGCTGCAGTTTGTGGTTGTGAGGTCACTTGTGTCTCAGTGCATGATAGGCCAGTGCTAGGCCCATAGCAGATATTTTCAGTTGTGAGGTCACTTGTGTCTCAGTGCCTGATAGGTCAGTGCTAGTTGCATGGCTGCAGTTTGTGGTTGTGAGGTCACTTGTGTGTCAGTGCCTGATAGGCCAGTGCTAGGCCCATGGCTGCAGTTTGTGGTTGTGAGTTCACTTGTGTCTCAGTGCGTGATAGGCCAGTGCTAGTTGCATGGCTGCTGTTTGTGTTTGTGAGGTCACTTGTGTCTCAGTGCCTGATAGGCCTGTGCTAGTTGCATGGCTGCTGTTTGTGTTTGTGAGGTCACTTGTGTGTCAGTGCCTGATAGGCCAGTGCTGGTAATGTGGCAGCTGTTTTTGGTTGTGAGCTCACTTGTGTCTCAGTGCGTGATAGGCCAGTGCTAGGCCCATGGCTGCTGTTTGTGGTTGTGATGTCACTTGTGTGTCAGTGCCTGATAGGCCAGTGCTAGGTGCATGGCTGCTGTTTTCAGTTGTGAGGTCACTTGTGTGTCAGTGCCTGATAGGGCAGTGCTAGGCCATGGCTGCAGTTTGTGTTTGTGAGGTCACTTGTGTCTCAGTGCCTGATAGGGCAGTGCTAGTTGCATGGCTGCTGTTTTCAGTTGTGAGGTCACTTGTGTCTCAGTGCCTGATAGGCCAGTGCTAGGCCCATAGCAGATATTTTCAGTTGTGAGGTCACTTGTGTCTCAGTGCCTGATAGGCCAGTGCTAGTTTCATGGCTGCAGTTTGTGGTTGTGAGGTCACTTGTGTGTCAGTGCCTGATAGGCCAGTGCTGGTCATGAGGCAGCTGTTTGTGGTTGTGAGGTCACTTGTGCCTCTGTGCCTGATAGGCCAGTGCTAGGGTGTGGCAACTGGTGGTATTTGTGAGGTCACTTGTGTGTCAGTGCCTGATAGGCCAGTGCTAGTTGCATGGCTGCTGTTTGTGGTTGTGAGGTCACTTGTGTCTCAGTGCCTGATAGGGCAGTGCTAGGCCATGGCTGCAGTTTGTGTTTGTGAGGTCACTTGTGTGTCAGTGCCTGATAGGCCAGTGCTAGTTGCATGGCTGCAGTTTGTGTTTGTGAGGTCACTTGTGCCTCAGTGCCTGATAGGCCAGTGCTAGGCCCATGGCTGTTATTTGTGTTTGTGAGGTCAATTGTGCCTCCTTGGAGGACAGGTGTGGACAGCCAAGTTCTTTTTGCCTTCACTTGTAAAGGACAACAATTAACTTGGACTAGAGTACCACAGGTATTTACGGGGTCTCCAACTAGTTTTTCACATATGCTTTAAAATGATCTTGTGGATATTGAGCTTCCAGTACATTCAGTGTTAATTCAATATGTGGATGATTTGTTAATAGCGAGTAAAGATTACGAGACTTGTTTGAAAGACACTATTTCTCTATGTAATGCTCTTGCAGAGAAAGGGTATCGAGCATCTCCATCCAAGCTCCAGCTGTGTCAACAAGAGGTAAAATATTTGGGGTTTATCTTGAAGGAAGGGCACAGGTTAATTGATCCAGAATGAGTAAAGACAATTCTTGATATGCCTCATCCTATAACAAAAAAGCAATTTAGGGGATTTTTAGGAGCTGTAGGATTTTGCCAACGATGGATTCCTGGGTTGGGAGAACTTAGCAAACCTGTGGTCCAGGCAACAAAGAAGGAGGAGATAGAGCCTTTGACCTGGAGTCCAGAAAAAGAGAAAGCTTTCATATCTGTGAAAAAGGCGCTGGTCTCAGCCCCAGCTCTGGGACTACCAGATTATAGTAAACCATTTGAATTATTCATTCATGAACAACAGGGAGTAGCAAGTGGAGTACTCACCAAAAACTAGATCCTCACCGTAGGCCAGTGGCCTGTTGCTCCACCCAACTGGATGCGGTAACCAAAGGCACTCCAGGATGCATCAGAGCGATAGCTGCTATAGCAGCCCTTATTGAAAAAACACGACCTGTACTTTTGGGTCACCCAGTGACTGTGTATGTGCCACATGAAGTGGAACTGTTAATGAAACAATATGCTACTCAAGCACTATCCCCACAGAGAGCTCACCACTATGAACTAATAATATTACTCGCAGATAATGTGACCTTAAAGAGATGCAACATCTTAAATCCAGTGATGCTATTACCTCCACCTGAAGATGGAGAGCCTTATCATTCCTGTGACCAGGTGGTTGTCAGTTGGAGCAAGCCCCAGGAGGATCTCAAAGATGACCCTTTGGGAAACCCAGACTTAGTTCTGTTTACAGATGGATCAATGGATCATCCTATTATTTGGACAGAAAACGCCATTCAGGCTGTGCTGTCACCAACCTCTTTGAGGTACTTGAGGCTAATCCCTTATCTTCATCTGTAAGCACTCAAGGGGCAGAATTAATAGCATTAACCCAAACAACAAAGGTAGGTAAGCACCTGTGAGTAAATGTATATACCAACTCAAAATATGCATTTGGAGTATGTCATGCAACTGAGATGTTATGGAAAGAACAAGGATGTTTTACATCATCAGGAAAGAAAATAGCTAATGGAGAAGAAATACGTAATTTGCTAGAATCAGTCCAACTGCCCAAAGAAATTGCTATAATACACTGCCCAGCCCATACTAAAGGCACTGCAGAAATTAGTAAAGGAAATGCTTTAGCTGATGCCGATGCCGCTGTGAAAGTGGCCACCTGACAACTTTTGAGGGACTGTATGGTTGCAATTCCAATGATGGACCAGAGCAAATGGCCAAATTTAATAGACCCTAAAACCATGTATGAAAAAGACTGCTTGGCAGAAGAGAAAAAACAATGGGAAAAGTGGGAAGCAAACCAAAATGATGATGGAATATGGACAGTTGGAGGAAAACCAATTCTACCAAAGAAATATGTAATTACTGTAGCTAGGTGGTTCCATGATAAAGCTCATGGGGGAACAGAGGCAGTAGCTAAGCAGGTACCAAAAATATTGGCAGCTCCAGGAATTTATGCTGCTGCGAAAAGGATAACCAAGAGCTGCCCGACCTTCCAAAAGTTCTCAAGCATCAAACCAAAGTCAGAGTTAGGGGGACAACCGTGGGCCTACTTCCCTTTTCAAAGGCTACAAATAGATTACGCAGATATGCCAGCTGCCAGTGGGTAAAAACATTTGTGAGGGATAGCAGATCAGTTATCAGGCTGGGTAGAGACTTTCCCAACAAGAAAGGCTGATGCAGGAGGGGTAGTAAAAGCCTTACTAAAAGAAATCATACCCAGCTGTGGGGTTCCAGAAGCCATTGATTCCGACAGGGACGCCCATTTTACAGCAAACATAATCGATCAATTATATAAATCACTGGGAATAGAGAAAAACCTACATACCCCTTACCACCCACAGTCTTCAGAACAGATAGAAAGAATGAGCAGAACACTAAAAGAAAAAATAGCAAAAGTATGCACACACACTAACCTAAAATGGCCCGAAGCCCTAGATTTAGTCCTATGCGATGTTCGAAATGCTCCGCAACAACCCATAGGACTAACACCAGCAGAAATTCTCTTTGGGAGACATTTAGCCATACCAGGGACTTATATCCTGGCTAAGACCAGCCTGTTGGATGGAGATGAACAGCTAACCCAATATGTTCTAGGTATCCAAAAAAGGTTTGCAAATCTTAAAAAATATGCTCAATGGTATCAATCCACACCGCCTGAAATACAAGTGCACGATATACAACCTGGAGATGGAGTACTGGTAAAAGTATTCTTAGGAAAAACTAAGTTGGAACCAAAATGGGAAGGACCCTACACTGTATTGTTAAGTTCTTATTTTGCTGTTAAAGTTTTAGGAAAAGAGAATTGGATTCACCGCTTATACATGAAACGAATAGTGGAATAAGAAGCGAGTACGGCAAGTGTCACTATGGAGCAATGAAGACAACCACACATGCTCCCTGGATGTGCCTAATATTGTTTCTAACGACAGGTTCTGGATGGATTTGTATACAGTTAATAAGATGAGATAATTATGATACACAAAGTTATACTGCAAACAATACCAAAGGAAACCAAATTTGGTTTAACTATTCAGGGCCAGGAGTGAGTGAATTCAGTTTAACCTTTTGTTGTATGTCAGCAAATTTACATGAAACAGTATTGACAGAAACTAAAAGCAGATGCTGTAAAAAACAGTGTAAAACTGACCAAAAGTGCTGTATATCTGTATCCACGAAGAGAGAAATAGAAGCCCAGGTCTCCTGTGTTAGCTCGGATCAATCCAAACCGACCCCCCTGGATCGATGAAGAATGACTCCCTCGAGTAAAATGTCTCCCATAATAGTAAAGGCAGGACCACATGTAGTTAGAAATACAGGCCAACAACGAGTGTTATTTAATCCATCCTGGTCTCTTAAACGAGTAGAACTATTGATGCAAATTAACATCTCTACAATCAAACCAGCCTGTTCACCGTTTGTAAGTACCTCCTATGCGGGATGGTCAGCATGGTTGCATAGGCGAACCCTCACCTCTCCAAAACGAACGAGGAGGGATGTGACCGGTGTGATAGGGGCAGGATTAGGAGTTTTAAATAGTATAGATGCCGAAGTGCTCATGAATAAACTAAGTACAGCAACAAGTGATTTGCACAGATTAGAACATCCATTGCATTCCTCTTTATTAGCATTAGGAACTAACCAATGGCTCTTATCTGATGTATTACCTCAATGGGAAAGAATTAATGAAAGAGACCACCACTTAATTGTAAATGCACTTGGTGTAGCCCAATATAATGTTTCTCTAGCTCTTAGTTGTATCCAAGCTCAGCTGTGGATGCAGTCTGTGGTAGCAGCAATTATTAGAGAAGGTGAAGAGGGCACCTTACCCACTGAAATTCGAAAGGTAATTTGAGATAATGCAACTAAATTTGAAAAGGAATTGCACTCTTGGTGGCGTCTAGTCAATTTTACTTATGACCCCATCAACAATAAGGCTATAGCTTTTGTCTTAACAATACGCAATGCTTCGGTATACACCATATACCCAAACATTGTGCTGGGATTAAATCACAATGGAGCTATACTGAATCCGATAGAACATAGAGTGTGGGCCCAACAAAACAGAAACAAATGGCAAACTGTTGATGTTAACACATGTGTTGTATGGGAACAACAAGGATTTATTTGTGAGAGTAATACCATCAAAGCCCAAGACATTTGTCTTGATACTGAACAAAATGTTTGTCATTTTGAAATACATCCTGATGAAACCCCTGAAACCTTACTTGTATATATTGGAAAAGGATGTGTTTGTATGAGAATCCTCTGTGATCTTATATTCGTAGATAACATTACTGTAGACACAAGTAATCACTCAAATATTTGTGTCTGTAATTTTACTAAAACTATGGGATGTGACTTTAATTATTCAGCTCCTGTTGTGTCTTATCAATTATTACAATCTAATTATACCTTAAGTCAAGATTTATTGCCTACCCCCATCGGAATGAATCTTACATTGGTGAAGAAACTACTACAACATGATGACCTGTGTCAACTGCTAAAATGCATCCGAAACAATGGACAAAAAACTCTAATCGCCATTCATCATGATACAGAAGAGATACAGCACATCTTGGAAAGAGTGAAGAAGGATTGAGAATATCACTGGTGGGAGACTCTTCTGGGATGGTCACCAACCGCAACGGGCATCTATAATCACATGTTGCACCCAGTAGTAGTTGTGTTAAGTTTAACTGTGTTATGCCTATTGCTTAAAATCACATTGTACATAAAATTATGGAAAGTGAGAGTACGCCTCAAACGGCTTTGAGAACTCTGCTTAACATGTTAGCAGGGATGCTTAATAAAAACAAAGGGAGGACTGTTAGAGAATATTGGACTGAAGCTGTCTAGAATTAATCGCTTAGTGTAACTTGCTTAGCATTAGTAGCTAAATTCGCTGAAGGCTGAGGCCGCAAGCTGTGAACTTTCTCCAAGATACGTTGAACTTTTAGCTAGTTAAGTAAAAGAAGGCCCCAGAGCCAGTTCAAGTTGGAGAGATAAGGGCGGGGGGGGGAGGGGGACTGCAGAGAGAAATAAGCGGTTTAGCATTAATGAGCACCAGCAGGGAGATGGACTTTAACGTAGGACACAAAAGAAAGAAACAAAGGAACCACAAGACTGATTCTGAAGGACAAGATAAGGAAGTAGAAGAGCCAGACAACTATGCAAGAAGGAAGTAACCCCAAAGACTGGTTCTGAGGGACAAGATAAGGGAGTAAAAGAGCCATCGACACCTATGCAGAAGTGCAATAAGAAGTAAAGAACACACCTGGAAACTACAGGAAAGACCAACTGGGAGCTGGAAGACCCCAAACTCTAATATTATGATTGGTTCAGAACTATGGGGTGGATACTAGACTGGAAGGATATAATTACCCAGAGATTTCTTTGTTCGGGGTCCCTCTTTGGAGGCACCCAGCTTGAGCTGTAATTACTGCATGTGTGTCATTAAATTTTATTTTGCTCCGATCTGACTTCGAACTTCTGTATCAGCAGTAGCCTAGGGTCGGACCCTGTTATGGTGGCCGGCAAGCCTAATTGTCCATAAGAATAAGGCAGCAGTTGGCATTGTAATGTGACATATGTTTTTGCCCCAATCATGAAGCAGACCTACTAGTTAACTTCTCATATGACTGAAGAAATGATGTCTTATTTTTGCACTGTTTAAAGCATCAGGAACACTTGGAGTAACCTTCCATCAACTAGACAGTTTTCTCAAACAGAACACCAAGCATCTCTCTGAAATCGGAAAATGCTTAGAAGAAAGAGAAGGAATGATGATCTGTTATAAGAGTTAATGGATTTGGTTAGCAAAAGTGGAAACCAGCCTTGCTGAACATCATGGGTATGATATCTCTAAAGGTTGGTCACCAAAAGCTACCACTGTATTGTGATCGATGTTACATTCTGTGCTCATCCTGTTAATGATCTCCACCTCTGCCCAAGCTGGAGATCCATTCCCAGCCAGAGAGTGGGATGCTGATCTACCCCCAGCTCCCTGGACTGCTCCCCCCATGCCCCTTCCCCCTCCTGGGGAGCTGGAGCTGCCCCAGGCCAGGGCAGCTGGCCAGCACCAGGGCTGGGACAGGACACGGGGGGACAGGGAGTGTGGGGGGTTTCAGGGCAGGGTGAACAGCCCTGCTCAGGGCTCCCTGCTTCCCAGAGAGCCTTTTCCCAGGTGAATGTGCCTGTGCTGGCCTGGCCGGCTGTTCCTTCACCCCTCCGGGGCTCCCCGCAGGGCCCCGGGCTGTCAGTGCTTCTCTGCAGCACGAGCAGGCTGTGGGGCCATGGGGTGACTCTGCGCTGGCCATGGCAGAGCCAGCTGGCCCAGCAGCATTGCACCCGACACCCCCCTCCCCAGGGTCTGTGGCTGTGGAAGATGCTCAAAGCAAACACGGTATTTCAAATGGCTCAGGATGGGTTCAGATGTGTCCTTGCACCCAGCCCATGGTTTGTAGGTGGATGACAAGAACCGCTCTGGAGTGTCCCTTCCCTGGGCCTGCTGAGTCCCTGCTGGCTCTGCTGAGCTTGCAGAGCCCTCACTCAGTGCCTTCTTTGGTTTAGCCCTTTGCTTTGGGTGCCTGCACTTATTTTTGTGAGTCTCCACTCACTGCCCATCCCAGGCACACGCTGACCCTGGGGATGCCCTGTGCTCCCCTGGTGACTCCATATTCCCTCCCAGAAGAACTGGCATCTGTCACCAGCCCTGTAATATGTGAGACAGTCCCCGGCAGATACCACTCACCCTCTCCAAGTGTACTCAGCACCCACAAGTGAGGGCAGAATATTGCCCTCATTTCCTAACACATCACCCTACGAGCGCGTCCCCCTTAGCCCATGGAGAACTCATGTGCAGCAAAAGGCCTTTTTGGGTGCAACTCCCTGAGCACATTCTTGGCTCCTGCTTTGGAAGAAGAGCCCAACCTTCAGGCCCTGTCCTGAGGAAATCCCCTTTTATTACAGAGCTACTGCTTGGGAGGCCAGCTCTGATGCAGTGGTAGACAGATGGACAGAAGGTCTCTGGGTCAGACAGATGGACTTTGTGCCTCTGGAGATGAATTCCAGCAGTTGTGTACAAACATGAGTGTCACAGATAGAACGCCCAAAGCGCAGGAGTTGCCTGAGAGAGATTGGATATTGCTTGTGACTAGAGCTGGGCAGCTTCTTGCTGCTAAAATACTAGCAACTGAATCAGTTTCTTCAGTGCTTCCTTGAGCTCCTTGTTCCTCATGCTGTAGATGAGGGGGTTCACTGCTGGAGGCACCACCACGTACAGGACAGTCGCCACCAGATCAAGAGCTGGGGAGGAGAGGGAGGGGGGCTTCAGGTAGGCAAATAAGCCAGTACTGACAAACAGGGAGACCACGGCGAGGTGAGGGAGGCACATGGAAAAGGCTTTGTGCCTGCCCTGCTCAGAGGGCATCCTCAGCACAGCTGTGAAGATCTGCACATAGGACAGCACAATGAAAATAAAACACCCCAAAGCGAAACAAATGCTAACCACAAGAAGCCCAACTTCCCTGAGGTAGGAGTCTGAGCAGGAGAGCTTGAGGATCTGGGGAATTTCACAGAAGAACTGGCCCAGGACATTGCCTTGGCAGAGTGGTAGTGAAAATGTGTTTCCAGTGTGCAAGGCAGCACTGAGAAAACCACTGGCCCAGGCAGCTGCTGCCATTTTGACACAAGCTCTGGTGTCCATGAGGGTCCCATAGTGCAGGGGTCTGCAGATGGCAGCAAAGCGGTCATATGCCATGACCGTGAGAAGAGAATACTCTGCTGAGAACAAGAAGAGAAACAGAAAGACCTGGGCAGCACATCCTGAGTAGGAAATGGTCCTTTTGTCCCACAGGGAATTGGCCATGGATTTGGGGACAGTGGTGGAGATGGAGCCAAGATCGAGGAGGGAGAGGTTGAGGAGGAAGAAGTACATGGGGGTGTGGAGGTGGAGGTCACAGGCTATGGCTGTGATGATGAGGCCGTTGGCCAGGAGGGCAGCCAGGTAGATGTTCAGAAACAGTGAGAAGTGCAAGAGCTGCATCTGCCGCGTGTCTGCAAATGCCAGGAGGAGGAACTCATTGAGGGAGCTGCTGTTGAACATTTGCTCCTCCTGGGCATGTGGGTCTGTCTGAGGAGGAAAAGACAGTGCCAAGTTAGAGCAGACTTCTCTGAGCCAAACCCATTCCATTTCTCATAGTACCCCCCCCCACACACACACATTTCCTCTGTCCTTCACCTTCTTTCAGAATCCTTGCTTGAACTCTCTTTGTGCTGGCTGTGTGTGCCACGCTGAGCAGGGACCCCTGCCTGTGGTCTCCAGAAGAGCCCATTCTGCTCTGGCAGGGGTGTAAATGGAGGTATCAAAGAGTCCCGGATATTCGGTGGGATACCTGGAGATTGATGCCATGAGCTCGGCAGAGGGAACTTGGTGCAATGACCCAGTGGGACTATTCTCTATTTGCCATAATGAGAGGTGAATACAGCGCTCATGCCAGCTGTGTCTGAAAGAGAAGACCCTTGTGAGGGCTTCATCTCCCCCAGCCTTGCCCTCTTGAACAGAGGTGTCTGTATCTGTACCAGTCACACCATCACCCACTCTAGCAAGGGAGAGAAGCAGTCAAGTGAAGGCAGGGGGTGACCTCACACTTTCTAGACGTCTCTTCCAATGAGATAGACTCTGTCCTCATGTCAACTTACCATCCGCACCCTTCCTCCAGGCACTGCAGTGGGAATGGGAAGTGACTAGCTCTGATGTGCACATCCTGCAGCAGATTACGTCCACTCCTTATGTGAAAGGGCTGCTCAAAATTTTGAAACGCATTTTCTCCAGAAAATGATCTTCAGTGGAGGGGTCAGTTTATATATTTATTTAGTTTTTAGGTGCCTCCATCTTACCGTGGGAGCATTCTCTGATGGGGTAGAAATCTTTGGCATTTCAGTTGCTCTCAGCATGAGCACCTGTGCATGCCAAGAGGAAATAAAGAGCTCACTGTGACTTTGCACAGAGTCACAGGATCTGGTCTGTCATTAAGTTTTTCCCCTCGCTGTGCTGCACTTGCACCTCCCGCAGATAAAGGACAATCACACTCACAAGTTCCTCTAAGAAAAAAAGTTGACTGAGCTGAGAGTGGAGGAGTTCAGTTCCACAGTGAAGATTTCCAAATTCTTCTCTCTCAGCCCAGAGATGGAGAGAGTGAAGAGTGTATCTATCTGACTCACATATCACAGAAATGCTAGAGGGAAGCTGTGCTCTGCTGGAGGGCAGCTTCCAAGTTGGCAGGACACCCCAGAGAAACAGTCAAGGGTCCAAAGGTGGACCCTCCTTAAAGAAGAGTCAGCTGACTACCCAGCCTGATGAAATGCATTGCCAGGAGCCTCACGGGTTGGAAAAGGACTGGCGCTTCTCACTACCATGAAGATCACACCATGCAGGACACACAGGGTCGGTGTCTTAACTGCAGCAGAATACCCCCATCATTTTGAGAGATCAAAAGGTCTGAGAGAAACCACAGCAAGTCCCTTCATTTCCACCTCAGCCTACAGACAGCACCAACAGCAACTTCTCTGGCCTCATGAGGGTTTGTCTGACCTGCTCCTTAGGACCTGCAAGCACAGAGAAGCCCCTGGACAGTGCCCTGCCTGTGGGAGCTTTCTGTAGGGCAGAACCAAGTGCACAGAGCATGGGATGGGGTCTGTAAGCACCAACCAGGAAAAGACATTGGGACAGAGAAACAGCTCGCAGCAGGGACAGCTCCAGGCAGCAGAGCTGGGCAGGGAATGAGAGGGAACTGCTTCTAGAAGCATCATGGGAGGATGGATTTGGGCAGGTCATGGTCAGTCCCTGCAATGCCCACACCTTCCCCAGTGGGCTCACTTCTGCCCTAAAGAAACCTCTCAACAGCAGGGCACTGTCCGGGGGCATTCCCATTTTTGGAGGTGCTAAGGAGCAGGGCAGATAAACCCTGATGAGGCCAGCAAAGGGGAAGCTGGTGCTGTCTATACACTAAGGGATGGGTGCAGGGACTTTCAGAAGTACCTAGCCGACCCATTGAGTGCTCATTGAAACTGTTAAGGAGTTTCAGTCCTTTGTTCAAAGCTGACAGCTCCATTTCCGTTTTCCCCTTGCCAGGTGGCAGGAAAGTTAAAGCATCATCTCAGGAAATTGGCTTCTCTTTCAGGTAATCCCTGCCTTCACCGTCCTCTTGAAAAGTTGCCTCTGAAATGTCCTGTGCATGAGCTAGAGCTAGAGCTGTGAGCAGCCCTGACCCATACAGCACCATCTCAATGCAGAAGGAACCTGCCCTGCTGGGGTCAATCCTCCTTGCAGCACTGTGGGGAGCTCTCTGGGCAGGGTGAGTGCTGACCCTGGCACGCAGCAGAGTCACTGCCCCAGGCACACAGCACCCTGGGGTGCAGGGACACTGCTCTCAATTACAGCCCATGCAGACCTGGGTGCACTCTCTGGCTTCATACCCCTGCAGCATCCCGGCAAGACGGTAGCAGGATGCCCTCTCCCTGTGATGGTGTGGCTGGGATTCCCTGCTTTAGAAGCACCTCCTCCTCCTCCTCTGCATTCAAGAAGAAAGGAGCGATCCTAAAGAACCTAGCAGTTATGGGATGGGATGGGTTTAGAAGACCCCTCCAGCAACTCAAGCAGTATTGCTCTACAGCCAGAGACTTACTGTGTCAGGGGCTGTGAAGATTTCTCCCTCCGTGAGCTCTCCCCTCCTCCCACTCCACACTGCCTTTCACTTCTCTCTGTCTTGTCTCAGCTCATGTCAGCAAGAGCAGGCAGTGCCTGGAGCCCTGCTGCTCTTTGCAGAGGAGATGCTCCTGGACAGAGCTGTCTCTCGGCAGTGCTGACCGGTTGCCATGAGCTCCCTCTGTCCCAGTAGACTGGCCCCACTCGGGAACAGTGGCCTAGCTGAAGGTGTGACTTCATTTCTCCTTTGCACTCCCTCCTCTTGGGAAATGTTCACTGAGGTAGACTAAAATAATCACTGACAGTCTCTCTCTAAAGAGTGAAGAGAGACTGATTCCAGCATTGCAATTTGTCTCATCAGAAGATGGTTATCTACAGGAGATCGAAGCGTCCCACTCTGGAAGACCCTATTCCCATCTCTTTACTAGGTAGGATACCTAGACATGGACAAGAAAGGAGGTCATTTACCCATGGTTCAGGTATTGATTCAGATGAGTCAATCTGGGCATCTTATGCCAGGTTAGAAACCCCTGGGCTGGAGTGGGATTCAGCTCCCTCCCGTGAACTCCACACACAGGAGGTGGGATTCCCCTTGCCAAAGCGGAAGTGAGCACAACAGAGATGTGGGCACACAAGCTCCTTTTCTAAGTCTCCAGTATAATCAGTGGAGATGGAGGATGGGAGTCAGTTGCTCACACACAAACACCTGGTGACATTTGAAGAGACAGAGGTGGTGCAAGGCATGTGCCAGGGTCTGCTTGCTCTGATGGAGCAACTAGGAGACCCACATCCTTCTAGAGCATGAAGTTGGGGCCAGGTGGGGGATTTTCTTGGCCATCTGAAATGACACTGGATGCCTACCACTGCTCCTAGAGGTCCACTCACTAGGGAGCTGAGACTCATGCACATCTCTGCATTGCAAACAGTTCATGTAATTCAGTGCGGCGCCTTGATTTAATGACATAAAAAGAGGCCCATAGGCAGGGCCATGTCAGATGCCTGGGATGTCCAGCACAAGCACACGTGTCCAGCAGATCCAGCATGGCACCTATAGAAAAGCCATGTCCTTTTGGAGTGGTTGTTGGGCAAATGCTCCAGGGCCTCTCCGGTTTCCTACCTGTGCCTTAATAACTGAATACCACCACTGCCTGTAGACAATGTTCATCCTGTCTGCATTCAAGCAGCTGCATAAATGGGAGACACATCACATCAAGGACTCCGCTGTAGTTTCTGCGCTCTCAAACCCTTCAAGCTCTCCTACTCCTGAACCTCTCCTCATCCCAGATGATATGAACAGGGACTGTGCTAATGATGTCCACAGGATGGCTGCATCACAGGCTGTCCAGGCCCAGGGACTTCTTCACTGGCACCTTGTCCTTCCTGGAGATCAGCTGACCTCTGTCACAGGCCCTGTGGAGCTACAAAGTCAGTTCAGGCAGCAAAGTCCTCTCCTGCCATTTCTGCACAGCCCAGCTCTGCTTTCCTCTGGCCTCAGGTACTGCAGGGTTTGCTCCCTAGTGGGAACCTCCTTTCACCATTACATTGCCACCTGCTATCTATGCCGGCATGTCCCTGCACTGAAGTCGGCCATTGCACATACGGTGTCCTTGACTCTTGGTAACATGGATCGCCATGAGCAATCTACACTCTGTGCCACACCTGAGGCTCTGCAGCCCAAATATGTGCATGTGAATGCAGCCTGGGGCACAGACAATAGCACATGGAGATACACAAGTTGTCACAGGACTGAAACATGGTTGGAATAACTGAGATGTGGTGGGATCACTCACGTGACTGGAGGGCTATGCTGGTTGGGTACAAGGTCTTCAGGAGAGACTGTGAGGGAAGACGAGGAGGGGGGATGCCCTTTGTTTGAAGGGGCAGCTCAGAGGTATGGAGTTCTTCCCTGGGATGGACAAGGAGCTGTGTGAGAGCTTGTTGGTGAGCATGAGAGTAAGGGTGACATTGTGATGGGAGCTACAGACCATCTGATGTGGGTGAGGAGGTGGAAGCAATCTCCTTTAAGCAACCTGAGGAAGTCTGTGGGTCACAGGCCCTGGTTCTTATCAGGAGATCTTAATCTCCCGGACATTCACTGGAAGGACAAACAGCAGAGTGCAAGGAGTCCAGGAGGTTTTTGGAAGGTGTCAGGGACAACTTGTTGGCACATCTGCCAGATGGGCCAAGAAGGGTGATGCTTTCCTGCATGTGGAAATTGCAAACAAGGAGGAACTGAGCAGGGATGGGATAGTCAGTGTCAGCCTTGCCTACAGTGACCATGAAAAAGTGGAGTCGCAAGTCCTGAAGGGATTGAGGAAGGACAGCAGCAGAGTACAGACTCTGGCCCTCAGAGGAGCAGACTTTGGCCTCTTTGGGAGCCTGGCGGGGGAATCCCATGGGAGGCAGCTCTGAAGGACACAGGAGCTCAGGAGTGCTGGCAGGTCCTTAAGGACAGCAGCCACCAAGCACAAGAATAATCCATCATGATACTCAGGAAAACCAGTAGACGTGTCAGGGGACCAGCTTGGCTAAACAGGGAACTCACACCTGAGCTCCAGGACAATAAGGCAGCGAATGGAAATGGGAAGGAGGGAGAGGCTGCAAAGGAGGAATTTAGAAATATTGTCCAGCGAAGCAGAGATGGTGTCAGGGAAGACAAAGCTCCCCTAGGATTGACACTTGCAGGGGATGTCAAGGGCATGAAGATGAGCTGCTACTGCTTCAGTAAGAAGAAAAAGGAGAAGGTGGGCTCACTGCTGAATGGGGCAGGGAATGTAGTAACAGCAGATGCAGATAGGTCTGAAGGAATCAATGCATGGTTAGCTTCTGTTTTAAAAAACAAGGTCTCCCAGACTGTTGTGCCTGGAGTCAGGACTCCCAAGGAGAAAAGCAACCAGCAGTGGATGACGTAGTGAGAACACACTATGCAAGTCAGTGGGGTTGGATGGGCTGCATACGAGGGTGCTGTGAGAGCTGATTGCTGTCATAGCAAGGCCACTCGCTATCATCTTGGAAAGGTTGTGGAGATGGGGCGAGGTCTCAATAACTTGAGAAAGGCAAAAGTTACATCCATCTTCAAGAAAGGCCAACAGCACTACCTGGGAAGCTGCAGGCAGTTCAACCTCACTTTGGTGAGGAGCATGTCATGGAGTGAATCCTCTTGGATCACATTTCTGGGCACATGAAGGAGAAGAAGGTGATAGGGAACAGTCAGCATGGATTTACCAAGGGTAAACTGTGCCTCACCAACATGATTGACTTCTATGATTAAATAACTGTATCTGCGGCTGAAGAAGAGTAAATGACTTTTATCTGGACTTTAACAAGGTGTTTGACACTGTCTCCCACAATATTCTTCTATGCAAGTTAGAACGTTACTGTCTAGAGGGACAGACAACCGAATGCGTAAAAAGCTGCTCAGATGATGAAGCTCAGAGGGCAGTGGTGAATGGGTAGTACTCTTCCTGGAGGCCAGAGAGCAGTGGAGCACCCTGATCTCTTCACGAACCTGTCCTGTTTGTCATCTTTATTAGTGGCACGGAGGAGGCAACACTCACCATGCTTGTAGATTGCCCCAGACTTGGAAGGGGAAGACCAGGCATATGCTTGAGAGCTGCCATTCAGAGGGACCTAGACAGGCAGGAGGAATAAGCTTCACAGACCTACTAAATTCAGCAAGCAGAAGCACCAGGTCTTGCGCCTGGGATAGACCAACACCCCACGGTGTTACAAGCTGGGGCCTGAGTGCCTGGGGAGCGGCTCTGTGGCAAAGGACCTGAGGGTCCTGGTGGACAGGAGGCAAAATATGAGCCAGAATCATTCCCTGGCAGCAAAGAAGGCCAAAAAGCACTGTGGGCTGTATGACCAGGAGCATAGCCAGGAGGTGGAAGTAAATGACAATGCTCCTCTAGTCAGCATTCATTAGACCATGTATAGAATACTGCATCCAGTTTTGGGTCCCCCAGAAAAAGAAAGAGGTTGGTAACTGGAAGTGAGTTTGGCAGAGGGCCCTCAAGATAGTTGAGGAGCTGGAGCACTATGAAGATACGGGGCTTGTTCAACCTGGAGAAGAGATGGCTTTGGATGGACCTCATGGCAGCCTTCCAACAGCTACAAGGAGGTCACCAAGAAGATGGAGCCAGGTTCTTCACCATGGTGAGTGGTGGGAGGACAAGTCACAATGGGCATAAGTTGAAAGAAGAGAGGTTCATGCAGGAGATAAGGAGAAACTTTTCCACTTAGAAGATGGTCAAACATTGGAACTGTTTGCCCAGAGAGGCTGTGCAGTCTCCTCCCTTGGAGGTTTCCAAGACCAGACTGGATCAAGCCCCGAGCAACATGGCTGACCACAGAGCTGACCTTGCTGTGAGCAAGGAGATTGGGCTAGGAACCTCCTGAGTGAGGTCCCTTCCACCCTGATGGAGTCTGTGATTCTTCCCCCTCTGGGTCTTAGCTTGTTGATGTCAGGGAAAGCACATGGGTTCCCCGTGACAGTGGAAGTAGGTCAGCTTTCTTGTCCTCCTCCACTCAGAATGGTTCAGATGCAGGGCTGCTTGGAAGGAATCCCCAAACGGTCTTGATCAATCCTTTGCTTCACTTTTAATTTCCTTTTATTTATTTTTCTTTTCCCCCTTCTAAGCTTGTGTCTTCCACCATCCTTATCCCCTCCCATACAGGCAGACCACACCTGCTTACCCTTTCCCCATTGATGCTGCTTTGTGTTTGTTTGTTTTGACACAGAGGAACTTCAGTCCTGAAGGACCTTCAGAAACTTGGGTGATTTGGACAACAGACACCTCATGAAGTTTTACAAGAGAAGTGTCAAGTCCTGTGCCTTGGGGGGAAGAACCGCACCCATGAGGAGAGGTTGAGGGACCTGGGCTTCTTTAGCCTGCTGAAGTGGAGGTGAAGGGCAGTAGAGTAGTAACCTGTGAGTGCTTGAAAGGTGGTTTCAGAGATGATGGAGCTTTTCTTGGTAGTGAGAAACAGCATGAGAAGGGGAAACAGCCACAAACTGCAGCTCGCGGGTTTCAGATGTGACTTCAGGAAAAGGGAATGTCACCTGAAGGGTAGAGATGTGGTGCTACAGGTCACCCAGAGGGAGTCTGTGATCATCCCCTGGCTTCGTGTTTCAAGGATGTGGCAGAACGCAACTACCCCTCCCCCCCACACACACACATCTCGGGCCCAAAGCGTGGCAGAGCACAACTACCCCCCTCCCATCTCAGGCCCAAAGTGTGGTGGAGCACAACTATCCACCCCCCCGCCCCACGCACCTTATCTCAGGCCCCAGCTGACCGCAAATAACTGACAGTGCCCAGGGATGACCAGAAGGAACTAGGTGATTCTGGTTGCAAATGGTGAGGCCAGAAACAGGCATGAGATCAGCAAAAAGATATATTTTCCCCAACACGGCATGAGGTCAGCAAAAAAGGTATATCTCCACACCAACTACTGTATGACCATGAGTCAAACTCTGTGGCCATAAATAGCGCTGCAGCCTAGAGCCCATTGAGCTCTGCTGCATGGCAGCGGCCTGCACAGTGGTGAATCTCCCCTTGAGTTGGGATGCCTCTCAAGGTTACTCGCCTGGAGTTAAGGGAACCTCTGACAAGAAACCGTTGGGTGGTAAGAAACCGAGACTCAGGCACTAACAAACGTGCAGCAAGATTTGCTTGCTCCGACTACACTGTATGGCCATCTTCAATAAACTTGTTTGCCATAAACCCAGAGTTAATGCCCTCCCTGCCCCTGCAACAGGCCATATACACACACTACAGCACAGCAGGACAGTGTGGAAGTGAGGCAAGCAGCCCTGAAAAGCGAAAGTCCTGCTGCTGTGGGTGGACGTGTCTCCAGGAAGCTGCAGCCCCCACACGATGGCTGCAGCAAGTAAATGCCTGCTTTCGTAGTGCCAAGACAGACACTGCCAAAAGGAAACTTTCTTCATTTCACTGGGGACATGCGAAGGCACTCAGACTAGCAGGCACTGATGTTCCTCTGTCTCTGCTGACAAAGGGGGAAGCCTGTGTTCCTGCTTCAGCAAGGTCTCTCGGTCAGATTCTAAAGGGATTCCTGAGAAGTGGCATGACCTGGAAAATTTTTCCTTTTAACATGAATGTAAGGGAGAAAAGTAAGAAAGAAAGAAATGAACAACACAGAGCCTTGATGCCAAGTACCCTTTGAATGATGAACGGATGCACATGGGATGGTTATTGGTGCTGATACTGTACCCATTGAACCAGTTTCCTCAGAGCATCCTTGAGATCCTTGTTCCTCATACTGTAGATGAGGGGGTTCAGTGTTGGAGGCAGCACTGCATACAGAACAGCCACCACCAGATCCGCAACTGGGGAGGAGAGGGAGGGGGGCTTCAGGTAGGTAAACATGAGAGTGCTGACAAACAGGGAGACCACGGCCAGGTGAGGGAGGCACATGGAAAAGGCTTTGTGCTGGCCCTGCTCAGAGGGGATCCTCAGCACGACTGTGAAGATCTGCACGTAGGACAGCACAATGAAAATGAAACACCCAAAGCCTAAACAGGCACTAACCACAATAAGTCTAGCTTCCCTGAGGTAGGCGTCAGAGCAGGAGAGCCTGAGGATCTGGGGAATTTCACAGAAGAACTGCTCCACAACATTGCCTTGGCAGAGTGGTAGTGAAAATGTGTTTCCAGTGTGCAGGCCAGCATAGAGAAAAGCAGTGCCCCAGGAAGCTACTGCCATTTTGACACAAGCTCTGGTGTCCATGAGGGTCCCATAGTGCAGGGGTTTGCAGATGGCAATGTAGCGGTCATAGGCCATGACAGTGAGAAGAAAATATTCTGCTGACAACAAGAAGAGAAGCAGAAAGACCTGGGAAGCACATCCAGAGTAGGAAATGGCCCTTGTGTTCCAGAGGGAATTGGCCATGGATTTGGGGACAGTGGTGGAGATGGAGCCAAGATCGAGGAGGGAGAGGTTGAGGAGGAAGAAGTACATGGGTGTGTGGAGGTGGTGGTCACAGGCTACGGCTGTGATGATGAGAATGTTGGCCAGGAGGGCAGCCAGGTAGATGCCCAGGAACAGCATGAAGTGCAGAAGCTGCAGCTCCCATGTGTCTGCAAATGCCAGGAGAAGGAACTCGTTGAGGAAGCTGCTGTTGGACATTTTCTCCTTTAGGGCATAGGGGACTGTCCAAAGAAGAAAAGAAATTGAGAAGTAAGGAGAGATTTTTCAAGTTAAAAAAAAAAAGTTCCAGTTTTCATACAACCCCCCATATTGCCTCTCTCTTTGCTGAGAGGATCTGTGGGCTCCACTTTGCACTGGCTGAGTGTGCTGTGAGGAGCAGGGGCCTCTGCCCTTGGGCTGCAGAGGAGTCAGTCCTGCTGTACAGTGGTGGGAAGGAGGGAATGGGAGGGAGTAGCTCTGACATTCACAGTTTCTGCCAGGTGAAATCCAGCTGTCATGTGGAAGGGCTTTTCAGCATCTTCACCACCAGTTCTAGTAAATGAGGGCTGAGGAACAGAGTTTTAGGGATTTTTCAACGTTGTTTATTTTCTTTCAGATGTCCTTGTTTACCCCTAGGGAGTGTTCCTCGAAGGTAGCAATCCGTGGCATTTCTGCTGAGTCCTGTGATGAAAGAATTCACTGTCACTTGGTGCAGAGTGAGGACAGCTAGTCTGTCTATTAGCCTTGATGCCAGTTGTCCTGTGTTCCCACCTCTTTGAGCTGGAGGATGTTCACACTCATATGTTGCCCTAAAAAGAAACAAGCTGCTGCTGAGAGCAGAGGAGTCCAGTTTCAAACTGCAGGTCTCCAAACTTCTCTCCCTTTCTCAGCTCACCAGAGGGAGGTCTCCACACTCCCCTTCTAGCCAAGGACACACAGGGCTCTTTTCAGCTGCCCCTATTCAGCTGCCCACCACCATTTCCGTACTCTTCGCATCTCTGCAGCTTCTTCATGGGGCTCTCAGATAGCACAGAGATGCTATGAGACAGCTGTGCCTTTCTGGAGGGCAGCTTGCAGCCTGGCAGAATGCCATAGGGTCAAATGTCCTAAGGATGGTCTCCCTTAAGGAGAGCCTGCTCTTTTCCCAACCCCATGGACTGCATTTCCCGGAGCCCCACAGGTCAGAAGGGGGTTGGGGCAACCTCGCTCCCATGCAGACCCCTCTGTTGCACAACTCACAGGGTCAGTGTCAGAACTGCAGCTGAACTCCCCCAACCCCAGGGAGCCCGAGAGAAGAGCAGGAGCAGCATGGATAGGAGGGGAAACAAGGAGCAACACCATGATCCTGCTGCCAAGGGAGGCAAGGAGACAGGGACAGGCAGGCACTCCGGAGAGTCTTCACCTTACCAGATGGGCATGCAGCCTTGCAGACAGCAACATCGCAGGGCAGTCACTGTCAGCCCCTTTGTTGGGCAGCATGAAATGGGCCCGTGGCAGGTGAGATGCCCCTCTCCTCTGCTGGAGATCTGGCTGCAGAGGAGGTGGCTCATGCCCTGGACTCCATGGCTGTCAGGGCAGAGGCTCTGCTGGGTGGGAGAGGAGACGTGGGGGGCTTGCTCAGAGGAAGAGGGTGTCTGCATCAGAGGGAATGCCCACGACTTGCCCAAATCCATCCTCCCATGATGATTCTGTTTGTTCATCTCCTTCCCTGCCCATCTCTGCTGCCTGCAGCTGTCCCTGCGGGGAGCTCTTTCTCTGTCCCAACAACTATTCCCAATCACTGCTCACAGACCCCATCCCATCCTCTGTGTGCTCAGCTCTGCCCTATAGAAACCTCCTGGCTCAGGGCAGTGGGCAGGGGCATCTCTGTGCATGCAGGTCCTAAGGAGCAAGTCAGATAAACCCCGATGAGGCCATAAAGGGGGTGCTGGTGCTGCCTGTAGGCTGAGGTGGGGATGAAGGGGTTTGCTGAGGTTTCTCACAAACCCACTGATCTCTGAGAGTGAAGGTTGAGGAGTCCCAGTCCCTTGCCAAACCAGAAAACTCTTTCCTTTTTTCTCCCTGCCAAAATAAGGAAACTGAAAGCGCAGACGCCAGAAGGAAAGCTCCTTCCCTTTCAAATAGCTGTTTTTTCACCTTGCTCTTGAAAATCCCCTCGGACACGCTCTGTGCATGAGCTAGAGCTGTGAGCAGCCCTCACCCATGCAGCACCCTCTCAACAGGAGAATGAACCTGCCCTGATGGGGGTCGATCCTCCTACCCAGAGCTTCTCCCCATTGCACCGTGAGGAATTCCCCGGGCAGGCTGAGTGCTGACCCTCACAGGCGGCAGAGTCACTGCCCCAGGCACACAGCACCCTGCGGTGCAGGGACACTGCTCTCAATTACAGCCCTGGGCAGTCCTGGGTGCACTCCCTGGCTTCACACCCCTGCAGCATCCCTGGGAGAAGGTAGCAGCATGACCTGTCCCTCTGACAGTGTGGCTGAGAATCCCTGCTCTGAAGCAGCTCCTCCTCCTCTGCACTGGAGAAGCCGGGTGAGACATCCTAAAAAAACTATCAGTCATGAGATGAGATGGTTTTAGAAGACCCCTTCAAGAACCCCAGTAGTATTGCTCTACAGCCAGAGACTTACTGTGTCAGGGGCTCTGAAGATTTGTCCCTCCGTGAGCTCTCCTCTCTCCTCCCACTCCACACTGCCTTTCACTTCTCTCTGTCTTGTCTCATCTTATGTCAGCAAGAGCAGGTGGTGCCTGGAACCCTGCTGCTCTTTGCAGAGGAGCTGCTCCTGGACAGAGCTGTCTCTCAGCAGTGTTGACCAGTTGCTATGAGCTCCCTTCATCCCAGGAGCCTGGCCCCACTCGGGAACAGTGGCCCAGCTGAAAGTATGACTTTATTTCTCCTTTGTACTCCCTCCTCCTGGGAGATGTTCACTGAGGCAGACTAAAGTAATCATGCAGATCTCTACATTGCAAACAGCTAATGTAATTCAGTGCAGACACTTGATTCAGTGACAAAGAATAGTCCAGCAGCATCATGTCAGATGCTTGGCACGTCCAGCACAACCACATGTCTCTAGCAGGTGCAGCATGGGACCTACAGGAAAGCCATGTCCTTTTGGAGTGGTTGCTGGCAAGTGCCCGAGGGCACCTCAGGTTTCCTGCCTGTGCCCAAAGAACTGAATGCCACCACTACCTTGAGGCAAAGTCCATCACGTCTACATCCAGCTGTCCTGCATAGATGGGAGGCACATCACACCAAGGTCTCCACTCTTCAGTGGCACCTTGTCCTTCCTGGAGATTGTTTCACCTCTGTCTCAGGCCCCATAGTGCTACAAATCAGCTCAGGCATTAGAGCCCTTTCCTGACATTTCTGCACAGCCCAGCTCTGTTGGAACCTCATTTCACCATCACATTGCCACCTGCTAGCTATGCCAGCTTGCCTCTGCTCTGAAGTGAAGCCATTGCACACGTGGTGTCCGTGGCTCTTGGCAGCATGTTTCACCACAGTCAGTCTGTGCTCTGTGTCTCCGCTGAGGCTCTGCAGCCCAAATGTACACAAGTGCATGCAGCCTGGGGCACAGACAGGAGCAGATGGAGATGCACGAGCTGTCACAGGACTACAGCACTGCTGGAATAACTGAGGTGTGATGGGATCACTCACACAACTGGAGGGCTGTAAAAGCAGGGCACAAGATCTTCAGGAACGTTAGGAGGGAGGATGCCCTTTTTGTGAAGGGCCAGCTCAGATGTATGGAGCTCTTCCATGGGATGGTCAGGGGTTGAGTGAGAGCTTGTGGGTGAGCATGAGAGGAAGGGTGGCATTGTGACCACCTGATCAGGGTGAGGAAGTGGACACAGTCTCCCTTAAGCAACCTGAGGAAGTCTGTGCATCACAGGCTCTGGTTCTTATCAGGAAACCTTTTTCTCCCTAACATTCACTGGAAGGCCAAACAGCAGAGTGCTTAAGGGGTCCTGGAGGTTTCTGGAAGGTGTCAGGGACAACCTCTTAGCACAGCTGCACAATGGGCCCATAAGAATGATGTTTCCCTGACCTGGAAATTGCAACAAGGAGGAACTGATCAGAGATGGGATAGTCAGTGTCAGCCTTTCCTACAGTGACCATGAAAAAGTGGAGTCCCAGATCCTGAAGGGAGTGAGGAAGAACTGTAGCAGAGTATAGAGCATGGACTTCAGAGGAGCAGACTTGGGCCTCTCCAGGGGACTGGTGGGGGGTCCCATGGAAGACAGTTCTAAAGGGCCCAGGAACTCCGGAAAAGCAGGAGGCCTTCAAGGACAGCACCCGCCAAGCACAGGAATGGTTCATAGCAATACTCAGTAAAACTAGTAGACATGTCAGAGGAATACATTGACTAAACAGGGAACCTGTGCCTGAGCTCCAGGGCAATAAGGCAGCATAAGGGAAGGGGAAGGAGGGAGAGGCTGCAAAGGAAGAATTTAGAAATACTGTCTGGCAAGGTAGGTGTGGTGTTAGGGAAGCCATAGCACCCCTAGTATTGACACTTGTGGTGGATGTCAAGAGCATGAGGATGAGCTGCTACTTCTTCAGTAAGAAGAAAAAGGAGAAGGTGGTCTCACTGCTGAATGGGGCAGGGAATGTAGTAACAGCAGATGCAGATAGGTCTGAAGAAATCAATGCCTTGTTAGCTTCCATTTTCACCAAAAAGATCTCCCCGGCTGTTGTGTCTGGAGTCCTGACAACCAACAGTGGATGAGGGTTAGTGAGGCATTACTTGTGAGAACTCAAACTATGCAAGTCAGTGGGGTTGGATGGGCTGCATATGAGGGTGCTGTGAGAGCTAACTGCTGTCATAGTAAGGCCACTCGCTATCATCTTGGAAAGGTTGTGGAGATGGGGCGAGGTCTCAATAACTTGAGAAAGGCAAACGTTACATCCATCTTCAAAGAAGACCAACAGGACAACCTGGGGAGCTGCAGGCAGTTCAGGCTCTCTTTGGTGAGGAGTGTGTCATGGAGTGAATCCTCTTGGATCACATTTCTGGGCACATGAAGGAGAAGAAGTTAATAGAGAACGGTCAGCATGGATTTACCCAGGGTAAATTGTGCCTCACCAGCATGATTGCCTTCTATGATTAAATAACTTTATTTGTGGATGGAGAAGAGTAAATGTCTTTTACCTAGACTTTAGCAAGGTGTTTGACACTGTCTTCAACAGCATTCTTGTATGCAAGTTAGAATGTTGAAGTTTAGAGGATAGACAACCGGATGGGTAAAAAGTTGCTTGGATGATGAGGCTCAGAGGGCGGTGGTGAATGGGTAGTGCTCTTCCTGGAGGTCAGGGAGCAGTGGAGCACCACTGATCTCTCCAGCAACCTGTCCTGTTCATCATCTTGCTTAGTGACATGGAGGAGGCAACACTCATCATGCTTGTAGATGACGCCAGACGGGAGGGGAGGGTCCAGTGATATGCTTGAGGGCTGCCATTCAGAGGGACGGAGACAGGCAGGAGGAATGGGCTGTCAGAAACATCGCAAAATTCAACAGGGACAAATGCCAGGTCTTGCACGTGGGATAGGCCAACACTCCATAGTGTCACAGGCTGGGGCCTGTGTGCCTGGGGAGCAGCACTGCGGCAAAAGTCCTGAGGGCCCTGGTGGTCAGAAGGCAAAATATGAGGCAGAATCATTCCCTGGCAGCAAAGAAGGCCAAAAAGCACTGTGGGCTGTATGACCAGGAGCATAGTCAGGAGGTGGAGGGAAATGATGATCCCCCTCTAGTCAGTATTCATTAGACCACATATAGAATACTGCATCCAGTTTTGGGTCCCCAGAAAAAGAATGAGGTTTGTAACTTGGACTGAGTTTGGCAGAAGGCCCTCAAGATAGTTGGGGAGCTGGAGCACATGCTCTTTAAGGAAATGGGACTTTTTTAACCTGGAGAAGAGATGGCTTTGGAGGGATCTCACAGCAGCCTTCCAATAGCTATGAGGAGGTCATCAGGAAGACGGAGGCAGGCTCTTCATCCTGATGCATGGTGGGAGGACAAGAGACAATGGGCATAAGCTGAAACAAGAGACATTGACACAGGAGATGAGGGAAAGCTTTTCCACTAAAGGATGGCCAAGCACTGGAACTGGTTGCCCAGAGAGGCTGTGCAGTCTCCTCCCTTGGAGGTTTCCAAGACCAGACTGGATCAAGTCCAGAGCAACATGGTCTGACCACAGAGCTGACCCTGCTGTGAGCAAAGAGATTGGGCTAGGAATCTCCTGAGGTCTCTGCCACCCTGAAGGAGTACATGATTCTTCCCCCTCTGGGTCTTCACTTACGGATGTCGGGGAAGCAAGCAGGTTCCCTTTGACAGTGGAAGTAGGTCTGCTTTCTTGTCCTCCTACATTCAGAATGGTTCAGATGCAGAGCTTCTTGGCAGGAATCCCCAACACAGCCCTGATCAACCCTTTGCTTCACTTTTAATTTCCCCTTTTTTTTTTTCCCCTCCTTTAAATTTGTCTCTTTTACCATCCTGATTCCCTCCCATACAACCAGCCCACCCCTGCTTACTCTGTCCCCATTGGCACTGTTTTGTTTTGTTTTGGACACAGAGGTGCTTCAGTCCTGAAGGCCCTTGAGAAACTTGGGTGATTCGGGCAACAGATTTCTCATGAAGCTTTGCAAGAGAAGTGTCAAGTTCTGTGCCTAGGAGGGGAATAACCCCATCTATGAGGAGAGGTTGAGGGAGCTGGGCTTCTTTATCCTGCTGAAGTGGAGGCGAAGGGCAGTAGAGTAGGAATGTGTGAGTGCTTGAAGGGTGGTTTCAGAGCTGGTGGAGCTTTTCTTGGTAGTGGGAAACAGCATGAGAAGGGGAAACAGCCACAAACTGCAGCTTGTGGGGTTCAGATGTGATATTAGGAAATGGAAATGTCACTTGAAGGGTAGTGCTGTGGTGCAACAGGTGACTCAGAGGGGGTCTGTGATCAGCCCCTGGCTTTGCGTTTCAAGGAAAATCAACCTCCCAACAAAGTGAGGTCTTTGTCCTCTTGGCTATGGATGGTGTCTCTGCCACCAAGACCTATGAGAAGACCCTGTTTCCCTATAGCACTGTAGTCTTGCTGCCTCCTTGTCCCCAACGAGCCCAAGAGGTGCTGTATTGTCCTGCACTCAGCGTTGCACACCCCCACCCTCACACTGCCCCTGGGAAGAGCCCTGAGCAAAACATGAGGGAAAGGATCACCCTACTCAGGGGCTGGGTGTCAGTGCCCGGCCATTCTGCCTGATAAAACACATCAAGGTTTACTTGGCATCAGAGCCACCTGCGCATTGTCTTTGCCTACCTGCAATCAGGGTCTCCAACTTTCTGCTCTCATCAGCCCCCAGAGAGGCTTTGTCAGTAATGGCCCTCAGTGGGACCCATTAAAACTCCGAGAAATTTTGGGATTTACTTCTGACTTTAACTTCTTGAGTAGTTTGTTCAATCTCCTCTCAGTATCTGAGGTTCATGGACTCAGCACCAAATACACTCAAGGGGCCATTAAAATGCAAAAACCTCTAAGGAGCCATGTCTCTCCCCCTAATTTTCTTCAGTTCTTCAATTCTCATGGGGCTAATTGGAGAGGATTCAGGAGTGAACTGAAAAGAGTAAGATAGGGAGCACCTGAGAAAGAAGGATTTCTGCTTCTTAAGTTTTTTCAGCTTACAGAATAAGTGATATCTGCATTCTCCAATTCATACTGACCCAGAGGGTCTCCTAATGAAGTCCAGAGTTGTAGGAAAAGCAGTATTTTCAATATGAGACCTTTATGGCCAACCTTCCTCCTCACCTCCCCAACCCTGCCATTTCTCTCATCAGCCACTGGGGACTTACCTCACTCCTGTTAAAACCTAACTTTTTTCCACTTGAGTCTGTAGCTGAATGTTACAGCTCCTACACACCAATTCCCACCTGCTTTCCTTAGAGAACTACTTGCAGACACAGGAGGATTTTTTTTAATTGCAAACAAGCGAAAAGAAAATATGATGCAGTTTAATAAAAAGTCAAATACACTCCTCAACTGTACGTTAAGTCCAAACTACCGCCAGTGAGGGCCACTTTCTACAAGGAATAACCATCGCTGAAGTGTTTTTGGACAGATAGATAGAAACAGAACTAAAGGAGTTGGCTAAAGAGAAAATCAGACTCCTGAAAGACAAGGCAAGCTTCAGTCTCCCTGAAGCTCAGAGCAGCAACTAGAGAGTTGAGAGGTATCGGATGGATAAAGAGTAAGATATGTCCAGTTCTTCTGATGCAAAGATGCCTTTAGAAATGATCAATTTAATCATGACATGTGAAAATATGTGAGAAATCACTGAGACTATATCCACAGCATAATAGACAGAGCAGTAGTAACACTGGTTCAGGGGCAGATCAATATTTCTTCTCCTGAGATTCACACCCTGCCTGAACATCTCCACTATTTTATCAAGGGAAAAGTGGACTTTAAAATTAGTCATTCATTTTAGCTGGTGAAAGTGTGTTCATATTTTTTAAATGTTGAAAACTCTTCTTCACCTTTTCCGGCAGAGCTCACGTGTCTAACCATAAGCATCTAGGGACATTTGGAGAGGTCCTGGTGTATTGGAGGTACCTGCCTGGGCCCGGCAGCTCTTACAGGGGACCTGTGGGAGACCAGAGCCCCTTGGAGCTGCAGATGGAGGCTGGGCAGAGGGGACCAGGGCACCTACAGTGGCACCAGCCGTCAGTGACCCTGTGATTGCATCCCACCCCAATTCTGGAAATCACTTTCCTTTTCAAAAAAAAAAAAAAAAAATCCCACCAGGATATTAAGAAAAAAGACAACAAAGCAAAGAAAGACAATAAGAACACAAAAAAAATTTAAAAGCTGGAAAGTGTAACAAAATATTTCTTCCCTTTAGATCATTTTTTAATTTCTTTCTTGTTTCATTTTTTATTGACATTTTCTAAATATCTCTAGCATTATCAGGCCTGCACCATTAAAAAATATATTTCTGTGTCTTGCACAGAGTCCAGTGGCCCAAAACCACTCATGGCCCAGGGCTGTCCATACCACTCCTCACTCTCTGTGCAGAACAAGTGGCACTCCCCAGAGACAGGAGTGACCACAAAACCCACATCCTAGCCCTGTGCCTGTTGGTGGCCTATCAGGTCCTCAGGCAGACAGGACCTAACAACCCCTTACCACAGACAGCAGTCAAGTGCTGGCCTGTCAGCTTCACCCATAGTAGTCACCTCACAGCCACTTTCCCACCCATGTGCCTGCTCCTGGTCCATCACCTGCAGAGACAGAAGGGACCTCACTTTCACCTTTATGCTCATGGGCCTCCTACTCTCCTATGAGCTTCTGAAAAACAACTAATCTCATAAAAATGTCCCCAGCCATCAGCTTCCTGGTGGCCTATCAGCTGATCAGACACAACTGACCTCATAATCACCCACCAAGCCAATGGGCCTGCTGCTGGTCTTTCACCTGCCCTTATGGAAATGACCTCAGCATGGTCTTGGCTTCCATCCAGTCAGGTATTCAGGCAGCAATGACCTCACAATCAACACCTGAGCCATGGGCCTGCTGCTGGCCTATCAGAGGCTGAGACAGAGGTGACCTCACAGTCACCATCCAAGCCATGTAACTGTTTCTGGCCTACCAGCTACTCAGTTCTGAATGACCTCACAATCAACATCCTAGAGCTATGCCGCTTGGAGGCCTATCAGGTCCTCAGGCAGAAGTGACCTCACAAACAATTGCCCCAACCATTAACCAAGTGCTGGCTTATCAGCTGCTCCAAGAGAGGTGACCTTACAATCATCTAGCAAGCCCACATGGCTGCTGATGGCCTTTCAGCTTCTCTGATGGACAAGGCTTGTGTTCTTGCTTGGGAGGTCACTTCTGACTCAGCCTCTGATACGCTAGCAGCAGCCTCATGGCTGGGGCATGTGCATGTGAGGTCACTCCTGCCTTAGCAGTTCATAGACCAGCAGCAGGCACATGGCTTGGATGATGATGGTGAGGTCAGTTGTATGTGCTCAGCTGAACGCAGGGGTTGAGTTAGCATCCTGGCTGGAGATCCTGGCAAGAATTTCAGAAACTGCAGGCCTCCAACAACCTAGTGACACACTGCAAAATGTGCTCAGCTGAGAGGGACACCTGAACTGTCAGGCTAGAAATGACTCCCTTAGGGAAGAGAGGAGCATGTGGGAAGGTGAGGACCATAATACTGAGGGGCCTTGCAGAGTTATTTGCATAAAACCACTGCAACTTTGCAAGCTGATTCTCAGCTATGACCCTTCATGTATTTCTTGCCAGCTTACAGGAAAGTGTTTGAGCATCAGGCGATAATTCTCAGGGTCCAAAAGCAATGTTGTGATCTGCTTCATTTTCAGCACAAAAAATAAGCTCTGAGCCCTTGAAACATCACTCACTGTTGTATGTGCATCTGGGAGAAGTGGTTGCAAGAGGCCAATTATTTTCTGAAGAAATACTCTGTCTTTGGAAGTTTTCCTTATTTGCCCATTTTGAAAGGTAATGACTGTGGCACTGCTGCTCGAAAGAGGACCTCTGAGTGCTCCATCATGGCAAGACCATTTCCTTGTTAACTATGCCAGAGAAAAAAGTCCCACCATGTCAAGACTGCTCTCTGAGGCCTCCTCCTGGAAGTCAGCCTTGGATGTCTTGTTTCAGGGCCTGGGGCAGTGCGTGTTCTGCAGGTTGCAGCAGAGATCCCCAAGGCAGGGAAACCTTTGGCAGGGAGAGATTAGGACCCCCTGCCTGCCCTTATTTCACTGGATTGGGGGGGTTACTCGGATGGTTAATTAAGAGCAAAGAGTTTCTAGGATACTGCCATGTTAGAAGAAAAGAGAGTCCGCACCAATTATGCTTATTGGTAGTACCCTCCCCCCCCCCCCCAATAAGACTTTATTAGCAGGAGATAGAGGCAGCTACTATGCCTCTAGTCTAAGCAAACTTGGGATTTGACAGATCTCAGAAGTGTTATCTTCAAGAAACTCCTCCAAGGAAGCCTTTCTGAAAGATGACCTCTTCTAATCCAAATACTCTAAGCTGCATATTTGTGTGTATTTCACAAGAGATCTGGGGTATCTTTGGTTAAACATGGGACAGGAAAGCCCACATCAAATAAGGGATGGAAATCATGGAGAATATATATATTTAAAAAAAAAAAGAAGAAATAAAGAAAGAGAAAAGACAAAGCATTCTGTAAACATTAAAATTTATTCCACTTTTCTTTGTATTTCCCAGTACCTGTGAATTACCTTTGATATTAGCTTCCATGGGTTTTCTTTCTCAGATAGCCTGTATTTCAACTGCAGAAGATGGTGCTTCTGAGCCCTTGTTTTTATGCTTTCCAATTTTACTTGTACAAAGAAGTTACCATTAAACAGAAATGCATGGGGCTTTTTTTGCTTCATACACTGTCATTCTAAAAGTAGTACAGACTTACATTAACTCTGGTTCAGTATACCATAATAATCACAGATGTTGCTTTTCCATTTTTCATTTCTTTTCATCCAAAAGGGTGTATTTGATATTATAAAGTACATTTATGAATATTTTGGAAAATACTCATCTGTTTCCTTTCTGAAGTATATTTGAAAAATTAGAAGTGGTGAATGAATATTTGGGATGGCAATATCTGGGACCCCGACGAACTCCCCAGGTCGGAGTCAGACACTGAGCCTGAGGGGGAGGCAGCTGCCCGGCCGGTGGCAGAGCAGCGGATCACCGCACCGAATGCAGCCAGTTTGAAGGAACCACAACTCCTGGCAATTTTAAAGCATCAGAGCTGCAGGGACACAGGATACACAGGGACGCTACAGGCAGCAACCCCGCAAAGGATTGTCAGAATGGCTGTAAAGGCTGTGGGACGATAGGGCAGATGCAGTTCATTTACTAGAGAGGAGCTCGGTCAGATGGAGGCTCTGCCCCAGGGTCCCAGGCTGCACAACACTCTCTGCACTCTGCACCAGCCAAACCAAAACGTTTCCCCTCCCTAATGGAGTGGGTGCTAGGTGCGGTTGTTTAACCTGGCCGACTGCCACGGTCATCGATGGTGGGCTCACCGCGTGGACTACTGTCGCAGCAGGGTTAAACCAGCTGTGGCAATTAGGAATGTTGTCTGGAATTTATTCCCCCTGAGTTTACGGGACTGGATCAGATCCCCATGAGCAAAACCATCCAGACTAAGATGCTGCGAACTGCCCCCCCCCCCCCATTCTGCACAGGACTCCGTCCCACCAAGGAGGCTCAGTAACCATGAGTGGCCTCGGCGGGGACGACGTGCAAGACTCTCCTATGCAATTAAAACTGGCAATGAGCAAAGCAGACCCCATTAGGGTTTTTGCGTTGGTGGTCCTAATCTGAGAGTTTCCTGAATTTGTCACATACTTCTGGGGGTTTGACCACAGGTGTGAAACACTGGTGCTGGCTGACATTCAAGATCTTTTCACGATACAAAAAGCATCAACATTTATTTCATGGCATTGGATATAAACAAAGAGAAAATGAGAATCCCTTGTGCAGTTCTGGTCTCCCACCTCAAGAAAGAAAAGTAGGACTAGGAAAAGGGAAGGGAAAGTTGATGAAGGCAGCAAGATGAATTTCATCACACATGACATTAGTTAGTCTTGTCACACCTTCAACTGACTGCGTTCTGAAATGGATCCTCCCAACTGTACCATAGCGAGCAAATTCTTCCTGAAGGCCTTTTCAGTCACTCCTCAAATGCAAATCCTCTTCTTCATGCTGTCATGGGTGATTTATCTGCTCACTGCCATGGGGAATATGGTCATGATAGCCATCATTTGGCTCAACCAGTTCCACACCAGCGTATCTCTTCCCCAGCAGCTTCACCTTCCCAGATATTTGGTTCCCTTTGCCCCTAAAAGGTTTGTCGGCCTCATCTTGGAGATTAAGACCATCCCATGGCTGCTTGCTGGTTCCAGACCTTCCTTTCTATCTTCCTGGGCACAGCTGAGTTCAAACTGCTTGTTGTGATGTCTTTCGATTGCTGTGGGGCCATTTGCAACCCATCGCACTGTATCATCTTTATGAAGCCCTGGCTGTGCTCCACACTCATCTTTATCCATTGGGTGATGGCATCTCTATCCTTGCTCAGCCCCACCATCTTATATACCAAGGTACCCTGCGTCCCCAGTAAAGAGACTCTTTCTTCTGTGGCCTCATCCCTTTGAGGAGAGCAACCTGCATGGGCACCAGCTACCTTCAAACATGAGCTTTGCTCTCTCCTCTGCTGTGTTGCTGAGCTCCTTCACACTGACCCCTGTGTCTTATGCCTGCACTAGATGCACTGTCCTGAGAATACCCTCTGGGAAAGCGATAAGAAGCCTTCTTCACCTGCATATCTCACACTGCCATAGTCACTGCTGCATATGGTAACTCCATTTTTGGCTACATGGGGCCTGAATACAGCAAATCCTTTGAACCAACCAAAGCCTGATAAAAGGGTTCAAGAGGGATACTCCCATGGTGAGCAGAGAAGCTGCTTTGCTGTAAGCTCTCAGCAGCTTTGCAGGTTCCTCTAAGAAAGTACATTCAGGAGAAGCACGATTTTAGGTGACATCCAGCAGACTAAGAAGACACAACATTTAGAGTGTTGGAACTTACCCAGCAAATAGGAAGCTGGGACTGTCACCTCTGATTCACTGAGACTACAGTGATATTGCTGTAGGTGACTGGGCTTGAGCTTTTGCTCACATGATTACAGCCAGTGGTTCAATTTCAGCAAATCTTCCAGATGAACCAGTCCAGAGATTCCCTTATGCCAGACTAGAGGCAGAGAGCAAGACAGGGCATCTGGGATCTCGGACTAACCTGAGCCCCAAGTTAAAATGCCAGTGCAAACATGAAGTGTTGCCCACTACTGAGCTTCCCATTTTACTCCCTGTATAAGAACCACCCATTACACTCTGAGACAGGGTCTGGGGGACAACAGAGTCTGTGGAGAACCTCTGTTTCACTCCTTGAAACCCATCATTGCCTTCTGCCCCCCGCCCTTGTATTTTTGAATCATCCTATTTGTGGAGTCATCTGCTCCTTTCCTTTATATGTCTAAAACCAAATGCAAAGGTGGTGGGAAAAATGTTGGTATTTATTGCCTATGTTTTCCTTGGGCTTCCTTCTGTTAGATGTGTTTTTTGGTTTAAAAAAGAAATTAGCAAGAAGAGATTTGAGACTGAAATAGTGAGTTCATCAACTTCACTGGAGCTGCCTGTGAGCAGCTGGAGTGTGCACTTGTTTTCCCTTGGTCCCTATGTAGTCAACGGAGGCAAAGAGAGAGCTCTAGAGGCTGGGTCCTCCCAGACTGTAATCGGCAGGCGAAAGAAGTGTTACCAGTCTCTTCCAGACACTCTTCCCTCTTTCTGCATTGACAAGATGGGAGGAAGCTAACTTGCTCAAACTGAAGTGCCTGACTTTTAGGCATCTCAAATATCACCCTACTTAGTATCTTCTCTGTTCCAGACCCCTTCTATTTCAAATAGTCAAAAGGACAGCCTCTAAGTTCTTTAAGATGAGATAATTCCCTCCCCTCCTCTAAAGGGAAGGCAAGGCATTTAGGTCAGGACATTTAATAACAATGGAATTTGACAATGGTTTGGCAAGAGCTCTATTTCGGTGCACAATGATGTCAGATGAGACTGTCTGACACAGACATTTCCAATGACTGAATGGAACCCTCATGAATTTCACTAAATAGAGTATTAAAGAAGGCAAGTTATACTTGTTCCCTATTTCCCCCCCTTTTCTGGAGAAAGAGAGAGGAAGAAGCTGTGGAAGAAAGCAGGGGATTACAGAAGACATGCTCAGTACTGGCTTGTTTTGAAAGCAACAGCCTCGCAGATGTTCCAAGTCAAAAAAGGCAAGGACTGAAAAGTAGAAGGAATAACTTTCAACATACTTATCTACATGGATGGACTGGCATCTGCAGGTACTAGTAAGTACTTTTGCTGGGAGATTAGGTTGGCTTTTGAAACACAGATGTGATGGATGTTTGCAATAGGTCGAAGTGAAGAGGGAATTTCCCAGGCATGGCATGAACTAGTTCACAACCTCTTTACAATACTGTGCTCGTGAGAAAGAATCCTTTGTGAGTGTTTGGAAAAGGTAGAAAGAAGACAGTAAAATCTCTGAGGCCTCTCAGTGAAATGTGAAGCAGAGAAATCAGGGTGTGATGAATGGCTGAGAGGAATATTTCTGTCTGTGTTACATAGGAAGCAAGCGAGGGAGCAAAGAAGGAAGGATCTACCCTCCTGTCGAGACTGTGAAATTCTCACACTTGCTTCTTCGTGCTCCTGTCTCAGCAGGATGTACTGAAATTGGGCATGGGAGCAGGAAATGAAACTGTGGTTGCTGAGTTCACCCTGGAGGGTTTCTCAGGGCTTGATCAAAGGCTACAGCTGTTTCTCTCCCTGATCCTTCTACTCATATACCTGACAACAGTGACGGGGAACACAACGATCATTTTCCTTGTGTGTGTGGATCACCGCCTGCAAACCCCCATGTACTTTTTCATCAGCAGTCTGGCATTCCTGGAAATCTGGTTCACATCCTCCACAACCATCAAACTGTTGGTGATTCTGAGCTCTGGTAGGAGAACAATCCCATTTAGCAGCTGCTTTGCTCAATCCTATTTCTATTTTGCCCTGGGTTGTACAGAGTTTGCTCTCCTTGTTGTCATGTCTTTTGATCGCTACATTGCAATCTGCCAACCTTTGCATTATGCTGCCATCATGAAGCAGCAGCTCTGCACCTACCTGGTTGTTGCTGCATGGGTCCTAGGCTTCACACTCTCGAGTTACCACCTGGTCCTGCTCTCAAAGCTGGCTTTCTGTGGCCCCAACAAGATCCACCATTTTTTCTGTGACAGCTCCCCCTTATTCAAACTGTCCTGCTCTGACACCAGCCTGCTTTGGAAAGCAGACTCCATTTTGATATCATTTGTAGTGCTGGGTTCCTTATGTTTAACCCTGGTGTCCTACATGTGCATCTTCCACTGTATTCTGCACATGCCAGCAGCGTCTGGGAGGAAGAAAGCTTTTGCTACATGTTCTTCCCATCTCACCAACTTAGCTATAGCATATGGAAGCTGCATTGTTCTCTATGCACAGCCCTCAGAAAGGGTTTACTTGGAGACTAACACAATTGTAGCTTTGCTGAACACTGTCCTGTACCCCTTCTTAAACCCCTTCATCTACAGTTTCAGAAACAAGACTGTGAAGCTGGCCCTGGAGGAAGCCCTTGGCCGTGCAAAGGTTTGGCTTTTCCCCCAGTCATGATGCTTTTCATGACAGCAATTCTAATCATGTATCATGTATTATATCACACACACATATATATAGCTATTAAATACAGGTGCCTCAGGAGATTTATTTTCTTGTTGGAT
This sequence comes from Apteryx mantelli, assembly GCF_036417845.1. Lineage (NCBI taxonomy): Eukaryota > Metazoa > Chordata > Aves > Apterygiformes > Apterygidae > Apteryx > Apteryx mantelli. The sequence continues at coordinate 7,302,037 of NC_089997.1, forward strand.
TGTAGTGTTGAAAGGAAGGAACGTGAATTGCTAGTCTGGGTTACAGAGGGCTATTATAAACAAAATCTAAAAAATATTAGTAAAATATTGAACTCACACAGGACTAGGACATAGACTGCCAGTGCATGCTGACACAAGGAAGTTTTCATAAGTCATCTCAGGAAATTTAGCTGAAAACTCTGGGGACAACGTCCAAGGGCTGTTGAGGAAAGCTCAAAACACTTTCTCTCCCTGAATAACAGAAGATGCTAAGCATGAAAATTAAGCTCAGACATTACAATGGGTTCAAATTCACTGGATTCAAATCCATAAAACACTTCTCAGTTTCATTAGCGTGATGAAGACAGCATCACTGATTTGTCAATGATAGCCTGCAGATGATAGTTTTATTATTCACTTTGGAGGGAGATTTCTTAAAAATGCATATTTTCGTAACATACTGTCAGTCTGTCCACTATTAAAAGCCCTGCTTTATCTCCACTGGTGACTCCAGGATGCATTCTCCTGAAGGAAAAAAAAAAAAAGAATATATTCTTGGATAATTAGGCATTTTCTACCTTCCTTTTCTTTCCTGAAGGATTATTTCATCATCAAGATTTTTTTCCAATAAACTATGTATGTTTCTATCACACTTTTTTCTTCTTGTCCATCAATGAAATTATATATTCCCCCCTTATTTTACACTTCTGTCTCCATCCATATCTTTACATGGCAAAGGGATAGGCAGAAGCATGTACAAGTGATAAAAGGAAACATCTTTTAGAGAAATAATCAGCACACAGAGATCCCTTTTCTCCTTTTATTTTGCATTCCACAGGGAAAAACAAAGCACAGGGGAAGGGAAAGCACTGCCATTGCTTTACTCCTTTGCAGTTGTTTCTAATCAGCATTTCATTTTGTTGGGGCTTCTGAGGGGCAGAATTACTGTTAACAGCTCTTTTAAACTTTGTGTGTGAGCGTCCCATTTCCGAAGGGAATTCTACAAGGGTGAACTCTTTTTAGGAAAACTGGGTCCAGTTCATCTCTGCAGCCTGTCTCCTCATGTGAGACCCCAGGGAAGCTATGGCGTTTTGGGTGACCAAAGCTCAGCCCAGCAGAGCACCTGGGCACTCTTGGGCAGCTCAGTCATCTTGCTCTGGGTGGGTCCTTGTGCACCACAGTGAAGGATGTGGTGGCCCTGGGTCTTCCCATCCAGGCCCACAGCTCCACCAGCAACACAGGGTTAGGGGATGCAGGCAGACACCTAGGCTCTGCCTCGGGGTTGAGATAACTGAACAGGGCGTGAGAAACTAGTGGCTATGAGAAATCATTGGACACTGCAGGGAATAGAATGAGACCCTGCCAAGTTCCAGACAGCACGGTGAGCAATGGCTGGATTTCAGCAGTGGTTAAGGGAGAGTTATATGAGAAAAGGACAAGCATCACACATAACTGGCGTATTGGGGATCCTTTGGAGAGTAGACTCTTGCAGCACCAGCAGTACTGAGGTAACGATATCAGAAGCACCACATGAGCCAGGGGTTACCTAGCTAACAGTACCAGAAATATTAAACTTGAGTACATAGGCAGTAAAAGTGGGACCAATGAAGAAAAAAATACTTAGAGATGGGCTGTTTATTTCAAAGGGGATAAAGCTGGAGAAAGGGAGGGATCAAGCTGCATCATGGAAGAAGCAGCATGGGAAAATGGAGGCAGAGGGAATAAAAGGGGCCAGTCATGTGTAAGCAAGCTGCTGGCAGGGACACTTGTCTGGCCAGGCTGTGTACCTGCTCTCTACGTGAGTGCATGTGTGGAAGGCTTGCAGACATCAATGCAGCTAGCTCCATAGACACCCGTGAGAGGGTGCCTGTGAGGTCTCCTGCAAGCTTTGAGTCTGATTAGCTGGTGAGCAAGAAGAGGACCAGGCCATTTGTATCATTCATGTTTATGAGTGCTGCTCATGTCTCCGTGGTGCCTGTAAAGGTACTGTGCCCCTGCCGGAGTTGATTTTTTGGTGGTCGACCATGTCCGTACAGAGTGTGTGTATGCCTCTTGGAAGTACATGCCCAGCCTCGCTGCTGGCAGGACCAGGGAACAGAGAACCACAGCAGTCTCCCTTCCAGCAGACCAGGAAGGAGGAATCCCTTTATTCAAAAATCCACTGGATCTAGCGTCCTTTAACAGAGCAGGCCCTGCAGGTGCTGCAGCCACTTGATCTTGGTGTTGAGGTCCTGCTTCTCCATCATCTTGTGGTTCCCAAAGGGTACAGAGGCTTAGGCTTTGGGGTTGCAGTGTGAAGGACCAGCTTTGGCACACGTCTTTCTAGTTCCCCACTATTGATTTAAGCAATACAAATACAGAGATTTTATAAGTGTTTGGGTCAGTGATCCCCTAGAGTCAAAGGGAGGGGTTTTTTTTTGTTTTGTTTTGTTTTGTTTTCTGATCAGACTTTCTGTCTGCCAACCTTTATCATAAAAGTGGCTGGGGTTGCACAGGCAGTGCCATATGCTCTACCCTCCATTTCTAAACCATCCACAGAAAGTAGCACTACTTAGTCAAGCTAAATAGCAGGGGCAATGGCCACTGTTTTGTTGGTGGTGCGTAAACAGAACAGTTGCTCTGAGCAAAACTCCATTGTCTGAGGAACTGCTACACATTACTAAACACATCTTCATCATGTCCAAAGGTGAAAAAAAGCTGAGGGATATTTAAGCCAAATAACAATCTCAGATATCTCAAGATCTGTTTTCTCCTTTTACACAACAAACTTTACTCTCATGTTAAGGATGGCAGGAACTCTTGGCTGCTTCTGAACACAAAATTTCATGGCCACCCCCTCACAGCACATAATGCCAAAGGCTGTGATGGCCCCTTTGTTGTTAGTCAACTTCTGGAAAAAAATGGAATAGTGTCACACTAGTCACTGACGGTGTAATATGCATAGAAGTCCCCAGCCTGAGTATATGCTTCGTAGGCTCCTTAAACCTTTCACCCATGAAACCAAGAAGCCTTCCCTAAGCCCTGGAATTTGAGGGTTGCAAAGGCTATTTTCTCCATTTTTTAAGCACTGCTGAAAATCAGAAGTTATGTAGGCCCTCCTCCATAACCTGTGTATCATGGATTAGACAGCATGCTGCCCGAGGAGAAGAAAGCAATTGCTGTCATGACAGAAAGTGAACGAGGGGAAGATCTCTGATGTGCAGAAAGGACTGTGCTACTATAGACAACAAGACATGAAAATTTTGAGGGAAGGGAGATTGTCAATTAGGGACTAAAATGTAGCTACGATTTCACAGAATCACAGAATCACTGAGGTTGGAAGGGACCTCTGGAGATCATCTAGTCCAACCCCCCTGCTCAAGCAGGGTCACCTAGAGCACATTGCACAGGATTGCATCCAGGCGCATTTTGAATATCTCCAGAGAAGGAGACTCCACCACCTCTCGGGGCAACCTGTTCCAGTGCTCTGTCACCCTCACAGTGAAAAAGTTTTTCCTCATGTTAAGATGGAAGTGTCTGTGTTTCAGTTTGTGCCCATTGCCTCGCGTCCTGTTGCTCAGCACCACTGAAAAGAGTCTGGCTCCATCCTCTCGACACCCTCCCTTCAGATACTTGTACACGTTGATAAGATCTCCTCTCAGCCTTCTCTTCTCCAGGCTAAACAGGCCCAGCTCTCGCAGCCTTTCCTCATAAGAGAGATGCTCCAGTCCCCTAATCATCTTTGTGGCCCTTCGCTGGACTTGCTCCAGTAGTGCCACATCCCTCTTGTACTGGGGAGCCCAGAACTGGACGCAGTACTCTAGATGTGGCCTCAGCAGGGCTGAGGAGAGGGGGAGAATCACCTCCCTCCACCTGCTGGCAACACTCTTCCTGATGCACCCCAGCATACCATTGGCCTTCTTGGCCACAAGGGCACATTGCTGCCTCATGCTTAACTTGGTGTCCAGCAGCACTCCCAGGTCCTTCTCCGCAGAGCTGCTTTCCAGCAGGTCAACCCCCAACCTGTACTGCTGCATGGGGTTATTCCTCCCCAGGTGCAGGACCCTGCACTTGCCTTTGTTGAACTTCATGAGGTTCCTCTCTGCCCACCTCTCCAGCCTGTCCAAGTCTCTTTGAATGGCAGCACAGCCCTCTGGCGTATCGGCCACTCCTCCCAGTTTTGTATCATCAGCAAACTTGCTGAGGGTGCACTCTGTGCCTTCATCCAGGTCATTGATGAAGAAGTTGAACAAGACTGGACCCAGGACTGACCCCTGGGGGACACCGCTAGCTACAGGCCTCCAACTAGACTCTGTGCCACTGATCACAACTCTCTGAGCTCTGCCATTCAGCCAGTTCTCAATCCACTTCACTGTCCACTCATCTAACCCACACTTCCTGAGCTTGTCTATGAGGATGCTATGGGAGACAGTGTCAAAAGCCTTGCTGAAGTCTAGGTAGACAACATCCACTGCTCTCCCCTCATCTACCCAGCCAGTCATTCCATCATAGAAGGCTATCAGATTGGTTAGGCATGATTTCCCCTTGGTGAAGCCATGCTGACTACTCCTGATCACCTTCTTTTCCTCCACATGCATGGAGATGGCTTCCAGGATGAGCTGCTCCATCACCTTTCCAGGGATGGAGGTGAGGCTGACTGGCCTGTAGTTCCCTGGGTCCTCCTTCTTGCCCTTTTTAAAGACTGGGGTGACATTGGCTTTCTTCCAGTCCTCGGGCACCTCTCCTGTTCTCCATGACCTTTCAAAGATGATGGAGAGTGGCTTAGCAATAATGTCCGCCAGCTCCCTCAGCACTCGTGGGTGCATCCCATCAGGGCCCATGGATTTGTGGGTGTCAAGTTTGCTTAAATGATCTCTAACCCACTCCTCCTCCACCAAGGGAAAGTCTTCCTCTCTCCAGACTTTCTCTCTTGCCTCCAGGGTCTGGGGTTCCTGAGGGCTGGCCTGACCAGTAAAGACTGAAGCAAAGAAGGCATTCAGTAACTCTGCCTTCTCCGCATCCTTCGTCACCAGGGCACCCACCCCATTCAGCAAAGGGCCCACATTTTCCCTAGTCTTCCTCTTGCTGCTGATGTATTTGAAGAAGCCCTTCTTGTTGTCCTTGACATCTCTAGCCAGATTTAATTCCAAACGGGCCTTAGCCTTCCTCGTCGCATCCCTGCATACTCTGACAACATTCCTATATTCATCCCAAGTGGCCTGTCCCCCTTTCCACTTTCTGTAGACTTCCTTCTTCTGCTTGAGTTTTGCCAGGAGCTCCTTGCTCATCCATGCAGGTCTCCTGCCTCCTTTGCTTGACTTCCTACTCATAGGGATGCACCGCTCTTGAGCCTGGAGGAAGTGATGTTTGAATATTAACCAACTCTCTTGAACACTCCTTCCTTCCAGGGCCCTCACCCATGGGATTCCTCCAAGTAGGTCCCTGAAGAGCACAAAGTTTGCTCTCCTGAAGTCCAGGGTTGCGATCCTACTTGGTGCCCTGCTGCCTCCTCGCAGGATCCTGAACTCCACCATCTCATGGTCACTGCAGCCAAGGCTGCCGCCGACCTTCACATCTTCCACCAGTCCTTCTTTGTTTGTTAGTACGAGGTCCAGCAGCACACCTCTCCTTGTTGGCTCCTCCACCACCTGGGTCAAGAAGTTGTCACCAATGCTCTGCAGGAATCTCCAGGACTGTTTGTACCTAGCTGTGTTGTCTTTCCAGCAGATATCGGGGTGGTTGAAGTCCCCCATGAGAACCAGGGCCTGGGATCGTGAGGCTACTTCCAGCTGTCTGTAGAAGGCCTCATCAACTTCCTCATCCTGATCAGGTGGCCTGTAGTAAACACCCACAACAGTGTCACCTCTATTAGCCTGCCCTTTGATCCTTACCCATAAGCTCTCGACTCGCTCTTCATCCACCCCTAGGCACAGCTCAATACATTCCAGTTGCTCTCTCACATAAAGAGCAACTCCACCACCTCGCTTTCCTGGCCTGTCTTTCCTAAAAAGCACGTAGCCATCCATGACAGCACTCCAGTCATGCGAGCTATCCCACCATGTCTCCGTAATGGCAATGAGGTCATGGCCCTGCGACCGCACAGATATCTCTAGTTCTTCCTGTTTGTTCCCCAAGCTGCGTGCATTGGTGTACAGGCATTTCAGGGAGGTGATTGAGCATGCAGGTTTCCCAGGAGGGCTAAAAGAGGGTCCTCCATAGCCACATCCCATGCGCACTTCCCTGGCTGCATTCACCTGTTGGAGGCATCCTGACTTGAGCAGTCTTTTGCCAACTACCCTGTCACTATAACTCTCCCCTTCCCCCATCTTTCCTTTTGACTGCAAGTGTTTATGTGAGGAGGAAAGAGGTTCCTGCTATCTTGTTGTGAAGGCTTGTGAGTCTGGAGGCCTTGGTGAGGTCTCACAGCATTTATTCTGCCATGTTGTCCAGTGCTGAGGCAATAATTCTGCACATACACAGGTGTGTAGCCAGTCTCTGGTGAGCTCCTTCAAACCACGACTCTGGTTATGGCCTCAGAAAGAACCGTGCACCTAATTCTTTATACATTGCTGCACTGCTAGCTGTGACCAAACCTGTGCCAAAAGCTTTGCCCAGCCCAAGTGCGCGGCATTCTCAGTAACAGCATCACTGTCTGCACCCAAACACGCCTTGTCATGGGGACCTGGTGCACACGCTTGAGGGAGCTCTCTCAGGGCAGTGCTCACAGCCTTCATGTGGATGAAGATAACTTCTGCGGAGGAAGATGTGCTGGAGGGTGGTGGGGGAAACGGAGATGAAAGTTCAGCACCTATGTCTTGTGCAAAGCCATGTGGTACCTCAGCAGAGGGGGATTTGTGGCTCATCTCAGTGCTTGTTATTTTGGTCTCCTGTAAAACCCTTTGGCAGTTGTCTCCATCTGCAGGGGTGTATATGTGACTGAAGACAATGTTTCTCCCAACGACCCTTCATCCTGGTGGTTGATATATTCTCTCCTGACCGTGGCACTCAGACTCTCTGCTGATGATCACCCTTTTGGCATCTGTATATGCCGAGGTTTCAAAGCTGTACTCTTGAGGATGCCAGAGAAGCTGGAGTGAATAATTCTGGTGGCCAACACAATCTCCTCAGGAGAGGTTCACTTGTTCTTTGAGAGGCTGTAGGTCTGGATTTTGGGGTGCTGAGAACTCACTTCACACTGCAACAGCTGAATGTGCAGTCGTTTCAGAAGGCCGTGCTTCAGCATGTCAGGCACAGAAATCTTGGGATGCGGAAAACACCGTGCTGATTATTCCATTGCCCTTTTGTTTTAAAACGGTGTTAGGAAAAACCCTGCCCAGGGGCTGTGAAGGCCTTGGCACTGTTTTGCGGGTTGGCCAAGGCTTGTCATGTTCCTTGCATGTTAGGGTTTGTGGGTGCAAGACCATGAAAACAACAAAAAAACACATGAGAAGAAAAAAATCCTGCCATAGAGTCTCTGGAAAACACTGCTTCAGTGTCTTCAGTGAAGGGGTACAGAGCTGCAAATATCATGCCCCTCTCATTACCATGATTGACCCCAGGGTTGCAAAGAAAGCAGAATTTATCTCATTGCAAAGGGGACTGGAGGGTGGCCCTTGTTTTAGACAAACAGCTATATCAGTTGAGTGGAGCAACTGGCTATGTGCGACCACAAGGTGGGAAAGGGAGGATTGGATACCGGTGAACAGAAACACTGCAGGTTCATGAGGGGTTAAACAGAGTAGATTTAATGAAAGACTTGCACTCCAAACTGCACAGGGAGCCCCAGGAACCGCGCGGAAGGGTTGATGATGGGAGGCTGCTGGATGCCCGGGTCAGACCACCAGGCGGGACTCAGCTTGTTGTATCCTAAGGTCCCCTTACATCTAGTCGAACTATTTCCTTGTCTCAGCTGTGCTAAGCTTGAGTAGCTACTGTCCAGGAATCAGCTGGACGTTATTGACAAAAGGGAATGTGCCTGCCTGGCCCTGATGGGAATTTGGTCAGTGTGTAGTTTCACACACTGGGGCTTCTACCACGTGCACTGCCCGTCACTGACTCCTGGCCAGATCTTCTGCAGGTGTTCTCACTCCACTCCACCCCCTGACTGAGAGAGACGTGGTGTTGGTGCCACCAGTGTGCAGACAAGGTTTGGACATGCTTTTCAGGTATTAACTTAACGAACAGCTAAGTTGCACAAACAACTATATTCTAGTAAATAGATGGTACATTATAACATATATGCACGCAAAAATAATCAGCTCAAAAGACCAGGAGTATAATGTTTTTTCCTCATAGTCCTAAATCCAACAGCCATGATGACAGTCACTGCCAGGGGTTGTACCATGCTGGTTCTTTGGATCTGACATTGTGTAGTACTTGGAGTAGACTCATCATCTTGTGGACTTCTGTTTCCATAGGCTTACTGCAGTGTTGTTCACTTCCCAGCTACCATCAGTGTATGGGGTTAGGATGGAGAGCAGCAATATCGAGCAATGTTGTGGCTCTGCTTGGCACGTTCATCAGGTCACGGTTCTCTGGGAGAGAGTCTCCAAGAGGGAACATGCATTGGGACACTTTCCCCTTTGATTAGTACCAAGTGGGTGTCCTTTCAAAATAGTAACAGCTGTTGTAAAGTATAGGGCCATCAAAAAAAGAAGGGACCCCCTTCAGTATCGATTATTTCTTCCTCGGAGTATGTTGATGCCTAAAATAATACACTCTTAGATTAAGGCCAGCAACACAAGAACCCTGATGGGGGCTGCTTTGCTCATCGCCAATTTTAATTGCATAGGAGAGTCTTGCATGTCAGCCCTGCCAAGGCCACTTACGGTTACTGAGCCTCCTTGGTGGGACGGAGTCCTGTGCAAAACGACAAACTCAGCCCCCATGTCCACCAGCTCTATTACTCGCTGTTGTCCCCCATTAGGCCAGTAAATTTTAATTGGGACAAAAGGGTGATGGACCCCCATTACATATTGTCTAATTTGGATGGGGGACGGGGTGGACCTGCCTCCCTTTCAGTATCAGGCTGGCAGCTCCCCCTCCGTGCACACTGCCGGTGGGGCAGTGGGTGTCGCGGGTCCCCCCTGCGCTCTCCAGGCTGCTCGCCGCGCTCCCCACCTGCGGGGGCTTTGCGTGCTGCTCCACGTGAAGCTGCAGCCACCGCTCGAGCAGCTCTGTGCTGGGTTTACCGTCCACCCCCCGCCATGGTATGCCCACTGGCAGCAGGTCTTGGAACGCACTGCCGCGACTCACCCTTTCTTTCTTTTCCATGTTTATCCGCCTGTTTCCCGACTTCCCATCCCTGCTAACAGAGGACGCCTCGGCTAACTGAGATAGCAGCACTGTGACTCCCCGCACCGTGCCTGCCCCCACCAATCACAGGTAGCACCACCGCTTGAAGATGGGGAGGGGCAGCGCGCAGCATCTTAGTCTGGATGGTTTTGCTCATGGGGATCTGATCCGGTCCTGTAAACTCAGGGGAATAAATTCCGGACAACATTCCTAATTGCCACAGCTGGTTTATCCCTGCTGCGATGGTAGTCCATCTGGTGACCCCTCCATCGATGGCCGTGGTGGTCAGCCAGGTTAAATGCACCGCACCCAGCACCCACTCTGTTAGGGAGGGGAAACGTTTTGGTTTTGCTGGTGCAGGGTGCAGAGAGTGTTGTGCAGCCTGGGACCCTGGGGCAGAGCCTCCATCCGACCGAGCTCCTCTCTGGTAAAATGAACTGCATCTGCCCCATCATCCCACAGCCTTTACAGCCACTCTGACAACCCTTCACGGGGCTGCTGCCTGTAGCGTCCCTGCATGTCCTGCAGCTCCGATGCTTTAAAATTGCCAGGAGTTGTGGTTCCTTCAAACTGGCTGCATTCAGTGTGGTGAGCCGTTGCTCTGCCACCGGCCGGACAGCTGCCTCCCCCTCAGGCTCAGTGTCTGACTCCGAACTGGGGAGTTCATCGGGGTCCCAGATATTGCCATCCCAAATATTCATTCACCACTTCTAATTTTTCAGATATACTTCAGAAAGGAAACAGATGGGTCTTTTCCCAAGTATTCATAAATGCACTTTATAATATCAAATACACCCTTTTGGATGAAAAGAAATGAAAAATGGAAAAGCTACATCTGTGGTTATTATGGTATACTGAACCAGAGTCAATGTGAGTCTGTACCACTTTTAGAATGACAGTGTATGAAGCAAGAAAACATGCATTTCTGTTTTATGGTAACTTCTTTGTTCAACTAAAATTGGAAAGCGTAAAAACAAGGGCTCAGAAGCACCATCTTCTGCAGCTGAAATACAAGCTATCTGAGAAAGAAAACCCATGGAAGCTAATATCAAAGGTAATTCACAGGTGCTGGGAAATACAAAGCAGAGTGAAATAAATTTTAATGTTTACAGAATGCTTTGTCTTTTCTTTTATATATATATATATATATATATATATATATATATATTCTCCATGATTTCCATCCCTTATTTGATTTGGGCTTTCCTGTCCCATGCTTAACCAAAGACATAAGATATCCCAGGTCTCTTGTGAAATACATATAAATACGCAGCTTAGAGTATTAGGATTAGAAGAGGTCATCTTTCAGAAAGGCTTCCTTGGAGGAGTTTCTTGAAGGTAACACTTCTGAGATCTGTCGAATCCCAAGTTTTCTTAGAGTAAAAGCATAGTAGCTGCCCCTATCTCCTGCTAATAAAGTCTTATTGGGGGGATACTACCAATAGACATGATTGGTGCGGACTCTCTTTTCTTCTAACATGGCAGTATCCTAGAAACTCTTTGCTCTTAATTAACCATCCGAGTAACCCCCCAATCCAGTGAAATAAGGGGGCAGATGGGGGAGGGGAGGGCAGAGTCCTAATGTCTCCCTGCCAAAGGCCTCGCTGCCTTGGGGATCTCTGCTGCAACCTGCAGACCACACACTGCCCCAGGCCCTGAAACAAGACATCCAGGGCCGACATCCAGGAGGAGGCCTCAGAGAGCAGCTTTGACATGGTGGGACTTTTTCTCTGGCAGAGTTAACAAGGAAATGGTCTTGCTGTGATGGAGCACTCAGAGATCCTCTTTCGAGCAGCAGTGCCACAGTCATCACCATTCATTACCTGGTCCTACAGCCCACAGTGCTTTTTGGCCTTCTCTGCTGCCAGGGAATGCTGCTGGCTCATATTTTGCCTCCTGTCCACCAGGACCCTCAGGTCCTTTTACACAGAGCTTCTCCCCAAGCACTCATGCCCAAGCCTGCAACACTGCGGGGTGCTGGTCTATCCCATGTGCAGGACCTGGCATTTGTTCTTGCTGAATTTTGTGACGTTCCTGACAGCCCATTCCCCCTGCCTGCCTATGTCCCTCTGAATGGCAGCCCTCAAGCATATCACTGGACCCTCCCCTCCCGTCTGGCGTCATCTACAAGCATGATGAGAGTTGCCTCCTCCATGTCACTAAGCAAGATGATGAACAGGACAGGTTCCTGGGGAGATCAGTGGTGCTCCACTTCTCCCTGGCCTCCAGAAAGAGTACTACCCATTCACCACTGCCCTCTGAACCTCATCATCCAAGCAGCTTTTTACCCATCTGGTTGTCTACCCTCTAGACTTCAACATTCTAACTTGCATACAAGAATGCTGTTGAAGACAGTGTCAAACAACATGCTAAAGTCTAGGTAAAAGACATTTACTCTTCTCCATCCACAAATACAGTCATTTAATCATAGAAGGTAATCATATTTGTGAGGCACAATTTACCCTGGGTAAATCCATGCTGACTGTTCTCTGTCACCTTCTTCTCCTTCATGTGCCCAGAAATGTGATCCAAGAGAATTCGCTTTATGACACACTCCTCACCAAAGAGAGGCTGAACTGCCTGCAGCTCCCAGGTAGTGCTGTTGGCCTTTTTTGAAGATGGATGTAACATTTGCCTTTTTCCAGTCATTGGGAACTTGCCCAGTCTCCAAAACCTTTCCAAGATGATAGAGAGTGGCCTTGCTATGACAGTGGCCAGCTCTCTCAGTGTCCTCAGATGCAACCCATCCAGTGCCATAGACTTGTATGGGTCAAGTTCTCACAAGTAATCCCTCACCCAGCCCTCATCCTTTGCTGGTTGTTTTTCTCCTCAGGAGTCCTGACTCCAGGCACAACAGCCTGGGAGACCTTGTTGGTGAAAACTGAAGCTAACAAGGTGTGGAGTTCCTCAGACCTATCTGCATCTGCTGTTACTACATTCCCTGCCCCATTCAGCAGTGAGCCCACCTTCTCCTTTTTCTTCTTACTGAAGCAGTAGCAGCTCATCTTCATGCCCTTGACATCCCCTGCAAGTGTCAATCCCAGGGGAGCTTTGTCTTCCATAACACCGTGTCAACATTGCCAGACAATATTTCTAAATTCCTCCTTTGCAGCCTGTCCTTCCTTCCCACTCCCATATGCTGCCTTATTGCCCTGGAGCTCAGGCATGAGTTCCCTGTTTTACCAGTTTTACTGAGTATTGATATGAACCGTTCTTGTGCTGTACTCTGCTGCTGTCCTTCCGCACTCCCTTCAAGATCTGGGACTTCACTATTTCATGGTCACTGTAGGCAAGGTGGACACTGACCATTCCACTTCTGATCAGTTCCTCCTTGTTTGCAATTTCCAGGTCCAGGAAAGCATCACCCTTATTGGCCCATCATGCAGCTGTGCTAAGAAGTTGTCCCTGACACCTTCCAGAAACCTCTTGGACTGCTGCTGTTTGCCCTTCCAGTGAATGTCAGGGAGATTAAGGTCTCCCTGAGCCTGTGATGCACAGACTTCCTCAGGTTGCTTAAAGGAGACTGTGTCCATCTCCCCGCCCTGATCAGGTGGTCTGTAACTCCAGTCACAGTGTCGCCCTTACTCTCATGCTCACCCACAAGCTCTCACCCAGCCCCTTTTCCATGCCAGGGAAGAGCTCCATACATCTGAGCTGCCACACAAAGGGCATCCCCCTTCATCATCTTCCCTGATGGTCTCTCCTGAAGAGCTTGTACTGTGCTCTTGCAGCCCTCCAGTCATGTGAGCAGTCCTACCACATCTCAGTTAACCCAACCATGTGGCAGTTCTGTGACAGCTTATGCATCTCCATCTGCTCCTGTCTGTGCCCCAGGCTGCATGCATTTATGTGTATTTGTGCTGCAGAGCCTCAGCTGTGGCACAGTGTATAGGTTGGTCTTCGTGTACCATGTAACCAAGAGCCAAGGATACTGTGTGTGCAATGGCCCCACTTCAGAGCAGAGACATGTTGTCACAGACAGCAGGTGGCAATGTAATGGTGAAACGAGATTTGCAAACCCTGCAGTGCCTGAGGCCAGAGGAAAACAGAGCTGGGCTGTGCAGAAATGGCAGGAGGGGTTTTCTGCCCAAGCTGACTTTGTAGCTCCACAGGGCCTGTGACAGAAGTGAACTGATCTCCAAGAAGGACAAGATGCCACTGGGAAAGTCCCTGGGCCTGGATGTCCTGTGATCCAGCCACCATGAGGACATCTTTAGCACAGTCCCTGTTCATATCATTTGGGGGTGAGAAGAGGTTCAGGTGGAGAGCTAGAAGGGTTTGAGAGTGCAGAGACTAGAGGGGAGTCCTTGGTGTGATGTGCCTCCCATTTATGCAGCACATGTGGCTGTAGATGGGATGGACTTTGCCTAAGGGCAGTGGTGGGATGCAGTCGTTTTGGCACAGGTAGGAAACCTGACAGGCCCTGGGATATTTGCTCAGCAACCACTCCAAAAGGACATGGTTTTCTTACAGGTTCCATGCTGTATCTGCTAGAGTCATGTGGTTTTTCTGGACCCCCCCAGGCAACTGACATGACCCTGCAGGTCTATTTTTATGTCACTGAATCAAGTGTCTGCATTGATTTACACTAGCTGTTTGTACTATACAGATCTGCTTTTGTCGCAGCTTCCTAGTGAGTGGAGCTCTAGGAGCAGTAGTAGGCCTCTAGTGTCATTTAAGATGACCAAGGAAATTCCCCACCTGGATCCCATCTGATGCTCTAGAAGGATGTGGGTCTCATAGTTGCTCCATCAGAGCAAGCAGACACTGGCATATGCCTTTGACCACCTCTGTCTCTTCAGATGTCACCAGGTGTTGTGTGTGAGCAGCTGACTCCCACCCCCCATCTGCACTGGTTACAGTGGGAGCTTAGACAGCGAGTTCTCCTGCAGACGTCTCTGTTGTGCACCCTTCAGCTTTGGCAAGGGCAATCCTATCTCCTGTGAGTCTGTAGAGTTCACAGGAGGGATCTGAATCGCACTCCGCCCCAGGGGTTTCTAACCTGGCATAAGATGCCTGGATTAACTCATCTGAATCAACAGCTGAACCATGGGTAAATGCACTCCCTTCTTGTCCCTGTTGAAACGTCCTGCCTAGTTAAGAGAAGGGAATAGGGGCTTCCAGAGTGGGACAATTCCACCTCTTGTATATAACCATCCTCTGATGAGACAAATTGCAGTGCTGGAATCAGTCTCTCTCCACTGTTTAGAGCAGGGCCATCGGTGATTATTTTAGTCTAGTTCAGTAAACTTTTCCCAGGAGGAGGGAGCACAAGGGACAGAGAATTTTATGCCTTCAGCTGGGCCTCTGCTCCTGAGTGGGGCCAGTCTACTGGGACAGAGGGAGCTCATGGCAACCTGGCAGCACTGCCAAGAGACAGCTGTGTCCAGGAGCAGCTCCTCTGCAAAGAGCAGCAGGGCTCCGGGCACTGTCTGCTGTTGCTGACATAAGATGAGAGAAGACAGAGGGAGGTGAAAGGCAGTGTGGATTGGGAGGATGAAGGAGAGCTCATTGTTGGGGAAATCTTCACGGCCCTTTACATGGTAAGTCTCTGGCTGCAGGGCAACGCTACTGAGGCTCCTGGAAAGGTCTTCTCAACCCAACCCATCCCATGACTGTTTTTTTAAGGATCATTCTCCTGGCTCCTCTAGTGCAGAGGAGGAGGAGGTACTTCAGAGCAGGGATTCCCTGCCACACCATCAGGCGGACAGGGCATCCTGCTATTTTCTCCCAGGGGTGGTTGCAGGGGTGTGAATCCAGGGTGTGCACCCAGGTCTGCCCAGGGCTGTAGTTCAGAGCAGTGTCCCTGTACCGCAGGGTGCTGTGTGCCTGGGGCAGTGACTCTGCCTCCTGTGAGGGTCAGCACTCAGCCTGCCCAGGGAACTCCCCACTGCGCTGAGGGGTGAAGCTCTGGGTGGGAGGAGTGACCCCCATCACGGCAGCTTCATTCTCCCATTGAGAGGATGCTGCATGGGTCAGGGCTGCTCACAGCTCCAGCTTACACCCAGGACATTTCTGGAGGGGGCTTTCCAAAAGGAAGGTCAAGGCAAGGGATACCTGAAAGGGAAGGAGCTGTCACGAATCTCTGCTTTCAGTTTGATTCTCTTTGGGTGGGGTGAAAGGGTATTTTGTCTGCCAGGTTTAGACAGCGGACTGAGACTGAAACAGTGACACTGAGAGAGGAGAAGTTCCTCTTCATCCCTTCACCCACCCCTCAGTCTGCAGACAGAACCAGCATCACCTTTCCAGGCTCATGAAGGTTTGTCTCACCTGCTCCATAGCACCAGCAAACACGGAGGTGCTATGGGCAGGGCCCTGTACCCGGGAAGTTTCTGCAGGGCAGAGCTGAGCACCCAGTGGGTGGGATGGGGTCTGTGAGCACTGACAGCGGAGAGACATGGGGACAGAGAAACAGCTCCCCGCAGGGACAGCTCCAGGCAGCAGAGTCAAAGCACTGGTCAAAGTGTGAGAGGAAACTACAGACTTCAATGTCTCCTCTCCTCTCGCAGCCAGCACAGCCCTCTGCCCTCAAGGCTGTGGGGTCCAGGGCATGAGTCATTTCCTCAGCAGCCAGACATCCAGGAGAGGAGAAACTCCTGAGAGCACCTCTGTCTCTCCCTGTCCTGTCCTCCCTTGGCAGAAATATCATGGTAATGCTCCGTGTTTCCCACCTGTCCATGCTGCCCTTGTCCTTCCCCTTGGACTCTCTGGGCAGGGGAATTTCTGATGCAGTTCAGGCACCAACCCTGCAGGTCCTGCCATGCAGATGTGTCCTCAACATTGAGGTGCCCAAGTCCCCCTCTAACCTGTGGGGCTCTGGGTAATGCAATGTGGGGGCTGGGAATGAGCCAACTCTCTCTTCAAGGCACCCCATCGTTAGGACATCCGGCTATTTTCTTGGGGTGCCTGACTGGGCTGCAAGCTGCTCTCAAGGAGGTCAAAGCTTTCCCATTGCATCTGCGTGTTATCTAGGTGATCCATGGAAAAGCCACCTAGATACTAAAGCCACACAAATACTGCCAGGCAGCTGGATGTGGGCAACTGGAATGATCCCGATGTGTTACTGGCTAGAAGGGGAGGGCTGAGACCTCCCTCAGATACTCTCAGAAAGAGTGCTGTATGTGTTCATCTGCACTTCGAAATTGGCTTCCTCTGCTCTCAGCAGTGTCATTTCTTTTCAAGGGTAAAGTGAGTGTGATCGTCCTCCACCTCAGAGGTGCGAGCACAGGGCAGCTGGGAACAAGACGGACCAACCAGCTCTCCTCACTCTGCGCTAAAGCGAGAGTGAATCCTTTTGCCTCTCAGGAATCACAGCTGGTCACTCTGAGTGCAGTAGCAATGCTGAGGATTTCTACCTCCAAGAATCCTCCTCCTCAGGTGTGACAGGGGCATCTAAAAGAAAACAAAACAAGCCTTAAAATTATTCATGAACCCATATAATTTAGAACTCGGAAGGAAGATGCTGAAAAGCCCTTCTACCTTATGAGCAGACTAAATCTGACTAAAACTGTGAATATAGAAGTTTAGTCACCCCTGTTCCCATGCACCCACTGCTGTAGGTCAGGGCTGACTCCTCTGGAGCCCATGGGCACAGGTCCCTGCTCCTCATGGCAAACTCAGCCAGCACAAACCAGAGCTCCAGCCACAGAGCTCAGTGATGGTCCTGCCGAGATTGGGAAGGTAATGTGTGCGTGTTTGGGGGAGGTTATGAAAAAGTTTTGCTTAGAGAAGTCTGTTCTAACTTGTCAATGTCTTTCCCTCCTTTGACAGTCCCCCATGACTGCAGTGAGTGAAATGTCCAACAGCAGCTCCCCCACTGAGTTCCTCCTCCTGGCATTCACGGACACACGGCAGCTGCAACTCTTGCACTTCTTGCTGTTCCTGGGCATCTACCTGGCTGCCCTTGTGGGCAACGGCCTCATCATCACAGCCATAGCCTGCGACCACCGCCTCCACTCACCCATGTACTTCCTCCTCCTCAACCTCTCCCTCCTCAACCTTGGCTCCATCTCCACCACTGTCCCCAAATCCATGGCCAATTCCCTCTGGAACACCAGGACCATTTCCTACTCAGGATGCACTGCCCAGGTCTTTCTGCTTGTCTTCTTGTTCACAGCAGAATATTCTCTTCTCACTGTCATGGCCTATGACCGCTTTGTTGCCATCTGCAGACCCCTGCACTATGGGACTCTCATGGGCAGCAGAGCTTGTGTCAAAATGGCAGCAGCTGCCTGGACCAGTGGTTTTCTCAATGCTGGCCTGCACACTGGTAACACATTTTCAATACCACTCTGCCAAGGCAATGTTTTGGAGCAGTTCTTCTGTGAAGTCGCCCAGATCCTCAAGCTCTCCTGCTCAGACTCCTACCTGAGGGAAGTTGGGCTTCTTGTGGTTAGTTTTTTTTTAATCTTTGGGTGTTTTGTTTTCATTGTGCTGTCTTATGTGCAGATCTTCACTGATGTGCTGAGGATCCCCTCTGAGCAGGGCAGGCACAAAGCCTTTTCCACGTGCCTCCCTCACCTGGCTGTCGTCTCCCTCTTTGTCAACACTCTCATGTTTGCCCACCTGAAGCCCCCCTCCATCTCCTCCCCAGCTCTGGATCTGGGGGTGGCAGTTCTGTACGTGGTGGTGCCTCCAACACTGAACCTCCTCATCTACAGCATGAGGAACAAGGAGTTCAAGGATGCGTTGAGGAAAATGCTTCAATGGGTACAATGTACACACCAATAACTGTCTCATGTGCATCTACTTCCCTTTACCAGGGTATGTGGCATCAAGGACCTGACCACAAGGTGGGAAAGGGAGGGTCAGATACTGGAATTTAGAGACACTCAAGGTTCATGAGGGGTTAAACAGGATTGATTTAATAAAGGACTGACTTACACTCCAAACTGTGTAGGGACCCCCAAAGACTGCATGGAGGGATCGCTGATGGGCAACCGCTGGGTGCATGGGTCAGGCACCAAGGCAGGACTCTCTTTGTTGTATCCTAAAGGCCCCTTATATTTACTAGAACTATTTCCTTATCTCAACTGTGCTAACCTTGGGTAGGTACTGGCTGCAGAGCAGCTAGACATTGTTGACAGAACGGAATATGCATGTCCAGCCTTGATGGGTTTCCATCAGTGTGCAGAGAGCATACTGCGGGGCTGCTATCACATGCTCTGCCATTCACCTGACTCCTCACCAGATCTTCCACATGTGTTCTCACTACAAAGGATATGTGTTGTTCATTTCTTTCTTTCTTACTTTTCTCCTTCATGGCCATCCTTCTGGAGGGGAATCTGAGCCACCAGGAGAGATCAGGGGATCTCCAGGAACAGCATGTACCTGGGGGTGGGTAGTGAGTGGAGCCTCACAAAGTGAGGGATGGTCCATGTTGGCGTCACCAGATGATAAAACACTAAATCCAGGTATGCATGGGGAAATGAGGGCTCTGCAATCCCCAGAGAGGCAGTGGGGACCCAGGAGGCCCAGGGAAGGGGCACTGGAGAGTGATTCTTTCACCGTCAGTGAAACACCACAGGCTGGAGCTAGTGCATACCTGAACACCTCTTGTGCCATTGCAAATGCAGTGTCACTCTGAGCACTGTCCATGACCCACGCCAACAATGTCTCCGGTCGTGATCTCTGCCCAGCTGGGTCTGCTTCTTGCCTTGACCAGCATGGCCCGTGCGGAGTCAGGAGTCACCCTGTGGCCCCATGGCCCCACAGCCCGCTCGCACTGCAGAGCAGCACCACCAGCCCGGGGCCCTGTGAGGAACACCGGGAAGGGGTGCAGGAATGGCCGGCCAGGCCAGCACAGACACACTCACCTGGGGAAAGGCTCTCTGTGGAGCAAGGACATCCCAGGTGAAAAGCAGGACAGCATTCGGAGATATAGAAAATGAGAACGAGAAACAGGTTTCTCCATGCACCAGCTCAGGGCAGGCTGCTCTGTCCCTGGGGCAGCAGGAGCTGCCGGAGGGGCAGCAGGACCGGGGCTCTCGGGCTGTCCTGGGCAACAGGGTGGGCATGGAGGGGTTGCAGGCAGATAGGGAGGGGGATCTCCTGGACACAAAGCAGGGGAGACAGAGAGTGACCAGCATTGTTACAGGGCCTCCTCCCCTTGCCGGGGGCCCTTGTCCTTGGGCCTGGCCTGAGTTATGCTGTGGACATGCCTGTGCCCGGCCTTGCACCTCTTGGGTCCTGACCTGACCCTGCCCCCATCCTGTTGATCTGATTCCCCGTCTCTACCTCAGAGCTGCCCCCTAACTACAGCCAAGAAAGCCTTGGCAAGGGAAGCTGGGATCCAAGCAGAACCCAGAGGA
The DNA here is from genome assembly GCF_036417845.1 of Apteryx mantelli. Classification (NCBI taxonomy): domain Eukaryota; kingdom Metazoa; phylum Chordata; class Aves; order Apterygiformes; family Apterygidae; genus Apteryx; species Apteryx mantelli. The sequence continues at coordinate 7,321,599 of NC_089997.1, forward strand.
GGTTGTAGGTACAAAAGGTGACCCTATTTCCACAGCAGCAACACTTGCCTGACAGTCAAATTAAAGGTGTAAGGAGTGCTTCAGTTTTGGACACCCTACCCAGGTAACACTGGACACACAGTCTTAGCTGGATGAAAAAGCGAGGGCAGCCACTTGGGTCTGATTTTATAATGCATATATAGGAGAGCAAGTTTTCCTATATCACAGCTCGACTGTTTATGCACCATTTGTGACTGGGTTCCTGCTACAAAGAGTATGTTGTTGGGCACAGCAAGAGCAGGGCTGCTCCGTACGGAGCTGGGAGCTGAGGGTGACGGCAAGGCAGGCAGGGCAGTGACCCACCAACGAGAGGCGTTGTTCCACAGTGCCCAAACAAGAGGAAGAGAGCAGGTTTGGGGACGGTAACTGGGCTCGGGCACAGTCCAGCAATCTCCAGACAAGACTGTAGGGCTCCAGCCAGCCCTGCTTTGCATGGGAGGATGGACTGGAGAGCTCCAGAGGTCCCTTCCCACCAAAACATCTCTGCAGCTCCGTGAATGGAAAGACCCTGGGCACAGAGACAGGCTCTGCCTGGCCCATGGGCCGCACTCCTGGTGGGCGAGGGGCAGAGCCCTTGGCCAGCCCCACGCTCCTTCGTCCTCCTCTGCCTCTGAGCAGGACAGAGCCTGGGTCCGGGATAGGGCCCCGCTCATGGCCCCACCACAGGCTGCTCCCTGCAAAGGGCGAAACCCTGACGCTCCCAGCACAGAGCTGATGTCAAAGCAGCATCCAGAGCCTGGCTGGCCCCAGTGGCCTCAGGTGTCCCCAGCACAGCTGCAGGGCCCTGAATGGGGCTGCTTGCTCTGCCCCACTGCCCCATGCCCCCCATCCCCCCCATGCCCCATACCAGCCCTGGTGCTGGCCGGCTGCCTTCGGCTGGGGCAGCTCCCACCCCCAAGAGAGAGAAGGGACATGGGGGGAGCAGGCTGGTGGGCTGGGGGGAGGCTGGCGTCCTGCTGCCTGGCTGGGGCTGGATCCCCAGCATGGAGAAAGGTGGGGAGGGCCAGGGGTTGGGGAGCTCCTGGCTGCAGAGCTGGTTCCCATGGTGCCAGGAAAGGGGCTGGGAGCGAGGGGGCAGGAGCTGGGCAGGGGCAGGGGTGGGCAGGGCTGTGTCAGGGGCTGCAGGGAGGGGGTGCATCTGGTTCTGCTGCCGCATAACGGCTGTCACGGTCGCCTCCCTTGCAAAAGGTCCTGCACTGCCCCTGGGCAGACACAGGCTGTTCCCCATCCCCATGCTGTCCTCCCAGCAGGACAGGATACGCGAGAAGGGTCTCGGCTTGCCCCATGCTCAGGGCCAGCTCCTGGGGCTGGCACAGCTTGGCCTGAGGCACCTCCAGCTCCTCAGCCTCTGCTCCAGCACTGCTGACACAGGGACGAGAGCTCCTAGGGCAGGGCAGAATGAACCCGGCTGGGAGAGCGTTGAGGGAAGACCCAAAGGTCCCTGGCTCAGTCCTGGGCTTTGGAAAACTCCCTCATGCACCCCGAGAGGCTCTGTCTGCCTCTTCCACCCTGCCCTGTGCTCCCCTCCCATCAGCCAAAACAGAGTCCAGCATCACCTGGGGACTTCCTTCCCCATGGGAAGGAGAGGGAGGGCCTTCAGCAGACCCACACTGCCTTTTCCACCCCTGACCTTTGCAGTTGCATGTGTCGGGGTCTGCCCACTTGCCTTCACCACAGTCATGGCTGCACTGGAAGCCCATGAAAATCCTGGTGTTCCTACCCTCGAGCTGGCATCCACCCCAAACCTGGAGCCTGGCTGGCCACAAAGGCATCACCTGTTCAGTGCCCTGGCTGTGCAGCTGAGGGCAGGGGTCTTTACCCCAATTTGCCTACTCCCGGCACTGCTGCTGCTGTGCCCATGTCAAACCCTCCTGCCACCAGACTGCCCCAGGGACCGAGGCAGCTCCAGCTCCCTCGAGGGCTGTGCTGAAGCCTTGGAGAAGCAGGTTGAGGTGGGGCTGGCACCACCAGGGTGGGTTGGGAGAGGGCAGCTCCCCTCTGCCACGCTGGGGCTGGGGCTGAGGCTGTGGCTGGGCACAGCTTTTCCCTGGGGAGCTCCTTGAAGAGCCACTCTGGGTGATCCTCCACCTCTGCCCTGGCAGCAGCACCAGCCCTCAGGGTGCTTGAGTGGACGTGCACAGATGGTGGAAGGGGCATGGGCTGCCCTGGGGGAGCATCAAGACCTTGTCCATGCACACAGGGATGGCGTGAGGAAAGCCAGAGCTCGGATGGAGCTGGAACCAGTGAGGGAAGGAGAGGGCAATGAGAAGGCCTCCTGTCAGGACATCCACAGGAAAAGGAAGGCAGCTAAGGAAAATGTGGGTCTGTTGCTCAGTGGGGCAGGGTTATTATTAAATGACTGTTAAATGATCCCCCAGAGTCTGGGAGGTCTGAGCACTCAGCCCCTGCCCAGCCCAGGCTGGGCCCCACGTGGGGGTCAGCAGACAGCCGTGCTCTGGGATCTGCCGGGGTCTTGTGCAGAAGAGAGATCGTGCAAAGCTGGTCTTTTCCCTCCGTCATGATACGGAGACCTGCAGGAGGACAGAGCTGGCCATGCACCACCCCATGCCTGGGGTGAGCAGCCAGCACTGGAAAGGGGTGATGTGAGGGGCTGGTCTGGGACAATGGCCCTGGGGCAGCTTCCCCAGTGTGTCCATGCAACACAGGGAACAACCTGGGCTCTTCTCTCCTGCACCCTCCATGTCCCGGTGCCTTTCCCAGGAGACCTGCATCTGCCCTGCAAGCATGCTGGTGTGTCCTCCCACACTGCCCATTCGCACACAGGAGCTGAATGGCAGCATTTTAGACCCTCTGACAGCAGATGCAGCTCTGCAGGTCTCAGGCTGCAGGGGGTGCTTGGGGCCTCTCCGGGAGACCTGGGCTGGCAGTCAGCTCTCCTGCAGGAGGTGTGCTGCTGTTGACGAGTTGTGTCATCAGGTAAGGGAGTTACAGGAGGAGGTCAGTAGGCTGTGCAGCATCCAAGAAGTGGAGCAAGAGATAGACAGGGTATTCTCGGAGACTGTGCAGCTCCAGGAGTCCCAACCCGCCACAGCGGTGGAGTTGCCAGAGGGCTCTGTGCCGTGTGAAATGGTACATAACACCGTAGGAGAAGGCTGGAAACTGGTCACTGCTTGTGGGAGGAGAAAGGCTCCTACTCCTCCCGAAGACTTGTAGCTGAAGAACAGGTATAGTGCCCTCAAGGATGAGGAGGAGATGGGCATGGCTGCAAGGGAAGTATCTGGGACAACACACCCTGTGCCCTGCTGGAACGCCCGGAAGAAGCGGTGGGTGATTGTTGTGGGGGACTCCCTGCTGCAGGGGATGGAGGCATCTATCTGCCAACCTGACCTCATGTCTAGAGAGGTTTGGGGCCTGCCAGGGGCTCGCGTGAGAGGTGTCATGGAAAGACTGCCAAGGCTTGTCCACGCTTTGGACTGTTACCCACTGCTGCTCTTCCTTGTGGGCGCTAATGACACCAAGGGCAAACTGGAGACCATCAAGCAGGATTTCAGAGCTCTGGGGATGGTGGTCAAGGGTCTGGGAGCCCAGGTCATCTTCTCCTCAATCCTGCCAGTGAGGGGGATGGATGAGAGGAGGAGGAGACGGACTTTCCAGGTTAACGACTGGCTGCGCCGCTGGTGTTGGCAACAGGGTTTTGGTTTCTACGACCATGGGACCCTGTTTGAAGATCGACAACTGATGGCGAGAGATGGGATCCACCTCGCGAGGCGGGGCACGCGGGTCTTTGCCAACAGGTTGGCCAACCTGGTAAGGAGGGCTTTAAACTAGGAAAGATGGGGGAAGGGGAGAGTTATAGTGACAGGGTAGTTGGCAAAAGACTGCTCAAGTCGGGATGCCTCCAGCAGGTGAATGCAGCCAGGGAAGTGCGCATGGGATGTGGCTATGGAGGACCCTCTTTTACCCCTCCTGGGAAACCTGCATGCTCCATCACCTCTCTGAAATGCCTGTACACCAATGCACGCAGCATGGGGAACAAACAGGAAGAACTAGAGATCTGTGTGCGGTCACAGGGCCATGATCTCACTGCCATTACAGAGACATGGTGGGATAGCTGGCATGACTGGAGTGCTGTCATGGATGGCTACGTGCTTTTTAGGAAAGACAGGCCAGGAAAGCGAGGTGGTGGAGTTGCTCTTTATGTGAGAGAGCAACTGGAATGTATTGAGCTGTGCCTAGGGGTGGATGAAGAGCGAGTCGAGAGCTTATGGGTAAGGATCAAAGGGCAGGCTAATAGAGGTGACACTGTTGTGGGTGTTTACTACAGGCCACCTGATCAGGAAGAGGAAGTCAATGAGGCCTTCTACAGACAGCTGGAAGTAGCCTCACGATCCCAGGCCCTGGTTCTCATGGGGGACTTCAACCACCCCGATATCTGCTGGAAAGACAACACAGCTAGGCACAAACAGTCCTGGAGGTTCCTGCAGAGCATTGGTGACAACTTCTTGACCCAGGTGGTGGAGGAGCCAACAAGGAGAGGTGTGCTGCTGGACCTCGTACTAACAAACAAAGAAGGACTGGTGGAAGATGTGAAGGTCGGGGGCAGCCTTGGCTGCAGTGACCATGAGATGGTGGAGTTCAGTATCCTGCGAGGAGGAAGCAGGGCGATAAGTAGTATCGCAACCCTGGACTTCAGGAGAGCAAACTTTGGCCTCTTCAGGGACCTACTTGGAGGAATCCCATGGGTTAGGGCCCTAGAAGGAAGGGGTGTTCAAGAGAGCTGGTTAATATTCAAGCATCACTTCCTCCAAGCTCAAGATCAGAGCATCCCTATGAGTAGGAAGTCAAGCAAAGGAGGCAGGAGACCTGCATGGATGAGCAAGGAGCTCCTGGCAAAACTCAGCCAGAAGAAGGAAGTATACAGAAAGTGGAAAGGGGGACAGGCCACTTGGGAGGAATATAGGAACGTTGTCAGAGTATGCAGGGATGCGACGAGGAAGGCTAAGGCCCGTTTGGAATTAAATCTGGCAAGGGATGTCAAGGACAGCAAGAAGGGCTTCTTCAAATACATCAGCAGAAAGAGGAAGACTAGGGAAAATGTGGGCCCTTTGCTGAATGGGGTGGGTGCCCTGGTGATGAAGGATGCAGAGAAGGCAGAGTTACTGAATGCCGCCTTTGCTTCAGTCTTTACTGCTCAGGCCAGCCCTCAGGAGCCCCAGACCCTGGAGGCAAGAGAGAAAGTCTGGAGAAAGGAAGACTTTCCCTTGGTGGAGGAGGATCGGGTTAGAGATCATTTAAGCAAACTTGACACCCACAAATCCATGGGCCCTGATGGGATGCACCACGAGTGCTGAGGGAGCTGGTGGACGTTATTGCTAAGCCACTCTCCATTATCTTTGAAAGGCCATGGAGAACAGGAGAGGTGCCTGAAGCCTGGAAGAAAGCCAGTGTCACCCCAGTCTTCAAAAAGGGCAAGAAGGAGGACCCAGGGAACTACAGGCCAGTCAGCCTCACCTCCATCCCTGGAAAGGTGATGGAGCAGCTCATCCTGGAGGCCATTTCCAAGCATGTGGAGGAAAAGAAGGTGATCAGGAGTAGTCAGCATGGCTTCACCAAGGGGAAATCATGCCTAACCAATCTGATAGCCTTCTATGATGGAATGACTGGCTGGGTAGATGAGGGGGGAGCAGTGGATGTTGTCTCCCTTGACTTCAGCAAGGCTTTTGACACTGTCTCCCAGAACATCCTCATAGACAAGCTCAGGAAGTGTGGGCTAGATGAGTGGACAGTGAGGTGGATTGAGAACTGGCTGAATGGCAGAGCTCAGAGAGTTGTGATCAGTGGCACAGAGTCTTCTTCAACTTCTTCATCAATGACCTGGATGAAGGGACAGAGTGCACCCTCAGCAAGTTTGCTGACGATACAAAACTGGGAGGAGTGGCTGATATGCCAGAGGGCTGTGCTGCCATTCAGAGAGACTTGGACAGGCTGGAGAGGTGGGCAGAGAGGAACCTCATGAAGTTCAACAAAGGCAAGTGCAGGGTCCTGCACCTGGGGAGGAATAACCCCATGCACCAGTACAGGTTGGGGGTTGACCCGCTGGAAAGCAGCTCTGCGGAGAAGGACCTGGGAGTGCTGGTGGACACCAAGTTAAGCATGAGGCAGCAATGTGCCCTTGTGGCCAAGAAGGCCAACGGTATCCTGGGCTGCATCAGGAAGAGTGTCGCCAGCAGGTGGAGGGAGGTGATTCTCCCCCTCTACTCAGCCCTGGTGAGGCCCCATCTGGAGTACTGTGTCCAGTTCTGGGCTCCCCAGTACAAGAGGGATGTGGCACTACTGGAGCAAGTGCAGCGAAGGGCTACAAAGATGATTAGGGGACTGGAGCATCTCTCTTATGAGGAAAGGCTGCGAGAGCTGGGCCTGTTTAGCCTGGAGAAGAGAAGGCTGAGAGGAGATCTTATCAACGTGTACAAGTATCTGAAGGGAGGGTGTCGAGAGGATGGGACCAGACTCTTTTCAGTGGTGCTGAGCGACAGGACGCGAGGCAACAGGCACAAACTGAAACACAGACAGTTCCATCTGAACATGAGGAAAAACTTCTTCACTGTGAGGGTGACAGAGCACCGGAATAGGTTGCCCAGAGAGGTTGTGGAGTCTTCTTCTCTGGAGATATTCAAAACCCGCCTGGGCGCGATCCTGTGCAATGTGCTCTAGGTGACCCTGCTTGAGCAGGGGGGTTGGACTAGATGATCTCCCGAGGTCCCTTCCAACCTCAACCACTTTTTGATTCTGTGTTTCTGGGATCTTCAAGAAACTCCTCCAAAGAACCCTTTCTGAAAGATGACCTCCTATAATCCAAATATTCAAAGCTGCATATTTATATCTATTTCACAGTAGACCTGTGATATCTTGTATCTTTGGTTAAACATCAACTCATGAGACAGGGAAACCCAAATCAAATAAGGGATGGAACTCAAGGAGAAGAACAAAACAAAACAAAAAAAGACACAGCATTCTTTAGACATTAAAATTTATTTCACTACTCATTGTGTTTCCCAGCACCTGTCAATTATCTTTGATATTAGCAAATACAGCTTTCCTGTGTTTTCTTTCTTGGATAGCTGATATTTCAACTGGACAAGATGGTACTTCTGGGTGCTTGTTTTTATGCTCTCCAATTCTTAGTTGCATAAAGGAGTTACCATTAAACAGAAATGCATGGTTTTTTACTTCATGCACTGTCATTCTAAAAGTAGGGCAGACTTACAGTAACTGTGGTTCAGTATACTGTAGCAGTCACAGACTAAACTTTGCCATTTTTCATGTCTTCATCAAAAAGGGTGTACTCAATAATATTATTAGAAGTGGTGAATGAACAGTTTGCTTCTTAACAGCTTTTGGAAGAGATCTGAAGCACAGAGTCATTGCGGTAGATTAATACATGCAACATGAAGAGCTGAAAGTCACTAAATAAAATACCACTAGTACAACACACCTGTAGTTAACTACAACTCCCTTTTCATTTCCTAATAAGAGCCGTGCTTCTTGGCCAGGATAAGTCTATTACTGACCAGGTAAGTCAACTGACAGACATGTAAAGATGTAATGACAGCTTTTGCGTTAGAGTTGAAAAAATAAGTTCAGACAGTCACAGTGTCCCACTGGCAAAGTAATATGACTTTGTCATAGTCTTTGTGTCCTTCAGTTGCTTCTGGGTCTTTCTGTATGAGGAAAATAAAGAAAATAGAGCAAGCAGCATACTAACTACCTCCAGTGAGAAACACTGGGTGCTTTGGGGAGTGCAGTGTTTCATTCTTGATATCAGAACAAGTCAAAAAAGCCAGACTGAAACTGAACACATTGCAGTTTTCTGATCGAAATAATTTCTATTTTAAGGAAAGCAAATACTTGTTCTCCGTTTTCATCTTTATTAGTTCTATCCAATGATTTTCTATGCATGTTTTCCAACTACTAAATAGGAATAAATGCACAAGGGAAAAGCAAACTGAGTTTTTACCAGCATGTACAATGATTTCCAAAGGCTGGTGGACAAATTTTATGGTAATCTGAGAACTGAAAGAAGAAAATATTCAGGGGTTTTCTTTGGAAAACTTCTATCTATGTCTCTTGTTGCCTGGTGGAATCTGTTTCTCCCAGAGACTTTTCTTCTTGCCATAATGTGCAGTTAAGATATATTTAAGGCACGTGCATTGATGTGAAAGGGAGATACTTACTCCTCTGTTCTTCTGAGGTGGCTGGGGATCCCTTCTAGTGGACTGCCACTAGATTCATGTCATCTTCTGTTGTTCTTAGTTCCGTTTACCACAGACTACATCTCTCTTGGGAATTGGCTTGGAGTAAAATCTTCATCCTGCTGAAGCCAATGTTGTTTTCAGTCCTGGCCACAATTGTATCCTGAGGTCTTGTCTCAGAAGGACATGGCAGGTGACATATGGCAAGCTTCTGTTTCATTATAATGAAAGAGAGTATGACTCAGTACATGTAAGGGCTTTCTTGGTACTTTCATGGACCTTCTGACATCGTCCTGTACATCGAGCACTCCCTTCCAGATCCTTCCAACTCACTCTTTCCTCCTATATCCTATTCTTTTGAGGGGCACCTTGAAAGGTGTGGTCCACATAGCATCACATTTGCAATGACAAGTGCACAAGGGTGATTTTTAGGCCAGATTCCATTCTAACTTTATATATATATATATTAAAAAAAAGATGAAAGAGAATAAGCACATGCTTCCTGATGATTGCAAAGATTAAATCACTTCAGCAGGCGAAGGCAGTGTACATTTGAAAACCCCACTGTCTATATTGCAAGGTATCAAAAAATGCGGTACTCCTGCTCCACTGAGTGAGTCTGAATGTGACATGCTGGAAGCTGATGAGCAGTTTAACCCAACACATGGGAGCAACCTGCAGAGGAGTTTTACTGATAGCGCAAGGTATGATGCCAGCAGACTTCAGACTGTTTTTTTTTTTAATTTTATTCACACTACATTTTGAGAAGAACATTCCTCATCCCACTGTTTGCACACGAGTAATCCCTTCATTTTAAGTGGAATTGAAAATACTAAAAACCTAAAATGCAGCAAAGATTTATGGAAATAGGTGAGACCCATTGCCCTCAGGATTTGGAAAGGCACCAGTCTTAGGTAAACAAATATGCTTTATTGCCTGTGGTTTGTTGCATCGTAGCCAATGCTGCAAAATACTTTATAATTGCAACTTGCTGCTTTCATCTGCTTAGAACCTTCTGCCACAGAGCAAGCTCACATCAAGGAACGACCTTTTTACAAGCTTCAGAAATATTTTCTCACATAGAGCTTAACCTGTATTTTAGTAAATACCCTTTAACTTATACTGTTCTCCAGATAAAAAGTGGTTGCCAAGTCATACCAAGGAAGCAAGGAGTGACTGACAGAATGTTGTCTTGGATGTGTTGAACGGTAAAAATAGATGGCTTCTGCAGCTGACTTGAACTGTAAAATAGTTGCATTATATGGGAAAAAGGCAGGATTGCAGCAGCCCGCTCCCCTGGACTGAAGGGCATAGTTGAACACTGCTCAGAGAGAAACCTTAGCTGCATGAAGCACATACAGTTCAAAACAAGAACTGAAAATGGCAGATAGCAAAGGTATTTGTTCACTGCTGATCCCCACCATGTCTGTATATAAAGGACTGCAAACTGGATGGGTAAAGTTATAACATTACCATAAGTACCTACATGATATTTATGTTGTTCAGCCATTCCAACGGTTTCATCTTTCCTTGTGTGCTGTTTACTAATCCAGACCTAAAATAAACTTTCTAGTGATCTTGCTCCATCAGTTTCAGAGAAAAAAAGTGACCTCACAATTGGAATCAGAACCGAAGCCATATGCCTGCTGCCGGCCTATCGGGTACCCAGGCAGAAGTGACCTCACAAGCACAAATTTCAGTCTTTTGTCTGCTTCTGTCCCCCTGTGCCCTGTCCCAGTGCTGGCACTGGCTGGCTGCCCTGTTCTGGGGCAGCTCCAGCGCCCTGCAAGGCGGTGAAAGCACAGGAGGAGCAGGCCGGGGGTCCAGGCCACAGGCAGCGATGGCCCTGCCACCAAGAGCTAGAGGGAGAGGCTGGACCCACTGCCCGGCTGAGGCTGGAGCCTTCCCCCAGGTGAGTCCATCAGTGCTGGCCTGCCCAGCTGTTCCTGGACCCTCCCCTCTACTGGTGAGCAACCAACTGCTGGTGCTGCTCTGCAGAGTGAGCAGGCTGTGGTGCTCCAGGGCCATGGGGTGACTCTGCACTGGCCGTGGTGGCGATGGGGGAAGCAGATCCAGCTGCACAGGCGTCATTGCACCTGACAACCCCTGTCTGTGGCCGTGGATGATGCTCTGAGCAATTACAGGACATTTCAAATGGCTCAGGCTGTGTTCAGATGTGTCGTTAGATCTCACCCATGGCTCTTCATTGAAGGGGGACATGAACCACTTGCCAGGCACCAAGGGTCCCCACCACTGCCTCTCATGGGACTGCAGAATTCTCACTAGCCTGTACAATTTTGGGGTTAGCCCTTTGCATTTGGTTGACTCCACTTGATTTTGTGAAGCTCCATTCCCTGCCCACCTCTAGGCACATGGTGCCTTTGGAGGTCCCCTGTGCTCTCCGTGTGGCTCCACACTCTCTTCAGGAAGGATGGGCATCAGTCTCCATCTCTGTCATATGAGAGATATCGCTTGACCATTCTCCACTTCCAGGAGCGCTGGGCACCCACAAGTGAGAGCTGAATCCAGCCCTCATTCCCTAACACATCACCCCATGAGCTCATTGCCTTGAGCCTGTGGAGAGCCCTGGAAAAGCAACAGGCCCTTTCAGGGTGAAAGTCCTTGAGCACATTCTTGGCTCCAACCTTGGAAGGAGAGCCCAATCTTCAAGCACTGCACTGAGGAAATGCCCTTTTATTACAGACATATCAGCTCTGATACAGTGATAGACACATTTACGGAAGGTCTCTCAGTGAGACAGACTGAGTTCACCCCTCTTGAGAAGTGGGATGAATTCAAACACTTCCATATAAACATTCTCTTCTCAGAGAGAATGCCCAAAGCACGAGTTGTCTGTGATAAATTAGAAATCACTGGTGAAGCGAGATGGACAGCTTACTGCTGCTGAACTAGTACCAGTTGAATCAGCTTCTTCAGTGCATCCTTAAGTTCCTTGTTCCTCATGCTGTAGATGAGAGGGTTCACTGTTGGAGGCATCATTGAGTACAGAACTGCAACCACCAGATCCTGCACTGGGGAGGAGATGGAGGGGGGCTTCAGGTAGGCAAACATGCCAGTGCTGACAAACAGGGAGACCACAGTCAGGTGAGGGAGACACGTGGAAAAGGCTTTGTGCCTGCCCTGCTCAGAGGGGATCCTCAGCACAGCTGTGAAGATCTGCACATAGGACAGCACAATGGAAACAAAACACCCAAAGACTAAAAAGACACTAAACACAATAACCCCAACTTCCCTGAGGTGGGAGTCTGAGCAGGAGAGCCTGAGGATGTGGAGAATTTCACATAAGAACTGGCCCACGACATTGCCTTGGCAGAAAGTTACTGAAAATGTGTTTCCAGTGTGCAGCACTGCATTGAGAAAACCACTGGCCCGGGCAGCTGCTGCCATTTTGGCACAAGCTCTGGTGTCCATGATCATGCTGTAGTGCAGGGGGTTGCAGATGGCAACAAAGCGGTCATAGGCGATGATGGTGAGAATAAAATATTCAGCTGAAATCAAGAAGAAAAACAAAAAGACCTGGGCAGCACATCCGGAGTAGGAAATGGCCCTTGTGTTCAGGGAACTGGCCATGGATTTGGGGACAGTGGTGGTGATGGAGCCAAGGTCGATGAGGGAGAGGTTGAGGAGGAAGAAGTACATGGGGGCGTGGAGGCGGTGGTCGCAGGCTACAGCTGTGATGATGAGGCTGTTGGCCAGGAGGGCAGCCAGGTAGATGCCCAGGAAGAGTGAGATGTGCAAGAGCTGCATCTCCTGTGTTTCTGCAAATGCCAGAAGGAGGAACTCGTTGAGGGAGCTGCTGTTGGACATTTGCTGTCTGTTTGGGGCACTGTCCAAGGAAGAAATGACATTGACAAGTTAGAACAAACTTCTCTGAACAAAACCCATTTCACTCCTCCAAGTCCCCCCACATCGCCTCTCTCCTTTCCCTTTGTTCAGCTCCATTTCCTGACCTCTGGTTTGTACTGACTGAGTGTGCCGTGTAGAGCAGGGGCCTCTGCACATGGGCTCCAGAGGAGTCACTGCTGCTCTGCCAGGGTGTGTAAATGGAGATGTCAAACTGCCATGTGTATTCGGTGGGGATACCTGCGGATGGGCCCTGTGAGCTGAATGAAGGGGATTTGGAATGAAGGGGAATACCCTCTATTTACCGTTTTGAGAGATGAATACAGCACTCATGCCAGCTGTATCTAAAAGAGAAGATCATTGTGAGGGATTCATCTCCCCCAGCCTTGCCCTCTTGAACAGAGGTGTCTGTACTGAATCAGTCACACCAGCTCCCACTCTGGCCAGGGAGAGGAACCGTGAAATTAAGGCAGGGGCTGACTTGATCCTTTCTAGATGTCTCTGTCCCAATGAGATGAATCCTGTCCTCAGATGGGTTTACCATCTGCACTCTTTCGCAAGACATTGTAGTGGGAGGGGGAAGCAACTAGGTCTGATGCACATAACATGCAGCAGATTACATCCACTTGTTTTGTTGAGGAGCTATTTAACATTTTAACACTCATTTTCTCCAGAAAATAGGCTGTAGTGGATAGTTTTATGATATATTTCTTTAGTTTTTAGATGCCTCCATTACACCATGGGAGCATTCTTTGATGGAGTAGAAATCTTTGGCATTTCAGTTGCTCTCAGCATGAGCACTTGTGCATCCCAAGAAGAAAAAGGGGCTCATGGTGACTGCGTGCAGAGTCAGGGCATCTGGTCTGTTAGAGTCTTGCTCCTTACTGCCCTGTGCTTGCACCTGTCCCAGCTAAAGGACAATCACACTCACAAGTTATCCAGAGAAAGAAACTGGACTGAGGTGAGAGCAGAGGAGTTCAGTTTCAAAGTGAACATTGCCAAGTTCTCTCTGAGACGACATACAGAGAGTACTATGGAGAGCTCTTCAGGGTGTGTGACGAGGTTTCTGACTCACACGATCAGCACAAGGACTCTCAGCTATCACAAATATGCTCTGGGAATGCTGCGGTCTTCTGGAGGGCAGCTTGCAGCCCGCAGGACACCCCACAAAGACAGTCAAGAGTGCTAGAAATGGGGTCTCCTTAAGGGAGAGTCAGATCATTCCCCAGCTGGATGAAATGCATTGCCTAGAAGGCTGGAAGGGGACTTGGGCATGTCACTGCCATGAAGACAACTCCATGCAGGACCTATGGGGTAAATGCCTTAACTGCAGCTGAATCCCCGTGCTTAACCCCAGAGAGAGGAGAACAAGAACCAGACCAGCATGGAGAGGTAAGGAAACAAGGAGCAATACTGTGAGCCTCCTACTAAAAGGAAAGCAAGGAGGGAGAGACAGAGAGGCAGTAAGGAAAGCCTTCACCTTCCCCAGCTGTGCACACCACCTCCCAGGTGGCAACACTGCAGGACAGTCACTCTCAGCCCTTTGTTGTGCAGTGGGAAAAAGGCATGCTGCCGGAGAGATGCCCCTCTGCTCTGCTGGAGATCGGGCTGCTGAGGAAGGGGCACATGGCCTGGACCCCATGGCCTTGAGGGTAGAGGCTCCTCTGGGTGGAAGAGGAGACACAGGGGGCTTAGAGGAAAATGTCTGCATTGTAGGGACTATCTGAGAATTTCCCCAAATCCCCTTCCTACAGAATTTCTGTTTTCAGTTTCCTCTCATTCTCTGATTGCTCCACTACCTGGAGTTTTTCCTCCCGGGAGCTGTTTCTCTATCCCATGTCTTTTCCCTGTCAGTGCTCAGCAAACAGTAGGAAAATGAAAGCATAGATTCAGAAAAGATCCTTATCTTTAAGGTAGCCCTTGCCTTGACTGCCCTCTTGAAAAGGCCCCTCAGAATGATCCTGGGGGTGAGCTAGAGCTAAGAACAGCCCTGACCCACACAGCACCCTCTTGAAGGGGGAATGAACATGCCCTGCCGGGGTCACTCCTTCCACCCAAAGCTTCTCCCTGCAGCACCGTGGGGAGTTCCCCAGGCAGGCTGAGTGCTGACCCTCACAGGTGGCAGAATCACTGCCCCAGGCACACAGCACCCTGGGGTGTAGGGACACTGCTCTGAATTACAGCCCATGCAGACCTGGGTGCACTCCCTGGCTTCACAACCCTGCACCATCCCTGGGAAAAGGTGGCCATGATGCCCTGTCCCTCTGATGGCGTGGCTGGGAATCCCTGCTCTAAAGCACCACCTGCGCCAAACAGGAGAAGCTGGAAGAGCCACCCTGACAGATCCTATCAGCTATGGTAGGTGCCAGCTTCAGAAGAACCCTCCAGGAACCACAGCAGTGTTGCCCTGCAGCCAGAGACTTACTGTGTGAAGGGCTGTGAAGACTTCTCCCTGCAGTGAGCTCTCAGCTGTCCTCCCATTCCTGACTGTCTTTAACTTCCAAGTGGCTCATCTCATCCTGGAGCCTGCAGGCAGTGCCCTGAGTCTTGCTGCTCCTTTAAGAGGAGCTGCTCCTGGACAGAGCTGTCTCCCTGCAGCACCTGCCAGGTTGCCATGGGCTCCCGCAGTTCCAGGAGCCAGGCCCAGCTCAGGAACACAGGCCCAGCTGAAGACATGACTTTCTCTGTCCCCTCTGCACTCTTGAGATGTTCCTGGGGCTCCAGGGCTGACGATTCTTGAAAGGCTGCAGGGTCACCCCTGGGAAATGTCCAGTGAAGTAGACTAAAATAATCACTGATGGGAGTCAGTTGTTCACATACAAACACCTTCCAACATTTGAGGTGCCAGAGATGGTCCAAGACATGTGCCACTGTCTGTTTCCTCTGATGGAGTAACTATGAGGCCCACATCCTTCTAGAGCATCAGCTGGGTGAAGAATCTCCTTGGCCATCTGAAATGACACTTGATGCCTACTTCTGCAAGAGCTCTGCTCTCTATGAAGCCAAGTTCTATGCAAATCCAGACATTGCAAACAGCTCATGTAATTCAGAGCAGACACTTGATTTCATGCAATGACAATAAGCCTGCAGGGCCATGTCAGATGCATGGGGTGTCCAGCACAACCACCATGTTTCTAGCAGATACGGCACAGGACCTACAGGAAAACCATGCCCTTTCAGAGTGGTTGCTGGACAAACACCCCAGTGCATATTGGGTTTCCTGCCCATTCCCAAACAATGGATTCCAATCACTGCCTTTAGGCAAAGTCCATCCCATCTACATCTGAGCATGCTGCCAAGATGGAAGGCACATCACACCAAGGGTCTTCATATATATACACCTACACTCTCAAACCCTGCTAGCTCTCCTCTCCCGAAACCTTTTCTCACCTCCTGATGATATGAACAGGGACTGTACTAATGATGCAGTCACAGTGTTGCTGGATCACAAGCTGTTCAGGCCCAGGGACTTTCTCAGTGGCACCTTGTCCTTCCTGGAGATCTAGTCACCTTCATCACCAGCCCCAAGGTGCTGCAGAGTCAGCTCAGGCACCAAACACCTCTCCTGCCACGGCTGCATGGCCCAGCTTTGTTATTCTCTGGCCTTGGGTACTGCAGGATTTGCTCTCTTGTGGGTGCTTCACAGAATCACAGAATCACTGAGGTTGGAAGGGACCTCTGGAGATCATCTAGTCCAACCCCCCTGCTCAAGCAGGGTCACCTAGAGCACATTGCACAGGATTGCATCCAGGCGCCTTTTGAATATCTCCAGAGAAGGAGACTCCACCACCTCTTGGGGCAACCTGTTCCAGTGCTCTGTCACCCTCACAGTGAAAAAGTTTTTCCTCATGTTCAGGTGGAAGCGTCTGTGTTTCAGTTTGTGCCCGTTGCCTCGCATCCTGTCGCTGGGCACCACTGAAAAGAGTCTGGCCCCATCCTCTCGACACCCTCCCTTCAGATACTTGTACACATTGATAAGATCTCCTCTCAGCCTTCTCTTCTCCAAGCTAAACAGGCCAAGCTCTCTCAGTCTTTCCTCATAAGAGAGATGCTCCAGTCCCCTAATCATCTTTGTAGCCCTTCGCTGCACTTGCTCCAGTAGTGCCACATCCCTCTTGTACTGGGGAGCCCAGAACTGGACGCAGTACTCTAGATGTGGCCTCAGCAGGGCTGAGGAGAGGGGGAGAATCACCTCCCTCCACCTGCTGGCAACACTCTTCCTGATGCACCCCAGCATACCATTGGCCTTCTTGGCCACAAGGGCACATTGCTGCCTCATGCTTAACTTGGTGTCCAGCAGCACTCCCAGGTCCTTCTCCGCAGAGCTGCTTTCCAGCAGGTCAACCCCCAGCCTGTACTGGTGCATGGGGTTATTCCTCCCCAGGTGCAGGACCCTGCACTTGCCTTTGTTGAACTTCATGAGGTTCCTCTCTGCCCACCTCTCCAGCCTGTCCAGGTCTCTTTGAATGGCAGCACAGCCCTCTGGCGTATCAGCCACTCCTCCCAGTTTTGTATCGTCAGCAAACTTGCTGAGTGTGCACTCTGTGCCTTCATCCAGGTCATTGATGAAGAAGTTGAACAAGACTGGACCCAGTACTGACCCCTGGGGGACACCGCTAGCTACAGGCCTCCAACTAGACTTTGCACCGCTGATCACAACCCTCGGAGCTCTGCCATTCAGCCAGTTCTCAATCCACCTCACTGTCCACTCATCCAGCCCACACTTCCTGAGCTTGTCTATGAGGATGCTATGGGAGACAGTGTCAAAAGCCTTGCTGAAGTCTAGGTAGACAACATCCACTGCTCCCCCCTCATCTACCCAGCCAGTCATTCCATCATAGAAGGCTATCAGATTGGTTAGGCATGATTTCCCCTTGGTGAAGCCATGCTGACTACTCCTGATCACCTTCTTGTCCTCCACATGCTTGGAGATGGCCTCCAGGATGAGCTGCTCCATCACCTTTCCAGGGATGGAGGTGAGGCTGACTGGCCTGTAGTTCCCTGGGTCCTCCTTCTTGCCCTTTTTGAAGACTGGGGTGACATTGGCTTTCTTCCAGGCTTCAGGCACCTCTCCTGTTCTCCATGGCCTTTCAAAGATGATGGAGAGTGGCTTAGCAATAATGTCCGCCAGCTCCCTCAGCACTCGTGGGTGCATCCCATCAGGGCCCATGGATTTGTGGGTGTCAAGTTTGCTTAAATGATCTCTAACCCACTCCTCCTCCACCAAGGGAAAGTCTTCCTCTCTCCAGACTTTCTCTCTTGCCTCCAGGGTCTGGGGTTCCTGAGGGCTGGCCTGAGCAGGAAAGACTGAAGCAAAGAAGGCATTCAGTAACTCTGCCTTCTCTACATCCTTTGTCACCAGGGCACCCACCCCATTCAACAAAGGGCCCACATTTTCCCTAGTCTTCCTCTTGCTACTGATGTATTTGAAGAAGCCCTTCTTGTTGTCCTTGACATCCCTTGCCAGATTTAATTCCAAACGGGCCTTAGCCTTCCTCGTCGCATCCCTGCATACTCTGACAACGTTCCTCTATTCCTCCCAAATGGCCTGTCCCCCTTTCCACTTTCTGTAGACTTCCTTCTTCTGCTTGAGTTTTGCCAGGAGCTCCTTGCTCATCCATGCAGGTCTCCTGCCTCCTTTGCTTGACTTCCTACTCATAGGGATGCACCGCTCTTGAGCCTGGAGGAAGTGATGTTTGAATATTAACCAGCTCTCTTGAACACCCCTTCCTTCTAGGGCCCTAACCCATGGGATTCCTCCAAGTAGGTCCCTGAAGAGGCCAAAGTTTGCTCTCCTGAAGTCCAGGGTTGCGATACTACTTATCGCCCTGCTTCCTCCTCGCAGGATACTGAACTCCACCATCTCATGGTCACTGCAGCCAAGGCTGCCCCCGACCTTCACATCTTCCACCAGTCCTTCTTTGTTTGTTAGTACGAGGTCCAGCAGCACACCTCTCCTTGTTGGCTCCTCCACCACCTGGGTCAAGAAGTTGTCACCAATGCTCTGCAGGAACCTCCAGGACTGTTTGTGCCTAGCTGTGTTGTCTTTCCAGCAGATATCGGGGTGGTTGAAGTCCCCCATGAGAACCAGGGCCTGGGATCGTGAGGCTACTTCCAGCTGTCTGTAGAAGGCCTCATTGACTTCCTCATCCTGATCAGGTGGCCTGTAGTAAACACCCACAACAGTGTCACCTCTATTAGCCTGCCCTTTGATCCTTACCCATAAGCTCTCGACTCGCTCTTCATCCACCCCTAGGCACAGCTCAATACATTCCAGTTGCTCTCTCACATAAAGAGCAACTCCACCACCTCGCTTTCCTGGCCTGTCTTTCCTAAAAAGCACGTAGCCATCCATGACAGCACTCCAGTCATGCCAGCTATCCCACCATGTCTCTGTAATGGCAGTGAGATCATGGCCCTGTGACCGCACACAGATCTCTAGTTCTTCCTGTTTGTTCCCCATGCTGCGTGCATTGGTGTACAGGCATTTCAGAGAGGTGATGGAGCATGCAGGTTTCCCAGGAGGGGTAAAAGAGGGTCCTCCATAGCCACATCCCATGCGCACTTCCCTGGCTGCATTCACCTGCTGGAGGCATCCCGACTTGAGCAGTCTTTTGCCAACTACCCTGTCACTATAACTCTCCCCTTCCCCCATCTTTCCTAGTTTAAAGCCCTCCTTACCAGGTTGGCCAACCTGTTGGCAAAGACCCGCGTGCCCCGCCTCGCGAGGTGGATCCCATCTCTCGCCATCAGTTGTCGATCTTCAAACAGGGTCCCATGGTCGTAGAAACCAAAACCCTGTTGCCAACACCAGCGGCGCAGCCAGTCGTTAACCTGGAAAGTCCGTCTCCTCCTCCTCTCATCCATCCCCCTCACTGGCAGGATTGAGGAGAAGATGACCTGGGCTCCCAGACCCTTGACCACCATCCCCAGAGCTCTGAAATCCTGCTTGATGGTCTCCAGTTTGCCCTTGGTGTCATTAGCGCCCACAAGGAAGAGCAGCAGTGGGTAACAGTCCAAAGCGTGGACAAGCCTTGGCAGTCTTTCCATGACACCTCTCACGCGAGCCCCTGGCAGGCCCCAAACCTCTCTAGACATGAGGTCAGGTTGGCAGATAGATGCCTCCATCCCCTGCAGCAGGGAGTCCCCCACAACAATCACCCACCGCTTCTTCCGGGCGTTCCAGCAGGGCACAGGGTGTGTTGTCCCAGATACTTCCCTTGCAGCCATGCCCATCTCCTCCTCATCCTTGAGGGCACTATACCTGTTCTTCAGCTACAAGTCTTCGGGAGGAGTAGGAGCCTTTCTCCTCCCACAAGCAGTGACCAGTTTCCAGCCTTCTCCTACGGTGTTATGTACCATTTCACACGGCACAGAGCCCTCTGGCAACTCCACCGCTGTGGCGGGTTGGGACTCCTGGAGCTGCACAGTCTCCGAGAATACCCTGTCTATCTCTTGCTCCACTTCTTGGATGCTGCACAGCCTACTGACCTCCTCCTGTAACTCCCTTACCTGATGACACAACTCGTCAACAGCAGCACACCTCCTGCAGGAGAGCTGACTGCCAGCCCAGGTCTCCCGGAGAGGCCCCAAGCACCCCCTGCAGCCTGAGACCTGCAGAGCTGCATCTGCTGTCAGAGGGTCTAAAATGCTGCCATTCAGCTCCTGTGTGCGAATGGGCAGTGTGGGAGGACACACCAGCATGCTTGCAGGGCAGATGCAGGTCTCCTGGGAAAGGCACCGGGACATGGAGGGTGCAGGAGAGAAGAGCCCAGGTTGTTCCCTGTGTTGCATGGACACACTGGGGAAGCTGCCCCAGGGCCATTGTCCCAGACCAGCCCCTCACATCACCCCTTTCCAGTGCTGGCTGCTCACCCCAGGCATGGGGTGGTGCATGGCCAGCTCTGTCCTCCTGCAGGTCTCCGTATCATGACGGAGGGAAAAGACCAGCTTTGCACGATCTCTCTTCTGCACAAGACCCCGGCAGATCCCAGAGCACGGCTGTCTGCTGACCCCCACGTGGGGCCCAGCCTGGGCTGGGCAGGGGCTGAGTGCTCAGACCTCCCAGACTCTGGGGGATCATTTAACAGTCATTTAATAATAACCCTGCCCCACTGAGCAACAGACCCACATTTTCCTTAGCTGCCTTCCTTTTCCTGTGGATGTCCTGACAGGAGGCCTTCTCATTGCCCTCTCCTTCCCTCACTGGTTCCAGCTCCATCCGAGCTCTGGCTTTCCTCACGCCATCCCTGTGTGCATGGACAAGGTCTTGATGCTCCCCCAGGGCAGCCCATGCCCCTTCCACCATCTGTGCACGTCCACTCAAGCACCCTGAGGGCTGGTGCTGCTGCCAGGGCAGAGGTGGAGGATCACCCAGAGTGGCTCTTCAAGGAGCTCCCCAGGGAAAAGCTGTGCCCAGCCACAGCCTCAGCCCCAGCCCCAGCGTGGCAGAGGGGAGCTGCCCTCTCCCAACCCACCCTGGTGGTGCCAGCCCCACCTCAACCTGCTTCTCCAAGGCTTCAGCACAGCCCTCGAGGGAGCTGGAGCTGCCTCGGTCCCTGGGGCAGTCTGGTGGCAGGAGGGTTTGACATGGGCACAGCAGCAGCAGTGCCGGGAGTAGGCAAATTGGGGTAAAGACCCCTGCCCTCAGCTGCACAGCCAGGGCACTGAACAGGTGATGCCTTTGTGGCCAGCCAGGCTCCAGGTTTGGGGTGGATGCCAGCTCGAGGGTAGGAACACCAGGATTTTCATGGGCTTCCAGTGCAGCCATGACTGTGGTGAAGGCAAGTGGGCAGACCCCGACACATGCAACTGCAAAGGTCAGGGGTGGAAAAGGCAGTGTGGGTCTGCTGAAGGCCCTCCCTCTCCTTCCCATGGGGAAGGAAGTCCCCAGGTGATGCTGGACTCTGTTTTGGCTGATGGGAGGGGAGCACAGGGCAGGGTGGAAGAGGCAGACAGAGCCTCTCGGGGTGCATGAGGGAGTTTTCCAAAGCCCAGGACTGAGCCAGGGACCTTTGGGTCTTCCCTCAACGCTCTCCCAGCCGGGTTCATTCTGCCCTGCCCTAGGAGCTCTCGTCCCTGTGTCAGCAGTGCTGGAGCAGAGGCTGAGGAGCTGGAGGTGCCTCAGGCCAAGCTGTGCCAGCCCCAGGAGCTGGCCCTGAGCATGGGGCAAGCCGAGACCCTTCTCGCGTATCCTGTCCTGCTGGGAGGACAGCATGGGGATGGGGAACAGCCTGTGTCTGCCCAGGGGCAGTGCAGGACCTTTTGCAAGGGAGGCGACCGTGACAGCCGTTATGCGGCAGCAGAACCAGATGCACCCCCTCCCTGCAGCCCCTGACACAGCCCTGCCCACCCCTGCCCCTGCCCAGCTCCTGCCCCCTCGCTCCCAGCCCCTTTCCTGGCACCATGGGAACCAGCTCTGCAGCCAGGAGCTCCCCAACCCCTGGCCCTCCCCACCTTTCTCCATGCTGGGGATCCAGCCCCAGCCAGGCAGCAGGACGCCAGCCTCCCCCCAGCCCACCAGCCTGCTCCCCCCATGTCCCTTCTCTCTCTTGGGGGTGGGAGCTGCCCCAGCCGAAGGCAGCCGGCCAGCACCAGGGCTGGTATGGGGCATGGGGGGGATGGGGGGCATGGGGCAGTGGGGCAGAGCAAGCAGCCCCATTCAGGGCCCTGCAGCTGTGCTGGGGACACCTGAGGCCACTGGGGCCAGCCAGGCTCTGGATGCTGCTTTGACATCAGCTCTGTGCTGGGAGCGTCAGGGTTTCGCCCTTTGCAGGGAGCAGCCTGTGGTGGGGCCATGAGCGGGGCCCTATCCCGGACCCAGGCTCTGTCCTGCTCAGAGGCAGAGGAGGACGAAGGAGCGTGGGGCTGGCCAAGGGCTCTGCCCCTCGCCCACCAGGAGTGCGGCCCATGGGCCAGGCAGAGCCTGTCTCTGTGCCCAGGGTCTTTCCATTCACGGAGCTGCAGAGATGTTTTGGTGGGAAGGGACCTCTGGAGCTCTCCAGTCCATCCTCCCATGCAAAGCAGGGCTGGCTGGAGCCCTACAGTCTTGTCTGGAGATTGCTGGACTGTGCCCGAGCCCAGTTACCGTCCCCA
Organism: Apteryx mantelli; assembly: GCF_036417845.1. Lineage (NCBI taxonomy): Eukaryota > Metazoa > Chordata > Aves > Apterygiformes > Apterygidae > Apteryx > Apteryx mantelli. The sequence goes on from NC_089997.1 coordinate 7,343,807, forward strand.
AACCTGCTCTCTTCCTCTTGTTTGGGCACTGTGGAACAACGCCTCTCGTTGGTGGGTCACTGCCCTGCCTGCCTTGCCGTCACCCTCAGCTCCCAGCTCCGTACGGAGCAGCCCTGCTCTTGCTGTGCCCAACAACATACTCTTTGTAGCAGGAACCCAGTCACAAATGGTGCATAAACAGTCGAGCTGTGATATAGGAAAACTTGCTCTCCTATATATGCATTATAAAATCAGACCCAAGTGGCTGCCCTCGCTTTTTCATCCAGCTAAGACTGTGTGTCCAGTGTTACCTGGGTAGGGTGTCCAAAACTGAAGCACTCCTTACACCTTTAATTTGACTGTCAGGCAAGTGTTGCTGCTGTGGAAATAGGGTCACCTTTTGTACCTACAACCTCCTCTGGGTTCTGCTTGGATCCCAGCTTCCCTTGCCAAGGCTTTCTTGGCTGTAGTTAGGGGGCAGCTCTGAGGTAGAGACGGGGAATCAGATCAACAGGATGGGGGCAGGGTCAGGTCAGGACCCAAGAGGTGCAAGGCCGGGCACAGGCATGTCCACAGCATAACTCAGGCCAGGCCCAAGGACAAGGGCCCCCGGCAAGGGGAGGAGGCCCTGTAACAATGCTGGTCACTCTCTGTCTCCCCTGCTTTGTGTCCAGGAGATCCCCCTCCCTATCTGCCTGCAACCCCTCCATGCCCACCCTGTTGCCCAGGACAGCCCGAGAGCCCCGGTCCTGCTGCCCCTCCGGCAGCTCCTGCTGCCCCAGGGACAGAGCAGCCTGCCCTGAGCTGGTGCATGGAGAAACCTGTTTCTCGTTCTCATTTTCTATATCTCCGAATGCTGTCCTGCTTTTCACCTGGGATGTCCTTGCTCCACAGAGAGCCTTTCCCCAGGTGAGTGTGTCTGTGCTGGCCTGGCCGGCCATTCCTGCACCCCTTCCCGGTGTTCCTCACAGGGCCCCGGGCTGGTGGTGCTGCTCTGCAGTGCGAGCGGGCTGTGGGGCCATGGGGCCACAGGGTGACTCCTGACTCCGCACGGGCCATGCTGGTCAAGGCAAGAAGCAGACCCAGCTGGGCAGAGATCACGACCGGAGACATTGTTGGCGTGGGTCATGGACAGTGCTCAGAGTGACACTGCATTTGCAATGGCACAAGAGGTGTTCAGGTATGCACTAGCTCCAGCCTGTGGTGTTTCACTGACGGTGAAAGAATCACTCTCCAGTGCCCCTTCCCTGGGCCTCCTGGGTCCCCACTGCCTCTCTGGGGATTGCAGAGCCCTCATTTCCCCATGCATACCTGGATTTAGTGTTTTATCATCTGGTGACGCCAACATGGACCATCCCTCACTTTGTGAGGCTCCACTCACTACCCACCCCCAGGTACATGCTGTTCCTGGAGATCCCCTGATCTCTCCTGGTGGCTCAGATTCCCCTCCAGAAGGATGGCCATGAAGGAGAAAAGTAAGAAAGAAAGAAATGAACAACACATATCCTTTGTAGTGAGAACACATGTGGAAGATCTGGTGAGGAGTCAGGTGAATGGCAGAGCATGTGATAGCAGCCCCGCAGTATGCTCTCTGCACACTGATGGAAACCCATCAAGGCTGGACATGCATATTCCGTTCTGTCAACAATGTCTAGCTGCTCTGCAGCCAGTACCTACCCAAGGTTAGCACAGTTGAGATAAGGAAATAGTTCTAGTAAATATAAGGGGCCTTTAGGATACAACAAAGAGAGTCCTGCCTTGGTGCCTGACCCATGCACCCAGCGGTTGCCCATCAGCGATCCCTCCATGCAGTCTTTGGGGGTCCCTACACAGTTTGGAGTGTAAGTCAGTCCTTTATTAAATCAATCCTGTTTAACCCCTCATGAACCTTGAGTGTCTCTAAATTCCAGTATCTGACCCTCCCTTTCCCACCTTGTGGTCAGGTCCTTGATGCCACATACCCTGGTAAAGGGAAGTAGATGCACATGAGACAGTTATTGGTGTGTACATTGTACCCATTGAAGCATTTTCCTCAACGCATCCTTGAACTCCTTGTTCCTCATGCTGTAGATGAGGAGGTTCAGTGTTGGAGGCACCACCACGTACAGAACTGCCACCCCCAGATCCAGAGCTGGGGAGGAGATGGAGGGGGGCTTCAGGTGGGCAAACATGAGAGTGTTGACAAAGAGGGAGACGACAGCCAGGTGAGGGAGGCACGTGGAAAAGGCTTTGTGCCTGCCCTGCTCAGAGGGGATCCTCAGCACATCAGTGAAGATCTGCACATAAGACAGCACAATGAAAACAAAACACCCAAAGATTAAAAAAAAACTAACCACAAGAAGCCCAACTTCCCTCAGGTAGGAGTCTGAGCAGGAGAGCTTGAGGATCTGGGCGACTTCACAGAAGAACTGCTCCAAAACATTGCCTTGGCAGAGTGGTATTGAAAATGTGTTACCAGTGTGCAGGCCAGCATTGAGAAAACCACTGGTCCAGGCAGCTGCTGCCATTTTGACACAAGCTCTGCTGCCCATGAGAGTCCCATAGTGCAGGGGTCTGCAGATGGCAACAAAGCGGTCATAGGCCATGACAGTGAGAAGAGAATATTCTGCTGTGAACAAGAAGACAAGCAGAAAGACCTGGGCAGTGCATCCTGAGTAGGAAATGGTCCTGGTGTTCCAGAGGGAATTGGCCATGGATTTGGGGACAGTGGTGGAGATGGAGCCAAGGTTGAGGAGGGAGAGGTTGAGGAGGAGGAAGTACATGGGTGAGTGGAGGCGGTGGTCGCAGGCTATGGCTGTGATGATGAGGCCGTTGCCCACAAGGGCAGCCAGGTAGATGCCCAGGAACAGCAAGAAGTGCAAGAGTTGCAGCTGCCGTGTGTCCGTGAATGCCAGGAGGAGGAACTCAGTGGGGGAGCTGCTGTTGGACATTTCACTCACTGCAGTCATGGGGGACTGTCAAAGGAGGGAAAGACATTGACAAGTTAGAACAGACTTCTCTAAGCAAAACTTTTTCATAACCTCCCCCAAACACGCACACATTACCTTCCCAATCTCGGCAGGACCATCACTGAGCTCTGTGGCTGGAGCTCTGGTTTGTGCTGGCTGAGTTTGCCATGAGGAGCAGGGACCTGTGCCCATGGGCTCCAGAGGAGTCAGCCCTGACCTACAACAGTGGGTGCATGGGAACAGGGGTGACTAAACTTCTATATTCACAGTTTTAGTCAGATTTAGTCTGCTCATAAGGTAGAAGGGCTTTTCAGCATCTTCCTTCCGAGTTCTAAATTATATGGGTTCATGAATAATTTTAAGGCTTGTTTTGTTTTCTTTTAGATGCCCCTGTCACACCTGAGGAGGAGGATTCTTGGAGGTAGAAATCCTCAGCATTGCTACTGCACTCAGAGTGACCAGCTGTGATTCCTGAGAGGCAAAAGGATTCACTCTCGCTTTAGCGCAGAGTGAGGAGAGCTGGTTGGTCCGTCTTGTTCCCAGCTGCCCTGTGCTCGCACCTCTGAGGTGGAGGACGATCACACTCACTTTACCCTTGAAAAGAAATGACACTGCTGAGAGCAGAGGAAGCCAATTTCGAAGTGCAGATGAACACATACAGCACTCTTTCTGAGAGTATCTGAGGGAGGTCTCAGCCCTCCCCTTCTAGCCAGTAACACATCGGGATCATTCCAGTTGCCCACATCCAGCTGCCTGGCAGTATTTGTGTGGCTTTAGTATCTAGGTGGCTTTTCCATGGATCACCTAGATAACACGCAGATGCAATGGGAAAGCTTTGACCTCCTTGAGAGCAGCTTGCAGCCCAGTCAGGCACCCCAAGAAAATAGCCGGATGTCCTAACGATGGGGTGCCTTGAAGAGAGAGTTGGCTCATTCCCAGCCCCCACATTGCATTACCCAGAGCCCCACAGGTTAGAGGGGGACTTGGGCACCTCAATGTTGAGGACACATCTGCATGGCAGGACCTGCAGGGTTGGTGCCTGAACTGCATCAGAAATTCCCCTGCCCAGAGAGTCCAAGGGGAAGGACAAGGGCAGCATGGACAGGTGGGAAACACGGAGCATTACCATGATATTTCTGCCAAGGGAGGACAGGACAGGGAGAGACAGAGGTGCTCTCAGGAGTTTCTCCTCTCCTGGATGTCTGGCTGCTGAGGAAATGACTCATGCCCTGGACCCCACAGCCTTGAGGGCAGAGGGCTGTGCTGGCTGCGAGAGGAGAGGAGACATTGAAGTCTGTAGTTTCCTCTCACACTTTGACCAGTGCTTTGACTCTGCTGCCTGGAGCTGTCCCTGCGGGGAGCTGTTTCTCTGTCCCCATGTCTCTCCGCTGTCAGTGCTCACAGACCCCATCCCACCCACTGGGTGCTCAGCTCTGCCCTGCAGAAACTTCCCGGGTACAGGGCCCTGCCCATAGCACCTCCGTGTTTGCTGGTGCTATGGAGCAGGTGAGACAAACCTTCATGAGCCTGGAAAGGTGATGCTGGTTCTGTCTGCAGACTGAGGGGTGGGTGAAGGGATGAAGAGGAACTTCTCCTCTCTCAGTGTCACTGTTTCAGTCTCAGTCCGCTGTCTAAACCTGGCAGACAAAATACCCTTTCACCCCACCCAAAGAGAATCAAACTGAAAGCAGAGATTCGTGACAGCTCCTTCCCTTTCAGGTATCCCTTGCCTTGACCTTCCTTTTGGAAAGCCCCCTCCAGAAATGTCCTGGGTGTAAGCTGGAGCTGTGAGCAGCCCTGACCCATGCAGCATCCTCTCAATGGGAGAATGAAGCTGCCGTGATGGGGGTCACTCCTCCCACCCAGAGCTTCACCCCTCAGCGCAGTGGGGAGTTCCCTGGGCAGGCTGAGTGCTGACCCTCACAGGAGGCAGAGTCACTGCCCCAGGCACACAGCACCCTGCGGTACAGGGACACTGCTCTGAACTACAGCCCTGGGCAGACCTGGGTGCACACCCTGGATTCACACCCCTGCAACCACCCCTGGGAGAAAATAGCAGGATGCCCTGTCCGCCTGATGGTGTGGCAGGGAATCCCTGCTCTGAAGTACCTCCTCCTCCTCTGCACTAGAGGAGCCAGGAGAATGATCCTTAAAAAAACAGTCATGGGATGGGTTGGGTTGAGAAGACCTTTCCAGGAGCCTCAGTAGCGTTGCCCTGCAGCCAGAGACTTACCATGTAAAGGGCCGTGAAGATTTCCCCAACAATGAGCTCTCCTTCATCCTCCCAATCCACACTGCCTTTCACCTCCCTCTGTCTTCTCTCATCTTATGTCAGCAACAGCAGACAGTGCCCGGAGCCCTGCTGCTCTTTGCAGAGGAGCTGCTCCTGGACACAGCTGTCTCTTGGCAGTGCTGCCAGGTTGCCATGAGCTCCCTCTGTCCCAGTAGACTGGCCCCACTCAGGAGCAGAGGCCCAGCTGAAGGCATAAAATTCTCTGTCCCTTGTGCTCCCTCCTCCTGGGAAAAGTTTACTGAACTAGACTAAAATAATCACCGATGGCCCTGCTCTAAACAGTGGAGAGAGACTGATTCCAGCACTGCAATTTGTCTCATCAGAGGATGGTTATATACAAGAGGTGGAATTGTCCCACTCTGGAAGCCCCTATTCCCTTCTCTTAACTAGGCAGGACGTTTCAACAGGGACAAGAAGGGAGTGCATTTACCCATGGTTCAGCTGTTGATTCAGATGAGTTAATCCAGGCATCTTATGCCAGGTTAGAAACCCCTGGGGCGGAGTGCGATTCAGATCCCTCCTGTGAACTCTACAGACTCACAGGAGATAGGATTGCCCTTGCCAAAGCTGAAGGGTGCACAACAGAGACGTCTGCAGGAGAACTCGCTGTCTAAGCTCCCACTGTAACCAGTGCAGATGGGGGGTGGGAGTCAGCTGCTCACACACAACACCTGGTGACATCTGAAGAGACAGAGGTGGTCAAAGGCATATGCCAGTGTCTGCTTGCTCTGATGGAGCAACTATGAGACCCACATCCTTCTAGAGCATCAGATGGGATCCAGGTGGGGAATTTCCTTGGTCATCTTAAATGACACTAGAGGCCTACTACTGCTCCTAGAGCTCCACTCACTAAGAAGCTGCGACAAAAGCAGATCTGTATAGTACAAACAGCTAGTGTAAATCAATGCAGACACTTGATTCAGTGACATAAAAATAGACCTGCAGGGTCATGTCAGTTGCCTGGGGGGGTCCAGAAAAACCACATGACTCTAGCAGATACAGCATGGAACCTGTAAGAAAACCATGTCCTTTTGGAGTGGTTGCTGAGCAAATATCCCAGGGCCTGTCAGGTTTCCTACCTGTGCCAAAACGACTGCATCCCACCACTGCCCTTAGGCAAAGTCCATCCCATCTACAGCCACATGTGCTGCATAAATGGGAGGCACATCACACCAAGGACTCCCCTCTAGTCTCTGCACTCTCAAACCCTTCTAGCTCTCCACCTGAACCTCTTCTCACCCCCAAATGATATGAACAGGGACTGTGCTAAAGATGTCCTCATGGTGGCTGGATCACAGGACATCCAGGCCCAGGGACTTTCCCAGTGGCATCTTGTCCTTCTTGGAGATCAGTTCACTTCTGTCACAGGCCCTGTGGAGCTACAAAGTCAGCTTGGGCAGAAAACCCCTCCTGCCATTTCTGCACAGCCCAGCTCTGTTTTCCTCTGGCCTCAGGCACTGCAGGGTTTGCAAATCTCGTTTCACCATTACATTGCCACCTGCTGTCTGTGACAACATGTCTCTGCTCTGAAGTGGGGCCATTGCACACACAGTATCCTTGGCTCTTGGTTACATGGTACACGAAGACCAACCTATACACTGTGCCACAGCTGAGGCTCTGCAGCACAAATACACATAAATGCATGCAGCCTGGGGCACAGACAGGAGCAGATGGAGATGCATAAGCTGTCACAGAACTGCCACATGGTTGGGTTAACTGAGATGTGGTAGGACTGCTCACATGACTGGAGGGCTGCAAGAGCACAGTACAAGCTCTTCAGGAGAGACCATCAGGGAAGATGATGAAGGGGGATGCCCTTTGTGTGGCAGCTCAGATGTATGGAGCTCTTCCCTGGCATGGAAAAGGGGCTGGGTGAGAGCTTGTGGGTGAGCATGAGAGTAAGGGCGACACTGTGACTGGAGTTACAGACCACCTGATCAGGGCGGGGAGATGGACACAGTCTCCTTTAAGCAACCTGAGGAAGTCTGTGCATCACAGGCTCAGGGAGACCTTAATCTCCCTGACATTCACTGGAAGGGCAAACAGCAGCAGTCCAAGAGGTTTCTGGAAGGTGTCAGGGACAACTTCTTAGCACAGCTGCATGATGGGCCAATAAGGGTGATGCTTTCCTGGACCTGGAAATTGCAAACAAGGAGGAACTGATCAGAAGTGGAATGGTCAGTGTCCACCTTGCCTACAGTGACCATGAAATAGTGAAGTCCCAGATCTTGAAGGGAGTGCGGAAGGACAGCAGCAGAGTACAGCACAAGAACGGTTCATATCAATACTCAGTAAAACTGGTAAAACAGGGAACTCATGCCTGAGCTCCAGGGCAATAAGGCAGCATATGGGAGTGGGAAGGAAGGACAGGCTGCAAAGGAGGAATTTAGAAATATTGTCTGGCAATGTTGACACGGTGTTATGGAAGACAAAGCTCCCCTGGGATTGACACTTGCAGGGGATGTCAAGGGCATGAAGATGAGCTGCTACTGCTTCAGTAAGAAGAAAAAGGAGAAGGTGGGCTCACTGCTGAATGGGGCAGGGAATGTAGTAACAGCAGATGCAGATAGGTCTGAGGAACTCCACACCTTGTTAGCTTCAGTTTTCACCAACAAGGTCTCCCAGGCTGTTGTGCCTGGAGTCAGGACTCCTGAGGAGAAAAACAACCAGCAAAGGATGAGGGCTGGGTGAGGGATTACTTGTGAGAACTTGACCCATACAAGTCTATGGCACTGGATGGGTTGCATCTGAGGACACTGAGAGAGCTGGCCACTGTCATAGCAAGGCCACTCTCTATCATCTTGGAAAGGTTTTGGAGGCTGGGCAAGGTCCCAATGACTGGAGAAAGGCAAATGTTACATCCATCTTCAAAAAAGGCCAACAGGACAACTTGGGAGCTGCAGGCAGTTAAGCCTCACTTTGGTGAGGAGTGTGTCATAGAGCAAATTCTCTTGGATCACATTTCTGGGCACATGAAGGAGAAGAAGGTGACAGAGAACAGTCAGCATGGATTTACCCAGGGTAAATTGTGCCTCACAAATATGATTACCTTCTATGATTAAATAACTTTTTATTTATGGATGGAGAAGAGTAAATGACTTTTATCTGGACTTTAGCAAGGTGTTTGACACTGTGTCCCACAATGTTCTTGTATGCAAGTTAGAACATTACTGTCTAGAGGGATAGACAACCAGATGGGTAAAAAGCTGCTTGGATGATGAGGCTCAGAGGGCAGTGGTGAATGGGTAGTACTCTTCCTGGAGGCCAGGGAGAAGCGGAGCACCACTGATCTCTCCAGGAACCTGCCCTGTTTTCATCTTTATTAGTGACATGGAGGAGGCAACACTCATCATGCTTGTAGATGACGCCAGACGGGAGGGGAGGGTCCAGTGATATGCTTGAGGGCTGCCATTCAGAGGGACAGAGACAGGCAGGAGGAATGGGCTGTCAGAAACATCGCAAAATTCAACAGGGACAAAGGCCATGTCTTGCACGTGGGATAGGCCAACACTCCGTAGTGTCACAGGTTGGGGCCTGTGTGCCTGGGGAGCAGCACTGCAGCAAAAGTCCTGAGGGCCCTGGTGGTCAGAAGGCAAAATATGAGCCAGCAGAGTTCCCTGGCAGCAAAGAAGGCCTTAAGCATCCAGGGCTGTAGGACCAGGAGCACAGCCAGGAAGTTGAGGGAAATGATGATCCCTCTCTAGTCAGTATTCATTAGACCACATATAGAATACTGCATCCAGTTTTGGGTCCCCAGAAGAAGAAAGAGGTTGGTAACTGGTGGTGGGTTTGGTGGAGGGCCCTCAAGATACTCAGGGTGCTGGGGCACATGCTCTTTGAGGAAATGGGACTTTTTTAACCTGGAGAAGAGATGGCTTTGGAGGGATCTCACAGCAGCCTTCCAATAGCTATGAGGAGGTCATCAGGAAGATGGAGGCAGGCTCTTCATCCTGATGCATGGTGGGAGGACAAGAGACAATGGGCATAAGCTGAAAGAAGAGACATTGACGCAGGAGATGAGGAAAAGCTTTTCCACTAAAGGATGGCCAAGCACTGGAACTGGTTGCCCAGAGAGGCTGTGCGGTCTCCTCCCTTGGAGGTTTCCAAGACCAGACTGGATCAAGTCCAGAGCAACATGGTCTGACCACAGAGCTGACCCTGCTGTGAGCAAAGAGATTGGGCTAGGAATCTCCTGAGGTCTCTTCCACCCTGGAGGAGTACATGATTCTTCCCCCTCTGGCTCTTCACTTATGGATGTCGGGGAAGCAAGCAGGTTCCCTTTGACAGTGGAAGTAGGTCTGCTTTCTTTTCCTCCTACATTCAGAATGGTTCAAGATGCAGAGCTTCTTGGCAGGAATCCCCAACACAGCCCTGATCAACCCTTTGCTTCACTTTTAATATCCTTTTTTTTTTTTTTTTCCTCCTTTAAGTTTGTCTCTTTTACCATCCTGATTCCCTCCCATACAACCAGCCCACCCCTGCTTACTCTGTCCCCATTGGCACTGTTTTGTTTTGTTTTGGACACAGAGGTGCTTCAGTCCAGAAGGCCCTTGAGAAACTTGGGCGATTTGGGCAACAGACACCTCATGAAGCTTTGCAAGAGAAGTGTCAAGTCCTGTGCCTGGAGGGGGGGAATAACCCCATCTATGAGGAGAGGTTGAGGGAGCTGGGCTTCTTTATCCTGCTGAAGTGGTGGCTAAGGGCAGTAGAGTAGGAGCCCGTGAGTGCTTGAAGGGTGGTTTCAGAGCTGGTGGAGCTTTTCTTGGTAGCGGGAAACAGCATGAGAAGGGGAAACAGTCACAAACTGCAGCTCGCAGGTTTCAGATGTGACTTCAGGAAAAGGAAATGTCACTTGAAGGGTAGTGCTGTGGTGCTACAGGTCACCCAGAGGGAGCCTGTGATCAGCCCCTGGCTTTGTGTTTCAAGGAAAATCAACCTCCCAACAAACTGAGGTCTTTGTCCTCTTGGCTATGGATGGTGTCTCTGCCACCAAGACCTATGAGAAGACACTGTTTCCCTATGGCACTGTAGCCTGCTGCCTCCTTGTCCCCAACGAGCCCAAGAGGTGCTGTACTGTCCTGCACTCGGCATTGCACACCCCCACATTCACACTGCCCCCAGGAAGAGCCCTGAGCAAAACGTAAGGGAAAGGATCACCCTACTCAGGGGCTGGGTGTCAGTGCCTGGCCATTCTGCTTGATAAAACACATCAAGACTTACTTGGCATCAGAGCCACCTGCGCATTGCCTTTGCCTACCTGCAGTCAGGCCTCCAACTTTCTGCTCTCATCAGCCCCCAGAGAGGCTTTGTCAGTAATGGCCCTCAGTGGGACCCATTAAAACTCCGAGAAATTTTGGGATTTACTTCTGACTTTAGCTTCTTGAGTAGTTTGTTCAATGTCCTCTCAGTATCTGAGGTTCATGGACTCAGCACCAAATACACTCAAGGGGCCATTAAAATGCAAAAACCTCTAAGGAGCCTTGTCTCTCCCCCTAATTTTCTTCAGTTCTTCAATTCTTGTGTGGCTAATTGGAGAGGATTCAGGAGTGAATTGAAAAGAGTAAGATGGGGAGCACCTGAAAAAGAAGGATTTCTGCTTCTTAAGTTTTTTCAGCTTACAGAATAAATGATATCCGCACTCTCCAATTCATACTGACCCAGAGGGTCTCCTAATGAAGTCCAGAGTTGTAGGAAAAGCAGTATTTTCGATATGAGACCTGTATGGCCAACTTTCCTCCTCACCTCCCCAACTGTGTCATTTCCCTCATCAGCCACTGGGGACTTACCTCACTCCTGTTAAAACCTAACCTTTTTCCACTCAAGTCTGTAGCTGAATGTTACAGCTCCTATGCACCAATTCCCACCTGCTTTCCTTAGAGAACTACTTGCAGACACAGGAGGATTTTTCTTAATTGCAAACAAGCAAAAATAGAATATGATACAGTTTAATAAAAAGTCAAATATACTCCTCAACCGTATGTTAAGTCCAAGCTATCTCCAGTGAGGGCCACTTTCCACAAGGAATAACCCTCCTTGAAGTGTTTTTTGACAGATAGCTAGGAAAGGATAGATAGAAACAGAACTGAGGAGTTGGACAAAGAGACGAGACTCCTGAAAGACGAGGCAAGCTTCAGACTCCCTGAAGCTCAGAGCAGCAACTAGAGAGTTGAGAGGTATCGGATGGATAAAGAGTAAGATATGTCCAGTTCTTCTGATGCAAAGATGCCTTTAGAAATGATCAATTTAATCAAGACACGTGAAAATATGTGAGAAATCACTGAGACTATATCCACGGCATAATAGACAGAGCAGTAGTAACACTGGTTCAGGGGCAGATCAATATTTCTTCTCCTGAGATTCACACCCTGCCTGAACATCTCCACTATTTTATCATGGGAAAAGTGGACTTTAAAATTAGTCATTCATTTTAGCTGGTGAAAGTGTGTTCATATTTTTTAAATGTTGAAAACTCTTCTTCACCTTTTCAGGCAGAGCTCTGTTCTAACCACAAGCATCCAGTGGCACTTGGAGAGGTCCTGGTGTATCGGAGGTACCTGCCTGGGCCTGGCAGCTCTCACAGGGGACCTGTGGGAGACCAGAACCCCTCGGAGCTGCAGATGGAGGCTGGGCAGAGGGGACCAGGGCACCTACAATGGCACCAGCTGTCGGTGACCCTGTGACTACATCCCACCCAATTCTGAAAACTGCTTTGCTTAAAAAAAAAAAGAAAAAACTTTCAAAAGACCAGTAATATTTCTGTTACAATCAGGCCTGCACCATTAAAAAAGATATTTCCATGTCTCTCACAGAGTCCAGTGGCCCAAAACCACTCATGGCCCAGGGCTGTCCATGCCACTCCTCATCCTCTGTACAGAGCGAGTGGCACTCCCCAGAGACAGGAGTGACCACAAAACCCACATCCGAGCCCTGTGCCTGTTGGTGGTCCATCAGGTACGCAGGCAGACAGGACTTTACAAACCCTTACCCCAGACAGGAGTCAAGTGCTGGCCTATCGGCTTCACCCACAGAAGTGACCTCACAGCCACTTTCCCACCCATGTGCCTGCTCCTGGTCCATCACCTGCAGAGGCAGAAGTGACCTCACTTTCACCTTTATGGTCATGGGCCTCCTACTATCCAAGCAACTTCTGAGAAACAACTAATCTCATAAAAATGTCCCCAGCCATCAGCTTCCTGGTGGCCTACCAGCTGATCAGACACAACTGACCTCATAATCACCCACCAAGCCAATGGGCCTGCTGCTGGTCTTTCACCTGCCCTAAGGGAAATGACCTCGGCATGGTCTTGGCTTCCATCCAGTCAGGTATTCATGCAGCAATGACCTCACAATCATCACCTGACCCATGGGCCTGCTGCTGGCCTATCAGAGGCTGAGAGAGAGGTGATCTCACAGTCACCATCCAAGCCATGTGACTGTTTCTGACCTATCAGCTACTCAGTTCTGAATGACCCACAATCAACATCCTAGCCCTGTGCTGCTTGGAGGCCTATCAGGTCCTCAGGCAGAAGTGACCTCACAAACAATTGCCCCAAGCATTAGCCAAGTGCTGGCTTATCAGCTGCTCAGATAGAGGTGACCTTACAATCATCTACCAAGCCCACACAACTTCTGATGGCCTTTCAGCTTCTCTGATGGACAAGGCTTGTGTTCTTGCTTGGGAGGTCACTTCTGACTCAACCTCTGATAGGCTAGCAGCAGCCTCATGGCTGGGGCATGTGCATGTGAGGTCACTCCTGCCTTAGCAGCTCATAGACCAGCAGCAGGCACATGGCTTGGATGATGATGGTGAGGTCAGTTGTATGTGCTCAGCTGAACGCGGGGGTTGAGTTAGTTAGCATCCTGGCTGGAGATCCTGGAAAGAATCTCAGAAACTGCAGGCCTCCAGCAACCTAGTGACAAAAAGTGCTCAGCTGAGGTGGACACCTGAACTGTCAGGCTAGAAATGACTCCCTTAGGGAAGAGAGGAGCATGTGGGAAGGTGAGGACCATAATACTGAGGGGGTTTGCAGAGTTATTTGCATAAAAAAAATTCAACTTTGCAAGCTGATTCTCAGCTATGACCCTTCATATATTTCCTGCCAGTTTACAGGAAAGTGCTTGAGCATCAGGCGATGATTCTCAGGGTCCAAAAGCAATGTTATGATTTGCTTCATTTTCAGCACAAAAAATAAGCTCTGAGCCCTTGAAACATCACTCACTGTAGTATCTGCATCTGGTAGTAGTGGTCATAAGAGGCCAATTATTTTCTGAAGAAATAGTTTGTCTTGGGAAGTTTTCCTTATTTACCCATTTTGAAAGGTAATGACTGTGGCACTGCTGCTTGAAAGAGGACCTCTGAGTGCTCCGTCATGGCAAGACCATTTCCTTGTCAACTATGCCAGAGAAAAAGTCCCACCATGTCAAAACTGCTCTCTGTGGCCTCCTCCTGGATGTCAGCCCTGGGTGCCTTGTTTCAGGGTCTGGAGCAGTGTGTGGTCTGCAGGTTGCAGCAGAGATCCCCAAGGCAGCGAGCCCCTTGGCAGGGAGACATTAGGACCCCCCCCCACACACACACACCCTTATTGTGCAGCCTGGGACCCTGGGGCAGAACCTCCATCCGACCGAGCTCCTCTCTAGTAAATGAACTGCATCTGCCCCATCGTCCCACAGCCTTTACAGCCACTCTAACAACCCTTCACGGGGCTGCTGCCTGTAGCGTCCCTGCGTATCCTGCAGCTCCGATGCTTTAAAATCGCCAGGAGTTGTGGTCCCTTCAAACTGGCTGCATTCAGTCCGGTGAGCCGCTGCTCTGCCACCAGCCGGGCAGCTGCCTCCCCCTCAGGCTCAGTGTCTGACTCCAAACTGGGGAGTTCATTGGGGTCCCAGATATTGCCATCCCACATATTCATTCACCACTTCTAATTTTTCAGATATACTTCAGAAAGGAAACCGACGGGTCTTTTCCCAAGTATTCATAAATGCACTTTATAATATCGAATACAGCCTTTTGGATGAAAAGAAATGAAAAATGGAAAAGCAACATCTGTGATTATTATGGTATACTGAACCAGAGTCATGTGAGTCTGTACTACTTTTAGAATGACAGTGTATGACACAAAAAAACATGCATTTCTGTTTAATGGTAACTTCTTTGTTCAACTAAAATTGGAAAGCATAAAAACAAGGGCTCAGAAGCACCATCTTCTGCAGTTGAAATACAGGGTATCTGAGAAAGAAAACCCATGGAAGCCAATATCAAAGGTAATTCGCAGGTGCTGGGAAATACAAAGCAGAGTGAAATAAATTTTAATGTTTACAGAATGCAGTCTTTTTTTTTTTCTTTATATTCACCATGATTTCAGTCCCTTATTTGATTTGGGCTTTCCTGTCCCATGCCTAACCAAAGATATCCCAGATCTCTTGTGAAATACATATAAATATGCAGCTTAGAGTATTAGGACTATAAGAGGTCATCTTTCAGAAAGGCTTCCTTGGAGGAGTTTCTTGAAGATAACACTTCTGAGATCTGTCAAATCCCAAGTTTTGTTAGACTAGAGGCATAGTAGCTGCCTCAATCTCCTGCTAATAAAGTCTTATTGGGGGTTGTACTACCAATAAGCATCATTGGTGCAAACTCTCTTTTCTTCTAACATGGCAGTATCCTAGAAACTCTTTGCTCTTAATTAACCATCTAAGTAGCCCACCAATCCAGTGAAATAAGGGGGCAGATGGGGGGGGGGGGCAGATGGGGGAGGGGAGGGCAGGGTCCTAATCTCTCCCTGCCAAAGGGCTCGCTGCCTTGGGGATCTCTGCTGTAACCTGCAGACCACACACTGCCCCGGGCCCTGAAACAAGACATCCAGGGCTGACTTCCAGGAGGAGGCCTCAGAGAGCAGCTTTGACATGGTGGGACTTTTTTCTCTGGCATAGTTAACAAGGAAAAGGTCTTGCCATGATGGAGCACTCAGAGGTCCTCTTTCGAGCAGCAGTGCCACAGTCATTACCTTTCAAAATGGGTAAATAAGGAAAACTTCCCAAGACAAACTATTTCTTCAGAAAATAATTGGCCTCTTGCAACCACTTCTCGCAGATGCGCATACTACAGCGAGTGATGTTTCAAGGGCTCAGAGCTTATTTTTTGTGCTGAAAATGAAGCAAATCATAACATTGCTTTTGGACCCTGAGAATCATCGCCTGATGCTCAAGCACTTTCCTGCAAATCAGCAGGAAATACATGAAGGGTCATAGCTGAGAATCAGCTTGCAAAGATGCAGTGGTTTTATGCAAATAACTCTGCAAGACCCTTCAGTGTTATGGTCCTCACCTTCCCACATGCTCCTCTCTTCCCTAAGGGAGTCATTTCTAGCCTGACAGTTCAGGTGTCCACCTCAGCTGAGCACTTTTTGTCACTAGGTTGCTGGAGGCCTGCAGTTTCTGAGATTCTTTCCAGGATCTCCAGCCAGGATGCTAACTAACTCAACCCCCGCGTTCAGCTGAGCACATACAACTGACCTCACCATCATCATCCAAGCCATGTGCCTGCTGCTGGTCTATGAGCTGCTAAGGCAGGAGTGACCTCACATGCACATGCCCCAGCCATGAGGCTGCTGCTAGCCTATCAGAGGTTGAGTCAGAAGTGACCTCCCAAGCAAGAACACAAGCCTTGTCCATCAGAGAAGCTGAAAGGCCATCAGAAGTTGTGTGGGCTTGGTAGATGATTGTAAGGTCACCTCTATCTGAGCAGCTGATAAGCCAGCACTTGGCTAATGCTTGGGGCAATTGTTTGTGAGGTCACTTCTGCCTGAGGACCTGATAGGCCTCCAAGCAGCACAGGGCTAGGATGTTGATTGTGGGTCATTCAGAACTGAGTAGCTGATAGGTCAGAAACAGTCACATGGCTTGGATGGTGACTGTGAGATCACCTCTCTCTCAGCCTCTGATAGGCCAGCAGCAGGCCCATGGGTCAGGTGATGATTGTGAGGTCATTGCTGCATGAATACCTGACTGGATGGAAGCCAAGACCATGCCGAGGTCATTTCCCTTAGGGCAGGTGAAAGACCAGCAGCAGGCCCATTGGCTTGGTAGGCAATTATGAGGTCAGTTGTGTCTGATCAGCTGATAGGCCACCAGGAAGCTGATGGCTGGGGACATTTTTACGAGATTAGTTGTTTCTCAGAAGCTCATAGGAGAGTAGGAGGCCCATGAGCATAAAGGTGAAAGTGAGGTCCCTTCTGTCTCTGCAGGTGATGGACCAGGAGCAGGCACATGGGTGGGAAAGTGGCTGTGGGGTGATTTCTATGTGTGTAGTTGATAGACCAGCACTTGACTCCTGTCTGGGGTAAGAGGTTGTGAGGTCCTGTGTGCCTGAGAACCTGATAGACCACCAACAGGCACAGGGCTCGGATGTGGGTTTTGTGGTCACTCCTGTCTCTGGTGAGTGCCACTCGCTCTGTACAGAGTGAGGAGTGACATGGACAGCCCTGGGCCGTGAGTGGTTTTGGGCCACTGGACTCTGTGTGAGACACAGAAATATATTTTTTAGTGGTGCAGGCCTGATAATACCAGAGAGATTTAGAAAATGTCAATAAAAAATGAAAGAAGAGAGAAATTAAGAAAATGATCTAAAGCGGATAAATGTTTTGTTACACTTTCCAGCTTTTAAATATTTGTGTTCTTATTGTCTTTCTTTGCTTTGTTGTCTTTTTTCTTAATATCCTGGTGTTTGTTTTTTTTTTGAAAAGGAAAGCGATTTCCAGAACTGGGGTGGAATGCAATGACAGAGTCACTGACAGCTGGTGCCATTGTAGGTGCCCTGGTCCCCTCTGCCCAGCCTCCATCTGCAGCTCCAAGGGGCTCCGGTCTCCCGCAGGTCCCCTGTGAGAGCTGCCAGGCCCAGGCAGGTACCTCAGATACACCAGGACCTCCCCAAGTGCCACTGGATGCTTGTGGTGTGATGCCTGAGCTCTGCCCGAAAAGGTGAAGAACTGTTTTCAACATTTAAAGAAAAAAGGGGAGCACCTTTTCGTCAGCTGAAGTGGTGGAATATTTTTAATAAAATGTCAACATTTTCCCATGAAAAAATAATGGAAAATTTCAGGAAGGGTATGAATCTCAGGAGAAATAGTGACCTGCCCCTGGCTTCGCATTACCACTGCTCTGTCTATTTTGTTGTGGATATAATCTCACTAACGTTTCACATATTTTCATCTGTCCTCATAAAAGTGATCATTTATAAAGTTTCCTTCATATCAGACTATCTGGAGTATCTGGAAAACTTTCTGTAATTTTCTAGTCTTCCTTCTCTCCTTGCTCTTTAACCATCAGATACCTCTCAACTCTCCAGTTGCTGCTCTGAACTTCAGGGAGTCTGAGCTTGCCTTGTCTTTCAGGAGTCTGATTGTCTCTTTAGACAACTCCTTAGTTGTGTTTCTGTCTATCCATTCCTATCTATCAGTCAGAAACAGTTCAAGGAAGGTTATTCCTTGTGCAAAGTGGCCCTCACTGGAGGCAGCTTGGATTTAACATACAGTTGAGGAGTGTATTTGACTTTTTATTAAACTGTATCATATTTTATTTTCGCTTGTTTGCAATTAAGAAAAATCCTCCTGTGTCTGCAAGTAGTTCTCTAAGGAAAGCAGGTGGGAATTGGTGCGTAGGAGCTGTAACATTCAGCTACAGACTTGAGTGGAAAAAGGTTAGGTTTTAACAGGAGTGAGGTAAGTCCCCAGTGGCTGATGAAAGAAATGACACAGTTGGGGAGGTGTGGAGGAAGGTTGTCCATAGAGGTCTCATATCGAAAATACTGCTTTTCCTGCATGTTCAGACTTCATTATGGTAGAGACCCTCTGGGTCAGTATGAATTGGAGAGTGTGGATATCACTTATTCTGTAAGCTGAAAAATAAAGGAAACTTAAAAAGGAGAAATCCTTTCTTTTTCAGGTGTTCATTGAAATCTTTCTCTTGTAAATACACTCCTGAATCCTCTCCAATTAGTCACACAAGAATTGAAGAACTGAAGAAAATTATGAAGAGTGACATGCCTTGTTAGGGCTTTCTGCATGTTAATGGTGCCTCTGGTGTATTTGTTGCTGAGTCCATGAACCTCAGATACTGAGAGGAGATTGAACAAACTACTCAAGAAGTTAAGGTCAGAAGTAAATCCCAAAGTTTCTTGGCGTGTTAATGGGTCCCACTGAGGGTCGTTACCAAAGAAGGCTCCCCAGGGGCTGATGAGAGCAGAAAGTTGGAGGCCTGAATGCAGGTAGGCAAAGGCAATGTGCAGGTGGCTCTGATGCCAATTAAACCTGGATGAGTTTTGTCAAGCAGAATGGCCAGGCACTGACATCCAGCCCTGGGTAGGGTGATTCTTTCCCTCACGCTTTGCTCAGGGCTCTTCCTGGGGGCAGTGTGAAGGTGGGGGTGTGCAATGCCAAGCGCAGGATAATGATACAGCACCTCCTGAGTCCCCGGGGACAAGAAGGCAGCAAGGTCACAGTGCTTTAAGGAAGGACCTTCCTGAGGGCCTCAGTGGCAGGGACACCAGCCATAGCCAAGAGGAAAAAGACCTCAGGTCTGCTGGCAGCTTTCAGCCTCGGCAGTGCCCATGACTATCTCCACCACAGGCTGTCCTACGCTGTCCCACACCTGTGTCTGTTTCCCTGCAGACTGCAGACACCCAACCTGCTTTGCCATGTTGTTCTCACCCATGGATCTCCCCACCTCTACTCATGTCTCTCTGTCCTCACTTGGTTTTCCTTGAAACACAAAGCCAGGGGCTGATCACAGACTCCCTCTGGGTGACCTGTAGCACCACAGCTCTACCCTTCAAGTGACACTTCCTTTTCCTGAAGCCACATCTGAAACCTGAGAGCTGCAGTTGGTGGCTCTTTCCCCTTCTCATGCTGTTTCCCACTACCAAGAAAGGCTCCACCAGCTCTGAAACCACCCTTCAAGTACTCACAGGCTCCTGCTCTCCTGTCCTTCACCTCCACTTCACCAGGCTAAAGAAGCCCAGGTCCCCCAACCTCTCCTCATGGGCGCAGTTATTCCTCCCTACTCACAGGACTTGACACTTCTCTTGTAAATCTTCATGAGGTGTCTGTTGTCCAAATCACCCAAGTTTCTTAAGGGCCTTCAGGACTGAAGTTCCTCTGTGTCAAAAAAAAAGGAAAAAACACAAAACACAAACCAGCACCTATGCGGAAAGCTATCTTGAGGGCCCTCTGCCAAACTCACTTCCAGTTACCAACCTCTTTCTTCTTCTGGGGACCCAGACTAGATGCAGCATTCTAGACGTGGTCTAATGAATAATGACTAGAAGGGGATCATCATTTCCCTCCACCTCCTGGCTGTGCTCCTGGTCATACAGCCCACAGTGCTTTTTGGCCTTCTTTGCTGCCAGGGAATGATTCTGGCTCATATTTTGCCTCCTGTCCACCAGGACCCTCAGGTCCTTTGCCACAGAGCCGCTCCCCAGGCACTCAGGCCCCAGCTTGTAACACCGTGGGATGTTGGTCTAGCCCAGGTGCAAGACCTGGCGTTTCTGCTCGCTGAATTTAGTGAGGTTTCTGAAGCTTATTCCTCCTGCCTGTCTAGGTCCCTCTGAATGGCAGCCCTCAAGCATATGCCTGGTCTCCCCCTTTCAGCATGGTGAGTGTTGCCTCCTCCGTGTCACTAATAAAGACGATAAACAGGACTGGTTCCTGGAGAGATCAGTGGTGCTCCACTGCTCTCTTGGCTCCAGGAAGAGTACTACCCATTCGCCACTGCCCTCTGAGCCTCATCATCCAAGCAGCTTTCTACCCATCCGGTTGTCTATCCCTCTAGACAGTAAGGTTCTAACTTGCATACAAGAATATTGTGGGAAACAGTGTCAAACACCTTGCTAAAGTCCAGATTAAAGTCATTTACTCTTCTCCAGCCGCAGATACAGTTATTTAATCATAGAAGGCAATCAGGATGCTGAGGCACAGTTTACCCTGGGTAAATCCATGCTGACTGTTCTCTATCACCTTCTTCTCCTTCATGTGCACAGAAATGTGATCCAAGAGGATTCCCTCCATGACATGCTCCTCACCAAAGTGAGGCTGAACTGCCTGCAGCTTCCCAGGTAGTGCTGTTGGCCTTTCTTGAAGATGGATGTAACTTTTGCCTTTCTCAAGTTATTGAGACCTCGCCCCATCTCCACAACCTTTCAAAGATGATAGTGAGTGGCCTTGCTATGACAGCAATCAGCTCTCAGAGCATCCTCATATGCAGCCCATCCAACCCCACTGACTTGCATAGTTTGAGTTCTCGCTAACGTCATCCACTGCTGGTTGTTTTTCTCCTCAGGAGTCCTGACTCCAGGCACAACAGCCGGGGAGACATTTCTGGTGAAAACAGAAGCTAACAAGGCATTGATTTTTTTCAGATCTGCATCTGCTGTTACTAGATTCCCTGCCCCATTCAGCAGTGAGACCACCTTCTCCTTTTTCTTCTTACTGAAGCAGTAGCAGCTCATCTTCATGCCCTTGACATCCCCTGCAAGTGTCAATGCTAGGGAAGCTTTGTCTTCCCTGACACCATCTCTGCTTCACTGGACAATATTTCTAAATTCCTCTTTTGCAGCCTCTCCATCCTGCACCTTCCCCTATGCTGCCTTATTGCCCTGGAGCTCAGGTGTGAGTTCCCTGTTTAGCCAAGCTTGTCCCCTGACATGTCCACTAGCTTTACTGAGTATCAGGATGGACCATTCTTGTGCTTGGTGGATGCTGTCTTTAAAGACCTGCCAGCTTTCATGACCTCCTGTGCCCTTCAGAGCTGCCTCCCATGGGATTCCCCCACCATACCCCTGAAGAGGCCAAAGTCTGCTCCTCTGAAGTCCAGGGTCTGTACTCTGCTGCTGTCCTTCCTCAATCCCTTCAGGATCTGGGACTACACTGTTGGTCACTGTAGGCAAGGCAGACACTGACTTTCCCATCCCTGCTCAGTTCCTCTTTATCTGCAATTTCCACATTCAGGAAAGCATCACCCTTCTTGGCCCATCTGGCAGATGTGCTAAGAAGTTGTCCCTGACATCTTCCAGAAACCTCCTGGACTCCTTGCATCCTGCTGTTTGCCCTTCCAATGAATGTCCGGGAGATTAAGATCTCCTGACAAGAACCAGGGCCTATGACCCACAGACTTCTTCAGGTTGCTTAAAGGAGATTGCGTCCACCTCCTCACCCACATCAGATGGTCTGTGGCTCCCATCACAATGTCACCTTTACTCTCATGCTCACCAACAAGCTCTCACACAGCTCCTTGTCCATCCCAGGGAAGAACTCCATACCTCCAAGCTGCCCCTTCACACAAAGGGCATCCCCCCTCCTTGTCTTCCCTCACAGTCTCTCCTGAAGACCTTGTACCCGACCAGCATAGCCCTCCAGTCACGTGAGTGACCCCACCACATCTCAGTTATTCCAACAGTGTTTCAGTCCTGTGACAACTTGTGCATCTCCATCTGCTATTGTCTGTGCCCCAGGCTGCATTCACTTGCACATATTTGGGTTGCAGAGCCTCAGGTGTGGCACAGAGTGTAGATTGCTCATGGTGAGCCATGTTACCAAGAGTCAAGGACACCATATGTGCAATGGCCCACTTCAGTGCAGGGACATGCTGGCATAGATAGCAGGTGGCAATGTAATGGTGAAAGGAGGTTCCCACTAAGGGAGCAAACCCTGCGGTACCTGAGGCCAGAGGAAAGCAGAGCTGGGCTGTGCAGAAATGGCAGGAGAGGACTTTGCTGCCTGAGATGACTTTGTAGATCGACAGGGCCTGTGACAGAGGTCAGCTGATCTCCAGGAAGGACAAGGTGCCAGTGAAGAAGTCTCTGGGCCTGGACAGCCTGTGATGCAGCCTTCCTGTGGAGCTCATTAGCACAGTCCCTGTTCATATCATCTGGGATGAGAAGAGGTTCAGGAGTAGGAGATCTTGAAGGGTTTGAGAGTGCAGGGACATAAGTGGAGTCCTTGATGTGATGTGCCTCTCATTTATGCAGCTGCTTGAATGCAGACAGGATGGACTTTGTCTAAAGGAAGTGGTGGCATTCAGTTATTTGGGCACAGGCAGGAAACCAAAGAGGCCCTGGGGCACTTGCCCAGCAACCACTCCAAAAGGACATGGCTTTCCTGTAGGTCCCATGCTGGATCTGCCAGAGACCTGTGCTTGTGCTGGACACCCCAGGCATCTGACATGGCCTTGCCTATGGCCTGTTTTTATGGCATTAAATCAAGGCTCTGCACTGAACTACATTAAATGTTTGCAACATAGAGATGTGCATGAGTCTCAGCTTCCTAGTGAGTGGACCTCTAGGAGCAGTGGTAGGCATCCAGTGTCATTTCAGATGGCCAAGGAAATTCCCCACCTGGCCCCAACCTCATGCTCTAGAAGGAGGCAGGTCTCCTAGTTGCTCCATCAGAGCAAGCAGACCCTGGCACATGCCTTGGACCACCTCTGTCTCTTCAAATGTCACCAGGGGTTTGTGTGTGAGCAACTGACTCCCATCCTCCATCTCCACTGATTACAATGGGAGCTTAGACAAGACACTCGCATGCCCACATCTCCGTTGTGCTCACTTCAGCTTTGGCAAGGGCAATCCCACCTCCTGTGTGTTTGTGGAATTCACGGGAGGAATCTGAATCCCACTCCAGCGCAGGGGTTTCTAAACTGGCATGAGATGTCCAGATTGACTCATCTGAATCAATACCTGAACCATGGGTAAATGAACTCTCTTCTTGTCCCTGTCTAGGTGTCCTGCCTAGTAAAGAGGTGGGAATAGGGGCTTCCAGAGTGGGACATTTCCATCTGTCATAGATAATCATCTTCTGATGACACAAATTGCAAGGCTGGGACCAGTCTCTCTTCACTGTGTTGAGAGAGACATCATAGATGATTATTTTAGTCTACCTCAGTGAACATTTCCCAAGAGGAGGGAGTGCAAAGGAAAAATGAAGTCACACCTTCAGCTAGGCCACTGTTCCCGAGTGGGGCCAGTCTACTGGGACAGAGGGAGCTCATGGCAACCGGTCAGCACTGCCGAGAGACAGCTCTGTCCAGGAGCATCTCCTCTGCAAAGAGCAGCAGGGCTCCAGGCACTGCCTGCTCTTGCTGATGTGAGATGGGAGAAGACAGAGAGAAGTGAAAGGCAGTGTGGAGTGGGAGGAGAGAGGAGAGCTCACGGAGGGACCAATCTTCACAGCTCCTGACACAGTAAGTCTCTGGCTGTAGAGCAATACTGCTGGAGTTCCTGGAGGGGTCTTCCAAACCCATCCCATCCCATGACTGCTCAGTTCTTTAGGATGTCTCTGCTGTCTTCTTGAGTGCAGAGGAGGAGGAGGTGCTTCTAAAGCAGGGAATCCCAGCCACACCATCACAGGGACAGGGCATCCGGCTGCCTTCTCCCAGGGATGCTTCATGGGTGTGAAGGCAGGGAGTGCACCCAGGTCTGCATGGGCTGTAACTGAGAGCAGTGTCCCTGCACCCCAGGGTGCTGTGTGCCTGGGGCAGTGACTCTGCTGCCTGTGAGGGTCAGCACTCAGCCTGCCCCGGGAACTCCCCACGGTGCTGCAGGGACGATCGACCCCAGCAGAGCAGGTTCATTCTCCCGTTGAGAGGGTTCTGCATGGGTCAGGGCTGCTCACAGCTCTAGCTCATGCACAGGACATTTCAGAGGGAACTTTTCAAGAGCAAGGTGAAGGCAGAGATTTCATGAAAGAGAAGTCAATTTCCTGAGATGGCGCTTTAACTGTCCTGCCACCTGGCAAGGGGAAAATGGAAATGGAGCTGTCAGCTTTGAACAAAGGACTGAAACTCCTTAACAGTTTCAATGAGCACTCAATGGGTCTGCTAGGAACTTCTGAAAGTCCCTGCATCCATCCCTTAGTCTACAGACAGCACCAGCTTCCCCTTTGCTGGCCTCATCAGCGTTTATCTGCCCTGCTCCTTAGCACCTCCAAAAATGGGAATGCTCCTGGACAGTGCCCTGCTGCTGGGAGGTTTCTTTAGGGCAGAAGTGAGCACACTGGGGAAGGTGTGGGCATTGCAGGGACTGACCATGACTTGCCCAAATCTATCCTCCCATGATGTTTCTAGAAGCAGTTCCCTCTCATTCACTGCCCAGCTCTGCTGCCTGGAGCTGTCCCTGCTGGGAGCTCTTTCTCTGTCCCAATGTCTTTTCCTGGTTGGTGCTTACAGACCCCATCCCATGCTCTGTGCACTTGGTTCTGCCCTACAGAAAGCTCCCACAGGCAGGGCACTGTCCAGGGGCATCTCTGTGTTTGCAGGTCCTAAGGAGCAGGTCAGACAAACCCTCATGAGGCCAGAGAAGTTGCTGCTGATGCTGTCTGTAGGCTGAGGTGGAGATGAAGGGACTTGCTGTGGTTTCTCTCAGACCTTTAGATCTGTCAAAATGATGGGAGTGCTCAGCTGCAGTTAAGACACCAACCCTGTGTGTCCTGCGTGGTGTGGTCTTCATGGCAGTGAGAAGCGCCAGTCCCTTTCCAACCTGTGAGGCTCCTGGCAATGCATTTCATCAGGTTGGGTAATCAGCTGACTCTCCTTTAAGGAGAGTCCACCTTTGGACCCTTGACTGTTTCTCTGGGGTGTCCTGCCAACTTGGAAGCTGCCCTCTAGCCGAACACAGCTTCCCTCTAGCATTTCTGTGATAGGTGAGTCAGATACACTCTTCACTCTCTCCATCTCTGGGCTGAGAGAGAAGAATTTGGAAATCTTCACCGTGGAACTGAACTCCTCCACTCTCAGCTCAGTCCACTTTCTTTCTTAGAGGAACTTGTGAGCGTGATTGTCCTTTAGCTGAGGGAGGTGCATGTGCCGCACAGCAAGGGGAAAAACTTATTGACAGACCAGATCCTGTGACTCTGTACAAAGTCACAGCGAAATTTGAACAGCCCATTCACACAAGGAGTGGATGTGATCTGCTGCAGGATGTGTACATAAGAGCTAGTCACTTCCCATTCCCACTGCAGTGCCTGCAGGAAGGGTGTGGACGGTAAATTGACATGAGGACAGAGTCTATCTCATTGGAACAGAGACGTCCAGAAAGTGTGAGGTCACCCCCTGCCTTCACTTGACTGCTTTTCTCCCTTGCTAGAGTGGGCAACGGTGTGACTGGTTCAGCTACAGACACCTCTGTTGAAGAGGGCAAGGCTGGGGGAGATGAAGCCCTCACAAGGGTCTTCTCTTTCAGACACAGCTGGCATGAGCGCTGTATTCAGCTCTCATTATGGCAAATGGAGAATAGTCCCACTGGGTCACTGGACCAAGTTCCCTCCGCCGAGCTCATGGCACCAATCCCCAGGTATACCACGCAATAGCTGGGACTCTTTGACACCTCCATTTACACCCCCGACAGAGCAGAATGGGCTCTTTTGGAGACTACAGGCAGGGGTCCCTGCTCAGCATGGCACACACAGCCAGCACAAACAGAGCTCAAGCAAGGATTCTGAAAGAAGGTGAAGGACAGAAGAAATGTGGGGGTACTATGAGAAATGGAATGGGTTTGGCTTGGAGAAGTCTGCTCTAACTTGGCACTGTCTTTTCCTCCTCAGACAGACCCCCATGCCCAGGGGGAGCAAATGTTCAACAGCAGCTCCCCAAACGTGTTCCTCCTCCTGGCATTTGCAGACACATGGGAGATGCAGCTCTTGTGCTTCTCCCTCTTCCTGGGCATCTACCTGGCTGCACTACTGAGCAATGGCCTCATCATCACAGCTGTAGCCTGTGACCACCGCCTCCACACCCCCATGTACTTCTTCCTCCTCAACCTCTCCCTCCTCGACCTTGGCACCATCTCCACCATTGTCCCCAAATCCATGGCCAATTCCCTGTGGGACACGAGGTCCATTTCCTACTCAGGATGTGCTGCCCAGGTCTTTTTGTTTTTCTTCTTGATTTCGGCTGAATATTTTATTCTCACCATCATGGCATATGACCGCTACACTGCCATTTGCAAACCGCTGCACTACAGCACACTCATGGACACCAGAGCTTGTGCCAAAATGGCAGCAGCTGCCTGGGGCACTGGTTTTCTCAATGCTGTCCTGCATACTGGAAACACATTTTCAATACCACTCTGCCAAGGCAATGTCGTGGAGCAGTTCTTCTGTGAAATTCCCCACATCCTCAAGCTCTCCTGCTCAGACTCCTACCTCAGGGAAGTTGGGCTTATTGTGCTTAGTATTTGTTTAGCTTCTGGGTGTTTTGTTTTCATTGTGCTGTCTTATGTGCAGATCTTCACTGCTGTGCTGAGGATCCCCTCTGAGCAGGGCAGGCACAAAGCCTTTTCCATGTGCCTCCCTCACCTGGCCGTGGTCGCCTTGCTTATAAGCACCTCATTTTTTGCCTACCTGAAGCCCCCCTCCATCTCCTCCCCAGCTCTGGATCTGGTGGTGTCTGTTCTGTATGCAGTGGTGCCTCCAGCAGTGAACCCCCTCATCTACAGCATGAGGAACAAGGAGCTCAAGGAGGCACTGAAGAAACTGATTCAGTTGCTGATATTTTAGCAGCAAGAAGCTGCCCAGCTCTAGTCACAAGCAATATCCAATCTATCTCGGGCAACTCGGGTGCTTTGGGCGTTCTATCTGTGACAC
Source organism: Apteryx mantelli (assembly GCF_036417845.1). Lineage (NCBI taxonomy): Eukaryota > Metazoa > Chordata > Aves > Apterygiformes > Apterygidae > Apteryx > Apteryx mantelli. The sequence continues at coordinate 7,370,656 of NC_089997.1, forward strand.
TCATGTTTGTACACAACTGCTGGAATTCATCTCCACAGGCACAAAGTCCATCTGTCTGACCCAGAGGCCTTCTGTTTATCTGTCTACCACGGCATCAGAGCTGGCCTCCCAAGCAGTAGCTCTGTAATAAAAGGGGATTTCCTCAGGACAGTGTCTGAAGGTTGGGCTCTTCTTCCAAAGCTGGTGCCAAGAATGTGCTCAGGGAGTTGCACCCAAAGAGGCCTTTTGCTGCACATGAGTTCTCCATGGGCTAAGGGGGACGCGCTCGTAGGGTGATGTGTTAGGAAACGAGGGCAGGATTCTGCCCTCACTTGTGGGTGCCGAGTACCCCTGGAGAGGGTGAGTGGTATCTGCCGGGGACTGTCTCACATATTACAGGGCTGGTGACAGATGCCGGTTCTTCTGGAAGGGAATATGGAGTCACCAGGGGAGCACAGGGCATCCCCAGGGTCAGTGTGTGCCTGGGATGGGCAGTGAGTGGAGACTCACAAAAGCAAGTGCAGGCACCCAAAGCAAAGGGCTAAACCAAAGAATGCGCTGAGTGAGGGCTCTGCAAGCTCAGCAGAGCCAGCAGGGACTCAGCAGGCCCAGGGAAGGGACACTCCAGAGCGGTTCTTGTCATCCACCTACAAACCATGGGCTGGGTGCAAGGACACACCTGAACCTCTCCCGAGCCATTTGAAATACCGTGTTTGCTTTGAGCATCTTCCACAGCCACAGACCCTGGGGAGGGGGGTGTCGGGTGCAATGCTGCTGGGCCAGCTGGCTCTGCCATGGCCAGCGCAGAGTCACCTCATGGCCCCACAGCCTGCTCGTGCTGCAGAGAAGCACTGACAGCCCAGGGCCCTGCGGGGAGCCGGGGAGGGGTGACGGAACAACCGGCCAGGCCAGCACAGGCACATTCACCTGGGGAAAGGCTCTCTGGGAAGCAGGGAGCCCTGAGCAGGGCTGCTCACCCCGCCCTGAAACCCCCCACACTCCCTGTCCCCCCATGCCCTGTCCCAGCCCTGGTGCTGGCCAGCTGCCCTGAGTTGGGGAAGCTCCAGCCCCTAAGGAGGGGGAAGGGGCCTGGGAGGAGCAGTCCAGGGAGCTGGGGGGAGGTCAGTGTCCCACTCTCTGGCTGGGAATGGAGCCCCAGCTTGGGCAGAGGTGGGGATCATTAACAGGATGAGCACAGAATGTAACATCAATCACAATAATGTGGTGTTTGCTGACCAACCTTTAGAGATATCATACCCATGACATTCAGTAAGGCTGGTTTCCACTTTTGCTAAACAAATCCATTAACTATTATAACAGATCATCATTCCTTCTCTTTCTTCTAAGCATTTTCCAATTTCAGACAGATGCTTGGTGTTCTGTTTGAGAAAACTGTCTAGTTGATGGAAGGTTACTCCAAGTGTTCCTGATGCTTTAAACAGTGCAAAAAGAAGACATCATTTCTTCAGTCATATGAGAAGTTAACTAGTAGGTCTGCTTTGTGATTTGGGCAAAAACATATGTCACATTACAATGGCAACTGCTGCCTTACTGTTATGGACAATTAGGCTCACTGGCCACCATAACAGGGTCCAACCCTAGGTTCCCACTGAGACAGAAGTTTAAAGTCAGATTGGAGCAAAATAAATTTTAATGGCACACGTGCGGTAATTACAGTTCGAGCTGGGTGCCTCCAAAGAGGGACCCCGTTTGAACAAATCCCTGGGTAATTATACCCTTCCCATCTAGTATCCACCCCATAGATCTGAACCAATTATATTATTAGAGTTCAGGGTCTTCCAGCTCCCAGTTGGTCCTTTCTGTAGTTTCCAGGTGTGTTCTTTACTTCTTATCGCACTTCTGCATAGGTGTTGATGGCTCTTCTACTTCCTTATCTTGTCCTCCAGAATCAGTCTTGTGGTTCCTTTGTTTCTTCCTTCTGTGTCCTAGGTTAAAGTCCATCTCCCTGCTGGTGCTCATTAATGTTAAACTGCTTGTTTCTCTCTACAGTCCCCCCTCCTGCCCTTATCTCTCCGACTTGAACCTGCTTTGGGGCCTTCTTTTACTTAACCAGCTAAAAGTTCAACATATCTAGCTGAATGGTCATAGCTTGCGGCCTCAGGCTTCAGCAAATTTAGCTACTAATGCTAAGCAAGTTATTCTAAGCGATTAATTCTAGACAGCTTCAGTCCAATATTCTCTAACAGTCCTCCCTTTGTTTTTATTAAGCATCCCTGCTAATATGTTAAGCAGAGTTCTCAAAGCCTTTTGAGGCGTACTATCACTCTCCCTAAACTTATGTACAATATGATTTTAAGTAATAGGCATAACATGGTTAAACTTAACACAACTATTACTGGGTGCAATATGTGATTATAGATCCCTGTTGCGGTTGGTTACCATCCCAGAAGAGTCTCCCACCAACGATATTCTCCATCCTTCTTCACTCTTTCCAAGATGTGCTGTATCTCTTCTGTATCATGATGAATGGTGATTAGAGGTTTTTGTCCATTGTTTTGGATGCATTTTAGCAGTTGACACAGGTCATTATGTTGTAATAGTTTCTTCACCAATGTAAGATTCATTCATTCCGATGGGGGTAGGCAATAAATCTTGACTTAAGGTATAATTAGATTGTATTAATTGATAAGATAAAACAGGAGCTGAATAATTAAAGTCACATCCCATAATTTTAGCAAAATTACAAACACAAATATTTGAGTGATTTCTTGGGTCTACAGTAATGTTATCTATGAATATAAGATCACAGAGGGTTCTCATACAAACACATCCTTTTCCAATATATACAAGTAAGGTTTCAGGGGTTTCATCAGGATGTATTTCAAAATGACAAACATTTTGTTCAGTATCAAGACAAATGTCTTGAGCTTTGATGGTATTACTCTCACAAATAAATCCTTGTTGTTCCCACACAACACTTGTGTTAATATCAACAGTTTGCCATTTATTTCTGTTTCACTGGGCCCACACTCTATGTTCTATCGGATTCAGTATAGCTCCATTGTGATTAATACCAGCACAATGATTGGGTATATGGTGTATACCAAAACATTGAGTATTGTTAAGACAAAAGCTATAGCCTTATTGTTGATGGGGTCATAAGTAAAATTGACTAGATGCCACCAAGAGTGGAATTCCTTTTCAAATTTAGTTGCATTATCCCAAATTACCTTTCGAATTTCAGTGGGTAAGGTGCCCTCTTCACCTTCCCTTATGATTGCTGCTACCATAGATTGCATCCACAGTTGCGCTTGGATACAACTGAGAGCTAGAGAAACATTAATTTGGACTGCACCAAGTGCATCCACAATCAATTGGTGGTCCCTTTCGTTAATTCCTTCCCACTGAGGCAATACATCAGACAACAGCCATTGGTTAGTTCCCAGTGCTAATAGGGAGGACCGTAATGGGTGTTCTAATTTGTTTAAGTCACTTGTTGTTGTGCTCAATTTATTTACAAGTACCTCGGCATCTATACTATTTAAGACTCCCAATCCTGTTCCTATGATACCGGTTACATCTCTCCTTGTTCGTCTTGAAGAGGCGAGGGTTCGTCCACGTAGCCATGCTAACCATCCTGTATAGGACGTTCTTAGGAATGGTGAACAAGCTGGTTTGATTGTAGAGATGCTAATTTGCATCAATAGTTCTACTCATTTAAGAGACCGAGATGGGTTAAATAACATTCATTGTGGGGGTGTCTGGAAGGATCTGAAGGGGTGTAGTGCAATGCTTGTGTTTTCCTTCTTTCTTTCACCATGTGATGTGGCACAGCTAAATGTCTCCCAACCTGGAATGCACAGAGTGTGAGCACAAGTACCTGGCACCCCCTCTGCCCTCTTGGGAACTGGTCCCCTTTCTCCTCTCCTTGTCCTGCCATCGTGCCCCATGTTCATACAAGATGGCCAGGCCCTTTCTTTCAATCTCTGTAGGGAAGAAAGCATTGCTGTACACTTGGCACATCCGTTTGCAGAGTGCTTTGAACTTCTCCTAGGGAGAGATGACATGAGATTCCTTCAGGAGCTTTACCAGATGTTAAAGAAGACAGCTCTGTAGCAGTGTCTTGCTTGAAGACCTCAAAGCTGCCGATGCTCTGTTTTAGCCTGCTCCGCTAGTGACTTTGTTCCTCTTTTTCTGCTTCCTAGGTCATAAGCTCTCCGAGCCCCTGAAGTATGCTCGCATAGCCTCCGACGTCTCTGTTCCTTGGAAAACAAAGGAGGCTTGCATAGAAGAGACCATGCATCTTTTCTTCCGCTGCCTGGAGAGTGGGAAGAATGTTGTCCTTGTGTTGAAGGACATTGGCATGCTTGTTATTCAAGGAGTAGATGTGAAAATGAGATTTTACAGAGACTTTCTGAGAAGGCTGAATGGGACAGAGCAGCTGGTAGAAGTTCTTCTTGGGGTAAGTTTTCCATTTCTCCAGCACTACTTGTAGTCCTTTTTTAAATCACAAGTGACTGCAGTTCTATTAGCCTGCCATGACCTGTTTAGGCACATGGATGGTCCTGGCCTAGAGTAATGCCAACTCCCTAGACAGTTTGTCTTGAGCATTCAGAGGATTTGGCAACAAAGACCACCCTGGGAATAGCTGTGCTGGGTCGACCCAAAGATTCATCCAGCCCGGGAGCGTGTTTCCATGTGCTGAGGGAAAAAAGTCCAAGGAAAGGGCAGGTCTTGTGTGTTTTTTCCAGGTAGACTTCCCTCCTTCCAGAAAGTCATGGTTTAGTGCCCTTTAGTGATGACATTTGAACCCATGTGTCCTTTGGCTGTGCCTGGGATGGTAAGGCAGTGAGTTCAGCAGTTTGCCCTTAAGCTGTGTAACAATATTTCTGTGTGTCCCTTTGGAAGCTTGGCCTGATCCCTTCATGGGATGCCCTTGAGCTCTGCTGTGGTGAGGAATAGTAATGGATCCCTCCTCCCCTTACCTGGACCAGTGGGGATGTCAGACATCGCTGTGAAATCTCTGTTGACCTCAGTCCTCTCTCTTTGCAGCTGGAGGGCCTGAGTGTGTTTCATCTCTCTCATATGGCAGCTGGTCAGAATATTTATCACCCTCATGCTCTTGCTCTGTAGCGTTTCTAGGTCTGTGTCTGTGTAGGTTTGTTTTTGCAGGGATCATTGCTGACCCCACTCTCTGGGCAGGAAGCAGAGGCCCAGGCAGACCAAGGCCCATATGGGACCAGCCCCCTGTTGCTGCTGTTGCTGTGTTGGTCTAGTTGTGCTGACCAGCTCTTCCCAGTGCCCTGGAGTGTCACCAGCATGAAGAGGGTCTTTCTGTCCTAATGTGTGCATCTGCTCGCAGCGAGTGTGTCCCAGAGAGAATCGTTTGAGCCCAATGTCTTTCCCCAGGTCTCTAGTGCAGCTCTATCCTTCATGCTGGTCTTTCAGGTGCCACTGGAAAGGTGAGATGTGAAAGCAGGCTGAGGTGAGCCCCTCGAGGGTTAAGGCAGAGATGCAAGCAGGCTGTAGGCCAGCGCTGCTTCCCAGCTCTGTCTCTTCCTTCTGTCCTAGTGCATGGTGTCTTTTCAGTCCATTCTCTGGGCCAGGGCCTTTTCTCCAGCCTTTGTTGCAGTGGGTCCCAGAGCAGCTGCCCCTTGAACACACCTCAGAGGTTTGTCCTTCCCGGTTGTTACCCGCTTTGCCTCTCCATTCCTCTATGGTGCAGAGGCAGTTGTCTGAATGTTAGGAGAGACTGTGGGGTTAACCCCACATCAAGCCGGCAGGGAAAACGCAGCCACCAGGAACCCCAGCTAGTGCAATGCCTTCCTCTGTGCTTGCCTCCATCAGGTTCTACATTAGGAAAGACCTAGTCTCCTGACTGAGTCTCTGGATTCTCAGCCTTGCAAAAAGCCTGACAGTGTTCATACCCTCTCTCATTAATTTCTCTCCAGCTTCTGTGCTGCATAACTGAGGGACTGTTGAGAGGAGTGGAGAAATTCAGCATTTCAGTGAGGCAGCTTCTTCTCTGAGCAGTGGAAAAGTTTGCTGCCCTTGTGAGCACTGAGATAATTTTCTTGGCATCACCTCACACATGTCTGTCACTTTGCAGATGCCAGAGATGAGGGATTCAGTCCTCTCAGGCACCAAAACCGCTGCTTCTCAGACCCATTCTGGTCAGGTCATCATCTTTCCTGAGTGAGTATGTTTGCTTCTTAGCCCCTGGGTGGCCAAGCGAGCAGCTTCTCACGGCATGTTTGGTAGCATTGTGTTGCCAGTGCTTGTGAAGGCTGCTCAGAAACTCATCTGAGAGTAACTCTTTGAAATGTGCATCAAAGTGCAGGTCCCTACTAGTTGCTGGCTTGGGACATTTTCATGTCTTCTGTGAGACCTGCATGAATCAAATGTGTCCTGAATGTGTTTTCTGGGGTCAAAAGTTTTTGTGGGAGGCCTATCTAGGCCAAAGTGAAGGCTGTGCCCAGGGGGGTTTGGTGAGCTTTGTCCTGGCTCCCATCATGCTCGGTGTTTTGTTCCATTACTTGTCTGGGAGATGGAGGTTCCTTTTTACAGATGGATGGACATGAGCTTGGGAGGGCCTGCAAGTGATTTGGAGGGTGAGACGGGAATTAGAAATGGTGCTGGAAAGCTGTAGGAAAGGAGACTATTGTGTTGTGCCTGGACATGAACATTGAACGGGAGATGGGAGATGGTCCCAACGGCAGCACAGAGGATCTGGGTTCAAATGAGCTTTCTCATAGGAAGACTAGGAAAGCTCTCAAAGGGCCTGATGATGAAGCTCATGCCCCTCCAGGTGCTGGAGTTCTTCACGATGTCACTCAGCTTGGTACTGCACTCCTCCAGCATCTGGCGTATTCTTCATATTCTGCTTTGGAAAAAGATGGACTTCCCAGTAGCTCCCAAATGCCCCTGTGTCCCCATTATTCACCCAAGGGGCAAAGGAAGTGTGGTGCCCTCCCTTTAGACTGGTGTCTTTTTCCTGTTTCCAGGTACAAGATTGAGGGTACAGCTAGAAAACCACCCGTGGCACCTTTGAAGCTGACCCGGGAACAAGAGATGGGAAAAGATGAGTCCAGTGTCAAGAAAGGTAATGAAGCAGCTGGTTCCTGGCAGGGGTTTGTGTCTTCTCCTTCTGTCCTCTTTGGCAGGGCATTGGAGCCAAGGTGACAGTGGGATGGCTCAGGTAGCATGAGGCACTAGAGGTGATGCTGCTTACCCAATATGGGAAATCTCAAGTGACTCCTGAGGGAACAAGACCTCGGTGCAGCCCAACACTCCCACCTGCAGCTGATACCTCCAAGTTAAACTTTCCCCCATTTCCACAGGACTCAGTGCCCTGGCGTGCACTGCAAACTGCTCTTCCTTTTGAGGCGTTGGTGCAGAAGGGAGGCAAACTGGAGGACTATCCTTGGGCAATGTGAATCCTAAATTGTGCCTGGAGCTGTATGTAATGGAGGGGCTGAGCTATTTCATGGAATCAGTGTGTTTTCAAGTGGTGGGAAGAGTCACCTTGAGAAGATGGTACAAAGTCTGGTAACCTATGCCAAGACTTCCTTTCATTTTCAAAACACGGAGTTCTAAGCTTTCTTTCCAAATTTCTCATAAACATCCCCAAAACAGTGCCTTTGGGTTGACTGTGTCACCAGAGGAACTGCAGGCATATGAGATCAGTAGACAGATCCAAGGATGTGCTCCCCTTGTGTGAAATTATTGCCCCCAGAGAGACTCTGTTCATTCACCAGTACATCCCAGCAAGCCTCCTTTTTCATAATGTGACTAGGATAGAACATGAAAGAACAGAAAAAACAGTACCACAAGAAATGATGTTGCACAGTAAAAACTAAAAGAAAGAGAGAAGCCAGTGTCCGGAAGGGCCAAAGACCACCCAGGAAAGAAGACATAAAAGGAATCAGCTGGAGGCCTCACAGTTTTATCACAGGCTTGATCAGATCTGCATATCCTTCCTTTTCAAAAGGTCTCTGCAATTCTATCCTGAGGTGTTTTCTTGTCTCCTGCTTATAGGAAATCTTGATGCCCAGCGCCTCCTCTTGAGAGAGAGACATCCTCCACCCAAAATAACAGCTCCGACTATGCAGAAAGGAAAGGGGAAGAAAGCTGAGGGCAAAGCGCCTCATGGCAGGTGAGACCCTTGGAGGAATGGATGAGGGTGACCCTGGACCGTTGTGCTTGTTTGGGTGAGATGCTTCCTCTGGACACCAGGTTCATAGCAGCTCTGAATATCTTTTATCACATGTCACGGTGACTCCTGATCCCTCAATGGCAAGAATGCCTTTACACCACTTTCTCCTTCTTTGACACTGGGTCTCCAGGAACAATCAGTTTTCCATACCTAAACACGTGGTAGCTGAGACCATCAAGCAGTGTTTAATACATTTGCGAGGACGGGGTAACTGTGTCTCTTAGAGGCTGTCTTTATAAAGGACCCTGCTGCTCTCCTTGCCACATCAAGACAGAGCCTGTATCTGGGCATGCTGAGCATTCCTGCGGGCACATCATGCAGCCCTGGGCATTTCAGCTGGGGGTGATCTCTGTCTCTGCCCAGCTTGTGAGTACAGGACAGAGACCAAACTCCCCCGTGCTCACACCACCTCCCCACAATGTGTATTTTCAGCATGCTCCCAGGCATCCAAGGGAGCTCCTCAAGGAAGGTGGAGCAAGGCAGAAGGAAGGGCAGTGCTGAAGTCATGCCGCCACCTGAGAAACTGGTTACAAGAATCCAGAGGTGGCCAGGAGAGGTATGTGCTACTGACTGAGGTCCTTCTTGTGCCATATGGACTTGTGGAAAAGCGCAGTTCTATGGGCAGTGAGTATGAAAGACTCCTTCCTGCATGTTCATTTGGCCATTGACTGACCTTGTCTGAGCCTTGCTTTAAAAGGTGCAGGTCATGCTCTAGTTTTGCAATGCATTTGTCACTATTGCATTCTCAAGAATCACCTCAGAAGAACACCTCCCCTTTGGCCCTGTTTCTAGTGGGAATGTACCTGCTGGGCCTTTCAGGGGTAGGGGATGGACAGTTTCTGTTTAGCTCAGTGATCATTTAGCTCATTGGTCCAAGCAAATATGTGTTTTGCAGACCTGCCAGTATTAGCTTAGGGGCATAAGAGCACTGACAGGAAGGCTCAAGACAAGGGGCGGAAGGGAGGATGAGAAATGACCTTTGCGCACTGGAAAATACCAGATGCCAGTAATAATCTTTGCTGTTTCTTTTCTGTGGTCCTCCAGGTGGAATATCACTTCAGAGTAATGGGGGAGGGGATTCTTGTCTTTCCTCTGATCTGAACCCCTGGGAAAGTATCCCTTTTCTGTGCCTTTTGCTGAAGAGACAAGCAAGGCAAGTGAAGAGAGAAGAGCACTTTTGGAGAACTCATCTGAAGAAACCCCAGTACTTCCTCTGGAGCTGTTTTCCAGAAGCATCTGTAAGAGGCAAGGAACCATGAGGAAGGGGGCTTGTGGCCCAAGCGAAGTCCCAGTGTTATTAAAGTCCCATAGTTGGGCTGCCGGCTGTTGGGGAAGCTCAAGTGAGGCCATGAACACTGATGCTGAGAGTAAAAGCTGAGGTCCTAAGGGGTGTTTGGGGTCATTTGATCTGACCTGCCAAACCTCCCAGTAGGGTTGCATTAAAAGTTCCTGCTCTGCCCATGGCAATTTCTTCTCCTCATTTGCGATGCCATGGGAGATGTCTGACTGAGATGGAGGGGTGAGTAGGCAGCCTGGCCCTTGCCCTCTGAAGGGCAGTGGGCCTTCGAGGGAGAAAGATTGTATTATTTGTGGAAAAGGATGGGATTTGTATGGCAAGAGACAAAGCAGAGTGCAGAGTGGGGTCTGTCCTTGGCGTCCTGGCCCAGCAGATGTAGAGGGAGAAGCGCTGAATGCGAGTGGCAGGGAGGGGGCTGTTTAACCAGCTGCGCAGGGAGCAGGGACTTCAGTGTGAGGAAGAGCACAGAGGGACCTGTCTGGGACCCCTACTGAACATCCCTCTGCATGAGCTCCTTCCTGCTGAAAGGGCACAAGACAGGGCAGAAAGGCAGTGACTCCCCTGGGGTCTAGCAGGGAGGCTAAAAGCTGCCTGTAAAACCATGACTTCACAACAGCCCCAGATCAAAGACTGGCAGGCAGTTTTGCTCTCCAAATTTACTTTCTTTTTTTTTTTTTTTTTTAATATCTCCTGAACATTGCACACAGACTTGCTTTTGTGTTCTCTATCCCCTCAGTATCAGCTCACAGCACAAAAAAACCCCCTTTCCTTACCCAAATGTACTCACCCATGAGGCTGCCCTGCCCAGCCCAGCTGCAGCACTTTGCAGCCCCCTGTCCCTGCACAGAGGGAGAAGCCCTGCTCCTGCAGCCCCACATGCTGCATTGGCCATCTTGGCAGCTCTTGCTGCTGCTGAACCCTGCTCTCCCATCAGGAGCTCAGCTGCAACTGTGACCCAGGACATCCCTCTCTGTCTCCAGACACAGCGTCTCTCCAGCCAACAAGTCAAGCTAAGGATCAAGCACAGCCTGGATGGAGAGCGCTGTCCTCTACCGCAATGTTGTGCTTGGGGTAGATGAAGGACTGACCCTGCCACAGGGTGGGGGATCTCTGGCAGAGCTGTCTGCACATCAGGCAGATGTCTGAATCACTCCCACATCCCCACACAGTCTCTGGAGTGGGCACTCAGCTGGACTCTTTCCCTGCCCCATGGCACTGCACCCTCCCTTCTCCCCATTCAGTAATGAGATGTACAGACACAACCACCTGGCACTGACACACACTCTTCCCTCTTCTGTCCTTCCCATCAGGCAAGGTGATGGGACAAGTCAGCTCAGCTCAGGGTCAACAGGACACATGTACATCCTCCGTGCTGCTCTCCAGCCTCTCTGGCCATCCCCCATGGTCTAGAAAGGATGTCCCACAGCAAGATGCATGTCCCAGGCAGCAGCAGATCTGCTGTCCCAGAGCTGGGACATGGTGACTGTGAGCACAATCCCCCAGGCACCCCACCAACAGGGCAACGTCCCTGGGTGGGCTCGAACCACCAACCTTTCGGTTAACAGCCGAATGCACTACCTGCTGCGCCACAGAGACCCCCACCTGGTGCTCTCCTGAGGCAGCTCCAGTGTCCAGTTCCCGGTGCTGTGGGAACGGGAATGTCCCTGATCCCAGGCACGTCCCCAGCCCCAGGGAAGGGGACACTGCCATTTGCCCACTGCCAGGTGCTGGTGGGCAGAGCAGTGCAGAGGGAGGCCTAATACCTAGGTGAGGGGCTGTGGGCAGCTCCCTGCCCAGGATCGGCTCTGCCTGCTTTCATGGCCCTTCCAATGCACAGCCCAGGGGGCAACTGGAGCTGTGGGCACATCACCCTGGGGAGGGCATTTCCCTCACCCCATTTGCTCCTGCTGCTGGCATCAAAGACAGGTGTGACACACACAGCAGTGCTGCACGGGGTGGCAGAGGTGGCTCAGGGAAGGGGTTTGCTCCTCTCCATTGACCCTCCCTGGGAGGGCCAGAGCATGGGAGCAGCGCCTGCAGCAAGAGTCTCCTCCTGCCCCCATCAGCTGCAGAGATGTTGAAGGGGCAGCACTCCATGATGCAGCCCTGCTCCAGGACCAGTCCCAGCTGAGAGGCAATCTCAACTTCCCTCATCCCAGCCTGTGGCCCAGCAGGAGGGTTCAAATGCTGCTTTCTGCTGAGGCTCTCAGGGCACCAGGGGCCAACAGGGCTGTGCTTGTCAGGGGCACATCAGCTTGTCAGAGGCACATCATGGGACAAGAGTATGTCCCACCCCTCAGCAGGCTCTTAGGGGATGTAGCTCAGTGAAGAACACCTGCTTTGCATGCAGGAGGTCCTGGGTTCAATCCCCAGCATCTCCAGGGGAAGCTTTTGTCCTGAATCTCCATCCCTCCCCCGCAACAAGGGTGAGGGCTGGGAACAGGGTGCATTGCTCCTCTCCAGAAAGTGTAGGCTTGCCCTCTGACAGGGTGTCATGTGGGAAGTGGAGCTCCCCATGTGGGAAGAGCCCAGGCAGATCATCAGAAAGCCTGCCCAGGTGAAATGACATCATTATGTCACTACTATTGCAACAATCTGATTGGCCAGCAGTAGGCAACAGGCAGGAGCTGAGAGGTCATCAAGTGCATCTCAGGAGAGATGGCAGCCCTGTGAGACAAGGGTCAGTAGCATGCACAAAGGTGAGAGGACTGGATGCTGGCTGGGAGGTTATTTTAGCTGCAGCATCAGGATTGCCCTGGGCAGGCAGACAGGCACTGTGAGGGCATCAGGCCCATCGGATGCACCTGACCATGGGAAGTGAGAGCTCAGCAGGAGGGGAGAGGGGAGGCAGGTGGAGGTGCCAGCTGGGACATCACTGGTGAGTCACTGCTGTCCCAGCAGCTCCTGGCCAGCAGCAGGTGAGCAGGCACTGGGGTCACTGCAGGTGACAGGAGCTGATTCAGCAGCTGGGGAGGTGGGAGTGGGAGCAGGAGAGGGAGCAGGAGGGGGAGAGGCAGGCAAGAGCACAATGGCTGGTGTGTTGGTTGTGAGGTCACTTCCATTACACTTCCCCGATTGGCCAGCAGTGGGCAGGCAGCATTATGAAGTCATGAACAGCATCACAGAGGCTGTCCATCAGCAAGGAGAGCTTGGGAGGAGGCAGGAGGGAGGGAGGGACAGGTGAAGGTGACATTGTTGGCTTTGATTGTGAGGTGTCTCCTTTCACAGCAGCTGATTGGCCAGCAGCAGGTGGGCAGGCCTGTGAGGTCATCAGGGGCGTGACAAAGCCCATGAGATAGAGGTGAGAGCCTGGAGGGAGGAGGGAGAGGCAGATGATCATGGCACTGCTGGCATAGTGATTGTGAGGTCACCTCTATGAGTGCAGCCTGATTGGTCAGCAGCAGGCAGGTGGGTGGGCACTGTGAGGTCATGAAGGGCAGGAGGAAGCCCCCAGGAGAGAGGAGAGCTCCTGAAGGGGGCAGGGGCAGGGGCAGGGGCAGGGGCAGGGGCAGGGGCAGGGGCAGGGGCAGGGGCAGGGGCAGGGGCAGGTAAATGTAGCATGACTGGGAGCTGGTTTGTGAGGTCACTTCTACTGCAGCAATCTGATTGGGCAGCAAGCTGGCAGGCACTATGAGGTCATGAAGCAGGTCAGAAAACCTTCCCCATGGAGAGGAGAGCTCAGGGGAGGGGAGGGGAGAGATGAGTTAGAGCGATGTGTTGGATGTTTATTGTGAGGTCAATTCCTTGCATCAGCCGGATTGGCCATTAGCATGTAGGTCAGCAGGGAGGTGTTGTGAGGTCATCAAGAACATCAGAAAACTCCCCTGAGCTGAAAGGAGATCTCAGGGAGAGGGAAGGCAGGTAAAGGGGGACAACACTGGGATGAGGATGTCACTTCTTTTGCAGTGTGGCAAGACCTTTGGAATTGAAGTTATGCCTGTGATACAAGGATGACATTCAAATTTATCCGATATAGTCCTATATCAATGGGAGTGGATTGTGCATGCTCTGGAGTGGTTACATGGGACCACAGGCCAGCTGGATTATCAGGATTCACTGAAACAACCCCCCTGAGGGATTGTCCCCTGACCCAGGTGAAGATGCTATTGCAAGGACACTTGTGACAGAGAATACCATCAACAGCTGGACAGCAACCAAGCAATCTTGTTCAAGAGGTTTGGATTCCCCAAATGAGCATTATCTTAGCAAAAGAGCCAAATCAATTTTTTTTTTTAACAAACACTTTGTCTATGAAAGTCTGTGAAGCAAACAAATCATTTTGATCCATCACCTTCTGGTTATGGACCCAGGCACTTGTGCTGTGCCCCTCTGCCCCTTCTGTGGGCTCTGCATGGAGCTTCAGAGCAGGCGTGCCATTTCCTGCAGCCAGGGTGAGAGATTTGGACCTGGCAAACAACATCTGGGCATGCCCAAAACATCATCCGAGGGATGGAATGGGCATGTTTTCATTTTGTCACTCTTTGTCCATCTCTGGCCCATGTCCATGGATGTGAGTGTAGTGATATTTCTGCAGCTGAGCAGAGAGGTTCGTGCTCCAGCCCTTTGGGGAGAGCAGGTCCTTCATGTGAGGGCTGAGCCCAGCCCCGCATGTCCCTGTTGGGCAGGGCAGGGCCTGATGCAGCCCCAGGACAGGTTGAGCAGGTGCTAACCCCATGGTGGAGGAACCACTTGTCCCCAACCACACTTTGGGAAGCCCATGGGAGAAGGGTGTTCACAGAGTGAGACCCCCGTGGAGGTGGGTAATGCACGTGGGCACCGCATGCCCATGCACACTGCCGCACAGGAAACCTCCACTCCTACCAGGCTCAGGCTTGAGCCCTGCATCTCCCACAGGGAGAGATGGGCCAGGGGCTGGGGAGGGAGGGGGCTGTCTCGGGGCAGGGGCTGCCAGCAGGGAGGCTCCAGGTCCTGGGGACAGAGGTGGTGTCTGAGCCCAGCTGCCCCCAGAGCCCCCAGGGTCACCCCTGCCCTGCCCACCGCCCTGGGGCTGTGCTGGTGATACCATGGGTGTCCCTGGCAGAGAGCAGTACATGTGGGGCCAGAGCCAGGCTGAGCAGGGCCGTGTTCCCGGGAAGGGGCAGGAGGGCAGGGCAGACCCTGATCAGGGCCGGCACAGCCCAGCTCTCCTGCAGCACAGTCAAAGGCTGGACATGGCACCAAGCGCCAGCTGAGCCCTGCGCTCCTTGCGGCTGCACAAGTCCCAGAGCCCAGGGTTCGTGCAGGGCCCCTGCCCAGCCCTGAAGGCAGAGCGGCTGGTCTGGGAGCAGCGAGGGGAAGGAGCAGGATCCGGCCCTTGCTTACACTGCGCTATGGTCCTGAGGTGTAAATCTCGGTCTTTGTCACAGCTCATTGTGGGCAGAGCTCCAAGGCAGAAGAGGCTGGTTGGGGGAACCTGGTGCAGGATGAGGTCCCTGCAGAGCAGGTGCTCCAGCATGGAGGTGTCTGCCCCAGAGCAAGAGCCCCTCTGCGCCCCAGTGTCCCTCAGCCCTAGCACATGCAGTGCTGCTGAGGCTGAGCCCTGAGGCCTGTGGGACAGACATGTCTGAGACCCCTTGCTGAGCAGTGCTGGTACTTTTCCCTCACGCCTATGCTGGGGGTCCAGGCTCCTCTCGCGATCCCTTCCCAGCTCTGCACACATGGCCCAGCCATCCTGCAAGGTCCCCAGCACCAGGGCTCTGGCCAGGAGAGGAGCCGAGATATCCCTAGCCCTGGGACATGCTGCTGCCCACAGAGGGTCAGTGCAGGTCCTGGGGCTGGAAGAGCTCCCAGCACGACACGGGGAAACGCTGCCATGGGAGAGGGTGCTGGTGACAGCCACTGGCTCCCTCCTCTCCTCGAGGGCAGGATCCTGCTGTTTGCAGCACTACCGAGCTATGGCTGTTCCCAGCAGGGAGCCCAGCTTTGCCCTGCCCCGGCTGGGGGGATGGAGGGGGCTCACACAGCCCCACTGCCAGGCTGTGGCTTGGCTGCTGGGGCAGAGGAGAGCTGCCCCTCCTGGGACCCAGAGCTGAAACCCTCCTGCGAAGCAGAGCCAGCGCTGGGCAGCACTGGGGCTGGAGACATTATCCTCTGCCTCCCCGAGAGAGGCACTAGACCCTGGGCAGAGACGTCTGATTTTTGTCTCCTGGCCTGATGGTGCCTGTTGTGGGGGAGAGGCGAGCTGTGCTGGGGCAGCTGGGCAGGGAGAGATGACAGCAGTCGCGTGGCCCCATGCTTTCCTGTGCCTGTCAAGGCTGAAATCAGTAAATGAGTGGAGGATGGATGCAGAAGTGGTGGGGTGGGGGGAAGACAAAAGGAAGGAAAGAATGCAAGAAAATGAAAGAAATGCAAGGGAAAAAGTAAGGAACATAAAATTTCAGTGTAGGAAAGGAAAATTAAAGCAGGCAAAAATGCTACTATCAGAAACTGCCAGTTTAGTCACAGAATCCCAATGTTTTTTACATATAGATACAGATCATATAGATTCAGACACAGATGCATTTGGTGACTCCTCCCCATTCCAGGAGATCTCTGCGAGTAGCTCAGGTGTCAGCTCAGTGCAGGAAAGGAAATGAGCCAGGGTGAAGGCGGAGTGTGTTTTTGTGCGTTTGGCCTTAGCCCCACTGCCTGTCAGTGTGTGGCATGGGGAACCTATCAAGAAGAGCCAGTGGGGTGCAGAGACACCCCCCCCGGCTGGAGGAGGGAGGGCAGTTTGGGTGCCAGATGCTGCACAGCTGTCGAACCCTCCTCCCCACTCAGCTCCTGTGTGAGAAGTTTCTCACCTGTGGGCGCTGGGGCGCAGTTGGTTAAAACCCGACCTAGGACCAGGGATCCTCTCTCAGCTCCCATCGGCAACTGCTTTAGGAGTGGACATGAAATCTTCTCTCCATGGAAATATGCCCTTGTGAGCATCCTCGGGGATGGGCCTGTCCCAAGGCCAGGGGCTGAACCGTGACTTTGGGCTGGAGCCCACATATTGTGGTGGTCCCTTCTCCAGCCCACTGCCCTCTCCCTCTTCTGCCTCCCACCCTGCTGAAGGAAATGTCCTCTCCTGTCACTGACTGCTCCCGTCCCCTGCGTCTGCACACAGATATTCCCCTGCACAGAGCCAAACTGGTGCCCCAGCTGAGGCGGCTCCTTCTTCTGCCCTTGCAGCCCATCAGCGGGAGGGCAGAGGGGTGGGGGGAGGGATGGGAGCAGGGGGGCGTCCCAGGGCTTCCCTGAGCCCTGGTGCCTCACAGCCCCTGCCAGGAAGGAGCCAGCTCTGGGCTGTGCCAGGAGTGCTCGGGGGTCCGTGAGGGCCACGGGAGCCAGGAGCAGCCCCTGGAAATGGGAGACCCTGTGGAGCCACAGGAGGGGAAATCCCAGCCTCTGGCACCCCAACAAGCTGCTCTGCGCCATGTGCAGGGTCAGTGGGAAGCAGAGATGCCTCCCAACTGCTGTGGGGAGGTGATCCCCAGGCAATGAGCCCCTCTGGGGCTGGCTGGGGTGTTCAGGGCTCTGCTGTCACCTCCAGGCTCACTGCTGTGGGGCCACAGCCCAGGACCAACCCTGTCACTGCCTCTCAGTGGTGGCATCCTTGCCTGGGACCAGGATGGTCCAGGCAGAGCCCCTGGGAAAAGAGCAAGCAGGGGCACTCCCGGGGTGAGGGGACTGGACCTCCCTGCCCAGAGGGGCATTACGGGACCCTGCAGAGAGACCCAGTTTGGCTGGAAGCTCTGCGTGTGGTTTGCAGGATGGAAATGTCTCTGCCAGCAGGAATATCCTCCAGCTGGACTGTTCACTATTCCCGCACTCCAGGGTCCACGGGCACTTGCAGGTGCACAGCCTGTCTCAGAGCCCGCTGGTCCGAGACGTGTCCCCTCCCCACTGCTGGTTCTTGGTGCTTCGCCCTCCCTGATCAGCCTTGGGGAGACACCCCGACACCTGGGGAGGGAAGCACCAGCTCTGGATCAAACTCCCAAATGCTTTTAATAAGAACAAATACCAATGCATGGCATAGAAGTAGATGAATAAAAATAGACAAAATGCCCAGCTCTTTCTGCTACCGGTGGGAGAAGGGGGCCTTGTCTCTGGCACTCACAGCTCTCCCAGCTGCACAGACCTCTCCTCTGTCTCAGGTGCACCCAACCGCATGGCAGGGGTGGGCTCTCCTGGCCCTGGGCTCAGGGACCTTTGGGCACCAGGGTCCAGTCTCTCAGCCTTGGCGTCCTCATGGGGATGTGTCAGAGTTGCCTCTTCAGCGTCATCGTACCCTGTGTCTGTGGGGAGCAGGGATGGGGCGTCTCTCTTGGCTCCTGGGGCCCCATCACTTCCCCAGGAGTGCAGGCTCCCCTCTGGAAGCAGCAAGGCCGGTGCATTGCAGTTGGCCCCATGCACGTGCCCCTCCTGGGCTGTAAATCCCCTTCCTCTCCCTCCTCTTACTGTCCCGAGATGTCCGGCCCCTTATCCCACCCCAGTTTCCCCACCAGGAAAACTCCTGGCGCAGGTTCCCTCCCTGTCCCGGGAGGTCGGGCTCTCAGTATACAATGACTCTCCGGGCACTGGGGACGGCACCCCAGGATTCAGCAGCACTGCACTTCCCCCTCACCTCTCTGAGCCTCCCCAGGCCTGTTTCCCTCCTCTGCTTCCCTGGGCACTTCCCAGGCTCGCTGCCCAGGAACAACATCCTCCCCGGGGTCAGAGACTTCCCTGGCATCATCATAGCCATCTGCTGGGTCACCTCTGGGCAGGACGGGGACATCTGAAAGGAGAGGGGAGCTGGTGGCAATGAGAAGAGCCCTCCTGCAGAGCGGAGGAAGGAAGGACGTGCAGGAACGAGGGGCTGAGACACTGGTGTTGGCAGGGCCACAGGAGACCCAGCATCCGTCCCACCTCCCCCAGGGTTGTGGGAGCATGCATATGGCAGTGGGGATCCCTCTTGCCCAGCCGCAGGGTCGGCAGTGCCGGGCTCTGCACTGGAGCTGGCTGTGGAGACGCTGGTGCCTTGAGGCATGGCTCCTTGAGGTAAGCTCAGGGCCTGCCGGAGGCAGGACAGGTTGAGCCTGGGAAGTCCCCCTGCGACCCCGCAGGGCTCAGGGCTGCAGACACCCAGCTCAGACGGGCATGTGTGACCCTCACATGCTCTGCATGGCTCTGGAGTCACTCCCGAGGGTGATTCCTCCCCACCCTGACAGAGACACTCAGTGACACTGCTGTCAGTCACACAGCTACAGGGAGGAGAGACCAACCCTTCCTCTGCCTCACCCTCCATTACCTGATGCTGACCCAGGACCATCCTCCTCCTCGCTGTCCCCAGGCTCGGGCTGCAGCTTGGTCAGGGACCCCTCCAAAGAGGAGCCTGGTGAGAGGAGCAGCGGGTGTTATTGGGGTGAGCCCTGCTGACCCTGCTCATGGCCAGCACTGCTGGGGACGGGGACCCACACAGCAGGGACTGCATGGGGAGGAGGGCTCGGGGCTCGTCCTGCTCCCATGGGACAAACCCCATCTCAAAGGGCCTTTCGGAGCTGCCCTGGGACAGCCCCTTCCCTCACCCACCAGGTACAACCCTGGACAGGCAGCCCAGCAGGCAGGGAGGAGCTGTGCCCCAGGCTGGGATGGGCAGAGTTGGTGGGGAGGAAGCTCCTCACAGGGCTGCTCTCCCCACAGACCCCGTGGCCCAGCACTGTGGGGACCACTGGCCTGGGGGCTGCCAAGGTCCTGTCCTGGGTCAGGGCTGGGGGAAAGGGCCCTGCAGACGTGCTCCCTCCAAAGTGGACCCACACCGACCTGAGCGACCGAACCTCGCCTGCTTCTCCCATGTCAAGCTGTAGTCGATCTCCTGGTACACGGCCTCAGAGAAGGGCTCCAGGGACCTCCTGGAGCCTGGCGACAGAGGCAGGGTCGGCACAGGGATGTGGAGACAGGAGACCAGACTCCGATGTGCTCACCCAGCCCTTCCCCCCAGACCAGACCAGCACTGACCCCACAGCCCAGCCCCACTGCTCTGGCCAGGCACCACTGCCACGTCCCCAGTGACAGCAACATCCCTGTGGAGATGGTCTGGGACAATGTCACCCTCAACCTGTCCCTTCAGAGACAGCCCCATGCCCCTTTTGGTCCTGAGTCTGGTCCCTGGTCTGATCCTGGAGCAGCTCCCACAGCTCCTCTCTCCGGGGAGCTCCCTGCTCTCTGCCAGATGGGTCCATAACACAGCCCTGCCCTGCAAGGGGTGGAAAGGGCTGGGCAGAGAGAGCAGCCTGGGGACCAGACACCCACACTGAGAGACCCCCTGCCCTGGGCTCCTCCCGGCACCGCTCCTGCCCCACAGCCTCCCCTCCAGCGCTGCCCACAGCACAGCCAGCAGCATCCTCAGATGTCTCCTGCTGCTCCCATCTCCCCCAGCCTCTTGCTGCCATTTCTCTCCTCACCCATCACCATCTCCTCCTGCATCTGGACTCTCTCCTCCCCTGGTTGTTGGCGTCCCACAGCCTAACAGTGGAGGGGCAGGGAATAGGGCAGGAGGCAGCACCCCCACCCCAGCTCCATCTTTGCCCCTCACAGACACCCCACAGCACCTGCGGGGCTGCCAAGAGGCATCGCCCACCCTGGGACCGATGGGGAAGGACCCACCTCTGCGCTGAGCCCTGGCACTTCGCACTTGCCCCACCAGGAGGGCCAGCAGCAGGCAGAGCAGGGCCCCCAGGATGATGCAGATGACGACAGGCACCGAGATTCTCCCGCTGTCCCTCGCACGGCCCTGGATGGGATCTGCATGGGCAGGGACATGGATGAGGCAGCCCCTGGCCTGGGGGACGTGGGGGTCCAGGGACATCCCAGTCCTGACCCCCCCACACACACACGGCAGCAGGGGGTGGGGGCACCGGGTTGGGTCACAGGGCAGTTCCCACCCTGCTGGGTGAATCAAAGCCCTCCCCAAAGCCACCTGCTCCTACCCCAGGGCCTCCTATCTGGGGCTTCGCACCCCAGCACAGAGCCCCTTCCCTCGGGCTGCAGGTCACAACCTGCCCCAGAGAGATCAACCCCAGGGAGGAGGGGAGGTTACCTGCTTGAGGAGGTGACGTTGTCGTCATCGGTGCAGCTGCAGAGCAGAGAGAGAGATAGAGGGGTGTGTGTGTGTGTGTGCGCGCGCACGGACATCCCCTTAAAGTCCCATCTGAACTGTCCTTCTCTGGGTCCCCATGACAGGCCCAGGGTCCTCTGCTCTGGGCCGTGGGGAGGACAGCACCGGCAGACCAGGGGATGCACTTACAGGGGTTGCAGGAGACCCACGGGCAGAGGCCTGAGGACACCCAGCCCCACAACAGCTGCTCCCCACCTGACACCAGACACCTGACCTCCCCAGGGGCATCCTTGCTCTGAGGAGCTCTGGGGCCTTGTGAGGACACAGCTGGGGAAACATGTCCTGGAACAAGGGGACGAAGCACTGCTACTCACCGGAGCAATTCACAGCAGCATCTTCCTTGTGCTGGCAGGCACCGCTGTCCCCAGGCTGGGTGCAGCAGTCCCAGAGAGATCGCTCCGTCCCTCTGCACTCCACCCGCTCCAGCCAGATGGGACCTGTCCCCTTCCCAAATGCAGCCTCCCCCAGGGCAGACACAGCAGGGCCACAGCCCAGCTGCCTGCAGGCGACCTCGGCATCCTTCATGTCCCAGGAGTCATCGCACACCGTCCCCCAGGAGCCACGGTGCCAAACCTCCACTCTGCCTGAGCACCTGTCCTCTCCTCCCACAGCACGAATCTTCTCCATCTCTGGAAAACACAGAACCCCCCATGTCACTGGGGCAGCTGGGAGAGCCTGGACAAGTGAGAAGGGCACATGGAGGAGCAGCTACCTGTGCAGCTCGTAGAGTTGGGGCATTTGGCCACCGGGGCTGGAGTGGCTTCTGGTCGTCTCCCTGCAGAAGGAAATGCTGCGGTGAAATGGCTGCTTCATGGGAATCATGTGGACAGGAGCAGGACTGACCTGTGCTTGAACCTCCCAGTGCCTCCTTGCTCATGGACACAGCTGGATCCCTGGTAATTCAGGGTAGAACAGCACAGCACTGAAGGCTTACCCCTGGCTGCTCACCCCCAAAGGCTCCCTGGTTAGCAGAGGAGCAGAAGGATGTTCCCAGAGGGGAGGCTTCTCTGAGCTCTGCTGCCAGCAGTGCCCTGCACGCTGCCTGTTTCCTACATAACCCTCAGCCACCAGGACTGGTTTCACTCTCCCCCTTCCCGTTCCCTCAGCAAAACACAGCCATGAGCAGGATGCTCTGCATGGACTTCCCAAGCTAAAAGGTGGTTGTCTGGGCCCTCTCTATGGGCAACAGAGAGCAACAGGCACCTCCAAGAGGTGTCCAAGGGGAGCTGGAGGAGACCCTGCCTGGAGGTGCCTCTGCCCCTCCTTGGGCTATGCAGGGAGCTCAGGACAGCTATTGCTGATGGACACGTGTCACTCTGAGAGATGAAGTCTTGTTTGTGTCACTGACAGCACAGTGGTCTGAAATGGAACATAAAAGCCACTCCAAGCTCTTTCTCTGCATTGCACCTTCCTGAACAGGGAGCAGGACCTGCTGTGAGCCTTTGTGCCCAGGTGGCTCCAGCCTTACCACTGCAGATGATGCGAGTCTCGTCTTGTTGGTAATCACACGACTGCAGCTTCCAGGGAGCAGAGGGGCACTGCCAAAAGGAGCTGTTCATCTTCCCACACTCAACACGGTCCAGCCATGTGGGGCCAGATACCCTGCCATACGGCAGGTCTGTTTCAGGGAACCCTTCATCTCCACAGCCCAGCTGTTTGCACACCAGGGACATGGTGTCAGGAGTCATTGAGTTGGAGCAAACACTCCCCCACGTCCCATTGTAGAAAACCTGCAGGCGCCCAGAGCAGCCGTCGCTGTTCTCCAGCCTCAGGGCCGTGAACTCTGGAAGGAAAGGCACAAAGTGGGGGGGAACAAGCTGGTCCTGGGATGAGGAAAGAGAAACCTGAAGCATCCCTGAAAACCCTCCAGGTTATTCTATGGCATCCATGGGCAGGAAGGCTTACTGCAAGGAGCAGGAACTCTTCTGGGCACCCCAGGGCTCAGACAGGCAGAGGGCACTGCCAGCAAGTCACTGTTTCACCAAGGGAGCAGAGAGAAGTCCCCAACGTGCAGCACTACCCTCCCCTCTAAGCCCTGGGGACGTCTGTGCTCTCCCTATAACCCTGAACAGTCCAGTGAGGACTGTGCACGGATGTTCCCAGGATGGGGGCTCAGGGCAGCCAGGGGCAGGCTAGGCCATGCCCTGCTCTCCCTGCATCCCTATCTTCCTGGGCACCAGGCTCCCACCACTGCTCCCCACACAGACCTGAGCAGACGACTCCTGCGTCCTCTTTGTGCCTGCAGTTGTGCTGCCCCCAGGCCTCGGCAGGGCAGTCCCAGAGAGCAGCTTCACCCCCGGAGCAGTTCACCTCGTCCAGCCAGATCTGCCCGGAGCCTTCCCCGTAACGAGCAGAGCCGGTCACCTCCACAGCCACCCCACAGCCCAACTGGCGGCAAAGAACGGTGGCGTCGGACAGGTCCCAGGAGTCGTCGCAGACGGTCCCCCAGGTGCCCTTGTAGTAGATCTCCACTCTCCCGGCACAGCGCCCTGCCCCGTTCACCAGCCGGACCCGCCAGCTCCCTGCAGCCGGGAGAAATCCCAGCTGTCAGCGGCTCCCGGCCCTGGGGAGCACAGTGTGTTGGGGACTGTCAGCGACTCACCTGAGCAAACCACTCCCACATCCTCCGCAATTCCTTCCGGCACTGCCTCAGGCAGGGAGGTGTTGCAGAGGGTCAGGCGAGTCTCCCTCCCTGCACACTGGACCCTTCTCAGCCCCACGGGGCCCGTCCCTCGCTCAGGCTTCGACAGGTTGTAGGCTTGTTCTGCCTCTCCGCACTGGAGCTGCTGGCACACCACGCTGGCATCGTTCACATCCCACTGGTCATCCAGGACTCTGACCCACGTCCCGTGCAGCAGCATCTCCACTCGCCCGTCACAGCGGCTCCCTCCGCCCACCAGCCGCAGGGATTCAGAGGATCCTGCTTGGAGACAGGCAAAATGCCCTGCACCCTCTGTGACACCAGGGACCCCTGCACCCTGCCATGTGTCTCCCATTTCTGATGCCCTGTGACACCCAGGGGCTCACCCATCTGTAGCCGGCTCACAGTGAGGAATTTGAGGATGGAAGTTTTCCAAGTTTTTTTTTCCCTCCAGTCACTAAACCTTGCTGACTACAAATGTCATTTCTCAGGAAGGGACAGGGACAGGGAAGCATGGGAGGTGAAGGCAAATCCCAGAGCCACCAGATATGTTCTTGATGATGAATGTGGAGCAGCTTCAGCAGGAGGAAGCAGTGGCCTGTGCAATGGCCTGGGTGACAGACAGGATGAGCACAAGCCTTGCTCCATCTCCATGCTGGGACTGGCCCCTGCTGAGACACCCAGGGGAGAACCCACACGTCTCTTCCCCTCTGCATCCCTATGGATCAGGGATGTGGAGCTTGTGTCCTGGGCAGGAAGCAGAGGGATGAGGGCCTTTCTTACAAAACAGGACGAGTTTGGGGTTCATACTGACAAGAAGCAAGGGCAAATCCCAGCCCCACTCTGCAGCTCGGCCTCAGGGATTGCTCCTGCTGGATGCGCCCACAGCAGCCCCTGCAGGCAGTGGGATCAGGGTCTGCAGGGCTCTCTGTGGTCTGGGATGGGGCTGTGTGCGGCAGGAGGGAGAGGAGGGTCCTTCACAGCTGCACTGAGTGGAGCTGTGTCCCACAGCCCCGTCTTGTGCCTGTGCTGCAGGAGGGCAGCAGAGGAGCCCAGGCCTGGCGGTGGTCTCCAGGGCCTGAACCAGCTGCCCTGGGGAGGCAGAGACCTGAGCAGGCAAAGCCCTTTGAACCCCTCCATGGGAAGCCAGGGTTTCTCCAGGGAGAAATTCAGTTTGTCATTGCCATGGGCTCCCAGTTTTGGGTTGCCGTGTCACACACAAGGGGCAAGTTTAGTTAATCCTCCATTTTCCCTGCACTCACCTGAGCAAAAAACACCAGCATCATTGTCATGTGAACATGAGGAGGCCCCCAGGGCAGTCACAGGGCACTGTACCAAATGGGATTCGGTCCCATCACAGTGGAAGGTGTCTCTCCAGACAGGGCCAGTTCCTCTCCCAAAATGCCCTCCTCCAGGAACAGATTCAGCAAATCCACAGTTGAGGTGATGACAGAGAACGTGGGCATCGGAGATGTCCCAGTGAGAGTCACAGAGGGTTCCCCAAGTCCCCAGCACCTTGATCTCCACCCACCCCGAACACACCGTGCTGCCATTCACCAGCCTGAATCCTGTGTACTCTGGGGAAAGAGGAGGAAAAGTGAAGATGGTGTTAAGAAAATTTCCACTATACTCCACTTTTGCAGAGAAAGAACATGCAAGGTCAGGGTGCCTTCCAAGCAGAACATCTTATCTGACATTGCCTTAGCCCTGGTTTTTGTACAGAGTTGAAGATCTGCAAAGGAGCCACTTTAATCCAGCCAGCAGTACAAAAGTTGTTCAATGGTAACACCAGAAGAGGTGCAAATCAGCTAATGGATAATTATAAGATGAACTATATAAGGCTGGCACAGAACTACCTCGTACTGTAACATGGGAAGGGGATTGGTAGACCTAAGAATCGTGGATAGATCTGGTTGGTTATGTAAACTGAAGTATTGAATATGTAACAACTTACTATCGCTTAAAAGTTGTAACAAAAAGCTGCTCGGGTCCCTTCTTGTGCTTCCAGCCAAGAGGCACCTTATTGCTAGCAATAAAACTTTAAAAACTTTGAAATCTGACTCCTGCTGCTCATTATCGGTGCCCGTGAGCGAACAAATGAGAACAGATAATTTTAACAATGGCTTTGTGCTCTTGCACCCTCAGGTGTTGAAGGAGATGCCAAAGGGATAGCAGCCCTTTCTGCTCCTTCCACGTCATTTTAAGATTACAGACAACAACTCCACCCCTCCTGCACTCGCACCATGCTCAGCGCAGTCACTTCCCTGCTCCCCTACCCCACAGCGCACAGCTCACGGGAGGCATTTCACACCTCCTCCCTGAATGCTCACGTGTGCAGGTGACACCAGCGTCGTTCGCGTGGGTGCAGGTCTGGTTGCTGAGGGACATCCTGGGGCAGGAGGAGAGGACGGATTCATTCCCCACACACTGCAGCTCTTTGTCCCAGATGGCACCGACCCCCTCTCCAAAGTGAGCTGCCCCGGGGATGGACAGGACTGTGCCACACTGCAGCTCCTTGCAGATAACATCAGCAGCTTCGAGACCAAAGTGTGAGTCACAGACTGTTCTCCACTGGTCTCCATCTCTGATCTCCACACGTCCTGAGCAGGGGCTGGCCCCTCCAACCAGCTGGACAAATCCTGGAGAAAACACCAATGACAGGCAGTTCCCAGAGGCTTCCAACAGTTACATACCTGCATCCCACATGATTCCCAAGGCAGCCACATCCAGAATGACCCATGAACATCTCAGCAGCAGCTGTCTGTGGGTGTTGATGACACAAAGCCTTCGGGGCCCCTTGCACCTCCTCTCACACCCGCACTGAACTCCAGGGCTTGTGTCTATGCTGGACCCACAGCCACAGGCACTGCTCAGGGAAATGCTGCTGCCCCAGGAGCCCAGCGCTGCCCGGCACAGGCCCCCAGCACCACAGTACCTGGACCAGGAAAACAGGCCCAGGTGCTGCAGAGCTCAGAGCCAGGCTGGGGAATCGCCTCAGAGCAGCCCAAAATGCTCCCTGTTCCCGGGGGTGTCCTGGGGTGTTGGGGTGTCTGTGAGGGGAGACACGTCCCAGGCACAGAAATGGTGCAGCTGTAACCGGGTCGGTGTCTGGGCCAGCTGTCTCCTCCGACACGTGCCTGGGGAGAGGTGTCCCCAGGCAGGGCCACAGCGCACTGCTGGGGCTGTGCATGTCACGGCCAGTGACCGGGCAGAGGAACAGGAGATCCGTGTGCAGCCCTGGGCTGACACCGGCGCATGCTGCAAAAGCAGGTGCAGACGAGGGTCAGCAAGTGCTGGCAAAGCCCTGTGGCACGGGGCAGCGTGGGGAGCCGAGGGCCGGCAGGAGCGGCTGGACAGCGGGTCAGTGCTGCCTGGACAGGCCGCGTTCCCCATGGGGCTGTGACAGCCCCAAGGACCCTGCAGGGCCAGCCTGAGCGTGCCGTGATGTGGGAGGGAGCAGCCAGGGGCCTCGCAGCCGCCAGGCCCTGAGCTCGCGTGGGGCTGGTCCTCATGGGGCGGCCCTGGGCACAGGGTGCAAGGTGCTGCCCGTCACCTTGCTCCTCTGCCCCAGGCCCTGCTCTTCTCCTCTCTGAAAAGCCCCTTCGGTTCAGCCTGAGGGTGGGCTGAGCCCCCGCGACCCTGACGGGGTCTGTGCACCCACGGTGGGCTCACCCGGGGCTTTCCCCAGGGACAGCAGCAGCAACAGTCCCAGCTCGGCAGCGAGAGCAGCCACGTCAGGGCCTGCTCCGGTACCCACGCATTTCTCCTTCAGGGCACAGCCAGGTTAGTCCCCTGATCCCAGGACCCGCCCCAAAGGTGAGGAACTGGCTGACTCCTTACCTGAACAAACCACTCCAGCATCCCTAGCATGAGTGCAGAAAAGTTTACTCCAAACATCATGTTTGCACTCAGACAGGGCAGTCTCAGTGCCCTGACACTGAAGATAGCTCCGCCAAATCTGGCCAGATCCTGGCCCAAAAGGTGCATCCGAAAGAGCTTGGAGAGCAGATCCACAGCCCAGCTGCTTACAAACTACAGCAGCATCTTTCATGTCCCAGCCCAAATCACACACCGTCCCCCACTGGCCCTGCTGTTTCACCTCCACTCTCCCAGCACAGCGACTGTCTCCAGCCTCCAGCCTCACCTCCGCAGCACCTTCAAACATAGACATGGGGATGGTCAGGAGAGTGCCGAGGCCCCGCGCTGCGGCTGTGCAGGGTCCCCTGCACAGGGCTGAGTCCCAGGCACGGGGGCTGTGAGCCCTCTCCCCTCTGGGCTGTTCCAGGGGCAGTGTCGGGGTCCGGCCTCTCCCTGCGGTCTGCACTGGGCTGGGCTGGGAGACACCCAGCTCCAGCCCTTCTGGGCCATTCCCACCCCAGGGCCCTTGGCACCTCCTTGCACCCCGCACCCTGCCCATGCCCACCCAGACACCACGCCAGGCTCTGCACAGGGCACCCGCTCCTCCCCAGCACGACACCTTGTGAACAGCCCCAAACCCCCAGGCCTCCCCAAACTGCTGCATCCCCCATGACCCCAGCCCCCTGTCCACCACCTGCCCTGGGCACCACCCAAGCCCACCCACCTCCCACAGGGCTTTCCATGTCCCCAGGGAGCACCAAGAGGATCCCCAAGATTCTTCCAACGCTCATTCCCTCCTTGCCCATGTGGATGAGCCCAGCCCCTGCCCTCAGCCAGGGCCCCTGGGAAGGACACCTCTCTACCGGGCTGTGGATGCAGATGCCCTGGTCCCCTTCTCTCTGCAGGGCACAAACTGCCCCACCTTGGGCTGGGGTCACCCCAACCACAGGGCACTGAACACCACAGAAACCCTCCTGGGCACCCTGGGGGTTGGCTGTGCCCTGGGGATCGCTGAGCTCTGCAGTCACCAGCTGACCCACCACCAGTTCCAGGGGCACAGCACTGGGGGAACAGGGGATCCCCAAAGGGTGCCCAAGGATGAGGTGTCTATAAGCACACCCAGGCACCAACTGCCATAAGCACAGGAGCCCTGGAAGCACCAATACCCTTCTCCCACCCAGAGCAGCACAGGGTCAATGGACTTGAGCCCCTTCGAGCCTTGTCTCACTGCTTTCTGGGATGAAACCCCTTTTCCAGAGGGATCCCCATGATCCCACTGGTGCCCATTGGACCCAGGGCTGTGGAACAAGAAAGCAGGCACTTACCCAAGCAGAGCTGCACCCAGAGGAGCAGCCACAGCACCCGACGGACCAGGAGTCCCTCTGCCTCCATCTGCAGCCTCCTGCCCTGACAGCACTGCCCTGATGCACCCCACTCCCTGACACAGCTCCTGAGGACTCGCAGGGGACAACAAAGATGGGAGGCCAATATATATCTGCAGGTGCTGGCTCAGCTGCAGGAGGAGCCAATCGAAGCAGCAGGCACCTTTTTAGACATTATCAGGGCTTATCTCCCTTCTGACACAGCCCAGCCCTCCAATGAACTTCTCCAGTGCTCTTCATGACCATATATGAGGCACGGCTCCACTGCGGATGTCACGGTCGCTGCTCTGGGGCATTATCGTGGGGCCCATCCCAGTGGGACAGGGCAGATCATGGTGGGGAAATGGGTCTGTTGCCCCTTGTACCCCGCTGTGGGGACCGGGAGCTTTGGGCATGTCGTATGCTGTGTTTGCCCGAGTGCCCAAGGTGCGAGTGCCCAGCTGTCCCCGCACCATGGGAACCGTGGAGCTGGGATTGCCCCTGGGACGGGCTGTGTCAGGAAGGGAAGGAAACAGAAACAGCCCCTCACCCTGCTACAGCCCTGCTGTGCCAGGAGCAGCAGCGGTGAAAGGCCTCTTTGCCATGGCCAGAGCCCCATCCCATGAGTGCGGGCTCGTCGATCCCTTCCTGGACAGCCCCGCGGTGGGTGCCCTGGTCAGGAGCAGGGAGCTGGGCCATTTCACTCCTCTGACAGCACACAGGGCAGCCCAGGCGTTCAGACCCCCCCGACTCTCAGCATGTTCACCCCACAGCCCGTTATTCCCTTGCAGGGGCTGATCAGGAGATCAAAGCCTCGCCTGCAGGTGCACAAACCACAGCCCACGTGACCTCGGCAGCCTGCGCCGCGCTCTCCCTGCAGCAGCGCCCAAGCCAGGAAGACGGTGGTTTCTCTCTGGGCTTGCTTCCCCAAGCACTGTCACTGCATGGAGCCGCTGTGCCAGCTCCAGCCCCAAACCTGCTCCCAGGGATGGCGCTGCAGGGGCTGCTCCTGCTGCCTTTGCAGACACAGCTGATGGGCACAGCTCCTAGAGGGGGATTTTTCCTCGCAGGTGACCAAACCACTCCTGGGGCCCTGCACTCAAGGCTGGGCAGGGGGACGGGTGTCCCCTGTGCAGCAGGGTCTCAGTACTCACAGCTCACAGCACTACCACAGCCCAGGGCCATCGGCACTTGGCACCTCGCCGTCTCTCTGTAACTCCCGTCCATCGCACACCACCATTTATGCAAAACAGCACACACATTTCACTGCAGTTTCTCATTAGTGATGCTGCATCTCACACCACCCCACCATGCTGCTATTGCACACCTTCATACATTTCAGTGCCATTAGACTGTCACATATGGTCATGTATTTTACTTTTCCACTTACTCAGTGGTTTTCTATTCAGAAATGCTGGGGCATTGTGTTAGGCTCTTTGAATATCATTGTGCCTTTCTTTTCTCACATTACTGCATTATGTTCCCCTTCCACAGGATGCTTCAGGAGCACTTTGCATTTAACTTATTCACCTTCCCTTCCCTTCCCAACAGGCACACGGCTTGGATACTGATTGTGAGGTCACTGCTGCCGGAGTGCCTGATAGGCCAGCAGCAGGCACATGGGTGGGACATGTGCTTTTGAGGTCATTCCTGCTGCAGTAACTGATAGGCCAGCAGCAGGCACAGGGCTTGAATGCCGACTGTCAGGTCAGTGCTCCCGGAATAGCTCACAGGCCAGCGGCAGACACAGCGCTTGGATGTTGATTGTGAGGTCACTTCTCCCAGAGCCCCTGATAGGCCAGCAGCAGGCACGTAGCTTTGATGCGGATTGTGAAGTCACTGCAGCTTGAATGCCTGATAGGCCAGCAGCAGGCACTTGGCTTGCATGGTGATGGTGAGGTCACTACTGACCGAGTCCCTCATAGGCAAGGAGCAAGCACATGGCTTGGTTGTTGACTGTGACATCACTTCTTCCCGAGTACCTGATTGGCCAGTAGAAGGCACATGGCTTGGATCTGGATTCTGAGGTCACTGCTGCCTTAGCATGGTGCATCAGGGACACAGAGGGGACACGATGAGACATGGCACCAAGCAGGGCCCCCCAAGGGCCTGAAAACACAGCAAGGCCAACTCTCCATCCCTGGAAGTTGCTTTTATTCCACCAAAGGCTTTGAAAATGGACTTTCTGGGAACATCCATTTTCAGCCCTGCTCATGTTCACTTCCCACCTCAAGGAAGCAGATGAAGTGGTCCCAAGGGGCTTCACCTGGCTGAATCTTCCCTCTCTTTTGCCCAATCTGCTGCCAAAGAGAGGCCTCTGTGGGGATTTTTCTTATGCCTTTCTTTGGGGCTGACATTACCTCTGTCTCCTCCAAGAGCCTTTGCACCCAGTCTCCAATCAGCACATACTTGGACAGAGAATCGGAGACCTCTAACATGTGACAGCCCTGAAGGTGATATTAAAGCAGGTGTACACATGAAGAACAGAGACCCATTACGGACCTTGCAGGAAAATCTCACAAGCTCCCTGCTGTTGGACAGGGGGAATTTCTACAGCACACAGACCCTGGAAATCAGAGATTACCAATGCTGCAGGTCTGTATGCTGCTGGGAAAGGAGCGACCTCAAAGTAGATTCCCAGCCATGCGCTTGCTGCTGGCCTATCAGGGACTCAGAAAGACATGACCTTACACTCACCTTCACAGCCATGTGCTTCTTACTGGCCTATAAGTCTCTGAGACAGACGTTACCTCACCATAACTTCCCCAGCCATGCACCAAATGCTGACCTATCAGCTGTGCAGGGAGAAGTGATCTCAAAAGCACAGATCCCAGCTGTGGACCTCCTGCTGCCCTATCAACCGCTCAGGCAGAAATGACCTCACAATCACCTTTCCAGACACATCTCTGCTGCTATCCAATCAGTTCAGCACTCACAAGTGACCTCACAAGCAACAGAGAAGCCTTCTTCCTCCAGACGGCCTATCAGGTACTCAGGCAGAAGTGACCTCAGAATCAATAGCCGAGCCGTGTGCCTCCTGCTGGCCTGACAGCTACTTACAAAGAATTGATTTGACACTGCTGATTTTCTGGCATAGCTCTCATAGAAACTAGTGACCTCACTACCCACATCACGGCCACACAGCTATTGCCACCTGCAGCTCCCCCTGCCTTCTCCCAAGACTGAGCCAGCTCCTGAACAGCCTCCTTGATTCACCTTGTGGCTCCACAATGCTCATAGTGAGCAAAACACCCATTACGTACCAGTTGCTACCCCAAAAAAGGATTAGTTTCTGCTCAGGTATTACCTACACCTAGTCTATGACACTCAGGAATTGGAGAACAGCCTGTAAGTAATTCTTAGCAACATTTTCTAATGGGAGGATGGCATGGGAGCAGTGATCATGAAGCTGAAGACAGCAGGGCCTCCTGTCCCAGGCAGAGTCAGAAGCCTTCTCGCAACTCAGAAGTCTGGTTCCTTCCCCAATGCTGAACAAAACCAGCAAATCCTCCACACATCCAGGACAACAAGCATTCTCCTATTTCATGGTTTCACCTTCTGGAGCTCCTGCAGCAAAGCAACCCCATCGCCGGTGTGAGGGCACCCGCTGCATTTGAACACGCCTGCAGCCCCCACCAAACCCACTCGCACCCGCTCTCTCTCCCACTCACTTCTCTCCTTTCCTCACTCTCCTCTTCCCCACCGGCTCCCAAGGGACCCGCTGCGGTTCAGGGCACGGCCTCCCTCTCCCTGGCAGTCGCTGCAGAGGTGCAGGCCTGGCTGCAGAGGAAGCTGCCCTGCTGGCTGCCGGTGCGGGGAGCTGCCTTGCTCCTGACACCGCTGCCTGAGGGGGCTGTTTGCACCCTGCCCCGAGTGACCGGCCCTGTGGGGCCACGGGGCGCTGCCGCTGCGTGGTTCTGCCCTGCTCTTGGCGCTGCCCTGCTCTCCTGCTCCTCCGCTTTCCTCTCTGCCTTCCCTTTTGCTTTGCTCTTTCACGCCTTTTCCTCCTTCTCCCCCTCACTCCCTCTTTCTCTCCTCTCTCCCCTCTCCCCCAGGTCAGGCCCCACCCCTTCCTCCCCTCCCTGAGGGCCCTACATACTGGATTCTGATTGGCTGACAGAGCCGTCAGTCTGAGGGAGCCCCGCCCTCCTCCTCTTGCCAGCCAACAGGAGGGCCGCACTGGGGGTGTTGCCACGGCAATGCCAGGGCCACGTGACCCAGCAGTGACCCCTCCCCCGGGCGGGACTGCGCCATCTTAGTGGTGGCTGCGGTGTGAGAGGCTCCTTCAGCGCTGATGAGCTGCTGTTCCGGGCTGATGCACGTTGAAACACAGTTCGTGCACGGGGCAAGTCAGGACACGGAGGAAGAGGGGGCCGCAGCCCACCTGAAGGAGTCCTGGCGTTTCTGCAGCTCTGCCTGCCGCCTCCTTCCCGACGTGGCCTTTGCGCAGCCCAGGCTGGCGTTGTCTCCTCGAGGATTTGCAGCGTGTCCCAGCCGTGGGGTGGCCTGTGTGACGGGTGCAACCGTGGAAGAAATGCCCGCAGTTTGCACCACAGTTAAGAATAAAGAGTCGCTGTATCTGGGGAAGGTGTTAGCTGTGAATGACTTACTGCTACCATGCAGAGCAGTTGAAGTACTGTTAAAAGCTGCCATAATTTCTTTATAATATCTGACTCTGATCTTTAGAATTTCTGTTTTTCTCCTACAAAAGTGGATTTTTCACTGCATTCAGCAGGAGGGAAAAATGAACCTAAGTACAGAGTGTGATTGCAAATTCTCTAGCACTTGTTCTTAAATCTCTGTCAAAAGGGAACATTTGAACTATTATTTATTTATTTATTTTAGGTTTCAGGAACCTGGCTAAGTGTCAGTTTGACTCTGTCATTATGTGCATTCTATATTAAGATGCCCTACTGCTTATATTTATTTTTTCAAACCTTTTTTTCACACTTGCTTTTCTTTGCTCTTACAAGTGCAGCTCTGTATCGGTCCTGCAGAAGCAGTATTGCAAACCAGCGGATGACATGAGCATGATGGAAGATCTTGGGTTATTCAGCGATGCAGAAAAATCTAAATATTCATTTATCTTTCTCTTTTTGTGTAAGTAATATATTCACACAGCAAAATAATACTTCTAATGAAGCTGAAGTAACTTCTTCCACAGAGTACCACAGTCTGAGAAAGTTTTTTTTTTCCTCTCTAATTATAACTTACATATTGATAGGTATGACCATACTAGAGGTATCCTCTGAGCAGGGAGGACATATCTTCTTCCTCAGAAAATGTGAAATAGCAGTCACAAGTTGTATACATCTTATGCTGCATTCTCTGAACTGCCTTTTTGTGATTTTTTGAATGGACACTCTGTTTACAAACAGCTGTTTCAGGGCTTGTTTTTTCACTCTAGAGCTTACCCAAAATAATGGCTGTGGTTGAAATATGCAAGAAGACTGTGTGATGCCTTCCATCGCATAGGCACAACTAAGCTGTTAATCTGTTGTACTTTTAGTCCTCAGTTACTAAATCTTGTTGTTCCTCATGCACAAAGGAATGATGTTTGCTTGGGCAGGGTGGTTAGCCTACAGGCTAAAAAGGTGCTGTACAGCTTCCTGTGCTTGTCCCAGTGACTGAGGTTTGGATTCCCGTTTGCCTGTTTTTCCTTGACATCTCATCACCTCCCAGAGAATCTCCTGGGTCTTGTAGTTTAGTCGCCTGTTAGAGGGAAATGTGTCCTAGAATCGTTTTCGTGAATGGACTTAAACTCCCTTGTGAACTGCTCCCTTCATGGAGAGCCACTTCCAGAATTTCCTTTTCACAGATGTGAAGCCTCCTCAAATCCAGGCTGCATTTAGTGATGGCAACTCTTTGTGTATTTGTTCCTGTGCCAGCATTACCTGTGAGTGTAACTGGTTCTCTGTCCCTAGAGCAACTTCTACCAACCATGTTTCCTCTCTCTCTGTTTTGCTCCATTAAATTAAATTCTCTCTGCTGGGTGCTTCCTGTGGGTACTACTGCCCTGTTCTTTGAGAACTCTAGGATAAAAAGCAAAGACAGATTCATGTACTTCAGGAATCCCTGTGGATGTCCTGCTTTTTGCTTTGCTAATCTCTCTCTCTCTCTTTTTTTTTTTTTTAACATGTCCTGGTCCATGAGTCAACATGTTAACAGAGAGGCAAAGTAGGCCATGAACTAAATTTAAAAGTACTGTTTTTTTTCTTGTATTAAAATATGCATCCATTTTCTCATCTCTTTTTAGACTGACAGATACAGGCCTAAAATAGAATGGGCCTCTTGTGAAAACAAGTAGACCTTTATGGTTGTATTCCAGTGATCCTTCCTTGTTTTCTGCATCGTAGAACTTCATGCTAATCTTTTGTGTATATGCAGAGCCTTGATAAAGCTACTGTGTAGGCACCAAGTGTGCGCATGTCAGATTTTCTGCGTGTTTGTGGCTGATCCTTCTTGTTTCTTGTAATAAGGAAAACCTTGAGGCGTACACCCAAGGAGGGAAGAACCAGAAAGAAACTTAAAGAACTGATGATGAGATTGCTGACACTCAAGATGGCAGTGCAGGTTAGTTCTGGCTTTCAGTTTTCTTTACTGTGTTTTGGCCAAAAGTCTCCTCTGAAGCAACTGAAAGGAGCTGGACTACTGGCCATTTTTTATCTATTCACATTTCTGTATACCTTAGCGCTTACAAGCCATAGTCAGGGACTCCAGGGCCCTGCTAATAAGCTCCGGACAAAGAGTCAGGAAACAAAATTGGGCCTTTTCCCAAATGCTTATAACCGAGCACAAGAGAAAAGGCAAGAGATAGCTGTTGACAGGTGGGAATACAAGGAAATGCGCAGTCCTACTCTGAATGATGAGCACTGCTCTCACTGCAGCAGTAGCCTGACAGTTTTCATGGGTTTTGAGCAGCGCAGAGAGAATTTTCAGCAGGTAAGGTTGACTGCTAGATGCATATGAAAACCTTCTCCCAAGTGTGAAGGTGGCAGGTGAGAAGAGAACATGCTTCTGCATTTTTGTATTGAGGGGTTAGTCAGTGAGAGGTGCTGTCAGGGCCGGCTCGGAATTGAGCTGTTTTCTGGGCACTCATTGGGAAATACTGTAGGAATGAGTGTGATTCGTGAAAGGCCTTAGTCACTTTGTTTGCTGTGAGAGAACAAACTTGAAGGGTTTCAGGAGCATGCTCTTTGTGATGAAGGGAATAAGTTCAGAAGATGATCTTCAGAGCAACTTTCTGAATGGATGTGAGTGGGTCAAGGCTGTATTTCAGGACAGAAGAGGATGTTGCAGTAGTTGAGCTGATCATGCCTTGAGGAAGAGATGTAATTATGCAATACGTCGTGAAGGCAGTACCTCGCCTATGTTCCGCAGCCTGTGCAAGACTTTAACGAGGGGAATAAAAACCTATAAAAAGGCTCAAGCCAAAACTTGTATGCATCATAATTATCCTCCTGTATGCATCATAATTAATTGAAGCTCTCTCAGGAGCTCCCTTCTTGACCTGTCCTGCTGTTTTTGGTAACAGCAGTGAACATGAAGTTCAGGGGAAATCAGGGGGAACAGATTCACAAATACAGTTACTTTGCAAGGCTTTACAGTTACTTTGCAAGGCTCTGGCCTATCATATGCCAAAGTCAAGCTGCATATAAGTACCATGTACTTTTTTTTTTTTTTTAACTTCCCAACAAAGACAGAATTTTGCTCTCACAAGGAAGAACATGTAATGCAGTTTGAAATCAGATGCATGAGGAATACATATAATGGGCTGGAAGCTTCCTAGATCTCACAGTACCTTCTGGGGTAGACTTCACTTGATTTTTGATGTGACATAGTGTGACCTAATCTTGTTTTTGTTATTGCCTTTGAAATGCTTGCAGATGGAAACATGCAGTCTACAGCAGTGATTCCCCATCCTCTTCATCAGATGACGAGGAACATTTTACCCAGGAATCTACTGAAGAGGAGGAGCAGCTGCCTGACTGTGAAGTGTTCTCCTCCCTGCTCCTGTACAGACTCTAAACGGTGGCAATATTTAATCCGCTGGCATAATATGTAATTTGTTGGCACTGGTGGCTCTTAAGTGGGCTCTCTACCATTGGACTTTTGTAATTGACTCTTTAAGAGCAATTGGATTTCTTTGGAGAGGTTAGGCATAAACTAAATATTTTCATGTAAATTTCTACTGCCCCTCTGCTTTACAGTAGGCTATTCAGAAAGACAACCTCCATAACAGAAAATGTATAAATAGAGGCAGTGATGGTGTTTCTTTGCCTTCCTTTAACCTAGGACATGGGTTCTGTTGAATTTATCTTTAGGTAAACTGAGACAGCAATACATTTGTGTGCTTGA
Organism: Apteryx mantelli; assembly: GCF_036417845.1. NCBI lineage: Eukaryota > Metazoa > Chordata > Aves > Apterygiformes > Apterygidae > Apteryx > Apteryx mantelli. The sequence goes on from NC_089997.1 coordinate 7,407,448, forward strand.
AAAACTTCTGCCAATACTGAGCTTTTATAGTAGCAGTAAAAAGTCATTTCTTAAGAATTGTTAAAATGCAGCATATCTGTAGATTCAAAGTAGAGGGAATTCCTTGCCATAGTTAAAGGCTTAGTGTCTTGTGTGATAAAAGGAAAGTATACTCAAAAGGTGTCCTGGTTTAAAAAGGTGGTTTGGGGTGGGGTTTTTTTTGGTTTTGGGTGTTTTCTGTACAGGTCAGCTTGACTGATTTATAAGCAGGAAAGGTTTGTCTTTCGGAAGTCAATTGTAATTTGTTGCTTGAAAGACCAGCTGTTTTCTTTCATGGGCATAATATCTATAGTTTTGAAGATTTAAATCTAAAGAGCTAAATATGCTGTTGGTCTGCAAAATTCAGCTCACAGTAGGATGAAATATAACTATATTCTTTGCTTTCAGTAATGTTAGAAGTACTGCAAGTAATAAAGCATAAAACCTTCCAATGTTTTGCTGCTTTATTCACTTTGTAATTCTTTTCTAAACAACAATAGGCTAGCTTTTCTAGTTGGTATATAAGTATTAGCTGGAATTGCAGAATAACTTTTTCTTCCTCTCAGCTTTAGACTCCTGCCTGAGTTTCTCCTCAGGTATTGCTGACCAATTCTGGGTGACAAAATCCAATTACTTACAACTTTTTAAAGAGGAATGAAAGGCTTTACTATCAAGTCTTACCTAGATCTAGAGATAGATTGGATCCATGGATGAGGATTGACCAGTGGACTGAGTTTAGTGAACTGTTAAAGATATGAAATGGAAATGGGAGGAGGCAGATGGGCTGCGGGGAAGCAGCAAAAGTTTGGGGAGAAGCTGCAAAGCTTTAGATAGTGGGACAGCATTAGTCATGCCATTTCATGATATAATTTGAAGGAATTGCAAGCATGGCTTCAGGTAGAGTCTCAAAGATGTCATTGTTTGAGGTAGTGCTTCTTGGTATGAATGTCTTTGAACTCTTTGAGGAGGCCTATATTAACAATTCTATCCTAAAAGCATTTCTGTCTCATCCTCTTTGGAAAAATGAGGTGGAAGCTTAGCACCCTGGCTACTGGACTATTCCATCAGAGAGTGACATGACTTCTCCGATCCTGAGGAAATGGAGGACTCTTTCCAGGGCCAGCACCGACCCCTGACATGGGGGCTTAGCCCTGAACTACTGGAGCCTTCTGTCGGAAAAGGGACCTGCCTTGATGCCAGAAATTGTTGATGTACTGGAATTTCAGTAGTTACTTTAGGAGGAATTTATCAACATTCTGTATGTTACACGCTTTGAAAGTGTTTGGTGATAAACACATCTAGTTAAGTTTTGTATTTCCATATTCAGGAAGACACCACCAGCTGGAGAGTAACCTGTTTCATCTTTTAAACACCTTCCTTTAAGGCCAACTCTCAGAAGTCTAGAAAGTGAAGGCTGTACTCCTCCTGAAGTCTGCTGATGGAAGTCGGTGTAGTTGTCTTCTCAGTGTTACTGAAACACAAGATGGAATTTAGCTGCCAAATTTATAAGCTTTGGCCTTTATGAAGAAAGAGCTGACATTGTAGTTAAGGTGTTGAAATGCTCAGCTGATTTCTATTATGAACACTGTAACAACTATATTGTGCAATGTCAGACTGTGGGAAGGTATGTTTTTAGTGAACACATCTTGTATGCCTTTTCCATGTCAAACCTTGCATACAGTTGACTCGGGATATAAAAACCTAATTTGAAGTCACTGGAATTATTCTCCTAGGCAAAGTTATACATCTGTCTAATAAGCCTGTGTGTGCAGGAAGCGTGGGAAGGCTGGCTCAAAGTGAGTGTCTTGACTCAGCAAACGTAAATGTCTTCAGTAGTGTGTTCTGCATAAGCAAATTTTAAGAGATTCAGGTAGGGTGCCGTCATGATATCAGTATCCAGTTACTTGGGAAAGCACACCATTTAGGTGCTTCGAGGGCACATAAATGAAAATGAAACTGGAAAAGGAAAAGGAAATGAAACTCAAAAATATACATATCCATCCATCTGAAGTTGCAAGCAAAAAACCTGGTGCCTATCCTGGGCAGTTCTGTAATAATGTTGTAAGCGTAGCTTCCAGTGAGACTCCAAAAGCCTCCCACCATACATGGACATGTGGAATATAAATGATAGCTAGTGCTGTCCTCTGGGCTTCCCGTGTGCTGGTGAAAAGGAATTTTGAATGAGAATATTGACCCATGTAGACTAGGCTGCTATGTAGCTAATAACTATGTATCTATGCAAACTAACACATATAAACACATGCAAACAGGATGTAAACTGAAAACTGTATCAACCACACAGTACATAGAGAAAAAGTGTCAGAACACACCTGCCAAGACAAAACAATTACTTAATAATAGGGTATAATTTCTACTTCGATTACATTACAGACCTAGCTACACAGACAGAAATGGACCTTAACCGCTGCGTGACTTCAGAGCTACTGAGATGTAAGGTCACTCCTAAGGAGCCTCACAGCTCGATTCATATGGGGGAGCGCTTGAGAAAAGAAGCCGAGCCCTTCAGCAAGGTGGATGAGCCTGGGTGCACTGCTGCACCCCCGGGACTGCCCAGTTTTCAGGTCAGGATGGGCTTGTGCCCAAGTCAGTCTGGAGCACAAGGCAGGAAAGGTGAGGGCAGGCACTGTCCTGTTCGCCTGGTCATGAATCATAATTTCAAAGGTCATTTTGTAAGAGGTGAGCAGCCTTCAAGCTGTCTGAAGAGCTCCCCAGCTCACAGGCTGCTGCCTCATTTCCAGAGGCTCCTTCAGACCAGGTTTCTTGGTCAGGAACATCACAAGCCGTTGCCTGTACGTGGTGCCTCAAGCACATTAGCACATGCTATTGGTACAGGTGGGCACTGACTAGACATTATTGGTAGATGACCAGAGAGGCAACTATCACATAATCCAAATGGTTGAGGGCTCATCTGTCACATAAAAGGAAGATCTCCATGTAACATGTCTGTCCATACTGTCACAGCTCTCAAATGCTTCTACTGAAGGTCCAGATGCTGTAATACAGGGGTGTGAAACAACAGAATGGATTTCCTGCCTAAAAGTAAAAAGGAACAAAGCAGCACTGAGTCTATTTATGCTTTTTCTCCTTAAGAAAAAGACACACATTTGCAGATAGAAGTGTTCTGAGAGTTGAAATGCTTTTAGTGCCTACAATGCGGCATTGCAGGCTGTGGCATTGTCTATGCTTGGTAAATATACTCAACTAAAGGAAATGTTTATATTAACTGACAAGTGTGTTATAATATTTCCTCCTCAGTACGACAGGAGAAAAAAAAACAGATTTGTTTGCACAAAAAATCCTTTGTTGCATTACACCATTATAAAAATAAAAGAAGCTAGAAAAGGTGCATGACATGCCATCAGGCTGATGGAGCTTTGGGAACTCTACTGGGAGCTACAGAGTCTTAAGAGGTAAGGAAATGACGGTCTGAATCCCACTGAGGTCAGTAGGAGTTCTGGCCATGGAGAGAGGTTTATGAGCAGCGTTTTCCAGCTCCCTGAGCTGCCAGCAACATTCTGATTGTTTAATTTGGAATGGAAAATATCATAGAATATGGCCATGCACAACATCCTTGCTCTATTTCATTCAATCTAAAAGAAATGTGGATTTATAGACAGAAACAACAGGAAGCACATCAAAACCAGGCCACCTCCTTAATCATGAATTCCACCTACCTCACTTGAGTCAATTAATCCTATGATATTAAAGCAGTGAAGAGAGACCTGTGTGCATCTTTCTTCAGGGGATGTGGTGCTAAAAACCAGAGCTGACAGGTCCAGTGTATGAACTGGAAGCTTTTCACCCCTGAGCAAGTCTGAGTACATCTGGCTCCAGCCACTTGGCAACAGGCTGAAAAGCCTTTTTTCTGATTGTTTTAAGATGTTTGCAGTACCTGGGCACTCCGTTGATCATAACGCTCTCTCCAGCATTGGTAGTCTGCCATTTCCACCCTTTCCTTATTTTCCTTCTCTTTGGTCAATGCTGTCAGGATATTTCGTCTGTGCCACTGCACTCGCCCTGCTGCCTGCACTCTTGCTAATGCAACCCAGGATAAGGGTGGCCGTCTTTGCTACAAGAGCACCCTGTTGATTTCTTGTCAACTCGATGTCCGCCAAGACCCCCAGGCCCTTTTCCGCAAAGCTGATTTCCAGGCAGTCAGCCCCAGCTTGTCCTGCTACATGGGGTTATCTCTTCCCAGGGACAGGACTTGATTGAACTCCCTGTCAGCCTGTATTACCAGCCTGTCACTGCCCCTCTGCTTGGCAGCCCTGACCCTGCTGCATGTCAACCACTCACCCCAATTTGGTATCATCCATGAACTGGCTGAGAGTGCGCTCCATCCCATCATCTAAATCATTCATAAAGACAAACAGCATTGGCTGTGTATCGACCCCTGAAGAACATCACTGGTACCCTTTGCACCACTGTTCTCCATTCTTTCAGCCAGGTGGCCTCCAGCTAATTTCCCACACCCTCCATTGCTTACTCCTCCATCCCGCATCTCGCCAGTTTGGCTACAAAGATGTTATGGAAAGGCATGTCAAAGGCCTTCCTAAATCCAAGGTATACAGCATGCACTGCACTCCCCTTGTCCCCACAGCGAGTCATCCCATCACAGGAAGCAATCAGGTTGGTCAGGCACAATTTGCCTTTGATGACTTCACACTGGCTGTTCCCAATTCCTCCATGTGATTGGAACCAGCTTCCAGGAAGATTTTCTTTCCAGGCTCTGAGGTGACCGCTGACCAGCCCACCACTCCTCAGATCCTCTTTTCTCTCCTTGTTGAAGATGGATGCAATGTTCGGTGGGGAGGGCGGGGGGCTGGGCAGCAGCTATGGGCTGTGCCAGTTCCTGCTGCACCGCTGGTCCCTGCAGTGTGGGGAGAGGGGCAGGGGACAAGGCAGCACAGGGGTGGCAGCAGTTCAGCAGGGGCAGGGGGCAGTAGGGGCTGCAATGAGGGGTCGTGGCTGGTGGTTCTGCAGCACAGCCGCTGTTGTGTTCACCTCACATGCAAAAGTCCCGCACTGACCCCAGGCAGAAACAGGCCATTTCCCTGGAGCCTGTGCCACCCTCCCAGCAGGACGGGGACATACGAGGAGGGTCCTCTGCCTGTCCTGGTGCTCAGGGAAGCTCCCCGAGGCTGGCGCAGCTTTGCTTGAGGGACCTCTTGGTCCTTGGCCTCTGCTTTGGCATGGCTGGCACAGGGACAAGAGCTCGTCAGGCAGGGCTGGGAGAGCTCTCCTGGGATTTTCTCTTTTGCAGTGGAGCAGTGAGGAGCATTGTGGCTCCCATCTGTGTCCCACCCCTGTGCCCACTCAACCTTCCTGCCTCACATACAGCCCATGGCCCAACTGTGCAGGCACCGCATAAGACAGGGTGCATTCTGGGTTGGGGAAATGTCCCCCCAGCATGGTCCCCATGATGGGGCCCTCGGTGCCCCATCCCTACACAGCCCTCCTGCTTTGGCAGCCTCCTCCAGCACCCAGCGCCTGCCCAGCCCAGCCGTGTCCCAGGCAGGGGTGAGCACAGTGCCATCCTCCAGGGTCTGCTGGGGTCTGGGCCGGGAGAGAGGTCAGGCAGGGCTGGCTGTTCCCCTCGATACAGGCACTGAGCCCAGCAGGACAGAGCTGTCCAGGCAGCAAAATGCACCCATAAACCTGGGGTGCGTAGCCAGTGCTGGAAACAGCCAAAGTGAGAAGCTGGTCCGTGATGAATGTCCTGGGGCACCTTCCCAGCTGGTTCACACAACCAAGGGCACAGACTGGTCTCCTCTCTTCTGTGCCTGGCATGTCTTGGTTCCCCTCCACGAGACCTGGCTCTGCACCACAAACCCACTGCTGTGTGTCCTCACCCTGCCTCTTCACACAGCTTAGCTAATACTGGCATTTTCCTCTCCTGGGCCCTCTCCAGACCAGAACAGCCCCTCCCTGGCTCTCCCCACCTCCCCCGTCCTCTCCCCAGCCCACCCACCAGAGCAGTCCCAGCTGGGGTCGCCCCGCAGCAGTGGCCACCACAGGGTGCTGCAGAACTCTGGGCATTCACAGCACAACCCAAGCCCCACTGTGGGCACAGCAGCTCTGGGGTGCAGGGATGTGTGTCAGCTGTCCCATCAGCCTCCAAGCTGGAACTGGCCCCTGTGGCACCAGGACACAGAGGACAGTGACACTCTGTGTCCCTTGGTCTTGTGTCCAGGAGATTCCCTACTCCCAGACTGCCTGCAGCCCCCCGTGCCACTTGTCTCTCCAGGACAGCACAAGAGTCCCCACGCTGGGGCTCCTCAGGCAGCTCCTGCTGCCCCAGGAACACAGCAGCCTGCTCTTAGTTGACATGCAGAGAAACAGATTTATGTTTCTATTTTCTTCCTGCTTGCAATCACACAATTGCTCCTTTCCTCTTCTCCAGGGACATCCCTGCTCCCCAGAGAGCCCTTCCCCATGGTGAGTGCATCAGTGCTGGCCTGCTGGCCATTCCTGGACCCTCCGCTGTGCTTCCCAGGGGGCCCTGAACTGGTGGTGCTGCTCTGCGGAGCGAGCAGGCTGTGGGGCCCCGGGGCCCTGAGGTGACTCCCCACTGGCCATAGTGGTTGGGGTGGGGAGCAGACCCAGCTGGATGCACATCATTGCCCCGAGCAAGGGGGTTGTGGCTGTGGACGATGCTCTGAGCAATCACAGGGCATTTCAAATGGCTCAGGCTCTGTTCAGGTGTGTCGCCAGATCCAGACCACGGTTTTCCATTGAAGTGACATGAATCACTCTCCAGGCTCCCTTCCCTGTGCCTGCAGGGTCCACACTGCAGGCATCTGTCACCAGCCCTGTCATACATGAGATGGTCCCAGGCAGATACTGCTTGACCATTCACCATCTCCAGGAGTACTGGGCACCCACAAGTGAGAGCTGAATCCAGCCCTCATTCCCTAACACATCACCCCATGAACTCATTGCCTTGAGCCCATAGAGAACTCTGGAAAAGGCCCTTTCAGTGTGAAAGTCCTTGAGTGCAATCTTGGCTCCAGCTTCAGAAGGAAAAACCAACTTTCAAGCACAGCATTGAGGAAATCTCCTTTTATTAGAGAGATGCCAGCTCTGACACAGTGATAGAAACATTTACAGAAGGCGTGTGGGTCAGAAAGACAGGGTTAACACCTCTGGAGAAGTGGGATGAAATCAAATGCTTCTGACAAGCATTATTATGACAGAGAGAATGTCCAAAGCACAGGAGTTATCTGTGATAAATTAAAAATTGCTTGTGAAGAGGGATGGGCAGCTCATTGCTGTTGAACTTTTACCAAATGAATCAGTTCCTTCAGTGCATCCTTGAGCTCCTTGTTCCTCATGCTGTAGATGAGGGGGTTCACTGCTGGAGGCACCACCGAGTACAGAACTGCCACCACCAGATCCAGAGCTGGGGAGGAGATGGAGGGGGGCTTCAAGTAGGCAAACACTATAGTGCTTACAAGCAAGGAGATGACAGTCAGGTGAGGGAGACACATGGAAAAGGCTTTGTGCCTGCCCTGCTCAGAGGGGATCCTCAGCACAATTGTGAAGATCTGCACATAGGACAGCACAATGAAAATGAAACACCCAAAAGCTAAACAAATACTAACCAAAAAACCCCCAGCTACCCTGAGGTAGGAGTCTGAGCAGGAGAGCCTGAGGATCTGGGGAATTTCACAGAAGAACTGCTCCACGACATTGCCTTGGCAGAGTGGTATTGAAAATGTGTTTCCAGTATGCAGAACAGCATTGAGAAAACCAGTGCCCCAGGCAGCTGCTGCCATTTTGACACAAGCTCCGCCACCCATGAGTGTGCCATAGTGCAAGGGTCTGCAGATAGCAACAAAGCGGTCATACGCCATGATGGTAAGAAGGAAATATTCTGCTGAAATTAAGAAGAGAAACAGAAAGACCTGGGCAGCACATCCTGAGTAGGAAATGGCCCTGGTGTTCCAGAGGGAATTGGCCATGGATTTGGGGACAGTGGTGGAGATGGTGCCAAGGTCGAGGAGGGAGAGGTTGAGGAGGAAGAAGTACATGGGGGTGTGGAGGCGGTGGTTGCAGGCTACAGCTGTGATGATGAGGCTGTTGGCCAGGAGGGCAGCCAGGTAGATGCCCAGGAAGAGGGAGAAGTGCAAGAGCTGAAGCTGTCGCATGTCTGCGAATGCCAGGAGGAGGAACTCATTGAGGGAGCTGCTGTTGAACATTTGCTTCCTCTGGGCTGTGAGGACTGTCCAAGGAGGAAAAGACATTTATGAGTTAGGACTTACTTTGAACAAACCCCACAGCAGCATTTCTCCTAGCAACTCCCCACATTTCCTTTCTCCTAACTGGGAGGACCTTCCTGCAGCTCCTTTACTTGTACTCTAGTTTGTGCTTTCTGAGTCTGCCATGAGGAGCAGCGTCCTCTGTTCATGGGCTCCAGAGGAGTCAGCACTGCTTGCTACACAGACACTCAGAATCAAATCTCCAAAACAGGATGGTCAGTCATTGTGCAATGACAAAATGCCCTTGCAATGGTGTCAGCTGGATTAGGTGAGACTCCTGAACCACTGTTTTGCTGAGTTGTAATCCCGTTGGCTCCAGACCCACATGACCACCCAGCAGATACATAGTTCATTGCAATCGATACAGCTTAACCTCATAGGATGTGACAATTACTGCAGGAATGCTTGGTATTGACTATTTACAAATGTCTTACCTATGCACAATCATCTGATCACTTTTTCAGCATGGACACTTTGGGACACTCCAGCCAGGATGGTTATGAACACCTTTAAGCATACAAATTGGACTAGACACAGCAGGATTTGTCACTGGGGAATTTCTGGAACCTTCAGAAATTGCCACCTGGAGGGGTGCCATAACTATCAGTCAAATACCTAATTGCCTAGGTCCAGTCAATCACCTAGTTTCAAGTTGCTCCATTGTCTCATGACGACCTATTTTCTCATCTGTGCAGATGACTGGCCAGGTAATTCTCGGACTATGCAAGGAGCTAATGACCTAAGTGCTCTGGGTGTGCGCACAGGCGTAGCCCTGACACCCAGCCAAACCATAATCATGACTAAAGAACAAAACTGAGTTTTCATGTTTGAAACTCATGTGTAACTCATGTACCACACTGGGTACATGGAGAGAGCAAACAGCAACATGAGACTTGGCCCATTCCCCAACCCTACAGAATGCATTCCCCAAAGACTCACAGGCTAGAAGGGAGCTTGGACCCCTTGCTCCCATGCAAACACCTCCAGATGGGCACTCAGGAAAGCCTTCATCTTACTCAGCTGTGCACACCACCCTACAGATGAGGTTTTGCTCTCAGCCACTCTGTCAGGCAGTGGTAAAATGGGCACATGCAGGAGAGACCCACATCTGCTCTGCTGGAGGTTGGACTGCAGAGGTGTCTCATGCCCTGGATCCTGTGGCCTTGAGGGCAGAGGCTCTGCTAGCTGGGAGACGAGACACAGGGGTTTGCTCAGAGGAAGGCATCTGCATTGCAGAAACCGTCAAGGAATTGCCCAAATCCACCACCCTCCCATAGCCTTTTTTGTTAGAAGTTTCCTCTCTTTCATGCATCATACCACTGTTGCCTGGGACTGTGCCAGGGGCAAATATCTCCATGTTTGCAGGTGCTAAGGAGCAGGTAAGACCAACCCTGAGGAGGCTAATAAACATTTTGTTAGTGCTGCGTGTAGGCTGAGGGATGGCTGAAGGGATTTGCTGAGGTTCCTTGCAGACATTTTGATCTCTCAGTGTAACTGTTTAGGAGTCTCAGTTACTTGTCTAAAGTAAACAATTCTGTTTCCATTCCAATGCTGTCAAAGGATGGGTAGATTAGGCACAGACTCAGGAAGGAAAGCTCTGCTCTTTGCAAGTACGACCGGCCTACACCTTCCTCTTGAAAAGTCCCCTTCAGAAAATGTCCTGGGAGTGAGCTAGAGCTGCAAGCAGCCCTGCCCCATGCAGCACCCTCTCAACAGCAGAATGAACCTGCCCTGCCAGGGGTCACTCCTTCCACCCGGAGATTCTCCCCACCGCACCGTGGGGAGTTCCCCAGGCAGGCTGAGTGCTGACCCTCACAGGCAACAGAGTCACTGCCCCAGGCACACAGCACCCTGTGGTGTAGGGACGCTGCTCTGAATTACAGCCCATGCAGACCTGGGTGCACTCCCTGGCTTCACACCCCTCCACCATCCGTGGGAGAAGGTAGCCGTGATGCCCTGTCCCTCTGATGGTGTGGCTGGAAATCCCTGCTCTAAGCACTACCTGCTCCAAACAGGAGAAGCTGGGAGAGCCGTCCTGACAGACCCTATCAGCTGTGGAAGGTGCCAGCTTCAGAAGAACTCTCCAGGAACTGCAGCAGCATTGCCCTGCAGCCAGAGACTTACTGTGTGAAGGGCTGTGAAGATTTCTCCCTGCAGTGAGCTCTCAGCTGTCCTCCCATTCCTGACTGTCTTTAACTTCTGAGTCGCTCATCTCATCCTGGTGCCTGCAGGCAGTGCCCTGAGTCTTGCTGCTCCTTTAAGAGGAGCTGCTCCTGGACAGAGCTGTCTCTCTTCAGCACCTGCCAGGTTGCCATGGGCTCCTGCAGTCCCAGGAGCCAGGCCCAGCTCAGGAGCAGAGGCCCAGCTGACAACATGATTTTCTCTGTCCCCTGTGCAGCCTCGAGATGTTCCCAGGTCCCCAGGGCTGACAGTTCCTGAAAGACTGCAGGGTCACCCCTGGGAAATAACCACTGAAGTAGTCAAAAATGATCACTGATGGTCCCTCTCTAAACAGTGGAGAGAGACTGAGCTTTGGGGACTCTTCAAGGAAGAACAGATAGAGACGAATTAGGGCAGACTTCTCTGAGCAAAGGTTTCTCATAACCTCCCCCAAACACACACACTACCTCTACCCATCTCAGCAGCACCATCACTGAGCTCCATGGCTTGAGCTCTGCTTTGTGCTGGCTGAGTTTGCTGTGAGGAGCAGGGGCCTCTGCCCATGGGCTCCAGAGGAGTCTGCCCTGACCGGCAGCACTGAGTACATGGGAAAAGGGGTGACTAAACTGTTATACTCCCAGTTCCGGTCAGATTTCATCCACACATAATGTTGAAGGCATTTTCAGCATCCTCACTCCCACTTCTAAATAATGTGGGTGCATTAAAAGTTTTAAGGCTTCTTTTGTTTCCTTTAGCTGACCCTGTCACACCTGAGGAGGATTCCTGGAGGTAGAAATCCTCAGCATTGCTGCTGCACTCAGAGTGAGCAGCTGTGATTCTGGAGAGGCAAAAGGATTCACTCTGGCTTGAGTGCAGAGGGAGCAGAGCTGGCCTGTCCATCTGCCTTCTTCCCAGCTGCCCTGTGCTCCCACCTCAGAGGTGGAGAGTTGCACTCATGTTACCCAAAAAAGAAACGACACCGCGGAGAGCAGAGGAATGCACTTGCAAAGTGCCCATCAGCACTCTGTCTGAGGGGACGTGAGGCACGTGTCAGTCCTCCCCTTCTAGCCAGCAACACATTGGTCTCCTTCCAGCTGCCCACATCCAGCCTCCCAGCAGCATGTCCCAGCATGGCCTCAGTATCTACGTGGCTTCTGCCTGGGGCTCCTAGATAACACGCAGCTGCAATGGGAGAGCTGTGTCCTTGTGGAGGGCAGCTTGCAGCCCAGCCAGACACCCCAGGGAAATGGTGGAATGTCCTAAGGGTGGGGTGTCCTGACGAGAGAGTTGGCTCATTCCCAGACCCCCACACTGCATTGCCCAAAGCCCCACAGGTTAGAGGGGGACTTGGGCACCTCACTGTCAGGGACACATCTGCAGGGCAGGACCCCCATGGTCTCAGTGTCTGAACTGCATCAGAAACCCCCCTGCCCAGAGAGTCCAAGGGGAAGCACAAGGGCAGCATGGGCAGATGGGAAACATGGAGCAATACCATGATATTTGTGGTGAGGGAGGCAGGGCCAGGGAGGGACAGAGGGACACACAGGAGTGTCTCCTCTCCTGCATGTCTGGCTGCCGAGCAAACGACTCATGCCCTGGACCCCACAGCCTTGAGAGCAGAGGGCTGTGCTGGCTGGGGGAGGAGAGGAGGCCTTGGAGTTGACAGTTTGCTCTCACACTTTGAGCATGACTCTGGTGCCTGCAGCCATCCCTGTGGGGACTTGTTTCTCTGTCCCCACGTCTCTCCCCTCTCAGTGCTCACACACCCCATCCCACCTGCTGTGAGCTCAGCTCTGCGCTGCAGAAACCTCCCCGGGGGGCAGGACACTGCCCAGGGCACCTCCGTGGCTGCAGGTTTTACGGAGCAGGTGAGACAAACCTTGCTGAGGCTGGAAAGGTGATGCTGGTTCTGTCCTTAGACGGAGGGGTGGATGAAGGCATTTGCTGAGTCCCTCCCAGAACTGCTCCTCTCTCAGTGTCACTGTTTTGGAGCCTCCATCCCCTGTCTAGACCTGACAGATCCAATCCCATTTCACCGCACCCAAAGGGAATCAGACTGAAAGCACGGACTCATGACACCTCCCCTTTCATGTATCCCCTGCCTTGACCTTCCATTTGGAAAGTGTCCTCCAGAAATGTCCTGGGAGTGAGCTGGAGGTGTGGGCAGCCCTGACCCATGCAGCAACCTCTCAAAGGCAAAATGGACCTGTCCCACCAGGGATCACTCCTCCCACCCAGAGCTTCTCCCCACAGCACTGCATGGAGATCCATGGGCAGGCTCAATGCTGACCCTCGCAGGCAGTAAAGTCAATGCCTGGGACACAGAGCACACTCGGGCACAGGGCACTGCTCTGAATTACAGCCCTGGGCAGTCCTGTGTGCACACCCAGACTTCGCCCCCCTGCAGCGTCCCTGGGAGAAGGTAGCAGGATGCCCTGTCCCTGTGACGGTGTGGCAGAGAATCCCTGCTCTGAAGCATATCCCCCTCCTCTGCAAAGGAGAAGCCGGGAGAGACTTCCTTAAAAATCCAGTCGTGTCCCTGGATGGGTTTCAAGACCCCTCCAGGAACCTCAGTAGCATTGCCCTGCAGCCAGAGACTTACTGTGTCAAAGGCTGTGAAGATTTCTCCCACAAGCAGCTCTCCTCTCTCCTCCCACTCCACACTGCCTTGCACTTCTTGCTGTCTTCTCTCATCTTCTGGCAGCAGCAGCAGGCAGTGCCTGGAGCCCTGCTGCTCTTTGCAGAGGAGCTGCTCCCGCACACAGCTGTCTCTGGGCAGTGCTGCCTGGTTGCCATAAGCTCCCTCCATCCCCAGAGCCTGGCCCTGCTCAGCAGCAGAGGCCCAGATGAAGGCATGAATTTCTCTGTCCCTTGTGTTCCCGCCTCCTGGGAAATGTTCACTCCAAAAAACTAAAATAGTCAGTTATTTTCCTTTGCTAAAGAGTGGAGACAGACTGATTTCAGCATTGCAATTTATCTTATCAGAGAAAGGTTATCTACAAAAAGTGGAAATATCCCACTCAGGAAGCCCCTAGTCCCACCTGTTAGCTAGGCAGGACACCTAGATGGGCAGAAGAATAGAGTTCCTTTTCCCAGTGTTCAGGTAGTGATTCATATGAGTCAGTTTGGGCTTATCAGGCTGGTTTAGAAGGCCCTGGGCTGGCATACGATTCAGATCCTTCTCTTGAGCTCCAGAAAAAAACACACAGGAGGTGGGAGTCCCCTTGCCCAGGCAGAAGTGAGCACAGCATGGATGTCTGCATGAAAGATCTTGGTCTATGCTCCCATTTTAATCACTGGAGATGGAGGATGCAATCAGCTGCTCACACACAAACACCTGATGACTCTGGAAGAGACAGAGGTGGTCCAAGGCATGTGCCAGTGTCTACTTGCTCTGATGGAGCAAGTGTGACACCTACATCCTTCTAGAGCATGAGGTTGGGGTCAGGCGGGGAATTGCCTTGGCTACCTGCAATGCTACTAGATGCCCACTGCTGCCAGAGCTCCACTCACTAGGAAGCCGAGACACATGCAGATCCCAACATTGCAAAAAGTCGATGTCATCGAGTGCAGGCAGTTGATTCAGTGACACAGAAATAGGCCTGCAGGGCCATGTCAGATGCCTGGGGTGTCCAGCACAACCACGTGTCTCTAGCAGATACACCATGGGGCCTATAGGAAAACCATGGCCCTTTGGAGTGGTTGCTGGGCAAGTACCCCAGGGCAATTCAGGTTTCCTACCAGTGTCCAGAGAACTGGATCCCACCACTGCCTTTAGGCCAAGTCCCTCCAATCTACAGCCAAGTGTGCTTCATAAATGGGAGAGGCACATCACACCAAGGTCTCTGCTCTAGTCTCTGCACCCTTAAAACCTTCTAGCTTTCCTCTCCCTGAACCTCTTCTCAACCCTCCAAGATGATATGAACAGGGAATGGGCTGATGATGACCTCAGGGTGCCTGGATCACAGGCTGTCCACGCCCAGGGACTTCTTCAGTGGCAAATTTTCCCGCCTGGAGATTGGTTCACCTCTGTCACAGGCCACAAGCTGATACAAATCAGCTCAGGCAGCCAAGCCCTCTCCTGCCATTTCTCCACAGCCCAGCTCTGTTTCTGCCTGGCCTTGGGCACTGCAGGCTTTGCTCTCTCAGTGGGAACCTCCTTGCACCATTACATTGCCACCTGCTGTCTAGGCCAGTATGTCTCTGCTCTGAAGTGGGGCCATTGCACACAGTGTCCTTGGCTCACAGTAACATGTTTCACCATGAACAATCTGTTCTCTGTGCCACAGCTGAGGCTCTGCAACCCAAATACACACAAGTGCATGCAGCCTGGGGCACAGAGAGGAGCAGATGGAGCTGCACAAGCTGTCACAGGACTGAAACATGGTTGGAATAACTGAGAAGCGGTGGGACTGCTAGCATGACTGGAGGGCTGTGATGGCAGGGTACAAGCTCTGCAGGCAAGACCATTAGGGAAGATGAGCAGGGGTGGATGCGCGTTGTGTGAAGGGACAGCTCAGATGTATGGAGCTCTTGCATGGGATGGACACGGGTTTGGGTAAGAGCTTGTGTGTGAGCATCAGAGTAAAGATGACGTTGTGATGGGAGTTATAAAGCACCCGATGGGGGTGAGGAGGTGGATGCAGTCTCCTTTAAGCAACCTGAGCAAGTCAGTGGGTCACAGGGCCTGGTTCTTATAGGGGGACTTTAATCTCACTGACATTCACTGGAAGGACAAACAGGAGGGTGCAAGCAGTCCAGGAGATTTCTGGAGGCTGTCAGGGACAGCTTCCAAGCACAGCTCCCTGATGGGCCAGGAAGGATAATGCTCACCTGGATCTGGTACTCGCACATAAGGAAGCACAGATCAGGGATGTGATAATCTGTGGAAACCCTGGCTGCAGTGACTATGGAACAGTGGAGTCCCAGATCATGAGGGCAGTGAGGAAGGACAATAGTAGTGGACAGACTCCAGCCATCAAAGGAGGAAACTTTGTCCTCTCCAGGGGACTGGTGGGGGATCCCAATGGAGGCAGCTCTGAGGGGAAATGGAGCTTAGGAAAGCCAGCAGGTCTTTAAGGACAGCAGCCACCAAGCACAAGGATGGTCCATAGCGATACCCATTAAAACTAGGAGACATCCTGGGAGATCAGCTTGGTTAAACAGGATACTCTTGTCCACCAAAGTAGGGATGGTGAAACCAAAGCTCCCCGAGGGTCAACACTTGCAGGGGATGTCAACGGCATGAAGAAGAGCTGCTACCACTCCACTAACACAGAAAGAATAAGCAAAGAACACCTGGTCTCACTGCTGAATGGGGCAGGGGCTCTAGTAATAGCAGATGCAGATGGGTCTGAGAAGCTCAGTGCCTTCTTGGCTTCAGTCTTTACCAGCAAGGTCTCCTGAGCTGTTGTGCCTCGAGTCAGGACTCCAGAAGAGAAAAACAGCCAGCAGGGGATGAGGGTTGAGTGAGGGATTGCTTGTAAGTACTCAGCCCATGCAAGTCTCTGGGATGCAATGGGCTGCATCCAAGGACACTGAGAGGGCTGGCCAACTTCATAACAAGGCCAGTCTCTATCACCTTTTGAAAGGTTGTGTAGATCAGGGGAGGTCCCAAAGACCAGAAAAAAGGATTGTGTTGTGCCCATCTTCAAGAAAGGCCACAAGGACAACCTGGGGAGCTGCAGGCCCTTCAGCCTCACTTTGGTGAGGAGTGTGTTATGCAGCAAATGCTCTCAGATCATATTTCTGGGCACATGAAGAATGTGCCTGGGAACAGTCAGCATGGATTCACTGAAGGTAAATCATTCCTACACAACCTGATTGCCTTCTGTGATAAAAGACCTGTGGTTGTGGAGGAGCAGAAAGTACTGGATGTTTTTTTATGATGCTTTTAGGAAGGTGTTGGACACTGTCTCCATGAATATTCTTGAATACAAGAAGGCATCATGTTATGGTGGGTAGACACTCAGGTGGATAAAAAGCTGTTTGGATGATGGAGCTCAGAGGGTTTTTTGAATGGGTCATGCTTTACCAGGAAGGCAGGTAAAGGTGGAGCATGCAGTTGTCTATACTCGGACCTATCTTGTCTGACAGGTTCACCAGTGACCTGGAGGATGCAACTCTCATCACGTTTGTAGATGACACCTCATCAGGAGGAAGAGTCATATGTTTAAGGGCTGCCATTCAGAGGGACCTCAGCAGACGGGAGGAACAATCTGTCAGGAACTTTGTGAAATTCAGCAAGGACAAATGCAGGTCCTGCAAGTGGGGTAGACCAACACCCTGCAATAATATGGGCTGGGGAGTCTGTGGGCAGGGAGCTGAACATCAGCCAGCAGTGTGCCCTGGCAGCAAAGCAGGCCACAGCAACTTGGGCTGCATGAACAGGAGCACAGCCAGGAGATGGAGGGAAGTGATTATCTCCCTCTACTCAACACTCGTTAGAGCCCATCCAGAGACTGTGTCCAGGTGGGGCTCCCGGTAAAACAACGCTGTTGATCACATGGAGTGAGTCCAGTGGCAGGCCCCCAAGGTGGCTGGGGGCTGGAGCACTTGCCCAGTGAGGAGAGGCTGAGGGAATGGGTTTATTCAGCACAGAGAAGGGAAGGTTTTGGGGAGGACTCATAGCAGCTTCCCAGCTCAAAGTTGTCACTGACAATGTACAAGATTTTTAAAGGAATTCATGGCAGGAGAATGAGAGGAAAGAGTTCAAAGCTGACACAAGTGCTGTTAAAATTGTATATAAGGGAGAAAAATCAATGAGGATCCTGAAGCATTTGAAGTGGGGTCCAGAGGGACTGTGGACTCTTCTGGGAGGCTTTCAGGATGCAGCTGGACAAAGCCCTGAGGAACTTGGTGTGAATTCACTGTGGATCCCTAAGTGAGCAGGAGGCTGGGCTAGAGTCTGTGGAAGAATGCTTAAGTGAAAAGGGGCATGATCTCTTAGAACTGAGCAATCCTGTCTTCACAATAGAGGGAGGATCCCACGGCTATGTGAACTGTCCTTGAGCATTCCTAGACCATTACAGAAGGGGAAGACAAGTAGTGGTAAACAAGTAAAGGAGGGGGCTGACAAGCCCCTCCACGTGAACAGCAACTTTGCACCAATCATGTATTCGCTTTAGGCGCGTGAACAGAGACTGTAAACCAATCATACAGCTATTGCTAGTGCATGCTTATTGCCTGTCTATATATACTCTGTGTAAGCTCTAATAAAGGGAGAACGACCATACTCACATTGAGACTCATCGTTACTCCGGGTCCGTCTCCCACTCCGACATGTGTGCTGCACGTGGGAGGAGATGTCTGGAGAGAGCAGTGCTGTGCATGGGGAGTGCCACCAGGATGGAGAGATTGGGAGCACTGCGAGGTGGGGAGGTGCCTTGGCTCACAGGGCCCAGGCTGCCCTGGTGGCATGAGCCAGGGGTGCTGGCAGCCTGCTGCCTTCTGTGCGCTGAGGTTCAGGCCTTGCGTTTCCTCAGCTCTTGCCAGGATGTGCAGGCAGGATCCAGACTAAAGGCCAGGGAGTGTTTCTGCTTGCTCTGAGATGAAAACCTAGCCTGCTTTTTCCCTGCTTTCATCTCATTTGCTTTTCCTACTGAGAGCTTTCCTCTGCAGGAGTGTTTGCTGAGGGAGGAGGAGGCTGTGGGCATTGCTCATTGCCAGCTAGGTGTTAGCATGCTGCCAGCTCTTTGGAGGAGTGAAGGCCTTGTGGAGAGGTCTTTGGAGACTGGCAGGTATGTTCTTGGGAGATGAATTGAAAGGGTCTGATGCCTTCCGTTGCATTGGCCTTTGAAACCACTTCTCCCAGATATGCCTACTACAGCAAGTAGTGATGCTCAAGCACTTGCCCGCAAATCAGCAGGAAATACTTCATGGATCACAGCTGAGAAGCAGCTTGCAACGCTAGAGTTGTTTTATGCAAATAACTTGCAAGCCCCCTCAGAATTATGTCTCTCACCTTTCCACATGCTCCTCTCTTCTCTGAGGCAGTCATTTCTGACCTGACAGGTCAGATGTCCAACTCAGCTGAGCACCTTTTGCACTGTGTCCCTGAGCTGGTTGTGGCCTGCAGGTTCTGAAGCTCCTGCCTGATGGGCATTAGCTCACTCATGGACTCTTCTTTGCAAGTGAAGCCCCTCTGAGATGAAATCGCAAGTGTGGATCTGAGGCTGATTTGGAGAAAGGTCCCCTCTTGGCAGTGAGGTGTTCATAAAAGGAAGTGAGGCTCAGTTCCTTGTAGGGTGGTCCAAGGCTGTCCCAGCAGGCCTTGCACAGTTCAGCTCACCCACCCATCATCAAAGTGTCCATTGGAGCCTGCAGAATGACTCCTTCTTGGTATCACACTATAAAAACAAACAAACAAACAAACAAACAAACAAACAAACAAACCCAACTCTCTGGTGGGTAGTAATACATCACGTGCTACTTTGGGAAGGTCAAGCTGCCAGAGAAAGCCTCCAGATAATGTCCATGGTGTCTCTGGGACGCAGGGTCAGCACGCTGGGCTCAGAGGAGACATAGGCAAGGAGCTGTGCACTGCTTGGTGGCAGGTCTGCTGCAGAGGGCTAGTCCTGAGCAGGGTGGCCATGAGCCATGCCAGCCTGACTGCCGGCCGCGGGCTGGTGGGGTGGCTGCAGCAGATTTGCCCTTGTAGTCAGCACCCGGATGGGTCCCTGTCACCTGCGTCACCCCCTCCCCTCCCCAGGGCAGTCATTTCTGCTGGGTGGGCTCTCTGAGGCGCTGGGTGACATCACAAAGCCTGCTGGCCAGCACATCTGCTGAGGGCCAATCAGGCTGCTGCAGTGGAAGTGACCTCACAATCAACACTGCAGCTATGTCCCCTTTGCCTGCCTCTCCCCATCTTCCTGCCCATATATCATCTCTGGTGGGATGAGTGGTGGTGTGATTCTCTTCTTCTCCTCAGAATGGCTCCTACCAGAACCCAGCCCGTGAGGTTCCTGTACCAGAGGTGACTTCACCATCAAAACTGCAGATATGTCACTTCTATGATTTTTCTCCCCTGCCCCTCTTCTGAGTCATCCTCTCTTCTGGGCCTCACAGTCAACATCCCGGTCATGTCCCCTTTACTGGCACCTCCGTCTCCCCTATCCCTGTGGAATTACACACACGTCGTGGGACAGCTCACATGGCAGGGTCAAACTGGGCTCCTGGGGAAGGCAGGCAGGGACGGTGAGGGGGTGCAGGTGTGCTCTGTGCAAAGGGGTGGCTGGAGTGCACAGGGCTTTGCCTTGGAGCAGGTGATGAGCCAGTTGAGATCTTGCAGTAGGGATAAGAGGCCACACCAGTGTGGGTGACATTCTGGTAGGAGTTTCAGCTCATTCAGGATCTGCCTGGCAGGATCCCACAGGAGACTTCCCTGGAGGGCAGAGGGGCCATGAGGCCTCTGTAAAGACAGACTAGGCAGAGGAGGAGAGGGCAGTGAGGCAGAAGAAGAGAGAGGAGACATGTCAGTTTGAATACAGTAGTTCCTCAGAACAAGGTTTCTCCATTCAGAGTGTTGACAGGAAATGTCTCATGAAGAATAACATATACGTATATGTAAACATGTAAACTCCCATAGAGTAATTTCTGCAGTGCATGCATATGGTGCTGCCAATAAAAGAGAAAGAAAATGTTCATTAGAATTGATAAAGAATGTTGGAAGTTCTGAAAACAAAGTTTTTTTCAGTTCTTGCATAGAGCTATTTTTTGCATAGATTTCACCCAATGATGAGAACTTTACATTCGGGTCTTTACAGACACATATAGAGGCCATTGCTGCCTGAGATGCCCTGTGTAGCTGTGTTCCCATGTGGTGCCAGGAAATGTGACCCAGGAACTATGGGAACTTTCTGGAGAATTGTCTGGTCATCAGGAGAAGCATCTCAAGACTTCTCAGTGGGACAACTTTTTTCTTTCCATTGACTAGAAAGGGAAGTCCAGACAGCTGGATTAGCCAGAGACATCTGCACTGAGGCGGTCTGGCATCAGGTGAGATAATTCCCATCCCTGTTGTTGGCTAAAATGGAGTCGCGCTTCATGACCATGCAGGGAACGAAAAGGGATAGTGGTAGATGTTTAGGGACTCCTTTAAGACGTCACAGTAACACAGGTACGTTGAGATTTGTGCAAATTAGGACATTGATAAATAGAGCATTTTCACTGAAGCTGATCAGGCTGCTTTCCTCTATCAGTTGTGAGAGCTTGACATCTCATGTTGCGACTTGCTGTGTGCAAAGACTGAGGAGCGGCAAGGAAGATGCTGGGCAGGGAAAGATTTGAGGGCAGTGGACTTGTGTGAGACACAAAAATATCATATTTACTAGTGTAGGCCTTATTATAAAAGAAATCTTTAGAAACTGCCAAATATAACAAGAAACAAGAAAGAAATTAGATAATTATCTGAAGTAAAAAAAAAATTTGTTAGACTTTTCAGCATTACAAACTTCTTTGTGTTTTTATTTTTCTTATTGTGTTCTTATTTTCTTCTTTTTCTACTTATCTTTTTTGTCTGGTACATTTTTGATACACTGGTCTTTTGGCGAGATTCTTTTCTTTCCTTTTTTGAAAGGGAGAGTTATTTTCAGAGCTGGGGTGGGATGCAGTCGCAGGGTCATGGATGGCTGTTGCCATTGTAGGTGCCCTGCTCCCCTCTGCACAGACTCCCTCTGCAGCTCCAAGGGGCTCCGGTCTCCCGCAGGTCCCCTGTGAGAGCTGCCAGGCCCAGGCAGGTCCCTCAGAGACACCGGGGCCTCTCCAAGTGCCCCTGGGTGTTCGTGGCTGGACCCCTGAGCTTTGACTGAAAAAGGGAAGAACAACATTTCAAAAATAGGAACACACTTTCATCAGCTCAAATGATTGGCTCATTTTAATGTCAATGTTTTCCTATGATGAAAGAGTGGAAATCTTCAGGAGGGGTATGAATCTGGGGAGAAGAAATATCATTCTGCCCTTGACCTAGTGTTTCCACTGCTCTGTCTATTAGGCTGTGGATGTAATCTCAGTGCTCTCTCACATATTTCCACATGTCCTGATTAAATTAAACATTTCTAAAGGCATCTTTGCATCAGACTCTCTGGGCATATCCACTTTCCATAGTTTCCCAGTTTTCCTTTTCCCCTTGCTCTTTATCCTTTCAGATACCTCTCCGGGAGGTATTCTGGGAATCTGAAGCTTGCCTCGTCTTTCAGCAGTCTCCTTGTCTCTTTAGCCAGCTCCTTTGTGGTGTTTCTTGTCTATCCTTTCCTATCTATCTGTGGAAAGCATTTCAAGGAAGGTTACGTCTTGTGGGCAGTGGACCTCACCGGAGGCAGTGTGGACTTACCATAAAGTTGAGGAGTGCTTTTTTGTATCTTTTATTAAACTGTTCCAAATTATAATTTGTTTCTTTGCAATTAAGACAAACCCTTCTGTGTCTGCTTGCAGCTAGTTCTTGAAGGAAAGCAGGTGGGAATTGGTGCACATGAGCTGTACCATTCAGCTACAGCCTTGAGTGGCAAAAGGTTCGATTTTCACAAGAGTGATGTGAAGTCCCCAGTGGCTGATGAGGGAAATGGCAGGGCTGGGGAGCTGGGGAGGAAGGTTCTCCATACAGATCTCCTATCAAAAATACTGCTTTGCCTACATGTCCTGACTTCATTAGGAGACACTGTGGGTCAGTATGAATTGGGGAATGCGGGTATGACTTATTCTGCAAACTGAAGACTCAAGAAAGCTTAAGAAGCAGACATCTTTCTTTTCAGGTGCTCATTGACCTCTTTCTCTTCTAAATACACTGCTGCAAACTTTCCAATTAACCACACAAGAATTGAAGAGCTGAAGAAAATTATGGAAAGAGGCATGGCTCCTTGGGGATTTTTGCATTTTAATGACCGCTCGGGTGTATTTGGTGCTAAGCTCATGAACCTCAGATGCTGAGAAGAGGCTGAAGAAACCTCTCAAGAAGCAAATCCCAGTTTTCTTGGAAAGATAATGAGTCCCACTGAGGGCCATTACCAACAAAGGCTCCCCAGGGGCTGATTAGAGACGAAAGGTGGAGGCCCTGATTGCAGGTAGGCAAAGGCAATGTGAGGGTGGCTGTGATGCCAAGTCAACCTTGATGTGTGTTATCAAGCAGAGTGACCAGGCACTGACAGCCAGCCCCTGGGTAAGGTGATGCTTTCCATCCCGCATTGCTCAGGGCTCTTCCTGTGGGCAGTGTGCACATGGGGTGTACAATGCTAAGTTCAGGAGCATGCTATGGCACCTGCTGGGCTCCCAAGGGACAAAGAGGCAGCAGGGCCACAGTGCTTTAAGGCAACAGCGTCTCCTCATAGGCCTCAGTGGCAGAGACAACAGCCATGGCCAAGAGGACAAAGACCTCGCTGTGCTGGGAGCTTTCAGCCTTGGCAGTGCCCTCGGCCATCTCCACCACAGGCTGTCCTATGCTTTCCCATGCCTGTGCCTCTTTCCCTGCACACTGTACACACCCAAGCTGCTTCCCCACCTTGCTCTCACCCCGTGATCTCCCTGCCTCTCCTGATATCTTCCTGTCCTCACTTGCTTTTCCTTGAAACACAAAGCCAGGGGCTGATCACTGACTCCCTCTGGGTGACCTGTTGCACCTCAGCACTACCCTATGATGACATTCTTTTGACCTGAAGTCCAGTGTGAACCTCTCAAGATGCAGTTTGTGGCTCTTTCCCTTTCTCATGCTGTTTCCCTGTACTAAGCAATGCTCTATTATCTCTGAAACCACCCTTCGAGCAGTTACAGGCTCCTATCCTACTGCCTCCACTTCAGCAGGCTAAAGAAGCCCAGGTCCCTCAACCTCTCCTTACGGATGGAGTTATTCCCACCGAGGCACAGGACTTGACACTTCTCTTGGAAATCTTCATGAGGTGTCTGTTGTCCGAATCACCTGAGTTTCTCAAGATCTTTTGCGACCAAAGCTCCTCTGTGTCAAAACAAACAAACAAACAAACAAACAAACAAACAAACAAACCAAAGCAGTGCCAATGAGTTAAGGGTAAGCAGGGGTGGGATGGGCTGTATGGAATGGGATCAGGGTGGTAAAAGAGACAGACTTGGGTGAGGGATTTGGGAGAAAAAGGAAATTGAAAGTGAAGCAAAGGATTGATCAGGTCTATCTTGTTGATTCCTGCCACGAAGCCCTGCATCTAAATATTTCTGAGTGGAGGAGGACAAGAAAGATGGCCTGCTTCCACTGTCACAGGCAACCTGTGTGCTTTCCCTGACATCCACAAGAGAAGATGGAGAGTGGGAAGAATGATGGACTCCTTCAGGGTGGAAGGGACCTCAGGGGGGTCTCTAGCCCAATCTCCTTGCTCACAGCAGGGTCAGCTCTGGGGTCAGACCATTTTCCTCTGGGCTTCATCCAGTCTGGTCTTGGAAACCTCCAAGGCAGGAGACTGCACAGCCTCTCTAGGCAACCACTTCCAATGCTTGACCATCCTTATCATGGAAAAGATTTTCCTTATCTCCCGCACGAACGTCTCGTCTTCCAACTTATGCCCATTGTCTCTTGTCCTCCCACCATGCACCCTGGTGAAGGGCCTGCCTCCACCTTCTTGATGACCTCCCTGTAGCCATTGGAAGGGTGCTATGAGATTCCTCCAAGTTAAGATCTCTTCTCCAAGTGGAACCAGACCCATCTTCTCACAAAGCAAGTGCTCCAGATCCCTGACTGTTGTGAGGGCCCTTGGCCAGATTCGCTCCCAGTTATCCACCTCTTTCTTGTTCTGGGAACCCAAAACTGGATGCAGGGTTCTAGATGGTGTCTAATGAATACTGACTAGAAGGCGATCACCATTTCCCTCCACCTCCTGGCTGTGCTCCTGCTCATACAGACCACGATGCTTCTGGCTTTCTTTGCTGCCAGGGAACGCTGCTGGCTTGTGTTTTGCCTCCTGTCCCCCAGCACCCTCACGTCCTTTTCCACAGAGCTGCTCCCCAGGCCCTCAGGCCCCAGACTGTGACACTGTGGGGTGCTGGTTTATCGCAGGTGCAAGTCGTGGCATTTGTCCTTGTTGAATTCCTTGAGGTTGCTGACAGCCCATTCCTCCTGCCTGTCTAGGTCCCTCTGAATGGCAGCCCTCAAGCATATGAGTGCCCCCCCCACCCCCACCTCCAGTTAGGGGTCATCTACAGGCATCATGAGTGTTTCCTCCTCCGTGTAACTAATACAGATGATAAAGAGGACAAGTTCCTGGAGAGATCGGTGGTGCTCCACTTCTCCCTGGCCTCCAGGAAGAGTACTACCCATTCTCCACTGCCCTCTGAGCCTCTGGTCATCCAAGCAGCTTTTTACCCATCCGCTTGTCTACTCTTTTACACTGTAATGTTCAAACGTGCATGCAAGTGTCTTGTGGGAGACAGTGTCAAACACCTCACTGAAGTCTAGGTAAAGGACATCTACTCTTCTCCATCCAGAAATACAGTTATTTGTTCATAGCTAGCAATCAGGTTGGCATGTCACAGTATACTCTGGGTAAATCCATGCTAACTGTTCCCAGGCACCTGCTTCTCCTTCACATGCCCAGAAATGTGATCTGAGAGGGTTCGCTGCATGACTCACTCCTCATGAAAGGGAGGCTGAACTGCCTGCAGCTCCCCAGGTTGCCCTTGTGGCCTTTTTGGAAGATGGATGTAACTATTGCCTTTCTCCTACTATCCCATCCCTGATCAGTTCCTCCTTCTTTGAAATTTCCAGATACAAGAAAGCATCACCCTTATTGTCCCATCTGGCAGCTGTGCAAAGAAGTTGTCCTTGATACCCCCCAGAAACCTCCTGGCCTGCTTGCAAGCTGCTGTTTGCCCTTCCAGTTCAGGCCAGAGGGATTAAAGTCCCTGTGACAAGAACCAGGGCCCGTGATCCACAGACTTGCTCCGGTTGCTTAAAGGAGACTGCATTTGCCTCCCTACCCTCATTACGTGGTCTGTAGCTCCCACCACGATGTCACCCCTACTGTGGTGCTCACCCACAAGCACTCACCCAAACCCTTGCTTCTCCCATGGAAGAGTTCCACACATCCGAGCTGCCCTTTCACACAAAAGACATCCTCCCTCCTCTTCCCTGACCGTCTCTCCTGAAGAGATCGTACCCTACCAGCACAGGCCTCCAGTCCTGTGAGGGATCCCCCCACATCTCAATTATTCCAATGATGTTTCACACCTGTGAAAGCTTGTACATCTCCATCTGATCCTGTCTCTACCCCAGGATGCATACATTTGCATATATTAATGTTGCAGAGCATCAGCTGTGGCACAGAGAGCAGACTGGTTGTGGTGAAATCTGTTACCAAGAGCCAAGGACACTGTGTGTGCAATGGCCCCACTTCAGAGCAAAGCCTGCAGTGCCCAAGGCCAGGGAGAAACACAGCTGGGCCATGCAGTCCTGGCAGGAGAGGGTTTGGCTGCCTGAGCTGATTTGTAGCACCTTGTGGCCTGTGACAGGGGTGAACCGATCTGCAGGCAGGACAAGGTACCACTGAAGAAGTCCCTGGGCCTGGGCAGCCTGTGATCCAGGCACCCTGAGGTCATCATTAGTCCAGTCCCAGTTCATGTTGTCCAAGTGTCAGAAGAGATTTGGGCAGAGAAGAGCAATAAGGGTTTGAGAGTGCAGAGACTGGAGTGGAGCCCTTGGTGTGATGTGCCTCCCCTTTATGCAGCACACTTGGATGCAGTCGGGATGGACTTGGCCTAAAGGCAGTGGTGGGATCCAATTGTCTGGGCACAGGTAGGAAAGCCTGAGATAACCTGTGTTGTCTGCCCAGCAACCACTCCAAAGGGGCATGGTTTTCCCACAGGTCCCAGGCAGTAAGGCTAGAAACCCCAGGCATCTGACATGGCCCTGCCAGCCTATTTCTATGTTATTACATCAAGTGTCTGCACTGAATTACGTCAGCTGTTTTTAACACTGGGATCTGCCTGTGTCTCAACTTACTAGTGAGATGAGCTCTAATTGTAGTAGGCATCTAGTGTCATTTCAGATGGCCAAGGAAATTCTCCAGCTGGCCCCCACCTCATGCTCTAGAAGAATGGGGGTCTCCCAGTTGCTCCATCAGAGCAAGCAGATACTGGCATATGCCTGGGACCACCTCTGTCTCTTCAACTTTCACCAGGTGTTTGTGTGTGAGCAGCTGACTCCCACCTTCCATCTCCAGTGATTACAATGGGAGCTTAGAGAGAGAGCTCCCATGCAGATATCTGTGTTGTGCACGCTTCAGCTTGGGCAAAGGGAATCCCACCTCCGGTGTGTTTGTGGAGTTCACAGGAGGGATCTGAATCTCCCTCCAGCCCAGGGCCTTCCAAACCAGAATGAGATGCCCAGATTGACTCATCTGAGTCAGCACCTGAACCAGGTGTCAATGAGCTCCCTTCTTGCTCCTTTCTACATGTCCTGCCTAGTTAAGAGATGGGAAGCGGAGCTTCCGGAGTGGGACATTTCCACCTCTTGCAGATAACCATGCTCTGATGAAACAATCTGTAATGCTGGAATGAGTCTTCCTTCAGTGCTTAGAGAGGGCCCATTGGGGATTATTTTAGTTTGTTGGAGTGAACATTTCCCAGGAGGAGGGAGCACAAGGGACAGAGAAATTCATGAGCTCAGCTGGGCCTTTGTTCCAGCATGGGGACAGGCTCCAGGAATGGAGGGAGTTTATGGCGAGCGGGCAGCACTGCCCAGAGACAGCTGTGTGCAGGAGCAGCTCCTCTGCAAAGAACAGCAGGGCTCTGGGCACTGCCTGCTGCTGCTGACATGAGAGGTGACATGACAGAGAGAAGTGCAAGGCCGTGTGGAGTGGGAGGCCAGAGGAGAGCTCCTTGTGGGAGAAATCTTCACAGCCCTTGACACGGTAAGTCTCTGGCTGCAGGATAATGCTACTGAGGTTCCTGGAGGGCTCTTATAAATCCATCCCATCCCATAACTGATAGGCTGTTTAAGGATTGCTCTGCCGGCACATCTAGTGCATAGGCAGAGGAGGAGATGCTTCAGAGCAGGGATCCCCTGCCACACCGTCACAGGGACAGGGTGTGCAGCTCCATTCTGCCAGGGGTGGCTGCAGGGTTGTGAAGCCAGGGAGCACACACAGGTCTGCGCAGGGCTGTGATTCAGAGCAGTGTCCCTGCGCCCCAGGGAGCTGTATGCCCAGGACAGTGACTCTAGCACCTGCGAGGGTCAGCCATCAGCCTGCTGGGGACCCCCCCCCCCCCATCACAATGGGAAGAAACTCTGGGTGAGAGGACCGACCCCTAGCAGGGCAGGTTCATTCTCCTGCTGAGAGGGTGCTCTGTGGGTCAGGGCTGCTCACAGCTCTAGCTCGTGTGCAGGATATGTCCAAGGGGTCTTTTCAAGAGGAGATCAAGAGAAGGGCTGCTTCAAAGGGAAGGAGCTTTCCTGCAGGCATCTGCACCTTCAGTTTCCTAATTTTGGCAGGGAGAATGAAGGAAGAAGTTTTCTGTTTTGTCAAGGAAGTGGGAGTCCTAAACCTTCATTCTCAAAGATTAATACATCAGTGAGAAACCTCAGGAAGCCACTTCATCCCCACCTTAGCCTACAGACAGCATCAACATCACCCTTGTGGCCTCATAGGAGTTTATGTGACCTGCTGCTTAGGACGTGCATGCACAGAGATTCCCCTAGACAGTGCCCTTATCTGGGAGGTTTCCTTAGGGTAGAACTGAGCACCCAGCAGGTGCGATCTAGTCTGTGAGCACTGACTGGGAGAATATGTTGTGATAGAGAAAGAGCTGCCAGCAGGAACAGCTCCAGGCAGCAGAGATGGGCAGGGAATGAGAGGCAACTGCAGGGCATGAGCCACCTGCTCTGCAGCCAGACCTCTGGCAGAGGAGAGGGGCATCTCTCCTGCTTTGGGCCCATTTCATGCTGCCTGACAAAGGGTGCCCTGCGATGTCACTGCCTGTGAGGTAGCATGCCCAGCTGGGTAAGGTGAAGTCTTTCCAAAATGCCTCTCTGTCTCTCTCTTCTTGCCTCCCTTGGAAGCAGGATCATGGTGCTGCTCCTTGTTTCCCCTCCTGTCCATGCTGCTCCTCTTCTTGCTCTCGGGCTCTCTGGGGTTGGGGGCTTTCAGCTGCAGTTCAGACATGGATGCTACAAATTGTGCAGCAGAGGGGTCTGCATGGGAATGAGGTTGCCCCAGCCCCCTTCTAACCTGTGGCGCTCCAGGAAATGCAGTCAGTGGAGCTGGGAAATGAGCTGACTCTCCCTTAAGGAGAGCCCATCTTCAGTCCTAATGGTCCTTTGACCATTTCTCTGTGGTGTCCTGGCAGCCTGCGAGCTGCCCTGCAGAAAGGCACAGTTGTCTCATAGCATCACTGTGTTATCTGAGAGACAAATGAAGAAGCTGCAGGGATTTTGAGAGCATGGAGATGGTGGTGGGAGGCTGTATGTGGGCATCTGAAAAGAGCCCTGTGTGTCCTTGATTCAAGTTTGAGTCTGGAGAGCTCCCTCTGATGCCTGGAGAAGGTGAAAAGTCTGGAGACCTGCAATTTGAAACGGAACTTGTCTGCTCTCAGCAGGGTCTGGTCACTTCTAGGGCTACATATGATTGTGACCATCCTCCAGTTCAGAGAGAACTGCAACATTTGGGGGTTTCTTGGCTTGAAAAGTCTTTTGTAACCGCAATGTCTTTTCTTCCTTGTTGAGTCCCCAGTGCCCAGAAATAGCAAAATGTCCAACAGCAGCTCCCTCAACGAGTTCCTCCTCCTGGCATTCGCGGACACAAGGGAGCTGCAGCTCTTGCACTTCGCACTCTTCCTGGGCATCTACCTGGCTGCCCTCCTGGGCAACGGCCTCATCATCACAGCCGTAGCCTGCGACCACCGCCTCCACACCCCCATGTACTTCTTCCTCCTCAACCTCTCCCTCATCGACCTTGGCTCCATCTCCACCACTGTCCCCAAATCCATGGCCAATTCTCTGTGGGACACCAGGGCCATTTCCTACTCAGGATGTGCTGCTCAGGTCTTCCTGGTTGTCTTCCTGTTTTCAGCAGAGTATTCTCTTCTCACAGTCATGGCCTATGACCGCTACGTTGCCATCTGCAGACCCCTGCACTACGAGACCCTCATGGGCAACAGGGCTTGTGTCAAAATGGCAGCAGCTGCCTGGGCCAGTGGTTTTCTCAATGCTCTCCTGCACACTGCTAACACATTTTCCATACCACTCTGCCAAGGCAACACAGTGGACCAGTTCTTCTGTGAAATCCCCCAGATCCTCAAGCTCTCCTGCTCAGACTCCTACTTCACGGAAGTTGGGCTCATTGTGCTTAGTACCTCTTTAGCCTTTGGGTGTTTCATTTTCATTGTGCTGTCCTACGTGCAGATCTTCACAGTTGTGCTGAGGATGCCCTCTCAGCAGGGCCGACACAAAGCCTTTTCCACGTGCATCCCTCACCTGGCCGTGTTCTCCCTGTTTGTCAGCACTGACATGTTTGCCTACCTGAAGCCCCCCTCCCTCTCCTCCCCAGCTCTGGATCTGGTGGTGACTGTTCTGTATGCGGTGGTGCCTCCAACTCTGAACCCCCTCATCTACAGCATGAGGAACAAGGAGCTCAAAGATGCCCTGAGGAAAGTGATTTCATGGACATTTTTCAGCACTGGTAACATTGCCATTGCTCTCCACAAATGACTCCCCTGTGTCCTGTACCAAGACTGAGCTTTGTTTGCTCACTTTATTTTTATTATTACTATTATTACTGTTGTTATTATTTGTCACCATGTTGCTACACAAATGGTTGGATTCATTCCACCTTCACTGAGACTGCTCTGTCTCACCTGGTGCCCATAGAAGTTTGTGTCCAACACTGGGTCAGAGCTGACTCCCTCACAGTATCGTTGTAATAAAGTAGGTTCTTGCAGGTGCAGTGCCTGAAGGCTGGGCTCTTCCTCCAAAGCTGCTGTCCCTTTTGCCGTGTCCGCAGCACATTTCCTTGAGACAATCTCCCCCACCCCGCATGCTGGTTCTCACCCCAAATGTCACCCCCAAACTGGGCTCCAAGGCCAGCTGGAGGACTGGATGTCCAGCTGTAATGGCTGGGAGGATCAGCCCTCTGCTGGATCCTCTGCAGGGCTGTCAGGGAGCATACGGAGGAGGTCCTGGGGTCATCTCCTGGGCCTGTAGACCATCCTCCTCCCATGGGGGCCTCAAACAGGGTGCCTCAGTGCAAAGATCCAGCCCAGCTTGTTGCTGCATGAACAGAGAGGAGAAACCGCCCCAGGAAACTCCTCACACACCCAGCCTCTCACACCAGCTATTTCCAGCACTGGCCGTTCCCTGTGGTCCTGGTGAGGGGTGATCTCTGAATGTGACTAGCTCCATCTGCCTGCTGGCCTCATCACGTGTGTGGAGGCAATGTCCAGCCCTGCCTGGCCTTTCTGCAGGCCCAGACCTCAGCAGACCCCAGATCCTGGACTTCTGCTTCCCCGAGGGGACAGGATCATACCTGGGCAGGGGCTGGGGACTGGTGGGAGGCTGCCAGGCAGGAGGGCCATGGGCAACGGGGCACCAAGGGCTGTCATGGGGACCATGCTGGGGGGGATGTTTCCCAACCCCAGAATGCGCCCTGTCCTGTGCAATGCCCACACAGTGGGGCCATGGGGCCACATGCAGGGCAGCAGGGCTGTGCCAGTGAGGGATGAGGTGCTGATGGGAGCCACAACACTCCAGAAGCTTCTGACAGTCATGGAGGGGACTTACTGCTGCTAGCAGGGTTGGGGGCTTCTCAAGGGCTACAGGCTCCAGCACCATCTGCCAGGACTCCCAAACCCAGCACAGATGGTTGGTGCCCAGCACTGCAGTTCACAGTGCCCCCTGTCCTGTGTCACCATCCTCTCTCAGAAGCACTGTTGGGTGCATCACTCCCTGTCCAGGCATGGAGAGGAGCTGCTGGAGGTCTTCTCTTCTCATGTCTGCTGCTCCTGCCTCAGTCCTGGTGTTAACCCACAGGCTCTGCCCTGGGTCATGTTATGTCTCCATACATTCTCATCTGAGACCACATAGGGATCTGCAGCACATAGCTCTGCTTAGAGCTGGCCACCACAGCCTGCCTGTGTGGTCCCAGGAGATCCCAGCAAGGCTGTGCTTGGAGGTGAGGCTGTGATTCTCCTCAGTCAAAGTAGACAGGATGGTCTGTCTGGGGGCCAAGGGGAGGAAAGGACAAGAGACAACAAGGAGAAGATGCAGTAAGGGAAATTTCAAATGAGTTTAACGAAAAAATAAAGAAATAACCATGGTAGTTGAGCAGCACTGGGGCAGGGGACAGGAAATCTTTAAAAACTCTTCTGGAGAAAGCACCTACCAACCTCATCTAACTGTCAAGATAGCCCCACTCAGAGCAGACCGTGGTCCTGGAGATCTCCAGCAGTTCCTCCCAACCCAAATCCTCTAGGAGGAAGGGGCTGGAAGGCAGAGTGAGGGGCAGGGGACACTGTTGTGCGGTTGAGGCCTTGCTGGCATTTGGACTGCCTGATCAAGCCTCTCCTCAGAGTCACACAGTGAGTGAGTTCATCCTCAGAAGGAGTCTCTGCTCCATGGACAACAGGAGTCAAAGTAGTGCCGGGATACTACAGAGAAATTCTTAGTAACACGCCAGGCATTCAGGCCCTTTGACTGCTGAGGTGTCCCCAGACCGGTGCTTTGCATGCTGGGTCTTAAGGGCTGAGAAATCTTTAGAGCCAGAGCAGATTCGAGTCCCATCTCCTGGGCTCACAGGTTACAGGGCATCAGCAGGGCTGTACTGGCTGCAGGGAGGGAATCGCTGCCCAGGGCATGAGCAGATCCCCCTCTGATATCCCCTCTCTCTCCACACCCCAAAACAGGGATTGTATTTCCCATGTTGGCCCTCCCTGCTGGGCTGTATTCCCAGCTGGAGGGGACGCAGGCTCCACACTGGGGAAATGCAGGAGAGCCCAGTCTCATCTAGAGGAGCAGGGTCCCACCACACCTGCTGGGTGGCCAGGGCTGCAGGCTACAGATCCCACTCTGTTCCCCACACACCTCCTGCCTGGGGGTGGAGGGTGCCCAGCAGCAAGGCAGGCATGCCTGGCAGTCTGTTGCCGTTGGGGTGGTGGCCTTTGCACCAGCCTCTGTCTGTAAGGGACTAGGGAGCTTCTCTGGCTCCATGTTAGTGGCAAAGTTTGTGTCCCAGCTTCTTCTCTCTGGAGAGCGGAGGATTTCATTCTTAGGAGAAGGAGAAAAAGGAAATCCTTTGGCAGGAGCATTTTTTTGCTTTCTGACATTTCTGTCTGAATCTGTTTTGAGCAGCAGGTTGCACTACAGACTTCCTGTGGTCCCTTCAACCTGAATTATCCTGAACACCTATGATCTCAGGCCCCATTTCAAGCACAGAGCAAATGTCTCTGGGACAGGAGGCCTTTGTGCTTTATGCGACCATCTAAAAGAAGGCAGGTGAACACCTCCTCCTCCCTGTTGACTGTAAGGGCAGCCTGGGAGGCACTGCCTCAGGCATAGCTACATTACAATGGAAATTCTTTGCATCCACCTTCAACCACCTGAAAGGCCATTGCCTGGATCCCCTCAGTGGTGAGGGGAGAACAACAGGCTTTTCTGAGGTGTGATTTCTCTACCTCTGTAGTTTGTGCCTCTAAGTAGATGGTGCCATCCTCTCCTTGGTTTCTTGCCTGAAGCTCAGGCTGGATGGGGATGTGAATCTGGAGGTTGTCTGTCACTGCAGTGACCGTGAGATGGTGGACAGGTAGGAGGAATAACAGAGTCGCCTCCCTGGAGTGCAGAAGAGAGGGCTTCATCCTCTTTAGGGTGGAATTAGGCAAGCCAAAGCTCAGCTGGAGCTGGAGCTGGAGCTGGAGCTGGAGCTAGGAAGGGATGGGGAGGGTAACCTGAAGGGCTTCTGTAAGGATGTTGGCAGCACAAGGCAGCCATGCAAGGAAAATGTGATGTCCCTGCTCAGTGGGGCAGGGGACGTAGTGACAAAGACAGGGGAAAGCCTTAGGAGGTCATTGCCTCTTTTCCCTTGTCTTTTCCTGGTCTTGTCTACTGCCAGGCCTCCCTGGCCCCTGAGTCCTTTGGCCACATCTGTGTTAGCAAAGCCTCACCCATGGTAGAGGATGATGCATCTGGGGAGGACTTTTGCCCAGTGGGCACACACAAGTGCATGGGACCAGATGGGAAGCACCCCAGGGTGCAGGGAGAGGTGCCTGGAGTCACTGCAACGCTGCTCCCAATTGTCTATGAAATGTCAGGGTAATCAGGGAGGTTCCTGATGACTGGGAAAAGGCAGACATCACACCCATTTTGCAGAAGGGCAAGAGGGAGGGTATGGGCAACGACAGGCTGGTCATCTTCATCTCAGTCCCTGGGAAGGTGATGGAGCAAATCCTCCTGGAAAACATCTCCAAGCATAGGAAGGACAAGGCCTGGAAGAGGCAGCATGTGTTGACCAAGGGGAAATGGAAAGCATGCCTGACCAACCTGATTGCCTTCTGCCATAAGATGAATGCCTGTGTGCACAAGGGGAAAGCAAGGGATTTTGTGAACCTTCACTTTAGCCAGGCCTTTTGCACAGTCCCCCAGAGTCTCCTTGGAGCCAAATTGTTGAGCTCTACCCTGGATCAATGGACCAGAAGGCAGGTGGAAGATTGGCTGGACCATCAGGCTGAAACGCTGTCATCAGTGGTACAAGTTCCAAGTGGCAGACGGTTACTAGCGGCATCCCTCAGTGATCAACGTGTGGGGCAGGACTGTTTAACACCTTTATGAATGGCCTGCACAGTGGATGGAGCGCACTCTCAGCACCCTTGTGGACAATGCATAAGTGGGGGGATCCCCTGGGCAACCTCATCTAGTTCCCTCTGCATTGACCAGGGCGGCTGGGACTAGGTGACGTCCAGAAGTGTCGTCCACCCTAAGTGCTGTGTTTCAGTAAATCTTTCCCTGGAGGGCTCTGTAAAGACAGAATAGTGAGAGGAAGAAGAAAGGCCAGAGAGGCAGAAGAAGAGAGCTGAAACATGACAGTTAAAATAAAGTAGTTGCTGAGAACAAAGTTTCTCCATTCTGAGTGCTGGTAAAAAATGTATTTTGATGAATAATGTGTGTATATACATATGTATATATTCACTCGCATAGACAGGCTAATTCCTGTAGTGCATGAACATGGTGTTGCCAATTCATAAGAAAGAAAAAAGTATATGGCAATGGTAAAAATGGTGTGAAGTTTTGGAAATGAGCATTTCTTGTCTATTATCGCAGTGAGTTATTTTTTGAGAAGATCTCAACTTTTGACTAGGATCTCCTTTTGGGGCTTGATTCATCTGACCACAGAGAGAGGCTATTGCTGCCTGAGATGCCCTGGGGTAGCTGTGTTGCCATGTGGTGCTGGGAATTTTGGAGGCGACTCCTGCAGGACCTGAGCTTGCCATTAGGAAAGGTATCTCAAAACAAGTTAGTTGAGACAACTTAGTTCCCTCTTTGGACAAGAAAGGGAATTCCAGAGACCTGGACTTGACAGAGACATCTGCACTGACGGGGTCTGGCCTGGGGTGAGATCAGCCTCCTCCTTGTTGTCAATGAGCTCCCTTCTTGCCCCGTTCTACGAGTCCTGCCTAGTTAAGAGATGGGAATCGGGGCTTCCAGAGCAAAACATTTCCACCTCTTGCACATAACCATCCTCCGATGAGACAGTTGGTAATGCTGGAATCAGTGTTCCTTCAGTGCTTAGAGAGGGCCCACTGGTGATTATTTTAGTCTACTTCAATGAACATGATGAAAGAGTGGAAATCTTCAGGAAGGGTATTAATCTGGGGAGAAGAAATATCGATCTGCCCTTGACCTTGTGTTTCCACTGCTCTGTCTTTTAGGCTGTGGATGTAATCTCAGTGATCTCTCACATATTTCCACATGTCCTAGTTATATTGGTCATTTTAAAGGCATCTTTGCATCAGACTCTCTGGGCACATGCACTTTCTGTAGTTTCCCAGTTTTCCTTCTCCCCTTGCTGTTTATCCTTTCAGGTACCTCTCAGCTCTCCAGTTGCTGCTCTGAGCTGCTGGGAGTCTGAAGCTTGCCTCATCTTTCAGCAGTCTCCTTGTCTCTTTAGCCAGCTCCTTCGTTGTGTTTCTTGTCTATCCTTTTCTATCTATCTGTCGAAAACATTTCAAGGCAGGTTATGCCTTGTGGGCAGTGGACCTCACTGGAGGCAGCTTGGACTTGGCATATAGTTGAGGAGTTTCTTTAATATTTATAAACTGTTCCAAATTTTATTTTTGTTTCTTTGCTATTAAGAAAAAAACCTTCTGTGTCTGCTTGCAGCTAGTTCTCGAAGGAAAGCAGGAGGGAACTGGTGCACATGAGCTGTAACATTCAGCTACAGACTTGAGTGGCAAAAGGTTGGATTTTTCACAAGAGTGATGTGAAGTCCCCAGTGGCTGATGAGGGAAATGGCAGGGCTGGTGAGCTGGGGAGGAAGGTTGTCCATACAGGTCTCCTATCAAAAATACTGCTTTGCCTACATGTCCATGCTTTGTTACGAGACACCGTGGATCAGTATGAATTGGGGAATGTGGGTGTGACTTATTCTGAAAAGTGAAGAATGAAGAAAGCTTGAGAAGCAGACGTCTTTCTTTTCAGGTGCTTATTGAAATCTGCCTATTTTCAATTCACTGTTGCAAACTTTTCAATTAACCACACAAGAATTGAAGAGCTGAAGAAAATTATGGAAAGAGGCATGGCTCCTTAGGGATTTTTGTATTTCAATGACCCCTTGGGTGTATTTGGGGTTGAGCCCATGAACTTCAGATACTGAGAGGAGCCTGAAGCAACTTCTCAAAACTTAATGTCAGAAGCAAATCCCAAGTTTCTTGGAGCGTTAATGGGTCCCACTGAGGGCCATTACCAACAAAGTCTCCCCAGGGGCTGATTAGAGGAGAAAGTTGGAGGCCCTGATTGCAGGTAGGCAAAGGCAATGTGAGGGTGGCTGTGATGTCAAGTCAACCTTCATGTGTGTTATCAAGCAGAGCGACCAGGCACTGACAGCCAGCTCCTGGGAGGGGTGATGCTTTCCCTCACACATTGCTCAGGGCTCTTCTTGTGGGCAGAGTGCACATGGGGTGTACAACGCTAAGGGCAGGAGCATGCTATGGCACCTCCTGGGCTCCCAAGGGAAAAGGAGGCAGCAGGGCCACAGTGCTTTAAGGCAACAGCGTCTCCTCATAGGCATCAGTGGCAGAGACACCAGCCATGGCCAAGAGGACAAAACCTAGCTGTGTTGGGAGCTTTCAGCCCTGGCAGTGCCCTGGGCCATCTCCACCACAGGCTGTCCTATGCTTTCCCATGCCTGTGCCTCTTTCCCTGCACACTGTACACACCCAAGCTGTTTCCCCACCTTGCTCTCACCCCGCGATCTCCCCACCTCTCCTGAGGTCTGCCTGTCCTCACTTGCTTTTCCTTGAAACACCAAGCCAGGGGCTGATCACAGACTCCCTCTGGGTGACCTGTTGCACCTCAGCACTACCCTAGGAGTGACATTCTTTTGACCTGAAGTCCAGTGGGAACCTCTCAAATGCAGTTTGTGGATCTTTCCCACAGTCATAGCCAAATGGTATCTTTCTGAAACCACCCTTCAAGCAGTCACAGGCTCCTATTCTACTGCCCTTTGCCTCCACTTAAGTGGGATAAAAAAACCCAGGTCCCTCAACCTCTCCCTATGGACAGGAGCATTCCCACTTGGGCACAGGAGTTAATACTTCTCTTGTAAATCTTCATGAGGTATTTGTTGTCCAAATCACCTGAATTTCTCAAGTTTCTTCAGGCCTGAAGCTCCTCTGTGTCAAAACAAAACAAAACAATAACAACAACAACAAACAAACACTGCCAATGAGCTAAGGGTGAGCAGGGGTGGGGTGGGCTGTGTGGGATAGGATCAGGGTGGTAAAAGAGACAGACTTCGGAGGGGTGGAAGAAAAAACCAAGGAAATTAAAAGTGAAGCCAAGGATTGATCAGGGCTGTCTTGGGGATTCCTGCCAAGAGGCCCTGCATCTGAATAATTCTGACTGGAGGAGGACAAGAAAGCTGGCCTGCTTCCAGTGTCACAGGGCACCTGCATTCTTTCCCTGACATCCACAAAAGAAGATTGAGAGTGGGAAGAACCATGGACTCCTTCAGAGTGGAAGGGACCTCAGGGGGTCTCCAGTCCAATCTCCTTGCTACCAGCAGGGTCATCTCTGGTGTCAGACCAGGTTGCTCTGGGCTTCATCCAGTGTGGTCTTGGCAACCTCCAAAGGAGGAGACTGCACAGCGCTGTCTGGGCAACAAGTTCCAATGCTTCCTCACAAAGCAGGTGCTGCAGCTCCCTGACCACTGTGAGGGCAGGGCCCTCGGCCAAACTCGCTCCCAGTTATCAACCTCTTTCTTGTTCTGGGAACCCAAAGATGGATGCAGTGTTCTAGATGTGGTCTAATGAATACTGACTAGAAGGCGATCACCATTTCCCTTGACCTCCCGGCTGTGCTCTTGTTCATACAGCCCACGATGCTTCTGGCCTTCTTTGCTGCCAGGGAACGCTGCTGGCTCATGTTTTGCCTCCTGTCCCCCAGCACCCTCACGTCCTTTTCCACAGAGCTGTTCCCCAGGCCCTCAGGCCCCAGCCTGTGCCACAGTGGGGTGTTGGTTTATCGCAGGTGCAAGCCCTGTCATTTGTCCTTGTTGAATTCCATGATGTTCCTGACAGCCCATTCCTTCTGCCTCTCTAGGTCCTTCTGAATGGCAGCCCTCATCTACAGGCATGATGAGCGCCCCCTCCCCCCTGCCCCCCACCTCCAGTTAGGCATCTTCTACAAGCACAATGAGTGTTGCCTCCTCCCTGTAACTTATACAGATGATAAACAGGACAAGTTCCTGGAGAGATCGGTGGTGCTCCACTTCTCCCTGGCCTCCAGGAAGAATACTACCCATTCACCACTGCCCTCTGAGCCTCTGGTCATCCAAGCAGCTTTTTACCCATCCGGTTGTCTACTCTTCTAGACTGAAATGTTCTAACGTGTTCTCCATCCACAAATAGAGTTATTTATTCATAGCACGCAATCAGGTTGGCAAGCCACAATATACTCTGGGTAAATCCATGCTAACTATTCCCAGGCACCTTCTTCTCCTTCATGTGCCCAGAGATATGATCTGAGAGGGTTCGCTGCATGACTCACTGCTAACCAAAGTGTGACTGAACTGCCTGCAACTCCCCAGGTTGCCCTTGTGGCCTTTTTGGAAGATGGATGTAACAATTGCCTTTCTGCAGTCATTGGGACTTCACCCCATCTCCACAACCTTTCAAAGATGATAGCGAGTGGCCTTGCAGGGACAGCACTCAGCTCTCACAGCATCCTTGACTGCAGTCCATCCAACCTCATTGACTTGTATCGTCTGAGTTCTCACAAGTAATCCCTCACTAACCTCGTCCACTGGTGGCTGTTTTTCTCCTCTGGAGTCCTGACTC
Source organism: Apteryx mantelli (assembly GCF_036417845.1). Lineage (NCBI taxonomy): Eukaryota > Metazoa > Chordata > Aves > Apterygiformes > Apterygidae > Apteryx > Apteryx mantelli. The sequence goes on from NC_089997.1 coordinate 7,446,393, forward strand.
AAGGCACAACACTCCAGGAGACCTTGCTTGTGGAAACGGAAGCTAACAAGGGGTTGAGTTGCTCAGACCTATCTGCATCTGCTGCTACAAGATTCCCTGTCCCATTTAGCAGTGAGGCCACATTTTCCTTTCTATTCTTTGATTCTTACGGAAGCAGTAGCAGCTCATCTTCATGCTCTTGACATGCCCTGCAAGTGTCAGTGCTAGGGGAGCTTTTTCTTCCCTAACACCAAGCCTATGACCCTGGACAATATTTCTAAATGCCTCCTTTGCCTCTCCCTTCTTGCCCTTCTGTATGCTGCCCTATCACCCTGGAGCTAAGGTGCGAGGTCCCTGTTTAGCCAAGTTGGTCCCCTGAGATAGCTGCCAGTTTTACTGAGAATTGGGATGGCCCATCCTTGTGCTTGGCAGGTGCTGTCCTTAAAGACCTGCTGGCCTCCCTGAGCTCCAGGGCCCTTGACAGCTGCCTCCCATGGGTTCTGCCACCAGTACCCTGAAGAGGCCAAAGTCTGCTCTTCTCAAGTTCAGGGTCTGTATTTTGCTACTGTCCTTCCTCACTCTCAGGATCTGGGAATGCACATTTTCATGGTCACAGTAGAGAAGGGTGACGCTTACTATCCCATCCCTGATCAGTTCCTCCTTGTTTGAAATTTTCAGATACAAGAAAGCATCACTCTTATCATCCCATCTGGCAGCTATGCAAAGAAGTTGTGCCAAGAGCAAGAAGAGGAGCAGCATGGACAGGAGAGGAAACAAGGAGCAACACCATGATCCTGGTGCCGAAGGAGGCAAGGAGAGAGAGACAGAGGGGTTTGGGAAAGCCTTCAGCTTACCCAGTTGGGCATGCCGCCTCACAGACAACAACATTGCAGGGCAGTTACTCTCAGCCCCCTTGTCAGGCATCAAGAAATGGGCCTGTGGCAGGAGAGATGCTGCTCTCTCCTCTGGCAGAGGTCTGGCTGCAGATGAGGTGGCTCATGCCCTGGACTCCATGTATTGACAGCCCATTCCTCCTGCCTGTCCAGGACCCTCTGAATGGCAGCCCTCAAGCACATGGCTGGGGCCCCCCTGCAGTTTTTTTGTCCTCAGCAAGCATAGTGAGTATTGCCTCTTCCATGTCACTAATCAACTCATCTGGTTGTGCACCCATCTAGGCGGTAAATCTCTAAATTGTATTCCACAAGGCTATTGTGGGAGACAGTGTCAAACCCCTTGCTCAAATCAAGTTGAAAGACATTTTCTGCTCTCCAACCACAAATAGAGCTATTTAATCCTAGGAGGCAATGAGGTGGTGAGACACAATTTACCCTGGACAAATCCATGCTGACTCTTCCCTATCACCTTCTTCTCCCTCATGTGCCCAGAAATGAGTGGACTCACTCCATGACACACTCCTAAACCAATTGAGGCTGAATGGCCTGTTGTTCCCTGGGTTGCCCTCTGGGCCTTTCTTGAGAGTGGATGTAATGATTGCCTTTCTGCAGTTATTGAGGGGGGACCACACCCCATCTCCATGACCTTTCAAAGATGACAGAGGGAGGCCTTGCTAAGACAGCAGCCGGCTCTCTCAGTGTCCTTGGGTGCAGACGTTCCATTCCCACTGGCTTGTAGGGGTGGAGTTCTTGCAAGTCATCCCTCACTCAGCCCTCATGCACTGTTGGTTGCTTTTCTCCTCTAGAGCCCTAACTCTAGGCACAACAGCATGAAAGACCTTGCTGGAGAAGACAGAAGCCAAAAAGTCACTGAGCTCCCACAATTCAGCAAAGAGTCAACATTTTCCCTTCTATTCTTTACCATAGCTGAAGCAGTAGCAGCCCTTCTTCATGCCTTTGATGTCCCCTGCCAGTGTGCACCCTCTGAGAGCTTTGGCTTTCATAACACCATCCCTGCTCCAGTGAACACAATTCTTGAATTCCTCCTTTGCTGCATATCCCTCCTTGCGCTTTGTCTTTGGTGTCATATTGCCCTGGAGTTGAGCTGTGAGTTCCTGTTTTAGCATGGTTTCCCCTCCTCGTGTTAGTTCCCTCTACCAAGAAAAGATCCATGATCTCTTCAAGCACTCGGAGGCTACTACTGTACTGCCCTTCACCTCCATTTCAGCAGGCTGAAGAAGCCCAGGTCCCTCAGCCTCTCCTGGACCCTCTCCAGTTGCTCCCCATTCCTCCAGCACTGGCAGCCCACACGGGGACACACTATTCCAGATGCGGCCACACCAGGACTGAGTCAAAGGGGATGATAATTCCACTTGTCTGGGTGGCCACACTCCTCCTGAAGCAGCCTCGTATGAAGCTGGCCTCATCTGCAGTGAGCTTGCACCACTGGCTCATATGGCATCCCTCGTAACGTCCAGGTCCTTCTACTCAGGGTCACTCCTCTGACAGTCAGGTGACTGCCTCTCCTGATGCACAGGCTGTTCTGTCCCCTGATGCGGGACCTGCCACTGCTCCTTGTACGACAGCATGAGGTTTCTGTTGGCCCAATTCCCAAGTTTCTCAAGGCCCCTCTGGACTGAAGCTCCCTTGTGTCAGCTGTAAATGAGTGTGTGCAGATGGCTCATCCTGTCTTGCAGTGCCTCTGGCAGGATAACAGCAGGAGGACCTGCAGGACACTACGCATAATAAAAGGAGGTAGTTGTTTAAAGGGACTGCTGGCAAAGGTAGGGATCACCATGGCAAGCATCTCAGAAAAGCCAAGTGAATGTACAAAGAAAGCAAATCCAGGGTCAAAGGGGAAAGGCTAAACAGGGGTTGGCTGACTTCATGGGAGGGTATCAGGTTGGTAAAAGAAAGCAACTTGGAATATGGAAAAGAGGGAAAAATGCAATAAAAAGTGAAGAAGAAAAAAAAAGAGGCTATTTGGGGGTACCTGCCAAGCAGTCCTGAATTTGAACTACTCTGGAGAAGCAGAAGGAGCATGCAGTTGATCCGATTATACTTTTCTGAGATCTGCTTCCATGATCACAAGCAAACTGAATGTTTTCCCAAGGTCAAGAGAAGACTTGAGTTGCAAGGAAATGCAGAATCATTCCATCTGGAAGGGACCTCAGGAAATCTCTGGCCCAACCTCCTTCCCACAGCAGGGTCAGCTAACAGGTCCGATCAGGTTGCTCAGGGCTTTACTCATTTTGGACTTGAAAACCTCTGAGGATTGAGATGGCACAGCCTCTATGGGCAACCTGCCCCAGTGCTTGGCTGCCAGGATAGGTCAAAAGTTTCTCCTTATACCCAGCCTGAACCTCTCTTCTTTCAGCTAATGCCCATCGGCCTTCACCCTCACATCATGCACAACAGTGAAGAGCCTGCCTCCATCTCCTTGATGACGTCCTGGTATGTATGGCGAGGCTGTTAGTAGGTGTACCCAAATCCTTCTCTTCTCCAGGCTGAACAAACGCAGCTCCCTCACCTCCCAGAGTGACAAAGTCAACATTAACTAGGTGTGCCTAGGAGCTTTAAGGCTTTTCCACTCCTTCTCTATATTAGTGGATCAGCAAAGGACCTCATGGATGTTAGAGTGCAATCACCCTCATGCCATGACTTTCTGCATTTGTCACACTCATTTGGCATCGTGTTGCCATGTACAGGTGTTGTAGGCTGTGAAGAGGACTCACTCTGGACAAGCAGTCACTCATAATGAAACCTTGAACTGAAAACCTTTCAGGCCCAAGAGGCAACCTCACACTGCTAGGAGGAGCTGGCTCTGAGGAGGCCATGTCAGGTGCTAACCCACATGCAGAAAAGGATTTCCTGCCTGCAAGAATTGCAGTGGCTATCGCCAGAGAGGACAAAATCGCCAAATCGCTCAGGCTGGAAGGGTCCTTGGAAGGTTTCTAGTCCAACTCCCTGCTCACATCAGGATCAACATCGAATTCACACCAAGTTCCTCAGGGCTTTGTCCAGCTGAGTCTTGCAAAACTCCAAGAAGAGAGAGTCCATAACAACTCTAGACCCCACTTCAAATGCTTCAGGATCCTTATTAATTTTTCTTCCTCATATACAGTTTTAACTTCACTTGTTTCAGCTTATGACCATTGACTCTCATTCTCCTGCCGTGAATTCCTGTAAAAACCTGGTTCATTATCAGTGGCAACCTTGAGTTGGGAAGCTGCTATGAGTCCTCCCCAAAACCTTCCCTTTTCTGCGCTGAACAAGCCCTGTTCCCTCAGCCTCTCCTCACCGGGCAAGTGCTCCAGGCCTCAGCCACCTTGGGGGCCTGCCACTGAACTCACACCAAGTGACAAACAGCGTTCTTCTACAGGGAGCCCAACTGGACGTGGTATCTAGAGGGGCTCTAACGATGCTGAGTAAAGGGGCATAATCACCTCCTTTGATCTCCTGGCTATGCAGCACAAGTCACTGTGGCCTCCTTTGCTGCCAGGGCACGCTGCTGGCTGATGTTCAGCTCCCTTCCCACAAAGACTCCCATGTCCTTTTTCTGCACAGAGCTGCTGCCAGCTGGGCACTCCCCAGCCTGTATCACTGCAGGGCGTCGCTCTAGTCCAGGCGCAGGACCTGGCATTTGTCATTGCTGTACTTCACAAAATTCCTGACAGCCCATTCTTACTGCCTGCTGAGGTCCCTCTGAATGGCAGCCCTTGAGCTTATGACTGTTCCACCCAATCAGGTGTCATCTACAAATGTGAGGGGATTTCCATTCTGCAGGTCACTGATGAGCCTTTCAAACAGGACAGGATGTGGAGTATAGACCCCTGCATACCCCACCTTTACCTGGCTTCCTGGTAAAGCGTGACCCATTCATGAAAAGCCTCTGAGTTCATCATCCAAGCAGTTTTTTGCCCATCTGGATGTCTACTGGGCATCCACTACTCTCCTCTCCTCCACAAGTACTGGCCTTTTATCACAGAAGGCAAGCAGGTGGGTCAGGAATGATTCACCTTGGGTACCTCCATGCTGACTGTTCCCAGACACCTTCTTCTCCCTCATGTGCCCAGAAATGTGATCTGAGAGGACTGGTTCCATGACACACCCCTCACCAACGTGAAGCTGAATGTCCTGCAGCTCCCTGGTGTGTCCTTGTGGACTTTTTAGAAGATGAGCACAACATACTCCTATTTTTGATCATTGGGACCAACCCCCTCCGCCCCTGATCTCCACAGCCTTTCAAAGAGGATAGAGAGCAGCCTTGCTGTCACAGCAGCCAGCCCTCTCAATGTCCATGAATGCCAGCCATCCAATCCCATAGACTTGTAGGTGTTGAGTTCTTGCAAGTCATTCCTCACTCAAGACTTAGGCACTGCAGGTTGCTTTTCTCCTCAGCAGTCCTGACTCTAGGCACAACAGCTCAGGAGACCTTGCTGCTGAAGACTGAAGCCAGGAAGGACTTGACTTCCCCAGACATATCTACATCTGCTTTTACTGGAATCTCTGCTCCATTCAGCTGTGAGCCCACATTTTCTTGTTTATTCTTTTACAGTTACTGAAGCCGGAACATCTATTCTTCCTGTCCTTCACATCCCCTGCAAGCGTCCCTATTGCAGAGGAGCTTTGGCTTCTTTAACACCATCCCGAACTTACTGGACAATATTGCTAAATTCCTCCTTTGCAGCATCTGCCTTCTTCCCCTTTCTGTATGCTGCCTTATTGCCCTGGAGCTCAGGTGGGATCTCCCTGTTTAGCCAAGCTGGGGTCCAGAGATGGCTACTAATTTTACAAACTGTTCATAGGGAGCATTCTTGTGCTTGATGAGTGCTGTCCTAAATGACCTGTTGGTTTTCCTGAGCTACTCTGCCCTTCAGAGCTACCTCCCTTGGCCCATCCCATACATCCAAGCTACCCCTTCACACACAGGTTATTCCCCTCCTCATCTTCCCTGGTGGTGTCTCCTGAAGAACTTGCACCCTGCCTTTGAAGGACTCCAGTCATGCTAGTGATCCCACCACATCTCAGTTATTCCAACCCTGTGGCACTCCTCTGACAGCTTGTGTATCTCCATTTGCTCCTGGCTGCACCCCAGGCTGCATATGTTTGCATACATTTGGGCGGCAGAGCATCAGCTGTGGCACTGACTGAAGATCTGCCACAAGGAAATATGCTACCAAGGACCATATGGATGCAAAGGCTTTGATTGCAAGTGGTGACATGCTGGCCTGGATAGCAGGTGGCAATGTAATGGTGAAAGGAGGTTCCCACTAAGAGAGCAAAAACTGCAGCGCCCAAGACCAGCGAGAAACAGAGCTGGGCTGTGCAGGAATGGCAGGAGAGGGGTTTGCTGCCTGAGTTGCAGCACCTCGGGGCCTGTGACAGAGGTCAACCAATCTGCAGGCAGGAGAAGGTGCCACTGAAGAAGTCCCTGGTTCCGTGATCCAGCCACCTTGACGACATCATTAGCCCAGGCCCTGTTCATATCATACTGGGGAATGAGAAGGGGTTCAGGAGGAGGAGAGCTAGAAGGATTTCAAAGTGCAGAGACTAGAGTGGAACCCTTGGTGTGATGTGCCTCCCATTTGTGCAGCATGCTTGGATGTACACAGTGCAGACTGTGCCTAAAGGCAGTGGTGGGATTCATTTGTTTGGGCACAGGTAGGAAACCCAAGATGCCCTGGGGCACTTGCCCAGCAACCACTCCAAAAAGGCATGGCTTCCTGTAGGTCCCATGCTGGAACTACTACAGACATGTGGATGTGATGGACACCCCAGGCATCCGACATGGCCCTGCCAGCCTATTTCTATGTCATTAAATCAAGTGTCTGCACTGAATTGCATTAGCTGTTTGTAACACTGGGAACTTCCTATGTCTCAGCTTTATAGTGAGTGGAGCCCTAGTAGTAGGAGGCATCTAGTGTCATTTCAGATGGCCAAGGGAATTCTCCACCTGGCCCCCAATTCACGCTCTAGAAGGATGGGGGTGTCATAGATGCTCCATCAGAGCAAGAAGACTCTGGCACACGCCTTGGTCCACCTCTGTCTCTTCCAATGTCACCAGGTGTTTGTGTGTTGAGCAACTGACTCCCACCCTCCATCTCCAGTGATTACAGCCGAAGCTTAGACAAGGAGCTTCCATGCAGGCATCTATGTTGTGCACACTTCATTTTTTTGCAAAGGGAAATCCCACCTCCTGTGTGTTTGTGGAGTTCACAGGAGGGATCTTCATCCCACTGCATCCCAGGGGCTTCTGAATGGGCATGCAATGTCCAGACTGACTCATCTGAATGAAAACCTGAACCATGGGTGAATGACCTCCCTTCTTGTCCGCTTCTAGGTGTCCTGCCTAGTGAAGACATGGGAATATGGATGTCCAGGCTGCGATGTTTCCACCTCTCATAGATAACCATCCTCTGATGAAACCATCCTCTGATGAAACAAGGGACAATGCTGTAACTGGTCTCTCTGTATTGTTTAGAGAGGGACCATCAGTGATTATTTTAGTTTATTGGAGTGAACATTTCCCAGGAGGAGGGAGCACAAGGGACAGAGAAATTCATGAGCTCAGCTGGGCCTCTGCTCCTGAGTGGGGCCAGGCTCCAGGGATGGAGGGAGCTCATGGCAAGCAGGCAGCACTGCCCAGAGACAGCTGTGTGCAGGAGCAGATCCTCTGCAAAGAGCAGCAGGGCTCTGGGCACTGCCTGCTGCTGCTGGCATGAGAGGAGACAAGGCAGAAAGAAGTGAAAGGCAGTGTGGAGTGGGAGGCCAGAGGAGAGCTCCTTGTGGGAGGAATCTTCACAGCCCTTGACACAGTAAGTCTCTGGCTGCAGGGCAATGCTACTGAGGTTCCTGGAAGGGTCTTCCAAACCTATTTCATCCCATGACTGATAGGTTTTTTAAGGATCACTCTCCTTTGCAGAGGAGGGGGAGATGCTTCAGAGCAGGCATTCCCTGCCACAGTGTCACAGGGACAGGGCATGCTGCTACTTTCTCCCAAGGATGGCTGCAGGGCTGTGAAGTTGGGATATGCACACAGGTCTGTGCAGGGCTGTGATTCAGAGCAGTGTCCCTGCACCGCAGAGGAAGGTGCAAAAAAAGGCTACTTGAAAGGCAAGGAGCTTTCCTTCCAGGGCTTTCAATTTCCTAATGCTGGCAGGGAGAAAAAAGGAAAGAGTTTTCTGGTTTGGCAAGGAACTGGGACTCACTAACCTTCCCTCTCAGAGATCAGGAGGTCTGTGAGAAAGCTCAGCAAACCCTTCCAAACCCACCTCCACCTACAGCAGCACCAGCAGCACCTTTATGGACTTATCCGGGCTAATGTGACCTGCTCCTTAGGACCTGCGAGCACAGAGATCCCCTGGACAGTGCCCTAATCTGGGAGGTTTCTGTAGGGCAGAACTGTGCACAGAGAGGGTGGGACAGGGTCTGTGAGTACGGACAGGGAAAAGATGTTGGGAGAGAGAAAGCTCCAGGCATCAGGAACATCTCCAGGCTGCAGAGATGGGCAGGGAGTGAGAGGGAAGTGCCAACAGAATAGTCATGGGAGGATGGATTTGGGCAAGTTGTGGTCAGTGGTCAGTCCCTCCGATGCAGACACCTTCCTCTGAGCAAGCTCCCTGTGTCTCCTCTCCCGCCCAGCAGAGCCTCTGCCCTGACAGCCATGGGGTCCAGGGCATGAGCTGCCTTCTCTACAGCCAGACCTCCAGCTGAGGAGAGGTTCCCAACAAAGGGACTGAGAGTGACTGCCCTGTGATGTCAGTGCCTGCGAGGCGGCATGCCTAGCTGGTAAGGTGAAGGCTTTCCTGAGTTCCCATCTGTCTCTCTCTTCTTGCGGCTGGGCGGCTGGGACTAGGTGACGTCCAGAGGTCTCGTCCACCCCAAGTGCTGTGATTCAGTGAATCTTTCCCTGGAGTGCTCTGTAAAGAAAGAATATTTAGAGGAAGAAGAAAGGCCAGAGAGGCAGAAGAAGAGAGCTGAAACATGAAAGTTTAAATAAAGCAGTTCCTGAGAACAAGGTTTCTCCATTCAGAGTGTTGGTAGCAAATATATTTTGATGAATGATATGTCTGTGTATATATATATATACATTCACATAGACAGGCTAATTCCTGTAGTGCATGAACATGGTGCTGCCAATTAATAAGAAAGAAAAAAATAAATGATAATGTTAAAAACTGTGTGAAGTCTTGGAAACAAGGATTTCTTGTCAATTGTTGCATTGAGTTATTTTTTGAGAAGATTTCAACTTATGACTAGGATCTACTTTTTGGGCTTGATTCATTTGACCACAGAGAGAGGCTATTGCTGCCTGAGATGCCCTGGGGTAGCTGTGTTGCCATGTGGTGCTGGGAATTTTGGAGGCGACTCCTGCAGGACCTGAGCTTGCCATTAGGAAAGGTATCTCAAAACAAGTTAGTTGAGACAACTTAGTTCCCTCTTTGGACAAGAAAGGGAATTCCAGAGACCTGGATTTGACAGAGACATCTGCACTGACGGGGTCTGGCCTGGGGTGAGATCAGCCTCCTCCTTGTTGTCAATGAGCTCCCTTCTTGCCCCGTTCTACGAGTCCTGCCTAGTTAAGAGATGGGAATCGGGGCTTCCAGAGCAAAACATTTCCACCTCTTGCACATAACCATCCTCCGATGAGACAGTTGGTAATGCTGGAATCAGTGTTCCTTCAGTGCTTAGAGAGGGCCCACTGGTGATTATTTTAGTCTACTTCAATGAACATGATGAAAGAGTGGAAATCTTCAGGAAGGGTATTAATCTGGGGAGAAGAAATATCGATCTGCCCTTGACCTTGTGTTTCCACTGCTCTGTCTTTTAGGCTGTGGATGTAATCTCAGTGATCTCTCACATATTTCCACATGTCCTAGTTATATTGGTCATTTTAAAGGCATCTTTGCATCAGACTCTCTGGGCACATGCACTTTCTGTAGTTTCCCAGTTTTCCTTCTCCCCTTGCTGTTTATCCTTTCAGGTACCTCTCAGCTCTCCAGTTGCTGCTCTGAGCTGCTGGGAGTCTGAAGCTTGCCTCGTCTTTCAGCAGTCTCATTGTTGTCTTTTTAGCCAGCTCCTTTGTTGTGTGTCTTGTCTATCCTTTCCTATCTATCTGTGGAAAACATTTCAAGGAAGGTTATGCCTTGTGGGCAGTGGACCTCACTGGAGGCAGCTTGGACTTGACATACAGTTGACAAAGCGTCTTGTATCTTTTATTAAACTTTTCCCAATTTATAATTTGTTTGTTTGCTATTAAGAAAAAGACCTTCTGTGTCTGCTTGCAGCTAGTTCTTGAAGGAAAGCAGGTGGGAATTGGTGCACATGAGCTGTAACATTCAGCTACAGCCTTGAGTGGCAAAAGATTCGATTTTCACAAGAGTGATGTGAAGTCCCCAGTGGCTGATGAGGGAAATGGCAGGGCTGGGGAGCTGGGGAGGAAGGTTCTCCATACATGCCTCCTATCAAAAATACTGCTTTGCCTACATGTCCAGACTTCATTAGGAGACACTGTGGGTCAGTGTGAATTGGGGAATGTGGGTATGACTTATTCTGAAAACTGAAGAATCAAGAAAGCTTAAGAAGCAGACATCTTTCTTTTTCAGGTGCTCATTGAAATCTGCCTAATTTCAATACACTGCTGCAAACTTTTCAATTAACCACACAAGAATTGACAAACTGAAGAAAGTTATGGAAAGAGGCATGGCTCCTTAGGGTTGTTTGCATTTTAATGACCCCTCGGTGTATTTGGGGCTGAGCCCATGAACTTCAGATGCTGAGAAGTAACTGAAGCAACTTCTCAAAAAGTTAAATTCAGAAGAAAATCCCAAGTTTCTTGGAGCATTAACAGGTCCCACAGAGGGGCATTACCAAGAAACTTTCCTCAGGGGCTGATTAGAGCCAAAATTTGGAGGCATTGATTGCAGGTAGGCAAAGGCAATGTGAGGGTGGCTCTGATGCCAAGTCATCCTTGATGTGTGTTATCAAGCAGAGTGACCAGGCACTGACAGCCAGCTCCGGGAAAGGGTGATGCTTTCCATCCCGCATTGCTCAGGGCTCTTCCTGGGGCCAGTGTGAGGGTGAGGGTGCACAATGCCAAGTTAAGGACCATGATAAGGCACTTCCTTGGCTCTCAAGGGACAAGGAGGCAGCAAGGCCACAGTGCTTTAGGGAATGGTACCTTCTCATGGGCCTCGGTGGCAGAGAGACCAGCCATAGCCAAGAAGACAAAGACCTAGATGTGTTGGGAGCTTTCAGCCTTGGCAGTGCCCTTGGCCATCTCCACCACAGACTGTCCTGTGCTTTCCCATGCCTTTGCCTGTTTCCCTGCAGACTGTACACACCCAAGCTGCTTCCCCACCTTGCTCTCACCCTGCGATCTCCCCACCTCTCCTGATGTCTTCCTGTCCTCACTTGCTTTTCCTTGAAACACAAAGGCAGGGGCTGATCACAGACTCCCTCTGGGTGACCTCTTGAACCTCAGCACTACCCTAGGAGTGACATTCTTTTGACCTGAAGTCCAGCGTGAACCTCTCAAGATGCACTTTGTGGCTCTTTCCCCTTCTCATGCTGTTTCCCACTGCCAAGAAAAGCTCCATCATCTCTGAAAACACCCTTCAAGCAGACACCGACAACTACTCTACTACCCTTTGCCTCCACTTCAGCAGGCTAAAGAAGCCTGGGTCCCTCAGCTTCTCCTCATGGATGGGGTTATTCCCACCTAGGCACAGCATTTGACTCTTCACTTGTAAACCTTCATGAGGTATCCGTTGTCCAAATCACCCAAACTTCTCAAGTTCCTTCAGGACTGAAGCTCCTCTGTGTCAAAATAAAACAAAACAAAAGAGAACAAACAAACAAGTAAACAAACCATCCAGTGCCAATGAGGTAAGTGTGAGAAGGGGTGGGGTGGGCTGTATGGGATGGGATCAGAATGGTAAAAGAGACAGACTTAGGAGGGGTGGAAGAAAAAAGGACTGATCAGGACTGTCTTGGGGATTCCTGCCAAGAAGCCCTGCATCTGAACAATTCTGCCTGGAGGAGGACAGGAAAGGCAGCCTGCTTCCACGGTCACAGGGCACCTGTGTGCTTTCCTTGACATCCACAAGAGAAGACTGAGAGTGGGAAGAACCATGGACTCCTTCAGGGCGGAAGGGATCTCAGGGGGTCTCCAGTCCAATCTCCTTGCTCCTGACAAGCTGTAGCAGGGTCAGCTCTGGTGTCAGAGCAGGTTGCTGTGCCCTTCATTGAGTATGGTCTTGGCAACCTCCAAAGGAGGAGACTGCACAGCGCTGTCTGGGCAACAAGTTCCAATGCTTCCTCAAAAAGCAAGTGCTGCAGCTCCCTGACTACTGTGAGGGCCCTCGGCCAGACTCGCTCCCAGTTCTCAACCTCTTTCTTGTTCTGGGAACCCAAAACTGGATGCAGTGTTCTAGATGTGGTCTAATGAATACTGACTAGAAGGCAATCACCATTTCCCTTCACCTCCTGGCTGTGCTCCTGTTCATACAGCCCATGATGGCCTTCTTTGCTGCCAGGGAATGCTGCTGCCTCATGTTTTGCCTCCTGTCCCCCACCACCCTCATGTCCTTTTCCACAGAGCTGCTCCGCAGACACTCAGGCCCCAGCCTGTGCCACAGTGGGGTGTTGGTTTATCGCAGGTGCAAGCCCTGGCATTTGTCCTTGTTGAATTCCATGAGGTTGCTGACAGCCCATTCCTCGTGCCTGTTTAGCTCCCTCTGAATGGCAGCTCTCATCTACAGGCATGATGAATGTTGCCTCTTCCATGTCACTGATACAGATGATAAAGAGGACAAGTTCCTGGAGAGGCCCTGTGGTGTTCCACTTCTCCCTGGCCTCCAGGAAGAGTACTGACCATTCACCACTGCCCTCTGAGCCTCTGATCCTCCAAGCAGCTTTTTACCCATCCACCTGTCTGCTTTTCTAGACTCTAATATTCTAAATGTGCCTGCAAGAGGTCTGGATGCAGAAGAGGTGACTCATGCCCTGGACTCCATGTATTGACAGCCCATTCCTCCTGCCTGTCTAGGGCCCTCTGAATAGCAGCCCTCAAGCATATGGCTGGGGTCCCCCCCCTGCAGTTCTTTTGTCCTCAACAAGCATAGTGAGTATTGCCTCTTCCATGTCACTAATCAAGTCATCTGGTTGTCCGCCCATCTAGGTGGTAAATTTCTAAACTGTATTCCACAAGGATATTGTGGAAGACAGTGTCAAACATCTTGCTCAAATCAAGCTGAAGGACATTTTCTGCTCTCCAAACACAAATAGAGCTATGGAATCCTAGAAGGCAGTCAGGTTGGTGAGGCACAGTTTACCCTGGGTAAATCCATGCTGCCTCTTCCCTATGACCTTCTTCTCCCTCATGTGCCCAGAAATGAGTGGACTCACTCCATGACACACTCCTCAACCAGTTGAGGCTGAATGGCCTGTCGTTCCCTGGGTTGCCCTCTGGGCCTTTCTTGAGAGTGGATGTAACGATTGCCTTTCTGCAGTTATTGAGACCTCACCCCATCTCCATGACCTTTCAAAGATGACAGAGGGCGGCCTTGCTATGATAGCGGCCAGCTCTCAGTGTCCTTGGGTGCAGCCATTCCAATCCCAGTGACTTGTAAGGGTGGAGTTCTTGCAAGTCATCCCTCACTCAGCCCTCATGCACTGTTGGTTGCTTTTCTCCTCTGGAGCCCTGACTCTAGGCACAACAGCCCGGGAGACCTTGCTGGAGAAGTCGGAAGCCAAAAAGGCACTGAGTTCCTCAGACCTACCTACATCTGCTCTTACTAGATTCTCTGCCCCCTTCAGCAAAGGGCCAACGTTTTCCTTTTTATTCTTTACCATTCCTGAAGCAGTGGCAGCTCTTCTTCATGCCTTTGATGATCCCGTCAAGTATTTACCCTCTGAGAGCTTTGGCTTCCCTAACACCATCCCTATTTCAGTGCACACAATTTTTGAATTCCTCCTTTGCTGCATATCCCTCCTTCCATTTCTTCTTTGGTGTCATATTGTCCTGGAGCTGAGTTATGAGTTCCCGTTTTAGCCTGGTTTCCCCTCCTCATGTTATTTCCCTCTTTCAAGAAAAGATCAATGATTGCTTCAAGCACTCAGAGGCTACTACTCTATTGCCCTTTGCCTCCATTTCAGCAGGCTGAAGAAGCCCAGGTCCCTCAGCCTCTCCTTCAGGCCCCCAACCCCATCTTGGAAGACTCCTCTGGACCCTCTCCAGTTGTTCCCCATTCCTCCAGCACTGGGCAGCCCATGCTGGGACACACTATTCCAGACGCAGCCACACCAGGGCTGAGTCGAGGGGGATGATATTTCCGCTTGTCTGGGTGGACACACGCTTCCTGAAGCAGCCTTGTATGAAGCTGGCCTCATTTGCAGTGAGCGTGCACCACTGGCTCATATGGCATCCCTCATAACGTCCAGGCCCTTCTCCTCAGGGTCACTCCTCTCACGTTCAGGTGCCAGACTCTCCTGATGCATAGGCTGTTCCGTCCCCTGATGCGGGACCTGCCACTGCTCCTTGTACGACAGCATGAGGTTTCTGTTGGTCAAATCCCAAAGTTTCTCAAGCACCCTCTCGACTGAAGCTCCCTTGTGTCTACTGTAAATGAGTGTGTGCAGATGGCTCATCCTGTCTTGTGGTGCCTCTGACAGGATAACAGCAGGAGGACGTGCAGGACACTCCACATAATAAAAGGAGGCAGTCGTTTAAAGGGACTGCTGGCAAAGGTAGGGATCACCATGGCAAGCATCTCAGAAAAGCTGCATGAAGAGAGCAAAACCAGGGCCAATGGAGATAGGATAAAGAGGGGTTGGCTGACTGCATGGGAGGGTATCTAAAAAGAAGAACTTGGAAGTTGGAAAAGAGGGAAAATGGAATAAAAGGTGAAGCAAAAAAAAAAGAGAAAAAAAAAAAAAAGCTATTTGGGTGCAGCTGCCAAGCAGTCTGGAGCCTGACTGACTCTGACTGGAGCATGAGAAGGAACATGCAGTTGATCTGATCATACTTTTGTGAGATCTGCTTCCATGATCACAAGCAAGCAGAATGTTTTCCCAAGGTCAGGAGAAGACTTGCACTGGAATGAAATGCAGAATCATTCCATCTGGAAGGGACCTCAGGATGTCTCTGGCCCAACCTCCTTCCCACAGCAGGGTCAGCTAACAGGTCCAGTCAGGTTGCTCAGGGCTTTACTCATTTCGGACTTGAAAAACTCTGAGGATGGAGATGGTACAGCCTCTCAGGGCAACTGGACCCAGTGTTTGACTCTCTGGATGGGTCAAAAGTTTCCCCTTACACCTAGCCTGAACCTCTCTTCTTTCACCTAATGCCCATTGGCCTTCACTCTCACATCATGCACAACGGTGAAGAGCCTGGCTCCATCTCCTTGGTGACATCCTGTTAGGTATGTGGAGGCTGCTATTAGGTGTCCCCAAAGCCTTCTCTTGTCCAGGCTGAACAAATGCAGCTCCCTCACCTCCCAGAGTGACAAAGTCAACATTACCTGTGTGTGCCTAGGAGGTTTAAGGCTCTTTCAGTCCTTCTGGATATTGTTGGATCAGCAAAGGACCTCATGGATGTTAGAGTGCAATCACCCTCATGCCATGACTTTCTGCATTTGTCACACTCATTTGGCATCATGTTGCCATGTACAGGTGTTGTAGGCTGTGAAGAGGACTCACTCTGGACAAGCAGTCACTCATAATGAAACCTTGAACTGAAAACCTTTCAGGCCCAAGAGGCAACCTCACACCACTAGGAGGGGCTGGCTCTGAGGAGGCCATGTCAGGCGCTAACCCACATGCAGAAAAGGATTTCCTGCCTGCAAGAATTGCAGTGGCTGTTGCCAGAGAGGACAAAATCACCAAATCATTCAGGCTGGAAGGGACCTTGGGAGGCTCTAGTGCAACCTCCTGCTCACATAGGGATCAACACTGAATTCACACCAAGTTCTTGAGGGCTTTGTCCAGCTGCGTCCTGCAAGCCTCCAAGAAGAGAGAGTCCATAACCCCTCTGGACCCCACTTCAAATGCTTCAGGATCCTCACTGATTTTTCTTCCTACTATACAATTTTCACTGCACTTGTTTCAGCTTATAACCTTTGACTCTCATTCTCCTGCCATGAATTCCTGTAAAAACCTGGTTCATTATTAGTGGCAACCTTCATTTGGGAAGCTGCTATGAGTCCTCCCCAAAACCTTCCCTCTTCTGTGCTGAACAAGGCCTGTTCCCTCAGCCTCTCCTCACCGGGCAAGTGCTCCAGGCCTCAGCCACCTTGGGGGCCTGCCACTGAACACACTCCAAGTGACAAACAGCATTCTTCTACAGGGAGCCCAACTGGATGCAGTATATAGAGGGGCTCTAACGATGCTGAGTAAAGGGGCATAATCACCTCCTTTGATCTCCTGGCTATGCAGCCCAGGACACTGCAGCATCCTTTGCTGCCAGGGCACGCTGCTGGCTGATTTTCAGCTCCCTGCCCACAAACACTCTCAAGTCCTTTTTCTGCAGAGCAGCTGCCCAGCTGGGCACTCCCCAGCCCATATCACTGCAGGGTGTTGCTCTATCCCAGATGCAGGCCCTGGCATTTGTCATTGTTGGACTTCACAAAGTTCCTGACAGCCCATTCTTACTGCCTGCTGAGGTCCCTCTGAATGGCAGCCCTTGAGCTTATGACTGTTCCACCCAACTGGGTGTCATCTACAACCATGATGGGATTTCCCTTCTTCAGGTCACCGATGAGCCTTTCAAACAGGACAGGATTGGCAGTATAGACCTCTGCATACCCCACCTTTACCTGGCTTCCCCATAAAGCATGACCCATTCATGAAAACCCTCTGAGTTCATCATCCAAGCAGCTTTTTGCCCATCTGGATGTCTACTGGACATCCACTACTCTCCTCTCCTCTAGAAGTACTCATCTTTTTTTCACAGAATACAATCAGGTGGGTCAGGAATGATTCACCTATTGTAACTCCATGCTGACTGTTCCCAGACACCTTCTTCTCCCTCATGTGCCCAGAAATGTGATCGGAGAGGACTGGTTCCGTGACACTGCTTACGAATGTGAGGCTGAATGGCCTGGAGCTCCCTGGTTTCTGGTGACATGCTGGCCTAGATAGCAGGTGGCAATGTAATGGTGAAAGGAGTTTCCCACTAAAAGAGCAAAACCTGCAGTGCCCAAAGCCATGGAGAAACAGAGCTGGGCTGTGCAGAAATGGCAGGAGAGGGGTTTGCTGCCTGAGCTGATTTTGCAGCACCTTGGGGCCTGTGACAGGCTTGAACCAATCTCCAGGAAGGACAAGGTGCTACTGAAGAAGTCTCCAAGCCTGCGATCCAGCAACCTTGAGAACGTCATTAGCCCAGTCCCTGTTCATATCATCCTGGGGGGTGAGAAGGGATTCAGGAGGAGGAGAGCTAGAAGGGTTTGAGAGTGCAGAGACTAGAGTGGAGCTCTTGGTGTGATGTGCCTCCCATTTGTGCAGCATGCTTGGATGTAGACAGTGCAGACTGTGCCTAAAGGCAGTGGTGGGATTCATTTGTTTGGGCACAGGTAGGAAACCCAAGATGCCCTGGGGCACTTGCCCAGCAACCACTCCAAAAAGGCATGGCTTCCTGTAGGTCCCATGCTGGAACTACTACAGACATGTGGATGTGCTGGACACCACAGGCATCTGACATGGCGCTGCAGGCCTATTTCTATGTCATTACATCAAGTGTCTGCACTGAATTGCATTAGCTGTTTTTAACATTGCGATCTTCCTAGGTCTCAGCTTTATAGTGAGTGGAGCCCTAGTAGCAGGAGGCATCTAGTATCATTTCAGATGTCCAAAGGAATTCTCCACCTGGCCCCCAACTCATGCTCTAGAAGGATGGGGGTGTCATAGTTGCTCCATCAGAGCAAGAAGACTCTGGCACATGTGTTGGTCCACCTCTGTCTCTTCCAATCTCACCAGGTGTTTGTATGTGAGCGACTGACTCACACCCTCCATCTCCAATGATTACAATGGGAGCTTAGAAGGAGCTCCCATGCAGAAACCTCTGTTGTGCACACTTCATTTTTTTTCAAGGGTAATCCCACCTCCTGTGTGTTTTTTTGTGGAGTTCACAGGAGGGATCTGAATCCTACTCCAGGCCAGGGGCTTCTAAACGGGCGTGTGATGCCCAGACCGACTCATCTGAATGAAAACCTGAACCATGGGTGAATGACCTCCCTTCTTGTCTGCTTCTGCGTGTCCTTCCTAGTTAAGAGATGGGAATATGGATGTCCAGGCTGCGATGTTTCCACCTCTCATAGATAACCATTCTCTGATGAAACCATCCTCTGATGAAACAAGTGGCAATGTTGTAACTGGTCTCTCTGTATTGTTTAGAGAGGGACCATCAGTGATTATTTTAGCTAGTTCCAGTGAACATTTCCCAGGAGGAGGAAGCACAAGGGACAGAGAAATTCATGAGCTCAGCTGGGCCTCTGTACCTGAGTGGGGCCAGGCTCCAGGGATGGAGGGAGCTCATGGCAACCTGTCAGCACTGCCCAGAGACAGCTGTGTGCAGGAGCAGATCCTCTGCAAAGAGCAGCAGGGCTGCGGGCACTGCCTGCTGTTGCTGACATGAGAGGAGAGAAGACAGAGAGAAGTGCAAGGCAGTGTGGAATCGGAGGAGAGAGGAGAGCTTCTTGTGGGAGAAATCTTCACAGCCCCTGACATGGTAAGTCTCTGGATGCAGGGCAATGCTATAGAGGTTCTTGGAAGGGTCTTCTAAACGTATTTCATCCCATGACTGAAAGATTTTTGAAGGATCGCTCTCCTGGCTTCTCCAGTGTGGGGAAGGAGGAGATGCTTCAGAGCAGGCATTCCCTGCCACACCATCACAGGGACAGGGCATGCTGCTACTTTCTCCCAAGGATGCTGCAGGGCTGTGAAGTTGGGATATGCACCCAGGTCTGCCCAGGGCTGTGATTCAGAACAGTGTCCCTGCACTGCAGAGGAAGGTGCAAAAAAAGGCTACTTGAAAGGCAAGGAGCTTTCCTTCCAGGGCTTTCAATTTCCTAATGCTGGCAGGGAGAAAAAAGGAAAGAGTTTTGTGGTTTGGCAAGGAACTGGGACTCACTCACCTTCCCTCTCAGAGATCAGTAGATCTCTGAGAAAGCTCAGCAAACCCTTTCAACTCCACCTCCACCTACAGCAGCACCTTTATGGACTTATCAGGGTTTATGTGACATGCTGCTTAGGACCTCTGAGCACAGAGGTGCCCTGGACAGTGCCCTGATCCGGGAGGTTTCTGTAGGGCACAACTGTGCAGACAGAGGGTGGGACAGGGTTTGTGAGTACCGACAGGGAAAAGATGTTGGGAGAGAGAAAGCTGCAGGCAGCAGGGAGAGCTCCAGGCCGTAGAGATGGGCAGGGAGTGAGAAGGAAGTGCCAACAGAATAGTCATGGGAGGATGGATTTGGGCAAGTCATGGTCAGTGGTCAGTGCCTCTGATGCAGACACCTTCCTCTGAGCAAGCTCCCTGTGTCTCCTCTCCCACGCAGCAGAGCCTCTGCCCTGACAGCCATGGGGTCCAGGGCATGAGCTGCCTTCTCTGCAGCCAGCCCTCCAGCTGAGGAGAGGTGCCCGACAAAGGGACTGAGAGTGACTGCCCTGCGATGTCACTGCCTGCGAGGCAGCATGCCTAACTGGTAAGGTGAAGGCTTTCCTGAGTTCCCATCTGTCTCTGTCTTCTTGCCTCCCTTGGCAGCAGGATTGTGGTGTTGCTCCTTGTTTCCCCTCCTGTTCATGCTGCTCCTCTTCTTGTTCTTGTGCTCTCTGGTTTTGGGGGGGGGGGCAGGAGGGGGGGTTC
The DNA here is from genome assembly GCF_036417845.1 of Apteryx mantelli. Taxonomy (NCBI): domain Eukaryota; kingdom Metazoa; phylum Chordata; class Aves; order Apterygiformes; family Apterygidae; genus Apteryx; species Apteryx mantelli. Next base: position 7,466,127 of record NC_089997.1, read on the forward strand.
AGCTGCGGTTCAGACATTGATGCTGCAAGTTGTGCAGCAGAGGGGTCTGCATGGGAATGAGGTTGCCCCAGCCCCCTTCTGACTTGTGGAGCTCCAGAAAATGCAGTCTGTGGGTCTGGAAATTGAGCTGACTCTCCCTTAAGGAGAGCCCACCTCCAGTCCTAAGAGTCCTTTAACCATTTCTTTATAGCGTCCTGTCAGACTGTGTGCTGCCCCCTAGAAAGGCACTGCTGTCTCATGGCATCACTGTGATATCAGAGAGATCCATGAGGAAGGTGCAGAGATGGTGAGAATATGGAGATGGTGGTGGGAGGTTGCATATGGGCATCTGAAAAGAGCACCGTGTGTCCTTGGCTAGAAGGGGAGTGTGGAGATCTCCCTCAGGTGCCCGGAGAAAGGGTGAGAAGTTTGGAGCTGTGCACTTTGAAGCTGGACTTGTCTGCTCTCAGCAGGGGCTGGTTTCTTTCTAGGGCAACGTATGAGTGTGATCATCCTCCAGCCCAAAGATTTACAAGCACAGGACAGCTGGGAATGAGTGTAACAGACAGACTAGCTGTCCTCATTCTGCAACAAGGGACAGTGAATCCGTTTTTCTCAGGACTCAGTGGAAATGTCGAGTATTTTTACCTTTGAGGAACACTCCGCAGGGGTGACAAGACCATCTCAAAGAAAATAAAAAATCCCTGAAACTCTGTTCCTCAAACCTCATTCCTTAGAATTCAGAGTGAAGATGCTGAAATGCCGTTTTATATGATGAGTGGATGTCACCTGACAGAAAGTGTGAATGTCAGAGCTGGTCACCCCCGTTCCCCTGTGCCCACTGCTTTACTGCTGGACTGACTGCTCTGGAGCCCATGGGCAGAGGTCCCTGCTCCTCACAGCACACCCAGCCAGTGCAAAGCAAAGCTCCAGCATGGGAGCTGCACAAAGATCATCTCAGTAAAGAGAGAGGCAGTGTGGGGGCATGTATGAGAACTGCAACATTTGGGTTTTTTTTTTTTGCTTGAAAAGTCTCTCCTAACTTCTCAATGTCTTTTCTTCTTTGCACGGTCCCCCATGCCCGGAGAGAGCAAAATGTCCAACAGCAGCTCCATCAACGAGTTCCTCCTCCTGGCATTTGCAGACACACGGGAGCTGCAGCTCTTGCACTTCTTGCTCTTCCTGGGCATCTACCTGGCTGCCCTCCTGGGCAATGGCCTCATCATCACAACTGTAGCCTGCAACCACTGCCTCCACACCCCCATGTACCTCTTCCTCCTCAACCTCTCCTTCTCCGACCTTGGCACCGTCTCCACCACTGTCCCCAAATCCATGGCCAATTCCCTGTGGGACACCAGGGCCATTTCCTACTCGGGATGTGCTGCTCAAGTCTTCCTGCTTTTCTTCTTGATTGGAGGAGAGTATTTTCTTCTCACTGTTATGGCCTATGACCGCTTTGTTGCCATCTGCAGACCCCTGCACTATGGGACCCTCATGAGCAGCAGAGTTTGTGTCAAAATGGCAGCAGCTGCCTGGGGCACTAGTTTTCTCCATGCTCTCGTACACACTGCAACCACATTTTCAATACCACTCTGCCAAGGCAACACAGTGGACCAGTTCTTCTGTGAAATCCCCCAGATCCTCAAGCTCTCCTGCTCAGACTCCTACCGCAGGGAAGTTGGGCTTATTGTGGTTAGTGCCTTTTTAGGCTTTGGGTGCTTTCTTTTCATTGTGCTGTCGTATGTGCAGATCTTCACTGCTGTGCTGAGGATCCCCTCTGAGCAGGGACGACACAAAGCCTTTTCCACATGCATCCCTCACCTGGCTGTGGTCTCCCTGTTCATCAGCACTGACCTGTTTGCCTACCTGAAACCCCCCTCACTCTCCTCCCCAACTCTGGATTTGGTGGTGTCTGTTCTGTACGCGGTGGTGCCTCCAACTCTGAACCCCCTCATCTACAGCATGAGGAACAAGGAGCTCAAAGATGCCCTGAGGAAAGTGATTTCATGGACATTTTTCAGCAGTGGTAACATTGCCATTGTTCTCCACAAATGACTCCCCCTGTGTCCTGTACCAGGACTGAGCTTTGTTTGTTCACTTTATTTGTATTATTACTATTATTACTGTTGTTATTATTATTTGTCACCATGTTGCTACACCAATGGTTGGGTTCATTGCACCTTTCCTGAGACTGCTCTGTCTCACCTGGTGCCCCTATGAAGTTGTGTCCAACACTGGGTTAGAGCTGACTTCCTCACAATACCTTTGTAATAAAATAGGTTCTTGCAGGTGCAGTGCCTGAAGGCTGGGCTCTTCTTCCAAAGCTGCTGTCCCTTATGTCATGTCCCCAGCACATGTCCTTGAGACAATCTCCCCCACCCCACATGCTGGTCCTTACCCCAAAAGTCACCCCCAGACAAGGCTCCAAGGCCAGCTGGTGGACTTCACATTCATCTGTGAGTCCTGGTAGGATGAGGCCTCTGCTGGATCCTCTGCAGGGCTGGCAGGGAGCATGCAGAGGAGGTCCTGGGGCCATCTGCTGGGCCTGCAGACCATCCTCCTCCCGTGGGGGCCCTCAAGCAGGGTGCCTCAGTGCAAAGATCCATCCCAGCTTTTTGCTGCATGAACAGAGAGGAGAAACTGCCCCAGGAAACTCCTCAAACACCCAGCCTCTCGTACCAGCTATTTCCAGCATTAGCCATTCCCTGTGGTCCTGTTGAGGGGTGATCTCTGAATGTGACCAGCTCTGTCTGCCTGCTGGGCTCAGCAGCTGTCTGGTGGAAACGTCCAGCTCAGCCTGGCCGCTCTGTGGGCTCGGACCCCAGCAGACCCTGGAGCATGCCTTCTGCTAAGCCCGAGGGGACAGGGACAGGGCTGGGCAGGGTCTGGGGACTGGGGGGAGGCTTCCAGGAAAGAGGGCCAAGGGGGACGGGGCACCAAGGGCTGTCATGGGAACCATGGCTGCAGGATGTTTTCCCACCCCAGAATGCACCCTGTCCTGTGCGGTGCCTGCACAGTGGGGCCGTGAGGCCACATGCAGGGTAGCAGGACTGGGTCAGTGGAGGGATGAGGTGCTGACGGGAGCCACGACACTCCAGAAGCTCCTGACAGTCATGGAGGGGACTCATTACTGCTAGCAGGACTGGAGATTTCTCGAGGGCTACAGGCACCAGCACCACCTGCCAGGACTCCCAAACCCAGCACAGATGGACAGTGCCAAGAACCACAGCTCACAGTGACCCCTCTCCTGTGTCACTGTCCTCTCTCAGGAGCACCACCAGATGCATCACTCCCTGCCCAGGTGTGGAAGGGAGCTGCTGGAGGGCTTCTCTTCTCATGCCAGCTGCCCCTGGCTCTGCCCTGGTTTTGACACACATGCTCTGCCCTGGGTCATGTTATGTCTCCATACGTTCTCGTCTAAGACCATGTAGGGATCTGCTTGGAGCTGGCCTCCACAGACTGCTTGTGTGGTCCCAGGAGATCCCAGCAAGGCTGTGCTTGGATGTGAGGCTGTGATTGTCCTCAGTTAAAGTTGGTGGGATGGTGTGGCTGGGGGCCAAGGGGAGGAAAGGACAGAGACAACAAGGAGAAGATTCAGTAAGGGAAATTTCAAATGAGCTGAAGGAAAAAATAAAGATATAGCCATGGTAGTTGAGTAGCACCGGGGCAGGGGACAGGAAATCTTTAAAAACTCTCCTGGAGAAAGCACCTACCAACCTGATCTAATCGTCAAGTTAGCCCAGCTCAGAGCACATCATGCTCCTGGAGATCTCTGGTGGTCCCTCCCAACCCAAATCCTCTAGAAGGAAGGAGCTGGAAGGCAGAGTCCTGGGCAAGGGACCCTGCTGTGGGGTTGAGGCCTAGCTGGCCTTTGTACTGCCTGGTCAAGCCTGTCCTCAGAGTTAGACAGTGAGCGAGTTCATCCTCAAAAATGAACCAGTGCTGGGAGAGAGCAGAAACGTTCTCAGGAACATGCCAGGCATTCAGGCCCTTCGACTGCTGAGGTGTCCCCAGACCAGTGCCTTACATCCAGGGTCTTAAGGGCTGAGAAATCTTTAGAGCCAGAGCAGATCGAAGCCACCCATCCTGGGCCCACAGGTTACAGGGCATCAGCAGAGCTGTACCAGCTGCAGGGAGGTAATCAGTGCCCGGGCCATGAGCAGGTTCCCCCCTCTGCCCTCCCCTCTCTCTTCACACCCCAGAACAGAGATCGTGTTTCCCGTGTTGGCCCTCCCTGCCGGGCTGTATTCCCAGCCAGAGGGGATGCAGGCTTCCCACTGGGGAAATGCAGGAGAGCCCAGTCCCATCTAGAGGAGCAGGGTCCCACCACACCTGCTGCCTGGCCAGGGCTGCAGGTTGCAGACCCCACTCTCTTCCCCACACACCTCCTGTCTGGGGCTGGAAGGTGTCCAGCAGCAAGGCAGGCATGCCTGTGGCTCTGGTGCCATTGGTGTTAGAGAATATCGGACTGAAGCTAGAATTAAACACTTAGCATAACTTGCTTAGCATTAGTAGCTAAATTTGCTGAAGCCTTAGGTCTCAAGATGTGGACTTTCACCTAGATATGTTGAACTTTTACCTAGATAAGTAAAAGGGGGCCCCAGAGCCGCTTCAAGCCAGAGAGATAAAGAAGTTCATGGACAGCAGGAGTAGCAATCTTGAAGATAAGAAAAGCAGCAGCCTGCCTAGAGACAATGAAGGGGCCCAATGAAGAAGAGGAAGACCCCAGATCTAACTATTACTATTGGTCCAAACTATCACTTGAGGGGTGGGGAATTTAGATTGTAAGGGTATAATTGACCAGGGATTTATTTGTTTGGGGTCCCTCTTCGGAGGCACCCAGCTCGAGCTGTAATTACCACACGTGTATCATTAAATTTTATTTCTCTCCAATCTGACTTCGAAATTCTGCCTCAGTGGGAACCTAGGGTTGGACGCTGTTATGGTGGCCGGTGAGCCTGTTGGCAGTGAGGTGTGGACAAGAGCAAGTGAGGCTCAGTTCCTTGTAGGGTGGTCCAGGGCTGTCTCAGGAGGCCTTGCACAGTTCAGCTCACCCACCCATCATCCAAGTGTACATTGAAGCCTGCAGAATGACTCCTTCCTGGCATTACAGTATAAAAATCTCTCTGGTTGGTAATAATACATCACATGCGACTTTGGGAAGATTGATCTGCCAAAGGAAGCCTCCAGATAATGTCCATGGTGTCTCTGGCCAGCAGGGGCAACACGCTGGGGTCGGAGGAGACCTAGGTGAGGAGCTGTGTGCTCCTTGGTGGCAGGTCTACTCCAGAGGGCTAGTCCTGAGCAAGGTGGTCATGAGCCCTGCCTGCCTGACTGCCGGCCGCGGTCTGGTGGGGTGGCTGCAGCAGAGGTGCCCTCGCAATCAGCACCCAAACGGGTCCGTGTCACCCCCTCCCCTCTCCAGGGCAGTCATTTCTGCTGGGTGGGCTCTCTGAGGTGCTGGGTGACATCCCAAAGCCTGCTGGCCAGCACATCTGCTGAGGGCCAATCAGGCAGCTGCAGTGGAAGTGAGCTCACAATCAGCACTGCAGCCATGTCCCCTTTGCCTGCCTCTCCCCATCCTCCTGCCCATATATCATCTCTGGTGGTGGGATGAGTGGTGGTGTGATTGTCTTCTTGTCCTCAGAATGGCTTCTACCAGAACCCAACCCATGAGGTTCCTGTACAAGAGGTGACCTCACCATCAAAAATGCAGCTATGTCACTTCTATGATTTTCTCCCCTGCCCCTCTTCTGAGTCGTCCTCTCTTCTGGGCCTCACAGTCAACATCCCAGTCGTGTCCCCTTTACTGGCACCTCCATCTCCCCTATCCCCATGGAATTACACACATGTGGTGGGACAGCTCATGTGGCAGGGTGACACTGGGTTCCTGGGGAAGGCAGGCAGGGATGGTGAGGAGGTGCAGGTGTGCTCTGTGCAAAGGGGTGACTGGAGTGCAGAGGCCTTTTCCTTGGAGCAGGTGATGAGCCAGCTGAGACCTTGTAGTAAGGCTAAGAGGGCACACCAGTCTGGGTGACATTCTGGTAGGTGTTTCAGCTCATTCAGGATCTGCCTGGCAGGATCCCACAGGAGACTTCCCTGGAGGGCAGAGGGGCCAGGATGCCTCTGTAAAGACAGACTAGGCAGAGGGAGAGAGGGCAGAAGAGGCAGAAGAAGAGAGAGGAGACATGTCAATTGAAATACGGTAGTTTCTCAGAACCAAGTTTCTCCATTCAGAGTGTTGGCAGGAAACGTATCATGAAGAATAACATATATATCTATATAAACATGTAAACTCCCATAGAGTAATTTCTGTAGTGCATGCATATGGTGCTGCCAATAAAAGAGAAAGAAAATGTTCATTAGAATTGATAAAGAATGTTTGAAGTTCTGAAAACAAAGATTTTTTCAATTCTTGCATAGAGCTATTTTTTGCGTAGATTTCACCCAGTGATGAAAACTTTACATTCAGGCCTTTATAGACACATACAGAGGCCATTGCTGCCTGAGATGCCCTGTGTAGCTGTGTTCCCATGTGGTGCTGGGAAATGTGACCCAGGAACTATGGGAGCCTTTTTGGAGCATTAGCTGGTTCCCAGGAGAAGCATCTCAAGGCCTCTCAGTGGGGCAACTTTTTTCTTTCCATTGACTAGAAAGGGAAGTCCAGACAGCTGGGTTAGCCAGAGACATCTGCACTGAAGGAGTCTGGCATCGGGTGAGCTAATTCCAATCCCTGTTGTCAGCAAAAATGGCGTCGCACTTCATGACCATGCAGGGACCGAAAAGGGTTTGTGGCTAGATGTGTAGGGACTCTTTTAAGGCATCACTGTAACACAGGTACGTTGAGACTGGTGCAATTTCTGCCATTGATAAATAGAGCGTTTTCACTGAAGCTGATCAGGCTGCTTCCCTCTATCAGTTGTGAGAGCTCGACATCTCATCTTGCGACTCACCGTGTGCAAAGACTGAGGAGCGGCAAGGAAGATGCTGGACAGGGAGTGGTTTGAGGGCAGTGGACTTGTGCGAGACAAAAAACTGTCATTTTTAATAGTGTAGGCCTTATTATAGAAGAAATCTTTAGAAAATGACAATAAAAAAGAAACAAGAAAGAAATTAGATAATTATCTAAAGTAAAAAAAAAAGATTTGTTAGACTTTTCAGCATTACAAACTTCTTTGTGTTCTTATTTTTCTTATCATTGTGTTCTTATTTTCTTCTGTTTCTTCTTATCTTTTCTGTTTGGTTCTTTTTTGAAACACTGGTCTTTTGGCGAGATTCTTTTCTTTCTTTTTTTGAAAGGGAAAGTGATTTTCAGAGCTGGGGTGGGATGCAGTCACAGGGTCATGGATGGCTGGTGCCATTGCAGGTGCCCTGGTCCTCTCTCCCCAGCCTCCCTCTGCAGCTCCGAGAGGCTCCGGTCTCCCTCAGGTCCCCTGCAAGAGCTGCCAGGCCTAGGCAGGTCCCTCAGAGACACCGGGGCCTCTCCAAGTGCCACTGGGTGCTTGTGGTTGGACACCTGAGCTCTGCCTGGAAAGCTGAAGAACTGTTTTCAAAAACAGGAGCACACTTTCCTCAGCTCAAATGATTGGCTAATTTTAATGTCAATGTTTTCCTATGATGAAAGAGTGTAAATCTTCAGGAAGGGTATGAATCTGAGGAGAAGAAATATCATTCTGCCCTTGACCTTGTGTTTCCACTGCTCTATCATGCTGTGGATGTAATCTCAATAATCTCTCACATATTTCCACATGTCCTGATAAAATTTTTCATTTCTAAAGGCATCTTTGCATCAGATGATCTGGAAATATGCACTTTCCATAGTTTCCCAGTTTTCCTCCTCCTCTTGCTCTTTATCATTCAGGTACCTTTCAACTCTCCAGTTGCTGCTCCGCACTGCTGGGAGCCTGAAGCTTGCCTCGTCTTTCAGCAGTCTCCTTGTCTCTTTAGTCAGCTACTTTGTTGTGTTTCTTGTCTATCCTTTCCTATCTTTCCGTGGAAAAAATTTCAAGGAAGGTTATGCCTTGTGGGCAGTGGATCTCACTGGAGGCAGCTTCGACTTGACATACACTCAAGGAGTGTCTTGTATTTTTTATTAAACTGTTCAGGAATATAATTTATTTGTTTGCAATTAAGACAAACCCTTCTGTGTCTGCTTGCAGCTAGTTTTCTAAGGAAAGCAGGTGGGAACTGGTGCACATGAGCTGTACCATTCAGCTACAGCCTTGAGTGGCAAAAGGTTCGATTTTCACAAGAGTGATGTGAAGTCCCCAGTGGCTGATGAGGGAAATGGCAGGGCTGGGGAGCTGGGGAGGAAGGTTCTCCATACATGTCCTCTATCAAAAATACTGCTTTGCCTACATGCCCTGACTTCATTAGGAGACACTGTGGGTCAGTATGAATTGGAGAATGTGGGTATGACTTATTCTGAAAAGTGAAGAATCAAGAAAGCTTAAGAAGCAGACATCTTTCATTTCAGGTGCTCATTGAAATCTGCCTAATTTCAATACACTCCTGCAAACTTTCCAATTAGCGACACAAGAATTGAAGAGCTCAAGAAAATTATGGCAAGAGGCATGGCTCCTTAGGGATTTTTGCATTTTAATGACCCCTTGGGTGGTTTTGGTGCTGAGCCCATGAACTTCAGATGCTGAGAGGAGCCTGAAGCAACCTCTCCAGAAGCACATCCCAAACTTTTTGGAAAAATACTGGGTCCCACTGAGGGCCATTACCAAAAACGGCTCCCAGGGGCTGATTAGATCCGAAAGTTGGAGGCGCTGATTGCAGGTAGGCAAAGGCAATGTGAGGGTGGCTGTGATGCCAAGTCAACCTTGATGTGTGTTATCAAGCAGAGCGACCAGGCACTGACAGCCAGCCCCTGGGAAGGGTGATGCTTTCCCTCACGCATTGCTCAGGGCTCTTCCTGTGGGCAGTGTGTGTGTGTGGGGGGGGGTTGCACAATGCCAAGTGCAAGACCATGATATGGCACCTGCTGGGCTCCCAAGGGACAAGGAGGCAGCAAGGCCACAGTGCTTTAAGGAATGGCATCTTCTCATGGGCCTTGGTGGCAGATAGACCAGCCATAGCCAGGAGGACAAAGACCTCAGTTCTGTTGGGAGCTTTCAGCCTTGGCAGTGCCCTCAGCCATCTCCACCACAGGCTGTCCTATGCTTTCCCATGCCTGTGCCTCTTTCCCTGCACACTGTACACACCCAAGCTGCTTCCCCACCTTGCTCTCACCCCGCGATCTCCCTGCCTCTCCTGATGTCTTCCTGTCCTCACTTGCTTTTCCTTGAAACACAAAGCCAAGGGCTGATCACAGACTCCCTCTGGGTGACCTGTTGCACCACAGTACTGCCCTAGGAGTGACATTCTTTTGACCTGAAGTCCAGCGTGAACCTCTCAAGATGCACTTTGTGGCTCTTTCCCCTTCTCATGCTGTTTCCCTACACTAAGAAAAGCTCCATCATCTCTGAAGCCACCCTTAAAGCAGTCACAGGCAACTACTCTACTGCCCTTTGCCTCCACTTCAGCAGCATAAAGAATCCCAAGTCCCTCAACCTCTCCTCATGGATGGGTTTATTCCCACCTAGGAACAGGACTTGACACTTCTCTTGTAAATCTTCATGATGTATCTGTTGTCTGAATCACCTGAGTTTTGCAAGATGCTTTGGGACTGAAGCTCCTCAGTTTCAAAGCAAAGCAAAACAAAACAAAACAACAACAACAAAAAACCCAGTCCAAACCAGTGCCAATGAGCTAAGGGTGAGCAGGGGTGGTGTGGTCTCTATGGGACAGGATCAGAATGGTAAAAGAGACAGACTTAGGAGAGGGGGGAAGAAAAAAAAAAGGAAATTAAAAGTGAAGCCACGGATTGATCAGGGCTGTCTTGGGGATTCCTGCCAAGAAGCCCTGCATCTGAATAATTCTGACTGCAGGAGGACAAGAAAGCTGGCCTGCTTCCACTGTCACAGGGCACCTGCATGCTTTCCCTGACATCCACAAGAGAAGATGGAGAGTGGGAAGAATCATGGACTCCTTCAGGGTGGAAGGGACCTCAGGAGGTCTCTATCCCTTCATGTGCCCATAAATGTGATCTGAGAGGATTCGTTCCATGACTCACTCCTCCCTGGTGTCGTGGCGGGGAGGCCTCACTTCCCTGTGAGGCCCGGGTGCTGCTGGAAACTCCTCACATGCTCCCCACTGCTGCCCTTTGGAGTCATCTGTGGCAAGGAGGGGGGATGGGAGCCACATTGGGTCCCCTCGCTGACAGGCAGAGGAGCAGCGGTACATCAGAGAGGAGTTTTGGATGACAAGATGGGAAGACAGTCTTTCTTCCTCCCCGGCTGCAGAGGTGAGCTGAGGGCAAGGGGACAAGCAAGATGGAGGAATGCTGGACCCGTATCACCTTCACAGACCACAGTTCCTTGTTCCCAATGCTCCTGCGGCTCTCCACTGAGGGTAAGTGTTTTGGGAGCTCCTTCCCGAGGTGTCTCACAGAGACTGTTAACTGCAAAAACTGCTGTGGATGCCGGGCTGTGGGGGTGGCTGGTCAGGGCTGAGGGCTGCAGCAAGAGTCCTGCCTCAGGGTCCCCTCTGGCTTGGGGGACAATGTGGCAGCCAGGACTCCTTTTTCCTGTGACTGAGCCCCAAGGCTCCTGTCAGGCCAGCTCCATCCTGTTGTGGGTGTGGGGGGGAGGGACAGGAGGGGGAAATCCATAGTCAGCTTTTCTTTGAGTATTAACAGGCCAGTGGTAGGCCCATGGCTGCTGTTTTTGTTTGTGAGGTCACTCTTGCCTTACTGTCTGATAGGCCAGCAGATGGCACATGGCTTTGATGAAGGATGTGAAAACACTACTTCCTCGGAACCAGTCTGCATTGAAGCCATGTGCCTGCTGCTGGCCTATCATGGACTGAAATACACGATCCCCAGAAGCACAGACAGCACTAACCTCCCTACCGCTGCTCTACCAGGTGCTCATGCAGAAGGGAGCTCAGAACCACAAACAGCAGCAATGGGCCTGTCTCCCCAGTTTTGAGGCACTGAGACACAAGGGACCATCATCACCCAAGCTATATGCATGTTCTTGGCCTAGCAGCTTCAGAGGCACAACTCACCTCACGAGCACAAATGGCCCATATGGCAGCTGTGCGAAGAAGCCTCCTGGCCTGCTTGCAGTCTGCTGTTTGCCCTTCCAGTTCATGTCAGGGGGATTAAAGCTCCCCCTTAAGAACCAGGGCCTGTGATCCACAGACTTCCTCAGGTTGCTTAAAGGAGACTGCATCCACCTCCTCACCCTCATCAGGGGGTCTGTAACTCCCATCACGACATCGCCTTTACTCTGATGCTCACCACAAGCTCTCACCCAAACCCTTGTCTATCCCATGCAAGAGCTCCATCCATCTGAGCTGTCCTTTCACACCAAGGGCATTCCCCCTGCTCATCTTCCCTAACGGTCTTGCCTGCAAAGCTTGTACCCTGCCATCACAGCCCTCCAGTCATGCTAGCGGTCCCACTGCATCTCAGTTATTCCAACCATGTTTCAGTTCAGCTTGTGCATCTCCATCTGCTCCTCTCTGTGCCTCTCAGGCTGCATGCACTTGTGCATATTAGTGTTGCAGAGCATCAGCTGTGGCACAGAGAGCAGACTGGTCATGGTGAAACATGTTACCATGAGCCAGAGACACTGTGTGTGCAATGGCCCCACCTCAGAGCAGAGACATGCTGGCATGGATAGCAGGTGGCAATGGAATGGTGAAAGGAGGTTCCCAATGAGAGAGCAAAGCCTGCAGTGCCCAAGGCCAGGCAGAAACAGAGCTGGGCTGTGGAGAAATGGCAGGAGAGGGCTTGGCTGCCTGAGCTGATTTGTATCAGCTTGTGGCCTGTGACAGAGGTGAACCAATTTCCAGGCAGGACAAGGTGCCACTGAGGAAGTCCCTGGACCTGGACAGCCTGTGATCCAGGCACCCTGAGGTCATCATTAGCCCATTCCCTGTTCATATCATCTTGGAGGGTTGAGAAGAGGTTCAGGGAGAGGAAAGCTAGAAGGTTTTAAGGGTGCAGAGACTAGAGCAGAGACCTTGGTGTGATGTGCCTCTCCCATTTATGAAGCACACTTGGCTGTAGATTGGAGGGACTTGGCCTAAAGGCAGTGGTGGGATCCAGTTCTCTGGACACTGGTAGGAAACCTGAATTGCCCTGGGGTACTTGCCCAGCAACCACTCCAAAGGGCCATGGTTTTCCTATAGGCCCCATGGTGTATCTGCTAGAGACACGTGGTTGTGCTGGACACCCCAGGCATCTGACATGGCCCTGCAGGCCTATTTCTGTGTCACTGAATCAACTGCCTGCACTCGATGACATCGACTTTTTGCAATGTTGGGATCTGCATGTGTCTCGGCTTCCTAGTGAGTGGAGCTCTGGCAGCAGTGGGCATCTAGTAGCATTGCAGGTAGCCAAGGCAATTCCCCGCCTGACCCCAACCTCATGCTCTAGAAGGATGTAGGTGTCACACTTGCTCCATCAGAGCAAGTAGACACTGGCACATGCCTTGGACCACCTCTGTCTCTTCCAGAGTCATCAGGTGTTTGTGTGTGAGCAGCTGATTGCATCCTCCATCTCCAGTGATTAAAATGGGAGCATAGACCAAGATCTTTCATGCAGACATCCATGCTGTGCTCACTTCTGCCTGGGCAAGGGGACTCCCACCTCCTGTGTGTTTTTTTCTGGAGCTCAAGAGAAGGATCTGAATCGTATGCCAGCCCAGGGCCTTCTAAACCAGCCTGATAAGCCCAAACTGACTCATATGAATCACTACCTGAACACTGGGAAAAGGAACTCTATTCTTCTGCCCATCTAGGTGTCCTGCCTAGCTAACAGGTGGGACTAGGGGCTTCCTGAGTGGGATATTTCCACTTTTTGTAGATAACCTTTCTCTGATAAGATAAATTGCAATGCTGAAATCAGTCTGTCTCCACTCTTTAGCAAAGGAAAATAACTGACTATTTTAGTTTTTTGGAGTGAACATTTCCCAGGAGGCGGGAACACAAGGGACAGAGAAATTCATGCCTTCATCTGGGCCTCTGCTGCTGAGCAGGGCCAGGCTCTGGGGATGGAGGGAGCTTATGGCAACCAGGCAGCACTGCCCAGAGACAGCTGTGTGCGGGAGCAGCTCCTCTGCAAAGAGCAGCAGGGCTCCAGGCACTGCCTGCTGCTGCTGCCAGAAGATGAGAGAAGACAGCAAGAAGTGCAAGGCAGTGTGGAGTGGGAGGAGAGAGGAGAGCTGCTTGTGGGAGAAATCTTCACAGCCTTTGACACAGTAAGTCTCTGGCTGCAGGGCAATGCTACTGAGGTTCCTGGAGGGGTCTTGAAACCCATCCAGGGACACGACTGGATTTTTAAGGAAGTCTCTCCCGGCTTCTCCTTTGCAGAGGAGGGGGATATGCTTCAGAGCAGGGATTCTCTGCCACACCGTCACAGGGACAGGGCATCCTGCTACCTTCTCCCAGGGACGCTGCAGGGGGGCGAAGTCTGGGTGTGCACACAGGACTGCCCAGGGCTGTAATTCAGAGCAGTGCCCTGTGCCCGAGTGTGCTCTGTGTCCCAGGCATTGACTTTACTGCCTGCGAGGGTCAGCATTGAGCCTGCCCATGGATCTCCATGCAGTGCTGTGGGGAGAAGCTCTGGGTGGGAGGAGTGATCCCTGGTGGGACAGGTCCATTTTGCCTTTGAGAGGTTGCTGCATGGGTCAGGGCTGCCCACACCTCCAGCTCACTCCCAGGACATTTCTGGAGGACACTTTCCAAATGGAAGGTCAAGGCAGGGGATACATGAAAGGGGAGGTGTCATGAGTCCGTGCTTTCAGTCTGATTCCCTTTGGGTGCGGTGAAATGGGATTGGATCTGTCAGGTCTAGACAGGGGATGGAGGCTCCAAAACAGTGACACTGAGAGAGGAGCAGTTCTGGGAGGGACTCAGCAAATGCCTTCATCCACCCCTCCGTCTAAGGACAGAACCAGCATCACCTTTCCAGCCTCAGCAAGGTTTGTCTCACCTGCTCCGTAAAACCTGCAGCCACGGAGGTGCCCTGGGCAGTGTCCTGCCCCCCGGGGAGGTTTCTGCAGCGCAGAGCTGAGCTCACAGCAGGTGGGATGGGGTGTGTGAGCACTGAGAGGGGAGAGACGTGGGGACAGAGAAACAAGTCCCCACAGGGATGGCTGCAGGCACCAGAGTCATGCTCAAAGTGTGAGAGCAAACTGTCAACTCCAAGGCCTCCTCTCCTCCCCCAGCCAGCACAGCCCTCTGCTCTCAAGGCTGTGGGGTCCAGGGCATGAGTCGTTTGCTCGGCAGCCAGACATGCAGGAGAGGAGACACTCCTGTGTGTCCCTCTGTCCCTCCCTGGCCCTGCCTCCCTCACCACAAATATCATGGTATTGCTCCATGTTTCCCATCTGCCCATGCTGCCCTTGTGCTTCCCCTTGGACTCTCTGGGCAGGGGGGTTTCTGATGCAGTTCAGACACTGAGACCATGGGGGTCCTGCCCTGCAGATGTGTCCCTGACAGTGAGGTGCCCAAGTCCCCCTCTAACCTGTGGGGCTTTGGGCAATGCAGTGTGGGGGTCTGGGAATGAGCCAACTCTCTCGTCAGGACACCCCACCCTTAGGACATTCCACCATTTCCCTGGGGTGTCTGGCTGGGCTGCAAGCTGCCCTCCACAAGGACACAGCTCTCCCATTGCAGCTGCGTGTTATCTAGGAGCCCCAGGCAGAAGCCACGTAGATACTGAGGCCATGCTGGGACATGCTGCTGGGAGGCTGGATGTGGGCAGCTGGAAGGAGACCAATGTGTTGCTGGCTAGAAGGGGAGGACTGACACGTGCCTCACGTCCCCTCAGACAGAGTGCTGATGGGCACTTTGCAAGTGCATTCCTCTGCTCTCCGCGGTGTCGTTTCTTTTTTGGGTAACATGAGTGCAACTCTCCACCTCTGAGGTGGGAGCACAGGGCAGCTGGGAAGAAGGCAGATGGACAGGCCAGCTCTGCTCCCTCTGCACTCAAGCCAGAGTGAATCCTTTTGCCTCTCCAGAATCACAGCTGCTCACTCTGAGTGCAGCAGCAATGCTGAGGATTTCTACCTCCAGGAATCCTCCTCAGGTGTGACAGGGTCAGCTAAAGGAAACAAAAGAAGCCTTAAAACTTTTAATGCACCCACATTATTTAGAAGTGGGAGTGAGGATGCTGAAAATGCCTTCAACATTATGTGTGGATGAAATCTGACCGGAACTGGGAGTATAACAGTTTAGTCACCCCTTTTCCCATGTACTCAGTGCTGCCGGTCAGGGCAGACTCCTCTGGAGCCCATGGGCAGAGGCCCCTGCTCCTCACAGCAAACTCAGCCAGCACAAAGCAGAGCTCAAGCCATGGAGCTCAGTGATGGTGCTGCTGAGATGGGTAGAGGTAGTGTGTGTGTTTGGGGGAGGTTATGAGAAACCTTTGCTCAGAGAAGTCTGCCCTAATTCGTCTCTATCTGTTCTTCCTTGAAGAGTCCCCAAAGCTCAGTCTCTCTCCACTGTTTAGAGAGGGACCATCAGTGATCATTTTTGACTACTTCAGTGGTTATTTCCCAGGGGTGACCCTGCAGTCTTTCAGGAACTGTCAGCCCTGGGGACCTGGGAACATCTCGAGGCTGCACAGGGGACAGAGAAAATCATGTTGTCAGCTGGGCCTCTGCTCCTGAGCTGGGCCTGGCTCCTGGGACTGCAGGAGCCCATGGCAACCTGGCAGGTGCTGAAGAGAGACAGCTCTGTCCAGGAGCAGCTCCTCTTAAAGGAGCAGCAAGACTCAGGGCACTGCCTGCAGGCACCAGGATGAGATGAGCGACTCAGAAGTTAAAGACAGTCAGGAATGGGAGGACAGCTGAGAGCTCACTGCAGGGAGAAATCTTCACAGCCCTTCACACAGTAAGTCTCTGGCTGCAGGGCAATGCTGCTGCAGTTCCTGGAGAGTTCTTCTGAAGCTGGCACCTTCCACAGCTGATAGGGTCTGTCAGGACGGCTCTCCCAGCTTCTCCTGTTTGGAGCAGGTAGTGCTTAGAGCAGGGATTTCCAGCCACACCATCAGAGGGACAGGGCATCACGGCTACCTTCTCCCACGGATGGTGGAGGGGTGTGAAGCCAGGGAGTGCACCCAGGTCTGCATGGGCTGTAATTCAGAGCAGCGTCCCTACACCACAGGGTGCTGTGTGCCTGGGGCAGTGACTCTGTTGCCTGTGAGGGTCAGCACTCAGCCTGCCCGGGGAACTCCCCACAGTGCTGCAGGGAGAATCTCTGGGTGGAAGGAGTGACCCCTGGCAGGGCAGGTTCATTCTCCTGTTGAGAGGGTGCTGCATGGGGCAGGGCTGCTCTCAGCTCTAGCTCACTCCCAGGACATTTTCTGAAGGGGAATTTTCAAGAGGAAGGTATAGGCCGGTCATACCTGCAAAGAGCAGAGCTTTCCTTCCTGAGTCTGTGCCTAATCTACCCATCCTTTGACAGCATTGGAATGGAAACAGAATTGTTTACTTTAGACAAGTAACTGAGACCCCTAAACAGTTACACTGAGAGATCAAAATGTCTGCAAGGAACCTCAGCAAATCCCTTCAGCCGTCCCTCAGCCTACACGCAGCACTAACAAAATGTTTATTAGCCTCCTCAGGGTTGGTCTTACCTGCTCCTTAGCACCTGCAAACATGGAGATATTTGCCCCTGGCACAGTCCCAGGCAACAGTGGTATGATGCATGAAAGAGAGGAAACTTCTAACAAAAAAGGCTATGGGAGGGTGGTGGATTTGGGCAATTCCCTGACGGTTTCTGCAATGCAGATGCCTTCCTCTGAGCAAACCCCTGTGTCTCGTCTCCCACCTAGCAGAGCCTCTGCCCTCAAGGCCACAGGATCCAGGGCATGAGACACCTCTGCAGTCCAACCTCCAGCAGAGCAGATGTGGGTCTCTCCTGTATGTGCCCATTTTACCACTGCCTGACAGAGTGGCTGAGAGCAAAACCTCATCTGTAGGGTGGTGTGCACAGCTGAGTAAGATGAAGGCTTTCCTGAGTGCCCATCTGGAGGTGTTTGCATGGGAGCAAGGGGTCCAAGCTCCCTTCTAGCCTGTGAGTCTTTGGGGAATGCATTCTGTAGGGTTGGGGAATGGGCCAAGTCTCATGTTGCTGTTTGCTATCTCCATGTACCCAGTGTGGTACATGAGTTACACATGAGTTTCAAACATGAAAACTCCCTTTTGTTCTTTAGTCATGATTATGGTTTGGCTGGGTATCAGGGTTACACCTGTGTGTACACCCAGAGCACTTAGGTCATTAGCTCCTTGCATAGTCTGAGAATTTCCTGGCCAGTCACCTGCACAGATGAGAGACTAGGTTGTCATGAGGCAATGGGCCAACTTGAAACTAGGTGATTGACTGGACCTAGGCAATTAAGTATTTGACTGATAGTTATGGCACCCCTCCAGGTGGGAATTTCTGAAGGTTCTAGAAATTCCCCAGTGACAAATCCTGCTGTGTCTTATCCAATTTGTATGCTTAAATGTGTTCATAACCATCCTGGCTGGAGTGTCCCAAAGTGTCCTTGCTGAAAAAGTCATCAGATTGTGCATAGGCAAGACATTTGTACATAGTCAATACCAAGCATTCCTGCAGTAATTGTCACATCCTATGAGGTTAAGCTGTATCGGTTGCAATGAATTATGCATCTGCTGGGTGGTCATGTGGGTCTGGAGCCAACAGGATTAGAATTGAGCAAGAGAGTGGTTCAGGAGTCTCACCTAATCCAGCTGACACCATTGCAAGGGCATTTTGTCACTGCACAATGACTGACCATCCTGTTTTGGAGATTTGATTCTGAGTGTCTGTATAACAAGCAACACTGACTCCTCTGGAGCCCATGAACAGAGGATGCTGCTCATCATGGCAGACTCAGAAAGCACAAACTAGAGTACAAGTAAAGGAGCTGCAGGAAGGTCCTCCCAGTTAGGAGAAAGGAAATGTGGGGAGTTGCTAGGAGAAATGCTGCTGTGGGGTTTGTTCAAAGTAAGTCCTAACTCATAAATGTCTTTTCCTCCTTGGACAGTCCTCACAGCCCAGAGGAAGCAAATGTTCAACAGCAGCTCCCTCAACGAGTTCCTCCTCCTGGCATTTGTGGACATGTGGGAGCTGCAGCTCTTGCACTTCTCGCTCTTCCTGGGCATCTACCTGGCTGCCCTCCTGGCCAACAGCCTCATCATCACAGCTGTAGCCTGTGACCACCGCCTCCACACCCCCATGTACTTCTTCCTCCTCAGCCTCTCCCTCCTCGACCTTGGCACCATCTCTGTCACTGTCCCCAAATCCATGGCCAATTCCCTCTGGAACACAAGGACCATTTCCTACTCTGGATGTGCTGCCCAGGTCTTTCTGTTTCTCTTCTTCTTCTCAGCAGAGTATTATCTTCTCACTGTCATGGCCTATGACCGCTTTGTTGCCATCTGCAAACCCCTGCACTACGGGACCCTCATGGACGGCAGAGCTTGTGTCAAAATGGCAGCAGCTGCCTGGGCCAGTGGTTTTCTCTATGCTGTGTTGCACACTGGGAACACATTTTCACTACCACTCTGCCAAGGCAATGTTCTGGAGCAGTTCTTCTGTGAAATTCCCCACATCCTCAGGCTCTCCTGCTCAGACTCCTACCTCAGGGAAGTTGGGCTTATTGTGGTTAGTATTTGTTTAGCTTTTGGGTGTTTTATTTTCATTGTGCTGTCTTATGTGCAGATCTTCACAGCTGTGCTGAGGATCCCCTCTGAGCAGGGACGACACAAAGCCTTTTCCATGTGCCTCCCTCACCTGGCAGTGGTCTCCTTGCTTGTAATCACTGTCATGTTTGCCTACCTGAAGCCCCCCTCCTTCTCTTCCCCAGCTCTGGATCTGGCGGTGGCAGTTCTGTACTCGGTGGTGCCTCCAGCAGTGAACCCCCTCATCTACAGCATGAGGAACAAGGAACTCAAGGAGGCACTGAAGAAACTGATTCAGCTGGTACTATTTCAACAGCAATGAGGTGCCCATCCCTCTTCACAAGTGACTTCTAATTTTTTCTCAGACAACTCTTGTGCTTTGGGCATTCTCGCTGTGATAATAATGTTTATGCAGAAGTGTTTGAATTCATCCCACTTCTCCTGCAGCATGAATCCACTCTCTCTGACCCAGAGACCTTCTGTAAATGTGTCTATCACTGTTTCAGAGCTGACTCCTCTGTAATAAAAGGGGATTTCCTCAATGCTGTGCTTGAAAGTTGGTTTCTCCTTCCAAGGCTGGAGCCAAGAATGTGCTCAAGGACTTTCATCTGGAAAGGGCCTTTTCCAGAGCTCTCTATGGGCTCAAAGCAATGAGCTCATGGGGTGATGTGTTAGGGAATGAGGGCTGGATTCAGCTCTCACTTGTCAGTGCCTAGTGCTCCTGGAGGTGGTGAATGGTCAAGCGGTATCTGCCTGGGACTGTCTCATGTATGACAGGGCTGATGACAGATGCCCACGGTGGGGACCCTGTGGGCACAGGGAAGGGAGCCTGGAGAGTGGCTTATGCCACCTTCAATGAAAAACTGTGGTCTGGATCTAGGGACACACCTGACCACGGCCTGAGCCATTTGAAATGCCTTGTGATTGCTCAGAGCATCATCCATAGCCACAAACACTTTGGCAGGAGACTGTCAGACGCAATGATGCCCATCCAGCTGGGTCTGCTTCCACCCTAATCACCGTGGCCAATGCAGAGTCACCCCACGGCCTCAGGGCACCAAATCCTGCTCACTCTGCAGAGCAGCACTGCCAGCTCGGGGCCCTGCAGGAAGCACAGGGGAGGGTCCAGGAACGGCTGGGCAGGCCAGCACCGATGCACCCACTGGGGAAAGGTTCTGTGGGGAGCAGGGACATCCCTGGAGAAGAGGAAAGGAGCAATTGTGTGATGGCAAACTTATGTCTTGGATGCTGCTTGTGACCCCACTTTTGCCTCGGTATGCAAAAGTGAAGCAGCAGGCACATGGCTCTGATGTTGATTGTGAGGTCACTGCTGCCTCAGTACCTGATAGGCCAGCAGCAGGCACATGGCTCAGATGTTGATTGTGAGGTCACTTCCTCCTCTGTGGACTGTCTGCCATCAGCAGGCTCTTGGTTGCTGTGGTTTCTTGTAAAGTCCCCTCTGTCTCTGCTGCTGACAGGCCAGAAGCAGGTTGATGGCTTCAGTGCAGACTGTGAGGTCCCTGCTGCCTGTGCACCGGATCGGCCAGCAGCAGGAACAGCATCAGCAAAGCAGCTGTGAGGTCCCTGCTGCCTGTGCACCGGATCGGCCAGCAGCAGGAACAGTGTCAGCAAAGCAGCTGTGAGGTCACTGCTGCCTGTGCACCGGATCGGCCAGCAGCAGGAACAGCGTCAGCAAAGCAGCTGTGAGGTCACTTCAGCCTGAGCAGCTGAGCAGCAGCAACAGGGCTGTGAAATGGCTTGTGAGGACACTGCTGTCTCTGAAGATGACAGGCCAGAAACACGCTGGCCTTGCGGGGCTGGTCCCTGCTGGACTGGGGCTCTCCAGGGAGGCCTGAGCCGCCCCAGGCTGCGCTGGGCAGGGGGCTTGTGCCGGGCTCCCGCTGCCGTGGATCCAGCAGGGTGCCTGGAGTCCACTGAACAGACTCATCACCAAGTTTACACAAGCAGGGATTTGGTTGCTTTGTTTGGGATATTTTGCATGCCGAAAGAAAGAGCCTGCTGTTGCATTTAAAAACAAGTATTTATCAGCCTGCACAAATGAGCTATGATAATACAGTTCATGCAGTTGTGTGGTGACTCTGTTGTTCTACCCAAGTGCTCTGTCATGAAATATGTATATATACATATGTACATATATATGTATATATAAATACACACACACACACACATATGTATATACATATATACATTATATATATTGTGTAGGTGTCTAGGAACTACAGAATGTGTTCCTGATCATCATCTACTTTTATTCTTAGGAGAACAGGTGTTTTCAGCACTGGAGAAATATACTGAGGCAAATCATGGTATTTAGGAGAGCTTTGCAGAGACTTGTACAGTCTCTTTTGCTGTGTGGTAGGATGAAGACTTCAGAATATAGTGTGTTCCCATTAAATCAAGAACTGCAAGAGAATGTATTTCAGCACTAATTGAGAAGGTGTGCTAGTGCAAGTGGGGGATATGGACTACTTAGGGACTATGAGGACATGTTGATTTAATCCATAGTATTCCTTCAGTGACTCAAGACCAAAGAAACATGTCGTCTAGCATTTTAGATAAAAAACTGTAAGAGTTTGTGTAGCCATCTCTGCCTTTCTAGGATTGTTAAAACAGCAATGAATTATGTAGTGGGAAAAAAATTGAGAAAGAGTTTGTTAAGAAAAGACTTGAAACAATGTTGGCATTTGTTACCTTTAAGCCTCTAAGCTTACATTAATTTTTTTGATATTTCAATGTGGAAGTCATTTAAACCCACAGTGGAAAAGTGAGGTTGGGTTGTTCCACTTGGGTCAATCATTTATCTCCATTTCTGTTACTGTGCTGGTCAGGAAATCCTCTGACCTACTGAACTCAGTTATGGCTCTAGGATCTTTGACTTGAGCCGCTAAAGGTACTGCAGTGCTGTGGTGGCACAAAGAAATGCTGTCCACAAATGTATTTCCTAATACTAAAGCAGGATAGCTAGAAAGCTTATTTGCAGTCCAGGTTAGTAATCAACACACAAGGAAAGGTGAAACCAGTGGAATGGCTGAACAAAATAAGTATCTTTCATGCACTTACGATAATGCTGTAACTTCACCCATCCAATTTGCAATTCTTTAGATACAGCTCCTGTGTTTCAATGCCCCTTTTTTTTTTTCTAAAAATGCTGTTCTGCTCCTTCCTCCCTTCCCACCTTCTTTGATAACTGTTGGCCAATTTCAGCAAAGCTTGACAAATGTAGAGATCTCAAAGCTTCTGAACTCCTGGCAACACGAAAATTAGTGCCTGGGTGGTGAAGAGAACCCGTCAGGTGTGTGCTGAGAGAAAAAGCTGTAATTCTCCCCCATAGCAGCTAACTGACTCCTTGCCCTGCGTGCATTTGGCTGGCCTGTGCCCACGTGTGATGGGAGAACCATCACTTGCCCAGCCAACATGGTGGGGACCAGCAGACATGGTGGGGATCGGCAGCATTGCTTTGGGGAGGTATGGTACGAGCCAGCAAGGAAATGGGCTTTGGGAGTCATCCTGACCACTGAACAGCTTATTCCTTGCTGGAGGATGGAGAGTATTAACAACAACAACAAAAAGTGGTGGTGAGAGGGAAAGACAAGACAAGAACGTTAACATCTTTGTCTTCCTTGGTCACTTTATTTTTTAAAATTCTTGCTTGATAAATATTGTTCTAGAAATGCCTATTGCCAGCCACCATAGTACAGGCCAGGGTTCAAAATATCTGGAGAGCCAGGATACAGGCAAAGGTCTCCCTTGGAGCCTGCAGGAACACGTGCTCAGGAAAAGATTGCAGTTCATACACTGGACCCGTCAGCTCTGGTTTTTAGCACCACATCCCCTGGAGAAAGATGCACACAGGTCTCTCTTCACTTCTTTAATCTCACAGGATTAATTGACTCAAGCGAGGTAGGTGGAACTCATGGTTAAGGAAGTGGCCTGGTTTTAATGTCCTTTGTGTTATTTTTGCCTGAAAACACACATTTCTGTTAGATTGAATGAAACAGAGCAAGGATGTTGTGCATGGCCATATTTTCCATTCCAAATTAAACAGTCAGAAGGTTGCTGGCAGCTCAGGGAGCTGGAAAATGCTGCTCATAAACCTCTCTCCATGGCCAGAACTCCTGCTGACCTCAGTGGGATTCAGACTGTGGCTTTCATCACCTCATAAGATTCTGTAGCTCCCAGTAGAGCTCCCAATAGCTCCATCAGCCTGATGGCATGTCACGCACTTTTTCTAGTTTCTTTTTATAATGGTGTAATGCAACCAAGGATTTTTTTGTGCAAACAAATCTGTTTTTTTTTCCTGTTGTTCTACTGAGGAGGAAATATTATAACATACCTGTCAGTTAATATAAACATTTCCTTTAGTTGAGTACATTCACCAAGCGTAGACCATACCGCAGCCTGTAATGCTGCACTGTAGGC
This sequence comes from Apteryx mantelli, assembly GCF_036417845.1. Classification (NCBI taxonomy): domain Eukaryota; kingdom Metazoa; phylum Chordata; class Aves; order Apterygiformes; family Apterygidae; genus Apteryx; species Apteryx mantelli. The sequence continues at coordinate 7,489,295 of NC_089997.1, forward strand.
ACTAAAAGCATTTCAATTCTCAGAACACTTCTATCTGCACATGTGTCTTTTTCTTAATGAGAAAAAGTATAAATAGACTTAGTGCTGTTTTGTTCCTTTTTACTTTTAGGCAGGAAATCCATTCTGTTGTTTGCCATCCCTGTCTTACAGCATCTGGACATGTTACATGGTTGAGGGCTCATCTGTCACATAAGAGGAAGATCTCCATTTGGGTTATGTGATGGTTGCCTCTCTGGTCATCTACCAATAATGTCTAGTCAGTGCCCACCTGTACCAATAGCATGTGCTAATGTGCTTGAGGCACCACGTACAGGCAATGGCTTGTGATGTTCCTGAGCAAGAAACCAGGTCTGAAGGAGCCTCTGGAAATGAGGCAGCAGCCTGTGAGCTGGGGAGCTCTTCAGACAGCTTGAAGGCTGCTCACTTCTTACAAAATGACCTTTGAAATTATGATTCATGACCAGGCGAACAGGACAGTGCCTGCCCTCACCTTTCCTGCCTTGTGCTCCAGACTGACTTGGGCACAAGTCCACCCTGACCTGAAAACTCGGCAGTCCCTAGGGTGCAGCAGTGCAGCCAGGCTCATCCACCTTGCTGAAGGGCTCGGCTTCTTTTCTCAAGCACTACCCCATATGAGTCGAGCTGTGAGGCTCCTTAGGAGTGACCATACATCTCAGTAGCTCTGAAGTCACGCAGCGGTTAAGGTCTATTTCTCTCTGTGTAGCTATATCTGTAATTTAATCGAAGTAGAAATTATTAAGTAATTGTTTTGTCCTGGTAGGTGTGTTCTGACACTTTGTCTCTTTGTCTCTGCTATCTGGTTGATACAGTTTACATTTTACATCCTGTTTACATGTGTTTACATGTGTTAGTTTGCATAGATACATAATTATTGGTTACATAGCAGCCTGTTCTACATGGCTCAATATTCTCATACAAACTTCCTTTTCACCAGCATGTGGGAAGCCCAGAGGACAACACCAACTATCATTTATGTTCCACATGTCCACATAAGGTGGGAGGGTGTTGGAGTCTCATGGGAAGCTACATTACCACATTATTACAGAACAGTCCAACATAGGCACTAGGTTTTTTGCTTGCAACTTCAGATGGATGGATAGGTATATTTTTGAGTTCCATTTCATCTTCCTTTTCCAGTTTCATTTTCATTTATGTGCCCCTGAAGCACCCAAATGCTGTGCTTTCCCAAGTAACTGCGCATTGTTATCATGAGGGCACCTACCTGAAGATCTTAAAAGTTGCTTATGCAGAAAACAAGACTGAAAACATTTGTCTAAACTGTTTTCTGAGTCAAGAGATTCACTTGGACCCAGCCTTCCCCTCCTTCCCACAAACACAGGCTTATTAGACAGACCTCTAAGTTTGCCTAGGAGAATCATTCTGGTGACTTGGAGATGGCTATTTATATCCTGAGTTCAGTGTATGCAATGTTTGCAATGTAAAAGGCAACCAAGATGTGTTCACTAAAAGCATACCTTCCCACAGTCTGCCACTGCAAAGTATAGGTGCTACATTGCTCATCAGAGAAATCAGTTGAGCAGTTCAATGCCTTAACTACAATGTCAGCTCTTTCTTCATAAAGGCCAAAGCTTGAAAAATTACGAAGCTAAATCCCATCTTGTGTTTCATTGACTTTAGGAAGGCAACTACCTCGATTTCCATCAGCGGACTTCAGGAGGAGTACAGCCTTCACTTTCCAGGCTTCTGAGAGTTGGCTTTAAAGGAAGGTGTTTAAAAGATGAAACAGGTTATTCTGCAGCTGATGTCGTCTTCCTGAATATAGAAACAAAAACCCTAACTGGATGCGTTTACCTTCAAATGGCTAAGTCCCCAGGTCAGGGCTCAGTGCTGACCCTGGAAACAGTCCTCCATTTCCTCAGGATGGGGGAAGCCATGTCACTCTCTGATGTCCAGTAGCCAGGGGGCAAAGGTTCTACCTTATCTTTCCAAAGAGGATGAGAAAAAATGGATTTAGGATATAACAGTTAACAAAGGCCTTCTCAAAGAGTTCAAAGCCCTTCAGCCCAAGTAGCACTACCTCAAACATTGACACCTTTGAGGCTCTACCTGAAGCCTTTCTTGCAGTTCCTTCAAATGATATCACAAAATATCAGGACTAATACTGTCCCGCTATCTAAAGTTTTGCAGCTTCTCCACAAACTTTTGCTGCTTCCCCACAGTCCCTCTGCCTCCTCCCATTTCCACTTCATATCTTTAGCAGTCCACTAAACTCAGTCTACTAGTCCACGTATCTGATCTATCTCCAGATAGACAAACTGGACTTGATAGCAAAGCCTTTCATTCCTCCTTAAAAAGTTGCAAGTTACTGGCTTTTGTCTCCCAGAATTGGTTGGCAATAGCTGAGGAGAAAGTCTAAAGCTGGGAGGAAGAAAAAGGTATTCTGTGTTTCCAGATAATACTTAAATATCAACTAGAAAAGCTAACCTGCTGTTGTTTAGAAGAGAATGTCAATGAAGAAAGCAGCAAAACATTTGAAGGTTTTTGTTTCCTTATTGGCAGTACTTTTAACCCTATTGAAAGAGAAGATTTTAAAGTTATATTTCATCATACTGTGAGCTGAGTTTTGCTGATAGAGAATATATACAGCTAACTGTTAAATCTTCAGATATTGTGCCCATAAAGGGAAACACCTGGTCTTTCAAGCAAAAAATTACAATTGACTTCCAACAGATAAACCTCTCTTGCTTATAATCTCATCAAGTTCACATGTACATAAAACACTCAAAGATGACAAAACCCCCAAAACCACATTTTTAAACCAGGACACTTTTTGAGTATACTTTCCTTTTATCACACAAGACATTAAGCCTTTAACTATGGCAAGGAATTCCCTCTACTTTGAATCTCCAGATATGCTGCATTTTAAAAATTCTTAAGAAATGACTTTTTACTGCTACTATAAAAGCTCAGTATTGGCAGAAGTTTTTCAAGCACACAAATATATTGATGCCTCAGTTTACCTAAAGATAAATTCAACAGAACCCATGTCCTAGGTTAAAGGAAGGCAAAGAAACCCCATCCTTGCCTCTATTTATATATTTTCTGTTATGGGGGTTGTCTTTCTGAATAGCCTACTGTAAAGCGCAGGGGCAGCAGAATTTTACATTAAACTATTTAGAGTTTATGCCTAACCTCTCCAAAGAAATCCAATTGCTCTTAAAGAATCAATTGTGAAAGTCCAATGGTAGAGAGCCCACTTAAGAGCCACCAGTGCCAACAAATTGCATATTATGCCAACGGATAATGCCACTGTTTAGACTCTGTACAGGAGCAGGGAGGAGAACGCTTCACAGTCAGGCAGCTGTTCCTCCTCTTCAGTAGATTCCTGGGCAAAATGTTGCTCATCATCATCAGCGGAGGATGGGGAATCACTGCTGTAGACTGCATGTTTCCATCTGCAAGCATTTCAAAGGCAATAACAAAAACAACATTAGGTCACATTAAGTCACATCAAAAATCTCCATGTACACAAAAGATTAGCATATAGTTCTATGATGCAGAAAACAAGGAAGGATCACTGGAATCCAACCATCTGGTTTTACCTATTTTCACATGAGGCACATTCTATTTTAGGCCTATATCTGTCAGTCTAATAGAGATGAGAAAATGGATGCATATTTTAATACAAGAAGAAAACCTGTACTTTTCAATTTAGTTCATGGCCTATTTTGCCTCTCTGTTAACATGTTGATTCATGGCCCAGGACATGTTAAAAAAAAAAAAAAAGAGATTAGCAGAGCAAAAAGCAGGACATCCACAGAGATTCCTGAAGTATATAAATCTATCTTTGCTTTTTATCCTAGAGTTCTCAAAGAACAGGGCAGCAGTACCCACAGGGAGGTCCAGGAAGAGAGAACAGGAACATCATTCTGGCACCCAGGTTTAACCACAAGAACTTCTGCTCTATAGTAGGGTTCAGTAAATATGGAAGTCACTGTGAATTTCTAATCCAGATACAAAACTGAGTGTATCAGCTAGTCACAGACTAATAATGCGCCAGTAGAATCATGAAAAATGCAAAACTTTCCCAGCAGACACAAATATTCATACTAGCACTTGAGGGATAGCATATAAAATATTGTGGATAATTCTGGACTCTTTTGGAAAGAAAAAAAAAAGAATTGAGATTGAAACAAAAAGCAACAGGTGAGTAAACTACAGGACACAGGAGATTCTTTGGGAGGTGATGAGATGTCAAGGAAAAACAGGCAAATGGGAATCCAAACCTCAGTCACAGGGACAAGCACAGGAAGCTGTACAGCGCCTTTTTAGCTGGTAGGCTAACCACATTTCCCAAGCAAACATCATTGTTTTGTGCATGAAGAACAGTAAGATTTAGTAACCGAGGACTAAAAGCACAAGAGATTAAAAGCTTAGTTGTGCCTACGCAATGGAAGGCATCAGGTTGTCTTGCATATTTCAACCCCAGACATTTTTGGTAAGTTTTAGAGTGAAAAAACAAGTCCTGAAACAGCTGTTTGTAAACAGAGTGTCCATTCAAAAATCACAGCTCAATTCAGAGAAAGCAGTATAAGGTGTATACAACTTCTGACTGTTATTTCACATTTTCTGAGGAAGAAGATATGTCCTCCCTGCTCAGAGGATGTCTCTAGTATGGTCATACCTATCAATAGGTAAGTTATAATTAGAGAGGAAAACTAAAAGTTTTCTCAGACTGTGGTACTCTGTGGAAGAAGGTATTTCAGCTACATTAGAAGTGAAATATAGTACTTACATAAAAAGAGTAAGATAAATGAATATTTAAATTTTTTGCATCACTGAACATCCCAAGATCTTCCATCACCTTCACGTCATGAGCTGGTTTGCAATACTGCTTCTGCAGGGCTAATAGAAAGCTGCACAAGCAAGAGCAAAGAAAACCAAGTGTGAAAAAAAGGTTTGAAACAACATACATAAGCAGCAGGACATCTTAATATGGAATGCACACAACAACAGAGTCAAATTGACACTTAGCCAGGTTCTTCAAGACTAAAAGAAAATTAGTTCAAATGTTTGCTTTTTATAGAGAGATTTAAGAATGAGTGTTTGAGAATCTGCAATCACACACTGCACTTAGGTTCATTTTCCCTCCCACTGAATACAGTGAGAAATCCACTTTTGTACGAGAAAAAGAGAAATTCTAAAGATCAGAGTCAGATATTAGAAAGAAATTATGGTAGCTTTTAACAGTACTTCAACTGCTCTGCATGGTAGCAGTAAGTCATTCACAGCTAACACCTTCCCCAGATACAGCGACTCTTTATTCTTAACTGTGGTGCAAACTGCGGGCGTTTCTTCCACGGTTGCACCCGTCACACAGGCCACCGCATGGCTGGGACACGCTGCAAATCCTCGAGGAGGCAACGCCAGCCTGGGCTGCGCAAAGGCCACGTCGGGAAGGAGGCCGCAGGCAGAGCTGCAGAAACGCCAGGACTCCTTCAGGTGGGCTGCGGCCCCCTCTTCCTCCACGTCCTGACCGGCCCCATGCACGAACCCTGTTTCAACGTGCATCAGCCCGGAACAGCAGCTCATCAGCACTGAAGGAGCCTCTCACATCACAGCCGCCACTAAGATGGCGCTGTCCTGCCTGGGTGAGGGGTCGCCGCCGGGTCACGTGGTCCTGGCATTGCCATGGCAACGCCCCCAGTGCAGCCCTCCTGTTGGCTGGCAAGAGGAGGAGGGCGGGGCTCCCTCAGACTGACGGCTCTATCAGCCAATCAGAGTCCACAATGCAGGGTCCTCAGGGAGGGGAGGAAGGGGTAGGGCCTGACCTGGGGGAGAGGAGAGAGAGGAGAGAAAGAGGGAGCGAGGGGGAGAAGGAGGAAAAGGCGTGAAAGAGCGAAGCAAAAGGGAAGGGGGAGAGGAGAGGGGAGAGGAGAGCGGAGGAGCAGGAGAGCAGGGCAGCACCGAGAGCAGGGCAGAGCTGTGCAGCAGCAGCGGCACCCTGCGGCCCCACAGGGCTGGTTGCTCAGGGCAGGGCGCAAACAGCCCCCTCAGGCAGCAGTGTCAGGAGCGAGGCAGCTCCCCGCGCCGGCAGCCGGCAGGGCAGCTTCCTCCGCAGCCAGGCCTGCACCCGGAGCAGGGCGCTGTGCTGCTCTGCAGCAACCGCCGGGGAGAGGGAGGCGGTGCCCTGAACCATGGCAGGTCCCCAGGGAGCCGGTGGGGAAGAGGAGAGGGAGGAAAGGAGAGAAGGGAGCAGGAGAGAGAGCGGGTGCAAGTGGGTTTGGTGGGGGCTGTGGGTGTGTTCAAATGCGGCAGGTGCCCTCATGCCAGCAGCGGGGCTGCTTTCCTGCAGGAGCTCCAGAAGGTCAAACCATGAAATAGGAGAATGCTGGTTGTCCTTGATGTGTGGAGGATTTGCTGGGTTTGTTCAGCACTGGGGAAGGAACCAGACTTCTGAGTTGTGGGAAGGCTTCTCCCTCTGCCTGGGATGTGAGGCCCTGCTGTCTTCAGTTTCATGATCACTGCTCCCATGCAATGCTCCCATTAGAAAATGTTGCCAGGAATTCCTTACAGGCTGTTCTGCAATTTCTAAGAGTCATAGACAAGGTGTAGGTAATACCTAGGCAGAAGCTAATCTTTTTTGGGGTAGTAACTGGTCCGTAATGGGTGTTTTGCTCACTATGAGTGTTACCAGAGGCCTCAGACAAGGAGTCTCAAAAGGGGGAGAAAAAGGGGGGGACTGTTACCAGGAGCTTCAGACAAGAATGCACCCAAAGACACAATTCTCGCAACTGTAACTGACACATCCTAGAGGAGTACAGCTAAACCAGCAGAAACCAGTTGAAACCAAGGTTAGGAACAAGACAGCTTTCTCAAGCAAAGAAATGAGCCAAGCCGAGACCATATATGGAAAAGGAGCTCAGAGTTCATGGAAAAGGCACCTCTTCAGCAACCACTAGGGACCACCAGCAACCACCAGGGACCACCGGAGACCCCCATAGAAGCCCCCCAGAGACTCAAACTGCATTCGTAATGACTATGTAAATATGATAATTAGTTCCAGGAAATAGAATGAATATGTATAATAATTCTGGGAAATTTAATGCATATGTATGTAACAGAGCAATATAAGCTTTGGCTAACGCAACATATGGCATGCACGTTGGGTGGAGCGATCCCCCGTGCATCCAGTGCCTGCTTCTTAATAGTACATTGGTGTTAAGGAGTTTTACTTCCGATTTCGGTGACATGAGCGTTGTGAAGCCACGAGGTGATTCGGGGAGGCCGTTCAGGAGCTGGCTCAGCCTTGGGGGAGGGCAGGGAGAGCTGCAGGTGGCAAGAGCCCCATGGCCGGGGTGTGGGTAGTGAGGTCACCACTGTTTGAGAGAGCTATGCCAGAAAATCACCAGTGTCAAATCAAGTCTTTGTAACTAGCTGACAGGCCAGCAGGAGGCACATGGCTCAGCTATTGATGATGAGGTCACTTCTGCCTGAGTACCTGATAGGCCATCTGGAGGAAGAAGGCTTGTCTGTTGCTTGTGAGATCACTTGTGAGTGCTGAACTGATTGGATAGGAGCAGAGATGTGTCTGGAAAGGTGATTGTGAGGTCACTTCTACCTGAGCAGTTGATAGGGCAGCATTTGGTTCATGGCTGGGGAAGTTATAGTGAGGTAACTTTTGTTTCAGGGGCTTCTAGGCCAGTGACAGAGACCTGGCTGTGAAGGTGACTGTGAGGTCATGTCTTTCTGAGTCCCTGCTAGGCCAGCAACAAGCACATGGCTAGGAACTGACTTTGAGGTCACTGCTGTCCCAGCAGCCTATAGGCCTGCAGCATTGGTAATCTCTGATTTCCAGGGTCTGTGTGCTGTAGAAATTCCCCCTGTCCAGCAGCAGGGAGCTTGTGAGATTTTCCTGCAAGGTGTGTACTGGGTCCCTGTTCTTCGTGTTTACACCTGCTTTAATATCACCTTCGGAACTGTAACATGTTAGTGGTCTCCGATTCTCTGTCCAAGTATGTTCTCATTGGAGACTGGGTGCAAAGGCTCTTGGAGGAGACAGAGGTAATGTCACCCTCAAAGAAAGGCACAGGAAAAATCCCCACAGAGGCCTCTCTTTGGCAGCAGAATAGGCACAAGAGAGAGGACAGATTTGGCCAAGTGAAGCCCCTTGGGACCATTCATCTGCTTCCTTGAGGTGGGAAGTGAACATGACCAGGGCTGAACATGGATGTTCCCAGAAAGTCCATTTTCAAAGCCTTTGGGAGAGTAAAAGCAACTTCCAGGGATGGAGAGTTGGCCTTGCTATGTTTTCAGGCCCTTGTGGGCTGCTGCCTGCTGCCATGTCTAGTCGTGTCCCCTCTGTGTCCCTGATGCACCATGCTAAGGCAGCAGTGACCTCAGAATCCAGATCCAAGCCATGTGCCTTCAACCAGCCAATCAGGTACTCGGGAAGAAGTGATGTCACAGTCAACAACCAAGCTATGTGCTTGCTCCTTGCCTATGAGGGACTCAGTCAGTAGTGACCTCACCATCACCATGCAAGCCAAGTGCCTGCTGCTGGCCTATCAGGCATTCAAGCTGCAGTGACCTCACAATCAGCATCAAAGCTGTGTGCCTGCTGCTGGCCTATCAGGGGCTCTGGGAGAAGTGACCTCACAATCAACATCCAAGCACTGTGTCTGCCGCTGGCCTATGAGGTATTCAGGGAGCACTGACCTGACAGTCGACATTCAAGCCCTGTGCCTGCTGCTGGCCTATCAGTTACTGCAGCAGGAATGACCTCAAAAGCACATGTCCCACCCATGTGCCTGCTGCTGGCCTATCAGGCACTCCGGCAGCGGTGACCTCACAATCAGTATCCAAGCCGTGTGCCTGTTGGGAAGGGAAGGGAAGGTGAATAAGTTAAATGCAAAGTGCTCCTGAGAGGATAAGGACAGCATCCCATGGAAGGAGAACATAATGCAGTAATGTGAAAAAAGAAAGGCACAGTAATATTCGAAGAGCCTAACACAATGCCCCAGCATTTCTGAATAGAAAACCACTGAGTAAGTGGAAAAGTAAAATACATGACCATACGTGAAAGTCTAATGGCACTGGAATGCATGAAGGTATGCAATAGCAGCATGGTGGGGTGGTGTGAGGTGCAGCGTCACTAATGAGCAACTGCAAGGAAATGTGTTTTCTGTTTTGCATAAATGGTGGTGTGAGATGGACAGGAGTTACAGAGATGGCGAGGTGCCAAGTGCCGATGGCCCTGGGCTGTGGTAGTGCTGTGAGCTGTGAGCACTGAGACCCTGCTGCACAGGGGACACCCGTCCCCCTGCCCAGCCTTGAGTGCAGGGCCCCAGGAGTGGTTTGGTCACCTGCGGGGAAAAATCCCCCTCTAGGAGCTGTGCCCAGCAGCCGTGTCTGCAAAGGCAGCAGGAGCAGCCCCTGCAGTGCCATCCCTGGGAGCAGGTTTGGGGCTGGAGCTGGCACAGCGGCTCCATGCAGTGACAGTGCTTGGGGAAGCAAGCCCAGAGAGAAACCACCATCTTCCTGGCTCGGGCGCTGCTGCAGGGAGAGCACGGCGCAGGCTGCCGAGGTCACGTGGGCTGTGGTTTGTGCACCTGCAGGCGAGGCTTTGATCTCCCGATCAGCCCCTGCGAGGGAATAACGGGCTGTGGGGTGAACATGCTGAGAGTCGGGGGGGTCTGAACGCCTGGGCTGCCCTGTGTGCTGTCAGAGGAGTGAAATGGCCCAGCTCCCTGCTCCTGACCAGGGCACCCACCGCGGGGCTGTCCAGGAAGGGATCGACGAGCCCGCACTCATGGGATGGGGCTCTGGCCATGGCAAAGAGGCCTTTCACCGCTGCTGCTCCTGGCACAGCAGGGCTGTAGCAGGGTGAGGGGCTGTTTCTGTTTCCTTCCCTTCCTGACACAGCCCATCTCAGGAGCAATCCCAGCTCCACGGTTCCCATGGTGCGGGGACAGCTGGACACTCGCACCTTGGGCACTCGGGCAAACACAGCGTACGACATGCCCAAAGCTCCCGGTCCCCACAGCGGGGTACAAGGGGCAACAGACCCATTTCCCCATCAGGATCTGCCCTGTCCCACTGGGATGGGCCCCACGATAATGCCCTAGAGCAGCAACTGTGACATCCACAGTGGAGCCGTGCCTCATATATGGTCATGAAGAGCGCTGGAGAAGTTCATTGGAGGGCTGGGCTGTGTCAGAAGGGAGATAAGCCCTGATAATGTCTAAAAAGGTGCCTGCTGCTTCGATTGGCTCCTCCTGCAGCTGAGCCAGCACCTGCAGATATATATTGGCCTCCCACCTTTGTTGTCCCCTGCGAGTCCTCAGGAGCTGTGTCAGGGAGTGGGGTGCATCAGGGCAGTGCCGTCAGGGCAGAAGGCTGCAGATGGAGGCAGAGGGACTCCTGGTCCCTTGGGTGCTGTGGCTGCTCCTCTGGGTGCAGCTCTGCTGGGGTAAGTGCCTGCTTCCTTGTCCCACAGCCCTGGATCCAATGGGCACCAGTGGGGTCATGGGGATCCCTCTGGAAAAGGGGTTTCATCCCAGAAAGCAGTGAGACAAGGGTCAGGAGGTGCTCAAGTCCATCGACCCTCTGCTGCTCTGGGTGGGAGAAGGGTATTGTTGTTTCCAGGGCTCGTGTGCTTATGACAGTTGGTGCCTGGGTGTGCTTATAGACACCTCGTCCTTGGGCACTCTTTCAGGACCCCTGTTCCCCCAGTGCTGTGCCCCAGAGCTGGCAGTGGGTCAGCTGGTGGCTGCAGAGCTCAGTGATCCCCAGGACACAGCCAGCCCTCAGGGTGCCCAGGAGGGTTTCTGTGCTGTTCGCTGCCCTGGGGTCAGGGTGTGCCTGGCCCGAGGAGGGGCAGTTTGTGCCCTGCAGAGAGAAGGGGACCAGGGCATCTGCATCCACCGTCTGGCAGAGAGGTGTCCTTCCCAGGGGCCCTGGCTAAGAGCAGGGGTTGGGCTCATCCCCATGGGCAAGGAAGGAATGAGCACTGGAAGGATTGTGGGGTCATCTTGGTTCTCCCTGGGGACATGGAAAGCCCTGAGGGAGGTGGGTGGGCTTGAGTGGTGACCAGAGCAGGTGGTGGACAGGGGGCTGGGGTCATGGGGGGAGCAGCAGTGTGGGGAGGCCTGGGGGTTTGGGGCTGCTTCTGAGGTGCCTTGCTGGGGAGGAGCGGGTGCCCTGTGCAGAGCCTGGCGTGGTGGCTGGGTGGGAATGGGCAGGATGTGGGGTGCAAGGAGGTGCTGAGGGCTCTGGGATGGGAATGGCCCAGAAGGGCTGGAGCTGGGCGTCCCCCAGCCCAGCCCAGTGCAGCCCGCAGAGAGAGGAGGGACCCCAACACTGCCCTTGGGACAGCCCAGAGGGGAGAGGGCTCACAGCCCCGGTGCCTGGGACTTGGCCCTGGGTAGGGGACCCTGCAAAGCCACAGTGTGGGGCCTCGGCACTCTCCTAACCAGCCCCGTGTCTGTGTTTGAAGGTGCTGCGGAGGTGAGGCTGGAGGCTGGAGGCAGGTGCTGTGCTGGAAGAGTGGAGGTGAAACACCAGGGCCAGTGGGGGACAGTGTGTGGTTTTGGCTGGGACATGAAAGATGCTGCTGTAGTTTGTAAGCAGCTGGGCTGTGGATCTGCTCTCGAAGCCCCTTGGTATGACCGTTTTAGTCCAGGATCTGGCCCGATTTGGCTGAGCAATCTTGAGTGTCAAGGCACTGAGACTGCCCTGTCTGAGTGCGAACATACTGATAGGAATAAACATGACTGCAGTCATGCTGAGGATGCTGGAGTGGTTTGTTCAGGTAAGGAGTCAGCCAGTTCCTCACCTTTGGGGCGGGTCCTGGGATCGGGGACTAACCGGGCTGTGCCCTGAAGGAGAAATGCCTGGGTACCGGAGCAGGCCCTGACGTGGCTACTCTCGCTGCCAAGCTGGGACTGTTGCTGCTGCTGTCCCTGGAGAAAGCCCCGGGTGAGCCCACCGCGGGTGCACAGACCCCATCAGGGTCGCGGGGGCTCAGCCCACCCTCAGGCTGAACCGAAGGGGCTTTTCAGAGAGGAGAAGAGCAGGGCCTGGGGCAGAGGAGCAAGGTGACGGGCAGCACCTTGCACCCCGTGCCCAGGGCCGCCCCATGAGGACCAGCCCCATGCGAGCTCAGGGCCTGGCGGCTGCGAGGCCCCTGGCTGCTCCCTCCCACATCACCGCATGCTCAGGCCCTGCAGGGTCCTTGGGGCTGTCACAGCCCCGCGGGGAACGCGGCCCGTGCAGGCAGCACTGACCCGCTGTCCAGCCGCTCCTGCTGGCCCTCGGCTCCCCACGCTGCCCCGTGCCACAGGGCTTTGCCAGCACTTGCTGATGCTCGTCTGCACCTGCTTTTGCAGCATACGCTGGTGTCAGCCCAGGGCTGCACGTGGATCTCCTGTTCCTCTGGCTGGTCACTGGCCGTGACGTGCACAGCCCCAGCAGCGCGCTGTGGCCCTGCCTGGGACACCTCTCCCCAAGCACGTGTCAGAGGAGACAGCTGGCCCAGACACCGACCCGGTTACAGCTGCACCATTTCTGTGCCTGGGACGTGTCTCCCCTCACAGACACCCCAACACCCCAGGACACCCCCAGGAACAGGGAGCATTTTGGGCTGCTCTGAGGTGATTCCCCAGCCTGGCTCTGAGCTCCGCAGCACCTGGGCCTGTTTTCCTGGTCCAGGCACTGTGGTGCTGGGGCCTGTGCCGGGCAGCGCTGGGCTCCTGGGGCAGCAGCATTTGCCTGAGCAGTGCCTGTGGCTGTGGGTCCAGCATAGACACAAGCCCTGGAGTGCAGTGTGGGTGTGAGAGGAGGTGCAGGGGGCCCTGAAGGCTTTGTGTTGTCAACACCCACGGACGGCTGCTGCTGGGGTGTTCATGGGTCATTTTGGATGTGGCTGCCTTGGAAATCATGTGGGATGCAGGTATGTAACTGCTGGAAGCCTCTGGGAACTCCCCATCATTGGTGTTTTCTCCAGGATTTGTCCAGCTGGTTGGAGGGGCCAGCCCCTTCTCAGGACATGTGGAGATCAGAGATGGAGACCAGTGGAGAACAGTCTGTGACTCACACTTTGGTCTCGAAGCTGCTGATGTTATCTGCAGGGAGCTGCAGTGTGGCACAGTCCTGTCCATCCCCGGGGCAGCTCACTTTGGAGAGGGGGTCGGTGCCATCTGGGACAAAGAGCTGCAGTGTGTGGGGAATGAATCCTTCCTCTCCTCCTGCCCCAGGATGTCCCTCAGCAACCAGACCTGCACCCACGCGAACGACGCTGGTGTCACCTGCACACGTGAGCATTCAGGAAGGAGGTGTGAAATGCCTCCCGTGAGCTGTGCGCTGCAGGGTAGGGGAGCAGGGAAGTGACCGTGCTGAGCATGGTGTGAGTGCAGGAGGGGTGGAGTTGTTGTCTGTAATCTTAAAATGACGTGGAAGGAGCAGAAAGGGCTGCTATCCCTTTGGGGTCTCCTTCAACACCTGAGGGTGCAAGAGCACAAAGCCAACATTAAAATTATCTGTTCTCATTTGTTCGCTCACGGGCACCGGTAATGAGCAGCAGGAGTCAGATTTCAAAGTTTTTAAAGTTCTATTGCTAGCAATAAGGTGCCTCTTGGCTGGGAGCACAGGAAGGGACCCAGCAGCTTTTTGTTACAACTTTTAAGCGATAGTAAGTTGTTACATATTCAATACTTTAGTTTACATAACCAACCAGCTCTATCCACGATTCTTAGGTCTACCAGTCCCCTTCCCATATTACAGTACGAGGTAGTTCCGTGCCAGCCTTATATGGTTCATCTTATACTTATTCATTAGCTGATTTGCACCTCTTCTGGTGTTACCTTTGAACCACTTTTGTACTGCTGGCTGGATTAAAGTGGCTTCTTTGCAGATCTTCAACTTTGTACAAAAACCAGGGCTAAGGCAAGGTCAGATAAGATGTTCTGCTTGGAAGGCACCCTGACCTTGCATGTTCTTTCTCTGCAGAACTAGAGTATAGTGGAAATTTTCTTAACACCATCTTCACTTTTCCTTCTCTTTCCCCAGAGTTCACAGGATTCAGGTTGGTGAATGGCAGCACGGTGTGTTCGGGGCGGGTGGAGATCCAGGTGCTGGGGACCTGGGGAACCCTCTGTGACTCTCGCTGGGACATCTCCGACGCCCACGTTCTCTGTCATCACCTCAACTGTGGATTTGCCGAGTCTGTTCCTGGAGGAGGGCATTTTGGGAGAGGAACCGGCCCTGTCTGGAGAGACACCTTCCACTGTGATGGGACCGAATCCCATTTGGTACAGTGCCCTGTGACTGCCCTGGGGGCCTCCTCATGTTCACATGACAACGATGCTGGTGTTTTTTGCTCAGGTGAGTGCAGGGAAAATGGAGGATTAACTAAACTTGCCCCTTGTGTGTGACACGGCAACCCAAAGCTGGGGAGCCCATGGCAATGACAAACTGAATTTCTCCCTGGAGAAACCCTGGCTTCCCATGGAGGGGTTCAAAGGGCTTTGCCTGCTCAGGTCTCTGCCTCCCCAGGGCAGCTGGTTCAGGCCCTGGAGACCACCGCCAGGCCTGGGCTCCTCTGCTCCCCTCCTATAGCGCAGGCACAGGATGGGGCTGTGGGACACAGCTCCACTCAGTGCAGCTGTGAAGGACCCTCCGCTCCCTCCTGCAGCGCACAGCCCCATCCCAGACCACAGAGAGCCCTGCAGACCCTGATCCCAGCGCCTGCAGGGGCTGCTGTGGGTGCGTCCAGCAGGAGCAATCCCTGAGGCCGAGCTGCAGAGCGGGGCTGGGATTTGCCCTTGCTTCTTGTCAGTATGAACCCCAAACTCGTCCTGTTTTGTAAGAAAGGCCCTCGTGCTTCTGCTTCCTGCCCAGGACACAAGCTCCACATCCCTGATCCATAGGGATGCAGAGGGGTAGAGACATGTGGGTTCTCCCCTGGGTGTCTCAGCAGGGGTCAGTCCCAGCGTGGAGATGGAGCAAGGCTTGTGCTCATCCTGTCCATCACCCAGGCCATTGCACAGGCCAGTGCTTCCTCCTGCTGAAGCTGCTCCACATTCATCATTAAGGACATGTCTGGTGGCTCTGGGATTTGCCCTCACCTCCCATGCTTCCCTATCCCTGTCCCTTCCTGAGAAACGACATTTGTAGTCATCAAGGTTTAGTGACTAGAGGAAAAAAAAAACTTGGAAAACTTCCATCCTCAAGTTCCTCACTGTGAGCTGGCTACAGATGGGTGAGTCCCTGGGTGTCCCAGGGCATCAGAAATGGGAGACACATGGCAGGGTGCAGGGCTCCCCAGTGTCACAGAGGGTGCAGGGCATTTTGCCTGTCTCCGAGCAGGATCCTCTGAATCCCTGCGGCTGGTGGGCGGAGGGAGCCGCTGTGACGGGTGAGTGGAGATGCTGCTGCACGGAACGTGGGTCAGAGTCCTGGATGACCAGTGGGATGTGAACGATGCCAGCGTGGTGTGCCGGCAGCTCCAGTGCGGAGAGGCAGAGCGAGCCTACAACCCACCAAAGTCTGAGCGAGGGACGGGCCCCGTGGGGCTGAGAAGGGTCCAGTGTGCAGGGAAAGAGACTCGCCTGACCCTCTGCAACACCTCCCTGCCTGAGGCAGTGCCGGAAGGAATTGCGGAGGATGTGGGAGTGGTTTGCTCAGGTGAGTCGCTGACAGTCCCCAACACACTGTGCTCCCCAGGGCCGGGAGTCCCTGACAGCTGGGGTTTCTCCCGGCTGCAGGGAGCCGGCGGGTCCGGCT
This sequence comes from Apteryx mantelli, assembly GCF_036417845.1. Classification (NCBI taxonomy): domain Eukaryota; kingdom Metazoa; phylum Chordata; class Aves; order Apterygiformes; family Apterygidae; genus Apteryx; species Apteryx mantelli. The sequence continues at coordinate 7,505,060 of NC_089997.1, forward strand.
GGTGAACGGGACAGGGCGCTGTGCCGGGAGAGTGGAGATCTACTACAAGGGCACCTGGGGGACCGTCTGCGACAACTCCTGGGACCTGTCCGACGCCACCGTTGTTTGCCGCCAGCTGGGCTGTGGGGTGGCCATGGAGGCACCCGGCTCTGCTCATTATGGGGAAGGCTCCAGGCAGATCTGGCTGGACGAGGTGAACTGCTCCGGGGGTGAAGCTGCTCTCTGGGACTGCCCTGCCGAGGCCTGGGGGCAGCACGACTGCAGGCACAAAGAGGACGCAGGAGTCATCTGCTCAGGTCTGTGTGGGGAGCAGTGGTGGGAGCCTGGTGCCCAGGAAGATAGGGATGCAGGGAGAGCAGGGCATGGCCGAGCCTGTCCCTGGCTGCCCTGAGCCCCCTTCCTGCCCCCATCCTGGGGACATCCGTGCACAGTCCTCACTGGACCTAGTCAGGGTTATAGGGCGAGCACAGACGTCCCCAGGGCTTAGAGGGGAGGGTAGTGCTGCACGTTGGGGACTTCTCTCTGCTCCCTTGGTGAAACAGTGACTTGCTGGCAGTGCCCTCTGCCTGTCTGAGCCCTGGGGTGTCCAGAAGAGTTCCTGCTCCTTGCAGTAAGCCTTCCTGCCCATGGATGCCATAGAATAACCTGGGGGATTTTCAGGGATGCTTCAGGTTTCCTTCTCCTCAGCCCAGGACCAGCTTGTTCCCCCCCACTTTGTGCCTTTCCTTCCAGAGTTCACAGCCCTGAGGCTGGAGAAGAGCAACGGCTGCTCTGGGCGCCTGCAGGTTTTCTACAATGGGACATGGGGGAGTGTTTGCTCCAACTCAATGACTCCTGACACCATGTCCCTGGCGTGCAAAGAGCTGGGCTGTGGAGATGAAGGGTTCCTTGAAACAGACCTGCCGTATGGCAGGATATCTGGCCCCACATGGCTGGATCGTGTTGAGTGTGGGAAGATGAACAGCTCCTTTTGGCAGTGTCCCTCTGCTCCCTGGAAGCTGCAGTCATGTGATGACCAACGAGAAGAGACTCACATCACCTGCAGTGGTAAGGCTGGAACCACCTGGTCACAAAGGCTCACAGCAGGTCCTGCTCCCTGTTCAGCAAGGTGCAATGCAGAGAAAGAGCTTGGAGTGGCTTTTACGTTCCATTTTGGACCACTGTGCTGTCAGTGACACAAACAAGACTTCATCTCTCAGAGTGACACGTGTCCATCAGCAATAGCTGTCCTGAGTTCCCTGCGTAGCCCAAGGAGGGGCAGAGGCACCTCCAGGCAGGGTCTCCTCCAGCTCCCCTTGGACACCTCTTGGAGGTGCCTGTTGCTCTCTGTTGCCCATAGAGAGGGCCCAGTCAACCACCTTTTAGCTTGGGAAGTCCATGCAGAGCATCCTGCTCATGGCTGTGTTTTGCTGAGGGAACGGGAAGGGGGAGAGTGAAACCAGTCCTGGTGGCTGAGGGTTATGTAGGAAACAGGCAGCGTGCAGGGCACTGCTGGCAGCAGAGCTCAGAGAAGCCTCCCCTCTGGGAACATCCTTCTGCTCCTCTGCTAACCAGGGAGCTTTTGGGGGTGAGCAGGCGGGGGTAAGCCTTCAGTGCTGTGCTGTTCTACCCTGAATTACCAGGGATCCAGCTGTGTCCATGAGCAAGGAGGCACTGGGAGGTTCAAGCACAGGTCAGTCCTGCTCCTGTCTGCATGACTCCCATGAAGCAGCCCCTTCACCGCAGCATTTCCTTCTTCAGGGAGACGACCAGAAGCCACTCCAGCCCCGGTGGCTGAATGCCCCAACTCTACAAGCTGCACAGGTAGCTGCTCCTCCATGTGCCCTTCTCACTTGTCCAGGCTCTCCCAGCTGCCCCAGTGACATGGGGGGTTCTGTGTTTTCCAGAGATGGAGAAGATTCGTGCTGTGGGAGGAGAGGACGGGTGCTCAGGCAGAGTGGAGGTTTGGCACCGCGGCTCCTGGGGGACGGTGTGCGATGACTCCTGGGACATGAAGGATGCCGAGGTTGCCTGCAGGCAGCTGGGCTGTGGCCCTGCTGTGTCTGCCCTGGGGGAGGCTGCATTTGGGAAGGGGACAGGTCCCATCTGGCTGGAGCGGGTGGAGTGCAGAGGGACGGAGCGATCTCTCTGGGACTGCTGCACCCAGCCTGGGGACAGCGGTGCCTGCCAGCACAAGGAAGATGCTGCTGTGAATTGCTCCGGTGAGTGGCAGTGCTTCGTCCCCTTGTTCCAGGACATGTTTCCCCAGCTGGGTCCTCACAAGGCCCCTGAGCTCCTCAGAGCAAGGACGTCCCTGGGGAGGTCAGGTGTCTGGTGTCAGGTGGGGAGCAGCTGTTGTGGGGCTGGGTGTCCTCAGGCCTCTGCCCGTGGGACTCCTGCAACCCCTGTAAGCACATCCCCTGGTCTGACGGTGCTGTCCTCCCTATGGCCCAGAGCAGAGGACCCTGGGCCTGTTATGGGGACCCAGAGAAGGACAGTTCAGATGGGACTTTAAGGGGATGTCCGTGTGCACACACACACACACGCACACCCCTCTATCTCTCTCTCTGCTCTGCAGCTGCACCGATGACGACAACGTCACCTCCTCAAGCAGGTAACCTCCCCTCTTCCCTGGGGTTGATCTCTCTGGGGCAGGTTGTGACCTGCAGCCCGAGGGAAGGGGCTCTGTGCTGGGGTGCGAAGCCCCGGATAGGAGGCCCTGGGGTAGGAGCAGGTGGCTTTGGGGAGGGCTTTGATTCACCCAGCAGGGTGGGAACTGCCCTGTGACCCAACCCGGTGCCCCCACCCCCTGCTGCCGTGTGTGTGGGGGGGGGTCAGGACTGGGATGTCCCTGGACCCCCACATCCCCCAGGCCAGGGGCCGCCTCGTCCATGTCCCTGCCCATGCAGATCCCATCCAGGGCCGTGCAAGGGACAGCGGGAGAATCTCGGTGCCTGTTGTCATCTGCATCATCCTGGGGGCCCTGCTCTGCCTGCTGCTGGCCCTCCTGGTGGGGCAAGTGCGAAGTGCCAGGGCTCAGCGCAGAGGTGAGTCCTTCCCCATCGGTCCCAGGGTGGGCGATGCCTCTTGGCAGCCCCGCGGGTGCTGTGGGGTGTCTGTGAGGGGCAAAGATGGAGCTGGGGTGGGGGTGCTGCCTCCTGCCCTATTCCCTGCCCCTCCACTGTTGGGCTGTGGGACGCCAACAACCAGGGGAGGAGAGAGTCCAGATGCAGGAGGAGATGGTGATGGGTGAGGAGAGAAATGGCAGCAAGAGGCTGGGGGAGACGGGAGCAGCAGGAGACATCTGAGGATGCTGCTGGCTGTGCTGTGGGCAGCGCTGGAGGGGAGGCTGTGGGGCAGGAGCGGTGCCGGGAGGAGCCCAGGGCAGGGGGTCTCTCAGTGCGGGTGTCTGGTCCCCAGGCTGCTCTCTCTGCCCAGCCCTTTCCACCCCTTGCAGGGCAGGGCTGTGTTATGGACCCATCTGGCAGAGAGCAGGGAGCTCCCCAGAGAGAGGAGCTGTGGGAGCTGCTCCAGGATCAGACCAGGGACCAGACTCGGGACCAAAAGGGGCATGGGGCTGTTTCTGAAGGGACAGGGTGAGGGTGACGTTGTCCCAGACCATCTCCACAGGGATGTTGCTGTCACTGGGGACGTGGCAGTGGTGCCTGGACAGAGCAGTGGGGCTGGGCAGTGGGGTCAGTGCTGGTCTGGTCTGGGGGGAAGGGCTGGGTGAGCACATCAGAGTCTGGTCTCCTGTCTCCATGTCCCTGTGCCGACCCTGCCTCTGTCGCCAGGCTCCAGGAGGTCTCTGGAGCCCTTCTCTGAGGCCGTGTACCAGGAGATTGACTACAGCTTGACATGGGAGAAGCAGGCGAGGTTCGGTCGCTCAGGTCGGTGTGGGTCCACTTTGGAGGGAGCACGTCTGCAGGGCCCTTTCCCCCAGCCCTGACCCAGGATGGGACCTTGGCAGCCCCCAGGCCAGTGGTCCCCACAGTGCTGGGCCACGGTGTCTGTGGGGAGAGCAGCCCAGGGAGGAGCTTCCTCCTCACCAGCTCTGCCCATCCCAGCCTGGGGCACAGCTCCTCCCTGCCTGCCAGGCTGCCTGTCCAGGGTTGTACCTGGTGGGTGAGGGAAGGGGCTGTTCCAGGGCAGCTCCGAAAGGCCCTTTGAGATGGGGTTTGTCCCATGGGAGCAGGACGAGCCCCGAGCCCTCCTCCCCATGCAGTCCCTGCTGTGTGGGTCCCCGTCCCCAGCAGTGCTGGCCATGAGCAGGGTCAGCAGGGCTCACCCCAATAACACCCGCTGCTCCTCTCGCCAGGCTCCTCTTTGGAGGGGTCCCTGACCAAGCTGCAGCCCGAGCCTGGGGACAGCGAGGAGGAGGATGGTCCTGGGTCAGCACCAGGTAATGGAGGGTGAGGCAGAGGAAGGGTTGGTCTCTCCTCCCTGTAGCTGTGTGACCAACAGCGGTGTCACTGAGTATCACCATCAGGGTGGGGAGGAATCGCCCTCGGGAGTGACTCCAGAGCCATGCAGAGCATGTGAGGGTCACACATGCCTGTCTGAGCTGGGTGCCTGCAGCCCTGAGCCCTGCGGGGTCACAGGGGGACTTCCGGGCTCAACCTGTCCCTGCCTCCGGCAGGCCCTGAGCTTACCTCAAGGAGCCATGCCTCAAGGCACCAGTGTCTCCACAGCCAGCTCCAGTGCAGAGCCCAGCACTGCCAACCCCGTGGCTGGGCGAGAGGGATCCCCGCTGCCATATGCATGCTCCCACAACCCTGGGGGAAGTGGGACGGATGCTGGGTCTCCTGTGGCCCTGCCAACACCAGCATCTCAGCCCCTTGTTCCTGCACATCCTTCCTTCCTCCATTCTGCAGGAGGGCTCTTCTCATTGCCACCAGCTCCCCTCTCCTTTCAGATGTCCCTGTCCTGCCCAGAGGTGACCCAGCAGATGGCTATGATGATGCCAGAGAAGTCTCTGACCCCGGGGAGGATGTTGTTCCTGGGCAGCGAGACTGGGAAGGGCCCAGGGAAGCAGAGGAGGGAAACAGGCCTGGGGAGGCTCAGAGAGGTGAGGGGGAAGTGCAGTGCTGCCGGCTCCTGGGGTGCCGTCCCCAGTGCCCAGAGAGTCACTGCATACTGAAAGCCCGACCTCCTGGGACAGGGAGGGAACCTGCGCCAGGAGTTTTCCTGGTGGGGAAACTGGGGTGGGATAAGGGGCCGAACATCTCGGGACAGTAAGAGGAGGGAGAGGAAGGGGATTTACAGCCCAGGAGGGGCACGTGCATGGGGCCAACTGCAATGCACCGGCCTTGCTGCTTCCAGAGGGGAGCCTGCACTCCTGGGGAAGTGATGGGGCCCCAGGAGCCAAGAGAGATGCCCCATCCCTGCTCCCCACAGACACAGGGTACGATGATGCTGAAGAGGCAACTCTGACACATCCCCAAGAGGACACCAAGGCTGAGAGACTGGACCCTGGTGCCCAAAGGTCCCTGAGCCCGGGGCCAGGAGAGCCCACCCCTGCCATGCAGTTGGGTGCACCTGGGATGGAAGAGAGGTCTGTGCAGCTGGGAGAGCCGTGAGTGCCAGAGACCAGTCTCCCTTCTCCCACTGGTAGTGGAAAGAGCTGGGCATTTTGTCTATTTTTATTTGTCTACTTCTATGCCATGCATTGGTATTTGTTCTTATTAAAACCATTTGGGAGTTTGATCCAGAGCTGGTGCTTCCCTCCCCAGGTGTCAGGGTGTCTCCCCGAGGCTGATCAGGGAGGGTGAAGCACCAAGAACCAGCAGTGGGGAAGGGACACGTCTCAGGACCAGCAGGCTCTGAGACAGGCTGTGCGCCTGCAAATGCCCATGGACCCTGGAGTGCGGGAATAGTGAACAGTCCAGCTGGAGGATATTCCTGCTGGCAGAGACATTTCCATCCTGCAAACCACACGCAGAGCTTCCAGCCAAACTGGGTCTCTCTGCAGGGTCCTGTAATGCCCCCCTGGGCAGGGAGGTCCAGTCTCCTCACCCTGGGAGTGCCGCTGCTTGCTCTTTTCCCAGGGGCTCTGCCTGGACCACCCTGGTCCCAGGCAAGGATGCCACCACCGAGAGGCAGTGACAGGGTTGGTCCTGGGCTGTGGCCCCACAGCAGTGAGCCTGGAGGTGACAGCAGAGCCCTGAACACCCCAGCCAGCCCCAGAGGGACTCATTGCCTGGGGATCATCTCCCCACAGCAGTTGGGAGGCAGCTGTGCTTCCCACTGACCCTGCACATGGTGCAGAGCAGCTTGTTGGGGTGCCAGAGGCTGGGATTTCCCCTCCTGTGGCTCCACAGGGTCTCCCATTTCCAGGGGCTGCTCCTGGCTCCCGTGGCCCTCATGGACCCCCGAGCACTCCTGGCACAGCCCAGAGCTGGCTCCTTCCTGGCAGGGGCTGTGAGGCACCAGGGCTCGGGGAAGCCCTGGGATGCCCCCCTGCTCCCATCCACCCCCAGCCCTCTGCCCTCCCACTGATGGGCTGCAAGGGTAGAAGAAGGAGCCGCCTCAGCTGGGGCACCAGTTTGGGTCTGTGCAGGGGAATATCTGTGTGCAGACGCAGGGGACGGGAGCAGTCAGTGACAGGAGAGGACATTTCCTTCAGCAGGGTGGGAGGCAGAAGAGAGAGAGGGCAGTGGGCTGGAGAAGGGACCACCACAATATGCGGGCTCCAGCCCAAAGTCACGGTTCAGCGCCTGGCCTTGGAACAGGCCCATCCCCGAGGATGCTCACAAGGGCATATTTCCATGGAGAGAAGATTTCATGTCCACTCCTAAAGCAATTGCTGATGGGAGCTGAGAGAGGATCCCTGGTCCTAGGCCAGGTTTTAACCAACTGTGCCCCAGCGCCCACAGGTGAGAAACCCCTCACACAGGAGCTGAGTGGGGAGGAGGGTTCAACAGCTGTGCAGCATCTGGCACCCAAACTGCCCTCCCTCCTCCAGCCAGGGGGGGTGTCTCCACACCCCACTGGCTCTTCCTGATGGGTTCCCCATGCCACACACTGATGGGCAGTGGGGCTAAGGCCAAGCACACAAAAACACACTCCGCCTTCACCCTGGCTCATTTCTTTTCCTGCACTGAGCTGACACCTGAGCTACTGGGAGAGATCTCCTGGAATTGGGAGGAGTCACCAAATGCATCTGTATCTGTATCTATATGATCTATATCTATATGTAAAAAACATTGGGATTCTGTGACTAAACTGGCAGTTTCTGATAGTAGCATTTTTTTCCTGCTTTAACTTTCCTTTCCTACACTGAAATTATGTTCCCTACTTTTTCCCTTGCATTTTTCCTCTTTCCTTCCTTTTATCATCCCCCCACCCCACCACTTATGCATCCATCCTCCACTCATTTACTGATTTCAGCCTTGGCAGGCACAGGAAACCATGGGGCCATGCGACTGCCATCAGCTCTCCCTGCCCAGCTGCCCCAGCACAGCTCGCCTCTCCCCCGCAACGGGCACCATCAGGCCGGGAGACAAAATCAGATGTCTCTGCCCAGGGTCTGCTGCCTCTCTCAGGGAGGCAGAGGATAACATCCCCAGCCCCAGTGCTGCCCAGCGCTGGCTCTGCTTCGCAGGAGGCTTTTAGCTCTGGGTCCCAGGAGCCAAGCCGCAGCCCAGCAGTGGGGCTGTGTGAGCCCCCTCCATCCCCCCAGCCGGGCCAGGGCAAAGCCAGGCTCCCTGCTGGGAACAGCCACAGCTCGGTAGTGCTGCAAACAGCAGGACCCTGCCCTCCAGGAGAGGAGGGAGCCAGCAGCTGTCACCAGCACCCTCTCCATGGTAGTGTTTCCCCATGTCGTGCTGGGAGCTCCTCCAGCCCCAGGCCCTGTACTGACCCTCCATGGGCAGCAGCATGTCCCAGGGCTGGGGACATCTTGGCTTCTCTCCAGGACAGAGTGCTGGTGCTGGGGACCTTGCAGAATGGCAGGGCCGTGTGTGCAGAGCTGAGAAGGGATCGCGAGAGGAGCCTGGACCCACAGTGTAGGTGGGAGGGAAAAGTACCAGCACTGCTCAGCGAGGGGTCTCAGACATCTCTGTCCCACTGACCTCAGGGCTCAGCCCCAGCAGCACTGCATGTGCCAGGGCAGGGGGACACTGGGGCACAGAGGGGCTCTTGCTCTGGGGCAGACACCTCCATGCTGGAACACCTGCTCTGCAGGGACCTTGTCCTGCGCCAGGTGCCCCTAACCAGCCTCTTCTGCCCTGGAGCTCTGCCCACACCGAGCTGTGGCAAAGACCGAGATTTACACCTCAGGGCCATAGCGCAGTGCGAGCAAGGGCCGGATCCTGCTCCTTCCCCTCGCTGCTCCCAGACCAGCCGCTTTGCCCTTGGGGCTGGACAGGGGCCTGCATGAGCCCTGGGCTCTGGGACTTGCGTAGCTGCGAGGAGCGCAGGGCTCAGCTGGCGCTTGGTGCCATGTCCAGCCTTCGGCTGTGCTGCAGGAGGGCTGGGCTGTGCCAGCCCTGCTCAGGGTCTGCCCTGCCCTCCTGCCCCTTCCCGGGAACACGGCCCTGCTCAGCCTGGCTCTGGCCCCACATGCACTGCTCTCTGCCAGGGACACCCATGGTGTCACCAGCACAGCCCCAGGGAGGTGGGGCAGGGCAGGGGTGACCCTGGGGGCTCTGGGGGGAGCTGGGGCTCAGACACCACCTCTGTCCTCAGGACCTGGAGCCTCCCTGCTGGCAGCCCCTGCCCTGAGACAGCCCCCTCCCTCCCCAGTCCCTGGCCCATCTCTCCCTGTGGGAGATGCAGGGCTGAAGCCTGAGTCCCATGGGGAAGGGGGTTGGGTTTGCAGCACCCATGTGCATTACTCACCTCCATGGGGGTCTTGCTCTGCGAATACCTTTCTCCCATAGGCTTCCCACAGTCTGGCTGGAGACAAGTGGTGCCAGCTCTGCTCAGCCCCATGGCCCCTCCACCATGGAGTTAGCACCCGCTCAGCCAGTCCTGGGGCTGCATCAGGCCCTGCCCTTCCCCACAGGGACATGTGGGGCTGGGCTCAGCCCTCACATGAAGGACACGCTCTCCCCAGCATCTGGTGCAGGGACCTCTCTGCTCAGCTGCAGAAACGTCACTACACTCACACACATGGACATGGGCCAGAGATGGACAAAGAGTGACAAAATAAAGACATGCCTGTTCCATCCCTCGGATGATGTTTTTGGCATGCCCAGCAGATATTTGCCAGGTCCAAATCTCTCACCTTGGCTGCAGGAAATGGCACACCTGCTCTGAAGCTCCATGCAGAGCCCACAGCAGGGGCAGAGGGGCACAGCACAAGTGTCTGGGTCCATAACCAGAAGGTGATGGATCAAAATGATTTGTTTGCTTCACAAGCATTCATAGACAAAGTGTTTGTTAAAAAAAAAAAAATCTAATTCCTTTGGATATTTTGCTTAGATAATGCTCATTTAGGGAATCCAAACCTCTTGAACAAGATTCTTTTGTTGCTGTCCAGCTGTTGATGGTATTCCCTGTCACAAGTGTCCTTGCAATAGCATCTTCACCTGGGTCAGGTGACAGTCCCTCAGGGGGGTTGTTTCAATGAATCCTGATAATCCAGCTGGCCTGTGGTCCCATGTAACCACTCCAGAGCATGCACGATCCACTCCCATTGATATAGGACTATATCGGATAAATTTGAATGTCATCAGATAAATTTGAATGTCATCCCCTCCCCTGAGCTCTTCTCTCCATGGGGAAGGTTTTCTGACCTGCTTCATGACCTCACAGTGCCTGCCAGCTTGCTGCCCAATCAGATTGCTGCAGTAGAAGTGACCTCACAAACCAGCTCCCAGTCATGCTACATCTACATCTACATCTACATCTACATCTACATCTACATCTACATCTACATCTCCCTGCCCCCTTCAGGAGCTCTCCTCTCTCCTGGGGGCTTCCTCCTGCCCTTCATGACCTCACAGTGCCTGCCCACCCACCCACCCACCCATCTGCCTGCCTGCCTGCTGCTGACCAATCAGGCTGCACTCATAGAGGTGACCTCACAATCACTATGCCAGCAGTGTCATGATCATCTGCCTCTCCCTCCTTCCTCCAGGCTCTCACCTCTATCTCATGGGCTTTGTCATGCCCCTGATGACCTCACAAGCCTGCCCACCTGCTGCTGGCCAATCAGCTGCTGTGAAAGGAGACACCTCACAATCAAAGCCACCAATGTCACCTTCACCTGTCCCTCCCTCCTGCCTCCTCCCAAGCTCTCCTTGCTGATGGGCAGCCTCTGTGATGCTGTTCATGACCTCATAATGCCGCCTGCCCACTGCTGGCCAATCGGGGAAGTGTAATGGAAGTGACCTCACAACCAACACACCAGCCATTGTGCTTCTGCCTGACTCTCCCTCTCCTGCTCCCACTCCCACCTCCCCAGCTGCTGAATCAGCTCCTGTCACCTGCAGTGACCCCAGTGCCTGCTCACCTGCTGCTGGCCAGGAGCTGCTGGGACAGCAGTGATTCACCAGTGATGTCCCAGCTGGCACCTCCACCTGCCTCCCCTCTCCCCTCCTGCTGAGCTCTCACCTCCAGTGGTCAGGTGCATCTGATGAGTCTGATGCCCTCACAGTGCCTGTCTGCCTGCCCAGGGCAATCCTGCTGCTGCAGCTGAAATAACCTCCCAGCCAGCATCCAGTCCTCTCACCTTCATGCATGCTACTGACTCTTGTCCCACAGGGCTGCCATCTCTCCTGAGATGCATTTGATGACCTCTCAGCTCCTGCCTGTTTGTCTACTGCTGGCCAATCAGGTTGTTGCAATAGTAGTGACATAATGATGGCATTTCACCTGGGCAGGCTTTCTGATGATCTGCCTGGGCTCTTCCCACACGGGGAGCTCCACTTCCCACATGACACCCTGTCAGAGGGCAAGCCTACACTTTCTGGAGAGGAGCAATGCACCCTGTTCCCAGCCCTCACCCTTGTTGGGGGGGAAGGATGGAGATTCAGGACAAAAGCTTCCCCTGGAGATGCTGGGGATTGAACCCAGGACCTCCTGCATGCAAAGCAGGTGCTCTTCACTGAGCTACATCCCCTAAGAGCCTGCTGAGGGGTGGGACATACTCTTCTCCCATGATGTGCCCCTGACAAGCACAGCCCTGTTGGCCCCTGGTGCCCTGAGAGCCTCAGCAGAAAGCAGCATTTGAACCCTCCTGCTGGGCCACAGGCTGGGATGGGGGAAGTTGAGATTCCCTCTCAGCTGGGGCTGGTCCTGGACCAGGGCTGCATCATGGAGTGCTGCCCCTTCAACATCTCTGCAGTTGATGGGGGCAGGAGGAGACTCTTGCTGCAAGCGCTGCTCCCACACTCTGGCCCTCCCAGGGAGGGTCAATGGAGAGGAGCAAACCCCTTCCCCGACTCACCTCTGCCACCCCGTGCAGCACTGCTGTGTGTGTCACACCTGTCTTCGATGCCAGCAGCAGGAGCAAATGGGGTGAGGGAAATGCCCTCCCCAGGGTGATGTGCCCACAGCTCCAGTTACCCCCAGGGTGTGCATTGGAAGGGCCATGAAAGCAGGCAGGGCCGATCCTGGGCGGGGAGCTGCCCACAGCCCCTCACCTAGGTATTAGGCCTCCCTCTGCACTGCTCTGCCCACCAGCACCTAGCAGTGGGCAAATGGCAGTGTCCCCTTCCCTGGGGCTGGGGAAGTGGCCCTTTCCCTGGGGCTGGGGATTTGCCTGGGATCAGGAACATTCCCATTCCTGCAGCACCAGGAACTGGACACTGGAGCTGCCCCAGGAGAGCACCAGGTGGGGGTCTCTGTGGCGCAGCAGGCAGCGCATTCGGCTGTTAACCGAAAGGTTGGTGGTTCGAGCCCACCCAGGGACGTTGCCCTGTTGGTGGGGTACCTGGGGGATTGTGCTGCCCAGCACCCTGGGTTTTGCTCATAGTCATGGCCATGTCCCAGCTCTGGGACAGCAGATCTGCTGCTGGCTGGGACATGCATCATGATGTGGGACATCCTTTCTAGACCATGTGGGATGGCCAGAGAGGCTAGAGAGCAGCACGGAGGATGTACATGTGTCCTGTTGACCCTGAGCTGAGCTGAGTTGTCCCATCCCCTTGCCTGATGGGAAGGACAGAAGAGGGAAGAGTGTGTGTCAGTGCCAGGTGGTTGTGCCTGTACATCTCATTACTGAGTGGGGAGAAGGGAGGGTGCAGTGCCATGGGGCAGGGAAAGAGACCAGCTGAGTGCCCACTCCAGAGACTGTGTGGGGACGTGGGAGTGATTCACACATCTGCCTGATGTGCAGACAGCTCTGCCACAGATCCCCCACCCTGTGGCAGGGTCAGTCCTTCATCTACCCCAAGCACAACATTGGGGTAGAGGACAGTGCTCTCCATCCAGGCTGTGCTTGATCCTTGGCCTGACTTGTTGGCTGGAGAGAGGCTGAGTCTGGAGACAGAGAGGGATGTCCTGGGTCGCAGTCGCAGCTGAGCTCCTGATGAGACAGCAGGGTTCATCAGCAGCAAGAGCTGCCAAGATGGCCAACGCAGCATGTGGGGCTGCAGGAGCAGGGCTTCTCCCTCTGTGCAGGGACAGGGGGCTGCAAGGTGCTGCAGCTGGGCTGGGCAGGGCAGCCTGATGGGTGAGTACATTTGGGTAAGGAAAGGGGGGTTTTTTGTGCTGTGAGCTGATACTGAGGGGATAGAGAACACAAAAGCAAGTCTGTGTGCAATGTTCAGGAGATATTAAAAAAAAAAAGGAAAGTAAATATGGAGAGCAAAACTGCCTGCCAGTCTTTGATCTGGGGCTGCTGTGAAGTCATGGTTTTACAGGCAGCTTTTAGCCTCCCTGCTAGACCCCAGGGGAGTCACTGCCTTTCTGCCCTGCCTTGCGCCCTTTCAGCAGGAAGGAGCTGATGCAGAGGGATGTTCAGTAGGGGTCCCAGACAGGTCCCTCTGTGCTCTTCCTCACACTGAAGTCCCTGCTCCCTGCGCAGATGGTTAAGCAGCCCCCTCCCTGCCACTCGCATTCAGCGCTTCTCCCTCTACATCTGCTGGGCCAGGACGCCAAGGACAGACCCCGCTGTGCACTCTGCTTTGTCTCTTGCCATACAAATCCCATCCTTTCTACAAATCCAGTCTTTCTCCCTCGCAGGCCCACTGCCCTTCAGAGGGCAAGGGCCAGGCTGCCTACTCACCCCTCCATCTCAGTCAGACATCTCCCATAGCATCGCAAATGAGGGGAAGAAATTGCCATGGGCAGAGCAGGAACTTTTAATGCAACCCTACTGGGAGGTTTGGCAGGTCAGATCAAATGACCCCAAACACCCCTTAGGACCTCAGCTTTTACTCTCAGCATCAGTGTTCATGGCCTTGCTTGAGCTTCCCCAACAGCCAGCAGCCCAACTATGGGACTTTAATAACGCTGGGACTTCGCTTGGACCACAAGCCCCCTTCCTCATGGTTCCTTGCCTCTTACGGATGCTTCTGGAAAACAGCTCCAGAGGAAATACTGGGGTTTCTTCAGATGAGTTCTCCAAAAGTGCTCTTCTCTCTTCACTTGCCTTGCTTCAATGGGCAAAGGGCAGTGTTCCCTTCCTTGGGGCTAGGAATGTGGCGGGGATCAGGGACATTCCCATTCCTGCAGCACCGGGGACTGGATACTGGAGCTGCCCCAGCTGCTCCAGTTTGTGCTTGATCCTGGCCTGACCTGTTGGCTGGAGAGAGTTGCTCTTCAGCAAAAGGCACAGGAAAGGGAACCTTCCCAGGGCTTCAGATCAGAGGAAAGACAAGAATCCCCTCCCCCATTACTCTGAAGTGATATTCCACCTGGAGGGCCACAGAAAAGAAACAGCAAAGATTATCACTGGCATCTGGTATTTTCCAGTGCACAAAGGTCATTTCTCATCCTCCTTTCTGCCCCTTGTCTTGAGCCTTCCTGTCAGTGCTCTTATGCCCCTAAGCTAATACTGGCAGGTCTGCAAATTGCATTTTTGATCTGACCAATGAGCTAAATGATCACTGAGCTAAACAGAAACTGTCCATCTTCTATCCCTGAAAGGCCCAGCAGGTACATTCCCTCTAGAAACAGGGTCAAAGGGGAGGTGTTCTTCTGAGGTGTTTCCTGAGAATGCAGCAGTGACAAATGCATTGCAAAACTACAGCATGATCCGCACCTTTTAAAGCAAGGCTCAGACAAGGTTGGTCAATGGCCAAATGAACACGCAGGAAGGAGTCTTTCATACTCACTGCCCATAGAACTGCACTTTTCCACAAGCCCATATGGCACAAGGAGGACCTCAGTCAGTAGCACGTACCTCTCCTGGCCACCTCTGCATTCTTGTAACCAGTTTCTCAGGTGGCGGCATGCCTTCAGCACTGCCCTTCCTCCTGCCTCGCTCCACCTTCCTTGAGTAGCTCCCTTGGATGCCTGGGAGCACGCTGAAAATGCACATTGTGGGGAGGTGGTGTGAGCACAGGGGGAATTTAGTCTCTGTCCTGTACTCACAAGCTGGGCAGAGACAGAGATCACCCCCAGCTGAAATGCCCAGGGCTGCATGATGTGCCTGCAGGAATGCTCAGCATGCCCAGATACAGGCTCTGTCTTGATGTGGCAAGGAGAGCAGCAGGGTCCTTTATAAAGACAGCCTCTAAGAGACACAGTTACCCCGTCCTCGCAAATGTATTAAACACTGCTTGATGGTCTCAGCTACCGTGTGTTTAGGTATGGAAAACTGATTGTTCCTGGAGACCCAGTGTCAAAGAAGGAGAAAGTGGTGTAAAGGCATTCTTGCCATCGAGGGATCAGGAGTCACTGTGACATATGATAAAAGATATTCAGAGCTGCTATGAACCTTGTGTCCAGAGGAAGCATCTCACCCAAACAAGCACAAGAGTCCAGGGTCACCCTCATCCATTCCTCCAAGGGTCTCACCTGCCATGAGGCACTTTGCCCTCAGCTTTTTTCCCCTTTCCTTTCTGCATAGTCGGAGCTGTTATTTTGGCTGGAGGATATCTCTCTCTCAAGAGGAGGCGCTTGGCGGGAAGATTTCCTGTAATCCGGAGGCAAGAAAACACCTCAGGATAGAATTGCAGAGACCTTTTGAAAAGGAAGGATATGCAGATCTGATCAAGCCTGTGATAAAACTGTCAGGCCTCCAGCTGATTCCTTTTATGCCTTGTTTCCTGGGTGGTCTTTGGCCCTTCCGGACACTGGCTTCTCTCTGTCTTTTAGTTTTTACTGTGCAACGTCATTTCTTGTGGTACTGTTTTTTCTGTTCTTTCATGTTCTATCCTATTCACATTATGAAAAAGGAGGCTTGCTGGGATGTACTGGTGAATGAACAGAGTCTCTCTGGGGGCAACAATTTCACACAAGGGGAGCACATCCTTGGATCTGTCTACTGATCTCATATGCCTGCAGTTCCTCTGGTGACACAGTCAACCCAAAGGCAGTTTTGGGGATGTTTATGAGAAATTCGGAAAGAAAGGTAAGAACTCCTTGCTTTGAAAATGAAAGGAAGTCTTGGCATAGGTTACCAGACTTTGTACCATCTACGCAAGGTGACTCTTCCCAGCACTTGAAAACACACTGATTCCATGAAATAGCTCAGCCCCTCCATTACCTACAGCTCCGGGCACAATTTAGGATTCACATTGCCCAAGGATAGTCCTCCAGTTTGCCTCCCTTCTGCACCAACGCCTCAAAAGGAAGAGCAGTTTGCAGTGCATGCCAGGGCACTGAGTCCCGTGGAAATGGGGGAAAGTTTAACTTGGAGGTATCAACTGCAGGTGGGAGTGTTGGGCTGCCCCAAGGTCTTGTTCCCTCAGGAGTCACTTGAGATTACCCATAGTGGGTAAGCAGCATCACCTCTAGTGCCTCATGCTACCTGAGACATCCCACTGTCACCTTGGCTCCAATGCCCTGCCAAAGAGGACAGAGGGAGAAGACACAAACCCCTGCCAGGAACCAGCTGCTTCATTACCTTTCTTGACACTGCACCCATCTTTTCCCATCTCTTCTTCCCAGGTCAGCTTCACAGGTGCCACGGGTGGTTTTCTAGCTGTACTCTCAAGCTTGTACCTGGAAACAGGAAAAAGACACCAGTCTAAAGGGAGGGCACCACACTTCCTTTGCCCCTTGGGTGAATAATGAGGACACAGGGGCATTTGGGAGCTACTGGGAAGTCCATCTTTTTCCAAAGCAGAATATGAAGAATATGCCAGATGCTGGAGGAGTGCAGTAGCAAGCTGAGTGACATCGTGAAGACCTCCAGCACCTGGAGGGGCATGAGCTTCCTCATCAGGCCCTTTGAGAGCTTTCCTAGCCTTCCTATGAGAAAGCTCATTTTAACCCAGATCCTCTGTGCTGCCGTTGGGACCATCTCCCTTCTCCTGTTCACATTCATGTCCAGGCAGAACACAATAGTCTCCTTTCCTACAGCTTTCCAGCACCATTTCTAATTCCCATCTCACCCTCCAAATCACTTGCAGGCCCTCCCAAGCTCATGTCCATCCATCTGTAAAAAGGAACCTCCATCACAGAATCACAGAATCGCTGAGGTTGGAAGGGACCTCTGGAGATCATCTAGTCCAACCCCCCCTGCTCAAGCAGGGTCACCTAGAGCACATTGCACAGGATTGCATCCAGGCATGTTTTTGAATATCTCCATAGAAGGAGACTCCACAACCTCTCTGGGTAACCTGTTCCAGTGCTCTTTCACCCTCACAGTGAAAAAGTATTTCCTCATGTTCAGATGGAACTGTCTGTGTTTCAGTTTGTGCCCGTTGCCTTGCGTCCTGTTACTGGGCACCACTGAAAAGAGTCTGGTCCCATCCTCTCGACACCCTCCCTTCAGATACTTGTACACATTGATAAGATCTCCTCTCAGCCTTCTCTTCTCCAAGCTAAACAGGCCCAGCTCTCTCAGGCTTTCCTCATAGGAGAGATGCTCCAGTCCCCTAATCATCTTTGTAGCCCTTCGCTGGACTTGCTCCAGCAGTGCCACATCCCTCTTGTACTGGGGAGCCCAGAACTGGACGCAGTACTCCAGATGTGGCCTCACCAGGGCTGAGGAGAGGGGGAGAATCACCTCCCTCGACCTGCTGGCAACACTCTTCCTGATGCACCCCAGCATACCATTGGCCTTCTTGGCCACAAGGGCACATTGCTGCCTCATGCTTTACTTGGTGTCCACCAGCACTCCCAGGTCCTTCTTCGCAGAGCTGCTTTCCAGCAGGTCAACCCCCCAACCTGTACTGGTGCATGAGGTTATTCCTCCCTAGGTGCGGGACCCTGCACTTGCATTTGTTGAACTTCATGAGGTTCCTCTCCGCCCACCTCTCCAGCCTGTCCAGGTCTCTCTGAATGGCAGCACAGCCTTCTGCGGTATCCGCCACTCCTCCCAGTTTTGTATCGTCGGCAAACTTGCTGAGGGTGCACTCTGTCCCTTCATCCAGGTCATTGATGAAGAAGTTGAACAAGACTGGACCCAGTACTGACCCCTGAGGGACACCACTAGCTACAGGCCTCCAACTAGACTCTTCACTGCTGATCACAACTCTCTGAGCTCTGCCATTCAGCCAGTTCTCAATCCACCTCACTGTCCACTCATCTAGCCCACACTTCCTGAGCTTGTCTGTGAGGATGTTCTGCGAGACAGTGTCCAAAGCCTTGCTGAAGTCTAGGTAGAAAACACCCACTGCTCTCCCCTCATCTACCCAGCTTGTCATTCCATCATAGAAGGCTCTCAGATTGGTTAAGCATGATTTCCCCTTGGTGAAGTCATGCCGACTACTCCTGATTGCTTTCTTGTCCTCCACATGCTTAGAGATGGCCTCCAGGATGAGCTGCTCCATCACCTTTCCAGGGATGCAGGTGAGGCTGACTGGCCTGTAGTTCTCTGGGTCCTCCTTCTTGTCCTTTTTGAAGACTGGAGTCACAAACATAACACTTCTGAGATCTGTCCAACCCCAAGTTCTTTTAGATTAGAGGTGTAGTAATTGCCTCTCTTTCCAGTATTAAGAAAATCTCCAGTATATGGCAGTTTTGCAGAGGAAGAACATGCAAGGTCATGTGCTCTGCAAGCGGAACATCTTATCTGATCTTGCCTTAGCCCTGTTTTAGCCCCTGATCACCTCCATCTCAGCCTCTGATAGGCCAGCAGCAGGCCCATGGCTCAGGTGATGATTGTGAGGTCATTGCTGCATGAATACCTGACTGCATGGAAGCCAAGACCATGCTGAGGTCATTTCCATAAGGGCAGGTGAAAGACCAGCAGCAGGCCCATTGGCTTGGTGGGTGATTATGAGGTCAGTTGTGTCTGATCAGCTGATAGGCCACCAGGAAGCTGATGGCTGGGGACATTTTTGTGAGATTAATTATGTCTCAGAAGCTTATAGGACAGTAGGAGGCACACAGCCATGAAGGTGCCTGTGAGGTCACTTCTGTCTGTGCAGTTGATGGACCGTGAATAGGCACATGCATGGGAAAGTGGCTGTGAGGTCACTTCTATGCGTGAAGCTGATAGGCCAGCACTTGACTCCTGTCTGCAGTAAGGGGTTGTAAAGTCCTATCTGCCTGCGTACCTGACAGGCCACCAACAGGCACAGGGCTCGGATGTTGGTTTTGTGGTCATTCCTGTCTCTGGTGAGTGCCACTCGCTCTGTAGAGTGAGGAGTGGCATGGACAGCCCTGGGCCGTGAGTGGTTTTGGGCCACTGGACTCTGTGCGAGACACAGAAATATCTTTTTTAATGGTGCAGGCCTGATAATACTAGAGATATTTAGAAAATGTGAATAAAGAATGAAAGAAGAGAGAAATTAAGGAAATGATCTAAAGGGAAGAAATGTTTTGTTACACTTTCCAGCTTTTAAATATTTGTGTTCTTATTGTCTTTCTTTGCTTTGTTGTCTTTTTTCTTAATATCCTGGTCTTTTCTTTTTTTTTGAAAAGGAAAGTGATTTCCAGAATTGGGGTGGGATGCAATCACAGGGTCACTGATGGCTGGTAGGTTCCCTGGTGTCCTCTGCTCAGCCTCCATCTGCAGCTCCAAGGGGCTCTGGTCTCCCGCAGGTCCCCTGTGAGAGCTGCCAGGCCCAGGCAGGTACCTCCGATACACCAGGACCTCTCCAAGTGCCGCTGGATGCTTGTGGTTAGAACAGAGCTCGGACTGAAAAGGAGAAGAAGAGTTTTCAACATTTAAAAAATATGAACACACTTTCACCAGCTAAAAGGACTGACTACTTTTAAAGTCCACTTTTCCCATGATAAAATCATGGAAATGTTCAGGCATGGTGTGAATCTCAGGAGAAGAAATATTGATCTGCCCCTGAACTTGTGTTACCACCGTTCTGCCTATTATGCTGTGGATGTAATCTCCATAATTTCTCACATATTTTCACATGTCCTGATTAAATTGATCATTTCTAAAGGCATCTTTGCATCAGACGAACTGGACGTATCTTACTCTTTATCCATCAGATACCTCTCAACTCTCCAGTTGCTGCTCTGAGCTTCAGGGAGTCTGAAGCTTGCCTCGTCTTTCAGGACGCTCATTGTCTCTTTAGACAACTCCTTAGTTCTGTTTCTATCTATCCTTTCCTAGCTATCTGTCAAAAAACACTTCAAGGAGGGTTATTCCTTGTGGAAAGTGGACCTCACTGGAGATAGCTTGGACTTAACATACAGTTGAGGAATGTATTTGACTTTTTATTAAACTGTATCGTGTTTTATTTTTGCTTGTTTGTAATTAAAAAAAATCCTCCTGTGTCTGCAGCTTGTTCTCTAAGGAAAGCAGGTGGGAATTGGTGTGTAGGAGCTGTAACATTCAGCTACAGACTCAAGTGGAAAAAAGTTAGGTTTTAACAGGAGTGACCTAAGTCCCCAGTGGCTGATGAGAGAAATGGCAGGGTTGGGGAGGTAAGGAGGAAAGTTGGCCATACAGGTCTCATATCGAAAATACTGCTTTTCCTGCATGTCTGGACTTCATTAGGAGACCCTCTGGGTCAGTATGAATTGGAGAATGTGGATATCACTTATTCTGTAAGCTAAAAAATAAAGAGATCTTAAAAGGGAGAAATCCTTTCTTTTTCAGGTGCTCATTGAAATCTTACTCTTGTAAATACATCCCTGAATCCTCTCCAATTAGCCACACAAGATTTGAGGAACTGAAGAAAATTAGGGGGAGTGAGATTGGTTGTTAGGGCTTTCTGCATTTTAATGGTGCCTCTGGTGTATTTGGTGCTGAGTCCATGAACCTGAGATACTGAGAGGAGATTGAACAAGCCTCTCAAGAAGTTAGAGTCAGAAGCAAATGCCAAAGTTTCTTGGAGTGTTAATGGGTCCCACTGAGGGTCGTTACTCACAAAGCCTCCCCAGAGGCTGATTACAGCACAAAGTTGGAGGCACTGATTGCAAGCAGGCAAAGGCAATGTGCAGGTGGCTCTGATGCCAAGTAAACCTGGATGAGTTTTGTCAAGCAGAATGGCCAGGCACTGACATTCAGGCCCTGGACAGGGTGATCCTTTCCCTCACACTGTGCTCAGGGCTCTTCCTGGGGCAGTGTGAATGTGGGGGTGTGCACTCCTACCCCAGGATCTCCCTACCTTTACTGATGTCTCTCTGCCCTCACTTGCTTTTCCTTGAGACACAAAGCCAGTAGCTGATCACAGACTCCCTCTGGGTGACCTGTAGCACCACAGCGCTACCCTTCAGGTGACACTTCCTTTTCCTGAAGTCACATCTGAACCCCACAAGCTGCAGTTTGTGGCTGTTTCTCCTTCTCACGCTGTTTACTACTTTCCATCATCTCTGAAACCGCCTTTCAAGCACTCACAGGCTCCTACTCTACTGCCCTTCACCTCCATTTCACCAGGCTAAAGAAGCCCAGGTCCCTCAACCTCTCTTCCTGGGTGCGGTTATTCCCTCCTAGGTGCAGGACTTGACACTTCTCTTGTAAATCTTCATGAGGTGCTTGTTGTCCAAATCACCCATGTTTCTCAAAGTCCTTCTGGACTAAAGTTCCTCTGTGTAAACAAAACAAAACAAAACAAAACAAAACAAAAACCAACACAAAACAGTACCAACAGGGAATGGGTAAGCAGAGGTGGGCTGTTTGTATGGGAGGGGATCAGCATGGTAAAAGAGACAAACTTAAAAGAGAGAAAAAAAATAAAAGGTGGAAATGAAAAGTGAAGTGAAGGATTATCAGGGTTGTTTTGGAGATTCCTGCCAGGAAGCCCTGCATCTCAACCATTCTGACTGGAAGAAGACAAGAAAGCTGACCTCCTTCCACTGTCACGGGGAACCCATGTGTTTTCCGTGACTTTGACAAGTGAAGGCCCAGAGGGAAAAGAGTCACAGACTCCATCAGGGTGTAAGGGACCTCAGGAGCTGTCTAGCCCAATCTCCTTGCTCACAGCAGGGTCAGCTCTGGGGTCAGACCCGGTTGCTCTGGGCTTGATCCAGTCTGGTCTTGGAAACCTCCAAGGGAGGAGACTGCACAGCCTATTTGGACAGCCAGTTCTGATGCTTGACCATCTTCTTAGCAGAAAAGCTTTACCTTATCTGCTGCGTAAACATGCTCCCATCATGCACTGTGGTGTAGAGCCTGGCTCCATCTTCTTGATGACCTCCTAGTAGCCATTCAAAAGCTGCCATGAGATCCCTCCAAAGCCATCTCTTCTCTGGATTGAACAAGCCCTGTATCTTCACAGAGCAAGTGTTCCAGCTCCTCGATTATTCATGTGCTCAAAAATGTGACGCAAGAGGATTCACTTCATGACACACCCCTCACCAAAGTGAGGCTGAACTGCCTGCAGCTCCCCAGGTTGTCCTGTTGGCCTTTCTTGAAGATGGATGTAACATTTGCCTTTCTCCAGTCATTGGGACCTTGCCCCGTCTCCACAACCTTTTAAAGATGATAGCGAGTGGCCTTGCTATGACAGCAGTCAGCTCTCACAGCATCCTCATACACAGCCCATCTAACCCCCTTGACTTGTATGGTTTGAGTTCTCACAAGTAACCCCTCATTAACCCTCATCCTCAACCCTCATCCACTGTTGGTTGTTTTTCTCCTCTGGAGTTGTGACACCAAAGCACAACAGCCTGGGAGACCTTGTTTGTGAAAACTGAAGCTAACAAGGAACTGAGTTCCTCAGACCTATCTGTGTCTGCTGTTACTAGATTCCCTGCCCCATTCAGCAGTGAGCCCAACCTTTCCTTTTCTTCTTGATTGTTACTGAAGCAGTAGCAGCTCATTTCCATGCCCTTCACATCTCCTGCAAGGGTAAGTCCTAGGAGAGCTTTTGGTTCCCTAACACCATGCCTATGTTGCCGGACAATATTTCTAATTTCCTCCTTAGCAGCCTATCCCTCCTTCCCACTCCCATTCGCTGCCTTATTGCCCTGGAGTTCAGGCGAGTTCCCTGTTTAGCCAAGCTGGTCCCCTGACATGTCTGCTAGCTTTACTGAGTATCAGGATGGACCATTCTTGTGTTTGGCGGGTGCTGTCCTTAAAGGCCTGCTGGCTTTCCTGGGCTCTTCAGAGCTGCCTCCCATGGGATTCCCCACCAGGCCCCTGAAGAGGCCAAAGTCTGCTCCTCTGAAGTCCAGGGTCTGTACTCTGCTGCTGTTCTGCCTCATTCCCCTCAGGATCTGGGACGTCACATATTCATGGTCACTGTAGGCAAGGCTGACACTGACTATCCCATCCCTGATCAGTTCCTCCTTGTTTGCAATTTCCACATCCAGGAAAACATCACCATTATTGAGCAGTCTTAGCTGTGCTAGGAAGTTGTCCCTGACACCCTGCAGAAACCACTGGTCTCCTTGCACTCTGTTGTTTTCCCTTCCAGTGAATGTTAGGGCCATTAAGGTCTCCCCATAAGGACCAGGGCCTGTGACCCACAGACTTCCTTTGCCTAAAGGCAGTGGTGGGATGCAGTTGTTTGGGCTCAGGTAGGAAACTTGAGAGGTCCTGAGCCGTTTGTCCAGCAACCACTCCAAAAGGACATGGCTTTCCTGTAGGTCCCATGCTGTATTTGCTAGAAACATGCAGTTGTGCTGGACACCCCAGGCATCTGACATGGCCCTGCCTATGGCTGATTTTTATGTCATTAAATCAAGGGTCTGCACTGAATTACATGAACTGTTTGCAATGCAGAGATGTGCATGAGTCTCAGCTTCCTAGTGAGTGGAGCTCTAGGAGCAGTGGTAGGCATCCAGTGCCATTTCAGATGGCCAAGAAAATTCCCCACCTGGCCCCAACCTCATGCTTTAGAAGGACACAGGTCTCCTAGTTGTTCCATCAGAGCAAGCAGACCCTGGCACATGCCTTGCACCACCTCTGTCTCTTCAAATGTCACCAGGTGTTTGTGTGTGAGCAACTGACTCCCATCCTCCCTCTCCACTGATTACAATGGGAGCTTAGACAAGGAGCTTGTGTGCCCACATCTCTGTTGTGCTCACTTCCGCTTTGGCAAGGGGAATACCACCTCCTGTGAGTGGAGTTCACGGGAGGGATCTGAATCCCACTCCAGCCCAGGGGTTTCTAAACTGGCATGAGATGTCCAGATTGACTCATCTGAATTAACACCTGAACCATGGGAAAATGAATTCTCTTCTTGTCCCTGTCTAGGTGTCCTGCCTAGTAAAGAGGTGGGAATAGGATCTTCCGGAGTGGGACGTTTCCATCTCTCATAGATAATCATCTTCTGATGAGACAAACTGCAATGCTGGGACCAGTCTCTCTTCACTGTGTTGAGAGAGACCATCAGTGATTGTTTTAGTCTACCTCAGTGAACATTTCCCAAGAGGAGGGAGTGCAAAGGAGAAATGAAGTCACACCTTCAGCTAGGCCACTGTTCCCAAGTGGGGCCAGTCTACTGGGACAGAGGGAGCTCGTGGCAACCAGTCAGCTCTGTGCAAGAGCATCTCCTCTGCAAAGAGCAGCAGGGCTCCAGGCACTGCCTGCTCTTGCTGACATGAGCTGAGACAAGACAGAGAGAAGCGAAAGGCAGTGTGGAGTGAGAAGAGAGAGGAGAGCTCACGGAGGGACAAATCTTCACAGCCCCTGACACAGTAAGTCTCTGGCTGTAGAGCAATACTGCTGGAGTTGCTGGAGGGGTCTTCTAAACCCATCGCATCCCATGACTGCTAGGTTCTTTAGGATGTCTCTGCTGTCTTCTTGAGTGCAGAGGAGGAGGAGGTGCTTCTAAAGCAGGGATTCCCAGCCACACCATCACAGCGACAGGGCATCCTGCTGCCTTCTCCCCGGGATGCTGCAGGGGTGTGAAGGCAGGGAGTGCACCCAGGTCTGCATGGGCTGTAATTCAGAGCAGTGTCCCTGCACCCCAGGGTGCTGTGTGCCTGGGGCAGTGACTCTTCTGCCTGCGCAGCAGAGCACAGCACTCAGCCTGCCCCGGGAACTCCCCATGGTGCTGCAGGGACGATCGACCCCAGCAGAGCAAGTTCATTCTACCGTTGAGAGGGTTCTGCATGGGCAGGGCTGCTCACAGGTCTAGCTCATGCACAGGACATTTCAGAGGGAACTTTTCAAGAGGAAGGTGAAGGCAGGGATTTCCTGAAAGAGAAGCCAATTTCCTGAGGTGGTACTTTAACTTTCCTGCCACCTGGCAAGGGGAAAATGGAGATGGAGCTGTCAGCTTTGAACAAAGGACTGAAACTCCTTAACAGTTTCAATGAGCAGTCAATGGGTCTGCTAGGAACTTCTGAAAGTCCATGCACCCATTCCTTTAGTCTGTAGACAGAACCAGCTTCCCCTTTGCTGGCCTCAGCAGGGTTTATCTGCCCTGCTCCTTAGCACCTCCAAAAATGGGAATGCCCATGGACAGTGCCCTGCTGCTGGGAGGTTTCTTTAGGGCAGAAGTGAGCACACTGGGGAAGGTGTGGGCATTGCAGGGACTGACCATGACTTGCCCAAATCCATCCTCCCATGATGTTTCTAGAAGCAGTTCCCTCTCATTCACTGCCCAGCTCTGGTGCCTGGAGCTGTCCCTGCTGGGAGCTCTTTCTCTGTCCCAAAGTCTTTTTCCTGGTTGGTGCTTACAGACCCCATCTCATGCTCTGTGCACTTGGTTCTGCCCTAAAGAAAGCTCCCACAGGCAGGGCACTGTCCAGGGGCATCTCTGTGTTTGCAGGTCCTAAGGAGCAGGTCAGACAAACCCTCATGAGGTCAGAGAAGGTGATGCTGGTGCTGTCTGTAGGCTTAAGAGGGGATGAAGGGACTTGCTGTTTTTTTTTCTCAGACCTTTTGATCTCTCAAAATGATGGGGGTATTCAGCTGCAGTTAAGACACCGACCCTGTGTGTCCTGCGTGGTGTGGTCTTCAAGGCAGTGAGAAGCACCAATCCCTTTCCAACCTGTGAGGCTGCTGACAATGCATTTCATCAGGTTGGGTAATCAGCTGACTCTCCTTTAAGGAGAGTCCACCTTTGGACCCTTGACTGTTTCTCTGAGGTGAACTGCCGACTTGGAAGCTGCTCTCCATCAGAACACAGCTTCCCTCTAGCATTTTTGTGATATGTGAGAGTCTGGTCATGTGAGTGGTCAGATACCCTGGCACACTCCACTCTCTCCATCTCTGGGCTGAGAGAGAAGAATTTGGAAATCTCCACTGTGGAACTGAACAGATCTGCTCTCAGCTCAGTCCACTTTCTTTCTTAGAGGAACTTGTGAGTGTGATTGTCCTTTAGCTGAGGGAGGTGCAAGTGCAGCACAGTGAGGGGAAAAACTTATTGACAGACCAGATCCTGCGACTCTGTACAAAGTCACAGAGAGACATTTATTTCCCCTTGGGATGCACAAGTGCTCATGCTGAGAGCAACTGAAATGCCAAAGATTTCTACCTCATCAGAGAATGCTCCCACAGTAAGATGGAGGCACGTAAAAACTAAATAAATATATAAACTGACCCCTCCACTGAAGATCATTTTCTGGAGAAAATGGGTTCAAAATATTGGGCAGCCCTTTCACAGAAGGAGTGGACGTAATCTGCTGCAGGATGTACACATCAGAGGTAGTCACTTCCCATTCCCACTGCAGTGCCTGGAGGAAGGGTGCGGATGGTAAATTGACATGACGACAGAGTCCATCTCATTGGAACAGAGATGTCTAGAAAGTGTGAGGTCACCCCCTGCCTTCACTTGCCTGCTTCTCTCCCTTGCTAGAGTGGGCGATGGTGTGACTGGTTCAGCTACAGACACCTCTGTTCAAGAGGGCAAGGCTGGGGGAGATGAAGCCCTCACAAGGGTCTTCTCTTTCCAAGACAGCTGGCATGAGCGCTGTATTCACCACTCATTATGGCAAATAGAGAATAGTCCCACTGTGTCACTGGACCAAACTCCCTCTGCTGAGCTCACGGCACCAATCCCCAGGTATCCCACCGAATATCTGGGACTCTTGACACCTCCATTAACACCCCCGGGAGAGCAGAATGGGCTCTTCTGGAGACCACGGGCAGGGGTCCCTGCTCAGCGTGGCACACACAGCCAGCACAAACAGAGCTCAAGCAAGGATTCTGAAAGAAGGAGAAGGACAGAGGAAATGTGGGGGCACTATGAGAAATGGAATGGGTTTGGCTCAGATAAGCCTGCTCTAACTTGGCACTGTCTTTTCCTCCTCAGACAGACCCACATGCCCAGAGGAAGCAAATGTTCAACAGCAGCTCCCCAAACGAGTTTCTCCTCCTGGCATTTGCAGACACACGGGAGCTGCAGCTCTTGCACTTCTCACTCTTCCTGGGCATCTACCTGGCTGCACTACTGAGCAATGGCCTCATCATCACAGCTGTAGCCTGTGACCACCGCCTCCACACCCCCATGTACTTCTTCCTCCTCAACCTCTCCCTCCTCGACCTTGGCTCCATCTCCGTCACTGTCCCCAAATCCATGGCCAATTCCCTGTGGGACACAAGGGCCATTTCATACTTGGGATGTGCTGCCCAGGTCTTTCTGTTTCTCTTCTTCTTCTCAGCAGAGTATTATCTTCTCACTGTCATGGCCTATGACCGCTACATTGCCATCTGCAAACCCCTGCACTACGGCACACTCATGGGCAGCAGAGCTTGTGCCAAAATGGCAGCAGCTGCCTGGGCCAGTGGTTTTCTCAATGCTCTCCTGCACACTGCAAACACATTTGCAATACCACTCTGCCAAGGCAATGTCCTAGAGCAGTTTTTCTGTGAAATTGCCCAGATCCTCAAGCTTTCCTGCTCAGACTCCTACCTCAGGGAAGCTGGGCTTATTGTGGTTGGTGCGTGTTTATTCTTTGGGTGTTTTGTTTTCATTGTGCTGTCCTATGTGCAGATCTTCACAGCTGTGCTGAGGATCCCCTCTGAGCAGGGCAGGCACAAAGCCTTTTCCATGTGCCTCCCTCACCTGACTGTCATCTCCTTGCTTGTAAGCACCTCTTTTTTTGCCTACCTGAAGCCCCCCTCCATCTCCTCCCCAGCTCTCGATCTGGTGTTGGCTGTCCTGTACTCGGTGGTGCCTCCAGCAGTGAACCCCCTCATCTACAGCATGAGGAACAAGGAGCTCAAGGAGGCCCTGAAGAAACTGATTCAGTTGCTAGTATTTTAGCAGCAAGAAGCTGCCCAGCTCTAGTCACAAGCAATATCCAATCTATCTCAGGCAACTCGGGTGCTTTGGGCGTTCTATCTGTGACACTCATGTTTGTACACAACTGCTGGAATTCATCTCCAGAGGCACAAAGTCCATCTGTCTGACCCAGAGGCCTTCTGTTCATCTGTCTACCACTGCATCAGAGCTGGCCTCCCAAGCAGCATCTCTGTAATAAAAGGGGATTTCCTCAGGACAGGGCCTGAAGGTTGGGCTCTTCTTCCAAAGCTGGTGCCAAGAATGTGCTCAGGGAGTTGCACCCAAAAAGGCCTTTTGCTGCACATGAGTTCTCCATGGGCTAAGGGGGACGCGCTCGTAGGGTGATGTGTTAGGAAACGAGGGCAGGATTCTGCCCTCACTTGTGGGTGCCGAGTACCCCTGGAGAGGGTGAGTGGTATCTGCTGGGGACCGTCTCACATATTACGGGGCTGGTGACAGATGCCGGTTCTTCTGGAAGGGAATATGGAGTCACCAGGGGAGCACAGGGCATCCCCAGGGTCAGCGTGTGCCTGGGATGGGCAGTGAGTGGAGACTCACAGAAGCAAGTGCAGTCACCCAAAGCAAAGGGCTAAACCAAAGAATGCACTGAGTGAGGGCTCTGCAAGCTCAGCAGAGCCAGCAGGGACTCAGCAGGCCCAGGGAAGGGACACTCCAGAGCGCTTCTTGTCATCCACCTACAAACCATGGGCTGGGTGCAAGGACACACCTGAACCCATCCCGAGCCATTTAAAATACCACGTTTGCTTTGAGCATCTTCCACAGCCACAGACCCTGGGGAGGGGGGTGTCAGGTGCAATGCTGCTGGGCCAGCTGGCTCTGCCATGGCCAGTGCAGAGTCACCCCATGGCCCCACAGGCTGCTCATGCTGCAGAGCAGCACTGACAGCCCGGGGCCCTGCGGGGAACCGGGGAGGGGTGAAGGAACAGTTGGCCAGGCCAGCACAGGCACACACTCACCCGGGGAAAGGCTCTCTGGGAAGCTGGGAGCCCCAAGCAGGGCTGTTCACCCTGCCCTGAAATCCCCCACACTCCCTGTCCCCCCGTGCCCTGTCCCAGCCCTGGTGCTGGCCAGCTGCCCTGGCCTGGGGCAGCTCCAGCCCCCCAGGAGGGGGAAGGGGCATGGGGGGAGCAGTCCAGGGAGCTGGGGGGAGGTCAGCATCCCAATCTCTGGCTGGGAATGGATCTCCAGCTTGGGCAGAGGTGGGGATCAATACGTGGATCATTAACAGGATGAGCACAGGATGTAACATCAATCACAATACAGTGGTCGCTTTTGGTGACCAACCTTTAGAGATATCATACCCATGATGTTCAGCAAGGCTGGTTTCCACTTTCGCTAAACAAATCCATTAACTATTATAATAGATCATCATTCCTTCTCTTTCTTCTAAGCATTTTCTGATTTCAGACAGATGCTTGGTGTTCTGTTTGAGAAACCTGTCTAGTTGATGGAAGGTTACTCCAAGTGTTCCTGATGCTTTAAACAGTGCAAAAATCATTTCTTCAGTCATATGAGAAGTTAACTAGTAGGTCTGCTTTGTGATTTGGGCAAAAACATATGTCACATTACAATGGCAACTGCTGCCTTATTCTTATGGACAAGTAGGCTCGCCGGCTACCATAACAGGGTCTGAACCAAGGTTCCTCCTGAGACAGAAGTTCGAAGTCAGATCGGAGTGAAATAAAATTTAATGACACACATGCGGTAATTACAGCTTGAGCTGGGTGCCTCCAAAGAGGGACCCCGTTTGTACAAATCCCTGGGTAATTACACCCTTCCAGTCTAGTATCCACCCCATACTTCTGAACCAATCATATTATTAGACTTCAGGGTCTTACAGCTCCCGGTTGGTCCTTTCTGGAGCTTCCAGGTGTATTCTTTACTTCTTACTATGCACTTCTGCATAGGTGTCGATGGCTCTTTTACTCCCTTAGCTTGTCCCTCAGAACCAGTCTTTGGGGTTACTTCTTTCCTGCATAGTTGTCTGGCTCTTCTACTTCCTTATCTTGTCCTCCAGAATCAGTCTTGTGGTTCCTTTGTTTCTTTCTTGTGTGTCCTACGTTAAAGTCCATCTCCCTGCTGGTGCTCATTAATGTTAAACTGCTTGTTTCTCTCTACAGTCCTCCCTCCCCCTTGCCCTTATCTCTGCAACCTGAACCAGCTCTGGGGCCTTCTTTTATTTAACTAGCTAAAAGTTCAACATATCTAGGAAAAAGTTCACAGCTTGAGGCCTAAGGCTTCAGCAAATTTAGCTACTAATGCTAAGCAAGTTATTCTAAGCGATTAATTCTAGACAGCTTCAGTCCAATATTCTCTAACAGGCCTCCCTTTGTTTTTATTAAGCATCCCTGCTAACATGTTAAGCAGAGTTCTCAGAGCCTTTCGAGGTGTACTGTCACTCTCCATAAACTTATGTACAATATGATTTTAAGTAATAGGCATAACATGGTTAAACTTAACACAACCACTACTGGGTGCAATATGTGATTATAGATTCCTGTTGCGGTTGGTGACCATCCCAGAAGAGTCTCCCACCAATGATATTCTCCATCCTCCTTCACTCTTTCCGAGATGTGCTGTATCTCTTCTGTATCATGATGAACAGTGATTAGAGTTTTTTGTCCATTGTTTCGGATGTGTTTTAGCAGTTGACACAGGTCATCATGTTGTAGCAGTTTCTTCACCAATGTAAGATTCATTCCAATGGGGGTAGGCAATAAATCTTGACGTAAGGTATAATTAGATTGTAATAATTGATAAGACACAACAGGAGCTGAATAATTAAAGCCACATCCCATAATTTTAGCAAAATTACAAACACAAATATTTGAGTGATAACTTGTATCTACAGTACTGTTATCTACGAATATAAGATCACAGAGGGTTCTCATACAAACACATCCTTTTCCAAGATATACAAGTACAGTTTCAGGGGTTTCATCAGGGTGTATTTCAAAATGACAAACATTTTGTTCAGTATCAAGACAAATGTCTTGATCTTTGATGGTATTACTCTCGCAAATAAATATATATATAATTTTAAGATTTTCAAACCTTTTTTTGCATACCTAGAACATACTGGGTTAGCTGTTCATCTCCGTCCAACAGGCTGCTCTTAGCTGGGATATAAGTTCCTGGTATAGCCAATTGATGCCCAAATAAGACTTCTGCTGGGGATAATCCTACCGGTTGTCTAGGGGTTGTTCTAATTTCCCACAGCACTAAGTTTAAGGCATTAGGCCCTTTGAGACTTGCCTGTGTACATACCCGTGCTAACTTGTTTTTAATAGTTCTGTTCATTCTCTCAATTTGTCCTCAAGACTGGGGATGATAAGGTGTGTACAATTCTCTTTCTTCTTCTGTGGCATATCTTCTTACATTTCTGCTGTATTCAATACATGCGGCCATTCTCATACTGGATCTGCAGTGGCTACAAGGAGAAAATGTCTAGCAACGGTTTTAGTTGTCTTGTCCGCCAAGTCATTTCCTTTAGCTACATCAGAGGCTTCTTTTGTATGAGCAGGACAGTAAATACCAGCAATTTCTTTGGAGAGTTTTATCACCGTTAATAATTCTTGTACTTCTTGTCCATTAGCGAGTGCTTTCCCTGCAGCTGTGAGGAATCCCCTTTCTTCCCACCGCATTCCCATTGCTTGACATACTCCAAATGCGTATTTTGAGTTGGTATATACATTTATTCACAGGTTCTTACCCATCTTTGCTGCTTGGGTTAATGCTATTAGTTCTGCCCCTTGAGCGTTTACAGATGGAGGTAAGGCATTAGCCTCAAGTACCTCAAAGAGGTTGGTGACAGCACAGCCTGAATGGCGTCTTCCGTCCAAATAATAGGATGATCCATCTGTAAACAGAACTAAGACTGGGTTTCCCAAAGGTTCATCTTGGAGATCCTCCTGGGGCTTGCTCGAGTTGACAACCACCTGTTCACAGGAATGATGAGGCTCTCCATCTTCAGGTAGGGGCAATAGCATTGCTGGATTTAAGATGTTGCATCTCTTTAAGGTCACATTATCTGCATGTAGTATTATTAGTTCATAGCGGTGAGCTCTCTTTGGGGACAACGCTTGAGTAGCGTATTGCTTCATTAACAGCTCTACTTCATGTGGCACATACACAGTCACTGGGTGACCCAAAACTACAGGTCATGTTTTTTCAATAAGGGCTGCTGTAGCTGCTATTGCTCTGATGCATCCTGGAGTGCCTTTGATTACCGCATCTAGCTGGGTGGAGTAATAGGCCACTGGCCTATGGCGAGGACCTAATTTTTGGGTGAGTACTCCACTTGCTACTCCCTGTCGTCCATGAACAAATACTTCAAATGGCTTACTATAATCTGGTAGTCCTAGAGCCGGGGCTGAGACCAGCACATTTTTCACAGATATGAAAGCTTTCTCTTTTTCTGGACTCCAGGCCAAAGGCTCTATCTCCTCCTTCTTTGTTGCCTGGACCAAAGGTTTGCCAAGTTCTCCCAATCTGGGAATCCATGTCCGGCAAAATCCTACAGCCCCTAAAAATCCCTGAGTTGCTTTTTCGTTACAGGACAAGGCATATCAAGAATTGTCTTTACTCGTTCTGGATCAATTAACCTGTGCCCTTCCTTCAACATAAACCCCAAATATTTTACCTCTCGCTGACACAGCTGGAGCTTGGACGGAGATGCTCAATGCCCCTTCTCTGCAAGAGTGTTACATAGAGAAATAGTGTCTTTCAAACATGTCTCGTAATCTTTACTTGCTAATAACAAATCATCCACATATTGTATTAAAACTGAACATCCTGGAAGTTCGATATCTGCAAGATCATTTTTCAGTATACGCGAAAAAATAGTCGGAGACCTAGTAAATCCTTGTGGTAGCCTAGTACAAGTTAATTGTTGTCCCTTCCATGTGAAGGCAAAAAGATCTTGGCTGTCCTCAGCTACCGGTATACTAAAAAAGGCTGCCGTTACATTAATCACAGTAAAATAAGTTGCTCAATAGGGTATTTCTAATAATATAGTTGACAGGCCAGGAACTACTGGATGTGGAGCAATTACATGTTGGTTTATAACTCTTAACTCTTGTACAAAGCAATATTCTGGATCGCCATCAGAATCCTGCCTATTCTTTTTAACTGGCAGAATCAGGGTGTTGTATCGGAATTCACAAACTCTAAGGATACCCAATTTTAAATAGTGATTTGCTTTTGGATACTCTGCTCTGCTTCCTTTGGGATAGGGTATTGTTTAACCACGGGAGGTAATCCCCCCTTTGTTTTGATTGAGACTGCACTAGCTGATTTCAGTAGTCCAACATCCATTCCTGAAGAGCTCCATAACTTTCCAGGAACTGATTCTAATCCTGCTGGAATTTGCAGATTAGTTGACTCTGGTTCTGGTGTCTCAGCCAGAACACATGAGCCCATTAGTATTAATTTCATCCCTTCCGGTTGTAAGCAGATCCGAGTATCCAGGGCTTGTAAGAGATCCCTCCCTAAAAGGCAAAAGGGTGAATCCATAGAAATTATGAAACGTCCCCACACTCCTTTTCCTCCAATAGTGAGCAACAAGGCCTTAGTTAACATTCGTTCGCCTTTTCCCATTACTCCCTGTATTGTTATTTTACCTGATGACTTACATCCTTTAGGCTCAAAATTCAGAAGAGAAAGGGTAGCTCCAGTATCCACTGAGAAGGGAATTTCTTGACCTTCTATATTTGCCATTATCTGCCCCCAGAAATCCAAATCTATATCCCATGAATTTACCCTAATTCCCTCAGTATTTTCTGGGTCTCCCATCTCCTGTCATTGTGGACTGGCTGGGAATTGCCTGGTGTCATTCCCAGTACTCGACTGTCCCATGCTGTCCCCTCTATTCCTAGGCATGCGGGGGTCTCACTGGGCATCCCTTCTTCCAGTGCGCTTGTTCACCACAAGAATGGCAATAATCATTAACTCCTAAGCGTACAACACATTCGCGCTGGTTCCGTCCATCTCCTCTGACCCTTGCTCGCCCCCTTCCTCTAGTTTCTTTAAACTCGTCTCTCAACACAGCCGCTAACACACTCACTTCCTATTTCTTCTGTTGTCTCTTTTCTTTCACCTTCTCTTCATCTCGACCGTTATATACAAATGTGGCTAAGCGTACTATTTCTTCCATAGACTTCCCTGGCCAGTCAGGAACATGTTTAGAAAAATATTTTTTAATGTCCAAGGCCGTTTGATCTACAAATGTAGAAACCATTAGAGGCCTGTTAGCCTCGGCTTCTGAGTCTATCCCCCCTCCAAACATTCTGATTTGTTCAAATAGTCTGGAACGGAAAGCTGAGGGCTGTTCCTCAGGTTGTTGCTGACACTCCCTTATTTTAGACCAATTCGCAGTCTTTTGTCCTGCCAAAAGTATAGTATAGCTTCTTCTAAGTCTTGCCTGGCTAATTGCAACTGCCTGTAATCTGCCTCTGCATTATAATTCCACCCGGAGTCCACAGCCAGCCAGGCTGTTTGAGCAGCCAGAATATCCCCCTCTTCTGCCCAACAACAGTTTGCATCCAGAATTGAGTGTTTTTCATCTGGAGTGAACATGCCTTCAAGGAGCATTTGCACATCCCCCAGGTAGGATCATACGCCCGCACTATTCCTCTTACAATTTGTAACACTTTCTTGGCATCTTCCCTAAGCCTGGGAGTTTGTTCACTCCATGCAATCCAATCTTGGGGCCCCCAGGGTCGGTAAATTCGCGTTGTAGCTACCCGAGGTGCCCCGTCAGGACCTGGTGGGGGCACTCCTGGCACAGGAACAACATGCAAAGGGGCCTGAAAGGCAGAGGGGGAAGGCAAGGGGGGTATAGAGAAGCTGAAACAGAGGATAGCGCAGAGGGTGGAGCAGTTTCCACAAGCGTTTTAGCAGCTGCACTACTTTCAATACTCTAAGAAAATTTTTCTTTGACCAACTGTCCCATACATACCAATAATCCATTTGTCTGGGGAACCTATCCTGCAAATGGTGACGCAGGAAAGTTAACTCCTGATGATCAAAGGATCCCTGTGGCGGCCATCGTTCTGCCGGGTTACCAGCCTTTGTCAGGAACAGCCAATCCTCCTGACATAGTTGGATCAACCTTTTTTTTTTTTTTCTTTCCTTTTTCTTAGGTTTTTTGTACCATCAATCTTACTCTAGTTTTGCAGAATTTCGGCTAAGGGCATCCCCTTTTCTATGCCGAACTTATTTCCCATATTGAGATCCTGAAAAGTGCGTCTTATGCTGATCAGGCAGCGCACTTCCTTATAGTATACCTATTTTTTCCTTTCTTTTTCTTTTTTTTTTTCTTTCTTTCTTTTTTTTTTTTTTTTTCTCTCCTCAGCAACACCAGAATTTAAATTTTCATTACCCCCTGCAGCCGGCATGTTTACACTCTCTCTCACTCTCTCTCTCTGGGAACCGCACTCACACCACCCGAGTCTTTGACTGCTAGGACTGCCGTCCCTTCGCAGTGGGCGGCTCTGTCAGCCGACGGGTGCCCCTTTCGGTTCCCAGGTCACACACACACACACACACCAGTCACAGCACCGGTATCCACACTCACACTAGTCACAGTAACTCTAAGTTAGTCCTGCGGTGCGCCTTACGCTGATCAGACTGCGCACTCCCCCCTTCCGGCCGGAGTGAGACGGGACTCGAACCCACCCCAAAACCCGGGAGCGGGACTCGAACCCACCCCAAAACCTAGTACGCCTTATGGTGATCAGCCCACGTACCCATTACCTAGTATGCCTTACGGTGATCAGCCTGCGTACCCCTTACAGTGCACTTGGTTACCAAACCAGAATTTAGAATTTAGGCAGGAATTTAAGACTCACCCTCTCGGTGCCTCCCGTTGCCAAAGATCCCAGGTGAACTCACCCGATGGTGCCAGATGATCGTTTGGAGACGAGAGGCCCCGACGGTGGTCGCCTAGGGTCCCATCTGGGTCGCCAAATTGTTATGGAAAATCAGGCTTGCCAGCCTCCATAACAGGGTCCGACCCTAGGTTCCTGCTGAGGCAGAAGTTCGAAGTCAGATTGGAGAGAAATAAAATTTAATGATACACGTGCGGAAATTACAGCTCGAGCTGGGTGCCTCCCAAGAGGGACCCCGAACAAAGAAATCCCTGGGCAATTAAACCCTTACAATCTAAATTCCCACCCTCATTCGATAGTTCAGAACAGTAACATTTAGCCCTGGGGACTTCCCCTTCTTCACTGGATCCCTTCATTGTCTCTTAGGCAGGTCGCCTCTTTTCCTATTTTCAAGGTTGCAGCTTCTGCTGTTGGTCATAACTTCTCTATCTTTCTGGCTTCAACTGCCTCTGGGGCACTCCTTACTTAACTAGCTAAAAGCTCATCAAAACACCTAAGTGCAACCTAAGACTTCAGCAAATTTAACTACTCATGCTAAACAAGTTTATACAGGAAGTGTTAACACAAGCTTACATCTGCAAAAGTTTGCATAAGTAGGAAGGATTAATCAATAATACACTACTACAGCCTAATGCCAGCAATTAAACCTACACAACTGCAGTCCAATATTCTCTAATAAAGTGAATTCACAATTGAAAAGAGCAGCCATGGGCCTAGCACTGGCCTATCAGGCACTGAGCCACAAGTGACCTCACAAGCACAAACAGCATCCACATGACCACCACTGGCCTATTAGGCACTGAGGAACCAGTGACCTCACAACCACAAACAGCAGCCATGGGCCTAGCACTGGCCTATCAGGCACTGAGACACAACTGACCTCACAACCACAAACAGCAGCCTTGGGCCTAGCACTGGCCTATCAGGCACTGACACACAAGTGAACTCACAAATACAAAAAGCATCCACATGACCAGCACTGGCCTAGCAGGCACTGAGGAACCAGTGACCTCACAACCACAAACAGCAGGCAAGCACCGAGCACTGGCCTATCAGGCACTGAGCCACAAGTGACCTTACAACCACAAACAGCAGCCATGGGCCTAGCACTGGCCTATCAGGCACTGAGCCACAAGTGACCTCACAACCACAAAAGCAGTTATGTGCTTGATGCTGTCTAATCGGACACTGAAGCAAAAGACACCTCACAAGTACAGAAAGGACCAATTTGGCTGCCAATCACCTAGCAGATACTTAGGCCGAATGACTCCACAAACACAAGCATCAGCAATATGCAGCAAGCTGCACTGTCAGGTGCTGAGGCTGAAGTGACTTCACCATCAGCCATGAAGACATATAGCTGCTCCTGGCCTCTTTGCGACTGAGGCACAATTGACCTAAACAAGCACAAACAGCAGCAATGTGCATGCTGATCGCCAGTCACATACTGATGCACAACTGACCACAAAAGCACCAACAGCAGCAACGGGCCTGCTCCCCCTTTATGAGGCATGGAGACACAAGAGACCTCACCATCATCACCAAAGCTACATGCATGCTCTTGGCCTACCAGCTTCAGAGGCACAACCCCCCTCACAAGCACAAATGGCATCGACCTGCCTGCTGCTGCCCTATCTTTGACTGAGTCACAAGGGATTTCAAAAGTGCAAACCTTCACAGAGGAGAAGCTCATCTGGGCCACTCGCACGTCCCTTGATTACGCTGTGATCACTCCATACAGAATAGTCTTCTGCAAATGGCTTTCATCTCCTGGCAATACGCTCTCCAGATCATCAGACAGCTCCACTCTGGCACCCTGCCGACAAATCACAAAAGGGAACGATTGGTCTTGCTTTTCCTTTAGTACCATCAAGTCCCAGCTGGGAGCCTTTGCACTGCAGCACCTACACAATGAGAGCAGGATGCCACTTCCATTTCTAGTGCATTTCTAGGGACAGAGATCAGCTGAGGGAGCAGCTGCACTGCAAAGCGTTTCCCACACTGTCACATCAGCTCAGCACTGCACCAGCCATCAACCTGATGCCAGACCTCTGCTCTGCCACCTACTCTACAAACACACTGTCTTGGCCCCGCAGAGCTGCCTCTTCTGCTAGATACTACCAGGTGCCAGCAAGAAGAGATGCATGCAGGACACACGCCACTTGCACACTCCCCAGCCACTGCTCTGCTCACTGCCTTCTCTTGCCTCCTCAACCCAGACACACAGCAAAGCTCCTGCAGTAACCCCACAAGGTGGCCAAGGCACTCGAGGCTCACAAGGCCTCTGCAAATGAGCAGCACAAGATCAGGCACAGAGCTGCCTCCTTGGGCGATGCTGCTCTTTTCAGAGGGAAGGATCCTGCTTTCTTTGGGCAGAGTACGCTGCTGCTTTCCACCCCCCATCCCCTCACGAACCTCCAGCTAGGAATGGGGGCATGGGGATTTTCTGTAGTAATACAAAAGTTACAGATAAAAGGCAGAAACAGTTGAGAGTCTTGAAGGCCTCTTGAGCACAAAGTAACCTCCCTTCCTTTCCTTTACTTACTTGCACAAGGAGCCCCGGGGAAGGGAAAAAGGGTGCAGAGGCTTTGACATGAGGCCCAAGCAATGAGACAGCCGCACACTGGACAGCTGCTGAAATGACAGCTGTCCTGGCTGCACAGCCTCTGCAGCAGCAGTCTGGGCTCCACAGCTGAGTTCACAGAGCACTGAGGGGTGGGTGCCACGGCCAACCTGGCCCTGGGCACATCTTCACCCCTCACAGAGCCAGCAGCACAAGAGCTCTGAGACTTCCTCAGGTCAAGCCACAGAGGCTTTGGGGCACTCACACAAAGGCACTCAAGACATGCTGGCATTTATTATAAGGGTCTTGGACTCATCCTATACGGCACCACAACCTTCGAGGAAAAGGAGGGGGCACAACAGCATTTCCTGAGCGGGCTGGCAGTAACAGCAGCTGTGGGAGGAGGAATTTGCAGCACAGCAGAGGTACCAGGAGGTGAACCCACACCCCAAGTCACCAAGGCAAGCCAGGCACATTTATGGAAGCCTTCGCATCCATACATAGCCTCTTCTCAGTCACTTGCAGCTGCTTTCACAGAGGGCTCATGATGTTGGCAAAGATGTTGACAGGTACAGGGACACACCCTGGCATCCTGCCTCCATCCTCAGCGGCTCTAGCACTGCACTGGGAACCTCATGAGTGGAGCAACCTAGAAAGAAAAAAAGAATCGGAGTGTTACTGTCAGTTCTGCTGGCCTTACATAGTCACAACAGTCAGGGGCAAATGTCTCCTCTCTGTGCTGAGCTGTATTGGTGAGAGCACAGCCAGAAGATCCACTGAGATGTTCCACCCCTCTTTTTGGCACAGTGACACCATGTCTGTATACCAGTGCTCGTTTGGGAGACATCATTCAGACCTTGCAAGAAAATCTCACAAGCTCCCTGCTCTTTTGACAGGGGCAATTTCTACAGCACACACACCCTGGCAATAAGAGATTATTAACACCACTGCTCACACCAACACTACATTCATTTAGCAGCCTCAAAAGTCTAGCTGGACTCCCTAGATGACCGGGAGGAGGCTGCAAGCTTCTACTTAGCAACAAGTGGAAAGGCAAACTCCATCTCCATGTTCACCACAGAATATCATCCACATTTGAAATGTAGCAGTACTAACTCAGGATGATGGAGTGGAAGAAAATGTGTGTCAGATGATGTGGAGCATTGACTTCTGCTTGATTAATGAGGTGCATTTCTGTATTGCTGTAGAGCTCTGCAGGGGTCAAGCCCTCCTCTGAGCACACGCAGCAAACCCAGAACTTACCTCACCACCACCATCCAAGACATCTGTCTTCTCCTCACCTCTCAGCTGCTCACATAGGGGTGACCTCACAAGTCCATACTCCCACCACATGCCTGCTGATGGCCTATGCCCTTCAGGGACAGAAGTTCCCTCCAAATAACTTCCCCAGCCATCAACTACTGCTGGCCTAACAGCTACTCTGACAAAAGAGACCTCACAAGCAACGCCCATGCCTAACTGCCTGCTGCTGGCCTAGCAGGCACTCAGAAAGACATCACCTCACACTCACCTTCACAGCCAGGTCTCTGTCACTGGCCTAGAAGACTCTGAGACAGAAATTACCTCACTATAACTTCCTCAGCTGTGAACCAAATCCTGCCTTATCAGCTCCTCAGGCAGAAATGATCTCAAAAACACAGACCCCAGACATGGACCTGCTGCTTCCCTATCAACTGCTCAGGTAGAAGTGACCTCACAATCACCTTTCCAGACACATCTCTGCTGCTATCCAATCAGGTTAGCAGTCAGAAGTGACCTCACAAGCAACAGACAAGCCTTCTTCCTCCAGATGGCCTATCAGCTACTCAGGCAGAAGTGATCTCATCATCAACAGCTGAGCCATGTGCCTCCTGCTGGCCTGTCAGCTACTTACAAAGACTTGATTTGACACTGGTGATTTTCTGGCATAGCTCTCACAGGCAGTGGTGACCTCGCTACCCACACCCTGACCATGTGCCTGGTGCCACCTGCAGCTCCCCCTGCCTTCCCCCAAGGCTGAGCCAGCTCCTGAACAGCCTCCCTGATTCACATCGTGGATTCACAATGCTCATAGTGCACCAAAACACCCATTACGTACTAGTTACTACCGCTAAAAAGGATTAGCTTTTGCCTAGGTAGTCTCTACATGTAGCCCATAAAAATTAGGAATTGGAAAAGGGCCTGCAAGTAATTCTTGGCAACATTTTCTAACAGGAGGATTGCTTGGGATGAGCAACTATGAACCTGAAGACAGCAGGGCCTCATGTCCCAGGCAGAGGGAGAAGCCTTCCCGCAACTTACAAGCCCAGTTCCTTCCCCATTGCTGAACAAACTCACCAAATCCTCTACACATCCAGGGCAACAAGCATTCTCCTATTTTATGCTCTGATAATTGGAGATACGCGGAAGGACTCAGGCCAGGGCATTTCAGTTGGTGAAACCAGCAGGGACACAATTCAGCAACTCTTCACCCTGACCTAGGAGCATGGAAAGAACAACGGCAAGCGCAAGCACTGGCTGTTCATCAGCTTTCAAGGCCCTTGACAAGCAAAACAGCTCACACTTACAGAGCTCTTCTGCAAACACCCTTCACCCTGCTGCCAGGCTCACAGGTCTCAGGGCAAAGCAAGAGGCAGGGAGCAAAAACAACGGCTGGGGCACAGCGTGACACACAGGGACAGAGACCACTGGAAACGGCCCCTCGCGAGGACACCAGCAGCCTGCTCACACTTTGCCCAGCACCTCCCAAACGCAGCTTGGAGCAGCACCTGGGGCTGTGCTGGCAGCAGCAGCTCAGGGAAACGCTTTAACAGGGATCCCAGAGCCACCACAGGGGCAAAGGTTCCTGCACCCAAACCCCACCGAGATGCCCCAGCCCAGCTGCTCGCGGCAGGCCGCAACGTCTGGCTGCAGGGCAGCTCCCTCCCTCTGGCCCACGTCGCTCTGGCCCCTGCTCACGGCCCCACCAGCCCCTGCTGCAGCTCCTGCAGCAAAGCAGCCCCGGTGCCAGCACCACGGCACCCACCGTCATTTGAACGCACCTGCAGCCCCCACCAAACCCACTCGCTTCTCACCTGCTTTGCTCCTGCTCCTCTTTCACGTCTTTTCCCCCCCCCCATGTTGGACTGCAATTGGCTGATAGAGCCATCAATGAAATCGGTCCCCACCCCCCCTCTCCTTCCAGCCAATAGGAGGGCTGCACTGGGCGATGCCATGGCAACGCTGGGCCCTCCTGCCCTGGCGGCCAGCTCTGCCCCTCCCGTTCCCTGCGGTCGGGCGCCATGTTGTGGGCGGCAGTGCGGGGCGCGGCAGGGCCTGGGGGCAGCGCAGCACCGTGTGGGCGGGCAGTGCGGGGCCCCGGGGCGCGGCCGCTGGCCCGGCGTGGCTGGGCTCTGCGGCAGGGTCCCCGCGGGGCTGCTGGCTGTCCTGCGCCCTGGGGGCCATGCGGGGCACGGGGGGGGGGCAGTGCTGGGGCGTGTGCTGGTGGCAGCCCTGGCGCTGGCATGGGGGCCCTGGGGCTGGCCGGGGTGGCGGAGCCTGCGGGCAGCGTCCTGCTGCCCCCAGGGCAGGGCAGGGCAGTGTCCTCTCGCCCCTCCTGCCCCGGCCGCCTGCCCACGGCAGCCCTGGGGCTCGGCAGCTCTCATGCTGCCCCCGGCAGGGCTGGTCCACAGCCAGGCAGGGGCTGCTCTCTGCGGGGCCGGGCTGTGCCCCGGGGGGTCGCTCTGGAGGGCTGAGGAGCCCCACAGGGGCACAGGGCAGCAATGGGGAGAGCAGCTGTGGGCCTGCTGGTGCTGGGGAGCGGTGGTGTGGGGTCGTGGGGGAGCTGGGTTAGATGGTTGTGTAGGGCTCTCCCCAGCACTGCCCACCCCAGTTCAGAGAGAAACCCTTGGGGTCAGCCAGGACTGGCTGAGGCATGTGAGGATGGCACCTTCCTCTGATTTCAAGATGCTCTCCCCAGTACGCTTTGTTTTGGTTGCAGAGGTTTGATCCCAATTTGCAGGAGGCCAGAGGCTGTGGCCATCTGAAGATGGCATCTCTGAGCCCAAAACATGCTCTGCCAAGTTGGAAGCATAAAAAGATGCAGGGGGAAGGAACAGAGGTTTTCCCAAACACGCAGAGGACTTGAGGTTATTACAAGGTGAAGGTTTCGTTATGGTATATAGACATTTCCAGCAGGCCCCTGAGAGCCCTGCTGGAGCTGCAGGACACCCCAGCCTCTGGGACACAGGATCCCTTTCCTCTCAGAGCCAGACCCCAAAAGGGGTCCAACTCCCAGGGAAACCTGGCCATGGATTCCTCTTGCACACCCACTACAAGGGGATGGAGCTGTTCCCACAGAAGTCTTGGGGCTCAGGGCAGCCCCAGGACCCAGGAGTCCTGGCTGCCACATTGTCCCCCGAGCCAGATGGGACCCTCAGGCAGGGCTCTCGCAGCAGCCCCCAGCCCTGTCCAGCCACCCCCACAGCCCGGGATCCACTACAATAGTTTTTGCAGTTAACGGTCTATGGGAAGGAGCTCCCGAAGCCCTTACCCTCAGTGGATAGCCACAGGAACACTGGGAACAAGGAACTGCAGTCCAGACTGATATGTCCATCCAGCAGTCCTCCATCTTGCTTGCCCCCTTGCCCTCAGATCACCTCTTAAGCCAATGAGGAAGGACGCCATTCCCATCTCGTCACCCACAACTCCTTTCCAACATGCCTCTGCTCCTCTGCCTGTTGGTGAGTGGCCCCAACGTGGCCCCACTGCCTCCTGTCCCCTCTCCTTGCCATGGAGCCACTATGAAGGGCAGCCATGGGGAGAGTGTGAGTAGTGCCCAGGAGTGCCTGGGCCTCACAGGGAAGTGAGGCCTCCCTGCCACGACACCAGGGAGACGTCCCTGTGATGTGGCACATCCCACTGTGACCTCAGCTTGTGTCATCTGGGGACTCAGTAGGTCACTGCCATGGAGATGGCACAGCCAGGGAGAGAGCAGAGAGATTTCCCGTCATGTCCTGGAAAGCCAACACCTCCCTTCACTGCAGTTATTTTCCATAATTTTCTGTTAAATCCTT
Source organism: Apteryx mantelli (assembly GCF_036417845.1). Taxonomy (NCBI): domain Eukaryota; kingdom Metazoa; phylum Chordata; class Aves; order Apterygiformes; family Apterygidae; genus Apteryx; species Apteryx mantelli. The sequence goes on from NC_089997.1 coordinate 7,548,162, forward strand.
CAGGAATGTCTCCAGACACTGTCAAAGACTGTGAAATATCTCAAATGGGGCACTGGAGACGTCACTTCTGTGCCCCTGCACTGACAGGTCACTGCACTGGGCAGATCTGTGCAGGAATCTGGGGTTTGGGGGTTGGTTTGGGGCTTGGCATTTTTACAGGATCAAAGTCATGTGGGATGAAACACCACAAAGTGTGGCCATGGGCAGAGATGCTATGATGAGCTTCAAAACTGGTTTCTCCTGTGGGTCGCTTTTTTTGAAGAAGTGGGATATAGGAGAATATGGGACAGGACGTAGACTTCCTCCTGCAGGCACCAAGGCAGGCTCTTTGCTTTTAAAAGTCCTCAGCAAGGTTTCTCAGGCTGCAGTGCTTGAGATAGGGATGCTATGCCAGAAAAGAGAAACATGCCCTTAACACACGTCTTCTGGAGGGCTTTATCCAGGACCCTGGACCCTGCCAGGCTCCAAAGCCATGGGCGAGGCCAGGTAGCAAATGTGGGGTAGTTTTCCCATTTCCCATGAATTTTGCCAAGTTTTGCTTCTGGCTGAGTCTGGGGAAAGCCGTTTCTCATCTCTGGGCTTCAATTGGTCCTTGTGCTTTTCAGCATCAACTTGGGGCGGTGCTTCTCCCCTGGGTATAGTCCCTGGCACCCTGGATCCCCCCCAGCCCTCTGGCTCTCCTCAGGGGCTGTAGAGGCCTAGCACCCACGATCCCCTCTGGTAATGTGGCTCTCCCAGGATCTGTGCAGCCCTGGAGCCCTTGGTCTCCCACATTTTTGACCCTGGGCATCAAAGGACACGCCGACATACTGCAGTGCTGCTGTCCAGGCTCCAGTGCAGAGCCTGTAAGGAGGTGCAATGCATCAGGACCTGCTTTTTGACTCATTCAGTAGTTTGTGAGATGACCAGGTCCCACCTCTGCAGCTACTGACGTTTGAGAACGTCCCTGCAACCAGCCTTCCTGATCTTCCTAGTCTCTGCACAGTCCTGGGGCAACTCTTGCAGAAGAGAGACTCCATTTGCCTTGAATACTGTGAGAGATGTGGCTTTCCAAGTCACTGCAGAAGGAGTTGGTTTGCTTATTCAGCCTGTGACTCCCCTCTATGACCCAGGGATCCCAGCTCTGCACCCTGGCATCTCTGCCCTTTCTCTCCCCTGTCTCCTGTGTGACTACCTAGTCTTGCCACTGCAGCAGGGGCATGGGAAGCATCTCTTTAGAGAGCTCACTTGAAGCTATGACATGCTGTGAAGCTGAAGGCCTGATGGAGGCAAGTCTGGGATGTGGCTATGCCCCCATGCCCTACTCCCAACCCGAAGGTCCAGGAAGGTCTCTGGGGAGAGCAGTGGGTTTGGTGGGGTGGGATGAGTTCTTTTGACATGCCCAAGTCCTGCCCAGGTTGATCAGAGCAGCCAGGAAAATCCCTCTTGTCTAGGGACTTGCATCAAGGCTTTTCCATACTTTTGTACAGAAGGGCAGCCTGGTCTGGGATCCACAAGAGCAGCACAGCCCCCAGCATGGCCCAGGACCCTCAGGAGCTCTATGGCTTTCTCTTCCATTTCTGCATGTCTCTCATCCTCCTGCCATGCAGCATTATGAAGAGCCTTGCTTCATCTTCTTGATGACCTCCTCGTACAAGGGGACCCTTGCACTGGGGCGGGGGCAAAAACTGGTGAAGTATTGTACATGTTGTCTAGCAAGTGCCAAGTAGAAGGGGATAATCACTTCCCTCGACCTCCTGGCCATGCTTCTATTCATACAGCCCAGGATGCTGTTGGCCTTCTTTGCTGCCCGGGCACTCAGCTGTCTTGTATTTTGTTTTCCGTCTGCCCAAATCCTCATGTCCTTTTCAGCAGAGCTGCTCCATGGCCACTCAGTCCTCAGCCTGTCTCTCTGCAGAGTGTTGGTGTGTCCCAGGTGCAAGAACCTGGCATTTGTCCTTGCTGAATTTCATGAGATTCCTGACGGCCCACTCCTCCTACCTATCTGGGTCCCTCTCAGTGGCAGTCCTCAAGCATAAGACTGGTCCCCACTCAGCTTGGGGTCATCTACAAATGTGATGAAAGTTGCCCCCTCCAGGTCATTCTTAAAGGTGTTAAACAGGGCTGGTCCCAGGAAAGACACCCTGGTGCTCCATTTCTCTTCTGCCCTCCAGGAAGAGTACTACCCATTCACCACTTCCCTCTGACCCCAGTCATCCAACCAGTTATTTTGCCATTTGGTTGTCTATCTGTTCAGACCACAAAGTCCTAATTTGTGTGCAAGTATACTGTGGGAGAAAGTGTCAAAAGCCTTCCTAAAGTTGAGGCAACTGATGTTCACTGTTCTCCATTCGTCCACAAATACACTTCTTTTAACACAGAAGGCTATCAGGTTGCTGAGGCATGATTTACCCCTGGTAAATCCATGCTGACTGTTCCCAATCACCTTCTTTTTCATCATGGACCCAGAAATGCAATCAGAGAGGACTCGTTCCATGACACACTCCTGATCAAAGTGAAGTTGAACAGCCTGTAGTTCCCCAGGTTGTCTTTTTGGCCTTTTTTGAGTTGGATGCAAAATTTGCCTTTCTCCCATCATTGGGACCTCCCCCAGTCTCCACAACCTTCAAAAGACAATAAAGAGTGACCTTGTGAGATAGTGTCTCTCTCTCTCGGCATCCTCGGCGGCAGCCCACCTAGTCCCATAGATTTGTATGAGCTGACTTCTCACAAGTAAACCTTGCCTCAACCCTCAGGCACTGCTGGTTGTTTTTCACCTTGGGAGTCCTGACTGTAGGACAGTGGCCCAGGAGACATTGTTGTTTGGGCCTGAAGCAAAGGCATTTGTTCCCCAGACCTATCTGCATCTGCTGTTACTGAAGCAATAGCAGCTCATCTTTGTGCCCTTGACATAACTTGCAAGCGTCAAACCTAGAGGAGCTTCGGCCTTTCTAACAGCTTACTCACTTCCCTGGACAATATTTCTAAATCCCTCCTTCGCAGCCTCTCCCTGCTTCCCTTTCCTGTGTGCTGCCTCTGTGTACTGCTGCTCAGTCGTGAGTTCCCTGTTTAGCCACCTTGTCTCCTGAGATGCTTACTTGTTTTCCTGAATATCAGTATGGGCCATTCTCAGGCTTGGAGAATGCTGTCCTTAAAGATCTGCCAGCTTTCCTGAGCACCTTTGCCGTTCAGAGCTGCCTCCCATGAGATCCCTCTACATTCCCCTCAGGAGGCTGAAGTCTGCTTCTCTGACATCCAGAGTCTTGACTCTGCTACTCTTCTTCCTCACTCCCCTTTGGATCAGAAACTCCACTACTTCATGGCCACTGCAGGCAAGGCTTCCTTGTTTGCAGGTTCTAGGTCCAAGAACATGTCACCCTTGTGGACCTACCTGGTTTAGCTATGCTTAGAAGCTGTCCTCCACACCCTCCAGAATCCTCCTGCACTGTTTGCACCCTGCTGCACTGCCCTCCCTAGTGAATGTCAGGGAGATTAAGTTCCCCTATAAGAACCAGGATCTGTGAGCCACAGACTTCCTCAGGTTGCCAAAAAATGTTGCAGTTCTGTGACAGGTTGTGCATGTCCACTTCCTCCTGTTTGTGCCCCAGGCTTTATGCATTTGTATATATTTGGGCTGCAGAACCTCAGCTGTGGCACCAGGGCTGAGTGCAGACTTATCACTGTAAAACCTGTTCCCAAGAGCCAAGGACACCGTGTATGCAAAGGCCCAGCTTCAGAGCAGAGACATGCTGGCGTAGATAGCAGATAGCAATGTAATGACGCTGTGAGGCACCCACTAAGAGAGCAAACCCTGCAGTATCCAAGATGAGAGAGAAACAGAGCTGGGCTGTGCAGCCATGGCAGGAGAGGTGACTGGCGCCTGAGTTGACTCTGCAGCACCTTGGGGCCTGTGACGGAAGTGACCGTACCTCCAGGAAGGACAAGTTGCCGCTGAGAAAATCCCTGGGCCTGAGCAGCCTGCGATCCAGGCACGCTGTGGCTGCATCATTAGCGCAGTTCCTGTTCATATCATTGGAAATCAAAAAAGGTTTATGTAGAGAACTAGTGGCATTTGAGAGTGTAGGCCTGCGCATGGAGATCTTGGTGTGATGTGCCTTCCATCTTTGCAGCATGCTTGGATGTAAATGGGATGGACTTTGCCTAATGGCAGTGGCGGAAATCCATTTTTTGGGAACAGGTAGGAAACCCAAGATGCCCTGGGGTGTTTGTCCAGCAACCACTCCAAAAGGGCATGATTTTCCTATGGGTGCTGTGCTGTATCTGCTAGAAACATGGTGGTTGTGCTGGACACCCCAGGCATGTGACATGGCTCTGCAGGTCTATTGTCATTGCATGAAATCAAGCGTCTGCACTGAATGACATGAGCTATTTTCAATGTCTGGATCTGCGTATGTCTCGGTTTCAGAGTGAGTGGAACTCTTGTAGTAGTAGGCAGCTAGGGTCATTTCAAATGGCCAAGGAGTTTCTCCACCTAGTCCCCAGGTGATGCTCTAGAAGGATGTGTGAGTGTCCACCTTCTAGAGTGTCCACTCTAGAAGGAGTGGAATGGGATTTGCTCAGAGAACTTGTCAATGCTTTTTCCTCCTTGGATAGTGCCCCAAACCAAGGCAGAGCAAATGTCATAGTTGCTCCATCAGAGCAAGCAGACAGTGGCACATGTCTCGGACTACCTCTGGCACCTCAAATGTCCAAAGATGTTTGTTTATGAACAAGTGACTCCCACACTCCCTCTCCATTGTTTACAATGGCAGCTTAGACAAGGAGCTCACATGCAGAAACCCATTTTGTGCACCCCAAAACTTGGGCAAGGAGAATCCCACCTCCTGTGAGTTTGTGGAGTGCATGAGGGAACTGAATCCCAGTCCATCCCAGGAGCTTCTCAATGGGCATTAGATGTACTGATTAACTCCTCTAAATCAGTCTCTGAAGAATGAGTAAATGAACTCCTTTCTTGGCCTTGTGCAGGTGTCCTGCCTTCTTATGAGATGGGAGCAGGGCCTTCTAGAGTGAGACATTTCCACCTCTCTTAGATAACCATCCTCTGATGAGACCAACTGCAATGCTGGGATCAGTCTCTCTCCACTGTTTAGAGAGGGACCATCAGTGATCATTTTAGACTACTTCAGTGGACATTTCCTGGGGGTGACCCTGCTGCCTTTCAGGAACTGTCAGCCCTGGAGCCCCAGGAACATCTCAAAGTTGCGCAGGAGACAGAGAAAGTCACGTCTTCAGCTGGGTGTGTGTTCCTGAGCTGTGCCTGGCTCCTGGGACTGCGGGAGCCCATGGCAACCTGGCAGACACTGCAGGGAGACAGCTCTGTCCAGGAGCAGCTCCTCTTAAAGGAGGAGGAAGACTCAGGGCACTGCCTGCAGGCTCCAGGATGAGATGAGTGACTCCGAAGCTCCGAAGACAGTTGGAAATCATTGGATGGCTAAGAGCTCACTGCAGGGAGAAATCTTCACAGCCCTTCACACAGTAAGTCTCTGGCTGCAGGGCAACGCTGCTGTGGTTCCCGGAGGGTTCTTCTAAGGCTGGTGCCTTCTGCAGCTGATAGGGTCTGTCAGGGTGGCTCTTCCAGCTTCTCCTGTGTGGAGCAGATTGTTCTTTAGAGGAGGGATTCCCTGCCACACCATCAGAGGGACAGGGCATCATGGTTACCTTCTCCCAGGGATGGTGGAGGGGTGTGAAGCCAGGGAGTGCAGCCAGGTCTGCATGGGCTGTAATTGTGAGCAGTGTCCCTGCACCCCAGGGTGCCGTGTGCCTGGGACAGTGACTCTGCTGCCTGCGAGGGTCAGCACTCAGCCTGCCTGGGGAACTCCCCACAGCACTGCAGGGAGAAGCTCTGGGTGGAAGGAGCAACCCCCAGCAGGGCACTTTTATTCCTCCATTGAGAGGGTGCTTCATGGATCAGGGCTGCTCTCAGCTTCAGCTCACCTGTAGGACATTTTCTGAAGGAGCCTTTTCAAGAGGAATGTCAAGGAAGGTTTTGTCTTAAAGATAAGGAAGTTTCCTGAGTCTCTGTTTCCAGTTTCCTACTTTTTGTGGGGTGGAGTGGAGAAGGCTGTGAAAAAGGTGCTGTCACATTTGGACAAGAGACTAACATTCCCAGACCTTTACAGTGAGAGATCAAGAGGTCTGCAAGGAACCTCAGAAAGCCCTTTCCCCACTCTGGATGGGGTCTGTGAGTGCTGACAGGGAAAAGACATGGGATAGAGAAACAGCTCCCAGGGGGGAAAGCTCCAGACAGCAAAGATACGATGAGTGAATGAGAAGAAACTAGAAACATAAATGCTGTGAGAGGGGGAATTTGGAGAACTCCCTGTCATCCCCTTTAATGCAGGCATCTTCCTCCAAGCAAAACTACCATGTCTCCTCTTCCACCCAGCAGAGCCTCTGCCCTCAAGGCCATGGGGTCCAGGGCATGAGACCTCTCCTTGGCAGCCCAAGCTGCAGCAGAGGAGAGGAGCCTCTCTCCTGCAACATGCCCATTTCCCACAGCATGACAAATGGCTGAGAGCGACTGTCCTGCGATGTTGCTCTCAGTTGTAGTGTGCACAGCTGGATGAGGCGAAGGCTTTCATGAGTGCCCATCTGTCTCTCCCTTCTTCCTTTCCCTTTAGTAGGAGGGCCACAGTATTGCTCCTTGCTTCTTCACCTCTCTGTGCTGGTCTGGTTCTTGCTCTTGTGATCTCTGGGGTTAAGGAGGGGTTCAGCTGCAGTTAAGGCAGTAACTTCCCACTTCCACTACACTGTCTGAAGAAACAGTGCAGATGGTAAACTGATGCAAGGACAGGGTTGATTTCAGTGGAACAGAAATGTCTAGAAAGAGTTGGGTCAGCCCCTGCCTTCACTGCACTGTTTCTCTCCTTTGCCGGAGTGGGAGCTGGTGTGACTGATTCAGACACAGACACCTCTGTTCAAGAGGGCAAGACTGGGGGAGATGCATCCCTCACAAGGATCTTCGCTTTTAGAGATAGCTGGCATGAGAGCCGTATTCATCTCTCACAATAAGAGAATATTCCCACTGGGCCACTGGAATAAATCTCCTTCACTCAGCTCATGGCACCAATCCCCAGGTATCCCCACCAAATACACAGGGCAGTCTGACACCGCCATTTATACACCCTGGCAGAGCAGGACTGCCTTCTCTGGAGACCATGAGCAGAGGCCCCTGCTCTGCACGGCACACTCAGCACAAACCAGAGGTCAGGAAAGGGAGCTGAATGAAGGTAAAGGAGAGAGGCAATTTGGGGGATGCTATGAGCAGTGAAATGGGATTTGCTCAAAGAACTTGTCAATGCTTTTTCCTCCTTGGATAGTGCCCCAAACCAAGACAGAGCAAATGTCCAACAGCAGCTCCCTGAACAAGTTCCTCCTCCTGGCATTTGCAGACGAATGGGAGCTGCAGCTCTTGCACTTCTCACTCTTCCTAGGCATCTACCTGGCTGCTGTCCTTGCCAACGGCCTCATCATCATGACTGTAGCCTGCGATCACCGCCTCCACACCCCCATGTACTTCTTTCTCCTCAATCTCTCCATCCTGGATCTTGGCTCCATCTCCACCACTGTCCCCAAATCCATGGCCAATTCCCTGTGGGATACCAGGGCCATTTCCTACTCGGGATGTGCTGCCCAGGTCTTTTTGTTTGCCTTTTTAATTTCAGCTGAGTATTCTCTTCTCACTGTCATGGCCTACGACCGCTTTGTTGCCATCTGTAAGCCCCTGCACTATGGGACCCTCATGGGCAGCAGAGCTTGTGTCAAAATGGCAGCAGCTGCCTGGGCCAGTGGTTTTCTCAGTGCAGTGATGAACACTGCTAATACATTTTCAGTAACATTCTGCAAAGGCAATGCCCTGAGCCAGTTCTTCTGTGAAATTCCCCAGATTGTCAAGCTCTCCTGCTCAGACTCCTACCTCAGGGAAGCTGGGGTTCTTGTGGTTACTATTTGTTTAGCTTTTGGGTGTTTTGTTTTCATTGTGCTGTCCTACGTGCAGATCTTCACAGCTGTGCTGAGAATCCCCTCTGAGCAGGGACGACACAAAGCCTTTTCCACATGCCTCCCTCACCTGACTGTGGTCTTCCTGTTTGTTGGTACTGGCTTGTTTTCCTACCTGAAGCCTCCGTCCGTCTCCTCTCCAGCTCTGGATCTGGTGCTGGCTGTTCTGTACTCAGTGGTGCCTCCAGCAGTGAACCCCCTCATCTACAGCATGAGGAACAAGGAGCTCAGGGATGCACTGAAGAAATTGATCCAATTGGTACTAGTTCAGCAGCAATGAGGTGCCCATTCCTCTTCAGAAGTGATTTCTAATTCATCTCAGACAACTCCTGTGCTTTGGGCATTCTCACTGTGATAATAATGTTTGTGCAGAAGTGTTTGATTTCATCCCACTTCTCCAGAGGCACAAATCCAGTTGGTCTGACCCAGAGGCCTTCTGCAAATTTGTCTATCACTGTGTCAGAGCTGGCCTTTTTGTAATAAAAGGGGATTTCCTCAGTGCAGTGCTTGAGGGTTGGTTTCTTCTTCCAAAGCTGGAGCCAAGAATGCACTCAAGGACTTTCAGCTGGAAAGGGCCTGTTGCTTTTCTGGGGCTCTCCATGGGCTCAAGGCAATGAGCTCATGGGGTGATGTGTTAGGGAATGAGGGCTGGATTCAGCTCTCACTTGCGGGTGCCCAGTGCTCCTGAGAGTGGTGAATGGTCATGTGGTATCTGCCTGGGACTGTCTCCCATATGACAGGGCTGGTGACAGATACCCACAGTGCAGACCCTGCAGGCACAGGGAAGGGTGCCTGCAGAGTGGTTCATGTACACCTTCAATGAAAAACCACAGCTTGGGTCTAGGGAAACACCTGACCACAGCCTGAGCCATTTGAAATGCCCTGTGATTGCTCAGAGCATCACTTTTGGCCACAGACCCCTTGGTAGGGGGTTTTCAGGTGCAGTGATTCCTGTCCATCTGGGTCTGCTTCCTGCCCTGCCCACCAAGGCCAGTGCAGCATCACCCTGTGGTCCCAGGGCACCACAGCCCACTTGCTCTGCAGAACAGCACCACCAGCTCAGGGCTCCATGTGGAGCACAGGGGAGGGTCCAGGAACAGCTGGGCAGGCCAGTGCCAATGCACTCACTGGGGAAAGGCTGTCCAGGGTGCAGGGATGTCCCTGGAGAAGAGGAAAGGAGCAATTGTGTGCTGGCAAGAAGGAATAAATGAGAGAAATCTGTTCCTATGTAAGCTGGGGCAGTAGGAGCTGCCTGAGGATCCCCAGGGTAGAGACTCTTGTGCTGTCCTGGAAAGAGGGGTTGGCACAGGGCAGCTGCAGGAAGCCAGGTTAAAGGATCTCCTGGACACGAGAGAAGGTGAGACAAGGAGTCTCTGGCCTCTGTTCCCTCATGCCATTACTGGCCTCCAGCGGGGACCCACTGCTGTGCCCACAGGGGGCCTCAGACTGTGGTATGTGTACACAGAGCTCTGCAGCAACCTGCAGCAGGCACTGCTGCGGGGCCACCCCCAGCCTGGACTGCTCTGCTGGGTGGACTGGGGAGAGGGCAGGGGAGGTAGGGAGAGCCAGGGAGAGGCTGGACTGGGCTGGAAAGGGCCCAGGAGAGGAAAGTGTCAATGTTAGCTAAGCTTTGTGAGCAGGCAGGGTGAGGACACACACTGGTGGGTTTGTGATGCAGAGGCAGGTCTTGTGGAGGGGAACCAAGACATGCCAGGCGCAGAAGAGAGGAGGCCGGTCTGTGCCCTTAGTTACATGGACCAACTGGGAAGGTGTCCCCAGGCATTTGTCACAGACCATCTTCTGGGTTTCAGGTTTCTGGATGCATTTTGCTTTGTGACCAGCTCCATCCTGCTGGGATCAGTACCTATATCGAGGGGAATGACCAGCCCTGCACAGCCTCTCTCCCAGCTGAGGCTCCAGCAGACCACAGAGGATGGCTATGTGCTAACCTCCACATGGGACATGGCTGGAGCTGGGCTTGGGCTGGGCACTGGGGAAGGCTGCCAAAGCAGGAGGGCTGTGGGGGACAAGGCACTGAGGGCTGTCATGGGGACCATGCCAGGGGGATGTTTCCCCACCCCTGAACACACCCTGCCCTGTGCAGTGCCTGCACAGTGAGGCCATGGGGCTGCGTGCGGGGCAACGGGGCTGAGTGGGCACAAGGACAGTGCACAAATGGGAGCCACGATGCTCCTCACTGCTCCACTGCAAAAGAGAAATTCCCAGGAGAGCTCTCCCAGCCTTGCCCCACGAACTCTTCTCCCTGCTCCAGCCGTGCCTGAGCAGAGACTGATGACCAAGAGGTCCCACAGACAAAGCTGTGCCAGCCTCAGGGAGCTGGTCCTGAACACCAGGACAGACAGAGCACCCTCCTCGTATGTCCCTGTCCTGCTGGGAGGGTGACACAGGCACTAGGGAAAAGGCCTGTTTCTGCCTGGGGTCAGTGCAGCACTTTTGCATGTGAGGTGAATGTGAAAGCTGCTGCGCTGCAGAAACACTGACCACGACCCCTTTCTGCAGCCCCCACTGCCCCCTTGTCCCTGCCAACCTGCCATCACCCCTCCACTGCCCCATCTCCCGTCCCCTCACCCCACAGAATCACAGAGTGGTTGAGGTTGGAAGGGACCTCTGGACATCATCTAGTCCAAACCCCCTGCTCAAGCAGGGTCACCTAGAGCATATTGCACAGGATTGTGTCCAGGCAGGTTTTGAATATCTCCAGAGAAGGAGAGACTCCATAACTTCTCTGGGCAACCTGTTCCTGTGCTCTGTCACCCTCACAGTATGATTTTTCCTCATATTCAGATGGAACTGCCTGTGTTTCAGTTTGTGCCCATTGCCTCTTGTCCTGTTGCTCGGCACCACTGAAAAGAGTCTGGCTCCATCCTCTTGACACCCTCCCTTCAGATACTTGTACACGTTGATAAGATCTCCTCTCAGCCTTCTCTTCTCCAAGCTAAACAGGCCCAGCTCTCTCAGCCTTTCCTCATAAGAGAGATGCTCCAGTCCCCTAATCATCTTTGTAGCCCTTCGCTGGACTTGCTCCAGCAGTGCCACATCCCTCTTGTACTGGGGAGCCCAGAACTGGACGCAGTAGTGCAGATGTGGCCTCACCAGGGCTGAGTAGAGGGGGAGAATCACCTCCCTCGACCTGCTGGCAACACTCTTCCTGTTGCAGCCCAGGATACCATTGGCCTTCTTGGCCACAAGGGCACATTGCTGCCTCATGCTTAACTTGGTGTCCACCAGCACTCCCAGGGCCTTCTCAGCAGAGCTACTTTCCAGCAGGTCAACCCCCAACCTGTACTGGTGCATGAGGTTATTCCTCCCTAGGTGCAGGACCCTGCACTTGCCTTTGTTGAACTTCAGGAGGTTCCTCTCCGCCCACCTCTCCAGCCTGTCCAGGTCTCTCTGAATGGCAGCACAGCCCTCTGGTGTATCAGCCACTCCTCCCAGTTTTGTATCGTTGGCAGACTTGCTGAGGGTGCACTCTGTGCCTTCATCCAGGTCACTGATGAAGAAGTCGAACAGGGCTGGCCCCAGTACTGACCCCTGGGGGACACCACTAGCTACAGGCCTCCAACTAGACTTTGCACTACTGAGCGCAACCCTCTGAGCTCTGCCATTCAGGCAGTTCTCAATCCACTTCACTGTCCACTCATCTAGATCACACTTCCTGAGCTGGATGAGGATGTTATGGGAGACAGTGTCAAAAAGTCTTACTGAAGTCAAGGTAGACAACATCCACCACTCTCCCCTCATCTACCCAGCTAGTCGTCCTATCATATCAGCTTGGTTAAGCATGACTTCCCCTTGGTGAAGCCATGCTGACTACTCCTGATCACCTTCTTATTCTTCACATGCTTGGAGATGGCCTCCAGGATGAGCTGCTCCATCACCTTTCCAGGGATTGAAGTGAGGCTGACTGGCCTAGTTCCCTGGGTCCTCCTTCGTGTCCTTTTTGAAAACTGGAGTGACATTGGCTTTCTTGCAGTCCTCAGGCACCTCTCCTGATTGCCATGACCTTTCAAAGATGATTGAGAGTGGTTTAACAATAACATCCACCACCACAGTGACCAGCGGTGCAGCAGGAGCTGGCACAGCCCTAACACTGCTGCCCAGCCTCCCACCCTCCCCACCTTTCCCCACCCAAACATTACATCCATCTTCAAGAAGGACAGGAAAAATGATCTGGGGAATGACAGGCTGGTCAGCATCACATCAGTCCCTGGCAAGCAAATCTTCCTGGAAGCTAGTTACAGTCACATGAAGGGGTTGGGAACAGCCAGCATGGAGTCCTCAAGGGAAAATTGTGCCTGACCAACCTGATTGCCTTCCGTGATGGGGTGACTGGCTGTGTGGACAAAGGAAGTACAGTGCGTGCTGTACACCTTGAATGTAGGAAGGCCTTTGCCATGCTCTTCCATAATATCTTTGTAGCCAAACTGGGGAGATGTGGAAAGGAGGAATAAGCAATGGAGGGTGTGGGAAATGAGCTGTAGGCTGCCTGGCTCAAAGAGTGGAGAACAGTGGTGCAAAGTCCAAGTGACTAATGGTTACCAGTGACATTCTTCAGAGGTCGATACAGGAATCAGTACTGTTTTGCTTTTATGAATGATTTAAATGGTGAGACCTTATCTCCGTCTGTAAGCACTCAAGGGGCAGAATTAATAGCATTAACCCAAACAGCAAAGATAGGTAAGCACCTGTGAGTAAATGTATATACCAACTCAAAATACGCATTTGGAGTATGTCATGCAACTGAGATGTTATGGAAAGAACAAGGATGTTTTACATCATCAGGAAAGAAAATAGCTAATGGAGAAGAAATACGTAATTTGCTAGAATTAGTCCAACTGCCCAAAGAAATTGCTGTAATACACTGCCCAGCCCATACTAAAGGCACTGGAGAAATTAGTAAAGGAAATGCTTTAGCTGATGCCGATGCCGCTGTGAAAGTGGCCACCTGACAACTTTTGAGGGACTGTATGGTTGCAATTCCAATGATGGACCAGAGCAAATGGCCAAATTTAATCGACCCCAAAACCATGTATGAAAAAGACTGCTTGGCAGAAGAGAAAAACCAATGGGAAAAGTGGGAAGCAAACCAAAATGATGATGGAATATGGACAGTTGGAGGAAAACCAATTCTATGAAAGAAATATGTAATTACTGTAGCTAGGTGGTTCCATGATAAAGCTCATGGGGGAACAGAGGCAGGAGCTAAGCAGGTACCAAAAATATTGGCAGCTCCAGGAATTTATGCTGCTGCGAAAAGGATAACCAAGAGCTGCCCGACCTTCCAAAAGTTCTCAAGCAGCAAAGCAAGCTCAGAGTTAGGGGGATGACCGTGGGCCTACTTCCCTTTTCAAAGGCTACAAATAGATTATGCGGATATGCTGGCTGCCAATGGGTACGAACACTTGTTAGCGATAATAGATCAGTTATCAGGCTGGGTAGAGGCTTTCCCAACAAGGAAGGCTGACTCAGGAGGGGTAGTAAAAGCCATTGATTCCAACAGGGGTGCCCATTCTACAGCAAACATGATCAACCAATTATATAAATCACTGGGAATAGAGAAAAAACCTACATACCCCTTACCACCCACAGTCTTCAGGACAGGTAGAAAGAAAAAAATAGCAAAAGCATGCACACACACTAACCTAAAATGGCCTGAAGCCCTAAATTTAGTCCTATGGGATGTTCAAAATGCTCCGCAAGAACCCATAGGACCAACACCAGCAGAAATTCTCTTTGGGAGACATTTAGCCATACCAGGGACTTATATCCCAGCTAAGACCAGCCTGTTGGACGGAGATGAACAGCTAACCCAATATGTTCTAGGTATCCAAAAAAGGTTTGAAAATCTTAAAAAATATGCTCAATGGTATCAGTGCACACCACCTGAAATACAAGTGCACGATATACAACCTGGAGATGAAGTATTGGTAAAAGTATTCTCATGAAAAACTAAGTTGGAACCAAAATGGGAAGGACCCTACACTGTATTGTTAAGTTCTTATTTTGCTGTTAAAGTTTTAGGAAAAGAGAATTGGATTCACCACTCACACATGAAACAAACTGCAGACCAAGAAGCGAGCACAGCAGGTGTCACTACAGAGCAATGAAGACAACCACACATGCTCCCTGGATGTGCCTAATATTGTTTCTAACCACAAGTTCCGGATGGATAAGTATACAGTTAATAAGACGAGATAATTATGATACACAAAGGTATTCTGAAAACAATACCAAAGGAAACCAAATTTGGTTTAATTATTCAGGGCTAGGAGTGAGTGAATTCAGTTTAACCTTTTGTTGCATGTCAGCAAATTTACATGAAACAGTATTGACAGAAACTAAAAGCAAATGCTGTAAAAAAAAAAAAAAAAACAGTGTAAAACTGACCAGAAGTGGTGTATATCTGTATCCACCAAGAGAGAAATAGAAGCCCAGGTCTCCTGTGTTAGCTCGGATCAGTCCAAACCGACCCCCCTGGATCAATCAAGAACTATTCCCTCGAGTAAAATGTCTCCCATAATAGTAAAGACAGGAGCATATGTAATTAAAAATACAGGCCAGCAATGAGTGTTATTCAATCCATCTTGGTCTCTTAAATGAGTAGAACTATTGATGCAAATTAATATCTCTACAATCAAACCGGCCTGTTCACCATTTCTAAGTACCTCCTATGCAGGATGGTCAGCACGGTTGCATAGGCGAACCCTCACCTCTCCAAAACGAATGAGGAGGGATGTGACCGGTATGATAGGGGCAGGATTAGGAGTTTTAAATAGTATAGATGCCGAAGTGCTCATGAATAAACTACGTACAGCGACAAGTGATTTGCACAAATTAGAACATCCATTGTGTTCCTCTTTATTAGCATTAGGAACTAACCAACAGCTCTTACCTGATATATTACCTCAATGGGAAAGAATTAATGAAAGAGACCACTGCTTAATTGTAAATGCACTTGGTGTAGCCCAGTATAATGTTTCTCTAGCTCTTAGTTATATCCAAGCTCAGCTGTGGATGCAATTTGTGGTAGCAGCAATTATTAGAGAAGGTGAAGAGGGCACCTTACCCACTGAAATTCGAAAGGTAATTTGGGATAATGCAACTAAATTTGAAAAGGAATTGCACTCTTGGTGGCGTCTAGTCAATTTTACTTATGACCCCATCAACAATAAGGCTATAGCTTTTGTCTTAACAATACTCAATGCTTCGGTATACACCATATACCCAATCATTGTGCTGGGATTAAATCACAGTGGAGCTATACTGAATCCACTAGAACATAGAATGTGGGCCCAATGCAGCAGAAAAAAATGGCAAACTGTTGATGTTAACGCATGCGTTGTACGGGAACAACAAGGATTTATTTGTGAGAGTAATACCATCAAAGCCCAAGACATTTGTCTTGATACTGAACAAAATGTTTGTCATTTTGAAATACATCCTGAAGAAACCCCTGAAACCTTACTTGTATATATTGGAAAAGGATGTGTTTGTGTGAGAACCCTCTGTGATCTTATATTCGTAGATAACTGTAAACACAAGTTATCACTCAAATATTTGTGTTTGTAGTTTTACTAAAATTATGGGATGTGCCTTTAATTTTTCAGCTCCTGTTGTGCCTTATCAATTATTACAATCTAATTATACCTTAAGTCAAGATTTATTGCCTACCCCCATCGGAATGAATCTTACATTGGTGAAGAAACTGCTACAACATGATGACCTGTGTCAACTGCTAAAACGCATCCGAAACAATGGACAAAAACCTCTAATCGCCATTCATCATGATACAGAAGAGATATAGCACATCTTGGAAAGAGTGAAGAAGGATGGAGAATATGATTGCTGGGAGACTCTTCTGGGATGGTCACCAACCACAACAGGCATCTATAATCACATGTTGCACCCGGTAGTAGTTGCGTGAAGTTTAACCGTGTTATGCCTGTTACCTACAACCATACTGTACATAAAATTATGGAAAGTGACAGTACGCCTCAAAAGGCTTCAAGAACTCTGCTTAACATGTTAGCAGGGATGCTTAATAAAAACAAAGGGAGGACTGTTAGAGAATATTGGACTGAAGCTGTCTAGAGCTGATCACTTAGCATAACTTGCTTAGCGTTAGTAGCTAAATTTGCTGAAGCCTGAGGCTGCAAGCTATGACCATTCAGCTAGATATGTTGAACTTTTAGCTAGTTAAGTAAAAGAAGGCCCCAGAGTCAGTTCAAGTCGGAGAGATAAGGGCAGGAGGGGGGACTGTAGAGAGAAACAAGCAGTTTAACATTAATGAGCAGCAGCAGGGAGATGGACTTTAACCTAGGACACAGAAGGAAGGAACAAAGGAACCACAAGACTGATTCTGGAGGACAAGATAAGGAAGTAGAAGAGCCAGACAACTATGCAAGAAAGAAGTAACCCCAAAGACTGGTTCTGAGAGACAAGCTAAGGGAGTAAAAGAGCCGTCGACACCTATGCAGAAGTGCACTAAGAAGTAAAGAACACACCTGGAAACTCCAGAAGGGACCAACCGGGAGCTGGAAGACCCCGAACTCTAATAATATGATTGGTTCAGATCTATGGGGTAGATACTAGACTGGAATGGATATAATTACCCAGGGATTTATTCAAACAGGATCCCTCTTTGGAGGCACCCAGCTTGAACTGTAATTACCGCACATCTGTCATTAAAATTTATTTTGCTCCAATCTGAATTCGAACTTCTGTCTCAGTGGGAACCTAGGGTCGGACCCTGTTATGGTGGCTGGTGAGCCTAATTGTCCATAACAGTAAGGCAGCAGTTGCCATTGTAATGTGACGTATGTTTTTGCCCAAATCACAAAGCAGACCTACCAGTTAACTTCTCATATGACTGAAGAAATGATTTTTGCACTGTTTAAAGCATCAGGAACACTTGGAGTAACCTTCCATCAACTAGACAGGTTTCTCAAACAGAACACCAAGCATCTGTCTGAAATTGGAAAATGCTTAGAAGAAGGAGAAGGAATGATGATCTGTTATAAGAGTTCATGGATTTGGTTAGCAAAAGTGGAAACCAGCCTTACTGACATCATGGGTATGATATCTCTAAAGGTTGGTCACCAAAAGGGACCACTGTATTGTGATCAATGTTACATCCTGTGCTCATCCTGTTAATGATCCATGTATTGATCCCCACCTCTGCCCAAGCTGGGGCTCCATTCCCAGCCAGAGAATGGGATGCTGACCTCCCCCCAACTCCCTGGACTGCTCCCCCCATGCCCCTTCCCCCTCCTGGGGGACTGGAGCTGCCCCAGGCCAGGGCAGCTGGCCAGCACCAGGGCTGGAACAGGGCACCGGGTGACAGGGAGTGTGGGGGATTTCAGGGCAGGGTGAACAGCCCTGCTTGGGGCTCCCAGCTTCCCAGAGAGCCTTTCCCCGGGTGAGTGTGTGCCTGTGCTGGCCTGGCCAACTGTTCCTTCACCCCTCCCCGGTTCCCCGCAGGGCCCCGGGCTGTCAGTGCTTCTCTGCAGCACGAGCAGGCTGTGGGGCCATGGGGTGACTCTGCACTGGCCATGGCAGAGCCAGCTGGCCCAGCAGCATTGCACCCGACACCCCCCTCCCCAGGGTCTGTGGCTGTGGAAGATGCTCAAAGCAAACGTGGTATTTTAAATGGCTCGGGATGGGTTCAGGTGTGTCCTTGCACCCAGCCCATGGTTTGTAGGTGGATGACAAGAAGCGCTCTGGAGTGTCCCTTCCCTGGGCCTGCTGAGTCCCTGCTGGCTCTGCTGAGCTTGCAGAGCCCTCACTCAGTGCATTCTTTGGTTTAGCCCTTTGCTTTGGGTGACTGCACTTGCTTCTGTGAGTCTCCACTCACTGCCCATCCCAGGCACACGCTGACCCTGGGGATGCCCTGTGCTCCCCTGGTGACTCCATATTCCCTTCCAGAAGAACCGGCATCTGTCACCAGCCCTGTAATATGTGAGACAGTCCCCGGCAGATACCACTCACCCTCTCCAGGGGTACTCGGCACCCACAAGTGAGGGCAGAGTCCTGCCCTCATTTCCTAACACATCACCCTACGAGCGCGTCCCCCTTAGCCCAAGGAAAACTCATGTGCAGCAAAAGGCCTTTTTGGGTGCAACTCCCTCAGCTCATTCTTGGCTCCTGCTTTGGAAGAAGAGCCCAGCCTTCAGGCCCTGTCCTGAGGAAATCCTCTTTTATTACAGAGATGTTACTTGGGAGGCCAGCTCAGATGCAGTGGTAGACAGATGAACAGAAGGCCTCTGGGTCAGACAGATGGACTTTGTGCCTCCAAAGATGAATTCAAGCAGCTGTGTACAAACATGAATGTCACAGATAGAACGCCCACAGCACACGAGTTGTCTGAGAGAGATTGGATATTGCTTGTGACTAGAGATGGGCAGCTTCTTGCTGCTAAAATATTAGCAACTGAATCAGTTTCTTCAGTGCCTCCTTGAGCTCCTTGTTCCTCATGCTGTAGATGAGGGGGTTCACTGCTGGAGGCACCACCGCATACATGACAGCCACAACCAGATCGAGAGCTGAAGAGGAGATGGAGGAAGGCTTCAGGTAGGCAAACCCTGCAGTGCTTACAAGCAAGGAGATGACAGTCAGGTGAGGGAGGCACATGGAAAAGGCTTTGTGCCTGCCCTGCTCAGAGGGAATCCTCAGCACAGCTGTGAAGATCTGTACATAAGACAGCACAATGAAAACAAAACAACCAAAGCCCAGACAAACACTAACCGCAATAACCCCAGCTTCCCTGAGATAGGAGTCTGAGCAGGAGAGCTTCAGGATCTGGGGAATTTCACAGAAGAACTGCTCCACAACATTGCCTTGGCAGAATGTTACTGGAAATGTGTTTCCAGTGTGCAGGGCAGCATAGATAAAACCACTGGCCCAGGCAGCTGCTGCCATTTTGACACACACTCTGCTGCCCATGAGTGTGCCGTAGTGCAGGGGTTTGCAGATGGCAATGTAGCGGTCATAGGCCATGACAGTGAGAAGAAAATACTCTGCTGACAACAAGAAGAGAAACAGAAAGACCTGGGCAGCACATCCCGAGTAGGAAATGGCCCTGGTGTCCCACAGGGAATTGGCCATGGATTTGGGGACAGTGGTAGAGATGATGCCAAAGTCGAGGACGGAGAGGTTGAGGAGGAAGAAGTACATGGGTGTGTGGAGGCGGTGGTCACAGGCTATGGCTGTGATGATGAGGCCATTGGCCAGGAGGGCAGCCAGGTAGATGCTCAGAAACAGCAAGAAGTGCAAGAGCTGCAGCTCCCGTGTGTCTGCAAATGCCAGGAGGAGGAACTCATTTGGGGAACTGCCATTGAACATTTGCTTCCTCTGGGCTGTGGGGCTCTGTCTGAGGAGGAAAAGACAGTGCCAGGTTAGTACCCCCACATTTCCTCTGTCCTTCACCTTCTTTCAGAAGCCTTGCTTGAGCTCTGTTTGTGCTGGCTGTGTGTGCCACGCTGAGCAGGGACCCCTGCCCGTGGTCTCCAGAAGAGCCCGTTCTGCTCTGCCGGAGGTGTAAATGGAGGTGTCAAACAGTGCCAGGTATTCCATGGAATACCTGGGGATTGGTGCCGTGAGCTCGGCAGAGGGAACTTGGTGCAATGAACCAGTGGGACTATTCTCTATTTGTCATAATTAGAGGTGAATACAGCACTCATGCCAGCTGTCTTGGAAAGAGAAGACCCTTGTGAGGGCTTTATCTCCCCCAGCCTTGCCCTCTTGAACAGAGGTGTTTGTAGCTGAACCAGTCACACCGTCGCCCACTCTAGCAAGGGAGAGAAGCAGCCAAGTGAAGGCAGGGGGTGACCTCACACTTTCTAGACATCTCTGTTCCAATGAGATAGGCTCTGTTGTCATGTCAATTTACCGTCCGCACCCTTCCTCCAGGCACTGCAGTGGGAATGGGAAGTGACTAGCTCTGATGCGCACATCCTGCAGCAGATTGCATCCACTCCTTATGTGAAAGGGCTGCTCAACATTTTGAAACCCATTTTCTCCAGAAAATGATCTTCAGTGGAGGAGTCAGTTTATATATTTATTTAGTTTTTAGGTGCCTCCATCTTACTGTGGGACCATTCTCTGACAGGGTAGAAATCTTTGGCATTTCAATTGCTCTCAGCATGAGCACTTGTGCATGCCAAGAGGAAATAAAGAGCTCACTGTGACTTTGTACGGAGTCGCAGGATCTGGTCTGTCAATAAGTTTTTCCCCTTGCTGTGCTGCACTTGCCCCTCCCTCAGCTAAAGGACAATCACACTCACAAGTTCCTCTAAGAAAGAAAGTGGACTGAGCTGAGAGCGGAGGAGTTCAGTTTCACAGTGGAGATTTCCAAATTCTTCTCTCTCAGCCCAGAGATGGAGAGAGTGAAGAGTGTATCTATCTGACTCACATATCACAGAAATGCTAGAGGGAAGCTGTGCTCTGCTGGAGGGCAGCTTCCAAGTTGGCAGGACACCCCAGAGAAACAGTCAAGGGTCCAAAGGTGGACTTTCCTTAAAGGAGAGTCAGCTGATTACCCAACCTGATGAAATGCATTGCCAGGAGCCTCACGGGTTGGAAAGGGACTGGCGCTTCTCACTGCCATGAAGACCACACCACGCAGGACACGCAGGGTCGGTGTCTTAACTGCAGCTGAGCATACCCATCATTTTGAGAGATCAAAAAGTCTGAAAGAAACCTCAGCAAGTCCCTTCATCCCCACTTCCGCCTACAGACAGCACCAGCATCACCTTCTCTGGCCTCATGAGGGTTTGTCTGACCTGCTCCTTAGGACCTGCAAGCACAGAGATGCCCCTGGACAGTGCCCTGCCTGTGGGAGCTTTCTTTAGGGCAGAACTGAGCGCACAGAGAGTGGGAGGAGATCTGGAAGCACCAACCAGGAAAAGACATTGGGACAGAGAAACAGCTCCCAGCAGGGACAGCTCCAGGCACCAGAGCTGCACAGTGAATGAGAGGGAACTGCTTCTAGAAACATCATGGGAGGATGGATTTGGGCAAGTCATGGTCAGTCCCTGCAATGCCCACACCTTCCCCAGTGGGCTCACTTCTGCCCTAAAGAAACCTCCCAGCAGCAGGGCATCTGCACTGTCCAGGGGCATCCCCATGATGATAGGTGCTAAGGAGCAGGGCAGATAAACGCTGCTGAGGCCAGCAAAGGGGAAGCTGGTGCTGTCTATAGACTAAGGAATGGGTGCAGGGACTTTCAGAAGTTTCTAGCAGACCCATTGAGTGCTCATTGAAACTGTTAAGGGGTTTCAGTCCTTTGTTCAAAGCTGACAGCTCCATCTCCATTTTCCCCTTGCCAGGTGGTAGGAAAGTTAAAGCACCACCTCAGGAAATTGGCTTCTCTTTCAGGAAATCCCTGCCTTCACCTTCCTCTTGAAAAGTCCCCTCTGAAATGTCCTGGGCATGAGCTAGAGTTGTGAGCAGCCCTGACCCATGCAGAACCCTCTCAACAGGAGAATGAACCTGCCCTGCCAGGGGTCCATCCTCTCACCAGGAACATCTCCTCTCAGCACTGTGGGGAGTTCCCCGGGCAGGCTGAGTGCTGACCCTCGCAGGCAGCAAAGACACTGTCCCAGGCACACAGCACCCTGGGGCACAGGGACACTGCTCTGAACTACAGCCCTGGGCAGACCTGGGTGCACTCCCTGGCTTCACACCCCTGCAGCATCTCTGGGAGAAGGTAGCAGCATGACCTGTCCCTCTGACAGTGTGGCAGGGAATCACAGCTTGGAAGCATCTCCTTCTCCTCTGCACTGGAGAAGCCGTGAGAGCAATCCTTAAAAGTCCTGTCAATCATGGACTGGGTTTAGAGGACCTGTCCAGAAACCTCAGTAGCATTGCCCTGCAGCCAGAGACTTACTGTGTCAGGGGCTGTGAAGATTTCTTCTACAATGAGCTCTCCTCCCACTCCACACTGCCTTTTGCTTCTCTCTGTCTTGTCTCAGCTCATGTCAGCAAGAGCAGGCAGTGCCTGGAGCCCTGCTGCTTTTTGCAGAGGAGCTGTTCCTGGACAGAGCTGTCTCTCGGCAGTGCTGCCAGGTTGCCATGAGCCCCCTCCATCCCAGGTGCCTAGCCCCACTCTGGAAGAGTGGTGCAGCTGAAGGTGTGACTTCATTTTTCCTTTGTACTCCCTCCTCTTGGGAAATGTTCACTGAGGTAAACTAAAATAATCATCTATGATGTTTCTCTAAAGACTGAAGAGAGACTGATTCCAGCATTGCAATTTGTCTCATCAGAGGATGGTTATCTATTAGAGGTGGAAGTGTCCCACTCTGGAAGCCCCTATTCCCATCTCTTTACTAGGCAGGACACCTAGACAGGGAGAAGAAAGGAGGTCATTTACCCATGGTTCAGGTATTGATTCAGATGAGTCAATCTGGACATCTTATGCCAGGTTAGAAGCCACTGGGCTGGAGTGGGATTCAGATCCCTCCCGTGAACTCCACAAACACAAAGGAGGTGGGATTGCCCTTGCCAAAGCTGAAGGGTGCACAACAGAGATGTGGGCATGCGAGTGCCTTGTCTAAGCTTCCAGTATAATCAATAGGGATGGAGGATGGGAGTCAGTTGCTCACACACAAACACCTGGTGACATTTGAAGAGACAGAGGTGGTGCAAGGCATGTGCCAGGGTCTGCTTGCTCTGATGGAGCAACTAGGAGACCTGCCTCCTTCTAGAGCATGAGGTTGGGGCCAGGTGGGGAATTTTCTTGGCCATCTGAAATGACACTGGTTGCCTACCACTGCTCCTAGAGCTCCACTCACTAGGAAGCTGAGACTCATGCACATCTCTACATTGCAAACAGTTCATGTAATTCAGTGCAGACCCTTGATTTAATGCCATAAAAACAGGCCATAGGCAGGGCCATGTCAGATGCCTGGGGTGTCCAGCACAACCGCATGTTTCTAGCAAATACAGCATGGGACCTACAGGAAAACCATGCCCTTTTACAGTGGTTGCTGGGCAAACAGCTCAGGACCTCTCAAGTTTCCTACCTGAGCCCAAACAACTGCATCCCACCACTGCCTTTAGGCAAAGACCATCCCATCTGTATCCAAGCAGCTGCATAAATGGGAGGCACATCACACCAAGGTCTCCACTTATGTCCCTGCACTCTCAGAACCTTCTAACTCTCTTCCTCCTAAACCTTTTCTCACTCCCAGATGATATGAACAGGGACTGTGGTAATGATGTCCACAGGGTGGCTGCATCACAGTCTGTCCAGGCCCAGGGACTTCTTCAGTGGCACCTTGTCCTTCCTGGAGATCAGTTCATCTCTGTCACAGGCCCCAAGGTGCTACGAAGTCAGAGCTGGGCTGTGCAGAAACGGCAGGAGAGGGCTTTGCTGCCTGAACTGTTTCTCCCTGGCCTCAGATACTGCAGGTTTTGCTCTCTCAGTGGGAACCTCCTTTCGCCATTGCATTGCCACCTCCTATCTATGCCAGCACATCTCTGTTCTGCAGTGGGGCCATTGCATGTACGGTGTCCTTGACTCTTGGTAACATGGTTCACCATGATCAGTCTGCGCTCTGTGCCACAGCTGAGGTTCTGCAGCACAAATGTGTGCAAATGCATGCAGCTTGGGGCACAGACAGGAGCAGATGGAGATGCACAAGCTGTCACAGGACTGCCACATGGTTGGAACAACTGAGATGTGGTGGGATCACTCACCTAGCTAGAAGGCTGTGTTGGCAGGGTACAAGCTCTTCAGGAGAGACGATCACGGGAGCTGAGGAGGGAGGATGCCCTTTGTGTGAAGGGGCAGCTCAGATGTACGGAGCTCTTCTCTGGGATGAAAAAGGGGCTGGATGAGACCTTGTGGGTGAGCATGAGAGGAAGGGCAACATTGTGACTGGAGTTACAGACCACATGATCAGGATGAGGAGGTGGATGCAATCTCCTTTAAGCAACGTGAGGAAGTCTGTGGGTCACGGGCCCTGGTCCTTATGGGGAGACCTTAATGGCCCTAACATTCACTGGAAGGGAAAACAACAGAGTGCAAGGAGACCAGTGGTTTCTGCAGGGTGTCAGGAACAACTTCTTAGCACAGCTAAGACTGCTCAAGAATGGTGATGCTTTCCTGGATGTGGAAATTGCAAACAAGGAGGAACTGATCAGGGATGGGATAGTCAGTGTCAGCCTTGCCTACAGTGACCAATAGTGTAGTCCCAGATCCTGAAGGGATTGAGGAAGGACAGCAGCAGAGTACAGACCCTGGACTTCAGAGGAGCAGACTTTGGCCTCTTCAGGGGCCTGGTGGGGAATCCCATGGGGGGCAGCTCTGAAGGGCACAGGAGCCCAGGAAAGATGGCAGGTCTTTAAGGACAGCATCCACCAAGCACAAGAATGGTCCATCCCAATACTCAGTAAAGCTAGCAGACATGTCAGGGGACCAGCTTGGCTAAACAGGGAACTCGCACCTGAACTCCAGGGCCATAAGGCAGCGAATGGAAATGGGAAGGAGGGAGAGGCTGCAAAGGAGGAATTTAGAAATAGTCCAGTGAAGCAGAGATGGTGTCAGGGAAGACAAAGCTCCCCTAGGACTGACACTTGCAGGGGATGTCAAGGGCATGAAGATGAACTGCTACTGCTTCAGTAAGAAGAAAAAGGAGAAGGTGGGCTCACTGCTGAATGGGGCAGGGAATGTAGTAACAGCAGATGCAGATAGGTCTGAAGAAATCAATGCATGGTTAGCTTCAGTTTTCACAAACAAGGTCTCCCAGGCTGTTGTGCCTGGAGTCAGGACTCCTGAGGAGAAAAACAACCAGCAGTCGATGACGTTAGCGAGAACTCAAACTATGCAAGTCAGTGGTGTTGGATGGGCTATATATGAGGATGCTGTGAGAGCTGACTGCTGTCATAGCAAGGCCACTCTGTCGAGTGAGTGAAGAGCTAACAGGACTGAAAAAGTCTGCCAAGTGATATGCTCAAGGCTGCAGACTAGAAGAGCTAACGTCTAAAGAACTCTGCCATCTGACAAGGCCAGGGAATCTGCATGGACCTGCAGGGAGGGGAGAAGCGATACGGAGGTGTTGTGGTCTTGCCTCACTAGCAGGGTCCTTCCAAGCAGACAAACAGTCCTGTTGTTATGAAACTAGCAGAGGTCAGCAAGAGCAGTGTTTGCCCAGAGTCCCAGCCGTATAAAAAGAGACTTGGCAGCTAAGAGAGTTTGAGCAGGGATGGGAATGTGACCTGACCATCCTCTCCGGCCGGACCGTATTTCCCCCCCTCCCCTTTTCCTTGGACGCTGGGTTAAGGTAACTCCTTGAGGTTGAGAGCCTTCTCACTAAGAGAGTGAACAAGAAAGCTTTCAAGTAGGGATAAGCAGTGTTTCCAATCACTAGCGCAGTAACTGACAGTTTTGGGTTATCCTTTCTAAATCAGTAATCACATTATTTCGGGCTATCCTTTCTAAATCAGTAATCGATGATTTCGCGTTATCCTTTCTGAATCAATAATCGATGATTTCGGACGATCCTTTTTCGGGCTACCCTTTCTAAATTAATAATTGCATTATTTTAGTGGATGTTACTAATCTAAGAGCTTGCGTGAGGAAGTAAACATAGTTTTTTTTATTACATTACTGTCTCAGTTGTTACTATCAAACCTTCATAGCGTGACACACTCGCTATCATCTTGGAAAGGTTGTAGAGACTGGGCGAGGTCCCAATAACTTGAGAAAGGCAAATGTTACATCCATCTTCAAGAAAGGCCAACAGCACTACCTGGGAGCTGCAGGCAGTTCAGGCTCTCTTTGGTGAGGAGCATATCATGCAGTGAATCCTCTTGGATCACATTTCTGGGCACATGAAGGAGAAGAAGGTGACAGGGAACAGTCAGCATGGATTTACCCAGGGTAAACTGTGCCTCACCAACATGGTTGACTTCTATGATTAAATAACTGTATCTGTGGCTGGAGAAGAGTAAATGACTTTTATCTGGACTTTAGCAAGGTGTTTGACACTGTTTCCCACAATATTCTTATATGCAAGTTAGAACCTTACTGTCTAGAGGGACAGACAACCAGATGGGTAGAAAGCTGCTTGGATGATGAGGCTCAGAGGGCAGTGGCGAATGGGTAGTACTCTTTCTGGAGCCAAGAGAGCAGTGGAGCACCACTGATCTCTCCAGGAACCAGTCCTGTTTATCATCTTTATTAGTGACACAGAGGAGGCAACACTCGCCATGCTGAAAGGGGGAGACCAGGCATATGCTTGAGGGCTGCCATTCAGAGGGACCTAGAGAGGCAGGAGGAATAAGCTTCAGAAACCTCACTAAATTCAGCGAGCAGAAACGCCAGGTCTTGCACCTGGGCTAGACCAACATCCCACGGTGTTACAAGCTGGGGCCTGAGTGCCTGGGGAGCAGCTCTGTGGAAAAGGACCTGAGGGTCCTGGTGGACAGGAGGCAAAATATGATCCAGAATCATTCCCTGGCAGCAAAGAAGGCCAAAAAGCACTGTGGGCTGTATGACCAGGAGCAGAGTCAGGAGGTGGAGGGAAATGATGATCCCCCTCTAGTCAGTATTCATTAGACCACGTCTAGAGTCCTGCATCCAGTTTGGGTCCCCAGAAGAAGAAAGAGGTTGGTAACTGGAAGTGAGTTTGGCAGAGGGCCCTCAAGATAACTTTCCCCATAGGTGCTGGTTTGTGTTTTGTGTTTTTTCCTTTTTTTTTTTGACACAGAGGAACTTCAGTCCTGAAGGCCCTTGAGAAACTTGGATGATTTGGACAACAGACACCTCATGAAGATTTACAAGAGAAGTGTCAAGTCCTGTGAGTAGGGAGGAATAACTGTGCCCATGAGGAGAGGCTGGGGGACCTGGGCTTCTTTAGCCTGCTGAAGTGGAGGTGAAGGACAGGAGAGTAGGAGCCTGTGAGTGCTTGAAGGGTGGTTTCAGAGATAATGGAGCTTTTCTTGGTAGTGGAAAGCAGCATGAGAAGGGGAAAGAGCCACAAACAGCAGCTTGTGGGGTTCAGATGTAACATTAGGAAACGGGAATGTCACTTGAAGGATAGTGCTGTGGTGCTACAGGTCACGCAGAGGGAGTCTGTGATCAGCCTCTGGCTTTGTGTTTCAAGGAAAACCAAGTGGGGGCAGAGAGACATGAGTGGGGGTAGGGAGATCCATGGGTGAGAGCAAGGTGGGGAAGCAGGTTGGGTGTCTGCAGTCTGCAGGGAAACAGACACAGGTGTGGGACAGCGTAGGACAGCCTGTGGTGGAGACAGTCATGGCCATTGCCAAGGCTGAAAGATGCCAACAAAAATGAGTTCTTTGTCCTCCTGACTATGACTGTTATCCCTGCCACTGAGGCCCTCGAGAAGATCCTTCCTTAAAGCACTGTGACCTTGCTGCCTTCTTGTCGCTGGGGACTCAGGAGGTGCTGTATCACTGTCCTGCACTCGGCGTTGCACACCCCCACCGACACACTGAGCCCAGGAAGAGCCCTGAGCAAAGTGTGAGGGAAAGAATCACCCTACCCAGGGCTGGGTGTCAGTGCCTGGCCATTCTGCTTGACAAAACTCATCCAGGTTTACGTGGCATCAGAGCCACCTGCACATTGCCTTTGCCTACTTGCAATAACTGCCTCCAACTTTCTGCTGTAATCAGCCTCTGGGGAGGTTTTGTGAGTAACGACCCTCAGTGGGACCCATTAACACTCCAAGAAACTTTGGCATTTGCTTCTGACTTTAACTTCTTGAGAGGCTTGTTCAATGTCCTCTCAGTACCTGAGGTTCATGGACTCAGCACCAAATACACTCGAGAGGCCATTAAAATGCAGAAAGCCCTAACAGCCAATCTCACTCCCCCTAATTTTCTTCAGTTCTTCAATTCTTGTGTGGCTAATTGGAGAGGATTCAGGGGTGTATTTACAAGAAGAAGATTTCAATGAACACCTGAGAAAGAAAGGATTTCTGCTTTTTAAGCTTCCTTTATTTTCCAGCTTACAGAATAAGTGATATCCACATTCTCCAATTCATACTGACCCAGAGGGTCTCTACCGTAATGAAGTCTGAACATGCAGGAAAAGCAGTATTTTCGATATGAGACCTGTATGGCCAGCTTTCCTCCTCACCTCCCCAATCCTGCCATTTCTCTCATCAGCCACTGGGGACTTACATCACTCCTGTTAAAATCTAACCTTTTTCCACTCAAGCCTGTAGCTGAATGTTACAGCTCCTACGCACCAGTTCCCACCTGCTTTCCTTAGACAACTACCTGCAGACACAGGAGGATTTTTCTTAATTGCAAACAAGCAAAAATAAAATATGATACAGTTTAATAAAAAGTCAAATACACTCCTCAACTGTATGTTAAGTCCTGAAAGACGAGGCAGCTTCAGACTCCCTGAAGCTCAGAGCAGAAATTGGAGAGTTGAGAGGTATCTGATGGATAAAGAGTAAGATATGTCCAGTTCGTCTGATGCAAAGATGCCTTTAGAAATGATCAATTTAATCAGGACATGTGAAAATATGTGACAAATCACTGAGACTATATCCACGGCATAATAGGCAGAACGGTGGTAACAAGTTCAGGGGCAGATCAATATTTCTTCTCCTGAGATTCACACCCTGCCTGAACATTTCCATGATTTTATCATGGGAAAAGTGGACTTTAAAAGTAGTCAGTCCTTTTAGCTGGTGAAAGTGTGTTCATATTTTTTAAATGTTGAAAACTCTTCTTCTCCTTTTCAGTCCGAGCTCTGTTCTAACCACAAGCATCCAGTGGCACTTGGAGAGGTCCTGGTGTATCGGAGGTACCTGCCTGGGCCTGGCAGCTCTCACAGGGGACCTGCGGGAGACCAGAGCCCCTTGGAGCTGCAGATGGAGGCTGAGCAGAGGACACCAGGGAACCTACCAGCCATCAGTGACCCTGTGATTGCATCCCACCCCAATTCTGGAAATCACTTTCCTTTTCAAAAAAAAAGAAAAGACCAGGATATTAAGAAAAAAGACAACAAAGCAAAGAAAGACAATAAGAACACAAATATTTAAAAGCTGGAAAGTGTAACAAAACATTTCTTCCCTTTAGATCATTTCCTTAATTTCTCTCTTCTTTCATTCTTTATTCACATTTTCTAAATATCTCTAGTATTATCAGGCCTGCACCATTAAAAAAGATATTTCTGTGTCTCGCACAGAGTCCAGTGGCCCAAAACCACTCACGGCCCAGGGCTGTCCATGCCACTCCTCACTCTACAGAGCGAGTGGCACTCACCAGAGACAGGAATGACCACAAAACCAACATCCGAGCCCTGTGCCTGTTGGTGGCCTGTCAGGTACGCAGGCAGATAGGACTTTACAACCCCTTACTGCAGACAGGAGTCAAGTGCTGGCCTATCAGCTTCACGCATAGAAGTGACCTCACAGCCACTTTCCCATGCATGTGCCTGTTCACGGTCCATCAACTGCACAGACAGAAGTGACCTCACAGGCACCTTCATGGCTGTGTGCCTCCTACTGTCCTATAAGCTTCTGAGACATAATTAATCTCACAAAAATGTCCCCAGCCATCAGCTTCCTGGTGGCCTATCAGCTGATCAGACACAACTGACCTCACAATCACCCACCAAGCCAATGGGCCTGCTGCTGGTCTTTCACCTGCCCTTATGGAAATGACCTCGGCATGGTCTTGGCTTCCATCCAGTCAGGTATTCATGCAGCAATGACCTCACAATCATCACCTGAGCCATGGGCCTGCTGCTGGCCTATCAGAGGCTGAGACAGAGGTGATCTCACAGTCACCATCCAAGCCATGTAACTGTTTCTGGCCTATCAGCTACTCAGTTCTGAATGACCTCACAATCAACATCCTAGCCCTGTGCTGCTTGGAGGCCTATCAGGTCCTCAGGCAGAAGTGACCTCACAAACAATTGCCCCAAGCATTAGCCAAGTGCTGGCTTAGCTGCTCAGATAGAGGTGACCTTACAATCATCTACCAAGCCCACATGGCTGCTGATGGCTTTTCCTCTTCTCTGATGGACAAGGCTTGTGTTCTTGCTTGGGAGGTCACTTCTGACTCAGCCTCTGATACGCTAGCAGCAGCCTCATGGCTGGGGCATGTGCATGCAAGGTCACTCCTGCCTTAGCAGTTCATAGACCAGCAGCAGGCACATGGCTTGGATGATGATGGTGAGGTCAGTTGTATGTGCTCAGCTGAACGCGGGGGTTGAGTTAGTTAGCATCCTGGCTGGAGATCCTGGCAAGAACCTCAGAAACTGCA
Source organism: Apteryx mantelli (assembly GCF_036417845.1). Lineage (NCBI taxonomy): Eukaryota > Metazoa > Chordata > Aves > Apterygiformes > Apterygidae > Apteryx > Apteryx mantelli. Next base: position 7,578,429 of record NC_089997.1, read on the forward strand.
GGCCTCCAACAACCTAGTGACAAAAAGTGCTCAGCTGAGAGGGATACCTGAACTGTCAGGCTAGAAATGACTCCCTTAGGGAAGAGAGGAGCATGTGGGAAGGTGAGGACCATAACACGGAAGGGTCTTGCAGAGTTATTTGCATAAAACCACTTCAACTTTGCAAGCTAATTCTCAGCTATGACCCTTCAAGTATTTCCTGCTGACTTGCAGGAAAGTGCTTGAGCATCAGGCAACGATTCTCAGGGTCCAATAGCAATGTTGTGATTTGCTTCATTTTCAGCACAAAAAAATAAGCTCTGAGCCCTTGAAACATCACTCACTGTTGTATGAGCATCTGGGAGAAGTGGTTGCAAGAGGCCAATTATTTTCTGAAGAAATGCTTTGTCTTTGGAAGTTCTCTTTATTTGCCCATTTTGAAAGGTAATGACTGTGGCACTGCTGCTCGAAAGAGGACCTCTGAGCGCTCCGTCATGGCAAGACCATTTCCTTGTTAACTGTGCCAGAGAAAAAAGTCCCACCATGTCAAAGCTGCTCTCTGAGGCCTCCTCCTGGAAGTCAGCCCCTGGGTGCCTTCTTTCAGGGGGCAGTGTGCGTTCTGCAGGTTGCAGCAGAGATCCCCAAAGCAGTGAGCCCTTTGGCAGGGAGACATTAGGACCCCCCCCCCCCCATCCGCCCTTATTTTACTGGATTGGGAGGTTACTTGGATGGTTAATTAAGAGCAAAGAGTTTCTAGGATACTGCCATGTTAGAAGAAAAGAGAGTCCGCACCAATTATGTTTACTGGTAGTACCTCTCCCCCTCCATAAGACTTTATTAGCAGGAGATAGAGGCAGCTACTATGCCTCTAGTCTAAGCAAACTTGGGATTCGGCAGATCTCAGAAGTGTTATCTTCAAGAAACTCCTCCAAAGAAGCCTTTCTGAAAGATGACCTCTTCTAATCCAAATACTCTAAGCTGCATATTTATATGTATTTCACAAGAGATCTGGGATATCTTTGGTTAAGCATGGGACAGGAAAGCCCAAATCAAATAAGGGATGGAAATCATGGAGAATATATATATTAAAAAAAAAAAAAAGAAGAAAGAAAGAAAGAAAGAGAAAAGACAAAGCATTCTGTAAACATTAAAATTTATTTCACTCTGCTTTGTATTTCCCAGCACCTGTGAATTACCTTTGATATTAGCTTCCATGGGTTTTCTTTCTCAGATAGCCTGTATTTCAACTGCAGAAGATGGTGCTTCTGAGCCCTTGTTTTTATGCTTTCCAATTTTACTTGTACAAAGAAGTTACCATTAAACAGAAATGCATGGGGCTTTTTTTGCTTCATACACTGTCATTCTAAAAGTAGTACAGACTTACATTGACTCTGGTTCAGTATACTGTAGTAATCACAGATGTTGCTTTTCCATTTTTCATTTCTTTTCATCCAAAAGGCTGTATTCGATATTATAAAGTACATTTATGAATATTTTGGAAAATACTCATCTGTTTCCTTTCTGAAGTATATTTGAAAAATTAGAAGTGGTGAATGAATATGTGGGATGGCAATATCTGGGACCCCAATGAACTCCCCAGTTCGGAGTCAGACACTGAGCCTGAGGGGGAGGCAGCTGCCCGGCCGGTGGCAGAGCAGCGGATCGCCGCACCGAATGCAGCCAGTTTGAAGGAACCACAACTCCTGGCAATTTTAAAGCATTGGAGCTGCAGGGACACAGGATACACAGGGACGCTACAGGCAGCAACCCTGCGAAGGATTGTCAGAGTGGCTGTAAAGGCTGTGGGACGATGGGGCAGATGCAGTTCATTTTACTAGAGAGGAGCTTGGTCGGATGGAGGCTCTGCCCCAGGGTCCCAGGCTGCACAACACTCTCTGCACCCTGCACCAGCAAAACCAAAATGTTTCCCCTCCCTAATGGAGTGGGTGCTAGGTGCAGTTGTTTAACCTGGCCGACTGCCACGGTCATCGATGGTGGGCTCACCGCGTGGACTACTGTCGCAGCAGGGTTAAACCAGCTGTGGCAATTAGGAATGTTGTCTGGAATTTATTCCGCCTGAGTTTACGGGACTGGATCAGATCCCCATGAGCAAAACCATCCAGACTAAGATGCTGAGAACTGCCCCTCCTCATTCTGCACAGGACTCCGTCCCACCAAGGAGGCTCAGTAACCATGAGTGGCCTCGGCGGGGACGATGTGCAAGACTCTCCTATGCAATTAAAACTGGCGATGAGCAAAGCAGACCCCATTAGGGTTTTTGCGTTGGTGGTCCTAATCTGAGAGTTTCCTGAATATGTTACATACTTCTGGGGGTTTGACCACAGGTGTGAAACACTGGTGCTGGCTGACATTCAAGATCTTTTCACGATACAAAAAGCATCAACATTTATTTCATGGCATTGGATATAAACAAAGAGAAAATGAGAATCCCTTGTGCAGTTCTGGTCTCTCACCTCAAGAAGGAAAAGTAGGACTAGGAAAAGGGAAGGGAAAGTTGATGAAGGCAGCAAGACAAATTTCACCATGCATGACATTAGTTACTCCTGTCACACCTTCAACTGACTGCATTCTGAAATGGATCCTTCCAACCGTACCACAGTGGGAAAATTCTTCCTCAAGGCCTTTTCAGTCACTCCTCAAATGTAAATCCTCTTCTTCACACTGCCAGGGGTGATTTATCTGCTCACTGCCATGGGCAACATGGTCATCATATCCATCATTTGGCTCAACCAGTTCCACCCCTAGCATATCTCTTCCCTTAGCAGCTTCTCCTTTGCCACTAAAAGGTTTGTCGGCCTCATCTTGGAGATTAAGACCATCCCATGGCTGCTTGCCGGTTCCAGACCTTCCTTTCCATCCTCCTGGGCACAGCTGAGTTCAACCTGCTTGTTGTGATGTCTTTTGATTGCTGTGTGGCCATTTGCAACCCATCGCACTGTATCATCTTTATGAAGCCCTGGCTGTGCTCCACACTCATCTTTATCCATTGGGTGATGGCATCTCTATCCTTGCTCAGCCCCACCATCTTATATTCCAAGGTACCCTGTGTCCCCAGCAAAGAGACTCTTTCTTCTGTGGCCTCATCCCTTTGAGGAGAGCAGCCTGCATGGGCACCAGCTACCTTCAAACATGTGCTTTGCTCTCTCCTCTGCTATTTTGCTGAGCTCCTTCACACTGACCCCTGTGTCTTATGCCTGCGCTAGATGCACTGTCCTGAGAATACCCTCTGGGAAAGCCCTAAGAAGCCTTCTTCACCTGCATATCTCACACTGCCATAGCCACTATCGCATAGGGTAGCTCCATTTTTGGCTACGTGGGACCTGAATACAGCAAATCCTTTGCACCAACCAAAGCCTGAGAAAAGGGTTCACCAGAGGGTTACCCCCATGGTGAGCAGAGAAGCTGCTTTGCTGTAAGCTCAGCAGCTTTGCAGGTTCCTCTAAGAAAGCACATTCAGGAGAAGCATGATTTTAGGTGACAGCCAGCAGACTAAGAACACAGTCTGTGGAGAACCTCTGTTTCACTGCTTAAAACCCATCATCTCCTCCTCCTGCCCTTGCACTCTTGAAGCATCTTATTTGTGGAGTCATCTGCTCCTTTCCTTTATATGTCTAAAAACAAATGCAAAGGTGGAGGGAAAAACGTCCATATTTATTGCTTATGTTTTCCTTGGGCTTCCTTCTGTTGGACATGTTCTTTGGTTTGAAAAAGAAATTAGCTACTAAATTAATTAAGAGGGTGGAGACAGAAACAGTGATTTCATTGACTTCATTAGAGGTGTCTGTGAGCAGCTGGTGTCTGTACTCGTTTTCCCTTGGTCCCTATATAGTCAACAAAGAGAGAGCTCTAGAGGCTGGGTCCTCCCAGACTGTAATTGACAGGTGACAGAAGTGTTACCAGACTCTTCCAGACACTCTTCTCTCTCTGCACTGACAAGATGGGAGGAAGCTAACTTGCTCAAATAGAAGTGCCCAACTTCTAAAATATAACCCGGCTTAGTATTTTGTTGTTGTTGTTGTTCCAGACCCTTCCTATTTCAAATAATCAAAAGGACAGCCTTTAAGTTCTTTAAGATGAGAAGATTTCCCCCTTCCCCTAAAGGGAAAGCAAGGCATTTAGGTCAGGACATTTAATAACAATGTTTCCTCAGTGCTTCTGGAGAAACAGAGAGGAAGAAGCTGTGGAAGAAAGCAGGGGATTACAGAAGAGATGCTCAGTACTGGCTTGTTTTGAAAGCAATAGCCTCACAGACGTTCCAAGTCAAAATAGACAAGGACTGAAAAGTAGAAGGAATAACTTTCAACACACTTATCTACATGGATGGACTGGCATCTGCAGATACTAGTAAGTACTTTTGCTGGGAGATTAGGTTGCCTTTTGAAACACAGATGTGATGGATGTTTGCAATAGGTCGAAGTGAACAGAGAATTTCCCAGGCATGGCATGAAATAGTTCACAACCTCTTTACAATACTGTGCTCGTGAGAAAGAATGCTTTGTGAGTGGCTGGAAAAGGTAGAAAGAAGACAGTAAAATCTCTGAGGCCTCTCAGTGAAATGTGAAGCGGAGAAATCAGGGTGTGATGCATGGCTGAGAGGAATATTTCTGTCTGTGTTACATAGGAAGCAAGCAAGGGAGCAAAGAAGGAAGGATCTCCCCTCCCGTCGAGACTGTGAAATTCTCACGCTTGCTTCTTCGTGCTCCTGTCTCAGCAGGACGTACTGAAATTGGGCATGGGAGCAGGAAATGAAACTGTGGTTGCTGAGTTCACCCTGGAGGGTTTCTCAGGGCTTGATCAAAGACTACAGCTGCTTCTCTCCCTGATCCTTCTACTCATATTCCTGACAACAGTGACAGGGAACACAACGATCATTTTCCTCGTGTGTGTGGCTCACCGCCTGCAAACCCCCATGTACTTCTTCATCAGCAATCTGGCATTCCTGGAAATCTGGTTCACATCCTCCACAACCATCAAACTGTTGGTGATTCTGAGCTCTGGTAGGAGAACAATCCCACTTAGCAGCTGCTTTGCCCAATGCTATTTCTATTTTGCCCTGGGTTGTACAGAATTCGCTCTCCTTGTTGTCATGTCCTTTGACCGCTACGTTGCCATCTGCCAACCTTTGCATTATGCTGCCATCATGAAGCAGCAGCTCTGCACCCGTCTGGTTGGTGCTGGGTGGGTCATAGGCTTCACACTCTCGAGTTACCACGTGGTCCTGCTCTCAAAGCTGACCTTCTGTGGCCCCAACAAGATCCAGCATTTTTTCTGTGACAACTCCCCCTTATTCAAACTGTCCTGCTCTGACGCCAGCCTGCTTTGGAAAGCAGACTCCATTCTGATATCATTTGTAGTGCTGGGTTCCTTATGTTTAATCCTGGTGTCCTACATGTGCATCTTCCACTGTATTCTGCACATGCCAGCAGCATCTGGGAGGAAGAAAGCTTTTGCTACATGTTCTTCCCATCTCACTGCCTTAGCCATTGTCTATGGAAGCTGCATTGTTCTCTATGCACAGCCCTCAGAAGAGGTTTCCTTGGAGACCAACAGAATTGTAGCTTTGCTGAACACTGCCCTGTACCCATTCTTAAACCCCTTCATCTACAGTTTCAGAAACAAGACTGTGAAGCTGGCCCTGAAGGAAGCCCTTGGCCGTGCAAAGGTTTGGCTTTTCCCCCGGTCATGATGCTTTTCATGACAGCAATTCTAATTATGTATCATGTATTATATCACACACCTTGGTTGCAGGGGGTTATTATAAAGAAAATCCAAAAAATATTGATAAAATGTTGCACACACACACACATACACACACTTTGCTCGGGCTGGGACATTGACTGCCAGTGCATGCTGACACAAGGAAGTTTTCATAAGTCATCTCAGGAAACTTAGCTGAAAACTCTGGGGACAATGTCCAAGGGCTGTTGAGAAAAGCTCAAAACACCTTCTCTTCCTGATAACAGAAGATGCTAAGCACGAAAATTAATCTCAGACACTACAATGGGCTCAAATTCATTGGATTCAAATCCACAATACACTTCTCAGTTTCATTAGTGTGATGAAGACAGCCTCATTGATTTGTCAATGATAGCCTGCAGACGATAGTTTTATTACTCACTTTGGAGGGAGATTTTTTAAAAATTCATAGTTTTGTAACATACGGTCAGCATGTCCACTGTTTAAAGCCCTGCTTTATCTCCACTGATGACTCTAGGATGCATTCTCCTGAGGGAAAAAAAAGAACATCATATTTCTTCTTGGAGAATTAGGCATTTTCTACCTTCCTTTTCTTTCCTGAAGGATTATTTCATCATCAAGATTTTTTTCAAATAAACTATGTATGCTGCTATCACACTTTTTTCTTCTTGACCATCAATGAAATTATATATTCCCCCCTTATTTTACACTTCTGTCTCTATCCATATCTTTACATGGCAAAGTGAGGGGCAGAAGCATGTACAATTGATAAAAGGAAACATCTTTTAGAGAAATAATCAGCACACAGAGATCCCTTTTCTCCTTTTATTTTGCAGTCCACAGGGAAAAACAAAGCACAGGGGAAGGGAAAGCACTGCCATTGCTTTACTCCTTGGCAGTTGTTTCTAATCAGCATTTCATTTTGTTAGGGCTTCTGAGGGGCAGAATTACTGTTAACAGCTCTTTTAAATTTTGTGTGTGAGCATCCCATTTCCAAAGGGAATTCTACAAGGTGGAACTCTTTTTAGGAAAACTGGGTCCAGTTCAGCTCTGCAGCCTGTCTCCTCATGTGGGACCCCAGGGAAGCGACGGCATTTTGGGTGACCAAAGCTCAGCCCAGCAGAGCACCTGGCCACTCCTGGGCAGCTCAGTCATCTTGCTCTGGCTGGGTCCTTGTGCACCACAGTGAAGGATGTGGTGGCCCTGGGTCTTCCCATCCAGGCCCGCAGCTCCACCGGCAACACAGGGTTAGGGGATGCAGGCAGACACCTAGGCTCTGCCTCGGGGTTGAGATAACTGTGTGAGAAACTAGTGGCTATGAGAAATCACTGGACACTGCAGGGAACAGAATGAGACCCTGCCAAGTTCCAGACAGCACGGTGAGCGATGGCTGCATTTCAGCGGTGGTTAAGGGAGAGTTATATGAGAAAAGGACAAGCGTCACACATAACTGGCGTATTGGGGATCCTCCGGGGAGTAGACTCTTGCAGCACCAGCAGTACCGAGGTAACGATATCAGAAGCACCATATGAGCCAGAGGTTACCTAGCTAACCGTACCAGAAATATTAAACTTGAGTACGTAGGCAGTAAAACTGGCATCAATGAAGAAAAAATTACTCAGAGATGGGCTGTTTATTTCAAAGGGGATAAAGCTGGAGAAAGGGAGGGATCAAGCTGCATCATGGAAGAAGCAGCATGGGAAAATGGAGGCAGAGGGAATAAAAGGGGCCAGTCATGTGTAAGCAAGCTGCTGGCAGGGACACTTGTCTGGCCAGGCTGTGTACCTGCTCTCTGCGGTGTAGCCTATCATTGTATTAAATCCTTTTCCTAGCTCTTTTCTGGGTGAGCGTGCTCGCTGTTCTGCGTGAGTGCATGTGTGGAAGGCGTGCAGACGTCAAGGCAGCCAGCTACCAGAGACACCTGTGCGAGGGTGCCTGTGAGGTCTCCTGCAAGCTCTGAGTCTGATTAGCTGGTGAGCAAGAACAGGACCAGGCCATTTGTATCGTTCATGTTTATGAGTGCTGCTCATGTCTCCGTGGTGCCTGTAAAGGTACTGTGCCCCTGCCAGAGGTGATTTTTTGGTGGTCGACCATGTCCGTACAGAGTGTGTGTATGCCTCTTGGAAGTACATGCTCCGTCTCGCTGCTGGCAGGACCAGGGAACAGAGAACTGCAGCAGTATCCCTTGCAGTGGACCAGGAAGCAGGAATCCCTTTATTCAAAAATCCACTGGATCCAGCGTCCTTTAACAGTGCAGGCCCTGGAGGTGCTGCAGCCACTTGGTCTTGATGTTGAGGTCCTGCTTCTCCATCACCTTTTGGTTCCCAAAGGGCACAGAGGCTTAGGCTTTGGGGTTGCAGCATGAAGGACCAGCTGTGGCACACATCGTTCTAGTTCCCCACTATTGATTTAAGCAATACAAATACAGAGATTTTATAAGTGTTTGGGTCAGTGATCCCCTAGAGTCAAAGGGAGTTTTGTTTTGTTTTTTTTGATCAGACTTTCCATCTGCCAACCTTTATCGTAAAAGTGGCTGGGGTGGGACAGAAAGTGCCATATGATCTACCCTCCATTTCTAAACCATCCACAGAAAGTAGCACTACTTAGTCAAGCTAAATAGCAGGGGCAATGGCCACTGTTTTGTTGGTGGTGCATAAACAGGACAGTCGTGCTGAGCAAAACTCCATTGTGTGAGGATCTGCTACACATTACTAAGCACATCTTCATTGTGTCCAAGGGTAAGAAAAGGCTGGGGGATATTTAAGCCAAACAACTATCTCAAATATCCCAAATCTCTTTTCTCCTTTTGCACAACAAACATTATTCTCATGTTAAGGATGGCAGGAAGGTATTTGGGTGGAGAAACATTTTTGAGCTCTGTCAGGCATTGCACAAACATCTCCATAGCTGTATTATTGCCATTTCTGCCTGCTGTGAGACTGGGCACAAGATAACATGGGCACAAGAATAAGGTGCCCTGACTGCAAGCTGATGTGTAGATCTGGGGCAGCACAAGGCCCGGGCTGTTAGTCTTTAAATGGTTTGTCCAGGATTTTGTGAGAGAGGTGCCCAGTCTGCATGGAAAAGCACCACAAATGTAAAAGCCGGGAATGCTTTTTGTATCGTGAAAAGATCTTGAACGTCAGCCAGCACCAGCGTTTCACACCTGTGGTCGAACCCCAGAAACAGGGAAGGGCTGTATTTGCTGTGATACGTAACACGTGCTGGAAACTGGGACAAATCACGTTTCTCTCCTGGAGGTAGCACTGGAAGTAGCGTGGGATGAAGAAGGGGTGGAAAGGAAAGCGCGGTGAGAACGGGAGTTCAGGAGGGTCACGAGTCTCGGGCACTTTCTGGGGTTGGCTCCGCCAGTGCCGGCTCCATGGTCTCTGCGGCAGAGGGACGGTCTGCGACACACCATGGCACATCTCTATGGTCACCTGGAGGGGACAGCCCATCTCTATGGTCAGGTGGCTCCTCTGGGCCGGCCTCCAGCGCTTCTCTATGGTCTCCCAGCAGAGGGACACTCTGGGATCCCCCCTCCAGCCCCTTTCTTGGGCTGCTGATGGAGACAAAATTTCAGGGCCACCCACTCATGGCAGATAATGCCAAGGGCTGTGATGGCCCCTGGCTTGTTCGCCCACTTCTGAACAAAAGGCCGCGGCCTTCCGGGGCTCCCGTCATGTGCGTGTGCGTCCCCTGGCGCAGACTCGCCCGGGCCCTGGGGCAGAGTGGGATCCTGTGGCAGCAGCGTCCCGGCAGCAGCGTTTCCCCGCCGACGCTCCCCTGCAGCACAACTGCCGCAGCCCAGGGCCAGCCTGGCGCCGCTCCCCCTCGCTCACCGCCCTCTGCCCCAGCCCCGGCCCCGGCCCCGGTCCTGGCCGGCAGCCGCCGCAGGCTCCAGCCACACGAGCACACACTGGGCCACAGCGTCGCTCCGGGCTCCCTGCGCAGCAGCCGCCAACACCTGCCGCTGCCGCAGCTGCTTCTCCTTGGCCTCGAGAGTGGTGCCGCGGCGGGGCCCGGCGGGGGCGGGGCCAGGGCCGGCGGCACCAGAGGCGGTGGCCATGGACACACAGGCCCCGCCCCCACAGGGCCGGAAGTGCCGCCTCCTCCCTCGGAGCATGCGCACTGGCGCAGAGGAGGGCGGGGCGGGGCGGGGGCAGGGCCGGGGCTGCCCGGGCCCTGCGGGGAGGGAGGGAGGGGGCGAGGGGCGGCTGGTGCCGCGTGGGGCAGCGTCTCCCGGCGCGGGGCCGCCCGGAGCCTCGAGCCGCAGCGCCAGGAGCTGCCACGCCGGGGCCGAGGGCCGCAGGCTGGGCTGGGCTGGGCTGGGCTGGGCAGGGCAGTGCAAGCGGCTGTGCGCGCGGGGGCAGCCGGAGGCGCCGCAGCCCGGTGTGTGTGAGCAGCTGCTGGGGAAGGTGCGGCCCGGCCTGGGCCACCTCCGGCCCCACGGGAGCCCCCGGCTCTTGCGGCCCTTGTGCTGGCGGCCCGGCAGCTTGGTGCCGGCTGCGGTGGCTGTTTGTCAGCGCCGTCCTGGCGGCGAGGGGAGGGCACGGGTGCAGCTGGGCTCGTGGCGTCTCCAGGCTGGAGGTGACAGCAGGCGTGGTGGGGCCAGCACAGGTGCTGCTGGTGCTGCCCGTGGGCAGAGCGGGGTGAAGGCGCTTTCTGAGCTTCCTCACAAACCTGCTGGTCTCTCCGTGGGCTTCGGCGTCTGGGGCTCTTGTGCAGGCTTGGCAGCTCCTTTCCCTTCCCCCCACGCCAGCAGCAGGGAGCTGGAAGCAGAAGCTCAGGAAGCTCCTTGCCTTTGGTGTCATCCCTGGCTGGAGCTTCCTGCTGAGAAGCCCCTGGGGAAGTGTCGTGGGGGCGAGCGGGAGCTGTGAGCAGCCCTGCCCCACGCAGCCCCTCTGCATGGGGAATGACCCTGCCCTGCCGGAGCTGCTCCTGGACCTGGGTCAAGGAGGAGGATCGACCCCCCAGCCACCCCAAGGAGGCTTGGGTTGAGGATAAGGACAGATGCTCCGGCTTTTCCATGAGGACCTGGGTCAAGGAGGAGGAGCAACCCCCCAGCCGCCCCAAGGAGGCCTGGGTTGAGGATGAGGACAGATGCTCCGGCTTCTCCATGAGGACCTGGGTCAAGGAGGAGGAGCGAACCCCCCCAGCCGCCCCAAGGAGGCTTGGGTTGAGGATGAGGACAGATGCCCCAGCTTCTCCATGAGGACCTGGGTCGAGGAGGAGGATGGACCCCTGAGCTGCTCTGTGGAGGCCTGTGAGGAGGCTGAGCAGAGAGATGTGGTCCTCATGGCCATCGAGGGTGTGAAGGACAGGAGTGCCTACGACACCTCAGCGGCAACCTGCGTGCTAGAGGATATGATGGGCTACTGCACCACCAAGCCAGAGCACGTAAGCCTCCAGCCTGCTGGTGACGGTCCCCAAACCCAGAGCTCTCAAGCACAATTTGAGCCTGGCAGGGGTTTCCCTGTGGCAGCATGCTGGTGCCAACCCGTGTCCCTTCCAGCTGCAGCTGACCACAGAATCACAGAATCACAGAATCGCTGGGGTTGGAAGGGACCTCTGGAGATCATCTAGTCCAACCCCCCTGCTCAAGCAGGGTCACCTAGAGCACATTGCACAGGATTGCATCCAGGCGCGTTTTGAATATCTCCAGAGAAGGAGACTCCACCACCTCTCTGGGCAACCTGTTCCAGTGCTCTGTCACCCTCACAGTGAAAAAGTTTTTCCTCATGTTCAGATGGAAGTGTCTGTGTTTCAGTTTGTGCCCGTTGCCTCGCGTCCTGTCGCTCGGCACCACTGAAAAGAGTCTGGTCCCATCCTCTTGACACCCTCCCTTCAGATACTTGTACACGTTGATAAGATCTCCTCTCAGCCTTCTCTTCTCCAGGCTAAACAGGCCCAGCTCTCTCAGCCTTTCCTCATAAGAGAGATGTTCCAGTCCCCTAATCATCTTTGTAGCCCTTCGCTGGACTTGCTCCAGTAGTGCCACATCCCTCTTGTACTGGGGAGCCCAGAACTGGACGCAGTGACCGTGGCACATATCTACGAGAACCTGCCATGGATCAGTGAGGCCGCAGCCCAGGACATCCTCAAGGCCTTCCTTCTCCTCCTGACATGCCGCTACCCAAGGGAGGTGGTCGTTGGCCTGCTGAGCTGCTCCCCGACCTATGACAGGTACACTTGGCCTGCTACCAGCCTGAGGGCAGCAGCCCCAGGGCTGGAGGCCTCCCAGAGCCACCTGGCAAGGGTCAGTGGGATGCCGGGATGCTGACCTGACCCTTTCTTGCTCGGGTTCCCAGTGTTGCTGCGGCCATGTGGGAGGTGATGGTCTCCCAGTCGTTGGCAGCTGAGAAGGTGCTGGAGGAGCTGCTCTGCGTGCTGCAGGAGCGGCCCCTCTGCAAGCCGGGCACCACCGTGCGGGACCTCACCTGCGTCCTGCCCCTGACCGTGAGTGGCCCACGGGCTCGCTGGGCGAGGGAGGCCTCCCCGTGCACGCAGCTGTGGCACCGGCGAGGGCTGCCATTGCCGTCTTTGCAGGCAACCCGGGTGCTGAACGTCGTCCTCCTGCAGCACACCTGCAAGCAGGAGGTGAAGGCACTCTTCCCCCGCCTCTACGTGGCCCTCCTCTTCCAGATGTCCTTTACCCTCGTCCACGCGCAAGAGGACATCCCCGCCTTCAGCCACGAGGGCAAACTCATGCCTCCCAGGCCTGTCAGGTACCCTATTGCCCTGGTGCAGCCCCCGCTGCCCATGCTGGAGAATGGGGTGACCAAGCAGCGCTCTTCTCCCCGAGCAGGACGGTGGTGCAAGCCATGCAGGCGCTGCTGTGCTGCAGCGGCTACAGGGAGCAGGTCACTGCCATGCAGCGGCGGGGGGGCTGGGAGATGATCAGCCGGACCGAGACCCACCTCACGGGGGTTGCCTTGCTGGCCAGGTAAGCCCCCTGCCCTCCTTGGCCCCGCATCCCACCCTGGGGGTCCCACGGGGTCCCGGTGCAGTTTGCCCACCTCACTCGGCCACCGCGGTGCCTCTCCCATCCATTGCCAGGCAGATGCGGGGGAACCCTCTGGGCGAGCGTGCTGAGATCATCCTGAACCTAATCCTGGCCCTGAGGGGCAAGAACAAATGCCAGGAGATCCCCTCTATGGCCTTCTTCATCGAGGTAGGATGCGGGGTGCTGGCATGAGTGGGAAGGGGTGGCTGGTGGCGGCAGAACTAGGGCTCTGCTGGTGCCTCTGCTAGTCCCCAGGTGTCACCTGTGTTTCAAGCACCCTCCGTGCCGGCCCTCAGCACTCCATGTGCTCTGAAGAACGGCCGGAGGGCTCCAGATGGCGGCAGGACTAGGGGCTGGGGACGTGAGGATGGTGATGAGGGGCAGGGCTGGGGTGGAGGGGTGGTGGACAAGGGGACAATGAGGAGGGGATTCAGATGGGGCTGGAGGTGAGGGTCTGCGGCCCGGGCTGGGGACATGGGGCCATGGCCAGGGCCGGGGGATGAGGATGAGGACAAGGACTAGGGTCTGGGTCTGGGGCCAAACGGGAGGTGGCAGTGGGAATGCCATGCCACGTGCCGAGGTCCCGGTCCTAGGTGTGGCCACCGGTCCCCATGCCACCCTGGCCCTGTGCTGTTGCAGCTGCTGCAGTGCCCTGATCTGTGTGCGGCGGCTGAGGAGATGGCGCTGAGCCTGTGCTGGGCGCGGCTGGGCAATGAGCGCCAGGTCATGCGCTGGCTGGCACTCCGTGGCCTCCTCTTCCTCTCCGAGAGACCCGCCACGGTGAGCGAGCGCTTGCCGCCGGTGCCTGTGTCCAGAGCATTTCCACCATCAGTGGTCTGAGGAAAATGCTGCACGTCTCCCTGCAGGCAAGGAAGATGCAGAAGTTGATCCTGCACGTGGTGGAGCAGCTGCAGGATGCTGACGGGGAGATGAATGCCAAGGCGCTGGCGGTGCTGCACAACGTGTTGCGCCACGCTGACCCACGGCAAAGCGGCCACCTCATGGTGCATCTGGCCCACAACCTCCTGTACCTCTTCCCCAACGTGAGGATGGTGGCAGGGAGCTGGTTGGGGGCCCGTTTTGGTTCCCCCCACCACCACTGCTGAGGTTGCCACGCTTGCCCCGGCAGGAGGTCGGTGTGGTGCGGGAGCTGGCCATGCGGCTCTTCGGGGAGCTGCTGGGCCGGGCAGTAGGCAGGGAGAGGCAGCAGATGAAGCAGCTGGCACGCCTGGGGCTGCTGCCCCTCTTCCTCCATCTCAGTGACCCACGCCCCGGCGCGGCACAGGTACAGGGCACCGTGGCGGACCATACGGCCGACCGGGGGACACTGTGGGCAGCGGCTGGGGGCCATCCCTGGCCTGGCCATGGTGCCATCACCCATCTCCTCGCTCCTCCCCAGGCTGCCCAGGCAGCCCTCGTGGATGCCGCAAAGCTCCTCGGCTGGAGGCAGCTCTGGAAGCTGGCCGAGACAGCGCAGATCTGGCGCATTGGCGCGTACCTGGTGAGGAGGCCCCAGCAGTGCCAGGCCTGTCCTGGAGGTGCTGGCCCCTGTCCCGATGTGGCCAGCACCTCTTCTGGGAGCCAGCCCCTGCCCCAGTAGTGCCAGCCCCTGTCCTGGAGGTGCCAACCCCTGTCCTCGAGGTGCCAACCCATGTCCTCGAGGTTGCTCCTCTCTTAGCAGTGCCAGCCCCTGTCCTGGAGGTGCCAGCCCATGTCCTGGAGGTGCCAGCCCGTGTCCTGGAGGTGCCAGCCCATGTCCTGGAGGTTGCTCCTCTCTTAGCAGTTGCAGCCCCTGTCCTGGAGGTGCCAACCCATGTCCTGGCAGCGCCAGCCATTGTCCCTTCTGTGCCAGCACCTTTTCCATCAGTGACAACACCTGTCCCAGCTGGACCAGCCCCGTCCCGGTTGTGCCTGTGCCTCTCCTGGGAGGGGGGATGGGCCCAGTGTTGCCAAAGCCTGTCCTAGAGAGGGGCCGGGTGTCCCATGGAGGGGAGCAGGCCCAGCGGTGCCAACACCTCTACCGGGGGTCCCTGCAGGTGCAGAAGGCCGGGCCGATGGCCAGCGAATACGTGCACTGCAGCAGCCGGTACCTGGAGGATCCGCGGACCCCGCTGCGCGAGCAGGCTGCATACTTCATCGGTGAGACCCCCCAGGTGCCCGTGACCCTCTCCTCGGCCTGAGATCCTTCTCAGCCTGCACATCCCTCTCCTCAGTGTGTGTGACCCTCTCCCCAGCACTGGGTCCCTCTCCCCAGACCCCACTCCTGAATGCCTGGCTCCCTCTCCCCAGCACGTGGGACCCTCTTCCCAGTCCCTAGGTCCTTCTCCATAACGCCTGGCTCCTTCTCCCCAGCCCCCATGTCCCTCTTCCAAGTGCCCACGTCCCTCTCCTCAATGTCTGGGACCCTCTCCCCAGCACCGGGACCCTCTCCCCAGCACCAGGTCCCTCTCCCAAGCCCCTGCATCCCCCTCCCCACCTCCTGGCACCCACTCCTGAATGCCTGCATCCCTCTCCCCAACACCTGGCATCCTCTTCCCAGTCCCTAGGTCCTTCTGCATAACGCCTGGCTCCTTCTCCCCAGACCCCAAGTCCCTCTCCTCAGTGCCAGGTCCCTCTCCCCAGCCCCAGATCCCTCTCCCCTGGCTTGGGTCTCACCTTGTGATGGGCTGTGTGCACCTAGGGCTCGCTGGGCGGCTCCTGGACTGGTGTGGGGAGAAGCTGGAGGAGATGTGCAGCCGTGCGTAGGGCGCGCGGGGTTGGCTGGGCTTGGTGGGAGGAGGCCAGGCCTGGAGACAGAGGGAATTTCTGGGGCATTCGAGAAGGTCCAATGTTTTGGGGCAGGCAGAGAGAGCCCATGCCCTGCGCAAGGCCGGAGGGCTCTTGCAGACCTTCCTGAAGGGAATTTGGGGTACATTTGGGCTATCACTGAGCCCACACAGATCCCCTCGTGCCCTGCTCCCCCTTGGCCCTCTCTTGAGGAAGGGCCTGGGGTCTCCACTCATACAGGGCTCAATCACCACTCTCCTTCCTCCCACCACAGTCCTTCAGCGCTTGGAGAATGACAGCAGCCCCATGGTCCGCTTCGTGGGGACGTACACGCTCTTTGTCCTCCGAGACCCCAGGAGAGCATCCCCGGCAGGCTTCAGCATGCGAGCTTTGTGCGCCCGCCTGCGGAGAGCCTGGCAGCGGTGGCGCTCAGGCCCAGGGGCCGGCGCGGCCTGAGCACCTCTGAATTTGGCATTCCCGAATCGCCAGTCCGCCCCCTGCGCCGAGCACGTTCAGCCAAGCAGGTGGCTCCGGGCCACATCCCAATGGACTTGCACAAGGGTGAAGACGCCACAACCTGCCTGGGAAATCCTGTTTCTGTGTTTGCCCATGCCCCTATTAAAAATGGCTTTTTCTTGTGTTCACCTGGAAGGCTGGGGCAGCTGGGACTGGTGGGGGCTGCAGGGTGAGGGCGGGAGGAGGAGCGCGGATGCCGTGGAGAGGAGGTGGATGCAGCTGGAGAGCAGGAGGTGACAGAGGCATGGGAGTGTGCATGCTTTGTGGGGCCCTGCGGCAAACCCCAAGGCAAAGCAAGCAAGCCAGTGCACTCGCAGCCACCTCTGGGGCATCTGAAGGTGCGTGATCTGCCCTGCGGTCCCATCAGGACCCATCTGTGTGTGCCTTTCAGTGCACCCCAGGGCCCTCCGTGTGCCCTTGAGTGCGCCCCAGGGCTCCTGAAGGGTTTACATGGCATCAGAGCCACCAGCACATTTTCTCTTCCTTCCCGTAATCAGCGATTACAATTTTCTGCTCTGAAACAGTGTAGCTAAAAGGTGGAGACTTCAATAATATACAAATACTTCTGCTTTTATACTTTATTATTATTATTATTCAGCTTTCAGAATAAGTGATGGCAACATTCTCCAACTGATATCAATCCAGAGTGTCTCCTAATGAAGTCTGGACACGTAGGAAAAGCAGTATCCCAGAGGTCAGGCACTGTATGGACAATCTTCCTCCCCATCTCCCCAACCCTGCTGTTTCTCTCATCAGCCACCTGGGCCTTACATCACTCTGGTTAAAAGCTACCCTTATTCCAGTGAAGTCTGCAACTGAATGTTACAGCTCATCTGCCCCAATTCCCACCTGCTGTACTTAGACAACCAGCTGCAAACAGACGCAGAAGGATTTTATTTAATTGCAAAGAAACAAAAAATAAAGTCTGATATAGTTTCATAAAAAAGAATGACACTCTTTGACCGTATGCTAAGTCCAAGCTGCCTCCAATGAGGTCCACTTTCTGCAAGGGACAGCCTTACTAGAAATCTTTTTGAGAGACAGGAAAGGCTAGATGTAAAGAGAATTAAGGACTTGGCTAAAGGGACAGGCTACTGAAAGATGGAGCAAGCTTTGAACTCCCTGAAGTGCAAACCAGCAGCTGGGAATGTGAGTGAACAAAGAGTAATGGGAGGAGTCACAAAGTCGCAATGTTGCAATGTTACAATGTCCAGAGAGTGTGCTGTGAAGGTGATGTTAAAAATTGTCAAATTAGTCAGGGCATATGGAAATGGAAGAGCCATACAGCTCCCAGGGATTCCAGGCTGTGGCGGGGGCCATGTTGCTCTTGGGGATCCCGGACCAGGCTGTGCTTCTGTACAAAGCATGCAAAAGCCTTGATGGAAGCCCCTAGAGAAGACGGATTTTCCGAAGTGTTCAGAGCAACCCAGGCAGGACTCACGGCATGTCACAAGAAACCCGTCCCATCCACATCAAACCCACTGCTCTCCCCAGAGACCTTCCTGGATCCTCAGGTCGGGAGCAGGAGGGGACATGGGGGCACAGCCACGTCCCAGACTTGCCTCCATCAGGCCTGCAGCTCCACAACGTGTCATAGCTTCAAGTGAGCTCCCTAAAGCAACACTTCCCATACTCCTGCTGCATAGAGAAGACTTTGGGTGGACACACAGGAGACAGGGGAGAGAAAGGGCAGAGACCCCAGGGTGCAGAACTGGGACTCACAGTGTCTTAGATGGGCTGCCACAGATTGAATAAGCAATCCAAAGAATTAAACAAGTCCTTCCTCTTGCAGGATGTGGAAAGCCACATCTCTGACAGTATTCAAGGGGGACAGAGTCTCTCTCTTCTGCAAGATTTGCAGAGCTGGGAGCTGGTCATCTCACAAACTTCTTAACCAGTCAAAATGCAGGTCCTGAGACATTCCACTGTCCTATAGGCTCCACACTGGAACCCGGACAGCAGCACTGCAGTACGTGGGCATGTCCTGAGAAGCCCAGGGTCAAAAATGTGGGAGATCCAGGGTGCCAGGGCTGCACAGTCCCTGGGGAGAGCCGGGATCCCAGGAGTATCCAGGGTGCCAGGGACTGTACCCAGGGGAGAAACACTGCCCTGAGGCGACACTGAAAAGCACAAGGACCAATTGAAGTCCACAGATGAGAAATGGCTTTCCCCAGCCTCAGTCAGACGGAAAGCTGGGCAAATTTCATGGGAAATGGGAAAACTTCCCCAGGTTTGCTGTCAAGCCTGACCCACGGTATTGGAGGCTGGCGGGAACCAGGGTCCTGGAGAAAGCCCTCTGGATGACGTGTGTTAAGGGCATGTACGCTCTTTTCTGGCAGATCATCCCTATCTCAAGCATCACAGACCAAGAAACCTTGCTGAGGGCTTTTAAAAGTAAAGAGCCTGCTTTGGAGCCTAAAGGAGCAAGTCTCCATCCTGACCCATATTGTCCTACATCCAACTTCTACAAAAAGAGTGACCCACAGGAGAAATCTGTTTTGAAGCTCACCAAAGCATTTCTCAGCCTGTGGCCACATTTGCACTGTTTCATCCCACATGACTTGAATCCTGTAAAAATGCCAACCCCCAAACCAACCCCCAAACCCCAGATTCCTGCACAGGTCTGCCCAGTGCAGAGACCTGTTGGTGCAGGGGAGCAGAAGGGATGTCTCCAGTGCCCCATTTGAGATATTTCACTGCCTTTGACACCATCTGGAGACATTCCTGAAGGATTTATCAGAGAATTATGGAAAATAACTGGGGTGAAGGGAGGTGTTGGCTTTCCAGGACATGAGGGGAAATCTCTCTGCTCTCTCCCTGGCTGTGCCATCTCCATGGCAGTGACCTACTGAGTCCCCAGATGACACCAGCTGAGGTCACAGTGGGATGTGCCCCATCACAGGGACGTCTCCCTGGTGTCGTGGCGGGTGGCCTTCACTTCCCTGTGAGGCCCTGCTGCTGCTGGGCACTCCTCACATGCTCCCCGCCGCTGCCCTTTGGAGTCATCTGTGGCAAGGAGGGGGGGCAGGAGCTGTGTTGGGGCCCCTTGCCGACAGGCAGAGGAGCAGCGGTACATCGGAGAGGAGTTTTGGATGACAAGATGGGAAGACAGTCCTTCCTCCTCCCCAGCTGGAGAGGTGAGCTGAGGGTAAGGCGGCAAGCGAGATGGAGGAATGATGGACCCATACCATCTGCTCAGACCACAGTTCCTTGTTCCCAGCACTCCTGCAGCTCTCCACCAAGGGTAAGGGCTTTGGGAGATCCTTCCTGAGGTGTCACACAGAGACTGTTAGCTGCAAAAACTGCTGTGGATCCTGGGCTGTGGCGGTGGCTGGTCAGGGCTGAGGGCTGCAGCAAGAGTCCTGCCTCAGGGTCCCCTCTGGCTTGGGGGACAATGTGGCAGCCAGGACTCCTTTTTCCTATGACTGGGGCTGCCCTGAGCCCCAAGGCTCCTGTCGGGCCAGCTCCATCCCCTTGTGGGGGTGTGTGTGGGGGGGAGGGGGAGGACAGGAGGGGGGAATCCATAGTCAGGTTTTCCTGGGATTGGGTTCTCCACTTTGATCTGGCTCTGAGAGGAAAGAAGTCCTGCATCTCAGAGGCTGGGGTGTCCTGCAGCTCCAGCGGGGCTCTCAGGAGCCTGATGGAAATGTCCATATAGGATAATGAAACCTTCACCTTGTAATAGCCTCAAGTTCTCCATGTTTGGGAAAACCTCTGTTCCTTCCCCCTGCATCCTTTTATGCTTCCAGCTTGCCAGAGCATGTTTTGGGCTCAGAGATGCCATCCTGAGATGGCCACAGCCCCTGTCCTCCTGCAAATTGGGCTCATATATCTACACCCAAAAGATAGCATGTTTGGGAAAGCATCTTGGAAACAGGTGGGGGACACCATTCCCAGTGCACAAGTCCTGGCTGACCCCAAGGATTTTTCTCTGAGCTGTGCTGGGCAGTGCTGGGGTGAGCCCAACACAGCCATCTCCCCCAGCCCCCTCACGACCCCACACCACCGCTCCCTAGCCGAGCCCGGGGGCTGCCTTGGGCAGGGGGCCAGGGCAGGAGGGGCGAGAGGACACTGCCAGGGCCCCCACGCTGGTGCCAGGGCTGCCACCAGCACACGCCCCAGCGCTGCCCCCCCCACACCCCGCATGGCCCCCAGGGCGCAGGGCAGCCAGCAGCCCTGTGGGGACCCTGCCGCACAGCCCAGCCACGCCGGGGCAGCGGCCACGCCACGGGGCCCCGCACTGCCCGCCCACACGGCGCCGTGCTGCCCCCAGGCCCCACCGCGATCAGGCTCTGCCGCCCACAACATGGCGCCCGACCGCGGGGGAGGGGGGGGGCGGAGCTGGCCGCCAGGGCAGGAGGGCCCAGTGTTGCCATGGAATCACCCCAGTGCAGACCTCCTATTGGCTGTCAGGAGGAGGAGGGCGGGCATTGATTTCACTGATGGCTCTGTCAGCCAATTGCAGTCCAACATGTGGAAAAAACGTCAAAGAAAGAGGTGAAAGAGGAGCGGGAGCAAAGGAGGCGAGAAGCGAGTGGGTTTGGTGGGGGCTGCGGGTGCGTTGAAATGGCGGCGGGTGCCCTCCTGCTGGGGCGGGGGCAGCGGTGCTGGTGCCGGGGCTGCTTTGCTGCAGGAGCTGCAGCAGGGGCTGGTGGGGCCGTGAGCAGGGGCCAGAGCGACGTGGGCCAGAGGGGGGAGCTGCCCTGCAGCCAGACGTGGCGGCCTGCCGCGAGCAGCTGGGCCGGGGCGGCTCGGTGGGGTTTGGGGGCAGGAAGCTTTGCCCCTGTGGTAGGTCTGGGATCCCTGTTAAAGTGTTTCCCTGAGCTGCTGCTGCCAGCGCAGCCCCAGGTGCTGCTCGTAGCTGCGTTTGGGAGGTGCTGGGCAAAGTGTGAGCAGGCTGCTGGTGTCCTCGCGAGGTGCCCTTCCCAGTGGTCTCTGTCCCTGTGTGTCACGCTGTGCCCTAGCTGTTGTTTTTGCTCCCTGCCTCTTGCTTTGCCCTGAGACCTGTGAGCCTGGCAGCAGTGTGAAGGGTGTTTCCAGAAGAGCTCTGTAAGTGTGAGCTGTTTTGCTTGTCAGGGGCCTTGAAAGCTGATGAACGGCCAGTGCTTGCACTTGCTGTTGTTCTTTCCATGCTCCTAGGTCAGGGTGAAGAGTTGCTGAATTGTGTCTCTGCTGGTTTCACCAAGTGAGATGCCCTGGCCTGAGTCCTTCTGCATGTCTCCAGTTGTCAGGGCCTAAAACAGGAGAATGCTTGTTGTCCTGGATGTGTAGAGGATTTTCTGGTTTTGTTCAGCATTGGGAAGGAACCAGACTTCTGAGTTGTGGGAAGGCTTCTGACTCTGACTGGGACAGGAGGTCCTGCTGTCTTGCTATGTGTAGAGACTACCTGAGCAAAAGCTAATCTCTTTTTGGGGTAGAAACTGGTACTGGGGTGTTTTGCTGCACTACGAGCATTGTGAAGCCACAAGGTGAATCAGGGAGGCCGTTAAGGAGCTGGCTCAGCCTTGGGGGAAGGCAGGGGGAGCTGCAGGTGGCACCAGCCCCATGGTCAGGGTGTGGGTAGAGAGGTCACCACTGTCTATGAGAGCTATTCCAGAAAATCACCAGTGTCAAATCAAGTCTTTGTAAGTAGCTGACGGGCCAGCAGGAGGCACATGACTCGGCTATTGATGATGAGGTCACTTCTGCTTTAGTAGCTGATAGGCCATCTGGAGGAAGAAGGCTTGGGTGTTGATTGTGAGGTCACTTGTGAGTGCTGAACTGGTTGGATAGGAGCAGAGATGTGTCTGGAGAGGTGATTGTGAGGTCACTTCTACCTGAGCGGTTGGTAGGGCAGCAGCAGGTCCATGTCTGGGATCTCTGTTTTTGAGATCACTTCTGCCTGAGGAGCTGATAAGGCAGGATTTGGTTCATGGCTGGGGCAGTTATAGTGAGGTAATTTCTGTCTCAGAGGCTTCTAGGCCAGTGACAGAGACGTGGCTGTGAAGGTGAGTGTGAGGTGATGTCTTTCTGAGTCCCTGCTAGGCCAGCAGCAGGCAGTTAGGCATGGGCATTGCTTGTGAGGTCTCTCTTGTCAGAGTAGTGGGTAGGCCAGCAGTAGTTGATGGCTGGGGAAGTTATTTTGGGGAAACTTCTGTCTCTGAAGGGCATAGGCCATCAGCAGGCATGTGGTGGGGTTATGGACTTGTGAGGTCACCTCTATGTGAGCAGCTGCTAGGTGAGGAGAAGACAGATGTCTTGGCTGTTGGTGGTGAGGTCACTTCTGGGTTTGTTGCGTGTGCTCAGAGGAGTGATTGAACCCTGCCAAGCTCTACAGCAATACCAAAATGCAACTAATTAGTCAAGCAGAAGTAGATGTTCCACATCATCTGACACACATTTTATTCCACTCCATCATCCTGATTTAGTACTGCTACATTTCAAATGCGGATGATGTTCTGTGGTGAACATGGAGGTGGAGTTTGCCTTTCCACGTGTTGCTAAGTAGAAGCCTGCAGCCTCCTCCCAGTCATCTAGGGAGTCCAGCTAGACTTTTGAGGCTGCTATAATGAATGTAGTGCTGGTGTGAGCAGTGGTGTTAAGTAATCTCTTATTGTCAGGGTGTGTGTGCTTTAGAAATCCCCCCTGCCAGAACAGCAGGGAGCTTGTGAGATTTTCCTGCAAGGTCTGAATGCTGTCTCTGTCTTTGAGGTGTCCAGCTGCTTTGATGACACATTTGGAACTTTAACATGTTAGACGTCTCTGATTTTCTGTCCACGTATGCAGTCACTGGAGAATGGGATCAAAGGCTTTTAGAGGAGACAGAAGGAATGTTACCCCCCAAAAAGGTATGGTCCACATTTTCAAAGAGATTTCTTGTTCAGAGAAGTTGATGCACAAGCGAGAGGCAAAAGCTGGCCTGATCAGCTGCTGTGAGAGCACTTCTTCTCTGCTTCCTGGAGGTGGGAAGTGAGCAGGCCCCGGGCTGTGAGTGGCTGTTCAGAGGCAGTGCCTGTTGCAAGGCCTTTGGAGGCCTAGAAGGGAATGGAAGGTCTGGAGAGTTGGGCTTTGTGTGTTTTGGGGCACTTGGGGGTGCCCTGTGTGCTGCCATGTGTGGTGCTGTGCCCTGTGCATCACTGATGCAGAGGCGCATGTTGGCTGCGAAGCCTCTGTGAGGTGCGGGGGTAGCAGTGTTTTCCAGTGCGAGATGCCCTGTGGTGGATCTGGGTGATGGCCCCAGTGTTTTGCCGCTCAACCTGGGAGGAGGTGTCTGGAGAGAGCAGTGCTCTGCTCCCAGAGCCCAGCCTGCCATCACGGTGTCCTTCTGGGAGACCTGGGTGAGGATTGTTAGTGACCGTGTTCTCCCCAGGATGCTCGCAGTGTGGTGTTTTCTGTCAGCTGAGGTTCAGGCTTGCAGTTTCGGAAGGGTTTGATGCTTCCCTGAGTCTTTGGGACTTTACTGTCACCCCTTCAGAAAGTTATTTTCTCCCTCCTTAAAGGCTTTCTGTTGAAGGTGGACCCTCATTTTATCTTCCCATCTCAGACGCTAATCCATTCTGATCCCTCAGAGAGATGGGTAGTTAATCAAAGCAGTCAGAGCCATTTCCCCACTTTCTGCCTATCCAGACCCTTGCAGACAGGGGAGATGCCAGCTCACAAGAAGTCAAGCTTCTGAGGGCAATGGATGGCTCTGAGACACCTGTCCTTGGTCAGCAGTGGAGGCGGCATCTCCAAAGCCTTGGTGCCTTTGGCAAGAGTCTCAGAATAGCAGATTGCTTGAGGCTGCAGTGGGGGAGCCATCTGGAGGTAGGGCTCCAACGCCCTGCTCCACGCGGGTCCTAGTAGAGGAGTTATCTTGGGGCCTTTTCCAGTGAAGTTTGGATTCTCTCCAAGGATGGAGATCTGAGAACCTCTCTGGATCCCTCTGCCACAGTTCGGCCACCCCCACGGAGAAAAAGGTTTATTCTTAACATCTAAGAAGCATTTCCCGTTGTCCAATTTGTCCCTGTTGCCTCTCATGCTACTAGTGTGCACCTCCAGGAAAATCTGGCTCCATCTTCTCTGTGCCCTCCATAAGGTAGCTGTGCACAGCATGAAGATCCCCCTTGGCCTTCTCTTGTCTAGGCTGGAGAAACCCAGCTCTCGCAGCCTCTCCTTGTATGCCCCACGCTGCAGCCCCTGACCATCTTGGTGTCCCTGTGCTGGACTCCGTGCAGTGTGTTAGTGCCTTTGCAGACCTGGAGAGCCGGAATACAGACATGATGTCACCTGTGTCAAAAAGAGGGGTAGAACGTCTTGGTGGCCCTGCTGGCCGTGCTCTCACCAATAGAGCTCAGCACAGAGGGGAGACATTGGCCACTGCCTGTTGCGACTATGTAAGACCAGCAGAACTGACAGTAACACTCCGATTCTTTCTTTCTGTCTTTCTAGGTTGCTCCACTCATGAGCTTCCCAGTGCAGTGCTAGAGCCGCTGAGGATGGAGGCAGGATGCCAGGGTGTGTCCCTGTACCTGTCAACATCTTTGTCCGCATCGTGATCCCTCTGTGAAAGCAGCTGCAAGTGAATGAACTGAGGCTACGTATGGATGCGAAGGCTTCCATAAATGCGCCTGGCTTGCGTGGGTGACTTGGGGTGTGGGTTCACCTCCTGGTACCTCTGCTGTGCTGCAAATTCCTCCTCCCACAAGTGCTGTTACTGCCAGCCCGCTCGGCAAATGCTACTGTGCCCCCTCCTTTTCCTAGGAGGTTGTGGTGCCATATAGGATGAGTCCAAGACCCTTATAATAAATGCCAGCATGTCTTGAGTGCCTTTGTGTGAGTGCCCCAAAGCATCCGTAGCTTGACCTGAGGAAGTCTCAGAATTCTTGTGCTGCTGGCTCTGCGAGGGGTGAAGATGTGCGCAGGGCCAGGTTGCCCATGACACCCAGCCCTCAGTGCTCTGTGAATGCAGCTGTGGAGCCCGGACTGCTGCTGCAGAGGCTTCACAGCCAGGACAGCTGTCATTTCAGCAGCCGTCCAGTGTGGGGCTGCCTCACTGCTTGGGCCTCATTTCAAAGCCTCTGCACCCTTTTTCCCTTCCCCGGGGCTCCTTGTCCAAGTAACTAAAGGAAAGGAAGGGAGGTTACTTTGGGCTCAGGAGGTCTTCCGGACTCTCAAGTGTTTCTGTGTTGTATCTGTAACTTTTGTATTACCAAAGAAAATCCCCATGCCCCCATCCCTAGCTGGAGACTCCTGAGGGGATGGGGGTGGAAAGCAGCAGCCTGCTGTGCCCAAAGCAAGCAGGCTCCTTCCCTCTGAAAAGAGCAGCATCGCGGAAGGAGGCAGCTCTGTGCCTGATCTTGTGCTGCTCATTTGCAGAGGCCTTGTGAGCCTGGAGTGCCTTGGCCACCTTGTGATGTTATGGCAAGAGCTTCCCTGAGTGTCTGTGTTGAGGAGCCAAGGGAAGGCAGCGAGCAGAGCAGTGGCTGGGGAGTGTGCAAGTGGCGAGTATCCTGCATGCATCTCTTCTTGCTGGCACTTGGTTGTATCTAGCAGAAGAGGCAGCTGTGTGGGGCAGAGGCAGTGTGTTTGTAGAGTAGGTGGCAGAGCAGAGGTCTGGCGTCAGGTTGATGGCTGGTGCAGTGCCGAGTTGATCTGAGAGTGTCAGAAAGCCTTTGCAGTGGAGCTGCTGCCTCAGCTGATCTCTGTCCCTAGAAATGCACTAGAAATGGAAGTGGCATCCTGCTGTCATTGTGTAGGTGCTGCAGTGCAAAGGCTCCCAGCTGGGACTTGATGGTACTAAAGGAAAAGCGAGACCAATCGTTCCTTTTGTGATTTGTGCGCAGGATGCCAGAGCGGAGCTGTCCCATGACGTGGAGAGAGTCTTGCCAGGAGATGAAAGCCTTTTGCAGAAGACTCTTCTGTACGGAATGATCACAGCGTAATCAAGGGACATGCGAGTGGCCCAGGTGAGCTCCACCTCTGTGAAGGTTTGCACTTTTCAGCTCCCTTGTGACTTGGTCCCAGATAGGGCAGCAGCAGGCAGGTTGATGCCATTTGTGCTTGTGAGGTGAGTTGTGCGTCTGAAGCTGGTAGGCCAACAGCATGCATGTAGCTTTGGTGATGATGGTGAGGTCTCTTGTGTCTCCATGCCTCATAAACGAGGAGCAGGCCCATTGCTGCTGTTGGTGCTTTTGTGGTCAGTTGTGCATCAGTATGTGACTGGCGATCAGCATGGACATTGCTGCTGTTTGTGCTTGTTTAGGTCAACTGTGCCTCAGTCGCAAAGAGGCCAGGAGCAGCTATATGGCTTCATGACTGCCTGTGGGGTCTCTTCAGCCTGAACACCTGACAGTCCAGCTCGATGGATATTGCTGCTGTTTGTGTTTGTGGAGTCATTTGGCCTCAGTATCGGCTAGGCCAAAAGCAGGCACGCTGCTACTTTTAAGTATCTGTGAGGCCACTTCTATTGAGTGCCTGATAGGCCAGTGTTAGGTCCAAAGCTGCTGTTTGTGGTTGTGAGGTCACTTGTGTCTGAGTGCCTGATAGGCCAGTGCTGGTGATGTGGCTGCAGTTTGTGGTTGTTATGTCATTTATGGCTCAGTGCTTGATAGGCCAGTGCTGGTGATGTGGCTGCAGTTTGTGTTTGTGATGTCACTTGTGGCTGAGCGCCTGATAGGCCAGTTCTAGTCACGTGGGGGCAGTTTGTGTTTGTGATGTCACTTGTGTCTGAGTGCCGGATAGGGCAGTGCTGGTCCTGTGGGTGGAGTTTGTGTGTGTGATGTCACTTGTGGCTCAGTGGCGGATAGGCCTGTGCTGGTCCTGTGGCTGCAGTTTGTGGTTGTGATGTCAGTTGTGGCTCAGTGCCTGATAGGCCCGTGCTGGTCACATGGCTGCAGTTTGTGTTTGTGATGTCACTTGTGGCTCAGTGCCTGATAGGCCAGTGCTGGTGATGTGGCTGCAGTTTGTGTTTGTGAGGTCACTTGTGGCTCAGTGCCTGATAGGCCAGTTCTAGTCACGTGGGTACAGTTTGTGTTTGTGATGTCATTTATGGCTCAGTGCCTGATAGGCCAGTGCTGGTCCTGTGGGTGCAGTTTGTGGTTGTGATGTCACTTGTGTCTGAGTGCCTGATAGGCCCGTGCTGGTGATGTGGCTGCTGATTGTGTTTGTGATGTCACTTGTGGCTCAGTGCCTGATAGGCCCGTGCTGGTCCTGTGGCTGCAGTTTGTGGTTGTGATGTCACTTGTGGCTCAGTGCCTGATAAGCCAGTGCTGGTCCTGTGGGTGCAGTTTGTGTTTGTGATGTCACTTGTGGCTCAGTGCCTCATAGGCCAGTTCTAGTCACGTGGCTGCAGTTTGTGTTTGTGATGTCATTGTGGCTCAGTGCCTGATAGGCCCGTGCTGGTGATGTGGCTGCAGTTTGTGGTTGTGAGGTCACTTGTGGCTCAGTGCCTCATAGGCCAGTGCTGGTCCTGTGGGTGCAGTCTGTGTTGGTAATGTCACTTGTGGCTCAGTGCCTGATAGGCAGTGCTGGTGATGTGGGTGCAGTTTGTGTTTGTGATGTCACTTGTGTCTGAGTGCCTGATAGGCCAGTGCTGGTCCTGTGGGTGGAGTTTGTGTTTGTGAGGTCACTTGTAGCTCAGTGGCGGATAGGCCAGTGCTAAGCCCAAGGCTGCTGTTTGTGGTTGTGAGGTCACTTGTGGCTCAGTGGCGGATAGGCCAGTGCTGCGCATGTGGGTGCAGTTTGTGCTTGTGATGTCACTTGTGGCTCACTGCCTGATAGTCCAGTGCTGGTCACATGGCTGCAGTTTGTGTTTGTGATGTCAGTTGCGGCTGAGTGGCGGATTGTCCAGTGCTGGTCGTGTGCCTGTAGTTTGTGGTTGTGATGTCACTTGTGTCTGAGTGCCTGATAGGCCCGTGCTGGTGATGTGGCTGCAGTTTGTGTTTGTGATGTCACTTGTGTCTGAGTGCCTGATAGGCCAGTGCTGGTCCTGTGGGTGCAGTTTGTGTTTGTGATGTCAGTTGTGGCTCAGTGCCTGATAGGCCAGTGCTGGTGATGTGGCTGCAGTTTGTGTTTGTGATGTCACTTGTGTCTGAGTGCCTGATAGGCCCGTGCTGGTGATATGGCTGCAGTTTGTGTTTGTGATGTCACTTGTGGCTCAGTTCCTCATAGGCCAGTTCTAGTCACGTGGCTGCAGTTTGTGTTTGTGAGGTCACTTGTGGCTCAGTGGCGGATAGGCCAGTGCTAAGCCCAAGGCTGCTGTTTGTGGTTGTGAGGTCACTTGTGGCTCAGTGGCGGATAGGCCAGTGCTAAGCCCAAGGCTGCTGTTTGTGTTTGTGATGTCACTTGTGTCTCAGTGCCTGATAGGCCAGTGCTAGGCCCATGGCTGCTGTTTGTGTTTGTGATGTCACTTGTGTCTCAGTGCCTGATAGGCCAGTGCTAGTTGCATGGCTGCTGTTTGTGTTTGTGAGGTCACTTGTGGCTCTGTGCCTGATAGGCCAGTGCTGGTCATGTGGCTGCTGTTTGTGTTCGTGAGGTCACTTGTGGCTCAGTGCCTGATAGGCCAGTGCTAGTTGCATGGCTGCTGCTTGTGGTTGTGAGGTCACTTGTGGCTCAGTGCCTGATAGGCCAGTGCTAGTTGCATGGCTGCTGCTTGTGGTTGTGAGGTCACTTGTGGCTCAGTGCCTGATAGGCCAGTGCTGGTCATTTGGCTGCTGTTTGTGTTTGTGAGGTCACTTGTGTGTCAGTGCCTGATAGCCCAGTGCTAGTTGCATGGCTGCTGTTTGTGGTTGTGAGGTCCCTTGTGGCTCAGTGGCGGATAGGCCAGTGCTAAGCCCAAGGCTGCTGTTTGTGGTTGTGAGGTCACTTGTGTCTCAGTGCCTGATAGGCCAGTGCTGCGCATGTGGGTGCAGTTTGTGCTTGTGATGTCACTTGTGGCTCAGTGCCTGATAGTCCAGTGCTGGTCACATGGCTGCAGTTTGTGTTTGTGATGTCAGTTGCGGCTGAGTGGCGGATAGGCCAGTGCTGGTCGTGTGCCTGTAGTTTGTGGTTGTGATGTCACTTGTGGCTCAGTGCCTGATAGGCCCGTGCTGGTGATGTGGCTGCAGTTTGTGTTTGTGATGTCACTTGTGGCTCAGTGGCTGATAGGCCAGTGCTGGTCCTGTGGGTGTAGTTTGTGTTTGTGATGTCACTTGTGTCTGAGTGCCTGATAGGCCAGTGCTGGTCCTGTGGGTGCAGTCTGTGTTTGTGATGTCACTTGTGGCTGAGTGACGGATAGGCCAGTGCTGGTGATGTGGGTGCAGTTTGTGTTTGTGATGTCATTTATGGCTCAGTGCCTGATAGGCCAGTGCTGGTGATGTGGCTGCAGTTTGTGTTTGTGATGTCATTTATGGCTCAGTGCCTGATAGGCCAGTGCTGGTCCTGTGGGTGCAGTTTGTGGTTGTGATGTCACTTGTGGCTCAGTGCCTGATAGGCCAGTGCTTGTTGCATGGCTGTAGTTTGTGCTTGTGATGTCACTTGTTGCTCAGTGCCTCATAGGCCAGTGCTGGTCCTGTGGCTGCAGTTTGTGTTTGTGATGTCACTTGTGGCTCAGTGCCTGATAGGCCAGTGCTGGTCCTGTGGGTGCAGTTTGTGTTTGTGATGTCACTTGTGGCTGAGTGCCGGATAGGGCAGTGCTGGTCCTGTGGGTGGAGTTTGTGTTTGTGATGTCACTTGTGGCTCAGTGCCTGATAGGCCAGTGCTGGTGATGTGCCTGCAGTTTGTGTTTGTGATGTCACTTGTGGCTCAGTGCCTGATAGGCCAGTGGTGGTCCTGTGGGTGCAGTTTGTGTTTGTGATGTCACTTGTGGCTCAGTGCCTGATAGGCCCGTGCTGGTCCTGTGGCTGCAGTTTGTGGTTGTGATGTCACTTGTGGCTCAGTTCCTCATAGGCCAGTGCTGGTGATGTGCCTGCAGTTTGTGTTTGTGATGTCACTTGTGGCTCAGTGCCTCATAGGCGAGTTCTAGTCACGTGGCTGCAGTTTGTGTTTGTGATGTCATTGTGGCTCAGTGCCTGATAGGGCAGTGCTGGTCCTGTGGGTGCAGTTTGTGGTTGTGATGTCCCTTGCTGCTCAGTGCTTGATAGGTCAGTGCTGGTGATGTGGGTGCAGTTTGTGTTTGTGATGTCACTTGTGGCTCAGTTCCTCATAGGCCAGTTCTAGTCCTGTGGCTGCAGTTTGTGTTTGTGGTGTCACTTGTGGCTCAGTGGCTGATAGGCCAGTGCTGGTGATGTGGCTGCAGTTTGTGTTTGTGATGTCATTTATGGCTCAGTGCCTGATAGGCCAGTGCTGGTGATGTGGCTGCAGTTTGTGTTTGTGATGTCATTTATGGCTCAGTGCCTGATAGGCCAGTGCTGGTGATGTGGCTGCAGTTTGTGTTTGTGATGTCACTTGTGGCTCAGTGCCTGATAAGCCAGTGCTGGTCCTTTGGGTGCAGTTTGTGGTTGTGATGTCACTTGTGGCTCAGTGCCTGATAGGCCAGTGCTTGTTGCATTGCTGTAGTTTGTGCTTGTGATGTCACTTGTTGCTCAGTGCCTCATAGGCCAGTGCTGGTCCTGTGGCTGCAGTTTGTGTTTGTGATGTCACTTGTGGCTCAGTGCCGGATAGGGCAGTGCTGGTCCTGTGGGTGGAGTTTGTGTTTGTGAGGTCACTTGTGTCTGAGTGCCTGACAGGCCAGTGCTGGTCCTGTGGGTGTAGTTTGTGGTTGTGATGTCACTTGTGGCTCAGTGCCTGATAGGCCAGTGCTGCTGATGTGGCTGCAGTTTGTGTTTGTGATGTCACTTGTGGCTCAGTGCCTGATAGGCCAGTGCTGGTGATGTGGCTGCAGTTTGTGTTTGTGATGTCACTTGTGGCTCAGTGCCTGATAGGCCAGTGGTGGTCCTGTGGGTGCAGTTTGTGTTTGTGATGTCACTTGTGTCTGAGTGCCTGATAGGCCAGTGCTGGTCCTGTGGCTGCAGTTTGTGTTTGTGATGTCACTTGTGGCTCAGTTCCTCATAGGCCAGTGCTGGTGATGTGGCTGCAGTTTGTGTTTGTGATGTCACTTGTGTCTGAGTGCCTGATAGGCCAGTGCTGGTGATGCGGGTGCCGTTTGTATTTGTGATGTCACTTGTGGCTCAGTGCCTGATAGGCCAGTGCTGGTGATGTGGCTGCAGTTTGTGTTTGTGATGTCACTTGTGTCTCAGTGCCTGATAGGCCAGTGGTGGTGATGTGGGTGCAGTTTGTGTTTGTGATGTCCCTTGCTGCTCAGTGCCTGATAGGCCAGTGCTGGTCATGATGGTGCAGTTTGTGGTTGTGATGTCACTTGTGTCTGAGTGCCTGATAGGCCAGTGCTAGTTGCATTGGTGCTCTTTGTGTTTGTGATGTCACTTGTGTCTGAGTGCCTGATAGGCCAGTGCTGGTCCTGTGGCTGCAGTTTGTGTTTGTGATGTCACTTGTGTCTGAGTGCCTGATAGGCCAGTGCTGGTCCTGTGGGTGGAGTTTGTGTGTGATGTCACTTGTGTCTGAGTGCCTGATAGGCCCGTGCTGGTCCTGTGGGTGGAGTTTGTGTGTGATGTCACTTGTGTCTGAGTGCCTGATAGGCCCGTGCTGGTCCTGTGGGTGCAGTTTGTGGTTGTGATGTCAGTTGTGGCTCAGTGCCTGATAGGCCAGTGCTGGTGATGTGCCTGCAGTTTGTGGTTTTGATGTCACTTGTGGCTCAGTGCCTGATAGTCCAGTGCTGGTCATGTGGCTGCAGTTTGTGGTTGTGATGTCACTTGTGGCTGAGTGCCTGATAGGGCAGTGCTGGTCCTGTGGGTGCAGTTTGTGTTTGTGATGTCACTTGTGGCTGAGTGCCGGATAGGCCAATGCTGGTCCTGTGGGTGGAGTTTGTGGTTTTGATGTCACTTGTGGCTCAGTGCCTGATAGGCCAGTGCTGGTGATGTGGCTGCAGTTTGTGTTTGTGATGTCAGTTGTGTCTGAGTGCCTGATAGGCCAGTGCTGCTGATGTGGCTGCAGTTTGTGTTTGTGATGTCACTTGTGGCTCAGTGCTTGATAGGCCAGTGCTGGTGATGTGCCTGCATTTTGTGTTTGTGATGTCACTTGTGGCTCAGTGCCTGATAGGCCAGTGCTGGTGATGTGGCTGCAGTTTGTGTTTGTGATGTCACTTGTGGCTCAGTGCCTCATAGGCCAGTTCTAGTTACGTGGCTGCAGTTTGTGTTTGTGATGTCACTTGTGGCTCAGTGCCTGATAGGCCAGTGCTGGTGATGTGGCTGCAGTTTGTGTTTGTGATGTCACTTGTGGCTGAGTGCCTGATAGGCCAGTGGTGGTCCTGTGGGTGGAGTTTGTGTGTGATGTCACTTGTGGCTCAGTGCCTGATAGGCCAGTGCTGGTCCTGTGGGTTCAGTTTGTGGTTGTGATGTCACTTGTGGCTCAGTGCTTGATAGGGCAGTGCTGGTCCTGTGGGTGGAGTTTGTGTTTGTGATGTCACTTGCTGCTCAGTGCCTGATAGGGCAGTGCTGGTGATGTGGGTGCAGTTTGTGTTTGTGATGTCACTTGTGTCTGAGTGCCTGATAGGGCAGTGCTGGTCCTGTGGGTGGAGTTTGTGGTTGTGAGGTTACTTGTGGCTCAGTGCCTGATAGGCCAGTGCTGGTCCTGTGGCTGCAGTTTGTGTTTGTGATGTCACTTGTGTCTGAGTGCCTGATAGGCCCGTGCTGGTCCTGTGGGTGCAGTTTGTGGTTGTGATGTCACTTGTAGCTCAGTGTCTAATTGCCCTTTTCTAGTCACGTGGCTGCAGTTTGTGTTTGTGATGTCACTTGTGGCTCAGTGGCTGATAGGCCAGTGATGGTGATGTGGGTGCCGTTTGTATTTGTGATGTCACTTGTGGCTCAGTGCCTGATAGGCCTGTGCTGGTGATGTGACTGCAGTTTGTGGTTGTGAGGTCACTTGTGTCTGAGTGCCTGTTAGGCCAGTGCTGGTCCTGTGCCTGTAGTTTGTGATTGTGATGTCACTTGTGTCTGAGTGCCTGATAGGCCAGTGGTGGTGATGTGGCTGCAGTTTGTGGTTTTGAGGTCACTTGTATCTGAGTGCCTCATAGGCCATTTCTAGTCACGTGGGTGCAGTTTGTGGTTTTGATGTCACTTGTGGCTCAGTGCCTGACAGGCCA
This sequence comes from Apteryx mantelli, assembly GCF_036417845.1. Classification (NCBI taxonomy): domain Eukaryota; kingdom Metazoa; phylum Chordata; class Aves; order Apterygiformes; family Apterygidae; genus Apteryx; species Apteryx mantelli. The sequence continues at coordinate 7,611,545 of NC_089997.1, forward strand.
GTGCTGGTGATGTGGCTGCAGTTTTTGGTTGTGAGGTCACTTGTGGCTCAGTGCCTCATAGGCCAGTTCTAGTCACGTGGCTGCAGTTTGTGGTTGTGATGTCACTTGTGTCTGAGTGCCTGATAGGCCAGTGCTGGTGATGTGGCTGCAGTTTTTGGTTGTGAGGTCACTTGTGTCTGAGTGCCTGATAGGCCAGTGCTGGTGATGTGGCTGCAGTTTGTGTTTGTGATGTCACTTGTGGCTCAGTGCCTCATAGGCCAGTTCTAGTCACGTGGCTGCAGTTTGTGGTTGTGATGTCAGTTGTGGCTCAGTGCCTGATAGGCCAGTGCTGGTGATGTGGCTGCAGTTTGTGGTTGTGATGTCAGTTGTGGCTCAGTGCCTGATAGGCCAGTGCTGGTGATGTGCCTGCAGTTTGTGGTTTTGATGTCACTTGTGTCTCAGTGCCTGATAGGCCAGTTCTACGCCCATGGGTGCTGTTTGTGTTTGTGAGGTCACTTGTGTCTGAGTGCCTGATAGTCCAGTGCTGGTCATGTGGCTGCAGTTTGTGGTTTTGATGTCACTTGTGGCTGAGTGCCTGATAGGTCAGTGCTGGTCCTGTGGGTGCAGTTTGTGTTTGTGATGTCACTTGTGTCTGAGTGCCTGATAGGCCAGTGCTGGTCCTGTGGGTGGAGTTTGTGTGTGTGATGTCACTTGTGGCTCAGTGCCTGATAGGCCTGTGCTGGTCCTGTGGCTGCAGTTTGTGTTTGTGATGTCAGTTGTGTCTGAGTGCCTGATAGGCCAGTGCTGGTCACGTGGCTGCAGTTTGTTTTTGTGATGTCACTTGTGGCTCAGTGGCGGATAGGCCAGTGCTGGTGATGTGGGTGGAGTTTGTGGTTGTGATGTCACTTGTGGCTGAGTCCCTGTTAGGCCAGTGCTGGTGATGTAAGTGCAGTTTGTGTTTGTGATGTCACTTATGGCTCAGTGCCTGATAGGCCAGTGGTGGTCCTGTGGGTGCATTTTGTGTTTTTGATGTCACTTGTGTCTGAGTGCCTGATAGGCCCGTGCTGGTCCTGTGAGTGGAGTTTGTGTTTGTGATGTCACTTGTGGCTCAGTGCCTGATAGGCCAATGTGGGTCATGTGGCTGCAGTTCGTGCTTTTGAGGTCACTTGTGGTTGTGAATTTGTGTTTGTGAAGTCACATATAATCTGTGCAAAGTGAATGTGACGGGATGCTCTGTTTCTAGTGCCAGCAGGAGAGATGCCCACGTCAGCAGAGTGCCCTGGACTCCAGGCATTGTTTTCTGGCTCTATGCCTCTCCCCATGGGCAGCAGCGAGAGCATTTCAGCCGCAAGTCTAAGATCTTTTGGTCGAGGAAGTCTAAATCAGCAGGAGCATTTATGCTAATATAGCTTCTGTCGGAAGCTGTAGGATACAGCAAGCTCTCTCTGGAAAGAAAGAAAAAAAAGGGGGTTCGGGGAAACAACCCTCCTGGCTAGTTACTGGCTGAAGTGGCTTTGTAAGGTTATTATGAAAGGTAAATGCATGTTGAAAGTGAATGAGAGCCTTCAGTGTGCCAGTGGCTCTTTTAGGCGTAGTCTGAACTCCCTTCTCCTAGGGGTGACCTTTGTAGTGTCCTGCCGTTTGCAGTAATGGTGGAAGATAAATTCCTTGTGCACCCTTAGGAGCCCTTTACTTAAATTAAGGTAGAGTTTAGAGAAGAATCTTAAATAATCCCTTTGTAACTCTTTGGTGTGTGTGTGTATGGTTTTTTTGTTTGTTTTCTTGTTTGTTTGTTTTATGCTGGCAGAGCTTCCAAACCAAGTAAGCAAATCACATCTTTTCTGGACAAGCCCCGTTCCACTGTTTTTATCAAGGTAGTTTCTTTTCTGGACCTTCTCTAGAAAATTGGAGGTATGTAACTTGTGAGGGTGTCCTGAACTGTGCCCTGCAGAGAGGTCAGGTTAAATTGGTTTGCTGACAAACAATTTTCTTCTGTATCCTGCAGTTTGTAAGAATGTCATGTGTACACATTTACTATTGCCCCAAAGAGGGTTTTTTTTTAATCCTGTTTGTTATTTAAAGAATAGTTCACAAGTACTTCTTTTTACATGTCTGATGTTATTATGCAGATATATGGGTTTTGTAATTATTTTTGAGTAGGTGCTGGAATTAGGGGCCTAATTCATTCCAGTGTGGAGCCTCGACATTAAACCCCTAGCAGCTGCCTTGCTTCCGTGCTCATGAACTTTCACATGATATTCACAAGGCCTGTTTGTCCGAGTTCGGGCTTCCTGCTCAGCAGTGAGTGTTAGGAAGCTGTCTGCACTGTCCCCCATAAACTGGCAGCCCCGTACATCTAATTGTCCTTGAAAGTTGACTTGTGCTTTTTCTCTTAACACTCTGCCTTCCTTAAGCACACTTGGATGCCAACAGCCGTATTGCAGCCAGTCGAACGCACACCATGGTGTTCCGATTGCCTGATTCGTGTTGTCCTCTGTTTCCCCTTGTGTTGTCAGCTCAGCTCCCTTTGAAGCTCAGCACCTTCAAGACCTTCCAGGCTCCTGTCCTAGGTGCCTTGGTGTGGGCAATGCCTGCTGTGGTTGGCTCCTTCCTCGGAGATATTCAAGCCATCTGGACACAGTCCTGGGCAACATGTGCTAAGTGCCCCTTCCTGAGCAGGAGGGTGGGACTAGATGATCTCCAGAGGTCCCTTCCAACCTCAACCATTCTGTGATTCTGTGAACTCTAGGATAAAAAGCAAAGATAAATTCATATACTTCAGGAATCTCTGTGGATGTCTTTTTTTTAAAAAAAAAAAAAAAAAAAAAACTTGTCCTGGGCCATGAATCAACATGTTAACAGAGAGACAAAGTAGGCCATGAACTAAATTTAAAAGTACAGGTTTTCTTCTTGTCTTAAAATATGCATCCATTTTCTCATCTCTCTTAGACTGACAGATATAGGCCTAAAACAGAATGTGCCTCTTGTGAAAATAGGTAAAACTAGATGGTTGGATTCCAGCAATGCTTCCTTGCTTTCTGCATCGTAGAACTGCATGCTCATCTTGTGTGTCCATGCAGAGCCTTGATAAAGTTACTGTGTAGGCACCAAGTGTGCATACGTCAGATTTTCTGCATGTTTGTGACTGACCCTTCTTGTTTCTTGTCATTAGGAAAACTTGGATACATACTCCCGAGGAGAACTGATGAGGAAATCGCTGACACTCGAGATGGCAGTGCAGGTTAGTTCTGGCTTTCAATTTTCTTTACTGTGTTCTGGCCAAAAGCCTCCTCTGAAACAGCTGAAATGAGTTGAACTACTGGATGTTTTTTTATCTATTCACATTTCTGTATAGCCTTAGTGCTTAGAAGCCATAGTCAGGGACTCCAGGGCCCTGCTAGTAAGCTCAGGGCAGAGAAGTCAGCAAACAAAACCAGTCCTTTTCCAAAATGCTTATAACCAAGCACAAGAGAAAAGGCAAGAGATGGCTGTCAAGAGGTGGGAATACAAGGAAATGCACAGTGCTACTCTGAATGATGAGCACTGCTCTCCCTGCAGCAGTAGCCTGACAGTTTTCATGAGTTTTGAGCAGCCCAGCAAGAATTTTCAGGAGGTAAGGAAGACTGCCAGGTGCATATGAAAACCTTCTCCCAAGCGTGAAGGTGGCAGGTGAGAAGAGAACATGCTTCTGCATTTTTGTATTGAGGGGTTAGTCAGTGAGAGGTGCTGTCAGGGCTGGCTCAGAATTCAGAGCTGTTCTCTGGGCACTCAGTGGGAAATAATGTAGGAAGGAGGGTAATTCATGAAAGGCCTTAGCAACTCTGTTTGCTGTGAGAGAAGACGCTTGAAGGGTTTCAGGAGCATGTGCTTTGTGATGAAGGGAATAAGTTCAGAAGATGATCTTTAGAGCAACTTTCTGAATGGATCTGAGTGGGGCAAGGCTGTACTTCAGGACAGAAGAGGACGTTGCAGTAGTTGAGCTGATCATGCCTTGAGGAAGAGGGGTAATTATGCAATACCTCGTGAAGGCAGTACCTCACCCATGTTCTGCAGCCTGTGCAAGACTTGAACAAGGGGAATAAAAACCTATGAAAACGTTCAAGCCAAAACTTGTATGCATCATAATTATCCTCCTGTATGCATCGTAACTAATTGAAGCTCTCTCAGGAGCTCCCTTCTTGACTTGTCCTGCTGTTTTGGTAACAGCTGTGAACATGAAGTTCAGGGGAAATCAGGGGCAATAGATTTACAAATATGGTTACTTTGCAAGGCTTTACAGTTACTTTGCAAGGCTCTGGCCTATCATATGCCAAAGTCAAGCTGCATATAAGTACCATGTGCCTTTTTTTTTTTTTAACTTCCCAACAAAGATGGAATTTTGCTCTCCCCAGGAAGAACATGTAATGCAGTTTGAAATCAGATGCACGACAAATACATATAATGGGCTGGAAATGTCATAGATCTCACACTACCTTCTGAGGTAGATTGCACTTGATTTTTGACTTAGTGTGACCTAATCTTGTTTTTGTTATTGCCTTTGAAATGCTTGCAGATGGAAACACGCAGTCTACAGCAGCAATTCCCCATCCTCCGCTGATGATGATGAGCAACATTTTGCCCAGGAATCTACTGCAGAGGAGGAGCAAGTGCCCGACTGTGAAGCATTCTCCTCCCTGCTCTTGTAGAGAGTCTAAACGGTGGCAATACTTAATGCGTTGGCATAATATGTAAGTTGATGGCACTGGTGGCTCTTAACTGGGCTCTCTACCATTGGACTTTTAGAATTGATTCTTTAAGAGCAATTGGATTTCTTTGGAGAGGTTAGGCGTAAACTCTAAATATTTTAATGTAAAATTCTACTGCCCCTGCGCTTTACAGAAGGCTATTCAGAAAGAAAACCCCCCTAACAGAAAATGTATAAATAGAGGCAAGGATGGGGTTTCTTTGCCTTCCTTTAACCTAGGACATGGGTTCTGTTGAATTTATCTTTAGGTAAACTGAGGCAGCAATACATTTGTGTGCTTGAAAAACTTCTGCCAACACTGAGCTTTTATAGTAGTAGTAAAAAGCCATTTCTTAAGAATTTTTAAAATGCAAACTATATGGAGATTCAAGGTAGAGGGAATCCCTTGCCATAGTTAAAGGCTTAGTGACTTGTGTGATCAAAGGAAAGTATGCTCCAAAAGTGTCCTGGTTTAAAAAGGTGCTTTGGGGTTTTGTCGTCTTTGAGTGTTTCATGTACATGTGACCTTGATGAGTGTATAAGCAGGAGAGGGTTATCTGTTAGAAGTCAATTGTAATCTTTTGCTTGAAAGACCAGGTGGTTCCCTTTGTGGGCACAATATCTGAAGATTTAAGAGTTAGCTATATATATTCTCTATCATCAGCAAAACTCAATTCACAGCATGATGAAATAGAACTTTAAATTCTTCTCTTTCAGTAAGGTTAAAAGTACTGCAATTAAGGAAACCAAAACCTTCAAATATTTTGCTGCTTTCTTCATTGACATTCTCTTCTAAACAAAAGTAGGTTAGCTTTGCTAGTTGGTATTTAAGTATTACCTGGAAATGCAGAATACCTTTTTCTTCCTCCCACCTTTACCCTTTCTCCTCAGCTATAGCTGACCAATTCTGGGAGACAAAATCCAATATCTTGCAACTTTTTAAGAAGGAATGAAAGCCTTTCCTATCAAGTCCAGTTTGTCTATCTGGAGATAGATCAGATCCATGGACTAGTAGACTGAGTTTAGTGAACTGTTAAAGATATGAAGTGGAAATGGGAGGAGGCAGATGGACTGTGAGGAAGCAGCAAAAGTTTGTGGAGAAGCTGCAAGGCTTTAGATAGCAGGACAGCGTGAGTCGTGATATTTGATGATGTCATTTGAAGGAAGTGCAAGAAAGGCTTCAGGTAGAGCCTCAAAGATGTCAATGATGTCTGAGGTACTGCTACTTGGGCTGAAGGGCTTTGAAATCTTTGAGGAGGCCTACGTTAATTGTTATATCCTAAATCCATTTTCTTCTCATCCTCTTTGGAAAGATAAGGTGGAACCTTTGCACCTTGGCTACTGGACATCAGAGAGCGACATGGCTTCCCCCAGCCTGAGGAAATGGAGGACTGTTTCCAGGGCCAGCACTGACCCCTGACCTGGGGGCTTAGCCCTGAACTACTGGAGTCTTCTGTGAGAAAAGGGACCTGCTTTGATGCCAGAAACTCTTGACGTGCTGGAATTTCAGTATTCAATTTTAGAAGGAATTTACCAACAGTATCCAAGTTAAGCACTTGCAAAGCCTTTGATGGTAAACACATCCAGTTAGGGTTTGTGTTTCCATGTTCAGGAAGACATCACCAGCTGGAGAGTAACCTGTTTCATCTTTTAAACGCCTTCCTTTAAGTCCTGCTCTCAGAAGCCTGGAAAGTGAAGGCTGTACTCCTCCTGAAGTCTGCTGATGGAAATGGAGGTAGTTGTCTTCCTAAAGTCGCTGAAACACAAGATGGGATTGAGCTTCGTAATTTTTCAAGCTTTGGCCTTTATGAAGCAAGAGCTGACACTGTAGTTAAGGCGTTGAAGTGCTCAACTGATTTCTCTGCTGAACAATGTAACAACTCTACTTTGCAGTGGCAGACTGTGGGAAGGTATGCTTTTAGTGAACACATCTTGGTTGCCTTTTACATTGCACGCATTGCATACACTGGGCGCAGGATATAAACAGCCATCTCAAAGTCACTGCAATGATTCCCCTAGGCAAACTTACAGATCTGTCAAGCCTGTGTGTGTGAGAACGTGGGGAAGGCTGGGTCTGAGTGAATCTTGACTCCGAAAACACTTCAGAAAAAAGTTTTCAGTATTGTTTTCCAGCTAAGCAAATGTTAATAGGTTCAGGTAGGGTGCCCTCGTGATAACAGTATCCAGTTGCTTGGGAAAGCACAGCATTCAGGTGCTTCATCTTCACTTAAGTGCCCTTGAAACTGGAAAAGGAAACTCAAAACAATACCTATCCATCCATCTGAATTTGCAAGCAACAAAACTTGTGCATATGCTGGACTGTTCTGTAGTAATGTAAATGGAGCTTCCCAGGAGACTCCAAAAGCCTCCCACCTTACGTGGACATGTGGAACATAAATGAGAGTTGGTGTGTCCTCTGGCCTGCCTGTGTGCTGTGAAAAGGAAGTTTGTATGAGAATATTGAGCCATGTAGAATAGGCTGCTATGTAACTAATAACTATGTATCTATGCAAACAAACACATGTAAACAAAAACATGTAAACAGGATGTAAAATGTAAACTGATGAAAACTGTATCAACCAGATGGATAGTACATCGAGACAAAGTGTCAGAACACACCTACCAAGACAAACCGATGACTTAGGGTGTAATTTCTGCTCCGCTTCCATTACAGCCGTAGCTACACAGACAGAAATAGACCTTAACCTCTGCCTGACTTCAGAGCTACTGAGATGTAAGTCACTCCTAAGGAGCCTCACAGCTTGGTTTGTGTGGGGCGTGCTTGAGAAAAGAAGCCGAGCCCTTCAGCAAGGTGGATGAGCCTGGGTGCACTGCTGCACCCCCGGGACTGCTGAGTTTGCAGCTCAGGATGGGCTTGTGCCCAAGTCAGTCTGGAGCACAAGGCAGGAAAGGTGAGGGCAGGCACTGTCCTGTTCGCCTGGTCATGAATCATAATTTCAAAGGTCATTTTGTAAGAGGTGAGCAGCCTTCAAGCTGTCTGAAGAGCTCCCCAGCTCACAGGCTGCTGCCTCATTTCCAGAGGCTCCTTCAGACCAGGTTTCTTGCTCAGGAACGTCACAAGCCATTGCCTGTACGTGGTGCCTCAAGCACATTAGCACATGCTGTTGGTACATGGGGGCACTGACTAGACATTATTGGTAGATGACCAGAGAGGCAACCTTCAGATAACCCAAATGGAGATCTTCCTCTTGTGTGACAGATGAGCCCTCAACCATGTAACATGTCTGCTCATACTGTCACAGCTCTCAAATGTTTCTAGTAAAGGTCCAGCTGCTGTAATACAGTGAATCTTCTGTAAATTCTCTCCCTGCCACCCTGGAGCATGGTTTCTGAAATACTCATGGATAGCTGGTGCCGCTTGCTGGACCAATACGCTCACTGCCAGCCTTTCATTAACATTTTCCACAGACATCCCTCCATAGCATAAGAGCATAATTTGCCGCAAGCAAACTAGTCCAAAAATCGAGTGTTCCTCAGACTTTTGCTAACACTAGTACCTTTTCTGAGATAACCCCCATTTGCCCGGCAGTTCTTAGAGCTAAAACCAGATTTTGGCATGCCATTTCACATGCTGCCCAATCATTTGTATTATTATAATCCTAATTCAGATCTGCTCGTGGTCAAGGCTGTTGGTTATCATCTCAGTCTGCCAATTCCCTGTCCTTCTTTCAATATCCATTCTCTATCCCCTGGCTGAAATATCTGTTGAAACAATACTTGAACATCCCCCTAACAAATGGGATGTCCCTCTACTCTTGTACAAAACAGTGGGGCTGCCTTTTCCGGGTCCTCCCACACCCGGGCCATTTGCTGTGCCCATTGAAGTAGATCTCCAGGAGCCCACGGCCAATAAACGTAGGCATGCAAGACCAGTGCCAGTGCTCACCACATGGGAACCTCGCTGTGTTCTATCTGGGGTGCCAAACAAATAAGATAATCTGTTCCGTTTTGTTTGCTCTCGGGTACTGGTGATGACAAAAAGGAGTTTTATTTCTAAGTTTTTAAGTATTATTGCTGGCAATAAGTTCCTTCTTATGCTCTCAGCCATGTACTGAGAATCTGCATCAAAACCATGTGCTTCCTGCTGCCCTATAAGGTACAGGGGCATAATGACCTCACAACGACAAAGAGGAGCTATGTGCCTAACGTGGCAGTATGTGGTGCTGAGGTGGAAGTAACCTGACAAGTAAAAACAGCACCCACATGACCAGCACTTGCCTATCAGGCACTGAGCCACAAGTGACCTCACAACCACAAACAGCAGCCATGTGCCTAGCACTGGCCTATCAGGCACTGAGCCACAAGTGACCTCACAACCACAAACTGCACCCACAGGACCAGCACTGGCCTATCAGGCACTGAGCCTGACGGGTGAGTGAAGAGTTAACAGGACTGAAGTTTGGCAATTGATATGCACAAGAACTGATGTGCGCAAAGCTGTTGAACAGAGGAGTTAACAGGACTAAAGTCATCTACCAACCGATATGCGCAAGGATTGAAATGCGCAAGGGTGCGGGATGGAAGAATTAACAAGACTGAAGAAGTCTGCCACCTGGAATCTGCATGAACCCCCAGGGAGGGAAGAAACAATACGGAGGTATTGTGGTCTCGCCTTGGTAGCAGGGTCCTTCCAAACAGACAAACAAACAGTCCTGTGACTGTGAAACTCACAAAAATCAGCAAAAGCAGTGTCTGCCCAGAGCCCCAGCCGTATAAAAAGAGACTTGGAAGCTAAGAGAATTTGAGCAGGGACGGGAACGTGACCTGATCGTCTTCTCCGGCTGGACTGTGAGTATTCCCCCCCCCCCCCCTTCTCCTGGGACGCTGGGTTAAGGTAACTCCTCGAGGTTAAGGGTCCTCTCACTAAGAGAGTGAACAGGAAAGCTTTCAAGTAGGGATAAGCAGTGCTTCCAATTAATAGCGCAGTAATCAACAGTTTTGGGTTATCCTTTCTAAATTAGTAATCGCATTATTTTAATGGATGTTACTAATCCAAGAATTTGCGTGAGGAAATAAACATAATTTTTTATTATGTTACTGTCTCAGTTGTTACTATCGAACTTTCATAGTGTGACAGTCTTATCAATTATTACAATCTAATTATACCTTAAGTCAAGATTTATTGCCTACCCACATCGGAATGAATCTTACATTGGTGAAGAAACTACTACAACATGATGACCTGTGTCAACTGTTAAAACGCATCCAAAACAATGGACAAAAAACTCTAATCACTGTTCATCATGATGCAGAAGAGATACACCACATCTTGGAAAGAGTGAAGAAGGATGGAGAATATCATTGGTGAGAGACTCTTCTGGGATGGTCACCAACCACAACAGGGTTCTATAATCACGTGTTGCACCCAGTAGTAGTTGTGTTAAGTTTAACCGTGCTATGCCTATTGCTTACAATCATATTGCACATAAGATTATGGAGAGTGATAGTACGCCTCGAAAGGCTTGGAGAACTCTGCTTAACATATCAGCAGGGATGCTTAATAAAAACAAAGGGAAGACTGTTAGAGAATATTGGACTGAAGCTGTCTAGAGTTGATTGCTTAGCATAACTTGCTTAGCATTAGTAGCTAAATTTGCTGAAGCCTTAGGCTGCAAGCTGTGAACTCTCTCCTAGATATTACCTAGTTATGTGAAAGAGGGCCCCAGCGCTGGTTCAAGCTGGAAAGATAAAGAAGTTACAACCAAGAGCAGAAGCTGCAACCTTGAAAATAGGATAAGAAGCAGCCTGCTAGAGACAATGAAGGAGCGCAATGAAGAAGGGGAAGACCCCAGATCTAAATATTACTATTGGTCCAAACTATTGCATAAGGGGTGGGGAACTTAGATTGTAAGGGTATAATAGCCCAGGAATTTCTTTGTTTAGCGTCCCTCTCTGGAGGCACCCAGCTCGAGCTGTAATTATTGCACGCGTGTAATTAAAATTTATTTTGTTCTGATCTGACTTCAGACTTCTGTGGGAACCTAGGGTCGGACTCTGTTATGGTGGCCGGTGAGCTTAATTTTCAATAACAGGTATACTGATCCAAAGTTAATGTAGGTCTGTACTACTTTTAGAATGACAGTGTATGAAGCAAAAAACCATGCTTTTTTGTTTGATGGTAACTTCTTTATACAACTAAAATTGGAAAGCATAAAACCAAGGACTCAGAAGCACCATCTTCTGCAGTTGAAATATAGGCTATCTGAGAAAGAAAACCCATGGAAGCTAATATCAAAGGTAATTCACAGGTGCTGGGAAATACAAAGAAAAGTGAAATAAATTTAAATGTTTACAGAATACTTTGTCTTTTTTTTTTTTTAATATATATATTCTCCATGATTTCCCTCTCTTATTTGATTTGGGCTTTCCTGTCCCATGTTTAACCAAAGACATAAGATAGCCCAGATCTCTTGTGAAATACATATAAATATGCAGCTTAGAATATTTGGATTATAAGAGGTCATCTTTCAGAAAGGGTTCACTGGAGGAGTTTCTTGAAGATAACACTTCTGAGACCTTTAAATCTCAAGTTTTCTTAGAGTAAAGGCATAGTAGTTGCCTCTATCTCCTGTTAATAAAGTCTTATTGGGGGGGTACTACCAATAAATGTAATTGGTGCAGACTCTCTTTTCTTCTAATATGGCAGTATCTTAGAAACTCTTTGCTCTTAATTAACCATCCAAGTAACCCCCCCCAATCCACTGAAATAAGGGGGAAGGAGGGAGGGCGGGGTCCTGAGCTCTCCCTGCCAAAGGGCTCACTGCCTTGCAGATCTCTGCTGCAACCTGCACACCATGCACTGCCCCAGGCCCTGAAACAAGACATCCAGGGCTGACTTCCAGGAGGAGGCGGCAGAGAGCAGTTTTGACATGGTGGGACTTTTTTCTCTGGCATAGTGAACAAGGAAATGGTCTTGCCGTGACGGAGCACTCAGAGGTACTCTTTTGAGCAGCAGTGCTACAGTCATTACCTTTCAAAATGGGCAAATAAGGAAAACTTCCAAAGACAAAGTATTTCTTCAGAAAAGAACTGGCCTCTTACAACAAGTTTTCCCAGATGCACATACAACAGTGAGTGATGTTTCAAGGGCTCAGAGCTTATTTTTTGTGCTGAAAGCTAAGAAAATCACAGCATTGCTTTTGGACCCTGAAAATTGTTGCCCGATGCTCAAGCACATTCCTGCAAGTCGGCAGGAAATACTTGAAAGGTCATAGTTAAGAATCAGCTTGCAAAGTTGAGGTGGCTTTATGCAAATAACTCTGCAACCCCCCTAAGTGTTATGTTCCTCACCTTTCCACATGCTCCTCTCTTCTCTAAGGGAGTCATTTCTAACCTGACAGTTCAGGTGTCTATCTCAGCTGAGCACATTTTGTAAGGTGTCACTAGGTTGCTGGAGGCCTGCAGGTTCTGCAATTCTTGCCAGGATCTCCTGCCAGGATGCCAATTAAACCCCTGCTTTCAGCTGAGCACATACAACTAACCTTACCATCATCATCCAAGCCATGTGCCTGCTGCTGGTCTATCAACTGCTAAGGCAGGAGTGACTTCACATGCCCATGCCCCAGCCATAAGCCTGCTGCTAGCCTATCAGAGGCTCAGTCAGAAGTGACCTCCCAAGCAAGAACACAAACCTTATCCATCGGAGAAGCTGAAAGGCCATCAGCAGGTGTGTGGGCTTGGTAGATGATTGTAAGGTCACCTCTATCTGAGCAGCTGATGTGCCAGCACTTGACTAATGCCTGGGGCAATTGTTTGTGAGGTCACTTCTGCCTGAGGACCTGATAGGCCACCAAGCGGCACAGGGCTAGGATGTTGATTGTGAGGTCATTCAGAACTGAGTAACTGATGGGTCAGAAACAGTTACATGGCTTGGATGGTGACTGTGAGGTCACCTCTGTCTTAGCCTCTGATAGGTCAGCAGCAGGCCCATGGCTCAGGTGATGATTGTGAGGTCATTGCTGCATGAATACCTGACTGCATGGAAGCCAAGACCATGCTGAGGTGATTTCCATAAGGGCAGGTGAAAGACCAGCAGCAGTTCCATTGGCTTGGTGGGTGATTATGAGGTCAGTTGTGTCTGATCAGCTGATAGGCCACCAGGAAGCTGATGGCTGGGGACATTTTTATGAGATTAGTTGTTTCTCAGGAGCTCATAGGAGAGTAGGAGGCCCATGACCATAAGGGTGAAAGTGAGGTCCCTTCTGTCTCTGCAGGTGATGGACCAGGAGCAGGCACATGGGTGGGAAAGTGGCTGTGAGGTCACTTCTATGGGTGAAGCTGATAGGTCAGCACTTGACTCCTGTCTGCAGTAAGGGGTTGTAAAGTCCTATCTGCCTGAGAACCTGGCAGGCCACCAACAGGCACAGGGCTCGGATGTGGGTTTTGTGGTCACTCCTGTCTCTGGGGAGTGCCACTCGCTCTGTACAGAGTGAGGAGTGGCATGGAGAGCCCTGGGCCGTGAGTGGTTTTGGGCCACTGGACTCTATGTGAGACACAGAAATATATTTTTTAGTGGTGCAGGCCTGATAATATCGGAGATATTTAGAAAATGTCAATAAAAAATGAAAGAAGAGAGAAATTAAGAAAATGATCTAAAGGGAAGAAATGTTTTGTTACACTTTCCAGCTTTTAAATATTTGTGTTCTTATTGTCTTTCTTTGCTTTGTTGTCTTTTTTCTTAATATCCTGGTCTTTTTTTTTTTTTTTTTGAAAAGGAAAGTGATTTCCAGAACTGGGGTCTAATGCAATGACAGAGTCACCGACAGCTGGTGCCATTGTAGGTGTCCTGGTCCCCTCTGCCCAGCCTCCATCTGCAGCTCCAAGGGGTTCTAGTCTCCCGCAGGTACCCTGTGAGAGCTGCCAGGCCCAGGCAGGTACCTCAGATACACCAGGACCTCTCCAAGTGCCACTGGATGCTTGTGGTTAGAACAGAGCTCTGCCTGAAAAGGTGAAGAAGAGTTTTCAACATTTAAAAAATATGAACATACTTTCACCAGCTAAAAGGACTGACTACTTTTAAAGTCCACTTTTCCCATGATAAAATCATGGAAATGTTCAGGCAGGGTGTGAATCTCAGAAGAAATATTGATCTGCTCCTGAACCAGTGTTACTACTGCTCTGTCTATTATGCTGTGGATGTAATCTCAGTACTCTCTCACATATTTTCACATGTCCTGATTAAATTGATCATTTCTAAAGGCATCTTTGCATCAGAAGAACTGGACATATCTTACTCTTTATCCATCAGATGCCTCTCAACTCTCCAGTTGCTGCTCTGAGCTTCAGGGAGTCTGAAGCTTGCCTCGTCTTTCAGGAGTCTCATTGTCTCTTTAGCCAACTCCTTTAGTTCTGTTTCTATCTATCTGTCCAAAAACACTTCAGCGATGGTTATTCCTTGTGGAAAGTGGCCCTCACTGGAGATAGCTTGGACTTAACATACAGTTGAGGAGTGTATTTGACTTTTTATTAAACTGTATCATATTTTATTTTTGCTTGTTTGCAATTAAGAAAAATCCTCCTGTGTCTGCAGGTAGTTGTCCAAGGAAAGCAGGTGGGAATTGGTGTGTAGGAGCTGTAACATTCAGCTACAGACTTGAGTGGAAAAAGGTTAAGTTTTAACAGGAATGATGTAAGTCCCCAGTGGCTGATGAGAGAAATGGCAGGGTTGGGGAGGTGAGGAGGAAAGTTGTCCATAAAGGTCTCATATCGAAAATACTGCTTTTCCTGCATGTTCAGACTTCATTATGGTAGAGACCCTCTGGGTCAGTATGAATTGGAGAGTGTGGATATCACTTATTCTGTAAGCTGAAAAATAAGGCAAGCTTAAAAAGCAGAAATTCTTTCTTTTTCAGGTGCTCATTGAAATCTTGCTCTTTTCAATACACTCCTGAATCCTCTCCAATTAACCACACAAGAACTGAAGAACTGAAGAAAATTATGAAGAGTGACATGCCTTGTTAGGGCTTTCTGCATTTTAATGACCTCTCGAGTGTATTTGTTGCTGAGTCCATGAACCTCAGGTACTGAGAGGAAATTGAACAAGCCTCTCAAGAAGTTAAAGTCAGAAGCAAATGCCAAAGTTTCTTGGAGTTGTAATGGGTCCCACTGAGGGTCGTTACCAAAGAAGGCTCCCCAGGGGCTGATGAGAGCAGAAAGTTGGAGGCCCTGACTGCAGGTAGGCAAAGGGAACATGCAGGTGGCTCTGATGCCAAGTAAACCTGGATGAGTTTTGTCAAGCAGAATGGCCAGGCACTGACACCCAGCCCCTGGGTAGGGTGATCCTTTCCCTCACGCTTTGCTCAGGGCTCTTCCTGGGGGCAGTGTGTGGGTGGGGGTGTGCAATGCCGAGTGCAGGTCAATGATACAGCACGACCTGAGTCCCCAGAGATGAGAAGGCAGCGAGGTCACAGTGCTTTAAGGAAGGATCTTCTTGAGGGCCTCAGTGGCAGGGATAACAGTCATAGTGAAGAGGACAAAGAACTCTTTTTTGTTGGCATCTTTCAGCCTTCGCAATGCCCATGGCTGTCTCCACCACAGGCTGTCCTACACTGTCCCACACCTGTGTCTGTTTCCCTGCAGACTGCAGACACCCAACCTGCTTCCCCACCTTGCTCTCACTCATGGATCTCCCTACCCCCACTCATGTCTCTCTGTCCTCACTTGGTTTTCCTTGAAACACAAAGCCAGGGGCTGATCACAGACTCCCTCTGGGTGACCTGTGGCACCACAGCACTACCCTTCAAGTGACATTCCCTTTTCCTGAAGTCACATCTGAACCCCACAAGCTGCTGTTTGTGGCTGTTTTCCCTTCTCACGCTGTTTCCCACTACCAAGAATCACAGAATCACAGAATCGCTGAGGTTGGAAGGGACCTCTGGAGATCATCTAGTCCAACACCCCTGCTCAAGCAGGGCCACCTAGAGCACATTGCACAGGATTGCATCCAGGCGGGTTTTGAATATCTCCAGAGAAGGAGACTCCACCACCTCTCTGGGCAACCTGTTCCAGTGCTCTGTCACCCTCACAGTGAAATAGTTTGTCCTCCTGTTCAGATGGAATTCTCTGTGTTTCAGTTTGTGCCTGTTGCCTTGTGTCCTGTCACTGGGCACCACTGAAAAGAGTCTGGTCCCATCCTCTCGACACCCTCCCTTCAGATACTTGTACACGTTGATAAGATCTCCTCTCAGCCTTCTCTTCTCCAAGCTAAACAGGCCCAGCTCTCTCAGGCTTTCCTCATAAGAGAGATGCTCCAGTCCCCTAATCATCTTTGTAGCCCTTCGCTGGACTTGCTCCAGTAGTGCCACATCCCTCTTGTACTGGGGAGCCCAGAACTGGACACAGTACTCCAGATGTGGCCTCAGCAGGGCTGAGTAGATGGGGAGAATCACCTCCCTCGACCTGCTGGCAACACTCTTCCTGATGCACCCCAGGATACCGTTGGCCTTCTTGGCCACAAGGGCACATTGCTGCCTCATGCTTAACTTGGTGTCCACCAGCACTCCCAGGTCCTTCTCCGCAGAGCTGCTTTCCAGCAGGTCCACCCCCAACCTGTACTGGTGCATGGGGTTATTCCTCCCCAGGTGCAGGACCCTGCACTTGCCTTTGTTGAACTTCATGAGGTTCCTCTCCGCCCACCTCTCCAGCCTGTCCAGGTCTCTCTGAATGGCAGCACAGCCCTCTGGCGTATCAGCCACTCCTCCCAGTTTTGTATCGTCAGCAAACTTGCTGAGGGTGCACTCTGTGCCTTCATCCAGGTCATTGATGAAGAAGTTGAACAAGACTGGACCCAGTACTGACCCCTGGGGGACACCGCTAGCTACAGGCCTCCAACTAGACTCTGTGCTGCTGATCACAACTCTCTGAGCTCTGCCATTCAGCCAGTTCTCAATCCACCTCACTGTCCACTCATCTAAACCACACTTCCTGAGCTTCCCTATGAGGATGTTCTGGGAGACAGTGTCAAAAGCCTTGCTGAAGTCAAGGTAGACAACATCCGCTGCTCTTCCCTCATCCACCCAGCCAGTCATTCCATCATGGAAGGCTATCAGATTGGTTAGGCATGATTTCCCCTTGGTGAAGCCATGCTGACTACCCCTGATCACTTTCTTGTCCTCCACACGCTTAGAGATGGCCTCCAGGATGAGCTGCTCCATCCCCTTTCCAGGGATGGAGGTGAGGCTGACTGGCCTGTAGTTCCCTGGGTCCTCCTTCTTGTCCTTTTTGAAGACTGGACTCACAAACATAACACTTCTGAGATCTGTCTAACCCCAAGTTCTTTTAGATTAGAGGTGTAGTAGCTTCCTCTCCTGTATTAAGGAAATTTCCAGTATACTCTGGTTTTGCAGAGGAAGAACATGCAAGGTCATGTGCTCTGCAAGCAAAACATCTTATCTGACCTTGCCTTAGCCCTGTTTTTCATACAAAGTTGAAGAACTGCAAAGAAACCAGTTCAATCCAGCCAGCGCTACAAAAGTTGTTCAGAGGTAACACCAGAAGAGGTGCAGATCAGCTAATGGATAATTATAGGATAGACCATTTAAGGCTGGCACGGAACTACCTCATACTGTAGCATGGCAAGGGGATTGGTAGAACTAAGAATCGTGGATAGATCTGGTTGGTTATGTAAACTGAAGTACTGAATATGTAACAACTTACTATTGCTTAAAGTTGTAACAGAAAGCTGCTTGGGGTCCATTCCTGTGCTCCCAGCCAAGAGGCACCTTATTGCTAGCAATAAAACTTAGAAAATCTGACTCCTGCTGTTCATTACCGATGCCCACAAATGAAAAAAGAGAAGAGATACTTTTATTACCTGTGAGCAAAAGTTAATTGGGGGATATTACCAGTATATTACCAGTATACCAGTAGGCACTCTTTTCTTCTAATGTGGCAGTATCCTAGGAACTCTTTGCTTGTAATGCAGTAGTATCCCCCAGTTAGCCCATAATTAATCATCCAAATAATGCCCCCAGTCCAGTGAAATATGGTAGGCTGGGTTCCTGAGCTCTCCCTGCCAAAGGGCTCACTGCCTTGGGAATCTCTGCTGCAACCTTCACGCTGTGCACTGCCCTGGGCCCTGAAACAAGACATCCAGGGCTGACTTCCAGGAGGAGGCCTCAGAGAGCAGTTTTGACATGGTAGGACTTCTTCTCTGGCATAGTTAACAAGGAAATGGTCTTCCTATGATGGAGAGCTCAGAGGTACTCCTTTGAGTGGTAGTGCCACAGGCATTACCTTTCAAAAATGGGTAAATAAGGAAAATGTCCAAAGACAAAGTATTTCTTCAGAAAAGAACTGGCCTCTTACAACAAGTTTTCCCAGATGCACATACAACAGTGAGTGATGTTTCAAGGGCTCAGAGCTTATTTTTTGTGCTGAAAATGTTGCAAAGCACAACATTGTTTTTGAACCCTGAGAATCATCGCCTGATGCTCAAGCACTTTCCTGCAAGTCGGCAGGAAATGCTTGAAGGGTCATAGTTGAGAATCAGCTTGCAAAGTTGCAGTGGTTTTATGCAAATAACTCTGCAACCCCCCTAAGTGTTATGGTCCTCACCTTTCCACATGCTCCTCTCTTCCCCAAGGGAGTCATTTCTAGCCTGACAGTTCAGGTGTCCATCTCAGCTGAGCACATTTTGCAATGTGTCACTAGGTTGTTGGAGGCCTGCAGTTTCTGAAATTCTTGCCAGGATCTCCAGCCAGGATGCTAACTCAACCCCCACGTTCAGCTGAGCACATACAACTGACCTCACCATCATCATCATCCAAGCCATGTGCCTGCTGCTGGTCTATGAGCTGCTAAGGCGGGAGTGACCTCACATGCATATGCCCCAGCCATGGTCTTCCTGATAGCCTATCAGAGGCTGAGTCAGAAGTGACCTCCCAAGCAAGAGCACAAGCCTTGTCCATCAGAGAAGAGGAAAGGCCATCAGCAGGTGTGTGGGCTTGGTAGATGATTGTAAGGTCACCTCTATCTGAGCAGCTGATAGGCCAGCACTTGGCTAATGCCACCAAGAGGCACAGGGCTAGGATGTTGACTGTGAGGTCATTCAGAACTGAGTAGCTGATAGGCCAGAAACAGTTACATGGCTTGGATGGTGACTGTGAGATCACTTCCATCTCAGCCTCAGACAGGCCAGCAGCAGGCCCATGGCTCAGGTGATGACTGTGGAGTCATTTCTGCCTGAGTACCTGACTGGATGGAAGCCAAGACCATGCTGAGGTCATTTCCCTAAGGGAAGGCCCATTGTCTTGGTAGGTAATTATGAAGTCAGTTGTATCTGGTCAGCTGACAGGCCACCAGGAGGCTGATGGAAGGGGAAATTCTTATGAGATTAATTGTGTCTCAGAAGCTCATAGGATGGTAGGAGGCACACAGCCTTGAAGGGGCCTGGGAGGTTATGTCTGTCTCTGCAGGCGATGGACCAGGAGCAGGTACATGGGAAGGAAAGTGGCTGTGAGGTCACTTCTATGGGTGAAGCTGATAGGCCAGCACTTGGCTCCTGTCTCTGGTAAGAGGTTGTGAGGTCCTGTCTGCCTGAGTACCTGATAGGCCAGCTACAGGCACACGGCTAGAATGTTGGTTTTGTGGTCACTTCTGTCTCTGCAGGTGATAGGCCGTGCCTGTGAAGGTGACAGTGATGTCACTTCTGTCTCTGAAGATGATGGTCCAGCAGCAGGCACGTGGGTGTGGAAGTGCCTGTGAGGTCACCTCTGTCTGTGCAGCTTATAGGCCAGCAGCAAGTATACAGCTTGACTGTTCATTGTGCAGTCACTTATAAAGGAGTAGCTGATAGTCCAGTGCCAAGTACATGGCAGTGAAGGTGACTGTGAGGTCACTGCAGTATCAGCTGTTGATAGGCCAGCAGGAGGCACATGGCTTGGATGTTGATTCTGAATTCACCTCTGTTGTAGTACCTGACTGGAGAGCAGCAGGCAAATAGCTTGGTAATGTCCAGCAGAGAAGCAGAAGGGCCAGCAGCAGGCACCTGGGCTTGATGGGAGATTGTGAGGTAACTTCTTTCTGAGCAGCTGAGAGGTCAGCCTTTGGCTCTTGCCTAAGGTAACTGTTTGTGAGGTCACCTGTGCAGCAGGCTCACAGCATGAGAATGTGCTTCTGAGGTCCCTTGTGCCTGAGGATCTGATTAGACAGCAAGCACAGAGCCTGCTGACACAGAGCCTGCAGGCACAGAGCCCTCAGCCTGCTGACAACACTCTTCCCAATGCAGCCCAGGAAAACATTGGCTTTCTTTGCCACAAGGACATCTTGCTGGCTCATGCTGCTTCATGTTGTCTTCCAGGACTCCCAGGTCCTTCCCTGCAAAGCTGCTTTCCAGACGGTCAGTACCCATTGTGTTCTGGTGCATGGGGTTATTCTTTCTCAGGGACAAGACATTGCATTTCCCTTTGTGGAACTTCATGAGGTTCCTCCCTGCCCATTTCTCCAGCCTGCCATGGTCCCTCTGAATGGCAGTGCAAACATCTGTTGTATCCTGGCCATATTTTAGAAGATTGTGTCTCAGAAGCTTGTAGGGTCTTAGGAAGCACATGACCATGCAGGTGACTGTGGAGTCACTTCTGTCTCTGCAGGTGATGGGCTAGGAGCAAGCACATGAGTTGGAAACTGTCTGTGAGGTCACTTCTACCTGAGTGCCTGATAGGCCAGCAGCAGGCACATGGGTTAGATTTTGAGGTCACTTTGTGAGGTCACTTCTGCATTAGTACCTGACTGGATAGCACTAGGCACATAGCTGGGTCATGTCCATCCGAGAAGCTGACATGCCAGCAGCAGGCACATAGGCTTGGAAGATGATGATGAGAGTACTGGTTTCTGAGGGGTTGATAGGCTCCAAAGCTCAAAGGCCAATTTGAGGCACATGGCCATGAAGGTGACGGTGAGCTCACTTTTGTCTCTGCAAGTGATGGGCAAGGAGCAGGCGCATGGGTGGGAAACAGTCTGTGAGGTGACTTGTGTCTCAGCACCTGCGGTGTGATTTTTCTACCTGTGTGGTTTGCACCTCTAAGTAGATGGTGCCATCCTCTCCCGTCTTTCTTTTCTGAAGCTCAGACATGTATGCTTTGGCATCAGGGGAGCTGAATCCCACCCATGACTCTTAAACCCATGCCCTGTGTTCATCCAGAGGACTGCAGGGAGGGTTTTCTCCTGTTGGCTTTCTCCCATGCCACATGGACTCTTTAGCTGGAATTTGTCTCCCCTTTTTTGGACAACCACCATTGGGAGGTCCATCCACTCTTGCTCGTACAGGCTTCTCTTGCAGCTGACAGAGGGTCTCAATCCTTATCCAGGATAATTCATCCTTGCAGCACTATGAACTCACCTGGCTCCTTCATCCTCTCAGCCTCTGGGGGCCTGATCATCCCAGGCACAGCCTGGCTAATAGCTTACTCATGGACTCTTCTTTAGATGTAAACCCCTTCTGAGATTATATCCCAAGGCTCTGAAGCTAATTTGGACAAAGGTCCGCTCTTGACAGTGGGGTGTGGAGAAAAACAAGTGAGGTTCAATTCCTTCTAGAGTCATCCAGGGCTGTTCCAGCAGGCCTTGCACAGTTCAGCTCATCCACCCATCATAAAACTGTACATTAGAGCCTGCAGCATGACTCCTTCTTGGTATCACACTATTAAAAAAAAACCCCTATGGCTGATAATAATACAGCATGCAATACTTTGGGAACGCTGAGCTGCAAAAGCAAACTTCCAGATAACGCCTGTGCTGTCCCTGGGCTACAGGGGCAGCACACTGTGCTCGGAGGAGACCTAGATGAGGAGCTGTGTGCTGCTTGGTGGCAGGTCTGCTCCTGAGGGGCAAGACCTGAGCAAGGTGGCCATGAGCTCTGCCTGCCTGCTTGCCTGCCTGCCGGCCATGGGCTGGTGGGGTGGCTGCCACAGAGGTCCTCTCGCAATCAGCACCCAGACAGGTCCCTTTCACCTGCATCATCCCCTCCCCACCCCAGGACTGTCATTTCTGCTGGACAGGCTCTCTGATGCACTAGATGACATCACAATGCCTGCTGGCCAGCACATCTCCTGAGGGCCAATGAGCTTCTGCAGTGGAAGTGACCTCACAATCTACACTGCAGCCACCTCCCTTTTGCCTGTCCCTCCCCGTCCTCCATTCAGAGTGTTGGTAGGAAATGTATTGAAATGAATAACTGTAAGTATATATATATATATATACACATATATATATACTTACATATATATACCTGCATGTATATACTTCTATGTGTGTATATATGTGTGTGTGTATATATATATAAAATAAATGTATATAATAAAAAGAAATAAAAAATCATTCCAATTGATAAAAAAATTTTGAAGTTGTGGAAACGAGGAATTTTTTCAGCTCTTGCATAGAGTTATTTTTCGAATAGGTTTCACCTTATGACTAAAAGTTTGCATTCCAGCCTTTATTCATTTGCCAACATAGAAAGGCTATTGCTGTCCAAGATGCTCAGGGGTCGCTGTGTTCCCATGTAGTGCATGGGAAATATGACCCAGGACCTACGGGAACCTTTCTGGAGCATTAGCAGGTCACCAGGAGAAGTACCTCAAGACCTCTCAGGGAGACACCTTCACTGAAGCTGGTCACCCTGCTGTTCTCTGTCAGTCTAGAGAGCTCGGCACCTCGGAGTGTGACTCGCTGTGTGCAAAGAGTGAGGCGTGACATGGACAGCATTGGGCAGGAGGTAGTTTTGGGGCAGTGGGCTTTGTGTGAGACACAAAAATATATTTTTTAATGGTTCTGGCCTGATTATAACAGAAATGTCTAGAAAAAGTCAATAAAAATGATACAAGAAAGAAATTAAGAAAATGATCCAAAGCGACAAAAATCTTTGGTTACAGTTTTCAGCTTTTAAACTTCCTTGTGTTCTTGTCATCCTTCCTTGCTTTGTTTTCTTTAATTTGGCAGTTGTTTAGAGGGTATTTGTGGTTTTTGTTTTTTTTTTCCCCAAAAGGAAAGTGATTTTCAGAACTGGGGTGGGATGCAGTCATAGGGTCATGGACATCTGGTGCCCCTGTAAGTGCCCTGTTCCCTTCTGCCCAGCCTCCATCTGCAGCTCCAAGGGGCTCCGGTCTCCCACAGGTCCCCTGTGAGAGCTGCCAGGCCCAGGCAGGTACCTCCAATACACCAGGACCTCTCCAAATGTCCCTAGATGCTTATGGTTAGACACGTGAGCTCTGCCGGAAAAGGTGAAGAACTGTTTTCAACATTTAAAAAAATATGAACACACTTTCATCATCTCATGATGAAATAGTGGAAATTTTCAGGAAGGCTATTAATCTCAGGCAAAGAAACAAAGATCTGTCCCTGTCAACTTGTGTTACCACTGCTCTGTCTGCTATGCTGTGGATATGGTCTCAGTAATCTCTCGCATATTCTCACGTCCTGATTAAATTGACTATTTCTAAAGGCATCTTTGCATCGGACTATCTGGACATATGCACTTTCCATTTCTTTCCAGTTTTTCTCCTCCCCTTACTCTTTATCCATTCAGATACCTCTCAACTCTCCAGTTGCTGCGCTGAGCTTCAGGGAGTCTGAAGCTCGCCTTGTCTTTCAGTAGTCTTACTGTGTCCTTAACCAGCTCCTTAGCTGTGTTTCCATTTATCATTTCCTATCTATCTGTCAAAAACATTTCAGAGAAGGTTATGTCTTGTGGAAAATGGACCTCATGGAGGCAGCTTGGATTTAACATACAGCTGAGGAGTGTATTTGACTTTTTATATCATATGTTATTTTTGTTTGCTTACAATTAAGAAAAATCCTCCTTTGTCTGCAACTGTTTCGCTAAGGAAAGCAGGTGAGAATTGGTGCATAGGAGCTGTAACATTCAGCTACAAACTAGAGTGGAAAAAGGTTAGATTTTAACAGGAGTGAGGTAAGTCCCCAGTGGCTGATGAGAGAAATGACACAGTTGGGGAGGTGAGGAGGAAGGTTGGCCATACAGGTTTCATATTGAAAATAATGCTTTTCCTATATGTCCAGACTTCATTAGGAGACCCTCTGGGTCAGTATGAATTGGAGAATGTGGATATCACTTATTCTGTAAGCTGGAAATTAAAACTTAAGAAGCAGAAAACCTTTCCTTTTTTCTTTTTTTTTCAGGTGCTCATTGAAATCTTGTTCCTGTAAAAACACTCCTGAAACCTTTCCAATTAGCCACCGAAGAACTGAAGAAAATTATGGGGAGTGACATGCCTTGTTAGGGCTTTCTGCATTTTAATGGTACCTCTGGTATATTTGATGTTGAGCCCATGAACCACAGATGCTGTGAGGAGATTGAACAAACTTCTCAAGAAGTTAAAGTCAGAAGTAAATGCCAAAGTTTCTTGGAGTGTTAATGGGTCCCACTGAGGGCTGTTACCAAAGAAGGCTTCCCAGGGGCTGATGAGAGCAGAAAGTTGGAGGCCTGACTGCAGGTAGGCAAAGGCAATGTGCAGGTGGCTCTGATGCCAAGTAAGCCTTGATGTGTTTTATCAAGCAGAATGGCCAGGCCACTGTCAGCCAGCCCCTGGGTAGGGTGATCCTTTCCCTCACACTTTGCTCAGGGCTCTTCCTGGGGGCAGTGTGAGAGTGGGGGTGTGCAGTGCCAAGTGCAGGACAACAATACGGCACCTCCTGGACTCCCCGGGGATGAGGAGGCATTGAGGCCACCATGCTTTACGGAAACAGTATCTTCTCCTAGGCCTTGGTGGTAGAGACAACAGCCATACCCGGGGGAAAAGGACCTTTGGAGGCTTTCAGCCTTGGCAGTGCCCTTTGTTGTCTCCACCACAGGCTGTCCTGCGTTGTCCTAATCCTCTGCCTGTTTCCCTGCAGACTATAGACACCCAGCCTGCTTCCCCACCTTGATCTCACCCTGGCATCTCCCCACTTTTACTGATGTCTCTCCACCCTTCCTTGAAATGCAAAGCCAGGGCCTGATCACAGACTCCCTCTGGGTGATCTGTAGCACCACAACACTACCCTTCAAGTGACATTTTCTTTTCCCGAAGTCCGGTCGGAACCTGTCAAGCTGCAGTTTGTGCCTCTTTCCCCTTCTCATGCTGTTTCCCACTGCCAAGAAAAGCTCCATCATCTCTGGAACCACCTTTCGAGCAGTCACAGGCTACTACACTACCACCCTTAGTCTCCACTTCACCAGGCTAAAGAAGTGCAGGTCCCTCAGCTTCTCCATATAGGCCATGTGCTTTAGGCCCCTAACCCCATCTTGGCAGACCTCCTCTGCACTCTCTCCACTTCCTCCCCATTTCTCCCGCATTGGCCATCCCACACTGGGACACACTATTCCAGATGTGGCCACACCAGTGCTGAGTCGAGGGGGATATTAATTCACCTTGTGTGGGTGGCCACTCATTTCCTAATGCAGTCCCATGTGAAGCTGGCCTGATTTGTGGTGAGCACGCACCACTGGCTCATATGGCATCCCTCATAAGGTCCACGCCCTTCTCCTCAGGGTCACTCCTCTACCAGTCAGGTCCCAGCCTGTCCTGATGCACAGGCTATTCTACCCTCAGATGCAGGACCTGCCACTTCTCCTTGTACAATGTCATGAGGTTTCTGTTAGCCAAATCCCCAAGTCTTTCAAGGCCCCTCTGGACCAAAACTCCCTTGTGTCAACTCTTAATGTGTGTGTGGGCATGGAGATGGTTCATCCTGTCTTGCAGTGCCTCTGACAGGATGACAGTATGAGGAACTGCAGGACACTGCACACAATAAAAGGAGATACTAGTTAAATGGAGTTGCTAGCAAAGGTAGAAATTAGCATGGCAAGCATCTCAGAAAAGATACCCTCTACCCAAATGAGGGTAGAAAACATGCAAAACCAGGGCCAATGGAGAAAGCACACACAGGGCTGGCTGGTTGTATGGGATGGGATCAGGATGGTAAAAGAGAAGACCTTAGAAGGTAGAAAAGAGGGAAAAAGGAATAAAAGGTGAAGCAAAAGGAAAATCAGGTCTATATTTGGGGGTACCTGCCAAGCAGCCCTCATCTGAACTCCTCTGACTGGAGCAGGACAAGAAACATGCACTTGATCAGATAATACTTCTGTCTGGCTTACTCCATGGTCACGGGGAAGCTGAATGTTTTCCCTAAGATCAGCAAGAGAAGACCTGGGATCAAAGGAATGCAGAATCATTCAGGCTGGAAGGGACTGTAAGGGATGAGACCCAAATGGCTGTGCTGTGAGCCCGAATAATGCCCTGGAAAAAGGTTCCTGAAATGGGAGAAAGCCCCAGAAAGTCACGGGGAGGGGCCTGGTGTCACATCTCTTGACTGACTGGTGTCTCAACCACTCCTGGAACTGGGGCAAGGGAAGGTTCTGGAAGCCCAGGAACTGGGTCAATAACTGGGGGCATGCACAAGCACAGGGTGGGCGCTTTACACTGAACACCCCTGTTGGCATGTCCGATCCTGGACCCAGGACTGCTGATCTCCCTATCTCTTTTTTTCTTTCTCTCTTTCGCTCTTCTTCTCTTCTCTAAGTAATGCAAAGCCTACTTTGGTTTAGCTATAACTGTGACAGGGCCAATGTTTGCAGGATATTTGTTCCATTAAAGTTGATGCTTATGTAAGGACCTCGAGCGTTATCTCGCCTTAGTCCACACTGAAGGAGATTTGCAAATCTGAGTTACTCTCCCCCCCGCTCGTCCTTTTCAGAGGTGGGACGTGACAGGGACCTCAGGAGGTCTCTAGCCCAACCTCCTTCCCACAGCAGGGTCAGCTATCCAGTCTGACCAGGTTACTCAGGGCTTTATTCATTTATGACTTGAAAACCTCTGAGGATGGAGATGGCACAACCTCTCTAGGCAAGTGGCCCCAGTGCTTAACCATCTTGACTGGTAAAACGTGTTTTCTTATCCCCAGCCTGAATGTCTCTTGTTTCAGCTAATGCTCAGTTGGGCCTCATCCTTGCATCATGCACAGCGGTGAAGAGCCTGGTTCCATCTTCTTGATGACCCCCTGGCAGTTATGGGTAGGTTGTTATTAGGTCTCCCCAAAACCTTTTCTTCTCCAGGCTGAACAAACTCAGCTCCCGCAGCCTCCCCTAGTGACAAAGTCAGCCGTACAAATATGTGCCTAGGATGTTTAAGGCTCTTCCAGTCCTTCTGGATTTTTCTGGCTCTGCAAAGGACCTTAGACATGTTAGAGTGCAATCACCCTCATGCCATGACTTTCCGCTGGTCACCTTCTTCATGGGCCCAGGAATGTGATGCGAGAGGATTGGCTCCATGACACACTCCTCACCAAAGTGAGACTGAACAGCCTGCAGCTCCTGGGGTTGTTCTTGTGGCCTTTTTTGAAAATGGGCACAACATATTCTTTTTTCTGGTCAGTGGGACCTCTCCTGATCTCCAAAACCTTTCAAAGATGACAGAGAGTGGCCTTGCTATGACAAGATGCAGCCCATCCAGTCCCATAGACTTGTAGGGGTTGAATTCTTGCAAGTAATCCTCACTCAATCCTCATCCACAGCTGGTTGTTTTTCTCCTCTGGAGTCCTGAATCTAGGCACAGCAGCCCAGGAGACCTTGTTGGTGAAGACTGAAGTCAAGAAGGGCTTGAGTTCCTCAGACCTACCTGCATTTACTGTTTCTGGATTCCCTGCCCCATTCAGCAGTGAGACCACATTTCCTTTGTTTATTCTTTCACTGTAATTGAAGCATTAGCAGCTCTTCTTCAGGCCCTTGGCATCCCCTGCATGTGTGTATCCTAGGGGAGCTTTGGCTTCCCCAGCACCATCCCTACTTCCCTGGACAATGGTGCCCTGTTTAGTCAAGGTGGTCTCCTGAGATGTTTACTAGTATTACTGAGCAGCGGTATGAACCATCCTTGTGCTTGGTGGCTGCTGTCCTTATAGACTGGCTGGCTTTCCTAAGGTCCATTGTCCTTCCTAGCTGCCTCCCATGGGATCCCACAGCACTCCCCAGAAGAGATCAAAGTCTGTTCCTCTGAAGGCCAGAGTCTGTACCCTACTACTATCTTTACTCACCGTCCTCACGGTCTGGGACTCCACTATTTCATGGTCATTGCGGCCAAGGTTTCCACTGATGATCACATCCCTAATCAGGTCTTCCTTGTCTGCAAGTACTAGATCCGGGTGAGCACTGCCCTTATTGGCCCATCAGAGAGCCGTGCTTAGACGCTATTCTTGACACCCTCCAGAAACCTCCTGGACTGCTTGCACAGTGTCCTGCTGTTTTCCCTTCCAGTGAATGTCAGGGAGGTTAAAGTCCCCCCTCCCATAAGAACCAGGCCCTGCGATCCACAGACTTCATCAGGTTGCTTAAGGGAGACTGTGTCCACCTCCTCACCCTGATCAGGTTGTCTGAAACTCCCATCACAATGTCACCCTTACTCTGATGCTCACTCACAAGCTCTCACCCAGCCCCTTTCCATCCCTTGGAAGAGCTCCATATATCCAAACTGCCCCTTCACACAAAGGTCTTCTCATCTTCCTTGACAGTTTCTTCTGAACAGCTTGTATCCTACAATCACAGCGCTCGAGTCACATGAGCGGTCCCACAACATCTCAGTTGTTCCTACAACGTGGCCATTCTGTGACAGCTTGTGCATCTCCATCTGCTCCAGTCTGTGCCCCAGGCTGCATGCACTTATGTATATTTGCGCTGCAAGACCTCAGCTGTGGCACGGAGTGCAGATTTGTCATGGTGAAACCTGTTATCAAGAGCCAAGGACACCATATGTGCAATGGCCCCACTTCAGAGCAGAGACATGCCAGCATAGATAGCAGGTGGCAATGTAACGGTGAAAGGAGGTTCCCACTAAGGGAGCAAACTCTGCAGTACCTGAGGCCAGAGGAAAGCAGAGCTGGGCTGTGCAGAAATGGCAGGAGAAGACTTTGCTGCCTGAGCTGACTTTGTAGCTCCACAGGGCCTGTGACAGAGGTCAGCTGATCTCCAGGAAGGACAAGGTGCCACTGAAGAAGTCCCTGGACAGCCTATGATGCAGCCACCCTGTGGAGATCATTAGCACAGTCCCTGTTCATATCATCTGGGATGAGAAGAGGTTCAGGAGTAGGAGATCTTGAAGGGTTTGGGAGTGCTGGGACATAAGTGGAGTCCTTGATGTGATGTGCCTCCCATTTATGCAGCTGCTTGAATGCAGACAGGATGGACTTTGTCTAAAGGCAGTGGTGGCATTCAGTTATTTGGGCACAGGTAGGAAACCAGAGAGGCCCTGGGGCATTTGCCCAGCAACCACTCCAAAAGGACATGGCTTTCCTGTAGGTCCCATGCTGGATCTGCTAGAGACCTGTGCTTGTGCTGGACACCCCAGGCATCTGACATGGCCCTGCCTATGGCCGATTTTTAGGTCATTAAATTAAGGGTCTGCATTGAATTACATTAAATGTTTGCAACATAGAGATGTGCATGAGTCTCAGCTTCCCAATGAGTGGAGCTCTAGGAGCAGTAGTAGGCATCCAGTATCATTTCAGATGGCCAAGAAAATTCCCCACCTGGCCCCAACCTCATGCTTTAGAAGGAGGCAGGTCTCCTGGTTGCTCCATCAGAGCAAGCAGACCCTGGCACATGCCTTGCACCACCTCTGTCTCTTCAGATGTCGCCAGGTATTTGTGTGTGAGCAACTGACTCCCATCCTCCCTCTCCACTGATTACAATGGGAGCTTAGACAAGGCACTCGCATGCAGACATCTCTGTTGTGCTCACTTCAGCTTTGGCAAGGGCAATCCCACCTCCTGTGTGTTTGTGGAATTCACGGGAGGAATCTGAATCCCACTCCAGCCCAGGGGTTTCTAACCTGGCATGAGATGTCCAGACTGACTCATCTGAATTAACACCTGAACCATGGGTAAATGAATTCTCTTCTTGTCCCTGTCTAGGTGTCCTGCCTAGTAAAGAGGTGGGAATAGGATCTTCCGGAGTGCGACGTTTCCATCTCTCATAGATAATCATCTTCTGACGAGACAAATTGCAATGCTGGGACCAGTCTCTCTTCACTGTGTTGAGAGAGACATCATAGATGATTATTTTAGTTCACCTCAGTGAACATTTCCCAAGAGGAGGGATTACAAAGGAGAAATGAAGTCACACCTTCAGCTAGGCCACTGTTCCCAAGTGGGGCCAGTCTACTGGGACAGAGGGAGCTCATGGCAACAGGTCAGCACTGCCGAGAGACAGCTCTGTGCAAGAGCATCTCCTCTGCAAAGAGCAGCAGGGCTCCAGGCACTGCCTGCTCTTGCTGACATGAGATGAGACAAGACAGAGAGAAGCGAAAGGCAGTGTGGAGTGGGAGGAGAGAGGAGAGCTCACGGAGGGACAAATCTTCACAGCCCCTGACACAGTAAGTCTCTGGCTGTAGAGCAATACTGCTGGAGTTCCTGGAGGGGTCTTCTAAACCCATCCCATCCCATGACTGCTCGGTTCTTTAGGATCGCTCCTGTCTTCTTGAGTGCAGAGGAGGAAGAGGTGCTTCTAAAGCAGGGAATCCCAGCCACACCATCACAGGGACAGGGCACCCTGCTGCCTTCTTGCTGTGATGCTGCAGGGGTGTGAAGGCAAGGAGTGCACCCAGGTCTGCCCAGGGCTGTAATTGAGAGCAGTGTCCCTGCACCCCAGGGTGCTGTGTGCCTGGGGTAGTGACTCTGCTGCCTGCGCAGCAGAGCACAACACTCAGCCTGCCCCGGAAACTCCCACGGTGCTGCAGGGACGATCGACCCCAGCAGAGCAGATTCATTCTCCCGTTGAGAGGGTTTTGCATGGGTCAGGGCTGCTCACAGCTCTAGCTCATGCACAGGACATTTCAGAGGGAACTTTTCAGGAGGAAGGTGAAGGCAGGGATTTCCTGAAAGAGAAGCCAATTTCCTGAGATGGCGCTTTAACTTTCCTGCCACCTGGCAAGGGGAAAACGGAAATGGAGCTCTCAGCTTTGAACAAAGGACTGAAACTCCTTAACAGTTTCAATGAGCACTCAATGGGTCTGCTAGGAACTTCTGAAAGTCCCTGCACCCATCCCTTAGTCTGTAGACAGCACCAGCTTCCCCTTTGCTGGCCTCAGCAGGGTTTATCTGACCTGCTCCTTAGCACCTCCAAAAATGGGAATGCCCCCGGACAGTGCCCTGCTGTTGAGAGGTTTCTTTAGGGCAGAAGTGAGCACGCTGGGGAAGGTGTGGGCATTGCAGGGACTGACCATGACTTGCCCAAATCCATCCTCCCATGATGTTTCTAGAAGCAGTTCCCTCTCATTCACCGCCCAGCTCTGATGCCTGGAGCTGTCCCTGCTGGGAGCTGTTTCTCTGTCCCAATGTCTTTTCCTGGTTGGTGCTTACAGACCCCATCCCACCCTCTGTGCACTTGGTTCTGCCCTACAGAAAGCTCCCACAGGCAGGGCACTGTCCAGGGGCATCTCTGTGCTTGCAGGTCCTAAGGAGCAGGTCAGACAAACCTTCATGAGGCCAGAGAAGTTGCTGCTGGTGCTGTCTGTAGGCTGAGGTGGAAATAAAGGGACTTGCTGTGGTTTCTCTCAGACCTTTTGATCTCTCAGAATGATGGGAGCACTCAGCTGCAGTTAAGACACTGACCCTGTGTGTCCTGGATGGTGGGTCTTCATGGTAGTGAGAAGCGCCAGTCCCTTTCCAACCCGTGAGGCTCCTGGCAATGCATTTCATCAGGCTGGGTAATCAGCTGACTCTCCTTTAAGGAGAGTCCACCTTTGGACCCTTGACTGTTTCTCTGGGGTGATCTGCCAACTTGGAAGCTGCCCTCCAGCAGAGTACAGCTTCCCTCTAGCATTTCTGTGATAGGTGAGTCAGATACACTCTTCACTCTCTCCATCTCTGGGCTGAGAGAGAAGAATTTGGAAATCTCCACTGTGAAACTGAACTCCTCCGCTCTCAGCTCAGTCCACTTTCTTTCTCAGAGGAACTTGTGAGTGTGATTGTCCTTTAGCTGAGGGAGGTGCAAGTGCAGCACAGCAAGGGGAAAAACTTAATGACAGACCAGATCCTGTGACTCTGTACAAAGTCACAGCGAGACATTTATTTCCTCTTGGCATGCACAAGTGCTCATGCTCAGACCAACTGAAATGCCAAAGATTTCTACCCCGTCAGAGAATGCTCCCATGGTAAGATGGAGGCACCTAAAAACTAAATAAATATGTAAACTGACTCCTCCACTGAAGATCATTTTCTGTGGAAAATGGGTTTCAAAATGCCATTTTCAAATAATGAGTGGACGTAATCTGCTGCAGGATGTGCACATCAGAGCTAGTCACTTCCCATTCCCACTGCAGTGCCTGGAGGAAGGGTGCGGACGGTAAATTGACATGAGGACAGAGTCTATCTCATTGGAACAGAGACGTCCAGAAAGTGTGAGGTCACCCCCTGCCTTCACTTGACTGCTTCTCTCCCTTGCTAGAGTGGGCGATGGTGTGACTGGTTCAGCTACAGACACCTCTGTTCAAGAGGGCAAGGCTGGGGGAGATGAAGCCCTCACAAGGGTCTTCTCTTTCCGAGACAGCTGGCATGAGCGCTGTATCCAGCTCTCATTATGGCAAATAGAGAATAGTCCCACTGGGTCACTGGACCAAGTTCCCTCTGCCGAGCTCACAGCACCAATCCCCAGGTATCCCATGGAATACCTGGCACTGTCTGACACCTCCATTTACACCCCCGGCAGAGCAGAACGGGCTCTTCTGGAGACCACGGGCAGGGGTCCCTGCTCAGCGTGGCGCACACAGCCAGCACGAACAGAGCTCAAGCAAGGATTCTGAAAGAAGGTGAAGGACAGAGGAAATGTGGGGGTACTATGAGAAATGGAATGGTTTTGGCTCAGAGAAGCCTGCTCTAACTTGGCACTGTCTTTTCCTCCTCAGACAGACCCCATGCTCAGGGGGAGCAAATGTTCAACAACAGTTCTCTCACTGAGTTCCTCCTCCTGGCATTTGCAGACATGCGGGAGCTGCAGCTCTTGCACTTCTCGCTGTTTCTGAGCATCTACCTGGCTGCCCTCCTTGCCAACGGCCTCATCATCACAGCCGTAGCCTGTGACCACCGCCTCCACACACCCATGTACTTCTTCCTCCTCAATCTCTCCCTCCTCGACCTTGGCTCCATCTCCACCACTGTCCCCAAATCCATGGCCAATTCCCTCTGGAACACCAGGGCCATTTCCTACTCAGGATGTGCTGCCCAGGTCTTTCTGTTTCTCTTCTTAATTTCAGCAGAATATTTCCTTCTCACAGTCATGGCCTATGACCGCTTTGTTGCCATCTGCAAACCCCTGCGCTATGGGACTCTCATGAACACCAGAGCTTGTGTCAAAATGGCAGCAGCTGCCTGGGGCAGTGGTTTTCTCAATGCTGCCCTGCACTCTGCAAACACATTTTCAATACCACTCTGCCAAGGCAATGTCGTGGAGCAGTTCTTCTGTGAAATTCCCCACATCCTCAAGCTCACCTGCTCAGACTCCTACCTCAGGGAACTTGGGGCTCTTGTGGTTAGTACTTGTCTGGCTTTGGGGTGTTTTATTTTCATTGTGCTGTCCTACATGCAGATCTTCACAATTGTGCTGAGGATCCCCTCTGAGCAGGGCAGGCACAAAGCCTTTTCCATGTGCCTCCCTCACCTGGCCGTGGTCTCCCTGTTCATCAGTACTGGCTTATTTGCCTACCTGAAGCCCCCCTCCCTCTCCTCCCCAGCTCTCGATCTGGTGGTGGCTGTCTTGTACGTGGTGGTGCCTCCAGCAGTGAACCCCCTCATCTACAGCATGAGGAACAAGGATCTCAAGGAAGCACTGAAGAAACTGATTCAGTTGCTAGTATTTTAGCAGCAAGAAGCTGCCCAGCTCTAGTCACAAGCAATAGCCAATCTCTCTCAGGCAACTCGTACGCTTTGGGTGTTCTATCTGTGACACTCATGCTTGTACACAACTGCTGGAATTCATCTCCACAGGCACAAAGTCCATCTGTCTGACCCAGAGACCGTCTGTTCATCTGTCTACCACTGCATCAGAGCTGGCCTCCCAAGCAGCATCTCTGTAATAAAAGGGGATCTCCTCAGGACAGTGCCTGAAGGTTGGGCTCTTCTTCCAAAGCAGGAGCCAAGAATGTGCTCAGGGAGTTGCACCCAAAAAGGCCTTTTGCTGCACATGAGTTCTCCATGGGCTGAGGCGGATGCGCTCATAGGGTGATGTGTTAGGAAATGAGGGCAGGATTCTGTCCTCACTTGTGGGTGCCGAGTACCCCTGGAGAGGGTGAGTGGTATCTGCTGGGGACCGTCTCGCATATTACAGGGCTGGTGACAGATGCCGGTTCTTCTGGAAGGGAATATGGAGTCACCAGGGGAGCACAGGGCATCCCCAGGGTCAGCCTGTGCCTGCGATGGGCAGTGAGTGGAGACTCACAAAAGCAAGTGCAGTCACCCAAAGCAAAGGGCTAAACCAAAGAATGCACTGAGTGAGGGCTCTGCAAGCTCAGCAGAGCCAGCAGGGACTCAGCAGGCCCAGGGAAGGGAGACTCCAGAGCAGGTCTTGTCATCTACTTACAAACCACGGGCTGGGTGCAACGACACATCTGAACCCCTCCTGAGCCATTTGAAATACCGTGTTTGCTTTGAGCATCTTCCACAGCCACAGACCCTGGGGAGGGGGGTGTCGGGTGCAATGCTGCTGGGCCAGCTGACTCTGCCATGGCCAGTGCAGAGTCACCCCATGGCCCCACAGCCTGCTCGTGCTGCAGAGTAGCACTGAGAGCCCGGGGCCCTGCAGGGAGCCGGGGAGGGGTGAAGGAACAGCCGGCCAGGCCAGCACAGGCACATTCCCCTGGGGAAAGGCTCTCTGGGAAGCTGGGAGCCCTGAGCAGGGCTGTTCACCCTGCCCTGAAACTCCCCACACTCCCTGTCCCCCCATGCCCTGTCCCAGCCCTGGTGCTGGCTAACTGCCCTTGGCTGGGGCAGCTCCAGCCCCCCAGGAGGGGGAAAGGGGCCTGAGGGGAGCAGTCCAGGGAGTTGGTGGGAGGTCAGCATCCCACTGTCTGGCTGGGAATGGATCTCCAGCTTGGGCAGAGGTGGGGATGAGCACAGTATGTAACATCAATCACAATACTGTGGTGTTTGCTGACCAGCCTTTAGAGATATCATACCCATGGTGTTCAGCAAGGCTGGTTTCCACTTTTGCTAAACAAATCCATTAGTATTATTATAGATCATCATTCCTTCTCTTTCTTCTAAGCATCTTCCAATTTCAGACAGATGCTTGGTGTTCTGTTTGAGAAACCTGTCTAGTTGATGGAAGGTTACTCCAAGTGTTCCTGATGCTTTAAACAGTGCAAAAATAAGACATCATTTCTTCAGTCATATGAGAAGTAGATCTGCTTCATGATTTGGGCAAAAACATATGGCACATTACAATGGCAACTGCTGCCTTACTGTTATGGACAATATTAGGCTCACCAGCCACCATAACAGGGTCCAACCCTAGGTTCCCACTGAGGCAGAAGTTTGAAGTCAGATTGGAGCAAAATAAAATTTAATGACACACGTGTGGTAATTACAGTTCAAGCTGGGTGCCTCCGAAGAGGGATCCTGTTTGAACAAATCCCTGGGTAATTATACCCTTCCCATCTAGTATCCACCCCATAGATCTGAACCAATCATATTATTAGAGTTTGGGGTCTTCCAGCTCCCAGTTGGTCCTTTCCGTAGTTTCCAGGTGTGTTCTTTACTTCTTATGACACTTCTGCATAGGTGTTGATGGCTCTTCTACTTCCTTATCTTGTCCTCCAGAATCAGTCTTGTGGTTCCTTTGTTTCTTCCTTCTGTGTCCTACCTTAAAGTCCATCTCCCTGCTGGTGCTCAGTAATGTTAAACTGCTTGTTTCTCTCTACAGTCCCCCCTCCTGCCCTTATCTCTCCGACTTGAACTGGCTTTGGGGCCTTCTTTTACTTAACTAGCTAAAAGTTCAACATATCTAGCTGAATGGTCATAGCTTGCGGCCTCAGGCTTCAGCAAATTTAGCTACTAACGCTAAGCAAGTTATGCTAAGTGATCAACTCTAGACAGCTTCAGTCCAATATTCTCTAACAGTCCTCCCTTTGTTTTTATTAAGCATCCCTGCTGATATGTTAAGCAGAGTTCTCGAAGCCTTTCGAGGCGTACTATCACTTTCCATAATTTTATGTACAATATGGTTGTAGGTAACAGGCATAACACAGTCAAACTTCACACAACTACTACTGGGTGCAACATGTGATTATAGATGCCTGTTGTGGTTGGTGGCCATCCCAGAAGAGTCTCCCACCAATGATATTCTTCATCCTTCTTCACTCTTTCCAAGATGTGCTGTATCTCTTCTGTATCATGATGAACGGTGATTAGAGTTTTTTGTCCGTTGTTTCGGATGCGTTTTAGCAGTTGACACAGGTCATCATGTTGTAGTAGTTTCTTCAGCAATCTAAGATTCATTCCGATGTGGGTAGGCAATAAATCTTGACTTAAGATATAATTAGATTGTAATAATTGATAAGATAAAACAGGAGCTGAATAATTAAAGTCACATCCCATAATTTTAGTAAAATTACAAACACAAATATTTGAGTGATAACTTGTGTTTACAGTAATGTTATCTACGAATATAAGATCACAGAGGGTTCTCATACAAACACATCCTTTTCCAATATATACAAGTATAGTTTCAGGGGTTTCTTCAGGATGTATTTCAAAATGACAAACATTTTGTTCAGTATCAAGACAAAAGTCTTGAGCTTTGATGGTATTACTCTCGCAAATAAATCTTTGTTGTTCCCATACAACGCATGCGTTAACATCAACAGTTTGCCATTTTTTTCTGCTGCATTGGGCCCACATTCTATCTTCTAGTGGATTCAGTATAGCTCCACTGTGATTTAATCCCAGCACAATGATTGGGTATATGGTGTATACCGAAGCATTGAGTATTGTTAAGACAAAAGCTATAGCCTTATTGTTGATGGGGTCATAAGTAAAATTGACTAGACGCCACCAAGAGTGCAATTCCTTTTCAAATTTAGTTGCATTATCCCAAATTACCTTTCGAATTTCAGTGGGTAAGGTGCCCTCTTCACCTTCTCTAATAATTGCTGCTACCACAGATTGCATCCACAGCTGAGCTTGGATACAACTAAGAGCTAGAGAAACATTATATTGGGCTACACCAAGCACATTTACAATTAAGTGGTGGTCTCTTTCATTAATTCTTTCCCATTGAGGTAATATATCAGGTAAGAGCCGTTGGTTACTTCCTAATGCTAATAAAGAGGAACACAATGGATGTTCTAATCTGTGCAAATCACTTGTCGCTGTACTTAATTTATTCATGAGCACTTTGGCATCTATATTATTTAAAACTCCTAATCCTGCCCCTATCATACTGGTCACATCCCTCCTCGTTCGTTTTGGAGAGGTGAGGGTTCGCCTATGCAAATGTGCTGACCATCCTGCATAGGATGTACTTAGAAATGGTGAACAGGCCAGTTTGACTGTAGAGATGTTAATTTGCATCAACAGTTCTACTCGTTTAAGAGACCAAGATGGGTTAAATAACACTCGTTGTTGGCCTGTATTTCTAACTACGTATGGTCCTGCCTTTACTATTATGGGAGACATTTTACTCAAGGGAGTCGTTCTGGATTGATCCAGGGGGGTCGGTTTTGATTGATCCGAGCTAACACAGGAGACCTGGGCTTCTATTTCTCTCTTGGTGGATACAGATATACAGCACTTTTGGTCAGTTTTACACTGTTTTTTACAGCATCTGCTTTCAGTTTCTGTCAATACTGTGTCATGTAAATTTGCTGACATACAACAAAAGGTTAAACTGAATTCACTCACTCCTATCCCCGAATAATTAAACCAAATTTGGTTTCCTTTGGTATTGTTTTCAGAATACCTTTGTGTATCATAATTATCTCATCTTATTAATTGTATACTTATCCATCCAGAACCTGTGGTTAGAAACAATATTAGGCACATCTAGGGAGCATGTGTGGTTGTCTTCATTGCTCTGTAGTGACACCTGCCATACTCACTTCTTGGTCCGTTATTCGTTTCACATGTGAGTGGTGAATCCAATTCTCTTTTCCTAAAACTTTAACAGCAAAATAAGAACTTAACAATACAGTGTAGGGTCCTTCCCATTTTGGTTCCAACTTAGTTTTTCGTGAGAATACTTTTACCAGTACTCCATCTCCAGGTTGTATATCGTGCACTTGTATTTCAGGTGGTGTGGATTGATACCATTGAGCATATTTTTTAAGATTTTCAAACCTTTTTGGGATACCTAGAACATATTGGGTTAGCTGTTCATCTCCATCCAACAGACTGGTCTTAGCCAGGATATAAGTCCCTGGTA
This sequence comes from Apteryx mantelli, assembly GCF_036417845.1. Lineage (NCBI taxonomy): Eukaryota > Metazoa > Chordata > Aves > Apterygiformes > Apterygidae > Apteryx > Apteryx mantelli. Next base: position 7,649,656 of record NC_089997.1, read on the forward strand.
TGGCTAAATGTCTCCCGAAGAGAATTTCTGCTGGTGTTACTCCTGTGGGTTGTTGCGGAGCATTTTGGACATCCCATAGGACTAAATTTAGGGCTTCGGGCCATTTTAGGTTAGTGTGTGTGCATACTTTTGCTGTTTTTCCTTTTAGTGTTCTGTTCATTCTTTCTACCTGTCCTGAAGGCTGTGGGTGGTAAGGGGTATGTAGGTTTTTCTCTATTCCCAGTGATATATATAATTGGTTGATTATGTTTGCTGTAGAATGGGCACCCCTGTCGGAATCAATGGCTTCTGGAACCCCATACCTGGGTATGATTTCTTTTAGTAAGGCTTTTACTACCCCTCCTGCATCGGCCTTTCTTGTTGGGAAAGCCTCTACCCAGCCTGATAACTGATCTGCTATCTCTAACAAGTGTTTGTACCCATTGGCGGCTGGCATATCCGCGTAATCTACTTGTAGCCTTTGAAAAGGGAAGTAGGCCCACGGCCGTCCCCCTAACTCTGAGCTTGCTTTGCTGCTTGAGAACTTTTGGCAGGTCGGGCAGCTCTTGGTGATCCTTTTCGCAGCAGTGTAAATTCCTGGAGCAGCCCATACTTTTTGTACCTGCTTAGCTACTGCCTCTGCTCCCCCATGAGCTTTATCGTGGAACCATCTAGCCACAGTAATTACATATTTCTTTGGTAGAACTGGTTTTCCTCCAACTGTCCATACTTTATTTATAGATTATTGTCCCTACGCTCCTTTACCTGCAGTAGTGAGCAATAAGGGCTTAGTTAACATTCATTCACCTTTTCCCATTAGTCCCTGTACTGTTATTTTAACTGACGACTTACATGCTTTAGGCTCAAAATTCAGAAGAGAAAGGTAGCTCCAGTATCCACTGAGAAGGGAATTTCTTGACCTGCTATATTTGCCATTACCTGCCCCCTGAAATCCAAATCTATATCCCATGAATTTACCCCAGTTCCCACAGTATTTTCTGGGTCTCCCATCTCCTATCATTGTGGACTGGCTGGGAATTACCTGGCATCATTCCCAGTACTCGATTAACTCATGCTATCCCCCTGTTTGGTTGTGAGGTCACTTTATTAGAGAATATTGGACTGGATTTGTGTAGGTTTAATTGCTTGCATTAGGCTGTAGTAGTGTATTATTTATTAATCCTTCTTTCCTATCAGGCACTGAGGCACAAGTGACCTCACAACTGAAAACAGCAGCCATGCACCTAGCACTGGCCTATCAGGCACTGAGCCACAAGTGACCTCACAACCACAAACTGCAGCCAAGCACCTAGCACTGGCCTATCAGGCCCTGAGACACAAGTGACCTCACAACCACAAACAGCAGCCATGCAACTAGCACTGGCCTATCAGGCACTGAGACACAAGTGACATCACAACCACAAACAGCACCCATGGGCCTAGCACTGGCCTATCAGGCACTGAGCCACAAGTGACATCACAACCACAAACAGCAGCCACATGACCAGCACTGGCCTATCAGGCACTGAGCCACAAGTCACCTCACAACCACAAACAGCAATATCGTGTTTCCTTGTTCCCTGTCATTTATAGATGTAGAACTGGCTTAACAGTGGGTATCAAAGGAAGTTCCTTGCTGCTTGCCTATCCCATTCTGAGGAAGTAGTGACTTCACAGGCTTCATCAAAGCCACGTCAATCTGCTGGCCTATTATATAGGAAGGCAAGAATGACCTCACAAGCGAAAACAGCAGCCAGTTGCCTACCCCTGCCCTCTCAGTACTGAAACAAAAGTGACCTCACAGTCTGCATTGAAGCCACGTGCATGCTGATCGCCTAGCATGGACTGAGGCACACCATCCCCAGAAGCACAAACACCACTAACCTCCATACTGCTGCTCTTCCAGGTGCTCATGCACCTGTACAAAAAGGAGCAATGTGCCTGCTGGTGGCCTAGCAGATACTGAGCCCGAATGACTTCACAAACACAAACATCAGCAATATGCATCAAGCTGGACTGTCAGGTGCTGAGGCTGAAGTGAGAGGAGAGGAGAAGCTCACCTGGGCCACTTGCATGTCCCTTGATTATGCTATTATCACTCCATACAGAACAGTCTTCTGCAAATGGCTTTCATCTCCTGCCAAGACTCTCTCCAGCTCATCGGACAGCTCCACTCTGGCACCCTGCGCACAAATCACAAAAGGGAACAATTGGTCTTGCTTTTCCTTTAGTACCATCAAGTCCCAGCTGGGAGCCTTTGCACTGCAGCACCTACACAATGGCAGCAGGATGCCACTTCCATTTCTGGTGCATTTCTAGGGACAGAGATCAGCTGAGGGAGCAGCTGCACTGCAAAGGGTTTCTGACACTCTCAGATCAGCTCAGCACTGCACCAGCCATCAACCTGACACCAGACCTCTGCTCTGCCACCTACTCTACAAACACATTGTCTCGGACCCACACAGCTGGCTCTTCTGCTCGATACAAGCAGGTGCCAGCAAGAAGAGATGCATGCAGGACACTCGCCACTTGCACACTCCCCAGCCACTGCTCTGCTCGCTGCCTTCCCTTGCCTCCTCAACACACACACACAGCCAAGCTCTTGCAATACCACGGCCAAGGCACTCCAGGCTCACAAGGCCTCTGCAAATGAGCAGCACAAAATCAGGCACAGAGCTGCCTCCTTGGACAATGCTGCTCTTTTCAGAGGGAAGGATCCTGTTTGCTTTGGGCACAGCACGCTGCTGCTTTCCACCTCCATCCCCTCACGAACCTCCACCTAGGGATGGGGGCATGGGGATTTTCTTTAGTAATACAAAAGTTACAGATACAATGCAAAAAGAGTTGAGAGTCTTGAAGGCCTCCTGAGCCCAAAGTAACCTCGCTTGCTTTCCTTTACTTACTTGCACAAGGAGCCCTGGGGAAGGGAAAAAGGGGGCAGAGGCTTTGACATGAGGCCCAAGCAATGAGACAGCCCCACACTGGACGGCTGCTGAAATGACAGCTGTCCTGGCTGCGCAGCCTCTGCAGCAGCAGTCCCGGCTCCACAGCTGGCTTCACAGAGCACTGAGGGCTGGGTGCTACGGCCAACCTGGCCCTGGGCACATCTTCACCCCTCACAGAGCCAGCAGCCCAAGAGCTCTGAGACTTCCTCAGTTCAAGCTACGGATGCTTTGGGGCACTCACACAAAGGCACCCAAGACATGCTGGCATTTATTATAAGGGTCTTGGACTCATCCCATATGGCACCACAACCTCCTAGGAAAAGGAGGGGGCACAGTAGCATTTGCTGAGTGGGCTGGCAGTAACATCATTTGTGGGAGGCGGAATTTGCAGCACAGCAGAGGTACCAGGAGGTGAACCCACACCCCAAGTCACCCAGGCAAGACAGGCGCATTTATGGAAGCCTTCGCATCCATACGTAGCCTCTTCTTATTCACTTGCAGCTGCTTTCACACAGGGCTCACAATGTTGGCCAAGATGTTGACAGGTACAGGGACACACCCTGACATCCTGCCTCCATCCTCAGGGACTCTAGGACTGCACTGGGAACCTCATGAGTGGAGCAACCTAGAAAGAAAGAAAGAAAGAATCGGAGTGTTACTGTCAGTTCTGCTGGTCTTACATAGTTGTAACAGTCAGGGGCAAATGTCTCCCTTCTGTGCTGAGCTGTATTGGTGAGAGCACAGCCAGCAGGGCCACTGAGATGTTCTACCCCTCTTTTTGGCAAAGGTGAGACCATGTCTGTATTCCAGCTCCCGTTTGGTCTCTCCAGTTCTGTAAAGGCACTAACACACAGCAGGGAGTCCAGTACAGGGACACCAAGATGGTCAGCAGCTGCAGCGTGGGGCACATAAGGAGAGGCTGGGAGAGCTGGCTTTGTTCAGCCTGGACGAGAGGCCAAGGGGGATCTTCATGCTGTGCATAGCTACCTTATGGAGGCCACAGGGAAGACAGAGCTGGATTTTCTTGGAGGTGCACACTAATAGCATGAGAGGAAACAGGGACAAACTGGACAATGGGAAATTCTTCTTAGATGTTAAGAAGAAACCTTTTTCTCTGTGAGGGTGGCTGAACTGCCGCACAGGGATCCAGAGAGGTTCTCAGATCTCCATCCTTGGAGATAATCCAAACTTCACTGGAAAAGGCCCCAAGATTCCTCCTCTACTGGCACCTGCCTTGAGCAGGGTGTTGGAGCTCTACCTCCAGATGCCTCCCCCATTGCAGCCTCAAGGAATCTGCTATTCTGAGACTCTTTCCAAAGGCACCAGCGGCTCTGGAGCTGCCCCCTCCACTGCTGACCAAGGACAGCTGTCTCAGAGCCACCCATTGCCCTCAGAGGCCTGACTTCTTGTGAGGTGGCATCTCTCCTCTCTGCAAGGGTCTGCGTAGGCACAAAGTAGAGAAATGGCTCTGACTGCTTTCATTAACTATCCATCTCTCTGAGGGACTGGAATGCATTAGGGTCTGATCGTGCTGATGATACAAAACTGGGAGGAGTGGCCGATACACCAGAGGGCTGTGCTGCCATTCAGAGAGACCTGGACAGGCTGGAGAGGTGGGCGGACAGAAACCTCCTGAAGTTCAACAAAGGCAAGTGCAGGGTCCTGCACCTGGGGAAGAATAACCCCATGCACCAGTACAGGTTGGGGGTTGACCTGCTGGAAAGCAGCTCTGCTGAGAAGGACCTGGGAGTGCTGGTGGACACCAAGTTAAGCATGAGGCAGCAATGTGCCCTTGTGGCCAAGAAGGCCAATGGTATCCTGGGGTGCATCACAGAATCACAGAATCGCTGAGGTTGGAAGGGACCTCTGGAGATCATCTAGTCCAACCCCCCTGCTCAAGCAGGGTCACCTAGAGCACGTTGCACAGGATTGCATCCAGGCGCGTTTTGAATATCTCCAGAGAAGGAGACTCCACCACCTCTCTGGGCAACCTGTTCCAGTGCTCTGTCACCCTCACAGTGAAAAAGTTTTTCCTCATGTTCAGATGGAAGTGTCTGTGTTTCAGTTTGTGCCCGTTGCCTCGCGTCCTGTCACTGGGCACCACTGAAAAGAGTCTGGCTCCATCCTCTCAACACCCTCCCTTCAGATACTTGTACACATTGATAAGATCTCCTCTCAGCCTTCAGGAAGAGTGTTGCCAGCAGGTGGAGGGAGGTGATTCTCCCCCTCTACTCAGCCCTGCTGAGGCCACATCTGGAGTACTGCGTCCAGTTCTGGGCTCCCCAGTACAAGAGGGATGTGGCACTACTGGAGCAAGTCCAGCGAAGGGCTACAAAGATGATTAGGGGACTGGAGCATCTCTCTTATGAGGAAAGACTGAGAGAGCTGGGCCTGTTTAGCTTGGAGAAGAGAAGGCTTTTAAGGGTGCAGGGACGTGAGTGGAGACCTTGGTGTGATGTGCCTCCCATTTATGCAGCATGCTTGGATGTAGATGGGATGGACTTTGCCTAATGGCAGAGGTGGGATTCAGCTGTCTGGGCACAGGTAGGAAACCTGAGAGGCCCTGGGGCACTTGCCCAGTAACCACTCCAGAAAGACATGGTTTTCCTGTAGGTGCCATGCTGTATCTGCTAGAAACATGCAGTTGTGGAAGAAATCCCAGGCATCTGACATGGCCCTGCCAACCTATTTTTATGTCATTAAATCAAGGGTCTGCACTGAATTGCATTAGCTGTCTGCACTGTAGGGATCTGCTTGATCCTCAGCTTGACGGTGAGTGGTGCTCTAGTAGTAGCAGTAGGCATCGAGGGTCATTTCAGATGGCCAAAGAAATTCCCCACCTGGCCCTCACCTGATGAAGGATGTGGGTCTCACACTTGCTCTATCAGAGCAAGCAGACGCTGGCACATGTCTTGGACTACCTCTGTCTCTGCAGATGTCACCAGGTGTTTGTGTGTGGGCAACTGGCTCCCACCCTCCATCTCCAGTGGTTATAATGAGAGCTTAAACAAGGAGCTTGCCTGCAGGCATCTATGTCATGCACACTTCAGCTTGGGCAAGGGGAATCCCACCTCCCATATATTTCTGGCGTTCACAGGAGAGAGCTGAACCTCACTCCAGCTCAGGGGCTTCTAAACCAGCATGAGATGCCTAGATTGACTCATCTGAATCAATACCTGAATCATGGGTAAATCAGCTCTCTTCTTGCCTCTTCTTTTCTAGGTGTCCTGCCTAGTTAAGAGATGGGAATAGGGGCTTCCAGAGTGGGACATTTCCACTTCTCGCAGATAACCATCCTCTGATGAGACAAATTGCAATGCTGGATCAGTCTCCCTCCAGTGTTTAGAGAGGGACCATCAGTGATTATTTTGTCTACTTCAGTGAACATTTCCCAGGAGGAGGGAGTGCAAGGGACAGAGAAATTCATGCTTGCAGCTGGGCCTCTGGTCCTGACAGGCCTGGGCTCCTGGGACAGAGGGAGCTCATGGCAACCTGGCAGCACTGCTGAGAGACAGCTGTGTCCAGGAGCAGCTCCTCTGCAAAGAGCAGCAGGACTCCGGGCACTGCCTGCTGTTGCTGACAAGATGAGAGAAGACAGAGAGAAGTGAAAGGCAGTGTGGAGTGGGAGGACAGCAGACAGCTCACTGTGGAAGAAACTTTAAGAGCCCTTTACACGGTAAGTCTCTGGCTGGAGAGTGATGCTGGAGGGATCTTCTAAACCCATCCCATCCCATGACTGTTTTTTTTTTAAGGATCACACTCCTGGCTTCTCCAGTGCAGAGGAAAAGGAGGTTCTTTAGAGCACAGATTCCCTGCCACACCGTCAGAGGGACAGGACATGCTGCTACCTTCTCCCAGGGACACTGCAGGGGTGTGAAGCTGGGTCATGCACACCAGTCTGCTCAGGGCTGTAATTCTGAGCAGTGCCCTGCACCGCAGGGTGCTGTGTGCCCAGGGCAGTGACTCTGCCACTTGCGAGGGTCAGCACTCAGCCTGCCCGGGGAACTCCTCATGGCACTGTGGGGAGAAAGTCTGGGCGGAAGGATCAGCCCCCGTCCAGGCAGGTTCATTCTGCTGTTGAGAGGGTGCTGCATGGGTCAGGGCTGCTCACAGCTCTAGCTCATGCACAGGACATTTCTGATGGGACTTTTCAAAAGGAAGGTGAAGGCAGGTGTTTAGTGAAAGAAAAGGCAATTCCCTGAGATAGTGCTTGAAGTTTCCTTCCACCTGGCAAGGGGAAAATGGAAATGGAGCTGTCACATTTAGGGCCTGACAAGGGACTGAGACTCATTAACAGTTTTAATTAACAATCAGTAGTTCTGCTAGGAACTTCTGCAAGACTCTTCACCAACCCCTTAGTCTACAGACTGCACCGAGTTCCCCTTTGACGGTGGCCTCCTCAGGGACCTGCCCCTTCTCACCTGCACACAGAGGGATGCCCCTGGAAAGTGCCCTGCTGCTGGGAGGTTGCTGCAAGGCAGACCTGAGCACACTGGGGAAGGCTTTGGCGTTGCATGACTGACCATGACTTGCTCGTATCTATTCTCCCATGATGTATCCATTAGCAATTCTCTATCATTCTCTGCCCATCCCTGCTGCCTGGAGCTGTTCCTGCCAAAAGCATTTTCTCTGTCCCAACGTCTTTTCCCAGTTAGTGCTCACAGACCCCATCCCACCCTCTGTGTGCTCAGTTCTGCTCTACAGAAACCTCTTAGGCCAGGGCCCTGGCCAGGAGCATCTCTGTGCTCGCAGGTCCTAAGGAGCAGATTGGAAAAACCCTGATGAGGCCATAAAGGTGATGCTGATGCTGTCTGTAGGCTGAAGTGAGGAGGAAGGGACTTGCTGAGGTTTCTCACAGACTTTTTGATCTGTCTCTCTCTTAAAAGAGAGAACTGACTCTTCATGAGCTGTCTACCTCTTAAGGAGAGCCCATCTTTAGAACCCTTGACGGTTTCTCTGGGGTGTCCTGCCAAGCTGCAAGCTGTCCTCCAGAAGAGCACAACTTTCCTGTAGCATTTCTGTGAGAGTCCTTGGTCTGATCCTCTGAGTCAGAAACCTTGTCACACTCTTCATCACTCTCTCCACATCTGGGATGAGAGAGAAGAATTTGGAAATCTTCCCTTTAAAACTGGAGTCCTCTGCTCTCACCTCAGTCTTTTTTTTTTTCTGAGAGGAACTTGTGAGTGTGAGTGTCCTTTAGCTGGGAGAGGTGCAAGTGCAGGGCAGTGAGGGACAAGACTCATTGACAGACCAGATCCCATGACTCTGTATAAAGTCACAGTGAGCCCATTTTTCTTCCTGGGATGCACAAGTTTTCATGCTGAGAGCAACTGAAATGCCAAAGATTTCTACCCCGTCAAAGAAGGGTCCCACAGTGTAATGGAGGCATCTAAAATCTAAATCCATATATAATCAGACTCCTCTGCTGCAGATTATTTTCTGGAGATAATAGGTATCAAAATGTTGAACAGCCCTTCCACACAAGGGGTGGACATAATGTGCTGCAGAATGTGTACATCAGAACCAGTCACTCGCCATTCCCACTACAGTTCCTAGACAGAGAGCACAGATGGTAAATTGATGTGAGGAGATGGTCTATCTCATTGGAATGAAGATGTCTAGAAAAAGTCAGGTCACCCCCTGCCTTCACTTGCCTGTTTCTCACCCTTGCTAGAGTGGGAGCTGGTGTGACTGACTCAGATACAGACATCTCCGTTTGAGAGGGCAAGGTTGGGGGGGATGAATCCCTCACAAGGGTCTTCTCTTTCCGAGATAGCTGGCATGAGTACTGTAATCAGCTCTCATTATGGTGAATAGAGAATAGTCCCACTGGGTCACTGGACCAAGTCCCCTCCACCCAGCTCACAGTGCCCATTCCCAGGTAACCCACCAAATCCCTGGGCCTGTTTGACACCTCCATTTGCACCTGTGGCAAAGCAGAACCGACTCCTCTGGAGCCACAGGCAGAGGCCCCTGCTGCGCATGGCCCACACAGCCAGCACAGACCAGAGCTCTGGAAAGGGAGCTCAAAGAAGGTAAAGGACAGAGGAAGTGTGGGGGGTACTATGAGGAGTGGAAAGGGATTTGCTCAGAGAAGCCTACTCTAACTTTTTACCTTCTTTTCTTCTTTGGACAGGCCTCCTGTGCCCCAAAGGACCAAATGTCCAACGGCAGCTCCCTCACTGAGTTCCTCCTCCTGGCATTTGCAAACACGCGACAGCTGCAGCTCTTGCACTTCTCACTCTTCCTGGGCATCTACCTGGCTGCTGTCCTTGCCAACAGCCTCATCATCACAGCTGTAGCCTGCGACCACCACCTCCACACCCCCATGTACTTCTTCCTCCTCAACCTCTCCCTCCTCGACCTTGGCACCATCTCCACCACTGTCCCCAAATCCATGGCCAATTCCCTCTGGAACACCAGGGCCATTTCCTACTCAGGATGTGCTGCCCAGGTCTTTTTCCTCTTTTTCTTATTTTCAGCAGAGTATTGTCTTCTCACGGTCATGGCCTATGACCGCTTTGTTGCCATCTGCAGACCCTTGCACTATGGGACCCTCATGGGCAGCAGAGCTTGTGTCAAAATGGCAGCAGCTTCCTGGGGCACTGGTTTTCTCTATGGTGCCCTGCACACTGCTAATACATTTTCAATTTCACTCTGCCAAGGCAATGTCGTGGAGCAGTTCTTCTGTGAAATTCCCCAGATTCTCAAGCTCTCCTGCTCTGATGCCTACCTCAGGGAAATTGGGATTATTGTGGTTAGTATTTGTTTAGCTTTCGGGTGTTTTGTTTTCATTGTGCTGTCCTACGTGCAGATCTTCACAGCTGTGCTGAGGATGCCCTCTGAGCAGGGCAGGCACAAAGCCTTTTCCATGTGCCTCCCTCACCAGGCCGTGGTCGCCTTGCTTTTAAGCACCTCATTTTTTGCCTACCTGAAGCCTTCCTCCATCTCCTCCCCAGCTCTCGATCTGGTGGTGGCTGTCCTGTATGCAGTGGTGCCTCCAGCAGTGAACCCCCTCATCTACAGCATGAGGAACAAGGATCTCAAGGAGGCACTGAAGAAACTGATCCAGCTGGTACTATTTCAGCAGCAATAAGCTGCCCACCTCTCTTTACTCAGCTCTTGTGCTTTGGGCATTCTGTCTCTGATAATCGTGTTTGTACTCAAATGTTTGAATTCATCTCATGTCTGGAGAAGAGCAAAGGAGCAATTGTGTGCTTGGGGGGAAAAATAAATGAAAGCTTCTTTCTATATGTGTCAACTCAGGGCAGGCTGCTGCATTGCTGGAGCAACTGGAGTTGCTTGAGGAGCCCTGGGACCAGGACTCTTGTGCCCTCCTGGGGAGAGGGGCTGGCACAGAGCGGCTGCATGTAGTCCGGCTTAAGGTCTCCCAGACGAGAGAGCAGTGGAGACAGGATGACACCCCTCTCTGCCCCCCAGGAGCTGCTGTGCCCTTCAGGGGGGCTGCGGCTGTGCTGTGAGTGCCCAGAGCACTGCAGCACCCTGTGGTGGGCACTGCAGCGGGGCCACCTCTAGAATGGACTGCTCTGCTGGGCTGGACTGGGGTGGACAGGGGAGGTGGGGAGAGCGGGGGAGGGGCTGGCTGGGCTGGTCCATTCTTTGATCCTTTAAGGAGAAAATGTTTTTCTTTTTTTCAAGTGGAATGTCCTGTGTTTCCACTTGTGCCTGTTGCCGCTTGTCCTTCCACTGGGCATCTTTTAGCAGAGCTTGGCTCTGATTTCTTGATATCCTCCCATTTGGTCACTATAAACAGCAACAACCTCTCCCCTGAGCCTTCCCTTCTCCAGGCTCAACACACCCCGGTCTCTCAGCATCTCCTAATGCCTGATGGGCTCCAGGCCCAAACCATCATTCTGGCCTCTGCTGCTCTCACTCCCATCTGTCACCATCCTTCTTGCCTGGGGGAGCCACAACTGGACATAGCACTCCACATGCAGCTCACAAGTGCTGGATGGAGGGGCCTCCACCGCAGGCTGCTCCTCTGCAAAAGGAGGAAACCCCAATGTTCCCAGCACGGAGCTGACATTGACGCAGCATCTGGAGCCCGGCCAGCCCCAGAGGCCTCAGCCCTCCCCAGCCCAGCAGTGGGGCCCCAAGCAGGCCTGCTTGCCTTCTCTCACTGCCCTCCACACTCCTGTCCCCTCCATGCCCTGTCCCAGCCCCGGTGCTGGCCAGCTGCCCTGGGCTGGGGCACCTCCAGCCCCCAAGAGGGGGAAGCAGCACGGGGGAAATGGGTTTTAGTTTTCACTGCCAGGCTGGGGCTGGATCCCTGGCATAAGGAGAGGTGGGGATCAATACAGGGATCATTAACAGTACGGGCACAGGATGTAACATCGGTCACAAAACACTGGTAGTTTGGGGGGAAAAACTTTTAAAGATATCGTACTCGTGATGTTCAGTAAGGCCGCTTTCCACTTTTACTAACAGAATGTGCTCATTATTATCATATATCATTGTTCCTTTTCTTTCTTCTAAGCATGTTCCCGTTTTAGACAGATGTTGAATAACCTTGGTGTTTTGTTTGCCAAAGTTGTTGAGTTGAGGGAAGGTTACTCCAACTGTTACTGATGTATTAAATGGTGCAAAAATAACACATTGTTTGTTTAGTCAAGTGAGAAGTTAACCAGTAAGTCTGCCTGGCAATTTGGTCAAAAATATAAGTCACATTACTATGGCAAATGCTGCTTTTCATGTCTGTAGTACCCATTTCACTCCACTGCAAAACCGCCTGCAGCTTCCTATCCAGTGTGTTATTACATATAGTTACATTTATACGTAAATGTAGCTATAGTTAAATAAAAATATAGTTAAATGTAAATGTAAATATAGTTAAATGTAATCATAGTTAGTGTAACATTATTGCCTACTATCAGTCCTTGACCTCGTGCTAGTATTCCTCTTGTTACTGTAGTTTTAAAGATGGGTTGCGACTTACCTTCAATACTTGAGTTCTCCCATGGGTCATGTGAAAAGGCAGAACCTGTGAGAGACAGGTTTCAGGTGTCTGTTGCAGTTATCAGTGTTCCCACAGTGAGAAGGTAACACCACGCTTCACTGCAAGAGAAGACACTTAGGTCTCGGACATCATCCAAGCCTCACTTATGGTTCACTTGCTTCCTTTAGTGTCTACAGCATGCCATACTCCTTTTGCTTTGTAAAACAGCAGAGTCACCCAGACTGATCCCTGAGTTGGGTGTTTAACCACAACCTCATCTCCAGAACTTTGAGAGAGTTTCACTTCTGTTTTAACAGGAATTCATGACACAAATGCTTTATCTATGAGACTTTCCATGGGTGTTTGTCACTTATTTAGCCAACCTCCCACAACCGGGATCCCCACTTAGAAGTATTCTATGAGAGAAGAGTTACTCTGGTGTAGCTGTTGTTTCTGTTGTGCTTTCCATCTTTCTACTACCCCACTACTTTGAGATCGATACGATAGGTGGAAAGTCCACTGAACTCCATTTGAAGCACACCAGGTTTGCATTTCTTTATTCTTCAAATGTGATCCGTTGTCAGATTGTATTTCTCTGGGAAAGCAGCAAGCCACTGGTTCAAACCAGCACTGCTTGCTAGACCACTTGCAGCTCTGGTAGGGTGCACGTTCCCTGTACCAATAATTATTTCTACTCCTGCAAGGATGCATTTCCAGCCTTCAGGTGGAATTTCCAGCCTTCACAAACCACAAACAGCATCCATGGGCCTAACAGCGACCTATCAGGCACTGAGCCACAAGTGACCTCGCAGACACAAGCAGCAGCCATGGGCCTAGCACTGGCCTAGCAGGCACTGAGCCACAAGTGACCTCACAACCACAAACAGCAGCCACATGACCAGCACTGGCCTATCAGGCACTGAGCCAAAAGTGACCTCACAACCACAAACAGCCGCCATGCAACTAGCACTGGCCTATCAGGCACTGAGCCACAAGTGGCCTCACAACCACAAACACAAGCCTTTGGCCTAGCACTGGCCTATCAGCCACTGAGGCACAAGTGACCTCACAAGCACAAGCAGCAGCCAATTCCTGCTTCTGGTCTATCAAGTATTGATGCAATAGTTACCTCACAGTCAATTCCAAAGCCATATGCCTGAAGCTGCCCTACAAGCGTCTGAGTCACAAATGACCTCACAAGCGCAAACAGTAGCAATATGCCTTCTGCTTGGATATCTGGTAATGAGGCACAAGTGACCTCACTATCAGCCTTGAAGCTATCTGCTAGCTGCTCGCCTGTAACATACTCAGGAAAATGTGGCCTCACAAGCACGAAGAGCAGCTGTGTCCCTGCTGCTGCCCTCCAAGGTACTCAGGGAGAAGGGATGCTGGCCAAGATGTTGACAGGCACAGGGACACACCCTGACATCCTGCCTCCATCCTCAGGGGCTCTAGGACTGCACTGGGAACCTCATGAGTGGAGCAACCTAGAAAGAAAGAAAGAAAGAATTGGAGTGTTACTGTCAGTTCTGCTGGCCTTACATAGTTGCAACAGTCAGGGGCCAATGTCTCCCCTCCATGCTGAGCTGTACTGGTGAGAGCACAGCCAGCAGGGCTACCAAGACCTTCTAACCCTCTTTTTGGCACAGGTGACACCATGTCTGTATACCAGGTCCAGTTTGGGCTCTCCAGTTCTGCAAAGGCACTAACACACAGCAGGGAGTCCAGCACAGGGACACCAAGATTGTCAGGGGCTGGAGAGGCTGCAAGAGCTGGGTTTGTTCAGCCTGGACAAGAGAAGACCAAGGGGGATCTTCATGCTGTGCACAGCTACCTTATGGAGGGCACAGAGAAGACGGAGCTGGATTTTCTTGGAGGTGCACACTAAGAGCAAGAGAGGAAACAGGGACAAATTGCACAATGGGAAATGCTTCTTAGATGTTAAGAAGAAACCTTTTTCTCCGTGAGGGTGGCCGAGCTGTGTCACAGGGATCCAGAGAGGTTCTCACATCTCCATCCTTGGAGATAATCAAATCTTCACTGGAAAAGACCACAAGATACCTCCTCTACTGCCACCTGCCTTGAGCACGGCATTGGAGCCCTACCTCCACATGTCTCCCCCATTGCAGTCTCAAGGAATCTGCTATTCTGAGACTCTTGCCAAAGGCACCAGCGACTTTGGAGATGCCGCCTCCACCGCTCACCAAGGACGGGTGTCTCAGAGCCACCCATTGCACTCAGAGGCCTGACTTCTTGTGAGGGGGCACCTCCCCTGTCTGCAAGAATCTGCATAGGCACAAAGTGCAGAAATGGTTCTGACTGCTTTGATTAACTACCCATCTCTGAGGGATCGGAATGGACTAGGGTCTGAGATAGGAAGATGCAATGAGGGTCCGGATTCAACAGAAAGCCTTTAAGGAAGGAGAAGAGAACTTTCTCCAGCAGAGTCAGTAAAATCCCAAAGATTCACGGAAGCATCAAGACCTTCCCAAACTGCAAGCCTGAACCTCAGCAGACAGAAAACACCAAACTGCAAGCAGCCCTGGCTCGCACCAGGATGCTCTAAGGTGAGAACACGGTCACCAACAGTCCTCATCCAGGTCTCCCAGTGTTACCAAAAGGCCCCAGGCAAGAAAGTGTCTCAAAGAGGGGGGGAATGGGGGAACTGTCACCAGCACGGAGAAGAAGCAGTCTCGACAGGAGCCTCAGACAAACATATCCAAGGACACAGGTGCAGCTGGGACTGATACATCCTGAGAAAGTACAGATAAAGCAGAAGAAACCAGTTGGAGCCGAGATTAGGACCAAGACAGCTTTTCTCAAACAAGGAAGCAAGCCAAGTTGAGACCATGTATGGAAAAGTAGAGCAAAGTTCATGGCAAGATGCTGAGTGACACCTCTTCTGACACCACGAGGGAGCACCAGAGACCCCCACAGAAGACCCCCAGAGACTCAGACCACATGCGTAATGATTATGTAAATGTAGTAATTAGTTCTAGGAAATAGAATGAATATGTATAATCATTCCTGGAAATTTAATGTATATGATAGAGCAATATAAACTTTAGATGATGCGACACACGGGGTGCACGTAGGGTGGAGCTATCCCCCGTGTACCTGGTGCCGTAATAAAGAGAATGCCTGCTTCTTAATGCTACATTGGTGTTAAGGAGTTTTTCTCCTGATTTCGGTGACACCAGGGCTGCACAGCCACCAAGAAAGCCAGGGTGCCTAGGGAGGATCCAGGGTGCCAGGGACTGTACCCAGGGGTGCACTGACCCGAGGTGACACTGAAAAGCACAAGGACCAACTAAGGTCCAAGATGAGAAACAGCTTTTCCCAGGCTCAGCCAGAAGGAAAGCTGGGCAGAATTCATGAGAAATGGGGAAACTTCCCCAGATTCCCTGGCCTCGCCCATGGCTTTGGAGGCAGGCAGGGACCAGGGTCTTGGATAAAGCCCCCTGGATGATGTATCTTAAGGGTATGTTTGCTCTTTTCTGGCATACCAGCTTTGTGCTGCTTCATCCCACATGACTTTGATCCTGGTTTTGAAAAATGACAAACCCCAAACCATCCCCCAAACCCCAGCTTCCTACACAGATCTGCCCAATGCAGTGAACTCTCAGTGCAGGGGTGCAGAAGTGACTTCTCCAGTGCCCCATTTGAGATATTTCACTGCCTTTGGCACTGTCAGGAGATGTTCCTGCAGGATTTATCAGAAATTTTTGGAATAGCACTGAGGTGAAGAGATGTGAGGGGAAATGTCTGCTCTCTCCCTGGCTGTGCCATTTCCATGGCAGTGACCTACTGAGCCCCCAGATGACACAAGCTGAGGTTACATTGGGATGTACCACATCACAGGGAGGTCTCCCCAGTGTTGTGGGCGAGGCCCTCATTTCCCTGCAAGGCCTGGGCGTTGCTGGTCACTGCTCACGCACTCCCCACCATTGCTCTTCATAGTGGCCCCATGGCAAGGAGAGGGGGCAGGATGCAGTGGGGCCTTGTTGGGGCCCCTTGCGAATAGGCAGAGGAGCAGGAGCATGTTGGAGAGGAATTTTGGGTCACAAGAACAGAAGAGCATCCCTCCTCCCTGCTGGACAGGTGAGCGAAGGACAAGGGGCAAGTGAGATGGAGGACTGCTGGACCCATACCATCAGCCTGGACCACAGTTCCTTGTGCCCAACACTCCTGCAGCTCTCCACCAAGGGTAAGGGCTTCGGGAGCTCCTTCCTGAGGTGTCGCACTGAGACTGTTAACTGTAAAAACTGCTGTGGTGGATCCCAGGCTGTGGGGGTGCCTGGATAGGGCTGAGGGCTGCAGCAAGAGCCCTGCCTGAGGGTCCCGTCTAGCTTGGGGGACAATGTGGCAGCCAAGACTCCTGGGTCCTGCAGCTGGGGTTACCCTGAGCCCCAAGGCTTCTGTGAGCCAGCTCCATTGCCTCTTGGATGGGGGGGAGGAATCCATGGCCAGGTTTCCCTGGGAGTGGGTCCCCCTTTGGGATCTGGCTCTGGGAGGAAAGGGGTCCTGCATCCCACAGGCTGCAGTGTCCTGCAGCTCCCGGAGGGCTCTCAGGAGCCTGCTGGAAATGCCTTTGCTGGAAATGGATCCTTCACCTTGTAATAAATCCAAGTCGTCTGCTTGTTTGGGAGAACCTCTGATCCTTCTCCCTGGATCCTCTTGTGCCTCCAACTTGGCACAGCATGTTTTGAGCTGAGATGCCATTACAGATGGCCACAGCCCCTGTCCTCCTGCAAATTGGGCTCTAACTTCTGCACCCAAAGATAGCATGTTTGGGAAAGCAGCTTGGAAACAGGGGGAGGCACAATCCCCACTGCAAAGGTCCTGGCTGACCCCAAGGATTTTTCTCTGAGCTGTGCTGGGCAGTGCTGGGGTGAGCCCAACACAGCCATCTCCCCCAGCCCCCTCACAACCCCACACCACCACTCCCTAGTCGAGCCCTGGGGCTGCTGTGGGCAGGGGGCCAGGGCAGGAGGGGTGAGGGGACACTGCCCTGCCCTGCCCTGCCCTGCCCTGTGGGCAGCAGGACGCTGCCCGCAGGCTCTGCCACCGCGGCCAGCCCCAGGGCCCCCACGCTGGCACCACGGCTGCCACCAGCACACGCCCCAACGCTGCCCCCCTCTGTTCCGCACAGCCCCCAGGGCACAGGGCAGCCAGCAGCCCTGCGGGGACCCTGCTGCACAGCCCAGCCCCGCCGGGGCAGCGGTGGCGCCCCGGGGCCCCGCATTGCCGGCCCACATGGCACCGCGCTGCCCCTAGGTCCCGCCGCGCCCCGCGCTGCCGCCCACAACATGGCGCCCGACCGCGGGGGACGGGGCAGAGCTGGCTGCCAGGGCAGGAGGGCCCAACGTTGCCATGGCATCCCCCCAGTGCAGCCCTTCCATTGGCTGTCAGGAGGAGGGGGCGGGCATTGATTTCACTGATGGCTCTGTCAGCCAATTGTAGTCTAGTATGTGGGAAAAAAAGACGTCAAAGAAAGAGGTGAAAGAGGAGCGGGAGCAAAGCGGGCGAGAAGCGATCGGGCAAGAGAGCGGGTATGAGTGGGTTTGGTGGGTGCTGGACATAAAACAGGAGAATGCTTGTTGTCTTTGACGTGTAGAGGATTTGCTGGGTTTGTTCAGCATTGGGGAAGGAACCAGACTTCTGAGTTGTGGGAAGGCTTCTCCCTCTGCCTGGGACAGGAGGCCCTGCTGCCTTCAGGTTCATAATTGCTCATCCTATGAAATCATCTTTTTCGAAAATGTTGCCAAGATTTACTTGCAGGCCTTTTTCCATTTCCTATGTTTTATGGGCTACGTGTAGGGACTATGTAGGCAAAAGCTAATCTTCTTTTGGGGTCGTAACTGGTATGTAATGGGTGTTTTGCTGCACTATGAGCATTGTGGAGCCACGAGGTGAATCAGGGAGGCCATTGAGGAGCTGGCTCAGCCTTGGGGGAAGGCAGGGGGAGCTGCAGGTGGCAAGAGCCCCATGGTCAGGGTGTGGGTAGAGAGGTCACCACTGTCTGTGAGAGCTATGCCAGAAAATCACCAGTGTCAAATCAAGTCTTTGTAAGTAGCTGACAGGCCAGCAGGAGGCACATGGCTCAGCTGTTGATGATGAGGTCATTTTTGCATGAGTACCTGATAGACCAGCTGCAGGAACAAGGCTTGTGCGTTGTGAGGTCACTTCTGAATGCTGAATTGATTGGATAGTGGCAGAGATGTGCCCTGAAAGGTGATTGTGAGGTCATTTCTGCCTGAGCGGTTGATAGGGCAGCAGCAGGTCCATGTCTGGGATCTGTGTTTCTGAGATCGTTTTTGCCTGAGGAGCAGCTGATAAGGCAGGATTTGTCTCATGGCTGAGGAAGTTATAGTGAGGTAATTTCTGTCTTAGAGGCTTCTAGGCCAGTGACAGAGACGTGGCTGTGAAGGTGAGTGTGAGGTCTTGTCTTTCTGAGTCCCTGCTAGGCCAGCAGCAGGCAGTTAGGCATGGGCGTTGCTTGTGAGGTCTCTTTTGTCGGAGTAGCTGCTAGGCCAGCAGTAGTTGATGGCTGGGGAAGTTATTTGGAGGAAAGTTCTGTCTCTGAAGGGCATAGGCCAGCAGCAGGCATGTGGTAGGGGTATGGACTTCTGAGGTCACCTCTATGTGAGCAGCTGAGAGGTGAGGAGAAGACAGATGTCTTGGCTGTTGGTGGTGAGGTCACTTCTGGGTTTGTTTCGTGTGCTCAGAGGAGGGATTGACCTCTGCCAAGCTCTACAGCAATACCAAAATGCAACTCATTAATCAAGCAGAAGTCGATGTCCCACATCATCTGACACACATTTTGTTCCACTCCATCATCCTGAGTTAGTACTGCTACATTTCAAATGTGGATGATGTTCTGTGGTGAACATGGAGATGGAGTTTGCCTTTCCACTTGTTGCTAAGTAGAAGCTTGCAGCCTCCTCCCGGTTCGTTAGGGAGTCCAAGTAGAGTTTTGAGGCTGCTAAATGAATCTAGTGCTGGTGTGAGCAGTGGTGTTAGTAATCTCTTATTGTCAGGGTGTGTGTGCTTTAGAAATCCCCACTGTCAAAACAGCAGGGAGCTTGTGAGTTTTTCCTGCAAGGTCTGAATGCTGTCTCTGTCTTTGAGGTGTCCACCTGCTTTTATGACACATTTGGAGATGTAACCCCGTTAGAGGTCTCTGATTTTCTGTCCATGTATATGCATTCATTGTAGAATGGGTGCAAAGGCTGTTGGAGGAGACAGAAGGAATGCCCCCCCCCCAAAAAAAAAAAAAAGGTATGGTCCACATTTTCAAAGAGGTCTCTTGTTCAGAAGTTGAGGCACAAGTGAGAGGCAAGAGCTGGCCTGATCAGCCTCTGTGAGAGCACTTCTTCTCTGCTTCCTGGAGGTGGGAAGTGAGCAGGCCCCGGGCTGTGAGTGGCTGTTCAGAGGCAGTGCCTGTTGCAAGGCCTTGGAGGCCTAGAAGGGAATGGAAGGTCTGGAGAGTTGGGCTTTGTGTGTTGTGGGGCACTTGGGGGTGCCCTGTCTGCTGCCATGTGTGGTGCTGTGGCCTGCATGTCGCTGATGCAGAGGTGCGTGTTGGCTGTGAAGCCTCTGTGAGGTGCAGGGGTAGCGGCGTGTTCCAGTGCGAGATGCTCTGTGGTGGATCTGGGTGGTTGCCCAGTGTTTTGCTGCTCAGCCTGGGAGTAGGTGTCTGGAGAGAGCAGTGCTCAGCTCGCAGCGCCCAGCCTGCAATCACGGTGTCATTCTGGGAGACCTGAGTGAGGACTATTGGTGACCATGTTCCCTCCTTGGAGCATCGTGGTGCAAGTCAGGGCTGCTCACAGTGTGGTGGTTTCTGTCAGCTGAGGTTCAGGCTTGCAGTTTGGGAAGGTCTTGATGCTTCCGTGAGTCTTTGGGCTTTTCCTGACTCTGCTGGAGAAAGTTATCTTCTCCGTCCTTAAAGGCTTTCTGTTGAAGCTGGACCCTCATTGCATGTTCCCATCTCAGACGCTAATCCATTGCGATCCCTCAGAGAGATAATCAAAGCAGTCATTGCCATTTCTCGACTTTGTTCCTACGCAGACCCTTGCAGAGAGGGGAGGTGCCCCCTCACAAGAAGTCAGGCCTCTGACGGCTATGGGTGGCTCTGAGACACCTGTCCTTGGTCTGTGGTGGAGGCGGCATCTGCAAAGCCACTGGTCCCTTTGGCAATAGTCTCAGAATAGCAGATTCTTTGAGACTGCAATGAGGGAGGCATCTGGAGGTAGGGCTCCAACACCCTGGTCAAGGCAGGTGCCAGTAGAGGAGGTATCTTGGGGCCTTTTCCAGTGAAGTTTTGATTATCTCCAAGGATGGAGATGTGAGAACCTCTCTGGATCCCTGTGACACAGCTCGGCCACCCTCACGGAGAAAAAGGTTTCTTCTTAACATCTAAGAAGAATTTCCCATTGTCCAATATGTCCCTGTTTCCTCTCTTGCTCTTAGTGTGCACCTCCAAGAAAATCCAGCTCCGTCTTCTCTGTGCCCTCCATAAGGTAGCTGTGCACAGCATGAAGATCCCCCTTGGCCTTCTCTTGTCTAGGCTGGAGAAACCCAGCTCTCGCAGCCTCTCCTTATGTGCCCCACACTGCAGCCCCTGACCATCTTGGTGTCCCTGTGCTGGACTCCCTGCTGTGTGTTAGTGCCCTTGCAGAACTGGAGAGCCCAAACAGGAGCCAGTATACAGACATGGTGTCACCTGTGCCAAATAGAGGGGTAGAACATCTCGGTGGTCCTGCTGGCTATGTTCTCACCAATACAGCTCAGCATAAAGAGGAGACATTTGCCCCTGACTGTTGTGACTATGTAAGGCCAGCAGAACTGAGAGTAACACTCCGATTCTTTCTTTCTTTCTAGGTTGCTCCACTCATGAGGTTCCCAGTGCAGTCCTAGAGCCCCTGAGGATGGAGGCAGGGTGCCAGGGTGTGTCCCTGTGCCTGTCAACATCTTGGCCAAAATCATGAACCCTCTGTGAAAGCAGCTGCAAGTGACTAAGAAGGGTCTGCGTATGGATGCAAAAGCTTCCATGAATGCACCTGTCTTGCCTGGGTGACTTGGGGTGTGGGTTCACCTCCTGGTACCTCTGCTGTGCTGCAAATTCTGCCTCCCACAACTGCTGTTACTGCCAGCCCGCTCAGCAAATGCTACTGTGCCCCCTCCTTTTCCTCGAAGGTTGTGGTGCCATATAGGATGAGTGCAAGACCCTTATACTAAATGCCAGCATCTCCTGAGTGCCTTTGTGTGAGTGCACAGGCCGCAAGAATGTTGCGGCTGTTGTGCTTCTGAGCTCACTTCTGCCTCAGTATGTAGTAGGGCAACAGTAGGACCATGGTTTTGGGGCATATTGTGAGGTCCCTTCTGCCTTAGTCCCTTGGAGGCCAGCAGCAGGGACACAGCTGCTCTTTGTGCTTGTGAGGTCACATTTTCCTGAGTATGTTACAGGTGAGCAGCTAGCTGATAGCTTCAAGGCTGATAGTGAGGTCACTTCTGCCTCTTTACTGGATATCCAAGCAAAAGGCATGTTGCTACTGTTTGCGCTTGTGAGGTCATTTGTGACTCAGACGCTTGTAGGGCAGCTTCAGGCATATGGCTTTGGAATTGACTGTGAGGTAACTATTGCATCAATACTCAATAGACCAGAAGCAGGAATTGGCTGCTGCTTGTGCTTGTGAGGTCACTTGTGGCTCAGTGCCTGATAGGCCAGTGCTGGGCCCATGGCTGCTGCTTGTGGTTGTGAGGTCACTTGTGCCTCAGTGCCTGATAGGTCGCTGTTAGGCCCATGGATGCTGTTTGTGGTTTGTGAAGGCTGGAAATTCCACCTGAAGGCTGGAAATGCATCCTTGCAGGAGTAGAAATAATTATTGGTACAGGGAACGTGCACCCTACCAGAGCTGCAAGTGGTCTAGCAAGCAGTGCTGTTTTGAACCAGTGGCTTGCTGCTTTCCCAGAGAAATACAATCTGACAATGGATCACATTTGAAGAATAAAGAAATGCAAACCTGGTGTGCTTCAAATGGAGTTCAGCAGACTTTCCACCTATCGTATCGATCTCAAAGTAGTGGGGTAGTAGAAAGATGGAAAGCACAACAGAAACAACAGCTACACCAGAGTAACTCTTCTCTCATAGAATACTTCTAAGTGGGGATCCCGGTTGTGGGAGGTTGGCTAAATAAGTGACAAACACCCATGGGAAGTCTCATAGATAAGGCATTTGTGTCATGAATTCCTGTTAAAACAGAAGTGAAACTCTCTCAAAGTTCTGGAGATGAGGTTGTGGTTAAACACCCAACTCAGGGATCAATCTGGGTGACTCTGCTGTTTTACAAAGCAAAAGGAGTATGGCATGCTGTAGACACTAAAGGAAGCAAGTGAACCATAAGTGAGGCTTGGATGATGTCCGAGACCTAAGTGTCTTCTCTTGCAGTGAAGCGTGGTGTTACCTTCTCACTGTGGGAACACTGATAACTGCAACAGACACCTGAAACCTGTCTCTCACAGGTTCTGCCTTTTCACATGGCCCATGGGAAAACTTGAGTATTGAAGGTAAGTCGCAACCCATCTTTAAAACTACAGTAACAAGAGGAATACCAGCTGTAATAGCACGAGGTCAAGGACTGATAATAGACAATAATGTTACGCTCAGTATGATTACATTTAACTATATTTACATTTACATTTAACTGTATTTTCATTTAACTATAGTTACATTTATGTCTAAATGTAACTATGTGTAATAACACACTGGATGGGAAGCTGCACACGGTTTTGCAGTAGAGTGAAATGGGTACTACAGACATGAAAAGCAGCATTTGCCATAGTAATGTGACTTATATTTTTGACCAAATCGCCAGGCAGACTTACTGGTTAACTTCTCACTTGACTGAACAGACGATGTGTTATTTTTGCACCATTTAATACATCAGTAACAGTTGGAGTAACCTTCCCTCAACTCAACAACTTTGGCAAACAAAACACCAAGGTTACTCAACATCTGTCTAAAACGGGAACATGCTTAGAAGAAAGAAAAGGAACAATGATATATGATAATAATGAGCACATTCTGTTAGTAAAAGTGGAAAGCAGCCTTACTGAGCATCACGAGTACGATATCTTTAAAGGTTTTTCCCCAAAAGCTACCAGTGTATTGCAACCGATGTTACATCCTGTGCTCGTACTGTTAATGATCCCTGTATTGATCCCCACCTCTCCTTATGCCAGGGATCCAGCCCCAGCCTGGCAGTGAGATGCTGGCCTCCCCCCAGCCTGTTCCCCCCGTGCCCCTTCCCCCTCTTGGGGGGCTGGAGGTGTCCCAGCCCAGGGCAGCTGGCCAGCACCGGGGCTGGGACAGGGCATGGAGGGGACAGGAGTGTGGAGGGCAGTGAGAGAAGGCAAGCAGGCCTGCTTGGGGCCCCACTGCTGGGCTGGGGAGGGCTGAGGCCTCTGGGGCTGGCCGGGCTCCAGATGCTGCTTCAATGTCAGCTCCGTGCTGGGAACATTGGGGTTTCCTCCTTTTGCAAAGGAGCAGCCTGCGGTGGAGGCCCCTCCATCCAGCACTTGTGAGCTGCATGTGGAGTGCTATGTCCAGTTGTGGCTCCCCCAGGCAAGAAGGATGGTGACAGATGGGAGTGAGAGCAGCAGAGGCCAGAATGATGGTTTTGGTCTGGAGCCCATCAGGCATTAGGAGATGCTGAGAGACCTGGGTGTGTTGAGCCTGGAGAAGGGAAGGCTCAGGGGAGAGGTTATTGCTGTTTATAGTGACCAAATGGGAGGATATCAAGAAATCAGAGCCAAGCTCTGCTAAAAGATGCCCAGTGGAAGGACAAGAGGCAACAGGCACAAGCAGGAGCAGAGGGAATTCCACTTGAAAGAAGGAAAAACATTTTCTCCTTAAGGGATCAAACCAGTTCAGCCCGTCCCCGGCTCTCCCCACCTCTTCTGCCCTCTCCCCAGCCCAGCCTAGCAGAGCAGCCCAGGCTGGGGGTGGAACCACAGAAGCACCCACCACAGGGTGCTGCAGTGCTCTGGGCACTCACAGCACAGCCGCAGCCCCCCTGAAGGGCACAGCAGCTCCTGGGGGGCAGAGAGGGGTATCACCCTGTCTCCACTGCTCTCTCGTCTGGGAGACCTTAACCCGGACTACATGCAGCCACTCTGTGCCAGCCGCTCTCCCCAGGAGGGCACAAGAGTCCTGGTCCCAGGGCTCCTCAAGCAACTCCAGTTGCTCCAGCAGTGGAGCAGCCTGTCCTGAGTTGACACATATAGAAAGAAGCTTTCATTTATTTTTCCCCCCAGGCACACACTTGCTCCTTTTCTCCAGACATGGGATGAATTCAAACCTTTGAGTACAAACACGATTATCACAGACAGACCGCCCAAAGCACAAGAGCTGAGTAAAGAGAGGTGGGCAGCTTATTGCTGCTGAAATAGTACCAGCTGGATCAGTTTCCTCAGTGCCTCCTTGAGCTCCTTGTTCCTCATGCTGTAGATGAGGGGGTTCACTGTTGGAGGCAACACCGAGTACAGAACAGCCAGCACCAGATCCAGAGCTGGGGAGGAGATGGAGGGGGGCTTCAGGTAGGCAAACCCTGCAGTGCTGACAAGCAAGGCGACCACAGCCAGGTGAGGAAGGCACATGGAAAAGGCTTTGTGCCTGCCCTGCTCAGAGGGGATCCTCAGCACAGCTGTGAAGATCTGCACATAAGACAGCACAATGAAAACAAAACACCCAAAAGCTAAACAAATACTAACCACAAGAACCCCAACTTCCCTGAGGTAGGAGTCAGAGCAGGAGAGCCTGAGGATCTGGGGAATTTCACAGAAGAACTGTTCTACAACATTGCCTTGGCAGAGTGGTATTGAAAATGTGTTTGCAGTGTGCAGGCCAGCATAGAGAAAAGCACTGGCCCAGGCAGCTGCTGCCATTTTGACACAGGCTCTGGTGTCCATGAGGGTCCCGTAGTGCAAGGGTCTGCAGATGGCAACAAAGCGGTCATAGGCCATGATGGTAAGAAGGAAATATTCTGCTGAAAATAAGAAAAAGAAGAAAAATATCTGGGCAGCACATCCCAAGTAGGAAATGACCCTGGTGTTCCAGAGGGAGTTGGCCATGGATTTGGGGACAGTGGTGGAGATGGAGCCAAGGTCGAGGAGGGAGAGGTTGAGGAGGAAGAAGTACATGGGGGTGTGGAGGCGGTGGTCACAGGCTACAGCTGTGATGATGAGGCTGTTGGCCAGGAGAGCAGCCAGGTAGATGTTCAGAAACAGTGAGAAGTGCAAGAGCTGCATCTCCCGCGTGTCTGCGAACGCCAGGAGGAGGAACTCATTGAGGGAGCTGCCGTTGGACATTTGGTCCTTTGGGGCACAGGAGGCCTGTCCAAAGAAGAAAAGAAAGTGAAAAGTTAGAGCAGGCTTCTCTGAGCAAATCCCTTTCCACTCCTCATAGTACCCCCCACACTTCCTCTGTCCTTTACCTTCTTTCAGCTCCCTTTCCAGAGCTCTGGTCTGTGCTGGCTGTGTGGGCCATGCGCAGCAGGGGCCTCTGCCTGTGGCTCCAGAGGAGTCGGTTCTGCTTTGCCACAGGTGCAAATGGAGGTGTCAAACAGGCCCAGGGATTTGGTGGGATACCTGGGAACGGGCACTGTGAACTGAGTGGAGGGGACTTGGTCCAGTGACCCAGTGGGAATATTCTCTGTTCACCATAATGAGAGCTGATTGCAGCACTCATGCCAGCTATCTCGGAAAGAGAAGACCCTTGTGAGGGATTCATCCCCCCCAACCTTGCCCTCTCAAACAGAGATGTCTGTATCTGAGTCAGTCACACCAGCTCCCACTCTAGCAAGGGTGAGAAACAGGCAAGTGAAGGCAGGGGGTGACCTGTCTTTTTCTAGACATCTTCATTCCAATGAGATAGACCATCTCCTCACATCAAATTACCATCTGTGCTCTCTGTCTAGGAACTGTAGTGGGAATGGCAAGTGACTGGTTCTGACGTACACATCCTGCAGCAAATTATGGCCACCCCTTGTGTGGAAGGGCTGTTCAACATTTTGATACCTATTATCTCCAGAAAATAATCTGCAGCAGAGGAGTCTGATTATATATGGATTTAGATTTTAGATGTCTCCATTACACTGTGGGACCCTTCTTTGACGGGGTAGAAATCTTTGGCATTTCAGTTGCTCTCAGCATGAGCACTTGTGCATCCCAAGAAGAAAAATGGGCTCACTGTGACTTTATACAGAGTCATGGGATCTGGTCTGTCAATGAGTCTTGTCCCTCACTGCCCTGCACTTGCGCCTCTCCCAGCTAAATGACACTCACACTCACAAGTTCCTCTCAGAAAAAAAAAAAGACTGAGGTGAGAGCAGAGGACTCCAGTTTTAAAGGGAAGATTTCCAAATTCTTCTCTCTCATCCCAGATGCGGAGAGAGTGATGAAGAATGTGACAAGGTTTCTGACTCAGAGGATCAGACCAAGGACCTTCAGATATCACAAAATGCTACAGGAAAGTTGTGCTCTTCTGGAGGACAGCTTGCAGCCTGGGAGGACACCCCAGAGAAACAGTCAAAGATCCTAAAGATGGGCTCTCCTTAGGAGGTAGACAGCTCATGAAGAGTCAGTTCTCTCTTTTAAGAGAGAGGCAGATCAAAAAGTCTGTGAGAAACCTCAGCAAGTCCCTTCCTCCCCACTTCAGCCTACAGACAGCATCAGCGTCACCTTTATGGCTTCATCAGGGTTTTTCCGATCTGCTCCTTAGGAGCTGCGAGCACAGAGATGCTCCTGGCCAGGACCCTGACCTAGGAGGTTTCTGTAGAGCAGAACTGAGCACACAGAGGGTGGGATGGGGTCTGTGAGCACTAAGTGGGAAAAGACATTGGGACAGAGAAAATGCTCTTGGCAGGAACAGCTCCAGACAGCAGGGATGGGCAGGGAATGATAGAGAATTGCTAATGGATACATCATGGGAGAATAGATACGAGCAAGTCATGGTCAGTCATGCAACACCAAAGCCTTCCCCAGCGTGCTCAGGTCTGCCTTGCAGAAACCTCCCAGCAGCAGGGCACTTTCCAGGGGCATCCCTCTGTGTGCACGTGAGAAGGGGCAGGTCCCTGAGGAGGCCACCGTCAAAGGGGAATTTGGTGCTGTCTGTAGGCTAAGGGGTTGGTGAAGGGTCTTCCAGAAGTTCCTAGCAGAACTCCTGATTGTTAATTAAAACTGTTAATGAGTCTCAGTCCCTTGTCAGGCCCTAAATGTGACAGCTCCATTTCCATTTTCCCCTTGCCAGGTGGAAGGAAACTTCAAGCACTATCTCAGGGAATTGCCTTTTCTTTCACTAAACACCTGCCTTCACCTTCCTTTTGAAAAGTCCCATCAGAAATGTCCTGTGCATGAGCTAGAGCTGTGAGCAGCCCTGACCCACGCAGCACCCTCTCAACAGCAGAATGAACCTGCCCGGACGGGGGCTGATCCTTCCACCCAGAGTTTCTCCCCACAGTGCCATGAGGAGTTCCCCGGGCAGGCTGAGTGCTGACCCTCGCAAGTGGCAGAGTCACTGCCCTGGGCACACAGCACCCTGCGGTGCAGGGCACTGCTCAGAATTACAGCCCTGAGCAGACTTGTGTGCATGACCCAGCTTCACACCCCTGCAGTGTCCCTGGGAGAAGGTAGCAGCATGTCCTGTCCCTCTGACGGTGTGGCAGGGAATCTGTGCTCTAAAGAACCTCCTTTTCCTCTGCACTGGAGAAGCCAGGAGTATGATCCTTAAAAAAAAAAAAAGTCATGGGATGGGATGGGTTTAGAAGATCCCTCCAGCATCGCTCTCCAGCCAGAGACTTACCGTGTAAAGGGCTCTTAAAGTTTCTTCCACAGTGAGCTGTCTGCTGTCCTCCCACTCCACACTGCCTTTCACTTCTCTCTGTCTTCTCTCATCTTGTCAGCAAGAGCAGGCAGTGCCCGGAGCCCTGCTGCTCTTTGCAGAGGAGCTGCTCCTGGACACAGCTGTCTCTCAGCAGTGCTGCCAGGTTGCCATGAGCTCCCTCTGTCCCAGGAGCCTGGGCCTGTCAGGACCAGAGGCCTAGCTGCAAGCATGAATTTCTCTGTCCCTTGCACTCCCTCCTCCTGGGAAATGGTCACTGAAGTAGACAAAATAATCACTGATGGTCCCTCTCTAAACACTGAAGGGAGACTGATCCAACATTGCAATTTTTATCATCAGAGGATGGTTATCTGTGAGAAGTGGAAATGTCCCATTCTGGAAGCCCCTATTCCCATCTCTTAACTAGGCAGGACACCTAGAAAAGGGACAAGAAGAGAGCTGATTTACCCATGATTCAGGTATTGATTCAGATGAGTCAATCTAGGCATCTCATGCTGATTTAGAAGCCCCTGAGCTGGAGTGAGGTTCAGCTCTCTCCTGTGAACGCCAGAAATATACGGGAGGTGGGATTCCCCTTGCCCAAGCTGAAGTGTGCATGACATAGATGCCTGCAGGCAAGCTCCTTGTTTAAGCTCTCATTATAACCACTGGAGATGGAGGGTGGGAGCCAGTTGCCCACACACAAACACCTGGTGACATCTGCAGAGGCAGAGGTAGTCCAAGACATGTGCCAGTGTCTGCTTGCTCTGATGGAGCAAGTGTGAGACCCACATCCTTCATCAGGTGAGGGCCAGGTGGGGAATTTCTTTGGCCATCTGAAATGACCCTCGATGCCTACTGCTACTACTAGAGCACCACTCACCGTCAAGCTGAGGATCAAGCAGATCCCTACAGTGCAGACAGCTAATGCAATTCAGTGCAGACCCTTGATTTAATGACATAAAAATAGGCTGGCGGGCCATGTCAGATGCCTGGGATTTCTTCCAGAACCGCATGTTTCTAGCAGATACAGCATGGGACCTACAGGAAAACCATGTCTTTCTGGAGTGGTTACTGGGCAAGTGCCCCAGGGCCTCTCTGGTTTCCTACCTGTGCCCAAACAGCTGAATCCCACCTCTGCCATTAGGTAAAGTCCATCCCATCTACATCCAAGCATGCTGCATAAATGGGAGGCACATCACACCAAGGCCTCCACTCACGTCCCTGCACTCTTAAAAGCTTCCAACTCTCCTCTCCCTGAACCTCTTCTCATCCCAGATGATATGAACAAGGACTGTGGTAATGATCTCCACAGGATGGCTGCATCACAGGCTGTCCAGGCCCAGGGACTTCTTCACTGGCACCTTGTCCTTCCTGGAGATCAGCTGACCTCTGTCACAGGCCCTGTGGAGCTACAAAGTCAGCTCAGGCAGCAAAGTCTTCTCCTGCCATTTCTGCACAGCCCAGCTCTGCTTTCCTCTGGCCTCAGGTACTGCAGAGTTTGCTCCCTTAGTGGGAACCTCCTTTCACCGTTACATTGCCACCTGCTATCTATGCTGGCATGTCTCTGCTCTGAAGTGGGGCCATTGCACATATGGTGTCCTTGGCTCTTGATAACAGGTTTCACCATGACAAATCTGCACTCCGTGCCACAGCTGAGGTCTTGCAGCGCAAATATACATAAGTGCATGCAGCCTGGGGCACAGACTGGAGCAGATGGAGATGCACAAGCTGTCACAGAATGGCCACGTTGTAGGAACAACTGAGATGTTGTGGGACCGCTCATGTGACTCGAGCGCTGTGATTGTAGGATACAAGCTGTTCAGAAGAAACTGTCAAGGAAGATGAGGAGAGAGGATGCCCTTTGTATGAAGGGGCAGTTCGGATATATGGAGCTCTTCCAAGGGATGGATAGGGGCTGGGTGAGAACTTGTGAGTGAGCATCAGAGTAAGGGTGACATTGTGATGGGAGTTTCAGACAACCTGATCAGGGTGAGGAGGTGGGCACAGTCTCCCTTAAGCAACCTGATGAAGTCTGTGGATCACAGGGCCTGGTTCTGATGGGAGGGGGGACTTTAATCTCCCACCTTCACTGGAAGGGAAAACAGCAGGACACTGTGCAAGCAGTCCAGGAGGTTTCTGGAGGGTGTTGGGGAGAGCTTCTAAGCACAGCTCTCTGATGGGCCAATAAGGGCAGTGCTCACCCGGATCTAGTACTTGCAGACAAGGAAGACCTGATCAGGGATGTGATCATCAGTGGAAACCTTGGCTGCAATGACTGTGAAATAGTGGAGTCCCAGACCGTGAGGGCAGTGAGTAAAGATAGTAGTAGGGTACAGACTCTGGCCTTCAGAGAAACAGGCTTTGATCTCTTCCGGGGACTGCTGGGAGATCCCATGGGAGACAGCTACTTAGGAAAGCCAGCCGGTCTATAAGGACAGCAGCCACCAAGCACAAGGATGGTTCATACCGCTGCTCAGTAATGCTAGTAAACATCTCAGGAGACCACCTTGACTAAACAGGGCACCATTGTCCGGGGAAGTAGGGATGGTGCTGGGGAAGCCAAAGCTCCCCTAGGATACACACATGCAGGGGATGTCAAGGGCCTGAAGAAGAGCTGCTAATGCTTCAATTACAGTGAAAGAATAAACAAAGAAAATGTGGTCTCACTGCTGAATGGGGCAGGGAATCTAGAAACAGCAAATGCAGGTAGGTCTGAGGAACTCAAGTCCTTCTTGACTTCCATCTTCACCAGCAAGGTCTCCTGGGCTGCTGTGCCTAGATTCAGGACTCCAGAGGAGAAAAACAACCAGCTGTGGATGAGGGTTGAGTGAGGGATTACTTGCAAGAATTCAACCCCTACAAGTCTATGGGACTGGATGGGCTGCAGCTTGTCATAGCAAGGCCACTCTCTGTCATCTTTGAAAGGTTTTGGAGATCAGGAGAGGTCCCACTGACCAGAAAAAAGAATATGTTGTGCCCATTTTCAAAAAAGGCCACAGGAACAACCCTGGGAACTGCAGTCTGTTCAGTCTCACTTTGGTGAGGAGTGTGTCATGGAGCCAGTCCTCTTGCATCACATTTCTGGGCCCATGAGGAAGGTGACTGGGAGCAGTCAGCATGGATTTACTGAAGGTAAACCATTCCTGACCAACCTGATTGCTTTCTGTGATAAAAGACCAGTACTTGTGGAGGAGTGGTGGATGTCATTTACCATGATTTTAGCAAGGTGTTTGACACTGTCTCCCACAATGTTCTTGTATACAAGTAAGGCATTACAATAGGCTGGGTAGACAACCAGATGGGTGAAAAGCAGGCTGGATGGTCAAGCTTGGAGGGTTTTTATGAAAGGGTCATGCTTTACCTGGAACCCAGTGACAAGTGGAGTATGCAGATGTCTATACTGTGACCTGTTCTGTCTAACAAGTTCATCAGTGACCTGCAGGACACACCTCTCCTCACAGTGGTAGATGACACCTAATTGGACAGAACAGTCATATGCTTGAGGGTTGCCATTCGAGGGACCTTAGCAGGCAGGAGAAATGGGCTGTCAGGCCCTGCACCTGGGATAGACCAACACCCTGCAGCAATACAGGCTGGGGAGTCCCTGGCTTGGCAACAGCTCTGCAGAAAAGGACCCGGGAGTCTTTGTGGGCAGCGAGCTGAACATGAGCCAGCAGTGTGCTGTGGCAGCAATGGAGGCCACAGCTCCCTGGGTTGCATGAACAGGAGCAAAGCCAGGAGATGGAGGGAAGTGATTATCCCCCTCTACTCAGCACCTGTTAGAGCACATCTAGATTCTGCATCCGTTTAAGCCTCCTGTAGAAGAATGCTGCAGATTACTTGGAGTGAGTTCAGTGGCAGACCTCCAAAGTGGTCAGGGGCTGGAGCACTTGCCTCGTGAGGAGAGGCTGAGGGAATGGGGTTTGCTCTGCCTGGAGAAGGGAAGACTTTTGGGGGCACTCATAGCAGCTTCCCAGCTCAAGGTTAGCACTGATAAAGAATCTGGTTTTTACAGAGATTCATGGCCTGAGAATGAGAGGCAATGGCTATAAGCTGACACAAGTGTAGTTAAAATTGGATATAAGGGAGAAAAATCAATGAGGGGAATGAAGCATTTGAAGAAGGGTCCAGAGAGGTTGCTGACTCTCTGTTCTTGGAAGCTTTCAGGACGCTGTTGGACAAAGCCCTGAGGAACTTGGTGTGAATTCAGTGTTGATCCCGACATGACTAGGAGTTGGACTAGAGACCTCCAACCTCCTTTCCAACCTGAATGGTCTGGTCATTCGGTCATGTCTGGCAATAGCTACTGTGATTCTTGCAGTCATGAATTCCTTTTCTACATGTGGGTTAGCACCAAACATGTCATTCCCAGAGCCAGCCTCTCCTAGTGGTGTGAGGTTGCCTCTTGGGCCTCAAAGGCTTTAAGTTCAAAGTTTAATTATGAATGGCTGCTTGTCCAGAATGGGCCCTCCTTACAGCCTACAACACCTGCACATTACAACATGATGTCAAATGAGTGGGCCTTGAAAGTCTTGGGGATTTGGCTAA
Organism: Apteryx mantelli; assembly: GCF_036417845.1. Taxonomy (NCBI): domain Eukaryota; kingdom Metazoa; phylum Chordata; class Aves; order Apterygiformes; family Apterygidae; genus Apteryx; species Apteryx mantelli. Next base: position 7,681,967 of record NC_089997.1, read on the forward strand.
CAGAAACCTCCCGACATTGTACAAGGAGAAGTGGCAGGTCCTGCATCGGAGGGTAGAATAGCCCGTGCATCAGGACAGGCTGAGACCTGACTGGTAGAGGAGTGACCCTGAGGAGAAGGGCCTGGACCTTACGAGGGATGCCATATGAGCCAGTGGTGCATGCTCACCACAAATCAGGCCAGCTTCACATGGGGCTGCATTAGGAAGCGAGTGGCCACCTGGACAAGGTGAATTAATATCCCCCTCGACTCAGCACTGGTGTGGCCACATCTAGAATAGTGTGTCCCAGTGTGGGAATGCCAGCGCTGGAGGAATGGAGAGGAAGTGGAGAGAGTGCAGAGGAGGTCTGCCAAGATGGGGTTAGGGGCCTAAAGCACATGGCCTATATGGAGAAGCTGAGGGACCTGCATTTCTTTAGCCTGGTGAAGTGGAGACTAAGGGCAGTAGTGTAGTAGCCTGTGACTGCTCGAAAGGTGGGTCCAGAGATGATGGAGCTTTTCTTGGCAGTGGGAAACAGCATGAGAAGGGGAAAGAGGCACAAACTGCAGCTTGACAGGTTCCGACTGGACTTTGGGAAAGGAAATGTCACTTGAAGGGTAGTGTTGTGGTGCTACAGATCACCCAGAGGGAGTCTGTGATCAGGCCCTGGCTTTGCATTTCAAGGAAGGGTGGAGAGACATCAGTAAAAGCGGGGAGATGCCAGGGTGAGATCAAGGTGGGGAAGCAGGCTGGGTGTCTGTAGTCTGCAGGGAAACAGGCAGAGGATTAGGACAACACAGGACAGCCTGTGGTGGAGACAACAAAGGGCACTGCCAAGGCTGAAAGCCTCCAAAGGTCTTTGTCCCCCTGGCTATGGCTGTTGTCTCTACCACCAAGGCCTCTGAGAAGGTGCTGTTTCCGTAAAGCGTGGTAGCCTCAATGCCTCCTCATCCCCGGGGAGTTCAGGAGGTGCCGTATTGTCGTCCTGCACTTGGCGCTGCACACCCCCACTCTCACACTGCCCCCAGGAAGAGCCCTGAGCAAAGCGTGAGGGAAAGGATCACCCTACCCAGGGGCTGGCTGACAGTGGCCTGGCCATTCTGCTTGATAAAACACATCAAGGCTTACTTGGCATCAGAGCCACCTGCACATTGCCTTTGCCTACTTGCAATAACTGCCTCCAAGTTTCTGCTCTCATCAGCCCCTGGGGAGCCTTCTTTGGTAACGACCCTCAGTGGGACCTATTAACACTCCAAGAAACTTTGGGATTTACTTCTGACTTTAACTTCTTGAGAAGTTTGTTCAGTCTCCTTTCAGCATCTGTGGTTCATGGGCTCAGCACTAAATACACCAGAAGCACCATTAAAATGCCAAAAGCCCTAACATGGCATGTCACTCCCCATAATTTTCATCAGTTCTTGTGTGACTAACTGGAGAGGTTTCAGGAGTGTATTTACAAGAGCAAGATTTCAATGAGCACCTAAAAAAAAAGAAAAAAAAAGTTTTCTGCTTCTTAAGTTTTAATTTCCAGCTTACAGAATAAGTGATATCCACATTCTCCAATTCATACTGACCCAGAAGGTCTCCTAATGAAGTCTGTACATATAGGAAAAGGAGTATTTTCAATATAAGACCTGTATGGACAACCTTCCTCCTCACCTCTCCAACCCTGCCATTTCCCTCATCAGCCACTGGGGACTTACATCACTCCTGTTAAAATCTAAACTTTTTCCACTCTAGTTTGTAGCTGAATGTTACAGCTCCTACACACCAGTTCCCACCTGCTTTCCTTAGCAAAACAGTTGCAGACAAAGGAGAATTTTTCTTAACTGTAAGCAAACAAAAATAACTTATGATACAGTTTAATAAAAAGTCAAATACACTCCTCAACTGTATGTTAAATCCAAGCTGCCCCCAGTGAGGTCCACTTTCCACAAGACATAACCTTCCCTGAAATCTTTTTGACAGATAGATAGGAAATGATAAATGGAAACACAACTAAGGAGCTGGCTAAGGAGACAGTAAGACTACTGAAAGACAAGGCGAGCTTCAGACTTAAGCTCAGAGCAGCAACTGGAGAGTTGAGAGGTATCTGAATGGATAAAGAGTAAGGGGAGGAGAAAAACTGGAAAGAAATGGGAAGTGCATATGTCCAGATAGTCCAATGCAAAGATGCCTTTAGAAATGTTCAATTTAATCAGGACATGACGGTATGTGAGAGATTACTGAGACCATATCCACAGCACAGCAGACAGAGCAGTGGTAACACAAGTTGACAGGGACAGATCAATATTTCTTCGCCTGAGATTAATATCCTTCCTGAAAATTTCCACTATTTCATCATGGGATGATGAAAGTGTGTTCAAATTTTTTAAAATGTTGAAAACAGTTCTTCACCTTTTCCGGCAGAGCTCACGTGTCTAACCATAAGCATCTAGGGACATTTGGTGTTAAAGAATATTGGACTGAAGCTGCCTAGAGCTGATCACTTAGCATAACTTGCTTAGCATTAGCAGCTAAATTTGCTGAAGCCTTAGGCTGCAAGCTGTGAACTTTCTCCTAGATATCACCTAGTTATGGGAAAGAGGGCCCCAGAGCTGGTTCAAGCTAGAAAGATAAAGAAGTTACAACCGAGAGCAGAAGCTGCAACCTTGAAAATAGGATAAGAAGCAGCCTGCCTAGAGACAATGAAGGAGCCCAATGAAGAAGGGGAAGACCCCAGATCTGAGGGGTGGGGAACTTAGATTGTAAGGGTATAATTGCCCAGGAATTTCTTTGTTCGGGGTTCCTCTTCAGAGGCACCCAGCTCGAGCTGTAATTATTGCATGCATGTCATTAAAATTTATTTTGTTCCAATTTGACTTCAAACTTCTGCCTCAGCGGGAGCCTAGGATCAGACCCTGTTATGGTGGCTGGTGAGCTTAATTTTCCATAACAACTCTTGCTGCTGCCCATGGGGAGAGGCACACAACCAGACAACAATGCCTGCAGTCCAGGTCATGACTGATTTCAGATCCCTCCTGCTGGCAATAGCGTATCCTGTCATATTCACTCAGCACAGACAATATCATGCCTAGGACTAGCCCCCACGACACCTCCTCAGGGCCCTGGCTGCACAGACAGTCACAAAGAGAAAAGAATGGATGAAAAAACACACGCTTACAGTAACAGTGATTTAGGAGAAGAACCAGACACTTCTGGGATGGTCACCAACCGCAACAGGGATCTATAATCACATGTTGCACCCAGTAGTAGTTGTGTGAAGTTTAACCGTGTTATGCCTATTATTTACAATCGTATTGTACATAAAATTATGGAGAGTGATAGTATGCCTCGAAAGGCTTTGAGAACTCTCTGCTTAACATATTAGCAGGGATGCTTAATAAAAACAATGACTTAATAATAACAATGAGGACTGTTAAAGAATATTGGACTGAAGCTGTCTAGAGTTGATCGCTTAGCATAACTTGCTAAGCATTAGTAGCTAAATTTGCTGAAGGCTGAGGCTGCAAGCTGTAAAAATTCAGCTAGATATGTTGAACTTTTAGCTAGTTAAGTAAAAGAAGGCCCCAGAGCCAGTTCAAGTTAGAGAGATAAGGGCAGGGGGGAGGGAGGACTGTAGAGAGAAATAAGCAGTTTCGCATTAATGAGCACCAGCAGGGAGATGGACTTTAAGGTAGGACACAGAAGGAAGAAACAAAGGAACCACAAGACTGATTCTGGAGGACAAGATAAGGAAGTAGAAGAGCCAGACAACTATGCAAGAAAGAAGTAACCCCAAAGACTGTTTCTGAGGGACAAGATAAGGGAGTAAAAGAGCCATCGACACCTATGCAGAAGTGCAATAAGAAGTAAAGAACACACCTGGAAACTACAGAAAGGACCAACCGGGAGCTGGAAGACCCCGAGCTCTAATATTATGATTGGTTCAGAACTGTGGGGTGGATATTAGACTGGAAGGGTATAATTACCCAGGGATTTGTTCAAACGGGGTCCCTCTTCGGAGGCACCCAGCTCAAACTGTAATTACCGCACGTGTCATTAAATTTTATTTCGCTCCAATCTGACTTCAAAATTCTGCCTCAGTGGGAACCTCAGGTCAGACCCTGTTATGGTGGCCAGCAAGCCTAATTGTCCGTAACAGTAAGGCAGCAGTTGCCATTGTAATGTGACATATGTTTTTGCCCAAATCACAAAGCAGACCTACTAGTTAACTTCTCCAACAATGAACAAATGTTGTCTTATTTTTGCACTGTTTAAAGCATCAGGAACACTTGGAGTAACCTTCCATCAACTAGACAGGTTTCTCAAACAGAACACCAAGCATCTGTCTGAAATCAGAACATGCTTAGGAGAAAGAGAAGGAATGATGATCTATTATAAGAGTTAATGGATTTGGTGAGCAAAAGTGGAAACCAGCCTTACTGAACACCATGGGTATGATATCTCTAAAGGTTGGTCACCAAAAGCTACCACTGTATTGTGATTGATGTGACATCCTGTGCTCATACTGTTAATGATCCCTACCTCTGCCCAAGCTGAAGATCCATTCCCAGCCAGACAGTGGGATGCTGACCTCCCCCCAGCTCCCTGGACTGCTCCCCCCATGCCCCTTCCCCCTCCTTGGGGGCTGGAGCTGCCCCAGCCCAGGGCAGTTGGCCAGCACCAGGGCTGGGACAGGACACGGGGGGACAGGGAGTGTGGGGGGTTTCAGGGCAGGGTGAGCAGCCCTGCTTGGAGCACCCAGCTTCCCAGAGAGCCTTTCCCCAAGTGAGTGTGTGCCTGTGCTGGCCTGGCCGGCTGTTCCTTCACCCCTCCCCGGTTCCCCGCAGGGCCCCGGACTGTCAGTGCTACTCTGCAGCACGAGCAGGCTGTGGGGCCATGGGGTGACTCTGCACTGGCCATGGCAGAGCCAGCTGGCCCAGCAGCATTGCACCCGACACCCCCCTCCCCAGGGTCTGTGGCTGTGGAAGATGCTCAAAGCAAACACGGTATTTCAAATGGCTCAGGAGGGGTTCAGGTGTGTCCTTGCACCCAGCCGATGGTTTGTAGGTGGATGACAAGAAGCGCTCTGGAGTGTCCCTTCCCTGGGCCTGCTGAGTCCCTGCTGGCTCTGCTGAGCTTGCAGAGCCCTCACTCAGTGCCTTCTTTGGTTTAGCCCTTTGCTTTGGGTGCCTGCACTTGCTTCTGTGAGTCTCCACTCACTGCCCATCGCAGGCACAGGCTGACCCTGGGGATGCCCTGTGCTCCCCTGGTGACTCCATATTCCCTTCCAGAAGAACCGGCATCTGTCACCAGCCCTGTAATATGGGAGACAGTCCCCGGCAGATACCACTCACCCTCTCCAGGGGTACTCAGCACACACAAGTGAGGGCAGAATCCTGCCCTCATTTCCTAACACATCACCCTATGAGCGCATCCGCCTCAGCCCATGGAGAACTCATGTGCAGCAAAAGGCCTTTTTGGGTGCAACTCCCTGAGCACATTCTTGGCACCAGCTTTGGAAGAAGAGCCCAACCTTCAGGCCCTGTCCTGAGGAAATCCCCTTTTATTACAGAGATGCTGCTTGGGAGGCCAGCTCTGATGCAGTGGTAGACAGATGAACAGAAGGCCTCTGGGTCAGACAGATGGACTTTGTGCCTCCAGAGATGAATTCCAGCAGTTGTGTACAAACACGAGTGTCACAGATAGAACACCCAAAGCACACGAGTTGTCTTAGATTGGATATTGCTTGTGACTAGAGCTGGGCAGCTTCTTGCTGCTAAAATATTAGCAACTGAATCAGTTTCTTCAGTGCCTCCTTGAGCTCCTTGTTCCTCATGCTGTAGATGAGGGGATTCACTGCTGGAGGCACCACTGCATACAGAACAGCCACCACCAGATCCAGAGCTGGGGAGGAGATGGAGGGGGGCTTCAGGTAGGCAAAAAATGAGGTGCTTAAAAGCAAGGCGACCACGGCGAGGTGAGGGAGGCACATGGAAAAGGCTTTGTGCCTGCCCTGCTCAGAGGGGATCCTCAGCACGACTGTGAAGATCTGCACATAGGACAGCACAATGAAAACAAAACACCCAAAAGCTAAACAAATACTAAGCACAATAAGCCCAACTTCCCTGAAGTAGGAGTCTGAGCAGGAGAGCTTGAGGATGTGGGGAATTTCACAGAAGAACTGTTCCACGACATTGCCTTGGCAGAGTGGTATTGAAAATGTGTTTCCAGTGTGCAGGACAGCATTGAGAAAACCACTGATCCAAGCAGCTGCTGCCATTTTGACACAAGCTCTGTTGCCCATGAGTGTGCTGTAGTGCAGCGGTTTGCAAATGGCAATGTAGCGGTCATATGCCATGATGGTGAGAATAAAATATTCAGCCGAAATCAAGAAGAAAAACAAAAAGACCTGGGCAGCACATCCCAAGTAGGAAATGGACCTGGTGTCCCACAGGGAATTGGCCATGGATTTGGGGACAGTGGTGGAGATGGTGCCAAGGTCGAGGAGGGAGAGGTTGAGGAGGAAGAAGTACATGGGGGTGTGGAGGCGGTGGTCACAGGCTACAGCTGTGATGATGAGGCCGTTGGCCAGGAGGGCAGCCAGGTAGATGCCCAGGAAGAGCGAGAAGTGCAAGAGCTGCATCTCCCGTGTGTCTGTAAATGCCAGGAGGAGGAACTCATTGAGGAAGCTGCTGTTGAACATTTGCTCCCCCTGGGCATGGGTGTCTGTCTGAGGAGGAAAAGACAGTGCCAAGTTAGAGCAGGGTTCTCTAAGTTGAACCCATTCCATTTCTCATAGTACCCCCACATTTCTTCTGTCCTTCACCTTCTTTCAGAATCCTTGCTTCAGCTCTGTTTGTGCTGGCTGTGTGTGCCATGCTGAGCAGGGACCACTGCCTGTGGTCTCCAAAAGAGCCCATTCTGCTCTGCTGGAGGTGTAAATGGAGGTGTCAAAGAGTCCCAACTATTCTGTGGGATACCTGGGGATTGGTGCCGTGAGCTCGGTGGAGGGAACTTGGTCCAGTGACACAGTGGGACTATTCTCTATTTGCCATAATGAGTGGTGAATACAGCGCTCATGCCAGCTGTCTTGGAAAGAGAAGACCCTTGTGAGGGCTTCATCTCCCCCAGCCTTGCCCTCTTGAACAGAGGTGTCTGTAGCTGAACCAGTCACACCATCGCCCACTCTAGCAAGGGAGAGAAGCAGTCAAGTGAAGGCAGGGGGTGACCTCACACTTTCTGGACGTCTCTGTTCCAATGAGATAGACTCTGTCCTCATGTCAATTTACCGTCCGCACCCTTCCTCCAGGCACTGCAGTGGGAATGGGAAGTGACTAGCTCTGATGTGCACATCCTGCAGCAGATTACGTCCACTCCTTATGTGAAAGGGCTGTTCAACATTTTGCTGTGACTTTGTACAGAGTCGCAGGATCTGGTCTGTCAATAAGTTTTTTCCCTCACTGTGCTGTACTTGCACCTCCCTCAGCTAAAGGACAATCAATCACACTCAAGTTCCTCTAAGAAAGAAAGTGGACTGAGCTGAGAGTGGAGGAGTTCAGTTTCACAGTGAAGATTTCCAAATTCTTCTCTCTCAGCCCAGAGATGGAGAGAGTGAAGAGTGTATCTATCTGACTCACATATCACAGAAATGCTAGAGGGAAGCTGTGCTCTGCTGGAGGGCAGCTTCCAAGTTGGCAGGACACCCCAGAGAAACAGTCAAGGGTCCAAAGGTGGACTTTCCTTAAAGGAGAGTCAGCTGATTACCCAACCTGATGAAATGCATTGCCAGGAGCCTCACGGGTTGGAAAGGGACTGGCGTTTCTCACTGCCATGAAGACCACACCACGCAGGACACGCAGGGTCAGTGTTTTAACTGCAGCTGAGCACTCCCATCATTTTGAGAGATCAAAAGGTCTGAGAGAAACCACAGCAAGTCCCTTCATCCCCACTTAAGCCTACAGACAGCACCAGCATCACCTTCTCTGGCCTCATGAGGGTTTGTCTCACCTGCTCCTTAGGACCTGCAAACACAGAGATGCCCCTGGACAGTGCCCTGCCTGTGGGAGCTTTCTGTAGGGCAGAACCAAGTGCACAGAGCATGGGATGGTGTCTGTAAGCACCAACCAGGAAAAGACATTGGGACAGAGAAACAGCTCCCAGCAGGGACAGCTCCAGGCACCAGAGCTGGGCGGTGAATGAGAGGGAACTGCTTCTAGAAACATCATGGGAGGATGGATTTGGGCAAGTCATGGTCAGTCCCTGCAATGCCCACACCTTCCCCAGCGTGCTCACTTCTGCCCTAAAGAAACCTCCCAGCAGCAGGGCACTGTCCAGGTGCATTTCCATTTTTGCAGGTGCTAAGGAGTAGGGCAGATAAACGCTGATGAGGCCAGCAAAGGGGAAACTGGTGCTGTCTATAAACTAAGGGATGGATGCAGGGATTTTCAGAAGTTCCTAGCAGAGCCATTGACTGCTCATTGAAACTGAAACTCTTTCAGGAAATCCCTGCTTTCACCGTCCTCTTGAAAAGTTCCCTCTGAAATGTCCTGTGCATGAGCTAGAGCTAGAGCTGTGAGCAGCCCTGACGCATGCAGCACCATCTCAACGCAGAAAGAACCTGCCCTGCCGGGGTCAATCCTCCTTGCAGCGCTATGGGGAGCTCTCTGGGCAGGCTGAGTGCTGACCCTGGCAGGCAACAGAGTCACTGCTCCAGGCACACAGCACCCTGGGGTGCAGGGACACTGCTCTCAATTACAGCCCATGCAGACCTGGGTGCACTCCCTGGCTTCACAACCCCTGCAGCATCCCGGCAAGAAGGTAGCAGGATGCCCTGTCCCTGTGATGGTGTGGCTGGGATTCCCTGCTTTAGAAGCACCTCCTCTCCTCTGCACTCAAGAAGACAGGAGCGATCCTAAAGAACCTAGCAGTTATGGGATGGGATGGGTTTAGAAGACCCCTCCAGGAACTCCAGCAGTATTGCTCTACAGCCAGAGACTTACTGTGTCAGGGGCTGTGAAGATTTGTCCCTCAGTGAACTCTCCTCTCTCCTCCCACTCCACACTGCCTTTCGCTTCTCTCTGTCTTGTCTCATCTCACGTCAGCAAGAGCAGGCAGTGCCTGGAGCCCTGCTGCTCTTTGCAGAGGAGATGCTCCTGGACAGAGCTGTCTCTCGGCAGTGCTGACCTGTTGCCATGAGCTCCCTCTATCCCAGCAGACTGGCCCCACTTGGGAACAGTGGCCTAGCTGAAGGTGTGACTTCATTTCTCCTTTGTACTCCCTCCTCTTGGGAAATGTTCACTGAGGTGGACTAAAATAATCATCTATGATTTCTCTCTAAACAGTGAAGAGAGACTGATCCCAGCATCGTAATTTGTCTCATCAGAGGATGGTTAGCTACAAGAGGTGGAAACATCCCACTCTGGAAGACCCTATTCCCATCTCTTTACTAGGCAGGACACCTAGACAGGGAGAAGAAGAGAGTTCATTTACCCATGGTTCAGGTGTTAATTCAGATGGGTCAGTCTGGACATCTCATGCCAGGTTAGAAACCCCTGGGCTGGAGTGGGATTCAGATCCCTCCCCTGAATTCCACAAACACACAGGAGGTGGGATTGCCCTTGCCAAAGCTGAAGTGAGCACAACAGAGATGTCTGCATGCGAGTGCCTTGTCTAAGCTCCCATTGTAATCAGTGGAGATGGAGGATGGGAGTCAGTTGCTCACACACAAACACCTGGCGACATCTGAAGAGACAGAGGTGGTGCAAGGCATGTGCCAGGGTCTGCTTGCTGTGATGGAGAAACTAGGAGACCCACATCCTTCTAGAGCATGAGGTTGGGGCCAGGTGGGGAATTTTCTTGGCCATCTGAAATGACCCTGGATGCCTACCACTGCTCCTAGAGCTCCACTCACTAGGAAGCTGAGACTCATGCACATCTCTGCAATGCAAACATTTAATGTAATTCAGTGCAGAGCCTTGATTTAATGACATAAAAACAGGCCATAGGCAGGGCCATGTCAGATGCCTGGTGTGTCCAGCACAAGCACACGTCTCTAGCAGATCCAGCATGGGACCTACAGGAAAGCCATGTCCTTTTGGAGTGGTTGCTGGGCAAATGCCCCAGGGCCTCTCTGGTTTCCTACCTGTGCCCAAATAACTGAATGCCACCACTGCCTTTAGGAAAAGTCCATCATGTCTGCATCCAAGCAGCTGCATAAATGGGAGACACATCACACCAAGGTCTCCACTTATGCCCCTGCACTCTCAAACCCTTCTATCTCTCTTCCTCCTAAACCTTTTCTCACTCCCAGATGATATGGAAAGGGACTGTGCTAATGATGTCCACAGGATGGCTGCACCACAGGCTGTCCAAGCCCAGGGACTTCTTCAGTGGCACCTTGTCCTTCCTGGAGATCAGTTCACCTCTGTCACAGGCCCTGTGGAGCTACAAAGTCAGTTCAGGCAGCAAACACTTCTCCTGCCATTTCTGCACAGCCCAGCTCTGTTTCTCCTTGGCCTCAGATGCTGCAGGTTTTGCTCTCTCGGTGGGAACCTCCTTTCACCATTACCTTGCCACCTGCTATCTATGCCAGCACATCTCTGTTCTGCAGTGGGGCCATTGCATGTATGGTGTCCTTGACTCTTGGTAACATGGTTCACCATGATCAGTCTGAGCTCTGTGCCACAGCTGAGGCTCTGCAGCACAAATGTGTGCAAATGCATGCAGCTTGGGGCACAGACAGGAGCAGATGGAGATGCACAAGCTGTCACAGGACTGCCACATGGTTGGAATAACTGAGATGTGGTGGCACCACTCACATAGCTAGAGGGCTGTGTTGGCAGGGTACAAGCTCTTCGGGAGAGACGATCACGGGAGATGAGGAGGGAGGATGCCCTTTGTGTGAAGGGGCAGCTCAGATGTATGGAGCTCTTCTCTGGGATGAAAAAGGGGCTGGATGAGACCTTGTGGGTGAGCATGAGAGGAAGGGCGGCATTGTGACTGGAGTTACAGACCACATGATCAGGATGAGGAGATGGATGCAATCTCCTTTAAGCAACCTGAGGAAGTCTGTGGGTCACAGGCCCTGGTCCTTATGGGGAGACCTTAATGGCCCGAACATTCACTGGAAGGGAGAACAACAGAGTGCAAGGAGACCAGTGGTTTCTGCAGGGTGTCAGGAACAACTTCTTAGCACAGCTAAGACTGCTCAATAATGGGGATGCTTTCCTGGATGTGGAAATTGCAAACAAGGAGGAACTGATCAGGGATGGGAAAGTCAGTGTCAGCCTTGCCTACAGTGACCATGAAAAAGTGAAGTCCCAGATCCTGAGGGGCATGAGGAAGGACAGCAGCAGAATACAGACTCTGGACTTCAGAGGAGCAGACTTGGGCCTCTTCAGGGGCCTGGTGGGGAATCCCATGGGAGGCAGCTCTGAAGAGCCCAAGAAAGCCTGCAGGCCTTTAAGGACAGCACCCACCAAGCACAAGAATGGCCCATCCCAATACTCAGTAAAGCTAGCAGACATGTCAGGGGACCAGCTTGGCTAAACAGGGAACTCGCGCCTGAACTCCAGCCTTTGGAGGGATCTCATGGCAGCCTTCAAATGGCTACGAGGAGGTGACCAAGAAGATAGAGCCAGGTTCTACACCTGCATGATGGGAGGATGTTTATGCAGGAGATAAGGAAAAGCTTTTCTGCTAAGAAGATGGTCAAGCATCGGAACTGGCTGTCCAAATAGGCTATGCAGTCTCCTCCCTTGGAGGTTTCCAAGACCAGACTGGATCGAGCCCAGAGCAACCTGGTCTGACCCCAGAGCTGACCCTGCTGTGAGCAAGGAGATTGGGCTAGAGAGCTCCTGAGGTCCCTTCCACCATGATGGAGTCTGTGACTCTTTTCCCTCTGGGCCTTCACTTGTCAAAGTCACGGAAAACACATGGGTTCCCTGTGACAGTGGAAGGAGGTCGGCTTTCTTGTCTTCCTCCAGTCAGAATGGTTCAGATGCAGGGCTTCCTGGCAGAAATCTCCCAAACAGCCCTGAGCAATCCTTCGCTTAACTTTTCATTTCCACCTTTTATTTCTCTTCCCTCCTTTAAGTTTCTCTCTTTTACCATGCTGATCCCCTCCCATACAATCAGCCCACCTCTGCTTACCCTTTCCCCATTGGTACAGTTCTGTGTTGGTTTTTGTTTTGTTTTACACAGAGGAACTTCAGTCCAGAAGGACTTTGAGAAACTTGGGTGATTTGGGCAACAGGCACCTCATGAAGATTTACAAGAGAAGTGTCAAGTCCTGCACCTAGGGGGGAATAATCGCGCCTAGGAGGAGAGGTTGAGGGACCTGGGCTGCTTTGTCCTGCTGAAGTGGAGGTGAAGGGCAGTAGAGTAGGAGCCTGTGAGTGCTTGAAGGGTGGTTTCAGAGATGATGGAAAGTGGGAAACAGTGTGAGAAGGGGAAACAGCCACAAACTGCAGCTTGTGGGGTTCAGATGTGACTTCAGGAAAACGAAGTGTCACTTGAAGGGTAGAGCTGTGGTGCTACAGGTCACCCAGAGGGAGTCTGTGATCAGCTACTGGCTTTGTGTTTCAAGGAAAAGCAAGTGAGGGCAGAGAGACATCAGTAAAGGTAGGGAGATCCTGGGGTGGGAGTGCACACCCCCACATTCACACTGCCCCAGGAAGAGCCCTGAGCACAGCGCGAGGGAAAGGATCACCCTACCCAGGGGCTGGTGTCAGTGCCTGGCCATTCTGCTTGACAAAACTCATCCAGGTTTATGTGGCATCAGAGCCACCTGCACATTGCCTTTGCCTGCTTGCAGTTAGTGCCTCCAACTCTGTGCTGCAATCAGCCTCTGGGGAGGCTTTGTGAGTAACGACCCTCAGTGGGACCCATTAACACTCCAAGAAATTTTGGCATTTGATTCTGACTCTAACTTCTTGAGAGGCTTGTTCAATATCCTCTCAGTATCTGAGGTTCATGAACTCAGCAACAAATACACTTGAGAGCCATTAAAATGCCAAAAGCCCTAACAACCAATCTCATTCCCCCTAATTTTCTTCAGTTCTTCAATTCTTGTGTGGCTAATTGGAGAGGATTCGGGAGTGTACTTCCAAGAGCAAGATTTCAATGAACACCTGAAAAAGAAAGGATTTCTGCTTTTTAAGCTTCCTTTATTTTCCAGCTTACAGAATAAGTGATATCCACACTCTCCAATTCATACTGACCCAGAGGGTCTCTGCCATAATGAAGTCTGAACATGCAGGAAAAGCAGTATTTTCGATATGACACCTTTATGGCCAACTTTCCTCCTCACCTCCCCAACCCTGCCATTTCCCTCATCAGCCACTGGGGACTTAGGTCACTCCTGTTAAAACTTAACCTTTTTCCACTCAAGTCTGTAGCTGAATGTTACAGCTCCTATGCACCAATTCCCATCTGCTTTCCTCAGACAACTACTTGCAGACACAGGAGGATTTTTCTTAATTGCAAACAAGCAAAAATAGAATATGATACAGTTTAATAAAAAGTCAAATACACTCCTCAACTGTATGTTAAATCCAAGCTGCCTCCAGTGACAGCCACTTTCCACAAGGAATAACCTTCCTTGAACTGTTTCTGACTGATAGATAGGAATGGATAGACAGAAACACAACTAAGGAGTTGTCTAAGGAGACCATCAGACTCCTGAAAGACGAGGCAAGCTTCAGACTCCCTGAAGCTCAGAGCAGCAACTGGAGAGTTGAGAGGTATCTGATGGATAAAGAGCAAGCGGAGGAGGAAGACTGGAAAATTACAGAAAGTTTTCCAGATAGTCTGATATAAAGGAAACTTTATAAATGATCACTTTAATGAGGACAGATGAAAATATGTGAAAGGTTAGTGAGATTACATCCACAGCATAATAGACAAAGCAGTGGTAATGCAAAGCCAGGGGCAGGTCAATATTTCTTCTCCTGAGATTCATACCCTTCCTGAAATTTTCCATTATTTTTTCATGCGAAAATGTTGACATTTTATTAAAAATATTCTACCACTTCAGCTGAGGAAAAGATGCTCCCCTTTTTTCTTTAAATGTTGAAAATGCTTCTTCACCTTTTCAGGCAGAGCTCAGGCGTCTCACCACAAGCATCCAGTGGCACTTGGGGAGGTCCTGGTATATCTGAGGTACCTGCCTGAGCCTGGCAGCTCTCACAGGGGACCTGCGGGAGACCAGAGCCCCTTGGAGCTGCAGATGGAGGGTGGGCAGAGGGGACCAGGACACCTACAACGGCACCAGCTGTCGGTGACTCTGTCATTGCATTCCACCCCAGTTCTGGAAATTACTTTCCTTTTCAAAAAAAAAAAAAAAAAAAAAAGACCAGTATATTAAGAAAAAAGACAACAAAGCAAAGAAAGACAATAAGAACATAAATATTTAAGAGCTGGAAAGTGTAACAAAACATTTCTTCCCTTTAGATCATTTTCTTAATTTCTCTCTTCTTTCATTCTTTATTGACATTTTCTAAATATCTCCGATATTATCAGGCCTGCACCACTAAAAAAGATATTTCTGTGTCTTGCACAGAGTCCAGTGGCCCTAAACCACTCACGGCCCTGGGCTGTCCATGCCACTCCTCACCCTCTGTACAGAGCAAGTGGCACTCACCAGAGACAGGAGTGACCACAAAACCCACATCCGAGCCCTGTGCCTGTTGGTGGCCTGTCAGGTTCTCAGGCACACAGGACCTCACAACCTCTTACCCCAGACAGGAGTCAAGTGCTTGTCTATCAGCTTCACCCATAGAAGTCACCCCACAGCCACTTTCTCACCCATGCGCCTGCTCCTGGTCCATCACCTGCAGAGACAGAAGTGACCTCACTTTCACCTTTATGGTCATGGGCCTCCTACTCTCCTATGAGCTTCTGAGAAACGATTAATCTCATAAAAATGTCCCCAGCCAACAGCTTCCTGGTGGCCTATCAACTGACCAGATACAACTGACCTCATAATCACCCACCAAGCCAATGGGCCTGCTGCTGGTCTTTCACCTGCCCTTATGGAAATGACCTCAGCATGGTCTTAGCTTCCATCCAGTCAGGTATTCATGCAGCAATGACCTCACAATCATCACCTGAGCCATGGGCCTGCTGCTGGCCTATCAGAGGCTGAGACAGAGGTGACCTCACAGTCACCATCCAAGCCATGTAACTGTTTCTGGCCTATCAGCTACTCAGTTCTGAATGACCTCACAATCAACATCCTAGCCCTGTGCTGCTTGGAGGCCTATCAGGTCCTCAGGCAGAAGTGACCTCACAAACAATTACCTTAGGCATTAGCCAAGTGCTGGCTTATCAGCTGCTCAGATAGAGGTGACCTTACAATTATCTAGCAAGCCCACATGGCTGCTGATGGCCTTTCCTCTTCTCTGATGGACAAGGCTTGTGTTCTTGCTTGGGAGGTCACTTCTGACTCAGCCTCTGATAGGCTAGCAGCAGCCTCATGGCTGGGGCATGGGCATGTGAGGTCACTTCTGCCTTAGCAGCTCATAGACCAGCAGCAGGCATGTGGCTTGGATGATGATGGCGAGGTCAGTTATATGTGCTCAGCTGAATGCGGGGGTTGAGTTAGCATCCTGGCTGGTGGGAAAAAAGTCCCACCATGTCAGCCAGCCCCTGGGTAGGGTGATCCTTTCCCTCACACTTTGCTCAGGGCTCTTCCTGGGGGCAGTGTGCGGGTGGGGGTGTGCAATGCCGAGTGCAGGACAATGATACAGCACCTCCTGAGTCCCTGGGGACAAGAAGGCAGCAAGGTCACAGTGCTTTAAGGAAGGATCTTCTTGAGGGCCTCAGTGGCAGGGACAACAGCCATAGCCAAGAGGACAAAGAACTCATTTTTGTTGGCATCTTTCAGCCTTCGCAATGCCCATGACTGTCTCCACCACAGGCTGTCCTACACTGTCCCACACTTGTGTGTGTTTCCCTGCAGACTGCAGACACCCAACCTGCTTCCCCACCTTGCTCTCACTCATGGATCTCCCTACCCCCACTCATGTCTCTCTGTCCTCACTTGGTTTTCCTTGAAACACAAAGCCAGGGGATGATGACAGACTCCCTCCGGGCGACCTGTAGCACCACAGCACTATCCTTCAAGTGACATTCCCTTTTCCTAATGTTACATCTGAACCCCACAAGCTGCTGTTTGTGGCTGTTTTCCCTTCTCATGCTGTTTCCCACTACCAAGAAAAGCTCCATTGTCTGTGAAACCACCCTTCAAGCACTCACAGGCTCCTACTCTACTGCCCTTAGCATCCACTTCAGCTGGATAAAGAGGTCCAAGTCCCCCAGCCTCTCCTCATGGGTGTGGTTATTCCTCCCTACTCACAGGAGTTGACACTTCTCTTGCAAATCTCCATGAAGTGTCTGTTGTCCAAATCACCCAAGTTTCTCAAGGGCCTTCTGGACTGAAGCTCTTCTGTTTCAAAAAAAAAAAAAAAACAACAGTGCCAATGGGGAAGGGTATGAAGGGGTGGGTTGATTGGTTTGGAAGGGATCAGGATGGTAGAAGAGACAAAAGGAGGAAAAGAAAAAAGAAAGGAAATTAAAAGTGAAGCAAAGGATTGATCGGGGCTGTGTTGGGCATTCCTGCCAAGCAGCCCTGCACCTGAATAATTCTGGCTGGAGCAGGACAAGTAAGCTGACCTCCTTCCACTGTACCTCAGAAGCTCTCTAGCCCAATCGCCTTGCTTGCAGCAGGGTCAGCTCTGGGGTCAGACTAGGCTGCTCAGGGCTTGATCCAGTCTGGTCTTGGAAACCTCCAAGGGAGGAGACTGCACAGACTCTCTGGGAAAACAGTTCCAAAGCTTGACCATCCCCTTAGTGGAAAAGCTTTTCCTTATCTCCTGCATGAAGCTCTCTTGTTTCAACTTATGCCCATTGTCACTTGTCCTCCCACCATGCACCATGGTGAAGATCCTGGCTCCATCTTCTTGGTGACCTCCTTGTAGCCATTGGAAGGCTGCTATGAGGTCCTTCCAAAGCCATCTGTTCTGCTTGTTGAACAAACCCTGTGTCTTCACAGACAAAGTGCTCCAGCTCCCCAACTATCTTCAGGGCCCTCTGCCAAACTCACTCCCAGTTACCAACCTCTTTCTTTTTCTGGGAACCCAAACTGTATGTAGTATTCTATGCATGGTCTAATGAATGCTGACTAGAGGAGCATCATCATTTACTTCCGCCTCCTGGCCACGCTCCTGGTCATACAACCTGCAGTGCTTTTTGGCTTTCTTTGCTGCCAGGGAATGATTCTGGCTCATATTTTGCCTCCTGTCCACCAGGACCCTCAGGTCCTTTTCCACAGAGCCTCTCCCCAGGCATTCAGGCCCCGGCTTGTAATACCGAGGGATGTTGGTCTATCTCAGGTGCAAGACCTGGTGCTTCTGCTCGCTGAATTCAGTGAGGTCTCTGAAGCTTATTCCTCCTGCCTGTCTAGGTCCCTCTGAATGGCAGCCCTCAAGCATATGCCTGGTCTCCCCCTTTCAGCATGGCGAGTGTTGCCTCCTCTGTGTCACTAATAAAGATGATAAACAGGACTGGTTCCTGGAGAGATCAGTGGTGCTCCACTGCTCTCTTGGCTCCAGGAAGAGTACTACCCATTCGCCACTGCCCTCTGAGCCCCATCATCCAAGCAGCTTTTTACCCATCTGGTTGTCTATCCCTCTAGACAGTAAGGTTCTAACTTGCATAGAAGAATATTGTGGAAGACAGTGTCAAACACCTTGCTAAAGTCCAAACAAAAGTCATTTACTCTTCTCCAGCCACAGATACAGTTATTTAATCATAGAAGTCAATCATGCTGGTGAGGCACAGTTTACCCTGGGTAAATCCATGCTGACTGTTCCCTATCACCTTCTTCTCCCTCATGTGCCCAGAAATGTGATCCAAGAGGATTCACTCCATGACATGCTCCTCACCAACGAGAGCCTGAACTGTCTGCAGCTTCCCAGGTAGTCCTGTTGGCCTTTCTTGAAGATGGATATAACTTTGGCCTTTCGCAAGTTATTGGGACCTCGCCCAGTCTCCACAACTTTTCCAAGATGATAGCGAGTGGCCTTGCTATGACAGCAATCAGCTCTCACAGCATCCTCATATGCAGCCCATCCAACCCCACTGACTTGCATAGTTTGTTCTTGCTAATGTCATCCACTGCTGGTTGTTTTTCTCCTCAGGAGTACTGACTCCAGGCGCAACAGTCTGGGAGACCTTGTTTTTTAAAACGGAAGCTAACCATGCATTGATTTCTTCAGACCTATCTGCATCTGCCCCATTTAGCAGTGAGCCCACCTTCTCCTTTTTCTTCTTGCTGAAGCAGTAGCAGCTCATCCTCATGCCCTTGACATCCCCTGCAAGTGTCAATGCTAAGGGAGCTTTGTCTTCCCTGACACCATCTCTGCTTCGCTGGACAATATTTCTAAATTCCTCCTTTGCAGCCTCTCTCTCCTTCCCATTCCCATTTGCTGCCTTATTGCCCTGGAGTTCAGATGTGAGTTCCCGGTTTAGCCAAGCTGGTCCCCTGACATGTCTACTAGCTTTACTGAATATCGGGATGGACCATTCTTGTGCTTGGTGGATGCTGTCCTTAAAGACCTGCCGGCTTTCATGACCTCCTGTGCCCTTCAGAGCTGCCTCCCATGGGATTCCCCACCAGGCCCCTGAAGAGGCCAAAGTCTGCTCCTCTGAAGTCCATGGTCTGTACTCTGCTGCTGTCCTTCCTCAATCCCTTCAGGATCTGCGACTCCACTATTGGTCACTGTAGGCAAGGCAGACACTGACTTTCCCATCCCTGATCAGTTCCTCCTTGTTTGCAATTTCCACATCCAGGAAAGCATCACCCTTCTTGGCCCATCTGGCAGGTGTGCTAAGAAGGTGTCCCTGACACCTTCCAAAAACCTCCTGGACTCCTTGCACTCTGCTGTTTGTCCTTCCAGTGAATGTCCGGGAGATTAAGCTCTCCCCATAAGAACCAGGGCCTGTGACCCACAGACTTCCTCAGATTGCTTAAAGGAGATTGCGTCCACCTCCTCACCCACATCAGATGGTCTGTAGCTCCCATCACAATGTCACCCTTACTCTCAGGCTCACCAAAAAGCTCTCACACAGCTCCTTGTCCATCCCAGGGAAGAGCTCCATACATCTGAGCTGCCCCTTCACACAAAGGCCATCCCCCCTCCTCGTCTTCCCTCACAGTCTCTCCTGAAGACCTTGTACCCGACCAGCATAGCCCTCCAGTCACGTGAGTGATCCCACCACATCTCAGTTGTTCCAACCATGTGGCAGTCCTGTGACAGCTTGTGCATCTCCATCTGCTCCTGTCTGTGCCCCAGGCTGCATTCACTTGCACATATTTGGGTCGCAGAGCCTCAGGTGTGGCAGAGAGTGTAGATTGCTCATGGTGAGCCATGTTACCAAGAGTCAAGGACACCGTATGTGCAATGGCCCACTTCAGTGCAGGGACATGCCGGCATAGATAGCAGGTGGCAAGGTAATGGTGAAAGGAGGCTTCCACTAAGGGAGCAAAGCCTGCAGTACCTGAGGCCAGAGGAAAGCAGAGCTGGACTGTGCAGAAATGGCAGGAGAGGACTTTGCTGCCTGAACTGACTTTGTAGCTCCACAGGGCCTGTGACAGAGGTCAGCTGATCTCCAGGAAGGACAAGGTGCCAGTGAAGAAGTCCCTGGGCCTGGACAGCCTGTGATGCAGCCATCCTGGGGAGATCATTAGCACAGTCCCTGTTCATATCATCTGGGATGAGAAGAGGTTCAGGAGTAGGAGAGCTTGAAGGGTTTGGGAGTGCCGGGACATAAGTGGAGTCCTTGATGTGATGTGCCTCCCATTTATGCAGCTGCTTGGATGTAGATGGGATGGACTTTGCCTAAAGGCAGTGGTGGCATTCAGTTATTTGGGCACAGGTAGGAAACCGGAGAGGCCCTGGGGCACTTGCCCAGCAACCACTCCAAAAGGACATGGCTTTCCTGTAGGTCCCATGCTGGATCTGCTAGAGACCTGTGCTTGTGCTGGACACCCCAGGCATCTGACATGGCCCTGCCTATGGCCGATTTTTAGGTCATTAAATCAAGGCTCTGCACTGAATTACATTAAATGTCTGCAACATAGAGATGTGCATGAGTCTCAACTTCCCAGTGAGTGGAGCTCTAGGAGCAGTGGTAGGCATCCAGTGCCATTTCAGATGGCCAAGAAAATTCCCCACCTGGCCCCAACCTCATGCTTTAGAAGGACACAGGTCTCCTAGTTGTTCCATCAGAGCAAGCAGACCCTGGCACATGCCTTGCACCACCTCTGTCTCTTCAAATGTCACCAGGTGTTTGTGTGTGAGCAACTGACTCCCATCCTCCATCTCCACTGATTCTAATGGGAGCTTAGATAAGGCACTCGCATGCAGACATCTCTGTTGTGCTCACTTCAGCTTTGGCAAGGGCAATCCCACCTCCTGTGTGTTTGTGGAATTCAGGGGAGGGATCTGAATCCCACTCCAGCCCAGGGGTTTCTAACCTGGCATGAGATGTCCAGACTGACTCATCTGAATTAACACCTGAACCATGGGTAAATGAATTCTCTTCTTGTCCCTGTCTAGGTGTCCTGCCTAGTCAAGAAATGGGAATAGGGTCTTCCAGAGCGGGATGTTATCACCTCTTGTAGATAACCATCCTCTGATGAGACAAATTACAATGCTGGGATCAGTCTCTCTTCACTGTGTTTAGAGAGAAATCATAGATGATTATTTTAGTCCACCTCAGGGAACATTTCCCAAGAGGAGGGAGTACAAAGGAGAAATGAAGTCACACCTTCAGCTAGGCCACTGTTCCCGAGTGGGGCCAGTCTACTGGGACAGAGGGAGCTCATGGCAACCGGTCAGCACTGCCGAGAGACAGCTCTGTCCAGGAGCATCTCCTCTGCAAAGAGCAGTAGGGCTCCAGGCACTGCCTGCTCTTGCTGATGTGAGATGGGAGAAGACAAAGAGAAGTGAAAGGCAGTGTGGAGTGGGAGGAGAGAGGAGAGCTCACAGAGGGACAAATCTTCACAGCCCCTGACACAGTAAGTCTCTGGCTGTAGAGCAATACTGCTGGTGTTCCTGGAGGGGTCTTCTAAACCCATCACATCCCATGACTGCTCGGTTCTTTAGGATCGCTCCTGTCTTCTTGAGTGCAGAGGAGGAGGAGGTGCTTCTAAAGCAGGGTTTCCCAGCCACACCATCACAGGGACAGGGCATCCTGCTACCTTCTTGCCGGGATGCTGCAGGGGTGTGAAGCCAGGGAGTGCACCCTGGTCTGCATGGGCTGTAATTGAGAGCAGTGTCCCTGCACCCCAGGGTGCTGCGTGCCTGGGGCAGCGACTCTGCTGCCTGCGCAGCAGAGCACAGCACTCAGTCTGCCCTGGGAACTCCCCACGGTGCTGCAGGGACGATCGACCCCAGCAGAGCAGGTTCATTCTCCTGTTGAGAGGGTTCTGCATGGGCAGGGCTGCTCACAACTCTAGCTCATGCACACGACATTTCAGAGGGAACTTTTCAAGAGGAAGGCAAAGACAGGGATTACCTGAAAGAGAAGCCAATTTCCTGAAATGGTGCTTTAACTTTCCTGCCACCTGGCAAGGGGAAAATGGAAATGGAGCTCTCAGCTTTGAACAAAGGACTGAAACTCCTTAACAGTTTCCATGAGCACTCAATGGGTCTGCTAGGAACTTCTGAAAGTCCCTGCACCCATTCCTTAGTCTATAGACAGCACCAGGTTCCCCTTTGCTGGCCTCAGCAGCGTTTATCTGCCCTGCTCCTTAGGCACCTCCAAAAATGGTAATGCTCCTGGGCAGTGCCCTGCTGCTGGGAGGTTTCTTTAGGGCAGAAGTGAGCCCACTGGGGAAGGTGTGGGCATTGCAGGGACTGACCATGACTTGCCCAAATCCATCCTCCCATGATGTTTCTAGAAGTAGTTCCCTCTCATTCACTGCCCAGCTCTGATGCCTGGAGCTGTCCCTGCTGGGAGCTGTTTCTCTTTCCCAGCGTCTTTTCCTGGTTGGTGCTTACAGACACCATCCCATGCTCTGTGCACTTGGTTCTGCCCTACAAAAAGCTCTCACAGGCAGGGCACTGAGCAGGGGCTTCTCTGTGTTTGCAGGGCCTAAGGAGCAGGTCAGACAAACCTTCATGAGGCCAGAGAAGGTGATGCTGGTGCTGTCTGTAGGCTTAAGTGGGGATGAAGGGACTTGCTGTGGTTTCTCGCAGTCCTTTTGATCTCTCAAAATGATGGGAGTGCTCAGTGTGTGTCCTGCGTGGCGTGGTCTTCATGGCAGTCAGAAGTGCCAGTCCCTTTCCAACCCGTGAGGCTCCTGGCAATGCATTTCATCAGGTTGGGTAATCAGCTGGCTCTTCTTTAAGGAGAGTCCACCTTTGGACCCTTGACTGTTTCTCTGGGGTGTCCTGCCAACTTGGAAGCTGCCCTCCAGCAGAACACAGCTTCCCTCTAGCATTTCTGTGATATGTGAGTCAGATACACTCTTCACTCTCTCCATCTCTGGGCTAACAGAGAAGAATTTGGAAATCTTCACTGTGAAACTGAGCAGATCTGCTCTCAGCTCAGTCCGCTTTCTTTCTCAGAGGAACTTGTGAGTGTGATTGTCCTTTAGCTGAGGGAGGTGCAAGTGCAGCACAGCGAGGGGAAAAACTTAATGACAGACCAGATCCTGTGACTCTGTACAAAGTCACAGCGAGACCTTTATTTCCCCTTGGCATGCACAAGTGCTCATGCTGAGAGCAACTGAAATGCCAAAGATTTCTACCCCATCAGAGAATGCTCCCACAGTAAGATGGAGGCACCTAAAAACTAAATAAATATATAAACTGACCCCTCCACTGAACATCATTTTCTGAAGAAAATGGGTTCAAAATGTTGAACAGCCCTTTCACATAAGGAGTGGATGCAATCTGCTGCAGGATGTGCGCATCAGAGCTAGTCACTTCCCATTCCCACTGCAGTGCCTGGAGGAAGGGTGCGAACGGTAAATTGACATGAGGACAGAGTCTATCTCATTGGAACAGAGACGTCCAGAAAGTGTGAGGTCACCCCCTGCCTTCACTTGACTGCTTCTCTCCCTTGCTAGAGTGGGCGATGGTGTGACTGGTTCAGCTACAGACACCTCTGTTCAAGAGGGCAAGGCTGGGGGAGATGAAGCCCTCACAAGGGTCTTCTCTTTCCGAGACAGCTGGCATGAGCGCTGTATCCAGCTCTCATTATGGCAAATAGAGAATAGTCCCACTGGGTCATTGCACCAAGTTCCCTCTGCCGAGCTCATGGCACCGATCCCCAGGTATCCCATGGAATAGCTGGGACTGTCTGACACCTCCATTTACACCCCCGGCAGAGCAGAACAGACACTTCTGGAGACCACAGGCATGGGCCCCTGCTCAGCGTGGCACACACAGCCAGCACAAACAGAGCTGAAGCAAGGATTCTGAAAGAAGGTGAAGGACAGAGGAAATGTGGGGGTACTATGAGAAATGGTATGAGTTTGGCTTGGAGAAGCCTGCTCTAACATTTTACTGTCTTTTCCTCCTCAGACAGACCCCCATGCCCAGGGAGAGCAAATGTCTAACAGCAGCTCCTTCAGCGAGTTCCTCCTCCTGGCACTCACGGACACACAGGAGCTGCAGCTCTTGCACTTCTCCCTCTTCCTGGGCATCTACCTGGCTGCCCTCCTGGGCAATGGCCTCATCATCACAGCCATAGCCTGCAACCACCGCCTCCACACCCCCATGTACTTCTTCCTCCTCAACCTCTCCATCCTCGACCTTGGCTCCATCTCCACCACTGTCCCCAAATCCATGGCCAATTCCCTCTGGAACACCAGGGCCATTTCCTACTCAGGATGTGCTGCCCAGGTCTTTCTGTTTGTCTTCTTGTTATCAGCAGAGTGTTCTCTTCTCACAGTAATGGCCTATGACCGCTTTATTGCCATCTGCAGACCCCTGCACTATGGAACCCTCATGGGCAGCAGAGCTTGTGCCAAAATGGCAGCAGCTGCCTGGGGCACTGCTTTTCTCAATGCTGTGCTTCACACTGGAAACACATTTTCAATATCACTCTGCCAAGGCAATATCCTGGGCCAGTTCTTCTGTGAGATTCCCCAGATCCTCAAGCTCTCCTGCTCAGACTCCTACCTCAGGGAAGTTGGGCTTCTTGTGGTTAGTGTTTGTTTAGCTTTTGGGTGTTTTGTTTTCATTGTGCTGTCCTACATGCAGATCTTCACAGCTGTGCTGAGGATCCCCTCTGAGCAGGGCAGGCACAAAGCCTTTTCCATGTGCCTCCCTCACCTCGCCGTGGTCTCCCTCTTTGTCAGCACTACAGCATTTGCCTCCCTTAGGCCCCCCTCCCTCTCCTACCCAGCTCTGGATCTGGTGGTGGCAGTCTGTACTCAGTGGTGCCTTCAGCAGTGAACCCCCTCATCTACAGCATGAGGAACAAGGAGCTCAAGGACGCTCTGAGGAAACTGGTTCAATGTCAGCACCAGTAATTGTCCCATGTGCATCCACTCATCATTCCCATCATTTGGCATTAAGGTTATGTGTTGTTCATTTCTTTCTTTCTTACTTTTCTCTCGTACATTAATGTTAAAAGAAAAAAGTTTTGGTTCATGCCACTTCTCCTCAGAAATCTCCTGTTTAAATCTGACCCAGAGACCTTGTTGAAGCAGAAAGACAAGCTTCCCTCTTCACCAACAGAGATGGAGGAACCGCAGAGCCTGCTAGTCTGAGCTCTCTCAGATGCCCTCACTGTCATGAGGAGAGTTTCCCTTTGCAACGTCTCTTTCAGCACTCACACCAAAGGAGCTCAGGAGGACAGAGTCAGGCTCAGAACAATACAGAGAGGGTGCAACCATGGGTCCCATGTCCATTAGGAGAGTGTGGCTCCACTGGCCGTAGTCAGCGTGTGATCTCACATCCCTCTTCTGTGAGGGTGGCAGCCAGCTGTCACCATGGGCTGGTCCCTTCCCTCTTCAGTGCTCCAACACTCAAAGCAGAGTGGGCGTGGAGAGGAGGAGAGTCTGCACACAGTTTCTGGGGAAGGATACTGTGCTGCTCAGGACCATCCCCCCACTGCCACAGAAGGAATTTCCTGGTTGCAGCCTTCACGTGGGGACTGCAGCTTTCCTGCAGACATGTCGACCAACAGCAGCAGGACCTTCTTTTTCCTGGGATGTTCTCATTTCCACATGGTCCTGCTGTACTCTGAGGTGTGTTGTCACGCTATGAAGGTTCAATAGCAACGACTGAGACAGTAACGTAATAAAAAAATATGTTTACTTCTGTTATGGAAAATCAGGCTCGCTGGCCTCCATAACAGGGTCCGACCCTAGGTTCCTGCTGAGGCAGAAGTTCAAAGTCAGATTGAAGAAAAATAAAATTTAATGATACACGTGCGGTAATTACAGCTTGAGCTGGGTGCCTCCCAAGAGGGACCCCGAACAAAGAAATCCCTGGGCAATTATACCCTTACAATCTAAATTCCCCACCCCTTAAGCGATAGTTTGGACCAATAGTAATAGTTCGGTCTGGGTTCTTCCCCTTCTTCACTGGGCCCCTTCATTGTCTCTAGGCAGGCTGCTTCTTATATTCAAGGTTAGCTACTCCTGCTGTCCGTGCAACTTCTTTATCTCTACAGCTTGAACCAGCTCTGGGGCCCCCTTTTACTTATCTAAGTAAAAGTTCACAGCCTGAGGCCTAAGGCTTCAGCAAATTTAGCTACTAATGCAAAGCAAGTTATGCTAAGCAATTAATTCTAGACACCTTCAGTCCGATATTATTTAACAACCACCACTGGCCTATTAGGCAATGACACACAAGTGACCTCACAACCACAAAAGCAGCACTGTGCTTGATGCTGTCTAATCAGATACTGAAGCAAAAGACACCTCACAAGTACAAAAAGGAGCAATGTGGCTGCTGGTTGCCCAGCAGATAGTGAGGCCGAATGACTCCACAAACACAAACATCAGCAATATGCAGCGAGCTGGACTGTCAGGTGCTGAGGCTGAAGTGACCTCACCATCAGCCATGAAGCCATATAGCTGCTTCTAGCCTCTTAGGCACTGAGGCACAATTGCCCTAAACCAGCACAAACAGCAGCAATGTGCATGCTGATCACCTGTCACATACTGATGGACAACTGACCACAAAAGCACAAACAGCAGCAATGGGCCTGCTCCCAGTTTATGAGGTGTTGAGACACAAGGCACCTCACCATCATCACCAAAGCTATGGCCATGCTGTTGGCCTACCAGCTGCAGAGGCACAACTCACCTCACAAGTGCAAATGGCATCGACCTGCCTGCTGCTGCCCTATCTGGCACTGAGTCAGAAGGGATCTGAAAAGTGCAAACCTTCACAGAGGAGAAGCTCACCTGGGACACTCTCATGTCCCTCAATTACGCTGTTATCACTCCATACAGAACAGTCGTCTGCAAACGGCTTTCATCTCCTGCCAAGACTCTCTCCAGCTCATCGGACAGCTCCACTCTGCCACCCTGCGCACAAATCACAAAAGGGAATGATTGGTCTTGCTTTTCCTTTAGTACCATCAAGTCCCAGCTGGGAGCCTTTGCACTGCAGCACCTGCACAATGACAGCAGGATGCCACTTCCATTTCTAGTGCATTTCTAGGGACAGAGATCAGCTGAGGGAGCAGCTCCACTGCAAAGGGTTTCTGACATTGTCACATCAACTCAGCATTGCACCAGGCATCAACCTGACACCAGACCTCTGCTCTGCCACCTACTCTACAAACACATTGTCTCTGCCCCACACAGCTGGCTCTTCTGCTAAATACAGCCAAGTGCCAGCAAGAAGAGATGTATGCAGGACACTCACCACTTGCACACTCCCCAGCCACTGCTCTGCTCGCTGCCTTCCCTTGGCTCCTCAACCCAGACACACAGGCAAGCTCCTGTGGTAACACCACAAGGTGGCCAAGGCACTCTAGGCTCACAAGGCCTCTGCAAATGAGCAGCACAAGATCAGGCACAGAGCTGCCTCCTTGGGTGATGCTGCTCTTTTCAGAGGGAAGGATCCTGCTTGCTTTGGGCACAGCACGCTGCTGCTTTCCACCCCCATCCCCTCACAAACCTCCAGCTAGGGTTTAGGCGGATGGGGATTCTGTTTAGTAATACAAAAGTTACAGATAGAATGCAGAAACATTTGAGAGTCCTGAAGGCCTCCTGAGCCCAAAGTAACCTCGCTTCCTTTCCTTTAGTTACTTGCACAAGGAGCCCCGGGGAAGGGAAAAAGGGGGCAGAGGCTTTGACAAGAGGCCCAAGCAATGAGACAGCCCCACACTGGACGTCTGCTGAAATGACAGCTCTCCTGGCTGCGCAGCCTCTGCAGCAGCAGTCCAGGTGCCACAGCTGGCTTCACAGAGCACAGAGGGCTGGGTGACACGGCCAACCTGGCCCTGGGCACATCTTCACCCCTCACAGAGCCAGCAGCCCAACAACTATGAGACTTCCTCAGGTCAAGCCACAGAGGCTTTGGGGCACTCACACAAAGGCACTCAGGACATGCTGGCATCTATTATAAGGGTCTTGGACTCATCCTATATGGCATCACAACCTCCTACGAAAAGGAGGGGGCACAATAGCATTTGTCGTGTGGGCTGGCAGTAACAGCATTTATGGGAGGAGGAATTTTCAGCACAGCAGAGGTACCAGGAGGTGAACCCACACCCCAAGTCACCCACGGAAGCCAGGCGCATTTATGGAAGCCTTCGCATCCGTAGGTAGCCTCTTCTCATCCACTTGCAGCTGCTTTCACAGAGGGATCACGAAGTTGGCCAAGATGTTGACAGGCACAGGGACACACCCTGGCACCCTGCCTCCACCCTCAGGGGCTCTAGGACTGCACTGGGAACCTCATGAGTGGAGCAACCTAGAAAGAAAGAAAGAAAGAAAGAATCGGAGTGTTACTGGCAGTTCTGCTGGCTTTACATAGTCACAACAGTCAGGGGCCAATGTCTCCCCTCTATGCTGAGCTGTATTGGTGAGAACACCGCCAGCAGGACCACCGAGATGTTCTACCCCTCTATTTGGCACAGGTGACACCATGTCTGTATATCAGCTCCTGTTTGGGCTCTCCAGGTCTGCAAAGGCACTAACACACAGCAGGGAGTCCAGCACAGGGAAACCAAGATGGTCAGGGGCTGCAGTGTGGGGCATATAAGGAGAGGCTGCGAGAGCTGGCTTTGTTCAGCCTAGACAAGAGAAGGCCAAGGGGCATCTTCATGCTGTGCACAGCTACCTTATGGAGGGCACAGAGAAGATGGAGCCAGATTTTCTTGGAGGTGCACACTAAGAGCAAGAGAGGAAACAGGGACATATTGGACAATGGGAAATTCTTCTTAGATGTTAAGAAGAAACCTTTTTCTCCGTGAGGGTGGTCAAGCTGTGTCACAGGGATCCAGAAAGGTTCCCAGATCTCCATCCTTGGAGATAATCAAAACTCCACTGGAAAAGGCCACAAGATACCTCCTCTACTGGCACCTGCCTTGAGCAGGGTGTTGGAGCCCGACCTCCAGATATCTCCCCCATTGCAGTCTCAAGGAATCTGCTATTCTGAGACTCTTGACAAAGGGACCAGTGGCTTTGGAGATGCCACCTCCACCACAGACCAAGGATAGGGGTCTCAGAGCCACCCATCGCACTCAGAGGCCTGACTTCTTGTGAGGGGCACCTCCCCTGTCTGCAAGGGTCTGCGTAGGAACAAAGTCGATAAATGGCAATGACTGCTTTGATTATCTCTCTGAGGGATAGGAATGGATTAGCGTCTGAGATGGGAAGATGCAATGAGGGTCCAGGTTCAACAGGAAGCCTTTAAGGAGGGAGAAGAGAACTTTCTCTAGGGCAGTCAGTAAAAGCCCAAAGACTCACGGAAGCATCAAGACCTACCCAAACTGCAAGCCTGAACCTCATCTGACAGAAACCACCACACTATGAGCAGCCCTGGCTCGCACCACGATGCTCCAAGGAGGGAACACAGTCACCAACAGTCCTCACACAGGTCTCCCAGAAGGACACCGCGATGGCATGCTGGGCTCTGGGAGCAGAGCACTGCTCTCTCCACCCACCTCCTCCCATGCTGAGCAGCAAAACACTGGGGCCACCACCCTGATCCACCACAGGGCATCTTGCACTGGAACACACCGCTACCCCTGCACCTCACAGAGGGTTGGCAGTCAACACGCGCCTCTGCAGCAGCAACACACAGGGCACAGCACCACACATGGCAGCAGACAGGGCACCCCCAAGCACCCCACAACACACAAAGCCCAACTCTCCAGACCTTCCATTCCCTTCTAGTCACAGAATCACAGAATCACAGAATCGATGAGGTTGGAAGGGACCTCTGGAGATCATCTAGTCCAACCCCCCTGCTCAAGCAGGGCCACCTAGAGCATGTGGCACAGGATCGTGCCCAGGCAGGTTTTGAATATTTCCAGAGAAGGAGACTCCACAACCTCTCTGGGCAACCTGTTCCAGTGCTCTGTCACCCTCACAGTGAAAAAGTATTTCCTCATGTTAAGATGGAAGTGTCTGTGTTTCAGTTTGTGCCCGTTGCCTTGTGTCCTGTCACTGGGCACCACTGAAAAGAGTCTGGTCCCATCCTCTTGACACGTCCCTTCAGATACTTGTACACATTGATAAGATCTCCTCTCAGCCTTCTCTTCTCCAAGCTAAACAGGCCAAGCTCTCTCAGCCTTTCCTCATAAGAGAGATGCTCCAGTCCCCTAATCATCTTTGTGGCCCTTCGCTGGACTTGCTCCAGTAGTGCCACATCCCTCTTGTACTGGGGAGCCCAGAACTGGACGCAGTACTCCAGATGTGGCCTCACCAGGGCTGAGTAGAGGGGGAGAATCACCTCCCTCGACCTGCTGGCAACACTCTTCCTCATGCACCCCAGGATACCATTGGCCTTCTTGGCCACAAGGGCACATTGCTGCCTCATGCTTAACTTGGTGTCCACCAGCACTCCCAGGTCCTTCTCAGCAGAGCTGCTTTCCAGCAGGTCAACCCCCAACCTGTACTGGTGCATGGGGTTATTCCTCCCCAGGTGCAGGACCCTGCACTTCCCTTTGTTGAACTTCATGAGGTTCCTCTCTGCCCACCTCTCCAGCCTGTCCAAGTCTCTTTGAATGGCAGCACAGCCCTCTGGTGTATCAGCCACTCCTCCCAGTTTTGTATCATCAGCAAACTTGCTGAGGGTGCACTCTGTGCCTTCATCCAGGTCATTGATGAAGAAGTTGAACAAGACTGGACCCAGTACTGACCCCTGGGGGACACCGCTAGCTACAGGCCTCCAACTAGACTCTGTGCCACTGATCACAACTCTCTGAGCTCTGCCATTCAGCCAGTTCTCAATCCACCTCACTGTCCACTCATCCAGTCCACACTTCCTGAGCTTGTCTATGGGGATGCTATGGGAGACAGTGTCAAAAGCCTTGCTGAAGTCTAGGTAGACAACATCCACTGCTCTCCCCTCACCTACCCAGCCAGTCATTCCATCAGAGAAGGCTATCACATTGGTTAGGCATGATTTCCCCTTGGTGAAGCCATGCTGACTACTCCTGATCACCTTCTTTTCCTCCACATGCTTGGAGATGGCCTCCCGGATGAGCTGCTCTATCACCTTTCCAGGGATGGAGGTGAGGCTGACTGGCCTGTAGTTCCCTGGGTCCTCCTTCTTGCCCTTTTTGAAGACTAGGGTGACACTGGCTTTCTTCCAGTCATCAGGCACCTCTCCTGTCCTCCATGACCTTTCAAAGATGATGGAGAGTAACCTAGCAATGACATCCGCCAGCTCCCTCAGCACTCGTGGGTGCATCCCATCAGGGCCCATGGATTTGTGGGTGTCAAGTTTGCTTAAATGGTCTCTAACCCACTCCTCCTCCACCAAGGGAAAGTCTTCCTTCCTCCAGACTTTCTCTCTTGCCTCCAGGATCGGGGGTTCCTGAGGGCTGGCCTGAGCAGTAAAGACTGAAGCAAAGGCGGCATTCAGTAACTCTGCCTTCTCTGCATCCTTCGTCACCAGGGCACCCACCCCATTCAGCAAAGGGCCCACATTTTCCCTAGTCTTTCTCTTACTGCTGATGTATTTGAAGAAGCCCTTCTTGTTTTCCTTGACATCTCTCGCCAGATTTAATTCAAAACGGGCCTTAGCCTTCCTCGTCGCATCCCTGCATACTCTGACAACATTCCTATATTCCTCCCAAGTGGCCTGTCTCCCTTTCCACTTATTGTATACTTCCTTCTTCTGCTTGAGTTTTGCCAGGAGCTCCTTGCTCATCCATGCAGGTCTCCTACCTCCTTTGCTTGACTTCCTACTCATAGGGATGCACCGCTCTTGAGCCTGGAGGAGGTGATGTTTGAATATTAACCAGCTCTCTTGAATGCCTCTTCCTTCTAGGGCCCTCACCCATGGGATTCCTCCAAGTAGGTCCCTGAAGAGGCCAAAGGTTGCTCTCCTGAAGTCCAGGGCTGCGATCCTACTTGGTGCCCTGCTGCCTCCTCGCAGGATCCTGAACTCCACCATCTCATGGTCACTGCAGCCAAGGCTGCCCCCGACCTTCACATCTTCCACCAGTCCTTCTTTGTTTGTTAGTACGAGGTCCAGCAGCACACCTCTCCTTGTTGGCTCCTCCACCACCTGTGTCAAGAAGTTGTCACCAATGCTCTGCAGGAACCTCCAGGAGTGTTTGTGCCTAGCTGTGTTGTCTTTCCAGCAGATATCAGGGTGGTTGAAGTCCCCCATGAGAACCAGGGCCTGGGATCGTGAGGCTACTTCCAGCTGTCTGTAGAAGGCCTCATCGACTTCCTCATCCTGATCAGGTGGCCTGTAGTAAACACCCACAACAGTGTCACCCATGCTAGCCTGCCCTTTGATCCTTACCCATAAGCTCTCGACTCGCTCTTCATCCACCCCTAGGCACAGCTCAATACATTCCAGTTGCTCTCTCACATAAAGAGCAACTCCACCACCTCGCTTTCCTGGCCTGTCTTTCCTAAAAAGCACGTAGCCATCCATGACAGCACTCCAGTCATGCGAGTTATCCCACCATGTCTCTGTAATAGCAATGAGATCATGGCCCTGCGACCGCACACAGATCTCTAGTTCTTCCTGTTTGTTCCCCAAGCTGTGTGCATTGGTGTACAGGCATTTCAGGGAGGTGATCGAGCATGCAGGTTTCCCAGGAGGGGTGAAAGAGCGTCCTCCATAGCCACATCCCATGCGCACTTCCCTGGCTGCATTCACCTGTTGGAGGCATCCTGACTTGAGCAGTCTTTTGCCAACTACCCTGTCACTATAACTCTCCCCTTCCCCCGTCTTTCCTAGTTTAAAGCCCTCCTTACCAGGTTGGCCAACCTGTTGGCAAAGACCCGCGTGCCCCGCCTCGTGAGGTGGATCCCATCTCTTGCCATCAGTTGCCGATCTTCAAACAGGGTCCCATGGTCGTGGAAACCAAAACCCTGTTGCCAACACCAGCGGTGCAGTCAGTCGTTAACTTGGAAAGTCCGTCTCCTCCTCCTCTCATCCATCCCCCTCACTGGCAGGATTGAGGAGAAGATGACCTGGGCTCCCAGACCCTTGACCACCATCCCCAGAGCTCTGAAATCCTGCTTGATGGTCTCCAGTTTGCCCTTGGTGTCATTGGCACCCACATGGTAGAGCAGCAGTGGGTAATAGTCCGAAGAATGGACGAGCCTAGGCAGTCTTTGCATGACATCTCTCACACGAGCCCCCGGCAGGCCACAAACCTCTCTAGACATGAGGTCTGGTCGGCAGATAGATGCCTCCGTCCCCTGTAGCAGGGAGTCCCCCACAACAATCACCCGCCGCTTTTTCCGGGTGTTCCGGCAGGGCACAGGGTCTGTTGTCCCAGGTACTTCCCTGGCAGCCATGCCCATCTCCTCCTCATCCTGGAGGGCACTAAACCTGTTCTTCAGCTTCAGGTCTTCAGGAGGAGTAGGAGCCTTTCTCCTGCCACGAGCAGTGACCAGTTTCCAGTCTTCTTCTACAATGTTATGATGTACCGTTTCACACAGCACAGAGCCCTCTGGCAACTCCACTGCTGCAGGGGGTTGGGACTCCTGGAGCTGTACAGTCTCCGAGAATACCCTGTCTATCTCTTGCTCTGCTTCTCGGATGCTGCGCAGCCTACTGACCTCCTCCCGTAACTCCCTTACCTGACGACACAACTTGTCAACAGCAGCACACCTCCTGCAGGAGAGCTGGCTGCCAGCCCAGGCCTCCCGGAGAGGCCCCAAGCACTCCCTGCAGCCTGAGACCTGTAGAGCTGCATCTACTGTCAGAGGGTCGGTCTGGGTCCAAGCCTCTGACACAGCAACTCCAACAGCTGCTGGGGAACGCGCTGTGCGGCGTGTCACGACCATACTTGAGGAAGCGTACACCACAGGGAACAGAAACGAAGGTACCTTCGCGCGTCCCTTCGTGCGCCCTTCTGCGCAAACTGCTGCGCAAACTGCTGCGTCTGTTCGCTGCCTCTGTTAGCTGTGCTCTGGGAGCTGCACTCTAGGCCTGGCTCTTATATAGGCCTCTCCCTAGCACTGACTCACAGGGTGCTTGACCGCCCTAATCAAGGGCCACTGGGATCAAAGGCCCCAACTCCCTCTGGTCAGGGGCAACCCAGAGAGCTCGTTAGCAGCAGCCACTCCTAGCTAGAGCTTTTCCCACAAGCTTTTCCCAGGAGAAGTCAAGGCCTCCTGCAGTTGTCCTTGCCTAGCTTCCCCTTTCCTGTTCACAGCAATCACCTTCTAGGTCCTCGGGGGTCCTCAGGAAGCCCACAACTTCCAACAAGATCCTCAAGTTCTAGTCAGAGCCCAACCACTGCTGCGCAAACTGCTGTGTGTTATTCTGCTCCTTCTTCACCTCCCACCTTCTTTGGGAACTGTTGACCAATTTCAGCTAAATTTGACAAATGTAGAGATCTCAAAGCTTTTGAACTCCTGGCATCACAAAAATTAGTGCCTGGGTGGTGAAGAGAACCCGTCAGGTGTGTGCTGAGAGAGAAAGCTGTAATTCTCCCCCATAGCAGCTAACTGACCCCTTGCCCTGCGTGCATTTGGCTGGCCAGTGCCCATGTGTGATGGGAGAACCATCATTGCCCAGGCAACATGGTGGGGACCAGCTGACATGGTGGGGAGCGGCAGCATTGCTTAGGGGAGGGATGGTACGAGCCAGCAAGGAAATGGGCTTTGGGAGTTGTCCTGATCACTGAACAGCTTATTCCTTGCTGGAGGACGGAGAGTATTAACAACAACAAAAACAACAAAAAGTGGTGGTGAGAGGGAAAGACAAGACAAGAACGTTAACATCTTTGCCTTCCTGGGTCACTTTATTTTTAAAATTCTTGCTTGATAAATATTGTTCTAGAAATGCTTCTTGCCAGCCACCATAGCACAGGCCAGTGTTCAAAACATCTGGAGAGCCAGGATACAGGCAAAGGTCTCCCTTGGAGCCTGCAGGAACACGTGCTCAGGAAGAGCTTGCAGCTCCTACCCTGGACCTGTCAGCTCTGGTTTTTAGCACCACATCCCCTGAAGAAAGATGCACACAGGTCTCTCTTCACTGCTTTAATCTCACAGGATTAACTGACTCAAGTGAGGTAGGTGGAACTTATGGTTAAGGAAGTGGCCTGGTTTTAATGTCCTTTGTGTTATTTTTGCCTGAAAATCCACGTTTCTTTTAGATTGAATGAAATAGAGCAAGGATGCTGAGCATGGCTATATTTTACATTCCAAATTAAACAGTCAGAAGGTTGCTGGCAGTTCGGGGAGCTGGAAAATACTGCTCAAAAACCTCTCTCCACGGCCAGAACTCCTGCTGACCTCAGTGGGATTCAGACCGTGGTTTTCATGAACTCGTAAGACGCTGTAGCTCCCAGTAGAGCTCCCAATAGCTCCATCAGCCTGATGGCATGTCATGCACTTTTTCTAACTGTTTTTTATACTGGTGTAATGCAACCAAGGATTTTTTGCACAAAAAAATCTGTTTCTTTTCCTGTCGTTGTACTGAGGAGGAAATATTATAACACACCTGTCAGTTAATATAAACATTTCCTTTAGCTGAGTACATTTACCAAGCACAGACAATGCCACAGCCTGTAATGCTGCACTGTAGGCACTAAAAGCATTTCAACTCTCAGAACACTTCTATCTGCAAATGTGTGTCTTTTTCTTAAGGAGAAAAAGCATAAACAGACTCAGAGCTGTTTTATTCCTTTTTACTTTTAGGCAGAAAATCCATTCTCTTGTTTCACACCCCTGTATTACAGCATCTGGACCTTCAGTAGAAGCATTTGAGAGCATTGAGTGACAGTATGGACAGACATGTTACAAGGTTGAGGGCTCATCTGTCACATAAGAGGAAGATCTCCATTTGGGTTATCTGATGGTTGTCCCTGTGGTCATCTACCAGTAATGTCTAGTCAGTGCCCACATATACCAGCAGCATGTGCTAATGTGCTTGAGGCACCATGTACAGGCAATGGCTTGTGATGTTCCTGAGCAAGAAACCTGGTCTGAAGGAACCTCTGGAAATGAGGCAGCAGCCTGTGAGCTGGGGAGCTCTTCAGACAGCTTGAAGGCTGCTCACCTCTGACAAAATGACCTTTGAAATTATGATTCATGACCAGGCGAATAGCACAGTGCCTGCCCTCACCTTTCCTGCCTTGTGCTCCAGACTGACTTGGGCACAAGCCCACCCTGACCTGAAAACTCGGCAGTCCCAGGGGTGCAGCAGTGCACCCAGGATCATCCACCTTGCTGAAGGGCTCAGCTTCTTTTCTCAAGCACTCTCCCACATGAACCGAGCTGTGAGGCTCCTTAGGAGTGACCTTACATCTCAGGAGCTCTGAAGTCACGCAGAGGTTAAGGTCCATTTCTGTCTGTGTAGCTAGGTCTGTAATTTAATCAAAGGAGAAATTATTAAGGAATTGTTTTGTCCTGGTAGGTGTGTTCTGACACTTTGTCTCTAGGTACTATCTGGTTGATACAGTTTTCATCAGTTTACATTTTACATCGTGTTTACATGTGTTTACATGTGTTAGTTTGCATAGATACATAGTTATTAGTTACATAGCAGCCTGTTCTACATGGCTCAATATTCCCACACAAACTTCCTTTTCACCAGCACGCAGGAAGCCCAGAGGACAGCACCAACTATCATTTATGTTCCACATGTCCACGTAAGGTGGGAGGCTGTTGGAGTCTCACTGGAAGCTACATTACCACATTATTACAGAACAGTCCAGCATATGCACCAGTTTTGTTGCTTGCAACTTCAGATGGATGGATAGGTATATTTTCCAGTTTCATTTCATTTTCATTTTCCAGTTTCATTTTCATTTATGTGCCCTTGAAGCACCCGAATGCTGCACTTTCCCAAGCAACTGGATACTGTTATCACAAGGGCACCTACCTGAAGATCTTAAAAGTTGCTTAGGCAGAAAACAAGACTGAAAACATTTGTCTAAACTGTTTTCTGAGTCAAGAGATTCACTTGGAGCCAGCCTTCCCCATGTTCCCACACACACAGGCTTATTAGACAGATCTCTAAGTTTACCTAGGAGAATCATTCCGGTGACTTTGAGATGGCTATTTATATCCTGAGTTCAGTGTATGCAATGCGTGCAATGCAAAAGGCAACCAAGATGTGGTCACTAAAAGCATACCTTCCCACAGTCTGCCACTGCAAAGTATAGGTGCTACACTGTTCATCAGAGAAATCAGTTGAGCATTTCAATGCCTTAGCTACAATGTCAGTTCTTTCTTCACAAAGGCCAAAGCTTGAAAAATTATGAAGCTCAATCCCATCTTGTGTTTCAGTGACTTTAGAAAGACAACTACCTCGATTTCCATCAGCAGACTTCAGGAGGAGTACAGCCTTCACTTTCCAGACATCTGAGAGTTGGCCTTAAAGGAAGGTGTTTAAAAGATGAAACAGGTTACTCTCCAGCTGGTGATGCCTTCCTGAATATGGAAGCACAAACCCTAACTGGATGCGTTTACCTTCAAATGGCTAAGTTCCCAGGTCAGGGGTCAGTGCTGGCCCTGGAAGCAGTCCTCCATTTCCTCAGGATGGGGGAAGCCATGTCACTCTCTGATGTCCAGTAGCCAGGGGGCAAATGCTCTACCTTATCTTTCCAAAGAGGATGAGAAAAAATGGATTTAGGATATAACAGTTAACAAAGGCCTTCTCAAAGAGTTCAAAGCCATTCAGCCCAAGTAGCACTACCTCAAACATTGACACCTTTGAGGCTCTACCTGAAGCCTTTCTTGCAGTTCCTTCAAATGATATCAGAAAATATCAGGACTAATACTGTCCCACTATCTAAAGTTTTGCAGCTTCTCCACACACTTTTTCTGCTTCCGCACAGTCCATCTGCCTCCTCCCATTTCCACTTCATATCTTTAGCAGTCCGCTAAACTCAGTCTACTAGTCCACATATCTGATCTATCTCCAGATAGACAAACTGGACTTGATAGGAAAGCCTTTCATTCCTCCTTAAAAAGTTGCAAGTTATTGGATTTTGTCTCCCAGAATTGGTCAGCAATAGCTGAGGAGAAAGTCTAAAGCTGGGAGGAAGAAAAATGTATTCTGCCTTTCCAGATAATACTTAAATAGCAACTAGAAAAGCTAACCTACTGTTGTTTAGAAGAGAATGTCAATGAAGAAAGCAGCAAAACATTTGAAGGTTTTTGTTTCCTTATTTGCAGTACTTCTAACCTTATTGAAAGAGAAGATATATTATAAAGTTATATTTCATCATGCTGTGAGCTGAGTTTTGCTGATAGAGAATATATACAGCTAAGTATTAAATCTACAGATATTGTGCCCATAAAGGGAAACACCTGGTCTTTCAAGCAAAATATTACAATTGACTTCCAACAGATAAACCTCTCCTGCTTACAAACTAATCAAGTTCACATGTACATAAAACACTCAAAGACAACAAAACCCCCCAAACCACCTTTTGAAACCAGGACCCCTTTTGAGTATACTTTTCTTTTATCACACAAGACACTAAGCCTTTAACTATGGCAAGGAATTCCCTCTACTTTGAATATATTCTGCATATATTCTGGATTTTAACAGTCCTTAAGAAATGACTTTTTACTGCTACTATAAAAGCTCAGTATTGGCAGAAGTTTTTCAAGCACACAAATGTATTGCTGCCTCAGTGTACCTAAAGATAAATTCAACAGAACTCACGTTCTAGGTTAAAGGAAGGCAAAGAAACCCCATCCTTGCCTCTATTTATACATTTTCTGTTATGGAGGTTTTCCTTCTGAATAGCCTACTGTAAAGCAGAGGGGCAGTAGAATTTTACATTAAAATATTTGGAGTTTATGCCTAACCTCTCCAAAGAAATCCAATTGCTCTTAAAGAGTCAATTATAAAAGTCCAATTGCAGAAAGCTCACTTAAGAGCCACCAGTGCCAACAAATTGCATATTATGCCAATGGATTAAGTATTGCCACCGTTTAGACTCTGTACAAGAGCAGGGAGGAGAACACTGGGCAAAATGTTCCTCATCATCAGAGAAGGAGGATGGGGAATCACTGCTGTAGGCTGCATGTTTCCATCTGCAAGCATTTCAAAGGCAATAACAAAAACAAGATTAGGTCACACTAAGTCACATCAAAAATCAAGTGAAGTCTACCCCAGAAGGTACTGTGAGATCTGTGAAGTTTCCAGCCCATTATATGTATTCCTCTTGCATCTGATTTCAAACTGCATTACATGTTCTTCCCTGTGAGAGCAAAATTCTGTCTTTGTTGGGAAGGTTAAAAAAAAAAAAGTACATGGTACTTATATGCAGCTTGACTTTGGCATATGATAGGCCAGAGCCTTGCAAAGTAACTGTATTTGTGAATCTAGTCCCCCTGATTTCCCCTGAACTTCATGTTCACAGATGTTACCAAAACAGCAGGACAGGTCAAGAAGGGGGCTCCTGAGAGAGCTTCAATTGATTACGATGCATACAGGATGATAATTATGATGCATACAAGTTTTGGCTTGAGCCTTTTTATACGTTTTTATTCCCCTCGTTCAAGTCTTGCACAGGCTGTGGAACATGGGCAAGGTACTGCCTTCATGAGGTATTGCAATAATTATATCTCTTCCTCAAGACATGATCAGCTCAACTACTGCAACATCCTCTTCTGTCCTGAAATACAGCCTTGACCCACTCACATCCATTCAGAAAGTTGCTCTAAAGATCATCTTCTGAACTTATTCCCTTAATCACAAAGCACATGCTCCTGAAACCCTTCAAGTTTGTTCTCGCACAGCAAACAAAGTGACTAAGGCCTTTCACGAATCACCCTCATTCCTACAGTATTTCCCACTGAGTGCCCAGAGAACAGCTCTGAATTCTGAGCCAGCCCTGACAGCACCTCTCACTGACTAACCCCTCAATACAAAAATGCAGAAGCATGTTCTCTTCTCACCTGCCACCTTCACACTTGGGAGAAGGTTTTCATATGCACCTTACAGTCTTCCTTACCTCCTGAAAATTCTTGCTGGGCTGCTCAAAACCCATGAATACTGTCAGGCTACTGCTGCAGTGAGAGCAGTGCTCATCATTCAGAGTAGCACCGTGCATTTCCTTGTATTCCCACCTGTCAACAGCCATCTCTTGCCTTTTCTCTTGTGCTCGGTTATAAGCATTTGGGAAAAGGTCTGGTTTTGTTTGCTGACTTCTCTGTCCTGAGCTTACTAGCAGGGCCCTGGAGTCCCTGACTATGACTTGTAAGCGCTAAGGTATACAGAAATGCGAACAGATAAAAAATGGCCAGTAGTGCAGCTCCTTTCAGTTGTTTCAGGGGAGACTTTTGGCCAGAACACAGTAAAGAAAATTGAAAGCCAGAACTAACTTGAGTTGCCATCTTGAGTGTCAGCGATCTCATCAACAGTTCTTTAAGTTTCTTTCTGGTTCTTCCCTCCTTGGGAGTACGCCTCAAGGTTTTCCTTATTACAAGAAACAAGAAGCATCAGCCACAAACACGCAGAAAATCTGACATGCGCACACTTGGTGCCTACACAGTAGCTTTATCAAGGTTCTGCATATACACAAAAGATTAGCATGCAGTTCTACGATGCAGAAAACAAGGAAGGATCACTGGAATCCAACCATAAAGGTCTACTTGTTTTCACAAGAGGCCCATTCTATTTTAGGCCTGTATCTGTCAGTCTAAAAAGAGATGAGAAAATGGATGCATATTTTAATACAAGAAAAAAACCAGTACTGTTAAATTTAGTTCATGGCCTACTTTGCCTCTCTGTTAACATGTTGATTCACGGCCCAGGACATGTTAGGAAAAAAAAAAAAAAAAGATTAGCAAAGCAAAAAGCACGACATCCACAGGGATTCCTGAAGTACATGAATCTATCTTTCCTTTTTATCCCAGAGTTCTCAAAGAACAGGGCAGTAGTACCCACAGGAAGCACCCAGCAGAGAGAATTTAATTTAATGGAGCAAAACAAAGACAGAGGAAACATGGTTGGTAGAAGTTGCTGTAGGCACAGAGAACCAGTTACGCTCACAGGTAATGCTGGCACAGGAACAAATACACATAGAGTTGCCATCACTAAATGCAGCCTGGATTTGAGGAGGCTTCAGATCCATGAAAAGGAAATTCTGGAAGTGGCTCTCCATGAAGGGAGCAGTTCACAAGGGAGCTTAAGTCCATTTATGAAAACGATTCTAGGACACATTTCCCTGTAACAGGTGACTAAACTACAAGACCCAGGAGATTCTCTGGGAGGTGATGAGATGTCAAGGAAAAACAGGCAAACGGGAATCCAAACTTCAGTCACTGGGACAAGCACAGGAAGCTGTACAGCACCTTTTTAGCCTGTAGGCTAACCACCCTGCCCAAGCAAACATCATTCCTTTGTGCGTGAGGAACAACAAGATTTAGTAACTGAGGACTAAAAGCACAATAGATTAACAGCTTAGTTGTGCCTATGCGATGGAAGGCATCACACAGTCTTCTTGCATATTTCAACCACAGCCATTTTCTTTGGTAAGTTTTAGAGTGAAAAAACAAGTGCTGAAACAGCAGTTTGTAAACAGAGTGTCCATTCAAAAAAATCACAAAAAGGCAATTCAGAGAATGCAGCATAAGATGTATACAACTTGTGACAGCTATTTCACATTTTCTGAGGAAGAAGATACGTCCTCCCTGCTCAAAGGATGCCTCTAGTATGGTCATACCTATCAATATGTAAGTTATAATTAGAGAAGAAAAAAAAAAGCTTTCTCAGACTGTGGTACTCTGTGGAAGAAGTTACTTCAGCTACATTAGAAGTATTATTTTGCTGTGTGAAATATATTACTTAATCAAAAACAGTACGATAAATGAACATTTAGATTTTTCTGTGTCGCTGAATAACCCAAGATCTTCCATCACCTTCACGTCATGCGCTGGTTTGCAATACTGCTTCTGCAGGACCGATACAGAGCTGCACTTGTAAGAGCAAAGAAAAGCAAGTGTGACAAAAGGTTTGAAAAAATAAATATAAGCAGTAGGGCTTCTTAATATAGAATGCACATAATGACAGAGTCAAACTGACACTTAGCCAGGTTCCTAAAACCTAAAATAAATAAATAAATAAATAATAGTTCAGATGTTCCCTTTTGACAGAGATTTAAGAACAAGTGCTAAAGAATTTGCAATCACACTCTGCACTTAGGTTCATTTTTCCCTCCTGCTGAATGCAGTGAAAAATCTACTTTTGTACGAGAAAAGCAGAAATTCTAAAGATCAGAGTCAGATATTAGAAAGAAATTATGGTAGCTTTTAACAGTACTTCAACTGCTCTGCATGGTAGCAGTAAGTCATTCACAGCTAACACCTTCCCCAGATACAGCGACTCTTTATTCTTAACTGTGGTGCAAACTGTGGGTGTTTCTTCCACAGTTGCACCCATCACACAGGCCACCCCACGGCTGGGACACGCTGCAAATCCTCGAGGAGACAACGTCAGCCTGGGCTGCGCAAAGGCCACGTCGGGAAGGAGGCCGCAGGCAGAGCTGCAGAAACGCCAGGACTCCTTCAGGTGGGCTGCGGCCCCCTCTTCCTCCGTGTCCTGACTCGCCCCATGCACGAACCGTGTTTCAACGTGCGTCAGCCTGGAACAGCAGCTCATCAGCGCTGAAGGAGCCTCTCACATCACAGCCGTCACTAAGATGGCGCAGTCGGGCCCGGGGGAGGGGTCGCTGCTGGGTCACGTGGCCATGGCTTTGCCATGGCAACGCCGCCAGTGCAGCCCTCCTTTTGGCTGGCAAGAGGAGGGCAGGGCTACCTCAGACTGACAGCTCTGTCAGCCAATCAGAGTCCAGTATGCAGGGTCCTCAGGGAGGGGAGGAAGGGGTGGGGCCTGACCTGGGGGAGAGGAGAGAGAGGAGAGAAAGAGGGAGCGAGGGGGAGAGGGAGGAAAAGGTGTGAAAGAGCGAAGCCAAAGGGAAGGGGGAGAGGAGAGGAGCGCAGAGGAGCAGGAGAGCAGGGCAGCGCTGAGAGCAGGGCAGAACCATGCAGCAGCGGCACCCTGCGGCCCTGCAGGGCCGGTCACTCGGGGCAGGGCACAAACAGCCCCCTCAGGCAGCGGCGTCAGGAGCGAGGCAGCTCCCCACGCCAGCAGCCGGCAGGGTAGCCCCCTCTGCAGCCAGGCCTGCACCTGGAGCAGGGCGCTGCACTGCTCTGCAGCAACCGCCAGGGAGAGGGAGGCCGTGCCATGAACCGTGGCAGGTCCCCAGGGAGCTGCTGGGGAAGAGGAGAGGGAGGAAAGGAGAGAAGGGAGCAGGAGAGAGAGTAGGTGCGAGTGGGTTTGGTGGGGGCTGTGGGTGTGTTCAAATGCGGCAGGTGCCCTCACGCCAGCAGCGGGGCTGCTTTCCTGCAGGAGCTCCAGAAGGTGAAACCATGAAATAGGAGAATGCTTGTTGTCCTTGACGTGTAGAGGATTTGCTGGGTTTGTTCAGCATTGGGGAAGGAACCAGACTTCTGAGTTGCAGGAAGGCTTCTCCCTCTGCCTGGGACAGGAGGCCCTGCTGTCTTCAGTTTCATGATCACTGCTCCCATGCAATCCTTCCGTTAGAAGATGTTGCCAGGAATTACTTGCAGGCTGTTCCCCAATTCCTGAGTGTCATAGACTAGGTGTAGGTAATACCTGAGCAGAAGCTAATCTTTTTTTGAAGTAGGAACTGGTCCATAATGGGTGTTTTGCTGCACTATGAGCATTGTGAAGCCATGAGGTGAATCAGGGAGGCCGTTGAGGAGCTGGCTCAGCCTTGGAGGAAGGCAGGGGGAGCTGCAGGTGACACCAGCCCCATGGTCAGGGTGTGGGTAGTGAGGTCACCACTGTCTATGAGAGCTATGCCAGAAAGTCACCAGTGTCAAATCAATTCATTGTAAGTAGCTGACAGGCCTGGAGGAGGCACATGACTCAGCTACTGATGATGAGGTCACTTCTGCCTGAGTACCTGATAGGCCATCTGGAAGAAGAAGGCTTGTGTGTTGATTGTGAGGACACTTGTGCATGATGAACTGATTGGATAGCAGGAGCCATGTGTCTGGAAAGGTGTTTCTGAGGTCATTTCTACCTGAGCAGTTGATAGGGCTGCAGCAGGTCCACATCTGCGATATGTGCTTTTGAGATCACTTCTGCCTGCACAGCTGAATAGGTCAGCATTTGGTTCATGGCTGGGGAAGTTATAGTGAGGTAACTTCTGTCTCAGAGGCTTCTAGGCCAGTGACAGAGACCTGGCTGTGAAGGTGACAGTGAGGTCATCTCTTTCTGAGTCCCTGCTAGGCCAGCAACAAGCATATGTCTAGGAATTGACTTTGAGGTCACTGCTGTCCCAGCAGCCTATAGGCCTGCAGCATTAGTAATCTCTGATTTCCAGGGTCTGTGTGCTATAGAAATTACCCCTGTCCAGCAGCAGGGAGCTTGTTAGAGTTTCCTGCAAGGTCCGTACTGGGTCCCTGTTCTTCCTGTGTACACCTGCTTTAATATCACCTTCGGGGCTGTCACATGTTAGTGGTCTCCGATTCTCTGTCCAAGTATGTTCTGATTGGAGACTGG
Organism: Apteryx mantelli; assembly: GCF_036417845.1. Classification (NCBI taxonomy): domain Eukaryota; kingdom Metazoa; phylum Chordata; class Aves; order Apterygiformes; family Apterygidae; genus Apteryx; species Apteryx mantelli. The sequence continues at coordinate 7,726,120 of NC_089997.1, forward strand.
GTGCAAAGGCTCTTGGAGGAGACAAGAGGTAATGTGAGCCCCAAAGAAAGGCATGAGAAAAATCCCCACAGAGGCCTCTCTTTGGCAGCAGATTGGGCACAAGAGAGAGGGAAGATTCAGCCAGGTGAAGCCCCTTGGGACCACTTCATCTGCTTCCTTGAGGTGGGAAGTGAACATGAGCAGGGCTGAAAATGGATGTTCCCAGAAAGTCCATTTTCAAAGCCTTTGGGGGAGTAAAAGGAACTTCCAGGGATGGAGAGTTGGCCTTGCTGTGTTTTCAGGCCCTTGGGGGGCCCTACTTGGTGCCATGTCTAGTTGTGTCCCCTCTGTGTCCCTGATGCACCATGCTAAGGCAGCAGTGACCTCAGAATCCAGATCCAAGCCATGTGCCTTCTACTGGCCTATCAGGTACTCGGGAAGAAGTGATGTCACAGTCAACAACCAAGCCATGTGCTTGCTCCTTGCCTATGAGGGACTCAGTCAGTAGTGACCACATGACCAGCACTGACCTATCAGGCACTGAGACACCACTGACCTCACAACTGAAAACATCAGCCATCGGCGTAGCACTGGCCTATCAGGCACTGAGCCACAATTGACCTCACAAACAAAAACAGCAATCACATGACCAGCACTGGCCTATCAGGCACTGAGGCACAAGTGACCTCACAACCACAAACAGCAGCCATGGGCCTAGCACTGGCCTGTCAGGCACTGAGACACAAGTGACCTCACAACCACAAGCAGCAGCCATGGGCCTAGCACTGGCCTATCAGGCACTGAGCCACAAGTGACCTCACAACCACAAACAGCAGCCATGCAATTAGCACTGGCCTATCAGGCACTGAGCCACAAGTGACCTCACAACTACAAAGAGCAGCCATATGACCAACACTGGCTTATCAGTCACTGAGCGACAACTGACCTCACAACCACAAACACCAGCCATGCAACTAGCACTGGCCTATCAGGCACTGAGCCACAAGTGACCTCACAACCACAAACAGCACCCACATGACCAGCACTGGCCTATCAGGCACTGAGACACAAGTGACCTCACAAACACAAACACCAGACACATGACCAGCACTGGCCTATAAGGCACAGAAGCACCAGTGACCTCACAACCACAAACAGCAGCCATGGGCCTAGCACTGGCCTATCAGGCACTGAGCCACAAGTGACCTCACAACCACAAACAGCAGCCATGCAACTAGTACTGGCTATAACGCAGTGAGGCACCAGTGACCTCACAACCACAAACAGCAGCCATGGGCCTAGCACTGGCCTATCAGGCACTGAGACACCACTGACCTCACAACCACAAACAGCAGCCATGCAACTAGCACTGGCCTATCAGGCACTGAGGCACCACTGACCTCACAACCACAAACACCAGCCATGGGCCTAGCACTGGCCTATCAGGCACTGACACACAAGTGACCTCACAACCACAAACAGCATCCATGGGCCTAGCACTGGCCTATCAGGCACTGAGCCACAAGTGACCTCACAACCACAAACACCAGCCATGCAACTAGCACTGGCCTATCAGGCACTGAGCCACAAGTGACCTCAGAACTGAAAACAGCAGCCATGGACCTCGCACTGGCCTATCACGCACTAAGACACCAGTGACTTCATAAGCACAAACAGCAGCCATGGGCCTAGCACTGGCCTATCAGGCACTGAGGCAACACTGACCTCACAGCCACAAACAGCAGCCATGGGCCTAGCACTGGCCTATCAGGCACTGAGACACCACTGACCTCACAACCACAAACAGCAGCCATGCAACTAGCACTGGCCTATCAGGCACTGAGGCACAACTGACCTCACAACCACAAACAGCAGCCATGGGCCTAGCACTGGCCTATCAGGCACTGAGCCACAAGTGACCTCACAGCCACAAACAGCAGCCATGGGCCTAGCACTGGCCTATCAGGCACTGAGCCACAAGTGACCTCACAACCACAAACAGCAGCCATGCAATTAGCACTGGCCTATCAGGCACTGAGCCACAAGTGACCTCACAACCACAAACTGCAGCCATGGGCCTCGCACTGGCCTATCAGGCACTGAGGAACCACTGACCTCACAACCACAAACAGCAGCCATGCAACTAGCACTGGCCTATCAGGCACTGAGCCACAAGTGACCTCACAACCACAAACAGCAGCCATGCAACTAGCACTGGCCTATCAGGCACTGAGACACCACTGACCTCACAACCACAAACAGCAGCCTTGGTATCAGCACTGGCCTATCAGGCACTGAGGCACAACGGCCCTCACAAACACAAACAGCAGACACATGACCAGCACTGGCCTATAAGGCACTGAGGCACAAGTGACCTCAAAAACACAAACACCAGCCATGGGCCTAGCACTGGCCTATCAGGCACTGAGGCACCAGTGACCTCACAAACACAAACAGCAGCCATGGGACTAGAACTGGCCTATCAGGCACTGAGACACCACTGACCTCACAACCACAAAGATCATCCACATGACAAGCACTGGCCTATCAGGCACTGACACACAAGTGACCTCACAACCACAAACAGCACCCACATGACCAGCACTGGCCTATCAGGCACTGAGCCACAAGTGACCTCACAACAATAAAAAGCAGCCATGGGCCTAGCACTGGCCTATCAGGCACTGAGACACAAGTGACCTCACAACCACAAACAGCAGCCATGCAACTAGCACTGGCCTATCAGGCAATGAGGCACAACTGACCTCACAACCACAAACAGCAGCCATGGGCCTAGCACTGGCCTACGAGGCACTGACCACAAGTGACCTCACAACCACAAACAGCAGCCAAGCACCTAGCACTGGCCTATCAGGCACTGAGCCACAAGTGACCTCACAACCACAAACAGCACCCACATGACCAGCACTGGCCTGTCAGGCACTAAGACACAAGTGACCTCACAAACACAAACAGCAGCCAAGCAACTAGCACTGGTCTATCAGGCACTGAGCCACAAGTGACCTCACAACTCAGAACAGCAGCCATGCAACTAGCACTGGCCTATCAGGCACTGAGACACAAGTGACATCACAACCACAAACTGCAGCCTTGGGATTAGCACTGGCCTATCAGGCACCGAGGCACAACTGACCTCACAAACACAAACAGCAGACACATGACCAGCACTGGTGTATAAGGCACTGAGGAACCAGTGACATCACAACCACAAACAGCAGCCATGGGCCTCGCACTGGCCTATCAGGCACTGAGGAACCACTGACCTCAAAACCACAAACAGCAGCCAGGCACCTAGCACTGGCCTATCAGGCACTGAGCCACAAGTGACCTCACAACCACAAAAAGCAGCCATGGGCCTAGCACTGGCCTATCAGGCACTGAGCCACAAGTGACCTCACAACTACAAAGAGCAGCCATATGACCAACACTGGCTTATCAGTCACTGAGCGACAACTGACCTCACAACCACAAACACCAGCCATGCAACTGGCACTGGCCTATCAGGCAATGAGGCACAAGTGACCTCACAACCACAAACAGCACCCACATGACCAGCACTGGCCTATCAGGCACTGAGGCACAAGTGACCTCACAACCACAAACAGCACCCACATGACCAGCACTGGCCTATCAGGCACTGAGGCACAAGTGACCTCACAACCACAAACAGCACCCACATGACCAGCACTGGCCTATCAGGCACTGAGACACAAGTGACCTCACAAACACAAACACCAGACACATGACCAGCACTGGCCTATAAGGCACAGAAGCACCAGTGACCTCACAACCACAAACAGCAGCCATGGGCCTAGCACTGGCCTATCAGGCACTGAGCCACAAGTGACCTCACAACCACAAACAGCAGCCATGCATCTAGTACTGGCTATAACGCAGTGAGGCACCAGTGACCTCACAACCACAAACAGCAGCCATGGGCCTAGCACTGGCTTGTCGGGCACTGAGCCACAAGTGACCTCACAACCACAAAGAGCAGCCATGGGCCTAGCACTCGCCTATCAGGCACTGAGCCACAAGTGACCTCACAACTGAAAACAGCAGCCATGGGCCTAGCACTGGCCTATCAGGCACTGACACACAAGTGACCTCACAAACACAAACAACAGACACATGACCAGCACTGGTCTATCAGACACTGAGTCACAAGTGACCTCACAATCACAAACAGCAGCCTTGGGACTAGCACTGGCCTATCAGGCACTGAGGCACAAGTGACCTCACAACCACAAACAGCAGCCATGGGCCTAGCACTGGCCTATCAGGTACTGAGCCACAAGTGACCTCACAACCACAAACAGCACCCACATGACCAGCACTGGCCTATCAGGAACTGAGCCACAAGTGACCTTAGAATCGCAAACAGCAATATCGTGTTTCCTTGTTCCCTGTCATTTATAGATGTAGAACTGGCTTAACAGTGGGTATCAAAGGAAGTTCCTTGCTGCTTGCCTATCCCATTCCGAGGAAGTAGTGACTTCACAGGCTTCATCAAAGCCACGTCCCATCTGCTGGCCTATTATATAGGAAGGCAAGAATGACCTCACAGGCGAAAACAGCAGCCAATTGCCTACCCCTGCCCTCTCAGTACTGAAACAAAAGTGACCTCACAGTCTGCAGCGAAGCCACGTGCATGCTGCTGGCCTAGTATGGACTGAGGCACACCATCCCCAGAAGCACAAACACCACTAACCTCCATACTGCTGCTCTACCAGGTGCTCATGCACCTGTACAAAAAGGAGCAATGTGCCTGCTGGTGGCCTAGCAGATACTGAGGAAGAATGACTTCACAAACACAAACAGCAGCAATATGCATCGAGCTGGACTGTCAGGTGCTGAGGCTGAAGTGAGAGGTGTGGAGAAGCTCACCCAGGCCTCTTGCACGTACCCGGATTATGCTGTGATCACTCCGTACAGAACAGTCTTCTGCAAACGGCTTTCATCTCCTGGCAAGACTCTCCAGCAGATGGGACAGCACCACTCTGTCACCCTGGGGACAAATCACAAAAGGAACAATTGGTCTCGCTTTTCCTTTAGTACCATCAAGTCCCAGCTGGGAGCCTTTGCACTGCAGCACCTGCACAATGTCAGCAGGATGCCACTTCCATTTCTAGTGCATTTCTAGGGACAGAGATCAGCTGAGGGAGCAGATGCACTGCAAAGCGTTTCCCACACTGTCACATCAACTCAGCACTGCACCAGGCATCAACCTGATGCCAGACCTCTGCTCTGCCACCTACTCTACAAACACACTGTCTCTGCCCCACACACCTGGCTATTCTCCTCAATACAACCAGGTGCCAGCAAGAAGAGATGCATGCAGGACACTCGCCACTTGCACACTCCCCAGCCACTGCTCTGCTCGCTGCCTTCTCTTGCCTCCTCAACCCAGGCACACAGAGAAGCTCCTGCAGTAACCCCACAAGGTGGCCAAGGTACTCTAGGCTCACAAGACCTGTGCAAATGAGCAGCACAAGATCAGGCACAGAGCTGGCTCCTTGGGTGATGCTGCTCTTTTCAGAGGGAAGGATCCTGCTTGCTTTGGGCACAGCACGCTGCTGCTTTCCACGTCCATCCACTCACAAACCTCCCCCTAGACATGGAGGCATGGGGATTTTCTTTAGTAATACAAAAGATACAGATACAACGGAGAAACATTTGAGAGTCCTGAAGGCCTCCTGAGCCCAAAGTAACCTCCCTTCCTTTCCTTTAGTTACTTGCACAAGGAGCCCTGGGGAAGGGGAAAAGGGTGCAGAGGCTTTGACATGAGGCCCAAGCAATGAGACAGCCCCACACTGGACGGCTGCTGAAATGACAGCTGTCCTGGCTGCGCAGCCTCTGCAGCAGCAGTCCAGGCTCCACAGCTGGCTTCACAGAGCACTGAGGGCTGGGTGCCACAGACAACCTGGCCCACGGCACATCTTCACCCCTCACAGAGCCAGCAGCCCAAGAGCTCTGAGACTTCCTCAGTTCAAGCTACGGATGCTTTGGGGCACTCACACAAAGGCACCCAAGACATGCTGGCATTTATTATAAGGGTCTTGGACTCATCCTATATGGCATCACAAACTTTGAGGAAAAGGAGGGGACACAGCAGCATTTGCCGAGTGGGCTGGCAGTAACAGCATTTGTGGGACATGGAATTTGCAGCACAGCAGAGGTACCAGGAGGTGAACCCACACCCCAAGTCAACCACGGAAGCCAGGCGCATTCATGGAAGCCTTCGCATCCATATGTAGCCTCATCTCATTCACTTGCAGCTGCTTTCACAGAGGGATCACGATGTTGGCCAAGATGTTGACAGGCACAGGGACACACCCTGGCATCCTGCCTCCACCCTCAGGGGCTCTAGGACTGCACTGGGAACCTCATGAGTGGAGCAACCTAGAAAGAAAGAAAGAAAGAAAGAATCGAGTGTTACTGGCAGTTCTGCTGGCCTTACATAGTCACAAAACAGGGGCAAATGTCTCCCCTCTGTGCTGAGCTGTATTGGTGAAAACACAGCCAGCAGGGCCACCAAGACATTCTACCCCTCTTTTTGGCACAGGTGACACCATGTCTGTATACCAGCTCCCAGTTGGGCTCTCCAGTTCTGCACAGGCACTAACACACAGCAGGGAGTCCAGCACAGGGACACCAAGATGGTCAGGGGCTGCAGCGTGGGGCATATAAGGAGAGGCTGCGAGAGCTGGCTTTGTCCAGCCTAGACAAGAGAAGGCCAAGGGGGATCTTCATGCTGTGCACAGCTACCTTATGGAGGGCACAGAGAAGACAGAGCCAGATTTTCTTGGAGGTAAACACTAACAGCACGAGAGGCAACAGGGACATATTGGACAATGGGAAATTCTTCTTAGATGTTAACAAGAAACCTTTTTCTCCATGAGGAGAAACTCAACTGTGGCACAGGGATCCAGAGAGGTTCTCAGATCTCCAGCCTTGGAGATAACCAAAACTTCACTGGACAAGGCCCCAAGATACCTCCTCTACTGGCACCTGCCTTGAGCAGGGCATTGGAGCCCTACCTCCAGATGTCTCCCCCATTGCAGTCTCAAGGAATCTGCTATTCTGAGACTCTTGACAAAGGGACCAAGGCTTTGGAGATGCCGCCTCCACCACTCACCAAGGACAGGCATCTCAGAGCCACCCATTGCCCTCAGAGGCCTGACTTCTTGTGAGGTGGCATCTCCCCTCTCTGCAAGGGTCTGCGTAGGAACAAATTCGATTTGCTTTGATTAACTACCCCTCTCTCTGAGGGATTGGAATGGATTAGCTTTCTGAGATGGGAACATGCAATGATGATCCAGCTTCAACAGAAAGCCTTTAAGGAGGGAGAAGATAACTTTCTCCAGCAGAGTCAGGAAAATCCCAAAGACTCACGGAAGCATCAAACCCTTCCCAAACTGCAAGCCTGAACCTCAGCTGACAGAAAACACCAGACTGCAAGCAGCCTTGGCTCGCACCACGATGCTCCAAGGATGCAACACGGTCACCAATAGTCCTCATCCAGGTCTCCCAGAAGGACACCATGATGGCAGGCTGGGCTCTGGGAGTAGAGCACTGCTCTCTCCAGCCACCTCCTCCCAAGCTGAGCAGAAAAACACTGGGGCCACCACCTGGCTCCATCACAGGACATCTTGCACTGTAACATGCCGCTACCCCCGCACATCACAGAGGCTTTGCAGCCAACACACACCTCTGCATCAGCAAAACACAGGCCACAGCACCACACATGGCAGCACACAGGGCACCCCAAGTGCCCCAAAACACACAAAGCCCAACTCTCCAGACCTTCCATTCCCTTCTAGGCCCCCAAAGGCTTGCAACAGGCACTGCCTCTGAACAGCCGCTCACAGCCCGGGGCCTGCTCACTTCCCACCTCCAGGAAGCAGAGAAGAAGTGCCCTCACAGTGGCTGATCAGGCTAGCTCTTGCCTCTCACCTGTGCCTCAACTTCTCTGAAAAAGAAATCTCTTTGAAAATGTGGACCATACATTTTTGGGGGGAGGTGACATTCCTTCTGTCTCCTCCAACAGCCTTTGCACCCATTCTCCAATGAATGCATACGTGGACAGAAAATCAGAGACCTCTAAAGTGTTACAGTTCCAAACATGTCATAAAAGCAGCTGGACACCTCAAAGACAGACACAGCATGCAGACCTTGCAGGAAAATCTCACAAGCTCCCTGCTGTTTTGACAGGGGCAACTTCTAAAGCACACACACCCTGGCAAGAAGAGATTATTCACACCACTGCTCACACCAGCACTACATTCACTTAGCAGCCTCAAAAGTCTAGCTGGACTCCCTAGCTGACTGCGAGGATGCTGCAAGCTTCTACTTAGCAACAAGTGGAAAGGCAAACTCCATCTCCATGCTCACCACAGAATATCATCTGCATTTCAAATGTAGCAGTATTAACTCATGATGACGGAGTGGAATAAAATGTGTGTCAGATGGTGTGGAACATCGACTTCTGATTGATTAATGAGTTGCATTTCTGTATTGCTGGAGAGCTCTGCAGGGGTCAATCCCTCCTCTGAGCACATGCAACAAACCCAGAAGTGACCTCACCACCACCAGCATCCAAGCCATGTGTCTTCTCCTCACCTGTCAGCTGCTCACATAGAGGTGTCATCACATCACAGATTCACATCATGGCCTCATAATACTCACAATGCTCTGAAACACCCATTGCCTACCAGTTACTATACCAAAAGATTAGCTTCTGCTATGCATTATCAACACCTAGCCTATGAAACTTAAGAACTGGAGAACAGCCTGCAAGTAATTCTTGGCAACATTTTCTAACGGGAGGATTGCATGGGAGCAGCGATCACCAAACTGAAGACAGCAGGGCCTCATGTCCCAGGCAGAGGGAGAAGCCTTCCCACTACTCAGAAATCTGGTTCCTTCCCCAACGCTGAACAAAACCAGAAAATCCTCTACACATCCAGGACAACAAGCATTCTCCTATTTTAGGCCCTGACAACTGGAGACACGTGGAAGGACTCAGGCCAGGGCATCTCAGTTGGTGAAACCAGCAGAGACACAATTCAGCAACTCTTCCCCTGACCTAGGAGCATGGAAAGAACAACAGCAAGTGCAAGAACTGGCCGTTCATCAACTTTCAGGGCCCCTGACAAGCAAAACAGCTCACACTTACACAGCTCTTCTGCAAACACCCTTCACGCTGCTGCCAGGCTCACAGGTCTCGGCGCAAAGCAAGAGGCAGGGAGCAAAAACAACAGCTAAGGCACGGCATGACATGCGGGGACAGCCTCTCTCAGAGACACTCGGAAACGCAGTTTTCACAACAAAAGGCACCATTGGGAAGGGCACCTCACGAGGACACCAGCAGCCTGCTCACACTTTGCCCAGCAGCTCCCAAATGCAGCTACGAGCAGCACCTGGGGCTGCGCTGGCAGCAGCAGCTCAGGGAAACGCTTTAACACGGATCCCAGACCTACCACAGGGCCAAAGGTTCCTGCCCCCAAACCCCACCGAGCCGCCCCGGCCCAGCTGCTCGCGGCAGGCCGCCACGTCTGCCTGCAGGGCAGCTCCTCCCTCTGGCCCACGTCGCTCTGGCCCCTGCTCACGGCCCCACCAGCCCCTGCTGCAGCTCCTGCAGGAAAGCAGCCCCGTCGCCAGCCCCGCTGCCCCCGCCCCGGCGGGAGGGCACCCGCCGCCATTTCAACGCGCCCGCAGCCCCCACCAAACCCACTCGCTTCTCGCCTCCTTTGCTCCCGCTTCTCTTTCAGGTCCCCTTTTTTTTTTTTTTACATACTGGACTGCAATTGGCTGACAGAGCCATCAGTGAAATCGATGCCCGCCCTCCTCCTCCTGACAGCCAATAGGAGGTCTGCACTGGGCGATGCCATGGCAACGCTGAGCCCTCCTGCCCTGGCGGCCAGCTCTGCCCCCTCCCCCGCGGTCGGGCGCCATGTTGTGGGCGTTAGCCTGGGGCGCGGCGGGGCCTGGGGGCAGTGCGGCGCCGTGTGGGCGGGCAGTGCGGGGCCCCGGGGTGCGGCCGCTGCCCCGGCGTGGCTGGGCTGTGCGGCAGGGTCCCCGCGGGGCTGCTGGCTGCCCTGCGCCCTGGGTGGCAGCGCTGGGGCGTGTGCTGGTGGCCTCTGTGGCACCAGTGTGGGGGCCCTGGGGCTGGCCAGGGCACCGGAGCCCGCGGGCAGTGTCCTGCTGCCCCCAGGGCAGGGCAGAGCAGGGCAGTGTCCTCTCGCCCCTCCTGCCTGGCCCCCTGCACAAGGCAGCCCTGGGGCTTGGCTAGGGAGTGGTGGTGTGGGGTCATGAGGGGGCTGGAGGAGATGGCTGTGTTGGGCTCACCCCAGCACGGCCCACTTCAGCTCAGAGAAAAATCCTTGGGGTCAGCCAGGACTTGTGCAGTGGGGATAGTGTCCCCCACCTGTTTCCAAGCTGCTTTCGCAAACAAGCTATCTGTTGGGTGTAAATATATGAGCCCAATTTGCAGGAGGACAGAGGCTGTGTCCATCTGAAGATGGCATCTGTGAGCCCAAAATATGCTCTGCCAAGCTGGAAGCATAAAAGGATGCAGGGGGAAGGAACAGAGGTTTTCCCAAACATGTGGAGAATTTGAGGTTATTACAAGGTGAAGGTTTCATTTCCTATATGGACATTTCCGTCAGGCTCCTGAGAGCCCCGGTGGAGCTGCAGGACACCCCAGCCTCTGAGATGCAGGACCCCTTTCCTCTCAGAGCCAGATCACAATGGGGGACCCAATCCCAGGGAAATCTGACTATGGATTCCCCCCTCCTGTTCTTCCCCACACACACAGCCACACCCGCACAAGGGGATGAAGCTGGCCCAACAGGAGTTTTGGGGCTCAGGGCAGCCCCAGTCCCAGGACCCAGGAGTCCTGACTGCCACATTGTCCCCCAAGCCAGAGGGGACCCTGAGGCAGGACTCTTGTTGCAGCCCTCAGCCCTGACCAGCCATCACCACAGCCCAGGATCCACAGCAGTTTTTGCAGTTAACAGTCTCTGTGCGACACCTCAGGAAGGATCTCCCAAAGCCCTTACCCTTGGTGGAGTGCTGCAGGAGCGCTGGGAACAAGGAACCTTGGTCTGAGCAGATGATATGGGTCCAGCATTCCTCCATCTCGCTTGCCCCCTTACCCTCAGCTCACCTCTCCAGCTGGGGAGGAGGAAGGACTGTCTTCCCATCTTGTCGTCCAAAACTCCTCTCCGATGTACCGTTGCTCCTCTGCCTGTCAGCAAGGGGCCCCAATGCAGCTCCCGCCCCCCCCTCCTTGCCACAGATGACTCCAAAGGGCAGCAGTGGGGAGCATGTGAGGAGCATCCAGCAGCGCCCAGGCCTCACAGGGAAGTGAGGGCCACCCGCCACGACACAGGGGAAACCTCCCTGTGATGTGGCACATCCCACTGTGACCTCAGCTTGTGTCATCTGGGGACTCTGTAGGTCACTGCCATGGAGATGGCACAGCCAGGGAGAGAGCAAAGAGATTTCTCTTCACATGCTGGAAAGCAGTCACCTCCCTTCACCCCAGTTATTTTCCATAATTCTCTGATAAATCCTTCAGGAATGTCTCCAGATGGTGTCAAAGGCAGTGAAATATCTCAAATGGGGCACTGGAGAAGTCACTTCTGCTCCCCTGCACCAACAGGTCTCTGCACTGGGCAGACCTGTGCAGGAATCTGGGGTTTGGGGGTTGTTTTGGGGTTTGGCATTTTTACAGGATCCAAGTCATGTGGGATGAAACAGTGCAAAATGTGGCCACAGGCTGAGAAATGCTTTGGTGAGCTTCGAAACAGATTTCTCCTGTGGGTCACTCTTTTTGTAGAAGCTGGTTGTAGGACAATATGGGTCAGGATGGAGACTTGCTCCTTTAGGCTCCAAAGCAGGCTCTTTGCTTTTAAAAGCCCTCAGCAAGGTTTCTTGGTCTGTGATGCTTGAGATAGGGATGATCTGCCAGAAAAGAGCGTACATGCCCTTAACACACGTCATCCGGAGGGCTTTCTCCAGGACCCTGGTTCCCGCCAGCCTCCAATACTGTGGGTCAGGCTTGATAGCAAACCTGGGGAATTTTTCCCATTTCCCATGAAATTTGCCCAGCTTTCTGTGGAGGAATGGTTAATTGAGAGCGGGCATGCTCTGCTTGGGATGAGCAATCCCGTCTTCGGGGTAGAGGAAGGCATCTAGGCCAAGGCCAGCAAGCCTGCTGAAAGCGGCCTTATGTAGGCCAAGGCAAGCGAACCTGCTGAGGCCTGCTGAACGTGGCCATATAGCGGCCTTGAGCACTACAAAAGAAGGTATTCACAAAACTGGTAAACAAGTCTGGACGGAACTTGGTTCCATAAATGTCGATGGAGCATAGTCAGCAACTTTGCACCAATCATGTATCCGCTTTATACATATGGACAGAGACTGTAACCAATCATGTAACTATTGCTAACGCATGCGTATTGCTTGATGATATATATACTTTGTGTAAGCTCTAATAAAGGGAGAACGACCATACTCATATTGAGACTCATCGTTACTCCGGGGTCCCCTCCCTCACTCCAACAGCTTTCCATCTGACTGAGGCTGGGGAAAGCCATTTCTCATCTCTGGGCTTCAGTTGGTCCTTGTGCTTTTCAGTGTCACCTCAGGGCAGTGCTTCTCCCCTGGGTACACTCCCTGGCACCCTGGATACTCCTGTGACCCTGGCTCCCCCCGGAGGCTGTGCAGCCCTGGTACCCTGGATCTCCCACACTTTTGACCCTGGGCTTCTCAGGACATGCCCAAACACTGCAGTGCTGCTGTCCGGGTTCTGGTGTGGAATGTATAAGACAGTGGAATGTCTCAGGACCTGCATTTTGACTGGTTAAGAAGTTTGTGAGATGACCAGCTCCCAGCTCTGCAAATCTTGCAGAAGGGAGACTCCATCCCCCTTGAATACTGTCAGAGATGTGGCTTTCCAAGTCACTGCAAAAGGAAGGACTTGTTTAATTCTTTGGTTTGCTTATTCAGCCTGTGGCAGCCCATCTAAGACACTGTGAGTCCCAGTACTGCACTCTGGGGTCTCTGCCCTTTCTCTCCCCTGTCTCCTGTGTGTCCACCCAAAGTCTTCTCTATGCACCAGGGGCATGGGAAGTGTTGCTTTAGGAAGCTCTCTTGAAGCTATGACACGTTGTGGAGCTGAAGGCCTGATGGAGGCAAGTCTGGGACATGGCTGTGCCCCCACACCCCCTCCTGCTCCCAACCTGAGGATCCAGGAAGGTCTCTGGGGAGAGCAGTGGGTTTGATGTGGATGGGATGGGTTTCTTGTGACATGCCGTGAGTCCTGTCTGGGTTGCTCTGAACACTTAGGAAAATCCCTCTTCTCTAGGGGCTTCCATCAAGGCTTTTGCATGCTTTGTACAGAAGCACAGCCTGGTCCAGGATCCCCAAGAGCAGCATGGCCCCCAACACAGCCTGGGATCTCCAGGAGCTGTATGGCTCTTCCATTTCCATATGCCCTGACTAATTTGACAATTTTTAACATCACCTTCACAGCACACTATCTGGACATTGTAACATTGTAACATTGTGACTCCTCCCATTACTCTTTGTTCACTCACATTCCCAGCTGCTGGTTTGCACTGCAGGGAGTTCAAAGCTTGCTCCATCTTTCAGTAGCCTGTCCCTTTAGCCAAGTCCTTAATTCTCTTTACATCTAGCCTTTCCTGTCTCTCAAAAAGATTTCTAGTAAGGCTGTCCCTTGCAGAAAGTGGACCTCATTGGAGGCAGCTTGGACTTAGCATACAGTCAAAGAGCGTCATTCTTTTTTATGAAACTATATCAGGCTTTATTTTTTGTTTCTTTGCAATTAAAAGAAAATCCTTCTGCGTCTGTTTGCAGCTAGTTCTCTAAGGAAAGCAGGTGGGAATTGGGGCATAGGAACTATAGCATTCAGTTGCAGACTTCAGTGGAATAAGGGAAGCTTTTAACCCGAGTGATGTAAGCCCCAGGTGGCTGGTGAGAGAAACAGCAGGGTTGGGGAGATGGGGAGGAAGATTGTCCACAGAGTGCCTGACCTCTGGGACACTGCTTTTCCTACGTGTCCAGACTTCATTAGGAGACACGCTGGATTGATATCAGTTGGAGAATGTTGCCATCACTTATTCTGAAAGCTGGATAATAATAATAATAAAGTATAAAAGCAGAAGTACTTGTATATTATTGAAGTCTCCACCTTTTAGCTACACTGTTTCAGAGCAGAAAATTGTAATCGCTGATTACGGGAAGGAAGAGAAAACGTGCAGGTGGCTCTGATGCCATGTAAACCCTTCAGGAGCCCTGGGGTGCACTCAAGGGCACACGGAGGGCCCTGGGGTGCACTGAAAGGCACACGGATGTGTCCTGATGGGACCGCGGGGCAGATCACGCGCCTTCAGATGCCCCAGAGGTGGCTGCGAGTACACCGGCTTGCTTGCTTTGCCTTGGGGTTTGCTGCAGGGCCCCGCAAAGCATGCACACTCCCATGCCTCTGTCACCTCCTGCTCTCCAGCTGCATCCACCTCCTCTCCACGGCATCTGCGCTCCTCCTCCCACCCTCACGCTGCAGCCCCCACCAGTCCCAGCTGCCCCAGCCTTCCAGGTGAACACAAGAAAAAGCCGTTTTTAATAGGGGCACGGGCAAACACAGAAACAGGATTTCCCAGGCAGGTTGTGGAGTCTTCACCCTTGTGCAAGTCCATTGGGATGTGGCCCGGAGCCACCTGCTTTGCTGAATGTGCTCGGCGCAGGGGGCAGACTGGCGATTCGGGAATGCCGAATTCAGAGGTGCTCAGGCCGCGCCGGCCCCTGGGCCTGAGCGCCACCGCTGCCAGGCTCTCCGCAGGCGGGCGCACAAAGCTCGCATGGTGAAGCCTGCCGGGGATGCTCTCCTGGGGTCTCGGAGGACGAAGAGCGTGTACGTCCCCATGAAGCGGACCGTGGGGCTGCTGTCATTCTCCAAGCGCTGAAGGACTGTGGTGGGAGGAAGGGGAGTGGTGATCGAGCCCTGTATGAGTGAAGACCCCAGGCCCTTCCTCAAGAGAGGGCCAAGGGGGAGCAGGGCACGAGGGGATCTGTGTGGGCTCAGTGATAGCCCAAATGTCCCCCAAATTCCCTTCAGGAAGGTCTGCAAGAGCCCTCCGGCCTTGCGCAGGGCATGGGCTCTCTCTGCCTGCCCCAAAACATTGGACCTTCTCGAATGCCCCAGAAATTCCCTCTGTCTCCAGGCCCGGCCTCCTCCCACCAAGCCCAGCCAACCCCGCGCGCCCTACGCACGGCTGCACATCTCCTCCAGCTTCTCCCCACACCAGTCCAGGAGCCGCCCAGCGAGCCCTAGGTGCACACAGCCCATCACAATGCGAGACCCAAGCCAGGGGAGAGGGATTTGGGGCTGGGGAGAGGGACCTGGCACTGAGGAGAGGGACTTGGGGTCTGGGGAGAAGGAGCCAGGCGTTATGGAGAAGCACCTAGGGACTGGGAAGAGGATGCCAGGTGTTGGGGAGAGGGATCCAGGCATTCAGGAGTGGGTGCCAGGAGGTGGGGAGGGGGATGCAGGGGCTTGGGAGAGGGACCTGGTGCTGGGGAGAGGGTCCCAGACATTGAGGAGAGGGACGTGGGCACTTGGAAGAGGGACATGGGGGCTGGGGGGAAGGAGCCAGGCGTTATGGAGAAGGACCTAGGGACTGGGAAGAGGGTCCCATGTGCCAGGGAGAGGGAGCCAGGCATTCAGGAGTGGGGTCTGGGGAGAGGGACCCAGTGCTGGGGAGAGGGTCACACACACTGAGGAGAGGGATGTGCAGGCTGAGAAGGATCTCGGGCCGAGGAGAGGGTCACGGGCACCTGGGGGGTCTCACCAATGAAGTATGCGGCCTGCTCGTGCAGCAGGATCCGCGGATCCTCCAGGTACCGACTGCTGCAGTGCACGTATTCGCTGGCCATCGGCCCGGCCTTCTGCACCTGCAGAGACCCCCGGTAGAGGTGTTGGCACCGCTGGGCCTGCTCCCCTCCATGGGACACCCGGCCCCTCTCTAGGACAGGCGTTGGCAACACTGGGCCCATCCCCCCTCCCAGGAGAGGCACAGGCACAACCGGGACAGGGCTGGTGCAGCTGGGACAGGTGTTGTCACTGATGGAAAAGGTGCTGGCACAGAAGGGACAATGGCTGGCGCCTCCAGGACATGGGTTGGCACCTCCAGGACATGGGTTGGCACCTCCAGGACAGGGGCTGGCACTACTGGGGCAGGGGCTGGCTCCCAGGAGAGGTGCTGGCCACACCGGGACAGGGGCCAGCACCTCCAGGACAGGCCTGGCACTGCTGGGGCCTCCTCACCAGGTACGCGCCAATGCGCCAGATCTGCGCTGTCTCGGCCAGCTTCCGGAGCTGCCTCCAGCCGAGGAGCTTTGCGGCATCCACGAGGGCTGCCTGGGCAGCCTGGGGAGGAGCGAGGAGATGGGTGATGGCACCATGGCCAGGCCAGGGATGGCCCCCGGCCGCTGCCCACAGTGTCCCCCGGTTGGCCGTATGGTCCGCCACGGTGCCCTGTATCTGTGCCGTGCCGGGGCGTGGGTCTCTGAGATGGAGGAAGAGGGGCAGCAGCCCCAGGTGCGCCAGCTGCTTCATCTGCTGCCTCTCCCTGCCTACTGCCCGGCCCAGCAGCTCCCCGAAGAGCCGCATGGCCAGCTCCCGCACCACACCGACCTCCTGCCGGGGCAAGCATGGCAACCTCAGCAGTGGTGGTGGGGGGAACCAAAACGGGCCCCCAACCAGCTCCCTGCCACCATCCTCACGTTGGGGAAGAGGTACAGGAGGTTGTGGGCCAGATGCACCATGAGGTGGCCGCTTTGCCGTGGGTCAGCGTGGCGCAACACGTTGCGCAGCACCGCCAGCGCCTTGGCGTTCATCTCCCCGTCAGCGTCCTGCAGCTGCTCCACCACGTGCAGGATCAACTTCTGCATCTTCCTTGCCTGCAGGGAGACGTGCAGCGTTTTCCTCAGACCACTGATGGTGGAAATGCTCTGGACACAGGCACCGGCGGCAAGCGCTCGCTCACCGTGGCGGGTCTCTCGGAGAGGAAGAGGAGGCCGCGGAGTGCCAGCCAGCGCATGACCTGGCGCTCATTGCCCAGCCGCGCCCGGCACAGGCTCAGCGCCATCTCCTCGGCCGCCGCGCACAGATCAGGGCACTGCAGCAGCTGCAACGGCACAGGGCCAGGGTGGCACCAGGACCGGTGGCCACACCTAGGACCGGGACCTCAGCACGTGGCATGGCATTCCCACTGCCACCTCCCGCTTGGCCCCAGCCCCTAGTCCTTGTCCCCATCCTCATCCCCCGGCCCTGGCCATGGCCCCATGGCCCCAGCCCGGGCCGCAGACCCTCACCTCCGGCCCCATCTGAATCCCCTCCTCATTGTCCCCTTGTCCACCACCCCTCCACCCCAGCCCTGTCCCTCATCGCCATCCCCACGTCCCCAGCCCCTAGTCCTGCCCCCATCTGGAGCCCTCTGGCCGTTCTTCAGAGCACATGGAGTGCTGAGGGCCAGCACAGAGGGTGCTTGAAACACAGGTGACACCTGGGGACTAGCAGAGGCACCAGCAGAGCCCTAGTTCTGCCGCCACCAGCCACCCCTTCCCACTCATGCCAGCACCCCGCATCCTACCTCGATGAAGAAGGCCATAGAGGGGATCTCCTGGCATTTGTTCTTGCCCCTCAGGACCAGGATCAGGTTCAGGATGATCTCAGCACGCTCACCCAGAGGGTTCCCCCGCATCTGCCTGGCAACGGACGGGAGAGGCACCGTGGTGGCCAAGTGAGGTGGGCAAACTGCACCGGGACCCCGTGGGACCCCCAGGGTGGGGTGCAGGGCCAAGGAGGGCAGGGGGCTTACCTGGCCAGCAAGGCAACCCCCGTGAGGTGGGTCTCGGCCCGGCTGATCATCTCCCAGCCCCCCCGCCGCTGCATGGCAGTGACCTGCTCCCTGTAGCCGCTGCAGCACAGCAGCGCCTGCATGGCTTGCACCGCCGTCCTGCTCGGGGAGAAGAGCACTGCTTGGTCACCCCATGCTCCGGCATGGGCAGCGGGGGCTGCACCAGGGCGATAGGGTACCTGACAGGCCTGGGAGGCATGAGTTTGCCCTCGTGGCTGAAGGCGGGGATGTCCTCTTGCGCGTGGACGAGGGTAAAGGACATCTGGAAGAGGAGGGCCACGTAGAGGCGGGGGAAGAGTGCCTTCACCTCCTGCTTGCAGGTGTGCTGCAGGAGGACGACGTTCAGCGCCCGGGCTGCCTGCAAAGACGGCAATGGCAGCCCTCACTGGTGCCACAGCTGCATGCACGGGGAGCCCTCCCTTGCCCAGCGAGCCCGTGGGGCCACTCACGGTCAGGGGCAGGACGCAGGTGAGGTCCTGCACGGTGGTGCCCGGCTTGCAGAGGGGCCGCTCCTGCAGCACGCAGAGCAGCTCCTCCAGCACCTTCTCAGCTGCCGACGACTGGGAGACCATCACCTCCCACATGGCCGCAGGAATGCTGGGAACCCGAGCCAGAAAGGGTCAGGTCAGCATCCCGGCATCCCACTGACCCTTGCCAGGTGGCTCTGGGAGGCCTGCAGGGAGCCCAGCTCCAGCCCTGGGGCTGCTGCCCTCAGGCTGGCAGCAGGCCAAGTGTACCTGTCACAGGTCGGGGAGCAGCTCAGCAGGCCAACGACCACCTCCCTTGGGTGGCAGCATGTCAGGAGGAGAAGGAAGGCCTTGAGGATGTCCTGGGCTGCGGCCTCACTGATCCATGGCAGGTTCTCGTAGATATGTGCCACGGTCAGCTGCAGCTGGAAGGGACACGCGTTGGCACCAGCATGCTGCCACAGGGAAACCCCTGCCAGGCTCAAATTGTGCTTGAGAGCCCTGGGTTTGGGGACCGTCACCAGCGGGCTGGAGACTTACGTGCTCTGGCTTGGTGGTGCAGTAGCCCATCATATCCTCTAGCACGCGGGTTGCTGCTGAGGTGTCGTAGGCACTCCTGTCCTTCACACCCTCGATGGCCATGAGGACCACATCTCTCTGCTCAGCCTCCTCACAGGCCTCCATGGAGCAGCTCAGTGGTCCATCCTCCTCCTCGACCCAGGTCCTCATGGAGAAGCTGGGGCATCTGTCCCCATCCTCAGCCCAAGCCTCCTTGGGATGGCTGGGGGGTTGCTCCTCCTCCTTGACCCAGGCCTCCTTGGGGTGGCTGGGGGGACATTTCTCATCCTCACCCCACACCACGCAGGGGGACTGGGGGGGTCTCTCCACCATGTCGGGGCCCCAGAACAAAGCTGATATCCTTAACTGCACCTTTCCTATCACACAGAGAACATTGGCTGTCAATATGCTACTGAATTGGAGTAGAAAAATTGGAGGGGGTACAGTTTAAATGCAAATCCATTCCTATCAAAATACATTCTCAGTCAGCACATGCTGGTATTTCAGAAGGGAAAACCCAAGGTGACAAAAAACGCCTGCGTCCCCCTGTCCAGCTTTTAGCCAGAGGCACATTTCATGCTGATCCTTCAGGCACAACTCGCCCGCATCGGTCTCCCAGCACACAGAAAGCACAACCCAGCCTTCTCCTGCCGACATCCAGGAGTAACTACAAACAGGCTGAACACGGGCTGCGGAAGCTCTGGGGGAAGGAGCGGCCCCGGCAGGCCAGGATCATTCCCCATGCAGAGGGGCTGCGTGCGGCAGGGCTGCTCACAGCGAGCTCCCGCTCGTCCCCATGACACTTCCCCAGGGGCTTCTCAGCAGGAAGCTCCAGCCAGGGACGACACCAAAGGCAAGGAGCTTCCTGAGCCTCTGCTTCCACGTCCCTGCTGCTGGCGTGGGGGGAAGGGAAAGGAGCTGCCAAGCCTGCGCAAGAGCTGGAGATGCCGAAGCCCACGCAGAGACCAGCAGGTCTGCAAGGAAGCTCAGAAAGCGCCTTCACCCCGCTCTGCCCACGGGCAGCACCAGCAGCACCTCTGCTGGCCCCACCACGCCTGCTGTCACCTCCAGCCTGGAGCTGCCACAAGCCCGGCTCCACCCGCACCCTCCCCTCGCCACCAGGACAGCGCTGACAAACAGCCACTGCAGCCGGCACTGAGCCGCGGGGCTGCCAGCACAAGGGTGCAAGAGCCAGGGGCTCCCGCGGGGCCGGAGGCAGCCCAGGCCGGGCCGGGCCTTCCCCAGCAGCTGCTCGCACACACCGGGCCGCGGCGCCTCCGGCTGCCCCCGCACGCACAGCCGCTCGCTCTGCCCAGCCCGCAGCCCTCGGCCCTGGCGCGGCAGCTCCCGGCGCTGCGGCTCGAGGCTCCGGACGGCCCCGTGCCAGGAGACGCTGCCCCGCGCGGCACCAGCCGCCTCTCGCCCCCTCCCTCCCCGCAGGGCCCGGGCAGCCCCCGCCGCACCCCCACCCCACCCTTCGCCGCCCTCCTCTGCACCAGTGCGCATGCTCCGCAGGAGGCGGCACTTCCGGTCCTGTGGGGGCGGGGCCTGTGTGTCCATGGCCACCGCCCCTGGTGCCGCCGGGCCCCGCCGCGGTGCTGCTCTCGAGGCCGCGGAGAAGCAGCTGCAGCAGCGGCGGGTGTTGGCAGCTGCTGCGCAGGGAGCCCGGAGTGACACTGCGGCCCAGCGTGTGCTCATGTGTGCAGAGCCTGCGGCGGCTGCTGCCGGCCGGGGCCGGGGCCGGGGCGGAGGGCGGGGAGCGAGGGGACGCACGCGCACATGACAGGAGCTCCAGGAGGCCGCAGCCTTTTTGTTCAGAAGTGGGCGAACAAGCCAGGGGCCATCGCAGCCTTTGGCATTATCTGCCATGAGCGGGTGGCCCTGACATTTTGTCTCCATCAGCAGCCCAAGAAAGGGGCTGGAAGGGGGATCCCAGAGTGTCCCTCTGCCAGGAGAGCATAGAGAAGCGCTGGAGGCCAGCCCAGAGGAGCCACCTGACCATAGGGATGGAGTGACCCTCTGGGCAACCATAGAGGTGGGGCGTGGTGCCTCACAGACTGTCCCTCGCCTAGGAGACCATGGAGCCGGCGTGGGCGGAGCCAACCCCAGAAAGTCCCCGAGAGTCGTGACCTTCCTGAACTCCCCTTCTCACCACGCTTACCTTTCCACCCCTTCTTCATCCCACGCTACTTCCAGTGCTACCTCCAGGAGAGAAACGTGATTTGTCCCAGTTTCCTGCACATGTTACGTATCACAGCAAATACAGCCCTTCCCTGTTTCTGGGGTTCGACCACAGGTGTGAAACACTGGTGCTGGCTGACGTTCAAGATCTTTTTACGATACAAAAAGCATTCCCAGCTTTTACATTTGTGATGCTTTTCCATGCAGACTGGGCACCTCTCTCACAAAATCCTGGACAAACCATTTAAAGACTAACAGCCAGGGCCTTGTGCTGGCCCAGATCTGCACGTCAGCTTGCAGTTAAGGCACCTTCTTCTTGTGCCCGTGTTATCTGCAGTCTCGCAGCAGGCAGAAATGTCAATAATGCATCTATGGAGATGTTTGTGCAATGCCTGACAGAGCTCAAAAATGTTTCTCCACCCAAATACCTTCCTGCCATCCTTAACATGAGAATAATGTTTGTTGTGGAAAAGGAGAAAACAGAATTGGGATATTTGAGATAGTTATTTGGCTTAAATATCCCCCAGCCTTTTTTTACCCTTGGACACGATGAAGATGTGCTTAGTAATGTGTAGCAGATCCTCAGACAATGGAGTTTTGCTCAGCACGACTGTCCTGTTTATGCACCACCAACAAAACAGTGGCCATTGCCCCTGCTATTTAGCTTGACTAAGTAGTGCTACTTTCTGTGGATGGTTTTGAAATGGAGGGTAGAGCATATGGCACTGCCTGTCCCACCCCAGCCACTTTTATGATAAAGGTTGGCAGACAGAAAGTCTGATCAGAAAAAACAAAACTCCCTTTGACTCTAGGGGATCACTGACCCAAACACTTATAAAATCTCTGTATTTGTATTGCTTAAATCAATAGTGGGGAACTAGAAAGATGTGTGCCAAAGCTGGTCCTTCACGCAGCAGTCCCAAAGCCTAAGCCTCCGTGCCCTTTGGAAACCACAAGGTGATGGAGAAGCGGGACCTCGACATCAAGACGAAGTGGCTGCAGCACCTCCAGGGCCTGTGCTGTTAAAGGACACTGGATCCAGTGGATTTTTGAATAAAGGGATTCCTCCTTCCTGGTCCGCTGGAAGGGAGGCTACTTCAGCTCTCTGTTCCCTGGTCCTGCCAGCAGCGAGGCTGGGCATGTACTTCCAAGAGGCATACACACACTCTGTACGGACATGGTCAACCACCAAAAAATCACCTCCAGCAGGGGCACAGTACCTTTACAGGCACCATGGAGACACAAGTAGCACTCATGAGCATGAATGATACAAACGGCCTGGTCCTGTTCTTGCTCACCAGCTAATCAGACTCAGAGCTTGCAGGAGACCTCACAGGCACCCTCGCACAGGTGTCTCTGGTAGCTGGCTGCCTTGACGTCTGCAAGCCTTCCACACATGCACTCACGCAGAACAGCGAGCACGCTCACCCAGAAAAGAGCTAGGAAAAGTATTTAATACAATGATAGGCTACACTGCAGAGAGCAGGTACACAGCCTGGCCAGAGAAGTGTCCCTGCCAGCAGCTTGTTTACACATGACTGGCCCCTTTTATTCCCTCTGCCTCCATTTTCCCATGCTTCTTCTCCCACGATGCAGCTTGATCCCTCCCTTTCTCCAGCTTTATCCCCTTTGAAACAAACACCTCATCTCTGAGTACTTTTCTTTCATTGGTGCCAGTTTTACTACCTACGTACTCAAGTTTAATATTTCTGGTACGGTTAGCTAGGTGACCCTGGTTCATATGGTGCTTCCGATATCATTACCTCCGTACTGCTGGTGCTGCAAGATTCTACTCTCCGGAGGATCCCCAATATGCTAGTTATGTGTGACACTTGTCCTTTTCTCATATAACTCTCCCTTAACCACCGCTGAAATCCAGCCATCGCTCACCGTGCTGTCTGGAACTTGGCAGGGTCTCATTCTGTTCCCTGCAGTGTCCAATGATTTCTCATAGCCACTAGTTTCTCACACCATGTTCAGTTATCTCAACCCTGAGGCAGAGCCTAGGTGTCTGCCTGCATACCCTAACCCTGTGTTGCCGGTGGAGCTGTGGGCCTGGATGGGAAGACCCAGGGCCACCACATCCTTCACTGTGGTGCACAAGGACCCACCCGGAGCAAGATGACTGAGCTGCCCAAGAGTGCCCAGGTGCTCTGCTGGGCTGAACTTTGGTCACCCAAAACGCCGTAGCTTCCTTGGGGTCCCATGTGAGGAGACGGGCTGCAGAGATGAACTGGACCCAGTTTTCCTAAAAAGAGTTCACCCTTGTAGAATTCCCTTTGGAAATGGGATGCTCACACACAAAGTTTAAAAGAGCTGTTAACAGTAATTCTACTCCTCAGAAGCCCCAACAAAATGAAATGCTGATTAGAAACAGCTGCAAAGGAGTAAAGCAATGGCAGTGCTTTCCCTTCCCCTGTGCTTTGTTTTTCCCTGTGGACTGCAAAATAAAAGGAGAAAAGGGATCTCTGTGTGCTGATTATTATTGTGCTGTTGTTTACTTTTATCAGTTGTACATGCTTCTGCCCATCATATTGCCATGTAAAGATATGGATGGAGACAGAAGTGTAAAATAAGTGGGTAATATATAATTTCATTGATGGACAAGAAGAAAAAAGTGTGATAGAAGCTGCAGAGCCTCAGCTGAGACACAGAGCACAGACTGGTTGTGGTGAAATATGTTGCCAAAAGCCAAGGACACCTTGTGTGTAATGGCTCCACTTCAGAGCAGAAGCATGCTGGCATAGCTAGCAGGTGGCAATGTAATGGTGAAATGAGATTCCAACAGAGCTGGACTGTGCAGAAATGGCAGGAAAGGGCTCTAATGCCTGAGCTGATTTGTAGCACTATGGGGCCCGTGACAGAGGTGAAGCGATCTCCAGGAAGGACAAGGTGCCACTGAAGAGTGGAGACCTTGGTGTGATGTGCCTCCCATCTATGCAGGACAGTTGGATGTAGACGTGATGGACTTTGCCTCAAGGTAGTGGTGGCATTCAGTTATTTGGGCACAGGCAGGAAACCTGAGGTGCCCTGGGGCACTTGCCCAGCAACTACTCCAAAAGGGCATGGTTTTCCTGTAGGTGCCATGCTGCACCTGCTAGAGACGTGTGGTTGTGCTGGACATGCCAAGCATCTGACATGATGCTGCTCGGTTATTTTTATGTCACTGAATCAAGTGTCTGCGCTGAATTACATCAGCTGTTTGCAATGTAGAGATCTGCATGATTACTTTAGTCTGCCTCAGTGAACATCTCCCAGGAGGAGGGAGTACAAAGGAGAAATAAAGTCATACTTTCAGCTGGGCCACTGTTCCCGAGTGGGGCCAGGCTCCTGGGATGAAGGGAGCTCATGGCAACAGGTCAGCACTACTGAGAGACAGCTCTGTCCAGGAGCAGCTCCTCTGCAAAGAGCAGCAGGGCTCCAGGCACCAGGTGCTCTTGCTGACATAAGATGAGACAAGACAGAGAGAAGTGAAAGGCAGTGTGGAGTGGGAGGAGAGAGGAGAGCTCATGGAGGGACAAATCTTCACAGCCCCTGACACAGTAAGTCTCTGGCTGTAGAGCAATACTACTGGGGTTCTTGAAGGGGTCTTCTAAAACCATCTCATCTCATGACTGATAGTTTTTTTAGGATGTCTCACCCGGCTTCTCCAGTACAGAGGAGGAGGAGGTGCTTCAGAGCAGGGATTCTCAGCCACACTGTCAGAGGGACAGGTCATGCTGCTACCTTCTTCCAGGGATGCTGCAGGGGTGTGAAGCCAGGGAGTGCACCCAGGACTGCCCAGGGCTGTAATTCAGAGCAGTGTCCCTGCACCCCAGGGTGCTGTGTGCCTGAGGTAGTGACTCTGCCGCCTGTGAGGGTCAGCACTCAGCCTGCCCGGGGAATTCCTCACGGTGCAGTGGGGAGAAGCTCTGGGTAGGAGGATCGACCCCCAGCAGGGCAGGTTCATTCTCCTGTTGAGAGGGTGCTGCACGGGTGAGGGCTGCTCACAGCTCTACCTCATGCACAGGGCATATTTGAGGGGTCTTTTCAAGAGCAAAGTGAAAAAACGGCTATTTGAAAGGGAAGGATCTTTCCTTCTGGCGTCTGCGCTTTCAGTTTCCTTATTTTGGCAGGGAGAAAAAAGGAAAGAGTTTTCTGGTTTGGCAAGGGACTGGGACTCCTCAACCTTCACTCTCAGAGATCAGTGGGTTTGTGAGAAACCTCAGCAAACCCCTTCATCCCCACCTCAGCCTACAGGCAGCACCAGCATCCCCTTTATGGCCTCATCGGGGTTTATCTGACTTGCTCCTTAGGACCTGCATGCACAAGGATGCCCCTGCCCAGTGCCCTGAGCCAGGAGGTTTCTATAGGGCAGAGCTGAGTACACAGAGGATGGGATGGGGTCTGTGAGCAGTGATTGGGAATAGTTGTTGGGACAGAGAAAGAGCTCCCCGCAGGGACAGCTGCAGGCAGCAGAGATGGGCAGGGAAGGAGATGAACAAACAGAATCATCATGGGAGGATGGATTTGGGCAAGTCATGGGCAGTCCCTCTGGTGCAGACACCCTCTTCCTCTGAGCAAGCCCCCCACGTCTCCTCTCCCACCCAGCAGAGCCTCTGCTCTGACAGCCATGGAGTCCAGGGCATGAGCCACCTCCTCTGCAGCCGGACCTCCGGCAGAGGAGAGGGGCATCTCACCTGCCATGGGCCCATTTCATGCTGCCCAACAAAGGGGCTGACAGTGAGTGCCCTGCGATGTTGCTGTCTGCAAGGCCGCATGCCCATCTGGGTAAGGTGAAGACTCTCCGGAGTGCCTGCCTGTCCCTGTCTCCTTGCCTCCCTTGGCAGCAGGATCATGGTGTTGCTCCTTATTTCCCCTCCTGTCCATGCTCCTCCTGCTCTTCTCTCGGGCTCCCTGGCGTTGGGGGAGTTCAGCTGCAGTTCTGACACTGACCCTGTGAGTTGTGCAACAGAGGGGTCTGCATGGGAGGGAGGTTGCCCCAACCCACTTCTGACCTGTGGGGCTCCAGGAAATGCAGTCCATGGGGTTGGGAAAAGAGCAGACTCTCCTTAAGGGAGACCATCCTTAGGACATTTGACCCTATGGCATTCTGCCAGGCTGCAAGCTGCCCTCCAGAAGGGCACAGCTGTCTCATAGCATCTCTGTGCTATCTGAGAGACCCATGAAGAAGCTGCAGAGATGCAAAGAATATGGCAATGGTGGTGGGCAGCTGAATAGGGGCAGCTGAAAAGAGCCCTGTGTGTCCTTGGCTAGAAGGGGAGTGTGGAGACCTCCCTCTGGTGAGCTGAGAAAGGGAGAGAAGTTTGGAGACCTGCAGTTTGAAACTGGGCTCCTCTGCTCTCAGCAGTGGCTCGTTTCTTTTTAGGGCAACATATGAGTGTGATCATCCTCCAGCTCAAAGAGGTGGGAACACAGGACAGCTGGGATCAAGGCTAATAGACAGACTAGCTGTCCTCACTCTGCACCAAGTGACAGTGAATTCTTTCATCACAGGACTCACAGCAGAAATGCCACAGATTTCTGCCTTTGAGGAACACTCCCCAGGGGTGACAAGGACATCTGAAAGAAAATAAACAACGTTGAAAAATCCCTAAAACTCTGTTCCTCAACCCTCATTTACTAGAACTGGTGGTGAAGATGCTGAAAAGCCCTTCCACAGGACAGCTGGATTTCACCTGGCAGAAACTGTGAATGTCAGAGCTACTCCCTCCCATTCGCTCCTTCCCACCACTGTACAGCAGGACTGACTCCTCTGCAGCCCAAGGGCAGAGGCCCCTGCTCCTCACAGCACACTCAGCCAGTGCAAAGTGGAGCACACAGATCTTCTCAGCAAAGAGAGAGGCAATATGGGAGGTCGTATGAAAACTGGAACTTTTTTTTTTTACTTGAAAAATCTCTCCTTACTTCTCAATTTCTTCTCTTCTTTGGACAGTCCCTGTGCCCTAAAGGAGCAATGTCCAACAGCAGCTCCCTCAACGAGTTCCTTCTCCTGGTATTTGTGGACACACGGCAACTTCAATTCATGCACTTCTTGCTGTTCCTGGGCATCTACCTGGCTGCCCTCCTGGCCAACAGCCTCATCATCACAGCTGTAGCCTGCGACCACCGCCTCCACACACCCATGTACTTCTTCCTCCTCAACCTCTCCCTCCTCGACCTTGGCACCATCTCCACCATTGTCCCCAAATCCATGGCCAATTCCCTGTGGGACACCAGGTCCATTTCCTACTCTGGATGTGTTGCCCAGGTCTTTCTGTTTCTCTTCTTGCTGTCAGCAGAATATTTTCTTCTCACTGTCATGGCCTATGACCGCTTTGTTGCCATCTGCAAACCCCTGCACTATGGGACCATCATGGGCAGCAGAGCTTGTGCCAAAATGGCAGCAGCTGCCTGGGCCAGTGGTTTTCTCTATGCTGCCCTGCACACTGGGAACACATTTTCAATACCACTCTGCCAAGGCAATATCCTAGAGCAGTTCTTCTGTGAAGTCACCCAGATCCTCAAGCTCTCCTGCTCTGATGCCTACCTCCGGGAAGTTGGCCTTATTGTGGTTAGTGCCTGTTTAGGCTTTGGGTGTTTCATTTTCATTGTGCTGTCCTACGTGCAGATCTTCACAGCTGTGCTGAGGATCCCCTCTGAGCAGGGCAGGCACAAAGCCTTTTCCATGTGCCTCCCTCACCTGGCCGTGGTCTCCCTGTTTGTCAGCACTCTCATGTTTACCTACCTGAAGCCCCCCTCCATCTCCTCCCCAGCTCTCGATATGGTGGTGTCTTTTCTGTATGCAGTGTTGCCTCCAGCAGTGAACCCCCTCATCTACAGCATGAGGAACAAGGAGCTCAAGGATGCGCTGAGGAAACTGGTTCAATGGGTACAATGTCAGTCCCAATAATTATCCCATGTGCATCCACTCATCATTCACAGGGCATTTGGCCTCAAGGCTGTGTGTTCTTCACTTCTTTCTTTCTTTCCTTTCCTCTGTTGCATTCTTGTAAAAGACGGAACGGTTTGGTTCATGCCACTTGTCCTCAGGAATCTCTCGTTTGAATCTGACTGAGGGACCGTGTTGAAGCAGGAAGCCAGGCTTCCCCCTTTGTCAGCAGAGATGGGGGAACCTCAGAGCCCACTAGTCTGAGCTCCCTCAGATGCCTTCAGGGCAATGAGGAGAGTATCCCTTTGCAGTGGCTCCTTTGCACTGACACCAAGGGAACTCATGGGACAGAGTCAGGCTCAGACGAATTAAGATGGGGTGAGACCATGGCTCCCATGTCCGTTAGGAGAGCTCAGCTTCCCTGGCCATTGTCAAGGTGTGATCTCACACCCCTCTCCTGTGAGGGTGGCAGCCAGTTGTCATCTTGGGCTGGTCCCTTCCCTCTCCAGCACTCCAAAACTACAAGTGGAGGGGAAGTAGAGGGGAGGGTAGTCAGGCAGCAGCTTGTGGGGACAGACCCTGTGTTCCTCAGGACCATCCCCCACTGCCACAGCAGGCATTTCCTCACTGCAGCCTTTGGGTGGTGGCTGCAGCTTTCCTGAGACATGTCCACCAACAGCAGCAGGACTTTCTCTTTTCAGAGTTGTTCTCTTCATTCCCACGCTGTCCTTCTGCACTCTGTTCTGAGTATATGGTCCAGTAGTTCTCATAACCTGGTAGCGGTAGGGTTGTGTTTCCATGTGCATGTGTCCTGTAAGTTCAGGCAGGACAAGGCAATGGGCACCCTTATGCCAGACCTGGCCTCCAGAATAACATTGCTATAATAAAAAGAGATCTCCTCTGTGATGTGCCTGAAGTCTGGCCTTTCTTCAGAATTTGGGGTCAAAAATATACCCAAGGGATTGCACCATAAAAGGGCCTGCTGCTCTGCCTCTGTACTCTGTGGGCTCCAGGGGATGAGCTCAGAGTCCCAGTGTGACATTTCAGGGACCAAGGGCTGGATTCAGGGTTCATTTCTCGGTGACCACTGCCAGTGGAGATGCTGAATGGTCTCTGAATTGCATGCCTGGGGCTGACGCACAGGTGACAGTGCTGATGACAGATGCCCATCCTTCTGGAAGGGAACCTGAGCCCCCAGGAGAGCTCAGGGGATCTCCAGGGATATTGTGGGCCTGGGGGTGGGCAGTGAGCGGAGTTTCACCAAACAAGGGACAGTCCATGGTAGAGTCACCCAAAGACAAAGCACTAAATCCAGGTATGCATAGGGAAAGGAGGGCTCTGCAATGCCTGGAGAGGCAGTAGGCACCCAGTAGGCCCAGGGAAGGGGCACTGGAGAGTGATTCATGTATCCCCAGTGCAACACCACAGGCCAGAGCTAGTGCACACCCGAAAACATCTCCTGCTACTGCAAACACCCTGGGGTCACTCTGAGCACTACCCATGAGGGCAGACATGTGCCAGCAGTGTCAGCCGTGGTGAGCCCTGTTTGGCTGGGTCTGCTTCCCACCCCAACCAGCATGGCCCATGCGGAGTCGGGAGTCACCCTGCAGCCCCATGGTCCCACAGCCTGCTCGCTCTGCACAGCAGCACCGCCAGCCCGGGGCCCTGCGGGGAGCACAGGGAGGGGTGCAGGAATGGCCAGGCAGGCCAGCATGGACACACTCACCTGGGGAAAGGCTCTCTGGGGAGCAGGGACGTCCCAGGAGAGAAGCAGCCAGCATTTGGAGATGGAAATGAGAATGAGGTTTCTCTGTGCACCAGCTCAGGACAGGCTGCTCTGTCCCTGGGGCAGCAGGAGCTGCCAGAGGGGCTGCAGGGCCAGGGCTCTCATGCTGTGCTGGGCAGTGGGGTGGGCACGGGGGGGCTGCAGGCAGACAGGGAGGGGAATCTTCTGGACACAAGACAGGGGAGACAGAGTGACTGGCGTCATTGGGGGGCCTCCTCCCCTTGCCGAGGAGCTGCTCTCCTTGTCCTTAAGCCTTGCCTGAGTTATGCTGTGGACATGCCTGTGCCTGGTCCTGCACCTCTCAGGTCCTGACCTGACCCTGTCCTTGTCCTGCTGACCTGCCCCCTCACTACGGTCAAGAAAGCCTTGGCAAGGGAAGCTGGGAACTGAGCAGATCCCAGGGAAGGCTGTAGGTAGAAAAGCTCGCTGTATATCCACATCAGCAGCTCTTGCCCAACAGCTCAATTAAAGGTGCAAGGAGTGCTTTAGGTTTGGACCCCTACCCAGGTAGTGCTGCATGCAGAGTCTGAGCAAGCACAGCCACTTGGGTTTGATTTTATGATGCACAGTTAGAAGAGCAGGTTTTTCTGTTTCACAGCTCAAGTGTTTATGCACCATTTGCCCTGAGCTGGGGCAGCTCCAGCTCCCCACAAGGGGGAAGGGGCCCGGGGGGAGTGGGCCAGGAGGCCTGGAGGGGGAAGCCGGCATCCCACTGCCTGGCTGGAGCTGGATCTCCAGCATGGGGGGGCCAGGGAGCTCCTTCCTTGCAGAGCTGGTTACCGTGGTGCCAGGAGAGGGGCTGGGAGCAAGGAGGGCAGCAGGTCGGGCAGGGGCAGGCAGGGCTGCGGTGGTGGCCACAGGGAGGGGGTGCAGCCAGTGCTACTGCAACGCAGAGGCTGTCGAAAAGGTCCCGCACTGCCCCTGGGCAGGAACAGGCTGTTCCCCCGTCCCTGTGCTGCCCTCCCAGCAGGACAGGACACGCGAGGAGGGGCTCAGCCTGCCCCATGCTCAGGGACAGCTCCCCAGGGCTGGCACAGCTTGGCCTGAGGCACCTCCAGCTCCTCAGCCTCTGCTCTGGCATGGCTGGCATGGGGATGAGAGCTCCTAGGGCAGGGCAGAACAAGCCTGGCTAGGAGAGCATCATGGGGAAGACCCAAAGGTCCCTGGCTCAGCCTTGGGCTTTGGAAGACTCCCTCATGCACCCTGAGAGGCTCCGTCTGCTTCTTCCACCCTGCCCTGTGCTCCCCTCCCATCAGCCAAAGCTGAGTCCAGCATCGCCTGGGGACTCCCTTCCCCATGGGGAGGAGAGGGAGGGTGTGACACGGCAATAGAGGGGCAGCTGGGATTCTTTCAGATTCTGGGGTTAGTCGCACTGGACTCGAGAGATCAGCATTTGTCAAGTATAAGAATTTAATAGACCTGAGAGGTTCTACACATATGACAGATGTTGGACAACACTAAACAATTAACAGCAGACGATCTACAAGTATGACAAAGCTAAAAAGTATAGTAAAGCTAGAAATATAACAGAACTAAACTATATATACACACATATGAGAGCTCTATGGTTAAGCCACGAGAGCACGGTACAATGAGCATTTTAGCCCTTTCCTTGTCCTTATGGGCCACCCCTCCAGTATAGTTTTCCCCAGATTGTTCTCACCACTGTTAAGCTACACTGGGATGATTCAGGTTCTCCCTGGCAGTCGGCATCAGGGGCGTCCCTGCTGATGGGTGGGTTGTCGGGTCCGCAGGCCAGCTGACGGTGAGTCCAGGTCCACGCAGAGGTATGTGGCTTACTTGCTTTTACCCTTCCCGGGCTTAGTTCATTACCCATCCAAACCATGCCAGACCACGGTTACACAACAGAACTGATGGCCTCAGCCATCAGGATGGTCAACAATATGGCCAACAAATAACTGTACGCATGTTCAACAGATAACCCAGGGCAAAATTCCACAGTACCTAGATGCTTACAGTGCGAGTGTGTGGTGTCACTTCTCCTTGGCTGACTAGGTTTGCTCAGCACTCACGGGGTTATTGGAGGGCTACAGCAACCCCACAGTGTGGTGACTCTGGCTGTGGTACGCCCAAGGTTCCTTAACCCTTGGGGAGCACCCCAGAGCAAACCCCTCTTCTATGGGCTGCACCATCCTGAGTCCCATGCTTGCCTGTGCGGCGCCTATCAAGGGAGAAAACCTGAGAAATCCTTACTGTGGGTCAAAGCAAAGAAGCAGTGGCTGAGCAGTTACAACAAAGGTTCACAAAGCTTGCTGCCCTTTTGTCCCATTGCATCAAAACATTTGGTGGTCTTCTTTCTGATATCTATGACCTGTTATTAAGACACAGTTGTCAAATGAGACACAGCACAACCTTAGGCTGCAATCAGAATAAAACCACAACGACTTGTCTTGCTTGCTTGCACTCCTCATCCAAGTCTAAGGAAAAGCCAGTTTGACTCTCCACCAGGCCCTCTGCATTCTCAAGTCAATGGGCACTAAGACACAGTCCTGCTGTGAGAGATACACCCCTCTGGTCCATTTTCTTACTGCTCTGTAGCCCTCAGAAATTAGTTTTGGATAGAAGAAAGTATAGAAAGCACAACCACTGGATAGCCTTCCTTCCTTCTTTACACCACAAGATTCATGTAGGAATCTGTGATCGGTATAATAAACAGTGAGCTTTGAGAGGAAAAATACAACACTGGTTTACCAAATGAAAAGCACAGCCACGCTAATCTGCTGGCCACCCTGGAGCAGGCAGCTGCCTGAGAAAACTCCAGTTGTAGCTTCTGTTCCCAGACTTCTGCATGTGGTTACCTCTTCAGAGTTTGCTAGAAACACTAGTCATCCACTCCAATTAATCTGGACTTGAATATGACCAACTCTGGGAAGCAGCACCAGACAAGAAGTGCAGGTGCTTTCAGAAATACTGCACCCTTCAAGGCTGAAAATCAGAGCCCAAACACAGACAATTCTGAGATCTGCAGTGGGGGGGGGGCAAAGAATTTGAAAAGAAAACTCACATACACTGTCAAGGGGTATTTTTCAACACACACTGCATGAGAACACCACTCTGCTGCAGCAAATGTTACCTCCTCCCAGAGCCAGCAAAGCTTCCTTAGTGCCTGGACGTCCTTAGGGGTGGCAGTGAGGTTAAAAGCACTGCTCATGGTCTCCTCTGGCTTGCCTTCCTCAAATGCAGCAAGGAGCCCTCCCACAATGGCCTGAAAAAACACAGTTACAGCAGAAAGGGCTCATGAGACATAGGAATGAGCACACGAACCTTTGAGCAGCAGGTAGCTAAACAAGGCTTGTCAAAGCCTGTTAAGTTAGAGCCCGGAAACAGCAGGAGTGTTTCAGAGCACAGGATCACTGGCTCCCTCCGTTTGCTGCTCAGTGAGCAACAGCAGCCTGGTTCCTTGTTTCAGAGTCCTAACTTTGAAGGGCAGGGTTGTTTCAATCTGCTCGCCCTTCAGCAGTAACAGGGGAAAGAGAGGAAGCGGACAGAAAACCCAAGGAGTAGCAAACACAAGAAAGCAGCTCAGGAACGAACGCAAGAACAACAAACGCCTCTTGTGCCGCACCAGGCTGCAGCCCTCACAACGCTGAGGTTTCAGCCAGCCACAGCAGGCATTGCCCACACCAAGGCACCTAGGACAGGAGCCTGGAAGGTCTTGAAGGTGCTGAGCTTCAAGGGGAACTGAGCTGACAACACAAGGGGAAACATGACAACACTGGAGTCAGGCAATTGGAACACCATGGTGTACGTTTGACTGGCTGCAATATGGCTGCTGGCATCCAAGTGTGCTTAAGGAAGGCAGAGTGTTAAGAGAAAAAGCACAAGTCAACTTTCAAGGACAATTACATGTAGGGGGCTGCCAGTTTATGGGGGACAGTGCAGACAGCTTCCTAACACTGACTGCTGAGCAGGAAGCCCAACTCTGACAAAAAGGCCTTGCGAATATCATGTGAAAGTTCATGAGCACAGAAGCAAGGCAGCTGCTAGGGGTTTAATGTCCACACTCCACACTGGACCAAATTAGGCCCCTAATTCCAGCACCTACTCAAAAATAACTACAAAACTCATATGTCTGCATAATCATGTCAGACATGTAAAAGAAGTACTTGTGAACTATTCTTTAAATAACAAACAGGATTAAAAAAAAACTCTTTGGGACAATAGTAAATGTGTACACATGACATTCTTATAAACTGCAGGATACAGAAGAAAATGGTTTGTCAGCAAACCGATTTAACCTGACCTCTCTGCAGGGCACAGTTCAGGACACCTTCCCAAGTTACATACCTCCAATTTTCTAGAGAAGGTCCGGAAAAGAAGCTGCCTTGATATAAGCAATGGAACGGGGCTTGTCCAGAAAATATGTGATCTGCTTGCTTGGTTTGGAAGCTCTGCCAGCATAAAACAAACAAACAAAAAACAAACAAACAAAGAAAACCATGCAAACACCCACCAAAGAGTTACAAAGGGATCATTTAAGAGTCTTGTCTAAACTCTACCTTAATTTAAGTAAAGGGCTCCTAAGGCTGCACAAGGAATTTATCTTCCACCATCACTGCAAACAGCAGGACACTACAAAGGTCACCCCTATTCCAACAGAGCTCAGTCTACACCTAAGAAAGTCACTGACACACTGAAGGCTCTCATTCACTTTTAACATACATTTTCCCTTTCACAAAAACCTTACCAAGCCACTTCAGCCAGTAACTAGCCAGGAGGGCTTTTTCCCTCCTGTTTTTTTCCCCTCTTCTTTCCAGAGAGAGCTTGTTTTCTTCCATAGCTTCCGACAGAAGCTATATTAGCACAAGTGCTCATTAAGATTTGCTCGACCAAAAGATCTTAGACTTTCAGCTGAAATGCTCTTGCTGCTGCCCATGGGGAGAGGCACAGAAGCAGAAAACATAAAACCCAAGAACAAGAAGGCATATTCGTTACCTGAATAAGGTGTAACTCCTGATTTTCTCTTCCCTGCTCGAGTCTGGCCAGGGTCCTCCACACGTGGCTCAATGCTGAGGAAAGAACAGGCACAACAGGGTTGCGCAGCCACAGGCAAGTTTCTCGCAGACTGAGTGCCCTGCACAGGGCCCTGACTCCCAACATTACCTTTCAGCTCCCAAAGTTCTCCCTTCCAAGCACCTCGTGGATCACCTCCCACAGAAACACGCGAAGGTCTCTCCAGCAGCAGCTACTGCCACTGCTGCAGCATCTCAGCAACCCCACACACCTCGCCCAGGCAACAGCCCGCTCACACACAGCTACTTCTCCCACCACAGCATCTTCAGCCTCTCTCTCACAGGCCTTCCAGTAACACCCCCTTTGAGCACCCAAGGTTTCTGGTGTTACTAGCAACAGCATACTGCCTCAGCCTAGACGTAAAGTTTGCCTCCTTCCTCAAGGAAAGCAACACACTAAAGGTTACTGAGCCATCTCAGATCATAAGCAAACATGTAAATCACTACCTCTGCAAGCTCCAGAAAAAAAAGAGTCCACCTAGGACAGCAAATAAAAGATAGAAAAGCAACTCAGACACTCACTGAAATAACATCCTGCTAAAGCAGGGCTCAGGATCTAGGTCTTTCAGTAAGTCGCAGCTGCACACTTCCTCACCAGGCACAAGGCAATAGTCAGGTGAAAGATTTCGTCAGCTGATGCAAAGATGGAGTCTTGCAAGTAGTTCTGCTTCACAAACAGACACTGAAAGCGGTTTCTAAGGTTTCTTCTAGTTGCTTTCAAAAAGACTAGGCAACACTGTAAGGATTCTGCAATCTTTGTTCAACAAAAAATCACTTCTTGTCAAATCTTTTGCTCCCAAACCCAGCCAGTACCATCACTACTGGACCATCTCCCTTTTGTGTCAGGTGCACAAAAACTTCCTACAACAGAACTGAGATCCTTCACTGCACCTTTCACTGAACACATTCTCCTTCAGCATGGTCTGGAATTTCAGAAGGTTAAACTCAAGCAGGCAAAACATTTCTGTATCCTCCAGTTCAACTTTTAGCAAGACAGAAGTTTCCGCCGAGCCGTCTTCAGTCACAGCTTGCCAGCACCAACCTTCCAGCAGAGTGAAAGAACAAGTCAACATTCCCAATGTGACATTCAGAGAGAACTACAGTTTAAATACCTGGCTACAGTAACAATACCTGCTCTTAAACAGAAGCACATCCTGCTCCAGCTGCAGGAGAGCACTCACCATCCATGAGGCTCTTGTTCTGTCCGTCTTTACCAAGCACTTGGTGGGTTAGAAGTAGTTTGATCACACAGGAAGATCCATTTTCTGTTCATAATTCAGAAATGAATGGGGAAAGCTTGGATTTGCTAAACCAGCCAGAGCCAGGGGACATGCATGGACAGGAGGCAGAAGCGAGGAAAAAGCAATCTATGCTTAGAGACCTCCATCTCCAACAGCAATGCAGACCTCCATGAGAGAGTTACGCTCTGGCTTTACCATTTAGGTTCAACCAAGGGCCTGGGAGAAAGGAATGAGGACACTGCTGTCGAGGAATATTAGAAACGAACTGAAAAAGTGGGACCTAACCTGTAAATCCCTTGAAAACGCTCTCCATGCAAGGGTGAACTGAAGTCTGTCTCCTTGGTCTAGCGAGGACAGTGCCCATTTGTGGCATCCTTTTACTTTCCTCCTTAGCAACTGCAGGAAGCAAGGAAGCTATCAAAAAAGCACCCGAACTCTGGAAAGACTTACCTAAGCTCAGGCCCTGCTTTTTTCACAGCCCTTGTTTCTCCCCATCCCTGGACATGACACCTTGCTAATGTTCATAACTGAAAGCTGAAGAAAACAAGTCCAATTTTTACAGGGTAACCAAGAAAACTGAATGCTGCACTTCCCCGGCACAGCACAACAGCAGCTCAGGCCTATCGACTTCCCCCACCGCTTTCCCCACCCGCACCCAGAGCGTTGCAGCTTCCCACTGTGGGAGGACATCCAGGGGCAGCAGGAGCACAGAAAGCAGCTTCTCTGCTCCTCTCCCTCCTCACCTGCTGCCTGCGGTTTCACTAGTGATGGAGCTCGCACAGCTCAGGGCTCCTCTGCACCTGCCAGGCGGCAGCGCGGGCTGAAAACACCCCTCTGTGTCGCCGGGGTGCTCACAGGCAGCACCTGCCCCCACCCGCAGCACAGACCTTTCTCTCCCAGCCCGGCCCGGCCCGGCCCATCCTGTCCTGTCCCCTGGCGCAGACTCGCCCAGGCCCCAGGGCAGAGCGGGGCCCTGTGGCAGCAGCGCCCCGGCAGCAGCGTTTCCCCGCCGACGCTCCCCTGCAGCACAACTCCCACAGCCCAGGGCCAGCCCGGCGCCGCTCCCCCTCGCTCCCCGCCCTCCGCCCCGGCCCCGGCCCCGGCCGGCAGCAGCCGCCGCAGGCTCCGCGCACACGAGCACACGCCGGGCCACAGCGTCGCTCCGGGCTCCCTGCACAGCAGCCGCCAACACCCGCCGCTGCCGCAGCTGCTTCTCCGCGGCCTTGAGAGCGGCGCCGCAGTGGGGCCCGGCGGGGGCGGGGCCGGCGGCACCAGGGGCGGTGGCCATGGACACACAGGCCCCGCCCCCACAGGGCCGGAAGTGCCGCCTCCTCCCGCGGAGCATGCGCACTGGCGCAGAGGAGGGCGGTGAGGGGCGGGGCAGGGGCGGGGCCGGGACTGCCCGGACCCTGCAGGGAGGGAGGGAGGGGGCGAGAGGCGGCTGGTGCCGCGTGGGGCGGCGTCTCCCGGTGCGGGGCTGCCTGGAGCCTCGAGCCGCAGCGCCGGGAGCTGCCACGCCAGGGCCGAGGGCCGAGGGCCGCGGGCTGGGCAGAGCGAGCGGCTGTGCGTGCGGGGGCAGCCAGAGGCGCCACGGCCCGGTGTGTGCGAGCAGCTGCTGGGGAAGGCGCGGTGCGGCCTGGGCCGCCTCTGGCCCCGCGGGAGCCCCCGGCTCTTGTGCCCCTTCTCCTGTCAGGCCGGTGACGGCACCAGCTGGGTTTGGGAGCATAACAGTGGCAAAGGAATGATTTTTTGGAAAAAAGACCAAAGTACCCTTCCAGTGTCTCCTATTCTTTTTGAAAGGACATAGAAAAAACCCTTAGAGAGTGCTTTTGCTCTCTGTTCCTGAAGTAGAAGTTTTCCCAAGACTTCCTCTTTGCCTTAGCTGATCTAATACTTTGCCTCTCGCCTTCTGCTGAGTGGGGAAGTGTGCGGCTGAGAAGTTTTTACAGACCTAGTTGGTGAGCCCTCCTTTAGCGTTGTTATTTAAGTGTGTGTATGAGTTGCTTTTCCATCTTTTATTTCCTCACCCACTTAGACATTTCTACCCTAGATTTGAGTGTGTTCAAAGCAGAGGTCTGTGCAACACCTCTGAGTGTCTCTTGTTTCTTGGAGATGGTTCTTGCGGCATCTTTGTGAAATCTTCAGAGCTTGCGTTTAACCTGCTGCCAAGTGCCTGCAGCTGCTGCCCGCCTCTGCGAGGGTCAGCCCCACATGTGGCTTCAGGGTCCCCGCGCTCCTCCAGTTCTGCTGGTTTAAGTGTTTGTGGGCTGGTGTGAGGAGGCCAATAGCTGGTGCAGGTGTGAGAGCAGTGCAGGCAGAGCAGTCTGTGATCCCCATGTGTTTAGTGAGCTGGTGCCTGCAGCTCTGCTGGCGCTGCCTCTTCCCCTGTTCAGTCCCCATCTGCCCCAGGCCCTGAGGTGCCACAGTCACTAGGTCTCAAACACGTCTGTAGGTTAACGGTGCTGAACATCAGTTCCCTGCAAGTTTTCTGGAGAAGCTGACTGGCAAGGGAAGGACCCACTGGTTCAAGCACCCAGAAGAAGGTTTTGGTCGCTGCCAAGTCATTGCTGGGCGTTTTGGTGCGGTCAGTTGTCACCACTTCCTCCCCTGGCAGCAGCAGCCGCCTGCGCTGTGTCGCTGTGGGGCAAGTGTGGCGCAGTGCCCGCTGCCCTCCCTCGCAGCCAGGTTTCCCACATGGGGGCCATGGCCGGGTGAGCACAGCTGCAGTGCCCAGCCCGGCCGGGACCCCCAGCGGGGTTCTCCCTGCGGCCCAGCCTGCGTGGGGGCAGGGGCAGTCCCCGACTGCTCCATGCAGTCCCTGCCCACTGCAGGGCCAGCCCTGACCAGGGCACTGGGGCGAGGGGGGCCGTGCCCCCTCTGTGACACGGGTTGTGGTCACAGGGGACATCCCGTGTCATGGCAACAGCTGCTCTCTCCCACGCGGCCCTGGCCTCTCCCCACACGTCGCGGCGAGGCCGGGGGAGCCCAGGCACTGGGGCTGCTCTCGGCACCACTCTGCTGCGAGGAGCCACCAACCCTGAGCGGGAGCCGGCAAGGGGAGGCTGGGGCAGAGCGGGGCTGCGGTGACGTGTGGAGGAGGAGGAGGAGGAGAGGAGCTGTTTCCTTATCACCTCCTGCTGTGGGGTGACCCAGGGCGAGGAGGACAAAGATGGAGCTCTGGGACACTGGTCATGGGACACGGCATGGGCAGGTGGTGCCAACGCTCCCCACCCATGGTAAGGCCTTCAGGATCTTCTTCCCGGGAGCTGTTGCAGAGACCATTAACTCTGAACATGGCTGTGGAAACCCTGGGCCAGGGGGAGGGTGGACAGGGCTGGGGGCTGCAGCCAGATCCTCCACTGATGGTCCCCTCTGGCTCAGGTGCCAGTGTGGCCGCCAGGACTCCTGGATCCTCGCCCTGATGCTGCCCCTGCTGTCCCAGGGCACCCTGGGCAGAAGTCCCTGCCCCAAGGGTCACTGCTGGCCTCGCAGTGGGCATTGCCCACCCGAGCTGCTGGCGGGGGAAGGAGCTGGAGCTGCTCCGGTGGCTGTGCAGAGCCTGTGTGTGCAGAGATCCTGTAGGGGGGAACTGGCCCTGCAGGGGAGATTCTGGGGGATGCCCTGAGCCCCCAGATTGCCATGGGCACAGCACCGTCCTCTCACTGGGTGAAAATCCCTTGCCAGTGTCCCTAGGGAGGGGGTTCACCCTGTGAGAGCTGCTTCTGGAAGGAAAGGAGACCCTTTCTGCTTTTCCTCAGCTCAGCAAGACTTTCTGTCTGGGACCCCGAGCACTGCCTGTAATTCCTTCCCGCAGACTTTGAGCTCAGGGACACATTGTGGATGTCCCGTGGTAGGATCTGCATGTCCTAATGCCTCTGTTTCAGCTGCAGACCCCTCCTGGGGGCAGATAAAGGTTGTAGCCTCAAGGCAGTGCCCACCTCAGCTGCTGAGCCCCTGTCAGGGATGGGGTGTGTTTGGGGAGGGGGATGCAGTTCGGATATGCTTGCACTTGTCATCTCCTTGGCTAGGCACGGGCTGAACAGCTGTGAGCTGGCCCCCCCCCCCCAGAGCATGACGTGTCTTTCCCTTATTTTTCAGAGACTGCTGCTGCCTGGGAAGGTGTGTCTGACTACATTGTACGGCAGCTGATGCTGAACCAGGTGGGTCTGCCATCGTGGGCCTGCCCAGGAAAGCCTTCTTCTGGATCTTCTGGATCTGAGGGATGATTTCTCTGCTTTGACTTGTATTTTTGAGAGGGTGAAGAGGAGGGGGATGAAAACATCTGGAAAGTTCTTCAGAAGAACTTTTCCAAGGCTTCTCCAAAGCTTTTCTGAGTGCTTCGTCTGTCCCTTTTGTACAGCAGGATTGGGCAGGGCACTGAGCACCATCCCCATGTGCTGACAAGTCACCAGTCTGTCCACCTACCAGTCTCATAATTCTTCTCTTCCTTTGTGTTTTCAGGGAGTGAGAGTTATTTGTCTTGGGACCTTTGGTGTTGTAACTGAACGAGTTGGTGTTGGGAAGCATGGTTTCCTGGCTGTTCGCAGACCCGTGTTCTGTCTTTCGAAGACTATTGCAGAGGTTCACGGCCTCACCTATGATAAGGCCCATGCTCCTGGTAAGAAGACAGGCTGAAACTTTTGCTTTGCCTTGGGACATCTTAGGGGTGTGCATAACTGCTGTTCAGCAGTGACTGTTAGAAACCTAGAATTGCTTCCCCAGGTCCTGAGAACACCTTCAGTTTTTAATTATCATGTCATCATAATGCTCATTACAATTATACTCCCTCTCTCCCTGACTTGTTTAACAGCTGGCTGCATGCCAGATGTATTGGGGCTGCTGCTTCTCCTCAAATTGAGTTAAAACCTTTGGTCCATGTTTATGCCACACTGGAGCTTGTAAAGTTGAATAAGGGCATTCATGCTGGCTCTTCCATTCTCCTTCTACTTTGAAGTAGGTCAAAGGCAGCTGCAGAGAGCCTTGAAATGGAGATGGGGACAATAGTGTGTATGAAAACCCATCAGAGGCCATCTTTGCTGTGATTGCTGGTCATCCCTGTGAGCCCTGCAGCTGTAGTGGACATGGGTGATGCCTGTGGGGCAGCAGGAGCTCCGAGTTGTGTTTGGAGTGGGTCTTTCCTTTCAAAGGACTCCACATGTTCTCTGTGATGTCAACATCAGTCTGGCACTTCTTAGAGCTGAGCCTCTGGCACCAAAAGCAGGGATGTTTGCTGTGCAGTTCTGAGGGTGCTGGGGGTGGCTGGAAGGATCTGAAGGGGTGTAGTGCAATGCTTGTGTTTTCCTTCTGTCTTTCACCATGTGATGTGGCACAGCTAAATGTCTCCCAACCTGGAATGCACGGAGTGTGAGCACAAGTACCTGGCACCCACTCCGCCCTCTTGGGAACTGGTCCCCTTTCTCCTCTCCTTGTCCTGCCATCGTGCCTCATGTTCATAGGAGATGGCCAGGCCCTTTCTTTCAATCTCTGTAGGGAAGAAAGCATTGCAAAGTGCTTTGAACTTCTCCTAGGGAGAGATGACATGAGATTCCTTCAGGAGCTTTACCAGATGTTAAAGAAAACAGCTCTGTAGCAGTGTCTTGCTTGAAGACCTCAAAGCTGCCGACGCTCTGTTTTAGCCTGCTGAACTGCTCCGCTAGTGACTGTGTTCCTCTTTTTCTGCTTCCTAGGTCATAAGCTCTCCGAGCCCCTGAAGCATGCTCGCATAGCCTTGGACATCTCTGTTCCTCGGAAAACAGTGGAGGCTTGCATAGAAGAGACCATGCGTCTTTTCTCCCACTGCCTGGAGAGTGGGAAGAATGTTGCCCTTGTGTTGAAGGACATTGGCATGCTTGTTATTCAAGGAGTAGATGTGAAAATGAGATTTTACAGAGACTTTCTGAGAAGGCTGAATGGGACAGAGCAGCTGGTAGAAGTTC
This sequence comes from Apteryx mantelli, assembly GCF_036417845.1. Taxonomy (NCBI): domain Eukaryota; kingdom Metazoa; phylum Chordata; class Aves; order Apterygiformes; family Apterygidae; genus Apteryx; species Apteryx mantelli. The sequence goes on from NC_089997.1 coordinate 7,768,141, forward strand.
TTCTTGGGGTAAGTTTTCCATTTCTGCAGTACTACTTGTAGTCCTTTTCTAACTCACAAGTGACTGCAGTTCTATTAGCCTGCCATGACCTGTTTAGGCACATGGATGGTCCTGGCCTAGAGTAATGCCAGCTCCCTAGACAGTTTGTCTTGAGCATTCAGAGGATTTGGCAACAAAGACCACCCTGGGAATAGCTGTGCTGGGTCCACCCAAAGATTCGTCCAGCCCGGGAGCCTGTTTCCATGTGCTGAGGGAAAAAAGTCCAAGGAAAGGGCAGGTCTTGTGCGTTTTTTCCAGGTAGACTTTCCTCCTTCCAGAAAGCCATGGTTTAGTGCCCTTTAGTGATGACATTTGAACCCATGCGTCCTTTGGCTGTGCCTGGGATGGTAAGGCAGTGAGTTCAGCAGTTTGCCCTTAAGCTGTGTAGCAATATTTCTGTGTGTCCCTTTGGAAGCTCAGCCTGATCCCTTCATGGGATGCCCTTGAGCTCTGGTGTGGTGAGGAATAGTAATGGATCCCTCCTCCCCTTGCCTAGACCAGTGGGGATGTCAGACATCGCTGTGAACTCTCTGTTGACCTCAGTCCTCTCTCTTTGCAGCTGGAGGGCCTGAGTGTGTTTCATCTCTCCCAAATGGCAACTGGTCAGAATATTTGTCACTCTCATGCTTTGGTTTGTAGCGTTTCTAGGTCTGTGACTGTGTAGGTTTGTTTTTGCAGGGATCATTGCTGACCCCAGTCTCTGGGCAGGAAGCAGAGGCCCAGGCAGACAAAGGCCCATATGGGACCAGCCCCCTGTTGCTGCTGTTGCTGTGTTGGTCTAGTTGTGCTGAGCAGCTCTTCCCAGTGCCCTGGAGTGTCACCAGCATGAAGGGGGTCTTTCTGTCCTTATGTGTGCATCTGCACGCTGGCAGTCGTGGCTGCAGCATGTCAAAGTGAGAATCATTTGAGACCGATGTCCTTCCCCAGGTCTCTAGTGCAGCCCTGTCCTTCATGCTGGTCTTTCAGGTGCATCTGGAAAGGTGAGATGTGAAAGCAGGCTGAGGTGAGCCCCTCGAGGGTTAAGGCAGAGATGCAAGCAGGCTGTAGGCCAGCCCTGCTTCCCAGCTCTTGTCTCTTCCTTCTGTCCTAGTCCGTGATGTCTTTTCAGTCCATTCTCTGGGCCAGGGCCTTTTCTCCAGCCTTTGTTGCAGTGGGTCCCAGAGCAGCTGCCCCTTGAACACACCCCAGAAGTTTGGCCCTCCCAGTTACCCGCTTTGCCTCTCCATTCCTCTATGGTGCAGAGGCAGTTGTCTGAATGTTAGGAGAGACTGTGGGGTTAACCCCACATCAAGCCGGCAGGGAAAACGCAGCCGCCAGGAACCCCAGCTAGTGCAATGCCTTCCCCTGTACTTGCCTCCATCAGGTTCTACATTAGGAAAGACCTAGTCTCCTGACTGAGTCTCTGGATTCTCAGCCTTGCAAAAAGCCTGACAGTGTTCTTACCCTTTCTCATTTATTTCCCTCCAGCTTCTGTGCTGCATAACTGAGGGACTGTTGAGAGGAGTGGAGAAATTCAGCATTTCAGTGAGGCAGCTTCTTCTCTGAGCAGTGGAAAAGTTTGCTGCCCTTGTGAGCACTGAGATAATTTTCTTGGCATCACCTCATACATGTCTGTCACTTTGCAGATGCCAGAGATGAGGGATTCAGTCCTCTCAGGCACCAAAACTGCTGCTTCTCAGCCCCATTCTGGTCAGGTCATCATCTTTCCTGAGCGAGTATGTTTGCTTCTTAGCCCCTGGGAGGCCAAGCGAGCAGCTTCTCACGGCATGTTTGGTAGCATTGTGTTGCCAGTGCTTGTGAAGGCTGCTCAGAAATTCATCTGAGAGTAACTCTTTGAAATGTGCATCAAAGTGCAGGTCCCTACTAGTTGCTGGCTTGGGACATTTTCATGTCTTCTGTGAGACCTGCATGAATCAAATGTGTCCTGAATGTGTTTTCTGGGTCAAAAGTTTTTTTGTGGGAGGCCTATCTAGGCCAAAGTGAAGGCTGTGCCCAGGGGGTTTTGGCGAGCTTTGTCCTGGCTCCCATCATGCTCAGTGTTTTGTTCCATTACTTGTCTGGGAGATGGAGGTTCCTTTTTACAGATGGATGGACATGAGCTTGGGAGGGCCTGCAAGTGATTTGGAGGGTGAGACGGGAATTAGAAATGGTGCTGGAAAGCTGTAGGAGAGGAGATTATTGTGTTCTGCCTGGACATGAACATTGAACGGGAGATGGGAGATGGTCCCAACGGCAGCACAGAGGATCTGGGTTAAAATGAGCTTTCTCATAGGAAGGCTAGGAAAGCTCTCAAAGGGCCTGGTGAGGAAGCTCATGCCCCTCCAGGTGCTGGAGGTCTTCACGATGTCACTCAGCTTGCTAATGCACTCCTCCAGCATCTGGTGTATTCTTCATATTCTGCTTTGGAAAAAGATGGACTTCCCAGTAGCTCCCAAATGCCCCTGTGTCCTCATTATTCACCCAAGGGGCAAAGGAAGTGTGGTGCCCTCCCTTTAGACTGTTTTCTTTTTCCTATTTCCAGGTACAAGTTTGAGGGTACAGCTAGAAAACCACCCGTGGCACCTGTGAAGCCGACCCGGGAAGAAGAGATGGGAAAAGATGGGTCCAGTGGCAAGAAAGGTAATGAAACAGCTGGTTCCTGGCAGGGGTTTTTGTCTTCTCCTTCTGTCCTCTTTGGCAGGGCATTGGAGCCAAGGTGACGGTGGGATGGCTCAGGTAGCATGAGGCACTAGAGGTGATGCTGCTTACCCACTATGGGTAATCTCAAGTGACTCCTGAGGGAACAAGACCTCGGGGCAGCCCAACACTCCCACCTGCAGCTGATAGCTCCAAGTTAAACTTTCCCCCATTTCCACGGGACTCAGTGCCCTGGCGTGCACTGCAAACTGCTCTTCCTTTTGAGGCGTTGGTGCAGAAGAGAGGCAAACTTGAGGACTGTCCTTGGGCAATGTGAATCCTAAATTGTGCCTGGAGCTGTATGTAATGGAGGGGCTGAGCTATTTCATGGAATCAGTGTGTTTTCAAGTGCTGGGAAGAGTCACCTTGAGTAGATGGTACAAAGTCTGGTAACCTATGCCAAGACTTCCTTTCATTTTCAAAACATGGAGTTCTTACCTTTCTTTCCAAATTTCTCATAAACATCCCCAAAACAGTGCCTTTGGGTTGACTGTGTCACCAGAGGAACTGCAGGCATATGAGATCAGTAGACAGATCCAAGGATCTGCTCCCCTTGTGTGAAATTGTTGCCCCCAGAGAGACTCTGATCATTCACCAATACATCCCAGCAAGCCTCCTTTTTCATAATGTGACTAGGATAGAACATGAAAGAACAGAAAAAACAGTACCACAAGAAATGATGTTGCACAGTAAAATCTAAAAGACAGAGAGAAGCCAGTGTCTGGAAGGGCCAAAGACCACCCAGGAAAGAAGACATAAAAGGAATCAGCTGGAAGCCTCACAGTTTTATCACAGGCTTGATCAGATCTGCATATCCTTCCTTTTCAAAAGGTCTCTGCAATTCTATCCTGAGGTGTTTTCTTGTCTCCTGCTTATAGGAAATCTTCCTGCCCAGCACCTGCTCTTGAGAGGGAGGCATCCTCCACCCAAAATAACAGCTCCGACTATGCAGAAAAGAAAGGGGAAGAAAGCTGAGGGCAAAGTGCCTCATGGCAGGTGAGACACTTGGAGGAATGGATGAGGGTGACCCTGGACCCTTGTGCTCGTTTGGGTAAGATGTTTCCTCTGGACACCAGGTTCATAGCAGCTCTGAATGTCTTTTATCACATGTCGCAGTGACTCCTGATCCCTCGATGGCAAGAATGCCTTTACACCACTTTCTCCTTCTTTGACACTGGGTGTCCAGGAACAATCAGTTTTCCATACCTAAACACACAGCAGCTGAGACCATCGAGCAATGTTTAATACATTTGCGAGGACGGGGTAACTGTGTCTCTTAGAGGCTGTCTTTATAAAGGACCCTGCTGCTCTCCTTGCCGCATCAAGACAGAGCCTGTATCTGGGCATGCTGAGCATTCCTGCGGGCACATCATGCAGCCCTGGGCGTTTCAGCTGGGGGTGATCTCTGTCTCTGCCCAGCTTGTGAGTACAGGACGGAGACCAAACTCCCCCTGTGCTCACACCACCTCCCCACAATGTGTATTTTCAGCGTGCTCCCAGGCATCCAAGGGAGCTGCTCAAGGAAGGTGGAGCGAGGCAGGAGGAAGGGCAGTGCTGAAGGCATGCCACCACCTGAGAAGCTGGTTACAAGAATCCAGAGGTGGCCAGGAGAAGTACGTGCTACTGAGTGAGGTCCTCCTTGAGCCATATGGACTTGTGGAAAAGCACAGTTCTATGGGCAGTGAGTATGAAAGACCCCTTCCTGCGTGTTCATTTGGCCGTTGACCGACCTTGTCTGAGCCTTGCTTTAAAAGGTGCAGGTCATGCTGTAGTTTTGCAATGCATTTGTCACTGCTGCATTCTCAGGAAACACCTCAGAAGAACACCTCCCCTTTGACCCTGTTTCTAGAGGGAATGTACCTGCTGGGCCTTTCAGGGATAGGGGATGGACAGTTTCTGTTTAGCTCAGTGATCATTTAGCTCATTGGTCCAAGCAAATATGTGTTTTGCAGACCTGCCAGTATTAGCTTAGGGGCATAAGAGCGCTGACAGGAAGGCTGAAGACAAGGGGCAGAAGGGAGGATGAGAAATGACCTTTGTGCACTGGAAAATACCAGATGCCAGTAATAATCTTTGCTGTTTCTTTTCTGTGGTCCTCCAGGTGGAATATCACTTCAGAGTAATGGGGGAGGGGATTCTTGTCTTTCCTCTGATCTGAAGCCCTGGGAAGGTTTCCCTTTCCTGTGCCTTTTGCTGAAGCAAGGCAAGTGAAGAGAGAAGAGCACTTTTGGAGAACTCATCTGAAGAAACCCCAGTATTTCCTCTGGAGCTGTTTTCCAGAAGCATCCGTAAGAGGCAAGGAACCATGAGGAAGGGGGCTTGTGGTCCAAGCGAAGTCCCAGCGTTATTAAAGTCCCATAGTTGGGCTGCTGGCTGTTGGGGAAGCTCAAGCAAGGCCATGAACACTGATGCTGAGAGTAAAAGCTGAGGTCCTAAGGGGTGTTTGGGGTCATTTGATCTGACCTGCCAAACCTCCCAGTAGGGTTGCATTAAAAGTTCCTGCTCTGCCCATGGCAATTTCTTCCCCTCATTTGCGATGCTATGGGAGATGTCTGACTGAGATGGAGGGGTGAGTAGGCAGCCTGGCCCTTGCCCTCTGAAGGGCAGTGGGCCTGCGAGGGAGAAAGACTGGATTTGTAGAAAGGATGGGATTTGTATGGCAAGAGACAAAGCAGAGTGCACAGCGGGGTCTGTCCTTGGCGTCCTGGCCCAGCAGATGTAGAGGGAGAAGCGCTGAATGCGAGTGGCAGGGAGGGGGCTGCTTAACCATCTGCGCAGGGAGCAGGGACTTCAGTGTGAGGAAGAGCACAGAGGGACCTGTCTGGGACCCCTACTGAACATCCCTCTGCATCAGCTCCTTCCTGCTGAAAGGGCGCAAGGCAGGGCAGAAAGGCAGTGACTCCCCTGGGGTCTAGCAGGGAGGCTAAAAGCTGCCTGTAAAACCATGACTTCACAGCAGCCCCAGATCAAAGACTGGCAGGCAGTTTTGCTCTCCATATTTACTTTCCTTTTTTTTTTTAATATCTCCTGAACATTGCACACAGACTTGCTTTTGTGTTCTCTATCCCCTCAGTATCAGCTCACAGCACAAAAAACCCCCCTTTCCTTACCCAAATGTACTCACCCATCAGGCTGCCCTGCCCAGCCCAGCTGCAGCACCTTGCAGCCCCCTGTCCCTGCACAGAGGGAGAAGCCCTGCTCCTGCAGCCCCACATGCTGCGTTGGCCATCTTGGCAGCTCTTGCTGCTGATGAACCCTGCTGTCTCATCAGGAGCTCAGCTGCGACTGCGACCCAGGACATCCCTCTCTGTCTCCAGACTCAGCCTCTCTCCAGCCAACAAGTCAGGCCAAGGATCAAGCACAGCCTGGATGGAGAGCACTGTCCTCTACCCCAATGTTGTGCTTGGGGTAGATGAAGGACTGACCCTGCCACAGGGTGGGGGATCTGTGGCAGAGCTGTCTGCACATCAGGCAGATGTGTGAATCACTCCCACATCCCCACACAGTCTCTGGAGCAGGGACTCAGCTGGTCTCTTTCCCTGCCCCATGGCACTGCACCCTCCCTTCTCCCCACTCAGTAATGAGATGTACAGGCACAACCACCTGGCACTGACACACACTCTTCCCTCTTCTGTCCTTCCCATCAGGCAAGGGGATGGGACAACTCAGCTCAGCTCAGGGTCAACAGGACACATGTACATCCTCCGTGCTGCTCTCTAGCCTCTCTGGCCATCCCACATGGTCTAGAAAGGATGTCCCACATCATGATGCATGTCCCAGCCAGCAGCAGATCTGCTGTCCCAGAGCTGGGACATGGCCATGACTATGAGCAAAACCCAGGGTGCTGGGCAGCACAATCCCCCAGGTACCCCACCAACAGGGCAACGTCCCTGGGTGGGCTCGAACCACCAACCTTTCGGTTAACAGCCGAATGCGCTGCCTGCTGCGCCACAGAGACCCCCACCTGGTGCTCTCCTGGGGCAGCTCCAGTGTCCAGTTCCTGGTGCTGCAGGAATGGGAATGTTCCTGATCCCAGGCAAATCCCCAGCCCCAGGGAAAGGGCCACTTCCCCAGCCCCAGGGAAGGGGACACTGCCATTTGCCCACTGCTAGGTGCTGGTGGGCAGAGCAGTGCAGAGGGAGGCCTAATACCTAGGTGAGGGGCTGTGGGCAGCTCCCCGCCCAGGATCGGCCCTGCCTGCTTTCATGGCCCTTCCAATGCACACCCTGGGGGTAACTGGAGCTGTGGGCACATCACCCTGGGGAGGGCATTTCCCTCACCCCATTTGCTCCTGCTGCTGGCATCGAAGACAGGTGTGACACACACAGCAGTGCTGCACGGGGTGGCAGAGGTGAGTCGGGGAAGGGGTTTGCTCCTCTCCATTGACCCTCCCTGGGAGGGCCAGAGTGTGGGAGCAGCGCTTGCAGCAAGAGTCTCCTCCTGCCCCCATCAACTGCAGAGATGTTGAAGGGGCAGCACTCCATGATGCAGCCCTGGTCCAGGACCAGCCCCAGCTGAGAGGGAATCTCAACTTCCCCCATCCCAGCCTGTGGCCCAGCAGGAGGGTTCAAATGCTGCTTTCTGCTGAGGCTCTCAGGGCACCAGGGGCCAACAGGGCTGTGCTTGTCAGGGGCACATCATGGGAGAAGAGTATGTCCCACCCCTCAGCAGGCTCTTAGGGGATGTAGCTCAGTGAAGAGCACCTGCTTTGCATGCAGGAGGTCCTGGGTTCAATCCCCAGCATCTCCAGGGGAAGCTTTTGTCCTGAATCTCCATCCTTCCCCCCCAACAAGGGTGAGGGCTGGGAACAGGGTGCATTGCTCCTCTCCAGAAAGTGTAGGCTTGCCCTCTGACAGGGTGTCATGTGGGAAGTGGAGCTCCCCGTGTGGGAAGAGCCCAGGCAGATCATCAGAAAGCCTGCCCAGGTGAAATGCCATCATTATGTCACTACTATTGCAACAACCTGATTGGCCAGCAGTAGACAAACAGGCAGGAGCTGAGAGGTCATCAAATGCATCTCAGGAGAGATGGCAGCCCTGTGGGACAAGAGTCAGTAGCATGCATGAAGGTGAGAGGACTGGATGCTGGCTGGGAGGTTATTTCAGCTGCAGCAGCAGGATTGCCCTGGGCAGGCAGACAGGCACTGTGAGGGCATCAGACTCATCAGATGCACCTGACCACTGGAGGTGAGAGCTCAGCAGGAGGGGAGAGGGGAGGCAGGTGGAGGTGCCAGCTGGGACATCACTGGTGAATCACTGCTGTCCCAGCAGCTCCTGGCCAGCAGCAGGTGAGCAGGCACTGGGGTCACTGCAGGTGACAGGAGCTGATTCAGCAGCTGGGGAGGTGGGAGTGGGAGCAGGAGAGGGAGAGTCAGGCAGAAGCACAATGGCTGGTGTGTTGGTTGTGAGGTCACTTCCATTACACTTCCCCGATTGGCCAGCAGTGGGCAGGCGGCATTATGAGGTCATGAACAGCATCACAGAGGCTGCCCATCAGCAAGGAGAGCTTGGGAGGAGGCAGGAGGGAGGGACAGGTGAAGGTGACATTGGTGGCTTTGATTGTGAGGTGTCTCCTTTCACAGCAGCTGATTGGCCAGCAGCAGGTGGGCAGGCTTGTGAGGTCATCAGGGGCATGACAAAGCCCATGAGATAGAGGTGAGAGCCTGGAGGAAGGAGGGAGAGGCAGATGATCATGACACTGCTGGCATAGTGATTGTGAGGTCACCTCTATGAGTGCAGCCTGATTGGTCAGCAGCAGGCAGGCAGGCAGATGGGTGGGTGGGTGGGTGGGCAGGCACTGTGAGGTCATGAAGGGCAGGAGGAAGCCCCCAGGAGAGAGGAGAGCTCCTGAAGGGGGCAGGGAGATGTAGATGTAGATGTAGATGTAGATGTAGATGTAGATGTAGATGTAGATGTAGATGTAGATGTAGATGTAGCATGACTGGGAGCTGGTTTGTGAGGTCACTTCTACTGCAGCAATCTGATTGGGCAGCAAGCTGGCAGGCACTGTGAGGTCATGAAGCAGGTCAGAAAACCTTCCCCATGGAGAGAAGAGCTCAGGGGAGGGGATGACATTCAAATTTATCTGATGACATTCAAATTTATCCGATATAGTCCTATATCAATGGGAGTGGATCGTGCATGCTCTGGAGTGGTTACATGGGACCACAGGCCAGCTGGATTATCAGGATTCATTGAAACAACCCCCCTGAGGGACTGTCACCTGACCCAGGTGAAGATGCTATTGCAAGGACACTTGTGACAGGGAATACCATCAACAGCTGGACAGCAACAAAAGAATCTTGTTCAAGAGGTTTGGATTCCCTAAATGAGCATTATCTAAGCAAAATATCCAAAGGAATTAGATTTTTTTTTTTTTAACAAACACTTTGTCTATGAATGCTTGTGAAGCAAACAAATCATTTTGATCCATCACCTTCTGGTTATGGACCCAGACACTTGTGCTGTGCCCCTCTGCCCCTGCTGTGGGCTCTGCATGGAGCTTCAGAGCAGGTGTGCCATTTCCTGCAGCCAAGGTGAGAGATTTGGACCTGGCAAATATCTGCTGGGCATGCCAAAAACATCATCCGAGGGATGGAACAGGCATGTCTTTATTTTGTCACTCTTTGTCCATCTCTGGCCCATGTCCATGTGTGTGAGTGTAGTGACGTTTCTGCAGCTGAGCAGAGAGGTCCCTGCACCAGATGCTGGGGAGAGCGTGTCCTTCATGTGAGGGCTGAGCCCAGCCCCACATGTCCCTGTGGGGAAGGGCAGGGCCTGATGCAGCCCCAGGACTGGCTGAGCGGGTGCTAACTCCATGGTGGAGGGGCCATGGGGCTGAGCAGAGCTGGCACCACTTGTCTCCAGCCAGACTGTGGGAAGCCTATGGGAGAAAGGTATTCGCAGAGCAAGACCCCCATGGAGGTGAGTAATGCACATGGGTGCTGCAAACCCAACCCCCTTCCCCATGGGACTCAGGCTTCAGCCCTGCATCTCCCACAGGGAGAGATGGGCCAGGGACTGGGGAGGGAGGGGGCTGTCTCAGGGCAGGGGCTGCCAGCAGGGAGGCTCCAGGTCCTGAGGACAGAGGTGGTGTCTGAGCCCCAGCTCCCCCCAGAGCCCCCAGGGTCACCCCTGCCCTGCCCCACCTCCCTGGGGCTGTGCTGGTGACACCATGGGTGTCCCTGGCAGAGAGCAGTGCATGTGGGGCCAGAGCCAGGCTGAGCAGGGCCGTGTTCCCGGGAAGGGGCAGGAGGGCAGGGCAGACCCTGAGCAGGGCTGGCACAGCCCAGCCCTCCTGCAGCACAGCCGAAGGCTGGACATGGCACCAAGCGCCAGCTGAGCCCTGCGCTCCTCGCAGCTACGCAAGTCCCAGAGCCCAGGGCTCATGCAGGCCCCTGTCCAGCCCCAAGGGCAAAGCGGCTGGTCTGGGAGCAGCGAGGGGAAGGAGCAGGATCCGGCCCTTGCTCGCACTGCGCTATGGCCCTGAGGTGTAAATCTCGGTCTTTGCCACAGCTCGGTGTGGGCAGAGCTCCAGGGCAGAAGAGGCTGGTTAGGGGCACCTGGCGCAGGACAAGGTCCCTGCAGAGCGGGTGTTCCAGCATGGAGGTGTCTGCCCCAGAGCAAGAGCCCCTCTGTGCCCCAGTGTCCCCCTGCCCTGGCACATGCAGTGCTGCTGGGGCTGAGCCCTGAGGTCAGTGGGACAGAGATGTCTGAGACCCCTCGCTGAGCAGTGCTGGTACTTTTCCCTCCCACCTACACTGTGGGTCCAGGCTCCTCTCGCGATCCCTTCTCAGCTCTGCACACACGGCCCTGCCATTCTGCAAGGTCCCCAGCACCAGCACTCTGTCCTGGAGAGAAGCCAAGATGTCCCCAGCCCTGGGGCATGCTGCTGCCCATGGAGGGTCAGTACAGGGCCTGGGGCTGGAGGAGCTCCCAGCACGACATGGGGAAACACTACCATGGAGAGGGTGCTGGTGACAGCTGCTGGCTCCCTCCTCTCCTGGAGGGCAGGGTCCTGCTGTTTGCAGCACTACCGAGCTGTGGCTGTTCCCAGCAGGGAGCCTGGCTTTGCCCTGGCCCGGCTGGGGGGATGGAGGGGGCTCACACAGCCCCACTGCTGGGCTGCGGCTTGGCTCCTGGGACCCAGAGCTAAAAGCCTCCTGCGAAGCAGAGCCAGCGCTGGGCAGCACTGGGGCTGGGGATGTTATCCTCTGCCTCCCTGAGAGAGGCAGCAGACCCTGGGCAGAGACATCTGATTTTGTCTCCCGGCCTGATGGTGCCCGTTGCGGGGGAGAGGCGAGCTGTGCTGGGGCAGCTGGGCAGGGAGAGCTGATGGCAGTCGCATGGCCCCATGGTTTCCTGTGCCTGCCAAGGCTGAAATCAGTAAATGAGTGGAGGATGGATGCATAAGTGGTGGGGTGGGGGGATGATAAAAGGAAGGAAAGAGGAAAAATGCAAGGGAAAAAGTAGGGAACATAATTTCAGTGTAGGAAAGGAAAGTTAAAGCAGGAAAAAAATGCTACTATCAGAAACTGCCAGTTTAGTCACAGAATCCCAATGTTTTTTACATATAGATATAGATCATATAGATACAGATACAGATGCATTTGGTGACTCCTCCCCATTCCAGGAGATCTCTCCCAGTAGCTCAGGTGTCAGCTCAGTGCAGGAAAAGAAATGAGCCAGGGTGAAGGCGGAGTGTGTTTTTGTGTGCTTGGCCTTAGCCCCACTGCCCATCAGTGTGTGGCATGGGGAACCCATCAGGAAGAGCCAGTGGGGTGTGGAGACACCCCCCCTGGCTGGAGGAGGGAGGGCAGTTTGGGTGCCAGATGCTGCACAGCTGTTGAACCCTCCTCCCCACTCAGCTCCTGTGTGAGGGGTTTCTCACCTGTGGGCGCTGGGGCACAGTTGGTTAAAACCTGGCCTAGGACCGGGGATCCTCTCTCAGCTCCCATCAGCAATTGCTTTAGGAGTGGACATGAAATCTTCTCTCCATGGAAATATGCCCTTGTGAGCATCCTCGGGGATGGGCCTGTTCCAAGGCCAGGCGCTGAACCGTGACTTTGGGCTGGAGCCCGCATATTGTGGTGGTCCCTTCTCCAGCCCACTGCCCTCTCTCTCTTCTGCCTCCCACCCTGCTGAAGGAAATGTCCTCTCCTGTCACTGACTGCTCCCGTCCCCTGCGTCTGCACACAGATATTCCCCTGCACAGACCCAAACTGGTGCCCCAGCTGAGGCGGCTCCTTCTTCTACCCTTGCAGCCCATCAGTGGGAGGGCAGAGGGCTGGGGGTGGATGGGAGCAGGGGGGCATCCCAGGGCTTCCCCGAGCCCTGGTGCCTCACAGCCCCTGCCAGGAAGGAGCCAGCTCTGGGCTGTGCCAGGAGTGCTCGGGGGTCCATGAGGGCCACGGGAGCCAGGAGCAGCCCCTGGAAATGGGAGACCCTGTGGAGCCACAGGAGGGGAAATCCCAGCCTCTGGCACCCCAACAAGCTGCTCTGCACCATGTGCAGGGTCAGTGGGAAGCACAGCTGCCTCCCAACTGCTGTGGGGAGATGATCCCCAGGCAATGAGTCCCTCTGGGGCTGGCTGGGGTGTTCAGGGCTCTGCTGTCACCTCCAGGCTCACTGCTGTGGGGCCACAGCCCAGGACCAACCCTGTCACTGCCTCTCGGTGGTGGCATCCTTGCCTGGGACCAGGGTGGTCCAGGCAGAGCCCCTGGGAAAAGAGCAAGCAGCGGCACTCCCGGGGTGAGGAGACTGGACCTCCCTGCCCAGGGGGGCATTACAGGACCCTGCAGAGAGACCCAGTTTGGCTGGAAGCTCTGCGTGTGGTTTGCAGGATGGAAATGTCTCTGCCAGCAGGAATATCCTCCAGCTGGACTGTTCACTATTCCCGCACTCCAGGGTCCATGGGCATTTGCAGGCGCACAGCCTGTCTCAGAGCCTGCTGGTCCTGAGACGTGTCCCTTCCCCACTGCTGGTTCTTGGTGCTTCACCCTCCCTGATCAGCCTCGGGGAGACACCCTGACACCTGGGGAGGGAAGCACCAGCTCTGGATCAAACTCCCAAATGGTTTTAATAAGAACAAATACCAATGCATGGCATAGAAGTAGACAAATAAAAATAGACAAAATGCCCAGCTCTTTCCACTACCAGTGGGAGAAGGGAGACTGGTCTCTGGCACTCACGGCTCTCCCAGCTGCACAGACCTCTCTTCCATCCCAGGTGCACCCAACTGCATGGCAGGGGTGGGCTCTCCTGGCCCCGGGCTCAGGGACCTTTGGGCACCAGGGTCCAGTCTCTCAGCCTTGGTGTCCTCTTGGGGATGTGTCAGAGTTGCCTCTTCAGCATCATCGTACCCTGTGTCTGTGGGGAGCAGGGATGGGGCATCTCTCTTGGCTCCTGGGGCCCCATCACTTCCCCAGGAGTGCAGGCTCCCCTCTGGAAGCAGCAAGGCCGGTGCATTGCAGTTGGCCCCATGCACGTGCCCCTCCTGGGCTGTAAATCCCCTTCCTCTCCCTCCTCTTACTGTCCCGAGATGTTCGGCCCCTTATCCCACCCCAGTTTCCCCACCAGGAAAACTCCTGGCGCAGGTTCCCTCCCTGTCCCAGGAGGTCGGGCTTTCAGTATGCAGTGACTCTCTGGGCACTGGGGATGGCACCCCAGGAGCCGGCAGCACTGCACTTCCCCCTCACCTCTCTGAGCCTCCCCAGGCCTGTTTCCCTCCTCTGCTTCCCTGGGCCCTTCCCAGTCTCGCTGCCCAGGAACAACATCCTCCCCGGGGTCAGAGACTTCTCTGGCATCATCATAGCCATCTGCTGGGTCACCTCTGGGCAGGACAGGGACATCTGAAAGGAGAGGGGAGCTGGTGGCAATGAGAAGAGCCCTCCTGCAGAATGGAGGAAGGAAGGATGTGCAGGAACAAGGGGCTGAGATGCTGGTGTTGGCAGGGCCACAGGAGACCCAGCATCCGTCCCACTTCCCCCAGGGTTGTGGGAGCATGCATATGGCAGCGGGGATCCCTCTCGCCCAGCCACGGGGTTGGCAGTGCTGGGCTCTGCACTGGAGCTGGCTGTGGAGACACTGGTGCCTTGAGGCATGGCTCCTTGAGGTAAGCTCAGGGCCTGCCGGAGGCAGGGACAGGTTGAGCCCGGAAGTCCCCCTGTGACCCCGCAGGGCTCAGGGCTGCAGGCACCCAGCTCAGACAGGCATGTGTGACCCTCACATGCTCTGCATGGCTCTGGAGTCACTCCCGAGGGCGATTCCTCCCCACCCTGATGGTGATACTCAGTGACACCGCTGTTGGTCACACAGCTACAGGGAGGAGAGACCAACCCTTCCTCTGCCTCACCCTCCATTACCTGGTGCTGACCCAGGACCATCCTCCTCCTCGCTGTCCCCAGGCTCGGGCTGCAGCTTGGTCAGGGACCCCTCCAAAGAGGAGCCTGGCGAGAGGAGCAGCGGGTGTTATTGGGGTGAGCCCTGCTGACCCTGCTCATGGCCAGCACTGCTGGGGACGGGGACCCACACAGCAGGGACTGCATGGGGAGGAGGGCTCGGGGCTCGTCCTGCTCCCATGGGACAAACCCCATCTCAAAGGGCCTTTCGGAGCTGCCCTGGAACAGCCCCTTCCCTCACCCACCAGGTACAACCCTGGACAGGCAGCCTGGCAGGCAGGGAGGAGCTGTGCCCCAGGCTGGGATGGGCAGAGCTGGTGAGGAGGAAGCTCCTCCCTGGGCTGCTCTCCCCACAGACACCGTGGCCCAGCACTGTGGGGACCACTGGCCTGGGGGCTGCCAAGGTCCCATCCTGGGTCAGGGCTGGGGGAAAGGGCCCTGCAGACGTGCTCCCTCCAAAGTGGACCCACACCGACCTGAGCGACCGAACCTCGCCTGCTTCTCCCATGTCAAGCTGTAGTCAATCTCCTGGTACACGGCCTCAGAGAAGGGCTCCAGAGACCTCCTGGAGCCTGGCGACAGAGGCAGGGTCGGCACAGGGACATGGAGACAGGAGACCAGACTCTGATGTGCTCACCCAGCCCTTCCCCCCAGACCAGACCAGCACTGACCCCACTGCCCAGCCCCACTGCTCTGTCCAGGCACCACTGCCACGTCCCCAGTGACAGCAACATCCCTGTGGAGATGGTCTGGGACAACGTCACCCTCACCCTGTCCCTTCAGAAACAGCCCCATGCCCCTTTTGGTCCCGAGTCTGGTCCCTGGTCTGATCCTGGAGCAGCTCCCACAGCTCCTCTCTCTGGGGAGCTCCCTGCTCTCTGCCAGATGGGTCCATAACACAGCCCTGCCCTGCAAGGGGTGGAAAGGGCTGGGCAGAGAGAGCAGCCTGGGGACCAGACACCCGCACTGAGAGACCCCCTGCCCTGGGCTCCTCCCGGCACCGCTCCTGCCCCACAGCCTCCCCTCCAGCGCTGCCCACAGCACAGCCAGCAGCATCCTCAGATGTCTCCTGCTGCTCCCGTCTCCCCCAGCCTCTTGCTGCCATTTCTCTCCTCACCCATCACCATCTCCTCCTGCATCTGGACTCTCTCCTCCCCTGGTTGTTGGCGTCCCACAGCCCAACAGTGGAGGGGCAGGGAATAGGGCAGGAGGCAGCACCCCCACCCCAGCTCCATCTTTGCCCCTCACAGACACCCCACAGCACCCGCGGGGCTGCCAAGAGGCATCGCCCACCCTGGGACCGATGGGGAAGGACTCACCTCTGCGCTGAGCCCTGGCACTTCGCACTTGCCCCACCAGGAGGGCCAGCAGCAGGCAGAGCAGGGCCCCCAGGATGATGCAGATGACAACAGGCACCGAGATTCTCCCGCTGTCCCTTGCACGGCCCTGGATGGGATCTGCATGGGCAGGGACATGGACGAGGCGGCCCCTGGCCTGGGGGATGTGGGGGTCCAGGGACATCCCAGTCCTGACCCCCCCACACACACACGGCAGCAGGGGGTGGGGGCACCGGGTTGGGTCACAGGGCAGTTCCCACCCTGCTGGGTGAATCAAAGCCCTCCCCAAAGCCACCTGCTCCTACCCCAGGGCCTCCTATCCGGGGCTTCGCACCCCAGCACAGAGCCCCTTCCCTCGGGCTGCAGGTCACAACCTGCCCCAGAGAGATCAACCCCAGGGAAGAGGGGAGGTTACCTGCTTGAGGAGGTGACGTTGTCGTCATCGGTGCAGCTGCAGAGCAGAGAGAGAGATAGAGGGGTGTGCGTGTGTGTGTGTGTGCACACGGACATCCCCTTAAAGTCCCATCTGAACTGTCCTTCTCTGGGTCCCCATAACAGGCCCAGGGTCCTCTGCTCTGGGCCATAGGGAGGACAGCACCGTCAGACCAGGGGATGTGCTTACAGGGGTTGCAGGAGTCCCACGGGCAGAGGCCTGAGGACACCCAGCCCCACAACAGCTGCTCCCCACCTGACACCAGACACCTGACCTCCCCAGGGACGTCCTTGCTCTGAGGAGCTCAGGGGCCTTGTGAGGACCCAGCTGGGGAAACATGTCCTGGAACAAGGGGACGAAGCACTGCCACTCACCGGAGCAATTCACAGCAGCATCTTCCTTGTGCTGGCAGGCACCGCTGTCCCCAGGCTGGGTGCAGCAGTCCCAGAGAGATCGCTCCGTCCCTCTGCACTCCACCCGCTCCAGCCAGATGGGACCTGTCCCCTTCCCAAATGCAGCCTCCCCCAGGGCAGACACAGCAGGGCCACAGCCCAGCTGCCTGCAGGCAACCTCGGCATCCTTCATGTCCCAGGAGTCATCGCACACCGTCCCCCAGGAGCCGCGGTGCCAAACCTCCACTCTGCCTGAGCACCCGTCCTCTCCTCCCACAGCACGAATCTTCTCCATCTCTGGAAAACACAGAACCCCCCATGTCACTGGGGCAGCTGGGAGAGCCTGGACAAGTGAGAAGGGCACATGGAGGAGCAGCTACCTGTGCAGCTTGTAGAGTTGGGGCATTCAGCCACCGGGGCTGGAGTGGCTTCTGGTCGTCTCCCTGAAGAAGGAAATGCTGCGGTGAAGGGGCTGCTTCATGGGAGTCATGCAGACAGGAGCAGGACTGACCTGTGCTTGAACCTCCCAGTGCCTCCTTGCTCATGGACACAGCTGGATCCCTGGTAATTCAGGGTAGAACAGCACAGCACTGAAGGCTTACCCCCGCCTGCTCACCCCCAAAAGCTCCCTGGTTAGCAGAGGAGCAGAAGGATGTTCCCAGAGGGGAGGCTTCTCTGAGCTCTGCTGCCAGCAGTGCCCTGCACGCTGCCTGTTTCCTACATAACCCTCAGCCACCAGGACTGGTTTCACTCTCCCCCTTCCCGTTCCCTCAGCAAAACACAGCCATGAGCAGGATGCTCTGCATGGACTTCCCAAGCTAAAAGGTGGTTGACTGGGCCCTCTCTATGGGCAACAGAGAGCAACAGGCACCTCCAAGAGGTGTCCAAGGGGAGCTGGAGGAGACCCTGCCTGGAGGTGCCTCTGCCCCTCCTTGGGCTACGCAGGGAACTCAGGACAGCTATTGCTGATGGACACGTGTCACTCTGAGAGATGAAGTCTTGTTTGTGTCACTGACAGCACAGTGGTCCAAAATGGAACGTAAAAGCCACTCCAAGCTCTTTCTCTGCATTGCACCTTGCTGAACAGGGAGCAGGACCTGCTGTGAGCCTTTGTGACCAGGTGGTTCCAGCCTTACCACTGCAGGTGATGTGAGTCTCTTCTCGTTGGTCATCACATGACTGCAGCTTCCAGGGAGCAGAGGGACACTGCCAAAAGGAGCTGTTCATCTTCCCACACTCAACACGATCCAGCCATGTGGGGCCAGATATCCTGCCATACGGCAGGTCTGTTTCAAGGAACCCTTCATCTCCACAGCCCAGCTCTTTGCACGCCAGGGACATGGTGTCAGGAGTCATTGAGTTGGAGCAAACACTCCCCCATGTCCCATTGTAGAAAACCTGCAGGCGCCCAGAGCAGCCGTTGCTCTTCTCCAGCCTCAGGGCTGTGAACTCTGGAAGGAAAGGCACAAAGTGGGGGGGAACAAGCTGGTCCTGGGCTGAGGAGAAGGAAACCTGAAGCATCCCTGAAAATCCCCCAGGTTATTCTATGGCATCCATGGGCAGGAAGGCTTACTGCAAGGAGCAGGAACTCTTCTGGACACCCCAGGGCTCAGACAGGCAGAGGGCACTGCCAGCAAGTCACTGTTTCACCAAGGGAGCAGAGAGAAGTCCCCAACGTGCAGCACTACCCTCCCCTCTAAGCCCTGGGGACGTCTGTGCTCGCCCTATAACCCTGACTAGGTCCAGTGAGGACTGTGCACGGATGTCCCCAGGATGGGGGCAGGAAGGGGGCTCAGGGCAGCCAGGGACAGGCTCGGCCATGCCCTGCTCTCCCTGCATCCCTATCTTCCTGGGCACCAGGCTCCCACCACTGCTCCCCACACAGACCTGAGCAGATGACTCCTGCGTCCTCTTTGTGCCTGCAGTCGTGCTGCCCCCAGGCCTCGGCAGGGCAGTCCCAGAGAGCAGCTTCACCCCCGGAGCAGTTCACCTCGTCCAGCCAGATCTGCCTGGAGCCTTCCCCATAATGAGCAGAGCCGGGTGCCTCCATGGCCACCCCACAGCCCAGCTGGCGGCAAACAACGGTGGCGTCGGACAGGTCCCAGGAGTTGTCGCAGACGGTCCCCCAGGTGCCCTTGTAGTAGATCTCCACTCTCCCGGCACAGCGCCCTGTCCCGTTCACCAGCCGGACCCGCCGGCTCCCTGCAGCCGGGAGAAACCCCAGCTGTCAGGGACTCCCGGCCCTGGGGAGCACAGTGTGTTGGGGACTGTCAGCGACTCACCTGAGCAAACCACTCCCACATCCTCCGCAATTCCTTCCGGCACTGCCTCAGGCAGGGAGGTGTTGCAGAGGGTCAGGTGAGTCTCCTTCCCTGCACACCGGACCCTTCTCAGCCCCACGGGGCCCGTCCCTCGCTCAGACTTCGGCGGGTTGTAGGCTCGTTCTGCCTCTCCGCACTGGAGCTGCCGGCACACCACGCTGGCATCGTTCACATCCCACTGGTCATCCAGGACTCTGACCCACGTCCCGTGCAGCAGCATTTCCACTCGCCCGTCACAGCGGCTCCCTCCGCCCACCAGCCACAGGGATTCAGAGGATCCTGCTCGGAGACAGGCAAAGTGCCCTGGACCCTCTGTGACACCGGGGACACCTGCACCCTGCCATGTGTCTCCCATTTCTGATGCCCTGGGACACCCGGGGGCTCACCCATCTGTAGCTGGCTCACAGTGAGGAACTTGAGGATGGAAGTTTTCCAAGTTTTTTTTTTCTTTTTTCCTCCAGTCACTAAACCTTGCTGACTACAAATGTCATTTCTCAGGAAGGGACAGGGATGGGGAAGCATGGGAGGTGAGGGCAAATCCCAGAGCCACCAGATATGTCCTTAATGATGAATGTGGAGCAGCTTCAGCAGGAGGAAGCACTGGCCTGTGCAACGGCCTGGGTGATGGACAGGATGAGCACAAGCCTTGCTCCATCTCCATGCTGGGACTGACCCCTGCTGAGACACCCGGGGAGAACCCACACGTCTCTACCCCTCTGCATCCCTAGGGATCAGGGACGTGGAGCTTGTGTCCTGGGCAGGAAGCAGAGGGATGAGGGCCTTTCTTAAAAAACAGGATGAGTTTGGGGTTCACAGTGACAAGAAGCAAGGGCAAATCCCAGCCCCGCTCTGCAGCTCGGCCTCAGGGATTGCTCCTGCTGGATGCGCCCACAGCAGCCACTGCAGGTGGTGGGATCAGGGTCTGCAGGGCTCTCTGTGGTCTGGGACGGGGCTGTGCGCTGCAGGAGGGAGCGGAGGGTCCTTCACAGCTGCACTGAGTGGAGCTGTGTCCCACAGCCCCGTCCTGTGCCTGTGCTATAGGAGGGGAGCAGAGGAGCCCAGGGCTGGCGGTGATCTCCAGGGCCTGAACCAGCTGTCCTGGGGAGGCAGAGACCTGAGCAGGCAAAGCCCTTTGAACCCCTCCATGGGAAGCCAGGGTTTCTCCAGGAAGAACATTCAGCTTGTCATTGCCATGGGCTCCCCAGCTTTGGGTTGCCATGTCACACACAAGGAGCAAGTTTAGTTAATCCTCCATTTTCCCTGAACTCACCTGAGCAAAAAACACCAGCAACGTTGTCATGTGAGCATGGGGAGGCCCCCAGGGCAGTCACAGGGCACTGTCCCAAATGGGATTCGGTCCCCTCGCAGTGGAAGGTGTCTCTCCAGACAGGGCCAGTTCCTCTCCCAAAATGCCCTCCTCCAGGAACAGACTCGGCAAATCCACAGTTGAGGTGATGACAGAGAACGTGTGCGTCAGAGATGTCCCAGTGAGAATCACAGAGGGTTCCCCAGGTCCCCTGCACCTGGATCTCCACCCGCCCCGAACACCTGCTGCCATTCACCAGCCTGAACCCTGGATATATTGCAAGGGAGAGAGAGGGTAATTAGAGAGGATCACTTTGTGCTTGTGCTCATCCATCAGTGGAGAGGGAAATGTCACAGAGATTCAATCCCATCTGCTTCGCTTCTGTCACAACAGGAAGACAGATGACTCCACCCCTCCTGCACTCGCACCATGCTCAGCGCAGTCACTTCCCTGCTCCCCTACCCTGCAGCACACAGCTCACAGGAGGCATTTCACACCTCCTCCCTGAATGCTCACGTGTGCAGGTGACACCAGCATCGTTCGCGTGGGTGCAGGTCTGGTTGCTGAGGGACATCCTGGGGCAGGAGGAGAGGAGGGATTCATTCCCCACACACTGCAGCTTTTCATCCCAGATAGCACCGACCCCCTCTCCAAAGTGAGCTGCCCCGGGGATGGACAGGACTGTGCCACACTGCAGCTCCCTGCAGATAACATCAGCATCTTCGAGCGCAAAGTGTGAGTCACAGACTGTTCTCCACTGGTCTCCATCTCTGATCTCCACACGTCCTGAGCAGGGACTGGCCCCTCCAACCAGCTGGACAAATCCTGGAGAAAACACCGATGACAGGCAGTTCCCAGAGGCTTCCAGCAGTTACGTACCTGCATCCCACATGATTCCCAAGGCAGCCACATCCAAAATGACCCATGAACATCCCAGCAGCAGCTGTCCGTGGGTGTTGATGACACAAACCCTTCAGGGCCCCCTGCACCTCCTTTCACACCCACACCACACTCCAGGGCACTGCTCAGGGAAATGCTGCTGCCCCAGGAGCCCAGCGCTGCCCGGCACAGGCCCCCAGCACCACAGTGCCTGGACCAGAAAAACAGGCCCAGGTGCTGCAGAGCTCAGAGCCAGGCTGGGGAATCACCTCAGAGCAGCCCAAAATGCTCCCTGTTCCCGGGGGTGTCCTGGGGCATTGGGGTGTCTGTGAGGGGAGACACGTCCCAGGCACAGAAATGGTGCAGCTGTAACCAGGTCAGTGTCTGGGCCAGCTGTCTCCTCTGACACGTGCTTGGGGAGAGGTGTCCCCAGGCAGGGCCACAGCGCACTGCTGGGGCTGTGCACGTTGTGGCCAGCGACCGGGCAGAGGAACAGGAGATCCACGTGCAGCCCTGGGCTGACACCGGCGCACGCTGCAAAAGCAGGTGCTGATGAGGGTCAGCAAGTGCTGGCAAAGCCCTGTGACACGGGGCAGCGTGGGGAGCCGAGGGCCGGCAGGAGCACCTGGACAGCGGGTCAGTGCTGCCTGGACAGGCCGCGTTCCCCGCAGGGCTGTGACAGCCCCAAGGACCCTGCAGGGCCTGTGTGTGCGGTGATGTGGGAGGGAGCAGCCAGGGGCCTCGCAGCCGCCAGGCCCCGAGCTCGCGTGGGGCTGGTCCTCATGGGGCGGCCCTGGGCACGGGGTGCAAGGTGCTGCCCATCACCTTGCTCCTCTGCCCCAGGCCCTGCTCTTCTCCTCTCTGAAAAGCCCCTTCGGTTCAGCCTGAGGGTGGGCTGAGCCCCCGCGACCCTGACGGGGTCTGTGCACCCGCGGTGGGCTCACCCCGGGCTTTCCCCAGGGACAGCAGCAGCAACAGTCCCAGCTTGGCAGCGAGAGTAGCCACGTCAGGGCCTGCTCCGGTACCCATGCATTTCTCCTTCAGGGCACAGCCCGGTTAGTCCCCGATCCCAGGACCTGCCCCAAAGGTGAGAAACTGGCTGACTCCTTACCTGAACAAACCACTCCAGCATCCCAAGCATGAGTGCAGTAATGTTTATTCCGATCAGTATGTTCACACTCAGACAGGGCAATCTCGGTGCCTTGACAGTCAAGATCGCTCACCCAAATTGGGCCAGATCCTGGCCCAAAAGGTGCATTCCAAAGAGCTTGGAGAGCAGATCCACAGTCCAGCTGCTTACAAACTACAGCAGCGTCTTTCATGTCCCAGCCAGCATCACACACCGTCCCCCACTGGTCCTGCTGTTTCACCTCCACTCTCCCAGCACAGCGACTGTCTCCAGCCTCCAGCCTCACCTCTGCAGCACCTTCAAACACAGACACAGGGCTGGTTAGGAGAATGCCAAGGCCCCACACTGCGGCTGTACAGGGTCCCTTGCCCAGAGCTGAGCCCCAGGCACCAGGGGTGAGAGACCTCTCCGCACTGGGCTCTCGTGGGCAGCGTTGGGGCCCTCCCCTCCCTGCAGGCTGCGCTGGGCTGGGCTGGGAGACACCCAGCTCCAGCCCTTCTGGGCCATTCCCACCCCAGGGACCTCTGCACCTCCTCGCACCCTGCACCCTGCCCATGCCCACCCAGACACCATACCAGGCTCTGCACAGGGCACCTGCTCCTTCCCAGCACAGCACCTCATGAGCAGCCCCAAACCCCCAGGGCTCCCCACACTGCTGCTCCCCCCATGACCCCCTGACCCCCCACCTGCCCTGGGCACCACTCAAACCCACCCACCTCCCACAGGGCTTTCCATGTCCCCAGGGAGAACCAAGATGACCCCACAATCCTTCCAGTGCTCATTCCTTCCTTGCCCATGGGGATGAGCCCAGCCCCTGCCCTCAGCCAGGGCCCCTGGGAAGGACACCTCTCTGCCGGACTGTGGATGCAGATGCCCTCGTCCCCTTCTCTCTGCAGGGCACAAATTGCCCCTCCTTGGGCCAGGCACACCCTGACCCCAGGGCAGCAAACAGCACAGAAACCCTCCTGGGCATCCGGGGGTTGGAGGTGTCCTGGGGATCGCTGAGCTCTGCAGTCACCAGCTGACCCACCACCAGCTCTGGGGCACAGCACTGGGGGAACAGGGGTCCCGAAAGAGTGCCCAAGGACGAGGTGTCTATAAGCACACCCAGGCACTGACTGCCATAAGCACAGGAGCCCTGGAAGCACAAACATCCTTCTCCCACCCAGAGAGGCACAGGGTCGATGGACTTGAGCACCTTCTGAGCCTTGTCTCACTGCTTTCTGGGATGAAACCCCTTTTCCAGAGGGATCCCCATAACCCCACTGGTGCCCATTGGACCCAGGGCTGTGGGACAAGGAAGCAGCACTTACCCCAGCAGAGCTGCACCCAGAGGAGCAGCCACAGCACCCGAGGGACAAGGAGTCCCTCTGCCTCCATCTGCAGCCTCCTGCCCTGACGGCACTGCCCTGATGTGCCCCACTCCCTGACACAGCTCCTGAGGACTCGCAGGGGACAACAAAGATGAGAAGCCAATATATATCTGCAGGTGCTGGCTCAGCTGCAGGAGGAGCCAATCGAAGCAGCAGGCACCTTTTTAGACATTATCAGGGCTTATCTCCCTTCTGACACAGCCCAGCCCTCCAATGAACTTCTCCAGCGCTCTTCATGACCATATATGAGGCACGGCTCCACTGCGGATGTCACGGTCACTGCTCTGGGGCATCACCACGGGGCCCATCCCAGTGGGACAGGGCAGATCATGGTGGGGAAATGGGTCTGTTCCCCCGTGTACCCCACTGTGGGGACCAGGAGTTTTGGGCATGTCGTACGCTGTGTTTGCCCGAGTGCCCAAGGTGCGAGTGCCCAGCTGTCCCCACACCATGGGAACCGCGGAGCTGGGATTGCCCCTGGGACAGGCTGTGTCAGGAAGGGAAGGAAACAGAAACAGCCCCTCACCCTGCTACAGCCCTGCTGTGCCGGGAGCAGCAGCGGTGAAAGGCCTCTTTGCCATGGCCAGAGCCCCATCCCGTGAGTGCGGGCTCGTCGATCCCTTCCTGGACAGCCCCGCGGTGGGTGCCCTGGTCAGGAGCAGGGAGCTGGGCCGTTTCACTCCTCTGACAGCACACAGGCCAGCCCAGGCGTTCAGACCCCCCTGATTCTCAGCATGTTCACCCCACAGCCCGTTATTCCCTCGCAGGGGCTGATCGGGAGATCAAAGCCTCGCCTGCAGGTGCACAAACCACAGCCCACGTGACCTCGGCAGCCTGCGCCGTGCTCTCCCTGCAGCAGCACCCGAGCCAGGAAGACGGTGGTTTCTCTCTGGGCTTGCTTCCCCAAGCACTGTCACTGCATGGAGCCGCTGTGCCAGCTCCAGACCCAAACCTGCTCCCAGGGATGGCGCTGCAGGGGCTGCTCCTGCTGCCTTTGCAGACATGGCTGCTGGGCACAGCTCCTAGAGGGGGATTTTTCCTTGCAGGTGACCAAACCACTCCCGGGGCCCTGCACTCAAGGCTGGGCAGGGGGACGGGTGTCCCCTGTGCAGCAGGGTCTCAGTGCTCACAGCTCACAGCACTACCACAGCCCAGGGCCATCGGCACTTGGCACCTCGCCATCTCTCTGTAACTCCTGTCCATCGCACACCATCATTTATGCAAAACAGCAAACACATTTCACTGCAGTTTCTCATTAGTGACGCTGCATCTCACACCACCCCACCATGCTGCTATTGCACACCTTCATGCATTTCAGTGCCATTAGACTTTCATGTACGGTCATGTATTTTACTTTTCCACTTACTCAGTGGTTTTCTATTCAGAAATGCTGGGGCATTGTGTTAGGCTCTTTGAATATCATTGTGCCTTTCTTTTTTCACGTTACTGCATTATGTTCCCCTTCCACGGGATGCTGTCCTTATCCTCTCAGGAGCACTTTGCATTTAACTTATTCACCTTCCCTTCCCTTCCCAACAGGCACACGGCTTGGATACTGATTGTGAGGTCACTGCTGCCGGAGTGCCTGTTAGGCCAGCAGCAGGCACATGGGTGGGACATGTGCTTTTGAGGTCATTCCTGCTGCAGTAACTGATAAGCCAGCAGCAGGCACAGGGCTTGAATGCCGACTGTCAGGTCAGTGCTCCCGGAATAGCTCATAGGCCAGTGGCAGACACAGCGCTTGGATGTTGATTGTGAGGTCACTTCTCCCAGACCCCTGATAGGCCAGCAGCAGGCACAGAGCTTTGATGCTGATTGTGAGGTCACTGCAGCTTGAATGCCTGATAGGCCAGCAGCAGGCACTTGGCTTGCATGGTGATGGTGAGGTCACTACTGACTGAGTCCCTCATAGGCAAGGAGCAAGCACATGGCTTGGTTGTTGACTGTGACATCACTTCTTCCCGGGTACCTGATAGGCCAGTAGAAGGCACATGGCTTGGATCTGGATTCTGAGGTCACCGCTGCCTTAACATGGTGCGTCAGGGACACAGAGGGGACACGACTAGACATGGCACCAAGCAGGGCCCCCCAAGGGCCTGAAAACACAGCAAGGCCAACTCTCCATCCCTGGAAGTTGCTTTTACTCCCCCAAAAGGCTTTGAAAAGGGACTTTCATGGAACATCCATTTTCAGCCCTGCTCATGTTCACTTCCCACCTCAAGGAAGCAGATGAAGTGGTCCCAAGGGGCTTCACCTGGCTGAATCTTCCCTCTCTCTTGTGCCCAATCTGCTGCCAAAAAGAGGCCTCTGTGGGGATTTTTCTCATGCCTTTCTTTGGGGCTCACATTACCTCTGTCTCCTCCAAGAGCCTTTGCACCCAGTCTCCAATCAGAACATACTTGGACAGAGAATCAGAGACCACTAACATGTTACAGTCCCGAAGGTGATATTAAAGCAGGTGTACACATGAAGAACAGAGACCCAGTACGGACCTTGCAGGAAAATCTAAAAAGCTCCCTGCTGTTGGACAGGGGGAATTTCTATAGCACACAGACCCTGGAAATCAGAGATTACCAATGCTGCAGGCCTATAGGCTGCTGGGACAGCAGTGATCTCAAAGTCAGTTCCTAGCCATGTGCTTGTTGCTGGCCTAGAAGGAACTCAGAAAGACATGACCTCACAGTCACCTTCACAGCCAGGTCTCTGTCACTGGCCTAGAAGCCTCTGACACAGAATTTACCTCACTATAACTTCCCCAGCCATGAACCAAATGCTGCCCTATCAACTGCTCAGGTAAAAATGACCTCACAATCACCTTTCCAGGCACATCTCTGATCCTATCCAATCAGTTCATCAGTCACAAGTGACCTCACAAGTAACAGCCAAGCCTTCTTCTAAAATCTTCTCTTTCAATAAGGTTAAAAGTACTGCAAAGAAGGAAACAAAAACCTTCAAATGTCTTGCTGCTTTCTCCATTGACATTCTCTTCTAAACAACAGTAGGTTAGCTTTTCTAGTTGATATTTAAGTATTATGTGGAAACACAGGTACCTTTTTCTTCCTCTCAGCTTTAGACTTTCTCCTCATTTATTGCAGACCAATTCTGGGAGACAAAATCCAACAAGTTACACCTTTTTAAGAAGGAATGAAAGCCTTTTCTTGTCAAGTCCTGCCTGTCTCTCTGGAGATAGATCAGATCCATGGATGGGGATCGACTAGAGGACTGAGTTTAGAGGACTGAGTTTAGTGAACTGCTAAAGATATGAAGTGGAAATGGGAGGAGGCAGATGGACTGTGGGGAAGCAGCAATAGTTTGGGGAGAAGCTGCAAGGCTTTAGATAGCAGGACAGTATTAAGCATGATATTTTGTGATATCATTTGAAGGAACTGCAAGAAAGGCTTCAGGTAGAGGTTCAAATATGTCATTGTTTGAGGTAGTGCTACTTGGGCTGAAGGGCTTTGAACTCTTTGAGGAGGCCTACATTAACTATTATATCCTAAATCCATTTTTCTCATCCTCTTTGGAAAGGCAAGGTGGAACCTTTGCCCCCTGGCTACTGGACATCAGAGAGCTGATCCTGAGGAAATGGAGGACTGTTTCCAGGGTCAGCACTGACCCCTGACCTGGGGACTTAGCCCTGAACTGCTTGCATCTTCTGTGAGAAAAGGGACCTGCTTTGATGCCAGATACTGTTGACGTGCTGGAATTTCAGTATTCAATTTTAGAAGGAATTTTCCACCAGTAGCCAAGTTATGCACTTTCAAAGCATTTGATGGTAAACGCATCCAGTCAAGATTTTTGTAAGCAAATTGTAAGATCTTCAGGTAGGTGCCCTTGTGATAACAGTATCCAGTTGCTTGGGAAAGTGCAGCATTCAGGTGCTTCAAGGGCACATAAATAAAACTGGAAAAGGAAAATGAAATGAAACTCAAAAATATACGTATCCATCCATCTGAAGTTGCAAGCAACAAAACTGGTGCATATGCTGGACTGTTCTGCAATAATGTGGTAATGTAGCTTCCAGTGAGACTCCAACATCCTCCCACCATACATGGACATGTGGAACATAAATGATAGTTGGTGCTGTCCTCTGGGCTTCCCACGTGCTGGTGAAAAGGAAGTTTGTGTGGGAATATTGAGCCATGTAGAACAGGCTGCTATGTAACTAATAACTATGTATCTATGCAAACTAACACATGTAAACACATGTAAACAGGATGTAAAATGTAAACTGATGAAAACTGTATCAAGCAGATAGTACATAGAGACAAAGTGTCAGAACACACCTACAAGGACAAAACAATCACTTAATAATAGGGTATAATTTCTACTCTGATTAAATTACAGACCTACACAGACAGAAATGGACCTTAACCTCTGCGTGACTTCAGAGCTACTGAGATGTAAGGTCACTCCTAAGGAGCCTCACAGCTCGGTTTGTATGGGGTGTGCTTGAGAAAAGAAGCCGAGTCCT
The DNA here is from genome assembly GCF_036417845.1 of Apteryx mantelli. Classification (NCBI taxonomy): domain Eukaryota; kingdom Metazoa; phylum Chordata; class Aves; order Apterygiformes; family Apterygidae; genus Apteryx; species Apteryx mantelli. Next base: position 7,795,898 of record NC_089997.1, read on the forward strand.
TCAGCAAGGTGGATAAGCCTGGCTGCACTGCTGCACCCCCGGGACTGCTGAGTTTTCAGGTCAGGGTGGACTTGTGCCCAAATCAGTCTGGAGCACAAGGCAGGAAAGGTGAGGGCAGGCACTGTCCTATTCGCCTGGTCATGAATCACAATTTCAAAGGTCATTCTGTAAGAGGTGACCAGCCTTCAAGCTGTCTGAAGAGCTCCCCAGCTCACAAGCTGCTGCCTCATTTCCAGAGGCTCCTTCAGACCAGGTTTCTTGCTCAGGAACATCACAAGCCATTGCCTGTACATGGTGCCTCAAGCACGTTAGCACATGCTGCTGGTATATGTGGGCACTGACTAGACATTATTGGTAGGTGACCACAGAGGCAACCATCAGATAAGCCAAATGGAGATCTTCCTCTTATGTGACAGATGAGCCCTCAACCATGTAACATGTCTGTCCATACTGTCACAGCTCCCAAATGCTTCTACTGAAGCTCCAGATGCTGTAATACAGGGATGGGAAACAACAGAATGGATTTCCTGCCTAAAAGTAAAAAGGAACAAAGCAGCACTGAGTCTATTTATGCTTTTTCTCCTTAAGAAAAAGACACACATGTGCAGATAGAAGTGTTCTGAGAGTTGGAATGCTTTTAGTGCCTACAGTGCAGCATTGCAGGCTGCGGTATGGTCTACGCTTGGTGAATGTACTCAGCTAAAGGAAATGTTTATATTAATTGACAGGTGTGTTATAATATTTTGTCCTCCATACAACAACAGAAAAAAAAAAACAGGTTTGCGCAAAAAATCCTTGGTTGCATTACACCATTATAAAAATAAAAGAAGGTAGAAAAAGTGCAGGACATGCCATCAGGCTGATGGAGCTATTGTGATCTCTACTGGGAGCTACAGAGTCTTAAGAGGTGATGAGAACCACGGTCTGAATCCCACTGAGGTCAGCAGGAGTTCTGGCCATGGAGAGAGGTTTATGAGCAGCATTTTCCAGACTCCCTGAGCTGCCAGCAACCTTCTGACTGTTTAATTTGGAATGGAAAATACGGCCATGCACAACATCCTTGCTCTATTTCATTCAATCTAAAAGAAATGTGGATTTTCAGACAGAAATAATAGGAAGCACATCAAAACCAGGCCACTTCCTTAACCATGAATTCCACCTACCTCACTTGAGTCAGTTAATCCTGTGAGATTAAAGAAGTGAAATGAGACCTGTGTGCATCTTTCTTCAGGGGATGTGGTGCTAAAAACCAGAGCTGACAGGTCCAGTGTGTGAACTGCAAGCTTTTCCCGAGCACGTGTTCCTGCAGGCTCCAAGGGAGACCTTTGCCTGTATCCTGGCTCTCCAGATATTTTGAACCCTGGCCTGTACTATGGTGGCTGGCAAGAAGCATTTCTAGAACAATGTTTATCAAGCAAAAATTTTAAAAATAAAATGACCAAGGAAGACGAAGATGTTAATGTTCTTGTCTTTTCTTTCCCCCTCCCCACCACTTTTTGTTGTTGTTGTTAATACTCTCCATCCTCCAGCAAGGAATAAGCTGTTCAGTGATCAGGACGACCCCCAAAGCCCATTTCCTTGCTGTCTCGTTCCATCCCTCCCCTAAGCAATGCTGCCGCTCCCCACCATGCCTGCTGGTCCCCACCATGTTGGCTGGGCAAGTGATGGTTCTCCCATCACACATGGGCACTGGCCAGCCAAATGCACGCAGGGCAAGGGGTCAGTTAGCCGACATGGGGGAGAATTACAACTTTCTCTCTCAGCTCGCACCCATGGGGTTCTCTTCACCACCCAGACACTAATTTTCTTGATGCCAGGACTTCAAAAACACAGACATTTGTCATGTTCAGCTGAAATTGGTCAACAGTTATCAAAGAAGGTGGGAAGGGAGAAAGGAGCAGAATAACATTTTTAGAAAAAAAAGGGGGCATTGAAACACGAGCTGTATCTAAGAATTGCAAATTGGATGGGTGAAGTTACAGCATTAGCATAAGTGCATGAAAGATACTTATTTTGTTCAGCCATTCCACTGGTTTCAGCTTTCCTTGTGTGTTGATTGCTAACCTGGACTGCAAATAAGCTTTCTAGCTATGCTGCTTTAGTATTAGGAAATACATTTGTGGACAGCATTTCTTTTTGCCACCACAGCACTGCAGTACCTTTACTGGCTCAAGTCAAAGATCCTAGAGCCATAACTGAGTTCAGTAGGTCAGAGGATTTCCTGACCAGCACAGTAACAGAAATGGAGATAAATGATTGACCCAAGTGGAACAACCCAACCTCACTTTTCAGCTGAGGGTTTAAATGACTTCCACATTGAAATATCAAAAAAATTGACAGAAGCTTAGAGGGTTAAAGGTAACAAATGCCGAAATTGTTTCAAGTTTTTTCTTATGCTGTTTTAACAAACTCTTTCTCAATTTTGTTCCCGCTACATAATTCATTGCTGTTTTAACAATCCCAGAAAGGCAGTGATGGCTACAGAAACTCATATATATATTTTATCTAAAAGGCTAGACAACATGTTTCTTTGGTCTTGAGTCACTGAAGGAATACTATGGATTAAATCAACATGTCCTCATAGTCCCTAAATAGTCCATATCCCTCACTTACACTAGTACACCTTCTCAATTAGTGCTGAAATACATTCTCTTGCAGTTCTTGATTTAATGGGAACACACTATATTCTGAAGTCTTCATCCTACCACACAGCAAAAGAGACTGTACAAGTCTCTGCAAAGCTCCCTAAATATCATGATTTGCCTCAGTATATTTCTCCAGTGGTGAAAACACCTGTTCTCCTAAGAATAAAAGTAGATGATGATCAGGAACACATTCTGTAGTTCCTAGACACCTACACAATATATATAATATATTTATGAATATACATATGTGTGTGTGTGTGTATGTGTGTGTATTGATATATACATCTATATGCACATATGTATATATACATATTTCATGACAGAGCACTTGCGTAGAACAACAGAGTCACCACACAACTGCATGAACTGTGTTTTCATAGGTCTTTTGTACAGGCTGATGAACACTTGTTTTTAAATGCAACAGCAGGCTCTTTCTTTCGGCATGCAAAATATCCCAAACAAAGCAACCAAATCCTGCTTGCGTGAACTCGGTGATGAGGCTGTTCAGTGGACTCCAGGCACCCTGCTGGATCCACGGCAGCGAGAGCCCGGCACAAGCCCCCTGCACAGCGCAGCCTGGGGCGGCTCAGGCCTCCCTGGAGAGCCCCAGCCCAGCAGGGACCAGCCCCGCAAGGCCAGCGCGTTTCTGGCCTGTCGTCTTCAGAGACAGCAGCGTCCTCACAAGCCATTTCACAGCCCTGTTGCTGCTGCTCAGCTGCTCAGGCTGAAGTGACCTCACAGCTGCTTTGCTGACGCTGTTCCTGCTGCTGGCCGATCCGGTGCACAGGCAGCCGTGACCTCACAGCTGCTTTGCTGACGCTGTTCCTGCTGCTGGCCGATCCGGTGCACAGGCAGCAGTGACCTCACAGCTGCTTTGCTGACGCTGTTCCTGCTGCTGGCCGATCCGGTGCACAGGCAGCCGTGACCTCACAGCTGCTTTGCTGACGCTGTTCCTGCTGCTGGCCGATCCGGTGCACAGGCAGCAGGGACCTCACAGTCTGCACTGAAGCCATCAGCCTGCTTCTGGCCTGTGAGCAGCAGAGACAGAGGGGACTTTACAAGAAACCACAGCAACCGAGAGCCTGCTGATGGCAGACAGTCTACAGAGAAGGAAGAGACCTCACAATCAGCATCAGAGCCATGTCACTGCTGCTTCACTTTTGCATACCGAGGCAAAAGTGGGGTCACAAGCAGCATCCAAGACATAAGTTTGTAATCACACAATTGCTCCTTTCCTCTTCTCCAGGGATGTCCCTGCTCCCCACAGAACCTTTCCCCAGTGGGTGCATCAGTGCTGGCCTGCCCAGCCATTCCTGGACCCTCCCCTGTGCTCCCTGCAGGGCCCCGAACTGGCAGTGCTGCTCTGCAGAATGAGCGGGCTTTGGTGCCCTGAGGCCATGGGGTGACTCTGCACTGGCCACGGTGATTAGGGTGGAAGCAGACCCAGCTGGACGGGCATCATTGCATCTGACAGTCTCCTGCCAAAGTGTTTGTGGCTATGGATGATGCTCTGAGCAATCACAGGGCATTTCAAAAGGCTCAGGCTGTGTTCAGGTGTGTCCGTAGATCCATACCATGTTTTTTCACTGAAGGTGGCATAAACCACTCTCCAGGCTCCCTTCCCTGTGCCCACAGGGTCCCCATTGTGGGCATCTGTCATCAGCCCTGTCATACATGAGACAGTCCCAGGCAGATACCACTTGACCATTCACCACCTCCAGGAGCACTAGGCACTGACAAGTGAGAGCTGAATCCAGCCCTCATTCCCTAACACATCACCCCATGAGCTCATTGCTTTGAGCCCATAGAGAGCTCTGGAAAAGGCCCTTTCCAGATGAAAGTCCTTGAGCACATTCTTGGCTCCAGCCTTGGAAGGAGAAACCAACTTTCAAGCACAGCATTGAGGAAATCCCCTTTTATTACAGAGGAGTCAGCTCTGAAACAGTGATAGACACATTTACAGAAGGTCTCTGGGTCAGAGAGAGTGGATTCATGCTGCAGGAGAAGTGGGATGAATTCAAACACTTCTGCATAAACATTATTATCACAGCGAGAATTCCCAAAGCACAAGAGTTGTCTGAGAAAAAATTAGAAGTCAGTTGTGAAGAGGGATGGGCACCTCATTGCTGTTGAAATAGTACCAGCTGAATCAGTTTCTTCAGTGCCTCCTTGAGCTCCTTGTTCCTCATGCTGTAGATGAGGGGGTTCACTGCTGGAGGCAGGACCACGTACAGGACAGCCACCACCAGATCCAGAGCTGGGGAGGAGAGGGAGGGGGGCTTCAGGTAGGAAAATGTGCCTGTGCTGATGAACAAGGAGACCACAGCCAGGTGAGGGAGGCACGTGGAAAAGGCTTTGTGCCTGCCCTGCTCAGAGGGGATCCTCAGCACAGCAGTGAAGATCTGCACATAAGACAGCACAATGAAAACAAAACACCCCAAAGCTAAACAAATACTAACCACAATAACCCCAGCTTCCCTGAGGTAGGAGTCTGAGCAGGAGAGCCTGAGGATCTGGGGAATTTCACAGAAGAACTGGCCCAGGACATTTCCTTGGCAGAGTGGTATTGAAAATGTGTTCCCAGTGTGCAGGGCAGCATAGAGAAAACCAGTGCCCCAGGCAGCTGCTGCCATTTTGACACAAACTCTGGTGTCCATGATGGTCCCATAGTGCAGGGGTCTGCAGATGGCAACAAAGCGGTCATAGGCCATGACCGTGAGAAGAGCATACTCTCCTGAGAACAAGAAGAGAAACAGAAAGACCTGGGTAGCACATCCTGAGTAGGAAATGGCCCTGGTGTCCCACAGAGAATTGGCCATGGATTTGGGGACAGTGGTGGAGATGGAGCCAAGGTCGAGGAGGGAGAGGTTGAGGAGGAAGAAGTACATGGGTGTGTGGAGGCGGTGGTCACAGGCTATGGCTGTGATGATGAGGATGTTGGCCAGAAGGGCAGCCAGGTAGATGTTCAGAAACAGCGAGAAGTGCAAGAGCTGCAGCTCCCGTGTGTCTGCAAATGCCAGGAGGAGGAACTCATTTGGGGAGCTGCTGTTGAACATTTGTTCCCCCTGGGCATGGGGGTCTGTCTGAGGAGGAAAAGACAGTAAAAAGTTAGAGTAGGCTTCTCTGAGCCGAACCCATTCCATTTCTCATAGTACCCCCCGCCACACACATGCATTTCCTCTGTCCTTCATCTTCTTTCAGAATCCTTGCTTGAGCTCTGTTTGTGCTGGCTGTGTTTGCCACGCTGAGCAGAGATCCCTGCCTGTGGTCTCCAGAAGAGCCCGTTCTGCTCTGCCAGGGGTGTAAATGACAGTGTCAAACAGTCCCAGCTATTCCATGGTATACCTGGGGATTGGTGCCGTGAGCTCGGCAGAGGGAACTTGGTCCAGTGACCCAGTGGGACTATTCTCTATTTGCCATAATGAGAGCTGAATACAGCACTCATGCCAGCTGTGTCTGAAAGAGAAGCCCCTTGTGAGGGCTTCATCTCCCCCAGCCTTGTCCTCTCGAACAGAGGTGTCTGTAGCTGAACCAGTCACACCGTTGTCCACTCTAGCAAGGGAGAGAAGCAGTCAAGTGAAGGCAGGGGGTGACCTCACACTTTCTAGACATCTCTGTTCCAATGAGATAGACTCTGTGCTCATGTCAATTTACCGTCTGCACCCTTCCTCCAGGCACCACAGTGGGAACGGGAAGTGACTAGCGCTGATGTGCACATCCTGCAGCAGATTACATCCACTCCTTCTGTGAAAGGGCTGCTCAACATTTTGCTGTGACTTTGTACAGAGTCACAGGATCTGGTCTGTCAATAAGTTTTTCCCCTCACTTTGTTGCATTTGCACCTCCCTCAGCTAAAGGACAATCACACTCACAAGTTCCTCTGAGAAAGAAAGTGGACTGAGCTGAGAGTGGAGGAGTTCAGTTCCACAGTGAAGATTTCCAAATTCTTCTCTCAGCCCAGAGATGGACAGAGTGGAGTGTGCCAGGGTATCTGACCACTCACATGACCAGACTCTCACATATCACAGAAATGCTAGAGGGAATCTGTGCTCTGCTGGAGGGCAGCTTCCAAGTTGGCAGATCACCCCAGAGAAACAGTCAAGGGTCCAAAGGTGGACTCTCCTTAAAGGAGAGTCAGCTGATTACCCAACCTGATGAAATGCATTGCCAGGAGCCTCACAGGTTGGAAAGGGACTGGCGCTTCTCACTGCCATGAAGACCACACCACCCAGGACACACAGGGTCAGTGTCTTAACTGCAGCTGAATACCCCCATCATTTTGAGAGATCAAAAGGTCTGAGAGAAACCACAGCAAGTCCCTTCATTTCCACCTCAGCCTACAGACAGCATCAGCAGCAACTTCTCTGGCCTCATGAAGGTTTGTCCGACCTGCTCCTTAGGACCTGCAAACACAGAGAAGCCTCTGGACAGTGCCCTGCCTGTGGGAGCTTTCTTTAGGGCAGAACTAAGTGCACAGAGCATAGCATGGGGTCTGTAAGCACCAACCAGGAAAAAGACTTTGGGACAGAGAAAGAGCTCCCAGCAGGGACAGCTCCAGGCAGCAGAGCTGGGCAGTGAATGAGAGGGAACTGCTTCTAGAAACATCGTGGGAGGATGGATTTGGGCAAGTCATGGTCAGGCCCTGCAATGCCCACACCTTCCCCAGTGGGCTCAGTTCTGCCCTAAAGAAACCTCCCAGCAGCAGGGCACTGTCCAGGGGCATTCCCATTTTTGGAGGTGCTAAGGAGCAGGGCAGATAAACGCTGATGAGACCAGCAAAGGGGAAGCTGGTGCTGTCTATACACTAAGGAATGGGTGCAGGGACTTTCAGAAGTACCTAGCAGACCCATTGACTGCTCACTGAAACTGTTAAGGAGTTTCAGTCCTTTGTTCAAAGCTGACAGCTCCATTTCCATTTTCCCCCTGCCAGGTGCTAGGAAAGTTAAAGCACCACCTCAGGAAATTAGATCTCTTTCAGGTAATCCCTGCCCTCACCTTCCTCTTGAAAAGTTCCCTCTGAAATGTCCTGTGCATGAGCTAGAGCTGTGAGCAGCCCTGACCCGTGCAAAACCCTCTCAACGGGAGAATGAACCTGCTCTGCTGTTGTCGATCATCCCTGCAGCACCGTGGGGAGTTCCCGGGGCAGGCTGAGTGCTGTGCTCTGCTGCGCAGGCAGCAGAGTCACTGCCCCAGGCACACAGCACCCTGGGGTGCAGGGACACTGCTCTCAATTAAAGCCCATGCAGACCTGGGTGCACTCCCTGCCTTCACACCCATGAAGCATCCCGGGGAGAAGGCAGCCGGATGCCCTGTCCCTGTGATGGTGTGGCTGGGATTCCCTGCTTTAGAAGCACCTCCTCCTCCTCTGCACTCAAGAAGACAGCATCCTAAAGAACCGAGCAGTCATGGGACGCGATGGGTTTAGAAGACCCCTCCAGGAACTCCAGTAATATTGCTCTACAGCCAGAGACTTACTGTGTCAGGGGCTGTGAAGATTTGTCCCTCCATGAGCTCTCCTCTCTCCTCCCACTCCACACTGCCTTTCGCTTCTCTCTGTCTTGTCTCATCTCACATCAGCAAGAACAGGCAGTGCCTGAAGCCCTGCTGCTCTTTGCAGAGGAGATGCTCTTGCACAGAGCTGTCTCTTGGCAGTGCTGACCGGTTGCCATGAGCTCCCTCTGTCCCAGTAGACTGGCCCCACTCGGGAACAGTGGCCTAGCTGAAGGTGTGACTTCATTTCTCCTTTGTACTCCCTCCTCTTGGGAAATGTTCACTGAGGTGGACTAAAAAAATCACTGATGGTCTCTCTCAACACAGTGAAGAGAGACTGATCCCAGCATTGTAATTTGTCTCATCAGAGGATGGTTATCTACAAGAGGTGGAAACATCCCACTCTGGAAGACCCTATTCCCATCTCTTTACTAGGCAGGACACCTAGACAGGGACAAGAAGAGAGTTCATTTACCCATGGTTCAGGTGTTAATTCAGATGGGTCAGTCTGGACATCTCATGCCAGGTTAGAAACCCCTGGGCTGGAGTGGGATTCAGATCCCTCCCCTGAATTCCACAAACACACAGGAGGTGGGATTGCCCTTGCCAAAGCTGAAGTGAGCACAACAGAGATGTCTGCATGCGAGTGCCTTGTCTAAGCTCCCATTGTAATCAGTGGAGATGGAGGATGGGAGTCAGTTGCTCACACACAAACACCTGGTGACATTTGAAGAGACAGAGGTGGTGCAAGGCATGTGCCAGGGTCTGCTTGCCCTTATGGAGCAACTAGGAGACCTGCGTCCTTCTAGAGCATGAGGTTGGGGCCAGGTGGGGGATTTTCTTGGCCATCTGAAATGACACTGGGTGCCTATTACTGCTCCTAGAGGTCCACTCACTAGGAAGCTGAGACTCATGCACATCTCTACATTGCAAACAGTTAATGTAATTCAGTACAGAGCCTTGATTTAATGCCATAAAAACAGGCCATAGGCAGGGCCATGTCAGATGCCTGGGGTGTCCAGCACAACTGCATTTTTCTAGCAAATACGGCATGGACCTACAAGAAAACCATGCCCTTTTACAGTGGTTGCTGGACAAACGGCTCAGGACCTCTCAAGTTTCCTACCTGAGCCCAAACAACTGCATCCCACCACTGCCTTTAGGCAAAGGAAGTCTGTGGGTCACAGGCCCTGGTCTTTATGGGGAGACCTTAATGGCCCTAACATTCACTGGAAGGGAGAACAACAGAGTGCAAGGAGACCAGTGGTTTCTGCAGGGTGTCAGGGACAACTTCTTAGCACAGCTAAGACTGCTCAATAATGGTGATGCTTTCCGGGATGTGGAAATTGCAAACACGGAGGAACTGATCAGGGATGGGATAGTCAGTGTCAGCCTTGCCTACAGTGACCATGAATACGTGACGTCCCAGATCCTGAGGGGCATGAGGAAGGACAGTAGCAGAGTACAGACCCTGGACTTCAGAGGAGCAGACTTGGGCCTCTTCAGGGGCCTGGTGGGGAATCCCATGGGAGGCAGCTCTGAAGAGCCCAGGAAAGCCAGCAAGCCTTTAAGGACAGCACCCACCAAGCACAAGAATGGTCCATCCCAATACTCAGTAAAGCTAGCAGACATGTCAGGGGACCAGCTTGGCTAAACAGGGAACTTGCACCTGAACTCCAGGCTTTGGAGGGATCTCATGGCAGCCCTCCAATGGCTACAAGGAGGTCACCAAGAAGATGGAGCCAGGTTCTACACCACAGTGCATGATGGGAGGATGTTTATGCAGGAGATAAGGAAAAGCTTTTCTGCTAAGAAGATGGTCAAGCATTGGAACTGGCTGTCCAAATAGGCTGTGCAGTCTCCTCCCTCGGAGGTTTCCAAGACCAGACTGGATCAAGCCCAGAGCAACCTGGTCTGACACCAGAGCTGACCCTGCTGTGAGCAAGGAGATTGGGCTAGACAGCTCCTGAGCTCCCTTTCATGCTGAAGGAGTCTGTGACTCTTTTCCCTCTGGGTCTTTACTTGTCAATGTCAGGGAAAGCACACGGGTTCCCCATAACAGTGGAAGGAGGCCAGCTTTCTTGTCTTCCTCCAGTCAGAATGGTTGAGATGCAGGGCTTCCTGGCAGAAATCTCCCAAACAGCCCTTCACTTTTCATTTCCACCTTTTATTTCTCTTCCCTCTTTTAAGTTTCTCTCTTTTACCATGCTGATCCCCTCCCATACAATCAGCCCACTTCTGCTTACCCTTTCCCCATTGGTACTGTTCTGTGTTGTTTTTTGTTTTTTTTTACACAGAGGAACTTCAGTCCAGAAGGACTTTGAGAAACTTGGGTGATTTGGACAACAGGCACCTCATGAAGATTTACAAGAGAAGTGTCAAGTCCTGCACCTAGGGGGGAATAATCGCGCCCAGGAGGAGAGGTTGAGGGACCTGGGGTGCTTTGTCCTGCTGAAGTGGAGGTGAAGGGCAGTAGAGTAGGAGCCTATGAGTGCTTGAAAGGCATTTTCAGAGATGATGGAAAGTGGGAAACAGCGTGAGAAGGGGAAACAGCCACAAACTGCAGCTTGTGGTGGGGTTCAGATGTGACTTCAGGAAAAGGAAGTATCACTTGAAGGGTAGAGCTGTGGTGCTACAGGTCACCCAGAGGGAGTCTGTGATCAGCTACTGGCTTTGTGTCTCAAGGAAAAGCAAGTGAGGGCAGAGAGACATCAGTAAAGGTAGGGAGATCCTGGGGTGGGAGTGCACACCCCCACATTCACACTGCCCCAGGAAGAGCCCTGAGCACAGCGTGAGGGAAAGGATCACCCTACCCGGGGGCTGGCTGTCAGTGCCTGGCCATTCTGCTTGACAAAACTCATCCAGGTTTACTTGGCATCAGAGCCACCTGCACATTGCCTTTGCCTACTTGCAATTAGTGCCTCCAACTTTCTGCTGTAATCAGCCTCTGGGGAGGCTTTGTGAGTAACGACCCTCAGTGGGACCCATTAACACTCCAAGAAACTTTGGCATCTGCTTCTGACTTTAACTTCTTGAGAGGCTTGTTCAATCTCCTCTCAGTATCTGAGGTTCATGGACTCAGCACCAAATACACCAGAGGCACCATTAAAATGCAGAAAGCCCTAACAACCAATCTCACTCCCCTTAATTTTCTTCAGTTCTTCAATTCTTGTGTGGCTAATTGGAGAGGATTCAGGGGTGTACTTACAAGAAGATTTTAGTGAGCACCTGAAAAGAAAGGATTTCTCCTTTTTAAGCTTCCTTTATTTTTCAGCTTACAGAATAAGTGATATCCACATTCTCCAACTCATACTGACCCAGAGGGTCTCCTAATGAAGTCTGGAGTTGTAGGAAAAGCAGTATTTTCGATATGAGACCTTTAAGGACAACCTTCCTCCTCACCTCCCCAAACCTGCCATTTCCCTCATCAGCCACTGGGGACTCACATGACTCTTGTTAAAATTTAACTTTTTTCCACTCGAGTCTGTAGCTGAATGTTGCAGCTCCTACGCACCAATTCCCACCTGCTTTCCTTGGACAACTAGCTGCAGACACAGGAGGATTTTTCTTAATTGCAAACAAGCAAAAATAGAATATGATACAGTTTAATAAAAAGTCAAATACACTCCTCAACTGTATGTTAAGTCCAAGCTGCCTCCAGTGAGGGCCACTTTCCACAATGAATAACCCTCCTTGAACTGTTTCTGACTGATAGATAGGAATGGATAGACAGAAACACAACTAAGGAGTTGTCTAAAGAGACAACACGACTCCTGAAAGACAAGGCAAGCTTCAGACTCCCTGAAGCTCAGAGCAGCAACTGGAGAGTTGAGAGGTATCGGATGGATAAAGAGCAAGGGGAGGAGGAAGACTGGAAAATTACAGAAAGTTTTCCAGATAGTCCAGATAGTCTGATATAAAGGAAACTTGATAAATGATCACTTTAATGAGAACAGATGAAAATATGTGAAAGATTAGTGAGATTACATCCACAGCATAATAGACAGAGCAGTGCTAATGTGAAGCCAGGGGTAGGTCACTATTTGTCCTGAGATTCATACCCTTCCTGAAATTTTCCATTATTTTTTCATGGGAAAATGTTGACATTTTATTAAAAATATTCTACCACTTCAGCTGAGGAAAAGATGCTCCCCTTTTTTCTTTAAATGTTGAAAACGGTTCTTCACCTTTTCGGGCAGAGCTCAGGCGTCTCACCACAAGCATCCAGTGGCACTTGGGGAGGTCCTGGTGTATCAGAGGTACCTGCCTGGGCCTGGCAGCTCTCACAGGGGACCTGCGGGAGACCAGAGCCCCTTGGAGCTGCAGATGGAGGCTGGGCAGAGGGGAACAGGACACCTACAATGGCACCAGCTGTCGGCGACTCCGTCATTGCATTCCACCCCAGTTCTGGAAATTACTTTCCTTTTCAAAAAAAAAAAAAAAAAAGACCAGGATATTAAGAAAAAAGACAACAAAGCAAAGAAAGACAATAAGAACACAAATATTTAAAAGCTGGAAAGTGTAACAAAACATTTCTCCGCCTTAGATCATTTTCTTAATTTCTCTCTTCTTTCATTTTTTATTCACATTTTCTAAATATCTCTGTTACAATCAGGCCTGCACCACTAAAAAAGATATTTCTGTGTCTCGCACAGAGTCCAGTGGCCCAAAACCACTCATGGCCCAGGGCTGTCCATGCCACTCCTCACTCTGTACAGAGCAAGTGGCACTCACCAGAGACAGGAGTGACCACAAAACCCACATCCTAGCCCTGTGCCTGTTGGTGGCCTATCAGGTCCTCAGGCAGACAGGACCTCACAACTTCTTACCGCAGACAGGAGTCAAGTGCTGACCTATCAGCTTCACCCATAGAAGTGACCTCACAGCCACTTTCCCATGCATGTGCCTGCTCCTGGTCCATCACCTGCAGAGACAGAAGGGACCTCACTTTCACCTTTATGGTCATGGGCCTCCTACTCTCCTATGAGCTCCTGAGAAACAACCAATCTCATAAAAATGTCCCCAGCCATCAGCTTCCTGGTGGCCTATCAGCTGATCAGACACAACTGACCTCATAATCACCCACCAAGCCAATGGGCCTGCTGCTGGTCCTTCACCTGCCCTTATGGAAATAACCTCGGCATGGTCTTGGCTTCCATCCAGTCAGGTATTCATGCAGCAATGACCTCACAATCATCACCTGAGCCATGGGCCTGCTGCTGGCCTATCAGAGGCTGAGAGAGAGATGATCTCACAGTCACCATCCAAGCCATGTAACTGTTTCTGACCTATCAGCTGCTCAGTTCTGAATGACCTCACAATCAGCATCCTAGCTCTGTGCTGCTTGGAGGCCTATCAGGTCCTCAGGCAGAAGTGACCTCACAAACAATTGCCCCAAGCATTAGCCAAGTGCTGGCTTATCAGCTGCTCAGATAGAGGGGACCTTACAATCATCTACCAAGCCCACATGGCTGCTGATGGCCTTTCCTCTTCTCTGATGGACAAGGCTTGTGTTCTTGCTTGGGAGGTCACTTCTGACTCAGCCTCTGAAAGGCTAGCAGCAGCCTCATGGCTGGGGCATGTGCATGTGAGGTCACTCCTGCCTTAGCAGCTCATAGACCAGCAGCAGGCACATGGCTTGGATGATGATGGTGAGGTCAGTTGTATGTGCTCAGCTGAACGTGGGGGTTGAGTTATTTAGCATCCTGGCTGGAGATCCTGGCAAGAATTTCAGAAACTGCAGGCCTCCAACAACCTAGTGACACACTGCAAAATGTGCTCAGATGAGAGGGACACCTGAACTGTCTGGCTAGAAATGACTCCCTTAGGGAAGAGAGGAGCATGTGGGAAGGTGAGGACCATAATAGTGAGAGGTCTTGCAGAGGTATTTGCATAAAACCACTTCAACTTTACAAGCTGATTTTCAACTATGACCCTTCAGGTATTTCCTGCCAACTTGCAGGAAAGTGTTTGAGCATCAGGCGATGATTCTCAGGGTCCAAAAACAATGTTGTGATTTGCTTCATTTTCAGCACAAAAAATAAGCTCTGAGCCCTTGAAACATCACTCACTGTTGTATGTGCATCTGGTAGTAGTGTTTGTAAGAGGCCAATTATTTTCTGAAGAAATAGTTTGTCTTTGGAAGTTTTCCTTGTTTGCCCATTTTTGAAAGGTAATGACTGTGGCACTACCACTCAAAGGAGTACCTCTGAGCTCTCCATCGTAGCAAGACCATTTCCTTGTTAACTATGCCAGAGAAGAAGTCCTACCATGTCAAAACTGCTCTCTGAGGCCTCCTCCTGAAAGTCAGCCCTGGATGTCTTGTTTCAGGGCCCAGGGCAGTGCACAGCGTGCAGGTTGCAGGAAAGATTCCCAAGGCAGCGAGCCCTTTGGCAGGGAGAGCTCAGGAACCCAACCTACCATATTTCACTGGACTGGGGGGTTATTTGGATGGTTAGTTATGGGCTAACTGGGGGATACTACTGCATTACAAGCAAAGAGTTCCTAGGATACTGCCACATTAGAAGAAAAGAGTGCCTACTGCTATACTGTATACCGGTAATATACTGGTAACATCCCCCAATTAACTTTTGCTCACAGGTAATAAAAGTATCTCTTCTCTTTTTTCATTTGGGGGCATCGGTAATGGACAGCAGGAGTCAGATTTTCTAAATTTTATTGCTAGCAATAAGGTGCCTCTTGGCTGGGAGCACAGGAAGGGACCACAAGCAGCTTTTTGTTACAACTTTTAAGCAATAGTAAGTTGTTACATATTCAACACTTCAGTTTACATAACCAACCAGATTTATCCACAATTCTTAGTTCTACTAATCCCCTTGCCGTGCTACAGTATGAGGTAGTTCCATGCCAGCCTTATATGGTTCATCTTATAATTATCCATTAGCTGATGTGCACCTCTTCTGGCGTTAGCTTTGAACAACTTCTGTAGCGCTGGCTGGATTGAACTGGTTTCTTGGCAGTTCTTCAACTTTGTATGAAAAACAGGGCTAAGGCAAGATCAGATAAGATGTTCTGCTTGCAGAGCACATGACCTTGCATGTTCTTCCTCTGCAAAACCAGAGTATACTGGAAATTTCCTTAATACAGGAGAGGAAGCTACTACACCTCTAATCTAAAAGAACTTGGGGTTGGACAGATCTCAGAAGTGTTATGTTTGTGACTCCAGTCTTCAAAAAGGACAAGAAGGAGGACCCAGGAAACTACAGGCCAGTCAGCCTCACCTCCATCCCTGGAAAGGTGATGGAGCAGCTCATCCTGGAGGCCATCTCTAAGCATGTGGAGGAAAAGAAGGTGATCAGGAGTAGTCAGCATGGCTTCACCAAGGGGAACTCGTGCTTAACCAAGCTGATAGCTTTCTCTGATGGAATGACTGCCTGGGTAGATGAGGGGAGAGCAGTGGATGTTGTCTCCCTTGACTTCAGCAAGGCTTTGGACACTGTCTCCCAGAACATCCTCATAGACAAGCTCAGGAAGTGTGGGCTAGATGAGTGGACAGTGAGGTGGATTGAGAACGGGCTGAATGGCAGAGCTCAGAGAGTTGTGATCAGCGGTGCAAAGTCTAGTTGGAGGCCTGTAGCTAGTGGTGTCCCCTGGGGTCAGGACTGGGTCCAGTCTTGTTCAACTTCTTCATCAGTGACCTGGATGAAGGCACAGAGTGCACCCTCAGCAAGTTTGGGAGGAGTGGCTGATGTGCCAGAGGGCTGTGCTGCCATTCAGAGAGACCTGGACAGGCTGGAGGGGTGGGCAGAGAGGAACCTCATGAAGTTCAACAAAGGCAAGTGCAGGGTCCTGCACCTGGGGAGGAATAACCCCATGCACCAGTACAGGTTGGGGGTTGACCTGCTGGAAAGCAGCTCTGCGGAGAAGGACCTGGGAGTGCTGGTGGACACCAAGTTAAGCCTGAGGCAGCAATGTGCCCTTGTGGCCAAGAAGGCCAATGGTATCCTGGGGTGCATCAGGAAGAGTGTTGCCAGCAGGTGGAGGGAGGTGATTCTCCCCCTCTCCTCAGCCCTGGTGAGGCCACATCTGGAGTACTGCGTCCAGTTCTGGGCTCCCCAGTACAAGAGGGATGTGGCACTACTGGAGCAAGTCCAGCGAAGGGCTACAAAGATGATTAGGGGACTGGAGCATCTCTCTTATGAGGAAAGACTGAGAGAGCTTGGCCTGTTTAGCCTGGAGAAGAGAAGGCTGAGAGGAGATCTTATCAACGTGTACAAGTATCTGAAGGGAGGGTGTCGAGAGGATGGGACCAGACTCTTCTCAGTGGTGCCCAGCAACAGGACGCGAGGCAACGGGCACAACTGAAACACAGACAGTTCCGTCTGAACATGAGGAAAAACTTCTTCCCTGTGAGGGTGACAGAGCACTGGAACAGGTTACCCAGGGAGGTTGTGGAGTCTTCTTCTCTGGAGGTATTCAAAACCCACCTGGGCACGATCCTGTGCTACATGCTCTAGGTGACCCTGCTTGAGCAGGGAGGTTGGTCTAGATGATCTCTAGAGGTCCCTTCCAACCTCAACCACTTTGTGATTCTGGGATTCTGGGATCTTCAAGAAACTTCTCCAAGGAACCCTTTCTGAAAGATGACCTCCTATAATCCAAATATTCAAAGCTGCATATTTATATCTATTTCACAGTAGACCTGGGATATCTTGTATCTTTGGTTAAACATCAACTCATGAGACAGGGAAACCCAAATCAAATAAGGGATGAAACTCAAGGAGAAGAACAAAACAAAACAAAACAAAAAAGACACAGCATTCTTTAGACATTAAAATTTATTTCACTACTCATTGTGTTTCCCAGCACCTGTCAATTATCTTTGATATTAGCAAATACAGCTTTCCTGTGTTTTCTTTCTTGGATAGCCAATATTTCAACTGGACAAGATGGTACTTCTGGGTGCTTGTTTTTATGCTCTCCAATTCTTAGTTGCATAAAGGAGTTACCATTAAACAGAAATGCATGTTTTTTTACTTCATACACTGTCATTCTAAAAGTAGGGCAGACTTACAGTAACTGTGGTTCAGTATACTGCAGCAGTCACAGACTAAACTTTGCCATTTTTCATGTCTTCATCAAAAAGGGTGTACTCAATAATATTGTTAGAAGTGGTGAATGAACAGTTTGCTTCTTAACAGCTTTTGGAACAGATCTGAAGCACAGAGTCATTGCGGTAGATTAATACATGCAACATGAAGAGCTGAAAGTCACTAAATAAAATACCACTAGTACAACACACCTGTAGTTAACTACAACTCCCTTTTCATTTCCTAATAAGAGCCGCGCTTCTTGGCCAGGATAAGTCTATTACTGACCAGGTAAGTCAACTGACAGACATGTAAAGATGTGATGACAGCTTTTACGTTAGAGTTGAAAAAATAAGTTCAGACAGTCACAGTGTCCCACTGGCAAAGTAATATGACTTTGTCATAGTCTTTGTGTCCTTCAGTTGCTTCTGGGTCTTTCTCTATGAGGAAAATAAAGAAAATACAGCAAGCAGCATACTAACTACCTCCAGTGAGAAACACTGGGTGCTTTGGGGAGTGCAGTGTTTCATTCTTGATATCAGAACAAGTCAAAAAAGCCAGACTGAAACTGAACACATTGCAGTTTTCTGATCGAAATAATTTCTATTTTAAGGAAAGCAAATACTTGTTCTCCGTTTTCATCTTTATTAGTTCTATCCAATGATTTTCTATGCATGTTTTCCAACTACTAAATAGGAATAAATGCACAAGGGAAAAGCAAACTGAGTTTTTACCAGCATGTACAATGATTTCCAAAGGCTGGTGGACAAATTTTATGGTAATCTGAGAACTGAAAGAAGAAAATATTCAGGGGTTTTCTTTGGAAAACTTCTATCTATGTCTCTTGTTGCCTGATGGAATCTGTTTCTCCCAGAGACTTTTCTTCTTGCCATAATGTGCAGTTAAAATATATTTAAGGTATGTGCATTGATGTAAAAGGGAGATACTTACTCCTCTGTTCTTCTGAGGTGGCTGGGGATCCCTTCTAGTGGACTGCCACTAGAGTCATGTCATCTTCTGTTGTCCTTAGTTCCGTTTACCACAGACTACATCTCTCTTGGGAATTGGCTTGGAGTAAAATCTTCACCCTGCTGAAGCCAATGTTATTTTCAGTCCTGGCCACAATTTTATCCTGAGGTCTTGTCTCAGAAGGACATGGCAGGTGACATATGGCAAGCTTCTGTTTCATTATAATGAAAGAGAGTATGACTCAGTACATGTAAGGGCTTTCTTGGTACTTTCATGGACCTTCTGACATCGTCCTGTACATCGAGCACTCCCTTCCAGACCCTTCAAACTCACTCTTTCCTCCTATATCCTATTCTTTTGAGGGGCACCTTGAAAGGTGTGGTCCACATAGCATCACATTTGCAATGACAAGTGCACAAGAGTGATTTTTAGGCCAGATTCCATTCTAACTTTATATATATATATATATATATATATATATATATATATAAAAAGACGAAAGAGAATAAGCACATGCTTCCTGATGATTGCAAAGATTAAATCACTTCAGCAGGTGAAGGCAGTGTACATTTGAAAACCCCACTGTCTATATTGCAAGGTATCAAAAAATGCGGTACTCCTGCTCCAGTGAGTGAGTCTGAACGTGACATGCTGGAAACTGATGAGCAGATTAATCCAGCACATGGGAGCAGCCTGCAGAGGAGTTTTACTGATAGCGCAAGGTATGATGCCAGCAGACTTCAGACTTTGGGGGTTTTTTTAATTTTATTCACAGTACATTTTGAGAAGAACGTTCCTCATCCCACTGTTTGCACACGAGTAATCCCTTCATTTTAAGTGGAATTGAAAATACTAAAAACCTAAAATGCAGCAAAGATTTATGGAAATAGGTGAGACCCATCGTCCTCAGGATTTGGAAGGGCACCAGTCTTAGGTAAACAAATATGCTTTATTGCCTGTGGTTTGTTGCATCGTAGCCAATGCTGCAAAATACTTTATAATTGCAACTTGCTGCTTTCATCTGCTTAGAACCTTCTGCCACAGAGCAAGCTCACATCAAGGAACGACCTTTTTACAAGCTTCAGAAATATTTTCTCACATAGAGCTTAACC
Organism: Apteryx mantelli; assembly: GCF_036417845.1. Lineage (NCBI taxonomy): Eukaryota > Metazoa > Chordata > Aves > Apterygiformes > Apterygidae > Apteryx > Apteryx mantelli. The sequence goes on from NC_089997.1 coordinate 7,815,164, forward strand.
TTTATTTTAGTAAATACCCTTTAACTTATACTGTTCTCCAGATAAAAAGTGGTTGCCAAGTCATACCAAGGAAGCAAGGAGTGACTGACAGAATGTTGTCTTGGATGTGTTGAACGGTAAAAATAGATGGCTTCTGCAGCTGACTTGAACTGTAAAATAGTTGCATTATATGGGAAAAAGGCAGGATTGCAGCAGCCCACTCCCCTGGACTGAAGGGCATAGTTGAACACTGCTCAGAGAGAAACCTTAGCTGCATGAAGCACATGCAGTTCAAAACAAGAACTGAAAATGGCAGATAGCAAAGGTATTTGTTCACTGCTGATCCCCACCATGTCTGTATATAAAGGACTGCAAACTGGATGGGTAAAGTTATAACATTACCATAAGTACCTACATGATATTTATGTTGTTCAGCCATTCCAACGGTTTCATCTTTCCTTGTGTGCTGTTTACTAATCCAGACCTAAAGTAAACTTTCTAGTGATCTTGCTCCATCAGTTTCAGAGAAAAAAAGTGACCTCACAATTGGAATCAGAATCGAAGCCACATGCCTGCTGCCGGCCTATCGGGTACCCAGGCAGAAGTGACCTCACAAGCACAAATTTCAGTCTTTTGTCTGCTTCTGTCCCCCTGTGCCCTGTCCCAGTGCTGGCACTGGCTGGCTGCCCTGCTCCAGGGCAGCTCCAGCGCCCTGCAAGGCGGCGAGAGCACAGGAGGAGCAGGCCAGGGGTCCAGGTCATGGGCAGCAATGGTCCTGCCAGGCCAGGAGCTAGGGGGAGAGGCTGGACCCACCGCCCGGCTGAGGCTGGAGCCTTCCCCCAGGTGAGTTAATCAGTGCTAACCTGCCCAGCCGTTCCTGGACCCTCCCCTCTACTGGTGAGCACCCAACTGCTGGTGCTGCTCTGCAGAGTGAGCGGGCTGTGGTGCTCCAGGGCCATGGGGTGACTCCGCACTGGTCATGGTAGTGATGGGGGAAGCAGATCCAGCTGCACAGGCATCATTGCACCTGACAACCCCTGTCTGTGGCCGTGGATGATGCTCTGAGCAATTACAGGACATTTCAAATGGCTCAGGCTGTGTTCAGATGTGTCGTTAGATCTCACCCATGGTTCTTCATTGAAGGGGGACATGAACCACTCGCCAGGCACCCTTCCCTGTGCCTGCAGGGTCCCCACCACTGCCTCTCATGGGACTGCAGAACTCTCACTAGCCTGTACAATTTTGGGGTTAGCCCTTTGCATTTGGATGACTCCACTTGATTTTGTGAAGCTCCATTCCCTGCCCACCTCTAGGCACATGGTGCCTTTGGAGATCCCCTGTGCTCTCCGTGTGGCTCCACACTCTCTTCAAGAAGGACGGGCATCAGTCTTCATCTCTGTCATATGAGAGATATCACTTGACCATTCTCCACTTCCAGGAGCGCTGGGCACCCACAAGTGAGAGCTGAATCCAGCCCTCATTCCCTAACACATCACCCCATGAGCTCATTGCCTTGAGCCCGTGGAGAGCCCTGGAAAAGCAACAGGCCCTTTCAGGGTGAAAGTCCTTGAGCACATTCTTGGCTCCAACCTTGGAAGGAGAGCCCAATCTTCAAGCACTGCACTGAGGAAATGCCCTTTTATTACAGACATCAGCTCTGATACAGTGATAGACACATTTACAGAAGGTCTCTCAGTGAGACAGACTGAGTTCACCCCTCTTGAGAAGTGGGATGAATTCAAACACTTCCATATAAACATTCTCTTCTCAGAGAGAATGCCCAAAGCACAAGTTGTCTGTGATAAATTAGAAATCACTGGTGAAGCGAGATGGACAGCTTACTGCTGCTGAACTAGTAACATTTGAATCAGCTTCTTCAGTGCATCCTTAAGTTCCTTGTTCCTCATGCTGTAGATGAGAGGGTTCACTGTTGGAGGCACCATTGAGTACAGAACTGCAACCACCAGATCCTGCACTGGGGAGGAGATGGAGGGGGGCTTCAAGTAGGCAAACATGCCAGTGCTGACAAACAGGGAGACCACGGTCAGGTGAGGGAGGCACGTGGAAAAGGCTTTGTGCCTGCCCTGCTCAGAGGGCATCCTCAGCACAGCTGTGAAGATCTGCACATAGGACAGCACAATGAAAATGAAACACCCAAAGACTAAAAAGACACTAAACACAATAACCCCAACTTCCCTGAGGTGGGAGTCTGAGCAGGAGAGCCTGAGGATCTGGGGAATTTCACATAAGAACTGGCCCACGACATCGCCTTGGCAGAAAGTTACTGAAAATGTGTTTCCAGTGTGCAGCACTGCATTGAGAAAACCACTGGCCCAGGCAGCTGCTGCCATTTTGGCACAAGCTCTGGTGTCCATGATCATGCTGTAGTGCAGGGGGTTGCAGATGGCAACAAAGCGGTCATAGGCCATGATGGTGAGAATAAAATATTCAGCTGAAATCAAGAAGAAAAACAAAAAGACCTGGGCAGCACATCCGGAGTAGGAAATGGCCCTGGTGTCCCACAGGGAACTGGCCATGGATTTGGGGACAGTGGTGGTGATGGAGCCAAGGTCCAGGATGGAGAGGTTGAGGAGGAAGAAGTACATGGGGGTGTGGAGGCGGTGGTCGCAGGCTATGGCTGTGATGATGAGGCTGTTGGCCAGGAGGGCAGCCAGGTAGATGCCCAGGAAGAGTGAGACGTGCAAGAGCTGCATCTCCTGTGTTTCTGCAAATGCCAGAAGGAGGAACTCGTTGAGGGAGCTGCTGTTGGACATTTGCTGTCTGTTTGGGGCACTGTCCAAGGAAGAGATGGCATTGACAAGTTAGGACAAACTTCTCTGAACAAAACCCATTCCACTCCTCCAAGTCCTCCCACATCGCCTCTCTCCTTTCCCTTTGTTCAGCTCCATTTCCTGACCTCTGGTTTGTACTGACTGAGTGTGCCATGCGGAGCAGGGGCCTCTGCACATGGGCTCCAGAGGAGTCACTGCTGCTCTGCCAGGGTGTGTAAATGGAGATGTCAAACTGCCATGTGTATTCAGTGGGGATACCTGCGGATGGGCACTGTGAGCTGAATGAAGGGGATTTGGAATGAAGGGGAATACTCTCTATTTACCGTTTTGAGAGATGAATACAGCACTCATGCCAGCTGTATCTAAAAGAGAAGATCATTGTGAGGGATTCATCTCCCCCAGCCTTGCCCTCTTGAACAGAGGTGTCCGTACTGAATCAGTCACACCAGCTCCCACTCTGGCCAGGGAGAGGAACCATGAAGTTAAGGCAGGGGCTGACTTGATCCTTTCTAGATGTCTCTGTCCCAATGAGATGAATCCTGTCCTCAGATGGGTTTACCATCTGCACTCTTTCGCAAGACACTGTAGTGGGAGGGGGAAGCAACTAGGTCCGATGCACATAACATGCAGCAGATTACATCCACTTGTTTTGTTAAGGAGCTATTTAACATTTTAACACTCCTTTTCTCCAGAAAATAGGCTGTAGTGGATAGTTTTATGATATATTTCTTTAGTTTTTAGATGCCTCCATTACACCATGGGAGCATTCTTTGATGGGGTAGAAATCTTTGGCATTTCAGTTGCTCTCAGCATGAGCACTTGTGCATCCCAAGAAGAAAAAGGGGCTCATGGTGACTGCGTGTGGAGTCAGGGCATCTGGTCTGTTAGAGTCTTGCTCCTTACTGCCCTGTGCTTGCACCTGTCCCAGCTAAAGGACAATCACACTCACAAGTTACTCAGAGAAAGAAACTGGACTGAGCTGAGAGCAGAGGAGTTCAGTTTCAAAGTGAACATTGCCAAGTTCTCTCTGAGACCACATACAGAGAGTACTATGGAGAGCTCTTCAGAGTGTGTGATGAGGTTTCTGACTCACACGATCAGCACAAGGACTCTCAGCTATCACAGATATGCTCTGCGAGTGCTACAGTCTTCTGGAGGGCAGCTTGCAGCCCGCAGGACACCCCACAAAGACAGTCAAGAGTGCTAGAAATGGAGGCTCCTTAAGGGAGAGTCAGATCATTCCCCAGCTGGATGAAGTGCATTGCCTAGAAGGCTGGAAGGGGACTTGGGCACGTCACTGCCATGAAGACAACTCCATGCAGGACCTACGGGGTAAATGCCTTAACTGCAGCTGAACCGCCCTGCTTAACCCCAGAGAGCAGGAGAACAAGAACCAGACCAGCATGGAGAGGTAAAGAAACAGGGAGCAATACTGTGAGCCTCCTACCAAAGGGAAAGCAAGGAGGGAGAGACAGACAGGCAGTGAGGAAAGCCTTCACCTTCCCCAGCTGTGCACACCACCTCCCAGGTGGCAACACTGCAGGACAGTCGCTCTCAGCCCTTTGTTGTGCAGTGGGAAAAAGGCATGCTGCCGGAGAGATGCCCCTCTCCTCTGCTGCAGATCGGGCTGCTGAGGAAGGGGCACATGGCCTGGACCCCATGGCCTTGAGGGTAGAGGCTCCTCTGGGTGGAAGAGGAGACACAGAGGGCTTAGAGGAAAATGTCTGCATTGTAGGGACTAACTGAGAATTTCCCAAAATCCCCTTCCTACGGAATTTCTGTTTTCAGTTTCCTCTCATTCTCTGATTGCTCCACTACCTGGAGTTTTTCCTCCCGGGAGCTGTTTCTCTATCCCATGTCTTTTCCATCAGTGCTCGGCAAACAGTAGGAAAATGAAAGCATAGATTCAGAAAAGATCCTTATCTTTAAGGTAACCACTGCAATGACTGCCCTCTTGAAAAGGCCCCTCAGAATGATCCTGTGCATGAGCTAGAGCTAAGAACAGCCCTGACCCACACAGCACCCTCTTGAAGGGGGAATGAACATGCCCTGCCGGGGTCACTCCTTCCACCCAAAGCTTCTCCCTGCAGCACTGTGGGGAGTTCCCCAGGAAGGCTGAGTGCTGACTCTCACAGGTGGCAGAATCACTGCCCCAGGCACACAGCACCCTGGGGTGTAGGGACACTGCTCTGAATTACAGCCCATGCAGACCCAGGTGCACTCCCTGGCTTCACAACCCTCCACCATCCCTGGGAAAAGGTGGCCATGATGCCCTGTCCCTCTGATGGCGTGGCTGGGAATCCCTGCTCTAAAGCACCACCTGTGCCAAACAGGAGAAGCTGGAAGAGCCACCCTGAGAGATCCTATCAGCTGTGGTAGGTGCCAGCTTCAGAAGAACCCTCCAGGAACCACAGCAGTGTTGCCCTGCAGCCAGAGACTTACTGTGTGAAGGGCTGTGAAGATTTCTCCCTGCAGTGAGCTCTCAGCTGTCCTCCCATTCCTGACTGTCTTTAACTTCCCAGTGCCTCATCTCATCCTGGAGCCTGCAGGCAGTGCCCTGAGTCTTGCTGCTCTTCTAAGAGGAGCTGCTCCTGGACAGAGCTGTCTCCCTGCAGAACCTGCCAGGTTGCCATGGGCTCCGGCAGTCCCAGGAGCCAGGCCCAGCTCAGGAACACAGGCCCAGCTGAAGACATGACTTTCTCTGTCCCCTCTGCACTCTTGAGATGTTCCTGGGGCTCCAGGGCTGACGGTTCTTGAAAGGCTGCAGGGTCACCCCTGGGAAATGTCCATTGAAGTAGACTAAAATAATCACTGATGGGAGTCAGTTGTTCACATACAAACACCTTCCAACATTTGAGGTGCCAGAGATGGTCCAAGACATGTGCCACTGTCTGTTTCCTCTGATGGAGTAACTATGAGGCCCACATCCTTCTAGAGCATCAGCTGGGTGAAGAATCTCCTTGGCCATCTGAAATGACACTTGATGCCTACTTCTGCAAGAGCTCTGCTCTCTATCAAGCCAAGTTCTATGCAAATCCAGACATTGCAAACAGCTCATGTAATTCAGAGCAGACACTTGATTTCATGCAATGACAATAAGCCTGCAGGGCCATGTCAGATGCATGGGGTGTCCAGCACAACCACCATGTTTCTAGCAGATAGAGCACAGGACCTACAGGAAAACCATGTCCTGTCAGAGTGGTTGCTGGACAAACATCCCAGAGCATATTGGGTTTCCTGCCCATTCCTAAACAATGGATTCCAATCACTGCCTTTAGGCAAAGTCCATCCCATCTACATCTGAGCATGCTGCCAAGATGGAAGGCACATCACACCAAGGGTCTTCATACATATACCTACACTCTCAAACCCTGCTAGCTCTCCTCTCCCGAAACCTTTTCTCACCTCCTGATGATATGAACAGGGACTGTACTAATGATGCAGTCACAGTGTTGCTGGATCACAAGCTGTTCAGGCCCAGGGACTTTCTCAGTGGCACCTTGTCCTTCCTGGAGATCTAGTCACCTTCATCACCAGCCCCAAGGTGCTGCAGAGTCAGCTCAGGCACCAAACACCTCTCCTGCCACGGCTGCGTGGCCCAGCTTTGTTATTCTCTGGCCTTGGGTACTGCAGGATTTGCTCTCTTGTGGGTGCTTCACAGAATCACAGAATCGCTGAGGTTGGAAGGGACCTCAGGAGATCATCTAGTCCAAACCCCCTGCTCAAGCAGGGTCACCTCGAGCACATTGTACAGGATCGCGCCCAGGCGTGTTTTGAATATCTCCAGAGAAGGAGACTCCACCACCTCTCTGGGCAACCTGCTCCAGTGCTCTGTCACCCTCACAGGGAAGAAGTTTTTCCTCATGTTCAGATGGAAGTGTCTGTGTTTCAGTTTGTGCCCATTGCCTCGCATCCTGTCGCTCGGCACCACTGAAAAGAGTCTGGTCCCATCCTCTCAACACCCTCCCTTCAGATACTTGTACACATTAATAAGATCTCCTCTCAGCCTTCTCTTCTCCAAGCTAAACAGGCCCAGCTCTCTCAGCCTTTCCTCATAAGAGAGATGCTCCAGTCCCCTAATCATCTTTGTAGCCCTTCGCTGGACTTGCTCCAGTAGTGCCACATCCCTCTTGTACTGGGCAGCCCAGAACTGGACGCAGTACTCCAGATGGGGCCTTAGCAGGGCTGAGTAGAGGGGGAGAATCACCTCCCTCGACCTGCTGGCAACACTCTTCCTGATGCACCCCAGGATACCATTGGCCTTCTTGGCCACAAGGGCACATTGCTGCCTCAGGCTTAACTTGGTGTCCACCAGCACTCCCAGGTCCTTCTCAGCACAGCTGCTTTCCAGCAGGTCAACCCCCAGCCTGTACTGCTGCATGGGGTTATTCCTCCCCAGGTGCAGGACCCTGCACTTGCCTTTGTTGAACTTCATGAGGTTCCTCTCTGCCCACCTCTCCAGCCTGTCCAAGTCTCTCTGAATGGCAGCACAGCCCTCTCGTGTATCCACCACTCCTCCCAGTTTTGTATCATCAGCAAACTTGCTGAGGGTGCACTCTGTGCCTTCATCCAGGTCATTGATGAAGTTGAACAAGACTGGACCCAGTACTGACCCCTGGGGGACACCGCTAGCTACAGGCCTCCAACTAGACTCTGTGCCACTGATCACAACCCTCTGAGCTCTGCCATTCAGGCAGTTCTCAATCCACCTCACTGTCCACTCATCTAGCCCACACTTCCTGAGCTTGTCTATGAGGATGTTCTGGGAGACAGTGTCGAAAGCCTTGCTGAAGTCAAGGGAGACAACATCCACTGCTCTCCCCTCATCTACCCAGCCAGTCATTCCATCAGAGAAGGCTATCAGATTGGTTAGGCATGATTTCCCCTTGGTGAAGCCATGCTGACTACTCCTGATCACCTTCTTGTCCTCCACATGCTTGGAAATGGCCTCCAGGATGAGCTGCTCCATCACCTTTGAAGGGATGGAGGTGAGGCTGACTGGCCTGTAGTTCCCTGGGTCCTCCTTCTTGCCCTTTTTGAAGACTGGGGTGACATTGGCTTTCTTCCAGTCATCAGGCACCTCTCCTGTCCTCCATGACCTTTCAAAGATGATGGAGAGTGGCTTAGCAATGACATCCGCCAGCTCCCTCAGCACTCGTGGGTGCATCCCATCAGGGCCCATGGATTTGTGGGTGTCAAGTTTGCTTAAATGATCTCTAACCCGATCCTCCTCCACCAAGGGAAAGTCTTCCTTCCTCCAGACTTCCTCTCTTGTTTCCAGGGTCTGGGGTTCCTGAGGGCTGGCCTGACCAGTAAAGACTGAAGCAAAGGCGGCATTCAGTAACTCTGCCTTCTCTGTATCCTTCGTCACCAGGGCACCCACCCCATTCAGCAAAGGGCCCACATTTTCCCTAGTCTTCCTCTTACTGCTGATGTATTTGAAGACGCCCTTCTTGCTGTCCTTGACATCTCTTGCCAGATTTAATCCCAAACGGGCCTTAGCCTTCCTCGTCACATCCCTGCATACTCTGACAACGTTCCTATATTCCTCCCAAGTGGCCTGTCCCCCTTTCCACTTTCTGTAGACTTCCTTCTTCTGGTTGAGTTTTGCCAGGAGCTCCTTGCTCATCCATGCAGGTCTCCTGCCTCCTTTGCTTGACTTCCTGCTCATAGGGATGCACCACTCTTGAGCCTGGAGGAAGTGATGTTTGAATATTAACCAGCTCTCTTGAACGCCCCTTCCTTCTAGGGCCCTAACCCATGGGATTCCTCCAAGTAGGTCCCTGAAGAGGCCAAAGTTTGCTCTCCTGAAGTCCAGGGTTGCGATCCTACTTGGTGCCCTGCTGCCTCCTCGCAGGATCCTGAACTCCACCATCTCATGGTCACTGCAGCCAAGGCAGCCCCCAACCTTCACATCTTCCACCAGTCCTTCTTTGTTTGTTAGTACGAGGTCCAGCAGCACACCTCTCCTTGTTGGCTCCTCCACCACCTGTGTCAAGAAGTTGTCACCAATGCTCTGCAGGAACCTCCAGGAGTGTTTGTGCCTAGCTGTGTTGTCTTTCCAGCAGATATCAGGGTGGTTGAAGTCCCCCATGAGAACCAGGGCCTGGGATCGTGAGGCTACTTCCAGCTGTCTGTAGAAGGCCTCATCGACTTCCTCTTCCTGATCAGGTGGCCTGTAGTAAACACCCACAACAGTGTCACCCATGCTAGCCTGCCCTTTGATCCTTACCCATAAGCTCTCGACTCGCTCTTCATCCACCCCTAGGCACAGCTCAATACATTCCAGTTGCTCTCTCACATAAAGAGCAACTCCACCACCTCGCTTTCCTGGCCTGTCTTTCCTAAAAAGCACGTAGCCATCCATGACAGCACTCCAGTCATGCGAGTTATCCCACCATGTCTCTGTAATGGCAATGAGATCATGGCCCTGCGACCGCACACAGATCTCTAGTTCTTCCTGTTTGTTCCCCAAGCTGCGTGCATTGGTGTACAGGCATTTCAGGGAGGTGATCGAGCATGCAGGTTTCCCAGGAGGGGTGAAAGAGCGTCCTCCATAGCCACATCCCATGCGCACTTCCCTGGCTGCATTCACCTGTTGGAGGCATCCTGACTTGAGCAGTCTTTTGCCAACTACCCTGTCACTATAACTCTCCCCTTCCCCCGTCTTTCCTAGTTTAAAGCCCTCCTTACCAGGTTGGCCAACCTGTTGGCAAAGACCCGCGTGCCCCGCCTCGTGAGGTGGATCCCATCTCTTGCCATCAGTTGCCGATCTTCAAACAGGGTCCCATGGTCGTGGAAACCAAAACCCTGTTGCCAACACCAGCGGTGCAGTCAGTCGTTAACCTGGAAAGTCCGTCTCCTCCTCCTGTCATCCATCCCCCTCACTGGCAGGATTGAGGAGAAGATGACCTGGGCTCCCAGACCCTTGACCACCATCCCCAGAGCTCTGAAATCCTGCTTGATGGTCTCCAGTTTGCCCTTGGTGTCATTGGCGCCCACATGGTAGAGCAGCAGTGGGTAATAGTCCGAAGAATGGACGAGCCTAGGCAGTCTTTGCATGACATCTCTCACACGAGCCCCCGGCAGGCCACAAACCTCTCTAGACATGAGGTCTGGTCGGCAGATAGATGCCTCCATCCCCTGCAGCAGGGAGTCCCCCACAACAATCACCCGCCGCTTTTTCTGGGCGTTCCGGCAGGGCACAGGGTCTGTTGTCCCAGGTACTTCCCTGGCAGCCATGCCCATCTCCTCCTCATCCTGGAGGGCACTAAACCTGTTCTTCAGCTTCAGGTCTTCAGGAGGAGTAGGAGCCTTTCTCCTGCCACGAGCAGTGACCAGTTTCCAGTCTTCTTCTACAATGTTATGATGTACCGTTTCACACAGCACAGAGCCCTCTGGCAACTCCACTGCTGCAGGGGGTTGGGACTCCTGGAGCTGTACAGTCTCCGAGAATACCCTGTCTATCTCTTGCTCTGCTTCTCGGATGCTGCGCAGCCTACTGACCTCCTCCCGTAACTCCCTTACCTGACGACACAACTTGTCAACAGCAGCACACCTCCTGCAGGAGAGCTGGCTGCCAGCCCAGGCCTCCCGGAGAGGCCCCAAGCACTCCCTGCAGCCTGAGACCTGTAGAGCTGCATCTACTGTCAGAGGGTCGGTCTGGGTCCAAGCCTCTGACACAGCAACTCCAACAGCTGCTGGGGAACGCGCTGTGCGGCGTGTCACGACCATACTTGAGGAAGCGTACACCACAGGGAACAGAAACGAAGGTACCTTCGCGCGTCCCTTCGTGCGCCCTTCTGCGCAAACTGCTGCGCAAACTGCTGCGTCTGTTCGCTGCCTCTGTTAGCTGTGCTCTGGGAGCTGCACTCTAGGCCTGGCTCTTATATAGGCCTCTCCCTAGCACTGACTCACAGGGTGCTTGACCGCCCTAATCAAGGGCCACTGGGATCAAAGGCCCCAACTCCCTCTGGTCAGGGGCAACCCAGAGAGCTCGTTAGCAGCAGCCACTCCTAGCTAGAGCTTTTCCCACAAGCTTTTCCCAGGAGAAGTCAAGGCCTCCTGCAGTTGTCCTTGCCTAGCTTCCCCTTTCCTGTTCACAGCAATCACCTTCTAGGTCCTCGGGGGTCCTCAGGAAGCCCACAACTTCCAACAAGATCCTCAAGTTCTAGTCAGAGCCCAACCACTGCTGCGCAAACTGCTGTGTGTTATTCTGCTCCTTCTTCACCTCCCACCTTCTTTGGGAACTGTTGACCAATTTCAGCTAAATTTGACAAATGTAGAGATCTCAAAGCTTTTGAACTCCTGGCATCACAAAAATTAGTGCCTGGGTGGTGAAGAGAACCCGTCAGGTGTGTGCTGAGAGAGAAAGCTGTAATTCTCCCCCATAGCAGCTAACTGACCCCTTGCCCTGCGTGCATTTGGCTGGCCAGTGCCCATGTGTGATGGGAGAACCATCATTGCCCAGGCAACATGGTGGGGACCAGCTGACATGGTGGGGAGCGGCAGCATTGCTTAGGGGAGGGATGGTACGAGCCAGCAAGGAAATGGGCTTTGGGAGTTGTCCTGATCACTGAACAGCTTATTCCTTGCTGGAGGACGGAGAGTATTAACAACAACAAAAACAACAAAAAGTGGTGGTGAGAGGGAAAGACAAGACAAGAACGTTAACATCTTTGCCTTCCTGGGTCACTTTATTTTTAAAATTCTTGCTTGATAAATATTGTTCTAGAAATGCTTCTTGCCAGCCACCATAGCACAGGCCAGTGTTCAAAACATCTGGAGAGCCAGGATACAGGCAAAGGTCTCCCTTGGAGCCTGCAGGAACACGTGCTCAGGAAGAGCTTGCAGCTCCTACCCTGGACCTGTCAGCTCTGGTTTTTAGCACCACATCCCCTGAAGAAAGATGCACACAGGTCTCTCTTCACTGCTTTAATCTCACAGGATTAACTGACTCAAGTGAGGTAGGTGGAACTTATGGTTAAGGAAGTGGCCTGGTTTTAATGTCCTTTGTGTTATTTTTGCCTGAAAATCCACGTTTCTTTTAGATTGAATGAAATAGAGCAAGGATGCTGAGCATGGCTATATTTTACATTCCAAATTAAACAGTCAGAAGGTTGCTGGCAGTTCGGGGAGCTGGAAAATACTGCTCAAAAACCTCTCTCCACGGCCAGAACTCCTGCTGACCTCAGTGGGATTCAGACCGTGGTTTTCATGAACTCGTAAGACGCTGTAGCTCCCAGTAGAGCTCCCAATAGCTCCATCAGCCTGATGGCATGTCATGCACTTTTTCTAACTGTTTTTTATACTGGTGTAATGCAACCAAGGATTTTTTGCACAAAAAAATCTGTTTCTTTTCCTGTCGTTGTACTGAGGAGGAAATATTATAACACACCTGTCAGTTAATATAAACATTTCCTTTAGCTGAGTACATTTACCAAGCACAGACAATGCCACAGCCTGTAATGCTGCACTGTAGGCACTAAAAGCATTTCAACTCTCAGAACACTTCTATCTGCAAATGTGTGTCTTTTTCTTAAGGAGAAAAAGCATAAACAGACTCAGAGCTGTTTTATTCCTTTTTACTTTTAGGCAGAAAATCCATTCTCTTGTTTCACACCCCTGTATTACAGCATCTGGACCTTCAGTAGAAGCATTTGAGAGCATTGAGTGACAGTATGGACAGACATGTTACAAGGTTGAGGGCTCATCTGTCACATAAGAGGAAGATCTCCATTTGGGTTATCTGATGGTTGTCCCTGTGGTCATCTACCAGTAATGTCTAGTCAGTGCCCACATATACCAGCAGCATGTGCTAATGTGCTTGAGGCACCATGTACAGGCAATGGCTTGTGATGTTCCTGAGCAAGAAACCTGGTCTGAAGGAACCTCTGGAAATGAGGCAGCAGCCTGTGAGCTGGGGAGCTCTTCAGACAGCTTGAAGGCTGCTCACCTCTGACAAAATGACCTTTGAAATTATGATTCATGACCAGGCGAATAGCACAGTGCCTGCCCTCACCTTTCCTGCCTTGTGCTCCAGACTGACTTGGGCACAAGCCCACCCTGACCTGAAAACTCGGCAGTCCCAGGGGTGCAGCAGTGCACCCAGGATCATCCACCTTGCTGAAGGGCTCAGCTTCTTTTCTCAAGCACTCTCCCACATGAACCGAGCTGTGAGGCTCCTTAGGAGTGACCTTACATCTCAGGAGCTCTGAAGTCACGCAGAGGTTAAGGTCCATTTCTGTCTGTGTAGCTAGGTCTGTAATTTAATCAAAGGAGAAATTATTAAGGAATTGTTTTGTCCTGGTAGGTGTGTTCTGACACTTTGTCTCTAGGTACTATCTGGTTGATACAGTTTTCATCAGTTTACATTTTACATCGTGTTTACATGTGTTTACATGTGTTAGTTTGCATAGATACATAGTTATTAGTTACATAGCAGCCTGTTCTACATGGCTCAATATTCCCACACAAACTTCCTTTTCACCAGCACGCAGGAAGCCCAGAGGACAGCACCAACTATCATTTATGTTCCACATGTCCACGTAAGGTGGGAGGCTGTTGGAGTCTCACTGGAAGCTACATTACCACATTATTACAGAACAGTCCAGCATATGCACCAGTTTTGTTGCTTGCAACTTCAGATGGATGGATAGGTATATTTTCCAGTTTCATTTCATTTTCATTTTCCAGTTTCATTTTCATTTATGTGCCCTTGAAGCACCCGAATGCTGCACTTTCCCAAGCAACTGGATACTGTTATCACAAGGGCACCTACCTGAAGATCTTAAAAGTTGCTTAGGCAGAAAACAAGACTGAAAACATTTGTCTAAACTGTTTTCTGAGTCAAGAGATTCACTTGGAGCCAGCCTTCCCCATGTTCCCACACACACAGGCTTATTAGACAGATCTCTAAGTTTACCTAGGAGAATCATTCCGGTGACTTTGAGATGGCTATTTATATCCTGAGTTCAGTGTATGCAATGCGTGCAATGCAAAAGGCAACCAAGATGTGGTCACTAAAAGCATACCTTCCCACAGTCTGCCACTGCAAAGTATAGGTGCTACACTGTTCATCAGAGAAATCAGTTGAGCATTTCAATGCCTTAGCTACAATGTCAGTTCTTTCTTCACAAAGGCCAAAGCTTGAAAAATTATGAAGCTCAATCCCATCTTGTGTTTCAGTGACTTTAGAAAGACAACTACCTCGATTTCCATCAGCAGACTTCAGGAGGAGTACAGCCTTCACTTTCCAGACATCTGAGAGTTGGCCTTAAAGGAAGGTGTTTAAAAGATGAAACAGGTTACTCTCCAGCTGGTGATGCCTTCCTGAATATGGAAACACAAACCCTAACTGGATGCGTTTACCTTCAAATGGCTAAGTTCCCAGGTCAGGGGTCAGTGCTGGCCCTGGAAGCAGTCCTCCATTTCCTCAGGATGGGGGAAGCCATGTCACTCTCTGATGTCCAGTAGCCAGGGGGCAAATGTTCTACCTTATCTTTCCAAAGAGGATGAGAAAAAATGGATTTAGGATATAACAGTTAACAAAGGCCTTCTCAAAGAGTTCAAAGCCATTCAGCCCAAGTAGCACTACCTCAAACATTGACACCTTTGAGGCTCTACCTGAAGCCTTTCTTGCAGTTCCTTCAAATGATATCAGAAAATATCAGGACTAATACTGTCCCACTATCTAAAGTTTTGCAGCTTCTCCACACACTTTTTCTGCTTCCGCACAGTCCATCTGCCTCCTCCCATTTCCACTTCATATCTTTAGCAGTCCGCTAAACTCAGTCTACTAGTCCACATATCTGATCTATCTCCAGATAGACAAACTGGACTTGATAGGAAAGCCTTTCATTCCTCCTTAAAAAGTTGCAAGTTATTGGATTTTGTCTCCCAGAATTGGTCAGCAATAGCTGAAGAGAAAGTCTAAAGCTGGCAGGAAGAAAAAGGTATTCTGCATTTCCAGATAATACTTAAATAGCAACTAGAAAAGCTAACCTACTGCTGTTTAGAAGAGAATGTCAATGCAGAAAGCAGCAAAACATTTGAAGGTTTTTGTTTCCTTATTGGCAGTACTTTTAACCTTATTGAAAGAGAAGATTTTAAAGTTATATTTCATCATACTGTGAGCTGAGTTTTGCTCATAGAGAATATATACAGCTAACTGTTAAATCTTCAGATATTGTGCCCATAAAGGAAAAAACCTGGTCTTTCAAGCAAAAAATTACAACTGACTTCCAACAGATAAACCTCTCCTGCTTATAATCTCATCAATGTCACATGTACGTAAAACACTCAAAGGCGACAAAACCCCCCAAACCACCTTTTTCAACCAGGACACCTTTTGAGTATATTTTCCTTTTATCATACAAGACACTAAACCTTTAACTATGGCAAGGAATTCCCTCTACTTTGAATCTACAGATATGCTGCATTTTAACAATTCTTAAGAAACTACTTTTTACTGCTACTATAAAAGCTCAGTATTGGCAGAAGTTTTTCAAGCACACAAATGTATTGATGCCTAGTTTACCTAAAGATAAATTCAACAGAACCCATGTCCTAGGTTAAAGGAAGGCAAAGAAACCCCATCCTTGCCTCTATTTATACTTTTTGTGTTATGGGGGCTGTCTTTCTGAATAGCCTACTGTAAAGCAGAGGGGCAGTAGAATTTTACATTAAAATAGTTAGAGTTTACACCTAACCTCTCCAAAGAAATCCAATTGCTCTTAAAGAATCAATTGTAGAAGTCCAATGGTAGAGAGTCCACTTAAGAGCCACCAGTGCCAACAACTTACATATTATGCCAATGGATTAAATATTGCCACCCTTTAGACTCTGTACAAGAGCAGGGAGGAGAACACTTCACAGTCAGGCAGCTGCTCCTCCTCTTCAGTAGATTCCTGGGCAAAATGTTGCTCATCATCATCAGCAGAGGATGGGGAATCACTGCTGTAGACTGCATGTTTCCATCTGCAAGCATTTCAAAGGCAATAACAAAAACAAGATTACATCACACTATGTCACATCAAAAATCAAGTGCAGTCTACCCCAGAAGGTACTGTGAGATCTATGAAGTTTCCAGCCCATTATATGTATTCCTCATGCATCTGATTTTAAACTGAATTACATGTTCTTCCCTGTGAGAGCAAAATTCTGTCTTTTTTGGGATGGTTAAAAAAAAAAAAAAAGTATATTGTACTTATATGCAGCTTGACTTTGGCATATGATAGGCCAGAGCCTTGCAAAGTAACTGTAAAGCCTTTTGCAAAGTAACCATATTTGTGAAGCTATTCCCCCTGATTTCCCCTGAACTTCATGTTCACAGCTGTTACCAAAAACAGCAGGACAGGTCAAGAAGGGGGCTCCTGAGAGAGCTTCAATTAATTATGATGCATACAGGATGATAATTATGATGCATACAAGTTCTGGCTTGAACCTTTTTATAGGTTTTTATTCCCCTCATTCAGGTCTTGCACAGGCTGCGGAACATGGGCAAGGTACTGCCTTCATGAGGTATTGCAATAATTATATCTCTTCCTCAAGACATGATCAGCTCAACTACTGCAACATCCTCTTCTGTCCTGAAGTACAGCCTTGCCCCACTCACATCCATTCAGAAAGTTGCTCTAAAGATCATCTTCTGAATTTATTCCCTTCATCACAAAGCACATGCTCCTGAAACCCTTCAAGTGTCTTCTCTCACAGCAAACAGAGTTGCTAAGGCCTTTCACGAATCACCCTCATTCCTACAGTATTTCCCACTGAGTGCCCAGAGAACAGCTCTGAATTCTGAGCCAGCCCTGACAGCACCTCTCACTGACTAACCCCTCAATACAAAAATGCAGAAGCATGTTCTCTTCTCACCTGCCACCTTCACGCTTGGGAGAAGGTTTTCATATGCACCTGGCAGTGTTCCTTACCTCCTGAAAATTCTTGCTGGGCTGCTCAAAACCCATGAAAACTGTCAGGCTACTGCTGCAGTGAGAGCAGTGCTCATCATTCAGAGTAGCACCGTGCATTTCCTTGTATTCCCACCTCTCGACAGCCATCTCTTGCCTTTTCTCTTGTGCTCGGTTATAAGCATTTGAGAAAAGGTCTGGTTTTGTTTCTGACTTCTCTGTCCTGAGCTTACTAGAAGGGCCCTGGAGTCCCTGACTATGACTTGTAAGCGCTAAGGTATACAGAAATGCGAACAGATAAAAAATGGCCAGTAGTGCAGCTCCTTTCAGTTGTTTCAGGGGAGACTTTTGGCCAGAACACAGTAAAGAAAATTGAAAGCCAGAACTAACCTGAGTTGCCATCTTGAGTGTCAGCGATCTCATCAACAGTTCTTTAAGTTTCTTTCTGGTTCTTCCCTCCTTGGGAGTACGCCTCAAGGTTTTCCTTATTACAAGAAATAAGAAGGATCAGCCACAAACACGCAGAAAATCTGACGTGCGCACACTTGGTGCCTACACAGTAGCTTTATCAAGGTTCTGCATATACACAAAAGATTAGCATGCAGTTCTACGATGCAGAAAACAAGGAAGGATCACTGGAATCCAACCATAAAGGTCTACTTGTTTTCACAAGAGGCCCATTCTATTTTAGGCCTGTATCTGTCAGTCTAAAAAGAGATGAGAAAATGGATGCATATTTTAATACAAGAAGAAAACCAGTACTGTTAAATTTAGTTCGTGGCCTACTTTGCCTCTCTGTTAACATGTTGATTCACGGCCCAGGACATGTTAGGAAAAAAAAAAAAAAAAAAAAGATTAGCAAAGCAAAAAGCACAACATCCACAGGGATTCCTGAAGTACATGAATCTATCTTTGCTTTTTATTCCAGAGATCTCAAAGAACAGGGCAGTAGTACCCACAGAAAGCACCCAGCAGAGAGAATTTAATTTAATGGAGCAAAACAAAGACAGAGGAAACATGGTTGGTAGAAGTTGCTCTAGGGACAGAGAACCAGTTACGCTCACAGGTAATGCTGGCACAGGAACAAATACACATAGAGTTGCCATCACTAAATGCAGCCTGGATTTGAGGAGGCTTCAGATTCATGAAAAGGAAATTCTGGAAGTGGCTCTCCACGAAGGGAGCAGTTCACAAGGGAGCTTAAGTCCATTTATGAAAACGATTCTAGGACACATTTCCCTCTAACAGGCAACTAATCTACAAGAACCACCTCTGGGAGGTGATGAGATGTCAAGGAAAAACAGGCAAACAGGAATCCACTGGGACAAGCACAGGAAGCTGTACAGCACCTTTTTAGCCTGTAGGCTAACCACCCTGCCCAAGCAAACATCATTCCTTTGTGCATGAGGAACAACAAGATTTAGTAACTGAGGAGCAAATCACAACAGATTAAAAGCTGGTTGTGTCTATACGATGGAAGGCATCAGGCAGTCTTTTAGCATATTTCAACCCCAGCCATCATTTTGATAAGTTTTAGAGTGAAAGAACAAGTCCCCAAACAGCTGTTTGTAAACAGCGTCCATTCAAATAATCACAAAAAGGCAATTCAGAGAATGCAGCACAAGGTGTATATACCAATTTCTCACTGATATTTCACATTTTCTGAGGAAGAAGATAGGTCCTCCTGCTCAGAGGATACCTCTAGTATGGTCATACTTATCAATTTATAAGTTATAATTAGAGAGGAAAAATAAAAGTTCTCTCAGACTGTGGCATTCTTTGGAAGAAGTTATTTCAGTGAAATTAGCACTATTAATTTGCTGGGTGAAATATATTACTTACACAGAAAGAGTAAGATAAATAAATACTTACTTTCTCTGCATCACTGAACACCCCAAGATCTTCCCTCACCTTCACGTCATGCGCTGGTTTGCACTTAGCCAGGTTCCGAAAACCTTAAAAAAAAAAAAAAAGTTCAAATGTTCCCTTTTGATAGAGATTTAAGAACAAGTGCTTGAGAATTCGCAATCACACACTGCACTTAGGTTCATTCTTCCCTCCTGCTGAATGCAGTCAAAAATCCACTTTTGTAGGAGAAAAAGAGAAATTCTAAAGATCATAGTCAGATATTAGAAAGAAATTACGGTAGATTTTAACAGTACTTCAATTGCTCTGCATGATAGCAGTAAATCGTTCACAGCTAACAGCCTTCCTCAGGTCCTTCCTCCTTCTGCAGGGTCAATATGAAGCAGCACATGTAAGAACAAGGAAAAGTAAGTGTGAAAAAAAGCTTTGAAACACTTGTCTGCTGGCAACACTGGAGCAGGCAGTTGCCCGAGAGAACTCCAGTTGCAGCTTTTGTTCCCAGATTTTTGTGCATGGTTACTTTCTACAGAGTTTCCTAGAAACACTTGTCATCCGTTCCAATTAATCTGGGCTTAAGTATGACCAACTCTGGGAAGCAGCACCAGACAAGAAGTGCAGGTGCTTTCAGAAATACTGCGCCCTTCAAGGCTGAAAATCAGAGCCTGAACACAGACACTTCTGAGATGTGCAGCGAGGGGTCAGCAAAGAATTTGAAAAGAAAACTCACATACACTGTCAAGGGGTATTTTTCAATATACACCGGATGACAACACCACTACTCTGCAGCAAATGTTACCTCCTCCCAGAGCCAGCAAAGCTTCCTTAGTGCCTGGACGTCCTTAGGGGTGGCAGTGAGGTTAAAAGCACTGCTCATGGTCTCCTCTGGCTTGCCTTCCTCAAATGCAGCAAGGACCCCTCTCACCATGGCCTGAAAAAACAGTTACAGCGGAAAGGACTCATGAGACATAGGAATGAGCACACGAACCTTTGAGCAGCAGGTAGCTAAACAAGGCTTGTCAAAGCCTGTTAAGTTAGAGCTTGGAAACAGCAGGAGTGTTTCAGAGCCCAGGATCACTGGCTTCCTCCGTTTGCTGCTCAGTGAGCCACAGCAGCCTGGTTCCTTGTTTCAGAGTCCTAACTTTGAAGGGCAGGGTTGTTTCAATCTGCTCGCCCTTCAGCGGTAACAGGGGAAAGAGAGGAAGCGGACAGAAAACCCGAGGACTAGCAAACACAAGAAAGCAGCTCAGGAACGAACACAAGAACAGCAAACGCCTCTTGTGCCGCACCAGGCTGCAGCCCTCGCAACGCTGAGGTTTCAGCCAGCCACAGCAGGCATTGCCCACACCAAGGCACCTAGGACAGGAGCCTGGAAGGTCTTGGAGGTGCTGAGCTTCAAGGGGAGCTGAGCTGACAACACAAGGGGAAACAGAGGACAACACTGGAGTCAGGCAATCGGAACACCATGGTGTGCGTTTGACTGGCTGCAATATGGCTGTTGGCATCCAAGTGTGCTTAAGGAAGGCAGAGTGTTAAGAGAAAAAGCACGAGTCAACTTTCAAGGACAATTACATGTAGGGGGCTGCCAGTTCATGGGGGACAGTGCAGACAGCTTCCTAACACTGACTTCTGAGCAGGAAGCCCAAACCCTGACAAACAGGCCTTGCGAATATCATGTGAAAGTTCATGAGCACGGAAGCAGGGCAGCTGCTAGGGGTTTAATGTCCAGACTCCACACTGGACCAAATTAGGCCCCTAATTCCAGCACCTACTCAGAAATAATTACAAAACTCATATGTCTGCATAATCATGTCAGACATGTAAAAAGAAGTACTCGTGAACTATTATTTAAATAACAAACAGGATAAAAAAACCCACAACTCTTTGGGGCAATAGTAAATGAGTACACATGACATTCTTACAAACTGCAGGATACAGAAGAAAATGGTTTGTCAGCAAACCAATTTAACCTGACCTCTCTGCAGGGCACAGTTCAGGACACCTTCCCAAGTTACATACCTCCAATTTTCTAGAGAAGGTCCGGAAAAGAAGCTGCCTTGATATAAGCAATGGAACGGGGCTTTGTCCAGAAAAGATGGGATCTGCTTACTTGGTTTGGAAGCTCTGCCATCATAAAACAAACAAACAAAAAAAACCCATACACACACACACACACACACACACACACACACACACCAAAGAGTTACAAAGGGATTATTTCAGAGTCTTGTCTAAACTCTACATTAATTTAAGGAAAGGGCTCCTAAGGGTGCACAAGGAATTTATCATCCACCATTACTGCAAACAGCAGGACACTACAAAGGTCACCCCTAGGAGAAGGGAGTTCAGACTATGCCTAAAACAGTCACTGGCACACTGAAGGCTCTCGTTCACTTTTAACATACATTTGCCCTTTCACAAAAACCTTACAAAGCCAGTTCAGCCAGTAACTAGCCAGGAGGCTTGGTTCCCCCCCCCCATTTTTTTTTCTTTCTTTCCAGAGAGAGCTTGTTGTATTCCATAGCTTCCGACAGAAGCTATATTAGCATAAATGCTCCAGCTGACTTAGACTTCCTCGACCAAAAGATCTTAGACTTGCGGCTGAAATGCTCTTGCTGCTGCCCATGGGGAGAGGCACAGAGCCAGAAAACAATGCCTGCAGTCCAGGGCACTCTGCTGACGTGGGCATCTCTCCTGCTGGAACTAGAAATAGAGCATCCCGTCACATTCACTTCGCACAGATCATATCCTACCTAGGGCTAGCCCCCATGACACCTCCTCGGGCCCCTGGATGCACAGCTGGTCACCAAGAGAAAAGGATGGGGGAAAAGCCTCACCATTTCAGCAACAACAGGTTAGTAGAAGAAGCAGAGTTTTCCAAGGCAGCTGACACCTAAAGACAAAAATGCACATTAATTACTTGAATAAGGTGTAACTCCTGATTTTCTCTTCCCTGCTTGAGTCTGGCCAAGGTCCTCCACATGTGGCTCAATGCTGAGGAAAGAACAGGCACAACAGGGTTGCGCAGCCACAGGCAAGTCTCTCACAGACCGAGTGCCCTGCACAGGGCCCTGACTCCCAACATTACCTTTCAGCTCCCAAAGTTCTCCCCTCCAAGCACCTTGCGGATCATCTCCCACAAAAACATGGGAAGAGTCTCTACAGCAGCAGCTACTGCCACTGCTGCAGCATCTCAGCAACCCCACACACCTCGCCCAGGCAACAGCCCGCTCACACATAGCTACTTCTCCCACCGCTGCGTCTTCGGCCTCTTTCTCACAGGCCTTCCAGTAACACCCCCTTCCAGCACCAAAGGTTTCTGGTGTCACTAGCAACAGCATACTGCCCCAGCCTAGACGTAAAGTTTGCTGCCTTCCTCAAGGAAAGCAACATGCTAAAGGTTACTGAGCCATCTCAGATCATAAGCAAACATGTAAATCACTACCTCTGCAAGCTCCAGAAAAAGAAGAGTCCACCTAGGACAGGAAAGGAAAGACAGAAAAGCAACTCAGACACTCACTGAAATAACATCCTGCTAAAGCAGGGCTCAGGATCTAGGTCTTTCAGCAAGTCGCAGCTGCACACTTCCTCACCAGGCACAAGGCCAGGTGAAAGATTTCGTCAGCTGATACAAAGATGGAGTCTTGCAAGTAGCTCTACTTCACGAACAGAGACTGAAAGCGGTTTCTAAGTTTTCTTCTAGTTGCTTTCAAAAAGACTAGGCAACACTGTAAGGATTCTGCAATCTGTGTTCAACAAAAAATCACTTCTTGTCAAATCTTTTGCTCCCAAACCCAGCCAGTACCATCACTACTGGACCATCTCCCCTTTGTGTCAGGTGCACAAAAACTTCCTACAACAGAACTGAGATCCTTCACTGCACCTTTCACTGAACGCATTCTCCTTCAGCATGGTCTGGAATTTCAGAAGGTTAAACCCAAGCAGGCAAAACATTTCTGTGTCCTCCAGTTCAACTTTTAGCAAGACAGAAGTTTCCGCCGAGCTGTCTTCAGTCACAGCTTGCCAGCACCAACCTTCCAGCAGAGAGAAAGAACAAGTCAACATTCCCAATGCGACATTCAGAGAGAACTACAGTTTAGATACCTGGCTACAGTAACAATACCTGCTCCTAAACAGAAGCACATCCTGCTCCAGCTGCAGCAGAGCACTCACCATCCATGAGACTCTTGTTCTGTCCGTCTTCATCAAACACTTGGGGGGTCAGAAGTAGTTTGATCACACAGGAAGATCCATTTTCTCTTCATAATTCAGAAATGAATGGGGAAAGCTTGGATTTGCTAAAGCAGCCAGAGCCAGGGAACATGAATGGACAGAAGGCAGAAGCAAACAAAAAAAAAAATCAATCTATGCTTAGATACCTCTGTCTCCAACAGCAATGCAGACCTCCATGAGAGAGTTATGCTCTGACTTTACGATTTAGGTCCAACAAAGGGCCTGGGAGAAAGGAATGAGGACACTGGTGTTGAGGAATATTGGAAACAAACTGAAAAAATGAACCCTAATCTGTAAATCCTTTGTAAATCCTTTGAAAAGGCTCTCCATGCAAGTCCGTCTCCCTGGTCTAGTGAGGACAGTGCCCATTTGTGGCATCCTTTTACTTTCCTCCTTAGCAAGTGCAGGAAGCAAGGAAGCTATCAAAAAAGAAGGAGAACTCTGCAAAGACTTACCTAAGCTCAGGCCCTGCTCTTTTCACAGCACTCTTTTCACCCAAGCACAGCTCTATCATGCACAAGGCCAAAAGTGACCCCACAACCAAAAACAGCAGCCACATGACAACCACTGGCCTATCAGGCACTGAGCCACAAATGACCTCACAACTGAAAACAGTAGCCATGGGCCTAGCACTGGCCTATCAGGCACTGACACACAAGTCACCTCACAACTGAAAACAGAAGCCATGGGCCTAGCACTGGCCTATCAGGCACTGACACACAAGTGACCCCACAAACACAAACAGCAGCCATGGGCCTAGCACTGGCCTATCAGGCACTGACACACAAGTGACCTCACAACCACAAACTGCAGCCATGGGCCTAGCACTGGCCTATCAGGCACTGAACCACAAGTGACCTCCCAAACACAAACAGCAGCCATGCAACTAGCACTGGCCTATCAGGCACTGACACACAAGTCACCTCACACCTGAAAATATCTGCTATGGGCCTAGCACTGGCCTATCAGGCACTGACACACAAGTCACCTCACACCTGAAAATATCTGCTATGGGCCTAGCACTGGCCTATCAGGCATGAGACACAAGTGACATCACAACTGAAAATATCTGCTATGGGCCTAGCACTGGCCTATCAGGCACTGACACACAAGTGACCTCACAACCACAAACAGCAGCCATGCAACTAGCACTGGCCTATCAGGGACTGAGGCACAAGTGACCTCACAACCACAAACAGCAGCCATGCAACTAGCACTGGCCTATCAGGCACTGAGACACAAGTAACCTCACAACCACAAACTGCAGCCATGCAACTAGCACTGGCCTATCAGGCACTGACACACAAGTGACCTCACAACCACAAACAGCAACCATATGACCAGCACTGGCCTATCAGGCACTGAGGCACAAGTGACCTCACAACCACAAACAGCTGCTACATCCTAGTACTGGCCTATCAGGCACTGAGGCACAAGTGACCTCACAACCACAAACAGCAGCCATGCAACTAGCACTGGCCTATCAGGCACTGACACACAAGTGACCTCACAACCACAAACTGCAGCCATGCAACTAGCACTGGCCTATCAGGCACTGACACACAAGTGACCTCACAACCACAAACAGCAGCCATGCAACTAGCACTGGCCTATCAGGCACTGAGACACAAGTGACCTCACAACCACAAGCAGCAGCCATGGGCCTAGCACTGGCCTATCAGGCACTGAGACACAAGTCACCTCACAACCGAAAACAGAAGCCATGGGCCTAGCACTGGCCTATCAGGCACTGAGCCACAAGTGACCTCACAACCACAAACAGCAGCCATGCAACTAGCACTGGCCTATCAGGCACTGAGCCACAAGTGACCTCACACCTGAAAATATCTGCTATGGGCCTAGCACTGGCCTATCAGGCACTGAGACACAAGTGACATCACAAATGAAAATATCTGCTATGGGCCTAGCACTGGCCTATCAGGCACTGACACACAAGTCACCTCACAACCACAAAGAGCAGCCACATCCTAGCCCTGGCCTATCAGGCACTGACACACAAGTCACCTCACAACTGAAAACAGCAGCCATGGGCCTAGCACTGGCCTATCAGGCACTGAGCCACAAGTCACCTCACAACTGAAAACAGCAGCCATGGGCCTAGCACTGGCCTATCAGGCACTAAGCCACAAGTGACCTCAGAACCACAAACAGCAGCCATGTGCGTAGCACTGGCCTATCAGGCACTGAGCCACAAGTCACCTCATAACCACAAACAGCAGCCATGGGCCTAGCACTGGCCTATCAGGCACTGAGACACAAGTCACCTCACAACTGAAAACAGCAGCCATGCAACTAGCACTGGCCTATCAGGCACTGAGACACAAGTGACCTCCCAAACACAAACAGCAGCCATGGGCCTAGCACTGGCCTATCAGGCACTGAGACACAAGTCACCTCAAAACTGAAAACAGCAGCCATGGGCCTAGCACTGGCCTATCAGGCACTGAGACACAAGTGACCTCACAACTGAAAACAGCAGCCATGCAACTAGCACTGGCCTATCAGGCACTGAGCCACAAGTGACCTCAGAACCACAAACAGCAGCCATGTGCGTAGCACTGGCCTATCAGGCACTGAGACACAAGTGACCTCCCAAACACAAACAGCAGCTATGGGCCTAGCACTGGCCTATCAGGCACTGAGCCACAAGTCACCTCACAACTGAAAACAGCAGCCATGCAACTAGCACTGGCCTATCAGGCACTGAGCCACAAGTGACCTCACAACCACAAACAGCAGCCATGCAACTAGCACTGGCCTATCAGGCACTGAGACACAAGTCACCTCACAACTGAAAATATCTGCTATGGGCCTAGCACTGGCCTATCAGGCACTGAGACACAAGTGACCTCACAACTGAAAACAGCAGCCATGGGCCTAGCAGTGGCCTATCAGGCACTGACACACAAGTGACCTCACAACTGAAAACAGCAGCCATGCAATTAGCATTGGCCTGTCAGGCACTGAGACACAAGTGACCTCACACCTGAAAATATCTGCTATGGGCCTAGCACTGGCCTATCAGGCACTGAGACACAAGTGACCTCACAAACACAAACAGCAGCCATGCAACTAGCACTGGCATATCAGGCACTGAGACACAAGTGACCTCACAACTGAAAACAGCGGCCATGGGCCTAGCACTGGCCTATCAGGCACTGAGACACAAGTCACCTCAAAACTGAAAACAGCGGCCATGGGCCTAGCACTGGCCTATCAGGCACTGAGACACAAGTGACATCACAACTGAAAATATCTGCTATGGGCCTAGCACTGGCCTATCAGGCACTGAGCCACAAGTGACCTCATAACCACAAACAGCAGCCATGGGCCTAGCACTGGCCTATCAGGCACTGAGCCACAAGTGAGCTCACAACCACAAACAGCAGCCATGGGCCTAGCACTGGCCTATCAGGCACTGACACACAAGTGACCTCACAACCACAAACAGCAGCCATGCAACTAGCACTGGCCTATCAGGCACTGAGACACAAGTGACCTCACAAATGAAAATATCTGCTATGGGCCTAGCACTGGCCTATCAGGCACTGACACACAAGTGACCTCACAAACAAAAACAGCAGCCATTGGCCTAGCACAGGCCTAACAGACACTGAGACACAAGTGACCTCACAACTGAAAACAGCAGCCATGGGCCTAGCACTGGCCTATCAGGCACTGAGCCACAAGTGACATCACAAATGAAAACAGCAGCCATGGGCCTAGCACTGGCCTATCAGGCACTGAGCCACAAGTGAGCTCACAAACACAAACAGCAGCCATGCAACTAGCACTGGCCTATCAGGCACTGAGGCAAAAGTGACCTCACACCTGAAAATATCTGCTATGGGCCTAGCACTGGCCTATCAGGCACTGAGACACAAGTGACCTCACAACTGAAAACAGCAGCCATGCAACTAGCACTGGCCTATCAGGCACTGTGCCACAAGTGACCTCACAACCACAAACAGCAGCCATGCAACTAGCACTGGCGTATCAGACACTGAGGCACAAGTGACCTCACAAACACAAATTGCAGCAATGCAACTAGCATTGGCCTATCAGGCACTGAGACACAAGTGACCTCACAACCACAAACAGCAGCCATGGGCCTAGCACTGGCCTATCAGGCACTGACACACAAGTCACCTCACAACTGAAAACAGCAGCCATGGGCCTAGCACTGGCCTATCAGGCACTGAGACACAAGTGACCTCACAACCACAAACAGCAGCCATGGAACTACCACTGGCCTATCAGGCACTGAGCCACAAGTGACCTCACAAATGAAAACAGCAGCCATGGGCCTAGCACTGGCCTATCAGGCACTGAGACACAAGTGACCTCACAACTGAAAATATCTGCTATGGGCCTAGCACTGGCCTATCAGGCACTGAGCCACAAGTGACCTCATAACCACAAACAGCAGCCATGGGCCTAGCACTGGCCTATCAGGCACTGACACACAAGTGACCTCACAACCACAAACAGCAGCCATGGGCCTAGCACTGGCCTATCAGGCACTGAGCCACAAGTCACCTCACAACCACAAACAGCAGCCATGGGCCTAGCACTAGCCTATCAGGCACTGAGACACAAGTCACCTCACAACTGAAAACAGCAGCCATGCAACTAGCACTGGCCTATCAGGCACTAAGCCACAAGTGACCTCAGAACCACAAACAGCAGCCATGTGCGTAGCACTGGCCTATCAGGCACTGAGACACAAGTCACCTCCCAAACACAAACAGCAGCCATGGGCCTAGCACTGGCCTATCAGGCACTGACACACAAGTGACCTCACAACCACAAGTAGCAGCCATGGGCCTAGCACTGGCCTATCAGGCACTGAGACACAAGTCACCTCAAAACTGAAAACGGCAGCCATGCAACTAGCACTGGCCTATCAGGCACTGACACACAAGTCACCTCACACCTGAAAATATCTGCTATGGGCCTAGCACTGGCCTATCAGGCATGAGACACAAGTGACATCACAACTGAAAACAGCAGCCATGGGCCTAGCACTGGCCTATCAGGCACTGACACACAAGTGACCTCACAACTGAAAACAGCAGCCATGGGCCTAGCACTGGCCTATCAGGCACTGACACACAAGTGACCTCACAACCACAAACAGCAGCCATGCAACTAGCACTGGCCTATCAGGGACTGAGGCACAAGTGACCTCACAACCACAAACAGCAGCCATGCAACTAGCACTGGCCTATCAGGCACTGAGCCACAAGTAACCTCACAACCACAAACTGCAGCCATGCAACTAGCACTGGCCTATCAGGCACTGACACACAAGTGACCTCACAACCACAAACAGCAACCATATGACCAGCACTGGCCTATCAGGCACTGAGGCACAAGTGACCTCACAACCACAAACAGCTGCTACATCCTAGTACTGGCCTATCAGGCACTGAGGCACAAGTGACCTCACAACCACAAACAGCAGCCATGCAACTAGCACTGGCCTATCAGGCACTGACACACAAGTGACCTCACAAATGAAAACAGCAGCCATGGGCCTAGCACTGGCCTATCAGGCACTGAGCCACAAGTGACCTCATAACCACAAACAGCAGCCATGCAACTAGCACTGGCCTATCAGGCACTGAGCCACAAGTGACCTCACAACCACAAACAGCAGCCATGCAACTAGCACTGGCCTATCAGGCACTGACACACAAGTGACCTCACAACCACAAACAGCAGCCATGCAACTAGCACTGGCCTATCAGGCACTGAGACACAAGTGACCTCACAACCACAAGCAGCAGCCATGGGCCTAGCACTGGCCTATCAGGCACTGAGACACAAGTCACCTCACAACCACAAACAGCAGCCATGGGCCTAGCACTAGCCTATCAGGCACTGAGCCACAAGTGACCTCACAACTGAAAACAGCAGCCATGCAACTAGCACTGGCCTATCAGGCACTAAGCCACAAGTGACCTCAGAACCACAAACAGCAGCCATGTGCGTAGCACTGGCCTATCAGGCACTGAGACACAAGTGACCTCCCAAACACAAACAGCAGCCATGGCCCTGGCACTGGCCTATCAGGCACTGACACACAAGTGACCTCACAACCACAAGCAGCAGCCATGGGCCTAGCACTGGCCTATCAGGCACTGAGACACAAGTCACCTCAAAACTGAAAACGGCAGCCATGGCCCTGGCACTGGCCTATCAGGCACTAAGCCACAAGTGACCTCAGAACCACAAACAGCAGCCATGTGCGTAGCACTGGCCTATCAGGCACTGAGCCACAAGTGACCTCACAACTGAAAACAGCAGCCATGCAACTAGCACTGGCCTATCAGGCACTAAGCCACAAGTGACCTCAGAACCACAAACAGCAGCCATGTGCGTAGCACTGGCCTATCAGGCACTGACACACAAGTCACCTCACAACCACAAACAGCAGCCATGCAACTAGCACTGGCCTATCAGGCACTGACACACAAGTGACCTCACAACCACAAACAGCAGCCATGGGCCTAGCACTGGCCTATCAGGCACTGAGACACAAGTGACCTCACAACCACAAGCAGCAGCCATGGGCCTAGCACTGGCCTATCAGGCACTGAGCCACAAGTCACCTCATAACCACAAACAGCAGCCATGCAACTAGCACTGGCCTATCAGGCACTGAGCCACAAGTGACCTCATAACCACAAACAGCAGCCATGCAACTAGCACTGGCCTATCAGGCACTGAGCCAGAAGTAACCTCACAACTGAAAAGAGAAGCCATGGGCCTAGCACTGGCCTATCAGGCACTGAGCCACAAGTCACCTCACAACCACAAACAGCAGCCATGCAACTAGCACTGGCCTATCAGGCACTGAGACACAAGTGAGCTCACAACCACAAACAGCAGCCATGGGCCTAGCACTGGCCTATCAGGCACTGAGACACAAGTGACCTCACAACTGAAAACAGCAGCCATGTGCGTAGCACTGGCCTATCAGGCACTGACACACAAGTGACCTCACAACTGAAAACAGCAGCCATGCAACTAGCACTGGCCTATCAGGCACTGAGACACAAGTGACCTCACAACCACAAACAGCAGCCATGCAACTAGCACTGGCCTATCAGGCACTGACACACAAGTGACCTCACACCTGAAAATATCTGCTATGGGCCTAGCACTGGCCTATCAGGCACTGAGACACAAGTGACATCACAAATGAAAATATCTGCTATGGGCCTAGCACTGGCCTATCAGGCACTGAGCCACAAGTGACCTCACAACCACAAAGAGCAGCCACATCCTAGCCCTGGCCTATCAGGCACTGACACACAAGTCACCTCACAACTGAAAACAGCAGCCATGGGCCTAGCACTGGCCTATCAGGCACTGAGCCACAAGTCACCTCACAACTGAAAACAGCAGCCATGGGCCTAGCACTGGCCTATCAGGCACTAAGCCACAAGTGACCTCAGAACCACAAACAGCAGCCATGTGCGTAGCACTGGCCTATCAGGCACTGAGACACAAGTCACCTCCCAAACACAAACAGCAGCCATGGGCCTAGCACTGGCCTATCAGGCACTGAGACACAAGTCACCTCACAACTGAAAACAGAAGCCATGGGCCTAGCACTGGCCTATCAGGCACTGACACACAAGTGACCTCACAACTGAAAACAGCAGCCATGGGCCTAGCACTGGCCTATCAGGCACTGAGCCACAAGTCACCTCACAACTGAAAACAGAAGCCATGGGCCTAGCACTGGCCTATCAGGCACTGAGCCACAAGTGACCTCACAACCACAAACAGCAGCCATGCAACTAGCACTGGCCTATCAGGCACTGAGCCACAAGTGACCTCACAACCACAAACAGCAGCCATGCAACTAGCACTGGCCTATCAGGCACTGACACACAAGTGACCTCACAACCACAAAGAGCAGCCATGCAATTCGCACCGGCCTATCAGGCACTAAGCCACAAGTGACCTCACAACCACAAACAGCAGCCATGCAACTAGCACTGGCCTATCAGGCACTGAGACACAAGAGACCTCACTTATGAAAATTCCTGTATGGGCCTAGCACTGGCCTATCAGGCACTGAGACACAAGTCACCTCACAACTGAAAACAGCAGCCATACAACTAGCACTGGCCTATCAGGCACTGAGCCACAAGTGACCTCCCAAACACAAACAGCAGCCATGTGCGTAGCACTGGCCTATCAGGCACTGAACCACAAGTGACCTCCCAAACACAAACAGCAGCCATGGGCCTAGCACTGGCCTATCAGGCACTGACACACAAGTCACCTCACACCTGAAAATATCTGCTATGGGCCTAGCACTGGCCTATCAGGCACTGAGACACAAGTGACCTCACAACCACAAACAGCAGCCATGCAACTAGCACTGGCCTATCAGGCACTGACACACAAGTGACCTCACAACTGAAAACAGCAGCCATGCAACTAGCACTGGCCTATCAGGGACTGAGGCACAAGTGACCTCACAACCACAAACAGCAACCATATGACCAGCACTGGCCTATCAGGCACTGAGGCACAAGTGACCTCACAACCACAAACAGCTGCTACATCCTAGTACTGGCCTATCAGGCACTGAGGCACAAGTGACCTCATAACCACAAACAGCAGCCATGCAACTAGCACTGGCCTATCAGGCACTGAGACACAAGTGACCTCACAACCAGAAACAGCAGCCATGCAACTAGCACTGGCCTATCAGGCACTGAGACACAAGTCACCTCACAACTGAAAACAGCAGCCATGGGCCTAGCACTGGCCTATCAGGCACTAAGCCACAAGTGACCTCAGAACCACAAACAGCAGCCATGTGCGTAGCACTGGCCTATCAGGCACTGAGACACAAGTCACCTCCCAAACACAAACAGCAGCCATGGGCCTAGCACTGGCCTATCAGGCACTGAGACACAAGTCACCTCAAAACTGAAAACAGCAGCCACATCCTAGCCCTGGCCTATCAGGCACTGACACACAAGTCACCTCACAACTGAAAACAGCAGCCATGGGCCTAGCACTGGCCTATCAGGCACTGAGACACAAGTCACCTCACAACTGAAAACAGCAGCCATGGGCCTAGCACTGGCCTATCAGGCACTAAGCCACAAGTGACCTCAGAACCACAAACAGCAGCCATGTGCGTAGCACTGGCCTATCAGGCACTGAGACACAAGTCACCTCCCAAACACAAACAGCAGCCATGGGCCTAGCACTGGCCTATCAGGCACTGAGACACAAGTCACCTCAAAACTGAAAACAGCAGCCATGGGCCTAGCACTGGCCTATCAGGCACTGAGACACAAGTCACCTCACAACTGAAAACAGCAGCCATGGGCCTAGCACTGGCCTATCAGGCACTGAGACACAAGTGACCTCACAACTGAAAACAGCAGCCATGCAACTAGCACTGGCCTATCAGGCACTGAGCCACAAGTGACCTCACAACCACAAACAGCAGCCATGCAACTAGCACTGGCGTATCAGACACTGAGGCACAAGTGACCTCACAAACACAAATTGCAGCAATGCAACTAGCATTGGCCTATCAGGCACTGAGACACAAGTGACCTCACAACCACAAACAGCAGCCATGGGCCTAGCACTGGCCTATCAGGCACTGACACACAAGTCACCTCGCAACTGAAAACAGCAGCCATGGGCCTAGCACTGGCCTATCAGGCACTGAGACACAAGTGACCTCACAACCACAAACAGCAGCCATGGAACTACCACTGGCCTATCAGGCACTGAGCCACAAGTGACCTCACAAATGAAAACAGCAGCCATGGGCCTAGCACTGGCCTATCAGGCACTGAGACACAAGTGACCTCACAACTGAAAATATCTGCTATGGGCCTAGCACTGGCCTATCAGGCACTGAGCCACAAGTGACCTCATAACCACAAACAGCAGCCATGGGCCTAGCACTGGCCTATCAGGCACTGACACACAAGTGACCTCACAACCACAAACAGCAGCCATGGGCCTAGCACTGGCCTATCAGGCACTGAGCCACAAGTCACCTCACAACCACAAACAGCAGCCATGGGCCTAGCACTAGCCTATCAGGCACTGAGACACAAGTCACCTCACAACTGAAAACAGCAGCCATGCAACTAGCACTGGCCTATCAGGCACTAAGCCACAAGTGACCTCAGAACCACAAACAGCAGCCATGTGCGTAGCACTGGCCTATCAGGCACTGAGACACAAGTCACCTCCCAAACACAAAGAGCAGCCATGGGCCTAGCACTGGCCTATCAGGCACTGACACACAAGTGACCTCACAACCACAAGTAGCAGCCATGGGCCTAGCACTGGCCTATCAGGCACTGAGACACAAGTCACCTCAAAACTGAAAACGGCAGCCATGCAACTAGCACTGGCCTATCAGGCACTGACACACAAGTCACCTCACACCTGAAAATATCTGCTATGGGCCTAGCACTGGCCTATCAGGCATGAGACACAAGTGACATCACAACTGAAAACAGCAGCCATGGGCCTAGCACTGGCCTATCAGGCACTGACACACAAGTGACCTCACAACTGAAAACAGCAGCCATGGGCCTAGCACTGGCCTATCAGGCACTGACACACAAGTGACCTCACAACCACAAACAGCAGCCATGCAACTAGCACTGGCCTATCAGGGACTGAGGCACAAGTGACCTCACAACCACAAACAGCAGCCATGCAACTAGCACTGGCCTATCAGGCACTGAGCCACAAGTAACCTCACAACCACAAACTGCAGCCATGCAACTAGCACTGGCCTATCAGGCACTGAGACACAAGTGACCTCACAACCACAAACAGCAACCATATGACCAGCACTGGCCTATCAGGCACTGAGGCACAAGTGACCTCACAACCACAAACAGCTGCTACATCCTAGTACTGGCCTATCAGGCACTGAGGCACAAGTGACCTCACAACCACAAACAGCAGCCATGCAACTAGCACTGGCCTATCAGGCACTGACACACAAGTGACCTCACAAATGAAAACAGCAGCCATGGGCCTAGCACTGGCCTATCAGGCACTGAGCCACAAGTGACCTCATAACCACAAACAGCAGCCATGCAACTAGCACTGGCCTATCAGGCACTGAGCCACAAGTGACCTCACAACCACAAACAGCAGCCATGCAACTAGCACTGGCCTATCAGGCACTGACACACAAGTGACCTCACAACCACAAACAGCAGCCATGCAACTAGCACTGGCCTATCAGGCACTGAGACACAAGTGACCTCACAACCACAAGCAGCAGCCATGGGCCTAGCACTGGCCTATCAGGCACTGAGACACAAGTCACCTCACAACCACAAACAGCAGCCATGGGCCTAGCACTAGCCTATCAGGCACTGAGCCACAAGTGACCTCACAACTGAAAACAGCAGCCATGCAACTAGCACTGGCCTATCAGGCACTAAGCCACAAGTGACCTCAGAACCACAAACAGCAGCCATGTGCGTAGCACTGGCCTATCAGGCACTGAGCCACAAGTGACCTCCCAAACACAAACAGCAGCCATGGGCCTAGCACTGGCCTATCAGGCACTGAGCCACAAGTGTCCTCACAACTACAAACAGCAGCCATGCAACTCGCACCGGCCTATCAGGCACTGAGCCACAAGTCACCTCACAACTGAAAAGAGCAGCCAGGGGCCTAGCACTGGCCTATCAGGCACTGAGACACAAGTGACCTGACAACTGAAAACAGAGGCCATGGGCCAAGCACTGGCCTATCAGTCACTGAGACACAAGTGACCTCACAACCACAAACAGCAGCCATGCAACTAGCACTGGCCTATCAGGCACTGACACACAAGTGACCTCACAACCACAAACAGCAGCCATGCAACTAGCACTGGCCTATCAGGCACTGACACACAAGTGACCTCACAACTGAAAATATCTGCTTTGGGCCTAGCACTGGCCTATCAGGCACTGACACACAAGTGACCTCACAAACACAAACAGCAGCCATGCAACTAGCACTGGCCTATCAGGCACTGACACACAAGTGACATCACAACTGAAAATATCTGCTATGGGCCTAGCACTGGCCTATCAGGCACTGAACCACAAGTGACCTCCCAAACACAAACAGCAGCCATGGGCCTAGCACTGGCCTATCAGGCACTGAGACACAAGTGACCTCACAACCACAAACAGCAGCCATGCAACTAGCACTGGCGTATCAGACACTGAGACACAAGTGACCTCACACCGGAGAATATCTGCTATGGGCCTAGCACTGGCCTATCAGGCACTGACACACAAGTGACATCACAACTGAAAATATCTGCTATTGGCCTAGCACTGGCCTATCAGGCACTGACACACAAGTGACCTCACAAACACAAACAGCAGCCATGCAACTAGCACTGGCCTATCAGGCACTGAGACACAAGTGACCTCACAACTGAAAACAGCAGCCATGCAACTAGCACTGGCCTATCAGGCACTGAGCCACAAGTCACCTCACAACTGAAAGCAGCAGCCATGGGCCTAGCACTGGCCTATCAGGCACTGAGACACAAGTGACCTCACAACTGAAAACAGCAGCCATGCAACTAGCACTGGCCTATCAGGCACTGA
This sequence comes from Apteryx mantelli, assembly GCF_036417845.1. Taxonomy (NCBI): domain Eukaryota; kingdom Metazoa; phylum Chordata; class Aves; order Apterygiformes; family Apterygidae; genus Apteryx; species Apteryx mantelli. The sequence goes on from NC_089997.1 coordinate 7,850,603, forward strand.
CACACAAGTGACCTCACAACCACAAACAGCAGCCATGCAACTAGCACTGGCCTATCAGGCACTGAACCACAGGTGACCACACAACTGAAAAGAGCAGCCATGCAACTAGCACTGGCCTATCAGGCACTGACACACAAGTCACCTCACAACTGAAAACAGCAGCCATGCAACTAGCACTGGCCTATCAGGCACTGAGCCACAAGTCACCTCACAACTGAAAATATCTGCTATGGGCCTAGCACTGGCCTATCAGGCACTGAGACACAAGTGACCTCACAACCACAAACAGCAGCCATGCAACTAGCACTGGCCTATCAGGCACTGAGACACAAGTGACCTCACAACTGAAAACAGCAGTCATGGGCCTAGCACTGGCCTATCAGGCACTGAGCCACAAGTGAGCTCACAACCACAAACAGCAGTCATGGGCCTAGCACTGGCCTATCAGGCACTGAGACACAAGTGACCTCACAACCACAAACAGCAGCCATGCAACTAGCACTGGCCTATCAGGCACTGAGACACAAGTGACCTCACAAATGAAAACAGCAGCCATGCAACTAGCACTGGCCTATCAGGCACTGACACACAAGTGACCTCACAACTTAAAACAGAAGCCATGGGCCTAGCACTGGCCTATCAGGCACTGAGCCACAAGTGACCGCATAACCACAAACAGCAGCCATGCAACTAGCACTGGCCTATCAGGCACTGAGACACAAGTCACCTCAAAACTGTAAACAGCAGCCATGCAACTAGCACTGGCCTATCAGGCACTGAGCCACAAGTGACCTCACAACCACAAACTGCAGCCATGCAACTAGCACTGGCCTATCAGGCACTGACACACAAGTGACCTCACAAATGAAAACAGCAGCCATGGGCCTAGCACTGGCCTATCAGGCACTGAGACACAAGTGACCTCACAAATGAAAACAGCAGCCATGGGCCTAGCACTGGCCTATGAGGCACTGAGCCACAAGTGACCTCACAACTGAAAAAAGAGGCCATGGGCCAAGCACTGGCCTATCAGTCACTGAGACACAAGTGACCTCACAACTGAAAACAGCAGCCATGGGCCTAGCACTGGCCTATCAGGCACTGAGACACAAGTGACCTCACAACTGAAAACAGCAGCCATGGGCCTAGCACTGGCCTATCAGGCACTGAGCCACAAGTCACCTCAAAACTGAAAACAGCAGCCATGGGCCTAGCACTGGCCTATCAGGCACTGAGACACAAGTCACCTCACAACTGAAAACAGCAGCCATGGGCCTAGCACTGGCCTATCAGGCACTGAGCCACAAGTGACCTCACAACCACAAACAGCAGCCATGGGCCTAGCACTGGCCTATCAGGCACTGAGACACAAGTGACCTCACAACTGAAAACAGCAGCCATGCAACTAGCACTGGCCTATCAGGCACTGAGACACAAGTGACCTCACAACCACAAACAGCAGCCATGCAACTAGCACTGGCCTATCAGGCACTGACACACAAGTGACCTCACAACCACAAACAGCAGTCATGGGCCTAGCACTGGCCTATCAGGCACTGACACTCAAGTGACCTCACAACCACAAACAGCAGCCATGCAACTAGCACTGGCCTATCAGGCACTGAGACACAAGTGAGCTCACAAATGAAAACAGCAGCCATGGGCCTAGCACTGGCCTATCAGGCACTGAGGCACAAGTCACCTCACAACTGAAAACAGAAGCCATGGGCCTAGCACTGGCCTATCAGGCACTGAGACACAAGTGACCTCACAACTGAAAACGGCAGCCATGCAACTAGCACTGGCCTATCAGGCACTGAGGTAAAAGTGACCTCACACCTGAAAATATCTGCTATGGGCCTAGCACTGGCCTATCAGGCATGAGACACAAGTGACATCACAACTGAAAATATCTGCTATGGGCCTAGCACTGGCCTATCAGGCACTGACACACAAGTCACCTCACAACTGAAAACAGAAGCCATGCAACTAGCACTGGCCTATCAGGCACTGAGGCACAAGTCACCTCACAACTGAAAACAGAAGCCATGGGCCTAGCACTGGCCTATCAGGCACTGAGCCACAAGTGACCTCACAACCACAAGCAGCAGCCATGGGCCTAGCACTGGCCTATCAGGCACTGAGACACAAGTGACCTCACAACCAGAAACAGCAGCCATGCAACTAGCACTGGCCTATCAGGCACTGAGCCACAAGTGACCTCACAGCTGAAAATATCTGCTATGGGCCTAGCACTGGCCTATCAGGCACTGAGCCACAAGTCACCTCAAAACTGAAAACTGCAGCCATGCAACTAGCACTGGCCTATCAGGCACTGAGGCAAAAGTGACCTCACAACCACAAACAGCAGCCATGCAACTAGCACTGGCCTATCAGGCACTGACACACAAGTGACCTCACAACCACAAACAGCAGCCATGCAACTAGCACTGGCCTATCAGGCACTGACACACAAGTGACCTCACAACCACAAACAGCAGCCATGCAATTCGCACCGGCCTATCAGCCACTAAGCCACAAGTGACCTCACAACCACAAGCAGCAGCCATGGGCCTAGCACTGGCCTATCAGGCACTGAGCCACAAGTCACCTCACAACTGAAAACAGCAGCCATGGGCCTAGCACTGGCCTATCAGGCACTAAGCCACAAGTGACCTCAGAACCACAAACAGCAGCCATGTGCGTAGCACTGGCCTATCAGGCACTGAGACACAAGTCACCTCCCAAACACAAACAGCAGCCATGGGCCTAGCACTGGCCTATCAGGCACTGAGACACAAGTCACCTCAAAACTGAAAACAGCAGCCATGGGCCTAGCACTGGCCTATCAGGCACTGAGACACAAGTGACCTCACAACTGAAAACAGCAGCCATGCAACTAGCACTGGCCTATCAGGCACTGAGCCACAAGTGACCTCACAACCACAAACAGCAGCCATGTGCGTAGCACTGGCCTATCAGGCACTGAGCCACAAGTCACCTCACAACTGAAAACAGCAGCCATGCAACTAGCACTGGCCTATCAGGCACTGAGACACAAGTGACCTCACACCTGAAAATATCTGCTATGGGCCTAGCACTGGCCTATCAGGCACTGAGACACAAGTCACCTCACAACTGAAAATATCTGCTATGGGCCTAGCACTGGCCTATCAGGCACTGACACACAAGTGACCTCACAACTGAAAACAGCAGCCATGCAACTAGCACTGGCCTATCAGGCACTGAGCCACAAGTGACCTCCCAAACACAAACAGCAGCCATGTGCGTAGCACTGGCCTATCAGGCACTGACACACAAGTGACCTCACAACTGAAAACAGCAGCCATGGGCCTAGCACTGGCCTATCAGGCACTGAGCCACAAGTCACCTCACAACTGAAAACAGAAGCCATGGGCCTAGCACTGGCCTATCAGGCACTGACACACAAGTGACCTCAGAACCACAAACAGCAGCCATGCAACTAGCACTGGCCTATCAGGCACTGAACCACAAGTGACCTCACAACCACAAACAGCAGCCATGCAACTAGCACTGGCCTATCAGGCACTGACACACAAGTGACCTCACAACCACAAACAGCAGCCATGCAATTCGCACCGGCCTATCAGGCACTAAGCCACAAGTGACCTCACAACCACAAACAGCAGCCATGCAACTAGCACTGGCCTATCAGGGACTGAGGCACAAGAGACCTCACTTATGAAAATTCCTGTATGGGCCTAGCACTGGCCTATCAGGCACTGAGACACAAGTCACCTCACAACTGAAAACAGCAGCCATGCAACTAGCACTGGCCTATCAGGCACTGAGCCACAAGTGACCTCCCAAACACAAACAGCAGCCATGTGCGTAGCACTGGCCTATCAGGCACTGAACCACAAGTGACCTCACAACCACAAACAGCAGCCATGGGCCTAGCACTGGCCTATCAGGCACTGACACACAAGTGACCTCACAACAACAAGCAGCAGCCATGCAACGAGCACTGGCCTATCAGGCACTGACACACAAGTCACCTCACAACTGAAAATATCTGCTATGGGCCTAGCACTGGCCTATCAGGCACTGACACACAAGTCACCTCACAACTGAAAACAGCAGCCATGGGCCTAGCACTGGCCTATCAGGCACTGACACACAAGTCACCTCACAACCACAAGCAGCAGCCATGGGCCTAGCACTGGCCTATCAGGCACTGAGACACAAGTCACCTCACAACTGAAAACAGCAGCCATGCAACTAGCACTGGCCTATCAGGCACTGACACACAAGTGACCTCACAACCACAAACAGCAGCCATGCAACTAGCACTGGCCTATCAGGCACTGACACACAAGTGACCTCACAACTGAAAATATCTGCTATGGGCCTAGCACTGGCCTATCAGGCACTGAGACACAAGTGACATCACAACTGAAAATATCTGCTTTGGGCCTAGCACTGGCCTATCAGGCACTGACACACAAGTGACCTCACAACCACAAACAGCAGCCATGCAACTAGCACTGGCCTATCAGGGACTGAGGCACAATTGACCTCACAACCAGAAACAGCAGCCATGCAACTAGCACTGGCCTATCAGGCACTGAGACACAAGTGACCTCACAACCACAAACAGCAGCCATGGGCCTAGCACTGGCCTATCAGGCACTGAGCCACAAGTGACCTCACAACTGAAAACAGCAGCCATGCAACTAGCACTGGCCTATCAGGCACTGAGACACAAGTGACCTCACAACCACAAACAGCAGCCATGGGCCTAGCACTGGCCTATCAGGCTCTGAGGCACAAGTGACCTCACAACTGAAAATATCTGCTTTGGGCCTAGCACTGGCCTATCAGGCACTGACACACAAGTGACCTCACAAACACAAACAGCAGCCATGCAACTAGCACTGGCCTATCAGGCACTGAGACACAAGTGACATCACAACTGAAAATATCTGCTATGGGCCTAGCACTGGCCTATCAGGCACTGACACACAAGTCACCTCACAACTGAAAACAGCAGCCATGGGCCTAGCACTGGCCTATCAGGCACTGACACACAAGTGACATCACAACTGAAAACAGCAGCCATGCACCTGGCACGGGCCTATCAGGCACTGAGCCACAAGTCACCTCAAAACTGAAAACAGCAGCCATGGGCCTAGCACTGGCCTATCAGGCACTGAGACACAAGTCACCTCACAACTGAAAACAGCAGCCATGGGCCTAGCACTGGCCTATCAGGCACTGAGACACAAGTGACCTCACAACTGAAAACAGAGGCCATGGGCCAAGCACTGGCCTATCAGTCACTGAGACACAAGTGACCTCACAACTGAAAACAGCAGCCATGCAACTAGCACTGGCCTATCAGGCACTGACACACAAGTGACCTCATAACCACAAACAGCAGCCATGCAACTAGCACTGGCGTATCAGGCACTGACACACAAGTGACCTCACAACTGAAAATATCTGCTTTGGGCCTAGCACTGGCCTATCAGGCACTGACACACAAGTGACCTCACAAACACAAACAGCAGCCATGCAACTAGCACTGCCCTATCAGGCACTGACACACAAGTGACCTCACAACTGAAAATATCTGCTATGGGCCTAGCACTGGCCTATCAGGCACTGAGACACAAGTGACATCACAACTGAAAATATCTGCTTTGGGCCTAGCACTGGCCTATCAGGCACTGACACACAAGTGACATCACAACTGAAAACAGCAGCCATGCACCTGGCACGGGCCTATCAGGCACTGAGCCACAAGTCACCTCAAAACTGAAAATAGCAGCCATGGGCCTAGCACTGGCCTATCAGGCACTGAGACACAAGTCACCTCACAACTGAAAACAGCAGCCATGGGCCTAGCACTGGCCTATCAGGCACTGAGCCACAAGTGACCTCACAACCACAAACAGCAGCCATGGGCCTAGCACTGGCCTATCAGGCACGGAGACACAAGTGACCTCACAACCACAAACAGCAGCCATGCAACTAGCACTGGCCTATCAGGCACTGAGACACAAGTGACCTCACAACCACAAACAGCAGCCATGCAACTAGCACTGGCCTATCAGGCACTGAGGCAAAAGTGACCTCACAACCACAAACAGCAGCCATGCAACTAGCACTGGCCTATCAGGCACTGAGACACAAGTGACCTCACAACTGAAAACAGCAGCCATGGGCCTAGCACTGGCCTATCAGGCACTGAGACACAAGTGAGCTCACAACCACAAACAGCAGTCATGGGCCTAGCACTGGCCTATCAGGCACTGACACACAAGTGACCTCACAACCACAAACAGCAGCCATGCAACTAGCACTGGCCTATCAGGCACTGAGGCAAAAGTGACCTCACAACCACAAACAGCAGCCATGCAACTAGCACTGGCCTATCAGGCACTGAGACACAAGTGACCTCACAACCGAAAACAGCAGCCATGGGCCTAGCACTGGCCTATCAGGCACTGACACACAAGTGAGCTCACAACCACAAACAGCAGTCATGGGCCTAGCACTGGCCTATCAGGCACTGACACACAAGTGACCTCACAACCACAAACAGCAGCCATGCAACTAGCACTGGCCTATCAGGCACTGAGACACAAGTGAGCTCACAAATGAAAACAGCAGCCATGGGCCTAGCACTGGCCTATCAGGCACTAACACACAAGTCACCTCACAACTGAAAACAGAAGCCATGGGCCTAGCACTGGCCTATCAGGCACTGACACACAAGTGACCTCACAACTGAAAACGGCAGCCATGCAACTAGCACTGGCCTATCAGGCACTGAGGTAAAAGTGACCTCACACCTGAAAATATCTGCTATGGGCCTAGCACTGGCCTATCAGGCATGAGACACAAGTGACCTCACAACTGAAAATATCTGCTATGGGCCTAGCACTGGCCTATCAGGCACTGAGACACAAGTGACCTCACAACTGAAAACAGAAGCCATGGGCCTAGCACTGGCCTATCCGGCACTGAGGCACAAGTGACCTCAAAACTGAAAACGGCAGCCATGCAACTAGCACTGGCCTATCAGGCACTGAGGTAAAAGTGACCTCACACCTGAAAATATCTGCTATGGGCCTAGCACTGGCCTATCAGGCATGAGACACAAGTGACATCACAACTGAAAATATCTGCTATGGGCCTAGCACTGGCCTATCAGGCACTGACACACAAGTGACCTCACAACTGAAAACAGCAGCCATGGGCCTAGCACTGGCCTATCAGGCACTGACACACAAGTGACCTCACAACCACAAACAGCAGCCATGCAACTAGCACTGGCCTATCAGGGACTGAGGCACAAGTGACCTCACAACCACAAACAGCTGCTACATCCTAGTACTGGCCTATCAGGCACTGAGGCACAAGTGACCTCATAACCACAAACAGCAGCCATGCAACTAGCACTGGCCTATCAGGCACTGAGCCACAAGTGACCTCACAACCACAAACAGCAGCCATGTGCGTAGCACTGGCCTATCAGGCACTGACACACAAGTGACCTCACAACCACAAACAGCAGCCATGGGCCTAGCACTGGCCTATCAGGCACTGAGACACAAGTGACCTCACAACCACAAGCAGCAGCCATGGGCCTAGCACTGGCCTATCAGGCACTGAGACACAAGTCACCTCACAACTGAAAACAGCAGCCATGGGCCTAGCACTGGCCTATCAGGCACTGAGCCACAAGTCACCTCACAACTGAAAACAGCAGCCATGGGCCTAGCACTGGCCTATCAGGCACTAAGCCACAAGTGACCTCAGAACCACAAACAGCAGCCATGTGCGTAGCACTGGCCTATCAGGCACTGAGACACAAGTCACCTCCCAAACACAAACAGCAGCCATGGGCCTAGCACTGGCCTATCAGGCACTGAGACACAAGTCACCTCAAAACTGAAAACAGCAGCCATGGGCCTAGCACTGGCCTATCAGGCACTGAGACACAAGTGACCTCACAACTGAAAACAGCAGCCATGCAACTAGCACTGGCCTATCAGGCACTGAGCCACAAGTGACCTCACAACCACAAACAGCAGCCATGTGCGTAGCACTGGCCTATCAGGCACTGAGACACAAGTGACCTCCCAAACACAAACAGCAGCTATGGGCCTAGCACTGGCCTATCAGGCACTGAGCCACAAGTCACCTCACAACTGAAAACAGCAGCCATGCAACTAGCACTGGCCTATCAGGCACTGAGACACAAGTGACCTCACACCTGAAAATATCTGCTATGGGCCTAGCACTGGCCTATCAGGCACTGAGACACAAGTCACCTCACAACTGAAAATATCTGCTATGGGCCTAGCACTGGCCTATCAGGCACTGAGACACAAGTGACCTCACAACTGAAAACAGCAGCCATGGGCCTAGCACTGGCCTATCAGGCACTGAGCCACAAGTCACCTCACAACTGAAAACAGAAGCCATGGGCCTAGCACTGGCCTATCAGGCACTGAGACACAAGTGACCTCAGAACCACAAACAGCAGCCATGCAACTAGCACTGGCCTATCAGGCACTGACACACAAGTGACCTCACAACCACAAACAGCAGCCATGCAATTCGCACCGGCCTATCAGGCACTAAGCCACAAGTGACCTCACAACCACAAACAGCAGCCATGCAACTAGCACTGGCCTATCAGGGACTGAGGCACAAGAGACCTCACTTATGAAAATTCCTGTATGGGCCTAGCACTGGCCTATCAGGCACTGAGACACAAGTCACCTCACAACTGAAAACAGCAGCCATGCAACTAGCACTGGCCTATCAGGCACTGAGCCACAAGTGACCTCCCAAACACAAACAGCAGCCATGTGCGTAGCACTGGACTATCAGGCACTGAACCACAAGTGACCTCACAACCACAAACAGCAGCCATGGGCCTAGCACTGGCCTATCAGGCACTGACACACAAGTGACCTCACAACAACAAGCAGCAGCCATGCAACGAGCACTGGCCTATCAGGCACTGACACACAAGTCACCTCACAACTGAAAATATCTGCTATGGGCCTAGCACTGGCCTATCAGGCACTGACACACAAGTCACCTCACAACTGAAAACAGCAGCCATGGGCCTAGCACTGGCCTATCAGGCACTGACACACAAGTCACCTCACAACCACAAGCAGCAGCCATGGGCCTAGCACTGGCCTATCAGGCACTGAGACACAAGTCACCTCACAAATGAAAACAGCAGCCATGGGCCTAGCACTGGCCTATCAGGCACTGAGCCACAAGTGACCTCACAACCACAAACAGCAGCCATGGGCCTAGCACTGGCCTATCAGGCACTGAGACACAAGTGACCTCACAACCACAAACAGCAGTCATGGGCCTAGCACTGGCCTATCAGGCACTGAGACACAAGTGACCTCACAACCACAAACAGCAGCCATGCAACTAGCACTGGCCTATCAGGCACTGAGGCAAAAGTGACCTCACAACCACAAACAGCAGCCATGCAACTAGCACTGGCCTATCAGGCACTGAGACACAAGTGACCTCACAACTGAAAACAGCAGCCATGGGCCTAGCACTGGCCTATCAGGCACTGAGCCACAAGTGACCTCACAACCACAAACAGCAGTCATGGGCCTAGCACTGGCCTATCAGGCACTGACACACAAGTGACCTCACAACCACAAACAGCAGCCATGCAACTAGCACTGGCCTATCAGGCACTGAGGCAAAAGTGACCTCACAACCACAAACAGCAGCCATGCAACTAGCACTGGCCTATCAGGCACTGAGACACAAGTGACCTCACAACTGAAAACAGCAGCCATGGGCCTAGCACTGGCCTATCAGGCACTGACACACAAGTGAGCTCACAACCACAAACAGCAGTCATGGGCCTAGCACTGGCCTATCAGGCACTGACACACAAGTGACCTCACAACCACAAACAGCAGCCATGCAACTAGCACTGGCCTATCAGGCACTGAGACACAAGTGAGCTCACAAATGAAAACAGCAGCCATGGGCCTAGCACTGGCCTATCAGGCACTAACACACAAGTCACCTCACAACTGAAAACAGAAGCCATGGGCCTAGCACTGGCCTATCAGGCACTGACACACAAGTGACCTCACAACTGAAAACGGCAGCCATGCAACTAGCACTGGCCTATCAGGCACTGAGGTAAAAGTGACCTCACACCTGAAAATATCTGCTATGGGCCTAGCACTGGCCTATCAGGCATGAGACACAAGTGACATCACAACTGAAAATATCTGCTATGGGCCTAGCACTGGCCTATCAGGCACTGAGACACAAGTGACCTCACAACTGAAAACAGAAGCCATGGGCCTAGCACTGGCCTATCAGGCACTGAGGCACAAGTGACCTCAAAACTGAAAACGGCAGCCATGCAACTAGCACTGGCCTATCAGGCACTGAGGTAAAAGTGACCTCACACCTGAAAATATCTGCTATGGGCCTAGCACTGGCCTATCAGGCATGAGACACAAGTGACATCACAACTGAAAATATCTGCTATGGGCCTAGCACTGGCCTATCAGGCACTGACACACAAGTGACCTCACAACTGAAAACAGCAGCCATGCAACTAGCACTGGCCTATCAGGCACTGACACACAAGTGACCTCACAACCACAAACAGCAGCCATGCAACTAGCACTGGCCTATCAGGGACTGAGGCACAAGTGACCTCACAACCACAAACAGCTGCTACATCCTAGTACTGGCCTATCAGGCACTGAGGCACAAGTGACCTCATAACCACAAACAGCAGCCATGCAACTAGCACTGGCCTATCAGGCACTGAGCCACAAGTGACCTCACAAATGAAAACAGCAGCCATGGGCCTAGCACTGGCCTATCAGGCACTGAGACACAAGTGACCTCACAACCACAAACAGCAGCCATGGGCCTAGCACTGGCCTATCAGGCACTGAGCCACAAGTGACCTCACAACCACAAACAGCAGCCATGGGCCTAGCACTGGCCTATCAGGCACTGAGACACAAGTGACCTCCCAAACACAAACAGCAGCTATGGGCCTAGCACTGGCCTATCAGGCACTGAGCCACAAGTCACCTCACAACTGAAAACAGCAGCCATGCAACTAGCACTGGCCTATCAGGCACTGAGACACAAGTGACCTCACACCTGAAAATATCTGCTATGGGCCTAGCACTGGCCTATCAGGCACTGAGACACAAGTCACCTCACAACTGAAAATATCTGCTATGGGCCTAGCACTGGCCTATCAGGCACTGACACACAAGTGACCTCACAACTGAAAACAGCAGCCATGGGCCTAGCACTGGCCTATCAGGCACTGAGCCACAAGTCACCTCACAACTGAAAACAGAAGCCATGGGCCTAGCACTGGCCTATCAGGCACTGAGCCACAAGTGACCTCAGAACCACAAACAGCAGCCATGCAACTAGCACTGGCCTATCAGGCACTGACACACAAGTGACCTCACAACCACAAACAGCAGCCATGCAATTCGCACCGGCCTATCAGGCACTAAGCCACAAGTGACCTCACAACCACAAACAACAGCCATGCAACTAGCACTGGCCTATCAGGGACTGAGGCACAAGAGACCTCACTTATGAAAATTCCTGTATGGGCCTAGCACTGGCCTATCAGGCACTGAGACACAAGTCACCTCACAACTGAAAACAGCAGCCATGCAACTAGCACTGGCCTATCAGGCACTGAGACACAAGTGACCTCACAACCACAAGCAGCAGCCATGCAACTAGCACTGCCCTATCAGGCACTGAACCACAAGTGACCTCACAACCACAAACAGCAGCCATGGGCCTAGCACTGGCCTATCAGGCACTGACACACAAGTGACCTCACAACAACAAGCAGCAGCCATGCAACTAGCACTGGCCTATCAGGCACTGACACACAAGTCACCTCACAACTGAAAATATCTGCTATGGGCCTAGCACTGGCCTATCAGGCACTGACACACAAGTCACCTCACAACTGAAAACAGCAGCCATGGGCCTAGCACTGGCCTATCAGGCACTGACACACAAGTCACCTCACAACCACAAGCAGCAGCCATGGGCCTAGCACTGGCCTATCAGGCACTGAGACACAAGTCACCTCACAACTGAAAACAGCAGCCATGCAACTAGCACTGGCCTATCAGGCACTGACACACAAGTGACCTCACAACTGAAAACAGCAGCCATGCAACTAGCACTGGCCTATCAGGCACTGACACACAAGTGACCTCACAACTGAAAATATCTGCTATGGGCCTAGCACTGGCCTATCAGGCACTGAGACACAAGTGACATCACAACTGAAAATATCTGCTTTGGGCCTAGCACTGGCCTATCAGGCACTGAGACACAAGTGACCTCACAAACACAAACAGCAGCCATGCAACTAGCACTGGCCTATCAGGCACTGAGACACAATTGACCTCACAACCACAAACAGCAGCCATGCAACTAGCACTGGCCTATCAGGCACTGACACACAAGTCACCTCACAACTGAAAATATCTGCTATGGGCCTAGCACTGGCCTATCAGGCACTGACACACAAGTGACCTCACAACTGAAAACAGCAGCCATGCAGCTATAACTGGCCTATCAGGCACTGAGACACAAGTGACCTCACAACCACAAACAGCAGCCATGGGCCTAGCACTGGCCTATCAGGCACTGAGCCACAAGTGACCTCACAACTGAAAACAGCAGCCATGCAACTAGCACTGGCCTATCAGGCACTGAGACACAAGTGACCTCACAACCACAAACAGCAGCCATGGGCCTAGCACTGGCCTATCAGGCTCTGAGGCACAAGTGACCTCACAACCACAAACAGCAGCCATGCAACTAGCACTGGCCTATCAGGCACTGACACACAAGTGACCTCACAACCACAAACAGCAGCCATGCAACTAGCACTGGCCTATCAGGCACTGAGACACAATTGACCTCACAACCACAAACAGCAGCCATGGGCCTAGCACTGGCCTATCAGGCACTGAGGCACAAGTGTCCTCACAACTACAAACAGCAGCCATGCAACTCGCACCGGCCTATCAGGCACTGAGCCACAAGTCACCTCACAACTGAAAACAGCAGCCAGGGGCCTAGCACTGGCCTATCAGGCACTGAGACACAAGTGACCTCACAACTGAAAACAGAGGCCATGGGCCAAGCACTGGCCTATCAGTCACTGAGACACAAGTGACCTCACAACTGAAAACAGCAGCCATGCAACTAGCACTGGCCTATCAGGCACTGACACACAAGTGACCTCACAAACACAAACAGCAGCCATGCAACTAGCACTGGCCTATCAGGCACTGACACACAAGTGACCTCACAAACACAAACAGCAGCCATGCAACTAGCACTGGCCTATCAGGCACTGACACACAAGTGACATCACAACCACAAACAGCTGCTACATCCTACCACTGGCCTATCAGGCACTGAGCCACAAGTGACATCACAACTGAAAACAGCAGCCATGCAACTAGCACTGGCCTATCAGGCACTGAGACACAAGTGACCTCACAAACACAAACTGCAGCCATGCAACTAGCACTGGCCTATCAGGCATGAGACACAAGTGACATCACAACTGAAAATATCTGCTATGGGCCTAGCACTGGCCTATCAGGCACTGAACCACAAGTGACCTCCCAAACACAAACAGCAGCCATGGGCCTAGCACTGGCCTATCAGGCACTGAGCCACAAGTGACCTCACAACCACAAACAGCAGCCATGCAACTAGCACTGGCGTATCAGACACTGAGACACAAGTGACCTCACACCGGAGAATATCTGCTATGGGCCTAGCACTGGCCTATCAGGCACTGACACACAAGTGACCTCACAACCAGAAACAGCAGCCATGCAACTAGCACTGGCCTATCAGGCACTGAGACACAAGTGACCTCACAACCACAAACAGCAGCCATGCAACTAGCACTGGCCTATCAGGCACTGAGACACAAGTGACCTCACAAATGAAAACAGCAGCCATGGGCCTAGCACTGGCCTATCAGGCACTGAGCCACAAGTGACCGCATAACCACAAACAGCAGCCATGCAACTAGCACTGGCCTATCAGGCACTGAGACACAAGTCACCTCAAAACTGTAAACAGCAGCCATGCAACTAGCACTGGCCTATCAGGCACTGAGCCACAAGTGACCTCACAACCACAAACTGCAGCCATGCAACTAGCACTGGCCTATCAGGCACTGACACACAAGTGACCTCACAAATGAAAACAGCAGCCATGGGCCTAGCACTGGCCTATGAGGCACTGAGCCACAAGTGACCTCACAACTGAAAAAAGAGGCCATGGGCCAAGCACTGGCCTATCAGTCACTGAGACACAAGTGACCTCACAACTGAAAACAGCAGCCATGGGCCTAGCACTGGCCTATCAGGCACTGAGACACAAGTCACCTCACAACTGAAAACAGCAGCCATGCAACTAGCACTGGCCTATCAGGCACTGAGACACAAGTGACCTCACAAACACAAACAGCAGCCATGCAACTAGCACTGGCCTATCAGGCACTGAGCCACACGTGACCTCACAACTGAAAATATCTGCTATGGGCCTAGCACTGGCCTATCAGGCACTGAGACACAAGTGACATCACAACTGAAAATATCTGCTATTGGCCTAGCACTGGCCTATCAGGCACTGACACACAAGTGACATCACAACTGAAAACAGCAGCCATGCACCTGGCACGGGCCTATCAGGCACTGAGCCACAAGTCACCTCAAAACTGAAAACAGCAGCCATGGGCCTAGCACTGGCCTATCAGGCACTGAGACACAAGTCACCTCACAACTGAAAACAGCAGCCATGGGCCTAGCACTGGCCTATCAGGCACTGAGCCACAAGTGACCTCACAACCACAAACAGCAGCCATGGGCCTAGCACTGGCCTATCAGGCACTGAGACACAAGTGACCTCACAACTGAAAACAGCAGCCATGGGCCTAGCACTGGCCTATCAGGCACTGAGACACAAGTGACCTCACAACCACAAACAGCAGCCATGCAACTAGCACTGGCCTATCAGGCACTGAGCCACAAGAGACCTCACAACCACAAACAGCAGCCATGGGCCTAGCACTGGCCTATCAGGCACTGAGCCACAAGTGAGCTCACAACCACAAACAGCAGTCATGGGCCTAGCACTGGCCTATCAGGCACTGACACACAAGTGACCTCACAACCACAAACAGCAGCCATGCAACTAGCACTGGCCTATCAGGCACTGAGGCAAAAGTGACCTCACAACCACAAACAGCAGCCATGCAACTAGCACTGGCCTATCAGGCACTGAGACACAAGTCACCTCACAACTGAAAACAGCAGCCATGGGCCTAGCACTGGCCTATCAGGCACTGACACACAAGTCACCTCACAACTGAAAACAGAAGCCATGGGCCTAGCACTGGCCTATCAGGCACTGACACACAAGTGACCTCACAACTGAAAACGGCAGCCATGCAACTAGCACTGGCCTATCAGGCACTGAGGTAAAAGTGACCTCACACCTGAAAATATCTGCTATGGGCCTAGCACTGGCCTATCAGGCATGAGACACAAGTGACATCACAACTGAAAATATCTGCTATGGGCCTAGCACTGGCCTATCAGGCACTGACACACAAGTCACCTCACAACTGAAAACAGAAGCCATGGGCCTAGCACTGGCCTATCAGGCACTGACACACAAGTGACCTCACAACCAGAAACAGCAGCCATGCAACTAGCACTGGCCTATCAGGCACTGACACACAAGTGACCTCACAACCACAAACTGCAGCCATGCAACTAGCACTGGCCTATCAGGCACTGAGACACAAGAGACCTCACTTATGAAAATTCCTGTATGGGCCTAGCACTGGCCTATCAGGCACTGAGACACAAGTCACCTCACAACTGAAAACAGCAGCCATGCAACTAGCACTGGCCTATCAGGCACTGAGCCACACGTGACCTCACAACCACAAACAGCAGCCATGCAACTAGCACTGGCCTATCAGGCACTGAGACACAAGAGACCTCACTTATGAAAATTCCTGTATGGGCCTAGCACTGGCCTATCAGGCACTGAGACACAAGTCACCTCACAACTGAAAACAGAAGCCATGGGCCTAGCACTGGCCTATCAGGCACTGAGCCACAAGTCACCTCACAACTGAAAGCAGCAGCCATGGGCCTAGCACTGGCCTATCAGGCACTGAGACACAAGTGACCTCACAACCACAAGCAGCAGCCATGCAACTAGCACTGCCCTATCAGGCACTGAGCCAAAAGTCACCTCACAACTGAAAATATCTGCTATGGGCCTAGCACTGGCCTATCAGGCACTGACACACAAGTCACCTCACAACGGAAAACAGCAGCCATGGGCCTAGCACTGGCCTATCAGGCACTGAGCCACAAGTCACCTCACAACTGAAAACAGAAGCCATGGGCCTAGCACTGGCCTATCAGGCACTGAGCCACAAGTGACCTCAGAACCACAAACAGCAGCCATGCAACTAGCACTGGCCTATCAGGCACTGACACACAAGTGACCTCACAACCACAAACAGCAGCCATGCAATTCGCACCGGCCTATCAGGCACTAAGCCACAAGTGACCTCACAACCACAAACAACAGCCATGCAACTAGCACTGGCCTATCAGGGACTGAGGCACAAGAGACCTCACTTATGAAAATTCCTGTATGGGCCTAGCACTGGCCTATCAGGCACTGAGACACAAGTCACCTCACAACTGAAAACAGCAGCCATGCAACTAGCACTGGCCTATCAGGCACTGAGACACAAGTGACCTCACAACCACAAGCAGCAGCCATGCAACTAGCACTGCCCTATCAGGCACTGAACCACAAGTGACCTCACAACCACAAACAGCAGCCATGGGCCTAGCACTGGCCTATCAGGCACTGACACACAAGTGACCTCACAACAACAAGCAGCAGCCATGCAACTAGCACTGGCCTATCAGGCACTGACACACAAGTCACCTCACAACTGAAAATATCTGCTATGGGCCTAGCACTGGCCTATCAGGCACTGACACACAAGTCACCTCACAACTGAAAACAGCAGCCATGGGCCTAGCACTGGCCTATCAGGCACTGACACACAAGTCACCTCACAACCACAAGCAGCAGCCATGGGCCTAGCACTGGCCTATCAGGCACTGAGACACAAGTCACCTCACAACTGAAAACAGCAGCCATGCAACTAGCACTGGCCTATCAGGCACTGACACACAAGTGACCTCACAACTGAAAACAGCAGCCATGCAACTAGCACTGGCCTATCAGGCACTGACACACAAGTGACCTCACAACTGAAAATATCTGCTATGGGCCTAGCACTGGCCTATCAGGCACTGAGACACAAGTGACATCACAACTGAAAATATCTGCTTTGGGCCTAGCACTGGCCTATCAGGCACTGAGACACAAGTGACCTCACAAACACAAACAGCAGCCATGCAACTAGCACTGGCCTATCAGGCACTGAGACACAATTGACCTCACAACCACAAACAGCAGCCATGCAACTAGCACTGGCCTATCAGGCACTGAGACACAAGTGACCTCACAACCACAAACAGCAGCCATGGGCCTAGCACTGGCCTATCAGGCACTGAGCCACAAGTGACCTCATAACCACAAACAGCAGCCATGCAACTAGCACTGGCCTATCAGGCACTGACACACAAGTGACCTCACAAATGAAAACAGCAGCCATGGGCCTAGCACTGGCCTATCAGGCACTGACACACAAGTCACCTCACAACTGAAAATATCTGCTATGGGCCTAGCACTGGCCTATCAGGCACTGACACACAAGTGACCTCACAACTGAAAACAGCAGCCATGCAGCTATAACTGGCCTATCAGGCACTGAGACACAAGTGACCTCACAACCACAAACAGCAGCCATGGGCCTAGCACTGGCCTATCAGGCACTGAGCCACAAGTGACCTCACAACTGAAAACAGCAGCCATGCAACTAGCACTGGCCTATCAGGCACTGAGACACAAGTGACCTCACAACCACAAACAGCAGCCATGGGCCTAGCACTGGCCTATCAGGCTCTGAGGCACAAGTGACCTCACAACCACAAACAGCAGCCATGCAACTAGCACTGGCCTATCAGGCACTGACACACAAGTGACCTCACAACCACAAACAGCAGCCATGCAACTAGCACTGGCCTATCAGGCACTGAGACACAATTGACCTCACAACCACAAACAGCAGCCATGGGCCTAGCACTGGCCTATCAGGCACTGAGGCACAAGTGTCCTCACAACTACAAACAGCAGCCATGCAACTCGCACCGGCCTATCAGGCACTGAGCCACAAGTCACCTCACAACTGAAAACAGCAGCCAGGGGCCTAGCACTGGCCTATCAGGCACTGAGACACAAGTGACCTCACAACTGAAAACAGAGGCCATGGGCCAAGCACTGGCCTATCAGTCACTGAGACACAAGTGACCTCACAACTGAAAACAGCAGCCATGCAACTAGCACTGGCCTATCAGGCACTGACACACAAGTGACCTCACAAACACAAACAGCAGCCATGCAACTAGCACTGGCCTATCAGGCACTGACACACAAGTGACCTCACAACTGAAAATATCTGCTTTGGGCCTAGCACTGGCCTATCAGGCACTGACACACAAGTGACCTCACAAACACAAACAGCAGCCATGCAACTAGCACTGGCCTATCAGGCACTGACACACAAGTGACATCACAACCACAAACAGCTGCTACATCCTACCACTGGCCTATCAGGCACTGAGCCACAAGTGACATCACAACTGAAAACAGCAGCCATGCAACTAGCACTGGCCTATCAGGCACTGAGACACAAGTGACCTCACAAACACAAACTGCAGCCATGCAACTAGCACTGGCCTATCAGGCATGAGACACAAGTGACATCACAACTGAAAATATCTGCTATGGGCCTAGCACTGGCCTATCAGGCACTGAACCACAAGTGACCTCCCAAACACAAACAGCAGCCATGGGCCTAGCACTGGCCTATCAGGCACTGAGCCACAAGTGACCTCACAACCACAAACAGCAGCCATGCAACTAGCACTGGCGTATCAGACACTGAGACACAAGTGACCTCACACCGGAGAATATCTGCTATGGGCCTAGCACTGGCCTATCAGGCACTGACACACAAGTGACCTCACAACCAGAAACAGCAGCCATGCAACTAGCACTGGCCTATCAGGCACTGAGACACAAGTGACCTCACAACCACAAACAGCAGCCATGCAACTAGCACTGGCCTATCAGGCACTGAGACACAAGTGACCTCACAAATGAAAACAGCAGCCATGGGCCTAGCACTGGCCTATCAGGCACTGAGCCACAAGTGACCGCATAACCACAAACAGCAGCCATGCAACTAGCACTGGCCTATCAGGCACTGAGACACAAGTCACCTCAAAACTGTAAACAGCAGCCATGCAACTAGCACTGGCCTATCAGGCACTGAGCCACAAGTGACCTCACAACCACAAACTGCAGCCATGCAACTAGCACTGGCCTATCAGGCACTGACACACAAGTGACCTCACAAATGAAAACAGCAGCCATGGGCCTAGCACTGGCCTATGAGGCACTGAGCCACAAGTGACCTCACAACTGAAAAAAGAGGCCATGGGCCAAGCACTGGCCTATCAGTCACTGAGACACAAGTGACCTCACAACTGAAAACAGCAGCCATGGGCCTAGCACTGGCCTATCAGGCACTGAGACACAAGTCACCTCACAACTGAAAACAGCAGCCATGCAACTAGCACTGGCCTATCAGGCACTGAGACACAAGTGACCTCACAACCACAAACAGCAGCCATGCAACTAGCACTGGCCTATCAGGCACTGACACACAAGTGACCTCACAAACACAAACAGCAGCCATGCAACTAGCACTGGCCTATCAGGCACTGAGCCACACGTGACCTCACAACTGAAAATATCTGCTATGGGCCTAGCACTGGCCTATCAGGCACTGAGACACAAGTGACATCACAACTGAAAATATCTGCTTTGGGCCTAGCACTGGCCTATCAGGCACTGACACACAAGTGACATCACAACTGAAAACAGCAGCCATGCACCTGGCACGGGCCTATCAGGCACTGAGCCACAAGTCACCTCAAAACTGAAAACAGCAGCCATGGGCCTAGCACTGGCCTATCAGGCACTGAGACACAAGTCACCTCACAACTGAAAACAGCAGCCATGGGCCTAGCACTGGCCTATCAGGCACTGAGCCACAAGTGACCTCACAACCACAAACAGCAGCCATGGGCCTAGCACTGGCCTATCAGGCACTGAGACACAAGTGACCTCACAACTGAAAACAGCAGCCATGGGCCTAGCACTGGCCTATCAGGCACTGAGACACAAGTGACCTCACAACCACAAACAGCAGCCATGCAACTAGCACTGGCCTATCAGGCACTGAGCCACAAGTGACCTCACAACCACAAACAGCAGCCATGGGCCTAGCACTGGCCTATCAGGCACTGAGCCACAAGTGAGCTCACAACCACAAACAGCAGTCATGGGCCTAGCACTGGCCTATCAGGCACTGACACACAAGTGACCTCACAACCACAAACAGCAGCCATGCAACTAGCACTGGCCTATCAGGCACTGAGGCAAAAGTGACCTCACAACCACAAACAGCAGCCATGCAACTAGCACTGGCCTATCAGGCACTGAGACACAAGTCACCTCACAACTGAAAACAGCAGCCATGGGCCTAGCACTGGCCTATCAGGCACTGACACACAAGTCACCTCACAACTGAAAACAGAAGCCATGGGCCTAGCACTGGCCTATCAGGCACTGACACACAAGTGACCTCACAACTGAAAACGGCAGCCATGCAACTAGCACTGGCCTATCAGGCACTGAGGTAAAAGTGACCTCACACCTGAAAATATCTGCTATGGGCCTAGCACTGGCCTATCAGGCATGAGACACAAGTGACATCACAACTGAAAATATCTGCTATGGGCCTAGCACTGGCCTATCAGGCACTGACACACAAGTCACCTCACAACTGAAAACAGAAGCCATGGGCCTAGCACTGGCCTATCAGGCACTGACACACAAGTGACCTCACAACCAGAAACAGCAGCCATGCAACTAGCACTGGCCTATCAGGCACTGAGCCACAAGTGACCTCACAACCACAAACTGCAGCCATGCAACTAGCACTGGCCTATCAGGCACTGAGACACAAGAGACCTCACTTATGAAAATTCCTGTATGGGCCTAGCACTGGCCTATCAGGCACTGAGACACAAGTCACCTCACAACTGAAAACAGCAGCCATGCAACTAGCACTGGCCTATCAGGCACTAAGCCACAAGTGACCTCACAACCACAAACAGCAGCCATGCAACTAGCACTGGCCTATCAGGCACTGAGACACAAGAGACCTCACTTATGAAAATTCCTGTATGGGCCTAGCACTGGCCTATCAGGCACTGAGACACAAGTCACCTCACAACTGAAAACAGAAGCCATGGGCCTAGCACTGGCCTATCAGGCACTGAGCCACAAGTCACCTCACAACTGAAAGCAGCAGCCATGGGCCTAGCACTGGCCTATCAGGCACTGAGACACAAGTGACCTCACAACCACAAGCAGCAGCCATGCAACTAGCACTGCCCTATCAGGCACTGAGCCAAAAGTCACCTCACAACTGAAAATATCTGCTATGGGCCTAGCACTGGCCTATCAGGCACTGACACACAAGTCACCTCACAACTGAAAACAGCAGCCATGGGCCTAGCACTGGCCTATCAGGCACTGAGCCACAAGTGACCTCATAACCACAAACAGCAGCCATGCAACTAGCACTGGCCTATCAGGCACTGACACACAAGTGACCTCACAAATGAAAACAGCAGCCATGGGCCTAGCACTGGCCTATCAGGCACTGACACACAAGTCACCTCACAACTGAAAACAGAAGCCATGGGCCTAGCACTGGCCTATCAGGCACTGACACACAAGTGACCTCACAACCACAAACAGCAGCCATGGGCCTAGCACTGGCCTATCAGGCACTGAGACACAAGTCACCTCAAAACTGAAAACTGCAGCCATGGGCCTAGCACTGGCCTATCAGGCACTGAGACACAAGTGACCTCACAACTGAAAACGGCAGCCATGCAACTAGCACTGGCCTATCAGGCACTGAGGTAAAAGTGACCTCACACCTGAAAATATCTGCTATGGGCCTAGCACTGGCCTATCAGGCATGAGACACAAGTGACATCACAACTGAAAATATCTGCTATGGGCCTAGCACTGGCCTATCAGGCACTGAGACACAAGTGACCTCACAACTGAAAACAGAAGCCATGGGCCTAGCACTGGCCTATCAGGCACTAAGCCACAAGTCACCTCACAACTGAAAACAGAAGCCATGGGCCTAGCACTGGCCTATCAGGCACTGACACACAAGTGACATCACAACTGAAAACAGCAGCCATGCACCTGGCACGGGCCTATCAGGCACTGAGCCACAAGTCACCTCAAAACTGAAAACAGCAGCCATGGGCCTAGCACTGGCCTATCAGGCACTGAGACACAAGTCACCTCACAACTGAAAACAGCAGCCATGGGCCTAGCACTGGCCTATCAGGCACTGACACACAAGTGACCTCACAAACACAAACAGCAGCCATGGGCCTAGCACTGGCCTATCAGGCACTGAGACACAAGTCACCTCACAACTGAAAACAGCAGCCATGCAACTAGCACTGGCCTATCAGGCACTGAGACACAAGTGACATCACAACTGAAAATATCTGCTATGGGCCTAGCACTGGCCTATCAGGCACTGAGGCAAAAGTGACCTCACAACCACAAACAGCAGCCATGCAACTAGCACTGGCCTATCAGGCACTGAGACACAAGTGACCTCACAACTTAAAACAGCAGCCATGGGCCTAGCACTGGCCTATCAGGCACTGACACACAAGTGAGCTCACAACCACAAACAGCAGCCATGGGCCTAGCACTGGCCTATCAGGCACTGACACACAAGTGACCTCACAACCACAAACAGCAGCCATGCAACTAGCACTGGCCTATCAGGCACTGACACACAAGTGACCTCACAACCACAAACAGCAGCCATGCAACTAGCACTGGCCTATCAGGCACTGAGACACAATTGACCTCACAACCACAAACAGCAGCCATGCAATTCGCACCGGCCTATCAGGCACTAAGCCACAAGTGACCTCACAACCACAAACAGCAGCCATGCAACTAGCACTGGCCTATCAGGCACTGAGACACAAGAGACCTCACTTATGAAAATTCCTGTATGGGCCTAGCACTGGCCTATCAGGCACTGAGACACAAGTCACCTCACAACTGAAAACAGCAGCCATGCAACTAGCACTGGCCTGTCAGGTACTGACACACAAGTGACCTCCCAAACACAAACAGCAGCCATGTGCGTAGCACTGGCCTATCAGGCACTGAACCACAAGTGACCTCCCAAACACAAACAGCAGCCATGGGCCTAGCACTGGCCTATCAGGCACTGAGACACAAGTGACCTCACAACCACAAGCAGCAGCCATGCAACTAGCACTGCCCTATCAGGCACTGAGCCAAAAGTCACCTCACAACTGAAAATATCTGCTATGGGCCTAGCACTGGCCTATCAGGCACTGACACACAAGTCACCTCACAACTGAAAACAGCAGCCATGGGCCTAGCACTGGCCTATCAGGCACTGACACACAAGTCACCTCACAACTGAAAACAGAAGCCATGGGCCTAGCACTGGCCTATCAGGCACTGAGCCACAAGTGACCTCACAACCACAAGCAGCAGCCATGGGCCTAGCACTGGCCTATCAGGCACTGAGACACAAGTCACCTCACAACTGAAAACAGCAGCCATGGGCCTAGCACTGGCCTATCAGGCACTGAGACACAAGTGACCTCACAACTGAAAACAGAGGCCATGGGCCAAGCACTGGCCTATCAGTCACTGAGACACAAGTGACCTCACAACTGAAAACAGCAGCCATGCAACTAGCACTGGCCTATCAGGCACTGAGACACAAGTGACCTCACAACCAGAAACAGCAGCCATGCAACTAGCACTGGCCTATCAGGCACTGACACACAACTGACCTCACAACCACAAACAGCAGCCATGCAACTAGCACTGGCCTATCAGGCACTGAGACACAAGTGACCTCACAACTGAAAATATCTGCTATGGGCCTAGCACTGGCCTATCAGGCACTGAGACACAAGTCACCTCACAACTGAAAACAGCAGCCATGGGCCTAGCACTGGCCTATCAGGCACTGACACACAAGTGACCTCACAAACACAAACAGCAGCCATGCAACTAGCACTGGCCTATCAGGCACTGAGACACAAGTCACCTCACAACTGAAAACAACAGCCATGGGCCTAGCACTGGCCTATCAGGCACTGACACACAAGTGACCTCACAACTGAAAACAGCAGCCATGCAACTAGCACTGGCCTATCAGTCACTGAGACACAAGTGACCTCACAACTGAAAACAGCAGCCATGCAACTAGCACTGGCCTATCAGGCACTGACACACAAGTGACCTCACAACCACAAACAGCAGCCATGCAACTAGCACTGGCCTATCAGGCACTGAGACACAATTGACCTCACAACCACAAACAGCAGCCATGGGCCTAGCACTGGCCTATCAGGCACTGAGCCACAAGTGTCCTCACAACTACAAACAGCAGCCATGCAACTCGCACCGGCCTATCAGGCACTGAGCCACAAGTCACCTCACAACTGAAAACAGCAGCCAGGGGCCTAGCACTGGCCTATCAGGCACTGAGCCACAAGTGACCTCATAACCACAAACAGCAGCCATGGGCCTAGCACTGGCCTATCAGGCACTGAGCCACAAGTGACCTCACAACCACAAACAGCAGCCATGCAACTAGCACTGGCGTATCAGACACTGAGACACAAGTGACCTCACACCGGAGAATATCTGCTATGGGCCTAGCACTGGCCTATCAGGCACTGACACACAAGTGACATCACAACTGAAAATATCTGCTATTGGCCTAGCACTGGCCTATCAGGCACTGACACACAAGTGACCTCACAAACACAAACAGCAGCCATGCAACTAGCACTGGCCTATCAGGGACTGAGGCACAAGTGACCTCACAAATGAAAACAACAGCCATGGGCCTAGCACTGGCCTATCAGGCACTGACACGCAAGTCACCTCACAACTGAAAATATCTGCTATGGGCCTAGCACTGGCCTATCAGGCACTGAGACACAAGTCACCTCACAACTGAAAACAGAAGCCATGGGCCTAGCACTGGCCTATCAGGCACTGCGCCACATGGGACCTCACAACCACATGCAGCAGCCATGGGCCTAGCACTGGCCTATCAGGCACTGAGACACAAGTCACCTCAAAACTGAAAACAGCGGCCATGGGCCTAGCACTGGCCTATCAGGCACTGACACACAAGTGACCTCACAACTGAAAACAGCAGCCATGGGCCTAGCACTGGCCTATCAGGCACTGAGACACAAGTCACCTCACAACTGAAAGCAGCAGCCATGGGCCTAGCTCTGGCCTATCAGGCACTGAGACACAAGTGACCTCACAACTGAAAACAGCAGCCATGCAACTAGCACTGGCCTATCAGGCACTGACACACAAGTGACCTCACAACCACAAACAGCAGCCATGCAACTAGCACTGGCCTATCAGGCACTGAACCACAGGTGACCACACAACTGAAAAGAGCAGCCATGCAACTAGCACTGGCCTATCAGGCACTGAGACACAAGTGACCTCACAACCAGAAACAGCAGCCATGCAACTAGCACTGGCCTATCAGGCACTGAGCCACAAGTGACCTCACAACTGAAAACAGCAGCCATGCAACTAGCACTGGCCTATCAGGCACTGAGACACAAGTGAGCTCACAACCACAAACAGCAGTCATGGGCCTAGCACTGGCCTATCAGGCACTGAGACACAAGTGACCTGACAACCACAAACAGCAGCCATGGGCCTAGCACTGGCCTATCAGGCACTGAGACACAAGTGACCTCACAAATGAAAACAGCAGCCATGGGCCTAGCACTGGCCTATCAGGCACTGAGGCACAAGTCACCTCACAACTGAAAACAGAAGCCATGGGCCTAGCACTGGCCTATCAGGCACTGAGCCACAAGTGACCTCATAACCACAAACAGCAGCCATGCAACTAGCACTGGCCTATCAGGCACTGAGCCACAAGTGACCTCACAACTGAAAACAGCAGCCATGGGCCTAGCACTGGCCTATCAGGCACTGAGACACAAGTGACCTCACAACTGAAAACAGCAGCCATGGGCCTAGCACTGGCCTATCAGGCACTGAGACACAAGTGACCTCACAACTGAAAACAGAGGCCATGGGCCAAGCACTGGCCTATCAGTCACTGAGACACAAGTGACCTCACAACTGAAAACAGCAGCCATGCAACTAGCACTGGCCTATCAGGCACTGACACACAAGTGACCTCACAACCACAAACAGCAGCCATGCAACTAGCACTGGCCTATCAGGCACTGAGACACAATTGACCTCACAACCACAAACAGCAGCCATGGGCCTAGCACTGGCCTATCAGGCACTGAGGCACAAGTGTCCTCACAACTACAAACAGCAGCCATGCAACTCGCACCGGCGTATCAGGCACTGAGCCACAAGTGACCTCACAACCACAAACAGCAGCCATGCAACTAGCACTGGCCTATCAGGCACTGAGCCACAAGTGACCTCACAACCACAAACAGCAGCCATGCAACTAGCACTGGCGTATCAGACACTGAGACACAAGTGACCTCACACCGGAGAATATCTGCTATGGGCCTAGCACTGGCCTATCAGGCACTGACACAAAAGTGACATCACAACTGAAAATATCTGCTATTGGCCTAGCACTGGCCTATCAGGCACTGACACACAAGTGACCTCACAAACACAAACAGCAGCCATGCAACTAGAACTGGCCTATCAGGCACTGACACACAAGTGACCTCACAACCACAAACAGCAGCCATGCAACTAGCACTGGCCTATCAGGCACTGAGACACAAGTGACCTCACAAATGAAAACAACAGCCATGGGCCTAGCACTGGCCTATCAGGCACTGACACGCAAGTCACCTCACAACTGAAAATATCTGCTATGGGCCTAGCACTGGCCTATCAGGCACTGAGACACAAGTCACCTCACAACTGAAAACAGAAGCCATGGGCCTAGCACTGGCCTATCAGGCACTGCGCCACATGGGACCTCACAACCACAAGCAGCAGCCATGGGCCTAGCACTGGCCTATCAGGCACTGAGACACAAATCACCTCAAAACTGAAAACAGCGGCCATGGGCCTAGCACTGGCCTATCAGGCACTGACACACAAGTGACCTCACAACTGAAAACAGCAGCCATGGGCCTAGCACTGGCCTATCAGGCACTGAGCCACAAGTCACCTCACAACTGAAAGCAGCAGCCATGGGCCTAGCTCTGGCCTATCAGGCACTGAGACACAAGTGACCTCACAACTGAAAACAGCAGCCATGCAACTAGCACTGGCCTATCAGGCACTGAGACACAAGTGACCTCACAACCACAAACAGCAGCCATGCAACTAGCACTGGCCTATCAGGCACTGAACCACAGGTGACCACACAACTGAAAAGAGCAGCCATGCAACTAGCACTGGCCTATCAGGCACTGAGACACAAGTGACCTCACAACCAGAAACAGCAGCCATGCAACTAGCACTGGCCTATCAGGCACTGACACACAAGTGACCTCACAACCACAAACAGCAGCCATGCAACTAGCACTGGCCTATCAGGCACTGAGACACAATTGACCTCACAACCACAAACAGCAGCCATGGGCCTAGCACTGGCCTATCAGGCACTGAGGCACAAGTGTCCTCACAACTACAAACAGCAGCCATGCAACTCGCACCGGCCTATCAGGCACTGAGCCACAAGTCACCTCACAACTGAAAACAGAAGCCATGGGCCTAGCACTGGCCTATCAGGCACTGAGCCACAAGTGACCTCACAACCACAAGCAGCAGCCATGGGCCTAGCACTGGCCTATCAGGCACTGAGACACAAGTCACCTCACAACTGAAAACAGCAGCCATGGGCCTAGCACTGGCCTATCAGGCACTGAGACACAAGTGACCTCACAACTGAAAACAGAGGCCATGGGCCAAGCACTGGCCTATCAGTCACTGAGACACAAGTGACCTCACAACTGAAAACAGCAGCCATGCAACTAGCACTGGCCTATCAGGCACTGAGACACAAGTGACCTCACAACCAGAAACAGCAGCCATGCAACTAGCACTGGCCTATCAGGCACTGACACACAACTGACCTCACAACCACAAACAGCAGCCATGCAACTAGCACTGGCCTATCAGGCACTGAGACACAAGTGACCTCACAACTGAAAATATCTGCTATGGGCCTAGCACTGGCCTATCAGGCACTGAGACACAAGTGACCTCACAACTGAAAACAGCAGCCATGGGCCTAGCACTGGCCTATCAGGCACTGACACACAAGTGACCTCACAAACACAACAGCAGCCATGCAACTAGCACTGGCCTATCAGGCACTGAGACACAAGTCACCTCACAACTGAAAACAACAGCCATGGGCCTAGCACTGGCCTATCAGGCACTGACACACAAGTGACCTCACAACTGAAAACAGCAGCCATGCAACTAGCACTGGCCTATCAGTCACTGAGACACAAGTGACCTCACAACTGAAAACAGCAGCCATGGGCCTAGCACTGGCCTATCAGGCACTGACACACAAGTGACCTCACAACCACAAACAGCAGCCATGCAACTAGCACTGGCCTATCAGGCACTGAGACACAATTGACCTCACAACCACAAACAGCAGCCATGGGCCTAGCACTGGCCTATCAGGCACTGAGCCACAAGTGTCCTCACAACTACAAACAGCAGCCATGCAACTCGCACCGGCCTATCAGGCACTGAGCCACAAGTCACCTCACAACTGAAAACAGCAGCCAGGGGCCTAGCACTGGCCTATCAGGCACTGAGCCACAAGTGACCTCATAACCACAAACAGCAGCCATGGGCCTAGCACTGGCCTATCAGGCACTGAGCCACAAGTGACCTCATAACCACAAACAGCAGCCATGCAACTAGCACTGGCGTATCAGACACTGAGACACAAGTGACCTCACACCGGAGAATATCTGCTATGGGCCTAGCACTGGCCTATCAGGCACTGACACACAAGTGACATCACAACTGAAAATATCTGCTATTGGCCTAGCACTGGCCTATCAGGCACTGACACACAAGTCACCTCACAAACACAAACAGCAGCCATGCAACTAGCACTGGCCTATCAGGGACTGAGGCACAAGTGACCTCACAACCACAAACAGCAGCCATGCAACTAGCACTGGCCTATCAGGCACTGAGACACAAGTGACCTCACAAATGAAAACAACAGCCATGGGCCTAGCACTGGCCTATCAGGCACTGACACGCAAGTCACCTCACAACTGAAAATATCTGCTATGGGCCTAGCACTGGCCTATCAGGCACTGAGACACAAGTCACCTCACAACTGAAAACAGAAGCCATGGGCCTAGCACTGGCCTATCAGGCACTGCGCCACATGGGACCTCACAACCACAAGCAGCAGCCATGGGCCTAGCACTGGCCTATCAGGCACTGAGACACAAGTCACCTCAAAACTGAAAACAGCGGCCATGGGCCTAGCACTGGCCTATCAGGCACTGACACACAAGTGACCTCACAACTGAAAACAGCAGCCATGGGCCTAGCACTGGCCTATCAGGCACTGAGACACAAGTCACCTCACAACTGAAAGCAGCAGCCATGGGCCTAGCTCTGGCCTATCAGGCACTGACACACAAGTGACCTCACAACTGAAAACAGCAGCCATGCAACTAGCACTGGCCTATCAGGCACTGACACACAAGTGACCTCACAACCACAAACAGCAGCCATGCAACTAGCACTGGCCTATCAGGCACTGAACCACAGGTGACCACACAACTGAAAAGAGCAGCCATGCAACTAGCACTGGCCTATCAGGCACTGAGACACAGTGACCTCACAACCAGAAACAGCAGCCATGCAACTAGCACTGGCCTATCAGGCACTGAGCCACAAGTGACCTCACAACTGAAAACAGCAGCCATGGGCCTAGCACTGGCCTATCAGGCACTGAGCCACAAGTGAGCTCACAACCACAAACAGCAGTCATGGGCCTAGCACTGGCCTATCAGGCACTGAGACACAAGTGACCTCACAACCACAAACAGCAGCCATGGGCCTAGCACTGGCCTATCAGGCACTGAGACACAAGTGACCTCACAAATGAAAACAGCAGCCATGGGCCTAGCACTGGCCTATCAGGCACTGAGGCACAAGTCACCTCACAACTGAAAACAGAAGCCATGGGCCTAGCACTGGCCTATCAGGCACTGAGCCACAAGTGACCTCATAACCACAAACAGCAGCCATGCAACTAGCACTGGCCTATCAGGCACTGAGCCACAAGTGACCTCACAACTGAAAACAGCAGCCATGGGCCTAGCACTGGCCTATCAGGCACTGAGACACAAGTGACCTCACAACTGAAAACAGCAGCCATGGGCCTAGCACTGGCCTATCAGGCACTGAGACACAAGTGACCTCACAACTGAAAACAGAGGCCATGGGCCAAGCACTGGCCTATCAGTCACTGAGACACAAGTGACCTCACAACTGAAAACAGCAGCCATGCAACTAGCACTGGCCTATCAGGCACTGACACACAAGTGACCTCACAACCACAAACAGCAGCCATGCAACTAGCACTGGCCTATCAGGCACTGAGACACAATTGACCTCACAACCACAAACAGCAGCCATGGGCCTAGCACTGGCCTATCAGGCACTGAGCCACAAGTGTCCTCACAACTACAAACAGCAGCCATGCAACTCGCACCGGCCTATCAGGCACTGAGCCACAAGTCACCTCACAACTGAAAACAGCAGCCAGGGGCCTAGCACTGGCCTATCAGGCACTGAGCCACAAGTGACCTCATAACCACAAACAGCAGCCATGGGCCTAGCACTGGCCTATCAGGCACTGAGCCACAAGTGACCTCATAACCACAAACAGCAGCCATGCAACTAGCACTGGCGTATCAGACACTGAGACACAAGTGACCTCACACCGGAGAATATCTGCTATGGGCCTAGCACTGGCCTATCAGGCACTGACACACAAGTGACCTCACAAACACAAACAGCAGCCATGCAACTAGCACTGGCCTATCAGGGACTGAGGCACAAGTGACCTCACAACCACAAACAGCAGCCATGCAACTAGCACTGGCCTATCAGGCACTGAGACACAAGTGACCTCACAAATGAAAACAACAGCCATGGGCCTAGCACTGGCCTATCAGGCACTGACACGCAAGTCACCTCACAACTGAAAATATCTGCTATGGGCCTAGCACTGGCCTATCAGGCACTGAGACACAAGTCACCTCACAACTGAAAACAGAAGCCATGGGCCTAGCACTGGCCTATCAGGCACTGCGCCACATGGGACCTCACAACCACAAGCAGCAGCCATGGGCCTAGCACTGGCCTATCAGGCACTGAGACACAAGTCACCTCAAAACTGAAAACAGCGGCCATGGGCCTAGCACTGGCCTATCAGGCACTGACACACAAGTGACCTCACAACTGAAAACAGCAGCCATGGGCCTAGCACTGGCCTATCAGGCACTGAGACACAAGTCACCTCACAACTGAAAGCAGCAGCCATGGGCCTAGCTCTGGCCTATCAGGCACTGAGACACAAGTGACCTCACAACTGAAAACAGCAGCCATGCAACTAGCACTGGCCTATCAGGCACTGAGACACAATTGACCTCACAACCACAAACAGCAGCCATGCAACTAGCACTGGCCTATCAGGCACTGAACCACAGGTGACCACACAACTGAAAAGAGCAGCCATGCAACTAGCACTGGCCTATCAGGCACTGAGACACAGTGACCTCACAACCAGAAACAGCAGCCATGCAACTAGCACTGGCCTATCAGGCACTGAGCCACAAGTGACCTCACAACTGAAAACAGCAGCCATGGGCCTAGCACTGGCCTATCAGGCACTGAGACACAAGTGACCTCACAACTGAAAACAGCAGCCATGGGCCTAGCACTGGCCTATCAGGCACTGAGACACAAGTGACCTCACAACTGAAAACAGAGGCCATGGGCCAAGCACTGGCCTATCAGTCACTGAGACACAAGTGACCTCACAACTGAAAACAGCAGCCATGCAACTAGCACTGGCCTATCAGGCACTGACACACAAGTGACCTCACAACCACAAACAGCAGCCATGCAACTAGCACTGGCCTATCAGGCACTGAGACACAATTGACCTCACAACCACAAACAGCAGCCATGGGCCTAGCACTGGCCTATCAGGCACTGAGCCACAAGTGTCCTCACAACTACAAACAGCAGCCATGCAACTCGCACCGGCCTATCAGGCACTGAGCCACAAGTCACCTCACAACTGAAAACAGAAGCCATGGGCCTAGCACTGGCCTATCAGGCACTGCGCCACATGGGACCTCACAACCACAAGCAGCAGCCATGGGCCTAGCACTGGCCTATCAGGCACTGAGACACAAGTCACCTCACAACTGAAAACAGAAGCCATGGGCCTAGCACTGGCCTATCAGGCACTGCGCCACATGGGACCTCACAACCACAAGCAGCAGCCATGGGCCTAGCACTGGCCTATCAGGCACTGAGACACAAGTCACCTCAAAACTGAAAACAGCGGCCATGGGCCTAGCACTGGCCTATCAGGCACTGACACACAAGTGACCTCACAACTGAAAACAGCAGCCATGGGCCTAGCACTGGCCTATCAGGCACTGAGACACAAGTCACCTCACAACTGAAAGCAGCAGCCATGGGCCTAGCTCTGGCCTATCAGGCACTGAGACACAAGTGACCTCACAACTGAAAACAGCAGCCATGCAACTAGCACTGGCCTATCAGGCACTGAGACACAATTGACCTCACAACCACAAACAGCAGCCATGCAACTAGCACTGGCCTATCAGGCACTGAACCACAGGTGACCACACAACTGAAAAGAGCAGCCATGCAACTAGCACTGGCCTATCAGGCACTGAGACACAGTGACCTCACAACCAGAAACAGCAGCCATGCAACTAGCACTGGCCTATCAGGCACTGAGCCACAAGTGACCTCACAACTGAAAACAGCAGCCATGGGCCTAGCACTGGCCTATCAGGCACTGAGACACAAGTGACCTCACAACTACAAACAGCAGCCATGCAACTCGCACCGGCCTATCAGGCACTGAGCCACAAGTCACCTCACAACTGAAAACAGCAGCCAGGGGCCTAGCACTGGCCTATCAGGCACTGAGCCACAAGTGACCTCATAACCACAAACAGCAGCCATGGGCCTAGCACTGGCCTATCAGGCACTGAGCCACAAGTGACCTCATAACCACAAACAGCAGCCATGCAACTAGCACTGGCGTATCAGACACTGAGACACAAGTGACCTCACACCGGAGAATATCTGCTATGGGCCTAGCACTGGCCTATCAGGCACTGACACACAAGTGACCTCACAAACACAAACAGCAGCCATGGGCCTAGCACTGGCCTATCAGGCACTGAGACACAAGTGACCTCACAAATGAAAACAGCAGCCATGGGCCTAGCACTGGCCTATCAGGCACTGAGGCACAAGTCACCTCACAACTGAAAACAGAAGCCATGGGCCTAGCACTGGCCTATCAGGCACTGAGCCACAAGTGACCTCATAACCACAAACAGCAGCCATGCAACTAGCACTGGCCTATCAGGCACTGAGCCACAAGTGACCTCACAACTGAAAACAGCAGCCATGGGCCTAGCACTGGCCTATCAGGCACTGAGACACAAGTGACCTCACAACTGAAAACAGCAGCCATGGGCCTAGCACTGGCCTATCAGGCACTGAGACACAAGTGACCTCACAACTGAAAACAGAGGCCATGGGCCAAGCACTGGCCTATCAGTCACTGAGACACAAGTGACCTCACAACTGAAAACAGCAGCCATGCAACTAGCACTGGCCTATCAGGCACTGACACACAAGTGACCTCACAACCACAAACAGCAGCCATGCAACTAGCACTGGCCTATCAGGCACTGAGACACAATTGACCTCACAACCACAAACAGCAGCCATGGGCCTAGCACTGGCCTATCAGGCACTGAGCCACAAGTGTCCTCACAACTACAAACAGCAGCCATGCAACTCGCACCGGCCTATCAGGCACTGAGCCACAAGTCACCTCACAACTGAAAACAGCAGCCAGGGGCCTAGCACTGGCCTATCAGGCACTGAGCCACAAGTGACCTCATAACCACAAACAGCAGCCATGGGCCTAGCACTGGCCTATCAGGCACTGAGCCACAAGTGACCTCATAACCACAAACAGCAGCCATGCAACTAGCACTGGCGTATCAGACACTGAGACACAAGTGACCTCACACCGGAGAATATCTGCTATGGGCCTAGCACTGGCCTATCAGGCACTGACACACAAGTGACCTCACAAACACAAACAGCAGCCATGCAACTAGCACTGGCCTATCAGGGACTGAGGCACAAGTGACCTCACAACCACAAACAGCAGCCATGCAACTAGCACTGGCCTATCAGGCACTGAGACACAAGTGACCTCACAAATGAAAACAACAGCCATGGGCCTAGCACTGGCCTATCAGGCACTGACACGCAAGTCACCTCACAACTGAAAATATCTGCTATGGGCCTAGCACTGGCCTATCAGGCACTGAGACACAAGTCACCTCACAACTGAAAACAGAAGCCATGGGCCTAGCACTGGCCTATCAGGCACTGCGCCACATGGGACCTCACAACCACAAGCAGCAGCCATGGGCCTAGCACTGGCCTATCAGGCACTGAGACACAAGTCACCTCAAAACTGAAAACAGCGGCCATGGGCCTAGCACTGGCCTATCAGGCACTGACACACAAGTGACCTCACAACTGAAAACAGCAGCCATGGGCCTAGCACTGGCCTATCAGGCACTGAGACACAAGTCACCTCACAACTGAAAGCAGCAGCCATGGGCCTAGCTCTGGCCTATCAGGCACTGAGACACAAGTGACCTCACAACTGAAAACAGCAGCCATGCAACTAGCACTGGCCTATCAGGCACTGAGACACAATTGACCTCACAACCACAAACAGCAGCCATGCAACTAGCACTGGCCTATCAGGCACTGAACCACAGGTGACCACACAACTGAAAAGAGCAGCCATGCAACTAGCACTGGCCTATCAGGCACTGAGACACAGTGACCTCACAACCAGAAACAGCAGCCATGCAACTAGCACTGGCCTATCAGGCACTGAGCCACAAGTGACCTCACAACTGAAAACAGCAGCCATGGGCCTAGCACTGGCCTATCAGGCACTGAGACACAAGTGACCTCACAACTGAAAACAGCAGCCATGGGCCTAGCACTGGCCTATCAGGCACTGAGACACAAGTGACCTCACAACTGAAAACAGAGGCCATGGGCCAAGCACTGGCCTATCAGTCACTGAGACACAAGTGACCTCACAACTGAAAACAGCAGCCATGCAACTAGCACTGGCCTATCAGGCACTGACACACAAGTGACCTCACAACCACAAACAGCAGCCATGCAACTAGCACTGGCCTATCAGGCACTGAGACACAATTGACCTCACAACCACAAAGAGCAGCCATGGGCCTAGCACTGGCCTATCAGGCACTGAGCCACAAGTGTCCTCACAACTACAAACAGCAGCCATGCAACTCGCACCGGCCTATCAGGCACTGAGCCACAAGTCACCTCACAACTGAAAACAGAAGCCATGGGCCTAGCACTGGCCTATCAGGCACTGCGCCACATGGGACCTCACAACCACAAGCAGCAGCCATGGGCCTAGCACTGGCCTATCAGGCACTGAGACACAAGTCACCTCACAACTGAAAACAGAAGCCATGGGCCTAGCACTGGCCTATCAGGCACTGCGCCACATGGGACCTCACAACCACAAGCAGCAGCCATGGGCCTAGCACTGGCCTATCAGGCACTGAGACACAAGTCACCTCAAAACTGAAAACAGCGGCCATGGGCCTAGCACTGGCCTATCAGGCACTGACACACAAGTGACCTCACAACTGAAAACAGCAGCCATGGGCCTAGCACTGGCCTATCAGGCACTGAGACACAAGTCACCTCACAACTGAAAGCAGCAGCCATGGGCCTAGCTCTGGCCTATCAGGCACTGAGACACAAGTGACCTCACAACTGAAAACAGCAGCCATGCAACTAGCACTGGCCTATCAGGCACTGAGACACAATTGACCTCACAACCACAAACAGCAGCCATGCAACTAGCACTGGCCTATCAGGCACTGAACCACAGGTGACCACACAACTGAAAAGAGCAGCCATGCAACTAGCACTGGCCTATCAGGCACTGAGACACAGTGACCTCACAACCAGAAACAGCAGCCATGCAACTAGCACTGGCCTATCAGGCACTGAGCCACAAGTGACCTCACAACTGAAAACAGCAGCCATGGGCCTAGCACTGGCCTATCAGGCACTGAGACACAAGTGACCTCACAACTGAAAACAGCAGCCATGGGCCTAGCACTGGCCTATCAGGCACTGAGACACAAGTGACCTCACAACTGAAAACAGAGGCCATGGGCCAAGCACTGGCCTATCAGTCACTGAGACACAAGTGACCTCACAACTGAAAACAGCAGCCATGCAACTAGCACTGGCCTATCAGGCACTGACACACAAGTGACCTCACAACCACAAACAGCAGCCATGCAACTAGCACTGGCCTATCAGGCACTGAGACACAATTGACCTCACAACCACAAACAGCAGCCATGGGCCTAGCACTGGCCTATCAGGCACTGAGCCACAAGTGTCCTCACAACTACAAACAGCAGCCATGCAACTCGCACCGGCCTATCAGGCACTGAGCCACAAGTCACCTCACAACTGAAAACAGAAGCCATGGGCCTAGCACTGGCCTATCAGGCACTGCGCCACATGGGACCTCACAACCACAAGCAGCAGCCATGGGCCTAGCACTGGCCTATCAGGCACTGAGACACAAGTCACCTCACAACTGAAAACAGAAGCCATGGGCCTAGCACTGGCCTATCAGGCACTGCGCCACATGGGACCTCACAACCACAAGCAGCAGCCATGGGCCTAGCACTGGCCTATCAGGCACTGAGACACAAGTCACCTCAAAACTGAAAACAGCGGCCATGGGCCTAGCACTGGCCTATCAGGCACTGACACACAAGTGACCTCACAACTGAAAACAGCAGCCATGGGCCTAGCACTGGCCTATCAGGCACTGAGACACAAGTCACCTCACAACTGAAAGCAGCAGCCATGGGCCTAGCTCTGGCCTATCAGGCACTGAGACACAAGTGACCTCACAACTGAAAACAGCAGCCATGCAACTAGCACTGGCCTATCAGGCACTGAGACACAATTGACCTCACAACCACAAACAGCAGCCATGCAACTAGCACTGGCCTATCAGGCACTGAACCACAGGTGACCACACAACTGAAAAGAGCAGCCATGCAACTAGCACTGGCCTATCAGGCACTGAGACACAGTGACCTCACAACCAGAAACAGCAGCCATGCAACTAGCACTGGCCTATCAGGCACTGAGCCACAAGTGACCTCACAACTGAAAACAGCAGCCATGGGCCTAGCACTGGCCTATCAGGCACTGAGACACAAGTGACCTCACAACTACAAACAGCAGCCATGCAACTCGCACCGGCCTATCAGGCACTGAGCCACAAGTCACCTCACAACTGAAAACAGCAGCCAGGGGCCTAGCACTGGCCTATCAGGCACTGAGCCACAAGTGACCTCATAACCACAAACAGCAGCCATGGGCCTAGCACTGGCCTATCAGGCACTGAGCCACAAGTGACCTCATAACCACAAACAGCAGCCATGCAACTAGCACTGGCGTATCAGACACTGAGACACAAGTGACCTCACACCGGAGAATATCTGCTATGGGCCTAGCACTGGCCTATCAGGCACTGACACACAAGTGACCTCACAAACACAAACAGCAGCCATGCAACTAGCACTGGCCTATCAGGGACTGAGGCACAAGTGACCTCACAACCACAAACAGCAGCCATGCAACTAGCACTGGCCTATCAGGCACTGAGACACAAGTGACCTCACAAATGAAAACAACAGCCATGGGCCTAGCACTGGCCTATCAGGCACTGACACGCAAGTCACCTCACAACTGAAAATATCTGCTATGGGCCTAGCACTGGCCTATCAG
The DNA here is from genome assembly GCF_036417845.1 of Apteryx mantelli. Lineage (NCBI taxonomy): Eukaryota > Metazoa > Chordata > Aves > Apterygiformes > Apterygidae > Apteryx > Apteryx mantelli. Next base: position 7,889,306 of record NC_089997.1, read on the forward strand.
GCACTGAGACACAAGTCACCTCACAACTGAAAACAGAAGCCATGGGCCTAGCACTGGCCTATCAGGCACTGAGACACAAGTCACCTCACAACCACAAGCAGCAGCCATGGGCCTAGCACTGGCCTATCAGGCACTGAGACACAAGTCACCTCAAAACTGAAAACAGCGGCCATGGGCCTAGCACTGGCCTATCAGGCACTGACACACAAGTGACCTCACAACTGAAAACAGCAGCCATGGGCCTAGCACTGGCCTATCAGGCACTGAGACACAAGTCACCTCACAACTGAAAGCAGCAGCCATGGGCCTAGCTCTGGCCTATCAGGCACTGAGACACAAGTGACCTCACAACTGAAAACAGCAGCCATGCAACTAGCACTGGCCTATCAGGCACTGAGACACAATTGACCTCACAACCACAAACAGCAGCCATGCAACTAGCACTGGCCTATCAGGCACTGAACCACAGGTGACCACACAACTGAAAAGAGCAGCCATGCAACTAGCACTGGCCTATCAGGCACTGAGACACAGTGACCTCACAACCAGAAACAGCAGCCATGCAACTAGCACTGGCCTATCAGGCACTGAGCCACAAGTGACCTCACAACTGAAAACAGCAGCCATGGGCCTAGCACTGGCCTATCAGGCACTGAGCCACAAGTGAGCTCACAACCACAAACAGCAGTCATGGGCCTAGCACTGGCCTATCAGGCACTGAGACACAAGTGACCTCACAACCACAAACAGCAGCCATGGGCCTAGCACTGGCCTATCAGGCACTGAGACACAAGTGACCTCACAAATGAAAACAGCAGCCATGGGCCTAGCACTGGCCTATCAGGCACTGAGGCACAAGTCACCTCACAACTGAAAACAGAAGCCATGGGCCTAGCACTGGCCTATCAGGCACTGAGCCACAAGTGACCTCATAACCACAAACAGCAGCCATGCAACTAGCACTGGCCTATCAGGCACTGAGCCACAAGTGACCTCACAACTGAAAACAGCAGCCATGGGCCTAGCACTGGCCTATCAGGCACTGAGACACAAGTGACCTCACAACTGAAAACAGCAGCCATGGGCCTAGCACTGGCCTATCAGGCACTGAGACACAAGTGACCTCACAACTGAAAACAGAGGCCATGGGCCAAGCACTGGCCTATCAGTCACTGAGACACAAGTGACCTCACAACTGAAAACAGCAGCCATGCAACTAGCACTGGCCTATCAGGCACTGACACACAAGTGACCTCACAACCACAAACAGCAGCCATGCAACTAGCACTGGCCTATCAGGCACTGAGACACAATTGACCTCACAACCACAAACAGCAGCCATGGGCCTAGCACTGGCCTATCAGGCACTGAGACACAAGTGACCTCACAACCAGAAACAGCAGCCATGCAACTAGCACCGGCCTATCAGGCACTGAGACACAAGTGACCTCACAACCAGAAACAGCAGCCATGCAACTAGCACTGGCCTATCAGGCACTGAGCCACAAGTGACCTCACAACCACAAACAGCAGCCATGCAACTAGCACTGGCGTATCAGACACTGAGACACAAGTGACCTCACACCGGAGAATATCTGCTATGGGCCTAGCACTGGCCTATCAGGCACTGACACAAAAGTGACATCACAACTGAAAATATCTGCTATTGGCCTAGCACTGGCCTATAAGGCACTGACACACAAGTGACCTCACAAACACAAACAGCAGCCATGCAACTAGCACTGGCGTATCAGACACTGAGACACAAGTGACCTCACACCGGAGAATATCTGCTATGGGCCTAGCACTGGCCTATCAGGCACTGACACAAAAGTGACATCACAACTGAAAATATCTGCTATGGGCCTAGCACTGGCCTATCAGGCACTGAGACACAAGTCACCTCACAACTGAAAACAGAAGCCATGGGCCTAGCACTGGCCTATCAGGCACTGCGCCACATGGGACCTCACAACCACAAGCAGCAGCCATGGGCCTAGCACTGGCCTATCAGGCACTGACACACAAGTCACCTCAAAACTGAAAACAGCGGCCATGGGCCTAGCACTGGCCTATCAGGCACTGACACACAAGTGACCTCACAACTGAAAACAGCAGCCATGGGCCTAGCACTGGCCTATCAGGCACTGAGACACAAGTCACCTCACAACTGAAAGCAGCAGCCATGGGCCTAGCTCTGGCCTATCAGGCACTGAGACACAAGTGACCTCACAAATGAAAACAGCAGCCATGCAACTAGCACTGGCCTATCAGGCACTGAGACACAAGTGACCTCACAACCACAAACAGCAGCCATGCAACTAGCACTGGCCTATCAGGCACTGAACCACAGGTGACCACACAACTGAAAAGAGCAGCCATGCAACTAGCACTGGCCTATCAGGCACTGAGACACAAGTGACCTCACAACCAGAAACAGCAGCCATGCAACTAGCACTGGCCTATCAGGCACTGACACACAAGTGACCTCACAACCACAAACAGCAGCCATGCAACTAGCACTGGCCTATCAGGCACTGAGACACAATTGACCTCACAACCACAAACAGCAGCCATGGGCCTAGCACTGGCCTATCAGGCACTGAGGCACAAGTGTCCTCACAACTACAAACAGCAGCCATGCAACTCGCACCGGCCTATCAGGCACTGAGCCACAAGTCACCTCACAACTGAAAACAGAAGCCATGGGCCTAGCACTGGCCTATCAGGCACTGACACACAAGTGACCTCACAACTGAAAACAGCAGCCATGGGCCTAGCACTGGCCTATCAGGCACTGAGACACAAGTCACCTCACAACTGAAAACAGCAGCCATGGGCCTAGCACTGGCCTATCAGGCACTGAGACACAAGTGACCTCACAACTGAAAACAGAGGCCATGGGCCAAGCACTGGCCTATCAGTCACTGAGACACAAGTGACCTCACAACTGAAAACAGCAGCCATGCAACTAGCACTGGCCTATCAGGCACTGAGACACAAGTGACCTCACAACCACAAACAGCAGCCATGGGCCTAGCACTGGCCTATCAGGCACTGAGACACAAGTGACCTCACAAATGAAAACAGCAGCCATGGGCCTAGCACTGGCCTATCAGGCACTGAGGCACAAGTCACCTCACAACTGAAAACAGAAGCCATGGGCCTAGCACTGGCCTATCAGGCACTGAGCCACAAGTGACCTCATAACCACAAACAGCAGCCATGCAACTAGCACTGGCCTATCAGGCACTGAGCCACAAGTGACCTCACAACTGAAAACAGCAGCCATGGGCCTAGCACTGGCCTATCAGGCACTGAGACACAAGTGACCTCACAACTGAAAACAGCAGCCATGGGCCTAGCACTGGCCTATCAGGCACTGAGACACAAGTGACCTCACAACTGAAAACAGAGGCCATGGGCCAAGCACTGGCCTATCAGTCACTGAGACACAAGTGACCTCACAACTGAAAACAGCAGCCATGCAACTAGCACTGGCCTATCAGGCACTGACACACAAGTGACCTCACAACCACAAACAGCAGCCATGCAACTAGCACTGGCCTATCAGGCACTGAGACACAATTGACCTCACAACCACAAACAGCAGCCATGGGCCTAGCACTGGCCTATCAGGCACTGAGCCACAAGTGTCCTCACAACTACAAACAGCAGCCATGCAACTCGCACCGGCCTATCAGGCACTGAGCCACAAGTCACCTCACAACTGAAAACAGCAGCCAGGGGCCTAGCACTGGCCTATCAGGCACTGAGCCACAAGTGACCTCATAACCACAAACAGCAGCCATGGGCCTAGCACTGGCCTATCAGGCACTGAGCCACAAGTGACCTCATAACCACAAACAGCAGCCATGCAACTAGCACTGGCGTATCAGACACTGAGACACAAGTGACCTCACACCGGAGAATATCTGCTATGGGCCTAGCACTGGCCTATCAGGCACTGACACACAAGTGACCTCACAAACACAAACAGCAGCCATGCAACTAGCACTGGCCTATCAGGGACTGAGGCACAAGTGACCTCACAACCACAAACAGCAGCCATGCAACTAGCACTGGCCTATCAGGCACTGACACACAAGTGACCTCACAAATGAAAACAACAGCCATGGGCCTAGCACTGGCCTATCAGGCACTGACACGCAAGTCACCTCACAACTGAAAATATCTGCTATGGGCCTAGCACTGGCCTATCAGGCACTGAGACACAAGTCACCTCACAACTGAAAACAGAAGCCATGGGCCTAGCACTGGCCTATCAGGCACTGCGCCACATGGGACCTCACAACCACAAGCAGCAGCCATGGGCCTAGCACTGGCCTATCAGGCACTGAGACACAAGTCACCTCAAAACTGAAAACAGCGGCCATGGGCCTAGCACTGGCCTATCAGGCACTGACACACAAGTGACCTCACAACTGAAAACAGCAGCCATGGGCCTAGCACTGGCCTATCAGGCACTGAGACACAAGTCACCTCACAACTGAAAGCAGCAGCCATGGGCCTAGCTCTGGCCTATCAGGCACTGAGACACAAGTGACCTCACAACTGAAAACAGCAGCCATGCAACTAGCACTGGCCTATCAGGCACTGAGACACAATTGACCTCACAACCACAAACAGCAGCCATGCAACTAGCACTGGCCTATCAGGCACTGAACCACAGGTGACCACACAACTGAAAAGAGCAGCCATGCAACTAGCACTGGCCTATCAGGCACTGAGACACAGTGACCTCACAACCAGAAACAGCAGCCATGCAACTAGCACTGGCCTATCAGGCACTGAGCCACAAGTGACCTCACAACTGAAAACAGCAGCCATGGGCCTAGCACTGGCCTATCAGGCACTGAGCCACAAGTGAGCTCACAACCACAAACAGCAGTCATGGGCCTAGCACTGGCCTATCAGGCACTGAGACACAAGTGACCTCACAACCACAAACAGCAGCCATGGGCCTAGCACTGGCCTATCAGGCACTGAGACACAAGTGACCTCACAAATGAAAACAGCAGCCATGGGCCTAGCACTGGCCTATCAGGCACTGAGGCACAAGTCACCTCACAACTGAAAACAGAAGCCATGGGCCTAGCACTGGCCTATCAGGCACTGAGCCACAAGTGACCTCATAACCACAAACAGCAGCCATGCAACTAGCACTGGCCTATCAGGCACTGAGCCACAAGTGACCTCACAACTGAAAACAGCAGCCATGGGCCTAGCACTGGCCTATCAGGCACTGAGACACAAGTGACCTCACAACTGAAAACAGCAGCCATGGGCCTAGCACTGGCCTATCAGGCACTGAGACACAAGTGACCTCACAACTGAAAACAGAGGCCATGGGCCAAGCACTGGCCTATCAGTCACTGAGACACAAGTGACCTCACAACTGAAAACAGCAGCCATGCAACTAGCACTGGCCTATCAGGCACTGACACACAAGTGACCTCACAACCACAAACAGCAGCCATGCAACTAGCACTGGCTTATCAGGCACTGAGACACAATTGACCTCACAACCACAAACAGCAGCCATGGGCCTAGCACTGGCCTATCAGGCACTGAGACACAAGTGACCTCACAACCAGAAACAGCAGCCATGCAACTAGCACCGGCCTATCAGGCACTGAGACACAAGTGACCTCACAACCAGAAACAGCAGCCATGCAACTAGCACTGGCCTATCAGGCACTGAGCCACAAGTGACCTCACAACCACAAACAGCAGCCATGCAACTAGCACTGGCGTATCAGACACTGAGACACAAGTGACCTCACACCGGAGAATATCTGCTATGGGCCTAGCACTGGCCTATCAGGCACTGACACAAAAGTGACATCACAACTGAAAATATCTGCTATTGGCCTAGCACTGGCCTATCAGGCACTGACACACAAGTGACCTCACAAACACAAACAGCAGCCATGCAACTAGCACTGGCCTATCAGGCACTGAGACACAAGTCACCTCACAACTGAAAACAACAGCCATGGGCCTAGCACTGGCCTATCAGGCACTGACACACAAGTGACCTCACAACCACAAACAGCAGCCATGCAACTAGCACTGGCCTATCAGTCACTGAGACACAAGTGACCTCACAACTGAAAACAGCAGCCATGCAACTAGCACTGGCCTATCAGGCACTGACACACAAGTGACCTCACAACCACAAACAGCAGCCATGGGCCTAGCACTGGCCTATCAGGCACTGAGCCACAAGTGTCCTCACAACTACAAACAGCAGCCATGCAACTCGCACCGGCCTATCAGGCACTGAGCCACAAGTCACCTCACAACTGAAAACAGCAGCCAGGGGCCTAGCACTGGCCTATCAGGCACTGAGCCACAAGTGACCTCATAACCACAAACAGCAGCCATGGGCCTAGCACTGGCCTATCAGGCACTGAGCCACAAGTGACCTCATAACCACAAACAGCAGCCATGCAACTAGCACTGGCGTATCAGACACTGAGACACAAGTGACCTCACACCGGAGAATATCTGCTATGGGCCTAGCACTGGCCTATCAGGCACTGACACACAAGTGACATCACAACTGAAAATATCTGCTATTGGCCTAGCACTGGCCTATCAGGCACTGACACACAAGTGACCTCACAAACACAAACAGCAGCCATGCAACTAGCACTGGCCTATCAGGGACTGAGGCACAAGTGACCTCACAACCACAAACAGCAGCCATGCAACTAGCACTGGCCTATCAGGCACTGAGACACAAGTGACCTCACAAATGAAAACAACAGCCATGGGCCTAGCACTGGCCTATCAGGCACTGACACGCAAGTCACCTCACAACTGAAAATATCTGCTATGGGCCTAGCACTGGCCTATCAGGCACTGAGACACAAGTCACCTCACAACTGAAAACAGAAGCCATGGGCCTAGCACTGGCCTATCAGGCACTGCGCCACATGGGACCTCACAACCACAAGCAGCAGCCATGGGCCTAGCACTGGCCTATCAGGCACTGAGACACAAGTCACCTCAAAACTGAAAACAGCGGCCATGGGCCTAGCACTGGCCTATCAGGCACTGACACACAAGTGACCTCACAACTGAAAACAGCAGCCATGGGCCTAGCACTGGCCTATCAGGCACTGAGACACAAGTCACCTCACAACTGAAAGCAGCAGCCATGGGCCTAGCTCTGGCCTATCAGGCACTGAGACACAAGTGACCTCACAACTGAAAACAGCAGCCATGCAACTAGCACTGGCCTATCAGGCACTGAGACACAATTGACCTCACAACCACAAACAGCAGCCATGCAACTAGCACTGGCCTATCAGGCACTGAACCACAGGTGACCACACAACTGAAAAGAGCAGCCATGCAACTAGCACTGGCCTATCAGGCACTGAGACACAGTGACCTCACAACCAGAAACAGCAGCCATGCAACTAGCACTGGCCTATCAGGCACTGAGCCACAAGTGACCTCACAACTGAAAACAGCAGCCATGGGCCTAGCACTGGCCTATCAGGCACTGAGCCACAAGTGAGCTCACAACCACAAACAGCAGTCATGGGCCTAGCACTGGCCTATCAGGCACTGAGACACAAGTGACCTCACAACCACAAACAGCAGCCATGGGCCTAGCACTGGCCTATCAGGCACTGAGACACAAGTGACCTCACAAATGAAAACAGCAGCCATGGGCCTAGCACTGGCCTATCAGGCACTGAGGCACAAGTCACCTCACAACTGAAAACAGAAGCCATGGGCCTAGCACTGGCCTATCAGGCACTGAGCCACAAGTGACCTCATAACCACAAACAGCAGCCATGCAACTAGCACTGGCCTATCAGGCACTGAGCCACAAGTGACCTCACAACTGAAAACAGCAGCCATGGGCCTAGCACTGGCCTATCAGGCACTGAGACACAAGTCACCTCACAACTGAAAGCAGCAGCCATGGGCCTAGCTCTGGCCTATCAGGCACTGAGACACAAGTGACCTCACAACTGAAAACAGCAGCCATGGGCCTAGCACTGGCCTATCAGGCACTGAGACACAAGTGACCTCACAACTGAAAACAGAGGCCATGGGCCAAGCACTGGCCTATCAGTCACTGAGACACAAGTGACCTCACAACTGAAAACAGCAGCCATGCAACTAGCACTGGCCTATCAGGCACTGACACACAAGTGACCTCACAACCACAAACAGCAGCCATGCAACTAGCACTGGCCTATCAGGCACTGAGACACAATTGACCTCACAACCACAAACAGCAGCCATGGGCCTAGCACTGGCCTATCAGGCACTGAGACACAAGTGACCTCACAACCAGAAACAGCAGCCATGCAACTAGCACCGGCCTATCAGGCACTGAGACACAAGTGACCTCACAACCAGAAACAGCAGCCATGCAACTAGCACTGGCCTATCAGGCACTGAGCCACAAGTGACCTCACAACCACAAACAGCAGCCATGCAACTAGCACTGGCGTATCAGACACTGAGACACAAGTGACCTCACACCGGAGAATATCTGCTATGGGCCTAGCACTGGCCTATCAGGCACTGACACAAAAGTGACATCACAACTGAAAATATCTGCTATTGGCCTAGCACTGGCCTATCAGGCACTGACACACAAGTGACCTCACAAACACAAACAGCAGCCATGCAACTAGCACTGGCCTATCAGGCACTGAGACACAAGTCACCTCACAACTGAAAACAACAGCCATGGGCCTAGCACTGGCCTATCAGGCACTGACACACAAGTGACCTCACAACCACAAACAGCAGCCATGCAACTAGCACTGGCCTATCAGTCACTGAGACACAAGTGACCTCACAACTGAAAACAGCAGCCATGCAACTAGCACTGGCCTATCAGGCACTGACACACAAGTGACCTCACAACCACAAACAGCAGCCATGGGCCTAGCACTGGCCTATCAGGCACTGAGCCACAAGTGTCCTCACAACTACAAACAGCAGCCATGCAACTCGCACCGGCCTATCAGGCACTGAGCCACAAGTCACCTCACAACTGAAAACAGCAGCCAGGGGCCTAGCACTGGCCTATCAGGCACTGAGCCACAAGTGACCTCATAACCACAAACAGCAGCCATGGGCCTAGCACTGGCCTATCAGGCACTGAGCCACAAGTGACCTCATAACCACAAACAGCAGCCATGCAACTAGCACTGGCGTATCAGACACTGAGACACAAGTGACCTCACACCGGAGAATATCTGCTATGGGCCTAGCACTGGCCTATCAGGCACTGACACACAAGTGACATCACAACTGAAAATATCTGCTATTGGCCTAGCACTGGCCTATCAGGCACTGACACACAAGTGACCTCACAAACACAAACAGCAGCCATGCAACTAGCACTGGCCTATCAGGGACTGAGGCACAAGTGACCTCACAACCACAAACAGCAGCCATGCAACTAGCACTGGCCTATCAGGCACTGAGACACAAGTGACCTCACAAATGAAAACAACAGCCATGGGCCTAGCACTGGCCTATCAGGCACTGACACGCAAGTCACCTCACAACTGAAAATATCTGCTATGGGCCTAGCACTGGCCTATCAGGCACTGAGACACAAGTCACCTCACAACTGAAAACAGAAGCCATGGGCCTAGCACTGGCCTATCAGGCACTGCGCCACATGGGACCTCACAACCACAAGCAGCAGCCATGGGCCTAGCACTGGCCTATCAGGCACTGAGACACAAGTCACCTCAAAACTGAAAACAGCGGCCATGGGCCTAGCACTGGCCTATCAGGCACTGACACACAAGTGACCTCACAACTGAAAACAGCAGCCATGGGCCTAGCACTGGCCTATCAGGCACTGAGACACAAGTCACCTCACAACTGAAAGCAGCAGCCATGGGCCTAGCTCTGGCCTATCAGGCACTGAGACACAAGTGACCTCACAACTGAAAACAGCAGCCATGCAACTAGCACTGGCCTATCAGGCACTGAGACACAATTGACCTCACAACCACAAACAGCAGCCATGCAACTAGCACTGGCCTATCAGGCACTGAACCACAGGTGACCACACAACTGAAAAGAGCAGCCATGCAACTAGCACTGGCCTATCAGGCACTGAGACACAGTGACCTCACAACCAGAAACAGCAGCCATGCAACTAGCACTGGCCTATCAGGCACTGAGCCACAAGTGACCTCACAACTGAAAACAGCAGCCATGGGCCTAGCACTGGCCTATCAGGCACTGAGCCACAAGTGAGCTCACAACCACAAACAGCAGTCATGGGCCTAGCACTGGCCTATCAGGCACTGAGACACAAGTGACCTCACAACCACAAACAGCAGCCATGGGCCTAGCACTGGCCTATCAGGCACTGAGACACAAGTGACCTCACAAATGAAAACAGCAGCCATGGGCCTAGCACTGGCCTATCAGGCACTGAGGCACAAGTCACCTCACAACTGAAAACAGAAGCCATGGGCCTAGCACTGGCCTATCAGGCACTGAGCCACAAGTGACCTCATAACCACAAACAGCAGCCATGCAACTAGCACTGGCCTATCAGGCACTGAGCCACAAGTGACCTCACAACTGAAAACAGCAGCCATGGGCCTAGCACTGGCCTATCAGGCACTGAGACACAAGTCACCTCACAACTGAAAGCAGCAGCCATGGGCCTAGCTCTGGCCTATCAGGCACTGAGACACAAGTGACCTCACAACTGAAAACAGCAGCCATGGGCCTAGCACTGGCCTATCAGGCACTGAGACACAAGTGACCTCACAACTGAAAACAGAGGCCATGGGCCAAGCACTGGCCTATCAGTCACTGAGACACAAGTGACCTCACAACTGAAAACAGCAGCCATGCAACTAGCACTGGCCTATCAGGCACTGACACACAAGTGACCTCACAACCACAAACAGCAGCCATGCAACTAGCACTGGCCTATCAGGCACTGAGACACAATTGACCTCACAACCACAAACAGCAGCCATGGGCCTAGCACTGGCCTATCAGGCACTGAGACACAAGTGACCTCACAACCAGAAACAGCAGCCATGCAACTAGCACCGGCCTATCAGGCACTGAGACACAAGTGACCTCACAACCAGAAACAGCAGCCATGCAACTAGCACTGGCCTATCAGGCACTGAGCCACAAGTGACCTCACAACCACAAACAGCAGCCATGCAACTAGCACTGGCGTATCAGACACTGAGACACAAGTGACCTCACACCGGAGAATATCTGCTATGGGCCTAGCACTGGCCTATCAGGCACTGACACAAAAGTGACATCACAACTGAAAATATCTGCTATTGGCCTAGCACTGGCCTATCAGGCACTGACACACAAGTGACCTCACAAACACAAACAGCAGCCATGCAACTAGCACTGGCCTATCAGGCACTGAGACACAAGTCACCTCACAACTGAAAACAACAGCCATGGGCCTAGCACTGGCCTATCAGGCACTGACACACAAGTGACCTCACAACCACAAACAGCAGCCATGCAACTAGCACTGGCCTATCAGTCACTGAGACACAAGTGACCTCACAACTGAAAACAGCAGCCATGCAACTAGCACTGGCCTATCAGGCACTGACACACAAGTGACCTCACAACCACAAACAGCAGCCATGGGCCTAGCACTGGCCTATCAGGCACTGAGCCACAAGTGTCCTCACAACTACAAACAGCAGCCATGCAACTCGCACCGGCCTATCAGGCACTGAGCCACAAGTCACCTCACAACTGAAAACAGCAGCCAGGGGCCTAGCACTGGCCTATCAGGCACTGAGCCACAAGTGACCTCATAACCACAAACAGCAGCCATGGGCCTAGCACTGGCCTATCAGGCACTGAGCCACAAGTGACCTCATAACCACAAACAGCAGCCATGCAACTAGCACTGGCGTATCAGACACTGAGACACAAGTGACCTCACACCGGAGAATATCTGCTATGGGCCTAGCACTGGCCTATCAGGCACTGACACACAAGTGACATCACAACTGAAAATATCTGCTATTGGCCTAGCACTGGCCTATCAGGCACTGACACACAAGTGACCTCACAAACACAAACAGCAGCCATGCAACTAGCACTGGCCTATCAGGGACTGAGGCACAAGTGACCTCACAACCACAAACAGCAGCCATGCAACTAGCACTGGCCTATCAGGCACTGAGACACAAGTGACCTCACAAATGAAAACAACAGCCATGGGCCTAGCACTGGCCTATCAGGCACTGACACGCAAGTCACCTCACAACTGAAAATATCTGCTATGGGCCTAGCACTGGCCTATCAGGCACTGAGACACAAGTCACCTCACAACTGAAAACAGAAGCCATGGGCCTAGCACTGGCCTATCAGGCACTGCGCCACATGGGACCTCACAACCACAAGCAGCAGCCATGGGCCTAGCACTGGCCTATCAGGCACTGAGACACAAGTCACCTCAAAACTGAAAACAGCGGCCATGGGCCTAGCACTGGCCTATCAGGCACTGAGACACAAGTGACCTCACAACTGAAAGCAGCAGCCATGGGCCTAGCTCTGGCCTATCAGGCACTGAGACACAAGTGACCTCACAACTGAAAGCAGCAGCCATGGGCCTAGCTCTGGCCTATCAGGCACTGAGACACAAGTGACCTCACAACTGAAAACAGCAGCCATGCAACTAGCACTGGCCTATCAGGCACTGACACACAAGTGACCTCACAACCACAAACAGCAGCCATGCAACTAGCACTGGCCTATCAGGCACTGAACCACAGGTGACCACACAACTGAAAAGAGCAGCCATGCAACTAGCACTGGCCTATCAGGCACTGAGACACAAGTGACCTCACAACTGAAAACAGCAGCCATGGGCCTAGCACTGGCCTATCAGGCACTGAGCCACAAGTGACCTCACAACTGAAAACAGCAGCCATGGGCCTAGCACTGGCCTATCAGGCACTGAGCCACAAGTGAGCTCACAACCACAAACAGCAGTCATGGGCCTAGCACTGGCCTATCAGGCACTGAGACACAAGTGACCTCACAACCACAAACAGCAGCCATGGGCCTAGCACTGGCCTATCAGGCACTGAGACACAAGTGACCTCACAAATGAAAACAGCAGCCATGGGCCTAGCACTGGCCTATCAGGCACTGAGGCACAAGTCACCTCACAACTGAAAACAGAAGCCATGGGCCTAGCACTGGCCTATCAGGCACTGAGCCACAAGTGACCTCATAACCACAAACAGCAGCCATGCAACTAGCACTGGCCTATCAGGCACTGAGCCACAAGTGACCTCACAACTGAAAACAGCAGCCATGGGCCTAGCACTGGCCTATCAGGCACTGAGACACAAGTGACCTCACAACTGAAAACAGCAGCCATGGGCCTAGCACTGGCCTATCAGGCACTGAGACACAAGTGACCTCACAACTGAAAACAGAGGCCATGGGCCAAGCACTGGCCTATCAGTCACTGAGACACAAGTGACCTCACAACTGAAAACAGCAGCCATGCAACTAGCACTGGCCTATCAGGCACTGACACACAAGTGACCTCACAACCACAAACAGCAGCCATGCAACTAGCACTGGCCTATCAGGCACTGAGACACAATTGACCTCACAACCACAAACAGCAGCCATGGGCCTAGCACTGGCCTATCAGGCACTGAGACACAAGTGACCTCACAACCAGAAACAGCAGCCATGCAACTAGCACCGGCCTATCAGGCACTGAGACACAAGTGACCTCACAACCAGAAACAGCAGCCATGCAACTAGCACTGGCCTATCAGGCACTGAGCCACAAGTGACCTCACAACCACAAACAGCAGCCATGCAACTAGCACTGGCGTATCAGACACTGAGACACAGGTGACCTCACACCGGAGAATATCTGCTATGGGCCTAGCACTGGCCTATCAGGCACTGACACAAAAGTGACATCACAACTGAAAATATCTGCTATTGGCCTAGCACTGGCCTATAAGGCACTGACACACAAGTGACCTCACAAACACAAACAGCAGCCATGCAACTAGCACTGGCGTATCAGACACTGAGACACAAGTGACCTCACACCGGAGAATATCTGCTATGGGCCTAGCACTGGCCTATCAGGCACTGACACAAAAGTGACATCACAACTGAAAATATCTGCTATGGGCCTAGCACTGGCCTATCAGGCACTGAGACACAAGTCACCTCACAACTGAAAACAGAAGCCATGGGCCTAGCACTGGCCTATCAGGCACTGCGCCACATGGGACCTCACAACCACAAGCAGCAGCCATGGGCCTAGCACTGGCCTATCAGGCACTGAGACACAAATCACCTCAAAACTGAAAACAGCGGCCATGGGCCTAGCACTGGCCTATCAGGCACTGACACACAAGTGACCTCACAACTGAAAACAGCAGCCATGGGCCTAGCACTGGCCTATCAGGCACTGAGCCACAAGTCACCTCACAACTGAAAGCAGCAGCCATGGGCCTAGCTCTGGCCTATCAGGCACTGAGACACAAGTGACCTCACAAATGAAAACAGCAGCCATGCAACTAGCACTGGCCTATCAGGCACTGAGACACAAGTGACCTCACAACCACAAACAGCAGCCATGCAACTAGCACTGGCCTATCAGGCACTGAACCACAGGTGACCACACAACTGAAAAGAGCAGCCATGCAACTAGCACTGGCCTATCAGGCACTGAGACACAAGTGACCTCACAACCAGAAACAGCAGCCATGCAACTAGCACTGGCCTATCAGGCACTGACACACAAGTGACCTCACAACCACAAACAGCAGCCATGCAACTAGCACTGGCCTATCAGGCACTGAGACACAATTGACCTCACAACCACAAACAGCAGCCATGGGCCTAGCACTGGCCTATCAGGCACTGAGGCACAAGTGTCCTCACAACTACAAACAGCAGCCATGCAACTCGCACCGGCCTATCAGGCACTGAGCCACAAGTCACCTCACAACTGAAAACAGAAGCCATGGGCCTAGCACTGGCCTATCAGGCACTGACACACAAGTGACCTCACAACTGAAAACAGCAGCCATGGGCCTAGCACTGGCCTATCAGGCACTGAGACACAAGTCACCTCACAACTGAAAACAGCAGCCATGGGCCTAGCACTGGCCTATCAGGCACTGAGACACAAGTGACCTCACAACTGAAAACAGAGGCCATGGGCCAAGCACTGGCCTATCAGTCACTGAGACACAAGTGACCTCACAACTGAAAACAGCAGCCATGCAACTAGCACTGGCCTATCAGGCACTGAGACACAAGTGACCTCACAACCAGAAACAGCAGCCATGCAACTAGCACTGGCCTATCAGGCACTGACACACAACTGACCTCACAACCACAAACAGCAGCCATGCAACTAGCACTGGCCTATCAGGCACTGAGACACAAGTGACCTCACAACTGAAAATATCTGCTATGGGCCTAGCACTGGCCTATCAGGCACTGAGACACAAGTGACCTCACAACTGAAAACAGCAGCCATGGGCCTAGCACTGGCCTATCAGGCACTGACACACAAGTGACCTCACAAACACAAACAGCAGCCATGCAACTAGCACTGGCCTATCAGGCACTGAGACACAAGTCACCTCACAACTGAAAACAACAGCCATGGGCCTAGCACTGGCCTATCAGGCACTGACACACAAGTGACCTCACAACTGAAAACAGCAGCCATGCAACTAGCACTGGCCTATCAGTCACTGAGACACAAGTGACCTCACAACTGAAAACAGCAGCCATGGGCCTAGCACTGGCCTATCAGGCACTGACACACAAGTGACCTCACAACCACAAACAGCAGCCATGCAACTAGCACTGGCCTATCAGGCACTGAGACACAATTGACCTCACAACCACAAACAGCAGCCATGGGCCTAGCACTGGCCTATCAGGCACTGAGCCACAAGTGTCCTCACAACTACAAACAGCAGCCATGCAACTCGCACCGGCCTATCAGGCACTGAGCCACAAGTCACCTCACAACTGAAAACAGCAGCCAGGGGCCTAGCACTGGCCTATCAGGCACTGAGCCACAAGTGACCTCATAACCACAAACAGCAGCCATGGGCCTAGCACTGGCCTATCAGGCACTGAGCCACAAGTGACCTCATAACCACAAACAGCAGCCATGCAACTAGCACTGGCGTATCAGACACTGAGACACAAGTGACCTCACACCGGAGAATATCTGCTATGGGCCTAGCACTGGCCTATCAGGCACTGACACACAAGTGACATCACAACTGAAAATATCTGCTATTGGCCTAGCACTGGCCTATCAGGCACTGACACACAAGTGACCTCACAAACACAAACAGCAGCCATGCAACTAGCACTGGCCTATCAGGGACTGAGGCACAAGTGACCTCACAACCACAAACAGCAGCCATGCAACTAGCACTGGCCTATCAGGCACTGAGACACAAGTGACCTCACAAATGAAAACAACAGCCATGGGCCTAGCACTGGCCTATCAGGCACTGACACGCAAGTCACCTCACAACTGAAAATATCTGCTATGGGCCTAGCACTGGCCTATCAGGCACTGAGACACAAGTCACCTCACAACTGAAAACAGAAGCCATGGGCCTAGCACTGGCCTATCAGGCACTGCGCCACATGGGACCTCACAACCACAAGCAGCAGCCATGGGCCTAGCACTGGCCTATCAGGCACTGAGACACAAGTCACCTCAAAACTGAAAACAGCGGCCATGGGCCTAGCACTGGCCTATCAGGCACTGACACACAAGTGACCTCACAACTGAAAACAGCAGCCATGGGCCTAGCACTGGCCTATCAGGCACTGAGACACAAGTCACCTCACAACTGAAAGCAGCAGCCATGGGCCTAGCTCTGGCCTATCAGGCACTGAGACACAAGTGACCTCACAACTGAAAACAGCAGCCATGCAACTAGCACTGGCCTATCAGGCACTGACACACAAGTGACCTCACAACCACAAACAGCAGCCATGCAACTAGCACTGGCCTATCAGGCACTGAACCACAGGTGACCACACAACTGAAAAGAGCAGCCATGCAACTAGCACTGGCCTATCAGGCACTGAGACACAGTGACCTCACAACCAGAAACAGCAGCCATGCAACTAGCACTGGCCTATCAGGCACTGAGCCACAAGTGACCTCACAACTGAAAACAGCAGCCATGGGCCTAGCACTGGCCTATCAGGCACTGAGCCACAAGTGAGCTCACAACCACAAACAGCAGTCATGGGCCTAGCACTGGCCTATCAGGCACTGAGACACAAGTGACCTCACAACCACAAACAGCAGCCATGGGCCTAGCACTGGCCTATCAGGCACTGAGACACAAGTGACCTCACAAATGAAAACAGCAGCCATGGGCCTAGCACTGGCCTATCAGGCACTGAGGCACAAGTCACCTCACAACTGAAAACAGAAGCCATGGGCCTAGCACTGGCCTATCAGGCACTGAGCCACAAGTGACCTCATAACCACAAACAGCAGCCATGCAACTAGCACTGGCCTATCAGGCACTGAGCCACAAGTGACCTCACAACTGAAAACAGCAGCCATGGGCCTAGCACTGGCCTATCAGGCACTGAGACACAAGTGACCTCACAACTGAAAACAGCAGCCATGGGCCTAGCACTGGCCTATCAGGCACTGAGACACAAGTGACCTCACAACTGAAAACAGAGGCCATGGGCCAAGCACTGGCCTATCAGTCACTGAGACACAAGTGACCTCACAACTGAAAACAGCAGCCATGCAACTAGCACTGGCCTATCAGGCACTGACACACAAGTGACCTCACAACCACAAACAGCAGCCATGCAACTAGCACTGGCCTATCAGGCACTGAGACACAATTGACCTCACAACCACAAACAGCAGCCATGGGCCTAGCACTG
Organism: Apteryx mantelli; assembly: GCF_036417845.1. Classification (NCBI taxonomy): domain Eukaryota; kingdom Metazoa; phylum Chordata; class Aves; order Apterygiformes; family Apterygidae; genus Apteryx; species Apteryx mantelli. Next base: position 7,907,297 of record NC_089997.1, read on the forward strand.
GCCTATCAGGCACTGAGCCACAAGTGTCCTCACAACTACAAACAGCAGCCATGCAACTCGCACCGGCCTATCAGGCACTGAGCCACAAGTCACCTCACAACTGAAAACAGCAGCCAGGGGCCTAGCACTGGCCTATCAGGCACTGAGCCACAAGTGACCTCATAACCACAAACAGCAGCCATGGGCCTAGCACTGGCCTATCAGGCACTGAGCCACAAGTGACCTCATAACCACAAACAGCAGCCATGCAACTAGCACTGGCGTATCAGACACTGAGACACAAGTGACCTCACACCGGAGAATATCTGCTATGGGCCTAGCACTGGCCTATCAGGCACTGACACACAAGTGACCTCACAAACACAAACAGCAGCCATGCAACTAGCACTGGCCTATCAGGGACTGAGGCACAAGTGACCTCACAACCACAAACAGCAGCCATGCAACTAGCACTGGCCTATCAGGCACTGACACACAAGTGACCTCACAAATGAAAACAACAGCCATGGGCCTAGCACTGGCCTATCAGGCACTGACACGCAAGTCACCTCACAACTGAAAATATCTGCTATGGGCCTAGCACTGGCCTATCAGGCACTGAGACACAAGTCACCTCACAACTGAAAACAGAAGCCATGGGCCTAGCACTGGCCTATCAGGCACTGCGCCACATGGGACCTCACAACCACAAGCAGCAGCCATGGGCCTAGCACTGGCCTATCAGGCACTGAGACACAAGTCACCTCAAAACTGAAAACAGCGGCCATGGGCCTAGCACTGGCCTATCAGGCACTGACACACAAGTGACCTCACAACTGAAAACAGCAGCCATGGGCCTAGCACTGGCCTATCAGGCACTGAGACACAAGTCACCTCACAACTGAAAGCAGCAGCCATGGGCCTAGCTCTGGCCTATCAGGCACTGAGACACAAGTGACCTCACAACTGAAAACAGCAGCCATGCAACTAGCACTGGCCTATCAGGCACTGAGACACAATTGACCTCACAACCACAAACAGCAGCCATGCAACTAGCACTGGCCTATCAGGCACTGAACCACAGGTGACCACACAACTGAAAAGAGCAGCCATGCAACTAGCACTGGCCTATCAGGCACTGAGACACAGTGACCTCACAACCAGAAACAGCAGCCATGCAACTAGCACTGGCCTATCAGGCACTGAGCCACAAGTGACCTCACAACTGAAAACAGCAGCCATGGGCCTAGCACTGGCCTATCAGGCACTGAGCCACAAGTGAGCTCACAACCACAAACAGCAGTCATGGGCCTAGCACTGGCCTATCAGGCACTGAGACACAAGTGACCTCACAACCACAAACAGCAGCCATGGGCCTAGCACTGGCCTATCAGGCACTGAGACACAAGTGACCTCACAAATGAAAACAGCAGCCATGGGCCTAGCACTGGCCTATCAGGCACTGAGGCACAAGTCACCTCACAACTGAAAACAGAAGCCATGGGCCTAGCACTGGCCTATCAGGCACTGAGCCACAAGTGACCTCATAACCACAAACAGCAGCCATGCAACTAGCACTGGCCTATCAGGCACTGAGCCACAAGTGACCTCACAACTGAAAACAGCAGCCATGGGCCTAGCACTGGCCTATCAGGCACTGAGACACAAGTGACCTCACAACTGAAAACAGCAGCCATGGGCCTAGCACTGGCCTATCAGGCACTGAGACACAAGTGACCTCACAACTGAAAACAGAGGCCATGGGCCAAGCACTGGCCTATCAGTCACTGAGACACAAGTGACCTCACAACTGAAAACAGCAGCCATGCAACTAGCACTGGCCTATCAGGCACTGACACACAAGTGACCTCACAACCACAAACAGCAGCCATGCAACTAGCACTGGCCTATCAGGCACTGAGACACAATTGACCTCACAACCACAAACAGCAGCCATGGGCCTAGCACTGGCCTATCAGGCACTGAGACACAAGTGACCTCACAACCAGAAACAGCAGCCATGCAACTAGCACCGGCCTATCAGGCACTGAGACACAAGTGACCTCACAACCAGAAACAGCAGCCATGCAACTAGCACTGGCCTATCAGGCACTGAGCCACAAGTGACCTCACAACCACAAACAGCAGCCATGCAACTAGCACTGGCGTATCAGACACTGAGACACAAGTGACCTCACACCGGAGAATATCTGCTATGGGCCTAGCACTGGCCTATCAGGCACTGACACAAAAGTGACATCACAACTGAAAATATCTGCTATTGGCCTAGCACTGGCCTATCAGGCACTGACACACAAGTGACCTCACAAACACAAACAGCAGCCATGCAACTAGCACTGGCCTATCAGGCACTGAGACACAAGTCACCTCACAACTGAAAACAACAGCCATGGGCCTAGCACTGGCCTATCAGGCACTGACACACAAGTGACCTCACAACCACAAACAGCAGCCATGCAACTAGCACTGGCCTATCAGTCACTGAGACACAAGTGACCTCACAACTGAAAACAGCAGCCATGCAACTAGCACTGGCCTATCAGGCACTGACACACAAGTGACCTCACAACCACAAACAGCAGCCATGGGCCTAGCACTGGCCTATCAGGCACTGAGCCACAAGTGTCCTCACAACTACAAACAGCAGCCATGCAACTCGCACCGGCCTATCAGGCACTGAGCCACAAGTCACCTCACAACTGAAAACAGCAGCCAGGGGCCTAGCACTGGCCTATCAGGCACTGAGCCACAAGTGACCTCATAACCACAAACAGCAGCCATGGGCCTAGCACTGGCCTATCAGGCACTGAGCCACAAGTGACCTCATAACCACAAACAGCAGCCATGCAACTAGCACTGGCGTATCAGACACTGAGACACAAGTGACCTCACACCGGAGAATATCTGCTATGGGCCTAGCACTGGCCTATCAGGCACTGACACACAAGTGACATCACAACTGAAAATATCTGCTATTGGCCTAGCACTGGCCTATCAGGCACTGACACACAAGTGACCTCACAAACACAAACAGCAGCCATGCAACTAGCACTGGCCTATCAGGGACTGAGGCACAAGTGACCTCACAACCACAAACAGCAGCCATGCAACTAGCACTGGCCTATCAGGCACTGAGACACAAGTGACCTCACAAATGAAAACAACAGCCATGGGCCTAGCACTGGCCTATCAGGCACTGACACGCAAGTCACCTCACAACTGAAAATATCTGCTATGGGCCTAGCACTGGCCTATCAGGCACTGAGACACAAGTCACCTCACAACTGAAAACAGAAGCCATGGGCCTAGCACTGGCCTATCAGGCACTGCGCCACATGGGACCTCACAACCACAAGCAGCAGCCATGGGCCTAGCACTGGCCTATCAGGCACTGAGACACAAGTCACCTCAAAACTGAAAACAGCGGCCATGGGCCTAGCACTGGCCTATCAGGCACTGACACACAAGTGACCTCACAACTGAAAACAGCAGCCATGGGCCTAGCACTGGCCTATCAGGCACTGAGACACAAGTCACCTCACAACTGAAAGCAGCAGCCATGGGCCTAGCTCTGGCCTATCAGGCACTGAGACACAAGTGACCTCACAACTGAAAACAGCAGCCATGCAACTAGCACTGGCCTATCAGGCACTGAGACACAATTGACCTCACAACCACAAACAGCAGCCATGCAACTAGCACTGGCCTATCAGGCACTGAACCACAGGTGACCACACAACTGAAAAGAGCAGCCATGCAACTAGCACTGGCCTATCAGGCACTGAGACACAGTGACCTCACAACCAGAAACAGCAGCCATGCAACAAGCACTGGCCTATCAGGCACTGAGCCACAAGTGACCTCACAACTGAAAACAGCAGCCATGGGCCTAGCACTGGCCTATCAGGCACTGAGACACAAGTGAGCTCACAACCACAAACAGCAGTCATGGGCCTAGCACTGGCCTATCAGGCACTGAGACACAAGTGACCTCACAACCACAAACAGCAGCCATGGGCCTAGCACTGGCCTATCAGGCACTGAGACACAAGTGACCTCACAAATGAAAACAGCAGCCATGGGCCTAGCACTGGCCTATCAGGCACTGAGGCACAAGTCACCTCACAACTGAAAACAGAAGCCATGGGCCTAGCACTGGCCTATCAGGCACTGAGCCACAAGTGACCTCATAACCACAAACAGCAGCCATGCAACTAGCACTGGCCTATCAGGCACTGAGCCACAAGTGACCTCACAACTGAAAACAGCAGCCATGGGCCTAGCACTGGCCTATCAGGCACTGAGACACAAGTCACCTCACAACTGAAAGCAGCAGCCATGGGCCTAGCTCTGGCCTATCAGGCACTGAGACACAAGTGACCTCACAACTGAAAACAGCAGCCATGGGCCTAGCACTGGCCTATCAGGCACTGAGACACAAGTGACCTCACAACTGAAAACAGAGGCCATGGGCCAAGCACTGGCCTATCAGTCACTGAGACACAAGTGACCTCACAACTGAAAACAGCAGCCATGCAACTAGCACTGGCCTATCAGGCACTGACACACAAGTGACCTCACAACCACAAACAGCAGCCATGCAACTAGCACTGGCCTATCAGGCACTGAGACACAATTGACCTCACAACCACAAACAGCAGCCATGGGCCTAGCACTGGCCTATCAGGCACTGAGACACAAGTGACCTCACAACCAGAAACAGCAGCCATGCAACTAGCACCGGCCTATCAGGCACTGAGACACAAGTGACCTCACAACCAGAAACAGCAGCCATGCAACTAGCACTGGCCTATCAGGCACTGAGCCACAAGTGACCTCACAACCACAAACAGCAGCCATGCAACTAGCACTGGCGTATCAGACACTGAGACACAAGTGACCTCACACCGGAGAATATCTGCTATGGGCCTAGCACTGGCCTATCAGGCACTGACACAAAAGTGACATCACAACTGAAAATATCTGCTATTGGCCTAGCACTGGCCTATCAGGCACTGACACACAAGTGACCTCACAAACACAAACAGCAGCCATGCAACTAGCACTGGCCTATCAGGCACTGAGACACAAGTCACCTCACAACTGAAAACAACAGCCATGGGCCTAGCACTGGCCTATCAGGCACTGACACACAAGTGACCTCACAACCACAAACAGCAGCCATGCAACTAGCACTGGCCTATCAGTCACTGAGACACAAGTGACCTCACAACTGAAAACAGCAGCCATGCAACTAGCACTGGCCTATCAGGCACTGACACACAAGTGACCTCACAACCACAAACAGCAGCCATGGGCCTAGCACTGGCCTATCAGGCACTGAGCCACAAGTGTCCTCACAACTACAAACAGCAGCCATGCAACTCGCACCGGCCTATCAGGCACTGAGCCACAAGTCACCTCACAACTGAAAACAGCAGCCAGGGGCCTAGCACTGGCCTATCAGGCACTGAGCCACAAGTGACCTCATAACCACAAACAGCAGCCATGGGCCTAGCACTGGCCTATCAGGCACTGAGCCACAAGTGACCTCATAACCACAAACAGCAGCCATGCAACTAGCACTGGCGTATCAGACACTGAGACACAAGTGACCTCACACCGGAGAATATCTGCTATGGGCCTAGCACTGGCCTATCAGGCACTGACACACAAGTGACATCACAACTGAAAATATCTGCTATTGGCCTAGCACTGGCCTATCAGGCACTGACACACAAGTGACCTCACAAACACAAACAGCAGCCATGCAACTAGCACTGGCCTATCAGGGACTGAGGCACAAGTGACCTCACAACCACAAACAGCAGCCATGCAACTAGCACTGGCCTATCAGGCACTGAGACACAAGTGACCTCACAAATGAAAACAACAGCCATGGGCCTAGCACTGGCCTATCAGGCACTGACACGCAAGTCACCTCACAACTGAAAATATCTGCTATGGGCCTAGCACTGGCCTATCAGGCACTGAGACACAAGTCACCTCACAACTGAAAACAGCAGCCATGGGCCTAGCACTGGCCTATCAGGCACTGCGCCACATGGGACCTCACAACCACAAGCAGCAGCCATGGGCCTAGCACTGGCCTATCAGGCACTGAGACACAAGTCACCTCAAAACTGAAAACAGCGGCCATGGGCCTAGCACTGGCCTATCAGGCACTGAGACACAAGTGACCTCACAACTGAAAGCAGCAGCCATGGGCCTAGCTCTGGCCTATCAGGCACTGAGACACAAGTGACCTCACAACTGAAAGCAGCAGCCATGGGCCTAGCTCTGGCCTATCAGGCACTGAGACACAAGTGACCTCACAACTGAAAACAGCAGCCATGCAACTAGCACTGGCCTATCAGGCACTGACACACAAGTGACCTCACAACCACAAACAGCAGCCATGCAACTAGCACTGGCCTATCAGGCACTGAGACACAATTGACCTCACAACCACAAACAGCAGCCATGCAACTAGCACTGGCCTATCAGGCACTGAGACACAAGTCACCTCACAACCACAAACAGCAGCCATGGGCCTAGCACTGGCCTATCAGGCACTGAGACACAAGTGACCTCACAAATGAAAACAGCAGCCATGGGCCTAGCACTGGCCTATCAGGCACTGAGGCACAAGTCACCTCACAACCACAAACAGCAGCCATGCAACTAGCACCGGCCTATCAGGCACTGACACACAAGTGACCTCACAACCACAAACAGCAGCCATGCAACTAGCACTGGCCTATCAGGCACTGAACCACAGGTGACCACACAACTGAAAAGAGCAGCCATGCAACTAGCACTGGCCTATCAGGCACTGAGACACAAGTGACCTCACAACCAGAAACAGCAGCCATGCAACTAGCACTGGCCTATCAGGCACTGAGCCACAAGTGACCTCACAACTGAAAACAGCAGCCATGGGCCTAGCACTGGCCTATCAGGCACTGAGCCACAAGTGAGCTCACAACCACAAACAGCAGTCATGGGCCTAGCACTGGCCTATCAGGCACTGAGACACAAGTGACCTCACAACCACAAACAGCAGCCATGGGCCTAGCACTGGCCTATCAGGCACTGAGACACAAGTGACCTCACAAATGAAAACAGCAGCCATGGGCCTAGCACTGGCCTATCAGGCACTGAGGCACAAGTCACCTCACAACTGAAAACAGAAGCCATGGGCCTAGCACTGGCCTATCAGGCACTGAGCCACAAGTGACCTCATAACCACAAACAGCAGCCATGCAACTAGCACTGGCCTATCAGGCACTGAGCCACAAGTGACCTCACAACTGAAAACAGCAGCCATGGGCCTAGCACTGGCCTATCAGGCACTGAGACACAAGTGACCTCACAACTGAAAACAGCAGCCATGGGCCTAGCACTGGCCTATCAGGCACTGAGACACAAGTGACCTCACAACTGAAAACAGAGGCCATGGGCCAAGCACTGGCCTATCAGTCACTGAGACACAAGTGACCTCACAACTGAAAACAGCAGCCATGCAACTAGCACTGGCCTATCAGGCACTGACACACAAGTGACCTCACAACCACAAACAGCAGCCATGCAACTAGCACTGGCCTATCAGGCACTGAGACACAATTGACCTCACAACCACAAACAGCAGCCATGCAACTAGCACTGGCCTATCAGGCACTGAGACACAAGTCACCTCACAACCACAAACAGCAGCCATGGGCCTAGCACTGGCCTATCAGGCACTGAGACACAAGTGACCTCACAACTGAAAACAGAGGCCATGGGCCAAGCACTGGCCTATCAGTCACTGAGACACAAGTGACCTCACAACTGAAAACAGCAGCCATGCAACTAGCACTGGCCTATCAGGCACTGACACACAAGTGACCTCACAACCACAAACAGCAGCCATGCAACTAGCACTGGCCTATCAGGCACTGAGACACAATTGACCTCACAACCACAAACAGCAGCCATGGGCCTAGCACTGGCCTATCAGGCACTGAGGCACAAGTGTCCTCACAACTACAAACAGCAGCCATGCAACTCGCACCGGCGTATCAGGCACTGAGCCACAAGTGACCTCACAACCACAAACAGCAGCCATGCAACTAGCACTGGCCTATCAGGCACTGACACACAAGTGACCTCACAACTGAAAATATCTGCTATTGGCCTAGCACTGGCCTATCAGGCACTGACACACAAGTGACCTCACAACCACAAACAGCAGCCATGCAACTAGCACTGGCCTATCAGGCACTGAGCCACAAGTGACCTCACAACCACAAACAGCAGCCATGCAACTAGCACTGGCGTATCAGACACTGAGACACAAGTGACCTCACACCGGAGAATATCTGCTATGGGCCTAGCACTGGCCTATCAGGCACTGACACAAAAGTGACATCACAACTGAAAATATCTGCTATTGGCCTAGCACTGGCCTATCAGGCACTGACACACAAGTGACCTCACAACCACAAACAGCAGCCATGCAACTAGCACTGGCCTATCAGGCACTGAGACACAAGTCACCTCACAACTGAAAACAACAGCCATGGGCCTAGCACTGGCCTATCAGGCACTGACACACAAGTGACCTCACAACCACAAACAGCAGCCATGCAACTAGCACTGGCCTATCAGTCACTGAGACACAAGTGACCTCACAACTGAAAACAGCAGCCATGCAACTAGCACTGGCCTATCAGGCACTGACACACAAGTGACCTCACAACCACAAACAGCAGCCATGCAACTAGCACTGGCCTATCAGGCACTGAGACACAATTGACCTCACAACCACAAACAGCAGCCATGGGCCTAGCACTGGCCTATCAGGCACTGAGCCACAAGTGTCCTCACAACTACAAACAGCAGCCATGCAACTCGCACCGGCCTATCAGGCACTGAGCCACAAGTCACCTCACAACTGAAAACAGCAGCCAGGGGCCTAGCACTGGCCTATCAGGCACTGAGCCACAAGTGACCTCATAACCACAAACAGCAGCCATGCAACTAGCACTGGCCTATCAGGCACTGACACACAAGTGACCTCACAAAAACAAACAGCAGCCATGCAACTAGCACTGGCCTATCAGGCACTGAGACACAAGTGACCTCACAACTGAAAACAGCAGCCATGGGCCTAGCACTGGCCTATCAGGCACTGAGACACAAGTGACCTCACAACTGAAAACAGCAGCCATGGGCCTAGCACTGGCCTATCAGGCACTGAGACACAAGTGACCTCACAACCACAAACTGCAGCCATGCAACTAGCACTGGCCTATCAGGCACTGAGACACAAGTGACCTCACAACTGAAAATATCTGCTATGGGCCTAGCACTGGCCTATCAGGCACTGACACACAAGTGACCTCACAACTGAAAACAGAGGCCATGGGCCTAGCACTGGCCTATCAGGCACTGAGCCACAAGTGACCTCATAACCACAAACAGCAGCCATGGGCCTAGCACTGGCCTATCAGGCACTGAGCCACAAGTGACCTCATAACCACAAACAGCAGCCATGCAACTAGCACTGGCGTATCAGACACTGAGACACAAGTGACCTCACACCGGAGAATATCTGCTATGGGCCTAGCACTGGCCTATCAGGCACTGACACACAAGTGACATCACAACTGAAAATATCTGCTATTGGCCTAGCACTGGCCTATCAGGCACTGACACACAAGTGACCTCACAACTGAAAACAGCAGCCATGCAACTAGCACTGGCCTATCAGGGACTGAGGCACAAGTGACCTCACAACCACAAACAGCAGCCATGCAACTAGCACTGGCCTATCAGGCACTGAGACACAAGTGACCTCACAAATGAAAACAACAGCCATGGGCCTAGCACTGGCCTATCAGGCACTGACACGCAAGTCACCTCACAACTGAAAATATCTGCTATGGGCCTAGCACTGGCCTATCAGGCACTGAGACACAAGTCACCTCACAACTGAAAACAGAAGCCATGGGCCTAGCACTGGCCTATCAGGCACTGCGCCACATGGGACCTCACAACCACAAGCAGCAGCCATGGGCCTAGCACTGGCCTATCAGGCACTGAGACACAAGTCACCTCAAAACTGAAAACAGCGGCCATGGGCCTAGCACTGGCCTATCAGGCACTGACACACAAGTGACCTCACAACTGAAAACAGCAGCCATGGGCCTAGCACTGGCCTATCAGGCACTGAGACACAAGTCACCTCACAACTGAAAGCAGCAGCCATGGGCCTAGCTCTGGCCTATCAGGCACTGAGACACAAGTGACCTCACAACTGAAAACAGCAGCCATGCAACTAGCACTGGCCTATCAGGCACTGACACACAAGTGACCTCACAACCACAAACAGCAGCCATGCAACTAGCACTGGCCTATCAGGCACTGAACCACAGGTGACCACACAACTGAAAAGAGCAGCCATGCAACTAGCACTGGCCTATCAGGCACTGAGACACAAGTGACCTCACAACCAGAAACAGCAGCCATGCAACTAGCACTGGCCTATCAGGCACTGAGCCACAAGTGACCTCACAACTGAAAACAGCAGCCATGGGCCTAGCACTGGCCTATCAGGCACTGAGCCACAAGTGAGCTCACAACCACAAACAGCAGCCATGGGCCTAGCACTGGCCTATCAGGCACTGAGACACAAGTGACCTCACAAATGAAAACAGCAGCCATGGGCCTAGCACTGGCCTATCAGGCACTGAGGCACAAGTCACCTCACAACTGAAAACAGAAGCCATGGGCCTAGCACTGGCCTATCAGGCACTGAGCCACAAGTGACCTCATAACCACAAACAGCAGCCATGCAACTAGCACTGGCCTATCAGGCACTGAGCCACAAGTGACCTCACAACTGAAAACAGCAGCCATGGGCCTAGCACTGGCCTATCAGGCACTGAGACACAAGTGACCTCACAACTGAAAACAGCAGCCATGGGCCTAGCACTGGCCTATCAGGCACTGAGACACAAGTGACCTCACAACTGAAAACAGAGGCCATGGGCCAAGCACTGGCCTATCAGTCACTGAGACACAAGTGACCTCACAACTGAAAACAGCAGCCATGCAACTAGCACTGGCCTATCAGGCACTGACACACAAGTGACCTCACAAACACAAACAGCAGCCATGCAACTAGCACTGGCCTATCAGGCACTGAGACACAATTGACCTCACAACCACAAACAGCAGCCATGGGCCTAGCACTGGCCTATCAGGCACTGAGGCACAAGTGTCCTCACAACTACAAACAGCAGCCATGCAACTCGCACCGGCCTATCAGGCACTGAGCCACAAGTCACCTCACAACTGAAAACAGCAGCCAGGGGCCTAGCACTGGCCTATCAGGCACTGAGCCACAAGTGACCTCACAACCACAAACAGCAGCCATGCAACTAGCACTGGCGTATCAGACACTGAGACACAAGTGACCTCACAACCACAAACAGCAGCCATGCAACTAGCACTGGCCTATCAGGCACTGAGACACAATTGACCTCACAACCACAAACAGCAGCCATGCAACTAGCACTGGCCTATCAGGCACTGAGACACAATTGACCTCACAACCACAAACAGCAGCCATGCAACTAGCACTGGCCTATCAGGCACTGAGCCACAAGTGACCTCACAACTGAAAACAACAGCCATGGGCCTAGCACTGGCCTATCAGGCACTGACACACAAGTGACCTCACAACCACAAACAGCAGCCATGCAACTAGCACTGGCCTATCAGTCACTGAGACACAAGTGACCTCACAACTGAAAACAGCAGCCATGCAACTAGCACTGGCCTATCAGGCACTGACACACAAGTGACCTCACAACCACAAACAGCAGCCATGCAACTAGCACTGGCCTATCAGGCACTGAGACACAATTGACCTCACAACCACAAACAGCAGCCATGGGCCTAGCACTGGCCTATCAGGCACTGAGCCACAAGTGTCCTCACAACCACAAACAGCAGCCATGCAACTCGCACTGGCCTATCAGGCACTGAGCCACAAGTCACCTCACAACTGAAAACAGCAGCCAGGGGCCTAGCACTGGCCTATCAGGCACTGAGCCACAAGTGACCTCATAACCACAAACAGCAGCCATGGGCCTAGCACTGGCCTATCAGGCACTGAGCCACAAGTGACCTCATAACCACAAACAGCAGCCATGCAACTAGCACTGGCCTATCAGACACTGAGACACAAGTGACCTCACACCGGAGAATATCTGCTATGGGCCTAGCACTGGCCTATCAGGCACTGACACACAAGTGACCTCACAAACACAAACAGCAGCCATGCAACTAGCACTGGCCTATCAGGGACTGAGGCACAAGTGACCTCACAACCACAAACAGCAGCCATGCAACTAGCACTGGCCTATCAGGCACTGAGACACAAGTGACCTCACAAATGAAAACAACAGCCATGGGCCTAGCACTGGCCTATCAGGCACTGACACGCAAGTCACCTCACAACTGAAAATATCTGCTATGGGCCTAGCACTGGCCTATCAGGCACTGAGACACAAGTCACCTCACAACTGAAAACAGAAGCCATGGGCCTAGCACTGGCCTATCAGGCACTGCGCCACATGGGACCTCACAACCACAAGCAGCAGCCATGGGCCTAGCACTGGCCTATCAGGCACTGAGACACAAGTCACCTCAAAACTGAAAACAGCGGCCATGGGCCTAGCACTGGCCTATCAGGCACTGACACACAAGTGACCTCACAACTGAAAACAGCAGCCATGGGCCTAGCACTGGCCTATCAGGCACTGAGACACAAGTCACCTCACAACTGAAAGCAGCAGCCATGGGCCTAGCTCTGGCCTATCAGGCACTGAGACACAAGTGACCTCACAACTGAAAACAGCAGCCATGCAACTAGCACTGGCCTATCAGGCACTGAGACACAATTGACCTCACAACCACAAACAGCAGCCATGCAACTAGCACTGGCCTATCAGGCACTGAACCACAGGTGACCACACAACTGAAAAGAGCAGCCATGCAACTAGCACTGGCCTATCAGGCACTGAGACACAGTGACCTCACAACCAGAAACAGCAGCCATGCAACTAGCACTGGCCTATCAGGCACTGAGCCACAAGTGACCTCACAACTGAAAACAGCAGCCATGGGCCTAGCACTGGCCTATCAGGCACTGAGCCACAAGTGAGCTCACAACCACAAACAGCAGTCATGGGCCTAGCACTGGCCTATCAGGCACTGAGACACAAGTGACCTCACAACCACAAACAGCAGCCATGGGCCTAGCACTGGCCTATCAGGCACTGAGACACAAGTGACCTCACAAATGAAAACAGCAGCCATGGGCCTAGCACTGGCCTATCAGGCACTGAGGCACAAGTCACCTCACAACTGAAAACAGAAGCCATGGGCCTAGCACTGGCCTATCAGGCACTGAGCCACAAGTGACCTCATAACCACAAACAGCAGCCATGCAACTAGCACTGGCCTATCAGGCACTGAGCCACAAGTGACCTCACAACTGAAAACAGCAGCCATGGGCCTAGCACTGGCCTATCAGGCACTGAGACACAAGTGACCTCACAACTGAAAACAGCAGCCATGGGCCTAGCACTGGCCTATCAGGCACTGAGACACAAGTGACCTCACAACTGAAAACAGAGGCCATGGGCCAAGCACTGGCCTATCAGTCACTGAGACACAAGTGACCTCACAACTGAAAACAGCAGCCATGCAACTAGCACTGGCCTATCAGGCACTGACACACAAGTGACCTCACAACCACAAACAGCAGCCATGCAACTAGCACTGGCCTATCAGGCACTGAGACACAAGTCACCTCACAACTGAAAACAACAGCCATGGGCCTAGCACTGGCCTATCAGGCACTGACACACAAGTGACCTCACAACCACAAACAGCAGCCATGCAACTAGCACTGGCCTATCAGTCACTGAGACACAAGTGACCTCACAACTGAAAACAGCAGCCATGCAACTAGCACTGGCCTATCAGGCACTGACACACAAGTGACCTCACAACCACAAACAGCAGCCATGGGCCTAGCACTGGCCTATCAGGCACTGAGCCACAAGTGTCCTCACAACTACAAACAGCAGCCATGCAACTCGCACCGGCCTATCAGGCACTGAGCCACAAGTCACCTCACAACTGAAAACAGCAGCCAGGGGCCTAGCACTGGCCTATCAGGCACTGAGCCACAAGTGACCTCATAACCACAAACAGCAGCCATGGGCCTAGCACTGGCCTATCAGGCACTGAGCCACAAGTGACCTCATAACCACAAACAGCAGCCATGCAACTAGCACTGGCGTATCAGACACTGAGACACAAGTGACCTCACACCGGAGAATATCTGCTATGGGCCTAGCACTGGCCTATCAGGCACTGACACACAAGTGACATCACAACTGAAAATATCTGCTATTGGCCTAGCACTGGCCTATCAGGCACTGACACACAAGTGACCTCACAAACACAAACAGCAGCCATGCAACTAGCACTGGCCTATCAGGGACTGAGGCACAAGTGACCTCACAACCACAAACAGCAGCCATGCAACTAGCACTGGCCTATCAGGCACTGAGACACAAGTGACCTCACAAATGAAAACAACAGCCATGGGCCTAGCACTGGCCTATCAGGCACTGACACGCAAGTCACCTCACAACTGAAAATATCTGCTATGGGCCTAGCACTGGCCTATCAGGCACTGAGACACAAGTCACCTCACAACTGAAAACAGAAGCCATGGGCCTAGCACTGGCCTATCAGGCACTGCGCCACATGGGACCTCACAACCACAAGCAGCAGCCATGGGCCTAGCACTGGCCTATCAGGCACTGAGACACAAGTCACCTCAAAACTGACAACAGCGGCCATGGGCCTAGCACTGGCCTATCAGGCACTGAGACACAAGTGACCTCACAACTGAAAGCAGCAGCCATGGGCCTAGCTCTGGCCTATCAGGCACTGAGACACAAGTGACCTCACAACTGAAAGCAGCAGCCATGGGCCTAGCTCTGGCCTATCAGGCACTGAGACACAAGTGACCTCACAACTGAAAACAGCAGCCATGCAACTAGCACTGGCCTATCAGGCACTGACACACAAGTGACCTCACAACCACAAACAGCAGCCATGCAACTAGCACTGGCCTATCAGGCACTGAACCACAGGTGACCACACAACTGAAAAGAGCAGCCATGCAACTAGCACTGGCCTATCAGGCACTGAGACACAAGTGACCTCACAACCAGAAACAGCAGCCATGCAACTAGCACTGGCCTATCAGGCACTGAGCCACAAGTGACCTCACAACTGAAAACAGCAGCCATGGGCCTAGCACTGGCCTATCAGGCACTGAGCCACAAGTGAGCTCACAACCACAAACAGCAGTCATGGGCCTAGCACTGGCCTATCAGGCACTGAGACACAAGTGACCTCACAACCACAAACAGCAGCCATGGGCCTAGCACTGGCCTATCAGGCACTGAGACACAAGTGACCTCACAAATGAAAACAGCAGCCATGGGCCTAGCACTGGCCTATCAGGCACTGAGACACAAGTGACCTCACAACTGAAAACAGCAGCCATGGGCCTAGCACTGGCCTATCAGGCACTGAGACACAAGTGACCTCACAACTGAAAACAGAGGCCATGGGCCAAGCACTGGCCTATCAGTCACTGAGACACAAGTGACCTCACAACTGAAAACAGCAGCCATGCAACTAGCACTGGCCTATCAGGCACTGACACACAAGTGACCTCACAACCACAAACAGCAGCCATGCAACTAGCACTGGCCTATCAGGCACTGAGACACAATTGACCTCACAACCACAAACAGCAGCCATGCAACTAGCACTGGCCTATCAGGCACTGAGACACAAGTCACCTCACAACCACAAACAGCAGCCATGGGCCTAGCACTGGCCTATCAGGCACTGAGACACAAGTGACCTCACAACCAGAAACAGCAGCCATGCAACTAGCACCGGCCTATCAGGCACTGACACACAAGTGACCTCACAACCACAAACAGCAGCCATGCAACTAGCACTGGCCTATCAGGCACTGAGCCACAAGTGACCTCACAACCACAAACAGCAGCCATGCAACTAGCACTGGCGTATCAGACACTGAGACACAAGTGACCTCACACCGGAGAATATCTGCTATGGGCCTAGCACTGGCCTATCAGGCACTGACACAAAAGTGACATCACAACTGAAAATATCTGCTATTGGCCTAGCACTGGCCTATCAGGCACTGACACACAAGTGACCTCACAAACACAAACAGCAGCCATGCAACTAGCACTGGCCTATCAGGCACTGAGACACAAGTCACCTCACAACTGAAAACAACAGCCATGGGCCTAGCACTGGCCTATCAGGCACTGACACACAAGTGACCTCACAACCACAAACAGCAGCCATGCAACTAGCACTGGCCTATCAGTCACTGAGACACAAGTGACCTCACAACTGAAAACAGCAGCCATGCAACTAGCACTGGCCTATCAGGCACTGACACACAAGTGACCTCACAACCACAAACAGCAGCCATGCAACTAGCACTGGCCTATCAGGCACTGAGACACAATTGACCTCACAACCACAAACAGCAGCCATGGGCCTAGCACTGGCCTATCAGGCACTGAGCCACAAGTGTCCTCACAACTACAAACAGCAGCCATGCAACTCGCACCGGCCTATCAGGCACTGAGCCACAAGTCACCTCACAACTGAAAACAGCAGCCAGGGGCCTAGCACTGGCCTATCAGGCACTGAGCCACAAGTGACCTCATAACCACAAACAGCAGCCATGGGCCT
The DNA here is from genome assembly GCF_036417845.1 of Apteryx mantelli. NCBI lineage: Eukaryota > Metazoa > Chordata > Aves > Apterygiformes > Apterygidae > Apteryx > Apteryx mantelli. The sequence goes on from NC_089997.1 coordinate 7,924,187, forward strand.
AGCACTGGCCTATCAGGCACTGAGCCACAAGTGACCTCATAACCACAAACAGCAGCCATGCAACTAGCACTGGCGTATCAGACACTGAGACACAAGTGACCTCACACCGGAGAATATCTGCTATGGGCCTAGCACTGGCCTATCAGGCACTGACACACAAGTGACATCACAACTGAAAATATCTGCTATTGGCCTAGCACTGGCCTATCAGGCACTGACACACAAGTGACCTCACAAACACAAACAGCAGCCATGCAACTAGCACTGGCCTATCAGGGACTGAGGCACAAGTGACCTCACAACCACAAACAGCAGCCATGCAACTAGCACTGGCCTATCAGGCACTGAGACACAAGTGACCTCACAAATGAAAACAACAGCCATGGGCCTAGCACTGGCCTATCAGGCACTGACACGCAAGTCACCTCACAACTGAAAATATCTGCTATGGGCCTAGCACTGGCCTATCAGGCACTGAGACACAAGTCACCTCACAACTGAAAACAGAAGCCATGGGCCTAGCACTGGCCTATCAGGCACTGAGACACAAGTCACCTCACAACTGAAAACAGCAGCCATGCAACTAGCACTGGCCTATCAGGCACTGAGACACAAGTCACCTCACAACTGAAAGCAGCAGCCATGGGCCTAGCTCTGGCCTATCAGGCACTGAGACACAAGTGACCTCACAACTGAAAACAGCAGCCATGCAACTAGCACTGGCCTATCAGGCACTGACACACAAGTGACCTCACAACCACAAACAGCAGCCATGCAACTAGCACTGGCCTATCAGGCACTGAACCACAGGTGACCACACAACTGAAAAGAGCAGCCATGCAACTAGCACTGGCCTATCAGGCACTGAGACACAAGTGACCTCACAACCAGAAACAGCAGCCATGCAACCAGCACTGGCCTATCAGGCACTGAGCCACAAGTGACCTCACAACTGAAAACAGCAGCCATGGGCCTAGCACTGGCCTATCAGGCACTGAGCCACAAGTGAGCTCACAACCACAAACAGCAGTCATGGGCCTAGCACTGGCCTATCAGGCACTGAGACACAAGTGACCTCACAACCACAAACAGCAGCCATGGGCCTAGCACTGGCCTATCAGGCACTGAGACACAAGTGACCTCACAAATGAAAACAGCAGCCATGGGCCTAGCACTGGCCTATCAGGCACTGAGGCACAAGTCACCTCACAACTGAAAACAGAAGCCATGGGCCTAGCACTGGCCTATCAGGCACTGAGCCACAAGTGACCTCATAACCACAAACAGCAGCCATGCAACTAGCACTGGCCTATCAGGCACTGAGCCACAAGTGACCTCACAACTGAAAACAGCAGCCATGGGCCTAGCACTGGCCTATCAGGCACTGAGACACAAGTGACCTCACAACTGAAAACAGCAGCCATGGGCCTAGCACTGGCCTATCAGGCACTGAGACACAAGTGACCTCACAACTGAAAACAGAGGCCATGGGCCAAGCACTGGCCTATCAGTCACTGAGACACAAGTGACCTCACAACTGAAAACAGCAGCCATGCAACTAGCACTGGCCTATCAGGCACTGACACACAAGTGACCTCACAACCACAAACAGCAGCCATGCAACTAGCACTGGCCTATCAGGCACTGAGACACAATTGACCTCACAACCACAAACAGCAGCCATGCAACTAGCACCGGCCTATCAGGCACTGACACACAAGTGACCTCACAACCACAAACAGCAGCCATGCAACTAGCACTGGCCTATCAGGCACTGAGCCACAAGTGACCTCACAACCACAAACAGCAGCCATGCAACTAGCACTGGCGTATCAGACACTGAGACACAAGTGACCTCACACCGGAGAATATCTGCTATGGGCCTAGCACTGGCCTATCAGGCACTGACACAAAAGTGACATCACAACTGAAAATATCTGCTATTGGCCTAGCACTGGCCTATCAGGCACTGACACACAAGTGACCTCACAACCACAAACAGCAGCCATGCAACTAGCACTGGCCTATCAGGCACTGAGACACAAGTCACCTCACAACTGAAAACAACAGCCATGGGCCTAGCACTGGCCTATCAGGCACTGACACACAAGTGACCTCACAACCACAAACAGCAGCCATGCAACTAGCACTGGCCTATCAGTCACTGAGACACAAGTGACCTCACAACTGAAAACAGCAGCCATGCAACTAGCACTGGCCTATCAGGCACTGACACACAAGTGACCTCACAACCACAAACAGCAGCCATGCAACTAGCACTGGCCTATCAGGCACTGAGACACAATTGACCTCACAACCACAAACAGCAGCCATGGGCCTAGCACTGGCCTATCAGGCACTGAGCCACAAGTGTCCTCACAACTACAAACAGCAGCCATGCAACTCGCACCGGCCTATCAGGCACTGAGCCACAAGTCACCTCACAACTGAAAACAGCAGCCAGGGGCCTAGCACTGGCCTATCAGGCACTGAGCCACAAGTGACCTCATAACCACAAACAGCAGCCATGGGCCTAGCACTGGCCTATCAGGCACTGAGCCACAAGTGACCTCATAACCACAAACAGCAGCCATGCAACTAGCACTGGCGTATCAGACACTGAGACACAAGTGACCTCACACCGGAGAATATCTGCTATGGGCCTAGCACTGGCCTATCAGGCACTGACACACAAGTGACATCACAACTGAAAATATCTGCTATTGGCCTAGCACTGGCCTATCAGGCACTGACACACAAGTGACCTCACAAACACAAACAGCAGCCATGCAACTAGCACTGGCCTATCAGGGACTGAGGCACAAGTGACCTCACAACCACAAACAGCAGCCATGCAACTAGCACTGGCCTATCAGGCACTGAGACACAAGTGACCTCACAAATGAAAACAACAGCCATGGGCCTAGCACTGGCCTATCAGGCACTGACACGCAAGTCACCTCACAACTGAAAATATCTGCTATGGGCCTAGCACTGGCCTATCAGGCACTGAGACACAAGTCACCTCACAACTGAAAACAGAAGCCATGGGCCTAGCACTGGCCTATCAGGCACTGCGCCACATGGGACCTCACAACCACAAGCAGCAGCCATGGGCCTAGCACTGGCCTATCAGGCACTGAGACACAAGTCACCTCAAAACTGAAAACAGCGGCCATGGGCCTAGCACTGGCCTATCAGGCACTGAGACACAAGTCACCTCACAACTGAAAACAGCAGCCATGGGCCTAGCACTGGCCTATCAGGCACTGAGACACAAGTCACCTCACAACTGAAAGCAGCAGCCATGGGCCTAGCTCTGGCCTATCAGGCACTGAGACACAAGTGACCTCACAACTGAAAACAGCAGCCATGCAACTAGCACTGGCCTATCAGGCACTGACACACAAGTGACCTCACAACCACAAACAGCAGCCATGCAAATAGCACTGGCCTATCAGGCACTGAACCACAGGTGACCACACAACTGAAAAGAGCAGCCATGCAACTAGCACTGGCCTATCAGGCACTGAGACACAAGTGACCTCACAACCAGAAACAGCAGCCATGCAACTAGCACTGGCCTATCAGGCACTGAGCCACAAGTGACCTCACAACTGAAAACAGCAGCCATGCAACTAGCACTGGCCTATCAGGCACTGAGACACAAGTGACCTCACAACTGAAAATATCTGCTATGGGCCTAGCACTGGCCTATCAGGCACTGAGACACAAGTGACCTCACAACTGAAAACAGCAGCCATGGGCCTAGCACTGGCCTATCAGGCACTGACACACAAGTGACCTCACAAACACAAACAGCAGCCATGCAACTAGCACTGGCCTATCAGGCACTGAGACACAAGTCACCTCACAACTGAAAACAACAGCCATGGGCCTAGCACTGGCCTATCAGGCACTGAGACACAAGTGACCTCACAACCACAAACAGCAGCCATGGGCCTAGCACTGGCCTATCAGGCACTGACACACAAGTGACCTCACAACCACAAACAGCAGCCATGGGCCTAGCACTGGCCTATCAGGCACTGAGGCAAAAGTGACCTCACAACCACAAACAGCAGCCATGCAACTAGCACTGGCCTATCAGGCACTGACACACAAGTGACATCACAACCACAAACAGCAGCCATGCAACTAGCACTGGCCTATCAGGCACTGAGACACAATTGACCTCACAACCACAAACAGCAGCCATGGGCCTAGCACTGGCCTATCAGGCACTGAGCCACAAGTGTCCTCACAACTACAAACAGCAGCCATGCAACTCGCACCGGCCTATCAAGCACTGAGCCACAAGTCACCTCACAACTGAAAACAGCAGCCAGGGGCCTAGCACTGGCCTATCAGGCACTGAGCCACAAGTGACCTCATAACCACAAACAGCAGCCATGGGCCTAGCACTGGCCTATCAGGCACTGAGCCACAAGTGACCTCATAACCACAAACAGCAGCCATGCAACTAGCACTGGCGTATCAGACACTGAGACACAAGTGACCTCACACCGGAGAATATCTGCTATGGGCCTAGCACTGGCCTATCAGGCACTGACACACAAGTGACATCACAACTGAAAATATCTGCTATTGGCCTAGCACTGGCCTATCAGGCACTGACACACAAGTGACCTCACAAACACAAACAGCAGCCATGCAACTAGCACTGGCCTATCAGGCACTGAGGCAAAAGTGACCTCACAACCAGAAACAGCAGCCATGCAACTAGCACTGGCCTATCAGGGACTGAGGCACAAGTGACCTCACAACCACAAACAGCAGCCATGCAACTAGCACTGGCCTATCAGGCACTGAGACACAAGTGACCTCACAAATGAAAACAACAGCCATGGGCCTAGCTTTGGCCTATCAGGCACTGACACGCAAGTCACCTCACAACTGAAAATATCTGCTATGGGCCTAGCACTGGCCTATCAGGCACTGAGACACAAGTCACCTCACAACTGAAAACAGAAGCCATGGGCCTAGCACTGGCCTATCAGGCACTGCGCGACATGGGACCTCACAACCACAAGCAGCAGCCATGGGCCTAGCACTGGCCTATCAGGCACTGAGACACAAGTCACCTCAAAACTGAAAACAGCGGCCATGGGCCTAGCACTGGCCTATCAGGCACTGACACACAAGTGACCTCACAACTGAAAACAGCAGCCATGGGCCTAGCACTGGCCTATCAGGCACTGAGACACAAGTCACCTCACAACTGAAAGCAGCAGCCATGGGCCTAGCTCTGGCCTATCAGGCACTGAGACACAAGTGACCTCACAACTGAAAACAGCAGCCATGCAACTAGCACTGGCCTATCAGGCACTGAGACACAAGTGACCTCACAACCACAAACAGCAGCCATGCAACTAGCACTGGCCTATCAGGCACTGAACCACAGGTGACCACACAACTGAAAAGAGCAGCCATGCAACTAGCACTGGCCTATCAGGCACTGAGACACAAGTGACCTCACAACCAGAAACAGCAGCCATGCAACTAGCACTGGCCTATCAGGCACTGACACACAAGTGACCTCACAACCACAAACAGCAGCCATGCAACTAGCACTGGCCTATCAGGCACTGAGACACAAGTGACCTCACAACTGAAAATATCTGCTATGGGCCTAGCACTGGCCTATCAGGCACTGAGACACAAGTGACCTCACAACTCAAAACAGCAGCCATGGGCCTAGCACTGGCCTATCAGGCACTGACACACAAGTGACCTCACAACCACAAACAGCAGCCATGCAACTAGCACTGGCCTATCAGGCACTGAGACACAATTGACCTCACAACCACAAACAGCAGCCATGGGCCTAGCACTGGCCTATCAGGCACTGAGCCACAAGTGTCCTCACAACTACAAACAGCAGCCATGCAACTCGCACCGGCCTATCAGGCACTGAGCCACAAGTCACCTCACAACTGAAAACAGCAGCCAGGGGCCTAGCACTGGCCTATCAGGCACTGAGCCACAAGTGACCTCATAACCACAAACAGCAGCCATGGGCCTAGCACTGGCCTATCAGGCACTGAGCCACAAGTGACCTCATAACCACAAACAGCAGCCATGCAACTAGCACTGGCGTATCAGACACTGAGACACAAGTGACCTCACACCGGAGAATATCTGCTATGGGCCTAGCACTGGCCTATCAGGCACTGACACACAAGTGACATCACAACTGAAAATATCTGCTATTGGCCTAGCACTGGCCTATCAGGCACTGACACACAAGTGACCTCACAAACACAAACAGCAGCCATGCAACTAGCACTGGCCTATCAGGGACTGAGGCACAAGTGACCTCACAACCACAAACAGCAGCCATGGGCCTAGCACTGGCCTATCAGGCACTGAGACACAAGTCACCTCACAAATGAAAACAACAGCCATGGGCCTAGCACTGGCCTATCAGGCACTGACACGCAAGTCACCTCACAACTGAAAATATCTGCTATGGGCCTAGCACTGGCCCATCAGGCACTGAGACACAAGTCACCTCACAACTGAAAACAGAAGCCATGGGCCTAGCACTGGCCTATCAGGCACTGCGCCACATGGGACCTCACAACCACAAGCAGCAGCCATGGGCCTAGCACTGGCCTATCAGGCACTGAGACACAAGTCACCTCAAAACTGAAAACAGCGGCCATGGGCCTAGCACTGGCCTATCAGGCACTGACACACAAGTGACCTCACAACTGAAAACAGCAGCCATGGGCCTAGCACTGGCCTATCAGGCACTGAGCCACAAGTCACCTCACAACTGAAAGCAGCAGCCATGGGCCTAGCTCTGGCCTATCAGGCACTGAGACACAAGTGACCTCACAACTGAAAACAGCAGCCATGCAACTAGCACTGGCCTATCAGGCACTGACACACAAGTGACCTCACAACCACAAACAGCAGCCATGCAACTAGCACTGGCCTATCAGGCACTGAACCACAGGTGACCACACAACTGAAAAGAGCAGCCATGCAACTAGCACTGGCCTATCAGGCACTGAGACACAAGTGACCTCACAACCAGAAACAGCAGCCATGCAACTAGCACTGGCCTATCAGGCACTGAGCCACAAGTGACATCACAACTGAAAACAGCAGCCATGGGCCTAGCACTGGCCTATCAGGCACTGAGCCACAAGTGAGCTCACAACCACAAACAGCAGCCATGGGCCTAGCACTGGCCTATCAGGCACTGAGGCACAAGTCACCTCACAACTGAAAACAGAAGCCATGGGCCTAGCACTGGCCTATCAGGCACTGAGCCACAAGTGACCTCATAACCACAAACAGCAGCCATGCAACTAGCACTGGCCTATCAGGCACTGAGCCACAAGTGACCTCACAACTGAAAACAGCAGCCATGCAACTAGCACTGGCCTATCAGGCACTGAGACACAAGTGACCTCACAACTGAAAACAGCAGCCATGGGCCTAGCACTGGCCTATCAGGCACTGAGACACAAGTGACCTCACAACTGAAAACAGAGGCCATGGGCCAAGCACTGGCCTATCAGTCACTGAGACACAAGTGACCTCACAACTGAAAACAGCAGCCATGCAACTAGCACTGGCCTATCAGGCACTGAGCCACAAGTGACCTCACAACCACAAACAGCAGCCATGCAACTAGCACTGGCCTATCAGGCACTGAGACACAAGTCACCTCACAACTGAAAACAGAAGCCATGGGCCTAGCACTGGCCTATCAGGCACTGCGCCACATGGGACCTCACAACCACAAACAGCAGCCATGGGCCTAGCACTGGCCTATCAGGCACTGAGACACAAGTGACCTCACAACTGAAAACAGCAGCCATGCAACTAGCACTGGCCTATCAGGCACTGACACACAAGTGACCTCACAACCACAAACAGCAGCCATGGGCCTAGCACTGGCCTATCAGGCACTGACACACAAGTCACCTCGCAACTGAAAACAGCAGCCATGGGCCTAGCACTGGCCTATCAGGCACTGAGACACAAGTGACCTCACAACCACAAGCAGCAGCCATGCAACTAGCACTGGCCTATCAGGCACTGACACACAAGTCACCTCACAACTGAAAATATCTGCTATGGGCCTAGCACTGGCCTATCAGGCACTGACACACGAGTCACCTCACAACTGAAAACAGCAGCCATGGGCCTAGCACTGGCCTATCAGGCACTGACACGCAAGTCACCTCACAACTGAAAACAGAAGCCATGGGCCTAGCACTGGCCTATCAGGCACTGAGACACAAGTCACCTCACAACTGAAAACAGCAGCCATGGGCCTAGCACTGGCCTATCAGGCACTGAGCCACAAGTCACCTCACAACTGAAAACAGCAGCCATGGGCCTAGCACTGGCCTATCAGGCACTAAGCCACAAGTGACCTCACAACTGAAAACAGAGGCCATGGGCCAAGCACTGGCCTATCAGTCACTGAGACACAAGTGACCTCACAACTGAAAACAGCAGCCATGCAACTAGCACTGGCCTATCAGGCACTGACACACAAGTGACCTCACAACCACAAACAGCAGCCATGCAACTAGCACTGGCCTATCAGGCACTGACACACAAATGACCTCACAACTGAAAATATCTGCTATGGGCCTAGCACTGGCCTATCCGGCACTGAGACACAAGTGACATCACAACTGAAAATATCTGCTTTGGGCCTAGCACTGGCTATCAGGCACTGAGCCACAAGTGACCTCACAAACACAAACAGCAGCCATGCAACTAGCACTGGCCTATCAGGCACTGAGACACAAGTCACCTCACAACTGAAAACAACAGCCATGGGCCTAGCACTGGCCTATCAGGCACTGAGCCACAAGTGACCTCACAACTGAAAACAGCAGCCATGGGCCTAGCACTGGCCTATCAGGCACTGAGACACAAGTTACCTCACAACCAGAAACAGCAGCCATGCAACTAGAACTGGCCTATCAGGCACTAAGCCACAAGTGACCTCACAACTGAAAACAGAGGCCATGGGCCAAGCACTGGCCTATCAGTCACTGAGACACAAGTGACCTCACAACCACAAACAGCAGCCATGCAACTAGCACTGGCCTATCAGGCACTGACACACAAGTGACCTCACAACCACAAACAGCAGCCATGGGCCTAGCACTGGCCTATCAGGCACTGAGCCACAAGTGTCCTCACAACTACAAACAGCAGCCATGCAACTCGCACCGGCCTATCAGGCACTGAGCCACAAGTCACCTCACAACTGAAAACAGCAGCCAGGGGCCTAGCACTGGCCTATCAGGCACTGAGCCACAAGTGACCTCACAACCACAAACAGCAGCCATGCAACTAGCACTGGCGTATCAGACACTGAGACACAAGTGACCTCACACCGGAGAATATCTGCTATGGGCCTAGCACTGGCCTATCAGGCACTGACACACAAGTGACATCACAACTGAAAATATCTGCTATTGGCCTAGCACTGGCCTATCAGGCACTGACACACAAGTGACCTCACAAACACAAACAGCAGCCATGCAACTAGCACTGGCCTATCAGGCACTGACACACAAGTGACCTCACAACCACAAACAGCAGCCATGCAACTAGCACTGGCCTATCAGGCACTGACACACAAGTGACCTCACAACTGAAAATATCTGCTATGGGCCTAGCACTGGCCTATCAGGCACTGAGACACAAGTGACATCACAACTGAAAATATCTGCTATGGGCCTAGCACTGGCCTATCAGGCACTGAGACACAAGTCACCTCAAAACTGAAAATATCTGCTATGGGCCTAGCACTGGCCTATCAGGCACTGCGCCACATGGGACCTCACAACCACAAGCAGCAGCCATGGGCCTAGCACTGGCCTATCAGGCACTGACACACAAGTCACCTCACACCTGAAAATATCTGCTATGGGCCTAGCACTGGCCTATCAGGCACTGCGCCACATGGGACCTCACAACCACAAGCAGCAGCCATGGGCCTAGCACTGGCCTATCAGGCACTGAGACACAAGTCACCTCAAAACTGAAAACAGCGGCCATGGGCCTAGCTCTGGCCTATCAGGCACTGAGACACAAGTGACCTCACAACTGAAAACAGAAGCCATGGGCCTAGCACTGGCCTATCAGGCACTGAGCCACAAGTGACCGCATAACCACAAACAGCAGCCATGCAACTAGCACTGGCCTATCAGGCACTGAGCCAGAAGTCACCTCAAAACTGTAAACAGCAGCCATGCAACTAGCACTGGCCTATCAGGCACTGAGCCACAAGTAACCTCACAACCACAAACTGCAGCCATGCAACTAGCACTGGCCTATCAGGCACTGAGACACAAGTGACCTCACAAAAGAAAACAGAAGCCATGGGCCTAGCACTGGCCTATCAGGCACTGAGACACAAGTGACCTCACAACCACAAACAGCAGTCATGGGCCTAGCACTGGCCTATCAGGCACTGACACACAAGTGACCTCACAACCACAAACAGCAGCCATGCAACTAGCACTGGCCTATCAGGCACTGACACACAAGTGACCTCACAACCACAAACAGCAGCCATGCAATTCGCACCGGCCTATCAGGCACTAAGCCACAAGTGACCTCACAACCACAAACAGCAGCCATGCAACTAGCACTGGCCTATCAGGCACTGACACACAAGTGACCTCACAACCACAAACAGCAGCCATGCAACTAGCACTGGCCTATCAGGCACTGAGCCAAAAGTCACCTCACAACTGAAAATATCTGCTATGGGCCTAGCACTGGCCTATCAGGCACTGACACACAAGTCACCTCACAACTGAAAACAGAAGCCATGGGCCTAGCACTGGCCTATCAGGCACTGACACACAAGTGACCTCACAACCACAAGCAGCAGCCATGGGCCTAGCACTGGCCTATCAGGCACTGAGACACAAGTCACCTCACAACTGAAAACAGCAGCCATGGGCCTAGCACTGGCCTATCAGGCACTGAGACACAAGTGACCTCACAACTGAAAACAGCAGCCATGCAACTAGCACTGGCCTATCAGGCACTGAGACACAAGTGACCTCACAACCACAAACAGCAGCCATGCAACTAGCACTGGCCTATCAGGCACTGAGGCAAAAGTGACCTCACAACCACAAACAGCAGCCATGCAACTAGCACTGGCCTATCAGGCACTGACACACAAGTGACCTCACAACCACAAACAGCAGCCATGCAACTAGAACTGGCCTATCAGGCACTGAGCCACAATTGACCTCACCACCACAAACAGCAGCCATGCAACTCGCACCGGCCTATCAGGCACTGAGCCACAAGTGACCTCACAACTGAAAACAGCAGCCATGGGCCTAGCACTGGCCTATCAGGCACTGACACACAAGTGACATCACAACTGAAAATATCTGCTATTGGCCTAGCACTGGCCTATCAGGCACTGAGACACAAGTGACCTCACAGCCACAAACAGCAGCCATGCAACTAGCACTGGCCTATCAGGCACTGACACACAAGTCACCTCACAACTGAAAATATCTGCTATGGGCCTAGCACTGGCCTATCAGGCACTGAGACACAAGTCACCTCACAACTGAAAACAGAAGCCATAGGCCTAGCACTGGCCTATCAGGCACTGCGCCACAAGGGACCTCACAACCACAAGCAGCAGCCATGGGCCCAGCACTGGCCTATCAGGCACTGAGACACAAGTGACCTCACAACTGAAAACAGCGGCCATGGGCCCAGCACTGGCCTATCAGGCACTGACACACAAGTCACCTCACAACCACAAACAGCAGCCATGCAACTAGCACTGGCCTATCAGGCACTGAGACACAAGTCACCTCACAACTGAAAACAGCAGCCATGCAACTAGCACTGGCCTATCAGGCACTGACACACAAGTAACCTCACAACCACAAAGAGCAGCCATGCAACTAGCACTGGCCTATCAGGCCCTGAACCACAGGTGACCACAGAACTGAAAAGAGCAGCCATGGGCCTAGCACTGGCCTATCAGGCACTGAGACACAAGTGACCTCACAACCACAAACAGCAGCCATGCAACTAGCACTGGCCTATCAGGCACTGACACACAAGTGACCTCACAACTGAAAATATCTGCTATGGGCCTAGCACTGGCCTATCAGGCACTGAGCCACAAGTGACCTCACAACTGAAAACAGAGGCCATGGGCCTAGCACTGGCCTATCAGGCACTGAGCCACAAGTGACCTCACAACCACAAACAGCAGCCATGCAACTAGCACTGGCCTATCAGGCACTGAGACACAAGTGACCTCACAACCACAAACAGCAGCCATGCAACTAGCACTGGCCTATCAGGCACTGACACACAAGTGACCTCACAAACACAAACAGCAGCCATGCAACTAGCACTGGCCTATCAGGCACTGACACACAAGTGACCTCACAACTGAAAATATCTGCTATGGGCCTAGCACTGGCCTATCAGGCACTGAGACACAGGTGACATCACAACTGAAAATATCTGCTTTGGGCCTAGCACTGGCCTATCAGGCACTGAGACACAAGTGACATCACAACCACAAAGAGCAGCCACATCCTAGCACTGCCCTATCAGGCACTGACACACAAGTGACCTCACAACCACAAACAGCAGCCATGCAACTAGCACTGGCCTATCAGGCACTGAACCACAGGTGACTACACAACTGAAAAGAGCAGCCATGCAACTAGCACTGGCCTATCAGGCACTGAGACACAAGTGACCTCACAACCACAAACAGCAGCCATGCAACTAGCACTGGCCTATCAGGCACTGAGCCACAAGTCACCTCACAACTGAAAATATCTGCTATGGGCCTAGCACTGGCCTATCAGGCACTGAGACACAAGTGACCTCACAACCACAAACAGCAGCCATGCAACTAGCACTGGCCTATCAGGCACTGACACACAAGTGACCTCACAACCACAAACAGCAGCCATGCAACTAGCACTGGCCTATCAGGCACTGACACACAAGTGACCTCACAACCACAAACAGCAGCCATGCAACTAGCACTGGCCTATCAGGCACTGACACACAAGTGACCTCACAACTGAAAATATCTGCTATGGGCCTAGCACTGGCCTATCACGCACTGACACACAAGTGACCTCACAACTGAAAACAGCAGCCATGGGCCTAGCACTGGCCTATCAGGCACTGACACACAAGTGACCCCACAACCACAAACAGCAGCCATGGGCCTAGCACTGGCCTATCAGGCACTGAGCCACAAGTGACCTCACAACTGAAAACAGAGGCCATGGGCCTAGCACTGGCCTATCAGGCACTGAGCCACAAGTGACCTCACAACCACAAACAGCAGCCATGCAACTAGCACTGGCCTATCAGGCACTGAGACACAAGTGACCTCACAACCACAAACAGCAGCCATGCAACTAGCACTGGCCTATCAGGCACTGACACACAAGTGACCTCACAAACACAAACAGCAGCCATGCAACTAGCACTGGCCTATCAGGCACTGACACACAAGTGACCTCACAACCACAAACTGCAGCCATGCAACTAGCACTGGCCTATCAGGCACTGACACACAAGTGACCTCACAACCACAAACAGCAGCCATGCAACTAGCACTGGCCTATCAGGCACTGACACACAAGTGACCTCACAACTGAAAATATCTGCTATGGGCCTAGCACTGGCCTATCAGGCACTGAGACACAAGTCACCTCACAACTGAAAACAGCAGCCATGCAACTAGCACTGGCCTATCAGGCACTGAGACACAAGTCACCTCAAAACTGAAAACAGCAGCCATGGGCCTAGCACTGGCCTATCAGGCACTGACACACAAGTGATCTCACAACCACAAACAGCAGCCATGCAACTAGCACTGGCCTATCAGGCACTGACACACAAGTGACCTCACAAAAGAAAACAGCAGCCATGGGCCTAGCACTGGCCTATCAGGCACTGAGCCACAAGTGACCTCACAACTGAAAACAGAGGCCATGGGCCAAGCACTGGCCTATCAGTCACTGAGACACAAGTGACCTCACAGCTGAAAACAGCAGCCATGGGCCTAGCACTGGCCTATCAGGCACTGAGACACAAGTGACCTCACAACCACAAACAGCAGCCATGCAACTAGCACTGGCCTATCAGGCACTGAGCCACAAGTGACCTCACAACCACAAACAGCAGCCATGCAACTAGCACTGGCCTATCAGGCACTGACACACAAGTGACCTCACAACCACAAACAGCAGCCATGCAACTAGCACTGGCCTATCAGGCACTGACACACAAGTGACCTCACAACTGAAAATATCTGCTATGGGCCTAGCACTGGCCTATCAGGCACTGAGACACAAGTCACCTCACAACTGAAAACAGCAGCCATGCAACTAGCACTGGCCTATCAGGCACTGAGCCACAAGTCACCTCAAAACTGAAAACAGCAGCCATGGGCCTAGCACTGGCCTATCAGGCACTGAGACACAAGTCACCTCACAACTGAAAACAGCAGCCATGGGCCTAGCACTGGCCTATCAGGCACTGAGACACAAGTGACCTCACAACCACAAACAGCAGCCATGGGCCTAGCACTGGCCTATCAGGCACTGAGACACAAGTGACCTCACAACTGAAAACAGCAGCCATGCAACTAGCACTGGCCTATCAGGCACTGAGACACAAGTGACCTCACAACCACAAACAGCAGCCATGCAACTAGCACTGGCCTATCAGGCACTGAGGCAAAAGTGACCTCACAACCACAAACAGCAGCCATGCAACTAGCACTGGCCTATCAGGCACTGACACACAAGTGACCTCACAACCACAAACAGCAGCCATGCAACTAGCACTGGCCTATCAGGCACTGAGACACAATTGACCTCACCACCACAAACAGCAGCCATGCAACTCGCACCGGCCTATCAGGCACTGAGCCACAAGTGACCTCACAACTGAAAACAGCAGCCATGGGCCTAGCACTGGCCTATCAGGCACTGACACACAAGTGACATCACAACTGAAAATATCTGCTATTGGCCTAGCACTGGCCTATCAGGCACTGAGACACAAGTGACCTCACAGCCACAAACAGCAGCCATGCAACTAGCACTGGCCTATCAGGCACTGACACACAAGTCACCTCACAACTGAAAATATCTGCTATGGGCCTAGCACTGGCCTATCAGGCACTGAGACACAAGTCACCTCACAACTGAAAACAGAAGCCATAGGCCTAGCACTGGCCTATCAGGCACTGCGCCACAAGGGACCTCACAACCACAAGCAGCAGCCATGCAACTAGCACTGGCCTATCAGGCACTGAGACACAAGTCACCTCAAAACTGAAAACAGCGGCCATGGGCCCAGCACTGGCCTATCAGGCACTGACACACAAGTCACCTCACAACCACAAACAGCAGCCATGCAACTAGCACTGGCCTATCAGGCACTGAGACACAAGTCACCTCACAACTGAAAACAGCAGCCATGCAACTAGCACTGGCCTATCAGGCACTGACACACAAGTGACCTCACAAACACAAACAGCAGCCATGCAACTAGCACTGGCCTATCAGGCACTGACACACAAGTGACATCACAACCACAAACAGCAGCCATGCAACTAGCACTGGCCTATCAGGCACTGAGACACAAGTGACCTCACAAACACAAACAGCAGCCATGCAACTAGGACTGGCCTATCAGGCACTGACACACAAGTGACCTCACAACTGAAAACAGAAGCCATAGGCCTAGCACTGGCCTATCAGGCACTGCGCCACAAGGGACCTCACAACCACAAGCAGCAGCCATGGGCCTAGCACTGGCCTATCAGGCACTGAGACACAAGTCACCTCAAAACTGAAAACAGCGGCCATGGGCCCAGCACTGGCCTATCAGGCACTGACACACAAGTCACCTCACAACTGAAAACAGCAGCCATGCAACTAGCACTGGCCTATCAGGCACTGAGACACAAGTGACCTCACAACTGAAAACAGCAGCCATGCAACTAGCACTGGCCTATCAGGCACTGACACACAAGTGACCTCACAACCACAAAGAGCAGCCATGCAACCCAGCACTGGCCTATCAGGCCCTGAACCACAGGTGACCACAGAACTGAAAAGAGCAGCCATGGGCCTAGCACTGGCCTATCAGGCACTGAGACACAAGTGACCTCACAACCACAAACAGCAGCCATGCAACTAGCACTGGCCTATCAGGCACTGACACACAAGTGACCTCACAACTGAAAATATCTGCTATGGGCCTAGCACTGGCCTATCACGCACTGACACACAAGTGACCTCACAACTGAAAACAGCAGCCATGGGCCTAGCACTGGCCTATCAGGCACTGACACACAAGTGACCCCACAACCACAAACAGCAGCCATGGGCCTAGCACTGGCCTATCAGGCACTGAGCCACAAGTGACCTCACAACTGAAAACAGAGGCCATGGGCCTAGCACTGGCCTATCAGGCACTGAGCCACAAGTGACCTCACAACCACAAACAGCAGCCATGCAACTAGCACTGGCCTATCAGGCACTGAGACACAAGTGACCTCACAACCACAAACAGCAGCCATGGGCCTAGCACTGGCCTATCAGGCACTGACACACAAGTGACCTCACAAACACAAACAGCAGCCATGCAACTAGCACTGGCCTATCAGGCACTGAGACACAAGTGACCACACAACCACAAACTGCAGCCATGCAACTACCACTGGCCTATCAGGCACTGACACACAAGTGACCTCACAACCACAAACAGCAGCCATGCAACTAGCACTGGCCTATCAGGCACTGACACACAAGTGACCTCACAACTGAAAATATCTGCTATGGGCCTAGCACTGGCCTATCAGGCACTGAGACACAAGTCACCTCACAACTGAAAACAGCAGCCATGCAACTAGCACTGGCCTATCAGGCACTGAGCCACAAGTCACCTCAAAACTGAAAACAGCAGCCATGGGCCTAGCACTGGCCTATCAGGCACTGACACACAAGTGATCTCACAACCACAAACAGCAGCCATGCAACTAGCACTGGCCTATCAGGCACTGACACACAAGTGACCTCACAAAAGAAAACAGCAGCCATGGGCCTAGCACTGGCCTATCAGGCACTGAGCCACAAGTGACCTCACAACTGAAAACAGAGGCCATGGGCCAAGCACTGGCCTATCAGTCACTGAGACACAAGTGACCTCACAGCTGAAAACAGCAGCCATGGGCCTAGCACTGGCCTATCAGGCACTGAGACACAAGTGACCTCACAACCACAAAAAGCAGCCATGCAACTAGCACTGGCCTATCAGGCACTGACACACAAGTGACCTCACAACCACAAACAGCAGCCATGCAACTAGCACTGGCCTATCAGGCACTGACACACAAGTGACCTCACAACTGAAAATATCTGCTATGGGCCTAGCACTGGCCTATCAGGCACTGAGACACAAGTCACCTCACAACTGAAAACAGCAGCCATGCAACTAGCACTGGCCTATCAGGCACTGAGCCACAAGTCACCTCAAAACTGAAAACAGCAGCCATGGGCCTAGCACTGGCCTATCAGGCACTGAGACACAAGTCACCTCACAACTGAAAACAGCAGCCATGGGCCTAGCACTGGCCTATCAGGCACTGAGACACAAGTCACCTCACAACTGAAAATATCTGCTATGGGCCTAGCACTGGCCTATCAGGCACTGAGACACAAGTGACCTCACAACCACAAACAGCAGCCATGCAACTAGCACTGGCCTATCAGGCACTGAGACACAAGTGACCTCACAACTGAAAACAGCAGCCATGCAACTAGCACTGGCCTATCAGGCACTGAGACACAAGTGACCTCACAACCACAAACAGCAGCCATGCAACTAGCACTGGCCTATCAGGCACTGAGGCAAAAGTGACCTCACAACCACAAACAGCAGCCATGCAACTAGCACTGGCCTATCAGGCACTGACACACAAGTGACCTCACAACCACAAACAGCAGCCATGCAACTAGCACTGGCCTATCAGGCACTGAGACACAATTGACCTCACCACCACAAACAGCAGCCATGCAACTCGCACCGGCCTATCAGGCACTGAGCCACAAGTGACCTCACAACTGAAAACAGCAGCCATGGGCCTAGCACTGGCCTATCAGGCACTGACACACAAGTGACATCACAACTGAAAATATCTGCTATTGGCCTAGCACTGGCCTATCAGGCACTGACACACAAGTGACCTCACAGCCACAAACAGCAGCCATGCAACTAGCACTGGCCTATCAGGCACTGACACACAAGTCACCTCACAACTGAAAATATCTGCTATGGGCCTAGCACTGGCCTATCAGGCACTGAGACACAAGTCACCTCACAACTGAAAACAGAAGCCATAGGCCTAGCACTGGCCTATCAGGCACTGCGCCACAAGGGACCTCACAACCACAAGCAGCAGCCATGGGCCCAGCACTGGCCTATCAGGCACTGAGACACAAGTCACCTCAAAACTGAAAACAGCGGCCATGGGCCCAGCACTGGCCTATCAGGCACTGAGACACAAGTCACCTCACAACTGAAAACAGCAGCCATGGGCCTAGCACTGGCCTATCAGGCACTGAGACACAAGTCACCTCACAACTGAAAATATCTGCTATGGGCCTAGCACTGGCCTATCAGGCACTGAGACACAAGTGACCTCACAACCACAAACAGCAGCCATGCAACTAGCACTGGCCTATCAGGCACTGAGACACAAGTGACCTCACAACTGAAAACAGCAGCCATGCAACTAGCACTGGCCTATCAGGCACTGAGACACAAGTGACCTCACAACCACAAACAGCAGCCATGCAACTAGCACTGGCCTATCAGGCACTGAGGCAAAAGTGACCTCACAACCACAAACAGCAGCCATGCAACTAGCACTGGCCTATCAGGCACTGACACACAAGTGACCTCACAACCACAAACAGCAGCCATGCAACTAGCACTGGCCTATCAGGCACTGAGACACAATTGACCTCACCACCACAAACAGCAGCCATGCAACTCGCACCGGCCTATCAGGCACTGAGCCACAAGTGACCTCACAACTGAAAACAGCAGCCATGGGCCTAGCACTGGCCTATCAGGCACTGACACACAAGTGACATCACAACTGAAAATATCTGCTATTGGCCTAGCACTGGCCTATCAGGCACTGACACACAAGTGACCTCACAGCCACAAACAGCAGCCATGCAACTAGCACTGGCCTATCAGGCACTGACACACAAGTCACCTCACAACTGAAAATATCTGCTATGGGCCTAGCACTGGCCTATCAGGCACTGAGACACAAGTCACCTCACAACTGAAAACAGAAGCCATAGGCCTAGCACTGGCCTATCAGGCACTGCGCCACAAGGGACCTCACAACCACAAGCAGCAGCCATGGGCCCAGCACTGGCCTATCAGGCACTGAGACACAAGTCACCTCAAAACTGAAAACAGCGGCCATGGGCCCAGCACTGGCCTATCAGGCACTGACACACAAGTCACCTCACAACTGAAAACAGCAGCCATGCAACTAGCACTGGCCTATCAGGCACTGAGACACAAGTCACCTCACAACTGAAAACAGCAGCCATGCAACTAGCACTGGCCTATCAGGCACTGACACACAAGTGACCTCACAACCACAAACAGCAGCCATGCAACTAGCACTGGCCTATCAGGCCCTGAACCACAGGTGACCACAGAACTGAAAAGAGCAGCCATGGGCCTAGCACTGGCCTATCAGGCACTGAGACACAAGTGACCTCACAACCACAAACAGCAGCCATGCAACTAGCACTGGCCTATCAGGCACTGACACACAAGTGACCCCACAACCACAAACAGCAGCCATGGGCCTAGCACTGGCCTATCAGGCACTGAGCCACAAGTGACCTCACAACTGAAAACAGAGGCCATGGGCCTAGCACTGGCCTATCAGGCACTGAGCCACAAGTGACCTCACAACCACAAACAGCAGCCATGCAACTAGCACTGGCCTATCAGGCACTGAGACACAAGTGACCTCACAACCACAAACAGCAGCCATGCAACTAGCACTGGCCTATCAGGCACTGACACACAAGTGACCTCACAAACACAAACAGCAGCCATGCAACTAGCACTGGCCTATCAGGCACTGAGACACAAGTGACCTCACAAATGAAAACAACAGCCATGGGCCTAGCACTGGCCTATCAGGCACTGAGACACAGGTGACATCACAACTGAAAATATCTGCTTTGGGCCTAGCACTGGCCTATCAGGCACTGAGACACAAGTGACATCACAACCACAAAGAGCAGCCACATCCTAGCACTGGCCTATCAGGCACTGACACACAAGTGACCTCACAACCACAAACAGCAGCCATGCAACTAGCACTGGCCTATCAGGCACTGAACCACAGGTGACTACACAACTGAAAAGAGCAGCCATGCAACTAGCACTGGCCTATCAGGCACTGAGACACAAGTGACCTCACAACCAGAAACAGCAGCCATGCAACTAGCACTGGCCTATCAGGCACTGAGCCACAAGTCACCTCACAACTGAAAATATCTGCTATGGGCCTAGCACTGGCCTATCAGGCACTGAGCCACAAGTGACCTCACAACTGAAAACAGCAGCCATGGGCCTAGCACTGGCCTATCAGGCACTGAGCCACAAGTGAGCTCACAACCACAAACAGCAGTCATGGGCCTAGCACTGGCCTATCAGGCACTGACACACAAGTGACCTCACAACTGAAAATATCTGCTATGGGCCTAGCACTGGCCTATCAGGCACTGAGACACAAGTCACCTCACAACTGAAAACAGCAGCCATGCAACTAGCACTGGCCTATCAGGCACTGAGCCACAAGTCACCTCAAAACTGAAAACAGCAGCCATGGGCCTAGCACTGGCCTATCAGGCACTGAGACACAAGTCACCTCACAACTGAAAACAGCAGCCATGGGCCTAGCACTGGCCTATCAGGCACTGAGACACAAGTGACCTCACAACCACAAACAGCAGCCATGGGCCTAGCACTGGCCTATCAGGCACTGAGACACAAGTGACCTCACAACTGAAAACAGCAGCCATGCAACTAGCACTGGCCTATCAGGCACTGAGACACAAGTGACCTCACAACCACAAACAGCAGCCATGCAACTAGCACTGGCCTATCAGGCACTGAGGCAAAAGTGACCTCACAACCACAAACAGCAGCCATGCAACTAGCACTGGCCTATCAGGCACTGACACACAAGTGACCTCACAACCACAAACAGCAGCCATGCAACTAGCACTGGCCTATCAGGCACTGAGACACAATTGACCTCACCACCACAAACAGCAGCCATGCAACTCGCACCGGCCTATCAGGCACTGAGCCACAAGTGACCTCACAACTGAAAACAGCAGCCATGGGCCTAGCACTGGCCTATCAGGCACTGACACACAAGTGACATCACAACTGAAAATATCTGCTATTGGCCTAGCACTGGCCTATCAGGCACTGAGACACAAGTGACCTCACAGCCACAAACAGCAGCCATGCAACTAGCACTGGCCTATCAGGCACTGACACACAAGTCACCTCACAACTGAAAATATCTGCTATGGGCCTAGCACTGGCCTATCAGGCACTGAGACACAAGTCACCTCAAAACTGAAAACAGCAGCCATGGGCCCAGCACTGGCCTATCAGGCACTGACACACAAGTGACCTCACAACCACAAAGAGCAGCCATGCAACTAGCACTGGCCTATCAGGCACTGAGACACAAGTCACCTCACAACTGAAAACAGAAGCCATAGGCCTAGCACTGGCCTATCAGGCACTGCGCCACAAGGGACCTCACAACCACAAGCAGCAGCCATGGGCCCAGCACTGGCCTATCAGGCACTGAGACACAAGTCACCTCAAAACTGAAAACAGCGGCCATGGGCCCAGCACTGGCCTATCAGGCACTGACACACAAGTCACCTCACAACCACAAACAGCAGCCATGCAACTAGCACTGGCCTATCAGGCACTGAGACACAAGTGACCTCACAACTGAAAACAGCAGCCATGCAACTAGCACTGGCCTATCAGGCACTGACACACAAGTGACCTCACAACCACAAAGAGCAGCCATGCAACTAGCACTGGCCTATCAGGCCCTGAACCACAGGTAACCACAGAACTGAAAAGAGCAGCCATGGGCCTAGCACTGGCCTATCAGGCACTGAGACACAAGTGACCTCACAACTGAAAATATCTGCTATGGGCCTAGCACTGGCCTATCAGGCACTGAGACACAAGTCACCTCACAACTGAAAACAGCAGCCATGCAACTAGCACTGGCCTATCAGGCACTGACACACAAGTGATCTCACAACCACAAACAGCAGCCATGCAACTAGCACTGGCCTATCAGGCACTGACACACAAGTGACCTCACAAAAGAAAACAGCAGCCATGGGCCTAGCACTGGCCTATCAGGCACTGAGCCACTAGTGACCTCACAACCACAAACAGCAGCCATGCAACTAGCACTGGCCTATCAGGCACTGAGACACAAGTGACCTCACAACCACAAACAGCAGCCATGGGCCTAGCACTGGCCTATCAGGCACTGACACACAAGTGACCTCACAAACACAAACAGCAGCCATGCAACTAGCACTGGCCTATCAGGCACTGACACACAAGTGACCTCACAACCACAAACTGCAGCCATGCAACTAGCACTGGCCTATCAGGCACTGACACACAAGTGACCTCACAACCACAAACAGCAGCCATGCAACTAGCACTGGCCTATCAGGCACTGACACACAAGTGACCTCACAACTGAAAATATCTGCTATGGGCCTAGCACTGGCCTATCAGGCACTGAAACACAAGTCACCTCACAACTGAAAACAGCAGCCATGCAACTAGCACTGGCCTATCAGGCACTGAGACACAAGTCACCTCAAAACTGAAAACAGCAGCCATGGGCCTAGCACTGGCCTATCAGGCACTGACACACAAGTGATCTCACAACCACAAACAGCAGCCATGCAACTAGCACTGGCCTATCAGGCACTGACACACAAGTGACCTCACAAAAGAAAACAGCAGCCATGGGCCTAGCACTGGCCTATCAGGCACTGAGCCACAAGTGACCTCACAACTGAAAACAGAGGCCATGGGCCAAGCACTGGCCTATCAGTCACTGAGACACAAGTGACCTCACAGCTGAAAACAGCAGCCATGGGCCTAGCACTGGCCTATCAGGCACTGAGACACAAGTGACCTCACAACCACAAACAGCAGCCATGCAACTAGCACTGGCCTATCAGGCACTGAGCCACAAGTGACCTCACAAAAGAAAACAGCAGCCATGGGCCTAGCACTGGCCTATCAGGCACTGAGCCACTAGTGACCTCACAACCACAAACAGCAGCCGTGCAACTAGCACTGGCCTATCAGGCACTGAGACACAAGTGACCTCACAACCACAAACAGCAGCCATGGGCCTAGCACTGGCCTATCAGGCACTGACACACAAGTGACCTCACAAACACAAACAGCAGCCATGCAACTAGCACTGGCCTATCAGGCACTGACACACAAGTGACCTCACAACCACAAACTGCAGCCATGCAACTAGCACTGGCCTATCAGGCACTGACACACAAGTGACCTCACAACCACAAACAGCAGCCATGCAACTAGCACTGGCCTATCAGGCACTGACACACAAGTGACCTCACAACTGAAAATATCTGCTATGGGCCTAGCACTGGCCTATCAGGCACTGAAACACAAGTCACCTCACAACTGAAAACAGCAGCCATGCAACTAGCACTGGCCTATCAGGCACTGAGACACAAGTCACCTCAAAACTGAAAACAGCAGCCATGGGCCTAGCACTGGCCTATCAGGCACTGACACACAAGTGATCTCACAACCACAAACAGCAGCCATGCAACTAGCACTGGCCTATCAGGCACTGACACACAAGTGACCTCACAAAAGAAAACAGCAGCCATGGGCCTAGCACTGGCCTATCAGGCACTGAGCCACAAGTGACCTCACAACTGAAAACAGAGGCCATGGGCCAAGCACTGGCCTATCAGTCACTGAGACACAAGTGACCTCACAGCTGAAAACAGCAGCCATGGGCCTAGCACTGGCCTATCAGGCACTGAGACACAAGTGACCTCACAACCACAAACAGCAGCCATGCAACTAGCACTGGCCTATCAGGCACTGAGCCACAAGTGACCTCACAACCACAAACAGCAGCCATGCAACTAGCACTGGCCTATCAGGCACTGACACACAAGTGACCTCACAACTGAAAATATCTGCTATGGGCCTAGCACTGGCCTATCAGGCACTGAGACACAAGTCACCTCACAACTGAAAACAGCAGCCATGCAACTAGCACTGGCCTATCAGGCACTGAGCCACAAGTCACCTCAAAACTGAAAACAGCAGCCATGGGCCTAGCACTGGCCTATCAGGCACTGAGACACAAGTCACCTCACAACTGAAAACAGCAGCCATGGGCCTAGCACTGGCCTATCAGGCACTGAGACACAAGTGACCTCACAACCACAAACAGCAGCCATGGGCCTAGCACTGGCCTATCAGGCACTGAGACACAAGTGACCTCACAACTGAAAACAGCAGCCATGCAACTAGCACTGGCCTATCAGGCACTGAGACACAAGTGACCTCACAACCACAAACAGCAGCCATGCAACTAGCACTGGCCTATCAGGCACTGAGGCAAAAGTGACCTCACAACCACAAACAGCAGCCATGCAACTAGCACTGGCCTATCAGGCACTGACACACAAGTGACCTCACAACCACAAACAGCAGCCATGCAACTAGCACTGGCCTATCAGGCACTGAGACACAATTGACCTCACCACCACAAACAGCAGCCATGCAACTCGCACCGGCCTATCAGGCACTGAGCCACAAGTGACCTCACAACTGAAAACAGCAGCCATGGGCCTAGCACTGGCCTATCAGGCACTGACACACAAGTGACATCACAACTGAAAATATCTGCTATTGGCCTAGCACTGGCCTATCAGGCACTGACACACAAGTGACCTCACAGCCACAAACAGCAGCCATGCAACTAGCACTGGCCTATCAGGCACTGACACACAAGTCACCTCACAACTGAAAATATCTGCTATGGGCCTAGCACTGGCCTATCAGGCACTGAGACACAAGTCACCTCACAACTGAAAACAGAAGCCATAGGCCTAGCACTGGCCTATCAGGCACTGCGCCACAAGGGACCTCACAACCACAAGCAGCAGCCATGGGCCCAGCACTGGCCTATCAGGCACTGAGACACAAGTCACCTCAAAACTGAAAACAGCGGCCATGGGCCCAGCACTGGCCTATCAGGCACTGACACACAAGTCACCTCACAACTGAAAACAGCAGCCATGCAACTAGCACTGGCCTATCAGGCACTGAGACACAAGTCACCTCACAACTGAAAACAGCAGCCATGCAACTAGCACTGGCCTATCAGGCACTGACACACAAGTGACCTCACAACTGAAAATATCTGCTATGGGCCTAGCACTGGCCTATCAGGCACTGAGACACAAGTGACCTCACCACCACAAACAGCAGCCATGCAACTAGCACTGGCCTATCAGGCACTGACACACAAGTGACCCCACAACCACAAACAGCAGCCATGGGCCTAGCACTGGCCTATCAGGCACTGAGCCACAAGTGACCTCACAACTGAAAACAGAGGCCATGGGCCTAGCACTGGCCTATCAGGCACTGAGCCACAAGTGACCTCACAAACACAAACAGCAGCCATGCAACTAGCACTGGCCTATCAGGCACTGAGACACAAGTGACCTCACAACCACAAACAGCAGCCATGCAACTAGCACTGGCCTATCAGGCACTGACACACAAGTGACCTCACAAACACAAACAGCAGCCATGCAACTAGCACTGGCCTATCAGGCACTGAGACACAAGTGACCTCACAAATGAAAACAACAGCCATGGGCCTAGCACTGGCCTATCAGGCACTGAGACACAGGTGACATCACAACTGAAAATATCTGCTTTGGGCCTAGCACTGGCCTATCAGGCACTGAGACACAAGTGACATCACAACCACAAAGAGCAGCCACATCCTAGCACTGGCCTATCAGGCACTGACACACAAGTGACCTCACAACCACAAACAGCAGCCATGCAACTAGCACTGGCCTATCAGGCACTGAACCACAGGTGACTACACAACTGAAAAGAGCAGCCATGCAACTAGCACTGGCCTATCAGGCACTGAGACACAAGTGACCTCACAACCAGAAACAGCAGCCATGCAACTAGCACTGGCCTATCAGGCACTGAGCCACAAGTCACCTCACAACTGAAAATATCTGCTATGGGCCTAGCACTGGCCTATCAGGCACTGAGACACAAGTGACCTCACAACCAGAAACAGCAGCCATGCAACTAGCACTGGCCTATCAGGCACTGAGACACAAGTGACCTCACAACTGAAAACAGCAGCCATGGGCCTAGCACTGGCCTATCAGGCACTGAGCCACAAGTGACCTCACAACCACAAACAGCAGCCATGCAACTAGCACTGGCCTATCAGGCACTGAGCCACAAGTGACCTCACAACTGAAAACAGAGGCCATGGGCCTAGCACTGGCCTATCAGGCACTGAGCCACAAGTGACCTCACAACCACAAACAGCAGCCATGCAACTAGCACTGGCCTATCAGGCACTGAGACACAAGTGACCTCACAACCACAAACAGCAGCCATGCAACTAGCACTGGCCTATCAGGCACTGACACACAAGTGACCTCACAAACACAAACAACAGCCATGCAACTAGCACTGGCCTATCAGGCACTGACACACAAGTGACCTCACAACTGAAAATATCTGCTATGGGCCTAGCACTGGCCTATCAGGCACTGAGACACAGGTGACATCACAACTGAAAATATCTGCTTTGGGCCTAGCACTGGCCTATCAGGCACTGAGACACAAGTGACATCACAACTGAAAACAGCAGCCATGCAACTGGCACGGGCCTATCAGGCACTGAGCCACAAGTCACCTCACAACCACAAACAGCAGCCATGGGCCTAGCACTGGCCTATCAGGCACTGAGACACAAGTCACCTCACAACTGAAAACAGCAGCCATGCAACTAGCACTGGCCTATCAGGCACTGAGACACAAGTGACCTCACAACCACAAACAGCAGCCATGCAACTAGCACTGGCCTATCAGGCACTGAGGCAAAAGTGACCTCACAACCACAAACAGCAGCCATGCAACTAGCACTGGCCTATCAGGCACTGAGCCACAAGTGACCTCACAACCACAAACAGCAGCCATGCAACTAGCACTGGCCTATCAGGCACTGAGACACAATTGACCTCACCACCACAAACAGCAGCCATGCAACTCGCACCGGCCTATCAGGCACTGAGCCACAAGTGACCTCACAACTGAAAAGAGCAGCCATGGGCCTAGCACTGGCCTATCAGGCACTGACACACAAGTGACCTCACAACTGAAAATATCTGCTATTGGCCTAGCACTGGCCTATCAGGCACTGAGACACAAGTGACCTCACAACCACAAACAGCAGCCATGCAACTAGAACTGGCCTATCAGGCACTGAGCCACAAGTGACCTCACAAACACAAACAGCAGCCATGCAACTAGCACTGGCCTATCAGGCACTGACACACAAGTGACCTCACAACCACAAACAGCAGCCATGCAACTAGCACTGGCCTATCAGGCACTGACACACAAGTGACCTCACAACTGAAAATATCTGCTATGGGCCTAGCACTGGCCTATCAGGCACTGAGACACAAGTCACCTCACAACTGAAAACAGCAGCCATGCAACTAGCACTGGCCTATCAGGCACTGAGCCACAAGTCACCTCAAAACTGAAAAGAGCAGCCATGGGCCTAGCACTGGCCTATCAGGCACTGACACACAAGTGATCTCACAACCACAAACAGCAGCCATGCAACTAGCACTGGCCTATCAGGCACTGACACACAAGTGACCTCACAAAAGAAAACAGCAGCCATGGGCCTAGCACTGGCCTATCAGGCACTGAGCCACAAGTGACCTCACAACTGAAAACAGAGGCCATGGGCCAAGCACTGGCCTATCAGTCACTGAGACACAAGTGACCTCACAGCTGAAAACAGCAGCCATGGGCCTAGCACTGGCCTATCAGGCACTGAGACACAAGTGACCTCACAACCACAAACAGCAGCCATGCAACTAGCACTGGCCTATCAGGCACTGAGCCACAAGTGATCTCACAACCACAAACAGCAGCCATGCAACTAGCACTGGCCTATCAGGCACTGAGACACAAGAGACCTCACTTATGAAAATTCCTGTATGGGCCTAGCACTGGCCTATCAGGCACTGAGACACAAGTCACCTCACAACTGAAAACAGCAGCCATGCAACTAGCACTGGCCTATCAGGCACTGAGCCACAAGTCACCTCAAAACTGAAAACAGCAGCCATGGGCCTAGCACTGGCCTATCAGGCACTGAGACACAAGTCACCTCACAACTGAAAACAGCAGCCATGGGCCTAGCACTGGCCTATCAGGCACTGAGACACAAGTCACCTCACAACCACAAACAGCAGCCATGGGCCTAGCACTGGCCTATCAGGCACTGACACACAAGTGACCTCACAACTGAAAACAGCAGCCATGCAACTAGCACTGGCCTATCAGGCACTGAGACACAAGTGACCTCACAACCACAAACAGCAGCCATGCAACTAGCACTGGCCTATCAGGCACTGAGGCAAAAGTGACCTCACAACCACAAACAGCAGCCATGCAACTAGCACTGGCCTATCAGGCACTGACACACAAGTGACCTCACAACCACAAACAGCAGCCATGCAACTAGCACTGGCCTATCAGGCACTGAGACACAATTGACCTCACCACCACAAACAGCAGCCATGCAACTCGCACCGGCCTATCAGGCACTGAGCCACAAGTGACCTCACAACTGAAAACAGCAGCCATGGGCCTAGCACTGGCCTATCAGGCACTGACACACAAGTGACATCACAACTGAAAATATCTGCTATTGGCCTAGCACTGGCCTATCAGGCACTGAGACACAAGTGACCTCACAGCCACAAACAGCAGCCATGCAACTAGCACTGGCCTATCAGGCACTGACACACAAGTCACCTCACAACTGAAAATATCTGCTATGGGCCTAGCACTGGCCTATCAGGCACTGAGACACAAGTCACCTCACAACTGAAAACAGAAGCCATAGGCCTAGCACTGGCCTATCAGGCACTGCGCCACAAGGGACCTCACAACCACAAGCAGCAGCCATGGGCCCAGCACTGGCCTATCAGGCACTGAGACACAAGTCACCTCAAAACTGAAAACAGCGGCCATGGGCCCAGCACTGGCCTATCAGGCACTGACACACAAGTCACCTCACAACTGAAAACAG
Source organism: Apteryx mantelli (assembly GCF_036417845.1). Taxonomy (NCBI): domain Eukaryota; kingdom Metazoa; phylum Chordata; class Aves; order Apterygiformes; family Apterygidae; genus Apteryx; species Apteryx mantelli. Next base: position 7,953,810 of record NC_089997.1, read on the forward strand.
CAGCCATGCAACTAGCACTGGCCTATCAGGCACTGAGACACAAGTCACCTCACAACTGAAAACAGCAGCCATGCAACTAGCACTGGCCTATCAGGCACTGACACACAAGTGACCTCACAACCACAAAGAGCAGCCATGCAACTAGCACTGGCCTATCAGGCCCTGAACCACAGGTGACCACAGAACTGAAAAGAGCAGCCATGGGCCTAGCACTGGCCTATCAGGCACTGAGACACAAGTGACCTCACCACCACAAACAGCAGCCATGCAACTAGCACTGGCCTATCAGGCACTGACACACAAGTGACCCCACAACCACAAACAGCAGCCATGGGCCTAGCACTGGCCTATCAGGCACTGAGCCACAAGTGACCTCACAACTGAAAACAGAGGCCATGGGCCTAGCACTGGCCTATCAGGCACTGAGCCACAAGTGACCTCACAAACACAAACAGCAGCCATGCAACTAGCACTGGCCTATCAGGCACTGAGACACAAGTGACCTCACAACCACAAACAGCAGCCATGCAACTAGCACTGGCCTATCAGGCACTGACACACAAGTGACCTCACAAACACAAACAGCAGCCATGCAACTAGCACTGGCCTATCAGGCACTGAGACACAAGTGACCTCACAAATGAAAACAACAGCCATGGGCCTAGCACTGGCCTATCAGGCACTGAGACACAGGTGACATCACAACTGAAAATATCTGCTTTGGGCCTAGCACTGGCCTATCAGGCACTGAGACACAAGTGACATCACAACCACAAAGAGCAGCCACATCCTAGCACTGGCCTATCAGGCACTGACACACAAGTGACCTCACAACCACAAACAGCAGCCATGCAACTAGCACTGGCCTATCAGGCACTGAACCACAGGTGACTACACAACTGAAAAGAGCAGCCATGCAACTAGCACTGGCCTATCAGGCACTGAGACACAAGTGACCTCACAACCAGAAACAGCAGCCATGCAACTAGCACTGGCCTATCAGGCACTGAGCCACAAGTCACCTCACAACTGAAAATATCTGCTATGGGCCTAGCACTGGCCTATCAGGCACTGAGACACAAGTGACCTCACAACCAGAAACAGCAGCCATGCAACTAGCACTGGCCTATCAGGCACTGAGACACAAGTGACCTCACAACTGAAAACAGCAGCCATGGGCCTAGCACTGGCCTATCAGGCACTGAGCCACAAGTGACCTCACAACCACAAACAGCAGCCATGCAACTAGCACTGGCCTATCAGGCACTGAGCCACAAGTGACCTCACAACTGAAAACAGAGGCCATGGGCCTAGCACTGGCCTATCAGGCACTGAGCCACAAGTGACCTCACAACCACAAACAGCAGCCATGCAACTAGCACTGGCCTATCAGGCACTGAGACACAAGTGACCTCACAACCACAAACAGCAGCCATGCAACTAGCACTGGCCTATCAGGCACTGACACACAAGTGACCTCACAAACACAAACAGCAGCCATGCAACTAGCACTGGCCTATCAGGCACTGACACACAAGTGACCTCACAACTGAAAATATCTGCTATGGGCCTAGCACTGGCCTATCAGGCACTGAGACACAGGTGACATCACAACTGAAAATATCTGCTTTGGGCCTAGCACTGGCCTATCAGGCACTGAGACACAAGTGACATCACAACTGAAAACAGCAGCCATGCAACTGGCACGGGCCTATCAGGCACTGAGCCACAAGTCACCTCACAACCACAAACAGCAGCCATGGGCCTAGCACTGGCCTATCAGGCACTGAGACACAAGTCACCTCACAACTGAAAACAGCAGCCATGCAACTAGCACTGGCCTATCAGGCACTGAGACACAAGTGACCTCACAACCACAAACAGCAGCCATGCAACTAGCACTGGCCTATCAGGCACTGAGGCAAAAGTGACCTCACAACCACAAACAGCAGCCATGCAACTAGCACTGGCCTATCAGGCACTGAGCCACAAGTGACCTCACAACCACAAACAGCAGCCATGCAACTAGCACTGGCCTATCAGGCACTGAGACACAATTGACCTCACCACCACAAACAGCAGCCATGCAACTCGCACCGGCCTATCAGGCACTGAGCCACAAGTGACCTCACAACTGAAAAGAGCAGCCATGGGCCTAGCACTGGCCTATCAGGCACTGACACACAAGTGACCTCACAACTGAAAATATCTGCTATTGGCCTAGCACTGGCCTATCAGGCACTGAGACACAAGTGACCTCACAACCACAAACAGCAGCCATGCAACTAGAACTGGCCTATCAGGCACTGAGCCACAAGTGACCTCACAAACACAAACAGCAGCCATGCAACTAGCACTGGCCTATCAGGCACTGAGACACAAGTGACCTCACAACCACAAACAGCAGCCATGCAACTAGCACTGGCCTATCAGGCACTGAGACACAAGTGACCTCACAAATGAAAACAGCAGCCATGGGCCTAGCACTGGCCTATCAGGCACTGACACACAAGTGACCTCACAACTGAAAACAGAAGCCATGGGCCTAGCACTGGCCTATCAGGCACTGAGCCACAAGTGACCGCATAACCACAAACAGCAGCCATGCAACTAGCACTGGCCTATCAGGCACTGAGCCAGAAGTCACCTCAAAACTGTAAACAGCAGCCATGCAACTAGCACTGGCCTATCAGGCACTGAGCCACAAGTGACCTCACAACCACAAACAGCAGCCATGCAACTAGCACTGGCCTATCAGGCACTGACACACAAGTGACCTCACAACCACAAACAGCAGCCATGCAACTAGCACTGGCCTATCAGGCACTGACACACAAGTGACCTCACAACTGAAAACAGCAGCCATGGGCCTAGCACTGGCCTATCAGGCACTGACACACAAGTCACCTCACAACTGAAAGCAGCAGCCATGGGCCTAGCTCTGGCCTATCAGGCACTGAGACACAAGTGACCTCACAACTGAAAACAGCAGCCATGCAACTAGCACTGGCCTATCAGGCACTGAGACACAAGTGACCTCACAACCACAACCAGCAGCCATGCAACTAGCACTGGCCTATCAGGCACTGAGGCAAAAGTGACCTCACAACCACAAACAGCAGCCATGCAACTAGCACTGGCCTATCAGGCACTGACACACAAGTGACCTCACAACCACAAACAGCAGCCATGCAACTAGCACTGGCCTATCAGGCACTGAGACACAATTGACCTCACCACCACAAACAGCAGCCATGCAACTCGCACCGGCCTATCAGGCACTGAGCCACAAGTGACCTCACAACTGAAAACAGCAGCCATGGGCCTAGCACTGGCCTATCAGGCACTGACACACAAGTGACATCACAACTGAAAATATCTGCTATTGGCCTAGCACTGGCCTATCAGGCACTGACACACAAGTGACCTCACAGCCACAAACAGCAGCCATGCAACTAGCACTGGCCTATCAGGCACTGACACACAAGTCACCTCACAACTGAAAATATCTGCTATGGGCCTAGCACTGGCCTATCAGGCACTGAGACACAAGTCACCTCAAAACTGAAAACAGCAGCCATGGGCCCAGCACTGGCCTATCAGGCACTGACACACAAGTGACCTCACAACCACAAAGAGCAGCCATGCAACTAGCACTGGCCTATCAGGCACTGAGACACAAGTCACCTCACAACTGAAAACAGAAGCCATAGGCCTAGCACTGGCCTATCAGGCACTGCGCCACAAGGGACCTCACAACCACAAGCAGCAGCCATGGGCCCAGCACTGGCCTATCAGGCACTGAGACACAAGTCACCTCAAAACTGAAAACAGCGGCCATGGGCCCAGCACTGGCCTATCAGGCACTGACACACAAGTCACCTCACAACCACAAACAGCAGCCATGCAACTAGCACTGGCCTATCAGGCACTGAGACACAAGTCACCTCACAACTGAAAACAGCAGCCAAGCAACTAGCACTGGCCTATCAGGCACTGACACACAAGTGACCTCACAAACACAAAGAGCAGCCATGCAACTAGCACTGGCCTATCAGGCCCTGAACCACAGGTGACCACAGAACTGAAAACAGCAGCCATGGGCCTAGCACTGGCCTATCAGGCACTGAGACACAAGTGACCTCACAACCACAAACAGCAGCCATGCAACTAGCACTGGCCTATCAGGCACTGACACACAAGTGACCTCACAACTGAAAATATCTGCTATGGGCCTAGCACTGGCCTATCAGGCACTGACACACAAGTGACCTCACAACTGAAAACAGCAGCCATGGGCCTAGCACTGGCCTATCAGGCACTGACACACAAGTGACCCCACAACCACAAACAGCAGCCATGGGCCTAGCACTGGCCTATCAGGCACTGAGCCACAAGTGACCTCACAACTGAAAACAGAGGCCATGGGCCTAGCACTGGCCTATCAGGCACTGAGCCACAAGTGACCTCACAACCACAAACAGCAGCCATGCAACTAGCACTGGCCTATCAGGCACTGAGACACAAGTGACCTCACAACCACAAACAGCAGCCATGCAACTAGCACTGGCCTATCAGGCACTGACACACAAGTGACCTCACAACCACAAACTGCAGCCATGCAACTAGCACTGGCCTATCAGGCACTGACACACAAGTGACCTCACAACCACAAACAGCAGCCATGCAACTAGCACTGGCCTATCAGGCACTGACACACAAGTGACCTCACAACTGAAAATATCTGCTATGGGCCTAGCACTGGCCTATCAGGCACTGAGACACAAGTCACCTCACAACTGAAAACAGCAGCCATGCAACTAGCACTGGCCTATCAGGCACTGAGCCACAAGTCACCTCAAAACTGAAAACAGCAGCCATGGGCCTAGCACTGGCCTATCAGGCACTGACACACAAGTGATCTCACAACCACAAACAGCAGCCATGCAACTAGCACTGGCCTATCAGGCACTGACACACAAGTGACCTCACAAAAGAAAACAGCAGCCATGGGCCTAGCACTGGCCTATCAGGCACTGAGCCACAAGTGACCTCACAACTGAAAACAGAGGCCATGGGCCAAGCACTGGCCTATCAGTCACTGAGACACAAGTGACCTCACAGCTGAAAACAGCAGCCATGGGCCTAGCACTGGCCTATCAGGCACTGAGACACAAGTGACCTCACAACCACAAACAGCAGCCATGCAACTAGCACTGGCCTATCAGGCACTGAGCCACAAGTGACCTCACAACCACAAACAGCAGCCATGCAACTAGCACTGGCCTATCAGGCACTGACACACAAGTGACCTCACAACCACAAACAGCAGCCATGCAACTAGCACTGGCCTATCAGGCACTGACACACAAGTGACCTCACAACTGAAAATATCTGCTATGGGCCTAGCACTGGCCTATCAGGCACTGAGACACAAGTCACCTCACAACTGAAAACAGCAGCCATGCAACTAGCACTGGCCTATCAGGCACTGAGCCACAAGTCACCTCAAAACTGAAAACAGCAGCCATGGGCCTAGCACTGGCCTATCAGGCACTGAGACACAAGTCACCTCACAACTGAAAACAGCAGCCATGGGCCTAGCACTGGCCTATCAGGCACTGAGACACAAGTGACCTCACAACTGAAAACAGCAGCCATGCAACTAGCACTGGCCTATCAGGCACTGACACACAAGTGACCTCACAACCACAAACAGCAGCCATGCAACTAGCACTGGCCTATCAGGCACTGAGGCAAAAGTGACCTCACAACCACAAACAGCAGCCATGCAACTAGCACTGGCCTATCAGGCACTGACACACAAGTGACCTCACAACCACAAACAGCAGCCATGCAACTAGCACTGGCCTATCAGGCACTGAGACACAATTGACCTCACCACCACAAACAGCAGCCATGCAACTCGCACCGGCCTATCAGGCACTGAGCCACAAGTGACCTCACAACTGAAAACAGCAGCCATGGGCCTAGCACTGGCCTATCAGGCACTGACACACAAGTGACATCACAACTGAAAATATCTGCTATTGGCCTAGCACTGGCCTATCAGGCACTGACACACAAGTGACCTCACAGCCACAAACAGCAGCCATGCAACTAGCACTGGCCTATCAGGCACTGACACACAAGTCACCTCACAACTGAAAATATCTGCTATGGGCCTAGCACTGGCCTATCAGGCACTGAGACACAAGTCACCTCAAAACTGAAAACAGCAGCCATGGGCCCAGCACTGGCCTATCAGGCACTGACACACAAGTGACCTCACAACCACAAAGAGCAGCCATGCAACTAGCACTGGCCTATCAGGCACTGAGACACAAGTCACCTCACAACTGAAAACAGAAGCCATAGGCCTAGCACTGGCCTATCAGGCACTGCGCCACAAGGGACCTCACAACCACAAGCAGCAGCCATGGGCCCAGCACTGGCCTATCAGGCACTGAGACACAAGTCACCTCAAAACTGAAAACAGCGGCCATGGGCCCAGCACTGGCCTATCAGGCACTGACACACAAGTCACCTCACAACCACAAACAGCAGCCATGCAACTAGCACTGGCCTATCAGGCACTGAGACACAAGTCACCTCACAACTGAAAACAGCAGCCATGCAACTAGCACTGGCCTATCAGGCACTGACACACAAGTGACCTCACAAACACAAAGAGCAGCCATGCAACTAGCACTGGCCTATCAGGCCCTGAACCACAGGTGACCACAGAACTGAAAAGAGCAGCCATGGGCCTAGCACTGGCCTATCAGGCACTGAGACACAAGTGACCTCACAACCACAAACTGCAGCCATGCAACTAGCACTGGCCTATCAGGCACTGAGACACAAGTGACCTCACAACTGAAAATATCTGCTATGGGCCTAGCACTGGCCTATCAGGCACTGACACACAAGTGACCTCACAACTGAAAACAGCAGCCATGGGCCTAGCACTGGCCTATCAGGCACTGACACACAAGTGACCCCACAACCACAAACAGCAGCCATGGGCCTAGCACTGGCCTATCAGGCACTGAGCCACAAGTGACCTCACAACTGAAAACAGAGGCCATGGGCCTAGCACTGGCCTATCAGGCACTGAGACACAAGTGACCTCACAACCACAAACAGCAGCCATGCAACTAGCACTGGCCTATCAGGCACTGAGACACAAGTGACCTCACAACCACAAACAGCAGCCATGCAACTAGCACTGGCCTATCAGGCACTGACACACAAGTGACCTCACAAACACAAACAGCAGCCATGCAACTAGCACTGGCCTATCAGGCACTGACACACAAGTGACCTCACAACCACAAACTGCAGCCATGCAACTAGCACTGGCCTATCAGGCACTGACACACAAGTGACCTCACAACCACAAACAGCAGCCATGCAACTAGCACTGGCCTATCAGGCACTGACACACAAGTGACCTCACAACTGAAAATATCTGCTATGGGCCTAGCACTGGCCTATCAGGCACTGAGACACAAGTCACCTCACAACTGAAAACAGCAGCCATGCAACTAGCACTGGCCTATCAGGCACTGAGCCACAAGTCACCTCAAAACTGAAAAGAGCAGCCATGGGCCTAGCACTGGCCTATCAGGCACTGACACACAAGTGATCTCACAACCACAAACAGCAGCCATGCAACTAGCACTGGCCTATCAGGCACTGACACACAAGTGACCTCACAAAAGAAAACAGCAGCCATGGGCCTAGCACTGGCCTATCAGGCACTGAGCCACAAGTGACCTCACAACTGAAAACAGAGGCCATGGGCCAAGCACTGGCCTATCAGTCACTGAGACACAAGTGACCTCACAGCTGAAAACAGCAGCCATGGGCCTAGCACTGGCCTATCAGGCACTGAGACACAAGTGACCTCACAACCACAAACAGCAGCCATGCAACTAGCACTGGCCTATCAGGCACTGAGCCACAAGTGACCTCACAACCACAAACAGCAGCCATGCAACTAGCACTGGCCTATCAGGCACTGAGACACAAGTGACCTCACAACCACAAACAGCAGCCATGCAACTAGCACTGGCCTATCAGGCACTGACACACAAGTGACCTCACAACTGAAAATATCTGCTATGGGCCTAGCACTGGCCTATCAGGCACTGAGACACAAGTCACCTCACAACTGAAAACAGCAGCCATGCAACTAGCACTGGCCTATCAGGCACTGAGCCACAAGTCACCTCAAAACTGAAAACAGCAGCCATGGGCCTAGCACTGGCCTATCAGGCACTGAGACACAAGTCACCTCACAACTGAAAACAGCAGCCATGGGCCTAGCACTGGCCTATCAGGCACTGAGACACAAGTGACCTCACAACCACAAACAGCAGCCATGCAACTAGCACTGGCCTATCAGGCACTGAGGCAAAAGTGACCTCACAACCACAAACAGCAGCCATGCAACTAGCACTGGCCTATCAGGCACTGACACACAAGTGACCTCACAACCACAAACAGCAGCCATGCAACTAGCACTGGCCTATCAGGCACTGAGACACAATTGACCTCACCACCACAAACAGCAGCCATGCAACTCGCACCGGCCTATCAGGCACTGAGCCACAAGTGACCTCACAACTGAAAACAGCAGCCATGGGCCTAGCACTGGCCTATCAGGCACTGACACACAAGTGACATCACAACTGAAAATATCTGCTATTGGCCTAGCACTGGCCTATCAGGCACTGACACACAAGTGACCTCACAGCCACAAACAGCAGCCATGCAACTAGCACTGGCCTATCAGGCACTGACACACAAGTCACCTCACAACTGAAAATATCTGCTATGGGCCTAGCACTGGCCTATCAGGCACTGAGACACAAGTCACCTCAAAACTGAAAACAGCAGCCATGGGCCCAGCACTGGCCTATCAGGCACTGACACACAAGTGACCTCACAACCACAAAGAGCAGCCATGCAACTAGCACTGGCCTATCAGGCACTGAGACACAAGTCACCTCACAACTGAAAACAGAAGCCATAGGCCTAGCACTGGCCTATCAGGCACTGCGCCACAAGGGACCTCACAACCACAAGCAGCAGCCATGGGCCCAGCACTGGCCTATCAGGCACTGAGACACAAGTCACCTCAAAACTGAAAACAGCGGCCATGGGCCCAGCACTGGCCTATCAGGCACTGACACACAAGTCACCTCACAACCACAAACAGCAGCCATGCAACTAGCACTGGCCTATCAGGCACTGAGACACAAGTCACCTCACAACTGAAAACAGCAGCCATGCAACTAGCACTGGCCTATCAGGCACTGACACACAAGTGACCTCACAACCACAAAGAGCAGCCATGCAACTAGCACTGGCCTATCAGGCCCTGAACCACAGGTGACCACAGAACTGAAAAGAGCAGCCATGGGCCTAGCACTGGCCTATCAGGCACTGAGACACAAGTGACCTCACAACCACAAACAGCAGCCATGCAACTAGCACTGGCCTATCAGGCACTGACACACAAGTGACCTCACAACTGAAAATATCTGCTATGGGCCTAGCACTGGCCTATCACGCACTGACACACAAGTGACCTCACAACTGAAAACAGCAGCCATGGGCCTAGCACTGGCCTATCAGGCACTGACACACAAGTGACCCCACAACCACAAACAGCAGCCATGGGCCTAGCACTGGCCTATCAGGCACTGAGCCACAAGTGACCTCACAACTGAAAACAGAGGCCATGGGCCTAGCACTGGCCTATCAGGCACTGAGCCACAAGTGACCTCACAACCACAAACAGCAGCCATGCAACTAGCACTGGCCTATCAGGCACTGAGACACAAGTGACCTCACAACCACAAACAGCAGCCATGCAACTAGCACTGGCCTATCAGGCACTGACACACAAGTGACCTCACAAACACAAACAGCAGCCATGCAACTAGCACTGGCCTATCAGGCACTGACACACAAGTGACCTCACAACCACAAACTGCAGCCATGCAACTAGCACTGGCCTATCAGGCACTGACACACAAGTGACCTCACAACCACAAACAGCAGCCATGCAACTAGCACTGGCCTATCAGGCACTGAGACACAATTGACCTCACCACCACAAACAGCAGCCATGCAACTCGCACCGGCCTATCAGGCACTGAGCCACAAGTGACCTCACAACTGAAAACAGCAGCCATGGGCCTAGCACTGGCCTATCAGGCACTGACACACAAGTGACATCACAACTGAAAATATCTGCTATTGGCCTAGCACTGGCCTATCAGGCACTGACACACAAGTGACCTCACAGCCACAAACAGCAGCCATGCAACTAGCACTGGCCTATCAGGCACTGACACACAAGTCACCTCACAACTGAAAATATCTGCTATGGGCCTAGCACTGGCCTATCAGGCACTGAGACACAAGTCACCTCAAAACTGAAAACAGCAGCCATGGGCCCAGCACTGGCCTATCAGGCACTGACACACAAGTGACCTCACAACCACAAAGAGCAGCCATGCAACTAGCACTGGCCTATCAGGCACTGAGACACAAGTCACCTCACAACTGAAAACAGAAGCCATAGGCCTAGCACTGGCCTATCAGGCACTGCGCCACAAGGGACCTCACAACCACAAGCAGCAGCCATGGGCCCAGCACTGGCCTATCAGGCACTGAGACACAAGTCACCTCAAAACTGAAAACAGCGGCCATGGGCCCAGCACTGGCCTATCAGGCACTGACACACAAGTCACCTCACAACCACAAACAGCAGCCATGCAACTAGCACTGGCCTATCAGGCACTGAGACACAAGTCACCTCACAACTGAAAACAGCAGCCATGCAACTAGCACTGGCCTATCAGGCACTGACACACAAGTGACCTCACAAACACAAAGAGCAGCCATGCAACTAGCACTGGCCTATCAGGCCCTGAACCACAGGTGACCACAGAACTGAAAAGAGCAGCCATGGGCCTAGCACTGGCCTATCAGGCACTGAGACACAAGTGACCTCACAACCACAAACTGCAGCCATGCAACTAGCACTGGCCTATCAGGCACTGAGACACAAGTGACCTCACAACTGAAAATATCTGCTATGGGCCTAGCACTGGCCTATCAGGCACTGACACACAAGTGACCTCACAACTGAAAACAGCAGCCATGGGCCTAGCACTGGCCTATCAGGCACTGACACACAAGTGACCCCACAACCACAAACAGCAGCCATGGGCCTAGCACTGGCCTATCAGGCACTGAGCCACAAGTGACCTCACAACTGAAAACAGAGGCCATGGGCCTAGCACTGGCCTATCAGGCACTGAGACACAAGTGACCTCACAACCACAAACAGCAGCCATGCAACTAGCACTGGCCTATCAGGCACTGAGACACAAGTGACCTCACAACCACAAACAGCAGCCATGCAACTAGCACTGGCCTATCAGGCACTGACACACAAGTGACCTCACAAACACAAACAGCAGCCATGCAACTAGCACTGGCCTATCAGGCACTGACACACAAGTGACCTCACAACCACAAACTGCAGCCATGCAACTAGCACTGGCCTATCAGGCACTGACACACAAGTGACCTCACAACCACAAACAGCAGCCATGCAACTAGCACTGGCCTATCAGGCACTGACACACAAGTGACCTCACAACTGAAAATATCTGCTATGGGCCTAGCACTGGCCTATCAGGCACTGAGACACAAGTCACCTCACAACTGAAAACAGCAGCCATGCAACTAGCACTGGCCTATCAGGCACTGAGCCACAAGTCACCTCAAAACTGAAAAGAGCAGCCATGGGCCTAGCACTGGCCTATCAGGCACTGACACACAAGTGATCTCACAACCACAAACAGCAGCCATGCAACTAGCACTGGCCTATCAGGCACTGACACACAAGTGACCTCACAAAAGAAAACAGCAGCCATGGGCCTAGCACTGGCCTATCAGGCACTGAGCCACAAGTGACCTCACAACTGAAAACAGAGGCCATGGGCCAAGCACTGGCCTATCAGTCACTGAGACACAAGTGACCTCACAGCTGAAAACAGCAGCCATGGGCCTAGCACTGGCCTATCAGGCACTGAGACACAAGTGACCTCACAACCACAAACAGCAGCCATGCAACTAGCACTGGCCTATCAGGCACTGAGCCACAAGTGACCTCACAACCACAAACAGCAGCCATGCAACTAGCACTGGCCTATCAGGCACTGAGACACAAGTGACCTCACAACCACAAACAGCAGCCATGCAACTAGCACTGGCCTATCAGGCACTGACACACAAGTGACCTCACAACTGAAAATATCTGCTATGGGCCTAGCACTGGCCTATCAGGCACTGAGACACAAGTCACCTCACAACTGAAAACAGCAGCCATGCAACTAGCACTGGCCTATCAGGCACTGAGCCACAAGTCACCTCAAAACTGAAAACAGCAGCCATGGGCCTAGCACTGGCCTATCAGGCACTGAGACACAAGTCACCTCACAACTGAAAACAGCAGCCATGGGCCTAGCACTGGCCTATCAGGCACTGAGACACAAGTGACCTCACAACCACAAACAGCAGCCATGCAACTAGCACTGGCCTATCAGGCACTGAGGCAAAAGTGACCTCACAACCACAAACAGCAGCCATGCAACTAGCACTGGCCTATCAGGCACTGACACACAAGTGACCTCACAACCACAAACAGCAGCCATGCAACTAGCACTGGCCTATCAGGCACTGAGACACAATTGACCTCACCACCACAAACAGCAGCCATGCAACTCGCACCGGCCTATCAGGCACTGAGCCACAAGTGACCTCACAACTGAAAACAGCAGCCATGGGCCTAGCACTGGCCTATCAGGCACTGACACACAAGTGACATCACAACTGAAAATATCTGCTATTGGCCTAGCACTGGCCTATCAGGCACTGACACACAAGTGACCTCACAGCCACAAACAGCAGCCATGCAACTAGCACTGGCCTATCAGGCACTGACACACAAGTCACCTCACAACTGAAAATATCTGCTATGGGCCTAGCACTGGCCTATCAGGCACTGAGACACAAGTCACCTCAAAACTGAAAACAGCAGCCATGGGCCCAGCACTGGCCTATCAGGCACTGACACACAAGTGACCTCACAACCACAAAGAGCAGCCATGCAACTAGCACTGGCCTATCAGGCACTGAGACACAAGTCACCTCACAACTGAAAACAGAAGCCATAGGCCTAGCACTGGCCTATCAGGCACTGCGCCACAAGGGACCTCACAACCACAAGCAGCAGCCATGGGCCCAGCACTGGCCTATCAGGCACTGAGACACAAGTCACCTCAAAACTGAAAACAGCGGCCATGGGCCCAGCACTGGCCTATCAGGCACTGACACACAAGTCACCTCACAACCACAAACAGCAGCCATGCAACTAGCACTGGCCTATCAGGCACTGAGACACAAGTCACCTCACAACTGAAAACAGCAGCCATGCAACTAGCACTGGCCTATCAGGCACTGACACACAAGTGACCTCACAACCACAAAGAGCAGCCATGCAACTAGCACTGGCCTATCAGGCCCTGAACCACAGGTGACCACAGAACTGAAAAGAGCAGCCATGGGCCTAGCACTGGCCTATCAGGCACTGAGACACAAGTGACCTCACAACCACAAACAGCAGCCATGCAACTAGCACTGGCCTATCAGGCACTGACACACAAGTGACCTCACAACTGAAAATATCTGCTATGGGCCTAGCACTGGCCTATCACGCACTGACACACAAGTGACCTCACAACTGAAAACAGCAGCCATGGGCCTAGCACTGGCCTATCAGGCACTGACACACAAGTGACCCCACAACCACAAACAGCAGCCATGGGCCTAGCACTGGCCTATCAGGCACTGAGCCACAAGTGACCTCACAACTGAAAACAGAGGCCATGGGCCTAGCACTGGCCTATCAGGCACTGAGCCACAAGTGACCTCACAACCACAAACAGCAGCCATGCAACTAGCACTGGCCTATCAGGCACTGAGACACAAGTGACCTCACAACCACAAACAGCAGCCATGCAACTAGCACTGGCCTATCAGGCACTGACACACAAGTGACCTCACAAACACAAACAGCAGCCATGCAACTAGCACTGGCCTATCAGGCACTGACACACAAGTGACCTCACAACCACAAACTGCAGCCATGCAACTAGCACTGGCCTATCAGGCACTGACACACAAGTGACCTCACAACCACAAACAGCAGCCATGCAACTAGCACTGGCCTATCAGGCACTGACACACAAGTGACCTCACAACTGAAAATATCTGCTATGGGCCTAGCACTGGCCTATCAGGCACTGAGACACAAGTCACCTCACAACTGAAAACAGCAGCCATGCAACTAGCACTGGCCTATCAGGCACTGAGCCACAAGTCACCTCAAAACTGAAAACAGCAGCCATGGGCCTAGCACTGGCCTATCAGGCACTGACACACAAGTGATCTCACAACCACAAACAGCAGCCATGCAACTAGCACTGGCCTATCAGGCACTGACACACAAGTGACCTCACAACCACAAACAGCAGCCATGCAACTAGCACTGGCCTATCAGGCACTGAGGCAAAAGTGACCTCACAACCACAAACAGCAGCCATGCAACTAGCACTGGCCTATCAGGCACTGACACACAAGTGACCTCACAACCACAAACAGCAGCCATGCAACTAGCACTGGCCTATCAGGCACTGAGACACAATTGACCTCACCACCACAAACAGCAGCCATGCAACTCGCACCGGCCTATCAGGCACTGAGCCACAAGTGACCTCACAACTGAAAACAGCAGCCATGGGCCTAGCACTGGCCTATCAGGCACTGACACACAAGTGACATCACAACTGAAAATATCTGCTATTGGCCTAGCACTGGCCTATCAGGCACTGAGACACAAGTGACCTCACAGCCACAAACAGCAGCCATGCAACTAGCACTGGCCTATCAGGCACTGACACACAAGTCACCTCACAACTGAAAATATCTGCTATGGGCCTAGCACTGGCCTATCAGGCACTGAGACACAAGTCACCTCAAAACTGAAAACAGCAGCCATGGGCCCAGCACTGGCCTATCAGGCACTGACACACAAGTGACCTCACAACCACAAAGAGCAGCCATGCAACTAGCACTGGCCTATCAGGCACTGAGACACAAGTCACCTCACAACTGAAAACAGAAGCCATAGGCCTAGCACTGGCCTATCAGGCACTGCGCCACAAGGGACCTCACAACCACAAGCAGCAGCCATGGGCCCAGCACTGGCCTATCAGGCACTGAGACACAAGTCACCTCAAAACTGAAAACAGCGGCCATGGGCCCAGCACTGGCCTATCAGGCACTGACACACAAGTCACCTCACAACCACAAACAGCAGCCATGCAACTAGCACTGGCCTATCAGGCACTGAGACACAAGTCACCTCACAACTGAAAACAGCAGCCAAGCAACTAGCACTGGCCTATCAGGCACTGACACACAAGTGACCTCACAAACACAAAGAGCAGCCATGCAACTAGCACTGGCCTATCAGGCCCTGAACCACAGGTGACCACAGAACTGAAAACAGCAGCCATGGGCCTAGCACTGGCCTATCAGGCACTGAGACACAAGTGACCTCACAACCACAAACAGCAGCCATGCAACTAGCACTGGCCTATCAGGCACTGACACACAAGTGACCTCACAACTGAAAATATCTGCTATGGGCCTAGCACTGGCCTATCAGGCACTGACACACAAGTGACCTCACAACTGAAAACAGCAGCCATGGGCCTAGCACTGGCCTATCAGGCACTGACACACAAGTGACCCCACAACCACAAACAGCAGCCATGGGCCTAGCACTGGCCTATCAGGCACTGAGCCACTAGTGACCTCACAACTGAAAACAGAGGCCATGGGCCTAGCACTGGCCTATCAGGCACTGAGACACAAGTGACCTCACAACCACAAACAGCAGCCATGCAACTAGCACTGGCCTATCAGGCACTGAGACACAAGTGACCTCACAACCACAAACAGCAGCCATGCAACTAGCACTGGCCTATCAGGCACTGACACACAAGTGACCTCACAAACACAAACAGCAGCCATGCAACTAGCACTGGCCTATCAGGCACTGACACACAAGTGACCTCACAACCACAAACTGCAGCCATGCAACTAGCACTGGCCTATCAGGCACTGACACACAAGTGACCTCACAACCACAAACAGCAGCCATGCAACTAGCACTGGCCTATCAGGCACTGACACACAAGTGACCTCACAACTGAAAATATCTGCTATGGGCCTAGCACTGGCCTATCAGGCACTGAGACACAAGTCACCTCACAACTGAAAACAGCAGCCATGCAACTAGCACTGGCCTATCAGGCACTGAGCCACAAGTCACCTCAAAACTGAAAACAGCAGCCATGGGCCTAGCACTGGCCTATCAGGCACTGACACACAAGTGATCTCACAACCACAAACAGCAGCCATGCAACTAGCACTGGCCTATCAGGCACTGACACACAAGTGACCTCAGAAAAGAAAACAGCAGCCATGGGCCTAGCACTGGCCTATCAGGCACTGAGCCACAAGTGACCTCACAACTGAAAACAGAGGCCATGGGCCAAGCACTGGCCTATCAGTCACTGAGACACAAGTGACCTCACAGCTGAAAACAGCAGCCATGGGCCTAGCACTGGCCTATCAGGCACTGAGACACAAGTGACCTCACAACCACAAACAGCAGCCATGCAACTAGCACTGGCCTATCAGGCACTGAGCCACAAGTGACCTCACAACCACAAACAGCAGCCATGCAACTAGCACTGGCCTATCAGGCACTGAGCCACAAGTGACCTCACAACCACAAACAGCAGCCATGCAACTAGCACTGGCCTATCAGGCACTGACACACAAGTGACCTCACAACTGAAAATATCTGCTATGGGCCTAGCACTGGCCTATCAGGCACTGAGACACAAGTCACCTCACAACTGAAAACAGCAGCCATGCAACTAGCACTGGCCTATCAGGCACTGAGCCACAAGTCACCTCAAAACTGAAAACAGCAGCCATGGGCCTAGCACTGGCCTATCAGGCACTGAGACACAAGTCACCTCACAACTGAAAACAGCAGCCATGGGCCTAGCACTGGCCTATCAGGCACTGAGACACAAGTGACCTCACAACTGAAAACAGCAGCCATGCAACTAGCACTGGCCTATCAGGCACTGAGACACAAGTGACCTCACAAACACAAACAGCAGCCATGCAACTAGCACTGGCCTATCAGGCACTGAGGCAAAAGTGACCTCACAACCACAAACAGCAGCCATGCAACTAGCACTGGCCTATCAGGCACTGACACACAAGTGACCTCACAACCACAAACAGCAGCCATGCAACTAGCACTGGCCTATCAGGCACTGAGACACAATTGACCTCACCACCACAAACAGCAGCCATGCAACTCGCACCGGCCTATCAGGCACTGAGCCACAAGTGACCTCACAACTGAAAACAGCAGCCATGGGCCTAGCACTGGCCTATCAGGCACTGACACACAAGTGACATCACAACTGAAAATATCTGCTATTGGCCTAGCACTGGCCTATCAGGCACTGACACACAAGTGACCTCACAGCCACAAACAGCAGCCATGCAACTAGCACTGGCCTATCAGGCACTGACACACAAGTCACCTCACAACTGAAAATATCTGCTATGGGCCTAGCACTGGCCTATCAGGCACTGAGACACAAGTCACCTCAAAACTGAAAACAGCAGCCATGGGCCCAGCACTGGCCTATCAGGCACTGACACACAAGTGACCTCACAACCACAAAGAGCAGCCATGCAACTAGCACTGGCCTATCAGGCACTGAGACACAAGTCACCTCACAACTGAAAACAGAAGCCATAGGCCTAGCACTGGCCTATCAGGCACTGCGCCACAAGGGACCTCACAACCACAAGCAGCAGCCATGGGCCCAGCACTGGCCTATCAGGCACTGAGACACAAGTCACCTCAAAACTGAAAACAGCGGCCATGGGCCCAGCACTGGCCTATCAGGCACTGACACACAAGTCACCTCACAACCACAAACAGCAGCCATGCAACTAGCACTGGCCTATCAGGCACTGAGACACAAGTCACCTCACAACTGAAAACAGCAGCCATGCAACTAGCACTGGCCTATCAGGCACTGACACACAAGTGACCTCACAACCACAAAGAGCAGCCATGCAACTAGCACTGGCCTATCAGGCCCTGAACCACAGGTGACCACAGAACTGAAAAGAGCAGCCATGGGCCTAGCACTGGCCTATCAGGCACTGAGACACAAGTGACCTCACAACCACAAACAGCAGCCATGCAACTAGCACTGGCCTATCAGGCACTGACACACAAGTGACCTCACAACTGAAAATATCTGCTATGGGCCTAGCACTGGCCTATCACGCACTGACACACAAGTGACCTCACAACTGAAAACAGCAGCCATGGGCCTAGCACTGGCCTATCAGGCACTGACACACAAGTGACCCCACAACCACAAACAGCAGCCATGGGCCTAGCACTGGCCTATCAGGCACTGAGCCACAAGTGACCTCACAACTGAAAACAGAGGCCATGGGCCTAGCACTGGCCTATCAGGCACTGAGCCACAAGTGACCTCACAACCACAAACAGCAGCCATGCAACTAGCACTGGCCTATCAGGCACTGAGACACAAGTGACCTCACAACCACAAACAGCAGCCATGCAACTAGCACTGGCCTATCAGGCACTGACACACAAGTGACCTCACAAACACAAACAGCAGCCATGCAACTAGCACTGGCCTATCAGGCACTGACACACAAGTGACCTCACAACCACAAACTGCAGCCATGCAACTAGCACTGGCCTATCAGGCACTGACACACAAGTGACCTCACAACCACAAACAGCAGCCATGCAACTAGCACTGGCCTATCAGGCACTGACACACAAGTGACCTCACAACTGAAAATATCTGCTATGGGCCTAGCACTGGCCTATCAGGCACTGAGACACAAGTCACCTCACAACTGAAAACAGCAGCCATGCAACTAGCACTGGCCTATCAGGCACTGAGCCACAAGTCACCTCAAAACTGAAAACAGCAGCCATGGGCCTAGCACTGGCCTATCAGGCACTGACACACAAGTGATCTCACAACCACAAACAGCAGCCATGCAACTAGCACTGGCCTATCAGGCACTGACACACAAGTGACCTCACAAAAGAAAACAGCAGCCATGGGCCTAGCACTGGCCTATCAGGCACTGAGCCACAAGTGACCTCACAACTGAAAACAGAGGCCATGGGCCAAGCACTGGCCTATCAGTCACTGAGACACAAGTGACCTCACAGCTGAAAACAGCAGCCATGGGCCTAGCACTGGCCTATCAGGCACTGAGACACAAGTGACCTCACAACCACAAACAGCAGCCATGCAACTAGCACTGGCCTATCAGGCACTGAGCCACAAGTGACCTCACAACCACAAACAGCAGCCATGCAACTAGCACTGGCCTATCAGGCACTGACACACAAGTGACCTCACAACCACAAACAGCAGCCATGCAACTAGCACTGGCCTATCAGGCACTGACACACAAGTGACCTCACAACTGAAAATATCTGCTATGGGCCTAGCACTGGCCTATCAGGCACTGAGACACAAGTCACCTCACAACTGAAAACAGCAGCCATGCAACTAGCACTGGCCTATCAGGCACTGAGCCACAAGTCACCTCACAACTGAAAACAGCAGCCATGGGCCTAGCACTGGCCTATCAGGCACTGAGACACAAGTCACCTCACAACTGAAAACAGCAGCCATGGGCCTAGCACTGGCCTATCAGGCACTGAGACACAAGTGACCTCACAACCACAAACAGCAGCCATGGGCCTAGCACTGGCCTATCAGGCACTGAGACACAAGTGACCTCACAACTGAAAACAGCAGCCATGCAACTAGCACTGGCCTATCAGGCACTGAGACACAAGTGACCTCACAACCACAAACAGCAGCCATGCAACTAGCACTGGCCTATCAGGCACTGAGACACAAGTGACCTCACAACCACAAACAGCAGCCATGGGCCTAGCACTGGCCTATCAGGCTCTGAGGCACAAGTGACCTCACAACCACAAACAGCAGCCATGCAACTAGCACTGGCCTATCAGGCACTGAGACACAATTGACCTCACCACCACAAACAGCAGCCATGCAACTCGCACCGGCCTATCAGGCACTGAGCCACAAGTGACCTCACAACTGAAAACAGCAGCCATGGGCCTAGCACTGGCCTATCAGGCACTGACACACAAGTGACATCACAACTGAAAATATCTGCTATTGGCCTAGCACTGGCCTATCAGGCACTGAGACACAAGTGACCTCACAGCCACAAACAGCAGCCATGCAACTAGCACTGGCCTATCAGGCACTGACACACAAGTCACCTCACAACTGAAAATATCTGCTATGGGCCTAGCACTGGCCTATCAGGCACTGAGACACAAGTCACCTCACAACTGAAAACAGAAGCCATAGGCCTAGCACTGGCCTATCAGGCACTGCGCCACAAGGGACCTCACAACCACAAGCAGCAGCCATGGGCCCAGCACTGGCCTATCAGGCACTGAGACACAAGTCACCTCAAAACTGAAAACAGCGGCCATGGGCCCAGCACTGGCCTATCAGGCACTGACACACAAGTCACCTCACAACCACAAACAGCAGCCATGCAACTAGCACTGGCCTATCAGGCACTGAGACACAAGTCACCTCACAACTGAAAACAGCAGCCATGCAACTAGCACTGGCCTATCAGGCACTGACACACAAGTGACCTCACAACCACAAAGAGCAGCCATGCAACTAGCACTGGCCTATCAGGCCCTGAACCACAGGTGACCACAGAACTGAAAAGAGCAGCCATGGGCCTAGCACTGGCCTATCAGGCACTGAGACACAAGTGACCTCACAACCACAAACAGCAGCCATGCAACTAGCACTGGCCTATCAGGCACTGACACACAAGTGACCCCACAACCACAAACAGCAGCCATGGGCCTAGCACTGGCCTATCAGGCACTGAGCCACAAGTGACCTCACAACTGAAAACAGCAGCCATGGGCCTAGCACTGGCCTATCAGGCACTGAGCCACAAGTGACCTCACAACCACAAACAGCAGCCATGCAACTAGCACTGGCCTATCAGGCACTGAGACACAAGTGACCTCACAACCACAAACAGCAGCCATGCAACTAGCACTGGCCTATCAGGCACTGAGACACAAGTGACCTCACAAATGAAAACAGCAGCCATGGGCCTAGCACTGGCCTATCAGGCACTGACACACAAGTGACCTCACAACTGAAAACAGAAGCCATGGGCCTAGCACTGGCCTATCAGGCACTGAGCCACAAGTGACCGCATAACCACAAACAGCAGCCATGCAACTAGCACTGGCCTATCAGGCACTGAGCCAGAAGTCACCTCAAAACTGTAAACAGCAGCCATGCAACTAGCACTGGCCTATCAGGCACTGAGCCACAAGTGACCTCACAACCACAAACTGCAGCCATGCAACTAGCACTGGCCTATCAGGCACTGACACACAAGTGATCTCACAACCACAAACAGCAGCCATGCAACTAGCACTGGCCTATCAGGCACTGACACACAAGTGACCCCACAACCACAAACAGCAGCCATGGGCCTAGCACTGGCCTATCAGGCACTGACACACAAGTGACCTCACAAACACAAACAGCAGCCATGCAACTAGCACTGGCCTATCAGGCACTGACACACAAGTGACCTCACAACCA
The DNA here is from genome assembly GCF_036417845.1 of Apteryx mantelli. NCBI lineage: Eukaryota > Metazoa > Chordata > Aves > Apterygiformes > Apterygidae > Apteryx > Apteryx mantelli. Next base: position 7,975,772 of record NC_089997.1, read on the forward strand.
CAAACTGCAGCCATGCAACTAGCACTGGCCTATCAGGCACTGACACACAAGTGACCTCACAACCACAAACAGCAGCCATGCAACTAGCACTGGCCTATCAGGCACTGACACACAAGTGACCTCACAACTGAAAATATCTGCTATGGGCCTAGCACTGGCCTAACAGGCACTGAGACACAAGTCACCTCACAACTGAAAACAGCAGCCATGCAACTAGCACTGGCCTATCAGGCACTGAGCCACAAGTCACCTCAAAACTGAAAACAGCAGCCATGGGCCTAGCACTGGCCTATCAGGCACTGACACACAAGTGATCTCACAACCACAAACAGCAGCCATGCAACTAGCACTGGCCTATCAGGCACTGACACACAAGTGACCTCACAAAAGAAAACAGCAGCCATGGGCCTAGCACTGGCCTATCAGGCACTGAGCCACAAGTGACCTCACAACTGAAAACAGAGGCCATGGGCCAAGCACTGGCCTATCAGTCACTGAGACACAAGTGACCTCACAGCTGAAAACAGCAGCCATGGGCCTAGCACTGGCCTATCAGGCACTGAGACACAAGTGACCTCACAACCACAAACAGCAGCCATGCAACTAGCACTGGCCTATCAGGCACTGAGCCACAAGTGACCTCACAACCACAAACAGCAGCCATGCAACTAGCACTGGCCTATCAGGCACTGACACACAAGTGACCTCACAACCACAAACAGCAGCCATGCAACTAGCACTGGCCTATCAGGCACTGACACACAAGTGACCTCACAACTGAAAATATCTGCTATGGGCCTAGCACTGGCCTATCAGGCACTGAGACACAAGTCACCTCACAACTGAAAACAGCAGCCATGCAACTAGCACTGGCCTATCAGGCACTGAGCCACAAGTCACCTCACAACTGAAAACAGCAGCCATGGGCCTAGCACTGGCCTATCAGGCACTGAGACACAAGTCACCTCACAACTGAAAACAGCAGCCATGGGCCTAGCACTGGCCTATCAGGCACTGAGACACAAGTGACCTCACAACCACAAACAGCAGCCATGGGCCTAGCACTGGCCTATCAGGCACTGAGACACAAGTGACCTCACAACTGAAAACAGCAGCCATGCAGCTAGCACTGGCCTATCAGGCACTGAGACACAAGTGACCTCACAACCACAAACAGCAGCCATGCAACTAGCACTGGCCTATCAGGCACTGAGGCAAAAGTGACCTCACAACCACAAACAGCAGCCATGCAACTAGCACTGGCCTATCAGGCACTGACACACAAGTGACCTCACAACCACAAACAGCAGCCATGCAACTAGCACTGGCCTATCAGGCACTGAGACACAATTGACCTCACCACCACAAACAGCAGCCATGCAACTCGCACCGGCCTATCAGGCACTGAGCCACAAGTGACCTCACAACTGAAAACAGCAGCCATGGGCCTAGCACTGGCCTATCAGGCACTGACACACAAGTGACATCACAACTGAAAATATCTGCTATTGGCCTAGCACTGGCCTATCAGGCACTGAGACACAAGTGACCTCACAGCCACAAACAGCAGCCATGCAACTAGCACTGGCCTATCAGGCACTGACACACAAGTCACCTCACAACTGAAAATATCTGCTATGGGCCTAGCACTGGCCTATCAGGCACTGCGCCACAAGGGACCTCACAACCACAAGCAGCAGCCATGGGCCCAGCACTGGCCTATCAGGCACTGAGACACAAGTCACCTCAAAACTGAAAACAGCGGCCATGGGCCCAGCACTGGCCTATCAGGCACTGACACACAAGTCACCTCACAACCACAAACAGCAGCCATGCAACTAGCACTGGCCTATCAGGCACTGAGACACAAGTCACCTCACAACTGAAAACAGCAGCCATGCAACTAGCACTGGCCTATCAGGCACTGACACACAAGTGACCTCACAACCACAAAGAGCAGCCATGCAACTAGCACTGGCCTATCAGGCCCTGAACCACAGGTGACCACAGAACTGAAAAGAGCAGCCATGGGCCTAGCACTGGCCTATCAGGCACTGAGACACAAGTGACCTCACAACCACAAACAGCAGCCATGCAACTAGCACTGGCCTATCAGGCACTGACACACAAGTGACCCCACAACCACAAACAGCAGCCATGGGCCTAGCACTGGCCTATCAGGCACTGAGCCACAAGTGACCTCACAACTGAAAACAGAGGCCATGGGCCTAGCACTGGCCTATCAGGCACTGAGCCACAAGTGACCTCACAACCACAAACAGCAGCCATGCAACTAGCACTGGCCTATCAGGCACTGAGACACAAGTGACCTCACAACCACAAACTGCAGCCATGCAACTAGCACTGGCCTATCAGGCACTGAGACACAAGTGACCTCACAAATGAAAACAGCAGCCATGGGCCTAGCACTGGCCTATCAGGCACTGACACACAAGTGACCTCACAACTGAAAACAGAAGCCATGGGCCTAGCACTGGCCTATCAGGCACTGAGCCACAAGTGACCGCATAACCACAAACAGCAGCCATGCAACTAGCACTGGCCTATCAGGCACTGAGCCAGAAGTCACCTCAAAACTGTAAACAGCAGCCATGCAACTAGCACTGGCCTATCAGGCACTGAGCCACAAGTGACCTCACAACCACAAACTGCAGCCATGCAACTAGCACTGGCCTATCAGGCACTGACACACAAGTGATCTCACAACCACAAACAGCAGCCATGCAACTAGCACTGGCCTATCAGGCACTGACACACAAGTGACCCCACAACCACAAACAGCAGCCATGGGCCTAGCACTGGCCTATCAGGCACTGAGACACAAGTCACCTCACAACTGAAAACAGAGGCCATGGGCCAAGCACTGGCCTATCAGTCACTGAGACACAAGTGACCTCACAGCTGAAAACAGCAGCCATGGGCCTAGCACTGGCCTATCAGGCACTGAGACACAAGTGACCTCACAACCACAAACAGCAGCCATGCAACTAGCACTGGCCTATCAGGCACTGACACACAAGTGACCTCACAACCACAAACAGCAGCCATGCAACTAGCACTGGCCTATCAGGCACTGACACACAAGTGACCTCACAACCACAAACAGCAGCCATGCAACTAGCACTGGCCTATCAGGCACTGACACACAAGTGACCTCACAACTGAAAATATCTGCTATGGGCCTAGCACTGGCCTATCAGGCACTGAGACACAAGTCACCTCACAACTGAAAACAGCAGCCATGCAACTAGCACTGGCCTATCAGGCACTGAGCCACAAGTCACCTCAAAACTGAAAACAGCAGCCATGGGCCTAGCACTGGCCTATCAGGCACTGAGACACAAGTCACCTCACAACTGAAAACAGCAGCCATGGGCCTAGCACTGGCCTATCAGGCACTGAGACACAAGTGACCTCACAACCACAAACAGCAGCCATGGGCCTAGCACTGGCCTATCAGGCACTGAGACACAAGTGACCTCACAACCACAAACAGCAGCCATGCAACTAGCACTGGCCTATCAGGCACTGAGACACAAGTGACCTCACAACCACAAACAGCAGCCATGCAACTAGCACTGGCCTATCAGGCACTGACACACAAGTGACCTCACAAACACAAACAGCAGCCATGCAACTAGCACTGGCCTATCAGGCACTGACACACAAGTGACCTCACAACTGAAAATATCTGCTATGGGCCTAGCACTGGCCTATCAGGCACTGAGACACAGGTGACATCACAACTGAAAATATCTGCTTTGGGCCTAGCACTGGCCTATCAGGCACTGAGACACAAGTGACATCACAACTGAAAACAGCAGCCATGCAACTGGCACGGGCCTATCAGGCACTGAGCCACAAGTCACCTCACAACCACAAACAGCAGCCATGGGCCTAGCACTGGCCTATCAGGCACTGAGACACAAGTCACCTCACAACTGAAAACAGCAGCCATGCAACTAGCACTGGCCTATCAGGCACTGAGACACAAGTGACCTCACAACCACAAACAGCAGCCATGCAACTAGCACTGGCCTATCAGGCACTGAGGCAAAAGTGACCTCACAACCACAAACAGCAGCCATGCAACTAGCACTGGCCTATCAGGCACTGAGCCACAAGTGACCTCACAACCACAAACAGCAGCCATGCAACTAGCACTGGCCTATCAGGCACTGAGACACAATTGACCTCACCACCACAAACAGCAGCCATGCAACTCGCACCGGCCTATCAGGCACTGAGCCACAAGTGACCTCACAACTGAAAAGAGCAGCCATGGGCCTAGCACTGGCCTATCAGGCACTGACACACAAGTGACCTCACAACTGAAAATATCTGCTATTGGCCTAGCACTGGCCTATCAGGCACTGAGACACAAGTGACCTCACAGCCACAAACAGCAGCCATGCAACTAGCACTGGCCTATCAGGCACTGACACACAAGTGACCTCACAACTGAAAATATCTGCTATGGGCCTAGCACTGGCCTATCAGGCACTGACACACAAGTGACCTCACAACCACAAAGAGCAGCCATGCAACTAGCACTGGCCTATCAGGCACTGAGACACAAGTGACCTCACAAATGAAAACAGCAGCCATGGGCCTAGCACTGGCCTATCAGGCACTGACACACAAGTGACCGCATAACCACAAACAGCAGCCATGCAACTAGCACTGGCCTATCAGGCACTGAGCCAGAAGTCACCTCAAAACTGTAAACAGCAGCCATGCAACTAGCACTGGCCTATCAGGCACTGAGCCACAAGTGACCTCACAACCACAAACTGCAGCCATGCAACTAGCACTGGCCTATCAGGCACTGAGACACAAGTGACCTCACAAACACAAACAGCAGCCATGCAACTAGCACTGGCCTATCAGGCACTGAGACACAAGTCACCTCACAACTGAAAATATCTGCTATGGGCCTAGCACTGGCCTATCAGGCACTGAGACACAAGTCACCTCACAACTGAAAACAGAAGCCATAGGCCTAGCACTGGCCTATCAGGCACTGCGCCACAAGGGACCTCACAACCACAAACAGCAGCCATGCAACTAGCACTGACCTATCAGGCACTGAGACACAAGTCACCTCACAACTGAAAACAGCGGCCATGCAACTAGCACTGGCCTATCAGGCACTGAGCCACAAGTCACCTCACAACCACAAACAGCAGCCATGCAACTAGCACTGGCCTATCAGGCACTGAGGCAAAAGTGACCTCACAACTGAAAATATCTGCTATGGGCCTAGCACTGGCCTATCAGGCACTGACACACAAGTGACCTCACAACTGAAAACAGCAGCCATGGGCCTAGCACTGGCCTATCAGGCACTGACACACAAGTCACCTCACAAGTGAAAACAGCAGCCATGGGCCTAGCACTGGCCTATCAGCCACTGAAACACAAGTGACCTCCCAAACACAAACAGCAGCCATGGGCCTAGCACTGGCCTATCAGGCACTGAACCACAAGTGACCTCACAAACACAAACTGCAGCCATGCAACTAGCACTGGCCTATCAGGCACTGACACACAAGTGACCTCACAACCACAAGCAGCAGCCATGGGCCTAGCACTGGCCTATCAGGCACTGACACACAAGTCACCTCACAACTGAAAACAGAAGCCATGGGCCTAGCACTGGCCTATCAGGCACTGAGCCACAAGTGACCTCACAACCACAAACAGCAGCCATGCAACTAGCACTGGCCTATGAGGCACTGAGCCACAAGTCACCTCCCAACTGAAAATATCTCCTATGGGCCTAGCACTGGCCTATCAGGCACTGACACACAAGTGACCTTACAACCACAAACAGCAGCCATGGGCCTAGCACTGGCCTATCAGGCACTGACACACAAGTGACCTCACAGCCACAAACAGCAGCCATGGGCCTAGCACTGGCCTATCAGGCACTGAGCCACAAGTCACCTCACAACTGAAAATATGTGCTATGGGCCTAGCACTGGCCTATCAGGCACTAAGCCACAAGTGACCTTACAACCACAAACAGCAGCCATGGGCCTAGCACTGGCCTATCAGGCACTAAGCCACAAGTGACCTCACAACCACAAACTGCACCCACATGAACAGCACTGGCCTATCAGGCACTGAGCCACAAGTGACATCACAACCACAAACTGCACCCACATGAACAGCACTGGCCTATCAGGCACTGAGCCACAAGTGACCTCACAGCTGAAAATATCTGCTATGGGCCTAGCACTGGCCTATCAGGCACTGACACACAAGTCACCTCACAACTGAAAACAGCAGCCATGGGCCTAGCACTGGCCTATCAGGCACTGAGACACAAGTGACCTCACAAACACAAACAGCAGCCATGCAACTAGCACTGGCCTATCAGGCACTGACACACAAGCGACCTCACAACAACAAACAGCAGCCACGCAACTAGCACTGGCCTATCAGGCACTGACACACAAGTGACCTCACAACCACAAACAGCAGCCATGGGCCTAGCACTGGCCTATCAGGCACTGAGACACAAGTGAGCTCACAACCACAAACAGCAGTCATGGGCCTAGCACTGGCCTATCAGGCACGGACACACAAGTGACCTCACAACTGAAAAGAGCAGCCATGGGCCTAGCACTGGCCTATCAGGCACTGAAAAACAAGTGACCTCACAACCACAAACAGCAGCCATGGGCCTAGCACTTGCCTATCAGGCACTAAGCCACAAGTGACCTCACAACCACAAACAGCAGCCATGGGCCTAGCACTGGCCTATCAGGCACTGACACACAAGTGACCTCACAACCACAAACAGCAGCCATGCAACTAGCACTGCCCTATCAGGGACTGAGGCACAAGTGACCTCACAACCACAAACAGCAGCCATGCAACTAGCACTGGCCTATCAGGCACTGACACACAAGTCACCTCACAACTGAAAACAGCAGCCATGGGCCTAGCACTGGCCTATCAGGCACTGAGACACAAGTGACCTCACAACCACAAACAGCAGTCATGGGCCTAGCACTGGCCTATCAGGCACTGACACACAAGTGACCTCACAACTGAAAAGAGCAGCCATGGGCCTAGCACTGGCCTATCAGGCACTGAAAAACAAGTGACCTCACAACCACAAACAGCAGCCATGGGCCTAGCACTTGCCTATCAGGCACTAAGCCACAAGTGACCTCACAACCACAAACAGCAGCCATGGGCCTAGCACTGGCCTATCAGGCACTGACACACAAGTGACCTCACAACCACAAACAGCAGCCATGCAACTAGCACTGCCCTATCAGGGACTGAGGCACAAGTGACCTCACAACCACAAACAGCAGCCATGCAACTAGCACTGGCCTATCAGGCACTGACACACAAGTCACCTCACAACTGAAAACAGCAGCCATGGGCCTAGCACTGGCCTATCAGGCACTGAGACACAAGTGACCTCACAACCACAAACAGCAGCCATGGGCCTAGCACTGGCCTATCAGGCACTGAGACACAAGTGACCTCACAACTGAAAACAGCAGCCATGGGCCTAGCACTGGCCTATCAGGCACTGACACACAAGTGACCTCACAACCACAAACAGCAGCCATGGGCCTAGCACTGGCCTATCAGGCACTGACACACAAGTGACCTCACAACCACAAACAGCAGCCATGCAACTAGCACTGGCCTATCAGGCACTGACACACAAGTGACCTCACAACCACAAACAGCAGCCATGCAACTAGCACTGGCCTATCAGGCACTGAGACACAAGTGACATCACACCTGAAAATATCTGCTATGGGCCTAGCACTGGCCTATGAGGCACTGAGACCCAAGTGACCTCACAACTGAAAACAGTAGCCATGGGCCTAGCACTGGCCTATCAGGCACTGACACACAAATGACCTCACAACCACAAACAGCAGCCATGCAACTACCACTGGCCTATCAGGCACTGACACACAAGTCACCTCACAACTGAAAACAGCAGCCATGGGCCTAGCACTGGCCTATCAGGCACTGAGCCACAAGTGACCTCACAAACACAAACAGCAGCCACATGACCAGCACTGGCCTATCAGGCACTGAGCCACAAGTGACCTCACAACTAGTAATGCAGTAATGTGCTTGATGCTGTCTAATCAGATGCTGAAGCAAAAGACACCTCACAAGTACAAAAAGGAGCAATATGGCTGCTGTTCACCCAGCAGATAGTGAGGTCAAATGACTCCACAAACACAAAGAGCAGCAATATGCAGCGAGCTGGACTGTCAGGTGCTGAGGCTGAAATGACCTCACCAGCAGCCATGAAGCCATATAGCTGCTCATGGCCTGTTAGTAACTGAGGCACGATTGACCTAAACCAGCACAAACAGCAGCAACATGCATGCTGATCACCAGTCACAGACTGATGCACAGCTGACCACAAAAGCACAAACAGCAGCAATGGGCCTGCTCCCGGTTTATGAGGCTTTGAGACACAAGGCACCTCACCATCATCACCAAAGCTATGGCCATGCTGTTGGCCTACCAGCTGCAGAGGCACAACTCACCTCACAAGTGCAAATGGCATCGACCTGCCTGCTGCTGCCCTATCTGGGACCGAGTCACAAGGGATCTGAAAAGTGCAAACCTTCACAGAGGAGAAGCTCACCTGGGACACTCTCATGTCCCTCGATTACGCTGTTATCACTCCATACAGAACAGTCGTCTGCAAACGGCTTTCATCTCCTGGCAAGACTCTCTCCAGCTCATCGGACAGCTCCACTCTGGCACCCTGGCGACAAATCACAAAAGGAACAATTGGTCTTGCTTTCCCTTTAGTACCATCAAGTCCCAGCTGGGAGCCTTTGCACTGCAGCACCTGCACAATGACAGCAGGATGCCACTTCCATTTCTAGTGCATTTCTAGGGACAGAGATCAGCTGAGGCAGCAGCTGCACTTGAAAGGGTTTCCAACACTGTCACATCAGCTCTGCACTGCACCAGCCATCAGCCTGACGCCAGACCTCTGCTCTGCCACCTACTCTACAAACACACTGTCTCTGCCCCACAGACCTGGCTCTTCTGCTCGATACAACCAAGTGCCAGCAAGAAGAGATGCCTGCAGGACACTCGCCACTTACACACTCCCCAGCCACTGCTCTGCTCCCTGCCTACCCTTGGCTCCGCAATCCAGACACACAACCAAACTCTTGCGATAACACCACAAGGTGGCCAAGGCACTCTAGGCTCACAAGGCCTCTGCAAATGAGCAGCACAAGACCAGGCACAGAGCTGCCTCCTTGGGCGATGCTGCTCTTTTCAGAGGGAAGGATCCTGCTTGCTTTGGGCACAGCAGGCTGCTGCTTTCCATCTCCATCCCCTCACGAACCTCCATCTAGGGACGGGGAAATGGGGATTTTCTTTAGTAATACAAAAGATACAGATAGAATGCAGAAACACTTGAGAGTCCTGAAGGCCTCCTGAGCCCAAAGTAACCTTGCTTGCTTTCCTTTAGTTACTTGCACAAGGAGCCCCGGGGAAGGGAAAAAGCGGGCAGAGGCTTTGACATGAGGCCCAAGCAGTGAGACAGCCCCACACTGGACAGCTGCTGAAATGACAGCTTTCCTGGCTGTGAAGCCTCTGCAGCAGCAGTCCGGGCTCCACAGCTGGCTTCACAGAGCATTGAGGGCTGGGTGCCACGGCCAACCTGGCCCTGGGCACATCTTCACCCCTCACAGAGCCAGCAGCCCAAAAACTCTGAGACTTCCTCAAGTCAAGCCACAGAGGCTTTGGGGCACTCACACAAAGGCACTCAAGACATGCTGGCATCTATTATAAGGGTCTTGGACTCATCCTATATGGCACCACAACCTTCGAGGAAAAGGAGGGGGCACAACAGCATTTGCTGAGCGGGCTGGCAGTAACAGCAGCTGTGGGAGGAGGAATTTGCAGCACAGCAGTGGCACCAGGAGGTGAACCGACACCCCAAGTCACCCAGGCAAGCCAGGCGCATTTATGGAAGCCTTCACATCCATACATAGCCTCATCTCAGTCACTTGCAGCTGCTTTCACAGAGGGCTCACGATGTTGGCCAAGATGTTGACAGGTACAGGGACACACCCTGGCATCCTGCCTCCACCCTCAGGAGCTCTAGGACTGCGCTGGGAACCTCATGAGTAGAGCAACCTAGAAAGAAAGAAAGAAAGAAAGAATCGGAGTGTTACTGTCAGTTCTGCTGGCCTTACAGAGTTGCAGCAGGCAGGGCAAATGTCTCTCGTCTATGCTGAGCTGTATTGGTGAGAGCACAGCCAGCAGGGCCACCAAGACATTCTACCCCTCTTTTTGGCACAATGACACCACGTCTCCATACCGGGTCCCGTTTGGGTTCTCCAGTTCCGCAGGGACACCAAGATGGTCAGGGGCTGGAGAGGCTGTGAGAGCTGGGTGTGTTCAGCCTAGACAAGAGGCAGCCACAGGGGATCTTCAGGCTGTGCACAGCTACCTTACGGAGGGCACAGAGAAGACGGACACGGATTTTCTTGGAGGTGCACACTAAGAGCATGAGAGGTAACAGGGACAAATTGGACAATGGGAAATGCTTCTGAAATGTTAAGAAGAAACCTTTTTCCCCATGAGTGTGGCTCAACTGCGGCACAGGGATCCAGAGAGGTTCTCAGATCTCCATCCTTGGAGATAGTCAAAACTTCACTGGAAAAGGCCCCAAGATACCTCCTCTACTGGCACCTGCCTTGAGCAGGGCATTGGAGCCCTACCTCCAGATGTCTCCCCAATTGCAGCCTCAAGGAATCTGCTATTCGGAGACTTTTGCCAAAGGCACCAGTGGCTTTGGAGATGCCGCCTCCACCGCTCACCAAGAACAGGTGTCTCAGAGTCACCTATCGCCCTCAGAGGCCTGACTTCTTGTGAGCTGGCATCTCCCCTCTCTGCAAGGGTCTGCGTAGGCACAAATTCGATTTGCTTTGATTAACTACCCCTCTCTGAGGGATTGGAATGGATTAGCGTCTGAGATGCGAAGATGCAATGAGGGTCCAGATTCAACAGAAAGCCTTTAAGGAGGGAGAAAAGAACTTTCTCCAGCAGAGTCAGGAAAATCCCAAAGACTCACAGAAGCATCAAGACCTTCCCAAACTGCAAGCCTGAACCTCAGCTGACAGAAACCACCACACTGCGAGCAGCCCTGGCTCACACCAGGATGCTCCAAGGAGGGAACACAGTCACCAACAGTCCTCACTCAGGTCTCCCAGAAGGACACTGTGATGGCAGGCTGGGTGCTGCGAGCAGAACACTGCTCTCTCCAGACACCTCCTCCCATACTGAGCAGCAAAACACTGGGGCCACCACCCGGATCCACCACAGGGCACCCTCCACTGGAACACACCGCTATCCCTGCACCTCACAGAGGGTTGGGAGCCAACACGCGCCTCTGCATCAGTGACACACAGGGCACAGCACCACACATGGCAGCACACAGGCCACCCCCAAGCACCCCACAACACACAAAGCCCAACTCTCCAGCCCTGCCATTCCCTTCTAGGCCTCCAAGGCCTTGCAACAGGCACTGCCTCTGAACAGCCACTCACAGCCTGGGGCCTGCTCACTTCCCACCTCCAGAAAGCAGAGAAGAAGTGCTCTCACAGCAGCTGATCAGGCTGCTCTTGCCTCTCGCTTGTACCTCAACTTCTCTGAACAAGAAAACTCTTTGAAAAAGTGGATCATACCTTTTTTTGTGTGGGGGGGGTGACATTCCTTCTGTCTCCTCCAACAGCCTTTGCACCCATTCTCCAATGAATGTATACGTGGACAGAAAATCAGAGACCTCTAACGGGTTACAGTTCCAAGTGTGTCATCAAAGCAGGTGGACACCTCAAAGACAGAGACAGAATTGAGGCCTGGCAGGAAAATCTCACAAGCTCCCTGCTCTTTTGACAGGGGCAATTTCTAAAGCACACACACCCTGGGAGTAAGAGATTACTAACACCACTGCTCACACCAGGACTACATTCATTTAGCAGCCTCAAAAGTCTAGCTGGACTCCCTAGATGACCGTGAGGAGGCTGCAAGCTTCTACTTAGCAACAAGTGGAAAGGCAAACTCAATCTCCATGTTCACCACAGAACATCATCCGCATTTGAAATGTAGCAGTACTAACTCATGATGACGGAGTGGAACAAAATGTGTGTCAGATGATGTGGAACATCGACTTCTGCTTGATTAATGAGTTGCATTTTGGTATTGCTGTAGAGCTTGGCAGGGGTCAAGCCCTCCTCTGAGCACACGCAACAAACCCAGAAGTGACCTCACCACCAACATCCAAGACATCTGTCTTCTCCTCACCTCTCAGCTGCTCACATAGAGGTGACCTCACAAGTCCATACCCCCACAACATGCCTGCTGCTGGCCTATGCCCTTCAGAGACAGAAGTTTCCTCCAAATAACTTCCCCAGACATCAGCTACTGCTGGCCTAGCAGTTACTCTGACAAAAGAGACCTCACAAGCAACGCCCATGCCTAACTGCCTGCTGCTGGCCTAGCAGGCACTCAGAAAGACATCACCTCACACTCACCTTCACAGCCACGTCTCTGTCACTGGCCTAGAAGCCTCTGAGACAGAAATTACCTCACTATAAATTCCCCAGCCATGAACCAAATCCTGCCTTATCAGCTGCTCCTCAGGCAGAAATGATCTCAAAAGCACAGATCCCACCCACGGACCTGCTGCTGCCCTATCAACTGCTAAGGTAGAAATGATCTCACAGTCACCTTTCCAGACACATCTCTGCTGCTAGCCAATCAGTTCAGCAGTCAGAAGTGACCTCACAAACTACAGCCAAGCCTTCTTCCTCCAGATGGCCTATCAGCTACTCAGGCAGAAGTGACCTCATCATCAATAGCCGAGCCATGTGCCTCCTGTTGGCCTATCCGCTACTTACAAAGACTTGATTTGACACTGGTGATTTTCTGGCATAGCTCTCATAGACAGTGGTGACCTCTCTACCCACACCCTGACCATGTGCCTGGTGCCACCTGCAGCTCCCCTGCCTTCCCCCAAGGCTGAGCCAGCTCCTCAACAGCCTCCCTGATTCACCTTGTGGCTTCACAATGCTCATAGTGAGCAAAACACCCATTATGGACCAGTTAGTACCCCCCAAAAAAGATTAGCTTTTGCCTAGATAGTCCCTACACGTAGCCCATAAAGCACAGGAACTGGAAAAAGGCCTGCAAATAATTATTGGCAACATTTTCTGATGGGAGAATTGCATGGGAGCAGCAATCGTAAATCTGAAGACAGCAGGGCCTCCTGTCCCAGGCAGAGGGAGAAGCCTTCCCGCAACTCAGAAGTCTGGTTCCTTCCCCAGTGCTCAACAAAACCAGCAAATCCTCCACACATCCAGGACAACCAGCATTCTCCTATTTCATGGTTTCACCTTCTAGAGCTCCCTGAGGAAAGCAGCCCCGTCGCCAGCACCGCTGCCCCCGCCCCGGTGGGAGGGCACCCGCCGCCATTTGAACGCGCCTGCAGCCCCCACCAAACCCACTCGCCCCCGATCTCTCTCCCGATCGCTTCTCGCCTGCTTTGCTCCTGCTCCGCTTTCAGGTCTTTCTTTGACGTCTTTTTTTTTCCACATGTTGGACTACAATTGGCTGACAGAGCCATCAGTGAAAACCAGCCCCGCCCTCCTCCTCCTAACATCCAATAGGAGGGCTGCACAGGCCGATGCCATGGCAACGTTGGGCCCTCCTGCCCTGGCAGCCAGCTCCGCCCCCTCCCCTGCGGTTGGGCGCCATGTTGTGGGCAGCAGCGCGGGGCGTGGCGGGGCCTGGGGGCAGCGCAGCGCCGTGTGGGCGGGCAGTGCGGGGCCCCGGGGCGCGGCCGCTGCCGCGGCGTGGCTGGGCTGTGCAGCAGGGTCCCCGCGGGGCTGCTGGCTGCCCTGCGCCCTGGGGGCCGTGCGGGGTGCAGGGGGGCAGCGCTGGGGTGTGTGCTGGTGGCAACCCTGGTGCCGGTGTGGGGGCCCTGGGGCTGTTCGGGGTGCCAGAGCCCACAGGCAGCATCCTGCTGCCCCCAGGGCAGGGCAGGGCAGGGCAGTGTCCTCTCGCCCCTCCTGCCCTGGCCCCCTGTCCATGGCAGCCCCAGGGCTCAGCTAGGGAGTGGTGGTGTGGGGTCGTGAGGGGTCTGGGGGAGATGGCTGTGTTGGGCTCACACCAGCACTGCCCACCACAGCTCAGAGAGAAACCCTTGGGGTCAGCCAGGATTGGCTGAGGCATGTGAGGATGGCACCTCCCTCTGATTTCAAGATGCTCTCCCAAATATGCTTTGTTTGGTTGCAGAGGTTTGACCCCAATTTGCAGGAGGCCAGAGGCTGTGGCCATCTCAAGATGGCATCTCTGAGCCCAAAACATGCTCTGCCAACTTGGAAGCATAAAAGGATCCATGGGGAAGGAACAGAGGTTTTCCCAAACACACAGAGGACTTGGGATTATTACAAGGTGAAGGTTTCATTATGGTATATGGACATTTCCCGCAGGGTCTTGAGAGCCCCATGGAGCTGCAGGCCACATCAGCCTCTGGGACACAGGACCCCTTTCCTCTCAGAGCCAGATCCAATAGGGGGACCAACTCCCAGGGAAACCTGGCCATGGATTCCTCCTCCACACCCACGAGGGGATGGAGCTGTCCCCACAGAAGCCTTGGGGCTCAGTGCAACCCCAGCCCCAGGACCCAGGAGTCCTGGCTGCCACATCATCCCCCGAGCCAGAGGGGACCCTCAGGCAGGGCTCTTGCAGCAGCCCCCAGCCCTGACCAGCCACCCCCACAGCCCGGGATCCACAGCAGTTTTTGCAGTTAACAGTCTCTGTGCGACACCTCAGGAAGGAGCTCCCAAAGCCCTTACCCTTGGTGGAGAGCTGCAGGAGCACTGGGAACAAGGAGCTGTGGTCCAGGCTGATGGTGTCCATCCAGCAGTCCTCCATCTTGCTTGCCCCCTTGCCCTCAGATCACCTCTGCATCCAATGAGGAAGGACGCTCTTCCTGTCTTGTCACCCCCAAATCCTTTCCAATCTGCCCCTGCTCCTTTGCCTGTTGGTGAGGGGCCCCAGTGCGGCCCCACTGCCTTCTGTCCCCTCTCTTTGCCATGCAGCCAGCAGGAAGGGCAGCTGTGGGGAGCGCATGAGCAGTGCCCCGCAGCACCTGGGGGCCTCACAGGGAAATGAGGGCCCCCACTCACGACACCAGGAAGACCTCCCTGTGATGCAGCACATCCTACCGTGACCTTAGCGCGTGTCATCTAGGGGCTCAGTAGGTCACTGCCATGGAGATAGTACAGCCAGGGAGAGAGCAGAGAGATTTCCCCTCACATCCTGGAAAGCCGTCTCCTCCTTCACCCCAGTTATTTTCCATGATTTTCTGATAAATCCTTCAGGAACGTCTTCAGACAGTGCCAAAGGCAGTGAAATATCTCAAATGGGGCACTGGAGAAGTCACTTGTGCTCCCCTGCACTGACAGGTCTCTGCACTGGGCAGATCTGTGCAGGAATCTGGGGTTTGGGGGTTGCTTTGGGGTTTGGCATTTTTCAAAACCGGGATCCAAGTCATGTGGGATGAAACAGCACAAAGTGTGGCCACAGGCTGAGATGCTTTGGTGAGCTTCAAAACTGGTTTCTCCTGTGGGTCACTCTTTTTGGAGAAGTGGGTTGTAGGACAATGTGGGACAGGACGCAACCTTCCTCCTTTAGGCACTGAAGCAGGCTCTTTGTTTTTTAAAAGTCCTCAGCAAGGTTTCTTGGTCTGCAGTGCTTAAGAGAGAGATGATCTTCCAGCAAAGTGCAAACATGCCCTTAACACACATCATCCAGAGGCCCTTATCCAGGACCCTGGTCCCTGCCAGGCTCCAAAGCCATGGGCGAGGCCAGGTAGCAAATGTGGGGAAGTTTTTCCCATTTCCCATGAAATTTGCCCATCTTTCCTTCTGTCTGAGCCTGGGGAAAGCTGTTTCTCATCTTGGACCTTGGTGGGTCCTTGGGCTTTTCAGTGTCACCTTGTGCAGTGCTTCTCCCTTGGATACAGTCCCTGGCACCTTGGATCCCCCCTGGCACCCTTGCTCTCCCTGGGGGCTGTACAGCCCTGGCATCCTGGATCTCCAACATTTCTGACTATGGGCTTCTCAGGACATGCCCACACACTTCAGTGCTGCTGTCCGGGCTCCAGTGCAGAACCTGTAAGGTGGTGCAGTGCCTCAGGGCCCGCATTTTGACTTGTTCAGAAGTTTATAAGAAAGGAAGGACTTGTTTACTTCTCTGGGTTGTGTATTCATCCTCTGGCATCCAGCCCATGCCATTGTGAGCCCTGCTCTGCAGCCTGGTGTCTCTGCCCTTTCTCTCCCCTGTCTCCTGTGTGTCCACCCAAAGTCTTCTCTATGCACCAGGGGCATGGGAAGTGTTGCTTTAGGGAGCTCACTTGAAGCTATGACATTTGGAGCTGAAGGCCTGAAGGAGGCTAGTCTGGGATATGTCTGTGCCCCCATGCCCTCTCCTGCTCCTCACCCGAGGGTCCAGGAAAGTCTCTGGGGAGAGCAGTGGGTTTGGTGTGGGTGGGATGGGTTTCCCTTGACATGCCCTGAGTCCTGCATGGGTTGCTCTGAGTGCCCAGGAAAACCCCTCTTCTCTAGGGGCTTGCATCAAGGCTTTTCCTGACTTTTGTGCAGAAACACAGCCCAATCCAATATCCCCAAGAGCAGCACAGCCCCTGGCATGGCCAGGGGCCTCAGAAGCTGTATGGCCCTCTCTCCTATTTCCACATGCCCTGACTAAATTGACAATTTCTAACATCTCCTTTACAGCACATTATCTGGACATTGTAACATTGCAACATTGTGACTCCTCCCATTACTCTCTGTTCACTCACATACCCAGCTGCTGGTTTGCACTTCAGGGAATTTAAAGCTTGCTCTGTCTTTCAGTAGTTTGTCCTTTTAGCCAAGGCCTAAATTCTTTTTATATCTAGCACTTCCTATCTATGAAAAAGATTTCTGGTAAGACTGTCCCTTGCAGAAAGTGGACCGCATTGGAGGCAGCTTGGACTTAGCATACAGTCAAAGAGTGTCATTCTTTTTTATGAACCTATATCAGGCTTTATTTTTTGTTTCTTTGCAATTAAAAGAAATCCTTCTGTGTCTATTTGCAGCTAGTTGTCTAAGGAAAGCAGGTGGGAAGTGAGTCATATGAGCTGTAACAGTCAGTTGCAGACTTCAGTGGAATAAGGGTAGCTTTTAACCAGAGTGATGTAAGGCCCAGGTGGCTGATGAGAGAAACAGCAGGGTTGGGGAGATGGGGAGGAAGGTTGTCCATACAGTGCCTGACCTCTGGGACACTGCTTTTCCTACATGTCCAGACTTCATTAGGAGACACTCTGGATCAACATCAATTGGAGAATGTTCCTGTCACTTATTCTGAAAGTTGAAATAATAATAATAATAATAATACCCTTTAAAAGCAGAAATACTTGTATATTTTGAAGTCTCCATCTTTCAGGTACAGTCCCGAAACCTCTCCAATTAGCCATACAAGACTTGAAGAAAATTATAGGGAGAGACCTGGTTCATCAGGGCTTTTTGCATTTTAATGAGCCCCATGGTGTATTTGGTGCTAAGTCCATGAACCCAGCTGCTGAGAGGAGATTGAACAAAGTGTTCAGGAAGTCCAAGTCAGAAGCAAACCCCAAAGTTTTGTAGAGCATGACTGGGTCCCACTAGCAACAAAGACTCCCCAGGGGCTAATTAGAGCAGAAAATTGTAATCACTGACTACAGGTAGGCAGAGGAAATACTCAGGTGGGTCTGATGCCATGTAAACCTTTGATGTGTTTTATCAAGGAAAATGGCCAAGCATGGACAGCGAACCCCTGGAAAGGGAGATTCTTTCCCCCACGCGTTGCCCAGGGCTCTTCCTGGGGTCAGTGTGCGGGTGAGGGTGTGCAATGCTGAGTGCAGGACAAACACACAACACCTCTCAGGGTCCCCTGAAGGGTGAGGGGGAGCAAGGCCCCGGTGTTTCCTGGTAGGCCTTGGTAGCAGAGACAACAGCCATAGCCAAGAGGACAAAGACCTCAGTTCTGTTGGAGCCCTTCAGCCTTGGCAGCACCCTCAGCCATCTCCACGACAGGCTGTCTTATGCTTTCCCACACCTGCTCCTGTGTCCCTGTGTTGCCCGTAAAGAAACACATAACTACGAAAGCAGTTATATGCGGTGCTTTATTCAGGGCCCGGGGTCTCAGGGACTCATGTCCAAAGCTGAGAATCCCAAATCCCCGTTTAACTTGGTTAATATTTATAGTGTTCGGTTACGTAACATAATCAACAGAATTGCAAGGCTACATGATTGTTTCCCATTTATAGTTTCTTCAGTTACTGTTGCCAAGATTTGCTTATCATTTACCTATTTCATCAGACCGTACTGTACCTAGTTCATCAGACCGTACTGTACCTAGTTCATCAGACTGTACTGTACCCAACACCTGCAATTATACCTTCATCTAGTCTACCAAGTATAACCTATTCTAATCAATATAATGTAACACCTGCAGACTGTAGACACCCAACCTGCTTCCCCACCTTGCTCTCACACCAGGATCTCCTTCCTTTCACTGATGTCTCTCCATCCTCACTGGCTGTTTCTTGAAACACAAAGCCAAGGGCTGATCACAGACTCCCTCTGGGTGGCCTGCTCCACCACAGCACTACCCTTCAAGTGATATTTCTTCATCCTAATGTCCACTCTGAACTTCCCAAGCTACAGTTTGGGGCTGTTTCCTCTTTTCATGCTGCATCCCACTACAAGGAAAAGCTCCTGGCAGCCCACAATGGGACACACTAGTGCTGAGTGGAGGGAGATTACGGCTCCCCTTGTCTGGGTAGCCATGCTTCTACTAATGCAGCCCCATCAGCATCTGGCCTTATTCACAGTGAGCATGCACCACTGGCCTGTATGGCAGCCCTTGTAACACCCAGGGCCTTCTTCTCAGACCACTCCTGAGCTGGTCAGGTCCCAACCTGTCCTGATGCACAGGGTTATTCTTCCCCATGTATACAACTTGCAGCTTCTCCTTGTAAAACTTCCTGAGGTTTCTGTTGGCCGAATCCCCAAGTTTCTCTAGGTCCCCCATAGTGAAGCTCATTGTGTCAGCAGTTAATGTGTGCGTGGAGACGGCTCACCCGGACTTGTGGTGCCTCTAAGAACACAACAGCATGAGGCATTGCAGGTCACTTCAAGTACTAAAAGGAGGTACTAGTTGAATGGAATTGCTGACATAGGTAGGAATTACTATGGCAACCATCTCAGAAATGCCAGGTGAGGGTACAAAGCAAGCACAACCAAAGCCTATGGGGCAGGGGTAAAGAGAGGTGGTCTGTTTGTATGGGAGGGTATGAGGATAGTAAGAGAGTAGAACTTGGAAGGGGTAAAGGGGAGAAAAAGAGAATAAAAGGTGAAGCAAAGGAGTGATCAGGGCTGTTCAGGGCACCTGCCAAGCAGCCCTGCATCTGCATGTCTCTGACTGGAGCAGAACAGGAAAGCTACTTGATCTGATCATACGTGCGTCTGACTTACTTCCACAGTCAGGAGAACTGAGTGCTTTCCCTAATATCAAAGAGAGAAGATCCTTGGTGGAAGGAATGCAATAATGTTTGAGGCTGGATGAGACTTCATGTGGCCTCTAGCCCAACCTTGTGCTCACTGCAGGGTCAGCCCTGCAGGCCTGTTTTCATTGCATGAAATCAAGTGTTTGCACTGAATTACATAAGCTATTTGCAATGTCTGGATTTGCATAGGTCTGAGCTCCTTAGTGAGTGGAGCTCTAGGGGTAGTAGGCATTGAGGGTCATTTCAGATGGCCAAGGAGATTCTCCACCTGGTCCCCACCTGATGCTCTAGAAGGATGTGGGTCTCATAGTTGTTCCATCAGAGCAAGAAGACAATTGCACGTGTTGGACCAACTCTGTCCCTTCAAAAGTCCAAAGAGGGGTGAGTGCGTACAGCTGACTCCCTCCTTCCATCTCCCCTGATTGCAGTAGGACCTTAGACAAGGAGCTCGCCTGCAGACAGCCATTTTGTGCACCCCAAAAATTGGGCAAGAGGAAACCTCCTCTGAGTTTGTGGAGCGCACAGGAGGGAACTGAATCCCACTCCATCCCGGGAGCTTCTCAGTGGGCATTAGATGTATTGATTAACTCCTCTAAATCAGTTTCTGAAGCACAAGTAAATGAACTCCCTTCCTGGCCCTGTCCAGGTGTCCTGTCTTCTTATGAGATGGGAGCAGGACATTCCAGAGGGGGACATTTCCATCTCTCTTAGATAACCATCCTCTGATGAGACCAACTGCAATGGTGGACTCAGTCTCTCTCCACTGTTTAGAGAGGGACCATTGGTGATCATGTTAGACTACTTGAGCATATATTTCCCAGGGGTGACCCTGCAGCCTTTCAGGAACTGTCAGCCCTGGAGCCCTGGAAACATCTCAAGGCTTCACAGGGGACAGAATATGTCATGTCTTCAGCTGGGCCTGTGTTCCTGAGCTGTGCCTGGCTCCTGGGACTGCAGGAGCCCATGGCAACCTGGCAGATGCTGCACAGACACAGCTCTGTCCAGGAGCAGCTCCTCTTAAAGGAGCAGCAAGACTCAGGGCACAGCCTGCAGGCACCAGGATGAGATGAGCGACTCAGAAGTTAAAGACAGTCAGGAATGGGAGGACAGCTGAGAGCTCACTGCAGGGAGAAGTCTTCACAGCCCTTCACACAGTAAGTCTCTGGCTGCAGGGCAACGCTGCTGGGGTTCCCGGAGGGGTCTTCTAGGGCTGGTGCCTTCCGCAGCTGATAGGGTCTGTCAGGGTGGCTCTGCCAGCTTCTCCTGTTTGGAGCAGGTGGTGCTTTAGAGAAGGGATTCCCAGCCACACCATCAGAGGGACAGGGCATCACAGCTACCTTCTCCCAGGGATGATGGCGGGGTGTGAAGCCAGGGAGTGCACCCAGGTCTGCACGGACTGTAATTCAGAGCAGTGTCCCTGCACCCCAGGGTGCTGTGCCTGGGGCAGTGACTCTGCTGCCTGCGAGGGTCAGCACTCAGCCTGTCTGGAGACCTCCCCATGGCACGGTGGGGAGAAGCTCTGGGTGGAAGGAGTGACCCCCTGGCAGGGCAGGTTCATTCTCCTGTTGAGAGGGTGCTGCATGGGTCAGGGATGCTCACAGCTCTAGCTCATGCACAGGATCATTCTGAGGGGCCTTTTCAAGAGGACAGTCATTGCAGTGGTTATCTTAAAGATAAGGATCTTTTCTGAGTCTATGCTTCCATTTTCCTACTGTTTGCAGAGTGCGGGTGGGGAAAAGACATGGGACAGGGAAGCAGCTCCCAGGAGGGAAAGCTCTAGGCAGTGGAGATACAATCAGAGAATGAGGGGAAACTGAAAATAGAAATTCTGCAGGAGGGGGGATTTGGAAATCTTCCAGTCAGTACCTACACTGCAGACATCTTTCTCTAAGCAAGCCCCCCTGTGTCTCCGCTCCCACCCAGCAGAGCCTCTGCCCTCAAGGCCATGGGGTCCAGAGCATGAGCCCCCTCCTCAGCAGCCTGAGCTCCAGCAGAGCAGAGGGGCATCTCTCCTGCAGCATGGCTTTTTCCCACTGCACAACAAGGAGCTGAGAGCGACTGTCCTGCAGTGTTGCCACCTGGGAGGTGGTGTGCACAGCTGGGGAAGGTGAAGGCTTTCCTTACTGCCTGTCTGTCTCTCGCTCCTTGCTTTCCCTTTGGTAGGAGGCTCACAGTATTGCTGCTTGTTTCCTTACCTC
Organism: Apteryx mantelli; assembly: GCF_036417845.1. Classification (NCBI taxonomy): domain Eukaryota; kingdom Metazoa; phylum Chordata; class Aves; order Apterygiformes; family Apterygidae; genus Apteryx; species Apteryx mantelli. The sequence continues at coordinate 7,997,618 of NC_089997.1, forward strand.
TCCATGCTGGTCTGGTTCTTGTTCTCCTGCTCTCTGGGGTTAAGCAGGGCGGTTCAGCTGCAGTTAAGGCATTGACCCTGCGGGTCCTGCATGGAGTTGTCTTCATGGCAGCAATGTGCCCAAGTCCCCTTTCAACCTCCCAGGCAACTCATGGGGAATGAGCTGACTGTCTCCCTTAAGGAGACCCCCTCTTTAGCATTCTTGACTGTGTTTGTGGGGGGTGCTACCAGGCTGCAAGATGCCCTCCAGAAGACCAGAGCCTTCCCGCAGCATATTTGTGATTGCTGAGAATCCTTGTGCTGGTTGTGTGAGTCAGAAACCTCATCGCGCCTTCTGAAGAGCTCTCCATAGCACTCTCTCCATCTCTGGGCTGAGAGAGAAGAATTTGGCAATGTTCACTTTGAAACTGAACTCCTCTGCTCTCACCTCAGTTCGGTTTCTTTCTCAGAGCAACTTGTGAGTGTGATTGTCCTTTAGCTGGGAGAAATGCAAGCACAGGGCAGCAGGGGACAAGTTTCATGGACAGACCAGATCCTCTGACTCGGACTCCATATGCAGTCACCATGAGCCCCTTTTTCTTCTTGGGATGGTCAAGTGCTCATGCTGAGAGCAACTGAAATGCCAGAGATTTTTATTCCATCAAAGAATGCTCCCACGACGTGATGGAGGACAGGGTAGATCCCACTGGGGAACAGACATATGGAAATGTTTGGGTCACCCCTTGCCTTCACTTCACTGTTTCTCTCCCTTGCCAGGGTGGGAGCTGGTGTGACTGATTCAGATACAGGCATCTCTGTTCAAGAGAGCAAGGCTGGGGCAGATGAAGCCCTCACAAGCATCTTCTCCTTCAGACACAGCTGGCATGAGAGCTGTAGTCATCTCTTAGAGTGGTAAACAGGGACTATTCCTACTGGGTCACTGGACCAGGTCACCTTCACTCAGCACACAGCGCTCATCCCTAGGTATCCCCACCGCATACACAGGGCAATTTGACACCTCCATTTACACACCCAGTAGAGCTGGTCTGACTCCTCTGGAGCCCATGGGCAGAGGCCCCTGCTCTGCATGGCACACTCAGCACAAACCAGAGTTCAGGAAAGGGAGCTGAATGGAGGCAAAGGAGAGAGGCAGTGTGGGGGGTACTATGAGGAGGGGAATGGGATTTGCTCAGAGAAGCCTGTCCTAACTTGTCAATGCCTTTTCCTCCTTGGACAGTGCCTCAAGCTGAGAGGGAGCCAATGTCCAACAGCAGCTCCCTCAATGAGTTCCTCCTCCTGGCATTTGTGGACATGCGACAGCTGCAGCTCTTGCACTTCTTACTCTTCCTGGGTATCTATCTGGCTGCCCTCCTGGGCAACGGCCTCATCATCACAGCCATAGCCTGCAACCACCGCCTCCACACCCCCATGTACTTCTTCCTCCTCAACCTCTCCCTCCTTGACCTTGGCTCCATCTCCGTCACTGTCCCCAAATCCATGGCCAATTCCCTCTGGGACACAAGGGCCATTTCCTACTCAGGATGTGCTGCCCAGGTCTTTTTTCTTGGCTTTTTCATTTCAGCTGAGTATTATCTTCTCACTGTCATGGCCTATGACCGCTACATTGCCATCTGCAGACCTCTGCACTATGGGACCCTCATGGGCAGCAGAGCTTGTGTCAAAATGGCAGCAGCTGCCTGGGCCAGTGGTTTTCTCAATGCTGCCCTGCACACTGCAAACACATTTTCAGTAACTTTCTGCCGAGGAAATGCCCTGGGCCAGTTCTTTTGTGAAATTCCCCACATCCTCAAGCTCTCCTGCTCAGACTCCTACCTCAGGGAAGTTGGGGTTCTTTTGGTTAGTATTTGTTTAGCTTTGGGGTGTTTCATTTTCATTGTACTGTCCTATGTGCAGATCTTCACAGCTGTGCTGAGGATGCCCTCTGAGCAGGGCCGGCACAAAGCCTTTTCCATGTGCCTCCCTCACTTGGCTGTGGTCTCCCTGTTCATCAGCACTGCAGTGTTTGCCTACCTGAAGCCCCCCTCCATCTCCTCCCCAGCTCTGGATCTGGTGGTGGCTGTTCTGTATTCGGTGCTGCCTCCAACAGTGAACCCCCTCATCTACAGCATGAGGAACAAGGAGCTCAAGGATGCACTGAAGGAACTGATTCATTTGGTAAAAGATCAGCATCAATAAGCTGCCCATCCCTCTTCACAAGCAATTTTTAAGTTATCGCAGATAACTCCTGTGCTTTGGACATTCTTGCTGTGATAGTGATGTTTGTGCAGAAGTGTTTGATTTCATCCCACTTCTCCAGAGGTGTTAACCCTGTCTTTCTGACCCAGAGGCCTTCTCTAAATGTTTCCATCACTGTGTCAGAGCTGGCATCTCTCTAATAAAAGGGGATTTCCTCACTGTAGTACTTGACGGTTGGGCTCTTGTTCCAAAGCTGGAGCCAAGATTGCACTCAAGGACTTTCACATGGAAAGGGCCTGTTGCTTTTCCAGGGCTCTCCATGGGCTCAAGGCAATGAGCTCATGGGGTGATGTGTTAGGGAATGAAGGCTGGATTCAGCTCTCACTTGAGGGTGCCCAGTGCTCCTGGAGGTGCTGGATGGTCAAGTGGTATCTGCCTGGAACTGTCTCCCATATGACAGTGCTGGTGACTGGTGCCTGCTGTGTGGACCCCCCCCCCCAGGAACAGGGAAGGGAGCCTAGAGAGTGATTCATGTCACTTCAATGGAGAACCATGGGTTGGATCTAGGGACACACCTGAACACAGCCTGAGCCTTTTGAAATGCCCTGTGATTGCTCAGAGCATTGTCCACAGCCACACACCCCTTGCTAGGGGCTTGTCATGTGCAATGATGTGCATCCAGCTGGGTCTGCTCCCCACCCTGACCACTATGGCCAGTGTGGAGTCACCTCAGGGCCCCGGGGCCCCACAGCCTGCTCGCTCTGCAGAGCAGCACCACCAGTTCAGGGCCCCGTGGGAAGCACAGCGGAGGGTCTAGGAACAGCCAGCAGGCCAGCACTGATGCACTCACCTGGGGAAAGGGTCTCCAGAGAGCAGGGACGTCCCTGGAGAATAGGAAAGGAGCAATTATGTGCTTCCAAGGAGGAAAAAAAATAGAAACATAAATCTGTTTCTCTGCATGTCAACTAAGGGCAGGCTGCTGTGTCCCTGGGGCAGCAGGAGCTGCCAGAGGAGCCCCAGGGCAGGGACTCGTGTGCTGTCCTGGAGAGACAAGTGGCACAGGGGGCTGCAGGCAGTCTGGGGGTTGGGAATCTCCTGGACACAAGACCAAGGGACACAGAGTGTCACTGTCTTCTGTGTCCTTGTGCCACTGGGGCCAGTTCCAGCTTGGAGGTTCATGGGGCAGCTGACACATATCCCCCTGCCTCCCGGAGCTGCTGTGCCCACAGTGAGGCTTGGGTTGTGCTCTGACTACCCCGAGCTCTACAACACCCTGTGGTAGCCACTGCTGCGGGGCCACCCCAGCCAGGGCTGCTGTGCTGGGTGGGCTGGGGAGAGGGCAGGGGAGGTGGGGAGAGCCAGGGAGGGGCTATTCTGGTCTGGAAAGGGCCCGGGAGAGGAAAATGCCAATATTAACTAAGCTGTGTGAAGAGGCAGGGTGAGGACACACACCAGTGGGTTTGTGGTGCAGAGCCAGGTCTTCTGGAGGGGAACTAAGACATGCTGGGCACAGAAGAGAGGAGACCAGTCTGAGCCCTTGGTTGTGTGGACTGGCTGGGAAGGTGCCCCAGGACATTCATCACGGACCAGCTTCTCACATTAGCCGTTTCCAGCACTGGCTACGCACCCCAGGTTTATGGGTGCATTTTGCTGCCTGGACAGCTCTGTCCTGCTGGGCTCAGGGCCTGCATCGAAGGGAACAGCCAGCCCTGCCCGACCTCTCTCCTGGCCCAGACCCCAGCAGACACCGGAGGATGGCGCTGTGCTCACCCCTGCCTGGGACACAGCCGGGGTTGGGCAGGCGCCGGGTGCTGGGGGAGGCTGCCAGAGCAGGAGGGCTGTGGAGGGATGGTGCACTGAGGGCCCCATCATGGGGACCATGCTGGGGGGACGTTTCCCCAACCCAGAATGCACCTTGTCCTATGTGGTGCCTGCACAGTTGGGCTGTGGGCTGTATGTGGGGCAGGAAGGTTGAGTGGGCACAGGGATGGGACACAGATGGGAGCCATGATGCTCCTCACTGCTCCACTGCAAAAGAGAAAATCCCACGAGAGCTCTCCCAGCCCTGCCTGACGAGCTCTTTTTCCTGTTCCAGCCATTCCAAAGTAGAGGCCAAGGACGAAGAGGTCCCTCAAGCAAAGCTGTGCCAGCCTTGGGGAGCTGCCCTGAGCACCAGGACAGACAGAGCACCCTCCTCGTATGTCCCTGTCCTGCTGAGAGGGTGGCACAGGCTCCAGGGAAATGGTCTGTTTCTGCCTGGGGTCAGCACGGGACTTTTGCATGTGAGGTGAATACAACAGCTGCTGTGCTGCAGAAATGCTGGCCATGACCCCTCACTGCAGCCCCTACTGCCCCCTGTCCCTGCCCCTACCCCTGACGACCTGCTGCCACCCCTGTGCTGCCTTGTCCCCTGCCCCTCTCCCCACACTGCAGGGACCAGCAGTGCAGCAGGAGCTGGCACAGCACCATAGCTGTTGCCTGGCCACCCCCCCTCCCCACCTCCCCACTAAACATTGCATCCATCTTCAAGAAGGAGAAAAAGAGGATCTGGGGAGTGATGGGCTGATCAGCGTCACCTCAGTGCCTGGAAAGAAAATCTTCCTGGAAGCTGGTTCCAGCCACATGAAGGGATTGGGAACAGCCAGTGTGAAGTCATCGAAGGCAAACTGTGCCTGACCAACCTGCCTGCCTTCTGTGATGGGATGACTGGCTGTGGGGACAAGGGGAGTGCACTGCATGCTGTATACCTTGGATTTAGGAAGGCCTTTGACATGCCTTTCCATAACATCTTTGTAGCCAAACTGGGGAGATGCGGGATGGAGGAGGAAGCAATGCAGAGTGTGGGAAATTAGCTGGAGGCCACCTGGCTGAAAGAATGGAGAACAGTGGTGCAAAGGTTACCAGTGATGTTCTTCAGGGGTCGATACACAGCCAATGCTGTTTGTCTTTATGAATGATTTAGATGATGGGATGGAGTGCACTCTCAGCCAGTTCATGGATGATACCAAATTGGGGTGAGTGGCTGACATGCTGCAGGGCAGGGCTGCTAAGCAGAGGGGCAGTGACAGGCTGGTGATACAGGCTGACAGGGAGTTCAATCAAGTCCTGTCCCTGGGATGAGATAACCCCATGCAGCAGGACAAGCTGGGGCTGACTGGCTGGAAATCAGCTTTGCGGAAAAGGGCCCGGGGGTCTTGGTGGACATCAAGTTGACAAGAAATCAACAGGGTACTCTTGTAGCAAAGATGGCCACCCTTATCCTGGGTTGCATTAGCAAGAGTGCAGGCAGCAGGGCGAGTGCAGTGGCACAGACGAAATATCCTGACAGCATTGACCAAAGAGAAGGAAAATAAGGAAAGGGCGGAAATGGCAGACTACCAATGCTGGAGAGAGCGTTATGATCAACGGAGTGCCCAGGTACTGCAAACATCTTAAACCAATCAGAAAAAAAGGCTTTTCAGCCTGTTGCCAAGTGGCTGGAGCCAGATGTACTCAGACTTGCTCAGGGCTGAAAAGCTTGCAGTTCATACCCTGGACCTGTCAGCTCTGGTTTTTAGCACCACATCCCCTGAAGAAAGATGCACACAGGTCTCTCTTCACTTCTTTAATCTCACAGGCTTAATTGACTCAAGTGAGGTAGGTGGAATTCATGGTTAAGGAGGTGGCCTGGTTTTGATGTGCTTCCTGTTATTTCTGTCTGAAAATCCACATTTCTGTTAGATTGAATGAAATAGAGCAAGGATGTTGTGCATGGCCATATTTTCCATTCCAAATTAAACAGTCAGAAGGTTGCTGGCAGCTCAGGGAGCTGGAAAATGCTGCTCATAAACCTCTCTGCATGGCCAGAACTCCTGCTGACCTCAGTGGGATTCAGACTGTGGCTTTCACCACCTCTTAAGACTCTGTAGCTCCCAGTAGAGCTCCCAATAGCTCCATCAGCCTGATGGCACGTCATGCACTTTTTCTAGCTTCTTTTATTTTTATAATGCTATAATGCAACCAAGGATTTTTTGCACAAACAAATCTTTTTTTTTTTTCTTCTGTCGTTGTACTGAGGAGGAAATATTATAACACACCTGTCAATTAATATAAACATTTCCTTTAGTTGAGTACATTTACCAAGCATAGACAATGCCACAGCCTGCAATGCTGCACTGTAGGCACTAAAAGCATTTCAACTCTCAGAACACTTCTATCTGCAAATGTGTGTATTTTTCTTAAAGAGAAGAAGCATAAACAGACTTAGTGCTGCTTTGTTCCTTTTTACTTTTAGGCAGGAAATCCATTCTGTTGTTTGCCATCCCTGTATTACAGCATCTGGACCTTTAGTAGAAGCATTTGAGAGCTGTGATGGTGTGGACAGAAATGTTACATGGTTGAGGGCTCATCTGCCACATAAAAGGAAGATCTCCATTTGGGTTATCTGATGGTTGTCCCTGTGGTCATCTACCAATAATGTCTAGTCAGTGCCCACATATACCAGCAGCACGCGCTAATGTGCTTGAGGCACCACATACAGGCAATGGCTTGTGATGTTCCTGAGCAAGAAACCTGGTCTGAAGGAGCCTCTGGAAAGGAGGCAGCAGCCTGTGAGCTGGGGAGCTCTTCAGACAGCTTGAAGGCTGCTCACCTCTTACAAAATGACCTTTGAAATTATGATTCATGACCAGGCGAACAGGACAGTGCCTGCCCTCACCTTTCCTGCCTTGTGCTCCAGACTGACTTGGGCACAAGCCCATCTGTGGCAGATGAATGGCACGGACTCAGGGGGGTTTGCGTCCTGAGACATTTATTGTTTATTTCTGAGCATATTTAAAAAGTTAGCTGCTTCAGTGGTTTCACAGGCACACTTTGCTAAGCCAATCATCATGCAGATTATGTCACAGGTAGCCAGTCATTGCACCAATCACGCACACAGCGGTCACGCCTTGTACTCTGCTACTTGTTTGGAAAGGCTGTCTTGCCCTTAACCTTGGTTCCCACTGGCTTCTGCTAGTTTATCTGTACTTTCTCAGGATGTATCATTCCCACCTGCACCAGTGTCCTTGAGTATGTTTGTCTGAGGCTCCTGTTGCTTGCTACTTGCAGCTTTCCACCAGTTTAACCCTGTCATGACCCTCCACATCACACTATTAAAAAAAACCCCTATGGCTGATAATAATACAGCATGCAATACTTTGGGAACGATGAGCTGCAAAAGCAAACTTCCAGATGATGCCTGTGCTGCCCCTGGGCTACAGTGGCAGCACACTGGGCTCAGAGGAGACCTAGATGAGGAGCTGTGTGCTGCTTGGCAGCAGGTCTGCTCCTGAGGGGCAAGACCTGAGCAAGGTGGCCATGAGCTCTGCCTGCCTGCCTGCCTGCCTGCCTGCCGGCCATGGGCTGGTGGGGTGGCTGCCACAGAGGTCCTCTTGCAATCAGCACCCAGACAGGTCCCTTTCACCTGCGTCATCCCCTCCCCTCCCCAGGACTGTCATTTCTGCTGGACAGGTGCTGGCTCCCAGAAGAGGTGCTGGCCACATCGGGACAGGGGCCAGCACCTCCAGGACAGGCCTGGCACTGCTGGGGCCTCCTCACCAGGTACACGCCAATGCGCCAGATCTGCGCTGTCTCGGCCAGCTTCCGGAGCTGCCTCCAGCCGAGGAGCTTTGCGGCATCCATGAGGGCTGCCTGGGCAGCCTGGGGAGGAGCGAGGAGACGGGTGATGGCCCCGGCCGCTGCCCACAGTGTCCCCCGGTCGGCCGTATGGTCCGCCACGGTGCCCTGTACCTGTGCCGCGCCGGGGCGTGGGTCTCTGAGATGGAGGAAGAGGGGCAGCAGCCCCAGGCGTGCCAGCTGCTTCATCTGCTGCCTCTCCCTGCCTACTGCCCGGCCCAGCAGCTCCCCGAAGAGCCGCATGGCCAGCTCCCGCACCACACCGACCTCCTGCTGGGGCAAGGATGGCAACCTCAGCAGTGGTGGTGGGGGGAACCAAAACGGGCCCCCTACCGGCTCCCTGCCACCATCCTCACGTTGGGGAAGAGGTACAGGAGGTCGTGGGCCAGATGCACCATGAGGTGGCTGCTTTGCCGTGGGTCAGCGTGGCGCAACACGTTGCGCAGCACCGCCAGCGCCGTGGCATTCATCTCCCCGTCAGCGTCCTGCAGCTGCTCCACCAGGTGCAGGATCAACTTCTGCATCTTCCTTGCCTGCAGGGAGACACGCAGCATTTTCCTCAAACCACTGATGGTGGAAATGCTCTGGACACAGGCACCGGCGGCAAGCGCTCGCTCACCGTGGTGGGTCTCTCGGAGAGGAAGAGGAGGCCACGGAGCGCCAGCCAGCGCATGAGCTCCTTCCCCCTCGGGCTCACTGGGCGCGACAGGGCAAGGTTGTCCTGCTCTGTCTGCCTGTCGCAACTCGTCCCAGGGCAGCTGGTTCAGGCCCTGGAGATCACCGCCAGCCCTGGGCTCCTCTGCTCCCCTCCTATAGCACAGGCACAGGACGGCCTGGGAATGAGCGAGGGAATGAGCGAGGGAGAATACGAACACCGAATGAGTGGCTCCCCGGGGCACTCATGGTACCTGATAAGAGCTGGAATCAGGGCGAGTCAGCGGCCAAAGATGGCGCCGGGGACAGAGAAAGAGGGCGGAGGAGAGTCACCTTCGATAGTACGAGACGAGCCAGTGGGAGGGAACGGGTGAGCGAGGATGAGATGGACAGCCTTACAAGGCGGTTTCAAGAAGTCTATCGGGGGGGGGGAGCGTGAGGGAGGCGTGAGAGCGGAGGAGGTGGAGGAGGATGTGGAGACAGGACTAGAGCAGGCGCTGCGGCTCATGCGGAGGCTGGAGAGAGAAGTACAAAAACAACAGCGGATGCTGCAGCGACTGGCCGACACACGATCCCAGGACGGTTGCAGTGGCGAAAAGCCCCGAGCCGAGTTATACCTGCCAGATTGGCAACTATCAGCGGGGGCGGTGACATTACGGGGTCTTAAACTCACGGCACCCCCTGAAACGCCGTCGGCGCTGCCGGTACGCCTGGCGCCCGGAGGGCTCATAGAATGGACGCCCATCGACCCGAAGGCAGTGAACCATCTATCGAAGTGTATTGCGGAGCAGGGCCTGAGACACCGGGACACACAAGCGGCACTAGACACGGTGTTCTCAGCATCCCTGACCCCCTCCGACTGCCGAATGCTAGCACGCGCAGTACTGGCTCCCTCCCAAGTTCTCCTATACAAGGACATGTGGGTTGGCCGATTGCATCAGGAATTGACACTGGGAACTCGCGATCCGAATCATCCACTTTACGGGTCGACCCTGAACCGCCTGAAGGGGAGTGATAATGCCATGACCACTTCGCAACAGCAGGCCGCCTTACTGACGGCCGGTGAAATACGAGCCATCACAACGGCAGCGCGCGCGGCGTATGAAGACTTAGCGCGCGTGGTGACAAAGACGGACCCATGGGTGGCAGTAAAGCAGAAGCTGACAGAGTCGTTCTCTGCCTTCTGCGATCGACTCTATGCCGCCATTGAGAGCGCTGAAGTCCCTGAAGCGGTGAAGGCGTCACTGATGCTCGAGTGCCTGAAGAATCAGGCCAGTGACGACATAAAAGAGATCATTCGCCGAGCCCCGAGGGACCTGGGGCCTACCCAGTTAATGAAGTACGTGCTGGAAGAACAGAACCAGTTGCCCGTGAGAGAGATCCGAACCGTTGTCGCCACAGCCATGGCGGCACAGGCCGCGGTCGTACGATCAAAGACATGCTTCGGATGCGGCCAGCTTGGCCACATCAAGGCGGCCTGTCCGAAGGCGCGTCAGGGTCCGAGCACCACCCATGCCCCACAGATAACATGCTGGGCCTGCGGCAGGCCGGGGCACCGGGCACGGGAGTGTCGCCGCATGGCGCCGGGAAACGGGAGGTGGGGAGGCCAGTCGGGGACCCCTCCCCGCCCCCAAAGAAAAGCCCCGGCCACCATGTATACCCAAGAGGAGAGGGGGAGCTCGACCGGCGAGAACCCGGAACAGTGGCCCTGGTACTAGACTGCAACCACCGGCCTGGGGCCATGGTCACCCTGGAGAACCCCTGGGCCTATCCCCAGAACACACAGCTAAAGATGTTGGTGGATACTGGGGCTGATGTCACGTGCATCCCTCTCCACATGTGGCCGAAAAACTGGCCGACGGACCAGGGAGGAAGTCTCACCGGGGTGGGAGGCAACGCGAAGGCGTACCGCTCGCGGTTCGCATTGAAACTCACCCTGCATGATCCTGACGCAAAACAGCATGGCGCGCCAACACAAGCGACAATCACACCTTATGTCACCGAAATTGCTGACCCGGTACTGGGCCGGGATGCGCTCAGCCAACTCAACATCAAGATCAAAAATTTTTGATGGGGGCCACTGGGACCGCCGCTAGTGAGATCAGGGCTATACCCTTAAAATGGAAAAGTGACGACCCGATACGGACTGACCAGTGGCCCCTGACTTCAGAAAAATTGGAAGCGGCGCAGAAGATAGTGGCTCGCGAACTGGAGCAAGGGCACCTAGAGCCCAGCAATAGCCCTTGGAACTCTCCGATTTTCGTGATCCTAAAAAAGACTAAGGACAGCTACCGGCTATTACATGACCTGAGACGGATCAATCAACAGATATGTGACTTTGGACAGTTACAACCGGGACTGCCGGTACTGACGGCACTTCCTGAGAATTGGCCGACTATGGCAGTAGACATCAAAGATTGCTTCTTTTCTATCCCGCTGCACTCACGGGATAGGGAGAGATTCACATTCACAGTCCCATCGGTGAATAAGCAGGAGCCGGCGTGGCGCTACCAATGGACGGTGCTCCCACAGGGCATGAAGAACTCACCTGCAATTTGCCAACGCGTTGTAGCCGACGCAATAGCCCCGGTACGAACACAACATGCGGCGGGGGTCATGATCCACTACGTGGATGATATCTTGATGGCAGCACCCAGCGCAGAAGGGCTGCAGGAAATGGCAGCCGACCTGAGGCGGTGCTTGGCTGCAGCCTCGCTGGCGATAAACGAAGCAAAGGTCCAGAAGGGACCAGGCATTAAGTTCCTAGGGGCGGAGATTGGACACTCGCAGATAAAGCCGCTGCCTATAACTTTGAACCCAGACGTCCGCACCCTACATGACGCTCAGGCGCTAGTGGGGAGCCTCCAGTGGCTCCAGAATATGGTGCCCATAACACCGAGCCAGATGCAACCGCTGTACGAAATGCTGAAGGGCAGGAACCCATGGGAGGAGAAGCGACTGACCGCAGAGGCCAAGGAGACTCTGAAGAACATCTCTGAGATGCTGAGCCACCCATCGGTGCAGCGCTGGGACCCTGCTGATAAGATCACGCTCTACCCAGTGCTGAACCGGCAAGGTGGCATGGCTGTGCTCGGACAAGGACAACCAGAGCGGATGCAAGTGATCTGGTGGGTCACGCCCACGCGGCCGGCTGGAGCGTTTGTGCCGCATTCCAGCCTCTTAGCACGAATGATCACTAAGGGGCGGAAGACATGTATCTCTGCATTCGCACGTGAACCGGACGCGATTGCCCTGCCTTTCAAGAAGGGCACCGATGCACAGACAGAGACCTTCGCCGCGGCGATGGCAATGGCCATGGAAGGATTTCCAGGAGAAATCCAGCACCTCCCACACCTCCAGCCGTTGAGGCACCTGGACATCATAGAGGTTGGCGGGCCTGCTCGAGTGCTTCCTACTCCGAAACCGGGAAACACTGTTTTCACGGATGCCTCCTCAAAGACCCAGACAGCGGCCGTCGCCTGGCAGGAGAATGGAGAATGGAAGGAGGCCACCTTTCGAGCGGCAGACGTCAGTGTTCAGTACCTTGAAGCCAAGGCCGTAGAGATGGCCTTGAGAATGTTCCCTGATGACCACCTGAATATCACCACAGATTCCATCTTCACGTACAACCTGGTGAGGCAAATGGCCACGCAGGGTTGGGCGGGCACGCCGATCGCCACAATGCTAGAAGACGCCTTGCAGGCGTGGACTGGCACGGTTTGTATTACGCATGTCTGGAGCCACAGCAAAATACCGGGCTACTATCAAGAAGGCAACGCGGAAGCCGATAAGGCGGCCGGCAGAGTGATGACCCTGCGGAGGCCAGGGACCTCCATGAGTGGTTGCACGTCGGAGCCAAAGCCCTGGCCAAGACTTGCCACATCCCCATCTCTGAAGCCAGAGGCGTGGTCGCCACATGCCCGTACTGCTGCAGGCGGCCTTTGCAGGAGGGAGGGACGAACGTCCGAGGCCTGATGGCGAACCAAGTCTGGCAGACCGACTTTACCTTATGTCAGAGGCTCCGACCAGATCCCTGGCTGGCAGTCATGGTGGACACATACAGCGGCATGATCGTAGCCACGCAGCACAGGAAAACCACGAGCCGAGCGGCCCAAAAGCACTGGGCGTACGCTATAGCTGTGCTGGGGCTACCTCAGACCATCAAAACCGATAATGGATCCGCATTCACATCGGCGAGCACCGAAGGGTGGGCGCAGCGATGGGGAATCAAAATAATCCACGGCATACCGTACAATAGCACGGGGCAGGCCATAGTCGAGAGAGCCAACAGAACTCTTAAACAGAAAATTGATGTGTTGGGAGAGGGGGAGGGCATCCCCGAGCACTCAGTCATCCCCAGAGAGAAACAAACTGAAATTTTACAAAAAGCACTGTACGCCCTAAACCATCACCTCCGAGGGGAGAATAGTCATGAACCGGTAGCAAAGCATTGGGGAGGGACGAGCCCAACGGAGGGTCCCGAGGTGCAGGTCAAGAATCCCGCGACGGGGGAATGGGAGACCGGGTGGAGACTACTAACGCAGGGCAGAGGTTATGCTGCGGTCGCGAGCGCGGAAGGGGGCCCGGAGGCCGCGAGGTGGGTCCCCACACGCTGGGTAAAGCCGCTTTTACGCAAAATAGAAGCTCATCGAAACAGCTCTGACACCTGAACTATAGGCTGTGCTACCAGCGGACTGCCCCCGTCTTCGGAAGGTGCATTGGGCCCGCCCCTATTGCTTTTAATGGTCGAGGTTATATATGTCTCTGCAGATCGTGGTCCAGTGAAGGTACTCAGCAAGAGCGTGAAGCCTGTCTTGACTCGCTATGACTCATCTACTGAACAAGACGGCGAAGATCCTGATTCTGGGGATACTGTTCCCAGTGGTAATGGCTCTCTACCAGATTGAGCCCAGGCAAAATATGTGAGTTACCTGGGCGAACAGGACAGGGCAACACGCTTTCTGTTTGTCTCTAGCTTCCGCTACCCAACCTTTTAGAACCTGTTTAATAGGGGTCCCCAGCTATAGTGTCAACAGCTTCCAGGAGTACAGCACGGGAAGCTGCAGTGGCAGTCTGTCGACTGCTAGCTGCAGTGCCACCCTCATTGCAGGCCTAAACAGAACGCTGCCATGGGACCCACAGGAGTTAATCCTGTTGGGGTCTATGAGAATTGGAAACACATCAGGCAATTGGACTCAAACATGTATATATTTTGGGGGACGCGTGCACCCTTACCGGTTATTTAACTGGACAGGGTGGACGAACGTCACTCCAACAGCAGTCTATTATGATTATCAAAACCGTGGTTCCTTCTGTGGCACCAATGGCACCAGCCGCCAGGGGCTGGGAGCCTTTGGGGCTGATGCCACAAAGGGGCACTTAATTTGGAACAATGGTACCCCAAAGGCCTTGCCACCAGACGTCTTTTTGATATGTGGTGACCGGGCCTGGCAGGGAATTCCAAAAAGGGTAATGGGTGGTCCATGTTATCTTGGTAAGCTGACATTACTAGCACCCGATCAAAATTGGTGGAAACATATCACGGAGAATGAGACCGCCGTCCGCAGTAAACGAGCAGCCATAGGGCTCTCACCTGAGTGTAATGATCAAGTTTCCCTCCGCAGTCCCACTGAAAGAGTGTTTTTGGCCTTCTTCGTGCCTGGAGCAGCGGCAGGCAACGCTCTGAACCAGATCGGCCGGTTAGCTTGCTGGGCTGAGAAGCAGGCTAACATCACCACTGAGATAATAGCGAGCCTATTAGAGGATCAAGGTAGTTTGCGACATGCTATTCTGCAGAATAGAGCTGCAATTGATTATTTGCTACTAGCCCAAGGCCATGGTTGTGAGGATTTTGAAGGTATGTGTTGCATGAATTTGTCTAATCATGGTGAATCAATTCACAAACAATTGCAGTGGTTGAAGGAACATGCCAGCAAAATCCATCAGAACCATGGGTTTTTAGACGAATGGCTAACTAACCTGGTTGGCAATCTACCACCGTGGCTAACAGGACTGCTTGCTGAAGGCTTGCGCATTTTGTTAATCCTCATAGTTATAGCCTTATGCCTGTGTATAGTACTGAGCTGTGTTAAGACAGCCTTGCTGAAAGTAGCGGGTCGCGTCTGGATTGCTCGACAACAAGAAGGAGAAATTCTGGAGGAATGGCTGGGCTTTGGAGGGGGGGGAATATAGTCTGTTGGAAATGAGCAATCCCGCCTATGCCTTTAAGGTTTTCCCTGAACCGACGAAGACAAGGACACCGCCTGCGTTAAGAAGCGGAAGAAGGGGAGGCAGCACACAGCTCCGCTCACGAAGCTACTAATGCAAGGAACCACCCGATGGCGGTCCCGTCGAGACACGCCGCACTTCCGCGTGTTTTGTTGCGTCCCGCTCGATATAACGAAACAACGTTGATGGGAGAGGGGGAGATGTGGAGGAAAAAGGATGAGCAGGGAGGCACTGCGGGGCGGAACATGGGAAGGTTGTAACGGGCGGAGCACTGCTGCCGGAGAAGAAGGCGGGGCTTTACAGCATTATAATAGAGTAGGACACGCTTCATTAAACGCCATTTTGCCACTCCTCATATTGGTGTCTGTGTGGTGATGGTCCGGGGCCTGGGGAGAAGGCCCCGTGCCTCCTCGGTAAGAACGAGAACGGTAACAGGTTTCACCTTATGACTAAAAGTTTGCATTCAGGCCTTTATTCATTTGCCAACATAGAGAGGCCGTTGCTGTCCGAGATGCCCAGGGGTTGCTGTGTTCCCATGTGGTGCTGGGAAATGTGATCCAGGACCTACGGGAACCTTTCTGGAGCATTACGTGGTCACCAGGAGAAGTACCTCAAGACCTCTCAGGGAGACACCTTCACTGAAGCTGGTCACCCTGCTGTTCTCTGTCAGTCTAGAGAGCTCAGCACCTCAGAGGGTGACTCGCTGTGTGCAAAGAGTGAGGCGTGACATGGACAGCATTGGGCAGGAGGTAGTTTTGGGGCAGTGGGCTTTGTGTGAGACACAAAAATATCTTTTTTAATGGTGCTGGCCTGATTATAACAGAAATGTCTAGAAAAAGTCAATACTTTAAGTATTAATAATTTAAGTATTAATACTTTAAAAGTCAATGTTTAGGGGGTATTTGTGTTTTTTTGTTTTTTTTTTCCCCCCAAAAGGAAAGTGATTTTCAGAACTGGGGTGGGATGCAGTCATAGGGTCATGGGCATCTGGTGCCACTGTAGGTGCCCTGTTCCCTTCTGCCCAGCCTCCATCTGCAGCTCCAAGGGGCTGTGGTCTCCCGCAGGTCCCCTGTGAGAGCTGCCAGGCCCAGGCAGGTACCTCCGATACACCAGGACCTCTCCAAATGTCCCTAGATGCTTATGGTTAGACACGTGAGCTCTGCTGGAAAAGGTGAAGAACTGTTTTCAACATTTTAAAAAATATGAACACACTTTCATCATCTCATGATGAAATAGTGGAAATTTTCAGGAAGGATATTAATCTCAGGCAAAGAAATATTGATCTGTCCCTGTCAACTTGTGTTACCATGCTCTGTCTGCTATGCTGTGGATATGGTCTCAGTAATCTCTCACATATCATCATGTCCTGATTAAATTGACTATTTCTGAAGTCATCTTTGCATCGGACCTTCTGGACATACGCACTTCCCATTTCTTTCCAGTTTTTCTCCTTCCCTTACTCTTTATCCATTCCGATACCTCTCAACTCTCCAGTTGCTGCGCTGAGCTTCAGGGAGTCTGAAGCTTGCCTCGTCTTTCAGTAGTCTTACTGTCTCCTTAGCCAGCTCCTTAGCTGTGTTTGCATTATCATTTCCTATCTATCTGTCAAAAACATTTCAGGGAAGGTTATGTCTTGTGGAAAGTGGACCTCACTGGGGGCGCTTGCATTTAAGATACAGCTGAGGAGTGTATTTGACTTTTTATTAAACTATATCATATGTTATTTTTGTTTGCTTGCAGTTAAGAAAAATCCTCCTTTGTCTGCAACTATTTCTCTAAGGAAAGCAGGTGAGAATTGGTGCATAGGAGCTGTAACATTCAGCTACAAACTAGAGTGGAAAAAGGTTAGATTTTAACAGGAGTGAGGTAAGTCCCCAGTGGCTGATGAGAGAAATGGCAGGGTTGGGGAGGTGAGGAGGAAGGTTGCCCATACAGGTTTTATATTGAAAATACTGCTTTTCCTATATGTCCAGACTTCATTAGGAGACCCTCTGGGTCAGTATGAATTGGAGAATGTGGATATCACTTATTCTGCAAGCTGGAAAATAAAGGAAGCTTAAAAAGCAGAAATCCTTTCTTTTTCAGGTGCTCATTGAAATCTTACTCTTGTAAATACACCCCTGAATCTTCTCCAATTAGCCACACAAGAATTGAAGAAAATTATGGGGAGTGACATGCCATGTTAGGGCTTTTGGCATTTTAATGGTGCTTCTGGTGTATTTGGTGCTGAGCCCATGAACCACAGATGCTGAAAGGAGACTGAACAAACTTCTCAAGAAGTTAAAGTCAGAAGTAAATCCCAAAGTTTCTTGGAGTGTTAATGGGTCCCACTGAGGGTCGTTACCAAAGAAGGCTCCCCAGGGGCTGATGAGAGCAGAAAGTTGGAGGTCCTGACTGCAGGTAGGCAAAGGCAATGTGCAGGTGGCTCTGATGCCAAGTAAGCCTTGATGTGTTTTATCAAGTGTGGTGGATCTTGGGAAACTGCATTTTGCATGAGAAGCGGTAGACTAGGCGTAGCGGAAGATCACGTGGTGTGACGCGCAGCCTAGGGGTGGAAACGAAGTGCACCTGTATGTAAGCTTGAACGCAGCTCACAATAAACGCCATTTTAGCATCTCTCACATTGAGGTCTGTGCTTTGTGACCCTGCAGTAGAGGAGGCTGCAGCGCTCCCCTGGTGGCACCGTGGGTCCGGGCGAGAGCACGGCAACAAATGGTGACCCCGACGTGATTCGGCAGGACCGACATGTCTCGCCGTGAGACCCAGGGGGTGCGGGCCGTCTCCAGAGGGAGAGCGGCGGCTGCGACGGCAAGCAGCGGGCGATAGCTGAGAGTCCGGACGATATGGAGGCGTTGATAAAGGTAGTTGTGTTCCTAGCTAAGACATGGGGAGCTTCTGTGAAGCCAAAAGATATTACACTATGTGTAGAGCGGCTCCAGAAAGAAGGAGTCATAAATAAGCCGGGGGACTGCTTGCAGCCGGAATTCTGGCCGCGATGCACTACGGTGCTGGCGGAGCGAGCTATGTCCACAAACAAGGCTAAAGATCTCAAGACGTGGGGAGTTATACTCCGTCTTTTGAAGCGGTCGCGGGAGGAATTACAGACTTGGAAGGCCGCCCGCGACGCGTTGCTTCATCAGGAGAAGGCTGAGACGGAAACGGAGGAGAAGCCTGGTGATGGGGGTGGGGAGGCCCCGGTGAAAGATCAGGAGAGCGGGGGCGGGGAGGCCCCGGTGAAAGAACAGGAGAGCGGGGGCGGGGAGGCCCCGGCGAAAGAACAGGAGAGTGGGGGCGGGGAGGCCCCGGCGAAAGAACGGGAGAGCGGGGGCGGGCAGGTTCCAGTGATCCTACCGGTGGAATCCCAGGAGCCGCCTCCGGTGTATCCCTGGCAAGATCTCGCACAAGACAGAGAGGGATGGGGGGTCGACGGGACCGAACCCGAGGATTGCGTGCCTGGCGCAGTTTTGAGGAAGACGCTTAGTGAGGAAGATAGGACCCTGCTGCCGTGGGCCCCGGCAGAGGAGGGTGCTGTAGGCGGGGAGAGTCAGGCACTGCAGCGAAGGAGGAAGGGTAACGGCCAATCAGAGCAGAGAGACCAGAGTTCGACCTTGAAAGGAGGGAGGAAGGTTCGGGTGAGATTGCCGGTTGAGGAGGAGAGCGGAGAAGATAGCAGCGACGAGGAAGGCGGGGGCTTGCGAGAAGTTACGCACAGGCTGCGGGGGTGTGCAATAGGAGAGACACAGCCGAAAGGGAAGCCGAAGGGCGGAGAAGAAGTAACAACATCCCCGGTCGACATTCTATTGCGTGCATTAGAGGAAATAAGGCGGGAGGTCGAAAAACAGAGGGACCTGCTCAGCGGAGATAAAAGGGGAGCGGCCCCTGCCAAGTCCATACCACTCACTGACTGGCGGCTAATAGCCGATTCGTGTGCCCTTCAGGGCTTACGGTTCGAGCAAGCGCCGCAAGTCTGCCCCGTAAGGGCAGTACCGGGGGAAGGGGTCCAGTGGGTGGCGCTCAAGCCCAAGATAGTACAGAGTCTGATGACCTCAGTGAAAGAGAACGGGCTGAAACATCAGCAAACTCAGATGTTGTTGGATAGTGTGCATGCCCAGGCGTGCACGCCTTACGACCTACGGCAGCTGGCGAGGGCGATACTGTCACCCACGCATTGGATGCTGTGGAAGGAGGCATGGCAAGGCCGTTGTGCCGCCCTCGCTGCAGCTGCTGCCGGGAACCCGAACCACCACCTAGCAGGTACCACACTGGATCACTTGGTGGGGCGAGGTGCAAACCTCGCATCCCTGAACCAGCAAGCAACAGCTCTCAGAGGCTGGGAGGTCATGGCCACAACAGAGGCTTCGCGGGCCGCGTATGAAGAACTCGGGAAGCTAGTAAAGGTAGAGCCACCCTGGACAAAGATAAAACAGACACACGCAGAGAGCTTCACTGAATTCTGTGACAGGCTCCAACGGGCCATTGCAGAGTCAGACTTGCCCCCTGAGGCCCAGGGTCCGGTCATGATGGAGTGCCTCTGGCAGCAGAGTAACGCCATGACGCAGGACATCCTGAAAACGATCCCTAAAGGAGCACCACTTTCGGTTGTCATCCGCACGGTACTGCAAAAACAGGATCAGGAAACAGCAGCAGCGCAGGCTCTTGTCTCGGCGGTGGACCAGATGAGAAAGGGACCACAGCGATGCTTCTCTTGTGGCAGATTAGGGCATATTAGTGCACACTGTCAGTGGCAGGGCCGGCCGATCTCGTGGCAAGGCCGAGGGTCATGCTGGGCTTGTGGGCAGTACGGGCATGTAGCCCGAGAGTGTCCCCAAAATCAACAGCGGAAACTGCCGGGAAACGGGGGGCGGGGGGGACATCGCAAAGGGGCATCCCTCCCGAAGATCTTGGCCCCGCGCAGGAGTGTGACCGGAGTTGGCCCGACAGTGGCAGAGGTCCAAGAGGAAGACGTCCCAACGTGGCTCTGGCAGTAAAATTAGGTGACCACCCGGTGGTGCGGGCAACGCTGAGCTTGGGAGGATGTAGTGACGAGGGGAGGAGGATAATAACCATGCTGGCGGACTCCGGAGCGGACGTGACGTGCATAGCACACGCCCAGTGGCCTGAGAGCTGGCCCTTGATGGATGCTGGTTACATAACCGGAGTTGGAGGAATGGCTAGTACATACAGGAGTATGATGCCGGTGGAGATCCGCGTGCAGGACGACGACGGCGACGAGCTGATAGCTCGGGTCCGGCCGTACGTCACGCACATCCCTGACTCACTGTTAGGCCGAGATGCCATGGCGCAAATGAGGCTCAAGCTCACAAATTTAGTATGAGGGCCACTGCTGGAGGCGGCGTGAAGATCACTTGGAAAACGGAAGAACCTGTGTGGATAGAGCAGTGGCCCCTTACGGAAGAAAAATTGAAAGCCGCCAGAGAAATAGTAGACCATGAGCTACAAGCAGGACACTTACAAGGGAGCTATAGCCCCTGGAACACTCCCATATTCGTGATTAAGAAGAAGGCGTCTGGGAAGTTTCGACTTCTTCATGATCTCAGAGCCGTTAATAGCCAAATGATGGGCATGGGATCATTCCAGCCCGGACTTCCACTGATCTCCACGATTCCGAGAGGATGGCCAGCAGTGGCATTGGACATTAAGGACTGTTTTTTCTCGATTCCTCTGCACCCGGACGATTGCCGTAGATTTGCGTTCACCGTACCACATACCAATCTGGATGCCCCTGCAAAGCGGTACCAATGGACGGTCTTACCGCAGGGCATGAAGAACTCGCCCGCCTTATGCCAAACTTATGTTGCCAGAGCCCTGCAGCCGGTGCGTGACCACTGGCCGGACATGAAAATTATTCACTACATGGATGATATACTCCTGGCGGCAGAAGAGGACAAGCATTTAGAACAAGCCCTCCAAGAGGTCAAACAGAATTTGGAGGAGGCAGGACTGCAACTGTCAGAAGCGAAGCTCCAACGAGGAAGCGACATCAAGTACTTGGGGTGCTGCATCAGCCCCACGGAGGTGCGGCCCCTGAGAATAGAGTTGAACCCGAAGGTGACTACCCTGCACGATGTACAAAAATTAGTAGGTGCGCTGCAGTGGCTGAGGCCTATCATTGGCATAATGCCGCAGGAGATGAGCCCCCTCCACGATCTGTTAAAGGGGAAGGCACCCTGGGAGCCCAGACACCTTACGCCAGAGGCCCAGAAGAGTCTTCGCAACATAGAGCAACGAATGGCCACAGCTGGATTGGGAAGGTGGGATCCGCAGGCCCCTATCACCGCTATGCTGAAGGTAACCAAGGCAGGCCTTACAGGGGCCCTTGCGCAGAACGAAGCAGCTAAAGTGAGGATCCTACTGTGGCTATTCTCCAACCAAGTCGGTACAGCGTTCTTACCCATCACTGCGGCAACCGCTAAGGTAATCACCAAAGCACGGAAGGCTTGCTGTCGGCATTTCAGTAAGGACCCAGACGTCATCGCGACATCTATACCTAAGGCAACCTGGAATGCTTATTTTGCCCAAGACGAGGAGGTTGTCTTGGTGCTACATACCTTCGGAGGAGTGCTTCAGCACGGAAAAACCCCTGCGCTGTTAGAGAGCCTTCAGCATTGCTTTCCAGAGATTAAGCCGAGGGTACTTCCACAGCCCCAGCCGGGTCCGACATTCTTCACGGATGCCTCGTCGCGAACCTCTACAGCAGCAGTAGTTTGGTATAAGGATGAGCAGTGGCACAAGGCTACGTGGCAGCAGGAAGCCAGCGTTCAGTGGCTGGAAGCGAAAGCGGTCTGCATGGCCCTGGCGCTAGGACCAAATAGCCATGCAAACATCACCACAGATTCCATCTTCGTTCACAATCTGGTAAACAGGATGGCCCAGCCTGGATTCGTAGGAAGCGATATCTGCATGATGTTAGAAGAGGCGCTGCAGAGCCGGACTGCGCCCTGCACTATAATGCATGTCAACAGCCATCAATCGCTACCTGGGTTCTTCTACGAAGGAAACAGCCTTGCCGACGGGGCCGCCAAGGGAATATGGACGATGACCGAGGCGAAGGAGGTGCACAACTTCCTTCATTTGGGGCCTCGCGCGCTGGCAAAGCACTCAGGCATTCCTCTGGCCAGAGCACGCGAAATTGTCGCGGCGTGCCCATATTGTCAGAAAACACCGCTGTGGGAGGCGGGGGTGAACCCCCGGGGTCTAAAAGGGAATGAGATATGGCAGACGGACTTTACCTACTTCCCGGAGTTCAAGCCACGGCCTTGGCTGGCGGTAACAATAGACACCTGTAGCACTGTGATCATCGCAACACAGCATCAGAAGCAGACGGCCCGAGCGGCACAGAGCCACTGGAACCTAGCCATTGCGTGGCTAGGGGTGCCAGCGAAGATAAAGACGGACAACGGGCCCTGTTTTATCTCTCAGAGCACAGCCGAATGGGCACAGCTATGGGGAATTGTTCTACTCAGAGGCCTGCCCTATAACTCCACAGGCCAGGCAATCGTAGAACGGGCCAATCAAACACTGAAAAGTAAAATAAAATCCCTAGCTGAGGCGGAAGGCTGTGGGGGAGGCATCCCTCCTGAGAAACAGGCGATGCTACTGCATCGCGCGCTCTATGTGCTGAACCATCACAGCAGAGGGGATTGCCCCATGGAGCCAGTGAGGAGACATTGGGGGCACCTACCGCCCTCGACGGGTCCAGGTGTGAAGGTCCGCTTCCCAGGGGAAGGGGAGTGGGAGACAGGATGGGAACTGATATCACAGGGAAGAGGGTATGCCGCGATAAAACGGGAGGAGCAGATAAGGTGGGTTCCAATGAAATGCATAAGACCTGACTTAAATGCACGTACGGAAGGGTCTGGGGCGTAACTAATCATTCTTGGTGAGATTCCATCCTGAACAGGGCAACGCCAGATGGGATGCTGCTGCATGGCTTCATTGATGTTTATCGCCGGCTTCATGATTCCGGGGACCACAGAGTCATACTGGAGGAGATGAGCACAGGCGCACAGAGCAGCTCACTACTGCATCCCGTTCAACCCCGAGGCAGGGCCGACAGAGACTTTCCTGACAGGGAACAAGTCAACACAGGGGCGTGGATCTTGTCATGGTTTGATTAGAAATGGCTTATAACACTAGGCTTGATAGCACTCACAGTAGTAATAGTGATATGCTGCGGCTTGCTAATTCTGAATTATCGCTTACGGCATGTACGGCTTAACTGCTTGATAGACATGAGCGTAGAGTATATCAATTAATAGTACAGGAAAAAGAGGTTCTAGAAAGGGGGGGAGATGTGGTGGATCTTGGGAAACTGCATTTTGCATGAGAAGCGGTAGACTAGGCGTAGCGGAAGATCACGTGGTGTGACGCGCAGCCTAGGGGTGGAAACGAAGTGCACCTGTATGTAAGCTTGCACGCAGCCCAGAATAAACGCCATTTTAGCATCTCTCACATTGAGGCCTGTGCTTTGTGACCCTGCAGTAGAGGAGGCTGCAGCGCTCCCCTGGTGGCACCGTGGGTCCGGGTGAGAGCACGGCAACAATCAAGCAGAATGGCCAGGCCACTGTCAGCCAGCCCCTGGATAGGGTGATCCTTTCCCTCACGCTTTGCTCAGGGCTCTTCCTGAGGGCAGTGTGAGAGTGGGGGTGTGCAGTGCCAAGTGCAGGACAACAATATGGCACGTCCTGGACTCCCTGGGGATGAGGAGGCATTGAGGCCACCATGCTTTACAGAAACAGCATCTTCTCCTAGGCCTGGGTGGTAGAGACAACAGCCATAGCCAGGGGGACAAAGACCTTTGGAGGCTTTCAGCCTTGGCAGTGCCCTTTGTTGTCTCCACCACAGGCTGTCCTGTGTTGTCCTAATCCTCTGCCTGTTTCCCTGCAGACTATAGACACCCAGCCTGCTTCCCCACCTTGATCTCACCCTAGGATCTCCCCACTTTTACTGATGCCTCTCCACCCTTCCTTGAAATGCAAAGCCAGGGCCTGATCACAGACTCCCTCTGGGTGATCTGTAGCACCACGGCACTACCCTTCAAGTGACATTTCCTTTCCCAAAGTCCAGTCGGAACCTGTCAAGCTGCAGTTTGTGCCTCTTTCCCCTTCTCATGCTGTTTTCCACTGCCAAGAAAAGCTCCATCATCTCTGGAACCACCTTTCGAGCAGTCACAGGCTACTACACTACTGCCCTTAGTCTCCACTTCACCAGGCTAAAGAAGTGAAGGTTCCTCAGCTTCTCCGTACAGGCCATGTGGTTTAGGCCCCTAACCCCATCTTGGCAGACGTCCTCTGGACACTATCCAGTTCCTCTCCATTCCGCCAGCACTGGCATTCCCACATTGGGATGCTCCAGATATGGCCACACCAGTGCTGAGTCGAGGGGGATATTAATTCACCTTGTCCAGGTGGCCACTCGCTTCCTCATGCAGCCCCATGTGAAGCTGGCCTGATCTGTGGTGAGCACGCACCACTGGCTCATATGGCATCCCTCGTAAGGTCCAGGCCCTTCTCCTCAGGGTCACTCCTCTACCAGTCAGGTCCCAGCCTGTCCTGATGCATGGGCTATTCTACCCTCCGATGCAGGACCTGCCACTTCTCCTTATACAATGTCATGAGGTTTCTGTTAGCCAAATCCCCGAGTCTTTCAAGGCCCCTCTGGACCAAAACTCCCTTGTGTCAGCTCTTAATGTGTGTGTGGGCATGGAGATGGTTCATCCTGTCTTGCAGTGCCTCTGACAGGATGACAGTATGAGGAACTGCAAGACACTGCACACAGTAAAAGGAGATACTAGTTCAATGGAGTTGCTAGCAAAGGTAGAAATTAGTATGGCAAGCATCTCAGAAAAGATACCCTCTACCCAAATGAGAATAGAAAGCACGCAAGACCAGGGCCAATGGGGAAAGTGCACACAGGGGCGGCTGGTTGTATGCAATGGGATCAGGATGGTAAAAGAGAAGACCTTAGAAGGTAGAAAAGAGGGAAAAAGGAATAGAACATGAAGCAAAAGAAAAATCAGGTCTTTTGGGGG
The DNA here is from genome assembly GCF_036417845.1 of Apteryx mantelli. Lineage (NCBI taxonomy): Eukaryota > Metazoa > Chordata > Aves > Apterygiformes > Apterygidae > Apteryx > Apteryx mantelli. Next base: position 8,022,380 of record NC_089997.1, read on the forward strand.
GTACCTGCCAAGCAGCCCTCATCTGAACTCCTCTGACTGGAGCAGGACAAGAAACATGTACTTGATCGGATAATACTTCTGTCTGGCTTACTCCATGGTCATGGGGAAGCTGAATGTTTTCCCTAAGATCAGCAAGAGAAGACCTGGGATCAAAGGAGTGCAGAATCATTCAGGCTGGAAGGGACTGTAAGGGATGAGACCCAAATGGCTGTGCTGTGAGCCCGAATAATGCCCCGAAGAAAGGTTCCTGAAACGGGAGAAAGCCCCAGAAAGTCATGGGGAGGGGCCTGGTGTCACATCTCTTGACTGACTGGTGTCTCAACCACTCCTGGAACCGGGGCAAGGGAAGGTTCTGGAAGCCCAGGAACTGGGTCAATAACTGGGGGCATGCACAAGCACAGGGTGGGCGCTTTACACTGAACACCCCTGCTGGCATGTCCGATCCTGGACCCAGGACTGCTGATCTCCCTGTCTCTTTATTTCTTTCTCTCTTTCGCTCTTCTTCTCTTCTCTAAGTAATGCAAAGCCTCCTTTGGTTTAGCTATAACTGTGAGAGGGCCAATGTTTGCAGGATATTTGTTCCATTAAAGTTGATGCTTATGTAAGGACCTCGAGCGTTATCTCGCCTTACTCCACACTGAAGGAGATTTGCAAATCTGAGTTACTCTCCCCCCCGCCCCTCCTTTTCAGAGGTGGGATGTGACAGGGACCTCAGGAGGTCTCTAGCCCAACCTCCTTCCCACAGCAGGGTCAGCTATCAAGTCTGACCAGGTTACTCAGGGCTTTATTCATTTATGACTTGAAAACCTCTGAGGATGGAGATGGCACAACCTCTCTGGGCAACTGGCCCCAGTGTTTAACTGTCTTGATTGGTTAAAATGTGTTTTCTTATCCCCAGCCTGAATGTCTCTTGTTTTAGCTACCGCTCAGTTGGGCCTCATCCTTGCATCATGCACAATGGTGAAGAGCCTGGTTCCATCTTCTTGATGACCTCCTGGTAGTTATGGGTAGGTTGTTATTAGGTCTCCTCAAAACCTTTTCTTCTCCAGGCTGAACAAACTCAGCTCCCTCAGCCTCCCCTAGTGACAAAGTCAACCGTACAAATATGTGCCTAGGATGTTTAAGGCTCTTCCAGTCCTTCTGGATTTTGCTGAATCTGCAAAGGATCTTAGACATGTTAAGAGTGCAGTCACCCTCATGCCATGACTTTCTGCCAGTCACCTTCTTCATGGGCCCAGGAATGTGATGCGAGAGGACTGGATCCATGACACACTCCTCACCAAAGTGAGACTGAACAGCCTGCAGCTCCTGGGGTTGTTCTTGTGGCCTTTTTTGAAAATGTGCACAACATATTCTTTTTTCTGGTCAGTGGGACCTCTCTTGATCTCCAAAACCTTTCAAAGATGACAGAAAGTGGCCTTGCTATGACAAGATGCAGCCCATCCAGTCCCATAGACTTGTAGGGGTTGAATTCTTGCAAGTAATCCCTCACTCAAACTTCGTCTACAGCTGGTTGTTTTTCTCCTCTGCAGTCCTGAATCCAGGCACAGCAGCCCAGGAGACCTTGTTGGTGAAGATGGAAGTCAAGAAGGACTTGAATTCCTCAGACCTACTTGCATTTGCTGTTTCTGGATTCCCTGCCCCATTCAGCAGTGAGACCACATTTTCTTTGTTTATTCTTTCACTGTAATTGAAGCATTAGCAGCTCTTCTTCAGGCCCTTGGCATCCCCTGCATGTGTGTATCCTAGGGGAGCTTTGGCTTCCCCAGCACCATCCCTACTTCCCTGGACAATGGTGCCATGCTTAGTCAAGGTGGTCTCCTGAGCATCGGTATGAACCATCCTTGTGCTTGGTGGCTGCTGTCCTTATAGACCGGCTGGCTTTCCTAAGCTCCATTGTCCTTCCTAGCTGCCTCCCATGGGATCCCACAGCACTCCCCAGAAGAGATCAAAGTCTGTTTCTCTGAAGGCCAGAATCTGTACCCTGCTATTGTCTTTACTCACCGCCCTTACAATCTGGGACTCCACTATTTCATGGTCATTGCAGCCAAGGTTTCCACTGATGACTGCATCCTTGATCAGTTCTTCCTTGTCTGCAAGTACTAGATCCAGGTGAGCACTGCCCTTATTGGCCCATCAGAGAGCTGTGCTTAGAAGCTCTCCCCAACACCCTCCAGAAACCTCCTGGACTGCTTGCACAGTGTCCTGCTGTTTTCCCTTCCAGTGAATGTCAGGGAGATTAAAGTCCCCCCTCCCATCAGAACCAGGCCCTGTGATCCACAGACTTCATCAGGTTGCTTAAGGGAGACTATGCCCACCTCCTCACCCTGATCAGGTTGTCTGAAACTCCCATCACAATGTCACCCTTACTCTGATGCTCACTCACAAGCTCTCACTCAGCCCCTTTCCATCCCTTGGAAGAGCTCCATATAACCAAACTGCCCTTTCACACAAAGGGCATCCTCTCTCCTCATCTTCCTTGACAGTTTCTTCTGAACAGCTTGTATCCTACAATCACAGCGCTCGAGTCACATGAGCGGTCCCACAACATCTCAGTTGTTCCTACAACGTGACCATTCTGTGACAGCTTGTGCATCTCCATCTGCTCCTGTCTGTGCCCCAGGCTGCATGCACTTATGTATATTTGTGCTGCAAGACCTCAGCTGTGGCGCGGAGTGCAGATTTGTCGTGGTGAAACCTGTTATCAAGAGCCAAGGACACCATGTGTGCAATGGCCCCACTTCAGAGCAGAGACATGCTGGCATAGATAGCAGGTGGCAATGTAATGGTGAAACAAGGTTCCCACTGAGAGACCAAATCCTGCAGTATCTGAGGCCAGGGAGAAACAGAGCTGGGCTGTGCAGAAATGGCAGGAAAGGGATTTGCTGCCTGAACTGACTCTGCAGCACCTTAGGGCCTGTGACAGAGGTGAACTGATCTCCAGGAAGGACAAGGTGCCAGTGAAGAAGTCCCTGGGCCTGGACAGCCTGCAATGCAGCCATCCTGTGGACATCATTACCACAGTCCCTGTTCATATCATCTGGCGGTGAGAAGAGGTTCAGGGAGAGGAGAGTTGGAAGCTTTTAAGGGTGCAGGGATGTAAGTGGAGACCTTGGTGTGATGTGCCTCCCATTTATGCAGCATGCTTGGATGTAGACGGCATGGACTTTGCCTAAAGGCAGAGGTAGGATTAAGATGTTTGGGCACAGGCAGGAAACCAGAGAAGCCCTGGGGCACTTGCCCAGTAACCACTCCAGAAAGACATGGTTTTCCTGTAGGTCCCATGCTGGATCTGCTAGAAACATGCGGTTGTGGAAGAAACCCCAGGCATCTGACATGGCCCTGCCGGCCTATTTTTATGTCATTAAATCAAGGGTCTGCACTGAACTGCATTACCTGTCTGCACTGTAGGGATCTGCTTGATCCTCAGCTTGACAGTGAGTGGTGCTCTAGTAGTAGCAGTAGGCATCGAGGGTCATTTCAGATGGCCAAAGAAATTCCCCACCTGGCCCCCACCTGATGAAGGATGTGGGTCTCACACTTGCTCCGTCAGAGCAAGCAGACACTGGCACATATCTTGGACCACCTCTGTCTCTGCAGATGTCACCAGGTGTTTGTGTGTGGGCAACTGGCTCCCACCCTCCATCTCCAGTGGTTATAATGAGAGCTTAAACAAGGAGCTTGCCTGCAGGCATCTATGTTGTGCACACTTCTGCTTGGGCAAGGGGAATCCCACCTCCCGTATATTTGTAGCGTTCACAGGAGAGAGCTGAACCTCACTCCAGCTCAGGGGCTTCTAAACCAGCATGAGATGCCTAGATTGACTCATCTGAATCAATACCTGAATCATGGGTAAATCAGCTCTCTTCTTGTCCCTTTTCTAGGTTTCCTGCCTAGTTAAGAGATGGGAATAGGGGCTTACAGAATGGGACATTTCCACTTCTCGCAGATAACCATCCTCTGATGAGACAAATTGCAATGCTGGATCAGTCTCCCTCCAGTGTTTAGAGAGGGACCATCAGTGATTATTTTGTCTACCTCAGTGACCATTTCCCAGGAGGAGGGAGTGCAAGGGACAGAGAAATTCATGCTGGCAGTTGGGCCTCTGGTCCTGACAGGCCCAGACTCCTGGGACAGAGGGAGCTCATGGCAACCTGGCAGCACTGCTGAGAGACAGCTGTGTCCAGGAGCAGCTCCTCTGCAAAGAGCAGCAGGACTCCGGGCACTGCCTGCTGTTGCTGACAAGATGAGAGAAGACAGAGAGAAGTGAAAGGCAGTGTGGAGTGGGAGGACAGCAGACAGCTCACTGTGGAAGAAACTTTAAGAGCCCTTTACACGGTAAGTCTCTGGCTGGAGAGCGATGCTGGAGGGATCTTCTAAACCCATCCCATCCCATGATTTTTTTTTTTAAGGATCACACTCCTGGCTTTTCCAGTGTGGAGGAAAAGGAGGTTCTTTAGAGCACAGATTCCCTGCCCCACCGTCAGAGGGACAGGACATGCTGCTACCTTCTCCCAGGGACGCTGCAGGGGTGTGAAGCTGGGTCATGCACACAAGCCTGCTCAGGGCTGTAATTCTGAGCAGTGCCCTGCACCGCAGGGTGCTGTGTGCCCGGGGCAGTGACTCTGCCACTTGCGAGGGTCAGCACTCAGCCTGCCCGGGGAACTCCTCATGGCACTGTGGGGAGAAAGTCTGGGTGGAAGGATCAGCCCCTGTCCGGGCAGGTTCATTCTGCTGTTGAGAGGGTGCTGCATGGGTCAGGGCTGCTCACAGCTCTAGCTCATGCACAGGACATTTCAGAGGGGACTTTTCAAAAGGAAGGTGAAGGCAGGTGTTTAGTGAAAGAAAAGGCAATTCCCTGAGATAGTGCTTGAAGTTTCCTTCCACCTGGCAAGGGGAAAATGGAAATGGAGCTGTCACATTTAGGGCCTGACAAGGGACTGAGACTCATTAACAGTTTTAATTAACAATCAGGAGTTCTGCTAGGAACTTCTGGAAGACCCTTCACCAACCCCTTAGCCTACAGACAGCACCAAATTCCCCTTTGACAGTGGCCTCCTCAGGGACCTGCCCCTTCTCACCTGCACACAGAGGGATGCCCCTGGAAAGTGCCCTGCTGCTGGGAGGTTTCTGCAAGGCAGACCTGAGCACACTGGGGAAGGCTTTGGTGTTGCATGACTGACCATGACTTGCTCGTATCTATCCTTCCATGATGTATCCATTAGCAATTCTCTATCATTCCCTGCCCATCCCTGTTGCCTGGAGCTGTTCCTGTCAAGAGCTTTTTCTCTGTCCCAATGTCTTTTCCCAGTTAGTGCTCACAGACCCCATCTCACCCTCTCTGTGCTCAGTTCTGCTCTACAGAAACCTCTTGGGTCAGGGCCCTGGCCAGGAGCATCTCTGTGCTCGCAGCTCCTAAGGAGCAGATCAGAAAAACCCTGATGAGGCCATGAAGGTGATGCTGGTGCTGTCTGTAGGCTGAAGTGGGGAGGAAGGGACTTGCTGAGGTTTCTCACAAACTTTTTGATCTGCCTCTCTCTTAAAAGAGGGAACTGACTCTTCATGAGCTGTCTATCTCTTAAGAAGAGCCCATCTTCAGGACCCTTGACTGTTTCTCTGGGGTGTCCTGCCAAGCTCCAAGCTGCCCTCCAGAACAGCACAACTTTCCTGTAGCATTTTGTGATATCTGGGGGTACTTGGTCTGATCCTCTGAGTCAGAAACCTTGTCACACTCTTCATCACTCTCTCCGCATCTGGGATGAGAGAGAAGAATTTGGAAATCTTCCCTTTAAAACTGGAGTCCTCTGCTCTCACCTCAGTCTTTTTTTTCTTCTGAGAGGAACTTGTGAGTGTGAGTGTCCTTTAGCTGGGAGAGGCGCAAGTGCAGGGCAGTGAGGGACAAGACTCATTGACAGACCAGATCCCATGACTCTGTATAAAGTCACAGTGAGCCCATTTTTCTTCTTGGGATGCACAAGTGCTCATGCTGAGAGCAACTGAAATGCCAAAGATTTCTACCCGTCAAAGAAGGGTCCCACAGTGTAATGGAGGCATCTAAAATCTAAATCCATATATAATCAGACTCCTCTGCTGCAGATTATTTTCTGGAGATAATAGGTATCAAAATGTTGAACAGCCCTTCCACACAAGGAGTGGACATAATGTGCTGCAGGATGTGTACATCAGAACCAGTCACTTGCCATTCCCACTACAGTTCCTAGACAGAGAGCACAGATGGTAAATTGATGTGAGGAGATGGTCTATCTCATTGGAATGAAGATGTCTAGAAAAAGTCAGGTCACCCCCTGCCTTCACTTGCCTGTTTCTCACCCTTGCTAGAGTGGGAGCTGGTGTGACTGACTCAGATACAGACATCTCTGTTTGAGAGGGCAAGGTTGGGGGGGATGAAGCCCTCACAAGGGTCTTCTCTTTCCGAGATAGCTGGCATGAGTGCTGTATTCAGCTCTCATTATGGTGAATAGAGAATATTCCCACTGGGTCACTGGACCAAGTCCCCTCCACCCAGCTCATGGTGCCCGTTCCCAGGTATCCCACCAAATCCCTGGGCCTGTTTGACACCTCCATTTGCACCTGTGGCAAAGCAGAACTGACTCCTCTGGAGCCACAGGCAGAGGCCCCTGCTGCGCATGGCCCACGCAGCCAGCACAGACCAGAGCCCCGGAAAGGGAGCTGAAAGAAGGTAAAGGACAGAGGAAGTGTGGGGGGTACTATGAGGAGTGGAAAGGGATTTGCTCAGAGAAGCCTGCTCTAACTTTTTACTTTCTTTTCTTCTTTGGACAGGCCTCCTGTGCCCCAAAGAGGCAAATGTCCAACGGCAGCTCCCTCACTGATTTCCTCCTCCTGGCGTTTGCAGACACGCAGGAGATGCAGCTCTTGCACTTCTCCCTCTTCCTGGGCATATACCTGGCTGCCCTCCTGGCGAACATCCTCATCATCACAGCCATAACCTGTGACCACTGCCTCCACACCCCCATGTACTTCTTCCTCCTCAACCTCTCCCTCCTCGACCTTGGCTCCATCTCCATCACTGTCCCCAAATCCATGGCCAATTCCCTCTGGAACACCAGGGCCATTTCCTACTTGGGATGTGCTGCCCAAGTCTTTTTCTTCTTTTTCTTATTTTCAGCAGAATATTTCCTTCTTACCATCATGGCCTATGACCGCTTTGTTGCCATCTGCAGACCCCTGCACTATGGCACACTCATGGGCAGCAGAGCTTGTGTCAAAATGGCAGCAGCTGCCTGGGGCACTACTTTTCTCTATGCTGGCCTGCACACTGCTAATACCTTTTCAATACCACTCTGCCAAGGCAATGTCGTGGAGCAGTTCTTCTGTGAAGTTCCCCAGATTCTCAAGCTCTCCTGCTCAGACTCCTACCTCAGGGAAGTTGGGGTTCTTGTGGTTAGTATTTGTTTAGCTTTTGGGTGTTTTGTTTTCATTGTGCTGTCCTATGTGCAGATCTTCACAGCTGTGCTGAGGATCCCCTCTGAGCAGGGCAGGCACAAAGCCTTTTCCATGTGCCTCCCTCACCTGGCTGTGGTCTCCCTGTTCATCACCACAGGCTCGTTTTCCTACCTGAAGCCCCCCTCTATCTCCTCCCCAGCTCTGGATCTGGGGGTGGCTGTTCTGTACTCAGTGGTGCCTCCAGCAGTGAACCCTCTCATCTACAGCATGAGGAACAAGGAGCTCAAGGAGGCACTGAGGAAACTGATCCAGCTGGTACTATTTCAGCAGCAATAAGCTGCCCACCTCTCTTTACTCAGCTCTTGTGCTTTGGGCGTTCTGTCTGTGATAATCGTGTTTGTACTCAAAGGTTTGAATTCATCCCATGTCTGGAGAAGAGTAAAGGAGCAATTGTGTGCTTGCGGGGAAGAATAAATGAAAACTTCTTTCTACATGTGTCAACTCAGGGCAGGCTGCTCCACTGCTGGAGCAACTGGAGTTGCTTGAGGAGCCCTGGGGCCAGGACTCTTGTGCCCTCCTGGGGAGAGGGGCTGGCACAGAGCAGCTGCATGTAGTCCAGGTTAAGGTCTCCCAGACGAGAGAGCAGTGGAGACAGGGTGATACCCTTCTCTGCCCCCCAGGAGCTGCTGTGCCCTTCAGGGGGGCTGCGGCTGTGCTGTGAGTGCCCAAAGCACTGCAGCACCCTGCGGTGGGCACTGCTGCGGGTCCACCTCTAGAATGGACTGCTCTTCTGGGCTGGACTGGGGTGGACAGGGGAGGTGGTGAGAGCAGGGGAGGGCCTGGCTGGGCTGGTCCATTCTTTGATCCTTTAAGGAGAAAATGTTTTTCTTTTTTTCAAGTGGAACGTCCTGTATTTCCACTTGTGCCTGTTGCCTCTTGTCCTTCCACTGGGCATCTTTTAGCAGAGCTTGGCTCTGATTTCTTGATATCCTCCCATTTGGTCACTATAAACAGCAACAACCTCTCCCCTGAGCCTTCCCTTCTCCAGGCTCAACACACCCAGGTCTCTCAGCATCTCCTAATGCCTGATGGGCTCCAGACCAAAACCATCACTCTGGCCTCTGCTGCTCTCACTCCCATCTGTCACCATCCTTCTTGCCTGGGGGAGCCACAACTGGACATAGCACTCCACATGCAGCTCACAAGTGCTGGATGGAGGGGCCTCCACTGCAGGCTGCTCCTCTGCAAAGGGCAGAAACTTCGATGTTCCTAGCATGGAGCTGACATTGAAGCAGCATCTGGAGCCCGGCCAGCCCCAGAGGCCTCAGCCCTCCCCAGCCCAGCAGTGGGGCCCCAAGCAGGCCTGCTTGCCTTGCCTCACTGCCCTCCACACTCCTGTCCCCTCCATGCCCTGTCCCAGCCCTGGTGCTGGCCAGCTGCCCTGGGCTGGGGCACCTCCAGCCCCCCAAGAGGGGGAAGGGGCACGGGGGAAATGGGTTTTAGTTTTCACTGCCAGGCTGGGGCTGGATCCCTGGCATAAGGACAGGTGGGGATCAATACAGGGATCATTAACAGTACGGGCGTAGGATGTAACATCGGTCACAATACACTGGTAGTTTGGGGGGAAAAACTTTTAAAGATATCATACTCGTGATGTTCAGTAAGGCTGCTTTCCACTTTTACTAACAGAATGTGCTCATTATTATCATATATCATTGTTCCTTTTCTTTCTTCTAAGCATGTTCCCATTTTAGACAGATGTTGAGTAACCTTGGTGTTTTGTTTGCCAAAGCTGTTGAGTTGAGGGAAGGTTACTCCAAGTGTTACTGATGTATTAAATGGTGCAAAAATAACACATCGTTTGTTCAGTCAACTGAGAAGTTAACCAGTAAGTCTGCCTGGCGATTTGGTCAAAAATATAAGTCACATTACTATGGCAAATGCTGCTTTTCATGTCTGTAGTACCCATTTCACTCTACTGCAAAACCGCCTGCAGCTTCCCATCCAGTGTGTTATTACATATAGTTACATTTGGACATAAATGTAACTATAGTTAAATGAAAATATAGTTAAATGTAAATGTAAATACAGTTAAATGTAATCATAGTTAGTGTAACATTATTGCCTCCTATCAGTCCTTGACCTCGTGCTATTACAGCTGGTATTCCTCTTGTTACTGTAGTTTTAAAGATGGGTTGCGACCTACCTTCAATACTTGAGCTCTCCCATGGGCCATGTGAAAAGGCAGAACCTGTGAGAGACAGGTTTCAGGTGTCTGTTGCAGTTATCAGTGTTCCCACAGTGAGAAGGTAACACCACGCTTCACTGCAAGAGAAGACACTTAGGTCTCGGACATCATCCAAGCCTCACTTATGGTTCACTTGCTTACTTTAGTGTCTACAGCATCCCATACCCCTTTTGCTTTGTAAAACAGCAGAGTCACCCTGACTGATCCCTGAGTTGGGTGTTTAACCACAACCTCATCTCCAGAACTTTGAGAGAGTTTCACTTCTGTTTTAACAGGAATTCATGACACAAATGCCTTATCTATGAGACTTCCCATGGGTGTTTGTCACTTGTTTAGCCAACCTCCCACAACCGGGATCCCCACTTAGAAGTGTTCTACGAGAGAAGAGTCACTCTGGTGTAGCTGTTGTTTCCGTTGTCCTTTCCATCTTTCTACTACCCCACTACTTTGAGATCAATACGATAGGTGGAAAGTCCGCCGAACTCCATTTGAAGCACACCAGGTTTGCACTTCTTTATTCTTCAAATGTGATCCATTGTCAGATTGTATTTCTCTGGGAAAGCAGCAAGCCACTGGTTCAAACCAGCACTGCTTGCTAGACCACTTGCAGCTCTGGTAGGGTGCACGTTCCCTGTACCGATAATTATTTCTACTCCTGTAAGGATGCGTTTCCAGCCTTCAGGTGGAATTTCCAGCCTTCACAAACCACAAACAGCAGCCATGGGCCTAACAGCGACCTATCAGGCACTGAGCCACAAGTGACCTCGCAACCACAAACAGCAGCCATGGGCCTAGCACTGGCCTATCAGGTCCTGAGGCACAAGTGACCTCACAACCACAAGCAGCAGCCAATTCCTGCTTCTGGTCTATCGAGTACTGATGCAGTAGTTACCTCACAGTCAATTCCAAAGCCGTATGCCTGAAGCTGCCCTACAAGTGTCTGAGTCACAAATGACCTCACAAGCGCAAACAGTAGCAACATGCCTTCTGCTTGGGTATCCAGTAATGAGGCACAAGTGACCTCACTATCAGCCTTGAAGCTATCAGCTAGCTGCTCGCCTGTAACATACTCAGGAAAATGTGACCTCACAAGCACAAAGAGCAGCTGTGTCCCTGCTGCTGCCCTCCAAGGTACTCAGGGAGAAGGGACCTCACAATACGCCCCAAAACCATGGTCGTACTGTTGCACTACTACGTACTGAGGCAGAAGTGAGCTCAGAAGCACAACAGCTGCAATGTTCTTGCGGCCTGCCCACTCCCACAAAGGCACTCAGGAGATGCTGGCATTTATTATAAGGGTCTTGGACTCGTCCTATATGGCACCACAACCTCCTAGGAAAAGGAGGGGGCACAGTAGCATTTGCTGAGCAGGCTGGCAGTAACAGCAGTTGTGGGAGGCAGAATTTGCAGCACAGCAGAGGTACCAGGAGGTGAACCGACACCCCAAGTCACCCAGGCAAGCCAGGCACATTTATGGAAGCCTTCACATCCACACGTAGCCTCAGCTCATTCACTTGCAGCTGCTTTCACACAGGGCTCACGATGTTGGCCAAGGTGTCAACAGGTACACGGACACAGCCTGGCATCCTGCCTCCACCCTCAGGGGCTCTAGGACTGCACTGGGAACCTCATGAGTGGAACAACCTAGAAAGAAAGAAAGAATTGGAGTGTTACTGTCAGTTCTGCTGGCCTTACATAGTTGCAACAGTCAGGGGCCAATGTCTCCCCTCCATGCTGAGCTGTACTGGTGAGAGCACAGCCAGCAGGGCTACCAAGACCTTCTAACCCTCTTTTTGGCACAGGTGACACCATGTCTGTATTCCGGCTCCTGTTTGGGCTCTCCAGTTCTGCAAAGGCACTAACACACTGCAGGGAGTCCAGCACAGGGACACCAAGATGGTCAGGGCCTGGACCGTGGGGCCATATAAGGAGAGGCTGCGAGAGCTGGGTTTCTCCAGCCTAGACAAGAGAAGGCCAAGGGGGATCTTCATGCTGTGCACAGCTACCTTATGGAGGGCACAGAGAAGACGGAGTTGGATTTTCCTGAAGGTGCACACTAATAGCATGAGAGGCAAAAGGGACAAATTGCACAATGGGAAATGCTTCTTAGATGTTAAGAAGAAACCTTTTTCTCCGTGGGGGTGGCCCAACTGCCGCACAGGGATCGAGAGAGGTTCTCAGATCTCCATCCTTGGAGATAATCAAAACTTCACTGGAAAAGGCCCCAAGATACCTCCTCTACTGGCACCTGCCTTGAGCAGGGTGATGGAGCCCTACCTCCAGATGTCTCCCCCATTGCAGCCTCAAGGAATCTGCTATTCTGAGACTCTTGCCAAAGGCACCAGAGGCTTTGGAGATGCTGCCTCCACCGCTGAACAAGGACAGGTGTCTCAGAGCCACCCATTGCCATGAGAGGCCTGAGGGGGCATCTCGCCTGTCTGCAAGGGTCTGCGTAGGCACAAAGTGGAGAAATGGCTCTGACTGCTTTGATTAACTACTCATCTCCCGGAAACCCAGAAGTGACCTCACCACCAACAGCCAAGCCATGTGTCTTCTCCTCTCCTCTCAGCTGCTCACATAGAGGTGACCTCACAAGTCCATACCCCCACCACATGCCTCCTGCTGGCCTATGCCCTTCAGAGACAGAACTTTCCTCCACATAACTTCCCCAGCCATCAACTACTGCTGGCCTAGCAGCTACTCTGACAAAAGAGACCTCACAAGCAACGCCCATGCCTAACTGCCTGCTGCTGGCCTAGCAGGCACTCAGAAAGACAGGACCTCACACTCACCTTCACAGCCACGTCTCTGTCACTGGCCTAGAAGCCTCTGAGACAGAAATTACCTCACTATAACTTCCCCAGCCATGAACCAAATCCTGCCTTATCAGCTGCTCAGGCAGAAATGATCTCAAAAGTACAGATCCCAGACGTGGACCTGCTGCTGCCCTACCAACCGCTCAGGTAGAAGTGACCTCACAATCACCTTTCCAGACACATCTCTGCTGCTATCCAATCAGTTCATCAGTCAGAAGTGTCCTCACAAGCAACAGCCAAGTCTTCTTCCTCCAGATGGCCTATCAGGTACTCAGGCAGAAGTGACCTCATCATCAACAGCTGAGCCATGTGCCTCCTGCTGGCCTGTCAGCTACTCACAAAGAATTGATATGACACTAGTGATTTTCTGGCATAGCTCTCATAGACAGTGGTGACCTCTCTACCCACACCCTGACCATGTGCCTGGTGCCACCTGCAGCTCCCCTGCCTTCTCCCAAGGCTCAGCCAGCTCCTCAACGGCCTCCCTGATTCACCTCGTGGATTCACAATGCTCATAGTGCAGCAAAACACCCCTTACATACCAGTTACTACCCCCCCAAAAAGATTCGCTTTTGCCTAGGTAGTCTCTACATATAGCCCATAAAACAAGAGAATTGGAAAAAGGCCTGCAAGTAACTATTGGCAACAGTTTTGAAAAAGATGATTTCATGGGATGAGCAATTATGAACCTGAAGACAGCAGGGCCTCATGTCCCAGGCAGAGGGAGAAGCCTTCCACAACTCAAAAGTCTGGTTCCTTCCCCAGTGCTGAACAAACCCAGCAAATCCTCCACACATCCAGGACAACAAGCATTCTCCTATTTCATGGTTTCACCTTCTGGAGCTCCCTGCAGCAAAGCAGCCCCAGCGCCAGCACCGCTGCCCCCGCCCCGGCAGGAGGGCACCCGCCGCCTTTTGAACGCACCCGCAGACCCCACCAAACCCACTCGCACCCGATCTCTCTCCCGATCGCTTCTCGCCTCCTTTGCTCCCGCTACACTTACACCTCTTTCTTTGATGTCTTCTCTTTCCCCATGTTGGACTGCAATTGGCTGACAGAGCCATCAGTGAAACTGGTGCCCGCCCTCCTCCTCCTGACAGCCAATAGAAGGGCTGCACTGGGGCAATGCCATGGCAACCCTGGGCCCTCCTGCCCTGGCGGCCAGCTCCGCCCCCTCCCCCGCGGTCGGGCGCCATGTTGTGGGCAGCAGCGCGGGGCGCGGCGGGGCCTGGGGGCAGCGCGGCGCCGTGTGGGCGGGCAGTGCGGGGCCCCGGGGTGCGGCCGCTGCCGCGGCATGGCTGGGTTGTGTGGCAGGGTCCCCGCGGGGCTGCTGGCTGCCCTGTGCCCTGGGGGCCGTGCGGGGTGTGGGGGGGCAGCGCTGGGGCGTGTGCTGGTGGCAGCCGTGGCGCCGGTGTGTGGGCCCTTGGGCTGGCCAGGTTGGCGCAGCCCGCGGGCAGCATCCTGCTGCCCCCAGGGCAGGGCAGGGCAGGGCAGTGTCCTCTCGCCCCTGCTGCCCTGGCCCCCTGCCCACGGCAGCCCCGGGACTCAACTAGGGAGCAGTGGTGTGGGGTTGTGAGGGGGCTGGGGGAGATGGCTGTGTTGGGCTCACCCCAGCACTGCCCAGCACAGCTCAGAGAAAAATCCTTGGGGTCAGCCAGGACCTTTGCAGTGGGGATTGTGCCTCCACCTGTTTCCAAGCTGCTTTCCCAAACATGCTATCTTTGGGTGCAGAAGTTGGAGCCCAATTTGCAGGAGGACAGGGGCTGTGGCCATCTGTAATGGCATCTCAGCTGAAAACATGCTGTGCCAAGTTGGAGGCACAAGAGGATCCAGGGAGAAGGATCAGAGGTTCTCCCAAACAAGCAGACGACTTGGATTTATTATGAGGTGAAGGATCCATTTCCAGCAAAGGCATTTCCAGCAGGCTCCTGAGAGCCCTCCGGGAGCTGCAGGACACTGCAGCCTGTGGGATGCAGGACCCCTTTCCTCCCAGAGGCAGATCCCAAAGGGGGACCCAGTCCCAGGGAAACCTGGCCATAGATTCCTCGCCCCCACCCAAGAGGCGATGGAGTTGGCCCAGAGAAGCCTTGGGGCTCAGGGCAACCCCAGCTGCAGGACCCAGGAGTCTTGGCTGCCACATTGTCCCCCAAGCCAGACGGGACCCTCAGGCAGGGCTCTCGCAGCAGCCCCAAGCCCTGTTCAGCCACCCCCACAGCCTGGGATCCACCACAGCAGTTTTTGCATTTAACAGTCTCAGTGCGACACCTCAGGAAGGAGCTTCCAAAGCCCTTACCTTCAGTGGAGAGCCACACAAGCGTTGGGAACAAGGAACTGTGGTCCAGGCTGATGGTGTCCATCCAACAACCTTCCATCTCGCTTGCCCCCTTGCCCTCAGATCACCTCTCCAGCCAGGAAGGAGGGATGCTCTTCCCTTCTCATCACCCACAACTCCTTTCCAACATGCCCCTGCTCCTCTGCCTGTTGGTGAGGGGCCCCATCGTGGCCTCCTGTCCCCTCTGCTTGCCATGGAGCCACTATGAAGGGCAGCCGTGGGGAGAGTGTGAGCAGTGCCCAGGAGTGCTTGGGCTTCACAGGGAAGTGAGGCCTCCCTGCCACAACACCAGGGAGACCTCTCTGTGATGTGACACATCCCATTGTGACCTCAGCTTGTGTCATCTGGGGGCTCAGTAGGTCACTGCCATGGAGATGGCACAGCCAGGGAGAGAGCAGAGAGATTTCCCCTCATGTCCTGGAAAGCAGCCACCTCCCTTCACTGCAGTTATTTTCCATATTTTTCTGATAAATCCTTCAGGAATGTCTCCAGACACTGTCAAAGACTGTGAAATATCTCAAATGGGGCACTGGAGACGTCACTTCTGCGCCCCTGCACTGACAGGTCACTGCACTGGGCAGATCTGTGCAGGAATCTGGGGTTTGGGGGTTGGCATTTTTCGAAGCTGAGATCAAAGTCATGTGGGATGAAACAGCACAAAGCGTGGCCACAGGCTGAGAAATGCTTTGGTGAGCCTCAAAACTGGTTTCTGCTGTGGGTCACTCTTTTTGTGGAAGCAGGATGTAGGACAATGTGGGACAGGACGTAGCCTTCCTCCTTTAGACACCAAGGCAGGCTCTTTGCTTTCAGAAGTCCTCAGCAAGGTTTCTCGGTCTGCAGTGCTTGAGATAGAGATGCTATGCCAGAAAAGAGCAAACGTATCCTTAACACACATCTTCCAGAAGCCCTTATCCAGGACCCTGGTCCCTGCCAGGCTCCAAAGCCATGGGCGAGGCCAGGTAGCAAATGTGGGGAAGTTTTCCCATTTCCCATGAAATTTGCCCATCTTTCCTTCTGGCTGAGCCTGGGGAAAGCCATTTCTCATCCCTGGGCCTCATTTGGTCCTTGTGGTTTTCAGTGTCACCTTGGGGCTGTACTTCTCCCCTGAGTACGCTCCTCAGCCCCCTGCCCTCCTCCCCGCAGGCATCCTTGCTCTCCCGGGGTCTGTACGACCCTGACATCCTGGATCTCCCACATTTTATGACTCTGGGCTTCTCAGAACATGCCCACACACTGCTGTGCTGCTATCCAGGCTCTGGTGCAGAGCTTATGAGGCAGTGCAATGCCTCAGGACCTGCATTTTGACTCACTCAGAAGTGTGTGAGATGAGCAGCTCCCAGCTCTGCAGCTGCTGAAGCTTGAGAGCGTCCCTACAACCGACCTTCCTGCTCTTCCTAGTCTCTGCACGGTCCTGGGGCAAATCTTGCAGAAGGAAGACTCCATTCACCTTGAATCCTGTCAGAAATGTGGCTTTCCAAGTCACTGCAGAAGGAGCTGGTTTGCTTACTCAGCCTGTGAGACCACAGCTATGATGCTGGGAGCCCCAGCTCTGCACCCTGGCATCTCTGCCCTTTCTCCCCATTCTCTCCTGTGTGTCTACCTAAAGGCTTCTCTAAGCACCGAGGGCATGGGAAGTGTTGCTTTAGGGAGCTCACTTGAAGCTGTGACATGTTGTGGAGCTGAAGGCCTGATGGAGGCAAGTCTGGGACATGACTGTGCCCCCATGCCCCCTCCTGCTCCCAGCCCGAGGGTCAAGAAAGGTCTCTGGGAAGAGCAGCGAGTTTCATATGGGTGGGATGGGTTTCCCTCGACGTTCCTGGGTCCTGCCTGGGTTGCTCTGAGTGCCCAGGAGAATCCATCTTCTCTATGGGCTTGCATCAAAGGTTTTCCAGACTTTTCTACAGAAACACAGCCTGGTCCAAGATCTCCAAGAGTAGCACAGCCCCTGGCACAGCCCCGGACCCCAGGAGCTGTACATCTCTCTCTCCCATTTCCACATGTCCTGATTAAATTGACAGTGTCTAACATCACTTTTACAGCACTAACTGGACATTGAAACATTGTAACATTGTGACTCCTCCCCTAACTCTTTGCACATTCCCATGAGCTGTTGGTTTGCACTTCAGGGAGCTTAAAGTTTGCTCTGTCTTTCAGTAGTGTGTCCCTTTAGCCAAGTCCTTAATTCTGCTTACATCTAGCCTTTCCTGTCTCTCAAAAAGATTTCTAGTAAGGCTGTCCCTTGCAGAAAGTGGACCTCATTGGAGGCAGCTTGGACTTAGCATACAGTCAAAGAGGGTAATTCTTTTTTATGAAACTATATCAGGCTTTATTTTTTGTTTCTTTGCAATTAAAAGAAAATCCTTCTGTGTCTGTTTGCAGCTAGTTGTCTAAGTACAGCAGGTGGGAATTGGGGCAGATGAGCTGTAACATTCAGTTGCAGACTTCAGTGGAATAAGGGTAACTTTTAACCAGAGTGATGTAAGGCCCAGGTGGCTGATGAGAGAAACAGCAGGGTTGGGGAGATGGGGAGGAAGATTGTCCATAGAGTGCCTGACCTCTGGGACACTGCTTTTCCTACATGTCCAGACTTCATTAGGAGACACTCTGGATTGCTATCAGTTGGAGAATGTTGCCTTCGCTTATTCTGAAAGCTGAATGATAATAATAATAATAATAATAATAAAAAAACCCTTTAAAAGCAGAAATACGTGTATATTATTGACGTCTCCACCTTTCAGCTACACACCAGAAACCTCTCCAATTAGCCATGCAAGACTTGAAGAAAGTTATAGGGAGAGACCTGGTTTGTCAGGGCTTTTTGCTTTTTAATAGGTCCCATGGTATATTTGGTGCTGAGTCCATGAACCTCAGCTACTGCCAGGAGACTGAACAAAACATCGAAGATATCAAAGTCAGAACTAACCCCCAAAGTTTTGTAGAGCATGACTGGGTCCCACTGAGGCCCATTAGCAACAAAGGCTCCCCAGGGGCTAATTAGAGCAGAAAATTGTAATCCCTGGTTACAGATAGGCAAAGGCAATGTGCAGGTGGCTCTGATGCCACATAAACCCTTCATGTGTTTTATCAAGGAAAATGGCCAAGCACGGACAGCGAACCCCTGGAAAGGGAGATTCTTTCCCCCATGCGTTGCCCAGGGCTCTTCCTGGGGTCAGTGTGCAGGTGAGGGTGCGCAATGCTGAGTGCAGGACAAACACACAACACCTCTCAGGGTCCCCTGAAGGGTGAGGGGGAGCAAGGCCCTGGTGTCTCCTGGTAGGCCTCGGTGGCAGAGACAACAGCCATAGCCAAGAGGACAAAGACCTCAGTTCTGTCGGGGCCCTTCAGCCTTGGCAGCGCCTTTGGCCATCTCCACCACAGGCCGTCTTATGCTGTCCCACACCTGCGCCTGTGTCCCTGCAGCCTGTAGACACCCAACCTGCTTCCCCACCTTGCTCTCACCCTGAGATCTTCCTCCCTTCACTGATGTCTCTCCATCCTCACTGGCTATTCCTTGAAACACAAAGCCAAGGGCTGATCACAGACTGCCTCTGGGTGGCCTGCTCCACCACAGCACTACCCTTCAAGTGATATTTCCTCATCCTAATGTCCAGTCTGAACTTCCCAAGCTACAGTTTGGGGCTCTTTCCTCTTTTCATGCAGGTTCCCAGTACCAAGAAGATCTCCTGGCAGCCCCCAAATAGGACACACTAGTGCTGAGTGGAGGGGGATGATAACTCCCCTTGTCTGGGTGGCCACCTTCCTCCTAATGCAGCCCCATAGGCATCTGGCCTTATTTGCAGTGAGCATGTACCACTGGCTCATATGGCATCCCTTGTAACGCCCAGGCCCTTCTCCTCAGGTCACTCCTGAGCTGGTCAGGTCCCAACCTGTCCTGATGCGTGGGGTCATTATTCCCCTTGTAAAACTTCCTGTGGTTTCTTTTGGCTGAATCCCCAAGTTTCTCTAGGTCTCCAGCCTGAAGTTCATTGTGTCAGCTGTTAATGTGTGCATGGAGATGGCTCACCCGGACTTGTGGTGCCTCTAACAAGATAACAGCATGAGGCATTGCAGGTCACTTCAAGGGCTAAAAGGAGGTACTAGTTGAATGGAATTGCTGACCTAGGTAGGAATTACCATGGCAACCATCTCAGAAATGCCAAGTGAGGGTACAAAGCAAGCACAACCAGGTCCTATGAGGAAAGGGTAAAGAGAGGTGGGCTGTTTGTATGGGAGGGTATGAGGATAGTAAGAGAGCAGAACTTGGAAGGCGTAAAGGGGAGAAAAAGTGAATAAAAGGTGAAGCAAAGGAGTGATCAGGGCTGTTCAGGGGTACCTGCGAAGCAGCTCTGTTTCTGAACATCTCTGACTGGAGCAGGAGAGGAAAGCTGCTTGATCTGATCACTTGTGTCTAACTTACTTCCATGGTCAGCAGAACTGAGTGCTTTCCCTACCATCAGAGAGAGAAGACCCTTGGTGGAAGGAATGCAATAATGTTTGAGGCTGGATGGGACTTCATGTGACCTCTAGCACAACCTTGTGTTCCCTGCAGGGTCAGCTTTGGGGCGAGGCCACGTTGCTGAGGGCTTGATCCAGTCTTGAAAACCTCCAGGGATGGAGATGGCACAGCTCCCCCGGGCAACAGAGGCCCTGCAGTATCCAAGGCTGGAGAGAAACAGAGCTGGGCCATGCAGCTATGGCAGGAGAGGTGTTTGGCTCCTGAGCTGACTCCGCAGCACCTTAGGGCCTGTGACAGAGGTGACTGGATCTCCAGGAAGGATAAGCTGCCCCTGAGAAAGTCCCTGGGCCTGAACAGCCTGTGATCCTGCCACGCTGTGGGTGAGCAAAGGTTTCGGGAGAGGAGAGCTAGTGGGGTTTGAAAGTGTAGGCATATGTGTGGAGACCTTGGTGTGATGTGCCTTCCATCTTAGCAGCATGCTCAGATGTAGATGGGATAGACTTTGCCTAAAGGCAGTGGTGGGAATCCCTTGTTTGGGAACAGGTGGGAAATCTGAGATGCCCTGGGGTGTTTGCAAGCAACCACTCCAAAAGGGCCTGATTTTCTTGTTGGTCCCATGCTGTATCTGCTAGAAACATGGTGGTTGTGTCAGACACCCCATGCATCTGACACGACCCTGTAGGCCTATTGTCATTGCATGAAATCAAGTGTCTGCACTGAATTACATAAGCTATTTGCAGTGTCTGGATTTGCATAGGTCTGAGCTTCTTAGTGAGTGGAGCTCTAGGGGTAGTAGGCATCGAGTGTCATTTCAGATGGCCAAGGAGATTCTCCACCTGGTCCCCAGCTGATGCTCTAGAAGGATGTGGGTCACAGTTGCTTCATCAGAGCAAGCAGACATTTGCACATGTGTTGGACCTCCTCTGTCCCTTCCAAAGTCCCAAGGAGTGTGTGTGTGCACAGCTGATTCCTTCCCTCCATCTCCACTGATTACAGTGGGAGCTTAGACAAGAAGCCCACATGCAGAAACCCATTCTGTGCACCCCAAAACTTGGGCAAGAGGAAACCTCCTGTGAGTTTGTGGAGCGCACAGGAGGGAACTGAATCCCACTCCATCTCAGGAGCTTCTCAATGGGCATTAAATGTTTTGATTAACTCCTCTAAATCAGTTTCTGAAGCACAAGTAAATGAACTCCCTTCTTGGCCCTGTCCAGGTGTCCTGTCTTCTTAAGAGATGGGAGCAGGGCTTTCTAGAGTGGGACATTTCCATCTCTCTTAGATAACCGTCCTCTGATGAGACCAACTGCAATGCTGGATTCAGTCTCTCTCCACTGTTTAGAGAGGGACCAACAGTGATCATTTTAGACTACTTCAGTGGATATTTTCCAGGGGTGACCCTGCAGTCTTTCAGGAACTGTCAGCCCTGGAGCCCTGGGAACATCTCAGAGCTGCACAGGGGACAGAGAAAGTCATGTCTTCAGCTGGGCCTGTGTTCCTGAGCTGGGCCTGGCTCCTGGGACTGCGGGAGCCCATGGCAACCTGGCAGGCGCTGCAGGGAGACAGCTCTGTCCAGGAGCAGCTCCTCTTAAAGGAGCAGCAAGACTCAGGGCACTGCCTGCAGGCACCAGGATGAGATGAGTGACTCAGAAGTTAAAGACAGTTGGGAATGGGAGGACAGCTGAGAGCTCACTGCAGGGAGAAATCTTCACAGCCCTTCACACAGTAAGTCTCTGGCTACAGGGCAACGCTGCTGTGGTTCCCGGAGGGTTCTTCTGAAGCTGGCACCTACCACAGCTGATAGGGTCTGTCAGGATGGCTCTCCCATGTTCTCCTGTTTGGAGCAGGTAGTGCTTAGAGCAGGGATTCCCAGCCACACCATCAGAGGGACAGGGCATCACAGCTACCTTCTCCCAGGGATGGTGGAGGGGTGTGAAGCCAGGGAGTGCACCCGGGTCTGCATGGGCTGTAATTCAGAGCAGTGTCCCTACACCCCAGGGTGCTCTGTGCATGGGGCAGTGACTCTGTTGCCTGTGAAGTTCAGCACTCAGCCTGCCTGGGGAACTCCCCACGGTGCGGTGGGGAGAATCTCTGGGTGGAAGGAGTGACCACTGGCAGGGCAGGTTCATTCTCCTGTTGAGAGGGTGCTGCATGGGGCAGGGCTGCTCTCAGCTCTAGCTCATTCCCAGGACATTTTCTGAAGGGGACTTTTCAAGAGGAAGGTATAGGCCGATCATACTTGCAAAGAGCAGAGCTTTCCTTCCTGAGTCTGTGCCTAATCTACCCATCCTTTGACAGCATTGGAATGGAAACAGAATTGTTTACTTTAGACATGGAACTGAGACCCCTAAACAGTTACACTGAGAGATCAAAATGTCTGCAAGGAACCTCAGCAAATCCCTTCAGCCATCCCTCAGCCTACACGCAGCACTAACAAAATGTTTATTAACCTCCTCAGGGTTGGTCTTACCTGCTCCTTAACACCTGCAAACATGGAGATATTTGCCCCTGGCACAGTCCCAGGCAACAGTGGTATGATGCATGAAAGAGAGGAAACTTCTAACAAAAAAGGCTATGGGAGGGTGGTGGATTTGGGCAATTCCTTGACGGTTTCTGCAATGCAGATGCCTTCCTCTGAGCAAACCCCTGTGTCTCGTCTCCCACCTAGCAGAGCCTCTGCCCTCAAGGCCACAGGATCCAGGGCATGAGACACCTCTGCAGTCCAACCTCCAGCAGAGTAGATGTGGGTCTCTCCTGTATGTGCCCATTTTACCACTGCCTGACAGAGTGGCTGAGAGCAAAACCTCATCTGTAGGGTGGTGTGCACAGCTGAGTAAGATGAAGGCTTTCCTGAGTGCCCATCTGGAGGTGTTTGCATGGGAGCAAGGGGTCCAAGCTCCCTTCTAGCCTGTGAGTCTTTGGGCAATGCATTCTGTAGGGCTGGGGAATGGGCCAAGTCTCGTGTTGCTGTTTGCTATCTCCATGTACCCAGTGTGGTACATGAGTTACACATGAGTTTCAAACATGAAAACTCCGTTTTGTTCTTTAGTCATGATTATGGTTTGGCTGGGTATCAGGGCTACGCCTGTCTGCACACCCAGAGCACTTAGGTCATTAGCTCCTTGCATAGTCCGAGAATTTCCTGGCCAGTCATCTGCACAGGTGAGAAAATAGGTCATCATGAGACAATGGAGCAACTTGAAACAAGGTGATTGACTGGACCTAGGCAATTAGGTATTTGACTGATAGTTATGGCATCCCTCCAGGTGGCAATTTCTGAAGGTTCCAGAAATTCCCAAAGTGACAAATCCTGCTGCGTCTAGTCCAATTTGTATGCTTAAAGGTGTTCATAACCATCCTGGCTGGAGTGTCCCAAAGTGGCCTTGCTGCAAAAGTGATCAGACTGTGCATAGGTAAGACATTTGCAAATAGTCAATACCAAGCATTCCTGCAATAATTGTAACATCCTATGAGATTAAGCTGTATTGATTGCAATGAACTATGCATCTGCTGGGTGGTCATGTGGGTCTGGAGCCAACGGGATTAGAACTGAGCAAGACAGTGGTTCAGGAGTCTCACCTAATCCAGCTGACACCATTGCAAGGGCATTTTGTCACTGCACAATGACTGACCATCCTGTTTTGGAGATTTGATTCTGAGTGTCTGTGTAACAAGCAGCGCTGACTCCTCTGGAGCGCATGAACAGAGGACGCTGCTCCTCATGGCAGACTCAGAAAGCACAAACTAGAGTACAAGTAAAGGAGCTGCAGGAAGGTCCTCCCAGTTAGGAGAAAGGAAATGTGGGGAGTTGCTAGGAGAAATGCTGTTGTGGGGTTTGTTCAAAGTAAGTCCTAACTCAAAAATGTCTTTTCCTCCTTGGACAGTCCTCACAGCCCAGAGGAAGCAAATGTTCAACAGCAGCTCCCCAAACGAGTTCCTCCTCCTGGCATTTGTGGACACACGGCAGCTGCAGCTCTTGCACTTCTCCCTCTTCCTGGGCATCTACCTGGCTGCCCTCCTGGCGAACATCCTCATCATCACAGCCATAACCTGTGACCACCGCCTCCACACCCCCATGTACTTCTTCCTCCTCAACCTCTCCCTCCTCGACCTTGGCACCATCTCCACCACTGTCCCCAAATCCATGGCCAATTCCCTCTGGAACATCAGGGCCATTTCCTACTCAGGATGTGCTGCCCAGGTCTTTCTGTTTCTCTTCTTGTTGTCAGCAGAGTATTCTCTTCTCACAGTCATGGCCTATGACCGCTTTGTTGCCATCTGCAAACCCCTGCACTACGGGACCCTCCTGGGAAGCAGAGCTTGTGTCAAAATGGCAGCAGCTGCCTGGGCCAGTGGTTTTCTCTATGCTGTGTTGCACACTGGGAACACATTTTCAATACCACTCTGCCAAGGCAATGTTGTGGAGCAGTTCTTCTGTGAAATTCCCCACATCCTCAGGCTCTCCTGCTCAGACTCCTACCTCAGGGAAGTTGGGGTTATTGTGTTTAGTATTTGTTTAGCTTTTGGGTGTTTTGTTTTCATTGTGCTGTCTTATGTGCAGATCTTCACTGCTGTGCTGAGGATCCCCTCTGAGCAGGGCAGGCACAAAGCCTTTTCCATGTGCCTCCCTCACCTGGCTGTGGTCGCCTTGCTTGTAATCACTGTCATGTTTTCCTACCTGAAGCCCCCCTCCCTCTCCTCCCCAGCTCTGGATCTGGCAGTGGCTGTCCTGTACTCAGTGGTGCCTCCAGCAGTGAACCCCCTCATCTACAGCATGAGGAACAAGGAGCTCAAGGAGGCACTGAAGAAACTGATTCAGCTGGTACTATTTCAACAGCAATGAGGTGCCCATCCCTCTTCACAAGTGACTTCTAATTTTTTCTCAGACAACTCTTGTGCTTTGGGCATTCTCGCTGTGATAATAATGTTTATGCAGAAGTGTTTGAATTCATCCCACTTCTCCTGCAGCATGAATCCACTCTCTCTGACCCAGAGACCTTCTGTAAATGTGTCTATCACTGTGTCAGAGCTGACTCCTCTGTAATAAAAGGGGATTTCCTCAATGCTGTGCTTGAAAGTTGGTTTCTCCTTCCAAGGCTGGAGTCAAGAATGTGCTCAAGGACTTTCACCTGGAAAGGGCCTTTTCCAGAGCTCTCTATGGGCTCAAGGCAATGAGCTCATGGGGTGATGTGTTAGGGAATGAGGGCTGGATTCAGCTCTCGTCAGTGCCTAGTGCTCCTGGAGGTGGTGAATGGTCAAGCGGTATCTGCCTGGGACTGTCTCATGTATGACAGGGCTGATGACAGATGCCCACGGTGGGGACCCTGTGGGCACAGGGAAGGGAGCCTGGAGAGTGGTTTATGCCACCTTCAATGAAAAACCGTGGTCTGGATCTAGGGACACACCTGACCACAGCCTGAGCCATTTGAAATGCCTTGTGATCGCTCAGAGCATCATCCATAGCCACAAACACTTTGGCAGGAGACTGTCAGATGCAATGATGCCTGTCCAGCTGGGTCTGCTTCCACCCTAATCACCTTGGCCAATGCGGAGTCACCCCATGGCCTCAGGGCACCAAAGCCTGCTCACTCTGCAGAGCAGCACTGCCAGCTCGGGGCCCTGCAGGGAGCACAGGGGAGGGTCCAGGAACAGCTGGGCAGGCCAGCACCGATGCAACCACTGGGGAAAGGTTCTCTGGGGAGCAGGGACATCCCTGGAGAAGAGGAAAGGAGCAATTGTGTGATGGCAAACTTATGTCTTGGATGCTGCTTGTGACCCCACTTTTGCCTCGGTATGCAAAAGTGAAGCAGCAGGCACATGGCTCTGATGCTGATTGTGAGGGCACTTCCTTCTCTGTAGACTGTCTGCCATCAGCAGGCTCTCGGTTGCTGTGGTTTCTTGTAAAGTCCCCTCTGTCTCTGCTGCTGACAGGCCAGAAGCAGGTTGATGGTTTCAGTGCAGACTGTGAGGTCCCTGCTGCCTGTGCACCGGATCGGCCAGCAGCAGGAACAGCGTCAGCAAAGCAGCTGTGAGGTCACTGCTGCCTGAGCAGCTGAGCAGCAGCAACAGGGCTGTGAAATGGCTTGTGGGGACGCTGCTGTCTCTGAAGACGACAGGCCAGAAAGGCGCTGGCCTTGCAGGGCTGGTGCCTGCTGGGCTGGGGCTCTCCAGGGAGGCCTGAGCTGCCCCAGGCTGCGCTGGGCAGGGGGCTTGTGCCGGGTTCCCGCTGCCATGGATCCAGCAGGGTGCCTGGAGTCCACTGAACAGCCTCATCACCGAGTTCACACAAGCAGGGATTTGGTTGCTTTGTTTGGGATATTTTGCACGCCGAAAGAAAGAGCCTGCTGTTGCCTTTAAAAACAAGTATTTATCAGCCTGTACAAAAGACCTATGAAAACACAGTTCATGCAGTTGTGTGGTGACTCTGTTGTTCTACGCAAGTGCTCTGTCATGAAATATGTATATATACATATGTACATATATATGTATATATAAATATACTCTCACACATATATGTATATAATATATACATTATATATATTGTGTAGGTGTCTAGGAACTACAGAATGTGTTCCTGATCATCATCTACTTTTATTCTTAGGAGAACAGGTGTTTTCAGCACTGGAGAAATATACTGAGGCAAATCACGGTATTTAGGAGAGCTTTGCAGAGACTTGTACAGCCTCTTTTGCTGTGTGGTAGGATGAAGACTTAAGAATATGGCATGTTCCCATTAAATCAAGAACTGCAAGAGAATGTATTTCAGCACTAATTGAGAAGGTGTACTAGTGCAAGTGAGGGATATGGACTATTCAGGGATTATGAGGACATGTTGATTTAATCCATAGTATTCCTTCCATGACTCAAGACCAGAGAAACGTGTTGTCTAGCCTTTTAGATAAAAAAAAACTATATGAGTTTGTGTAGCCATCTCTGCCTTTCTAGGATTGTTAAAACAGCAATGAATTATGTAGCGGGAACAAAATTGAGAAAGTTTGTTAAAACAGCGTAACAAAAATTTGAAACAATGTCGGCATTTGTTACCTCTAAGCTTATGTTAAGTTTTTTGATATTTCACTGTGGAAGTCATTTAAACCCACAGTTGAAAAGTGAGGTTGGGTTGTTCCACTTGGGTCAATCATTTATCTCCATTTCTGTTACTGTGCTGGTCAGGAAATCCTCTGACCTACTGAACTCAGTTATGGCTCTAGGATCTTTGACTTGCGCCGGTAAAGGTACTGCAGTGCTGTGCTGGCAAAAAGAAATGCTGCCCACAAATGTATTTCCTAATACTAAAGCAGGATAGCTAGAAAGTTTATTTGCAATCTGAGTCAGTAATCAACAAACAAGGAAAGGTGAAACCAGTGGAATGGCTGAACAAAATAAGTATCTTTCGTGCACTTATGGTAATGCTGTAACTTTACCCATCCAATTTGCAATTCTTTAGATACAGCTCATGTGTTTCAATGCCCTTTTTTTTCCTAAAAATGTTATTCCGCTCCTTCTTCACCTCCCACCTTCTTTGATAACTGTTGGCCAATTTCAGCAAAGCTTGACAAATGTAGAGATCTCAGTGTTTTTGAACTCCTGGCATCACAAAAATTAGTGCCTAGGTGGTAAAGAGATCCCATCGGGTGTGTGCTGAGAGAGAGAGCTGTAATTCTCCCCCATAGCAGCTAACTGACCTCTTGCCCTGTGTGCAGTTGGCTGGCCAGTGCCCACGTGTGATGGGAGAACCATCACTTGCCCAGCCAACATGGTGGCGACCAGCAGACATGGCGGGGATCAGCAGGATTGCTTAGGGGAGGTATGGTACGAGCCAGCAAGGAAATGGGCTTTGGGAGTTGTCCTGACCACTAAACAGCTTATTCCTTGCTGGAGGATGGAGAGTATTAACAACAACAACAACAAAAAGTGGTGGTGAGAGGGAAAGACAAGACAAGAACGTTAACATTTTTGTCTTCCTTGGTCACTTTATTTTTAAAATTCTTGCTTGATAACTATTATTCTAGAAATGCCTATTGCCAGCCACCATAGTACAGGCCAGGGTTCAAAATCTCTGGAGAGCCAGGATACGGGCCAAGGTCTCCCTTGGAGCCTGCAGGAATACGTGCTCAGGAAATGTTTGCAGTTCACACACTGGACCTGTCAGCTCTGGTTTTTAGCACCACATTGCCTGAAGAAAGATGCACACAGGTCTCATTTCACTTCTTTAATCTCATAGGATTAATTGACTCAATTGACTCATGGCTAAGGAAGTGGCCTGGTGTTAATGTCCTTTGTGTTATTTTTGCCTGAAAACCTGCATTTCTGTTAGCTTGAATGAAATAGAGCAAGGATGTTGTGCATGGCCATATTTTCCATTCCAAATTAAACAGTCAGAAGGTTGCTGGCAGCTCAGGGAGCTGGAAAACGCTGCTCATAAAATTCTCTCCATGGCCAGAATTCCTGCTGACCTCAGTGGGATTCAGACTGTGGTTCTCATCACCTCTGAAAGACTCTGTTGCTCCCAGTAGAGCTCCCAATAGCTCCATCAGCCTGATGGTATGTCATACTGTTTTTCTAGCTTCTTTTTATAATGGTGTAATGCAACCAAGGATTTTTTGCGCAAACAAATCTGTTGTTTTTTTTTTTTTCCTGTCGTTGTACTGAGGAGGAAATATTATAACACACCTGTCAGTTAATATAAACATTTCCTTTAGCTGAGTACATTTACCAAGCACAGACAATGCCACAGCCTGCAGTGCTGCACTGTAGGCACTAAAAGCATTTCAACTCTCAGAACACTTCTATCTGCAGATGTGTGTATTTTTCTTAAGGAGAAAAAGCATAAACAGACTTAGTGCTGCTTTGTTCCTATTTACTTTTAGGCAGGAAATCCATTCTGTTGTTTGCCATCCCTCTATTACAGCATCTGGACCTTCAGTAGAAGCATTTGAGAGCTGTCACAGTATGGACAGACATGTTACATGGTTGAGGGCTCATCTGTCACATAAGAGGAAGATCTCCATTTGGGTTATGTGATGGTTGCCTCTGTGGTCATCCTCCAATAATGTCTAGTCAGTGCCCACATATACCAGCAGCATGCGCTAATGTGCTTGAGGCACCACGTACAGGCAACGGCTTGTGATGTTCCTGAGCAAGAAACCTGGTCTGAAGGAGCCTCTGGAAATGAGGCAGCAGGCTGTGAGCTGGGGAGCTCTTCAGACAGCTTGAAGGCTGCTCACCTCTGACAAAATGACCTTTGAAATTATGATTCATGACCAGGCGAATAGGACAGTGCCTGCCCTCACCTTTCCTGCCTTGTGCTCCAGACTGACTTGGGCACAAGCCTATCCTGACCTGAAAACTCGGCAGTCCTGGGGGTGCAGCAGTGCAGCCAGGCTCATCCACCTTGCTGAAGGACTCGGCTTCTTTTCTCAAGGACAGCCCCACATGAATTGAGCTGTGAGGCTCCTTAGGAGTGACCTTACATCTCAGTAGCTCTGAAGTCACACAGCGGTTAAGGTCCATTTCTGTCTGTGTCGCTATGTCTGTAATTTAATCGAAGTAGAAATTATTAAGGAATTGTTTTGTCCTGGTAGGTGTGTTCTGACACTTTGTCTCTAGGTACTATCTGGTTGATACAGTTTTCATCAGGTTATATTTTACATCCTGTTTACATGTGTTAGTTTGCATAGATACATAGTTATTAGTTACACAGCAGCCAGTTCTACATGGCTCAATATTCCCATACAAACTTCCTTTTCACCAGCACGTGGGAAGCCCAGAGGACGCCAACTATCATTTATGTTCCACATGTCCATGTATAATGGGAGGATGTTGGAGTCTCACTGAAAGCTACATTACCACATTATTACAGAACAGTCCAGCATATGCACCGGTTTTGTTGCTTGCAACTTCAGATAGATGGATATGTATATTTTTGAGTTTCCTTTCATTTTCCTTTTCCAGTTTCATTTATGTGCCCTTGAAGCACCTGAATGCTGCACTCTCCCAAGCAACTGGATACTGTTATCACAAGGGCACCTACCTGAAGATCTTACAATTTGCTTACAAAAATCTTGACTGGATGCATTTACCATCAAATGCTTTGAAAGTGCATAACTTGGATACTGTTGGTAAATTCCTTCTAAAATTGAATACTGAAATTCCAGCACATCAACAGTTTCTGGCATCAAAGTGGGTCCATCTTCTCACAGAAGACGCAAGCAGTGCAGGGCTAAGCCCCCAGGTCAGGGGTCAGTGCTGGCCCTGGAAGCAATCCTCCATTTCCTCAGGATCAGCTCTCTGATGTCCAGTAGCCAGGGGGCAAAGGTTCCACCTCATTTTTCCAAAGAGGATGAGAAAAAATGGATTTAGGATATAATAGTTAACACAGGCCTCCTCAAAGAGTTCAAAGCCCTTCAGCCCAAGAAGCACTACCTCAAACATTGACACCTTTGAGGCTCTACCTGAAGCCTTTCTTGCAGTTCCTTCAAATGATATCACAAAATATCAGGACTAATGCTGTCCTGCTATCTAAAGCCTTGCAGCTTCTCCCCAAACTATTGCTGCTTCCCCACAGTCCATCTGCCTCCTCCCATTTCCACTTCATATCTTTAGCAGTTCACTAAACTCAGTCCTCTAGTCGATCCTCATCCATGGAACTGATCTATCTCCAGATAGACAGGCAGGACTTGATAGAAAAGGCTTTCATTCCTTCTTAAAAAGGTGTAACTTACTGGATTTTGTCTCCCAGAATTGGTCTGCAATAACTGAGGAGAAAGTCTAAAGCTGAGAGGAAGAAAAAGGTATCCTGCGTTTCCACATAATACTAAAATATCAACTAGAAAAGCTAACCTACTGTTGTTTAGAAGAGAATGTCAATGAAGAAAGCAGCAAAATATTTGAAGGTTTTTGTTTCCTTCTTTGCAGTACTTTTAACTTTATTGAAAGAGAAGATTTTAGAAGAAGGCTTGGCTGTTGCTTGTGAGGTCACTTGTGAGTGCTGAACTGATTGGATAGCAGCAGAGATGTGCCTGGAAAGGTGATTGTGAGGTCATTTCTACCTGAGCAGTTGATAGGGCAGCATTTGGTTCATGGCTGGGGAAGTTATAGTGAGGTAACTTCTGTCTCAGAGGCTTCTAGGCCAGTGACGGAGACGTGGCTGTGAAGGTGACTGTGAGGTCATGTCTTTCTGAGTTCCTGCTAGGCCAGCAACAAGCACATGGCTAGGAACTGACTTTGAGGTCACTGCTGTCCCAGCAGCATATAGGCCTGCAGCATTGGTAATCTCTGATTTCCAGGGTCTGTGTGCTATAGAAATTCCCCCTGTCCAACAGCAGGGAGCTTGTGAGATTTTCCTGCAAGGTCCATACTGGGTCTCTGTTCTTCGTGTGTACACCTGCTTTAATATCATCTTCGGGGCTGTAACATGTTAGTGGTCTCCGATTCTCTGTCCAAGTATGTTCTAATTGGAGACTGGGTGCAAAGGCTCTTGGAGGAGACAGAGGTAATGTGAGCCCCAAAGAAAGGCATGAGAAAAATCCCCACAGAGGCCTCTCTTTGGCAGCAGAATAGGCACAAGAGAGAGGACAGATTTGGCCAGGTGAAGCCCCTTGGGACCACTTCATCTGCTTCCTTGAGGTGGGAAGTGAACATGAGCAGGGCTGAAAATGGATGTTCCCAGAAAGTCCATTTTCAAAGGCTTTGGGAGAGTAAAAGCAACTTCCAGGGATGGAGAGTTGGCCTTGCTGTGTTTTCAGGCCCTTGGGGGGCCCTGCTTGCTGCCATGTCTAGCTGTGTCCCCTCTGTGTCCCCGATGCACCACGCTAAGGCAGCAGTGACCTCAGAATCCAGATCCAAGCCATGTGCCTTCTACTGGCCTATCAGGTACTCGGGAAGAAGTGATGTCACGGTCAACAACCAAGCCATGTGCTTGCTCCTTGCCTATGAGGGACTCAGTCAGTAGTGACCTCACCATCACCATGCAAGTCAAGTGCCTGCTGCTGGCCTATCAGGCATTCAAGCTGCAGTGACCTCACAATCAGCATCAAAGCTGTGTGCCTGCTGCTGGCCTATCAGGGGCTCTGGGAGAAGTGACCTCACAATCAACATCCAAGCGCTGTGTCTGCCGCTGGCCTATGAGCTATTCAGGGAGCACTGACCTGACAGTCGACATTCAAGCCCTGTGCCTGCTGCTGGCCTATCAGTTACTGCAGCAGGAATGACCTCAAAAGCACATGTCCCACCCATGTGCCTGCTGCTGGCCTAACAGGCACTCCGGCAGCAGTGACCTCACAATCAGTATCCAAGCCGTGTGCCTGTTGGGAAGGGAAGGGAAGGTGAATAAGTTAAATGCAAAGTGCTCCTGAGAGGATAAGGACAGCATCCCATGGAAGGGGAACATAATGCAGTAATGTGAGAAAAGAAAGGCACAATGATATTCAAAGAGCCTAATACAATGCCCCAGCATTTCTGAATAGAAAACCACTGAGTAAGTGGAAAAGTAAAATACATGACCATACGTGAAAGTCTAATGGCACTGGAATGCATGAAGGTGTGCAATAGCAGCATGGTGGGGTGGTGTGAGATGCAGCATCACTAATGAGAAACTGCAGTGAAATGTGTGTGCTGTTTTGCATAAATGGTGGTGTGCGATGGATGGGAGCTGCAGAGAGATGGCGAGGTGCCAAGTGCCGATGGCCCTGGGCTGTGGTAGTGCTGTGAGCTGTGAGCACTGAGACCCTGCTGCACAGGGGACACCTGTCCCCCTGCCCAGCCTTGAGTGCAGGGCCCGGGGGGTGGTTTGGTCACCTGTGAGGAAAAATCCCCCTCTAGGAGCTGTGCCCAGCAGCCGTGTCTGCAAAGGCAGCAGGAGCAGCCGCTGCAGCCCCCTCCCTGGGAGCAGGTTTGGGTCTGGAGCTGGCACAGCGGCTCCATGCAGTGACAGTGCTTGGGGAAGCAAGCCCAGAGAGAAACCACTGTCTTCCTGGCTTGGGCGCTGCTGCAGGGAGAGCGCGGTGCAGGCTGCCGAGGTCACGTGGGCTGTGGTTTGTGCACCTGCAGGCGAGGCTTTGATCTCCCGATCAGCCCCTGCGAGGGAATAACGGGCTGTGGGGTGAACATGCTGAGAGTCGGGGGGGTCTGAACGCCTGGGCTGCCTTGTGTGCTGTCAGAGGAGTGAAATGGCCCAGCTCCCTGCTCCTGACCAGGGCACCCACTGCGGGGCTGTCCAGGAAGGGATCGACGAGCCCACACTCACGGAATGGGGCTCTGGCCATGGCAAAGAGGCCTTTCACCGCTGCTGCTCCCGGCACAGCAGGGCTGTAGCAGGGTGAGGGGCTGTTTCTGTTTCCTTCCCTTCCTGACACTGCCCATCTCAGGAGCAATCCCAGCTCCACGGTTCCCGTGATGCAGGGACAGCTGGACACTCGCACCTTGGGCACTCGGGCAAACACAGCGTATGACATGCCCAAAGCTCCCAGTCCCCACAGTGGGGTACAAGGGGCAACAGACCCATTTCCCCACCACGATCTGCCCTGTCCCACTGGGATGGGCCCCGTGATGATGCCCCAGAGCAGCGACCGTGACATCCGCAGTGGAGCCGTGCCTCATATATGGTCATGAAGAGCGCTGGAGAAGTTCATTGGAGGGCTGGGCTGTGTCAGAAGGGAGATAAGCCCTGATAATGTCTAAAAAGGTGCCTGCTGCTTCAATTGGCTCCTCCTGCAGCTGAGCCAGCACCTGCAGATATATATTGGCCTCCTGCCTTTGTTGTCCCCTGCGAGTCCTCAGGAGCTGTGTCAGGGAGTGGGGTGCATCAGGGCAGTGCCGTCAGGGCAGGAGGCTGCAGATGGAGGCAGAGGGACTCCTGGTCCATTGGGTGCTGTGGCTGCTCCTCTGGGTGCAGCTCTGCTGGGGTAAGTGCTGCTTCCTTATTCCACAGCCCTGGGTCCAATGGGCACCAGTGGGGTCATGGGTATCCCTCTGGAAAAGGGGTTTCATCCCAGAAAGCAGTGAGACAAGGGTCAGAAGGTGCTCAAGTCCATCCACCCTGTGCTGCTCTGGGTGGGAGAAGGGTATTGGTGCTTCCAGGCTGCTCCTGTGCTTATGGCAGTTGGTGCTTGGGTGTGCTTATAGACACCTCATCCTTGGGCACCCTTTGGGGACCCCCTGTTCCCCCAGTTCTGTGTCCCTGGAGCTGGTGGTGGGTCAGCTGGTGACTGCAGAGCTCAGCGATCCCCAGGACACAGCCAACCCTCAGGGTGCCCAGGAGGGTTTCTGTGGTGTTCAGTGCCCTGTGGTTGGGGTGACCCCAGCCCAAGGTGGGGCAGTTTGTGCCCTGCAGAGAGAAGGGGACCAGGGCATCTGCATCCACAGCCCAGCAGAGAGGTGTCCTTCCCAGGGGCCCTGGCTGAGGGCAGGGGCTGGGCTCATCCACATGGGCAAGGAGGGAATGAGCATTGGAGGGATTGTGGGGATCATCTTGGTGCTCCCTGGGGACATGGAAAGCCCTGGGGGAGGTGGGTGGGCTTGGGTGGTGCCCAGGGCAGGTGGTGGACAGGGGGCTGGGGTCATGGGGGATGCAGCAGTGTGGGGAGGCCTGGGGGTCTGGGGCTGTTCACAAGGTGCCGTGCTGGGAAGGAGCGGGTGCTCTGTGCAGAGCCTGGCATGGTGTCTGGGTGGGCATGGGCAGGATGCGGGGTGCAAGGAGGTGCTGAGGGCTCAGGGGTGGGAATGGCCCAGAAGGGCTGGAGCTGGGCGTCTCCCAGCCCAGCCCAGTGCAGCCCGCAGAGAGAGAAGGGACCCCGACACTGCCCCTGGAACAGCCCAGAGGGGAGAGGGCTCACAGCCCCGGTGCCTGGGACTCGGCCCTGGGCAGGGGACCCTGCAAAGCCACAGCGCGGGGCCTCAGCACTCTCCTAACCAGCCCCGTGTCTGTGTTTGAAGGTGCTGCGGAGGTGAGGCTGGAGGCTGGAGGCAGGCGCTGTGCTGGGAGAGTGGAGGTGAAACACCAGGGCCAGTGGGGGACGGTGTGTGGTGCTGACTGGGACATGAAAGATGCTGCTGTAGTTTGTAAGCAGCTGGGCTGTGGATCTGCTCTCGAAGCCCCTCGGTATGGACGTTTTAGTCCAGGATCTGGCCCGATTTGGCTGAGCAATCTTGAGTGTCAAGGCACTGAGACTGCCCTGTCTGAGTGTGAACATACTGATCAGAGTAAACCTTACTGCACTCACACTGTGGATGCTGGAGTGGTTTGTTCAGGTAAGGAGTCAGCCAGTTCCTCACCTTTGGGGTGGGTCCTGGGATCGGGGACTAACCGGGCTGTGCCCTGAAGGAGAAATGCGTGGGTACCGGAGCAGGCCCTGACGTGGCTGCTCTCGCTGCCAAGCTGGGACTGTTGCTGCTGCTGTCCCTGGAGAAAGCCCCGGGTGAGCCCACCGCAGGTGCACAGACCCCATCAGGGTTGCGGGGGCTCAGCCCACCCTCAGGCTGAACCAAAGGGGCTTTTCAGAGAGGAGAAGAGCAGCGCCTGGGGCAGAGGAGCAAGGTGACGGGCAGCACCTTGCACTCCATGCCCAGGACCGCCCCATGAGGACCAGCCCCACGCGAGCTCGGGGCCTGGCAGCTGTGAGGCCCCTGGCTGCTCCCTCCCACATCACCGCACGCTCAGGCCAGCCCTGCAGGGTCCTTGGGGCTGTCACAGCCCCGCGGGGAACACGGCCTGTCCAGGCAGCACTGACACACTGTCCAGCTGCTCCTGCTGGCCCTCGGCTCCCCACGCTGCCCCGTGCCACAGGGCTTTGCCAGCGCTTGCTGACCCTCATCTGCACCTGCTTTTGCAGCATGTGCCGGTGTCAGCCCAGGGCTGCACACGGATCTCCTGTTCCTCTGGCTGGTCACTGGCCGTGACGTGCACAGCCCCAGCAGTGCGCTGTGGCCCTGCCTGGGACACCTCTCCCCAAGCACGTGTCAGAGGAGACAGCTGGCCCAGACACCGACCCAGTTACAGCTGCACCATTTCTGTGCCTGGGACGTGTCTCCCCTCACAGACACCCCAACACCCCAGGACACCCCCAGGAACAGGGAGCATTTTGGGCTGCTCTGATGCGATTCCCCAGCCTGGCTCTGAGCTCTGCAGCACCTGGGCCTGTTTCCCTGGTCCAGGTACTGTGGTGCTGGGGGCCTGTGCCAGGCAGCGCTGGGCTCCTGGGGCAGCAGCATTTCCCTGAGCAGTGCCTGTGGCTGTGGGTCCAGGATAGACACAAGCCCTGGAGTGCAGTGTGGGTGTGAGAGGAGGTGCAAGGGGCCCCGAAGGGTTTGTGTCATCAACACCCACGGACGGCTGCTGCTGGGGTGTTCATGGGTCATTCTGGATGTGGCTGCCTTGGGAATCATGTGGGATGCAGGTATGTAACTGCTGGAAGCCTCTGGGAACTGCCTGTCGTTGGTGTTTTCTCCAGGATTTGTCCGGCTGGTTGGAGGGGCCAGCCCCTGCTCAGGACGTGTGGAGATCAGAGATGGAGACCAGTGGAGAACAGTCTGTGACTCACACTTTGGTCTCAAAGCCGCTGACGTTATCTGCAGGGAGCTGCAGTGTGGCACAGTCCTGTCCATCCCCGGGGCAGCTCACTTTGGAGAGGGGGTCGGTGCTATCTGGGACAAAGAGCTGCAGTGTGTGGGGAATGAATCCCTCCTCTCCTCCTGCCCCAGGATGTCCCTCAGCAACCAGACCTGCACCCACGCAAACGACGCTGGTGTCACCTGCACACGTGAGCATTCAGGGAGGAGGTGTGAAATGCCTCCTGTGAGCTGTGTGCTGTGGGGTAGGGGAGCAGGGAAGTGACTGCGCTGAGCATGGTGCGAGTGCAGGAGGGGTGGAGTCATCTGTAGTCCTGTGTAGACGGAAGTGAAGGAGATGGGATTGAATCTCTGTGACATTTCCCTCTCCACTGATGGATGAGCACAAGCACAAAGTGATCCTCTCTAATTACCCTCTCTCTCCCTTGCAATATATCCAGGGTTCAGGCTGGTGAATGGCAGCACGGTGTGTTCAGGGCGGGTGGAGATCCAGGTGCAGGGAACTTGGGGAACCCTCTGTGATTCTCACTGGGACATCTCTGATGCACACGTTCTCTGTCATCACCTCAACTGTGGATTTGCCGAGTCTGTTCCCAGAGGAGGGCATTTTGGGAGAGGAACCGGCCCTGTCTGGAGAGACACCTTCCACTGTGAGGGGACCGAATCCCATTTGGGACAGTGCCCTGTGACTGCCCTGGGGGCCTCCTCATGTTCACATGACAACGTTGCTGGTGTTTTTTGCTCAGGTGAGTGCAGGGAAAATGGAGGATTAACTAAACTTGCCCCTTGTGTGTGACACGGCAACCCAAAGCTGGGAGCCCATGGCAATGACAAACTGAATTTCTCCCTGGAGAAACCCTGGCTTCCCATGGAGGGGTTCAAAGGGCTTTGCCTGCTCAGGTCTCTGCCTCCCCAGGGCAGCTGGTTCAGGTCTCGGAGACCACCACCAGGCCTGGGCTCCTCTGCTGCCCTCCTGCAGCACAGGCACAGGACGGGGCTGTGGGACACAGCTCCACTCAGTGCAGCTGTGAAGGACCCTCCGCTCCCTCCTGCAGCACACAGCCCCGTCCCAGACCACAGAGAGCCCTGCAGACCCTAATCCCACCGCCTGCAGGGGCTGCTGTGGGCACACCCATCAGGAGCAATCCCTGAGGCCGAGCTGCAGAGCGGGGCTGGGATTTGCCCTTGCTTCTTGTCAGTATGAACCCCAAACTCATCCTGTTTTGTAAGAAAGGCCCTCATCCCTCTGCTTCCTGCCAAGGACACAAGCTCCACATCCCTGATCCCTAGGGATGCAGAGGGGTAGAGACGTGTGGGTTCTCCCCTGGGTGTCTCAGCAGGGGCCAGTCCCAGCGTGGAGATGGAGCAAGGCTTGTGCTCATCCTATCCGTCACCCAGGCCATTGCACAGGCCAGTGCTTCTTCCTCCTGAAGCTGCTCCACATTCATCATTAAGGACATATCTGGTGGCTCTGAGATTTGCCCTCACCTCCCATGCTTCCCCATCCCTGTCCCTTCCTGAGAAATGACATTTGTAGTCAGCAAGGTTTAGTGACTGGAGGAAAAAAGAAAAAAAAAAACTTGGAAAACTTCCATCCTCAAGTTCCTCACTGTGAGCCGGCTACAGATGGGTGAGTCCCTGGGTGTCCCAGGGCATCAGAAATGGGAGACACATGGCAGGGTGCAGGGCTCCCTGGTGTCACAGAGGGTCCAGGGCATTTTGCCTGTCTCTGAGCAGAATCCTCTGAATACCTGTGGCTGGTGGGCGGAGAGAGCCGCTGTGACGGGCGAGTGGAAATGCTGCTGCACGGAACGTGGGTCAGAGTCCTGGATGACCAGTGGGATGTGAACGATGCCAGCGTGGTGTGCCAGCAGCTCCAGTGCGGAGAGGCAGAGCGAGCCTACAACCCACCAAAGTCTGAGCGAGGGACGGGCCCCGTGGGGCTGAGAAGGGTCCAGTGTGCAGGGAAGGAGACTCGCCTGACCCTCTGCAACACCTCCCTGTCTGAGGCAGTGCCGGAAGGAATTGTGGAGGATGTGGGAGTGGTTTGCTCAGGTGAGTCGCTGACAGTCCCCAACACACTGTGCTCCCCAGGGCCGGGAGCCGCTGACAGCTGGGGTTTCTCCCGGCTGCAGGGAGCCGGCGGGTCCGGCTGGTGAACGGGACAGGGCGCTGTGCCGGGAGAGTGGAGATCTACTACGAGGGCACCTGGGGGACCGTCTGCGACGACTCCTGGGACCTGTCCGACGCCACCGTTGTTTGCCGCCAGCTGGGCTGTGGGGTGGCTGTGGAGGTGACCAGCTCTGCTCGTTACGGGGAAGGCTGCGGGCAGATCTGGCTGGACGAGGTGAACTGCTCCGGGGGTGAAGCTGCTCTCTGGGACTGCCCTGCCAGGGCCTGGGGGCAGCACGACTGCAGGCACAAAGAGGACGCAGGAGTCGTCTGCTCAGGTCTGTGTGGGGAGCAGTGGTGGGAGCCTGGTGCTTGGGGAGGTAGGTATGCAGGGAGAGCAGGGCATGGCCGAGCCTGCCCCTGGCTGCCCTGAGCCCCCTTCCTGCCCCCATCCTGGGGACACCTGTGCACAGTCCTCACTGGACCTAGTCAGGGTTATAGGGAGAGCACAGACGTCCCCAGGGCTTAGAGGGGAGGGTAGTGCTGCACGTTGGGGACTTCTCTCTGCTCCCTTGGTGAAACAGTGACTTGCTGGCAGTGCCCTCTGCCTGTCTGAGCCCTGGGGTGTCCAGAAGAGTCCCTGCTCCTTGCAGTAAGCCTTCCTGCCCATGGATGCCATAGAATAACCTGGGGGATTTTCAGGGATGCTTCAGGTTTCTCTCTCCTCACCCCAGGACCAGCTTGTTCCCCCCCACTTTGTGCCTTTTCTTCCAGAGTTCACGGCCCTGAGGCTGGAGAAGAGCGACGGCTGCTCTGGGCGCCTGCAGGTTTTCTACAATGGGACGTGGGGGAGTGTTTGCTCCAACTCAATGACTCCTGACACCATGTCCCTGGCATGCAAAGAGCTGGACTGTGGAGATGAAGGGTTCCTTGAAACAGACCTGCCGTATGGCAGGGTATCTGGCCCCACATGGCTGGATCATGTTGAGTGTGGGAAGATGAACAGCTCCTTTTGGCAGTGCCCCTCTGCTTCCTGGAAGCTGCAGTCATGTTATGACCAACGAGAAGAGACTCACATCACCTGCAGTGGTAAGGCTGGAACCACCTGGGCACAAAGGCTCACAGCAGGTCCTGCTCCCTGTTCAGCAAGGTGCAATGCAGAGAAAGAGCTTGGAGTGGCTTTTATGTTCCATTTCAGACCACTGTGCTGTCAGTGACACAAAGAAGAGTTCATCTCTCAGAGTGACACATGTCCATCAGCAATAGCTGTCCTGAGTTCCCTGCGTAGCCCAAGGAGGGGCAGAGGCACCTCCAGGCAGGGGCTCCTCCAGCTCCCCTTGGACACCTCTTGGAGGTGCCTGTTGCTCTCTGTTGCCCATAGAGAGGGCCCAGACAACCACCTTTTAGCTTGGGAAGTCCATGCAGAGCATCCTGCTCATGGCTGTGTTTTGCTGAGGGAACGGGAAGGGGGAGAGTGAAACCAGTCCTGGTGGCTGAGGGTTATGCAGGAAACGGGCAGCATGCAGGGCACTGCTGGCAGCAGAGCTCAGAGAAGCCTCCCCTCTGGGAACATCCTTCTGCTCCTCTGCTAACCAGGGACCCTTTGGGGGTGAGCAGGCGGGGGTAAGCCTTCAGTGCTGTGCTGTTCTACCCTGAATTACCAGGGATTCAGCTGTGTCCGTGAGCAAGGAGGCACTGGGAGGTTCAAGCACAGGTCAGTCCTGATCCCATCCACATGACCCCCACAAAGCAGCCCCTTCACCACAGCATTTCCTTCTGCAGGGAGACGACCAGAGCAGAGGGCCCTGGTCCTGTCACGGGGACCCAGAGAAAGACAGTTCAGATGGGACTTTAAGGGGATGTCAGCAGACACAGACAGACACACAGACACACAGACACACAGACACACACACACACAAATATCCCTCCCTCTCTCTCTCTCTCTCTCTCTCTCTCTCTCTTTCTGCTGTAGGTGCATGGAGATCAACAACGTCACCTCCTCGAGCAGGTAACCTCCCCTCCTCCCTGGGGTTGATCTCTCCGGGGCCAGGTTGTGACCTGCAGCCCGAGGGAAGGGGCTCTGTGCTGGGGTGCGAAGCCCCAGATAGGAGGCCCTGGGGTAGGAGTGGGTGGCTTTGGGGAGGGCTGTGATTCACCCAGCAGGGTGGGAATTGGCCCATGACCCAACCCTGTGCCCCCACCCCCTGCTGCCATGTGTGTGGGGGTCAGGACTGGGGTGTCCCTGGACCCCCACCTCCCCCAGGCCAGGGGCTGCCTCGTCCATGTCCCTGCCCTTGCAGATCCCACCCAGGGCCGTGCGAGGGACAGCAGAAGAGTCTCAGTGCCTGTCGTCATCTGCATCATCCTGGGGGCCCTGCTCTGCCTGCTGCTGGCCCTCCTGGTGGGGCAAGTGCGAAGTGCCAGGGCTCAGCGCAGAGGTGGGTCCTTCCCCATCGGTCCCAGGGTGGGCGATGGTTCTTGGCAGCCCCGCGGGTGCTGTGGGGTGTCTGTGAGGGGCACAGACGGAGCTGGGGTGGGGGTGCTTCGTCCTGCCCTATTCCCTGCCCCTCCACTGTCTGTCTGTGGGACAGCAGCAACCAGGGGAGAAGAGAGTCCAGATGCAGGAGGAGATGGTGATGGGTGAGGAGAGAAATGGCAGCAAGAGGCCGGGGGAGACGGGAGCAGCAGGAGACATCTGAGGATGCTGCTGGCTGTGCCCTGGGCAGCACTGGAGGGGAGGCTGTGGGGCAGGAGTGGTGCCGGGAGGAGCCCAGGGCAGGGGATCTCTCAGTGCAGGTGTCCGGTCCCCAGGCTGCTCTCTCTGCCCAGCCCTGCCCACCCATGGCAGGGCAGGGCCATGTTATGGACCCATCTGGCAGAGAGCGGGGAGCTCCCCTGGGAGAGGAGCTGTGGGAGCTGCTCCAGGGTCAGACCAGGGACCAGACTCGGTGCCAAAAGGGGCATGGGGCTGTCTCTGAAGGGACAGGGTGAGGGTGACATTGTCCCAGACCATCTCCACAGAGACGTTGCTGTCACTGGGGACGTGGCAATGGTGCCTGGACAGAGCAGTGCGTCTGGGCTGTGGGGTCAGTGTTGGTCTGGTCTGGGGGGAAGGGCTGGGTGAGCACATCGGAGCCTGGTCTCCTGTCTCCACGTCCCTGTGCCGACCCTGCCTCTGTCGCCAGGCTCCAGGAGGTCTCTGGAGCCCTTCTCTGAGGCCGTGTACCAGGAGATCGACTACAGCTTGACATGGGAGAAGCAGGCGATGTTCGGTCGCTCAGGTCGGTGTGGGTCCGCTTTGGAGGGAGCATGTCTGCAGGGCCCTTTCCCCCAGCCCTGACCCAGGATGGGACCTTGGCAGCCCCTGGGCCAGTGGTCCCCATAGCGCTGGGCCATGGGGTCTGTGGAGAGAGCAGCCCAGGGAGGAGCTTCCTCCCCACCAGCTCTGCCCATCCCAGCCCAGGGCACAGCTCCTCCCTGCCTGCTGGGCTGCCTGTCCAGGGTTGTATCTGGTGGGTGAGGGAAGGGGCTGTTCCAGGGCAGCTCCGAAAGGCCATTTGAGATGGGGTTTGTCCCATGGGAGCAGGACGAGCCCCGAGCCCTCCTCCCCGCACAGTCCCTGCTGTGTGGGTCCCCGTCCCCAGCAGTGCTGGCCATGAGCAGGGTCAGCAGGGCTCACCCCAATAACACCCGCTGCTCCTCTCGCCAGGCTCCTCTTTGGAGGGGTCCCTGACCAAGCTGCAGCCCGAGCCTGGGGACAGCGAGGAGGAGGACGGTCCTGGGTCAGCACCAGGTAATGGAGGGTGAGGCAGAGGAAGGGTTGCTCTCTCCTCCCTGTAGCTGTGTGACTGACAGCGGTGTCACTGAGTGTCGCCATTGGGGTGGGGAGGAATCACCCTCGGGAGTGACTCCAGAGCCATGCAGAGCATGTGAGGGTCACACATGCCCGTCTGAGCTGGGTGCCTGCAGCCCTGTGCCCCGGGGGGTTGCAGGGGGACTTCCCAGGCTCAACCTGTCCCTGCCTCCAGCAGGCCCCAAGCTCACCCTGAGGCACTGACATCTCCCTGAGCACACA
The DNA here is from genome assembly GCF_036417845.1 of Apteryx mantelli. Lineage (NCBI taxonomy): Eukaryota > Metazoa > Chordata > Aves > Apterygiformes > Apterygidae > Apteryx > Apteryx mantelli. Next base: position 8,064,407 of record NC_089997.1, read on the forward strand.
GGGAGTCTCCACAGCCAGCTCCACTGTAGATCCCAGCACTGCCGACCCTGTGGCTGGGCAAGAGGGATCCCCGCTGCCATATGCACGCTCCCACAACCCCGGGGGAGGTGGGATGGATGCTGAGTCTCCTGTGGCCCTGCCAACACCAGTGTCTCAGCCCCTCGTTCCTGCACGTCCTTCCTTCCTCCGCTCTGCAGGAGGGCTCTTCTCATTGCCACCAGCTCCCCTCTCCTTTCAGATGTCCCTGTCCTGCCCAGAGGTGACCCAGCAGATGGCTATGATGATGCCAGAGAAGTCTCTGACCCCGGGGAGGATGTTGTTCCTGGGCAGCGAGACTGGGAAGTGCCCAGGGAAGCAGAGGAGGGAAACAGGCCTGGGGAGGCTCAGAGAGGTGAGGGGTGAAGTGCAGTGCTGCCGGCTCCTGGGGTGCCGTCCCCAGTGCCTGGAGAGTCACTGCATTCTGAGAGCCCGACCTCCCAGGACGGGGAGGGAACCTGCGCCAGGAGTTTTCCTGCTATGGAAACTGGGGTGGGATAAGGGGCTGGACATCTCGGGACAGTAAGAGGAGGGAGAGGAAGGGGATTTACAGCCCAGGAGGGGCACGTGCATGGGGCCAACTGCAATGCACCGGCCTTGCTGCTTCCAGAGGGGAGCCTGCACTCCTGGAGAAGTGATGGGGCCCCAGGAGCCAAGAGAGACGCCCCATCCTTGCTCCCCACAGACACGGGGTACGATGATGCTGAAGAGACAACTCTGACACATCCCCATGAGGACACCAAGGCTGAGAGACTGGACCCTGGTGCCCAAAGGTCCCTGAGCCCAGGGCCAGGAGAGCCCACCCCTGCCATGCGGTTGGGTGCACCTGAGACAGAAGAGAGGTCTGTGCAGCTGGGAGAGCCGTGAGTGCCAGAGACCAGTCTCCCTTCTCCCACTGGTAGCAGAAAGAGCTGGGCATTTTGTCTGTTTTTATTTGTCTACTTCTATGCCATGCATTGGTATTTGTTCTTATTAAAAGCATTTGGGAGTTTGATCCAGAGCTGGTGCTTCCCTCCCCAGGTGTCGGGGTGTCTCCCCGAGGCTGATCAGGGAGGGCGAAGCACCAAGAACCAGCAGTGGGGAAGGGACACATCTCGGGACCAGCAGGCTCTGAGACAGGCTGTGCGCCTGCAAGTGCCCATGGACCCTGGAGTGTGGGAATAGTGAACAGTCCAGCTGGAGGATATTCCTGCTGGCAGAGACATTTCCATCCTGCAAACCACACACAGAGCTTCCAGCCAAAATGGGTCTCTCTGCAGGGTCCCGTAATGCCCCCCGGGCAGGGAGGTCCAGTCTCCTCACCCCGGGAGTGCCCCTGCTTGCTCTTTTCCCAGTGGCTCTGCCTAGACCACCCTGGCCCCAGGCAAGGATGCCAGAATCGAGAGGCAGTGACAGGGTTGGTCCTGGGCTGTGGCCCCACAGCAGTGAGCCTGGAGGTGACAGCAGAGCCCTGGACACCCCAGCCAGCCCCAGAGGGACTCATTGCCTGGGGATCACCTCCCCACAGCAGTTGGGAGGCAGCTCTGCTTCCCACTGGCCCTGCACATGGTGCAGAGCAGCTTGTTGGGGTGCCGGGGCTGGGATTTCCCCTCCTGTGGCTCCACAGGGTGTCCCATTTCCAGGGGCCGCTCCTGGCTCCCGTGGCCCTCATGGACCCCCGAGCACTCCTGGCACAGCCCAGAGCTGGCTCCTTCCTGGCAGGGGCTGTGAGGCACCAGGGCTGCGGGCAGTGCTGGGACCCCTCTCCTGCTCCCATCCACCCCCACCCCTCTGCCCTCCCGCTGATGGGCTGCAAGGGCAGAAGAAGGAGCTGCCTCACTGGGGCACCAGTTTGGCTCTGTGCAGGGGAATATCTGTGTGCAGACGCAGGGGACGGGAGCAGTCAGTGACAGGAGAGGACATTTCCTTCAGCAGGGTGGGAGGCAGAAGAGGGAGAGGGCAGGGGGCTGGAGAAGGGACCACCACAACACGCAGGCTCCAGCCCAAAGTCACAGTTCAGCCCTTGGCCTCGGGACAGGCCCATCCCCGAGGATGCTCACAAGGGCATATTTCCATGGAGAGAGGATTTCACGCCCATCCCTAAAGCAGTTGCTGATGGCAGCTGAGACAGGATCCCTGGTCCTAGGCCGGGTTTTAACCAACTGCGCCCCAGCACCCACAGGTGAGAAACCCCTCACACAGGAGCTGAGTGGGGAGGAGGGTTCGACAGCTGTGCAGCATCTGGCACCCAAACTGCCCTCCCTCCTCCGGCCAGGAGGGGGGGTCTCCGCACCCCGCTGGCTCTTCCTGATGGATTCCCCATGCCACACACTGACAGGCAGTGGGGCTAAGGCCAAGCGCACAAAAACACACTCCGCCTTCACCCCGGCTCATTTCCTTTCCTGCACTGAGCTGACACCTGAGCTCCTGGGAGAGATCTCCTGGAATGGGGAGGAGTCACCAAATGCATCTGTGTCTGTGTCGGAATCTATATGCTCTATATGCTCTATATCTATATGTAAAAAACATTGGGATTCTGTGACTAAACTGGCAGTTTCTGAGAGCAGTTTTTCCTCCTGCTTTAATTTTCCTTTCCTACACTGAAATTATGTTCCCTACTTTTTCCCTTGCATTTTTCTCTTTCCTTCCTTTTGTCATCCCCCCACCCCACCACCTCTGCATCCATCCTCCACTCATTTACTGATTTTAGCCTTGGCAGGCACAGGAAAGCATGGGGCCACGCAACTGCCATCAGCTCTCCCTGCCCAGCTGCCCCAGCACAGCTCGCCTCTCCCCTGCAACAGGCACCATCAGGCCGGGAGACAAAATCAGACATCTCTGCCCAGGGTCTGGTGCCTCTCTCAGGGAGGCAGAGGATAACGTCCCCAGCCCCAGTGCTGCCCAGCGCTGGCTCTGCTTCGCAGGAGGGTTTCAGCTCTGGGGCCCAGGAGGGGCAGCTCTCCTCTGCCCCAGCAGCCAAGCCACAGCCCTGCAGTGGGGCTGTGTGAGCCCCCTCCATCCCCCCAGCCGGGGCAGGGCAAAGCCAGGCTCCCTGCTGGGAACAGCCACAGCTCGGTAGTGCTGCAAACAGCAGGATCCTGCCCTCGAGGAGAGGAGGGAGCCAGCGGCTGTCACCAGCACCCTCTCCCATGGCAGCGTTTCCCCGTGTCGTGCTGGGAGCTCCTCCAGCCCCAGGCCCTGTACTGACCCTCCATGGGCAGCAGCATGTCCCAGAGCTGGAGATGTCTTGGCTTCTCTCCAGGACAGAGCCCTGGTGCTGAGGACCTTGCAGGATGGCTGGGCCATGTGTGCAGAGCTGGGAAGGGATCGTGGGAGGAGCCTGGACCCGCAGTGTAGGTGGGAGGGAAAAGTACCAGCACTGCTCAGCGAGGGGTCTCAGACATCTCTGTCCCACTGGCCTCAGGGCTCAGCCCCAGCAGCGCTGCATGTGCCAGGGCAGGGGGACACTGGGGTGCAGAGGGGCTCTTGCTCTGGGGCAGACACCTCCATGCTGGAGCACCCGCTCTGCAGGGACCTTGTCCTGCGCCAGGTGCCCCTAACCAGCCTCTTCTGCCCTGGAGCTCTGCCCACACCGAGCTGTGGCAAAGACCGAGATTTACACCTCAGGACCACAGCGCAGTGCGAGCAAGGGCCGGATCCTGCTCCTTCCCCTCGCTGCTCCCAGACCAGCCGCTCTCCCCTCGGGGCTGGGCAGGGGCCCTGCACGAGCCCTGGGCTCTGGGACTTGCGCAGCCGCAAGGAGCGCAGGGCTCAGCTGGCGCTTGGTGCCATGTCCAGCCCTCGGCTGTGCTGCAGGAGAGCTGGGCTGTGCCGGCCCCGCTCAGGGTCTGCCCTGCCCTCCTGCCCCTTGCCGGGAACACAGCCCTGCTCAGCCTGGCTCTGGCCCCACATGCACTGCTCTCTGCCAGGGACACCCATGGTGTCACCAGCACAGCCCCAGGGCGGTGGGGCAGGGCAGGGGTGACCCTGGGGGCTCTGGGGCTCAGACACCACCTCTGTCCCCAGGACCTGGAGCCTCCCTGCTGGCAGCCCCTGCCCTGAGACAGCCCCCTCCCTCCCTCCCCATCCCCTGGCCCATCTCTCCCTGTGGGAGATGCGGGACTCAAGCCTGAGTCCAGTGGGAGTGGGGGTTTCCCATGCGGAAGGGGGTTGGGTTTGCAGCACCCATGTGCATTACTCACCTCCATGGGGGTCTTGCTCTGCAAATACCCTTCTCCCATGGGCTCCCCACAGTCTGGCTGGAGACAAGTGGTGCCAGCTCTGCTCAGCCCCATGGCCCCTCCACCATGGGGTTAGCACCTGCTCAGCCAGTCCTGGGGCAGCATCACGCCCTGCCCTTCCCCACAGGGACATGTGGGACCGGGCTCAGCCATCACATGAAGGACACACTCTCCCCAACATCTGGAGCAGGGACCTCTCTGCTCAGCTGCAGAAATGTCACTACACTCACACACATGGACACGGGCCAGAGATGGACAAAGAGTGACAAAATGAAGACATGCCTGTTCCATCCTTCGGATGATGTTTTGGGCAAGCCCAGATGTTGTTTGCCAGGTCCAAATCTCTCACCCTGGCTTCAGGAAACGGCACGGCTGCTCTGAAGCTCCATGCAGAGCACACAGCAGGGGCAGAGGGGCACAGCACAAGTGCCTGGGTCCATAACCGGAAGATGATGGATCAAAATGATTTGTTTGCTTCACAAACATTCATAGACAAAGTGTTTGGTAAAAAAAAAAAAAAAAAAAAAAAAAAATCTAACTCCTTTGGATCTTTTGCTTAGATAATGCTCATTTGGGGAATCCAAACCTCTTGAACATGATTGCTTGGTTGCTGTCCAGCTGTTGATGGTATTCTCTGTCACAAGTGTCCTTGCAATAGCATCTTCACCTGGGTCAGGTGACAGTCCCTCAGGGGGGGTGTTTCAGTGAATCCTGATAATCCAGATGGCCTGTGGTCCCATGTAACCACTCCAGAGCACGCACGATCCACTCCCATTGATATAGGACTATATCGGATAAATTTGAATGTCATCCTTGTATCACAGGCATAACTTCAGTTCCAAAGATCTTGCCACACTGCAAAAGAAGTGTCATCCTCATCCTCGTCCCAGTGTTGTCCCCCTTTACCTGCCTTTCCTCTCCTCTCTCCCTGAGCTCTTCTTTTGGCTCGGGGGAGTTTTCTGATGTTCTTGATGACCTCACAACACCTCCCTGCTGACCTACATGCTAATGGCCAATCCAGCTGATGCAAGGAGTTGACCTCACAATAAACATCCAACACATCGCTCTAACTCATCTCTCCCTCTCCCCTCTCCTGAGCTCTCCTCTCCATGGGGAAGGTTTTCTGACCTGCTTCATGACCTCACAGTGCCTGCCAGCTTGCTGCCCAATCAGATTGCTGCAATAGAAGTGACCTCACAAACCAGCTCCCAGTCATGCCACATGCCCCCACCCCCTTCAGGAGCTCTCCTCTCTCCTGGGAGCTTCCTCCTGTCCTTGATGACCTCACAGTGCCCACCCACCTGCCTGCTGCTGACCAATCAGGCTGCACTCATAGAGGTGACCTCACAATCACTATGCCAGCAGTGTCATGGTCATCTGCCTCTTCCTCCCTCCAGGCTCTCGTGTCTACCTCATGGCCTTTGTCATGCCCCTGATGACCTCACAGGCCTGCCCACCTGCTGCTGGCCAATCAGCTGCTGTGAAAGGAGACACCTCACAATCAAAGCCACCAATGACACCTTCACCTGTCCCTCCCTCCCTCCTGCCTCCTCCCAAGCTCTCCTTGCTGATGGGTAGCCTCTGTGATGCTGTTGATGACCTCATAATGCCACCTGCCCACTGCTGGCCAATCGGGGAAGTGTAATGGAAGTGACCTCACAACCAACACACCAGCCATTGTGCTCTTGCCTGACTCTCCCTCTCCTGCTCCCTCTCCTGCTCCCACTCCCACCTCCCCAGCTGCTGAATCAGCTCCTGTCACCTGCAGTGACCCCATTGCCTGCTCACCTGCTGCTGGCCAGGAGCTGCTGGGACAGGAGTGACTCACCAGTGATGTCCCTGCTGGCACCTCCACCTGCTTCCCCTCTCCCCTCCTGCTGAGCTCTCACCTCCAGTGGTCAGGTGCATCTGATGAGCCTGATGCCCTCACAGTGCCTGTCTGCCTGCCCAGGGCAATCCTGCTGCTGCAGCTGAAATAACCTCCCAGCCAGCATCCAGTCCTCTCACCTTCATGCATGCTGCTGACTCTTGTCCCACAGGGCTGCCATCTCTCCTGAGATGCATTTGATGACCTCTCAGCTCCTGCCTGTTGCCTATTGCTGGCCAATCAGGTTGTTGCAATAGTAGTGACATAATGATGTCATTTTACCTGGGCAGGCTTTCTGATGATCTGCCTGGGCTCTTCCCACATGGGGAGCTCCACTTCCCACAGGACAGTCTGTCAGAGGGCAAGCCTACAAATTTTGGAGAGGAGCAATGTACTCTGTTCCCAGCCCTCACCCTTGTTGCGGGGGAATGGAGATTCAGGACAAAAGCTCCCCTGGAGATTCTGGGGATTGAACCCAGGACCTCCTGCATGCAAAGTAGATGCTCTTCACTGAGCTACATCCCCTAAGAGCCTGCTGAGGGGTGGGACATACTCTTCTCCCATGATGTGCCTCTGACAAGCACAGCCCTGTTGGCCCCTGGTGCCCTGAGAGCCTCAGCAGAAAGCAGCATTTGAACACTCCTGCTGGGCCACAGGCTGGGATGAGGGAAGTTGAGATCACCACTCAGCTGGGACTGGTCCTGGAGCAGGGCTGCATCATGGAGTGCTGCCCCTTCAACATCTCTGCAGTTGATAGGGGCAGGAGGAGATTCTTGCTGCAGGCGCTGCTCCCACACTCTGGCCCCCCAGGGAGGGTCAATGGAGAGGAGCAAACCCCTTCCCCGAGTCACCTCTGCCACCCCGCGCAGCACTGCTGTGTGTGTCACACCTGTCTTCGATGCCAGCAGCAGGAGCAAATGGGGTGAGGGAAATGCCCTCCCCAGGGTGATGTGCCCACAGCTCCAATTGCCCCCCAGGGTGTGCATTGGAAGGGCCATGAAAGCAGGCAAAGCCGATCCTGGGCAGGGAGCTGCCCACAGCCCCTCACCTAGGTATTAGGCCTCCCTCTGCACTGCTCTGCCCACCAGCACCTGGCAGTGGGCAAATGGCAGTGTCCCCTTCCCTGGGGCTGGGGATTTGGCCCCTTCCCTGGGGCTGGGGACGTGCCTGGGATCAGGGACATTCCCATTCCCACAGCACCGGGAACTGGACACTGGAGCTGCCCCAGGAGAGCACCAGGTGGGGGGTCTCTGTGGTGCAGCAGGTAGCGCATTTGGCTGTTAACCAAAAGGTTGGTGGTTCGAGCCCACCCAGGGACGTTGCCCTGTTGGTAGGGTGCCTGGGGGATTGTGCTGCCCAGCACCCTGGGTTTTGCTCACAGTCACCATGTCCCAGCTCTGGGACAGCAGATCTGCTGCTGGCTGGGACATGCATCTTGATGTGGGACGTTCTTTCGAGACCATGGGGGATGGCCAGAGAGGCTAGAGAGCAGCACGGGGGATGTACATGTGTCCTGTTGACCCTGAGCTGAGCTGACTTGTCCCATCCCCTTGCCTGATGGGAAGGACAGAAGAGGGAAGAGTGTGTGTCAGTGCCAGGTGGTCGTGTCTGTACATCTCATTACTGAGTGGGGAGAAGGGAGGGTGCAGTGCCATGGGGCAGGGAAAGAGCCCAGCTGAGTGCCCACTCCAGAGACTGTGTGGGGACGTGGGAGTGATTCACACATCTGCCTGATGTGCAGACAGCTCTGCCAGAGACCCCCGTGGCAGGGTCAGTCCTTCATCTGCCCCAAGCAAAACCTCGGAGTGGAGGACAGCGCTCTCCATCCAGTCTGTGCTTGATCCTTGGCCTGACTTGTTGGCTGGAGAGAGGCTGAGTCTGGAGACAGAGCGGGATGTCCTGGGTCACAGTCACAGCTGAGCTCCTGATGGGAGAGCAGGGTTCAGCAGCAGCAAGAGCTGCCAAGATGGCCAACGCAGCATGTGGGGCTGCAGGAGCAGGGCTTCTCCCTCTGTGCAGGGACAGGGGCTGCAAAGTGCTGCAGCTGGGCTGGGCAGGGCAGCCTCATGGGTGAGTACATTTGGGTAAGGAAAGGGTTTTTTTTTTTGTGCTGTGAGCTGGTACTGAGGGGATAGAGAACACAAAAGCAAGTCTGTGTGCAATGTTCAGGAGAAATTAAAAAAAAAGAAAGTAAATTTGGAGAGCAAAACTGCCTGCCAGTCTTTGATCTGGGGCTGCTGTGAAGTCATGGTTTTACAGGCAGCTTTTAGCCTCCCTGCTAGACCCCAGGGGAGTCACTGCCTTTCTGCCCTGTCTTGTGCCCTTTCAGCAGGAAGGAGCTGATGCAGAGGGATGTTCAGTAGGGGTCCCAGACAGGTCCCTCCGTGCTCTTCCTCTCACTGAAGTCCCTGCTCCCTGCGCAGATGGTTAAACAGCCCCCTCCCTGCCACTCGCATTCAGTGCTTCTCCCTCTACATCTGCTGGGCCAGGACGCCAAGGACAGACCCCACTCTGCATTCTGCTTTGTCTCTTGGCACACAAATCCCATCCTTTTCCACAAATACAATCTTTCTCCCTCGCAGGCCCACTGCCCTTCAGAGGGCAAGGGCCAGGCTGCCTACTCACCCCTCCATCTCAGTCGGACATCTCCCATAGCAACAAAAATGAGGGCAAGAAATGGCCATGGGCAGAGCAGGAACTTTTAATGCAACCCTACTGGGAGGTTTGGCAGGTCAGATCAAATGACCCCAAACACCCCTTAGGACCTCAGCGTTTACTCTCAGCATCAGTGTTCATGGCCTCACTTGAGCTTCCCCAACAGCAGGCAGCCCAACTATGGGACTTTAATAATGCTGGGACTTCGCTTGGACCACAAGCCCCCTTCCTCATGGTTCCTTGCCTCTTACGGATGCTTCTGGAAAACAGCTCCAGAGGAAGCACTGGGGTTTCTTCAGATGAGTTCTCCAAAAGTGCTCTTCTCTCTTCACTTGCCTTGCTTCAAAGGGCAGTGTTCCCTTCCTTGGGGCTGGGAATGTGGCAGGGATCAGGGACATTCCCATTCCTGCAGCACCAGGGACTGGATACTGGAGCTGCCCCAGCTGCTCCAGTTTGTGCTTGATCCTGGCCTGACCTGTTGGCTGGAGAGAGTTGCTCTTCAGCAAAAGGCACAGGAAAGGGAAACCTTCCCAGGGCTTCAGATCAGAGGAAAGACAAGAATCCCCTCCCCCATTACTCTGAAGTGATATTCCACCTGGAGGACCACAGAAAAGAAACAGCAAAGACTATCACTGGCATCTGGTATTTTCCAGTGCACAAAGGTCATTTCTCATCTTCCTTTCTGCCCCTTGTCTTCAGCCTTCCTGTCAGTGCTCTTATGCCCCTAAGCTAATACTGGCAGGTCCGCAAATTGCATATTTGCTCGGACCAATGAGCTAAATGATCACTGAGCTAAACAGAAACTGTCCATCCCCTATCCCTGAAAGGCCCAGCAGGTACATTCCCTCCAGAAACAGGGCCAAAGGGGGGGGGGGTGTTCTTCTGAGGTGTTTCCTGAGAATGCAGCAGTGACAAATGCATGGCAAAACTACAGAATGACCTGCACCTTTTAAAGCAAGGCCTGACAAGGTCGGTCAATGGCCAAATGAACACGCAGGAAGGGGTCTTTCATACTCACTGCCCATAGAACTGCGCTTTTCCACAAGTCCATATGGCACAAGGAGGACCTCAGTCAGTAGCACGTACCTCTCCTGGCCACCTCTGGATTCTTGTAACCAGTTTCTCAGGTGGTGGCATGCCTTCAGCACTGCCCTTCCTCCTGCCTCGCTCCACCTTCCTTGAGGAGCTCCCTTGGATGCCTGGCAGCACGCTGAAAATACACATTGTGGGGAGGTGGTGTGAGCACAGGGGGAGTTTGGTCTCCGTCCTGTACTCACAAGCTGGGCAGAGACAGAGATCACCCCCAGCTGAAATGCCCAGGGCTGCATGATGTGCCCGCAGGAATGCTCAGCATGCCCAGATACAGGCTCTGTCTTGATGCGGAAAGGAGAGGAGTAGGGTCCTTTACAAAGACAGCCTCTAAGACACACCTCCTGGCTAATGTATTAAACACTGCTCGATGGTCCCAGCTACCGTGTGTTTTGGTATGGAAAACTGATTGTTCCTGGACACCCAGTGTCAAAGAAGGAGAAAGTGGTCAGCGGTGTAAAGGCATTCCTGCCATCAAGGGATCAGGAGTCACTGTGACATGTGATAAAAGACATTCAGAGCTGCTATGAATCTTGTGTCCAGAGGAAACATCTCACCCAAACAAGCACAAGGGTCCAGGGTCACCCTCATCCATTCCTCCAAGGGTCTCACCTGCCATGAGGCGCTTTGCCCTCAGCTTTCTTCCCCTTTCCTTTCTGCATAGTCGGAGCTGTAATTTTGGGTGGAGGATGTCTCTCTCTCAAGAGGAGGCGCTGGGCAGGAAGATTTCCTGTAAGTCAGAGACAAGAAAACACCTCAGGATAGAATTGCAGAGACCTTTTGAAAAGGAAGGATATGCAGATCTGATCAAGCCTGTGATAAAACTGTGAGGCTTCCAGCTGATTCCTTTTATGTCTTCTTTCCTGGGTGGTCTTTGGCCCTTCCAGACACTGGCTTCTCTCTTTCTTTTAGTTTTTACTGTGCAACATCATTTCCTGTGGTACTGTTTTTTCTGTTCTTTCATGTTCTATCCTAGTCACATTACGAAAAAGGAGGCTTGCTGGGATGTATTGGTGAATGATCAGAGTCTCTCTGGGGGCAACAATTTCACACAAGGGGAGCACATCCTTGGATCTGTCTACTGATCTCATATGCCTGCAGTTCCTCTGGTGACACAGTCAACCCAAAGGCACTGTTTTGGGGATGTTTATAAGAAATTCGGAAAGAAAGGTAAGAACTCCTTGCTTTGAAAATGAAAGGAAGTCTTGGCATAGGTTACCAGACTTTGTACCATCTACTCAAGGTGACTCTTCCCATCAGTTGAAAACACACTGATTCCATGAAATAGCTCAGCCACTCCATTACCTACAGCTCTGGGCACAATTTAGGATTCACATTGCCCAAGGACAGTCCTCAAGTTTGCCTCCCTTCTGCACCAATGCCTCAAATGGAAGAGCTGTTCGCAGTGCACGGCAGGGCACTGAGTCCTGTGGAAATGGGGGAAAGTTTAACTCAGAGGTATCAACTGCAGGTGGGAGTGTTGGGCTGCCCCGAGGTCTTGCTACTCTCAAGTGATTTTCTGAGCAGCCTTCACAAGCACTGGCAACACAATGCCAACCAAACATGCCGCGAGAAGTTGCTTGCTTGGCCACCCAGGGGCTAAGAAGCAAACATACTCACTCAGGAAAGATGATGACATGACCAGAATGGGGCTGAGAAGCAGCGGTTTTGGTGCCTGAGAGGACTGAATCCCTCATCTCTGGCATCTGCAAGGTGACAGACACGTGTGAAGTGATGCCAAGAAAATTATCTCAGTGCTCACAAGGGCAGCAAACTTTTCCACTGCTCAGAGAAGAAGCTGCCTCACTGAAATGCTGACTTTCTCCACTCCTCTCAACAGCCCCTCAGTTATGCAGCACAGAAGCTGGAGGGAAATAAATGAGAAAGGGTAAGAACACTGTCAGGCTTTTTGCAAGGCTGAGAATCCAGAGACTCAGTCAGGAGACTAGGTCTTTCCTAATGCAGAACCTGATGGAGGCAAGCACAGGAGAAGGCATTGCACTAGCTGGGATTCCTGGCGGCTGCGTTTTCCCTGCCAGCTTGATGTGGGGTTAACCCCACAGTCTCTCCTAACATTCAGACAACTGCCTCTGCACCATAGAGGAATGGAGAGGCAAAGCGGGTAACAACTGGGAAGGCCAAACCTCTGGGGTGTGTTCAAGGGGCAGCTGCTCTGGGACCCACTGCAACAAAGGCTGGAGAAAAGGCCCTGGCCCAGAGAAAGGACTGAAAAGACACCACGGACTTGGACAGAAGGAAGAGACAGAGCTGGGAAGCAGGGCTGGCCTACAGCCTGCTTGCATCTCTGCCTTAACCCTCGAGGGGCTCACCTCAGCCTGCTTTCACATCTCACCTTTCCAGTGGCACCTGAAAGACCAGCATGAAGGACAGGGCTGCACTAGAGACCTGGGCAAGGACATTGGGCTCAAATGATTCTCTCTGCGACATGCTGCAACCACAACTGCCAGCGTGCAGATGAACACATAAGGACAGAAAGACCCCCTTCATGCTGGTGACACTCCAGGGCACTGGGAAGAGCTGGTCAGCACAACTAGACCAACACAGCAACAGCAGCAACAGGGGGCTGGTCCCATATGGGCCTTGGTCTGCCTGGGCCTCTGCTTCCTGCCCAGAGAGTGGGCTCAGCAATGATCCCTGCAAAAACAAACCTACACAGACCTAGAAACGCTACAGAGCAAGAGCATGAGGGTGATAAATATTCTGACCAGCTGCCATTTGGGAGAGATGAAACACACTCAGGCCCTCCAGCTGCAAAGAGAGAGGACTGAGGTCAACAGAGAGTTCACAGCGATGTCTGACATCCCCACTGGTCCAGGCAAGGGGAGGAGGGATCCATTACGATTCCTCACCACAGCAGAGCTCAAGGGCATCCCATGAAGGGATCAGGCCAAGCTTCCAAAGGGACACACAGAAATATTGTTACACAGCTTAAGGGGAAACTGCTGAACTCACTGCCTTACCATCCCAGGCACAGCCAAAGGACACATGGGTTCAAACGTCATCACTAAAGGGCACTAAACCATGGCTTTCTGGAAGGAGGGAAGTCTACCTGGAAAAAACACACAAGACCTGCCCTTTCCTTGGACTTTTTTCCCTCAGCACATGGAAACAGGCTCCCGGGCTGGACAAATCTTTGGGTGGACCCAGCACAGCTATTCCCAGGGTGGTCTTTGTTGCCAAATCCTCTGAATGCTCAAGACAAACTGTCTAGGGAGCTGGCATTACTCTAGGCCAGGACTGTCCATGTGCCTAAACAGGTCATGGCAGGCTAATAGAACTGCAGTCACTTGTGATTTAAAAAAGGACTGCAAGTAGTGCTGGAGAAATGGAAAACTTACCCCAAGAAGAACTTCTACCAGCTGCTCCGTCCCATTCAGCCTTCTCAGAAAGTCTCTGTAAAATCTCATTTTCACATCTACTCCTTGAATAACAAGCATGCCAATGTCCTTCAACACAAGGGCAACATTCTTCCCACTCTCCAGGCAGTGGGAGAAAAGACGCATGGTCTCTTCTATGCAAGCCTCCACTGTTTTCCGAGGAACAGAGATGTCTGAGGCTATGCGAGCGTACTTCAGGGGCTCGGAGAGCTTATGACCTAGGAAGCAGAAAAAGAGGAACACAGTCACTAGCGGAGCAGTTCAGCAGGCTAAAACAGAGCATCGGCAGCTTTGAGGTCTTCAAGCAAGACACTGCTATAGAGCTGTCTTCTTTAACATCTGGTAAAGCTCCTGAAGGAATCTCATGTCATCTCTCCCTAGGAGAAGTTCAAAGTACTCTGCAAACGGATGTGCCAAGTGTACAGCAATGCTTTCTTCCCTACAGAGATTGAAAGAAAGGGCCCTAGCCATCTTGTATGAACATGGGGCACGATGGCAGGACAAGGAGAGGAGAAAGGGGACCAGTTCCCAAGAGGGCGGAGTGGGTGCCAGGTACTTGTGCTCACACTCTGTGCATTCCAGGTTGGGAGACATTTAGCTGTGCCACATCACATGGTGAAAGAAAGAAGGGAAACACAAGCATTGCACTACACCCCTTCAGATCCTTCCAGCCACCCCCAGCACCCTCAGAACTGCACAGCAAACATCCCTGCTTTTGGTGCCAGCGGCCCAGCTCCAAGAAGCGCCACACTGATGTTGACATCACAGAGAAGATAGTGAGTCCTTTCAAAGGAAAGACACACCCCAAACACAGCTCGGAGCTCCTGCTGCCCCACAGGCATCACCAATATCCACTACAGATGCAGGGCTCACAGGGATGACCAGCAATCACAGCAAAGATGGCCTCTGATGGGTTTTCATACATACTATTGTCCCCATTTCCATTTCAAAGCTCTCTACAGCTGCCTTTGACCTACTTCAAAGCAGAAGGAGAATGGAAGAGCCAGCATGAATGCCCTTATTCAACTTTACAAGCTCCAGCGTGGCATAAACATGGACCAATGTTTTTAAATCAATCTGATGAGAAGTAGCAGCCCCAATACATCTGGCATGTAGCCAGCTGTTAAACAAGTCAGGGAGAGAGGGAGTAGAATTGTAATGTGCATTATGATGACATTATAACTTAAAATTGAAGCTGTTCTCAGGACCTGGGGAAGCAATTCTAGGTTTCTAACAGTCACTGCTGAACAGCAGTTATGCACACCCCAAAGATGTCCTAAGGCAAAGCAAAACTTTCAGCCTGTCTTCTTACCAGGAGCATAGGCCTTATCATAGGTGAGGCCGTGAACCTCTGCAATAGTCTTCGAAAGATGGAACACGGGTCTGTGAACAGTCAGGACACCATGCTTCCCAACACCAACTCGTTCAGTTACAACACCAAAGGTCCCAAGCCGAATAACTCTCACTCCCTGAAATCACAAAGGAAGAGAAGAATTATGAGGCTGGTAGCTGGACAGGCTGGTGACTTGTCAGCGCATGGGGATGGTGCTCAGTGCCCTGCCCAATCCTGCTGTACAAAGGGGACAGATGAAGCACTCAGAAAAGCTTTGGAGAAGCCTTGGAGAAGTTCTTCTGAAGAACTTTCCAGATGTTTTCATCCCCCTCCTCTTCACCCTCTCAAAAATACAAGTCAGAGGTGTTGCGCAGACTTCTGCTTTGAACACACTCAAATCTAGGGTAGAAATGTCTAAGGAGGTGAGGAAATAAAAGATGGAAAAGCAACTCATACACCCACTTAAATAACTTATGCTAAAGCAGGGCTCACCAACTAGGTCTGTAAAAACTTCTCAGCCGATCACTTCCCCACTCAGCAGAAGGCAAGAGGCAAAGTATTAGATCAGCTAAGGCAAAGAGGAAGTCTTGGGAAAACTTCTACTTCGGGAACAGAGAGCAGAAGCACTTTCTAAGGGTTTTTTCTACGTCCTTTCAAAAAGAATAGGAGACACTGGAAGGGTACTTTGGTCTTTTTTCCAAAAAATCATTCCGTTTCCACTGTTACATTCCCAAACCCAGCTGGTGCCGTCACTGACCTGACAGGAGAAGGGGCCCAAGAGCCGGGGGCTCCCACGGGGCCGGAGGCGGCCCAGGCCGCGCCGCGCCTTCCCTGCAGCTGCTCGCACACACCGGGCCACGGCGCCTCCAGCTGCCCCTGCACGCACAGCCGCTCGCTCTGCCCAGCCCGCGGCCCTCGGCCCTCGGCCCTGGCGTGGCAGCTCCCGGCGCTGCAGCTCGAGGCTCCGGGCGGCCCCGCACCGGGAGACGCTGCCCCGCGTGGCACCAGCCGCCTCTCGCCCCCTCCCTCCCTCCCCGCAGGGCCCGGGCAGCCCCAACCCCGCCCCCGCCCCTCGCCGGCCTCCTCTGCGCCAGTGTGCATGCTCCGCGGGAGAAGGCACTTCCGGCCCTGTGGGGGCGGGGCCTGTGTGTCCATGGCCACCGCCCCTGGTGCCACCGGCCCCGCCCCCGCCGGGCCCCGCCGCGGCGCCGCTCTCGAGGCTGCGGAGAAGCAGCTGCAGCAGTGGCGGGTGTTGGCGGCTGCTGCGCAGGGAGCCCGGAGCGACGCTGCAGTCCGGCGTGTGCTTGTGTGCGCGGAGTGTGTGGTGGCTGCTGCCGGCCGGGGCCGGGGCCGGGGCCGGGGCCGGGGCTGGGGTGGAGGACGGGGAGTGAGGGGGAGCGGCGCCGGGCTGGCCCTGGGCTGCGGGAGTTGTGCTGCAGGGGAGCGTCGGTGGGGAAACGCTGCTGCCGGGGCGCTGCTGCCACAGGGCCCCGCTCTGCCCCGGAGCCTGGGCGAGTCTGCGCCAGGGGACGCACGCGCACATAACAGGAGCCCCTGGGAGGCTGCGGCCTTTTATTCAGAAGTAGGCGAACAAGCCAGGGGCCATCGCAGCCTTTGGCATTATCTGCCATGAGCAGGCGGCCCTGAAATTTTGTCTCCATCAGCAGCCAAGAAAGGGGCTGGAGGGGGGATCCCAGAGTGTCCTTCTGCCGGGAGAGCATAGAGAAGTGCTGGAGGCCGGCCCAGAGGAGCCACCTGACCATAGAGATGGACTGTCCCTTATAGATGACCATAGAGATGGGTAGTGCTTTGCAGACTGTCCCTCGCCATGGAGACCATGGATCCAGCGCTGGCAGAGCCAACCCCAGAAAGTGCCCGAGACTCGTGACCCTCCTGAACTCCCGTTCTCACCGCGCTTTCCTTTCCACCCCTTCTTCATCCCCCGCTACTTCCAGTGCTACCTCCAGGGGAGAAACGTGATTTGTCCCAGTTTCCTGCACGTGTTACGTATCACAGCAAATACAGCCCTTCCCTGTTTCTGGGGTTCGACCACAGGTGTGAAACACTGGTGCTGGCTGACGTTCAAGATCTTTTCACGGTACAAAAAGCATTCCCAGCTTTTACATTTGTGCTGCTTTTCCATGCAGACTGGGCACCTCTCTCACAAAATCCTGGACAAACCATTTAAAGACTAACAGCCAGGGCCTTGTGCTGGCCCAGATCTACATGTCAGCTTGCAGCTAGGGCGCCTTATTCTTGTGCCCATGTTATCTGCAGTCTTGCAGCAGGCAGAAATGGCAATAATGCAGCTATGGAGATGTTTGTGCAATGCCTGACAGAGCTCAAAAAAGTTTCTTGACCCAAATACCTTCCTGCCATCCTTAACATGAGAGTAATATCTGTTGTGCAAAAGGAGAAAACAGGACTGGAATATTTGAGATCATTTTTTGGCTTAAATATCCCCCAGCTTTTTTTTACCCTTGGACATGATGAAGATGTGTTTAGTAATGTGTAGCAGATCCTCAGACAATGGAGTTTTGCTCAGCACGACTGTCCTGTTCATGGGCCACCAACAAAACAGTGGTCATTGCCCCTGATATTTAGATTGACTAAAAAAAGTGCTACTTTCTGTGGATGGTTTAGAAATGGAGGGTAGATCACATGGCACTGCCTGTCCCACCCCAGCCACTTTTATGATAAACGTTGGCAGATGGAAAGTCTGATCAGAAAACAAAACAAACAAAACAAAACTGCCTTTGACTCTAGGGGATCACTGACCCAAAAACTTATAAAATCTCTGTATTTGTATTGCTTAAATCAATAGTGGGGAACTAGAACGATGTGTGCCAAAGCTGGTCCTTCACGCTGCAACCCCAAAGCCTAAGCCTCTGTGCCCTTTGGGAACCACAAGGTGATGGAGAAGCAGGACCTCAACATCAAGACCAAGTGGCTGCAGCACCTCCAGGGCCTGCGCTGTTAAAGGATGCTGGATCCAGTGGATTTTTGAATAAAGGGATTCCTCCTTCCTGGTCCGCTGGAAGGGAGACTGCTGCAGTTCCCTGTTCCCTGGTCACGCCAGCAGCAAGATGGGGCATGTACTTCCAAGAGGCATACACACACTCTTTATGGACATGGTCGACCACCGAAAAATCACCTCTGTCAGGGGCACAGTACCTTTACAGGCACCATGGAGACACGAACAGCACTCATAAACATGAACGATACAAGCGGCCTGGTCCTGTTCTTGCTCACCAGCTAATCAGACTCAGAGCTTGCAGGAGACCTCACAGGCACCCTCACACGGGTGTCTCTGGTAGCTGGCTGCCTTGACGTCTGCAAGCCTTCCACACATGCACTCATGCAGAACAGCAAGCACGCTCACCCAGAAAAGAGCTAGGAAAAGGATTTAATACTATGATAGGCTACACTGCAGAGAGCAGGTACACAGCCTGGCCAGACAAGTGTCCCTGCCAGCAACTTGCTTACACATGACTGGCCCCTTTTATTCCCTCTGCCTCCATTTTCCCATGCTGCTTCTTCCATGATGCAGCTTGATCCCTCCCTTTCTCCAGCTTTATCCCCTTTGAAATAAACAGTCCATCTCTGAGTACTTTTCTTTCATTGGTGCCAGTTTTACTGCCTATGTACTCAAGTTTAATATTTCTGGTCCTGTTAGCTAGGTAACCCCTGGCTCATATGTGCTTCTGATATCGTTACCTCAGTACTGCTGATGCCGCAAGAGTCTACTCCCCAGAGGATCCCAAATACACCAGTTATGTGTGACGCTTGTCCTTTTCTCATATAACTCTCCCTTAACCACCGCTGAAATCCAGCCATCGCTCACCGTGCTGTCTGGAACTTGGCAGGGTCTCATTCTGTTCCCTGCAGTGTCCAATGATTTCTCATAGCCACTAGTTTCTCACACCCTGTTCAGTTATCTCAACCCCGAGGCAGAGCCTAGGTGTCTTCCTGCATGCCCTAACCCTGTGTTGCTGGTGGAGCTGTGGGCCTGGATGGGAAGACCCAGGGCCACCACATCCTTCACTGTGGTGCACAAGGACCCACCCAGAGCAAGATGACTGAGCTGCCCAAGAGTGCCCAGGTGCTCTGCTGGGCTGAGCTTTGGTCACCCAAAACGCCATAGCTTCCCTGGGGTCCCACATGAGGAGAAGGGCTGCAGAGATGAACTGGACCCAGTTTTCCTAAAAAGAGTTCACCCTTGTAGAATTCCCTTTGGAAATGGGATGCTCACACACAAAGTTTAAAAGAGCTGTTAACAGTAATTCTGCCCCTCAGAAGCCCCAACAAAATGAAATGCTGATTAGAAACAACTGCAAAGGAGTAAAGCAATGGCAGTGCTTTCCCTTCCCCTGTGCTTTATTTTTCCCTGTGGACTGCAAAATAAAAGGAGAAAAGGGATCTCTGTGTGCTGATTATTTCTCTAACAGATGTTTCCTTTTATCAATTGTACATGCTTCTGCCCATCCCTTTGCCATGTAAAGATATGGATAGAGACAGAAGTGTAAAATAAGGTGGGAATATATAATTTCATTGATGGACAAGAAGAAAAAAGTGTGATAGAAGCATACATAGTTTATTTGAAATAATTCTCAATCATGAAATACTCCTTCGACAAAGATAAAGAAGGTAGAAAATGCCTAATTATCCAAGAAGAAATACATTCTTTTTTTTTTCCTTCAGGAGAATGCATCCTGGAGTCACCAGTGGAGATAAAGCAGGGCTTTTAATAGTGGACAAACTGACAGTATGTTACGAAAATATGCATTTTTAAGAAATCTCCCTCCAAAGTGAATAATAAAACTATCATCTGCATGCTATCATTGACAAATCAATGATGCTGTCTTCATCACACTAATGAAACTGAGAAGTGTTTTATGGATTTGAATCCAATGAATTTGAACCCATTGTAGTGTCTGAGCTTAATTTTCATGCTGAGCACCTTCTGTTATTCGGGGAGAAAAGGTGTTCTGAGCTTTTCTCAACACCCCTTGGGCATTGTCCCCAGAGTTTTCAGCTAAGTTTCCTGAGACAACTTATGAAAACTTCCTTGTGTCAGCATGTACTGGCAGTCGATGTCCCAGCCCCAGCAAAGTGTGTGTATGGGTGTGTGTGTGTGCAACATTTTATCAATATTTTTTGGATTTTCTTTATGATAACCCCCTGCAACCAAGGTGTGTGATACAATACATGATACATGATTAGAATTGCTGTCATGAAAAGCATCATGACTGGGGGAAAAGCCAAACCTTTGCACGGCCAAGGGCTTCCTTCAGGGCCACCTTCACAGTCTTGTTTCTGAAACTGTAGATGAAGGGGTTTAAGAAGGGGTACAGGACAGTGTTCAGCAAAGCTACAATTCTGTTGGTCTCCAAGGAAACCCTTTCTGAGGGCTGTGCATAGAGAACAATGCAGCTTCCGTAGACAATGGCTAAGGCAGTGAGATGGGAAGAACATGTAGCAAAAGCTTTCTTCCTCCCAGATGCTGATGGCATGTGCAGAATACAGTGGAAGATGTGCACGTAGGACACCAGGATTAAACATAAGGAACCCAGCACTACAAATGATATCAAAATGGAGTCTGCTTTCCAAAGCAGGCTGGCGTCAGAGCAGGACAGTTTGAATAAGGGGGAGTTGTCACAGAAAAAATGCTGGATCTTGTTGGGGCCACAGAAAGTCAGCTTTGAGAGCAGGACCAGGTGGTAACTCGAGAATGTGAAGCCTATGACCCACCCAGCACCAACCAGACGGGTGCAGAGCTGCTGCTTCATGATGGCAGCATAATGCAAAGGTTGGCAGATGGCAACATAGCGGTCAAAGGACATGACAACAAGGAGAGCGAATTCTGTACAACCCAGGGCAAAATAGAAATAGGACTGGGCAAAGCAGCTGCTAAATGGGATTGTTCTCCTACCAGAGCTCAGAATCACCAACAGTTTGATGGTTGTGGAGGATGTGAACCAGATTTCCAGGAAAACCAAAAAACACATCTAACAGAAGGAAGCCCAAGGAAAACCTAGGCAATAAATACTGACATTTTTCCCTCCACCTTTGCCTTTGGTTTTAGACGTATAAAGGAAAGGAGCAGATGACTCCACAAATAGGATGCTTCAGAAATACAAGGGCAGGGGGCAGAAGGCAATGATGGGTTTCAAGGAGTGAAACAGAGGTTCTCCACAGACTCTGTTGTCCCCCAGACCCTGTCTCAGAGTGTAATGAGTGGTTCTTATACAGGGAGTAAAATGGGAAGCTCAGTAGTGGGCAACACTTCATGTTTGCACTTGCATTTTAACTTGGGGCTCAGGTTAGTCCGAGATCCCAAATGCTCGCTCTTGCTCTCTGCCTCTGGTCTGGCATAAGGGAATCTCTGGACTGGGTTCATCTGGAAGATTTGCTGAAATTGAACCACTGGCTGTAATTATGTGAGCAAAAGCTCAAGCCCAGTCACCTACAGCAATATCACTGTAGCCTCAGTGAATCAGAGGTGACAGTCCCAGCTTCCCATTTGCTGGGTAAGTTCCAACACTCAAAATGTTGTGTCTTCTTAGTCTGCTGGATGTCACCTAAAATCGTGCTTATTCTGAATGTGCTTTCTTGGAGGAACCTGCAAAGCTGCTGAGAGCTTACAGCAAAGCAGCTTCTCTGCTCACCACAGAGGTAACCCTCTGGTGAACCCTTTTCTCAGGCTTTGGTTGGTGCACAGGATTTGCTGTATTCAGGCCCCACGTAGCCAAAAATGGAGCTACCATATGCAATAGTGACTATGGCAGTGTGAGATATGCAGGTGAAGAAGGCTTCATATGGCTTTCCCGGAGGGTATTCTCAGGACAGTGCATCTAGCGCAGGCATAAGACTCGGGGGTCAGTGTGAAGGAGCTCAGCAACATAGCGGAGAAGGGAACAAAGCTCATGTTTGAAGGTAGCTGCTGCCCATGCAGGTTGCTCTCCTCAAAGGGATGAGGCCACAGAAGAAAGAGTCTCTTTACTGGGGACACAGGGTACCTTGGAATATAAGATGGTGGGGCTGAGCAAGGATAGAGATGCCATCACCCAATGGATAAAGATGAGTGTGGAGCACAACCAGGGCTTCATACAGATGGTACAGTGTGATGGGTTGCAAATGGCCCCGCAGCAATCGAAAGACATCACAACAAGCAGGTTGAACTCAGCTGTGCCCAGGAAGATGGAAAGGAAGGTCTGGAACCGGCAAGCAGCCATGGGATGGTCTTAATCTCCAAGATGAGGCCGACAAACGTTTTAGGGGCAAAGGGAACCAAATATCTAAGAAGGAGAAGCTGCTGGGGAAGAGATATGCTAGGGGTGGAACTGGTTGAGCCAAATGATGGATATGATGACCATGTTGCCCATGGCAGTGAGCAGATAAATCACCCCTGGCAGTGTGAAGAAGAGGATTTACATTTGAGGAGTGACTGAAAGGGCCTTGAGGAATAATTTTCCCGCTGTGGTACGGTTGGAAGGATCCATTTCAGAATGCAGTCAGTTGAAGGTGTGACAGGAGTAACTAATGTCATGCATGGTGAAATTTGTCTTGCTGCCTTCATCAACTTTCCCTTCCCTTTTCCTAGTCCTACTTTTCCTTCTTGAGGTGGGAGACCAGAACTGCACAAGGGATTCTCATTTTCTCTTTGTTTATATCCAATGCCATGAAATAAATGTTGATGCTTTTTGTATCGTGAAAAGATCTTGAATGTCAGCCAGCACCAGTGTTTCACACCTGTGGTCAAACCCCCAGAAGTATGTAACATATTCAGGAAACTCTCAGATTAGGACCACCAACGCAAAAACCCTAATGGGGTCTGCTTTGCTCATCGCCAGTTTTAATTGCATAGGCGAGTCTTGCACATCGTCCCCGCCGAGGCCACTCATGGTTACTGAGCCCCCTTGGTGGGACGGAGTCCTGTGCAGAATGAGGAGGGGCAGTTCTCAGCATCTTAGTCTGGATGGTTTTGCTCATGGGGATCTGATCCAGTCCCGTAAACTCAGGGGGAATAAATTCCAGACAACATTCCTAATTGCCACAGCTGGTTTAACCCTGCTGCGACAGTAGTCCACGCGGTGAGCCCACCATCGATGACCATGGCAGTCGGCCAGGTTAAACAACCGCACCTAGCACCCACTCCGTTAGGGAGGGGAAACGTTTTGGTTTTGCTGGTGCAGGGTGCAGAGAGTGTTGTGCAGCCTGGGACCCTGGGGCAGAGCCTTCATCCGACCGAGCTCCTCTCTAGTAAAATGAACTGCATCTGCCCCATCGTCCCACAGCCTTTACAGCCACTCTAACAAACCTTCGCGGGGCTGCTGCCTGTAGCGTCCCGGCGTATCCTGCAGCTCCAATGCTTTAAAATCGCCAGGAGTTGTGGTCCCTTCAAACTGGCTGCATTTGGTGCGGTGAGCCGCTGCTCTGCCACCGGCCGGGCAGCTGCCTCCCCCTCAGGCTCGGTGTCTGACTCCGAACTGCGGAGTCATCAGGGTCCCAGATATTGCCATCCCAAATATTCATTCACCACTTCTAATTTTTCAGATATACTTCAGAAAGGAAACAGATGGGTCTTTTCCCAAGTATTCATAAATGCACTTATTAATACCGAACACACCCTTTTGGATGAAAAGAAATGAAAAATGGAAAAGCTACATCTCTGATTACTATGGTATACTGAACCAGAGTCAATGTGAGTCTGTACGACTTTTAGAATGACAGTGTATGACACAAAAAAACATGCATTTCTGTTTTATGGTAACTTCTTTGTACAACTAAAATTGGAAAGCATAAAAACAAGGACTCAGAAGCACCATCTTCTGCAGCTGAAATACAGGCTATCTGAGAAAGAAAGCCCATGGAAGCTAATATCAAAAGTAATTCGCAGGTGGTGGGAAATAAAAAGCAGAGTGAAATAAATTTTAATGTTTAGAGGATGCTTTGTCTTTTCTTTTTCTTTTTTTTTATATATATTCTCCATGATTTCCATCCCTTAGTTGATTTGGGCTTTCCTGTCCCATGTTTAACCAAAGCTATAAGATATCCCAGATCTCTTGTGAAATACACACAAATATGCAGCTTAGAGTATTTGGATTAGAAGAGGTCATCTTTCAGAAAGGCTTCCTTGGAGGAGTTTCTTGAAGATAACACTTCTGAGATCTGTCAAATCCCAAGTTTTCTTAGACTAGAGGCATAGTAGCTGCCTCTATCTCCTGCTAATAAAGTCTTATTGCGGGGTACTACCAATAAGCATCATTGGTGCAGACTCTCTTTTCTTCTAACATGGCAGTATCCTAGAAACTCTTTGCTCTTAATTAACCATCTAAGTAGCCCACCAATCCAGTGAAATAAGGGGGCAGATGGGGGAGGGGAGGGCAGGGTCCTAATCTCTCCCTGCCAAAGGTCTCCCTGCCTTGCGGATCTCTGCTGCAGCCCGCACACCGCACACCACCCCAGGCCCTGAAACAGGACATCCAGGGCTGACTTCCAGGAGGAGGCCTCAGAGAGCAGCTTTGACATGGTGGGACTTTTTTCTCTGGCATAGTTAACAAGGAAATGGTCTTGCCATGATGGAGCGCTCAGAGGTCCTCTTTCGAGCAGCAGTGCCACAGTCATTACCTTTCGAAATGGGCAAATAGGGAAAACTTCCAAAGACAAAGCATTTCTTCAGAAAATAATTGGCCTCTTGCAACCACTTCTCGCAGATGCGCATACTACAGTGAGCGATGTTTCAAGGGCTCAGAGCTTATTTTTTGTGCTGAAAATGAAGCAAATCACAACATTGCTTTTGGACCCTGAAAATCGTTGCCTGATGCTCAAGCGCTTTCCTGCAAGTCGGCAGGAAATACATGAAGGGTCATAGCCAAGAATCAGCTTGCAAAGTTGCAGTGGTTTTATGCAAATAACTCTGCAAGACCCTTCCGTGTTATGGTCCTCACCTTTCCACATGCTCCTCTCTTCCCTAAGGGAGTCATTTCTAGCCTGACAGTTGAGGTGTCCACCTCAGCTGAGCACTTTCTGTCACTAGGTTGTTGGAGGCCTGCAGTTTCTGAAGTTCTTGCCAGGATCTCCAGCCAGGATGCTAACTCAACCCCCGCGTTCAGCTGAGCACATACAACTGACCTCACCATCATCATCCAAGCCATGTGCCTGCTGCTGGTCTATGAACTGCTAAGGCAGGAGTGACCTCGCATGCACATGCCCCAGCCATGAGGCTGCTGCTAGCCTATCAGAGGCTGAGTCAGAAGTGACCTCCCAAGCAAGAACACAAGCCTTGTCCATCAGAGAAGAGGAAAGGCCATCAGCAGCCATGTGGGCTTGGTAGATGATTGTAAGGTCACCTCTATCTGAGCAGCTGATAAGCCAGCACTTGGCTAATGCTTGGGGCAATTGTTTGTGAGGTCACTTCTGCCTGAGGACCTGATAGGCCTCCAAGCAGCACAGGGCTAGGATGTTGATTGTGAGGTCATTCAGAACTGAGTAGCTGATGGGCCAGAAACAGTTACATGGCTTGGATGGTGACTGTGAGGTCACCTCTAGCTCAGCCTCTGATAGGCCAGCAGCAGGCCCATGGCTCAGGTGATGATTGTGAGGTCATTGCTGCCTGAATACCTGACTGGATGGAAGCCAAGACCATGCTGAGGTCATTTCCATAAGGGCAGGTGAAAGACCAGCAGCAGGCCCATTGGCTTGGTGGGTGATTATGAGGTCAGTTGTGTCTGATCAGCTGATAGGCCACCAGGAGGCTGTTGGCTGGGGACATTTTTATGAGATTGTTTCTCAGAAGCTCCTTGGATAGTAGGAGGCCCATGACCATAAGGGTGAAAGTGAGGTCACTTCTGTCTCTGCAGGTGATGGACCAGGAGCAGGCACATGGGTGGGAAAGTGGCTGTGAGGTGACTTCTATGGGTGAAGCTGATAGGCCAGCACTTGACTCCTGTCTGGGGTAAGGGGTTGTGAGGTCCTGTCTGCCTGAGAACCTGACAGGCCTCCAACAGGCACAGGGCTCGGATGTGTGTTTTGTGGTCACTCCTGTCTCTGGTGAGTGCCACTCGCTCTGTACAGAGTGAGGAGTGGCATGGACAGCCCTGGGCCGTGAGTGGTTTTGGGCCACTGGACTCTGTGCGAGACACAGAAATATCTTTTTTAATGGTGCAGGCCTGATAATACCAGAGATATTTAGAAAATGTGAATAAAAAATGAAAGAAGAGAGAAATTAAGAAAATGATCTAAAGCGGAGAAATGTTTTGTTACACTTTCCAGCTTTTAAATATTTATGTTCTTATTGTCTTTCTTTGCTTTGTTGTTTTTTTTCTTAATATCCTGGTCTTTTTTTCTTTTTTTTTTTGAAAAGGAAAGTAATTTCCAGAACTGGGGTGGAATGCAATGACAGAGTCACCGACAGCTGGTGCCATTGTAGGTGTCCTGGTCCCCTCTGCCCAGCCTCCATCTGCAGCTCCAAGGGGCTCTGGTCTCCCGCAGGTCCCCTGTGAGAGCTTCCAGGCCCAGGCAGGTACCTCAGATACACCAGGACCTCCCCAAGTGCCACTGGATGCTTGTGGTGAGATGGCTGAGCTCTGCCCGAAAAGGTGAAGAACCGTTTTCAACATTTAAAGAAAAAAGGGGAGCATCTTTTCCTCAGCTGAAGTGGTAGAATATTTTTAATAAAATGTTAACATTTTCCCATGAAAAAATAATGGAAAATTTCAGGAAGAGTATGAATCTCAGGAGAAGAAATATTGACCTGCCCGTGGCTTTGCATTACCACTGCTCTGTCTATTATGCTGTGGATGTAATCTCACTAATCTTGCACGTATTTTCACCTGTCCTCATTAAAGTGATCATTTATAAAGTTTCCTTTATATCAGACTATCTGGACTATCTGGAAAACTTTCTGTAATTTTCCAGTCTTCCTCCTCCACTTGCTCTTTATCCATCAGATACCTCTCAACTCTCCAGTTGCTGCTCTGAGCTTCAGGGAGTCTGAAGCTTGCCTCGTCTTTCAGGAGTCTGATGGTCTCCTTAGACAACTCCTTAGTTGTGTTTCTGTCTATCCATTCCTATCTATCAGTCAGAAACAGTTCAAGGAAGGTTATTCCTTGTGGAAAGTGGACCTCACTGGAGGCAGCTTGGATTTAACATACAGTTGAGGAGTGTATTTGACTTTTTATTAAACTGTATCATATTTTATTTTTGCTTGTTTGCAATTAAGAAAAATCCTCCTGTGCCTGCAGTTAGTTGTCTAAGGAAAGCAGGTGGGAACTGGTGCATAGGAGCTGTAACATTCAGCTACAGACTCAAGTGGAAAAAGGTTAGTTTTTAACAGGAGTGACCTAAGTCCCCAGTGGCTGATGAGAGAAATGGCAGGGTTGGGGAGGTGAGGAGGAAAGTTGGCCATAAAGGTGTCATATCGAAAATACTGCTTTTCCTGCATGTTCAGACTTCATTATGGTAGAGACCCTCTGGGTCACTATGAATTGGAGATTGTGGATATCACTTATTCTGTAAGCTGGAAAATAAAGGAAGCTTAAAAAGGAGAAATCCTTTCTTTCTCAGGTGTTCATTGAAATCTTCTTCTTGTAAATACACCCCTGAATCCTCTCCAATTAGCCACACAAGAATTGAAGAACTGAAGAAAATTAGGGGGAGTGAGATTGGTTGTTAGGGCTTTTGGCATTTTAATGGTTCTCGAGTGTATTTGTTGCTGAGTTCATGAACCTCAGATACTGAGAGGATATTGAACAAGCCTCTCAAGAAGTTAGAGTCAGAAGCAAATGCCAAAGTTTCTTGGAGTGTTAATGGGTCCCACTGAGGGTCGTTACTCACAAAGCCTCCCCAGAGGCTGATTACAGCAGAAAGTTGGAGGCACTAATTGCAAGCAGGCAAAGGCAATGTGCAGGTGGCTCTGATGCCAAGTAAACCTGGATGAGTTTTGTCAAGCAGAATGGCCAGGCACTGACACCCAGCCCTGAGTAGGGTGATCCTTTCCCTCACGCTGTGCTCAGGGCTCTTCCTGGGGCAGTGTGAATGTGGGGGTGTGCACTCCCACCCCAGGATCTCCCTACCTTTACTGATGTCTCTCTGCCCTCACTTGGTTTTCCTTGAAACACAAAGCCAGTAGCTGATCACAGACTCCCTCTGGGTGACCTGAAGCACCACAGCTCTACCCTTCAAGTGACACTTCCTTTTCCTGAAGTCACATCTGAAACCCGTGAGCTGCAGTTTGTGGCTGTTTCCCCTTCTCACGCTGTTTCCCATTTTCCATCATCTCTGAAACTGCCTTTCAAGCACTCACAAGCTACTACTCTCCTGCCCTTCACCTCCACTTCAGCAGGCTAAAGAAGCCCAGGTCCCTCAACCTCTCCTCCTGGGTGTGGTTCTTCCCCCCTAGGTGCAGGACTGGACACTTCTCTTGTAAATCTTCATGAGGTGCCTGTTGTCCAAATCACCCAAGTTTCTCTCAGTCCTTGTGAACTGAAGTTCCTCTGTGTAAACAAAACAAAACCAACACAGAACAGTACCAATGGGGAAAGGGTAAGCAGAGGTGGGCTGATTGTATGGGAGGGGATCAGCGTGGTAAAAGAGACAAACTTAAAAGAGGGAAGAGAAATAAAAGGTGGAAATGAAAAGTGAAGCGAAGGATTGATCAGGGCTGTTTTGGAGATTTCTGCCAGGAAGCCCTGCATCTCAACCATTCTGACTGGAGGAAGACAAGAAAGCTGACCTCCTGCCACTGTCATGGGGAACCCATGTGTTTTCCATGACTTTGACAAGTGAAGACACAGAGGGAAAAGAGTCACAGACTCCATCATGGTGGAAGGGACCTCAGGAGCTCTCTAGCCCAATCTCCTTGCTCACAGCAGGGTCAGCTCCGGGGTCAGACCAGGTTGCTCTGGGCTTGATCCAGTCTGGTCTTGGAAACCTCTAAGGGAGGAGACTGCACAGCGTCTCTGGACACCCAGTTCCTATGCTTGACCATCTTCTTAGCAGAAAAGCTTTTCCTTATCTCCTGCATAAACATCCTCCCATCATGCACTGTGGTGTAGAGCCTGGCTCCATCTTCTTGGTGACCTTCTCGTAGCCATTTGAGGGCTGCCATGAGATCCCTCCAAAGCCTGGAGTTCAGGCGCGAGTTCCCTGTTTAGCCAAGCTGGTCCCCTGACATGTCTGCTAGCTTTACTGAGTATTGGGATGGACCATTCTTGCGTTTGGCGGGTGCTGTCCTTAAAGGCCTGCTGGCTTTCCTGGCCTCTTCAGAGCTGCCTCCCACGGGATTCCCCACCAGGCCCCTGAAGAGGCCAAAGTCTGCTCCTCTGAAGTCCAGGGTCTGTACTCTGCTGCTGTCCTTCCTCACTCCCTTCAGGATCTGGGACTTCACTTTTTCATGGTCACTGTAGGCAAGGCTGACACTGACTTTCCCATCCCTGATCAGTTCCTCCGTGTTTGCAATTTCCACATCCAGGAAAGCATCACCATTATTGACCAGTCTTAGCTGTGCTAAGAAGTTGTTCCTGACACCCTGCAGAAACCACTGGTCTCCTTGCACACTGTTGTTTTCCCTTCCAGTGAATGTTAGGGCCATTAAGGTCTCCCCATAAGGACCAGGGCCTGTGACCCACAGACTTCCTTTGCCTAAAGGCAGTGGTGGGATGCAGTTGTTTGGGCTCAGGTAGGAAACTTGAGAGGTTCTGAGCTGTTTGTCCAGCAACCACTCCAAAAGGACATGGTTTTCCTGTAGGTCCCATGCTGTATTTGCTAGAAACATGCGGTTGTGCTGGACACCCCAGGCATCTGACATGGCCCTGCCTATGGCCTGTTTTTATGGCATTAACTCAAGGCTCTGCACTGAATTACATTAAATGTTTGCAACGTAGAGATGTGCATGAGTCTCAGCTTCCCAGTGAGTGGAGCTCTAGGAACAGTGGTAGGCATCCAGTGTCATTTCAGATGGCCAAGAAAATCCCCCACCTGGCCCCAACTTCATGCTCTAGAAGGAGGCGGGTCTCCTAGTTGCTCCATCAGAGCAAGCAGACCCTGGCACATGCCTTGCACCACCTCTGTCTCTTCAAATGTCACCAGGTGTTTGTGTGAGACCAACTGACTCCCATCCTCCATCTCCACTGATTACAATGGGAGCTTAGACAAGGCACTCGCATGCAGACATGTCTGTTGTGCTCACTTCAGCTTTGGCAAGGGCAATCCCACCTCCTGTGTGTTTGTGGAATTCACGGGAGGAATCTGAATCCCACTCCAGCCCAGAGGTTTCTAAACTGGCATAAGATGCCCAGATTGACTCATCTGAATCAATACCTGAACCATGGGTAAATGATCTCCTTTCTTGTCCCTGTCTAGGTGTCCTGCCTAGTAAAGAGGTGGGAATAGGGGCTTCCAGAGTGGGACGCTTCCACCTCTAATAGATAACCATCTTCTGATGAGACAAATTGCAATGCTGGGATCAGTCTCTCTTCACTGTGTTGAGAGAGACATCATAGATGATTATTTTAATCCACCTCAGTGAACATTTCCCAAGAGGAGGGAGTACAAAGGAGAAATGAAGTCACACCTTCAGCTAGGCCACTGTTCTCGAGTGGGGCCAGTCTACTGGGACAGAGGGAGCTCATGGCAACCTGGCAGCACTGCCAAGAGACAGCTCTGTGCAAGAGCATCTCCACTGCAAAAAGCAGCAGGGCTCCAGGCACTGCCTGCTCTTGCTGACATGAGATGAGACAAGACAGAGAGAAGCGAAAGGCAGTGTGGAGACAGAGGAGAGCTCATTGTAGAAGAAATCTTCACAGCCCCTGACACAGTAAGTCTCTGGCTGCAGGGCAATGCTACTGAGGTTTCTGGACAGGTCCTCTAAACCCAGTCCGTGACTGACAGGATTTTTAAGGATCGCTCTCGCGGCTTCTCCAGTGCAGAGGAGAAGGAGATGCTTCAGAGCAGGGATTCCCTGCCACACTGTCAGAGGGACAGGTCATGCTGCTACCTTCTCCCAGAGATGCTGCAGGGTGTGAAGGCAGGGAGTACACCCAGGTCTGCCCAGGGCTGTATTTCAGAGCAGTGTCCCTGCACCCCAGGGTGCTGTGTGCCTGGGGCACTGACTCTTCTGCCTGCGAGGGTCAGCACTCAGCCTGCCCAGGGAACTCCCCACAGTGCTGAGAGGAGATGTTCCTGGTGAGAGGACTGACCCCCGGCAGGGCAGGTTCATTCTCCTATTGAGAGGGTGCTTCGTGGATCAGGGCTGCTCACAGGTCTAGCTCATGCACAGGACATTTCAAAGGGAACTTTTCAAGAGGAAGGTGAAGGCAGGGATCACCTGAAAGAGAAGCCAATTTCCTGAGGTGGTGCTTTAAGTGTCCTGCCACCTGGCAAGGGGAAAATGGAAATGGAGCTGTCAGCTTTGAACAAAGGACTGAAACTCCTTAACAGTTTCAATGAGCAGTCAGTGGGTCTGCTAGGTACTTCTGAAAGTCTCTGCACCCATCCCTTAATCTATAGACAGCGCCAGCTTCCCCTTTGCTGGTCTCATCAGCATTTATCTGACCCGCTCCTTAGCACCTCCAAAAATGGGAATGCTCCTGGACAATGCCCTGCCCCTGGGAGATTTCTTTAGGGCAGAAGTGAGCCCACTGGGGAAGGTGTGGGCATTGCAGGGACTGACCATGACTTGCCCAAATCCATCTTCCCACGATGTTTCTAGAAGCAGTTCCCTCTCATTCACTGCCCAGCTCTGATGCCTGGAGCTGTCCCTGCTGGGAGCTGTTTCTCTGTCCCAATGTCTTTTCCTGGTTGGTGCTTACAGACCCCATCCCATGCTCTGTGCACTTGGTTCTGCCCTACAGAAAGCTCCCACAGGCAGGGCACTGTCCAGGGGCATCTCTGTGCTTGCAGGTCCTAAGGAGCAGATCAGACAAACCCTCATGAGGCCAGAGAAGTTGCTGCTGGTGCTGTCTGTAGGCTGAAGTGGGGATGAAGGGACTTCCTGAGGTTTCTCTCAGACCTTTTGATCTCTCAGAATGATGGGAGCGCTCAGCTGCAGTTAAGACACCGATCCTGTGTGTCCTGGATGGTGTGGTCTTCATGGTAGTGAGAAGTGCCAGTCCCTTTCCAACCCGTGAGGCTCCTGGCAATGCATTTCATCAGGTTGGGTAATCAGCTGACTCTTCTTTAAGGAGAGTCCACCTTTGGACCCTTGACTGTTTCTCTGGGGTGTCCTGCCAACTTGGAAGCTGCCGTCCAGCAAAGCACAGCTTCCCTGTAGCATTTCTGTGATATGTGAGATTCTGGTCATGTGAGTGGTCAGATACCCTGGCACACTCTTCACTCTCTCCATCTCTGGGCTGAGAGAGAAGAATTTGGAAATCTTCACTGTGAAACTGAACTCCTCCACTCTCAGCTCAGTCCACTTTCTTTCTCAGAGGAACTTGTGAGTGTGATTCTCCTTTAGCTGAGGGAGGTGCAAGTGCAGCACAGCGAGGGGAAAAACTTATTGACAGACCAGATCCTGTGACTCTGTACAAAGTCACAGCGAGATCTTTATTTCCCCTTGGGATGCACAAGTGCTCATGCTGAGAGCAATTGAAATGCCAAAGATTTCTACCCTGTCAGAGAATGCTCCCACAGTAAGATGGAGGCCCCTAAAAACTAAATAAATATGTAAACTGACCCCTCCACTGAAGATCATTTTCTGAAGAAAATGGGTTTCAAAATGTTGAACAGCCCTTTCATATAAGGAGTGGACGTAATCTGCTGCAGGATGTGCACATCAGAGCTAGTCACTTCCCATTCCCACTGCAGTGCCTGGAGGAAGGGTGCGGACGGTAAATTGACATGAGGACAGAGTCTATCTCATTGGAACAGAGACGTCCAGAAAGTGTGAGGTCACCCCCTGCCTTCACTTGACTGCTTCTCTCCCTTGCTAGAGTGGGCGATGGTGTGACTGGTTCAGCTACAGACACCTCTGTTCCAGAGGACAAGGCTGGGGGAGATGAAGCCCTCACAAGGGTCTTCTCTTTCAGACACAGCTGGCATGAGCGCTGTATTCACCTCTCATTATGGCAAATAGAGAACAGTCCCACCAGGTCATTGGACCAAGTTCCCTCTGCCGAGCTCACGGCACCGATCCCCAGGTATCCCACTGAATATCTGGGACTGTCTGACACCTCCATTTACACCCCTGGCAGAGCAGAACAGACACTTCTGGAGACCACGGGCATGGGCCCCTGCTCAGCGTGGCACACACAGCCAGCACAAACACAGCTCAAGCAAGGATTCTGAAAGAAGAAGGACAGAGGAAATGTGGGGGTACTATGAGAAATAGAATGGGTTTGGCTCAGATAAGCCTGCTCTAATGTTTTACTGTCTTTTCTTCCTCAGACAGACCCCCATGCCCAGGGGGAGCAAATGTTCAACAGCAGCTCCCCAAACGAGTTCCTCCTCCTGGCATTTGCAGACACGTGGGAGCTGCAGCTCTTGCACTTCTCACTCTTCCTGGGCATCTACCTGGCTGCACTACTGAGCAATGGCCTCATCATCACAGCCATAGCCTGTGACCACCGCCTCCACACACCCATGTACTTCTTCCTCCTCAACCTCTCCCTCCTCGACCTTGGCACCATCTCCACCATTGTCCCCAAATCCATGGCCAATTCCCTCTGGAACACCAGGGCCATTTCCTACTCAGGATGTGCTGCCCAGATCTTTCTGTTTCTCTCCTTCTTCTCATCAGAGTATTATCTTCTCACAGTCATGGCCTATGACCGCTTTGTTGCCATCTGCAAACCCTTGCATTATGACACACTCATGGATGGCAGAGCTTGTGCCAAAATGGCAGCAGCTGCCTGGGCCAGTGGTTTTCTCTATGCTGGCCTGCACACTGGGAACACTTTTTCAGTAACATTCTGCCAAGGCAATGCCCTGGGCCAATTCTTCTGTGAAATTCCCCAGATCCTCAGGCTCTCCTGCTCAGACTCCTACCTCAGGGAAGTTGGGGTTCTTGTAGTTAGTGCCTGTTTAGTCTTTGGGTGTTTTGTTTTCATTGTGCTGTCCTATGTGCAGATCTTCACAGCTGTGCTGAGGATCCCCTCTGAGCAGGGCAGGCACAAAGCCTTTTCCATGTGCCTTCCTCACCTGGCTGTGGTCGCCTTGCTTATAAGCACTTCATTTTTTGCCTACCTGAAGCCCCCCTCCCTCTCCTCCCCAGCTCTGGATCTGGTGGTGGCTGTCCTGTATGTGGTGGTGCCTCCAGCAGTGAACCCCCTCATCTACAGCATGAGGAACAAGGAGCTCAAGGAGGCACTGAAGAAACTGATTCAGTTGCTGATATTTTAGCAGCAAGAAGCTGCCCAGCTCTAGTCACAAGCAATATCCAATCTATCTCAGACAACTCGTGTGCTGTGGGCGTTCTATCTGTGACACTCATGTTTGTACACAACTGCTTGCATTCATCTCCACAGGCACAAAGTCCATCTGTCTGATCCAGAGGCCTTCTGTCCATCTGTCTACCACGGCATCAGAGCTGGCCTCCCAAGCAGCATCTCTGTAATAAAAGGGGATTTCCTCAGGACAGGGCCTGAAGGTTGGGCTCTTCTTCCAAAGCTGGTGCCAAGAATGTGTGCAGGGAGTTGCACCCAAAAAGGCCTTTTGCTGCACATGAGTTCTCATGGGCTAAGGGGGACGCGCTCATAGGGTGATGTGTTAGGAAATGAGGGCAGGATTCTGCCCTCACTTGTGGGTGCCGAGTACCCCTGGAGAGGGTGAGTGGTATCTGCCGGGGACTGTCTCACATATTACAGGGCTGGTGACAGATGCCGGTTCTTCTGGAAGGGAATATGGAGTCACCAGGGGAGCACAGGGCATCCCCAGGGTCAGCGTGTGCCTGGGATGGGCAGTGAGTGGAGACTCACAGAAGCAAGTGCAGTCACCCAAAGCAAAGGGCTAAACCAAAGAAGGCACTGAGTGAGGGCTCTGCAAGCTCAGCAGAGCCAGCAGGGACTCAGCAGGCCCAGGGAAGGGACACTCCAGAGCGGGTCTTGTCATCCACCTACAAACCATGGGCTGGGTGCAAGGACACATCTGAACCCCTCCTGAGCCATTTGAAATACCGTGTTTGCTTTGAGCATCTTCCACAACCACAGACCCTGGGGAGGGGGGTGTCAGGTGCAATGCTGGTGGGCCAGCTGGCTCTGCCATGGCCAGTGCAGAGTCACCTCATGGCCCCACAGCCTGCTCGTGCTGCAGAGAAGCACTGACAGCCCGGGGCCCTGCGGGGAGCCGGGGAGGGGTGAAGGAACAACCGGCCAGGCCAGCACAGGCACATTCACCTGGGGAAAGGCTCTCTGGGAAGCAGGGAACCCTGAGCAGGGCTGCTCACCCTGCCCTGAAACCCCCCACACTCCCTGTCCCTCCATTCCCTGTCCCAGCCCTGGTGCTGGCCAACTGCCCTGGCCTGGGGCAGCTCCAGCCCCCCAGGAGGGGGAAGGGGCATGGGGGGAGCAGTCCAGGGAGCTGAGGGGAGGTCAGCTTGGAGTCCCAGCTTGGGCAGAGGTGGGGATCGATACGTGGATCGTTAACACTATGAGCACAGGATGTAACATCAATCACAATACAGTGGTAGCTTTTGGTGACCAACCTTTAGAGATATCATAGCCATGGTGTTCAGTAAGGCTGCTTTCCACTTTTGCTAAACAAATCCATTAACTATTATAATAGATCATCATTCCTTCTCTTTCTTCTAAGCATTTTCCGATTCCAGACAGACGCTTGGTGTTCTGTTTGAGAAAACTGTCTAGTTGATGGAAGGTTACTCCAAGTGTTCCTGATGCATTAAACAGTGCAAAAATAGGACATCATTTCTTCAGTCATATGAGAAGTTAACTAGTAGGTCTGCTTCGTGATTTGGGCAAAAACATGTCACATTACAATGGCAACTGCTGCCTTACTGTTATGGACAATATTAGGCTCGCCGGCCACCATAACAGGGTCCAACCCTAGGTTCCCACTGAGACAGAAGTTTGAAGTCAGATTGGAACAAAATAAAATTTAATGACACACGTGCGGTAATTACAGTTCGAGCTGGATGCCTCCAAAAAGGGACCCCATTTGAACAAATCCCTGGGTAATTATACCCTTCCAGTCTAGTATCCACCCCACAGTTCTGAACCAATCATAATATTAGAGTTCGGGGTCTTCCAGCTCCCAGTTGGTCCCTTCTGTAGTTTCCAGGTGTGTTCTTTACTTCTTATGACACTTCTGCATAGGTGTCAATGGCCCTTTTACACCCTTTCTTGTCCCTCTGGAATCAGTCTTGTGGTTCCTTTGTTTCTTTCTTCTGTGCTCATCAATGCTAAACTGCTTATTTCTCTCTACAGCCCCCTCACCCCCTTATTTCTCCAACTTGAACTGACTCTGGGGCCTTCTTTTACTTAATATCTAGGTGAATGTTCACAGCTTGTGGCCTAAAGCTTCAGCAAATTTAGCTATTAATGCTAAGCAAGTTATGCTAGGAGATTAATTCTAGACAGCTTCAGTCCAATATTCTCTAACAGTCCTCCCTTTGTTTTTATTAAGCATCCCTGCTAATATCCTAAGCAGGGTTCCCCAAGTCTTTCGAGGCGTACTAACATTCTCCATAATTTTAGTAGAATTACAAACACTCAGATCACAAAACACACATATTTGAGTGATTACTTGTATTTACAGTACTGTTATCTACGAATATAAGATCACAGAGGGTTCTCATACAAACACATCCTTTTCCACTATATACAAGTACAGTTTCAGGGGTTTCATTGGGATGTATTTCAAAATGACATTTTGTTCAGTGTCAAGACAAATGTCTTCAGCTTTGATAGTGTTACTCTCACAAATAAATATATATTTTTTAGGATTTTCAAGCCTTTTTTGCATACCTAGAACATACTGGGTTAGCTGTTCATCTCTGTCCAACAGGCTGGTCTTGGCCGGGATATAAGTTCCTGGTATAGCCAATTGATGCCCAAATAAGACTTCTGCTGGGCATAATCCTACCGGTTGTCTAGGGGTTGTTCTAATTTCCCACAGCACTAAGTTTAAGGCATTAGGCCATTTGAGACTTGCCTGTGTACATACCCATGCTAACTTGTTTTTAATAGTTCTCTTCTCTATGAGTTCCTAGCATTTGATATAATCTCCCTAAAACTCCTGCTGAAAAGTGAGAACCCCTGTCTGAATCTATAGTTTTCTGGTACTCCATACCTAGGGACAATTCTTTTAACAAGGCTTTAATCACTGCAGTCATATCTGCTCTGTGGGTAGGAAAGGCTTCACTCATCCACTTAGTTGATCAACTGTCACAAGGAGATGTTTAAATCCTTCTGCTGCTGGCATGTCAGCACAGTCAATTTGTAGACACTGGAATGGAAAATAAGCCCATGGGCAGCCTCCTCTGTTAATCTTTGGATGAGTATTGTTAAATTTCTGGCAAGTTGGGCACATTGTTGTTATGCGTTTTGCAACCACATGCACTCCAGGAGCTGCCCAGGTTTGTAGAATACATGAGGCGACAGTCAATGCTCCTCCATGTCCATGATCATGGTACCTCCTAACCTTAGAAAGTAAATACCTTAAGGGAAGGATGGGCTTGCCCCTGATAGTCCAAATTCCTTTTCTCATCTTGAATCACTTCCCACTATTTCCATTTCTCTTTCTCCTTCTGTGGCGTATCTTCATATACTTCTGCTGAATTCAATACATCTGGCCATTCTCATACTGCAACTGCAGCAGCTACAAGGAGAGGCTGTCTAGCAACGGCTTTAGCTGCCTTGTCCACCAAGTCCTTTCTTTTAGCTACATCACAGGCTTCTTCTGTATGAGCAGGACAGTAAATAACAGCAATTTCTTTGGGGAGTTTCATCACCTTTAATAATTCCTGTACTTCTTGTCCATTAGCGAGTGCTTTCCCTGCAGATGTGAGGAATACCCTTTCTTCCCACAGCATTCCCGTTGCTTGACATACTCCAAATGCATATTTTGAGTCAGTATATACATTTACTTGCAGGTTCTTACCTATCTTTGCTGCTTGGGTTAATCCTATTAATTCTGCCCCTTGAGCGCTTGAGACGGAGGTAAGGCATTAGCCTCAAGTACCTCAAAGAGGTTGGTGACAGCACAGCCTGAATGGCATTTTCTGTCCAAATAATAGGAAGATCCATCTGTAAACAGAACTAAGTCTGGGTTTCCCAAAGGTT
This sequence comes from Apteryx mantelli, assembly GCF_036417845.1. Taxonomy (NCBI): domain Eukaryota; kingdom Metazoa; phylum Chordata; class Aves; order Apterygiformes; family Apterygidae; genus Apteryx; species Apteryx mantelli. Next base: position 8,102,242 of record NC_089997.1, read on the forward strand.
CATCTTGGAGATCCTCCTGGGGCTTGCTCGAGTTGACAACCACCTGTTCACAGGAATGATGAGGCTCTCCATCTTCAGGAAGGGGCAATAGTGTCGCTGGATTTAAGATGTTACATCTCTTTAAGGTCACATTATCTGCATGTAGTATTATTAGTTCATAGCGGTGAACTCTCTGTGGGGACAGTGCCTGAGTAGCGTATTGTCTCATTAACAGCTCTACCTCATGTGGCACATACACAGTCACTGGGTGACCCAAAACTACAGGTCGTGTTTTTTCAATACGGGCTGCTGTAGCTGCTATCGCTCTGATGCATCCTGGAGTGCCTTTGATTACTGCATCTAGCTGGGTGGAGTAATAGGCCACTGGCCTATGGTGAGGACCTAGTTTTTGAGTGAGTACTCCACTTGCTACTCCCTGTCATTCATGAATGAATAATTCAAATGGTTTACTATAATCTGGTAGTCCTAGAGCCGGGGCTGAGACCAACACCCTTTTTACAGATGTAAAGGCTTTCTCTTTTTCTGGACCCCAGGTCAAAGGCTCTGTCTCCTCCTCCTTTGTTGCCTGGACCAAAGGTTTGGTAAATTCTCCCAACCCAGGAATCCATGGCTGACAAAATCCTACAGCTCCTAAAAATCCCCTAAGTTGTTTTTTTGTTATAGGATGGGGTATATCAAGAATTACCTTTACCCATTCTGGATCAATCAATCTGTGCCCTTCCTTCAAGATAAACCCCAAATATTTTACCTCTTGTTGACACAGCTGGAGCTTGGACGGAGATGCTCGATGCCCTTTCTCAGCAAGAGCGTTACATAGAGAAATAGCGTCTTTCAAACATGTTTTATAATCTTTACTTGCTAGTAACAAATCATCCACATATTGTATTAACATGGAATGTCCCGGAAGTTCGATATCTGCAAGATCATTTTTAAGTATACGTGAAAAAACAGTCGGAGACCCAGTAAATCCCTGTAGTAGCCTAGTCCAAGTCAATTGTTGTCCCTTCCAAGTGAAGGCAAAAAGATCTTGGCTGTCCTCAGCTACCAGTATACTAAAAAAGGCTGCCGTTAAATCAATCATGGTAAAATATGTTGCCCAGTGGGGTATCTGTGGTAATATAGTTGATGGATCAGGAACTACTGGATGTGGAGCAACTACATGTTGGTTTATAACTCTTAGGTCTTGTACAAACTAATACTCTGGATCACCATTTAGAATCCTGCCTACTCTTTTTAACTGGCAGAATCGGGGTGTTGTATGGGGATTCACAAACTCTAAGGATACCCAATTTTAAATAGTGATCAATTTGCTTTTGGATACTCTGCTCTGCTTCCTTTGGGATAGGGTATTGTTTAGCCACAGGAGGTAATCCCCCCTTTGTTTTGATCGAGACTGCACTAGCTGATTTCAATAGTCCAACATCCATTCCTGAAGAGCTCCACAGCTTTCCAGGAACTGATTCTAATCCTGTCGGAATTTGCAGATTAGTTGACTCTGGTTCTGGTGTCTCGGCCAGAACACATGAGCCCATTAGTATTAATTTCATCCCTTCTGGCTGTAAGCAGATCTGAGTATCCAAGGCTTGTAAGAGATCTCTCCCTAAAAGGCAAAAGGGTGAATCCATGGAAATTATGAAACGTTCCCACACTCCTTTTCCTCCAATAGAGAGCAACAAGGGCTTAGTTAATGTTCATTCACCTTTTCCCATTACTCCCTGTATTGTTATTTTATCTGATGACTTACATCCTTTAGGCTCAAAATTCAGAAGAGAAAGGGCAGCTCCAGTATCCACTGAGAAGGGAATTTCTTGACCTGCTATATTTGCCATTACCTGCCCCCTGAAATCCAAATCTATATCCCATGAATTTACCCCAATTCCCACAGTATTTTCTGGGTCTCCCATCTCCTGTCATTGTGGACTGGCTGGGAATTGCCTGGTGTCATTCCCAGTACTCGACTGTCCCATGCTGTCCCCTCTATTCCTGGGCATGCGGGGCTTCACTGGGCATTCCCGCTTCCAGTGCCCTTGTTCACCACAAGAATGGCAATAATCATTAACTCCTAAGCGTACAATACGTTCGCTTTGGTTCCATCCATCTCCTCTGACCCTTGCTTGCCCCCTTCCTCTAGTTTCTTTAAACTCGTCTCTCAACACAGCCGCTAACACACTCACTTCCTCTTTCTTCTGTCGTCTCTTTTCTTTCACCTTCTTTTCATCTCGACCGTTATATACAAATGTGGTTAAGCGTACTATTTCGTACATAGACTTCCCTGGCCAGTCAGGAACATGTTTAGAAAAATACTTCTTAATGTCTGAGGCTGTTTGATCTACAAATGTAGAAAGTATTAGAGGCCTGTAAGCCTCGACTTCTGGGTCTATCCCCCCTCCAAACATTCTGATTTGTTTAAATAGTCTGGAAAGGAAAGCTGAGGGCTGTTCCTCAGGTTGTTGCTGACACTCCCTTATTTTAGACCAATTCGCAGTCTTTTGTCCTGCCAAACGTTTGGTATAGCTTCTTCTAAGCCTTGTCTGGCTAATTGCAACTGCCAGTAATCTGCCTCTGCATTATGATTCCACCCGGGGTCCACAACTGGCCAGGCCGTTCGAGCAGCCACAACACCCCCCTCTCCTGCCCAACGATGGTTTACATCCAGAATTGAGTGTTTTTCATCTGGAGTGAACACGGCTTCAAGGAGCATTTGCACATCCCCCCACGTAGGATCATACGCCCACAGTATTCCTCTTACAATTTGTAACACTTTCTCGGCATCTTCCCTAAGCCTGGCAGTTTGTTCACTCCATGCAATCCAATCTTGGGGCACCCAGGGTTGGTAAATTCGCGTTGTAGCTACCCGAGGTGCCCCGTCAGGACCTGGCAGGGGCACTCCTGCCACACGAACGACATGCAAAGGGGCTTGAAAGGCAAAGGGGGAAGGCAAGGGGGGTATAGAGAAGTTGAAACAGAGGATAGCGCATAGGGTGGAGCGGTTCCCACAAGTGTTTTAGCAGCTCCACTACTTTCAATACTCAGAGAAAATTTTTCTTTGCCCAACTGTCCCATACATACCAATAATCCATTTGTCCGGGGAACCTATCCTCCAAATGGTGACGCAGGAAAATTAACTCCTGATGATCAAAGGTTCCCTGTGGCGGCCATCGTTCCGCCGGGTTACCATCCTTTGTCAGGAATGTCAGCCAATCCTCCTGACATGGTTGGATCAACCTCCCCACTTTTTTTTTTTTTTCCCCCCTCTTAGGTTCTTGGTACCATCAATCTTACTCTAGTTTTGCAGAATTTTGGCTAAGGGCGTCCCCTTTTCTATGCCGAACTTATTTCCCATACTGAGTTCCTGAAAAGTGCGTCTTATGCTGATCAGGCAGCGCACTTCCTTATAATATACTTTTTTTTTTTTTTTTCCTCAGCAACACCAGAATTTAAATTTTCATTACCCCCTGCAGCCGGCATGTTTACACTCTCTCTCTTTCTCTCTCTCTGGGAACCGCACTCACACCACCCGAGTCTTTGACTGCTAGGACTGCTGTCCCTTCGCAGTGGGCGGCTCTGTCAGCCAATGGGTGCCCCTTTCGGTTCCCAGGTCACACACACACACACCAGTCACAGCACCGGTATCCACACTCGACTAGTCACAGTAACTCTAAGTTAGTCTTGCGGTGCGCGTTACGCTGATCAGGCTGCACACTCCCCCCTTCCGGCCGGAGTGAGACGGGACTCGAACCCACCTCAAAACCCGGGAGTGGGACTCGAACCCACCTCAAAACCCAGGAGTGGGACTCAAACCCACCCCAAAACCCGGGAGTGGGACTCAAACCCACCCCAAAACCCGGGAGTGGGACTCAAACCCACCCCAAAACCTGGGAGTGGGACTCAAACCCACCCCAAAACCTGGTATGCCTTATGGTGATCAGCCCGCGTACCCCTTACCTGGTACGCCTTACGGGGATCAGCCTGCGTACCTCTTACATTGCACTTTGTTACCAAACCAGAATTTAGAATTTAGGCAGGAATTTAAGACTCACCCTCTTGGTGCCTCCCGTTGCCAAAGATCACAGGTGAACTCACCCGATGGCGCCAGATGATCGTTTGGAGACGAGAGGCCCCGACGGTGGTCACCTAGGGTCCCATCTGGGTCGCCAAACTGTTATGGAAAATCAGGCTCGCCGGCCTCCATAACAGGGTCCGACACTAGGTTCCTGCTGAGGCAGAAGTTCGAAGTCAGATTGAAGAAAAATAAAATTTAATGATACACGTGTGGTAATTACAGCTCGAGCTGGTTGCCTCCGAAGAGGGACCCCTAACAAAGAAATCCCTGGGCAATTATACCCTTACAATCTAAATTCCCCAACCCTTAAGCGATAGTTTGGACCAACAGTAATACTCAGGTCTGCGTTCTTCACCTTCTTCACTGGGCCCCTTCATTGTCTCTAGGCAGGCTGCTTCTTATCTTCAAGGCTGGTTACTCCTGCTGTCCGTGTAACTCCTTTATCCCTACAGCCTGAGCCGGCCCTGGGGCCCCCATTTACTTCTCTAAGTAAAAGTTCACAGCCTGAGGCCTAAGGCTTCAGCAAATTTAGCTACTAATGCAAAGCAAGTTATGCTAAGAAATTAATTCTAGACAGCTTCGTCCGATATTCTTTAAGAACCAGCACTGGCCAATCAGGCACTGAGCCACAAGTGACCTCACAACCACAAACACCAGCCAAGCAACTAGCACTGGCCTAGCAGGCACTGACACACAAGTGACCTCACAACTGAAACAGCAGCCATGCAACTAGCACTGGCCTATCAGGCACTGAGACACAAGTGACCTCACAACCACAAACAGCCGCCATGCGCCTACCACTGGCCTATCAGGCACTGAGCCACAAGTGACCTCACAGTAGAAAAGAGCAGCCATGCTACTAGCACTGGCCTATCAGGCACTGAGCCACAAGTGACCTCACAAACACAAACAGCAGCCACATGACCAGCACTGGCCTATCAGGCACTGAGACACAAGTGACCTCACAAACACAAACAGCAGCCATGGGCCTAGCACTGGCCTATCAGGCACTGAGCCACAAGTGACCTCACAACCACAAACAGCAGCCATGGGCCTAGCACTGGCCTATCAGGCACTGACACACAAGTGACCTTCCAAACAGAAACAGCTGCCACATCCTAGCACTGGCATATCAGGCACTGAGCCACAAGTGACCTCACAACCACAAACAGCAGCCATGCTACTAGCACTGGCCTATCAGGCACTGAGACACAAGTGACCTCACAACCACAAACAGCAGCCATGCAATTAGCACTGGCCTATCAGGCACTGAGACACAAGTGACCTCACAACCACAAACAGCAGCCATGCAAGTAGCACTGGCCTATCAGGCTCTGAGCCACAAGTGACCTCACAACCACAAACAGCAGCCATGGGCCTAGCACTGGCCTATCAGGGACTGAGGCACAAGTGACCTCACAACCACAAACAGCAGCCACATGACCAGCACTGGCCTATCAGGCACTGAGACAAGTGACCTCACAAACACAAACAGCAGCCATGGGCCTAGCACCGGCCTATCAGGCACTGAGCCACAAGTGACCTCACAACCACAAACAGCAGCCATGCGCCTAGCAATGGCCTATCAGGCACTGAGCCACAAGTTACCTAACGACTGAAAACAGAAGCCATGCGCCTAGCACTGCCCAATCAGGCACTGAGGCACAAGTGACCTCACAACCACAAACAGCCGCCATGGGCCTAGCACTGGCCTATCAGGCACTGAGCCACAAGTGACCTCACAACCACAAACAGCAGCCATGCGCCTAGCGCTGGCCTATCAGGCACTGACACACAAGTGACCTCACAACCACAAACTGCAGTCATGGGCCTAGCACTGGCCTATCAGGCACTGAGCCACAAGTGACCTCACAACTGAAAACAGCAGCCATACGCCTAGCACTGCCCAATCAGGCACTGAGGCACAAGTGACCTCACAACCACAAAAAACAGCCATGGGCCTAGCACTGGCCTATCAGGCACTGAGACACAAGTGACCTAACAACTGAAAATATCTGCCATGGGCCTAGCACTGGCCTATCAGGCACTGACACACAAGTGACCTCACAACCACAAACTGCAGCCATGGGCCTAGCACTGGCCGATCAGGCACTGAGACACAAGTGACCTCACAAACACAAACAGCTGCCACATCCTAGCACTGCCTATCAAGCACTGAGCCACAAGTGACCTCACAACCACAAACAGCAGCCATGGGCCAGCACTGGCCTATCAGGCACTTAGACACAAATGACCTCACAACTGAAAACAGAAGCCATGGGCCTAGCACTGGCCTATCAGGCACTGAGACACAAGTGACCTCACAACCACAAACAGCAGCCATGCAACTAGCACTGACCTATCAGGCTCTGAGCCACAAGTGACCTCACAACCACAAACAGCAGCCATGCAACTAGCACTGGCCTATCAGGAACTGAGCCACAAGTGACATCACAACCACAAACAGCAGCCATGGGCCTAGCACTGGCCTATCAGGCACTGAGACACAAGTGACATCACAACCACAAACAGCAGCCATGCAACTAGCACTGGCCTGTCAGGCACTGAGCCACAAGTGACCTCACAACCACAAACTGCACCCACAGGACCAGCACTGGCCTATCAGGCACTGAGACACAAGTGACCTCACAAACACAAACTGCAGCCATGCGCCTAGCACTGGCCTATCAGGCACTGACACACAAGTGACCTCACAACCACAAAAGCAGTAATGTGCTTGCTGCTGTCTAATCAGATAGTGAAGCAAAAGACACCTCACAAGTATAAAAAGGAGCAATGTGGCTGCTGGTCGCCTTGCAGACAGTGAGGTCGAATGACTCCACAAACACAAAGAGCAGCAATATGCAGCGAGCTGGACTGTCAGGTGCTGAGGCTGAAGTGACCTCACCAGCAGCCATGAAGCCATATAGCTGCTCCTGGTCTGTTCGGCACTGAGGCACAATTGCCCTAAACCAGCACAAACAGCAGTAATGTGCATGCTGATCGCCTGTCACAGACTGATGCACAACTGATCACAAAAGCACAAACAGCAGCAATGGGCGTGCTCCCGGTTTATGAGGTGTTGAGACACAAGGCACCTCACCATCATCACCTAAGCTATGGCCATGCTGTTGGCCTACCAGCTGCAGAGGCACAACTCACCTCACAAGTGCAAATGGCATCAATGTGCCTGCTGCTGCCCTATCTGGCACTGAGTCACAAGGGATCTCAAAAGTGCAAACCTTCACAGAGGAGAAGCTCACCTGGGACACTCTCATGTCCCTCAATTACACTGTTATCACTCCATACACAACAGTCTTCTGCAAACGGCTTTCATCTCCTGGCAAGACTCTCTCCACGTCATGGGACGGCTCCACTCTATCATCCTGGCGACAAATCACAAAAGGAACAATTGGTCTTGCTTTTCCTTTAGTACCATCAAGTCCCAGCTGGGAGCCTTTGCACTGCAGCACCTACACAATGACAGCAGGATGCCACTTCCATTTCTAGTGCATTTCTAGGGACAGAGATCAGCTGAGGCAGCAGCTCCACTGCAAAGGGTGTCTCACATTGTCACATCAACTCAGCACTGCACCAGGCATCAACCTGATGCCAGACCTCTGCTCTGCCACCTAGTCTACAAACACACTGTCTCGGCCCCACAGACCTGGCTCTTCTGCTCGAGACAACCAAGTGCCAGCCAGATGAGATGCATGCAGGACACTCGCCACTTGCACACTCCCCAGCCACTGCTCTGATCGCTGCCTTCCCTTCGCTCCTCAACACAGACACACAGCGAAGCTCTTGCGGTAACACCACAAGGTGGCCAAGGCACTCTAGGCTCACAAGGCCTCTGCAAATGAGCAGCACAAGATCAGGCACAGAGCTGCCTCCTTGCGCGATGCTGCTCTTTTCAGAGGGAAGGATCCTGCTTTCTCTGGGCACAGCAGGCTGCTGCTTTCCACCTCCATCCCCTCACGAACATCCAGCTAGGGATGGGGGGCATGGGGATTTTCTGTAGTAATACAAAAGTTACAGATAAAATGCAGAAACATTTCAGAGTCTTGAAGGCCTCCTGAGCCCAAAGTAACCTCGCTTCCTTTCCTTTACTTACTTGGACAAGGAACCCCAGGGAAGGGAAAAAGGGTGCAGAGGCTTTGAAAGGAGGCCCAGGCAATGAGAGAGCCCCACACTGGATGGCTGCTGAAATGCCAGCTCTCCTGGCTGCGCAGCCTCTGCAGCAGCAGTCCCGGCTCCACAGCTGGCTTCACAGAGCACTGAGGGCTGGGTGCCACGGACAACCTGGCCCTGGGCACATCTCCACCTCTCACAGAGCCAGCAGCCCAAGAACTCTGAGACTTCCTCAGGTCAAGCTATGGAGGCTTTGGGGCACTCACACAAAGGCACTCAGGAGACGTTGGCATTTATTATAAGGGTCTTGGACTCCTCTTATATGGCACCACAACCTTCAAGGAAAAGGAGGGGGCACAATAGCATTTGCTGAGCGGGCTGGCAGTAACAGCAAATGTGGGACGCAGAATTTGCAGCACAGCAGAGGTACCAGGAGGTGAACCCACACCCCAAGTCACCCAGGCAAGCCAGGCACATTTATGGAAGCCTTCACATCCATACGTAGCCTCTTCTCAGTCACTTGCAGCTCCTTTCACAGAGGGCTCACGATGCTGGCCAAGATGTTGACAGGCACAGGGACACACCCTGGCATCCTGCCTCCATCCTCAGGGGCTCTAGGACTGCACTGGGAACCTCATGAGTGGAGCAACCTAGAAAGAAAGAAAGAAAGAATCGGAGTATTACTCTCAGTTCTGCTGGCCTTACATAGTCACAACAGGCAGGGGCCAATGTCTCCCCTCTGTGCTGAGCTGTATTGGTGAGAGCACAGCCAGCAGGGCCACCAAGACGTTCTACCCCTCTTTTTGGCAAACGTGAGACCATGTCTGTATACCAGGTCCCATTTGGGCTCTCCAATTCTGCAAAGGCACTAACACACAGCAGGGAGTCCAGCACAGGGACACCAAGATGGTCAGGGGCTGCAGTGTGGGGCATATAAGGAGAGGCTGCGAGAGCTGGGTTTCTCCAGCCTAGACAAGAGAAGGCCATGGGAGATCTTCATGCTGTGCACAGCTACCTTATGGAGGGCACAGAGAAGATGGAGCCAGATTTTCTTGGAGGTGCACACTAAGAGCATGAGAGGCAACAGGGACGCATTGCACAATGGGAAACTCTTCTTAGATGTTAACAAGAAACCTTTTTCTCCATGAGGAGAAACTCAGCTGTGGCACACGGATACAGAGAGGTTCTCAGATCTCCATCCTTGTAGATAATCAAAACTTCACTGGAAAAGGCTCCAAGATACCAAGCACGGTGTTGGAGCCCTACCTCCACATGCCTCCCTCATTGCAGCCTCAAGGAATCTGCTATTCTGAGACTCTTGACAAAGGGACCAAGGCTTTGGAGATGCCATCTCCACTGCTGAACAAGGACAGGTGTCTCAGAGCCATCCATCGCCCTCAGAGGTCTGACTTCTTGTGAGGTGGCATCTCCCCTCTCTGCAAGGGTCTGCGTAGGAACAAAGTAGAGAAATGGCTCTGACTGCTTTCATTAATTACCCATCTCTCTGAGGGATCGGAATGGATTAGCGTCTGAGATGGGAAGATGCATTTACAGTCCAGATTCAACAGAAAGCCTTTAAGGAGGGAGAAGAGAACTTTCTCCAGCAGAGTCAGAAAAATCCCAAAGATTCACGGAAGCACCAAGACCTTCAGAAACTGCAAGCCTGAAACTCAGCTGATGGAAACCACAAAACTGCAAGCATCCCTGGCTCGCACCAGGATGGTCCAAGGAGGCAACATGGTAACCAACAGTCCTCACCCAGGTCTCCCAGAAGGACACCATGATGGCAGGCTGGGCTCTGAGAGCAGAACACTGCTCTCTCCAGACAACTACTCCCATGCTGAGCAGAAAAACACTGGGGCCACCACCCAGATCCACCACAGGGCATCTCTCACTGTAACACGCTACTATCCCCGCACCTCACAGAGGGTTGGCAGCCAACATGCACCTCTGCATTAGCGACACACAGGCCACAGCACCACACACGGCAGCACACAGGGCACCCCCAAGTGCCCCAAAACACACAAAGCCCAACTCTGCAGACCTTCCATTCCCTTCTAGGCCTCCAAGACCTTGCAACAGGCACTGCCTCTCAACAGCCACTCACAGCCTGGGGCCTGCTCACTTCCCACCTCCAGGAAGCAGAGAAGAAGTGCTCTCACAGCTGCTGATCTAGCCAGCTCTTGCCTCTCGCTTGTGCCTCCACTTCTCTGAACAAGAAATCTCTTTCAAAATGTGGACCATACATTTTGGGGGGGGACATTCCTTCTGTCTCCTCCAACAGCCTTTGCACCCATTATACAATGAATGTATACGTGGACAGAAAATCAGAGACCTCTAATGGGTTACAGTTCCAAATGTGTTATAAAAGCAGCTGGACACCTCAAAGACAGAGACAGCATGCAGACCTTGCAGGAAAATCTCACAAGCTCCCTGCTCTTTTGACAGGGGCAAGTTCTAAAGCACACACAGCCTCGGAATAAGAGATTACTAACACCACTGCTCACACCAGCACTAGATTCATTTAGCAGCCTCAAAAGTCTAGCTGCACTCCCTAGATGACCGGGACGAGGCTGCAAGCTTCTACTTAGCAACAAGTGGAAAGGCAAACTCCATCTCCATGTTCACCACAGAACATCATCCGCATTTTAAATGTAGCAGTACTAACTCAGGATGACAGAGTGGAATAAAATTTGTGTCAGATGATGTGGAACATCTACTTCTGCTTGATTAATGAGTTGCATTTCTGTATTGCTGTAGAGCTTGGCAGGGGTCATCCCTCCTCTGAGCACACGCAACAAACCCAGAAGTGACCTCACCACCAACAGCCGAGACATCTGTCTTCTCCTCACCTCTCAGCTGCTCACATAGAGGTGACCTCACAAGTCCATACCCCCACCACATGCCTGCTGCTGGCCTATGCCCTTCAGAGACAGAAGTTTCCTCCAAATAACTTCCCCAGCCATCAACTACTGCTGGCCTAGCAGCTACTCTGACAAAAGAGACCTCACAAGCAACGCCCATGCCTACCTGCCTGCTGCTGGCCTAGCAGGGACTCAGAAAGACATCACCTCACACTCACCTTCACAGCCATGTCTCTGTCACTGGCCTAGAAGCCTCTGAGACAGAAGTTACCTCACTATAACTTCCTCAGCCATGAGCCCAATCCTGCCTTATCAGCTCCTCAGGCAGAAATGATCTCAAAAACACACATCCCAGACATGGACCTGCTGCTGCCCTATCAACCGCTCAGGTAGAAGTGACCTCACAATCACCTTAGCTCCTGCTATCCAATCAGTTCATCACTCACAAGTGACCTCACAAGCAACAGACAAGCCTTCTTCCTCCAGATGGCCTATCAGCTACTCAGGCAGAAGTGACCTCATCATCAACAGCTGAGCCATGTGCCTCCTGCTGGCCTGTCAGCTACTTACAAAGACTTGATTTGACACTGGTGATTTTCTGGCATAGCTCTCACAGACAGTGGTGACCTCTCTACCCACACCCTGACCATGTGCCTGGTGCCACCTGCAGCTCCCCTGCCTTCCCCCAAGGCTGAGCCAGCTCCTGAACAGCCTCCCTGATTCACATCGTGGCTTCACAATGCTCACAGTGCACCAAAACACCCATTACGTACTAGTTACTACCCGAAAAAGTAGATTAGCTTTTGCCTAGGTAGTCTCTACATATAGCCCATAAAAATTAGCAATTGGAAAAAGGCCTGCAAGTAATTCTTGGCAACATTTTCGAAAAAGATGATTTCATGGGATGAGAAATTACAACACTGAAGACAGCAGGGCCTCATGCCCCAGGCAGAGGGAGAAGCCTTCCCACAACTCAGAAGTCTGGTTCCTTCCCCAATGCTCAACAAAACCAGAAAATCCTCCACACGTCAAGGACAACCAGCATTCTCCTATTTTATGCCCTGAACAATTGGAGACACGCAGAAGGACTCAGGCCAGGGCATCTCAGCTGGTCAAACCAGCAGAGCCACAATTCAGCAACTCTTCACCCTGACCTAGGAGCATGGAAATAACAATGGCAAGTGCAAGCATTGGCCGGTCATCAGCTTTCAAGGCTTCTCGCCTCCTTTCCTCCTGCTCCTCTTTCAGGTCCCTTTTTTTTTTCACATACTGGACTGCAATTGGCTGACAGAGCCATCAGTGAAATCGGTGCCCGCCCTCCTCCTCCTGACAGCCAATAGAAGGGCTGCACTGGGCGATGCCATGGCAACGTTGGGCCCTCCTGCCCTGGCGGCCAGCTCCGCCCCGTCCCCTGCGGTCAGGCGCCATGTTGTGGGCGGTAGTGCGGGGCGCGGCGGGGCCTGGGGGCAGAGCGACACCGTGTGGGCGGGCAGTGCGGGGCCCCGGGGCGCGGCTGCTGCCCCGGCGTGGCTGGGCTGTGCGGCAGGGTCCCCGCGGGGCTGCTGGCTGCCCTGCGCCCTGGGTGGCAGCGCTGGGGCGTGTGCTGGTGGCCTCCGTGGCACCAGTGTGGGGGCCCTGGGGCTGGCCGGGGCACCGGAGCCCGCGGGCAGCGTCCTGCTGCCCCCAGGGCAGGGCAGGGCAGTGTCCTCTCACCCCTCCTGCCTGGCCCCCTGCCCAAGGCAGCCCCGGGGCTCGGCTAGGGAGCGGTGGTGTGGGGTCATGAGGGGGCTGGGGGAGATGGCTGTGTTGGGCTCACCCCAGCACGGCCCAGCACAGCTCAGAGAAAAATCCTTGGGGTCAGCCAGGACTTGTGCAGTGGGGATAGTTTCCCCACCTGTTTCCAAGCTGCTTTCGCAAACAAGCTATCTGTTGGGTATAAATATATGAGCCCAATTTGCAGGAGGACAGAGGCTGTGGCCATCTGAAGATGGCATCTGTGAGCCCAAAACACACTCTGCCAAGCTGGAAGCATAAAAGGATGCAGGGAGAAGGAACAGAGGTTTTCCCAAACATGGAGAACTTGAGGTTATTACAAGGTGAAGGTTTCATTTCCTATATGGACATTTCCATCAGGCTCCTGAGAGCCGCACAGGAGCTGCAGGACACCCCAGCCTCTGAGATGCAGGACCCCTTTGCTCTCAGAGCCAAATCACAATGGGGGACCCAATCCCAGGGAAATCTGACTATGGATTCCCCCCTCCTGTTCTTCCCCACACACACAGCCACACGCACACAAGGGGATGGAGCTGGCCCAACAGGAGTTTTGGGGCTCAGGGCAGCCCCAGTCCCAGGACCCAGGAGTCCTGGCTGCCACATTGTCCCCCAAGCCAGAGGGGACCCTGAGGCAGGACTCTTGTTGCAGCCCTCAGCCCTGACCAGCCACCGCCACAGCCCAGGATCCACAGCAGTTTTTGGAGCTAACAGTCTCTGTGCGACACCTCAGGAAGGAGCTCCCAAAGCCCTTACCCTTGGTGGAGAGCTGCAGGAGCGCTGGGAACAAGGAACGAGCAGATGATATGGGTCCAGCATTCCTCCATCTCGCTTGCCGCCTTACCCTCACCTCACCTCTCCAGCCGGGGAGGAGGAAAGACTGTCTTCCCATCTTGTCATCCAAAACTCCTCTCCGATGTACTGCTGCTCCTCTGCCTGTCAGTGAGGGACCCCAACATGGCTCCCGTCCCCCCTCCTTGCCACAGATGACTCCAAAGGGCAGCGGCGGGGAGCATGTGAGGAGTGCCCAGCAGCACCTGGGCCTCACAGGGAAGTGAACTCCTCCCCGCCACGACACCGGGGAGACCTTCCTGTGATGTGGCACATCCCACTGTGACCTCAGCTTGTGTCATCTGGGGACTCAGTAGGTCACTGCCATGGAGATGGCACAGCCAGGGAGAGAGCACAGAGATTTCCCCTCATGTCCTGGAAAGCCAACACCTCCTTTCACTGCAGTTATTTTCCATAATTCTCTGATAAATCCTTTAGGAATGTCTCCAGATGGTGTCAAAGGCAGTGAAATATCTCAAATGGGGCACTGGAGAAGTCACTTCTGCTCCCCTGCACTGACAGGTCTCTGCACTGGGCAGACCAGTGCAGGAATCTGGGGTTTGGGGGTTGGCATTTTTACAGGATCCAAGTCATGTGGGATGAAACAGTGCAAAATGTGGCCACAGGCTGAGAAATGCTTTGGTGAGCTTCGAAACAGATTTCTCCTGTGGGTCACTCTTTCTGTAGAAGTTGGATGTAGGACAATATGGGTCAGGATGGAGATTTGCTCCTTTAGGCTCCAAAGCAGGCTCTTTGCTTTTAAAAGCCCTCAGCAAGGTTTCTTGGTCTGTGATGCTTGAGATAGGGATGATCTGCCAGAAAAGAGCAAACATATCCTTAACACGTCATCCGGAGGGCTTTATCCAGACCCTGGTTCCCGCCAGCCTCCAATACCATGGGTCAGGCTTGATAGCAAACCTGGGGAATTTTTCCCATTTCCCATGAAATTTGCCCAGCTTTCTGTCTGACTGAGGCTGGGGAAAGCCATTTCTCATCTGTGGGCTTCAATTGGTCCTTGTGCTTTTCAGTGTCACCTCAGGGCAGTGCTTCTCCCCTGGGTACACGCCCTGGCACCCTGGATACTCCTAGGACCCTGGCTCTCCCCAGGGACTGTGCAGCCCTGGCACCCTGGATCTCCCACATTTTTGACCCTGGGCTTCTCAGGACATGCCCAAACACTGCAGTGCTGCTGTCTGGGTTCCAGTGTGGAGCATATAAGACAGTGGAATTTCTCAGGACCTGCATTTTGACTGGTTAAGAAGTTTGTGAAAAGACCAGCTCCCAGCTCTGCAAATCTTGCAGAAGGGAGACTCCATCCCTCTTGAATACTGTCAGAGATGTGGCTTTCCAAGTCCCTGCAAAAGGAAGGACTGGTTTAATTCTTTGGGTTGCTTATTCAGCCTGTGGCACCCTATCTAAGACACTGTGAGTCCCAGTTCTGCACCCTGGTGTCTCTGCCCTTTCTCTCCCCTGTCTCCTGTGTGTCCACCCAAAGTCTTCTCTATGCACCAGGGACATAGGAAGTGTTGCTTTAGGGAGCTCACTTGAAGCTATGACACATTGTGGAGCTGAAGGCCTGATGGAGGCAAGTCTGGGATGTGGCTGTGCCCCCATGTCCCCTCCTGCTCCCAACCTGAGGATCCAGGAAAGTCTCTGGGGAGAGCAGTGGGTTTGGCGTAGGTGGGACATGCCGTGAGTCCTGCCTGGGTTGCTCTGAACACTTAGGAAAATCCCTCTTCTCTAGGGGCTTCCATCAAGGCTTTTGCACGCTTTTGTACAGAAGCACAGCCCGGTCTGGGATCCTCAAGAGCAACATGGCCCCTGCCACAGCCTGGGATCCCCAGGAGCTGTATGGCTCTTCCATTTCCATATGCCCTGACTAATTTGACAATTTTTAACATCACCTTCACAGCACACTGTTTGGACATTGTAACGTTGTGACTTTGTGATTCCTTCCATTACTCTTTGTTCACTCACATACCCAGCTGCTGGTTTGCACTTCAGGGAGTTCAAAGCTTGCTCCGTCTTTCAGTAGCCTGTCCCTTTAGCCAAGTCCTTAATTCTCTTTACATCTAGCCTTTCCTGTCTCTCAAAAAGATTTCTAGTAAGGCTGTCCCTTGCAGAAAGTGGACCTCATTGGAGGCAGCTTGGACTTAGCATACAGTCAAAGAGTGTCATTCTTTTTTATGAAACTATATCAGGCTTTTATTTTTTGTTTCTTTGCAGTTAAAAGAAAATCCTTCTGTGTCTGTTTGCAGCTGGTTGTCTAAGGAAAGCAGGTGGGAAGTGAGGCATATGAGCTGTAACATTCAGCTGCAGACTTCAGTGGAATAAGATTAACTTTTAACCAGAGTGATGTAAAGCCCCAGGTGGCTGATGAGAGAAACAGCAGGGTTAGGGAGATGGGGAGGAAGAGTGTCCATAGAGTGCCTGACCTCTGGGACACTGCTTTTCCTACATGTCCAGACTTCATTAGGAGACACTCTGGATTGCTATCAGTTGGAGAATGTTGCTGTTACTTATTCTGTAGCTGAATAATAATAATAATAATAATAATAAAAAAAAACCCTTTAAAAGCAGAAATACGTGTATATTATTGACGTCTCCACCTTTCAGCTACACACCAGAAACCTCTCCAATTAGCCATGCAAGACTTGAAGAAAGTTATAGGGAGAGACCTGGTTTGTCAGGGCTTTTTGCTTTTTAATAGGTCCCATGGTATATTTGGTGCTGAGTCCATGAACCTCAACTACTGCCAGGAGACTGAACAAAACATCGAAGATATCAAAGTCAGAAGCAAACCCCAAAGTTTTGTAGAGCATGACTGGGTCCCGCTGAGGGCCATTAGCAACAAAGGCTCCCCAGGGGCTGATGAGAGCAGAAAATTGTAATCACTGGTTACAGGTAGCAGAGGAAATGCTCAGGTGGCTCTGATGCCACATAAACCCTTCATGTGTTTTATCAAGGATAATGGCCAAGCACGGACAGCGAACCCCTGGAAAGGGAGATTCTTTCCCCCATGCATTGCCCAGGGCTCTTCCTGGGGTCAGTGTGCGGCTGGGGGTGTGCAATGCTGAGTGCAGGACAAACACACAACACCTCTCAGGGTCCCCTGAAGGGTGAGGGGGAGCAAGGCCCTGGTGTCTCCTGGTAGGCCTCGGTGGCAGAGACAACAGCCATAGCCAAGGGGACAAAGACCTCAGTTCTGTCGGGGCCCTTCAGCCTTGCCAGCGCCCTTGGCCATCTCCACCACAGGCTGTCCTGTGCTGTCCCACACCTGCGCCTGTGTCCCTGCAGACTGTAGACACCCAACCTGCTTCCCCACCTTGCTCTCACCCTGAGATCTCCCTCCCTTCACTGATGTCTCTCCATCCTCACTGGCTGTTTCTTGAAACACAAAGCCAAGGGCTGATCACAGACTCCCTCTGGGTGTCCTGCTCCACCACAGCACTACCCTTCAAGTGATATTTCTTCATCCTAATGTCCAGTATGAACTTCCCAAGCTGCATTTTGGGTCTGTTTCCTCTTTTCATGCAGGTTCCCAGTACCAAGAAAAGCTCCTGGCAGCTTCCAAATGGGACAGTAGTGCTGAGTTGAGGGGGATAATAACTCACCCTTGTCTGGGTGGCCACCTTCCTCCTAATGGAACCCTGTAGGCATCTGGCCTTATTTGCAGTGAACGTGCACCACTGGCTTGTATGGCATCCCTTGTAAAACCCAGGCACTTCTCCTGAGGCCACTCTTTAGATGTTCGGATCCCAACCTGTCCTGATGCACAGGGTTATTCTTCCCCATGTGCAGGACTTGCCATTTCTCTTTGTAAAACTTCATGAGGTTTCTTTTGGCTGAATCCCTTAGTTTCTCAAGGTCCCCAGACTGAAGCTCCTTGTGTCAGCTGTTAATGTGTGTGTGTAGATGGTTCACCCCGACCTGTGGTGCCTCTAACAAGACAACAGAATGAGGTATTGCAGGTCACTTCAAGGACTAGTTTAATGGAACTAGGAGGTACTAGTTGAATGGAATTGCTCACCTAGGTAGGAATTACTATGGCAACCATCTCAGAAATGCCAAGTGAGCATACAAAGCAAGCACAACCAAAGCCTATGGGGAAGGGGTAAAGAGAGGTGCGCTGTTTGTCTGGAAGGGTATGAGGATAGTAAGAGAGTAGAACTTGGAAGGGGTAAAGGGGAGAAAAAGAGAATAAAAGGTGAAGCAAAGGAGTGATCAGGGCTGTTCAAAGGTACCAGCCAAGCAGCTCTGCTTCTGAACATCTCTGACTGGAGCAGGACAGGAAAGCTACTTGATCTGATCATACGTGTGTTTGACTTACTTCCATGGTCAGGAGAACCGAGTGCTTTCCCTACCATCAAAGAGAGAAGACCCTTGGTGGAAGGAATGCAATAATGTTTGAGGCTGGATGGGACTTCATGTGGCCTCTAGCCCAACCTTGTGTTCCCTGCAGGGTCAGCTTTGGGGCGAGGCCACGTTGCTGAGAGCTTGATCCAGTCTTGAAAACCCCCAGGGATGGAGATGGCACAGCTCCCCCGGGCAACAGAGACCCTGCAGTATCCAAGGCCAGAGAGAAACAGAGCTGGGCCATGCAGCTATGGCAGGAGAGGTGTTTGGCTCCTGAGCTGACTCTGCAGCACCTTAGGGCCTGTGACAGAGGTGACTGGATCTCCAGGAAGGATAAGCTGCCCCTGAGAAAGTCCCTGGGCCTGAACAGCCTGCAATGCAGCCACGCTGTGGGTGAGCAAAGGTTTCGGGAGAGGAGAGCTAGTGGGGTTTGAAAGTGTAGGCATATGTGTGGAGACCTTGGTGTGATGCGCCTTCCATCTTGGCAGCATGCTCAGATGTAGATGGGATAGACTTTGCCTAAAGGCAGTGGTGGGAATCCCTTGTTTGGGAACAGGTAGGAAATCTGAGATGCCCTGGGGTGTTTGCCCAGCAACCACTCCAAAAGGGCCTGATTTTCTTGTTGGTCCCATGCTGTATCTGCTAGAAACATGGTGGTTGTGTCAGACACCCCATGCATGTGACATGGCCCTGCAGGCCTATTGTCATTGCATGAAATCAAGTGTCTGCACTGAATTACATAAGCTATTTGCAGTGTCTGGATTTGCATAAGTCTGAGCTCCTTACTGAGTGGAGCTCTGGGGGTAACAGGCATCAAGTGTCATTTCAGATGACCAAGGAGATTCTCCACCTGGTTCCCATCTGATGCTCTAGAAGGATGTGGGTCTCCTAGTTGTTCCATTAGAGCAAGAAGACAATTGCACATGTCTTGGACCACCTCTGTCCCTTCAGAAGTCCAAGGGGGTGTGTGTGTGTACAGCTGACTCCCTCCCTCCATCTCCATTGATTACAGTGGGAGCTTAGACAAGAAGCCCACATGCAGAAACCCATTCTATGCACCCCAAAACTTGGGCAAGAGGAAACCTCCTCTGAGTTTGTGGAGTGCACAGGAGGGAACTGAATCCCACTCCATCTCAGGAGCTTCTCAATGGGCATTAAATTTTGATTAACTCCTCTAAATCAGTTTCTGAAGCACAAGTAAATGAACTCCCTTCCTGGCCCTGTCCAGGTGTCCTGTCTTCTTAAGAGATGGGAGCAGGACATTCCAGAGTGGGACATTTCCATCTCTCTTAGATAACCGTCCTCTGATGAGACCAACTGCAATGCTGGACTCAGTCTCTCTCCACTATTTAGAGAGGGACCATCAGTGATCATTTTAGACTACTTCAGTGGATATTTTCCAGGGGTGACCCTGCAGTCTTTCAGGAACTTTAAGCCCTGGAGCCCTGGGAACATCTCAGAGCTGCACAGGGGACAGAGAAAGTCATGTCTTCAGCTGGGCCTCTGCTTCTGAGCTGGGTCTCTGCTCCTGGGACTGCGGGAGCCCATGGCAACCTGGCAGGTGCTGAAGAGAGACAGCTCTGTCCAGGAGCAGCTCCTCTTAAAGGAGCAGCAAGACTCAGGGCACTGCATGCAGGCACCAGGATGAGATGAGCGACTCAGAAGTTAAAGACAGTCAGGAATGGGAGGACAGCTGAGAGCTCACTGCAGGGAGGAATCTTCACAGCCCTTCACACAGTAAGTCTCTGGCTGCAGGGCAACGCTGCTGTGGTTCCCGGAGGGTTCTTCTGAAGCTGGCACCTTCCACAGCTGATAGGGTCTGTCAGGATGGCTCTCCCATGTTCTCCTGTTTGGAGCAGGTAGTGCTTAGAGCAGGGATTTCCAGCCACACCATCAGAGGACAGGGCATCACAGCTACCTTCTCCCAGGGATGGTGGAGGGGTGTGAAGCCAGGGAGTGCACCCAGGTCTTCATGGGCCGTAATTCAGAGCAGTGTCCCTGCACCCCAGGGTGCTGTGTGCCTGGGGCAGTGACTCTGTTGCCTGTGAAGTTCAGCACTCAGCCTGCCTGGGGAACTCCCCACGGTGCAGTGGGGAGAAGCTCTGGGTGGAAGGAGTGACCCCTGGCAGGGCAGGTTCATTCTCCTGTTGAGAGGGTGCTGCATGGGGCAGGGCTGCTCTCAGCTCTAGCTCACTCCCAGGACATTTTCTGAAGGGGACTTTTCAAGAGGAAGGTGTAGGCTGGTCGTACTTGCAAAGAGCAGAGCTTTCCTTCCTGAGTCTGTGCCTAATCTACCCATCTTTTGACAGGATTGGAATGTAAACAGAATTGTTTACTTTAGACAAGTAACTGAGACTCCTAAACAGTTACACTGAGAGATCAAAATGTCTGCAAGGAACCTCAGCAAATCCCTTCAGCCATCCCTCAGCCTACACGCAGCACTAGCAAAATGTTTATTAACCTCCTCAGGGTTGGTCTTACCTGCTCCTTAGCACCTGCAAACATGGAGATATTTGCCCCTGGGACAGTCCCAGGCAACAGTGGTATGATGCATGAAAGAGAGGAAACCTCTAACAAAAAAGGCTATGGGAGGGTAGTGGATTTGGGCAATTCCTTGACGGTTTCTGCAATGCAGATGCCTTCCTCTGAGCAAACCCCTGTGTCTCGTCTCCCACCTAGCAGAGCCTCTGCCCTCAAGGCCACAGGATCCAGGGCATGAGACACCTCTGCAGTCCAACCTCCAGCAGAGTAGATGTGGGTCTCTCCTGTATGTGCCCATTTTACCACTGCCTGACAGAGTGGCTGAGAGCAAAACCTCATCTGTAGGGTGGTGTGCACAGCTGAGTAAGATGAAGGCTTTCCTGAGTGCCCATCTGGAGGTGTTTGCATGGGAGCAAGGGGTCCAAGCTCCCTTCTAGCCTGTGAGTCTTTGGGCAATGCATTCTGTAGGGCTGGGGAATGGGCCAAGTCTCGTGTTGCTGTTTGCTATCTCCATGTACCCAGTGTGGTACATGAGTTACACATGAGTTTCAAACATGAAAACTCCGTTTTGTTCTTTAGTCATGATTATGGTTTGGCTGGGTATCAGGGCTACGCCTGTGTGCACACCCACAGCACTTAGGTCATTAGCTCCTTGCATAGTCCGAGAATTACCTGGCCAGTCACCTGCACAGGTGAGAAAATAGGTCGTCATGAGACAATGGAGCAACTTGAAACTAGGTGATTGACTGGACCTAGGCAATTAGGTATTTGACTGATAGTTACGGCATCCCTCCAGGTGGCAATTTCTGAAGGTTCCAGAAATTCCCAAAGTGACAAATCCTGCTGTGTCTAGTCCAATTTGTATGCTTAAATGTGTTCATAACCATCCTGGCTGGAGTGTCCCAAAGTGTCCTTGCTGCAAAAGTGATCAGATTGTGCATAGGTAAGACATTTGTAAATAGTCAATACCAAGCATTCCTGCAATAATTGTCACATCCTATGAGATTAAGCTGTATTGATTGCAATGAACTATGCATCTGCTGGGTGGTCATGTGGGTCTGGAGCCAACAGGATTAGAACTGAGCAAGACAGTGGTTCAGGAGTCTCACCTAATCCAGCTGACACCATTGCAAGGGCATTTTGTCACTGCACAATGACTGACCATCCTGTTTTGGAGATTTGATTCTGAGTGTCTGTGTAGCAAGCAGTGCTGACTCCTCTGGAGCCCATGAACAGAGGACGCTGCTCCTCATGGCAGACTCAGAAAGCACAAACTAGAGTACAAGTAAAGGAGCTGCAGGAAGGTCCTCCCAGTTAGGAGAAAGGAAATGTGGGGAGTTGCTAGGAGAAATGCTGTTGTGGGGTTTGTTCAAAGTAAGTCCTAACTCATAAATGTCTTTTCCTCCTTGGACAGTCCTCACAGCCCAGAGGAAGCAAATGTCCAACAGCAGCTCCCTCAATGAGTTCCTCCTCCTGGCATTCGCAGACACGCGACAGCTTCAGCTCTTGCACTTCTCCCTCTTCCTGGGCATCTACCTGGCTGCCCTCCTGGCCAACAGCCTCATCATCACAGCCGTAGCCTGTGACCACCGCCTCCACACACCCATGTACTTCTTCCTCCTCAACCTCTCCCTCCTCGACCTTGGCTCCATCTCCACCACTGTCCCCAAATCCATGGCCAATTCCCTCTGGAACACCAGGGCCATTTCCTACTCAGGATGTGCTGCCCAGGTCTTTCTGTTTCTCTTCTTCTTCTCAGCAGAGTATTATCTTCTCACAGTCATGGCCTATGACCGCTACATTGCCATCCGCAAACCCCTGCACTATGGGACCCTCATGGGGAGCAGAGCTTGTGTCAAAATGGCAGCAGCTGCCTGGGGCACTGGTTTTCTCAATGCTGTTCTGCACTCTGCAAACACATTTTCAATACCACTCTGCCAAGGCAATGTCGTGGAGCAGTTCTTCTGTGAAATTCCCCAGATCCTCAGGCTCTCCTGTTCAGACTCCTACCTCAGGGTAGCTGGGGGTTTTTTGGTTAGTATTTGTTTAGGCTTTGGGTGTTTCATTTTCATTGTGCTGTCCTATGTGCAGATCTTCACAATTGTGCTGAGGATGCCCTCTGAGCAGGGACAGCACAAAGCCTTTTCCATGTGCCTCCCTCACCTGACTGTCATCTCCTTGCTTGTAAGCACTATAGTGTTTGCCTACTTGAAGCCCCCCTCCATCTCCTCCCCAGCTCTGGATCTGGTGGTGGCAGTTCTGTACTCGGTGGTGCCTCCAGCAGTGAACCCCCTCATCTACAGCATGAGGAACACAGAGCTCAAGGATGCACTGAAGGAACTGATTCATTTGGTAAAAGTTCAGCATCAATAAGCTGCCCATCCCTCTTCACAAGCAATTTTTAATTTATCACAGATAACTCCTGTGCTTTGGACATTCTCTCTGTCATAATAATGCTTGTCAGAAGCATTTGATTTCATACCACTTCTCCAGAGGTGTTAACCCCTTTCTTTCTGACCCACATGCCTTCTGTAAATGTTTCTATCACTGTGTCAGAGCTGGCATCTCTCTAATAAAAGGAGATTTCCTCAATGCTGTGCTTGAAAGTTGGTTTTTCCTTCTGAAGCTGGAGCCAAGATTGCACTCAAGCACTTTCACACAGAAAGGGCCTTTTCCAGAGTTCTCTATGGGCTCAAGGCAATGAGTTCATGATGTGATGTGTTAGGGCATGAGGGCTGGATTCAGCTCTCACTTGTGGGTGCCCAGTACTCCTGGAGATGGTGAATGGTCAAGCAGTATCTGCCTGGGACCATCTCATGTATGACAGGGCTGGTGACAGATGCCTGCAGTGTGGACCCTGCAGGCACAGGGAAGGGAGCCTGGAGAGTGATTCATGTCACTTCAATGGAAAACCGTGGTCTGGATCTGGCGACACACCTGAACAGAGCCTGAGCCATTTGAAATGCCCTGTGATTGCTCAGAGCATCGTCCACAGCCACAACCCCCTTGCTCGGGGCAATGATGTGCATCCAGCTGGGTCTGCTCCCCACCCCGACCACTATGGCCAGTATGGAGTCACCTCAGGGCCCTGGGGCCCCACAGCCTGCTCGCTCCGCAGAGCAGCACCACCAGTTCAGGGCCCCGTGGGAAGCACAGCGGAGGGTCCAGGAATGGCCAGCAGGCCAGCACTGATGCACTCACCATGGGGAAGGGCTCTCTGGGGAGCAGGGATGCCCCTGGAGAAGAGGAAAGGAGCAATTTTGTGCTTCCAAGGAGGAAAAAAATAGAAACATAAATCTGTTTCTCTGCATGTCAACTAAGGGGAGGCTGCTGTGTCCCTGGGGCAGCAGGAGCTGCCTGAGGAACCTCAGGGCAGGGACTCTTGTGCTGTCCTGGAGAGACAAGTGGCACAGGGGGCTGCAGGCAGTCTGGGGGTAGGGAATCTCCTGGACACAAGACCAAGGGACACAGAGTGTCACTGTCCTCTGTGTCCTGGTGCCACAGGGGCCAGTTCCAGCTTGGAGGCTGATGGGGCAGCTGACACACATCCCTGCATGCCGGAGCTGCTGTGCCCACAGTGGGACTTGGGTTGTGGTGTGAATGCCCAGAGTTCTGCAGCACCCTGTGGTGGCCACTGCTGCGGGGCGACCCCAGCCTGGGCTGCTGTGGTGGGTGGGCTGGGGAGAGGACGGGGGAGGTGGGGAGAGCCAGGGAGGGGCTGTTCTGGTCTGGAAAGGGCCCGGGAGAGGAAAATGCCAATATTAGCTAAGCTGTGTGAAGAGGCAGGGTGAGGACACAAACCAGTGGGTTTGTGGTGCAGAGCCAGGTCTCGTGGAGGGGAACCAAGACATGCCAGGCACAGAAGAGAGGAGACCAGTCTGTGCCCTTGGTTGTGTGGACTGGTTGGGAAGGTGCCCCTGGACATTCATCACGGACCAGCTTCTCACATTGGCTGTTTCCAGCACTGGCTGCCCACCCCAGGTTTGTGGTGAATTTTGCTGCATGGCCAGCTCTGTCCTGCCAGGCTCAGGGCCTGTATCAAGGGGAACAGCCAGCCCTGCCCGACCTCTCTCCCAGCCCAAACCCTGGAGGACGGCAGTGTGCTCACCCCTGCCTGGGACACAGCTGGGGTTGGGCAGGCACCGTGCGCTGGGGGAGGCTGCCAAAGCAGGAGGGCTGTGGAGGGATGGGGCACCGAGGGCCCCATCATGGGGACCGCACTGGGGGGACGTTTCCCCAACCCAGAATGCACCTTGACCTATGCGGTGCCTGCACAGTCAGGCCATGGGCTGTATGTGGGGCAGGAAGGTTGAGTGGGCACAGGGACAGGACACAGATGGGAGCCATGATGCTCCTCACTGCTCCACTGCAAAAGAGAAAATCCCACGAGAGCTCTCCCAGCCCTGCCTGACAAGCTCTTGTCCCTGCACCAGCCATGCCAAAGCAGAGGCGAAGCACCAAGAGGTCCCTCAAGCAAAGCTGCGCCAGCCTTGGGGAGCTGCCCTGAGCACCAGGACAGACAGAGCACCCTCCTCGTATGTCTCTGTCCTGCTGGGAGGGTGGCACGGGCTCCAGGGAAATGGCCTGTTCCTGCCTGGGGTCAGTGCGGGACTTTTGCATGTGAGGTGAACACAACAGCTGCTGCGCTGCAGAAACGCTGGCCATGACCCCTCATTGCAGCCCCTACTGCCCCCTGCCCCTCCCCTGCTGACCTGCTGCCACCCCTGTGCTGCCTTGCCCCCTGCCCCTCTCCCCACACTGCATGGACCAGCGGTGCAGCAGGAGCTGGCACAGCACCATAGCTGTTGCCTGGCCGCTCGCCCTCCCCACTTCCCTCCCAGACCTGGCCCTACAGGATGCAGCAGATTCTCTGGGAGGTGATGAGATGTCAAGGAAAAACAGGCAAATGGCAATCCAAACCTCAGTCACAGGGACAAGCACAGGAAGCTGTACAGCGCCTTTTTAGCCTGCAGGCTAACCACCCTGCCCAAGCAAACATCATTCCTTTGTGCATGAGGAACAACAAGATTTAGTAACTGAGGAGCAAATCACAACAGATTAAAAGCTGGTTGTGCCTATGCGATGGAAGGCATCAGGCAGTCTTTTAGCGTATTTCAACCTCAGCCATCATTTTGATAAGTTTTAGAGTGAAAGAACAAGTCCTCAAACAGCTGTTTGTAAACAGCGTCCATTCAAATAATCACAAAAAGGCAATTCAGAGAATGCAGCACAAGGTGTATATACCAATTTCTCACTGTTATTTCACATTTTCTGAGGAAGAAGATATGTCCTCCCTGCTCAGAGGATGCCTCTAGTATGGTCATACTTATCAATTTATAAGTTATAATTAGAGAGGAAAAATAAAAGTTCTCTCAGACTGTGGCATTCTTTGGAAGAAGTTATTTCAGTGAAATTAGCACTATTAATTTGCTGGGTGAAATATATTACTTACACAGAAAGAGTAAGATAAATAAATACTTACTTTCTCTGCATCACTGAACACCCCAAGATCTTCCCTCACCTTCACGTCATGCACTGGTTTGCACTTAGCCAGGTTCCGAAAACCTTAAAAAAAAAAAAGTTCAAATGTTCCCTTTTGATAGAGATTTAAGAACAAGTGCTTGAGAATTTGCAATCACACACTGCATTTAGGTTCATTCTTCCCTCCTGCTGAATGCAGTCAAAAATCCACTTTTGTAGGAGAAAAAGAGAAATTCTAAAGATCATAGTCAGATACTAGAAAGAAATTATGGTAGATTTTAACAGTACTTCAACTGCTCTGCATGATAGCAGTAAATCATTTACAGCTAACAGCCTTCCTCAGGTCCTTCCTCCTTCTGCAGGGTCAATACAAAGCGGCACATGTAAGAGCAAGGAAAAGCAAGTGTGAAAAAAGCTTTGAAACACTTGTCTGCTGGCAACACGGGAGCAGGCAGCTGCCTGAGAGAACTCCAGTGGCAGCTTTTGTTCCCAGACTTTTGTGCATGGTAACTTTCTACAGAGTTTCCTAGAACCACTTGTCACCTGCTCCAATTAATCTGGACTTAAGTATGACCAACTCTGGGAAGCAGCACCAGACAAGAAGTGCAGGTGCTTTCAGAAATACTGCGCCCTTCAAGGCTGAAAATCAGAGCCCGAACACAGACACTTCTGAGATGTGTAGCGAGGGGTCAGCAAAGAATTTGAAAAGAAAACTCACATACACTGTCAAGAGGTATTTTTCAATATACACCGGATGACAACACCACTACACTGCAGCAAATGTTACCTCCTCCCAGAGCCAGCAAAGCTTCCTTAGTGCCTGACATCCTTAGGGGTGGCAGTGAGGTTAAAAGCACTGCTCATGGTCTCCTCTGGCTTGCCTTCCTCAAATGCAGCAAGGACCCCTCTCACTGTGGCCTGAAAAAACACAGTTACAGCGGAAAGGGCTCATGAGACATAGGAACGAGCACACGAACCTTTGAGCAGCAGGTAGCTAAACAAGGCTTGTCAAAGCCTGTTAAGTTAGAGCCCGGAAACAGCAGGAGTGTTTCAGAGCCCAGGATCACTGGCTCCCTCCGTTTGCTGCTCAGAGAGCCACAGCAGCCTGGTTCCTTGTTTTGGAGTCCTAACTTTGAAGGGCAGGGTTGTTTCAATCTGCTCGCCCTCCAGCGGTAACAGGGGAAAGAGAGGAAGCGGACAGAAAACCCGAGGACTAGCAAACGCAAGAAAGCAGCTCAGGAACGACACAAGAACAGCAAACGCCTCTTGTGCTGCACCAGGCTGCAGCCCTCACAATGCTGAGGTTTCAGCGAGCCACAGCAGGCATTGCCCACACCAAGGCACCTAGGACAGGAGCCTGGAAGGTCTTGAAGGTGCTGAGCTTCAAAGGGAGCTGAGCTGACAACACAAGAGGAAACAGAGGACAACACTGGAGTCAGGCAATCGGAACACCGTGGTGTGCGTTTGACTGGCTGCAGTATGGTTGTTGGCATCCAAGTGTGCTTAAGGAAGGCAAAGCGTTAAGAGAAAAAGCACAAGTCAACTTTCAAGGACAACTACATGTAGGGGGCTGACAGTTTATGGGGGGCAGTGCAGACAGCTTCCTAACACTGACTGCTGAGCAGGAAGCCCAAACTCTGACAAACAGGCCTTTCGAATATCCTGTGAAAGTTCATGAGCACGGAAGCAAGGCAGCTGCTAGGGGTTTAATGTCCACACTCCACACTGGACCAAATTAGGCCCCTAATTCCAGCACCTACTCAGAAATAATTACAAAACTCATATGTCTGCATAATTATGTCAGACATGTAAAAGAAGTACTTGTGAACTATTATTTAAATAACAAACAGGATTAAAAAAACCCACAACTCTTTGGGGCAATAGTAAATGTGTACACATGACATTTTTACAAACTGCAGGATACAGAAGAAAATGGTTTGTCAGCAAACCAGTTTAACCTGACCTCTCTGCAGGGCACAGTTCAGGACACCTTCCCAAGTTACATATCTCCAATTTTCTAGAGAAGGTCCTGAAAAGAAGCTGCCTTGATATAAGCAATGGAACGGGGCTTGTCCAGAAAAGATGGGATCTGCTTACTTGGTTTGGAAGCTCTGCCATCATAAAACAAAAAAACAAAAACAACCCCATACACACACACACACACACACCCCAAAGAGTTACAAAGGGATTATTTCAGAGTCTTGTCTAAACTCTACATTAATTTAAGGAAAGGGCTCCTAAGGGTGCACAAGGAATTTATCATCCACCATTACTGCAAACAGCAGGACACTACAAAGGTCACCCCTAGGAGAAGGGAGTTCAGACTACGCCTAAAACAGTCACTGGCACACTGAAGGCTCTCGTTCACTTTTAACATACATTTGCCCTTTCACAGAAACCTTACAAAGCCACTTCAGCCAGTAACTAGCCAGGAGGGTTGTCCCCCCCCCCATTTTTTTTTTCTTTCTTTCCAGAAACAGCTTGTTTTATTCTACAGCTTCTGACAAAAGCTATATTAGCATAAATGCTCCAGCTGACTTAGACTTCCTCGACCAAAAGATCTTAGACTTGCGGCTGAAATGCTCTCGCTGCTGCCCATGGGGAGAGGCACACAGCCAGAAAACAGTACCTGGAGTCCAGGGCACTCTGCTGACGTGGGCATCTCTCCTGCTGGCACTAGAAATAGAGCATCCCGTCACATTCACTCAGCACAGATCATATCCTACCTAGGGCTAGCCCCCACGACACCTCCTCGGGCCCCTGGCTGCACAGCTGGTCACCAAGAGAAAAGGATGGAGGAAAAGCCTCACCATTTCAGCAACAATGGGTTAGTAGAAGAAGCAGAGGTTTCCAAGGCAGCTGACACCTAAGAACAAGAACGCACATTAATTACTTGAATAAGGTGTAACTCCTGATTTTCTCTTCCCTGCTCGAGTCTGGCCAGGGTCCTCCACACGTGGCTCAATGCTGAGGAAAGAACAGGCACAACAGGGTTGGGCAGCCACAGGCAAGTCTCTCGCAGAGCGAGTGCCCTGCACAGGGCCCTGACTCCCAACATTACCTTTCAGCTCCCAAAGTTCTCCCCTCCAAGCACATCCCAGATCACCTCCCACAAAAACACGGGAAGGTCTCTACAGCAGCAGCTGCTGCAGCATCTCAGCAACCCCACACACCTCGCCCAGCCAACATCCCGCTCACACAGCTACTTCTCCCACCACTGCATCCTCGGCCTCTCTCTCACAGGCCTTCCAGTAACACCCCCTTCCAGCACCCAAGGTTTCTGGTGTCACTAGCAACAGCATACTGCCCCGGCCTAGACGTAAAGCTTGCTGCCTTCCTCAAGGAAAGCAACACACTAAAGGTTACTGAGCCATCTCAGATCATAAGCAAACATGTAAATCACTACCTCTGCAAGCTCCAGAAAAAGAAGAGTCCACCTAGGACAGGAAAGAAAAGACAGAAAAGCAACTCAGACACTCACTGAAATAACATCCTGCTAAAGCAGGGCTCAGGATCTAGGTCTTTCAGTAAGTCGCAGCTGCACACTTCCTCACCAGGAACAAGGCAATAGTCAGGTGAAAGATTTCGTCAGCTGATGCAAAGATGGAGTCTTGCAAGTAGTTTTGCTTCACAAACAGAGACTGAAAGCGGTTTCTAAGGTTTCTTCTAGTTGCTTTCAAAAAGACTAGGCAACACTGTAAGGATTCTGCAATCTGGGTTCAACAAAAAATCACTTCTTGTCAAATCTTTTGCTCCCAAACCCAGCCAGTACCATCACTACTGGACCATCTCCCCTTTGTGTCAGGTGCACAAAAACTTCCTACAACAGAACTGAGATCCTTCACTGCACCTTTCATTGAACACATTCTCCTTCAGCATGGTCTGGAATTTCAGAAGGCTAAACTCAAGCAGGCAAAACATTTCTGTATCCTCCAGCTCAACTTTTAGCAAGACAGAAGTTTCCGCCGAGCTGTCTTCAGTCACAGCTTGCCAGCACCAACCTTCCAGCAGAGAGAAAGAACAATTCAGCATTCCCAATGTGACATTCAGAGAGAACTAAAGTTTAGATACCTGGCTACAGTAGCAATACCTGCTCTTAAACAGAAGCACATCCTGCTCCAGCTGCAGCAGAGCACTCACCATCCATGAGGCTCTTCTTCTGTCCGTCTTTATCAAGCACTTGAGGGGTCAGAAGTAGTTTGATCACACAGGAAGATCCATTTTCTCTTCATAATTCAGAAATGAATGGGGAAAGCTTGGATTTGCTAAAGCAGCCAGAGCCAGGGAACATGAATGGACAGAAGGCAGAAGCAAAGAAAAAAAAAATCCATCTATGCTTAGATACCTCTGTCTCCAACAGCAATGCAGACCTCCATGAGAGAGTTATGCTCTGACTTTACGATTTAGGTTCGACCAAGGGCCTGGGAGAAAGGAATGAGGACACTGGTGTTGAGGAATATTGGAAACGAACTGAAAAAATGGACCCTAATCTGTAAATCCTTTGAAAAGGCTCTCCATCCAAGGGTGAATTGAAGTCCGTCTCCCTGGTCTAGTGAGGACAGCGCCCATTTGTGGCATCCTTTTACTTTCCTCCTTAGCAAGTGCAGGAAGCAAGGAAGCTATCAAAAAAGAACGGGAACTCTGCAAAGACTTGCCTAAGCTCAGGTCCTGCTCTTTTCACAGCACTCTTTTCACCCAAGCACTGGTCTATCATGCACAAGGCCAAAAGTGACCACACAACCAAAAACATCAGCCACATGACAACCACTGGCCTATCAGGCACTGAGCCACAAGTGACCTCACAAACACAAACAGTAGCCATGGGCCTAGCACTGGCCTATCAGGCCCTGAGACACAAGTGACCTCACAAACACAAGCAACAGCCATGCAACTAGCACTGGCCTATCCGGCACTGAGACACAAGTGACCTCACAAATAAAAATAGTAGCCATGCAACTAGCACTGGCCTATCAGGCACTGAGGCACAAGTGACCTCACAACCACAAACAGCAGCCATGCAACTAGCACTGGCCTATCAGGCATTTAGACACAACTGACATCACAATCACAAACAGCAGTCATGGGCCTAGCACTGGCCTATCAGGCACTGACACACAAGTGACCTCACAAACACAAACAGCAGCCATGCAACTAGCACTGGCCTATCAGGCACTGACACACAAGTGACCTCACAAACACAAACAGCAGCCAAGCAACTAGCACTGGCCTATCAGGCACTGACACACAAGTGACCTCACAAACACAAACAGCATCCACAGGACCAGCACTGGCCTATCAGGCACTGAGACACAAGTGACCTCACAACCACAAACACCAGCCAAGCACCTAGCACTGGCCTATCAGGCACTGACACACAAGTGACCTCACAAACAAAAACAACAGCCCTGACTCTAGCACTGGCCTATCAGGCACTGAGACACAAGTGACCTCACAAACACAAATAGCAGCCATGCAATTAGCACTGGCCTATCAGGCACTGACACACAAGTGACCTCACAAACACAAACAGCAGCCAAGCAACTAGCACTGGCCTATCAGGCATTTAGACACAACCGACATCACAATCACAAACAGCAGCCATGGGCCTAGCACTGGCCTATCAGGCACTGAGCCACAACTGACCTCACAACCACAAACAGCAGCAACATGACCAGCACTGGCCTATCAGGCACTGAGCCACAAGTGACCTCACAAGTGAAAAGCGCAGCCACGGGCCTAGCACTGGCCTATCAGGCACTGACAGACAAGTGACATCATAATCACAAACAGCAGCCATGGGCCTAGCACTGGCCTATCAGGCACTGAGCCACAAGTGACCTCACAACCACAAACTGCAGCCACATCACCAGCACTGGCCTATCAGGCACTGAGACACAAGTGACATCACAAACACAAACAGCAGCCATGGGCCTAGCACTGGCCTATCAGGCACTGACCCACCACTGACCTCACAACCACAAACAGCAGCCATGGGCCTAGCACCGGCCTATCAGGCACTGACCCACCACTGACCTCACAACCACAAACAGCAGCCACGCACCTAGCACTGGCCCATCAGGCACTGAGCCACAAGTGACCTCACAATTGAAAAGAGCAGCCAAGCACCTAGCACTGGCCTATCAGGAACTGACACACAAGTGACCTCACAACCACAAACAGCATCCACAGGACCAGCACTGGCCTATCAGGCACTGAGCCACAAGGGACCTCACAACCACAAACAGTAGCCAAGCACCTAGCACTGGCCTATCCGGCACTGAGCCACAAGTGACCTCACAACCACAAACAGCAGCCATGCAACTAGCACTGGCCTATCAGCCACTGAGCCACAAGTGACCTCACAAACACAAACTGCAGCCACATGACCAGCACTGGCCTATCAGGCACTGAGCCACAAGGGACCTCACAACCACAAACAGCAGCCATGCACCTCGCACTGGCCTATCAGGCTCTGAGCCACAAGTGTCCTCACAACCACAAACTACAGCCATGGGCCCAGCACTGGCCTATCAGGCACTGAGCCACAACTGACCTCACAAGTGAAAAGTGCAGCCATGGGCCTAGCACTGGCCTATCAGGCACTGAGGCACAAGGGACCTCACAAACACAAAATACAGCCACATGACCAGCACTGGCCTATCAGGCACTGACACACAAGGGACCTCACAGCCACAAACAGCAGGCACATGACCAGCACTGGCCTATCAGGCACTGAGGCACAAGTGACCTCACAACCACAAACAGCAGCCATACAACTAGCACTGGCCTATCAGGCACTGAGCCACAAGTGACATCACAACCACAAACACCAGCCATGCAACTAGCACTGGCCTATCAGGCACTGACACATAAGTGACATCACAAAAACAAACAGCAGCCATGGGCCTAGCACTGGCCTATCAGGCACTGAGACACAAGTGACCTCACAACTGAAAACAGCAGCCAGGGGCCTAGCACTGGCCTATCAGGCACTGAGACACAAGTGACCTCACAACTGAAAATATCTGCTATGGGCCTAGCACTGACCTATCAGGCACTGACACACAAGTGACCTCACAACCACAAACAGCAGCCATGCAACTAGCACTGGCCTATCAGGCACTGACACACAAGTGACCTCACAATCACAAACAGCAGCCATGCAACTAGCACTGGCCTATCAGGCACTGACACACAAGTGACCTCACAACTGAAAATATGTGCTATGGGCCTATCACTGGCCTATCAGGCACTGACACACAAGTGACCTCACAACCACAAACAGCAGCCATGGGCCTAGCACTGGCCTATCAGGCACTGAGACACAAGTGACCTCACAACCACAAACAGCAGCCATGCAACTAGCACTGGCCTATCAGGCACTGACACACAAGGGACCTCACAGCCACAAACAGCAGGCACATGACCAGCACTGGCCTATCAGGCACTGAGGCACAAGTGACCTAACAAGTGAAAAGCGCAGCCACGGGCCTAGCACTGGCCTATCAGGCACTGAGCCACAAGTGACCTCACAAACACAAAGAGCAGCCATGGTGTTATAGGTAAACGTGACAAATTGACAACCACTGGGGCCGGGTTGCATAAATTCCAATTTAATAATTGAGCAAGTCACAAGTAAGCAAAACAGCGCTGGGCGGCTGGGGGGGAGTCTCCTGCTCCACCAACGGCTCGCGCAATCCCCCCCTCACAGTCTCCTTATATGCGATTCCAGTTCCGGGTATACGGGGCACCTCCTGTAACTTCTGCGGTTGCGCTGGCTGCTGCTATGGGGTCTTCTTCAGCCCTCTGGTGGTCGTGGGGATGAAGGCTGGAGTCTTCCTCTGCATTGTGTGCCATATTAGGCTATCTAAACTAACATTGCCGCTTCGCTAGCTCAACTCAATTATCTCAGGCGGGGTACATGCCCCCCACCACAGGCTGTAGGATGTTCCCACAGATGTTCCCAAGGCTGTTTCTCGCTGATGTAACAAATTAGCACATATCACAATACAAGATGTTCCCAAGGCTGTTTCTCACTTTGATGCAACAAATTAGCACATATCACACATGGGCCTAGCACTGGCCTATCAGGCACTGAGCCACAAGTGACATCACAACCACAAACAGCAGCCATGGGCCTAGCACTGGCCTATCAGGCACTCAGCCACAAGTGACCTCACAAGTGAAAAGCGCAGCCACGGGCCTAGCACTGGCCTATCAGGCACTGAGCCACAAGTGACCTCACAAACACAAAGAGCAGCCATGGGCCTAGCACTGGCCTATCAGGCACTGAGCCACAAGTGACATCACAACCACAAACAGCAGCCATGGGCCTAGCACTGGCTTATCAGGCTCTGAGCCACAAGTGACCTCACAACCACAAACAACAGCCATGCAACTAGCACTGGCCTATCAGGCACTGAGCGACAACTGACCTCACAAACACAAACTGCAGCCACATGAGCAGCACTGGCCTATCAGGCACTGAGCCACAAGTGACCTCACAACCACAAACAGCAGCCACATGACCAGCACTGGCCTATCAGGCACTGAGCCACAAGTGACCTCACAACCACAAACAGCAGCCATGCAACTAGCACTGGCCTATCAGCCACTGATCCACAAGTGACCTCACAACCACAAACTGCAGCCATGGGCCTAGCACTGGCCTATCAGGCACTGAGCCACAAGTGACCTCACAACCACAAACAGCAGCCATGGGCCTAGCACTGGCCTATCAGTAACTGAGCCACAAGTGACCTCACAACCACAAACAGCAGCCACATTGTTATAGGTAAACGTGACAAACTGACAACCACTCGGGCCGGGTTGCATAAATTCCAATTTATAAAATAATTGAGCAAGTCACAAGTAAGCAAAACAGCGCTGGGCGGCTGGGGGGGAGTTTCCTGCTCCACCAACGGCGCGCACAACCCCCCCTCACAGTCTCCTTATATGCGATTCCAGTTCCGGGTATACGGAGCACCTCCTGTAACTTCTGCGGTTGCGCCGGCTGTTGCTAGGGGGTCTTCTTCAGCCCTCTGGTGGTCGTGGGGATGAAGGCTGGAGTCTTCCTCTGCATTGTGTGCCATATTAGGCTATCTAAACTAACATTGCCGCTTCGCTAGCTCAACTCAATTTTCTCAGGCAAGGTACATGCCCCCCCACCACAGGATGTTCCCACAGATGTTCCCAAGGCTGTTTCTCGCTGATGTAACAAATTAGTACATACCACAATACAAGATGTTCCCAAGGCTGTTTCTCACTTTGATGCAACAAATTAGCACATATCACAATCCCCCCTTTTTGTTTTGGTCCCTTCTAATTTGTTCATCAAATCGAACAACAGCCTCCTGTGCCAGGGAGAGCATAGGGTTATGCTTACTCTCATCTTCATTGAGTTGTTCATATTGACTTTTTATCAACAGTAGGTGGGCAGCTTCGAGTCTGCTTTTTGCTAAGTTAATTATTTTATTTACTATACATGGCCCAAAGGTCAACACAAGTACTAGTAAAGCTAATGGACCTGCTATTGCAGACAATAAGGTTGTTAGCCAGGGAGAACGACTGAACCATGATTCATACCACCCTTGCTGGGCTTCTCTTTCCTTTTTACGCCTTTCAAGGCCTTCTCTCAGTTTCGCCATAGTATCCCTGACAACTCCTGTATGATCCGCGTAAAAACAACATTCTTCTCCTAGGGCTGCACACAATCCTCCCTGTTGCAAAAATAAGAGGTCCATCCCTCTTCTGTTCTGTAACACTACTTCTGATAGCGATGTCAACGACTTTTCTAAGGCTGTAATGGATTTTTCTGTTCGTTCCAAGTCCTCATCCACTGCCGCCCGTAGGGTGCCGAGGCTCTGCTCTTGCATCACTAAGGAGGAGATTCCGGTTCCCGCGCCCACTGCCCCGAGGCCCAGTAAGGTGGCTATAGTAATTGTGGTGATTGGTTCCCTCTTTTACTCGGACCGGATGAGGGGTGTCCCAATGATCGTACATCACATTTTCTGGATGGTACAAGATCCTGGGAACTACTTCTACCTGTATACAATATTCTCGGGACTCATTAAGCACCCTTAAGGAGACACAAGGAGTCAGGCCGGTTTTTGAGCATATCCATCTAGTTCCTTTGGTGGGAATAGCCCATCCATTTTTAGGGATGTGGTTTTGCAATGATATAGATCCACACAGCTTTTTCTTTGATTTTAGCACTTTGCCAATACACATTCCTATTCCTGTAACTTGCTCCATAGTCAATCCCCTCTTCTTATCTTCCCATTGACACTGTGGAGCTGGATCATTTCTTAAGGTATATGTCATATTTACTCCTATTGCTTCATAAAAAGGGGGTCTTATGTCGTAGCATAACCAGCAATGGGTAGTTATATTAGGGGTTGTAACATTTAATACTTTGTAGGTTGCTTGCACAACCTTCCACAGAGGATTGTCTATCCTCTCTGTGGCTTTACTTTCTGAGATTACAACAGTATCTTTCAGGGTGGGGTGGTTCATAGGAATACTTGTCGAATTCATGATCGCACTCGTGGGTTTGATTCTTGATCCTACTCCCTTAACAATTAAATTTGGCCCTATTGCCTGTGGATTGGGTTGCACCCTTTCTTTCTTTATGAAAATTAATCCACCTGTATCAGTCGTCCCAACCTCCCAGTACCGGACTCCCCAGGTCTTTCCCAAAAACCATCCTGGATCTTCCGGATGGGTGATATTTATCATTAAATGTGTACAATCCGACCCAAAATTATGGATTGGTGGGTACCCCCCTGACCAATCCCTTTTGGCGGGTTTACACCCAGAAGGCCCCCATCCCACTGATAAAAACTTATCTGGCCCTGCTCCTGGAGTCCAATCAGAGGCTATAGTTTCACATCCCCAATAAGCACAATAATAGGAGTTTGGGTAGTTACAGTATCCTCGTCCAGGATTGGAACGAGGACAAAAGTAAAATCCTATTAGATTCAAACATGGTTCTCGGGGTACCAATTCACACAAGGTAGGGGTGAATGTAGGGCTTCCGGGTACACTTCGTACTTGGATCACTGTTTGATCTTCCCATCTTATTAATGACCATTTAAAGGGTTGGTGTACATTATGTTCCCCTTGGATTCATCTTCCTAATGAGCCTAGCACAATCATCTTCCAGAGGAGTAGTGGACCCATGGTTTGGTTAACGGATATTTACGAACTCCTAATACCTTGGAAGGACGACCCGTGAGGTCAAGTGTCTTTGAGGCTTTGAAGAGTCTGGGTCTTACAAGTTTAGGTATTCCTGCTTAGGAGGAATATCGGCCTCAATCCCCACAGTTTCTATACGTCTCTGTCTCCTCTGCCTACTTTTTTGCTCAGAGCAGCAGGGTGTACCGTCTTCTCGACAGCAGCCGTATTCTTCAGGGGAACCTCCTTTATGTGCCTTTCTGATTAGAAAGGCTTCCCAGTTTTTCGAGAGAGACACCCAACATACGGCACGGTCCACCTACAATTGGTGTTTTTAATGTTGGCCTTTTAACAAAGGCTTCCCACCATTCTACCGATCTTTTCTTAAGATCTTTTAATGTCCAATAAGTCAATTTTGTCGTAACAAGGGCGGCAAATGCCGCTAGGGAGATACCCGTACTAACAATGAGTCCACTACTTCCCTTTACAAACCCTACATGCATAACACACAAAGGGATAACAAATACAATGTGGGGTTATAACAAATACTATGTTAGGTTTTACAAAATGTGGTCTCACTTATCGAGGTTTCCAGGTTTCTTCTTAAAGGTTACTTTTAAATTGTCCGGGTTTCCAAAGGCTTCCCACGATAATTCTGAGATCGGCCCTTTAATTCTGCTGGCATGTGTCCATCCTCGCTCTGCAGTGCGAATAGCAGTGTCTGTGGTAAGCAAGACAAGAAAAGGTCCCTCCCAGTGGGGAGTCAAGGACGAGTCTTTCCAGGTTTTTAATTAAAACCTTGTCTCCAGGGTTAACTCGGTGAATGGCTACATCTAGTGGAGGTCTCTGTTTGGCAGAGCTGAGGTGGGGCCCCAGCTCCAAGCACCAGACTAAAGCAGAGGAAGACAGCGAGCCGCCTCGGCGCGCAGAGCAGCACAGGCGGTGCTGGGCTGGGGGAGGCACCGTCACCCCACTACCTGCCTGCTGGGGGGGGCCTGGGGCTGCTGCCACCGCCGGCCAGGGCAGCAGCGTCTCCAGCGGGGAGAAGGGGGAAGCCTGCACCCCACTTCTCGCAGCGCCTGCTGGGACCCCAAGCAGGGTGCTCAGCCCAGGAGCAGCCGGGGTCTCATCCTGCCTTCCCGGGGCGGTGTAGGGGCTGATGCGGGAAGGGGGCTCCTTGCCAGGGCGGGGGCTGTCTCATCGCTCTGTGCCTGGAGCCGCACATGGGGCAGACAGGCTCTTCAGCCAACACACGGAGTATGGGGTGGGGGTATTATGGGGAGACATACAAGGCTCCAGTAACCTTTGATTTATTAGCCTCTGGATTACTGGTCGGAGTCCTTGCCTCCCTTCCTGTGACATTGGATATTGCTTGTCTCTAACAGGGATTTCTGGATTTCGTATACTCACTTCAAAGGGAGCAATATCTAGTTTCCCTACTGATTCTGGGGTATACCAAACTTCAGGGTTGATTTTGGCCTCATCTTCAATAGTAAGGGTGCATAATTTTATAACTAATTCTTGATTCTTCACTTCTAAATTAACTCCTAATCCAATCATCATATCTCGGCCCAATAAATTATATTCAGCTTCGGGAACTAATAAAAAGGATCCAACACTTAATCGAGATTCTGATTCTATTTCCACATTTTTAATTACTGGGACTTTAAAGGGTTCTCCCTTTGCTCCTATCACTTGTAATTTTTCTGGGGATGGTTTACACCCCCAGGGTACTGTTTGGACAGTAGATCTTTCTGCCCCAGAATCCACGAGGAATTCTACTTCTTGTCGCTGGGGACCCAATTTCAATTTTATCAAGGGCTCGGTTCCTTTATGAGTCCCCAGCAGATAGAGCCCCTGACCCCCCTAATCTTCTTGGAACATTTGCTCATCCTGCGTTCGCTTCCTACAATTCCTCTTCAGATGCCCTTTTTTCTGGCAATAAAAACACTCAACCTGCCTCAAGTCCCTCGTCACAACTTCCCTGGGTTGTCCTTCTTGGTGAGGTGGCTTCCTTTTAGGTCTGTTATACGACCTAGGGGGTTGTGCCTGGATTCCTCTCTGTCCTTCTAGGACTGCTGCCACCAGAATCTTTGCCTGCCGCCGATGGGTTTCCTCCTCCCTTCGCACATACACTTTCTGAGCTTCCCTCAGCAATTCGTCCAGTCCTCTATCTTGCCAATCATCTAACTTCTCTAACTTCCTTCTGATATCTGGAAAGGCCTTTGCTACAAACTGTTTTCAATAGAGCTTGTCCCACAGGGGTACTGGGGTCTACCCCGGAATAAAGTTGCAGATTTTTCCTAAGTCTCTCGAGCCATTCTGTTGGTGTTTCGTCCTTCTTCTGTTGTTCCATGAAGGCCTTAGTAATATTTTGCCCCCTGGGAACAGATTCCCTGATTCCCTGAACCATTACGGTCCTTAGATCAGACATATGCGTCCGATGCTCGGCATTCTGAGCCGGAGTTGAGGGAATATAGGGGGGGGAGGAAAAACGGGAAGTTCCTCCAGCATTTTATTTTTCTTCCTCGGACCTTTCTCTTTCAGGGTAGATATCCTGGTCCGAGTATCTGGTCTTATCCATAAACTAGCATACTCACTTTCTTCTAAACTAAAGGGCTCTTTTGAATTCACATATATATTCAGAGCCTGATATATCCAATTTTCAAAAGACCCGTATACTGGCCAATAAAGGTGGTCTCTTCTAATCTGCTTCCCACCCCATACTTGCATACAGTAATATACCTTTTTTAATTATTATTATTATTTTTTTTTATTATTTTTTTTTCGGCTTTTGCCTTTTCTGGAGGGCCAATTGTTCCAATACTTAATCATTAATCCTAAAGGGCTATCGGGTGGTATATCCGGTAACCGTACCGTAAAGCCCTCTATGGGATCAGAAGACTTGCTCTTTTTCTGTCCCATCTTCCGGAGCACCCACCTCAGTCACTTTCTTTTACAACTCTTTTTCTCTCCGCAGGGGACGGCACTCACACCACCCGAGTCTCTACTGCTAGGACGGTTGTCCCTTCGCAGAGGGCGGCCCAGTCGGCTGTCGGGTGCCCCTTTTCGGTCCCCCGCTACACAAGGATCCCCTCTCCTGGAGGATCCGCACCAAGGACCCCCTCTCCTGGAGGGTCCGCACCAAGGACCCCCTCTCCTGGAGGGTCCACACTCACACCGTCCCCGGTTACACAAGGACCCCCTCTCCTGGAGGGTCCGCGCTAAGGACCCCCTCTCCTGGAGGGTCTGCGCTCACTCCGTTCCCTGGGGACGTCTCACGTGCTCCGGGTATCCCACCCCAACCGAACAGAACCGCATACATATACTCACTCAGTCCTGAGTCTTCGTTCAGATCTTCGTGCACAAAGTTTACGGGGTACTGCAGTTCTTTTGCTTACTTGTCCTGATTTAGGGTTCGGAAATACAGGTTATGGTAGGGGAACTACGCACTCAGGGGCCATCCGAAAACGGGATGGGGCGCCTCCCCTGAGTCAGAGTCCCGAAACCAGGGAAGCCTGTATCCAAGTCACGGCACCAAATTGTTATAGGTAAAACATGACAAATTGACAACCACTCGGGCCGGGTTGCATAAATTCCAATTTAATAATTGAGCAAGTCACAAGTAAGCAAAACAGCGCTGGGCGGCCGGGGGGAGTCTCCTGCTCCACCAACGACGCGCACAACCCCCCCTCACAGTCTCCTTATATGCGATTCCAGTTCCGGGTATACGGAGCACCTCCTGTAACTTCTGCGGTTGCGCCGGCTGTTGCTAGGGGGTCTTCTTCAGCCCTCTGGTGGTCGTGGGGATGAAGGCTGGAGTCTTCCTCTGCATTGTGTGCCATATTAGGCTATCTAAACTAACATTGCCGCTTCGCTAGCTCAACTCAATTTTCTCAGGCAAGGTACATGCCCCCCCACCACAGGATGTTCCCACAGATGTTCCCAAGGCTGTTTCTCGCTGATGTAACAAATTAGTACATACCACAATACAAGATGTTCCCAAGGCTGTTTCTCACTTTGATGCAACAAATTAGCACATATCACACTCTTTATTACAGTGGTGGGTGCACGGGGGATAGCTCCACCCAACGTGCACACCGTGTGTCGCATCATCTAAAGTTTATAATGCTCTATCATATACATACGCATTAAATTTCCAGGAAGGATTATACATATTCATTCTATTTCCTAGAACTAATTACTACATTTACATAATCATTACGCATGCGTTCTGAGTCTCTGGGGGTCTGCTGTGGGGGTCTCTGGTGGTCTCTGGTGGTCTCTGGTGGTGTCAGAAGAGGTGTCACTCAGCATCTTGCCATGAACATTGCTCTACTTTTCCATACATGGTCTCAACTTGGCCTGCTTCCTTGTTTGAGAAAAACTGTTTCAGTCCTAATCTTGGCTCCAACTGGCTTCTGCTGGTTTACCTGTACTTTCTCAGGATGTATCAGTCCCAGCTGCACCGGTGTCACAGAATCACAGAATCACAGAATCACTGAGGTTGGAAGGGACCTCTGGAGATCATCTAGTCCAACCCCCCTGCTCAAGCAGGGTCACCTAGAGCACGTTGCACAGGATTGCATCCAGGCGCATTTTGAATGTCTCCAGAGAAGGAGACTCCACCACCTCTCGGGGCAACCTGTTCCAGTGCTCTGTCACCCTCACAGTGAAAAAGTTTTTCCTCATGTTAAGATGGAAGTGTCTGTGTTTCAGTTTGTGCCCATTGCCTCGCGTCCTGTCGCTCGGCACCACTGAAAAGAGTCTGGCCCCATCCTCTCGACACCCTCCCTTCAGATACTTGTACACGTTGATAAGATCTCCTCTCAGCCTTCTCTTCTCCAAGCTAAACAGGCCCAGCTCTCTCAGTCTTTCCTCATAAGAGAGATGCTCCAGTCCCCTAATCATCTTTGTGGCCCTTCGCTGGACTTGCTCCAGTAGTGCCACATCCCTCTTGTACTGGGGAGCCCAGAACTGGACGCAGTACTCCAGATGTGGCCTCACCAGGGCTGAGGAGAGGGGGAGAATCACCTCCCTCGACCTGCTGGCAACACTCTTCCTGATGCAGCCCAGGATACCATTGGCCTTCTTGGCCACAAGGGCACATTGCTGCCTCATACTTAACTTGGTGTCCACCAGCACTCCCAGGTCCTTCTCAGCACAGCTGCTTTCCAGCAGGTCAACCCCCAACCTGTACTGGTGCATGGGGTTATTCCTCCCTAGGTGCAGGACCCTGCACTTGCATTTGTTGAACTTCATGAGGTTCCTCTCTGCCCACCTCTCCAGCCTGTCCAAGTCTCTTTGAATGGCAGCACAGCCCTCTGGTGTATCGGCCACTCCTCCCAGTTTTGTATCGTCAGCAAACTTGCTGAGGGTGCACTCTGTGCCTTCATCCAGGTCATTGATGAAGAAGTTGAACAAGACTGGACCCAGGACTGACCCCTGGGGG
Organism: Apteryx mantelli; assembly: GCF_036417845.1. Taxonomy (NCBI): domain Eukaryota; kingdom Metazoa; phylum Chordata; class Aves; order Apterygiformes; family Apterygidae; genus Apteryx; species Apteryx mantelli. Next base: position 8,144,846 of record NC_089997.1, read on the forward strand.
ACACCGCTAGCTACAGGCCTCCAACTAGACTCTGTGCCACTGATCACAACTCTCTGAGCTCTGCCATTCAGCCAGTTCTCAATCCACCTCACTGTCCACTCATCTAACCCACACTTCCTGAGCTTCTCTATGAGGATGCTATGGGAGACAGTGTCAAAAGCCTTGCTGAAGTCTAGGTAGACAACATCCACTGCTCTCCCCTCATCTACCCAGCCAGTCATTCCATCCTAGAAGGCTATCAGATTGGTTAGGCATGATTTCCCCTTGGTGAAGCCATGCTGACTACTCCTGATCACCTTGGGCTATGTCCTTGGGTATGTTTGTCTGAGGCTCCTGTTGAGACTGCTTCTTGTCCGTGCTGGTAACAGTTCTCCCATTCCCCCCCCCCCCCCCCCCCGGCCCTTTGAGACTCTTTCTTGTCTGGGCCTTTTGGTAACAGTGTGGCTGGAGCCTGCGGCGGCTGCTGCCGGCCAGGGCCAGGGCCGGGGCCGGGGCCGGGGCCGGGGGCGGAGGGTGGGGCAGAGGCGCGCCGGGCTGGCCCTGGGCTGCGGGAGTTGTGCTGCAGGGGAGCGTCGGCAGGGAAACGGTGCTGCCGGGGCGCTGCTGCCACAGGGCCCCGCTCTGCCCCGGGGCCTGGGCGAGTCTGCGCCAGGGGACGCACGTGCACTTCACAGGAGCCCCGGGAGGCCGCGGCCTTTTGTTCAGAAGTGGGCGAACAAGCCAGGGGCCATCGCAGCCTTTGGCATTATCTGCCATGAGCGGGTGGCCCTGAAATTTTGTCTCCATCAGCAGCCCAAGAAAGGGGCTGGAGGGGGGATCCCAGAGCGTCCCTCTGCCAGGAGAGCATAGAGAAGCGCTGGAGGCCAGCCCAGAAGAACCACCTGACCATAGAGATGGTAGAGAGGGTGTCCCTTCCAGGTGGCCATAGAGGTGGGACGTGGTGCTTTGCAGACTGTCCCTCACCATGGAGACCATGGAGCCGGCGCTGGCGGAGCCAACCTCAGAAAGTCCCCGAGACTCGTGACCCTCCTGAACTCCCCTTCTCACCGCGCTTTCCTTTCCACCCCTTCTTCATCCCACGCTACTTCCAGTGCTACCTCCAGGAGAGAAACGTGACTTGTCCCAGTTTCCTGCACATGTTACGTATCACAGCAAATACAGCCCTTCCCTGTTTCTGGGGTTTGACCACAGGTGTGAAACACTGGTGCTGGCTGACATTCAAGATCTTTTCACGGTACAAAAAGCATTCCCAGCTTTTACATTTGTGCTGCTTTTCCATGCAGACTGGGCACCTCTCACAAAATCCTGGACAAACCATTTAAAGACTAACAGCCAGGGCCTTGTGCTGGCCCAGATCTACACATCAGCTTGCAGCTAGGGCACCTTTTTCTTGTGCCCATGTTATCTGCAGTCTCACAGCAGGCAGAAATGGCAATAATGCAGCTATGGAGATGTTTGTGCAATGCCTGACGGAGCTCAAAAATGTTTCTCGACCCAAATACCTTCCTGCCATCCTTAACATGAAAGTAATGTTTGTTGTGCAAAAGGAGAAAACAGGTTTGGGATATTTGAGATAGTTATTTGTCTTAAATATCCCCCAGCCTTTTTTTACCCTTGGACACGACGAAAATGTGTTTAGTAATGTGTAGCAGATCCTCAGACAATGGAGTTTTGCTCAGCACGACTGTCCTGTTCATGGACCACCAACAAAACAGTGGTCATTGCCCCTGCTATTTAGCTTGACTAAGTAGTGCTACTTTCTGTGGAAGGTTTAGAAATGGAGGGTAGATCATATGGCACTGCCTGTGCAACCCCTGCAACCCCAGCCACTTTTACAATAAAGGTTGGCAGATGGAAAGTCTGATCAGAAAAAGAAAACAAAAACCTCCCTTTCGCTCTAGGGGATCACTGACCCAAACGCTTATAAAATCTCTGTATTTGTATTGCTTAAATCAATAGTGGGGAACTAGAACGATGTGTGCCAAAGCTGGTCCTTCACGCTGCAACCCCAAAGCCTAAGCCTCCGTGCCCTTTGGAACCACAAGGTGATGGAGAAGTGGGACCTCAACATCAAGACCAAGTGGCTGCAGCACCTCCAGGGCCTGCACTATTAAAGGACGCTGGATCCAGTGGATTTTTGAATAAACGGATTCCTCCTTCCTGGTCTGCTGGAAGGGAGACTGCTGCAGTTCTCTGTTCCCTGGTCCTGCCAGCAGCGAGGCGGGGCATGTACTTCCAAGAGGCATACACACACTCTGTACGGACATGGTCGACCACCAAAAAATCACCTCCAGCAGGGGCACAGTACCTTTACAGGCACCACGGAGACACGAGCAGCACTCATGAACATGAATGATACAAACGGCCTGGTCCTGTTCTTGCTCACCAGCTAATCAGACTCAGAGCTTGCAGGAGACCTCACACGCACCCTCACACGGGTGTCTCTGGTAGCTGGCTGCCTTGACGTCTGCAAGCCTTCCACACGTGCACTCACGCAGAACAGCGAGCACGCTCACCCAGAAAAGAGCTAGGAAAAGGATTTAATACAATGATAGGCTACACCGCAGAGAGCAGGTACACAGCCTGGCCAGACAAGTGTCCCTGCCAGCAGCTTGCTTACACATGACTGGCCCCTTTTATTCCCTCTGCCTCCATTTTCCCATGCTGCTTCTCCCATGATGCAGCCTGATCCCTCCCTTTCTCCAGCTTTATCCCCTTTGAAATAAACAGCCCATCTCTAAGTATTTTTCTTTCATTGGTGCCAGTTTTACTGCCTATGTACTTAAGTTTAATATTTCTGGTCCTGTTAGCTAGGTAACCCCTGGCTCATATGGTGCTTCTGATATCGTTACCTCGGTACTGCTGGTGCTGCAAGAGTCTACTCCCCGGAGGATTCCCCAATATGCCAGTTATGTGTGACACTTGTCCTTTTCTCATATAACTCTCCCTTAACCACCGCTGAAATCCAGCCATCGCTCACCGTGCTGTCTGGAATTTGGCAGGGTCTCATTCTGTTCCCTGCAGTGTCCAATGATTTCTCATAGCCACTAGTTTCTCACGCCCTGTTCAGTTATCTCAACCCCGAGGCAGAGCCTAGTCATCTGCCTGCATATCCTAACCCTGTGTTGCTGGTGGAGCTGTGGGCCTGGATGGGAAGACCCAGGGCCACCACATCCTTCACTGTGGTGCACAAGGACCCACCCAGAGCAAGACGACTGATCTGCCCAAGAGTGCCCAGGTGCTCTGCTGGGCTGAGCTTTGGTCGCCCAACATGCCGTAGCTTCCTTGGGGTCCCATGTGAGGAGATGGGCTGCAGAGATGAACTGGACCCAGTTTTTCTAAAAAGAGTTCACCCTTGTAGAATTCCCTTTGGAAATGGGATGCTCATGCACAAAGTTTAAAAGAGCTGTTAACAGTAATTCTGCTCCTCAGAAGCCCCAACAAAATGAAATGCTGATTAGAAACAGCTGCAAAGGAGTAAAGCAATGGCAGTGCTTTCCCTTCCCCTGTGCTTTGTTTTTCCCTGTGGACTGCAAAATAAAAGGAGAAAAGGGATCTCTGTGTGCTGATTATTATTGTGCTGTTGTTTCCTTTTATCAATTGTACATGCTTCTGCCCATCATATTGCCATGTAAAGATATGGATGGAGACAGAAGTGTAAAATAAGTGGGTAATATATAATTTCATTGATGGACAAGAAGAAAAAAGTGTGATAGAAGCTGCAGAGCCTCAGCTGAGACACAGAGCACAGACTGGTTGTGGTGAAATATGTTGCCAAAAGCCAAGGACACCATGTGTGCAATGGCTCCACTTCAGAGCAGAAGCATGCTGGCATAGCTAGCAGGTGGCAATGTAATGGTGAAATGAGGTTCCAACAGAGCTGGGCTGTGCAGAAATGGCAGGAAAGGGCTCTAATGCCTGAGCTGATTTGTAGCACTATGGGGCCCGTGACAGAGGTGAAGCAATCTCCAGGAAGGGCAAGGTGCCACTGAAGAGTGGAGACCTTGGTGTGATGTGCCTCCCATCTATGCAGGACAGTTGGATGTAGACGTGATGGACTTTGCCTCAAGGTAGTGGTGGCATTCATTTATTTGGGCACAGGCAGGAAACCTGAGGTGTCCTGGGGCACTTGCCCAGCAACCACTCCAAAAGGACATGGTTTTCCTGTAGGTGCCATGCTGTACCTGCTAGAGACATGTGGTTGTGCTGGACATGCCAAGCATCTGACATGATGCTGCTGGGCTATTCTTTGTCACTGAATCAAGTGTCTGCACTGAATTACATTAGCTGTCTGCAATGTAGAGATCTGCATGATTACTTTAGTCTGCCTCAGTGAACATCCCCCAGGAGGAGGGAGTACAAAGGAGAAATAAAGTCATACTTTCAGCTGGGCCACTGTTCCCGAGTGGGACCAGGCTCCTGGGACAGAGGGAGCTCAGGGCAACCGGTCAGCACTGCTGAGAGACAGCTCTGTGCAAGAGCATCTCCTCTGCAAAGAGCAGCAGGGCTCCAGGCACTGCCTGCTCTTGCTGATGTGAGATGAGACAAGACAGAGAGAAGTGAAAGGCAGTGTGGAGTGGGAGGAGAGAGAAGAGCTCACGGAGGGAGAAATCTTCACAGCCCCTGACACAGTAAGTCTCTGGCTGTAGAGCAATACTACTGGGGTTCTTGAAGGGGTCTTCTAAAACCATCTCATCTCATGACTGATAGTTTTTTTAGGATGTCCCACCCGGCTTCTCCAGTGCAGAGTAGACGAGGTGCTTCAGAGCAGGGATTTCCAGCCACACTGTCAGAGGGACAGGGCATCCTGCTACCTTCTCCCAGGGATGATGCAGGGGTGTGAAGCCTGGGAGTGCACCCAGGACTGCACCGGGACTGTAATTGAGAGCAGTGTCCCTGCACCCCAGGGTGCTGTGTGCCTGGGGCAGTGACTCTGCCGCCTGCGAGGGTCAGCACTCAGCCTGCCCGGGGAATTCCTCACAGTGCAGTGGGGAGAAGCTCTGGGTAGGAGGATCGACCCCCAGCAGGGCAGGTTCATTCTCCTGTTGAGAGGGTGCTGCATGGGTGAGGGCTGCTCACAGCTCTAGCTCATGCACAGAGCGTGTCCAAGGGGATTTTCAAGAGCAAGGTGAAAAAACAGCTATTTGAAAGGGAAGGAGCTTTCCTCCTGGCATCTGTGCTTTCAGTTTCCTTATTTTGGGAGGGAGAAAAAAGGAAAGAGTTTTCTGGTTTGGCAAGGGACTGGGACTCCTCAACCTTCACTCTCAGAGATCAGTGGGTTTGTGAGAAACCTCAGCAAACCCCTTCATCCCCACCTCAGCCTACAGGCAGCATCAGCATCTCCCTTATGGCCTCATTGGGGGTTATCTGACTTGCTCCTTAGGACCTGCATGCACAGGGATGCCCCTGCCCAGTGCCCTGAGCCAGGAGGTTTCTATAGGGCAGAGCTGAGTACACAGAGGATGGGATGGGGTCTGCGAGCAGTGATTGGGAATAGTTGTTGGGACAGAGAAAGAGCTCCCCGCAGGGACAGCTGCAGGCAGCAGAGATGGGCAGGGAAGGAGATGAACAAACAGAATCATCATGGGAGGATGGATTTGGGCAAGTCATGGGCAGTCCCTCTGGTGCAGACACCCTCTTCCTCTGAGCAAGCCCCCCACGTGTCCTCTCCCACCCAGCAGAGCCTCTGCTCTGACAGCCATGGAGTCCAGGGCATGAGCCACCTCCTCTACAGCCGGACCTCCGGCAGAGGAGAGGGGCATCTCACCTGCCATGGGCCCATTTCATGCTGCCCAACAAAGGGGCTGACAGTGACTGCCCTGCGATGTTGCTGTCTGCAAGGCTGCATGCCCATCTGGGTAAGGTGAAGACTCTCCGGAGTGCCTGCCTATCCCTGTCTCCTTGCCTCCCTTGGCAGCAGGATCATGGTGTTGCTCCTTATTTCCCCTCCTGTCCATGCTCCTCCTGCTCTTCTCTCGGGCTCCCTGGGGTTGGGGGGTTCAGCTGCAGTTCTGACACTGACCCTGTGAGTTGTGCAACAGAGGGGTCTGCATGGGAGGGAGGTGGCCCCAACCCCCTTCTGACCTGTGGGGCTCCAGGAAATGCAGTCCATGGGGTTGGGAAAAGAGCAGACTCTCCTTAAGGGAGAACATCCTTAGGACATTTGACCCTATGGCATTCTGCCAGGCTGCAAGCTGCCCTCCAGAAGGGCACAGCTGTCTCATAGCATCTCTGTGCTGTCTGAGAGACCCATGAAGAAGCTGCAGAGATGCGAAGAGTATGGCAATGGTGGTGGGCAGCTGAATAGGGGCAGCTGAAAAGAGCCCTGCGTGTCCTTGGCTAGAAGGGGAGTGTGGAGACCTCCCTCTGGTGAGCTGAGAAAAGCAGAGAAGTTTGGAGACCTGCAGTTTGAAACTGGACTCCTCTGCTCTCAGCAGCAGCTCGTTTCTTTTTAGGGCAACATATGAGTGTGATCATCCTCCAGCTCAAAGAGGTGGGAACACAGGACAGCTGGGATCAAGGCTAATAGACTAGCTGTCCTCACTCTGCACCAAGTGACAGTGAATTCTTTCATCACAGGACTCACAGCAGAAATGCCACAGATTTCTGCCTTTGAGGAACACTCCCCAGGGGTGACAAGGACATCTGAAAGAAAATAAACAACGTTGAAAAATCCCTAAAACTCTGTTCCTTAACCCTCATTTACTAGAACTGGTGGTGAAGATGCTGAAAAGCCCTTACATATGACAACTGGATTTCACCTGGCAGAAACTGTGAGTGTCAGAGCTACTCCCTCCCATTCGCTCCTTCCCACCACTGTACAGCAGGACTGACTCTTCTGCAGCCCAAGGGCAGAGGCCCCTGATCCTCACAGCACACTCAGCCAGTGCAAAGTGGAGCACACAGATCTTCTCAGCAAAGAGAGAGGCAATATGGGAGGTCGTATGAAAACTGGAACTTTTTTTTTTTACTTGAAAAATCTCTCCTTACTTCTCAATTTCTTTTCTTCTTTGGACAGTCCCTGTGCCCTAAAGGAGCAATGTCCAACAGCAGCTCCCTCAACGAGTTCCTTCTCCTGGTATTTGTGGACACACGGCAACTTCAATTCATGCACTTCTTGCTGTTCCTGGGCATCTACCTGGCTGCCCTCCTGGGCAATGGCCTTGTCATCACAGCCATAGCCTGCAACCACCGCCTCCACACCCCCATGTACTTCTTCCTCCTCAACCTCTCCCTCCTCGACCTTGGCACCATCTCCACCATTGTCCCCAAATCCATGGCCAATTCCCTGTGGGACACCAGGTCCATTTCCTACTCTGGATGTGTTGCCCAGGTCTTTCTGTTTCTCTTCTTGCTGTCAGCAGAATATTTTCTTCTCACTGTCATGGCCTATGACCGCTTTGTTGCCATCTGCAAACCCCTGCACTATGGGACCATCATGGGCAGCAGAGCTTGTGCCAAAATGGCAGCAGCTGCCTGGGCCAGTGGTTTTCTCAATGCTGCCCTGCACACTGGGAACACATTTTCAATACCACTCTGCCAAGGCAATATCCTAGAGCAGTTCTTCTGTGAAGTCGCCCAGATCCTCAAGCTCTCCTGCTCTGACGCCTACCTCCGGGAAGTTGGCCTTATTGTGGTTAGTGCCTGTTTAGGCTTTGGATGTTTCATTTTCATTGTGCTGTCCTACGTGCAGATCTTCACAGCTGTGCTGAGGATGCCCTCTGAGCAGGGCAGGCACAAAGCCTTTTCCATGTGCCTCCCTCACCTGGCAGTGGTCTCCCTGTTTGTCAGCACTCTCATGTTTACCTACCTGAAGCCCCCCTCCATCTCCTCCCCAGCTCTCGATCTGGTGGTGTCTCTTCTGTATGCAGTGTTGCCTCCAGCAGTGAACCCCCTCATCTACAGCATGAGGAACAAGGAGCTCAAGGATGCGCTGAGGAAACTGGTTCAATGGGTACAATGTCAGTCCCAATAATTATCCCATGTGCATCCACTCATCATTCACAGGGCATTTGGCCTCAAGGCTGTGTGTTCTTCACTTCTTTCTTTCTTTCCTTTCCTCTGTTGCATTCTTGTAAAAGACGGAACGGTTTGGTTCATGCCACTTGTCCTCAGGAATCTCTCGTTTGAATCTGACTGAGGGACCGTGTTGAAGCAGGAAGCCAGGCTTCCCCCTTCGTCAGCAGAGATGGGGGAACCTCAGAGCCCACTAGTCTGAGCTCCCTCAGATGCCTTCAGGGCAATGAGGAGAGTATCCCTTTGCAGCGGCTCCTTTGCACTGACACCAAGGGAGCTCATGGGACAGAGTCAGGCTCAGACGAATTAAGATGGGGTGAGACCATGGCTCCCATGTCCGTTAGGAGAGCTCAGCTTCCCTGGCCATTGTCAAGGTGTGATCTCACACCCCTCTCCTGTGAGGGTGGCAGCCAGTTGTCATCTTGGGCTGGTCCCTTCCCTCTCCAGCACTCCAAAACTACAAGTGGAGGGGAAGTAGAGGGGAGGGGAGTCAGGCAGCAGCTTGTGGGGACAGACCCTGTGTTCCTCAGGACCATCCCCCACTGCCACAGCAGGCATTTCCTCACTGCAGCCTTTGGGTGGTGGCTGCAGCTTTCCTGAGACATGTCCACCAACAGCAGCAGGACTTTCTCTTTTCAGAGTTGTTCTCTTCATTCCCATGCTGTCCTTCTGCACTCTGTTCTGAGTATATGGCCCAGTAGTTCTCATAACCTGGTAGTGGTAGGGTTGTGTTTCCATGTGCATGTGTCCTGTAAGTTCAGGCAGGACAAGGCAATGGGCACCCTTATGCCAGACCTGGCCTCCAGAATAACATTGCTATAATAAAAAGAGATCTCCTCTGTGATGTGCCTGAAGTCTGGCCTTTCTTCAGAATTTGGGGTCAAAAATATACCCAAGGGATTGCACCATAAAAGGGCCTGCTGCTCTGCCTCTGTACTCTGTGGGCTCCAGGGGATGAGCTCAGAGTCCCAGTGTGACATTTCAGGAACCAAGGGCTGGATTCAGGGTTCATTTCTCGGTGACCACTGCCAGTGGAGATGCTGAATGGTCTCTGAATTGCATGCCTGGGGCTGACGCACAGGTGACAGTGCTGATGACAGATGCCCATCCTTCTGGAAGGGAACCTGAGCCCCCAGGAGAGCTCAGGGGATCTCCAGGGATATTGTGGGCCTGGGGGTGGGCAGTGAGCGGAGTTTCACCAAACAAGGGACAGTCCATGGTAGAGTCACCCAAAGACAAAGCACTAAATCCAGGTATGCATAGGGAAAGGAGGGCTCTGCAATGCCTGGAGAGGCAGTAGGCACCCAGGAGGCCCAGGGAAGGGGCACTGGAGAGTGATTCATGTATCCCCAGTGCAACACCACAGGCCAGAGCTAGTGCACACCCGAAAACATCTCCTGCTACTGCAAACACCCTGGGGTCACTCTGAGCACCACCCATGAGGGCAGACATGTGCCAGCAGTGTCAGCCATGGTGAGCCCTGTTTGGCTGGGTCTGCTTCCCACCCCAACCAGCATGGCCCATGCGGAGTCGGGAGTCACCCTGCGGCCCCACAGCCTGCTCGCTCTGCACAGCAGCACCGCCAGCCCGGGGCCCTGCGGGGAGCACAGGGAGGGGTGCAGGAATGGCCAGGCAGGCCAGCATGGACACACTCACCTGGGGAAAGGCTCTCTGGGGAGCAGGGACGTCCCAGGAGAGAAGCAGCCAGCATTTGGAGATGGAAATGAGAATGAGGTTTCTCTGTGCACCAGCTCAGGGCAGGCTGCTCTGTCCCTGGGGCAGCAGGAGCTGCCAGAGGGGCTGCAGGGCCAGGGCTCTCATGCTGTGCTGGGCAGCGGGGTGGGCATGGGGGGGCTGCAGGCAGACAGGGAGGGGGATCTTCTGGACACAAGAGCAGGGGAGACAGAGTGACTGGTGTCATTGGGGGGCCTCCTCCCCTTGCCGAGGAGCTGCTTTCCTTGTCCTTAAGCCTTGCCCGAGTTACGCTGTGGACATGCCTGTGCCTGGTCCTGCACCTCTCAGGTCCTGACCTGACCCTGTCCTTGTCCTGCTGACCTGCCCCCTCACTACAGTCAAGAAAGCCTTGGCAAGGGAAGCTGGGAACTGAGCAGATCCCAGGAAAGGCTGTAGGTAGAAAAGCTCGCTGTATATCCACATCAGCAGCTCTTGCCCAACAGCTCAATTAAAGGTGCAAGGAGTGCTTTAGGTTTGGACCCCTACTCAGGTAGCCCTGCATGCAGAGTCAGAGCAAGCACAGCCACTTGGGTCTGATTTTATGATGCACAGTTAGGAGAGCAGGTTTTTCTGTTTCACAGCTCGAGTGTTTATGCACCATTTGCCCTGAGCTGGGGCAGCTCCAGCTCCCCACAAGGGGCAAGGGGCCCGGGGGGAGTGGGCCAGGGGGCCTGGGGGGGGAAGCTGGTGTTCCACTGCCTGGCTGGAGCTGGATCCCCAGCATGGGGGGGCCAGGGAGCTCCTTCCCTGTAGAGCTGGTCACCGTGGTGCCAGGAGAGGGGCTGAGAGCAAGGGGGGGGGCAGCAGGTTGGGCAGGGGCAGGCAGGCCTGTGGTGGTGGCCACAGGGAGGGGGCGCAGCCAGTGCTGCTGCAGCGCAGTGGCTGTCGAAAAGGTCCCGCACTGCCCCTGGGCAGAACAGGCTGTTCCCCCGTCCCTGCGCTGCCCTCCCAGCAGGACAGGACACGCGAGGAGGAGCTCAGCCTGCCCTGTGCTCAGGGACAGCTCCCCAGGGCTGGCACAGCTTGGCCTGAGGCACCTCCAGCTCCTCGGCCTCTGCTCCAGCATGGCTGGCATGGGGATGAGAGCTCCTAGGGCAGGGCAGAACAAGCCCAGCTGGGAGAGCATCATGGGGAAGACCCAAAGGTCCCTGGCTCAGCCTTGGGCTTTGGAAGACTCCCTCATGCACCCCGAGAGGCTCTGCCTGCCTCTTCCACCCTGCCCTGTGCTCCCCTCCCATCAGCCGAAGCTGAGTCCAGCATCGCCTGGGGACTCCCTTCCCCATGGGGAGGAGAGGGAGGGTGCGACAGGGCAATAGAGGGGCATCCGGGCTTCTTTCAGATTCCGGAGTTAGTCGCACTGGACTCAAGAGATCAGCATTTGTCAAGTATAAGAATTTAATAGACCTAAGCGGTTCTACACATATGACAGATGCTGGACAACACTAAACAATTAACACCAGACGATCTACAAGTATGACAAAGCTAAAAAGTATAGTAAAGCTAGAAATATAACAGAACTAAACTATATATACACACATATGAGAGCTCTGTGGTTAAGCCACGGATGCACGGTACAATGACTGTTTTCGCCCTTTCCTTGTCCTTATGGGCCACCCCTCCAGTACAGTTTTCCCCAGATTGTTCTCACCACTGTTAAGCTACGCTGGGATGATTCAGGTTCTCCCTGGCAGTCGGCATCAGGGGCGTCCCTGCTGATGGGTGGGTTGTCGGGTCCTCAGGCCAGCTGACAGTGAGTCCGAGTCCACGCAGAGGTATGTGGCTTACTTGCTTTTACCCTTCCCGGGCTTAGTTCATTACCCATCCAAACCATGCCAGACCATGGTTACACAACAGAACTGATGGCCTCAGCCATCAGGATGGTCAACAATATGGTCAACAAATAACTGTACGCATGTTCAACAGATAACCCAGGGCAAAGTTCCACAGTACCTAGATGCTTACAGTGCGAGTCTGTGGTGTCACTTCTCCTTGTCTGACTAGGTTTGCTCAGCACTCACGGGGTTATTGCAGGGCTACAGCAACCCCACAGTGTGGTGACTCTGGCTGTGGTACACCCAAGGCTCCTTAACCCTTGGGGAGCACCCCAGAGCAAACCCCTCTTCTATGGGCTGCACCATCCTGAGTCCCACACTTGCCTGTGTGGCGCCTATCAAGGGAGAAAACCTGAGAAATCCTTACTGTGGTCAAAGCAAAGAAGCAGTGGCCGAGCAGTTACAACAAAGGTTCACAAAGCTTGCTGCCCTTTTGTCCCATTGCATCAAAACATTTGGTGGTCTTCTTTCTGATATCTATGACCTGTTATTAAGACACAGTTGTTAAATGAGACACAGCACAACTTTAGGCTGCAATCAGAATAAAACCACAATGACTTCTCTTGCTTGCTTGCCCTCCTCATCCAAGTCTAAGGAAAAGCCACTTTGACTCACCACCAGGCCTTCTGCATTCTCAAGTCAATGGGCACTAGGACACAGTCCTGCTGTGAGAGATACACCCCTCTGGGCCATTTTCTTACTGCTGTGCAGCCCCCAGAAATTAGTTTTGGATAGAAGAAAGTACAGAAAGCATAACCACTGGATAGCCTTCCTTCCTTCTTTACACCACAAGATTCAGGTAGGAATCCGTGATCGGTATAATAAACAGTGAGCTTTGAGAGGAAAAATACAACACTGGTTTACCAAATGAAAAGCACAGCCACGCTAATCTGCTGGCCACCCTGGAGCAGGCAGCTGCCTGAGAAAACTCCAGTTGTAGCTTCTGTTCCCAGACTTCTGCATGTGGTTACCTCTTCAGAGTTTGCTAGAAACACTAGTCATCCACTCCAATTAATCTGGACTGGAATACGACCAACTCTAGGAAGCAGCACCAGACAAGAAGTGCAGGTGCTTTCAGAAATACTGCGCCCTTCAAGGCTGAAAATCAGAGCCCGAACACAGACACTTCTGAGATCTGCAGTGGGGGGGGGCAGCAAAGAATCTGAAAAGAAAACTCACATACACTGTCAAGGGGTATTTTTCAACACACACTGCATGAGAACACCACTACGCTGCAGCAAATGTTACCTCATCCTTGAACTAGCAAACATTCCTTAGTGGCTGGACATCCTTAGGGGTGGCAGTGAGGTTAAAAGCACTGCTCATGGTCTCCTCCGGCTTGCCTTCCTCAAATGCAGCAAGGACCCCTCTCACCATGGCCTGAAAAAACACAGTTACAGCGGAAAGGGCTCATGAGACATAGGAATGAGCACACGAACCTTTGAGCAGCAGGTAGCTAAACAAGGCTTGTCAAAGCCTGTTAAGTTAGAGCCCGGAGACAGCAGGAGTGTTTCAGAGCCCAGGATCACTGGCTTCCTCCGTTTGCTGCTCAGTGAGCCACAGCAGCCTGGTTCCTTGTTTCAGAGTCCTAACTTTGAAGGGCAGGGTTGTTTCAATCTGCTCGCCCTTCAGCGGTAACAGGGGAAAGAGAGGAAGCGGACAGAAAACCCGAGGACTAGCAAACACAAGAAAGCAGCTCAGGAATGACACAAGAACAGCAAACGCCTCTTGTGCTGCACAAGGCTGCAGCCCTCACAACACTGAGGTTTCAGCCAGCCACAGCAGGCATTGCCCACACCAAGGTACCTAGGACAGGAGCCTGGAAGGTCTTGAAGGTGCTGAGCTTCAAAGGGAGCTGAGCTGACAACACAAGGGGAAACATGACAACACTGGAGTCAGGCAATCGGAACACCGTGGTGTGCGTTTGACTGGCTGCAATATGGCTGTTGGCATCCAAGTGTGCTTAAGGAAGGCAGAGTGTTAAGAGAAAAAGCACGAGTCAACTTTCAAGGACAATTACATGTAGGGGGCTGCCAGTTCATGGGGGACAGTGCAGACAGCTTCCTAACACTGACTGCTGAGCAGGAAGCCCGAACTCTGACAAACAGGCCTTGCGAATATCATGTGAAAGTTCATGAGCACAGAAGCAAGGCAGCTGCTAGGGGTTTAATGTCCAGACTCTACACTGGACCAAATTAGGCCCCTAATTCCAGCACCTACTCAAAAATAACTACAAAACTCATATGTCTGCATAATCATGTCAGACATGTAAAAGAAGTACTTGTGAACTATTCTTTAAATAACAAACAGGATTAAAAAAAAACTCTTTGGGACAATAGTAAATGTATACACATGACATTCTTATAAACTGCAGGATACAGAAGAAAATGGTTTGTCAGCAAACCAGTTTAACCTGACCTCTCTGCAGGGCACAGTTCAGGACACCTTCCCAAGTTACATACCTCCAATTTTCTAGAGAAGGTCCTGAAAAGAAGCTGCCTTGATATAAGCAATGGAACGGGGCTTGTCCAGAAAATATGTGATCTGCTTGCTTGGTTTGGAAGCTCTGCCATCATAAAACAAACAAACAAACAAAAAAAAAAAAAACAAAGGAAAAGAAAAACATACACACCAACCAAACAGTTATAAAGCGATTATTTAAGAGTCTTGTCTAAACTCTACCTTAATTTAAGGAAAGGGCTCCTAAGGCTGCCCAAGGAATTTATCTTCCACCATTACTGCAAATGGCAGGACACTACAAAGGTCACCCCTATTCCAACAGAGCTCAGTCTACACCTAAGAAAGTCACTGACACACTGAAGGCTCTCATTCACTTTCAATATACATCTTCCCTTTCACAAAAACCTTACAAAGCCACTTCAGCCAGTAACTAGCCAGGAGGGCTTTTTCTCTCCCGTTTTTTCCCCTCTTCTTTCCAGAGAGAGCTTGTTTTCTTCCATAGCTTCCGACAGAAGCTATATTAGCACAAGTGCTCATTAAGACTTCCTCGACCAAAAGATCTTAGACTTTCAGCTGAAATGCTCTTGCTGCTGCCCATGGGGAGAGGCAAAGAATCAGAAAACATAAAACCCAAGAGCAAGAAGGCATATTCGTTACCTGAATAAGGTGTAACTCCTGATTTTCTCTTCCCTGCTCGAGTCTGGCCAGGGTCCTCCACACGTGGCTCAATGCTGAGGTAAAAACAGGCACAACAGGGTTGGGCAGCCACAGGCAAGTCTCTCGCAGACCGAGTGCAGCCCTGCACAGGGCCCTGACTCCCAACATTACCTTTCAGCTCCCAAAGTTCTCCCCTCCAAGCACCTCCCGGATCATCTCCACAGAAACACGGGAAGGTCTCTCCAGCAGCAGCTACTGCCACCGCTGCAGCATCTCAGCAACCCCACACACCTCGCCCAGGCTACAGCCCGCTCACACACAGCTACTTCTCCAACCACTGCGTCTTCAGCCTCTTTCTCACAGGCCTTCCAGTAACATCCCCTTCCAGCACCCAAGGTTTCTGGTGTTACTAGCAACAGCATACTGCCCCGGCCTAGACGTAAAGCTTGCTGCCTTCCTCAAGGAAAGCAACATGCTAAAGGTTACTGAGCCATCTCAGATCATAAGCAAACATGTAAATCACTACCTCTGCAAGCTCCAGAAAAAGAAGAGTCCACCTAGGACAGGAAAGAAAAGACAGAAAAGCAACTCAGACACTCACTGAAATAACATCCTGCTAAAGCAGGGCTCAGGATCTAAGGTCTTTCAGTAAGTCTCAGCTGCACACTTCCTCACCAGGCACAAGGCAATAGTAAGGTGAAAGATTTCATCAGCTGATGCAAAGATGGAGTCTTGCAAGTAGTTCTGCTTCACAAACAGAGACTGAAAGTGGTTTCTAAGTTTTCTTCTAGTTGCTTTCAAAAAGACTAGGCAACACTGTAAGGATTCTTCAATCTGTGTTCAACAAAAAAATCACTTCTTGTCAAATCTTTTGCTCCCAAACCCAGCCAGTACCATCACTACTGGACCATCTCCCTTTTGTGTCAGGTGCACAAAAACTTCCTACAACAGAACTGAGATCCTTCACTGCACCTTTCACTGAACACATTCTCCTTCAGCATGGTCTGGAATTTCAGAAGGTTAAACTCAAGCAGGCAAAACATTTCTGTGTCCTCCAGTTCAACTTTTAGCAAGACAGAAGTTTCCGCCGAGCTGTCTTCAGTCACAGCTTGCCAGCACCAACCTTCCAGCAGAGAGAAAGAACAAGTCAACATTCCCAATGCGACATTCAGAGAGAACTACAGTTTAGATACCTGGCTACAGTAACAATACCTGCTCCTAAACAGAAGCACATCCTGCTCCAGCTGCAGCAGAGCACTCACCATCCATGAGACTCTTGTTCTGTCCGTCTTCATCAAACACTTGGGGGGTCAGAAGTAGTTTGATCACACAGGAAGATCCATTTTCTCTTCATAATTCAGAAATGAATGGGGAAAGTTTGGATTTGCTAAAGCAGCCAGAGCCAGGGAACATGAATGGACAGAAGGCAGAAGCAAGGAAAAAAAAAAATCAATCTATGCTTAGATACCTCTGTCTCCAACAGCAATGCAGACCTCCATGAGAGAGTTATGCTCTGACTTTACGATTTAGGTCCAACAAAGGGCCTGGGAGAAAGGAATGAGGACACTGGTGTTGAGGAATATTGGAAACAAACTGAAAAAATGGACCCTAATCTGTAAATCCTTTGAAAAGGCTCTCCATCCAAGGGTGAATTGAAGTCCGTCTCCCTGGTCTAGTGAGGACAGTGACCATTTGTGGCATCCTTTTACTTTCCTCCTTAGCAAGTGCAGGAAGCAAGGAAGCTATCAAAAAAGAACGGGAACTCTGCAAAGACTTGCCTAAGCTCAGGTCCTGCTCTTTTCACAGCACTCTTTTCACCCAAGCACAGGTCTATCATGCACAAGGCCAAAAGTGACCCCACAACCAAAAACAGCAGCCACATGTCAACCACTGGCCTATCAGCCACTGAGGCACAAGTGACCTCACAACCACAAACTGCACCCACATGACCAGCCCTTGCCTAAAATGCCCTAAGCCACAACCGACCTAACAAACACAAAAGCCACCCACATGAACAGCACTGGCCTATCAGGCACTGAGCCACAAGTGACCTCACAACTGAAAACAGCAGCCATGGGCCTAGCACTGGCCTATCAGGTACTGAGGCACAAGTGACCTCACAACCACAAACAGCAGCCATGCAACTAGCACTGGCCTATCAGGCACTGAGACACAAGTGACCTCATAACCACAAATAGCAGCCATGGGCCTAGCACTGGCCTATCAGGCACTGAGACACAAGTGACATCACAACTGAAAATATGTGCTATGGGCCTATCACTGGCCTATCAGGCACTGAGACACAAGTGACCTCACAACTGAAAATATCTGCTATGGGCCTAGCACTGGCCTATCAGGTACTGAGACACAAGTGACCTCACAAACACAAACAGCAGCCATGCAACTAGCACTGGCCTATCAGGCACTGAGACACAAGCGACCTCACAACTGAAAACAGCAGCCATGGGCCTAGCACTGGCCTATCAGGCACTGACACACAAGTGACATCACAACCACAAACAGCAGCCATGGGCCTAGCACTGGCCTATCAGGCACTGACACACAAGCGACCTCACAACTGAAAACAGCAGCCATGGGCATAGCACTGGCCTATCAGGCACTGAGACACAAGTGACCTCACAACCACAAACAGCAGCCATGCAACTAGTACTGGCCTATCAAGCACTGAGACACAAGTGACCTCACAACTGAAAACAGCAGCCATGCAACTAGCACTGGCCTATCAGGCACTGACACACAAGTGACCTCACAACCAAAAACAGCAGCCATGCAACTAGCACTGGCCTATCAGGCACTGAGACACAAGTGACCTCACAACTGAAAATATCTGCTATGGGCCTAGCACTGGCCTATCAGGCACTGAGACACAAGTGACCTCACAACTGAAAACAGTAGCGATGGGCCTAGCACTGGCCTATCAGGAACTGAGACACAAGTGACATCACAAACACAAACAGCAGCCATGGGCCTTGCACTGGCCTATCAGGCACTGACACACAAGTGACCTCACAACTGAAAATATCTGCTATGGGCCTCTCACTGGCCTATCAGGCACTGACACACAAGTGACATCACAGCCACAAACAGCAGCCATGCAACTAGCACTGGCCTATCAGGCACTGAGACACAAGTGACCTCACAACTGAAAACAGCAGCCATGCAACCAGTACTGGCCTATCAGGCACTGAGACACAAGTGACCTCAAAACCACAAACAGCAGCCATGCAACCAGTACTGGCCTATCAGGCACTGAGACACAAGTGACCTCACAGCTGAAAACAGCAGCCATGCAACTAGCACTGGCCTATCAGGCACTGACACACAAGTGACCTCACAACCACAAGCAGCAGCCATGCAACTAGCACTGGCCTATCAGGCACTGACACACAAGTGACATCACAACCACAAACAGCAGCCATGCAACTAGCACTGGCCTATCAGGCACTGACACACAAGTGACCTCACAAACACAAACAGCAGCCATGGGCCTAGCACTGGCCTATCAGGCACTGACACACAAGTGACCTCACAACCACAAACAGCAGCCATGCAACTAGCACTGGCCTATCAGGCACTGACACACAAGTGACCTCACAGCTGAAAACAGCAGCCATGGGCCTAGCACTGGCCTATCAGGCACTGACACACAAGAGACATCACAAACACAAACAGCAGCCATGGGCCTAGCACTGGCCTATCAGGCACTGACACACAAGTGACCTCACAACTGAAAACAGAGGCCATGGGCCTAGCACTGGCCTATCAGGCACTGAGACACAAGTGACCTCACAACTGAAAACAGCAGCCATGCAACTAGCACTGGCCTATCAGGCACTGAGACACAAGTGACCTCACAACTGAAAACAGCAGCCATGGGCCTAGCACTGGCCTATCAGGCACTGACACACAAGTGACCTCACAACTGAAAACAGCAGCCATGCAACTAGCACTGGCCTATCAGGCACTGACACACAAGTGACCTCACAACCAAAAACAGCAGCCATGCAACTAGCACTGGCCTATCAGGCACTGAGACACAAGTGACCTCACAACTGAAAATATCTGCTATGGGCCTAGCACTGGCCTATCAGGCACTGAGACACAAGTGACCTCACAACTGAAAACAGTAGCGATGGGCCTAGCACTGGCCTATCAGGAACTGAGACACAAGTGACATCACAAACACAAACAGCAGCCATGGGCCTTGCACTGGCCTATCAGGCACTGACACACAAGTGACCTCACAACTGAAAATATCTGCTATGGGCCTCTCACTGGCCTATCAGGCACTGACACACAAGTGACATCACAGCCACAAACAGCAGCCATGCAACTAGCACTGGCCTATCAGGCACTGAGACACAAGTGACCTCACAACTGAAAACAGCAGCCATGCAACCAGTACTGGCCTATCAGGCACTGAGACACAAGTGACCTCAAAACCACAAACAGCAGCCATGCAACCAGTACTGGCCTATCAGGCACTGAGACACAAGTGACCTCACAGCTGAAAACAGCAGCCATGCAACTAGCACTGGCCTATCAGGCACTGACACACAAGTGACATCACAACCACAAACAGCAGCCATGCAACTAGCACTGGCCTATCAGGCACTGACACACAAGTGACCTCACAAACACAAACAGCAGCCATGGGCCTAGCACTGGCCTATCAGGCACTGACACACAAGTGACCTCACAACCACAAACAGCAGCCATGCAACTAGCACTGGCCTATCAGGCACTGACACACAAGTGACCTCACAGCTGAAAACAGCAGCCATGGGCCTAGCACTGGCCTATCAGGCACTGACACACAAGAGACATCACAAACACAAACAGCAGCCATGGGCCTAGCACTGGCCTATCAGGCACTGACACACAAGTGACCTCACAACTGAAAACAGAGGCCATGGGCCTAGCACTGGCCTATCAGGCACTGAGACACAAGTGACCTCACAACTGAAAACAGCAGCCATGCAACTAGCACTGGCCTATCAGGCACTGAGACACAAGTGACCTCACAACTGAAAACAGCAGCCATGGGCCTAGCACTGGCCTATCAGGCACTGACACACAAGTGACCTCACAACTGAAAACAGCAGCCATGCAACTAGCACTGGCCTATCAGGCACTGACACACAAGTGACCTCACAACCACAAACTGCAGCCATGCAACTAGCACTGGCCTATCAGGCACTGACACACAAGTGACATCACAACCACAAACAGCAGCCATGCAACTAGCACTGGCCTATCAGGCACTGAGCCACAAGTGACCTCACAACCACAAACAGCAGCCATATGACCAGCACTGGCCTATCAGGCACTGAGGCACAAGTGACCTCACAACCACAAACTGCAGCCATGCAACTAGCACTGGCCTATCAGGCACTGACACACAAGTGACCTCACAACTGAAAACAGCAGCCATGGGCCTAGCACTGGCCTATCAGGCACTGAGACACAAGTGACCTCACAACCACAAACTGCAGCCATGCAACTAGCACTGGCCTATCAGGCACTGAGACACAAGTGACATCACAACTGAAAACAGCAGCCATGCAAATAGCACTGGCCTATCAGGCACTGACACACAAGTCACCTCACAAACACAAACAGCAGCCATGCAACTAGCACTGGCCTATCAGGCACTGACACACAAGTGACCTCACAGCTGAAAACAGCAGCCATGGGCCTAGCACTGGCCTATCAGGCACTGAGACACAAGTGACCTCACAACTGAAAACAGCAGCCATGGGCATAGCACTGGCCTATCAGGCACTGAGACACAAGTGACCTCACAACCACAAACAGCAGCCATGCAACTAGCACTGGCCTATCAGGCACTGAGACACAAGTGACCTCACAACCACAAACAGCAGCCATGGGCCTAGCACTGGCCTATCAGGCACTGAGACACAAGTGACCTCACAACTGAAAATATCTGCTATGGGCCTAGCACCGGCCTATCAGGCACTGACACACAAGTGACCTCACAAATGAAAATATCTGCTATGGGCCTCTCACTGGCCTATCAGGCACTGACACACAAGTGACATGACAGCCACAAACAGCAGCCATGCAACTAGCACTGGCCTGTCAGGCACTGACACACAAGTGACATCACAACTGAAAATATGTGCTATGGGCCTAGCACTGGCCTATCAGGCACTGAGACACAAGTGACCTCACAACAACAAACAGCAGCCATGGGCCTAGCACTGGCCTATCAGGCACTGAGACACAAGTGACATCACAACCAGAAACAGCAGCCATGGGCCTAGCACTGGCCTATCAGGCACTGAGACACAAGAGACCTCACAACTGAAAACAGCAGCCATGCAACTAGCACTGGCCTATCAGGCACTGACACACAAGTGACCTCACAAACACAAACAGCAGCCATGCAACTAGCACTGGCCTATCAGGCACTGACACACAAGTGACCTCACAACTGAAAATATCTGCTATGGGCCTAGCACTGGCCTATCAGGCACTGAGACACAAGTGACCTCACAACCACAAACAGCAGCCATGGGCCTAGCACTGGCCTATCAGGCACTGAGACACAAGTGACCTCACAACTGAAAATATCTGCTATGGGCCTAGCACCGGCCTATCAAGCAGTGAGACACAAGTGACCTCACAACTGAAAATATCTGCTATGGGCCTAGCACTGGCCTATCAGGCACTGAGACACAAGTGACATCACAGCCACAAACAGCAGCCATGCACCTGGCACTGGCCTATCAGGCACTGAGACACAAGTGACCTCACAACTGAAAACAGCAGCCATGGGCCTAGCACTGGCCTATCAGGCACTGACACACAAGTGACCTCACAACTGAAAACAGCAGCCATGCAACTAGCACTGGCCTATCAGGCACTGACACACAAGTGACCTCACAACCACAAACAGCAGCCATGCAACTAGCACTGGCCTATCAGGCACTGACACACAAGTGACCTCACAAAAACAAACAGCAGCCATGCAACTAGCACTGGCCTATCAGGCACTGAGACACAAGTGACCTCACAACTGAAAATATGTGCTATGGGCCTATCACTGGCCTATCAGGCACTGAGACACAAGTGACATCACAAACACAAACAGCAGCCATGCACCTGGCACTGGCCTATCAGGACCTGAGACACAAGTGACCTCACAGACACAAACAGCAGCCATGCAGCTAGCACTGGCCTATCAGGCACTGACACACAAGTGACATCACAACTGAAAATATGTGCTATGGGCCTATCACTGGCCTATCAAGCACTGACACACAAGTGACCTCACAACTGAAAATATGTGCTATGGGCCTAGCACTGGCCTATCAGGCACTGAGACACAAGAGACCTCACAACTGAAAAAAGCAGCCATGGGCCTAGCACTGGCCTATCAGGCACTGACACACAAGTGACCTCACAACCACAAACAGCAGCCATGGGCCTAGCACTGGCCTATCAGGCACTGAGACACAAGTGACCTCACAACCACAAACAGCAGCCATGGGCCTAGCACTGGCCTGTCAGGCACTGAGACACAAGTGACCTCACAACTGAAAATATGTGCTATGGGCCTAGCACCGGCCTATCAGGCACTGAGACACAAGAGACCTCACAACTGAAAATAGCAGCCATGCAACTAGCACTTGCCTATCAGGCACTGACACACAAGTGACCTCACAACTGAAAATATGTGCTATGGGCCTAGCACTGGCCTATCAGGCACTGACACACAAGTGACATCACAACCACAAACAGCAGCCATGGGCCTAGCACTGGCCTATCAGGCACTGACACACAAGCGACCTCACAACTGAAAACAGCAGCCATGGGCATAGCACTGGCCTATCAGGCACTGAGACACAAGTGACCTCACAACTGAAAAAAGCAGCCATGCAACTAGCACTGGCCTATCAGGCACTGACACACAAGTGACCTCACAACTGAAAATATCTGCTATGGGCCTAGCACTGGCCTATCAGGCACTGAGACACAAGTGACCTCACAACTGAAAACAGCAGCCATGCAACTAGTACTGGCCTATCAAGCACTGAGACACAAGTGACCTCACAACTGAAAACAGCAGCCATGCAACTAGCACTGGCCTATCAGGCACTGACACACAAGTCACCTCACAAACACAAACAGCAGCCATGCAACTAGCACTGGCCTATCAGGCACTGACACACAAGTGACCTCACAGCTGAAAACAGCAGCCATGGGCCTAGCACTGGCCTATCAGGCACTGACACACAAGTGACCTCACAGCTGAAAACAGCAGCCATGGGCCTAGCACTGGCCTATCAGGCACTGAGACACAAGTGACCTCACAACTGAAAACAGCAGCCATGGGCATAGCACTGGCCTATCAGGCACTGACACACAAGTGACCTCACAACTGAAAACAGCAGCCATGGGCCTAGCACTGGCCTATCAGGCACTGAGACACAAGTGACCTCACTACCACAAGCAGCAGCCATGCAACTAGCACTGGCCTATCAGGCACTGACACACAAGTGACCTCACAACTGAAAACAGCAGCCATGCAACTAGCACTGGCCTATCAGGCACTGAGACACAAGTCACCTCACAAACACAAACAGCAGCCATGCAACTAGCACTGGCCTATCAGGCACTGACACACAAGTGACCTCAAAACCACAAACACAGCCATGCAACTAGCACTGGCCTATCAGGCACTGACACACAAGTGACCTCACAAATGAAAACAACAGCCATGCAACTAGCACTGGCCTATCAGGCACTGACACACAAGTGACCTCACAACTGAAAACAGAAGCCATGCAACTAGCACTGGCCTATCAGGCACTGACACACAAGTGACCTCACAACCACAAGAGCAGCCATGCACCTGGCACTGGCCTATCAGGCACTGACACACAAGTGACCTCACAGCCACAAACAGCAGCCATGCACCTGGCACTGGCCTATCAGGCACTGAGACACAAGTGACATCACAAACACAAACAGCAGCCATGGGCCTAGCACTGGCCTATCAGGACCTGAGACACAAGTGACCTCACAACTTAAAACAGAAGTCATGGGCCTAGCACTGGCCTATCAGGCACTGACACACAAGTGACCTCACAACCACAAACAGCAGCCATGCACCTGGCACTGGCCTATCAGGCACTGAGACACAAGTGACCTCACAACCACAAACAGCAGCCATGCAACTAGCACTGGCCTATCAGGCACTGAGACACAAGTGACCTCACAACCACAAACAGCAGCCATGCAACTAGCACTTGCCTATCAGGCACTGACACACAAGTGACCTCACAACCACAAGCAGCAGCCATGCAACTAGCACTGGCCTATCAGGCACTGAGACACAAGTGACATCACAACCACAAACATCAGCCATGCAACTAGCACTGGCCTATCAGGCACTGACACACAAGTGACCTCACAACTGAAAATATGTGCTATGGGCCTAGCACTGGCCTATCAGGCACTGACACACAAGTGACCTCACAACCACAAACAGCAGCCATGCAACTAGCACTGGCCTATCAGGCACTGACACACAAGTGACCTCACAACCACAAACAGCAGCCATGCAACTAGCACTGGCCTATCAGGCACTGACACACAAGTGACCTCACAACTGAAAACAGCAGCCATGGGCCTAGCACTGGCCTATCAGGCACTGACACACAAGAGACATCACAAACACAAACAGCAGCCATGGGCCTAGCACTGGCCTATCAGGCACTGACACACAAGTGACATCACAACCACAAACAGCAGCCATGGGCCTAGCACTGGCCTATCAGGCACTGACACACAAGTGACCTCACAACTGAAAATATGTGCTATGGGCCTATCACTGGCCTATCAAGCACTGAGACACAAGTGACATCACAACTGAAAATATCTGCTATGGGCCTAGCACTGGCCTATCAGGCACTGAGACACAAGTGACCTCACAACCACAAACAGCAGCCATGCAACTAGCACTGGCCTATCAGGCACTGACACACAAGTGACATCACAACCACAAACAGCAGCCATGGGCCTAGCACTGGCCTATCAGGCACTGACACACAAGTGACCTCACAAACACAAACAGCAGCCATGCAACTAGGACTGGCCTATCAGGCACTGACACACAAGTGACCTCACAAACACAAACAGCAGCCATGGGCCTAGCACTGGCCTATCAGGCACTGAGACACAAGTGACATCACAACCACAAACAGCAGCCATGCAACTAGCACTGGCCTATCAGGCACTGACACACAAGTGACCTCACAACCACAAACATCAGCCATGCAACTAGCACTGGCCTATCAGGCACTGACACACAAGTGACCTCACAAACACAAACAGCAGCCATGCAACTAGCACTGGCCTATCAGGCACTGACACACAAGTGACCTCACAACCACAAACTGCAGCCATGCAACTAGCACTGGCCTATCAGGCACTGACACACAAGTGACCTCACAAAAACAAACAGCAGCCATGCAACTAGCACTGGCCTATCAGGCACTGAGCCACAAGTGACCTCACAACCACAAACAGCAGCCATATGACCAGCACTGGCCTATCAGGCACTGAGGCACAAGTGACCTCACAACCACAAACTGCAGCCATGCAACTAGCACTGGCCTATCAGGCACTGACACACAAGTGACCTCACAACTGAAAACAGCAGCCATGGGCCTAGCACTGGCCTATCAGGCACTGAGACACAAGTGACCTCACAACCACAAACAGCAGCCATGCAACTAGCACTGGCCTATCAGGCACTGAGACACAAGTGACATCACAACTGAAAACAGCAGCCATGCAAATAGCACTGGCCTATCAGGCACTGACACACAAGTCACCTCACAAACACAAACAGCAGCCATGCAACTAGCACTGGCCTATCAGGCACTGACACACAAGTGACCTCACAACTGAAAACAGCAGCCATGGGCCTAGCACTGGCCTATCAGGCACTGAGACACAAGTGACCTCACAACTGAAAACAGCAGCCATGGGCATAGCACTGGCCTATCAGGCACTGAGACACAAGTGACCTCACAACCACAAACAGCAGCCATGCAACTAGCACTGGCCTATCAGGCACTGAGACACAAGTGACCTCACAACCACAAACAGCAGCCATGGGCCTAGCACTGGCCTATCAGGCACTGAGACACAAGTGACCTCACAACTGAAAATATCTGCTATGGGCCTAGCACCGGCCTATCAGGCACTGACACACAAGTGACCTCACAAATGAAAATATCTGCTATGGGCCTCTCACTGGCCTATCAGGCACTGACACACAAGTGACATGACAGCCACAAACAGCAGCCATGCAACTAGCACTGGCCTGTCAGGCACTGACACACAAGTGACATCACAACTGAAAATATGTGCTATGGGCCTAGCACTGGCCTATCAGGCACTGAGACACAAGTGACCTCACAACAACAAACAGCAGCCATGGGCCTAGCACTGGCCTATCAGGAACTGAGACACAAGTGACATCACAACCAGAAACAGCAGCCATGGGCCTAGCACTGGCCTATCAGGCACTGAGACACAAGAGACCTCACAACTGAAAACAGCAGCCATGCAACTAGCACTGGCCTATCAGGCACTGACACACAAGTGACCTCACAAACACAAACAGCAGCCATGCAACTAGCACTGGCCTATCAGGCACTGACACACAAGTGACCTCACAACTGAAAATATCTGCTATGGGCCTAGCACTGGCCTATCAGGCACTGAGACACAAGTGACCTCACAACTGAAAATATGTGCTATGGGCCTAGCACCGGCCTATCAGGCACTGAGACACAAGTGACCTCACAACTGAAAATATCTGCTATGGGCCTAGCACCGGCCTATCAAGCAGTGAGACACAAGTGACCTCACAACTGAAAATATCTGCTATGGGCCTAGCACTGGCCTATCAGGCACTGAGACACAAGTGACATCACAGCCACAAACAGCAGCCATGCACCTGGCACTGGCCTATCAGGCACTGAGACACAAGTGACCTCACAACTGAAAACAGCAGCCATGGGCCTAGCACTGGCCTATCAGGCACTGACACACAAGTGACCTCACAACTGAAAACAGCAGCCATGCAACTAGCACTGGCCTATCAGGCACTGACACACAAGTGACCTCACAACCACAAACAGCAGCCATGCAACTAGCACTGGCCTATCAGGCACTGACACACAAGTGACCTCACAAAAACAAACAGCAGCCATGCAACTAGCACTGGCCTATCAGGCACTGAGACACAAGTGACCTCACAACTGAAAATATGTGCTATGGGCCTATCACTGGCCTATCAGGCACTGAGACACAAGTGACATCACAAACACAAACAGCAGCCATGCACCTGGCACTGGCCTATCAGGACCTGAGACACAAGTGACCTCACAGACACAAACAGCAGCCATGCAGCTAGCACTGGCCTATCAAGCACTGACACACAAGTCACCTCACAAACACAAACAGCAGCCATGCAACTAGCACTGGCCTATCAGGCACTGACACACAAGTGACCTCAAAACCACAAACACAGCCATGCAACTAGCACTGGCCTATCAGGCACTGACACACAAGTGACCTCACAAATGAAAACAACAGCCATGCAACTAGCACTGGCCTATCAGGCACTGACACACAAGTGACCTCACAACTGAAAACAGAAGCCATGCAACTAGCACTGGCCTATCAGGCACTGACACACAAGTGACCTCACAACCACAAGAGCAGCCATGCACCTGGCACTGGCCTATCAGGCACTGACACACAAGTGACCTCACAGCCACAAACAGCAGCCATGCACCTGGCACTGGCCTATCAGGCACTGAGACACAAGTGACATCACAAACACAAACAGCAGCCATGGGCCTAGCACTGGCCTATCAGGACCTGAGACACAAGTGACCTCACAACTTAAAACAGAAGTCATGGGCCTAGCACTGGCCTATCAGGCACTGACACACAAGTGACCTCACAACCACAAACAGCAGCCATGCACCTGGCACTGGCCTATCAGGCACTGAGACACAAGTGACCTCACAACCACAAACAGCAGCCATGCAACTAGCACTGGCCTATCAGGCACTGAGACACAAGTGACCTCACAACCACAAACAGCAGCCATGCAACTAGCACTTGCCTATCAGGCACTGACACACAAGTGACCTCACAACCACAAGCAGCAGCCATGCAACTAGCACTGGCCTATCAGGCACTGAGACACAAGTGACATCACAACCACAAACATCAGCCATGCAACTAGCACTGGCCTATCAGGCACTGACACACAAGTGACCTCACAACTGAAAATATGTGCTATGGGCCTAGCACTGGCCTATCAGGCACTGACACACAAGTGACCTCACAACCACAAACAGCAGCCATGCAACTAGCACTGGCCTATCAGGCACTGACACACAAGTGACCTCACAACCACAAACAGCAGCCATGCAACTAGCACTGGCCTATCAGGCACTGACACACAAGTGACCTCACAACTGAAAACAGCAGCCATGGGCCTAGCACTGGCCTATCAGGCACTGACACACAAGAGACATCACAAACACAAACAGCAGCCATGGGCCTAGCACTGGCCTATCAGGCACTGACACACAAGTGACATCACAACCACAAACAGCAGCCATGGGCCTAGCACTGGCCTATCAGGCACTGACACACAAGTGACCTCACAACTGAAAATATGTGCTATGGGCCTATCACTGGCCTATCAAGCACTGAGACACAAGTGACATCACAACTGAAAATATCTGCTATGGGCCTAGCACTGGCCTATCAGGCACTGAGACACAAGTGACCTCACAACCACAAACAGCAGCCATGCAACTAGCACTGGCCTATCAGGCACTGACACACAAGTGACATCACAACCACAAACAGCAGCCATGGGCCTAGCACTGGCCTATCAGGCACTGAGACACAAGTGACCTCACAAACACAAACAGCAGCCATGCAACTAGGACTGGCCTATCAGGCACTGACACACAAGTGACCTCACAAACACAAACAGCAGCCATGGGCCTAGCACTGGCCTATCAGGCACTGAGACACAAGTGACATCACAACCACAAACAGCAGCCATGCAACTAGCACTGGCCTATCAGGCACTGACACACAAGTGACCTCACAACCACAAACATCAGCCATGCAACTAGCACTGGCCTATCAGGCACTGACACACAAGTGACCTCACAAACACAAACAGCAGCCATGCAACTAGCACTGGCCTATCAGGCACTGACACACAAGTGACCTCACAACCACAAACTGCAGCCATGCAACTAGCACTGGCCTATCAGGCACTGACACACAAGTGACCTCACAAAAACAAACAGCAGCCATGCAACTAGCACTGGCCTATCAGGCACTGAGCCACAAGTGACCTCACAACCACAAACAGCAGCCATATGACCAGCACTGGCCTATCAGGCACTGAGGCACAAGTGACCTCACAACCACAAACTGCAGCCATGCAACTAGCACTGGCCTATCAGGCACTGACACACAAGTGACCTCACAACTGAAAACAGCAGCCATGGGCCTAGCACTGGCCTATCAGGCACTGAGACACAAGTGACCTCACAACCACAAACAGCAGCCATGCAACTAGCACTGGCCTATCAGGCACTGAGACACAAGTGACATCACAACTGAAAACAGCAGCCATGCAAATAGCACTGGCCTATCAGGCACTGACACACAAGTCACCTCACAAACACAAACAGCAGCCATGCAACTAGCACTGGCCTATCAGGCACTGACACACAAGTGACCTCACAACTGAAAACAGCAGCCATGGGCCTAGCACTGGCCTATCAGGCACTGAGACACAAGTGACCTCACAACTGAAAACAGCAGCCATGGGCATAGCACTGGCCTATCAGGCACTGAGACACAAGTGACCTCACAACCACAAACAGCAGCCATGCAACTAGCACTGGCCTATCAGGCACTGAGACACAAGTGACCTCACAACCACAAACAGCAGCCATGGGCCTAGCACTGGCCTATCAGGCACTGAGACACAAGTGACCTCACAACTGAAAATATCTGCTATGGGCCTAGCACCGGCCTATCAGGCACTGACACACAAGTGACCTCACAAATGAAAATATCTGCTATGGGCCTCTCACTGGCCTATCAGGCACTGACACACAAGTGACATGACAGCCACAAACAGCAGCCATGCAACTAGCACTGGCCTGTCAGGCACTGACACACAAGTGACATCACAACTGAAAATATGTGCTATGGGCCTAGCACTGGCCTATCAGGCACTGAGACACAAGTGACCTCACAACAACAAACAGCAGCCATGGGCCTAGCACTGGCCTATCAGGAACTGAGACACAAGTGACATCACAACCAGAAACAGCAGCCATGGGCCTAGCACTGGCCTATCAGGCACTGAGACACAAGAGACCTCACAACTGAAAACAGCAGCCATGCAACTAGCACTGGCCTATCAGGCACTGACACACAAGTGACCTCACAAACACAAACAGCAGCCATGCAACTAGCACTGGCCTATCAGGCACTGACACACAAGTGACCTCACAACTGAAAATATCTGCTATGGGCCTAGCACTGGCCTATCAGGCACTGAGACACAAGTGACCTCACAACCACAAACAGCAGCCATGGGCCTAGCACTGGCCTATCAGGCACTGAGACACAAGTGACCTCACAACTGAAAATATCTGCTATGGGCCTAGCACCGGCCTATCAAGCAGTGAGACACAAGTGACCTCACAACTGAAAATATCTGCTATGGGCCTAGCACTGGCCTATCAGGCACTGAGACACAAGTGACATCACAGCCACAAACAGCAGCCATGCACCTGGCACTGGCCTATCAGGCACTGAGACACAAGTGACCTCACAACTGAAAACAGCAGCCATGGGCCTAGCACTGGCCTATCAGGCACTGACACACAAGTGACCTCACAACTGAAAACAGCAGCCATGCAACTAGCACTGGCCTATCAGGCACTGACACACAAGTGACCTCACAACCACAAACAGCAGCCATGCAACTAGCACTGGCCTATCAGGCACTGACACACAAGTGACCTCACAAAAACAAACAGCAGCCATGCAACTAGCACTGGCCTATCAGGCACTGAGACACAAGTGACCTCACAACTGAAAATATGTGCTATGGGCCTATCACTGGCCTATCAGGCACTGAGACACAAGTGACATCACAAACACAAACAGCAGCCATGCACCTGGCACTGGCCTATCAGGACCTGAGACACAAGTGACCTCACAGACACAAACAGCAGCCATGCAGCTAGCACTGGCCTATCAGGCACTGACACACAAGTGACATCACAACTGAAAATATGTGCTATGGGCCTATCACTGGCCTATCAAGCACTGACACACAAGTGACCTCACAACTGAAAATATGTGCTATGGGCCTAGCACTGGCCTATCAGGCACTGAGACACAAGAGACCTCACAACTGAAAAAAGCAGCCATGGGCCTAGCACTGGCCTATCAGGCACTGACACACAAGTGACCTCACAACCACAAACAGCAGCCATGGGCCTAGCACTGGCCTATCAGGCACTGAGACACAAGTGACCTCACAACCACAAACAGCAGCCATGGGCCTAGCACTGGCCTGTCAGGCACTGAGACACAAGTGACCTCACAACTGAAAATATGTGCTATGGGCCTAGCACCGGCCTATCAGGCACTGAGACACAAGAGACCTCACAACTGAAAACAGCAGCCATGCAACTAGCACTTGCCTATCAGGCACTGACACACAAGTGACCTCACAACTGAAAATATGTGCTATGGGCCTAGCACTGGCCTATCAGGCACTGACACACAAGTGACATCACAACCACAAACAGCAGCCATGGGCCTAGCACTGGCCTATCAGGCACTGACACACAAGCGACCTCACAACTGAAAACAGCAGCCATGGGCATAGCACTGGCCTATCAGGCACTGAGACACAAGTGACCTCACAACTGAAAAAAGCAGCCATGCAACTAGCACTGGCCTATCAGGCACTGACACACAAGTGACCTCACAACTGAAAATATCTGCTATGGGCCTAGCACTGGCCTATCAGGCACTGAGACACAAGTGACCTCACAACTGAAAACAGCAGCCATGCAACTAGTACTGGCCTATCAAGCACTGAGACACAAGTGACCTCACAACTGAAAACAGCAGCCATGCAACTAGCACTGGCCTATCAGGCACTGACACACAAGTCACCTCACAAACACAAACAGCAGCCATGCAACTAGCACTGGCCTATCAGGCACTGACACACAAGTGACCTCACAGCTGAAAACAGCAGCCATGGGCCTAGCACTGGCCTATCAGGCACTGAGACACAAGTGACCTCACAACTGAAAACAGCAGCCATGGGCATAGCACTGGCCTATCAGGCACTGACACACAAGTGACCTCACAACTGAAAACAGCAGCCATGCAACTAGCACTGGCCTATCAGGCACTGAGACACAAGTGACCTCACTACCACAAGCAGCAGCCATGCAACTAGCACTGGCCTATCAGGCACTGACACACAAGTGACCTCACAACTGAAAACAGCAGCCATGCAACTAGCACTGGCCTATCAGGCACTGAGACACAAGTCACCTCACAAACACAAACAGCAGCCATGCAACTAGCACTGGCCTATCAGGCACTGACACACAAGTGACCTCACAACTGAAAATATCTGCTATGGGCCTAGCACTGGCCTATCAGGCACTGAGACACAAGTGACCTCACAACCACAAACAGCAGCCATGGGCCTAGCACTGGCCTATCAGGCACTGAGACACAAGTGACCTCACAACTGAAAATATCTGCTATGGGCCTAGCACCGGCCTATCAAGCAGTGAGACACAAGTGACCTCACAACTGAAAATATCTGCTATGGGCCTAGCACTGGCCTATCAGGCACTGAGACACAAGTGACATCACAGCCACAAACAGCAGCCATGCACCTGGCACTGGCCTATCAGGCACTGAGACACAAGTGACCTCACAACTGAAAACAGCAGCCATGGGCCTAGCACTGGCCTATCAGGCACTGACACACAAGTGACCTCACAACTGAAAACAGCAGCCATGCAACTAGCACTGGCCTATCAGGCACTGACACACAAGTGACCTCACAACCACAAACAGCAGCCATGCAACTAGCACTGGCCTATCAGGCACTGACACACAAGTGACCTCACAAAAACAAACAGCAGCCATGCAACTAGCACTGGCCTATCAGGCACTGAGACACAAGTGACCTCACAACTGAAAATATGTGCTATGGGCCTATCACTGGCCTATCAGGCACTGAGACACAAGTGACATCACAAACACAAACAGCAGCCATGCACCTGGCACTGGCCTATCAGGACCTGAGACACAAGTGACCTCACAGACACAAACAGCAGCCATGCAGCTAGCACTGGCCTATCAGGCACTGACACACAAGTGACATCACAACTGAAAATATGTGCTATGGGCCTATCACTGGCCTATCAAGCACTGACACACAAGTGACCTCACAACTGAAAATATGTGCTATGGGCCTAGCACTGGCCTATCAGGCACTGAGACACAAGAGACCTCACAACTGAAAAAAGCAGCCATGGGCCTAGCACTGGCCTATCAGGCACTGACACACAAGTGACCTCACAACCACAAACAGCAGCCATGGGCCTAGCACTGGCCTATCAGGCACTGAGACACAAGTGACCTCACAACCACAAACAGCAGCCATGGGCCTAGCACTGGCCTGTCAGGCACTGAGACACAAGTGACCTCACAACTGAAAATATGTGCTATGGGCCTAGCACCGGCCTATCAGGCACTGAGACACAAGAGACCTCACAACTGAAAACAGCAGCCATGCAACTAGCACTTGCCTATCAGGCACTGACACACAAGTGACCTCACAACTGAAAATATGTGCTATGGGCCTAGCACTGGCCTATCAGGCACTGACACACAAGTGACATCACAACCACAAACAGCAGCCATGGGCCTAGCACTGGCCTATCAGGCACTGACACACAAGCGACCTCACAACTGAAAACAGCAGCCATGGGCATAGCACTGGCCTATCAGGCACTGAGACACAAGTGACCTCACAACTGAAAAAAGCAGCCATGCAACTAGCACTGGCCTATCAGGCACTGACACACAAGTGACCTCACAACTGAAAATATCTGCTATGGGCCTAGCACTGGCCTATCAGGCACTGAGACACAAGTGACCTCACAACTGAAAACAGCAGCCATGCAACTAGTACTGGCCTATCAAGCACTGAGACACAAGTGACCTCACAACTGAAAACAGCAGCCATGGGCATAGCACTGGCCTATCAGGCACTGACACACAAGTGACCTCACAACTGAAAACAGCAGCCATGCAACTAGCACTTGCCTATCAGGCACTGACACACAAGTGACCTCACAACTGAAAATATGTGCTATGGGCCTAGCACTGGCCTATCAGGCACTGACACACAAGTGACATCACAACCACAAACAGCAGCCATGGGCCTAGCACTGGCCTATCAGGCACTGACACACAAGCGACCTCACAACTGAAAACAGCAGCCATGGGCATAGCACTGGCCTATCAGGCACTGAGACACAAGTGACCTCACAACTGAAAAAAGCAGCCATGCAACTAGCACTGGCCTATCAGGCACTGACACACAAGTGACCTCACAACTGAAAATATCTGCTATGGGCCTAGCACTGGCCTATCAGGCACTGAGACACAAGTGACCTCACAACTGAAAACAGCAGCCATGCAACTAGTACTGGCCTATCAAGCACTGAGACACAAGTGACCTCACAACTGAAAACAGCAGCCATGCAACTAGCACTGGCCTATCAGGCACTGACACACAAGTCACCTCACAAACACAAACAGCAGCCATGCAACTAGCACTGGCCTATCAGGCACTGACACACAAGTGACCTCACAGCTGAAAACAGCAGCCATGGGCCTAGCACTGGCCTATCAGGCACTGACACACAAGTGACCTCACAGCTGAAAACAGCAGCCATGGGCCTAGCACTGGCCTATCAGGCACTGAGACACAAGTGACCTCACAACTGAAAACAGCAGCCATGGGCATAGCACTGGCCTATCAGGCACTGACACACAAGTGACCTCACAACTGAAAACAGCAGCCATGGGCCTAGCACTGGCCTATCAGGCACTGAGACACAAGTGACCTCACTACCACAAGCAGCAGCCATGCAACTAGCACTGGCCTATCAGGCACTGACACACAAGTGACCTCACAACTGAAAACAGCAGCCATGCAACTAGCACTGGCCTATCAGGCACTGAGACACAAGTCACCTCACAAACACAAACAGCAGCCATGCAACTAGCACTGGCCTATCAGGCACTGACACACAAGTGACCTCAAAACCACAAACACAGCCATGCAACTAGCACTGGCCTATCAGGCACTGACACACAAGTGACCTCACAAATGAAAACAACAGCCATGCAACTAGCACTGGCCTATCAGGCACTGACACACAAGTGACCTCACAACTGAAAACAGAAGCCATGCAACTAGCACTGGCCTATCAGGCACTGACACACAAGTGACCTCACAACCACAAGAGCAGCCATGCACCTGGCACTGGCCTATCAGGCACTGACACACAAGTGACCTCACAGCCACAAACAGCAGCCATGCACCTGGCACTGGCCTATCAGGCACTGAGACACAAGTGACATCACAAACACAAACAGCAGCCATGGGCCTAGCACTGGCCTATCAGGACCTGAGACACAAGTGACCTCACAACTTAAAACAGAAGTCATGGGCCTAGCACTGGCCTATCAGGCACTGACACACAAGTGACCTCACAACCACAAACAGCAGCCATGCACCTGGCACTGGCCTATCAGGCACTGAGACACAAGTGACCTCACAACCACAAACAGCAGCCATGCAACTAGCACTGGCCTATCAGGCACTGAGACACAAGTGACCTCACAACCACAAACAGCAGCCATGCAACTAGCACTTGCCTATCAGGCACTGACACACAAGTGACCTCACAACCACAAGCAGCAGCCATGCAACTAGCACTGGCCTATCAGGCACTGACACACAAGTGACCTCACAACCACAAGCAGCAGCCATGCAACTAGCACTGGCCTATCAGGCACTGACACACAAGTGACCTCACAACTGAAAATATGTGCTATGGGCCTAGCACTGGCCTATCAGGCACTGACACACAAGTGACCTCACAACCACAAACAGCAGCCATGCAACTAGCACTGGCCTATCAGGCACTGACACACAAGTGACCTCACAACCACAAACAGCAGCCATGCAACTAGCACTGGCCTATCAGGCACTGACACACAAGAGACATCACAAACACAAACAGCAGCCATGGGCCTAGCACTGGCCTATCAGGCACTGACACACAAGTGACATCACAACCACAAACAGCAGCCATGGGCCTAGCACTGGCCTATCAGGCACTGACACACAAGTGACCTCACAACTGAAAATATGTGCTATGGGCCTATCACTGGCCTATCAAGCACTGAGACACAAGTGACATCACAACTGAAAATATCTGCTATGGGCCTAGCACTGGCCTATCAGGCACTGAGACACAAGTGACCTCACAACCACAAACAGCAGCCATGCAACTAGCACTGGCCTATCAGGCACTGACACACAAGTGACATCACAACCACAAACAGCAGCCATGGGCCTAGCACTGGCCTATCAGGCACTGAGACACAAGTGACCTCACAAACACAAACAGCAGCCATGCAACTAGGACTGGCCTATCAGGCACTGACACACAAGTGACCTCACAAACACAAACAGCAGCCATGGGCCTAGCACTGGCCTATCAGGCACTGAGACACAAGTGACCTCACAACTGAAAACAGCAGCCATGGGCCTAGCACTGGCCTATCAGGCACTGACACACAAGTGACCTCACAACCACAAGCAGCAGCCATGGGCCTAGCACTGGCCTATCAGGCACTGACACACAAGTGACCTCACAACTGAAAATATGTGCTATGGGCCTATCACTGGCCTATCAAGCACTGAGACACAAGTGACCTCACAACCACAAACAGCAGCCATGCACCTGGCACTGGCCTATCAGGCACTGACACACAAGTGACATCACAACCACAAACAGCAGCCATGGGCCTAGCACTGGCCTATCAGGCACTGAGACACAAGTGACCTCACAACTGAAAACAGAAGCCATGGGCCTAGCACTGGCCTATCAGGCACTGAGCCACAAGTGACCTCACAACCACAAACAGCAGCCATGCAACTAGCACTGGCCTATCAGGCACTGACACACAAGTGACATCACAACCACAAACAGCAGCCATGGGCCTAGCACTGGCCTATCAGGCACTGAGACACAAGTGACCTCACAACCACAAACAGCAGCCATGCAACCAGCACTGGCCTATCAGGCACTGACACACAAGTGACCTCACAACCACAAAGAGCAGCCATGCACCTGGCACTGGCCTATCAGGCACTGAGACACAAGTGACATCACAACCACAAACAGCAGCCATGGGCCTAGCACTGGCCTATCAGGACCTGAGAGACAAGTGACCTCAAAACTGAAAATATCTGCTATGGGCCTATCACTGGCCTATCAGGCACTGACACACAAGTGACCTCACAACCACAAAGAGCAGCCATGCACCTGGCACTGGCCTATCAGGCACTGACACACAAGTGACCTCACAACCACAAACAGCAGCCATGCAACTAGCACTGGCCTATCAGGCACTGACACACAAGCGACCTCACAAAAACAAACACCAACCTTGGGCCTATCACTGGCCTATCAGGCACTGACACACAAGTGACCTCACAACTGAAAACAGCAGCCATGAAACTAGCACTGGCCTATCAGGCACTGAGACACAAGTGACCTCACAACTGAAAATATGTGCTATGGGCCTATCACTGGCCTATCAGGCACTGACACACAAGTGACCTCACAACCACAAACAGCAGCCATGGGCCTAGCACTGGCCTATCAGGCACTGACACACAAGTGACCTCACAAATGAAAACAGCAGCCATGGGCCTAGCACTGGCCTATCAGGCACTGAGACACAAGTGACCTCACAACCACAAACAGCAGCCATGCAACTAGCACTGGCCTATCAGGCACTGACACACAAGTGACATCACAACCACAAACAGCAGCCATGGGCCTAGCACTGGCCTATCAGGCACTGAGACACAAGTGACCTCACAACCACAAACAGCAGCCATGCAACCAGCACTGGCCTATCAGGCACTGACACACAAGTGACCTCACAACTGAAAACAGCAGCCATGGGCCTAGCACTGGCCTATCAGGACCTGAGACACAAGTGACCTCACAACCACAAACAGCAGCCATGCACCTGGCACTGGCCTATCAGGCACTGAGACACAAGTGACACCACAACCACAAACAGCAGCCATGGGCCTAGCACTGGCCTATCAGGACCTGAGAGACAAGTGACCTCACAACTGAAAATATCTGCTATGGGCCTATCACTGGCCTATCAGGCACTGACACACAAGCGACCTCACAAAAACAAACACCAACCTTGGGCCTAGCACTGGCCTATCAGGCACTGACACACAAGTGACCTCACAACTGAAAACAGCAGCCATGCAACTAGCACTGGCCTATCAGGCACTGAGACACAAGTGACATCACAACCACAAACAGCAGCCATGAAACTAGCACTGGCCTATCAGGCACTGAGACACAAGAGACCTCACAACTGAAAATATGTGCTATGGGCCTATCACTGGCCTATCAGGCACTGACACACAAGTGACCTCACAACCACAAACTGCAGCCATGGGCCTAGCACTGGCCTATCAGGCACTGACACATAAGTGACCTCACAACTGAAAACAGCAGCCATGGGCATAGCACTGGCCTATCAGGCACTGACACACAAGTGACCTCACAAATGAAAACAGCAGCCATGGGCCTAGCACTGGCCTATCAGGCACCGAGACACAAGTGACATCACAACCAGAAACAGCAGCCATGGGCCTAGCACTGGCCTATCAGGCACTGAGACACAAGTGACCTCACAACCACAAACAGCAGCCATGCAACTGGTACTGGCCTATCAGGCACTGAGCCACAAGTGACCTCACAACCACAAACAGCAGCCATGCAACTAGCACTGGCCTATCAGGCACTGACACACAAGTGACCTCACAACCACAAACAGCAGCCATGGGCCTAGCACTGGCCTATCAGGCACTGACACACAAGTGACCTCACAACCACAAACAGCAGCCATGCAACTAGCACTGGCCTATCAGGCACTGACACACAAGTGACCTCACAACTGAAAACAGCAGCCATGGGCCTAGCACTGGCCTATCAGGCACTGACACACAAGTGACCTCACAACTGAAAAAAGCAGCCATGGGCCTAGCACTGACCTATCAGGCACTGACACACAAGTGACCTCACAACCACAAACAGCAGCCATGCAACTAGCACTGGCCTATCAGGCACTGAGACACAAGTGACATCACAACTGAAAACAGCAGCCATGCAACTGGCACTGGCCTATCAGGCACTGACACACAAGTGACCTCACAAATGAAAACAGCAGCCATGGGCCTAGCACTGGCCTATCAGGCACTGACACACAAGTGACCTCACAAATGAAAATATGTGCTATGGGCCTATCACTGGCCTATCAAGCACTGAGACACAAGTGACCTCACAACTGAAAACAGCAGCCATGGGCCTAGCACTGGCCTATCAGGCACCGAGACACAAGTGACATCACAACCAGAAACAGCAGCCATGGGCCTAGCACTGGCCTATCAGGAACTGAGACACAAGTGACCTCACAACCACAAACAGCAGCCATGCAACTGGCACTGGCCTATCAGGCACTGAGACAAAAGTGACATCACAACCACAAACAGCAGCCATGGGCCTAGCACTGGCCTATCAGGACCTGAGACACAAGTGACCTCACAACTTAAAACAGAAGTCATGGGCCTAGCACTGGCCTATCAGGCACTGACACACAAGTGACCTCACAACCACAAACAGCAGCCATGCACCTGGCACTGGCCTATCAGGCACTGAGACACAAGTGACCTCACAACCACAAACAGCAGCCATGCAACTAGCACTGGCCTATCAGGCACTGAGACACAAGTGACCTCACAACCACAAACAGCAGCCATGCAACTAGCACTTGCCTATCAGGCACTGACACACAAGTGACCTCACAACCACAAGCAGCAGCCATGCAACTAGCACTGGCCTATCAGGCACTGAGACACAAGTGACATCACAACCACAAACAGCAGCCATGCAACTAGCACTGGCCTATCAGGCACTGACACACAAGTGACCTCACAACTGAAAATATGTGCTATGGGCCTAGCACTGGCCTATCAGGCACTGACACACAAGTGACCTCACAACCACAAACAGCAGCCATGCAACTAGCACTGGCCTATCAGGCACTGACACACAAGTGACCTCACAACCACAAACAGCAGCCATGCAACTAGCACTGGCCTATCAGGCACTGACACACAAGTGACCTCACAACTGAAAACAGCAGCCATGGGCCTAGCACTGGCCTATCAGGCACTGACACACAAGAGACATCACAAACACAAACAGCAGCCATGGGCCTAGCACTGGCCTATCAGGCACTGACACACAAGTGACATCACAACCACAAACAGCAGCCATGGGCCTAGCACTGGCCTATCAGGCACTGACACACAAGTGACCTCACAACTGAAAATATGTGCTATGGGCCTATCACTGGCCTATCAAGCACTGAGACACAAGTGACATCACAACTGATAATATCTGCTATGGGCCTAGCACTGGCCTATCAGGCACTGAGACACAAGTGACCTCACAACCACAAACAGCAGCCATGCAACTAGCACTGGCCTATCAGGCACTGACACACAAGTGACATCACAACTGAAAACAGAAGCCATGGGCCTAGCACTGGCCTATCAGGCACTGAGACACAAGTGACCTCACAAACACAAACAGCAGCCATGCAACTAGGACTGGCCTATCAGGCACTGACACACAAGTGACCTCACAAACACAAACAGCAGCCATGGGCCTAGCACTGGCCTATCAGGCACTGAGACACAAGTGACCTCACAACTGAAAACAGCAGCCATGGGCCTAGCACTGGCCTATCAGGCACTGACACACAAGTGACCTCACAACCACAAGCAGCAGCCATGGGCCTAGCACTGGCCTATCAGGCACTGACACACAAGTGACCTCACAACTGAAAATATGTGCTATGGGCCTATCACTGGCCTATCAAGCACTGAGACACAAGTGACCTCACAACCACAAACAGCAGCCATGCACCTGGCACTGGCCTATCAGGCACTGACACACAAGTGACATCACAACCACAAACAGCAGCCATGGGCCTAGCACTGGCCTATCAGGCACTGAGACACAAGTGACCTCACAACTGAAAACAGAAGCCATGGGCCTAGCACTGGCCTATCAGGCACTGAGCCACAAGTGACCTCACAACCACAAACAGCA
This sequence comes from Apteryx mantelli, assembly GCF_036417845.1. NCBI lineage: Eukaryota > Metazoa > Chordata > Aves > Apterygiformes > Apterygidae > Apteryx > Apteryx mantelli. Next base: position 8,186,244 of record NC_089997.1, read on the forward strand.
GCCATGCAACTAGCACTGGCCTATCAGGCACTGACACACAAGTGACATCACAACCACAAACAGCAGCCATGGGCCTAGCACTGGCCTATCAGGCACTGAGACACAAGTGACCTCACAACCACAAACAGCAGCCATGCAACCAGCACTGGCCTATCAGGCACTGACACACAAGTGACCTCACAACCACAAGCAGCAGCCATGCAACTAGCACTGGCCTATCAGGCACTGACACACAAGTGACCTCACAACCACAAAGAGCAGCCATGCACCTGGCACTGGCCTATCAGGCACTGAGACACAAGTGACATCACAACCACAAACAGCAGCCATGGGCCTAGCACTGGCCTATCAGGACCTGAGAGACAAGTGACCTCAAAACTGAAAATATCTGCTATGGGCCTATCACTGGCCTATCAGGCACTGACACACAAGTGACCTCACAACCACAAAGAGCAGCCATGCACCTGGCACTGGCCTATCAGGCACTGACACACAAGTGACCTCACAACCACAAACAGCAGCCATGCAACTAGCACTGGCCTATCAGGCACTGACACACAAGCGACCTCACAAAAACAAACACCAACCTTGGGCCTATCACTGGCCTATCAGGCACTGACACACAAGTGACCTCACAACTGAAAACAGCAGCCATGCAACTAGCACTGGCCTATCAGGCACTGAGACACAAGTGACATCACAACCACAAACAGCAGCCATGAAACTAGCACTGGCCTATCAGGCACTGAGACACAAGAGACCTCACAACTGAAAATATGTGCTATGGGCCTATCACTGGCCTATCAGGCACTGACACACAAGTGACCTCACAACCACAAACAGCAGCCATGGGCCTAGCACTGGCCTATCAGGCACTGACACACAAGTGACCTCACAAATGAAAACAGCAGCCATGGGCCTAGCACTGGCCTATCAGGCACTGAGACACAAGTGACCTCACAACCACAAACAGCAGCCATGCAACTAGCACTGGCCTATCAGGCACTGAGACACAAGTGACATCACAACCACAAACAGCAGCCATGGGCCTAGCACTGGCCTATCAGGCACTGAGACACAAGTGACCTCACAACCACAAACAGCAGCCATGCAACCAGCACTGGCCTATCAGGCACTGACACACAAGTGACCTCACAACTGAAAACAGCAGCCATGGGCCTAGCACTGGCCTATCAGGACCTGAGACACAAGTGACCTCACAACCACAAACAGCAGCCATGCACCTGGCACTGGCCTATCAGGCACTGAGACACAAGTGACACCACAACCACAAACAGCAGCCATGGGCCTAGCACTGGCCTATCAGGACCTGAGAGACAAGTGACCTCACAACTGAAAATATCTGCTATGGGCCTATCACTGGCCTATCAGGCACTGACACACAAGTGACCTCACAACCACAAAGAGCAGCCATGCACCTGGCACTGGCCTATCAGGCACTGACACACAAGTGACCTCACAACCACAAACAGCAGCCATGCAACTAGCACTGGCCTATCAGGCACTGACACACAAGCGACCTCACAAAAACAAACACCAACCTTGGGCCTAGCACTGGCCTATCAGGCACTGACACACAAGTGACCTCACAACTGAAAACAGCAGCCATGCAACTAGCACTGGCCTATCAGGCACTGAGACACAAGTGACATCACAACCACAAACAGCAGCCATGAAACTAGCACTGGCCTATCAGGCACTGAGACACAAGAGACCTCACAACTGAAAATATGTGCTATGGGCCTATCACTGGCCTATCAGGCACTGACACACAAGTGACCTCACAACCACAAACTGCAGCCATGGGCCTAGCACTGGCCTATCAGGCACTGACACATAAGTGACCTCACAACTGAAAACAGCAGCCATGGGCATAGCACTGGCCTATCAGGCACTGACACACAAGTGACCTCACAAATGAAAACAGCAGCCATGGGCCTAGCACTGGCCTATCAGGCACTGAGACACAAGTGACCTCACAACCACAAACAGCAGCCATGCAACTAGCACTGGCCTATCAGGCACTGAGACAAGTGACCTCACAACTGAAAACAGAAGCCATGGGCCTAGCACTGGCCTATCAGGCACTGACACACAAGTGACCTCACAACCACAAACAGCAGCCATGGGCCTAGCACTGGCCTATCAGGCACTGACACACAAGTGACCTCACAACCACAAACATCAGCCATGCAACTAGCACTGGCCTATCAGGCACTGACACACAAGTGACCTCACAACCACAAACAGCAGCCATGCAACTAGCACTGGCCTATCAGGCACTGAGACACAAGTGACATCACAACTGAAAACAGCAGCCATGCAACTGGCACTGGCCTATCAGGCACTGACACACAAGTGACCTCACAAATGAAAACAGCAGCCATGGGCCTAGCACTGGCCTATCAGGCACTGACACACAAGTGACATCACAACTGAAAATATGTGCTATGGGCCTAGCACTGGCCTATCAAGCACTGAGACACAAGTGACCTCACAACTGAAAACAGCAGCCATGGGCCTAGCACTGGCCTATCAGGCACCGAGACACAAGTGACATCACAACCAGAAACAGCAGCCATGGGCCTAGCACTGGCCTATCAGGAACTGAGACACAAGTGACCTCACAAACACAAACAGCAGCCATGCAACTGGCACTGGCCTATCAGGCACTGAGACAAAAGTGACATCACAACCACAAACAGCAGCCATGGGCCTAGCACTGGCCTATCAGGCACTGACACACAAGTGACCTCACAACCACAAACAGCAGCCATGCAACTAGCACTGGCCTATCAGGCACTGACACACAAGTGACCTCACAACCACAAACAGCAGCGATGGGCCTAGCACTGGCCTATCAGGCACTGAGACACAAGTGACCTCACAAACACAAACAGCAGCCATGCAACTAGCACTTGCCTATCAGGCACTGACACACAAGTGACCTCACAACCACAAGCAGCAGCCATGCAACTGGCACTGGCCTATCAGGCACTGAGCCACAAGTGACATCACAACTGAAAATATGTGCTATGGGCCTATCACTGGCCTATCAGGCACTGAGACACAAGTGACATCAGAACCACAAACAGCAGCCATGGGCCTAGCACTGGCCTATCAGGCACTGACACACAAGTGACCTCACAAACACAAACAGCAACCATGCAACTAGCACTGGCCTATCAGGCACTGACACACAAGTGACCTCACAACTGAAAATATCTGCTATGGGCCTAGCACTGGCCTATCATGCACTGACACACAAGTGACCTCACAACTGAAAAAAGCAGCCATGGGCCTAGCACTGGCCTATCAGGCACTGACACACAAGTGACATCACAACTGAAAACAGAAGCCATGGGCCTAGCACTGGCCTATCAGGCACTGACACACAAGTGACCTCACAACCACAAACAGCAGCCATGCAACTGGCACTGGCCTATCAGGCACTGACACACAAGTGACCTCACAAGCACAAACAGCAGCCATGCAACTAGCACTGGCCTATCAAGCACTGACACACAAGTGACCTCACAACCACAAGCAGCAGCCATGCAACTAGCACTGGCCTATCAGGCACTGACACACAAGTGACCTCACAACCACAAGCAGCAGCCATGCAACTAGCACTGGCCTATCAGGCACTGACACACAAGTGACATCACAACCACAAACAGCAGCCATGCAACTAGCACTGGCCTATCAGGCACTGACACACAAGTGACCTCACAACCACAAACATCAGCCATGCAACTAGCACTGGCCTATCAGGCACTGACACACAAGTGACCTCACAACCACAAACAGCAGCCATGCAACTAGCACTGGCCTATCAGGCACTGACACACAAGTGACCTCACAACCACAAACAGCAGCCATGCAACTAGCACTGGCCTATCAGGCACTGACACACAAGTGACCTCACAACTGAAAACAGAAGCCATGGGCCTAGCACTGGCCTATCAGGCACTGACACACAAGAGACATCACAAACACAAACAGCAGCCATGGGCCTAGCACTGGCCTATCAGCCACTGAGCCACAAGTGACCTCACAACCACAAACAGCAGCCATATGACCAGCACTGGCCTATCAGGCACTGAGGCACAAGTGACCTCACAACCACAAACTGCAGCCATGCAACTAGCACTGGCCTATCAGGCACTGACACACAAGTGACCTCACAACTGAAAACAGCAGCCATGGGCCTAGCACTGGCCTATCAGGCACTGAGACACAAGTGACCTCACAACCACAAGCAGCAGCCATGCAACTAGCACTGGCCTATCAGGCACTGAGACACAAGTGACATCACAACCACAAACAGCAGCCATGGGCCTAGCACTGGCCTATCAGGCACTGAGCCACAAGTGACCTCACAACCACAAACAGCAGCCATGCAACTAGCACTGGCCTATCAGGCACTGACACACAAGTCACCTCACAAACACAAACAGCAGCCATGCAACTAGCACTGGCCTATCAGGCACTGACACACAAGTGACCTCACAGCTGAAAACAGCAGCCATGGGCCTAGCACTGGCCTATCAGGACCTGAGAGACAAGTGACCTCACAACTGAAAATATCTGCTATGGGCCTATCACTGGCCTATCAGGCACTGACACACAAGTGACCTCACAACCACAAAGAGCAGCCATGCACCTGGCACTGGCCTATCAGGCACTGACACACAAGTGACCTCACAACCACAAACAGCAGCCATGCAACTAGCACTGGCCTATCAGGCACTGACACACAAGCGACCTCACAAAAACAAACACCAACCTTGGGCCTAGCACTGGCCTATCAGGCACTGACACACAAGTGACCTCACAACTGAAAACAGCAGCCATGCAACTAGCACTGGCCTATCAGGCACTGAGACACAAGTGACATCACAACCACAAACAGCAGCCATGAAACTAGCACTGGCCTATCAGGCACTGAGACACAAGAGACCTCACAACTGAAAATATGTGCTATGGGCCTATCACTGGCCTATCAGGCACTGACACACAAGTGACCTCACAACCACAAACTGCAGCCATGGGCCTAGCACTGGCCTATCAGGCACTGACACATAAGTGACCTCACAACTGAAAACAGCAGCCATGGGCATAGCACTGGCCTATCAGGCACTGACACACAAGTGACCTCACAAATGAAAACAGCAGCCATGGGCCTAGCACTGGCCTATCAGGCACTGAGACACAAGTGACCTCACAACCACAAACAGCAGCCATGCAACTAGCACTGGCCTATCAGGCACTGAGACAAGTGACCTCACAACTGAAAACAGAAGCCATGGGCCTAGCACTGGCCTATCAGGCACTGACACACAAGTGACCTCACAACCACAAACAGCAGCCATGGGCCTAGCACTGGCCTATCAGGCACTGACACACAAGTGACCTCACAACCACAAACATCAGCCATGCAACTAGCACTGGCCTATCAGGCACTGACACACAAGTGACCTCACAACCACAAACAGCAGCCATGCAACTAGCACTGGCCTATCAGGCACTGAGACACAAGTGACATCACAACTGAAAACAGCAGCCATGCAACTGGCACTGGCCTATCAGGCACTGACACACAAGTGACCTCACAAATGAAAACAGCAGCCATGGGCCTAGCACTGGCCTATCAGGCACTGACACACAAGTGACATCACAACTGAAAATATGTGCTATGGGCCTAGCACTGGCCTATCAAGCACTGAGACACAAGTGACCTCACAACTGAAAACAGCAGCCATGGGCCTAGCACTGGCCTATCAGGCACCGAGACACAAGTGACATCACAACCAGAAACAGCAGCCATGGGCCTAGCACTGGCCTATCAGGAACTGAGACACAAGTGACCTCACAAACACAAACAGCAGCCATGCAACTGGCACTGGCCTATCAGGCACTGAGACAAAAGTGACATCACAACCACAAACAGCAGCCATGGGCCTAGCACTGGCCTATCAGGCACTGACACACAAGTGACCTCACAACCACAAACAGCAGCCATGCAACTAGCACTGGCCTATCAGGCACTGACACACAAGTGACCTCACAACCACAAACAGCAGCGATGGGCCTAGCACTGGCCTATCAGGCACTGAGACACAAGTGACCTCACAAACACAAACAGCAGCCATGCAACTAGCACTTGCCTATCAGGCACTGACACACAAGTGACCTCACAACCACAAGCAGCAGCCATGCAACTGGCACTGGCCTATCAGGCACTGAGCCACAAGTGACATCACAACTGAAAATATGTGCTATGGGCCTATCACTGGCCTATCAGGCACTGAGACACAAGTGACATCAGAACCACAAACAGCAGCCATGGGCCTAGCACTGGCCTATCAGGCACTGACACACAAGTGACCTCACAAACACAAACAGCAACCATGCAACTAGCACTGGCCTATCAGGCACTGACACACAAGTGACCTCACAACTGAAAATATCTGCTATGGGCCTAGCACTGGCCTATCATGCACTGACACACAAGTGACCTCACAACTGAAAAAAGCAGCCATGGGCCTAGCACTGGCCTATCAGGCACTGACACACAAGTGACATCACAACTGAAAACAGAAGCCATGGGCCTAGCACTGGCCTATCAGGCACTGACACACAAGTGACCTCACAACCACAAACAGCAGCCATGCAACTGGCACTGGCCTATCAGGCACTGACACACAAGTGACCTCACAAGCACAAACAGCAGCCATGCAACTAGCACTGGCCTATCAAGCACTGACACACAAGTGACCTCACAACCACAAGCAGCAGCCATGCAACTAGCACTGGCCTATCAGGCACTGACACACAAGTGACCTCACAACCACAAGCAGCAGCCATGCAACTAGCACTGGCCTATCAGGCACTGACACACAAGTGACATCACAACCACAAACAGCAGCCATGCAACTAGCACTGGCCTATCAGGCACTGACACACAAGTGACCTCACAACCACAAACATCAGCCATGCAACTAGCACTGGCCTATCAGGCACTGACACACAAGTGACCTCACAACCACAAACAGCAGCCATGCAACTAGCACTGGCCTATCAGGCACTGACACACAAGTGACCTCACAACCACAAACAGCAGCCATGCAACTAGCACTGGCCTATCAGGCACTGACACACAAGTGACCTCACAACTGAAAACAGAAGCCATGGGCCTAGCACTGGCCTATCAGGCACTGACACACAAGAGACATCACAAACACAAACAGCAGCCATGGGCCTAGCACTGGCCTATCAGCCACTGAGCCACAAGTGACCTCACAACCACAAACAGCAGCCATATGACCAGCACTGGCCTATCAGGCACTGAGGCACAAGTGACCTCACAACCACAAACTGCAGCCATGCAACTAGCACTGGCCTATCAGGCACTGACACACAAGTGACCTCACAACTGAAAACAGCAGCCATGGGCCTAGCACTGGCCTATCAGGCACTGAGACACAAGTGACCTCACAACCACAAGCAGCAGCCATGCAACTAGCACTGGCCTATCAGGCACTGAGACACAAGTGACATCACAACCACAAACAGCAGCCATGGGCCTAGCACTGGCCTATCAGGCACTGAGCCACAAGTGACCTCACAACCACAAACAGCAGCCATGCAACTAGCACTGGCCTATCAGGCACTGACACACAAGTCACCTCACAAACACAAACAGCAGCCATGCAACTAGCACTGGCCTATCAGGCACTGACACACAAGTGACCTCACAGCTGAAAACAGCAGCCATGGGCCTAGCACTGGCCTATCAGGCACTGAGACACAAGTGACCTCACAACTGAAAACAGCAGCCATGGGCCTAGCACTGGCCTATCAGGCACTGAGACACAAGTGACATCACAACTGAAAATATGTGCTATGGGCCTAGCACTGGCCTATCAGGCACTGAGACACAAGTGACCTCACAACCACAAACAGCAGCCATGCAATTAGCACTGGCCTATCAGGCACTGAGACACAAGTGACCTCACAACTGAAAACAGCAGCCATGGGCCTAGCACTGGCCTATCAGGCACTGAGACACAAGTGACCTCAAAACCACAAACACAGCCATGCAACTAGCACTGGCCTATCAGGCACTGACACACAAGTGACCTCACAAATGAAAACAGCAGCCATGGGCCTAGCACTGGCCTATCAGGCACTGACACACAAGTGACCTCACAGCCACAAACAGCAGCCATGCACCTGGCACTGGCCTATCAGGCACTGAGACACAAGTGACATCACAACCAGAAACAGCAGCCATGGGCCTAGCACTGGCCTATCAGGACCTGAGACACAAGTGACCTCACAACTGAAAATATTTGCTATGGGCCTATCACTGGCCTATCAGGCACTGACACACAAGTGACCTCACAACTGAAAACAGAAGCCATGGGCCTAGCACTGGCCTATCAGGCACTGAGACAAGTGACCTCACAACTTAAAACAGAAGTCATGGGCCTAGCACTGGCCTATCAGGCACTGACACACAAGTGACCTCACAACCACAAACAGCAGCCATGCACCTGGCACTGGCCTATCAGGCACTGACACACAAGTGACCTCACAACCACAAGCAGCAGCCATGCAACTAGCACTGGCCTATCAGGCACTGAGACACAAGTGACATCACAACCACAAACAGCAGCCATGCAACTAGCACTGGCCTATCAGGCACTGACACACAAGTGACCTCACAACTGAAAATATGTGCTATGGGCCTAGCACTGGCCTATCAGGCACTGACACACAAGTGACCTCACAACTGAAAACAGCAGCCATGCAACTAGCACTGGCCTGTCAGGCACTGACACACAAGTGACCTCACAACCACAAACAGCAGCCATGCAACTAGCACTGGCCTATCAGGCACTGACACACAAGTGACCTCACAACTGAAAACAGAAGCCATGGGCCTAGCACTGGCCTATCAGGCACTGACACACAAGAGACATCACAAACACAAACAGCAGCCATGGGCCTAGCACTGGCCTATCAGCCACTGAGCCACAAGTGACCTCACAACCACAAACAGCAGCCATATGACCAGCACTGGCCTATCAGGCACTGAGGCACAAGCGACCTCACAACCACAAACTGCAGCCATGCAACTAGCACTGGCCTATCAGGCACTGACACACAAGTGACCTCACAACCACAAACAGCAGCCATGCAACTAGCACTGGCCTATCAGGCACTGAGACACAAGTGACCTCACAACCACAAGCAGCAGCCATGCAACTAGCACTGGCCTATCAGGCACTGAGACACAAGTGACATCACAACCACAAACAGCAGCCATGGGCCTAGCACTGGCCTATCAGGCACTGACACACAAGTGACCTCACAACTGAAAACAGCAGCCATGCAACTAGCACTGGCCTATCAGGCACTGACACACAAGTGACCTCACAACCACAAACAGCAGCCATGGGCCTAGCACTGGCCTATCAGGCACTGACACACAAGTGACCTCACAGCTGAAAACAGCAGCCATGGGCCTAGCACTGGCCTATCAGGCACTGAGACACAAGTGACCTCACAACTGAAAACAGCAGCCATGGGCCTAGCACTGGCCTATCAGGCACTGAGACACAAGTGACATCACAACTGAAAATATGTGCTATGGGCCTAGCACTGGCCTATCAGGCACTGAGACACAAGTGACCTCACAACCACAAACAGCAGCCATGCAATTAGCACTGGCCTATCAGGCACTGAGACACAAGTGACCTCACAACTGAAAACAGCAGCCATGGGCCTAGCACTGGCCTATCAGGCACTGAGACACAAGTGACCTCAAAACCACAAACACAGCCATGCAACTAGCACTGGCCTATCAGGCACTGACACACAAGTGACCTCACAACCACAAACAGCAGCCATGCAACTAGCACTGGCCTATCAGGCACTGAGACACAAGTGACATCACAACCACAAACAGCAGCCCTGCAACTAGCACTGGCCTATCAGGCACTGACACACAAGTGACCTCACAACCACAAAGAGCAGCCATGCACCTGGCACTGGCCTATCAGGCACTGAGACACAAGTGACATCACAACCACAAACAGCAGCCCTGCAACTAGCACTGGCCTATCAGGCACTGACACACAAGTGACCTCACAGCCACAAACAGCAGCCATGCACCTGGCACTGGCCTATCAGGCACTGAGACACAAGTGACATCACAACCAGAAACAGCAGCCATGGGCCTAGCACTGGCCTATCAGGACCTGAGACACAAGTGACCTCACAACTGAAAATATCTGCTATGGGCCTATCACTGGCCTATCAGGCACTGACACACAAGTGACCTCAAAACTGAAAACAGAAGCCATGGGCCTAGCACTGGCCTATCAGGCACTGAGACAAGTGACCTCACAACTTAAAACAGAAGTCATGGGCCTAGCACTGGCCTATCAGGCACTGACACACAAGTGACCTCACACATGAAAACAGCAGCCATGGGCCTAGCACTGGCCTATCAGGCACTGAGACACAAGTGACATCACAACTGAAAATATGTGCTATGGGCCTAGCACTGGCCTATCAGGCACTGAGACACAAGTGACATCACAACCACAAACAGCAGCCATGCACCTGGCACTGGCCTATCAGGCACTGACACACAAGTGACCTCACAGACACAAACAGCAGCCATGCAACTAGCACTGGCCTATCAGGCACTGACACACAAGTGACCTCACAACCACAAGCAGCAGCCATGCAACTAGCACTGGCCTATCAGGCACTGACACACAAGTGACCTCACAACTGAAAATATGTGCTATGGGCCTAGCACTGGCCTATCAGGCACTGAGACACAAGTGACCTCACAACCACAAACAGCAGCCATGGGCCTAGCACTGGCCTATCAGGCACTGACACACAAGTGACCTCACAACCACAAACAGCAGCCATGGGCCTAGCACTGGCCTATCAGGCACTGACACACAAGTGACCTCACAACTGAAAAAAGCAGCCATGGGCCTAGCACTGACCTATCAGGCACTGACACACAAGTGACCTCACAACCACAAACAGCAGCCATGCAACTAGCACTGGCCTATCAGGCACTGAGACACAAGTGACATCACAACTGAAAACAGCAGCCATGCAACTGGCACTGGCCTATCAGGCACTGACACACAAGTGACCTCACAAATGAAAACATCAGCCATGGGCCTAGCACTGGCCTATCAGGCACTGACACACAAGTGACATCACAACTGAAAATATGTGCTATGGGCCTATCACTGGCCTATCAAGCACTGAGACACAAGTGACCTCACAACTGAAAACAGCAGCCATGGGCCTAGCACTGGCCTATCAGGCACTGACACACAAGTGACCTCACAAATGAAAACAGCAGCCATGGGCCTAGCACTGGCCTATCAGGCACTGAGACACAAGTGACCTCACAAACACAAACAGCAGCCATGCAACTAGCACTTGCCTATCAGGCACTGACACACAAGTGACCTCACAACCACAAGCAGCAGCCATGCAACTGGCACTGGCCTATCAGGCACTGAGCCACAAGTGACATCACAACTGAAAATATGTGCTATGGGCCTATCACTGGCCTATCAGGCACTGAGACACAAGTGACATCAGAACCACAAACAGCAGCCATGGGCCTAGCACTGGCCTATCAGGCACTGACACACAAGTGACCTCACAAACACAAACAGCAGCCATGCAACTAGCACTGGCCTATCAGGCACTGACACACAAGTGACCTCACAACTGAAAATATCTGCTATGGGCCTAGCACTGGCCTATCATGCACTGACACACAAGTGACCTCACAACTGAAAAAAGCAGCCATGGGCCTAGCACTGGCCTATCAGGCACTGACACACAAGTGACATCACAACTGAAAACAGAAGCCATGGGCCTAGCACTGGCCTATCAGGCACTGACACACAAGTGACCTCACAACCACAAACAGCAGCCATGCAACTGGCACTGGCCTATCAGGCACTGACACACAAGTGACCTCACAAGCACAAACAGCAGCCATGCAACTAGCACTGGCCTATCAAGCACTGACACACAAGTGACCTCACAACCACAAGCAGCAGCCATGCAACTAGCACTGGCCTATCAGGCACTGACACACAAGTGACCTCACAACCACAAGCAGCAGCCATGCAACTAGCACTGGCCTATCAGGCACTGACACACAAGTGACATCACAACCACAAACAGCAGCCATGCAACTAGCACTGGCCTATCAGGCACTGACACACAAGTGACCTCACAACCACAAACATCAGCCATGCAACTAGCACTGGCCTATCAGGCACTGACACACAAGTGACCTCACAACCACAAACAGCAGCCATGCAACTAGCACTGGCCTATCAGGCACTGAGACACAAGTGACCTCACAACCACAAACAGCAGCCATGCAACTAGCACTGGCCTATCAGGCACTGACACACAAGTGACCTCACAACCACAAACAGCAGCCATGGGCCTAGCACTGGCCTATCAGGCACTGACACACAAGAGACATCACAAACACAAACAGCAGCCATGGGCCTAGCACTGGCCTATCAGCCACTGAGCCACAAGTGACCTCACAACCACAAACAGCAGCCATATGACCAGCACTGGCCTATCAGGCACTGAGGCACAAGTGACCTCACAACCACAAACTGCAGCCATGCAACTAGCACTGGCCTATCAGGCACTGACACACAAGTGACCTCACAACTGAAAACAGCAGCCATGGGCCTAGCACTGGCCTATCAGGCACTGAGACACAAGTGACCTCACAACCACAAGCAGCAGCCATGTAACTAGCACTGGCCTATCAGGCACTGAGACACAAGTGACATCACAACCACAAACAGCAGCCATGGGCCTAGCACTGGCCTATCAGGCACTGAGCCACAAGTGACCTCACAACCACAAACAGCAGCCATGCAACTAGCACTGGCCTATCAGGCACTGACACACAAGTCACCTCACAAACACAAACAGCAGCCATGCAACTAGCACTGGCCTATCAGGCACTGACACACAAGTGACCTCACAGCTGAAAACAGCAGCCATGGGCCTAGCACTGGCCTATCAGGCACTGAGACACAAGTGACCTCACAACTGAAAACAGCAGCCATGGGCCTAGCACTGGCCTATCAGGCACTGAGACACAAGTGACATCACAACTGAAAATATGTGCTATGGGCCTAGCACTGGCCTATCAGGCACTGAGACACAAGTGACCTCACAACCACAAACAGCAGCCATGCAATTAGCACTGGCCTATCAGGCACTGAGACACAAGTGACCTCACAACTGAAAACAGCAGCCATGGGCCTAGCACTGGCCTATCAGGCACTGAGACACAAGTGACCTCAAAACCACAAACACAGCCATGCAACTAGCACTGGCCTATCAGGCACTGACACACAAGTGACCTCACAAATGAAAACAACAGCCATGCAACTAGCACTGGCCTATCAGGCACTGACACACAAGTGACCTCACAACCACAAACAGCAGCCATGCAACTAGCACTGGCCTATCAGGCACTGACACACAAGTGACCTCACAACCACAAACAGCAGCCCTGCAACTAGCACTGGCCTATCAGGCACTGACACACAAGTGACCTCACAACCACAAAGAGCAGCCATGCACCTGGCACTGGCCTATCAGGCACTGACACACAAGTGACCTCACAGCCACAAACAGCAGCCATGCACCTGGCACTGGCCTATCAGGCACTGAGACACAAGTGACATCACAACCAGAAACAGCAGCCATGGGCCTAGCACTGGCCTATCAGGACCTGAGACACAAGTGACCTCACAACTGAAAATATTTGCTATGGGCCTATCACTGGCCTATCAGGCACTGACACACAAGTGACCTCACAACTGAAAACAGAAGCCATGGGCCTAGCACTGGCCTATCAGGCACTGAGACAAGTGACCTCACAACTTAAAACAGAAGTCATGGGCCTAGCACTGGCCTATCAGGCACTGACACACAAGTGACCTCACAACCACAAACAGCAGCCATGCACCTGGCACTGGCCTATCAGGCACTGACACACAAGTGACCTCACAACCACAAGCAGCAGCCATGCAACTAGCACTGGCCTATCAGGCACTGAGACACAAGTGACATCACAACCACAAACAGCAGCCATGCAACTAGCACTGGCCTATCAGGCACTGACACACAAGTGACCTCACAACTGAAAATATGTGCTATGGGCCTAGCACTGGCCTATCAGGCACTGACACACAAGTGACCTCACAACTGAAAACAGCAGCCATGCAACTAGCACTGGCCTGTCAGGCACTGACACACAAGTGACCTCACAACCACAAACAGCAGCCATGCAACTAGCACTGGCCTATCAGGCACTGACACACAAGTGACCTCACAACTGAAAACAGAAGCCATGGGCCTAGCACTGGCCTATCAGGCACTGACACACAAGAGACATCACAAACACAAACAGCAGCCATGGGCCTAGCACTGGCCTATCAGCCACTGAGCCACAAGTGACCTCACAACCACAAACAGCAGCCATATGACCAGCACTGGCCTATCAGGCACTGAGGCACAAGCGACCTCACAACCACAAACTGCAGCCATGCAACTAGCACTGGCCTATCAGGCACTGACACACAAGTGACCTCACAACCACAAACAGCAGCCATGCAACTAGCACTGGCCTATCAGGCACTGAGACACAAGTGACCTCACAACCACAAGCAGCAGCCATGCAACTAGCACTGGCCTATCAGGCACTGAGACACAAGTGACATCACAACCACAAACAGCAGCCATGGGCCTAGCACTGGCCTATCAGGCACTGACACACAAGTGACCTCACAACTGAAAACAGCAGCCATGCAACTAGCACTGGCCTATCAGGCACTGACACACAAGTGACCTCACAACCACAAACAGCAGCCATGGGCCTAGCACTGGCCTATCAGGCACTGACACACAAGTGACCTCACAGCTGAAAACAGCAGCCATGGGCCTAGCACTGGCCTATCAGGCACTGAGACACAAGTGACCTCACAACTGAAAACAGCAGCCATGGGCCTAGCACTGGCCTATCAGGCACTGAGACACAAGTGACATCACAACTGAAAATATGTGCTATGGGCCTAGCACTGGCCTATCAGGCACTGAGACACAAGTGACCTCACAACCACAAACAGCAGCCATGCAATTAGCACTGGCCTATCAGGCACTGAGACACAAGTGACCTCACAACTGAAAACAGCAGCCATGGGCCTAGCACTGGCCTATCAGGCACTGAGACACAAGTGACCTCAAAACCACAAACACAGCCATGCAACTAGCACTGGCCTATCAGGCACTGACACACAAGTGACCTCACAACCACAAACAGCAGCCATGCAACTAGCACTGGCCTATCAGGCACTGAGACACAAGTGACATCACAACCACAAACAGCAGCCCTGCAACTAGCACTGGCCTATCAGGCACTGACACACAAGTGACCTCACAACCACAAAGAGCAGCCATGCACCTGGCACTGGCCTATCAGGCACTGACACACAAGTGACCTCACAGCCACAAACAGCAGCCATGCACCTGGCACTGGCCTATCAGGCACTGAGACACAAGTGACATCACAACCAGAAACAGCAGCCATGGGCCTAGCACTGGCCTATCAGGACCTGAGACACAAGTGACCTCACAACTGAAAATATCTGCTATGGGCCTATCACTGGCCTATCAGGCACTGACACACAAGTGACCTCAAAACTGAAAACAGAAGCCATGGGCCTAGCACTGGCCTATCAGGCACTGAGACAAGTGACCTCACAACTTAAAACAGAAGTCATGGGCCTAGCACTGGCCTATCAGGCACTGACACACAAGTGACCTCACACATGAAAACAGCAGCCATGGGCCTAGCACTGGCCTATCAGGCACTGAGACACAAGTGACATCACAACTGAAAATATGTGCTATGGGCCTAGCACTGGCCTATCAGGCACTGAGACACAAGTGACATCACAACCACAAACAGCAGCCATGCACCTGGCACTGGCCTATCAGGCACTGACACACAAGTGACCTCACAGACACAAACAGCAGCCATGCAACTAGCACTGGCCTATCAGGCACTGACACACAAGTGACCTCACAACCACAAGCAGCAGCCATGCAACTAGCACTGGCCTATCAGGCACTGACACACAAGTGACCTCACAACTGAAAATATGTGCTATGGGCCTAGCACTGGCCTATCAGGCACTGAGACACAAGTGACCTCACAACCACAAACAGCAGCCATGGGCCTAGCACTGGCCTATCAGGCACTGACACACAAGTGACCTCACAACCACAAACAGCAGCCATGGGCCTAGCACTGGCCTATCAGGCACTGACACACAAGTGACCTCACAACTGAAAAAAGCAGCCATGGGCCTAGCACTGACCTATCAGGCACTGACACACAAGTGACCTCACAACCACAAACAGCAGCCATGCAACTAGCACTGGCCTATCAGGCACTGAGACACAAGTGACATCACAACTGAAAACAGCAGCCATGCAACTGGCACTGGCCTATCAGGCACTGACACACAAGTGACCTCACAAATGAAAACATCAGCCATGGGCCTAGCACTGGCCTATCAGGCACTGACACACAAGTGACATCACAACTGAAAATATGTGCTATGGGCCTATCACTGGCCTATCAAGCACTGAGACACAAGTGACCTCACAACTGAAAACAGAAGCCATGGGCCTAGCACTGGCCTATCAGGCACCGAGACACAAGTGACATCACAACCAGAAACAGCAGCCATGCAACTAGCACTGGCCTATCAGGCACTGACACACAAGTGACATCACAAACACAAACAGCAGCCATGGGCCTAGCACTGGCCTATCAGGCACTGACACACAAGTGACCTCACAACCACAAACAGCAGCCATGCAACTAGCACTGGCCTATCAGGCACTGACACACAAGTGACCTCACAACCACAAACAGCAGCGATGGGCCTAGCACTGGCCTATCAGGCACTGAGACACAAGTGACCTCACAAACACAAACAGCAGCCATGCAACTAGCACTTGCCTATCAGGCACTGACACACAAGTGACCTCACAACCACAAGCAGCAGCCATGCAACTGGCACTGGCCTATCAGGCACTGAGCCACAAGTGACATCACAACTGAAAATATGTGCTATGGGCCTATCACTGGCCTATCAGGCACTGAGACACAAGTGACATCAGAACCACAAACAGCAGCCATGCAACTAGCACTGGCCTATCAGGCACTGACACACAAGTGACCTCACAAACACAAACAGCAGCCATGCAACTAGCACTGGCCTATCAGGCACTGAGACACAAGTGACCTCACAACTGAAAATATCTGCTATGGGCCTAGCACTGGCCTATCATGCACTGACACACAAGTGACCTCACAACTGAAAAAAGCAGCCATGGGCCTAGCACTGGCCTATCAGGCACTGACACACAAGTGACATCACAACCACAAACAGCAGCCATGCAACTAGCACTGGCCTATCAGGCACTGACACACAAGCGACATCACAAAAACAAACACCAACCTTGGGCCTAGCACTGGCCTATCAGGCACTGACACACAAGTGACCTCACAACTGAAAACAGCAGCCATGCAACTAGCACTGGCCTATCAGGCACTGAGACACAAGTGACATCACAACCACAAACAGCAGCCATGAAACTAGCACTGGCCTATCAGGCACTGAGACACAAGAGACCTCACAACTGAAAATATGTGCTATGGGCCTATCACTGGCCTATCAGGCACTGACACACAAGTGACCTCACAACCACAAACTGCAGCCATGGGCCTAGCACTGGCCTATCAGGCACTGACACATAAGTGACCTCACAACTGAAAACAGCAGCCATGGGCATAGCACTGGCCTATCAGGCACTGACACACAAGTGACCTCACAAATGAAAACAGCAGCCATGGGCCTAGCACTGGCCTATCAGGCACTGAGACACAAGTGACCTCACAACCACAAACAGCAGCCATGCAACTAGCACTGGCCTATCAGGCACTGAGACAAGTGACCTCACAACTGAAAACAGAAGCCATGGGCCTAGCACTGGCCTATCAGGCACTGACACACAAGTGACCTCACAACCACAAACAGCAGCCATGGGCCTAGCACTGGCCTATCAGGCACTGACACACAAGTGACCTCACAACCACAAACATCAGCCATGCAACTAGCACTGGCCTATCAGGCACTGACACACAAGTGACCTCACAACCACAAACAGCAGCCATGCAACTAGCACTGGCCTATCAGGCACTGACACACAAGTGACCTCACAACTGAAAATATCTGCTATGGGCCTAGCACTGGCCTATCAGGCACTGAGACACAAGTGACCTCACCACCACAAACAGCAGCCATGCAACTAGCACTGGCCTATCAGGCACTGACACACAAGTGACCCCACAACCACAAACAGCAGCCATGGGCCTAGCACTGGCCTATCAGGCACTGACACACAAGTGACCTCACAACTGAAAAAAGCAGCCATGGGCCTAGCACTGACCTATCAGGCACTGACACACAAGTGACCTCACAACCACAAACAGCAGCCATGCAACTAGCACTGGCCTATCAGGCACTGAGACACAAGTGACATCACAACTGAAAACAGCAGCCATGCAACTGGCACTGGCCTATCAGGCACTGACACACAAGTGACCTCACAAATGAAAACAGCAGCCATGGGCCTAGCACTGGCCTATCAGGCACTGACACACAAGTGACATAACAACTGAAAATATGTGCTATGGGCCTATCACTGGCCTATCAAGCACTGAGACACAAGTGACCTCACAACTGAAAACAGCAGCCATGGGCCTAGCACTGGCCTATCAGGCACCGAGACACAAGTGACATCACAACCAGAAACAGCAGCCATGGGCCTAGCACTGGCCTATCAGGAACTGAGACACAAGTGACCTCACAACCACAAACAGCAGCCATGCAACTGGCACTGGCCTATCAGGCACTGAGACAAAAGTGACATCACAACCACAAACAGCAGCCATGGGCCTAGCACTGGCCTATCAGGCACTGACACACAAGTGACCTCACAACCACAAACAGCAGCCATGCAACTAGCACTGGCCTATCAGGCACTGACACACAAGTGACCTCACAACCACAAACAGCAGCGATGGGCCTAGCACTGGCCTATCAGGCACTGACACACAAGTGACCTCACAAACACAAACAGCAGCCATGCAACTAGCACTTGCCTATCAGGCACTGACACACAAGTGACCTCACAACCACAAGCAGCAGCCATGCAACTGGCACTGGCCTATCAGGCACTGAGCCACAAGTGACATCACAACTGAAAATATGTGCTATGGGCCTATCACTGGCCTATCAGGCACTGAGACACAAGTGACATCAGAACCACAAACAGCAGCCATGCAACTAGCACTGGCCTATCAGGCACTGACACACAAGTGACCTCACAAACACAAACAGCAGCCATGCAACTAGCACTGGCCTATCAGGCACTGAGACACAAGTGACCTCACAACTGAAAATATCTGCTATGGGCCTAGCACTGGCCTATCATGCACTGACACACAAGTGACCTCACAACTGAAAACAGCAGCCATGGGCCTAGCACTGGCCTATCAGGCACTGACACACAAGTGACATCACAACTGAAAACAGAAGCCATGGGCCTAGCACTGGCCTATCAGGCACTGACACACAAGTCACCTCACAACCACAAACAGCAGCCATGCAACTGGCACTGGCCTATCAGGCACTGACACACAAGTGACCTCACAAGCACAAACAGCAGCCATGCAACTAGCACTGGCCTATCAAGCACTGACACACAAGTGACCTCACAACCACAAGCAGCAGCCATGCAACTAGCACTGGCCTATCAGGCACTGACACACAAGTGACCTCACAACCACAAGCAGCAGCCATGCAACTAGCACTGGCCTATCAGGCACTGACACACAAGTGACATCACAACCACAAACAGCAGCCATGCAACTAGCACTGGCCTATCAGGCACTGACACACAAGTGACCTCACAACCACAAACAGCAGCCATGCAACTAGCACTGGCCTATCAGGCACTGACACACAAGTGACCTCACAACCACAAACAGCAGCCATGCAACTAGCACTGGCCTATCAGGCACTGACACACAAGTGACCTCACAACCACAAACAGCAGCCATGCAACTAGCACTGGCCTATCAGGCACTGACACACAAGTGACCTCACAACTGAAAACAGAAGCCATGGGCCTAGCACTGGCCTATCAGGCACTGACACACAAGAGACATCACAAACACAAACAGCAGCCATGGGCCTAGCACTGGCCTATCAGCCACTGAGCCACAAGTGACCTCACAACCACAAACAGCAGCCATATGACCAGCACTGGCCTATCAGGCACTGAGGCACAAGTGACCTCACAACCACAAACAGCAGCCATGCAACTAGCACTGGCCTATCAGGCACTGACACACAAGTCACCTCACAAACACAAACAGCAGCCATGCAACTAGCACTGGCCTATCAGGCACTGACACACAAGTGACCTCACAGCTGAAAACAGCAGCCATGGGCCTAGCACTGGCCTATCAGGCACTGAGACACAAGTGACCTCACAACTGAAAACAGCAGCCATGGGCCTAGCACTGGCCTATCAGGCACTGAGACACAAGTGACATCACAACTGAAAATATGTGCTATGGGCCTAGCACTGGCCTATCAGGCACTGAGACACAAGTGACCTCACAACCACAAACAGCAGCCATGCAATTAGCACTGGCCTATCAGGCACTGAGACACAAGTGACCTCACAACTGAAAACAGCAGCCATGGGCCTAGCACTGGCCTATCAGGCACTGAGACACAAGTGACCTCAAAACCACAAACACAGCCATGCAACTAGCACTGGCCTATCAGGCACTGACACACAAGTGACCTCACAAATGAAAACAACAGCCATGCAACTAGCACTGGCCTATCAGGCACTGACACACAAGTGACCTCACAACCACAAACAGCAGCCATGCAACTAGCACTGGCCTATCAGGCACTGACACACAAGTGACCTCACAACCACAAACAGCAGCCATGCAACTAGCACTGGCCTATCAGGCACTGACACACAAGTGACCTCACAACCACAAAGAGCAGCCATGCACCTGGCACTGGCCTATCAGGCACTGAGACACAAGTGACATCACAACCAGAAACAGCAGCCATGGGCCTAGCACTGGCCTATCAGGACCTGAGACACAAGTGACCTCACAACTGAAAATATCTGCTATGGGCCTATCACTGGCCTATCAGGCACTGACACACAAGTGACCTCAAAACTGAAAACAGAAGCCATGGGCCTAGCACTGGCCTATCAGGCACTGAGACAAGTGACCTCACAACTTAAAACAGAAGTCATGGGCCTAGCACTGGCCTATCAGGCACTGACACACAAGTGACCTCACAACCACAAACAGCAGCCATGCACCTGGCACTGGCCTATCAGGCACTGACACACAAGTGACCTCACAACCACAAGCAGCAGCCATGCAACTAGCACTGGCCTATCAGGCACTGAGACACAAGTGACATCACAACCACAAACAGCAGCCATGCAACTAGCACTGGCCTATCAGGCACTGACACACAAGTGACCTCACAACTGAAAATATGTGCTATGGGCCTAGCACTGGCCTATCAGGCACTGACACACAAGTGACCTCACAACTGAAAACAGCAGCCATGCAACTAGCACTGGCCTGTCAGGCACTGACACACAAGTGACCTCACAACCACAAACAGCAGCCATGCAACTAGCACTGGCCTATCAGGCACTGACACACAAGTGACCTCACAACTGAAAACAGAAGCCATGGGCCTAGCACTGGCCTATCAGGCACTGACACACAAGAGACATCACAAACACAAACAGCAGCCATGGGCCTAGCACTGGCCTATCAGGCACTGACACACAAGTGACCTCACAACCACAAGCAGCAGCCATGCAACTAGCACTGGCCTATCAGGCACTGACACACAAGTGACCTCACAACTGAAAACAGCAGCCATGGGCCTAGCACTGGCCTATCAGGCACTGAGACACAAGTGACCTCACAACCACAAGCAGCAGCCATGCAACTAGCACTGGCCTATCAGGCACTGAGACACAAGTGACATCACAACCACAAACAGCAGCCATGGGCCTAGCACTGGCCTATCAGGCACTGACACACAAGTGACCTCACAACTGAAAACAGCAGCCATGCAACTAGCACTGGCCTATCAGGCACTGACACACAAGTGACCTCACAACCACAAACAGCAGCCATGGGCCTAGCACTGGCCTATCAGGCACTGACACACAAGTGACCTCACAGCTGAAAACAGCAGCCATGGGCCTAGCACTGGCCTATCAGGCACTGAGACACAAGTGACCTCACAACTGAAAACAGCAGCCATGGGCCTAGCACTGGCCTATCAGGCACTGACACACAAGCGACCTCACAACCACAAACAGCAGCCATGCAACTGGCACTGGCCTATCAGGCACTGACACACAAGTGACCTCACAACCACAAACAGCAGCCATGCAACTAGCACTGGCCTATCAGGCACTGACACACAAGTGACATCACAACCACAAACAGCAGCCATGGGCCTAGCACTGGCCTATCAGGCACTGAGACACAAGTGACCTCAAAACCACAAACACAGCCATGCAACTAGCACTGGCCTATCAGGCACTGACACACAAGTGACCTCACAACCACAAACAGCAGCCATGCAACTAGCACTGGCCTATCAGGCACTGAGACACAAGTGACATCACAACCACAAACAGCAGCCCTGCAACTAGCACTGGCCTATCAGGCACTGACACACAAGTGACCTCACAACCACAAAGAGCAGCCATGCACCTGGCACTGGCCTATCAGGCACTGACACACAAGTGACCTCACAGCCACAAACAGCAGCCATGCACCTGGCACTGGCCTATCAGGCACTGAGACACAAGTGACATCACAACCAGAAACAGCAGCCATGGGCCTAGCACTGGCCTATCAGGACCTGAGACACAAGTGACCTCACAACTGAAAATATCTGCTATGGGCCTATCACTGGCCTATCAGGCACTGACACACAAGTGACCTCAAAACTGAAAACAGAAGCCATGGGCCTAGCACTGGCCTATCAGGCACTGAGACAAGTGACCTCACAACTTAAAACAGAAGTCATGGGCCTAGCACTGGCCTATCAGGCACTGACACACAAGTGACCTCACACATGAAAACAGCAGCCATGGGCCTAGCACTGGCCTATCAGGCACTGAGACACAAGTGACATCACAACTGAAAATATGTGCTATGGGCCTAGCACTGGCCTATCAGGCACTGAGACACAAGTGACCTCACAGACACAAACAGCAGCCATGCAACTAGCACTGGCCTATCAGGCACTGACACACAAGTGACCTCACAACCACAAGCAGCAGCCATGCAACTAGCACTGGCCTATCAGGCACTGAGACACAAGTGACATCACAACCACAAACAGCAGCCATGCAACTAGCACTGGCCTATCAGGCACTGACACACAAGTGACCTCACAACTGAAAATATGTGCTATGGGCCTAGCACTGGCCTATCAGGCACTGAGACACAAGTGACCTCACAACCACAAACAGCAGCCATGGGCCTAGCACTGGCCTATCAGGCACTGACACACAAGTGACCTCACAACCACAAACAGCAGCCATGGGCCTAGCACTGGCCTATCAGGCACTGACACACAAGTGACCTCACAACCACAAACAGCAGCCATGCAACTGGCACTGGCCTATCAGGCACTGACACACAAGTGACCTCACAAATGAAAACAGCAGCCATGGGCCTAGCACTGGCCTATCAGGCACTGACACACAAGTGACATCACAACTGAAAATATGTGCTATGGGCCTATCACTGGCCTATCAAGCACTGAGACACAAGTGACCTCACAACTGAAAACAGCAGCCATGGGCCTAGCACTGGCCTATCAGGCACCGAGACACAAGTGACATCACAACCAGAAACAGCAGCCATGGGCCTAGCACTGGCCTATCAGGAACTGAGACACAAGTGACCTCACAAACACAAACAGCAGCCATGCAACTGGCACTGGCCTATCAGGCACTGACACACAAGTGACATCACAAACACAAACAGCAGCCATGGGCCTAGCACTGGCCTATCAGGCACTGACACACAAGTGACCTCACAACCACAAACAGCAGCCATGCAACTAGCACTGGCCTATCAGGCACTGACACACAAGTGACCTCACAACCACAAACAGCAGCGATGGGCCTAGCACTGGCCTATCAGGCACTGAGACACAAGTGACCTCACAAACACAAACAGCAGCCATGCAACTAGCACTGGCCTATCAGGCACTGACACACAAGTGACCTCACAAACACAAACAGCAGCCATGCAACTAGCACTGGCCTATCAGGCACTGAGACACAAGTGACCTCACAACTGAAATATCTGCTATGGGCCTAGCACTGGCCTATCATGCACTGACACACAAGTGACCTCACAACTGAAAAAAGCAGCCATGGGCCTAGCACTGGCCTATCAGGCACTGACACACAAGTGACATCACAACTGAAAACAGAAGCCATGGGCCTAGCACTGGCCTATCAGGCACTGACACACAAGTGACATCACAACCACAAACAGCAGCCATGCAACTAGCACTGGCCTATCAGGCACTGACACACAAGTGACCTCACAAGCACAAACAGCAGCCATGCAACTAGCACTGGCCTATCAAGCACTGACACACAAGTGACCTCACAACCACAAGCAGCAGCCATGCAACTAGCACTGGCCTATCAGGCACTGACACACAAGTGACCTCACAACCACAAGCAGCAGCCATGCAACTAGCACTGGCCTATCAGGCACTGACACACAAGTGACCTCACAACCACAAACAGCAGCCCTGCAACTAGCACTGGCCTATCAGGCACTGACACACAAGTGACCTCACAACCACAAACATCAGCCATGCAACTAGCACTGGCCTATCAGGCACTGACACACAAGTGACCTCAGAACCACAAACAGCAGCCATGGGCCTAGCACTGGCCTATCAGGCACTGAGGCACAAGTGACCTCACAACCACAAACAGCAGCCATGCAACTAGCACTGGCCTATCAGGCACTGACACACAAGTGACCTCACAACTGAAAACAGCAGCCATGGGCCTAGCACTGGCCTATCAGGCACTGACACACAAGTGACCTCACAACCACAAGCAGCAGCCATGCAACTAGCACTGGCCTATCAGGCACTGACACACAAGTGACCTCACAACTGAAAACAGCAGCCATGCAACTAGCACTGGCCTATCAGGCACTGAGACACAAGTCACCTCACAAACACAAACAGCAGCCATGCAACTAGCACTGGCCTATCAGGCACTGACACACAAGTGACCTCACAGCTGAAAACAGCAGCGATGGGCCTAGCACTGGCCTATCAGGCACTGACACACAAGTGACCTCACAACTGAAAACAGCAGCCATGGGCCTAGCACTGGCCTATCAGGCACTGAGACACAAGTGACATCACAACTGAAAATATGTGCTATGGGCCTAGCACTGGCCTATCAGGCACTGAGACACAAGTGACCTCACAAATGAAAACAGCAGCCATGGGCCTAGCACTGGCCTATCAGGCACTGAGACACAAGTGACCTCACAACTGAAAACAGCAGCCATGGGCCTAGCACTGGCCTATCAGGCACTGAGACACAAGTGACCTCACAAACACAAACAGCAGCCATGCAACTAGGACTGGCCTATCAGGCACTGACACACAAGTGACCTCACAAATGAAAACAACAGCCATGCAACTAGCACTGGCCTATCAGGCACTGACACACAAGTGACCTCACAACCACAAACAGCAGCCATGCAACTAGCACTGGCCTATCAGGCACTGACACACAAGTGACCTCACAACCACAAACAGCAGCCCTGCAACTAGCACTGGCCTATCAGGCACTGACACACAAGTGACCTCACAACCACAAAGAGCAGCCATGCACCTGGCACTGGCCTATCAGGCACTGACACACAAGTGACCTCACAGCCACAAACAGCAGCCATGGGCCTAGCACTGGCCTATCAGGACCTGAGACACAAGTGACCTCACAACTGAAAATATTTCCTATGGGCCTATCACTGGCCTATCAGGCACTGACACACAAGTGACCTCACAACTGAAAACAGAAGCCATGGGCCTAGCACTGGCCTATCAGGCACTGAGACAAGTGACCTCACAACTTAAAACAGAAGTCATGGGCCTAGCACTGGCCTATCAGGCACTGACACACAAGTGACCTCACAACCACAAACAGCAGCCATGCACCTGGCACTGGCCTATCAGGCACTGACACACAAGTGACCTCACAACCACAAGCAGCAGCCATGCAACTAGCACTGGCCTATCAGGCACTGACACACAAGTGACCTCACAACTGAAAATATGTGCTATGGGCCTAGCACTGGCCTATCAGGCACTGACACACAAGTGACCTCACAACTGAAAACAGCAGCCATGCAACTAGCACTGGCCTGTCAGGCACTGAGCCACAAGTGACCTCACAACCACAAACAGCAGCCATGCAAATAGCACTGGCCTATCAGGCACTGACACACAAGTGACATCACAACCACAAACAGCAGCCATGCAACTAGCACTGGCCTATCAGGCACTGACACACAAGTGACCTCACAACCACAAGCAGCAGCCATGCAACTAGCACTGGCCTATCAGGCACTGACACACAAGTGACCTCACAACTGAAAACAGAAGCCATGGGCCTAGCACTGGCCTATCAGGCACTGACACACAAGAGACATCACAAACACAAACAGCAGCCATGGGCCTAGCACTGGCCTATCAGCCACTGAGCCACAAGTGACCTCACAACCACAAACAGCAGCCATATGACCAGCACTGGCCTATCAGGCACTGAGGCACAAGTGACCTCACAACCACAAACTGCAGCCATGCAACTAGCACTGGCCTATCAGGCACTGACACACAAGTGACCTCACAACTGAAAACAGCAGCCATGGGCCTAGCACTGGCCTATCAGGCACTGAGACACAAGTGACCTCACAACCACAAGCAGCAGCCATGCAACTAGCACTGGCCTATCAGGCACTGAGACACAAGTGACATCACAACCACAAACAGCAGCCATGGGCCTAGCACTGGCCTATCAGGCACTGACACACAAGTGACCTCACAACTGAAAACAGCAGCCATGCAACTAGCACTGGCCTATCAGGCACTGACACACAAGTGACCTCACAACCACAAACAGCAGCCATGGGCCTAGCACTGGCCTATCAGGCACTGAGACACAAGTGACCTCACAACTGAAAACAGCAGCCATGGGCCTAGCACTGGCCTATCAGGCACTGAGACACAAGTGACATCACAACTGAAAATATGTGCTATGGGCCTAGCACTGGCCTATCAGGCACTGAGACACAAGTGACCTCACAACCACAAACAGCAGCCATGCAATTAGCACTGGCCTATCAGGCACTGAGACACAAGTGACCTCACAACTGAAAACAGCAGCCATGGGCCTAGCACTGGCCTATCAGGCACTGACACACAAGTGACCTCAAAACCACAAACACAGCCATGCAACTAGCACTGGCCTATCAGGCACTGACACACAAGTGACCTCACAACCACAAACAGCAGCCATGCAACTAGCACTGGCCTATCAGGCACTGACACACAAGTGACCTCACAACCACAAACAGCAGCCATGCAACTAGCACTGGCCTATCAGGCACTGACACACAAGTGACCTCAAAACCACAAACATAGCCATGCAACTAGCACTGGCCTATCAGGCACTGACACACAAGTGACCTCACAACCACAAAGAGCAGCCATGCACCTGGCACTGGCCTATCAGGCACTGACACACAAGTGACCTCACAGCCACAAACAGCAGCCATGCACCTGGCACTGGCCTATCAGGCACTGAGACACAAGTGACATCACAACCAGAAACAGCAGCCATGGGCCTAGCACTGGCCTATCAGGACCTGAGACACAAGTGACCTCACAACTGAAAATATCTGCTATGGGCCTATCACTGGCCTATCAGGCACTGACACACAAGTGACCTCACAACTGAAAACAGAAGCCATGGGCCTAGCACTGGCCTATCAGGCACTGAGACAAGTGACCTCACAACTTAAAACAGAAGTCATGGGCCTAGCACTGGCCTATCAGGCACTGACACACAAGTGACCTCACAACCACAAACAGCAGCCATGCACCTGGCACTGGCCTATCAGGCACTGACACACAAGTGACCTCACAGACACAAACAGCAGCCATGCAACTAGCACTGGCCTATCAGGCACTGAGACACAAGTGACCTCACAACCACAAACAGCAGCCATGCAACTAGCACTTGCCTATCAGGCACTGACACACAAGTGACCTCACAACCACAAGCAGCAGCCATGCAACTAGCACTGGCCTATCAGGCACTGAGACACAAGTGACATCACAACCACAAACAGCAGCCATGCAACTAGCACTGGCCTATCAGGCACTGACACACAAGTGACCTCACAACTGAAAATATCTGCTATGGGCCTAGCACTGGCCTATCAGGCACTGACACACAAGTGACCTCACAACCACAAACAGCAGCCATGCAACTAGCACTGGCCTATCAAGCACTGAGACACAAGTGACCTCATAACCACAAACAGCAGCCATGGGCCTAGCACTGGCCTATCAGGCACTGACACACAAGTGACCTCACAAATGAAAACAGCAGCCATGGGCCTAGCACTGGCCTATCAGGCACTGACACACAAGTGACCTCACACATGAAAACAGCAGCCATGGGCCTAGCACTGGCCTATCAGGCACTGACACACAAGTGACCTCACAACTGAAAATATGTGCTATGGGCCTATCACTGGCCTATCAAGCACTGAGACACAAGTGACATCACAACTGAAAATATCTGCTATGGGCCTATCACTGGCCTATCAGGCACTGACACACAAGTGAACTCACAACCACAAACTGCAGCCATGGGCATAGCCCTGGCCTATCAGGACCTGAGACACAAGTGACATCACAACCACAAACAGCAGCCATGCAACTGGCACTGGCCTATCAGGCACTGAGCCACAAGGGACCTCAGACCTGAAAATATCTGCTATGGGCCTAGCACTGGCCTATCAGGCACTGACACACAAGTGACCTCACAACCACAAACAGCAGCCATGCAACTAGCACTGGCCTATCAGGCACTGACACACAAGTGACATCACAACCACAAACAGCAGCCATGGGCCTAGCACTGGCCTATCAGGCACTGACACACAAGTGACCTCACAAACACAAACAGCAGCCATGCAACTAGCACTGGCCTATCAGGCACTGAGCCACAAGGGACCTCAGACCTGAAAATATCTGCTATGGGCCTAGCACTGGCCTATCAGGCACTGAGCCACAAGTGACCTCACAACCACAAACAGCAGCCATGCAACTAGCACTGGCCTATCAGGCACTGACACACAAGTGACATCACAACCACAAACAGCAGCCATGCAACTAGCACTGGCCTATCAGGCACTGACACACAAGTGACCTCACAACTGAAAATATGTGCTATGGGCCTATCACTGGCCTATCAAGCACTGAGACACAAGTGACCTCACAACTGAAAACAGCAGCGATGGGCCTAGCACTGGCGTATCAGGCACTGAGACACAAGTGACCTCACAACTGAAAACAGAAGCCATGGGCCTAGCACTGGCCTATCAGGCACTGACACACAAGTCACCTCACAACCACAAACAGCAGCCATGCAACTAGCACTGGCCTATCAGGCACTGACACACAAGTGACCTCACAACTGAAAACAGCAGCCATGCAACTAGCACTGGCCTATCAGGCACTGAGACACAAGTGACATCACACCTGAAAATATGTGCTATGGGCCTATCACTGGCCTATCAGGCACTGACACACAAGTGACCTCACAACCACAAACAGCAGCCATGGGCCTAGCACTGGCCTATCAGGCACTGACACACAAGTGACCTCACAGCTGAAAACAGCAGCCATGGGCCTAGCACTGGCCTATCAGGCACTGACACACAAGTGACCTCACAACTGAAAACAGCAGCCATGGGCCTAGCACTGGCCTATCAGGCACTGACACACAAGTGACCTCACAACCACAAACAGCAGCCATGCAACTAGCACTGGCCTATCAGGCACTGACACACAAGTGACATCACAACCACAAACAGCAGCCATGGGCCTAGCACTGGCCTATCAGGCACTGAGACAAAAGTGACATCACAACCACAAACAGCAGCCATGCACCTGGCACTGGCCTATCAGGCACTGAGACACAAGTGACATCACAACCACAAACAGCAGCCATGCACCTGGCACTGGCCTATCAGGACCTGAGAGACAAGTGACCTCAAAACTGAAAATATCTGCTATGGGCCTATCACTGGCCTATCAGGCACTGACACACAAGTGACCTCACAACCACAAAGAGCAGCCATGCACCTGGCACTGGCCTATCAGGCACTGACACACAAGTGACCTCACAACCACAAACAGCAGCCATGCAACTAGCACTGGCCTATCAGGCACTGACACACAAGCGACCTCACAAAAACAAACACCAACCTTGGGCCTAGCACTGGCCTATCAGGCACTGACACACAAGTGACCTCACAACTGAAAACAGCAGCCATGCAACTAGCACTGGCCTATCAGGCACTGAGACACAAGTGACATCACAACCACAAACAGCAGCCATGAAACTAGCACTGGCCTATCAGGCACTGAGACACAAGAGACCTCACAACTGAAAATATGTGCTATGGGCCTATCACTGGCCTATCAGGCACTGACACACAAGTGACCTCACAACCACAAACAGCAGCCATGGGCCTAGCACTGGCCTATCAGGCACTGACACACAAGTGACCTCACAAATGAAAACAGCAGCCATGGGCCTAGCACTGGCCTATCAGGCACTGAGACACAAGTGACCTCACAACTGAAAACAGCAGCCATGGGCCTAGCACTGGCCTATCAGGCACTGAGACACAAGTGACATCACAACTGAAAATATGTGCTATGGGCCTAGCACTGGCCTATCAGGCACTGAGACACAAGTGACCTCACAACCACAAACAGCAGCCATGGGCCTAGCACTGGCCTATCAGGCACTGAGACAAGTGACCTCACAACTGAAAACAGAAGCCATGGGCCTAGCACTGGCCTATCAGGCACTGACACACAAGTGACCTCACAACCACAAACAGCAGCCATGGGCCTAGCACTGGCCTATCAGGCACTGACACAAAAGTGACATCACAACCAGAAACAGCAGCCATGGGCCTAGCACTGGCCTATCAGGCACTGAGACACAAGTGACATCACAACCACAAACAGCAGCCATGCAACTAGCACTGACCTATCAGGCACTGACACACAAGTGACCTCACAACCACAAACAGCAGCCATGCAACTAGCACTGGCCTATCAGGCACTGACACACAAGTGACCTCACAACTGAAAACAGCAGCCATGGGCCTAGCACTGGCCTATCAGGCACTGACACACAAGTGACCTCACAACTGAAAAAAGCAGCCATGGGCCTAGCACTGGCCTATCAGGCACTGACACACAAGTGACCTCACAACCACAAACAGCAGCCATGCAACTAGCACTGGCCTATCAGGCACTGAGACACAAGTGACATCACAACTGAAAACAGCAGCCATGCAACTGGCACTGGCCTATCAGGCACTGACACACAAGTGACCTCACAAATGAAAACAGCAGCCATGGGCCTAGCACTGGCCTATCAGGCACTGACACACAAGTGACATCACAACTGAAAATATGTGCTATGGGCCTATCACTGGCCTATCAAGCACTGAGACACAAGTGACCTCACAACTGAAAACAGCAGCCATGGGCCTAGCACTGGCCTATCAGGCACCGAGACACAAGTGACATCACAACCAGAAACAGCAGCCATGCAACTAGCACTGGCCTATCAGGCACTGAGCCACAACTGACATCACAACCACAAACAGCAGCCATGCAACTAGCACTGGCCTATCAGGCACTGACACACAAGTGACCTCACAACCACAAACAGCAGCGATGGGCCTAGCACTGGCCTATCAGGCACTGACACACAAGTGACCTCACAACCACAAACAGCAGCCATGCACCTGGCACTGGCCTATCAGGCACTGACACACAAGTGACCTCACAGACACAAACAGCAGCCATGCAACTAGCACTGGCCTATCAGGCACTGAGGCACAAGTGACCTCACAACCACAAACAGCAGCCATGCAACTAGCACTTGCCTATCAGGCACTGACACACAAGTGACCTCACAACCACAAGCAGCAGCCATGCAACTAGCACTGGCCTATCAGGCACTGACACACAAGTGACATCACAACCACAAACATCAGCCATGCAACTAGCACTGGCCTATCAGGCACTGACACACAAGTGACCTCACAACTGAAAATATGTGCTATGGGCCTAGCACTGGCCTATCAGGCACTGACACACAAGTGACCTCACAACCACAAACAGCAGCCATGCAACTAGCACTGGCCTATCAAGCACTGAGACACAAGTGACCTCATAACCACAAACAGCAGCCATGGGCCTAGCACTGGCCTATCAGGCACTGACACACAAGTGACCTCACAAATGAAAACAGCAGCCATGGGCCTAGCACTGGCCTATCAGGCACTGACACACAAGTGACCTCACACATGAAAACAGCAGCCATGGGCCTAGCACTGGCCTATCAGGCACTGACACACAAGTGACCTCACAACTGAAAATATGTGCTATGGGCCTATCACTGGCCTATCAAGCACTGAGACACAAGTGACATCACAACTGAAAATATCTGCTATGGGCCTATCACTGGCCTATCAGGCACTGACACACAAGTGAACTCACAACCACAAACTGCAGCCATGGGCATAGCCCTGGCCTATCAGGACCTGAGACACAAGTGACCTCACAACCACAAACAGCAGCCATGCAACTGGCACTGGCCTATCAGGCACTGAGCCACAAGGGACCTCAGACCTGAAAATATCTGCTATGGGCCTAGCACTGGCCTATCAGGCACTGACACACAAGTGACCTCACAACCACAAACAGCAGCCATGCAACTAGCACTGGCCTATCAGGCACTGACACACAAGGGACCTCAGACCTGAAAATATCTGCTATGGGCCTAGCACTGGCCTATCAGGCACTGAGCCACAAGAGACATCACAAACACAAACAGCAGCCATGCAACTAGCACTGGCCTATCAGGCACTGACACACAAGTGACATCACAACCACAAACAGCAGCCATGCAACTAGCACTGGCCTATCAGGCACTGACACACAAGTGACCTCACAACTGAAAATATGTGCTATGGGCCTATCACTGGCCTATCAAGCACTGAGACACAAGTGACCTCACAACTGAAAACAGCAGCGATGGGCCTAGCACTGGCCTATCAGGCACTGACACACAAGTGACCTCACAACTGAAAACAGAAGCCATGGACCTAGCACTGGCCTATCAGGCACTGACACACAAGTGACCTCACAACCACAAACAGCAGCCATGCAACTAGCACTGGCCTATCAGGCACTGACACACAAGTGACCTCACAACTGAAAACAGCAGCCATGGGCCTAGCACTGGCCTATCAGGCACTGAGACACAAGTGACATCACAACTGAAAATATGTGCTATGGGCCTATCACTGGCCTATCAGGCACTGACACACAAGTGACCTCACAACCACAAACAGCAGCCATGGGCCTAGCACTGGCCTATCAGGCACTGACACACAAGTGACCTCACAACTGAAAACAGCAGCCATGGGCCTAGCACTGGCCTATCAGGCACTGACACACAAGTGACATCACAACCAGAAACAGCAGCCATGCAACTAGCACTGGCCTATCAGGACCTGAGACACAAGTGACCTCACAACCACAAACAGCAGCCATGCAACTAGCACTGGCCTATCAGGCACTGACACACAAGTGACCTCACAACCACAAACAGCAGCCATGGGCCTAGCACTGGCCTATCAGGCACTGACACACAAGTGACCTCACAACTGAAAATATGTGCTATGGGCCTATCACTGGCCTATCAAGCACTGAGACACAAGTGACATCACAACTGAAAATATCTGCTATGGGCCTATCACTGGCCTATCAGGCACTGACACACAAGTGACCTCACAACCACAAACAGCAGCCATGGGCCTAGCACTGGCCTATCAGGCACTGACACACAAGTGACCTCACAACTGAAAACAGCAGCCATGGGCCTAGCACTGGCCTATCAGGCACTGACACACAAGTGACATCACAACCAGAAACAGCAGCCATGCAACTAGCACTGGCCTATCAGGCACTGACACACAAGTGACCTCACAACCACAAACAGCAGCCATGCAACTAGCACTGGCCTATCAGGCACTGACACACAAGTGACATCACAACCACAAACAGCAGCCATGCAACTAGCACTGGCCTATCAGGCACTGACACACAAGTGACCTCACAACCACAAACAGCAGCCATGGGCCTAGCACTGGCCTATCAGGCACTGACACACAAGTGACATCACAAATGAAAACAGCAGCCATGGGCCTAGCACTGGCCTATCAGGCACTGAGACACAAGTGACATCACAACTGAAAATATCTGCTATGGGCCTAGCACTGGCCTATCAGGCACTGAGACACAAGTGACCTCACAACCACAAACAGCAGCCATGCAACTAGCACTGGCCTATCAGGCACTGAGACAAGTGACCTCACAACTGAAAACAGAAGCCATGGGCCTAGCACTGGCCTATCAGGCACTGACACACAAGTGACCTCACAACCACAAACAGCAGCCATGGGCCTAGCACTGGCCTATCAGGCACTGACACACAAGTGACATCACAACTGAAAATATGTGCTATGGGCCTATCACTGGCCTATCAAGCACTGAGACACAAGTGACCTCACAACTGAAAACAGCAGCCATGGGCCTAGCACTGGCCTATCAGGCACTGACACACAAGTGACATCACAACCAGAAACAGCAGCCATGGGCCTAGCACTGGCCTATCAGGAACTGAGACACAAGTGACCTCACAACCACAAACAGCAGCCATGCAACTGGCACTGGCCTATCAGGCACTGAGACAAAAGTGACCTCACAACCACAAACAGCAGCCATGGGCCTAGCACTGGCCTATCAGGCACTGAGACACAAGTGACCTCACAACTGAAAATATCTGCTATGGGCCTAGCACTGGCCTATCAGGCACTGACACACAAGTGACCTCACAACTGAAAACAGCAGCCATGCAACTAGCACTGGCCTATCAGGCACTGAGACACAAGTGACATCACAACCACAAACAGCAGCCATGGGCCTAGCACTGGCCTATCAGGCACTGACACACAAGTGACATCACAACTGAAAACAGAAGCCATGGGCCTAGCACTGGCCTATCAAGCACTGAGACACAAGTGACATCACAACTGAAAATATGTGCTATGGGCCTAGCACTGGCCTATCAAGCACTGACACACAAGTGACCTCACAACTGAAAAAAGCAGCCATGGGCCTAGCACTGGCCTATCAGGCACTGACACACAAGTGACCTCACAACTGAAAACAGAAGCCATGGGCCTAGCACTGGCCTATCAGGCACTGACACACAAGTGACCTCACAACCACAAACAGCAGCCATGCAACTGGCACTGGCCTATCAGGCACTGAGACAAAAGTGACCTCACAACCACAAACAGCAGCCATGGGCCTAGCACTGGCCTATCAGGCACTGACACACAAGTGACCTCACAACCACAAACAGCAGCCATGCAACTAGCAAAGGCCTATCAGGCACTGACACACAAGTGACCTCACAACCACAAACAGCAGCCATGCAACTAGCACTGGCCTATCAGGCACTGACACACAAGTGACCTCACAACCACAAACAGCAGCCATGGGCCTAGCACTGGCCTATCAGGCACTGACACACAAGTGACATCACAAATGAAAACAGCAGCCATGGGCCTAGCACTGGCCTATCAGGCACTGAGACACAAGTGACATCACAACTGAAAATATCTGCTATGGGCCTAGCACTGGCCTATCAGGCACTGAGACACAAGTGACCTCACAACCACAAACAACAGCCATGCAACTAGCACTGGCCTATCAGGCACTGAGACAAGTGACCTCACAACTGAAAACAGAAGCCATGGGCCTAGCACTGGCCTATCAGGCACTGACACACAAGTGACCTCACAACCACAAACAGCAGCCATATGACCAGCAATGGCCTATCAGGCACTGACACACAAGTGACACCACAACCACAAACAGCAGCCATGGGCCTAGCACTGGCCTATCAGGCACTGACACACAAGTGACATCACAACCACAAACAGCAGCCATGCAACTAGCACTGGCCTATCAGGCACTGACACACAAGTGACCTCACAACTGAAAAGAGCAGCCATGGGCCTAGCACTGGCCTATCAGGCACTGACACACAAGTGACCTCACAACTGAAAAAAGCAGCCATGGGCCTAGCACTGACCTATCAGGCACTGACACACAAGTGACCTCACAACCACAAACAGCAGCCATGCAACTAGCACTGGCCTATCAGGCACTGAGACACAAGTGACATCACAACTGAAAACAGCAGCCATGCAACTGGCACTGGCCTATCAGGCACTGACACACAAGTGACCTCACAAATGAAAACAGCAGCCATGGGCCTAGCACTGGCCTATCAGGCACTGACACACAAGTGACATCACAACTGAAAATATGTGCTATGGGCCTATCACTGGCCTATCAAGCACTGAGACACAAGTGACCTCACAACTGAAAACAGCAGCCATGGGCCTAGCACTGGCCTATCAGGCACCGAGACACAAGTGACATCACAACCAGAAACAGCAGCCATGGGCCTAGCACTGGCCTATCAGGAACTGAGACACAAGTGACCTCACAACCACAAACAGCAGCCATGCAACTGGCACTGGCCTATCAGGCACTGAGACAAAAGTGACCTCACAACCACAAACAGCAGCCATGGGCCTAGCACTGGCCTATCAGGCACTGAGACACAAGTCACCTCACAACTGAAAACAGCAGCGATGGGCCTATCACTGGCCTATCAGGCACTGAGACACAAGTGACCTCACAACTGAAAATATCTGCTATGGGCCTAGCACTGGCCTATCAGGCACTGACACACAAGTGACCTCACAACTGAAAACAGCAGCCATGCAACTAGCACTGGCCTATCAGGCACTGAGACACAAGTGACCTCACAAATGAAAATATGTGCTATGGGCCTATCACTGGCCTATCAAGCACTGAGACACAAGTGACATCACAACTGAAAATATGTGCTATGGGCCTAGCACTGGCCTATCAAGCACTGACACACAAGTGACCTCACAACTGAAAAAAGCAGCCATGGGCCTAGCACTGGCCTATCAGGCACTGACACACAAGTGACCTCACAACTGAAAACAGAAGCCATGGGCCTAGCACTGGCCTATCAGGCACTGACACACAAGTGACCTCACAACCACAAACAGCAGCCATGCAACTGGCACTGGCCTATCAGGCACTGAGACAAAAGTGACCTCACAACCACAAACAGCAGCCATGGGCCTAGCACTGGCCTATCAGGCACTGACACACAAGTGACCTCACAACCACAAACAGCAGCCATGCAACTAGCACTGGCCTATCAGGCACTGACACACAAGTGACCTCACAACCACAAACAGCAGCCATGCAACTAGCACTGGCCTATCAGGCACTGACACACAAGTGACCTCACAACCACAAACAGCAGCCATGGGCCTAGCACTGGCCTATCAGGCACTGACACACAAGTGACATCACAAATGAAAACAGCAGCCATGGGCCTAGCACTGGCCTATCAGGCACTGAGACACAAGTGACATCACAACTGAAAATATCTGCTATGGGCCTAGCACTGGCCTATCAGGCATTGAGACACAAGTGACCTCACAACCACAAACAGCAGCCATGCAACTAGCACTGGCCTATCAGGCACTGAGACAAGTGACCTCACAACTGAAAACAGAAGCCATGGGCCTAGCACTGGCCTATCAGGCACTGACACACAAGTGACCTCACAACCACAAACAGCAGCCATGGGCCTAGCACTGGCCTATCAGGCACTGACACACAAGTGACATCACAACTGAAAATATGTGCTATGGGCCTATCACTGGCCTATCAAGCACTGAGACACAAGTGACCTCACAACTGAAAACAGCAGCCATGGGCCTAGCACTGGCCTATCAGGCACCGAGACACAAGTGACATCACAACCAGAAACAGCAGCCATGGGCCTAGCACTGGCCTATCAGGAACTGAGACACAAGTGACCTCACAACCACAAACAGCAGCCATGCAACTGGCACTGGCCTATCAGGCACTGAGACAAAAGTGACCTCACAACCACAAACAGCAGCCATGGGCCTAGCACTGGCCTATCAGGCACTGAGACACAAGTCACCTCACAACTGAAAACAGCAGCGATGGGCCTATCACTGGCCTATCAGGCACTGAGACACAAGTGACCTCACAACTGAAAATATCTGCTATGGGCCTAGCACTGGCCTATCAGGCACTGACACACAAGTGACCTCACAACTGAAAACAGCAGCCATGCAACTAGCACTGGCCTATCAGGCACTGAGACACAAGTGACCTCACAACTGAAAACAGCAGCCATGGGCCTAGCACTGGCCTATCAGGCACTGACACACAAGTGACCTCACAAATGAAAATATGTGCTATGGGCCTATCACTGGCCTATCAAGCACTGAGACACAAGTGACATCACAACTGAAAATATGTGCTATGGGCCTAGCACTGGCCTATCAAGCACTGACACACAAGTGACCTCACAACTGAAAAAAGCAGCCATGGGCCTAGCACTGGCCTATCAGGCACTGACACACAAGTGACCTCACAACTGAAAACAGAAGCCATGGGCCTAGCACTGGCCTATCAGGCACTGACACACAAGTGACCTCACAACCACAAACAGCAGCCATGCAACTGGCACTGGCCTATCAGGCACTGAGACAAAAGTGACCTCACAACCACAAACAGCAGCCATGGGCCTAGCACTGGCCTATCAGGCACTGACACACAAGTGACCTCACAACCACAAACAGCAGCCATGCAACTAGCACTGGCCTATCAGGCACTGACACACAAGTGACCTCACAACCACAAACAGCAGCCATGCAACTAGCACTGGCCTATCAGGCACTGACACACAAGTGACCTCACAACCACAAACAGCAGCCATGGGCCTAGCACTGGCCTATCAGGCACTGACACACAAGTGACATCACAAATGAAAACAGCAGCCATGGGCCTAGCACTGGCCTATCAGGCACTGAGACACAAGTGACATCACAACTGAAAATATCTGCTATGGGCCTAGCACTGGCCTATCAGGCACTGAGACACAAGTGACCTCACAACCACAAACAGCAGCCATGCAACTAGCACTGGCCTATCAGGCACTGAGACAAGTGACCTCACAACTGAAAACAGAAGCCATGGGCCTAGCACTGGCCTATCAGGCACTGACACACAAGTGACCTCACAACCACAAACAGCAGCCATGGGCCTAGCACTGGCCTATCAGGCACTGACACACAAGTGACACCACAACCACAAACAGCAGCCATGGGCCTAGCACTGGCCTATCAGGCACTGACACACAAGTGACATCACAACCACAAACAGCAGCCATGCAACTAGCACTGGCCTATCAGGCACTGACACACAAGTGACCTCACAACTGAAAAGAGCAGCCATGGGCCTAGCACTGGCCTATCAGGCACTGACACACAAGTGACCTCACAACTGAAAAAAGCAGCCATGGGCCTAGCACTGACCTATCAGGCACTGACACACAAGTGACATCACAACCACAAACAGCAGCCATGCAACTAGCACTGGCCTATCAGGCACTGAGACACAAGTGACCTCACAACCACAAACAGCAGCCATGCAACTAGCACTGGCCTATCAGGCACTGAGACACAAGTGACCTCACAACTGAAAACAGCAGCCATGGGCCTAGCACTGGCCTATCAGGCACTGACACACAAGTGACATCACAACTGAAAATATGTGCTATGGGCCTATCACTGGCCTATCAAGCACTGAGACACAAGTGACCTCACAACTGAAAACAGCAGCCATGGGCCTAGCACTGGCCTATCAGGCACCGAGACACAAGTGACATCACAACCAGAAACAGCAGCCATGGGCCTAGCACTGGCCTATCAGGAACTGAGACACAAGTGACCTCACAACCACAAACAGCAGCCATGCAACTGGCACTGGCCTATCAGGCACTGACACACAAGTGACCTCACAACCACAAACAGCAGCCATGGGCCTAGCACTGGCCTATCAGGCACTGACACACAAGTGACCTCACAACCACAAACAGCAGCCATGCAACTAGCACTGGCCTATCAGGCACTGACACACAAGTGACCTCACAACCACAAACAGCAGCCATGGGCCTAGCACTGGCCTATCAGGACCTGAGACACAAGTGACCTCACAACCACAAACAGCAGCCATGCAACTGGCACTGGCCTATCAGGCACTGAGCCACAAGTGACATCACAACTGAAAATATGTGCTATGGGCCTATCACTGGCCTATCAGGCACTGAGACACAAGTGACATCAGAACCACAAACAGCAGCCATGCAACTAGCACTGGCCTATCAGGCACTGACACACAAGTGACCTCACAAACACAAACAGCAGCCATGCAACTAGCACTGGCCTATCAGGCACTGAGACACAAGTGACCTCACAACTGAAAATATCTGCTATGGGCCTAGCACTGGCCTATCAGGCACTGACACACAAGTCACCTCACAACTGAAAACAGCAGCCATGCAACTAGCACTGGCCTATCAGGCACTGAGACACAAGTGACCTCACAACTGAAAACAGCAGCCATGGGCCTAGCACTGGCCTATCAGGCACTGACACACAAGTGACCTCACAAATGAAAATATGTGCTATGGGCCTATCACTGGCCTATCAAGCACTGAGACACAAGTGACATCACAACTGAAAATATGTGCTATGGGCCTAGCACTGGCCTATCAGGCACTGACACACAAGTGACCTCACAACTGAAAACAGAAGCCATGGGCCTAGCACTGGCCTATCAGGCACTGACACACAAGTGACCTCACAACCACAAACAGCAGCCATGCAACTAGCACTGGCCTATCAGGCACTGACACACAAGTGACCTCACAACCACAAGCAGCAGCCATGCAACTAGCACTGGCCTATCAGGCACTGACACACAAGTGACCTCACAACCACAAACAGCAGCCATGGGCCTAGCACTGGCCTATCAGGCACTGACACACAAGTGACCTCACAAAGGAAAACAGCAGCCATGGGCCTAGCACTGGCCTATCAGGCACTGACACACAAGTGACCTCACAACTGAAAATATGTGCTATGGACCTATCACTGGCCTATCAAGCACTGAGACACAAGTGACCTCACAACTGAAAACAGCAGCGATGGGCCTAGCACTGGCCTATCAGGCACTGAGGCAAAAGTGACATCACAACTGAAAACAGAAGCCATGGGCCTAGCACTGGCCTATCAGGCACTGAGCCACAAGTGACATCACAACCAGAAACAGCAGCCATGCAACTAGCACTGGCCTATCAGGACCTGAGACACAAGTGACCTCACAACCACAAACAGCAGCCATGCAACTGGCACTGGCCTATCAGGCACTGACACACAAGTGACATCACAACCACAAACAGCAGCCATGGGCCTAGCACTGGCCTATCAGGCACTGAGACAAAAGTGACCTCACAACCACAAACAGCAGCCATGCACCTGGCACTGGCCTATCAGGCACTGACACACAAGTGACATCACAACCACAAACAGCAGCCATGGGCCTAGCACTGGCCTATCAGGACCTGAGAGACAAGTGACCTCAAAACTGAAAATATCTGCTATGGGCCTAGCACTGGCCTATCAGGCACTGACACACAAGTGACCTCACAACCACAAAGAGCAGCCATGCACCTGGCACTGGCCTATCAGGCACTGACACACAAGTGACCTCACAACCACAAACAGCAGCCATGCAACTAGCACTGGCCTATCAGGCACTGACACACAAGCGACCTCACAAAAACAAACACCAACCTTGGGCCTAGCACTGGCCTATCAGGCACTGAGACACAAGCGACCTCACAAATGAAAACAGCAGCCATGGGCCTAGCACTGGCCTATCAGGCACTGAGACACAAGTGACATCACAACCACAAACAGCAGCCATGCAACTAGCACTGGCCTATCAGGCACTGACACACAAGTGACCTCACAACTGAAAATATGTGGTATGGGCCTATCACTGGCCTATCAGGCACTGACACACAAGTGACCTCACAACCACAAACAGCAGCCATGGGCCTAGCACTGGCCTATCAGGCACTGACACACAAGTGACCTCACAACCACAAACAGCAGCCATGCAACTAGCACTGGCCTATCAGGCACTGACACACAAGCGACCTCACAAAAACAAACACCAACCTTGGGCCTAGCACTGGCCTATCAGGCACTGAGACACAAGTGACCTCACAACTGAAAATATCTGCTATGGGC
The DNA here is from genome assembly GCF_036417845.1 of Apteryx mantelli. Lineage (NCBI taxonomy): Eukaryota > Metazoa > Chordata > Aves > Apterygiformes > Apterygidae > Apteryx > Apteryx mantelli. The sequence continues at coordinate 8,229,307 of NC_089997.1, forward strand.
CTAGCACTGGCCTATCAGGCACTGAGACACAAGTGACCTCACAAACACAAACAGCAGCCATGGGCCTAGCACTGGCCTATCAGGCACTGACACACAAGTGACCTCACAAATGAAAACAGCAGCCATGGGCCTAGCACTGGCCTATCAGGCACTGACACACAAGTGACCTCACAACTGAAAATATGTGCTATGGGCCTATCACTGGCCTATCAAGCACTGAGAAATAAGTGACATCACAACTGAAAATATGTGCTATGGGCCTAGCACTGGCCTATCAGGCACTGACACACAAGTGACCTCACAACTGAAAAAAGCAGCCATGGGCCTAGCACTGGCCTATCAGGCACTGACACACAAGTGACATCACAACCACAAACAGCAGCCATGGGCCTAGCACTGGCCTATCAGGCACTGACACACAAGTGACCTCACAAATGAAAATATGTGCTATGGGCCTATCACTGGCCTATCAAGCACTGAGACACAAGTGACATCACAACTGAAAATATGTGCTATGGGCCTAGCACTGGCCTATCAAGCACTGACACACAAGTGACCTCACAACTGAAAAAAGCAGCCATGGGCCTAGCACTGGCCTATCAGGCACTGACACACAAGTGACCTCACAACTGAAAATATCTGCTATGGGCCTATCACTGGCCTATCAGGCACTGACACACAAGTGACCTCACAACCACAAACAGCAGCCATGCAACTGGCACTGGCCTATCAGGCACTGACACACAAGTGACCTCACAACTGAAAAAAGCAGCCATGCGCCTAGCACTGGCCTATCAGGCACTGACACACAAGTGACATCACAACCAGAAACAGCAGCCATGGGCCTAGCACTGGCCTATCAGGCACTGACACACAAGTGACCTCACAACCACAAACAGCAGCCATGCAACTGGCACTGGCCTATCAGGCACTGACACACAAGTGACCTCACAACCACAAACAGCAGCCATGCAACTAGCACTGGCCTATCAGGCACTGACACACAAGTGACCTCACAAATGAAAACAGCAGCCATGGGCCTAGCACTGGCCTATCAGGCACTGACACACAAGTGACCTCACAACTGAAAATATGTGCTATGGGCATAGCCCTGGCCTATCAAGCACTGAGACACAAGTGACCTCACAACTGAAAAAAGCAGCCATGGGCCTAGCACTGGCCTATCAGGCACTGACACACAAGTGACATCACAACCAGAAACAGCAGCCATGCAACTGGCACTGGCCTATCAGGCACTGAGACACAAGTGACATCACAACCACAAACAGCAGCCCTGCAACTAGCACTGGCCTATCAGGCACTGACACACAAGTGACATCACAACCACAAACATCAGCCATTCAACTAGCACTGGCCTATCAGGCACTGACACACAAGTGACCTCACAAACACAAACAGCAGCCATGGGCCTAGCACTGGCCTATCAGGCACTGACACACAAGTGACCTCACAACCACAAACAGCAGCCATGCAACTAGCACTGGCCTATCAGGCACTGACACACAAGTGACCTCACAACTGAAAACAGAAGCCATGGGCCTAGCACTGGCCTATCAGGCACTGACACACAAGAGACATCACAAACACAAACAGCAGCCATGGGCCTAGCACTGGCCTATCAGGCACTGAGACACAAGTGACCTCACAACCACAAACAGCAGCCATATGACCAGCAATGGCCTATCAGGCACTGACACACAAGTGACCTCACAACCATGAACTGCAGCCATGCAACTAGCACTGGCCTATCAGGCACTGACACACAAGTGACCTCACAACTGAAAACAGCAGCCATGGGCCTAGCACTGGCCTATCAGGCACTGAGACACAAGTGACCTCACAACCACAAGCAGCAGCCATGCAACTAGCACTGGCCTATCAGGCACTGACACACAAGTGACCTCACAACTGAAAAAAGCAGCCATGGGCCTAGCACTGACCTATCAGGCACTGACACACAAGTGACCTCACAACCACAAACAGCAGCCATGCAACTAGCACAGGCCTATCAGGCACTGAGACACAAGTGACATCACAACTGAAAACAGCAGCCATGCAACTGGCACTGGCCTATCAGGCACTGACACACAAGTGACCTCACAAATGAAAACAGCAGCCATGGGCCTAGCACTGGCCTATCAGGCACTGAGCCACAAGTGACCTCACAAATGAAAATATGTGCTATGGGCCTATCACTGGCCTATCAAGCACTGAGACACAAGTGACCTCACAACTGAAAACAGCAGCCATGGGCCTAGCACTGGCCTATCAGGCACCGAGACACAAGTGACATCACAACCAGAAACAGCAGCCATGGGCCTAGCACTGGCCTATCAGGAACTGAGACACAAGTGACCTCACAACCACAAACAGCAGCCATGCAACTGGCACTGGCCTATCAGGCACTGAGACAAAAGTGACATCACAACCACAAACAGCAGCCATGGGCCTAGCACTGGCCTATCAGGCACTGACACACAAGTGACCTCACAACTGAAAACAGCAGCCATGCAACTAGCACTGGCCTATCAGGCACTGAGACACAAGTGACCTCACAACTGAAAACAGCAGCCATGGGCCTAGCACTGGCCTATCAGGCACTGACACACAAGTGACCTCACAAATGAAAATATGTGCTATGGGCCTATCACTGGCCTATCAAGCACTGAGACACAAGTGACATCACAACTGAAAATATGTGCTATGGGCCTAGCACTGGCCTATCAGGCACTGAAACACAAGTGACCTCACAACTGAAAACAGAAGCCATGGGCCTAGCACTGGCCTATCAGGCACTGACACACAAGTGACCTCACAACCACAAACAGCAGCCATGCAACTGGCACTGGCCTATCAGGCACTGACACACAAGTGACCTCACAAGCACAAACAGCAGCCATGCAACTAGCACTGGCCTATCAGGCACTGACACACAAGTGACCTCACAACCACAAGCAGCAGCCATGCAACTAGCACTGGCCTATCAGGCACTGACACACAAGTGACCTCACAACCACAAACAGCAGCCATGGGCCTAGCACTGGCCTATCAGGAACTGACACACAAGTGACCTCACAACCACAAACAGCAGCCATGCAACTGGCACTGGCCTATCAGGCACTGACACACAAGTGACATCACAACCACAAACAGCAGCCATGGGCCTAGCACTGGCCTATCAGGCACTGACACACAAGTGACCTCACAACCACAAGCAGCAGCCATGCAACTAGCACTGGCCTATCAGGCACTGACACACAAGTGACCTCACAACTGAAAACAGAAGCCATGGGCCTAGCACTGGCCTATCAGGCACTGACACACAAGTGACCTCACAACTGAAAACAGAAGCCATGGGCCTAGCACTGGCCTATAAGGCACTGAGCCACAAGTGACATCACAAACACAAACAGCAGCCATGCAACTAGGACTGGCCTATCAGGCACTGACACACAAGCGACATCACAACCACAAACTGCAGCCATGGGCATAGCCCTGGCCTATCAGGACCTGAGCCACAAGTGACCTCACAACCACAAACAGCAGCCATGCAACTGGCACTGGCCTATCAGGCACTGAGCCACAAGTGACCTCAAACCTGAAAATATCTGCTATGGGCCTAGCACTGGCCTATCAGGCACTGAGACACAAGTGACATCACAACCACAAACAGCAGCCATGCAACTAGCACTGGCCTATCAGGCACTGACACACAAGTGACCTCACAACCACAAACAGCAGCCATGGGCCTAGCACTGGCCTATCAGGCACTGACACACAAGTGACCTCACAACCACAAACAGCAGCCATGCAACTAGCACTGGCCTATCAGGCACTGACACACAAGCGACCTCACAAAAACAAACACCAACCTTGGGCCTAGCACTGGCCTATCAGGCACTGAGACACAAGTGACCTCACAACTGAAAACAGCAGCCATGGGCCTAGCACTGGCCTATCAGGCACTGACACACAAGTGACATCACAACCACAAACAGCAGCCATGCAACTAGCACTGGCCTATCAGGCACTGACACACAAGTGACCTCACAACTGAAAAAAGCAGCCATGGGCCTAGCACTGGCCTATCAGGCACTGACACACAAGTGACATCACAACCAGAAACAGCAGCCATGGGCCTAGCACTGGCCTATCAGGCACTGACACACAAGTGACCTCACAACCACAAACAGCAGCCATGCAACTGGCACTGGCCTATCAGGCACTGACACACAAGTGACCTCACAACCACAAACAGCAGCCATGCAACTAGCACTGGCCTATCAGGCACTGACACACAAGTGACCTCACAAATGAAAACAGCAGCCATGGGCCTAGCACTGGCCTATCAGGCACTGACACACAAGTGACCTCACAACTGAAAATATGTGCTATGGGCATAGCCCTGGCCTATCAAGCACTGAGACACAAGTGACCTCACAACCACAAACAGCAGCCATGGGCCTAGCACTGGCCTATCAGGCACTGACACACAAGTGACATCACAACCAGAAACAGCAGCCATGCAACTGGCACTGGCCTATCAGGCACTGACACACAAGTGACATCACAACCACAAACAGCAGCCATGCAACTAGCACTGGCCTATCAGGCACTGACACACAAGTGACATCACAACCACAAACATCAGCCATGCAACTAGCACTGGCCTATCAGGCACTGACACACAAGTGACCTCACAAACACAAACAGCAGCCATGGGCCTAGCACTGGCCTATCAGGCACTGACACACAAGTGACCTCACAACCACAAACAGCAGCCATGCAACTAGCACTGGCCTATCAGGCACTGACACACAAGTGACCTCACAACTGAAAACAGAAGCCATGGGCCTAGCACTGGCCTATCAGGCACTGAGCCACAAGAGACATCACAAACACAAACAGCAGCCATGGGCCTAGCACTGGCCTATCAGCCACTGAGCCACAAGTGACCTCACAACCACAAACAGCAGCCATATGACCAGCAATGGCCTATCAGGCACTGAGGCACAAGTGACCTCACAACCATGAACTGCAGCCATGCAACTAGCACTGGCCTATCAGGCACTGACACACAAGTGACCTCACAACTGAAAACAGCAGCCATGTGCCTAGCACTGGCCTATCAGGCACTGACACACAAGTGACCTCACAACCACAAGCAGCAGCCATGCACTAGCACTGGCCTATCAGGCACTGACACACAAGTGACCTCACAACTGAAAAAAGCAGCCATGGGCCTAGCACTGACCTATCAGGCACTGACACACAAGTGACCTCACAACCACAAACAGCAGCCATGCAACTAGCACAGGCCTATCAGGCACTGAGACACAAGTGACATCACAACTGAAAACAGCAGCCATGCAACTGGCACTGGCCTATCAGGCACTGACACACAAGTGACCTCACAAATGAAAACAGCAGCCATGGGCCTAGCACTGGCCTATCAGGCACTGAGCCACAAGTGACCTCACAAATGAAAATATGTGCTATGGGCCTATCACTGGCCTATCAAGCACTGAGACACAAGTGACCTCACAACTGAAAACAGCAGCCATGCAACTAGCACTGGCCTATCAGGCACCGAGACACAAGTGACATCACAACCAGAAACAGCAGCCATGGGCCTAGCACTGGCCTATCAGGAACTGAGACACAAGTGACCTCACAACCACAAACAGCAGCCATGCAACTGGCACTGGCCTATCAGGCACTGACACACAAGTGACATCACAACCACAAACAGCAGCCATGCAACTAGCACTGGCCTATCAGGCACTGACACACAAGTGACCTCACAACTGAAAACAGCAGCCATGCAACTAGCACTGGCCTATCAGGCACTGAGACACAAGTGACCTCACAACTGAAAACAGCAGCCATGGGCCTAGCACTGGCCTATCAGGCACTGACACACAAGTGACCTCACAAATGAAAATATGTGCTATGGGCCTATCACTGGCCTATCAAGCACTGAGACACAAGTGACATCACAACTGAAAATATGTGCTATGGGCCTAGCACTGGCCTATCAGGCACTGACACACAAGTGACCTCACAACTGAAAAAAGCAGCCATGGGCCTAGCACTGGCCTATCAGGCACTGAAACACAAGTGACCTCACAACTGAAAACAGAAGCCATGGGCCTAGCACTGGCCTATCAGGCACTGACACACAAGTGACCTCACAACCACAAACAGCAGCCATGCAACTGGCACTGGCCTATCAGGCACTGACACACAAGTGACCTCACAAGCACAAACAGCAGCCATGCAACTAGCACTGGCCTATCAGGCACTGACACACAAGTGACCTCACAACCACAAGCAGCAGCCATGCAACTAGCACTGGCCTATCAGGCACTGACACACAAGTGACCTCACAACCACAAACAGCAGCCATGGGCCTAGCACTGGCCTATCAGGCACTGACACACAAGTGACCTCACAAAGGAAAACAGCAGCCATGGGCCTAGCACTGGCCTATCAGGCACTGAGACACAAGTGACCTCACAACTGAAAATATGTGCTATGGGCCTATCACTGGCCTATCAAGCACTGAGACACAAGTGACCTCACAACCACAAACAGCAGCCATGCAACTAGCACTGGCCTATCAGGCACTGACACACAAGTGACCTCACAAATGAAAACAGCAGCCATGGGCCTAGCACTGGCCTATCAGGCACTGACACACAAGTGACCTCACAACTGAAAATATGTGCTATGGGCCTATCACTGGCCTATCAAGCACTGAGACACAAGTGACCTCACAACTGAAAAAAGCAGCCATGGGCCTAGCACTGGCCTATCAGGCACTGACACACAAGTGACATCACAACCAGAAACAGCAGCCATGCAACTGGCACTGGCCTATCAGGCACTGACACACAAGTGACCTCACAACCACAAACAGCAGCCATGGGCCTAGCACTGGCCTATCAGGCACTGACACACAAGTGACCTCACAACCACAAGCAGCAGCCATGCAACTAGCACTGGCCTATCAGGCACTGACACACAAGTGACCTCACAACTGAAAACAGAAGCCATGGGCCTAGCACTGGCCTATCAGGCACTGACACACAAGTGACCTCACAACTGAAAACAGAAGCCATGGGCCTAGCACTGGCCTATAAGGCACTGAGCCACAAGTGACATCACAAACACAAACAGCAGCCATGCAACTAGGACTGGCCTATCAGGCACTGACACACAAGCGACATCACAACCAAAAACTGCAGCCATGGGCATAGCCCTGGCCTATCAGGACCTGAGCCACAAGTGACATCACAACCACAAACATCAGCCATGCAACTAGCACTGGCCTATCAGGCACTGACACACAAGTGACCTCACAAACACAAACAGCAGCCATGGGCCTAGCACTGGCCTATCAGGCACTGACACACAAGTGACCTCACAACCACAAACAGCAGCCATGCAACTAGCACTGGCCTATCAGGCACTGACACACAAGTGACCTCACAACTGAAAACAGAAGCCATGGGCCTAGCACTGGCCTATCAGGCACTGACACACAAGTGACCTCACAACCACAAACAGCAGCCATGCAACTGGCACTGGCCTATCAGGCACTGACACACAAGTGACCTCACAAGCACAAACAGCAGCCATGCAACTAGCACTGGCCTATCAGGCACTGACACACAAGTGACCTCACAACCACAAGCAGCAGCCATGCAACTAGCACTGGCCTATCAGGCACTGACACACAAGTGACCTCACAACCACAAACAGCAGCCATGGGCCTAGCACTGGCCTATCAGGCACTGACACACAAGTGACCTCACAAAGGAAAACAGCAGCCATGGGCCTAGCACTGGCCTATCAGGCACTGAGACACAAGTGACCTCACAACTGAAAATATGTGCTATGGGCCTATCACTGGCCTATCAAGCACTGAGACACAAGTGACCTCACAACCACAAACAGCAGCCATGCAACTAGCACTGGCCTATCAGGCACTGACACACAAGTGACCTCACAAATGAAAACAGCAGCCATGGGCCTAGCACTGGCCTATCAGGCACTGACACACAAGTGACCTCACAACTGAAAATATGTGCTATGGGCCTATCACTGGCCTATCAAGCACTGAGACACAAGTGACCTCACAACTGAAAAAAGCAGCCATGGGCCTAGCACTGGCCTATCAGGCACTGACACACAAGTGACATCACAACCAGAAACAGCAGCCATGCAACTGGCACTGGCCTATCAGGCACTGACACACAAGTGACCTCACAACCACAAACAGCAGCCATGGGCCTAGCACTGGCCTATCAGGCACTGACACACAAGTGACCTCACAACCACAAGCAGCAGCCATGCAACTAGCACTGGCCTATCAGGCACTGACACACAAGTGACCTCACAACTGAAAACAGAAGCCATGGGCCTAGCACTGGCCTATCAGGCACTGACACACAAGTGACCTCACAACTGAAAACAGAAGCCATGGGCCTAGCACTGGCCTATAAGGCACTGAGCCACAAGTGACATCACAAACACAAACAGCAGCCATGCAACTAGGACTGGCCTATCAGGCACTGACACACAAGCGACATCACAACCAAAAACTGCAGCCATGGGCATAGCCCTGGCCTATCAGGACCTGAGCCACAAGTGACATCACAACCACAAACATCAGCCATGCAACTAGCACTGGCCTATCAGGCACTGACACACAAGTGACCTCACAAACACAAACAGCAGCCATGGGCCTAGCACTGGCCTATCAGGCACTGACACACAAGTGACCTCACAACCACAAACAGCAGCCATGCAACTAGCACTGGCCTATCAGGCACTGACACACAAGTGACCTCACAACTGAAAACAGAAGCCATGGGCCTAGCACTGGCCTATCAGGCACTGAGCCACAAGAGACATCACAAACACAAACAGCAGCCATGGGCCTAGCACTGGCCTATCAGCCACTGAGCCACAAGTGACCTCACAACCACAAACAGCAGCCATATGACCAGCAATGGCCTATCAGGCACTGAGACACAAGTGACCTCACAACCACAAGCAGCAGCCATGCAACTAGCACTGGCCTATCAGGCACTGACACACAAGTGACCTCACAACTGAAAAAAGCAGCCATGGGCCTAGCACTGGCCTATCAGGAACTGAGACACAAGTGACCTCACAACCACAAACAGCAGCCATGCAACTGGCACTGGCCTATCAGGCACTGACACACAAGTGACATCACAACCACAAACAGCAGCCATGGGCCTAGCACTGGCCTATCAGGCACTGACACACAAGTGACCTCACAACCACAAGCAGCAGCCATGCAACTAGCACTGGCCTATCAGGCACTGACACACAAGTGACCTCACAACTGAAAACAGAAGCCATGGGCCTAGCACTGGCCTATCAGGCACTGACACACAAGTGACCTCACAACTGAAAACAGAAGCCATGGGCCTAGCACTGGCCTATAAGGCACTGAGCCACAAATGACATCACAAACACAAACAGCAGCCATGCAACTAGCACTGGCCTATCAGGCACTGACACACAAGCGACCTCACAAAAACAAACACCAACCTTGGGCCTAGCACTGGCCTATCAGGCACTGAGACACAAGTGACATCACAACCACAAACAGCAGCCATGCAACTAGCACTGGCCTATCAGGCACTGAGACACAAGTGACCTCACAACTGAAAATATCTGCTATGGGCCTAGCACTGGCCTATCAGGCACTGACACACAAGTGACCTCACAAACACAAACAGCAGCCATGGGCCTAGCACTGGCCTATCAGGCACTGACACACAAGTGACCTCACAAATGAAAACAGCAGCCATGGGCCTAGCACTGGCCTATCAGGCACTGACACACAAGTGACCTCACAACTGAAAATATGTGCTATGGGCCTATCACTGGCCTATCAAGCACTGAGACACAAGTGACATCACAACTGAAAATATGTGCTATGGGCCTAGCACTGGCCTATCAGGCACTGACACACAAGTGACCTCACAACTGAAAAAAGCAGCCATGGGCCTAGCACTGGCCTATCAGGCACTGACACACAAGTGACCTCACAACCACAAACAGCAGCCATGCAACTAGCACTGGCCTATCAGGCACTGACACACAAGTGACCTCACAACTGAAAACAGCAGCCATGGGCCTAGCACTGGCCTATCAGGCACTGACACACAAGTGACCTCACAACTGAAAATATCTGCTATGGGCCTAGCACTGACCTATCAGGCACTGACACACAAGTGACATCACAAATGAAAACAGCAGCCATGGGCCTAGCACTGGCCTATCAGGCACTGACACACAAGTGACATCACAACTGAAAATATGTGCTATGGGCCTATCACTGGCCTATCAAGCACTGAGACACAAGTGACCTCACAACCACAAACAGCAGCCATGGGCCTAGCACTGGCCTATCAGGAACTGAGACACAAGTGACCTCACAACCACAAACAGCAGCCATGCAACTGGCACTGGCCTATCAGGCACTGACACACAAGTGACATCACAACCACAAACAGCAGCCATGGGCCTAGCACTGGCCTATCAGGCACTGACACACAAGTGACCTCACAACCACAAGCAGCAGCCATGCAACTAGCACTGGCCTATCAGGCACTGACACACAAGTGACCTCACAACTGAAAACAGAAGCCATGGGCCTAGCACTGGCCTATCAGGCACTGACACACAAGTGACCTCACAACTGAAAACAGAAGCCATGGGCCTAGCACTGGCCTATAAGGCACTGAGCCACAAGTGACATCACAAACACAAACAGCAGCCATGCAACTAGGACTGGCCTATCAGGCACTGACACACAAGCGACATCACAACCAAAAACTGCAGCCATGGGCATAGCCCTGGCCTATCAGGACCTGAGCCACAAGTGACCTCACAACCACAAACAGCAGCCATGCAACTGGCACTGGCCTATCAGGCACTGAGCCACAAGTGACCTCAAACCTGAAAATATCTGCTAGGGGCCTAGCACTGGCCTATCAGGCACTGAGACACAAGTGACATCACAACCACAAACAGCAGCCATGCAACTGGCACTGGCCTATCAGGCACTGAGCCACAAGTGACCTCAAACCTGAAAATATCTGCTATGGGCCTAGCACTGGCCTATCAGGCACTGAGACACAAGTGACATCAGAACCACAAACAGCAGCCATGCAACTAGCACTGGCCTATCAAGCACTGAGACACAAGTGACCTCACAACCACAAACAGCAGCCATGGGCCTAGCACTGGCCTATCAGGCACTGACACACAAGTGACCTCACAAATGAAAACAGCAGCCATGGGCCTAGCACTGGCCTATCAGGCACTGACACACAAGTGACATCACAACCAGAAACAGCAGCCATGCAACTGGCACTGGCCTATCAGGCACTGACACACAAGTGACATCACAACCACAAACAGCAGCCCTGCAACTAGCACTGGCCTATCAGGCACTGACACACAAGTGACATCACAACCACAAACATCAGCCATGCAACTAGCACTGGCCTATCAGGCACTGACACACAAGTGACCTCACAAACACAAACAGCAGCCATGCAACTAGCACTGGCCTATCAGGCACTGACACACAAGTGACCTCACAACCACAAACAGCAGCCATGCAACTAGCACTGGCCTATCAGGCACTGACACACAAGTGACCTCACAACTGAAAACAGAAGCCATGGGCCTAGCACTGGCCTATCAGGCACTGAGCCACAAGAGACATCACAAACACAAACAGCAGCCATGGGCCTAGCACTGGCCTATCAGCCACTGAGCCACAAGTGACCTCACAACCACAAACAGCAGCCATATGACCAGCAATGGCCTATCAGGCACTGAGGCACAAGTGACCTCACAACCACGAACTGCAGCCATGCAACTAGCACTGGCCTATCAGGACCTGAGACACAAGTGACCTCACAACTGAAAACAGCAGCCATGGGCCTAGCACTGGCCTATCAGGCACTGAGACACAAGTGACCTCACAACCACAAGCAGCAGCCATGCAACTAGCACTGGCCTATCAGGCACTGACACACAAGTGACCTCACAACTGAAAAAAGCAGCCATGGGCCTAGCACTGACCTATCAGGCACTGACACACAAGTGACCTCACAACCACAAACAGCAGCCATGCAACTAGCACAGGCCTATCAGGCACTGAGACACAAGTGACATCACAACTGAAAACAGCAGCCATGCAACTGGCACTGGCCTATCAGGCACTGACACACAAGTGACCTCACAAATGAAAACAGCAGCCATGGGCCTAGCACTGGCCTATCAGGCACTGAGACACAAGTGACCTCACAACCACAAACAGCAGCCATGCAACTGGCACTGGCCTATCAGGCACTGACACACAAGTGACATCACAACCACAAACAGCAGCCATGGGCCTAGCACTGGCCTATCAGGCACTGACACACAAGTGACCTCACAACCACAAGCAGCAGCCATGCAACTAGCACTGGCCTATCAGGCACTGACACACAAGTGACCTCACAACTGAAAACAGAAGCCATGGGCCTAGCACTGGCCTATCAGGCACTGACACACAAGTGACCTCACAACTGAAAACAGAAGCCATGGGCCTAGCACTGGCCTATAAGGCACTGAGCCACAAGTGACATCACAAACACAAACAGCAGCCATGCAACTAGGACTGGCCTATCAGGCACTGACACACAAGCGACATCACAACCACAAACTGCAGCCATGCAACTAGCACTGGCCTATCAGGCACTGACACACAAGTGACCTCACAACCACAAACAGCAGCCATGCAACTGGCACTGGCCTATCAGGCACTGAGCCACAAGTGACCTCAAACCTGAAAATATCTGCTATGGGCCTAGCACTGGCCTATCAGGCACTGAGACACAAGTGACATCACAACCACAAACAGCAGCCATGCAACTGGCACTGGCCTATCAGGCACTGAGCCACAAGTGACCTCACAACTGAAAATATCTGCTATGGGCCTAGCACTGGCCTATCAGGCACTGAGACACAAGTGACATCAGAACCACAAACAGCAGCCATGCAACTAGCACTGGCCTATCAAGCACTGAGACACAAGTGACCTCACAACCACAAACAGCAGCCATGGGCCTAGCACTGGCCTATCAGGCACTGACACACAAGTGACCTCACACATGAAAACAGCAGCCATGGGCCTAGCACTGGCCTATCAGGCACTGAGACACAAGTGACATCACAACCAGAAACAGCAGCCATGCAACTGGCACTGGCCTATCAGGCACTGACACACAAGTGACCTCACAAATGAAAACAGCAGCCATGGGCCTAGCACTGGCCTATCAGGCACTGACACACAAGTGACATCACAACTGAAAATATGTGCTATGGGCCTATCACTGGCCTATCAAGCACTGAGACACAAGTGACCTCACAACTGAAAAAAGCAGCCATGGGCCTAGCACTGGCCTATCAGGCACTGACACACAAGTGACCTCACAACTGAAAAAAGCAGCCATGGGCCTAGCACTGACCTATCAGGCACTGACACACAAGTGACATCACAACCACAAACAGCAGCCATGCAACTAGCACTGGCCTATCAGGCACTGACACACAAGTGACATCACAACCAGAAACAGCAGCCATGCAACTGGCACTGGCCTATCAGGCACTGACACACAAGTGACATCACAACCACAAACATCAGCCATGCAACTAGCACTGGCCTATCAGGCACTGACACACAAGTGACCTCACAAACACAAACAGCAGCCATGGGCCTAGCACTGGCCTATCAGGCACTGACACACAAGTGACCTCACAACCACAAACAGCAGCCATGCAACTAGCACTGGCCTATCAGGCACTGACACACAAGTGACCTCACAACTGAAAACAGAAGCCATGGGCCTAGCACTGGCCTATCAGGCACTGAGCCACAAGAGACATCACAAACACAAACAGCAGCCATGGGCCTAGCACTGGCCTATCAGGCACTGAGCCACAAGTGACCTCACAACCACAAACAGCAGCCATATGACCAGCAATGGCCTATCAGGCACTGAGGCACAAGTGACCTCACAACCACGAACTGCAGCCATGCAACTAGCACTGGCCTATCAGGCACTGACACACAAGTGACCTCACAACTGAAAACAGCAGCCATGGGCCTAGCACTGGCCTATCAGGCACTGAGACACAAGTGACCTCACAACCACAAGCAGCAGCCATGCAACTAGCACTGGCCTATCAGGCACTGACACACAAGTGACCTCACAACTGAAAAAAGCAGCCATGGGCCTAGCACTGGCCTATCAGGAACTGAGACACAAGTGACCTCACAACCACAAAGAGCAGCCATGCAACTGGCACTGGCCTATCAGGCACTGACACACAAGTGACATCACAACCACAAACAGCAGCCATGGGCCTAGCACTGGCCTATCAGGCACTGACACACAAGTGACCTCACAACCACAAGCAGCAGCCATGGAACTAGCACTGGCCTATCAGGCACTGACACACAAGTGACCTCACAACTGAAAACAGAAGCCATGGGCCTAGCACTGGCCTATCAGGCACTGACACACAAGTGACCTCACACCCACAAACAGCAGCCATGGGCCTAGCACTGGCCTATAAGGCACTGAGCCACAAATGACATCACAAACACAAACAGCAGCCATGCAACTAGCACTGGCCTATCAGGCACTGACACACAAGCGACCTCACAAAAACAAACACCAACCTTGGGCCTAGCACTGGCCTATCAGGCACTGAGACACAAGTGACATCACAACCACAAACAGCAGCCATGCAACTAGCACTGGCCTATCAGGCACTGAGACACAAGTGACCTCACAACTGAAAATATCTGCTATGGGCCTAGCACTGGCCTATCAGGCACTGACACACAAGTGACCTCACAACCACAAACAGCAGCCATGCAACTAGCACTGGCCTATCAGGCACTGACACACAAGTGACCTCACAACTGAAAACAGCAGCCATGGGCCTAGCACTGGCCTATCAGGCACTGACACACAAGTGACCTCACAACTGAAAATATGTGCTATGGGCCTATCACTGGCCTATCAAGCACTGAGACACAAGTGACATCACAACTGAAAATATGTGCTATGGGCCTAGCACTGGCCTATCAGGCACTGACACACAAGTGACCTCACAACTGAAAAAAGCAGCCATGGGCCTAGCACTGGCCTATCAGGCACTGACACACAAGTGACATCACAAACACAAACAGCAGCCATGGGCCTAGCACTGGCCTATCAGGCACTGACACACAAGTGACCTCACAAACACAAACAGCAGCCATGCAACTAGCACTGGCCTATCAGGCACTGACACACAAGTGACCTCACAACTGAAAACAGCAGCCATGGGCCTAGCACTGGCCTATCAGGCACTGACACACAAGTGACCTCACAACTGAAAATATCTGCTATGGGCCTAGCACTGACCTATCAGGCACTGACACACAAGTGACATCACAAATGAAAACAGCAGCCATGGGCCTAGCACTGGCCTATCAGGCACTGACACACAAGTGACCTCACAAAGGAAAACAGCAGCCATGGGCCTAGCACTGGCCTATCAGGCACTGACACACAAGTGACATCACAACTGAAAATATGTGCTATGGGCCTATCACTGGCCTATCAAGCACTGAGACACAAGTGACCTCACAACTGAAAACAGCAGCGATGGGCTTAGCACTGGCCTATCAGGCACTGAGGCAAAAGTGACATCACAACTGAAAACAGAAGCCATGGGCCTAGCACTGGCCTATCAGGCACTGAGCCACAAGTGACATCACAACCAGAAACAGCAGCCATGCAACTAGCACTGGCCTATCAGGACCTGAGACACAAGTGACCTCACAACCACAAACAGCAGCCATGCAACTGGCACTGGCCTATCAGGCACTGACACACAAGTGACATCACAACCACAAACAGCAGCCATGGGCCTAGCACTGGCCTATCAGGCACTGACACACAAGTGACCTCACAAGCACAAACAGCAGCCCTGCAACTAGCACTGGCCTATCAGGCACTGACACACAAGTGACCTCACAACCACAAACAGCAGCCATGCACCTGGCACTGGCCTATCAGGCACTGAGACACAAGTGACATCACAACCACAAACAGCAGCCATGGGCCTAGCACTGGCCTATCAGGACCTGAGAGACAAGTGACCTCAAAACTGAAAATATCTGCTATGGGCCTAGCACTGGCCTATCAGGCACTGACACACAAGTGACCTCACAACCACAAACAGCAGCCATGCAACTAGCACTGGCCTATCAGGCACTGACACACAAGCGACCTCACAAAAACAAACACCAACCTTGGGCCTAGCACTGGCCTATCAGGCACTGAGACACAAGTGACATCACAACCACAAACAGCAGCCATGCAACTAGCACTGGCCTATCAGGCACTGAGACACAAGTGACCTCACAACTGAAAATATCTGCTATGGGCCTAGCACTGGCCTATCAGGCACTGAGACACAAGTGACCTCACAAACACAAACAGCAGCCATGCAACTAGCACTGGCCTATCAGGCACTGACACACAAGTGACCTCACAAATGAAAACAGCAGCCATGGGCCTAGCACTGGCCTATCAGGCACTGACACACAAGTGACCTCACAACTGAAAATATGTGCTATGGGCCTATCACTGGCCTATCAAGCACTGAGACACAAGTGACATCACAATTGAAAATATGTGCTATGGGCCTAGCACTGGCCTATCAGGCACTGACACACAAGTGACCTCACAACTGAAAAAAGCAGCCATGGGCCTAGCACTGGCCTATCAGGCACTGACACACAAGTGACATCACAACCACAAACAGCAGCCATGGGCCTAGCACTGGCCTATCAGGCACTGACACACAAGTGACCTCACAACCACAAACAGCAGCCATGCAACTAGCACTGGCCTATCAGGCACTGACACACAAGTGACCTCACAACTGAAAACAGCAGCCATGGGCCTAGCACTGGCCTATCAGGCACTGACACACAAGTGACCTCACAACTGAAAATATCTGCTATGGGCCTAGCACTGACCTATCAGGCACTGACACACAAGTGACATCACAAATGAAAACAGCAGCCATGGGCCTAGCACTGGCCTATCAGGCACTGACACACAAGTGACATCACAACTGAAAATATGTGCTATGGGCCTATCACTGGCCTATCAGGCACTGAGACACAAGTGACCTCACAACTGAAAACATCAGCCATGGGCCTAGCACTGGCCTATCAGGAACTGAGACACAAGTGACCTCACAACCACAAACAGCAGCCATGCAACTGGCACTGGCCTATCAGGCACTGACACACAAGTGACATCACAACCACAAACAGCAGCCATGGGCCTAGCACTGGCCTATCAGGCACTGACACACAAGTGACCTCACAACCACAAGCAGCAGCCATGCAACTAGCACTGGCCTATCAGGCACTGACACACAAGTGACCTCACAACTGAAAACAGAAGCCATGGGCCTAGCACTGGCCTATAAGGCACTGAGCCACAAGTGACATCACAAACACAAACA
Source organism: Apteryx mantelli (assembly GCF_036417845.1). Lineage (NCBI taxonomy): Eukaryota > Metazoa > Chordata > Aves > Apterygiformes > Apterygidae > Apteryx > Apteryx mantelli. The sequence goes on from NC_089997.1 coordinate 8,246,974, forward strand.
GCAGCCATGCAACTAGGACTGGCCTATCAGGCACTGACACACAAGCGACATCACAACCACAAACTGCAGCCATGGGCATAGCCCTGGCCTATCAGGACCTGAGCCACAAGTGACCTCACAACCACAAACAGCAGCCATGCAACTGGCACTGGCCTATCAGGCACTGAGCCACAAGTGACCTCAAACCTGAAAATATCTGCTATGGGCCTAGCACTGGCCTATCAGGCACTGAGACACAAGTGACATCAGAACCACAAACAGCAGCCATGCAACTAGCACTGGCCTATCAGGCACTGACACACAAGTGACCTCACAACCACAAGCAGCAGCCATGGGCCTAGCACTGGCCTATCAGGCACTGACACACAAGTGACCTCACAACCACAAACAGCAGCCATGCAACTAGCACTGGCCTATCAGGCACTGACACACAAGCGACCTCACAAAAACAAACACCAACCTTGGGCCTAGCACTGGCCTATCAGGCACTGAGACACAAGTGACCTCACAACTGAAAACAGCAGCCATGGGCCTAGCACTGGCCTATCAGGCACTGACACACAAGTGACATCACAACCAGAAACAGCAGCCATGCAACTAGCACTGGCCTATCAGGCACTGACACACAAGTGACCTCACAACTGAAAATATCTGCTATGGGCCTATCACTGGCCTATCAGGCACTGACACACAAGTGACCTCACAACCACAAACAGCAGCCATGCAACTAGCACTGGCCTATCAGGCACTGACACACAAGTGACCTCACAACTGAAAAAAGCAGCCATGGGCCTTGAACTGGCCTATCAGGCACTGACACACAAGTGACATCACAACTGAAAACAGCAGCCATGGGCCTAGCACTGGCCTATCAGGCACTGACACACAAGCGACCTCACAACCACAAACAGCAGCCATGCAACTGGCACTGGCCTATCAGGCACTGACACACAAGTGACCTCACAACCACAAACAGCAGCCATGCAACTAGCACTGGCCTATCAGGCACTGACACACAAGTGACCTCACAAATGAAAACAGCAGCCATGGGCCTAGCACTGGCCTATCAGGCACTGACACACAAGTGACCTCACAACCACAAACAGCAGCCATATGACCAGCAATGGCCTATCAGGCACTGAGGCACAAGTGACCTCACAACCACAAACAGCAGCCATGCAACTAGCACTGGCCTATCAGGCACTGACACACAAGTGACCTCACAACTGAAAACAGCAGCCATGGGCCTATCACTGGCCTATCAGGCACTGAGACACAAGTGACCTCACAACCACAAGCAGCAGCCATGCAACTAGCACTGGCCTATCAGGCACTGACACACAAGTGACCTCACAACTGAAAAAAGCAGCCATGGGCCTAGCACTGACCTATCAGGCACTGACACACAAGTGACCTCACAACCACAAACAGCAGCCATGCAACTAGCACAGGCCTATCAGGCACTGAGACACAAATGACATCACAACTGAAAACAGCAGCCATGCAACTGGCACTGGCCTATCAGGCACTGACACACAAGTGACCTCACAAATGAAAACAGCAGCCATGGGCCTAGCACTGGCCTATCAGGCACTGACACACAAGTGACATCACAACTGAAAATATGTGCTATGGGCCTAGCACTGGCCTATCAGGCACTGAGACACAAGTGACCTCACAACCACAAACAGCAGCAATGCACCTGGCACTGGCCTATCAGGCACTGAGACACAAGTGACATCACAACCAGAAACAGCAGCCATGGGCCTAGCACTGGCCTATCAGGCACTGACACACAAGTGACCTCACAACTGAAAAAAGCAGCCATGGGCCTAGCACTGGCCTATCAGGCACTGACACACAAGTGACCTCACAACTGAAAAAAGCAGCCATGGGCCTAGCACTGACCTATCAGGCACTGACACACAAGTGACCTCACAACCACAAACAGCAGCCATGCAACTAGCACAGGCCTATCAGGCACTGAGACACAAGTGACATCACAACTGAAAACAGCAGCCATGCAACTGGCACTGGCCTATCAGGCACTGAGACACAAGTGACCTCACAACCACAAGCAGCAGCCATGCAACTAGCACTGGCCTATCAGGCACTGACACACAAGTGACCTCACAACTGAAAACAGAAGCCATGGGCCTAGCACTGGCCTATAAGGCACTGAGCCACAAGTGACATCACAAACACAAACAGCAGCCATGCAACTAGGACTGGCCTATCAGGCACTGACACACAAGCGACATCACAACCACAAACTGCAGCCATGGGCATAGCCCTGGCCTATCAGGACCTGAGCCACAAGTGACCTCACAACCACAAACAGCAGCCATGCAACTGGCACTGGCCTATCAGGCACTGAGCCACAAGTGACCTCAAACCTGAAAATATCTGCTATGGGCCTAGCACTGGCCTATCAGGCACTGAGACACAAGTGACATCAGAACCACAAACAGCAGCCATGCAACTAGCACTGGCCTATCAGGCACTGACACACAAGTGACCTCACAACCACAAGCAGCAGCCATGGGCCTAGCACTGGCCTATCAGGCACTGACACACAAGTGACCTCACAACCACAAACAGCAGCCATGCAACTAGCACTGGCCTATCAGGCACTGACACACAAGCGACCTCACAAAAACAAACACCAACCTTGGGCCTAGCACTGGCCTATCAGGCACTGAGACACAAGTGACCTCACAACTGAAAACAGCAGCCATGGGCCTAGCACTGGCCTATCAGGCACTGACACACAAGTGACATCACAACCAGAAACAGCAGCCATGCAACTAGCACTGGCCTATCAGGCACTGACACACAAGTGACCTCACAACTGAAAATATCTGCTATGGGCCTATCACTGGCCTATCAGGCACTGACACACAAGTGACCTCACAACCACAAACAGCAGCCATGCAACTAGCACTGGCCTATCAGGCACTGACACACAAGTGACCTCACAACTGAAAAAAGCAGCCATGGGCCTAGAACTGGCCTATCAGGCACTGACACACAAGTGACATCACAACTGAAAACAGCAGCCATGGGCCTAGCACTGGCCTATCAGGCACTGACACACAAGCGACCTCACAACCACAAACAGCAGCCATGCAACTGGCACTGGCCTATCAGGCACTGACACACAAGTGACCTCACAACCACAAACAGCAGCCATGCAACTAGCACTGGCCTATCAGGCACTGACACACAAGTGACCTCACAAATGAAAACAGCAGCCATGGGCCTAGCACTGGCCTATCAGGCACTGACACACAAGTGACCTCACAACCACAAACAGCAGCCATATGACCAGCAATGGCCTATCAGGCACTGAGGCACAAGTGACCTCACAACCACAAACAGCAGCCATGCAACTAGCACTGGCCTATCAGGCACTGACACACAAGTGACCTCACAACTGAAAACAGCAGCCATGGGCCTAGCACTGGCCTATCAGGCACTGAGACACAAGTGACCTCACAACCACAAGCAGCAGCCATGCAACTAGCACTGGCCTATCAGGCACTGACACACAAGTGACCTCACAACTGAAAAAAGCAGCCATGGGCCTAGCACTGACCTATCAGGCACTGACACACAAGTGACCTCACAACCACAAACAGCAGCCATGCAACTAGCACAGGCCTATCAGGCACTGAGACACAAATGACATCACAACTGAAAACAGCAGCCATGCAACTGGCACTGGCCTATCAGGCACTGACACACAAGTGACCTCACAAATGAAAACAGCAGCCATGGGCCTAGCACTGGCCTATCAGGCACTGACACACAAGTGACATCACAACTGAAAATATGTGCTATGGGCCTAGCACTGGCCTATCAGGCACTGAGACACAAGTGACCTCACAACCACAAACAGCAGCAATGCACCTGGCACTGGCCTATCAGGCACTGAGACACAAGTGACATCACAACCAGAAACAGCAGCCATGGGCCTAGCACTGGCCTATCAGGCACTGACACACAAGTGACCTCACAACTGAAAAAAGCAGCCATGGGCCTAGCACTGGCCTATCAGGCACTGACACACAAGTGACCTCACAACTGAAAAAAGCAGCCATGGGCCTAGCACTGACCTATCAGGCACTGACACACAAGTGACCTCACAACCACAAACAGCAGCCATGCAACTAGCACAGGCCTATCAGGCACTGAGACACAAGTGACATCACAACTGAAAACAGCAGCCATGCAACTGGCACTGGCCTATCAGGCACTGACACACAAGTGACCTCACAACTGAAAACAGCAGCCATGGGCCTAGCACTGGCCTATCAGGCACTGACACACAAGCGACCTCACAAAAACAAACACCAACCTTGGGCCTAGCACTGGCCTATCAGGCACTGAGACACAAGTGACCTCACAACTGAAAACAGCAGCCATGGGCCTAGCACTGGCCTATCAGGCACTGACACACAAGTGACATCACAACCACAAACAGCAGCCATGCAACTAGCACTGGCCTATCAGGCACTGACACACAAGTGACCTCACAACTGAAAATATCTGCTATGGGCCTATCACTGGCCTATCAGGCACTGAGACACAAGTGACCTCACAACCACAAACAGCAGCCATGCAACTAGCACTGGCCTATCAGGCACTGACACACAAGTGACCTCACAACCACAAGCAGCAGCCATGGGCCTAGCACTGGCCTATCAGGCACTGACACACAAGTGACCTCACAACCACAAACAGCAGCCATGCAACTAGCACTGGCCTATCAGGCACTGACACACAAGCGACCTCACAAAAACAAACACCAACCTTGGGCCTAGCACTGGCCTATCAGGCACTGAGACACAAGTGACCTCACAACTGAAAACAGCAGCCATGGGCCTAGCACTGGCCTATCAGGCACTGACACACAAGTGACATCACAACCAGAAACAGCAGCCATGCAACTAGCACTGGCCTATCAGGCACTGACACACAAGTGACCTCACAACTGAAAATATCTGCTATGGGCCTATCACTGGCCTATCAGGCACTGACACACAAGTGACCTCACAACCACAAACAGCAGCCATGCAACTAGCACTGGCCTATCAGGCACTGACACACAAGTGACCTCACAACTGAAAAAAGCAGCCATGGGCCTAGAACTGGCCTATCAGGCACTGACACACAAGTGACATCACAACCAGAAACAGCAGCCATGGGCCTAGCACTGGCCTATCAGGCACTGACACACAAGTGACCTCACAACCACAAACAGCAGCCATGCAACTGGCACTGGCCTATCAGGCACTGACACACAAGTGACCTCACAACCACAAACAGCAGCCATGCAACTAGCACTGGCCTATCAGGCACTGACACACAAGTGACCTCACAAATGAAAACAGCAGCCATGGGCCTAGCACTGGCCTATCAGGCACTGACACACAAGTGACCTCACAACCACAAACAGCAGCCATATGACCAGCATGGGCCTATCAGGCACTGAGGCACAAGTGACCTCACAACCACGAACTGCAGCCATGCAACTAGCACTGGCCTATCAGGCACTGACACACAAGTGACCTCACAACTGAAAACAGCAGCCATGGGCCTAGCACTGGCCTATCAGGCACTGAGACACAAGTGACCTCACAACCACAAGCAGCAGCCATGCAACTAGCACTGGCCTATCAGGCACTGACACACAAGTGACCTCACAACTGAAAAAAGCAGCCATGGGCCTAGCACTGACCTATCAGGCACTGACACACAAGTGACCTCACAACCACAAACAGCAGCCATGCAACTAGCACAGGCCTATCAGGCACTGAGACACAAATGACATCACAACTGAAAACAGCAGCCATGCAACTGGCACTGGCCTATCAGGCACTGACACACAAGTGACCTCACAAATGAAAACAGCAGCCATGGGCCTAGCACTGGCCTATCAGGCACTGACACACAAGTGACATCACAACTGAAAATATGTGCTATGGGCCTAGCACTGGCCTATCAGGCACTGAGACACAAGTGACCTCACAACCACAAACAGCAGCAATGCACCTGGCACTGGCCTATCAGGCACTGAGACACAAGTGACATCACAACCAGAAACAGCAGCCATGCAACTAGCACTGGCCTATCAGGCACTGACACACAAGTGACCTCACAACTGAAAAAAGCAGCCATGGGCCTAGCACTGGCCTATCAGGCACTGACACACAAGTGACCTCACAACTGAAAAAAGCAGCCATGGGCCTAGCACTGACCTATCAGGCACTGACACACAAGTGACCTCACAACCACAAACAGCAGCCATGCAACTAGCACAGGCCTATCAGGCACTGAGACACAAGTGACATCACAACTGAAAACAGCAGCCATGCAACTGGCACTGGCCTATCAGGCACTGACACACAAGTGACCTCACAACTGAAAACAGCAGCCATGGGCCTAGCACTGGCCTATCAGGCACTGACACACAAGCGACCTCACAAAAACAAACACCAACCTTGGGCCTAGCACTGGCCTATCAGGCACTGAGACACAAGTGACCTCACAACTGAAAACAGCAGCCATGGGCCTAGCACTGGCCTATCAGGCACTGACACACAAGTGACATCACAACCACAAACAGCAGCCATGCAACTAGCACTGGCCTATCAGGCACTGACACACAAGTGACCTCACAACTGAAAATATCTGCTATGGGCCTATCACTGGCCTATCAGGCACTGAGACACAAGTGACCTCACAACCACAAACAGCAGCCATGCAACTAGCACTGGCCTATCAGGCACTGACACACAAGTGACCTCACAACTGAAAAAAGCAGCCATGGGCCTAGCAATGGCCTATCAGGCACTGACACACAAGTGACATCACAACCACAAACAGCAGCCATGGGCCTAGCACTGGCCTATCAGGCACTGACACACAAGTGACCTCACAACCACAAACAGCAGCCATGCAACTGGCACTGGCCTATCAGGCACTGACACACAAGTGACCTCACAACCACAAACAGCAGCCATGCAACTAGCACTGGCCTATCAGGCACTGACACACAAGTGACCTCACAAATGAAAACAGCAGCCATGGGCCTAGCACTGGCCTATCAGGCACTGACACACAAGTGACCTCACAACTGAAAATATGTGCTATGGGCCTATCACTGGCCTATCAAGCACTGAGACACAAGTGACCTCACAACTGAAAAAAGCAGCCATGGGCCTAGCACTGGCCTATCAGGCACTGACACACAAGTGACATCACAACCACAAACAGCAGCCATGCAACTGGCACTGGCCTATCAGGCACTGACACACAAGTGACATCACAACCACAAACAGCAGCCCTGCAACTAGCACTGGCCTATCAGGCACTGACACACAAGTGACATCACAACCACAAACATCAGCCATGCAACTAGCACTGGCCTATCAGGCACTGACACACAAGTGACCTCACAAACACAAACAGCAGCCATGGGCCTAGCACTGGCCTATCAGGCACTGAGACACAAGTGACCTCACAAACACAAACAGCAGCCATGCAACTAGCACTGGCCTATCAGGCACTGACACACAAGTGACCTCACAACTGAAAACAGAAGCCATGGGCCTAGCACTGGCCTATCAGGCACTGACACACAAGTCACCTCACAAACACAAACAGCAGCCATGCAACTAGCACTGGCCTATCAGGCACTGAGACACAAGTGACCTCACAACTGAAAACAGCAGCCGTGCAACTAGCACTGGCCTATCAGGCACTGACACACCAGTGACATCACAAACACAAACAGCAGCCATGCAACTAGCACTGGCCTATCAGGCACTGAGACACAAGTGACATAACAACTGAAAATATGTGCTATGGGCCTAGCACTGGCCTATCAGGCACTGACACACAAGTGACCTCACAACCACAAAGAGCAGCCATGCAACTGGCACTGGCCTATCAGGCACTGACACACAAGTGACCTCACAAACACAAACAGCAGCCATGGGCCTAGCACTGGCCTATCAGGCACTGACACACAAGTGACCTCACAGCCACAAACAGCAGCCATGCACCTGGCACTGGCCTATCAGGCACTGAGCCACAAGTGACATCACAACCAGAAACAGCAGCCATGGGCCTAGCACTGGCCTATCAGGACCTGAGACACAAGTGACCTCACAACTGAAAATATCTGCTATGGGCCTATCACTGGCCTATCAGGCACTGAGACACAAGTGACCTCACAACTGAAAACAGAAGCCATGGGCCTAGCACTGGCCTATCAGGCACTGACACACAAGTGACCTCACAGACACAAACAGCAGCCATGCAACTAGCACTGGCCTATCAGGCACTGACACACAAGTGACATCACAAATGAAAATATGTGCTATGGGCCTAGCACTGGCCTATCAGGCACTGAGACACAAGTGACCTCACAACCACAAACAGCAGCCATGCAACTAGCACTGGCCTATCAGGCACTGAGACAAGTGACCTCACAACTTAAAACAGAAGTCATGGGCCTAGCACTGGCCTATCAGGCACTGACACACAAGTGACCTCACAACCACAAACAGCAGCCATGCACCTGGCACTGGCCTATCAGGCACTGAGACACAAGTGACCTCACAACCACAAACAGCAGCCATGCAACTAGCACTGGCCTATCAGGCACTGACACACAAGTGACCTCACAACCACAAGCAGCAGCCATGCAACTAGCACTGGCCTATCAGGCACTGAGACACAAGTGACCTCACAACCACAAACAGCAGCCATGCAACTAGCACTGGCCTATCAGGCACTGACACACAAGTGACCTCACAACTGAAAATATCTGCTATGGGCCTAGCACTGGCCTATCAAGCACTGAGACACAAGTGACCTCACAACTGAAAATATCTGCTATGGGTCTAGCACCGGCCTATCAAGCACTGAGACACAAGTGACATCACAACTGAAAATATCTGCTATGGGCCTAGCACTGGCCTATCAGGCACTGACACACAAGTGACCTCACAACCACAAACAGCAGCCATGCAACTAGCACTGGCCTATCAGGCACTGACACACAAGTGACCTCACAACCACAAACAGCAGCCATGCAACTAGCACTGGCCTATCAGGCACTGACACACAAGTGACCTCACAACCACAAACAGCAGCCATGCAACTAGCACTGGCCTATCAGGCACTGAGACACAAGTGACCTCACAACTGAAAACAGCAGCCATGCAACGAGTACTGGCCTATCAGGCACTGAGACACAAGTGACCCACCACTGAAAATATCTGCTATGGGCCTAGCACTGGCCTATCAGGCACTGAGACACAAGTGACCTCACAACCACAAACTGCAGCCATGGGCCTAGCACTGGCCTATCAGGCACTGACACACAAGTGACCTCACAACCACAAACAGCAGCCATGCAACTAGCACTGGCCTATCAGGCACTGACACACAAGTGACCTCACAACCACAAACAGCAGCCATGCAACTAGCACTGGCCTATCAGGCACTGACACACAAGTGACCTCACAACTGAAAACAGCAGCCATGGGTCTATCACTGGCCTATCAGGCGCTGAGACACAAGTGACCTCACAACCACAAACAGCCGCCATGCAACTAGCACTGGCCTATCAGGCACTGACACACAAGTGACCTCACAACCACAAACAGCAGCCATGCAACTGGCACTGGCCTATCAGGCACTGACACACAAGTGACCTCACAACCACAAACAGCAGCCATGCACCTGGCACTGGCCTATCAGGCACTGAGCCACAAGTGACATCACAACCAGAAACAGCAGCCATGCAACTAGCACTGGCCTATCAGGACCTGAGACACAAGTGACCTCACAACTGAAAATATCTGCTATGGGCCTATCACTGGCCTATCAGGCACTGACACACAAGTGACCTCACAACCACAAACAGCAGCCATGGGCCTAGCACTGGCCTATCAGGCACTGACACACAAGTGACCTCACAAATGAAAACAGCAGCCATGGGCCTACCACTGGCCTATCAGGCACTGACACACAAGTGACCTCACAACTGAAAATATGTGCTATGGGCCTATCACTGGCCTATCAAGCACTGAGACACAAGTGACATCACAACTGAAAATATGTGCTATGGGCCTAGCACTGGCCTATCAGGCACTGACACACAAGTGACCTCACAACTGAAAAAAGCAGCCATGGGCCTAGCAATGGCCTATCAGGCACTGACACACAAGTGACATCACAACCAGAAACAGCAGCCATGGGCCTAGCACTGGCCTATCAGGCACTGACACACAAGTGACCTCACAACCACAAACAGCAGCCATGCAACTAGCACTGGCCTATCAGGCACTGACACACAAGTGACCTCACAACTGAAAAAAGCAGCCATGGGCCTAGCAATGGCCTATGAGGCACTGACACACAAGTGACATCACAACCAGAAACAGCAGCCATGGGCCTAGCACTGGCCTATCAGGCACTGACACACAAGTGACCTCACAACCACAAACAGCAGCCATGCAACTGGCACTGCCTATCAGGCACTGACACACAAGTGACATCACAACCACAAACAGCAGCCATGCAACTAGCACTGGCCTATCAGGCACTGACACACAAGTGACCTCACAACCACAAACAGCAGCCATGGGCCTAGCACTGGCCTATCAGGCACTGACACACAAGTGACCTCACAACTGAAAATATCTGCTATGGGCCTAGCACTGACCTATCAGGCACTGACACACAAGTGACCTCACAACCACAAACAGCAGCCATGCAACTAGCACTGGCCTATCAGGCACTGACACACAAGTGACCTCACAAATGAAAACAGCAGCCATGCAACTAGCACTGGCCTATCAGGCACTGACACACAAGTGACCTCACAACCACAAACAGCAGCCATGCACCTGGCACTGGCCTATCAGGCACTGAGACACAAGTGACCTCACAACCACAAACAGCAGCCATGCAACTAGCACTGGCCTATCAGGCACTGAGACAAGTGACCTCACAACTTAAAACAGAAGTCATGGGCCTAGCACTGGCCTATCAGGCACTGACACACAAGTGACCTCACAACCACAAAGAGCAGCCATGCACCTGGCACTGGCCTATCGGGCACTGAGACACAAGTGACCTCACAGACACAAACAGCAGCCATGGGCCTAGCACTGGCCTATCAGGCACTGAGACACAAGTGACCTCACAACCACAAACAGCAGCCATGCAACTAGCACTTGCCTATCAGGCACTGACACACAAGTGACCTCACAACCACAAGCAGCAGCCATGCAACTAGCACTGGCCTATCAGGCACTGACACACAAGTGACCTCACAACTGAAAATATGTGCTATGGGCCTAGCACTGGCCTATCAGGCACTGACACACAAGTGACCTCACAACCACAAGCAGCAGCCATGCAACTAGCACTGGCCTATCAGGCACTGAGACACAAGTGACCTCACAAACACAAACAGCAGCCATGCAACTAGCACTGGCCTATCAGGCACTGACACACAAGTGACCTCACAACCACAAACAGCAGCCATGGGCCTAGCACTGGCCTATCAGGCACTGACACACAAGTGACCTCACAACTGAAAATATCTGCTATGGGCCTAGCACTGACCTATCAGGCACTGACACACAAGTGACATCACAACCACAAACAGCAGCCATGCAACTAGCACTGGCCTATCAGGCACTGAGACACAAGTGACCTCACAAATGAAAACAGCAGCCATGCAACTAGCACTGGCCTATCAGGCACTGACACACAAGTGACCTCACAACCACAAACAGCAGCCATGCAACTAGCACTGGCCTATCAGGCACTGACACACAAGTGACCTCACAACCACAAACAGCAGCCATGCAACTAGCACTGGCCTATCAGGCACTGACACACAAGTGACCTCACAAACACAAACAGCAGCCATGCAACTAGCACTGGCCTATCAGGCACTGACACACAAGTGACCTCACAACTGAAAACAGCAGCCATGCAACGAGTACTGGCCTATCAGGCACTGAGACACAAGTGACCCACCACTGAAAATATCTGCTATGGGCCTAGCACTGGCCTATCAGGCACTGAGACACAAGTGACCTCACAACCACAAACTGCAGCCATGGGCCTAGCACTGGCCTATCAGGCACTGACACACAAGTGACCTCACAACCACAAACAGCAGCCATGCAACTAGCACTGGCCTATCAGGCACTGACACACAAGTGACCTCACAACCACAAACAGCAGCCATGCAACTAGCACTGGCCTATCAGGCACTGACACACAAGTGACCTCACAACTGAAAACAGCAGCCATGGGTCTATCACTGGCCTATCAGGCGCTGAGACACAAGTGACCTCACAACCACAAACAGCTGCCATGCAACTAGCACTGGCCTATCAGGCACTGACACACAAGTGACCTCACAACCACAAACAGCAGCCATGCACCTGGCACTGGCCTATCAGGCACTGACACACAAGTGACCTCACAACCACAAACAGCAGCCATGCAACTAGCACTGGCCTATCAGGCACTGAGACACAAGTGACCTCACAACTGAAAATATCTGCTATGGGCCTATCACTGGCCTATCAGGCACTGACACACAAGTGACCTCACAACCACAAACAGCAGCCATGGGCCTAGCACTGGCCTATCAGGCACTGACACACAAGTGACCTCACAAATGAAAACAGCAGCCATGGGCCTACCACTGGCCTATCAGGCACTGACACACAAGTGACCTCACAACTGAAAATATGTGCTATGGGCCTATCACTGGCCTATCAAGCACTGAGACACAAGTGACATCACAACTGAAAATATGTGCTATGGGCCTAGCACTGGCCTATCAGGCACTGACACACAAGTGACCTCACAACTGAAAAAAGCAGCCATGGGCCTAGCACTGGCCTATCAGGCACTGACACACAAGTGACATCACAACCACAAACAGCAGCCATGCAACTAGCACTGGCCTATCAGGCACTGACACACAAGTGACATCACAACCACAAACAGCAGCCATGGGCCTAGCACTGGCCTATCAGGCACTGACACACAAGTGACCTCAGAACCACAAACAGCAGCCATGCAACTAGCACTGGCCTATCAGGCACTGACACACAAGTGACCTCACAACCACAAACAGCAGCCATGGGCCTAGCACTGGCCTATCAGGCACTGACACACAAGTGACCTCACAACTGAAAATATCTGCTATGGGCCTAGCACTGACCTATCAGGCACTGACACACAAGTGACCTCACAACCACAAACAGCAGCCATGCAACTAGCACTGGCCTATCAGGCACTGAGACACAAGTGACCTCACAAATGAAAACAGCAGCCATGGGCCTAGCACTGGCCTATCAGGCACTGACACACAAGTGACATCACAACTGAAAATATCTGCTATGGGCCTAGCACTGGCCTATCAAGCACTGAGACACAAGTGACATCACAACTCAAAATATGTGCTATGGGCCTATCACTGGCCTATCAAGCACTGAGACACAAGTGACATCACAACTGAAAATATCTGCTATGGGCCTAGCACTGGCCTATCAGGCACTGACACACAAGTGAACTCACAACCACAAACTGCAGCCATGGGCATAGCCCTGGCCTATCAGGACCTGAGACACAAGTGACCTCACAACCACAAACAGCAGCCATGCAACTGGCACTGGCCTATCAGGCACTGAGACACAAGTGACCTCAAACCTGAAAATATCTGCTATGGGCCTAGCACTGGCCTATCAGGCACTGACACACAAGTGACCTCACAACCACAAACAGCAGCCATGCAACTAGCACTGGCCTATCAGGCACTGACACACAAGTGACATCACAACCACAAACAGCAGCCATGCAACTGCCACTGGCCTATCAGGCACTGACACACAAGTGACCTCACAACTGAAAACAGCAGCCATGGGCCTAGCACTGGCCTATCAGGCACCGAGACACAAGTGACATCACAACCAGAAACAGCAGCCATGGGCCTAGCACTGGCCTATCAGGAACTGAGACACAAGTGACCTCACAACCACAAACAGCAGCCATGCAACTGGCACTGGCCTATCAGGCACTGACACACAAGTGACATCACAAACACAAAGAGCAGCCATGCAACTAGCACTGGCCTATCAGGCACTGACACACAAGTGACCTCACAACCACAAGCAGCAGCCATGCAACTAGCACTGGCCTATCAGGCACTGACACACAAGTGACCTCACAACCACAAGCAGCAGCCATGCAACTAGCACTGGCCTATCAGGCACTGACACACAAGTGACCTCACAACTGAAAACAGAAGCCATGGGCCTAGCACTGGCCTATCAGGCACTGACACACAAGTGACCTCACAACCACAAACAGCAGCCATGCAACTAGCACTGGCCTATCAGGCACTGAGACACAAGTGACATCACAACCAGAAACAGCAGCCATGGGCCTAGCACTGGCCTATCAGGCACTGAGACACAAGTGACATCACAACTGAAAATATGTGCTATGGGCCTATCACTGGCCTACCAAGCACTGAGACACAAGTGACATCACAACTGAAAATATGTGCTATGGGCCTAGCACTGGCCTATCAGGCACTGACACACAAGTGACCTCACAACTGAAAAAAGCAGCCATGGGCCTAGCACTGGCCTATCAGGCACTGACACACAAGTGACCTCACAACTGAAAATATCTGCTATGGGCCTAGCACGGACCTATCAGGCACTGACACACAAGTGACCTCACAACCACAAACAGCAGCCATGCAACTAGCACTGGCCTATCAGGCACTGAGACACAAGTGACCTCACAAATGAAAACAGCAGCCATGCAACTAGCACTGGCCTATCAGGCACTGACACACAAGTGACCTCACAACCACAAACAGCAGCCATGCACCTGGCACTGGCCTATCAGGCACTGAGACACAAGTGACCTCACAACCACAAACAGCAGCCATGCAACTAGCACTGGCCTATCAGGCACTGAGACAAGTGACCTCACAACTTAAAACAGAAGTCATGGGCCTAGCACTGGCCTATCAGGCACTGACACACAAGTGACCTCACAACCACAAAGAGCAGCCATGCACCTGGCACTGGCCTATCAGGCACTGAGACACAAGTGACCTCACAGACACAAACAGCAGCCATGCAACTAGCACTGGCCTATCAGGCACTGAGACACAAGTGACCTCACAACCACAAACAGCAGCCATGCAACTAGCACTTGCCTATCAGGCACTGACACACAAGTGACCTCACAACCACAAGCAGCAGCCATGCAACTAGCACTGGCCTATCAGGCACTGACACACAAGTGACATCACAACCACAAACAGCAGCCATGCAACTAGCACTGGCCTATCAGGCACTGACACACAAGTGACCTCACAACTGAAAATATGTGCTATGGGCCTAGCACTGGCCTATCAGGCACTGACACACAAGTGACCTCACAACCACAAGCAGCAGCCATGCAACTAGCACTGGCCTATCAGGCACTGAGACACAAGTGACCTCACAAACACAAACAGCAGCCATGCAACTAGCACTGGCCTATCAGGCACTGACACACAAGTGACCTCACAACCACAAACAGCAGCCATGCAACTAGCACTGGCCTATCAGGCACTGACACACAAGTGACATCACAACTGAAAATATGTGCTATGGGCCTAGCACTGGCCTATCAAGCACTGAGACACAAGTGACATCACAACTGAAAATATCTGCTATGGGCCTAGCACCGGCCTATCAAGCACTGAGACACAAGTGACATCACAACTGAAAATATCTGCTATGGGCCTAGCACTGGCCTATCAGGCACTGAGACACAAGTGACCTCACAACCACAAACAGCAGCCATGCAACTAGCACTGGCCTATCAGGCACTGACACACAAGTGACCTCACAACCACAAACAGCAGCCATGCAACTAGCACTGGCCTATCAGGCACTGACACACAAGTGACCTCACAAACACAAACAGCAGCCATGCAACTAGCACTGGCCTATCAGGCACTGACACACAAGTGACCTCACAACTGAAAACAGCAGCCATGCAACGAGTACTGGCCTATCAGGCACTGAGACACAAGTGACCCACCACTGAAAATATCTGCTATGGGCCTAGCACTGGCCTATCAGGCACTGAGACACAAGTGACCTCACAACCACAAACTGCAGCCATGGGCCTAGCACTGGCCTATCAGGCACTGAGCCACAAGTGACCTCACAACCACAAACAGCAGCCATGCAACTAGCACTGGCCTATCAGGCACTGACACACAAGTGACCTCACAACCACAAACAGCAGCCATGGGCCTAGCACTGGCCTATCAGGCACTGACACACAAGTGACCTCACAACCACAAACAGCAGCCATGCAACTAGCACTGGCCTATCACGCACTGACACAAAAGTGACCTCACAACCACAAACAGCAGCCATGCACCTGGCACTGGCCTATCAGGCACTGACACACAAGTGACCTCACAACCACAAACAGCAGCCATGCACCTGGCACTGGCGTATCAGGCACTGACACACAAGTGACCTCACAACCACAAACAGCAGCCATGCAACTAGCACTGGCCTATCAGGCACTGAGACACAAGTGACCTCACAACTGAAAATATCTGCTATGGGCCTATCACTGGCCTACCAAGCACTGAGACACAAGTGACATCACAACTGAAAATATGTGCTATGGGCCTAGCACTGGCCTATCAGGCACTGACACACAAGTGACCTCACAACCACAAGCAGCAGCCATGCAACTAGCACTGGCCTATCACGCACTGACACAAAAGTGACCTCACAACCACAAACAGCAGCCATGCAACTAGCACTGGCCTATCAGGCACTGACACACAAGTGACCTCACAACTGAAAACAGCAGCCATGGGCCTAGCACTGGCCTATCAGGCACTGACACACAAGAGACATCACAAACACAAACAGCAGCCATGGGCCTAGCACTGGCCTATCAGGCACTGACACACAAGTGACATCACAACCACAAACAGCAGCCATGGGCCTAGCACTGGCCTATCAGGCACTGACACACAAGTGACCTCACAAATGAAAACAGCAGCCATGGGCCTACCACTGGCCTATCAGGCACTGACACACAAGTGACCTCACAACTGAAAATATGTGCTATGGGCCTATCACTGGCCTATCAAGCACTGAGACACAAGTGACATCACAACTGAAAATATGTGCTATGGGCCTAGCACTGGCCTATCAGGCACTGACACACAAGTGACCTCACAACTGAAAAAAGCAGCCATGGGCCTAGCACTGGCCTATCAGGCACTGACACACAAGTGACATCACAACCACAAACAGCAGCCATGCAACTAGCACTGGCCTATCAGGCACTGACACACAAGTGACATCACAACCACAAACAGCAGCCATGGGCCTAGCACTGGCCTATCAGGCACTGACACACAAGTGACCTCAGAACCACAAACAGCAGCCATGCAACTAGCACTGGCCTATCAGGCACTGACACACAAGTGACCTCACAACCACAAACAGCAGCCATGGGCCTAGCACTGGCCTATCAGGCACTGACACACAAGTGACCTCACAACTGAAAATATCTGCTATGGGCCTAGCACTGACCTATCAGGCACTGACACACAAGTGACCTCACAACCACAAACAGCAGCCATGCAACTAGCACTGGCCTATCAGGCACTGAGACACAAGTGACCTCACAAATGAAAACAGCAGCCATGGGCCTAGCACTGGCCTATCAGGCACTGACACACAAGTGACATCACAACTGAAAATATGTGCTATGGGCCTATCACTGGCCTATCAAGCACTGAGACACAAGTGACATCACAACTGAAAATATCTGCTATGGGCCTAGCACTGGCCTATCAGGCACTGACACACAAGTGAACTCACAACCACAAACTGCAGCCATGGGCATAGCCCTGGCCTATCAGGACCTGAGACACAAGTGACCTCACAACCACAAACAGCAGCCATGCAACTGGCACTGGCCTATCAGGCACTGAGACACAAGTGACCTCAAACCTGAAAATATCTGCTATGGGCCTAGCACTGGCCTATCAGGCACTGACACACAAGTGACCTCACAACCACAAACAGCAGCCATGCAACTAGCACTGGCCTATCAGGCACTGACACACAAGTGACATCACAACCACAAACAGCAGCCATGCAACTGCCACTGGCCTATCAGGCACTGAGACACAAGTGACCTCACAAACACAAACAGCAGCCATGCAACTAGGACTGGCCTATCAGGCACTGACACACAAGTGACCTCACAACTGAAAACAGCAGCCATGGGCCTAGCACTGGCCTATCAGGCACCGAGACACAAGTGACATCACAACCAGAAACAGCAGCCATGGGCCTAGCACTGGCCTATCAGGAACTGAGACACAAGTGACCTCACAACCACAAACAGCAGCCATGCAACTGGCACTGGCCTATCAGGCACTGACACACAAGTGACATCACAAACACAAAGAGCAGCCATGCAACTAGCACTGGCCTATCAGGCACTGACACACAAGTGACCTCACAACTGAAAACAGAAGCCATGGGCCTAGCACTGGCCTATCAGGCACTGACACACAAGTGACCTCACAACCACAAACAGCAGCCATGCAACTAGCACTGGCCTATCAGGCACTGAGACACAAGTGACATCACAACCAGAAACAGCAGCCATGGGCCTAGCACTGGCCTATCAGGCACTGAGACACAAGTGACATCACAACTGAAAATATGTGCTATGGGCCTAGCACTGGCCTACCAAGCACTGAGACACAAGTGACATCACAACTGAAAATATGTGCTATGGGCCTAGCACTGGCCTATCAGGCACTGACACACAAGTGACCTCACAACTGAAAAAAGCAGCCATGGGCCTAGCACTGGCCTATCAGGCACTGACACACAAGTGACATCACAACCAGAAACAGCAGCCATGCACCTAGCACTGGCCTATCAGGCACTGACACACAAGTGACATCACAACCACAAACAGCAGCCATGCAACTAGCACTGGCCTATCAGGCACTGACACACAAGTGACATCACAACCACAAACAGCAGCCATGGGCCTAGCACTGGCCTATCAGGCACTGAGACACAAGTGACCTCAGAACCACAAACAGCAGCCATGCAACTAGCACTGGCCTATCAGGCACTGAGACACAAGTGACCTCACAACCACAAACAGCAGCCATGGGCCTAGCACTGGCCTATCAGGCACTGACACACAAGTGACCTCACAACTGAAAATATCTGCTATGGGCCTAGCACTGACCTATCAGGCACTGACACACAAGTGACCTCACAACCACAAACAGCAGCCATGCAACTAGCACTGGCCTATCAGGCACTGAGACACAAGTGACCCACCACTGAAAATATCTGCTATGGGCCTAGCACTGGCCTATCAGGCACTGAGACACAAGTGACCTCACAACCACAAACTGCAGCCATGGGCCTAGCACTGGCCTATCAGGCACTGAGCCACAAGTGACCTCACAACCACAAACAGCAGCCATGCAACTAGCACTGGCCTATCAGGCACTGACACACAAGTGACCTCACAACCACAAACAGCAGCCATGCAACTAGCACTGGCCTATCAGGCACTGACACACAAGTGACCTCACAACTGAAAACAGCAGCCATGGGTCTATCACTGGCCTATCAGGCGCTGAGACACAAGTGACCTCACAACCACAAACAGCTGCCATGCAACTAGCCCTGGCCTATCAGGCACTGACACACAAGTGACCTCACAACCACAAACAGCAGCCATGCACCTGGCACTGGCCTATCAGGCACTGACACACAAGTGACCTCACAACCACAAACAGCAGCCATGCAACTAGCACTGGCCTATCAGGCACTGAGACACAAGTGACCTCACAACTGAAAATATCTGCTATGGGCCTATCACTGGCCTATCAGGCACTGACACACAAGTGACCTCACAACCACAAACAGCAGCCATGGGCCTAGCACTGGCCTATCAGGCACTGACACACAAGTGACCTCACAAATGAAAACAGCAGCCATGGGCCTACCACTGGCCTATCAGGCACTGACACACAAGTGACCTCACAACTGAAAATATGTGCTATGGGCCTATCACTGGCCTATCAAGCACTGAGACACAAGTGACATCACAACTGAAAATATGTGCTATGGGCCTAGCACTGGCCTATCAGGCACTGACACACAAGTGACCTCACAACTGAAAAAAGCAGCCATGGGCCTAGCACTGGCCTATCAGGCACTGACACACAAGTGACATCACAACCACAAACAGCAGCCATGCAACTAGCACTGGCCTATCAGGCACTGACACACAAGTGACATCACAACCACAAACAGCAGCCATGGGCCTAGCACTGGCCTATCAGGCACTGACACACAAGTGACCTCAGAACCACAAACAGCAGCCATGCAACTAGCACTGGCCTATCAGGCACTGACACACAAGTGACCTCACAACCACAAACAGCAGCCATGGGCCTAGCACTGGCCTATCAGGCACTGACACACAAGTGACCTCACAACTGAAAATATCTGCTATGGGCCTAGCACTGACCTATCAGGCACTGACACACAAGTGACCTCACAACCACAAACAGCAGCCATGCAACTAGCACTGGCCTATCAGGCACTGAGACACAAGTGACCTCACAAATGAAAACAGCAGCCATGGGCCTAGCACTGGCCTATCAGGCACTGACAC
Organism: Apteryx mantelli; assembly: GCF_036417845.1. NCBI lineage: Eukaryota > Metazoa > Chordata > Aves > Apterygiformes > Apterygidae > Apteryx > Apteryx mantelli. The sequence goes on from NC_089997.1 coordinate 8,267,803, forward strand.
ACAAGTGACATCACAACTGAAAATATGTGCTATGGGCCTATCACTGGCCTATCAAGCACTGAGACACAAGTGACATCACAACTGAAAATATCTGCTATGGGCCTAGCACTGGCCTATCAGGCACTGACACACAAGTGAACTCACAACCACAAACTGCAGCCATGGGCATAGCCCTGGCCTATCAGGACCTGAGACACAAGTGACCTCACAACCACAAACAGCAGCCATGCAACTGGCACTGGCCTATCAGGCACTGAGACACAAGTGACCTCAAACCTGAAAATATCTGCTATGGGCCTAGCACTGGCCTATCAGGCACTGACACACAAGTGACCTCACAACCACAAACAGCAGCCATGCAACTAGCACTGGCCTATCAGGCACTGACACACAAGTGACATCACAACCACAAACAGCAGCCATGCAACTGCCACTGGCCTATCAGGCACTGAGACACAAGTGACCTCACAAACACAAACAGCAGCCATGCAACTAGGACTGGCCTATCAGGCACTGACACACAAGTGACCTCACAACTGAAAACAGCAGCCATGGGCCTAGCACTGGCCTATCAGGCACCGAGACACAAGTGACATCACAACCAGAAACAGCAGCCATGGGCCTAGCACTGGCCTATCAGGCACTGACACACAAGTGACCTCACAACCACAAACAGCAGCCATGCAACTGGCACTGGCCTATCAGGCACTGACACACAAGTGACATCACAAACACAAAGAGCAGCCATGCAACTAGCACTGGCCTATCAGGCACTGACACACAAGTGACCTCACAACCACAAGCAGCAGCCATGCAACTAGCACTGGCCTATCAGGCACTGACACACAAGTGACCTCACAACTGAAAACAGAAGCCATGGGCCTAGCACTGGCCTATCAGGCACTGACACACAAGTGACCTCACAACCACAAACAGCAGCCATGCAACTAGCACTGGCCTATCAGGCACTGAGACACAAGTGACATCACAACCAGAAACAGCAGCCATGGGCCTAGCACTGGCCTATCAGGCACTGAGACACAAGTGACATCACAACTGAAAATATGTGCTATGGGCCTATCACTGGCCTACCAAGCACTGAGACACAAGTGACATCACAACTGAAAATATGTGCTATGGGCCTAGCACTGGCCTATCAGGCACTGACACACAAGTGACCTCACAACTGAAAAAAGCAGCCATGGGCCTAGCACTGGCCTATCAGGCACTGACACACAAGTGACATCACAACCAGAAACAGCAGCCATGCACCTAGCACTGGCCTATCAGGCACTGACACACAAGTGACATCACAACCACAAACAGCAGCCATGCAACTAGCACTGGCCTATCAGGCACTGACACACAAGTGACATCACAACCACAAACAGCAGCCATGGGCCTAGCACTGGCCTATCAGGCACTGAGACACAAGTGACCTCAGAACCACAAACAGCAGCCATGCAACTAGCACTGGCCTATCAGGCACTGACACACAAGTGACCTCACAACCACAAACAGCAGCCATGGGCCTAGCACTGGCCTATCAGGCACTGACACACAAGTGACCTCACAACTGAAAATATCTGCTATGGGCCTAGCACTGACCTATCAGGCACTGACACACAAGTGACCTCACAACCACAAACAGCAGCCATGCAACTAGCACTGGCCTATCAGGCACTGAGACACAAGTGACCTCACAAATGAAAACAGCAGCCATGGGCCTAGCACTGGCCTATCAGGCACTGACACACAAGTGACATCACAACTGAAAATATGTGCTATGGGCCTATCACTGGCCTATCAAGCACTGAGACACAAGTGACATCACAACTCAAAATATGTGCTATGGGCCTATCACTGGCCTATCAAGCACTGAGACACAAGTGACATCACAACTGAAAATATCTGCTATGGGCCTAGCACTGGCCTATCAGGCACTGACACACAAGTGAACTCACAACCACAAACTGCAGCCATGGGCATAGCCCTGGCCTATCAGGACCTGAGACACAAGTGACCTCACAACCACAAACAGCAGCCATGCAACTGGCACTGGCCTATCAGGCACTGAGACACAAGTGACCTCAAACCTGAAAATATCTGCTATGGGCCTAGCACTGGCCTATCAGGCACTGACACACAAGTGACCTCACAACCACAAACAGCAGCCATGCAACTAGCACTGGCCTATCAGGCACTGACACACAAGTGACATCACAACCACAAACAGCAGCCATGCAACTGCCACTGGCCTATCAGGCACTGAGACACAAGTGACCTCACAAACACAAACAGCAGCCATGCAACTAGGACTGGCCTATCAGGCACTGACACACAAGTGACCTCACAACTGAAAACAGCAGCCATGGGCCTAGCACTGGCCTATCAGGCACCGAGACACAAGTGACATCACAACCAGAAACAGCAGCCATGGGCCTAGCACTGGCCTATCAGGAACTGAGACACAAGTGACCTCACAACCACAAACAGCAGCCATGCAACTGGCACTGGCCTATCAGGCACTGACACACAAGTGACATCACAAACACAAACAGCAGCCATGGGCCTAGCACTGGCCTATCAGGCACTGACACACAAGTGACCTCACAACCACAAGCAGCAGCCATGCAACTAGCACTGGCCTATCAGGCACTGACACACAAGTGACCTCACAACTGAAAACAGAAGCCATGGGCCTAGCACTGGCCTATCAGGCACTGACACACAAGTGACCTCACAACCACAAACAGCAGCCATGCAACTAGCACTGGCCTATCAGGCACTGAGACACAAGTGACATCACAACCAGAAACAGCAGCCATGGGCCTAGCACTGGCCTATCAGGCACTGAGACACAAGTGACCTCACAACTGAAAATATGTGCTATGGGCCTATCACTGGCCTACCAAGCACTGAGACACAAGTGACATCACAACTGAAAATATGTGCTATGGGCCTAGCACTGGCCTATCAGGCACTGACACACAAGTGACATCACAACCACAAACAGCAGCCATGCAACTGGCACTGGCCTATCAGGCACTGACACACAAGTGACCTCACAACTGAAAAAAGCAGCCATGGGCCTAGCACTGGCCTATCAGGCACTGACACACAAGTGACCTCACAACCACAAACAGCAGCCATGCAACTGGCACTGGCCTATCAGGCACTGACACACAAGTGACCTCACAACCACAAACAGCAGCCATGCAACTAGCACTGGCCTATCAGGCACTGACACACAAGTGACCTCACAACTGAAAAAAGCAGCCATGGGCCTAGCACTGGCCTATCAGGCACTGACACACAAGTGACATCACAACCACAAACAGCAGCCATGCAACTAGCACTGGCCTATCAGGCACTGACACACAAGTGACCTCACAACCACAAACAGCAGCCATGCAACTAGCACTGGCCTATCAGGCACTGAGACACAAGTGACCTCACAAACACAAACAGCAGCCATGCAACTAGCACTGGCCTATCAGGCACTGACACACAAGTGACCTCACAACCACAAACAGCAGCCATGCAACTAGCACTGGCCTATCAGGCACTGACACACAAGTGACCTCACAAGCACAAACAGCAGCCATGCAACTAGCACAGGCCTATCAGGCACTGACACACAAGTGACCTCAAACCTGAAAATATGTGCTATGGGCCTATCACTGGCCTATCAGGCACTGAGACACAAGTGACATCACAACCACAAACAGCAGCCATGCACCTAGCACTGGCCTATCAGGCACTGACACACAAGTGACCTCACAACCACAAACAGCAGCCATGCAACTAGCACTGGCCTATCAGGCACTGACACACAAGTGACCTCACAACCACAAACAGCAGCCATGCAACTAGCACTGGCCTATCAGGCACTGAGACACAAGTGACCTCACAACCACAAACAGCAGCCATGCAACTAGCACTGGCCTATCAGGCACTGACACACAAGTGACCTCACAACTGAAAATATCTGCTATGGGGCTATCACTGGCCTATCAAGCACTGAGACACAAGTGACCTCACAACTGAAAATATCTGCTATGGGCCTAGCACCGGCCTATCAAGCACTGAGACACAAGTGACATCACAACTGAAAATATCTGCTATGGGCCTAGCACTGGCCTATCAGGCACTGACACACAAGTGACATCACAACTACAAACAGCAGCCATGGGCCTAGCACTGGCCTATCAGGCACTGAGCCACAAGTGACATCACAACCAGAAACAGCATCCATGGGCCTAGCACTGGCCTATCAGGACCTGAGACACAAGGGACCTCACAACCACAAACAGCAGCCATGCAAGTGGCACTGGCCTATCAGGCACTGACACACAAGTGACCTCACAACCACAAACAGCAGCCATGCAACTAGCACTGGCCTATCAGGCACTGACACACAAGTGACCTCACAACCACAAGCAGCAGCCATGGGCCTAGCACTGGCCTATCAGGCACTGAGACACAAGTGACCTCACAACTGAAAACAGCAGCCATGCAACTAGCACTGGCCTGTCAGGCACTGACACACAAGTCACCTCACAAACACAAACAGCAGCCATGCAACTAGCACTGGCCTATCAGGCACTGACACACAAGTGACCTCACAACTGAAAACAGCAGCCGTGCAACTAGCACTGGCCTATCAGGCACTGACACACCAGTGACATCACAAACACAAACAGCAGCCATGCAACTAGCACTGGCCTATCAGGCACTGAGACACAAGTGACATAACAACTGAAAATATGTGCTATGGGCCTAGCACTGGCCTATCAGGCACTGACACACAAGTGACCTCACAACCACAAAGAGCAGCCATGCAACTGGCACTGGCCTATCAGGCACTGACACACAAGTGACCTCACAAACACAAACAGCAGACATGGGCCTAGCACTGGCCTATCAGGCACTGACACACAAGTGACCTCACAGCCACAAACAGCAGCCATGCACCTGGCACTGGCCTATCAGGCACTGAGCCACAAGTGACATCACAACCAGAAACAGCAGCCATGGGCCTAGCACTGGCCTATCAGGACCTGAGACACAAGTGACCTCACAACTGAAAATATCTGCTATGGGCCTATCACTGGCCTATCAGGCACTGAGACACAAGTGACCTCACAACTGAAAACAGCAGCCATGGGCCTAGCACTGGCCTATCAGGCACTGACACACAAGTGACCTCACAGACACAAACAGCAGCCATGCAACTAGCACTGGCCTATCAGGCACTGACACACAAGTGACATCACAAATGAAAATATGTGCTATGGGCCTAGCACTGGCCTATCAGGCACTGACACACAAGTGACCTCACAACCACAAACAGCAGCCATGCAACTAGCACTGGCCTATCAGGCACTGAGACAAGTGACCTCACAACTTAAAACAGAAGTCATGGGCCTAGCACTGGCCTATCAGGCACTGACACACAAGTGACCTCACAACCACAAACAGCAGCCATGCACCTGGCACTGGCCTATCAGGCACTGAGGCACAAGTGACCTCACAACCACAAACAGCAGCCATGCAACTAGCACTTGCCTATCAGGCACTGACACACAAGTGACCTCACAACCACAAGCAGCAGCCATGCAACTAGCACTGGCCTATCAGGCACTGACACACAAGTGACATCACAACCACAAACAGCAGCCATGCAACTAGCACTGGCCTATCAGGCACTGACACACAAGTGACCTCACAACTGAAAATATGTGCTATGGGCCTAGCACTGGCCTATCAGGCACTGACACACAAGTGACCTCACAACCACAAGCAGCAGCCATGCAACTAGCACTGGCCTATCAGGCACTGACACACAAGTGACCTCACAACCACAAGCAGCAGCCATGCAACTAGCACTGGCCTATCAGGCACTGAGACACAAGTGACCTCACAACCACAAACAGCAGCCATGGGCCTAGCACTGGCCTATCAGGCACTGACACACAAGTGACCTCACAACTGAAAATATCTGCTATGGGCCTAGCACTGGCCTATCAAGCACTGAGACACAAGTGACCTCACAACTGAAAATATCTGCTATGGGCCTAGCACCGGCCTATCAAGCACTGAGACACAAGTGACATCACAACTGAAAATATCTGCTATGGGCCTAGCACTGGCCTATCAGGCACTGACACACAAGTGACCTCACAACCACAAACAGCAGCCATGCAACTAGCACTGGCCTATCAGGCACTGACACACAAGTGACCTCACAACCACAAACAGCAGCCATGCAACTAGCACTGGCCTATCAGGCACTGACACACAAGTGACCTCACAACCACAAACAGCAGCCATGGGCCTAGCACTGGCCTATCAGGCACTGAGACACAAGTGACCTCACAACCACAAACAGCAGCCATGCAACGAGTACTGGCCTATCAGGCACTGAGACACAAGTGACCTCACAACCACAAACTGCAGCCATGCAACTAGCACTGGCCTATCAGGCACTGAGCCACAAGTGACCTCACAACCACAAACAGCAGCCATGCAACTAGCACTGGCCTATCAGGCACTGACACACAAGTGACCTCACAACCACAAACAGCAGCCATGCAACTAGCACTGGCCTATCAGGCACTGACACACAAGTGACCTCACAACTGAAAACAGCAGCCATGGGTCTATCACTGGCCTATCAGGCGCTGAGACACAAGTGACCTCACAACCACAAACAGCCGCCATGCACCTGGCACTGGCCTATCAGGCACTGAGCCACAAGTGACATCACAACCAGAAACAGCAGCCATGCAACTAGCACTGGCCTATCAGGCACTGACACACAAGCGACATCACAACCACAAACTGCAGCCATGGGCATAGCCCTGGCCTATCAGGACCTGAGACACAAGTGACCTCACAACTGAAAATATCTGCTATGGGCCTATCACTGGCCTATCAGGCACTGACACACAAGTGACCTCACAACCACAAACAGCAGCCATGGGCCTAGCACTGGCCTATCAGGCACTGACACACAAGTGACCTCACAAATGAAAACAGCAGCCATGGGCCTACCACTGGCCTATCAGGCACTGACACACAAGTGACATCACAACTGAAAATATGTGCTATGGGCCTAGCACTGGCCTATCAGGCACTGACACACAAGTGACCTCACAACTGAAAAAAGCAGCCATGGGCCTAGCACTGGCCTATCAGGCACTGACACACAAGTGACATCACAACCAGAAACAGCAGCCATGGGCCTAGCACTGGCCTATCAGGCACTGACACACAAGTGACCTCACAACCACAAACAGCAGCCATGCAACTGGCACTGGCCTATCAGGCACTGACACACAAGTGACATCACAACCACAAACAGCAGCCATGCAGCTAGCACTGGCCTATCAGGCACTGACACACAAGTGACCTCACAACCACAAACAGCAGCCATGGGCCTAGCACTGGCCTATCAGGCACTGACACACAAGTGACCTCTCAACTGAAAATATCTGCTATGGGCCTAGCACTGACCTATCAGGCACTGAGACACAAGTGACCTCACAACCACAAACAGCAGCCATGCAACTAGCACTGGCCTATCAGGCACTGAGACACAAGTGACCTCACAAATGAAAACAGCAGCCATGGGCCTAGCACTGGCCTATCAGGCACTGACACACAAGTGACCTCACAACCACAAACAGCAGCCATGCACCTGGCACTGGCCTATCAGGCACTGAGACACAAGTGACCTCACAGACACAAACAGCAGCCATGCAACTAGCACTGGCCTATCAGGCACTGACACACAAGTGACCTCACAACCACAAACAGCAGCCATGCAACTAGCACTGGCCTATCAGGCACTGACACACAAGTGACCTCACAACCACAAACAGCAGCCATGCAACTAGCACTGGCCTATCAGGCACTGACACACAAGTGACCTCACAACCACAAACAGCAGCCATGCAACTAGCACTGGCCTATCAGGCACTGACACACAAGTGACCTCACAACCACAAACAGCAGCCATGCAACTAGCACTGGCCTATCAGGCACTGACACACAAGTGACATCACAACCACAAACAGCAGCCATGGGCCTAGCACTGGCCTATCAGGCACTGACACACAAGTGACCTCAGAACCACAAACAGCAGCCATGCAACTAGCACTGGCCTATCAGGCACTGACACACAAGTGACCTCACAACCACAAACAGCAGCCATGGGCCTAGCACTGGCCTATCAGGCACTGAGACACAAGTGACCTCACAACTGAAAATATCTGCTATGGGCCTAGCACTGACCTATCAGGCACTGACACACAAGTGACCTCACAACCACAAACAGCAGCCATGCAACTAGCACTGGCCTATCAGGCACTGAGACACAAGTGACCTCACAAATGAAAACAGCAGCCATGGGCCTAGCACTGGCCTATCAGGCACTGACACACAAGTGACATCACAACTGAAAATATGTGCTATGGGCCTATCACTGGCCTATCAAGCACTGAGACACAAGTGACATCACAACTGAAAATATCTGCTATGGGCCTAGCACTGGCCTATCAGGCACTGACACACAAGTGAACTCACAACCACAAACTGCAGCCATGGGCATAGCCCTGGCCTATCAGGACCTGAGACACAAGTGACCTCACAACCACAAACAGCAGCCATGCAACTGGCACTGGCCTATCAGGCACTGAGACACAAGTGACCTCAAACCTGAAAATATCTGCTATGGGCCTAGCACTGGCCTATCAGGCACTGACACACAAGTGACATCACAACCACAAACAGCAGCCATGCAACTGCCACTGGCCTATCAGGCACTGAGACACAAGTGACCTCACAAACACAAACAGCAGCCATGCAACTAGGACTGGCCTATCAGGCACTGACACACAAGTGACCTCACAACTGAAAAAAGCAGCCATGGGCCTAGCACTGGCCTATCAGGCACCGAGACACAAGTGACATCACAAACAGAAACAGCAGCCATGGGCCTAGCACTGGCCTATCAGGAACTGAGACACAAGTGACCTCACAACCACAAACAGCAGCCATGCAACTGGCACTGGCCTATCAGGCACTGACACACAAGTGACATCACAACCACAAACAGCAGCCATGGGCCTAGCACTGGCCTATCAGGCACTGACACACAAGTGACCTCACAACCACAAGCAGCAGCCATGCAACTAGCACTGGCCTATCAGGCACTGACACACAAGTGACCTCACAACTGAAAACAGAAGCCATGGGCCTAGCACTGGCCTATCAGGCACTGACACACAAGTGACCTCACAACCACAAAGAGCAGCCATGCAACTAGCACTGGCCTATCAGGCACTGAGACACAAGTGACCTCACAACTGAAAATATGTGCTATGGGCCTAGCACTGGCCTACCAAGCACTGAGACACAAGTGACATCACAACTGAAAATATGTGCTATGGGCCTAGCACTGGCCTATCAGGCACTGACACACAAGTGACCTCACAACTGAAAACAGCAGCCATGGGCCTAGCACTGGCCTACCAGGACCTGAGACACAAGTGACATCACAACCACAAACAGCAGCCATGCACCTGGCACTGGCCTATCAGGCACTGACACACAAGCGACATCACAACCAGAAACAGCAGCCATGGGCCTAGCACTGGCCTATCAGGCACTGACACACAAGTGACCTCACAACCACAAACAGCAGCCATGCAACTAGCACTGGCCTATCAGGCACTGACACACAAGTGACCTCACAACCACAAACAGCAGCCATGCAACTAGCACTGGCCTATCAGGCACTGACACACAAGTGACATCACAACCACAAACAGCAGCCATGGGCCTAGCACTGGCCTATCAGGCACTGAGACACAAGTGACCTCACAACCACAAAGAGCAGCCATGCAACTAGCACTGGCCTATCAGGCACTGAGACACAAGTGACCTCACAAACACAAACAGCAGCCATGCAACTAGCACTGGCCTATCAGGCACTGACACACAAGTGACATCACAACTGAAAATATTTGCTATGGGCCTAGCACTGGCCTATCAGGCACTGAGACACAAGTGACCTCACAACTGAAAATATGTGCTATGGGCATAGCACTGGCCTATCAGGCACTGACACACAAGTGACCTCACAACCACAAACAGCAGCCATGCACCTGGCACTGGCCTATCAGGCACTGACACACAAGTGACATCACAACTGAAAATATTTGCTATGGGCCTAGCACTGGCCTATCAGGCACTGACACACAAGTGACCTCACAACTGAAAATATGTGCTATGGGCATAGCACTGGCCTATCAGGCACTGACACACAAGTGACCTCACAACCACAAACAGCAGCCATGCAACTAGCACTGGCCTATCAGGCACTGACACACAAGTGACCTCACAACCACAAACAGCAGCCATGCAACTAGCACAGGCCTATCAGGCACTGACACACAAGTGACCTCAAACCTGAAAATATGTGCTATGGGCCTATCACTGGCCTATCAGGCACTGAGACACAAGTGACATCACAACCACAAACAGCAGCCATGCAACTAGCACTGGCCTATCAGGCACTGACACACAAGTGACCTCACAACCACAAAGAGCAGCCATGCAACTAGCACTGGCCTATCAGGCACTGACACACAAGCGACCTCACAACCACAAGCAGCAGCCATGGGCCTAGCACTGGCCTATCAGGCACTGAGACACAAGTGACCTCACAAACACAAACAGCAGCCATGCAACTAGCACTGGCCTATCAGGACCTGAGACACAAGTGACCTCACAACCACAAACAGCAGCCATGCAAGTGGCACTGGCCTATCAGGCACTGAGACAAAAGTGACCTCACAACCACAAACACCAGCCATGCAACTAGCACTGGCCTATCAGGCACTGAGACACAAGTGACCTCACAAACACAAACAGCAGCCATGCAACTAGCACTGGCCTATCAGGCACTGACACACAAGTGACCTCACAACCACAAACAGCAGCCATGCAACCAGCACTGGCCTATCAGGCACTGACACACAAGTGACCTCACAACCACAAGCAGCAGCCATGCAACTAGCACTGGCCTATCAGGCACTGACACACAAGTGACCTCACAACCACAAACAGCAGCCATGCAACTAGCACTGGCCTATCAGGCACTGACACACAAGTGACCTCACAAACACAAACAGCAGCCATGCAACTAGCACTGGCCTATCAGGCACTGACACAAAAGTGACCTCACAACCACAAACAGCAGCCATGCACCTGGCACTGGCCTATCAGGCACTGACACACAAGTGACCTCACAACCACAAACAGCAGCCATGCAACTAGCACTGGCCTATCAGGCACTGACACACAAGTGACCTCACAACTGAAAATATGTGCTATGGGCCTAGCACTGGCCTATCAGGCACTGAGACACAAGTGACCTCACAACCACAAACAGCAGCCATGCAACTAGCACTGGCCTATCAGGCACTGACACACAAGTGACATCACATCTGAAAATATTTGCTATGGGCCTAGCACTGGCCTATCAGGCACTGAGACACAAGTGACCTCACATCTGAAAATATGTGCTATGGGCCTAGCACTGGCCTATCAGGCACTGACACACAAGTGACCTCACAACCACAAGCAGCAGCCATGCAACTAGCACTGGCCTATCAGGCACTGACACACAAGTGACCTCACAACCACAAGCAGCAGCCATGGGCCTAGCACTGGCCTATCAGGCACTGACACACAAGTGACCTCACAAGCACAAAGAGCAGCCATGCACCTGGCACTGGCCTATCAGGCACTGACACACAAGTGACCTCACAACCACAAACAGCAGCCATGCAACTAGCACTGGCCTATCAGGCACTGACACACAAGTGACATCACAAACACAAACAGCAGCCATGCAACTAGCACTGGCCTATCAGGACCTGAGACACAAGTGACCTCACAACTGAAAATATCTGCTATGGGCCTATCACTGGCCTATCAGGCACTGACACACAAGTGACCTCACAACCACAAACAGCAGCCATGGGCCTAGCACTGGCCTATCAGGCACTGACACACAAGTGACCTCACAAATGAAAACAGCAGCCATGGGCCTACCACTGGCCTATCAGGCACTGACACACAAGTGACCTCACAACTGAAAATATGTGCTATGGGCCTATCACTGGCCTATCAAGCACTGAGACACAAGTGACATCACAACTGAAAATATGTGCTATGGGCCTAGCACTGGCCTATCAGGCACTGACACACAAGTGACCTCACAACTGAAAAAAGCAGCCATGGGCCTAGCAATGGCCTATCAGGCACTGACACACAAGTGACATCACAACCAGAAACAGCAGCCATGGGCCTAGCACTGGCCTATCAGGCACTGACACACAAGTGACCTCACAACCACAAACAGCAGCCATGCAACTAGCACTGGCCTATCAGGCACTGACACACAAGTGACCTCACAACCACAAACAGCAGCCATGCAACTAGCACAGGCCTATCAGGCACTGACACACAAGTGACCTCACAACGGAAAATATCTGCTATGGGCCTAGCACTGGCCTATCAGGCACTGAGACACAAGTGACATCACAACCACAAACAGCAGCCATGCAACTAGCACTGGCCTATCAGGCACTGACACACAAGTGACCTCACAACCACAAACAGCAGCCATGCAACTAGCACTGGCCTATCAGGCACTGACACACAAGTGACCTCACAACCACAAGCAGCAGCCATGGGCCTAGCACTGGCCTATCAGGCACTGAGACACAAGTGACCTCACAAACACAAACAGCAGCCATGCAACTAGCACTGGCCTATCAGGCACTGACACACAAGTGACATCACAACTGAAAATATCTGCTATGGGCCTAGCACTGGCCTATCAAGCACTGAGACACAAGTGACCTCACAACTGAAAATATCTGCTATGGGCCTAGCACCGGCCTATCAGGCACTGACACACAAGTGACCTCACAACCACAAACAGCAGCCATGCAACTAGCACTGGCCTATCAGGCACTGACACACAAGTGACCTCACAACCACAAACAGCAGCCATGCAACTAGCACTGGCCTATCAGGCACTGAGCCACAAGTGACCTCACAACCACAAACAGCAGCCCTGCAACTAGCACTGGCCTATCAGGCACTGACACACAAGTGACCTCACAACCACAAACAGCAGCCATGCAACTAGCACTGGCCTATCAGGCACTGACACACAAGTGACCTCACAACTGAAAACAGCAGCCATGGGTCTATCACTGGCCTATCAGGCGCTGAGACACAAGTGACCTCACAACCACAAACAGCAGCCATGCACCTTGCACTGGCCTATCAGGCACTGAGCCACAAGTGACATCACAACCAGAAACAGCAGCCATGCAACTAGCACTGGCCTATCAGGACCTGAGACACAAGTGACCTCACAACCACAAACAGCAGCCATGCAAGTGGCACTGGCCTATCAGGCACTGAGACAAAAGTGACCTCACAACCACAAACACCAGCCATGCAACTAGCACTGGCCTATCAGGCACTGACACACAAGTGACATCACAACCACAAACAGCAGCCATGAAACTAGCACTGGCCTATCAGGCACTGACACACAAGTGACCTCACAACCACAAACAGCAGCCATGCAACCAGCACTGGCCTATCAGGCACTGACACACAAGTGACCTCACAACCACAAGCAGCAGCCATGCAACTAGCACTGGCCTATCAGGCACTGAGACACAAGTGACCTCACAACTGAAAACAGCAGCCATGGGCCTAGCACTGGCCTATCAGGCACTGAGACACAAGTGACCTCACAACTGAAAACAGTAGCGATGGGCCTAGCACTGGCCTATCAGGCACTGACACACAAGTGACCTCACAACCACAAACAGCAGCCATGGGCCTAGCACTGGCCTATCAGCCACTGAGCCACAAGTGACCTCACAACCACAAAGAGAAGACATGCAACTAGCACTGGCCTATCAGGCACTGAGCCACAAGTGACATCACAACTGAAAATATTTGCTATGGGCCTAGCACTGGCCTATCAGGCACTGAGACACAAGTGACCTCACAACTGAAAATATGTGCTATGGGCCTAGCACTGGCCTATCAGGCACTGACACACAAGTGACCTCACAACCACAAACAGCAGCCATGCAACTAGCACTGGCATATCAGGCACTGACACACAAGCGACCTCACAACTGAAAACAGCAGCCATGGGCCTAGCACTGGCCTATCAGGCACTGACACACAAGTGACCTCACAACCACAAACAGCAGCCATGCAACTAGCACTGGCCTATCAGGCACTGACACACAAGTGACCTCACAAATGAAAACAGCAGCCATGGGCCTAGCACTGGCCTATCAGGCACTGAGACACAAGTGACCTCACAACTGAAAACAGCAGCCATGGGCCTAGCACTGGCCTATCAGGCAGTGACAGACAAGTGACCTCACAACTGAAAATACCTGCTATGGTCCTAGCACTGGCCTATCAGGCACTGACACACAAGTGACCTCACAACCACAAACAGCAGCCATGCAACTAGCACTGGCCTATCAGGCACTGACACACAAGTGACCTCACAACCACAAACAGCAGCCATGCAACTAGCACTGGCCTATCAGGCACTGACACACAAGTGACCTCACAACCACAAACAGCAGCCATGGGCCTAGCACTGGCCTATCAGGCACTGACACACAAGTGACATCACAACCACAAACAGCAACCATGCAACTAGCACTGGCCTATCAGGACCTGAGACACAAGTGACCTCACAACCACAAACAGCAGCCATGCAACTGGCACTGGCCTATCAGGCACTGAGACAAAAGTGACCTCACAACCACAAAAACCAGCCATGCAACTAGCACTGGCCTATCAGGCACTGACACACAAGTGACATCACAACCACAAACAGCAGCCATGGGCCTAGCACTGGCCTATCAGGCACTGACACACAAGTGACCTCACAACCACAAACAGCAGCCATGCAACCAGCACTGGCCTATCAGGCACTGACACACAAGTGACCTCACAACCACAAACAGCAGCCATGCAACTAGCACTGGCCTATCAGGCACTGACACACAAGTGACCTCACAGCTGAAAACAGCAGCCATGGGCCTAGCACTGGCCTATCAGGCACTGAGACACAAGTGACCTCACAACTGAAAATATCTGCTATGGGCCTAGCACTGGCCTATCAGGCACTGAGACACAAGTGACCTCACAACTGAAAACAGTAGCGATGGGCCTAGCACTGGCCTATCAGGCACTGACACACAAGTGACCTCACAAATGAAAACAGCAGCCATGGGCCTAGCACTGGCCTATCAGGCACTGACACACAAGTGACCTCACAACTGAAAACAGCAGCCATGGGCCTAGCACTGGCCTATCAGGCACTGAGCCACAAGTGACATCACAACCAGAAACAGCAGCCATGGGCCTAGCACTGGCCTTTCAGGACCTGAGACACAAGTGACCTCACAAACACAAACAGCAGCCATGGGCCTAGCACTGGCCTATCAGGCACTGACACACAAGTGACCTCACAACCACAAACAGCAGTCATGCAACTAGCACTGGCCTATCAGGCACTGACACACAAGTGACATCAGAACCACAAACAGCAGCCATGGGCCTAGCACTGGCCTATCAGGCACTGACACAAAAGTGACCTCACAACCACAAACAGCAGCCATGCAACTAGCACTGGCCTATCACGCACTGACACAAAAGTGACCTCACAACCACAAACAGCAGCCATGCACCTGGCACTGGCCTATCAGGCACTGACACACAAGTGACCTCACAACCACAAACAGCAGCCATGCAACTAGCACTGGCCTATCAGGCACTGACACACAAGTGACATCACAACTGAAAATATGTGCTATGGGCCTAGCACTGGCCTATCAGGCACGGAGACACAAGTGACCTCACAACCACAAAGAGAAGACATGCAACTAGTACTGCCCTATCAGGCACTGAGCCACAAGTGACCTCACAAACACAAACAGCAGCCATGCAACTACCACTGGCCTATCAGGCACTGACACACAAGTGACCTCACAACTGAAAACAGCAGCCATGGGCCTAGCACTGGCCTATCAGGCACTGAGCCACAAGTGACATCACAACCAGAAACAGCATCCATGGGCCTAGCACTGGCCTATCAGGACCTGAGACACAAGGGACCTCACAACCACAAACAGCAGCCATGCAAGTGGCACTGGCCTATCAGGCACTGAGCCACAAGTGACCTCACAACCACAAACAGCAGCCATGCAACTAGCACTGGCCTATCAGGCACTGACACACAAGTGACATCACAACCACAAACAGCAGCCATGCAACTAGCACAGGCCTATCAGGCACTGACACACAAGTGACCTCAAACCTGAAAATATGTGCTATGGGCCTATCACTGGCCTATCAGGCACTGAGACACAAGTGACATCACAACCACAAACAGCAGCCATGCAACTAGCACTGGCCTATCAGGCACTGACACACAAGTGACCTCACAACCACAAACAGCAGCCATGCAACTAGCACTGGCCTATCAGGCACTGACACACAAGTGACCTCACAACCACAAGCAGCAGCCATGGGCCTAGCACTGGCCTATCAGGCACTGAGACACAAGTGACCTCACAAACACAAACAGCAGCCATGCAACTAGCACTGGCCTATCAGGCACTGACACACAAGTGACCTCACAACCACAAACAGCAGCCATGCAACTAGCACTGGCCTATCAGGCACTGACACACAAGTGACCTCACAACTGAAAATATCTGCTATGGGCCTAGCACTGGCCTATCAAGCACTGAGACACAAGTGACCTCACAACTGAAAATATCTGCTATGGGCCTAGCACCGGCCTATCAAGCACTGAGACACAAGTGACATCACAACTGAAAATATCTGCTATGGGCCTAGCACTGGCCTATCAGGCACTGACACACAAGTGACCTCACAACCACAAACAGCAGCCATGCAACTAGCACTGGCCTATCAGGCACTGACACACAAGTGACCTCACAACCACAAGCAGCAGCCATGCAACTAGCACTGGCCTATCAGGCACTGACACACAAGTGACCTCACAACCACAAACAGCAGCCATGCAACTAGCACTGGCCTATCAGGCACTGACACACAAGTGACCTCACAACTGAAAACAGCAGCCATGCAACGAGTACTGGCCTATCAGGCACTGAGACACAAGTGACCCACCACTGAAAATATCTGCTATGGGCCTAGCACTGGCCTATCAGGCACTGAGACACAAGTGACCTCACAACCACAAACTGCAGCCATGGGCCTAGCACTGGCCTATCAGGCACTGAGCCACAAGTGACCTCACAACCACAAACAGCAGCCATGCAACTAGCACTGGCCTATCAGGCACTGACACACAAGTGACCTCACAACCACAAACAGCAGTCATGCAACTAGCACTGGCCTATCAGGCACTGACACACAAGTGACCTCACAACTGAAAACAGCAGCCATGGGTCTATCACTGGCCTATCAGGCGCTGAGACACAATTGACCTCACAACCACAAACAGCCGCCATGCAACTAGCACTGGCCTATCAGGCACTGACACACAAGTGACCTCACAACCACAAACAGCAGCCATGCAACTGGCACTGGCCTATCAGGCACTGACACACAAGTGACCTCACAACCACAAACAGCAGCCATGCAACTAGCACTGGCCTATCAGGCACTGAGCCACAAGTGACATCACAACCAGAAACAGCAGCCATGCAACTAGCACTGGCCTATCAGGACCTGAGACACAAGTGACCTCACAACCACAAACAGCAGCCATGCAAGTGGCACTGGCCTATCAGGCACTGAGACAAAAGTGACCTCACAACCACAAACACCAGCCATGCAACTAGCACTGGCCTATCAGGCACTGAGACACAAGTGACCTCACAAACACAAACAGCAGCCATGCAACTAGCACTGGCCTATCAGGCACTGACACACAAGTGACCTCACAACCACAAACAGCAGCCATGCAACCAGCACTGGCCTATCAGGCACTGAGCCACAAGTGACCTCACAACCACAAGCAGCAGCCATGCAACTAGCACTGGCCTATCAGGCACTGACACACAAGTGACCTCACAGCTGAAAACAGCAGCCATGGGCCTAGCACTGGCCTATCAGGCACTGAGACACAAGTGACCTCACAACTGAAAATATCTGCTATGGGCCTAGCACTGGCCTATCAGGCACTGAGACACAAGTGACCTCACAACTGAAAACAGTAGCGATGGGCCTAGCACTGGCCTATCAGGCACTGACACACAAGTGACCTCACAAATGAAAACAGCAGCCATGGGCCTAGCACTGGCCTATCAGGCACTGACACACAAGTGACCTCACAACTGAAAACAGCAGCCATGGGCCTAGCACTGGCCTATCAGGCACTGAGCCACAAGTGACATCACAACCAGAAACAGCAGCCATGGGCCTAGCACTGGCCTTTCAGGACCTGAGACACAAGTGACCTCACAAACACAAACAGCAGCCATGCAACTAGCACTGGCCTATCAGGCACTGAGACACAAGTGACCTCACAACCACAAACAGCAGTCATGCAACTAGCACTGGCCTATCAGGCACTGACACACAAGTGACATCACAACCACAAACAGCAGCCATGGGCCTAGCACTGGCCTATCAGGCACTGACACACAAGTGACCTCACAACCACAAACAGCAGCCATGCAACTAGCACTGGCCTATCAGGCACTGACACAAAAGTGACCTCACAACCACAAACAGCAGCCATGCACCTGGCACTGGCCTATCAGGCACTGACACACAAGTGACCTCACAACCACAAACAGCAGCCATGCAACTAGCACTGGCCTATCAGGCACTGACACACAAGTGACATCACAACTGAAAATATGTGCTATGGGCCTAGCACTGGCCTATCAGGCACTGAGACACAAGTGACATCACAACCACAAACAGCAGCCATGCAACTAGCACTGGCCTATCAGGCACTGACACACAAGTGACCTCACAACCACAAAGAGCAGCCATGCAACTAGCACTGGCCTATCAGGCACTGACACACAAGTGACCTCACAACCACAAGCAGCAGCCATGGGCCTAGCACTGGCCTATCAGGCACTGAGCCACAAGTGACCTCACAAACACAAACAGCAGCCATGCAACTAGCACTGGCCTATCAGGCACTGACACACAAGTGACCTCACAACCACAAACAGCAGCCATGCAACTAGCACTGGCCTATTAGGCACTGACACACAAGTGACCTCACAACTGAAAATATCTGCTATGGGCCTAGCACTGGCCTATCAAGCACTGAGACACAAGTGACCTCACAACTGAAAATATCTGCTATGGGCCTAGCACCGGCCTATCAAGCACTGAGACACAAGTGACATCACAACTGAAAATATCTGCTATGGGCCTAGCACTGGCCTATCAGGCACTGACACACAAGTGACCTCACAACCACAAACAGCAGCCATGCAACTAGCACTGGCCTATCAGGCACTGACACACAAGTGACATCACAACCACAAACAGCAGCCATGGGCCTAGCACTGGCCTATCAGGCACTGACACACAAGTGACCTCACAACTGAAAATATGTGCTATGGGCCTAGCACTGGCCTATCAGGCACTGACACACAAGTGACCTCACAACCACAAACAGCAGCCATGCAACTAGCACTGGCCTATCAGGCACTGACACACAAGCGACCTCACAACTGAAAACAGCAGCCATGGGCCTAGCACTGGCCTATCAGGCACTGACACACAAGTGACCTCACAACCACAAACAGCAGCCATGCAACTAGCACTGGCCTATCAGGCACTGACACACAAGTGACCTCACAAATGAAAACAGCAGCCATGGGCCTAGCACTGGCCTATCAGGCACTGAGACACAAGTGACCTCACAACTGAAAACAGCAGCCATGGGCCTAGCACTGGCCTATCAGGCACTGACAGACAAGTGACCTCACAACTGAAAATATCTGCTATGGTCCTAGCACTGGCCTATCAGGCACTGACACACAAGTGACCTCACAACCACAAACAGCAGCCATGCAACTAGCACTGGCCTATCAGGCACTGACACACAAGTGACCTCACAACCACAAACAGCAGCCATGCAACTAGCACTGGCCTATCAGGCACTGACACACAAGTGACCTCACAACCACAAACAGCAGCCATGGGCCTAGCACTGGCCTATCAGGCACTGACACACAAGTGACATCACAACCAGAAACAGCAACCATGCAACTAGCACTGGCCTATCAGGACCTGAGACACAAGTGACCTCACAACCACAAACAGCAGCCATGCAAGTGGCACTGGCCTATCAGGCACTGAGACAAAAGTGACCTCACAACCACAAACACCAGCCATGCAACTAGCACTGGCCTATCAGGCACTGACACACAAGTGACATCACAACCACAAACAGCAGCCATGGGCCTAGCACTGGCCTATCAGGCACTGACACACAAGTGACCTCACAACCACAAACAGCAGCCATGCAACCAGCACTGGCCTATCAGGCACTGACACACAAGTGACCTCACAACCACAAGCAGCAGCCATGCAACTAGCACTGGCCTATCAGGCACTGACACACAAGTGACCTCACAGCTGAAAACAGCAGCCATGGGCCTAGCACTGGCCTATCAGGCACTGAGACACAAGTGACCTCACAACTGAAAATATCTGCTATGGGCCTAGCACTGGCCTATCAGGCACTGAGACACAAGTGACCTCACAACTGAAAACAGTAGCGATGGGCCTAGCACTGGCCTATCAGGCACTGACACACAAGTGACCTCACAAATGAAAACAGCAGCCATGGGCCTAGCACTGGCCTATCAGGCACTGACACACAAGTGACCTCACAACTGAAAACAGCAGCCATGGGCCTAGCACTGGCCTATCAGGCACTGAGACACAAGTGACATCACAACCAGAAACAGCAGCCATGGGCCTAGCACTGGCCTTTCAGGACCTGAGACACAAGTGACCTCACAAACACAAACAGCAGCCATGCAACTAGCACTGGCCTATCAGGCACTGACACACAAGTCACCTCACAAACACAAACAGCAGTCATGCAACTAGCACTGGCCTATCAGGCACTGACACACAAGTGACATCAGAACCACAAACAGCAGCCATGGGCCTAGCACTGGCCTATCAGGCACTGACACACAAGTGACCTCACAACCACAAACAGCAGCCATGCAACTAGCACTGGCCTATCACGCACTGACACAAAAGTGACCTCACAACCACAAACAGCAGCCATGCACCTGGCACTGGCCTATCAGGCACTGACACACAAGTGACCTCACAACCACAAACAGCAGCCATGCAACTAGCACTGGCCTATCAGGCACTGACACACAAGTGACATCACAACTGAAAATATGTGCTATGGGCCTAGCACTGGCCTATCAGGCACGGAGACACAAGTGACCTCACAACCACAAAGAGAAGACATGCAACTAGTACTGCCCTATCAGGCACTGAGCCACAAGTGACCTCACAAACACAAACAGCAGCCATGCAACTACCACTGGCCTATCAGGCACTGACACACAAGTGACCTCACAACTGAAAACAGCAGCCATGGGCCTAGCACTGGCCTATCAGGCACTGAGCCACAAGTGACATCACAACCACAAACAGCAGCCATGGGCCTAGCACTGGCCTATCAGGACCTGAGACACAAGGGACCTCACAACCACAAACAGCAGCCATGCAAGTGGCACTGGCCTATCAGGCACTGACACACAAGTGACCTCACAACCACAAACAGCAGCCATGCAACTAGCACTGGCCTATCAGGCACTGACACACAAGTGACATCACAACCACAAACAGCAGCCATGGGCCTAGCACTGGCCTATCAGGCACTGACACACAAGTGACCTCACAACCACAAGCAGCAGCCATGCAACTAGCACTGGCCTATCAGGCACTGAGACACAAGTGACCTCACAACCACAAGCAGCAGCCATGCAACTAGCACTGGCCTATCAGGCACTGACACACAAGAGACCTCACAAAAACAAACACCAACCTTGGGCCTAGCACTGGCCTATCAGGCACCGAGACACAAGTGACCTCACAACTGAAAACAGCAGCCATGGGCCTAGCACTGGCCTATCAGGCACTGAGACACAAGTGACCTCACAACCACAAACAGCAGCCATGCAACTAGCACTGGCCTATCAGGCACTGACACACAAGTGACCTCACAACTGAAAATATGTGCTATGGGCCGATCACTGGCCTATCAGGCACTGACACACAAGTGACCTCACAACCACAAACAGCAGCCATGGGCCTAGCACTGGCCTATCAGGCACTGACACACAAGTGACCTCACAAATGAAAACAGCAGCCATGCAACTAGCACTGGCCTATCAGGCACTGACACACAAGTGACCTCACAAATGAAAACAGCAGCCATGGGCCTAGCACTGGCCTATCAGGCACTGAGACACAAGTGACATCACAACTGAAAATATGTGCTATGGGCCTAGCACTGGCCTATCAGGCACTGAGACACAAGTGACCTCACAACCACAAACAGCAGCCATGCAACTAGCACTGGCCTATCAGGCACTGAGACAAGTGACCTCACAACTGAAAACAGAAGCCATGGGCCTAGCACTGGCCTATCAGGCACTGACACAAAAGTGACCTCACAACCACAAACAGCAGCCATGGGCCTAGCACTGGCCTATCAGGCACTGAGACACAAGTGACATCACAACCAGAAACAGCAGCCATGCAACTAGCACTGGCCTATCAGGACCTGAGACACAAGTGACCTCACAACCACAAACAGCAGCCATGCAAGTGGCACTGGCCTATCAGGCACTGAGACAAAAGTGACCTCACAACCACAAACACCAGCCATGCAACTAGCACTGGCCTATCAGGCACTGAGACACAAGTGACATCACAACCACAAACAGCAGCCATGAAACTAGCACTGGCCTATCAGGCACTGACACACAAGTGACCTCACAACCACAAACAGCAGCCATGCAACCAGCACTGGCCTATCAGGCACTGACACACAAGTGACCTCACAACCACAAGCAGCAGCCATGCAACTAGCACTGGCCTATCAGGCACTGACACACAAGTGACCTCACAACTGAAAACAGCAGCCATGGGCCTAGCACTGGCCTATCAGGCACTGAGACACAAGTGACATCACAACCACAAACAGCAGCCATGCAACTAGCACTGGCCTATCAGGCACTGACACACAAGTGACCTCACAACTGAAAATATGTGCTATGGGCCTATCACTGGCCTATCAGGCACTGACACACAAGTGACCTCACAACCACAAACAGCAGCCATGCAACTAGCACTGGCCTATCAGGCACTGAGACACAAGTGACCTCACAACTGAAAACAGCAGCCATGGGCCTAGCACTGGCCTATCAGGCACTGACACACAAGTGACCTCACAACCACAAACAGCAGCCATGCAACTAGCACTGGCCTATCAGGCACTGACACACAAGTGACCTCACAACCACAAACAGCAGCCATGGGCCTAGCACTGGCCTATCAGGACCTGAGAGACAAGTGACCTCAAAACTGAAAATATCTGCTATGGGCCTATCACTGGGCTATCAGGCACTGACACACAAGTGACCTCACAACCACAAAGAGCAGCCATGCACCTGGCACTGGCCTATCAGGCACTGACACACAAGTGACCTCACAACCACAAACAGCAGCCATGCAACTAGCACTGGCCTATCAGGCACTGACACACAAGTGACCTCACAACCACAAACAGCAGCCATGCACCTGGCACTGGCCTATCAGGCACTGAGACACAAGTGACATCACAACCACAAACAGCAGCCATGGGCCTAGCACTGGCCTATCAGGACCTGAGAGACAAGTGACCTCAAAACTGAAAATATCTGCTATGGGCCTAGCACTGGCCTATCAGGCACTGACACACAAGTGACCTCACAACCACAAACAGCAGCCATGCAACTAGCACTGGCCTATCAGGCACTGACACACAAGCGACCTCACAAAAACAAACACCAACCTTGGGCCTAGCACTGGCCTATCAGGCACTGAGACACAAGTGACCTCACAACTGAAAACAGCAGCCATGCAACTAGCACTGGCCTATCAGGCACTGAGACACAAGTGACATCACAACCACAAACAGCAGCCATGCAACTAGCACTGGCCTATCAGGCACTGACACACAAGTGACCTCACAACTGAAAATATGTGCTATGGGCCTATCACTGGCCTATCAGGCACTGACACACAAGTGACCTCACAACTGAAAACAGTAGCCATGGGCCTAGCACTGGCCTATCAGGCACTGAGACACAAGTGACCTCACAACTGAAAACAGCAGCCATGCAACTAGCACTGGCCTATCAGGCACTGAGACACAAGTGACATCACAACCACAAAAAGCAGCCATGCAACTAGCACTGGCCTATCAGGCACTGACACACAAGTGACCTCACAAATGAAAACAGCAGCCATGCAACTAGCACTGGCCTATCAGGCACTGACACACAAGTGACATCACAACTGAAAATATGTGCTATGGGCCTAGCACTGGCCTATCAAGCACTGACACACAAGTGACCTCACAACTGAAAACAGCAGCCATGCAACTAGCACTGGCCTATCAGGCACTGAGACACAAGTGACATCACAACCACAAACAGCAGCCATGCAACTAGCACTGGCCTATCAGGCACTGAGACAAGTGACCTCACAACTGAAAACAGAAGCCATGGGCCTAGCACTGGCCTATCAGGCACTGACACACAAGTGACCTCACAACCACAAACAGCAGCCATGGGCCTAGCACTGGCCTATCAGGCACTGACACACAAGTGACATCACAACCACAAACAGCAGCCATGGGCCTAGCACTGGCCTATCAGGCACTGACACACAAGTGACCTCACAACCACAAACAGCAGCCATGCAACTAGCACTGGCCTATCAGGCACTGAGACACAAGTGACCTCACAACCACAAGCAGCAGCCATGCAACTAGCACTGGCCTATCAGGCACTGACACACAAGTGACCTCACAACTGAAAACAGCAGCCATGGGCCTAGCACTGGCCTATCAGGAACTGAGACACAAGTGACCTCACAACTGAAAATATCTGCTATGGGCCTAGCACTGACCTATCAGGCACTGACACACAAGTGACCTCACAACCACAAACAGCAGCCATGCAACTAGCACTGGCCTATCAGGCACTGACACACAAGTGACCTCACAAGCACAAACAGCAGCCATGGGCATAGCACTGGCCTATCAGGCACTGAGACACAAGTGACCTCACAACCAGAAACAGCAGCCATGGGCCTAGCACTGGCCTATCAGGACCTGAGACACAAGTGACCTCAGAACCACAAACAGCAGCCATGCAACTGGCACTGGCCTATCAGGCACTGACACACAAGTGACCTCACAACCACAAAGAGCAGCCATGCACCTGGCACTGGCCTATCAGGCACTGAGACACAAGTGACCTCACAACCACAAACAGCAGCCATGCAACTAGCACTGGCCTATCAGGCACTGAGCCACAAGTGACATCACAACCAGAAACAGCAGCCATGGGCCTAGCACTGGCCTATCAGGCACTGACACACAAGTGACATCACAACCACAAACTGCAGCCATGGGCATAGCCCTGGCCTATCAGGACCTGAGACACAAGTGACCTCACAACCACAAACAGCAGCCATGCAACTGCCACTGGCCTATCAGGCACTGAGCCACAAGTGACCTCACAACTGAAAATATCTGCTATGGGCCTAGCACTGGCCTATCAGGCACTGAGACACAAGTGACATCAGAACCCCAAACAGCAGCCATGCAACTAGCACCGGCCTATCAGGCACTGACACACAAGTGACCTCACAAACACAAACAGCAGCCATGGGCCTAGCACTGGCCTATCAGGCACTGAGACACAAGTGACCTCACAACTGAAAATATCTGCTATGGGCCTAGCACTGGCCTATCAGGCACTGACACACAAGTGACCTCACAACCACAAACAGCAGCCATGCAAGTGGCACTGGCCTATCAGGCACTGACACACAAGTGACCTCACAACCACAAACAGCAGCCATGCAACTAGCACTGGCCTATCAGGCACTGACACACAAGTGACATCACAACCACAAACAGCAGCCATGGGCCTAGCACTGGCCTATCAGGCACTGACACACAAGTGACCTCACAACCACAAGCAGCAGCCATGCAACTAGCACTGGCCTATCAGGCACTGAGACACAAGTGACCTCACAACCACAAGCAGCAGCCATGCAACTAGCACTGGCCTATCAGGCACTGACACACAAGAGACCTCACAAAAACAAACACCAACCTTGGGCCTAGCACTGGCCTATCAGGCACCGAGACACAAGTGACCTCACAACTGAAAACAGCAGCCATGGGCCTAGCACTGGCCTATCAGGCACTGAGACACAAGTGACCTCACAACCACAAACAGCAGCCATGCAACTAGCACTGGCCTATCAGGCACTGACACACAAGTGACCTCACAACTGAAAATATGTGCTATGGGCCGATCACTGGCCTATCAGGCACTGACACACAAGTGACCTCACAACCACAAACAGCAGCCATGGGCCTAGCACTGGCCTATCAGGCACTGACACACAAGTGACCTCACAAATGAAAACAGCAGCCATGCAACTAGCACTGGCCTATCAGGCACTGACACACAAGTGACCTCACAAATGAAAACAGCAGCCATGGGCCTAGCACTGGCCTATCAGGCACTGAGACACAAGTGACATCACAACTGAAAATATGTGCTATGGGCCTAGCACTGGCCTATCAGGCACTGAGACACAAGTGACCTCACAACCACAAACAGCAGCCATGCAACTAGCACTGGCCTATCAGGCACTGAGACAAGTGACCTCACAACTGAAAACAGAAGCCATGGGCCTAGCACTGGCCTATCAGGCACTGACACAAAAGTGACCTCACAACCACAAACAGCAGCCATGGGCCTAGCACTGGCCTATCAGGCACTGAGACACAAGTGACATCACAACCAGAAACAGCAGCCATGCAACTAGCACTGGCCTATCAGGACCTGAGACACAAGTGACCTCACAACCACAAACAGCAGCCATGCAAGTGGCACTGGCCTATCAGGCACTGAGACAAAAGTGACCTCACAACCACAAACACCAGCCATGCAACTAGCACTGGCCTATCAGGCACTGAGACACAAGTGACATCACAACCACAAACAGCAGCCATGAAACTAGCACTGGCCTATCAGGCACTGACACACAAGTGACCTCACAACCACAAACAGCAGCCATGCAACCAGCACTGGCCTATCAGGCACTGACACACAAGTGACCTCACAACCACAAGCAGCAGCCATGCAACTAGCACTGGCCTATCAGGCACTGACACACAAGTGACCTCACAACTGAAAACAGCAGCCATGGGCCTAGCACTGGCCTATCAGGCACTGAGACACAAGTGACATCACAACCACAAACAGCAGCCATGCAACTAGCACTGGCCTATCAGGCACTGACACACAAGTGACCTCACAACTGAAAATATGTGCTATGGGCCTATCACTGGCCTATCAGGCACTGACACACAAGTGACCTCACAACCACAAACAGCAGCCATGGGCCTAGCACTGGCCTATCAGGCACTGACACACAAGTGACCTCACAAATGAAAACAGCAGCCATGGGCCTAGCACTGGCCTATCAGGCACTGACACACAAGTGACATCACAACTGAAAATATGTGCTATGGGCCTAGCACTGGCCTATCAAGCACTGAGACACAAGTGACCTCACAACTGAAAACAGCAGCCATGGGCCTAGCACTGGCCTATCAGGCACTGACACACAAGTGACCTCACAACCACAAACAGCAGCCATGCAACTAGCACTGGCCTATCAGGCACTGACACACAAGTGACCTCACAACCACAAACACCAGCCATGGGCCTAGCACTGGCCTATCAGGACCTGAGAGACAAGTGACCTCAAAACTGAAAATATCTGCTATGGGCCTATCACTGGGCTATCAGGCACTGACACACAAGTGACCTCACAACCACAAAGAGCAGCCATGCACCTGGCACTGGCCTATCAGGCACTGACACACAAGTGACCTCACAACCACAAACAGCAGCCATGCAACTAGCACTGGCCTATCAGGCACTGACACACAAGTGACCTCACAACCACAAACAGCAGCCATGCACCTGGCACTGGCCTATCAGGCACTGAGACACAAGTGACATCACAACCACAAACAGCAGCCATGGGCCTAGCACTGGCCTATCAGGACCTGAGAGACAAGTGACCTCAAAACTGAAAATATCTGCTATGGGCCTAGCACTGGCCTATCAGGCACTGACACACAAGTGACCTCACAACCACAAACAGCAGCCATGCAACTAGCACTGGCCTATCAGGCACTGACACACAAGCGACCTCACAAAAACAAACACCAACCTTGGGCCTAGCACTGGCCTATCAGGCACTGAGACACAAGTGACCTCACAACTGAAAACAGCAGCCATGCAACTAGCACTGGCCTATCAGGCACTGAGACACAAGTGACATCACAACCACAAACAGCAGCCATGCAACTAGCACTGGCCTATCAGGCACTGACACACAAGTGACCTCACAACTGAAAATATGTGCTATGGGCCTATCACTGGCCTATCAGGCACTGACACACAAGTGACCTCACAACTGAAAACAGTAGCCATGGGCCTAGCACTGGCCTATCAGGCACTGAGACACAAGTGACCTCACAACTGAAAACAGCAGCCATGCAACTAGCACTGGCCTATCAGGCACTGAGACACAAGTGACATCACAACCACAAAAAGCAGCCATGCAACTAGCACTGGCCTATCAGGCACTGACACACAAGTGACCTCACAAATGAAAACAGCAGCCATGCAACTAGCACTGGCCTATCAGGCACTGACACACAAGTGACATCACAACTGAAAATATGTGCTATGGGCCTAGCACTGGCCTATCAAGCACTGACACACAAGTGACCTCACAACTGAAAACAGCAGCCATGCAACTAGCACTGGCCTATCAGGCACTGAGACACAAGTGACCTCACAACCACAAACAGCAGCCATGCAACCAGCACTGGCCTATCAGGCACTGACACACAAGTGACCTCACAACCACAAGCAGCAGCCATGCAACTAGCACTGGCCTATCAGGCACTGACACACAAGTGACCTCACAACTGAAAACAGCAGCCATGGGCCTAGCACTGGCCTATCAGGAACTGAGACACAAGTGACCTCACAACTGAAAATATCTGCTATGGGCCTAGCACTGACCTATCAGGCACTGACACACAAGTGACCTCACAACCACAAACAGCAGCCATGCAACTAGCACTGGCCTATCAGGCACTGACACACAAGTGACCTCACAAGCACAAACAGCAGCCATGGGCATAGCACTGGCCTATCAGGCACTGAGACACAAGTGACCTCACAACCAGAAACAGCAGCCATGGGCCTAGCACTGGCCTATCAGGACCTGAGACACAAGTGACCTCAGAACCACAAACAGCAGCCATGCAACTGGCACTGGCCTATCAGGCACTGACACACAAGTGACCTCACAACCACAAAGAGCAGCCATGCACCTGGCACTGGCCTATCAGGCACTGAGACACAAGTGACCTCACAACCACAAACAGCAGCCATGCAACTAGCACTGGCCTATCAGGCACTGAGCCACAAGTGACATCACAACCAGAAACAGCAGCCATGGGCCTAGCACTGGCCTATCAGGCACTGACACACAAGCGACATCACAACCACAAACTGCAGCCATGGGCATAGCCCTGGCCTATCAGGACCTGAGACACAAGTGACCTCACAACCACAAACAGCAGCCATGCAACTGCCACTGGCCTATCAGGCACTGAGCCACAAGTGACCTCACAACTGAAAATATCTGCTATGGGCCTAGCACTGGCCTATCAGGCACTGAGACACAAGTGACATCAGAACCACAAACAGCAGCCATGGGCCTAGCACTGGCCTATCAGGCACTGACACACAAGTGACCTCACAAATGAAAACAGCAGCCATGCAACTAGCACCGGCCTATCAGGCACTGACACACAAGTGACCTCACAAACACAAACAGCAGCCATGGGCCTAGCACTGGCCTATCAGGCACTGAGACACAAGTGACCTCACAACTGAAAATATCTGCTATGGGCCTAGCACTGGCCTATCAGGCACTGAGCCACAAGTGACCTCACAACCACAAACAGCAGCCATGCAACTAGCACTGGCCTATCAGGCACTGAGCAACAAGTGACCTCACAACCACAAACAGCAGCCATGCAACTGGCACTGGCCTATCAGGCACTGAGCCACAAGTGACATCACAAGCACAAATTGCAGCCACATGCCCAGCACTGGCCTATCAGGCACTCGGACACAAGTGACATCACAAACACAAACTGCACCCACAGGACCAGCACTGGCCTATCCAGCACTAAGCCACAAGTGACATGACAAACACAAACTGCACCAACGTGATTAGAACTGGCCTATCAGGCACTGAGCCACAAGTGACATCACAAGCACAAACCGCAGCCACAGGACCAGCACTGGCCTATCCGGCACTCAGACACAAGTGACATCACAACCACAAACTGCAGCCACAGGACCAGCACTGCCCTATCAGGCACCCAGACACAAGTGACCTCACAACCACAAATTGCACCCACAGGACCAGCACTGGCCTATCAGGCAGTCGGACACAAGTGACATCACAACCACAAACTACACCCACAGGACCAGCACTGGCCTATCAGGCACTGAGCCACAAGTGACATCACAAGCACAAATTGCAGCCACATGCCCAGCACTGGCCTATCAGGCACTCGGACACAAGTGACATCACAAACACAAACTGCACCCACAGGACCAGCACGGGCCTATCAGGCACTCAGCCACAAGTGACATCACAAACACAAACTGCAGCGACATCACCAGCACTGGCCTATCCAGCACTAAGCCACAAGTGACATCACAAACACAAACTGCACCCACGTGATTAGAACTGGCCTATCAGGCACTGAGCCACAAGTGACATCACAAGCACAAACTGCAGCCACAGGACCAGCACTGGCCTATCCGGCACTCAGACACAAGTGACATCACAAACACAAAGTGCAGCCACATGACGAGCACTGGCCTATCAGGCACTGAGCTACAAGTGACCTCACAACCAAAAACTGCAGTCACATGACCAGCACTGGCCTATCAGGCACTGAGACACAAGTGACCTCACAACCACAAACAGCAGCCATGGGCCTAGCACTGGCCTATCAGGCACTGACACACAAGTGACATCAGAACCGCAAACAGCAGCCATGGGCCTAGCACTGCCCTATAAGGCACTGAGACACAAGTGACATCACAACCACAAACAGCAGCCATGGGCCTAGCACTGGCCTATCAGGCACTGAGCCACAAGGGACCTCACAAACACAAACTGCAGCCATGTGACCAGCACTGGCCTATCAGGCACTCAGACACAAGTGACATCACAAACACAAACTGCACCCACAGGACCAGCACGGGCCTATCAGGCACTGAGCCACAAGTGACATCAAAAACACAAACTGCAGCCACATCACCAGCACTGGCCTATCCAGCACTAAGCCACAAGTGACATCACAAACACAAATTCCACCCACATGACCAGCACTGGCCTATCAGGCACTGAGCTACAAGTGACATCACAAACACAAACTGCACGCACAGGACCAGCACTGGCCTATCAGGCATTCAGCCACAAGTGACATCACAAACACAAACTGCACCCACAGGACCAGCACGGGCCTCTCAGGCACTCAGACACAAGTGACCTCACAACCACAAATTGCACCCACAGGACCAGCACTGCCCTATCAGGCACTCGGACACAAGTGACATCACAACCACAAACTACACCCACAGGACCAGCACTGGCCAATCAGGCACTGAGCCACAAGTGACATCACAAGCACAAACTGCAGCCACATCACCAGCACTGGCCTATCAGGCACTGAGCTACAAGTGACCTCACAAACACAAACTGCACCCACGTGACTAGAACTGGCCTTTGAGGCACTGAGCCACAAGTGACATCACAAACACAAACTACAGCCATGTGACCAGCACTGGTTTATCACGCACTGAGCCACAAGTGACCTCACAAACACAAACAACAGAGAAAGACCAGCACTTGCCTATCAGGAACTGAGCCACAAGTGACATCAGAACCGCAAACAGCAGCCATGGGCCTAGCACAGGCCTATCAGGCACTGAGCCACCAGTGACCTCAAAACCACAAACAGCAGCCAAGCTCCTAGCACTGGCCTATCAGGCACTGAGCCACAAGTGACCTCACAACCACAAACAGCACCCAGGCACCTAGCACTGGCCTATCAGGCACTGACACACAAGTGACCTCACAACCACAAACAGCACCCAGGCACCTAGCACTGGCCTAGCAGGCACTGAGCCACAAGTGACATCACAACCACAAACAGCAGCCATGCAACTAGCACTGGCCTAGCAGGCACTGACACAGAAGTGACCTCACAACCACAAACTGCAGCCACATGACCACCACTGGCCTATCAGGCACTGAGCAACAAGTGACCTCACAACCACAAACAGCAGCCATGCAACTAGCACTGGCCTATCAGGCACTGAGACACAAGTGACCTCACAACCACAAACTGCACCCAGGCACCTAGCACTGGCCTAGCAGGCACTGAGCCACAAGTGACCTCACAACCACAAACAGCAGCCATGCAACTAGCACTGGCCTAGCAGGCACTGACACAGAAGTGACCTCACAACCACAAACAGCAGCCATGCACCTGGCACTGGCCTATCAGGCACTGAGCCACAAGTGACATCACAAGCACAAAGTGCAGCCACATGACCAGCACTGGCCTATCAGGCACTCAGACACAAGTGCCCTCACAAACACAAACTGCACCCACGTGACTAGAACTGGCCTTTGAGGCACTGAGCCACAAGTGACATCACAAACACAAACTACAGCCATGTGACCAGCACTGGCCTATCACGCACTGAGCCACAAGTGACCTCACAACCAAAAACTGCAGTCACATGACCAGCACTGGCCTATCAGGCACTGAGACACAAGTGACCTCACAACCACAAACAGCAGCCATGCAACTAGCACTGGCCTATCAGGAACTGAGCCACGAGTGACATCAGAACCGCAAACAGCAGCCATGGGCCTAGCACTGGCCTATCAGGCACTGACACACAAGTGACCTCACAACTGAAAACAGCAGCCATGGGCCTAGCACTGGCCTATCAGGCACTGACACACAAGTGACCTCACAACCACAAACAGCAGCCATGCAACTAGCACTGGCCTATCAGGACCTGAGACACAAGTGACATCAGAACCGCAAACAGCAGCCATGGGCCTAGCACTGGCCTATGGGGCACTGAGCCACCAGTGACCTCAAAACCACAAACAACAGCCACTGGACCAGCACTGCCCTATCAGGCACTGACACACAAGTGACCTCACAACCACAAACAGGAGCCGTGGGACCACCACTGGCCTATCAGGAACTGAGCCACAAGTGACCTCACAACCACAAACAGCAGCCAAGCTCCTAGCACTGGCCTATCAGGCACTGAGGCACAAGTGACATCACAACCACGAACAGCAGCCACAGGACCAGCACTGGCCTATCCGGCACTCAGACACAAGTGACATCACAAACACAAACTACAGGCACATCACCAGCACGGGCCTATCAGGAACTGAGCCACAAGTGACCTCACAACCACAAATTGCACCCACAGGACCAGCACTGGCCTATCCGGCACTCAGACACAAGTGACATCACAAACACAAAGTGCAGCCACATGACCAGCACTGGCCTATCAGGCACGGAGACACAAGTGACCTCACAAACACAAACTGCACCCACAGGACCAGCACTGGCCTATCCGGCACTCAGACACAAGTGACATCACAAACACAAACTACAGGCACATCACCAGCACGGGCCTATCAGGCACTGAGCCACAAGTGACATCACAACCACAAACAGCAGTCACAGGACCAGCACTGGCCTATCAGGCTCTGAGGAACCAGTGACCTCAAAACCACAAACAGCAGCCACATGACCAGCACTGGCCTATCAGGCACTGAGCCACAAGTGACCTCACAACCACAAACAGCAGCCATGGGCCTAGCACTGGCCTATCAGGCACTGTGCCACAAGTGACATCACAACCACAAACAACAGAGAAAGACCAGCACTTGCCTATCAGGAACTGAGCCAAAAGCGATACCAGAACCGCAAACAGCAGCCATGGGTCTAGCACAGGCCTATCAGGCACTGACACACAAGTGACCTCACAACCAGAAACAGCAGCCATGCAACTACCACTGGCCTATCAGGCACTGACACACAAGTGACCTCACAACTGAAAACAGCAGCCATGCAACTAGCACTGGCCTATCAGGCACTGACACACAAGTGACCTCACAACTGAAAACAGCAGCCATGGGCCTAGCACTGGCCTATCAGGACCTGAGACACAAGTGACCTCACAACCACAAACAGCAGCCATGCAACTAGCACTGGCCTATCAGGCACTGAGCAACAAGTGACCTCACAACCACAAACAGCAGCCATGCAACTGGCACTGGCCTATCAGGCACTGAGCCACAAGTGACATCACAAGCACAAATTGCAGCCACATGCCCAGCACTGGCCTATCAGGCACTCGGACACAAGTGACATCACAAACACAAACTGCACCCACAGGACCAGCACTGGCCTATCCAGCACTAAGCCACAAGTGACATGACAAACACAAACTGCACCAACGTGATTAGAACTGGCCTATCAGGCACTGAGCCACAAGTGACATCACAAGCACAAACCGCAGCCACAGGACCAGCACTGGCCTATCCGGCACTCAGACACAAGTGACATCACAACCACAAACTGCAGCCACAGGACCAGCACTGCCCTATCAGGCACCCAGACACAAGTGACCTCACAACCACAAATTGCACCCACAGGACCAGCACTGGCCTATCAGGCAGTCGGACACAAGTGACATCACAACCACAAACTACACCCACAGGACCAGCACTGGCCTATCAGGCACTGAGCCACAAGTGACATCACAAGCACAAATTGCAGCCACATGCCCAGCACTGGCCTATCAGGCACTCGGACACAAGTGACATCACAAACACAAACTGCACCCACAGGACCAGCACGGGCCTATCAGGCACTCAGCCACAAGTGACATCACAAACACAAACTGCAGCGACATCACCAGCACTGGCCTATCCAGCACTAAGCCACAAGTGACATCACAAACACAAACTGCACCCACGTGATTAGAACTGGCCTATCAGGCACTGAGCCACAAGTGACATCACAAGCACAAACTGCAGCCACAGGACCAGCACTGGCCTATCCGGCACTCAGACACAAGTGACATCACAAACACAAAGTGCAGCCACATGACGAGCACTGGCCTATCAGGCACTGAGCTACAAGTGACCTCACAACCAAAAACTGCAGTCACATGACCAGCACTGGCCTATCAGGCACTGAGACACAAGTGACCTCACAACCACAAACAGCAGCCATGGGCCTAGCACTGGCCTATCAGGCACTGACACACAAGTGACATCAGAACCGCAAACAGCAGCCATGGGCCTAGCACTGCCCTATAAGGCACTGAGACACAAGTGACATCACAACCACAAACAGCAGCCATGGGCCTAGCACTGGCCTATCAGGCACTGAGCCACAAGGGACCTCACAAACACAAACTGCAGCCATGTGACCAGCACTGGCCTATCAGGCACTCAGACACAAGTGACATCACAAACACAAACTGCACCCACAGGACCAGCACGGGCCTATCAGGCACTGAGCCACAAGTGACATCAAAAACACAAACTGCAGCCACATCACCAGCACTGGCCTATCCAGCACTAAGCCACAAGTGACATCACAAACACAAATTCCACCCACATGACCAGCACTGGCCTATCAGGCACTGAGCTACAAGTGACATCACAAACACAAACTGCACGCACAGGACCAGCACTGGCCTATCAGGCATTCAGCCACAAGTGACATCACAAACACAAACTGCACCCACAGGACCAGCACGGGCCTCTCAGGCACTCAGACACAAGTGACCTCACAACCACAAATTGCACCCACAGGACCAGCACTGCCCTATCAGGCACTCGGACACAAGTGACATCACAACCACAAACTACACCCACAGGACCAGCACTGGCCAATCAGGCACTGAGCCACAAGTGACATCACAAGCACAAACTGCAGCCACATCACCAGCACTGGCCTATCAGGCACTGAGCTACAAGTGACCTCACAAACACAAACTGCACCCACGTGACTAGAACTGGCCTTTGAGGCACTGAGCCACAAGTGACATCACAAACACAAACTACAGCCATGTGACCAGCACTGGTTTATCACGCACTGAGCCACAAGTGACCTCACAAACACAAACAACAGAGAAAGACCAGCACTTGCCTATCAGGAACTGAGCCACAAGTGACATCAGAACCGCAAACAGCAGCCATGGGCCTAGCACAGGCCTATCAGGCACTGAGCCACCAGTGACCTCAAAACCACAAACAGCAGCCAAGCTCCTAGCACTGGCCTATCAGGCACTGAGCCACAAGTGACCTCACAACCACAAACAGCACCCAGGCACCTAGCACTGGCCTATCAGGCACTGACACACAAGTGACCTCACAACCACAAACAGCACCCAGGCACCTAGCACTGGCCTAGCAGGCACTGAGCCACAAGTGACATCACAACCACAAACAGCAGCCATGCAACTAGCACTGGCCTAGCAGGCACTGACACAGAAGTGACCTCACAACCACAAACTGCAGCCACATGACCACCACTGGCCTATCAGGCACTGAGCAACAAGTGACCTCACAACCACAAACAGCAGCCATGCAACTAGCACTGGCCTATCAGGCACTGAGACACAAGTGACCTCACAACCACAAACTGCACCCAGGCACCTAGCACTGGCCTAGCAGGCACTGAGCCACAAGTGACCTCACAACCACAAACAGCAGCCATGCAACTAGCACTGGCCTAGCAGGCACTGACACAGAAGTGACCTCACAACCACAAACAGCAGCCATGCACCTGGCACTGGCCTATCAGGCACTGAGCCACAAGTGACATCACAAGCACAAAGTGCAGCCACATGACCAGCACTGGCCTATCAGGCACTCAGACACAAGTGCCCTCACAAACACAAACTGCACCCACGTGACTAGAACTGGCCTTTGAGGCACTGAGCCACAAGTGACATCACAAACACAAACTACAGCCATGTGACCAGCACTGGCCTATCACGCACTGAGCCACAAGTGACCTCACAACCAAAAACTGCAGTCACATGACCAGCACTGGCCTATCAGGCACTGAGACACAAGTGACCTCACAACCACAAACAGCAGCCATGCAACTAGCACTGGCCTATCAGGAACTGAGCCACGAGTGACATCAGAACCGCAAACAGCAGCCATGGGCCTAGCACTGGCCTATCAGGCACTGACACACAAGTGACCTCACAACTGAAAACAGCAGCCATGGGCCTAGCACTGGCCTATCAGGCACTGACACACAAGTGACCTCACAACCACAAACAGCAGCCATGCAACTAGCACTGGCCTATCAGGACCTGAGACACAAGTGACATCAGAACCGCAAACAGCAGCCATGGGCCTAGCACTGGCCTATGGGGCACTGAGCCACCAGTGACCTCAAAACCACAAACAACAGCCACTGGACCAGCACTGCCCTATCAGGCACTGACACACAAGTGACCTCACAACCACAAACAGGAGCCGTGGGACCACCACTGGCCTATCAGGAACTGAGCCACAAGTGACCTCACAACCACAAACAGCAGCCAAGCTCCTAGCACTGGCCTATCAGGCACTGAGGCACAAGTGACATCACAACCACGAACAGCAGCCACAGGACCAGCACTGGCCTATCCGGCACTCAGACACAAGTGACATCACAAACACAAACTACAGGCACATCACCAGCACGGGCCTATCAGGAACTGAGCCACAAGTGACCTCACAACCACAAATTGCACCCACAGGACCAGCACTGGCCTATCCGGCACTCAGACACAAGTGACATCACAAACACAAAGTGCAGCCACATGACCAGCACTGGCCTATCAGGCACGGAGACACAAGTGACCTCACAAACACAAACTGCACCCACAGGACCAGCACTGGCCTATCCGGCACTCAGACACAAGTGACATCACAAACACAAACTACAGGCACATCACCAGCACGGGCCTATCAGGCACTGAGCCACAAGTGACATCACAACCACAAACAGCAGTCACAGGACCAGCACTGGCCTATCAGGCTCTGAGGAACCAGTGACCTCAAAACCACAAACAGCAGCCACATGACCAGCACTGGCCTATCAGGCACTGAGCCACAAGTGACCTCACAACCACAAACAGCAGCCATGGGCCTAGCACTGGCCTATCAGGCACTGTGCCACAAGTGACATCACAACCACAAACAACAGAGAAAGACCAGCACTTGCCTATCAGGAACTGAGCCAAAAGCGATACCAGAACCGCAAACAGCAGCCATGGGTCTAGCACAGGCCTATCAGGCACTGACACACAAGTGACCTCACAACCAGAAACAGCAGCCATGCAACTACCACTGGCCTATCAGGCACTGACACACAAGTGACCTCACAACTGAAAACAGCAGCCATGCAACTAGCACTGGCCTATCAGGCACTGACACACAAGTGACCTCACAACTGAAAACAGCAGCCATGGGCCTAGCACTGGCCTATCAGGACCTGAGACACAAGTGACCTCACAACCACAAACAGCAGCCATGCAACTAGCACTGGCCTATCAGGCACTGACACACAAGTGACCTCACAACCACAAACAGCAGCCATGGGCCTAGCACAGGCCAGTCAGGCACTGAGCCACAAGTGACCTCACAACCACAAACAGCAGCCACGGGCCTAGCACTGGCCTATCAGGCACTGACAGACAAGTGACCTCACAACCACAAACAGCAGCCTTGCAACTAGCACTGGCCTATCAGGCACTGAGACACAAGTGACCTCACAACCACAAACAGCAGCCATGGGCCTAGCACTGCCCTATCGGGTACTGAGCCACCAGTGACCTCAAAACCACAAACAACAGCCACTGGACCAGCACTGCCCTATCAGGAACTGAGCCACAAGTGACCTCACAACCACAAACAGCAGCCACATGACCAGCACTGGGCTATCAGGCACTGAGGCCCAAGTGACCTTAGAATCGCAAACAGCAATATCGTGTTTCCTTGTTCCCTGTCATTTATAGATGTAGAACTGGCTTAACAGTGGGTATCAAAGGAAGTTCCTTGCTGCTTGCCTATCCCATTCCGAGGAAGTAGTGACTTCACAGGCTTCATCAAAGCCACGTCCCATCTGCTGGCCTATTATATAGGAAGGCCAGAATGACCTCACAAGCGAAAAGAGCAGCCAATTGCCTACCCCTGCCCTCTCAGTACTGAAACAAAAGTGACCTCACAGTCTGCAGTGAAGCCCCGTGCATGCTGCTGGCCTAGCACGGACTGAGGCACACCATCCCCAGAAGCACAAACAGCACTAACCTCCACACTGCTGCTCTACCAGGTGCTCATGCACCTGTACAAAAAGGAGCAATGTGCCTGCTGGTGGCCTAGCAGATACTGAGGCCGAATGACTTCACAAACACAAACAGCAGCAATATGCATCGAGCTGGACTGTCAGGTGCTGAGGCTGAAGTGAGAGGAGAGGAGAAGCTCACCTGGGCCTCTCGCACGTCCCCTGATTATGCTGTAATCACTCCGTACAGAAAAGTCTTCTGCAAACCGCTTTCATCTCCTGGCAAGACTCTCTCCACATCATGGCACAGCTCCACTCTGGCACCCTGGCGACAAATCACAAAAAGCAACGATTGGTCTTGCTTTTCCTTTAGTACCATCAAGTCCCAGCTGGGAGCCTTTGCACTGCAGCACCTGCACAATGTCAGCAGGATGCCACTTCCATTTCTAGTGCATTTCTAGGGACAGAGATCAGCTGAGGCAGCAGCTCCACTGCAAAGGGTTTCCCACACTGTCACATCAGCTCAGCACTGCACCAGCCATCAACCTGATGTCAGACCTCTGCTCTGCCACCTACTCTACAAACACACTGTCTCGGACCCACAGACCTGGCTCTTCTCCTCAATACAACCAAGTGCCAGCAAGAAGAGATGCATGCAGGACACTCGCCACTTGCACACTCCCCAGACACTGCTCTGCTCGCTGCCTTCTCTTGTCTCCTCAACCCAGACACACAGCAAAGCTCCTGCAGTAACCCCACAAGGTGGCCAAGGTACTCTAGGCTCACAAGGCCTCTGCAAATGAGCAGCACAAGATCAGGCACAGAGATGGCCCCTTGCGCGATACTGCTCTTTTCGGAGGGAAGGATCCTGCTTGCTTTGGGCACAGCAGGATGCTGCTTTCCACATCCATCCCCTCACGAACCTCCACCTAGGGATGGCGGCATGGGGATTTTCTGTAGTAATACAAAAGATACAGATAGAACGCAGAAACAGTTGAGAGTCCTGAAGGCCTCCTGAGCCCTAAGTAACCTCCCTTCCTTTCCTTTAGTTACTTGCACAAGGAGCCCTGGGGAAGGGAAAAAGGGTGCAGAGGCTTTGACATGAGGCCCAAGCAATGAGACAGCCCCACACTGGACGGCTGCTGAAATGACAGCTCTCCTGGCTGCACAGCCTCTGCAGCAGCAGTCCAGGCTCCACAGCTGGCTTCACAGAGCACTGAGGGCTGGGTGCCACGGACAACCTGGCCCTGCGCACATCTTCACCCCTCGCAGAGCCAGCAGCCCAAGAGCTCTGAGACTTCCTCAGGTCAAGCCACAGAGGCTTTGGGGCACTCACACAAACGCACTCAAGACATGCTGGCATTTAGTATAAGGGTCTTGGACTCATCCTATATGGCATCACAAACTTTGAGGAAAAGGAGGGGACACAGCAGCATTTGCTGAGCAGGCTGGCAGTAACAGCAGTTGTGGGATGTGGAATTTGTAGCACAGCAGAGGTTCCAGGAGGTGAACCCACACCCCAAGTCACCCACAGAAGCCAGGCGCATTCATGGAAGCCTTCACATCCATACGTAGCCTCTTCTCAGTCACTTGCAGCTGCTTTCAGAGAGGGCTCACGATGTTGGCAAAGATGTTGACAGGTACAGGGACACACCCTGGCATCCTGCCTCCACCCTCAGGTGCTCTAGCACTGCACTGGGAACCTCATGAGTGGAGCAACCTAGAAAGAAAGAAAGAAAGAATCGAGTGTTACTGGCAGTTCTGCTGGCCTTACATAGTCACAAAGCAGGGGCAAATGTCTCCCCTCTGTGCTGAGCTGTATTGGTGAGAACACAGCCAGCAGGGCCACCAAGACCTTCTACCCCTCTTTTTGGCACAGGTGACACCATGTCTGTATACCAGCTCCCGTTTGGGCTCTCCAGTTCTGCACAGGCACTAACACACAGCAGGGAGTCCAGCACAGGGACACCAAGATGGTCAGGGGCTGCCGCGTGGGGCATATA
This sequence comes from Apteryx mantelli, assembly GCF_036417845.1. Lineage (NCBI taxonomy): Eukaryota > Metazoa > Chordata > Aves > Apterygiformes > Apterygidae > Apteryx > Apteryx mantelli. Next base: position 8,309,770 of record NC_089997.1, read on the forward strand.
AGGAGAGGCTGCGAGAGCTGGATTTCTCCAGCCTAGACAAGAGAAGGCCATGGGAGATCTTCATGCTGTGCACAGCTACCTTATGGAGGGCACAAAGAAGATGGAGCCAGATTTTCTTGGAGGTGCACACTAAGAGCATGAGAGGAAACAGGGACGCATTGAACAATGGGAAACTCTTCTTAGATGTTAACAAGAAACCTTTTTCTCCATGAGGAGAAACTCAACTGCGGCACAGGGATCCAGAGAGGTTCTCAGATCTCCATCCTTGGAGAGAATCAAAACTTCACTGGAAAAGGCCACAAGATACCTCCTCTATTGCCACCTGCCTTGAGCAGGGCGTTGCATCCCTACATCCACGTCTCCCCCATTGCAGCCTGAAGGAATCTGCTATTCTGAGACTCTGGCCAAAGGGACCAGCGGCTTTGGAGATGCTGCCTCCACCTCTGACCAAGGACAGGTGTCTCAGAGCCACCCATTGCCATGAGAGGCCTGAGGGGGCATCTCGCCTGTTTGCAAGGGTCTGCATAGGCACAAAGTGGAGAAATGGCTCTGACTGCTTTGATTAACTACTCATCTCCCGGAAACCCAGAAGTGACCTCACCACCACCATCCAAGACATCTGTCTTCTCCTCACCTCTAAGCTGCTCACATAGAGACCTCACAAGTCCATACCCCCACCACATGCCTGCTGATGGCCTATGGGCTTCAGAGACAGAACTTTCCCCAAAATAACTTCCCCAGCCATCAACTACTGCTGGCCTACCAGCTCCTCTGACAAAAGAGACCTCACAAGCAACGCCCATGCCTAACTGCCTGCTGTTGGCCTAGCAGGGACTCAGAAAGACATCACCTCACACTCACCTTCACAGCCACATCTCTGTCACTGGCCTAGAAGACTATGAGACAGAAATTACCTCACTATAAGTTCCTTAGCCATGACCCCAGTCCTGCCTTATCAGCTCCTCAGGCAGAAGAGATCTCAAAAACTCATATCCCAGACGTGGACCTGCTGCTGCCCTATCAACTGCTCAGGTAGAATTGACCTCACAATCACCTTTCAAGCCACATCTCTGCTCCTATCCAATCAGGTTAGCAGTCAGAAGTGACCTCACAATCTACAGCCAAGTCTTCTTCCTCCAGATGGCCTATCAGCTACTCAGGCAGAAGTGACCTCATCATCAACAGCTGAGCCATGTGCCTCCTGCTGGCCTGTCAGCTACTTACAAAGAATTGATTTGACACTGGTGATTTTCTAGCATAGCTCTCATAGACAGTGGTGACCTCAGTACCCACACCCTGACCATGGGGCTCTTGCCACCTGCAGCTCCCCCTGCCTTCCCCCAAGGCTGAGCCAGCTCCAGAATGGCCTCCCTGATTCACCTCGTGGCTTCACAGTGCTCATAGTGCAGCAAAACACCCATTACGTACCAGTTACTACACCAAAATAAGATTAGCTTTTGCCTAGGTAGTCTCTACACGTAGCAAGACAGCAGGGCCTCCTGTCCCAGTGAGAGGGAGAAGCCTTCCCACAACTCAGAAGTCTGGTTCCTTCCCCAATGCTGAACAAAATCAGCAAATCCTCTACACATCCAGGACAACCAGCATTCTCCTATTTTAGGCCCTGACAATTGGAGACACACAGAAGGACTCAGGCCAGGGCATCTCACTCGGTCAAACCAGCAGAGCCACAATTCAGCAACTCTTCACCCTGACCTAGAAGCATGGAAATAACAACAGCAAGTGCAAGCACTGGCTGTTCATCAACTTTCAAGGCCCCTGACAAGCAAAACAGCTCACACTTACAGAGCTCTTCTGGAAACACACTTCGCACTGCTGCCAGGCTCACAGGTCTCAGGGCACAGCAAGAGGCAGGGAGCAAAAACAATGGCTGGGGCACAGCGTGACACACAGGGACAGAGACCACTGGAAACGGCCCCTCGCGAGGACACCAGCAGCCTGCTCACACTTTGCCCAGCACCTCCCAAACACAGCTCCGAGCAGCACCTGGGGCTGCGCTGGCAGCAGCACCTCAGGGAAATGCTTTAACAGGGATCCCAGAGCCACCACAGGGCCAAAGGTTCCTGCCCCCAAACCCCACCGAGCCGCCCCGGCCCAGCTGCTCGCGGCAGGCCGCCACGTCTGGCTGCAGGGCAGCTCCCCCCTCTGGCCCACGTCGCTCTGGCCCCTGCTCACGGCCCCACCAGCCCCTGCTGCAGCTCCTGCAGCAAAGCAGCCCAGATGCCGGCACCGCTGCCCCCGCCCCGGCGGGAGGGCACCCGCCGCCATTAGAACACGCCCGCAGCCCCCACCAAACCCACTCGCTCCCGCTCTCTCTCCCGATCCCTTCTCGCCTGCTTTGCTCCCGCTCCTCTTTCACCTCTTTCTTTGATGTCTTTTTTTTCCACATGTTGGACTGCCATTGGCTGACAGAGCCATCAGTGAAATCGATGCCTGCCCTCCTCCTCCTGACAGCCAATAGGAGGGCTGCACTGGGCGATGCCATGGCAACATTGGGCCCTCCTGCCCTGGCGGCCAGCTCCGCCCCCTCCCCTGCGGTCGGGCGCCATGTTGTGGGTGGGCAGTGTGGGGCGCGGCAGGGCCTGGGGGCAGCGCGGCGCCGTGTGGGCGGGCAGTGCGGGGCCCCGGGGTGCAGCCGCTGCCCCGGCGTGGCTGGGCTCTGCGGCAGGGTCCCCGCGGGGCTGCTGGCTGCCCTGCGCCCTGGGGGCCATGCAGGGCACGGGGGGGCAGTGCTGGGGCGTGTGCTGGTGGCAGCCGTAGCACCGGCGTGGGGGCCCTGGGTCTGGCCATGGCGCCAGAGCCCGCAGCAGCGTGCTGCTGCCCCCAGGGCAGGGCAGGGCAGGGCAGGGCAGTGTCCTGTCGTCTCTCCTGCCCCATTAGGACCCTCAGACAGAGCTCTCGCAGCAGCCCCCAGCCCTGACCAGCCACCCCCACAACCTGGGATCCACAGCAGTTTTTGCAGTTAACAGTCTCAGTGCGACACCTTGGGAAGGAGCTCCTGAAGCCCTTACCCTTGTTGGAGAGCCTCAGGAGCGTTGGGAACAAGGAACAGCAGTGCGGGCTGATAGTATCCGTCCAGCAGTCCTCCATCTCACTTGCCCCCTTGTCCTCGTTTCACCTCTCCAGCCGGGGAGGAAGGACACTCTTCCCATCTCATCACCCAAAACACCTCTCCAACATGCCCCTGCTCCTCTGCCTGTTGGTGAAGGTCCCAGCATGGCTCCCGTCCCTCCTCCTTACCATGGCATGGCTCCAAAGGGCAGCAGTGCGGAGTGCATCAGCAGTGCCCAGCAACAACTGGGCCTTGCAGAGATGTGAGGGCACCGCTGCGTCACCAGGGAGACGTCCCTGTGATGCGGCACATCCCACTGTGACCTCAGCTCGTGTCATCTGGGGGCTCAGTAGATCACTGCCATGGAGATGGCACAGCCAGGGAGAGAGCAGAGAGATTTCCCCTCACATCCTGGAAGCAGTCACCTCCCTTCACCACAGTTATTTTCCAAAACTTGCTGATAAATCCTTCAGGAATGTCTCCAGATGGTGTCAAAGACTGTGAAATATCTCAAATGGGGCACTGGAGAAGTCGATTCTGCACCCCTGCACTGACAGGTCTCTGCGCTGGGCAGACCTGTGTGGGAAGCCTGGGCTTTGGGATTAGTCTGGGGTTTGGCATTTTTCAAAGCTGAGATCAAAGTCACATGGGATGAAACATCACAAGTGTGGCCACGGGCTGAGATGCTTTGGTGAGCCTCAAAACTGGTTTCTCCTGTGGGTCACTGTTTTTGTAGAAGTAGGATGTAGGACAATCTGGGACAGGATGTAGCCTTCCTCTTTCAGACACTAAAGCCACACTCTGCTTTTAAAAGTCCTCAACAAGGTTTCTCAGTCTGCAGTTCTTAAGATAGAGATGATCTGCCAGAAAAAAACAAACATGTCCCTAAGACACATCATCCAGAGGGCTTTATCCAGGACCCTGATCTCTGCCAGGCTCCAAAGCCATGGCGAGGCCAGGGAGCAAGTCTGGGCAAGTTTCCTCATTTCCCATGAATTTTTCCCATCTTGCCTTCTGGCTGAGTTTGCGGAAAGACAGTTCTCATCTCTGAGCTTCAATTGGTCCTTGTGCTTTTCAGTGTCACCTTGGGGCAGTGCTTCTCCCGGGTACACTCCCTGGCACCCTGGACACCCCTGGGAGTTGTGCAGCCCTGGTACCCTGGATTTCCCACAGTTTTGACCCTGGGCTTCTCAGGACATGCCCACACACTGCTGTGCTGCTGTCCAGGCTCCGGTGCAGAGTCTATGAGGCAGTGAAATGCCTCAGGACCTGCATTTTGACTCATTCAGAAGTGTGTGAGATGACCAGCTCCCAGCTCTGCAGCTGCTGAAGCTTGAGAGCATCCCTGCAACCAACCTTCATGCTCTTCCTAGTCTCTGCACAGTCCTGGGGCAAATCTTGCAGAAGGGAGACTCCATCCCCTTGAATACTGTCAGAGATGTGGCTTTCCAAGTCACTGCAAAGGGAAGGATGCGTTTACTCATTTCTTTTGGTTGCTTATTCAGTCTTGGCATTCCGTCTACGGCACTGTGGGCCCTGCTCTGCACCCTGGTGTCTCTGCCCTTTCTCTCCCCTGTCTCCTCTGTGTCTACTCACTCTTCTCTGCACACCAGGGGCATGGGAAGTGTTGCTTTAGAGAGCTCACTTGAAGCTGTGACATGTTGTGGAGCTGAAGGCTTGACTGAGGCTAGTCTGGGATACGGCTGTGCCCCCACACCCCCTCCTGCTCCCTGCCTGAGGGTCCAGGAAGGTCTCCAGGGAGAGCAGTGTATTTGGTGTGGGTGGGATGTGTTTCTTGCAGCAACCCAAATTTCTGCCTGGGTTGCTCTGAGCACCCAGGGAAATCCCTCTTCTCTAGGGACTGGAATCAAGGCTTTTCCAGACTTTTGTACAGAAACACAGCCCGGTCCGGGATCCCCAAGAGCAGCATGGCCCCCGGCATGGCACAGGACCCCGAGGAGCTGTACATCTCTCTCCCATTTCCACACATCCTGATTAAATTGACAATGTCTAACATCACCTTTACAGCACATTTTCTGGACATTGCAACATTACAACATTGTGACACCTCCCCTAACTCTTTGTTCATTCAAATTGACAAAGCTGAACCTAGCTGCTGATTTGCACTTCAGGGAGTTTAAAACTTGCTCTGCTTTTCAGTATTGTCTCCCTTTAGCCAAGTCCTAAATTCTGTTTATAGCTAACATTTCCTATCTATTAAAAAGGTTTTTATTAAGGCTGTCCCTTGTGGAAAGTGGACCTCATTGGAGAAAGCTGCGACTCAGCATGCAGTTGAAGAGTACATTTTATTTTTTATAAACTGTATCATATTTTATTTTTCTTTGTTTGCAGTTAAGAGAAATCCTGCTGTATCTGCAGCTAGTTGTCTAAGGAAAGCAGGTGGGAATTGGGGCAGATGAGCTGTAACATTCAGTTGCAGACTTCACTGGAATAAGGGTAGCTTTTAACCAGAGTGATGTAAAGCCCAGGTGGCTGATGAGAGAAATGGCAGGGTTGGGGAGATGGGGAGGAAGATTGTCCATTCAGTGCCTGACCTCTGGGACACTGCTTTTCCTACATGTCCAGACTTCAAGGGAGACACTCTGGATTGATATCAATTGGAGAATGTTCCTGTCACTTATTCTGTAGCTGAATAATAATAATAATAATAATGATAATAATAATAATACCCTTTAAAAGCAGAAATACTTGTATGTTATTGAAGTCTCCACCTTTTGGCTACACTCCTGAAACCTCTCCAATTAGCCATGCAAGACTTGAAGAAAATTACAGGGAGAGATGTGTTTCATCAGGGCTTTTTGCATTTTAATGAGCCCCATGGTGTATTTGGTGCTGAGTCCGTGAACCTCAGCTACTGAGATGAGATTTAGCAAAACATTCAAGAAGTCCAAGTCAGAAGCAAACCCCAAAGTTTTGTAGAGCATGAATGGGTCCCATTGAGGGCCATTGGCAACAACAACTCCCCAGGGGCTGATTAGAGCAGAAAATTGTAATCCCTGGTTACAGGTAGGCAAAGGCAATGTGCAGGTGGCTCTGATGCCATGCAAACCCTTCATGTGTTTTATCAAACAAAAAAGCCAAGCATGGCCACTGAGGCTCTGGAAGGGAGATCCTTTCCCTCATGCATTGCCCAGGGCTCTTCCTGGTGTCAGTGTGCAGGTGAGGGTGTGCAACGCTGAGTGCGGGACAATGATATGACACCTCTCAGGGTCCCCGGGGAGGGCAAGGGGGCAATGAGGCCCTGGTGTCTCCTGGTAGGCCTCAGTGGCAGAGACAACAGCCAAGGGGACAAAGACCTCAGTTCTGTCGGAGCCCTTCAGCCTTGGCAGCACCCTTGGCCATCTCCACCACAGGCTGTCCTATGCTGTCCCACACCTGCGCCTGTGTCCCTGCAGACTGTAGACACCCAGCCTGCTTCCCTACCTTGCTCTCACCCGGGATCTCCCTCCCTTCACTGATATCTCTCCATCCTCACTGGCTATTCTTTGAAATACAAAGCCTTGGACTGATCACAGACTCCCTTTTGGTGACCTGTTGCACCACAGCAATACTCTTTGAGTGATAGTTCTTCATCCTAATGTCCAATCTCAACTTCCCAAGCTGCATTTTGAAGTTGTTTCCCCTTCCCATTCTGTCCCCCACTATCATGAAAAGCTCCTGGGAACCCCCAAATGGGACACACTAGTGCTGAGTGGAGGGGGATAATAACTCCCCTTGTCTGGGTGGCCACCTTCCTCCTAATGCAGCCCCATAGGCATCTGGCCTAATTTGCAGTGAGCATGTACCACTGGCTCATATGGCATCCCTCGTAACACCCAGGCCCTTCTCCTCGGGCCACTCCTGAGCCAGTCAGATCCCAACCTGTCCTGATGTACAGGGTTATTCTTCCCCATAGGCAGGACTTGCCACTTCTCTTTGTAAAGCTTCCTGAGGTTTCTGTTGGCTGAATCCCCAAGTTTCTCTAGGTCCCCCATAGTGAAGCTCATTGTGTCACCTGTTAATGTGTGTATGTAGATGGCTCACCTGGACTTGTGGTGCCTCTAACAAGACAACAGCATGAGGAATTGCAGGACACTACAAGGGCTAAAAGGAGGTACTAGTTGAATGGAATTGCTGACCTAGGTAGGAATTACCACGGCGACCATCTCAGAAATGCCAAGTGAGCGTACAAAGCGAGCACAACCAAGGCCTACGGGGAAAGGGTGAAGAGAGGTGGTCTGTTTGTACAGGAGAGTATGAGGATGGTAAGAGGATAGAACTTGGAAGGAGTAAAGGAGAGAAAAACACAATAAAAGGTGAAGCAAAGGAGTGATCAGGGTTATTCAGGGGAACCTGCCAAGCAGCCCTGCATTTACACATCTCTGGAGAAGGACAGGAAAGCTAATTGATTTGATCATACTTGTGTCTGACTTACTTCCACAGTCAGGAGAACTGAGCGCTTTCCCTAACATCAACAAGAGTAGACCCAGAGGGGAAGGAATCACAGACTCTTTCAGGTTGAATGGGACCTCAGGAGGCCTCTAGCCCAACCTTGTGCTCACTGCAAGGTCAGCTTTGGAGTCAGAGCAGGTTACTGAGAGCTTGATCCATTCTTGAAAACCTCCAGGGATGGAGATGGCACAGCTCCCCTGGGCAACATGTTCCAATGCTTGACTATCCTCTCAGCAGAAAAGAAGTTACTGCCTAAAAGAAGGATATTGCCTGCAGACATCCCTTTTGTGCACCCCAACACTTGGGGAGGGGGATCTCACCCCCTATGAGTGTGGAGTGCACAGGAGGGAACTGAATCCCAGTCCATCCCAGGGATTTCTCAATGGGCATTAGGTGTATTGATTAACTCCTCTAAATTGGTCCCTGAAGCATGAGGAAATGAGCTCCCTTCTTGTCCCTGCCTAGGCGTCCTGTCTTCTTATGAGATGGGAACAGGCCTTTCTAGAGTGGGCCATTTCCATTTCTCTTAGATAACCATCCTCTGATGCAATGCAACTGCAACCAACGGTAATGCTGAAATCACTCCCTCTCCAGTGTTTAGAGAGGGACCATTGGTGATTATTGCAGTCTACTTCAGTGGACATTTCCCAGGGGTGACTCTGTGGCCTTTCAGGAACTGTCAGCCCTGGAGCCCCAGGAACATCTTGAGAGTTCACAAGAGACAGAGAAAGTCACATCTTTAGCTGGGCCTCTGCTCCTGAACTGTGCCTGGCTCCTGGGACTGTGGGAGCCCATGGCAACCTGGCAGGTGCTGAAGAGACACAGCTCTGTCCAGGTGCAGCTCGTCTTAAAGGAGCAGCAAGACTCAGGGCACTGCCTGGAGGCACCAGGATGAGATGAGCGACTCAGAAGCTAAAGACAGTTGGGAATGGGAGGACAGCTGAGAGCTCACTGCAGGGAGACGTCTTCACAGCCCTTGACACAGTAAGTCTCCGGCTGAAGGGCAACACTGCTGTGGTTCCTGGAGGGTTCTTCTAAGGCTGGCACCTTCCACAGCTGATAGGGTCTGTCAGGGTGGCTCTGCCAGCTTCTCCTGTTTGGCACAAGTGATGCTTTAGAGCAGGGATTCCCAGCCACACCATCAGAGGGACAGGGCATCATGGTTACCTTCTCCCAGGGATGGTGCAGGGTTGTGAAGCCAGGGAATGCACCCAGGTCTGCATGGGCCGTAGTTCAGAGCAGTGTCCCTACACCCCAGGGTGCTGTGTGCCTGGGGCAGTGATTCTGCCACCTGTGAGGGTCAGCACTCAGCCTTCCTGGGGAACTCCCCACAGTGCTGCAGGGAGAAGCTTTGAGTGGAAGGAGTGACCCCTGGCAGGGCATGTTCATTCCCCCTTCAAGAGGGTGCTGTGTGGGTCAGGGCTGTTCTTAGCTCTAGCTCATGCACAGGATCATTCTGAGGGGCCTTTTCAAGAGGGCAGTCAAGGCAAGGGTTACCTTAAAGATAAGGATCTTTTCTGAATCTATGCTTTCATTTTCCTACTGTTTGCAGAGTGCGGGTGGGGAAAAGACATGGGACAGGGAAGCAGCTCCCAGGAGGGAAAGCTCCAGGCAGTGGAGATACAATCAGAGAGTGAGGGGAAACTGAAAGCAGGAATTCTGTAGGAGGGGGGATTTGGAAATCTTCCAACAGTACCTACACTGCAGACATCTTTCTCTAAGCAAGCCCCCCTGCAGCTCCACTCCCACCCAGCAGAGCCTCTGCCCTCAAGGCCATGGGGTCCAGAGCATGAGCCCCCTCCTCAGCAGCCCGATCTCCAGCAGAGCAGAGGGGCATCTCTCCTGCAGCATGCCTTTTTCCCACTGCACAACAAAGGGCTGAGAGCGACTGTCCTGCAGTGTTGCCACCTGGGAGGTGGTGTGCACAGCTGGGGAAGGTGAAGGCTTTCCTTACTGCCTGTCTGTCTCTCCCTCCTTGCTTTCCTTTTAGTAGGAGGCTCACAGTATTGCTCCTTGTTTCTTTACCTCTCCATGCTGGTCTGGTTCTTGTTCTCCTGCTCTCTGGGGTTAAGCAGGGGGGTTCAGCTGCAGTTAAGGCATTGACCCTGTAGGTCCTGCATGGAGTTGTCTTCATGGCAGTGACGTGCCCAAGTCCCCTTCCAGCCTTCTAGGCAATGCACTTCATCCAGCTGGGGAATGATCTGACTCTCCCTTAAGGAGACTCCATTTCTAGCACTCTTGACTGTCTTTGTGGGGTGTCCTGCGGGCTGCAAGCTGCCCTCCAGAAGACCGCAGCACTCGCAGAGCATATCTGTGATAGCTGAGAGTCCTTGTGCTGATCGTGTGAGTCAGAAACCTCGTCACGCACTCTGAAGAGCTCTCCATAGTACTCTCTGTATGTGGTCTCAGAGAGAACTTGGCAATGTTCACTTTGAAACTGAACTCCTCTGCTCTCAGCTCAGTCCAGTTTCTTTCTCTGAGTAACTTGTGAGTGTGATTGTCCTTTAGCTGGGACAGGTGCAAGCACAGGGCAGTAAGGAGCAAGACTCTAACAGACCAGATGCCCTGACTCCACACGCAGTCACCATGAGCCCCTTTTTCTTCTTGGGATGCACAAGTGCTCATGCTGAGAGCAACTGAAATGCCAAAGATTTCTACCCCATCAAAGAATGCTCCCATGGTGTAATGGAGGCATCTAAAAACTAAAGAAATATATCATAAAACTATCCACTACAGCCTATTTTCTGGAGAAAATGAGTGTTAAAATGTTAAATAGCTCCTCAACAAAACAAGTGGATGTAATCTGCTGCATGTTATGTGCATCAGACCTAGTTGCTTCCCCCTCCCACTACAATGTCTTGCGAAAGAGTGCAGATGGTAAACCCATCTGAGGACAGGATTCATCTCATTGGGACAGAGACATCTAGAAAGGATCAAGTCAGCCCCTGCCTTAACTTCACGGTTCTTCTCCCTGGCCAGAGTGGGAGCTGGTGTGACTGATTCAGTACGGACACCTCTGTTCAAGAGGGCAAGGCTGGGGGAGATGAATCCCTCACAATGATCTTCTCTTTTAGATACAGCTGGCATGAGTGCTGTATTCATCTCTCAAAACGGTAAATAGAGAGTATTCCCCTTCATTCCAAATCCCCTTCATTCAGCTCACAGTGCCCATCCGCAGGTATCCCCACTGAATACACATGGCAGTTTGACATCTCCATTTACACACCCTGGCAGAGCAGCAGTGACTCCTCTGGAGCCCATGTGCAGAGGCCCCTGCTCTACACGGCACACTCAGTCAGTACAAACCAGAGGTCAGGAAATGGAGCTGAACAAAGGGAAAGGAGAGAGGCGATGTGGGAGGACTTGGAGGAGTGGAATGGGTTTTGTTCAGAGAAGTTTGTCCTAACTTGTCAATGCCACTTCTTCCTTGGACAGTGCCCCAAACAGACAGCAAATGTCCAACAGCAGCTTCCTCAACGAGTTCCTCCTTCTGGCATTTGCAGAAACACAGGAGATGCAGCTCTTGCACGTCTCACTCTTCCTGGGCATCTACCTGGCTGCCCTCCTGGCCAACAGCCTCATCATCACAGCCATAGCCTGCGACCACCGCCTCCACGCCCCCATGTACTTCTTCCTCCTCAACCTCTCCATCCTGGACCTTGGCTCCATCACCACCACTGTCCCCAAATCCATGGCCAGTTCCCTGAACACAAGGGCCATTTCCTACTCCGGATGTGCTGCCCAGGTCTTTTTGTTTTTCTTCTTGATTTCAGCTGAATATTTTATTCTCACCATCATGGCCTATGACCGCTTTGTTGCCATCTGCAACCCCCTGCACTACAGCACGATCATGGACACCAGAGCTTGTGCCAAAATGGCAGCAGCTGCCTGGGCCAGTGGTTTTCTCAATGCAGTGCTGCACACTGGAAACACATTTTCAGTAACTTTCTGCCAAGGCAATGTCGTGGGCCAGTTCTTCTGTGAAATTCCCCAGATCCTCAGGCTCTCCTGCTCAGACTCCCACCTCAGGGAAGTTGGGGTTATTGTGGGTAGTGTCTTTTTAGTCTTTGGGTGTTTTATTTTCATTGTGCTGTCCTATGTGCAGATCTTCACAGCTGTGCTGAGAATCCCTTCTGAGCAGGGCAGGCACAAAGCCTTTTCCACGTGCCTCCCTCACCTGGCTGTGGTCTCCCTGTTTGTCAGCACAGGCATGTTTGCCTACTTGAAGCCCCCCTCCATCTCCTCCCCAGTGCAGGATCTGGTGGTTGCAGTTCTGTACTCAATGGTGCCTCCAACAGTGAACCCTCTCATCTACAGCATGAGGAACAAGGAACTTAAGGATGCACTGAAGAAGCTGATTCAAATAGTACTAGTTCAGCAGCAGTAAGCTGTCCATCTCGCTTCACCAGTGATTTCTAATTTATCACAGACAACTCGTGCTTTGGGCATTCTCTCTGAGAAGAGAATGTTTATATGGAAGTGTTTGAATTCATCCCACTTCTCAAGAGGGGTGAACTCAGTCTGTCTCAGTGAGACACCTTCTGTAAATGTGTCTATCACTGTATCAGAGCTGATATGTCTGTAATAAAAGGGCATTTCCTCAGTGCAGTGCTTGAAGACTGGGCTCTCCTTCCAAGGTTGGAGCCAAGAATGTGCTCAAGGACTTTCACCCTGAAAGGGCCTGTTGCTTTTCCAGGGCTCTCCACAGGCTCAAGGCGATGAGCTCATGGGGTGATGTGTCAGGGAATGAGGGCTGGATTAAGCTCTCACCTGTGGGTGCCCAGTGCTCCTGGAAGTGGAGAATGGTCAAGCGATATCTCTCATGTGACAGAGATGGAGACTGATGCCCATCCTTCCTGAAGAGAGTATGGAGCCACACGGAGAGCACAGGGGACCTCCAAAGGCACCATGTGCCTAGAGGTGGGAAGGGAATGGAGCTTCACAAAATCAAGTGGAGTCATCCAAATGCAAAGGGCTAACCCCAAAATTGTACAGGCTAGTGAGAGTTCTGCAGTCCCATGAGAGGCAGTGGTGGGGACCCTGCAGGCTCAGGGAAGGGTGCCTGGTGAGTGGTTCATGTCCCCCTTCAATGAAGAACCATGGGTGGGATCTAACGGCACATCTGAACACAGCCTGAGCCATTTGAAATGTCCTGTAATTGCTCAGAGCATCATCCACGGCCACAGACAGGGGTTGCCAGGTGCAATGATGCCTGTGCAGCTGGATCTGCTTCCCCCATCACTGCCATGACCAGTGTGGAGTCACCCCATGGCCCTGGAGCACCACAGCCCGCTCACTCTGCAGAGCAGCACCAGCAGTTGGGTGCTCACCAGTAGAGGGGAGGGTCCAGGAATGGCTGGGCAGGCTGGCACTGATGGACTCACCTGGGGAAGGCTCCAGCCTCAGCCGGGCAGTGGGTCCAGCCTCTCCCCCTAGCTCCTGGCCTGGCAGGACCATTGCTGCCCATGACCTGGACCCCTGGCCTGCTCCTCCTGTGCTCTCGCCCCCTTGCAGGGCGCTGGAGCTGCCCTGGAGCAGGGCAGCCAGCCGGTGCCAGCACTGGAACAGGGCACAGGGGGACAGAAGCAGACAAAAGACTGAAATTTGTGCTTGTGAGGTCACTTCTGCCTGGGTACCTGATAGGCCGGCAGCAGACATATGGCTTCAATTCTGATTCCAATTGTGAGGTCACTTTTTTCCTCTGGAACTGATGGAGCAAGATCACTAGAAAGTTTATTTTAGGTCTGGATTAGTAAACAGCACACAAGGAAAGATGAAACCGTTGGAATGGCTGAACAACATAAATATCATGTAGGTACTTATGGTAATGTTATAACTTTACCCATCCAGTTTGCAGTCCTTTATATACAGACATGGTGGGGATCAGCAGTGAACAAATACCTTTGCTATCTGCCATTTTCAGTTCTTGTTTTGAACTGCATGTGCTTCATGCAGCTAAGGTTTCTCTCTGAGCAGTGTTCAACTATGCCCTTCAGTCCAGGGGAGTGGGCTGCTGCAATCCTGCCTTTTTCCCATATAATGCAACTATTTTACAGTTCAAGTCAGCTGCAGAAGCCATCTATTTTTACCGTTCAACACATCCAAGACAACATTCTGTCAGTCACTCCTTGCTTCCTTGGTATGACTTGGCAACCACGTTTTATCTGGAGAACAGTATAAGTTAAAGGGTATTTACTAAAATACAGGTTAAGCTCTATGTGAGAAAATATTTCTGAAGCTTGTAAAAAGGTCGTTCCTTGATGTGAGCTTGCTCTGTGGCAGAAGGCTCTAAGCAGATGAAAGCAGCAAGTTGCAATTGTATTTTGCAGCATTGGCTACGATGCAACAAACCACAGGCAATAAAGTATATTTGTTTACCTAAGACTGGTGCCTTTCCAAATCCTGAGGACGATGGGTCCCACCTATTTCCATAAATCTTTGCTGCATTTTAGGGTTTTAGTATTTTCAATTCCACTTAAAATGAAGGGATTACTCATGTGCAAACAGTGGGATGAGGAACGTTCTTCTCAAAATGTACTGTGAATAAAATTAAAAAAAAAAAAAAGTCTGAAGTCTGCTGGCATTATACCTTGCGCTATCAGTAAAACTCCTCTGCAGGCTGCTCCCATGTGCTGGGTTAAACTGCTCATCAGCTTCCAGCATGTCACGTTCAGACTCAGTGGAGCAGGAGTACCGCATTTTTTGATACCTTGCAATATAGACAGTGGGGTTTTCAAATGTACACTGCCTTCGCCTGCTGAAGTGATTTAATCTTTGCAATCATCAGGAAGCATGTGCTTATTCTCCTTCATCTTTTATAAATATATATATAAAGTTAGAATGGAATCTGGCCTAAAAATCACTCTCGTGCACTTGTCATTGCAAATGTGATGCTATGTGGACCACACCTTTCAAGGTGCCCCTCAGAAGAATAGGATATAGGAGGAAAGAGTGAGTTGGAAGGGTCTGGAAGGGAGTGCTCGATGTACAGGACGATGTCAGAAGGTCCATGAAAGTACCAAGAAAGCCCTTACATGTACTGAGTCATACTCTCTTTCATTATAATGAAACAGAAGCTTGCCATGTCACCTGCCATGTCCTTCTGAGACAAGACCTCAGGATAAAATTGTGGCCAGGACTGAAAAATAACATTGGCTTCAGCAGGGTGAAGATTTTACTCCAAGCCAATTCCCAAGAGAGAGGTAGTCTGTGGTAAACGGCACTAAGGACAACAGAAAATGCCATGACTCTAGTGGCAGTCCACTAGAAGGGATCCCCAGCCACCTCAGAAGAACAGAGGAGTAAGTATCTCCCTTTTACATCAATGCACGTGCCTTAAATATATTTTAACTGCACATTATGGCAAGAAGAAAAGTCTCTGGGAGAAACAGATTCCATCAGGCAACAAGAGACATAGACAGAAGTTTTCCAAAGAAAACCCCTGAATATTTTCTTCTTTCTGATCTCAGATTACCATAAAATTTGTCCACCAACCTTTGGAAATCATTGTACACGCTGGTAAAAACTCAGTTTGCTTTTCCCTTGTGCATTTATTCCTATTTAGTAGTTGGAAAACACGCATAGAAAATCATTGGATAGAACTAATAAAGATGAAAACGGAGAACAAGTATTTGCTTTCCTTAAAATAGAAATTATTTCGATCAGAAAACTGCAATGTGTTCAGTTTCAGTCTGGCTTTTTTGACTTGTTCTGATATCAAGAATGAAACACTGCACTCCCCAAAGCACCCAGTGTTTCTCACTGGAGGTAGTTAGCATGCTGCTTGCTGTATTTTCTTTATTTTCCTCACAGAGAAAGACCCAGAAGCAACTGAAGGACACAAAGACTATGACAAAGTCATATTACTTTGCCAGTGGGACACTGTGACTGTCTGAACTTATTTTTTCAACTCTAACGTAAAAGCTGTCATTACATCTTTACATGTCTGTCAGTTGACTTAGCTGGTCAGTAATAGACTTATCCTGGCCAGGAAGCACGGCTCTTATTAGGAAATGAAAAGGGAGTTGTAGTTAACTACAGGTGTGTTGTACTAGTGGTATTTTATTTAGTGACTTTCAGCTCTTCGTGTTGCATGTATTAATCTATCGCAATGACTCTGTGCTTCAGATCTATTCCAAAAGCTGTTAAGAAGCAAACTGTTCATTCACCGCTTCTAACAATATTATTGAGTACACCCTTTTTGATGAAGACATGAAAAATGGCAAAGTTTAGTCTGTGACTGCTACAGTATACTGAACCACAGTTACTGTAAGTCTGCCCTACTTTTAGAATGACAGTGTATGAAGTAAAAAACCATGCATTTCTGTTTAATGGTAACTCCTTTATGCAACTAAGAATTGGAGAGCATAAAAACAAGCACCCAGAAGTACCATCTTGTCCAGTTGAAATATCAGCTATCCAAGAAAGAAAACACAGGAAAGCTGTATTTGCTAATATCAAAGATAATTGACAGGTGCTGGGAAACACAGTGAGTAGTGAAATAAATTTTAATGTCTAAAGAATGCTGTGTCTTTTTTTGATTTGTTTTGTTCTTCTCATTGAGTACTATCCCTTATTTGATTTGGGTTTCCCTGTCTCATGAGTTGATGTTTAACCAAAGATACAAGATATCCCAGGTCTACTGTGAAATAGATATAAATATGCAGCTTTGAATATTTGGATTATAGGAGGTCATCTTTCAGAAAGGGTTCCTTGGAGAAGTTTCTTGAAGATCCCAGAATCACAAAGTGGTTGAGGTTGGAAGGGACCTTGGCAGATCATCTAGTCCAACCCCCCTGCTCAAGCAGGGTCACCTAGAGCACATTGCACAGGATTGCATCCAGGCGCGTTTTGAATATCTCCAGAGAAGGAGACTCCACCACCTCTCTGGGCAACCTGTTCCAGTGCTCTGTCACCCTCACAGTGAAAAATTTTTTCCTCATGTTCAGATGGAAGTGTCTGTGTTTCAGTTTGTGCCCGTTGCCTCGCGTCCTGTCACTCGGCACCACTGAAAAGAGTCTGGTCCCATCCTCTCGACACCCTCCCTTCAGATACTTGTACACGTTGATAAGATCCCCCCTCAGCCTTCTCTTCTCCAGGCTAAACAGGCCCAGCTCTCTCAGCCTTTCCTCATAAGAGAGATGCTCCAGTCCCCTAATCATCTTTGCAGCCCTTCGCTGGACTTGCTCCAGTAGTGCCACATCCCTCTTGTACTGGGGAGCCCAGAACTGGACGCAGTACTCCAGATGTGGCCTCAGCAGGGCTGAGTAGAGGGGCAGGATCACCTCCCTCCACCTGCTGGCAACACTCTTCCTGATGCACCCCAGCATACCATTGGCCTTCTTGGCCACAAGGGCACATTGCTGGCTTACAGTTAACTTGGTGTCCACCAGCACTCCCAGGTCCTTCTCCGCAGAGCTGCTTTCCAGCAGGACAACCCCCAACCTGTACTGCTGCATGGGGTTATTCTTCCCCAGGTGCAGGACCCTGCACTTGCCTTTGTTGAACTTCATGAGGTTCCTCTCCGCCCACCTCTCCAGCCTGTCCAGGTCTCTCTGAATGGCAGCACAGCCCTCTGGTGTATCCGCCACTCCTCCCAGTTTTGTATTGTCAGCAAACTTGCTGAGGGTGCACTCTGTCCCTTCATCCAGGTCATTGATGAAGAAGTTGAACAAGACTGGACCCAGTACTGACCCCTGAGGGACACCGCTAGCTACAGGCCTCCAGCTAGACTCTGTGCTGCTGATCACAACTCTCTGAGCTCTACCATTCACCCAGTTCTCAATCCACCTCACTGTCCACTCATCCAGCCCACACTTCCTGAGCTTGTCTATGAGGATGTTATGGGAGACAGTGTCAAAAGCCTTGCTGAAGTCAAGGTAGACAACATCCACTGCTCTCCCCTCATCTACCCAGCCAGGCATTCCATCCTAGAAGGCTATCAGATTGGTTAAGCATGATTTCCCCCTGGTGAAGCCAAGCTGACTACTCCTGATCACCTTCTTTTCCTCCATATGCTTAGAGATGTCCTCCAGGATGAGCTGCTCCATCACCTTTGCAGGGATGCAGGTGAGGCTGACTGGCCTGTAGTTCCCTGGGTTCTTCTTCTTGTCCTTTTGGAAGACTGGAGTCACAAACATAACACTTCTGAGATCTGTCCAACCCCAAGTTCTTTTAGATTAGAGGTGTAGTAGTTGCCTCTCTCTCCGAGATTAAGGAAATTTCCAGTATACTCTGGTTTTGCAGAGGAACAACATGCAAGGTCATGTGCCCTGCAAGCAGAACATCTTATCTGATCTTGCCTTAGCCCTGTTTTTCATACAAAGTTGAAGAACTGCAAAGAAACCAGTTTAATCCAGCCAGCACTGCAAAAGTTGTTCAAAGGTAACACCAGAAGAGGTGCAGATCAGCTAATGGATAATTATAAGATGAACCATATAAGGCTGGCACGGAACTACCTCATACTGAAGCATGGCAAGGGGATTGGTAGAACTAAGAACTGTGGATAAATCTGGTTGGTTATGTAAACTGAAGTGTTGAATATGTAACAACTTACTATTGCTTAAAAGTTGTAACAAAAAGCTGCTTGGGGTCCCTTCCTGTGCTCCCAGCCAAGAGGCACCTTATTGCTAGCAATAAAACTTAGAAAATCTGACTCCTGCTGTCCATTACCGATGCCCACAAATGAAAAAAGAGAAGAGATACTTTTATTACCTGTGAGCAAAAGTCAATTGGGGGATATTACCAGTATATTAACGGTATGCAGTATAGCAGTAGGCACTCTTTTCTTCTAATGTGGCAGTATCCTAGGAACTCTTTGCTTGTAATGCAGTAGTATCCCCCAGTTAGCCCATAATTAACCATCCAAGTAACCCCCCCAAGTCCAGTGAAATATGGTAGGTTGGGTTCCTGAGCTCTCCCTGCCAAAGGGCTCGCTGCCTTGGGAATCTTTGCTGCAACTTGCACACTGTGTACTCCCCTGGGCCCTGAAAAAAGACATCCAGGGCTGACTTCCAGAAGAAGGCCTCAGAGAGCAGCTTTGACATGGTGGGACTTTTTCTCTGGCATAGTTAACAAGGAAATGGTCTTGCCATGACGGAGCGCTCAGAGGTCCTCTTTCAAGCAGCAGTGCCACAGTCATTACCTTTCAAAATGGGCAAAAAAGGAAAACTTCCCAAGACAAAGTATTTCTTCAGAAAATAATTGGCCTCTTGCAACCACTACTACCAGATGTGCATACTACAGTGAGTGATGTTTCAAGGGCTCAGAGCTTATTTTTTGTGCTGAAAATGAAGCAAATCACAACATTGCTTTTGGACCCTAAGAATCATCACCTGATGCGCAAACACTTTTCTGTAAGCTGACAAGAAATACATGAAGGGTCATAGCTGAGAATCAGCTTGCAAAGTTGAAGTGGTTTTATGCAAATAACTCTGCAAGACCCTTCAGTATTATGGTCCTCACCTTTCCACATGCTCCTCTCTTCCCTAAGGGAGTCATTTCTAGCCAGACAGTTCAGGCGTCCATCTCAGCTGAGCACATTTTGCAGTGTGTCACTAGGTTGTTGGAGGCCTGCAGTTTCTGAAATTCTTGCCAGGATCTCCAGTCAGGATGTTAACTCAACCCCCACTTTCAACTGATCAGATACAGCTGACCTCACCATCATCATCCAAGCCATGTGCCTGCTGCTGGTCTATGAGCTGCTAAGGCAGAAGTGATCTTGCATGCACATGCCCCAGCTATGAGGCTGCTGCTAGCCTATCAGAGGCTGAGTCAGAAGTGACCTCCCAAGCAAGAACACAAGCCTTGTCCATCAGAGAAGAGGAAAAAGATCTCAGAAGTGTTATGTTTGTGACTCCAGTCTTCCAAAAGGACAAGAAGGAGGACCCAGGGAACTACAGGCCAGTCAGCCTCACCTGCATCCCTGCAAAGGTGATGGAGCAGCTCATCCTGGAGGCCATCTCCAAGCATGTGGAGGACAAGAAAGTGATCAGGAGTAGTCAGCATGCCTTCACCAAGGGGAAATCATGCTTAACCAATCTGATAGCCTTCTAGGACGGAATGCCTGGCTGGGTAGATGAGGGGAGAGCAGTGGATGTTGTCTACCTTGACTTCAGCAAGGCTTTTGACACTGTCTCCCATAACATCCTCATAGACAAGCTCAGGAAGTGTGGGCTGGATGAGTGGACAGTGAGGTGGATTGAGAACTGGGTGAATGGTAGAGCTCAGAGAGTTGTGATCAGCGGCGCAGAGTCTAGTTGGAGGCCTGTAGCTAGCGGTGTCCCCCAGGGGTCAGTACTGGGTCCAGTCTTGTTCAACTTCTTCATCAATGACCTGCATGAAGGGACAGAGTGCACCCTCAGCAAGTTTGCTGACGATACAAAACTGGGAGGAGTGGCGGATACACCAGAGGGCTGTGCTGCCATTCAGAGAGACCTGGACAGGCTGGAGAGGTGGGCAGAGAGGAACCTCATGAAGTTCAACAAAGGCAAGTGCAGGGTCCTGCACCTGGGGAAGAATAACCCCATGCAGCAGTACAGGTTGGGGGTTGACCTGCTGGAAAGCAGCTCTGCGGAGAAGGACCTGGGAGTGCTGGTGGACACCAAGTTAAGCATGAGGCAGCAATGTGCCCTTGTGGCCAAGAAGGCCAATGGTATCCTGGGGTGCATCAGGAAGAGTGTTGCCAGCAGGTGGAGGGAGGTGATCCTGCCCCTCTACTCAGCCCTGCTGAGGCCACATCTGGAGTACTGCGTCCAGTTCTGGGCTCCCCACTACAAGAGGGATGTGGCACTACTGGAGCAAGTCCAGCGAAGGGCTACAAAGATGATTAGGGGACTGGAACATCTCTCTTATGAGGAAAGGCTGAGAGAGCTTGGCCTGTTTAGCCTGGAGAAGAGAAGGCTGAGAGGAGATCTCATCAACGTGTACAAGTATCTGAAGGGAGGGTGTCGAGAGGATGGGACCAGACTCTTTTCAGTGGTGCCGAGCGACAGGACGCGAGGCAACGGGCACAAACTGAAACACAGACACTTCCATCTGAACATGAGGAAAAAATTTTTCACTGTGAGGGTGACAGAGCACTGGAACAGGTTGCCCCGAGAGGTTGTGGAGTCTCCTTCTCTGGAGATATTCAAAACGCGCCTGGATGCAATCCTGTGCAATGTGCTCTAGGTGACCCTGCTTGAGCAGGGGCGTTGGACTAGATGATGTCCAGAGGTCCCTTCCAACCTCAGCGATTCTGTGATTCTGTGATTCTGTGATACCTCTCAACTCTCCAGTTGCTGCTCTGAGCTTCAGGGAGTCTGAAGCTGCCTCGTCTTTCAGGACTTAACATACAGTTGAGGAGTGTATTTGACTTTTTATTAAACTGTATCATATTTTATTTTTGCTTGTTTGCAATTAAGAAAAATCCTCCTGTGTCTGCAGCTAGTTGTGTAAGGAAAGCAGGTGGGAACTGGTGCGTAGGAGCTGTAACATTCAGCTACAGGCTTGAGTGGAAAAAGGTTAGGTTTTAACAGGAGTGAGGTAAGTCCCCAGTGGCTGATGAGAGAAACGGCAGGGTGGGGGAGGTGAGGAGGAAAGTTGTCCATAAAGGTCTCATATTGAAAATACTGCTTCTCCTGCATGTTCAGACTTCATTAGGAGACCCTCTGGGTCAGTATGAATTGGAGAGTGTGGATATCACTTATTCTGTAAGCTGAAAAATAAAGGAAGCTTAAAAAGCAGAAATCCCTTCTTTTTCAGGTGCTCACTGAAATCTTGCTCTTGTAAATACACTCCTGAATCCTCTCCAATTAGCCACACAAGAACTGAAGAAAATTATGGGGAGTGACATGCCTTGTAAGGGCTTTCTGCATTTTAATGACCTCGAGTATATTTGGTGCTGAGTCCATGAACCTCAGATACTGAGAGGAGATTGAACAAGCCTCTCAAGAAGTTAAAGTCAGAAGTAAATCCCAAAGTTTCTTGGAGTGTTAATGGGTCCCACTGAGGGTCGTTACCAAAGAAGGCTCCCCAGGGGCTGATGAGAGCAGAAAGTTGGAGGCCCTGACTGCAGGTAGGCAAAGGCAATGTGCAAGTGGCTCTGATGCCAAGTAAGCCTTGATGTGTTTTATCAAGCAGAATGGCCAGGCCACTGTCAGCCAGCTCCTGGGTAGGGTGATCCTTTCCCTCACACTTTGCTCAGGGCTCTTCCTGGGGGCAGTGTGAGGGTGGAGGTGTGCAGTGCCAAGTGCAGGACAACAATACGGCACCTCCTGAACTCCCTGGGGATGAGGAGGCATTGAGGCCACCATGCTTTATGGAAACAGCATCGTCTCCTAGGCTTTGGTGGTAGAGACAACAGCCATAGCCAGGGGGACAAAGACCTTTGGAGGCCTTCAGTCTTGGCAGTGCCCTTTGTCTCCACCACAAGCTTTCCTATGCTGTCCTAATCCTGTGCCTGTTTCCCTGCAGAGTATAGACACCCAGCCTGCTTCCCCACCTTGATCTCACCCTGGCATCTCCCCACTTTTACTGATGTCTCTCCAGCCTTCCTTGAAATGCAAAGCCAGGGTCTGATCACAGACTCCCTCTGGGTGATCTGTAGCACCACGGCACTACCCTTCAAGTGACATTTTCTTTTCCCGAAGTCCAGTCGGAACCTGTCAAGCTCTCAAGAGTCTGTGTCTCTTTCCCCTTCTCATGCTGTTCCCACTGCCAAGAAAAGCTCCATCTTCTCTGGAACCACCTTTCGAGCAGTCACAGGCTACTACACTACTGCCCTTAGTCTCCACTTCACCAGGCTAAAGAAATGCAGGTCCCTTAGCTTCTCCATACAGGCCGTGTGCTTTAGGCCCCTAACCCCATCTTGGCAGACCTCCTCTGGACTCTCTCCACTTCCTCTCCATTCCTCCAGCACTGGCATTCCCACATTGGGACACACTATTCTAGATGTGGCCACACCAGTGCTGAGTTGAGGGGGATATTAATTCACCTTGTCTGGGTGGCCACTCGCTTCCTAATGCAGCCCCATGTGAAGCTGGCCTGATTTGTGGTGAGCACGCACCACTGGCTCATATGGCATCCCTCGTAAGGTCCAGGCCCTTCTCCTCAGGGTCACTCCTCTACCAGTCAGGTCCCAGCCTGTCCTGATGCACAGGTATTCTACCCTCCGATGCAGGACCTGCCACTTCTCCTTGTACAATGTCATGAGGTTTCTGTTAGCCAAATCCCCAAGTTTTTCAAGGCCCACTCATTTGGCATCATGTTGTAATGTGCAGGTGTTGTAGGCTGTAAGGAGGGCCCATTCTGGACAAGCAGTCGTTCATAATTAAACTTTGCACTTAAAGCCTTTCAGGCCCAAGAGGCAACCTCACACCACTAGGAGAGGCTGGCTCTGGGAATGACATGTTTGGTGCTAACCCACATGTAGAAAAGGAATTCATGACTGCAAGAATCACAGTAGCTATTGCCAGACATGACAGAATGACCAGACCATTCAGGTTGGAAAGGAGGTTGGAGGTCTCTAGTCCAACTCCTAGTCATGTCAGGATCAACACTGAATTCACACCAACTTCCTCAGGGCTTTGTCCAACAGCGTCCTGAAAGCTTCCAAGAACAGAGAGTCAGCAACCTCTCTGGACCCTTCTTCAAATGCTTCATTCCCCTCATTGATTTTTCTCCCTTATATCCAATTTTAACTACACTTGTGTCAGCTTATAGCCATTGCCTCTCATTCTCTTGCCATGAATGTCTGTAAAAACCTGATTCTTTATCAGTGCTAACCTTGAGCTGGGAAGCTGCTATGAGTGCCCCCAAAAGTCTTCCTTCTCCAGGCAGAACAAACCCCATTCCCTCAGCCTCTCCTCACGAGGCAAGTGCTCCAGCCCCTGACCACTTTGGAGTTCTGCCACTGAACTCACTCCAAGTAATCAGCAGCATTCTTCTACAGGAGGCTTAAATGGATGCAGAATCTAGATGTGCTCTAACAGGTGCTGAGTAGAGGGGGATAATCACTTCCCTCCATCTCCTGGCTTTGCTCCTGTTCATGCAACCCAGGGAGCTGTGGCCTCCATTGCTGCCACAGCACACTGCTGGCTCATGTTCAGCTCGCTGCCCACAAAGACTCCCAGGTCCTTTTCTGCAGAGCTGTTGCCAAGCCAGGGACTCCCCAGCCTGTATTGCTGCAGGGTGTCGGTCTATCCCAGGTACAGGGCCTGACAGCCCATTTCTCCTGCCTGCTAAGGTCCCTCTGAATGGCAACCCTCAAGCATATGACTGTTCTGTCCAATTAGGTGTCATCTACCACTGTGAGGAGAGGGGTGTCCTGCAGGTCACCAATGAACTTATTAGACAGAACAGGTCGCAGTATAGACCTCTGCATATTCCACTTGTCACTGGGTTCCAGGTAAAGCATGACCCTTTCATAAAACCCTCTAAGCTCGACCATCCAACCAGCTTTTCACCCATCTGGTTGTCTACCCAGCCTATTGTAACGCCTTACTTGTATACAAGGACATTGTGGGAGACAGTGTCAAACACCTCGCTAAAATCATGGTTAATATGACATCCACTACTCTCCACTCCTCCACAAGTACTGGTCTTTTATCACAGAAAGCAATCAGGTTGGTCAGGAATGGTTTACCTTCAGTAAATCCATGCTGACTGCTCCCAGTCACCTTCCTCATGGGCCCAGAAATGTAATGCAAGAGGACTGGCTCCATGACACACTCCTCACCAAAGTGAGACTGAACAGCCTGCAGCTCCTGGGGTTGTTCTTGTGGCCTTTTTTGAAAATGGGCACAACATATTCTTTTTTCTGGTCAGTGGGACCTCTCCTCATCTCCAAAACCTTTCAAAGATGACAGAGAGTGGCCTTGCTATGACAAGATGCAGCCCATCCAGTTCCATAGACTTGTAGGGGTTGAATTCTTGCAAGTAATCCCTCACTCAACCCTCTCATCCACAGCTGGTTGTTTTTCTCTTCTGGAGTCCTGAATCTAGGCACAGCAGCCCAGGAGATCTTGTTGGTGAAGATGGAAGTCAAGAAGGGCTTGAGTTCCTCAGACCTACCTGCATTTGCTGTTTCTAGATTCCCTGCCCCATTCAGCAGTGAGACCACATTTCCTTTGTTTATTCTTTCACTGTTATTGAAGCATTAGCAGCTCTTCTTCAGGCCTTGACATCCCCTGCATATGTGTATCCTAGGGGAGCTTTGGCTTCCCCAGCACCATCCCTACTTCCCTGGACAATGGTGCCCTGTTTAGTCAAGGTGGTCTCCTAAGATGTTTACTAGTATTACTGAGCAGCGGTATGAACCATCCTTGTGCTTGGTGGCTGCTGTCCTTATAGGCTGGCTGGCTTTCCTAAGCTCCATTGTCCTTCCTAGCTGCCTCCCATGGGATCCCCCAGCACTCCCCAGAAGAGATCAAAGTCTGTTCCTCTGAAGGCCAGAGTCTGTACCCTACTACTATCTTTCCTCACCGCCCTCACGGTCTGGGACTCCACTATTTCACAGTCATTGCAGCCAAGGTTTCCACCGATGATCACATCCCTGATCAGGTCTTCCTTGTCTGCAAGTACTAGATCCGGGTGAGCACTGCCCTTATTGGCCCATCAGAGAGCTGTGCTTAGAAGCTATCCCCAACACCCTCCAGAAACCTCCTGGACTGCTTGCACAGTGTCCTGCTGTTTTCCCTTCCAGTGAATGTCAGGGAGATTAAAGTCCCCCCTCCCATCAGAACCAGGCCCTGTGACCCACAGACTTCACCAGGTTGCCTAAGGGAGACTGTGTCCACCTCCTCACCCTGATCAGGTTGTCTGAAACTCCCATCACAATGTCACGCTTACTCTGATGCTCACTCACAAGCTCTCACCCAGCCCCTTTCCATCCCTTGGAAGAGCTCCATGTAACCAAACTGCCCCTTCACACAAAGGGCATCCTCTCTCCTCATCTTCCTTGACAGTTTCTTCTGAACAGCTTGTATCCTACAATCACAGCGCTCGAGTCACATGAGCGGTCCCACAACATCTCAGTTGTTCCTACAACGTGGCCATTCTGTGACAGCTTGTGCATCTCCATCTGCTCCAGTCTATGCCCCAGGCTGCATGCACTTATGTATATTTGTGCTGCAAGACCTCCGCTGCGGCACAGAGAACAGATTTGTCATGGTGAAACCTGTTATCAAGAGCCAAGGACACCATGTGTGCAATGGCCCCACTTCAGAGCAGAGACATGCTGGCATAGATAGCAGGTGGCAATGTAATGGTGAAAGGAGGTTCCCGCTAAGGGAGCAAACCCTGCAGTACCTGAGGCCAGAGGAAAGCAGAGCTGGGCTGTGCAGAAATGGCAGGAAAGGGATTTGCTGCCTGAACTGACTCTGCAGCACCTTGGGGCCTGTGACAGAGGTGAACTGATCTCCAGGAAGGACAAGGTGCCAGTGAAGAAGTCCCTGGGCCTGGACAGCCTGTGATGCAGCCATCCTGTGGAGACCATTAGCACAGTCCCTATTCATCTGGCGGTGAGAAGAGGTTCAGGGAGAGGAGAGTTGGAAGCTTTTAAGAGTGCAGGGACGTGAGTGGAGACCTTGGTGTGATGTGCCTCCCATTTATGCAGCATGCTTGGATGTAGATGGGATGGACTTTACCTAATGGCAGAGGTGGGATTCAGTTATTTGGGCACAGGTAGGAAACCTGAGAGGCCCTGGGGCACTTGCCCAGTAACCCCTCCAGAAAGACATGGTTTTCCTGTAGGTCCCATGCTGTATCTGCTAGAAACATGCTGTTGTGGAAGAAACCCCAGGCATCTGACATGGCCCTGCTGGCCTATTTTTATGTCATTAAATCAAGGGTCTGCACTGAATTGCATTAGCTGTCTGCACTTTAGGGATCTGCTTGATCCTCAGCTTGACAGTGAGTGGTGCTCTAGTAGTAGCAGTAGGCATCGAGGGTCATTTCAGATGGCCAAAGAAATTCCCCACCTGGCCCCCACCTGATGAAGGATGTGGGTCTCACACTTGCTCCATCAGAGCAAGCAGACACTGGCACATGTCTTGGACTACCTCTGTCTCTGCAGATGTCACCAGGTGTTTGTGTGTGGGCAACTGGCTCCCACCCTCCATCTCCAGTGGTTATAATGAGAGCTTAAACAAGGAGCTTGCCTGCAGGCATCTATGTTGTGCACACTTCAGCTTGGGCAAGGGGAATCCCATCTCCCGTATATTTGTAGCATTCACAGGAGAGAGCTGAACCTCACTCCAGCTCAGGGGCTTCTAAACCAGCATGAGATGCCTAGATTGACTCATCTGAATCAATACCTGAATCATGGGTAAATCAGCTCTCTTCTTGCCTCTTCTTTTCTAGGTGTCCTGCCTAGTTAAGAGATGGGAATAGGGGCTTCCAGAATGGGACATTTCCACTTCTCGCAGATAACCATCCTCTGATGATAAAAATTGCAATGCTGGATCAGTCTCCCTTCAGTGTTTAGAGAGGGACCATCTGTGATTATTTTGTCTACTTCAGTGACCATTTCCCAGGAGGAGGGAGTGCAAGGGACAGAGAAATTCATGCTTGCAGCTGGGCCTCTGGTCCTGACAGGCCTGGGCTCCTGGGACAGAGGGAGCTCATGGCAACCTGGCAGCACTGCTGAGAGACAGCTGTGTCCAGGAGCAGCTCCTCTGCAAAGAGCAGCAGGGCTCTGGGCACTGCCTGCTGTTGCTGACAAGATGAGAGAAGACAGAGAGAAGTGAAAGGCAGTGTGGAGTGGGAGGACAGCAGACAGCTCACTGTGGAAGAAACTTTAAGAGCCCTTTACACGGTAAGTCTCTGGCTGGGGAGCGATGCTGGAGGGATCTTCTAAACCCATTCCATCCCATGACTTTTTTTTTTTTTAAGGATCACAATCCTGGCTTCTCCAGTGCAGAGGAGAAGGAGGTTCTTTAGAGCACAGATTCCCTGCCACACCGTCAGAGGGACAGGACATGCTGCTACCTTCTCACAGGGACACTGCAGGGGTGTGAAGCTGGGTCATGCACACAAGTCTGCTCAGGGCTGTAATTCTGAGCAGTGCCCTGCACCGCAGGGTGCTGTGTGCCCAGGGCAGTGACTCTGCCACTTGCGAGGGTCAGCACTCAGCCTGCCCGGGGAACTCCTCATGGCACTGTGGGGAGAAAGTCTGGGTGGAAGAATCAACCCCCGTCCAGGCAGGTTCATTCTGCTGTTGAGAGGGTGCTGCATGGGTCAGGGCTGCTCACAGCTCTAGCTCATGCACAGGACATTTCAGAGGGGACTTTTCAAAAGGAAGGTGAAGGCAGGTGTTTACTGAAAGAAAAGGCAATTCCCTGAGATAGTGCTTGAAGTTTCCTTCCACCTGGCAAGGGGAAAATGGAAATGGAGCTGTCACATTTAGGGCCTGACAAGGGACTGAGACTCATTAACAGTTTTAATTAACAATCAGGAGTTCTGCTAGGAACTTCTGGAAGACCCTTCACCAACCCCTTAGTCTACAGACAGCACCAAGTTCCCCTTTGATGGTGGCCTCCTCAGGGACCTGCTCCTTCTCACCTGCACACAGAGGGATGCCCCTGGAAAGTGCCCTGCTGCTGGGAGGTTTCTGCAAGGCAGACCTGAGCACACTGGGGAAGGCTTTGGTGTTGCATGACTGACCATGACTTGCTCATATCTATCCTTCCATGATGTATCCATTAGCAATTCTCTATCATTCCCTGCCCATCCCTGCTGCCTGGAGTTGTTCCTGACAAGAGCATTTTCTCTGTCCCAATGTCTTTTCCCAGTTAGTGCTCACAGACCCCATCTCACCCTCTGTGTGCTCAGTTCTGCTCTACAGAAACCTCTTAGGCCAGGGCCCTGGCCAGGGGCATCTCTGTGCTCGCAGGTCCTAAGGAGCAGATTGGAAAAACCCTGATGAGGCCATGAAGGTGATGCTGGTGTTGTCTGTAGGCTGAAGTGGGGAGGAAGGGACTTGCTGAGGTTTCTCACAGACTTTTTGATCTGCCTCTCTCTTAAAAGAGAGAACTGACTCTTCATGAGCTGTCTACCTCTTAAGGAGAGCCCATCTTTAGGACCTTTGACTGTTTCTCTGGGGTGTCCTCCCAGGCTGCAAGCTGCCCTCCAGAACAGCACAACTTTCCTGTAGCATTTCTGTGAGAGTCCTTGGTCTGATCCTCTGAGTCAGAAACCTTGTCACACTCTTCATCACTCTCTCCGCACCTGGGCTGAGAGAGAAGAATTTGGAAATCTTCCCTTTAAAACTGGAGTCCTCTGCTCTCAGCTCAGTCCTTTTTTTTCTGAGAGGAACTTGTGAGTGTGAGTGTCCTTTAGCTGGGAGAGGCGCAAGTGCAGGGCAGTGAGGGACAAGACTCATTGACAGACCAGATCCCATGACTCTGTATAAAGTCACAGTGAGCCCATTTTTCTTCTTGGGATGCACAAGTGCTCATGCTGAGAGCAACTGAAATGCCAAAGATTTCTACCCCGTCAAAGAAGGGTCCCACAGTGTAATGGAGGCATCTAAAATCTAAATCCATATATAATCGGACTCCTCTGCTGCAGATTATTTTCTGGAGATAATAGGTATCAAAATGTTGAACAGCCCTTCCACACAAGGGGTGGCCATAATTTGCTGCAGGATGTGTACATCGGAACCAGTCACTTGCCATTCCCACTACAGTTCCTAGACAGAGAGCACAGATGGTAAATTGATGTGAGGAGATGGTCTATCTCATTGGAATGAAGATGTCTAGAAAAAGTCAGGTCACCCCCTGCCTTCACTTGCCTGTTTCTCACCCTTGCTAGAGTGGGAGCTGGTGTGACTGACTCAGATACAGACATCTCTGTTTGAGAGGGCAAGGTTGGGGGGGATGAAGCCCTCACAAGGAGCTTCTCTTTCCAAGATAGCTGGCATGGGTGCTGTATTCAGCTCTCATTATGGTGAATAGAGAATATTCCCACTGGGTCACTGGACCAAGTCCCCTCCACCAACTCACAGTGCCTGTTCCCAGGTATCCCACCAAATCCCTGGGCCTGTTTGACACCTCCATTTGCACCTATGGCAAAGCAGAACCAACTCCTCTGGAGCCACAGGCAGAGGCCCCTGCTGCGCATGGCCCACTCAGCCAGCACAGACCAGAGCTCCGGAAAGGGAGCTGAAAGAAGGTAAAGGACAGAGGAAATGTGGGGGGGTACTATGAGGAGTGGAAAGGGATTTGCTCAGAGAAGCCTGCTCTAACTTTTTACTTTCTTTTCGTCTTTGGACAGGCCTCCTGTGCCGCAAAGGAGCAAATGTCCAACAACAGCTCCCTGAATGAGTTCCTCCTCCTGGCACTTGCAAACACACGACAGCTGCAGCTCTTGCACTTCTCACTCTTCCTGGGCATCTACCTGGCTGCCCTCCTGGCCAACGGCCTCATCATCACAGCTGTAGCCTGCGACCACCACCTCCACACCCCCATGTACTTCTTCCTCCTCAACCTCTCCATCCTCGACCTTGGCACCATCTCCACCACTGTCCCCAAATCCATGGCCAATTCCCTCTGGAACACCAGGGCCATTTCCTACTCAGGATGTGCTGCCCAGGTCTTTTTCCTGTTTTTCTTATTTTCAGCAGAGTATTGTCTTCTCACGGTCATGGCCTATGACCACTTTGTTGCCATCTGCAGACGCTTGCACTATGGCACACTCATGGACACCAGAGCTTGTGTCAAAATGGCAGCAGCTGCCTGGGGCACTGGTTTTCTCTATGGTGTCTTGCACACTGCTAATACATTTTCAATTCCACTCTGCCAAGGCAATGTTGTGGAGCAGTTCTTCTGTGAAATTCCCCAGATTCTCAAGCTCTCCTGCTCTGATGCCTACCTCAGGGAAGTTGGGCTTCTTGTGGTTAGTATTTGTTTAGCTTTCGGGTGTTTTGTTTTCATTGTGCTGTCCTACATGCAAATCTTCACAGTAGTGCTGAGGATCCCCTCTGAGCAGGGCAGGCACAAAGCCTTTTCCATGTGCCTCCTTCACCTCGCCGTGGTCACCTTGCTTGTAAGCACCGGCATTTTTGCCTACCTGAAGCCCCCCTCTGTCTCCTCCCCAGCTCTGGGGCTGGCGGTGGCTGTTCTGTACTCAATGGTGCCTCCAGCAGTGAACCCCCTCATCTACAGCATGAGGAACAAGGAGCTCAAGGAGGCACTGAAGAAACTGATCCAGCTGGTACTATTTCAGCAGCAATAAGCTGCCCACCTCTCTGTACTCAGCTCTTGTGCTTTGGGCGGTCTGTCTGTGATAATCATGTTTGTACTCAAATGTTTGAATTCATCCCATGTCTGGAGAAGAGTAAAGGAGCAATTGTGTGCTTGCGGGGAAGAATAAATGAAAACTTCTTTCTACATGTGTCAACTCAGGGCAGGCTGCTCCACTGCTGGAGCAACTGGAGTTGCTTGAGGAGCCCTGGGACCAGGACTCTTGTGCCCTCCTGGGGAGAGGGGCTGGCACAGAGCAGCTGCCTGTAGTCTGGGTTAAGGTCTCCCAGACAAGAGAGCAGTGGAGACAGGGTGATAACCCTCTCCTCAGGGTCCCCCCAGGAGCTGCTGTGCCCTTCGGGGGGGCTGGGGCTATGGTGTGAGTGCCCAGAGCACTGCAGCACCCTGCAGTGGGCACTGCTGCAGGGCCATCTCTAGAATGGACTGCTCTGCTGGGCTGCACTGGGGTGGACAGGGGAGGTGGGGAGAGCGGGGGAGGGGCTGGCTGGGCTGGTCCATTCTTTGATCCTTTAAGGAGAAAATGTTTTTCTTTTTTTCAAGTGGAATGTCCTGTGTTTCCACTTGTGCCTGTTGCCTCTTGTCCTTCCACTGGGCATCTTCTAGCAGAGCTTGGCTCTGATTTCTTGATATCCTCCCATTTGGTCACTGTAAACAGCAACAACCTCTCCCCTGAGCCTTCCCTTCTCCAGGCTCAACACACCCAGGTCTCTCAGCATCTCCTAATGCCTGATGGGCTCCAGGCCCAAACCATCATTCTGGCCTCTGCTGCTCTCACTCCCATCTGTCACCATCCTTCTTGCCTGGGGGAGCCACAACTGGACATAGCACTCCACATGCAGCTCACAAGTGCTGGATGGAGGGGCCTCCACCGCAGGCTGCTCCTCTGCAAAGGGCAGAAACCCCGATGTTCCCAGCATGGAGCTGACATTGAAGCAGCATTCAGAACTTGGCCAGCCCCAGAGGCCTCAGCCCTCCCCAGCCCAGCAGTGGGGCCCCAAGCAGGCCTGCTTGCCTTCTCTCACTGCCCTCCACACTCCTGTCCCCTCCATGCCCTGTCCCAGCCCTGGCGCTGGCCAGCTGCCCTGGGCTGGGACACCTCCAGCCCCCCAAGAGGGGGAAGGGGCACGGGGGGAACAGGCTGGGGGGAGGCCAGCGTCCCACTGCCAGGCTGGGGCTGGATCCCTGGCATAAGGAGAGGTGGGGATCAATACAGGGATCATTAACAGTACGAGCACAGGATGTAACATCGGTCGCAATACACTGGTAGCTTTGGGGGAAAAACCTTTAAAGATATCATACTCGTGATGTTCAGTAAGGCTGCTTTCTACTTTTACTAACAGAATGTGTTCATTATTATCATATATCATTGTTCCTTTTCTTTCTTCTAAGCATGTTCCCGTTTTAGACAGATGTTGAGTAACCTTGGTGTTTTGTTTGCCAAAGTTGTTGAGTTGAGGGAAGGTTACTCCAAGTGTTACTGATGTATTAAATGGTGCAAAAATAACACATCGTCTGTTCAGTCAAGTGAGAAGTTAACCAGTAAGTCTGCCTGGCGATTTGGTCAAAAATATAAGTCACATTACTATGGCAAATGCTGCTTTTCATGTCTGTAGTACCCATTTCACTCCACTGTAAAACCGTGTGCAGCTTCCCATCCAGTGTGTTATTACATATAGTTACCTTTAGACATAAATGTAACTATAGTTAAATGAAAATATAGTTAAATGTAAATGTAAATATAGTTAAATGTAATCATAGTTAGTGTAACATTATTGCCTCCTCTCAGTCCTTGACCTCGTGCTATTACAGCTGGTATTCCTCTTGTTACTGTAGTTTTAAAGATGGGTTGCGACTTATCTTCAATACTGAAGTTCTCCCATGGGCCATGTGAAAAGGCAGAACCTGTGAGAGACAGGTTTCAGGTGTCTGTTGCAGTTATCAGTGTTCCCACAGCGAGAAGGTAACACCACACTTCACTGCAAGAGAAGACACTTAGGTCTCGGACATCATCCAAGCCTCTCTTACGGTTCACTTGCTTCCTTTAGTGTCTACAGCATCCCATACCCCTTTTCCTTTGTAAAAGAGCAGAGTCACCCAGATTGATCCCTGAGTTGGGTGTTTAACCACAACCTCATCTCCAGAACTTTGTGAGACTTTCACTTCTGTTTCAACAGGAATTCATGCAGCTGCTGACACAAACGCCTTATCTATGAGACTTCCCATGGGCGTTTGTCACTCATTTAGCCAACCTCCCACAACCGGGATCCTCACTTAGAAGTATTCTACGAGAGAAGAGTCACTCTGGTGTAGGTGTTGTTTCCGTCGTCCTTTCCATCTTTCTACTACCCCACTACTTTGAGATCAATACGATAGGTGGAAGGTCTGCCAAACTCCATTTGAAGCACACCATGTTTGCATTTCTTTATTCTTCAGATGTGATCCACTGTCAGATTGTATTTCTCTGGGAAAGCAGCAAGCCACTGGTTCAAACCAGCACTGCTTGCTAGACCACTTGCAGCTCTGGTAGGGTGCACGTTCCCTGTACCGATAATTATTTCTGCTCCTGTAAGGATGCATTTCCAGCCTTCAGGTGGAATTTCCAGCCTTCACAAACCACAAACAGCAGCCATGGGCCTAACAGCAACCTATCAGGCACTGAGGCACAAGTGACCTCACAACAACAAACAGCAGCCATGTGCCCAGCATTGCCCTATCAGATCCTGAGGCAGAATTGACCTCACAAGTACAAAAACAAACCACATGACCAGCACTGGCCTATCAGGCACTGAGCCACAAGTGACCTCGCAACCACAAGCAGCAGCCAATTCCTGCTTCTGGTCTATCGAGTATTGATGCAATAGTTACCTCACAATCAATTCCAAAGCCATATGCCTGAAGCTGCCCTACAAGCGTCTGAGTCACAAATGACCTCACAAGCTGCTTGGGTATCCAGTAGTGAGGCACAAGTGACCTCACTATCAGCCTTGAAGCTATCAGCTAGCTGCTCGCCTGTAACATACTCAGGAAAATGTGACCTCACGAGCACAAAGAGCAGCTGTGTCCCTGCTGCTGCCCTCCAAGGTACTCAGGGAGAAGGGACCTCATAATATGCCCCAAAACCATGGTCCTACTGTTGCCCTACTACGTACTGAGGCAGCAGTGAGCTCAGAAGCACAACAGCCACAATGTTCTTGTGGCCTGCCCACTCACACAAAGGCACTCAGGAGATGCTGGCATCTATTATAAGGGTCTTGGACTCATCCTATATGGCACCACAACCTCCTAGGAAAAGGAGGGGACACAGTAGCATTTGCTGAGCGGGCTGGCAGTAACAGCAGCTGTGGGACATGGAATTGGCAGCACAGCAGCGGTACCAGGAGGTGAACCCACACCCCAAGTCACCCACGGAAGCCAGGCGCATTTATGGAAGCCTTCACATCCATACGTAGCCTCTTCTCAGTCACTTGCAGATGCTTTCACACAGGGCTCATGATGTTGGCCAAGATGTTGACAGGTACAGGGACACACCCTGGCACCCTGCCTCCACCCTCAGGGGCTCTAGCACTGCACTGGGAACCTCATGAGTGGAGCAACCTAGAAAGAAAGAAAGAAAGAAAGAAAGAAAGAAAGAAAGAAAGAAAGAAAGAGAAAGAAAGGAAGAAAGGAAGAAAGGAAGAAAGAAAGAAAGAAAGAAAAAGAAAGAATCGGAGTGTTACTGTCAGTTCTGCTGGTCTTACACAGTTGCAACAGTCAGGGGCCAATGTCTCCCCTCTGTGCTGAGCTGTATTGGTGAGAGCACAGCCAGCAGGGCCACCAAGACGTTTTACCCCTCTTTTTGACACAGGGGAGACCATGTCTGCATACCAGCTCCCGTTTGGGCTCTCCAGTTCTGCAAAGGCACTAACACACAGCAGGGAGTCCAGCACAGGGACACCAAGATGGTCAGGGGCTGCAGTGTGGGGCATATAAGGAGAGGCCACCAGAGCTGGGTTTGTTCAGCCTAGACAAGAGAGGCCAAGGGGCATCTTCATGCTGTGCACAGCTACCTTATGGAGGGCACAGAGAAGACGGAGTTGGATTTTCTTGGACGTGCACACTAATAGCATGAGAGGCAACAGGGACAAATTGGACAATGAGAAATGCTTCTGAGATGTTAAGAAGAAACATTTTCTCTGTGGGGGTAGCCGCACAGGGATCGAGAGAGGTTCTCAGATCTCCATCCTTGTAGATAATCAAAACTTCACTGGAAAAGGCCCCAAGATACCTCCTCTACTGGCACCTGCCTTGACCAGGGTGTTGGAGCCCTGCTACCTCCAGAGGGCTCCCCCATTGCAGCCTCAAGGAATCTGCTATTCGGAGACTCTTGACAAAGGCACCAGCAGCTTTGAAAATGCCGCCTCCAACGCTCACCAAGGACAGGTGTCTCAGAGCCACCCATCGCCTTCAGAGGCCTGACTTCTTGTGAGGGGGCAGCTCCCCTCTCTGCAAGGGTCTGCGTAGGCATAAAGTGCAGAAATGGCTCTGACTGCTTTGATAAACTACCCATCTCTCTGAGGGATCGGAATGGATTAGCGTCTGAGATTTGAAGATGCAATGAGGGTCCAGATTCAACAGAAAGCCTTTAAGGAGGGAGAAGATAACTCTCTCCAGCAGAGTCAGTAAAATCCCAAAGACTCATGGAAACGGCAAGACCTTTCTAAACTGCAAGCCTGAACCTCAGCTGACAGAAAACACCAGACTGCGAGCAGCCCTGGCTCGCACCACGATGCTCCAAGGAGGGAACACAGTCACCAACAATCCTGACTCAGGTCTCCCAGAAGGATCCTGTGATGGCAGGCTGGGCTCTGGGAGCAGAGCACTGCTCTCTCCAGACACCTACTCCCAGGCTGAGCAGAAAAACACTGGGGCCACCACCCTGATCCACCACAGGGCATCTCGCACTGGAACACGCCGCTACCCCCGCACCTCACAGAGGGTTGGCAGCCAACATGCGCCTCTGCATCAGCGACACACAGGCCACAGCACCACACATGGCAGCAGACAGGGCACCCACAAGTGCCCCAAAACACACAAAGCTCAACTCTCCAAACCTTCCATTTCCTTCTAGGCCTCCAAGGCCTTGCAACAGGCACTGCCTCTAAACAGACACTCACAGCTCAGGGCCTGCTCACTTCCCACCTCCAGGAAGCAGAGAAGAAGTGCTCTCACAGCAGCTGATCAGGCCAGCTCTCGCCTCTCGCTTGTGCCTCAACTTCTCTGAACAAGAAATCTCTTTGAAAATGTGGACCATACCTTTTTTTTGGGGGGGCGACATTCCTTCTGTCTCCTCCAACAGCCTTTGCACCCATTCTCCAGTGACTGCAACCCAAAGAATTAAACGAGTCCTTCCTTTTGCAGTGACTTGGAAAGCCACATCTCTGACAGTATTTAAGGGGGGTGGAGTCTCCCTTCTGCAAGATTTGCAGAGCTGGGAGTTCGTCATCTCACAAACTGAGAACAAGTCAAAATGCAGGTCATTTTGACCTCAAGTCAAAATGCAGGTCCGGAGACATTCCACTGTCTTATACGCTCCACACTGGAGCCCAGACAGCAGCACTGCAGTACGTGGGCATGTCCTGAGAAGCCCAGGGTCAAAAATGTGGGAGATCCAGGGTGCCAGGGCTGCACAGCCCCCGGGGAGAGCCAGGGTGCCAGGGAGTATACCCAGGGGACAAACACTGGCCTGAGGCGACACTGAACCTTTTTGAGGGTTTTTAAAAGCAAAGAGCCTGCTTTGGAGCCTAAAGGAGCAAATCTCCATCCTGACCCATATTGTCCCCAACTTCTACAAAAAGAGTGATCCACAGAAGAAATCTGTTTCGAAGATCACCAAAGCATTTCTCAGCCTGTGGCCACATTTTGCACTGTTTCATCCCACATGCCTTGGATACTATAAAAATGCCAACCCCCAAACCAACCCCCAAACCCCAGATTCCTACACAGGTCTGCCCAGTGCAGAGACCTGTCAGTGCAGGGGAGCAAAAGTGACTTCTCCAGTGCCCCGTTTGAGATATTTCATAGTCTTTGACACCATCTGGAGACATTCCTGAAGGATTTATCAGCAAGTTTTGGAAAATAACTGTGGTGAAAGGAGGTGCTGGCTTTCCAGGACATGAGGGGAAATCTCTCTGCTCTCTCCCTGGCTGCGCCATCTCCATGATAGTGACCTACTGAGTCCCCAGATGACACGAGCTGAGGTCACAGTGGGATGTGCCACATCACAGGGAGGTCTCCCCAGTGTCGTGGCAGGTGGCCTTCACTTCCCTGTGAGGCCCTGCTGCTTCTGGGCACTGCTCACATGCTCCCTGCCGCTGCCCTTTGGAGTCATCTGTGGCAAGGAGGAGGGATGGGAGCCATGTTGGGGCCCCTTGCCAACAGGCAGAGGAGCAGCAGTACATCGGAGAGGAGTTTTGGATGACAAGATGGGAAGACAGTCTTTCCTCTCCCCGGCTGGAGAAGTGAGCTGAGGGTAAGGGGGCAAGCGAGATGGAGGAATGCTGGACCCATATCATCTGCTCGTTCCTTGTTCCCAGCGCTCCTGCAGCTCTCCACCAAGGGTAAGGGCTTTGGGAGCTCCTTCCTGAGGTGTCGCACAGAGACTGTTAGCTCCAAAAACTGCTGTGGATCCTGGGCTGTGGCGGTGGCTGGTCAGGGCTGAGGGCTGCAACAAGAGTCCTGCCTCAGGGTCCCCTCTGGCTTGGGGGACAATGTGGCAGCCAAGACTCCTGGGTCCTGGGACTGGGGCTGCCCTGAGCCCCAAGGCTCCTGTCGGGCCAGCTCCATCCCCTTGTGGGTGTGTGACTGTGTGTTTGGGGAGCAACAGGAGGGGGGAATCCATAGTCAAATTTCCCTGGGATTGGGTCCCCCATTGTGATCTGGCTCTGAGAGGAAAGGGGTCCTGCATCCCAGAGGCTGGGGTGTCCTGCAGCTCCAGTGGGGCTCTCAGGAGCCTAATGGAAATGTCCACATAGGAAATGAAACCTTCACCTTGTAATAACCTCAAGTTCTCAATGTTTCTGGGAACCTCTGTTCCTTCACCCTGGATCCTTTTATGCTTCCAGCTTGGCAGAGCATGTTTTGGGCTCAGAGATGCCATCTTCAGATGGCCACAGCCTCTGGCCTCCTGCAAATTGGGCTCAAAACTCTGCAACCAAAAAAAAAGTGTATTGGGGAAAGCATCTTGAAATCAGAGCGAGGTGCCATCCTCACATGCCTCAGCCAGTCCTGGCTGACCCCAAGGGTTTCTCTCTGAGCTGTGCTGGGCAGTGCTGCGGTGAGTCCAACACAGCCATCTCCCCCAGCCCCCTCATGACCCCACACCACCGCTCCCTATTTGAGCCCCGGGGCTGCTGTGGGCAGGTGGCCAGGGCAGGAGGGGTGAGAGGACACTGCCCTGCCCTGCCCTGGGGGCAGCAGGACGCTGCCCGTGGGCTCCGCCGACCTGGCCAGCCCCAAGGCCCCCACCCCGGCACCACGGCTGCCACCAGCACACGCCCCAGCGCTGTCCCCCCACGCCCCGCATGGCCCCCAGGGCGCAGGGCAGCCAGCAGCCCCGCGGGGACCCTGCTGCACAGCCCAGCCACACCGCGGCAGCCAGCAGCCCCGGGGCCCCGCACTGCCCGCCCACACGGCGCTGCGCTGCCCCCAGGCCCCGCCGCGCCCCGCGCTGCCGCCCACAACATGGCGCCCGACCGCGGGGGAGGGGGCAGAGCTGGCTGCCATGGCAGGAGGGCCCAATGTTGCCATGGCATCGCCCAGTGCAGCCCTCCTATTGGCTGTCAGGAGGAGGGGGCGGGGACATATTTCATTGATGGCTCTATCAGCCAATTGCAGTCCAACATGGGGAAAAAAAAAAGACGTGAAAGAGGAGCGGGAGTGAAGGAGGTGAGCAGCGATCGGGAGAGAGATCGGGGGCGAGTGGGTTTGGTGGGGGCTGTGGGCACGTTCAAATGTCAGTGGGTGCCCTCCCGCCGGGGTGGGTGCTGGCGCCGGGGCTGCTTTGCTGCAGGAGCTGCAGCAGGGGCTGGTGGGGCCGTGAGCAGGGGCCAGAGCGACGTGGGCCAGAGCGGGGAGCTGCCCTGCAGCCAGACGTGGCGGCCTGCCGCGAGCAGCTGGGCCGGGGCAGCTCGGTGGGGTTTGGGGGCAGGAAGCTTTGCCCCTGTGGTAGGTCTGGGATCCCTGTTAAAGCGTTTCCCTGAGCTGCTGCTGCCAGCGCAGCCCCAGGTGCTGCTTGTAGCTGCGTTTGGGAGGTGCTGGGCAAAGTGTGAGCAGGCTGCTGGTGTCCTCGTGAGGTGCCCTTCCCAATGGTGTCTTTTGTTGTGAAAATGGCATTTCCGAGTGGCTCTGAGAGAGGCTGTCCCCGCATGTCATGTCCTGCCTTAGCCATTGTTTTTGCTCCCTGCCTCTTGCTTTGCCCTGAGACCTGTGACCCTGGCAGCAGGGTGAAGGGTG
Organism: Apteryx mantelli; assembly: GCF_036417845.1. Lineage (NCBI taxonomy): Eukaryota > Metazoa > Chordata > Aves > Apterygiformes > Apterygidae > Apteryx > Apteryx mantelli. The sequence continues at coordinate 8,349,025 of NC_089997.1, forward strand.
TTTGCAGAAGAGCTCTGTAAGTGTGAGCTGTTTTGCTTGTCAAGGGCCTTGAAAGCTGATGAACGGCCAGTGCTTGCACTTGCTGTTGTTATTTCCATGCTCCTAGGTCAGGGGAAGAGTTGCTGAATTGTGGCTCTGCTGGTTTCACTGAGATGCCCTGGCCTGAGTCCTTCTGCTTGTCTCCAATTGTTCAGGGCCTAAAATAGGAGAATGCTTGTTGTCCTTGACGTGTGGAGGATTTTCTGGTTTTGTTCAGCATTGGGGAAGGAACCAGACTTCTGAGTTGCGGGAAGGCTTCTCCCTCTGCCTGGGGCCTGAGGCCCTGCTGTCTTCAGTGTCGTAATTTCTCATCCCATGAAATCATCTTTTTCGAAAATGTTGCCAAGAATTACTTGCAGGCCTTTTTCCAATTCCTAAGTTTTATGGGCTATAGGTAGAGACTACCTAGGCAAAAGCTAATCTACTTTTTCGGGTAGTAATTAGTACGTAATGGGTGTTTTGCTGCACTACGAGCATTGCGAAGCCACGAGGTGAATCAGGGAGGCCGCTGAGGAGCTGGCTCAGCCTTGGGGGAAGGCAGGGGGAGCTGCAGGTGGCACCAGGCACATGGTCAGGGTGTGGGTGGTGAGGTCACCTCTATCTATGAGAGCTATGCCAGAAAATCACCAGTGTGAAATCAAGTCTTTGTAAGTAGCTGACAGGCCAGCAGGAGGCACATAGCTCAGCTGTTGATGATGAGGTCACTTCTGCCTGAGTAGCCATCTGGAGGAAGAAGGCTTGTCTGTTGCTTGTGAGCTCACTTGTGAGTGATGAACTGATTGGATAGCAGGAGCTATGTGTCTGGAAAGGTGATTGTGAGGTCACTTCTACCTGAGCGTTTGATAGGGCAGCAGCAGGTCCGTGGCTGGGATCTGGGTTTTTGAGATCATTTCTGCCTGAGGAGCTGATAAGGCAGGATTGGGCTCATGGCTGGGGAAGTTATACTGAGGTAATTTCTGTCTCAGAGGCTTCTAGGCCAGTGACAGAGACCTGGCCGTGAAGGTGAGTGTGAGGTGATGTCTTTCTGAGTGCCTGCTAGGCCAGCAGCAGGCAGTTAGGCATGGGCGTTGCTTGTGAGGTCTCTTTTGTCAGAGTAGCTGCTAGGCCAGCAGTAGTTGATGGCTGGGGAAGTTATTTGGAGGAAAGTTCTGTCTCTGAAGGGCATAGGCCAGTAGCAGGCATGTGGTGGGGGTATGGACTTGTGAGGTCACCTCTATGTGAGCAGCTGAGAGGTGAGGAGAAGACAGATGTCTCGGATGGTGGTGGTGAGGTCAGTTCTGGGTTTGTTGCGTGTGCTCAGAGGAGGGCTTGACCCCTGCAGAGCTCTCCAGCAATACAGAAATGCAACTCATTAATCAAGCAGAAGTAGATGTTCCACATCATCTGACACACATTTTGTTCCACTCCATCATCTTGAGTTAGTAGTGCTACATTTCAAATGTGGATGATGTTCTGTAGTGAACATGGAGATGGAGTTTGCCTTTCCACTTGTTGCTAAGTAGAAGCTTGCAGCCTCCTCCCAGTCATCTAGGGAGTGCAGCTAGACTTTTGAGGCTGCTAAATGAATCTAGTGCTGATGTGAGCAGTGGTGTTAGTAATCTCTTATTGGCAGGGTGTGTGTGCTTTAGAACTTGCCCCTGTCAAAACATCAGGGAGCATGTGAGATTTTCTTGCAAGGTCTGAATGATGTTTCCCAAACGAGCACTGGTATACAGACATGGTCTCACCTGTGCCAAAAAGAGGGGTGGAACATCTCGGTGGATCTGCTGGCTGTGCTCTCACCAATACAGCTCAGCACAGAGAGGAGACATTGGCCCCTGACTGTTGTGACTGTGTAAGGCCAGCAGAACTGACAGTAACACTCTGATTCTTTCTTTCTTTCTAGGTTGCTCCACTCATGGAGGTTCTCAGTGCAGTCCTAGAGCCCCTGAGGATGGAGGCAGGATGCCAGGGTGTGTCCCTGTGCCTGTCAACATCTTTGCCAACATCGTGAGCCCTGTGTGAAAGCAGCTGCAAGTGAATGAGCTGAGGCTACATATGGATGTGAAGGCTTCCATAAATGCGCCTGGCTTCCGTGGGTGACTTGGGGTGTGGGTTCACCTCCTGGTACCTCTGCTGTGCTGCCAATTCCACGTCCCACATTTGCTGTTACTACCAGCCCGCTCAGCAAATGCTGTTGTGCCCCCTCTTTTTCCTCGAAGGTTGTGGTGCCATATAGGATGAGTCCAAGACCCTTATCATAGATGCCAGCATGTCTTGAGTGCCTTTTGTGAGTGCCCCAAAGTGTCCGTAGCTTGACCTGAGGAAGTCTCAGAGTTCTTGTGCTGCTGGCTCTGTGAGGGGTGAAGATGTGCCCAGGGCCAGGTTGTCCGTGGCACCCAGCCCTCAGTGCTCTGTGAAGCCAGCTGTGGAGCCGGGACTGCTGCTGCAGAGGCTGCGCAGCCAGGACAGCTGGCATTTCAGCAGCCGTCCAGTGTGGGGCTGTCTCATTGCTTGGGCCTCATGTCAAAGCCTCTGCACGCTTTTTCCCTTCCCCAGGGCTCCTTGTCCAAGTAAGTAAAGGAAAAGAACCGAGGTTCCTTTGGGCTCAGGAGCCCTTCTGGACTCTCAACTGTTTCTGCATTCTATCTGTATCTTTTGTATTACTACAGAAAATCCCCATGCCCCCATGTCTAGGGGGAGGTTTGTGAGTGGATGGACATGGAAAGCAGCATCCTGCTGTGCCCAAAGCAAGCAGGATCCTTCCCTCCGAAAAGAGCAGTATCGCGCAAGGGGCCATCTCTGTGCCTGATCTTGTGCTGCTCATTTGCACAGGCCTTGTGAGCCTAGAGTGCCTTGGCCACCTTGTGGTGTTACCGCAAGAGCTTCCCTGTGTGTCTGTGTTGCGGAGGCAAGGGAAGCCAGCGAGCAGAGCAGTGGCTGGGGAGTGTGCAAGTGGCGAGTGTCCTGCATGCATCTCTTCTGGCTGGCACTTGGTTGTATCAAGCAGAAGAGGCAGCTCTGTGGGGCCGAGACAGTGTGTTTGTAGAGTAGGTGGCAGAGCAGAGGTCTGGCGTCAGGTTGATGGCTGGTGCAGTGTTGAGTTGATGTGACAGTGTGGGAAACCCTTTGCAGTGCAGCTGCTCCCTCAGCTGATCTCTGTCCCTAGAAATGCACTAGAAATGGAAGTGGCATGCTGCTGTCATTGTGTAGGTGCTGCAGTGCAAAGGCTCCCAGCTGGGACTTGATGGTACTAAAGGAAAAGCAAGACCAATCGTTCCCTTTTGTGATTTGTCGCCAGGGTGGCAGAGTGGAGCTGTCCGGTGAGCTGGAGAGAGTCTTGCCAGGAGATGAAAGCCGTTTGCAGAAGACTGTTCTGTATGGAGTGATAACAGCGTAATCGAGGGACGTGCGAGTGTCCCAGGTGAGCTTCTCCTCTGTGAAGGTTTGCACTTTTAAGATCCCTTGTGACTCGGTCCCAGATAGGGCAGCAGCAGGCAGGTTGATGCCATTTGCACTTGTGGGGTGAGTTGTGCCTCTGCAGCTGGTAGGCCAACAGCATGGCCATAGCTTTGGTGATGATGGTGAGGTGCCTTGTGTCTCAATGCCTCATAAAAGGGGAGCAGGCCCATTGCTGCTGTTTGTGCTTTTGTGGTCAGTTGTGTATCAGTATGTGACTGCCGATCAGCATGCACATTGCTGCTGTTTGTGCTGGATTAGGGCAATTGTACCTCAGTCGCTAACAGACCAGGAGCAGCTATATGGCTTCATGGCTGCCTGTGAGGTCACTTCAGCCTCAGCACCTGACAGTGCAGCTCGCTGCATATTCCTGCTCTTTGTGTTTGTGGAGTCATTCGGCCGAAGTATCTGCTAGGCGACCGGCAGCCACATTGCTCCTTTTTATACTTGTGAGGTGGCTTTTGCTTCAGTATCTGATTAGACAGCATCAAGCACATTACTGCTTTTGTGCTTGTGAGGTCACTTGTGGCTCAGTGCCTGATAGGCCAGTGCTAGGCCCATGGCTGGTGTTTGTGGTTGTGAGGTCACTTGTGGCTCAGTGCCTGATAGGCCAGTGCTAGGCCCATGGTAGTTTTTTGTGGTTGTGAGGTCACTTGTGGCTCAGTGCCTGATACGCCAGTGCTAGGATGTGGCAGCTGTTTGTGGTTGTGAGGTCACTTGTGTGTCAGTGCCTGATAGGCCAGTGCTAGGCCCATGGCTGCAGTTTGTGGTTGTGAGGTCACTTGTGGCTCAGTGCCTGATAGGCCAGTGCTAGTTGCATGGCTGCTGTTTGTGGTTGAGGTCACTTGTGTCTCAGTGCCTGATAGGCCAGTGCCAGGTGCATGGCTGCTGTTTGTGGTTGTGAGGTCACTTGTGCGTCGGTGCCTGATAGGCCAGTGGTAGGATGTGGCTGCTGTTTGTGGCTGTGAGGTCACTTGTGTGTCAGTGCCTGATAGGCCAGTGCTGGTCATGTGGCTGCTGTTTGTGTTTGTGAGGTCACTTGTGGCTCAGTGCCTGATAGGCCAGTGCTAGGCCCATGGCTGCTGTTTTCAGTTGTGAGGTCACTTGTGCTTCAGTGCCTGATAGGCCAGTGCTAGTTGCATGGCTGCAGTTTGTGGTTGTGAGGTCACTTGTGGCTCAGTGCCTGATAGGCCAGTGCTAGTTGCATGGCTGCTGTTTGTGGTTGTGAGGTCACTTGTGTGTCAGTGCCTGATAGGCCAGTGCTAGTTGCATGGCAGCTGCTTGTGGTTGTGAGGTCACTTGTGTGTCAGTGCCTGATAGGCCAGTGCTAGGCCCATAGCAGATATTTTCAGTTGTGAGGTCACTTGTGTGTCAGTGCCTGATAGGCCAGTGCTGGTCATGTGGCTGCTGTTTGTGTTTGTGAGGTCACTTGTGTCTCAGTGCCTGATAGGCCAGTGCTAGGCCCATGGCTGCTGTTTGTGGTTGTGAGGTCGCTTGTGGCTCAGTGCCTGATAGGCCAGTGCGTTGTGCTTGGCTGCTCTTTTCACATGTGAGGTCACTTGTGGCTCAGTGCCTGATAGGCCAGTACCAGGCCCATGGCTGCTGTTTGTGTTTGTGAGGTCCCTTGTGGCTCAGTGCCTGATAGCCCAGTGCAAGTTGCATGGCTGCTGTTTGTGGTTGTGAGGTCACTGGTAGCTCAGTGCCTGATAGGCCAGTGCTAGGCCCATGGCTGCTGCTTTCAATTGTGAGGTCACTTGTGCCTCAGTGCCTGATAGGCTAGTACCAGGCCCATGGCTGCTGTTTGTGGTTGTGAGGTCACTTGTGTCTAAGTGCCTGATAGGCCACTGCTAGGATGTGGCTACTGTTTGTGGTTGTGAGGTCACTTGTGGCTCAGTGCCTGATAGGCCAGTGCTAGTTGCATGGCTGCTGTTTGTGGTTGTGAGGTCACTTGTGGCTCAGTGCCTGATAGGCCAGTGCCAGTTGCATGGCTGCTGTTTGTGGTTGTGAGGTCACTTGTGGCTCAGTGCCTGATAGGCCAGTGCTAGTTGCAAGGCTGCTGTTTGTGGTTGTGAGGTCACTTGTGTGTCAGTGCCTGATAGGCCAGTGCTGGTCATATGGCTGCTGTTTGTGTTTGTGAGGTCACTTGTGGCTCAGTGCCTGATAGGCCAGTGCTAGTTGCATGGCTGCTGTTTGTGCTTGTGAGGTCACTTGTGGCTCAGTGTCTGATAGGCCAGTGCTAGTTGCATGGCTGCTCTTTGTGGTTGTGAGGTCACTTGTGTGTCAGTGCCTGATAGGCCAGTGCTGGTCATATGGCTGCTGTTTGTGTTTGTGAGGTCACTTGTGTCTCAGTGCCTGATAGGCCAGTGCTTGTTCCATGGCTGTTTTTTGTGTTTGTGAGGTCACTTGTGGCTCAGTGCCTGATAGGCCAGTGCTAGTTGCAAGGCTGCTGTTTGTGTTTGTGAGGTCACTTGTGGCTCAGTGCCTGATAGGTCAGTTCTAGGCCCATGGCTGCTGTTTTCAGGTGTGAGGTCACTTGTGTCTCAGTGCCTGATAGGCCAGTGCTATGCCCATGGCTGCTGTTTGTGGTTGTGAGGTCACTTGTGGCTCAGTGCCTGATAGGCCAGTGCTAGTTGCATGGCTGCTCTTTGTGGTTGTGAGGTCACTTGTGTGTCAGTGCCTGATAGGCCAGTGCTAGGCCCATGGCTGCTGTTTGTGGTTGTGAGGTCACTTGTGGCTCAGTGTCTGATACGCCAGTGCTAGTTGCATGGCTGCTGTTTGTGTTTGTGAGGTCACTTGTGTCTCAGTGCCTGATAGGCCAGTGCTATGCCCATGGCTGCTGTTTGTGGTTGTGAGGTCACTTGTGGCTCAGTGCCTGATAGGCCAGTGCTAGTTGCATGGCTGCTCTTTGTGGTTGTGAGGTCACTTGTGTGTCAGTGCCTGATAGGCCAGTGCTAGGCCCATGGCTGCTGTTTGTGGTTGTGAGGTCACTTGTGGCTCAGTGTCTGATACGCCAGTGCTAGTTGCATGGCTGCTGTTTGTGTTTGTGAGGTCACTTGTGTCTCAGTGCCTGATAGGCCAGTGCTATGCCCATGGCTGCTGTTTGTGGTTGTGAGGTCACTTGTGGCTCAGTGCCTGATAGGCCAGTGCTAGTTGCATGGCTGCTCTTTGTGGTTGTGAGGTCACTTGTGTGTCAGTGCCTGATAGGCCAGTGCTAGGCCCATGGCTGCTGTTTGTGGTTGTGAGGTCACTTGTGGCTCAGTGTCTGATACGCCAGTGCTAGTTGCATGGCTGCTGTTTCTGTTTGTGAGGTCACTTGTGGCTCAGAGCCTGATAGGCCAGTGCTAGTTGCATGGCTGCTGTTTGTGTTTGTGAGGTCACTTGTGTCTCAGTGCCTGATAGGCCAGTGCTAGGCCCATGGCTGCTCTTTGTGTTTGTGAGGTCACTTGTGGCTCAGTGCCTGATAGGCCAGTGCTAGTTGCATGGCTGCTGTTTGTGGTTGTGAGGTCACTTGTGTGTCAGTGCCTGATAGGCCAGTGCTAGGCCCATAGCAGATATTTTCAGTTGTGAGGTCACTTGTGGCTCAGTGCCTGATAGGCCAGTGCTGGTCATATGGCTGCTGTTTGTGTTTGTGAGGTCACTTGTGGCTCAGAGCCTGATAGGCCAGTGCTAGTTGCATGGCTGCTGTTTGTGTTTGTGAGGTCACTTGTGTGTCAGTGCCTGATAGGCCAGTGCTAGTTGCACGGCTGCTGTTTTCAGTTGTGAGGTCACTTGTGGCTCAGTGCCTGATAGGCCAGTGCTAGTTGCATGGCTGCTGTTTGTGTTTGTGAGGTCACTTGTTGCTCAGTGCCTGATAGGCCAGTGCTAGGATGTGGCAGCTGTTTGTGTTTGTGGGGTCTCTTGTGCCTCAGTGTGGAAGAATGGTTAAGTGAAAAGGGGCATGATTTCTTAGAAGTGAGCAATCCTGTCTTCACAATAGAGGGAGGATCCCACGGCTATGTGAACTGTCCTTGAGCATTCCTAGACAATTACAAAAGGGGAAGGCAAGTAGTGGTAAACAAGTCAAGGAGGGGGCCGACAAGCTCCTCCACGTGAACAACAACTTTGCACCAATCATGTATTCGCTTTAGGCGCGTGAACAGAGAGTGTAAACCAACCATATAGCTATCGCTGGCACATGCTCTGTCGCCTGTCTATATATACTCTGTGTAAGCTCTAATAAAGGGAGAACAACCATACTCACATTGAGACTCATCGTTACTCCGGGTCCGTCCCCCCACTCCGACACCTGCCCTTAATTGACATGCAGAGAAACAGATTTATGTTTCCATTTTCTTCCTGCTTGCAATCACACAGTTGCTCCTTTTCTCTTCTCCAGGACGTCCCTGCTCCCCAGAGACCCTTTCCCCAGGAGAATGCATCAGTGCTGGCCTGCCGGCCATTCCTGGACCCTCCCCTGTGCTTCCCATGGGGCCCTGAACTGGTGGTGCTGCTCTGCAGAGTGAGCAGGCTGTGGGCCCCGGGGCCCTGAGGTGACTCCACACTGGCCATAGTGGTCGGGGTGGGGAGCAGACCCAGCTGGATGCGCATCATTGCACATGACAAGCCCCTAGCAAGGGGGTTGTGGCTGTGGACGATGCTCTGAGCAATCACAGGGCATTTCAAATGGCTCAGGCTGTGTTCAGGTGTGCTGCCAGATCCAGCCCATGGTTTTCCATTGAAGGTGACACGAGCCACTCTCCAGGCTCTCTTCCCTGTGCCTGCAGGGTCCACACTGCAGGCATCCGTTACCAGCCCTGTCATACATGAGACAGTCCCAGGCAGATACCGCTTGACCATTCAGCACCTCCAGGAGCACTGAGCACCCTCAAGTGAGAGCTGAATCCAGCCCTCATTCCCTAACACATCACCCCATGAGCTCATTGCCTTGAGCCCATGGAGAGTCCTGGAAAAGCAACAGGCCCTTTCGGGGTCAAAGTCCTTGAACTCATTCTTAGCTCCAGCTTTGGAAGGAGACCCCAACCGTCAAGCACTTCACTGAGGAAATCCCCATTTATTACAGAAAGGCCAGCTCTGACACAGCGATAGGCAGATTTAGGGAAGGCCTCTGAGTCAGACAGACTGGGTTCATACTGCTAGAGAAGTAGGATGATTTCAAACCCTTCTGCACAAACATAATTACCACAGAGAGAATGCCCAAAACAAAAGAGCTCTCTGAGATAATTAGAAATCACTGGTGAAGCGAGATGGGCAGCTTATTGCTCCTGAACTAGTATCAGTTGAATCAGTTTCCTCAGTGCATCCTTGAGCTCCTTGTTCCTCATGCTGTAGATGAGAGGGTTCACTGCTGGAGGCACCACCGAATACAGAACGGTCATCAGCAGATCCAGAGCTGGGGAGGAGATGGAGGGGGGCTTCAGGTGGGCAAACATGCCAGTGCTGGCAAACAGGGAGACGACAGCCAGGTGAGGGAGGCACATGGAAAAGGCTTTGTGCCGGCCCTGCTCAGAGGGGAACCTCAGCACAGCAGTGAAGATTTGCACGTAGGACAGCACAATGAAAACAAAACACCCAAAAGCTAAACAAGTACCGACCACAAGAACCCCAACTTCCCTGAGGTAGGAGTCAGAGCAGGAGAGCTTGAGGAGCTGAGCAGAGTCTGAGGAGTCTGAGCAGAGTCTGCACATGTGTTGGACCACCTCTGTCCCTTCAGAAGTCCAAGGGGGTGTGAGTGTGTAGAGCTGACTCCCTCCCTCCATCTCCATTGATTACAGTGAGAGCTGAGACAAGGAGCTCGTATACAGACACCCACTGTGTGCACCCCAAAACTTGGGCAGGGGAAACCTCCTGTGAGCTTGTGGAGTGCATGGGAGGGAACTGAATCCCACACTGTCCCAGGGGATTCTCAATGGGCAATAGATGTATTGATTAATTCCTCTAAATAAGTCCTTGAAGCACAAATAAATGAACTCCCTTCTCGTCCCTGTGCAGGTGTCCTGTCTTCTTATGAGATGGGAAAAGGGCCTTTCTAGAGTGGGACATTTCCACCTGTCTTAGATAACCATCCTCCGATGAGACCAACTGCAATGCTGGACTCAGTCTCACTCCACTGCTTACAGAGGGACCATCAGTGATTATTTTAGTCTACTTCAATGGACATTTCCCAGGGGTGACCCTGCTGCCTTTCAGGAACTGTCAGCCCTGGAGCCCTGGGAACACCTTGAGGGTGCACAGGGGAAAGAAAATGTCACATCTTCAGCTGGGCCTCTGCTCCTGAGCTGGGCCTGGCTCCTGGGACTGCAGGAGCCCATGGCAACCTGGCAGGTGCTGAAGAGACACAGCTCTGTCCAGGAGCAGCTCCTCTTAAAGGAGCAGCAAGACTCAGGGCACTGCCTGCAGACACCAGGATGAGATGAGCAACTCAGAAGTTAAAGACAGTCGGGAATGGGAGGACAGCTGAGAGCTCACTGCAGGGAGAAATCTTCACAGCCCTTCACACAGTAAGTTTCTGGCTGCAGGGCAACACTGCTGCAGTTCCTGGAGAGTTCTTCTGAAGCTGGCATCTCCTACAGCTGACAGGATCTGTCAGGATGGCTCTCCCAGCTTCTCCTCTGTGGAGCAGTCATGCTTTAGAGCAAGGATTCACTGCCACACCATCAGAGGGACAGGGCATCACGGCTACCTTCTCCCAGGGATGGTGGAGGGGTGTGAATCCAGGGTGTGCACCCAGGTCTGCAAGGACTGTAATTCAGAGCAGTGTCCCTGCACCCCAGGGTGCTGTGTGCCTGGGGCAAAGACTCTGCCTCCTGCGAGGGTCAGCACTCAGCCTGCCTGGGGACCTTCCCACAGCACTGCAGGGAGAAGCTCTGGGTGGAAGGAGCGACCCCTGGCAGGGCAGGTTCATTTTCCAGTTTAGAGGGTGCTCTGTGGGTCAGGGCTGCCCACAGCTCTAGCTCACCCCCAGAACATTTTCTGAAGGAGCCTTTTCAAGAGGACAGCCAAGGCAGTGTTTACCTCAAAGATTAGGAGCTTTCCTGAATGTCTGTTTTCAGTTTCCTACTGTTTGGGGGGGGGGGAGGGTGTGGAAAAGGAGCTGTCAGATTTGGACAAGAGACTGACACTCTTAGTCCTTTATACTGAGAGATCAGGAGGTCTGTGAGGAACCTCAGAAAGCCCTTTCCCCACTCCCCTGACTACAGAAAGCACCACCATCATCATCTTCTCTGGCCTCATCAGCATTTGTCTGACCTTCTCCTTACCACCTGCAAACATGGAGATGCCCCTGGACAGTGCCCTGCTGCCAAGAGACTTCTGTAGGGCAGACTGAGTGCACAGAGGGTGGTATGGGGTCTGTGAGCACCCACAGGGAAAATACATGGGACAGAGAAACAGCAGCCAGCAGGAAAAGCTCTGGGCAGTGGAGATATGGTCAGTGAAAGGGAGGAAAATAGAAGCATAAATGCTGTGGGAGGAGGAATTTGGAACACTTCCAGTCAGTCCCTGCAACGCAGACATCTTCCTCTAAGCAAAGCCCCATGTCTCCTCTCCCACCCAGCAGAGCCTCTGCCCTCAAGGCCATGGGGTCCAGGCCATGAGCCCCCTCCTTGGTAGAAGAGGGGGTGCATCTCTCCTGCGATGTGCCCATTTCCCTCTGCAGGACAAAGGGACTGAGAGTGACTGTCCTGAGATGTTGCTGTCTAGGAGGTGGTGTGCACAGCTGGGTGAGGTGAAGGCTTTCCTGAGTGCTCGTCTGTCTGTCACTCCTTACTTCCTCTTGGTAGAAGGGTCATAGAATTGCTCTTCATTTCTCCTTCTCTCCGTGCTGGTCTGGTTCTTGCTCTCTGGAGTTAAGGAGGGGCTTCAGCTGCAGTTAAGGCAGTAACTTCCCACTCCCACTAAATCGCCTGAAGCAGCAGTGAAGACAGTAAACTGATGTGAGGACAGGGTCCATCTCAGTGGGACAGAGATGTCTAGGAAGGGACAGGTCAGCCCCTGCCTTCACTGCACTGTTTCTCTCACTTGCTGGAGTGGGAGCTGGTGTGACTGATTCAGATACAGACACCTCTGTTCAAGAGGACAAGGCTGGAGGGGATGAATCCCTCACAAGGATCTTCTCTTTCAAACACAGCTGGCATGAGTGCTGTATTCATCTCTCACAATAGTAAACAGAATATTCCCAGCGGCTCACTGGACCAAATCCCCTTAACTCAGTTCACGGTGCCCATCCACAGGTATCCCCACCGAAAACACGGGGAAGTTTGACACCTCCATTTACACACCCCCATAGAGCAGTCCTGACTCCTCTGAAGGCCATGTGCAGAGGCCCCTGCTCTGCAGAGCACACTCAGTCAGCATGAACCAGAGGTCAGGAAACGGAGCTGAACAAAGGTAAAAGAGAGAGGAAATGTGGCAGGTACTATGAGAAGTGGAATGAGTTTTGCTCAGAGAATCCTCTTCTAACTTGTCAATGCCTTTTCCTCCTTGGACAGTGCCCCGAACCAAGAGCAAATGTCCAACAGCAGCTTCCTCAATGAATTCCTCCTCCTGGCATTTGCAGACACGCGACAGCTGCAGCTCTTGCACTTCTCCCTCTTCCTGGGCATCTACCTGGCTGCCCTCCTGGCCAACATCCTCATCATCACATCCATAGTCTGTGACCACCACCTCCACACCCCCATGTACTTCTTCCTCCTCAATCTCTCCCTCCTTGACCTTGGCACCATCTCCACCACTGTTCCCAAATCCATGGCCAATTCCCTCTGGAACACCAGGGCCATTTCCTACTCAGGATGTGCTGCCCAGGTCTTTCTGTTTCTCTTCTCAATTTCAGCAGAATATTTCCTTCTTACTATCATGGCCTATGACCGCTTTGTTGCCATCTGCAGACCCTTGCACTACGGGACCCTCATGGGCAGCAGAGCTTGTGTCAAAATGGCAGCAGCTGCCTCGGGCAGTGGTTTTCTCTATGCTCTCCTGCACACTGGAAATACATTTTCACTACCACTCTGCCAAGGCAATGTCGTGGGCCAGTTCTTCTGTGAAATTCCCCAGATCCTCAGGCTCTCCTGTTCAGACTCCTACCTCAGGGAAGTTGGGGCTCTTGTGGCTACTGTTTGTCTGGGCTTTGGGTGTTTTGTTTTCATTGTGCTGTCCTATGTGCAGATCTTCACAGCTGTGCTGAGGATCCCCTCTGAGCAGGGCCAGCACAAAGCCTTTTCCATGTGCCTCCCTCACCTGGCTGTGGTCTCCCTGTTCATCAGCACAGGCTCGTTTGCCTACCTGAAGCCCCCCTCCATCTCCTCCCCAGCTCTGGATCTGGTGGTGGCTGTTCTGTATGCAGTGGTGCCTCCAGCAGTGAACCCCCTCATCTACAGCATGAGGAACAAGGAGCTCAGGGATGCACTGAAGAGACTGATCCAATTGGTACTAGTTCAGCAGCAATGAGGTGCCCATTCCTCTTAGAAGTGATTTCTAATTCATCTCAGACAACTCCTGTGCTGTGGGCATTCTCGCTGCGATAATGATGTTTGTGCAGAAGTGTTTGAAATCATCCCACTTCTCCAGAGGCACAAACCCAGTCGGTCTGACCCAGAGGCCTTCTGTGAATTTGTCTATCACTGTGTCAGAGCTGGCCTTTCTGTAATAAAAGGGGATTTTCTCAGTGCAGTGCTTGAGGGTTGGTTTCTTCTTCCAAAGCTGGAGCCACGAATGCGCTCAAGGACTTTCAGCTGGAAAGGGCCTGTTGCTTTTCTGGGACTCTCCATGGGCTCAAGGCAATGAGCTCATGGGGTGATGTGTTAGGGAATGAGGGCTGGATTCAGCTTTCACTTGTGGGTTCCCAGTGCTCCTGACAGTGGTGAATGATCATGTGGTATCTGCCTGGGACTGTCTCCCATATGACAGGGCTGGTGACAGATACCCACAGTGCAGACCCTGCAGGCACAGGGAAGGGTGCCCACAGAGTGGTTCATGTACACCTTCAATGAAAAACCACAGCTTGGGTCGAGGGAAACACCTGAACACAGCCTGAGCCATTTGAAATGCCCTGTGATGGCTCAGAGCATCACTTTTGGCCACAGACCCCTTGGCAGGGGGTTTTCAGGTGCAGTGATGCCTGTCCATCTGGGTCAGCTTCCTGCCCTGCCCACCATGGCCAGTGCAGCATCACCCCATGGTCCCAGGGCACCACAGCCCACTCGCTCTGCAGAGCAGCACCACCAGCTTGAGACCCTGCAGGGAGCACAGAAGAGGGTCTAGAAACGGCTGAGTAGGCCAGCACTGATGCACTTATTTGGGGAAAGGCTCTCCGGGGAGTAGGGACATCCCTGGAGAAGAGGAAAGGAGCAATTGTGTGCTTGGAAAGAGGAAGAAATGAGAAAAAGAAATCTGTTTCTATGTACATCAACTAAGGGCAGGCTGCTGCATCCTTGGGGCAACAGGAGCTGCCTGAGGAGCCCCAGGGCAGGGACTCGTATGCTGTCCTGGAGAGAGGGGCTGGCACGGGGGACTGCAGGCAGTCTGGGGGTAGGGAATCTCCTGGACACAAGAACAAGGGACACGGAGTGTCACTGTCCTCTGGGTTCTTGTGCCACGGGGGCCAGTTGAGCTTGGAGGCTGATGGGGCAGCTGACACACCCCCTGCCCCCCAGAGCTGCTGTGCCCACAGTGGGGCTTGGGTTATGGTGTGAGTGCCCTGAGCTCTGCAGCACCCTGCGTTGGGCACTGCTGTGGGGCCACCCCCTACCCTGGGCTGCTTGGCTGGGTGGGCTGGGGAGAGGGCAGGGGAGGTGGGGAGAGTTGAGGAGGGGCTGGGCTGGGCTGGGCTGGGCTGGGCTGGGCTGGGCTGGAAAGGGTCCCGGAGAGGAAAACACCAGTGTTAGCTAATCTATGTGAACAGGCAGGGTGAGGACATGAGGAACCAAGACATGCCAAGCACAGAGGAGAGGAGGCCAGTCTGTGCCTTTGGTTGCATGGGCCAACCAGGAAGGCTCCCCCGGGCTTTTGTCACACACCAGCCTCTCACATCATCTCTTTCTAGCCCTGGTGGTGCACCCCAGGTTTCAGGGTGCATCTTGCTGCATGGCCAGCTCCATCCTGCTGGGCTCAGTGGTGTATTGAGGGGAATGGCCAGCCTTGCTTGGCCTCTCTCCTGGCCGAGACCCCGGCAGACCCTGGGGATGGCAGCGTGCTAACCCCTGAGTGGGATGCAGCCAGGGCTGGGCAGGGTCTGGGTGCTGGGGGAGGCTGCCAAAGCAGGAGGGCTGTGGAGGGATGGGGCACAGAGGGCCCCATCATGGGGACTGCACTGGGGGGATGTTTCTCCAGCCCAGAATGCACCTTGTCCTATGCGGTGCCTGCACAGCCAGGCCATGGGGCTGTATGTGGGGCAGGAAGGCTGAGTGGGCACAGGGACGGGACACACATGGGAGCCATGATGCTCCTTACTGCTCCTCTGCAAAAGAGAAAATCCCAGGGGAGCTCTCCCAGCCCTGCCCAACGAGCTCTTGTCCCTGTTCCAGGCATGGCAGAGCAGAGGCCGAGGACCAAGAGGTCCCTCAGGCAAAGCTGTGACAGCCTTGGGGAGCTGCCCTGAGTACCAGGAGGCCCCCTCCTCCTACGTCCCTGTCTTGCTGGGAGGCTGGCACGGGCACCAGGGATATAGCCTGTTTCTGCCTGGGCTCAGCGTGAGACTTTTGCATGTGAGGTGAATGCGACAGCCACTGCGCTGCAGAAATGCTGGCCCCATCCCCTCGCTGCAGCCCCCACTGCCCCCTGCCCCTGCTGGCCTGCTGCCACCCCTGTGCTGCCCCATCTCCCATCTCCTCTCCCCGCACTGCAGGGACCAGCGGTGCAGCAGAACCGTCACAGCCCCACAGCCACTTCCTGGCCCCCGACACTCTCCACCTTCCTCCCAAGCATTACATCCATCTTCAAGAAGGAGAGGAAAGAGGATCTGGGGAATGACCGGCTGATCAGCATCACTTCCGTCCGTAGGAAACAAATCTTCCTGGAAGCTAGTTCCAGCCACATGAAGGGACTGGGAACAGCCAGCATGAAATCCTCAGGGGCAAATGGTGCCTGATCAACACGATTGCTTTCTGTGATGGGGTGACTGGCTGCGTGGACAAGAGGAGAGCAGTGCATGCTGTATACCTTGAATTTCAGAAGGCCTTTGGCATGCTCTTCCATAACTCCTTTGTAGCCATACTGGGGAGATGTGGAATGGAGGAGTAGGCAATGGAGGTGGGGGAAATGAGCTGGAGGCCGCCTGGCTCAAAGGGTGGAGAACAGTGGTCCAAACTCCACCTGACTAATGGTTACCAATGCTGTTCTTCAGAGGTCGATACTGGAGCCAATGGTGTTTGTCTTTATGAATGATTTAGATGATGGGATGGAGTGCACTCTCAGCCAGTTCATGGATGATGCCAAATTGGGGTGAGTAGCTGATATGCTGGAAGGCAGGGCTGCTAAGCAGAGGGGCAGTGACAAGCTGTGATATGGGCTGAGAGGAACACAGGAAGGTCAATCAAGTCCTGTCCCTGGGATGAAATAACTCCATGCAGCAGGACAAGGTAGGGCTGACTGCCTGGAAATCAGCTTTGCAGAAAAGGGCCTGCGGGGTCCTGGTGGACATCAAGTTGACAAGAAGTCTTCAGGGTGCTCTTGTAGCAAAGACAGCCACCCTTATTTTGGGTTGTATTAGCAAGAGTGCAGGCAGCAGGGCGCGTGCAGAGGGACAGATGAAATATCCTGGCAGCCTTGAAGAAAGAGAAGATAAAGAAAGGGTAGAATTGGCAGACTACCAATCTTGGAAAGAGAGGTATGAGCAACGGAGTGCCCAGGTACTGCAAACATTTGAAAACAGCCCGAAATGTGGCATTTCAGCCTGCTGCCAAGGGGCTAGAGCCAGATGTACCCAGACTTGCTCAAGGGTGGGAGATCCAGGCAACTTCAGATTTACTCTACCTCTAATAGCATGGCCAGGATTATGCTTTTTTAGTGACAGAACGTGCTTTTGCAAGTCTAACTTTTTAATTAAAGCATTAGAACAAACACTCAAGCACACCAATGGGGGTGGAGGGGGGAACACATTTCCATTGGCTCCAGGGGCTGTGGGATGAAGCCTGAGTTTGGTTTGAAAGAGAAAAGATTAGGACTGAATGTCCTGCAAGTGACTATAAACTACTTGATGCCTTCTGTGCTTTTCAGGGATATTTCTTCTGGTTGCTACTCAGTCTACAACACACTCTAATTTTTCCTTTGCATAATAGACCAGACGTGTGGAGAAAGAACTGAATCCAGGGAAACAACATGCAAATAATCTGGGCAGCCCACTGAAATGGTACGTGTGTGTGTGAGAGCTCACAGCAAAGGCCTGGAAAAGCCAGTTGCCACGGGGCTGGATACAGTCTCCGCTGATTGCTCATGACATGGGCTCATGACACACCTCACAGAGTCAAATTTCTGTGTGAGAGTGGGAGGAAGAAAGTAGGAATGAATCAAAAATGGGGAACGAAGGCCAGGAGTCCCACCAGTAAACATCTCCAAATACAGGTGGATTTTACCCCCTCTCTGGCAAGGCTGTTTCTTCCATGACAAGCAGCACCTGGGGGAAGGACGGTCTTTTACTGACACCCCTCTCGGGATGGAGGGCAGCAACATTGGAGAGACCCCTTCCAGCCTAGGGGGAGTTGCTGGGCACTCAAGCAAAGATTTCAGTCTGGGACCTTAAAGTCCTGGGTGGCTGAAGACTACAAGATGCCTCCAATGTTTGGCTCTCCTGTTTTAAACCAGAGTCTCTTTGCTCTCTCAGAGGATCAAAACCAAGATGCCTTTCCCTGGGGGTCAATACCTGCTCAGGCCAAGGTTTCAGCCCTGCAGGATTCAGCCCCAGGCTGATAAGCTGCACACGGGACTGTGTAACTGGCTTGGTCACAAGGAACCTGAGTCACATCACAGTGACCATTGAAACACCCCCAGAAGCAGATCCTGTGACATCTGGCCTGAACGAGACCTGCTGTATTTCTCTGCCTTTCTCCCTGCACCTAAAACTTTCTCTTTAGCTCCTTAGCACTGGAGAAAAGTATTGGCTCCTGGACCAGCGGGGAAGGCACCAGTGCCTGCCAGTCCTGACGCTACACTCACATTTTCATTCTGTTGAACTAAACCAAGTCCCCAGGTGACCAGCTCTGCAGTGTAACTGTCCGTGTGTCCACACTTTTCTCCAGTCCAGGAAAATGGGCTGCAGGTGGGAGGGAGCCAGCTCAGGGCAGGCATAGAAATGCCTCTACTCACCACCACCTGGCCTGGGGTCAGGGAGGAAAAGAGGCCCCAGGGCCAGTGCCCGCTGGCTGCGTGGCTTTCTCTGCAATTGTCTCCTTTTCTGTTCCAGGCTCTGGGGACAAAGGGGCTTGCTGGCTGCAGCCAGCCTGGACACATGGAGTGGCAGAGCTACAGGAGCAGAGGACAGATTTTCCCCACCACTGGCTGGACAGGCACAGATGGGACCTGGCCCTTCCTGGTCTTCCCAAGCATGTCATTCGAGGAAGTGCTGGAAGAACAGGCCTGGAGGGATCCTCATGGAACTGCAATGCCTGTGTCTGTGATAACTGACCAGCCCCCTCCTGCAAACTCTTCCCAGGCCAGGTGCTTGGGGACAAGCAGCCGGCAGTGCTTATGGGAGTCCATCAGCACCATGACCTCTGGGTGGGCAAGGAGACCTCAGGTTCTTGGTACCCTGTTGGAGAGGAGCTGGCTGCCGAGAGGACTGAGGGGAGGTGGGACAGGTTCCATGACTCACGAGGTGAAGGTGCTGACACATGCCTGGGGCCAGGGCCCTGCAGCCTCCTAGGCCTCTCCCAGCTGCTGGGAAGCCACTGCAGAAGCAAGCAAATCCCAGAGAACAACCTTTCCCACATTCCTGGGAGCCAATGACAGGGACACTTGCGTGTGAGAACATGACAGACCAGCAGCAGGGAGATGACTGGGGTTTGTGCTTGTGGGTTCCCTTCTGCCTGAGGAAATGATAGGCCAGTGCCAGGCACATGCTCAGCTATGGGCCTGTAAGGTCACTGCTGCCTCAGCACCTGATAGGCCAGCAGCAGGCACATGGCTTCAGTGCTGATTGTGAGGTCACTTATTCCCTGGAGCTGATAGGTCAACAGGGGGCCCTTGGCTCATGTAGGTTCTTCTGATGTCACTTCAGTCTCTGCTGCTGATAGGCCAGAAACAGGCTTCATGTTAGGATGTTGATTATGATGTCACTGCTGCCTCAGTACCTGATAGGCCAGCAGCAGGCACATGGCTCTGATGCTGATTGTGAGGTCACTTCCTTCTCTGTAGACTGTCTGCCATCAGCAGGCTCTCGGTTGCTGTGGTTTCTTGTAAAGTCCCCTCTGTCTCTGCTGCTGACAGGCCAGAAGCAGGTTGATAGCTTCAGTGCAGACTGTGAGGTCACTGCTGCCTGTGCACCGGATCGGCCAGCAGCAGGAACAGCGTCAGCAAAGCAGCTGTGAGGTCCCTGCTGCCTGTGCACCAGATCGGCCAGCAGCAGGAACAGCGTCAGCAAAGCAGCTGTGAGGTCACTGCTGCCTGTGCACCGGATCGGCCAGCAGCAGGAACAGCGTCAGCAAAGCAGCTGCGAGGTCACTGCTGCCTGTGCACCAGATCGGCCAGCAGCAGGAACAGCGTCAGCAAAGCAGCTGCGAGGTCACTGCTGCCTGTGCACCAGATCGGCCAGCAGCAGGAACAGTGTCAGCAAAGCAGCTGTGAGGTCACTGCTGCCTGTGCACCGGATCGGCCAGCAGCAGGAACAGCGTCAGCAAAGCAGCTGCGAGGTCACTGCTGCCTGTGCACCAGATCGGCCAGCAGCAGGAACAGTGTCAGCAAAGCAGCTGTGAGGTCACTGCTGCCTGTGCACCGGATCGGCCAGCAGCAGGAACAACGTCAGCAAAGCAGCTGTGAGGTCACTGCTGCCTGTGCACCAGATCGGCCAGCAGCAGGAACAGCGTCAGCAAAGCAGCTGCAAGGTCATTGCTGCCTGTGCACCGGATCGGCCAGCAGCAGGAACAGTGTCAGCAAAGCAGCTGCGAGGTCACTGCTGCCTGAGCAGCTGAGCAGCAGCAACAGGGCTGTGAAATGGCTTGTGAGGACGCGTCTGTCTCTGAAGTCAACAGGCCAGAAACGTGCTGGCCTTGCAGGGCTGGTCCCTGCTGGGCTGGGGCTCTCCAGGGAGGCCTGAGCCGCCCCAGGCTGCGCTGGGCAGGGGGCTTGTGCCGGGCTCCCGCTGCCATGGATCCAGCAGGGGGCCTGGAGTCCACTGAACAGCCTCATCACCGAGTTCACACAAGCAGGATTTGGTTGCTTTGTTTGGGATATTTTGCACGCCGAAAGAGAGAGCCTGCTGTTGCCTTTAAAAACAAGTATTTATCAGCCTGTACAAAAGACCTATGAAAACACAGTTCATGCAGTTGTGTGGTGACTCTGTTGTTCTACGCAAGTGCTCTGTCATGAAATATGTATATATACACATATGTGCATATAGATGTATATATAAATACACACACATATATGTATATACATAAATACATTATATATATTGTGTAGGTGTCTAGGAACTACAGAATGCATTCCTGATCATCATCTACTTTTATTCTTAGGAGAACAGGCGTTTTCAGCACTGGAGAAATATACTGAGGCAAATCACGGTATTTAGGAGAGCTTTGCAGAGACTTGTACAGTCTCTTTTGCTGTGTGGTAGGATGAAGACTTCAGAATATAGCATGTTCGCATTAAATCAAGAACTGTAAGATAATGTATTTCAGCACTTATTTAGAAGCTGTGCATCTCTTGTCTTTCAAATGGTATAAATCTTATTTTGAAAGAGGATGCACTGCATAGTGGTGAAGAGTCGCTTTCAGGGTTCTGCAGATGAATTATCTCACCAAATGCACACTAGACTAAAGGAAACATTGCTTGACTACAGCAGGGAAAAGCCTGTGTCCTTTCGATTCAAACTCTTCAGAGTGCTGGGTCTTTGTAAACAGTCTCGGTGGTTGTAAGCGTGAGGTGAAGTAGAGGAGGGAGTAAAGAAAAGTTTATCTGGGAGGGAGGGTTCTATCAATACATGCAAGAAATGAGCATAAAAATAAAACACATCACTAGAGTTCTAGTAAAGTAGGTTGTTCTTATTGATCAAATTGAAGGACCCAGCCTCCTCTTTCTCCACCAAAAAGATCCACAGACTATCAGGGCATGCTGATTTAATCCACGGTATTCCTTAAGTGACTGAAGACCAAAGAAATGTGCTGTCCATCCTTTTAGGAAAAAACCTATATGGGTTTGTGTAGCCATCTTTGCCCTTGTAGCTTCCACAGTTGTTAAAACAGCAGTGAATTTTGTAGCCAGAACAAAATTGAGAAAGGGTTTGTTAAAACAGCATCGGAATAAACTTGAAACAATGTCAGCATTTGTTATCTATAGGCCACTAAGCTCATGTTAATCTTTTGATATTTCAATGTGGAAGTCATTTAAACCCACACCTGAAAAGTGAGGTTGGGTTGTCCCAGTTGGTTCAATCATTCTTCTCTATTTCTATTACTGTGCTAGTCAGGAAATCTTCTGACCTACCGAACTGAGTTAAGTCTCTAGGATTGTTGACTTGAGCCAGTAAAGGAACTGCAGTGTTGTGGTGGCAAAAAATACAAATGCTGTCCACAAATGCATTTCCTAATACTAAAACAGGATACCTAGAAAGTTTATTTGCAGTCTGGGTTAGTAATCAACACAGAAGGAAAGGTGAAACCAGTGGAATGGCTGAACAAAATAAGTATTTTACATGCACTTATGGTAATGCTGTAACTTCACCTATCCAATTTGCAGTTCTTTAGATACAGCTCACATGTTTCAATGTCGATGCTTTTTTCTAAAAATGTTATTCTGCTCCTTCTTCCCCTCCCACCTTCTTTGATAACTGTTGACCAATTTCAGCTGAACATGACAAATGTAGAGATCGCAATGTTTTTGAACTCTTGGCATCACAAAAATTAGTGCCTGGGTGGTGAAGAGATCCTGTCGGGTGTGTGCTGAGAGAGAAAGCTGAAATTCTCCCCCATAGCAGCTAACTGACCCCTTGCCCTGCGTGCATTTGGCTGGCCAGTGCCCACGTGTGATGGGAGAACCATCACTTGCCCAGCCAACATGGTGGGGACTAGCAGGCATGGTGGGGAGCGGCAGCATTGCTTAGGGGAGGGATGGTACGAGCCAGCAAGGAAATGGGCTTTGGAAGTCGTCCTGATCACTGAACAGCTTATTCCTTGCTGGAGGGTGGAGAGTATTAACAACAACAACAACAACAACAACAAGTGGTGGTGAGGGGGAAAGAAAAGACAAGAACGTTAACATCTTTGTCTTCCTTGGTCACTTTATTTTTAAAATTCTTGCTTGATAAATATTGTTCTAGAAATGCTGATTGTCAGCCACCATAGTACAGGCCAGGGCTCAAAACATCTGGAGAGCCAGGATACAGGCAAAGGTCTCCCTTGGAGCCTGCAGGAACACATGCTAGGGAAAAGCTTGCAGTTCATCCCCTGGACCTGTCAGCTCTGGTTTTTAGCACCACATCCCCTGAAGAAAGATGCACACAGGTCTCTCTTCACTTCTTTAATCTCACAGGATTAACTGACTCAAGTGAGGTAGGTGGAATTCATGGTTAAGGAAGTGGCCTGGTTTTGATGTGCTTCCTATTATTTCTGTCTGAAAACCCACATTTCTGTTTGATTGAATGAAATAGAGCAAGGATATTGTGCATGGCCATATTTTCCATTCCAAATTAAACAGTCAGAAGGTTGCTGGCAGCTCAGGGAGCTGGAAAATGCTGCTCATAAACCCTTCTCCATGGCCAGAACTCCTGCTGACCTCAGTGGGATTCAGATTGTGGTTCTCATCACCTCTTAAGACTCTGTAGCTCCCAGTAGAGCTCCCAGTAGCTCCATCAGCCTGATGGCATGTCACGCACTTTTTCTATCTTCTTTTATTTTTGTAATGATGTAATGCAACCAAGGATTTTTTTGTGCAAACAAATCTGTTTTTTTTTTTCTGTTGTTGTATGGAGGAAATAATATAACACACCTGTCAGTTAATATAAATATTTCCTTTAGTTGAGTACATTTACCAAGCATAGACAATGCCACAGCCTGTAATGCTGCACTGTAGGCACTAAAAGCATTTCAACTCTCAGAACACTTCTATCTGCAAATGTGTATCTTTTTCTTAAAGAGAAAAAGCATAAACAGACTTAGTGCTGCTTTGTTCCTTTTTACTTTTAGGCAGGTAATCCATTCTGTTGTTTGCCATCCCTGTATTACAGCATCTGGACCTTCAGTAGAAGCATTTGTTAGCTGTGACAGTATGGACAGACATGTTACATGGAGATCTTCCTTTTATGTGACAGATGAGCCCTCAACCATTTGGATTATGTGATAGTTGCCTCTCTGGTCATCTACCAATAATGTCTAGTCAGTGCCCACCCATACCAATAGCATGTGCTAATGTGCTTGAGGCACCATGTACAGGCAACGGCTTGTGATGTTCCTGAGCAAGAAACCTGGTCTGAAGGAGCCTCTGGAAAGGAGGCAGCAGCCTGTGAGCTGAGGAGTTCTTCAGACAGGTTGCAGGCTGGTCACCTCTTACAAAATGACCTTTGAAATTATGATTCATGACCAGGCGAACAGGACAGTGCCTGCCCTCACCTTTCCTGCCTTGTGCTCCAGACTGACTTGGGCACAAGCCCATCCTGACCTGAAAACTGGGCAGTCCCGGGGGTGCAGCAGTGCAGCCAGGCTCATCCACCTTGCTGAAGGGCTCGGCTTCTTTTCTCAAGCAATCTCTCACATGAACCGAGCTGTGAAGCTCCTTAGGAGTGACCTTACATCTCAGTAGCTCTGAAGTCACGCAGAGGTTAAGGTCCATTTCTGTCTGTGTGGGTCTGTAATTTAATCAGAGTAGAAATTAGACCCTATTATTAAGTGATTGTTTTGTCCTTGTAGGTGTGTTCTGACACATTGTCTCTATGTACTATCTGCTTGATACAGTTTTCATCAGTTTACATTTTACATCCTGTTTACATGTGTTTACATGTGTTAGTTTGCATAGATACATAGTTATTAGTTACATAGCAGCCTGTTCTACATGGCTCAATATTCCCATACAAACTTCCTTTTCACCAGCATGCGGGAAGCCCAGAGGACAGCACCAACTATCATTTATGTTCCACATGTCCATGTATTGTGGGAGTGTGTTCGACTCTCACTGGAACCTACATTTACAACATTATTACAGAACAGTCCAGCATATGCACTAGGTTTTTTGCTTGCAACTTCAGATGGATGGATAGGTATATTTTTGAGTTTCATTTCATCTTCCTTTTCCAGTTTCATTTTCATTTATGTGCCCTTGAAGCACCTGAATGCTGCACTTTCCCAAGCAACTGGATACTGTTATCATGAGGGCACCTACCTGAAGATCTTAAAAGTTGCTTATGCAGAAAACAAGACTGAAAACATTTCTCTAAACCATTTTCTGAGTCAAGAGATTCACTGGGACCCAGCCTTCCCCCGCTTCCTGCACACACAGGCTTATTAGACAGACCTCTAAGTTTGCCTAGGAAAATCATTCTGGTGACTTGGAGATGGCTATTTATATCCTGAGTCCAGTGTATGCAATGCGTGCAATGTAAAAGGCAACCAAGATGTGTTCACTAAAAGCATACCTTCCCACAGTCTGCCACTGCAAAGTATAGGTGCTACACTGTTCATCAGAGAAATCAGCTGAGCAGTTCAACGCCTTAACTACAGTGTCAGCTCTTTCTTCATAAAGGCCAAAGCTTGAAAAATTATGAAGCTCAATCCCATCTTGTGTTTCAGTGACTTTAGGAAGACAACTACCTTGATTTCCATCAGCGGACTTCAGGAGGAGTACAGCCTTCACTTTCTAGGCTTCTGAGAGTTGGCCTTAAAGGAAGGTGTTTAAAAGATGAAACAGGTTACTCTCCAGCTGGTGATGTCTTCCTGAATATGGAAACACAAACCCTAACTGGGTGCATTTACCATCAAATGCTTTGAAAGTGCATAACTTGGATACTGTTGGTAAATTCATTCTAAAATTGAAAACTGAAATTCCAGCACGTCAACAGTTTCTGGCATCAAAGCAGGTCCCTTTTCTGAGAGAAGGCTCCAGTAGTTCAGGGCTAAGCCCCCAGGTCAGGGGTCAGTGCTGGCCCTGGAAACAGTCCTCCATTTCCTCAGGATCGGCTCTCTGATGTCCAGTAGCCAGGGGGCAAAGGTTCCACCTCGTTTTTTCCAAAGCAGATGAGACAAAATGGATTTAGGCTATAATAGTTAACACAGGCCTCCTCAAAGAGTTCAAAGCCCTTCAGTTTGAGGTAGCACTACCTCAAACACTGACATCTTTGAGGCTCTGCCTGAAGCCTTTCTTGCAGTTCCTTCAAATGACATCATCAAATATCATGACTAATGCTGTCCTGCTATCTAAAGCCTTGCAGCTTCTCCACAAACTTTTGCTGCTTCCCCACATCTGCCTCCTCCCATTTCCACTTCATATCTTTAGCAGTTCACTAAACTCAGTCTACTAGTCCATGTATCTGATCTATCTCCAGATAGACAAGCAGGACTTGACAGGAAAGGCTTTCATTCCTTCTTAAAAAGTTGCAAGTTATTGGATTTTTCTCTCCCAGAATTGGTCGGCAATAGCTGAGGAGAAAGTCTAAAGCTGGGAGGAAGAAAAAGGTATTCTGCATTTCCAGATAATACTTAAATACCAACTAGAAAAACTAACCTACTGCTGTTTAGAAGAGAATGTCAATGAAGAAAGCAGCAAGACATTTGAAGGTTTTTGTCTCCTTATTGGCAGTACTTTTAACCTTATTGAAAGAGAAGATTTTAAAGTTATATTTCATCATACTGTGAGCTGAGTTTTGCTGATAGAGAATATATACGGCTAATTACTAAATCTACAAATATTGTGCCCATAAAGGGAAACACCTGGTCTTTCAAGCAAAAAATTACAATTGACTTCCAACAGATAAACCTCTCCTGCTTATAATCTCATCAAGCTCACGTGTATATAAAACACTCAAAGATGACAAAACCCCCCAAATTACCTTTTTCAACCAGGACACCTTTTGAGTATACTTTCCTTTTATCACACCAGACACTAAGCCTTTAACTATGGCAAGGAATTCCCTCTACTTTGAATCTACATACATTCTGGATTTTAACAAATCTTAAGAAATTGTCCTAAGTTAAAGAAAGGCAAGAAACCCCATCCTTGCCTCTACATATACATTTTCTGTTATGGGGGGTTTCTTTCTGAATAGCCTACTGTAAAGCAGAGGGGCAGTAGAATTTTACATTAAAATAGTTAGAGTTTATGCCTGACCTCTCCAAAGAAATCCAATTGCTCTTAAAGAGTCAATTCTAAAAGTCCAATGGTAGAGAGCCCACTTAAGAGCCACCAGTGCCAACAAATTACATATTATGCCAGTGGATTAAATATTGCCACTGCTTAGACTCTGTACAGGAGCAGGAAGGAGAACACTTCACAGTCAGGCAGTTGCTCCTCCTCTTCAATAGATTCCTGGGCAAAATGTTGATCCTCTTCGTCAGCGGAGGGTAGGGAATCACTGCTGTAGACTGCATGTTTCCATCTGCAAGCATTTCAAAGGCAATAACAAAAACAAGATTAGGTCACACTAAGTCGCATCAAAAATCAAGTAAACTCTACCCCAGAAGGTACTGTGAGATCTATGAAGCTTCGAGCCCATTATATGTATTCCTCCTGCATCTGATTTTAAACTGCATTACATGTTCTTCCTTGTGAGAGCAAAATTGCATCTTTGTTGGGAAGGTAAAATGTGTAACTAGTTCACAACCAAAATTCAGCTACAATTTGCTCATTTTCTCTAATCAGTCTGACACACAAAGCATCCAGTTTCACTGAGCATTACGTATCCACTCTTATTCACTTATTTATTCATCAGTCTTCCAAAACTGATGCCCCCTCTTCTTTCCTGAACTGACTGCTCTAGAGATTGCCAAACAAAGTGTTTATATCAAGCAATAGACAGCATTCTCCAAGCTCTGAGTGCTTACAGCATCCAAAACAGCCTTTCTCACCACAATGGCCATTAACACTTCTTTCTGGAGTTTTTCTTGTTTAAGAGCACTTCCACAGAGAAATAATCCAAGAAGAAACTAGTATTGGCATGTGAGTGACTAGAAAAGGACATGGTACTTACATGCAGCTTGACTTTGGCATATGGAAGATGCCAGAGCCTTGCAAAGTAACTGTAAAGCCTTGCAAAGTAACCGTATTTGTGAATCTATTGCCCCTGATTTCCCCTAAACTTCATGTTCACAGCTGTTACCAAAAACAGCAGGACAAGTCAAGAAGGGCACTCCTGAGAGAGCTTCAATTAATTATGATGCATACAGGATGATAATTATGATGCATACAAGTTTGGGCTTGAGCCTTTTTATAGGTTTTTATAGGTTTTTATTTACCTGCCACCTTCATGCTTGGGAGAAAGTTTTCATATGCACCTGGCAGTCAACCTTACCTCCAGAAAATTCTCTCTGCGCTGCTCAAAACTCATGAAAACTGTCAGGCTACTGCTGCAGTGAGAGCAGTGCTCATCATTCAGAGTAGCACTGTGCATTTCCTTGTATTCCCACCTGTCAACAGCCATCTCTTGCCTTTTCTCTTGTGCTCGGTTATAAGCATTTTGGACAAGGTCTGGTTTTGTTTGCTGACTTCTCTGCCCTGAGCTTACTAGCAGGGCCCTGGAGTCCCTGACTATGGCTTGTAAGCACTAAGGCTACACAGAAATGTGAATAGATAAAAAAGGGCAAGTGGTTCAGCTCCTTTCAGTTGTTTCAGAGGAGACTTTTGGCCAGAACACAGTAAAGAAAATTGAAAGCCTGAACTAACCTGAGTTGCCATCCAGTTCTTTCTTTAAGTTTCTTTCTGGTTCTTCCCTCCTTGGGAGTACGCCTCAAGGTTTTCCTTATTACAAGAAACAAGAAGGATCAGCCAGAAACACGCAGAAAATCTGACATGTGCACACTTGGTGCCTACACAGTAGCTTTATCAAGGCTCTGCATGTACACAAAAGATTAGCATGCAGTTCTACGATGCAGAAAACAAGGAAGGATCACTGGAATCCAACCATAAAGGTCTACTTGTTTTCACAAGAGGCCCATTCTATTTTAGGCCTGTATCTGTCAGTCTAAAAAGAGATGAGAAAATGGATGCATATTTTAATACAAGAAGAAAACCAGTACTTTTAAGTTTAGTTCATGACCTACTTTGCCTCTCTGTTAACATGTTGACTCATGGACCAGGACATTTAAAAAAAAAAAAAAGAAAAAAAGAGATTAGCAAAGCAAAAAGCACAACATCCACAGGGATTCCTGAAATACATGAATCTATCTTTGCTTTTTATCCCAGAGTTCTCAAAGAACAGGGCAGTAGTACCCACAGGAAGCACCCAGCAGAGAGAATTTAATTTAATGCAGCAAAACGAAGACAGAGGAAACGTGGTTGGTAGAAATAACAGAAGTTGCTCTAGGGACAGAGAACCAGTTATGCTCATGGGCAATGCTGGCACAGGAACAAATACACATAGAGTTGCCATCACTAAATGCAGCCTGGATTTGAGGAGGCTTCAGATCCATGAAAAGGAAATTCTGGAAGTGGCTCTCCATGAAGGGAGCAGTTCACAAGGAGCTTAAGTCCATTTATGAAAACGATTCTAGGACACATTTCCCTGTAACAGGCAACTAATCTACAAGACCCACCTCTGGGAGGTGAAGAGATGTCAAGGAAAAACAGGCAAACAGGAATCCAAACCTCAGTCACTGGGACAAGCACAGGAAGCTGTACAGCACCTTTTTAGCCCATAGGCTAACCACACTGCCCAAGCAAACATCATTCTTTTGTGCATGAGGAAAAGTAATATTTAGTACCTGAGGACTACAAGCACAATAGATTAACAGCTTAGTTGTGCCTATGCGATGGAAGGCATCACACAGTCTTCTTGCATATTTCAACCACAGCCATTATTTTGGGTAAGCTCTAGAGTGAAAAAGCAAGTCCTGAAACAGCTGTTTGTAAACAGAGTATCTATACAAAAATTGCAAAAAGGCAATTCAGAGAATGCCACATAAGATGTATACAGCTTCTGACTGCTATTTCACATTTTCTGAGGAAGAAGATATGTCCTCCCTGCTCAGAGGATGCCTCTAGTATGGTCATACCTATCAATATGTAAGTTATAATTAGAGAGGAAAAAAAAAAGCTTTCTCAGACTGTGGTACTCTGTGGAAGAAGTTACTTCAGCTACATTAGAAGTATTATTTTGCTGTGTGAAATATATTACTTACACAAAAAGAGCATGATAAATGAATATTTAGATTTTTCTGCGTCGCTGAATAACCCAAGATCTTCCATCACCTTCACGTCATGCGCTGGTTTGCAATACTGCTTCTGCAGGACCGATACAGAGCTGCACTTGTAAGAGCAAAGAAAAGCAAGTGTGAAAAAAAGGTTTGAAAAAATAAATATAAGCAGTAGGGCATCTTAATATAGAATGCACATAATGACAGAGTCAACTGACACTTAGCCAGGTTCCTGAAACCTAAAATAAATAAATAAATAATAGTTCAAATGTTCCCTTTTGACAGAGTTTTAAGAACAAGTGCTAATGAGAATTTGCAATCACACTCTGCACTTAGGTTCATTTTTCCCTCCTGCTGAATACAGTGAGAAATCCACTTTTGTAGGAGAAAAACAGAAATTCTAAAGATCAGAGTCAGATGTTAGAAAAAAATTATGGTAGCTTTTAACAGTACTTCAACTGCTCTGCATGGTAGCAGTAAGTCATTCACAGCTAACACCTTCCCCAGATACAGCGACTCTCTATTCTTAACTGTGGCGCAAACTGCGGGTGTTTCTTCCACGGTTGCACCCATCACACAGGCCACCCCACAGCTGGGACAGGCTGCAAATCCTCGAGGAGACAACGTCAGCCTGGGCTGCGCAAAGGCCACGTCAGGAAGGAGGCCGCAGGCAGAGCTGCAGAAACGCCAGGACTCCTTCAGGTGGGCTGCGGCCCCCTCTTCCTCCGTGTCCTGACTTGCCCCGTGCACGAACCGTGTTTCAACGTGCGTCAGCCTGGAACAGCAGCTCATCAGCGCTGAAGGAGCCTCTCACATTGCAGCCACCACTAAGATGGCGCCGTCCTGCCCGGGGGAGGGGGGGCCGCCGGGTCACATGGCCATGGCATTGCCATGGCAACGCCCCCAGTGCAGCCCTCCTGTTGGCTGGCAAGAGGAGGAGGGCGGGGATCCCTTGAACTAACAGCTCTGTCAGCCAATCAGAGTCCAGAATTCAGGATCCTCAGGGAGGGGAGGAAGGGGTGGGGCGTGACCTGGGGGAGAGGAGAGAGAGGAGAGAAAGAGGGAGTGAGGGAGAGAGGGAGGAAAAGGCGTGAAAGAGCGAAGCGAAAGGGAAGGGGGAGAGGAGAGCGGAGGAGCGGGAGAGCAGGGCAGCGCCGAGAGCAGGGCAGAGCCGCGCAGCAGCGACGCCCCGCGGCCCCGCAGGGCTGGTCGCTCGGGGCAGGGTGCAAACAGCCCCCTCAGGCAGCAGCGTCAGGAGCAAGGCAGCTCCCCGCGCCGGCAGCCGGCAGGGCAGCTTCCTCCGCAGCCAGGCCTGCGCCTGGAGCAGGGCGCTGCGCTGCTCTGCAGCAGCTGCCAGGGAGAGGGAGGCTGTGCCCTGAACCATGGCAGGTCCCCAGGGAGCCGAAGGGGAAGAGGAAAGGGAGGAAAGGAGAGAAGTGAGCGGGAGGGAGAGCGGGTGCAAGTGGGTTTGGTGGGGGCTGCGGGCATGTTGAAATGGTGGCGGGTGCCCTCCCGCCGGGGTGGGGGCAGCGGTGCTGGCGACAGGGCTGCTTTCCTCAGGGAGCTCCAGAAGGTCAAACCATGAAATAGGAGAATGCTTGTTGTCCTGGATGTGTAGAGGATTTGCTGGGTTTGTTCAGCATTGGGGAAGGAACCAGAGTTCTGAGTTGTGGGAAGGCTTCTCCCTCTGCCTGGGACATGAGGCCCTGCTGTCTTCAGTTTCATGGTTGCTGCTCCCATGCAATCCTCCCGTTAGAAAATGTTGCCAGGAATTCCTTACAGGCTGTTCTCCAATTCCTAAGTGTCATAGACTAGGTGTAGGTAATACCTAGGCAGAAGCTCATGCTTTTTTGGGGTAGTAACTGATATGTAATGGGTGTTTTGCTCACTATGAGCATTGTGAAGCCACGAGGTGAATCAGGGAGGCCGTTCAGGAGCTGGCTGAGCCTTGGGGGAAGGCAGGGGGAGCTGCAGGTGGCAATAGCCATGTGGCCGGGGTGTGGGCAGTGAGGTCACTACTGCCTGCGAGAGGAATGCCGGAAAATCACTGGTGTCAGGTTAATTCTTTGTAAGTAGTTGATAGGCCAGCAGGAGGCACATGGCTTGGCTATTGATGATGAGGTCACTTCTGCCTGAGTACCTGATAGGCCATCTGGAGGAAGAAGGCTTGTCTGTTGATTGTGAGGTCACTTGTGCATGATGAACTGATTGGATAGCAGCAGAGATGTGTCTGGAAAGGTGATTGTGAGGTCACTTCTACCTGAGCAGTTGATAGGGCCGCAGCAGGTCCATGGCTGGGGTATGAGCTTTTGAGATCACTTCTGTCTCAGAGGCTTATAGGCCTGTGACAGAAACACTGTTCTGCAGGTGCCTGTGAGGTCATGTCTTTCTGAGTCCCTGATAGGCCAGCAACAAGCACATGGCTGGGAATCTACTTTGAGGTCACTCCTGTCCCAGCAGCATACAGATCTGCAGCAGTGGTAATCTCTGCTTTCCAGGGTCTGTGTGCTGTAGAAATTACCCCTGTCCAACAGCAGGGAGCTTGTGAGATTTTCCTGCAAGGTCTGTACTGGGTCTCTGTTCTTCGTGTGTACACCTGCTTTAATATCACCTTCAGGACTGTCACATGATAGAGGTCTTCGATTCTCTGTCCAAGTATGTTCTCATTGGAGACTGGGTGCAAAGGCTCTTGGAGGAGACAGAGGTAATGTCAGCCCCAAAGAAAGGCATGAGAAAAATCCCCACAGAGGCCTCTTTTTGGCAGCAGAATAGGCACAAGAGAGAAGAAAGATTTGGCCAAGTGAAGTCCCTTGGGACCATTCATCTGCTTCCTTGAGGTGGGAACTGAACATGAGCAGGGCTGAAAATGGATGTTCCCAGAAAGTCTCTTTTCAAAGCCTTTTCGGGGAGTAAAAGCAACTTCCAGGGATGGAGAGTTGGCCTTGCTGTGTTTTCAGGCCCTTGGGGGGCCCTGCTTGCTGCCATGTCTAGTCGTGTCCCCTCTGTGTCCCTGACGCACCACGCTAAGGCAGCAGTGACCTCAGAATCCAGATCCAAGCCAGGTGCCTTCTACCAGCCAATCAGGTACTCGGGAAGAAGTGATGTCACAGTCAACAACCAAGCCATGTGCTTGCTCCTTGCCTATGAGGGACTCAGTCAGTAGTGACCTCACAATCACCATGCAAACCAAGTGCCTGCTGCTGGCCTATCAGGCATTCAAGCTGCAGTGACCTCACAATCAGCATCAAAGCTATGTGCCTGCTGCTGGCCTATCAGGGGCTCTGGGAGAAGTGACCTCACAATCAACATCCAAGCGCTGTGTCTGCCGCTGGCCTATGAGCTATTCCGGGAGCACTGACCTGACAGTCGACATCCAAGCCCTGTGCCTGCTGCTGGCCTATCAGTTACTGCAGCAGGAATGACCTCAAAAGCACATGTCCCACCCATGTGCCTGCTGCTGGCCTATCAGGCACTCCGGCAGCAGTGACCTCACAATCAGTATCCAAGCCGTGTGCCTGTTGGGAAGGGAAGGGAAGGTGAATAAGTTAAATGCAAAGTGCTCCTGAGAGGATAAGGACAGCATCCCATGGAAGGGGAACATAATGCAGTAATGTGAGAAAAGAAAGGCACAATGATATTCAAAGAGCCTAATACAATGCCCCAGCATTTCTGAATAGAAAACCACTGAGTAAGTGGAAAAGTAAAATACGTGACCATATCTAAAAGTCTAATGGCACTGAAATGCATGAAGGTGTGCAATAGCAGCATGGTGGGGTGGTGTGAGATGCAGCGTCACTAATGAGAAACTGCAATGAAATGTGTGTGGTTTTTTGCATAAATGGCGGTGAGCGATGGACTGGAGTTACAGAGAGATGGTGAGGTGCCAAGTGCCGATGGCCCTGGGCTGTGGTAGCGCTGTGAGCTGTGAGCACTGAGACCCTGCTGCACAGGGGACACCCGTCCCCCTGCCCAGCCTTGAGTGCAGGGCCCGGGGGGTGGTTTGGTCACCTGCGAGGAAAAATCCCCCTCTAGAAGCTGTGCCCAGCAGCCATGTCTGCAAAGGCAGCAGGAGCAGCCCCTGCAGCGCCATCCCTGGGAGCAGGTTTGGGGCTGGAGCTGGCACAGCGGCTCCATGCAGTGACAGTGCTTGGGGAAGCAAGCCCAGAGAGAAACCACCGTCTTCCTGGCTCGGGCGCTGCTGCAGGGAGAGCGCAGCGCAGGCTGCCGAGGTCACGTGGGCTGTGGTTTGTGCACCTGCAGGCGAGGCTTTGATCTCCCGATCAGCCCCTGCAAGGGAATAACGGGCTGTGGGGTGAACATGCTGAGAGTTGGGGGGGTCTGAATGCCTGGGCTGCCCTGTGTGCTGTCAGAGGAGTGAAACGGCCCAGCTCCCTGCTCCTGACCAGGGCACCCACCGCAGGGCCATCCAGGAAGGGATTGACAAGCCCGCGCTCACGGCATGGGGCTCTGGCCATGGCAAAGAGGCCTTTCACCGCTGCTGCTCCTGGCACAGCAGGTCTGTAGCAGGGTGAGGGGCTGTTTCTGTTTCCTTCCCTTCCTGACACAGCCTGTCCCAGGGGCAATCCCAGCTCCACGGTTCCCGTGGTGCGGGGACAGCTGGACACTCGCACCTTGGGCACTCGGGCAAACACAGCGTATGACATGCCCAAAGCTCCCGTTCCCCACAGTGGGGTACAAGGGGCAACAGACCCATTTCCCCACCACGATCTGCCCTGTCCCACTGGGATGGGCCCCAGAGCAGCGACCGTGACATCCGCAGTGGAGCCGTGCCTCATATATGGTCATGAAGAGCGCTGGAGAAGTTCATTGGAGGGCTGGGCTGTGTCAGAAGGGAGATAACCCCTGATAATGTCTAAAAAGGTGCCTGCTGCTTCGATTGGCTCCTCCTGCAGCTGAGCCAGCACCTGCAGATATATATTGGCCTCCCATCTTTGTTGTCCTGTGCGAGTCCCCAGGGGCTGTGTCAGGGAGTGGGGTGCATCAGGGCAGTGCCGTCAGGGCAGGAGGCTGCAGATGGAGGCAGAGGGACTCCTTGTCCCTCGGGTGCTGTGGCTGCTCCTCTGGGTGCAGCTCTGCTGGGGTAAGTGCCTGCTTCTTTATCACATGGCCATGGGTCTAATGGGCACCAGTGGGATCATGGGGATCCCTCTGGAAAAGGGGTTTCATCCCAGAAAGCAGTGAGACAAGGGTCAGAAGGTGCTCAAGTCCATCGACCCCGTGCCTCTCTGGGTGGGAGAAGGATGTTTGTGCTTCCAGGGCTCCTGTGCTTATGGCAGTCAGTGCCTGGGTGTGCTTATAGACACTTCGTCCTTGGGCACTCTTTCAGGACCCCTGTTCCCCCAGTGCTGTGCCCCAGAGCTGGTGGTGGGTCAGCTGGTGACTGCAGAGCTCAGCGATCCCCAGGACACAGCCAACCCTCAGGGTGCCCAGGAGGGTTTCTGTGGTGTTCAGTGCCCTGTGTTTGGGGTGACCCCAGCCCAAGGTGGGGCAGTTTGTGCCCCACAGAGAGAAGGGGACCAGGGCATCTGCATCCACAGCCCAGCAGAGAGGTGTCCTTCCCAGGGGCTCTGGCTGAGAGCAGGGGCTGGGCTCATCCACATGGGCAAGGAAGGAATGAGCTCTGAAAGGGTTGTGGGGATCATCTTGGTGCTCCCTAGGGATCTGGAAAGCTGTGGGGGAGGTGGGTGGGTTTGAGTGGTGCCCAGGGCAGGTGGTGGTCAGGGGGCTGAGGTCGTGGGGGGAGCAGCAGTGTGGGGAGGCCTGGAGTTTGGGGCTGTTCACAAGGTGTCGTGCTGGGAAGGAGCGGGTGCCCAGTGCAGAGCCTGGCATGGTGTCCATGTGGGCATGGGCAGGGTGCGGGGTGCGAGGGGTGCCGAGGTCCCTGGGGTGGGAATGGCCCAGAAGGGCTGGAGCTGGGCATCTCCCAGCCCAGCCCAGTGCAGCCCGCAGAGAGAGGAGGGACCCTGACACTGCCCTTGGGACAGCCCAGAGGGGAGAGGGCTCACAGCCCCGGTGCCTGGGACTCAGCCCTGTGCAGGGGACCCTGCACAGCCGCAGCGCGGGGCCTCGGCACTCTCCTAACCAGCCCCGTGTCTGTGTTTGAAGGTGCTGCGGAGGTGAGGCTGGAGGCTGGAGGCAGGCACTGTGCTGGGAGAGTGGAGGTGAAACACCAGGACCAGTGGGGGACAGTGTGTGGTTTTGGCTGGGACATGAAAGATGCTGCTGTAGTTTGTAAGCAGCTGGGCTGTGGATCTGCTCTCGAAGCCCCTTGGTATGACCATTTTAGTCCAGGATTTGGCCCGATTTGGCTGAGCGATCTTGAGTGTCAAGGCACCGAGACTGCCCTGTCTGAGTGCAAACATACTGATAGGAATAAACGTTACTGCATTCATGGTTTGGATGCTGGAGTGGTTTGTTCAGGTAAGGAGTCAGCCAATTCCTCACCTTTGGGGCGGGTCCTGGGATCGGGGACTAACCGGGCTGTGCCCTGAAGGAGAAATGCGTGGGTACCGGAGCAGGCCCTGACATGGCTGCTCTCGCTGCCGAGCTGGAACTGTTGCTGCTGCTGTCCCTGGGGAAAGCCCCGGGTGAGCCCACCGCGGGTGCACAGACCCCGTCAGGGTCGCGGGGGCTCAGCCCACCCTCAGGCTGAACCGAAGGGGCTTTTCAGAGAGGAGAAGAGCAGGGCCTGGGGCAGAGGAGCAAGGTGACGGGCAGCACCTTGCACTCCATGCCCAGGACCGCCCCATGAGGACCAGCCCCACGCGAGCTCGGGGCCTGGCGGCTGCAAGGCCCCTGGCTGCTCCCTCCCACATCACGGCACGCACAGACCCTGCAGGGTCCTTGGGGCTGTCACAGCCCCGCGGGGAACGCGGCCTGTGCAGGCAGCACTGACCCGCTGTCCAGCCGCTCCTGCCGGCCCTCGGCTCCCCACGCTGCCTCGTGCAACAGGGCTTTGCCAGCACTTGCTGACCCTCATCTGCGCCTGCTTTTGCAGCATGCACCGGTGTCAGCCCAGGGCTGCACGCGGATCTCCTGTTCCTCTGCCCGGTCACTGGCCGTGACGTGCACAGCCCCAGCAGTGCGCTGTGGCCCTGCCTGGGGACACCTCTCCCCAGGCACGTGTCGGAGGAGACAGCTGGCCCAGACATCGACCCGGTTACAGCTGCACCATTTCTGTGCCTGGGACGTGTCTCCCCTCACAGAGACCCCAACACCCCAGGACACCCCCAGGAACAGGGAGCATTTTGGGCTGCTCTGAGGCGATTCCCCAGCCTGGCTCTGAGCTCTGCAGCACCTGGGCCCGTTTCCCTGGTCCAGGTACTGTGGTGCTGGGGGCCTGTGCCGGGCAGCGCTGGGCTCCTGGGGCAGCAGCATTTCCCTGAGCAGTGCCTGTGGCTGTGGGTCCAGCATAGACACAAGCCCTGGAGTGCGATGTGGATGTGAAAGGAGGTGCAAGGGGCACTGAAGGGTTTGTGTCATCAACACCCATGGACGGCTGCTGCTGGGGTGTTCATGGGTCATTCTGGATGTGGCTGCCTTGGGAATCATGTGGGATGCAGGTATGTAACTGCTGGAAGCCTCTGGGAACTGCCTGTCATTGGTGTTTTCTCCAGGATTTGTCCAGCTGGTTGGAGGGGCCAGTCCCTGCTCAGGACGTGTGGAGATCAGAGATGGAGACCAGTGGAGAACAGTCTGTGACTCACACTTTGCGCTCGAAGATGCTGATGTTATCTGCAGGGAGCTGCAGTGTGGCACAGTCCTGTCCATCCCCGGGGCAGCTCACTTTGGAGAGGGGGTCGGTGCTATCTGGGATGAAAAGCTGCAGTGTGTGGGGAATGAATCCCTCCTCTCCTCCTGCCCCAGGATGTCCCTCAGCAACCAGACCTGCACCCACGCGAACGACGCTGGTGTCACCTGCACACGTGAGCATTCAGGGAGGAGGTGTGAAATGCCTCCTGTGAGCTGTGTGCTGCAGGGTAGGGGAGCAGGGAAGTGACTGCGCTGAGCATGGTGCGAGTGCAGGAGGGGTGGAGTCATCTGTCTTCCTGTTGTGACAGAAGCGAAGCAGATGGGATTGAATCTCTGTGACATTTCCCTCTCCACTGATGGATGAGCACAAGCACAAAGTGATCCTCTCTAATTACCCTCTCTCTCCCTTGCAATATATCCAGGGTTCAGGCTGGTGAATGGCAGCAGGTGTTCGGGGCGGGTGGAGATCCAGGTGCAGGGGACCTGGGGAACCCTCTGTGATTCTCACTGGGACATCTCTGACGCACACGTTCTCTGTCATCACCTCAACTGTGGATTTGCCGAGTCTGTTCCTGGAGGAGGGCATTTTGGGAGAGGAACTGGCCCTGTCTGGAGAGACACCTTCCACTGCGAGGGGACCGAATCCCATTTGGGACAGTGCCCTGTGACTGCCCTGGGGGCCTCCCCATGCTCACATGACAACGTTGCTGGTGTTTTTTGCTCAGGTGAGTTCAGGGAAAATGGAGGATTAACTAAACTTGCTCCTTGTGTGTGACATGGCAACCCAAAGCTGGGGCAGCTGAATAGGGGCAGCTGAAAAGAGCCCTGCGTGTCCTTGGCTAGAAGGGGAGTGTGGAGACCTGCAGTTTGAAACTGGACTCCTCTGCTCTCAGCAGCGGCTCGTTTCTTTTTAGGGCAACATATGAGTGTGATCATCCTCCAGCTCAAAGAGGTGGGAACACAGGACAGCTGGGATCAAGGCTAATAGACTAGCTGTCCTCACTCTGCACCAAGTGACAGTGAATTCTTTCATCACAGGACTCACAGCAGAAATGCCACGGATTGCTACCTTTGAGGAACACTCCCCAGGGGTGACAAGGACATCTGAAAGAAAATAAACAACACTGAAAAATCCCTAAAACTCTGTTCCTCAACCCTCATTTACTAGAACTGGTGGTGAAGATGCTGAAAAGCCCTTCCATATGACAACTGGATTTCACCTGGCAGAAACTGTGAATGTCAGAGCTACTCCCTCCCATTCGCTCCTTCCCACCACTGTACAGCAGGACTGACTCCTCTGCAGCCCAAGGGCAGAGGCCCCTGCTCCTCACAGCACACTCAGCCAGTGCAAAGTGGAGCACACAGATCCTCTCAGCAAAGAGAGAGGCAATATGGGAGGTCGTATGAAAACTGGAACTTTTTTTTTTTTTTTACTTGAAAAATCTCTCCTTACTTCTTAATTTCTATTCTTTGGACAGTCCCCTGTGCCCTAAAGGAGCAAATGCCCAACAGCAGCTCCTTCAACGAGTTCCTCCTCCTGGCTCTCACGGACACACAGGAGCTGCAGCTCTTGCACTTCATGCTGTTTCTGGGCATCTACCTGGCTGCCCTCCTGGGCAACGGCCTCATCATCACAGCTGTAGCCTGTGACCACCGCCTCCACACCCCCATGTACTTCTTCCTCCTCAACCTCTCCCTCCTTGACCTTGGCTCCATCTCCACCACTGTCCCCAAATCCATGGCCAATTCTCTGTGGGACACCAGGGCCATTTTCTACTCAGTATGTGCTGCCCAGGTCTTTCTGCTTCTCTTCTTGTTGTCAGCAGAATATTCTCTTCTCACTGTCATGGCCTATGACTGCTTTGTTGCTATCTGCAAACCCCTGCACTATGGGACTCTCATGGGCAGCAAAGCTTGTGTCAAAATGGCTGCCTGGGCCACTGGTTTTCTCTATGCTGCCCTGCACACTGCTCACACATTTTCACTACCACTCTGCCAAGGCAATGCCCTGGATCAGTTCTTCTGTGAAGTCGCCCAGATCCTCAAGCTCTCCTGCTCAAACTCCTACCTCCGGGAAGTTGGGCTTATTGTGGTTAGTGCCTGTTTAGGCTTTGGGTGTTTTGTTTTCATTGTGCTGTCCTACGTGCACATCTTCACTGCTGTGCTAAGGATCCCCTCTGAGCAGGGCAGGCACAAAGCCTTTTCCATGTGCCTCCCTCACCTGGCCGTGGTCTCCCTGTTTCTCAGCACTCTCATGTTTACCTATCTGAAGCCCCCCTCCCTCTCCTCCCCAGCTCTCGATCTGGTGGTATCTTTTCTGCATGCAGTGTTGCCTCCAGCAGTGAACCCCCTCATCTACAGCATGAGGAACAAGGAGCTCAAGGATGCGCTGAGGAAACTGGTTCAATGGGTACAATGTCAGTCCCAATAATTATCCCATGTGCATCCACTCATCATTCACAGGGCATTTGGCCTCATGGCTGTGTGTTCTTCACTTCTTTCTTTCTTTCCTTTCCTCTGTTGCATTCTTGTAAAAAGACGGAACGGTTTGGTTCATGCCACTTGTCCTCAGGAATCTCTCGTTTGAATCTGACTGAGGGACCGTGTTGAAGCAGGAAGCCAGGCTTCCCCCTTCGTCAGCAGAGATGGGGGAACCTCAGAGCCCACTAGTCTGAGCTCCCTCAGATGCCTTCAGGGCAATGAGGAGAGTATCCCTTTGCAGCGGCTCCTTTGCACTGACACCAAGGGAGCTCATGGGACAGAGTCAGGCTCAGACGAATTAAGATGGGGTGAGACCATGGCTCCCATGTCCGTTAGGAGAGCTCAGCTTCCGTGGCCCTTGTCAAGGGGTGATCTCACACCCCTCTCCTGTGAGGGTGGCAGCCAGTTGTCATCTTGGGCTGGTTCCTTCCCTCTCCAGTGCTCCAAAACTACAAGAAGTGGAGGGGAAGTAGAGGGGAGGGGAGTCAGGCAGCAGCTTGTGGGGACAGACCCTGTGTTCCTCAGCACCATCCCCCACTGCCACAGCAGGCATTTCCTCACTGCAGCCTTTGTGCAGTGGCTGCAGCTTTCCTGAGACATGTCCACCAACAGCAGCAGGACTTTTTCTTTTCAGAGTTGTTCTCTTCATTCCCATGCTGTCCTTCTGCACTCTGTTCTGGGTATATGG
Organism: Apteryx mantelli; assembly: GCF_036417845.1. Classification (NCBI taxonomy): domain Eukaryota; kingdom Metazoa; phylum Chordata; class Aves; order Apterygiformes; family Apterygidae; genus Apteryx; species Apteryx mantelli. Next base: position 8,388,916 of record NC_089997.1, read on the forward strand.
CCCAGTAGTTCTCATAACCTGGTAGTGGTAGGGTTGTGTTTCCATGTGTCCTGTAAGTTCAGGCAGGACAAGGCAATGGGCACCCTTATGCCAGACCTGGCCTCCAGAATAACATTTCTATAATAAAAAGAGATCTCCTCTGTGACGTGCCCGAAGTCTGGTCTTTCTTCAGAAGCTGGGGTCAAAAATACACCCAAGGGATTGCACCATAAAAGGGCCTGCTGCTCTGCCTCCGTACTCTGTGGGCTCCGGGGGATGAGCTCAGAGTCCCAGTGTGATCTTTCAGGGACCAAGGGCTGGATTCAGGGTTCATTTCTTGGTGACCACTGCCAGTGGAGATGCTGAATGGTCTCTGAATTGCATGCCTGCAGCTGTCGCACAGGTGACAGTGCTGATGACAGATGCCCATCCTTCTGGAAGGGAACCTGAGCCCCCAGGAGAGCTCAGGGGATCTCCAGGGACATTGTGGGCCTGGGGGTGGGCAGTGAGCAGAGCCTCACCAAACAAGGGACAGTCCATGGTAGAGTCACACAAAGGTAAAGCACTAAATCCAGGTATGCATAGGGAAAGGAGGGCTCTGCAATGCCTGGAGAGGCAGTAGGGACCCAGGAGGCCCAGGGAAGGGGCACTGGAGAGTGATTCATGTATCCCCAGTGCAACACCACAGGCCAGAGCTAGTGCACACCCGAAAACATCTCCTGCTACTGCAAACACCCTGGGCTCACTCTGAGCACCACCCATGAGGGCAGACACGTGCCAGCAGTGTCAGCGGTGGTGAGCCCTGTTTGGCTGGGTCTGCTTCCCACCCCAACCAGCATGGCCCGTGCGGAGTCGGGAGTCACCCTGTGGCCCCATGGTCCCACAGCCTGCTCGCTCTGCACAGCAGCACTGCCAGCCCAGGGCCCTGCGGGGAGCACCGGGGAGGGGTGCAGGAATGGCCGGCCAGGCCAGCACGGACACACTCACCTGGGGAAAGGCTCTCTGGGGAGCAGGGACGTCCCAGGAGAGAAGCAGCCAGCATTCGGAGATGGAAAATGAAAATGAGGTTTCTCCATGCACCAGCTCAGGGCAGGCTGCTCTGTCCCTGGGGCAGCAGGAGCTGCCAGAGGGGCTGCAGGGCCAGGGCTCTCGTGCTGTGCTGGGCAGCCGGGTGGGCATGGGGGGGCTGCAGGCAGACAGGGAGGGGGATCTTCTGGACACAGGAGCAGGGGAGACAGACTGACTGGCGTCATTGGGGGGCCTCCTCCCCTTGCCGAGGAGCTGCTCTCCTTGTCCTTAAGCCTTGCCTGAGTTACGCTGTGGACATGCCTGTGCCTGGTTCTGCACCTCTCAGGTCCTGACCTGACCCTGTCCTTGTCCTGCTGATCTGCCCCCTCACTACGGTCAAGAAAGCCTTGGCAAGGGAAGCTGGGAACTGAGCAGATCCCAGGAAAGGCTGTAGGTAGAAAAGCTCGCTGTATATCCACATCAGCAGCTCTTGCCCAACAGCTCAATTAAAGGCACAAGGAGTGCTTTAGGTTTGGACCCCTACCCAGGCAGTGCAGAGTCTGAGCAAGCACAGCCGCTTGGGTCTGATTTTATGATGCACAGTTAGGAGAGCAGGTTTTTCTGTTTCACAGCTCGAGTGTTTATGCACCATTTGCCCTGAGCTGGGGCAGCTCCAGCTCCCCACAAGGGGCAAGGGGCCCGGGGGGAGTGGGCCAGGGGGCCTGGGGGGGGAAGCTGGTGTTCCACTGCCTGGCTGGAGCTGGATCCCCAGCATGGGGGGGCCAGGGAGCTCCTTCCCTGTAGAGCTGGTCACCGTGGTGCCAGGAGAGGGGCTGAGAGCAAGGGGGGGCAGCAGGTTGGGCAGGGGCAGGCAGGCCTGTGGTGGTGGCCACAGGGAGGGGGCGCAGCCAGTGCTGCTGCAGCGCAGTGGCTGTCGAAAAGGTCCCGCACTGCCCCTGGGCAGAACAGGCTGTTCCCCCGTCCCTGTGCTGCCCTCCCAGCAGGACAGGGCACACGAGGAGGGGTTCAGCCTGCCCTGTGCTCAGGGACAGCTCCCCAGGGCTGGCACAGCTTGGCCTGAGGCACCTCCAGCTCCTCGGCCTCTGCTCCGGCATGGCTGGCATGGGGACGAGAGCTCCTAGGGCAGGGCAGGGCAGAACAAGCCTGGCTGAGAGAGCGTCATGGGGAAGACCCAAAGGTCCCCGGCTCAGCCTTGGGCTTTGGAAGACTCCCTCATGCACCCTGAGAGGCTCCATCTGCTTCTTCCACCCTGCCCTGTGCTCCCCTCCCATTGGCCAAAGCAGAGTCCAGCATCGCCTGGGGACTCCCTTCCCCATGGGGAGGAGAGGGAGGGTGTGACATGGCAATAGAGGGGCATCCGGGCTTCTTTCAGATTCTGGGGTTAGTCTCACTGAACTCAAGAGATCAGCGTTTGTCAAGTATAAGAATTTAATAGACCTGAGAGGTTCTACACATATGACAGATGCTGGACAACACTAAACAATTAACACCAGACGATCTACGAGTATGACAAAGCTAAAAAGTATAGTAAAGCTAGAAATATAACGGAACTAAACATATATATACATACATATGAGAGCTCTATGGTTAAGCCACAGATGCACGGTACAATGACCGTTTTCACCCTTTCCTTGTCCTTATGGGCCACCCCTCCGGTATAGTTTTCTCCAGATTGTTCTCACCACTGTTAAGCTACGCTGGGATGATTCAGGTTCTCCCTGGCAGTCGGCATCAGGGGCGTCCCTGCTGATGGGTGGGTTGTCGAGTCCGCAGGCCAGCTGACGGTGAGTCCGAGTCCACACAGAGGTATGTGGCTTACTTGCTTTTACCCTTCCCGGGCTTAGCTCATTACCCATCCAAACCATGCCAGACCATGGTTACACAACAGAACTGATGGCCTCAGCCATCAGGATGGTCAACAATATGGTCAACAAATAACTGTACGCATGTTCAACAGATAACCCAGGGCAAAATTCCACAGTACCTAGATGCTTACAGTGCGAGTCTGTGGTGTCACTTCTTGGCTGACTAGGTTTTCTCGGCACTCACAGGGTTATTGGAGGGCCACAGCAACCCCACAGTGTGGTGACTCTGGCTGTGGTACACCCAAGGCTCCTTAACCCTTGGGGAGCACCCCAGAGCAAACCCCTCTTCTATGGGCTGCACCATCCTGAGTCCCACGCTTGCCTGTGCAGCGCCTATCAAGGGAGAAAACCTGAGAAATCCTTACTGTGGTCAAAGCAAAGAAGCAGTGGCCGAGCAGTTACAACAAAGGTTCACAAAGCTTGCTGCCCTTTTGTCCCATTGCAGCAAAACATTTGGTGGTCTTCTTTCTGATATCTATGACCTGTTATTAAGACACAGTTGTTAAATGAGACACAGCACAACCTTAGGCTGCAATCAGAATAAAACCACAACTTGTCTTGCTTGCTTGCCCTCCTCATCCAAGTCTAAGGAAAAGCCAGTTTGACTCTCCACCAGGCCCTCTGCATTCTCAAGTCAATGGGCACTAGGACACAGTCCTGTTGTGAGAGACACACCCCTCTGGGCCATTTTCTTACTGCTGTGCAGCCCCCAGAAATTAGTTTTGGATAGAAGAAAGTACAGAAAGCATAACCACTGGATAGCCTTCCTTCCTTCTTTACACCACAAGATTCATGTAGGAATCCGTGATTGGTATAATAAACAGTGAGCTTTGAGAGGAAAAATACAACACTGGTTTACCAAATGAAAAGCACAGCCATGCTAATCTGCTGGCCACCCTGGAGCAGGCAGCTGCCTGAGAAAACTCCAGTTGTAGCTTCTGTTCCGAGACTTCTGCATGTGGTTACCTCTTCAGAGTTTGCTAGAAACACTAGTCATCCACTCCAATTAATCTGGACTTGAATATGACCAACTCTGGGAAGCAGCACCAGACAAGAAGTGCAGGTGCTTTCAGAAATACTGCGCCCTTCAAGGCCGAAAATCAGAGCACTGAGCCACAAGTGACCTCACAAACACAAACTACACCCACAGGACCAGCACTGGCCTATCAGGCACTCAGACACAAGTGACCTCACAACCACAAATTGCAGCCACATGCCCAGCACTGGCCTATCAGGCACTCGGACACAAGTGACATCACAACCACAAACTGCACCCACATCACCAGCACTGGCCTATCAGGCACTAAGCCACAAGTGACATCACAACCACAAACTCCACCCACAGGACCCGCACTGGCCAATCAGGCACTCAGCCACAAGTGACCTCACAACCACAAACTGCACCCACATCTCCAGCACTGGCTACTCAGGCACTGAGCCACAAGTGACCTCACAACCACAAACTGCACCCACATCACCAGCACTGGCCTATCAGGCACTGAGCAACAACTGACCTCACAAACACAAACTGCACCCACAGGACCAGCACTGGCCTGTCAGGCACTGAGACACAAGCGACCTCACAACCACAAATTGCAGCCACATGCCCAGCACTGGCCTATTCAGGCACTCGGACACAAGTGACATCACAACCACAAACTGCACCCACAGGACCAGCACAGGCCTATCAGGCACTGAGCCACAAGGGACATCACAACCACAAACTGCACCCACAGGACCAGCACTGGCCTATCCGGCACTCAGACACAAGTGACATCACAAACACAAACTACAGGCACATCACCAGAACGGGCCTATCAGGCACTCGGACACAAGTGACATCACAAACACAAACTGCACCCACAGGACCAGCACTGGCCTATCAGGCACTGAGCCACAAGTGACATCACAAAAACAAACTGCAGCCATGTGACCAGCACAGGCCTATCAGGCACTGAGCCACAAGTGACATCACAACCACAAACTGCACCCACAGGACCATCACTGGCCTATCCGGCACTCAGACACAAGTGACATCACAAACACAAACAACAGAGAAAGACCAGCACTTGCCTATCAGGAACTGAGCCACAAGTGACATCAGAACCGCAAACAGCAGTCACAGGACCAGCACTGGCCTGTCAGGCACTGAGACACAAGCGACCTCACAACCACAAATTGCAGCCACATGCCCAGCACTGGCCTATTCAGGCACTCGGACACAAGTGACATCACAACCACAAACTGCACCCACAGGACCAGCACAGGCCTATCAGGCACTGAGCCACAAGTGACATCACAACCACAAACTGCACCCACAGGACCAGCACTGGCCTATCCGGCACTCAGACACAAGTGACATCACAAACACAAACTACAGGCACATCACCAGAACGGGCCTATCAGGCACTCGGACAAAAGTGACATCACAAACACAAACTGCACCCACAGGACCAGCACTGGCCTATCAGGCACTGAGCCACAAGTGACATCACAAAAACAAACTGCAGCCATGTGACCAGCACAGGCCTATCAGGCACTGAGCCACAAGTGACATCACAACCACAAACTGCACCCACAGGACCATCACTGGCCTATCCGGCACTCAGACACAAGTGACATCACAAACACAAACAACAGAGAAAGACCAGCACTTGCCTATCAGGAACTGAGCCACAAGTGACATCAGAACCGCAAACAGCAGTCACAGGACCAGCAATGGCCTATCAGGTTCTGAGGAACCAGTGACCTCAAAACCACAAACAGCAGCCATGCAACTAGCACTGGCCTATCAGGTACTGAGCCACAAGTGACCTCACAATTGAAAACAGCACCCATGGGCCTAGCACTGGCCTATCAGGCACTGAGACACAAGCGACCTCACAAACACAAACTGCACCCACGTGACTAGAACTGGCCTATGAGGCACTGAGCCACAAGTGACATCACAACCAGAAACTGCACCCACAGGACCAGCACTGGCCTATCAGCCACTGAGCCACAAGTGACATCACAAACACAAACTGCAGCCACATCACCAGCACTGACCTATCCAGCACTAAGCAACAAGTGACATCGCAAACACAAACTGCAGCCATGTGACCAGCACTGGCCTATCAGGCACTGAGCCACAAGTGACATCAGAACCGCAAACAGCAGCCATGGGTCTAGCACTGGCCTATCAGGCACTGAGCCACAAGTGACCTCACAACCACAAACAGCAGCCACGCACATACCACTGCCCTATCAGGCACTGAGCCACAAGTGACATCACAACCACAAACAACAGAGAAAGACCAGCACTTGCCTATCAGGAACTGAGCCACAAGTGACATCAGAACCGCAAACAGCAGCCATGGGCCTAGCACTGCCCTATCAGCCACTCAGCCACAAGTGACCTCACAACCACAAACATCAGCCATGGGCCTAGCACAGGCCTATCAGGCACTGAGCCACAAGTGACCTCACAAACACAAACTGCAGCCATGTGACCAGCACGGGCCTATCAGGCACTCAGCTACAAGTGACATCACAAACATAAACTACACCCACAGGACCAGCACTGGCCTATCAGGCACTCAGCCACAAGTGACATCACAAAAACAAACTGCAGCCACATCACCAGCACTGGCCTATCAGCCACTGAGCCACAAGTGATATCACAAACACAAACTGCAGCCACATCACCAGCACTGGCCTATCAGCCACTGAGCCACAAGTGACATCACAAACACAAACTGCAGCCACATCACCAGCACTGGCCTATCAGGCACTGAGCCACCACTGACCTCACAACTGAAAACAGCAGCCACGCACCTAGCACTGGCCTAGCAGGCACTGAGCCACAAGTGACCTCACAACTGAAAACAGCAGCCACGCACCTAGCACTGGCCTATCAGGCACTGAGCCACAAGTGACATCACAAACACAAACTGCAGCCACAGGACCAGCACTGCCCTATCAGGAACTCAGACACAAGTGACCTCACAACCACAAATTGCACCCACAGGACCAGCACTGGCCTATCAGGCAGTCGGACACAAGTGACAACACAACCACAAACTACACCCACAGGACCAGCACTGGCCTATCAGGCACTGAGCCACAAGTGACATCACAAGCACAAACTACAGGCACATCACCAGCACGGGCCAATCAGGCACTGAGCCACAAGTGACCTCACAACCACAAATTGAAGCCACATGCCCAGCACTGGCCTATCAGGCACTCGGACACAAGTGACATCACAAACACAAACTACACCCACAGGACCAGCACTGGCCTATCAGGCACTGAGGCACAACTGACCTCACAAACACAAACTGCACCCACGTGATTAGAACTGGCCTATGAGGCACTGAGCCACAAGTGACATCACAAACACAAACTGCAGCCACGTGACTAGAACTGGCCTTTGAGGCACTGAGCCACAAATGACATCACAAACACAAACTACAGGCACATCACCAGCACTGGCCTATCAGGCACTGAGCCACAAGTGACATCACAAACACAAACAGCAGTCACAGGACCAGCACAGGCCTATCAGGCTCTGAGGAACCAGTGACCTCAAAACCATAAAACAGCAGCCATGGGACTAGAACTGGCCTGTCAGGCACTGAGACACAAGTGACATCACAACCACAAACAGCAGCCATGGGCCTAGCACTGGCCTATCAGGCACTGACACACAAGTGACCTCACAAACACAAACAGCAGCCATGGGACCAGCACTGGCCTAGCAGGCACTGAGCCAAAAGTGACCTCACAACCACAAACAGCCGCCATGCAACTAGCACTGGCCTCTCAGGCACTGACACACAAGTGACCTCACAACCACAAACAGCAGCCATGGGCCTAGCACTGGCCTATCAGGCACTGACACACAAGTGACCTCACAACCACAAACAGCAGCCACGCAACTAGCACTGGCCTATCAGGCACTCGGACACAAGTGACATCACAACCACAAACTGCACCCACAGGACCAGCACTGGCCTATCAGGTACTGTGCCACAAGTGACATCACAAACACAAAAAACAGAGAAAGACCAGCACTTGCCTATCAGGAACTGAGCCACAAGTGACATCAGAACCGCAAACAGCAGCCATGGGTCTAGCACTGGCCTATCAGGCACTGAGCCACAAGTGACCTCACAACCACAAACAGCAGCCACGCAACTAGCACTGGCCTATCAGGCACTGAGGCACAAGTGACCTCACAAACACAAACAACAGAGAAAGACCAGCACTTGCCTATCAGGAACTGAGCCACAAGTGACATCAGAACCGCAAACAGCAGCCATGGGCCTAGCACTGGCCTATCGGGCACTGAGCCACAACTGACCTCACAACCACAAACAGCAGCCATGGGCCTAGCACTGGCCTATCAGGCACTGACACACAAGTGACCTCACAACCACAAACAGCAGCCAAGCACATACCACTGCCCTATCAGGCACTGAGCCACAAGTGACATCACAACCACAAACAACAGAGAAAGACCAGCACTTGCCTATCAGGAACTGAGCCACAAGTGACATCAGAACCGCAAACAGCAGCCATGGGCCTAGCACTGCCCTATCAGCCACTCAGCCACAAGTGACCTCACAACCACAAACATCAGCCATGGGCCTAGCACAGGCCTATCAGGCACTGAGCCACAAGGGACATCACAACCACAAATTGCACCCACAGGACCAGCACTGGCCTATCAGGCAGTCGGACACAAGTGACAACACAACCACAAACTACACCCACAGGACCAGCACTGGCCTATCAGGCACTGAGCCACAAGTGACATCACAAGCACAAACTACAGGCACATCACCAGCACGGGCCAATCAGGCACTGAGCCACAAGTGACCTCACAACCACAAATTGAAGCCACATGCCCAGCACTGGCCTATCAGGCACTCGGACACAAGTGACATCACAAACACAAACTACACCCACAGGACCAGCACTGGCCTATCAGGCACTGAGGCACAACTGACCTCACAAACACAAACTGCACCCACGTGATTAGAACTGGCCTATGAGGCACTGAGCCACAAGTGACATCACAAACACAAACTGCAGCCACGTGACTAGAACTGGCCTTTGAGGCACTGAGCCACAAATGACATCACAAACACAAACTACAGGCACATCACCAGCACTGGCCTATCAGGCACTGAGCCACAAGTGACATCACAAACACAAACAGCAGTCACAGGACCAGCACAGGCCTATCAGGCTCTGAGGAACCAGTGACCTCAAAACCATAAAACAGCAGCCATGGGACTAGAACTGGCCTGTCAGGCACTGAGACACAAGTGACATCACAACCACAAACAGCAGCCATGCAACTAGCACTGGCCTATCAGGCACTGACACACAAGTGACCTCACAAACACAAACAGCAGCCATGGGACCAGCACTGGCCTAGCAGGCACTGAGCCAAAAGTGACCTCACAACCACAAACAGCCGCCATGCAACTAGCACTGGCCTCTCAGGCACTGACACACAAGTGACCTCACAACCACAAACAGCAGCCATGGGCCTAGCACTGGCCTATCAGGCACTGACACACAAGTGACCTCACAACCACAAACAGCAGCCACGCAACTAGCACTGGCCTATCAGGCACTCGGACACAAGTGACATCACAACCACAAACTGCACCCACAGGACCAGCACTGGCCTATCAGGTACTGTGCCACAAGTGACATCACAAACACAAAAAACAGAGAAAGACCAGCACTTGCCTATCAGGAACTGAGCCACAAGTGACATCAGAACCGCAAACAGCAGCCATGGGTCTAGCACAGGCCTATAAGGCACTGAGCCACAAGTGACCTCACAACCACAAACAGCAGCCATGTGCCTAGCACTGGCCTATCAGGCACTGAGCCACAACTGACCTCACAACCACAAACAGCAGCCATGGGCCTAGCACTGGCCTATCAGGCACTGTGCCACAAGTGACATCACAAACACAAACTGCAGCCACAGGACCAGCGCTGGCCTATCAGGCACTCAGACACAAGTGACATCACAAACACAAACTACATGCACATCACCAGCACGGGCCTATCAGGCACTCGGACACAAGTGACATCACAACCACAAACTACAGGCACATCACCAGCACTGGCCTATCACGCACTGAGCCACAAGTGACCTCACAACCACAAACAACAGAGAAAGACCAGCACTAGCCTATCAGGAACTGAGCCACAAGTGACATCAGAACCGCAAACAGGAGCCATGGGCCTAGCACTGCCCTATCAGCCACTGAGCCACAACTGACCTCACAACCACAAACAGCAGCCATGGGCCTAGCACTGGCCTATCAGGCACTGACACACAAGTGACCTCACAAACACAAAGAGCACCCATGGGCCTAGCACTGGCCTATCAGGCACTGACACACAAGTCACATCACAACCACAAACAGCAGACATGCAACTAGCACTGGCCTATCAGGCACTGAGCCACAACTGACCTCACAACCACAAACAGCAGCCATGGGCCTAGCACTGGCCTATCAGGCACTGACACACAAGTGACCTCACAAACACAAAGAGCACCCATGCAACTAGCACTGGCCTATCAGGCACTGAGACACAAGTGACCTCACAACCACAAACAGCAGCCAAGCACATAGTACTGCCCTATCAGGCACTGAGCCACAAGTGACCTCACAAACACAAACAGCAGCCAAGCACATAGCACTGCCCTATCAGGCACTGAGCCACAAGTGACCTCACAACCACAAACAACAGAGAAAGACCAGCACTTGCCTATCAGGAACTGAGCCACAAGTGACATCAGAACCGCAAAGAGCAGCCATGGGCCTAGCACAGGCCTATAAGGCACTGACACACAAGTGACCTCACAAACACAAACAGCAGCCATGGGACCACCACTGGCCTATCAGGCACTGAGCCACAAGTGACCTCACAACCACAAACAGCAGCCAAGCACATAGCACTGCCTTATCAGGCACTGAGCCAAAAGTGATCTCACAACCAAAAACAGCTGCCACATCCTAGCACTGGCCTATCAGGCACTGAGCCACAACTGACCTCACAACCACAAACAGCAGCCATGCAACTAGCACTGGCCTATCAGGCACTGAGCCACAAGTGACCTCACAACCACAAACAGCAGCCATGGGCCTAGCACTGGCCTATCAGGCACTGAGCCACAAGTGACCTCACAAACACAAACAGCAGCCATGGGCCTAGCACTGGCCTATCGGGCACTGAGCCACAAGTGACCTCAAAACCACAAACAACAGCCACTGGACCAGCACTGCCCTATCAGGCACTGACACACAACTGACCTCACAACCACAAACAGCAGCCATGGGCCTAGCACTGGCCTATCAGGCACTGACACACAAGTGACCTCACAAACACAAACAGCAGCCACGCAACTAGCACTGGCCTATCAGGCACTGAGCCACAAGTGACATCACAACCACAAACAATAGAGAAAGACCAGCACTGGCCTATCAGGAACTGAGCCACAAGTGACATCAGAACCGCAAACAGCAGCCATGCAACTGGCACTGGCCTATCAGGCACTGAGCCACAAGTGACCTCACAACCACAAACAGCAGCCATGGGCCTAGCACTGGCCTATCAGGCACTGAGCCACAAGTGACCTCACAAACACAAACAGCAGCCATGGGCCTAGCACTGGCCTATCGGGCACTGAGCCACAAGTGACCTCAAAACCACAAACAACAGCCACTGGACCAGCACTGCCCTATCAGGCACTGACACACAACTGACCTCACAACCACAAACAGCAGCCATGGGCCTAGCACTGGCCTATCAGGCACTGACACACAAGTGACCTCACAAACACAAACAGCAGCCACGCAACTAGCACTGGCCTATCAGGCACTGAGCCACAAGTGACATCACAACCACAAACAATAGAGAAAGACCAGCACTGGCCTATCAGGAACTGAGCCACAAGTGACATCAGAACCGCAAACAGCAGCCATGCAACTGGCACTGGCCTATCAGGCACTGAGCCACAAGTGACCTCACAACCACAAACAGCAGCCAAGCTCCTAGCACTGCCCTATCAGGCACTGAGGCACAAGTGACATCACAACCACAAACAGCAGCCATGCAACTAGCACTGCCCTATCAGGCACTGAGCCACAAGTGACATCACAACCACAAACAACAGAGAAAGACCAGCACTTGCCTATCAGGAACTGAGCCACAAGTGACATCAGAACCGCAAACAGCAGCCATGGGTCTAGCACTGGCCTATCAGGCACTGAGCCACAAGTGACCTCACAACCACAAACAGCAGCCATGGGCCTAGCACTGGCCTATCGGGCACTGAGCCACCAGTGACCTCAAAACCACAAACAGCAGCCACATGACCAGCACTGGCCTATCAGGCACTGAGGCCCAAGTGACCTTAGAATCGCAAACAGCAATATCGTGTTTCCTTGTTCCCTGTCATTTATAGATGTAGAACTGGCTTAACAGTGGGTATCAAAGGAAGTTCCTTGCTGCTTGCCTATCCCATTCCGAGGAAGTAGTGACTTCACAGGCTTCATCAAAGCCACGTCCCATCTGCTGGCCTATTATATAGGAAGGCCAGAATGACCTCACAGGCGAAAAGAGCAGCCAATTGCCTACCCCTGCCCTCTCAGTACTGAAACAAAAGTGACCTCACAGTCTGCAGTGAAGCCCCGTGCATGCTGCTGGCCTAGCACGGACTGAGGCACACCATCTCCAGAAGCACAAACACCACTAACCTCCATACTGCTGCTCTACCAGGTGCTCATGCACCTGTACAAAAAGGAGCAATGTGCCTGCTGGTGGCCTAGCAGATACTGAGGCCGAATGACTTCACAAACACAAACAGCAGCAATATGCATCGAGCTGGACTGTCAGGTGCTGAGGCTGAAGTGAGAGGAGAGGAGAAGCTCACCTGGGCCTCTCGCACGTCCCCTGATTATGCTGTGATCACTCCGTACAGAAAAGTCTTCTGCAAACCGCTTTCATCTCCTGGCAAGTCTCTCTCCACATCATGGCACAGCTCCACTCTGGCACCCTGGCGACAAATCACAAAAAGCAACGATTGGTCTTGCTTTTCCTTTAGTACCATTAAGTCCCAGCTGGGAGCCTTTGCACTGCAGCACCTGCACAATGACAGCAGGATGCCACTTCCATTTCTAGTGCATTTCTAGGGACAGAGATCAGCTGAGGCAGCAGCTCCACTGCAAAGGGTTTCCCACACTGTCACATCAGCTCAGCACTGCACCAGCCATCAACCTGATGTCAGACCTCTGCTATGCCACCTACTCTACAAACACACTGTCTCGGACCCACAGACCTGGCTCTTCTGCTCGATACAACCAAGTGCCAGCAAGAAGAGATGCATGCAGGACACTCGCCACTTGCACACTCCCCAGCCACTGCTCTGCTCACTGCCTTCTCTTGTCTCCTCAACCCAGACACACAGCAAAGCTCCTGCAGTAACCCCACAAGGTGGCCAAGGTACTCTAGGCTCACAAGGCCTCTGCAAATGAGCAGCACAAGATCAGGCACAGAGATGGCCCCTTGCGCGATACTGCTCTTTTCAGAGGGAAGGATCCTGCTTGCTTTGGGCACAGCAGGATGCTGCTTTCCACGTCCATCCCCTCAGGAACCTCCACCTAGACATGGGGGCATGGGGATTTTCTGTAGTAATAAAAAAGATACAGATAGAACGCAGAAACAGTTGAGAGTCCTGAAGGCCTCCTGAGCCCTAAGTAACCTCCCTTCCTTTCCTTTAGTTACTTACACAAGGAGCCCCAGTGCAGGGAAAAAGGGTGCAGAGGCTTTGACATGAGGCCCAAGCAGTGAGACAGCCCCACACTGCACGGCTGCTGAAATGACAGCTGTCCTGGCTGTGCAGCCTCTGCAGCAGCAGTCCAGGCTCCACAGCTGGCTTCACAGAGCACTGAGGGCTGGGTGCCACGGACAACCTGGCCCTGGGCACATCTTCACCCCTCGCAGAGCCAGCAGTCCAAGAGCTCTGAGACTTCCTCAGGTCAAGCCACAGAGGCTTTGGGGCACTCACACAAACGCACTCAAGACATGCTGGCATTTAGTATAAGGGTCTTGGACTCATCCTATATGGCACCACAAACTTTGAGGAAAAGGAGGGGACACAGCAGCATTTGCTGAGCGGGCTGGCAGTAACAGCAGTTGTGGGAGGAGGAATTTGCAGCACAGCAGAGGTACCAGGAGGTGAACCCACACCCCAAGTCACCCACAGAAGCCAGGCGCATTTATGCAAGCCTTCTCATCCATATGTAGCCTCTTCTCAGTCAGTTGCAGCTGCTTTCAGAGAGGGCTCACGATGTTGGCAAAGATGTTGACAGGTACAGGGACACACCCTGGCATCCTGCCTCCACCCTCAGGGGCTCTAGCACTGCACTGGGAACCTCATGAGTGGAGCAACCTAGAAAGAAAGAAAGAAAGAATCGAGTGTTACTGGCAGTTCTGCTGGCCTTACATAGTCACAAAGCAGGGGCAAATGTCTCCCCTCTGTGCTGAGCTGTATTGGTGAGAACACAGCCAGCAGGGCCACCAAGACATTCAACCCCTCTTTTTGGCACAGGTGACACCATGTCCGTATACCAGCTCCCAGTTGGGCTCTCCAGTTCTGCACAGGCACTAACACACAGCAGGGAGTCCAGCACAGGGACACCAAGATGGTCAGGGGCTGCCGCGTGGGGCATATAAGGAGAGGCTGTGAGAGCTGGGTTTGTCCAGCCTAGACAAGAGAAGGCCATGGGGGATCTTCATGCTGTGCACAGCTACCTTATGGAGGGCACAGAGAAGATGGAGCCAGATTTTCCTGGAGGTGCACACTAACAGCACGAGAGGCAACAGGGACATATTGGACAATGGGAAATTCTTCTTAGATGTTAACAAGAAACCTTTTTCTCCATGAGGAGAAACTCAACTGTGGCACAGGGATCCAGAGAGGTTCTCACATCTCCATCCTTGGAGATAACCAAAACTTCACTGGACAACGCCCCAAGATACCTCCTCTACTGGCACCTGCCTTGAGCAGGGCATTGGAGCCCTACCTCCAGATGTCTCCCCCATTGCAGCCTCAAGGAATCTGCTATTCTGAGACTCTTGACAAAGGGACCAAGGCTTTGGAGATGCCGCCTCCACCACTCACCAAGGACAGGTGTCTCAGAGCCACCCATTGCCCTCAGAGGCCTGACTTCTTGTGTGGTGGCACCTCCCCTCTCTGCAAGGGTCTGCGTAGGCACAAATTCGATTTGCTTTGATTAACTACCCCTCTCTCTGAGGGATTGGAATGGATTAGCGTCTGAGATGAGAACATGCAATGATGATCCAGCTTCAACAGAAAGCCTTTAAGGAGGGAGAAGATAACTTTCTCCAGCAGAGTCAGGAAAATCCCAAAGACTCACGGAAGCATCAAACCCTTCCCAAACTGCAAGCCTGAACCTCAGCTGACAGAAAACACCAGACTGCAAGCAGCCTTGGCTCGCACCACGATGCTCCAAGGAGGGAACATGGTCACCAACAGTCCTCATCCAGGTCTCCCAGAAGGATCCTGTGATGGCAGGCTGGGCTCTGGGAGCAGAGCACTGCTCTCTCCACCCACCTCCTCCCAGGCTGAGCAGAAAAACACTGGGGCCACCACCTGGCTCCATCACAGGACATCTTGCACTGTAACATGCCGCTACCCCTGCACATCACAGAGGCTTCACAGCCAACACACACCTCTGCATCAGCGACACACAGGCCACAGCACCACACATGGCAGCACACAGGGCACCCCCAAGCACCACAAAACACAAAGCCCAACTCTGCAGACCTTCCATTCCCTTCTAGTCCTCCAAGGCCTTGCAACAGGCACTGCCTCTGAACAGCCACTCACAGCCCCAGGCCTGCTCACTTCCCACCTCCAAAAAGCAGAGAAGAAGTGCTCTCACAGCGGCTGATCAGGCTGCTCTTGCCTCTCGCTTGTACCTCAACTTCTCTGAACAAGAAACCTCTTTGAAAATGTGGACCATACCTTTTTTTGTGTGGGGGGGGTGACATTCCTTCTGTCTCCTCCAACAGCCTTTGTACCCATTCTCCAATGAATGCATACGTGGACAGAAAATCAGAGACCTCTAACGCATTACAGTTCCAAGTGTGTCACAAAAGCAGGTGAACACCTCAAAGACAGAGACAATATTCAGACCTTGCAGGAAAATCTCACAAGCTCCCTGCTCTTTTGACAGAGACAATTTCTAAAGCACACACAGCCAGGCAATAAGACATTACTAACACCACTGCTCACACCAGCACTAGATTCATTTAGCAGCCTCAAAAGTCTACTTGGACTCCCTAGCTGACTGGGAAGAGGCTGCAAGCTTCCACTTAGCAACAAGTGGAAAGTCAAACTCCATCTCCATGTTCACCACAGAACATCATCCACATTTGAAATGTAGCAGTACTAATTCATGATGATGGAGTGGAATAAAATGTGTGTCAGATGATGGGGAACATCCACTTCTGCTTGATTAATGACTTGCATTTCTGTATTGCTGGAGAGCTCTGCAGGGGTCAAGCCCTCCTCTGAGCACACGCAACAAACCCACAAGTGACCTCACCACCAACATCCAAGACATCTGTCTTCTCCTCACCTCTCAGCTGCTCACATAGAGGTGACCTCACAAGTCCATAACCCCACCACATGCCTGCTGCTGGCCTATGCCCTTCAGAGACAGAACTTTCCTCCAAAGAACTTCCCCAGCCATCAGCTACTGCTGGTCTAGCAGCTACTCTGACAAAAGAGACCTCACAAGCAATGCCCATGCCTAACTGCCTGCTGCTGGCCTAGCAGGGACTCAGAAAGACATCACCTCACACTCACCTTCACAGCCACGTCTCTGTCACTGGCCTAGAAGCCTCTAAGACAGAAATTACCTCACTATAACTGCCCCAGCCATGAACCAAATCCTGCCTTATCAGCTGCTCCTCAGGCAGAAATGATCTCAAAAACACAGACCCCAGATGTGGACCTGCTGCTGCCCTATCAACTGCTCAGGCAGAAATGACGTCATCATCAATAGCTGAGCCATGTGCCTCCTGCTGACCTGTCAGCTACTTACAAAGAATTGATTTGACACTGCTGATTTTCTGGCACAGCTCTCATAGATGGTGGTGACCTCACTACCCACACCCTGACCATGGGGCTGGTGCCACCTGCAGCTCCCCCTGCCTTCCCCCAAGGCTCAGCCAGCTCCTCAATGGCCTCTGCGATTCACCTCGTGGATTCACAATGCTCACAGTGCAGCAAAACACCCCAGTACCAGTTACTACCCCCAAAATAGATTAGCTTTTGCCTAGGTAGTCTCTACCTATAGCCCATAAAACTTAGGAATTGGAAAAAGGCCTGCAAGTAATTCTTGGCAACATTTTCTAACAGGAGGACTGCTTGGGATGAGCAATTATGAACCTGAAGACAGCAGGGCCTCAGGTCCCAGGCAGAGGGAGAAGCCTTCCTACAACTCAGAAGTCTGGTTCCTTCCCCAATGCTGAAAAAACTAGTAAATCCTCCACACATCCAGGACAACCAGCATTCTCCTATTTTATGCCCTGACAATTGGAGACACGCAGAAGGACTCAGGCCAGGGCATTTCAGCTGGTGAAACCAGCAGAGACACAATTCAGCAACTCTTCACCCTGACCTAGGAGCATGGAAAGAACAACAGCAAGTGCAAGCACTGGCCGGTCATCAGCTTTCAAGGCCCCTGAGAAGCAAAACAGCTCACACTTACAGAGCTGCTCTGGAAACACCCTTCACCCTGCTGCCAGGGTCACAGGTCTCAGGGTTAAGCAAGAGGCAGGGAGCAAAAACAACGACTGGGGCACAGCGTGACACACAGGGACAGAGACCACTGGGAAGGGCACCTTACGAGGACACCAGCAGCCTGCTCACACTTTGCCCAGCAGCTCCCAGATGCAGCTACGAGCAGCACCTGGGGCTGCGCTGGCAGCAGCAGCTCAGGGAAACGCTTTAACAGGGATCCCAGAGCCACCACAGGGCCAAAGGTTCCTGCCCCCAAACCCCACCGAGCCGCCCCGGCCCAGCTGCTCGCGGCAGGCCGCCACGTCTGGCTGCAGGGCAGCTCCCCGCTCTGGCCCACGTCGCTCTGGCCCCTGCTCACGGCCCCACCAGCCCCTGCTGCAGCTCCTGCAGGAAAGCAGCCCCGTCGCCAGCCCCGCTCCGGCGGGAGGGCACCCGCTGACATTTCAACGCACCCGCAGCCCCCACCAAACCCACTCGCCCGCTCGCTTCTCGCCTGCTTTGCTCCCGCTCCTCTTTCAGGTCCCTTTTTTTTTCACATACTGGACTGCAATTGGCTGACAGAGCCATCAGTGAAATCGATGCCCGCCCTCCTCCTCCTGACACCCAATAGGAGGGCTGCACTGGGCGATGCCATGGCAACGGTGGGCCCTCCTGCCCTGGCGGCCAGCTCCGCCCCCTCCCCCGCGGTCGGGCGCCATGTTGTGGGCGGCAGCCCGGGGCGCGGCGGGGCCTGGGGGCAGCGCGGCACCGTGTGGGCGGGCAGTGCGGGGCCCCGGGGTGCAGCCGCTGCCCCGGCGTGGCTGGGCTGTGCGGCAGGCTCCCCGCGGGGCTGCTGGCTGCCCTGCGCCCTGGGGGCCGTGCGGGGCACGGGGGGGCAGTGCTGGGGCGTGTGCTGGTGGCAGCCGTAGCACCGGCGTGGGGGCCCTGGGTCTGGCCATTGCGCCAGAGCCCGCAGGCAGCGTGCTGCTGCCCCCAGGGCAGGGCAGGGCAGGGCAGTGTCCTCTCGTCCCTCCTGCCCCATCAGGACCCTTAGACAGAGCTCTTGCGGCAGCCCGCAGCCCTGACCAGCCACCCCCACAACCTGGGATCCACAGCAGTTTTTGCAGTTAACAGTCTCAGTGCGACACCTTGGGAAGGAGCTCCTGAAGCCCTTACCCTTGTTGGAGAGCCTCAGGAGCGTTGGGAACAAGGAACAGCAGTGCGGGCTGATAGTATCCATCCAGCAGTCCTCCATCTCACTTGCCCCCTTGTCCTCGTTTCACCTCTCCAGCTGGGGAGGAAGGACACTCTTCCCATCTCATCACCCAAAACACCTCTCCAACATGCCCCTGCTCCTCTGCCTGTTGGTGAAGGTCCCAGCATGGCTCCTGTCCCTCCTCCTTACCATGGCATGGTTCCAAAGGGCAGCAGTGAGGAGTGCATCAGCAGTGCCCAGCAACAACTGGGCCTTGCAGAGATGTGAGGGCACCGCTGCGTCACCAGGGAGACCTCCCTGTGATGCGGCACATCCCACCGTGACCTCAGCTGGTGTCATCTGGGGGCTCAGTAGATCACTGCCATGGAGATGGCACAGCCAGGGAGAGAGCAGAGAGATTTCCCCTCACATCCTGGAAGCAGTCACCTCCCTTCACCACAGTTATTTTCCAAAACTTGCTGATAAATCCTTTAGGAATGTCTCCAGATGGTGTCAAAGACTGTGAAATATCTCAAATGGGGCACTGGAGAAGTCGATTCTGCACCCCTGCACTGACCGGTCTCTGCGCTGGGCAGACCTGTGTGGGAAGCCAGGGCTTTGGGATTAGTCTGGGGTTTGGCATTTTTCAAAGCTGAGATCAAAGTCACATGGGATGAAACATCACAAAGTGTGGCCACGGGCTGAGATGCTTTGGTGAGCCTCAAAACTGGTTTCTCCTGTGGGTCACTGTTTTTGTAGAAGTAGGATGTAGGACAATCTGGGACAGGATGTAGCCTTCCTCTTTCAGACACTAAAGCCACACTCTGCTTTTAAAAGTCCTCAACAAGGTTTCTCAGTCTGCAGTGCTTAAGATAGAGATGATCTGCCAGAAAAAAACAAACATGTCCCTAAGACACATCATCCAGAGGGCTTTATCCAGGACCCTGATCTCTGCCAGGCTCCAAAGCCATGGCGAGGCCAGGCAGCAAGTCTGGGCAAGTTTCCTCATTTCCCATGAATTTTTCCCATCTTTCCTTCTGGCTGAGTTTGCGGAAAGACAGTTCTCATCTCTGAGCTTCAATTGGTCCTTGTGCTTTTCAGTGTCACCTTGGGGCAGTGCTTCTCCCGGGTACACTCCCTGGCACCCTGGACACCCCTGGGAGTTGTGCAGCCCTGGTACCCTGGATCTCCCACAGTTTTGACCCTGGGCTTCTCAGGACATGCCCACACACTGCTGTGCTGCTGTCCAGGCTCCGGTGCAGAGTCTATGAGGCAGCGAAATGCCTCACAACCTGCATTTTGACTCATTCAGAAGTTGGTGAGATGACCAGCTCCCAGCTCTGCAGCTGCTGAAGCTTGAGAGCATCCCTGCAAACAACCTTTGTGCTCTTGCTAGTCTCTGCACAGTCCTGGGGCAAATCTTGCAGAAGGGAGACTCCATCCCCTTGAATACTGTCAGAGATTTGGCTTTCCAAGTCACTGCAAAGGGAAGGATGCGTTTACTCATTTCTTTTGGTTGCTTATTCAGTGTCTGGCATTCCGTCTATGGCACTGTGAGCCCTGCTCTGCACCCTGGTGTCTCTGCCCTTTCTCTCCCCTGTCTCCTCTGTGTCTACTCACTCTTCTCTGCACACCAGGGGCATGGGAAGTGTTGCTATAGAGAGCTCACTTGAAGCTGTGAGATGTTGTGGAGCTGAAGGCTTGATGGAGGCTAGTCTGGGATACGGCTGTGCCCCCACACCCCCTCCTGCTCCCAGCCTGAGGGTCCAGGAAGGTCTCCAGGGAGAGCAGTGGGTTTGGGGGTGGATGGGATGGGTTTCTTGTGGCAACCCAAATTTCTGCCTGGGTTGCTCTGAGCACCCAGGGAAATCCCTCTTCTCTAGGGCTTGCACCAAGGCTTTTCCAGACTTTTGTACAGAAACACAGCCTGGTCCGGGATCCCCAAGAGCAGCATGGCCCCCCAGCATGGCGCAGGACCCCCAGGAGCTCTATGGCTCTCACTTCCATTTCCACATGCCCTGATTAAATTGACAGTGTCTAACATCACCTTTACAGCACATTATCCGGACATTGCAACATTACAACATTGTGACACCTCCCCTAACTCTTTGTTCATTCAAATTGACAAAGCTGAACCTAGCTGCTGATTTGCACTTCAGGGAGTTTAAAACTTGCTCTGCTTTTCAGTAGTCTCTCCCTTTAGCCAAGTCCTAAATTCTGTTTATAGCTAACATTTCCTATCTATTAAAAAGATTTTTATTAAGGCTGTCCCTTGTGGAAAGTGGACCTCACTGGAGGCAGCTGGGACTCAGCATGCAGTTGAGGAGTGCATTTTACTTTTTATAAACCGTATCATATTTTATTTTTCTTTGTTTGCAGTTAAGAGAAATCCTGCTGTATCTGCAGCTAGTCGTCTAAGGAAAGCAGGTGGGAATTGGGGCATATGAGCTGTAACATTCAGTTGCAGACTTCACTGGAATAAGGGTAGCTTTTAACCAGAGTGATGTAAGGCCCAGGTGGCAGATGAGAGAAATGGCAGGGTTGGGGAGATGGGGAGGAAGGTTGTCCATAGAGTGCCTGACCTCTGGGACACTGCTTTTCCTACATGTCCAGACTTCAAGGGAGACACTCTGGTTTGATATCAATTGGAGAATGTTCCTGTCACTTATTCTGTAGCTGAATAATAATGATAATAATAATGATAATAATAATAATACCCTTTAAAAGCAGAAATACTTGTATGTTATTGAAGTCTCCACCTTTTCGCTACACTCCTGAAACCTCTCCAATTAGCCATGCAAGACTTGAAGAAAATTACAGGGAGAGATGTGTTTCATCAGGGCTTTTTGCATTTTAATGAGCCCCATGGTGTATTTGGTGCTGAGTCCGTGAACCTCAGCTACTGAGATGAGATTTAGCAAAACGTTCAAGAAGTCCAAGTCAGAAGCAAACCCCAAAGTTTTGTAGAGCATGAATGGGTCCCATTGAGGGCCATTGGCAACAACAACTCCCCAGGGGCTGATTAGAGCAGAAAATTGTAATCCCTGGTTACAGGTAGGCAAAGGAAATGTGCAGGTGGCTCCGATGCCATGTAAACCCTTCATGTGTTTTATCAAACAAAAAAGCCAAGCATGGCCACTGAGGCTCTGGAAGGGAGATCCTTTCCCTCATGCACTGCCCAGGGCTCTTCCTGGTGTCAGTGTGCAAGTGAGGGTGTGCAACGCTGAGTGCAGGACAATGATATGACACCTCTCAGGGTCCCCGGGGAGGGCAAGGGGGCAATGAGGCCCTGGTGTCTCCTGGTAGGCCTCAGTGGCAGAGACAACAGCCAAGGGGACAAAGACCTCAGTTCTGTCGGAGCCTTGGCAGCACCCTTGGCCATCTCCACCACAGGCTGTCCTATGCTGTCCCACACCTGCGCCTGTGTCCCTGCAGACTGTAGACACCCAGCCTGCTTCCCTACCTTGCTCTCACCCGGGATCTCCCTCCCTTCACTGATATCTCTCCATACTCACGGGCTATTCTTTGAAATACAAAGCCTTGGACTGATCACAGACTCCCTTTTGGTGACCTGCTCCACCACAGCAATACTCTTTGATTGATAGCTCTTCATCCTAATGTCCAGTCTGAACTTCCCAAGCTGCATTTTGAAGTTGTTTCCCCTTCCCATTCTGTCCCCCACTATCACGAAAAGCTCCTGGGAACCCCCAAATGGGACACACTAGGGCTGAGTGGAGGAGGATAATAACTCCCCTTTTCTGGGTGGCCACCTTCCTCCTAATGCAGCCCCATAGGCATCTGGCCTTATCTGCAGTGAGCATGTACCACTGGCTCATATGGCATCCCTCGTAACGCCCAGGCCCTTCTCCTCAGGCCACTCCTGAGCTGGTCAGGTCCCAACCTAGCCTGATGCATGGGGTCATTATTCCCCTTGTGCAGGACTTGCCACTTCTCTTTGTAAAACTTCCTGAGGTTTCCGTTGGCTGAATCTCCAAGTTTCTCTAGGTCCCCCATAGTGAAGTTCATTGTGTCAGCTGTTAATGTGTGTATGTAGATGGCTCACCCTGACTTGTGGTGCCTCTAAGAAGACAACAGCACAAGGAATTGCAGGACACTACAAGTACTAAAAGGAGGTACTAGTTGAATGGAATTGCTGACCTAGGTAGGAATTACCACGGCGACCATCTCAGAAATGCCAAGTGAGCATACAAAGCAAGCACAACCAAGGCCTATGGGGAAAGGGTGAAGAGAGGTGGGCTGTTTGTATGGGAGAGTATGAGGATGGTAAGAGGGTAGAACTTGGAAGGAGTAAAGGAGAGAAAAACACAATAAAAGGTGAAGCAAAGGAGTGATCAGGGTTATTCAAGGGAACCTGCCAAGCAGCTCTGCATTTACACATCTCTGGAGAAGGACAGGAAAGCTACTTGATCTGATCATACTTGCATCTGACTTACTTCCATGGTCAGGAGAACTGAGTGCTCTCCCTAACATCAACAAGAGTAGACCCAGAGGGGAAGGAATCACAGACTCTTTCGGGTTGAATGGGACCTCAGGAGGCCTCTAGCCCAACCTTGTGCTCACTGCAAGGTCAGCTTTGGAGTCAGAGCAGGTTACTGAGAGCTTGATCCAGTCTTGAAAACCTCCAGGGATAGAGATGGCACAGCTCCCCTGGGCAACATGTTCCAGTGCTTGACTATCCTCTCAGCAGAAAAGAAGTTATTGCCTAAAAGAAGGATATTGCCTGCAGACATCCCTTTTGTGCACCCCAACACTTGGGGAGGGGGATCTCACCCCCTATGAGTGTGGAGTGCACAGGAGGGAACTGAATCCCAGTCCATCCCAGGGATTTCTCAATGGGCATTAGGTGTATTGATTAATTCCTCTAAATTGGTCCCTGAAGCATGAGGAAATGAGCTCCCTTCTTGTCCCTGCCTAGGCGTCCTGTCTTCTTATGAGATGGGAACAGGCCTTTCTAGAGTGGGACATTTCCATTTCTCTTAGATAACCATCCTCTGATGCAATGCAACTGCAACCTACGGCAATGCTGAAATCAGTCCCTCTCCAGTGTTTAGAGAGGGACCATTGGTGATTATTGCAGTCTACTTCAGTGGACGTTTCCCAGGGGTGACTCTGTGGCCTTTCAGGAACTGTCAGCCCTGGAGCCCCAGGAACACCTTGAGGGTTTGCAAGGGACAGAGAAAATCATATCTTTAGCTGGGCCTCTGCTCCTGAGCTGGGCCTGGCTCCTGGGACTGCAGGAGCCCATGGCAACCTGGCATGCGCTGCAGGGAGACAGCTCTGTCCAGGTGCAGCTCCTCTTAAAGGAGCAGGAAGACTCAGGGCACTGCCTGGAGGCATCAGGATGAGATGAGTGATTCAGAAGTTAAAGATAGTTGGGAATGGGAGGACATCTGAGAGCTCACTGCAGGGAGAAATCTTCACAGCCCTTCACACAGTAAGTCTCTGGCTGCAGGGCAACACTGCTGTGGTTCCCGGAGGGTTCTTCTAAGGCTGGTGCCTTCTGCAGCTGATAGGGTCTGTCAGGGTGGCTCTCCCAGCTTCTCCTGTTTGGAGCAGATTGTTCTTTAGAGGAGGGATTCCCAGCTACACCATCAGAGGGACAGGGCATCATGGTTACCTTCTCCCAGGGATGGCTGCAGGGGTGTGAAGCCAGGGAGTGCACCCAGGTCTGCACGGACTGTAATTCAGAGCAGTGTCCCTGCACCCCAGGGTGCTGTGTGCCTGGGGCAGTGACTCTGCCACCTGCGAGGGTCAGCACTCAGCCTGCCCGGGGACCTTCCCACAGCGCTGCAGGGAGAAGCTTTGGGTGGAAGGAGTGACACCTGGCAGGGCAGGTTCATTCTGCTGTTGAGAGGGTGCTGCGTGGGTCAGGGCTGTTCTTAGCTCTAGCTCACCCCCAGCATCATTCTGAGGGGCCTTTTCAAGAGGACAGTCATTGCAGTGGTTACCTTAAAGATAAGGATCTTTTCTGAGTCTATGCTTTCATTTTCCTACTGTTTGCAGAGTGCGGGTGGGGAAAAGACATGGGACAGGGAAGCAGCTCCCAGGAGGGAAAGCTCCAGGCAGTGGAGATACAATCAGAGAGTGAGGGGAAACTGAAAGCAGGAATTCTGTAGGAGGGGGGATTTGGAAATCTTCCAACAGTACCTACACTGCAGACATCTTTCTCTAAGCAAGCCCCCCTGCGTCTCCGCTCCCACCAGCAGAGCCTCTGCCCTCAAGGCCATGGGGTCCAGAGCATGAGCCCCCTCCTCAGCAGCCTGAGCTCCAGCAGAGCAGAGGGGCATCTCTCCGGCAGCATGCCTTTTTCCCACTGCACAACAAAGGGCTGAGAGTGACTGTCCTGCAGTGTTGCCACCTGGGAGGTGGTGTGCACAGCTGGGGAAGGTGAAGGCTTTCCTTACTGCCTGTCTGTCTCTCCCTCCTTGCTTTCCCTTTGGTAGGAAGCTCACAGTATTGCTCCTTGTTTCCTTACCTCTCCATGCTGGTCTGGTTCTTGTTCTCCTGCTCTCTGGGGTTAAGCAGGGGTGTTCAGCTGCAGTTAAGGCATTGACCCTGCATGGAGTTGTCTTCATGGCAGTGACGTGCCCAAGTCCCCTTTCAACCTCCCAGGCAACTCATGAGGAATGAGCTGACTGTCTCCCTTAAGGAGACCCCCCCCCTCTTTAGCATTCTTGACTGTCTCTGTGGGGGGGGCTACCAGGCTGCAAGATGCCCTCCAGAAGACCAGAGCTTTCCCGCAGCATATTTGTGATCGCTGAGAATCCTTGTGCTGGTTGTGTGAGTCAGAAACCTCATCGCGCCTTCTGAAGAGCTCTCCATAGCACTCTCTCCATATCTGGGCTGAGAGAGAAGAATTTGGCAATGTTCACTTTGAAACTGAACTCCTCTGCTCTCACCCCAGTTTGGTTTCTTTCTCAGAGTAACTTGTGAGTGTGATTGTCCTTTAGCTGGGAGAGATGCAAGCACAGGGCAGCAGGGAGCAAGTTTCATGGACAGACCATTTCTCTGACTCTGACTCCGTATGCAGTCACCCTGAGCCCCTTTTTCTTCTTGGGATGCACAAGTGCTCATGCTGAGAGCAACTGAAATGCCAGAGATTTTTATTCCATCAAAGAATGCTTCCACGATGTGATGGGGGACAGGGTAGATCTCACTGGGGAACAGAGACATATGGAAATGGTCAGGTCACCCCTTGCCTTCACTTCACTGTTTCTCTCCCTTGCCAGGGTGGGAGCTGGTGTGACTGATTCAGATACAGACACTTTTGTTCAAGAGAGCAAGGCGGGGGGAGATGAAGCCCTCACAAGGATCTTCTCTTTCAGACAGAGCTGGCATGAGTGCTGTATTCATCTCTTAGAGTGGTAAACAGAGACTATTCCTACTGGGTCACTGGACCAGGTCACCTTCACTCAGCACACAGTGCTCATCCCTAGGTGTCCCCACCGCATACACAGGGCAGTTTGACACCTCCATTTACACACCCAGTAGAGCTGGACTGACTCCTCTGGAGCCCATGGGCAGAGGCCCCTGCTCTGCATGGCACACTCAGCACAAACCAGAGTTCAGGAAATGGAGCTGAATGGAGGCAAAGGAGACAGGCAGTGTGGGGAGTACTGTGAGGAGGGGAATGGGATTTGCTCAGAGAAGCCTCTTCTAACTTGTCAATGCCTTTTCCTCCTTGGACAGTGCCTCAAGCTGAGAGGGAGCCAATGTCCAACAGCAGCTCCCTCAATGAGTTCCTGCTCCTGGCTTTCACAGAGATGCGGGAGCTGCAGCTCTTGCACTTCTCACTCTTCCTGGTCATCTACCTGGCTGCCCTCCTGGGCAACGGCCTCATCATCACAGCTGTAACCTGTGACCACTGCCTCCACACCCCCATGTACTTCTTCCTCCTCAACCTCTCCCTCCTCGACCTTGGCTCCATCTCCACCACTGTCCCCAAATCCATGGCCAATTCCCTCTGGAACACCAGGGCCATTTCCTACTCAGGATGTGCTGCCCAGGTCTTTTTCTTCTTTTTCTTATTTTCAGCAGAGTATTGTCTTCTCACCATCATGGCCTATGACCGCTACATTGCCATCTGCAGACCCCTGCACTACGGGACCCTCATGGGCGGCAGAGCTTGTTTCAAAATGGCAGCAGCTGCCTGGGCCACTGGTTTTCTCTATGCTGGCCTCCACACTGGGAACACATTATCAATACCACTCTGCCAAGGCAATGCCCTGGGCCAGTTCTTCTGTGAAATTCCACAGATCCTGAAGCTCTCCTGCTCAGACTCCTACCTCAGGGAAGTTGGAGTTCTTGTGGTTGGTATTTGTTTATCTTTTGGGTGTTTTGTTTTCATTGTGCTGTCCTATGTGCAGATCTTCACAGTCGTGCTGAGGATCCCCTCTGAGCAGGGCAGGCACAAAGCCTTTTCCATGTGCCTCCCTCACCTGGCCGTGGTCTCCCTGTTTATTAGCACCACAGTGTTTTCTTACCTGAAGCCCCCCTCCCTCTCCTCCCCAGCTCTGGATCTGGTGGTGGCCGTTCTGTATTCAGTGCTGCCTCCAACAGTGAACCCTCTCATCTACAGCATGAGGAACAAGGAGCTCAAGGATGCACTGAAGGAACTGATTCATGTGGTAAAAGATCAGTATCAGTAAGCTGCCCATCCCCCTTCACAAGCAATTTTTAATTTCTCTCAGATAACTCCTGTGCTTTGGACATTCTCTCTGTCATAATAATGCTGTTGCAGAAGCTTTTGATTTCATCCCACTTCTCCAGAGGTGTTAACCCAGTCGGTCTGACCCAAAGGTCTTCCATAAATGTGTCTATCAGTGTGTCAGAGCTGTTTTCCCTCTAATAAAAGGGGATTTCCTCACTGTAGTACTTGACGGTTGGGCTCTTGTTCCAAAGCTGGAGCCAAGATTGCACTCAAGGACTTTCACCCTGAAAGGGCCTGTTGCTTTTCTGGGGCTCTCCATGGGCTCAAGGCAATGAGCTCATGGGGTGATGTGTTAGGGAATGAGGGCTGGATTCAGCTCTCACTTCTGGGTGCCCAGTGCTCCTGGAGATGGTGAATGGTCGAACAGTATCTGCCTGGGACTGTCTCCCATATGACAGGGCTGGTGACAGATGCCTGCAGCGTGGACCCTGCAGGCACAGGGAGGGGAGCCTGGAGAGTGGTTCGTGTCACCTTTAATGGAAAATCATGGGCTGGATATGGCAGCACACCTGAACACAGCCTGAGCCATTTGAAATGCCCTGTGATTGCTCAGAGCATCGTCCACAGCCACACACCCCTTGCTAGGGGCTTGTCATGTGCAATGATGTGCATCCAGCTGGGTCTGCTCCCCACCCTGACCACTATGGCCAGTGTGGAGTCACCTCAGGGCCCCGGGGTCCCACAGCCTGCTCGCTCTGCAGAGCAGCACCACCAGTTCAGGGCCCTGTGGGAAGCACAGGAGAGGGTCCAGGAACAGCTGGCAGGCCAGCACTGATGCACTCACCTGGGGAAAGGCTCTCCAGGGAGCAGGGATGTCCCTGGAAAAGAGGAAAGGAGCAATTGTGTGATTGCAAGGAGGAAAGAAATAGAAACATAAATCTGTTTCTCTGCATGTCAACTAAGGGCAGGCTGCTGTGTCCCTGGGGCAGCAGGAGCTGCCTGAGGAGCCCCAGGGCAGGGACTCTTGTGCTGTCCTGGAGAGACAAGTGGCACGGGGGGCTGCAGGCAGTCTGGGGGTGGAGAATCTCCTGAGCACAAGACCAAGGGACACAGAGTGTCACTGTGCTCTGTGTACTTGTGCCGCGGGGGCCAGGATCCCAATCCCTGAGCCACAGGGCTGGATATGTGCTCCTCTGGTTGCTCCTAACATGGGCTGAAGAAACACCTCACAGTGTCAGATAAATTTCTGTGGGAAAAGTGGAGGAAGAAAGCAGAAAAGAATCAAAAGAGGGGGAATGCAGGCCAGGAGTCTCACCGGTAAATATTTCCAAATACAGGTGGGTTATACCCCCTCTCTGGAAAGGCTGTTTCTTCCATGACCAGCAGCACTTGGTGGAAGGAGGGTTTTTTCCTGACACTCCTTCTGGAATGGAGGGCAGCAGGATTTGAGCCAAAGGGTAGTTGCTGGGCACTCAAGCAAAGCTTTCAGTCTAGGACCTTAAAGTCCTGGGTGGCTGAAGACTATGAGATGACTCCAACGTGTGACTCACAAGTGGCCGAGTCACATCACAGCCACCATTGAAATGCCCCCAGAAGCAGATTCCATAACATATGGCCTGAACGAGACCTACTGTATTTCTCTGCCTTTCTCCCTGCACCTAAAACTTTCTCTTTAGCTCCTTAGCACTGGAGAAAAGTATTGGCTCCTGGACCAGCGGGGAAGGCACCAGTGCCTGCCAGTCCTGATACTACACTCACATTTTCATTCTGTTGAACTAAACCAAGTCCCCAGGTGACCAGCGCTGCAGTGTAACTGTCTGTGTGTCCACACTTTTCTCCAGTCCAGGAAAATGGGCTGCAGGTGGGAGGGAGACAGCACAGGGCAGGCATAGAAATGCCTCTGCTCACCACCACCTGGCCTGGGATCAGGGAGGAAAAGAGGCCCTGGGGCCAGTGCCCGCTGGCTGCGTGGCTTTCTCTGCAATTGCCTCCTTCTCTGTTCCAGGCTCTGGGGACAAAGGGGCTCGCTGGCTGC
Source organism: Apteryx mantelli (assembly GCF_036417845.1). Lineage (NCBI taxonomy): Eukaryota > Metazoa > Chordata > Aves > Apterygiformes > Apterygidae > Apteryx > Apteryx mantelli. Next base: position 8,418,526 of record NC_089997.1, read on the forward strand.
AGCCAGCCTGGACACATGGAGTGGCAGAGCTACAGGAGCAGTGGCCAGGTCCCCCCTGCAGGCAGCTGGACAGGCACAGATGGGACCTGGCCCTTCCTGGTCTTCCCAAGCATGTCATTTGAGGAAGTGCTGGAAGAACAGGCCTGGAGGGATCCTCATGGAACTGCAATGCCTGTAGCTGTGATAACTGACCAGCCCCCTCCTGCAAATGCTTCCTGGGCCAGGCTCTTGGGGACAAGCAGCTGGCAGTGCTTCTGGGAGTCCATCAGCACCATGCCCTCTGGGTGGGCAAGGAGACCTCAGGTTCTTGGTACCCTATTGGAGAGGACCTGGCTGCCGAGAGGACTGAGGGGAGGTGGGACAGGTTCCGTGACTCACGAGGTGAAGGTGCTGACACAGGCCTGGGGCCAGGGTCCTGCAGCCTCCTAGGCCTCTCCCAGCTGCTGGGAAGCCACTGCAGAAGCAAGCAAATCCCAGAGAACAACCTTTCCCACGTTCCTGGGAGCCAATGACAGGGAGACTTGCGTGTGAGAACATGACAGACCAGCAGCAGGGAGATGACTGGGGTTTGTGCTTGTGGGGTCCCTTCTGCCTGAGGAAATGATAGGCCAGTGCCAGGCACATGCTCAGCTATGGGCCTGTAAGGTCACTGCTGCCTCAGCACCTGATAGGCCAGCAGCAGGCACATGGCTTCAATGCTGATTGTGAGGTCACTTATTCCCTGGAGCTGATAGGTCAACGGGGCCCTTGGCTCATGTAGGTTCTTCTGATGTCACTTCAGTCTCTGCTGCTGATAGGCCAGAAACAGGCTTCATGCTAGGATGTTGATTGTGAGGTCACTGCTGCCTCAGTACCTGATAGGCCAGCAGCAGGCACATGGCTCTGATGCTGATTGTGAGGTCACTTCCTTCTCTGTAGACTGTCTGCCATCAGCAGGCTCTCGGTTGCTGTGGTTTCTTGTAAAGTCCCCTCTGTCTCTGCTGCTGACAGGCCAGAAGCAGGCTGATGGCTTCAGTGCAGACTGTGAGGTCCCTGCTGCCTGTGCACCGGATCGGCCAGCAGCAGGAACGACGTCAGCAAAGCAGCTGCGAGGCCACTGCTGCCTGCGCACCGGATCGGCCAGCAGCAGGAACAGCGTCAGCAAAGCAGCTGTGAGGTTGCTGCTGCCTGTGCACCGGATCGGCCAGCAGCAGGAGCAGCATCAGCAAAGCAGCTGTGAGGTCACTTCAGCCTGAGCAGCTGAGCAGCAGCAACAGGGCTGTGAAATGGCTTCTGAGGACGCTTCTGTCTCTGAAAACGACAGGCCAGAAACGTGCTGGCCTTGCAGGGCTGGTCCCTGCTGGGCTGGGGCTCTCCAGGGAGGCCTGAGTCACCCCCAGGCTGCGCTGGGCAGGGGGCTTGTGCTGGGCTCCCGCTGCCGTGGATCCAGCAGGGTGCCTGGAGTCCACTGAACAGACTCATTACCGAGTTCACACAAGCAGGGATTTGGTTGCTTTGTTTGGGATATTTTGCACGCCGAAAGAAAGAGCCTGCTGTTGCATTTAAAAACAAGTATTTATCAGCCTGTACAAAAGACCTATGAAAACACAGTTCATGCAGTTGTGTGGTGACTCTGTTGTTCTACACAAGTGCTCTGTCATGAAATATGTATATATACATATGTACATATAGATGTATATATAAATACACACACACACACACACATATAGGTATATACATAAATACATTATATATATTGTGTAGGTGTCTAGGAACTACAGAATGCATTCCTGATCATCATCTACTTTTATTCTTAGGAGAACAGGCATTTTCACCACTGGAGAAATATACTGAGGCAAATCACGATATTTAGGAAAGCTTTGCAGAGACTTCAAGAAATGCAAGAGAATGTATTTCAGCACTAATTGAGAAGGTGTACTAGTGCAAGTGAGGGATATGGACTATTTAGGGACTATGAGGACATGTTGATTTAATCCATAGTATTCCTTCAGTGACTCAAGACCAAAGAAATATGTTGTCTATCCTTTTAGATAAAAAAGCTGTATGCGTTTCTGTAGCCATCTCTGCCTTTCTAGGATTGTTAAAACAGCAATGAATTATGTAGTGGGAACAAAATTGAGAAAGAGTTTGTTAAAACAGCATAAGAAAAAACTTGAAACAATGTCAGCATTTGTTACCTTTAAGCCTCTAAGCTTATGTTAATATTTTGATATTTCAATGTGGAAGTCATTTAAACCTACAGTAGAAAAGTGAGGTTGGGTTGTTCCACTTGGGTCAATCATTTATCTCCATTTCTGTTACTGTGCTGGTCAGGAAACCTTCTGACCTACCAAACTCAGTTATGTCTCTAGGATCTTTGACTTGAGCCGGTAAAGGTACTGCAGTGCTGTGGTGGCACAAAGAAATGCTCTCCACAAATGTATTTCCTAATACTAATGTGAGATCACTACAAAGTTTATTTGCAATCTGGGATAATAATCAACACACAAGGAAAGATGAAACCTTTGGAATGGCTGAAATAACAAAAATAAAAATCATATATATAGTTATGATAATGCTGTAACTTAAACCATCCAATTTGCAGTTCCTTAGATACAGCTTGTGGTTCAATGCCCACGTCAATTTTTTTTCTAAAAATGTTGTTCTGTTCCTTCCTCCCTTCCCACCTTCTTTCATAACTGATGACTACTTTCAGCTAAACTTGACAAATGTAGAGATGTCAAAGTTTTCAAACTCTAGTCATCATGGAAATTAGGGTCTGGGTGGTGAAGAGATCCCCATGGCTGTGTGCTGAGAGAGAAAGTTATATTTCTCCCCCATATCAGCTAACTGACCCCTTGGCCTGTGTGTATTTGGTTGGCCAGTGCGCAGGTATGATGTGAGATGATCCCTTGCCCAGCCAACATGGTGGGGACCAGCAGGCATGGTGGGGAGCGGCAGCATTGCTTAGGGGAGGGATGGTACGAGCCAGCAAGGAAATGGGCTTTGGTAGTCATCTTGATCACCAAACAGCTTATTCCTTGCTGGAGGCTGGAGGGTATTAACAACAATAAAAGTAGGGGGAGGGGGAAGGAAAAAAAGTTAGTATCACTTTCTTCCTTGGTAACTTTGTTTTTAAATTCTCCCTTTCTAGGTAATGTTCTAGAAATGCTTATTGCCAGTCAGCACAGTACAGGCCAGGGCTCTGAACACCTGCAGAGCCAGGATACAGGCAAAGGTCTCCCTTGGAGCCTGCAGGAACACGTGCTTGGGAAAAGTTTGCAGTTCATACCCTGGGCCTTTCAGCTCTGTTTTTTAGCACCACATTGCCTGCAGAAAGATGCACCAAGATATCTTTTTCCTTCTTTAATCATAGGATTAATCGACTCAAATGATGTAGGTGGGACTCATTGTGATGGAGGTGGCCTGGTTTTGATGTCCTTTCAGGTATTTCTGTCTGAAAATCCACATTTCTTTTAGATCGAATGTCATCAATGATGATGTTGTGCATGATCATATTTTCCGCTTCAAATTAAACAGCCAGGATGTTGCTGGCAGCTCAGGGGGATGGAAGATGCTGCTCATGAATCTCAGTGGCAAGAACTCCAGCTGACCTCAATGGGATTCAGACCATGGTTTTCACCACCTCTAAAAGACTCTGTAGCTCACAGTACAGCTCCGAGTAGCTCCATCAGCCTGATGGCATGTCATGCACTTTTTCTAGCTTCTTTTATTTTTATAATGGTGTAATGCAACCAAGAATTTTTTGTGCAAACATCTTTTTTTTTTCTGTTGTACGGAGAAGGAAATATTATAACACACCTGTCAGTTAATATAAACATTTCCTTTAGTTGAATAAGTTTACCAAGCATAGACAATACCACAGCCTGCAATGCCGCATTGTAGGCACTAACAGCATTTCAACTCTCAGAACACTTCTATCTGCACGTGTGTTTTTTTCTTCATGAGAAAAAGCATAAATAGACTCAGTGCTGTTTTGTTCCTTTTTACTTTTAGGCAGGAAATCCATTCTGTTGATTCACATCCCTGTATTACAGCATCTGGACCTTCAGTAGAAGCATTTGAGAGCTGTGACAGTATGGACAGACATGTTACATGGTTGAGGGCTCCTCTGTCACATAAGAGGAAGATCTCCATTTGGGTTATCTGATGGTTGTCCCTGTGGTCATCTACCAATAATGTCTAGTCAGTGCCCACATGTACCAGCAGCATGCGCTAATGTGCTTGAGGCACCACGTACAGGCAATGGCTTGTGATGTTCCTGAGCAAGAAACCTGGTCTGAAGGAGCCTGTGGAAATGAGGCAGCAGCCTGTGAGCTGGGGAGCTCTTCAGACAGCTTGAAGGCTGGTCACCTCTTACAAAATGACCTTTGAAATTATGATTCATGACCAGGCGAATAGGACAGTGCCTGCCCTCACCTTTCCTGCCTTGCGCTCCAGACTGACTTGGGCACAAGCCCACCCTGACCTGAAAACTCAGCAGTCCCAGGGGTGCAGCAGTGCAGCCAGGCTCATCCACCTTGCTGAAGGACTCGGCTTCTTTTCTCAAGCACACCCCCACATGAATCGAGCTGTGAGGCTCCTTAGGAGTGACCTTACATCTCAGTAGCTCTGAAGTCACGCAGAGGTTAAGGTCTATTTCTGTCGGTGTAGTTAGGTCTGTAATTTAATCAGAGTAGAAATTATACCCTATTATTAAGTAATTGTTTTGTCCTGGTAGGTGTGTTCCGACACATTGTCTCTATGTACTATCTGCTTGATACAGTTTTCATCAGTTTACATTTTACATCCTGTTTACATGTGTTTACATGTGTTAGTTTGCATAGATACATAGTTATTAGTTACATAGCAGCCTGTTCTACATGGCTCAATATTCCCATACAAACTTCCTTTTCACCAGCATGCGGGAAGCCCAGAGGACAGCACCAACTATCATTTATGTTCCACATGTCCATGTATTGTGGGAGTGTGTTCGACTCTCACTGGAACCTACATTTACAACATTATTACAGAACAGTCCAGCATATGCACTAGGTTTTTTGCTTGCAACTTCAGATGGATGGATAGGTATATTTTTGAGTTTCATTTCATCTTCCTTTTCCAGTTTCATTTTCATTTATGTGCCCTTGAAGCACCTGAATGCTGCACTTTCCCAAGCAACTGGATACTGTTATCATGAGGGCACCTACCTGAAGATCTTAAAAGTTGCTTATGCAGAAAACAAGACTGAAAACATTTCTCTAAACCATTTTCTGAGTCAAGAGATTCACTGGGACCCAGCCTTCCCCCGCTTCCTGCACACACAGGCTTATTAGACAGACCTCTAAGTTTGCCTAGGAAAATCATTCTGGTGACTTGGAGATGGCTATTTATATCCTGAGTCCAGTGTATGCAATGCGTGCAATGTAAAAGGCAACCAAGATGTGTTCACTAAAAGCATACCTTCCCACAGTCTGCCACTGCAAAGTATAGGTGCTACACTGTTCATCAGAGAAATCAGCTGAGCAGTTCAACGCCTTAACTACAGTGTCAGCTCTTTCTTCATAAAGGCCAAAGCTTGAAAAATTATGAAGCTCAATCCCATCTTGTGTTTCAGTGACTTTAGGAAGACAACTACCTTGATTTCCATCAGCGGACTTCAGGAGGAGTACAGCCTTCACTTTCTAGGCTTCTGAGAGTTGGCCTTAAAGGAAGGTGTTTAAAAGATGAAACAGGTTACTCTCCAGCTGGTGATGTCTTCCTGAATATGGAAACACAAACCCTAACTGGGTGCATTTACCATCAAATGCTTTGAAAGTGCATAACTTGGATACTGTTGGTAAATTCCTTCTAAAATTGAATATGGAAATTCCAGCATGTCAACAGTTTCTGGCATCAAAGCAGGTCCCTTTTCTGACAGAAGGCTCTAGTAGTTCAGGGCTAAGCCCCCAGGTCAGGGGTCAGTGCTGGCCCTGGAAACAGTCCTCCATTTCCTCAGGATCAGCTCTCTGATGTCCAGTAGCCAGGGGGCAAAGGTTCCACCTCATTTTTCCAAAGAGGATGAGAAAAAATGGATTTAGGATATAATAGTTAACGTAGGCCTCCTCAAAGAGTTCAAAGCCATTCAGCCCAAGAAGCACTACCTCAAACACTGACACCTTTGAGCCTCTACCTGAAGCCATTCTTGCAGTTCCTTCAAATGATATCATCAAGTATCATGACTAATGCTGTCCTGCTATCTAAAGCCTTGCAGCTTCTCCCCAAACTATTGCTGCTTCCCCACAGTCCATCTGCCTCCTCCCATTTCCACTTCATATCTTTAGCAGTTCACTAAACTCAGTCCTCTAGTCGATCCTCATCCATGGATCTGATCTATCTCCAGATAGACAGGCAGGACTTGATAGAAAAGCCTTTCATTCCTTCTTAAAAAGGTTTAACTTGTTGGATTTTGTCTCCCAGAATTGGTCTGCAATAACTGAGGAGAAAGTCTAAAGCTGAGAGGAGGAAAAAGGTACCTGCGTTTCCAGATAATACTTAAATATCAAGTAGAAAAGCTAACCTGCTGTTGTTTAGAAGAGAATGTCAATGAAGAAAGCAGCAAAACATTTGAAGGTTTTTGTTTCCTTCTTTGCAGAACTTTTAATCTTATTGAAAGACAAGATTTTAAAGTTATATTTCATCATGCTGTAAACTGAGTTTTGCTGGTAGAGAATACATACAGCTAACTGTTAAATCTACAGATATTGTGCCCATAAAGGAAAACACCTGGTCTTTCAAGCAAAAGATTACAACTGACTTCTAACAGATAAACCTCTCCTGCTTATATAGTAATCAAGGTCATATGTACATGAAACACTCAAAGGCGACAAAACCCCAAACTACCTTTTTCAACCAGGACACCTTTTGAGTATACTTTCCTTTTATCACACAGACACTAAGCCTTTAACTATGGCAAGGAATTCCCTCTACTTTGAATCTACAGATATGCTGCATTTTAACAATTCTTAAAAAATGACTTTTTACTGCTACTATAAAAGCTCAACATTGGCAGAAGATTTTCAAGCACACAAATGTATTGATGCCTCAGTTTACCTAAAGATAAATTCAACAGAACCCATGTCCTAGGTTAAAGGAAGGCAAAGAAACCCCATCCTTGCCTCTATTTATACATTTTCTGTTATGGGGGGTTTCTTTCTGAATAGCCTACTGTAAAGCAGAGGGGCAGTAGAATTTTACATTAAAATAGTTAGAGTTTACGCCTAACCTCTCCAAAGAAATCCAATTGCTCTTAAAGAATCAATTGTAGAAGTCCAATGGTAGAGAGCTCACTTAAGAGCCACCAGTGCCAGCAACTTACATATTATGCCAATGGATTAAATATTGCCACCCTTTAGACTCTGTACAGGAGCAGGGAGGAGAACACTTCACAGTCAGGCAGCTGTTCCTCCTCTTCAGTAGATTCCTGGGCAAAATGTTGCTCATCATCATCAGCGGAGGATGGGGAATCACTGCTGTAGACTGCATGTTTCCATCTGCAAGCATTTCAAAGGCAATAACAAAAACAACATTAGGTCACACTAAGTCGCATCAAAAATCAAGTGAAGTCTACCCCAGAAGGTACTGTGAGATCTGTGAAGTTTCCAGCCCATTATATGTATTCCTCATGCATCTGATTTCAAACTGCATTACATGTTCTTACCTGGGAGAGCAAAATTCTGTCTTTGTTGGGAAGTTTAAAAAAAAAAAAAAGTACATGGTACTTATATGCAGCTTGACTTTGGCATATGATAGGCCAGAGCCTTGCAAAGTAACTGTAAAGCCTTGCAAAGTAACTGTATTTGTGAATCTGTTCCCCCTGATTTCCCCTGAACTTTGTGTTCACAGCTGTTACCAGAACAGCAGGACAGGTCAAGAAGGGAGCTCCTGAGAGAGCTTCAGTTAATTATGATGCATACAGGAGGATAATTATGATGCATACAAGTTTTGACTTGAACCTTTTTATAGGTTTTTATTCCCCTCGTTCAGGTCTTGCACAGGCTGTGGAACATGGGCAAGGTACTGCCTTCACGAGGTACTGCAATAATTACATCTCTTCCTCAAGGCATGATCAGCTCAACTACTGCAACGTCCTCTTCTGTCCTGAAATACAGCCTTGCCCCACTCACATCCATTCAGAAAGTTGCTCTAAAGATCATCTTCTGAACTTATTCTCTTCATCACAAAGCACATTCTCCTGACACCCTTCAAGTTTCTTCTCTCACAGCAGAGTTGCTAAGGCCTTTCACGAATTACCTCATTCCTACATTATTTCCCACCGGCTGCCCAGAAAACAGCTCTTAATTCTGAGCTGGCCCCAACAGCACCTCTCACTGACTAACCTCTCAATACAAAAATGCAGAAGCATGTTCTCTTCTCACCTGCCACCTTCACACTTGGGAGAAGGCTTTCATATGCACCTGGCAGTCAACCTTACCTCCTGAAAATTCTTGCTGGGCTGCTCAAAACCCATGAAAACTGTCAGGCTACTGCTGCAGTGAGAGCAGTGCTCATCATTCAGAGTAGCACTGTGCATTTCCTTGTATTCCCACCTGTCGACAGCCATCTCTTGCCTTTTCTCTTGTGCTTGGTTATAAGCATTTGGGAAAAGGACTGGGTTTTTTTGCTGACTCTTTGTCTGGAGCTTATTAGCAGGGCCCTGGAGTCCCTGACTATGGCTTGTAAGCACTAAAGTATACAGAAATGTGAATAGATAAAAAATGGCCAGTGGTTCAGCTCCTTTCAGTTGCTTCAGAGGAGACTTTTGGCCAGAACACAGTGAAGAAAATTGAAAGCCAGAACTAACCTGCACTGCCATCTTGAGTGTCAGCAATCTCATCAACAGTTCTTTCTTTAAGTTTCTTTCTGGTTCTTCCCTCCTTGGGAGTACACCTCAAGGTCTTCCTTATTACAAGAAACAAGAAGGATCAGCCACAAACACGCAGAAAATCTGACATGCGCACACTTGGTGCCTACACAGTAGCTTTATCAAGGCTCTGCATGTCCACAAAAGATTAGCATGCAGTTCTACAATGCAGAAAACAAGGAAGGATCACTGGAATCCAACCATAAAGGTCTACTTGTTTTCACAAGAGGCCCATTCTATTTTAGGCCTGTATCTGTCGGTCCAAAAAGAGATGAGAAAATGGATGCATATTTTAATACAAGAAAAAAAAACAGTACTTTTAAATTTAGTTTGTGGCCTACTTTGCCTCTCTGTTAACATGTTGATTCATGGCCCAGGACATGTTAAAAAAAAAAAAGAGATTAGCAAAGCAAAAAGCACAACATCCACAGGGATTCCTGAAGTACATGAATCTGTCTTTGCTTTTTATCCCAGAGTTCTCAAAGAACAGGGCAGTAGTACCCACAGGAAGCACCCAGCAGAGAGAACTTAATTTAATGGAGCAAAACAAAGACAGAGGAAACATGGTTGGTAGAAGTTGCTCTAGGGACAGAGAACCAGTTACGCTCACGGGTAATGCTGGCACAGGAACAAATACACATAGAGTTGCCATCACTAAATGCAGCCCAGATTTGAGGAGGCTTCAGATTCATGAAAAGGAAATTCTGGAAGTGGCTCTCAGTGAAGGGAGCAGTTCACAAGGGAGCTTAAGTCCATTTATGAAAACGATTCTAGGACACATTTCCCTCTAACAGGTGACTAAACTACAAGACCCAGGAGATTCTCTAGGAGGTGATGAAATGTCAAGGAAAAACAGGCAAACGGGAATCCAAACCTCAGTCACAGGGACAAGCACAGGAAGCTGTACAGCACCTTTTTAGGCTGTAGGCTAACCACCCTGCCCAAGCAAACATCATTCCTTTGTGCATGAGGAACAACAAGATTTAGTAACTGAGGACTAAAAGCACAACAGATTAACAGCTTAGTTGTGCCTATGCGATGGAAGGCATCACACAGTCTTCTTGCATATTTCAACCACAGCCATTATTTTAGGTAAGTTCTAGAGTGAAAAAGCAAGTCCTGAAACAGCTGTTTGTAAACAGAGTGTCCATTCAAAAAATCACAAAAAGACAATTCAGAGAATGCAGCATAAGATGCATACAACTTCTGACTGCTATTTCACATTTTCTGAGGAAGAAGATATGTCCTCCCTGCTCAGAGGATGCCTCTAGTATGGTCATACCTATCAATATGTAAGTTATAATTAGAGAGGAAAAATAAAAGCTTTCTCAGACTGTGGTACTCTGTGGAAGAAGTTACTTCAGCTACATTAGAAATATTATTTTTCTGTGTGAAATATATTACTTGCACAAAAACAGTACAATAAATGAATATTTAGATTTTTCTGCATCGCTGAATAACCCAAGATCTTCCATCATCTTCACATCATCTGCTGGTTTGCAGTACTGCTTCTGCAGGACCGATACAGAGCTGCACTTGTAAGAGCAAAGAAAAGCAAGTGTGACAAAAGGTTTGAAAAAATAAATATAAGCAGTAGAGCATCTTAATATAGAATGCACATAATGACAGAGTCAAACTGACACTTAGCCAGGTTCCTGAAACCTAAAATAAATAAATAAATAATAGTTCAAATGTTCCCTTTTGACAGAGTTTTAAGAACAAGTGCTAGAGAATTTGCAATCACACTCTGCCCTTAGGTTCATTTTTTCCTGCTGCTGAATACAGTGAGAAATCCACTTCTGTAGGAGAAAAAGAGAAATTCTAAAGATCAGAGTCAGATATTAGAAAGAAATTATGGTAGATTTTAACTTCAAGTACTTTGACTGCTCTGCATGGTAGCAGTAAGTCATTCACAGCTAACACCTTCCCCAGATACAGCGACTCTTTATTCTTAACTGTGGTGCAAACTGCGGCGTTTCTTCCACGGTTGCACTGGTCACACAGGCCACCCCACGGCTGGGACATGCTGCAAATCCTCGAGGAGACAACGCCAGCCTGGGCTGCGCAAAGGCCACGTCGGGAAGGAGGCCGCAGGCAGAGCTGCAGAAACGCCAGGACTCCTTCAGGTGGGCTGCGGCCCCCTCTTCCTCCATGTCCTGACTCGTCCCTCGCACGAACCATGTTTCAACGTGCGTCAGCCCGGAACAGCAGCTCATCAGCACTGAAGGAGCCTCTCATACCACAGCCACCACTAAGATGGCACAGTCCTGCCTGGGGTGGGGGTGGGGGGGTCGCCGCCGGGTCAGGTGGCCATGGCATTGCCATGGCAACGCCCCCAGTGCAGCCCTCCTGTTGGCTGGCAAGAGGAGGAGGGCGGGGCTCCCTTGAACTAACAGCTCTGTCAGCCAATCAGAGTCCAGCATTCAGGATCCTCAGGGAGGGGAGGAAGGGGTGGGGCGTGACCTGGGGGAGAGGAGAGAGAGGAGAGAAAGAGGGAGCGAGGGGGAGAGGGAGGAAAAGGTGTGAAAGAGCGAAGCGAAAGGGAAGGGGGAGAGGAGAGGGGAGAGGAGAGCGGAGGAGCGGGAGAGCAGGGCAGCACCGAGAGCAGGGCAGAGCTGCGCAGCAGCAGCGGCACCCCGTGGCCCCGCAGGGCTGGTCACTCAGGGCAGGGTGCAAACAGCCCCCTCAGGCAGCGGCGTCAGGAGCGAGGCAGCTCCCCGCACCAGCAGCCGGCAAGGCAGCTTCCTCCGCAGCCAGGCCTGTGCCCAGAGCAGGGCACTGCACTGCTCTGCAGCGACCCCGGGGAGAGGGAGGCCATGCCCTGAACCGCGGTGGGTCCCTGGGGAGCCGGTGGGGAAGAGAAGAGGGAGGAATGGAGAGAAGGGAGCGGGAGAGAGAGCGGGTGCGAGTGGGTTTGGTGGGGGCTGCAGGCGTGTTCACATGGCGGCGGGTGCCCTCCCCCCGGGGTGGGGGCAGCGGTGCTGGCGACAGGGCTGCCTTCCTCAGGGAGCTCCAGAAGGTGAAACCATGAAATAGGAGAATGCTTGTTGTCCTGGATGTGTAGAGGATTTGCTGGGTTTGTTCAGCATTGGGGAAGGAACCAGACTTCTGAGTTGTGGGAAGGCTTCTCCTTCTGCCTGGGACATGAGGCCCTGCTGTCTTCAGTTTCATGGTCGCTGCTCCCATGCAATCCTCCCGTTAGAAAATGTTGCCAGGAATTCCTTACAGGCTGTTCTCCAATTCCTAAGTGTCATAGGCTAGATGTAGGTAATACCTAGGCAGAAGCTCATGCTTTTTTGGGATAGTAACTGATATGTAATGGGTGTTTTGCTCACTATGAGCATTGTGAAGCCACGAGGTGAATCAGGGAGGCCGTTGAGGAGCTGGCTGAGCCTTGGGGGAAGGCAGGGGGAGCTGCAGGTGGCAATAGCCACGTGGCCAGAGTGTGGGCAGTGAGGTCACTACTGCCTGCGAGAGGAATGCCGGAAAATCACTGGTGTCAGGTTAATTCTTTGTAAGTAGTTGATAGGCCAGTAGGAGGCACATGGCTCAGCTATTGATGATGAGGTCACTTCTGCCTGAGTAGCTGATAGGCCATCTGGAGGAAGAAGGCTTGTCTGTTGCTTGTGAGGTCACTTGTGAGTGCTAAACTGATTGGATAGCAGCAGAGATGTGTCTGGAAAGGTGATTGTGAGGTCATTTCTACCTGAGCAGTTCATAGGGCAGCATTTGGTTCATGGCTGGGGTATGAGCTTTTGAGATCACTTCTGTCTCAGAGGCTTATAGGCCTGTGACAGAAACACTGTTCTGCAGGTGACTGTGAGGTCCTGTCTTTCTGAGTCCCTGCTAGGCCAGCAGCAAGCGCATGGCTGGGAATCTACTTTGAGGTCACTCCTTTCCCAGCAGCATACAGACCTGCAGCATTGGTAATCTCTGATTTCCAGGGTCTATGTGCTGTAGAAATTACCCCTGTCCAACAGCAGGGAGATTGTGAGATTTTCCTGCAAGGTCTGTACTGGGTCTCTGTTCTTCGTGTGTACACCTGCTTTAATAACACCTTCGGGGCTGTCACATGTTAGAGGTCTCCGATTCTCTGTCCAAGTATGTGCTGATTGGAGACTGGGTGCAAAGGCTCTTGGAGGAGACAGAGGTAATGTGAGCCCCAAAGAAAGGCATGAGAAAAATGTCCACAGAGGCCTCTCTTTGGCAGCAGATTGGGCACAAGAGAGGGGAAAGATTCGGCCAGGTGAAGCCCCTTGGGACCATTCATCAGACTCCTTGAGGTGGGAAGTGAACATGAGCAGGGCTGAAAATGGATGTTCCCAGAAAGTCCATTTTCAAAGCCTTTTGGGGGAGTAAAAGGAACTTCCAGGGATGGAGAGTTGGCCTTGCTGTGTTTTCAGGCCCTTGGGGGGCTCTGCCTGCTGCCATGTCTAGTCGTGTCCCCTCTGCGTCCCTGATGCACCATGCTAAGGCAGCAGTGACCTCAGAATCCAGATCCAAGCCATGTGCCTTCTACTGGCCTATCAGGTACTCGGGAAGAAGTGATGTCACAGTCAACAACCAAGCCATGTGCTTGCTCCTTGCCTATGAGGTACACAGTCAGTAGTGACCTCACAATCACCATGCAAGACAAGTGCCTGCTGCTAGCCTATCAGGCATTCAAGCTGCAGTGACCTCACAATCAGCATCAAAGCTATGTGCCTGCTGCTGGCCTATCAGTTACTGCAGCAGGAATGACCTCAAAAGCACATGTCCCACCCATGTGCCTGCTGCTGGCCTATCAGTTACTGCAGCAGGAATGACCTCAAAAGCACATGTCCCACCCATGTGCCTGCTGCTGGCCTATCAGGCACTCCGGCAGCAGTGACCTCACAATCAGTATCCAAGCCGTGTGCCTGTTGGGAAGGGAAGGGAAGGTGAATAAGTTAAATGCAAAGTGCTCCTGAGAGGATGAGGACAGCATCCCATGGAAGGGGAACATAATGCAGTAATGTGAAAAAAGAAAGGCACAGTAATATTCAAAGAGCCTAATACAATGCCCCAGCATTTCTGAATAGAAAACCACTGAGTAAGTGGAAAAGTAAAATACGTGACCATACGTGAAAGTCTAATGGCACTGGAATGTATGAAGGGGTGCAATAGCAGCATGGTGGGGTGGTGTGAGATGCAGCGTCACTAATGAGAAACTGCAGTGAAATGTGTGTGGTGTTTTGTATAAATGGTGGTGTGCGATGGACGGGAGTTACAGAGAGATGGCGAGGTGCCAAGTGCCGATGGCCCTGGGCTGTGGTAGTGCTGTGAGCTGTGAGCACTGAGACCCTGCTGCACAGGAGACACCCATCCCCCTGCCCAGCCTTGAGTGCAGGGCCCCAGGAGTGGTTTGGTCACCTGCGAGGAAAAATCCCCCTCTAGGAGCTGTGCCCAGCAGCCGTGTCTGCAAAGGCAACAGGAGCAGCCCCTGCAGCCTCATCCCTGGGAGCAGGTTTGGGACTGGAGCTGGCACAGCGGCTCCATGCAGTGACAGTGCTTGGGGAAGCAAGCCCAGAGAGAAACCACTGTCTTCCTGGCTCGGGCGATGCTGCAGGGAGAGCGCGGCGCAGGCTGCCGAGGTCACGTGGGCTGTGGTTTGTGCACCTGCAGGCGAGGCTTTGATCTCCTGATCAGCCCCTGCGAGGGAATAACGGGCTGTGGGGTGAACATGCTGAGAGTCGGGGGGGTCTGAACGCCTGGGCTGCCCTGTGTGCTGTCAGAGGACTGAAACGGCCCAGCTCCCTGCTCCTGACCAGGGCACCCACCGCGGGGCTGTCCAGGAATGGATCGACAAGCCCGCACTCACGGGATGGGGCTCTGGCCATGGCAAAGAGGCCTTTCACCGCTGCTGCTCCCAGCACAGCAGGGCTGTAGCAGGGTGAGGGGCTGTTTCTGTTTCCTTCCCTTCCTGACACAGCCTGTCCCAGGGGCAATCCAGCTCCATGGTTCCCATGGTGCGGGGACAGCTGGACACTCACACCTTGGGCACTCGGGCAAACACAGCGTACGACATGCCCAAAGCTCCCGTTCCCCACAGTGGGGTACAAGGGGCAACAGACCCATTTCCCCACCATGATCTGCCCTGTCCCACTGGAATGGGCCCCGTGATGATGCCCCAGAGCAGCGACTGTGACATCCGCAGTGGAGCCGTGCCTCATATATGGTCATGAAGAGCGCTGGAGAAGTTCATTGGAGGGCTGGGCTGTGTCAGAAGGGAGATAACCCCTGATAATGTCTAAAAAGGTGCCTGCTGCTTCGATTGGCTCCTCCTGCAGCTGAGCCAGCACCTGCAGATATATATTGGCCTCCCGCCTTTGTTGTCCTGTGTGAGTCCCCAGGAGCTGTGTCAGGGAGTGGGGTGCGTCAGGGCAGTGCTGTCAGGGCAGAAGGCTGCGGATGGAGGCAGAGGGACTCCTCATCCCTCAGGTGCTGTGGCTGCTCCTCTGGGTGCAGCTCTGCTGGGGTAAGTGCCTGCTTCCTTATCACATGGCCATGGGGCCAATGGGCACCAGTGGGATCATGGGGATCCCTCTGGAAAAGGGGTTTCATCCCAGAAAGCAGTGAGACAAGGGTCAGAAGGATGCTCAAGTCCATCGACCCCGTGCCTCTCTGGGTGGGAGAAGGATGTTTGTGCTTCCAGGGCTCCTGTGCTTATGGCAGTTGGTGCCTGGGTGTGCTTATAGACACCTCATCCTTGGGCACCCTTTGGGGACCCCCTGTTCCCCCAGTGCTGTGCCCCTGCAGCTGGCTGTGGGTCACCTGGTGACTGCAGAGCTCAGTGATCCCCAGGACACAGCCAACCCTCAGGGTGCCCAGGAGGGTTTCTGTGCTGTTCGCTGCCCTGGGGTCAGGGTGTGCCTGGCCCAAGGAGGGGCAGTTTGTGCCCCGCAGAGAGAAGGGGACCAGGGCATCTGCATCCACAGCCCAGCAGAGAGGTGTCCTTCCCAGGGGCCCTGGCTAAGAGCAGGGGTTGGGCTCATCCCCATGGGCAAGGAAGGAATGAGCACTGGAAGGATTGTGGGGTCATCTTGGTTCTCCGTGGGAACATGGAAAGCCCTGTGGGAGGTGGGTGGGCTTGGGTGGTGCCCGAGGTGGGTGGTGGTCAGGGGGCTGGGGTCGTGGAGGGAGCAGCAGTGTGGGGAGGCCTGGGGGTTTGGGGCTGCTCATGAGGTGCCTTGCTGGGGAGGAGTGGGTGCCCTGTGCAGAGCCTGGTGTGGTGGCTGGGTGGGCATGGGCAGGGTGCGGGGTGCGAGGAGGTGCCGAGGTCCCTGGGGTGGGAATGGCCCAGAAGGGCTGGAACTGGGTGTCTCCCAGCCCAGCCCAGCGCAGCCCACAGGGAGAGGAGGGACCCCAACACTGCCCTTGGGACAGCCCAGAGGGGAGAAGGCTCACAGCCCCGGTGCCTGGGTCTCGGCCCTGGGCAGGGGACCCTGCAAAGCCACAGCGCGGGGCCTCGGCACTCTCCTAACCATCCCCGTGTCTGTGTTTGAAGGTGCTGCGGAGGTGAGGCTGGAGGCAGGCGCTGTGCTGGGAGAGTGGAGGTGAAACACCAGGGCCAGTGGGGGACGGTGTGTGGTGCTGACTGGGACATGAAAGATGCTGCTGTAGTTTGTAAGCAGCTGGGCTGTGAATCTGCTCTCGAAGCCCCTCAGTATGGACATTTTAGTCCAGGATCTGGCCCGATTTGGCTGAGCGATCTTGAGTGTCAAGGCACCGAGACTGCCCTGTCTGAGTGCGAACATACTGATAGGAATAAACGTAACTGCATTCATGCTTGGGATGCTGGAGTGGTTTGTTCAGGTAAGGAGTCAGCCAGTTCCTCACCTTTGGGGCTGGTCCTGGGATCGGGGACTAACCGGGCTGTGCCCTGAAGGAGAAATGCGTGTGTGCCGGAGCAGGCCCTGATGTGGCTGCTCTCGCTGCCGAGCTGGGACTGTTGCTGCTGCTGTCCCTGGGGAAAGCCCCGGGTGAGCCCACCGCGGGTGCGCAGACCCCATCAGGGTCGCCGGGGCTCAGCCCACCCTCAGGCTGAACCGAAGGGGCTTTTCAGAGAGGAGAAGAGCAGGGCCTGGGGCAGAGGAGCAAGGTGACGGGCAGCACCTTGCACCCCGTGCCCAGGGCCGCCCCATGAGGACCAGCCCCACGCGAGCTCAGGGCCTGGTGGCTGCGAGGCCCCTGGCTGCTCCCTCCCACATCACCACATGCACAGGCCCTGCAGGGTCCTTGGGGCTGTCACAGCCCCGCGGGGAACGCGGCCTGTCCAGGCAGCACTGACCCGCTGTCCAGCCGCTCCTGCCGGCCCTCGGCTCCCCACACTGCCCCGTGCCACAGGGCTTTGCCAGCACTTGCTGACCCTCATCTGCACCTGCTTTTGCAGCGTGCGCCGGTGTCAGCCCAGGGCTGCACGTGGATCTCCTGTTCCTCTGCCTGGTCGCTGGCCATGACGTGCACAGCCCCAGCAGTGCGCTGTGGCCCTGCCTGGGGACACCTCTCCCCAGGCACGTGTCAGAGGAGACAGCTGGCCCAAACATCGACCCGGTTACAGCTGCACCATTTCTGTGCCTGGGACGTGTCTCCCCTCACAGAGACCCCAACACCCCAGGACACCCCCAGGAACAGGGAGCATTTTGGGCTGCTCTGAGGCGATTCCCCAGCCTGGCTCTGAGCTCTGCAGCACCTGGGCCTGTTTCCCTGGTCCAGGTACTGTGGTGCTGGGGGCCTGTGCCGGGCAGCGCTGGGCTCCTGGGGCAGCAGCATTTGCCTGAGCAGTGCCTGTGGCTGTGGGTCCAGGATAGACACAAGCCCTGGAGTGCGGTGTGGGTGTGAAAGGAGGTGCAAGGGGCCCCGAAGGGTTTGTGTCATCAACACCCACGGACGGCTGCTGCTGGGGTGTTCATGGGTCATTCTGGATGTGGCTGCCTTGGGAATCATGTGGGATGCAGGTATGTAACTGCTGGAAGCCTCTGGGAACTGCCAGTCATTGGTGTTTTCTCCAGGATTTGTCCAGCTGGTTGGAGGGGCCAGCCCCTGCTCAGGACGTGTGGAGATCAGAGATGGAGACCAGTGGAGAACAGTCTGTGACTCACACTTTGGTCTCGAAGCTGCTGGAGTTATCTGCAGGGAGCTGCAGTGTGGCACAGTCCTGTCCATCCCCGGGGCAGCTCACTTTGGAGAGGGGGTCGGTGCTATCTGGGACAAAGAGCTGCAGTGTGTGGGGAATGAATCCCTCCTCTCCTCCTGCCCCAGGATGTCCCTCAGCAACCAGACCTGCACCCACGCGAACGACGCTGGTGTCACCTGCACACGTGAGCATTCAGGGAGGAGGTGTGAAATGCCTCCCGTGAGCTGTGTGCTGCAGGGTAGGGGAGCAGGGAAGTGACCGTGCTGAGCATGGTGTGAGTGCAGGAGGGGTGGAGTTGTTGTCTGTAATCTTAAAATGACGTGGAAGGAGCAGAAAGGGCTGCTATCCCTTTGGCGTCTCCTTCAACACCTGAGGGTGCAAGAGCACAAAGCCATTGTTAAAATTATCTGTTCTCATTTGTTCATTCACGGGCACCGATAATGAGCAGCAGGAGTCAGATTTCAAAGTTTTTAAAGTTCTATTGCTAGCAATAAGGTGCCTCTTGGCTGGGAGCACAGGAAGGGACCCGAGCAGCTTTTTGTTACAACTTTTAAGTGATAGTAAGTTGTTACATATTCAATACTTTAGTTTACATAACCAACCAGATCTATCCATGATTCTTAGGTCTACCAATCCCCTTCCCATGCTACAGTATGAGGTAGTTCTGTGCCAGCCTTATATGGTCTATCTTATAATTATTCATTAGCTGATTTGCACCTCTTCTGGTGTTACCGTTGAACAACTGTTGTACTGCTGGCTGGATTAAAGTGGCTTCTTTGCAGATCTTCAACTTTGTACTTAAACCAGGGCTAAGGCAAGGTCAGAGAAGATGTTCTGCTTGGAAGGCACCCTGACCTTGCATGTTCTTTCTCTGCAGAACTAGAGTATAGTGGAAATTTTCTTAACGCCATCTTCACTTTTCCTCCTCTTTCCCCAGAGTACACAGGATTCAGGCTGGTGAATGGCAGCAGGTGTTCGGGGCGGGTGGAGATCCAGGTGCTGGGGACCTGGGGAACCCTCTGTGACTCTCACTGGGACATCTCCGATGCCCACGTTCTCTGTCATCACCTCAACTGTGGATTTGCTGAATCTGTTCCTGGAGGAGGGCATTTTGGGAGAGGAACCGGCCCTGTCTGGAGAGACACCTTCCACTGTGAGGGGACCGAATCCCATTTGGGACAGTGCCCTGTGACTGCCCTGGGGGCCTCCTCATGTTCACATGACAATGATGCTGGCGTTTATTGCTCAGGTGAGTTCAGGGAAAATGGAGGATTAACTAAACTTGCCCCTTGTGTGTGACACGGCAACCCAAAACTGGGAGCCCATGGCAATGACAAACTGAATGTTCTCCCTGGAGAAACCCTGGCTTCCCATGGAGGGATTCAAAGGGCTTTGCCTGCTCAGGTCTCTGCCTCCCTGGGGCAGCTGGTTCAGGCCCTGGAGACCACCGCCAGGCCTGGGCTCCTCCACTCCCCTCCTGCAGCACAGGCACAAGACGGGGCTGTGGGACACAGCTCCACTCAGTGCAGCTGTGAAGGACCCTCTGCTCCCTCCTGCAGCACACAGCCCCGTCCCAGACCACAGAGAGCCCTGCAGACCCTGATCCCACCGCCTGCAGGGGCTGCTGTGGGCGCGTCCAGCAGGAGCAATCCCTGAGGCCGAGCTGCAGAGCGGGGCTGGGATTTGCCCTTGCTTCTTGTCAGTATGAACCCCAAACTCGTCCTGTTTTGTAAGAAAGGCCCTCGTGCTTCTGCTTCCTGCCCAGGACACAAGCTCCACATCCCCAATCCCTAGGGATGCAGAGGGGTAGAGACGTGTGGGCTCTCCCCTGGGTGTCTCAGCAGGGGTCAGTCCCAGCATGGAGATGGAGCAAGGCTTGTGCTCATCCTGTCCATCACCCAGGCCGTTGCACAGGCCACTGCTTCCTCCTGCTGAAGCTGCTCCACATTCATCATTAAGGATATATCTGGTGGCTCTGGGATTTGCCCTCACCTCCCATGCTGGCCCATCCCTGTCCCTTCCTGAGAAATGACATTTGTAGTCAGCAAGGTTTAGTGACTGGAGGAAAAAAGAAAAAAAAAAAACTTGGAAAACTTCCATCCTCAAGTTCCTCACTGTGAGCTGGCTACAGATGGGTGAGTCCCTGGGTGTCCCAGGGCATCAGAAATGGGAGACACATGGCAGGGTGCAGGGCTCCCCGGTGTCACAGAGGGTCCAGGGTATTTTGCCTGTCTCCGAACAGAACCCTCTGAATCCCTGTGGCTGGTGGGCGGAGGGAGCCGCTGTGACAGGCGAGTGGAGATGCTGCTGCACGGGACGTGGGTCAGAGTCCTGGATGACCAGTGGGATGGGAACGATGCCAGCGTGGTGTGCCGGCAGCTCCAGTGCGGAGAGGCAGAGCGAGCCTACAACCCGCCGAAGCCTGAGCGAGGGACGGGCCCCGTGGGGCTGAGAAGGGTCCAGTGTGCAGGGAAGGAGACTCGCCTGACCCTCTGCAACATCTCCCTGCCTGAGGCAGTGCTGGAAGGAATTGCGGAGGATGTGGGAGTGGTTTGCTCAGGTGAGTCACTGACAGTCCCCAACACACTGTGCTCCCCAGGGCCGGGAGCCGCTGACAGCTGGGGTTTCTCCTGGCTGCAGGGAGCCGGCGGGTCCGGCTGGTGAACGGGGCAGGGCGCTGTGCCGGGAGAGTGGAGATCTACTACGAGGGCACCTGGGGGACCGTCTGCGACGACTCCTGGGACCTGTCCGACGCCACCGTTGTTTGCCGCCAGCTGGGCTGTGGGGTAGCCATGGAGGCGCCCGGCTCTGCTCATTACGGGAAAGGCTCTGGGAAGATCTGGCTGGACGAGGTGAACTGCTCCGGGGGTGAAGCTGCTCTCTGGGACTGCCCTGCCGAGGCCTGGGGGCAGCACGACTGCAGGCACAAAGAGGACGCAGGAGTCGTCTGCTCAGGTCTCTGTGGGGAGCAGTGGTGGGAGCCTGCTGCCCAGGAAGACAGGGATGCAGGGAGAGCAGGGCATGGCCGAGCCTGCCCCTGGCTGCCCTGAGCCCCCTTCCTGCCCCCATCCTGGGGACATCCGTGCACAGTCCTCACTGGAGCTAGTCAGGGTTATAGGGAGAGCACAGATGTGCCCAGGGCTTAGAGGGGAGGGTAGTGCTGCACGTTGGGGACTTCTCTCTGCTCCCTTGGTGAAACAGTGACTTGCTGGCAGTGCCCTCTGCCTGTCTGAGCCCTGGGGTGTCCAGAAGAGATCCTGCTCCTTGCAGTAAGCCTTCCTGCCATGGATGCCATAGAATAACCTGGGGGATTTTCAGGGATGCTTCAGGTTTCCTTCTCCTCAGCCCAGGACCAGCTTGTTCCCCCCACTTTGTGCCTTTCCTTCCAGAGTTCACAGCCCTGAGGCTGGAGAAGAGCGACGGCTGCTCTGGGCACCTGCAGGTTTTCTACAATGGGACGTGGGGGAGTGTTTGCTCCAACTCAATGACTCCTGACACCATGTCCCTGGTGTGCAAAGAGCTGGGCTGTGGAGATGAAGGGTTCCTTGAAACAGACCTGCCATATGGCAGGATATCTGGCTCCACATGGCTGGATCGTGTTCAGTGTGGGAAGATGAACAGCTCCTTTTGGCAGTGTCCCTCTGCTTCCTGGAAGCTGCAGTCATGTGATGACCAACGAGAAGAGACTCACATCACCTGCAGTGGTAAGGCTGGAACCACCTGGGCACAAAGGCTCACAGCAGGTCCTGCTCCCTGTTCAGCGAGGTGCAATGCAGAGAAAGAGCTTGGAGTGGCTTTTACGTTCCATTTTGGACCACTGTGCTGTCAGTGACACAAACAAGACTTCATCTCTCAGAGTGACACGTGTCCATCAGCAATAGCTGTCCTGAGTTCCCTGCGTAGCCCAAGGAGGGGCAGAGGCACCTCCAGGCAGGGTCTCCTCCAGCTCCCCTTGGACACCTCTTGGTTGCTCTCTGTTGCCCATAGAGAGGGCCCAGACAACCACCTTTTAGCTTGGGAAGTCTGTGCAGAGCATCCTGCTCATGGCTGTGTTTTGCTGAGGGAACGGGAAGGGGGAGAGTGAAACCAGTCCTGGTGGCTGAGGGTTATGTAGGAAACAGGCAGCGTGCAGGGCACTGCTGGCAGCAGAGCTCAGAGAAGCCTGCCCTCTGGGTACATCCTTCTGCTCCTCTGCTAACCAGGGAGCCTTTGGGGGTGAGCAGGCGGGGGTAAGCCTTCAGTGCTGTGCTGTTCTACCCTGAATTACCAGGGATCCAGCTGTGCCCATGAGCAAGGAGGCACTGGGAGGTTCAAACACAGCTCAGTCCTGCTCCTGTCCGCATGACTCCCATGAAGCAGCCCCTTCACCGCAGCATTTCCTTCTGCAGGGAGACGACCAGAAGCCACTCCAGCCCCAGCGGCAGAATGCCCCAACTCTACGAACTGCACAGGTAGCTGCTCCTCCATGTGCCCTTCTCGCTTGGCCAGGCTCTCCCAGCTGCTCCAGTGACATGGGGGGTTCTGCGTTTTCCAGAGATGGAGAAGATTCGTGCTGTGGGAGGAGAGGACATGTGCTCAGGCAGAGTGGAGGTTTGGCCCCACGGCTCCTGGGGGACGGTGTGCGATGACTCCTGGGACATGAAGGATGCTGAGGTCGCCTGCAGGCAGCTGGGCTGTGGCCCTGCTGTGTCTGCCCTGCGGAAGGCTGCATTTGGGAAGGGGACAGGTCCCATCTGGCTGTAGCAGGTGGAGTGCAGAGGGACGGAGCGATCTCTCTGGGACTGCTGCACCAAGCCTGGGGACAGCGGTGCCTGCCAGCACAAGGAAGATGCTGCTGTGAATTGCTCCGGTGAGTAGCAGTGCTTCATCCCCTTGTTCCAGGACATGTTTCCCCAGCTGGGTCCTCACAAGGCCCCAGCGCTCCTCAGAGCAAGGATGCCCCTGGGGAGGTCAGGTGTCTGGTGTCAGGTGGGGAGCAGCTGTTGTGGGTCTGGGTGTCCTCAGGCTTCTGCCCATGGGACTCCTGCAACCCCTGTAAGTGCATCCCCTGGTCTGCCGGTGCTGTCCTCCCCACGGCCCAGAGCAGAGGACCCTGGGCCTGTCACGGGGACCCAGAGAAGGACAGTTCAGATGCGACTTTAAGGGGATGTCCACATACACACACACACCCACACACACCCCTCTATCTCTCTCTCTCTGCTCTGCAGCTGCACCGAGGACAACAACGTCACCTCCTCGAGCAGGTAACCTCCCCTCCTCCCTGGGGTTGATCTCTCTGGGGCAGGTTGTGACCTGCAGCCCGAGGGAAGGGGCTCTGTGCTGGGGTGTGAAGCCCCAGAGAGGAAGCCCTGGGGTGGGAGCAGGTGGCATTGGGGAGGGCTGTGATTCAGCCAGCAGGGTGGGAACTGCCCTGTGACCCAACCCTGTGCCCCCACCCCCTGCTGCCATGTGTGTGTGGGGGGTCAGGACTAGGATGTCCCTGGACCCCCACCTCCCCCAGGCCAGGGGCTGCCTCGTCCATGTCCCTGCCCTTGCAGATCTCACCCAGGGCCGTGCGAGGGACAGCGGGAGAATCTCGGTGCCTGTCATCATCTGCATCATCCTGGGGGCCCTGCTCTGCCTGCTGCTGGCCCTCCTGGTGGGGCAAGTGCGAAGTGCCAGGGCTCAGCGCAGAGGTGGGTCCTTCCCCATCGGTCCCAGGGTGGGCGATGCCTCTTGGCAGCCCCGGGGGTGCTGTGGGTTGTCTGTGAGGGGAACAGATGGAGCTGGGGTGCGGGTGCTTTGTCCTGCCCTATTCCCTGCCCCTCCACTGTCTGTCTGTGGGACAGCAGCAACCAGGGGAGGAGAGATTCCAGATGCAGGAGGAGATGGTGATGGGCGAGGAGAGAAATGGCAGCAAGAGGCCGGGGGAGATGGGAGCAGCAGCTGGCTGTGCTCTGGGCAGCACTGGAGGCTGTGGGGCAGGAGTGGTGCCGGGAGGAGCCCAGGGCAGGGGGTCTCTCAGTGCGGGTGTCCAGTCCCCAGGCTGCTCTCTCTGCCCAGCCCTGCCCACCCATGGCAGGGCAGGGCCATGTTATGGACCCATCTGGCAGAGAGCAGGGAGCTCCCCGGGGAGAGGAGCTGTGGGAGCTGCTCCAGGGTCAGACCAGGGACTGGACTCGGGGCCAAAAGGGGCATGAGGCTGTCTCTGACGGGACGGGGTGAGGGTGACGTTGTCCCAGACCATCTCCACAGGGACGTTGCTGTCACTGGGGACGTGGCAGTGGTGCCTGGACAGAGCAGTGGGGCTGGGCTGTGGGGTCAGTACTGTTCTGGCCTGGGGAAGGGCTGGGTGAGCACATCGGAGTCTGGTCTCCTGTCTCCACGTCCCTGTGCCGACCCTGCCTCTGTCGCCAGGCTCCAGGAGGTCTCTGGAGCCCTTCTCTGAGGCCGTGTACCAGGAGATTGACTACAGCTTGACATGGGAGAAGCAGGCGATGTTCGGTCGCTCAGGTCGGTGTGGGTCCACTTTGGAGGGAGCACATCTTCAGGGCCCTTTCCCCCAGCCCTGACCCAGGATGGGACCTTGGCAGCCCCCAGACCAGTGGTCCCCACAGTGCTGGGCCACAGGGTCTGTGGGGAGAGCAGCCCTGTGAGGAGCTTCCTCCCCACCAGTTCTGCCCATCCCAGCCCAGGGCACAGCTCCTCCCTGCCTGCTGGGCTGCCTGTCCGGGGTTGTACCTGGTGGGTGAGGGAAGGGGCTGTCCCAGGGCAGCTCCAAAAGGCTCTTTGAGATGGGGTTTATCCCATGGGAGCAGGATGAGCCCCGAACCCTCCTCCCCGCGCAGTCCCTGCTGTGTGGATCCCCGTCCCCAGCAGTGCTGGCCATGAGCAGGGTCAGCAGGGCTCACCCCAATAACACCCGCTGCTCCTCTCGCCAGGCTCCTCTTTGGAGGGGTCCCTGACCAAGCTGCAGCCCGAGCCTGGGGACAGCGAGGAGGAGGACAGTCCTGGGTCAGCACCAGGTAATGGAGGGTGAGGCAGAGGAAGGGTTGCTCTCTCCTCCCTGTAGCTGTGTGACCAACAGCGTTGTCACTGAGTGTCACCATCAGGGTGGGGAGGAATCACCCTCAGGAATGACTCCAGAGCCATGTGGAGCGGGTGAGGGTCGCACATGCCCGTCTGAGCTGGGTGCCTGCAGCCCTGAGCCCTGCGGGGTCGCAGGGGGACTTCCCAGGCTCAACCTGTCCCTGCCTCCAGCAGGCCCTGAGCTTACCTCAAGGAGCCATGCCTCAAGGCACCAGCGTCTCCACAGCCAGCTCCGGTGCAGAGCCCAGCACTGCTGACCCTGCAGCTGGGCGAGAGGGATCCCCGCTGCCATATGCACGCTCCCACAACCCTGGGGGAGGTGGGACAGATGCTGAGTCTCCTGTGGCCCTGCCACACCAGTGTCTCAGCCCCTCATTCCTGCACGTCCTTCCTTCCTCTGCTCTGCGAGAGGGCTCTTCTCATTGCCAACAGCTCCCCTCTCCTTTCAGATGTCCCCGTCCTGCCCAGAGGTGACCCAGCAGATGGCTATGATGATGCCAGAGAAGTCTCTGACCCTGGGGAGGATGTTGTTCCTGGGCAGCAAGACTGGGAAGTGCCCAGGGAAGCAGAGGAGGGAAACAGGCCTGTGGAGGCACAGAGAGGTGAGGGGGAAGTGCAGTGCTGCCGGCTCCTGGGGTGCCGTCCCCAGTGCCCAGAGAGTCACTGCATACTGGGAGCCCGACCTCCCGGGACAGGGAGGGAACCTGCGCCAGGAGTTTTCCTGCTGTGGAAACTGGGGTGGGATAAGGGGCCGGACATCTCGGGACAGAAAGAGGAGGGAGAGGAAGGGGATTTACAGCCCAGGAGGGGCACGTGCATGGGGCCAACTGCAATGCACTGGCCTTGCTGCTTCCAGAGGGGAGCCTGCACTCCTGGGGAAGTGATGGGGCCCCAGGAGCCAAGAGAGACGCCCCATCCCCGCTCCCCACAGACACGGGGTACGATGATGCTGAAGAGGTGTCTCTGACACATCCCCATGAGGACACCAAGGCTGTGAGACTGGACCCTGGTGCCCAAAGGTCCCTGAGCCCAGGGCCAGGAGAGCCCACCCCTGCCATGTGGTTGGGTGCACCTGGGATGGAAGAGAGTTCTGTGCAGCTGGGAGAGCCGTGAGTGCCAGAGACCAGTCTCCCTTCTCCCACTGGTAGCAGAAAGAGCTGGGCATTTTGTCTATTTTTATTCATCTACTTCTATGCCATGCATTGGTATTTGTTCTGATTAAAAGCATTTGGGAGTTTGATCCAGAGCTGGTGCTTCCCTCCCCAGGTGTCGGGGTGTCTCCCCGAGGCTGATCAGGGAGGGCGAAGCACCAAGAACCAGCAGTGGGGAAGGGACACGTCTCAGGACCAGCGGGCTCTGAGACAGGCTGTGCGCCTGCAAGTGCCCATGGACCCTGGAGTGTGGGAATAGTGAACAGTCCAGCTGGAGGATATTCCTGCTGGCAGAGACATTTCCATCCTGCAAACCACATGCAGAGCTTCCAGCCAAAATGGGTCTCTCTGCAGGGTCCCATAATGCCCCTCTGGGCAGGGAGGTCCAGTCCCCTCACCCCGGGAGTGCCCCTGCTTGCTCTTTTCCCAGGACCTCTGCCTGGACCACCCTGGTCCCAGGCAAGGATGCCACCACCAAGAGGCAGTGACAGGATTGGTCCTGGGCTGTGGCCCTACAGCAGTGAGCCTGAAGGTGACAGCAGAGCCCTGAACACCCCAGCCAGCCCCAGAGGGGCTCATTGCCTGGGGATCACCTCCCCACAGCAGTTGGGAGGCAGCTCTGCTTCCCACTGACCCTGCACATGGCGCAGAGCAGCTTGTTGGGGTGCCAGGGGCTGGGATTTCCCCTCCTCTGGCTCCACAGGATCTCCCATTTCCAGGGGCTGCTCCTGGCTCCTGTGGCCCTCATGGACCCCTGAGCACTCCTGGCACAGCCCAGAGCTGGCTCCTTCCTGGCAGGGGCTGTGAGGCACCAGGGCTCAGGGAAGCCCTGGGATGCCCCCCTGCTCCCATCCCCCCCCACACCCCTCTGCCCTCCCGCTGATGGGCTGCAAGGGCAGAAGAAGGAGCCGCCTCAGCTGGGGCACCAGTTTGGGTCTGTGCAGGGGACTATCTGTGTGCAGACACAGGGGACGGGAGCAGTCAGTGACAGGAGAGGACATTTCCTTCAGCAGGGTGGGAGGCAGAAGAGGGAGAAGGCAGTGGGCTGGAGAAGGGACCACCACAATATGCGGGCTGCAGCCCAAAGTCACGATTCAACCCCCGGCCTTGGGACAGGCCCATCCCTGAGGATGCTCACAAGGGCATATTTCCATGGAGAGAAGATTTCATGTCCACTCCTAAAGCAGTTGCTGATGGGAGCTGAGGGAGGATCCCTGGTCCTAGGCCGGGTTTTAACCAACTGTGCCCCAGTGCCCACAGGTGAGAAACTTCTCAAACAGGAGCTGAGTGGGGAGGAGGGTTCGACAGCTGTGCAGCATCTGGCACCCAAACTGCCCTCCCTCCTCCAGCCAGGGGGGGTCTCCACACTCCACTGGCTCTTCCTGATGGATTCCCCATGCCACACACTGACAGGCAGTGGGGCTAAGGCCAAGCGCACAAAAACACATTCTGCCTTTGCCCTGGCTCATTTCCTTTCCTGCACTGAGCTGACACCTGAGCTACTGGGAGAGATCTCCTGGAATGGGGAGGAGTCACCAAATGCATCTGTGTCTGAATCTATATGATCTATACCTATATGTAAAAAACATTGGGATTCTGTGACTAAACTGGCAGTTTCTGATAGTAGCATTTTTGCCTGCTTTAATTTTCCTTTCCTACACTGAAATTTTA
Organism: Apteryx mantelli; assembly: GCF_036417845.1. Lineage (NCBI taxonomy): Eukaryota > Metazoa > Chordata > Aves > Apterygiformes > Apterygidae > Apteryx > Apteryx mantelli. Next base: position 8,446,451 of record NC_089997.1, read on the forward strand.
TGTTCCTTACTTTTTCCCTTGCATTTTTCTCTTTCTTTCCTTTTATCATCCCCCCACCCACCACTTATGCATCCATCCTCCACTCATTTACTGATTTCAGCCTTGGCAGGCACAGGAAAGCATGAGGCCACGTCGCTGCCATCAGCTCTCCCTGCCCAGCTGCCCTAGCACAGCTCGCCTCTCCCCCGCAACGGGCACCATCAGGCCGGGAGACAAAATCAGATGTCTCTGCCCAGGGTCTGGTGCCTCTCTCGGGGAGGCAGAGGATAACGTCCCCAGCCCCAGTGCTGCCCAGTGCTGGCTCTGCTTCACAGGAGGGTTTCAGCTCTGGCTCCCAGGAAGGGCAGCTCTCCTCTGCCCCAGCAGCCAAGCCACAGCCCGGCAGTGGGGCTGTGTGAGCCCCCTCCATCCCCCCAGCCGGGGCAGGGCAAAGCCAGGCTCCCTGCTGGGAACAGCCGCAGCTCGGTAGTGCTGCAAACAGCAGGATCCTGCCCTCCAGGAGAGGAGGGAGCCAGCAGCTGTCACCAGCACCCTCTCCATGGTAGCGTTTCCCCGTGTCGTGCTGGGAGCTCCTCCAGCCCCAGGCCCTGTACTGACCCTCCATGGGCAGCAGCATGTCCCAGGGCTGGGGACATCTTGGCTTCTCTCCAGGACAGAGTGCTGGTGCTGGGGACCTTGCAGAATGGCAGGGCTGTGTGTGCAGAGCTGAGAAGGGATCGCGAGAGGAGCCTGGACCCACAGTGTAGGTGGGAGGGAAAAGTACCAGCACTCCTCAGCGAGGGGTCTCAGACATCTCTGTCCCACTGACCTCAGGGCTCAGCCCCAGCAGCCCTGCATGTGCCAGGGCAGGGGGACACTGGGGCACAGAGGGGCTCTTGCTCTGGGGCAGACACCTCCATGCTGGAACACCCGCTCTGCAGGGACCTTGTCCTGCGCCAGGTGCCCCTAACCAGCCTCTTCTGCCCTGGAGCTCTGCCCACACCGAGCTGTGGCAAAGACCGAGATTTACACCTCAGGACCACAGCGCAGTGCGAGCAAGGGCCGGATCCTGCTCCTTCCCCTTGCTGCTCCCAGACCAGCCGCTTTGCCCTCGGGGCTGGGCAGGGGCCCTGCATGAGCCCTGGGCTCTGGGACTTGCGTAGCTGCGAGGAGCGCAGGGCTCAGCTGGCGCTTGGTGCCATGTCCAGCCTTCGGCTGTGCTGCAGGAGGGCTGGGCTGTGCCAGCCCCGCTCAGGGTCTGCCCTGCCCTCCTGCCCCTTCCCGGGAACACGGCCCTGCTCAGCCTGGCTCTGGCCCCACATGCACTGCTCTCTGCCAGGGACACCCATGGTGTCACCAGCACAGCCCCAGGGCAGTGGGGCAGGGCAGGGGTGACCCTGGGGGCTCTGGGGGGAGCTGGGGCTCAGACACCACCTCTGTCCCCAGGACCTGGAGCCTCCCTGCTGGCAGCCCCTGCCCTGAGACAGCCCCCTCCCTCCCCAGCCCCTGGCCCATCTCTCCCTGTGGGAGATGCAGGGCTGAAGCCTGAGTCCCATGGGAGTGGGGGTTTCCCATGGGGAAGGGGGTTGGGTTTGCAGCGCCCATGTGCATTACTCACCTCCATGGGGGTCTTGCTCTGCGAATACCTTTCTCCCATAGGCTTCCCACAGTCTGGCTGGAGACAAGTGGTGCCAGCTCTGCTCAGCCCCATGGCCCCTCCACCATGGAGTTAGCACCCGCTCAGCCAGTCCTGGGGCTGCATCAGGCCCTGCCCTTCCCCACAGGGACATGTGGGGCTGGGCTCAGCCCTCACATGAAGGACACACTCTCCCCAGCATCTGGTGCAGGGACCTCTCTGCTCAGCCGCAGAAATGTCACTACACTCACACACATGGACATGGGCCAGAGATGGACAAAGAGTGACAAAATAAAGACATGCCTGTTCCATCCCTCGGATGATGTTTTTGGCATGCCCAGCAGATATTTGCCAGGTCCAAATCTCTCACCTTGGCTGCAGGAAATGGCACACCTGCTCTGAAGCTCCATGCAGAGCCCACAGCAGGGGCAGAGGGGCACAGCACAAGTGTCTGGGTCCATAACCAGAAGGTGATGGATCAAAATGATTTGTTTGCTTCACAAGCATTCATAGACAAAGTGTTTGTTAAAAAAAAGAAATCTAATTCCTTTGGATATTTTGCTAAGATAATGCTCATTTAGGTAATCCAAACCTCTTGAACAAGATTGTTTTGTTGCTGTCCAGCTGTTGATGGTATTCCCTGTCACAAGTGTCCTTGCAATAGCATCTTCACCTGGGTCAGGTGACAGTCCCTCAGGGGGGTTGTTTCAATGAATCCTGATAATCCAGCTGGCCTGTGGTTCCATGTAACCACTCCAGAGCATGCACGATCCACTCCCATTGATATAGGACTATATCGGATAAATTTGAATGTCATCAGATAAATTTGAATGTCATCCCCTCCCCTGAGCTCTTCTCTCCATGGGGAAGGTTTTCTGACCTGCTTCATGACCTCACAGTGCCTGCCAGCTTGCTGCCCAATCAGTTTGCTGCAGTAGAAGTGACCTCACAAACCAGCTCCCAGTCATGCTACATCTCCATCTCCATCTCCATCTCCCTGCCCCCTTCAGGAGCTCTCCTCTCTCCTGGGGGCTTCCTCCTGCCCTTCATGACCTCACAGTGCCCACCCACCTGCCTGCCTGCCTGCCTGCCTGCTGCTGACCAATCAGGCTGCACTCATAGAGGTGACCTCACAATCACTATGCCAGCAGTGTCATGGTCATCTGCCTCTCCCTCCTTCCTCCAGGCTCTCACCTCTATCTCATGGGCTTTGTCATGCCCCTGATGACCTCACAAGCCTGCCCACCTGCTGCTGGCCAATCAGCTGCTGTGAAAGGAGACACCTCACAATCAAAGCCACCAATGACACCTTCACCTGTCCCTCCCTCCTGCCTCCTCCCAAGCTCTCCTTGCTGATGGGCAGCCTCTGTGATGCTGCTCATGACCTCATAATGCCACCTGCCCACTGCTGGCCAATTGGGAAGTGTAATGGAAGTGACCTCACAACCAACACACCAGCCATTGTGCTTTTGCCTGCCTCTCCCTCTCCTGCTCCCTCTCCTGCTCCCACTCCCACCTCCCCAGCTGCTGAATCAGCTCCTGTCACCTGCAGTGACCCCAGGGCCTGCTCACCTGCTGCTGGCCAGGACCTGCTGGGACAGGAGTGACTCACCAGTGATGTCCCAGCTGGCACCTCCACCTGCCTCCCCTCTCCCCTCCTGCTGAGCTCTCACCTCCCATGGTCAGGTGCATCTGATGAGCCTGATGCCCTCACAGTGCCTGTCTGCCTGCCCAGGGCAATCCTGCTGCTGCAGCTGAAATAACCTCCCAGCCAGCATCCAGTCCTCTCACCTTCATGCATGCTACTGACTCTTGTCTCACAGGGCTGCCATCTCTCCTGAGATGCACTTGATGACCTCTCAGCTCCTGCCTGTTTGCCTACTGCTGGCCAATCAGGTTGTTGCAATAGTAGTGACATAAAGATGTCATTTCACCTGGGCAGGCTTTCTGATGATCTGCCTGGGCTCTTCCCACATGCGGAGCTCCACTTCCCACAGGACACCCTGTCAGAAGGCAAGCCTACACTTTCTGGAGAGGAGCAATGCACCCTGTTCCCAGCCTTCACCCTTGTTGGGGGGGAATGGAGATTCAGGACAAAAGCTTCCCCTGGAGATGCTGGGGATTGAACCCAGGACCTCCTGCATGCAAAGCAGGTGCTCTTCACTGAGCTACATCCCCTAAGAGCCTGCTGAGGGTTGGGACATACTCTTGTCCCATGATGTGCCTCTGACAAGCACAGCCCTGTTGGCCCCTGGTGCCCTGAGAGCCTCAGCAGAAAGCAGCATTTGAACCCTCCTGCTGGGCCACAGGCTGGGATGGGGGAAGTTGAGATTCCCTCTCAGCTGGGACTGGTCCTGGACCAGGGCTGCATCATGGAGTGCTGCCCCTTCAACATCTCTGCAGTTGATGGGGGCAGGAGGAGACTCTTGCTGCAGGTGCTGCTCCCATGCTCTGGCCCTCCCAGGGAGGGTCAATGGAGAGGAGCAAACCCCTTCCCTGAGTCACCTCTGCCACCCCGTGCAGCACTGCTGTGTGTGTGTCACACCTGTCTTCGATGCCAGCAGCAGGAGCAAATGGGGTGAGGGAAATGCCCTCCCCAGGATGATGTGCCCACAGCTCCAGTTGCCCCCCAGGGTGTGCATTGGAAGGGCCATGAAAGCAGGCAGAGCTGATCCTGGGCAGGGAGCTGCCCACAGCCCCTCACCTAGGTATTAGGCCTCCCTCTGCACTGCTCTGCCCACCAGCACCTGGCAGTGGACAAATGGCAGTGTCCCCTTCCCTGGGGCTGGGGACGTGCCTGGGATCAGGGACATTCCCATTCCCGCAGCACCGGGAACTGGACACTGGAGCTGCCCCAGGAGAGCACCAGGTGGGGGTCTCTGTGGCACAGCAGGTAGCGCATTCAGCTGTTAACTGAAAGGTTGGTGGTTCAAGCCCACCCAGGGACGTTGCCCTGTTGGTGGGGTGCCTGGGGGATTGTGCTGCCCAGCACCCTGGGTTTTGCTCACAGTCACCATGTCCCAGCTCTGGGACAGCAGATCTGCTGCTGGCTGGGACATGCATCCTGATGTGGGACGTCCTTTCTAGACCATGGGGGATGGCCAGAGAGGCTAGAGGGCAGCACAAAGGATGTACATGTGTCCTGTTGACCCTGAGCTGAGCTGACTTGTCCCATCCCCTTGCCTGATGGGAATGACAGAAGAGGAAAGAGTGTGAGTCAGTGCCAGGTGGTTGTGTCTGTACATCTCATTACTGAACGGGGAGAAGGGAGGGTGCAGTGCCATGGGGCAGGGAAAGATCCCAGCTGAGTGCCCGCTCCAGAGACTGTGTGGGGACGTGGGAGCGATTCACACATCTGCCTGATGTGCAGACAGCTCTGCCAGAGATCCCCCACCCTGTGGCAGGGTCAGTCCTTCATCTACCCCAAGCACAACATTGGGGTAGAGGACAGCGCTCTCCATCCAGGCTGTGCTTGATCCTTAGCCTGACTTGTTGGCTGGACAGATGCTGAGTCTGGAGACAGAGAGGGATGTCCTGGGTCGCAGTCGCAGCTGAGCTCCTGATGGGGGATCAGGGGTTCAGCAGCAGCAAGAGCTGCCAAGATGGCCAACGCAGTATGTGGGGCTGCAGGAGCAGGGCTTCTCCCTCCGTGCAGGGACAGGGGCTGCAAAGTGCTGCAGCTGGGCTGGGCAGGGCAGCCTGATGGGTGAGTACATTTGGGTAAGGAAAGGGTTTTTTTTGTGCCGTGAGCTGGTACTGAGGGGATAGAGAACACAAAAGCAAGTCTGTGTGCAATGTTCAGGAGAAGTTTTTTTTTTTTTAAAAAAAGACAATTTGGAGAGCAAAACTGACTGCCAGTCTTTGATCTGGGGCTGTTGTGAAGTCATGGTTTTACAGGCAGCTTTTAGCCTCCCTGCTAGACGTCAGGGGAGTCACTGCCTTTCTGCCGTGCCTTGCGCCCTTTCAGCAGGAAGGAGCTGATGCAGAGGGATGTTCAGTAGGGGTCCCAGACAGGTCCCTCTGTGCTCTTCCTCACACTGAAGTCCCTGCTCCCTGCACAGCTGGTTAAACAGCCCCCTCCCTGCCACTCGCATTCAGCGCTTCTCCCTCTACATCTGCTGGGCCAGGACGCCAAGGACAGACCCCACTCTGCACTCTGCTTTGTCTCTTGCCATACAAATCCCATCCTTTTCCACAAATCCAATCTTTCTCCCTCGCAGGCCAACTGCCCTTCAGAGGGCAAGGGCCAGGCTGCCTACTCACCCCTCCATCTCAGTCGGACATCTCCCATAGCAACACAAATGAGGGCAAGAAATGGCCATGGCTGGAGCAGGAACTTTTAATGCAACCCTACTGGGAGGTTTGGCAGGTCAGATCAAATGACCCCAAACACCCCTTAGGACCTCAGCTTTTACTCTCAGCATCAGTGTTCATGGCCTCACTTGAGCTTCCCCAACAGCTGGCAGCCCAACTATGGGCCTTTAATAAACACCAGGACTTCGCTTGGACCACAAGCCCCCTTCCTCATGGTTCCTTGCCTCTTACGGATGCTTCTGGAAAACAGCTCCAGAGGAAGCACTGGGGTTTCTTCAGATGAGTTCTCCAAAAGTACTCTTCTCTCTTCACTTGCCTTGCTTCAGCAAAAGGCACAGGAAAGGGAACCCTTCCCAGGGCTTCAGATCAGAGGAAAGACAAGAATCCCCTCCCCCATTACTCTGAAGTGATATTCCACCTGGAGGGCCACAGAAAAGAAACAGCAAAGATTATTACTGGCATCTGGTATTTTCCAGTGCGCAAAGGTCATTTCTCATCCTCCCTTCTGCCCCTTGTCTTGAGCCTTCCTGTCAGTGCTCTTATGCCCCTAAGCTAATACTGGCAGGTCCGCAAATTGCATATTTGCTCGGACCAATGAGCTAAATGATCACTGAGCTAAACAGAAACTGTCCATCTTCTATCCCTAAAAGGCCCAGAAGGTACATTCCCTCTAGAAACAGGGCCAAAGGGGAGGTGTTCTTCTGAGGTGTTTCCTGAGAATGCAGCAGTGACAAATGCATTGCAAAACTACAGCATGACCTGCACCTTTTAAAGCAAGGCTCAGACAAGGTCGGTCAGTGGCCAAATGAACATGCAGGAAGGGGTCTTTCATACTCACTGCCCATAGAACTGTGCTTTTCCACAAGTCCATATGGCACAAGGAGGACCTCAGTCAGTAGCACATACCTCTCCTGGCCACCTCTGGATTCTTGTAACCAGTTTCTCAGGTGGCGGCATGCCTTCAGCACTGCCCTTCCTCCTGCCTCGCTCCACCTTCCTTGAGCAGCTCCCTTGGATGCCTGGCAGCACGCTGAAAATACACATTGTGGGGAGGTGGTGTGAGCACAGGGGGAGTTTGGTCTCTGTCCTGTACTCACAAGCTGGGCAGAGACAGAGATCACCCCCAGCTGAAATGCCCAGGGCTGCATGATGTGCCCGCAGGAATGCTCAGCATGCCCAGATACAGGCTCTGTCTTGATGCGGCAAGGAGAGCAGCAGGGTCCTTTACAAAGACAGCCTCTAAGACACACGTCCTGGCTAATGTATTAAACACTGCTCAATGGTCCCAGCTACCGTGTGTTTTCGTATGGAAAACTGATTGTTCCTGGACACCCAGTGTCAAAGAAGGAGAAAGTGGTCAGGGGTGTAAAGGCATTCCTGCCATCAAGGGATCAGGAGTCACTGTGACATGTGATAAAAGACATTCAGAGCTGCTATGTATCTTGTGTCCAGAGGAAGCATCTCACCCAAACAAGCACAAGGGTCCAGGGTCACCCTCATCCATTCCTCCAAGGGTCTCACCTGCCATGAGGCGCTTTGCCCTCAGATTTCTTCCCCTTTCCTTTCTGCATAGTCGGAGCTGTAATTTTGGGTGGAGGATGCCTCCCTCTCAAGAGGAGGCACTGGGCAGGAAGATTTCCTATAAGCAGGAGACAAGAAAACACCTCAGGATAGAATTGCAGAGACCTTTTGAAAAGGAAGGATATGCAGATCTGATCAAGCCTGTGATAAAACTGTCAGGCCTCCAGCTGATTCCTTTTATGTCTTCTTTCCTGGGTGGTCTTTGGCCCTTCCAGACACTGGCTTCTCTCTTTCTTTTAGTTTTTACTGTGCAACATCATTTCTTGTGGTACTGTTTTTTCTGTTCTTTCGTGTTCTATCCTAGTCACATTATGAAAAAGGAGGCTTGCTGGGATGTATTGGTGAATGATCAGAGTCTCTCTGGGGGCAACAATTTCACACAAGGGGAGCACATCCTTGGATCTATCTACTGATCTCATATGCCTGCAGTTCCTCTGGTGACACAGCCAACCCAAAGGCAGTTTTGGGGATGTTTATGAGAAATTTGGAAAGAAAGGTAAGAACTCCTTGCTTTGAAAATGAAAGGAAGTCTTGGCATAGGTTACCAGACTTTGTACCATCTACGCAAGGTGACTCTTCCCATCAGTTGAAAACACACTGATTCCATGAAATAGCTCAGCCCCTCCATTACATACAGCTCCGGGCACAATTTAGGATTCACATTGCCCAAGGACAGTTCTCAGGTTTGCCTCTCTTCTGCACCAACGCCTCAAAAGGAAGAGCAGTTTGCAGTGCACGCCAGGGCACTGAGTCCCGTGCAAATGGGGGAAAGTTTAACTTGGAGGTATCAGCTGCAGGCGGGAGTGTTGGGCTGCCCCGAGGTCTTGTTCCCACAGGACTCACTTGAGATTTCCCATATTGGGTAAGCAGCATCACCTCTAGTGCCTCATGCTACCTGAGCCATCGCACTGTCACCTTGGCTCCAATGGCCTGCCAAAGAGGACAGAGGGAGAAGACACAAACCCCTGCCAGGAACCAGCTGCTTCATTACCTTTCTTGACACTGCACCCATCTTTTCCCATCTCTTGTTCCCATGTCGGCTTCACAGGTGCCACGGGTGGTTTTCTAGCTGTACCCTCAAACTTGTACCTGGAAATAGGAAAAAGACACCAGTCTAAAGGGAGGGCACCACACTTCCTTTGCCCCTTGGGTGAATAATGGGGACACAGGGGCATTTGGGAGCTACTGGGAAGTCCATCTTTTTCCAAAGCAGAATATGAAGAATACGCCAGATGCTGGAGGAGTGCAGTACCAAGCTGAGTGACATCGTGAAGACCTCCAGCACCTGGAGGGGCATGAGCTTCCTCATCAGGCCCTTTGAGAGCTTTCCTAGCCTTCCTATGAGAAAGCTCATTTGAACCCAGATCCTCTGTGCTGCCGTTGGGACCATCTCCCATCTCCCGTTCAATGTTCATGTCCAGGCACAACACAATAGTCTCCTTTCCTACAGCTTTCCAGCACCATTTCTAATTCCCGTCTCACCCTCCAAATCACTTGCAGGCCCTCCCAAGCTCATGTCCATCCATCTGTAAAAAGGAACCTCCATCTCCCAGACAAGTAATGGAACAAAACACTGAGCATGATGGGAGCCAGGACAGAGCTCGCCAAAACCCCACTGGGCACAGCCTTCACTTTGGCCTAGATAGGCCTCCCACAAAAAAACTTTTGACCCAGAAAACACATTCAGGACACATTTGATTCATGCAGGTCTCACAGAAGACATGAAAATGTCCCAAGCCAGCAACTAGTAGGGACCTGCACTTTGATGCACATTTCAAAGAGTTACTCTCAGATGAATTTCTGAGCAGCCTTCACAAGCACTGGCAACACAATGCTACCAAACATGCCACGAGAAGCTGCTCGCTTGGCCACCCAGGGGCTAAGAAGCAAACATACTCACTCAGGAAAGATGATGACATGACCAGAATGGGTCTGAGAAGCAGCGGTTTTGGTGCCTGAGAGGACTGAATCCCTCATCTCTGGCATCTGCAAGGTGACAGACACGTGTGAGGTGATGCTGAGAATATTATCTCAATGCTCAGAAAGGCAGCAAACTTTTCCACTGCTCAGAGAAGAAGCTGCCTCACTGAAATGCTGAATTTCTCCACTCCTCTAAACAGCCCCTCAGTTATGAAGCACAGAAGCTGGAGGGAAATAAATGAGAAAGGGTAAGAACACTGTCAGGCTTTTTGCAAGGCTGAGAATCCAGAGACTCAGTCAGGAGACTAGGTCTTTCCTAATGCAGAAGCTGATGGAGGCAAGCACATGAGAAGGCATTGCACTAGTTGGGATTCCTGGCAGCTGCGTTTTCCCTGCTGGCTTGATGTGGGGTTAACCCCACAGTCTCTCCTAACATTCAGACAACTGCCTCTGCACCATAGAGGAATGGAGAGGCAAAGCAGGTAACAACTGGGAAGGCCAAACCTCTGAGGTGTGTTCAAGGGGCAGCTGCTCTGGGACCCACTGCAACAAAGGCTGGAGAAAAGGCCCTGGCCCAGAGAATGGACTGAAAAGACATCACGGACTAGGACAGAAGGAAGAGACAGAGCTGGGAAGCAGCGCTGGCCTACAGCCTGCTTGCATCTCTGCCTTAACCCTCGAGGGGCTCACCTCAGCCTGCTTTCACATCTCACCTTTCCAGCGGCACCTGAAAGACCAGCATGAAGGACAGGGCTGCACTAGAGACCTGGGCAAGGACATTGGGCTCAAATGATTCTCTCTGGGACACACTCGCTGCGAGCAGATGCACACATTAGGACAGAAAGACCCTCTTCATGCTGGTGACACTCCAGGCACTGGGAAGAGCTGGTCAGCACAACTAGACCAACATAGCAACAGCAGCAACAGGGGGCTGGTCCCATATGGGCCTTGGTCTGCCTGGGCCTCTGCTTCCTGCCCAGAGAGTGGGGTCAGCAATGATCCCTGCAAAAACAAACCTACACAGACACAGACCTAGAAACGCTACAGAGCAAGAGCATGAGAGTGATAAATATTCTGACCAGCTGCCATTTGGGAGAGATGAAACACACTCAGGCCCTCCAGCTGCAAAGAGAGAGGACTGAGGTCAACAGAGATTTCACAGCGATGTCTGACATCCCCACTGGTCCAGGCAAGGGGAGGAGGGATCCATTACGATTCCTCACCACACCAGAGCTCAAGGGCATCCCATGAAGGGATCAGGCTGAGCTTCCAAAGGGACACACAGAAATATTGCTACACAGCTTAAGGGCAAAATGCTGAACTCACTGCCTTACCATCCTAGGCACAGCCAAAGGACACATGGGTTCAAATGTCATCACTAAAGGGCACTAAACCATGGCTTTCTGGAAGGAGGGAGGTCTATTGGGAAAAAACACACAAGACCTGCCCTTTCCTTGGACTTTTTTCCCTCAGCACATGGAAACACGCTCCCGGGCTGGATGAATCTTTGGGTGGACCCAGCACAGTAATTCCCGGGGTCTTCTTTGTTGCCAAATCCTCTGAATGCTCAAGACAAACTGTCTAGGGAGCTGGCACTACTCTAGGCCAGGACCATCCATGTGCCTAAACAGGTCATGGCAGGCTAATAGAACTGCAGTCACTCGTGATTTAAAAAAGGACTACAAGTAGTGCTGGAGAAATGGAAAACTTACCCCAAGAAGAACTTCTACCAGCTGCTCCGTCCCATTCAGCCTTCTCAGAAAGTCTCTGTAAAATCTCATTTTCACATCTACTCCTTGAATAACAAGCATGCCAATGTCCTTCAACGCAAGGGCAACATTCTTCCCACTCTCCAGGCAGCGGGAGAAAAGACGCATGGTCTCTTCCATGCAAGCCTCCACTGTTTTCTGAGGAACAAAGATGTCTGAGGCTATGTGAGCATACTTCAGGGGCTCGGAGAGCTTATGACCTAGGAAGCAGAAAAAGAGGAACACAGTCACTAGCGGAGCAGTTCAGCAGGCTAAAACAGAGCGTCGGCAGCTTTGAGGTCTTCAAGCAAGACACTGCTACAGAGCTGTCTTCTTTAACATCTGGTAAAGCTCCTGAAGGAATCTCATGTCATCTCTCCCTAGGAGAAGTTCAAAGCATTCTGCAAACGGATGTGCCAAGTGTACAGCAATGCTTTCTTCCCTACAGAGATCAAAAGAATGGGCCCTAGCCATCTCGTATGAACATGAGGCACGATGACAGGACAAGGAGAGGAGAAAGGGGGCCAGTTCCCAAGAAGGCAGAGTGGGTGCCAGGTACTTGTGCTCACACTCCGTGCATTCCAGGTTGGGAGACATTTAGCTGTGCCACATCACATGGTGAAAGACAGAAGGGAAACACAAGCATTGCACTACACCCCTTCAGATCCTTCCAGCCACCCCCAGCACCCTCAGAACAGCACAGCAAACACCCCTGCTTTTGGCCCAGCTCCAAGAAGTGCCACACTGATGTTGACATCACAGAGAACATGTGGAGTCCTTTGAAAGGAAAGACCCACTGCAAACACAACTCGGACCTCCTGCTGCCCCACAGGCATCACCGATGTCCACTACAGATGCAGGGCTCACAGGGATGATCAGCAATCACAGCAAAGATGGCCTCTGATGGGTTTTCATACACACTATTGTCCCCATCTCCATTTCAAGGCTCTCTACAGTTGCCTTTGACCTACTTCAAAGTAGAAGGAGAATGGAAGAGCCAGCATGAATGCCCTTATTCAACTTTACAAGCTCCAGTGTGGCATAAACATGGCCCACTGTTTTTAAATCAATTTGATGAGAAGCAGCAGCCCCAATACATCTGGCATGTAGCCAGCTGTTAAACAAGTCACGGAGAGAGGGAGCATAATTGTAATGTGCATTATGATGACATGATAATTAAAAATTGAAGCTGTTCTCAGGACCTGGGGAAGCAATTCTAGGTTTCTAACAGTCACCGCTGAACAGCAGTTATGCACACCCCAAAGATGTCCTAAGGCAAAGCAAAAGTTTCAGCCTGTCTTCTTACCAGGAGCATAGGCCTTATCATAGGTGAGGCCGTGAACCTCTGCAATAGTCTTCGAAAGACGGAACACGGGTCTGCGAACAGTCAGGAAACCATGCTTCCCAACACCAACTCGTTCAGTTACAACACCGAAGGTCCCAAGCCGAATAACTCTCACTCCCTGAAAACACAAAGCAAGAGAAGAATTATGAGACTGGTAGGTGGACAGGCTGGTGACTTGTCAGCGCATGGGGATGGTGCTCAGTGCCCTGCCTTCTCCTGCCATGCAAAAGGAACAGATGAAGCACTCAGAAAAGCTTTGGAGAAGCCTTGGAGAAGTTCTTCTGAAGAACTTTCCAGATGTTTTCATCCCCCTCCCCTTCACCCTCTCAAAAATACAAGTCAAAGCAGAGAAATCATCCCTCAGATCCAGAAGATCCAGAAGAAGGCTTTCCTGGGCAGGCCCACGATGACAGACCCACCTGGTTCAGCATCAGCTGCCATACAATGTAGTCAGACACACCTTCCCAGACAGCAACGGTCTCTGGAAAATAAGACACGTCATGCTCTGGGGGGGCCAGCTCACAGCCGTTCAGCACGTGCCTAGCCAAGGAGATGACAAGTGCAAGCATATTCAAACTGCATTCCCCTCCCCAAACACACCCCATCCCTGACAGGGGCTCAGCAGCTGAGGTGGGCACTGCCTTGAGGCTACAACCTTTATCTGCCCCCACGAGGGGTCTGCAGCTGAAACAGAGGCATAAGGACATGCAGATCCTACCACGGGACATCCACAATGTGTCCCTGAGCTCAAAGCCTGCAGGAAGGAATTAGAGGCAGTGCTCGGGGTCCCAGACAGAAAGTCTTGCTGAGCTGAGGAAAAGCAGAAAGTGTCTCCTTTCCTTCCAGAAGCAGCTCTCACAGGGTGAACCCCCTCCCTAGGGACACTGGCAAAGGATTTTCACCCAGTGAGAGGACGGTGCTGTGCCCATGGCAATCTGGGGGCTCAGGGCATCCCCCAGAATCTCCCCTGCAGGGCCAGTTTCCCCCTATGGGATCTCTGCACACACAGGCTCTGCACAGCCACCGGAGCAGCTCCAGCTCCTTCCCCCGCCAGGAGCTCGGGTGGGCAATGCCCACTGCGAGGCCAGCAGTGACCCTTGGGGCAGGGACTTCTGCCCAGGGTGCCCTGGGACAGCAGGGGCAGCATCAGGGCGAGGATCCAGGAGTCCTGGTGGCCACACTGGCACCTGAGCCAGAGGGGACCATCAGTGGAGGATCTGGCTGCAGCCCCCAGCCCTGTCCACCCTCCCCCTGGCCCAGGGTTTCCACAGCCATGTTCAGAGTTAATGGTCTCTGCAACAGCTCCCGGGAAGGAGATCCTGAAGGCCTTACCATGGGTGGGGAGCGTTGGCACCACCTGCCCATGCCGTGTCCCATGACCAGTGTCCCAGAGCTCCATCTTTGTCCTCCTCGCCCTGGGTCACCCCGCAGCAGGAGGTGATGAGGAAACAGCTCCTCTCCTCCTCCTCCTCCACACGTCACTGCAGCCCCGCTCTGCCCCAGCCTCCCCTTGCCGGCTCCCGCTCAGGGTTGGTGGCTCCTCGCAGCAGAGTGGTGCCGAGAGCAGCCCCAGTGCCTGGGCTCCCCTGGCCTCGCCGCGACGTGTGGGGAGAGGCCAGGGCCGCGCGGGAGAGAGCAGCTGTTGCCATGACACGGGATGTTCCCTGTGACCACAGCCCGTGTCACAGAGGGGGCATGGCCCCCCTCGCCCCAGTGCCCTGGCCAGGGCTGGCCCTGCAGCAGGCAGGGGCTGCACGGGGCGGTCGGGGGCTGCCCTGCCCCCACGCAGGCTGGGCCGCAGGGAGAACCCCGCCGGGGGTCCCGGCCGGGCTGGGCACTGCGGCTGTGCTCACCCGGCCATGGCCCCCATGCGGGAAACCTGGCTGCGAGGGAGGGCAGCGGGCACTGCACCGCACTCGCCCCATGGCGACACAGCGCAGGTGGCTGCTGCCACCGGGGAGGAAGCGCGGACAACTGACCGCACCAAAACGCCCAGCAATGACTTGGCAGCAACCAAAACCTTCTTCTGCGCGATTGAACCAGTGGGTCCTTCCCTTGCCAGTGAGCTTCTCCAGAAAACTTGCAGGGAACTGATGTTCAGCACCGTTAACCTGCAGACGTGTTTGAGACCTAGTGACTGTGGCACCTCAGGGCCTGGCGTGGACGGGGACTGAACAGGGGAAGAGGCAGCGCCAGCAGAGCTGCAGGCACCAGCTCACTAAACACATGAGGATCACACACTGCTCTGCCTGCACTGCTCTCACACCTGCACCAGCTATTGGCCTCCTCACACCAGCCCACAAACACTTAAACCAGCAAAACTGGAAGAGCGCAGGGACCCTGAAGCCACATGTGGGGCTGACCCTCACAGAGGCAGGCAGCAGCTGCAGGGACTTGGCAGCAGGTTAAACGCAAGCTCTGAAGATTTCACAAAGATGCCGCAAGAACCATCTCCAAGAAACAAGAGACACTCAGAGGCGTTGCACAGACCTCTGCTCTGAACACACTCAAATCTAGGGTAGAAATGTCTAAGGAGGTGAGGAAATAAAAGATGGAAAAGCAACTCATACACCCACTTAAGTAACTTAATCTTAAAGCAGGGCTCAGCAACCAGGTCTGAAAAAACTTCTCAGCCGCACACTTCCCCACTCAGCAGAAGGCAAGAAGCAAAGTATTAGATCAGCTAAGGCAAAGAGGAAGTCTTGGGAAACTTCTACTTCAGGAACAGAGAGCAAAAGCACTTTCTAAGGGTTTTTTCTATGTCCTTTCAAAAAGAATAGGACACTGGAAGGGTACTTTGGTCTTTTTTCAAAAAAATATTTCCGTTTCCACTGTTACAGTCCCAAACCCAGCTGGTGCCGTCACTGGCCTGACAGGAGAAGGGGCACAAGAGCTGGGGGCTCCTGCGGGGCTGGAGGCGGCCCAGGCCGGGCCGGGCCGGGCCTTCCCCAGCAGCTGCTTGCACACACCGGGCCGCGGCACCTCCGGCTGCCCCTGCGCGCACAGCCGCTCGCTCTGCCCAGCCCGCGGCCCTTGGCCCTCGGCCCCGGCACGGCAGCTCCCAGCGCTGCGGCTCGAGGCTCCGGGCGGCCCCGCACCGGGAGACTCTGCCCCGCGCGGCACCAGCCGCCTCTCGCCCCCTCCCTCCCCGCAGGGCCCGGGCAGCCCTGGCCCCGCCCCCGCCCCGCCCCTCGCCGCCCTCCTCTGCACCAGTGCGCATGCTCTGCGGGAGGAGGCAGCACTTCCGGCCCCCTGGGGGCGGGGCCTGTGTGTCCATGGCCACCACCCCGCCCCCGCCGGCCCCGCCCCCGCCGGCCCCCGCCGCGGCGCTGCTGTCGAGGCCGCGGAGAAGCAGCTGCGGCAGCGGCGGGTGTTGGCGGCTGCTGCGCAGGGAGCCCGGAGCGACTCTGCGGCCCGGCGTGTGCTCGTGTGCACGGAGCCTGCGGCGGCTGCTGCCGGCCGGGGCGGGGGCCGGGGCCGGGGCCGAGGGCGGTGAGCGAGGGGGAGCGGCGCCGGGCTGGCCCTGGGCTGCGGGAGTTGTGCTGCAGGGGAGCGTCAGCGGGGAAATGCTGCTGCCGGGGCGCTGCTGCCACAGGGCCCCGCTCTGCCCCGGGGCCTGGGCGAGTCTGCGCCAGGGGACAGGACAGGATGGGCCGGGCCGGGCCGGGCTGGGAGAGAAAGCTCTGCACTGTGGGTGGGGGCAGGTGCTGCCTGTGAGCACCCCGGGGACACAGAGGGGTGTTTCCAGCCCGCGCTGCCGCCCGGCAGGTGCAGAGGAGCCCTGAGCTGTGCGAGCTCCATCACTAGTGAAACCGCAGGCAGCAGGTGAGGAGGGAGAGGAGCAGAGAAGCTGCTTTCTGTGCTCCTGCTGCCCCTGGATGTCCTCCCGTGGTGGAAAGCTGCAACGCTCTGGGTGCGGGTGGGGAAAGTGGTGGGGGAAGTCGATAGGCCTGAGCTGCTGTTGTGCTGTGCCGGGGAAGTGCAGCATTCAGTTTTCTTGACTAACCTGTGGAAATTGGACTTGTTTTCTTCAGCTTTCAGTTATGAACATTAGGAAGGTGTCATGTCCAGGGATGGGGAGAAAAGAGGGCTGTGAAAAAAGCAGGGCCTGAGCTTAGGTAAGTCTTTGCAGAGTTTGGGTGCTTTTTTGATAGCTTCCTTTCTTCGTGCAGTTGCTAAGGAGGAAAGTAAAAGGATGCCACAAATGGGCACTGTCTTCGCTAGACCAAGGAGACAGACTTCAGTTCACCCTTGCATGGAGAGCGTTTTCGAAGGATTTACAGGTTAGGTCCCACTTTTTCAGTTCGTTTCCAATATTCCTCGACACCAGTGTCCTCATTCCTTTCTCCCAGGCCCTTGGTTGGACCTAAATGGTAAAGCCAGAGCGTAACTCTCTCATGGAGGTCTGCATTGCTGTTGGAGACAGAGGTATCTAAGCATAGATTGATTTTTTTTTTTCTTTGCTTCTGCCTTCTGTCCATCCATGTTCCCTGGCTCTGGCTGCTTTAGCAAATCCAAGCTTTCCCCATTCATTTCTGAATTATGAAGAGAAAATGGATCTTCCTGTGTGATCAAACTACTTCTAACCCACCAAGTGCTTGATAAAGACGGACAGAACAAGAGCCTCATGGATGGTGAGTGCTCTGCTGCAGCTGGAGCAGGTTGTGCTTCTGTTTAAGAGCAGGTATTGTTACTGTAGCCAGGTATTTAAACTGTGGTTCTCTCTGAATGTCGCATTGAGAAGGTTGAAGTGTTCTTTCTCTCTGCTGGAAAGCTGTTGTGTGCAAGCTGTGACTGAAGACAACTCGACTGAAACTCATGTTGTGCTAAAAGTTGAGCTGGAGGACACAGAAATCTTCTGCCCCCTTGAGTTTTACCTTCTGAAATTCCAAAACATTCTGAATGAGAATGTATTTTAGTAGGAAGAGATTTGTATTTACCATCTGCGCCCCAATATTTTCTGCTTGACGTTAGTAGTAAATTGACAGCAATTATTCCGTGTGTTCAGTGAAAGGTGTGCTTAAGAATCTCAGTTCTGCTGTAGGAAGTTTTTGTGCACCTGACACAAAGGGGAGATGGTCCAGTAGTGATGGTAGCAGCTGGGTTTGGGAGCAAAAGATTTGACAAGAAGTGATTTTTTGTTGAACGCAGATTGCAGAATCCTTACAGTGTTGCCTAGTCTTTTTGAAAGCAACTAGAAGAAACCTTAGAAACTGCTTTCAGTCTCTGTTTGTGAAGCAGAACTACTTGCAAGACTCCATCTTTGCATCAGCTGACGAAATCTTTCACCTGACTATTGCCTTGTGCCTGGTGAGGAAGTGTGCAGCTGAGACTTACTGAAAGACCTTAGATCCTGAGCCCTGCTTTAGCAGGATGTTATTTCAGTGAGTGTCTGAGCTGCTTTTCTGTCTTTTCTTTCCTGTCCTAGGTGGACTCTTCTTTTTCTGGAGCTTGCAGAGGTAGTGATTTACATGTTTGCTTATGATCTGAGATGGCTCAGTAACCTTTAGTGTGTTGCTTTCCTTGAGGAAGGCAGCAAGCTTTACGTCTAGGCCGGGGCAGTATGCTGTTGCTAGTAACACCAGCCATCTTGGGTGCTGGACGGGGGTGTTACTGGAAGGCCTGTGAGAAAGAGGCCGAGGATGCAGTGGTGGGAGAAGTAGCTGTGTGTGAGCGGGCTGTTGCCTGGGCGAGGTGTGTGGGGTTGCTGAGATGCTGCAGTGGTGGCAGTAGCTGCTGCTGGAGAGACCTTCCTGTGTTTCTGTGGAGATGATCCGGGATGTGCTTGGAGGGGAGAACTTTGAGAGCTGAAAGGTAATGTTGGGAGTCAGGGCCCTGTGCAGGGCACTCGGTCTCTGAGAGACTTGCCTGTGGCTGCACAATGCTGTTTTTTCCTCAGCATTGAGCCAAGAGTGAAGGACCCTGGCCAGAGTCAGGGAAGGAAGAGAAAATCAGGAGTTACCCATTATTCAAGTAATTAATATGCCTTATTGTTCTTAGGTGTCATGTACTTTGGAAAACTCTGCTTCTCCTAAATCATTGTTACTGTAAGTGTGTGTTTTTTCATCCATTCTTTTCTCTTTGTGACTGTCTGTGCAGCCAGGGGCCCGAGGAGGTATCGTGGGGGCTAGCCCTAGGCATGATATTGCCTGTGCTTGGTGAATATGACAGGATACGCTATTGCCAGCAGGAGGGATCCGAAATCAGCAGAGTGCCCTGGACTCCAGGCATTGTTGTCCGGTTGTGTTCCTCTCCCCATGGGCAGCACAGAGAGCATTTCAGCTGAAAGTCCAAGATCTTTAGGTCGAGGAAGTCTAAATCAGCCAGAGCATTTATGCTAATATAGCTTCTGTCGGAAGCTGTAGAATAAAACAAGTGGCTTTGTAAGGTTTTTGTGAAAGGTAAGATGTATGTTAAAAGTGCATGGGAGTGCCTTTAGTGTGCCAGTGGCTTTCTTAGGTGTAGTCTTATCTCTGTTCTCATAGGAGTGATCCTTGCAGTGTCTGGCTGTTTTCAGTAACACCAGATAATAATTTCCCTGTGCACCCTTAGGTGCCCTTTACTTAATTTAATGTTGAGTATAGACAAGACTCTTAAATAATCCCTTTGTAACTGTGTGGGTTTGGGGGTATTTTTTGTTTTGTTTTCTTCTGTATCCAGCAGTTCGTTCGAATGTCATGTGTATATACTTAACTGTTGTCCCAATGAGCTTTTTTTTTCTTGTTTGTTCCTTAAATAATAGCTCACAAGTACTTTTTCTATATGGCTGTCACATTACTATGCGAATTTATGAGTTTTGTAATTATTTCTGAGTAGGTCCTGGAATTTGGAGAAAGCTTGTTTTGTGTTGCAAAATGACAAGCTCTGCTTGTGACCTGGGACCAGCATATGTTATTACAAAATGACTGATGAGGGCAAGTGTGGAGTCTTGGATTTGAAACTCTAGGGAATTCCCTGCTTCATTTCTCAGAAACTTTCACATATTTGAAGGGCCTGTTTGTCAGAGTTCAGACTTCGTACTCAGCCAGTCAGTATTAGGAAGTTGTCTGCATTATCACCCAGCCCCATACATTTAATTGTCCTTGAAAGTTGACTCGTGGTTCTTCTCTTAACACCTTCCCATCTTTCAGTGCAGGTATTGAGGGTGGTGATACTTGGGGCCCCGGGTGGTCTCAGAGAAATGATCTGGTCAGGTGCAGAGTCTCTATTACCATACTGGATTGAATGCTTTTAAAGCACAATGAATGTGGGATACCATGAGTGTCCATTGTAGGTCTCCCCCCGAAAAGGTGGATCTTTGGTGACAATTAAAATACTCATTTTTGGAGGAGAAGGGATGTATATACAGACACCTTCAATGTCTGTGTATTTGCTTGGTCTTCAGAGTTTGTGTGGTTTTAATGATACTCCTTTCCAAAAGTGAATAGTCACCCTCCTGACTAGCCTCTAAAATGCAAGTGAGCATCTTTAAGACTTCCATTTGTAACTTGGTGTGCTGGTCTTTAGTTTGAGTGAGCTAACTGTGCTTGGATGCAAGTATGGCTGGAAATGTTCCTGTTTTCCCTTGCAGGATAACACTTGGCTCTCAGTATTCCTCACCGGTAGATCACCAAGCCCTTTAGAGAGGAGGTGCTGGTGGTTTCCCCATTTTCCAACTAGTGAAACTGATGCAGAGAAAGAAAAGGGCTCTTGCCATGTGTTGATGGAAGAAAGTGGGAAAGGACTCCAGCCCTTCCTTCTCTTCCAGTCTTGCTGCTCCAAAAGGGTGGTGCTGCAAGCTGACATGCTGTTTTCCCTTGTTCATGTGTGCAACGGAAGTTGCAGCTACATTCAGCTTTGCAAAAGCCTTTCTTAACCAGGAGGTGGATTCATCAGAACTGAATGTGACAACATTGAAACAGCTCATTTCTGTCTTTCTCTGCTTCTCTCAGGCATTACAGTCCAGCAGAAAACGCCCATGAACAGGGCCAACCAGTGAAGCAAGCCAGTTCAGAGGTAACTTGCGTTGTTTATTATATCCTTTTTAGGGAGGGCTGATTGAGTACTTTCAACTATAAATATTTGCATTCTTCCTTGTATGCTGTTGAGTAAAAAATGCTCTCCTGCCAGCTGTTTTTCCCAGGGGAAGGGGTGCATTCTTCAACAAATGGCACTTTTCCAGAGGTTTCCTGCTTCCGTGCCATTCTGAGCATTCTGCACTCTCTCTTCTGATTCTGCAGGAAGAAAAGACAGTATTTAGGAGGCACAACTTATCCCACTTCATCTGGGCAGCTGAAATCACTCTAGAAGTATCTGGTCCCTTTGTGGACCATCATCTTTCTTCCAGATGAAGACATGGTCCCCTTGGCCAGTGGGAAAAATTATGAAGAGGGTGATTTATCAGAGGTGCTCTGCACAAATCAATCAGAAAGCAATAGATTTCCTTAAGGAAGGCTCTCTCCATGGACCCCAGAGGAAGTGCAGAAGAACAGCTTAGACTTTGCAACTTTCTCCAAGGTGTATAAAATTGCCTGAGACTGATTGCATCTCCTTCATTTTTTAGCTATTTGCAGTTATCACTTCTGTTTCTCATTCCCCATTACAGCTGCCATTCCAGCTCTAGAAATGGGACTTAACACGCATTCACCCAGGACAAATTATATCCCATTTCCCTTCACACAGTGCTTGGATATAGCAAAGAAATATATAAGAACTTAATTTGCAAAAGCAAAAGCTTGTGCCAAATAGTTCCTTTCTTGCTCAGAAATGCCCCAGCTCCCATCTCATTCTGGGCATCACCTTATTCCAGTTCCATGTCTGGTTAACACACTGCAAATTGCCCACACAAAAGCGACAGTTTAGTACTCTTCCTCGGTGCATCATGGGGAGTTTGATCGCATTGCAGTTCCATGTGCTTATTGAAGATTCATGCTGCTCTCTGTTCCTAGGGGACACTTGAAGAACAATAATGCAACTCCAAAAACGGCTGATAGGTCCTGCCTCGGCCTCCTGCCTGCTACACAGTGTAAGCCTTGGCAGGTAACTCAGTGTTTTCTCTTGCGTCAGTTGTGTGACATTCAGAAAATGCCTGAAATGGCTGCATTCCAAAAGACTGGAAGTATCAAGTATCTGGGTGTGGGATATTAAGGTCCTGATACCCCCAGAAATAAGGAAATATGAATACAGAGATATGAAGGTGGATATGTTCCACCTAATTTCAATTGTCAGAGCATCTAGTTCAAGTTTGGGTCTAAATCTTAGGTCTGAGCTTAATCTAACCTAAGGTCTGAGCTGAGATGTAAACTCTAAGTCAGGCAGCTAATCCCCCTGCACTAGCTCCCTGGCTGTACATAAGCTTTGAAGATTTTTGTCTATTTTAAGCTTTGTTTTCTTAATCATACCATCATAGACCTGGACTATGGCTGGAAAGTCAATTGTTGAAACTTTGCTGCAGGGGGCTAGTATCCTCTATCCTTTTTCCTCTATCCTTCTTTTTCCCTCACTCCGTCCCCCAAAACTGGACATGCAGACTTGAGTGGCTTCCATGCGACTGTTAAATTTCTGGAACAGCCATGCCACTTTACCAGCAGCTGTTTCTTTCTTCCTTTACAGCAGTGATCTTCTCAATTTTGTAGATTCTGCTCTCTTCGGGGTTCATTTTTTGAAGTTCTTCAGGGTAAAATGTCCCCTTGATTGCTTCATGACTGTAGTCTATTAAACAGTACACGGGTATCTGACCCCTTCTCACAGCTCCTACCATACAGCTCACAAGCTACATTTCCTTACTCCACCCCATCCCTGCCCTTCCCTGCTAGCTGGGGAGGGGTTTCTGTGGGAGGAAGTCCCTGTGTCTATGGCAGAATCTGAAACCCTCCCAGCAAAGCATTTTCACCAGCTCCCAAATCTTTTTTTTTTTTTGGGGGGGGGGTGGGGGAGGGCAGGGAGAGGAGGGAAGTGTTGAACAGAAAAGGTGTTCTCTGTCCTTGAAAAATGCAGAGCCCAGGAATAGGCTCTGCCTTGACTAAATTGAGATGTTTAAGTGCAGATAGCCATAGCTTGATGTCCTCTTGCCATCAATGAAGAGAATAAGTTGATTTTCCAGTGGGATGCAGTTCATCCTAAGGAAGATGCCCAGGAGGAGATTCAGTTCAGAGTTAGACACCTAACTGCGGGTGTTCATGCAGAGGTACCTCCCCATGAGCTGGGTAGTTAATCTCACATGGAAATGTACTCAGTGCAGAGGTCTGGGGAGTAATTGCACAGACCAGCCTTCAGTTGCTTAAGCAGCTGTCTAGTGCCATTTTACATTTCCTAGGATATCCAACCTGTTATCTAGCTATGCAGCAGATGGGTGCAAGTTTCCTGCATACCCTGGTTTTATTTATCAGCCACGTGCAGATAACTTTACACACCACAGAGCATCCCAAGTGCCCACTTTAAGAGCTGGGAGAAGAAGGAGCTAAAGACTAAAACTTTTGGTGGTGAGTGAAAGTTTAGGGATAAGGGGGACAGGAGTTACGTAGTGTGGCTTGTGATTTATGATTAAGAGGCACCACTCAAACAGTGGGATCTGGGGGATGGGGAGCAGTTTTAGGAAAGATAGCATGTGGTTCCTTGTGAAGGCACTGGATACCAACAAATGGGGTCAGTTTTCAGGAAGCCTGCAGGCTAGGACTGGGGACTATCAGGAAAATTGAGGTTGCAAAGATTATAATTCAGGACTAAGAGGCACTGCTCGAGGATGGAGGATGATGTGGGCAGAATTACGCAGGGCTGGGGCTGCAGGGATGTGTAGACTGCATTGAAGCAAAGCATTAAAACTCTGTGAGTGCATGCGTGTCAAAAATGGAAGAGCCACCCCACATCAAAGGTGCTACTTGAGGGAAGAACCTCTGTCCCTTTGCTTTGTCTTCCTGCAAGTGGTGCCTCTGATGGTCTGGTCTAATCAGTGCCCGGGTGGCTACTAGGAGAAATTAAGAGTTTTGTTAAGCACAAAGGTTTTAATGAGCACATGATGTAATCTGGTTTCATTTGTTTCTCATGTTTAAGCCTAACAAAGTTACACTAACGTGTTTCAAATGAACTTCATGAATGTCCATTTCCAGTGGCGATCTAGTGCTATCCAATGTATTGTACATGGGACAGTGAGACATCTGTTATGAAATTTGGCCTTCTAGAGTACACTAATGTCCCAGAATTTCAGACTTTCCTCTTCCTGCTGTTTCTAGTTATCTGTATTATGACTCTCCTTGGGAATGATGGTGATTGCTGAGCAGCATTCCTGTTGCTTTCGACTCTGCCAGAGATAGGATGTGTTAGTCTCCTATTCACTATTTTGGGAACCCCTTCTACCACAGAAAGACAGAAGGCTTTCTCAGCCATCTCCTTCCACCTCACTGAGTAAAAACTTTCTACAGCACTCTAATCATTGTGTATCCCTTACCAAAACCCAACATCCTGACAAACCCAAGCAAAGGGTTTTCTGTCTTTTACACAGCCCTCACTCTTCTAATCAAGATGCTCAGGTTACCATTGGTAATCCCATCCCCAACCAGTTCTTTTTTGTCTTTCCTATCATGATAGAAAATATGCATTTAAACATGCATGCACACATCTGTCTGAATGTGTGTCTTCAGCCCAAGAAAGCTGGTTAAGTGATCTGCACGAAGTAGATGTATTCAGGAGATAGATAGACTCCAAAACTGAGCAGATTGTTGTCAGCTGATCTGAGAAACAGCAAACTGAGTTTTAATATTTTCCTGTTCTAATGTAAGTTTGGAACAAATCTTGTGCTTAGGATAGCTGGGAAGCAGGTACATGAATTATATTCACAACTACAGCAAAAGCAAATCAGTGTCAGATGCATAAAAATTTACAGGAGTAAAGAAGTAGCTATCATGGCATGAAGAGATAGTTTTGAAAATTTGATTGGATCTTCCTCTCTCAACACTCGTCTCTTCATGACCATTCCCTTTCCATCCCTTAGTTCCTTTTCCAGAAAACACCTCACTCTTAAAAATGTGTAGTGCTTGAAATATGCAGCCAGGTCCATGCCTTCCCAGGAGCAGAAAGGGAAGAGGGGATCCATGCTATTAAAAATTACTTATCAGTGGATTGTTCTTTTGTGCTTATCACACAACAGACTGGGTGCTGGAATCATACTGAGACAGGGGAAACTCTCTTCCCAAGCTTATTGGGTGCATTATCAAAAGATCACATGGAGTCCCTCTGTGAAAACGGTAGTTTATTAGAAGTCTGACCTTTGCACATGTAGAGTTGAGCTGTCTTAGTCTGTGTTAATCATCTGGCCTCCCTTTATATGGGGTAACAGGAATAGGCAGCTGTAGAACATTATTTATCTGTCTTGAGGTGATTTATAATTTAGGATGAAACTAAAAAGGAATAGTATCATCTTTCCAGTAGAAAGAAGCAAAAATTTTTGAAAGTTTTGTGCAGAAAGAAGGCCTACTCTGCTGGATAGCAGCATGGACATAGTCCTTTGGAAAGAAGGCAAATGATTCCTGGCCCACGTTCTCTCATGCAGATCTTAGAAACTTACTCTGTGCACTTACTTTCTCCTTTCACATTCATGGAGCATGTTACTGACTCCTTTACAGGAGTAGGCAACACAAGAGCTTCAGGGCCACCCTCTTTCTGCCTGGTGTGAATGCAACTTCTGTTGTCAGTACTTTCAGAAAGCCTTTTAGATCTAAGAAAGGGCTTGCAGTGAACCAGAATATTTCTGTGTTCATTTAGCAGAGTCATCAAAGTGAACTTATTTATTTATTTATTTATTTACTTATTTGATTTTCAATTTACCCACTAATAAAAAAAACCCATTATTCACCCAACTCAGGTGTCAGGGAGGTGGATAGCTATTTAAAGGACCTTTATCCACAGAAGAAAGTCTGTTATTTACTGTGCACATCCATTACAGGAAGCAGACCTTGGTCCTTAGGCCATGCTGCTCATACTGCTTAACTTCAGGGCCTCCTGGGTGTCTGCTGGTCCCATGTAGTGCCCCTGCAGCCCAGAGAGAGAGTCATGTAGTTTTGTGTATGTTTCTACCATTCAAGGTATATGAAATCAAGTGAGGGCTGTTGATCGCCATTGACAAAATGTGTGCTTTGTTTTGTTTTGTAGTGTGGCAGTGAGGACATGTGCTGCATGCCTTACAGCATGAAATACAGTTTGATGTCTGCATAGAGTAGAGGAAGCAACACCCAGCACAGTCTTGTTTGTACCCCTTGCAAGTTGCAGCTCTTGGACTGACCTGTTCCTTCAATTGAAGAAGCAAATTCCTGAATGAACTATCCCTACAACTGCACCTGGACTTCTTCCTGGTGTAAATAAGGTGAACAGTCTGGAGACCATTCCATTCAGAGTAAAGCAAGCACCTAAGATATCGGCGTAGAGGCACCAGTGGAGAGTCAGTGAGTTTCTGTTATTTCTGTGCTGTAAGCAGAGGTGTGGCTCTGACATAGATAGTCAAACCTAAGATATCTGCCCAGAAATATCAGAGCTGTTAGTGCCACAGTGACTTTGAGGATGATTTTTCAGAGTAAGATATCTAAGATAGCTAAGTTAAAGCACTGCTTGTGATTCCAAAGTCTGTTCACTGTAGCTGCATTGGTGGGATTCTTTGCCGACTTAAATGGGATAGGAGACATCCAATTAACTTCAAAATTTCAATGTTAGGCATATAAGATTAAATTCAATTTAAGACTCAACTCATTTCAGACTAAACCAAATCTTGGTTTTCTGTACTATTGGGAGGGATTGGTTTAAATAATGAAAGAAGTCTCTCAGATAAAATATCAATCTCAGTCTTTTTATTTAAAATGAATAAACAAATCCTGATTTCGATTCTCTTTCCAAAGCAAGATATTTTTCTTGCAAATCATGAGTGAAAATTAATCCACGGAAATTGCCAAATGGCAACACCTTGACAAGGATTGGAGAAGAGGGTTTTTTGTTGTTGGGGTTTTTTGGGGGGTGGTTGGAAAGACCTTAGGGTCTAGATCTAATGCTTGGGGCTGCAGAGGATGGACCTCTCTGAGCTAGAGTCCCTCACCTGTACAAATTATGACACACTGCCCAGCATGTGGTTCAGTGCTGTCACACTATGAAGGTTTGATAGCAATGACTGAGACAGTAACGTAATAAAAAATATGTTTATTTCCTCATGCAAGTTCTTGGATTAGTAGCATCCATTAAAATAATGCGATTACTAATTTAGAAAGGATAACACAAAACCATCAGTTACTAATTTAGAAAGGATAACCCAAAACCCTCGGTTACTGCGCTGTTAATTGGAAGCACTGCTTATCCCTACTTGAAAGCTTTCTTGTTCATTCTCTTAGTGAGAGGGCTCTCAACCTCGAGGAGTTTCCTTAACCCAGCGTCCCAGGAAAAGGGGAGGGGGGGAATACTCACGGTCCAGCCAGAGAGGATGATCAGGTCACGTTCCCGTCCCTGCTCAACTCTCCTAGCTCCCAAGTCTCCTTTTATACAGCTGGGGCTCTGGGCAAGCAATGCTTTTGCTGACCTCTGCGAGTTTCACAATCACAGGACTGTTTGTTTGTCTGCCTGGGAGGACCCTGCTAGCGAGGCAAGACCACAACACCTCCGTATTGTTTCTTCCCTCCCTGGGGGTCCATGCAGATTCCAGGTGTCAGACTTCTTCAGTCTTGTTAATTCTTCTATTCCTCAGCCTTGCGCATATCAATCCTTGTGCATATCGGTTGGTAGACTTCTTTAGTCCTGTTAAGTCCTCTGTTCAACAGCTTTGCGCATATCAGTTCTTGCGCATATCAGCTGGCAAACTTCTTCAGTCCTGTTAACTCTTCACTCGCCCGTCAAGTGCACCTGACATTTCCTATTAAACAGTTGAGCTTCCAATTCTATGCTCAGTATAGGTCCTTTGAAGTACTGTAGACATCTAATGTAAGAGGAGGTGATATCATTTGCTAGACTACTGATTCTTCCCCACTGACTATCCAAGGAGGTTGGGTATGAACTCAGCTTAGGACATTTAAGTTACAAATGTCTATATGTGGACAAACTAATTTCACCACGTGAAGCTGTTCTATTAGCTGAAGTATTGGCCCTGACAGTATTGTGTCATAAGGACTGGACATTTCATTAAGCTTGATCTGCGGACAATTGCATTGTTACTCAAGAAATAAATTAGTGGCCAATATTCTGGATTTTGTTACACCTTAAAAGAGAGCTGATGTTAGATGGGTCATCTAGACTTTATTTGGGCTATGTTCTTGTCCTAACCAGGAGGCTAATGCGGAGAAGTAAGTGTTGCTTGGTAGAGAAATAAAGCCATTGTTGTTCTCTTTTTTGTGTTTTACCTGTTTTCTGTCTCTTTCTGGAAGCAAAGAGCTTCAACAAAGATCTGCCACCAAAATAAGCAGGGAAACAGATTTTGGAACAAGGAGAAGCTGCATCCGAACTGGAGGAAAGTAAACCTTCTTGAAAATTTGGTGTGCCCAGAAAGGACTCCCTCAGCTTGTTGCTTTCTGTCTGTTTCCACACTTAGAAAACACCATCACCAGGGTATTCACTAGGGGTTGTAAAGTGTTTTCAGACCATTTGAAAAGCCTCCCTATCTAAGGATTAGGTCTTATTATGATGATATGTTACAGGAGAGAAACTGCTGTGATATCCCTTCCATGAAACTTCACACTGCTAAGAAAGAAAGGTGCAATTTCAGCAAATGAACCATAATCATTTGTTGCACTGCCCTCCACTTCCAGAATCACTCCTCAGAAGGAAAAACGTATCCTGGAGATTATCACGCTTCTCTTCAACCCCACCTGGAGAGCCTCTTTCATCTGCTGGTTCCTCAGGCTGAAAATAAAGGGGCTCATCAGAGGACCTACCATTGTGATAAGCAGGGCCACCATTTTGTTGTAGGAAATGTGGTGACTTGAAGGCTGCACATACAGGAAGATGCAGCTACCATACACCATGATGACAAAGGTGAAATGAGAGGAGCATGTAGAGAATGCCTTGTTCCGCGACGAACCTGAGGGCAACCTTAGTATGGTGTTAATGATGTATAGGTAGGACATTGCTGTCATGACCAGTGAGCCAAGGAGGATGATGGAAAATGTCACAAAACTTACCAGCTCAACAGTCTGTGTTTCTGCACAGGACAACTTGATCAAAAGCACGCTGTCACAGAAGAAGTGGTCAATACGATTGTCATTGCAGAAGGGCAGCCTGGCAACTAGGACAGTGGGGGCAATGGTGGCCAGGAAGCCTGCAGTCCATGACCCCAACAGGAGCTGAAGGCAAAGCCGACTGTTCATTAGCATGGGGTACTGAAGAGGGTAGCATATGGCCACATAACGGTCATAGGACATGACAGCCAGAAGGACAAACTCAGTGTCACCAAAGAGGGAGAAGAAGTAGCACTGAGTTAAACAAGCTGAGTAGGAGATGGCTTTGCTTCCCCTCAACAAGCTTCCTACTGTTTTTGGTATGATGGATGTAGTGAAGAAGATCTCTGAAGAGGAGAGGTTACAGAGGAAAAAGTACATGGGTCTGTAGAGGTTTCGGTCAGAAAGAACGAGGGCAATGATCAGCAGGTTTCCAACTAAGATCACCAGGTAGGAAGCCAGGAAAGCGATTGCTATTAGGTACTCCTGATGGTGGAGGGAGGGGAAGCCCAAGAGAAGGAACTCTGTGACAGTCGTATGGTTCAACATATCTGCAACTGAGCTGCAGTGAGTAAGAGAAGATGGTGAGTGGAGGAAATGATTCCTCAGAAGGTTAGAGGAAGAGGAGACGTAGAAAAATGTAAAAGTACAGTAAAAGAGGGACATGGGGTTACTCACAAAATGTCTGTAAGGAAAACAGAGAGGAGAGGTGTGGAGAAACAACATAGAGCAAGGAAACACCATTTTAAACAGTAACAACAAACTTAGTTTCTAGGTTACAGTAGGAATCCACTATTAACAACATGTAAGTTTTTGCATTTGAGCTCCTTACCCAAGTGTCCCTTTATATGGGATGGATGGAGAAAATGGAGAAAACATAGGCATTTCTCAATCATTCTTTCTCTAGCCTATCTTAAACGTATATTTTAGGATGAGATAAAATCCATCCTGGAGAAAGATAAAACACCTCTTCAAAGTGATGTTAATCTTTTGATTAGGTAAGGAATGGAAAGAAGGCAGGAAGAGGATGGTGACAAAGGAGGAGGTCAATGGGAAATAAAGATGAACAGGAGAGACAAAGCCAAAAAGAGGTAAGACAAACATTCTATGATTAAAACTGTTGTCTTTCCATACAACCTTGAACTTTTCCATACAGAGCAGAAATCTGTATAAACAGATTTTTCTTCAGTTGCAGCAATCTTTCTTGCTGAGAAACAGATTTGATAAAACATTCTGGCCATCAGCAGGAAAAATAAAAAAGAATAAAAGTAATACAAAGGAGAGAGGAAAAAAAGAAAATCCAGGGAGATAAAAAGATAAGTAGGGAAATTCATCAGCTGGGGATTAAAAAAAAAAAAAAGCCCTACCCTGTAAAACAAATAAACAGATAAACTGACAGAAACTTGAAAGACTTTTTTTTTTTTTTTTCTGTGAGCACTGGAAAAATGAAGCTTGTTTTGATATAGAGTTGGTCCTAAATTCATTATCTGAGGTCTTGAAGACATTGAATTCTCTATGCAGTCCTCTCAGGACAGTCTACCCCTGTGTAGACCATCTCCTTTCCATCCTGCTGCTTTTGCTCACAAAACTTCTATAAGCCTAAATGAGAGAACAATACTACTCTGTGCAGCTTAGCTGGACCTGGCCAAGAAGTTAAAGCAAAGGAAGGGGTAGAAACCCAGGCACATAGACATAGACTGATCAGCAAGGTCTCATTTCCTGAGAAAAACTCACAGGCAAAGGAGGAGAATCACAGGCAGGCAGGCAGGCAGGCAGGAAGGCAGTCTAGGCACTCAACAACAACGACAATAACAATCAGTGAAAAATAAGGTGAAATCCAGCAAAGTAGTTACTTACCTTAATCTATGTGCAGGAGACACTATCAAGGGGAAACAGAAGGCCAGCAGAATTTCTGCAAGCCATTATCTCCTACCATCTCCTCCCATAACCTTTAGAGGCAATCTAGCATATCTCATTTCAAGGCTATTGTAGAGCCTCTTGAGCCACCTGCTAATGGCATTTGTTCTGATGCACTGTGCTACCAGACAGAAGTTCTCTCTGTTTTTTTTTTTTCCTTTCTAGTTAAACCATCCAAAGTCCTTTGACATTCCCTGAAGAATCATGGTCCTCTGTGCTTTCCTGAGGTGTGCCTCAGCAGAGTAAGTCTGAGAGGGTGATAGGACATTAATTAAAATGATGGCTGGTATCCAGGTGACCTAACCTCTGCAGAAATGTAGATCCATTTTGTGAAGCAGTCTAAGAGAGAGAAAGGCAAAATCTTAAAAGGTGCTACCAAGAAATGTAATCTGTGAAAGCAGTTTCTGTGGAGCTAGTCATACTCCCTGCCTTGTCTTTCTAATGTTGGACATCTAAAGGATAGATTTTAAATATTAAAGTAGTCACCTTATGTTCATCAGTGGAGTTTAGGGCATGATTTAATTTTTCACAAAATGGATTTCTAAAGTAGATGAGAGGAATAGATTCCTCTCCTTTAATTGCAGAGGGAGGCTTAAGTGACAGACTGACACCTAGGCATCTTCACTGCAGACCTCTGGGAGTTCTTCAGGGGTCAGACATTGGTGTCTAAGGGCCATCTAACTATCTTCTACCACTCCAAAAGGAAGTTTGAACCTGAGGGTTCAGTGTTATAACTGCCACCATAATGCAGACCTCTCTTACCATCTTAATGCATCTAAAACAGGACTAGGCACCTCTGTTTTGACATCTGAATTGTTCCCCTAAAGTTCAGTGAGAGGAATCTCATCCGTGATGACACTGAACAAGGCTTTCCCTTTCCCTGAGTACAGGCAGGCTCTTAGTCCACCTCCTTTGTACTTGGTGTGGACAGCCCCAGCAGAGCACAAGCCTCTACGCATAAACTTGTTACTGAACTCTAGTGTTCACAGGGAACTATTTGACCCTGTTCTTGTCTAAGCTGGGCTCTAGATCACTTCTCATTTCAACTCCTTTCTTCGTTTTCCAGTACATCCAGGGGGTGTAGAGTAGAGGCTGACGTAGCCCCGTGTTTCCTCACCAGTCTTTCAGGAAACACGTACCCATGTTTTTGCATTTCCAGCTGATGTATCACCTCATGTAGAGCTGATGCACGGAGACATTTGGCCAGTCTCACCACATCTTGGGATCCATTTTGATCACAGCGCTTTGCTTGCAAAGGATTTGCGTGAAGGAATTCTGAAGAATGCTGAGAGTGTGATATGAGTAATTGTCCATATGAAATATATCCATCCATCTCTAGAGAATGTGATCATGTACATCAGTCAGGGTGGCATTTTATCCACAGTCAGCATCCTTCTGTAACTGTAAGGTTGAACAGAGAACAGTTTTTCCTGGTGGGGGTCTCTGCTGTGCCAGTCTCCGACCACACCTGGAGTGCTGCTCTGGATGTGACCCTGGCTGTGAGAGCACTGGGCACCACCACAGCCATCATGTGGGGTCAGGCCTGGTGCTGCTGGGTGGTGGGGAAGCACCAGCCACCACGGCTCACAGCTCTGGGTGCACAGGAGTGTGCACAAGCAGTGATGGGGCCCCTCTTCCCCCATGGGGCCAGACCGGGCGGACAAGGGGCCCAAGGGGCTCTGGGGAATCTGATGGGGAGACAGAAAGAGTGGGGGAGGGTTGAGAAGGCTGTGGCTAGGCAGAACTGAGCGAGGAGCAGGAGGAGGACACATGACACCCAAAGAAGTGACCAAGAGATGGAGTTCGTTACTGAACTAGTCAGCTAGGGTTTTCTTCATTTTTTTCACTGTCCGTAGAGCAAGTGTGAAGCTTTCATCATTGAGGCAACTGCTGTACTTGTGCTTCAAATGTTTCCTGTAAACACACCTGTTAGCTTTGAGCATGAACTGGCTTTCAACCAGAATCTGGAAGCTTGACTTCCTGCTGCTCTGTTTCTGGAGGCTGGCTCTAAGGTCTTCCAGGACACATGTCTCTCCAGCAGGGGCTGGGGCTTGACCCAGAGAAAGTCATGGCACCTCCCTGGTCC
The DNA here is from genome assembly GCF_036417845.1 of Apteryx mantelli. Classification (NCBI taxonomy): domain Eukaryota; kingdom Metazoa; phylum Chordata; class Aves; order Apterygiformes; family Apterygidae; genus Apteryx; species Apteryx mantelli. Next base: position 8,479,131 of record NC_089997.1, read on the forward strand.
TCCTTGTGAGAAGGAGGCTACAGAGACACTGGCCTTCCGAGAGGACTTTGGTGCCCAACCAGAAGACCATTTCCTTGAGGAGGGTAACCCTGTCAGGAGCTTATGGAGCTGTGTCCCAGGCCCTTGGGTTCAGAAGTGCACCCTCAGCAAGTTTGCTGATGATACAACACTGGGAGGAGTGGCTGATACACCAGATGGTTGTGCTGACATTCAGAGTGATCTTGACAGGCTGGAGAAAAGGGCAGAGAGGAACATCATGAAGTTCAGCAAAGGGAAATGCAAAGTCCTGCACCTGGGGAAGAATGACCCCATGCACCAGTACAGGCTAGTGCCGACTGCCTGGAGAACAGCTTTGCAGAGAAGGATGTGGGGGTTCCAGTGGACACCAAGTTGACCATGAGCCAGCAATGTGCCCTTGCAGCAAAAGTCAGCAGTATCCTGGGCTGCATTAGGAAGAGCATTGCCAGCAGGTTGAGGGAGGTGATCCTTCCCCTCAGAACTGGTGAGGCCACATCTGGACTGGTGCATCCAGTTCTGGGCTCCCCAGTACAGGAGAGACATGGACATATTGGAGCAAGTCCAGCAAAGAGCCACAAAGATGACTAAGAGACTGGAGCATCTCCTGTATGAGGAGAGTCTGTGAGACCTGGGATTGTTTAGCCTGGTGAAGAAAAGGCTCAGGGGGAATCTTATCAATGTTTATGAATATCTGACTGGAGGGACTAAAGAAGATGGAGCCAGAATCTTCTCAGTGGTGCCTAGTGGCAGGGACTTGACACATTGGTGAAAAAGCCCCAACACAGTATCACAGATATTCAACTGCTGCTGAGAGAGACAACACCAAAGTGCTGTGTGCCCACTTGGGGAGGGAAGGTGGGTTTTCAGTTTAGAGCTGCTGCTGGACCCTGCCAGGAACTGGGGGAACAAACAGGAGGAGTAAGAAGTCTGTGTGCAGTTACAGGGCTGCGATCTCATTGGGATCACAGAGATGTGGTGGAACAACTCACACAACTGGAATGCTGTGAGGGATGGATAGAGGCTTTTAGGAAGGACGGACTGGGACGGCGAGGAGGGGGAGTTGTCCTTTATGTGAGAGAGCAGTGGGAATCCATGGAGTTCTGCCTGGGGATGGACAATGGACGATGAGCTGGTGGAGAGCTGATGGGTCAGGATTAATGAGCAGATCACAGATGATGTTTTTGTGGGTGTCTGTTCTAGACTGCCTGATCAGGAAGGGGTAGATGAGGCCTTCTTCAGACAACCAGAAGAAACCTCACATTCACAGGCCCTGGTCCTCAGGAGGGCTTGACCTACCCTCATATCTGCAAGAGGAACAATGCAGGAGGGCAATACCTCCACCTCTCCCCTGTCCTTTGTCACCAGAGCCCCTGCCCCAGTTAGCAGCAGGGCCACATTTTCCCTAGCCTTCCTTTTGCTGCTGATGGACCTCTAGAAGCCTTTCTTGTTGCCCTTCATGTCACTCACCAGTTTCAACTCCAGGTGGGCTTTGGCTTTCCTAACCCCGTCCCTGCACGCTCAGACAGTGTCTCTGTTCCTCCTGGGTCACCTGTGCCTGCTTCCACCTATTGTGTGCTTCCTTTTTATGTCTGAGTTTTGTCAGGAGCTCCTGACTCATACATGCAGGCCTCCTGACACTTCTTGATTTTCAGCTTGTCGGGATAAATCGTTCTTGAGCTTTGGAGAGATGATCCTTGAAAATCAACCAGCTCTCCTGGACCCGTCTTCCCTCCAGGGCTGTATTCCTTGGGATTTGTCTAGAGCAGATCCCTGAAGAGGCTTTGGGGCAGGCACTTCATGCCAGGCCACCTTATCCGGGGTGTTGCCTGCTCAGCTGTGCCGCATCCCCCCACCACTCCCACTGTGCAATGTTGTCCAGAGGAACTCTGCTCTCCAAGATGCCCCTTTTGCACACCTGAGCTAGCCCACCATTCCATGCACCTGAGGCTGTCTGAAGTTTATGGGGGTGCTTTGTCTCGCCCAAGAGCCATACGCTTCCCTTGCATCTGCTTGTCTTTGTATGAAGTGTTGGAAGTTGACCTGAACCATTTCTGGCCTGGGAATCTACATGGCCATGTGATTTTCTCCCATTATGCCTTTGTGCTGTTCCCCTTCCTCTGGGTTTTTCATTTAAGTTCAGGATAACTGCACGCAGAGGGAGTTGCCAACATTGCAACTTTCTTGATGGAGTCAGGTAAAACCCACCCACTGTCCCCAACACACTTTGCACCAAAGGCATCCAGGCTGGATGGCAACATCTGTGAGAGCAAGGGTGGTCAGATTGACCTTCCGCCGTGCCTCCTGGACCTCACGCTCCTCAACCTATAGGTGAGCAGATTGACCAGGGAAGTCCCAACCATGCACAAGATGGAGACTATTGTTTTAAGAATGTGTGTTGGTCTTTGTCAGTGTGTAGGGACTTTCCAGGAGCCACAGAAAACTGTTGCCACCAAGAAGTGAGAGGAGCAGGTGGGAAGCAATTTGTATCCCAAGGGTGAAAGGAATCCTCAGGATGCTGGGGATGACACGTGCCCAGCTGGTTGGGGTTAAGGGAAATGGAAGGAGGGTTGCAATGGAGGAGGGGAACAAGTTCACAAAAATGGTTAGGAGTCAGTGCATGATAGTGGCAGGCATGTAATTGCAAAAGATATGGTTAATTACACTGAAGCCTCAAAAAAATTCTGTAACCTCTAAAAAAAAGTGATGTTGTATCTGTCTATCTATATGCAAATTATGTTACATTACCTGAAAGTTTTCCTTGCTTCTTGCACGCTCATCTGTATGGGACTGAGTCACCACAGGAGGAAAAGTCTGGCAGTCCTCAGGCAGCGCTCCACTCTCAGGGCCTGTTTCACATTCCCACCCTTGAGCCTGCAGAAGGAGGATTCAAGGAGGGCCCATGACAGTGGTCACTCTCGCTGAACTGCCAAGCTCAGAGGTTGTGATCAGCCTCATGGAGTCCAGCTGGAGGCCAGTCACCAGCAATGTACACCAGGGGTTGGTACTGGGCCCAGTACAAGTTTAGTATGAGCCAGGAATGTGCCCTTGCAGCAAAGAAGACAACCACATCTTGGACTTCATTAGGAAGAGCATTGCCAGCAGGTCAGAGGAGGTGATCCTTCCCCTCTCCTCAGCACTGGTGATACCACATCTGGAGTACTGTGTCCAGTCCTGGGCTCCCCAGTATAAGACGGACATGCACATGCTGGAGCAAGTCCAGGTAAGGGCCACAAAGATCCTTAAGAGCCTGGAGCATCTGTCATATGAGGAGAGGCTGAGAGCTGGGACTCTAGCCTGGAGAAGAGAAGGCTCCAGGGGGTTCTTACCAAAGTGTATAAATACCTAATGGGTGGCAGTAAAGAAGATGGAGCCAGACTCTTCTCAGGGGTATCCAGGGACAGAACAAGAGGCAATAGGCACAGAATGAAATACAAGAAAATCCATTTAAACTTAAGAAATTTTTTTTTTATGGTATGGGTGGTCAAACAATGGAACAGGCTGCCCAGAGAAGTTGTGGAATCTCCATGTCTGGAGATATTCAAAACCCAACTGGAAATGGTCACTCTAGTGACCACTCTAGTTGACCCTGCTTTGAGCAGGGCAGTTGGACTAGACAATCTCCAGAGGTCTCCTTCCACCTCAACCATTCTACAATTCCACAAATCCCCTCCAGGCACTTTTAGGCACAGCTGTGTGGAAGTAAATTAGTTAACACCTCATAGGCCTTTGCAGGCCTATCTAGCAAAAAATATCTGCAACAGCCTTGCCAAAGTCAGCGTGAGCCAACTATCAAAGGAATGTATCTTTTGTAAAAGAATGTACTATTTGTACCCTTAGAGCTTCCTTTTCTGAAGTAATTCACGCCCTGTTGCCACTTACCACATCCTGCTCATCCATATGGCTGTAGTTCTGTGAAGGACAAGTCATATAACCCAAAGGTATATAAACTCTGTAACTGATTCGCTTGGGAAGAGTTCATATCAGCAGAGTCCGGCACTCTGCTGCTCTCTGTTCTCTCCTACCGCTATAGTAATAAAACTTCTGCTCTGACCTGAATCTAAATTGTATTCTGGCTATTCTGTGACAATAGATATTTTACAATATATGTGGGATATTTTATATCTTTGGTTAAACATCAGCTCATGAGACAGGAAAGCCCATATCAAATAAGGAATATTGAAATTCCTATCACTACTCTTTGCATTTCCCAGCACCTGTTAATTATATTTAATATTAGCAAATACACCTTTCATGTGTTTTCCTTCTTGGATAGGCTATATTTCAACTGGACAAGATGGTACTTCTGAGTGCTTTGTTTCTATGTTCTCCAATTCTTAGTTCTATAAAGGAGCTGCCATTAAACAAAAAGGTATGTTTGTTTTTGCTTCACACACTGTCATTCTAAAAGTAGGACAGACTTACATTAACTGTGGTTCAGTATACCACAGTAATCACAGACCTGACTTTTCCATTTTTCATTTATTTTCACCAAAAGGGGTGTACTCAATATTATAAAGTGCATTTATGAATACTTTGGAAAAGACCTTGTTCCTCCTCTCTGTTTCCTTTCTGAAGTATAGTTTAAAAATTATAAGTGGTGAATGAATAGTTTGTTTCTTTGCAGCTTTTGGAATAGATCTGAAGCACAGAGTCACAGAGGTAGATTAATACATATAACATGAAGAGCTGAAAGTCACTGAACAAAATAACTCTTGTTCACCACACTTCAGTTAACTACAACTCACTTTTCACTTCCCAGTAAGAGCAGAGGAGGTTGTTCCAGTGCTTCTTGGCCAAGGTAAGTCTATTACAGACAGGGTAAGACTATTGACAGGCGTGTAGAGATGCAATGGCAGTTTCTAAGCTAGAGTTGAAAAATTAGAGTTCAGACAATAACAGTGTCCCACTGGCAAACTAATATGATGTCATCATAATCTTTGTGTGCTTCAGTTGCTTCTGGGTCCTTCTGTGTGAGGAGAATATAGAAAATATAGTAAACAGCACACTAACTACCTCCAGAGTGAAACACTGGGGGCCATTTGGGGAGTGCAGTGTTTCATTTCTGTTATCAGAACAAGTCAAAAAAGCCAGACTGAAACTGAACACATTGCAGTTGTCTGATAAAAATAATTTATATTCTATTCTATTTCTCTTCTAGAATAATTTCCATTTCTATTCTATTTCTATTCTAGAAGAAAACTTATTTTTATGAAAGCAAATACTTCTTCTCAGTTTTCGTCTTTATCATTTTTATCCAATGCTTTTCTATTCATGTATTGCAAGATTCTTCTTCATTATAGTGAAAGAGATTATGACTCCGTACATGTAAAGGTTTTCTTTGTACTTTCATGAACCTACTGTCATCATCCTGTATCTCTAGCACTCCCTTCTAGATCCTTCCAACTCACTTTTTCCTCCTACATCCTGTTATTTTCAGGGACCCCTTGAAAGGTGTGCTCAGCACAGCACCACATTTGAAATGACGACTGCAAGGCAGTGATTTTTAGGACAGAGGCCCTCATGTTGTGTTTTGCACGAATGTAAAAAGCCCTAAGTGCTGTGATTCAATGAATCTTTCCCTGGGAAGCTCTATAAAGACAGAATAGGCAGAAGAAGAAGAAAGGACAAAGAAGCAGAAGAAGATATGGGAAATATGGCAATATAGATATAGTAATTCCTCAGAACTTCTCCATTCAGAGTGTTGGTAGGAAATGTGTTCTGATGACAAACTGTATATATAGACCTGTATCTATCTCTCTATCTATATATAGTCACATAAGGAGAGTAATTGCTGTAGTGCATCACATAGTGCTGCCAATAAAAAAGAAAGAATTCATTCATTCAAATTGAATGCTGGTCACCCTGCTTTCCTCTGTCAGTTGAGAGAGCTTGACACCTCAGGATGCAACTTGCTCTGTGCAGTTAGGAGTTGCATGTACAGCCCTGGGGATGGAGTGTTTGCAGGGGCACTGGACTTTGTGCGAGACACAGAATAACTTTGTAATGGTGCAGTCTTCATTATAACAGAAATATTTAGAAAATGTCAATAAAAATAGAAAAAAAAGAAACTGAGAACATGATCTAATACAAAGAAAATGTTGTTAAGCTTTTCAGCTTTTACAGTGCTTTGTGTTTGTTTTACCCTTCTTGGTTTTGATTTGTTCTAATACACTGGCCTTTTGGGGGAAACTTTTGTGATTTGTATGATTTCTTCTTCTTCCTTTTTTTTTTTTTTTGAACAGGAAAGTGATTTCCAGAACTGGGGTGGGATGCAGTCACAGGGCCATGAACATCTGGTGAGGAGTCAGGTGAATGGCAGAGCATGTGGTAGCAGCCCCGCAGTATGCTCTCTGCACACTGATGGAAACCCATCAAGGCTGGACATGCATATTCCATTCTGTCAACAATGTCTAGCTGCTCTGCAGCCAGTACCTACCCAAGGTTAGCACAGCTGAGATAAGGAAATAGTTCTAGTAAATATAAGGGGCCTATAGGATACAACAAAGAGAGTCTTGCCTTGGTGTCTGACCCATGCGTCCAGCAGTTGCCCATCAGCGATCCCTCCATGCAGTCCCTGGGGGTCGCTACACAGTTTGGAGTGTAAGTAAGTCCTTTATGAAATCAATCCTGTTTAACCCCTCATGAACCTTGAGTGTCTCTAAATGCCAGTATCTGACCCTCCCTTTCCCACCTTGTGGTCAGGTCCTTGATGCCACATACCCTGGTAAAGGGAAGCAGATGCACATGAGACAGTTATTGGTGTGTACATTGTACACATTGAAGCATTTTCCTCAGCGCATCCTTGAACTCCTTGTTCCTCATGCTGTAGATGAGGGGGTTCAGTGTTGGAGGCACCACCACGTACAGAACTGCCACCCCCAGATCCAGAGCTGGGGAGGAGATGGAGGGGGGCTTCAGGTGGGCAAACATGAGAGTGTTGACAAAGAGGGAGACGACAGCCAGGTGAGGGAGGCACGTGGAAAAGGCTTTGTGCCTGCCCTGCTCAGAGGGGATCCTCAGCACGGCAGTGAAGATTTGCACATAGGACAGCACAATGAAAATAAAACACCCAAAGATTAAAAAAAAACTAACCACAAGAGCCCCAGCTTCCCTGAGGTAGGAGTCTGAGCAGGAGAGCTTGAGGATCTGGGCAATTTCACAGAAAAACTGCTCCAGAACATTGCCTTGGCAGAGTGGTATTGAAAATGTGTTTCCAGTGTGCAGGACAGCATGGAGAAAACCACTGGCCCAGGCAGATGCTGCCATTTTGACACAAGCTCTGCTACCCATGAGAGTCCCATAGTGCAGGGGTCTGCAGATGGCAACAAAGCGGTCATAGGCCATGACAGTGAGAAGAGAATATTCTGCTGTGAACAAGAAGACAAGCAGAAAGACCTGGGCAGCACATCCTGAGTAGGAAATGGTCCTGGTGTTCCAGAGGGAATTGGCCATGGATTTGGGGACAGTGGTGGAGATGTTGCCAAGGTCGAGGAGGGAGAGGTTGAGGAAGAAGAAGTACATGGGTGTGTGGAGGTGGAGGTCACAGGCTATGGCTGTGATGATGAGGCCGTTGCCCACAAGGGCAGCCAGGTAGATGCCCAGGAACAGCAAGAAGTGCAAGAGTTGCATCTCCCGTGTGTCCGTGAATGCCAGGAGGAGGAACTCAGTGGGGGAGCTGCTGTTGGACATTTCACTCACTGCAGTCACAGGGGACTGTCAAAGGAGGGAAAGACATTGACAAGTTAGAACAGACTTCTCTAAGCAAAACTTTTTCATAACCTCCTCCAAACACACACACATTACCTCTCCCAATCTTGGCAGGACCATCACTGAGCTCTGTGGCTGGAGCTCTGGTTTGTGCTGGCTGAGTTTGCCATGAGGAGCAGGGACCTGTGCCCATGGGCTCCAGAGGAATCAGCCCTGACCTACAGCAGTGGGTGCATGGGAACAGGGGTGACTAAACTTCTATATTCACAGTTTTAGTCAGATTTAGTCTGCTCATAAGGTAGAAGGGCTTTTCAGCATCTTCCTTCCGAGTTCTAAATAATATGGCTTCATGAATAATTTTAAGGCTTGTTTTGTTTTCTTTTAGATGCCCCTGTCACACCTGAGGAGGATTCTTGGAGGTAGAAATCCTCAGCATTGCTACTGCACTCAGAGTGACCAGCTGTGATTCCTGAGAGGCAAAAGGATTCACTCTCGCTTTAGCACAGAGTGAGGAGAGCTGGTTGGTCCGTCTTGTTCCCAGCTGCCCTGTGCTCGCACCTCTGAGGTGGAGGACGATCACACTTTACCCTTGAAAAGAAATGACACTGCTGAGAGCAGAGGAAGCCAATTTCAAAGTGCAGATGAACACATACAGCACTCTTTCTGGGAGTATCTGAGGGAGGTCTCAGCCCTCCCCTTCTAGCCAGTAACACATCGGGATCATTCCAGTTGCCCACATCCAGCTGCCTGGCAGTATTTGTGTGGCTTTAGTATCTAGGTGGCTTTTCCATGGATCACCTAGATAACACGCAGATGCAATGGGAAAGCTTTGACCTCCTTGAGAGCAGCTTGCAGCCCAGTCAGGCACCCCAAGAAAATAGCCGGATGTCCTAACGATGGGGTGCCTTGAAGAGAGAGTTGGCTCATTCCCAGCCCCCACATTGCATTACCCAGAGCCCCACAGGTTAGAGGGGGACTTGGGCACCTCAACGTTGAGGACACATCTGCATGGCAGGACCTGCAGGGTTGGTGCCTGAACTGCATCAGAAATTCCCCTGCCCAGAGAGTCCAAAGGGAAGGACAAGGGCAGCATGGACAGGCGGGAAACACGGAGCATTACCACGATATTTCTGCCAAGGGAGGACAGGACAGGGAGAGACAGAGATGCTCTCAGGAGTTTCTCCTCTCCTGGATGTCTGGCTGCTGAGGAAATGACTCATGCCCTGGACCCCACAGCCTTGAGGGCAGAGGGCTGTGCTGGCTGCGAGAGGAGAGGAGACATTGAAGTCTGTAGTTTCCTCTCACACTTTGACCAGTGCTTTGACTCTGCTGCCTGGAGCCGTCCCTGTGGGGAACTGTTTCTCTGTCCCCATGTCTCTCCGCTGTCAGTGCTCACAGACCCCATCCCACCCACTGGGTGCTCAGCTCTGCCTTGCAGAAACTTCCTGGGTACAGGGCCCTGCCCATACCACCTCCGTGTTTGCTGGTACTATGGAGCAGGTGAGACAAACCTTCATGAGCCTGGAAAGGTGATGCTGGTTCTGTCTGCAGACTGAGGGGTGGGTGAAGGGATGAAGAGGAACTTCTCCTCTCTCTGTGTCACTGTTTCAGTCTCAGTCCGCTGTCTAAACCTGACAGACAAAATACCATTTCACCCCACGTAAAGAGAATCAAACTGAAAGCAGAGATTCGTGACAGCTCCTTCCCTTTCAGGTATCCCTTGCCTTGACCTTCCTTTTGGAAAGCCCCCTCCAGAAATGTCCTGGGTATAAGCTGGAGCTGTGAGCAGCCCTGACCCATGCAGCATCCTCTCAATGGGAGAATGAAGCTGCCATGATGGGGGTCACTCCTCCCACCCAGAGCTTCACCCCGCAGCGCAGTGGGGAGTTCCCTGGGCAGGCTGAGTGCTGACCCTCGCAGGAGGCAGAGTCACTGCCCCAGGCACACAGCACCCTGGGGCACAGGGACACTGCTCTGAATTACAGCCCTGGGCAGACCTGGGTGCACTCCCTGGATTCACACCCCTGCAACCACCCCTGGGAGAAAACAGCAGGATGTCCTGTCCGCCTGATGGTGTGGCAGGGAATCCCTGCTCTGAAGTACCTCCTCCTCCTCCTCCACACTAGAGGAGCCAGGAGAGTGATCCTTAAAAAAACAGTCATGGGGTGGGTTGGGTTGAGAAGACCTTTCCAGGAGCCTCAGTAGCGTTGCCCTGCAGCCAGACACTTACCATGTAAAGGGCTGTGAAGATTTCCCCAACAATGAGCTCTCCTTCGTCCTCCCACTCCACACTGCCTTTCGCCTCCCTCTGTCTTCTCTCATCTTATGTCAGCAACAGCAGGCAGTGCCTGGAGCCCTGCTGCTCTTTGCAGAGGAGCTGCTCCTGGACACAGCTGTCTCTTGGCAGTGCTGCCTGGTTGCCATGAGCTCCCTCTGTCCCAGGAGCCTGGCCCCACTCAGGAGCAGAGGCCCAGCTGAAGGCATAAAATTCTCCGTCCCTTGTGCTCCCTCCTCCTGGGAAAAGTTTACTGAACTAGACTAAAATAATCACCGATGGCCCTGCTCTAAACAGTGGAGAGAGACTGATTCCAACACTGCAATTTGTCTCATCAGAGGATGGTTATATACAGGAGGTGGAATTGTCCCACTCCGGAAGCCCCTATTCCCTTCTCTTAACTAGGCAGGACGTTTCGACAGGGACAAGAAGGGAGTGCATTTACCCATGGTTCAGCTGTTGATTCAGATGAGTTAATCCAGGCATCTTATGCCAGGTTAGAAACCCCTGGGGCGGAGTGCGATTCAGATCCCTCCTGTGAACTCTACAGACTCACAGGAGGTGGGATTGCCCTTGCCAAAGCTGAAGGGTGCACAACAGAGACGTCTGCATGAGAACTTGCTGTCTAAGCTCCCACTGTAACCAATGCAGATGGGGGGTGGGAGTCAGCTGCTCACACACAACACCTGGTGACATCTGAAGAGACAGAGGTGGTCAAAGGCATATGCCAGTGTCTGCTTGCTCTGATGGAGCAACTAGGAGACCCACATCCTTCTAGAGCATCAGATGGGATCCAGGTGGGGAATTTCCTTGGTCATCTTAAATGACACTAGAGGCCTACTACTGCTCCTAGAGCTCCACTCACTAGGAAGCTGCGACAAAAGCAGATCCGTATAGTACAAACAGCTAATGTAAATCAATGCAGACACTTGATTCAGTGACATAAAAATAGACCTGCAGGGTCATGTCAGATGCCTGGGGGGGTCCAGAAAAACCACATGACTCTAGCAGATACAGCATGGAACCTGTAAGAAAACCATGTCCTTTTGGAGTGGTTGCTGAGCAAATATCCCAGGGCCTCTCAGGTTTCCTACCTGTGCCAAAACGACTGTATCCCACCACTGCCCTTAGGCAAAGTCCATCCCATCTACAGCCACATGTGCTGCATAAATGGGAGGCACATCACACCAAGGACTCCCCTCTAGTCTCTGCACTCTCAAACCCTTCTAGCTCTCCACCTGAACCTCTTCTCACCCCCAAATGATATGAACAGGGACTGTGCTAATGATGTCCTCATGGTGGCTGGATCACAGGACATCCAGGCCCAGGGACTTTCCCAGTGGCACCTTGTCCTTCTTGGAGATCAGTTCACTTCTGTCACAAGCCCCATGGTGCTACAAAGTCAGCTTGGGCAGAAAACCCATCCTGTCATTTCTGCACAGCCCAGCTCTGTTTTCCTCTGGCCCCAGGCACTGCAGGATTTGCAACTCTCGTTTCACCATTACATTGCCACCTGCTATCTGTGACAACATGTCTCTGCTGTGAAGTGGGGCCATTGCACACACAGTATCCTTGGCTCTTGGTTACATGATACACGAAGACCAACCTATACACTGTGCCACAGCTGAGGCTCTGCAGCACAAATACACACAAATGCATGCAGCCTGGGGCACAGACAGGAGCAGATAGAGATGCACAAGCTGTCACAGAACTGCCACATGGTTGGGGTAACTGAGATGTGGTAGGACTGCTCACATGCCTGGAGGGCTGCAAGAGCACAGTACAAGCTCTTCAGGAGAGACCATCAGAGAAGATGATGAGGGGGGATGCCCTTTGTGTGGCAGCTCAGATGTATGGAGCTCTTCCCTGGAATGGAAAAGGGGCTGGGTGAGAGCTTGTGGGTGAGCATGAGAGTAAGGGCGACACTGTGACTGGAGTTACAGACCACCTGATCAGGGCGGGGAGATGGACACAGTCTCCTTTAAGCAACCTGAGGAAGTCTGTGCATCACAGGCTCAGGGAGACCTTAATCTCCCTGACATTCACTGGAAGGGCAAACAGCAGCAGTCCAAGAGGTTTCTGGAAGGTGTCAGGGACAACTTCTTAGCACAGCTGCATGATGGGCCACTAAGGGTGATGCTTTCCTGGACCTGGAAATTACAAACAAGGAGGAACTGATCAGAAGTGGGATGGTCAGCGTCCACCTTGCCTACAGTGACCATGAAATAGTGAAGTCCCAGATCTTGAAGGGAGTGTGGAAGGACAGCAGCAGAGTACAGCAGCAGAGTACAGCACAAGAACGGTTCATATAAATGCTCAGTAAAACTGGTAAAACAGGGAACTCATGCCTGAGCTCCAGGGCAATAAGGCAGCGTATGGGAGTGGGAAGGAAGGACAGGCTGCAAAGGAGGAATTTAGAAATATTGTCTGGCAATGTTGACACGGTGTTATGGAAGACAAAGCTCCCCTGGGATTGACACTTGCAGGGGATGTCAAGGGCATGAGAATGAGCTGCTACTGCTTCAGTAAGAAGAAAAAGGAGAAGGTGGGCTCACTGCTGAATGGGGCAGGGACTCTTGTAACAGCAGATGCAGATAGGTCTGAGGAACTCCACACCTTGTTAGCTTCAGTTTTCACCAACAAGGTCTCCCAGGCTGTTGTGCCTGGAGTCAGGACTCCTGAGGAGAAAAACAACCAGCAAAGGATGAGGGTTGGGTGAGGGATTACTTGTGAGAACTTGACCCATACAAGTCTATGGCACTGGATGGGCTGCATCTGAGGACACTGAGAGAGCTGGCCACTGTCATAGCAAGGCCACTCGCTATCATCTTTGAAAGGTTTTGGAGGCTGGGCAAGGTCCCAATGACTGGAAAAAGGCAAATGTTACATCCATCTTCAAAAAAGGCCAACAGGACAACTTGGGAGCTGCAGGCAGTTCAGCCTCACTTTGGTGAGGAGTGTGTCATAGAGCAAATTCTCTTGGATCGCATTTCTGGCCACATGAAGGAGAAGAAGGTGACAGAGAACAGTCAGCATGGATTTACCCAGGGTAAATTGTGCCTCACAAATATGATTGCCTTCTATGATTAAATAACTTTATTTGTGGATGGAGAAGAGTAAATGTCTTTTACCTAGACTTTAGCATGTTGTTTGACACTGTCTTCAACAGCATTCTTGTATGCAAGTTAGAATGTTGAAGTCTAGAGGGTAGACAACCAGATGGGTAGAAAGCTGCTTGGATGATGAGGCTCAGAGGGCAGTGGTGAATGGGTAGTACTCTTTCTGGAGGTCAGGGAGCAGTGGAGCACCACTGATCTCTCCAGCAACCTGTCCTGTTCATCATCTTGCTTAGTGACATGGAGGAGGCAACACTCATCATGCTTGTAGATGACGCCAGATGGGAGGGGAGGGTCCAGTGATATGCTTGAGGGCTGCCATTCAGAGGGACGGAGACAGGCAGGAGGAATGGGCTGTCAGAAACATCGCAAAGTTCAACAGGGACAAATGCCAGGTCTTGCATGTGGGATAGGCCAACACTCCGTAGTGTCACAGGCTGGGGCCTGTGTGCCTGGGGAGCAGCACTGCAGCAAAAGTCCTGAGGGCCCTGGCGGTCAGAAGGCAAAATATGAGCCAGGAAAGTTCCCTGGCAGCAAAGAAGACCTTAAGCATCCAGGGCTGTAGGACCAGGAGCACAGCCAGGAACTCGAGGGAAATGATGATCCCCCTCTAGTCAGTATTCATTAGACTGTGTAGAAAATACTGTATCCAGTTTTGGGTCCCCAGAAGAAGAAAGAGGTTGGTAACTGGTAGTGGGTTTGGTGGAGGGCCCTCAAGATACTCAGGGTGCTGGGGCACATGCTCTTTGAGGACATGGGACTTTTTTAACCTGGAGAAGAGATGGCTTTGGAGGGATCTCACAGCAGCCTTCCAATAGCTATGAGGAGGTCATCAGGAAGATGGAGGCAGGCTCTTCATCCTGATGCATGGTGGGAGGACAAGAGACAATGGGCACAAGCTGAAAGAAGAGACATTGATGCAGGAGATGAGGGAAAGCTTTTCCACTAAAGGATGGCCAAGCACTGGAACTGGTTGCCCAGAGAGCCTGTGCGGTCTCCTCCCTTGGAGGTTTCCAAGACCAGACTGGATCAAGTCCAGAGCAACATGGTCTGACCACAGAGCTGACCCTGCTATGAGCAAAGAGATTGGGCTAGGAATCTCCTGAGGTCTCTTCCATCCTGAAGGAGTACATGATTCTTCCCCCTCTGGGTCTTCACTTATGGATGTCGGGGAAGCAAGCAGGTTCCCTTTGACAGTGGAAGTAGGTCTGCTTTCTTTTCCTCCTACATTCAGAATGGTTCAGATGCAGAGCTTCTTGGCAGGAATCCCCAACACAGCCCTGATCAACCCTTTGCTTCACTTTTAATTTCCCCTTTTTTTTTTTCCCCTCCTTTAAGTTTGTCTCTTTTACCATCCTGATCCCCTCCCATACAGTCAGCCCACCCCTGCTTACTCTTTCCCCATTGGCACTGTTTTGTTTTGTTTTGTTTTGGACACAGAGGTGCTTCAGTCCAGAAGGCCCTTGAGAAACTTGGGCGATTTGGGCAACAGACACCTCATGAAGCTTTGCAAGAGAAGTGTCAAGTCCTGTGCCTAGGAGGGGAATAACCCCATCTATGAGGAGAGGTTGAGGGAGCTGGGCTTCTTTATCCTGCTGAAGTGGTGGCTAAGGGCAGTAGAGTAGGAGTGTGTGAGTGCTTGAAGGGTGGTTTCAGAGCTGGTGGAGCTTTTCTTGGTAGTGGGAAACAGCATGAGAAGGGGAAACAGCCACAAACTGCAGCTCGCACGTTTCAGATGTGACTTCAGGAAAAGGAAATGTCACTTGAAGGGTAGAGCTGTGGTGCTACAGGTCACCCAGAGGGAGCCTGTGATCAGCCCCTGGCTTTGCGTTTCAAGGAAAATCAACCTCCCAACAAACTGAGGTCTTTGTCCTCTTGGCTATGGATGGTGTCTCTGCCACCAAGACCTATGAGAAGACACTGTTTCCCTATGGCACTGTAGCCTGCTGCCTCCTTGTCCCCAACGAGCCCAAGAGGTGCTGTACTGTCCTGCACTCGGCATTGCACACCCCCACATTCACACTGCCCCCAGGAAGAGCCCTGAGCAAAACGTAAGGGAAAGGATCACCCTACTCAGGGGCTGGCTGTCAGTGCCTGGCCATTCTGCTTGATAAAACACATCAAGACTTATTTGTCATCAGAGCCACCTGCGCATTGCCTTTGCCTACCTGCAGTCAGGCCTCCAGCTTTCTGCTCTCATCAGCCCCCAGAGAGGCTTTGTCAGTAATGTCCCTCAGTGGGACCCATTAAAACTCCGAGAAATTTTGGGATTTACTTCTGACTTTAGCTTCTTGAGAGGCTTGTTCAATCTCCTCTCAGTATCTGAGGTTCATAGACTCAGCACCAAATACACTCAAGGGGCCATTAAAATGCAAAAACCTCTAAGGAGCCTTGTCTCTCCCCCTAATTTTCTTCAGTTCTTCAATTCTTGTGTGGCTAATTGGAGAGGATTCAGGAGTGAATTGAAAAGAGTAAGATGGGGAGCACCTGAGAAAGAAAGGATTTCTGCTTCTTAAGTTTTTTCAGCTTACAGAATAAGCGATATCCACATTCTCCAATTCATACTGACCCAGAGGGTCTCCTAATGAAGTCCAGACATGTAGGAAAAGCAGTATTTTCGATATGACACCTTTATGGACAACCTTCCTCCTCACCTCCCCAACTGTGTCATTTCTCTCATCAGCCACTGGGGACTTAGGTCACTCCTGTTAAAACTTAACCTTTTTCCACTCAAGTCTGTAGCTGAATGTTACAGCTCCTATGTACCAGTTCCCACCTGCTTTCCTTAGAGAACTAGCTGCAGACACAGGAGGATTTTTCTTAATTGCAAACAAGCAAAAATAGAATATGATACAGTTTAATAAAAAGTCAAATATACTCCTCAACCGTATGTTAAGTCCAAGCTATCTCCAGTGAGGTCCACTTTCCACAAGGAATAACCCTCCTTGAAGTGTTTTTTGACAGATAGCTAGGAAAGGATAGATAGAAACAGAACTGAGGAGTTGGAGAAAGAGACAGTGAGACTCCTGAAAGACGAGGCAAGCTTCAGACTCCCTGAAGCTCAGAGCAGCAACTGGAGAGTTGAGAGGTATCGGATGGATAAAGAGTAAGATATGTCCAGTTCGTCTGATGCAAAGATGCCTTTAGAAATGATCAATTTAATCAAGACATGTGAAAATATGTGAGAAATCACTGAGACTATATCCACGGCATAATAGACAGAGCAGTAGTAACACTGGTTCAGGGGCAGATCAATATTTCTTCTCCTGAGATTCACACCCTGCCTGAACATCTCCACTATTTTATCATGGGAAAAGTGGACTTTAAAAGTAGTCAGTCCTTTTAGCTGGTGAAAGTATGTTCATATTTTTTAAATGTTGAAAACTCTTCTTCTCCTTTTCAGGCAGAGCTCTGTTCTAACCACAAGCATCCAGTGGCACTTGGAGAGGCCCTGGTGTATCTGAGGTACCTGCCTGGGCCTGGCAGCTCTCACAGGGGATCTGCGGGAGACCAGAGCCCCTTGGAGCTGCAGATGGAGGCTGGGCAGAGGGGACCAGGACACCTACAATGGCACCAGCTGCCGGTGACTCTGTCATTGCATTAGACCCCGGTTCTGGAAATCACTTTCCTTTTCAAAAAAAACCCCTGAATAAAAACAAAAAAAAGGGTATTAAAAAAAAAGACAACAAAGCCAAGAAAGACAAAAAGAACACACACAGAAAAATTAAAAGCTGGAAAGTGTAACAAAACATTTCTTCCCTTTAGATCATTTTCTTAATTTCTCTCTTCTTTCATTTTTTATTGACATTTTCTAAATATCTCTGGTATTATCAGGCCTGCACCATTAAAAAAGATATTTCTGTGTCTTGCACAGAGTCCAGTGGCCCAAAACCACTCACGGCCCACGGCTGTCCATGCCACTCCTCACTCTCTGTACAGAGCGAGTGGCACTCACCAGAGACAGGAGTGACCACAAAACCAACATCCGAGCCCTGTGCCTGTTGGTGGCCTGTCAGGTTCTCAGGTACACAGGACCTCACAACCCCTTACCACAGACAAGAGTCAAGTGCTGGCCTGTCAGCTTCACCCGTAGAAGTCACCTCACAGCCACTTTCCCACCCATGTGCCTCCTCCTGGTCCATCACCTGCAGAGACAGAAGGGACCTCACTTTCACCTTTATGGTCATGGGCCTCCTACTATCCAAGCAGCTTCTGAGAAACAACTAATCTCATAAAAATGTCCCCAGCCATCAGCTTCCTGGTGGCCTACCAGCTGATCAGACACAACTGACCTCATAATCACCCACCAAGCCAATGCGCCTGCTGCTGGTCTTTCACCTGCCCTTATGGAAATGACCTCAGCATGGTCTTGGCTTCCATCCAGTCAGGTATTCATGCAGCAATGACCTCAGAATCATCACCTGAGCCATGGGCCTGCTGCTGGCCTGTCTGAGGCTGAGACAGAGGTGATCTCACAGTCACCATCCAAGCCATGTAACTGTTTCTGGCCTATCAGCTGCTCAGTTCTGAATGACTTCACAATCAACATCTTAGCTCTGTGCCTCTTGGTGGCCTATCAGGTCCTCAGGCAGAAGTGACCTCACAAACAATTACCTTAGGCATGAACCAAAGGCTGACCTATCAGCTGCTCAGATAAAGGTGACCTTACAATCATCTACCAAGCCCACACACCTGCTGATGGCCTTTCCTCTTCTCTGATGGACAAGGCTTGTGTTCTTGCTTGGGAGGTCACTTCTGACTCAGCCTCTGATAGGCTAGCAGCGGTTCATGGCTGGGGCATGTGCATGCAAGGTCACTCCTGCCTTAGCAGCTCATAGACCAGCAGCAGGCACATGGCTTGGATGATGGTGGTGAGGTCAGTTGTATGTGCTCAGCTGAATGTGGGGGTTGAGTTAGCATCCTGGCTGGAGATCCTGGCAAGAACTTCAGAAACTGCAGGCCTCCAACAACCTAGTGACACATTGCAAAATGTGCTCAGCTGAGATGGACACCTGAACTGTCAGGCTAGAAATGACTCCCTTAGGGATGAGAGGAGCATGTGGGAAGCTGAGGACCATAACACTGAAGGGTCTTGCAGAGTTATTTGCATAAAAAAAATTCAATTTTGCAAGCTGAGTCTCAACTACCACCCTTCATGTGCTTCTTGCTGACTTGCAGGAAAGTGTTTGAGCATCAGGCGATGATTTTCAGGGTCCAAAAGCAATGTTGTGATTTGCTTCATTTTCGGAGACTCTCTCCCAGAGAACTGTGACCTGATGAATGTGGTGAGCAGAGCCGCAACATTGCTGCTCTCCATCCTAACCCCATGCACTGATGGTAGCTGGGATGCCGACAACACTGCAGTAAGCCCATGGAAATGGAAGTCCACAAGATGATGAGTCTACTCCAACTACCACACAATGTCAGATCCAAAGAACCAGCATGGTACAACCCCTGGCAGTGACTGTCATCATGGCTGTTGGATTTAGGACTATGGGAAAACACATTATACTCCTGGTCTTTTGAGCTGATTATTTTTGCGTGCATATATGTTATAATGTACCATCTATTTACTAGAATATAGTTGTTTGTGCAACTTAGCTGTTAGTTAAGCTAATACCTGAAAAGCATGTCCAAACCTTGTCTGCACACTGGTGGCACCAACACCATGTCTCTCTGTCAGGGGGTGGAGTGGAGTGAGAACACCTGCAGAAGATCTGGCCAGGAGTCAGTGACGGGCAGCGCACATGATAGCAGGCCCAGCGTGTGAAACTACACACTGACCAAATTCCCATCAGGGCCAGGCAGGCATATTCCCTTTTGTCAACAACGCCCAGCTGATTCCTGGACAGTAGCTACTCAAGTTTAGCACAGCTGAGACAAGGAAATAGTTTGAGTAGATGTAAGGGGACCTTAAGATACAACAAGCTGAGTCCCGCCTGGGGGGTCTGACCCAGGTGTCCAGCAGCCTCCCATCATCAACCCTTCTGCGCGGTTCCTGGGGCTCCCTGTGCAGTTTGGAGTGCAAGTCCTTCATTAAATCTACTCTGTTTAACCTCTCATGAACCTGGACCGTCTCTCTACACCAGTATCCAATCCTCTCTTTCCCACCTTGCGATTGCACATAGCCAGTTGCTCCACTCAGCGGATATAGGTGTTTGTCTAAAACAAGGGCCACCCTCCAGTCCCCTTTGCGCTGAGATAAATTCTGCTTTCTTTGCAACCCTGTGGTCAATCATGGTAACACGAGGGGCATGATATTTGCAGCTCTGTACCCCTTCACTGAAGACACTGAAGCAGTGTTTTCCAGAGACTGCATGGCAGGATTTTTTTCTTCTCGTGTGTTTTTTTTTTTATTGTTCTCATGGTCTTGCACCCACAAAACCTAACATGCAAGGAACATGACAAGCCTTGGCCAACCCGCAAAACAGTGCCAAGGCCTTCACAGCCCCTGGGCAGGGTTTTTCCTAACACCGTTTTAAAACAAAAGGGCAATGGAATAATCAGCATGGTGTTTCCCGCATCCCAAGATTTCTGTGCCTGGCATGCTGAAGCACGGCCTTCTGAAATGACTGCACATTCAGTTGTTGCAGTGTGAAGCGAGTTCTCAGCACCCCAAAATCCAGACCTACAGCCTCTCAAAGAACAAGTGAACCTCTCCTGAGGAGATTGTGTTGGCCACCAGAATTATTCACTCCAGCTTCTCTGGCATCCTGCAAGAGTACAGCTTTGAAACCTCGGCATATACAGATGCCAAAAGGGTGATCATCAGCAGAGAGTCTGAGTGCCACGGTCAGGAGAGAATATATCAACCACTAGGATGAAGGGTCGTTGGGAGAAACATTGTCTTCAGTCACATATACACCCCTGCAGATGGAGACAACTGCCAAAGGTTTTACAGGAGACCAAAACAACAGGCACTGAGATGAGCCACAAATGCCCCTCTGCTGAGGTACCACATGGCTTTGCAGAAGACATAGGTGCTGAACTTTCATCTCCGTTTCCCCCACCACCCTCCAGCACATCTTCCTCCGCAGAAGTTATCTTCATCCACATGAAGGCTGTGAGCGCTGCCCTGAGAGAGCTCCCTCAAGCGTGTGCACCAGGTCCCCGTGACGAGGCGTGTTTGGGTGCAGACAGCGATGCTGTTACTGAGAACGCCACGCACTTGGGCTGGGCAAAGCTTTTGGCACAGCTTTGGTCACAGCTAGCAGCGCAGCAATCTATAAAGAATTAGGTGCATGGTTCTTCCTGAGGCCATAAGCAGAGTCGTGGTTTGAAGGAGCTCACCAGAGACTGGCTACACACCTGTGTATGTGCAGAATTATTGCCTCAGCACTGGACAACATTGCAGAGGAAATGCTGTGAGACCTCACCAAGCCCTCCGGACTCTCAAGCCTTCACAACAAGATAGCAGGAAACTCTTTCCTCCTCACTTAAACACTTGCAGTCAAACTCGTAGCTACATTTTAGTCCCTAATTACCACTCTCCCTTCCCTCAAAATTGTCACATCTTCTTGGCTATAGCAGCACAGTCCTTTCTGCACGTCAGAGATCTTCCCCTCGTTCACTTTCTGCCATGCCAGCAATTGCTTTCTTCTCCTCGGGCAGCATGCTGTCTAATCCATGATACACAGGTTATGGAGGAGGGCCTACATAACTTCTGATTTTCAGCAGTGCTTAAAAAATGGAGAAAATAGCCTTTGCAACCCTCAAATCCCAATGCTTAGGGAAGGCTTCTTGCTTTCATGGGCGAAAAGTTTAAGGAGCCTATGAAGCATATACTCAGGCTGGGGACTTCGATGCATTTGACACCCTCGGTGATTAGGGCCAGGTCCATTTTTTTCCAGAAGTTGACTAACAACAAAGGAGCCATCACAGCCTTTGGCATTATCTGCTATGAGGGGGTGACCGTGAAATTTTGTGTTCATAAGCAGCCCAAGAAAGTCCATGAGACTCATGACCTTTTTAAACTCCCATTCTCATGGAGCTTTCCTTTCCATCCCTTCTTCATCCCATGCTACTTCCAGTGCTACCTCCAGGAGAGAAATGTGATTTGGGGCATTTGTCCCAGTTTCCTGCATATGTTACATATTTCTGGGGGTTTGACCACAGGTGTGAAACACTGGTGCTGGCTGACTGATGTTCAAGGTCTTTTCACAATACAAAAAGCATCAACATTTCCTTCATGGCATTTGATATAAACAAAGAGAAAATGATAATCCCTCGTGCAGTTCTGGTCTCCCACCTCAAGAAAAAAAAGTAGGACTAGGAAAAGGGAAGGGAAAGTTGATGAAGGCAGCAAGACAAATTTCACCACGCATGACATTAGTTAGTCTTGTCACACCTTCAGCTGACTACGTTCTGAAATGGATCCTCCCAACCGTACCATAGCGAGCAAATTCTTCCTGAAGGCCTTTTCAGTCACTCCTCAAATGCAAATCCTCTTCTTCATGCTGTCATGGGTGATTTATCTGCTCACTGCCATGGGGAATATGGTCATGATAGCCATCATTTGGCTCAACCAGTTCCACCCCTAGCATATCTCTTCCCCAGCAGCTTCACCTTCCCAGATATTTGGTTCCCTTTGCCCCTAAAAGGTTTGTCAGCTTCATCTTGGAGATTAAGACCATCCCATGGCTGCTTGCCGGTTCCAGATCTTCCTTTCCATCCTCCTGGGCACAGCTGAGTTCAACCTGCTTGTTGTGATGTCTTTCAATTGCTGCAGAGCCATTTGCAACCCATCACACTGTATCATCTTTATGAAGCCCTGGCTGTGCTCCACACTCATCTTTATCCATTGGGTGATGGCATCTCTATCCTTGCTCAGCCCCACCATCTTACATACCAAGGTACCCTGTGTCCACAGTAAAGAGACTCTTTCTTCTGTGGCCTCATCCCTTTGAGGAGAGCAGCCTGCATGGGCACCAGCTACCTTCAAACATGAGCTTTGCTCTCTCCTCTGCTGTGTTGCTGAGCTCCTTCACACTGACCCCTGTGTCTTATGCCTGCACTAGATGCACTATCCTGAGAATACCCTCTGGAAAAGCCCTAAGAAGCCTTCTTCACCTGCATATCTCACACTGCCATAGTCACTATTGCATAGGGTAGCTCCATTTTTGGCTACGTGGGACCTGAATACAGCAAATCCTTTGCGCCAACCAAAGCCTGATAAAAGGGTTCAAGAGGGTTACCTCTGTGGTGAGCAGAGAAGCTGCTTTGCTGTAAGCTCTCAGCAGCTTTGCAGGTTCCTCTAAGAAAGCACATTCAGGAGAAGCATGATTTTAGGTGACATCCAGCAGACTAAGAGCACAGTCTGTGGAGAACCTCTGTTTCACTGCTTGAAACCCATCATCTCCTCCTCCTTCCCTTGCACTCTTGAAGCATCCTATCTGTGCAGTCATCTGTTCCTTTCCTTTATATGTCTAAAAACAAATGCAAAGGTGGAGGGAAAAATGTCAGTATTTATTGCTTATGTTTTCTTTGGACTTCCTTCTGTTGGGCATGTTCTTTGGTTTGAAAAAGAAATTAGCTACTAAATAAATTAAGAGGGTGGAGACAGAAATAGTGAGTTTCATCGACTTCATTAGAGGTGTCTGTGAGCAGCTGGTGCCTGTACTCATTTTCCCTTGGTCCCTATATAGTCAACAAAGAGAGAGCTCTAGAGGCTGGGTCCTCCCAGACAGTAATTGACAGGTGAAAGAAGTGTTACCAGTCTCTTCCAGACACTCTTCTCTCTCTCTCTCTCTCTCTCTCTCTCTCTCTTTCTCTCTGCACTGACAAGATGGGAGGAAGCTAACTTGCTCAAACCAAAGTGCCCAACTTCTAAAATATAACCCTGCTTAGTATTTTTGTTGTTGTTGTTGTTCCAGACCCTTCCTATTTCAAATAATCAACAGGACAGCCTTTAAGTTCTTTAAGATGAGAAGATTTCCCCTTCCCCTAAAGGGAAAGCAAGGCATTTAGGTCAGGAATTTTAATAACAATGTTTCCTCAATGCTTCTGGAGAAACAGAGAGGAAGAAGCTGTGGAAGAAAGCAGGGGATTACAGAAGAGATGCTCAGTACTGGCTTGTTTTGAAAGCAACAGCCTCACAGAAGTGCCAAGTCAAAAAAGGCAAGGACTGAAAAGTAGAAGGAATAACTTTCAACATACTTATCTAAATGGATGGACTGGCATCTGCAGATACTAGTAAGTACTTTTGCTGGGAGATTAGGTTGGCTTTTGAAACACAGATGTGATGGATGCTTGCAATAGGTCAAAGTGAACAGGGAATTTCCCAGGCATGGCATGAAATAGTTCACAACCTCTTT
Source organism: Apteryx mantelli (assembly GCF_036417845.1). Classification (NCBI taxonomy): domain Eukaryota; kingdom Metazoa; phylum Chordata; class Aves; order Apterygiformes; family Apterygidae; genus Apteryx; species Apteryx mantelli. The sequence continues at coordinate 8,502,560 of NC_089997.1, forward strand.
ACAATACTGTGCTTGCGAGAAAGAATCCTTTGTGAGTGTTTGGAAAAGGTAGAAAGAAGACAGTAAAATCTCTGAGGACTCTCAGTGAAACGTGAAACAGAGAAATCAGGGTGTGAAGAATGGCTGAGAGGAATATTTCTGTCTGTGTTACATAGGAAGCAAGCGAGGGAGCAAAGAAGAAAGGATCTACCCTCCCATCGAGACTGTGAAATTCTTACACTTGCTTCTTCGTGCTCCTGTCTCAGCAGGACGTACTGAAATTGGGCATGGGAGCAGGAAATGAAACTGTGGTTGCTGAGTTCATCCTGGAGGGTTTCTCAGGGCTTGATCAAAGGCTACAGCTGCTTCTCTCCCTGGTCCTTCTACTCATATACCTGACAACAGTGACGGGGAACACAACGATCATTTTCCTTGTGTGTGTGGCTCACCGCCTGCAAACCCCCATGTACTTTTTCATCAGCAATCTGGCATTCCTGGAAATCTGGTTCACTTCCTCCACAACCATCACATTGTTGGTGATTCTGAGCTCTGGTAGGAGAACAACCCAATTAGCAGCTGCTTTGCCCAGTCGTATTTCTATGTTGCCCTGGGTTTTACAGAGTTTGCTCTCCTTGTTGTCATGTCCTTTGACCGCTATGTTGCCATCTGCCAACCTTTGCATTATGCTGCCATCATGAAGCAGCAGCTCTGCTCCTACCTGGTTGGTGCTGGGTGGGTCATAGGCTTCACACTCTCAAGTTACCACCTGGTCCTGCTCTCAAAGCTGACCTTCTGTGGCCCCAACAAGATCCAGCATTTTTTTTGTGACAACTCCCCCTTATTCAAACTGTCCTGCTCTGACACCAACCTGCTTTGGAAAGCAGACTCCGTTTTGTTATCTTTTGTAGTGCTGGGTTCCTTATGTTTAATTCTGGTGTCCTACATGGGCATCTTCCACTGTATTCTGCACATGCCAGCAGCATCTGGGAGGAAGAAAGCTTTTGCTACATGGTCTTCCCATCTCACTGCCTTAGCCATCGCATACAGAAGCTGCATTGTTCTCTATGCACAGCCCACAGAAGAGGTTTCCTTGGAGACCAACACAGTTGTAGCTTTGCTGAACACTGTCCTGTACCCCTTCTTAAACCCCTTCATCTACAGTTTCAGAAACAAGACTGTGAAGCTGGCCCTGAAGGAAGCCCTTGGCCGTGCAAAGGTTTGGCTTTTCCCCCAGTCATGATGCTTTTCATGACAGCAATTCTAATTATGTATCATGTATTGTATCACACACACATATATATATAGCTATTAAATACAGGTGCCTCAGAGATTTATTTTCTCGTTAGATTGCAGTGTTGAAAGAAAGGAATGTGAATTGCGAGTCTTGGTTACAGAGGGTTATTATAAACAAAATCTAAAAAATATTAATAAAACATTGAACTCACACAGGACTAGGACGTAGACTGCCAGTGCACGCTGACACAAGGAAGTTTTCATAAGGCATCTCAGGGAATTTAGTTGAAAACTCTGGGGACAACGTCCAAGGGGTGTTGAGGAAAGTGCAAAACACCTTCTCTCCCTGAATAACAGAAGATGCTAAGCATGAAAATTAAGCTCAGACACTACAATGGATTCAGATTCATTAGATTCAAATCCATAATACACTTCTCAGTTTCATTAGTGTGATGAAGACAGCATCATTGATTTGTCAATGATAGCATGCAGACGACAGTTTTATCCACTTTGGAGGAAGGTTTCTCAAAAATCCACCTTTTTGTAACATAATGTGAGCATGTCCACTGTTTAAAGCCCTGCTTTATCTGTCTCCATTGATGACTCTAGGATGCATTCTCCTGAAGGAAAAAAAAAAATATATTTCTTCTTGGATAACTAGGCATTTTCTATCTTCTTTTTCTTTGTTGAAGGAGTATTTCATGATTGAGAATTATTTCAAATAAACTAAGTATGCTCCTGTAACACTTTATTCTACCTGTCTCAATGAAATTATATATTCCCCCCTTATTTTACACTTCTGTCTCCATCCATGTCTTTACATGGCAAAGTGATGGGCAGAAGCATGTAGTATTGATAAAGGGAAACATATTTTAGAGAAATAATCAGCACACAGAGATCCCTTTTCTCCTTTTATTTTGCAGTCCACAGGGAAAAACAAAGCACAGGGGAAGGGAAATCACTGCCATTGCTTTACTCCTTTGTGGTTGTTTCTAATCAGCATTTCATTTTGTTAGGGCCTCTGAGGAGCAGAATTGCTGTTAACAGCTCTTTTAAACTTTGTGTGTGAGTGTCCCATTTCCAAAGGGAATTCTACAAGGGTGAACTCTTTTTAGGAAAACTGGGTCCAGTTCATCTCTGCAGCCCATCTCCTCACATGGGACCCCAGGGAAGCTATGGTGTTTTGGGTGACCAAAGCTCAGCCCAGCAGAGCACTTGGGCACTCTTGGGCAGCTCAGTCATCTTGCTCCGGGTGGGTCCTTGTGCACCACAGTGCGCAACATTATTTGCAGTACTTTTAACCTTATTGAAAGAGAAGATTTTAAAGTTATATTTCATCATACTGTGAGCTGAGTTTTGCTGATAGAGAATATATACAGCTAACTGTTAAATCTTCAGATATTGTGCCCATAAAGGGAAACACTTGGTCTTTCAAGCAAAAAATTACAATTGACTTCCAACAGATAAACCTCTCCTGCTTATAATCTCATCAAGTTCACATGTACGTAAAACACTCAAAGACAACAAAACCCCCAAACCACCTTTTTAAATCAGGACACCTTTTGAGTATACTTTCTTTTTATCACACCAGACACTAAGCCTTTAACTATGGCAAGGAATTCCCTCTACTTTGAATCTACATATATTCTGAATTTTAACAAATCTTAAGAAATTGTCCTAACTTAAAGGAAGGCAAAGAAACCCCATCCTTGCCTCTATTTATACATTTTCTGTTATGGGGGGTTTCTTTCTGAATAGCCTACTGTAAAGCAGAGGGGCAGTAGAGTTTTACATTAAAATATTTAGAGTTTACACCTAACCTCTCCAAAGAAATACAGCTGCTCCTAAGGAGACAATTATAAAAGCCCAATGGTAGAGAGCCCACTTAAGAGCCACCAGTGCCAACAAATTGCATATTATGCCAACGGATTAAGTAATGCCACTGTTTAGACTCTGTACAAGAGCAGGGAGGAGAACACTTCACAGTCATCCAGTTGCTCGTCCTCTTCAGTAGATTCCTGGGCAAAATGTTCCTCATCATCATCAGCGGAGGATGGGGAATCACTGCTCTAGACTGCCTGTTTCCATCTGCAAGCATTTCAAAGGCAATAACAAAAACAACATTAGGTCACATTAAGTCACATCAAAAATCTGCATGTACACAAAAGATCAGCATATAGTTCTACAATGCAGAAAACAAGGAAGGATCACTGGAATCCAACCATAAAGGTCTATTTGTTTTCACAAGATGCCCATTCTATTTTAGGCCCGTATCTGTCAGTCTAATAGAGATGAGAAAATGGATGCATATTTTAATACAAAAAGAAAACCAGTACTTTTAAATTTAGTTCATGGCCTACTTTGCCTCTCTGTTAACATGTTGATTCATGGCCCAGGACATGTTAAAAAAAAAAAAAAGAGATTAGCAGAGCAAAAAGCAGGACATCCACAGAGATTCCTGAAGTGTATGAATCTGTCTTTGCTTTTTATCCCAGAGTTCTCAAAGAACAGGGCAGTAGTACCTGGAGGGAGCACCCAGCAGAGAGAATTTAATTTAATGGAGCAAAATGAAGACAGAGGAAACATGGTTGGTAGAAGTTGCTCTAGGGACAGAGAACCAGTCACGCTCACAGGTAATGCTGGCACAGGAACAAATACACACAGAGTTGCCATCACTAAATGCAGCCTGGATTTGAGGAGGCTTCAGATTCATGAAAAGGAAATTCTGGAAGTGGCTCTCCATGAAGGGAGCAGTTCACAAGGGAGCTTAAGTCCATTTATGAAAATGATTCTAGGACACATTTCCCTCTAACAGGCAACTAAACTACAAGACCCAGGAGATTCTCTGGGAGGTGATGAGATGTCAAGGAAAAACAGGCAAACGGCAATCCAAACCTCAGTCACAGGGACAAGCACAGGAAGCTGTACAGCACCTTTTTAGCCTGTAGGCTAACCACCCTGCCCAAGCACACATCATTCCTTTGTGCATGAGGAACAAGATTTAGTAACTGAGGACTAAAAGCACAACAGATTAACAGCTTAGTTGTGCCTATGCGATGGAAGGCATCACACAGTCTTCTTGCATATTTCAACCACAGCCATTATTTTTGGTAAGTTCTAGAGTGAAAAAGCAAGTCCTGAAACAGCTGTTTGTAAACAGTGTCCATTCAAAAAATCACAAAAAGGCAATTCAGAGAATGCAGCATAAGGTGTATACAGCTTCTGACTGCTATTTCACATTTTCTGAGGAAGAAGATATGTCCTCCCTGCTCAGAGGATGCCTCTAGTATGGTCATACCTATCAATATGTAAGTTATAATTAGAGAGGAAAAAAAAGCTTTCTCAGACTGTGGTACTCTGTGGAAGAAGTTACTTCAGCTACATTAGAAGTATTATTTTGCTGTGTGAAATATATTACTTACACAAAAAGAGCAAGATAAATGAATATTTAGATTTTTCTGCATCACTGAATAACCCAAGATCTTCCATCATCTTCACGTCATGCACTGGTTTGCAATACTGCTTCTGTGGGATCAATACAGAGCTTCACTTGTAAGAATAAAGAAAAGCAAGTGTGAAAAAAAGTTTTGAAAAAATAAATATAAGCAGTAGGGCATCTTAATATAGAATGCACATAATGACAGAGTCAACGACACTTAACCAGGTTCCTAAAACCTAAAATAAATAAATAATAGTTCAAATGTTCCCCTTTGACAGAGATTTAAGAACAAGTGCTGGAGAATTTGCAATCACACTCTGCACTTAGGTTCATTTTTCCCTCCTGCTGAATACAGTGAGAAATCCACTTCTGTAGGAGAAAAACAGAAATTCTAAAGACCAGAGTCAGATATTAGAAAGAAATTATGGTAGCTTTTAACAGTACTTCAACTGCTCTGCATGGTAGCAGTAAGTCATTCACAGCTAACACCTTCCCCAGATACAGCGACTCTTTATTCTTAACTGTGGCGCAAACTGCGGGCGTTTCTTCCACGGTAGCACCTGTCACACAGGCCACCCCACGGCTGGGACATGCTGCAAATCCTCGAGGAGACAACGCCAGCCTGGGCTGCGCAAAGGCCACGTCGGGAAGGAGGCCGCAGGCAGAGCTGCAGAAACGCCAGGACTCCTTCAGGTGGGCTGCGGCCCCCTCTTCCTCCGTGTCCTGACTCGCCCCTCGCACGAACCGTGTTTCAACGTGCGTCAGCCCGGAACAGCAGCTCATCAGCGCTGAAGGAGCCTCACACCACAGCTACCACTAAGATGGTGCTGTCCCGCCCGGGGGAGGGGTCGCCACTGGGTCACGTGGCCATGGCGTTGCCATGGCAATGCCCCCAGTGCGGCCCTCCTGTTGGCTGGCAAGAGGAGGAGGGCGGGGCTCCCTTGAAGTAACAGCTCTGTCAGCCAATCAGAGTCCAGAATGCAGGGCCCTCAGGGAGGGGAGGAAGGGGTGGTGCCTGACCTGGGGGAGAGGAGAGAGAGGAGAGAAAGAGGGAGTGAGGGGGAGAGGGAGGAAAAGGTGTGAAAGAGCAAAGCGAAAGGGAAGGGGGAGAGGAGAGGGGAGAGGAGAGCGGAGGAGCTGGAGAGCAGGGCAGCACCGAGAGCAGGGCGCAACCACGCAGCGGCTGCACCCCGCGGCCCCGCAGGGTCGGTCGCTCGGGGCAGGGCGCAAACAGCCCCCTCAGGCAGCGGCATCAGGAGCGAGGCAGCTCCCCGCGCCGGCAGCCGGCAGGGCAGCTTCCTCTGCAGCCAGGCCTGCACCTCTGCAGCGACCGCCGGGGAGAGGCGGTCTGTGACCGCTGGGTCACGTGGCCATGCCCTGAACCATGGCAGGTCCCCAGGGAGCCAGTGGGGAAGAGGAGAGAGAGGAAAGGAGAGAAGTGAGCGGGAGGGAGAGCGGGTGCGAGTGGGTTTGGTGGGGGCTGCGGGCGCATTCAAATGGCAGCAGGTGCCCTTCCGCCGGGGTAGGGGCAGCGGTGCTGGTGACGGGGCTGCTTTCTTCAGGGAGCTCCAGAAGGTCAAACCATGAAATAGGAGAATGCTTGTTGTCCTGGATGTGTGGAGGATTTGCTGGTTTTGTTGAGCACTGGGGAAGGAACCAGACTTCTGAGTTGTGGGAAGGCTTCTCCCTCTGCCTGGGACAGGAGGCCCTGCTGTCTTCAGGTTCATGATCACTGCTCCCATGCAATGCTCCCATTAGAAAATGTTGCCAGGAATTACTTACAGGCTGTTCCCCAATTCCTAAGTGTCATAGACTAGGTGTAGGTAATACCTGGGCAGAAGTTAATCCTTTTTTGGTGTAGTAACTGGTACATAACGGGTGTTTTGCTCACTATGAGTGTTACCAGGGGCCTCAGACAAGGAGTCTCAAAAGGGGGATGGAAAGGGGGGAGCTGTTACCAGGAGCTTCAGACAAGAATGTGCCCAAAGATACGATTCTCGCAACTGTAACTGACACATCCTAGAAGAGTACAGATAAACCAGCGGGAACCAAGGTTAGGAACAAGACAGCTTTCTCAAGCAAAGAAATGAGCCAAGCTGAGACCATATATGGAAAAGGAGCTCAGAGTTCATGGAAAAGGCACCTCTTCAGCAACCACTAGGGACCACCAGAGACCCCCATAGAAGACCCCCCGGAGACTCAGACCACATGCATAATGACTATGTAAATATGATAATTAGTTCCAGGAAATAGAATAAATATGTATAATCATTCTGGGAAATTTAATGCATATGTATGTAATAGCAATATAAGCTTTGGCTAATGCAACACAGGGCATGCACGTTGGGTGGAGCGATCCCCCGTGCATCCGGCGCCGTAATAAAGAGAATGCCTGCTTCTTAGTAGTACATTGGTGTTAAGGAGTTTTACTCCCGATTTCGGTGACATGAGCGTTGTGAAGCCACGAGGTGATTCGGGGAGGCCGTTCAGGAGCTGGCTCAACCTTGGGGGAGGGCAGGGAGAGCTGCAGGTGGCAATGGCCCCGTGGCCGGGCTGTGGGTAGTGAGGTCACCACTGTTTGAGAGAGCTATGCCAGAAAGTCACCATTGTCAAATCAAATCTTTGTAAGTAGCTGACAGGCCAGCAGGAGGCACATGGCTCGGCCGTTGATGATGAGGTCACTTCTGCCTGAGTAGCTGATAGGCCATCTGGAGGAAGAAGACTTGTCTGTAGATTGTGAGATCGCTTGTGAGTGATGACCTGATTGGATAGCAGCAGAGATGTGTCTGGAAAGGTGATTGTGAGGCCACTTCTGACTGCTGAACTGATTGGATAGCAGCAGAGATGTGTCTGGAAAGGTGACTGTGAGGTCACTTCTACCTGAGCAGTTGATAGGGCAGCGTTTGGTTCATGGCTGGGGAAGTTATAGTGAGGTAACTTTTGTTTCAGAGGCTTCTAGGCCAGTGACAGAGACGTGGCTGTGAAGGTGACTGTGAGGTCATGTCTTTCTGAATCCCTGCTAGGCCAGCAACAAGCACATGGCTAGGAACTGACTTTGAGGTCACTGCTGTCCCAGCAGCCTATAGGCCTGCAGCATTGGTAATCTCTGATTTCCAGGGTCTGTGTGCTGTAGAAATTACCCCTGTCCAACAGCACGGAGCTTGTTAGATTTTCCTGCAAGGTCCGTACTGGGTCCCTGTTTTTCATGTGTACACCTGCTTTAATATCATCTTCGGGGCTGTAACATGTTAGTGGTCTCCGATTCTCTGTCCAAGTATGTTCTGATTGGAGACTGGGTGCAAAGGCTCTTGGAGGAGACAGAGGTAATGTGAGCCCCAAAGAAAGGCATGAGAAAAATGTCCACAGAGGCCTCTCTTTGGCAGCAGAATAGGCACAAGAGAGAGGGAAGATTCAGCCAGGTGAAGCCCCTTGGGACCACTTCATCTGCTTCCTTGAGGTGGGAAGTGAACATGAGCAGGGCTGAAAATGGATGTTCCCAGAAAGTCCCTTTTCAAAGCCTTTTGGGGGAGTAAAAGCAACTTCCAGGGATGGAGAGTTGGCCTTGCTGTGTTTTCAGGCCCTTGGGGGGCCCTTCTTGGTGCCATGTCTAGTCATGTCCCCTCTGTGTCCCCGATGCACCATGCTAAGGCAGCAGTGACCTCAGAATCCAGATCCAAGCCATGTGCCTTCTACTGGCCTATCAGGTACTTGGGAAGAAGTGATGTCACAGTGAACAACCAAGCCATGTGCTTGCTCCTTGCCTATGAGGGACTCAGTCAGTAGTGACCTCACAATCACCATGCAAGCCAAGTGCCTGCTGCTGGCCTATCAGGCATTCAAGCTGCAGTGACCTCACAATCAGCATCAAAGCTATGTGCCTGCTGCTGGCCTATCAGGGGCTCTGGGAGAAGTGACCTCACAATCAACATCCAAGCGCTGTGTCTGCCGCTGGCCTATGAGCTATTCCGGGAGCACTGACCTGACAGTCGACATCCAAGCCCTGTGCCTGCTGCTGGCCTATCAGTTACTGCAGCAGGAATGACCTCAAAAGCACATGTCCCACCCATGTGCCTGCTGCTGGCCTATCAGGCACTCCGGCAGCAGTGACCTCACAATCAGTATCCAAGCCGTGTGCCTGTTGGGAAGGGAAGGGAAGGTGAATAAGTTAAATGCAAAGTGCTCCTGAGAGGATGAGGACAGCATCCCATGGAAGGGGAACATAATGCAGTAATGTGAAAAAAGAAAGGCACAGTAATATTCAAAGAGCCTAATACAATGCCCCAGCATTTCTGAATAGAAAACCACTGAGTAAGTGGAAAAGTAAAATACGTGACCATACGTGAAAGTCTAATGGCACTGGAATGTATGAAGGGGTGCAATAGCAGCATGGTGGGGTGGTGTGAGATGCAGCGTCACTAATGAGAAACTGCAGTGAAATGTGTGTGGTGTTTTGTATAAATGGTGGTGTGCGATGGACGGGAGTTACAGAGAGATGGCGAGGTGCCAAGTGCCGATGGCCCTGGGCTGTGGTAGTGCTGTGAGCTGTGAGCACTGAGACCCTGCTGCACAGGGGACACCTGTCCCCCTGCCCAGCCTTGAGTGCAGGGCCCCGGGTGGTCACCTGCGAGGAAAAATCCCCCTCTAGGAGCTGTGCCCAGCAGCCGTGTCTGCAAAGGCAACAGGAGCAGCCCCTGCAGCGCCATCCCTGGGAGCAGGTTTGGGGCTGGAGCTGGCACAGCGGCTACATGCAGTGACAGTGCTTGGGGAAGCAAGCCCAGAGAGAAACCACCGTCTTCCTGGCTCGGGCGCTGCTGCAGGGAGAGTGCGGCGCAGGCTGCCGAGGTCACGTGGGCTGTGGTTTGTGCACCTGCAGGCGAGGCTTTGATCTCCCGATCAGCCCCTGCGAGGGAATAACGGGCTGTGGGGTGAACATGCTGAGAGTTGGGGGGGTCTGAATGCCTGGGCTGCCCTGTGTGCTGTCAGAGGAGTGAAATGGCCCAGCTCCTTGCTCCTGACCAGGGCACCCACCGCGGGGCTGTCCAGGAAGTGATTGACGAGCCCGTACTCACGGGATGGGGCTCTGGCCATAGCAAAGAGGCCTTTCACCGCTGCTGCTCCTGGCACAGCAGGGCTGTAGCAGGGTGAGGAGCTGTTTCTGTTTCCTTCCCTTCCTGACACAGCCTGTCCCAGGGGCAATCCCAGCTCCACGGTTCCCGTAGTGCGGGGACAGCTGGACACTCACACCTTGGGCACTCGGGCAAACACAGTGTACGACATGCCCAAAGTTCCTGGTCCCCACAGTGGGGTACAAGGGGCAACAGACCCATTTCCCCACCATGATCTGCCCTGTCCCACTGGGATGGGCCCTGTGGTGATGCCCCAGAGCAGCGACCGTGACATCCGCAGTGGAGCTGTGCCTCATATATGGTCATGAAGAGCGCTGGAGAAGTTCATTGGAGGGCTGGGCTGTGTCAGAAGGGAGATAAGCCCTGATAATGTCTAAAAAGGTGCCTGCTGCTTTGATTGGCTCCTCCTGCAGCTGAGCCAGCACCTGCAGATATATATTGGCCTCCCATCTTTGTTGTCCCCTGCGAGTCCTCAGGAGCTGTGTCAGGGAGTGGGGTGCATCAGGGCAGTGCTGTCAGGGCAGGAGGCTGCAGATGGAGGCAGAGGGACTCCTGGTCTGTCGGGTGCTGTGGCTGCTCCTCTGGGTGCAGCTCTGCTGGGGTAAGTGCCTGCTTCCTTATCACATGGCCCTGGGTCCAATGGGCACCAGTGGGGTCATGGGGATCCCTCTGGAAAAGGGGTTTCATCCCAGAAAGCAGTGAGACAAGGGTCAGAGGGTGCTCAAGTCCATCGACCCTGTGCTGCTCTGGGTGGGAGAAGGGTATTGGTGCTTCCAGGGCTCCTGTGCTTATGGCAGTTGGTGCCTGGGTGTGCTTATAGACACCTCGTCCTTGGGCACCCTTTGGGGACCCCCTGTTCCCCCAGTGCTGTGCCCCTGGAACTGGTGGTGGGTCAGCTGGTGACTGCAGAGCTCAGCGATCCCCAGGACACAGCCAACCCCCAGGGTGCCCAGGAGGGTTTCTGTGCTGTTCGCTGCCCTGGGGTCAGGGTGTGCCTGGCCAGAGGAGGGGCAGTTTGTGCCCTGCAGAGAGGAGGGGACCAGGGCATCTGCATCCACAGCCCAGCAGAGAGGTGTCCTTCCCAGGGGCCCTGGCTGAGGGCAGGGGCTGGGCTCATACCCCATGGGCAAGGAGGCAATGAGCATTGGAGGGATTGTGGGGATCATCTTGGTGCTCCCTGGGGACATGGAAAGCCCTGGGGGAGGTGGGTGGGCTTGAGTGGTGACCAGGGTGGGTGGTGGGCAGGGAGCTGGGGTCGTGGGGGACGCAGCAGTGTGGGGAGGCTGGGAGTTTGGGGCTGCTCACGAGCTGTCATGCTGGGAAGGAGCGGGTGCCCTGTGCAGAGCCTGGCATGGTGTCTGGGTGGGCATGGGCAGGGTGCGGGGTGCAAGGAGGTGCCGAGGTCCCTGGAGTGGGAATGGCCCAGAAGGGCTGGAGCTGGGTGTCTCCCAGCCCAGCCCAGCCCAGAGCAGCCCACAGAGAGGGGAGAGCCCCGACACTGCCCACGAGAGCCCAGTGGGGAGAGGGCTCACCCCCGGAGCCTGGGGCGCGGCCCTGGGCAGGGGACCCTGCACAGCTGCAGCATGGGGCCCCAGCACTCTCCTAACCATCCCCATGTCTATGTTTGAAGGTGCTGCAGAGGTGAGGCTGGAGGCTGGAGGCAGGCGCTGTGCTGGGAGAGTGGAGGTGAAAAACCAGGGCCAGTGGGGGACAGTGTGTGACGATGGCTGGGACATGAAAGATGCTGCTGTAGTTTGTAAGCAGCTGGGCTGTGGATCTGCTCTCCAAGCTCTTTCGGATGCACCTTTTGGGCCAGGATCTGGCCAGATTTGGCTGAGCTATCTTGCGTGTCAAGGCACCGAGACTGCCCTGTCTGAGTGCAAACACGGTGGTTGGGGTGAACATTACTGCAGTCATGCTGAGGATGCTGGAGTGGTTTGTTCAGGTAAGGAGTCAGCCAGTTCCTCACCTTTGGGGCAGGTCCTGGGATTGGGGACTAACCGGGCTGTGCCCTGAAGGAGAAATGCGTGGGTACCGGAGCAGGCCCTGACGTGGCTGCTCTCGCTGCCGAGCTGGGACTGTTGCTGCTGCTGTCCCTGGGGAAAGCCCCGGGTGAGCCCACTGCGGGTGCGCAGACCCCGTCAGGGTCGCGGGGGCTCAGCCCACCCTCAGGCTGAACCGAAGGGGCTTTTCAGAGAGGAGAAGAGCAGGGCCTGGGGCAGAGGAGCTAGGTGACGGGCAGCACCTTGCACTCCATGCCCAGGACCGCCCCATGAGGACCAGCCCCACGTGAGCTCGGGGCCTGGCGGCTGCGAGGCCTCTGGCTGCTCCCTCCCACATCACCGCACGCACAGGCCCTGCAGGGTCCTTGGGGCTGTCACAGCCCCGCGGGGAACGCGGCCTGTCCAAGCAGCACTGACCCGCTGTCCAGCCACTCCTGCTGGCCCTCGGCTCCCCACGCTGCCCTGTGCCACAGGGCTTTGCCAGCACTTGCTGACCCTCGTCTGCACCTGCTTTTGCAGTGTGCGCCAGTGTCAGCCCAGGGCTGCACGCGGATCTCCTGCTCCTCTGGCCGGTCGCTGGCCGCGACGTGCACAGCCCCAGCAGTGCGCTGTGGCCCTGCCTGGGGACACCTCTCCCCAGGCACGTGTTGGAGGAGACAGCTGGCCCAGACACCGACGCGGTTACAACTGCACCATTTCTGTGCGTGGGACGTGTCTCCCCTCACAGAGACCCCAACACCCCAGGACACCCCCGGGAACAGGGAGCATTTTGGGCTGCTCTGAGGCGATTCCCCAGCCTGGCTCTGAGCTCCGCAGCACCTGGGCCTGTTTTCCTGGTCCAGGTACTGTGGTGCTGGGGGCCTGTGCTGGGCAGCGCTGGGCTCCTGGGGCAGCAGCATTTCCCTGAGCAGTGCCTGTGGCTGTGGGTCCAGGATAGACACAAGCCCTGGAGTGCAGTGTGGGTGTGAAAGGAGGTGCAGGGGGCCCTGAAGGGTTTGTGTCATCAACACCCACGGACGGCTGCTGCTGGGATGTTCAGAGGTCATTTTGGATGTGGCTGTCTTGGAAATCATGTGGGATGCAGGTATGTAACTGCTGGAAGCCTCTGGGAACTGCCTGTCATTGGTGTTTTCTCCAGGATTTGTCCAGCTGGTTGGAGGGGCCAGCCCCTGCTCAGGACGTGTGGAGATCAGAGATGGAGACCTGAGGAGAACAGTCTGTGACTCACACTTTGGTCTCGAAGCTGCTGGTGTTATCTGCAGGGAGCTGCAGTGTGGCACAGTCCTGTCCATCCCCGGGGCAGCTCACTTTGGAGAGGGGGTCGGTGCCATCTGGGACGAAGAGCTGCAGTGTGTGGGGAATGAATCCCTCCTCTCCTCCTGCCCCAGGATGTCCCTCAGCAACCAGACCTGCACCCACGCGAACGACGCTGGTGTCACCTGCACACGTGAGCATTCAGGGAGGAGGTGTGAAATGCCTCCTGTGAGCTGGGCGCTGCGGGGTAGGGGAGCAGGGAAGTGACTGCGCTGAGCATGGTGCGAGTGCAGGAGGGGTGGAGCCATCTGTCTTCCTGTTGTGACAGAAGCGAAGGAGATGGGATTGAATCTCTGTGACATTTTCCCCTCCACTGATGGATGAGCACAAGCACAAAGTGATCCTCTCTAATTACTCTCTCTCTCCCTTGCAATATATCCAGGGTTCAGGCTGGTGAATGGCAGCAGGTGTTCGGGGCGGGTGGAGATCCAGGTGCAGGGGACCTGGGGAACCCTCTGTGATTCTCACTGGGACATCTCTGACGCACACGTTCTCTGTCATCACCTCAACTGTGGATTTGCCGAGTCTGTTCCCAGAGGAGGGCATTTTGGGAGAGGAACCGGCCCTGTCTGGAGAGACACCTTCCACTGTGATGGGACCGAATCCCATTTGGGACAGTGCCCTGTGACTGCCCTGGGGGCCTCCCCATGCTCACATGACAACGTTGCTGGTGTTTTTTGCTCAGGTGAGTTCAGGGAAAATGGAGGATTAAATAAACTTGCCCCTTGTGTATGACACGGCAACCCAAAACTGGGGAGCCCATGGCAATGACAAGCTGAATGTTCTTCCTGGAGAAACCCTGGCTTCCCATGGAGGGATTCAAAGGGCTTTGCCTGCTCAGGTCTCTGCCTCCCCAGGACAGCTGGTTCAGGTCTCAGAGACTGCCGCCAGGCCTGGGCTCCTCTGCTGCCCTCCTGCAGCACAGGCACAGGACGGGGCTGTGGGACACAGCTCCACTCAGTGCAGCTGTGAAGGACCCTCCTTTCCCTCCTGCAGCACACAGCCCCGTCCCAGACCACAGAGAGCCCTGCAGACCCTGATCCCACTGCCTGCAGGGGCTGCTGTGGGCGCGTCCAGCAGGAGCAATCCCTGAGGCCGAGCTGCAGAGCGGGGCTGGGATTTGCCCTTGCTTCTTGTCACTGTGAACCCCAAACTCATCCTGTTTTGTAAGAAAGGCCCTCATCCCTCTGCTTCCTGCCAAGGACACAAGCTCCACATCCCCAATCCCTAGGGATGCAGAGGGGTAGAGACGTGTGGGTTCTCCCCGGGTGTCTCAGCAGGGGTCAGTCCCAGCATGGAGATGGAGCAAGGCTTGTGCTCATCCTGTCTGTCACCCAGGCCATTGCACAGGCCAGTGCTTCCTCCTGCTGAAGCTGCTCCACATTCATCATTAAGGACATATCTGGTGGCTCTGGGATTTGCCCTCACCTCCCATGCTTGCCCATCCCTGTCCCTTCCTGAGAAATGACATTTGTAGTCAGCAAGGTTTAGTGACTGGAGGAAAAAAGAAAAAAAAAACTTGGAAAACTTCCATCCTCAAGTTCCTCACTGTGAGCCAGCTACAGATGGGTGAGCCCCCGGGTGTCCCAGGGCATCAGAAATGGGAGACACATGGCAGGGTGCAGGGCTCCCCGGTGTCACAGAGGGTCCAGGGCACTTTGCCTGTCTCCGAGCAGGATCCTCTGAATCCCTGCGGCTGGTGGATGGAGGGAGCCGCTGTGACGGGCGAGTGGAGATGCTGCTGCATGGGACGTGGGTCAGAGTCCTGGATGACCAGTGGGATGGGAACGATGCCAGCGTGGTGTGCCGGCAGCTCCAGTGCGGAGAGGCAGAACGAGCCTACAACCCGCCAAAGTCTGAGCGAGGGACGGGCCCCGTGGGGCTGAGAAGGGTCCGGTGTGCAGGGAAGGAGACTCACCTGACCCTCTGCAACACCTCCCTGCCTGAGGCAGTGCCGGAAGGAATTGCGGAGGATGTGGGAGTGGTTTGCTCAGGTGAGTCACTGACAGTCCCCAACACACTGTGCTCCCCAGGGCCGGGAGCCGCTGACAGCTGGGGTTTCTCCCGGCTGCAGGGAGCCGGCGGGTCCGGCTGGTGAACGGGGCAGGGCGCTGTGCCGGGAGAGTGGAGATCTACTACAAGGGCACCTGGGGGACCGTCTGCGACAACTCCTGGGACCTGTCCGACGCCACCGTTGTTTGCCGCCAGCTGGGCTGTGGGGTGGCCATGGAGGCGCCTGGCTCTGCTCATTATGGGGAAGGCTCCGGGCACATCTGGCTGGACGAGGTGAACTGCTCCAGGGGTGAAGCTGCTCTCTGGGACTGCCCTGCCGAGGCCTGGGGGCAGCACGACTGCAGGCACAAAGAGGACGCAGGAGTCGTCTGCTCAGGTCTGTGTGGGGAGCAGTGGTGGGAGCCTGGTGCCCAGGAAGGTAGGGAGGCAGGGAGAGCAGGGCATGGCCGAGCCTGTCCCTGGCTGCCCTGAGCCCCCTTCCTGCCCCCATCCTGGGGACATCCGTGCACAGTCCTCACTGGACCTAGTCAGGGTTACAGGGAGGGCACAGACGTCCCCAGGGCTTAGAGGGGAGGGTAGTACTGCACGTTGGGAACTTCTCTCTGCTCCCTTGGTGAAACAGAGACTTGCTGGCAGTGCCCTCTGCCTGTCTGAGCCCTGGGGTGTCCAGAAGAGTTCCTGCTCCTTGCAGTAAGCCTTCCTGCCCATGGATGCCATAGAATAACCTGGGGGATTTTCAGGGATGCTTCAGGTTTCTCTCTCCTCAGCCCAGGACCAGCTTGTTCCCCCCCACTTTGTGCTTTTCCTTCCAGAGTTCACAGCCCTGAGGCTGGAGAACAGCAACAGCTGCTCTGGGCGCCTGCAGGTTTTCTACAATGGGACATGGGGGAGTGTTTGCTCCAACTCGATGACTCCTGACACCATGTCCCTGGCGTGCAAAGAGCTGGGCTGTGGAGATGAAGGGTTCCTTGAAACAGACCTGCCGTATGGCAGGATATCTGGCCCCACATGGCTGGATCGTGTTGAGTGTGGGAAGATGAACAGCTCCTTTTGGCAGTGTCCCTCTGCTCCCTGGAAGCTGCAGTCATGTGATGACCAACGAGAAGAGACTCACATCACCTGCAGTGGTAAGGCTGGAGCCACCTGGGCACAAAGACTCACAGCAGGTCCTGCTCCCTGTTCAGCGAGGTGCAATGCAGAGAAAGAGCTTGGAGTGGCTTTTACGTTCCATTTCAGACCACTGTGCTGTCAGTGACACAAACAAGACTTCATCTCTCAGAGTGACACGTGTCCATCAGCAATAGCTGTCCTGAGTTCCCTGCGTAGCCCAAGGAGGGGCAGAGGCACCTCCAGGCAGGGTCTCCTCCAGCTCCCCTTGGACACCTCTTGGTTGCTCTCTGTTGCCCATAGAGAGGGCCCAGACAACCACCTTTTAGCTTGGGAAGTCTGTGCAGAGCATCCTGCTCATGGCTGTGTTTTGCTGAGGGAACGGGAAGGGGGAGAGTGAAACCAGTCCTGGTGGCTGAAGGTTATGTAGGAAACAGGCAGCGTGCAGGGCACTGCTGGCAGCAGAGCTCAGAGAAGCCTCCCCTCTGGGAACATCCTTCTGCTCCTCTGCTAACCAGGGAGCTTTTGGGGGTGAGCAGGCGGGGGTAAGCCTTCAGTGCAGTGCTGTTCTACCCTGAATTACCAGGGATCCAGCTGTGCCCATGAGCAAGGAGGCACTGGGAGGTTCAAACACAGCTCAGTCCTGCTCCCATCCACATGACTCCCATGAAGCAGCCCCTTCACCGCAGCATTTCCTTCTTCAGGGAGACGACCAGAAGCCACTCCAGCCCCGGTGGCTGAATGCCCCAACTCTACGAGCTGCACAGGTAGCTGCTCCTCCATGTGCCCTTCTCACTTGGCCAGGCTCTCCCAGCTGCCCCAGTGACATGGGGGGTTCTGCGTTTTCCAGAGATGGAGAAGATTCGTGCTGTGGGAGGAGAGGACGGGTGCTCAGGCAGAGTGGAGGTTTGGCACCGCGGCTCCTGGGGGACGGTGTGCGATGACTCCTGGGACATGAAGGATGCCGAGGTTGCCTGCAGGCAGCTGGGCTGTGGCCCTGCTGTGTCTGCCCTGCGGAAGGCTGCATTTGGGAAGGGGACAGGTCCCATCTGGCTGGAGCGGGTGGAGTGCAGAGGGACGGAGCGATCTCTCTGGGACTGCTGCACCCAGCCTGGGGACAGCGGTGCCTGCCAGCACAAGGAAGATGCTGCTGTGAATTGCTCCGGTGAGTAGCAGTGCTTCATCCCCTTGTTCCAGGACATGTTTCCCCAGCTGGGTCCTCACAAGGCCCCAGAGCTCCTCAGAGCAAGGATGCCCCTGGGGAGGTCAGGTGTCTGCTGTCAGGTGGGGAGCAGCTGTTGTGGGGCTGGGTGTCCTCAGGCTTCTGCCCATGGGACTCCTGCAACCCCTGTAAGTGCATCCCCTGATCTGCTGGTGCTGTCCTCCCCACGGCCCAGAGCAGAGGACCCTGGGCCTGTCATGGGGACCCAGAGAAGGACAGTTCAGATGGGACTTTAAGGGGATGTCCGTGCGCGTGCACACACACACACGCACCTCTATCTCTCTCTCTGCTCTGCAGCTGCACCGAGGACAACAACGTCACCCCCCCGAGCAGGTAACCTCCCCTCCTCCCTGGGGTTGATCTCTCTGGGGCAGGTTGTGACCTGCAGCCCGAGGGAAGGGGCTCTGTGCTGGGGTGTGAAGCCCCAGAGAGGAGGCCCTGGGGTAGGAGCGAGTGTCTTTGGGGAGGGCTGTGATTCAGCCAGCAGGGTGGGAACTGCCGGGTGACCCAACCCTGCGCCCCCACCCCCTGCTGCCATGTGTGTGGGGGGTCAGGACTGGGATGTCCCTGGACCCCCACCTCCCCCAGGCCGGGGGCTGCCTCGTCCATGTCTCTGCCAATGCAGATCTCACCCAGGGCCGTGCAAGGGACAGCGGGAGAATCTCGGTGCCTGTCGTCATCTGCATCATCCTGGGGGCCCTGCTCTGCCTGCTGCTGGCCCTCCTGGTGGGGCAAGTGTGAAGTGCCAGGGCTCAGCGCAGAGGTGGGTCCTTCCCCATCGGTCCCAGGGTGGGTGATGCCTCTTGGCAGCCCCGCGGGTGCTGTGGGGTGTCTGTGAGGGGCACAGATGGAGCTGGGGTGGGGGTGCTGCCTCCTACCCTATTCCCTGCCCCTCCACTGTCTGACTGTGGGACACCAGCAACCAGGGGAGAAGAGAGTTCAGATACAGGAGGAGATGGTAGTGGGTGAGGAGAGAAATGGCAGCGAGGGGCTGGTGGAGATGGGAGCAGCAGCTGGCTGTGCTCTGGGCAGCGCTGGAGGGGAGGCTGTGGGGCAGGAGCGGTGCCGGGAGGAGCCCAGGGCAGGGGATCTCTCAGTGCAGGTGTCCGGTCCCCAAGCTGCTCTCTCGGCCTAGCCCTTTCCACCCATGCCAAGGCAGGGCCGTGTTATGGACCCATCTGGCAGAGAGCGGGGAGCTCCCCTGGGAGAGAAGCTGCGGGAGCTGCTCCAGGGTCAGACCAGGGACAAGACTTGGGACCAAAAGGGGCATGGAGCTGTCTCTGAAGGGACAGGGTGAGGGTGACGTTGTCCCAGACCATCTCCACAGGGACGTTGCTGTCACTGGGGACGTGGCAGTGGTGCCTGGACAGAGCAGTGGGGCTGGGCTGTGGGGTCAGTGCTGGTCTGGTCTGAGGGGAAGGGCTGGGTGACCACATCGGAGTCTGGTTTCCTGTCTCCATGTCCCTGTGCCGACCCTGTCTCTGTCGCCAGGCTCCAGGAGGTCTCTGGAGCCCTTCTCTGAGGCCGTGTACCAGGAGATCGACTACAGCTTGACATGGGAGAAGCAGGCGATGTTCGGTCGCTCAGGTCGGTGTGGGTCCACTTTGGAGGGAGCACATCTTCAGGGCCCTTTCCCCCAGCCCTGACCCAGGACAGGACCTTGGCAGCCCCCAGACCAGTGGTCCCCATAGCGCTGGGCCATTGGGTCTGTGGGGAGAGCAGCCCAGTGAGGAGCTTCCTCCCCACCAGCTCTGCCCATCCCAGCCCGGGGCACAGCTCCTCCCTGCCTGCCGGGCTGCCTGTCCAGGGTTGTACCTGGTGGGTGAGGGAAGGGGCTGTTCCAGGGCAACTCCGAAAGGCCCTTTGAGATGGGGTTTGTCCCATGGGAGCAGGACGAGCCCCGAGCCCTCCTCCCCGCGCAGTCCCTGCTGTGTGGGTCCCCGTCCCCAGCAGTGCTGGCCATGAGCAGGGTCAGCAGGGCTCACCCCAATAACACCTGCTGCTCCTCTCGCCAGGCTCCTCTTTGGAGGGGTCCCTGACCAAGCTGCAGCCCGAGCCTGGGGACAGCGAGGAGGAGGACGGTCCTGGGTCAGCACCAGGTAATGGAGGGTGAGGCAGAGGAAGGGTTGCTCTCTCCTCCCTGTAGCTGTGTGACCAACAGCGGTGTCACTGAGTGTCACCATCAGGGTGGGGAGGAATCGCCCTCGGGAGTCACTCCAGAGCCCTGCAGAGCATGTGAGGGTCACACATGCCCGTCTGAGCTGGGTGCCTGCAGCCCTGAGCCCTGCAGGGTCGCAGGGGGACTTCCTGGGCTCAACCTGTCCCTGCCTCCGGCAGGCCCCAAGCTCACCCTGAGGCATTGATGTCTCCCTGAGCACACAGGGAGTCTCCATAGCCGGCTCCGGTGCAGATCCCAGCACTGCTGACCGTGTGGCTGGGCAAGAGGGATCCCCGCTGCCATATGCACACTCCCACAACCCTGGGGGAGGTGGGACAGATGCTGAGTCTCCTGTGGCCCTGCCACACCAGTGTCTCAGCCCCTCATTCCTGCACGTCCTTCCTTCCTCTGCTCTGCGAGAGGGCTCTTCTCATTGCCACCAGCTCCCCTCTCCTTTCAGATGTCCCCGTCCTGCCCAGAGGTGACCCAGCAGATGGCTATGATGATGCCAGAGAAGTCTCTGACCCTGGGGAGGATGTTGTTCCTGGGCAGCAAGACTGGGAAGTGCCCAGGGAAGCAGAGGAGGGAAACAGGCCTGTGGAGGCACAGAGAGGTGAGGGGGAAGTGCAGTGCTGCCGGCTCCTGGGGTGCCGTCCCCAGTGCCCAGAGAGTCACTGCATACTGGGAGCCCGACCTCCCGGGACAGGGAGGGAACCTGCGCCAGGAGTTTTCCTGCTGTGGAAACTGGGGTGGGATAAGGGGCTGGACGTCTCAGCACAGTAAGAGGAGGGAGAGGAAGGGGATTTACAGCCCAGGAGGGGCACGTGCATGGGGCCAACTGCAATGCACCGGCCTTGCTGCTTCCAGAGGGGAGCCTGCACTCCTGGGGAAGTGATGGGGCCCCAGGAGCCAAGAGAGACGCCCCATCCCCGCTCCCCACAGACACGGGGTACGATGATGCTGAAGAGGTGTCTCTGACACATCCCCATGAGGACACCAAGGCTGTGAGACTGGACCCTGGTGCCCAAAGGTCCCTGAGCCCAGGGCCAGGAGAGCCCACCCCTGCCATGTGGTTGGGTGCACCTGGGATGGAAGAGAGTTCTGTGCAGCTGGGAGAGCCGTGAGTGCCAGAGACCAGTCTCCCTTCTCCCACTGGTAGCAGAAAGAGCTGGGCATTTTGTCTATTTTTATTCATCTACTTCTATGCCATGCATTGGTATTTGTTCTGATTAAAAGCATTTGGGAGTTTGATCCAGAGCTGGTGCTTCCCTCCCCAGGTGTCGGGGTGTCTCCCCAAGGCTGATCAGGGAGGGCGAAGCACCAAGAACCAGCAGTGGGGAAGGGGCACGTCTCGGGACCAGCGGGCTCTGAGACAGGCTGTGCGCCTGCAAGTGCCCATAGACCCTGGAGTGTGGGAATAGTGAACAGTCCAGCTGGAGGATATTCCTGCTGGCAGAGACATTTCCATCCTGCAAACCACACGCAGAGCTTCCAGCCAAAATGGGTCTCTCTGCAGGGTCCCGTAATGCCCCCCTGGGCAGGGAGGTCCTGTCTCCTCACCCCGGGAGTGCCCCTGCTTGCTCTTTTCCCAGGGGCTCTGCCTGGACCACCCTGGTCCCAGGCAAGGATGCCACCACCAAGAGGCAGTGACAGGGTTGGTCCTGGGCTGTGGCCCTACAGCAGTGAGCTTGGAGGTGACAGCAGAGCCCTGAACACCCCAGCCAGCCCCAGAGGGGCTCATCGCCTGGGGATCACCTCCCCACAGCAGTTGGGAGGCAGCTCTGCTTCCCACTGACCCTGCACATGGCGCAGAGCAGCTTGTTGGGGTGCCAGGGGCTGGGATTTCCCCTCCTCTGGCTCCACAGGATCTCCCATTTCCAGGGGCTGCTCCTGGCTCCTGTGGCCCTCATGGACCCCTGAGCACTCCTGGCACAGCCCAGAGCTGGCTCCTTCCTGGCAGGGGCTGTGAGGCACCAGGGCTCAGGGAAGCCCTGGGACACCCCCCTGCTCCCATCCCCCCCCCACCCCTCTGCCCTCCCGCTGATGGGCTGCAAGGGCAGAAGAAGGAGCCACCTCAGCTGGGGCACCAGTTTGGGTCTGTGCAGGGGACTATCTGTGTGCAGACACAGGGGACGGGAGCAGTCAGTGACAGGAGAGGACATTTCCTTCAGCAGGGTGGGAGGCAGAAGAGGGAGAGGGCAGTGGGCTGGAGAAGGGACCACCACAATATGCGGGCTCCAGCCCAAAGTCACGATTCAACCCCTGGCCTTGGGACAGGCCCATCCCTGAGGATGATCACAAGGGCATATTTCCATGGAGAGAAGATTTCATGTCCACTCCTAAAGCAGTTGCTGATGGGAGCTGAGGGAGGATCCCTGGTCCTAGGCCGGGTTTTAACCAACTGTGCCCCAGTGCCCACAGGTGAGAAACTTCTCAAACAGGAGCTGAGTGGGGAGGAGGGTTCGACAGCTGTGCAGCATCTGGCACCCAAACTGCCCTCCCTCCTCCAGCCAGGGGGGGTCTCCACACTCCACTGGCTCTTCCTGATGGGTTCCCCATGCCACACACTGACAGGCAGTGGGGCTAAGGCCAAGCGCACAAAAACACATTCTGCCTTTGCCCTGGCTCATTTCCTTTCCTGCACTGAGCTGACACCTGAGCTACTGGGAGAGATCTCCTGGAATGGGGAGGAGTCACCAAATGCATCTGTGTCTGAATCTATATGATCTATACCTATATGTAAAAAACATTGGGATTCTGTGACTAAACTGGCAGTTTCTGATAGTAGCATTTTTGCCTGCTTTAATTTTCCTTTCCTACACTGAAATTTTATGTTCCTTACTTTTTCCCTTGCATTTTTCTCTTTCTTTCCTTTTATCATCCCCCCACCCACCACTTATGCATCCATCCTCCACTCATTTACTGATTTCAGCCTTGGCAGGCACAGGAAAGCATGAGGCCACGTCGCTGCCATCAGCTCTCCCTGCCCAGCTGCCCTAGCACAGCTCGCCTCTCCCCCGCAACGGGCACCATCAGGCCGGGAGACAAAATCAGATGTCTCTGCCCAGGGTCTGGTGCCTCTCTCGGGGAGGCAGAGGATAACGTCCCCAGCCCCAGTGCTGCCCAGTGCTGGCTCTGCTTCACAGGAGGGTTTCAGCTCTGGCTCCCAGGAAGGGCAGCTCTCCTCTGCCCCAGCAGCCAAGCCACAGCCCGGCAGTGGGGCTGTGTGAGCCCCCTCCATCCCCCCAGCCGGGGCAGGGCAAAGCCAGGCTCCCTGCTGGGAACAGCCGCAGCTCGGTAGTGCTGCAAACAGCAGGATCCTGCCCTCCAGGAGAGGAGGGAGCCAGCAGCTGTCACCAGCACCCTCTCCATGGTAGCGTTTCCCCGTGTCGTGCTGGGAGCTCCTCCAGCCCCAGGCCCTGTACTGACCCTCCATGGGCAGCAGCATGTCCCAGGGCTGGGGACATCTCCGCTTCTCTCCAGGACAGAGTGCTGGTGCTGGGGACCTTGCAGAATGGCAGGGCTGTGTGTGCAGAGCTGAGAAGGGATCGCGAGAGGAGCCTGGACCCACAGTGTAGGTGGGAGGGAAAAGTACCAGCACTCCTCAGCGAGGGGTCTCAGACATCTCTGTCCCACTGACCTCAGGGCTCAGCCCCAGCAGCCCTGCATGTGCCAGGGCAGGGGGACACTGGGGCACAGAGGGGCTCTTGCTCTGGGGCAGACACCTCCATGCTGGAACACCCGCTCTGCAGGGACCTTGTCCTGCGCCAGGTGCCCCTAACCAGCCTCTTCTGCCCTGGAGCTCTGCCCACACCGAGCTGTGGCAAAGACCGAGATTTACACCTCAGGACCACAGCGCAGTGCGAGCAAGGGCCGGATCCTGCTCCTTCCCCTCGCTGCTCCCAGACCAGCCACTTTGCCCTCGGGGCTGGGCAGGGGCCCTGCATGAGCCCTGGGCTCTGGGACTTGCGTAGCTGCGAGGAGCGCAGGGCTCAGCTGGCGCTTGGTGCCATGTCCAGCCTTCGGCTGTGCTGCAGGAGGGCTGGGCTGTGCCAGCCCCGCTCAGGGTCTGCCCTGCCCTCCTGCCCCTTCCCGGGAACACGGCCCTGCTCAGCCTGGCTCTGGCCCCACATGCACTGCTCTCTGCCAGGGACACCCATGGTGTCACCAGCACAGCCCCAGGGCGGTGGGGCAGGGCAGGGGTGACCCTGGGGGCTCTGGGGGGAGCTGGGGCTCAGACACCACCTCTGTCCCCAGGACCTGGAGCCTCCCTGCTGGCAGCCCCTGCCCTGAGACAGCCCCCTCCCTCCCCAGCCCCTGGCCCATCTCTCCCTGTGGGAGATGCAGGGCTGAAGCCTGAGTCCCATGGGAGTGGGGGTTTCCCATGGGGAAGGGGGTTGGGTTTGCAGCGCCCATGTGCATTACTCACCTCCATGGGGGTCTTGCTCTGCGAATACCTTTCTCCCATAGGCTTCCCACAGTCTGGCTGGAGACAAGTGGTGCCAGCTCTGCTCAGCCCCATGGCCCCTCCACCATGGAGTTAGCACCCGCTCAGCCAGTCCTGGGGCTGCATCAGGCCCTGCCCTTCCCCACAGGGACATGTGGGGCTGGGCTCAGCCCTCACATGAAGGACACGTTCTCCCCAGCATCTGGTGCAGGGACCTCTCTGCTCAGCTGCAGAAATGTCACTACACTCACACACATGGACATGGGCCAGAGATGGACAAAGAGTGACAAAATAAAGACATGCCTGTTCCATCCCTCGGATGATGTTTTTGGCATGCCCAGCAGATATTTGCCAGGTCCAAATCTCTCACCTTGGCTGCAGGAAATGGCACACCTGCTCTGAAGCTCCATGCAGAGCCCACAGCAGGGGCAGAGGGGCACAGCACAAGTGTCTGGGTCCATAACCAGAAGGTGATGGATCAAAATGATTTGTTTGCTTCACAAGCATTCATAGACAAAGTGTTTGTTTAAAAAAAAAAGAAATCTAATTCCTTTGGATCTTTTGCTTAGATAATGCTCATTTGGGGAATCCAAACCTCTTGAACAAGATTGGTTGGTTGCTGTCCAGCCGTTGATGGTATTCTCTGTCACAAGTGTCCTTGCAATAGCATCTTCAGCTGGATTGGGTGACAATCCCTCAGGGGGGTTGTTTCAGTGAATCCTGATAATCCATCTGGCCTGTGGTTCCATGTAACCACTCCAGAGCATGCACAGTCCACTCCCATTGATGTAGGACTATATCGGATAAATTTGAATGTCATCCTTGTATCACAGGCATAACTTCAGTTCCAAAGATCTTGCTACAGTGCAAAAGAAGTGACATCCTCATCTCAGCTTGTCCCCCTTTACCTGCCTGTCTCTCTCTTCCCTCTCCCTGAGCTCTCCTTTTGGCTCAGGGGAGTTTTCTGATGTTCTTGATGACCTCACTACGCCTCCCTGCTGACCTACATGCTGACAGCCAAACCGACTGATGCAAGGAATTGACCTCACAATAAACATCCAACACACCGCTCTAACTCATCTCTCCCTCTCCCCTCCCCTGAGCTCTCCTCTCCATGGGGAAGGTTTTCTGACCTGCTTCATGACCTCACAGTGCCTGCCAGCTTGCTGCCCAATCAGTTTGCTGCAGTAGAAGTGACCTCACAAACCAGCTCCTAGTCATGCTACGTTTCCATTTCCCTGCCCCTGCTCCCTTCAGGAGCTCTCCTCTCTCCTGGGGGCTTCCTCCTGCCCTTCATGACCTCACAGTGACCACCCACCTGCCTACCTGCTGCTGACCAATCAGGCTGCACTCATAGAGGTGACCTCACAATCACTATGCCAGCAGTGTCATGGTCATCTGCCTCTCCCTCCTTCCTCCCTCCAGGCTCTCATGTCTACCTCAAGGACTTTGTCATGCCCCTGATGACCTCACAGGCCTGCCCACCTGCTGCTGGCCAATCAGCTGCTGTGAAAGGAGACACCTCACAATCAAAGCCACCAATGACACCTTCACCTGTCCCTCCCCCCTGCCTCCTCCCAAGCTCTCCTTGCTGATGGGCAGCCTCTGTGATGCTGTTCATGACTTCATAATGCCGCCTGCCCACTGCTGGCCAATCGGGGAAGTGTAATGGAAGTGACCTGACAACCAACACACCAGCCATTGTGCTTCTGCCTGACTCTCCCTCTCCTGCTCCCTCTCCTGCTCCCACTCCCACCTCCCCAGCTGCTGAATCAGCTCCTGTCACCTGCAGTGACCCCAGTGCCTGCTCACCTGCTGCTGGCCAGGAGCTGCTGGGACAGGAGTGACTCACCAGTGATGTCCCAGCTGGCACCTCCACCTGCCTCCCCTCCTGCTGAGCTCTCACCTCCCGTGGTCAGGTGCATCTGATGAGCCTGATGCCCTCACAGTGCCTGTCTGCCTGCCCAGGGCAATCCTGCTGCTGCAGCTAAAATAACCTCCCAGCCAGCATCCAGTCCTCTCACCTTCATGCATGCTACTGACTCTTGTCCCACAGGGCTGCCATCTCTCCTGAGATGTACTTGATGACCTCTCAGCTCCTGCCTGTTTGCCTACTGCTGGCCAATCAGGTTGTTGCAATAGTAGCAACATAATGATGTCATTTCACCTGGGCAGGCTTTCTGATGATCTGCCTGGGCTCTTCCCACATGGGGAGCTCCACTTCCCACAGGACAGTCTGTCAGAGGGCAAGCCTGAAAAATCTGGAGAGGAGCAATGCATTCTGTTCCCAGCCCTCACCCTTGTTGGGGGGGAATGGAGATTCAGGACAAAAACTTCCCCTGGAGATGCTGGGGATTGAACCCAGGACCTCCTGCATGCAAAGCAGGTGCTCTTCACTGAGCTACATCCCCTAAGAGCCTGCTGAGGGGTGGGACATACTCTTGTCCCATGATGTGCCCCTGACAAGCACAGCCCTGTTGGCCCCTGGTGCCCTGAGAGCCTCAGCAGAAAGCAGCATTTGAACCCTCCTGCTGGGCCACAGGCTGGGATGGGGGAAGTTGAGATTCCCTCTCAGCTGGGACTGGTCCTGGACCAGGGCTGCACCATAGATTGCTGCCCCTTCAACATCTCTGCAGTTGATGGGGGCAGGAGGAGACTCTTGCTGCAGGCACTGCTCCCACACTCTGGCCCTCCCAGGGAGGGTCAATGGAGAGGAGCAAACCCCTTCCCTGAGTCACCTCTGCCACCCCGTGCAGCACTCCTGTGTGTGTCACACCTGTCTTTGATGCCAGCAGCAGGAGCAAATGGGGTGAGGGAAATGCCCTCCCCAGGGTGATGTGCCCACAGCTCCAGTTGACCCTGGGGTGTGCATTGGAAGGGCCATGAAAGCAGGCAGAGTCAATCCTGGGCAGGGAGCTGCCCACAGCCCCTCACCTAGGTATTAGGCCTCCCTCTGCACTGCTCTGCCCACCAGCACCTGGCAGTGGGCAAATGTCAGTGTCCCCTTCCCTGGGGCTGGGGATGTGCCTGGGATCAGGGACATTCCCAGTCCCACAGCACCGGGAACTGGACACTGGAGCTGCCCCAGGAGAGCACCAGGTGGGGGTCTCTGTGGCACAGCAGGTAGCGCATTCAGCTGTTAACTGAAAGGTTGGTGGTTCAAGCCCACCCAGGGACGTTGCCCTGTTGGTGGGGTGCCTGGGGGATTGTGCTGCCCAGCACCCTGGGTTTTGCTCACAGTCACCATGTCCCAGCTCTGGGACAGCAGATCTGCTGCTGGCTGGGACATGCATCCTGATGTGGGACGTCCTTTCTAGACCATGGGGGATGGCCAGAGAGGCTAGAGGGCAGCACAAAGGATGTACATGTGTCCTGTTGACCCTGAGCTGAGCTGACTTGTCCCATCCCCTTGCCTGATGGGAATGACAGAAGAGGAAAGAGTGTGAGTCAGTGCCAGGTGGTTGTGTCTGTACATCTCATTACTGAACGGGGAGAAGGGAGGGTGCAGTGCCATGGGGCAGGGAAAGATCCCAGCTGAGTGCCCGCTCCAGAGACTGTGTGGGGACGTGGGAGCGATTCACACATCTGCCTGATGTGCAGACAGCTCTGCCAGAGATCCCCCACCCTGTGGCAGGGTCAGTCCTTCATCTACCCCAAGCACAACATTGGGGTAGAGGACAGCGCTCTCCATCCAGGCTGTGCTTGATCCTTAGCCTGACTTGTTGGCTGGACAGATGCTGAGTCTGGAGACAGAGAGGGATGTCCTGGGTCGCAGTCGCAGCTGAGCTCCTGATGGGGGATCAGGGGTTCAGCAGCAGCAAGAGCTGCCAAGATGGCCAACGCAGTATGTGGGGCTGCAGGAGCAGGGCTTCTCCCTCCGTGCAGGGACAGGGGCTGCAAAGTGCTGCAGCTGGGCTGGGCAGGGCAGCCTGATGGGTGAGTACATTTGGGTAAGGAAAGGGTTTTTTTTGTGCCGTGAGCTGGTACTGAGGGGATAGAGAACACAAAAGCAAGTCTGTGTGCAATGTTCAGGAGATATTAAAAAAAAAAAGAAGAAGAAAGTAAATTTGGAGAGCAAAACTGACTGCCAGTCTTTGATCTGGGGCTGTTGTGAAGTCATGGTTTTACAGGCAGCTTTTAGCCTCCCTGCTAGACGTCAGGGGAGTCATTGCCTTTTTGCCCTGCCTTGCGCCCTTTCAGCAGGAAGGAGCTGATGCAGAGGGATGTTCAGTAGGGGTCCCAGACAGATCCCTCTGTGCTCTTCCTCACACTGAAGTCCCTCCTCCCTGCGCAGCTGGTTAAACAGCCCCCTCCCTGCCACTCGCATTCAGCGCTTCTCCCTCTACATCTGCTGGGCCAGGACGCCAAGGACAGACCCTGCTCTGCACTCTGCTTGGTCTCTTGGCACACAAATCCCATCCTTTTCCACAAATTCAATCTTTCTCCCTCGCAGGCCCACTGCCCTTCAGAGGGCAAGGGCCAGGCTGCCTACTCACCCCTCCATCTCAGTCGGACATCTCCCATAGCATCGCAAATGAGGGGAAGAAATTGCCATGGGCAGAGCAGGAACTTTTAATGAAACCCTACTGGGAGGTTTGGCAGGTCAGATCAAATGACCGCAAACACCCCTTAGGACCTCAGCTTTTACTCTCAGCATCAGTGTTCATGGCCTCACTTGAGCTTCCCCAACAGCCGACAGCCCAACTATGGGCCTTTAATAACACCAGGACTTCACTTGGACTGCAAGCCCCCTTCCTCATGGTTCCTTGCCTCTTAGAGATGCTTCTGGAAAACAGCTCCAGAGGAAGTACGGGGGTTTCTTCAAATGAGTTCTCCAAAAGTGCTCTTCTCTCTTCACTTGCCTTACTTCAGCAAAAGGCACAGGAAAGGGAAACCTTCCCAGGGCTTCAGATCAGAGGAAAGACAAGAATCCCCTCACCCATTACTCTGAAGTGATATTTCACCTGGAGGGCCACAGAAAAGAAACAGCAAAGATTATTACTGGCATCTGGTATTTTCCAGTGCACAAAGGTCATTTCTCATCCTCCCTTCTGCCCCTTGTCTTCAGCCTTCCTGTCAGTGCTCTTATGCCCCTAAGCTAATACTGGCAGGTCCGCAAATCACATGTTTGCTCGGAACAATGAGCTAAATGATCACTGAGCTAAACAGAAACTGTCCATCCCCTATCCCTGAAAGGCCCAGCAGGTACATTCCCTCCAGAAACAGGGCCAAAAGGGAGGTGTTCTTCTGAGGTGTTTCCTGAGGATGCAATAGTGACAAATGCATTGCAAAACTAGAGCATGACCCGCACCTTTTAAAGCAAGGCTCAGACAAGGTCGGTCAACGGCCAAATGAACACGCAGGAAGGGGTCTTTCATACTCACTGCCCATAGAACTGCGCTTTTCCACAAGTCCATATGGCACAAGGAGGACCTCACTCAGTAGCACGTACTTCTCCTGGCCACCTCTGGATTCTTGTAACCAGCTTCTCAGGTGGTGGCATGCCTTCAGCACTGCCCTTCCTCCTGCCTCGCTCCACCTTCATTGAGCAGCTCCCTTGGATGCCTGGGAGCACGCTGAAAATACACATTGTGGGGAGGTGGTG
The DNA here is from genome assembly GCF_036417845.1 of Apteryx mantelli. NCBI lineage: Eukaryota > Metazoa > Chordata > Aves > Apterygiformes > Apterygidae > Apteryx > Apteryx mantelli. Next base: position 8,532,206 of record NC_089997.1, read on the forward strand.
TGAGCACAGGGGGAGTTTGGTCTCTGTCCTGTACTCACAAGCTGGGCAGAGACAGAGATCACCCCCAGCTGAAATGCCCAGGGCTGCATGATGTGCCTGCAGGAATGCTCAGTGTGCCCAGATACAGGCTCTGTCTTGATGTGGCAAGGAGAGGAGTAGGGTCCTTTATAAAGACAGCCTCTAAGACACACGTCCTGGCTAATGTATTAAACACTGCTCGATGGGCCCAGCTACCGTGTGTTTAGGTATGGAAAACTGATTGTTTCTGGACACCCAGTGTCAAAGAAGGAGAAAGTGGTCGGGGTGTAAAGGCATTCCTGCCATCGAGGGATCAGGAGTCACTGCGACATGTGATAAAAGACATTCAGAGCTGCTATGAACCTTGTGTCCAGAGGAAACATCTCACCCAAACAAGCACAAGGGTCCAGGGTCACCCTCATCCATTCCTCCAAGGGTCTCACCTGCCATGAGGCACTTTGCCCTCAGCTTTCTTCCCCTTTCCTTTCTGCATAGTCGGAGCTGTTATTTTGGGTGGAGGATGCCTCCCTCTCAAGAGGAGGCGCTGGGCAGGAAGATTTCCTGTAAGTCAGAGACAAGAAAACACCTCAGGATAGAATTGCAGAGACCTTTTGAAAAGGAAGGATATGCAGATCTGATCAAGCCTGTGATAAAACTGTGAGGCTTCCAGCTGATTCCTTTTATGCCTTGTTTCCTGGGTGGTCTTTGGCCCTTCCGGACACTGGCTTCTCTCTGTCTTTTAGTTTTTACTGAGCAACATCATTTCTTGTGGTACTGTTTTTTCTGTTCTTTCATGTTCTATCCTAGTCACATTATGAAAAAGGAGGCTTGCTGAGATGTACTGGTGAATGAACAGAGTCTCTCTGGGGGCAACAATTTCACACAAGGGGAGCACATCCTTGGATCTGTCTACTGATCTCATATGCCTGCAGTTCCTCTGTTGACACAGTCAACCCAAAGGCACTGTTTTGGGGATGTTTATGAGAAATTTGGAAAGAAAGGTAAGAACTCCTTGCTTTGAAAATGAAAGGAAGTCTTGGCATAGGTTACCAGACTTTGTACCATCTACGCAAGGTGACTCTTCCCATCAGTTGAAAACACACTGATTCCATGAAATAGCTCAGCCCCTCCATTACATACAGCTCCAGGCACAATTTAGGATTCACATTGCCCAAGGACAGTTCTCAGGTTTGCCTCTCTTCTGCACCAACGCCTCAAAAGGAAGAGCAGTTTGCAGTGCACGCCAGGACACTGAGTCCCGTGCAAATGGGGGAAAGTTTAACTTGGAGGTATCAACTGCAGGTGGGAGTGTTGGGCTGCCCCGAGGTCTTGTTCCCTCAGGAGTCACTTGAGATTTCCCATATTGGGTAAGCAGCATCACCTCTAGTGCCTCATGCTACCCAAGACATCACACTGTCACCTTGGCTCCAATGGCCTGCCAAAGAGGACAGAGGGAGAAGACACAAACCCCTGCCAGGAACCAGCTGCTTCATTACCTTTCTTGACACTGCACCCATCTTTTCCCATCTCTTCTTCCCATGTCGGCTTCACAGGTGCCACGGGTGGTTTTCTAGCTGTATCCTCAAACTTGTACCTGGAAACAGGAAAAAGACACCAGTCTAAAGGGAGGGCACCACACTTCCTTTGCCCCTTGGGTGAATAATGGGGACGCAGGGGCATTTGGGAGCTACTGGGAAGTCCATCTTTTTCCAAAGCAGGATATGAAGAACACGCCAGATGCTGGAGGAGTGCAGTAGCAAGCTGAGTGACATCATGAAGACCTCCAGCACCTGGAGGGGCATGAGCTTCCTCATCAGGCCCTTTGAGAGCTTTCCTAGCCTTCCTATGAGAAAGCTCATTTGAACCCAGATCCTCTGTGCTGCCGTTGGGACCAGCTCCCATCTCCCGTTCAATGTTCATGTCCAGGCAGAACACAATAATCTCCTCTCCTACAGCTTTCCAGCACCATTTCTAATTCCCATCTCACCCTCCAAATCACTTGCAGGCCCTCCCAAGCTCATGTCCATCCATCTGTAAAAAGGAACCTCCATCTCCCAGACAAGTAATGGAACAAAACACTGAGCATGATGGGAGCCAGGACAAAGCTCTCCAAAACCCCACTGGGCACACGCTTCACTTTGGCTTAGACAGGCCTTCCACAAAAAAACTTTTGACCCCAGAAAACACATTCAGGACACATTTGATTCATGCAGGTCTCACAGAAGACATGAAAATGTCCCAAGCCAGCAACTAGTAGGGACCTGCACTTTGATGCACATTTCAAAGAGTTACTCTCAGATGAATTTCTGAGCAGCCTTCACAAGCACTGGCTACCAAACATGCCGTGAGAAGCTGCTCGCTTGGCCACCCAGGGGCTAAGAAGCAAACATACTCACTCAGGAAAGATGATGACATGACCAGAATGGGTCTGAGAAGCAGCGGTTTTGGTGCCTGAGAGGACTGAATCCCTCATCTCTGGCATCTGCAAGGTGACAGACATGTGTGAGGTGATGCCAAGAAAATTATCTCAGTGCTCACAAGGGCAGCAAACTTTTCCACTGCTCAGAGAAGAAGCTGCCTCACTGAAATGCTGAATTTCTCCACTCCTCTCAACAGTCCCTCAGTTATGCAGCACAGAGTCTGGAGGGAAATAAATGAGAAAGGGTAAGAACACAGTCAGGCTTTTTGCAAGGCTGAGAATCCAGAGACTCAGTCAGGAGACTAGGTCTTTCCTAATGCAGAAGCTGATGGAGGCAAGCACACGAGAAGGCATTGCACTAGCTGGGGTTCCCGGCAGCTGCGTTTTCCCTGCCGGCTTGATGTGGGGTTAACCCCACAGTCTCTCCTAACATTCAGACAACTGCCTCTGCACCATAGAGGAATGGAGAGGCAAAGCGGGTAACAACTGGGAAGGCCAAACCTCTGAGGTGTGTTCAAGGGGCAGCTGCTCTGGGACCCACTGCAACAAAGGCTGGAGAAAAGGCCCTGGCCCAGAGAATGGACTGGAAAGACACCACGCACTAGGACAGAAGGAATAGACAGAGCTGGGAAGCCTACAGGCCTACAGCCTGCTTGCATCTCTGCCTTAACCCTCGAGGGGCTCACCTCAGCCTGCTTTCACATCTCACTTTTCCAGCGGCACCTGAAAGACCAGCATGAAGGACAGGGCTGCACTAGAGACCTGGGCAAGGACATTGGGCTCAAATGATTCTCACTTTGACATGCTGCAACCATGGCTGCCAGCGTGCAGATGCACACATTAGGACAGAAAGACCCCCTTCATGCTGGTGACACTCCAGGCACTGGGAAGAGCTGGTCAGCACAACTAGACCAACACAGCAACAGCAGCAACAGGGGGCTGGTCCCATATGGGCCTTGGTCTGCCTGGGCCTCTGCTTCCTGCCCAGAGAGTGGGGTCAGCAATGATCCCTGCAAAAACAAACCTACACAGACACAGACCTAGAAACGCTACAGAGCAAGAGCATGAGGGTGATAAATATTCTGACCAGTTGCCATTTGGGAGAGATGAAACACACTCAGGCCCTCCAGCTGCAAAGAGAGAGGATTGAGGTCAACAGAGAGTTCACAGCAATGTCTGACATCTCCACTGATCCAGGCAAGGGGAGGAGGGATCCATTACTATTCCTCACCACACCAGAGCTCAAGAGCATCCCATGAAGGGATCAGGCCAAGCTTCCAAAGGGACGCACAGAAATATTGTTACACAGCTTAAGGGCAAAATGCTGAACTCACTGCCTTACCATCCCAGGCACAGCCAAAGGACACATGGGTTCAAATGTCATCACTAAAGGGCACTAAACCATGGCTTTCTGGAAGGAGGGAGGTCTACCTGGATAAAACACACAAGACCTGCCCTTTCCTTGGACTTTTTTCCCTCAGCACATGGAAACAGGCTCCTGGGCTGGATGAATCTTTGGGTGGACCCAGCACAGTAATTCCCGGGGTCTTCTTTGTTGCCAAATCCTCTGAATGCTCAAGACAAACTGTCCAGGGAGCTGGCATTACTCTAGGCCAGGACTGTCCATGTGCCTAAACAGGTCATGGCAGGCTAATAGAACTGCAGTCACTTGTGATTTCAAAAGGATGACAGATAGCACTGGAGAAATGGAAAACTTACCCCAAGAAGAACTTCTACCAGCTGCTCTGTCCCATTCAACCTTCTCAGAAAGTCTCTGTAAAATCTCATTTTCACATCTACTCCTTGAATAACAAGCATGCCAATGTCCTTCAACACAAGGGCAACATTATTCCCGCTCTCCAGGCAGTGGGAGAAAAGATGCATGGTCTCTTCTATGCAAGCCTCCACTGTTTTCCGAGGAACAGAGATGTCCAAGGCTATGTGAGCGTACTTCAGGGGCTTGGAGAGCTTATGACCTAGGAAGCAGAAAAAGAGGAACAAAGTCACTAGCAGAGCAGGCTAAAACAGAGCATTGGCAGCTTTGAGGTCTTCAAGCAAGACACTGCTACAGAGCTGTTTTCTTTAACATCTGGTAAAGCTCCTGAAAGAATCTGATGTCATTTCTCCCTAGGAGAAGTTCAAAGCACTCTACAACCGGATGTGCCAAGTGTACAGCAATGCTTTCTTCCTTACAGAGATCGAAAGAAAGGGCCTGGCCATCTCGTATGAACATGGGGCACGATGGCAGGACAAGGAGAGGAGAAAGGGGGCCAGTTCCCAAGAAGGCAGAGTGGGTGCCAGGTACTTGTGCTCACACTCCGTGCATTCCAGGTTGGGAGACATTTAGCTGTGCCACATCACATGGTGAAAGAAAGAAGGAAAACACAAGCATTGCACTACACCCCTTCAGATCCTTCCAGCCACCCCCAGCACCCTCAGAACTGCACAGCAAACATCCCTGCTTTTGGTGCCAGCGGCCCAGCTCCAAGAAGCGCCAGACTGATGTTGACATCACAGAGAAGATAGCGAGTCCTTTCAAAGGAAAGACACACCCCAAACACAGCTCGGAGCTCCTGCTGCCCCACAGGCATCACCAATATCCACTACAGATGCAGGGCTCACAGGGATGACCAGCAATCACAGCAAAGCTGGCCTCTGATGGGTTTTCATACACACTATTGTCCCCATCTCCATTTCAAGGCTCTCTACAGTTGCCTTTGACCTACTTCAAAGTAGAAGGAGAATGGAAGAGCCAGCATGAATACCAGTATTCACCTTTACAAGCTCCAGTGTGGCATAAACATGGACCAATGGTTTTAAATCAATTTGATGAGAAGCAGCAGCCCCAATACATCTGGCATGTAGCCAGCTGTTAAACAAGTCACGGAGAGAGGGAGCATAATTGTAATGTGCATTATGATGACATGATAATTAAAAATTGAAGCTGTTCTCAGGACCTGGGGAAGCAATTCTAGGTTTCTAACAGTCACCGCTGAACAGCAGTTATGCACACCCCAAAGATGTCCTAAGGCAAAGCAAAAGTTTCAGCCTGTCTTCTTACCAGGAGCATAGGCCTTATCATAGGTGAGGCCGTGAACCTCTGCAATAGTCTTCGAAAGACGGAACACGGGTCTGCGAACAGTCAGGAAACCATGCTTCCCAACACCAACTCGTTCAGTTACAACACCGAAGGTCCCAAGCCGAATAACTCTCACTCCCTGAAAACACAAAGCAAGAGAAGAATTATGAGACTGGTAGGTGGACAGGCTGGTGACTTGTCAGCGCATGGGGATGGTGCTCAGTGCCCTGCCTTCTCCTGCCATGCAAAAGGAACAGATGAAGCACTCAGAAAAGCTTTGGAGAAGCCTTGGAGAAGTTCTTCTGAAGAACTTTCCAGATGTTTTCATCCCCCTCCCCTTCACCCTCTCAAAAATACAAGTCAAAGCAGAGAAATCATCCCTCAGATCCAGAAGATCCAGAAGAAGGCTTTCCTGGGCAGGCCCACGATGACAGACCCACCTGGTTCAGCATCAGCTGCCATACAATGTAGTCAGACACACCTTCCCAGACAGCAACGGTCTCTGGAAAATAAGACACGTCATGCTCTGGGGGGGCCAGCTCACAGCCGTTCAGCACGTGCCTAGCCAAGGAGATGACAAGTGCAAGCATATTCAAACTGCATCCCCCTCCCCAAACACACCCCATCCCTGACAGGGGCTCAGCAGCTGAGGTGGGCACTGCCTTGAGGCTACAACCTTTATCTGCCCCCACGAGGGGTCTGCAGCTGAAACAGAGGCATTAGGACATGCAGATCTTACCACAGGATGGCCACAATGTGTCCCTGAGCTCAAAGCCCGCAGGAAGGAATTACAGGCAGTGCTTGGGGTCCCAGACAGAAAGACTTGCTGAGCTGAGGAAAAGTCTGAGGATTCCTTTCCAGCCCATGTGATTCTATCTGCTTCTTCAGAGCCCAGCAGGAGCTGCAGGATCCCTCAGCCTTTTTCAGACATCAGGGCCAGCACCCAGGAGTTCTGGTGGCCACAATGGCACCTGAGCCAGAGGGGACCATCAGTGGGGGATCTGGCTGCAGCCCCCAGCCCCATCCAGCCTCCCCCTGGCCCAGGGTTTCCACAGCCATGTTCACAGTTAATGGTTTCTGCGACAGCTCCCGGGAAGGAGATCCTGAAGGCCTTACCATGGGTGGGGAGCGTTGGCACCACCTGCCCATGCCGCGTCCCATGGCCAGTGTCCCAGAGCTCCATCTTTGTCCTCCTTGCCCTGGGTCACCCCGCAGCAGGAGGTGATGAGGAAACAGCTCCTCTCTTCCTCCTCCTCCTCCACACGTCACTGCAGCCCTGCGCTGCCCCAGCCTCCCCTCACCAGCTCCCGCTCAGGGTTGGTGGCTCCTCGCAGCAGAGCGGTGCTGAGAGCAGCCCCAGCGCCTGGGCTCCCCCGGCCTCGCCGCGACGTGTGCAAAGAGGCCGGGGCTGCGCAGGAGAGGGCAGCTGTCGCCGTAACACGGGATGTCCCCTGAGACCACAGCCCGTGTCACAGAGGGGGCACGGCCCACCTCACCCCCCTCACCCCGGCCAGGACCGGCCCTGCAGCAGGCAGGGGCTGCACGGAGCAGTCGGGGGCTGCCCTGCCCCCACGCAGGCTGGGCCACAGGGAGAACCCTGCCGGGGGTCCCGGCCGGGCTGGGTGCTGCGGCTGCGCTCACTGGGCCACAGCCCCCACGCGGGAAACCTGGCTGCGAGGGAGGGCAGCGGGCACTGCGCCACGCTCGCCCCATGGCGACACAGCGCAGGCGGCTGCTGCCGCCAGGGGAGGAAGCCCTGACGACTGACTGCACCAAAATGCCCAGCAATTGCTTGGCAGCAACCAAAACCTTCTTCTGCGCGCTTGAACCAGTGGGTCCTTCCCTTGCCAGTCAGCTTCTCCAGAAAACTTGCAGGGAACTGATGTTCAGCACCGTTAACCTGCAGACGTGTTTGAGACCTAGTGACTGCGGCACCTCAGGGCCTGGGGTGGACGGGGACTGAACAGGGGAAGAGGCAGCGCCAGCAGAGCTGCAGGCACCAGCTCACTAAACACACGGGGTTCACAGACTGCTCTGCCTGCACTGCTCTCACACCTGCACCAGCTATTGGCCTCCTCACACCAGCCCACAAACACTTAAACCAGCAGAACTGGAGGAGCGCGGGGACCCTGAAGCCAGATGTGGGGCTGACCCTCGCAGAGGCAGGCAGCAGCTGCAGGGACTTGGCAGCAGGTTAAACGCAAGCTCTGAAGATTTCACAAAGATGCTGCAAGAACCATCTCCAAGAAACAAGAGACACTCAGAGGTGTTGCACAGACCTCTGCTTTGAACACATTCAAACCTAGGGTAGAAATGTCTAAGGGGGTGAGGAAATAAAAGATGGAAAAGCAACTCATACACCCACTTAAATAACTTACTCCTAAAGCAGGGCTCAGCAACCAGGTCTGTAAAAACTTCTCAGCCGCACACTTCCCCACTCAGCAGAAGGCAAGAGGCAAAGTATTAGATCAGCTAAGGCAAAGAGGAAGTCTTGGGAAAACTTCTACTTCAGGAACAGAGAGCAAAAGCACTTTCTAAGGGTTTTTTCTATGTGCTTTCAAAAAGAATAGGAGACACTGGAAGGGTACTTTGGTCTTTTTTCAAAAAAATCATTCCGTTTCCACTGTTAAGCTCCCAAACCCAGCTGGTGCCATCACTGGTCTGACAGGAGAAGGGGCGCAAGAGCCGGGGGCTCCCGCAGGGCCGGAGGCGGCCCAGGCTGGGCCACGCCTTCCCCAGCAGCTGCTTGCACACACCGGGCTGCAGCGCCTCCGGCTGCCCCCGCCACTCGCTCTGCCCAGCCCTCGGCCCACGGCCCTCAGCCCCAGCACGGCAGCTCCCGGCGCTGAGGCTCGAGGCTCCGGGCGGCCCCGCGCTGGGAGACGCTGCCCCGCGCAGCACCAGCCGCCTCTCGCCCCCTCCCTCCCCGCAGGGCCCGGGCAGCCCCGGCCCCGCCCCCACCCCGCCCCTCGCCCCCCTCCTCTGCACCAGTGCGCATGCTCTGCGGGAGGAGGCGGCACTTCCGGCCCTGTGGGGGCAGGGCTTGTGTGTCCATGGCCACCGCCCCTGGTGGCGCCGGCCCCGCCCCCGCCGGGCCCCGCCGCGGCGCCGCTCTCGAGGCCGCGGAGAAGCAGCTGCAGCAGCGGCGGGTGTTGGCGGCTGCTGCGCAGGGAGCCTGGAGCGACGCTGCGGTCCGGCGTGTGCTTGTGTGTGCGGAGCCTGCGGCGGCTGCTGCCGGCCAGGGCCGGGGCCGGGACCGGGACCGGGACCGGGACCGGGACCGGGGCCGGGGCCAGGGCGGAGGGCGGGGAGCGAGGGGGAGCGGCGCCGGGCTGGCCCTGGGCTGCGGGAGTTGTGCTGCAGGGCAGCGTCGGCGGGGAAATGCTGCTGCCGGGGCGCTGCTGCCACAGGGCCCCGCTCTGCCCCGGGGCCTGGGCGAGTCTCTGCGAGGGGACCGGATGGGACAGGACGGGACAGGACAGCCTGGGCCAGGAGAGAAAGGTCTGCGCTGCGGGTGGGGGCAGGTGCTGCCTGCGAGCACCCCGGGGACACAGAGGGGTGTTTCCAGCCCACGCTGCTGCCCAGCAGGTGCAGAGGAGCCCTGAGGTGTGCGAGCTCCATCACTAGTGAAACCGCAGGCAGCAGGTGAGGAGGGAGAGGAGCAGAGAAGCTGCTTTCTGTGCTCCTGCTGCCCCTGGTGTCCTTCCGTGGTGGGAAGCTGCAACGCTCTGGGTGCGGGTGGGGAAAGTGGTGGGGGAAGTCGATAGGCCTGAGCTGCTGTTGTGCTGTGCCGGGGAAGTGCAGCATTCAGTTTTCTTGGTTAACCTGTGAAAATTGGACTTGTTTTCTTCAGCTTTCAGTTATGAACATTAGCAAGGTGTCATGTCCAGGGATGGGGAGAAACGAAGGCTGTGAAAAGAGCAGGGCCTGAGCTTATGCGAGTCTTTGCAGAGTTCGGGTGCTTTTTTGATAGCTTCCTTTCTTCGTGCAGTTGCTAAGGAGGAAAGTAAAAGGATGCCACAAATGGGCACTGTCCTCGCTAGACCAAGGAGGAGGACGTGAACACAGCCTTGCATGGAGAGCGTTTTCAAAGGATTTACAGGTTAGGGCCCACTTTTTCAGTTCGTTTCTAATATTCCTCGACACCAGTGTCCTCATTCCTTTCTCCCAGGCCCTTGGTTGAACCTAAATGGTAAAGCCAGAGCGTAACTCTCTCATGGAGGTCTGCATTGCTGTTGGAGACAGAGGTATCTAAGCATAGATTGATTTTTTTTTTTCTTTGCTTCTGCCTTCTGTCCATCCATGTTCCCTGGCTCTGGCTGCTTTAGCAAATCCAAGCTTTCCCCATTCATTTCTGAATTATGAAGAGAAAATGGATCTTCCTGTGTGATCAAACTACTTCTGACCCCTCAAGTGCTTGATAAAGACGGACAGAACAAGAGTCTCATGGATGGTGAGTGCTCTCCTGCAGCTGGAGCAGGATGTGCTTCTGTTTAGGAGCAGGTATTGTTACTGTAGCCAGGTATCTAAACTATAGTTCTCTCTGAATGTCACATTGGGAATGTTGAACTGTTCTTTCTCTCTGCTGGAAGGTTGGTGCTGGCAAGCTGTGACTGAAGACAGCTCGGCGGAAACTTCTGTCTTGCTAAAAGTTGAGCTGGAGGATACAGAAATGTTTTGCCTGCTTGAGTTTAACCTTCTGAAATTCCAGACCATGCTGAAGGAGAATGTACTCAGTGAAAGGTGCAGTGAAGGATCTCAGTTCTGTTGTAGGAAGTTTTTGTGCACCTGACACAAAAGGGAGATGGTCCAGTAGTGATGGTACCGGCTGGGTTTGGGAGCAAAAGATTTGACAAGAAGTGATTTTTTGTTGAACACAGATTGCAGAATCCTTACAGTGTTGCCTAGTCTTTTTGAAAGCAACTAGAAGAAACCTTAGAAACCGCTTTCAGTCTCTGTTCATGAAGCAGAACTACTTGCAAGACTCCATCTTTGTATCAGCTGACAAAATCTTTCACCTGACTGTTGCCTTGTTCCTGGTGAGGAAGTGTGCAGCTGAGACTTGCTGAAAGACCTAGATCCTGAGCCCTGCTTTAGCAGGATGTTATTTCAGTGAGTGTCTGAGTTGCTTTTCTGTCTTTTCTTTCCTGTCCTAGGTGGACTCTTTTTTTTCTGGAGCTTACAGAGGTAGTGATTTACATGTTTGCTTATGATCTGAGATGGCTCAGTAACCTTTAGTGTGTTGCTTTCCTTGAGGAAGGCAGCAAGCTTTACGTCTAGGCTGAGGCAGTATGCTGTTGCTAGTAACACCAGCCATCTTGGGTGCTGGACGGGGGTGTTACTGGAAGGCCTGTGAGAAAGAGGCCGAGGATGCAGTGGTGGGAGAAGTAGCTGTGTGTGAGCGGGCTGCTGCCTGGGCGAGGTGTGTGGGGTTGCTGAGATGCTGCAGCAGTGGCAGTAGCTGCTGCTGGAGAGACCTTCTCGTGTTTCTGTGGGAGATGATCCGCGAGGTGCTTGGAGGGGAGAACTTTGGGAGCTGAAAGGTAATGTTGGGAGTCAGGGCCCTGTGCAGGGCACTTGGTCTGCGAGAGACTTGCCTCTGGCTGCCCAACCCTGTTGTGCCTGTTCTTTCCTCAGCATTGAGCCACGTGTGGAGGACCTTGGCCAGACTTGAGCAGGGAAGAGAAAATCAGGAGTTACACCTTATTCAAGTAATTAATGTGCATTTTTGTCTTTAGGTGTCAGGTGCCTTGGAAACCTCTGCTTCTTCTACTAACCCATTGTTGCTGAAATGGTGAGGCTTTTCCCCCATCCTTTTCTCTTGGTGACCAGCTGTGCAGCCAGGGGCCCGAGGAGGTGTCGTGGGGGCTAGCCCCAGGTAGGATATGATCTGTGCTGAGTGAATGTGATGGGATGCTCTATTTCTAGTGCCAGCAGGAGAGATGCCCACGTCAGCAGCGTGCCCTGGACTCCAGGCACTGTTTTCTGGCTCTGTGCCTCTCCCCATGGGCAGCAGCGAGAGCATTTCAGCCGAAAGTCTAAGATCTTTTGGTCGAGGAAGTCTAAATCAGCTGGAGCATTTATGCTAATATAGCTTCTGTTGGAAGCTGTAGAATACAACAAGCTCTCTCTGGAAAGAAAGAAAAAAAAGGGGGGGGGGACAACCCTCCTGGCTAGTTACTGGCTGAAGTGGCTTTGTAAGGTTTTTGTGAAAGGGAAAATGCATGTTAAAAGTGAACGAGAGCCTTCAGTGTGCCAGTGGCTGTTTTAGGCGTAGTCTGAACTCCCTTCTCCTAGGGGTGACCTTTGTAGTGTCCTGCTGTTTGCAGTAATGGTGGATGATAAATTCCTTGTGCAGCCTTAGGAGCCCTTTCCTTAAATTAAGGTAGAGTTTAGACAAGACTCTTAAATAAGCCCTTTGTAACTCTTTGGTGTGTGTGTGTGTCTGTGTGTGTATGGGGTTTTTTTTGTTTGTTTGTTTTATGATGGCAGAGCTTCCAAACCAAGCAAGCAGATCACATCTTTTCTGGACAAGCCCCGTTCCACTGTCTATATCAGGTAGCTTCTTTTCTGGACCTTCTCTAGAAAATTGGAGGTATGTAACTTGGGAAGGTGTCCTGAACTGTGCCCTGCAGAGAGGTCAGGTTAAATTGGTTTGCTGACAAACAATTTTCTTCTGTATCCTGCAGTTTGTAAGAATGTCATATGTACACATTTACTATTGCCCCAAAGAGTTGTGGGGTTTTTTATCCTGTTTGTTATTTAAATAATAGTTCACAAGTACTTCTTTTACATGTCTGACATGATTATGCAGACATATGAGTTTTGTAATTATATTTGAGTAGGTGCTGGAATTAGGGGCCTAATTTGGTCCAGTGTGGAGTGTGGACATTAAACCCCTAGCAGCTGCCTTGCTTCCGTGCTCATGAACTTTCACATGATATTCACAAGGCCTGTTTGTCAGAGTTCAGGCTTCCTGCTCAGCAGTCAGTGTTAGGAAGCTGTCTGCACTGTCCCCCATAAACTGGCAGCCCCCTACATGTAATTGTCCTTGAAAGTTGACTCGTGCTTTTTCTCTTAACACTCTGCCTTCCTTAAGCACACTTGGATGCCAACAGCCATACTGCAGCCAGTCAAACGCACACCATGGTGTTCCGATTGCCTGACTCCAGTGTTGTCCTCTGTTTCCCCTTGTGTTGTCAGCTCAGCACCTTCAAGACCTTCCAGGCTCCTGTCCTAGGTGCCTTGGTGTGGGCAATGCCTGCTGTGGCTGGCTGAAACCTCAGCGTTGCGAGGGCTGCAGCCTGGTGCGGCACAAGAGGCGTTTGCTGTTCTTGTGTTCGTTCCTGAGCTGCTTTCTTGTGTTTGCTAGTGTGGAGGGTCATGACAGGGTTAAACTGGTGGAAAGTTGCAAGTAGCAAGCAACAGGAGCCTCAGACAAACATACCCAAGGACACCAGTGCAGGTGGGAATGATACATCCTGAGAAAGTACAGATAAACTAGCAGAAGCCAGTGGGAACCAAGGTTAAGGGCAAGACAGCCTTTCTAAACAAGTAGCAAGGTACAAGGCGTGACCACTGCATGCGTGATCGGTGCAATGATTGGCTCCCTGTGACATAATCTGCATGATGATTGGCTTAGCAAAGTGTGTCTGTGAAACCACTGAAGCAGCTAACTTTTTAAATATGCTCAGAAATAAATAATAAATGTCTCAGGACTCAAACCCTCCTGAGTCCGTGCCATTCATCCGCCACAAAGTCCAAGTCAGAAGCAAACCCCAAAGTTTCCTAGAGCATTAATGGGTCCCATTGAGGGCCATTGGCAACAACAACTCCCCAGGGGCTGATTAGAGCAGAAAATTGTAATCCCTGGTTACAGGTAGGCAAAGGAAATGTGCAGGTGGCTCCGATGCCATGTAAACCCTTCATGTGTTTTATCAAACAAAAAAGCCAAGCATGGCCACTGAGGCTCTGGAAGGGAGATCCTTTCCCTCATGCACTGCCCAGGGCTCTTCCTGGTGTCAGTGTGCAAGTGAGGGTGTGCAACGCTGAGTGCAGGACAATGATATGACACCTCTCAGGGTCCCCGGGGGGGGCAAGGGGGCAATGAGGCCCTGGTGTCTCCTGGTAGGCCTCAGTGGCAGAGACAACAGCCAAGGGGACAAAGACCTCAGTTCTGTCGGGGCCCTTCAGCCTTGCCAGCACCCTTGGCCATCTCCACCACAGGCCGTCCTATGCTGTCCCACACCTGCGCCTGTGTCCCTGCAGACTGTAGACACCCAACCTGCTTCCCCACCTTGCTCTCATCGTGAGATCTCCCTCCCTTCCCTGATGTCTCTCCATCCTCACTGGCTATTCCTTGAAACACAAAGCCAAGGGCTGATCACAGACCGCCTCTGGGTGGCCTGCTCCACCACAGCGCTAGCCTTCAAGTGATATTTCTTCATCCTAATGTCCAGTCTGAACTTCCCAAGCTACAGTTTGGGGCTGTTTCCTCTTTTCATGCAGGTTCCCAGTACCAAGAAAAGCTCCTGGCAGCCCCCAAATAGGACACACTAGTGCTGAGTTGAGGGGGATAATAACTCCCCTTGTCTGGGTGGCCACCTTCCTCCTAATGCAGCCCCATAGGCATCTGGCCTTATCTGCAGTGAGCATGTACCACTGGCTCATATGGCATCCCTCGTAACGCCCAGGCCCTTCTCCTCAGGCCACTCCTGAGCTGGTCAGATCCCAACCTGTCGTGATGCACAGGGTTATTCTTCCCCATGGGCAGGACTTGCCACTTCTCTTTGTAAAACTTCCTGAGGTTTCTGTTGGCTGAATCCCCAAGTTTCTCTAGGTCCCCCACAGTGAAGCTCATTGTGTCAGCTGTTAATGTGTGCATGGAGATGGCTCACCCAGACTTGCAATGCCTTTAACAAGACAACAGTATGAGGAATTGGAGGTCACCTCAAGTACTAAAAGGAGGTACTAGTTGAATGGAATTGCTGACCTAGGTAGGAATTACAGTGGCAAGCATCTCAGAAATGCCAAGTGAGCGTACAAAGCAAGCACAACCAGGGCCTATGAAGAAAGGGTAAAGAGAGGTGGGCTGTTTGTATGGGAGGGTATGAGGATAGTAAGAGAGCAGAACTTGGAAGGAGTATAGGGGAGAAAAAGTGAATAAAAGGTGAAGCAAAGGAGTGATCAGGGCTGTTCGGGGTACCTGCGAAGCAGCTCTGCTTCTGAACATCTCTGACTGGAGCAGGAGAGGAAAGCTGCTTGATCTGATCACTTGTGTCTAACTTACCTCCATGGTCAGGACAACTGAGTGCTTTCCCTACCATCAGAGAGAGAAGACCCTTGGTGGAAGGAATGCAATAATGTTGGAGGCTGGATGGGACTTCATGTGGCCTCTAGCCCAACCTTGTGCTCCCTGCAGGGTCAGCTTTGGGGTGAGACCAGGTTGCTGAGGGCTTGATCCAGTCTTGAAAACCTCCAGGGACGGAGATGGCACAGCTCCCCTGGGCAACAGAGACCCTGCAGTATCCAAGGCCAGAGGGAAACAGAGCTGGGCCATGCAGCTATGGCAGGAGAGGTGTTTGGCTCCTGAGCTGACTCTGCAGCACCTTAGCACCTGTGACGGAGATGACTGGATCTCCAGGAAGGACAAGCTGCCCCTGAGAAAGTCCCTGGGTCTGAACAGCCTGCAATGCAGCCATGCTGTGGGTGAACAAAGGTTTCAGGAGAGGAGAGCTAGTGGGGTTTGAAAGTGTAGGCATATGTGTGGAGACCTTGGTGTGATGTGCCTTCCATCTTGGCAGCATGCTCAGATGTAGATGGGATAGACTTTGCCTAAAGGCAGTGGTGGGAATCCCTTGTTTGGGAACAGGTAGGAAATCTGAGATGCCCTGGGGTGTTTGTTCACCAGCCACTCCAAAAGGGCCTGATTTTCTTGTTGGTCCCATGCTGTATCTGCTAGAAACATGGTGGTTTTGTCAGACACCCCATGCATGTGACATGGCCCTGCAGGCCTATTGTCATTGCATGAAATCAAGTGTCTGCACTGAATTACGTAAGCTATTTGCAATGTCTGGATTTGCATAGGTCTGAGCTCCTTAGTGAGTGGAGCTCTGGGGGTAGCAGGCATCAAGTGTCCTTTCAGATGGCCAAGGAGATTCTCCACCTGGTCCCCATCTGATGCTCTAGAAGGATGTGGGTCTCCTAGTTGTTCCATTAGAGCAAGAAGACAATTGCACATGTGTTGGACCACCTCTGTCCCTTCAGAAGTCCGAGGGGGTGTGAGTGTGTAGAGCTGACTCCCTCCCTCCATCTCCATTGATTACAGTGAGAGCTTAGACAAGGAGCTCGTATACAGACACCCACTGTGTGCACCCCAAAACTTGGGCAAGAGGAAACCTCCTGTGAGCTTGTGGAGTGCATGGGAGGGAACTGAATCCCACACTGTCCCAGGGGATTCTCAATGGGCAATAGATATATTGATTAAGTCCTCTAAATAAGTCCTTGAAGCACGAATAAATGAATTCCCTTCTCATTGTGCAGGTGTCCTGTCTTCTTATGAGATGGGAAAAGGGCCTTTCCAAAGTGGGACATTTCCACCTGTCTTAGATAACCATCCTCTGATGAGACCAACTGCAATGCTGGGATCAGTCTCTCTCCACTGTTTAGAGATCACCATTGGTGATCATTTTAGACTACTTCAGCATATATTTTCCAGGGGTGACCCTGCAGCCTTTCAGGAACTGTCAGCCCTGGAGCCCTGGAAACATCTCAAGGCTTCACAGGGGACAGAATATGTCATGTCTTCAGCTGGGCATGTGTTCCTCAGCTGGGCCTGGCTCCTGGGACTGCAGGAGCCCATGGCAACCTGGCAGATGCTGCACAGACACAGCTCTGTCCAGGAGCAGCTCCTCTTAAAGGAGCAGCAAGACTCAGGGCACTGCCTGCAGGCTCCAGGATGAGATGAGGCACTCAGAAGTTAAAGACAGTCAGGAATGGGAAGACAGCTGAGAGCTCACTGCAGGGAGAAATCTTCACAGCCCTTCACACAGTAAGTCTCTGGCTGCAGGGCAACACTGCTGCAGTTCCTGGAGAGTTTTTCTGAAGCTGGCATCTCCTACAGCTGACAGGATCTGTCAGGATGGCTCTCCCAGCTTCTCCTCTGTGGAGCAGTCATGCTTTAGAGCAAGGATTCCCTGCCACACCATCAGAGGGACAGGGCATCACGGCTACCTTCTCCCAGGGATGGTGGAGGGGTGTGAATCCAGGGTGTGCACCCAGGTCTGCACGGACTGTAATTCAGAGCAGTGTCCCTGCACCCCAGGGTGCTGTGTGCCTGGGGCAGAGACTCTGCCTCCTGCGAGGGTCAGCACTTAGTCTGCCTGGAGACCTTCCCACAGCGCTGCAGGGAGAAGCTCTGGGTGGAAGGAGCGACCCCTGGCAGGGCAGGTTCATTTTCCAGTTTAGAGGGTGCCGTGTGGGTCAGGGCTGCCCACAGCTCTAGCTCACCCCCAGAACATTTTCTGAAGGAGCCTTTTCAAGAGGACAGCCAAGGCAGTGTTTACGTCAAAGATTAGGAGCTTTCCTGAATGTCTGTTTTCAGTTTCCTACTGTTTCTGGGGGGGAGGGGGGGAGGGTGTGGAAAAGGAGCTGTCAGATTTGGACAAGAGACTGACACTCTTAGTCCTTTATACTGAGAGATCAGGAGGTCTGTGAGGAACCTCAGAAAGCCCTTTCCCCACTCCCCTGACTACAGAAAGCACCACCATCATCATCTTCTCTGGCCTCATCAGCATTTGTCTAACTGTCTCCTTACCACCTGCAAAGATGGAGGTGCCCCTGGACAGTGCCCTGCTGCCGAGAGACTTCTGTAGGGCAGACTGAGTGCTCAGAGGGTGGGATGGGGTCTGTGAGCACTGACAGGGAAAAGACATGGGACAGAGAAACAGCAGCCAGCAGGAAAAGCTCCGGGCAGTGGAGATATGATCAGCGAATGGGAGGAAAATAGAAGCATAAATGCTGTGGGAGGGGGAATTTGGAACACTGCTGGTCAGTACCTACACTGCAGACATCTTTCTCTAAGCAAGCCCCCCTGTGTCTCTGCTCCCACCCAGCAGAGCCTCTGCCCTCAAGGCCATGAGGTCCAGGCCATGAGCCACCTCCTTGGTAGAAGAGGGGGTGCATCTCTCCTGCGATGTGCCCATTTCCCTCTGCAGGACAAAGGGACTGAGAGTGACTGTCCTGAGATGTTGCTGTCTAGGAGGTGGTGTGCACAGCTGGGTGAGGTGAAGGCTTTCCTGAGTGCTCATCTGTCTGTCACTCCTTACTTCCCCTTGGTAGAAGGGTCATAGTATTGCTCTTCATTTCTTCTCCTCTCCGTGCTGCTCTGGTTCTTGCTCTCTGGAGTTAAGGAGGGGATTCAGCTGCAGTTAAGGCAGTAACTTCGCACTCCCACTACATTGCCTGAGGCAACAGTGAAGACAGTAAACTGATGTGAGGACAGGGTCCATCTCAGTGGGACAGAGATGTCTGGGAAGGGTCAGGTCAGCCCCTGCCTTCACTGCCCTGTTTCTCTCCTTTGCCAGAGTGGGAGCTGGTGTGGCTGATTCAGCTACCGACACCTCTGTTCAAGAGGACAAGGTTGGGGGGGATGAAGCCCTCACAAGGATCTTCTCTTTCAGACACAGCTGGCATGAGCGCTGCATTCATCTCTCACAATAGTAAACAGAGAATATTCCCACTGGGTCACTGGACCAAATCCCCTTCGCTCGGTTCACAGTGCCCATCCCCAGGTATCCCCACCGAATACACAGGGCAGTTTGACACCTCCATTTGCACACCCCAACAGAGCAGGACTGAGGGCAGAAGCCCCTGCTCTGCACGGCACACTCAGCCAGCACAAGCCAGAGGTCAGGAAAGGGAGCGGAACAAAGGTAAAGGAGAGAGGAAATGTGGGGGATACTACGAGAAGTGGAATGGATTTTGCTCAGAGAAGCCTCTTCTAACATGTCAATGCCTTTTCCTCCTCGGACAGTGCCCCGAACCAAGAGAAAATGTCCAACAGCAGCTTCCTCAATGAATTCCTCCTCCTGGCATTTGCAGATACATGGGAGCTGCAGCTCTTGCACTTCTCACTGTTCCTGGGCATCTACCTGGCTGCCCTTGTGGGCAACGGCCTCATCATCACAGCCATAGCCTGTGACCTCCACCTCCACACACCCATGTACTTCTTCTTCCTCAACCTCTCCCTCCTCGACCTTGGCAACATCTCCACCACTGTCCCCAAATCCATGGCCAATTCCCTCTGGAACACCAGGGCCATTTCCTACTCTGGATGTGCTGCCCAGGTCTTTCTGTTTCTCTTCTCAATTTCAGCAGAATATTTCCTTCTTACTATCATGGCCTATGACCGCTTTGTTGCCATCTGCAAACCCCTGCACTACGGGACCATCATGGGCAGCAAAGCTTGTGTCAAAATGGCAGCAGCTGCCTGGGGCACTACTTTTCTCTATGCTCTCCTGCATACTGCTAATACCTTTTCAATACCACTCTGCCAAGGCAATGTTGTGGAGCAGTTCTTCTGTGAAATTCCCCAGATTCTCAGGCTCTCCTGCTCAGACTCCTACCTCAGGGAAGTTGGGGTTCTTGTGGTTAGTATTTGTTTCGCTTTGGGGTGTTTTGCTTTCATTGTGCTGTCCTATGTGCAGATCTTCACTGCTGTGCTGAGGATCCCCTCTGAGCAGGGCAGGCACAAAGCCTTTTCCATGTGCCTCCCTCACCTCGCCGTGGTCTCCCTGTTTGTCAGCACCTCATTTTTTGCCTACCTGAAGCCCCACTCTGCCTCCTCTGCACTTCTGGATCTGGCGCTGGCCGTTTTGTATGCGGTGGTGCCTCCAGCAGTGAACCCCCTTATCTACAGCAGGAGGAACAAGGAGCTCAGGGATGCACTGAAGAAATTGATTCAGCTGGTACTAGTTCAGCAGCAATGAGGTGCCCATCCCTCTTCACAAGTGATTTCTAATTCATCTCAGACAACTCCTGTGCTTTGGGCATTCTCACTGTGATGATAATGTTTGTGCAGAAGTGTTTGATTTCATCCCACTTCTCCAGAGGCACAAATCCAGTTGGTCTGACCCAGAGGCCTTCTGCGAATTTGTCTATCACTGTGTCAGAGCTGGCCTTTCTGTAATAAAAGGGGATTTCCTCAGTGAAGTGCTTGAGGGTTGGTTTCTTCTTCCAAAGCTGGAGCCAAGAATGCGCTCCAGGACTTTCAGCTGGAAAGGGCCTGTTGCTTTTCCAGGGCTCTCCATGGGCTCAAGGCAATGAAGTCATGGGGTGATGTGTTAGGGAATGAGGCTGGATTCAGCTTTCACTTGTGGGTTCCCAGTGCTCCTGAGAGTGGTGAATGATCATGTGGTATCTGCCTGAGGCTGTCTCCCATATGACAGGGCTGGTGACAGATACCCACAGTGCAGACCCTGCAGGCACAGGGAAGGGTACCTGCAAAGTGGTTCATGTACACTTTTCATTTTCAGTGAAAAACCACAGGCTGGGTCTAGGGACACACCTGAACACAGCCTGAGCCATTTGAAATGCGCTGTGATTGCTCAGAGCATCACTTTTGGCCACAGACCCCTTGGCAGGGGGTTTTCAGGTGCAGTGATGCCTGTCCATCTGGGTCAGCTTCCTGCCCTGCCCACCATAGCCAGTGCAGCATCACCCCATGGTCCCAGGGCACCACAGCCCACTCGCTTTGCAGAGCAGCACCACCAGCTCGAGACCCTGCAGGGAGCACAGAAGGGGGTCTAGAAACGGCTGAGTAGGCCAGCACTGACGCACTCATTTGGGGAAAGGCTCTCCGGGGAGCAGGGACATCCCTGGAGAAGAGGAAAGGAGCAATTGTGTGCTTGGAAAGAGGAAGAAATGAGAAAAAGAAATCTGTTTCTATGTACATCAACTAAGGGCAGGCTGCTGCATCCTTGGGGCAACAAGAGCTGCCTGAGGAGCCCCAGGGCAGGGCCTCATATGCTGTCCTGGAGAAAGGGGCTGGCACGGGGGACTGCAGGCAGTCTGGGGGTAGGGAATCTCCTGGACACAAGAACAAGGGACACGGAGTGTCACTGTCCTCTGGGTCCTTGTGCCACGGGGGCCAGTTCCAGCTTGGAGGCTGATGGGGCAGTTGACACACACCCCTGCCCCCCGGAGCTGCTGTGCCCACAGTGGGGCTTGGGTTGTGGTGTGAGTGCCCTGAGCTCTGCAGCACCCTGCGCTGGGCACTGCTGCAGGGCGACCCCAGCCGGGGCTGCTGTGCTGGGTGGGCTGGGGAGAGGGCAGGGGATGTGGGGAGAGTCAAGGAGGAGCTGGGCTGGGCTGGGCTGGGCTGTGTTGGGCTGGGCTGGGCTGGGCTGAAAAGGGTCCTGGAGAGGAAAACAGCAGTGTTAGCTAATCTATGTGAAGAGGCAGGGTGAGGACATGCACTGGTGGGTTTGTGGTGCAGAGCCAGGTCTTGTGGAGGGGAACCAAGACATGCCAAGCACAGAAGAGAGGAGACCAGTCTGTGCCTTTGGTTGCATGGGCCGACCAGGAAGGCTCCCCCGGGCATTTGTCACACACCAGCCTCTCACATCATCTCTTTCTAGCCCTGGTGGTGCACCCCAGGTTTCGGGGTGCATCTTGTTGCATGGCCAGCTCTGTCCTGCTGGGCTCAGTGCTGTATTGAGGGGAATGGCCAGCCTTGCTTGGCCTCTCTCCTGGCCAAGACCCTGGCAGACCCTGGGGATGGCAGTGTGCTAACCCCTGAGTGGGACGCAGCCAGGGCTGGGCAGGGTCTGGGTGCTGGGGGAGGCTGCCAAAGCAGGAGGGCTGTGGAGGGATGGGGCACAGAGGGCCCCATCATGGGGACCGCATTGGGGGGAAGTTTCCCCAACCCAGAATGCACCTTGTCCTATGCGGTGCCTGCACAGTCTGGCCATGGGGCTGTATGTGGGGCAGGAAGGCTGAGTGGGCACAGGGACGGGACACACATGGGAGCCATGATGCTCCTTACTGCTCCTCTGCAAAAGAGAAAATCCCAGGGGAGCTCTCCCAGCCCTGCCCAACAAGCTCTTGTCCCTGTTCCAGCCATGGCGGAGCAGAGGCCGAGGACCAAGAGGTCCCTCAGGCAAAGCTGTGATAGCCTTGGGGAGCTGCCCTGAGTACCAGGAGGCCCCCTCCTCCTACGTCCCTGTCCAGCTGGGAGGGTGGCACGGGCACCAGGGATATAGCCTGTTTCTGCCTGGGGTCAGCGTGAGACTTTTGCATGTGAGATGAATGCGACAGCCACTGCGCTGCAGAAATGCTGGCCCCAATCCCTCGCTGCAGCCCCCACTGCCCCCTGCCCCTGCTGACCTGCTGCCACCCCTGTGCTGCCCCATCTCCCATCTCCTCTCCCCGCACTGCAGGGACCAGCGGTGCAGCAGAACTGGCACAGCCCCACAGCCACTTCCTGGCCCCTGACACTCTCCACCTCCCTCCCAAGCACTACATCCATCTTCAAGAAGGAAAGAAGATGTGGGGAATGACAGGCTGGTCAGCGTCACTCCTGTCCCTAGGAAGCAAATCTTCCTGGAAGCTACTTCCAGCCACATGAAGGGACTGGGAACAGCCAGCGTGAAATCCTCAGGGGCAAATGGTGCCTGATCAACCTGATTGCTTTCTGTGATGGGGTGACTGGCTGTGTGGACAAGAGGAGAGCAGTGCATGCTGTATACCTTGAATTTCGGAAAGCCTTTGGCATGCTCTTCCATAACTCCTTTGTAGCCATACTGGGGAGATGTGGAATGGAGGAGTAGGCAATGGAGGTGGGGGAAATGAGCTGGAGGCCGCCTGGCTCAAAGGGTGGAGAACAGTGGTCCAAACTCCACCTGACTAATGGTTACCAATGCTGTTCTTCAGAGGTCGATACTGGAGCCAATGGTGTTTGTCTTTATGAATGATTTAGATGATGGGATGGAGTGCACTCTCAGCCAGTTCATGGACGATGCCAAATTGGGGTGGGTAGCTGATATGCTGGAGGGCAGGGCTGCTAAGCAGAGGGGCAGTGACAGGCTGTGATGCGGGCTGAGAGGAACACAGGAAGGTCAATCAAGTCCTGTCCCTGGGATGAAATAACTCCATGCAGCAGGACAAGGTGGGGCTGACTGGATGGAAAGCAGCTTTGCAGAAAAGGGCCTGCAGGGTCCTGGTGGACATCAAGTTGACAAGAAGTCCTCAGGGTGCTCTTGTAGCAAAGACAACCACCTTTATTTTGGGTTGTATTAGCAAGAGTGCAGGCAGCAGGGCGAGTGCAGAGGGACAGATGAAATATCCTGGCAGCCTTGAAGAAAGAGAAGATAAAGAAAGGGTAGAATTGGCAGACTGCCAATCTTGGAGAGAGAGGTATGAGCAACGGAGTGCCCAGGTACTGCAAACATTTGAAAACAGCCCGAAATGTGGCATTTCAGCCTGCTGCCAAGTGGCTAGAGCCAGATGTGCCCAAACTTGCTCAAGGGCAGGAGATCCAGGCAACTTCTGATTTACTCTACCTCTAATAGCATGGCCAGGATTATGCTTTTTTAGTGACAGAACATGTTTTTGCAAGTCTAACTTTTTAATTAAAGCATTAGAACAAACGCTCAAGCACACCAATGGGGGGGGGGGGGGCACTGTTTCCATTGGCTCCAGCGGCTGTGAGATGAAGCCTGAGTTTGGTTTGAAAGAGAAAAGATTAGGACGGAATGTCCTGCAAGTGACTATAAACTACTTGATGCCTTCTGTGCTTTTCAGGGATATTTCTTCTGGTTGCTACTCAGTCTACAACACACTCTAATTTTTCCTTTGCATAATAGATCAGATGTGTGGAGAAAGAACTGAATCCAGGGAAACAACATGCAAATAATCTGGGCAGCCCACTGAAATGGTACGTGTGTGTGAGAGAGAGCTCACAGCAAAGGCCTGGAAAAGCCGGTTGCCATGGGGCTGGATACGGCCTCCTCTGATTGCTCATGACACAGGCTCATGACACACCTCACAGAGTCAAATAAATTTCTGTGGGTGAATAGGAGGAAGAAAGTAGAAATGAATCAAAAGATGGGAAATGGAGGGCAGGAGTCCCACCAGTAAACATCTCCAA
Source organism: Apteryx mantelli (assembly GCF_036417845.1). Taxonomy (NCBI): domain Eukaryota; kingdom Metazoa; phylum Chordata; class Aves; order Apterygiformes; family Apterygidae; genus Apteryx; species Apteryx mantelli. Next base: position 8,555,870 of record NC_089997.1, read on the forward strand.
ATACAGCTCTCTGGCAAAGCTGTTTCTTCCATGACAAGCAGCACCTGGGGGAAGGACGGTCTTTTACTGATGCCCCTCTCGGAATGGAGGGCAGCAACATTGGAGAGACCCCTTCCAGCCTAGGGGGAGTTGCTGGGCACTCAAGCAAAGATTTCAGTCTGGGACCTTAAAGTCCTGGGTGGCTGAAGACTACAAGATGCCTCCAATGTTTGGCTCTCCTGTTTTAAACCAGAGTCTCTTTGCTCTCTCAGAGGATCAAAACCAAGATGCCTTTCCCTGGGGGTCGATACCTGCTCAGGCCAAGGTTTCAGCCCTGCAGGATTCAGCCCCAGGCTGATAAGCTGCGCACGGGACTGTGTAATTGGCTTGGTCACAAGGAACCTGAGTCACATCACAGTGGCCATTGAAACACCCCCAGAAGCAGATCCTGTGACATCTGGCCTGAACGAGACCTGCTGTATTTCTCTGCCTTTCTCCCTGCACCTAAAACTTTCTCTTTAGCTCCTTAGCACTGGGGAGAAGTCTCGGCTCCTGGACCAGCAGGGAAGGCACCAGTGCCTGCCAGACCTGACGCTACACTCACATTTTCATTCTGTTGAACTAAACCAAGTCCCCAGGTGACCAGCTCTGCAGTGTAACTGTCCGTGTGTCCACACTTTTCTCCAGTCCAGGAAAATGGGCTGCAGGTGGGAGGGAGCCTGTTCAGGGCAGGCATAGAAATGCCTCCACTCACCACCACCTGGCCTGGGGTCAGGGAGGAAAAGAGGCCCCGGGACCAGTGCCCGCTGGCTGCATGGCTTTCTCTGCAATTGTCTCCTTTTCTGTTCCAGGCTCTGGGGATGAAGGGGCTCGCTGGCTGCAGCCAGCCTGGACACATGGAGTGGCAGAGCTACAGGAGCAGTGGCCAGGTCCCCCCTGCAGGCAGCTGGACAGGCACAGATGGGACCTGGCCCTTGCTGGTCTTCCCAAGCATGTCATTCGAGGAAGTGCTGGAAGAACAGGCCTGGAGGGATCCTCATGGAACTGCAATGCCTGTAGCTGTGATAACTGACCAGCCCCCTCCTGCAAACGCTTCCTGGGCCAGGCGCTTGGGGACAAGCAGCTGGCAGTGCTTATGGGAGTCCATCAGCACCATGCCCTCTGGGTGGGCAAGGAGACCTCAGGTTCTTGGTACCCTCTTGGAGAGGAGCTGGCTGCCGAGAGGACTGAGGGGAGGTGGGACAGCTTCCGTGACTCACGAGGTGAAGGTGCTGACACAGGCCTGGGGCCAGGGCCCTGCAACCTCCTAGGCCCTCTCCCAGCTGCTGGGAAGCCACTGCAGAAGCAAGCAAATCCCAGAGAACAACCTTTCCCACATTCCTGGGAGCCAATGACAGGGACACTTGCGTGTGAGAACATGACAGACCAGCAGCAGGGAGATGACTGGGGTTTGTGCTTGTGGGGTCCCTTCTGCCTGAGGAAATGATAGGCCAGTGCTAGGCACATGCTCAGCTATGGGCCTGTGAGGTCACTGCTGCCTCAGCACCTGATAGGCCAGCAGCAGGCACATGGCTTCAATGCTGATTGTGAGGTCACTTATTCCCTGGAGCTGATAGGTCAACAGGGGGCCCTTGGCTCATGTAGGTTCTTCTGATGTCACTTCAGTCTCTGCTGCTGATAGGCCAGAAACAGGCTTAATCCTAGGATGTTGATTGTGAGGTCACTTCCTTCTCTGTGGACTGTCTGCCATCAGCAGGCTCTCGGTTGCTGTGGTTTCTTGTAAAGTCCCCTCTGTCTCTGCTGCTGACAGGCCAGAAGCAGGTTGATGGCTTCAGTGCAGACTGTGAGGTCCCTGCTGCCTGTGCACCGGATCGGCCAGCAGCAGGAACAGCATCAGCAAAGCAGCTGTGAGGTCCCTGCTGCCTGTGCACCGGATCGGCCAGCAGCAGGAACAGCATCAGCAAAGCAGCTGCGAGGTCACTGCTGCCTGAGCAGCTGAGCAGCAGCAACAGGGCTGTGAAATGGCTTGTGAGGACGCGTCTGTCTCTGAAGTCAACAGGCCAGAAACGTGCTGGCCTTGCAGGGCTGGTCCCTGCTGGGCTGGGGCTCTCCAGGGAGGCCTGAGCCGCCCCAGGCTGCGCTGGGCAGGGGGCTTGTGCCGGGCTCCCGCTGCCATGGATCCAGCAGGGGGCCTGGAGTCCACTGAACAGCCTCATCACCGAGTTCACACAAGCAGGGATTTGGTTGCTTTGTTTGGGATATTTTGCACGCCGAAAGAAAGAGCCTGCTGTTGCATTTAAAAACAAGTGTTCATCAGCCTGTACAAAAGACCTATGAAAACGCAGTTCATGCAGTTGTGTGGTGACTCTGTTGTTCTACACAAGTGCTCTGTCATGAAATATGTACATATACATATGTACATATAGATGTATATATAAATACACACACACACATATATAGGTATATACATATATACATTATATATATTGCATAGGGGTCTAGGAACTACAGAATGCATTCCTGATCATCATCTACTTTTATTCTTAGGAGAACAGGCATTTTCACCACTAGAGAAATATACTGAGGCAAATCATGATATTTAGGAAAGCTTTGCAGAGACTTCAAGAAATGCAAGAGAATGTATTTCAGCACTAATTGAGAAGGTGTACTAGTGCAAGTGAGGGATATGGACTATTTAGGGACTACTAGGACATTTTGATTTAATCCATAGTATTCCTTCAGTGACTCAAGACCAAAGAAACGTTGTCTATCCTTTTAGATTAAAAAACTGTATGTGTTTCTGTAGCCATCTCTGCCTTTCTAGGATTGTTAAAACAGCAATGAATTATGTAGCGGGAACAAAATTGAGAAAGAGTTTGTTAAAACAGCATAAGAAAAAACTTGAAACAATGTCAGCATTTGTTACCTTTAAGCCTCTAAGCTTATGTTAATTTTTTGATATTTCAATGTGGAAGTCATTTAAACCCACAGTGGAAAAGTGAGGTTGGGTTGTTCCAGCTGGGTCAATCATTTATCTCCATTTCTGTTACTGTGCTGGTCAGGAAATCTTCTGACCTACCGAACTCAGTTTTGTCTCTAGGATCTTTGACTTGAGCTGGTAAAGGTACTGCAGTGCTGTGCTGGCACAAAGAAATGCTGTCCACAAATATATTTCCTAATACTAACGTGAGATCACTACAAAGTTTATTTGCAATCTGGGGTAATAATCAACACACAAGGAAAGATGAAACCTTTGGAATGGCTGAAATAACAAAAATCATATATATACTTATGATAATGCTGTAACTTAAACCGTCCAATTTGCAGTTCCTTAGATAGAGCTTGTGGTTCAATGCCCACGTCAATTTTTTTCTAAAAATGTTGTTCTGTTCCTTCCTCCCTTCCCACCTTCTTTCATAACTGATGACTACTTTCAGCTAAACTTGACAAATGTAGAGATGTCAAAGTTTTCAAACTCTAGTCATCATGGAAATTAGTGTCTGGGTGGTGATGAGATCCCCATGGCTGTGTGCTGAGAGAGAAGGTTATATTTCTCCCCCATATCAGCTAACTGACCCCTTGGCCTGTGTGTATTTGGTTGGCCAGTGCCCAGGTGTGATGTGAGATGATCACTTGCCCAGCCAACATGGTGGGGACCAGCAGGCATGGTGGGGATCAACATGACTGCTTAGGGGAGGTATGGTACGAGCCAGCAAGGAAATGGGCTTTGGTAGTGATCTTGATCACCAGACAGCTTATTCCTTGCTGGAGGCTGGAGGGTATTAACAACAATAAAAGTAGGGGGAGGGGGAAGGAAAAAAAGTTAGTATCACTGTCTTCCTTGGTAACTTTGTTTTTAAATTCTCCCTTTCTAGGTAATGTTCTAGAAATGCTTGTTGCCAGTCAACACAGTACAGGCCAGGGCTCTGAACACCTGCAGAGCCAGGATACAGGCAAAGGTCTCCCTTGGAGCCTGCTGGAATACGTGCTTGGGAAAAGTTTGCAGTTCATACCCTGGGCCTGTCAGCTCTGTTTTTTAGCACCACATTGCCTGCAGAAAGATGCACCAAGATATCTTTTTCCTTCTTTAATCATAGGATTAATCGACTCAAATGATGTAGGTGGGACTCATTGTGATGGAGGTGGCCTGGTTTTGATGTCCTTTCAGTTATTTCTGTCTGAAAACCCACATTTGTGTTAGACTGAATGACATCAATGACGATGTTGTGCATGATCATATTTTCCACTTCAAATTAAACAGCCAGGATGTTGTTGGCAGCTCAGGGGGCTGGAAGATGCTGCTCATGAATCTCAGTGGCAAGAACTCCAGCTGACCTCAATGGGATTCAGACCATGGTTTTCACCACCTCTAAAAGACTCTGTAGCTCCCAGTAGAGCTCCCAGTAGGTCCATCAGCCTGATGGCATGTCATGCACTTTTTCTAGCTTCTTTTATTTTTATAATGGTGTAATGCAACCAAGGATTTTTTGTGCAAACATCTTTTTTTTTTCTGTTGTATGGAGAAGGAAATATTATAACACACCTGTCAGTTATTATGAATATTTCCTGTAGTTGAAAATGTTTGCCAAGCATAGACAATACCACAGCCTGCAATGCCACATTGTAGGCACTAACAGCATTTCAACTCTCAGAACACTTCTATCTGCAAATGTGTCTTTTTCTTAATGAGAAAAAGCATAAACAGACTTCATGTTGCTTTGTTCCTTTTTACTTTTAGGCAGGAAATCCATTCTGTTGTTTCACACCCCTGTATTACAGCATCTGGAGCTTTAGTAGAAGCATTTGAGAACTGTGACAGTATGGACAGACATGTTACATGGTTGAGGGCTCATCTGTCACATAAGAGGAAGATCTCCATTTGGGTTATCTGATGGTTGCCTCTCTGGTCATCTACCAATAATGTCTAGTCAGTGCCCACATGTACCAGCAGCATGAGCTAATGTGCATGAGGCACCACGTACAGGCAATGGCTTGTGATGTTCCTGAGCAAGAAACCTGGTCTGAAGGAGCCTCTGGAAATGAGGCAGCAGCCTGTGAGCTGGGGAGCTCTTCAGACAGCTTGAAGGCTGGTCACCTCTGACAAAATGACCTTTGAAATTATGATTCATGACCAGGCGAACAGGACAGTGCCTGCCCTCACCTTTCCTGCCTTGCGCTCCAGACTGACTTGGGCACAAGCCCACCCTGACCTGAAAACTCAGCAGTCCCAGGGGTGCAGCAGTGCAGCCAGGCTCATCCACCTTGCTGAAGGGCTCGTCTTCTTTTCTCAAGCACAGCCCCACATGAACCGAGCTGTGAGGCTCCTTAGGAGTGACCTTACATCTCAGTAGCTCTGAAGTCACGCAGAGGTTAAGGTCCATTTCTGTCTGTGTAGCTAGGTCTGTAATTTAATCAGAGTAGAAATTATACCCTATTATGAAGTAATTGGTTTGTCCTGGTAGGTGTGTTCTGACACTTTGTCTCTATGTACTATCCGGTTGATACAGTTTTCATCAGGTTACATTTTACATCCTGTTTACATGTGTTAGTTTGCATAGATACATAGCTATTGGTTACATAGCAGCCTGTTCTACATGGCTCAATATTCCCACACAAACTTCCTTTTCACCAGCACACAGGCAGGCGAGAGGACAACACCAACTATCATTTATGTTCCACATGTCCATGTAAGGTGGGAGGATGTTGGAGTCTCAGTGGAAGCTATATTACCACATTATTACAGAACAGTCCAGCATATGCACCAGTTTTGTTGCTTGCAACTTCAGATGGATGGATACGTATATTTTTGAGTTTCATTTCATTTTCCTTTTCCAGTTTCACTTATGTGCCCTTGAAGCACCTGACCACTGCTCTTTCCCAAGCAACTGGATACTGTTATCACAAGGGCACCTACCTGAAGATCTTACAAGTTGCTTACAAAAATCTTGACTGGATGCGTTTACCATCAAATGCTTTGAAAGTGCATAACTTGGCTACTGTTGGCAAATTCCTTCTAAAATTGAAAACTGAAATTCCAGCACGTCAACAGTTTCTGGCATCAAAGCGGGTCCCTTTTCTCACAGAAGACGCAAGCAGTACAGGGCTAAGTCCCCAGGTCAGGGGTCAGTGCTGGCCCTGGAAACAGTCCTCCATTTCCTCAGGATCAGCTCTCTGATGTCCAGTAGCCAGGGGTCAAAGGTTCCACTGCATTTTTCCAAAGACAATGAGAAAAAATGGATTTAGGATATAATAGTTAACGTAGGCCTCCTCAAAGAGTTCAAAGCCATTCAGCCCAAGAAGCACTACCTCAAACAATGACATATTTGAACCTCTGCCTGAAGCCATTCTTGCAGTTCCTTCAAATGATATCATCAAATATCATGACTAACGCTGTCCTGCTATCTAAAGCCTTGCAGCTTCTCCCCAAACTATTGCTGCTTCCCCACAGTCCATCTGCCTCCTCCCATTTCCACTTCATATCTTTAGCAGTTCACTAAACTCAGTCCTCTAGTCGATCCTCATCCATGGATCTGATCTATCTCCAGATAGACAGGCAGGACTTGATAGAAAAGGCTTTCATTCCTTCTTAAAAAGGTGTAACTTATTGGATTTTGTCTCCCAGAATTGGTCTGCTATAACTGAGGAGAAAGTCTAAAGCTGAGAGGAAGAAAAAGGTATCTTGCGTTTCCACATAATACTTAAATAGCAACTAGAAAAGCTAACCTGCTGTTGTTTAGAAGAGAATGTCAATGAATAAAGCAGCAAGACATTTGAAGGTTTTTGTTTCCTTATTGGCAGTACTTTTAACTTTATTGAAAGACAAGATTTTAAAGTTATATTTCATCATGCTGTAAACTGAGTTTTGCTGATAGAGAATACATACAGCTAACTATTAAATCTTCAGATATTGAGCCCATAAAGGGAAACACCTGGTCTTTCAAGCAAAACATTACAATTGACTTCCAACAGATAAACCTCTCCTGCTTATATACTAATCAAGGTCACATGTACATGAAACACTCAAAGACAACAAAACCCCCCCAACCACCTTTTTAAACCAGGACACCTTTTGAGTATACTTTCCTTTTATCACACCAGACACTAAGCCTTGAACTATAGCAAGGAATACCCTCTACTTTGAATCTACATACATTCTGGATTTTAACAAATCTTAAGAAATTACTTTTTACTGCTACTATAAAAGCTCAACATTGGCAGAAGATTTTCAAGCACACAAATGTATTGCTGCCTCAGTTTACCTAAAGATAAATTCAACAGAACCCACGTTCTAGGTTAAAGGAAGGCAAAGAAACCCCATCCTTGCCTCTATTTACACATTTTCTGTTATGGGGGGTTTCTTTCTGAATAGCCTACTGTAAAGCAGAGGGGCAGTAGAATTTTACATTAAAATAGTTAGAGTTTACACCTAACCTCTCCAAAGAAATCCAATTACTCTTAAAGAATCAACTGTAAAAGTCCAATGGTAGAGAGCCCACTTAAGAGCCACCAGTGCCAACAAATTACATATTATGCCAATGGATTAAGTATTGCCACCGTTTAGACTCTGTGCAGGAGCAGGGAGGAGAACACTTCACAGTCAGGCAGCTGTTCCTCCTCTTCAGTAGATTCCTGGGCAAAATGTTGCTCATCATCATCAGCGGAGGATGGGGAATCACTGCTGTAGACTGCATGTTTCCATCTGCAAGCATTTCAAAGGCAATAACAAAAACAAGATTAGGTCACACTAAGTCGCATCAAAAATCAAGTGCAGTCTACCCCAGAAGGTACTGTGAGATCTGTGAAGTTTCCAGCCCATTATATGTATTCCTCATGCATCTGATTTCAAACTGCATTATGTGTTCTTCCTTGTGAGAGCAAAATTCTGTCTTTGTTGGGAAGTTAAAAAAAAAAAAAAAGCACATGGTACTTATATGCAGCTTGACTTTGGCATATGATAGGCCAGAGCCTTGCAAAGTAACTGTAAAGCCTTGCAAAGTAACTGTATTTGTGAATCTGTTCCCCCTGATTTCCCCTGAACTTCATGTTCACAGCTGTTACCAAGACAGCAGGACAAGTCAAGAAGGGAGCTCCTGAGAGAGCTTCAATTAATTACGATGCATACAGGAGGATAATTATGATGAATACAAGTTTGGCCTTGAGCCTTTTTATAGGTTTTTATTCCCCTTGTTCATGTCTTGCACAGGCTGCGGAACATGGGCGACGTACTGCCTTCACGAGGTATTGCAATAATTACATCTCTTCCTCAAGGCATGATCAGCTCAACTACTGCAATGTCCTCTTCTGTCCTGAAATACAGCCTTGCCCCACTCACATCCATTCAGAAAGTTGCTCTAAAGATCATCTTCTGAACTTATTCCCTTCATCACAAAGAGCATGCTCCTGAAACCCTTCAAATTTCTTCTCTTACAGCAGAGTTGCTAAGGCCTTTCACAAATTACCTTAATTCCTACATTATTTCCCACTGAGTGCCCAGAAAACAGCTCTGAATTCTGAGCTGGCCCTGACAGCACCTCTCACTGACTAACCCCTCAATACAAAAATGCAGAAGCATGTTCTCTTCTCACCTGCCACCTTCACGCTTGGCAAAAGGTTTTCATATGCACCTGGCAGTCTTCCTTACCTCCAGAAAATTCTTGCTGGGCTGCTCAAAACCCATGAAAACTGTCAGGCTACTGCTGCAGTGAGAGCAGTGCTCATCATTCAGAGTAGGACTGCGCATTTCCTTGTATTCCCACCTTTCAACAGCCATCTCTTGCCTTTTCTCTTGTGCTCGGTTATAAGCATTTGGGAAAAGGTCTGGTTTTGTTTGCTGACTCTTTGTCTGGAGCTTATTAGCAGGGCCTTGGAGTCCCTGACTATGGCTTGTAAGCACTAAAGTATACAGAAATGTGAATAGATAAAAAATGGCCAGTGGTTCAGCTCCTTTCAGTTGTTTCAGAGGAGACTTTTGGCCAGAACGCAGTAAAGAAAATTGAAAGCCAGAACTAACCTGAGTTGCCATCTTGAGTGTCAGCGATCTCATCAACAGTTCTTTCTTTAAGTTTCTTTCTGGTTCTTCCCTCCTTGGGAGTACGCCTCAAGGTTTTCCTTATTACAAGAAACAAGAAGGATCAGTCACAAACATGCAGAAAATCTGACATGTGCACACTTGGTGCCTACACAGTAGCTTTATCAAGGTTCTGCATGTACACAAAAGATTAGCATGCAGTTCTACGATGCAGAAAACAAGGAAGGATCACTGGAATCCAATCATCTAGTTTTACCTATTTTCACATGAGTCACATTCTATTTTAGGCCTGTATCTGTCAGTCTAATAGAGATGAGAAAATGGATGCATATTTTAATACAAAAAGAAAACCAGTACTTTTAAGTTTAGTTCATGGCCTACTTTGCTTCTCTGTTAACATGTTTATTCATGGCCCAGGACACGTTTATAAAAAAAAAAAAAAAGTGATTAGCAGAGCAAAAAGCAGGACATCCACAGGGATTCCTGAAGCACATGAATCTATCTTTGCTTTTTATCCCAGAGTTCTCAAAGAACCGGGCAGTAGTACCCACAGGAAGCACCCAGCAGAGAGAATTTAATTTAATGGAGCAAAACGAAGACAGAGGAAACATGGTTGGTAGAAGTTGCTCTAGGGACAGAGAACCAGTTATGCTCATGGGCAATGCTGGCACAGGAACAACTACACATAGAGTTGCCATCACTAAATGCAGCCTGGATTTGAGGAGGCTTCAGATTCATGAAAAGGTAATTCTGGAAGTGGCTCTCCACGAAGGGAGCAGTTCATAAGGGAGCTTAAGTCCATTTATGAAAACGATCCTAGGACACATTTCCCTGTAACAGGTGACTAAATTACAAGACCCGGGAGATTCTCTGGGAGGTGATGAGATGTCAAGGAAAAACAGGCAAACGGGAATCCAAACCTCAGTCACTGGGACAAGCACAGGAAGCTGTACAGCACCTTTTTAGCCTGTAGGCTAACCACCCTGCCCAAGCAAACATCATTCTTTTGTGCATGAGGAAAAGTAATATTTAGTACCTGAGGACTAAAAGCACAACAGATTAACAGCTTAGTTGTGCCTATGCGATGGAAGGCATCACACAGTCTTCTTGAATATTTCAACCACAGCCATTATTTTTGGTAAGTTTTAGAGTGAAAAAGCAAGTGCTGAAACAGCTGTTTGTAAACAGAGTGTCCATTCAAAAAATCACAAAAAGGCAATTGAGAGAATGCAGCATAAGCTCTAGTATGGTCATACCTATCAATATGTAAGTTATAATTAGAGAGGAAAAAAAAAAAGCTTTCTCAGACTGTGGTACTCTGTGGAAGAAGTTACTTCAGCTACATTAGAAGTATTATTTTGCTGTGTGAAATATATTACTTACACAAAAACAGTAAGATAAATGAATATTTAGATTTTTCTGCGTCGCTGAATAACCCAAGATCTTCCATCATCTTCCCGTCATGCACTGGTTTGCAATACTGCTTCTGTGGGACCAATACAGAGCTGCACTTGTAAGAATAAAGAAAAGCAAGTGTGAAAAAAAGTTTTGAAAAAATAAATATAAGCAGTAGGGCATCTTAATATAGAATGCACATAATGACAGAGTCAACTGACACTTAACCAGGTTCCTAAAACCTAAAATAAATAAATAATAGTTCAAATGTTCCCCTTTGACAGAGATTTAAGAACAAGTGCTTGTGTTGCCGCGCTCTCGCTCGGTCCCATGGCGCCACCAGGGGAGCACTGCAGCCTCCTCTACTGCAGGGCCACAAGCACGGACCTCAATGTGAGAGATGCTAAAATGGCATTTATTGTGAGCTGCGTTCAAGCTTACATACCATTGCATTTCGTTTCCACCCCTAGGCTGCGCGTCACACCGCGTGATCTTCCACTACGCCTAGTCTACCACTTCTCATGCAAATATCTTTGTCTACGCAGTTTCCCAAGATCCCTCACATCTCCCCCCCTTTCTAGAACCTCTTTTCCTGTACCATTAATTGATATACTCTGCGCTCATGTCTATCAAGCAGTTGAGCCCGTACATGCCGTAAGCAATAATTCAGAATTAGCAAGCCGCAGCATATCGCTATCACTACTGTGAGTGCTACCAAGCCCAGCGTTATAAGCCATTTCCAATCAAACCATGGCCCCTGTGTTGACTTGTTCCCGTCAGGAAGGGTCTGACGCAGCTCCCGTTTTTCCCTTAGCCTCCAGGGTCAGGTTGGAGTCAACGATCATCGGGACGGCTGGCATAGTACTGGTGTTAACCCATAGTGGCCGGAACACCAGGCACGCTGGGGTCTCTGCCGGCCCCGCCTCGGGGTTGAGCGGGATGCAGTAGTGTGCTGCTCCGTGCGCCTGTGCTCACCTCCTCCAGTATGACTCTGCGGCCCCCGGAATCATGAAGCCGGCGATAAACATCAGTCCAATCAGGCAGCAGCATCCCCGTCTGGCGTTGCCCTGTTCAGGATGGAATCTCACCAAGAATGATTAGTTACGTCCCAGACCCTTCCGTCCGCGCATTTAAGTCAGGTCTTATGCATTTCATTGGAACCCATCTTATCTGCTCCTCCCGTTTTACCGCAGCATACCCTCTTCCCTGTGATATCAGTTCCCATCCTGTCTCCCACTCCCCTTCCCCTGGGAAGCGGACCTTCACACTTGGACCCGTCGAGGGCGGTAGGTGCCCCCAATGTCTCCTCACTGGCTCCATGGGGCAATCCCCTCTGCTGTGATGGTTCAGCACATAGAGCGCCCAATGCAGTAGCATCGCCTGTTTCTCAGGAGGGATGCCTCCCCCACAGCCTTCCGCCTCAGCTAGGGATTTTATTTTCCTTTTCAGTGTTTGGTTGGCCCGTTCTACGATTGCCTGGCCTGTGGAGTTATAGGGCAGGCCTCTGAGTAGAGTAATTCCCCATAGCTGTGCCCATTCGGCTGTGCTCTGAGAGACAAAGCAGGGTCCGTTGTCCATCTTTATCTTCGCTGGCACCCCTAGCCACGCAATGGCTAGGTTCCAGTGGCTCTGTGCCGCTCGGGCCGTCTGGGCTGGAATGACCCCATGCCCATCATTTGGCTATTAACGGCTCTGAGATAGTGAAGAAGTCGAAACTTCCCGGATGCCTTCTTCTTAATCACGAATATGGGAGTGTTCCAGGGGCTATAGCTCTCTTGTAAGTGTCCTGCTTGTAGCTCACGGTCTACTATTTCTCTGGCGGCTTTCAATTTTTCTTCCGTAAGGGGCCACTGCTCTATCCACACAGGTTCTTCTGTCTTCCAGGTGATCCTCACGCCGCCTCCAGCAGTGGCCCTCATACTAAATTTGTGAGCTTGAGCCTCATTTGTGCCATGGCATCTCGGCCTAACAGCGAGTCAGGGATGTGCGTGACGTACGGCCGGACCCGAGCTATCAGCTTGTCACCGTCGTCGTCCTGCATGCGGATCTCCACCGGCATCACACTCCTGTACGTACTAGCCATTCCTCCAACTCCGGCTATGTAACCAGCATCTATCAAGGGCCAGTTCTCAGGCCACTGGGCATGCGCTATGCATGTCACGTCCGCTCCAGAATCCGCCAGCATGGTTATTATCCTTCTCCCCTCGTCACTGCATCCTCCCAAGCTCAGCGTCGCCCGCACCACCGGGCGATCACCTAATTTTACTGCCAAGGCCACGTTGGGACGTCTTCCTCTTGAACCTCTGCCACTGTCGGGCCAACTCTGGTCACACTCCTGCGCGGGGCCAAGATCTTCGGGAGGGACGCCCCTTTGCGATGTCCCCCCCACCCCCCGTTTCCCGGCAGTTTCCGCTGTTGATTTTGGGGACACTCTCAGGCTACATGCCCGTACTGCCCACAAGCCCAGCATGACCCCCAGCCTTGCCACGAGATCGGTCGGCCCAGCCGCTGACAATGTGCGCTAATATGCCCTAATCTGCCACAAGAGAAGCATCGCTGTGGTCCCTTTCTCATCTGGTCCACCGCCATGACAAGGGCCTGTGCTGCCGCTGTTCCCTGATTCTGTTTTTGCAGTACCGTGCAGATGACAACCGAAAGTGGTGTTCCTTTAGGGATCGTTTTCAGGATGTCCTGCGTCATGGCGTTACTCTGCTGCCAGAGGCACTCCATCATGACCGGACCCTGGGCCTCAGGGGGCAAGTCTGACTCTGCAATGGCCCGCTGGAGCCTGTCACAGAATTCAGTGAAGCTCTCTGCATGTGTCTGTTTTATCTTTGTCCAGGGGGGCTCTACCTTTACTAGCTTCCCAAGTTCCTCATATGCGGCCCGTGAAGCCTCTGTTGTGGCCGTGACCTCCCGGCCTCTGAGAGTTGTCGCTTGCTGGTTCGGGGATGCGAGGTTTGCACCTCGCCCCACCAAGCGATTCAGCGTGGTACCTGCTAGGGGGTGGTTCGGGTCCCCGGTGGCAGCTGCAGCAAGGGCGGCACAATGGCCTTGCCATGCCTCCTTCCACAGTATCCAATGCGTGGGCGACAGTATCGCCCTCGCCAGCTGCCGTAGGTCGTAAGGCATGCACGCCTGGGCATGCACACTATCCAACAACATCTGAGTTTGCTGATGTTTCAGCCTATTCTCCTTCACTGAGGTCATCAGTCCCTGTACTATCTTGGGCTCGAGTGCCACCCACTGGACTCCTTCCCCCGGTACTGCTCTTACGGGACAGACTTGCGGCGCTTGCTCGAACCGTAGCCCCTGAAGGGCACACGAATCGGCTATTAGCCGCCAGTCAGTGAGCGGTATGGACTTGGCAGGGGCCACTCCCCTTTTAGCTCTGCTGAGCAGGTCCCTCTGTTTTTCGACCTCCCGCCTTATTTCCTCTAATGCACGCAATAGAGTGTCGACCGGGGATGTTGTTACTTCTTCTCCGCCCTTCGGCTTCCCTTTCGGCTGTGTCTCTCCTATTGCACACCCCCGCAGCCTGCGCGTAACTTCTCGCAAGCCCCCGCCTTCCTCGTCGCTACTATCTTCTCCGCTCTCCTCCTTAACCGGCAATCTCACCCGAACCTTCCTCCCTCCTTTCAAGGTCAAACTCTGGTCTCTCCGCTCTGATTGGCCGTTACCCTTCCTCCTTCGCTGCACTGCCTGACTCTCCCCACCTACAGCACCCTCCTCTGCCGGGGCCCACGGCAGCAGGGTCCTATCTTCCTCACTAAGCGTCTTCCTCAAAACTGCGCCAGGCACGCAATCCTCGGGTTCGGTCCCGTCGACCCCCATCCCTCTCTGTCTTGTGCGAGATCTTGCCAGGGATACACCGGAGGCGGCTCCTGGGATTCCACCAGTAGGATCACTGGAACCTCCCCGCCCCCGTTCTCCTGTTTTTTCGCCGGGGCCTCCCCGCCCCCTTTCTCCTGATCTTTCGCTGGGGCCTCCCCGCCCCTTTTCTCCTGTTCTTTCGCTGGGGCCTCCCCGCCCCCGCTCTTCTGTTCTTTCGCCCCCCCATTGCTAGACTTCTCCTCCGTTTCCGTCTCCTCCTTCTGCTGATGGAGCAACGCATCGCGGGCGGACTTCCAAATCTGTATTTCCTCCCGCGACCGCTTCAAAAGACGGAGTATAATTCCCCACATCTTGAGATCTTTAGCCTTGTTTGTGGACATAGCTCGCTCCGCCAGCACCGTAGTGCATCGCGGCCAGAATTCTGGCTGCAAGCAGCCCCCCGGCTTATTTATGGCTCCTTCCTTCTGGAGCCACTCTACACATAGTGTAATATCCTCTGGCTTCACAGAAGCTCCCCATGTCTTAGCTAGGAACACAACTACCTTTATTAACGCCTCCATATCGTCCGGACTCTTGGCTATCGCCCACTGCTCACCGTCGCAGCCGCCGTTCTCCCTCTGGAGACGGCCCGCACCCCCTGGGTCTCACGGCGAGACGTGTCGGTCCTGCCGAGTCACGTCGGGGTCACCACTTGTTGCCGTGCTCTCGCCCGGACCCATGGTGCCACCAGGGGAGCGCTGCAGCCTCCTCTACTGCAGGGTCACAAGCACAGACCTCAATGTGAGAGATGCTAAAATGGCGTTTATTGTGAGCTGCGTTCAAGCTTACATACAGGTGCACTTCGTTTCCACCCCTAGTCTGCGCGTCACACCGCGTGATCTTCCGCTACGCCTAGTCTACCGCTTCTCATGCAAATATCTTGTCTATGCAGTTTCCCAAGATCCACCACACATGGGGTGATGCTGCACTGGCCATGGTGGGCAGGGCAGGAAGCAGACCCAGATGGACAGGCATCACTGCACCTGAAAACCCCCTACCAAGGGGTCTGTGGCCAAAAGTGATGCTCTGAGCAATCACAGGGCATTTCAAATGGCTCAGGCTGTGGTCAGGTGTGTCCCTAGACCCAACCTGTGAATTTTCATTGAAAATGAAAAGTGTACATGAACCACTCTGCAGGCACCCTTCCCTGTGCCTGCAGGGTCTGCACTGTGGGTATCTGTCACCAGCCCTGTCATATGGGAGACAGTCCCAGGCAGATACCACATGACCATTCACCACTATCAGGAGCACTGGGCACCCGCAAGTGAGAGCTGAATCCAGCCTCATTCCCTAACACATCACCCCATGAGCTCATTGCCTTGAGCCCATGGAGATCCCCGGAAAAGCGACAGGCCCTTTCCAGCTGAAAGTCCTGGAGCGCATTCTTGGCTCCAGCTTTGGAAGAAGAAACCAACCCTCAAGCACTGCACTGAGGAAATCCCCTTTTATTACAGAAAGGCCAGCTCTGACACAGTGATAGACAAATTCACAGAAGGCCTCTGGGTCAGACCAACTGGATTTGTGCCTCTGGAGAAGTGGGATGATTTCAAACACTTCTGCACAAACATCATTATCACAGCGGGAATGCCCAAAGCACAGGAGTTGTCTGAGATGAATTAGAAATCACTTGTGAAGAGGGATGGGCACCTCATTGCTGCTGAACTAGTACCAATTGGATCAATTTCTTCAGTGCATCCCTGAGCTCCTTGTTCCTCATGCTGTAGATGAGGGGGTTCACTGATGGAGGCACCACTGCATACAGAACAGCCACCACCAGATCCAGAGCTGGGGAGGAGATGGAGGGGGGCTTCAGGTAGACAAACATTGCAGTGCTGACAAACAGAGAGACGACAGCCAGGTGAGGGAGGCACGTGGAAAAGGCTTTGTGCCTGCCCTGCTCAGAGGGGATTCTCAGCACAGCAGTGAAGATTTGCACGTAGGACAGCACAATGAAAATAAAACACCCAAAGCCCAGACAAACACTAGCCACAAGAGCCCCAACTTCCCTGAGGTAGGATTCTGAACAGGAGAGCTTGAGGATCTGGGGAATTTCACAGAAGAACTGGCCCACGGCATTGCCTTGGCAGAGTGGTAGTGAAAATGTATTTCCAGTGTGCAGGAGAGAATTGAGAAAACCACTGGTCCAGGCAGCTGCTGCCATTTTGACACAAGCTCTGCTGCCCATGATGGTCCCGTAGTGCAGGGGTTTGCAGATGGCAACAAAGCGGTCATAGGCCATGATAGTAAGAAGGAAATATTCTGCTGAAATTGAGAAGAGAAACAGAAAGACCTGGGCAGCACATCCAGAGTAGGAAATGGCCCTGGTGTTCCAGAGGGAATTGGCCATGGATTTGGGGACAGTGGTGGAGATGAAGCCAAGGTCGAGGAGGGAGAGGTTGAGGAAGAAGAAGTACATGGGTGTGTGGAGGCGGTGGTCACAGGCTATGGCTGTGATGATGAGGCCATTACCCACGAGGGCAGCCAGGTAGATGCCCAGGAACAGTGAGAAGTGCAAGAGCTGCATCTCCCATGTGTCTGCAAATGCCAGGAGGAGGAATTCATTGAGGAAGCTGCTGTTGGACATTTGCTCTTGGTTCGGGGCACTGTCCAAGGAGGAAAAGGCATTGACAAGTTAGAAGAGGCTTCTCTGAGCAAAATCCATTCCACTTCTCGTAGTATCCCCCACATTTCCTCTCTCCTTTACCTTTGTTCCGCTCCCTTTCCTGACCTCTGGCTTGTGCTGGCTGAGTGTGCCGTGCAGAGCAGGGGCTTCTGCCCTCAGTCCTGCTCTGTTGGGGTGTGCAAATGGAGGTGTCAAACTGCCCTGTGTATTCGGTGGGGATACCTGGGGATGGGCACTGTGAACTGAGGGAAGGGGATTTGGTCCAGTGACCCAGTGGGAATATTCTATTTACTATTGTGAGAGATGAATGCAGCGCTCATGCCAGCTGTGTTTGAAAGAGAAGATCCTTGTGAGGGATTCATCCTCCCAACCTTGTCCTCTTGAACAGAGGTGTCCATATCTGAATCAGTCACACCAGCTCCCACTCCAGTAAGTGAGAGAAACAGTGCAGTGAAGGCAGGGGCTGACCTGACCCTTCCTAGACATCTCTGTCCCACTGAGATGGACCCTGCCCTCACATCAGTTCACTGTCTTCACTGTTGCCTCAGGCAATGTAGTGGGAGTGCGAAGTTACTGCCTTAACTGCAGCTGAAGCCCCTCCTTAACTCCAGAGAGCAAGAACCAGACCAGCACGGAGAGGAGAAGAAATGAAGAGCAATTCTATGACCCTTCTACCAAGGGGAAGTAAGGAGTGACAGACAGATGAGCACTCAGGAAAGCCTTCACCTCACCCAGCTGTGCACACCACCTCCTAGACAGCAACATCTCAGGACAGTCACTCTCAGTCCCTTTGTCCTGCAGAGGGAAATGGGCACATCGCAGGAGAGATGCACCCCCTCTTCTACCAAGGAGGGGGCTCATGGCCTGGACCCCATGGCCTTGAGGGCAGAGGCTCTGCTGGGTGGGAGAGGAGACATGGGGCTTTGCTTAGAGGAAGATGTCTGCATTGCAGACACTGACTGGAAGTGTTCCAAATTCCCCCTCCCACAGCATTTATGCTTCTATTTTCCTCCCATTCCCTGATCGTATCTCCACTGCCCGGAGCTTTTCCTGCTGGCTGCTGTTTCTCTGTCCCATGTCTTTTCCCTGTCAGTGCTCACAGACCCCATCCCACCCTCTGAGCACTCAGTCTGCCCTACAGAAGTCTCTCGGCAGCAGGGCACTGTCCAGGGGCATCTCCATGTTTGCAGGTGGTAAGGAGAAGGTCAGACAAATGCTGATGAGGCCAGAGAAGATGATGGTGGTGGTGCTTTCTGTAGTCAGGGGAGTGGGGAAAGGCCTTTCTGAGGTTCCTCACAGACCTCCTGATCTCTCAGTATAAAGGACTAAGAGTGTCAGTCTCTTGTCCAAATCTGACAGCTCCTTTTCCACACCCTCCCTCCCCCCCAGAAACAGCAGGAAACTGAAAACAGACATTCAGGAAAGCTCCTAATCTTTGAGGTAAACACTGCCTTGGCTGTCCTCTTGAAAAGGCTCCTTCAGAAAATGTTCTGGGGGTGAGCTAGAGCTGTGGGCAGCCCTGACCCACAGAGCACCCTCTAAACTGGAAAATGAACCTGCCCTGCCAGGGGTCGCTCCTTCCACCCAGAGATTCTCCCTGCAGCGCTGTGGGAAGGTCCCCAGGCAGACTAAGTGCTGACCCTCGCAGGAGGCAGAGTCACCGTCCCAGGCACACAGCACCCTGGGGTGCAGGGACACTGCTCTGAATTACAGTCCGTGCAGACCTGGCTGCACTCCCTGGCTTCACACCCCTCCACCATCCCTGGGAGAAGGTAGCCGTAATGCCTTGTCCCTCTGATGGTGTGGCTGTAAATCCCTGCTCTAAAGCATGACTGCTCCACACAGGAGAAGCTGGGAGAGCCACCCTGACAGACCCTATCAGCTGTAGAAGATGCCAGCTTCAGAAAAACTCTCCAGGAACTGCAGCAGTGTTGCCCTGCAGCCAGAGACTTACTGTGTGAAGGGCTGTGAAGATTTCTCCCTGCAGTGAGCTCTCACATGTCCTCTCATTCCTGACTGTCTTTAACCTCTGAGTCGCTCATCTCATCCTGGAGCCTGCAGGCAGTGCCCTGAGTCTTGCTGCTCCTTTAAGAGGAGCTGCTCCTGGACAGAGCTGTGTCTGTGCAGCATCTGCCAGGTTGCCATGGGCTCCTGCAGTCCCAGGAGCCAGGCCCAGCTCAGGAACACAGGCCCAGCTGAAGACATGACATATTCTGTCCCCTGTGAAGCCTTGAGATGTTTCTAGGGCTCCAGGGCTGACAGTTCCTGAAAGGCAGCAGGGTCACCCCTGGGAAATATATGCTGAAGTAGTCTAAAATGATCACCAATGGTTATCTCTAAACAGTGGAGAGAGACTGATCCCAGCATTGCAGTTGGTCTCATCAGAGGATGGTTATCTAAGACAGGTGGAAATGTCCCACTTTGGAAAGGCCCTTTTCCCATCTCATAAGAAGACAGGACACCTGCACAGGGATGAGAAGGGAGTTCATTTATTCGTGCTTCAAGGACTTATTTAGAGGACTTAATCAATACATCTATTGCCCATTGAGAATCCCCTGGGACAGTGTGGGATTCAGTTCCCTCCCATGCACTCCACAAGCTCACAGGAGGTTTCCTCTTGCCCAAGTTTTGGGGTGCACACAGTGGGTGTCTGTATACGAGCTCCTTGTCTAAGCTCTCACTGTAATCAATGGAGATGGAGGGAGGGAGTCAGCTCTACACACTCACACCCCCTCGGACTTCTGAAGGGACAGAGGTGGTCCAACACATGTGCAATTGTCTTCTTGCTCTAATGGAACAACTAGGAGACCCACATCCTTCTAGAGCATCAGATGGGATCCAGGTGGAGAATCTCCTTGGTCATCTGAAATGACACTTGATGCCTGCTACCCCCAGAGCTCCACTCACTAAGGAGCTCAGACCTATGCAAATCCAGACATTGCAAATAGCTTACGTAATTCAGTGCAGACACTTGATTTCATGCAATGACAATAGGCCTGCAGGGCCATGTCACATGCATGGGGTGTCTGACACAACCACCATGTTTCTAGCAGATACAGCATGGGACCAACAAGAAAATCAGGCCCTTTTGGAGTGGCTGGTGAACAAACACCCCAGGGCATCTCAGATTTCCTACCTGTTCCCAAACAAGGGATTCCCACCACTGCCTTTAGGCAAAGTCTATCCCATCTACATCTGAGCATGCTGCCAAGATGGAAGGCACATCACACCAAGGTCTCCACACATATGCCTACACTTTCAAACCCCACTAGCTCTCCTCTCCTGAAACCTTTGTTCACCCACAGCATGGCTGCATTGCAGGCTGTTCAGACCCAGGGACTTTCTCAGGGGCAGCTTGTCCTTCCTGGAGATCCAGTCATCTCCGTCACAGGTGCTAAGGTGCTGCAGAGTCAGCTCAGGAGCCAAACACCTCTCCTGCCATAGCTGCATGGCCCAGCTCTGTTTCCCTCTGGCCTTGGATACTGCAGGGTCTCTGTTGCCCAGGGGAGCTGTGCCATCTCCGTCCCTGGAGGTTTTCAAGACTGGATCAAGCCCTCAGCAACCTGGTCTCACCCCAAAGCTGACCCTGCAGGGAGCACAAGGTTGGGCTAGAGGCCACATGAAGTCCCATCCAGCCTCCAACATTATTGCATTCCTTCCACCAAGGGTCTTCTCTCTCTGATGGTAGGGAAAGCACTCAGTTGTCCTGACCATGGAGGTAAGTTAGACACAAGTGATCAGATCAAGCAGCTTTCCTCTCCTGCTCCAGTCAGAGATGTTCAGAAGCAGAGCTGCTTCGCAGGTACCCCGAACAGCCCTGATCACTCCTTTGCTTCACCTTTTATTCACTTTTTCTCCCCTATACTCCTTCCAAGTTCTGCTCTCTTACTATCCTCATACCCTCCCATACAAACAGCCCACCTCTCTTTACCCTTTCTTCATAGGCCCTGGTTGTGCTTGCTTTGTACGCTCACTTGGCATTTCTGAGATGCTTGCCACTGTAATTCCTACCTAGGTCAGCAATTCCATTCAACTAGTACCTCCTTTTAGTACTTGAGGTGACCTCCAATTCCTCATACTGTTGTCTTGTTAAAGGCATTGCAAGTCTGGGTGAGCCATCTCCATGCACACATTAACAGCTGACACAATGAGCTTCACTGTGGGGGACCTAGAGAAACTTGGGGATTCAGCCAACAGAAACCTCAGGAAGTTTTACAAAGAGAAGTGGCAAGTCCTGCCCATGGGGAAGAATAACCCTGTGCATCACGACAGGTTGGGATCTGACCAGCTCAGGAGTGGCCTGAGGAGAAGGGCCTGGGCGTTACGAGGGATGCCATATGAGCCAGTGGTACATGCTCACTGCAGATAAGGCCAGATGCCTATGGGGCTGCATTAGGAGGAAGGTGGCCACCCAGACAAGGGGAGTTATTATCCCCCTCAACTCAGCACTAGTGTGTCCTATTTGGGGGCTGCCAGGAGCTTTTCTTGGTACTGGGAACCTGCATGAAAAGAGGAAACAGCCCCAAACTGTAGCTTGGGAAGTTCAGACTGGACATTAGGATGAAGAAATATCACTTGAAGGGTAGCGCTGTGGTGGAGCAGGCCACCCAGAGGCGGTCTGTGATCAGCCCTTGGCTTTGTGTTTCAAGGAATAGCCAGTGAGGATGGAGAGACATCAGGGAAGGGAGGGAGATCTCACGATGAGAGCAAGGTGGGGAAGCAGGTTGGGTGTCTACAGTCTGCAGGGACACAGGCGCAGGTGTGGGACAGCATAGGACAGCCTGTGTTGGAGATGGCCAAGGGTGCTGGCAAGGCTGAAGGGCTCCAACAGAACTGAGGTCTTTGTCCTCTTGGCTATGGCTGTTGTCTCTGCCACCAAGGCCTACCAGGAGACACCAGGGCCTTGCTCCCCCTCACCCTTCAGGGGACCCTGAGAGGTGTTTTGTGTTTGTCCTGCACTCAGCATTGCACACCCTCACCCACACACTGACCCCAGGAAGAGCCCTGGGCAATGCATGGGGGAAAGAATCTCCCTTTCCAGGGGTTCGCTGTCCGTGCTTGGCCATTTTCCTTGATAAAACACATCAAGGGTTTACGTGGCATCAGACCCACCTGAGTATTTCCTCTGCCTACCTGTAACCAGTGATTACAATTTTCTGCTCTAATCAGCCCCTGGGGAGTCTTTGTTGCTAGTGGGACCCAGTCATGCTCTACAAAACTTTGGGGTTTGCTTCTGACTTGGACTTCTTGAACACTTTGTTCAATCTCCTCTCAGCAGCTGGGTTCATGGACTTCGCACCAAATACACCATGGGGCTCATTAAAATGCAAAAAGCCCTGATGAACCAGGTCTCTCCCTATAATTTTCTTCAAGTCTTGTATGGCTAATTGGAGAGGTTTCGGGACTGTACCTGAAAGATGGAGACTTCAAAATATACAAGTATTTCTGCTTTTAAAGGGTATTATTATTATTATTATTATTATTATTATTATTATTTCAACTTTCAGAATAAGTGACAGCAACATTCTCCAGTTGACATCAACCCAGAGTGTCTTCTAATGAAGTCAGGACATGTAGGAAAAGCAGTGTCCCAGAGGTCAGGCACTCTATGGACAACCTTCCTCCCCATCTCCCCAACCCTGCCATTTCTCTCATCAGCCACCTGGGACTTACATCACTCTGGTTAAAAGCTACCCTTATTCCAGTGAAGTCTGCAACTGAATGTTACAGCTCATATGCCTCACTTCCCACCTGCTTTCCTTAGACAACTAGCTGCAAACAAACACAGAAGGATTTTCTTTTAACTGCAAAGAAACAAAAAATAAAGCCTGATATAATTTCATAAAAAAGAATGACACTCTTTGACTGTATGCTAAGTCCAAGCTGCCTCCAATGAGGTCCACTTTCTGCAAGGGACAGTCTTACCAGAAATCTTTTTGAGAGACAGGAAAGGCTAGATGTAAAGAGAATTAAGGACTTGGCTAAAGGGACAGACTACTGAAAGATGGAGCAAGCTTTGAACTCCCTGAAGTGCAAACCAGCAGCTGGGAATGTGAGCGAACAAAGAGTAATGGGAGGAGTCACAATGTAGCAATGTTACAATGTCCAGAGAGCGTGCTGTAAAGGTGATGTTAGAAATTGTCAAATTAGTCAGGGCATATGGAAATGGAAGAGCCATACAGCTCCTGGGGATCCCAGGCTGTGGCAGGGGCCATGCTGCTCTTGGGGATCCCAGACTGGGCTGTGCTTCTGTACAAAAGCATGCAAAAGCCTTGATGGAAGCCCCTAGAGAAGAGGGATTTTCCGAAGTGTTCAGAGCAACCCAGGCAGGACTCACAGCATGTCACAAGAAACCCATCCCATCCACACCAAAGCCACTGCTCTCCCCGGAGACCTTCCTGGATCCTCAGGTTGGGAGCAGGAGGGGGCACAGCCACATCCCAGACTTGCCTCCATCAGGCCTTCAGCTCCACAACGTGTCATAGCTTCAAGTGAGCTCCCTAAAGCAACACTTCCCATGCCCCTGGTGCGTAGAGAAGACTTTGGGTGGACACACAGGAGACAGGGAAGAGAGAGGGCAGAGACCCCAGGGTGCAGAGCTGGGATCGCAGCATCATAGAGGGGCTGCCACAGGCTGAATAAGCAACCCAAAGAATTAAACGAGTCCTTCCTTTTGCAGTGCCTTGGAAAGCCACATCTCTGACAGTATTCAAGAGGCATGGACTCTCCCTTCTGCAAGATTTGCAGAGCTGGGAGTTGGTCATCTCACAAACTGAGAACAAGTCAAAATGCAAGTCATTTTGACCTCAAGTCAAAATGCAGGTCCGGAGACATTCCACTGTCTTATAGGCTCCATACTGGAGCCCAGACAGCAGCACTGCAGTACGTGGGCATGTCCTGAGAAGCCCAGGGTCAAAAATGTGGGAGATCCAGCGTGCCAGGGCTGCACAGCCCCCGGGGAGAGCCAGGGTCCCAGGAGTATCCAGGGTGCCAGGGACTGTACCCAGGGGAGAAACACTGCCCTGAGGCAACACTGAAAAGCACAAGGACCAGTTGAAGCCCACAGATGAGAATTGGCTTTCCCCAGCCTCAGTCAGACGGAAAGCTGGGCAAATTTCATGGGAAATGGGAAAAATTCCCCAGGTTTGCTATCAAGCCTGACGCACAGTATTGGAGGCTGGCGGGAACCAGGGTCCTGGAGAAAGCCCTCTGGATGATGTGTGTTAAGGGCATGTTTGCTCTCTTCTGGCAGACCATCCCTATCTCAAGCATCACAGACCAAGAAACCTTGCTGAGGGCTTTTAAAAGCAAAGAGCCTGCTTTGGAGCCTAAAGGAGCAAGTCTCCATCCTGACCCGTATTGTCCTACATCCAACTTCTACAAAAAGAGTGACCCACAGGAGAAACCTGTTTCAAAGATCACCAAAGCATTTCTCAGCCTGTGGCCACATTTGCACTGTTTCATCCCACATGACTTGGATCCTGTAAAAATGCCAACCCCCAAAGCAACCCCCAAACCCCAGATTCCTGCACAGGTCTGCCCAGTGCAGAGACCTGTCAGTGCAGAGGCGCAGAAGTGACGTCTCCAGTGCCCCATTTGAGATATTTCATAGTCTTTGACACCATCTGGAGACATTCCTGAAGGATTTATCAGAGAATTATGGAAAATAACTGGGGTGAAAGGAGGTGTTGGCTTTCCAGGACATGAGGGGAAATCTCTCTGCTCTCTCCCTGGCTGTGCCATCTCCATGGCAGTGACCTACTGAGTCCCCAGATGACACCAGCTGAGGTCACAGTGGGATGTGCCACATCACAGGGACGTCTCCCTGGTGTCGTGGCGGGTGGCCTTCACTTCCCTGTGAGGCCTGGCTGCTGCTGGGCACTCCTCACATGCTCCCTGCCGCTGCCCTTTGGAGTCATCTGTGGCAAGGAGGAGGGGCAGGAGCTGTGTTGGGGCCCCTTGCTGACAGGCAGAGGAGCAGCGGTACATCGGAGAGGAGTTTTGGATGACAAGATGGGAAGACAGTCCTTCCTCCTCCCCAGCTGGAGAGGTGAGCTGAGGGTAAGGCGGCAAGCGAGACGGAGGAATGATGGACCCATACCATCTGCTCAGACCACAGTTCCTTGTTCCCAGCGCTCCTGCAGCTCTCCACCAAGGGTAAGGGCTTTGGGAGATCCTTCCTGAGGTGTCGCACAGAGACTGTTAGCTGCAAAAACTGCTGTGGATCCTGGGCTGTGGCGGTGGCTCGTCAGGGCTGAGGGCTGCAGCAAGAGTCCTGCCTCAGGGTCCCCTCTGGCTTGGGGTACAATGTGGCAGCCAGGACTCCTTTTTCCTATGACTGGGGCTGCCCTGAGCCCCAAGGCTCCTGTCGGGCCAGCTCCATCCCCTTGTGGGGGTGTGTGTGGGGGGGAGGGGGAGGACAGGAGGGGGGAATCCATAGTCAGGTTTTCCTGGGATTGGGTTCTCCACTTTGATCTGGCTCTGAGAGGAAAGAAGTCCTGCATCTCAGAGGCTGGGGTGTCCTGCAGCTCCACCGGGGCTCTCAGCAGCCTGATGGAAATGTCCATATAGGATAATGAAACCTTCACCTTGTAATAGCCTCAAGTTCTCCATGTTTGGGAAAACCTCTGTTCCTTCCCCCTGCATCCTTTTATGCTTTCAGCTTGCCAGAGCATGTTTTGGGCTCAGAGATGCCATCTTCAGATGGCCACAGCCCCTGTCCTCCTGCAAATTGGGCTCATATATCTACACCCAAAAGATAGCATGTTTGGGAAAGCAGCTTGGAAACAGGTGGGGGACACCATCCCCACTGCACAAGTCCTGGCTGACCCCTAGGATTTTTCTCTGAGCTGTGCTGGGCAGTGCTGGGGTGAGCCCAACACAGCCATCTCCCCCAGCCCCCTCACGACCCCACACCACCGCTCCCTAGCCGAGCCCGGGGGCTGCCTTGGGCAGGGGGCCAGGGCAGGAGGGGCGAGAGGACACTGCCAGGGCCCCCACGCTGGTGCCAGGGCTGCCACCAGCACACGCCCCAGCGCTGCCCCCCCCACACCCCGCATGGCCCCCAGGGCGCAGGGCAGCCAGCAGCCCCGCGGGGCCCCTGCCGCACAACCCAGCCATGCCGGGGCAGCGGCCGCGCCACGGGGCCCCGCACTGCCCGCCCACACGGCGCTGTGCTGCCCCCAGGCCCCACCGCGATCAGGCGCTGCCGCCCACAACATGGCGCCCGACCGCGGGGGAGGGGGGGGGCGGAGCTGGCCGCCAGGGCAGGAGGGCCCAGTGTTGCCATGGAATCACCCCAGTGCAGACCTCCTATTGGCTGTCAGGAGGAGGAGGGAGGGCATCGATTTCACTGATGACTCTCTCAGCCAATGGCAGTCCAACATGTGGAAAAAACGTCAAAGAAAGAGGTGAAAGAGGAGCGGGAGCAAAGGAGGCGAGAAGCGAGTGGGTTTGGTGGGGGCTGCGGGTGCGTTGAAATGGCGGCAGGTGCCCTCCCACCGGGGCGGGGGCAGCGGTGCTGGTGCTGGGGCTGCTTTGCTGCAGGAGCTGCAGCAGGGGCTGGTGAGGCCGTGAGCAGGGGCCAGAGTGATGTGGGCCAGAGGGGGGAGCTGCCCTGCAGCCAGACGTGGCGGCCTGCCCCGAGCAGCTGGGCCGGGGCGGCTCGGTGGGATTTGGGGGCAGGAACCTTTGCCCCTGTGGTAGGTCTGGGATCCCTGTTAAAGTGTTTCCCTGAGCTGCTGCTGCCAGCGCAGCCCCAGGTGCTGCTTGTAGCTGCATTTGGGAGGTGCTGGGCAAAGTGTGAGCAGGCTGCTGGTGTCCTCGTGAGGTGCCCTTCCCAGTGGTCTCTGTCCCTGCGTGTCACGCTGTGCCCCAGCTGTTGTTTTTGCTCCCTGCCTCTTGCTTTGCGCCGAGACCTGTGAGCCTGGCAGCAGCCTGAAGGGTGTTTCCAGAAGAGCTCTGTAAGTGTGAGCTGTTTTGCTTGTCAGGGGCCTTGAAAGCTGATGAACGGCCAGTGCTTGCACTTGCCGTTGTTGTTTCCATGCTCCTAGATCAGGGTGAAGAGTTGCTGAATTGTGGCTGTGCTGGTTTCACCAAGTGAGATGACCTGGCCTGAGTCCTTCTGCGTGTCTCCAATTGTCAGGGCATAAAACAGGAGAATGCTGGTTGTCCTGGATGTGTAGAGGATTTTCTGGTTTTGTTGAGCATTGGGGAAGGAACCAGATTTCTGAGTTGCGGGAAGGCTTCTCCCTCTGCCTGGGGCGTGAGGCCCTGCTGTCTTGCTATGTGTAGAGACTACCTAGGCAAAAGCTAATCTTATTTTGGTGTAGTAACTGGTATGTAATGGGTGTTTTGCTGCACTATGAGCACTGTGAAGCCATGAGGTGAATCAGGGAGGCCATTCTGGAGCTGGCTCAGCCTTGGTGGAAGGCAGGGGGAGCTGCAGGTGGCACCAGGCACATGGTCAGGGTGTGGGTAGTGAGGTCACCACTGTCTGTGAAAGCTATGCCAGAAAATCACCAGTGTCAAATTAAGTCTTTGTAAGTAGCTGACAGGCCAGCAGGAGGCACATGATTCAGCTGTTGATGATGAGGTCACTTCAGCCTGAGTAGCTGATAGGCCATCTGGAGGAAGAAGACTTGTCTGTAGATTGTGAGGTCACTTCTGACTGCTGAACTGATTGCAGCAGAGATGTGTCTGGAAAGGTGATTGTGAGGTCACTTCTACCTGAGCGGTTGATAGGGCAGCAGCAGGTCCATGTCTGGGATGTGTGTTTTTGAGATTATTTCTGCCTGAGGAGCTGATAAGGCAGGATTGGGCTCATGGCTGGGGAACTTATAGTGAGGTAATTTCTGTCTCAGAGGCTTCTAGGCCAGTGACAGAGACATGGCTGTGAAGGTGAGTGTGAGGTGATGTCTTTCTGAGTCCCTGCTAGGCCAGCAGCAGGCAGTTAGGCATGGGCGTTGCTTGTGAGGTCTCTTTTGTCGGAGTAGGTGCTAGGCCAGCAGTAGTTGATGGCTGGGGAAGTTATTTGGAGGAAAGTTCTGTCTCTGAAGGGCATAGGCCATCAGCAGGCATGTGGTGGGGTTATGGACTTGTGAGGTCACCTCTATGTGAGCAGCTGAGAGGTAAGGAGAAGACAGATGTCTTGGATGTTGTTGGTGAGGTCAGTTCTGGGTTTGTTGCGTGTGCTCAGAGTCGTGATTGTACGCTCTGCAGGGGTCAGCAATACAGAAATGCAACTACTTAATTAAGCAGAAGTAGATATTCCCCATCATCTGACACACATTTTGTTCCACTCCATCTTCATGAGTTAGTACTGCTACATTTCAAATGTGGATGATGTTCTGTGGTGAACATGGACATGGAGTTTGCCTTTCCACTTGTTGCTAAGTAGAAGCTTGCAGCCTCGTCCCGGTCATCTAGGGAGTCCAGCTAGACTTTTGAGGCTGCTAAATTAATGTAGTGCTGGTGTGAGCAGTGGTGTTAGTAATCTCTTATTCTGTGTGTGCTTTAGAAAGTGCCCCTGTCAAAAGAACAGGGAGCTTGTGAGATTTTCCTGCAAGGTCTGAATGCTGTCTCTGTCTTTGAGGTGTCCACCTGCTTTGATGACACGTTTGGAACCATAACACGTTAGAGGTCTCTGATTTTCTGTCCACGTATATGCAGTCATTGTAGAATGGATGCAAAGGCTGTTGGAGGAGACAGAAGGAATGCCCCCCCCCCCCAAAAAAAAAAAAAGGTATGGTCCACATTTTCAAAGAGATTTCTTGTTCAGAGAAGTTGAGGCACAAGCAAGAGGCAAGAGCTGGCCTGATCAGCTGCTGTGAGAGCACTTGCTTTCTACTTCCTGGAGGTGGGAAGTGAGCAGGCCCCGAGCTGTGAGTGGCTGTTTAGAGGCAGTGCCTGTTGCAAGGCCTTGGAGGACTAGAAGGGAATGGAAGGTCTGGAGAGTTGGGCTTTGTGTGTTGTGGGGTGCTTGGGGGTGCCCTGTGTGCTGCCATGTGTGGTGCTGTGGCCTCTGTGTCACTGATGCAGAGGTGCATATTGGCTGCCAACCCTCTGTGATGTGCAGGGGTAGTGGCGTGTTCCAGTGCGAGATGCCCTGTGCCCTAATCCATTCTGATCCTTCAGAGAGATGGGTAGTTAATCAGAGCAGTCAGAGCCATTTCTGCACTTTGTGCCTATGCAGACCCTTGCAGACAGGGGAGATGCCACCTCACAAGAAGTCAGGCCTCTCAGGGCGATGGGTGGTTCTGAGATGCCTGTCCTTGGTCAGTGGTGGAGGCAGCATCTCCAAAGCTGCTGGTGCCTTTGTCAAGAGTCTCAGAATAGCAGATTCCTTGAGGCTGCAATGGGGGAGACATCTGGAGGTAGGGCTCCAACACCTTGCTCAAGGCAGGTGCCAGTAGAGGAGGTATCTTGGGGCCTTTTCCAGTGAAGTTTGGATTATCTTCAAGGCTGGAGATCTGAGAACCTCTCTGGATCCCTGTGCCACAGTTGAGACACCCTCATGGAGAAAAAGGTTTCTTCTTAACATCTAAGAAGCATTTCCCATTGTCCAGTTTGTCCCCGTTGCCCCTCATGCTCTTAGTGTGCACCTCCAAGAAAATCCAGCTCCGTCTTCTTTGTACCCTCCATAAGGTAGCTGTGCACAGTATGAAGATCCTCCTTGGCTTTCTCTTTTCCAGGCTGAACAAACCCAGCTCTCACAGCCTCTCCAGCCCCTCACCATCTTGGTGTCCCTGCGGAACTGGAGAGCCCAAACGGGACCCGGTATACAGACATGGTCTCAGCTATGCCAAAAAGAGGGGTAGAACATCTCAGTGTCCCTGCTGGCTGTGCTCTCACCAATACAGCTCAGCACAGAGGGGACACATTTGCCCCTGACTGTTGTGACTGTGTAAGGCCAGCAGAACTGACAGTAACACTCCGATTCTTTCTTTCTTTCTAGGTTGCTCCACTCATGAGGTTCCCAGTGCAGTGCTAGAGCCCCTGAGGGTGGAGGCAGGATGCCAGGGTGTGTCCCTGTGCCTGTCAATGTCTTGGCCAACAACATGAGCCCTCTGTGAAAGCATCTGCAAGTGACTGAGAAGAGGCTACGTATGGATGTGAAGGCTTCCATGAATGCACCTGGCTTGCCTGGGTGACTTGGGGTGTGGTTTCACCTCCTGGTACCTCTGCTGTGCTGTACATTCCATGTCCCACAATTGCTGTTACTGCCATCCCGCTCAGCAAATGCTATTGTGCCCCCTCCTTTTCCTTGAAGATTGTGGTGCCATATAGGATGAGTGCAAGACCCTTATAATAGATGCCAGCATGTTTTGAGTGCCTTTGTGTGAGTGCCCCAAAGCCTCTGTGGCTTGACCTGAGGAAGTCTCAGAGTGTCTGGGCTGCTGGCTCTGTGAGGGGTGAAGATGTGCCCAAGGCCAGGTTGCCCATGTCACCCAGCCCTCAGTGCTCTGTGAAGCGAGCTGTGGAGCCGGGACTGCTGCTTAGAGGCTGTGCAGTCAGGACAGCTGGCATTTCAGCAGCCGTGCAGTGTGGGGCTGTCTCATTGCTTGGGCCTCATGTCAAAGCCTCTGCCCTCTTTTTCCCTTCCCTGGTGCTCCTTGTCCAAGTAAAGGAAGGGAAGCGAGATTACCTTGGGCTCGGGAGGCCTTCAGGACCCTCAAATGTTTCTGCCTTTTATCTGTATCTTTTGTATTACTACAGAAACCCCCCATCTGCCCATCCCTAGCTGGATGTTCGTGAGGGGATGGATGTGGAAAGCAGCAGCCTGCTGTGCCCAAAGCAAGCAGGATCCTTCCCTCTGAAAAGAGCAGCATCTCACAAGGAGGCAGCTCTGTGCCTGATCTTGTGCTGCTCATTTGCAGAGGGCTTGTGAGCCTAGAGTGCCTCGGCCACCTTGTGGTGTTATCGCAAGAGCTTCGCTGTGTGTCTGGGTTGAGGAGCCAAGGGAAGGCAGCGAGCAGAGCAGTGTCTGGGGAGTGTGCAAGTGGCGAGTGTCCTGCATGCATCTCTTCTTGCTGGCACTTGGTTGTATTGAGGAGAAGAGCCAGGTCTGTGGGGCAGAGACAGTGTGTTTGTAGAGTAGGTGGCAGAGCACAGGTCTGGCATCATGTTGATGGCTGGTGCAGTGCTGAGCTGATGTGACAGTGTCAGAAAGCCTTTGCAGTGGAGCTGCTGCCTCAGCTGATCTCTGTCCCTAGAAATGCACTAGAAATGGAAGTGGCATGCTGCTGTCATTGTGTAGGTGCTGCAGTGCAAAGGTTCCCAGCTGGGACTTGATGGTACTAAAGGGAAAGCAAGACCAATCGTTCCCTTTTGTGATTTGTCCCCAGGGTGGAGCTGTCCCATGACATGGAGAGAGTCTTGCCAGGAGATGAAAGCCGTTTGCAGACGACTGTTCTGTATGGAGTGATAACAGCGTATTAAGAGATGTGAGAGTGACCCAGATGAGCTTCTCCTCTGTGAAGGTTTGCACTTTTCAGATCCCTTGTGACTCGGTCCAAGATAGGGCAGCAGCAGGCAGGTCGATGCCATTTGTGCTTGTGAGGTGATTGTGCCTCTGCAGCTTGTAGGCCAACAGCATGGCCATAGCTTTCGTGATGATGGTGAGGTCAGTTGTGTCTCCATGCTTCATAAAAGGGGAGGAGGCCCGTTGCTGCTGTTTGTGCTTTTGTGGTCAGCTGTGCATCAGTATGTGACTGGTGATCAGCATGGACATTGCTGCTGTTTGTGCTGGTTTAGGTCAATTGTGCCTGAGACACTAACAGGCAAGGAGCAGCTATATGGCTTCATGGCTGCATGTGAGGTCAGTTCAGCGTCAGTACCTGATAGGCCAGTGCTGGTCATGTGGCTGTAGTTTGTGGTTGTGAGGTCACTTGTGGCTCAGTGCCTGATAGGCCAGTGCTAGTTGCATGGCTGCTGTTTGTGGTTGTGAGGTCACTTGTGGCTCAGTGCCTGATAGGCCACTGGTGGTCAAAGTGACCTCACAACCACAAACAGCAGCCACATGACCAGCACTGGCCTATCAGGCACTGAGCCACAAGTGACCTCACAACCACAAACAGTATCCATGCAACTAGCACTGGCCTATCAGGCACTGAGCCACAAGTGACCTCACAACCACAAACAGCAGCCACATGACCACCACTGGCCTATCAGGCACTGAGCCACACCTGACCTCACAACCACAAACTACAGCCACATGACCAGCACTGGCCTATCAGGCACTGACACACAAGGGACTTCACAACCACAAACACCAGCCAAACACCTAGCACTGGCCTAACAGGCACTGAGCCACAAGTGACCTCACAACCACAAACTACAGCCACATGACCAGCAGTGGCCTATCAGGCACTGAGTCACAAGTGACCTCACAACCACAAACAGTAGCAAAGCACCTAGCACTGGCCTATCAGGCACTGAGCCACAAGTGACATCACAAACACAAACAGCAGCCACGGGCCTAGCACTGGCCTATCAGGCACTGAGCCACAAGTGACCTCACATCCACAAACTACAGGCACATGACCACCACTGGCCTATCAGGCACTGAGCCACAAGGGACCTCACAACCACAAACAGTAGCCATGCAACTAGCACTGGCCTATCAGGCACTGAGCCACAACTGACCTCACGACCACAATCTGCAGCCATGGGCCTACCACTGGCCTATCAGGCACTGAGCCACAAGTGACCTCACAACCACAAACAGCACCATGCAACTAGCACTGGCCTATCAGGCACTGAGCCGCAACTGACCTCACAACCACAAACAGCAGCCATGCAACTAGCACTGGCCTATCAGGCACTGAGCCGCAACTGACCTCACAACCACAAACAGCAGCCATGCAACTAGCACTGGCCTATCAGGCACTGAGACACAAGTGACCTCACAACCACAAACAGCAGCCACATGACCAGCACTGGCCTATCAGGCACTGAGCCACAAGTGACCTCACAACCACAAACAGCAGACAAATGACCAGCACTGGCCTATTAGGCACTGAGCCACAAGTGACCTCACAACCATAAACTGCAGCCATGCAACTAGCACTGGCCTATCAGGCACTGAGCCTCAACTGACCTCACGACCACAATCTGCAGCCACATGACCAGCACTGGACTATCAGGCACTGAGCCACAACTGACCTCACAACCACAAACAGCAGCCACATGACCAGCACTGGCCTATCAGGCACTGAGACACAAGTGACCTCACGACCACAATCTGCAGCCATGGGCCTAGCACTGGTCTGTCAGGCACTGAGCCACAAGTGACCTCACAACCACAAACAGCAGCCAAGGGCCTAGCACTGGCCTATCAGGCACTGAGCCACAAGTGACCTCACAACCAGAAACTACAGCCACATGACCAGCACTGGCCTATCAGGCACTGAGACACAAGTGACCTCACAACCACAAACAGCAGCCACGGGCCTAGCATTGGCCTATCAGGCACTGAGCCACAAGTGACCTCACAACAACAAACAGAAGCCACGGGCCTAGCACTGGCCTATCAGGCACTGAGCCACAAGTGACCTCACAAACACAAACACCAGCCATGGGCCTAGCACTGGCCTATCAGGCACTGAGGCACCAGTGATCTCACAACCACAAACAGCAGCCATGCAACTAGCACTGGCCTATCAGGCACTGAGCCACAACTGACCTCACAACCACAAACACCAGCCAAACACCTAGCCCTGGCCTGTCAGGCACTGAGCCACAACTGACCTCACAACCACAAACACCAGCCAAAAACCTAGCACTGGCCTATCAGGCACTGAGCCACAACTGACCTCACAAACACAAACTGCAGCCATGGGCCTAGCACTGGCCTATCAGGCACTGAGCCACAAGTGACATCACAACCACAAACAGCAGCCATGCAACTAGCACTGGCCTATCAGGCACTGAGCCGCAACTGACCTCACAACCACAAACTACAGCCACATGACCAGCACTGGCCTATCAGGCACTGAGTCACAAGTGACCTCACAACAAAAAACAGAAGCCACGGGCCTAGCACTGGCCTATCAGGCACTGAGCCACAAGTGACATCACAAAAACAAACAGCAGCCACGGGCCTAGCACTGGCCTATCAGGCACTGAGCCACAAGTGACCTCACAACCACAAACTACAGGCACATGACCACCACTGGCCTATCAGGCACTGAGCCACAAGTGACCTCACAACCACAAACAGCAGCCAAGCACCTAGCACTGGCCTATCAGGCACTGAGCCACAAGTGACCTCACAAACACAAACAGCAGCCATGCAACTAGCACTGGCCTATCAGGCACTGAGCCACAACTGACCTCACAACCACAAACAGCAGCCATGCAACTAGCACTGGCCTATCAGGCACTGAGACACAGCTGACCTCACGACCACAATCTGCAGCCATGTGCCTAGCACTGGCCTATCAGGCACTGAGCCACAAGTAACCTCACAACCACAAACAGCAGACAAATGACCAGCACTGGCCTATCAGGCACTGAGCCACAAGTGACTTCACAACCACAAACAGCAGCCATGGGCCTAGCACTGGCCTATCAGGCACTGAGCCACAAGTGACCTCACAACCACAAACACCAGCCACATGACCACCACTGGCCTATCAGGCACTGAGCCACAAGTGACCTCACGACCACAAACAGCAGCCATGCAACTAGCACCTGCCTATCAGGCACTGAGCCACAAGTGACCTCACAACCACAAACAGCAGCCATGCAACTAGCACAGGCGATTCAGGCACTGAGCCACAAGTGACCTCACAACCACAAACTACAGGCACATGACCACCACTGGCCTATCAGGCACTGAGCCACAAGTGACCTCACAACCAGAAAGAGCAGACAAATGACCAGCACTGGCCTATCAGGCACTGAGACACAAGTGACCTCACAACCACAAACAGCAGCCACGGGCCTAGCACTGGCCTATCAGGCACTGAGACACAAGTGACTTCACAACCACAAACACCAGCCAAACACCTAGCACTGGCCTAACAGGCACTGAGTCACAAGTGACCTCACAACCACAAACAGTAGCAAAGCACCTAGCACTGGCCTATCAGGCACTGAGCCACAAGTGACATCACAAACACAAACAGCAGCCACGGGCCTAGCACTGGCCTATCAGGCACTGAGCCACAAGTGACCTCACATCCACAAACTACAGGCACATGACCACCACTGGCCTATCAGGCACTGAGCCACAAGGGACCTCACAACCACAAACAGTAGCCATGCAACTAGCACTGGCCTATCAGGCACTGAGCCACAACTGACCTCACGACCACAATCTGCAGCCATGGGCCTACCACTGGCCTATCAGGCACTGAGCCACAAGTGACCTCACAAGCACAAACTGCAGCCACATGACCAGAACTGGCCTATCAGGCACTGAGCCACAAGTGACCTCACAACCACAAACAGCACCATGCAACTAGCACTGGCCTATCAGGCACTGAGCCGCAACTGACCTCACAACCACAAACAGCAGCCATGCAACTAGCACTGGCCTATCAGGCACTGAGCCGCAACTGACCTCACAACCACAAAGAGCAGCCATGCAACTACCACTGGCCTATCAGGCACTGAGCCACAAGTGACCTCACAACCACAAACAGCAGACAAATGACCAGCACTGGCCTATTAGGCACTGAGCCACAAGTGACCTCTCAACCATAAACTGCAGCCACATGACCAGCACTGGCCTATCAGGCACTGAGCCTCAACTGACCTCACGACCACAATCTGCAGCCACATGACCAGCACTGGCCTATCAGGCACTGAGCCACAAGTGACCTCACAACCATAAACTGCAGCCACATGACCAGCACTGGCCTATCAGGCACTGAGCCACAAGTGACCTCACAACCACAAACAGCAGACAAATGACCAGCACTGGCCTATCAGGCACTGACACACAAGTGACCTCACAACCACAAACAGCAGCCATGCAACTAGCACTGGCCTATCAGGCACTGAGCCACAAGTGACCTCACAACCACAAACAGCAGCCACATGACCAGCACTGGCCTATCAGGCACTGAGCCACAAGGGACCTCACAACCACAAACTACAGGCACATGACCACCACTGGCCTATCAGGCACTGAGCCACAAGCAACCTCACAACCACAAACAGTATCCATGCAACTAGCACTGGCCTATCAGGCACTGAGCCACAAGTGACCTCACAACCACAAACAGCAGCCACATGACCACCACTGGCCTATCAGGCACTGAGCCACACCTGACCTCACAACCACAAACTACAGCCACATGACCAGCACTGGCCTATCAGGCACTGACACACAAGGGACTTCACAACCACAAACACCAGCCAAACACCTAGCACTGGCCTAACAGGCACTGAGCCACAAGTGACCTCACAACCACAAACTACAGCCACATGACCAGCAGTGGCCTATCAGGCACTGAGTCACAAGTGACCTCACAACCACAAACAGTAGCAAAGCACCTAGCACTGGCCTATCAGGCACTGAGCCACAAGTGACATCACAAACACAAACAGCAGCCACGGGCCTAGCACTGGCCTATCAGGCACTGAGCCACAAGTGACCTCACATCCACAAACTACAGGCACATGACCACCACTGGCCTATCAGGCACTGAGCCACAAGGGACCTCACAACCACAAACAGTAGCCATGCAACTAGCACTGGCCTATCAGGCACTGAGCCACAACTGACCTCACGACCACAATCTGCAGCCATGGGCCTACCACTGGCCTATCAGGCACTGAGCCACAAGTGACCTCACAACCACAAACAGCACCATGCAACTAGCACTGGCCTATCAGGCACTGAGCCGCAACTGACCTCACAACCACAAACAGCAGCCATGCAACTAGCACTGGCCTATCAGGCACTGAGCCGCAACTGACCTCACAACCACAAACAGCAGCCATGCAACTAGCACTGGCCTATCAGGCACTGAGCCACACCTGACCTCACAACCACAAACAGCAGCCACATGACCAGCACTGGCCTATCAGGCACTGAGCCACAAGTGACCTCACAACCACAAACAGCAGACAAATGACCAGCACTGGCCTATTAGGCACTGAGCCACAAGTGACCTCACAACCATAAACTGCAGCCATGCAACTAGCACTGGCCTATCAGGCACTGAGCCTCAACTGACCTCACGACCACAATCTGCAGCCACATGACCAGCACTGGACTATCAGGCACTGAGCCACAACTGACCTCACAACCACAAACAGCAGCCACATGACCAGCACTGGCCTATCAGGCACTGAGACACAAGTGACCTCACGACCACAATCTGCAGCCATGGGCCTAGCACTGGTCTGTCAGGCACTGAGCCACAAGTGACCTCACAACCACAAACAGCAGCCAAGGGCCTAGCACTGGCCTATCAGGCACTGAGCCACAAGTGACCTCACAACCAGAAACTACAGCCACGGGCCTAGCATTGGCCTATCAGGCACTGAGCCACAAGTGACCTCACAACAACAAACAGAAGCCACGGGCCTAGCACTGGCCTATCAGGCACTGAGCCACAAGTGACCTCACAAACACAAACACCAGCCATGGGCCTAGCACTGGCCTATCAGGCACTGAGGCACCAGTGATCTCACAACCACAAACAGCAGCCATGCAACTAGCACTGGCCTATCAGGCACTGAGCCACAACTGACCTCACAACCACAAACACCAGCCAAACACCTAGCCCTGGCCTGTCAGGCACTGAGCCACAACTGACCTCACAACCACAAACACCAGCCAAAAACCTAGCACTGGCCTATCAGGCACTGAGCCACAACTGACCTCACAAACACAAACTGCAGCCATGGGCCTAGCACTGGCCTATCAGGCACTGAGCCACAAGTGACATCACAACCACAAACAGCAGCCATGCAACTAGCACTGGCCTATCAGGCACTGAGCCGCAACTGACCTCACAACCACAAACTACAGCCACATGACCAGCACTGGCCTATCAGGCACTGAGTCACAAGTGACCTCACAACAAAAAACAGAAGCCACGGGCCTAGCACTGGCCTATCAGGCACTGAGCCACAAGTGACATCACAAAAACAAACAGCAGCCACGGGCCTAGCACTGGCCTATCAGGCACTGAGCCACAAGTGACCTCACAACCACAAACTACAGGCACATGACCACCACTGGCCTATCAGGCACTGAGCCACAAGGGACCTCACAACCACAAACAGCAGCCAAGCACCTAGCACTGGCCTATCAGGCACTGAGCCACAAGTGACCTCACAAACACAAACAGCAGCCATGCAACTAGCACTGGCCTATCAGGCACTGAGCCACAACTGACCTCACAACCACAAACAGCAGCCATGCAACTAGCACTGGCCTATCAGGCACTGAGACACAGCTGACCTCACGACCACAATCTGCAGCCATGTGCCTAGCACTGGCCTATCAGGCACTGAGCCACAAGTGACCTCACAACCACAAACAGCAGACAAATGACCAGCACTGGCCTATCAGGCACTGAGCCACAAGTGACTTCACAACCACAAACAGCAGCCATGGGCCTACCACTGGCCTATCAGGCACTGAGCCACAAGTGACCTCACAACCACAAACACCAGCCACATGACCACCACTGGCCTATCAGGCACTGAGCCACAAGTGACCTCACGACCACAAACAGCAGCCATGCAACTAGCACCTGCCTATCAGGCACTGAGCCACAAGTGACCTCACAACCACAAACAGCAGCCATGCAACTAGCACAGGCGATTCAGGCACTGAGCCACAAGTGACCTCACAACCACAAACTACAGGCACATGACCACCACTGGCCTATCAGGCACTGAGCCACAAGTGACCTCACAACCAGAAAGAGCAGACAAATGACCAGCACTGGCCTATCAGGCACTGAGACACAAGTGACCTCACAACCACAAACAGCAGCCACGGGCCTAGCACTGGCCTATCAGGCACTGAGACACAAGTGACTTCACAACCACAAACACCAGCCAAACACCTAGCACTGGCCTATCAGGCACTGAGCCACAAGTGACCTCACAACAAAAAACAGCAGCCACATGACCACCACCGGCCTATCAGGCACTGAGGCACAAGTGACCTCACAACCACAACTACAGCCACATGACCAGCACTGGCCTATCAGGCACTGAGCCACAAGTGACCTCACAAACACAAACAGCAGACAAATGACCAGCACTGGCCTATCAGGCACTGAGCCACAAGTGACCTCACAACCACAAACAGCAGCCACAGGACCAGCACTGGCCTATCAGGCACTGAGCCACAAGTGACCTCACAACCACAAACTGCAGCCAAGCACCTAGCACTGGCCTAAAAGGCACTGAGGCACAAGTGACCTCACAACCACAAACTACAGGCACATGACCACCACTGGCCTATCAGGCACTGAGCCACAAGTGACCTCACAACCACAAACACCAGCCACATGACCAGCACTGGCCTATCAGGCACTGAGCCACAAGTGACCTCACAAACACAAACACCAGCCATGGGCCTAGCACTGGCCTATCAGGC
This sequence comes from Apteryx mantelli, assembly GCF_036417845.1. NCBI lineage: Eukaryota > Metazoa > Chordata > Aves > Apterygiformes > Apterygidae > Apteryx > Apteryx mantelli. The sequence continues at coordinate 8,595,347 of NC_089997.1, forward strand.
AGTGAGGCACCAGTGATCTCACAACCACAAACAGCAGCCATGCAACTAGCACTGGCCTATCAGGCACTGAGCCACAACTGACCTCACAACCACAAACACCAGCCAAACACCTAGCACTGGCCTATCAGGCACTGAGCCACAACTGACCTCACAACCACAAACACCAGCCAAACACCTAGCACTGGCCTATCAGGCACTGAGCCACAACTGACCTCACAAACACAAACTGCAGCCATGGGCCTAGCACTGGCCTATCAGGCACTGAGGCACAACTGACCTCACAACCACAAACAGCAGCCACGGGCCTACCACTGGCCTATCAGGCACTGAGCCACAAGTGACCTCACGACCACAAACTACAGCCACATGACCAGCACTGGCCTATCAGGCACTGAGGCACCAGTGATCTCACAACCACAAACAACAGCCATGCAACTAGCACTGGCCTATCAGGCACTGAGCCACAACTGACCTCACAACCACAAACACCAGCCAAACACCTAGCACTGGCCTATCAGGCACTGAGCCACAACTGACCTCACAAACACAAACTGCAGCCATGGGCCTAGCACTGGCCTATCAGGCACTGAGGCACAACTGACCTCACAACCACAAACAGCAGCCACGGGCCTACCACTGGCCTATCAGGCACTGAGCCGCAACTGACCTCACGACCACAAACTACAGCCACATGACCAGCACTGGCCTATCAGGCACTGAGGCACCAGTGATCTCACAACCACAAACAACAGCCATGCAACTAGCACTGGCCTATCAGGCACTGAGCCACAAGTGACCTCACAACCACAAACAGCAGCCATGCAACTAGCACTGGCCTATCAGGCACTGAGCCACAAGTGACCTCACAACCACAAACTGCAGCCACATGACCAGCACTGGCCTATCAGGCACTGAGACACAAGTGACCTCACAAATAAAAATAGCAGCCATGCAACTAGCACTGGCCTATCAGGCACTGAGCCACAAGTGACCTCACAACCACAAACAGCAGGCACATGACCAGCACTGGCCTATCAGGCACTGAGACACAGTTACCTCACAAATAAAAATAGCAGCCATGCAACTAGCACTGGCCTATCAGGCACTGAGACACAAGTAACATCACAACCACAAACAGCAGCCATGGGCCTAGCACTGGCATATCGGGCAGTGAGGCACCAGTGACCTCACAACCACAAACTACAGCCACATGACCAGCACTGGCCTGTGAGGCACTGAGCCACAAGTGACCTCACAACCACAAACAGCAGCCATGGGCCTAGCACTGGCATATCGGGCAGTGAGGCACCAGTGACCTCACAACAACAAAGAGCAGCCAATTGCCTACCCCTGCCCTCTCATTACTGAAACAAAAGTGACCTCACAGCCTGCAGTGAAGCCACATGCCTGCTGCTGGCCTAGCATGGACTGAGGCACACCATCCCCAGAAGCACAAACACCATTAACCTCCATACTGCTGCTCTACCAGGTGCTCATGCACCTGTACAAAAAGGAGCAATGTGCCTGCTGGTGGCCTAGCAGATACTGAGCCCGAATGACTTCACAAACACAAACAGCAGCAATATGCATCGAGCTGCACTGTCAGGTGTTGAGGCTGAAGTGAGAGGAGAGGAGAAGCCTACCTTGGCCACTTGCACGTCCCTTGATTACGCTGTTATCACTCCATACAGAACAGTCGTCTGCAAACGGCTTTCATCTCCTGGCAAGACTCTCTCCACATCATGGGACAGCTCCATTCTGGCACCCTGGGGACAAATCACAAAAAGGAGCAATTGGTCTTGCTTTTCCTTTAGTACCATCAAGTCCCAGCTGGGAGCCTTTGCACTGCAGCACCTACACAATGGCAGCAGGATGCCACTTCCATTTCTAGTGCATTTCTAGGGACAGAGATCAGCTGAGGCAGCAGCTCCACTGCAAAGGGTTTCCCACACTGTCACACAAGCTCAGCACTGCACCAGCCATCAACCCGATGCCAGACCTCTGCTCTGCCACCTACTCTACAAACACACTGTCTCTGCCCCACACAGCTGACTCTTCTCCTCAATACAACCAAGTGCCAGCAAGAAGAGATGCATGCAGGACACTCGCCACTTGCACACTCCCCAGACACTGCTCTGCTCGCTGCCTTCCCTTGGCTCCTCAACCCAGACACACAGCGAAGCTCTTGCGATAACACCACAAGGTGGCCGAGGCACTCTAGGCTCACAAGCCCTCTGCAAATGAGCAGCACAAGATCAGGCACAGAGCTGCCTCCTTGTGAGATGCTGCTCTTTTCAGAGGGAAGGATCCTGCTTGCTTTGGGCACAGCAGGCTGCTGCTTTCCACATCCATCCCCTCATGAACATCCAGCTAGGAATGGGGGCATGGGGATTTTCTTTAGTAATACAAAAGATACAGATAGAACGCAGAAACATTTGAGAGTCCTGAAGGCCTCCTGAGCCCAAAGTAACCTCGCTTCCTTTCCTTTAGTTACTTGCACAAGGAGCGCTGGGGAAGGGAAAAAGGGTGCAGAGGCTTTGACTTGAGGCCCAAGCAATGAGACAGCCGCACACTGGATGGCTGCTGAAATGACAGCTCTCCTGGCTGCGCAGCCTCTGCAGCAGCAGTCCAGGCTCCACAGCTGGCTTCACAGAGCACTGAGGGCTGGGTGTCATGGGCAACCTGGCCCTGGGCACATCTTCACCCCTCACAGAGCCAGCAGCCCAAGAGCTCTGAGACTTCCTCGGGTCAAGCCACAGAGGCTTTGGGGCACTCACACAAAGGCACTCAAGACATGCTGGCATTTAGTATAAGGGTCTTGGACTCATCCTATATGGCACCACAATCTCCTAGGAAAAGGAGGGGGCACAACAGCATTTGCTGAGCGGGCTGGCAGTAACAGCAGCTGTGGGACACAGAATTTGCAGCACAGCAGAGGTACTAGGAGGTGAACCCACACCCCAAGTCACCCACGGAAGCCAGGCGCATTTATGGAAGACTTCGCATCCACATGTAGCCTCTTCTCAGTCACTTGCAGCTGCTTTCACAGAGGGATCACGATGTTGGCCAAGACATTGACAGGCACAGGGACACACCCTGGCATCCTGCCTCCACCCTCAGGGGCTCTAGCACTGCACTGGGAACCTCATGAGTGGAGCAACCTAGAAAGAAAGAAAGAATCGGAGTGTTACTCTCAGTTCTGCTGGCCTTACATAGTCACAACAGTCAGGGGCAAAGGTCTCCCCTCTGTGCTGAACTGTATTGGTGAGAGCACAGCCAGCAGATCCACTGAGATGTTCCACCCCTCTATTTGGCACAGGTGAGACCATGTCTGTATACCAGTGCTCGTTTGGGAGACATCATTCAGACCTTGCAAGAAAATCTCACATGCTCCCTGCTCTTTTGACAGGGGCAAGTTCTAAAGCACACACACCCTGCCAATAAGAGATTACTAACACCACTGCTTGCACTAGCACTAGATTAATTTAGCAGCCTCAAAAGTCTAGCTGGACTCCCTAGATCACCGGGAGGAGGCTGCAAGCTTCTACTTAGCAACAAGTGGAAAGGCAAACTCCATCTCCATGTTCACCACAGAACATCATCCGCATTTCAAACGTAGCAGTACTAACTCAGGATGACAGAGTGGAATAAAATGTGTGTAAGATGATGGGGAACATCGACTTCTGCTTGATTAATGAGTTGCATTTTGGTATTGCTGGAGAGCTCTGCAGGGGTCAAGTCCTCCTCTGAGCACATGCAACAAACCCAGAACTGACCTCACCACAAACATCCAAGACATCTGTCTTCTCCTCACCTCTCAGCTGCTCACAGAGAGGTGACCTCACAAGTCCATACCCCCACCACATGCCTGCTGATGGCCTATGCCCTTCAGAGACAGAACTTTCCTCCAAATAACTTCCCCAGCCATCAACTACTGCTGGCCTAGCAGCTACTCTCACAAAAGAGACCTCTCAAGCAATGCCCATGCCTAACTGCCTGCTGCTGGCCTAGCAGGCACTCAGAAAGACATCACCTCACACTCACCTTCACAGCCACGTCTCTGTCACTGGCCTAGAAGCCTCTGAGACAGAAATTACCTCACTGTAAGTTTCTCAGCCATGAACCAAATCCTGCCTTATCAGCTGCTCAGGCAGAAATAATCTCAAAAACACAGATCCCAGACGTGGACCTGCTGCTGCCCTATCAAACGCTCAGGTAGAAGTGACCTCACAATCACCTCTCCAGACACATCTCTGCTGCTATCCAATCAATTCAGCAGTCAGAAGTGACCTCACAAGCAACACCCAAGCCTTCTTCCTCCAGATGGCCTATCAGCTACTAAAGCAGAAGTGACCTCATCATCAACAGCCGAGCCATGTGCCTCCTGCTGGCCTGTCAGCTACTTACAAAGACTTGATTTGACACTGGTGATTTTCTGGCATAGCTCTCACAGACAGTGGTGACCTCTCTACCCACACCCTGACCATGTGCCTGGTGCCACCTGCAGCTCCCCCTGCCTTCCCCCAAGGCTGAGCCAGCTCCTCAGCGGCCTCCCTGATTTACATCGTGGCTTCACAATGCTCACAGTGCACCAAAACACCCATTACGTACTAGTTACTACCCGAAAAAGTAGATTAGCTTTTGCCTAGGTAGTCTCTACATATAGCCCATAAAACTTAGGAATTGGAAAAAGGCCTGCAAGTAATTCTTGGCAACATTTTCGAAAAAGATGATTTCATGGGATGAGAAATTACGACACTGAAGACAGCAGGGCCTCATGCCCCAGGCAGAGGGAGAAGCCTTCCCACAACTCAGAAGTCTGGTTCCTTCCCCAATGCTGAACAAAACCAGAAAATCCTCCACACGTCAAGGACAACAAGCATTCTCCTATTTTATGCCCTGAACAATTGGAGACACGCGGAAGGACTCAGGCCAGGGCATCTCAGTGAAACCAGCAGAGCCACAATTCAGCAACTCTTCCCCTGACCTAGCAGGATGGAAAGAACAACGGCAAGTGCAAGCACTGGCCGTTCATCAGCTTTCAAGGCCCTTGACAAGCAAAACAGCTCACACTTACAGAGCTCTTCTGCAAACACCCTTCACACTGCTGCCAGGCTCACAGGTCTCAGGGCAAAGCAAGAGGCAGGGAGCAAAAACAATGGCTAAGGCACGACATGACATGCAGGGACAGCCTCTCTCAGAGCCACTTGGAAATGCCATTTTCACAACAAAAGACACCATTGGGAAGGGCACCTCACGAGGACACCAGCAGCCTGCTCACACTTTGCCCAGCACCTCCCAAACGCAGCTCCGAGAAGCACCTGGGGCTGCGCTGGCAGCAGCAGCTCAGGGAAACGCTTTAACAGGGATCCCAGAGCCACCACAGGGCCAAAGCTTCCTGCCCCCAAACCCCACCGAGACGCCCCGGCCCAGCTGCTCGGGGCAGGCCGCCACGTCTGGCTGCAGGGCAGCTCCCCCCTCTGGCCCACGTCGCTCTGGCCCCTGCTCACGGCCCCACCAGCCCCTGCTGCAGCTCCTGCAGCAAAGCAGCCCCAGCACCAGCACCGCTGCCCCCGCCCCGGTGGGAGGGCACCTGCCGCCATTTCAACGCACCCGCAGCCCCCACCAAACCCACTCGCTTCTCGCCTCCTTTGCTCCCGCTCCTCTTTCACCTCTTTCTTTGACGTTTTTTCCACATGTTGGACTGCCATTGGCTGAGAGAGTCATCAGTGAAATCGATGCCCTCCCTCCTCCTCCTGACAGCCAATAGGAGGTCTGCACTGGGGTGATTCCATGGCAACACTGGGCCCTCCTGCCCTGGCGGCCAGCTCCGCCCCCCCCCTCCCCCGCGGTCGGGCGCCATGTTGTGGGCGGCAGCGCCTGATCGCGGTGGGGCCTGGGGGCAGCACAGCGCCGTGTGGGCGGGCAGTGCGGGGCCCCGTGGCGCGGCCGCTGCCCCGGCATGGCTGGGTTGTGCGGCAGGGGCCCCGCGGGGCTGCTGGCTGCCCTGCGCCCTGGGGGCCATGCGGGGTGTGGGGGGGGCAGCGCTGGGGCGTGTGCTGGTGGCAGCCCTGGCACCAGCGTGGGGGCCCTGGCAGTGTCCTCTCGCCCCTCCTGCCCTGGCCCCCTGCCCAAGGCAGCCCCCGGGCTCGGCTAGGGAGCGGTGGTGTGGGGTCGTGAGGGGGCTGGGGGAGATGGCTGTGTTGGGCTCACCCCAGCACTGCCCAGCACAGCTCAGAGAAAAATCCTAGGGGTCAGCCAGGACTTGTGCAGTGGGGATGGTGTCCCCCACCTGTTTCCAAGCTGCTTTCCCAAACATGCTATCTTTTGGGTGTAGATATATGAGCCCAATTTGCAGGAGGACAGGGGCTGTGGCCATCTGAAGATGGCATCTCTGAGCCCAAAACATGCTCTGGCAAGCTGAAAGCATAAAAGGATGCAGGGGGAAGGAACAGAGGTTTTCCCAAACATGGAGAACTTGAGGCTATTACAAGGTGAAGGTTTCATTATCCTATATGGACATTTCCATCAGGCTGCTGAGAGCCCCGGTGGAGCTGCAGGACACCCCAGCCTCTGAGATGCAGGACTTCTTTCCTCTCAGAGCCAGATCAAAGTGGAGAACCCAATCCCAGGAAAACCTGACTATGGATTCCCCCCTCCTGTCCTCCCCCTCCCCCCCACACACACCCCCACAAGGGGATGGAGCTGGCCCGACAGGAGCCTTGGGGCTCAGGGCAGCCCCAGTCATAGGAAAAAGGAGTCCTGGCTGCCACATTGTACCCCAAGCCAGAGGGGACCCTGAGGCAGGACTCTTGCTGCAGCCCTCAGCCCTGACGAGCCACCGCCACAGCCCAGGATCCACAGCAGTTTTTGCAGCTAACAGTCTCTGTGCGACACCTCAGGAAGGATCTCCCAAAGCCCTTACCCTTGGTGGAGAGCTGCAGGAGCGCTGGGAACAAGGAACTGTGGTCTGAGCAGATGGTATGGGTCCATCATTCCTCCGTCTCGCTTGCCGCCTTACCCTCAGCTCACCTCTCCAGCTGGGGAGGAGGAAGGACTGTCTTCCCATCTTGTCATCCAAAACTCCTCTCCGATGTACCGCTGCTCCTCTGCCTGTCGGCAAGGGGCCCCAACACAGCTCCTGCCCCTCCTCCTTGCCACAGATGACTCCAAAGGGCAGCGGCAGGGAGCATGTGAGGAGTGCCCAGCAGCAGCCAGGCCTCACAGGGAAGTGAAGGCCACCCGCCACGACACCAGGGAGACGTCCCTGTGATGTGGCACATCCCACTGTGACCTCAGCTGGTGTCATCTGGGGACTCAGTAGGTCACTGCCATGGAGATGGCACAGCCAGGGAGAGAGCAGAGAGATTTCCCCTCATGTCCTGGAAAGCCAACAGCTCCTTTCACCCCAGTTATTTTCCATAATTCTCTGATAAATCCTTCAGGAATGTCTCCAGATGGTGTCAAAGGCAGTGAAATATCTCAAATGGGGCACTGGAGACATCCCTTCTGCTCCCCTGCACCAACAGGTCTCTGCACTGGGCAGACCTGTGCAGGAATCTGGGGTTTGGGGGTTGGTTTGGGGGTTGGCATTTTTACAGGATTCAAGTCATGTGGGATGAAACAGTGCAAATGTGGCCACAGGCTGAGAAATGCTTTGGTGAGCTTCAAAACAGATTTCTCCTGTGGGTCACTCTTTTTGTAGAAGTTGGATGTAGGACAATATGGGTCAGGATGGAGATTTGCTCCTTTAGGCTCCAAAACAGGCTCTTTGCTTTTAAAAGCCCTCAGCAAGGTTTCTTGGTCTGTGATGCTTGAGATAGGGATGATCTGCCAGAAAAGAGCGTACATGCCCTTAACACACATCATCCAGAGGGCTTTCTCCAGGACCCTGGTTCCCACCAGCCTCCAATACCGTGGGTCAGGCTTGACAGCAAACCTGGGGAATTTTTCCCATTTCCCATGAAATTTGCCCAGCTTTCCATCTGACTGAGGCTGGGGAAAGCCATTTCTCATCTGTGGACTTCAATTGGTCCTTGTGCTTTTCAGTGTCGCCTCAGGGCAGTGTTTCTCCCCTGGGTACAGTCCCTGGCACCCTGGATACTCCTGGGACCCTAGCTCTCTGGGGGCTGTGCAGCCCTGGCACCCTGGATCTCCCGCATTTTTGACCCTGGGCTTCTCAGGACATGCCCACATACTGCAGTGCTGCTGTCCAGGCTCCAGTGTGGAGCCTATAAGACAGTGGAATGTCTCAGGACCTGCATTTTGACTTGTTCAGAAGTTTGTGAGATGACCAGCTCCCAGCTCTGCAAATCTTGCAGAAGAGAGAGACTCCATCCCCCTTGAATACTGTCAGAGAAGTGGCTTTCCAAGTCCCTGCAAAAGGAAGGACTTGTTTAATTCTTTGGGTTGCTTATTCAGCCTGTGGCACCCTATCTAAGACACTGTGAGTCCCAGCTCTGCACCCTGGGGTCTCTGCCCTTTCTCTCCCCTGTCTCCTGTGTGTCCACCCAAAGTCTTCTCTGTGCACCAGGGACATGGGAAGTGTTGTTTTAGGGAGCTCACTTGAAGCTATGACACATTGTGGAGCTGCAGGCCTGATGGAGGCAAGTCTGGGACGTGGCTGTGCCCCCATTTCCCCTCCTGCTCCCAACCTGAGGATCCAGGAAAGTCTCTGGGAAGAGCAGTGGGTTTGATGTTAATGGGATAGGTGGGACATGCCATGAGTCCTGCCTGGATTGCTCTGAACACTTCGGAAAATCCCTCTTCTCTAGGGGCTTCCATCAAGGCTTTTGCATGCTTTTGTACAGAAGCACAGCCTGGTCCGGGATCCCCAAAAGCAACATGGCCCCCGCCACAGCCTGGAATCCCCGGGAGCTGTATGGCTCTTCCATTTCCATATGTCCTGATTAATTTGACAATTTCTAACATCACCTTTACAGCACACTATCTGGACATTGTAACATTGCAACATTGCAACTTTGTGACTCCTCCCATTGCTCTTTGTTCACTCACATTCCCAGCTGCTGGTTTGCACTGCAGGGAGTTCAAAGCTTGCTCCCTCTTTCAGTTGTCTGTCCCTTTAGCCAAGTCCTTAATTCTCTTTACATCTAGCCTTTCCTGTCTCTCAGAAAGATTTCTAGTAAGGCTGTCCCTTGCAGAAAGTGGACCTCATTGGAGGCAGCTTGGACTTAGCATACAGTCAAAGAGTGTCATTATTTTTTATGAAACTATATCAGGCTTTTATTTTTTGTTTCTTTGCAATTAAAAGAAATCCTTCTGTGTCTGTTTGCAGCTGGTTGTCTAAGGAAAGCAGATGGGAATTGGGGCAGGTGAGCTGTAACATTCAGTTGCAGACTTCAGTGGAATAAGATTAACTTTTAACAGAGTGATGTAAAGCCCCAGGTGGCTGATGAGAGAAACAGCAGGGTTGGGGAGATGGGGAGGAAGAGTGTCCATACAGTGTCTGACCTCTGGAACACTGCTTTTCCTACATGTCCAGACTTCATTAGGAGACACTCTGGATTGCTATCAGTTGGAGAATGTTGCTGTTACTTATTCTGTAGCTGAATAATAATAATAATAATAATAATAATACCCTTTAAAAGCAGAAATATGTGTATATTATTGACGTCTCCATCTTTCAGCTACACACCAGAAACCTCTCCAATTAGCCATGCAAGACTGGAAGAAAATTATAGGGAGAGATGTGTTTCATCAGGGCTTTTTGCTTTTTAACAGGTCCCATGGTGTATTTGGTGCTGAGTCCATGAATCACAGCTACTAAAAGGAGACTGAACAAAACATCGAAGATATCAAAGTTAGAACTAAACCCCAAAGTTTTGTAGAGCATGACTGGGTCCCACTGAGGGCCATTAGCAACAAAGCCTCCCGGGGGGCTGATTAGAGCAGAAAATTGTAATCACTGATTACAGGTAGGCAAAGGCAATGTGCAGGTGGCTCTGATGCCACGTAAACCCTTGATGTGTTTTATCAAGGAAAATGGGCAAACATGAACAGCGAACCCATGGAAAGGGAGATCCTTTCCTTTGCACGTTGCCTCAGGGCAGTGTGCAGCTGGTGGTGTGCAATGGCGAGTGCAGGACAAACACATGACACATCTCAGGGTCCCCTGAAGGGGAAGGGGGAGAAAGGCCCTGGTGTCTCCTGGTAGGCCTTGGTGACAGATACAACAGCCATAGCCAAGAGGACAAAGACCTCAGTTCTGTTGGGGCCCTTCAACCTTGCCAGCACCCTTGGCCATCTCCAACACAGGCCATCCTATGCTGTCCAAAACCTGCTCCTGTGTCTCTGCAGCCTATAGACACCCAGCCTGCTTCCCCACCTTGCTCTCACCCCGAGATCTCCCTCCCTTCACTGATGTCTCTCCATGCTCACTGGCTCTTTCTTGAAACACAAAGCCATGGCTGAGGACTGACTTCCTCTGGGTGGCCTGCTCCACCACAGCGCTACCCTTCAAGTGATATTTCTTCATCCTAATGTCCAGAATGAACTTCCCAAGCTACAGTTTGGGGCTATTTCCTCTTTTCGTGCTGCTTCCCACTACCAAGGAAAGCTCCTGGGAACCCCGACTGGGACACACTGGTGCTGAGTCAAGGAGGATAATAACTCCCCTTGTCTGGGTGGCCTTGCTACTACTAATTCCAGCCCCATAGGCATGTGGCCTTACTCACAGTGAGCATGTACCCCTGGCTAATATGGCATCCCTTGTAACACCCAGGCCCTTCTCCTCAGGCCACTCTTTAGATGTTCTGATCTCAATCTGTCCTGATGTACAGGGTTATTCTTCCCCATGTGCAGGACTTGCCACTTCTCTTTGTAAAACTTCCTGGGGTTTCTGTTCGCTGAATCTCCAAGTTTCTCTTGGTCCGCTGGAATGAAGCTCATTGTGTCAGCTGTTAATGTGTGCATGGAGATGGCTCACCTGGACTTGTGGTGCCTCTAACAAGACAACAGCACGAGGAATTGCAGGACACTACAAGGACTAAAAGGAGGTACTAGTTGAATGGAATTGCTGACCTAGGTAGGAATTACCACGGTGACCATCTCAGAAATGCCAAGTGAGCGTACAAAGCAAGCACAACCAAGGCCTATGTGTGGAGGAATGGTTAACTGAGAGCGGGCATGCTCTGATTGGGATGAGCAATCCCGTCTTCGGGGTAGAGGAAGGAATCTAGGCCAAGGCAAGCGAGCCTGCTGAAGGCGGCCTTATCTAGGCCAAGGCAAGCGAACCTGCTGAAGCCTGCTGAACGTGGCCGTATAGCGGCCTTGAGCACTACAAAAGAAGGTATTCACAAAACTGGTAAACAAGTCTGGACGGAACTAGGTTCCATAAATGTCGATGGAGCGCGGTCAGCAACCTTGCACCAATCATGTATCCGCTTTATACGTATGGACAGAAACTGTAACCAATCATGTAACTATTGCTAGCGCATGCGTATTGCTTGTCGATATATATACTTTGTGTAAGCTCTAATAAAGGGAGAACGACCATACTCATATTGAGACTCATCATTACTCCGGGGTCCCCTCCCTCACTCCAACATCAAGAATTTTAAAAATAAAGTGACCAAGGAAGACAAAGATGTTAATGTTCTTGTCTTTTCTTTCCCCTTCCCCAACACTTGTTGCTGTTGTTGTTAATACTCTCCATCCTCCAGCAAGGAATAAGCTGTTTGGTGTTCAAGATGACTACCAAAGCCCATTTCCTTGCCGGCTCGTACCATCCCTCCCCTAAGCAGTCATGTTGATCCCCACCATGCCTGCTGGTCCCCACCATGTTGGCTGGGCAAGTGATCATCTCACATCACACCTGGGCACTGGCCAACCAAATACACACAGGCCAAGGGGTCAGTTAGCTGATATGGGGGAGAAATATAACTTTCTCAGCACACAGCCATGGGGATCTCTTCACCACACAGACACTAATTTCCATGATGACTAGAGTTTGAAAACTTTGACATCTCTACATTTGTCAAGTTTAGCTGAAAGTAGTCATCAGTTATGAAAGAAGGTGGGAAGGGAGGAAGGAACAGAACAACATTTTTAGAAAAAAAATTGACGTGGGCATTGAACTACAAGCTGTATCTAAGAAACTGCAAATTGGACGGTTTAAGTTACAGCATTATCATAAGTATATATATGATTTTTATTTTTGTTATTTCAGCCATTCCAATGGTTTCATCTTTCCTTCTGTGTTGATTATTATCCCAGATTGCAAATAAACTTTGTAGTGATCTCACGTTAGTATTAGGAAATACATTTGTGGACAGCATTTCTTTGTGCCACCACAGCACTGCAGTACCTTTACCGGCTCAAGTCACAGATCCTAGAGCCATAACTGAGTTCAGTAGGTCAGAGGCTTTCCTGACCAGCACAGTAACAGAAATGGAGATAAATGATTGACCCAAGTGGAACAACCCAACCTCACTTTTCCACTGTGGGTTTAAATGACTTCCACATTGAAATATCAAAATATTAACATAAGCTTAGAGGCCTAAAGGTAACAAATGCCGACATTGTTTCAAGTTTTTTCTTATGCTGTTTTAACAAACTCTTTCTCAATTTTGTTCCCGCTACATAATTCATTGCTGTTTTAACAATCCTAGAAAGGGAGAGATGGCTACACAAACTCATATGGTTTTTTTTATCTAAAAGGCTAGACAACACGTTTCTTTGGTCTTGAGTCACGGAAGGAATACTGTGGATTAAATCAGCATGTCCTCATAGTCCCTAAATAGTCCATATCCCTCACTTGCACTAGTACACCTTCTCAATTAGTGCTAAAATACATTCTCTTGCATTTCCTGATTTAATGGGAACATGCCATATTCTTAAGTCTTCATCCTACCACACAGCAAAAGAGGCTGTACACGTCTCTGCAAAGCTCTCCTAAATAGCATGATTTGCCTCAGTATATTTCTTCAGTGGTGAAAATGCCTGTTCTCCTAAGAATAAAAGTAGATGATGATCAGGAATGCATTCTGTAGTTCCTAGACACCTACACAATATATATAATGTATATATGTATATACATATGTGTGTGTGTGTATATTCATATATGCACACACATATATATATATACACACGTGTATATATACATATTTCATGACAGAGCACCTGCGTAGAACAACAGAGTCACCACACAACTGCATGAATTGTGTTTTCATAGCTCATTTGTACAGGCTGATAAATACTTGTTTTTAAAGGCAACAGCAGACTCTTTCTTTTGGCGTGCAAAATATCCCAAACAAAGCAACCAAATCCCTGCCTGTGTGAACTCGGTGATGAGTCTGTTCAGTGGACTCCAGGCACCCTGCTGGATCCACGGCAGCGGGAGCCCAGCACAAGCCCCCTGCCCAGCGCAGCCTGGGGGCGGCTCAGGCCTCCCTGGAGAGCCCCAGCCCAGCAGGGACCAGCCCTGCAAGGCCAGAGCGTTTCTGGCCTGTCGTCTTCAGAGACAGACGCGTCCTCACAAGCCATTTCACAGCCCTGTTGCTGCTGCTCAGCTGCTCAGGCTGAAGTGACCTCGTAGCTGCTTTGCTGATGCTGTTCCTGCTGCTGGCCGATCCGGTGCACAGGCAGCAGTGACCTCGCAGTTGCTTTGCTGGCGCTGTTCCTGCTGCTGGCCGATCCGGTGCACAGGCTGAAGTGACCTCACAGCTGCTTTGCTGACGCTGTTCCTGCTGCTGGCCGATCCGGTGCGCAGGCAGCAGTGACATCACAGCTGCTTTGCTGATGCTGTTCCTGCTGCTGGCCGATCCGGTGCACAGGCAGCAGTGACCTCACAGTCTGCACTGAAGCCATCAACCTGCTTCTGGCCTGTCAGCAGCAGAGACAGAGGGGACTTTACAAGAAACCACAGCAACCGAGAGCCTGCTGATGGCAGACAGTCTACAGAGAAGGAAGTGACCTCACAATCAGCATCAGAACCATGTGCCTGCTCTGGTCTATCAGGTACTGAGGCAGCAGTGACCTCACAATCAACATCCTAGCATGAAGCCTGTTTCTGGCCTATCAGCAGCAGAGACTGAAGTGACATCAGAAGAACCTACATGAGCCAAGGGCCCCCTGTTGACCTATCAGCTCCAGGGAATAAGTGACCTCACAATCAGCATTGAAGCCATGTGCCTGCTGCTGGCCTATCAGGTGCTGAGGCAGCAGTGACCTTACAGGCCCATAGCTGAGCCATGTGCCTGGCACTGGCCTATCATTTCCTTGGGCAGAAGGGACCCCACAAGCACAAACCCCAGTCATCTCCCTGCTGATGGTCTGCCATGTTCTCACACGCAAGTGTCCCTGTCATTGGCTCCCAGGAACATGGGAAAGGTTGTTCTCTGGGATTTGCTTGCTTCTGCAGTGGCTTCCCAGCAGCTGGGAGAGGCCTAGGAGGCTGCAGGGCCCTGGCCCCAGGCCTGTGTCAGCGCCTTCACCTCGTGAGTCACGGAACCTGTCCCACCTCCCCTCAGTCCTCTCGGCAGCCAGCTCCTCTCCAAGAGGGTACCAAGAACCTGAGGTCTCCTTGCCCACCCAGAGGGCATGGTGCTGATGGACTCCCATAAGCACTGCCAGCTGCTTGTCCCCAAGCGCCTGGCCCAGGAAGCGTTTGCAGGAGGGGGCTGGTCAGTTATCACAGCTACAGGCATTGCAGTTCCATGAGGATCCCTCCAGGCCTGTTCTTCCAGCACTTCCTCGAATGACATGCTTGGGAAGACCAGCAAGGGCCAGGTCCCATCTGTGCCTGTCCAGCTGCCTGCAGGGGGGACCTGGCCACTGCTCCTGTAGCTCTGCCACTCCATGTGTCCAGGCTGGCTGCAGCCAGCGAGCCCCTTCATCCCCAGAGCCTGGAACAGAAAAGGAGACAATTGCAGAGAAAGCCATGCAGCCAGCGGGCACTGGCCTCAGGGCCTCTTTTCCTCCCTGACCCCAGGCCAGGTGGTGGTGAGCGGAGGCATTTCTATGACTGCCCTGAACAGGCTCCCTCCCACCTGCAGCCCATTCTCCTGGACTGGAGAAAAGTGTGGACACACGGACAGTTACACTGCAGAGCTGGTCACTTGTGGACTTGGTTTAGTTCAACAGAATGAAAATGTGAGTATAGCGTCAGGACTGGCAGGCACTGGTGCCTTCCCCACCGGTCCAGGAGCTGAGTCTTCTCCCCAGTGCTAAGGAGCTAAAGAGAAAGTTTTAGGTGCAGGGAGAAAGGCAGAGAAATACAGCAGGTCTCGTTCAGGCCAGATGTCACAGGATCTGCTTCTGGGGGTGTTTCAATGGTCACTGTGATGTGACTCAGGTCCCTTGTGACCAAGCCAGTTACACAGTCCCATGTGCAGCTTATCAGCCTGGGGCTGAAACCTGCAGGGCTGAAACCTTGGTCTGAGCAGGTATCGACCCCCAGGGAAAGGCATCTTGGTTTTGATCCTCTGAGAGAGCAAAGAGACTCTGGTTTAAAACAGGTGAGCCAAACGATGGAGGCATCTTGTAGTCTTCAGCCACCCAGGACTTTAAGGTCCCAGACTGAAATCTTTGCTTGAGTGCCCAGCAACTCCCCCTTGGCTGGAAGGGGTCTCTCCAATGTTGCTGCCCTCCATCCCGAGAGGGGCGTCAGGAAAAGACCCTCCTTCCCCCAGGTGCTGCTTGTCATGGAAGAAACAGCTTTGCCAGAGAGGGGGTAAAATCCACCTGTATTTGGAGATGTTTACTGGTGGGACTCCTGGCCTTCGTTCTCCATTTTTGATTCATTTCTACTTTCTTCCTCCTATTCACCCACAGAAATTTATTTGACTCTGTGAGGTGTGTCATGAGTCTGTGTCATGAGCAATCAGAGACGGCCATATCCAGCCCCATGGCAACTGGCTTTTCCAGGCCTTTGCTGTGAGCTCTCACACACACGCTTACTCTTTCAGTGGACTTCCCAGGCTGCCCAGATTATTTGCATGTTGTTTCCCTGGATTCAGTTCTTTCTCCACATGTCTGGTCTATTATGCAAAGGAAAAATTAGAGTGCATTGTAGACTGAGTAGCAACTAGAAGAAATATCCCTGAAAAGCACAGAAGGCATCAAGTAGTTTATAGTCACTCGCAGGACATTCCGTCCTAATCTTTTCTCTTTCAAACCAAACTCAGGCTTCATCCCACAGCCCCTGGAGCCAATAGAAAAGTGTTCCCCCCACCCCCACCCCCACCCCCCATTGGTGTGCTTGAGCGTTTGTTCTAATGCTTTAATTGAAAGGTTAGACTTGCAAAAACATGTTCTGTCACTAAAAAAGCATAATCCTGGCCATGCTATTAGAGGTAGAGTAAATCAGAAGTTGCCTGGAGCTCCCGCCCTTGAGCAAGTCTGGGTACATCTGGCTCTAGCCACTTGGCAGCAGGCTGAAATGCCACATTTCGGGCTGTTTTCAAATGTTTGCAGTACCTGGGCACTCCGTTGATCCTACTGCTCTCTCCAAGATTGGTAGTCTGCCAATTCTACCCTTTCTTTATCTTCTCTTTCTTCAAGGCTGCCAGGATATTTCATCTGTCACTCTGCACTCGCCCTGCTGCCTGCACTCTTGCTGATACAACCCAAAATAAGGGTGGTGGTCTTTGCTACAAGAGCACCCTGAGGACTTCTTGTCAACTTGATGTCCACCAGGACCCTGCAGGCCTTTTCCTGCAAAGCTGCTTTCCATCCAGCCAGCCCCACCTTGTCCTGCTGCGTGGAGTTATTTCATCCCAGGCACAGGACTTGATTGACCTTCCTGTGTTCCTCTCAGCCCGTATCACAGCCTGTCACTGCCCCTCTGCTTAGCAGCCCTGCCCTCCAGCATATCAGCCACTCACCCCAATTTGACATCGTCCATGAACTGGCTGAGAGTGCACTCCATCCCATCATCTAAATCATTCATAAAGACAAACAGCATTGGCTCCAGTATCGACCTCTGAAGAACAGCATTGGTAACCATTAGTCAGGTGGAGTTTGGACCACTGTTCTCCACCCTTTGAGCCAGGCGGCCTCCAGCTCATTTCCCCCACCTCCATTGCCTACTCCTCCATTCCACATCTCCCCAGTATGGCTACAAAGGAGTTATGGAAGAGCATGCCAAAGGCTTTCCGAAATTCAAGGTATACAGCATGCACTGCTCTCCTCTTGTCCACACAGCCAGTCACCCCATCACAGAAAGCAATCAGGTTGATCAGGCACCATTTGCCCCTGAGGATTTCACGCTGGCTGTTCCCAGTCCCTTCATGTGGCTGGAAGTAGCTTCCAGGAAGATTTGCTTCCTAGGGACAGGAGTGACGCTGACCAGCCTGTCATTCCCCAGATCCTCTTTCCTTCTTGAAGATGGATGTAGTGCTTGGGAGGGGGATAGAGAGTGTCAGGGGCCAGGAAGTGGCTGTGGGGCTGTGACGGTTCTACTGCACTGCTGGTCCCTGCAGTGCGGGGAGAGGAGATGGGAGATGGGGCAGCACAGGGGTGGCAGCAGGTCAGCAGGGGCAGGGGGCAGTGGGGGCTGCAGCGAGGGATTGGGGCCAGCATTTCTGCAGCGCAGTGGCTGTCGCATTCATCTCACATGCAAAAGTCTCACGCTGACCCCAGGCAGAAACAGGCTATATCCCTGGTGCCCGTGCCAGCCTCCCAGCAAGACAGGGACGTAGGAGGAGGGGGCCTCCTGGTACTCAGGGCAGCTCCCCAAGGCTATCACAGCTTTGCCTGAGGGACCTCTTGGTCCTCGGCCTCTGCTCCGCCATGGCTGGAACAGGGACAAGAGCTCGTTGGGCAGGGCTGGGAGAGCTCCCCTGGGATTTTCTCTTTTGCAGAGGAGCAGTAAGGAGCATCATGGCTCCCATGTGTGTCCCGTCCCTGTGCCCACTCAGCCTTCCTGCACCACATACAGCCCCATGGCCAGACTGTGCAGGCACCGCATAGGACAAGGTGCATTCTGGGTTGGGGAAACTTCCCCCCAATGCGGTCCCCATGATGGGGCCCTCTGTGCCCCATCCCTCCACAGCCCTCCTGCTTTGGCAGCCTCCCCCAGCACCCAGACCCTGCCCAGCCCTGGCTGCGTCCCACTCAGGGGTTAGCACACTGCCATCCCCAGGGTCTGCCAGGGTCTTGGCCAGGAGAGAGGCCAAGCAAGGCTGGCCATTCCCCTCAATACAGCACTGAGCCCAGCAGGACAGAGCTGGCCATGCAACAAGATGCACCCCGAAACCTGGGGTGCACCACCAGGGCTAGAAAGAGATGATGTGAGAGGCTGGTGTGTGACAAATGCCCGGGGGAGCCTTCCTGGTCGGCCCATGCAACCAAAGGCACAGACTGGTCTCCTCTCTTCTGTGCTTGGCATGTCTTGGTTCCCCTCCACAAGACCTGGCTCTGCACCACAAACCCACCAGTGCATGTCCTCACCCTGCCTCTTCACATAGATTAGCTAACACTGCTGTTTTCCTCTCCAGGGCCCTTTTCAGCCCAGCCCAGCCCAGCCCAGCCCAACACAGCCCAGCCCAGCCCAGCCCAGCTCCTCCTTGACTCTCCCCACATCCCCTGCCCTCTCCCCAGCCCACCCAGCACAGCAGCCCCGGCTGGGGTCGCCCTGCAGCAGTGCCCAGCGCAGGGTGCTGCAGAGCTCAGGGCACTCACACCACAACCCAAGCCCCACTGTGGGCACAGCAGCTCCGGGGGGCAGGGGTGTGTGTCAACTGCCCCATCAGCCTCCAAGCTGGAACTGGCCCCCGTGGCACAAGGACCCAGAGGACAGTGACACTCCGTGTCCCTTGTTCTTGTGTCCAGGAGATTCCCTACCCCCAGACTGCCTGCAGTCCCCCGTGCCAGCCCCTTTCTCCAGGACAGCATATGAGGCCCTGCCCTGGGGCTCCTCAGGCAGCTCTTGTTGCCCCAAGGATGCAGCAGCCTGCCCTTAGTTGATGTACATAGAAACAGATTTCTTTTTCTCATTTCTTCCTCTTTCCAAGCACACAATTGCTCCTTTCCTCTTCTCCAGGGATGTCCCTGCTCCCCGGAGAGCCTTTCCCCAAATGAGTGCGTCAGTGCTGGCCTACTCAGCCGTTTCTAGACCCCCTTCTGTGCTCCCTGCAGGGTCTCGAGCTGGTGGTGCTGCTCTGCAAAGCGAGTGGGCTGTGGTGCCCTGGGACCATGGGGTGATGCTGCACTGGCTATGGTGGGCAGGGCAGGAAGCTGACCCAGATGGACAGGCATCACTGCACCTGAAAACCCCCTGCCAAGGGGTCTGTGGCCAAAAGTGATGCTCTGAGCAATCACAGCGCATTTCAAATGGCTCAGGCTGTGTTCAGGTGTGTCCCTAGACCCAGCCTGTGGTTTTTCACTGAAAATGAAAAGTGTACATGAACCACTTTGCAGGTACCCTTCCCTGTGCCTGCAGGGTCTGCACTGTGGGTATCTGTCACCAGCCCTGTCATATGGGAGACAGCCTCAGGCAGATACCACATGATCATTCACCACTCTCAGGAGCACTGGGAACCCACAAGTGAAAGCTGAATCCAGCCTCATTCCCTAACACATCACCCCATGACTTCATTGCCTTGAGCCCATGGAGAGCCCTGGAAAAGCAACAGGCCCTTTCCAGCTGAAAGTCCTGGAGCGCATTCTTGGCTCCAGCTTTGGAAGAAGAAACCAACCCTCAAGCACTTCACTGAGGAAATCCCCTTTTATTACAGAAAGGCCAGCTCTGACACAGTGATAGACAAATTCGCAGAAGGCCTCTGGGTCAGACCAACTGGATTTGTGCCTCTGGAGAAGTGGGATGAAATCAAACACTTCTGCACAAACATTATCATCACAGTGAGAATGCCCAAAGCACAGGAGTTGTCTGAGATGAATTAGAAATCACTTGTGAAGAGGGATGGGCACCTCATTGCTGCTGAACTAGTACCAGCTGAATCAATTTCTTCAGTGCATCCCTGAGCTCCTTGTTCCTCATGCTGTAGATAAGGGGGTTCACTGCTGGAGGCACCACCGCATACAAAACGGCCAGCGCCAGATCCAGAAGTGCAGAGGAGGCAGAGTGGGGCTTCAGGTAGGCAAAAAATGAGGTGCTGACAAACAGGGAGACCACGGCGAGGTGAGGGAGGCACATGGAAAAGGCTTTGTGCCTGCCCTGCTCAGAGGGGATCCTCAGCACAGCAGTGAAGATCTGCACATAGGACAGCACAATGAAAGCAAAACACCCCAAAGCGAAACAAATACTAACCACAAGAACCCCAACTTCCCTGAGGTAGGAGTCTGAGCAGGAGAGCCTGAGAATCTGGGGAATTTCACAGAAGAACTGCTCCACAACATTGCCTTGGCAGAGTGGTATTGAAAAGGTATTAGCAGTATGCAGGAGAGCATAGAGAAAAGTAGTGCCCCAGGCAGCTGCTGCCATTTTGACACAAGCTTTGCTGCCCATGATGGTCCCGTAGTGCAGGGGTTTGCAGATGGCAACAAAGCGGTCATAGGCCATGATAGTAAGAAGGAAATATTCTGCTGAAATTGAGAAGAGAAACAGAAAGACCTGGGCAGCACATCCAGAGTAGGAAATGGCCCTGGTGTTCCAGAGGGAATTGGCCATGGATTTGGGGACAGTGGTGGAGATGTTGCCAAGGTCGAGGAGGGAGAGGTTGAGGAAGAAGAAGTACATGGGTGTGTGGAGGTGGAGGTCACAGGCTATGGCTGTGATGATGAGGCCGTTGCCCACAAGGGCAGCCAGGTAGATGCCCAGGAACAGTGAGAAGTGCAAGAGCTGCAGCTCCCATGTATCTGCAAATGCCAGGAGGAGGAATTCATTGAGGAAGCTGCTGTTGGACATTTTCTCTTGGTTCGGGGCACTGTCCGAGGAGGAAAAGGCATTGACATGTTAGAAGAGGCTTCTCTGAGCAAAATCCATTCCACTTCTCGTAGTATCCCCCACATTTCCTCTCTCCTTTACCTTTGTTCCGCTCCCTTTCCTGACCTCTGGCTTGTGCTGGCTGAGTGTGCCGTGCAGAGCAGGGGCTTCTGCCCTCAGTCCTGCTCTGTTGGGGTGTGCAAATGGAGGTGTCAAACTGCCCTGTGTATTCGGTGGGGATACCTGGGGATGGGCACTGTGAACCGAGCGAAGGGGATTTGGTCCAGTGACCCAGTGGGAATATTCTCTGTTTACTATTGTGAGAGATGAATGCAGCGCTCATGCCAGCTGTGTCTGAAAGAGAAGATCCTTGTGAGGGCTTCATCCCCCCCAACCTTGTCCTCTTGAACAGAGGTGTCGGTAGCTGAATCAGCCACACCAGCTCCCACTCTGGCAAAGGAGAGAAACAGGGCAGTGAAGGCAGGGGCTGACCTGACCCTTCCCAGACATCTCTGTCCCACTGAGATGGACCCTGTCCTCACATCAGTTTACTGTCTTCACTGTTGCCTCAGGCAATGTAGTGGGAGTGCGAAGTTACTGCCTTAACTGCAGCTGAATCCCCTCCTTAACTCCAGAGAGCAAGAACCAGAGCAGCACGGAGAGGAGAAGAAATGAAGAGCAATACTATGACCCTTCTACCAAGGGGAAGTAAGGAGTGACAGACAGATGAGCACTCAGGAAAGCCTTCACCTCACCCAGCTGTGCACACCACCTCCTAGACAGCAACATCTCAGGACAGTCACTCTCAGTCCCTTTGTCCTGCAGAGGGAAATGGGCACATCGCAGGAGAGATGCACCCCCTCTTCTACCAAGGAGGTGGCTCATGGCCTGGACCTCATGGCCTTGAGGGCAGAGGCTCTGCTGGGTGGGAGCAGAGACACAGGGGGGCTTGCTTAGAGAAAGATGTCTGCAGTGTAGGTACTGACCAGCAGTGTTCCAAATTCCCCCTCCCACAGCATTTATGCTTCTATTTTCCTCCCATTCGCTGATCATATCTCCACTGCCCGGAGCTTTTCCTGCTGGCTGCTGTTTCTCTGTCCCATGTCTTTTCCCTGTCAGTGCTCACAGACCCCATCCCACCCTCTGAGCACTCAGTCTGCCCTACAGAAGTCTCTCGGCAGCAGGGCACTGTCCAGGGGCACCTCCATCTTTGCAGGTGGTAAGGAGACAGTTAGACAAATGCTGATGAGGCCAGAGAAGATGATGATGGTGGTGCTTTCTGTAGTCAGGGGAGTGGGGAAAGGGCTTTCTGAGGTTCCTCACAGACCTCCTGATCTCTCAGTATAAAGGACTAAGAGTGTCAGTCTCTTGTCCAAATCTGACAGCTCCTTTTCCACACCCTCCCCCCCTCCCCCCCAGAAACAGTAGGAAACTGAAAACAGACATTCAGGAAAGCTCCTAATCTTTGACGTAAACACTGCCTTGGCTGTCCTCTTGAAAAGGCTCCTTCAGAAAATGTTCTGGGGGTGAGCTAGAGCTGTGGGCAGCCCTGACCCACACGGCACCCTCTAAACTGGAAAATGAACCTGCCCTGCCAGGGGTCGCTCCTTCCACCCAGAGCTTCTCCCTGCAGCGCTGTGGGAAGGTCTCCAGGCAGACTAAGTGCTGACCCTCGCAGGAGGCAGAGTCTCTGCCCCAGGCACACAGCACCCTGGGGTGCAGGGACACTGCTCTGAATTACAGTCCGTGCAGACCTGGGTGCACACCCTGGATTCACACCCCTCCACCATCCCTGGGAGAAGGTAGCCGTGATGCCCTGTCCCTCTGATGGTGTGGCAGGGAATCCTTGCTCTAAAGCATGAGTGCTCCACAGAGGAGAAGCTGGGAGAGCCATCCTGACAGATCCTGTCAGCTGTAGGAGATGCCAGCTTCAGAAAAACTCTCCAGGAACTGCAGCAGTGTTGCCCTGCAGCCAGAGACTTACTGTGTGAAGGGCTGTGAAGATTTCTCCCTGCAGTGAGCTCTCAGCTGTCTTCCCATTCCTGACTGTCTTTAACTTCTGAGTGCCTCATCTCATCCTGGAGCCTGCAGGCAGTGCCCTGAGTCTTGCTGCTCCTTTAAGAGGAGCTGCTCCTGGACAGAGCTGTGTCTGTGCAGCATCTGCCAGGTTGCCATGGGCTCCTGCAGTCCCAGGAGCCAGGCCCAGCTGAGGAACACATGCCCAGCTGAAGACATGACATATTCTGTCCCCTGTGAAGCCTTGAGATGTTTCCAGGGCTCCAGGGCTGACAGTTCCTGAAAGGCTGCAGGGTCACCCCTGGGAAATATATGCTGAAGTAGTCTAAAATGATCACCAATGGTGATCTCTAAACAGTGGAGAGAGACTGATCCCAGCATTGCAGTTGGTCTCATCAGAGGATGGTTATCTAAGACAGGTGGAAATGTCCCACTTTGGAAAGGCCCTTTTCCCATCTCATAAGAAGACAGGACACCTGCACAGGGATGAGAAGGGAGTTCATTTATTCGTGCTTCAAGGACTTATTTAGAGGACATAATCAATATATCTATTGCCCATTGAGAATCCCCTGGGACAGTGTGGGATTCAGTTCCCTCCCATGCACTCCACAAGCTCACAGGAGGTTTCCCCTTGCCCAAGTTTTGGGATGCACACAGTGGGTGTCTATATACGAGCTCCTTGTCTAAGCTCTCACTGTAATCAATGGAGATGGAGGGAGGGAGTCAGCTCTACACACTCACACCCCCTTGGACTTCTGAAGGGACAGAGGTGGTCCAACACATGTGCAATTGTCTTCTTGATCTAATGGAACAACTAGGAGACCCACATCCTTCTAGAGCATCAGCTGGGGACCAGGTGGAGAATCTCCTTGGCCATCTGAAAGGACACTTGATGCCTGCTACCCCCAGAGCTCCACTCACTAAGGAGCTCAGACCTATGCAAATCCAGACATTGCAAATAGCTTACGTAATTCAGTGCAGACACTTGATTTCATGCAATGACAATAGGCCTACAGGGCCATGTCACATGCATGGGGTGTCTGACAAAACCACCATGTTTCTAGCAGATACAGCATGGGACCAACAAGAAAATCAGGCCCTTTTGGAGTGGCTGGTGAACAAACACCCCAGGGCATCTCAGATTTCCTACCTATTCCCAAACAAGGGATTCCCACCACTGCCTTTAGGCAAAGTCTATCCCATCTACATCTGAGCATGCTGCCAAGATGGAAGGCACATCACACCAAGGTCTCCACACATATGCCTACACTTTCAAACCCCACTAGCTCTCCTCTCCTGAAACCTTTGTTCACCCACAGCATGGCTGCATTGCAGGCTGTTCAGACCCAGGGACTTTCTCAGGGGCAGCTTGTCCTTCCTGGAGATCCAGTTATCTCCGTCACAGGCCCTAAGGTGCTACAGAGTCAGCTCAGGAGCCAAACACCTCTCCTGCCATAGCTGCATGGCCCAGCTCTGTTTCTCTCTGGCCTTGGATAGTGCAGGGCCTCTGTTGCCCAGGGGAGCTGTACCATTTCCATCCCTGGAGGTTTTCAAGACTGGATCAAGCCCTCAGCAACCTGGTCTCACCCTAAAGCTGACCCTGCAGGGAGCACAAGGTTGGGCTAGAGGCCACATGAAGTCCCATCCAGCCTCCAACATTATTGCATTCCTTCCACCAAGGATCTTCTCTTGTCAATGTTAGTGAAAGCACTCAGTTCTCCTGACTGTGGAAGTAAGTCAGACACACGTATGATCAGATCAAGTAGCAGTCAGAGATGTGCAGATGCAGGGCTGCTTCGCAGGTTCCCCTGAACAGCCCTGATCACTCCTTTGCTTCACCTTTTATTCTCTTTTTCTCCCCTTTACCCCTTCCAAGTTATACTCTCTTACTATCTTTATACTCTCCCATACAAACAGCCCACCTCTCTTTACCCCTTCCCCGTAGGACCTGGTTGTGCTTGCTTTGTACCCTCACCTGGCATTTCTGAGATGGTTGCCATGGTAATTCCTACCTATGTCTGCAGTTCCATTCAACTAGTACATCCTTTTAGCCCTTGAAGTGACCTGCAATGCCTCATGCTGTTGTCTTCTTAGAGGCACCACAAGTCCGGGTGAGCCATCTCCATGCACACATTAACAGCTGACACAATGAACTTCAGGCTGGAGACCTAGAGAAACTTGGAGATTCAGCCAAAAGAAACCACAGGAAGTTTTACAAGGGGAATAATGACCCCATGCATCAGGACAGGTTGGGACCTGACCAGCTCAGGAGTGGCCTGAGGAGAAGGGCCTGGGCGTTACAAGGGATGCCATATGAGCCAGTGGTACATGCTCACTGCAAATAAGGCCAGATGCCTATGGGGCTGCATTAGGAGGAAGGTGGCCACCCAGACAAGGGGAGTTATTATCCCCCTCAACTCAGAACTAGTGTGTCCTATTTGGGGGCTGCCAGGAGCTCTTCTTGGTACTGGGAACCTGCATGAAAAGAGGAAACAGCCCCAAACTGTAGCTTGGGAAGTTCAGACTGGACATTAGGATGAAGAAATATCACTTGAAGGCTAGTGCTGTGGTGCAGCAGGCCACCCAGAGGCAGTCTGTGATCAGCCCTTGGCTTTGTGTTTCAAGGAATAGCCAGTGAGGATGGAGAGACATCAGTGAAGGGAGGGAGATCTCGGGGTGAGAGCAAGGTGGGGAAGCAGGCTGGGTGTCTGCAGGCTGCAGGGATACAGGCGCAGGTTTGGGACAGCACAGGACGGCCTGTGGTGGAGATGGCCAAGGGTGCTGGCAAGGCTGAAGGGCCCCGACAGAACTGAGGTCTTTGTCCCTTTGGCTATGGCTGTTTTTTCTGCCGCCAAGGCCTACCAGGAGACACCAGGGCCTTTCTCCCCCTTCCCCTTCAGGCGACCCTGAGAGGTGTCACATCATTGTCCTGCACTCAGCATTGCACACCCCCAGCCACACACTGACACCAGGAAGAGCCCTGGGCAATGTGCAAAGGAAAGGATCTCCCTTTCCAGGGGTTCGCTCTGTCCATGCTTGCCCGTTTTCCTTGATAAAACACGAAGGGTTTATGTGGCATCAGAGCCACCTGAGTATTTCCTATGCCTACCTGTAATCAGTGATTACAATTTTCTGCTCTAATTAGCCCCTGGGGAGCCTTTGTTGCTAATGGCCCTCAGTGGGACCCAGTCATGCTCTACAGAACTTTGGGGTTTGCTTCTGACTTTGATTTCTTCGATGTTTTGTTCAGTCTCCTCTCAGTAGCTGTGATTCATGGACTCAGCACCAAATATACCATGGGGCTCATTAAAATGCAAAAAGCCCTGATGAAACACATCTCTCCCTGTAATTTTCTTCAAGTCTTGCATGGCTAATTGGAGAGGTTTCTGGTGTGTAGCTGAAAGGTGGAGACATCAATAATATACAAGTACTTCTGCTTTTAAAGGTTTATTATTATTATCATTCAGCTTTCAGAATAAGTGACAGGAACATTCTCCAACTGATAGCAATCCAGACTGCCTCCTAATGAAGTCTGGACATGTAGGAAAAGCAGTGTCCCAGAGGTCAGGCACTCTATGGACAATCTTCCTCCCCATCTCCCTAACCCTGCTGTTTCTCTCATCAGCCACCTGGGGCTTTACATCACTCTGGTTAAAAGTTAACCTTATTCCACTGAAGTCTGCAGCTGAATGTTACAGCTCATCTGCCCCAATTCCCACCTGCTTTCCTTAGACAACCAGCTGCAAACAGACACAGAAGGATTTTCTTTTAATTGCAAAGAAACAAAAAATAAAAGCCTGATATAGTTTCATAAAAAATAATGACACTCTTTGACTGTATGCTAAGTCCAAGCTGCCTCAAATAAGGTCCACTTTCTGCAAGGCACAGCCTTACTAGAAATCTTTTTGAGAGACAGGAAAGGCTAGATGTAAAGAGAATTAAGGACTTGGCTAAAGAGACAGGCTACTGAAAGACGGAGCAAGCTTTGAACTCCCTGCAGTGCAAACCAGCAGCTGGGTATGTGAGTGAACAAAGAGTAATGGAAGGAATCACAAAGTCACAACGTTACAATGTCCAAACAGTGTGCTGTGAAGGTGATGTTAAAAATTGTCAAATTAGTCAGGGCATATGGAAATGGAAGAGCCATACAGCTCCCGGGGATCCCAGGCTGTGGCAGGGGCCATGTTGCTCTTGAGGATCCCAGACCGGGCTGTGCTTCTGTACAAAAGCATGCAAAAGCCTTGATGGAAGCCCCTAGAGAAGAGGGATTTTCCGAAGTGTTCAGAGCAACCCAGGCAGGACTCACGGCACGTCCCACCTACGCCAAACCCACTGCTCTCCCCAGAGACTTTCCTGGATCCTCAGGTTGGGAGCAGGAGGGGGCATGGGGGCACAGCCACATCCCAGACTTGCCTCCATCAGGCCTTCAGCTCCAAAACGTGTCATAGCTTCAAGTGAGCTCCCTAAAGCAACACTTCCCATGTCCCTGGTGCATAGAGAAGACTTTGGGTGGACACACAGGAGACAGGGGAGAGAAAGGGCAGAGACCCCAGGGTGCAGAACTGGGACTCACAGTGTCTTAGATGGGCTGCCACAGGCTGAATAAGCAACCCAAAGAATTAAACAAGTCCTTCCTTTTGCAGTGACTTGGAAAGCCACATCTCTGACAGTATTCAAGGGGGATGGAGTCTCTCTCTTCTGCAAGATTTGCAGACCTGGGAGCTGGTCTTTTCACAAACTTCTTAACCAGTCAAAATGCAGGTCCTGAGACATTCCACTGTCTTATACGCTCCACACCGGAACCCAGACAGCAGCACTGCAGTGTTTGGGCATGTCCTGAGAAGCCCAGGGTCAAAAATGTGGGAGATCCAGGGTGCCAGGGCTGCACAGTCCCTGGGGAGAGCCGGGATCCCAGGAGTATCCAGGGTGTCAGGGACTGTTCCCAGGGGAGAAACACTGCCCTGAGGTGACACTGAAAAGCACAAGGACCAATTGAAGTCCACAGATGAGAAATGGCTTTCCCCAGCCTCAGTCAGACGGAAAGCTGGGCAAATTTCATGGGAAATGGGAAAAATTCCCCAGGTTTGCTATCAAGCCTGACGCACAGTATTGGAGGCTGGCGGGAACCAGGGTCCTGGAGAAAGCCCTCTGGATGATGTGTGTTAAGGGCATGTTTGCTCTCTTCTGGCAGACCATCCCTATCTCAAGCATCACAGACCAAGAAACCTTGCTGAGGGCTTTTAAAAGCAAAGAGCCTGCTTTGGAGCCTAAAGGAGCAAATCTCCATCCTGACCCATATTGTCCTACATCCAACTTCTACAAAAAGAGTGACCCACAGGAGAAATCTGTTTCGAAGATCACCAAAGCATTTCTCAGCCTGTGGCCACATTTTGCACTGTTTCATCCCACATGACTTGAATCCTGTAAATTGCCAACCCCCAAACCAACCCCCAAACCCCAGATTCCTGCACAGGTCTGCCCAGTGCAGAGACCTGTCAGTGCAGGGGAGCAGAAGTAACTACTCCAGTGCCCCATTTCAGACATTTCACTGCCTTTGACACCATCTGGAGACATTCCTGAAGGATTTATCAGAGAATTATGGAAAATAACTGGAGTGAAAGGAGCTGTTGGCTTTCCAGGACATGAGGGGAAATCTCTCTGCTCTCTCCCTGGCTGTGCCATCTCCATGATAGTGACCTACTGAGCCCCCAGATGACACCAGCTGAGGTCACAGTGGGATGTGCCCCATCACAGGGAGGTCTCCCCGGTGTCGTGGCAGGTGGCCTTCACTTCCCTGTGAGGCCTGGCTGCTGCTGGGCACTACTCACATGCTCCCTGCCGCTGCCCTTTGGAGTCATCTGTGGCAAGGAGGGGGGACGGGAGCCATGTTGGGGTCCCTCACTGACAGGCAGAGGAGCAGCGGTACATCGGAGAGGAGTTTTGGATGACAAGATGGGAAGACAGTCTTTCCTCCTCCCCGGCTGGAGAGGTGAGCTGAGGGTAAGGGGGCAAGCGAGATGGAGGAATGATGGACCCATATTATCTGCTTAGACCAAGGTTCCTTGTTCCCAGCGCTCCTGCAGCACTCCACCAAGGGTAAGGGCTTTGGGAGATCCTTCCTGAGGTGTCGCACAGAGACTGTTAGCTGCAAAAACTGCTGTGGATCCTGGGCTGTGGCGGTGGCTGGTCAGGGCTGAGGGCTGCAACAAGAGTCCTGCCTCAGGGTCCTGACTGGCTTGGGGGACAATGTGGCAGCCAGGACTCCTTTTTCCTGCGACTGGGGCTGCCCTGAGCCCCAAGGCTTCTGTCGGGTCAGCTCCACCCGCTTTTGGGTGGGGGGGGGGGAGGACAGGAGGGGGGAATCCATAGTCAGATTTCCCTGGGATTGGGTCCCCCATTGTGATCTGGCTCTGAGAGCAAAGGGGTCCTGCATCTCAGAGGCTGGGGTGTCCTGCAGCTCCACCGGGGCTCTCAGGAGCCTGATGGAAATGTCCATATAGGAAATGAAACCTTCACCTTGTAACAACCTCAAATTCTCCACATGTTTGGGAAAACCTCTGTTCCTTCCCCCTGCATCCTTTTATGCTTCCAGCTTGGCAGAGCGTGTTTTGGGCTCACAGATACCATCTTCAGATGGCCACAGCCTCTGTCCTCCTGCAAATTGGGCTCATATATTTACACCCAACAAATAGCTTGTTTGCGAAAGCAGCTTGGAAACAGGTGGGGGACACTATCCCCACTGCACAAGTCCTGGCTGACCCCAAGGATTTTTCTCTGAGCTGAAGTGGGCCGTTGTGGTGGATCTTGGGAAACTGCATAGACAAGATATTTGCATGAGAAGCGGTAGACTAGGCGTAGCGGAAGATCACGTGGTGTGACGCGCAGCCTAGGGGTGGAAACGAAGTGCACCTGTATGTAAGCTTGCACACAGCTCACAATAAATGCCATTTTAGCATCTCTCACATTGAGGTCTGTGCTTTGTGACCCTGCAGTAGAGGAGGCTGCAGCCTTCCCCTGGTGGCACCGTGGGTCCGGGCGAGAGCGTGGCAACAAATGGTGACCCCGACGTGATTCGGCAGGACCGACACGTCTCACCGTGAGACCCAGGGGGTGCGGGCCGTCTCCAGAGGGAGAGCGGCGGCTGCGACGGCGAGCAGCGGGCGATAGCCGAGAGTCCGGACGATATGGAGGCGTTAATAAAGGTAGTTGTGTTCCTAGCTAAGACATGGGGAGCTTCTGTGAAGCCAAAAGATATTACACTATGTGTAGAGCGGCTCCAGAAAGAAGGAGTCATAAATAAGCCGGGGGACTGCTTGCAGCCGGAATTCTGGCCGCGATGCACT
The DNA here is from genome assembly GCF_036417845.1 of Apteryx mantelli. NCBI lineage: Eukaryota > Metazoa > Chordata > Aves > Apterygiformes > Apterygidae > Apteryx > Apteryx mantelli. The sequence continues at coordinate 8,625,551 of NC_089997.1, forward strand.
ACGGTGCTGGCGGAGCGAGCTATGTCCACAAACAAGGCTAAAGATCTCAAGACGTGGGGAGTTATACTCCGTCTTTTGAAGCGGTCGCGGGAGGAAATACAGATTTGGAAGTCCGCCCACGACGCGTTGCTCCATCAGCAGAAGGACGAGACGGAAACGGAGGAGAAGTCTAGCGATGGGGGGGCGAAAGAATAGAAGAGCGGGGGCGGGGAGGCCCCGGCGAAAGATCAGGAGAGCAGGGGCGGGGAGGTTCCAGTGATCCTACCGGTGGAATCCCAGGAGCTGCCTCCAGTGTATCCCTGGCAAGATCTCGCACAAGACAGAGAGGGATGGGGGGTCGACGGGACCGACCCCGAGGATTGCGTGCCTGACGCAGTTCTGAGGAAGGTGCTTAGTGAGGAAGATAGGACCCTGCTGCTGTGGGCCCCGGCAGAGGAGGGTGCTGTAGGTGGGGAGAGTCAGGCAGTGCAGCGAAGGAGGAAGGGTAACGGCCAATCAGAGCAGAGAGACCAGAGTTCGACCTTGAAAGGAGGGAGGAAGGTTCGGGTGAGATCGCCGGTTAAGGAGGAGAGCGGAGAAGATAGTAGCGACGAGGAAGGCGGGGGCTTGCGAGAAGTTACGCGCAGGCTGCGGGGGTGTGCAATAGGAGAGACACAGCCGAAAGGGAAGCCGAAGGGCGGAGAAGAAGTAACAACATCCCCAGTCAACATTTATTGCGTGCATTAGAGGAAATAAGGCGGGAGGTCGAAAAACAGAGGTACCTGCTCAGCGGAGCTAAAAGGGGAGCGGCCCCTGCCAAGTCCATACCGCTCACTGACTGGCAGCTAATAGCCGATTCGTGTGCCCTTCAGGGCCTACGGTTCAAGCAAGCGCCGCAAGTCTGTCCCGTAAGGGCAGTACCGGGGGAAGGAGTCCAGTGGGTGGCGCTTGAGCCCAAGATAGTACAGGGACTGATGACCTCAGTGAAGGAGAATAGGCTGAAACATCAGCAAACTCAGATGTTGTTGGATAGTGTGCATGCCCAGGCGTGCATGCCTTACGACCTACGGCAGCTGGCGAGGGCGATACTGTCGCCCACGCATTGGATACTGTGGAAGGAGGCATGGCAAGGCCGTTGTGCCGCCCTCGCTGCAGCTGCCGCCGGGGACCCGAACCACCCCCTAGCAGGTACCACGCTGAATCACTTGATGGGGCGGGGTGCAAACCTCGCATCCCCGAACCAGCAAGCGACAACTCTCAGAGGCCGGGAGGTCATGGCCACAACAGAGGCTTCACGGGCCGCGTATGAAGAACTCGGGAAGCTAGTAAAGGTAGAGCCCCCCTGGACAAAGATAAAACAGACACACGCAGAGAGCTTCACTGAATTCTGTGACAGGCTCCAACGGGCCATTGCAGAATCAGACTTGCCCCCTGAGGCCCAGGGTCCGGTCATGATGGAGTGCCTCTGGCAGCAGAGTAACGCCATGACGCAGGACATCATGAAAACGATCCCTAAAGGAACACCACTTTTGGTTGTCATCCGCACGGTATTGGAAAAACAGAACCAGGGAACAGCAGCAGCGCAGGCCCTTGTCACAGCGGTGGACCAGATGAGAAAGGGACCACAGCGATGCTTCTCTTGTGGCAGATTAGAGCATATTAGTGCACACTGTCAGCGGCCGGGTCAGCCGATCTCGTGGCAAGGCTGGGGGTCATGCTGGGCTTGTGGGCAGTACGGGCATGTAGCCCAAGAGTGTCCCCAAAATCAACAGCGGAAACTGCCGGGAAACGGGGGGCGGGGGGGACTTCGCAAAGGGGCGTCCCTCCCGAAGATCTTGGCCCCGCGCAGGAGTGTGACCGGAGTTGGCCCGACAGTGGTAGCGGTCCAAGAGGAAGACATCCCAACGTGGCCCTGGCAGTAAAATTAGGTGATCGCCCGGTGATGCAAGCAACACTGAGCTTGGGAGGATGCAGCGACAAGGGGAGGAGGATAGTAACCATGTTGGCGGACTCCGGAGCGGACGTGACATGCATAGCGCACGCCCAGTGGCCTGAAAGCTGGCCCTTGATGAATGCTGGTTACATAGCCGGAGTTGGAGGCATGGCTAGTACGTACAGGAGTGTGATGCCGGTGGAGATCCGCGTGCAGGACGACAACGGCGACGAGCTGATAGCTCGGGTCTGGCCGTACGTCACACACATCCCTGACTCGCTGTTAGGCCGAGATGCCATGGCGCAAATGAGGCTCAAGCTCACAAATTTAGTATGAGGGCCACTGCTGGAGGCGGCGTGAGGATCACCTGGAAGACAGAAGAACCTGTGTGGATAGAGCAGTGGCCCCTTACGAAAGAAAAATTGAAAGCCGCCAGAGAAATAGTAGACCGTGAGCTACAAGCAGGACACTTACAAGAGAGCTTAAGCCCCTGGAACACTCCCATATTCGTGATTAAGAAGAAGGCATCCGGGAAGTTTCGACTTCTTCACTATCTCAGAGCCGTTAATAGCCAAATGATGGGCATGGGGTCATTCCAGCCCGGACGGCCCAAACGGCACAGAGCCACTGGAACCTAGCCATTGCGTGGCTAGGGGCGCCTGCGAAGATAAAGACGGACAACGGGCCCTGCTTTGTCTCCCAGAGCACAGCCGAATGGGCACAGCTATGGGGAATTGCTCTACTCAGAGGCCTGCCCTATAACTCCACAGGCCAGGCAATCATAGAATGGGCCAACCAAACACTGAAAAGGAAAATAAAATCCCTAGCTGAGGCGGAAGGCTGTGGGGGAGGCATCCCTCCTGAGAAACAGGCGATGCTACTGCATCGGGCGCTTTACGTGCTGAACCATCACAGCAGAGGGGATTGCCCCACAGAGCCAGTGAGGAGACACTGGGGGCACCTACCGCCCTCGACGGGTCCAGGTGTGAAGGTCCGCTTCCCAGGGGAAGGGGAGTGGGAGACAGGATGGGAACTGATATCACAGGGAAGAGGGTATGCCGCGATAAAACGGGAGGAGCAGATAAGATGGGTTCCAATGAAATGCATAAGACCTGACTTAAATGCGTGGACGGAAGGGACTGGGGCGTAACTAATCATTCTTGGTGAGATTCCATCCTGAACAGGGCAACGCCAGACGGGGACGCTGCTGCCTGATTGGATTGATGTTTATCGCCGGCTTCATGATTCCGGGGACCACAAAGTCATACTGGAGGAGATGAGCACAGGCGCACAGAGCAGCACACTACTGCATCCCGCTCAACCCCGAGGCGGGGCCGGCAGAGACCCTTCCTGACAGGGAACAAGTCAACACAGGGGCGTGGATCTTGTCATGATTTGATTGTAAATGGCTTATAACACTGGGCTTGGTAGTACTCACAGTAGTGATAGCGATATGCTGCGGCTTGCTGATTTTGAATTATTGCTTACGGCATGTACGGGCTTAACCGCTTGATAGACATGAGCGTAGAGTATATCAATTAATGGTACAGAAAAAGAGGTTCTAGAAAGGGGGGGAGATGTGGTGGATCTTGGGAAACTGCATAGACAAGATATTTGCATGAGAAGCGGTAGACTAGGCGTAGCGGAAGATCACGCGGTGTGACGCGCAGCCTAGGGGTGGAAACGAAATGCAACGGTATGTAAGTTTGAACGCAGCTCACAATAAACGCCATTTTAGCATCTCTCACATTGAGGTCTGTGCTTGTGGCCCTGCAGTAGAGTAGACTGCAGTGCTCGCCTGGTGGCGCCATAGCACTGAGCGAGAGCGCGGCAACAAATGACAGCTGTCCTGGCTGCGCAGCCTCTGCAGCAGCAGTCCAGGCTCCACAGCTGGCTTCACAGAGCACTGAGGGCTGGGTGTCATGGGCAACCTGGCCCTGGGCACATCTTCACCCCTCACAGAGCCAGCAGCCCAAGAGCTCTGAGACTTCCTCAGGTCAAGCTACAGACGCTTTGCGGCCTCACACAAAGGCACTCAGGACATGCTGGCATCTATTACAAGGGTCTTGGACTCATCCTGTATGGCACCACAACCTTCGAGGAAAAGGAGGGGGCACAACAGCATTTGCTGAGCGAGCTGGCAGTAACAGCAGCTGTGGGACGCAGAATTTGCAGCACAGCAGAGGTACCAGGAGGTGAACCCACAACCCAAGTCACCCACGGAAGCCAGGCGCATTTATGCAAGCCTTCGCATCCACACGTAGCCTCTTAGTCACTTGCAGCTGCTTTCACAGAGGGATCATGATGTTGGCCAAGACATTGACAGGCACAGGGACACACCCTGGCATCCCGCCTCCACCCTCAGGGGCTCTAGCACTGCACTGGGAACCTCATGAGTGGAGCAACCTAGAAAGAAAGAAAGAAAGAATTGGAGTGTTACTGGCAGTTCTGCTGGCCTTACATAGTCACAACAGGCAGGGGCAAATGTCTCCCCTCTATGCTGAGCTGTATTGGTGAGAACACAGCCAGCAGGCCCACCGAGATGTTCTGCCCCTCTTTTGGCACAGGTGACACCATGTCTGTATACCAGGTCCTGTTTGGGCTCTCCAGTTCTGCACAGGCACTAACACACAGCAGGGAGTCCAGCACAGGGACACCAAGATGGTCAGGGGCTGCCGCATGGGGCATATATAGAGAAGCTGCGAGAGCTGGGTTTGTTCAGCCTAGACAAGAGAAGGCCAAGGGGGATCTTCATGCTGTGCACAGCTACCTTATGGAGGGCACAGAGAAGACAGAGCCAGATTTTCTTGGAGGTGCACACTAACAGCATGAGAGGCAACAGGGACAAATTGGACAATGGGAAATTCTTCTGAGATGTTAAGAAGAAACCTTTTTCTCCGTGAGGAGAAACTCAACTGCAGCACAGGGATCCAGAGAGGTTCTCACATCTCCATCCTTGGAGATAATCAAAACTTTACTGGAAAAGGCCCCAAGATACCTCCTCTACTAGCACCTCCCTTGAGCACGGTGTTGGAGCCCTACCTCCAGACGTCTCCCCCATTGCAGTCTCAAGGAATCTGCTATTCTGAGACTCTTGACAAAGGGACCAAGGCTTTGGAGATGCTGCCTCCACCACTCACCAAGGACAGGTGTCTCAGAGCCACCCATCGCCCTCAGAGGCCTCACTTCTTGTAAGGTGGCATCTCCCCTGTCTGCAAGGGTCTGCATAGGAACAAAGTGCAGAAATGGCTCTGACTGCTCTGATTAACTACCCATCTCTCTGAGGGATCGGAATGGATTAGTGTCTGAGATGGGAAGATGCAATGAGGGTCCAGATTCAACAGAAAGCCTTTAAGGAGGGAGAAGATAATTTTCTCCAGCAGAGTCAGGAAAATCCCAAAGATTCACGGAAGCATCAAGACCTTCCCAAACTGCAAGCCTGAATCTCAGCTGACAGAAACCACCACACTGCGAGCATCCCTGCCTCACACCAGATGCTCCAAGGAGGGAACATGGTCACCAGCAGTCCTCACCCAGGTCTCCCAGAAGGACACCGTGATGGCAGGCTGGGCTCAGGGAGCAGAGCACTGCTCTCTCCACCCACCTACTCCCAGGCTGAGCAGAAAAACACTGGGGCCACCACCTGGCTCCACCACAGAGCATCTCGCACTGTAAACATGCTGCTACCCCCACACCTCACAGAGGGTTGGCAGCCAACATGCGCCTCTGCATCAGCGACGCACAGGGCACAGCACCACACATGGCAGCACACAGGGCACCCACAAGTGCCCCAAAACACACAAAGCCCAACTCTGCAGACCTTCCATTCCCTTCTAGGCCTCCAAGGCCTTGCAACAGGCACTGCCTCTAAACAGCCACTCACAGCCCGGGGCCTGCTCACTTCCCACATCCAGGAAGCAGAGAAGAAGTGCTCTCACAGCGGCTGATCAGGCCAGCTTTTGCCTCTCGCTTGGGCCTCAACTTCTCTGAACAAGAAACCTCTTTGAAAATGTGGACCATACCTTTTTTGGGGGGTGACATTCCTTCTGTCTCCTCCAATGGCCTTTGCACCCATTCTCCAATGATTGCATACATGGACAGAAAAGCAGAGACCTCTAACGGTTTACAGTTCCAAACATGTCATCAAAGCAGCTGGACACCTCAAAGACAGAGACAGCATTCAGACCTTGCAGGAAAATCTCACAAGCTCCCTGCTCTTTTGACAGGGGCAATTTCTAAAGCACACACAGCCTGGCAATAAGACATTACTAACACCACTGCTCACACCAGCACTAGATTCATTTAGAAGCCTATAAAGTCTAGCTAGACTCCCTAGATGACCGGGACGAGGCTGCAAGCTTCTACTTAGCAACAAGTGGAAAGGCAAACTCCATCTCCATGTTCACCACAGAACATCATCCGCATTTCAAATGTAGCAGTACTAACTCAGGATGACAGAGTGGAAGAAAATGTGTGTCAGATGATGTGGAACATCGACTTCTGCTTGACTAATTAGTTGCATTTCTGTATTGCTGGAGAGCTCTGCAGGGGTCAATCCCGACTCTGAGCACACACAACAAATCCAGAAGTGACCTCACCACCAACAGCCAAGACATCTGTCTTCTCCTCACCTATCAGCTGCTCACATAGAGGTGACCTCACAAGTCCATACTCCCACCACATGCCTGCTACTGGTCTATGCCCTCCAGAGACAGAACTTTCCTCCAAAGAACTTCCCCAGCCATCAACTACTGCTGGCCTAGCAGCTACTCTGACAAAAGAGACCTCACAAGCAATGCCCATGCCTAACTGCCTGCTGCTGGCCTAGCAGGGACTCAGAAAGACATCACCTCACACTCACCTTCACGGCCAGGTCTCTGTCACTGGCCTAGAAGACTCTGAGACAGAAGTTACCTCACTATAAGTTCCTCAGCCATGAGCCCAATCCTGCCTTATCAGCTGCTCAGGCAGAAATGATCTCAAAAACACACATCCCAGACATGGACCTGCTGCTGCCCTATCAACTGCTCAGGTAGAAGTGACCTCACAATCACCTTTACAGCCACATCTCTGCTCCTATCCAATCAGTTCAGCACTCACAAGTGACCTCACAAGCAACAGACAAGCCTTTTCCTCCAGGTGGCCCATCAGCTACTCAGGCAGAAGTGACCTCATCATCAACAGCTGAGCCATGTGCCTCCTGCTGGCCTATCAGGTACTTACAAAGAATTGATTTCACACTGGTGATTTTCTGGCATAGCTCTCATAGACAGTGGTGACCTCACTACCCCGACTGATGCAAGGCAGGGGCAAAGGTTCCTGCCCCCAAACCCCACCCAGCTGCCCCGGCCCAGCTGCTCGGGGCAGGCCGCCACGTCTGGCTGCAGGGCAGCTCCCCCCTCTGGCCCAGGTCGCTCTGGCCCCTGCTCACGGCCCCACCAGCCCCTGCTGCAGCTCCTGCAGCAAAGCAGCCTCATCGCCAGCACTGCTGCCCCCGCCCCGGCAGGAGGGCACCCGCCGCCATTTCAACGCGCCCGCAGCACCCACCAAACCCACTCCCCCCACTCTCTCGCCCGATCGCTTCTCGCCTGCTTTGCTCCCGCTCCTCTTTCACCTATTTCTTTGACGTCTTTTTTTTTTCCCCATGTTGGACTGCAATTGGCTGAGAGAGTCATCAGTGAAATCGATGCCCTCCCTCCTCCTCCTGACAGCCAATAGAAGGGCTCCACTGGGCAATGCCATGGCAACACTGGGCCCTCCTGCCCTGGCGGCCAGCTCTGCCCCGTCCCCCGCGGTCGGGCGCCATGTTGTGGGCAGCAGTGCGGGGCCCCAGGGCGCGGCCGCTGCCCCGGCGTGGCTGGGCTGTGCAGCAGGGTCCCCGCGGGGCTGCTGGCTGCCCTGCGCCCTGGGGGTCGTGTGGGTGCGGGGGGGCAGCGCTGGGGCCTGTGCTGGTGGCAGCCGTGGTGCCACTGTGGGGGCCCTGGGGCTGGCCGGGGCGTGGGAGCCCGTGGGCAGTGTCCTGCTGCCCCCAGGGCAGGGCATGGCAGGGCAGTGTCCTCTCGCCCCTCCTGCCTGGCCCCCTGCCCAAGGCAGCCCCGGGGCTTGGCTAGGGAGCGGTGGTGTGGGGTCATGAGGGGGCTGGGGGAGATGGCTGTGTTGGGCTCACCCCAGCACTGCCCAGCACAGCTCAGAGAAAAATCCTTGGGGTCAGCCAGGACTTGTGCAGTGGGGATGGTGTCCCCCACCTGTTTCCAAGATGCTTTCCCAAACATGCTATCTTTTGGGTGTAGATATGAGCCCAATTTGCAGGAGGACAGGGGCTGTGGCCATCCGACGATGGTATTTGTGAGCCCAAAACACGCTCTGCCAAGTTGGAAGCATAAAAGGATCTAGGGGGAGGAACAGAGGTTTTCCCAAACACGTGGAGAACTTGAGGTTATTACAAGGTGAAGGTTTCATTTCCTATGTGGACATTTCCATCAGGCTGCTGAGAGCCCCGGTGGAGCTGCAGGACACCCCAGCCTCTGGGATGCAGGACCCCTTTCCTCTCAGAGCCAGATCACAATGGGGGACCCAATCCCAGGAAAACCTGACTATGGATTCCCCCCTCCTGTCCCTCCCCCCCCTTCACCCCCGCAGGGGATGGAGCTGGCCCGACAGGAGCCTTGGGGCTCAGGGCAGCCCCAGTCCTGTCACCGAAATTGGGAGAAAAACTCCTTAACACCGCACCGCAATGTAGCATTAAGAAGCAGGCATTCTCTTTATTACAGTGGTGGGTGCATGGGGGATAGCTCCACCCAAGGTGCACACCGTGTGTCGCATCATCTAAAGTTTATATTGCTCTATCATATACATATGCATTAAATTTCCAGAAAGGATTATGCATATTCATTCTATTTCCTAGAACTAATTACTACATTTACATAATCATTACGCATGCGGTCTGAGTCTCTGGGGGTCTTCTGTGGGGGTCTCTGGTGGTCTCTGGTGGTGTCAGAAGAGGTGTCACTCAGCGTCTTGCCATGAACTTTGCTCTACTTTTCCATACATGGTCTCAACTGGCCTGCTTCCTTGTTTGAGAAAAACTGTTTCAGTCCTAATCTTGGCTCCAACTGGCTTCTGCTGCTTTATCTGTACTTTCTCAGGCTGTATCAGTCCCAGCTGCACCGGTGTCCTTGGGTATGTTTGTCTGAGGCTCCTGTTGAGACTGCTTCTTGACCGTGCTGGTAACAGTTCCCCCATTCCCCCCCCCCCTTTGAGACTCTTTCTTGTCTGGGCCTTTTGGTAACATTGTGGCCGGAGCCTGTGGCGGCTGCTGCTGGCCAGGGCCAGGCCTGGGGCCGGGGCGAGGGCCGGGGCCGGGGCGGAGGGTGGGGAGCGAGGGGGAGTGGCGCCGGGCTGGCCCTAGGCTGTGGGAGTTGTGCTGCAGGGGAGCGTCGGTGGGGAAACGCTGCTGCCGGGGCGCTGCTGCCACAGGGCCCCGCTCTGCCCCTGGGGCCTGGGCGAGTCTGCGCCAGGGGACCCACGCGCACATGACGGGAGCCCCGGGAGGCCGCAGCCTTTTTGTCAGAAGTGGGCGAACAACCCAGGGGCCATCGCAGCCTTTGCCATTATCTGCCATGAGCGGGTGGCCCTGACATTTTGTCTCCATCAGGAGCCCAAGAAAGGGGCTGGAGGGGGGATCCCAGAGTGTCCCTCTGCCGGGAGAGCATAGAGAAGTGCTGGAGGCCGGCCCAGAGGAGCCACCTGACCATAGAGATGGGCTCTCCCTTCCAGGTGACCATAGAGATGAGTAGTGCTTTGCAGACTGTCCCTCGCCATGGAGACCATGGAGCCAGGGTGGGCAGAGCCAACCCCAGAAAATCCCGAGACTCGTGACCCTCCTGAACTCCCGTTCTCACCGAGCTTTCCTTTCCTCCCCTTCTTCATCGCACGCTACTTCCAGTGCTACCTCCAGGGGAGAAATGTGATTTGTCCCAGTTTCCTGCACATGTTACGTATCACAGCAAATACAGCCCTTCCCTATTTCTGGGCTTCGACCACAGGTGTGAAACACTGGTGCTGGCTGACGTTCAAGATCTTTTCACGGTACAAAACGCATTCCCAGCTTTTACATTTGTGGTGCTTTTCCATGCAGACTGGGCACCTCTCTCACAAAATCCTGGACAAACCATTTAAAGCCTTGTGCTGGCCCAGATGTGCACATCAGCTTGCAGCTAGGGCGCCTTATTCTTGTGCCCATGTTATCTGCAGTCTCGCAGCAGGCAGAAATGTCAATAATGCAGCTATGGAGATGTTTGTGCAATGCCTGACAAAGCTCAAAAATGTTTCTCGACCCAAATACATTCCTGCCATCCTTAACATGAGAGTAATGTTTGTTGTGTAAAAGGAGAAAACAGGTCTTGAGATATCTGAGATAGTTTTTTGGCTTAAATATCCCCCAGCTTTTTTTTTACCCTTGGACATGATGAAGATGTGTTTAGTAATGTGTAGCAGATCCTCAGACAATGGAGTTTTGCTCAGCATGACTGTCCTGTTCATGGACCACCAACAAAACAGTGGTCATTGCCCCTGCTATTTAGATTGACTAAATAGTGCTACTTTCTGTGCATGGTTTAGAAATGTAGGGTAGATCATATGGCACTGCCTGTGCAACCCCAACCACTTTTACGATAAAGGTTGGCAGATGGAAAGTCTGATCAGAAAACAAAACAAAACCAAACCCCCTTTGACTCTAGGGGATCACTGACCCAAACACTTATAAGATCTCGGTATTTGTATTGCTTAAATCAATAGTGGGGAACTAGAAGGACGTGTGCCAAAGCTGGTCCTTCACACTGCAACCCCAAAGCCTAAGCCTCTGTGCCCTTTGGGAACCACAAAGTGACAGAGAAGCAGGACCTCGACATCAAGACCAAGTGGCTGCAGCACCTCCAGGGCCTGCACTGTTAAAGGACGCTGGATCCAGTGGATTTTTGAATAAAAGGATTCCTCCTTCCCGGTCCACTGGAAGGGAGACTGCTGCAGTTCTCTGTTCCCTAGTCCTGCCAGCAGCGAGGCTGGGCATGTACTTCCAAGAGGCATACACACACTCTGTACGGACATGGTTGACCACCAAAAAATCACCTCCAGCAGAGGCACAGTACCTTTACAGGCACCACGGAGACATGAGCAGCACTCATAAACATGAACGATACAAACGGCCTGGTCCTGTTCTTGCTCACCAGCTAATCAGACTCAGCGCTTGCAGGAGACCTCACACACACCCTCGCATGGTGTCTCTGGTAGCTGGCTGCCTTGACGTCTGCAAGCCTTCCACACATGCACTCACGCAGAACAGCGAGCACGCTCACCCAGGAAAGAGCTAGGAAAAGGATTTAATACAATGATAGGCTACACCGCAGAGAGCAGGTGCACAGCCTGGCCAGACAAGTGTCCCTGCCAGCAGCTTGCTTACACATGACTGGCCCCTTTTATTCCCTCTGCCTCCATTTCCCCATGCTGCTTCTTCCATGATGCAGCTTGATCCCTCTCTTTCTCCAGCTTTATCCCCTTTGAAATAAACAGCCCATCTCTAAGTATTTTTTTCTTCATTGGTGCCAGTTTTACTGCCTATGTACTCAAGTTTAATATTTCTGGTATGGTTAGCTAGGTAACCCCTGGTTCATATGGTGCTTCCGATATCATTACGTCAGTACTGCTGGTGCTTCAAGTCTACTCCCCGGAGGATCCCCAATGTGCCAGTTATGTGTGACGCTTGTCCTTTTCTCATATAACTCTCCCTTAACCACCGCTGAAATGCAGCCATCCCTCACCGTGCTGTCTGGAACTTGGCAGGGTCTCATTCTGCTACCTGCAGTGTCCAATGATTTCTCATAGCCACTAGTTTCTCACGCCCTGTTCAGTTATCTCAACCCCGAGGCAGAGCCTAGGCGTCTGCCTGCATCCCCTAACCCTGTGTTGCCGGTGGAGCTGTGGGCCTGGATGGGAAGACCCAGGGCCACCACATCCTTCACTGTGGTGCACAAGGACCCACCCAGAGCAAGATGACTGAGCTGCCCAAGAGCGTTCAAGTGCTCTGCTGGGCTGAGCTTTGGTCACCCAAAATGCCATAGCTTCCCTGGGGTCCCATGTGAGGAGACGGGCTGCAGAGATGAACTGGACCCAGTTTTCCTAAAAAGAGTTTACCCTTGTAGAATTCCCTTTGGAAATGGGACGCTCACACACAAAATTTAAAAGAGCTGTTAAGAGTAATTCTGCTCTTCAGAAGCCCTAACAAAATGAAATGCTGATTAGAAACAACTGCAAAGGAGTAAAGCAGTGGCAGTGCTTTCCCTTCCCCTGTGCTTTGTTTTTCCCTGTGTACTGCAAAATAAAAGGAGAAAAGGGATCTCTGTGTGCTGATTATTTCTCTAAAAGATGTTTCCCTTTATCAATACTACATGCTTCTGCCCATCCCTTTGCCATGTAAATATATGGATGGAGACAGAAGTGTAAAATAAGGGGGGAATATATAATTTCATTGATGGACAAGAAGAAAAAAGTGTGATAGAAGCATGCATAGTTTATTTGAAATAATTCTCAATCATGAAATACTGCTTCAGCAAAGAAAAGGAAGGTAGAAAATGCCTAATTATCCAAGAAGAAGTGCAATCTTTTTTTTTTCCTTCAGGAGAATGCATCCTGGAGTCACCAGTGGAGATAAAGCAGGGCTTTTAATAGTGGACAAACTGACAATATGTTACGAAAATATGCATTTTTAAGAAATCTCCCTCCAAAGTGAATAATAAAACTATCATCTGCATGCTATCACTGGCAAATCAATGAGGCTGTCTTCATCACACTAATGAAACTGAGAAGTGTATTATGGATTTGAATCCAATGAATTTGAACCCATTGTAGTGTCTGAGCTTAATATTCATGCTGAGCATCTTCTGTTATTCAGGGAGAGAAGGTGTTTTGCACTTTCCTCAACACCCCTTGGACATTGTCCCCAGAGTTTTCAACTAAATTCCCTGAGATGACTTATGAAAACTTCCTTGTGTCAGCGTGCACTGGCAGTCTATGTCCTAGTCCTGTGTGAGTTCAATGTTTTATTACTATTTTTTAGATTTTGTTTATAATAACCCTCTGTAACCAAGACTCGCAATTCACATTCCTTTCTTTCAACACTACAATCTAACGAGAAAATAAATCTCTGAGGCACCTGTATTTAATAGCTATATATATATATGTGTGTGTGATACAATACATGATACATAATTAGAATTGCTGTCATGAAAAGCATCATGACTGGGGGAAAAGCCAAACCTTTGCACGGCCAAGGGCTTCCTTCAGGGCCAGCTTCACAGTCTTGTTTCTGAAACTGTAGATGAAGGGGTTTAAGAATGGGTACAGGACAGTGTTCAGCAAAGCTACAACTGTGTTGGTCTCCAAGGAAACCTCTTCTGTGGGCTGTGCATAGAGAACAATGCAGCTTCCGTATGCGATGGCTAAGGCAGTGAGATGGGAAGAACATGTAGCAAAAGCTTTCTTCCTCCCAGATGCTGATGGCATGTGCAGAATACAGTGGAAGATGCACATGTAGGACACCAGGATTAAACATAAGGAACCCAGCACTACAAATGATAACAAAACGGAGTCTGCTTTCCAAAGCAGGCTGGTGTCAGAGCAGGACAGTTTGAATAAGGGGGAGTTGTCACAAAAAAAATGCTGGATCTTGTTGGGGCCACAGAAGGTCAGCTTTGAGAGGAGGACCAGGTGGTAACTTGAGAGTGTGAAGCCTATGACCCACCCAGCACCAACCAGGTGGGAGCAGAGCTGCTGCTTCATGATGGCAGCATAATGCAAAGGTTGGCAGATGGCAACATAGCGGTCAAAGGACATGACAACAAGGAGAGCAAACTCTGTAAAACCCAGGGCAACATAGAAATACGACTGGGTAAAGCAGCTGCTTAATGAGATTGTTCTCCTACCAGAGCTCAGAATCACCAACAGTTTGATGGTTGTGGAGGATGTGAACCAGATTTCCAGGAATGCCAGATTGCTGATGAAAAAGTACATGGGGGTTTGCAGGCGGTGAGCCACACACACAAGGAAAATGATCGTTGTGTTCCCCGTCACTGTTGTCAGGTATATGAGTAGAAGGATCAGGGAGAGAAGCAGCTGTAGCCTTTGATCAAGCCCTGAGAAACCCTCCAGGATGAACTCAGCAACCACAGTTTCATTTCCTGCTCCCATGCCCAATTTCAGTACATCCTGCTGAGACAGGAGCATGAAGAAGCAAGTGTGAGAATTTCACAGTCTCGACGGGAGGGTAGATCCTTTCTTCTTTGCTCCCTCGCTTGCTTCCTATGTAACACAGACAGAAATATTCCTCTCAGCCATTCATCACACCCTGATTTCTCTGCTTCACATTTCACTGAGAGTCCTCAGAGATTTTACTGTCTTCTTTCTACCTTTTCCAGACACTCACAAAGGATTCTTTCTCACAAGCACAGTATTGTAAAGAGGTTGCAAACTATTTCATGCCATGCCTGGGAAATTCCCTGTTCACTTTGACCTATTGCAAACATCCATCACATCTGTGCTTCAAAAGCCAACCTAATCTCCCAGCAAAAGTACTTACTAGTACCTGCAGATGCCAGTCCATCCATGTAGACAAGTATGTTGAAAGTTATTCCTTCTGCTTTTCAGTCCTTGCCTTTTTTGACTTGGAACTTCTGTGAGGCTGTTGCTTTCAAAACAAGCCAGTACTGAGCATCTCTTCTGCAATCCCCTGCTTTCTTCCACATCTTCTTCCTCTCTGTTTCTCCAGAAGCACTGAGGAAACATTTTTATTAAATGTCCTGTCCTAAATGCCTCGCTTTCCCTTTAGGGGAAGGGGAAATCTTCTCATCTTAAAGAACTTAAAGGCTGTCCTTTTGATTATTTGAAATAGGAAGGGTCTGGAACAACAACAACAACAAAATACTAAGCAGGGTTATATTTTAGAAGTTGGGCACTTTGGTTTGAGCAAGTTAGCTTCCTCCCATCTTGTCAGTGCAGAGAGAGAGAGAGAGAGAGAGAGAGAAGAGTGTCTGGAAGAGACTGGTAACACTTCTTTCACCTGTCAATTACAGTCTGGGAGGACCCAGCCTCTAGAGCTCTCTCTTTGCTGGCTATATAGGGACCAAGGGAAAATGAGTACAGGCACCAGCTGCTCACAGACACCTCTAATGAAGTCAATGAAACTCACTATTTCTGTCTCCACCCTCTTAATTTATTTAGTAGCTAATTTCTTTTTCAAACCAAAGAACATGTCCAACAGAAGGAAGCCCAAGGAAAACATAGGCAATAAATGCTGACATTATCCCTCCACCTTTGCATTTGGTTTTAGACATATAAAGGAAAGGAGCATATGACTCCACAAATAGGATGCTTCAAGAGTGCAAGGGCAGGAGGAGGAGATGATGGGTTTCAAGCAGTGAAACAGAGCTTCTCCACAGACTGTGTTCTTAGTCTGCTGGATGTCACCTAAAATCATGCTTCTCCTGAATGTGCTTTCTTAGAGGAACCTGCAAAGCTGCTGAGAGCTTACAGCAAAGCAGCTTCTCTGCTCACCATGGGAGTATCCCTCTTGAACCCTTTTATCAGGCTTTGGTTGGTTCAAGGGATTTGCTGTATTCAGGTCCCACATAGTCAAAAATGGAGATACCATATGCAGCAGTGACTGTGGCAGTGTGAGATATGCAGGTGAAGAAGGCTTCTTATGGCTTTCCCAGAGGGTATTCTCAGGATAGTGCATCTAGTGCACACATAAGCCACAGGGGTCAGTGTGAAGGAGCTCAGCAACATAGCGGAGAAGGGAACAAAGCTCATGTTTGAAGGTAGTTGGTGCCCATGCAGGTCGCTCTCATCAAAGGGATGAGGCCACAGAAGAAAGAGTCTCTTTACTGGGGACACAGGGTACCTTGGTATATAAAATGGTGGGGCTGAGCAAGGATAGAGATGCCGTCACCCAATGGATAAAGATGAGTGTGAAGCACAGCCAGGGCTTCATAAAGATGATACAGTGTGATGGGTTGCAAATGGCCCCGCAGCAATCAAAAGACATCACAACAAGCAGGTTGAACTCAGCTGTGCCCAGGAAGATAGAAAGGAAGGTCTGGAACTGGCAAGCAGCCGTGGGATGGTCTTAATCTCCAAGATGAGGCCGACAAACCTTTTAGGGGCAAAGGGAACCAAATATCTAAGAAGGAGAAGCTGTTGGGGAAGAGATACGCTGGTGTGGAACTGGTTGAGCCAAATGATGGCTATCATGACCATGTTGCCCATGGCAGTGAGCAGATAAATCACCCCTGGCAGTGTGAAGAAGAGCATTTGCATTTGAGGAGTGACTGAAAAGGCCTTCAGGAAGAATTTTCCCGCTATGGTACGGTTGGGAGGATCCATTTCAGAACCTGGTCAGTTGAAGGTGTGACAGGAGTAACTAATGTCATGGGTGATGAAATTTGTCTTGCTGCCTTCATCAACTTTCCCTTCCCTTTTCCTAGTCCTACTTTTCCTTCTTGAGGTGGGAGACCAGAACTGCACAAGGGATTCTCATTTTCTCTTTGTTTATATCCAATGCCATGAAATAAATGTTGATGCTTTTTGTATCGTGAAAAGATCTTGAATGTCAGCCAGCACCAGTGTTTCACACCTGTGGTCAAACCCCCAGAAGTATGTGACATATTCAGGAAACTCTCAGATTAGGACCACCAACGCAAAAACCCTAATGGGGTCTGCTTTGCTCATCGCCAGTTTTAATTGCATAGGCGAGTCTTGCACATCGTCCCCACCGAGGCCACTCATGGTTACTGAGCCTCCTTGGTGGGACGGAGTCCTGTGCAGAATGGGGAGGGGCAGTTCGCAGCATCTTAGTCTGGATGGTTTTGCTCATGGGGACCTGATCCAGTCCCATAAACTCAGGGGGAATAAATTCCAGACAACATTCCTAAATGCCACAGCTGGTTTAACCCTGCTGCGACAGTAGTCCACGCGGTGAGCCCACCATCGATGACCGTGGCAGTTGGCCAGGTTAAACAACCACACCTAGCACCCACTCTGTTAGGGAGGGGAAACGTTTTGGTTTTGCTGGTGCAGGGTGCAGAGAGTGTTGTGCAGCCTGGGACCCTGGGGCAGAGCCTCCATCTGACCGAGCTCCTCTCTAGTAAATGAACTGCATCTGCCCCATCATCCCACAGCCTTTACAGCCACTCTGACAACCCTTCGCGGGGCTGCTGCCTGTAGCATCCCTGCGTATCCTGCAGCTCCGATGCTTTAAAATCACCAGGAGTTGTGGTCCCTTCAAACTGGCTGCATTCAGTCCGGTGATCCGCTGCTCTGCCACCGGCTGGGCAGCTGCCTCCCCCTCAGGCTCAGTGTCTGACTCCGAACTGGGGAGTTCATCAGGGTCCCAGATATTGCCATCCCAAATATTCATTCACCACTTCTAATTTTTCAGATATACTTCAGAAAGGAAACAGATGGGTCTTTTCCCAAGTATTCATAAATGCACTTCATAATATCAAATACAGCCTTTTGGATGAAAAGAAATGAAAAATGGGAAAGCTACATCTCTGATTACTATGGTATACTGAACCAGAGTCAATGTGAGTCTGTACTACTTTTAGAATGACAGTGTATGACACAAAAAAAACCCATGCATTTCTGTTTAATGGTAACTTCTTTGTTCAACTAAAATTGGAAAGCATAAAAACAAGGGCTCAGAAGCACCATCTTCTGCAGCTGAAATACAGGCTATCTGAGAAAGAAAACCCATGGAAGCTAATATCAAAGGTAATTCACAGGTACTGGGAAATACAAAGAAAAGTGGAATAAATTTTAATGTTTACAGAATGCTTTGTCTTTTCTCTTTCTTTCTTTCTTCTTCTTTTTTTTTTTTTAATATATATATTCTCCATGATTTCCATCCCTTATTTGATTTGGGCTTTCCTGTCCCATGTTTAACCAAAGATATCCCAGATCTCTTGTGAAATACATATAACTATGCAGCTTAGAGTATTAGGATTATAAGAGGTCATCTTTCAGAAAGGCTTCTTTGGAGGAGTTTCTTGAAGATAGCACTTCTGAGATCTGTCAAATCCCAAGTTTTGTTAGACTAGAGGCATAGTAGCTGCCTCTACCTCCTGCTAATAAAGTCTTATTGGGGGGGGTACTACCAATAAGCATCATTGGTGCGGACTCTCTTTTCTTCTAACATGGCAGTATCCTAGAAACTCTTTGCTCTTAATTAACCATCCAAGTAACCTCCCAATCCAGTAAAATAAGGGCGGATGGGGGGGGGTCCTAATGTCTCCCTGCCAAAGGGCTCACTGCTTTGGGGATCTCTGCTGCAACCCACACACCGCACACTGCCCCAGGCCCTGAAACAAGACATCCAAGGCTGACTTCCAGGAGGAGGCCTCAGAGAGCAGCTTTGACATGGTGGGACTTTTTTCTCTGGCATAGTTAACAAGGAAAAGGTCTTGCCATGACGGAGCGCTCAGAGGTCCTCTTTCGAGCAGCAGTGCCACAGTCATTACCTTTCAAAATGGGTAAATAGGGAAAACTTCCAAAGACAAAGTATTTCTTCAGAAAATAATTGGCCTCTTATGATCACTTCTCCCAGATGCGCATACTACAGTGAGTGATGTTTCAAGGGCTCAGAGCTTATTTTTTTTTGTGCTGAAAATGAAGCAAATCACAACATTGCTTTTGGACCCTGAGAATCATTGCCTGATGCTCAAGCGCTTTCCTGCAAGTCGGCAGGAAATACATGAAGGGTCATAGCTGAGAATCAGCTTGCAAAGTTGTAGTGGTTTTATGCAAATAACTCTGCAAACCCCCTCAGTATTTTGGTCCTCACCTTCCCACATGCTCCTCTCTTCCCTAAGGGAGTCATTTCTAGCCTGACAGTTCAGGTGTCCCTCTCAGCTGAGCACTTTTTGTCACTAGCTTGTTGGAGGCCTGCAGTTTCTGAAGTTCTTGCCAGGATCTCCAGCCAGGATGCTAACTCAACCCCTGCGTTCAGCTGAGCACATATAACTGACCTCACCATCATCATCCAAGCCACGTGCCTGCTGCTGGTCTATGAGCTGCTAAGGCAGGAGTGACCTCACATGCCCATGGCCCAGCCATGAGGCTGCTGCTAGCCTATCAGAGGCTGAGTCAGAAGTGACCTCCCAAGCAAGAACACAAGCCTTGTCCATCAGAGAAGAGGAAAGGCCATCAGCAGCCATGTGGGCTTGGTAGATGATTGTTAGGTCACCCCAATTGGAGCAGCTGATAGGTCAGCCTTTGGCTCATGCCTAAGGTAATTGTTTGTGAGGTCACTTCTGCCTGAGGACCTGATAGCCCACCAAGCAGCACAGGGCTAGGATGTTGATTGTGAGGTCATTCAGAACTGAGTAGCTGATAGGCCAGAAACAGTTACATGGCTTGGATGGTGACTGTGAGGTCACCTCTCTTTCAGCCTCTGATAGGCCAGCAGCAGGCCCATGGCTCAGGTGATGATTGTGAGGTCATTGCTGCATGAATACCTGACTGGATGGAAGCCAAGACCATGCTGAGGTCATTTCCATAAGGGCAGGTGAAAGACCAGCAGCAGTTCCATTGGCTTGGTAGGCAATTATGAGGTCAGTTGTGTCTGATCAGCTGATAGGCCACCAGGAGGCTGTTGGCTGGGGATATTTTTATGAGATTGGTTGTTTCTCAGAAGCTGCTTTGATCGTAGGAGGCCCATGACCATAAAGGTGAAAGTGAGGTCCCTTCTGTCTCTGTAGGTGATGGACCAGGAGCAGGCACATGGGTGGGAAAGTGGCTGTGAGGTCACTTCTATGGGTGAAGCTGACAGGCCAGCACTTGACTGCTGTCTGTGGTAAGGGGTTGTGAGGTCCTGTGTGCCTGAGAACCTGATAGGCCACCAACAGGCACAGGGCTCGGATGTGGGTTTTGTGGTCACTCCTGTCTCTGGTGAGTGCCACTTGCTCTGTACAGAGAGTGAGGAGTGGCATGGAGAGCCCAGGGCCGTGAGTGGTTTTGGGCCACTGGGCTCTGTGCGAGACACGGAAATATCTTTTTTAATGGTGCAGGCCTGATAATACCAGAGATATTTAGAAAATGTGAATAAAAAATGAAAGAAGGGAGAAATTAAGAAAATGATCTAAAGGGAAGAAATGTTTTGTTACACTTTCCAGCTTTTAAATATTTGTGTTCTTATTGTCTTTCTTAGCTTTGTTGTCTTTTTTCTTAATATCCTGGTCTTTTTTTTTTTTTTTTTTGAAAAGGAAAGTAATTTCCAGAACTGGGGTGGAATGCAATGACAGAGTCACCGGCAGCTGGTGCCATTGTAGGTGTCCTGGTCCCCTCTGCCCAGCCTCCATCTGCAGTTCTGAGGGGCTCTGGTCTCCCGCAGGTCCCCTGAGAGAGCCGCCAGGCCCAGGCAGGTACCTCAGATACACCAGGACCTCTCCAAGTGCCACCGGATGCTTGTGGTGAGACGCCTGAGCTCTGCCTGAGAAGGTGAAGAACCGTTTTCAACATTTAATGGAAAAATAGGAGCACCTTTCCCTCAGCTAAAATGGAAGAATATTTTTAATAAAATGTCAACATTTTCCCATGAAAAAAAATAATGGAAAATTTCAGGAAGGGTATGAATCTCAGGAGAAATAGTGACCTGCCCCTGACTTCGCATTACCACTGCTCTGTCTATTATGCTGTGGATGTAATCTCACTAATCTTTCACATATTTTCACCTGTCCTCATTAAAGTGATCATTTATCAAGTTTCCTTTATATCAGACTATCTGGACTATCTGGAAAACTTTCTGTAATTTTCCAGTTTTCCTTCTCCCCTTGCTCTTTATCCATCCGATACCTCTCAACTCTCCAGTTGCTGCTCTGAGCTTCAGGGAGTCTGAGCTTGCCTCGTCTTTCAGGAGTCGTGTTGTCTCTTTTAGACCACTCCTTAGTTGTGTTTGTCTATCCATTCCTATCTATCAGTCAAAAACAGTTCAAAGAAGGTTATTCCTTGTGGAAAGTGACCCTCACCGGAGGCAGCTTGGATTTAACATACAGTTGAGGAGTGTATTTGACTTTTTATTAAACTGTATCATATTCTATTTTTGCTTGTTTGCAATTCAGAAAAATCCTCCTGTGTCTGCAAGTAGTTGTCCAAGGAAAGCAGGTGGGAATTGGTGCATAGGAGCTGTAACATTCAGCTACGGACTTGAGTGGAAAAAGGTTAAGTTTTCACAGGAGTGACCTAAGTCCCCAGTGGCTGATGAGAGAAATGACCCAGTTGGGGAGGCGTGGAGGAAGGTTGTCTGTAAAGGTGTCATATCGAAAATACTGCTTTTCCTGCATGTTCAGACTTCATTATGGTAGAGACCCTCTGGGTCAGTATGAATTGGAGAGTGTGGATATCACTTATTCTGTAAGCTGAAAAATAAAGACAGCTTAAAAAGCAGAAATCCTTTCTTTTTCAGGTGTTCATTGAAATCTTCTTCTTGTAAATACACCCCTGAATCCTCTCCAATTAGCCACACAAGAACTGAAGAACTGAAGAAAATTAGGGGGAGTGAGATTGGTTGTTAGGGCTTTCTGCATTTTAATGGTGCCTCTGGTGTATTTGGTGCTGAGTCCATGAACCTCAGATACTGAGAGGATATTGAACAAGCCTCTCAAGAAGTTAAAGTCAGAAGCAAATGCCGAAGTTTCTTGGAGTGTTAATGGGTCCCACTGAGGGTCGTTACTCACAAAGCCTCCCCAGAGGCTGATTACAGCACAAAGTTGGAGGCACTGATTGCAAGCAGGCAAAGGGAACGTGCAGGTGGCTCTGATGCCACGTAAACCTGGATGAGTTTTGTCAAGCAGAATGGCCAGACACTGACAGCCAGGCCCTGGGTAGGGTGATCCTTTCCCTCACGCTGTGCTCAGGGCTCTTCCTGGGGCAGTGTGAATGTGGGGGTGTGCACTCCCACCCCAGGATCTCCCTACCTTTACTGATGTCTCTCTGCCCTCACTTGCTTTTCCTTGAGACACAAAGCCAGAGGCTGATCACAGACTCCCTCTGGGTGACCTGTAGCACCACAGCTCTACCCTTCCTTTTCCTGAAGTCGCATCTGAAACCCACAAGCTGCAGTTTGTGGCTGTTTCCCCTTCTCACGCTGTTTCCCACTTTCCATCATCTCTGAAACCACCTTTCAAGCACTCACAGGCTCCTACTCTACTGCCCTTCGCCTCCACTTCAGCAGGACAAAGCAGTCCAGGTCCCTCAACCTCTCCTCCTAGGTGCGATTATTCCCCCCTAGGTGCAGGACTTGACACTTCTCTTGTAAATCTTTGTGAGGTGCCTGTTGTCCAGATCACACAAGTTTCCTCCAAGGGAGGAGACTGCACAGCATTTCTGGACAGCCAGTTCTGATGCTTGACCATCTTCTTAGCAGAAAAGCTTTTCCTTATCTCCTGCATAAACATCCTCCCCTCATGTACTGTGGTGTAGAGCCTGGCTCCATCTTCTTGGTGATCTCCTTGTAGCCATTTGAAGGCTGCCATGAGATCCCTCCAAAGCCTGGAGCTCAGGTGTGAGTTCCCTGTTTAGCCAAGCTGGTCCCCTGACATGTCTGCTAGCTTTACTGAGTATTGGGATGGACCATTCTTGCATTTGGCGGGTGCTGTCCTTAAAGGCCTGCTGGCTTTCCTGGGCTCTTCAGAGCTGCCTCCCATGGTATTCTCTACCAGGCCCCTGAGGAGGCCCAAGTCTGCTCCTCTGAAGTCCATGGTCTGTACTCTGCTACTGTCCTTCCTCAATCCCTTCAGAATCTGGGACTTCACTATTGGTCACTGTAGGCAAGGCAGACCCTGATCCAACCCTGATCCAGTTCCTCTTTATTTGCAATTTCCACATCCAGGAAAGCATCACCATTATTGAGCAGTCTTAGCTGTGCTAAGAAGTTGTTCCTGACACCCTGCAGAAACCACTGGTCTCCTTGCACTCTGTTGTTTTCCCTTCCAGTGAATGTCAGGGCCATTAAGGTCTCCCCACAAGGACCAGGGCCTGTGATCCACAGACTTCCTCAGGTTGCTTAAAGGAGGTTGCATCCACCTCCTCATCCTGATCATGTGGTCTGTGACTCCAGTCACAACGTCGCCCTTCCTCTCATGCTCACCCACAAGGTCTCATCCAGCCCCTTTTTCATCCCAGGGAAGAGCTCCATACATCTGAGCTGCCCCTTCACACAAAAGGCATCCTCCCTCCTCATCTCCCTTGATGGTCTCTCCCGAAGAGCTTGTACCCTGCCAACACAGCCCTCTAGCTATGTGAGTGGTGCCACCACATCTCAGTTATTCCAACCATGTGGCAGTCCTGTGACAGCTTGTGCATCTCCATCTGCTCCTGTCTGTGCCCCAGGCTGCATGCATTTGCACATATTTAGGTTGCAGAACCTCAGCTGTGGCACAGAGCACAGACTGATCATGGTGAACCATGTTACCGAGAGTCAAGGACACCGTACATGCAATGGCCCCACTGCAGAACAGAGATGTGCTGGCATAGATAGGAGGTGGCAAGGTAATGGTGAAAGGAGGTTCCCACTGAGAGAGCAAAACCTGCAGTATCTGAGGCCAAGGAGAAACAGAGCTGGGCTGTGCAGAAATGGCAGGAGAGGTGTTTGCTGCCTGAACTGACTTTGAAGCACCACAGGGCCTGTGACAGAGGTGAACTGATCTCCAGGAAGGACAAGGTGCCAGTGAAGAAGTCCCTGGGCCTGGACAGCCTGTGATGCAGCCATCCTGTGGAGATCATTAGCACAGCCCCTTTCCGTATCATCTGGGAGTGAGAAAAGGTTTAGGAGGAAGAGAGTTAGAAGGGTTTGAGAGTGCAGGGACGTAAGTGGAGACCTTGGTGTGATGTGCCTCCCATTTATGCAGCTGCTTGGATATAGACGGGATGGACTTTGCCTAAAGGCAGTGGTGGGATGCAGTTGTTTGGGCACAGGTAGGAAACTTGAGAGGTCCTGAGCTGTTTGTCCAGCAACCACTCCAAAAGGACATGGTTTTCCTGTAGGTCCCATGCTGTATTTGCTGGAGATGTGTGGTTGTGCTGGACATCCCAGGCATCTGACATGGTCCTGCTGGTCTATTTTTATGTCATTAAATCAAGGCTCTGCACCGAATTACATGAACTGTTTGCAATGTAGAGATGTGCATGAATCTCAGCTCCCTAGTGAGTGGAGCTCTAGGAGCAGTAGTAGGCACCCAGTGTCATTTCAGATGGCCAAGAAAATTCCCCACCTGGCCCCAACCTCATGCTCTAGAAGGAGGCGGGTCCCCTGGTTGCTCCATCAGAGCAAGCAGACCCTGGCACATGCCTTGCACCACCTCTGTCTCTTCAAATGTCACCAAGGGTTTGTGTGTGAACAACTGACTCCCATCCTCCATCTCCACTGATTCTAATGGGAGCTTAGACAAGGTGCTCGCATGCAGACATATCTGTTGGGCACCCTTCAGCTTTGGCAAGGGCAATCCCACCTCCTGTGTGTTTGTGGAATTCATGGGAGGGATCTGAGTCACACTCCAGCCCAGGGGTTTCTAACCTGGCATGAGATGTCCAGATTGACTCATCTGAATTAACACCTGAACCATAGGTAAATGAATTCTCTTCTTGTCCCTGTCTAGGTGTCCTGCCTAGTAAAGAGGTGGGAATAGGATCTTCCGGAGTGCGACGTTTCCATCTCTCATAGATAATCATCTTCTGACGAGACAAATTGCAATGCTGGGACCAGTCTCTCTTCACTGTGTTGAGAGAGACATCATAGATGATTATTTTAGTTTACCTCCGTGAACATTTCCCAAGAGGAGGGAGTACAAAGGAGAAATGAAGTCACACCTTCAGCTAGGCCACTGTTCCCGAGTGGGGCCAGTCTACTGGGACAGAGGGAGCTCATGGCAACAGGTCAGCACTGCCGAGAGACAGCTCTGTGCAAGAGCATCTCCTCTGCAAAGAGCAGCAGGGCTCCAGGCACTGCCTGCTCTTGCTGACATGAGATGAGACAAGACAGAGAGAAGCGAAAGGCAGTGTGGAGTGTGAGGAGAGAGGAGCGCTCACGGAGGGAGAAATCTTCACAGCCCCTGACACAGTAAGTCTCTGGCTGTAGAGCAATACTACTGGAGTTGCTGGAGGGGTCTTCTAAACCCATCCCATCCCATGACTGCTAGGTTCTTTAGGATGCCTCTGCTGTCTTCTTGAGTGCAGAGGAGGAGGAGGTGCTTCTAAAGCAGGGATTCCCAGCCACACCATCACAGGGACAGGGCATCTTGCTACCTTCTTGCTGTGATGCTGCAGGGGTGTGAAGCCAGGGAGTGCACCCAGGTCTGCATGGGCTGTAATTGAGAGCAGTGTCCCTGCGCCCCAGGGTGCTGTGTGCCTGGGGCAGTGACTCTGCTGCCTGCGCAGCAGGGCACAGCACTCAGCCTGCCCGGGAACTCCCCACGGTGCTGCAGGGACGATCGACCCCAGCAGAGCAGGTTCATTCTCCCGTTGAGAAGGTTCTGCATGGGTCAGGGCTGCTCACAGCTCTAGCTCATGCACAGGACATTTCAGAGGGAACTTTTCAAGAGGAAGGTGAAGGCAGGGATTGCCTGAAAGAGAAGCCAATTTCCTGAGATGGCGCTTTAACTTTCCTGCCACCTGGCAAGGGGAAAATGGAAATGGAGCTGTCAGCTTTGAACAAAGGACTGAAACTCCTTAACAGTTTCAATGAGCACTCAATGGGTCTGCTAGGAACTTCTGAAAGTCCCTGCACCCATCCCTTAGTCTGTAGACAGCACCAGCTTCCCCTTTGCTGGCCTCAGCAGTGTTTATCTGCCCTGTTCCTTAGCACCTCCAAAAATGGTTATGCTCCTGGACAGTGCCCTGCTGCTGGGAGGTTTCTTTAGGGCAGACGTGAGCGCACTGGGGAAGGTGTGGGCATTGCAGGGACTGACCATGACTTGCCCAAATCCATCCTCCCATGATGTTTCTAGAAGCAGTTCCCTCTCATTCACCGCCCAGCTCTGATGCCTGGAGCTGTCCCTGCTGGGAGCTCTTTCTCTGTCCCAATGTCTTTTCCTGGTTGGTGCTTACAGACCCCATCCCATGCTCTGTGCACTTGGTTCTGCCCTACAGAAAGCTCCCACAGGCAGGACACTGTCCAGGGGCATCTCTGTGCTTGCAGGTCCTAAGGAGCAGGTGAGACAAACCCTCATGAGGCCAGAGAAGGTGATGCTGGTGCTGTCTGTAGGCTGAAGTGTGGATGAAGGGACTTGCTGTGTTTTTTCTCAGACCTTTTGATCTCTCAAAATGATAGGGGTATTCAGCTGCAGTTAAGACACCGACCCTGTGTGTCCTGCGTGGTGTGGTCTTCATGGCAGTGAGAAGCACCAATCCCTTTCCAAATCGTGAGGCTGCTAGCAATGTATTTCATCAGGTTGGGTAATCAGCTGACTCTCCTTTAAGGAAAGTCCACCTTTGGACCCTTGACTGTTTCTCGGGGGTGATCTGCCAACTTGGAAGCTGCACTCCAGCAGAGCACAGCTTCCCTCTAGCATTTCTGTGATAGGTGAGTCAGATACACTCTTCACTCTCTCCATCTCTGGGCTGAGAGAGAAGAATTTGGAAATCTTCACTGTGAAACTGAACTCCTCTGCTCTTGTCTCATTCCGCTTTCTTTCTTAGAAGAACTTGTGAGTGTGATTGTCCTTTAGCTGAGGGAGGTGCACGTGCAGCACAGCGAGGGGAAAAACTTAATGACAGACCAGATCCTGTGACTCTGTACAAAGTCACAGCGAGCTCTTTATTTCCTCTTGGCATGCACAAGTGCTCATGCTGAGAGCAATTGAAATGCCAAAGATTTCTACCCCATCAGAGAATGCTCCCACAGTAAGATGGAGGCACCTAAAAACTAAATAAATATATAAACTGACTCCTCCACCGAAGATCATTTTCTGAAGAAAATGGATTCAAAATGTTGAGCAGCCCTTTCACATAAGGAGTGGACGTAATCTGCTGCAGGATGTGCACATCAGAGCTAGTCACTTCGCATTCCCACTGCAGTGCCTGGAGGAAGGGTGCGGACGGTAAATTGACATGACGACAGAGTCTATCTCATTGGAACAGAGACATCCAGAAAGTGTGAGGTCACCCCCTGCCTTCACTTGACTGCTTCTCTCCCTTGCTGGAGTGGGCGACGGTGTGACTGGTTCA
Source organism: Apteryx mantelli (assembly GCF_036417845.1). Classification (NCBI taxonomy): domain Eukaryota; kingdom Metazoa; phylum Chordata; class Aves; order Apterygiformes; family Apterygidae; genus Apteryx; species Apteryx mantelli. The sequence goes on from NC_089997.1 coordinate 8,652,729, forward strand.
GCTACAGACACCTCTGTTCAAGAGGACAAGGCTGGGGGAGATGAAGCCCTCACAAGGGTCTTCTCTTTCCGAGACAGCTGGCATGAGTGCTGTATTCACCTCTCATTATGGCAAATAGAGAATAGTCCCACTGGGTCACTGGACCAAGTTTCCTCTGCCGAGCCCACGGCACCAATCCCCAGATACCCCATGGAATATCTGGGACTGTTTGACACCTCCATTTACACCCCCGGCAGAGCAGAGTGGACTCCTCTGGAGACCACAGGCAGGAATCCCTGCTCAGCATGGCACACACAGCCAGCACAAACAGAGCTCAAGCAAGGATTCTGAAAGAAGGTGAAGGACAGAGGAAATGTGGGGGTTTCTATAAGAAATGGAAGGGTTTGGCTCAGAGATGCCTGCTCTAGCATTTTACTGTCTTTTCCTCCTCAGACAGACACCCATGTCCAGGTGGAGCAAATGTTCAACAGCAGCTCCCCAAACGAGTTCCTCCTCCTGGCATTTGCAGACATGCGGGAGATGCAGCTCTTGCACTTCTCACTCTTCCTGGGCATCTACCTGGCTGCCCTCCTGGCCAACAGCCTCATCATCACGGCTGTAGCCTGTGACCACCACCTCCACACCCCCATGTACTTCTTCCTCCTCAACCTCTCCCTCCTCGACCTTGGCACCATCTCCACCATTGTCCCCAAATCTATGGCCAATTCTCTGTGGGATACCAGGGCCATTTCCTACTCAGGATGTGCTGCCCAGGTCTTTTTCTTCTTTTTCTTCTTTTCAGCAGAGTATTATCTTCTCACTGTTATGGCCTATGACCGCTTTGTTGCCATCTGCAAACCCCTGCACTACGGGACCCTCATGGGGAGCAGAGCTTGTGTCAAAATGGCAGCAGCTGCCTGGGGCACTGGTTTTCTCAATGCTGGCCTGCACACTGCTAACACATTTTCAATAGTCTTCTGCCAAGGCAATGTCCTAGAGCAGTTCTTCTGTGAGGTTCCTCAGATCCTCAAGCTCTCCTGCTCAGACTCCTACCTCTGGGAAGCTGGGCTTATTGTGGTTGGTGCCTGTTTAGGCTTTGGGTGTTTTGTTTTCATTGTGTTGTCCTATGTGCAGATCTTCACAGCTGTGCTGAGGATCCCCTCTGAGCAGGGCAGGCACAAAGCCTTTTCCATGTGCCTCCCTCACCTGGCCGTGGTCTCCCTGCTTGTAAGCACCGGCATTTTTGCCTACCTGAAGCCTCCCTTCATCTCCTCCCCAGCTCTGGATTTGTTAGTGGCTGTCCTGTATGCAGTGGTGCCTCCTGCAGTGAATCCCCTCATCTACAGCATGAGGAATAAGGAGCTCAAGGAAGCGCTGAAGAAACTGATTCAGCTAGTACTATTTCAGCAGCAAGAAGCTGCCCGTCTCTAGTCAGAAGCAATATCCAATCTATCTCAGACAACTCGTGTGCTGTGGGCATTCTATCTGCGACACTCATGTTTGTACACACCTGCTTGCATTCATCTCCAGAGGCACAAAGTCCACCTGTCTGACCCAGAGGCCTTCTGTCCATCTGTCTACCACTGCATCAGATCCGGCCTCCCAAGTAGCATTTCTGTAATAAAAGGGGATTTCCTCAGTACACTGCCTGAAGGTTGGGCTCTTCTTCCAAAGCTGGTGCCAAGAATGTGCTCAGGGAGTTGCACCCAAAAAGGCCTTTTGCTGCACATGAGTTCTCCATGGGCTAAGGGGGACGCGCTCATAGGGTGATGCGTTAGGAAATGAGGGCAGGATTCTGCCCTCACTTGTGGGTGCCAAGTACCCCTGGAGAGGGTGAGTGGTATCTGCCGGGGACTGTCTCACATATTACAGGGTTGGTGACAGATGCCGGTTCTTCTGGAAGGGAATATGGAGTCACCAGGGTAGCATAGCGCATCCCCAGGGACAGCGTGTGCCTGGGATGAGCAGTGAGTGGAGACTCACAGAAGCAAGTGCAGGCACCCAAAGCAAAGGGCTAAACCAAAGAAGGCACTGAGTGAGGGCTCTGCAAGCTCAGCAGAGCCAGCAGGGACTCAGCAGGCCCAGGGAAGGGAGACTCCAGAGCGGTTCTTGTCATCCACCTACAAACCATGGGCTGAGTGTAATGACACATCTGAACCCATCCTGAGCCATTTGAAATACCATGTTTGCTTTGAGCATCTTCCACAGCCACAGACTCTGGGGAGGGGGGTGTCAGGTGCAATGCTGCTGGGCCAGCTGGCTCTGCCATGGCCAGTGCAGAGTCACCCCATGGCCCCACAGCCTGCTTGTGCTGCAGAGAAGCACTGACAGCCCGGGGCCCTGCAGGGAGCTGGGGAGGGGTGAAGGAACAGCCGGCCAGGCCAGCACAGGCACACACTCACTCGGGGAAAGGCTCTCTGGGAAGCTGGGTGCTCCAAGCAGGGCTGCTCACCCTGCCCTGAAACCCCCCACACTCCCTGTCCCCCCGTGCCCTGTCCCAGCCCTGGTGCTGGCCAACTGCCCTGGGCTGGGGCAGCTCCAGCCCCCCAGGAGGGGGAAGGGGCATGGGGGGAGCAGTCCAGGGAGCTGGTGGGAGGTCAGCATCCCACTCTCTGGCTGGGAATGGATCCCCAGCTTGGGCAGAGGTGGGGATCAATACGTGGATCATTAACAGGATGAGCACAGGATGTCACATCGATCACAATACAGTGGTAGCTTTTGGTGACCAACCTTTAGAGATATCATACCCATGGTGTTCAGTAAGGCTGGTTTCCACTTTTGCTAACCAAATCCACTAACTGTTATAATAGATCATCATTCCTTCTCTTTCTCCTAAGCATGTTCCGATTTCAGACAGATGCTTGGTGTTCTGTTTGAGAAAACTGTCTAGTTGATGGAAGGTTACTCCAAGTGTTCCTGATGCTTTAAACAGTGCAAAAAGAAGACAACATTTCTTCAGTCATATGAGAAGTTAACTAGTAGGTCTGCTTTGTGATTTGGGCAAAAACATATGTCACATTACAATGGCAACTGCTGCCTTACTGTTATGGACAATTAGGCTCGCTGGCCACCATAACAGGGTCCGACCCGAGGTTCCCACTGAGGCAGAAGTTTGAAGCCAGATTGGAGTGAAATAAAATTTAATGACACACGTGTGGTAATTACAGCTCGAGCTGGGTGCCTCTGAAGAGGGACCCCGTTTGAACAAATCCCTGGGTAATTATACCCTTCCAGTCTAATATCCACCCCACAGTTCTGAACCAATCATATTATTAGAGTTCGGGGTCTTCCAGCTCCCAGTTGGTCCTTTCCGGAGTTTCCAGGTGTGTTCTTTACTTCTTATCGCACTTCTGCATAGGTGTCGATGGCTCTTTTACTCCCTTATCTTGTCCCTCAGAAACAGTCTTTGGGGTTACTTCTTTCTTGCAAGTTGTCTGGCTCTTCTACTTCCTTATCTTGTCCTCCAGAATCAGTCTTGTGGTTCCTTTGTTTCTTCCTTCTGTGTCCTACCTTAAAGTCCATCTCCCTGCTGGTGCTCATTAATGCTAAACTGCCTATTTCTCTTTACAGTCCTCCCTCCCCCCTGCCCTTATCTCTCCAACTTGAACCGGCTCTGGGGCCTTCTTTTACTTAACTAGCTAAAAGTTCAACATATCTAGGAGAGAGTTCACAGCTTGCAGACTAAGGCTTCAGCAAATTTAGCTACTAATGCTTAGCAAGTTATGCTAAGCGATCAGCTCTAGACAGCTTCAGTCCAATATTCTTTAACAGTCCTCATTGTTATTATTAAGTCATTGTTTTTATTAAGCATCCCTGCTAATATGTTAAGCAGAGTTCTCAAAGCCTTTCGAGGCATACTGTCACTCTCCATAATTTTATGTACAATACGATTGTAAATAATAGGCATAACACGGTTAAACTTCACACAACTACTACTGGGTGCAACATGTGATTATAGATCCCTGTTGCGGTTTGTGACCATCCCAGAAGTGTCTGGTTCTTCTCCTAAATCACTGTTACTGTAAGTGTGTGTTTTTTCATCCATTCTTTTCTCTTTGTGACTGTGTGTGCAGCCAGGGCCCTGAGGAGGTGTCGTGGGGGCTAGTCCTAGGCATGATATTGTCTGTGCTGAGTGAATATGACAGGATACGCTATTGCCAGCAGGAAGGATCTGAAATCAGTCATGACCTGGACTGCAGGCATTGTTGTCTGGTTGTGTGCCTCTCCCCATGGGCAGCAGCAAGAGCTGTTATGGAAGATTAAGCTCACCAGCCACCATAACAGGGTCTGATCCTAGGCTCCCGCTGAGGCTGAAGTTTGAAGTCAGATTGGAACAAAATAAATTTTAATGACACGCATGCAATAATTACAGCTCGAGCTGGGTGCCTCTGAAGAGGAACCCCAAACAAAGAAATTCCTGGGCAATTATACCCTTACAATCTAAGTTCCCCACCCCTCAGATCTGGGGTCTTCCCCTTCTTCATTGGGCTCCTTCATTGTCTCTAGGCAGGCTGCTTCTTATCCTATTTTCAAGGTTGCAGCTTCTGCTCTCGGTTGTAACTTCTTTATCTTTCTAGCTTGAACCAGCTCTGGGGCCCTCTTTCCCATAACTAGGTGATAGCTAGGAGAAAGTTCACAGCTTGCAGCCTAAGGCTTCAGCAAATTTAGCTGCTAATGCTAAGCAAGTTATGCTAAGTGATCAGCTCTAGGCAGCTTCAGTCCAATATTCTTTAACACCAAATGTCCCTAGATGCTTATGGTTAGACACCTGAGGTCTGCCTGAAAAGGTGAAGAACTGTTTTCAACATTTTAAAAAATTTGAACACACTTTCATCATCCCATGATGAAATAGTGCAAATTTTCAGGAAGGATATTAATCTCAGGTGAAGAAATATTGATCTGTCCCTGTCAACTTGTGTTACCACTGCTCTGTCTGCTGTGCTGTGGATATGGTCTCAGTAATCTCTCACATACCGTCATGTCCTGATTAAATTGACCATTTCTAAAGGCATCTTTGCATCGGACTATCTGGACATATGCACTTCCCATTTCTTTCCAGTTTTTCTCCTCCCCTTACTCTTTATCCATTCTGATACCTCTCAACTCTCCAGTTGCTGCTCTGAGCTCAAGTCTGAAGCTTGCCTCATCTTTCAGTAGTCTTACTGTCTCCTTAGCCAGCTCCTTAGCTGTGTTTCCATTATCATTTCCTATCTATCTGTCAAAAAGATTTCAGGGAAGGTTATGTCTTGTGGAAAGTGGACCTCACTGGGGGCAGCTTGGATTTAACATACAGTTGAGGAGTGTATCTGACTTTTTATATCATATGTTATTTTTGTTTGCTTACAATTAAGAAAAATCCTCCTTTGTCTGCAACTGTTTTGCTAAGAAAAAGCAGGTGGGAACTGGTGCGTAGGAGCTGTAACATTCAGCTACAAACTAGAGTGGAAAAAGGTTAGGTTTTAACAGGAGTGAGGTAAGTCCCCAGTGGCTGATGAGGGAAATGGCAGGGTTGGGGAGGTGAGGAGGAAGGTTGTCCATACAGGTCTTATATTGAAAATACTCCTTTTCCTATATGTACAGACTTCACTAGGAGACCCTCTGGGTCAGTATGAACTGGAGAATGTGGATATCACTTATTCTGTAAGCTGGAAATTAAAACTTAAGAAGCAGAAAACCTTTTTTTTTTTTTTTTTTTTTTTTAGGTGCTCATTGAAATCTTGCTCTTGTAAATACACTCCTGAAACCTCTCCAGTTTGTCACACAAGAACTGATGAAAATTATGGGGAGTGACATGCCATGTTAGGGCTTTTGGCATTTTAATGGTGCTTCTGGTGTATTTAGTGCTGAGCCCATGAACCACAGATGCTGAAAGGAGACTGAACAAACTTCTCAAGAAGTTAAAGTCAGAAGTAAATCCCAAAGTTTCTTGGAGTGTTAATGGGTCCCACTGAGGGTTGTTACCAAAGAAGGCTCCCCAGGGGCTGATGAGAGCAGAAAGTTGGAGGCCCTGACTGCAGGTAGGCAAAGGCAATGTGCAAGTGGCTCTGATGCCAAGTAAGCCTTGATGTGTTTTATCAAGCAGAATGGCCAGGCCACTGTCAGCCAGGCCACTGTCAGCCAGCCCCTGGGTAGGGTGATCCTTTCCCTCACACTTTGCTCAGGGCTCTTCCTGGGGGCAGTGTGAGAGCGGGGGTGTGCAGTGCCAAGTGCAGGACAAAAATACGGCACCTCCTGAACTCCCCGGGGATGAGGAGGCATTGAGGCCACCATGCTTTACGGAAACAGCACGTTCTCAGAGGCCTTGGTGGTAGAGACAACAGCCATAGCCAGGGGACAAAGACCTTTGGAGGCTTTCAGCCTTGGCAGTGCCCTTTGTTGTCTCCACCACAGGCTTTCCTGTGTTGTCCTAATCCTCTGCCTGTTTCCCTGCAGACTACAGACACCCAGCCTGCTTCCCCACCTTGATCTCACCCTGGCATCTCCCCACTTTTACTGATGTCTCTCCACCCTTCCGTGAAATGCAAAGCCAGGGTCTGATCACAGACTCCCTCTGGGTGATCTGTAGCAGCACACTACCCTTCAAGTGACATTTCCTTTCCCAAAGTCCAGTAGGAAACTGTCAAGCTGCAGTTTGTGCCTCTTTCCCCTTCTCATGCTGTTTTCCACTGCCAAGAAAAGCTCCATCATCTCTGGAACCACCTTTCGAGCAGTCACAGGCTACTACACTACTGCCCTTAGTCTCCACCAGGCTAAAGAAGTGCAGGTCCCTCAGCTTCTCCATATAGGCCACGTGGTTTAGGCCCCTAACCCCATCTTGGCAGACCTCCTCTGGACACTATCCAGTTCCTCTCCATTCCTCCAGCACTGGCATTCCCACATTGGGACACACTATTCTAGATGTGGCCACACCAGTGCCGAGTCGAGAGGGATATTAATTCACCTTGTCTGGGTGGCCACTCATTTCCTAATACAGCCCCATATGAAGCTGGCCTGATATGTGGTGAGCACGCACCACTGGCTCATATGTCACCCCTCGTAAGGTCCAGGCCCTTCTCCTCAGGGTCACTTCTCTACCAATCATGTCCCAGCCTGTCCTGATGCACGGGCTATTCTACCCTCCGATGCAGGACCTGCCACTTCTCCTTGTACAATGTCATGAGGTTTCTGTTAGCCAAATCCCCAAGTCTTTCAAGGCCCCTCTGGACCAAAACTCCCTTGTGTCAGCTCTTAATGTGTGTGTGGGCATGGAGATGGTTCATCCTGTCTTGCAGTGCCTCTGACAGGATGACAGTATGAGGAACTGCAGGACACTGCACACAATAAAAGGAGATACTAGTTAAATGGAGTTGCTAGCAAAGGTAGAAATTAGTATGGCAAGCGTCTCAGAAAAGATACCCTCGACCCAAATGAGGGTAGAAAACACGCAAAACCAGGGCCAATGGGGAAAGTGCACACAGGGGTGGCTGGTTGTATGCAATGGGATCAGGATGGTAAAAGAGAAGACCTTAGAAGGTAGAAAAGATGGAAAAAGGAATAGAATATGAAGCAAAAGAAAAATCAGGTCTTTTGGGGGGTACCTGCGAAGCAGCCCTCATCTGAACTCCTCTGATTGGAGCAGGACAAGAAACATGCACTTGATCGGATAATACTTCTGTCTGGCTTACTCCATGGTCACGGGTAAGCTGAATGTTTTCCCTAAGATCAGCAAGAGAAGACCTGGGATCAAAGGAATGCAGAATCATTCAGGCTGGAAGGGACTGTAAGGGATGAGACCCATATGGCTGTGCTGTGAGCCCGAATAATGCCCCGAAAAAAGGTTCCTGAAATGGGAGAAAGCCCCAGAAAGTCACGGGGCAGGGCCTGGTGTCACATCTCTTGACTGACTGGTGTCTCAACCACTCCTGGAACCGGGGCAAGGGAAGGTTCTGGAAGCCCAGGAACTGGGTCAATAACTGGGGGCATGCACAAGCACAGGGTGGGCGCTTTACACTGAACACCCCTGTTGGCATGTCCGATCCTGGACCCAGGACTGCTGATCTCCCTATCTCTTTTTTTCTTTCTCTCTTTCGCTCTTCTTCTCTTCTCTAAGTAATGCAAAGCCTACTTTGGTTTAGCTATAGCTGTGACAGGGCCAATGTTTGCAGGATATTTGTTCCATTAAAGTTGATGCTTATGTAAGGACCTCGAGCGTTATCTCGCCTTAGTCCACACTGAAGGAGATTTGCAAATCTGAGTTACTCTCCCCCCCGCTCGTCCTTTTCAGAGGTGGGACGTGACAGGGACCTCAGGAGGTCTCTAGCCCAACCTCCTTCCCACAGCAGGGTCAGCTATCAAGTCTGACCAGGTTACTCAGGGCTTTATTCATTTATGACTTGAAAACCTCCGAGGATGGAGATGGCACAACCTCTCTGGGCAACTAGCCCCAGTGCTTAACTGTCTTGATTGGTTAAAATGTGTTTTCTTAACCCCAGCCTGAATGTCTCTTGTTTTAGCTAATGCTCAGTTGGGCCTCATCCTTGCATCGTGCACAATGGTGAAGAGCCTCGTTTCATCTTCTTGATGACCCCCTGGTAGTTATGGGTAGGTTGTTATTAGGTCTCCCCAAAGCCTTTTCTTCTCCAGGCTGAACAAACTCAGCTCCCGCAGCCTCCCCTAGTGACAAAGTCAGCCGTACAAATATGTGCCTAGGATGTTTAAGGCTCTTCCAGTCCTTCTGGATTTTTCTGGCTCTGCAAAGGACCTTAGACATGTTAGAGTGCAATCACCCTCATGCCATGACTTTCCGCTGGTCACCTTCTTCATGGGCCCAGGAATGTGATGCGAGAGGATTGGCTCCATGACACACTCCTCACCAAAGTGAGACTGAACAGCTTGCAGCTCCTGGGGTTGTTCTTGTGGCCTTTTTTGAAAAGGGGCACAACATATTCTTTTTTCTGGTCAGTGGGACCTCTCCTGATCTCCAAAACCTTTCAAAGATGACAGAGAGTGGCCTTGCTATGACAAGATGCAGCCCATCCAGTCCCATAGACTTGTAGGGGTTGAATTCTTGCAAGTAATCCCTCACTCAACCCTCTCATCCACAGCTGGTTGTTTTTCTCCTCTGGAGTCCTGAATCTAGGCACAGCAGCCCAGGAGACCTTGTTGGTGAAGATGGAAGTCAAGAAGGGCTTGAGTTCCTCAGACCTACCTGCATTTACTGTTTCTGGATTCCCTGCCCCATTCAGCAGTGAGACCACATTTCCTTTGTCTATTCTTTCACTGTTATTGAAGCATTAGCAGCTCTTCTTCAGGCCCTTGGCATCCCCTGCATGTGTGTATCCTAGGGGAGCTTTGGCTTCCCCAGCACCATCTCTACTTCCCTGGACAATGGTGCCCTGTTTAGTCAAGGTGGTCTCCTGAGATGTTTACTAGTATTACTGAGCAGCGGTATGAACCATCCTTGTGCTTGGTGGCTGCTGTCCTTATAGACCAGCTGGCTTTCCTAAGGTCCATTGCCCTTCGTAGCTGCGTTCCATGGGATCTCCCAGCAGTCCCCAGAAGAGATCAAAGTCTGTTCCTCTGAAGGTCAGAATCTGTACCCTGCTACTATCTTTACTCACCGCCCTCACGATCTGGGACTCCACTATTTCACAGTCATTGCAGCCAAGGTTTCCACCGATGATCACATCCCTGATCAGGTCTTCCTTGTCTGCAAGTACTAGATCCGGGTGAGCACTGCCCTTATTGGCCCATCAGAGAGCTGTGCTTAGAAGCTATCCCCAACACCCTCCAGAAACCTCCTGGACTGCTTGCAGTGTCCTGCTGTTTTCCCTTCCAGTGAATGTCAGGGAGGTTAAAGTCCCCCCTCCCATAAGAACCAGGCCCTGTGACCCACAGACTTCATCAGGTTGCTTAAGGGAGACTGCCCACCTCCTCACCCTGATCAGGTTGTCTGAAACTCCCATCACAATGTCACGCTTACTCTGATGCTCACTCACAAGCTCTCACTCAGCCCCTTTCCATCCCTTGGAAGAGCTCCATATATCCAAACTGTCCCTTCACACAAAGGGCTTCCTCTCTCCTCATCTTCCTTGACAGTTTCTTCTAAACAGCTTGTATCTTACAATCACATGAGCGGTCCCACAACATCTCAGTTGTTCCTGCAACGTGGCCATTCTGTGACAGCTTGTGCATCTCCATCTGCTCCAGTCTGTGCCCCAGGCTGCATGCACTTATGTATATTTGCACTGCAAGACCTCCGCTGCAGCACAGAGAACAGATTTGTCATGGTGAAACCTGTTATCAAGAGCCAAGGACACCATATGTGCAATGGCCCCACTTCAGAGCAGAGACATGCTGGCAAAGATAGCAGGTGGCAATGTAATGGTGAAACAAGGGTCCCACTGAGAGAGCAAACCCTGCAGTATCTGAGGCCAGGGAGAAACAGAGCTGGGCTGTGCAGAAATGGCAGGAGAGGTGTTTGCTGCCTGAGATGACTCTGCAGCACCTTGGGGCCTGTGACAGAGGTCAGCTGATCTCCAGGAAGGACAAGGTGCCAGTGAAGAAGTCCCTGGGCCTGGACAGTCTGTGATCCAGCCACCCTGTGGATATCATTACCACAGTCCCTGTTCATATCATCTGGCGGTGAGAAGAGGTTCAGGGAGAGGAGAGTTGGAATCTTTTAAGAGTGCAGGGACGTGAGTGGAGACCTTGGTGTGATGTACCTCCCATTTATGCAGCATGCTTGGATGTAGACATGATGGACTTTGCCTAAAGACAGAGGTAGGATTAAGATGTTTGGGCACAGGCAGGAAACCCGAGAGGCCCTGGGGCACTTGCCCAGTAACCACTCCAGAAAGACATGGTTTTCCTGTAGGTGCCATGCTGTATCTGCTAGAAACATGAGGTTGTGGAAGAAATCCCAGGCATCTGACATGGCCCTGCCAACCTATTTTTATGTCATTAAATCAAGGGTCTGCACTGAATTGCATTAGCTGTCTGCACTGTAGGGATCTGCTTGTTCCTCAGCTTGACAGTGAGTGGTGCTCTAGTAGTAGCAGTAGGCATCGAGGGTCATTTCAGATGGCCAAAGAAATTCCCCACCTGGCCCCCACCTGATGAAGGATGTGGGTCTCACACTTGCTCCGTCAGAGCAAGCAGACACTGGCACGTGTCTTGCACCACCTCTGTCTCTGCAGATGTCACCAGGTGTTTGTGTGTGGGCAACTGGCTCCCACTCTCCATCTCCAGTGGTTATAATGAGAGCTTAAACAAGGAGCTTGCCTGCAGGCATCTATGTTGTGCACACTTCAGCTTGGGCAAGGGGAATCCCACCTCCCGTATATTTGTAGCGTTCACAGGAGAGAGCTGAACCTCACTCCAGCTCAGGGGCTTCTAAACCAGCATGAGATGCCTAGATTGACTCATCTGAATCAATACCTGAATCATGGGTAAATCAGCTCTCTTCTTGTCCCTTTTCTAGGTTTCCTGCCTAGTTAAGAGATGGGAATAGGGGCTTACAGAGTGGGACATTTCCACTTCTCGCAGATAACCATCCTCTGATGAAAAAAATTGCAATGCTGGATCAGTCTCCCTCCAGTGTTTAGAGAGGGATCATCAGTGATTATTTTGTCTACTTCAGTGACCATTTCCCAGGAGGAGGGAGCGCAAGGGACAGAGAAATTCATGCTTGCAGCTGGGCCTCTGGTCCTGACAGGCCCAGGCTCCTGGGACAGAGGGAGCTCATGGCAACCTGGCAGCACTGCTGAGAGACAGCTGTGTCCAGGAGCAGCTCCTCTGCAAAGAGCAGCAGGACTCCAGGCACTGCCTGCTCTTGCTGACAAGATGAGAGAAGACAGAGAGAAGTGAAAGGCAGTCTGGAGTGGGAGGACAGCAGACAGCTCACTGTGGAAGAAACTTTAACAGCCCTTTACACGGTAAGTCTCTGGCTGGAGAGCGATGCTGGAGGGATCTTCTAAACCCATCCCATCCCATGATTTTTTTTTTTAAGGATCACACTCCTGGCTTTTCCAGTGCGGAGGAGAAGGAGGTTCTTTAGAGCACAGATTCCCTGCCCCACCGTCAGAGGGACAGGACATGCTGCTACCTTCTCCCAGGGACGCTGCAGGGGCGTGAAGCTGGGTCATGCACACAAGTCTGCTCAGGGCTGTAATTCTGAGCAGTGCCCTGCACCGCAGGGTGCTGTGTGCCCAGGGCAGTGACTCTGCCACTTGCGAGGGTCAGCACTCAGCCTGCCCGGGGAACGCCTCATGGCACTGTGGGGAGAAAGTCTGGGTTGAAGGATCAATCCCTGACCAGGCAGGTTCATTCTGCTGTTGAGAGGGTGCTGCGTGGGTCAGGGCTGCTCACAGCTCTAGCTCATGCACAGGACATTTCAGAGGAGACTTTTCAAAAGGAAGGTGAAGGCAGGTGTTTAGTGAAAGAAAAGGCAATTCCCTGAGATAGTGCTTGAAGTTTCCTTCCACCTGGCAAGGGGAAAATGGAAATGGAGCTGTCACATTTAGGGCCTGACAAGGGACTAAGACTCATTAACAGTTTTAATTAACAATCAGGAGTTCTGCTAGGAACTTCCAGAAGACCCTTCACCAACCCCTTAGTCTACAGACAGCACCAAGTTCCCCTTTGATGGTGGCCTCCTCAGGGACCTGCCCCTTCTCACCTGCACACAGAGGGATGCCCCTGGAAAGTGCCCTGCTGCTGGGAGGTTTCTGCAAGGCAGACCTGAGCACACTGGGGAAGGCTTTGGTGTTGCATGACTGACCATGACTTGCTCATATCTATCTTCCCATGAAGTTTCCGTTAGCAATTCTCTATCATTCCCTGCCCATCCCTGCTGCCTGGAGTTGTTCCTGCCAAGAGCATTTTCTCTGTCCCAACGTCTTTTCCCAGTTAGTACTCACAGACCCCATCTCACCCTCTGTGTGCTCAGTTCTGCTCTACAGAAACCTCCTGGGTCAGGGCCCTGGCCAGGGGCACCACTGTGCTTGCAGGTCCTAAGGAGCAGATCAGAAAAGCCCTGATGAGGCCATAAAGGTGATGCTGGTGCTGTCTGTAGGCTGAAGCGGGGAGGAAGGGACTTGCTGAGGTTTCTCACAGACTTTTTGATCTGCCTCTCTCTTAAAAGAGAGAACTGACTCTTCATGAGCTGTCTACCTCTTAAGGAGAGCCCATCTTTAGGATCCTTGATGGTTTCTCTGGGGTGTCCTGCCAAGCTGCAAGCTGTCCTCCAGAACAGCACAACTTCCCTCTAGCATTTCTGTGAGAGTCCTTGGTCTGATCCTCTGAGTCAGAAACCTTGTCACACTCTTCATCACTCTCCCTGCATCTGGGATGAGAGAGAAGAATTTGGAAATCTTCCCTTTAAAACTGAACTCCTCTGCTCTCACCTCAGTCCTTTCTTTTCTGAGAGGAACTTGTGAGTGTGAGTGTACTTCAGCTGGGAGAGGCGCAAGTGCAGGGCAGTGAGGGACAAGACTCATTGACAGACCAGATCCCATGACTCTGAAAAAAGTCACAGTGAGCCCTTTTCTCTTCCTGGGATGCACAAGTGCTCATGCTAAGAGCAACTGAAATGCCAAAGATTTCTACCCCATCAAAGAATTGTTCCACAGTGTAATGGAGGCATCTAAAATCTAAATCCATATATAATCAGACTCCTCTGCTGCAGATTATTTTCTGGAGATAATAGGTATCAAAATGTTGAACAGCCCTTCCACACAAGGGGTGGCCATAATGTGCTGCAGGATGTGTACATCAGAACCAGTCACTTGCCATTCCCACTACAGTTCCTAGAGAGAGAGCACAGATGGTAGACTGATGTGAGGAGATGGTCTATCTCATTGGAATGAAGATGTCTAGAAAAAGTCAGGTCACCCCCTGCCTTCACTTGCCTGTTTCTCACCCTTGCTAGAGTGGGAGCTGGTGTGACTGACTCAGATACAGACATCTCCGTTCGAGAGGGCAAGGTTGGGGGGGATGAATCCCTCACAAGGGTCTTCTTTTTCAGAGATAGCTGGCATGACTGCTGTAATCCGCTCTCATTATGGTGAATAGAGAATATTCCCACTGGGTCACTGGACCAAGTCCCTTCCACCCAGCTCACGGTGCCCATTCCCAGGTATCCCACCAAATCTCTGGGCCTGTTTGACACCTCCATTTGCACCTGTGGCAAAGAAGAACTGACTCCTCTGGAGCCACAGGCAGAGGCCCCTGCTGCACATGGCACACACAGCCAGCACAGACCAGAGCTCCGGAAAGGGAGCTGAAAGAAGGTAAAGCACAGAGGAAGTGTGGGGGGTACTATGAGGAGTGCAAAGGGATTTGCTCAGAGAAGCCTGCTCTAACTTTTTACTTTCCTTTCTTCTTTGGACAGGCCTCCTGTGCCCCAAAGGAGAAAATGTCCAATGGCAGCTCCCTCACTGATTTCCTCCTCCTGGCATTTGCAGACACATGGGAGCTGCAGCTCTTGCACTTCTCACTCTTCCTGGGCATCTACCTGGCTGCCCTTCTAGCCAACGGCCTCATCATCACAGCTGTAGCCTGTGACCACCACCTCCACACCCCCATGTACTTCTTCCTCCTCAACCTCTCCCTCCTCGACCTTGGCTCCATCTCCACCACTGTCCCCAAATCCATGGCCAATTCCCTCTGGAACACCAGGGCCATTTCCTACTCGGGATGTGCTGCCCAGGTCTTTTTCTTCTTTTTCTTATTTTCAGCAGAGTATTGTCTTCTCACAGTCATGGCCTATGACCGCTTTGTTGCCATCTGCAAACCCCTGCACTACGGGACTCTCATGGGCAGCAGAGCTTGTGTCAAAATGGCAGCAGCTGCCTGGGGCACTGGTTTTCTCTATGCTGGCCTGCACACTGCTAACACATTTTCAATACCACTCTGCCAAGGCAATGTTGTGGGCCAGTTCTTCTGTGAAGTTCCCCAGATTCTCAAGCTTTCCTGCTCAGACTCCTACCTCAGGGAAGCTGGGGTTCTTGTGGTTAGTGTTTGTTTAGCTTTTGGGTGTTTTGTTTTCATTGTGCTGTCCTATGTGCAGATCTTCAGAGCTGTGCTGAGGATCCCCTCTGAGCAGGGCAGGCACAAAGCCTTTTCCATGTGCCTCCCTCACCTCGCCGTGGTCTCCCTGTTTGTCAGCACCACAGTGTTTGCCTACCTGAAGCCCCCCTCTATCTCCTCCCCAGCTCTGGATCTGGTGGTGGCTGTTCTGTACTCGGTGGTGCCTCCAGCAGTGAACCCCCTCATCTACAGCATGAGGAACAAGGAGCTCAAGGATGCACTGAAGAAACTGATCCAGCTGGTACTATTTCAGCAGCAATAAGCTGCCCACCTCTCTTTACTCAGCTCTTGTGCTTTCAGCGTTCTGTCTGTGATAATCATGTTTGTACTCAAATGTTTGAATTCATCCCATGTCTGGAGAAGAGTAAAGGAGCAATTGTGTGCTTGGGGGGAAAAATAAATGAAAGCTTCTTTCTATATGTGTCAACTCAGGGCAGGCTGCTGCATTGCTGGAGCAACTGGAGCTGCTTGAGGAGCCCTGGGGCCAGTACTCTTGTGCCCTCCTGGGGAGAGGGGCTGGCACAGAGTGGCTGCATGTAGTCCGGGTTAAGGTCTCCCAGACAAGAGAGCAGTGGAGACAGGGTGACACCCCTCTCTGCCCCCCAGGAGCTGCTGTGCCCTTCAGGGGGGCTGCGGCTGTGCTGTGAGTGCCCAGAGCACTGCAGCACCCTGTGGTGTGTGCTGCTGTGGTTCCACCCCCAGCCTGAGCTGGTCTGCTAGGCAGGGCTGGGGAGAGGGCAGGGGAGGTGGGGAGAGCCGGGGAGGGGCTGGTCTGGTTTGATCCCTTAAGGAGAAAATGTTTTTCCTTCTGTCAAGTGGAATTCCCTCTGCTCCCGCTTGTGCCTGTTGCCTGTCGTCCTTCCACTGGGCATCTTCTAGCAGAGCTTGGCTCTGATTTCTTGATATCCTCCCATTTGGTCACTATAAACAGCAACAACCTCTCCCCTGAGCCTTCCCTTCTCCAGGCTCAACACACCCAGGTCTCTCACCATCTCTTAATGCCTGATGGGCTCCAGGCCCAAACCATCATTCTGGCCTCTGCTGCTCTCACTCCCATCTGTCACTGTCCTTCTTGCCTGGGGAGCCACAACTGGACATAGCACTCCACACGCGGCTCACAAGTGCTGGATGGAGGGGCCTCCACCGCAGGCTGCTCCTCTGCAAAGGGCAGAAACCCCGATGTTCCCATCATGGAGCTGACATTGAAGCAGCATCTGGAGCCCAGCCAGCCCCAGAGGCCTCAGCCCTCCCCAGCCCAGCAGTGGGGCCCCAAGCAGGCCTGCTTGCCTTCTCTCACTGCCCTCCACACTCCTGTCCCCTCCATGCCCTGTCCCAGCCCTGGTGCTGGCCAGCTGCCCTGGGCTGGGGCACCTCCAGCCCCCCAAGAGGGGGAAGGGGCACGGGGGGAACAGGCTGGGGGGAGGCCAGCATCCCACTGCCAGGCTGGGGCTGGATCCCTGGCATAAGGAGAGGTGGGGATCAATACAGGGATCATTAATAGTATGAGCACAGGGTGTAACATCGGTTGCAATACACTGGTAGCTTTGGGGGAAAAACCTTTAAAGATATCGTACTCGTGATGCTCAGTAAGGCTGCTTTCCACTTTTACTAACAGAATGTGCTCATTATTATCATATATCATTGTTCCTTTTCTTTCTTCTAAGCATGTTCCCGTTCTAGACAGATGTTGAGTAACCTTGGTGTTTTGTTTGCCAAAGTTGTTGAGTTGAGGGAAGGTTACTCCAAGTGTTACTGATGTATTAAATGGTGCAAAAATAACACATCGTTTGTTCAGTCAAGTGAGAAGTTAACCAGTAAGTCTGCCTGGCAATTTGGTCAAAAATATAAGTCACATTACTATGGCAAATGCTGCTTTTCATGTCTGTAGTACCCATTTCACTCCACTGCAAAACCGTGTGCAGCTTCCCATCCAGTGTGTTATTACATATAGTTACATTTGGACATAAATGTAACTATAGTTAAATGAAAATATAGTTAAATGTAAATGTAAATATAGTTAAATGTAATCATAGTTAGTGTAACATTATTGCCTCCTATCAGTCCTTGACCTCGTGCTATTACAGCTGGTATTCCTCTTGTTACTGTAGTTTTAAAGATGGGTTGCGACCTACCTTCAATACTCGAGTTCTCCCATGGGCCATGTGAAAAGGCAGGACCTGTGAGAGACAGGTTTCAGGTGTCTGTTGCAGTTATCAGTGTTCCCACAGTGAGAAGGTAACACCACGCTTCACTGCAAGAGAAGACACTCAGGTCTCGGACATCATCCAAGCCTCACTTATGGTTCACTTGCTTCCTTTAGTGTCTACAGCATCCCATACCCCTTTTCCTTTGTAAAAGAGCAGGGTCACCCAGATTGATCCCTGAGTTGGGTGTTTAACCACAACCTCATCTCCAGAACTTTGAGAGAGTTTCACTTCTGTTTTAACAGGAATTCATGCAGCTACTGACACAAACGCCTTATCTATGAGACTTCCCATGGGTGTTTGTCACTTGTTTAGCCAACCTCCCACAACTGGGATCCCCACTTAGAAGTATTCTACGAGAGAAGAGTCACTCTGGTGTAGCTGTTGTTTCTGTCGTCCTTTCCATCTTTCTACTACCCCGCTACTTTGAGATCAATACGATAGGTGGAAAGTCCGCCGAACACCATTTGAAGTACACCAGGTTTGCACTTCTTTATTCTTCAAATGTGATCCACTGTCAGATTATATTTCTCTGGGAAAGCAGCAAGCCACTGGTTCAAACCAGCACTGCTTGCTAGACCACTTGCAGCTCTGGTAGGGTGCACATTCCCTGTACCGATAATTATTTCTACTCCTGTAAGGATGCATTTCCAGCCTTCAGGTGGAATTTCCAGCCTTCACAAACCACAAACAGCATCCATGGGCCTAACAGCAACCTATCAGGCACTGAGGCACCAGTGACCTCACAACCACAAACAGCAGCCATGTGCCCAGCATTGCCCTATCAGATCCTGAGGCGAAATGACCTCACAAGTACAAAAACCAACCACATGACCAGCACTGGCCTATCAGGCACTGAGCCACAAGTGACCTCACAACCACAAGCAGCAGCCAATTCCTGCTTCTGGTCTATCGAGTATTGATGCAATAGTTACCTCACAATCAATTCCAAAGCCGTATGCCTGAAGCTGCCCTACAAGTGTCTGAGTCACAAATGACCTCACAAGCTGCTTGGGTATCCAGTAATGAGGCACAAGTGACCTCACTATCAGCCTTGAAACTATCAGCTAGCTGCTCGCCTGTAACATACTCAGGAAAATGTGACCTCACAAGCACAAAGAGCAGCTGTGTCCCTGCTGCTGCCCTCCAAGGTACTAAGGCAGAAGGGACCTCACAATATGCCCCAAAACCATGCTCCTACTCTTGCCCTACTACATACTGAGGCAGAAGTGAGCTCAGAAGCACAATAGCCACAATGTTCTTGCGGCCTGCCCACTCACACAAAGGCACTCAGGAGATGCTGGCATTTATTATAAGGGTCTTGCACTCATCCTATATGGCACCACAATCTTCGAGGAAAAGGAGGGGGCACAATAGCATTTGCTGAGCGGGCTGGCAGTAACAGCAGCTGTAGGATGCAGAACTTGCAGCACGGCAGAGGTACCAGGAGGTGAACCCACACCCCAAGTCACCCAGGCAAGCCAGGCGCATTTATGGAAGCCTTCGCATCCACACGTAGCCTCTTCTCAGTCACTTGCAGCTGCTTTCACAGAGGGCTCACGATGTTGGCCAAGATGTTGACAGGTACAGGGACACACCCTGGCATCCCGCCTCCACCCTCAGGGGCTCTAGCACTGCACTGGGAACCTCATGAGTGGAGCAACCTAGAAAGAAAGAAAGAAAGAATCAGAGTGTTACTGTCAGTTCTGCTGGCCTTACATAGTCACAACAGTCAGGGGCCAATGTCTCCCCTCTATGCTGAGCTGTATTGGTGAGAACACAGCCAGCAGGACCACCAAGTTGTTCTACCCCTCTTCTTGGCAAACGTGAGATCATGTCTGTATTCCGGATCCTGTTTGGGCTCTCCAGTTCTGCAAAGGCACTAACACACAGCAGGGAGTCCAGCACAGGGACACCAAGATGGTCAGGGGCTGCAGTGTGGGGCATATAAGGAGAGGCTGCGAGAGCTGGGTTTGTTCAGCCTAGACAAGAGAAGGCCAAGGGGGATCATCATGCTGTGCACAGCTACCTTATGGAGGGCACAGAGAAGACAGAGCCAGATTTTCTTGGAGGTGCACACTAAGAGCAAGAGAGGAAACAGGGACATATTGGACAATGGGAAATTCTTCTTAGATGTTAAGAAGAAACCTTTTTCTCCGTGGGGGTGGCCCAACTGCCACACAGGGATCCAGAGAGGTTCTCAGATCTCCATCCTTGGAGCTTATCCCAACTTCACTGGAAAAGGCCCCAAGATACCTCCTCTACTGCCACCTGCCTTGAGCAGGGTGTTGGAGCCCTACCTCCAGATGGCTCCCCCATTGCAGCCTCAAGGAATCTGCTATTTGGAGACTCTTGACAAAGGCACCAGCAGCTTTGAAGATGCCACCTCCACAGCTCACCAAGGACAGGTGTCTCAGAGCCACCCATCGCCTTCAGAGGCCTGACTTCTTGTGAGCTGGCATCTCCCCTCTCTGCAAGGGTCTGCGTAGGCACAAAGTGGGGAAATGCCTCTGACTGCTTTGATTAACTACCCATCTCTCTGAGGGATTGGAATGGATTAGCATCTGAGATGGGAAGATGCAATGACAGTCCAGCTTCAACAGAAAGCCTTTAAGGAGGGAGAAGATAGCTTCTCCAGCAGAGTCAGTAAAATCCCAAAGACTCATGGAAACAGCAAGACCTTCAGAAACTGCAAGCCTGAACCTCAGCTGACAGAAACCACCACACTGCGAGCATCCCTGCCTCGCACCACGATGCTCTAAGGAGGCAACACGGTCACCAACAGTCCTCACCCAGGTCTCCCAGAAGGACACTGTGATGGCAGACTGGGCCTTGGGAGCAGAGCACTGCTCTCTCCACCCACCTCCTCCCAAGCTGAGCAGCAAAACACTGGGGCTACCACCTGACTCCACCACAGGGCATCTCGCACTGTAACACGCCGCTACCCCTGCACTTCACAGAGGCTTCACAGCCAACACGCACCTCTGCATCAGCGACACACAGGGCACAGCACCACACATGGCAGCAGACAGGGCACCCACAAGTGCCCCACAACACACAAAGCCCAACTCTGCAGACCTTCCATTCCCTTCCAGGGCTCCAAGGCCTTGCAACAGGCACTGGCTCTGAAAAGCTACTCACAGCTCAGGGCCTGCTCACTTCCCACCTCCAGGAAGCAGAGAAGAAGTGCTCTCACAGCAGCTGATCAGGCCAGCTCTTGCCTCTTGCTTGTGCCTCAACTTCTCTGAACAAGAAATCTCTTTGAAAGTGTGAACCATACATTTTTTGGGGGAGGTGACATTCCTTCTGTCTCCTCCAACAGCCTTTGCACCCATTCTCCAATGAATGCGTACGTGGACAGAAAATCAGAGACCTCTAACGGGTTACAGTTCCAAATGTGTCATCAAAGCAGGTGGACACCTCAAAGACAGAGACAGCATTCAGACCTTGCAAGAAAATCTCACAAGCTTCCTGCTCTTTTGACAGGGGCAATTTCTAAAGCACACACACCCTGCCAATAAAAGATTACTAACACCACTGCTCACACCAGCACTACATTAATTTCGCAGCCTAAAATGTCTAACCGGACTCACTAGATGACTGGGAGGAGGCTGCAAGCTTCTACTTAGCAACAAGTGGAAAGGCAAACTCCATCTCCATGTTCACCACAGAACATCATCCGCATTTCAAACATAGCAGTACTAACTCATGATGACAGAGTGGAATAAAATGTGTGTCAGATGATGTGGAACATCGACTTCTGCTTGATTAATTAGTTGCATCTCTGTATTGCTGGAGAGCTCTGCAGGGGTCAATCCCTCCTCTGAGCACACACAACAAACCCAGAAGTGACCTCACCACCAACATCCAAGACATGTGTCTTCTCCTCACCTCTCAGCTGCTCACAAGTGTATACCCCCACATGCCTGCTGCTCGCCTATGGGTTTCAGAGACTGAAGTTTCTGCAAAGTAACTTCCCCAGCCATCAACTACTGCTGGCCTAGCAGGGACTCAGAAAGACATCACCTCACACTCACCTTCACAGCCACGTCTCTGTCACTGGCCTAGAAGACTCTGAGACAGAAATTACCTCACTATAACTTCCCCAGCCATGAACCAAATCCTGCCTTATCAGCTGCTCAGGCAGAAATGATCTCAAAAACACAGATCCCAGACGCGGACCTGCTGCTGCCCTATCAACCGCCCAGGCAGAAATGACCTCACAATCACCTTTTCAGTCACATAGCTCCTGCTATCTAATCAGTTCAGCACTCACAAGTGACCTCACAATCAACACCCAAGCCTTCTTCCTCCAGATGGCCTATCAGCTACTCAAGTAGAAATGACCTCATCATCAACAGCCGAGCCATGTGCCTCCTGCTGGCCTGTCAGCTACTTACAAAGACTTGATTTGACACTGGTGATTTTCTGGCATAGCTCTCACAGACAGTGGTGACCTCTCTACCCACACCCTGACCAGGTGCCTGGTGCCACCTGCAGCTCCCCCTGCCTTCCCCCAAGGCTGAGCCAGCTCCTGAACAGCTTCCCTGATTCACATCGTGGCTTCACAATGCTCATAGTGCAGCAAAACACCCATCACGTACCAGTTACTACCCCCAAAATAGATTAGCTTTTGCCCAGGCAGTCTCTACACATAGCCCATAACACACAGGAATTGGAAAAAGTCCTGCAAGTAATTCTTGGCAACATTTTCGAAAAAGATGATTTCATGGGATGAGCAATTATGAACCTGAAGACAGCAGGGCCTCATGTCCCAGGCAGAGGGAGAAGCATTCCCACAACTCAGAAGTCTGGTTCCTTCCCCAATGCTCAACAAAACCAGAAAATCCTCTACACGTCAAGGACCACAAGCATTCTCCTGTTTTATGCCCTGACAATTGGAGACACGTGGAAGGACTCAGGCCAGGGCATCTCAGTGAAACCAGCAGAGCCACAATTCAGCAACTCTTCCCCTGACCTAGGAGCATGGAGACAACAACGGCAAGTGCAAGCACTGGCCGGTCATCAACTTTCAAGGCCCCTGACAAGCAAAACAGCTCACACTTACAGAGCTGGAAACACCCTTCACACTGCTGCCAGGCTCACAGGTCTCGAGGCAAAGCAAGAGGCAGGGAGCAAAAACAACGGCTGGGGCACAGCGTGACACACAGGGACAGAGACCACTGAGAAGGGCACCTCACGAGGACACCAGCAGCCTGCTCACACTTTGCCCAGCACCTCCCAAATGCAGCTACAAGCAGCACCTGGGGCTGCGCTGGCAGCAGCAGCTCAGGGAAACACTTTAACAGGGATCCCAGACCTACCACAGGGGCAAAGGTTCCTGCCCCCAAATCCCACCGAGCCGCCCCGGCCCAGCTGCTCGGGGCAGGCCGCCACGTCTGGCTGCAGGGCAGCTCCCCCCTCTGGCCCACATCACTCTGGCCCCTGCTCACGGCCTCACCAGCCCCTGCTGCAGCTCCTGCAGCAAAGCAGCCCCAGCACCGCTGCCCCCACCCCGGCGGGAGCCACCCACCGCCATTTGAACACGCCCGCAGCCCCCACCAAACCCACTCACACCCGCTCTCTTGCCCAATCGCTTCCCCCCTGCTTTGCTCCCGCTCCTCTTTCACGTTGTTCTTTGACGTCTTTTTTTCCCCATGTTGGACTGCAATTGGCTGACAGAGCCATCAGTGAAATCGATGCCCACCCTCCTCCTCCTGACAGCCAATAGGAGGGCTGCACTGGGGGGATGCCATGGCAACATTGGGCCCTCCTGCCCTGGCGGCCAGCTCCGCCCCCTCCCCTGCGGTCGGGCGCCATGTTGTGGGCGGCAGCGCGGGGCGCGGCGGGGCCTGGGGGCAGCGTGGCGCCGTGTGGGCGGGCAGTGCGGGGCCCTGGGGCGCGGCCACTGCCCTGGCGTGGCTGGGCTGTGCGGCAGGGTCCCCGCGGGGCTGCTGGCTGCCCTGTGCCCTGGGGGCTGTGCGGGGTGTGGGGGGGCAGTGCTGGGGTGTGTGCTGGTGGCAGCCGTGGTGCCGGCGTGGGGGCCCCGGGGGCTGGCCGGGGCACTGGAGGCTGTGGGCAGCGTCCTGCTGCCCCCAGGGCAGGGCAGGGCAGTGTCCTCTCACCCCTCCTGCCCTGGCCCCCTGCCCACAGCAGCCCCGGGGCTCGACTAGGGAGCGGTGGTGTGGGGTCATGAGGGGGCTGGGTTAGATGGCTCTGTTGGGCTCACCCCAGCACTGCCCAGCACAGCTCAGAGAAAAATCCTTGGGGTCAGCCAGGACTTGTGCAGTGGGGATAGTATCCCCCACCTGTTTCCAAGCTGCTTTCGCAAACAAGCTATCTGTTGGGTGTAAATATATGAGCCCAATTGGCAGGAGGACAGAGGCTGTGGCCATCTGAAGATGACATCTGTGAGCCCAGAATATGCTCTGCCAAGCTGGAAGCATAAAAGGATGCAGGGGGAAGGAACAGAGGTTTTCCCAAACATGGAGAACTTGAGGTTATTACAAGGTGAAGGTTTCATTTCCTATATGGACATTTCCATCAGGCTCCTGAGAGCCCCGGTGGAGCTGCAGGACACCCCAGCCTGTGGGATGCAGGACCCCTTTCCTCTCAGAGCCTGATCACAATGGGGGACCCAATCCCAGGGAAACCTGACTATGGATTCCCCCCTCCTGTCCACCCCTGCCCCCCCCCACACCCCCACAAGGGGATGGAGCTGGCCCAACAGGAGCCTTGGGGCTCAGGGCAGCCCCAGTCCCAGGAAAAACGAGTCCTGGCTGCCACATTGTCCCCCAAGCCAGTCAGGACCCTGAGGCAGGACTCTTGTTGCAGCCCTCAGCCCTGACCAGCCACCACCACAGCCCGGGATCCACAGCAGTTTTTGCAGCTAACAGTCTCTGTGCGACACCTCAGGAAGGATCTCCCAAAGCCCTTACCCTTGGTGGAGTGCTGCAGGAGCGCTGGGAACAAGGAACCTTGGTCTAAGCAGATAATATGGGCCCATCATTCCTCCATCTCGCTTGCCCCCTTACCCTCAGCTCACCTCTCCAGCCGGGGAGGAGGAAAGACTGTCTTCCCATCTTGTCATCCAAAACTCCTCTCCGATGTACCGCTGCTCCTCTGCCTGTCGGCGAGGGGCCCCAACATGGCTCCTGTCCCTCCTCCTTGCCACAGATGACTCCAAAGGGCAGCAGCGGCGGGGAGCATGTGAGGAGTGCCCAGCAGCACCTGGGCCTCACAGGGAAGTGAAGGCCACCTGCCACGACACTGGGGAAACCTCCCTGTGATGTGGCACATCCCACTGTGACCTCAGCTGGTGTCATCTGGGGACTCAGTAGGTCACTGTCATGGAGATGGCACAGCCAGGGAGAGAGCAGAGAGATTTCCCCTCATGTTCTGGAAGCAGTCACCTCCCTTCACCCCAGTTATTTTCCAAAACTTGCTGATAAGTCCTTCAGGACTGTCTCCAGATGGTGTCAAAGGCAGTGGCATATCTTAAATGGAGCACTGCAGAAGTCACTTCTGTTCCCATTGCACCAACAGGTCTCTGCACTGGGCAGACCTGTGCAGGAATCTGGGGTCTGGGGGTTGGTTTGGGGATTGGCATTTTTACAGGATCCAAGTCATGTGGGATGAAACAGTGCAAAATGTGGCCACAGGCTGAGAAATGCTTTGGTGAGCTTCAAAACAGATTTCTCCTGTGGGTCACTCTTTTTGTAGAAGTTGGTTGTAGGACAATATGGGTCAGGATGGAGATTTGCTCCTTTAGGCTCCAAAGCAGGCTCTTTGCTTTTAAAAGCCCTCAGCAAGGTTTCTTGGTCTGTGATGCTTGAGATAGGGATGATCTGCCAGAAAAGAGTGTACATGCTCTTAACACACGTCATCCAGAGGGCTTTCTCCAGGACCCTGGTTCCCGCCAGCCTCCAATACCGTGGGTCAGGCTTGACAGCAAACCTGGGGAAGTTTTCCCATTTCCCATGAAATTTGCCCAGCTTTCCATCTGACTGAGGCTGGGGAAAGCCATTTCTCATCTCTGGGCTTCAATTGGTCCTTGTGCTTTTCAGTGTCGCCTCAGGGCAGTGTTTCTCCCCTGGGTACAGTCCCTGGCACCCTGGATACTCCTGGGATCCCGGCTCTCCCCAGGGACTGTGCAGCCCTGGCACCCTGGATCTCCCACATTTTTGACCCTGGGCTTCTCAGGACATGCCCAAACACTGCAGTGCTGCTGTCCGGGTTCCAGTGTGGAGCCTATAGGACAGTGGAATGTCTCCGGACCTGCATTTTGACTGGTTAAGAAGTTTGTGAGATGACCAGCTCCCAGCTCTGCAAATCTTGCAGAAGAGAGAGACTCCATCCCCCTTGAATACTGTCAGAGATGTGGCTTTCCAAGTCCCTGCAAGAGGAAGGACTTGTTTAATTCTTTGGTTTGCTTATTCAGCCTGTGGCAGCCCATCTAAGACACTGTGAGTCCCAGTTCTGCACCCTGGGGTCTCTGCCCTTTCTCTCCCCTGGCTCCTGTATGTCCACCCAAAGTCTCCTCTACGCACCAGGGGCATGGGAAGTGTTGCTTTAGGGAGCTCACTTGAAGCTATGACACGTTGTGGAGCTGAAGGCCTGATGGAGGCAAGTCTGGGACATGGCTGTGCCCCTATGTCCCCTCCTGCTCCCAACCTGAGGATCCAGGAAGGTCTCTGGGAAGAGCAGTGGGTTTGATGTGGATGGGATGGGTTTCTTGTGACATGCCATGAGTCCTGCCTGGGTTGCTCTGAACACTTCGGAAAATCCCTCTTCTCTAGGGGCTTCCATCAAGGCTTTTGCATGCTTTTGTACAGAAGCACAGCCTGGTCCAGGATCCCCAAGAGCAGCATGGCACCCGCAACAGCCTGGGATCCCCAGGAGCTGTATGGCTCTTCCATTTCCATATGCCCTGACTAATTTGACAATTTTTAACATCACCTTTACAGCACACTGTCTGGACATTGCAACATTGCTACATTGTGACTCCTCCCATTACTCTTTGTTCACTCAGATACCCAGCTGCTGGTTTTCATTTCAGGGAGTTCAAAGCTTGCTCCATCTTTCAGTAGTTTGTCCCTTTAGCCAAGTCCTTAATTCTGCTTACATCTAGCCTTTCCTGTCTCTCAAAAAGATTTCTAGTAAGGCTGTCCCTTGCAGAAAGTGGACCTCACTGGAGGCAGCTTGGACTTAGCATACAGTCAAAGAGCGTCATTATTTTTTATGAAACTATATCAGGCTTTATTTTTTGTTTCTTTGCAGTTAAAAGAAAATCCTTCTGTGTCTGTTTGCAGCTAGTTGTCTAAGTACAGCAGGTGGGAATTGGGGCAGATGAGCTGTAACATTCAGTTGCAGACTTCAGTGGAATAAGGGTAGCTTTTAACCCGAGTGATGTAAGTCCCACATGGCTGGTGAGAGAAACAGCAGGGTTGGGGAGATGGGGAGGAAGATTGTCCATAGAGTGCCTGACCTCTGGGACACTGCTTTTCCTACATGTCCATTCTTCATTAGGAGACACTCTGGATTGATATCAGTTGGAGAATGTTGCCATCACTTATTCTGAAAGCTGAATAATAATAATAATAATAAACTATAAAAGCAGAAGTACTTGTATATTATTGAAGTCTCCACCTTTTAGCTACACTGTTTCAGAGCAGAAAATTGTAATCGCTGATTACAGGAAGGAAGAGAAAATGTGCAGGTGGCTCTGATGCCATGTAAACCCTTCAGGAGCCCTGGGGCGCACTCAAGGGCACACGGAGGGCCCTGGGGTGCACTGAAAGGCACACGGATGGGTCCTGATGGGACCGCAGGGCGGATCACACACCTTCAGATGCCCCAGAGGTGGCTGTGAGTGCACCGGCCTGCTTGCTTTGCCTTGGGGTTTGCTGCAGGGCCCCACAAAGCATGCACACTCCCATGCCTCTGTCACCTCCTGCTCTCCAGCTGCATCCACCTCCTCTCCACGGCATCTGCGCTCCTCCTCCCGCCCTCACCCTGCAGCCCCCACCAGTCCCAGCTGCCCCAGCCTTCCAGGTGAACACAAGAAAAAGCCATTTTTAATAGGGGCATGGGCAAACACAGAAACAGAATTTCCCAGGCAGGTTGTGGAGTCTTCACCCTTGTGCAAGTCCAACAGGATGTGGCCCGGAGCCATCTGCCTTGCTGAACGTGCTCGGCACAGGGGGCAGACTGGCGATTCAGGAATGCTGAATTTAGAGGTGCTCAGGCCGTGCCAGCCCCTGGGCCCAAGCGCCACCGCTGCCAGGCTCTCCGCAGGCGGGCGCACAAAGCTCGCATGGTGAAGCCTGCCGGGGATGCTCTCCTGGGGTCTCGGAGGACGAAGAGCGTGTACGTCCCCACGAAGCGGACCGTGGGGCTGCTGTCATTCTCCAAGCGCTGAAGGACTGTGGTGGGAGGAAGGAGAGTGGTGATCGAGCCCTGTATGAGTGGAGACCCCAGGCCCTTCCTCAAGAGAGGGCCAAGGGGGAGCAGGGCACGAGGGGATCTGTGTGGGCTCAGTGATAGCCCAAATGCACCCCAAATTCCCTTCAGGAAGGTCTGCAAGAGCCCTCCGGCCTTGCGCAGGGCATGGGCTCTCTCTGCCTGCCCCAAAACGTTGGACCTTCTCGAATGCCCCAGAAATTCCCTCTGTCTCCAGGCATGGCCTCCTCCCACCAAGCCCAGCCAACCCCGCGCGCCCTACGCACGGCTGCACATCTCCTCCAGCTTCTCCCCACACCAGTCCAGGAGCCGCCCAGCGAGCCCTAGGTGCACACAGCCCATCACAATGCGAGACCCAAGCCAGGGGAGAGGGATTTGGGGCTGGGGAGAGGGACCTGGCACTGAGGAGAGGGACTTGGGGTCTGGGGAGAAGGAGCCAGGCGTTATGGAGAAGCACCTAGGGACTGGGAAGAGGATGCCAGGTGTTGGGGAGAGGGATCCAGGCATTCAGGAGTGGGTGCCAGGAGGTGGGGAGGGGGATGCAGGGGCTTGGGAGAGGGACCTGGTGCTGGGGAGAGGGTCCCAGATATTGAGGAGAGGGACGTGGGCACTTGGAAGAGGGACATGGGGGCTGGGGGGAAGGAGCCAGGCGACTGGGAAGAGGGTCCCATGTGCTGGGGAGAGGGAGCCAGGCATTCAGGAGTGGGGTCTGGGGAGAGGGACCCAGTGCTGGGGAGAGGGTCACACACACTGAGGAGAGGGATGTGCAGGCTGAGAAGGATCTCGGGCTGAGGAGAGGGTCATGGGCACCCGGGGGGTCTCACCGATGAAGTATGCGGCCTGCTCGCGCAGCGGGGTCCGCGGATCCTCCAGGTACCGGCTGCTGCAGTGCACATATTCGCTGGCCATCGGCCCGGCCTTCTGCACCTGCAGAGACCCCCGGTAGAGGTGTTGGCACCGCTGGGCCTGCTCCCCTCCATGGGACACCCGGCCCCTCTCTAGGACAGGCGTTGGCAACACTGGGCCCATCCCCCCTCCCAAGACAGGCGCGGGCACAACCGGGACGGGGCTGGTCCAGCTGGGACAGGTGTTGTCACTGATGGAAAAGGTGCTGGCACAGAAGGGACAATGGCTGGCGCTGCCAGGACATGGGTTGGCACCTCCAGGACAGGGGCTGGCACTGCTAAGAGAGGAGCAACCTCCAGGACAATGGCTGGCACCTCCAGGACATGGGTTGGCACCTCCAGGACAGGGGCTGGCACTACTGGGGCAGGGGCTGGCTCCCAGAAGAGGTGCTGGCCACATCGGGACAGGGGCCAGCACCTCCAGGACAGGCCTGGCACTGCTGGGGCCTCCTCACCAGGTACACGCCAATGCGCCAGATCTGCGCTGTCTCGGCCAGCTTCCGGAGCTGCCTCCAGCCGAGGAGCTTTGCAGCGTCCACGAGGGCTGCCTGGGCAGCCTGGGGAGGAGCAAGGAGACGGGTGATGGCAGCATGGCCAGGCCAGGGATGGCCCCCGGCCGCTGCCCACAGTGTCCCCCGGTCGGCCGTATGGTCCGCCACGGTGCCCTGTACCTGTGCCGCGCCGGGGCGTGGGTCTCTGAGATGGAGGAAGAGGGGCAGCAGCCCCAGGCGTGCCAGCTGCTTCATCTGCTGCCTCTCCCTGCCTACTGCCCGGCCCAGCAGCTCCCCGAAGAGCCACATGGCCAGCTCCCGCACCACACCGACCTCCTGCTGGGGCAAGCATGGCAACCTCAGCAGTGGTGGTGGCGGGGGGGAACCAAAACGGGCCCCCAACCAGCTCCCTGCCACCATCCTCACGTTGGGGAAGAGGTACAGGAGGTCATGGGCCAGATGCACCATGAGGTGGCTGCTTTGCCGTGGGTCAGCGTGGCGCAACACGTTGCGCAGCACCGCCAGCGCCTTGGCGTTCATCTCCCCGTCAGTGTCCTGCAGCTGCTCCACCACGTGCAGGATCAACTTCTGCATCTTCCTTGCCTGCAGGGAGACATGCAGCATTTTCCTCAGACCACTGATGGTGGAAATGCTCTGGACACAGGCACCGGCGGCAAGCGCTCGCTCACCGTGGCGGGTCTCTCGGAGAGGAAGAGGAGGCCACGGAGCGCCAGCCAGCGCATGACCTGGCGCTCATTGCCCAGCCACGCCCGGCACAGGCTCAGCGCCATCTCCTCGGCCGCCGCGCACAGATCAGGGCACTGCAGCAGCTGCAACGGCACAGGGCCAGGGTGGCACAGGGACCGGTGGCCACACCTAGGACCAGGACCTCGGCACGTGGCATGGCATTCCCACTGCTACCTCCCGCTTGGCCCCAGCCCCAGCCCCTAGTCCTTGTTCTCATCCTCATCCCCCGGCCCTGGCCATGGCCCCATGGCCCCAGCCTGGGCCGCAGACCCTCACCTCCAGCCCCATCTGAATCCCCTCCTCATTGTCCCCTTGTCCACCACCCCTCCACCCCAGCCCTGCCCCTCATCACCATCCCCACGTCCCCAGCCCCTAGTCCTGCCCCCATCTGGAGCCCTCTGGCCATTCTTCAGAGCACATGGAGTGCTGAGGGCCGGCACGGAGGGTGCTTGAAACACAGGTGACACCTGGGGACTAGCAGAGGCACCAGCAGAGCCCTAGTTCTGCCACCACCAGCCACCCCTTCCCACTCATGCCAGCACCCCGCATCCTACCTCGATGAAGAAGGCCATAGAGGGGATCTCCTGGCATTTGCTCTTGCCCCTCAGGGCCAGGATCAGGTTCAGGACGATCTCAGCACGCTCGCCCAGAGGGTTCCCCCGCATCTGCCTGGCAACGGACGGGAGAGGCACCGCGGTGGCCAAGTGAGGTGGGCAAACTGCACCGGGACCCCGTGGGACCCCCAGGGTGGGATGTGGGGCCAAGGAGGGCAGGGGGCTTACCTGGCCAGCAAGGCAACCCCCGTGAGGTGGGTCTCGGCCCGGCTGATCATCTCCCAGCCCCCCCGCCGCTGCATGGCAGTGACCTGCTCCCTGTAGCCGCTGCAGCACAGCAGCGCCTGCATGGCTTGCACCGCCGTCCTGCTCGGGGAGAAGAGCGCTGCTTGGTCACCCCATGCTCCGGCACGGGCAGCGGGGGCTGCACCAGGGCAATAGGGTACCTGACAGGCCTGGGAGGCATGAGTTTGCCCTCGTGGCTGAAGGCGGGGATGTCCTCTTGCGCGTGGACGAGGGTAAAGGACATCTGGAAGAGCAGGGCCACGTAGAGGCGGGGGAAGAGTGCCTTCACCTCCTGCTTGCAGGTGTGCTGCAGGAGGACGACGTTCAGCACCCGGGTTGCCTGCAAAGACGGCAATGGCAGCCCTCGCCGGTGCCACAGCTGCGTGCACGGGGAGCCCTCCCTCGCCCAGCGAGCCTGTGGGGCCGCTCACGGTCAGGGGCAGGACGCAGGTGAGGTCCTGCACGGTGGTGCCCGGCTTGCAGAGGGGCCGCTCCTGCAGCACGCAGAGCAGCTCCTCCAGCACCTTCTCAGCTGCCGACGACTGGGAGACCATCACCTCCCACATGGCCGCAGCAATGCTGGGAACCCGAGCGAGAAAGGGTCAGGTCAGCATCCCGGCATCCCACTGACCCTTGCCAGGTGGCTCTGGGAGGCCTGCAGGGAGCCCAGCTCCAGCCCTGGGGCTGCTGCCCTCAGGCTGGCAGCAGGCCAAGTGTACCTGTCACAGGTCGGGGAGCAGCTCAGCAGGCCAACGACCACCTCCCTTGGGTAGCGGCATGTCAGGAGGAGAAGGAAGGCCTTGAGGATGTCCTGGGCTGCGGCCTCACTGATCCATGGCAGGTTCTCGTAGATATGTGCCACGGTCAGCTGCAGCTGGAAGGGACCCGCGTTGGCACCAGCATGCTGCCACAGGGAAACCCCTGCCAGGCTCAAATTGTGCTTGAGAGCCCTGGGTTTGGGGACCGTCACCAGCGGGCTGGAGGCTTACGTGCTCTGGCTTGGTGGTGCAGTAGTCCATCATATCCTCTAGCGGGTTGCCACTGAGGTGTTGTAGGCACTCCTGTCCTTCACGCCCTCAATGGCCATGAGGACCACATCTCTCTGCTCAGCCTCCTCATAGGCCTCCACGGAGCAGCTCGGGGGTCCATCCTCCTCCTTGACCCAGGTCCTCATGGAGAAGCTGGGGCATCTGTTCTCATCTTCAACCCAGGCCTCCATGGGGTGGCTGGGGGGTCGCTCCTCCTCCTCGACCCAGGTCCTCATGGAAAAGCCAGAGCATCTGTCCCCATCCTCAACCCAAGCCTCCTTGGGGTGGCTGGGGGGTTGCTCCTCCTCCTTGACCCAGGTCCTCATGGAAAAGCCGGAGCATCCGTCCTTATCCTCAACCCAGGCCTCCTTGGGGCGGCTGAGGGGTCGCTCCGCCTCCTTGACCCAGGCCCAGGAGCGGCCCTGGCAGGGCAGGGTCATTCCCCAGGCAGAGGGGCTGCGTGGGGCAGGGCTGCTCACAGCTCCCGCTCGCCCCCACGACACTTCCCCAGGGGCTTCTCAGCAGGAAGCTCCAGCCAGGGATGACACCAAAGGCAAGGAGCTTCCTGAGCCTCTGCTTCCAGCTCCCTGCTGCTGGCGTGGGGGGAAGGGAAAGGAGCTGCCAAGCCTGGGCAAGAGCCGGAGACGCTGAAGCCCACGGAGAGACCAGCAGGTCTGCGAGGAAGCTCAGAAAGCACCTTCACCCCGCTCTGCCCATGGGCAGCACCAGCAGCACCTCTGCTGGCCCCACCACGCCTGCTGTCACCTCCAGCCTGGAGCCGCCAAGAGCCCAGCTCCACCCGCGTCCTCCCCTCGCCGCCGGGATGGCGCTGACAAACAGCCACCGCAGCCAGCACCGAGCCGCGGGGCCGCCAGCACAAGGGCCGCAAGAGCCGGGGGCTCCCGTGGGGCCGGAGGCAGCCCAGGCCGGGCCGGGCCTTCCCCAGCAGCTGCTCGCACACACCGGGCCGCGGCACCTCTGGCTGCCCCCGTGCGCACAGCCGCTCGCTCTGCCCAGCCCACGGCCCTCAGCCCTCGGCCCTCGGCCCCGGTGCGGCAGCTCCCGGCGCTGCGGCTCGAGGCTCCGGGCGGCCCCACGCCGGGAGACGCTGCCCCGCACGGCACCAGCCGCCTCTCGGCCCCTCCCTCCCTGCAGGGCCCGGGCAGCCCCGGCCCTGCCCCACCCCGCCCCTTGCCGACCTCCTCTGCGCCAGTGCGCATGCTCCGCGGGAGGAGGCGGCACTTCCGGCCCTGTGGGGGCGGGGCCTTTGTGTCTATGGCCACCGCCCCTGGTGTCGCTGGCCCCGCCCCTGCTGGGCCCCGCCGCGGCGCCGCTCTCGAGGCCGCGGAGAAGCAGCTGCGGCAGCGGCGGGTGTTGGCGGCTGCTGCGCAGGGAGCCCGGAGCGACGCTGCGGCCTGGCGTGTGCTCGTGTGCGCGGAGCCTGCGGCGGCTGCTGCCGGCTGGGGCCGGGGCCGGGGCGGAGGGCGGGGAGCGAGGGGGAGCAGCGCCGGGCTGGCCCTGGGCTGCGGGAGTTGTGCTGCAGGGGAGCGTCGGCGGGGAAACAGTGCTGCCAGGGCGCTGCTGCCACAGGGCCCCGCTCTGCCCGGGGCCTGGGCGAGTCTGCGCCAGGGGACGCACGCGCACATGACGGGAGCCCCGGGAGGCCGCGGCCTTTTGTTCAGAAGTGGGCGAACAACCCAGGGGCCATTGCAGCCTTTGGCATTATCTGCCATGAGCGGGTGGCCCTGACATTTTGTCTCCATCAGCAGCCCAAGAAAGTGGCTGGAGGGGGGATCCCAGAGTGTCCCTCTGCCGGGAGAGCATAGAGAAGTGCTGGAGGCCGGCCCAGAGGAGCCACCTGACCATAGAGATGGGCTCTCCCTTCCAGATGACCATAGAGATGGGTAGTGCTTTGCAGACTGTCCCTCGCCATGGAGACCATGGAGCTGGTAAGGGCGGAGCCAACCTCAGAAAGTCCCCGAGACTCGTGACCCTCCTGAACTCCCCTTCTCACCGCGCTTTCCTTTCCACCCCTTCTTCATCCCACGCTACTTCCAGTGCTACCTGCAGGAGAGAAACGTGACTTGTCCCAGTTTCCTGCACGTGTTACGTATCACAGCAAATACAGCCCTTCCCTATTTCTGGGGTTTGACCACAGGCGTGAAACACTGGTGCTGGCTGACGTTCAAGATCTTTTCACGATACAAAAAGCATTCCCAGCTTTTACATTTGTGATGCTTTTCCATGCAGACTGGGCAACTCTCTCACAAAATCCAGGACAAACCATTTAAAGACTAACAGCCAGGGCCTTGTGCTGGCCCAGATGTGCACATCAGCTTGCAGCTAGGGCACCTTCTTCTTGTGCCCATGTTATCTGCAGTCTCGTAGCAGGCAGAAATGGCAATAATGCAGCTATGGAGATGTTTGTGCAATGCCTGACAAAGCTCAAAAATGTTTCTTGACCCAAATACCTTCCTGCCATCCTTAACATGAGAGTAATGTTTGTTGTGCAAAAGGAGAAAACAGGTTTGGGATATTTGAGATAGTTATTTGTCTTAAATATCCCCCAGCCTTTTTTTACCCTTGGACACGACGAAGATGTGTTTAGTAATGTGTAACAGATCCTCAGACAATGGAGTTTTGCTCAGCACGACTGTCCCGTTTATGCACCACCAACAAAACAGTGGCCATTGCCCCTGCTATTTAGACTGATTAAATAGTGCTACTTTCTGTGGTTGGTTTAGAAATGTAGGGTAGATCATATGGCACTGCCTGTCCCACCCCAGCCACTTTTACGATAAAGGTTGGCAGATGGAAAGTCTGATCAGAAAACAAAACAAAACCAAACCCCCTTTGACTCTAGGGGATCACTGACCCAAACACTTATAAAATTTCTGTATTTGTATTGCTTAACTTAATAGTGGGGAACTAGAAAGATGTGTGCTAAAGCTGGTCCTTCATGCTGCAACCCCAAAGTCCAAGCCTCTGTGCCCTTGGGAACCACAAGATGATGGAGAAGCAGGACCTCGACATCAAGACCAAGTAGCTGCAGCACCTCCAGGACCTGCGCTGTTAAAGAACGCTGGATCCAGTGGATTTTTGAATAAACGGATTCCTCCTTCCTGGTCTGCTGGAAGGGAGACTACTGCAGTTCTCTGTTCCCTGGTCCTGCCAGCAGCGAGGCTGGGCATGTACTTCCAAGAGGCATACACACACTCTGTATGGACATTGCGGACCACCCAAAAATCACCTCCAACAGGGGCACAGTACCTTTACAGGCACCACGGAGACATGAACAGCACTCATGAACATGAACGATACAAACGGCCTGGTCCTGTTCTTGCTCACCAGGTAATCAGACTCAAAGCTTGCAGGAAACCTCACAGGCACCCTCGCACGGTGTCTCTGGTAGCTGGCTGCCTTGACGTCTGCAAGCCTTCCACACATGCACTCACGCAGAACAGCGAGCACGCTCACCCAGGAAAGAGCTAGGAAAAGGATTTAATATAATGATAGGCTACACCGCAGGGAGCAGGTACACAGCCTGGCCAGACAAGTGTCCCTGCCAGCAGCTTGCTTACACATGACTGGCCCCTTTTATTCCCTCTGCCTCCATTTCCCCATGCTGCTTCTTCCATGATGCAGCTTGATCCCTCCCTTTCTCCAGCTTTATCCCCTTTGAAATAAACAGCCCATCTCTAAGTATTTTTTTCTTCATTGGTGCCAGTTTTACTGCCTACGTACTCAAGTTTAATATTTCTGGTATGGTTAGCTAGGTAACCCCTGGTTCATATGGTGCTTCCGATATCATTACGTCAGTACTGCTGGTGCTTCAAGTCTACTCCCCGGAGGATCCCCAATGTGCCAGTTATGTGTGACGCTTGTCCTTTTCTCATATAACTCTCCCTTAACCACCGCTGAAATGCAGCCATCGCTCACCGTGCTGTCTGGAACTTGGCAGGGTCTCATTCTGCTACCTGCAGTGTCCAATGATTTCTCATAGCCACTAGTTTCTCACGCCCTGTTCAGTTATCTCAGTCCCGAGGCAGAGCCTAGGCGTCTGCCTGCATCCCCTAACGCTGTGTTGCCGGTGGAGCTGTGGGCCTGGATGGGAAGACCCAGGGCCACCACATCCTTCACTGTGGTGCACAAGGTCCCACCCAGAGCAAGATGACTGAGCTGCCCAAGAGTGCCCAGGTGCTCTGCTGGGCTGAGCTTTGGTCACCCAAAACACCGTAGCTTCTCTGGGGTCCCATGTGAGGAGATGGGCTGCAGAGATGAACTGGACCCAGTTTTCCTAAAAAGAGTTCACCCTTGTAGAATTCCCTTCAGAAATGGGATGCTCAGAGACAAAGTTTAAAAGAGCTGTTAACAGTAAATCTGCTCCTCAGAAGCCCCAACAAAATGAAATGCTGATTAGAAACAACTGCAAAGGAGTAAAGCAATGGCAGTGCTTTCCCTTCCCATGCTTTGTTTTTCCCTGTGTACTGCAAAATAAAAGGAGAAAAGGGATCTCTGTGTGCTGATTATTTCTCTAAAAGATGTTTCCTTTTATCAATACTACATGCTTCTGCCCATCCCTTTGCCATGTAAATATATGGATGGAGACAGAAGTGTAAAATAAGGGGGGAATATATAATTTCATTGATGGACAAGAAGAAAAAAGTGTGATAGAAGCATACATAGTTTATTTGAAAAAAATCTTGATGATGAAATAATCATTCAGGAAAGAAAAGGAAGGTAGAAAATGCCTAATTATCCAAGAAGAAATAATTCTTTTTTTTTTTTCCTTCAGGAGAATGCATCCTGGAGTCACCAGTGGAGATAAAGCAGGGCTTTTAATAGTGGACAAACTGACAATATGTTACGAAAATATGCATTTTTAAGAAATCTCCCTCCAAAGTGAATAATAAAACTATCATCTGCATGCTATCACTGGCAAATCAATGAGGCTGTCTTCATCACACTAATGAAACTGAGAAGTGTATTATGGATTTGAATCCAATGAATTTGAACCCATTGTAGTGTCTGAGCTTAATATTCATGCTGAGCATCTTCTGTTATTCAGGGAGAGAAGGTGTTTTGCACTTTCCTCAACACCCCTTGGACATTGTCCCCAGAGTTTTCAACTAAATTCCCTGAGATGACTTATGAAAACTTCCTTGTGTCAGCGTGCACTGGCAGTCTATGTCCTAGTCCTGTGTGAGTTCAATGTTTTATTACTATTTTTTAGATTTTGTTTATAATAACCCTCTGTAACCAAGACTCGCAATTCACATTCCTTTCTTTCAACACTACAATCTAACGAGAAAATAAATCTCTGAGGCACCTGTATTTAATAGCTATATATATATATGTGTGTGTGATACAATACATGATACATAATTAGAATTGCTGTCATGAAAAGCATCATGACTGGGGGAAAAGCCAAACCTTTGCACGGCCAAGGGCTTCCTTCAGGGCCAGCTTCACAGTCTTGTTTCTGAAACTGTAGATGAAGGGGTTTAAGAATGGGTACAGGACAGTGTTCAGCAAAGCTACAACTGTGTTGGTCTCCAAGGAAACCTCTTCTGTGGGCTGTGCATAGAGAACAATGCAGCTTCCGTATGCGATGGCTAAGGCAGTGAGATGGGAAGAACATGTAGCAAAAGCTTTCTTCCTCCCAGATGCTGATGGCATGTGCAGAATACAGTGGAAGATGCACATGTAGGACACCAGGATTAAACATAAGGAACCCAGCACTACAAATGATAACAAAACGGAGTCTGCTTTCCAAAGCAGGCTGGTGTCAGAGCAGGACAGTTTGAATAAGGGGGAGTTGTCACAAAAAAAATGCTGGATCTTGTTGGGGCCACAGAAGGTCAGCTTTGAGAGGAGGACCAGGTGGTAACTTGAGAGTGTGAAGCCTATGACCCACCCAGCACCAACCAGGTGGGAGCAGAGCTGCTGCTTCATGATGGCAGCATAATGCAAAGGTTGGCAGATGGCAACATAGCGGTCAAAGGACATGACAACAAGGAGAGCAAACTCTGTAAAACCCAGGGCAACATAGAAATACGACTGGGTAAAGCAGCTGCTTAATGAGATTGTTCTCCTACCAGAGCTCAGAATCACCAACAGTTTGATGGTTGTGGAGGATGTGAACCAGATTTCCAGGAATGCCA
Organism: Apteryx mantelli; assembly: GCF_036417845.1. Lineage (NCBI taxonomy): Eukaryota > Metazoa > Chordata > Aves > Apterygiformes > Apterygidae > Apteryx > Apteryx mantelli. The sequence continues at coordinate 8,690,616 of NC_089997.1, forward strand.
GATTGCTGATGAAAAAGTACATGGGGGTTTGCAGGCGGTGAGCCACACACACAAGGAAAATGATCGTTGTGTTCCCCGTCACTGTTGTCAGGTATATGAGTAGAAGGATCAGGGAGAGAAGCAGCTGTAGCCTTTGATCAAGCCCTGAGAAACCCTCCAGGATGAACTCAGCAACCACAGTTTCATTTCCTGCTCCCATGCCCAATTTCAGTACATCCTGCTGAGACAGGAGCATGAAGAAGCAAGTGTGAGAATTTCACAGTCTCGACGGGAGGGTAGATCCTTTCTTCTTTGCTCCCTCGCTTGCTTCCTATGTAACACAGACAGAAATATTCCTCTCAGCCATTCATCACACCCTGATTTCTCTGCTTCACATTTCACTGAGAGTCCTCAGAGATTTTACTGTCTTCTTTCTACCTTTTCCAGACACTCACAAAGGATTCTTTCTCACAAGCACAGTATTGTAAAGAGGTTGCAAACTATTTCATGCCATGCCTGGGAAATTCCCTGTTCACTTTGACCTATTGCAAACATCCATCACATCTGTGCTTCAAAAGCCAACCTAATCTCCCAGCAAAAGTACTTACTAGTACCTGCAGATGCCAGTCCATCCATGTAGACAAGTATGTTGAAAGTTATTCCTTCTGCTTTTCAGTCCTTGCCTTTTTTGACTTGGAACTTCTGTGAGGCTGTTGCTTTCAAAACAAGCCAGTACTGAGCATCTCTTCTGCAATCCCCTGCTTTCTTCCACATCTTCTTCCTCTCTGTTTCTCCAGAAGCACTGAGGAAACATTTTTATTAAATGTCCTGTCCTAAATGCCTCGCTTTCCCTTTAGGGGAAGGGGAAATCTTCTCATCTTAAAGAACTTAAAGGCTGTCCTTTTGATTATTTGAAATAGGAAGGGTCTGGAACAACAACAACAACAAAATACTAAGCAGGGTTATATTTTAGAAGTTGGGCACTTTGGTTTGAGCAAGTTAGCTTCCTCCCATCTTGTCAGTGCAGAGAGAGAGAGAGAGAGAGAGAGAGAAGAGTGTCTGGAAGAGACTGGTAACACTTCTTTCACCTGTCAATTACAGTCTGGGAGGACCCAGCCTCTAGAGCTCTCTCTTTGCTGGCTATATAGGGACCAAGGGAAAATGAGTACAGGCACCAGCTGCTCACAGACACCTCTAATGAAGTCAATGAAACTCACTATTTCTGTCTCCACCCTCTTAATTTATTTAGTAGCTAATTTCTTTTTCAAACCAAAGAACATGTCCAACAGAAGGAAGCCCAAGGAAAACATAGGCAATAAATGCTGACATTATCCCTCCACCTTTGCATTTGGTTTTAGACATATAAAGGAAAGGAGCATATGACTCCACAAATAGGATGCTTCAAGAGTGCAAGGGCAGGAGGAGGAGATGATGGGTTTCAAGCAGTGAAACAGAGCTTCTCCACAGACTGTGTTCTTAGTCTGCTGGATGTCACCTAAAATCATGCTTCTCCTGAATGTGCTTTCTTAGAGGAACCTGCAAAGCTGCTGAGAGCTTACAGCAAAGCAGCTTCTCTGCTCACCATGGGAGTATCCCTCTTGAACCCTTTTATCAGGCTTTGGTTGGTTCAAGGGATTTGCTGTATTCAGGTCCCACATAGTCAAAAATGGAGATACCATATGCAGCAGTGACTGTGGCAGTGTGAGATATGCAGGTGAAGAAGGCTTCTTATGGCTTTCCCAGAGGGTATTCTCAGGATAGTGCATCTAGTGCACACATAAGCCACAGGGGTCAGTGTGAAGGAGCTCAGCAACATAGCGGAGAAGGGAACAAAGCTCATGTTTGAAGGTAGTTGGTGCCCATGCAGGTCGCTCTCATCAAAGGGATGAGGCCACAGAAGAAAGAGTCTCTTTACTGGGGACACAGGGTACCTTGGTATATAAAATGGTGGGGCTGAGCAAGGATAGAGATGCCGTCACCCAATGGATAAAGATGAGTGTGAAGCACAGCCAGGGCTTCATAAAGATGATACAGTGTGATGGGTTGCAAATGGCCCCGCAGCAATCAAAAGACATCACAACAAGCAGGTTGAACTCAGCTGTGCCCAGGAAGATAGAAAGGAAGGTCTGGAACTGGCAAGCAGCCGTGGGATGGTCTTAATCTCCAAGATGAGGCCGACAAACCTTTTAGGGGCAAAGGGAACCAAATATCTAAGAAGGAGAAGCTGTTGGGGAAGAGATACGCTGGTGTGGAACTGGTTGAGCCAAATGATGGCTATCATGACCATGTTGCCCATGGCAGTGAGCAGATAAATCACCCCTGGCAGTGTGAAGAAGAGCATTTGCATTTGAGGAGTGACTGAAAAGGCCTTCAGGAAGAATTTTCCCGCTATGGTACGGTTGGGAGGATCCATTTCAGAACCTGGTCAGTTGAAGGTGTGACAGGAGTAACTAATGTCATGGGTGATGAAATTCGTCTTGCTGCCTTCATCAACTTTCCCTTCCCTTTTCCTAGTCCTACTTTTCCTTCTTGAGGTGGGAGACCAGAACTGCACAAGGGATTCTCATTTTCTCTTTGTTTATATCCAATGCCATGAAATAAATGTTGATGCTTTTTGTATCGTGAAAAGATCTTGAATGTCAGCCAGCACCAGTGTTTCACACCTGTGATCAAACCCCCAGAAGTATGTAACATATTCAGGAAACTCTCAGATTAGGACCACCAACGCAAAAACCCTAATGGGGTCTGCTTTGCTCATCGCCAGTTTGAATTGCATAGGAGAGTCTTGCACATCGTCCCCGCCGAGGCCACTCATGGTTACTGAGCCTCCTTGGTGGGACGGAGTCCTGTGCAGAATGGGGAGGGGCAGTTCTCAGCATCTTAGTCTGGATGGTTTTGCTCATGGGGATCTGATCCAGTCCCGTAAACTCAGGGGGAATAAATTCCAGACAACATTCCTAAATGCCACAGCTGGTTTAACCCTGCTGCGACAGTAGTCCACGCGGTGAGCCCACCATCGATGACCGTGGCAGTCGGCCAGGTTAAACGCACCATGCCCAGCACCCACTCCATTAGGGAGGGGAAACGTTTTGGTTTTGCTGGTGCAGGGTGCAGAGAGTGTTGTGCAGCCTGGGACCCTGGGGCAGAGCCTCCATCTGACCGAGCTCCTCTCTAGTAAAATGAGCTGCATCTGCCCCATCGTCCCACAGCCTCAACAGCCACTCTAACAACCCTTTGCGGGGCTGCTGCCTGTAGCGTCCCTGCGTATCCTGCTGCTCTGATGCTTTAAAATCGCCAGGAGTTGTGGTCCCTTCAAACTGGCTGCATTCAGTGCAGTGAGCCGCTGCTCTGCCACCGGCCAGGCAGCTGCCTCCCCCTCAGGCTCAGTGTCTGACTCCAAACTGGGGAGTTCATCGGGGTCCCAGATATTGCCATCCCAAATATTCATTCACCACTTCTAATTTTTCAAATATATTTCAGAAAGGAAACCAATGGGTCTTTTCCCAAATATTCATAAATGCACTTTATAATATCAATTAATAATATCAATACCCTTTTTGATGAAAAGAAATGAAAAATGGAAAAGCTACATCTGTGATTATTATGGTATACTGAACCAGAGTCAATGCGAGTCTGTACTACTTTTAGAATGACAGTGTATGAAGCAAGAAAACATGCATTTCTGTTTAATGGTAACTTCTTTATACAAGTAAAATTGGAAAGCATAAAAACAAGGGCTCAGAAGCACCATCTTCTGCAGTTGAAATATAGGCTATCTGAGAAAGAAAACCCATGGAAGCTAATATCAAAGGTAATTCACAGGTGCTGGGAAATACAAAGAAAAGTGGAATAAATTTTAATGTTTACAGAATGCTTTGTCTTTTCTTTTTCTTTCTTTCTTTCTTTTCTTTTTTTTTAATATATATATTCTCCATGATTTCCATCCCTTATTTGATTTGGGTTTTCCTGTCCCATGTTTAACCAAAGACATAAAATATCCCAGGTCTCTTGTGAAATACACACAGATATGCAGCTTAGAGTATTAGGATTAGAAGAGGTCATCTTTCAGAAAGGCTTCCTTGGAGGAGTTTCTTGAAGATAACACTTCTGAGATCTGTCAAATCCCAAGTTTTCTTAGACCAAAGGCATAGTAGCTGCCTCTACCTCCTGCTAATAAAGTCTTATGGGGGGGGGGTACTACCAATAAACAAAATTGGTGCGGACTCTCTTTTCTTCTAACATGGCAGTGTCCTAGAAACTCTTTGCTCTCAATTAACCATCCAAGTAACACCCCAATCCAGTGAAATAAAGGGGTGGATGGGGGAGGGGAGGGCAGGGTCCTAATGTCTCCCTGCCAAAGGGCTTGCTCCCTTGGGGATCTCTGCTGCAACCTGCAGACCACACACTGCCCCGGGCCCTGAAACAGGATATCCAGGGCTGACTTCCAGGAGGAGGCCTCAGAGAGCAGCTTTGACATGGTGGGACTTTTTTCTCTGGCATAGTTAACAAGGAAAAGGTCTTGCCATGATGGAGCACTCAGAGGTCCTCTTTCGAGCAGCAGTGCCACAGTCATTACCTTTCAAAATGGGTAAATAGGGAAAACTTCCAAAGACAAAGTATTTCTTCAGAAAATAATTGGCCTCTTGCAACCACTTCTCGCAGATGCACATACTACAATGACTGATGTTTCAAGGGCTCAGAGCTTATTTTTTTATGCTGAAAATGAAGCAAATCACAACATTGCTTTTGGACCCTGAGAATCATTGCCTGATGCTCAAGCATGTTCCTGCAAATCACCAGGAAATGCTTGAAGGGTCATAGCTGAGAATCAGCTTGCAAAGTTGTAGTGGTTTTATGCAAATAACTCTGCAAACCCCCTCAGTATTATGGTCCTCACCTTTCCACATGCTCTTCTCTTCCCTAAGGGAGTCATTTCTAGCCTGACAGTTCAGGTGTCCTTCTCAGCTGAGCACATTTTGCAGTGTGTCACTAGGTTGTTGGAGGCCTGCAATTTCTGAGATTCTTGCCAGGATCTCCAGCCAGGATGCTAACTAACTCAACCCCCGCGTTCAGCTGAGCACATACAACTGACCTCACCATCATCATCCAAGCCATGTGCCTGCTGCTGGTCTATGAACTGCTAAGGCAGGAGTGACCTCACATGCACATGGCCCAGCCATGAGCCGCTGCTAGCCTATCAGAGGTTGAGTCAGAAGTGACCTCCCAAGAGAAAACACAAGCCTTGTCCATCAGAGAAGAGGAAAGGCCATCAGCAGGTGAGTGGGCTTGGTAGATGATTGTAAGGTCACCTCTATCTGAGCAGCTGGTAAGCCAGCACTTGGCTAATGCTTGGGGCAATTGTTTGTGAGGTCACTTCTGCCTGAGGACCTGATAGGCCTCCAAGCAGCACAGGGCTAGGATGTTGATTGTGAGGTCATTCAGAACTGAGCAGCTCATAGGCCAGAAACAGTTACATGGCTTGGATGGTGACTGTGAGGTCACCTCTGTCTCAGCCTCTGATAGGCCAGCAGCAGGCCCATGGCTCAGGTGATGATTGTGAGGTCATTGCTGCATGAATACCTGACTGGATGGAAGCCAAGACCATGCTGAGGTCATTTCCATAAGGGCAGGTGAAAGACCAGCAGCAGTTCCATTGGCTTGGTGGGTGATTATGAGGTCAGTTGTGTCTGATCAGCTGATAGGCCACCAGGAAGCTGATGGCTGGGGACATTTTCATGAGATTGGTTGTTTCTCAGAAGCTCATAGGAGAGTAGGAGACCCATGACCATAAGGGTGAAAGTGAGGTCCCTTCTGTCTCTGCAGGTGATGGACCAGGAGCAGGCACATGGGTGGGAAAGTGGCTGTGAGGTCACTTCTACGGGTGAAGCTGATAGGCCAGCACTTGACTCTTGTCTGTGGTAAGGGGTTGTGAGGTCTTGTGTGCCTGAGAACCTGACAGGCCTCCAACAGGCACAGGGCTAGGATGTGGGTTTTGTGGTCACTCCTGTCTCTGGTGAGTGCCACTTGCTCTGTACAGAGAGTGAGGAGTGGCATGGAGAGCCCTGGGCCGTGAGTGGTTTTGGGCCACTGGACTCTATGCAAGACACAGAAATATCTTTTTTAATGGTGCAGGCCTGATAATACCAGAGATATTTAGAAAATGTCAATAAAAAATGAAAGAAGAGAGAAATTAAGAAAATGATCTAAAGCGGAGAAATGTTTTGTTACACTTTCCAGCTTTTAATTTTTCTGTGTGTGTTCTTTTTGTCTTTCTTGGCTTTGTTGTCTTTTTTTTTAATACCCTTTTTTTTGTTTTTATTCAGGGTTTTTTTTTGAAAAGGAAAGCGTTTTCCAGAACGGGGGTGGGATGTAGTCACAGGGTCACTGACAGCTGGTGCCATTGTAGGTGCCCTGGTCCCCTCTGCCCAGCCTCCATCTGCAGCTCCGAGGGGTTCTGGTCTCCCGCAGGTCCCCTGTGAGAGCTGCCAGGCCCAGGCAGGTACCTCCGATACACCAGGACCTCTCCAAGTGCCACTAGATGCTTGTGGTTAGAACAGAGCTCTGACTGAAAAGGTGAAGAAGAGTTTTCAACATTTAAAAAATATGAACATACTTTCACCAGCTAAAAGGACTGACTACTTTTAAAGTCTACTTTTCCCATGATAAAATAGTGGAGATGTTCAGGCAGGGTGTGAATCTCAGGAGAAGAAATACTAATCTGCCCCTGAACCAGTGTTACTACTGCTCTGTCTATTATGCCGTGGATATAGTCTCAGTGATTTCTCACATATTTTCACATGTCTTGATTAAATTGATCATTTCTAAAGGCATCTTTGCATCAGACGAACTGGACATATCTTACTCTTTATCCATCCGATACCTCTCAACTCTCTAGTTGCTGCTCTGAGCTTCAGGGAGTCTGAAGCTTGCCTCGTCTTTCAGGAGTCTCATTGTCTCTTTGTCCAACTCCTCAGTTCTGTTTCTATCTATCCTTTCCTATCTATCTGTCAAAAAACACTTCAAGGAGGGTTATTCCTTGTGGAAAGTGGACCTCACTGGAGATAGCTTGGACTTAACATACGGTTGAGGAGTATATTTGACTTTTTATTAAACTGTATCGTATTCTATTTTTGCTTGTTTGCAATTAAGAAAAATCCTCCTGTGTCTGCAAGTAGTCCTCTAAGGAAAGCAGGTGGGAATTGGTGCATAGGAGCTGTAACATTCAGCTACAGACTCAAGTGGAAAAATGTTAGATTTTAAGAAGAGTCATGTGAGTCCCCAGTGGCTGATGAGGGAAATGGCAGGGTTGGGGAGGTGAGGAGGAAAGTTGGCCATAAAGGTCTCCTATTGAAAATACTGTTTTTCCTGCATGTTCAGACTTCATTAGGAGACCCTCTGGGTCAGTATGAATTGGAGAATGTGGATATCACTTATTCTGTAAGCTGAAAAAACTTAAGAAGCAGAAATCTTTTCTTTTTCAGGTGCTCCCCATCTTACTCTTTTCAATTCACTCCTGAATCCTCTCCAATTAGCCCTACGAGAATTGAAGAACTGAAGAAAATTATGGGGAGAGACATGGCTCCTTAGAGGTTTTTGCATTTTAATGGCCCCTTGAGTGTATTTGGTGCTGAGTCCGTGAACCTCAGATACTGAGAGGAGATTGAACAAGCCTCTCAAGAAGCTAAAGTCAGAAGTAAATCCCAAAATTTCTCGGAGTTTTAATGGGTCCCACTGAGGGACATTACTGACAAAGCCTCTCCAGGGGCTGATGAGAGCAGAAAGTTGGAGGCCTGACTGCAGGTAGGCAAAGACAATGCGCAGGTGGCTCTGATGCCAAATAAGCCTTGATGTGTTTTATCAAGCAGAATGGCCAGGCACTGACAGCCAGCCCCTGAGTAGGGTGATCCTTTCCCTTACGTTTTGCTCAGGGCTCTTCCTGGGCGCAGTGTGAGGGTGGGGGTGCGTAATGCCGAGTGCAGGACAATACAGCACCTCTTGGGCTCGTTGGGGACAAGGAGGCAGCAGGCTACAGTGCCATAGGGAAACAGTGTCTTCTCATAGGTCTTGGTGGCAGAGACACCATCCATAGCCAAGAGGACAAAGACATCAGTTTATTGGGAGATTGATTTTCCTTGAAACGCAAAAGCCAGGGGCTGATCACAGACTCCCTCTGGGTGACCTGTAGCACCACAGCTCTACCCTTCAAGTGACACTTCCTTTTCCTGAAATCACATCTGAACCCCACAAGCTGCAGTTTGTGGCTGATTCCCCTTCTCACGCTGTTTCCCACTTTCCATCATCTCTGAAACCACCCTTCAAGCACTCACAGGCTCCCACTCTACTGCCCTTCACCTCCGCTTCACCAGGCTAAAGAAGCCCAGGTCCCCCAACCTCTCCTCATAGATGGGGTTATTCCCCCCCCTCCAGGCACAGGACTTGACACTTCTCTTGCAAAGCTTCATGAGGTGTCTGTTGCCCAAATCACCCAAGTTTCTCAAGGGCCTTCTGGACTGAAGCACCTCTGTGTCCAAAACAAAACAAAACAAAACAGTGCCAATGGGGAAAGAGTAAGCAGGGGTGGGCTGACTGTATGGGAGGGGATCAGGATGGTAAAAGAGACAAACTTAAAGGAGGGGAAAAAAAAAAAGGGAAATTAAAAGTGAAGCAAAGGGTTGATCAGGGCTGTGTTGGGGATTCCTGCCAAGAAGCTCTGCATCTGAACCATTCTGAATGTAGGAGGACAAGAAAGCAGACCTACTTCCACTGTCAAAGGGAACCTGCTTGCTTCCCCGACATCCATAAGTGAAGAGCCAGAGGGGGAAGAATCATGTACTCCTTCAGGATGGAAGAGACCTCAGGAGATTCCTAGCCCAATCTCCTTGCTCACAGCACGGTCAGCTCTGTGGTCAGACCATGTTGCTCTGGACTTGATCCAGTCTGGTCTTGGAAACCTCCAAGGGAGGAGACTGCACAGCCTCTCTGGGCAACCAGTTCCAGTGCTTGGCCATCCTTTAGTGGAAAAGCTTTTCCTCATCTCCTGCGTGAATGTCTCTTGTTTCAGCTTATGCCCATTGTCTCTTGTCCTCCCACCATGCATCAGGATGAAGAGCCCACCTCCATCTTCCTGATGACCTCCTCATAGCTATTGGAAGGCTGCTGTGAGATCCCTCCAAAGCCATCTCTTCTCCAGGTTAAAAAAGTCCCATTTCCTCAAAGAGCATGTGCCCCAGCACCCTGAGTATCTTGAGGGCCCTCCACCAAACCCACCACCAGTTACCAACCTCTTTCTTCTTCTGGGGACCCAAAACTGGATGCAGTATTTTCTACACAGTCTAATGAATACTGACTAGAGGGGGATCATGATTTCCCTCGACCTCCTGGCTGTGCTCCTGGTCCTACAGCCCTGGTTGGTTAAGGCCTTCTTTGCTGCCAGGGAACTCTGCTGGCTCATATTTTGCCTTCTGACCACCAGGGCCCTCAGGACTTTTGCTGCAGTGCTGCTCCCCAGGCACACAGGCCCCAGCCTGTGACACTACGAAGTGTTGGCCTATCCCACGTGTAAGACCTGGCATTTGTCCCTGTTGAATTTTGCGATGTTTCTGACAGCCCATTCCTCCTGCCTGTCTCCGTCCCTCTGAATGGCAGCCCTCAAGCATATCACTGGACCCTCCCCTCCTGTCTGGCGTCATCTACAAGCATGATGAGTGTTGCCTCCTCCATGTCACTAATAAAGATGAAAACAGGGCAGGTTCCTGGAGAGATCAGTGGTGCTCTGCTTCTCCCTGGCCTCCAGGAAGAGTACTACCCATTCACCACTGCCCTCTGAGCCTCATCATCCAAGCAGCTTTTTACCCATCTGGTTGTCTATCCCTCTGGACAGTAAGGTTCTAACTTGCATACAAGAACATTGTGGGAGACAGTGTCAAACACCTTGCTAAAGTCCAGATAAAAGTAATTTACTCTTCTCCATCCATAAATAAAAAGTTATTTAATCATACAAGTCAATCATATTTGTGAGGCACAATTTACCCTGGGTAAATCCATGCTGACTGTTCTCTATCACCTTCTTCTCCTTCATGTGCCCAGAAATGTGATCCAAGAGAATTCTCTCTATGACACACTCCTCACCAAAGTGAGGCTGAACTGCCTGCAGCTTCCCAGGTAGTCCTGTTGGCCTTTTTTGAAGATGGATGTAACATTTGCCTTTTTCCAGTCTTTGGGACCTTGCCCAGCCTCCAAAACCTTTCAAAGATGATAGAGAGTGACCTTGCTATGACAGTGGCCAGCTCTCTCAGTGTCCTCAGATGCAGCCCATCTAGTGCCATAGACTTGTATGGGTCAAGTTCTCACAAGTAATCCCTCACCCAACCCTCATCCTTTGCTGGTTGTTTTTCTCCTCAGGAGTCCTGACTCCAGGCACAACAGCCTGGGAGACCTTGTTGGTGAAAACTGAAGCTAACAAGGTGTGGAGTTCCTCAGACCTATCTGCATCTGCTCTTACAAGAGTCCCTGCCCCATTCAGCAGTGAGCCCACCTTCTCCTTTTCCTTCTTACTGAAGCAGTAACAGCTCATCCTCATGCCCTTGACATCCCCTGCAAGTGTCAATCCCAGGGGAGTTTTGTCTTCCCTGACACCGTGTCAACATTGCCAGACAATATTTCTAAATTCCTCCTTTGCAGCCTGTCCTTCCTTCCCACTCCCATACGCTGCCTTATTGCCCTGGAGCTCAGGCATGAGTTCCCTGTTTTACCAGTTTTACTGAGTATTGATATGAACCGTTCTTGTGCTGTACTCTGCTGCTGTCCTTCCGCACTCCCTTCGAGATCTGGGACTTCACTATTTCATGGTCACTGTAGGCAAGGTGGACACTGACCATCCCACTTCTGATCAGTTCCTCCTTGTTTGTAATTTCCAGGTCCAGGAAAGCATCACCCTTATTGGCCCATCATGCAGTTGTGCTAAGAAGTTGTCCCTGACACCTTCCAGAAACCTCTTGGACTGCTGCTGTTTGCCCTTCCAGTGAATGTCAGGGAGATTAAGGTCTCCCTGAGCCTGTGATGCACAGACTTCCTCAGGTTGCTTAAAGGAGACTGTGTCTATCTCTCCACCCTGATCAGGTGGTCTGTAACTCCAGTCACAGTGTCGTCCTTACTCTCATGCTCACCCACAAGCTCTCACCCAGCCCCTTTTCCATGCCAGGGAAGAGCTCCATACATCTGAGCTGCCACACAAAGGGCATCCCCCCTCATCATCTTCCCTGATGGTCTCTCCTGAAGGGCTTGTACTGTGCTCTTGCAGCCGTCCAGTCATGTGAGCAGTCCTACCACATCTCAGTTATCCCAACCATGTGGCAGTTCTGTGACAGCTTGTGCATCTCCATCTGCTCCTGTCTGTGCCCCAGGCTGCCTGCATTTGCATGTATTTGTGCTGCAGAGCCTCAGCTGTGGCACAGCGTATAGGTTGGTCTTCGTGTACCATGTTACCAAGAGCCAAGGATACTGTGTGTGCAATGGCCCCACTTCAGAGCAGAGACATGTTGTCACAGACAGCAGGTGGCAATGTAATGGTGAAACGAGATTTACAAACCCTGCAGTGCCTGGGGCCAGAGGAAAACAGAGCTGGGCTGTGCAGAAATGACAGGATGGGTTTTCTGCCCAAGCTGACTTTGTAGCTCCACAGGGCCTGTGACAGAAGTGAACCGATCTCCAAGAAGGACAAGGTGCCACTGGGAAAGTCCCTGGGCCTGGATGTCCTGTGATCCAGCCACCATGAGGACATCATTAGCACAGTCCCTGTTCATATCATTTGGGGGTGAGAAGAGGTTCAGGTGGAGAGCTAGAAGAGTTTGAGAGTGCAGAGACTAGAGGGGAGTCCTTGGTGTGATGTGCCTCCCATTTATGCAGCACATGTGGCTGTAGATGGGATGGACTTTGCCTAAGGGCAGTGGTGGGATGCAGTCGTTTTGGCACAGGTAGGAAACCTGAGAGGCCCTGGGATATTTGCTCAGCAACCACTCCAAAAGGACATGGTTTTTCTTACAGGTTCCATGCTGTATCTGCTAGAGTCATGTGTTTTTTCTGGACCCCCCCAGGCCTCTGACATGACCCTGCAGGTCTATTTTTATGTCACTGAATCAAGTGTCTGCATTGAATTACATTAGTTGTTTGTACTGTACAGATCTGCTTTTGTCGCAGCTTCCTAGTGAGTGGAGCTCTAGGAGCAGTAGTAGGCTTCTAGTGTCATTTAAGATGACCAAGGAAATTCCCCACCTGGATCCCATCTGATGCTCTAGAAGGATGTGGGTCTCCTAGTTGCTCCATCAGAGCAAGCAGACACTGGCATATGCCTTTGACCACCTCTGTCTCTTCAGATGTCACCAGGTGTTGTGTGTGAGCAGCTGACTCCCACCCCCCATCTGCACTGGTTACAGTGGGAGCTTAGACAGCGAGTTCTCCTGCAGACGTCTCTGTTGTGTACCCTTCAGCTTTGGCAAGGGGAATCCCACCTCCTGTGAGTCTGTAGAGTTCACAGGAGGGATCTGAATCGCACTCCGCCCCAGGGGTTTCTAACCTGGCATAAGATGCCTGGATTAACTCATCTGAATCAACAGCTGAACCATGGGTAAATGCCCTCCCTTCTTGTCCCTGTTGAAACGTCCTGCCTAGTTAAGAGAAGGGAATAGGAGCTTCCAGAGTGGGACAATTCCACGTCTTGTAGATAACCATCCTCTGATGAGACAAATTGCAGTGCTGGAATCAGTCTCTCTCCACTGTTTAGAGCAGGGCCATCGGTGATTATTTTAGTCTAGTTCAGTAAACTTTTCCCAGGAGGAGGGAGCACAAGGGACGGAGAATTTTATGCCTTCAGCTGGGCCTCTGCTCCTGAGTGGGGCCAGGCTCCTGGGACAGAGGGAGCTCATGGCAACCAGGCAGCACTGCCAAGAGACAGCTGTGTCCAGGAGCAGCTCCTCTGCAAAGAGCAGCAGGGCTCCGGGCACTGCCTGCTGTTGCTGACGTAAGATGAGAGAAGACAGAGGGAGGTGAAAGGCAGTGTGGAGTGAGAGGACGAAGGAGAGCTCATTGTTGGGGAAATCTTCACAGCCCTTTACGTGGTAAGTCTCTGGCTGCAGGGCAACACTACTGAGGCTCCTGGAAAGGTCTTCTCAACCCAACCCATCCCATGACTGTTTTTTTAAGGATCGCTCTCCTGGCTCCTTTAGTGCAGAGGAAGAGGAGGAACTTCAGAGCAGGGATTCCCTGCCACACCATCAGAGCTACAGGGCATCCTGTTATTTTCTCCCAGGGGTGGTTGCAGGGGTGTGAATCCAGGGAGTGCAGCCAGGTCTGCCCAGGGCTGTAATGCAGAGCAGTGTCCCTGCGCCCCAGGATGCTGTGTGCCTGGGGCAGTGACTCTGCCTCCTGCGAGGGTCAGCACTCAGCCTGCCCAGGGAACCCCCCACAGCGCTGCGGGGTGAAGCTCTGGGTGGGAGGAGTGACCCCTGGCAGGGCAGGTTCATTCTCCCATTGAGAGGATGCTGCATGGGTCAGGGCTGCTCACAGCTCCAGCTTACACCCAGGACATTTCTGGAGGGGGCTTTCCAAAAGGAAGGTCAAGGCAAGGGATACCTGAAAGGGAAGGAGTTTGCATGAATCTCTGCTTTCAGTTTGATTCTCTTTACGTGGGGTGAAATGGTATTTTGTCTGCCAGGTTTAGACAGCGGACTGAGACTGAAACAGTGACACTGAGAGAGGAGAAGTTCCTCTTCATCCCTTCACCCACCCCTCAGTCTGCAGACAGAACCAGCATCACCTTTCCAGGCTCATGAAGGTTTGTCTCACCTGCTCCATAGCACCAGCAAACACGGAGGTGCTATGGGCAGGACCTGTACCCGGGAAGTTTCTGCAGGGCAGAGCTGAGCACCCAGTGGGTGGGATGGGGTCTGTGAGCACTGACAGGGGAGAGACGTGGGGACAGAGAAACAGTTCCCCACAGGGACGGCTCCAGGCAGCAGAGTCAAAGCACTGGTCAAAGTGTGAGAGGAAACTACAGACTTCAATGTCTCCTCTCCTCTCACACCCAGCTCAGCCCTCTGCCCTCAAGGCTGTGGGGTCCAGGGCATGAGTCATTTCCTCAGCAGCCAGACATCCAGGAGAGGAGAAACTCCTGAGTTCACCTCTGTCTCTCCCTGTCCCGTCCTCCCTTGGCAGAAATATCGTGGTAATGCTCCGTGTTTCCCACCTGTCCATGCTGCCCTTGTCCTTCCCCTTGGACTCTCTGGGCAGGGGAATTTCTGATGCAGTTCAGGTACCAACCCTGCAGGTCCTGCCATGCAGATGTGTCCTCAACGTTGAGGTGCCCAAGTCCCCCTCTAACCTGTGGGGCTCTGGGTAATGCAATGTGGGGGCTGGGAATGAGCTAACTCTCTCTTCAAGGCACCCCATCGTTAGGACATCTGGCTATTTTCTTGGGGTGCCTGACTGGGCTGCAAGCTGCTCTCAAGGAGGTCAAAGCTTTCCCATTGCATCTGCGTGTTATCTAGGTGATCCATGGAAAAGCCACCTAGATACTAAAGCCACACAAATACTGCCAGGCAGCTGGATGTGGGCAACTGGAATGATCCCAATGTGTTACTGGCTAGATGGGGGGGGCTGAGACCTCCCTCAGATACTCTCAGAAAGAGTGCTGTATGTGTTCATCTGCACTTTGAAATCGGCTTCCTCTGCTCTCAGCAGTGTCATTTCTTTTCAAGGGTAAAGTGCGTGTGATCATCCTCCACCTCAGAGGTGTGAGCACAGGGCAGCTGGGAACAAGACGGACCAACCAGCTCTCCTCACTCTGCGCTAAAGCGAGAGTGAATCCTTTTGCCTCTCAGGAATCACAGCTAGTCACTCTGAGTGCAGTAGCAATGCTGAGGATTTCTACCTCCAAGAATCCTCCTCAGGTGTGACAGAGGCATCTAAAAGAAAACAAAACAAGCCTTAAAATTATTCATGAACCCATATTATTTAGAACTCGGAAGGAAGATGCTGAAAAGCCCTTCTACCTTATGAGCAGACTAAATGTGACTAAAACTGTGAATATAGAAGTTTAGTCACCCCTGTTCCCATGCACCCACTGCTGTAGGTCAGGGCTGACTCCTCTGGAGCCCATGGGCACAGGTCCCTGCTCCTCATGGCAAACTCAGCCAGCACAAACCAGAGCTCCAGCCACAGAGCTCAGTGATGGTCCTGCCAAGATTGGGAGAGGTAATGTGTGTGTGTTTGGGGGAGGTTATGAAAAAGTTTTGCTTAGAGAAGTCTGTTCTAACTTGTCAATGTCTTTCCCTCCTTTGACAGTCCCCTGTGACTGCAGTGAGTGAAATGTCCAACAGCAGCTCCCCCACTGAGTTCCTCCTCCTGGCATTCACGGACACACGGGAGATGCAACTCTTGCACTTCTTGCTGTTCCTGGGCATCTACCTGGCTGCCCTTGTGGGCAACGGCCTCATCATCACAGCCATAGCCTGCGACCACCGCCTCCACACCCCCATGTACTTCCTCCTCCTCAACCTCTCCCTCCTCAACCTTGGCTCCATCTCCACCACTGTCCCCAAATCCATGGCCAATTCCCTCTGGAACACCAGGACCATTTCCTACTCAGGATGCACTGCCCAGGTCTTTCTGCTTGTCTTCTTGTTCACAGCAGAATATTCTCTTCTCACTGTCATGGCCTATGACCGCTTTGTTGCCATCTGCAGACCGCTGCACTATGGGACCCTCATGGGCAGCAGAGCTTGTGTCAAAATGGCAGCATCTGCCTGGGCCAGTGGTTTTCTCCATGCTGTCCTGCACACTGGGAACACATTTTCAATACCACTCTGCCAAGGCAATGTTCTGGAGCAGTTCTTCTGTGAAATTGCCCAGATCCTCAAGCTCTCCTGCTCAGACTCCTACCTGAGGGAAGTTGGGCTTCTTGTGGTTAGTTTTTTTTTAATCTTTCGGTGTTTCATTTTCATTGTGCTGTCCTATGTGCAAATCTTCACAGTCGTGCTGAGGATCCCCTCTGAGCAGGGCAGGCACAAAGCCTTTTCCACGTGCCTCCCTCACCTGGCTGTCGTCTCCCTCTTTGTCAACACTCTCATGTTTGCCCACCTGAAGCCCCCCTCCATCTCCTCCCCAGCTCTGGATCTGGGGGTGGCAGTTCTGTACGTGGTGGTGCCTCCAACACTTAACCCCCTCATCTACAGCATGAGGAACAAGGAGTTTAAGGATGCTCTGAGGAGAATGCTTCAATGGGCACAATGTACACACCAATAACTGTCTCATGTGCATCTGCTTCCCTTTACCAGGGTATGTGGCATCAAGGACCTGACCACAAGGTGGGAAAGGGAGGGTCAGATACTGGCATTTAGAGACACTCAAGGTTCATAAGGGGTTAAAGAGGATTGATTTACTAAAGGACTTACTTACACTCCAAACTGTGTAGGAGCCCCAGGAACTGCATGGAGGGATCGCTGATGGGCAACTGCTGGACGCATGGGTCAGACACCAAGGCAAGACTCTCTTTGTTGTATCCTAAAGGCCCCTTATATTTACTAGAACTATTTCCTTATCTCAGCTGTGCTAACCTTGGGTAGGTACTGGCTGCAGAGCAGCTAGACACTGTTGACAGAACGGAATATGCATGTCCAGCCTTGATGGGTTTCCATCAGTGTGCAGAGAGCGTACTGCGGGGCTGCTACCACATGCACTGCCATTCACCTGACTCCTCACCAGATCTTCCACATATGTTCTCACTACAAATGATATGTGTTGTTCATTTCTTTCTTTCTTACTTTTCTCATTCATGGCCATCCTTCTGGAGGGGAATCTGAGCCACCAGGAGAGATCAGGGGATCTCCAGGAACAGCATGTACCTGGGGGTGGGTAGTGAGTGGAGCCTCACAAAGTGAGGGACGGTCCATGGTGGAGTCACCAGAAGATAAAACACTAAATCCAGGTATGCATGGGGAAAGAAGGGCTCTGCAATCCCCAGAGAGGAAGTGGGGACCCAGGAGGCCCAGGGAAGGGGCACTGGAGAGTGATTCTTTCACCCTCAGTGAAACACCACAGGCTGGAGCTAGTGCGTACCTGAACACCTCTTGTGCCACTGCAAATGCAATGTCACTCTGAGCACTGTCCATGACCCATGCCAACAATGTCACCGGTCATGATCTCTGTCCAGCTGGGTCTGCTTCTTGCCTTGACCAGCATGGCACATGTGGAGTCAGGAGTCACCCTGTGGCCCCATGGCCCCACAGCCCGCTCGCACTGCAGAGCAGCACCACCACCCCGGGGCCCTGCGAGGAGCACCGGGAAGGGGTGCAGGAATGGCTGGCCAGGCCAGCACAGACACACTCCCCTGGGGAAAGGCTCTCTGTGGAGCAAGGACATCCCAGGTGAAAAGCAGGACAGCATTCGGAGATATAGAAAGTGAGACTGAGAAACAGGTTTCTCCATGCACCAGCTCAGGGCAGGCTGCTCTGTCCCTGGGGCAGCAGGAGCTGCCGGAGGGGCAGCAGGACCGGGGCTCTCGGGCTGTCCTGGGCAACAGGGTGGGCATGGAGGGGTTGCAGGCAGATAGGGAGGGGGATCTCCTGGACACAAAGCAGGGGAGACAGAGAGTGACCAGCGTTGTTACAGGGCCTCCTCCCCTTGCCGGGGAGCTGCTCCCCTTGTCCTTGGGCCTGGCTTGAGTTATGCTGTGGACATGCCTGTGCCTGGTCCTGCACCTCTCGGGTCCTGACCTGACCCTGTCCCCGTCCTGTTGATCTGATTCCCCGTCTCTACCTCAGAGCTGCCCCCTAACTACAGCCAAGAAAGCCTTGGCAAGGGAAGCTGGGATCCAAGCAGAACCCAGAGGAGGTTGTAGGTACAAAAGGTGACCCTATTTCCACAGCAGCAACACTTGCCTGACAGTCAAATTAAAGGTGTAAGGAGTGCTTCAGTTTTGGACATCCTACCCAGGTAACACTGGACACACAGTCTTAGCTGGATGAAAAAGCGAGGGCAGCCACTTGGGTCTGATTTTATAATGCATATAGAGGAGAGCAAGTTTTCCTATATCACAGCTCGACTGTTTATGCACCATTTGTGACTGGGTTCCTGCTACAAAGAGTATGTTGTTGGGCACAGCAAGAGCAGGGCTGCTCCGTACGGAGCCGGGAGCTGAGGGTGACGGCAAGGCAGGCAGGGCAGTGACCCACCAACGAGAGGTGTTGTTCCACAGTGCCCAAACAAGAGGAAGAGAGCAGGTTTGGGGACGGTAACCGGGCTCGGGCACAGTCCAGCGATCTCCAGACAAGACTGTAGGGCTCCAGCCAGCCCTACTTTGCATGGGAGGATGGACTGGAGACCTCCAGAGGTCCCTTCCCACCAAAACATCTCTGCAGCTCCGTGAATGGAAAGACCCTGGGCACAGAGACAGGCTCTGCCTGGCCCATGGACCTCACTCCTGGTGGGCGAGGGGCAGAGCCCTTGGCCAGCCCCACGCTCCTTCGTCCTCCTCTGCCTCTGAGCAGGACAGAGCCTGGGTCCGGGATAGGGCCCCGCTCACGGCCCCACCACAGGCTGCTCCCTGCAAAGGGTGAAACCCTGACGCTCCCAGCACAGAGCTGATGTCAAAGCAGCATCCAGAGCCTGGCTGGCCCCAGTGGCCTCAGGTGTCCCCAGCACAGCTGCAGGGCCCTGAGTGGGGCTCCTTGCCCTGCCCCACTGCCCCATGCCTCCCATCCCCCCCGTGCCCCATACCAGCCCTGGTGCTGGCCGGCTGCCCTGGGCTGGGGCAGCTCCCACCCCCGAGAGAGAAGGGACATGGGGGGAGCAGGCTGGTGGGCCGGGGGGAGGCTGGCGTCCTGCTGCCTGGCTGGGGCTGGATCCCCAGCATGGAGAAAGGTGGGGAGGGCCAGGGGTCGGGGAGCTTCTGGCTGCAGAGCTGGTCCCCATGGTGCCAGGAAAGGGGCTGGGAGCGAGGGGGCAGGAGCCGGGAAGGGGTAGGGGTGGGCAGGACTGTGTCAGGGGCTGCAGGGAGGGGGTGCAGCTGGTTCTGCTGCCGCATAGCGGCTGTCACGGTCACCTCCCTTGCAAAAGGTCCTGCACTGCCCCTGGGCAGACACAGGCTGTTCCCCATCCCCATGCTGTCCTCCTAGCAGGACAAGATATGTGAGAAGGGTCTCGGCTTGCCCCATGCTCAGGGCCAGCTCCCGGGGCTGGCACAGCTTGGCCTGAGGCAACTCCAGCTCCTCGGCCTCTGCTCCAGCACAGCTGGCACAGGGATGAGAGCTCCTAGGGCATGGCAGAATGAATCCGGCTGGGAGAGCGTTGAGGGAAGACCCAAAGGTCCCTGGCTCAGCCCTGGGCTTTGGAAAACTCCCTCATGCACCCTGAGAGGCTCCATCTGCCTCCTCCACCCTGCCCTGTGCTCCCCTCCCATCAGCCAAAACAGAGTCCAGCATCACCTGGGGACTTCCTTCCCCATGGGAAGAAGAGGGAGGGCCTTCAGCAGACCCACACTGCCTTTTCCACCCCTGACCTTTGCAGTTGCATGGGCCAGGTTCTGCCCACTTGCCTTCACCACGGTCATGGCTGCACTGGAAGCCCATGAAAATCCTGGTGCTCCTACCCTTGAGCTGGCATCCACCCCAAACCTGGAGCCTGGCTGGCCACAAAGGCATCACCTGTCCAGAGCCCTGGCTGTGCAGCTGAGGGCAGGGGTCTTTACCCCAATTTCCCTGCTCCCAGCACTGCTCCTGCTGTGCCCATGTCAAACCCTCCAGCCACCAGACTGCCCCGGTGACCGAGGCAGCTCCAGCTCCCTCGAGGGCTGTGCTGAAGCCTTGGAGAAGCAGGTTGAGGTGGGGCTGGCACCACCAGGGTGGGTTGGGAGAGGGCAGCTCTCCTCTGCCACGCTGTGGCTGGGTCTGAGGCTGTGGCTGGGCACAGCTTTTCCCTGGGGAGCTCCTTGAAGAGCTGCTCTGGGTGATCCTCCACCTCTGCCCTGGCAGCAGCACCAGCCGTCAGGGTGCTTGAGTGGACATGCACAGATGGTGGAAGGGGCATGGGCTGCCCTGGGGGAGCATCAAGACCTTGTCCATGCACACAGGGATGGCGTGAGGAAAGCCAGAGCTCGGATGGAGCTGGAACCAGTGAGGGAAGGGGAGGGCAACGAGAAGGCCTCCTGTCAGGACATCCACAGGAAAAGGAAGGCAGCTAAGGAAAATGTGGGTCTGTTGCTCAGTGGGGCAGGGTTATTATTAAATGACTGTTAAATGATCCCCCAGAGTCTGGGAGGTCTGAGCACTCAGCCCCTGCCCAGCCCAGCCTGGGCCCCACGTGGGGGTCAGCAGACAGCCATACTCTGGGATCTGCCGGGGTCTGGTGCAGAACAGAGATCACGCAAAGCTGATCTTTTTCCCTCCGTCATGATATGGAGACCTGCAGGAGGACAGAGCTGGCCATGCACCACCCCATGCCTGGGGTGAGCAACCAGCACTGGAAAGGGGTGATGTGAGGGGCTGGTCTGGGACGATGGCCCTGGGGCAGCTTTCCCAGGGTGTCCATGCAACCCAGGGAACAATGTGGGCTCTTCTCTTCTGCATCCTCCATGTCCCGGTGCCTTTCCCAGGAGACCTGCATCTGCCCTGCAAGAACGCTGGTGTGTCCTCCCACACTGCCTGTTCACACACAGGAGCTGAATGGCAGCATTTTACACCCTCTGACAGCAGATGCAGCTCTGCAGGTCTCAGACTGCAGGGGGTGCTTGGGGCCTCTCCGGGAGGCCTGGGCTAGCAGTCAGCTCTCCTGCAGGAGGTGTGCTGCTGTTGACGAGCTGTGTCGTCAGGTAAGGGAGTTACGGGAGGAGGTCAGTAGGCTGCGCAGCATCTGAGAAGCGGAACAAGAGATAGACAGGGTATTCTCGGAGACTGTACAGCTTCGGGAGTCCCAACCCCCCTCAGCAGTGGAGTTGCCAGAGGGCTCTGTGCCGTGTGAAACGGTACATAACACTGTAGAAGGCGGCTGGAAGCTGGTTACTTCTCATTGGAGGAGAAAGGCTCCTACTCCTCCTGAGGACTTGCAGCTGAAGAACAGGTTTAGTGCCCTCCAGGATGAGGAGGAGATGGGCATGGCTGCAAGGGAAGTACCTGGGACAACAGGCCCTGTGCCCTGCCGGAATGCCCGGAAGAAGCGGCGGGTGATTGTTCTGGGGGACTCCCTGCTGCAGGGGATGGAGGCATCTATCTGCCAA
Source organism: Apteryx mantelli (assembly GCF_036417845.1). Taxonomy (NCBI): domain Eukaryota; kingdom Metazoa; phylum Chordata; class Aves; order Apterygiformes; family Apterygidae; genus Apteryx; species Apteryx mantelli. Next base: position 8,711,857 of record NC_089997.1, read on the forward strand.
CCTGACCTCATGTCTAGAGAGGTTTGGGGCCTGCCAGGGGCTCGCGTGAGAGGTGTCATGGAAAGACTGCCAAGGCTTGTCCACGCTTTGGACTGTTACCCACTGCTGCTCTTCCTTGTGGGCGCTAATGACACCAAGGGCAAACTGGAGACCATCAAGCAGGATTTCAGAGCTCTGGAGATGGTGGTCAAGGGTCTGGGAGCCCAGGTCATCTTCTCCTCAATCCTGCCAGTGAGGGGGATGGATGAGAGGAGGAGGAGACGGACTTTCCAAGTTAACAGCTGGCTGCGCCACTGGTGTTGGCAACAGGGTTTTGGTTTCTACGACCATGGGACCCTGTTTGAAGATCAAGAACTGATGGGAAGAGGTGGGATCCACCTCACCAAGTGGGGCACGCGTGTCTTTGCCAACAGGTTGACCAACCTGGTAAGGAGGGCTTTAAACTAGGAAAGATGGGGGAAGGGGAGAGTTATAGTGACAGGGTAGTTGGCAAAACGCAGCTGAAGTTGGGATGCCTGCAGCGAGTGCGTGCAGCCAGGGAAGTGCGCATGGGATGTGGCTATGGAGGATCCTCTTGCACCCCTCCTGGGAAGCCTGCATGCTCGATCACCTCTCTGAAATTCCTGTACACCAATGCACACAGCATGGGGAACAAACAGGAAGAACTAGAGATGTGTGTGCGGTCGCAGGGCCATGATCTCATTGCTATTACAGAGATATGGTGGGATAGCTCGCATGACTGGAGTGCTGTCATGGATGGCTACATGCTTTTTAGGAAAGACAGGCCAGGACAGCGAGGTGGTGGAGTTGCTCTTTATGTGAGAGAGCAACTGGAATGTATTGAGCTGTGCCTAGGGGTGGATGAAGAGCGAGTCGAGAGCTTATGGGTAAGGATTCAAGGGCAGGCTAGCATGGGTGACACTGTTGTGGGTGTTTACTACAGGCCACCTGATCAGGAAGAGGAAGTCGATGAGGCCTTCTACAGACAGCTGGAAGTAGCCTCACGATCCCAGGCCCTGGTTCTCATGGGGGACTTCGACCAGCCTGATATCTGCTGGAAAGATGACACAGATAGGCTCAAACAGTCCTGGAGGTTCCTGCAGAGCATTGGTGACAACTTCTTGACACAGGTGGTGGAGGAGTCAACAAGGAGAGGTGTGCTGCTGGACCTCGTACTAACAAACAAAGAAGGACTGGTTGAAGATGTGAAGGTCGGGGGCAGCCTTGCCTGCAGTGACCATGAGATGGTGGAGTTCAGGATCCTGTGAGGAGGAGGCAGGGCACTAAGTAGGATCGCAACCCTGGACTTCAGGAGAGCAAACTTTGGCCTCTTCAGGGACCTACTTGGAGGAATCCCATGGGTTAGGGCCCTAGAAGGAAGGGGTGTTCAAGAGAGCTGGTTAATATTCAAACATCACCTCCTCCAAGCTCAAGATCGGAGCATCCCTGAGTAGGAAGTCAAGCAAAGGAGGCAGGAGACCTGCATGGATGAGCAAGGAGCTCCTGGCAAAACTCAACCAGAAGAAGGAAGTCTACAGAATGTGGAAAGGGGGACAAGCCACTTGGGAGGAATATAGGAACGTTGTCAGAGTATGCAGGGGTGCGACGAGGAAGGCTAAGGCCCATTTGGAATCAAATCTGGCAAGGGATGTCAAGGACAGCAAGAAGGGCTTCTTCAAATACATCAGTAGCAAGAGGAAGACTAGGGAAAATGTGGGCCTGCTGCTGAGGGGGCCAGCATAGCCCTCCAGTCATGTGAGTGATCCCACCACATTCCAGTTATTCTAACGATGTTTCAGTACTGTGACAAATTGTGCATCTCCATCTGCTATTGCCTGTGCCCCAGGCTGCATTCACTTGCACATATTTGGGCTGCAGAGCCTCAGGTGTGGCACAGAGCATAGATTGCTCATGGTGAGCCATGTTACCAAGAGTCAAGGACACCGTATGTGCAATGGCCCACTTCAGTGCAGGGACATGCCGGCCTAGATAGCAGGTGGCAATGTAATGGTGAAAGGAGGTTCCCACTAAGGGAGCAAACCCTGCAGTACCTGAGGCCAGAGGAAAGCAGAGCTGGGCTGTGCAGAAATGGCAGGAGAGGATTTTGCTGCCTGAGACGACTTTGTAGCTCCACAGGGCCTGTGACAGAGGTCAGCTGATCTCCAGGAAGGACAAGGTGCCAGTGAAGAAGGCCCTGGGCCTGGACAGCCTGTGATGCAGCCATTCTGGGGAGATCATTAGCACAGTCCCTGTTCATATCATCTGGGATGAGAAGAGGTTCAGGAGTAGGAGATCTTGAAGGGTTTGAGAGTGCAGGGACATAAGTGGAGTCCTTGATGTGATGTGCCTCCCATTTATGCAGCTGCTTGAATGCAGACAGGATGGACTTTGTCTAAAGGCAGTGGTGGCATTCAGTTATTTGGGCACAGGTAGGAAACCAGAGAGGCCCTGGGGCACTTTTACCCAGCAACCACTCCAAAAGGACATGGCTTTCCTGTAGGTCCCATGCTGGATCTGCTAGAGACCTGTGCTTGTGCTGGACACCCCAGGCATCTGACATGGCCCTGCCCATGGCCTGTTTTTATGTCATTAAATCAAGGCTCTGCACTGAATTACATTAAATGTTTGCAACATAGAGATGTGCATGAGTCTCAGCTTCCTAGTGAGTGGAGTTCTAGGAGCAGTGGTAGGCATCGAGTGTCATTTCAGATGGCCAAGAAAAATTCCCCACCTGGCCCCAACCTCATGCTCTAGAAGGATGCAGGTCTCCTAGTTGTTCCATCAGAGCAAACAGTCACTGGCACATGCCTTGCACCACCTCTGTCTCTTCAAATGTCACCAGGTGTTTGTGTGTGAGCAACTGACTCCCATCCTCCATCTTCACTGATTACAATGGGAGCTTAGACAAGGCACTCGCATGCAGACATCTCTGTTGTGCTCACTTCAGCTTTGGCAAGGGCAATCCCACCTCCTGTGTGTTTGTGGAATTCAGGGGAGGGATCTGAATCCCACTCCAGCCCAGGGGTATCTAACCTGGCATGAGATGTCCAGATTGACTCATCTGAATTAACACCTGAACCATAGGTAAATGAACTCTCTTCTTGTCCCTGTCTAGGTGTCCTGCCTAGTAAAGAGTTGGGAATAGGATCTTCCGGAGTGCGACGTTTCCATCTCTCATAGATAATCATCTTCTGATGAGACAAATTGCAATGCTGGGACCAGTCTCTCTTCACTGTGTTGAGAGAGACATCATAGATGATTATTTTGGTTTACCTCAGTGAACATTTCCCAAGAGGAGGGAGTACAAAGGAGAAATGAAGTCACACCTTCAGCTAGGCCACTGTTCCCGAGTGGGGCCAGTCTACTGGGACAGAGGGAGCTCATGGCAACAGGTCAGCACTGCCGAGAGACAGCTCTGTGCAAGAGCATCTCCTCTGCAAAGAGCAGCAGGGCTCCAGGCACTGCCTGCTCTTGCTGATGTGAGATGAAACAAGACAGAGAGAAGCAAAAGGCAGTGTGGAGTGGGAGGAGAGAGGAGAGCTCATGGAGGGACAAATCTTCACAGCCCCTGACACAGTAAGTCTCTGGCTGTAGAGCAATACTGCTGGAGTTCCTGGAGGGGTCTTCTAAACCCATCGCATCCCATGACTGCTAGGTTCTTTAGGATGTCTCTGCTGTCTTCTTGAGTGCAGAGGAGGAGGAGGTGCTTCTAAAGCAGGGAATCCCAGCCACACCATCAGAGGGACAGGGCATCCTGCTGCCTTCTCCCCGGGATGCTGCAGGGGTGTGAAGCCAGGGAGTGCACCCAGGTCTGCATGGGCTGTAATTCAGAGCAGTGTCCCTACACTCCAGGGTGCTGTGTGCCTGGGGCAGTGACTCTGCTGCCTGCGCAGCAGGGCACAGCACTCAGCCTGCCCCGGGAACTCCCCACGGTGCTGCAGGGACGATCGACCCCAGCAGAGCAGGTTCATTCTCCTGTTGAGAGGTTTCTGCATGGGTCAGGGCTGCTCACAACTCTAGCTCATGCACAGGACATTTCAGAGGGAACTTTTCAAGAGGAAGGCAAAGACAGGGATTTCCTGAAAGAGAAGCCAATTTCCTGAGGTGGTGCTTTAACTTTCCTGCCACCTGGCAAGGGGAAAATGGAGATGGAGCTGTCAGCTTTGAACAAAGGACTGAAACTCCTTAACAGTTTCAATGAGCACTCAATGGGTCTGCTAGGAACTTCTGAAAGTCCCTGCACCCATTCCTTAGTCTATAGACAGCACCAGCTTCCCCTTTGCTGGCCTCAGCAGTGTTTATCTGCCCTGCTCCTTAGCACCTCCAAAAATGGGAATGCTCCTGGACAGTGCCCTGCTGTTGGGAGGTTTCTTTAGGGCAGAAGTGAGCACACTGTGGAAGGTGTGGGCATTGCAGGGACTGACCATGACTTGCCCAAATCCATCCTCCCATGACGTTTCTAGAAGCAGTTCCCTCTCATTCCCTGCCCAGCTCTGGTGCCTGGAGCTGTCCCTGCTGGGAGCTGTTTCTCTGTCCCAAAGTCTTTTTCCTGCTTAGTGCTTACAGACCCCATCCCATGCTCTGTGCACTTGGTTCTGCCCTAAAGAAAGCTCCCACAGGCAGGGCACTGTCCAGGAGCATCTCTGTGTTTGCAGGTCCTAAGGAGCAGGTCAGACAAACCCTCATGAGGCCAGAGAAGGTGATGCTGATGCTGTCTGTAGGCTGAAGTGGGGATGAAGTGACTTGCTGTGTTTTTTCTCAGACCTTTTGATCTCTCAAAATGATGGGGGTATTCAGCTGCAGTTAAGACATCAACCCTTTGTGTCCTGCGTGGTGCGGTCTTCATGGTAGTGAGAAGCGCCAGTCCCTTTCCAACCTGTGAGGCTGCTGACAATGCATTTCATCAGGTTAGGTAATCAGCTGACTCTCCTTTAAGGACAGTCCACCTTCGTACCCTTGACTGTTTCTCTGGGGTGATCTGCCAACTTGGAAGCTGCCCTCCAGCAGAGCACAGCTTCCATGTAGCATTTCTGTGATATGAGTCAGATACACTCTTCACTCTCTCCATCTCTGGGCTGAGAGAGAAGAATTTGGAAATCTCCACTGTGAAACTGAACTCCTCTGCTCTCAGCTCAGTCCACTTTCTTTCTTAGAGGAATTTGTGAGTGTGATTGTCCTTTAGCTGAGGGAGGTACAAGTGCAGCACAGCAAGGGGAAAAACTTATTGACAGACCAGATCCTGCGACTCTGTACAAAGTCACAGTGAGCTCTTTATTTCCTCTTGGCATGCACAAGTGCTCATGCTGAGAGCAATTGAAATGCCAGAGATTTCTACCCCATCAGAGAATGCTCCCACAGTAAGATGGAGGCACCTAAAAATTAAATAAATATATAATGACCCCTCCACTGAAGATCATTTTCTGAAGAAAATGGGTTTCAAAATGTTGAACAGCCCTTTCACATAAGGAGTGGACGTAATCTGCTGCAGGATGTGTGCATCAGAGCTAGTCACTTCGCATTCCCACTGCAGTGCCTGGAGGAAGGGTGTGGACAGTAAGTTGACGTGAGGACAGAGTCTATCTCATTGGAACAGAGACGTCCAGAAAGTGTGAGGTCACCCCCTGCCTTCACCTGGCTGCTTCTCTCCCTTGCTAGAGTGGGCGACGGTGTGACTGGCTCAGATGCAGACACCTCTGTTGAAGAGGGCAAGGCTGGGGGAGATGAAGCCCTCACAAGGGTCTTCTCTTTCCGAGACAGCTGGTATGAGTGCTGTATTCACCTCTCATTATGGCAAATAGAGAATAGTCCCACTGGGTCACTGGACCAAGTTCCCTCTGCCGAGCTCACGGCACCAATCCCCAGGTATCCCACCGAATATCTGGGGCTGTTTGACACCTCCATTTACACCCCTGGCACCCCGGCAGAGCAGAACAGGCTCTTCTGGAGACCATGGCAGGGTCCCCTGCTCAGTGTAGCACACACAGCCAGCACAAACAGAGCTCAAGCAAGGATTCTGAAAGAAGGTGAAGGACAGAGGAAATGTGGGGGGTACTATGAGAAATGGTATCAGTTTGGCTTGGAGAAGCCTGCTCTAACATTTTACTGTCTTTTCCTCCTCAGACAGACACCCATGCCCAGGGGGAGCAAATGTTCAACAGCAGCTCCCCAAACAAGTTCCTCCTCCTGGCATTTGCAGACACGTGGGAGCTGCAGCTCTTGCACTTCTTGCTGTTTCTGAACATCTACCTGGCTGCCCTCCTGGCCAATGGCCTCATCATCACAGCTGTAGCCTGTGACCACCGCCTCCACACTCCCATGTACTTCTTCCTCCTCAACCTCTCCCTCCTCGACATTGGCACCATCTCCACCATTGTCCCCAAATCCATGGCCAATTCCCTCTGGAACACAAGGGCCATTTCCTACTCAGGATGTGCTGCCCAGATTTCTTTGTTTGTCTTTTTCATTTCAGCTGAGTATTGTCTTCTCACTGTCATGGCCTATGACCGCTACATTGCCATCTGCAGACCTCTGCACTATGGAACCCTCATGGGTAGCAGAGCTTGTGTCAAAATGGCAGTAGCTGCCTGGGGCACTGGTTTTCTCTTTGGGGGCCTGCACACTGGGAACACATTTTCAGTAACATTCTGCCAAGGCAATGTTGTGGAGCAGTTCTTCTGTGAAATTCCCCACATCCTCAAGCTCTCCTGCTCAGACTCCTACCTCAGGGAAGCTGGGGTTATTGTGGTTGGTATTTGTTTAACTTTTGGGTTTTTTTGTTTTCATTGTGCTGTCCTATGTGCAGATCTTCACTGCTGTGCTGAGGATCCCCTCTGAGCAGGGCAGGCACAAAGCCTTTTCCATGTGCCTCCCTCATCTGACTGTCGTCTCCCTGTTTGTCAGCACTGCGGGGTTTGCCTACCTGAAGCCCCCCTCCATCTCCTCCCCAGCTCTCGATCTGGTGGTGGCTGTCCTGTATGCAATGGTGCCTCCAGCAGTGAACCCCCTCATCTACAGCATGAGGAACAAGGAGCTCAAGGAGGCACTGAAGAAACTGATTCAGTTGCTGATATTTTAGCAGCAAGAACCTGCCCGTCTCTAGTCACAAGCAATATCCAATCTATCTCAGGCAACTTGGGTGCTTTGGGCATTCTATCTGTGACACTCATGTTTGTACACAACTGCTGGAATTCATCTCCACAGGCACAAAGTCCATCTGTCTGACCCAGAGGCCTTCTGTCCATCTGTCTACCACTGCATCAGAGCTGGCCTCCCAAGCAGCATCTCTGTAATAAAAGGGGATTTCCTCAGTACAGTGCCTGAAGGTTGGGCTCTTCTTCCAAAGCTGGTGCCAAGAATGCGCTGAGGGTGTTGCACCCAAAAAGGCCTTTTGCTGCACATGAGTTCTCCATGGGCTGAGGGGGACACGCTCATAGGGTGATGTGTTAGGAAATGAGGGCAGGATTCTGTCCTCACTTGTGGGTGCCAAGTACCCCTGGAGAGGGTGAGTGGTATCTGCCAGGGACTGTCTCACATATTACAGGGCTGGTGAAAGATGCCGGTTCTTCTGGAAGGGAATATGGAGTCACCAGGGGAGCACAGGGCATCCCCAGGGTCAGCGTGTGCCTGGGATGGGCAGTGAGTGGAGACTCACAAAAGCAAGTGCGGTCGCCCAAAGCAAAGGGCTAAACCAAAGAATGCACTGAGTGAGGGCTCTGCAAGCTCAGCAGAGCCAGCAGGGACTCAGCAGGCCCAGGGAAGGGACACTCCAGAGCGGTTCTTGTCACCTACCTACAAACCATGGGCTGGGTGCAAGGACACATCTGAACCCCTCCTGAGCCATTTGAAATACCGTCTTTGCTTTGAGCATCTTCCACAGCCACAGACCCTGGGGAGGGGGGTGTCGGGTGCAATGCTGCTGGGCCAGCTGGCTCTGCCATGGCCAGCGCAGAGTCACCCCATGGCCCCACAGCCTGCTCGTGCTGCAGAGAAGCACTGACAGCCCAGGGCCCTGCGGGGAGCCGGGGAGGGGTGAAGGAACAGCCGGCCAGGCCAGCACAGGCACATTCACCTGGGAAAAGGCTCTCTGGGAAGCAGGGAGCCCTGAGCAGGGCTGCTCACCCTGCCCTGAAACCCCCCCACACTCCCTGTCCCCCCGTGCCCTGTCCCAGCCCTGGTGCTGGCCAGCTGCCCTGGCCTGGGGCAGCTCCAGCTCCCCAGGAGGGGGAAGGGGCATGGGGGGAGCAGTTGAGGGAGCTGGGGGTAGATCAGCATCCCACTCTCTGGCTGGGAATGGATCTCCAGCTTGGGCAGAGGTGGAGAGCATTAACAGGATGAGCACAGAATGTAACATCAATCACAATACAGTGGTAGCTTTTGGTGACCAACCTTTAGAGATATCATACCCATGATGTTCAGCAAGGCTGGTTTCCACTTTTGCTAACCAAATCCATGAACTCTTATAACAGATCATCATTCCTTCTCCTTCTTCTAAGCATTTTCCGATTTCAGACAGATGCTTGGTGTTCTGTTTGAGAAACCTGTCTAGTTGATGGAAGGTTACTCCAAGTGTTCCTGATGCTTTAAACAGTGCAAAAATCATTTCTTCAGTCATATGAGAAGTTAACTGGTAGGTCTGCTTTGTGATTTGGGCAAAAACATATGTCACATTAGAATGGCAACTGCTGCCTTACTGTTATGGACAATTAGGCTCACCAGCCACCATAACAGGGTCCGACCCTAGGTTCCCACTGAGACAGAAGTTCGAATTCAGATTGGAGCAAAATAAATTTTAATGACAGATGTGCGGTAATTACAGTTCAAGCTGGGTGCCTCCAAAGAGGGATCCTGTTTGAATAAATCCCTGGGTAATTATATCCATTCCAGTCTAGTATCTACCCCATAGATCTGAACCAATCATATTATTAGAGTTCGGGGTCTTCCAGCTCCCGGTTGGTCCCTTCTGGAGTTTCCAGGTGTGTTCTTTACTTCTTAGTGCACTTCTGCATAGGTGTCAACGGCTCTTTTACTCCCTTAGCTTGTCTCTCAGAACCAGTCTTTGGGGTTACTTCTTTCTTGCATAGTTGTCTGGCTCTTCTACTTCCTTATCTTGTCCTCCAGAATCAGTCTTGTGGTTCCTTTGTTCCTTCCTTCTGTGTCCTAGGTTAAAGTCCATCTCCCTGCTGCTGCTCATTAATGTTAAACTGCTTGTTTCTCTCTACAGTCCCCCCTCCTGCCCTTATCTCTCCGACTTGAACTGACTCTGGGGCCTTCTTTTACTTAACTAGCTAAAAGTTCAACATATCTAGCTGAATGGTCATAGCTTGCAGCCTCAGGCTTCAGCAAATTTAGCTACTAACGCTAAGCAAGTTATGCTAAGTGATCAGCTCTAGACAGCTTCAGTCCAATATTCTCTAACAGTCCTCCCTTTGTTTTTATTAAGCATCCCTGCTAACATGTTAAGCAGAGTTCTTGAAGCCTTTTGAGGCGTACTGTCACTTTCCATAATTTTATGTACAGTATGGTTGTAGGTAACAGGCATAACACGGTTAAACTTCACGCAACTACTACCGGGTGCAACATGTGATTATAGATGCCTGTTGTGGTTGGTGACCATCCCAGAAGAGTCTCCCAGCAATCATATTCTCCATCCTTCTTCACTCTTTCCAAGATGTGCTGTATCTCTTCTGTATCATGATGAATGGCGATTAGAGGTTTTTGTCCATTGTTTCGGATGCGTTTTAGCAGTTGACACAGGTCATCATGTTGTAGCAGTTTCTTTACCAATGTAAGATTCATTCCGATGGGGGTAGGCAATAAATCTTGACTTAAGGTATAATTAGATTGTAATAATTGATAAGACACAACAGGAGCTGAATAATTAAAGTCACATCCCATAATTTTAGTAAAATTGCAAACACAAATATTTGGGTGATTACTTGGGTCTACAGTAATGTTATCTACGAATATAAGATCACAGAGGATTCCCATACAAACACATCCTTTTCCAATATATACAAGTACAGTTTCAGGGATTTCATCAGGGTGTATTTCGAAATGACAAACATTTTGTTCAGTATCAAGACAAATGTCTTGGGCTTTGATGGTATTACTCTCACAAATAAATCCTTGTTGTTCCCGTACAACACACGTGTTAACATCAACAGTTCGCCATTTTCTTCTGCTGCTTTGGGCCCACACTCTATGTTCTATTGGATTCAGTACAGCTCCACTGTGATTTAATCCCAGCACAGTGATTGGGTATATGGTGTATACCGAAGCATTGTGTATTGTTAAGACAAAAGCTATAGCCTTATTGTTGATGGGGTCATAGGTAAAATTGACTAGACACCACCAAGAGTGGAATTCCTTTTCAAATTTAGTTGCATTATCCCAAATTACCTTTCGAATTTCAGTGGGTAAGGTGCCCTCTTCACCTTCTCTAATAATTGCCGCTACCACAGATTGCATCCACAGCTGAGCTTGGATACAACTAAGAGCTAGAGAAACATTATACTGGGCTACACCAAGTGCATTTACAACTAATTAGTGGTCTCTTTCATTAATCTTTCCCATTGAGGTAATACATTAGATAAGAGCCACTGCTTAGTTCCTAATGCTAACAAAGAGGAACGCAATGGATGTTCTAATTTGTGCAAATCACTTGTCGCTGTACTTAGTTTATTCATGAGCACTTCGGCATCTATACTATCTAAAACTCCTAATCCTGCCCCTCTGATACTGGTCACATCCCTCCTCGTTTGTTTTGGAGAGGTGAGGGTTCGCCTCTGCAACCGTGCTGACCATCCTGCATAGGAGGTACTTAGAAATGGTGAACAGGCCGGTTTGACTGTAGAGATGTTAATTTGCATCAGTAGTTCTACTCATTTAAGAGACCAGGATAGGTTAAATAACACTCGTTGTTGGCCTGTATTTTTAATTACATATGGTCCTGCCTTTACTATTATGGGAGACATTTTACTCAAGGGAGTCGTTCTGGATTGATCCAGGGGGGTCGGTTTCGATTAATCCGAGCTAACACAGGAGACCTGGGCTTCTATTTCTCTCTTGGTGGATACAGATATACACCACTTTTGGTCAGTTTTACACTGTTTTTTTTTTTTTACAGCATTTGCTTTTAGTTTCTGTCAATACCGTTTCATGTAAATTTGCTGACATACAACAAAAGGTTAAACTGAATTCACTCACTCCTAGCCCTGAATAATTAAACCAAATTTGGTTTCCTTTGGTATTGTTTTCAGAATACCTTTGTGTATCATAATTATCTCGTCTTATTAACTGTATACTTATCCATCCCAAACTTGTGGTTAGAAACAATATTAGGCACATCCAGGGAGCATGTGTGGTTGTCTTCATTGCTCTGTAGTGACACCTGCTGTGCTCGCTTCTTGGTCTGCAGTTTGTTTCACGTGTGAGTGGTGAATCCAATTCTCTCTTCCTAAAACTTTAACAGCAAAATAAGAACAATACAGTGTAGGGTCCTTCCCATTTTGGTTCCAACTTAGTTTTTCGTGAGAATACTTTTACCAATACTTCATCTCCAGGTTGTATATCGTGCACGTGTATTTCAGGTGGTGTGCACTGATACCATTGAGCATATTTTTTAAGATTTTCAAACCTTTTTTGGATACCTAGAACATATTGGGTTAGCTGTTCATCTCCGTCCAACAGGCTGGTCTTAGCCGGGATATAAGTCCCTGGTATGGCTAAATGTCTCCCAAAGAGAATTTCTGCTGGTGTTACTCCTATGGGTTCTTGCAGAGCATTTTGAACATCCCATAGGACTAAAACTAGGGCTTCAAGCCATTTTAGGTTAGTGCGTGTGCATGCTTTTGGTATTTTTTTCTTTCTACCTGTCCTGAAGACTCTGGGTGGTAAGGGGTATGTAGGTTTTTTCTCTATTCCCAGTGATTTATATAATTGGTTGATCATGTTTGCTGTAGAATGGGCACCCCTGTTGGAATCAATGGCTTCTGGAACCCCATACCTGGGTATGATTTCTTTTAGTAAGTCTTTTGCTACTCCTGCAGCGGCCTTTCTTGTTGGGAAAGTCTCTACCCAGCCTGATAACTGATCTGCTATCCCTAACAAATGTTTTTACCCACTGGCAGCTGGCATATCCGCGTAATCTATTTGTAGCCTTTGAAAAGGGAAGTAGGCCCACAGTTGTCGCCCTAACTATGAGCTTGCTTTGCTGCTTGAGAACTTTTGGCAGGTTGGGCAGCTCTTGGTTATCCTTTTCGCACCAGCATAAATTCCTGGAGCTGTCAATATTTTTGGTACCTGCTTAGCTACTGCCTCTGTTCCCCCATGAGCTTTATTGTGGAACCACAAACAGCAGCCAAGCATCTAGCACTGGCCTATCAGGAACTGAGCCACAAGCGACCTCACAACCACAAACTGCAGCCACATGACCAGCACTGGCCTATCAGGCATTGAGCCACAAGTGACCTCACAAACAAAAATAGCAGCCATGGGCCTAGCACTGGCCTATCAGGCACTGAGACACAAGTGACCTCACAACCACAAACAGCAGCCATGACCCTAGCACTGGCCTATCAGGCACTGAGCCACAAGTGACCTCACAAACACAAACAGCAGCCATGCAACTAGCACTGGCCTATCAGGCACTGAGACACAAGTGACCTCACAAACACAAACAGCCGCCATGCAACTAGCACTGGCCTATCAGGCACTGAGCTACAAGTGACCTCACAAACACAAACAGCAGCCATGCAACTAGCACTGGCCTATCAGGCACTGAGCCACAAGTGGGCTCACAACCACAAACAGCAGCCATGCAACTAGCACTGGCCTATCAGGCACTGACACACAAGTGACCTCACAACCACAAACAGCCGCCATGCAACTAGCACTGGCCTATCAGGCACTGAGCTACAAGTGACCTCACAAACACAAACAGCAGCCATGCAACTAGCACTGGCCTATCAGGCACTGAGCCACAAGTGGGCTCACAACCACAAACAGCAGCCATGCAACTAGCACTGGCCTATCAGGCACTGACACACAAGTGACCTCACAACCACAAACAGCCGCCATGCAACTAGCACTGGCCTATCAGGCACTGAGCTACAAGTGACCTCACAAACACAAACAGCAGCCATGACCCTAGCACTGGCCTATCAGGCACTGAGACACAAGTGACCTCGCAACCACAAAAAACAGCCATGGGCCTAGCACTGGCCTATCAGGCACTGAGGCACCAGTGACCTCACAAACACAAAAAACAGCCATGCAACTAGCACTGGCCTATCAGGCACTGACACACAAGTGACCTCACAACCACAAACAGCAGCCATGCAACTAGCACTGGCCTATCAGGCACTGAGCCACAAGTGACCTCACAACCACAAACAGCAGCCATGCAACTAGCACTGGCCTATCAGGCACTGACACACAAGTGACCTCACAAACACAAACAGCAGCCACAGGACCAGCACTGGCCTATCAGGCACTGAGACACAAGAGACCTCACAACCACAAACAGCAGCCACATCCTAGCACTGGCCTATCAGGCACTGACACACAAGTGACCTCACAACCACAAACTGCAGCCATGCAACTAGCACTGGCCTATCAGGCACTGGGCCAAAAGTGACCTCAAAACGACAAACAGCAGCCATGCAACTAGCACTGGCCTATCAGGCACTGAGGCACAAGTGACCTCACAAACACAAACAGCAGCCACAGGACCAGCACTGGCCTAACAGGCACTAAGCCACAAGTGACCTCACAACCACAAACACCAGCCATGCAACTAGCACTGGCCTAAAAGGCACTGAGCCACAAGTGACCTCACAACCGCAAACAGCAGCCATGCAACTAGCACTGGCCTATCAGGCACTGAGCCACAATGACCTCACAACCACAAACAGCAGCCATGCAACTAGCACTGGCCTATAAGGCACTGACACACAAGTGACCTCACAAACACAAACAGCAGCCACAGGACCAGCACTGGCCTATCAGGCACTGAGCCACAAGTGACCTCACAACCACAAACAGCAGCCATGCAACTAGCACTGGCCTATCAGGCACTGAGCTACAAGTGACCTCACAAACACAAACAGCAGCCATGCAACTAGCACTGGCCTATCAGGCACTGAGACACAAGTGACCTCGCAACCACAAAAAACAGCCATGGGCCTAGCACTGGCCTATCAGGCACTGAGGCACCAGTGACCTCACAAACACAAAAAACAGCCATGCAACTAGCACTGGCCTATCAGGCACTGACACACAAGTGACCTCACAACCACAAACAGCAGCCATGCAACTAGCACTGGCCTATCAGGCACTGAGCCACAAGTGACCTCACAACCACAAACAGCAGCCATGCAACTAGCACTGGCCTATCAGGCACTGACACACAAGTGACCTCACAAACACAAACAGCAGCCACAGGACCAGCACTGGCCTATCAGGCACTGAGACACAAGAGACCTCACAACCACAAACAGCAGCCACATCCTAGCACTGGCCTATCAGGCACTGACACACAAGTGACCTCACAACCACAAACTGCAGCCATGCAACTAGCACTGGCCTATCAGGCACTGGGCCAAAAGTGACCTCAAAACGACAAACAGCAGCCATGCAACTAGCACTGGCCTATCAGGCACTGAGGCACAAGTGACCTCACAAACACAAACAGCAGCCACAGGACCAGCACTGGCCTAACAGGCACTAAGCCACAAGTGACCTCACAACCACAAACACCAGCCATGCAACTAGCACTGGCCTAAAAGGCACTGAGCCACAAGTGACCTCACAACCGCAAACAGCAGCCATGCAACTAGCACTGGCCTATCAGGCACTGAGCCACAATGACCTCACAACCACAAACAGCAGCCATGCAACTAGCACTGGCCTATAAGGCACTGACACACAAGTGACCTCACAAACACAAACAGCAGCCACAGGACCAGCACTGGCCTATCAGGCACTGAGCCACAAGTGACCTCACAACCACAAACAGCAGCCATGCAACTAGCACTGGCCTATCAGGCACTGAGCTACAAGTGACCTCACAAACACAAACAGCAGCCATGCAACTAGCACTGGCCTATCAGGCACTGAGACACAAGTGACCTCGCAACCACAAAAAACAGCCATGGGCCTAGCACTGGCCTATCAGGCACTGAGGCACCAGTGACCTCACAAACACAAAAAACAGCCATGCAACTAGCACTGGCCTATCAGGCACTGACACACAAGTGACCTCACAAACACAAACAGCAGCCACAGGACCAGCACTGGCCTATCAGGCACTGACCCACAAGTGACCTCACAAACACAAACAGCAGCCATGGGCCTAGCACTGGCCTCTCAGGCACTGAGCCACAAGTGACCTCACGAAGACAAACTGCAGCCACATGCGCAGCACTGGCCTATCAGGCACTTAGACACAAGTGACCTCACAACCACAAACAGCAGCTTTGGACCTAACACTGGCCTATCAGTCACTCAATAGAAGTGGCCTCACAGATACTTAAAAGTAGCAACGTGGCTGCTTTTGGCCTAGCCGATACTGAGGCCAAATGACTCCACAAACACAAACAGCAGCAATATCCATCGAGCTGGACTGTCAGGTGTTCAGGCTGAAGAGACCCCACAGGCAGTCATGAAGCCATATAGCTGCTCCTGGCCTCTTTGCGACTGAGGCACAATTGACCTAAACAAGCACAAACAGCAGCAATGTGCATGCTGATCGCCAGTCACATACTGATGCACAGGTGATCACAAAAGTACCAACAGCAGCAATGGGCCTGCTCCTCGTTTATGAGGCATGGAGACACAAGAGACCTCACCATCATCACCAAAGCTACATGCATGCTGTTGGCCTACCAGCTTCAGACGCACAACTCACCTCACAAGCACAAATGGCATCAACCTGCCTGCTGCTGCCCTATCTGGGACCAAGTCACAAGGGAGCTGAAAAGTGCAAACCTTCACAGAGGTGGAGCTCACCTGGGCCACTCGCATGTCCCTTGAATACGCTGTGATCATTCCGTACAGAAGAGTCTTCTGCAAAAGGCTTTCATGTCCTGGCAAGACTCTCTCCACGTCATGGGACAGCTCCGCTCTGGCATCCTGCGCACAAATCACAAAAGGAACAATTGGTCTCGCTTTTCCTTTAGTACCATCAAGTCCCAGCTGGGAGCCTTTGCACTGCAGCACCTACACAATGACAGCAGGATGCCACTTCCATTTCTAGTGCATTTCTAGGGACAGAGATCAGCTGACGGAGCAGCAGCACTGCAAAGGGTTTCCCACATTGTCACATCAACTCAGCACTGCACCAGCCATCAACCTGATGCCAGACCTCTGCTCTGCCACCTACTCTACAAACACACTGCCTCTGCCCCACAGACCTGGCTCTTCTGCTAGATACAACCAAGGGCCAGCAAGAACAGATGCATGCAGGACACTCGCCACTTGCACACTCCACAGCCACTGCTCTGCTCGCTCCCTTCCCTTGGCTCCGCAACACAGACACACAGGGAAGCTCTTGCCATAACACCACAAGGTGGCCAAGGCACTCCAGGCTCACAAGGCCTCTGCAAATGAGCAGCACAAGATCAGGCACAGAGCTGCCTCCTTGCGCGATGCTGCTCTTTTCAGAGGGAAGGAGCCTGCTTGCTTTGGGCACAGCAGGCTGCTGCTTTCCACCCCCATCCCCTCAAGAACCTCCACCTAGGGATGGGGGCATGGGGATTTTCTTTGGTAATACAAAAGTTACAGATACAACACAGAAACACTTGAGAGTCTGGAAGGCCTCCTGAGCCCAAAGTAACCTCCCTTCCTTTCCTTTAGTTACTTGGACTAGGAGCCCCGGGGAAGGGAAAAAGGGTGCAGAGGCTTTGAAATGAGGCCCAAGCAGTGAGGCAGCCCCACACTGGACGGCTGCTGAAATGACAGCTGTCCTGGCTGTGAAGCCTCTGCAGCAGCAGTCCGGGCTCCACAGCTGCATTCACAGAGCACTGAGGGCTGGGTGTCATGGGCAACCTGGCCCTGGGCACATCTTCACCCCTCGCAGAGCCAGCAGCACAAGAATTCTGAGACTTCCTCAGGTCAAGCTACGGATGCTTTGGGGCACTCACACAAAGGCACTCAAGACATGCTGGCATTTAGTATAAGGGTCTTGGACTCATCCTATATGGCACCACAACCTCCTAGGAAAAGGAGGGGGCACAGTAGGATTTGCCGAGCGGGCTGGCAGTAACAGCACTTGTGGAAGGAGGAATTTGCAGCACAGCAGAGGTACCAGGAGGTGAACCCACACCCCAAGTCACCCAGGCAAGCCAGGCGCATTTATGGAAGCCTTCGCATCCATACGTAGCCTCAGTTCATTCACTTGCAGCTGCTTTCACAGAGGGATCACGATGCGGACAAAGATGTTGACAGGTACAGGGACACAGCCTGGCATCCTGCCTCCATCCTCAGGGGCTCTAGCACTGCACTGGGAAGCTCATGAGTGGAGCAACCTAGAAAGAAAGAAAGAAAGAATCGGAGTGTTACTGTCAGTTCTGCTGGCCTTACAGAGTCGCAACAGGCAGTGGCCAATGTCTCCCCTCTATACTGAGCTGTATTGGTGAGAGCACGGCCAGCAGGGCCACCAAGACGTTCTACCCCTCTTTTTGACACAGGTGACATCATGTCTGTATTCCGGCTCTCCAGGTCTGCAAAGGCACTAACACACTGCAGGGAGTCCAGCACAGGGACACCAAGATGGTCAGGGGCTGCAGCGTGGGGCACATAAGGAGAGGCTGCAAGAGCTGGGTTTGTTCAGCCTAGACAAGAGAAGGCCAAGGGGGATCTTCATGCTGTGCACAGCTACCTTATGGAGGGCACAGAGAAGATGGAGCCAGATTTTCCTGGAGGTGCACACTAAGAGCAAGAGAGGAAACAGGGACAAATTGGACAACGGGAAATGCTTCTTAGATGTTAAGAATAAACCTTTTTCTCCGTGGGGGTGGCCGAACTGTGGCAGAGGGATCCAGAGAGGTTCTCAGATCTCCATCCTTGGAGAGAATCAAAACTTCACTGGAAAAGGCCCCAAGATACCTCCTCTACTAGGACCCGCGTGGAGCAGGGCGTTGGAGCCCTACCTCCAGATGGCTCCCCCACTGCAGCCTCAAGGAATCTGCTATTCTGAGACTCTTGCCAAAGGCACCATGGCTTTGGAGATGCCGCCTCCACTGCTGACCAAGGACAGGTGTCTCAGAGCCATCCATTGCCCTCAGAAGCTTGACTTCTTGTGAGCTGGCGTATCCCCTGTCTGCAAGGGTCTGGATAGGCATAAACTGCAGAAATGGCTCTGACTGCTTTGATTAACTACCCATCTCTCTGAGGGATCAGAATGGATTAGCGTCTGAGATGGGAAGATAAAATGAGGGTCCACCTTCAACAGAAAGCCTTTAAGGAGGGAGAAAATAACTTTCTGAAGGGGTGACAGTAAAGTCCCAAAGACTCAGGGAAGCATCAAACCCTTCCGAAACTGCAAGCCTGAACCTCAGCTGATAGAAAACACCACACTGCGAGCATCCTGGGGGGAACACGGTCACTAACAATCCTCATCCAGGTCTCCCAGAAGGACACCGTGATGGCAGGCTGGGCTCTGGGAGCAGAGCACTGCTCTCTCCAGACACCTCCTCCCAGGTTGAGCAGCAAAACACTGGCGCCACCACCCAGATCCACCACAGGGCATCTCGCACTGGAAAACACTGCTACCCCCGCACCTCACAGAGGCTTCGCAGCCAACATGTGCCTCTGCATCAGTGACGCACAGGGCACAGCACCACACATGGCAGCACACAGGGCACCCCAAGTGCCCCAAAACACACAAAGCCCAACTCTCCAGACCTTCCATTCCCTTCTAGGCCTCCAAAGGCCTTGCAACAGGCACCACCTCTGAACAGCCACTCACAGCCCGGGGCCTGCTCACTTCCCACCTCCAGGAAGCAGACAAGAAGTGCTCTCACAGCAGCTGATCAGGCCAGCTTTTGCCTCTCGCTTGTGCATCAACTTCTCTGAACAAGAAATCTCTTTGAAAATGTGGACCATACCTTTTTGGGGGGTAACATTCCTTCTGTCTCCTCTAAAAGCCTTTGATCCCATTCTCCAGTGACTGCATACGTGGACAGAAAATCAGAGACGTCTAACATGTTACAGTTCCAAATGTGTCATCAAACCAGGTGGACACCTCAAAGACAGAGACAGCATTCAGACCTTGCAGGAAAATCTCACAAGCTCCCTGCTGTTCTGGCAGGGGGGATTTCTAAAGCACACACACCCTGACAATAAGAGATTACTTAACACCACTGCTCACACCAGCACTAGATTCATTTAGCAGCCTCAAAAGTCTAGCTGGACTCCCTAGATGACTGGGATGAGGCTGCAGGCTTCTAATTAGCAACAAGTGGAAAGGGAAACTCCACCTCCATGTTCACCACAGAACATCATCTGCATTTGAAATGTAGCAGTACTAAATCAGGATGATGGAGTGGAATAAAATGTGTGTCAGATGATGTGGAACATCTACTTCTGCTTGATTAATTAGTTGCATTTTGGTATTGCTGTAGAGCTTGGCAGGGTTCAATCACTCCTCTGAGCACACGCAACAAACCCAGAAGTGACCTCACCACCAACATCCAAGACATCTGTCTTCTCCTCACCTCTCACCTGCTCACAGAGAGGTGACCTCACAAGTCCATAACCCCACCACATGCCTGCTGATGGCCTATGCCCTTCAGAGACAGAAGTTTCCCCAAAATAACTTCCCCAGCCATCAACTACTGCTGGCCTACCCACTACTCTGACAAGAGAGACCTCACAAGCAATGCCCATGCCTAACTGCCTGCTGCTGGCCTAGCAGGGACTCAGAAAGACATCACCTCACACTCACCTTCACAGCCACGTCTCTGTCACTGGCCTAGAAGCCTCTGAGACAGAAATTACCTCACTATAACTTCCCCAGCCATGAACCAAATCCTGCCTTATCAGCTCCTCAGGCAGAAACGATCTCAAAAACACAGATCCCAGATGTGGACCTGCTGCTGCCCTATCAACCGCTCAGATAGAAGTGACCTCACAATCACCTCTCCAGACACATCTCTGCTCCTATCCAATCAGTTCAGCACTCACAAGGGACCTCACAAGCAACAGACAAGTCTTGTTCCTCCAGATGGCCTATCAGCTACTCAGGCAGAAGTGATCTCATCATCAACACCCGAGCCATGTGCCTCCTGCTGGCCTATCAGGTACTTACAAAGAATTGATTTCACACTGGTGATTTTCTGGCATATATCTCATAGACAGTGCTGACCTCACTACCCACACCCTGACCATGTGGCTGGTGCCACCTGCAGCTCCCCTGCCCCTTCCCCCAAGGCTCATCCAGCTCCTCAACGGCCTCCCTGATTCACCTCGTGGATTCACAATGCTCATAGGGCGGCAAAACACTCATTACGTACCAGTTACTACCCCCCAAAAAAGATTAGCTTTTGCCCAGGCAGTCTCTACACGTAGCCCATAAAGCACAGGAATTGGAAAAAGGTCTGCAAATAATTATTGGCACCATCTTCTAATGGGAGGATTGCATGGGAACAGTGATTGTGAAACTGAAGGCAGCAGGGCCTCATGTCCCAGGCAGAGGGAGAAGCCTTCCCACAACTCAGAAGTCTGGTTCCTTCCCCAATGCTGAACAAACCCAGAAAATCCTCCACACATCCAGGACAACAAGCATTCCCCTATTCCATGGTTTCACCTTCTGGAGCTCCCTGAGGAAAGCAGCCCCGTCGCCAGCACCGCTGCCCCCGCCCCGGCAGGAGGGCACCCACCGCCATTTGAACGCGCCCGCAGCCCCCACCAAACCCACTCGCACCTGATCTCTCTCCCGATCGCTTCTCGCTTCCTTTGCTCCCGCTCCTCTTTCACCTCTTTCTGTCATGTCTTTTTTTTCCACGTGTTGGACTGCAATTGGCTGACAGAGCCATCAGTGAAATCGATGCCCACCCTCCTCCTCCTGACAGCCAATAGGAGGGCTTCACTGGGCGATGCCATGGCAACATTGGGCCCTCCTGCCCTGGCGGCCAGCTCCACCCCCTCCCCCGCGGTCGGGCGCCATGTTGTGGGAGGCAGCGCGGGGTGCGGCGGGGCCTGGGGGCAGCGCGGTGCCATGTGGGCGGGCAGTGCGGGGCCCCGGGGCACTGCCGCGGCATGGCTGGGCTGCGCGGCAGGGTCCCTGCAGGGCTGCTGGCTGCCCTGCGCCCTGGGGGCCGTGCGGGGTGCGGGGGGGCAGCACTGGGGCGTGTGCTGGTGGCAGCCGTGGCGCC
This sequence comes from Apteryx mantelli, assembly GCF_036417845.1. Lineage (NCBI taxonomy): Eukaryota > Metazoa > Chordata > Aves > Apterygiformes > Apterygidae > Apteryx > Apteryx mantelli. Next base: position 8,733,231 of record NC_089997.1, read on the forward strand.
GGCCTGGGGGCCCTGGGGCTGGCTGGGGCGCCAGAGCCTGCGGGCAGCGTCCTGCTGCCCCCAGGGCAGGGCAGGGTAGGGCAGTGTCCTCTCGCCCCTCCTGCCTGGCCCCCTGCCCACGGCAGCCCCGGAGCTCACCTAGGGAGCGGTGGTGTGGGGTTGTGAGGGGCCTGGGGGAGATGGTTGCGTTGGGCTCACCCCAGCACTGCCCACCCCAGCTCAGAGAAAAATCTTTGTGATCAGCCAGGACCTTTGCAGTGGGAATTGTGCCTCCACCTGTTTCCAAGCTGCTTTCCCAAACATGCTATCTTTGGGTGCAGAAGTTTGAGCCCAATTTGCAGGAGGACAGGGGCTGTGGCCATCTGTAATGGCATCTCAGCTCAAAACATGCTGTGCCAAGTTGGAGGCACAAGAGGATCCAGGGAGAAGGATCAGAGGTTCTCCCAAACAAGCAGACGACTTGGATTTATTACAAGGTGAAGGATCCATTTCCAGCAAAGGCATTTCCAGCAGGCTCCTGAGAGCCCTCCGGGAGCTGCAGGACACTGCAGCCTGTGGGATGCAGGACCCCTTTCCTCCCAGAGCCAGATCCCAAAGGGGGACCCACTCCCAGGGAAACCTGGTCATAGATTCCTTGCCCCCACCCAAGAGGCGATGGAGTTGGCCCACAGAAGCCTTGGGGCTCAGGGCAACCCCAGCTGCAGGACCCAGGAATCTTGGCTGCCACATTGTCCCCCAAGCCACAGGGGACCCTCAGGCAGGGCTCTTGCAGCAGCCCCAAGCCCTGTTCAGCCACCCCCACAGCCTGGGATCCACCACAGCGATTTTTGCAGTTAACAGTCTCTGTGCGACACCTCAGGAAGGAGCTCCCAAAGCCCTTACCTTCAGTGGAGAGCCACACGAGCGTTGGGAACAAGGAACTGTGGGCCAGGCTGATGGTGTCCATCCAGCAACCTTCCATCTTGCTTGCCCCCTTGCCCTCAGATCACCTCTCCAGCCAGGAAGGAGGGATGCTCTTCCCTTCTCATCACCCACAACTCCTTTCCAACATGCCCCTGCTCCTCTGCCTGTTGGTGAGGGACCCCAACATGGCCCCACTGCCCCCTGTCCCCTCTGCTTGCCATGGAACCACTATGAAGGGCAGCCGTGGGGAAGGTGTGAGCAGTGCGCAGGAGTGCCTGGGCCTCACAGGGAAGTGAGGCCTCCTTGCCATGACACCAGGGAGACGTCCCTGTGATGTGGCACATCCCACTGTGACCTCAGCTTGTGTCATCTGGGGGCTCAGTAGGTCACTGCCATGGAGATGGCACAGCCAGGGAGAGAGCAGAGAGATTTCCCCTCATGTCCTGGAAAGCAGCCACCTCCCTTCACTGCAGTTATTTTCCATAGTTTTCTGATAAATCCTTCAGGAATGTCTCCAGACACTGTCAAAGACTGTGAAATATCTCAAATGGGGCACTGGAGACGTCACTTCTGTGCCCCTGCACTGACAGGTCACTGCACTGGGCAGATCTGTGCAGGAATCTGGGGTTTGGGGGTTGGCATTTTTCAAAGCTGAGATCAAAGTCATGTGGGATGAAACAGCACAAAGCGTGGCCACAGGCTGAGAAATGCTTTGGTGAGCCTCAAAACTGGTTTCTGCTGTGGGTCGCTCTTTTTGTGGAAGCAGGATGTAGGACAATGTGGGACAGGACGTAGCCTTCCTCCTTTAGACACCAAGGCAGACTCTTTGCTTCTAAAAGTGCTCGGCAAGGTTTCTCAGTCAGCAGTGCTTGAGATAGAGATGCTATGCCAGAAAAGAGCAAACATATCCTTAACACACATCATCCGGGGGCCCTTATCCAGGACCCTGGACCCTGCCAGGCTCCAAAGCCGTGGCGAGGCCAGGTAGCAAATGTGGGGAAGTTTTCCCATTTCCCATGAAATTTGCCCAGCTTTCCTTCTGGCTGAGCCTGGGGAAAGCCATTTCTCATCCTTGGGCCTCATTTGGTCCTTGTGGTTTTCAGTGTCACCTTGGGGCTGTACTTCTCCCCTGAGTATGCTCCTCAGCCCCCTGCCCTCCTCCCCGCAGGCACCCTTGCTCTCCTGGGGTCTTTACGGCCCTGACATCCTGAATCTCCCACATTTTATGACTCTGGGCTTCTCAGGACATGCCCACACACTCCAGTGCTGCTGTCCAGGCTCCGGTGCAGAGCTTATGAGGCAGTGAAATGCCTCAGGACCTGCATTTTGACTCACTCAGAAGTGTGTGAGATGACCAGCTCCCAGCTCTGCAGCTGCTGAAGTTTGAGAGCATCCCTATAACCAGCCTTTCTGCTCTTCCTAGTCTCTGCACAGTCCTGGGGCAAATCTTGCAGAAGGAAGACTCCCTTCGCCTTGAATACTGTCAGAGATGTGGCTTTCCAAGTCACTGCAGAAGGAGTTGGTTTGCTTACTCAGCCTGTGAGACCACAGCTATGACGCTGGGAGCCCCAGCTCTGCACCCTGGCATCTCTGCCCTTTTTCCCCATTCTCTCCTGTGTGTCTACCTAGAGTCTTCTCTAAGCGCCAGGGGCATGGGAAGTGTTGCTTTAGAGAGCTCACTTGAAGCTGTGACATGTTGTGGAGCTGAAGGCCTGATGGAGGCAAGTCTGGGACATGACTGTGCCCCCATGCCCCCTCCTGCTCCCAGCCCGAGGGTCAAGAAAGGTCTCCGGGAAGAGCAGTGAGTTTCATATGGGTGGGATGGGTTTTCCTCAACATTCCTGGGTCCTGCCTGGGTTGCTCTGAGCGCCCAGGAGAATCCCTCTTCTCTAGGGGCTTGCATCAAAGGTTTTCCAGACTTTTCTACAGAAACACAGCCTGGTCCAAGATCTCCAAGAGTAGCACAGCCCCTGGCACAGCCCAGGACCCCAGGAGCTGTACCTCTCTCTCTCCCATTTCCACCTGTCCTGACTAAATTGACAATGTCTAACATCACCTTTACAGCACTCTCTGGACATTGCAACATTGTAACATTGTGACTCCTCCCCTAACTCTTTGCTCATTCCCACGAGCTGTTGGTTTGCGCTTCAGGGAGCTTAAAGTTTGCTCTGTCTTTCAGTAGTGTGTCCCTTTAGCCAAGTCCTAAATTCTGCTTACATCTAGCCTTTCCTATCTATCAAAAAGATTTCCAGTAAGACAATCTCTTGTGGAAAGTAGTCCTCATTGGAGGCAGCTTGGACTTAGTATACAGTCAAAGAGGGTAATTCTTTTTTATGAAATTATATCAGGCTTTATCTTTTGTTTCTTTACAATTAAAAGAAAATCCTTCTGTGTCTGTTTGCAGCTAGTTCTCTAAGTACAGCAGGTGGGAATTGGGGCATAGGAACTATAGCATTCAGTTGCAGACTTCAGTGGAATAAGGGTAGCTTTTAACCAGAGTGGTGTAAGGCCCAGGAGGCTGATGAGAGAAACAGCAGGGTTGGGGAGATAGGGAAGAAGATTGTCCATAGAGTGCCTGACCTCTGGGACACTGCTTTTCCTACATGTCCAGACTTCATTAGGAGACACTCTGGATTGCTATCAATTGGAGAATGTTGCCTTCACTTATTCTGAAAGCTGAATAATAATAATAATAATAATAATAATAAAACCCTTTAAAAGCAGAAATACGTGTATATTATTGACGTCTCCACCTTTCAGCTACATGCCAGAAACCTCTCCAATTAGCCATGCAAGACTTGAAGAAAGTTATAGGGAGAGACCTGGTTTGTCAGGGCTTTTTGCTTTTTAATAGGTCCCATGGTATATTTGGTGCTGAGTCCATGAACCTCAGCTACTGAGAGGAGACTGAACAAAACATCGAAGATATCAAAGTTAGAACTAAACCCCAAAGTTTTGTAGAGCATGACTGGGTCCCACTGAGGGCCATTAGCAACAAAGGCTCCCCAGGGGCTGATTAGAGCAGAAAATTGTAATCCCTGGTTACAGGTAGGCAAAGGCAATGTGCAGGTGGCTCTGATGCCACATAAACCCTTCATGTGTTTTATCAAGGAAAATGGCCAAGCACGGACAGCGAACCCCTGGAAAGGGAGATTCTTTCCCCCATGCATTGCCCAGGGCTCTTCCTGGGGTCAGTGTGCAGGTGAGGGTGTGCAATGCTGAGTGCAGGACAAACACACAACACCTCTCAGGGTCCCCTGAAGGGTGAGGGGGAGCAAGGCCCCGGTGTCTCCTGGTGGGCCTCAGTGGCAGAGACAACAGCCATAGCCAAGAGGACAAAGACCTCAGTTCTGTCGGGGCCCTTCAGCCTTGGCAGCACCCTTGGCCATCTCCACCACAGGCTGTCCTGTGCTGTCCCACACCTGTGCCTGTGTGCCTGCAGACTGTAGACACCCAACCTGCTTCTCCACCTTGCTCTCACCCCAAGATCTCCCTCCCTTCATTGATGTCTCTCCGACCTCACTGGCTATTCCTTGAAACACAAAGCCAAGGGCGGATCACAGACTCCCTCTGGGTGGCCTGCTGCACCACAGCACTACCCTTCAAGTAATATTTCTTCATCCTAATGTCCAGTCTGAACTTCCCAAGCTACAGTTTGGGTCTGTTTCCTCTTTTCATGCAGGTTCCCAGTACCAAGAAAAGCTCCTGGCAGCCCCCAAATAGGACACACTAGTGCTGAGTGGAGGGAGATTACAGCTCCCCTTGTCTGGGTGGCCACCTTCCTCCTAATGCAGCCCTGTAGGCATCTGGCCTTATTCACAGTGAGCATGCACCACTGGCTCATATGGCAGCCCTCATAATGCCCAGGCCCTTCTCCTCAGGCCAGTCCTCAGCTGATCAGGTCCCAACCTGTCCTGATGCACAGAATTATTCTTCCCCATGGGCAGGACTTGCCACTTCTCTTTGTGAAACTTCATGAAGTTTCTATTGTCTGAATCCCCAAGTATCTCAAGGTCCCCTGGACTGAAACTCATTGTGTCAGCCATTAATGCGTGTGTGTGTAGATGGCTCACCCTGACTTGCAGTGCCTCTAAGAAGACAACAGCATGAGGAATTGGAGGTCACTTCAAGTACTAAAAGGAGGTACTAGTTTAATGGAATTGATTGGCTGAATGGAATTACCTAGGTAATTCCTACTTAGGTCAGCAATTGATGGCAACCATCTCAGAAATGCCAAGTGAGGGTACAAAGCAAGCACAACCAAGTCCTATGGAGAAAGGGTAAAAAGAGGTGGGCTGTTTGTATGGGAAGGTATGAGATTGGTAAGAGGATAGAACTTGGAAGGGGTAAGGGAGAGAAAAACAGAATAAAAGGTGAAGCAAAGGATGATCAGGGCTGTTCAGGGGTACCTGCGAAGCAGCTCTGCATCTGCACGTCTCTGACTGGAGCAGGACAGGAAAGCCACTTGATCTGCTCATATGTGTGTCTAACTTACTTCCATGGTCAGGAAAACTGAGTGCTTTCCCTAACATTGACAAGAGAAGACCCTTGGTGGAAGGAATCAGACTCTTTCAGGCTGGATGGGAGCTCAGGAGGCCTCTAGCCCAACCTTGTGTTCCCTGCAGGGTCAGCTTTGGGGTGAGACCAGGTTGCTGAGGGCTTGATCCAGTCTTGAAAACCTCCGGGGATGGAGATGGCACAGCTTCTCTGGGCCACATGTTCCAATGCTTGACTATCCTCTCAGCAGAAAAGAAGTTTCTCTTCACTCCAGCCTGTTCCTCTCCAGATTCAACCTCTTGCTGTTGTCTATCATACTCCTGCCATGCGCCATTAAGAAGAGCCTGGCTTCATCTTCTTGATGACCTCCTCATATAGGGGAGGCTTTTTACTTGGGACCCAAAACCTGGATGCAGTATTGTACATGTTGTCTAACAAGTGCTGAGTAGCTATGGATAATCACGTCCCTCAACCTCCTGGCCAGGCTCCTATTCATACAGCCCAGGATGCTGTTGGCCTTCTTTGCCACCCAGCCACACTGCTGTCATATTTTGCCTTTTGTCTGCCCAAATCTTCATATCCTTTTCAGCAGAGCTGCTCCATGGCCACTCAGTCCCCAGCCTGTCTCTCTGCAGAGTGTTGGTCTGTCCCAGGTGTAGGAACCTGGCATTTGTCCCTGCTGAATTTCATGATATTCCTGACAGCCCATTTCTCCTGCCTATCTAGCTCCCTCTCAATGGCAGCCCTCAAGCATCGGACTGGTCCCCACACAGTTTGGGTCATTTACAAATAGGATGAAATTTGCTCCCTCCAGGTCATTCCTAAAGGTGTTAAACAGGGCTGGTCCCGGGAGACACTGTGGTGCTCCATTTCTCTTCAACCCTACAGGAGGAGTCCTACCCATTCCCAACTACCCTCTGAGCCCGATCATCCAAACAGTTATTCGACCTTTTGGTCATCTACCCATTCAGACCATAAAGTCCTATTGATATGCAAGTATACAGTGGGAGAAAGTATCAAAAGCCTTCCTAAAGTCGAAGTAACTAATGTTCACTGTTTTCCGTTTGTCCACAAATACACTTCTTTTAACACAGAAGGCCATCAGGTTGGTGAGGCATCATTTCCCCTCGGTAAATCTATGCTGACTGTTCCCAGTCACCTTCTTCTCCTTCATGTACCCAGAAATGTGACATAGAGGACTCGCTCCATGACACTCACGTGATCAAAGTGAGTCTGTGCAGCCTGTAGTTCCTCAGGTTGTCCTTGTGGCCTTTGTTGAGGCTGGAAGCAACAGTTGCCTTTCTCCAGTCATTGGGACCTCCCCGAGTCTCCATAGCCCTCAAAGATGATAGAGAGAGGCCTTGCTAGATAGTGGCCAGCTCTCTCAGCATCCTCGGCTGCAGCCCATCCAATCCTGTAGACTTGTGTTCTTGCAAATAATTCCTGACTCAACCCTCAGGCACTGCTCTTTTATTCTTTTTCTTTTCTTTTTTTTTCCTCCTCAGGAGTCCCAGGCATGATGGCCTGGGACACCTTGTTGGTGGAGACTGAAAAAAAGGGATTGAGTTCCCCAGACATATCTGCATCTGCTGTTATCAGATTCCCTGCCTCATTCAGCCATGGGCCCACATTTTCCTTGTTTATGCTTTTACCGTTAATGAAGCAATAGCAAGTCATCTTTGTGCCCTTGACATCCCTTGCAAGTGTGAATCCTAGAGGAGTTTGGCTTTCCTAGCTGCTTCTGCACTTCCCTGCACAATATTTCTAAATTCCTCCTTTGCAGCCTCTCCCTGCTTCCCGTTCCTGTGTGCTGTCTTTTTGTACTAGAGCTCAGTGGCAAGTTCCCTGTTCAGCCACCCTGTCTCCTGAGATGTCTGCTTGTTTTCCTTTGTATCAGTATGGGCCATTCTTGAGCTTGGAGCATGCTGTCCTTAAAGACCTGCCAGCTTTCCTGAGCTCTTTCACCCTTCAGAGCTGCCTCCCATGGGATTCCTCTACTATTCTCCCCAGTAGGCCCAAGTCTGCTCCTCTGACCTCCAGAGTCTGGACTCTGCTACTCTTCCTTCTCACTCCCCTCTGGATCAGGAACTCCACTATCTCATGGCCACTGCAGGCAAGGCTGACACTGATTACCATATCCCTGATCAGGTCTTCCTTGTCTGCAGGATCCAGATCTAGGAAAGTGTCACCCTTGTTGACCTATCGGGCTTAGCTGTGCTAGGAAGTTGTCCTCCACACCCTCCAGAATCCTCCTGGACTCTTTGCATCCTGCTGCGTTGCTCTCCCAGTGAACGTCAGGAATACTAAAGTCCCCCCATAAAAGCCATGGTCTGTGATCCACAGCCTTCCTCAGGCTGCTTAAAGAGTTTGCAGTTCTGTGACAGCTTGTGCATCCCCATTTCCTTTTGTTTGGGACCCAGGCTTTGTGCATTTGTGTATATCTGGGCTGCAGAACCTCAGCTGTGGCACCAGGGCTGGGTGCAGACTTGTCATGGTGAAACTTGTTTCCAAGAGCCAAAGACACCATGTATGGAAAGGCCCCACTTTGGAGCAGAGACTTGCTGGCATAGATAGCAGATGGGAATGTAATGATGATATGAGACGTCCACTAAGAGAGCAAACTGTGCAGTACCCAAGGCAAGAGAGAAACAGAGTTGGGCCATGCCACCATGGCAGGAGAGGTGGTTGGCACCTGATCTGACTCTGAAGCACCTTGGGGCCTGTGATGGAAGTGACCATATCTCCAGGAAGGACAAGGTGCCACTCAGAAAGTCCCTGGGCCTGGACTGCCTGAGATCCAGCCATGGTGTGGCTGCATCATCAGTACAGTGCCTGTTCATATCATCGGGGGGGGTGAGCAAAGGTTCAGGAAGAGAAGAACTAGCGGGGTTTGAGAGAGTAGGCATATGTGTGGAGACCTTGGTGTGATGTGCCTTCCATCTTTGCAGCATGCTTGGATGTAGATGGGATAAACTTTGCCTGAAGGCAGTGGTGGGAATCCCTTGTTTGGGAACAGGTGGGAAATCTGAGATGCCATGGGGTTTGCTTAGCAAACACTCCAAAAGGGCATGATTTTCCTCTAGGTCCTGTGCTCTACCTGCTAGAAACATGGTGGTTTTGCCAGACACCCCATGCATCTGACATGGCCCTGCAGGCCTATTGTCATTGCATGAAATCCAGTGTCTGCACTGAATTACATAAGCTATTTGCAATGCCTGGATTTGCATAGGTCTGAGCTTCTTAGTGAGTGGAGCTCTAGGGGTGGTAGGCATTGAGGGTCATTTCAGATGGCCAAGGAGATTCTCCATCTGGTCCCCACCTGAAGCTCCAGAGGGACATGGGTCTCACGGTTGTTCCATCAGAGCAAGCAGACACTTGCACATGTCTTGGCCCACGTCTGTCCCTTCAAAGGTGCAAAGGGGTGTGTGTGTGTGTGTACAGCTGACTCCCTCCATCTCCATTACAGTGGGAGCTTAGACAAGGAGCTCGCATGCAGACAGACATTTTGAGCACACTAAAACTTAGGCAAGGGAAACTCACCTCCTGTGAGTTTGTGGAGTGCATGGGAGGGAACTGAATCCCACTCCATCCCAGGAGCTTCTAAATGGGTATTAGATGAGTAGATTGACTCATCTGAATCAGTCCCTGAAGCATGAGTAAATGAACTCCCTTCTTGGCCCTGTGCAGGTGTCCTGTCTACTTTTGAGATGGGAACAGGGCTTCCTGAGTGGGACATTTCCACCTCTCTTAGATAACTGTCCTGTGATGAGACCAGCTGCAATGCTGGAATCAGTCTCTCTCCAGTGTTTAGAGAGGGACCATTGGTGATTATTGCAGTCTACTTCAATAGACATTTCCCAGGGGTGACCCTGCTGCCTTTCAGGAAATGTCAGCCCTGGAGCCCCAGAAACATCTCAAAGCTGCACAGGGGATAGAGAAAGTTTCATCTTCAGCTGGGCCTCTGCTCCTGAGCTGTGCCTGGCTCCTGGGACTGCAGGAGCCCATGGCAACCTGGCAAGTGCTGAAGAGACACAGCTCTGTCCAGGAGCAGCTCCTCTTAGAAGAGCAGCAAGACTCAGGGCACTGCCTGCAGGCATCAGGATGAGATGAGCGACTCAGAAATTAAAGACAGTTGGGAATGGGAGGACGGCTGAGAGCTCACTGCAGGGAGACATCTTCACAGTGCTTCACACAGTAAGTCTCTGGCTGCAGGGCAACACTGCTGTGGTTCCCGGAGGGGTCTTCTAGGGCTGGCGCCTTCCGCAGCTGATAGGGTCTGTCAGGGTGGCTCTGCCAGCTTCTCGTGTTTGGTGCAGGTGGTGCTTTAGAGGAGGGATTCCCTGCCACACCATCAGAAGGACAGGGCATCATGGCTACCTTCTCCCAGGGATGGTGGAGGGTTGTGAAGCCAGGGAGTGCACCCAGGTCTGCATGGGCTGTAATTCAGAGCAGTGTCCCTCTACCCCAGGGTGTTGTGTGCCTGGGGCAGTGACTCTGTTGCCTGTGAAATTCAGCACTCACCCTGCCTGGAGACCTCCCCACTGTGCTGCAGGGAGAAGCTCTGGGTGGAAGGAGTGAATCCCGGCAGGGCAGGTTCATTCCCCCTTCAAGAGGGTGCTGCATGGGTCAGGGCTGCTCTCAGCTTCAGCTCACCCCCAGGACATTTTCTGAAGGGGCCTTTTCAAGAAGAATGTCAAGGAAGAGGATACCTTAAAGGTAAAGAGCTTTCCTGAGTCTGTACTTTTGGTTTCCTACTGTTTGCAGGTGGGGGTTGGAAAAGGAGCTGTCAGGTTTGGACAAGAGACTAACATTCCTAGACCTTTACCGTGAGAGATCAAGAGGTCTGCGAGGAACCTCAGAAAGCCCTTTCCTCAGTCTGATGGGGTCTGTAAGCACTGACAGGGAAAAGACATGGGATAGAGAAACAGCTCCCAGGAGGAAAAGCTCCAGGCAGTGGTGATACAATCAGTGAATGCGAAGAAATTAGAAACATAAATGCTGTGAGAGGGGGGAATTTGGAGAACTCCCTCTCATACCCTTCAATGCAGACATCTTCCTCTAAGCAAACCTCCCCATGTCTCCTCTCCCACCCAGCAAAGGCGCTGCCATCAAGGCCAGGGGGTCCAGGGCATGAGCCCCCTCCTCGGCAGTCTGAGCTCCAGCAGAGGAGAGGAGCCTCTCTCCTGCAACATGCCCACTTCCCACAGCACGACAAACGGCTGAGAGTGACTGTCCTGCGATGTTGCTCTCTGGGAGGTGGTGTGCACAGCTGGGTGCGGTGAAGGCTTTCCTGCGTGCCCATCTGTCTCTCTCTCCTTGCTTTCCCTTTGGTAGGAGGGTCACGGTATTGCTTCTTGTTTCCTCACCTCTCTGTGCTGGTCTGGTTCTTGCTCTTGTGATCTCTGGGGTTAAGGAAGGGGCTTCAGCTGCAGTTAAGGCAGTAACTTCCCACTCCCACTACATCGCCTGAAGCAACAGTGAAGACAGTAAACTGATGTGAGGACAGGGTCCTTCTCAGTGGGACAGAGATGTCTAGGAAGGGTCAGGTCAGCCCCTGCCTTCACTGCACTGTTTCTCTAACTTGCTGGAGTGGGAGCTGGTGTGATTGATTCAGATACAGACACCTCTGTTCAAGAGGGCAAGGTTGGGGGGGATGAATCCCTCACAAGGATCTTCTCTTTCAAACACAGCTGGCATGAGTGCTGCATTCGTCTCTCACAGTAGTAAACAGAGAATATTCCCACTGGGTCACTGAACCAAATCCCCTTCACTCAGTTCACGGTGCCCATCCACAGGTATCCCCACCGAATACACAGGGCAGTTTGACATTCCATTTACACAGCCCAGTAGAGCAGGGTTGAGGGCAGAAGCACCTGCTCTGCATGGCACACTCAGCCAGCACAAACCAGAGGTCAGGAAAGGGAGCGGAACAAAGGTAAAGGAGAGAGGATGTGTGTGCGGTACTATGAGAGGTAGAATGGGTTTTGCTCAGAGAAGCCTGCTCTAACTTGTCAATGCCTTTTCCTCCTCAGACAGTGCCCTGAACTAAGAGCAAATGTTCAACAGCAGCTCCTTCAATGAGTTTGTCCTCCTGGGGTTTGCAGACACATGGGAGATGCAGCTCTTGCACTTCTCACTGTTCCTGGGCATCTACCTGGCTGCCCTCATGGCCAACATCCTCATCATCACAGCTGTAGCCTGCGACCACCGCCTCCACACCCCCATGTACTTCTTCCTCCTCAACCTCTCCCTCCTCGACATTGGCACCATCTCCACCACTGTCCCCAAATCCATGGCTAATTCCCTCTGGAACACCAGGGCCATTTCCTACTCAGGATGTGCTGCCCAGGTCTTTTTCCTTGTCTTTTTCATTTCAGCTGAGTATTCTCTTCTCACCGTCATGGCCTATGACCGCTTTGTTGCCATCTGCAAACCCCTGCACTATGGGACCCTTATGAGCAGCAGAGCTTGTGCCAAAATGGCAGCAGCTGCCTGGGGCACTACTTTTCTCTATGCTCTCCTGCATACTGCTAATACCTTTTCAATACCACTCTGCCAAGGCAATGTTGTGGAGCAGTTCTTCTGTGAAATTCCCCAGATCCTCAAGCTCTCCTGCTCTGACTCCTACCTCAGGGAAGCTGGGGTTCTTGTGGTTGGTATTTGTTTATCTTTGGGGTGTTTCATTTTCATTGTGCTGTCCTATGTGCAGATCTTCACTGCTGTGCTGAGGTTCCCCTCTGAGCAGGGCAGGCACAAAGCCTTTTCCATGTGCCTCCCTCACCTGGCTGTCGTCTCCCTGTTCATCAGCACTGCAGGGTTTGCCTACTTGAAGCCCCCCTCCTTCTCGTCCCCAGCTCTGGATCTGGTGGTGGCTGTCCTGTACGTGGTGTTGCCTCCAGCGGTGAACCCTCTCATCTACAGCATGAGGAACAAGGAGCTCAGGGACGCACTGAAGAAATTGATTCAGCTGGTACTAGTTCAGGAGCAATGAGGTGCCCATCCCTCTTCACAAGTGATTTCTAATATAACTCAGACAACTCTTTTGTTTTGGGCATTCTCACTGTGATAATGATGTTTGTGCAGAAGCATTTGAATTCATCCACTTCTCCAGAGGTGTTAACCCAGTCGGTCTGACCCAAAGGTCTTCCATAAATGTGTCTATCAGTGTGTCAGAGCTGTTTTCCCTCTAATAAAAGGGGATTTCCTCAGTGCAGTTCTTGAAGGTTGGGCTCTGCTTCCAAAGCTGGAGCCAAGAATGCACTCAAGGACTTTCACCCTGAAAGGGCCTGTTGCTTTTCCAGGGCTCTCCATGGGCTCAAGGCAATGAGCTCATGGGGTGATGTGTTAGGGAATGAGGGCTGGATTCAGCTCTCAGTGGTGGGTGCCCAGTGCTCCTGGAGATGGTGAATGGTCAAGCGCTATCTGCCTGGGACTGTCTCATGTATGACAGGGCTGGTGACAGATGCCTGCAGTGTGGACCCTGCAGGCACAGGGAGGGGAGCCTGGAGAGTCATCCTTGTCACCTTCAATGAAAAACCATGGTCTGGATCTAGGGACGCACCTGACCACAGCCTGAGCCTTTTGAAATGCCCTGTGATTGCTCAGAGCATCGTCCACAGCCACAAACCCCTTGCTAGGGGCTTGTCATGTGCAATGATGCGCATCCAGCTGGGTCTGCTCCCCACCTGACCACTATGGCCAGTGTGGAGTCTCCTCAGGGCCCCAGGGCCCCACAGCCTGCTTGCTCTGCAGAGTAGCACCACCAGTTCAGGGCCCCCTGGGAAGCACAGCGGAGGGTCCAGGAACAGCCGGCAGGCCAGCACTGATGCACTCACCATGGGGAAGGGCTCTCTGGGGAGCAGGGATGTCCCTGGAGAAGAGGAAAGGAGCAATTGTGTGATTGCAAGGAGGAAAGAAATAGAAACATAAATCTGTTTCTCTGCATGTCAACTAAGGGCAGGCTGCTGTGTCCCTGGGGCAGCAGGAGCTGCCTGAGGAGCCCCAGCGCAGGGACTCTTGTGCTGTCCTGGAGAGACAAGTGGCACGGGGGGCTGCAGGCAGTCTGGGGGTAGGGAAACTCCTGGACACAAGACCAAGGGACACAGAGTGTCACTGTCTTCTGTGTCCTTGTGCCACTGGAGCCAGTTCCAGCTTGGAGGCTGATGGGGCAGCTGACACACACCCCTGCACCCCGGAGCTGCTGTGCCCACAGTGGGGCTTGGGTTATGGTGTGAGTGCCCTGAGCTCTGCAGCACCCTACCCTCAGCTGTCCAGCTGGGCTGGGCTGAGGAGAGGGCAGGGGAGGTGGGGAGAGTCAAGGAGGGGCTGGGCTGGGCTGGAAAGGGCCCCGGAGAAGAAAACACCAGTGTTAGCTAATCTTTGTGAAGAGGCAGGGTGAGGACACACACCAGTGGGTTTGTGTTGCAGAGCCAGGTCTCGTGGAGGGGAACCAAGACATGCCAGGCACAGAAGAGAGGAGACCAGTCTGAGCCCTTGGTTGTGTGGACTGGTTGGGAAGGTGCCCCAGGACATTCATCACAGACCAGCTTCTCACATTGGCTGTTTCCAGCACTGGCTACGCACCCCAGGTTTATGGGTGCATTTTGCTGCCTGGACAGCTCTGTCCTGCTGGGCTTAGGGGCCTGTATCGAGGGGAACAGTCAGCCCTGCCCGACCTCTCTCCCAGCCCAGACCCTGGCAGACCCTGGAGGACGGCAGTGTGCTCACCCCTGCCTGGGACATGGCTGGGGTTGGGCAGGCACCATGCCCTGGGGGAGGCTGCCAAAGCAGGAGGGCTGTGGAGGGATGGGGCACCGAGGGCCCCATCATGGGGACCATGCTGGGGGGACGTTTCCCCAACACAGAATGCACCTTGTCCTATGCGGTGCCTGCACAGTCAGGCCGTGGGGCCATATGTGGGGCAAGAAGGTTGAGTGGGCACAGGGATGGGACACAGATGGGAGCCATGATGCTCCTCACTGCTCCACTGCAAAAGAGAAAATCCCACGAGAGCTCTCCCAGCCCTGCCTGACGAGCTCTTTTTCCTGTTCCAGCCATGCCAAAGTAGAGGCCGAGGACCAAGAGGTCCCTCAAGCAAAGCTGCGCCAGCCTCAAGGAGCTGCCCTGGGCACCGGGACAGACAGAGCACCCTCCTCGTATGTCTCTGTCCTGCTGAGAGGGTGGCACAGGCTCCAGGGAAATGGTCTGTTTCTGCCTGGGGTCAGCGCGGGACTTTTGCATGTGAGGTGAACACAACAGCTGCTGCGCTGCAGAACCACCAGCCACGACCCCTCACTGCAGCCCCTACTGCCCCCTGTCCCTGCCCCTACCCCTGATGACCTGCTGCCACCCCTGTGCTGCCTTGTCCCCTGCCCCTCTCCCCACACTGCAGGGACCAGCGGTGCAGCAGGAGCTGGCACAGCACCATAGCTGTTGCCTGGCCCCCTGCCCTCCCCACCTCCCCACCAAACATTGCATCCATCTTCAAGAAGGAGAGAAAAGAGGATCTGGGGAGTGATGGGCTGATCAGCGCCACCTCAGTGCCTGGAAAGAAAATCTTCCTGGAAGCTGGTTCCAGCCACATGAAGGGATTGGGAACAGCCAGCATGAAATCCTCAAGGGCAAATGGTGCCTGATGAACACGATTGCTTTCTGTGATGGGATGACTAGCTGTGGGGGCAAGGGGAGTGCACTGCATGCTGTATACTTTAGAATTTAGGAAGGCCTTTGACATGGCCTTCCATAACATCTTTGTAGCCAAACTGGCGAGATGTGGGAAGGAGGAGTAAGCAATGGAGGGTATGGGAAATTAGCTGGAGGCCGCCTGGCTGAAAGAATGGAGAACAGTGGTGCAAAGGTTACCAGTGATGTTCTTCAGGGGTGATGTTCTTCAATGGGCTGCAGGTGGGAGAGAGTAAGCACAGGGCAGGCATAGAAATGCCTCTGCTCACCACCACCTGCCCTGGAGTCAGGGAGGAAAAGAGGCCCTGGGGCCAGTGCCCGCTGGCTGCGTGGCTTTCTCTGCAATTGTCTCCTTTTCTGTTCCAGGCTCTGGGGACGAAGGGGCTCGCTGGCTGCAGCCAGCCTGGACACATGGAGTGGCAGAGCTACAGGAGCAGTGGGCACATCCCCCCTGCAGGCAGCTGGACAGGCACAGATGGGACCTGGCCCTTCCTGGTCTTCCCAAGCATGTCATTCAAGGAAGTGCTGGAAGAACAGGCCTGGAGGGATCCTCATGGAACTGCAATGCCTGTGGCTGTGATAACTGACCAGCCCCCTCCTGAAAACGCTTCCCGGGCCAGGCGCTTGGGGACAAGCAGCTGGCAGTGCTTATGGGAGTCCATCAGCACCATGCCCTCTGGGTGGGCAAGGAGACCTCAGGTTCTTGGTACCCTCTTGGAGAGGAGCTGGCTGCTGAGAGGAGTGAGGGGAGGTGGGACAGGTTCCGTGACTCACGAGGTGAAGGTGCTGACACAGGCCTGGGTCCAGGGCCCTGCAACCTCCTAGGCCTCTCCCAGCTGCTGGGAAGCCACTGCAGAAGCAAGCAAATCCCAGAGAACAACCTTTCCCACATTCCTGGGAGCCAATGACAGGGACGCTTGCGTGTGAGAACATGACAGACCAGCAGCAGGGAGATGACTGGGGTTTGTGCTTGTGGGGTCCCTTCTGCCTGAGGAAATGATAGGCCAGTGCCAGGCACATGGCTCAGCTATGGGCCTGTGAGGTCACTGCTGCCTCAGCACCTGATAGGCCAGCAGCAGGCACATGGCTTCAGTGCTGATTGTGAGGTCACTTATTCCCTGGAGCTGATAGGTCAACAGGGGGCCCTTGGCTCATGTAGGTTCTTCTGATGTCACTTCAGTCTCTGCTGCTGATAGGCCAGAAACAGGCTTCATGCTAGGATGTTGATTGTGAGGTCACTGCTGCCTCAGTAGCTGATAGGCCAGCAGCAGGCACATGGCTTGGATGTTGATTGTGAGGTCACTTCCTTCTCTGTAGACTGTCTGCCATCAGCAGGCTCTCGGTTGCTGTGGTTTCTTGTAAAGTCCCCTCTGTCTCTGCTGCTGACAGGCCAGAAGCAGGTTGATGGCTTCAGTGCAGACTGTGAGGTCACTGCTGCCTGTGCACCGGATCGGCCAGCAGCAGGAACAGCGTCAGCAAAGTAGCTGTGAGGTCGCTGCTGCCTGTGCACCGGATCGGCCAGCAGCAGGAGCAGCGTCAGCAAATCAGCTGTGAGGTCACTGCTGCCTGCGCACCGGATCAGCCAGCAGCAGGAACAGCGTCAGCAAAGCAGCTGTGAGGTCGCTGCTGCCTGTGCACCGGATCGGCCAGCAGCAGGAGCAGCATCAGCAAAGCAGCTGTGAGGTCACTTCAGCCTGAGCAGCTGAGCAGCAGCAACAGGGCTGTGAAATGGCTTCTGAGGACACTTCTGTCTCTGAAAACGACAGGCCAGAAACGTGCTGGCCTTGCAGGGCTGGTCCCTGCTGGGCTGGGGCTCTCCAGGGAGGCCTGAGCCGCCCCAGGCTGCGCTGGGCAGGGGGCTTGTGCTGGGCTCCCGCTTCCGTGGATCCAGCAGGGTGCCTGGAGTCCACTGAACAGCCTCATCACTGAGTTCACACAGGCAGGGATTTGGTTGCTTTGTTTGGGATATTTTGCACGCCAAAAGAAAGAGCCTGCTGTTGCCTTTAAAAACAAGTATTTATCAGCCTGTACAAAAGACCTATGAAAACACAGTTCATGCAGTTGTGTGGTGACTCTGTTGTTCTACGCAAGTGCTCTGTCATGAAATATGTATATATACATATGTGCATGTAGATGTATATATAAATACACACAGACACACACACATATGTATATACATAAATACATTATATATATTGTGTAGGTGTCTAGGAGCTACAAAATGCGTTCCTGATCATCATCTACTTTTATTCTTAGGAGAACAGGCGTTTTCAGCACTGGAGAAATATACTGAGGCAAATCATGATATTTAGGAAAGCTTTGCAGAGACTTCAAGAAATGCAAGAGAATGTATTTCAGCACTAATTGAGAAGGTGTACTAGTGCAAGTGAGGGATATGGACTATTTAGGGACTACTAGGACATTTTGATTTAATCCATAGTATTCCTTCAGTGACTCAAGACCAAAGAAACATGTTGTCTATCCTTTTAGATAAAAAAACTGTATGTGTTTCTGTAGCCATCTCTGCCTTTCTAGGATTGTTAAAACAGCAATGAATTATGTAGTGGGAACAAAATTGAGAAAGAGTTTGTTAAAACAGCATAAGAAAAAACTTGAAACAATGTCAGCATTTGTTACCTTTAAGCCTCTAAGCTTATGTTAATTTTTTGATATTTCAATGTGGAAGTCATTTAAACCCACAGTGGAAAAGTGAGGTTGGGTTGTCCCAGTTGGGTCAATCGTTTATCTCCATTTCTGTAACTGTGCTGGTCAGGAAATCCTCTGACCTACCAGACTCAGTTATGGCTCTAGGATCTTGGACTTGAGCCGGTAAAGGTAGTGCAGTGCTGTGGTGGCACAAAGAAATGCTGTTCACAAATGTATTTCCTAATACTAACATGCGATCACTACAAAGTTTATTTGCAATCTGGGATAATAATCAACACACAAGGAAAGATGAAACCATTGGAATGGCTGAAATAACAAAAATAAAAATCATATACATACTTATGATAATGCTGTAACTTAAACCATCCATTTGCAGTTCCTTAGATACAGCTTGTGGTTCAATGCCCACGTCAATTTTTTTTCTAAAAATGTTGTTCTGTTCCTTCCTCCCTTCCCACCTTCTTTCATAACTGATGACTACTTTCAGCTAAACTTGACAAATGTAGAGATGTCAAAGTTTTCAAACTCTAGTCATCATGGAAATTAGGGTCTGGGTGGTGAAGAGATCCCCATGGCTGTGTGCTGAGAGAGAAAGTTATATTTCTCCCCCATATCAGCTAACTGACCCCTTGGCCTGTGTGTATTTGGTTGGCCAGTGCCCAGGTGTGATGTGAGATGATCACTTGCCCAGCCAACATGGTGGGGACCAGCAGGCATGGTGGGGATCAACATGACTGCTTAGGGGAGGTATGGTACGAGCCGGCAAGGAAATGGGCTTTGGTAGTCATCTTGATCATCAGACAGCTTATTCCTTGCTGGAGGATGGAGGGTATTAACAACAATAAAAGTAGGGGGAGGGGGAAGGAAAAAAAGTTAGTATCACTGTCTTCCTTGGTAACTTTGTTTTTAAATTCTCCCTTTCTAGGTAATGTTCTAGAAATGCTTCTTGCCAGTCAACACAGTACAGGCCAGGGCTCTGAACACCTGCAGAGCCAGGATACAGGCAAAGGTCTCCCTTGGAGCCTGCAGGAACACGTGCTCAAGAAAAGCTTGCAGTTCATACCCTGGACCTGTCAGCTCTGGTTTTTAGCACCACATTGCCTGCAGAAAGATGCACCAAGATGTCTTTTTCCTTCTTTAATCATAGGATTAATCGACTCAAATGATGTAGGTGGGACTCATTGTTATGGAGGTGGCCTGGTTTTCATGTGCTTCCTATTATTTCTGTCTGAAAACCCACATTTGTGTTAGACTGAATGTCATCAATGACGATGTTGTGCATGATCATATTTTCCACTTCAAATTAAACAGCCAGGATGTTGCTGGCAGCTCAGGGGGCTGGAAGATGCTGCTCATGAATCTCAGTGGCAAGAACTCCAGCTGACCTCAATGGGATTCAGACCATGGTTTTCACCACCTGTAAAAGACTCTGTAGCTCCCAGTACAGCTCCCAGTAGCTCCATCAGCCTGATGGCATGGCATGCACTTTTTCCAGCTTCTTTTATTTTTATAATGGTGTAATGCAACCAAGAATTTTTTGTGCAAACATCTTTTTTTTTTCTGTTGTATGGAGAAGGAAATCTTATAACACACTTGTCAGTTTACATAAACATTTCCTTTAGTTGAGTACATTTACCAAGCACAGACAATGCCACAGCCTGCAATGCTGCACTGTAGGCACTAAAAGCATTTCAACTCTCAGAACACTTCTATCTGCAAATGTGTGTCTTTTCTTAAGGAGAAAAAGCACAAAGAGACTTAGTGCTGCTTTGTTCCTTTTTACTTTTAGGCAGGAAATCCATTCTGTTGTTTGCCATCCCTGTATCACAGCATCTGGACCTTCAGTAGAAGCATTTGAGAGCTGTGATGGTGTGGACAGACATGTTACATGGAGATCTTCCTTTTATGTGACAGATGAGCCCTCAACAATTTGGATTATGTGATAGTTGCCTCTCTGGTCATCTACCAAAAATGTCTAGTTAGTGCCCACATGTACCAGCAGCATGTGCTAATGTGCTTGAGGCACCACGTACAGGCAATGGCCTGTGATGTTCCTGAGCAAGAAACCTGGTCTGAAGGAGCCTCTGGAAATGAGGCAGCAGCCTGTGAGCTGGGGAGCTCTTCAGACAGCTTGAGGGATGGTCACCTCTGACAAAATTACCTTTGAAATTATGATTCATGACCAGGCGAATAGGACAGTGCCTGCCCTCACCTTTCCTGCCTTGTGCTCCAGACTGACTTGGGCCCAAGCCCATCCTGACCTGAAAACTGGGCAGTCCCTGGGGTGCAGCAGTGCAGCCAGGCTCATCCACCTTGCTGAAGGGCTCGGCTTCTTTTCTCAAGCACACCCCCACATGAATCGAGCTGTGAGGCTCCTTAGGAGTGACCTTACAGCTCAGGAGCTCTGAAGTCACACAGAGGTTAAGGTCCATTTCTGTCTGTGTAGCTATGTCTGTAATTTAATCGAAGTAGAAATTATTAAGTGATTTTTTTGTCCTGGTAGGTGTGTTCTGACACTTTGTCTCTTTGTCTCTACTATCTGGTTGATACAGTTTTCATCAGTTTACATTTTACATCCTCTTTACATGTGTTTACATGTGTTAGTTTGCATAGATACATAGTTATTAGTTACATAGCAGCCTGTTCTACATGGCTCAATATTCCCATACAAACTTCCTTTTCACCAGCATGCGGGAAGCCCAGAGGACAGCACCAACTATCATTTATGTTCCACATGTCCACGTAAGGTGGGAGGCTGTTGGAGTCTCATGGGAAGCTACATTACCACATTATTACAGGACAGTCCAGCATATGTGCCAGTTTTATTGCTTGCAACTTCAGATAGATGGATACGTATATTTTTGAGTTTCATTTCATTTTCATTTTCCAGTTTCATTTTCATTTATGTGCCCTTGAAGCACCTGACCACTGCACTTTCCCAAGCAACTGGATACTGTTATCACAAGGGCACCTACCTGAAGATCTTACAATTTGCTTACAAAAATCTTGACTGGATGCATTTACCATCAAATGCTTTGAAAGTGCATAACTTGGCTACTGTTGGCAAATTCCTTCTAAAACTAAATACTGAAATTCCAGCATGTGAACAGTTTCTGGCATCAAAGCAGGTCCCTTTTCTCACAGAAGACGCAAGCAGTTCATGGCTAAGTCCCCAGGTCAGGGGTCAGTGCTGGCCCTGGAAACAGTCCTCCATTTCCTCAGGATCAGCTCTCTGATGTCCAGTAGTCAGGGGGCAAAGGTTCCACCTCATTTTTCCGAAGAGGATGAGAAAAAATGGATTTAGGATATAATAGTTAACACAGGCCTCCTCAAAGATTTCAAAGCCATTCAGCCCAAGTAGCACTACCTCAAACAATGACATATTTGAACCTCTACCTGAAGCCTTTCTTGCACTTCCTTCAAATGATATCACAAAATATCATGCTTAATACTGTCCTGCTATCTAAAGCCTTGCAGCTTCTCCCCAAACTATTGCTGCTTCCCCACAGTCCATCTGCCTCCTCCCATTTCCACTTCATATCTTTAGCAGTTCACTAAACTCAGTCCTCTAGTCGATCCCCATCCATGGATCTGATCTATCTCGAGAGAGACAGGCAGGACTTGATAGAAAAGGCTTTCATTCCTTCTTAAAAAGGTTTAACTTGTTGGATTTTGTCTCCCAGAATTGGTCTGCAATAACTGAGGAGAAAGTCTAAAGCTGAGAGGAAGAAAAAGGTACCTGCGTTTCCACATAATACTTAAATATCAACTAGAAAAGCTAACCTGCTGTTGTTTAGAAGAGAATGTCAATGAAGAAAGCAGCAAGACATTTGAAGTTTTTTGTTTCCTTCTTTGCAGTACTTTTAACCTTATTGAAAGAGAAGATTTTAGAAGAAGGCTTGGCTGTTGCTTGTGAGGTCACTTGTGACTGATGAACTGATTGGATAGCAGCAGAGATGTGCCTGGAAAGGTGATTGTGAGGTCATTTCTACCTGAGCAGTTGATAGGGCAGCATTTGGTTCATGGCTGGGGAAGTTATAGTGAGGTAACTTCTGTCTCAGAGGCTTCTAGGCCAGTGACAGAGACGTGGCTGTGAAGGTGAGTGTGAGGTCATGTCTTTCTGAGTTCCTGCTAGGCCAGCAACAAGCACATGGCTAGGAAATGACTTTGAGTCACTGCTGTCCCAGCAGCCTATAGGCCTGCAGCATTGGTAATCTCTGATTTCCAGGGCCTGTGTGCTATAGAAATTCCCCCTGTCCAGCAGCAGGGAGCTTGTGAGATTTTCCTGCAAGGTCCGTACTGGGTCCCTGTTCTTCATGTGTACACCTGCTTTGATATCACCTTCGGGACTGTAACATGTTAGTGGTCTCCGATTCTCTGTCCAAGTATGTTCTGATTGGAGACTGGGTGCAAAGGCTCTTGGAGGAGACAGAGGTAATGTCAGCCCCAAAGAAAGGCATGAGAAAAATGTCCACAGAGGCCTCTCTTTGGCAGCAGAATAGGCACAAGAGAGAGGAAAGATTTGGCCAGGTGAAGCCCCTTGGGACCACTTCATCTGCTTCCTTGAGGTGGGAAGTCAACATGAGCAGGGCTGAAAATGGATGTTCCCAGAAAGTCCCTTTTCAAAGCCTTTGGTGGAGTAAAAGGAACTTCCAGGGATGGAGAGTTGGCCTTGCTGTGTTTTCAGGCCCTTGGGGGGCCCTGCTTGGTGCCATGTCTAGCCGTGTCCCCTCTGTGTCCCCGATGCACCATGCTAAGGCAGCAGTGACCTCAGAATCCAGATCCAAGCCATGTGCCTTCTACCGGCCAATCAGGTACTCAGGAAGAAGTGATGTCACAGTCAACAACCAAAGCATGTGCTTGCTCCTTGCCTATGAGGTACTCAGGCGTAAGTGACCTCACAATCACCATGCAAGCCAAGTGCCTGCTGCTGGCCTATCAGGCATTCAAGCTGCAGTGACCTCACAATCAGCATCAAAGCTGTGTGCCTGCTGCTGGCCTATCAGAGGCTCTGGGAGAAGTGACCTCACAATCAACATTCAAGCCCTGTGCCTACTGCTGGCCTATCAGTTACTGCAGCAGGAATGACCTCAAAAGCACATGTCCCACCCATGTGCCTGCTGCTGGCCTATCAGGCACTCCGGCAGCAGTGACCTCACAATCAGTATCCAAGCCGTGTGCCTGTTGGGAAGGGAAGAGAAAGTGAATAAGTTAAATGCAAAGAGCTCCTGAGAGAATAAGGACAGCATCCCATGGAAGGGGAACATAATGCAGTAATGTGAAAAAAGAAAGGCACAGTAATATTCAAAGAGCCTAATAAAATGCCCCAGCATTTCTGAATAGAAAACCCCTGAGTAAGTGGAAAAGTAAAATACGTGACCATATCTAAAAGTCTTATGGCACTGGAATGCATGAAGGTGTGCAATAGCAGCGTGGTGGGGTGGTGTGAGATGCAGCATCACTAATGAGAAACTGCAATGAAATGTGTGTGCTGTTTTCCATAAATGGCAGTGTGCGATGGACAGGAGTTACAGAGGGGTGGAGAGGTGCTGGGTGCCAATGGCCCTGGGCTGTGGTAGTGCTGTGAGCTGTGAGCACTGAGACCCTGCTGCACAGGGGACCCCCGTCCCCCTGCCCAGCCTTGAGTGCAGGGCCCCAGGAGTGGTTTGGTCACCTGCAGGGAAAAATCCCCCCCTCTAGGAGCTGTGCCCAGCAGCCATGTCTGCAAAGGCAGCAGGAGCAGCACCTGCAGCGCCATCCCTGGGAGCAGGTTTGGGGCTGGAGCTGACACAGCGGCTCCATGCAGTGACAGTGCTTGGGGAAGCAAGCTCAGAGAGAAACCACCGTCTTCCTGGCTCGGGTGCTGCTGCAGGGAGAGCGCGGCGCAGGCTGCCGAGGTCACGTGGGCTGTGGTTTGTGCACCTGCAGGCGAGGCTTTGATCTCCCGATCAGCCCCTGCGAGGCAATAACGGGCTGTGGGGTGAACATGCTGAGAGTCGGGGGGGTCTGAACGCCTGGGCTGCCCTGTGTGCTGTCAGAGGAGTGAAATGGCCCAGCTCCCTGCTCCTGACCAGGGCACCCACCACAGGGCTGTCCAGGAAGGGATCAACGAGCCCGCACTCACAGGATGGGGCTCTGGCCATGGCAAAGAGGCCTTTCACCGCTGCTGCTCCCGGCACAGCAGGGCTGTAGCAGGGTGAGGGGCTGTTTCTGTTTCCTTCCCTTCCTGACACAGCCTGTCCCAGGGGCAATCCCAGCTCCACGGTTCCCATGGTGTGGGGACAGCTGGACACTCGCACCTTGGGCACTCGGGCAAACACAGCGTATGACATGCCCAAAACTCCCGGTCCCCACAGTGGGGTACACGGGGGAACAGACCCATTTCCCCACCATGATCTGCCCTGTCCCACTGGGATGGGCCCTGTGGTGATGCCCCAGAGCAGCGACCGTGACATCCGCAGTGGAGCCGTGCCTCATATATGGTCATGAAGAGCGCTGGAGAAGTTCATTGGAGGGCTGGGCTGTGTCAGAAGGGAGATAAGCCCTGATAATGTCTAAAAAGGTGCCTGCTGCTTCGATTGGCTCCTCCTGCAGCTGAGCCAGCACCTGCAGGTATATATTGGCCTCCCATCTTTGTTGTCCCCTGCGAGTCCCCAGGAGCTGTGTCAGGGAGTGGGGTGCATCAGGGCAGTGCTGTCAGGGCAGGAGGCTGCAGATGGAGGCAGAGGGACTCCTTGTGCCTCGGGTGCTGTGGCTGCTCCTCTGGGTGCAGCTCTGCTGGGGTAAGTGCCTGCTTCCTTATCACATGGCCCTGGGTCCAATGGGCACCAGTGGGGTCATGGGGATCCCTCTGGAAAAGGGGTTTCATCCCAGAAAGCAGTGAGAAAAGGCTTGAAGGTGCTCAAGTCCATCGACCCTGTGCTGCTCTGGGTGGGAGAAGGGTATTGGTGCTTCCAGGGCTCCTGTGCTTATGGCAGTCAGTGCCTGGGTGTGCTTATAGACACCTCATCCTTGGGCACCCTTTGGGAACCCCGTGTTCCCCCAGTGCTGTGCTCCTGCAGCTGGCAGTGGGTCACCTGGTGACTTCAGAGCTCAGCGATCCCCAGGACACCTCCAACCCCCAGGTGCCCAGGAGGGTTTCTGTGCTGTTCGCTGCCCTGGGGTCAGGGTGTGCCTGGCCCAAGGAGGGGCAGTTTGTGCCCTGCAGAGAGAAAGGGACCAGGGCATCTCGTCCACAGCCCGGCAGAGAGGTGTCCTTCCCAGGGGCCCTGGCTAAGGGCAGGGGCTGGGCTCATCCCCATGGGCAAGGAAGGAATGAGCACTGGAAGGATTGTGGGGTCATCTTGGTTCTCCCTGGGGACATGGAAAGCCCTGGGGGAGGTGGGTGGGTTTGAGTGGTGCCCAGGGCAGGTGGTGGACAGGGGGCTGGGGTCATGGGGGGAGCAGCAGTGTGGGGAGGCCTGGGGGTCTGGGGCTGCTCACAAGGTGCCGTGCTGGGAAGGAGCGGGTGCCCTGTGCAGAGCCTGGCGTGGTGTCTGGGTGGGCATGGGCAGGGTGCGGGGTGTGAGTAGGTGCTGAGGTCCCTGGGGTGGGAATGGCCCAGAAGGGCTGGAGCTGGGTGTCTCCTAGCCCAGCCCAGCCCAGCGGAGCCCACAGGGAGGGGAGGGCCCTGACACTGCCTCTGGAACAGCCCAGTGGGTAGAGGGCTCTCACCCCCGGTGCCAGGGGCTCAGCCCTGGGCAGGGGATCCTGCACAGTCGCAGTGTGGGGCCTTGACATTCTCCTAACCATCCCCATGTCTTTGTTTGAAGGTGCTGCGGAGGTGAGGCTGGAGGCTGGAGACAGTCGCTGTGCTGGGAGAGTGGAGGTGAAACACCAGGACCAGTGGGGGACGGTGTGTGATGTTGGCTGGGACATGAAAGATGCTGCTGTAGTCTGTAAGCAGCTGGGCTGTGGATCTGCTCTCAAAGCCCCTCGGTATGGACATTTTGGGCCAGGATCTGGCCAGATTTGGCTTAGCTGGCTTCGCTGCACTGGCACCGAGACTGCTCTGTCTGAGTGCAGTCATGATGGTTGGGGTATACGTTACTGCAGTCATGCTAGGGATGCTGGAGTGGTTTGTTCAGGTAAGGAGTCAGCCAGTTCCTCACCTTTGGGGTGGGTCCTGGGATCGGGGACTAACCGGGCTGTGCCCTGAAGGAGAAATGCGTGGGTACCGGAGCAGGCCCTGACGTGGCTGCTCTCGCTGCCGAGCTGGGACTGTTGCTGCTGCTGTCCCTGGGGAAAGCCCCGGGTGAGCCCACCCCAGGTGCACAGACCCCGTCAGGGTCTCGGGGGCTCAGCCCACCCTCAGGCTGAACAGAAGGGGCTTTTCAGAGAGGAGAAGAGCAGGGCCTGGGGCAGAGGAGCTAGGTGACGGGCATCACCTTGCACCCCGTGCCCAGGGCCGCCCCATGAGGACCAGCCCCACGCGAGCTCAGGGCCTGGTGGCTGCGAGGCCCCTGGCTGCTCCCTCCCACATCACCACATGCACAGGCCCTGCAGGGTCCTTGGGGCTGTCACAGCCCCACGGGGAACGCGGCCTGTCCAGGCAGCACTGACCCGCTGTCCAGCCGCTCCTGCCGGCCCTCGGCTCCCCACACTGCCCCGTGCCACAGGGCTTTGCCAGCACTTGCTGACCCTCGTCTGCACCTGCTTTTGCAGTGTGCGCCAGTGTCAGCCCAGGGCTGCACGCGGATCTCCTGCTCCTCTGCCCGGTCGCTGGCCATGACTTGCACAGCCCCAGCAGTGCGCTGTGGCCCTGCCTGGGGACACCTCTCCCCAGGCACGTGTCGGAGGAGACAACTGGCCCAGACACCGACCCGGTTACAGCTGCACCATTTCTGTGCCTGGGACGTGTCTCCCCTCACAGACACCCCAACACCCCAGGACACCCCCAGGAACAGGGAGCATTTTGGGCTGCTCTGAGGCGATTCCCCAGCCTGCCTCTGAGCTCTGCAGCACCTGGGCCTGTTTTCCTGGTCCAGGCACTGTGGTGCTGGGGGCCTGTGCCGGGCAGCGCTGGGTTCCTGGGGCAGCAGCATTTCCCTGAGCAGTGCCTGTGGCTGTGGGTCCAGCATAGACACAAGCCCTGGGGCACTGTGTGGGTGTGAAAGGAGGTGCAAGGTGCCCTGAAGGCTTTGTGTCATCAACACCCACAGATGGCTGCTGCTGGGATGTTCAGAGGTCATTTTGGATGTGGCTGCCTTGGAAATCATGTGGGATGCAGGTATGTAACTGCTGGAAGCCTCTAGGAACTGCCTGTCATCGGTGTTTTCTCCAGGATTTGTCCAGCTGGTTGGAGGAGACAGCCCCTGCTCAGGACGTGTGGAGATCAGAGATGGAGAGCAGTGGAGAACAGTCTGTGACTCACACTTTGGTCTCGAAGCTGCTGATGTTATCTGCAAGGAGCTGCAGTGTGGCACAGTCCTGTCCATCCCCGGGGCAGCTCACTTTGGAGAGGGGGTCGGTGCCATCTGGGACAAAGAGCTGCAGTGTGTGGGGAATGAATCCCTCCTCTCCTCCTGCCCCAGGATGTCCCTCAGCAACCAGACCTGCACCCACGCGAACGACGCTGGTGTCACCTGCACACGTGAGCATTCAGGGAGGAGGTGTGAAATGCCTCCTGTGAGCTGTGTGCTGTGGGGTAGGGGAGCAGGGAAGTGACTGCGCTGAGCATGGTGCAAGTGCAGGAGGGATGGAGTCATCTGTCTTCCTGTGGTGACAGAAGCGAAGGAGATGGGATTGAATCTCTGTGACATTTTCCCCTCCACTGATGGATGAGCACAAGCACAAAGTGATCCTCTCTAATTACCCTCTCTCTCCCTTGCAATATATCCAGGGTTCAGGCTGGTGAATGGCAGCAGGTGTTCGGGGCGGGTGGAGATCCAGGTGCAGGGGACCTGGGGAACCCTCTGTGACTCTCGCTGGGACATCTCTGACGCACACGTTCTCTGTCATCACCTCAACTGTGGATTTGCCGAGTCTGTTCCCGGAGGAGGGCATTTTGGGAGAGGAACCGGCCCTGTCTGGAGAGACACCTTCCACTGTGATGGGACCGAATCCCATTTGGGACAGTGCCCTGTGACTGCCCTGGGGGCCTCCCCATGCTCACATGACAACGTTGCTGGTGTTTTTTGCTCAGGTGAGTGCAGGGAAAATGGAGGATTAACTAAACTTGCCCCTTGTGTGTGACACGGCAACCCAAAGCTGGGGAGCCCATGGCAATGACAAGCTGAATGTTCTCCCTGGAGAAACCCTGGCTTCCCATGGAGGGGTTCAAAGGGCTTTGCCTGCTCAGGTCTCTGCCTCCCCAGGGCAGCTGGTTCAGGCCCTGGAGACCACCGCCTGGCCTGGGCTCCTCTGCTGCCCTCCTGCAGCACAGGCACAGGACGGGGCTGTGGGACACAGCTCCACTCAGTGCAGCTGTGAAGGACCCTGCACTCCCTCCTGCAGCACACAGCCCTGTCCCAGACCACAGAGAGCCCTGCAGACCCTGATCCCACTGCCTGCAGGGGCTGCTGTGGGCGCGTCCTGCAGGAGCAATCGCTGAGGCCGAGCTGCAGAGTGGTGCTGGGATTTGCCCTTGCTTCTTGTCACTATGAACCCCAAACTCGTCCTGTTTTTTAAGAAAGGCCCTCATCCCTCTGCTTCCTGCCAAGGACACAAGCTCCACATCCCCAATCCATAGGGATGCAGAGGGGTAGAGACGTGTGGGTTCTCCCCTGGGTGTCTCAGCAGGGTCCAGTCCCAGCGTGGAGATGGAGCAAGGCTTGTGCTCGTCCTGTCCATCACCCAGGCCATTGCACAGGCCAGTGCTTCCTCCTGCTGAAGCTGCTCCACATTCATCATTAAGGACATATCTGGTGGCTCTGGGATTTGCCCTCACCTCCCATGCTTCCCCATCCCTGTCCCTTCCTGAGAAATGACATTTGTAGTCAGCAAGGTTTAGTGACTGGAGGAAAAAAGAAAAAAAAAACTTGGAAAACTTCCATCCTCAAGTTCCTCACTGTGAGCCAGCTACAGATGGGTGAGCCCCCGGGTGTCCCAGGGCATCAGAAATGGGAGACACATGGCAGGGTGCAGGGCTCCCCGGTGTCACAGAGGGTCCAGGGCACTTTGCCTGTCTCCGAGCAGGATCCTCTGAATCCCTGTGGCTGGTGGGCGGAGGGAGCCGCTGTGACGGGCGAGTGGAGATGCTGCTGCATGGGACGTGGGTCAGAGTCCTGGATGACCAGTGGGATGTGAACGATGCCAGCGTGGTGTGCCGACAGCTCCAGTGCGGAGAGGCAGAACAAGCCTACAACCCGCCAAAGTCTGAGCGAGGGACGGGCCCCGTGGGGCTGAGAAGGGTCCAGTGTGCAGGGAAGGAGACTCGCCTGACCCTCTGCAACACCTCCCTGCCTGAGGCAGTGCCAGAAGGAATTGCGGAGGATGTGGGAGTGGTTTGCTCAGGTGAGTCACTGACAGTCCCCAACACACTGTACTCCCCAGGGCCGGGAGCCCCTGACAGCTGGGGTTTCTCCTGGCTGCAGGGAGCCGGCGGGTCCGGCTGGTGAACAGGGCAGGGCGCTGTGCCGGGAGAGTGGAGATCTACTACAAGGGCACCTGGGGGACCGTCTGCGACGACTCCTGGGACCTGTCCGACGCCACCGTTGTTTGCCGCCAGCTGGGCTGTGGGGTGGCTGTGGAGGTGACCGGCTCTGCTCATTACGGGGAAGGCTCCGGGCAGATCTGGCTGGACGAGGTGAACTGCTCCGGGGGTGAAGCTGCTCTCTGGGACTGCCCTGCCGAGGCCTGGGGGCAGCACGACTGCATGCACAAAGAGGACGCAGGAGTCGTCTGCTCAGGTCTGTGTGGGGAGCAGTGGTGGGAGCCTGGTGCCCAGGAAGATAGGGATGCAGGGAGAGCAGGGCATGGCCGAGCCTGCCCCTGGCTGCCCTGAGCCCCCTTCCTGCCCCCATCCTGGGGACATCCGTGCACAGTCCTCACTGGACCTACTCAGGGTTATAGGGAGAGCACAGACGTGCCCAGGGCTAAGAGGGGAGGGTAGTGCTGCACGTTGGGGACTTCTCCCTGCTCCCTTGGTGAAACAGTGACTTGCTGGCAGTGCCCTCTGCCTGTCTGAGCCCTGGGGTGTCCAGAAGAGTTCCTGCTCCTTGCAGTAAGCCTTCCTGCCCATGGATGCCATAGAATAACCTGGGGGATTTTCAGGGATGCTTCAGGTTTCCTTCTCCTCAGCCCAGGACCAGCTCGTTCCCCCCACTTTGTGCCTTTCCTTCCAGAGTTCACGGCCCTGAGGCTGGAGAACAGCAACGGCTGCTCTGGGCGCCTGCAGGTTTTCTACAATGGGACGTGGGGGAGTGTTTGCTCCAACTCAATGACTCCTGACACCATGTCCCTGGTGTGCAAAGAGCTGGGCTGTGGAGATGAAGGGTTCCTTGAAACAGACCTGCCGTATGGCAGGGTATCTGGCTCCACATGGCTGGATCGTGTTGAGAGTGGGAAGATGAACAGCTCCTTTTGGCAGTGCCCCTCTGCTCCCTGGAAGCAGCAGTCGTGTGATTACCAACAAGACGAGACTCGCATCATCTGCAGTGGTAAGGCTGGAGCCACCTGGTCACAAAGGCTCACAGCAGGTCCTGCTCCCTTTTCAGCAAGGTGCAATGCAGAGAAAGAGCTTGGAGTGGCTTTTATGTTCCATTTCAGACCACTGTGCTGTCAGTGACACAAACAAGACTTCATCTCTCAGAGTGACACGTGTCCATCAGCAATAGCTGTCCTGAGTTCCCTGCGTAGCCCAAGGAGGAGCAGAGGCACCTCCAGGCAGGGTCTCCTCCAGCTCCCCTTGGACACCTCTTGGAGGTGCCTGTTGCTCTCTGTTGCCCATAGAGAGGGCCCAGGCAACCACCTTTTAGCTTGGGAAGTCCATGCAGAGCATCGTGCTCATGGCTGTGTTTTGCTGAGGGAACGGGAAGGGGGAGAGTGAAACCAGTCCTGGTGGCTGAGGGTTATGTAGGAAACAGGCAGTGTGCAGGGCACTGCTGGCAGCAGAGCTCAGAGAAGCCTCCCCTCTGGGAACATCCTTCTGCTCCTCTGCTAACCAGGGAGCCTTTGGGGGTGAGCAGGCAGGGGTAAGCCTTCAGTGCTGTGCTGTTCTACCCTGAATTACCAGGGATCCAGCTGTGTCCATGAGCAAGGAGGCACTGGGAGGTTCAAGCACAGGTCAGTCCTGCTCCTGTCCACGATTCCCATGAAGCAGCCCCTTCACCGCAGCATTTCCTTCTGCAGGGAGACGACCAGAAGCCACTCCAGCCCCGGTGGCCGAATGCCCCAACTCTACGAGCTGCACAGGTAGCTGCTCCTCCATGTGCCCTTCTTGCTTGGCCAGGCTCTCCCAGCTGCCCCAGTGACATGGGGGGTTCTGCGTTTTCCAGAGATGGAGAAGATTCGTGCTGTGGGAGGAGAGGACGGGTGCTCAGGCAGAGTGGAGGTTTGGCACCGCGGCTCCTGGGGGACGGTGTGCGATGACTCCTGGGACATGAAGGATGCCGAGGTCGCCTGCAGGCAGCTGGGCTGTGGCCCTGCCGTGTCTGCCCTGGGGGAGGCTGCATTTGGGAAGGGGACAGGTCCCATCTGGCTGGAGCGGGTGGAGTGCAGAGGGACGGAGCGATCTCTCTGGGACTGCTGCACCCAGCCTGGGGACAGCGGTGCCTGCCAGCACAAGGAAGATGCTGCTGTGAATTGCTCCGGTGAGTAGCAGTGCTTCGTCCCCTTGTTCCAGGACATGTTTCCCCAGCTGTGTCCTCACAAGGCCCCAGAGCTCCTCAGAGGAAGGATGCCCCTGGGGAGGTCAGGTGTCTGGTGTCAGGTGGGGAGCAGCTGTTGTGGGTCTGGGTGTCCTCAGGCTTCTGCCCATGGGACTCCTGCAACCCCTGTAAGTGCATCCCCTGGTCTGACGGTGCTGTCCTCCCTATGGCCCAGAGCAGAGGACCCTGGGCCTGTCATGGGGACCCAGAGAAGGACAGTTCAGATGGGACTTTAAGGGGATGTCCGTGCGCGCGCACACACACACACACCCCTCTATCTCTCTCTCTGCTCTGCAGCTGCACCGAGGACGACAACGTCACCTCCTCGAGCAGGTAACCTCCCCTCCTCCCTGGGGTTGATCTCTCTGGGGCAGGTTGTGACCTGCAGCCCGAGGGAAGGGGCTCTGTGCTGGGGTGTGAAGCCCCAGAGAGGAAGCCCTGGGGTGGGAGCGGGTGGCATTGGGGAGGGCTGTGATTCAGCCAGCAGGGTGGGAACTGCCCTGTGACCCAACCCTGTGCCCCCACCCCCTGCTGCCATGTGTGTGTGGGGGGTCAGGACTAGGATGTCCCTGGACCCCCACCTCCCCCAGGCCAGGGGCTGCCTCGTCCATGTCCCTGCCCATGCAGATCTCACCCAGGGCCGTGCGAGGGACAGCGGGAGAATCTCGGTGCCTGTTGTCATCTGCATCATCCTGGGGGCCCTGCTCTGCCTGCTGCTGGCCCTCCTGGTGGGGCAAGTGCGAAGTGCCAGGGCTCAGCGCAGAGGTGGGTCCTTCCCCATCGGTCCCAGGGTGGGCGATGCCTCTTGGCAGCCCCGCAGGTGCTGTGGGGTGTCTGTGAGGGGCACAGATGGAGCTGGGGTGGGGGTGCTGCCTCCTGCCCTATTCCCTGCCTCTCCACTGTCTGTCTGTGGGACACCAGCAACCAGGGGAGGAGAGAGTCCAGATGCAGGAGGAGATGGTGATGGGTGAGGAGAGAAATGGCAGCAAGAGGCCGGGGGAGACGGGAGCAGCAGGAGACATCTGAGGATGCTGCTGGCTGTGCTCTGGGCAGCGCTGGAGGGGAGGCTGTGGGGCAGGAGCGATGCCAGGAGGAGCCCAGGGCAGGGGGTCTCTCAGTGTGGGTGTCCGGTCCCCAGGCTGCTCTCTCTGCCCAGCCCTGCCCACCCATGGCAGGGCAGGGTTGTGTTATGGACCCATCTGGCAGAGAGCAGGGAGCTCCCCTGGGAGAGGAGCCGTGGGAGCTGCTCCAGGGTCAGATCAGGGACCAGACTCGGGGCCAAAAGGGGCATGGGGCTGTCTCTGAAGGGACAGGGTGAGGGTGACATTGTCCCAGACCATCTCCACAGGGACGTTGCTGTCACTGGGGACGTGGCAGTGGTGCCTGGCCAGAGCAGTGGGGCTGGGCTGTGGGGTCAGTGCTGGTCTGGCCTGGGGGGAAGGGCTGGGTGACCACATCGGAGTCTGGTCTCCTGTCTCCATGTCCCTGTGCCAACCCTGCCTCTGTCGCCAGGCTCCAGGAGGTCTCTGGAGCCCTTCTCTGAGGCCGTGTACCAGGAGATCGACTACAGCTTGACATGGGAGAAACAAGCGATGTTCGGTCGCTCAGGTCGGTGTGGGTCCACTTTGGAGGGAGCACGTCTGCAGGGCCCTTTCCCCCAGCCCTGACCCAGGATGGGACCTTGGCAGCCCCCAGGCCAGTGGTCCCCACAGCGCTGGGCCACGGGGTCTGTGGGGAGAGCAGCCCAGTGAGGAGCTTCCTCCCCACCAGCTCTGCCCATCCCAGCCCAGGGCACAGCTCCTCCCTGCCTGCTGGGCTGCCTGTCCAGGGTTGTACCTGGTGGGTGAGGGAAGGGGCTGTTCCAGGGCAGCTCCGAAAGGCCATTTGAGATGGGGTTTGTCCCATGGGAGCAGGACGAGCCCCGAGCCCTCCTCCCCGCGCAGTCCCTGCTGTGTGGGTCCCCGTCCCCAGCAGTGCTGGCCATGAGCAGGGTCAGCAGGGCTCACCCCAATAACACCCGCTGCTCCTCTCGCCAGGCTCCTCTTTGGAGGGGTCCCTGACCAAGCTGCAGCCTGAGCCTGGGGACAGCGAGGAGGAGGACGGTCCTGGGTCAGCACCAGGTAATGGAGGGTGAGGCAGAGGAAGGGTTGGTCTCTCCTCCCTGTAGCTGTGTGACCAACAGCGGTGTCACTGAGTGTCACCATCAGGGTGGGGAGGAATCACCCTCGGGAGTGACTCCAGAGCCATGCAGAGCATGTGAGGGTCACACATGCCCATCTGAGCTGGGTGCCTGCAGCCCTGTGCCCCGGGGGGTCGCAGGGGGACTTGCTGGGCTCAACCTGTCCCTGCCTCCGGCAGGCCCCAAGCTCACCATGAGGCACTGACATCTCCCTGAGCACACAGGGAGTCTCCATAGCCGGCTCCGGTGCAGAGCCTGGCACTGGTGACCCTGTGGCTGGGCAAGAGGGATCCCCGCTGCCATATGCACACTCCCACAACCCCAGGGGAGGTGGGACGGATGCTGAGTCTCCTGTGGCCCTGCCAACACCAGCGTCTCAGCCCCTCATTCCTGCACCTCCTTCCTTCCTCCGCTCTGCAGGAGGGCTCTTCTCATTGCCACCAGCTCCCCTCTCCTTTCAGATGTCCCTGTCCTGCCCAGAGGTGACCCAGCAGATGGCTATGATGATGCCAGGGAAGTCTCTGACCCCGGGAAGGATGTTGTTCCTGGGCAGCGAGACTGGGAAGTGCCCAGGGAAGCAGAGGAGGGAAACAGGCCTGGGGAGGCGCAGAGAGGTGAGGGGGAAGTGCAGTGCTGCCGGCTCCTGGGGTGCCGTCCCCAGTGCCCGGAGAGTCACTGCATACTGATAGCCTGACCTCCTGGGACAGGGAGGGAACCTGCGCCAGGAGTTTTCCTGGTGGGGAAACTGGGGTGGGATAAGGGGCTGAACATCTCGGCACAGTAAGAGGAGGGAGAGGAAGGGGATTTACAGCCCAGGAGGGGCATGTGCATGGGGCCAACTGCAATGCACTGGCCTTGCTGCTTCCAGAGGGGAGCCTGCACTCCTGGGGAAGTGATGGGGCCCCAGGAGCCAAGAGAGACGCCCCATCCCTGCTTCCCGCAGACACGGGGTACGATGATGCTGAAGAGGCAACTCTGACACATCCCCATGAGGACACCAAGGCTGTGAGACTGGACCCTGGTGCCCAAAGGTCCCTGAGCCCATGGCCAGGAGAATCCACCCCTGCCATGTGGCTGGGTGCACCTGGGATGGAAGAGAGGTCTGTGCAGCTGGGAGAGCCGTGAGTGCCAGAGAAAAGGCCCCCTTCTCCCATTGGTAGCAGAAAGAGCTGGGCATTTTGTCTATTTTTATTCATCTACTTCTATGCCATGCATTGGTATTTGTTCTTATTAAAACCATTTGGGAGTTTGATCCAGAGCTGGTGCTTCCCTCCCAGGTGTCGGGGTGTCTCCCTGAGGCTGATCAGGGAGGGCGAAGCACCAAGAACCAGCAGTGGGGAAGGGACACGTCTCGGGACCAGCAGGCTCTGAGACAGGCTGTGCGCCTGCAAGTGCCCATGGACCCTGGAGTGCGGGAATAGTGAACAGTCCAGCTGGAGGATATTCCTGCTGGCAGAGACATTTCCATCCTGCAAACCACACGCAGAGCTTCCAGCCAAACTGTGTCTCTCTGCAGGGTCCCGTAATGCCCCCCTGGGCAGGGAGGTCCAGTCTCCTCACCCTGGGAGTGCCCCTGCTTGCTCTTTTCCCAGAGGCTCTGCCTGGGCCACCCTGGTCCCAGGCAAGGATGCCACCACCAAGAGGCAGTGACAGGGTTGGTCCTGGGCTGTGGCCCCACAGCAGTGAGCCTGGAGGTGACAGCAGAGCCCTGAACACCCCAGCCAGCCCCAGAGGGGCTCATTGCCTGGGGATCACCTCCCCACAGTGCTTGAGAGGCAGCTCTGCTTCCCGCTGACCCTGCACATGGTGCAGAGCAGCTTGTTGGGGTGCCGGGGCTGGGATTTCCCCTCCTCTGGCTCCACAGGATCTCCCATTTCCGTGGGCTGCTGCTGGCTCCCATGGCCCTCACGGACCCCCGAGCACTCCTGGCACAGCCCAGAGCTGGGTCCTTCCTGGCAGGAGCTGTGAGGCACCAGGGCTCAGGGCTGCAGCTGATGGGCTGCAAGGGCAGAAGAAGGAGCTGCCTCATCTGGGGTACCAGTTTGGGTCTGTGCAGGGGAATATCTGTGTGCAGACGCAGGGGACGGGAGCAGTCAGTGACAGGAGAGGACATTTCCTTCAGCAGGGTGGGAGGCAGAAGAGGGAGAGGGCAGTGGGCTGGAGAAGGGACCACCACAACACGCAGGCTCCAGCCCAAAGTCACAGTTCAGCCCCTGGCCTTGGGACAGGCCCATCCCTGAGGATGCTCACAAGGGCATATTTCCATGGAGAGAAGATTTCATGTCCACTCCTAAAGCAGTTGCTGATGGGAGCTGAGGGAGGATCCCTGGTCCTAGGCCGGGTTTTAACCAACTGCGCCCCAGCGCCCACAGGTGAGAAACTTCTCACACAGGAGCTGAGTGGGGAGGAGGGTTCAACAGCTGTGCAGCATCTGGCACCCAAACTGCCCTCCCTCCTCCAGCCGGGGGGGGGGGGTTCTCCACACCCTGCTGTCTCTTCCTGATGGATTTTCCATGCCACACACTGACAGGCAGTGGGGCTAAGGCCAAGCGCACAAAAACACACTCCGCCTTCACCCTGGCTCATTTCCTTTCCTGCACTGAGTTGACACCTGAGCTACTTGGAGAGATCTCCTGGAATGGGGAGAAGTCACCAAATGCATCTGTGTCTGAATCTATATGATCTGTATCTATATGTAAAAAACATTGGGATTCTGTGACTAAACTGGCAGTTTCTGATAGTAGCATTTTTGCCTGCTTTAATTTTCCTTTCCTACACTGAAATTTTATGTTCCTTACTTTTTCCCTTGCATTTTTCTCTTTCCTTCCTTTTGTCATCCCCCCACCCCACCACTTCTGCATCCATCCTCCACTCATTTACTGATTTCAGCCTTGGCAGGCACAGGAAAGCATGGGGCCATGCGACTGCCATCAGCTCTCCCTGCCCAGCTGCCCCAGCACAGCTCGCCTCTCCCCCGCAACGGGCACCATCAGGCCGGGAGACAAAATCAGATGTCTCTGCCCAGGGTCTGGTGCCTCTCTCGGGGAGGCAGAGGAAAACGTCCCCAGCCCCAGTGCTGCCCAGCGCTGGCTCTGCTTCGCAGGAGGGTTTCAGCTCTGGGGTCCAGGAGGGGCAGGCCTCCTCTGCCCCAGCAGCCAAGCCACAGCCTGGCAGTGGGGCTGTGTGAGCCCCCTCCATCCCCCCAGCCGGGGCAGGGCAAAGCCAGGCTCCCTGCTGGGAACAGCCGCAGCTCGGTAGTGCTGCAAACAGCAGGACCTGCCCTCGAGGAGAGGAGGGAGCCAGCAGCTGTCACCAGCACCCTCTCCCATGGCAGCATTTCCCTGTGTCATGCTGGGAGCTCCTCCAGCCCCAGGACCTGCACTGACCCTCCATGGGCAGCAGCATGTCCCAAGGGACATCTCGGCTCCTCTCCTGGCCAGAGCACTGGTGCTGGGGACCTTGCAGGATGGATCAAAATGATTCATTTGCTTCACAGGCATTCATAGACAAAGTGTTTGTTTAAAAACAAAACAAAACACTAATTCCTTTGGATCTTTTGCTTAGATAATGCTCATTTGGGGAATCCAAACCTCTTGAACAAGATTGCTTGGTTGCTGTCCAGCTGTTGATGGTATTCTCTGTCACAAGTGTCCTTGCAATAGCATCTTCACTGGGGTCAGGTGACAGTCCCTCAGGCAGGTTGTTTCAATGAATTCTGATAGTCCAGCTGGCCTGTGGTCCCATGTAACCACTCCAGAACATACACAATCCACTGCCATTGATATAGGACTATATCGGATAAATTTGAATGTCATCCTTGTATCACAGGCATAACTTCAGTTCCAAAGATCTCACCACACTGCAAAAGAAGTGACATACTCATCTCAGTGTTGTCCCCCTTTACCAGCCTTCCCTCTCCCCGAGCTCTCCTTTTGGCTCAGGGGAGTTTTTTGATGTTCTTGATGACTTCACTACACCTCCCTGCTGACCTACATGCTAATGGCCAATCCGGCTGATGCAAGGAATTGACCTCACAATAAACATCCAACACATCGCTCTAACTCATCTCTCCCTCTCCCCTCCCCTGAGCTCTCCTCTCCATGGGGAAGGTTTTCTGACCTGCTTCATGACCTCACAGTGCCTGCCAGCTTGCTGCCCAATCAGATTGCTGCAGTAGAAGTGACCTCACAAACCAGCTTCCAGTCATGCTACATTTCCCTGCCCCTGCCCCTGCCCCTGCCCCTGCCCCTGCCCCCGCCCCCGCCCCCGCCCCCGCCCCCGCCCCCGCCCCCGCCCCCTTCAGGAGCTCTCCTCTCTCCTGGGGGCTTCCTCCTGCCCTTCATGACCTCACAGTGCCCACCCACCTGCCTGCTGCTGACCAATCAGGCTGCACTCACAATCACTATGCCAGCAGTATCATGGTCATCTGCCTCTCTCTCCTTTCTCCCTCCAGGCTCTCATGTCTACCTCAAGGACTTTGTCATACCCCTGATGACTTCACAGGCCTGCCCACCTGCTGCTAGCCATCAGCTGCTGTGAAAGGAGACACCTCACAATCAAAGCCACCAATGTCACCTTCACCTGTCCCTCCCTCCTGCCTCCTCCCAAGCTCTCCTTGCTGATGGGCAGCCTCTGTGATGCTGTTCATGACTTCATAATGCCACCTGCCCACTGCTGGCCAATCGGGGAAGTGTAATGGAAGTGACCTCACAACCAACACACCAGCCATTGTGCTTTTGCCTGACTCTCCCTCTCCTGCTCCTACTGCCTCAGCTGCTGAATCAGCTCCTGTCACTTGCAGTGACCCCAGTGCCTGCTCACCTGCTGCTGGCCAGGAGCTGCTGGGACAGGAGTGACTCACCAGTGATGTCCCAGT
This sequence comes from Apteryx mantelli, assembly GCF_036417845.1. Classification (NCBI taxonomy): domain Eukaryota; kingdom Metazoa; phylum Chordata; class Aves; order Apterygiformes; family Apterygidae; genus Apteryx; species Apteryx mantelli. Next base: position 8,771,881 of record NC_089997.1, read on the forward strand.
TGGCACCTCCACCTGCCTCCCCTCTCCCCTCCTGCTGAGCTCTCACCTCCAGTGGTCAGGTGCATCTGATGAGCCTGATGCCCTCACAGTGCCTGTCTGCCTGCCCAGGGCAATCCTGATGCTGCAGCTGAAATAACCTCCCAGCCAGCATCCAGTCCTCTCACCTTCATGCATGCTACTGACTCTTGTCCCACAGGGCTGCCATCTCTCCTGAGATGCATTTGATGACCCCTCAGCTCCTGCCTGTTTGTCTACTGCTGGCCAATCAGGTTGTTGCAATAGTAGTGACATAATGATGTCATTTCACCTGGGCAGGCTTTCTGATGATCTGCCTGGGCTCTTCCCACATGGGGAGCTCCACTTCCCACAGGACACCCTGTCAGAGGACAAGCCTGCAAATTTTGGAGAGGAGCAATGTACCCTGTTCCCAGCCCTCACCCCCTCACCCTTGTTGTGGGGGAATGGAGATTCAGGACAAAAGCTCCCCTGGAGATGCTGGGGATTGAACCCAGGACCTCCTGCATGCAAAGCAGGTGCTCTTCACTGAGCTACATCCCCTAAGAGCCTGCTGAGGAGTGGGACATACTCTTGTCCCATGATGTGCCTCTGACAAGCTGATGTGCCCCTGACAAGCACAGCCCTGTTGGCCCCTGGTGCCCTGAGAGCCTCAGCAGAAAGCAGCATTTGAACCCTCCTGCTGGGCCACAGGCTGGGATGGGGGAAGTTGAGATCGCCTCTCAGCTGGGACTGGTCCTGGAGCTGGGCTGCACCACAGAGTGCTGTCCCTTCAGCATCTCTGCAGTTGATGGGGGCAAGAGGAGATTCTTGCTGCAGGTGCTGCTCCCACACTCTGGTCCTCCCAGGGAGGGTCAATGGAGAGGAGCAAACCCCTTCCCTGAGTCACCTCTGCCACCCCGTGCAGCACTCCTGTGTGTGTCACACCTGTCTTTGATGCCAGCAGCAGGAGCAAATGGGGTGAGGGAAATGCCCTCCCCAGGGTGATGTGCCCACAGCTCCAGTTGTCCCCTGGTGTGTGCATTGGAAGGGCCATGAAAGCAGGCAGAGTCAATCCTGGGCAGGGAGCTGCCCACAGCCCCTCACCTAGGTATTAGACCTCCCTCTGCACTGCTCTGCCCACCAGCACCTGGCAGTGGGCAAATGGCAGTGTCCCCTTCCCTGGGGCTGGGGAAGTGGCCCTTTCCCTGGGGCTGGGGACGTGGCTGGGATCAGGAACTTTCCCATTCCTGCAGCACTGGGAACTGGACACTGGAGCTGCCCCAGGAGAGCACCAGGTGGGGGTCTCTGTGGTGCAGCAGGTAGTGCATTCAGCTGTTAACCAAAAGGTTGGTGGTTCGAGCCCACCCAGGGATGTTGCCCTGTTGGCAGGGTGCCTGGGGGATTGTGCTGCCCAGCACCCTGGATTTTGCTCACAGTCACCATGTCCCAGCTCTGGGACAGCAGATCTGCTGCTGCCTGGGACATGCATCTTGATGTGGGTCGTCCTTTCCAGACCATGGGGGATGGCCAGAGAGGCTGGAGAGCAGCATGGAAGATGTACATGTGTCCTGTTGACCCTGAGCTGAGCTGACTTGTCCCATCCCCTTGCCTGATGGGAAGGACAGAAGAGGGAAGAGTGTGAGTCAGTGCCAGGTGGTTGTGTCTGTACATCTCATTACTGAATGGGGAGAGGGAGGGTGCAGTGCCATGGGGCAGGGAAAGAGCCCAGCTGAGTGCCCGCTCCAGAGACTGTGTGGGGACCTGGGAGTGATTCACACATCTGCCTGATGTGCAGACAGCTCTGCCAGAGATCCCCCACCCTGTGGCAGGGTCAGTCCTTCATCTACCCCAAGCACAACATCAGGGTAGAGGACAGCGCTCTCCATCCAGGCTGTGCTTGATCCTTAGCCTGACTTGTTGGCTGGAGAGAGGCTGAGTCTGGAGACACAGAGGGATGTCCTGGGTCGCAGTCGCAGTTGAGCTCCTGATGGGAGAGCAGGGTTCAGCAGCAGCAAGAGCTGCCAAGACGGCCAACGCAGCATGTGGGGCTGCAGGAGCAGGGCTTCTCCCTCTCTGCGGGGACAGGGGGCTGCAAAGTGCTGCAGCTGGGCTGGGCAGGGCAGCCTCATGGGTGAGTACATTTGGGTAAGGAAAGGGTTTTTTTTTGTGCCGTGAGCTGGTACTGAGGGGATAGAGAACACAAAAGCAAGTCTGTGTGCAATGTTCAGGACATATTTAAAAAAAAAGAAAAGTAAATTTGGAGAGCAAAACTGACTGCCAGTCTTTGATCTGGGGCTGTTGTGAAGTCATGGTTTTACAGGCAGCTTTTAGCCTCCCTGCTAGACCCCAGGGGAGTCACTGCCTTTCTGCCGTGCCTTGCGCCCTTTCAGCAGGAAGGAGCTGATGCAGAGGGATGTTCAGTAGGGGTCCCAGACAGGTCCCTCTGTGCTCTTCCTCACACTGAAGTCCCTGCTCCCTGCACAGCTGGTTAAACAGCCCCCTCCCTGCCACTCGCATTCAGCACTTCTCCCTCTACATCTGCTGGGCCAGGACGCCAAGGACAGACCCCACTCTGCACTCTGCTTTGTCTCTTGCATTAAAATTCCCATCCTTTTCCACAAATGCAAACTTTTTGCCTCTCTTGCTCACTGCCCTTCAGAGGGCAAGGGCCAGGCTGCCTACTCACCCCTCCATCTCAGTCAGACATCTCCCATAGCATCGCAAATGAGGAGAAGAAATTGCCATGGGCAGAGCAGGAACTTTTAATGCAACCCTACTGGGAGGTTTGGCAGGTCAGATCAAATGACCCCAAACACCCCTTAGGACCTCAGCTTTTACTCTCAGCATCAGTCTTCATGGCCTCACTTGAGCTTCCCCAACAGCTGGCAGCCCAACTATGGGACTTTAATAATGCTGGGACTTCGCTTGGACCACAAGCCCCCTTCCTCATGGTTCCTTGCCTCTTACGGATGCTTCTGGAAAACAGCTCCAGAGGAAGCACTGGGGTTTCTTCAGATGAGTTCTCCAAAAGTGCTCTTCTCTCTTCACTTGCCTTGCTTCAAAGGGCAGTGTTCCCTTCCTTGGGGCTGGGAATGTGGCAGGGATCAGGGACATTCCCATTCCTGCAGCACCAGGGACTGGATACTGGAGCTGCCCCAGCTGCTCCAGTTTGTGCTTGATCCTGGCCTGACCTGTTGGCTGGAGAGAGTTGCTCTTCAGCAAAAGGCACAGGAAAGGGAAACCTTCCCAGGGCTTCAGATCAGAGGAAAGACAAGAATCCCCTCCCCCATTACTCTGAAGTGATATTCCACCTGGAGGGCCACAGAAAAGAAACAGCAAAGATTATCACTGGCATCTGGTATTTTCCAGTGCGCAAAGGTCATTTCTCATCCTCCCTCCCGCCCCTTGTCTTCAGCCTTCCTGTCAGTGCTCTTATGCCCCTAAGCTAATACTGGCAGGTCCGCAAATTGCATTTTTGATCTGACCAATGAGCTAAATGATCACTGAGCTAAACAGAAACTGTCCATCTTCTATCCCTGAAAGGCCCAGCAGGTACATTCCCTCTAGAAACAGGGTCAAAGGGGAGGTGTTCTTCTGAGGTGTTTCCTGAGAATGCAGCAGTGACAAATGCATTGCAAAACTAGAGCATGACCTGCACCTTTTAAAGCAAGGCTCAGACAAGGTCGGTCAATGGCCAAATGAACACGCAGGAAGGAGTCTTTCATACTCACTGCCCATAGAACTGCGCTTTTCCACAAGTCCATATGGCACAAGGAGGACCTCAGTCAGTAGCACGTACCTCTCCTGGCCACCTCTGGATTCTTGTAACCAGTTTCTCAGGTGGCAGCATGCCTTCAGCACTGTCCTTCCTCCTGCCTCGCTCCACCTTCCTTGAGCAGCTCCCTTGGATGCCTGGCAGCACGCTGAAAATACACATTGTGGGGAGGTGGTGTGAGCACAGGGGGAGTTTGGTCTCCGTCCTGTACTCACAAGCTGGGCAGAGACAGAGATCACCCCCAGCTGAAATGCCCAGGGCTGCATGATGTGCCCGCAGGAATGCTCAGCATGCCCAGATACAGGCTCTGTCTTGATGTGGCAAGGAGAGCAGCAGGGTCCTTTACAAAGACAGCCTCTAAGAGACACAGTTACCCCATCCTCGCAAATGTATTAAACACTGCTCGATGGCCTCAGCTACCGTGTGTTTAGGTATGGAAAACTGATTGTTCCTGGAGACCCAGTGTCAAAGAAGGAGAAAGTGGTCAGGGGTGTAAAGGCATTCCTGCCATCGAGGGATCAGGAGTCACTGCGACATGTGATAAAAGATATTCAGAGCTACTATGAACCTGGTGTCCAGAGGAAACATCTCACCCAAACAAGCACAAGGGTCCAGGGTCACCCTCATCCATTCCTCCAAGTGTCTCACCTGCCATGAGGCGCTTTGCCCTCAGCTTTCTTCCCCTTTCCTTTCTGCATAGTTGGAGCTGTTATTTTTGGCTGGAGGATATCTCTCTCTCAAGAGGAGGTGCTTGGCAGGAAGATTTCCTGTAAGCAGAAGACAAGAAAACACCTCAGGATAGAATTGCAGAGACCTTTTGAAAAGGAAGGATATGCAGATCTGATCAAGCCTGTGATAAAACTGTGAGGCTTTCAGCTGATTCCTTTTATGCCTTGTTTCCTGGGTGGTCTTCGGCCCTTCCGGACACTGGCTTCTCTCTGTCTTTTAGATTTTACTGTGCAACATCATTTCTTGTGGTACTGTTTTTTCTGTTCTTTCATGTTCTATCCTAGTCACATTACGAAAAAGGAGGCTTTCTGGGATGTACTGGTGAATGAACAGAGTCTCTCTGGGGGCAACAATTTCACACAAGGGGAGCACATCCTTGGATCTGTCTACTGATCTCATATGCCTGCAGTTCCTCTGGTGACACAGTCAACCCAAAGGCACTGTTTTGGGGATGTTTATGAGAAATTCGGAAAGAAAGGTAAGAACTCCTTGCTTTGAAAATGAAAGGAAGTCTTGGCATAGGTTACCAGACTTTGTACTATCTACTCAAGGTGACTCTTCCCACCACTTGAAAATACACTGATTCCATGAAAGAGCTCAGCCCCTCCATTACATACAGCTCCAGGCACAATTTAGGATTAACATTGCCCAAGGACAGTTCTCAAGTTTGCCTCCCTTCTGCACCAACGCCTCAAAATAAGAGCAGTTTGCAGTGCACGCCAGGGCACTGAGTCCCGTGCAAATGGGGGAAAGTTTAACTTGGAGGTATCAGCTGCAGGTGGGAGTGTTGGGCTGCCCCAAGGTCTTGTTCCCTCAGGAGTCACTTGAGATTTCCCATATTGGGTAAGCAGCATCACCTCTAGTGCCTCATGCTACCTGAGCCATCCCACTGTCACCTTGGCTCCAATGCCCTGCCAAAGAGGACAGAGGGAGAAGACACAAACCCCTGCCAGGAACCAGCTGTTTCATTACCTTTCTTGCCACTGGACCCATCTTTTCCCATCTCTTCTTCCCGGGTCGGCTTCACAGGTGCCACGGGTGGTTTTCTCGCTGTACTCTCAAACTTGTACCTGGAAACAGGAAAAAGACACCAGTCTAAAGGGAGGGCACCACACTTCCTTTGCCCCTTGGGTGAATAATGAGGACACAGGGGCATTTGGGAGCTACTGGGAAGTCCATCTTTTTCCAAAGCAGAATAAGCAGAATACGCCAGATGCTGGAGGAGTGCATTAGCAAGCTGAGTGACATTGTGAAGACCTCGAGAACCTAGAGGGGCATGAGCTTCCTCATCAGGCCCTTTGAGAGCTTTCCTAGCCTTCCTATGAGAAAGCTCATTTTAACCCAGATCCTCTGTGCTGCCGTTGGGACCAGCTCCCATCTCCCGTTCAATGTTCATGTCCAGGCAGAACACAATAATCTCCTCTCCTACAGCTTTCCAGCACCATTTCTAATTCCCATCTCACCCTCCAAATCACTTGCAGGCCCTCCCAAGCTCATGTCCATCCATCTGTAAAAAGGAACCTCCATCTCCCAGACAAGTAATGGAACAAAACACTGAGCATGATGGGAGCCAGGACAAAGCTCGCCAAAACCCCCTGGGCACAGCCTTCACTTTGGCCTAGATAGGCCTCCCACAAAAAAACTTTTGACCCTAGAAAAAACATTCAGGACACATTTGATTTATGCAGGTCTCACAGAAGACATGAAAATGTCCCAAGCCAGCAACTAGTAGGGACCTGCACTTTGATGCACATTTCAAAGAGTTACTCTCAGATGAGTTTCTGAGCAGCCCTCACAAGCACTGGCAACACAATGCTACCAAACACGCCGTGAGAAGCTGCTCACTTGGCCTCCCAGGGGCTAAGAAGCAAACATACTCACTCAGGAAAGATGATGACCTGACCAGAATGGGTCTGAGAAGCAGCAGTTTTGGTGCCTGAGAGGACTGAATCCCTCATCTCTGGCATCTGCAAAGTGACAGACATGTGTGAGGTGATGCCAAGAAAATTATCTCAGTGCTCACAAAGGCAGCAAACTTTTCCACTGCTCAGAGAAGAAGCTGCCTCACTGAAATGCTGAATTTCTCCACTCCTCTCAACAGCCCCTCAGTTATGAAGCACAGAAGCTGGAGGGAAATAAATGAGAGAGGGTAAGAACACTGTCAGGCTTTTTGCAAGGCTGAGAATCCAGAGACTCAGTCAGGAGACTAGGTCTTTCCTAATGCAGAAGCTGATGGAGGCAAGCACACGAGAAGGCATTTCACTAGTTAGGATTCCTGGCAGCTGCATTTTCCCTGCCGGCTTGATGTGGGGTTAACCCCACAGTCTCTCCTAACATTCAGACAACTGCCTCTGCACCATAGAGGAATGGAGAGGCAAAGCAGGTAACAACTGGGAGGGCCAAACTTCTGGGGTGTGTTCAAGGGGCAGCTGCTCTGGGACCCACTGCAACAAAGGCTGGAGAAAAGGCCCTGGCCCAGAGAATGGACTGAAAAGACATCACGGACTAGGACCGAAGGAAGAGACAGAGCTGGGAAGCCTACAGGCCTACAGCCTGCTTACATCTCTGCCTTAACCCTCGAGGGGCTCACCTCAGCCTGCTTTCACATCTCACCTTTCCAGATGCACCTGAGAGACCAGCATGAAGGACAGGGCTGCACAAGAGACCTGGGGAAGGGCATCGGGCTCAAATGATTCTCACTTTGACATGCTGCAGCCACGACTGCCAGCATGCAGATGCACACATTAGGACAGAAAGACCCCTTTCATGCTGGTGACACTCCAGGGCACTGGGAAGAGCTGCTCAGCACAACTAGACCAACATAGCAACAGCAGCAACAGGGGGCTGGTCCAATATGGGCCTTTGTCTGCCTGGGCCTCTGCTTCCTGCCCAGAGAGTGGGGTCAGCAATGATCCCTGCAAAAACAAACCTACACAGACACAGACCTAGAAACGCTACAGAGCAAGAGCATGAGGGTGATAAATATTCTGACCAGCTGCCATATGGGAGAGATGAAACACACTCAGGCCCTCCAGCTGCAAAGAGAGAGGATTGAGGTCAACAGAGAGTTCACAGCAATGTCTGACATCCCCACTGGTCTAGGCAAGGGGAGGAGGGATCCATTACGATTCCTCACCACACCAGAGCTCAAGGGCGTCCCATGAAGGGATCAGGCCAAGCTTCCAAAGGGACACACAGAAATATTGTTACACAGCTTAAGGGCAAAATGCTGAACTCACTGCTTTACCATCCCAGGCACAGCCAAAGGACACATGGGTTCAAATGTCATCACCAACGGGCACTAAACCATGACTTTCTGGAAGGAGGGAGGTCTACCTGGAAAAAACACACAAGACCTGCCCTTTCCTTGGACTTTTTTCCCTGAGCACATGGGAAAGGGCTCCTGGGCTGGATGAATCTTTGGGTGGACCCAGCACAGTTATTCCCGGGGTCTTCTTTGTTGCCAAATCCTCTGAATGCTCAAGACAAACTGTCTAGGGAGCTGGCATTACTCTAGGCCAGGACCATCCATGTGCCTAAACAGGTCATGGCAGGCTAACAGAACTGCAGTCACTCATGATTTAAAAAAGGACTACAAGTAGTGCTGGAGAAATGGAAAACTTACCCCAAGAAGAACTTCTACCAGCTGCTCTGTCCCATTCAGCCTTCTCAGAAAGTCTCTGTAAAATCTCATTTTCACATCTACTCCTTGAATAACAAGCATGCCAATGTCCTTCAACACAAGGGCAACATTCTTCCCACTCTCCAGGCAGCGGGAGAAAAGACGCATGGTCTCTTCCATGCAAGCCTCCACTGTTTTCCGAGGAACAAAGATGTCTGAGGCTATGCGAGCATACTTCAGGGGCTCGGAGAGCTTATGACCTAGGAAGCAGAAAAAGAGGAACACAGTCACTAGCGGAGCAGTTCAGCAGGCTAAAACAGAGCGTCGGCAGCTTTGAGGTCTTCAAGCAAGACAGTGCTACAGAGCTGTTTTCTTTAACATCTGGTAAAGCTCCTGAAGGAATCTCATGTCATCTCTCCCTAGGAGAAGTTCGAAGCACTTTGCAATGCTTTCTTCCCTACAGAGATTGAAAGAAAGGGCCTGGCCATCTCGTATGAACATGAGGCACGATGGCAAGACAAGGAGAGGAGAAAGGGGACCAGTTCCCAAGAGGGCGGAGTGGGTGCCACGTACTTGTGCTCACACTCCGTGCATTCCAGGTTGGGAGACATTTAGCTGTGCCACATCACATGGTGAAAGACAGAAGGGAAACACAAGCATTGCACTACACCCCTTCAGATCCTTCCAGCTACCCCCAGCACCCTCAGAACTGCACAGCAAACATCCCTGCTTTTGGTGCCACAGGCCCAGCTCCAAGAAGTGCCAGACTGATGTTGACATCACAGAGAAAATGTGGAGTCCTTTGAAAGGAAAGACCCACTGCAAACACAACTTGGAGCTCCTGCTGCCCCACAGGCATCACTGATGTCCACTACAGATGCAGGGCTCACAGGGATGACCAGCAATCACAGCAAAGATGGCCTCTGATGGGTTTTCATACACACTATTGTCCCCATCTCCATTTCAAGGCTCTCTACAGCTGCCTTTGACCTACTTCAAAGTAGAAGGAGAAAGGAAGAGCCAGCATGAATGCCCTTATTCAACTTTACAAGCTCCAGTGTGGCATAAACATGGACCAAAGGTTTTAACTTGGTCTGATGAGAAGCAGCAGCCCAAATACATCTGGCATGTAGCCAGCTATTAAACAAGTCAGGGAGAGAGGGAGCATAATTGTAATGTGCATTATGATGACATGATAATTAAAAATTGAAGCTGTTCTCAGGACCTGGGGAAGCAATTCTAGGTTTCTAACAGTCACCGCTGAACAGCAGTTATGCACACCCCAAAGATGTCCTAAGGCAAAGCAAAAGTTTCAGCCTGTCTTCTTACCAGGAGCATAGGCCTTATCATAGGTGAGGCCGTGAACCTCTGCAATAGTCTTCGAAAGACGGAACACGGGTCTGCGAACAGTCAGGAAACCATGCTTCCCAACACCAACTCGTTCAGTTACAACACCGAAGGTCCCAAGCCAAATAACTCTCACTCCCTGAAAACACAAAGGAAGAGAAGAATTATGAGACTGGTAGGTGGACAGGCTGGTGACTTGTCAGCGCATGGGGATGGTGCTCAGTGCCCTGCCCAATCCTGCCATAAAAAAAGGGACAGACGAAGCACTCAGAAAAGCTTTGGAGAAGCCTTGGAGAAGTTCTTCTGAAGAACTTTCCAGATGTTTTCATCCCCCTCCTCTTCACCCTCTCAAAAATACAAGTCAAAGCAGAGAAATCATCCCTCAGATCCAGAAGATCCAGAAGAAGGCTTTCCTGGGCAGGCCCACGATGACAGACCCACCTGGTTCAGCATCAGCTGCCGTACAATGTAGTCAGACACACCTTCCCAGACAGCAGTGGTCTCTGGAAAATAAGGGAAAGACACATCATGCTCTGGGGGGGCCAGCTCACAGCTGTTCAGCACAGGCCTAGCCAAGGAGATGACAAGTGCAAGCATATTCAAACTGCATCCCCCTCCCCAAACATACCCCATCCCTGACAGGGGCTCAGCAGCTGAGGTGGGCACTGCCTTGAGGCTACAACCTTTATCTGCCCCCAGGAGGGGTCTGCAGCTGAAACAGAGGCATTAGGACATGCAGATCCTACCACGAGACATCCACAATGTGTCCCGGAGCTCAAAGCCTGCAGGAAGGAATTACAGGCAGTGCTCACGGTCCCAGACAGAAAGACTTGCTGAGCTGAGGAAAAGTCTAAGGATTCCTTTCCAGCCCGTGTGATTCTATCTGCTTCTTCAGAGCCCAGCAGGAGCTGCAGGATCCCTCAGCCTTTTTTAGACATCAGGGCCAGCACCCAGGAGTTCTGCTGGCCACAGTGGCACCTGAGCCAGAGGGGACCATCAGTGGGGGATCTGGCTGCAGCCCCCAGCCCCATCCAGCCTCCCCCTGGCCCAGGGTTTCCACAGCCATGTTCACAGTTAATGGTTTCTGCAACAGCTCCTGGGAAGGAGATCCTGAAGGCCTTACCATGGGTGGGGAGCATTGGCACCACCTGCCCACGCTGCGTCCCGTGGCCAGTGTCCCAGAGCTCCATCTTTGTCCTCCTTGCCCTGGGTCACCCCGCAGCAGGAGGTGACAATGAAACAGCTCCTCTCCTCCTCCTTCTCCACACGTCACTGCATCCCCGCGCTGCCCCAGCCTCCCCTTGCTGGCTCCCGCTCAGGGTTGGCAGCTCCTCGCAGCAGAGCGGTGCTGAGAGCAGCCCCAGCGCCTGGGCTCCCCCAGCCTTGCCGCGACGTGTGGGGAGAGGCCGGGGCCACGCGGGAGAGGGCAGCTGTCGCCGTGACATGGGATGTCCCCTGTGACCACAGCCCGTGTCACAGAGGGGGCATGGCCCCCCTCGCCCCACTCGCCCCGGCCAGGGCCAGCCCTGCAGCAGGCAGGGGCTGCACGGGGTGGTCGGGGGCTGCCCCTGCCCCCACGCAGGCTGGGCCGCAGGTAGAACCCCGCTGGGGGTCCCGGCCGGGCCGGGCACTGCGGCTGTGCTCACCCGGCCATGGCCCCCATGCGGGAAACCTGGCTGCAAGGGAGGGCAGCGGGCACTGCACCGCACTCGCCCCATGGCGACACAGCACAGGTGGCTGCTGCCACCGGGGAGGAAGCGCTGACATCTGAGCACACCAAAACGCCCAGCAATGACTTGGCAGCATCCAAAACCTTCTTCTGGGTGCTTGAACCAGCGGGTCCTTCCCTTGCCAGTCAGCTTCTCCAGAAAACTTGCAGGGAACCGATGTTCAGCACCGTTAACCTGCAGACGTGGTTTAGACCTAGTGACTGCGGCACCTCAGGGCCTGGTGTGGATGGGGACTGAACAGGGGAAGAGGCAGCGCCAGCAGAGCTGCAGGCACCAGCTCACTAAACACACGGGGGATCACAGACTGCTCTGCCTGCACTGCTCTCACACCTGCACCAGCTATTGGCCTCCTCACACCAGCCCACAAACACTTAAACCAGCAGAACTGGAGGAGCGCGGGGACCCTGAAGCCACATGTGGGGCTGATCCTTGCAGAGGCGGGCAGCAGCTGCAGGGACTTGGCAGCAGGTTAAACGCAAGCTCTGAAGATTTCACAAAGATGCTGCAAGAACCATCTCCAAGAAACAAGAGACACTCAGAGGTGTTGCGCAGACCTCTGCTTTGAATACACTCAAATCTAGGGTAGAAATGTCTAAGTGGGTGAGGAAATAAAAGATGGAAAAGCAACTCATACACCCACTTAAATAACTTATTGCTAAAGCAGGGCTCAGCAACCAGGTCTGTAAAAACTTCTCAGCCGCACACTTCCCCACTCAGCAGAAGGCAAGAGGCAAAGTATTAGATCAGCTAAGGCAAAGAGGAAGCCTTGGGAAAACTTCTACTTCAGGAACAGAGAGCAAAAGCACTTTCTAAGGGGTTTTTTTCTATGTCCTTTCAAAAAGAATAGGAGACACTGGAAGGGTACTTTGGTCTTTTTTCCAAAAAATCATTCCGTTTCCACTGTTATGCTCCCAAATCCAGCTGGTGCCGTCACTGGCCTGACAGGAGAAGGGGCCCAAGAGCTAGGGGCTCCCACGGGGCCGGAGGCGGCCCAGGCCGGGCCGCGCCTTCCCCAGCAGCTGCTCGCACACACTGGGCCGCGGTGCCTCCGGCTGCCCCCGCGTGCACAGCCGCTCGCTCTGCCCAGCCCTCGGCCCTCAGTCCTCGGCCCTGGCGCGGCAGCTCCCGGCGCTGCGGCTCGAGGCTCTGGACTGCCCCACGCCGGGAGACGCTGCCCCGCGCAGCACCAGCCGCCTCTCGCTGCCTCCCTCCCTCCCTCCCTCCCTCGACGCAGGGCACCGGGCAGCCCCGGCCCCGCCCCGCCCCTCGCCGCCCTCCTCTGCACCAGTGCGCATGCTCCGCGGGAGGAGGCGGCACTTCCGGCCCTGTGGGGGCGGGGCCTGTGTGTCCATGGCCACCGCCCCTGGTGCTGCCGGCCCCGCCCCCACCGGGCCCCCCCGCGGCGCCGCTCTCGAGGCCGCGGAGAAGCAGCTGCAGCAGCGGCGGGTGTTGGCGGCTGCTGCGCAGGGAGCCTGGAGCGACGCTGCGGCCTGGCGTGTACTCGTGTGCGCGGAGCCTGCGGCGGCTGCTGCCGGCCGGGGCCGGGGCCGGGGCGGAGGGCGGGTGTGATATGTGCTAATTTGTTACATCAAAGTGAGAAACAGCCTTGAAACATCCTGGACTGTGATGTGTGCTAATTTGTTACATCAAAGTAAGAAACAGCCTTGGGAACATCTGTGGGAACATCCTACATCCTGTGGTGGGGGCATGTACCCCGCCTGAGATAACTGAGTTGAGCTAGCGAAGCAGCAATGTTAGTTTAGATAGCCTAATATGGTGATGGTGATGTCACACAACTGTGAAATATAGCACGACCTCGAAAGTTGTAAAATATATGCATGACCTGAGGGTCACCACTCACAATGCAGAGGGCTGAAGAAGACCCCCTAGCAACAGCCGGCACAACCGCAGAAGTTACAGGAAGTGCCACATATACCCGGAGCTGGAATTGCATATAAGGAGACTGTGAGGGGGGGATTGTGCGCGCCGTTGGTGGAGCAGGAGACTCCCCCGGCTGCCCAGCGCTATTTTGCTTACTTGTAACTTGCTCAATTATTCCATTAAAGTAGATTTTATGCAAACCAATTGGTCGTGTTTGCCTATAACAGCAGGGAGCGAGGGGGAGTGGTGCCGGGCTGGCCCTGGGCTGCGTGAGTTGGGCTGCAGGGGAGTGTCGGTGGGGAACTGCTGCTGCTGGGGCGCTGCTGCCACAGGGCCCCGCTCTGCCCTGGGGCCCGGGCGAGTCTGCACCAGGGGACGCACGCACACATGACGGGAGCCCTGGGAGGCCGTGGCCTTTTGTTCAGAAGTGGACGAACAACCCAGGGGCCATCGCAGCCTTTGGCATTATCTGCCATGAGTGGGTGGCCCTGAATTTTTGTCTCCATCAGGAGCCCAAGAAAGGGGCTGGAGGGGGGATCCCAGAGTGTCCCTCTGCCGGGAGAGCATAGAGAAGCGCTGCAGGCCAGCCCAGAGGAGCCACTTGAGCATAGAGATGGTAGGGAGGGTGTCCCCTCCAGGTGACCATAGAGATGCAGCATGGTGTGTCACAGATTGTCCCTCCTCTGCAGAGACCATGGAGCAGGGGCGGGCGGAGCCAACCCCAGAAAGTCCCCGAGACTCGTGACCCTCCTGAACTCCCCTTCTCACCGCGCTTTCCTTTCCACCCCTTCTTCATCCCACGCTACTTCCAGTGCTACCTCCAGGAGAGAAACGTGATTTGTCCCAGTTTCCTGCACATGTTACGTATCACAGCAAATACAGCCCTTCCCTGTTTCTGGGGTTCGACCACAGGTGTGAAACACTGGTGCTGGCTGACGTTCAAGATCTTTTCACAATACAAAAAGCATTCCCAGCTTTTACATTTGTGCTGCTTTTCCATGCAGACTGGGCACCTCTCTCACAAAATCCTGGACAAACCATTTAAAGACTAACAGCCAGGGCCTTGTGCTGCCCCAGATCTACACATCAGCTTGCAGCTAGGGCACCTTCCTCTTGTGCCCATGTTATCTGCAGTCTCGTAGCAGGCAGAAATGGCAATAATGCAGCTATGGAGATGTTTGTGCGATGCCTGACAGAGCTCAGAAAAGTTTCTCCACCCAAATACCTTCCTGCCATCCTTAACATGAGAATAATGTTTGTTGTGTAAAAGGAGAAAAAAGCATTGGAATATTTGAGATCGTTTTTTGGCTTAAATATCTCCCAGCTTTTTTTACCCTTGGACACGATGAAGATGTGTTTAGTAATGTGTAGCAGATCTCAGACAATGGAGTTTTGCTCAGCACAACTGTCCTGTTTATGGACCACCAACAAAACAGTGGTCATTGCCCCTGCTATTTAGATTGACTAAGTAGTGCTACTTTCTGTGGATGGTTTTGAAATGGAGGGTAGAGCATATGGCACTGCTTGTCCAACTCCAGCTACTTTTACGATAAAGGTTGGCAGATGGAAAGTCTGATCAGAAAAAACAAAACAAAAAACTCCCTTTGGCTCTAGTGGATCACTGACCCAAACACTTATAAAATCTCTGTATTTGTATTGCTTAAATCAATAGTGGGGTACTAGAAGGATGTGTGCCAAAGTTGGTCCTTCATGCTGCAACCCCAAAGCCTAAGCCTCTGTGCCCTTTGGGAACCACAAAGTGACAGAGGAGCAGGACCTCGACATCAAGACCAAGTGGCTGCAGCACCTCCAGGACCTGCGCTGTTAAAGAACGCTGGATCCAGTGGATTTTTGAATAAAGGGATTCCTCCTTCCTGGTCTGCTGGAAGGGAGACTACTTCAGCTCTCTGTTCCCTGGTCCTGCCAGCAGCGAGGCGGGACATGTACTTCCAAGAGGCATACACACACTCTGTATGGACATTGCAGACCACCAAAAAATCACCTCCAGCAGGGGCACAGTACCTTTACAGGCACCACGGAGACACGAGCAGCACTCATGAACATGAACGATACAAACAGCCTGGTCCTGTTCTTGCTCACCAGCTAATCAGACTCAGAGCTTGCAGGAGACCTCACACGCACCCTCGCACGGGTGTCTCTGGTAGCTGGCTGCCTTGACGTCTGCAAGCCTTCCACACATGCACTCACGCAGAACAGCGAGCACGCTCACCCAGAAAAGAGCTAGGAAAAGGATTTAATACAATGATAGGCTACACCGCAGAGAGCAGGTACACAGCCTGGCCAGACAAGTGTCCCTGCCAGCAGCTTGCTTACACATGACTGGCCCCTTTTATTCCCTCTGCCTCCATTTTCCCATGCTGCTTCTTCCATGATGCAGCTTGATCCCTCCCTTTCTCCAGCTTTATCCCCTTTGAAATAAACAGTCCATCTCTAAGTACTGTTTTCTTCATTGGTGCCAGTTTTACTGCCTATGTACTCAAGTTTAATATTTCTGGTCCTGTTAGCTAGGTAACCCCTGGCTCATGTGGTGCTTCTGATATCGTTACCTCAGTACTGCTGGTGCTTCAAGAGTCTGCTCCCCGGAGGATCCCCAATACGCCAGTTATGTGTGACACTTGTCCTTTTCTCATATAACTCTCCCTTAACCACTGCTGAAATCCAGCCATGCCTCACTGTGCTGTCTGGAACTTGGCAGAACTCTCTCTTTGTCTCTGTTGACTACATAGGGAGCCAAGGAAAAATGAGTACAGACACCAGCTGCTCACAGACACCTCTATTGAAATCAATGAAACTCACTATTTCTGTCTCCACCCTCTTCCTCCATCCGACCAAGCTCCTCTCTAGTAAAATGAACTGCATCTGTCCCATTAATTTAGTAGCTAATTTCTTTTTCAAACCAAAGAACATGGGCTTTGTGCGCTGCTCCGGGTGAAGCTGCAGCCACCGCTCGAGCAGCTCTGCGCTGGGTTTACCGTCCACCCCCTGCCATGGTATGCCCACTGGCAGCAGGTCTTGGAACGCACTGCCGCGACTCACCCTTTCTTTCTTTTCCACGTTTATCCGCCTGTTTCCTGACTTCCCATCCCTGCTAACAGAGGACGCCTGGGCTAACTGAGATAGCAGCGCTGCGACTCCTCGCACCGTACCTGCCCCACCAATCACAGGTAGCACCATCGCTTGAAGATGGGGAGGGGCAGCGTGCAGCATCTTGATGCAGGTGGTTTTGCTCATGGGGATCTGATCTGGTCCTGTAAACTCGGGGGAATAAATTCCAGACAACATTCCTAATTGCCACAGCTGGTTTATCCCTGCTGCGACAGTAGTCCACGCGGTGAGCCCACCATCGATGGCCGTGGCGGTCGGCCAGGTTAAACGCACCGTGTCCAGCACCCACTCCATTAGGGAGGGGAAACATTTTGGTTTTGCTGGTGCAGGGTGCAGAGAGTGTTGTGCAGCCTGGGACCCTGGGGCAGAGCCTCCATCTGACTGAGCTCCTCTCTAGTAAATGAACTGCATCTGCCCCATCATCCCACAGCCTTTACAGCCACTCTGACAACCCTTCGCGGGGCTGCTGCCTGTAGCATCCCTGCGTATCCTGCAGCTCCGATGCTTTAAAATCACCAGGAGTTGTGGTCCCTTCAAACTGGCTGCATTCAGTCCGGTGATCCGCTGCTCTGCCACCGGCTGGGCAGCTGCC
This sequence comes from Apteryx mantelli, assembly GCF_036417845.1. Classification (NCBI taxonomy): domain Eukaryota; kingdom Metazoa; phylum Chordata; class Aves; order Apterygiformes; family Apterygidae; genus Apteryx; species Apteryx mantelli. The sequence continues at coordinate 8,788,680 of NC_089997.1, forward strand.
TCCCCCTCAGGCTCAGTGTCTGACTCCGAACTGGGGAGTTCATCAGGGTCCCAGATATTGCCATCCCAAATATTCATTCACCACTTCTAATTTTTCAGATATACTTCAGAAAGGAAACAGATGGGTCTTTTCCCAAGTATTCATAAATGCACTTTATAATATCGAATACAGCCTTTTGGATGAAAAGAAATGAAAAATGGAAAAGCAACATCTGTGTTTATTATGGTATACTGAACCAGAGTCAATGCGAGTCTGTACTACTTTTAGAATGACAGTGTATGAAGCAAAAAAACATGCATTTCTGTTCAATGGTAACTTCTTTACACAACTAAAATTGGAAAGCATAAAAACAAGGGCTCAGAAGCATCATCTTCTGCAGTTGAAATATAGGCTATCTATCTGAAAAAGAAAACCCATGGAAGCTAATATCAAAGGTAATTCACAGGTGCTGGGAAATACAAGAAAAGTGAAATAATTTTAATGTTTACAGAACACTCTGTCTTTTCTTTTCTTTTTCTTCTTTATATTCTCCATGATTTCCATCCCTTATTTGATTTGGGCTTTCCTGTCCCATGTTTAACCAAGATATCCCAGATCTCTTGTGAAATACATATAAATATGCAGCTTAGAGTATTTGGATTAGAAGAGGTCATCTTTCAGAAAGGCTTCTTTGGAGGAGTTTCTTGAAGATAACATTTCTGAGATCTGTCGAGGCATAGCAGCTGCCTCTATCTCCTGCTAATAAAGTCTTATTGGGGGTTGTACTACCAATAGACATAATTGGTGCGGACTCTCTTTTCTTCTAACATGGCAGTATCCTAGAAACTCTTTGCTCTTAATTAACCATCCGAGCAACCCCCCAATTCAGTGAATTAAGGGGGGGGGGGGCGGTCCTAATCTCTTCCTGCCAAAGGTCTCCCTTCCTTGGGGATCTCTGCTGCAACCCGCACACCGCACACTGCCCCAGGCCCTGAAACAAGACATCCAGGGCTGACTTCCAGGAGGAGGCCTCAGAGAGCAGCTTTGACATGGCAGGACTTTTTTCTCTGGCATAGTTAACAAGGAAAAGGTCTTGCCATGATGGAGCACTCAGAGGTGCTCTTTCGAGCAGCAGTGCCACAGTCATTACCTTTCGAAATGGGTAAATAAGGAAAACTTCCAAAGACAGAGTATTTCTTCAGAAAATAATTGGCCTCTTGCAACCACTTCTTGCAGATGCACATACAACAGTGAGTGATGTTTCAAGGGCTCAGAGCTTATTTTTTTTTGTGCTGAAAATGAAGCAAATCACAACATTGCTTTTGGACCCTGAGAATCATTGCCTGATGCTCAAACACTTTCCTGCAAATCAGCAGGAAATACATGAAGGGTCATAGCTGAGAATCAGCTTGCAAAGTTGAAGTGGTTTTATGCAAATAACTCTGCAAGATCCTTCAGTATTATGGTCCTCACCTTTCCACGTGCTCCTCTCTTCCCTAAGGGAGTCATTTCTAGCCTGACAGTTCAGGTGTCCCTCTCAGCTGAGCACATTTTGCAATGAGTCACTAGGTTCTTGGAGGCCTGCAGTTTCTGAAGTTCTTGCCAGGATCTCCAGCCAGGATGCTAACTCAACCCCTGCGTTCAGCTGAGCACATACAACTAACCTCACCATCATCATCCAAGCCACATGCCTGCTGCTGGTCTATGAGCTGCTAAGGCAGGAGTGACCTTGCATGCACATGCCCCAGCCATGAGCCGCTGCTAGCCTATCAGAGGTTGAGTCAGAAGTGACCTCCCAAGAGAAAACACAAGCCTTGTCCATCAGAGAAGCTGAAAGGCCATCAGCAGCCATGTGGGCTTGCTAGATGATTGTAAGGTCACCTCTACCTAAGCAGCTGATAGGTCAGCCTTTGGCTCATGCCTAAGGTAATTGTTTGTGAGATCACTCTGCCTGAGGACCTGATAGGCCACCAAGAGGCACAGAGCTAGGATGTTGATTGTAAGGTCATTCAGAACTGAGTAGCTGATAGGCCAGAAACAGTTACATGGCTTGGATGGTGACTGTGAGGTCACCTCTGTCTCAGCCTCTGATAGGCCAGCAGCAGGCCCATGGCTCAGGTGATGATTGTGAGGTCATTGCTGCATGAATACCTGACTGGATGGAAGCCAAGACCATGCTGAGGTCATTTCCATAAGGGCAGGTGAAAGACCAGCAGCAGGCCCATTGGCTTGGTGGGTGATTATGAGGTCAGTTGTGTCTGATCATCTGATAGACCACCAGGAAGCTGATGGCTGGGGACATTTTTATGAGATTAATCGTTTCTCAGAAGCTCATAGGAGAGTAGGAGGCCCATGACCATAAGGGTGAAAGTGAGATCCCTTCTGTTTCTGCAGGTGATGGACCAGGAGCAGGCACATGGGTGGGAAAGTGGCTGTGAGGTCACTTCTATGGGTGAAGCTGATAGACCAGTACTTGACTCCTGTCTGTGGTAAGGGGTTGTGAGGTCCTGTGTGCCTGAGAACCTGACAGGCCACTAACAGGCACAGGGCTCGGATGTGGGTTTTGTGGTCATTCCTATCTCTGGTGAGTGCCGCTCGCTCTGTACAGAAGGTGAGGAGTGGCATGGACAGCCCTGGGCCATGAGTGGTTTTGGGCCACTGGACTCTGTGCGAGACATGGAAATATATTTTTTAATGGTGCAGACTTGATAATACCAGAGATATTTAGAAAATGTCAATAAAAAATGAAAGAAGAGAGAAATTAAGAAAATGATCTAAAGGGAAGAAATGTTTTGTTACACTTTCCAGCTTTTAAATATTTGTGTTCTTATTGTCTTTCTTTGCTTTGTTGTCTTTTCTCTTAATATCCTGGTCTTTTTTTTTTTTTCTTTTTGAAAAGGAAAGTAATTTCCAGAACTGGGGTGGAATGCAATGACGGAGTCACTGACAGCTGGTGCCATTGTAGGTGCCCTGGTCCCCTCTGCCCAGCCTCCATCTGCAGCTCCAAGGGGCTCTGGTCTCCCACAGGTCCCCTGTGAGAGCTGTCAGTCCCAGGCAGGTACCTCAGGTACACCAGAGCCTCTCCAGGTGCCACTGGATGCTTGTGGTGAGACGCCTGAGCTCTGCCCGAAAAGGTGAAGAACCGTTTTCAACATTTAAAGAAAAAAGGGGAGCATCTTTTCCTCAGCTGAAGTGGTAGAATATTTTTAATAAAATGTCAACATTTTCCCATGAAAAAATAATGGAAAATTTCAGGAAGGGTATGAATCTCAGGAGAAATAGTGACCTGCCCCTGGCTTCACATTACCACTGCTCTGTCTATTAGGCTGTGGATGTAGTCTCACTAATCTTTCATGTATTTTCACCTGTCCTCATTAAAGTGATCATTTATAAAGTTTCCTTTATATTAGACTATCTGGACTATCTGGAAAACTTTCTGTAATTTTCCAGTCTTCCTCCTCCCCTTACTCTTTATCCATCAGATACCTCTCAACTCTCCAGTTGCTGCTCTGAGCTTCAGGGAGTCTGAAGCTTGCCTCGTCTTTCAGGAGTCTGATGGTCTCCTTAGACAACTCCTTAGTTGTGTTTCTGTCTATCCGTTCCTATCTATCAGTCAGAAACAGTTCAAGGAGGGTTATTCCTTGTGGAAAGTGGCCCTCACTGGAGGCAGCTTGGATTTAACATACAGTTGAGGAGTGTATTTGACTTTTTATTAAACTGTATCATATTCTATTTTTGTCTGTTTGCAATTAAGAAAAATCCTCCTGTGTCTGCAGCTAGTTGTCTAAGGAAAGCAGGTGGGAATTGGTGTGTAGGAGCTGTAACATTCAGCTACAGACTTGAGTGGAAAAAGGTTAGGTTTTAACAGGAGTGAGGTAAGTCCCCAGTGGCTGATGAGAGAAATGGCAGGGTTGGGGAGGTGAGGAGGAAGGTTGTCCATAGAGGTCTCATATCGAAAATACTGCTTTTCCTGCATGTTCAGACTTCATTATGGTAGAGACCCTCTGGGTCAGTATGAATTGGAGAGTGTGGATATCACTTATTCTGTAAGCTGAAAAATAAAGGAAACTTAAAAAAGAGAAATCCTTTCTTTTTCAGGTGTTCATTGAAATCTTGCTCTTGTAAATACCCTCCTGAATCCTCTCCAATTAGTCACACAAGAATTGAAGAACTGAAGAAAATTATGAAGAGTGACATGCCTTGTTCGGGCTTTCTGCATTTTAATGGTGCCTCTGGTGTATTTGTTGCTGAGTCCATGAACCTCAGATACTGGGAGGAGACTGAACAAGCCTCTGAAGAAGTTAAGATCAGAAGTAAATCCCAAAGTTTCTTGGAGTGTTAATGGGTCCCACTGTGGGTTGTTACCAAAGAAGGCTCTCCAGGGGCTGATGAGAGCAGAAAGTTGGAGGCCTGACTGCAGGTAGGCAAAGGCAATGTGCAGGTGGCTCTGATGCCAAGTAAACCTGGATGAGTTTTATCAAGCACATTGGCCAGGCACTGACACCCTGCCCCTGGGTAGGGTGATCCTTTCCCTCACACTTTGCTCAGGGCTCTTCCTGGGGTCAATGTGCGGGTGGGGGTGTGCAATGCCAAGTGCAGGACAAAGATACAGCACCTCCTGAGTCCCTGGGGACAAGAAGGCAGCGAGGTCACAGTGCTTTAAGGAAGGATCTTCTTGAGGGCCTCAGTGGCAGGGATAACAGTCATAGTCAAGAGGACAAAGAACTCATTTTTGTTGGCATCTTTCAGCCTTGGCAATGCCCATGGCTGTCTCCACCACAGGCTGTCCTACGCTGTCCCACACCTGTGTGTGTTTCCCTGCAGACTGCAGACACCCAACATGCTTCCCCACCTTGCTCTCACCCATGGATCTCCCTACCTCTACTCATGTCTCTCTGTCCTCACTTGGTTTTCCTTGGAACACAAAGCCAGGGGATGATCACAGACTCCCTCTGGGTGACCTGTGACATTTCCTTTTCCTAATGTTACATCTGAACCCCACAAGCTGCTGTTTGTGGCTGTTTTCCCTTCTCATGCTGCTTCCCACTACCAAGAAAAGCTCCATTATCTCTGAAACCACCCTTCAAGCACTCACAGGCTCCTACTCTCCTGTCCTTCACCTCCACTTCAGCAGGCTAAAGAAGCCCAGGTCCCCCAACCTCTCCTCATGGGCACAGTTATTCCTCCCTGCTCACAGGACTTGACACTTCTCTTGTAAATCTTCATGAGGTGTCTGTTGTCCAGATCACCCAAGTTTCTCAAGGGCCTTCAGGACTGAAGTTCCTCTGTGTCAAAAAAAAAGGAAAAAAACACAAAACACAAACCAGCACCTATGGGGAAAGCTATCTTGAGGGCCCTCTGCCAAACTCACTTCCAGTTACCAACCTCTTTCTTCTTCGGAGGACCCAAACTGGATGCAGCATTCTAGATGTGGTCTAATGAATACTGACTAGAGGGGGATCATCATTTCCCTCCACCTCCTGACTATGCTTCTGGTCATACAGCCCACAGTGCTTTTTGGCCTTCTTTGCTGCCAGGGAATGATTCTGGCTCATATTTTGCCTCCTGTCCACCAGGACCCTCAGGTCCTTTTCCACAGAGCCGCTCCCCAGGCACTCAGGCCCCAGCTTGTAACACCGTGGGATGTTGGTCCAGCCCAGGTGCAAGACCTGGCGTTTCTGCTCGCTGAATTTAGTGAAGTTTCTGAAGCTTATTCCTCCTGCCTCTCTAGGTCCCTCTGAATGGCAGCCCTCAAGCATATGCCTGGTCTCCCCCTTTCAGCATGGCGAGTGTTCCCTCCTCTGTGTCACTAATAAAGATGATAAACAGGACTGGTTCCTGGAGAGATCAGTGGTGCTCCACTGCTCTCTTGGCTCCAGGAAGAGTACTACCCATTTGCCACTGCCCTCTGAGCCTCATCATCCAAGCAGCTTTCTACCCATCCGGTTGTCTATCCCTCTAGACAGTAAGGTTCTAACTTGCATACAAGAATATTGTGGGAAACAGTGTCAAACACCTTGCTAAAGTCCAGATAAAAGTCATTTACTCTTCTCCAGCTGCAGATACAGTTATTTAATCATAGAAGGCAATCAGGATGGTGAGGCACAGTTTACCCTGGGTAAATCCATGCTGACTGTTCCCTATCACCTTTTTCTCCTTCATGTGCCCAGAAATGTGATCTGAGAGGATTTGCTCCATGACATGCTCCTCACCAAAGAGAGCCTGAACTGCCTGCAGCTCCCAGGTAGTGCTGTTGGCCTTTCTTGAAGATGGATGTAACTTTTGCCTTTCTCAAGTTATTGGGACCTCGCCCAGTCTCCACAACCTTTCCAAGATGATAGCGAGTGTGTCACGCTGTGAAGGTTTGATAGTAACGACTGAGACAGTAATGTATTAAAAAAACTATGTTGACTTCCTCATGCAAGCTCTTAGATTAGTAACATCCATTAAAATAATGCGATTACTAATTTAGAAAGGATAGCCCGAAAAAGGATAGCCCGAAATCATCGATTATTGATTCAGAAAGGATAACGCGAAATCATCGATTACTGATTTAGAAAGGATAGCCCGAAATAATGTGATTACTGATTTAGAAAGGATAACCCAAAACTGTCAGTTACTGCGCTAATGATTGGAAACACTGCTTATCCCTACTTGAAAGCTTTCTTGTTCACTCTCTTAGTGAGAAGACTCTCAACCTCAAGGAGTTACCTTAACCCAGCGTCCAAGGAAAAGGGGAGGGGGGGAAATACGGTCCAGCCGGAGAGGATGGTCAGGTCACATTCCCATCCCTGCTCAAACTCTCTTAGCTGCCAAGTCTCTTTTTATACGGCTGGGACTCTGGGCAAACACTGCTCTTGCTGACCTCTGCGAGTTTCATAACAACAGGACTGTTTGTCTGCTTGGAAGGACCCTGCTAGTGAGGCAAGACCACAACACCTCCGTATCGCTTCTCCCCTCCCTGCAGGTCCATGCAGATTCCCTGGCCTTGTCAGATGGCAGAGTTCTTTAGCCGTTAGCTCTTCTAGTCTGCAGCCTTGAGCATATCACTTGGCAGACTTTTTCAGTCCTGTTAGCTCTTCACTCACTCGACAGAGTGGCCTTGCTATGACAGCAGTCAGCTCTCACAGCACCCTCGTATGCAGCCCATCCAACGCCACTGACTTGCATAGTTTGAGTTCTCGCTAACGTCATCGACTGCTGGTTGTTTTTCTCCTCAGGAGTCCTGACTCCAGGCACAACAGCCTGGGAGACCTTGTTTGTGAAAACTGAAGCTAACCATGCATTGATTTCTTCAGACCTATCTGCATCTGCTGTTACTACATTCCCTGCCCCATTCAGCAGTGAGACCACCTTCTCCTTTTTCTTCTTACTGAAGCAGTAGCAGTTCATCTTCATGCCCTTGACATCCCCTGCAAGTGTCAGTCCTAGGGGAGCTTTGTCTTCCCTGACACCATCTCTGCTTCACTGGACTATTTCTAAATTCCTCCTTTGCAGCCTCTCCCTCCTTCCCATTTCCATTCGCTGCCTTATTGCCCTGGAGTTCAGGTGCGAGTTCCCTGTTTAGCCAAGCTGGTCCCCTGACATGTCTGCTAGCTTTACTGAGTATTGGGATGGACCATTCTTGTGCTTGGTGGATGCTGTCCTTAAAGACCTGCCATCTTTCCTGGGCTCCTGTGCCCTTCAGAGCTGCCCCCCATGGGATTCCCCACCAGGCCCCCGAAGAGGCCAAAGTCTGCTCCTCTGAAGTCCAGGGTCTGTACTCTGCTGCTGTCCTTCCTCAATCCCTTCAGGATCTGGGACTACACTATTGGTCACTGTAGGCAAGGCTGACACTGACTATCCCATCCCTGATCAGTTCCTCCTTGTTTGCAATTTCCACATCCAGGAAAGCATCACCATTCTTGAGCAGTCTTAGCTGTGCTAAGAAGTTGTTCCTGACACCCTGCAGAAACCACTGGTCTCCTTGCACTCTGTTGTTTTCCCTTCCAGTGAATGTTAGGGCCATTAAGGTCTCCCCATAAGGACCAGGGCCCGTGACCCACAGACTTCCTCACGTTGCTTAAAGGAGATTGCATCCACCTCCTCATCCTGATCATGTGGTCTGTAACTCCAGTCACAATGTTGCCCTTCCTCTCATGCTCACCCACAAGGTCTCATCCAGCCCCTTTTTCATCCCAGAGAAGAGCTCCGTACATCTGAGCTGCCCCTTCACACAAAGGGCATCCTCCCTCCTCAGCTCCCGTGATCGTCTCTCCTGAAGAGCTTGTACCCTGCCAACACAGCCTTCTAGCTAGGTGAGTGATCCCACCACATCTCAGTTGTTCCAACCATGTGGCAGTCCTGTGACAGCTTGTGCATCTCCATCTGCTCCTGTCTGTGCCCCAAGCTGCATGCATTTGCACACATTTGTGCTGCAGAACCTCAGCTGTGGCACAGAGCGCAGACTGATCATGGTGAACCATGTTACCAAGAGTCAAGGACACCGTACATGCAATGGCCCCACCGAAGAACAGAGATGTGCTGGCATAGATAGGAGGTGGCAATGCAATGGCGAAAGGAGGTTCCCACTGAGAGAGCAAAACCTGCAGTATCTGAGGCCAGGGAGAAACAGTTCAGGCAGCAAAGCCCTCTCCTGCCGTTTCTGCACAGCCCAGCTCTGACTTCGTAGCACCTTGGGGCCTGTGACAGAGATGAACTGATCTCCAGGAAGGACAAGGTGCCACTGAAGAAGTCCCTGGGCCTGGACAGACTGTGATGCAGCCACCCTGTGGACATCATTAGCACAGTCCCTGTTCATATCATCTGGGAGTGAGAAAAGGTTTAGGAGGAAGAGAGTTAGAAGGTTCTGAGAGTGCAGGGACATAAGTGGAGACCTTGGTGTGATGTGCCTCCCATTTATGCAGCTGCTTGGATACAGATGGGATGGTCTTTGCCTAAAGGCAGTGGTGGGATGCAGTTGTTTGGGCTCAGGTAGGAAACTTGAGAGGTCCTGAGCCATTTGCCCAGCAACCACTGTAAAAGGGCATGGTTTTCCTGCAGGTCCCATGCTGTATTTGCTAGAAACATGCGGTTGTGCTGGACACCCCAGGCATCTGACATGGCCCTGCCTATGGCCTGTTTTTATGGCATTAAATCAAGGCTCTGCACTGAATTACATTAACTGTTTGCAATGCAGAGATGTGCATGAGTCTCAGCTTCCTAGTGAGTGGAGCTCTAGGAGCAGTGGTAGGCACCCAGTGTCATTTCAGATGGCCAAGAAAATTCCCCACCTGGCCCCAACCTCATGCTCTAGAAGGAGGCAGGTCTCCTAGTTGCTCCATCAGAGCAAGCAGACCCTGGCACATGCCTTGCACCACCTCTGTCTCTTCAAATGTCACCAGGTGTTTGTGTGTGAGCAACTGACTCCCATCCTCCATCCCTATTGATTATACTGGAAGCTTAGACAAGGCACTCGCATGCCCACATCTCTGTTGTGCACCCTTCAGCTTTGGCAAGGGCAATCCCACCTCCTTTGTGTTTGTGGAGTTCACGGGAGGGATCTGAATCCCACTCCAGCCCAGTGGCTTCTAACCTGGCATAAGATGTCCAGATTGACTCATCTGAATCAATACCTGAACCATGGGTAAATGACCTCCTTTCTTCTCCCTGTCTAGGTGTCCTGCCTAGTAAAGAGATGGGAATAGGGGCTTCCAGAGTGGGACACTTCCACCTCTAATAGATAACCATCCTCTGATGAGACAAATTGCAATGCTGGAATCAGTCTCTCTTCAGTCTTTAGAGAAACATCATAGATGATTATTTTAGTTTACCTCAGTGAACATTTCCCAAGAGGAGGGAGTACAAAGGAAAAATGAAGTCACACCTTCAGCTGCACCACTCTTCCAGAGTGGGGCTAGGCACCTGGGATGGAGGGGGCTCATGGCAACCTGGCAGCACTGCCAAGAGACAGCTCTGTCCAGGAACAGCTCCTCTGCAAAAAGCAGCAGGGCTCCAGGCACTGCCTGCTCTTGCTGACATGAGCTGAGACAAGACAGAGAGAAGCAAAAGGCAGTGTGGAGTGGGAGGAGAGCTCATTGTAGAAGAAATCTTCACAGCCCCTGACACAGTAAGTCTCTGGCTGCAGGGCAATGCTACTGAGGTTTCTGGACAGGTCCTCTAAACCCAGTCCATGACTGACAGGACTTTTAAGGATCGCTCTCGTGGCTTCTCCAGTGCAGAGGAGAAGGAGATGCTTCCAAGCTGTGATTCCCTGCCACACTGTCAGAGGGACAGGTCATGCTGCTACCTTCTCCCAGAGATGCTGCAGGGGTGTGAAGCCAGGGAGTGCACCCAGGTCTGCCCAGGGCTGTAGTTCAGAGCAGTGTCCCTGTGCCCCAGGGTGCTGTGTGCCTGGGACAGTGTCTCTGCTGCCTGCGAGGGTCAGCACTCAGCCTGCCCGGGGAACTCCCCACAGTGCTGAGAGGAGATGTTCCTGGTGAGAGGATGGACACCTGGCAGGGCAGGTTCATTCTCCTGTTGAGAGGGTTCTGCATGGGTCAGGGCTGCTCACAACTCTAGCTCATGCCCAGGACATTTCAGAGGGGACTTTTCAAGAGGAAGGTGAAGGCAGGGATTTCCTGAAAGAGAAGCCAATTTCCTGAGGTGGTGCTTTAACTTTCCTACCACCTGGCAAGGGGAAAATGGAGATGGAGCTGTCAGCTTTGAACAAAGGACTGAAACCCCTTAACAGTTTCAATGAGCACTCAATGGGTCTGCTAGAAACTTCTGAAAGTCCCTGCACCCATTCCTTAGTCTATAGACAGCACCAGCTTCCCCTTTGCTGGCCTCATCAGCGTTTATCTGCCCTGCTCCTTAGCACCTATCATCATGGGGATGCCCCTGGACAGTGCAGATGCCCTGCTGCTGGGAGGTTTCTTTAGGGCAGAAGTGAGCCCACTGGGGAAGGTGTGGGCATTGCAGGGACTGACCATGACTTGCCCAAATCCATCCTCCCATGATGTTTCTAGAAGCAGTTCCCTCTCATTCACTGTGCAGCTCTGATGCCTGGAGCTGTCCCTGCTGGGAGCTGTTTCTCTGTCCCAATGTCTTTTCCTGGTTGGTGCTTCCAGATCTCCTCCCACCCTCTGTGTGCTCAGTTCTGCCCTAAAGAAAGCTCCCACAGGCAGGGCACTGTCCAGGGGCATCTCTGTGCTTGCAGGTCCTAAGGAGCAGGTCAGACAAACCCTCATGAGGCCAGAGAAGGTGATGCTGGTGCTGTCTGTAGGCTGAAGTGGGGATGAAGGGACTTGCTGAGGTTTCTTTCAGACTTTTTGATCTCTCAAAATGATGGGAGTGCTCAGCTGCAGTTAAGACACCGACCCTGTGTGTCCTGCGTGGTGTGGTCTTCAAGGCAGTGAGAAGCACCAATCCCTTTCAAACCTGTGAGGCTCCTGGCAATGCATTTCATCAGGTTGGGTAATCATCTGACTCTCCTTTAAGGAAAGTCCACCTTTGGACCCTTGACTGTTTTTCTGGGGTGATCTGCCGACTTGGAAGCTGCCCTCCAGCAGAACACAGCTTCCCTGTAGCATTTCTGTGATATGTCAGAGTCTGGTCATGTGAGTGGTCAGATACCCTGGCACACTCCACTCTCTCCATCTCTGAGCTGAGAGAAAAGAATTTGGAAATCTCCACTGTGAAACTGAACTCCTCCGCTCTCAGCTCAGTCCACTTTCTTTCTTAGAGGAACTTGTGAGTGTGATTGTCCTTTAGCTGAGGGAGGTGCAAGTGCAGCACAGCAAGGGGAAAAACTTATTGACAGACCAGATCCTGCGACTCTGTACAAAGTCACAGTGAGCTCTTTATTTCCTCTTGGCATGCACAAGTGCTCATGCTGAGAGCAATTGAAATGCCAAAGACTTCTACCCTGTCAGAGAATGGTCCCACAGTAAGATGGAGGCACCTAAAAACTAAATAAATATATAAACTGACTCCTCCACTGAAGATCATTTTCAGGAAAAAATGGGTTTCAAAATGTTGAACAGCCCTTTCACATAAGGAGTGGACGTAATCTGCTGCAGGGTGTGTGCATCAGAGGTAGTCACTTCCCATTCCCACTGCAGTGCCTGGAGGAAGGGTGCGGACGGTAAATTGACATGAGGACAGAGTCTATCTCATTGGAACAGAGATGTCTAGAAAGTGTGAGGTCACCCCCTGCCTTCACTTGGCTGCTTCTCTCCCTTGCTAGAGTGGGCGACGGTGTGACTGGTTCAGCTACAAACACCTCTGTTCAAGAGGGCAAGGCTGGGGGAGATAAAGCCCTCACAAGGGTCTTCTCTTTCCGAGACAGCTGGCATGAGCGCTGTATTCACCTCTAATTATGACAAATAGAGAATAGTCCCACTGGTTCATTGCACCAAGTTCCCTCTGCCGAGGTCACGGCACCAATCCCCAGGTATTCCATGGAATACCTGGCACTGTTTGACACCTCCATTTACACCTCCGGCAGAGCAGAACGGGCTCTTATGGAGACCACGGGCAGGGGTCCCTGCTCAGCGTGGCACACACAGCCAGCACAAACAGAGCTCAAGCAAGGATTCTGAAAGAAGGTGAAGGACGGAGGAAATGTGGGGGTACTAACCTGGCACTGTCTTTTCCTCCTCAGACAGAGCCCCACAGCCCAGAGGAAGCAAATGTTCAATGGCAGTTCCCCAAATGAGTTCCTCCTCCTGGCATTTGCAGACACACGGGAGCTGCAGCTCTTGCACTTCTTGCTGTTTCTGAGCATCTACCTGGCTGCCCTCCTGGCCAATGGCCTCATCATCACAGCCATAGCCTGTGACCACCGCCTCCACACCCCCATGTACTTCTTCCTCCTCAACCTCTCCCTCCTCGACTTTGGCATCATCTCCACCACTGTCCCCAAATCCATGGCCAATTCCCTGTGGGACACCAGGGCCATTTCCTACTCTGCATGTGCTGCCCAGGTCTTTCTGTTTCTCTTCTTGTTGTCAGCAGAGTATTTTCTTCTCACTGTCATGGCCTATGACCGCTACATTGCCATCTGCAAACCCCTGCACTATGGCACACTCATGGGCAGCAGAGTGTGTGTCAAAATGGCAGCAGCTGCCTGGGCCAGTGGTTTTATCTATGCTGCCCTGCACACTGGAAACACATTTCCAGTAACATTCTGCCAAGGCAATGTTGTGGAGCAGTTCTTCTGTGAAATTCCCCAGATCCTGAAGCTCTCCTGCTCAGACTCCTATCTCAGGGAAGCTGGGGTTATTGTGGTTAGTGTTTGTCTGGGCTTTGGTTGTTTTGTTTTCATTGTGCTGTCTTATGTACAGATCTTCACAGCTGTGCTGAGGATTCCCTCTGAGCAGGGCAGGCACAAAGCCTTTTCCATGTGCCTCCCTCACCTGACTGTCATCTCCTTGCTTGTAAGCACTGCAGGGTTTGCCTACCTGAAGCCTTCCTCCATCTCCTCTTCAGCTCTCGATCTGGTTGTGGCTGTCATGTATGCGGTGGTGCCTCCAGCAGTGAACCCCCTCATCTACAGCATGAGGAACAAGGAGCTCAAGGAGGCACTGAAGAAACTGATTCAGTTGCTAATATTTTAGCAGCAAGAAGCTGCCCATCTCTAGTCACAAGCAATATCCAATCTCTCTCAGACAACTCGTGTGCTGTGGGCGTTCTATCTGTGACACTCATGTTTGTACACAGCTGCTTGAATTCATCTTTGGAGGCACAAAGTCCATCTGTCTGACCCAGAGGCCTTCTGTTCATCTGTCTACCACTGCATCTGAGCTGGCCTCCTAAGTAACATCTCTGTAATAAAAGGGGATTTCCTCAGGACAGGGCCTGAAGGCTGGGCTCTTCTTCCAAAGCAGGAGCCAAGAATGAGCTGAGGGAGTTGCACCCAAAAAGGCCTTTTGCTGCACATGAGTTTTCCATGGGCTAAGGGGGACGCGCTCGTAGGGTGATGTGTTAGGAAATGAGGGCAGGATTCTGCCCTCACTTGTGGGTGCCGAGTACCCCTGGAGAGGGTGAGTGGTATCTGCCGGGGACTGTCTCACATATTAAAGGGCTGGTGACAGATGCCGGTTCTTCTGGAAGGGAATATGGAGTCACCAGGGGAGCACAGGGCATCCCCAGGGTCAGTGTGTGCCTGGGATGGGCAGTGAGTGGAGACTCACAGAAGCAAGTGCAGTCACCCAAAGCAAAGGGCTAAACCAAAGAAGGCACTGAGTGAGGGCTCTGCAAGCTCAGCAGAGCCAGCAGGGACTCAGCAGGCCCAGGGAAGGGACACTCCAGAGCAGTTCTTGTCATCCACCTACAAACCATGGGCTGGGTGCAAGGACACACCTGAACCCATCCTGAGCCATTTGAAATACAGTGTTTGCTTTGAGCATCTTCCACAGCCACAGACCCTGGGGAGGGGGGTGTCGGGTGCAATGCTGCTGGGCCAGCTGGCTCTGCCATGGCCAGTGCAGAGTCACCCCATGGCCCCACAGCCTGCTCGTGCTGCAGAGAAGCACTGACAGCCCGGGGCCCTGCAGGGAGCCGGGGAGGGGTGAAGGAACAACCGGCCAGGCCAGCACAGGCACATCCACCTGGGGAAAGGCTCTCTGGGAAGCTGGGAGCCCCAAGCAGGGCTGTTCACCCTGCCCTGAAATCCCCCACACTCCCTGTCCCCCCGTGCCCTGTCCCAGCCCTGGTGCTGGCCAGCTGCCCTGGCCTGGGGCAGCTCCAGTCCCCCAGGAGGGGGAAGGGGCATGGGGGGAGCAGTCCAGGGAGTTGGGGGGAGGTCAGCATCCCATTCTCTGGCTGGGAATGGAGCCCCAGCTTGGGCAGAGGTGGGGATCGATACATCGATCATTAACAGGATGAGCACAGGATGTAACATTGATCACAATACAGTGGTCCCTTTTGGTGACCAACCTTTAGAGATATCATACCCATGATGTTCAGTAAGGCTGGTTTCCACTTTTGCTAACCAAATCCATGAACTCTTATAACAGATCATCATTCCTTCTCCTTCTTCTAAGCATTTTCCGATTTCAGACAGATGCTTGGTGTTCTGTTTGAGAAACCTGTCTAGTTGATGGAAGGTTACTCCAAGTGTTCCTGATGCTTTAAACAGTGCAAAAATCATTTCTTCAGTCATATGAGAAGTTAACTGGTAGGTCTGCTTTGTGATTTGGGCAAAAACATATGTCACATTAGAATGGCAACTGCTGCCTTACTGTTATGGACAATTAGGCTCACCAGCCACCATAACAGGGTCCGACCCTAGGTTCCCACTGAGACAGAAGTTCGAATTCAGATTGGAGCAAAATAAATTTTAATGACAGATGTGCGGTAATTACAGTTCAAGCTGGGTGCCTCCAAAGAGGGATCCTGTTTGAATAAATCCCTGGGTAATTATATCCATTCCAGTCTAGTATCTACCCCATAGATCTGAACCAATCATATTATTAGAGTTCGGGGTCTTCCAGCTCCCGGTTGGTCCCTTCTGGAGTTTCCAGGTGTGTTCTTTACTTCTTAGTGCACTTCTGCATAGGTGTCAACGGCTCTTTTACTCCCTTAGCTTGTCTCTCAGAACCAGTCTTTGGGGTTACTTCTTTCTTGCATAGTTGTCTGGCTCTTCTACTTCCTTATCTTGTCCTCCAGAATCAGTCTTGTGGTTCCTTTGTTCCTTCCTTCTGTGTCCTAGGTTAAAGTCCATCTCCCTGCTGCTGCTCATTAATGTTAAACTGCTTGTTTCTCTCTACAGTCCCCCCTCCTGCCCTTATCTCTCCGACTTGAACTGACTCTGGGGCCTTCTTTTACTTAACTAGCTAAAAGTTCAACATATCTAGCTGAATGGTCATAGCTTGCAGCCTCAGGCTTCAGCAAATTTAGCTACTAACGCTAAGCAAGTTATGCTAAGTGATCAGCTCTAGACAGCTTCAGTCCAATATTCTCTAACAGTCCTCCCTTTGTTTTTATTAAGCATCCCTGCTAACATGTTAAGCAGAGTTCTTGAAGCCTTTTGAGGCGTACTGTCACTTTCCATAATTTTATGTACAGTATGGTTGTAGGTAACAGGCATAACACGGTTAAACTTCACGCAACTACTACCGGGTGCAACATGTGATTATAGATGCCTGTTGTGGTTGGTGACCATCCCAGAAGAGTCTCCCAGCAATCATATTCTCCATCCTTCTTCACTCTTTCCAAGATGTGCTGTATCTCTTCTGTATCATGATGAATGGCGATTAGAGGTTTTTGTCCATTGTTTCGGATGCGTTTTAGCAGTTGACACAGGTCATCATGTTGTAGCAGTTTCTTTACCAATGTAAGATTCATTCCGATGGGGGTAGGCAATAAATCTTGACTTAAGGTATAATTAGATTGTAATAATTGATAAGACACAACAGGAGCTGAATAATTAAAGTCACATCCCATAATTTTAGTAAAATTGCAAACACAAATATTTGGGTGATTACTTGGGTCTACAGTAATGTTATCTACGAATATAAGATCACAGAGGATTCCCATACAAACACATCCTTTTCCAATATATACAAGTACAGTTTCAGGGATTTCATCAGGGTGTATTTCGAAATGACAAACATTTTGTTCAGTATCAAGACAAATGTCTTGGACTTTGATGGTATTACTCGCACAAATAAACCCTTGTTTTTCCCATACAACACGTGTTAACATCAACAGTTTGCCATTCGTTTCTGTTTTGCTGGGCCCACATTCTATGTTTTATCGGATAGAGTATAGTTCCATTATGATTTAATCCCAGCACAATGATTGGGTATATGGTGTATACCAAAGCATTGCGTATTGTTAAGACAAAAGCTGTGGCCTTATTCTTGATGGGGTCTTAAGTAAGATTGACTAGACGCCACCAAGAGTGCAATTCCTTTTCAAATTTAGTTGCATTATCCCAAATTACCTTTCGAATTTCAGTGGGTAAGGTGCCCTCTTCACCTTCTCTAATAATTGCTGCTACCACAGATTGCATCCACAGCTGAGCATGGATACAAGTAAGAGCTAAAGAAACATTATATTGGGCTACACCAAGTGCATTTACAATTAATTAGTGGTCTCTTTCATTAATTCTTTCCCACTGAGGTAATACATTAGATAAGAGCCACTGGTTAGTTCCTAATGCTAACAAAGAGGAATGCAATGGATGTTCTAATTTGTGCAAATCACTTGTCACTGTACTTAGTTTATTCATGAGCACTTTGGCATCTATACTATTTAAAACTCCTAATCCTGCCCCTCTGATACTGGTCACATCCCTCCTCGTTCGTTTGGGAGAGGTGAGGGTTCGCCTATGCAACCATGCTGACCATCCCGCATAGGAGGTACTTCGAAACGGTGAACAGGCCAGTTTGACTGTAGAGATGTTAATTTGCATCAGTAGTTCTACTCATTTAAGAGACCAGGATAGGTTAAATAACACTCATTGCTGGCCTGTATTTTTAATTACATATGGTCCTGCCTTTACTATTATGGGAGACATTTTACTCAAGGGAGTCGTTCTTGATCGATCCAGGGGGGTTGGTTTGGATTAATCCGAGCTAACACAGGAGACCTGGGCTTCTATTTCTCTCTTGGTGGATACAGATATACACCACTTTTGGTCAGTTTTACACTGTTTTTTTTTTTTTTACAGCATTTGCTTTTCGTTTCTGTCAATACTGTTTCATGTAAATTTGCTGACATCCAACAAAAGGTTAAACTGAATTCACTCACTCCTAGCCCTGAATAATTAAACCAAATTTGGTTTCCTTTGGTATTGTTTTCAGAATACCTTTGTGTATCATAATTATCTCATCTTATTAATTGTATACTTATCCATCTGGAACTTGTGGTTAGAAACAATATTAGGCACATCCAGGGAGCATGTGTGGTTGTCTTCATTGCTCTGTAGTGACACCTGCTGTGCTCGCTTCTTGGTCTGCAGTTTGTTTCATGTGTGAGTGGTGAATCCAGTTCTCTTTTCCTAAAACTTTAACAGCAAAATAAGAACTTAACAATACAGTGTAGGGTCCTTCCCATTTTGGTTCCAACTTAGTTTTTCGTGAGAATACTTTTACCAATACTTCATCTCCAGGTTGTATATCGTGCACGTGTATTTCAGGTGGTGTGCACTGATACCATTGAGCATATTTTTTAAGATTTTCAAACCTTTTTTGGATACCTAGAACATATTGGGTTAGCTGCTCATCTCTGTCCAACAGGCTGGTCTTAGTTGGGATATAAGTCCCTGGTATGGCTAAATGTCTCCCAAAGAGAATTTCTGCTGGTGTTGGTCCTATGGGTTCTTGCGGAGCATTTTGAACATCCCATAGGACTAAATTTAGGGCTTCAGGCCATTTTAGGTTAGTGTGTGTGCATGCTTTTGCTATTTTTTTCTTTCTACCTGTCCTGAAGACTGTGGGTGGTAAGGGGTATGTAGGTTTTTTCTCTATTCCCAGTGATTTATATAATTGGTTGATCATGTTTGCTGTAGAATGGGCACCCCTGTTGGAATCAATGGCTTTTACTACCCCTCCTGAGTCAGCCTTCCTTGTTGGGAAAGCCTCTACCCAGCCTGATAACTGATCTATTATCGCTAACAAGTGTTCGTACCCATTGGCAGCCAGCATATCCGCGTAATCTATTTGTAGCCTTTGAAAAGGGAAGTAGGCCCACGGTCATCCCCCTAACTCTGAGCTTGCTTTGCTGCTTGAGAACTTTTGGAAGGTCGGGCAGCTCTTGGTTATCCTTTTCGCAGCAGCATAAATTCCTGGAGCTGCCAATATTTTTGGTACCTGCTTAGCTCCTGCCTCTGTTCCCCCATGAGCTTTATCGTGGAACCACCTAGCTACAGTAATTACATATTTCTTTCATAGAATTGGTTTTCCTCCAACTGTCCATATTCCATCATCATTTTGGTTTGCTTCCCACTTTTCCCATTGGTTTTTCTCTTCTGCCAAGCAGTCTTTTTCATACATGGTTTTGGGGTCTATTAAATTTGGCCATTTGCTCTGGTCCATCATTGGAATTGCAACCATACAGTCCCTCAAAAGTTGTCAGGTGGCCACTTTCACAGCGGCATCGGCATCAGCTAAAGCATTTCCTTTACTAATTTCTCCAGTGCCTTTAGTATGGGCTGGGCAGTGTATTACAGCAATTTCTTTGGGCAGTTGGACTAATTCTAGCAAATTACGTATTTCTTCTCCATTAGCTATTTTCTTTCCTGATGATGTAAAACATCTTTGTTCTTTCCATAACATCTCAGTTGCATGACATACTCCAAATGCGTATTTTGAGTTGGTATATACATTTACTCACAGGTGCTTACCTATCTTTGCTGTTTGGGTTAATGCTATTAATTCTGCCCCTTGAGTGCTTACAGACGGAGATAAGGTCTCACCATTTAAATCATTCATAAAAGCAAAACAGTACTGATTCCTGTATCGACCTCTGAAGAATGTCACTGGTAACCATTAGTCACTTGGACTTTGCACCACTGTTCTCCACTCTTTGAGCCAGGCAGCCTACAGCTCATTTCCCACACCCTCCATTGCTTATTCCTCCTTTCCACATCTCCCCAGTTTGGCTACAAAGATATTATGGAAGAGCATGGCAAAGGCCTTCCTACATTCAAGGTGTACAGCACGCACTGTACTTCCTTTGTCCACACAGCCAGTCACCCCATCACGGAAGGCAATCAGGTTGATCAGGCACAATTTTCCCTTGAGGACTCCATGCTGGCTGTTCCCAACCCCTTCATGTGACTGTAACTAGCTTCCAGGAAGATTTGCTTGCCAGGGACTGATGTGATGCTGACCAGCCTGTCATTCCCCAGATCATTTTTCCTGTCCTTCTTGAAGATGGATGTAATGTTTGGGTGGGGAAAGGTGGGGAGGAAGGGAGGCTGGGCAGCAGTGTTAGGGCTGTGCCAGCTCCTGCTGCACCGCTGGTCACTGTGGTGGTGGATGTTATTGTTAAACCACTCTCAATCATCTTTGAAAGGTCATGGCAATCAGGAGAGGTGCCTGAGGACTGCAAGAAAGCCAATGTCACTCCAGTTTTCAAAAAGGACACGAAGGAGGACCCAGGGAACTAGGCCAGTCAGCCTCACTTCAATCCCTGGAAAGGTGATGGAGCAGCTCATCCTGGAGGCCATCTCCAAGCATGTGAAGAATAAGAAGGTGATCAGGAGTAGTCAGCATGGCTTCACCAAGGGGAAGTCATGCTTAACCAAGCTGATATGATAGGACGACTAGCTGGGTAGATGAGGGGAGAGTGGTGGATGTTGTCTACCTTGACTTCAGTAAGACTTTTTGACACTGTCTCCCATAACATCCTCATCCAGCTCAGGAAGTGTGATCTAGATGAGTGGACAGTGAAGTGGATTGAGAACTGGCTGAATGGCAGAGCTCAGAGGGTTGCGCTCAGTAGTGCAAAGTCTAGTTGGAGGCCTGTAGCTAGTGGTGTCCCCCAGGGGTCAGTACTGGGGCCAGCCCTGTTCGACTTCTTCATCAGTGACCTGGATGAAGGCACAGAGTGCACCCTCAGCAAGTTTGCCAACGATACAAAACTGGGAGGAGTGGCTGATACACCAGAGGGCTGTGCTGCCATTCAGAGAGACCTGGACAGGCTGGAGAGGTGGGCGGAGAGGAACCTCCTGAAGTTCAACAAAGGGAAGTGCAGGGTCCTGCACCTGGGGAGGAATAACCCCCTGCACCAGTACAGGTTGGGGGTTGACCTGCTGGAAAGTAGCTCTGTGGAGAAGGCCCTGGGAGTGCTGGTGGACACCAAGTTAAGCCTGAGGCAGCAATGTGCCCTTGTGGCCAAGAAGGCCAATGGTATCCTGGGCTGCATCAGGAAGAGTGTTGCCAGCAGGTCGAGGGAGGTGATTCTCCCCCTCTCCTCAGCCCTGGTGAGGCCACATCTGCACTACTGCGTCCAGTTCTGGGCTCCCCAGTACAAGAGGGATGTGGCACTGCTGGAGCAAGTCCAGCGAAGGGCTACAAAGATGATTAGGGGACTGGAGCATCTCTCTTATGAGGAAAGGCTGAGAGAGCTTGGCCTGTTTAGCTTGGAGAAGAGAAGGCTGAGAGGAGATCTTATCAACGTGTACAAGTATCTGAAGGGAGGGTGTCAAGAGGATGGAGCCAGACTCTTTTCAGTGGTGCCGAGCAACAGGACAAGAGGCAATGGGCACAAACTGAAACACAGGCAGTTCCATCTGAATATGAGGAAAAATCATACTGTGAGGGTGACAGAGCACAGGAACAGGTTGCCCAGAGAAGTTATGGAGTCTCTCCTTCTCTGGAGATATTCAAAACCTGCCTGGACACAATCCTGTGCAATATGCTCTAGGTGACCCTGCTTGAGCAGGGGGTTTGGACTAGATGATGTCCAGAGGTCCCTTCCAACCTCAACCACTCTGTGATTCTGTGGGGTGAGGGGACGGGAGATGGGGCAGTGGAGGGGTGATGGCAGGTTGGCAGGGACAAGGGGGCAGTGGGGGCTGCAGAAAGGGGTTGTGGTCAGTGTTTCTGCAGCGCAGCAGCTTTCACATTCACCTCACATGCAAAAGTGCTGCACTGACCCCAGGCAGAAACAGGCCTTTTCCCTAGTGCCTGTGTCACCCTCCCAGCAGGACAGGGACATACGAGGAGGGTGCTCTGTCTGTCCTGGTGTTCAGGACCAGCTCCCTGAGGCTGGCACAGCTTTGTCTGTGGGACCTCTTGGTCATCAGTCTCTGGGGACTCCTCAGGCAGCTCCTACTGCCCCAGCTTACATAGGAACATTCTCTCATTTATTCCTTCTTGCCAGCACACAATTGCTCCTTTCCTCTTCTCCAGGGACATCCCTGCACCCTGGACAGCCTTTCCCCAATGAGTGCATTGGCACTGGCCTGCCCAGCTGTTCCTGGACCCTCCCCTGTACTCCACATGGAGCTCTGAGCTGGTGGTGCTGTTCTGCAGAGCAAGTGGGCTGTGGTGCCCTGGAACAACAGGGTGATGCTGCACTGGCCTTGGTGGGCAGGGCAGGAAGCAGACCCAGATGGACAGGCATCACTGCACCTGAAAACCCCCTACCAAGGGTTCTGTGGCCAAAAGTGACGCTCTGAGCAATCACAGGGCATTTCAAATGGCTCAGGCTGTGTTCAGGTGTGTCCCTAGATCCAGACCATGGATTTTGATTGAAGGTGACATGGACCACTCTCCAGGCTCCCTTCCCTGTGCCTGCAGGGTCCACATTGTGGGCATCTCTCACCAGCCCTGTCATATGGGAGACAGTCCCAGGCTGATACTGCTTGACCATTCACCATCTCCAGGAGCACTGGGAACCCACAAGTGAGAGCTGAATCCAGCCCTCATTCCCTAACACATCACCCCATGAGCTCATTTCCTTGAGCCCATGGAGAGCCCAAGAAAAGCAACAGGTCCTTTCAGGGTGAAAGTCCTTGAGTGCAATCTTGACTCCAGCATTGGAAGAAGAAACCAACCTTCAAGCACTGCATTGAGGAAATTCCTTTATTACAGAAAGGCCATTTCTGACACTGTGACAGACATATTTAGAGCAGACCTCTAGGTCATACAGATTGGATTTGTGCTTCTGGAGAAGTGGGATGACTTCAAACACTTCTGCACAAACATCAGTATCACCAAGAGAATGCACGTAGCACAAGAGTTGTCTGAGTTATATGAGAAATCACTTGTGAAGAGGAATGGGCACCTCATTGCTGCTGAACTAGTACCAATTGGATCAGTCTCTTCAGTGCATCCCTGAGCTCCTTGTTCCTCATGCTGTAGATGAGGGGGTTCACTGCTGGAGGCACCACCGAGTACAGAACAGCCACCACCAGATCCAGAGCTGGGGAGGAGACAGAGGGGGGCTTCAGGTAGGCAAACAAGCCAGTACTGACAAACAGGGAGACCACAGTCAGGTGAGGGAGGCACGTGGAAAAGGCTTTGTGCCTGCCCTGCTCAGAGGGGATCCTTAGCACAGCAGTGAAGATGTGCACGTAGGACAGCACAATGAAAACAAAACACCCAAAGCCTAAACAGGCACTAACCACAAGAGCCCCAACCTCCCCGAGGTAGGAGTCTGAGCAGGAGAGCTTGAGGATCTGGGGAATTTCACAGAAGAACTGGCCCAGGGCATTGCCTTGGCAGAGTGGTAGTGAAAATGTGCTTCCAGTGTGCAGGCCAGCATTGAGAAAACCACTGGCCCAGGCAGCTGCTGCCATTTTGACACAAGCTCTGCTACCCATGAGGGTCCCATAGTGCAGGGGTTTGCAGATGGCAATGTAGCGGTCATAGGCCATGACAGTGAGAAGAGAATACTCAGTCGAAATGAAAAAGACAAAGAAAAATATCTGGGCAGCGCATCCGGAGTAGGAAATGGCTCTGGTGTCCCAGAGGGAATTGGTCATGGATTTGGGGACAGTGACAGAGATGGTGCCAAGGTCAAGGAGGGAGAGATTGGAGAGGAAGAAGTACATGGGTGTGTGGAGGCGGTGGTCGCAGGCTACAGCTGTGATGATGAGGCCATTGGCCAGGAGGGCAGCCAGGTAGATGCCCAGAAACAGCAAGAAGTGCAAGAGCTGCAGCTCCCGTGTATCTGCAAATGCCAGGAGGAGGAACTCATTCAGGGAGCTTCTGTTGGACATTTGCTCTGGAGGAAAAAGCATTGACAAATTATGACAGGCTTCTCTGAGCAAATCTCATTCCACTCCTCATAGTATCCCTCACATTTCCTCTCTCCTTTACCTTCGTTCAGCTCCATTTCCTGACCACTGGTTTGTGCTGAGTGTGCCGTGGAGAGCAGGGGCCTCTGTGCATGGACTTCAGATGAGTCAGTGCTGCTCTACCAGAGTATGTAAATGGAGGTGTCAAACTGCCCTGTGTATGTTGTTGGGATACCTGGGGATGGGCACCCTGAGCTGAGTAAAGAGAATTTTGTCCGGTGACCCAGTGGGAATATTCTCTTTTTACCACTGTGAGAGACAAATACAGCACTCATGGCAGCTGTGTCTGAAAGAGAAGAGCCTTGTGAGGGATTCATCTGCCCCAACCTTGCCCTCTTGAACAGAAATGTCTGTATCTGAATCAGTCACACCAGCTCTCACTCTGTCAAGGCAGAGAAACAGTGCAGTGAAGGCAGGGGCTGACCTGACCCTTTCTAGGCATCTCTGTCCCAGTCAGATGAACCCTGCCCTCACATTTTTACCATCTTCACTGTTTCTTCAGGCAATGTAGTGGGAGTGGGAAGTTACTGTCTTAACCACAGCTGAATCCTCCTCCTTAACCACAGAGAGCACAAGAGCAAGAACCACAGCTGCACAGAGAGGTGAGGAAACAAGGAGCAATACTGTGACCCTCCTACCAAAGGGAAAGCAAGGAGGGAGAGACAGACATGAACTCAGGAAAGCCTTCACCTTACCCATCTGTGCATATCAGATCCCACACGGCAACATTGCTGGACAGTCACTCCCAGCCCTTTGTTGTGCTGTGGGAAATGGGCATGTTGCAGAAGGGATGCTCCTCTCCTCTGCTGGTGCCCAGGCTGCCGGGGAAAGGGCTCATGTCCTGGACCCCATGGCCTTGAGGGCAGAGGCTCTGCTGGATGGGAGAGCAGACATGGGGGGCTTGCGTAGAGAAAGAGATCTGCGTTGAGGGGGATGACAGGGAGTTCTCCAAATTCCCCCTCCCACAGCATTTCTGTTTCTAGTTTCCTCTCGTTCACTGACTGTATCTTCACTGCCTGGAGCTTTTCCTCCTGAGAGCTGTTTCTCTATCCCGTGTCTTTTTCCTGTCAGTGCTTACAGACCCCATCAGAGTGGGGAAAGGGTTTTCTGAGGTCCCTCACAGACCTCTTGATCTCTCAGTGTAATGGTCTAGGAGTGTCAGTCCCTTTTCCAAACCTGACAGCTGCTTTTCCACTCCCCCAGCCCACAAACAGTAGGAAACTCAAAACATAGGCTTAGGAAAGCTCCTTATCTTTAAGGCAACCCCTTCCCTGATATTCTTCTTGAAAAGGCCCCTTCAGGAAATGTCCTGCAGGGGAGCTAGAGCTGGGAGCAGCCCTGACCTATGCAGCACCCTCTCAACAGGAGAATGAACCTGCCCTGCCAGGGGTCACTCCTCCCACCTAGAACTGCGCCTTGCAGTGCTGTGTGGAGGTCCCAGGCAGGCTGAGTGCTGACCCTAGCAGGTGGCAGAGTCACTACCCCAGGCACACAGCACCCTGGGGTGCAGGGACACTGCTCTGAATTACAGCCCATGCAGACCCGGGTGCACTCCCTAGCTTCACACCCCTGCAGCATCCCTGGGAGAAGGTAGCCGTGATGCCCTGTCCCTCTGATGGTGTGGCTGGGAATCCCTTCTCTAAAGCACCACCTGCTCCAAACAGGAGAACATGGGAGAGCCACCCTGACAGACCCTATCAGCTGCAGAAGGCACCAGCCCTAGAAGACCCCTCCGGGAACCCCAGCAGCGTTGCCCTGCAGCCAGAGACTTACTGTGTGAAGGGCTGTGAAGATTTCTCCCTGCAGTGAGATCTCAGCCGTCCTCCCATTCCTGACTGTCTTTAACTTCTGAGTCGCTCATCTCATCCTGGTGCCTGCAGGCAGTGCCCTGAGTCTTGCTGCTCCTTTAAGAGGAGCTGCTCCTGGACAGAGCTGTGTCTCTTCAGCACTTGCCAGGTTGCCATGGGCTCCTGCAGTCCCAGGAGCCACGCACAGCTCAAAAGCAGAGGCCCAGCTGAAGATGTGACTTTCTCTGTCTCTTGTGAACCCTCAAGATGTTCCTGGGGCTCCAGGGCTGACAGTCCCTGAAAGGCAGAAGAGTCACAACCAGGAAATATCCACTGATGTAGTCAAAAATGATCACCAATGGTCCTCTAGTAAACAATGGAGAGAGACTGAGTCCAGCATTGCAGTTGGTCTCATCAGAGGACAGTTATCTAAGAGAGGTGGAAATGTCCCACTCTGGAATGTCCTGCTCCCATCTCTTAAGAAGGCAGGACACCTGCACAGGGCCAAGAAGGGAGTTCATTTCCTCATGCTTCAGGGATTGATTTAGAGGAGTTAATCAAAACATCTAATGCCCACTGAGAAGTTCCTGCGATGGTGGATTCAGTTCCCTCCTGTGCACTCCACAAACTCACAGGAGGTTTCCCCTTGCCCAAGTTTTGGAGTGCACAAAATAGCTGTCTGCATGGGAGCTTCTTGCCTAACCTCCTACTGTAATCAGTGGAGATGGAGGGAGGGAGTCAGCTGTACACACACACCTCTTTTGACTTTTGAAGGGACAGAGGTGGTCCAACACATGTGCCACTGTCTTCTTGCTCTGATATAACAACTATGACCCACATCCCTATGGAGCATCAGCTGCGGACCAAGTGGAGAATTTCCTTGGCCCTCTGAAATGACACTTGACACCTGCTACCCCCAGAGCTCCACTCACTAAGGAGCTCAGACCTATGCAAATCCAGACACTGCAAACAGCTCATGTAATTTTGTGCAGACACTTGATTTCATGCAATGACAATAGGAGTGCAGGGCCATGTCACATGCATGGGGTGTCTGACACAACCACCATGTTTCTAGCAGATGGAGCATGGGACCAACAAGAAAATCATGCCCTTTTGGAGAGGTTGCTGGGCAAACACCCCAGGGCATCTTGGATTTCCTACCTGTTCCCATACAAGGGATTCCCACCACTGCCTTTAGGCAAAGCTTATCACGTCTACATCCGAGCATGCTGCAAAGATGGAAGGCACATCACACCAAGGTCTCCACACATATGCCTACACTCTCTAACCCTGCTAGCTCTCCTCTCCCTAAACCTTTTCTCACCTCCTGATGATATGAACAGGGACTGTACTAATGATGCAGCCACAGAGTGGCAGGCTGTTCAGGCCCAGGGATTTCTGAGTGGCAACTTGTCCTTTCTGGAGATCCAGTCACCTCTGTCACAGGCCCCAAGGTGCTGCAGAGTCAGCTCAGGAGCCAAACACCTCTCCTGCCATAGCTGCATGGCCCAGCTCTGTTTCTCTCTGGCCTTGGATACTGCAGGGCCTCTGTTGCTCAGGGGAGCTGTGCCATCTCCATCCCCGGAGGTTTTCAAGACTGGATCAAGCCCTCAGCAACCTGGTCTCACCCCAAAGCTGACCCTGCAGGGAGCACAAGGTTGGGCTAGAGGCCACATGAAGTCCCATCCAGCCTCAAACATTATTGCATTCCTTCCACCAAGGATCTTCTCTTGTCAGTGCTAGTGAAAGCACTCAGTTCTCCTGACCGTGGAAGTAAGTCAGACACACGTATGATCAGATCAAGTAGCTTTCCTGTCCTGCTCCAGTCAGAGATGTGCAGATGCAGGGCTGCTTGGCAGGTTCCCCTGAACAGCCCTGATCACTCCTTTGCTTCACCTTTTATTCTCTTTTTCTCCCCTTTACCCCTTCCAAGTTCTACCCTCTTACTATCCTCATACTCTCCCATACAAACAGCGCACCTCTCTTTACCCCTTCCCCATAGGCCCTGGTTGTGCTTGCTTTGTACCCTCACTTGGCATTTCTGAGATGGTTGCCATGGTAATTCCTACCTACATCAGCAATTCCATTCAACTAGTACCTCCCTTTAGCCCTTGAAGTGACCTGCAATGCCTCATGCTGTTGTCTTGTTAGAGGCACCACAAGTCCGGGTGAGCCATCTCCATGCACACATTAACAGCTGACACAATGAGCTTCAGGCTGGGGACCTAGAGAAACTTGGAGATTCAGCCAAAAAAAAACACAGGAAGTTTTACAAAGAGAAGTGGCAAGTCCTGCCCATGGGGAAGAATAACCCTGTACATCAGGACAGGTTGGGACCTGACCGGCTCAGGAGCGGCCTGAGAAGAAGGGCCTGGGCATTACGAGAGATGCCATATGAGCCAGTGGTGCATGCTCACTGTGAATAAGGCCAGATGCCTACAGGGCTGCATTAGGAGGAAGGTGGCCACCCAGACAAGGGGAGTTATTATCCCCCTCAACTCAGCACTGGTGTGTCCTATTTGGGGGCTGCCAGGAGCTTTTCTTGGTACTGGGAACCTGCATGAAAAGAGGAAACAGACCCAAACTGTAGCTTGGGAAGTTCATACTTTACATTAGGATGAAGAAATATCACTTGAAGGGTAGTGCTGTGGTGGAGCAGGACACCCAGAGGGAGTCTGTGATCCGCCCTTGGCTTTGTGTTTCAAGGAATAGCCAGTGAGGATGGAGAGACATCAGTGAAGGGAGGGAGATCCCAGGTGAGAGCAAGGTAGGGAAGCAGGCTGGGTGTCTACAGTCTGCAGGGACACAGGCGCAGGTGTGGGACAGCATAGGACAGCCTGTGGTGGAGATGGCCGAGGGTGCTGCCAAGGCTGAAGGGCTCCGACAGAACTGAGGTCTTTGTCCCCTTGGCTGTTGTCTCTGCCACTGAGGCCTACCAGGAGACACTGGGGCTTCATTGCCCCCCGGGGACCCTGAGTGGTGTCATATCATTGTCCTGCACTCAGCGTTGCACACCCTCACCTGCACACTGACACCAGGAAGAGCCCTGGGCAATGCATGAGGGAAAGGATCTCCCTTCCAGAGCCTCAGTGGCCATGCTTGGCTTTTTTCTTTGATAAAACACATGAAGGGTTTACATGGCATCAGAGCCACCTGCACATTGCCTTTGCCTACCTGTAACCAGGGATTACAATTTTCTGCTCTAATCAGCCCCCCGGGAGGCTTTGTTGCTAATGGCCCTCAATGGGATCCAGTCATGCTCTACAGAACTTTGGGGTTTGCTTTTGACTTTGACATCTTGAATGTTTTGCTAAATCTCCTCTCAGAAGCTGAGGTTCATGGACTCAGCACCAAATACACCATGGGGTTCATTAAAATGCAAAAAGCCCTGATGAACCAGGTCTCTCCCTGTAATTTTCTTCAAGTCTTGCATGGCTAATTGGAGAGGTTTCAGGAGTGTAGCCGAAAGGTGGAGACTTCAATAATATCCAAGTATTTCTGCTTTTAAAGGGTATTATTATTATTATCATCATTATTATTATTATTATTCAGCTACAGAATAAGTGACAGCAACATTCTCCAATTGACAGCAATCCAAAATGTCTCCTAATGAAGTCTGGACATGTAGGAAAAGCAGTGTCCCAGAGGTCAGGCACTGTATGGACAACCTTCCTCCCCATCTCCCCAACCCTGCCGTTTCTCTCATCAGCCACCTGGGCCTTACATCACTCTGGTTAAAAGCTACCCTTATTCCAGTGAAGTCTGCAACTGAATGTTACAGCTCATATGCCCCAATTCCCACCTGCTTTCCTTAGACAACTAGCTGCAGATACAGCAGGATTTCTCTTAACTGCAAACAAAGAAAAATAAAATATGATACAGTTTATAAAAAATAAAATGCACTCCTCAACTGCATGCTGAGTCCCAGCTGCCTCCAGTGAGGTCCACTTTCCACAAGGGACAGCCTTAATAAAAATCTTTTTAATAGATAGGAAATGTTAGCTATAAACAGAATTTAGGACTTGGCTGAAGGGAGAGACTACTGAAAAGCAGAGCAAGTTTTAAACTCCCTGAAGTGCAAATCAGCAGCTAGGTTCGGCTTTGTCAATTTGAATGAAGAAAGAGTTAGGGGAGGTGTCACAATGTTGTAATGTTGCAATGTCCAGATAATGTGCTATAAAGGTGATGTTAGACATTGTCAATTTAATCAGGATGTGTGGAAATGGGAGAGAGATGCACAGCTCCTCGGGGTCCTGTGCCATGCCGGGGGCCATGCTGCTCTTGGGGATCCCGGACCGGGCTGTGTTTCTGTACAAAAGTCTGGAAAAGCCTTGATTCCAGTCCCTAAACAAGAGGGATTTCCCTGGGTGCTCAGAGCAACCCAGGCAGAAATTTGGGCTGCCGCAAGAAACCCATCCCACCCACCCCCAAACCCACTGCTCTCCCTGGAGACCTTCCTGGACCCTCAGGCAAGGGGGCAGGAGGGGGTGTGGGGGCACAGCCGTATCCCAGACTAGCCTCCATCAAGCCTTCAGCTCCACAACATGTCACAGCTTCAAGTGAGCTCTCTAAAGCAACACTTGCCATGCCCCTGGTGTGCAGAGAAGAGTGAGTAGACACAGAGGAGACAGGGGAGAGAAAGGGCAGAGACACCAGGGTGCAGAGCAGGGCTCACAGTGCCATAGACGGAATGCCAGACACTGAATAAGCAACCAAAAGAAATGAGTAAACGCATCCTTCCCTTTGCAGTGCCTTGGAAAGCCACATCTCTGACAGTATTCAAGGGGATGGAGTCTCCCTTCTGCAAGATTTGCCCCAGGACTGTGCAGAGACTAGGAAGAGCAGGAAGGTTGGTTGCAGGGACACTCTCAAGCTTCAGCTGCTGCAGAGCTGGGAGCTGGTCATCTCACCAACTTCTGAATGAGTCAAAATGCAGGTCCTGAGACATTTCGCTGCCTCATAGACTCTGCACCGGAGCCTGGACAGCAGCACAGCAGTACGTGGGCGTGTCCTGAGAAGCCCAGGGTCAAAACTGTGGGAGATCCATGGTGCCAGGGCTGCACAACTCGCAGGGGTGTCCAGGGTGCCAGGGAGTGTACCCAGGGAGAAGCACTGCCCCAAGGTGACACTGAAAAGCACAAGGACCAATTGAAGCCCAGAGATGAGAATTGTCTTTCCGCAAACTCAGCCAGAAGGAAAGCTGGGAAAAATTCATGGGAAATGAGAAAACTTGCCCAGACTTGCTCCCTGGCCTCGCCATGGCTTTGGAGCCTGGCAGAGATCAGGGTCCTGGATAAAGCCCTCTGGATGATGTATCTTAGGGGCATGTTTGCTTTTTTCTGGCAGATCATCTCTATCTTAAGCACTGCAGACTGAGAAACCTTGTTGAGGACTTTTAAAAGCAGAGTGTGGCTTTAGTGTCTGAAAGAGGAAGGCTACATCCTGTCCCACATTGTCCTACATCCTACTTCTACAGAAACAGTGACCCACAGGAGAAACCAGTTTTGAGGCTCACCAAAGCATCTCAGCCCGTGGCCACACTTTGTGATGTTTCATCCCATGTGACTTTGATCTCAGCTTTGAAAAATGCCAAACCCCAGACTAATCCCAAAGCCCTGGCTTCCCACACAGGTCTGCCCAGCGCAGACACCTGTCAGTGCAGGGGTGCAGAATCGACTTCTCCAGTGCCCCATTTGAGATATTTCACAGTGTTTGACACCATCTGGAGACATTCCTGAAGGATTTATCAGCAAGTTTTGGAAAATAACTGTGGTGAAGGGAGGTGACTGCTTCCAGGATGTGAGGGGAAATCTCTCTGCTCTCTCCCTGGCTGGGCCATCTCCATGGCAGTGATCTACCGAGCCCTCAGATGACACAAGCCGAGGTCACAGTGGGATGTGCTGCATCACAGGGACGTCTCCCTGGTGACGCAGCGGTGCCCTCACGTCTCTGCAAGGCCCAGTTGCTGCTGGACACTGCTGATGCGCTCCTCACTGCTGCCCTTTGGAGCCACGCCATGGTAAGGAGGAGGGACGGGAGCCGTGCTGGGACCTTCACCAACAGGCAGAGGAGCAGGGCCATGTTGGAGAGGTGTTTTGGGTGATGAGATGGGAAGAGTGTCCTTCCTCCCCGGCTGGAGAGGTGAAACAAGGACAAGGGGGCAAGTGAGATGGAGGACTGCTGGACGGATACTATCAGCCCGCACTGCTGTTCCTTGTTCCCAACGCTCCTGAGGCTCTCCAACAAGGCTAAGGGCTTCTGGAGCTCCTTCCCAAGGTGTCGCACTGAGACTGTTAACTGCAAAAACTGCTGTGGATCCCAGGCTGTGGGGGTGGCTGGTCAGGGCTGGGGGCTGCCGCGAGAGCCCTGCCTGAGGGTCCTGATGAGGCAGGAGAGGCGAGAGGACACTGCCCTGCCCTGCCCTGCCCTGCCCTGCCCTGGGGGCAGCAGGACGCTGCCCGCGGGCTCTGGCACCCCAGCCAGCCCCAGGGCCCGCACACCGGCACCACGGCTGCCACCAGCACATGCCCCAGCACTGCCCCCCCGCACCCACACGGCCCCCAGGGCGCAGGGCAGCCAGCAGCCCCGTGGGCACCCTGCCGCACAGCCCAGCCACCCCGAGGCAGCGGCCGCACCCCAGGGCCCCGCACTGCCTGCCCACATGGCGCCACGCTGCCCCCAGGCCCTGCCGCACCCCACGCTGCCGCCCACAACATGGCGCCCGACCGCGGGGGAGGGTGCAGAGCTGGCCGCCAGGGCAGGAGGGCCCAGCGTTGCCATGGCATCGCCCCAGTGCAGCCCTCCTATTGGGTGTCAGGAGGAGGAGGGCGGCCATCGATTTCACTGATGGCTCTGTCAGCCAATCATAGCCCAGTATGGAAAAAAAAGATGAGAAAGACAGAGGTGGAAGAGGAGCGGGAGCAAAGGAGGCGAGAAGGGAGTGGGAGAGAGAGCTGGTGTCAGTGGGTTTGGTGGGTGCTGGACATAAAACAGGAGAATGCTTGTTGTCCTTGACGTGTAGAGGATTTTCTGAGTTTGTTCAGCATTGGGGAAGGAACCAGACTTCTGAGTTATGGGAAGGCTTCTCCCTCTGCCCGGGACGTGAGGCCCTGCTGTCTTTAGGTTCATAATTGCTCATCCCATGAAATCATCTTTTTCAAAAATGTTGCCAAGAATTCCTTGCAGGCCTTTTTCCAATTCCTAATTTTTATGGGCTACGTGTAGGGACTACCTAGGCAAAAGCTAATCCTTTTTTGGGGTAGTAACTGGTACGTGATGAGTGTTTTGCTGCACTATGAGCATTGTGAAGCCACGAGGTGAATCAGGGAGGCTGTTCAGGAGCTGGCTCAGCCTTGGGGGAAGGCAGGGGGAGCTGCAGGTGGCAAGAGCCCCATGGTCAGGGTGTGGGTAGAGAGGTCACCACTGTCTATGAGAGCTATGCCAAAAAATCACCAGTGTCGAGTCAAGTATTTGTAAGTAGCTGATAGGCCAGCAGGAAGCACATGATTTGGCTATTGATGATGAGGTCACTTCTGCTTTAGTACCTGATAGGCCGTCTGGAGGAAGAAGGCTTGTCTGTTGCTTGTGAGGTCAATTCGGACTGCTGACCTGACTGGATAGCAGCAGAGATGTGTCTGGAAAGGTGATTGTGAGGTCACTTCTACCTGAGCGGTTGTTAGGGCAGCAGCAGGTCCATGTCTGGGATCTGTGTTTTTGAGGTCATTTAAGCCTGAGCAGCTGATAAAGCAGGATTTGGTTCATGGCTGGGGAAGTTATAGTGAGGTAATTTCTGTCTCAGAGGCTTCTATGCCAGTGACAGAGACCTGGCTGTGAAGGTGAGTGTGAGGTGATGTCTTTCTGAGTCCCTGCTAGGCCAGCAGCAGGCAGTTAGGCATGGGCGTTGCTTGTGAGGTCTCTTTTGTCAGAGTAGTGGGTAGGCCAGCAGTAGTTGATGGCTGGGGAAGTTATTTGGAGGAAAGTTCTGTCTCTGAAGGGCATAGGGCAGCAGCAGGCATGTGGTGGGGGTATGGACTTGTGAGGTCACCTCTCTGTGAGCAGGTGAGAGGTGAGGAGAAGACAGATGTCTTGGATGTTGGTGGTGAGGTCACTTCTGGGTTTGTTGCATGTGTTCAGAGGAGGGATTGACCCCTGCAGAGCCTACAGCAATACAGAGATGCAACTAATTAATCAAGCAGAAGTAGATGTTCCGCATCATCTGACACAAATTTTATTCCACTCCGTCATCCTGAGTTAGTACTGCTACGTTTGAAATGCGGATGATGTTCTGTGGTGAACATGGAGATGGAGTTTGCCTTTCCACTTGCTGCTAAGTGGAAGCTTGCAACCTCCTCCCAGTCATCTAGTGAGTCCAGCTAGACATTTTAGGCTTCTAAATGAATCTAGTGCTGGTGTGAGCAGTGGTGTTAGTAATCTCTTATTGCCAGGGTGTGTGTGCTTTAGAAATCCCCCCTGCCAGAACAGCAGGGAGCTTGCGAGATTTTCCTGCAAGGTCTGAATGCTGTCTCTGTCTTTGAGGTGTCCACCTGCTTTGATGACACATTTGGAGCTGTAACCCGTTAGAGGTCTCTGATTTTCTGTCCACGTATATGCAGTCATTGTATAATGGGTGCAAAGGCTGTTGGAGGAGACAGAAGGAATGTCACCTCCCCCCAAAAATGTATGGTGCACATTTTCAAAGAGATTTCTTGTTCAGAGAAGTTGAGGCACAAGCAAGAGGCAAGAGCTGGCCTGATCAGCTGCTGTGAGAGCACTTCTTCTCTGCTTCCTGGATGTGGGAAGTGAGCAGGCCCCGGGCTGTGAGTGGCTGTTCAGAGGCAGTGCCTGTTGCAAGGCCTTGGAGGCCTAGAAGGGAATGGAAGGTCTGGAGAGTTGGGCTTTGTGTGTTGTGGGGCGCTTGTGGGTGCCCTGTCTGCTGCCATGTGTGGTGCTGTGGCCTGTGTGTCGCTGATGCAGAGGCGCGTGTTGGCTGCGAAGCCTCTGTGAGGTGCGGGGGTAGAAGCGTGTTCCAGTGCGAGATGCCCTGTGGTGGATCCAGGTGGTGGCCCCAGTGTTTTGCTGCTCGGCTTGGGAGGAGGTGGCTGGAGAGAGCGGTGCTCTGCTCCCTGAGCCCAGCCTGCCATCACGGTGTCCTTCTGGGAGACCTGGTTGAGGACTGTTGGTGACCATGTTCCCTCCTTGGAGCATCTGGTGTGAGCCAGGGCTGCTCACAGTGTGGTGTTTTCTGTCAGCTGAGGTTCAGGCTTGCAGTTTGGGAAGGTCTTGATGCTTCCGTGAGTCTTTGGGATTTTACTGACTGCCCTGGAGAAAGTTCTCTTCTCCTTCCTTAAAGGCTTCCTGTTGAAGCTGGACCCTCATTTTATCTTCCCATCTCAGACGCTAATCCATTCCGATCCCTCAGAGAGATGGGTAGTTAATCAAAGCAGTCAGAGCCATTTCTGCACTTTATGCCTACGCAGACCCTTGCAGACAGGGGAGATGCCAGCTCACAAGAAGTCAGGCCTCTGAGTGTGATGGGTGGCTCTGAGACACCTGTCCTTGGTGAGCGGTGGAGGTGGCATCTTCAAAGCCACTGGTGCCTTTGTCAAGAGTCTCCGAATAGCAGATTCCTTGAGGCTGCAATGGGGGAGCCATCTGGAGGTAGCAGGGCTCCAACACCCTGGTCAAGGCAGGTGGCAGTAGAGGAGGTATCTTGGGGCCTTTTCCAGTGAAGTTTGGATAATCTCAAAGGCTGGAGATCTGAGAACCTCTCTGGATCCCTGTGCGACAGTTGAGCCACCCTCACGGAGAAAAAGGTTTCTTCTTAACATCTAAGAAGCATTTCCCATTGTCCAATTTGTCCCTGTTGCCTCTCATGCTGTTAGTGTGCACCTCCAAGAAAATCTGGCTCTGTCTTCTCTGTGCCCTCCATAAGGCAGCTGTGCACAGCATGAAGATGCCCCTTGGCCTTCTCTTGTCTAGGCTGAACAAACCCAGCTCTCGCAGCTTCTCTATATATGCCCCACGCGGCAGCCCCTGACCATCTTGGTGTCCCTGTGCTGGACTCCCTGCTGTGTGTTAGTGCCTTTGCAGAACTGGAGAGCCCAAACTGGACCTGGTATACAGACATGGTATCAGCTGTGCCAAAAAGAGGAGTCGAATGTCTCGGTGGCCCTGCTGGGTATACTCTCACCAATACAGCTCAGCACAGAGGGGAGACATTTGCCCCTGACTGTTGTGACTCTGTAAGGCCAGCAGAACTGACAGTAACACTCCGACTCTTTCTTTCTTTCTAGGTTGCTCCACTCATGAGGTTCCCAGTGCAGTGCTAGAGCCCCTGAGGGTGGAGGCAGGATGCCAGGGTGTGTCCCTGTGCCTGTCAACATCTTGGCCAACATCGTGAGCCCTGTGTGAAAGCAGCTGCAAGTGACTGAGAAGAGGCTACGTGTGGATGCGAAGGCTTCCATAAATGCACCTGGCTTCCGTGGGTGACTTGGGGTGTGGGTTCACCTCCTGGTACCTCTGCTGTGCTGCAAATTCCGCGTCCCACAGCTGCTGTTACTGCCAGCCCTCTCAGCAAATGCTGTTGTGCCCCCTCCTTTTCCTCGAAGGCTGTGGTGCCATATAGGACGAGTGCAAGACCCTTATAATAAATGCCAGCATGTCTTGAGTGCCTTTGTGTGAGTGAACAGGCCGCAAGAACATTGTGGCTGTTGTGCTTCTGAGCTCACTTCTGCCTCAGTACATAGTAGGGCAACAGTAGGAGCATGGTTTTGGGGCATATTGTGAGGTCCCTTCTGCCTTAGTGCCTTGGAGGGCAGCAGCAGGGACACAGCTGCTCTTTGTGCTCGTGAGGTCACATTTTCCTGAGTATGTTACAGGCGAGCAGCTAGCTGATAGCTTCAAGGCTGATAGTGAGGTCACTTGTGCCTCATTACTGGATATCCAAGCAAAAGGCATCTTGCTACTGTTTGCGCTTGTGAGGTCATTTGCGACTCAGACACTTGTAGGGCAGCTTCAGGCATATGGCTTTGGAATTGACTGTGAGGTAACTATTGCATCAATACTCGATAGACCAGAAGCAGGAATTGGCTGCTGCTTGTGGTTGTGAGGTCACTTGTGGCTCAGTGCGTGATAGGCCAGTGCTAGGCCCATGGCTGCTGTTTGTGGATGTGAGGTCAGTGGTGCCTCAGTGCCTGATAGGTCACTGTTAGGCCCATGGCTGCTGTTTGTGGTTTGTGAAGGCTTGAAATTCCACCTGAAAGCTGGAAATGCATCCTTACAGGAGTAGAAATAATTATTGGTACAGGGAATGTGCACCCTACCAGAGCTGTAAGTGGTCTAGCAAGCAGTGCTGGTTTGATCCAGTGGCTTGCTGCTTTCCCAGAGAAATACAATCTGACAATGGATCACATCTGAAGAATAAAGAAATGCAAACCTGGTGTGCTTCAAATGGAGTTTGGCAGACTTTCCACCTATTGTATTGATCTCAAAGTAGTGGGGTAGTAGAAAGATGGAAAGGATGACGGAAACAACAGCTACACCAGAGTGACTCTTCTCTCGTAGAATACTTCTAAGTGGGGATCCCGGTTGTGGGAGGTTGGCTAAATAAGTGACAAACGCCCATGGGAAGTCTCATAGATAAGGCGTTTGCGTCATGAATTCCTGTTAAAACAGAAGTGAAACTCTCTCAAAGTTCTGGAGATGAGGTTGTGGTTAAACACCCAACTCAGGGATCAGTCTGGGTGACTCTGCTCTTTTACAAAGCAAAAGCAGTATGGGATGCTGTAGAGACCCTAAAGGAAGCAAGTGAACCATAAGTGAGGCTTGGATGATGTCCGAGACCTAAGTGTCTTCTCTTGCAGTGAAGCGTGGTGTTACCTTCTCGCTGTGGGAACACTGATAACTGCAACAGACACCTGAAACCTGTCTCTCACAGGTTCTGCCTTTTCACATGGCCCATGGGAGAACTTGAGTATTGAAGGTAAGTCGCAACCCATCTTTAAAACTACAGTAACAAGAGGAATACCAGCTGTAATAGCACGAGGTCAAGGACTGAGGGGAGGCAATAATGTTACACTAACTATGATTACATTTAACTATATTTACATTTGCATTTAACTATATTTTCATTTAACTATAGTTACATTTATGTCTAAATGTAACTATATGTAATAACACACTGGATGGGAATCTGCACATGGTTTTGTAGTAGAGTGAAATGGGTACTACAGACATGAAAAGCAGCATTTGCCATAGTAATGATGTGACTTATATTTTTGACCAAATCGCCAGGCAGACTTACTGGTTAACTTCTCACTTGACTGAACAGATGATGTGTTATTTTTGCACCATTTAATACATCAGTAACACTTGGAGTAACCTTCCCTCAACTCAACAACTTTGGCAAACAAAACACCAAGGTTACTCAACATCTGTCTAAAACGGGAACATGCTTAGAAGAAAGAAAAGGAACAATGATATATGATAATAATGAGCACATTCTGTTAGTAAAAGTGGAAAGCGGCCTTACTGAACGTCACGAGTATGATATCTTTAAAAGTTTTTCCCCCAAAACTACCAGTGTATTGCGACCGATGTTACATTCTGTGCTCGTACTGTTAATGATCCCTGTATTGATCCCCACCTCTCCTTATGCCAGGGATCCAGCCCCAGCCTGGCAGTGAAAACTAATACCCATTTCCCCCGTGCCCCTTCCACCTCTTGGGGGGCTGGAGGTGCCCCAGCCCAGGGCAGCTGGCCAGCGCCAGGGCTGGGACAGGGCATGGAGGGGACAGGAGTGTGGAGGGCAGTGAGAGAAGGCAAGCAGGCCTGCTTGGGGCTCCACTGCTGGG
Source organism: Apteryx mantelli (assembly GCF_036417845.1). Lineage (NCBI taxonomy): Eukaryota > Metazoa > Chordata > Aves > Apterygiformes > Apterygidae > Apteryx > Apteryx mantelli. Next base: position 8,827,040 of record NC_089997.1, read on the forward strand.
CTGGGGAGGGCTGAGGCCTCTGGGGCTGGCCGGGCTCCAGATGCTGCTTCAATGTCAGCTCTGTGCTGGGAACATCGGGGTTTCTGCCCTTTGCAGAGGAGCAGCCTGTGGTGGAGGCCCCTCCATCCAGCACTTGTGAGTCGCATGTGGAGTGCTATGTCCAGTTGTGGCTCCCCCAGGCAAGAAGGATAGTAAGAGATGGGAGTGAGAGCAGCAGAGGCCAGAATGATGGTTTGGGCCTGGAGCCCATCAGGCATAAGGAGATGCTGAGAGACCTGGGTGTGTTGAGCCTGGAGAAGGGAAGGCTCAGGGGAGAGGTTGTTGCTATTTATAGTGACCAAATGGGAGGATATCAAGAAATCAGAGCCAAGCTCTGCTAGAAGATGCCCAGTGGAAGGACAAGAGGCAATAGGCACAAGTGGAAACACAGGACATTCCACTTGAAAAATAGAAAAACATTTTCTCCTTAAAGGATCAAAGAATGGACCAGCCCAGCCAGCCCCTCCCCTGCTCTCCCCACCTCCCCTGTCCACCCCAGTCCAGCCCAGAAGAGCAGTCCATTCTAGAGGTGGCCCCACAGCAGTGCCCACCGCAGGGTGCTGCAGTGCTCTGGGCACTCACAGCACAGCCGCAGCCCCCCTGAAGGGCACATCAGCTCCTGGGGGGCAGAGAGGGGTATCACCCTGTCTCCACTGCTCTCTCGTCTGGGAGCCCTTAACCCGGACTACATGCAGCCCCTCTGTGCCAGCCCCTCTCCCCAGGAGGGCACAAGAGTCCTGGCCCCAGGGCTCCTCAAGCAACTCCAGTTGCTCCAGCAGTGGAGCAGCCTGCCCTGAGTTGAGACATATAGAAAGAAGCTTTCATTTATTTTTCCCCCCAAGCACACAATTGCTCCTTTACTCTTCTCCAGACATGAGATGAATTCAAACATTTGAGTACAAACACGATTATCACAGACAGACCGCCCAAAGCACAAGAGCTGAGTAAAGAGAGGTGGGCAGCTTATTGCTGCTGAAATAGTACCAGCTGAATCAGTTTCCTCAGTGCCTCCTTGAGCTCCTTGTTCCTCATGCTGTAGATGAGGGGGTTCACTGCTGGAGGCACCACCACATACAGGACAGCCACCACCAGATCCAGAGCTGGGGATGAGATGGAGGGGGGCTTCAGGTAGGAAAATAAGGCAGTAATAACAAACAGGGAGATGACAACCAGGTGAGGGAGGCATGTGGAAAATGCTTTGTGCCTGCCCTGCTCAGAAGGGATCCTCAGCACAGCTGTGAAGATCTGCACGTAGGACAGCACAATGAAAATGAAACACCCAAAGGCTAAACAAATACTAACCACAATAACCCCAACTTCCCTGATGTAGGAGCCTGGGCAGGAGAGCCTGAGGATCTGGGGAACTTCACAGAAGAACTGGCCCAGGATATTGCCTTGGCAGAGTGGTATTGAAAATGTGTTTCCAGTATGCAGCACAGCATGGAGAAAACCAGTGCCCCAGGCAGCTGCTGCCATTTTGACACAAGCTCTGCTGCCCATGAGGGTCCCATAATGCAGTGGTCTGCAGATGGCAACAAAGCGGTCGTATGCCATTACAGTGAGAAGTGAATACTCTGCTGAAAATAAGAAAAAGAGGAAAAAGACCTGGGCAGCACATCCTGAGTAGGAAATGGTCCTGGTGTCCCACAGGGAATTGGCCATGGATTTGGGGACAGTGGTGGAGATGGTGCCAAGGTCCAGAAGAGAGAGGTTGAGGAGGAAGAAGTACATGGGGGTGTGGAGGCGGTGGTCACAGGCTATGGCTGTGATGATGAGGCCATTGGCCAGGAGGGCAGCCAGGTAGATGCTCAGAAACAGCAAGAAGTGCAAGAGCTGCAGCTCCCGTGTGTCTGCAAATGCCAGGAGGAGGAACTCATTTGGGGAACTGCCATTGAACATTTGCTTCCTCTGGGCTGTGGGGCTCTGTCTGAGGAGGAAAAGACAGTGCCAGGTTAGTACCCCCACATTTCCTCCGTCCTTCACCTTCTTTCAGAATCCTTGCTTGAGCTCTGTTTGTGCTGGCTGTGTGTGCCACGCTGAGCAGGGACCCCTGCCTGTGGTCTCCAGAAAAGCCCGTTCTGCTCTGCCGGGGGTGTAAATGGAGGTGTCAAACAGTGCCAGATATTCCATGGGATACCTGGGGATTTGTGCCATGAGCTCGGCAGAGGGAACTTGGTCCAGTGCTCCAGTGGGACTATTCTCTATTTGCCATAATGAGAGGTGAATACAGCACTCATGCCAGCTGTCTCGGAAAGAGAAGCCCCTTGTGAGGGCTTCATCTCCCCCAGCCTTGCCCTCTTGAACAGAGGTGTCTGTAGCTGAACCAGTCACACCATCGCCCACTCTAGCAAGGGAGAGAAGTGGTCAAGTAAAGGCAGGGGGTGACCTCACACTTTCTGGACGTCTCTGTTCCAATGAGATAGACTCTGTCCTCATGTCAATTTACCATCTGCACCCTTCCTCCAGGCACTGCAGTGGGAATGGGAAGTGGCTAGCTCTGATGTGCACATCCTGCAGCAGATTACATCCACTCCTTATGTGAAAGGGCTGTTCAACATTTTGAAACCCGTTTTCTCCAGAAAATGATCTTCAGTGGAGGGGTCAGTTTATATATTTATTTAGTTTTTAGGTGCCTCCATCTTACCGTGGGAGCATTCTCTGATGGGGTAGAAATCTTTGGCATTTCAATTGTTCTCAGCATGAGCACTCATGAATGCCAAGAGGAAATAAAGAGCTCGCTGTGACTTTGTACAAAGTCACAGGATCTGGTCTGTCAATAAGGTTTTCCCTTGCTGTGCTGCACTTGCACCTCCCTCAGCTAAAGGACAATCACACTCACAAGTTCCTCTAAGAAAGAAAGTGGACTGAGCTGAGAGTGGAGGAGTTCAGTTTCACAGTGAAGATTTCCAAATTCTTCTCTCTCAGCCCAGAGATGGAGAGAGTGAAGAGTGTATCTGACTCACCTATCACAGAAATGCTAGAGGGAAGCTGTGCTCTGCTGGAGAGCAGCTTCCAAGTTGGCAGATCACCTCAGAGAATCAGTCAAGGGTCCAAAGGTGGACTCTCCTTAAAGGAGAGTCAGCTGATTACCCAACCTGATGAAATGCATTGCTAGGAGCCTCATGGGTTGGAAAGGGATTGGCGCTTCGCACTACCATGAAGACCACACCACGCAGGACACACAGGGTTGATGTCTTAACTGCAGCTGAATACCCCCATCATTTTGAGAGATCAAAAGGTCTGAGAAAAAACACAGCAAGTCCCTTCATCCGCACTGAAGCCTACAGACAGCACCAGCATCACCTTCTCTGGCCTCATGAGGGTTTGTCTGACCTGCTCCTTAGGACCTGCAAGCACAGAGATGCCCCTGGACAGTGCCCTGCCTGTGGGAGCTTTCTGTAGGGCAGAACCAAGTGCACAGAGCATGGGATGGGGTCTGTAAGCACCAACCAGGAAAAAGACTTTGGGACAGAGAAACAGCTCCCAGCAGGGACAGCTCCAGGCACCAGAGCTGGGCAGGGAATGAGAGGGAACTGCTTCTAGAAACATCATGGGAGGATGGATTTGGGCAGGTCATGGTCAGGCCCTGCAATGCCCACACCTTCCCCAGTGGGCTCACTTCTGCCCTAAAGAAACCTCCCAGCAGCAGGGCACTGTCCAGGAGCATTCCCATTTTTGGAGGTGCTAAGGAGCAGGGCAGATAAACCCTGCTGAGGCCAGCAAAGGGGAAGCTGGTGCTGTCTATAGACTAAGGAATGGGTGCAGGGACTTTCAGAAGTTCCTGGCAGACCCATTGACTGCTCATTGAAACTGTTAAGGAGTTTCAGTCCTTTGTTCAAAGCTGACAGCTCCACTTCCGTTTTCCCCTTGCTAGGTGGCAGGACAGTTAAAGCGCCATCTCAGGAAATTGGCTTCTCTTTCAGGAAAGCCCCATCTTTGCCTTCCTCTTAAAAAGTTCCCTCTGAAATGTCCTGTGCATGAACTAGAGCTGTGAGCAGCCCTGACCCATGCAGAACCCTCTCAACGGGAGAATGAACCTACCCTGATGGGGTGGATCCTCCCTGCAATGTTGTGGGGAGTTCCCTGCACAGGCTGAGTGCTGACCCTGGCAGGCAGCAGAGTCACTGCCCCAGGCACACAGCACCCTGGGGCACAGGGACACTGCTCTGAATTACAGCCCATGCAGAACTGGGTGCACTCCCTGCCTTCACACGCCCTGCAGCATCCCGGCAAGAAGGTAGCAGGATGCCCTGTCCCTGTGATGGTGTGGCTGGGATTCCCTGCTTTAGAAGCACCTCCTCCTCCTCTGCACTCAAGAAGACAGCAGAGACATCCTAAAGAACCGAGCAGTCATGGGATGGGATGGGTTTAGAAGAACCCTCCAGCAACTCCAGCAGTATTGCTCTACAGCCAGAAGCTTACTGTGTCAGGGTCTGTGAAGATTTGTCCCTCCGTGAGCTCTCCTCTCTCCTCCCACTCCACACTGCCTTTCGCTTCTCTCCGTCTTGTCTCATCTCATGTCAGCAAGAGCAGGCAGTGCCTGGAGCCCTGCTGCTCTTTGCAGAGGAGATGCTCTTGCACAGAGCTGTCTCTCGGCAGTGCTGACCTGTTGCCATGAGCTCCCTCTGTCCCAGTAGACTGGCCCCACTCGGGAACAGTGGCCTAGCTGAAGGTGTGACTTCATTTCTCCTTTGCACTCCCTCCTCTTGGGAAATTTTCACTGAGGTAGACTAAAATAATCACTGATGGTCTCTCTCTAAAGAGTGAAGAGAGACTGGTCCCAGCATTGCAATTTGTCTCATCAGAAGATGATTATCTATGAGAGATGGAAACGTCCCACTCCGGAAGACCCTATTCCCATTTCTTGACTAGGCAGGACACCTAGAGAGGGACAAGAAGAGAATTCATTTACCTATGGTTCAGGTGTTAATTCAGATGAGTCAGTCTGGACATCTTATGCCAGGTTAGAACCCCCTGGGCTGGAGTGGGATTCAGATCCCTCCCCTGAATTCCACAAACACACAGGAGGTGGGATTGCCCTTGCCAAAGCTGAAGGGTGCCCAACAGATATGTCTGCATGCGAGCGCCTTGTCTAAGCTCCCATTGTAATCAGTGGAGATGGAGGATGGGAGTCAGTTGCTCACACACAAACACCTGGTGACATTTGAAGAGACAGAGGTGGTGCAAGGCATGTGCCAGGGTCTGCTTGCTCTGATGGAGCAACCAGGAGACCTGCCTCCTTGTAGAGCATGAGGTTGGGGCCAGGTGGGGGATTTTCTTGGCCATCTGAAATGACACTGGATGCCTACCACTGCTCCTAGAGCTCCACTCACTAGGAAGCTGAGACTCATGCACATCTCTGCATTGCAAACAGTTAATGTAATTCAGTGCAGAGCCTTGATTTAATGCCATAAAAACAGGCCATAGGCAGGGCCATGTCAGATGCCTGGGGTGTCCAGCACAAGCGCAGGTCTCTAGCAGATCCAGCATGGGACCTACAGGAAAGCCATGTCCTTTTGGAGTGGTTGCTGGGCAACTGCCCCAGGGCCTCTCCGGTTTCCTACCTGTGCCCAAATAACTGAATGCCACCACTGCCTTTAGGCAATGTTCATCTTATCTGCATTCAAGCAGCTGCATAAATGGGAGGCACATCACATCAAGGACTCCACTTATGTCCCTGCACTCTCAAACCCTTCAAGATCTCCTACTCCTGAACCTCTTCTCATCCCAGATGATATGAACAGGGACTGTGCTAATGATCTCCACAGGAGGGCTGCATCACAGGCTGTCCAGGCCCAGGGACTTCTTCACTGGCACCTTGTCCTTCCTGGAGATCAGCTGACCTCTGTCACAGGCCCTGTGGAGCTACAAAGTCAGCTCAGGCAGCAAAGTCCTCTCCTGCCATTTCTGCACAGCCCAGCTCTGCTTTCCTCTGGCCTCAGGTACCGCAGGGTTTGCTCCCTTAGTGGGAACCTCCTTTCACCATTACATTGCCACCTGCTATCTAGGCCAGCATGTCGCTGCACTGAAGTGGGCCATTGCACATATGGTGTCCCTGACTCTTGGTAACATGGCTCACCATGAGCAATCTACGCTCTGTGCCACAGCTGAGGCTCTGCAGCCCAAATATGTGCAAGTGAATGCAGCCTGGGGCACAGACAATAGCAGATGGAGATGCACAAGTTGTCACAGGACTGAAACATGGTTGGAATAACTGAGATGTGGTGGGGTCACTCACGTGACTGGAGGGCTATGCTGGTCGGGTACAAGGTCTTCAGGAGAGACTGTGAGGGAAGATGAGGAGGGGGGATGCCCTTTGTGTGAAGGGGCAGCTCGGAGGTATGGAGTTCTTCCCTGGGATGGACAAGGAGCTGTGTGAGAGCTTGTTGGTGAGCATGAGAGTAAAGGTGACATTGTGATGGGAGCTACAGACCACCTGATGTGGGTGAGGAGGTGGACGCAATCTCCTTTAAGCAACGTGAGGAAGTCTGTGGGTCACAGGCCCTGGTTCTTATGGGGAGAGCTTAATCTCCCGGACATTCATTGGAAGGACAAACAGCAGAGTGCAAGGAGTCCGGGAGGTTTTTGGAAGGTGTCAGGGACAACTTCTTGGCACGTCTGCCAGATGGGCCAAGAAGGGTGATGCTTTCCTGCATGTGGAAATTGCAAACAAGGAGGAACTGAGCAGGAATGGGAAAGTCAGTGTCAGCCTTGCCTACAGTGACCATGAAAAAGTGGAGTCGCAGATCCTGAAGGGAGTGAGGAAGGACAGCAGCAGAGTACAGACTCTGGCCCTCAGAGGAGCAGACTTTGACCTCTTTGGGGGCCTGGTGGGGAAATCCCATGGGAGGCAGCTCTGAAGGACACAGGAGCTCAGGAGAGCTGGCAGGTCCTTAAGGACAGCAGCCACCAAGCACAAGAATAGTCCATCATGATACTCAGGAAAACCAGTAGACGTGTCAGGGGACCAGCTTGGCTAAACAGGGAACTCACACCTGAGCTCCAGGACAATAAGGCAGCGTACGGAAAGCGGCAGTAGGGAGAGCCTGCAAAGGAGGAATTTAGAAATATTGTCCAGCGAAGCAGAGATGGTGTTAGGGAAGACAAAGCTTCCCTAGGATTGACACTTGCAGGGGATGTCAAGGGCATGAGGATGAGCTGCTACTGCTTCAGTAAGAAGAAAAAGGAGAAGGTGGTCTCACTGCTGAATGGGGCAGGGAATGTAGTAACAGCAGATGCAGATAGGTCTGACGAAATCAATGCATGGTTAGCTTCAGTTTTCACAAAGAAGGTCTCCCAGGCTGTTGTGCCTGGAATCAGGACTCCTGAGGAGAAAAGCAACCAACAGTAGATGAGGGTTAGTGAGGCATTACTTATGAGAACTCAAACTATGCAAGTCAGTGGGGTTGGATGGGCTGCATATGAGGCTGCTGTGAGAGCTAACTGCTGTCATAGCAAGGCCACTCGCTATCATCTTGGAAAGGTTGTGGAGACTGGGCGAGGTCTCAATAACTTGAGAAAGGCAGATGTTATATCCATCTTCAAGAAAGGCCAACAGGACTACCTGACAAGCTGCAGGCAGTTCAGCCTCTCTTTGGTGAGGAGCATGTCATGGAGTGAATCCTCTTGGATCACATTTCTGGGCACATGAAGGAGAAGAAGGTGATAGGGAACAGTCAGCATGGATTTACCCAGGGTAAACTGTGCCTCACCAACATGATTGACTTCTATGATTAAATAACTGTATCTGTGGCTGGAGAAGAGTAAATGACTTTTATCTGGACTTTAGCAAGGTGTTTGACACTGTCTTCAACAACATTCTTGTATGCAAGTTAGAACCTTACTGTCTAGAGGGATAGACAACCGGATGGGTAAAAAGCTGCTTGGATGATGAGGCTCAGAGGGCAGTGGTGAATGGGTAGTACTCTTCCTGGAGGCCAGGGAGAAGTGGAGCACCACTGATCTCTCCATGAACCTGCCCTGTTTATCATCTTTATTAGTGGCACAGAGGAGGCAACACTCGCCATGCTTCTAGATTGCCCCAGAATGGAAGGGGAAGACCAGGCACATGCTTTAGGGCTGCCATTCAGAGGGCCATAGGTAGGCGGGAGAAATAAGCTTCAGAAACTTCACTAAATTCAGCAAGGACAAAGGCCAGGTCTTGCACCTGGGCTAGACCAACATCCCTCGGTGTTACAAGCTGAGGCCTGAGCGCCTGGGGAGCGGCTCTGTGGAAAAGGACCTGAGGGTCCTGGTGGACAGGAGGCAAAATGTGAGCCAGAATCATTCCCTGGCAGCAAAGAAGGCCAAAAAGCACTGTGGGCTGTATGACCAGGAGCATAGCCAGGAGGTGGAAGTAAATGACGATGCTCCTCTAGTCAGCATTCATTAGACCATGTATAGAATACTACATCCAGTTTGGGTCCCCAGAAAGAGGTTGGTGTCTGGGAGCGAGTTTGGCAGAGGGCCCTCAAGATACTTGGGGAGCTGGAGCACTATGAAGATACGGGTCTTGTTCAACCTGGAGAAGAGATGGCTTTGGATGGACCTCATGGCAGCCTTCCAATAGCTACAAGGAGGTCACCAAGAAGATGGAGCCAGGATCTTCACCATGGTGAGTGGTGGGAGACCAAGCAGCAATGGGCATAAGTTGAAAGAAGAGAGGTTCATGCAGGAGATAAGGAGAAGCTTTTCCACTTAGAAGATGGTCAAGCATTGGAACTGTTTGCCCAGAGAGGCTGTGCAGTCTCCTCCCTTGGAGGTTTTCAAGACCTGACTGGATCAAGCCCCGAGCAACATGGCTGACCACAGAGCTGACCCTGCTATGAGCAAGGAGATTGGGCTAGGAACCTCCTGAGTGAGGTCCCTTCCACCCTGATGGAGTTTGTGATTCTTCCCCCTATGGGTCTTAGCTTGTTGATGTCAGGGAAAGCACATGGGTTCCCCGTGACAGTGGAAGTAGGTCAGCTTTCTTGTCCTCCTCCACTCAGAATGGTTCAGATGCAGGGCTGCTTGGAAGGAATCCCCAAACGGTCTTGATCAATCCTTTGCTTCACTTTTAATTTCCTTTTCTGTTTTTTTCTTTTCCCCCTTCTAAGCTTGTGTCTTCCACCATCCTTATCCCCTCCCATACAGTCAGACCACACCTGCTTACCCTTTCCCCATTGATGCTGCTTTGTGTTTGTTTGTTTGTTTTGACACAGAGGAACTTCAGTCCTGAAGGACCTTCAGAAACTTGGGTGATTTGGACAACAGGCACCTCATAAGTTTTACAAGAGAAGTGTCAAGTCCTGTGCCTTGGAGGGGAAGAACCACACCCAGGAGGAGAGGTTGAGGGACCTGGGCTTCTTTGTCCTGCTGAAGTGGAGGTGAAGGGCAGGAGAGTAGTAACCTGTGAGTGCTTGAAAGGTGGTTTCAGAGATGATGGAGCTTTTCTTGGTAGTGGGAAACAGCATGAGAAGGGGAAACAGCCACAAACTGCAGCTCATGGGTTTCAGATGTGACTTCAGGAAAAGGGAATGTCACCTGAAGGGTAGAGATGTGGTGCTACAGGTCACCCAGAGGGAGTCTGTGATCAGCCCCTGGCTTTGTGTTTCAAGGATGTGGCAGAACACAACTACCCCTCCCCCCACACACACATCTCAGGCCCAAAGCGTGGCAGAGAACAACTACCCCCCTCCCATCTCAGGCCCAAAGTGTGGTGGAGCACAACTATCCACCACCCCCCCCCACACACACGCACCTTATCTCAGGCCCCAGCTGACCACAAATAACTGACAGTGCCCAGGGCTGACCAGAAGGAACTAGGCGATACTGGTTGCAACTGGTGAGGCCAGAAACAGGCATGAAATCAGCAAAAAGATATATTTTCCCCAACACAGCATGAGGTCAGCAAAAAAGGTACATCTCCACACCAACTATTGTATGACCATGAGTCAAACTCCGTGGCCATAAATAGCACTGCAGCCTAGAGCCCATTGAGCTCTGCTGCATGGCAGCGGGCTGCACGGTGGTGAATCTCCCCTTGAGTTGGGATGCCTCTCAAGGTTACTCGCCTGGAGTTAAGGGAACCTCTGACAAGAAGCCTTTGGGTGGTAAGAAACCGAGACTCAGGCACTAACAAATGTGCAGTAGGATTTGCTTGCTCTGACTACACTGTATGGCCATCTTCAATAAACTTGTTTGCCATAAACCCAGAGTTAATGCCCTCCCTGCCCCTGCAACAGGCCATATACATGCACTACAGCACAGCAGGACAGTGTGGAAGTGAGGCGAGCAGCCCTGAAAAGCGAAAGTCCTGCTCCTGTGGGTGGACGTGTCTCCAGGAAGCTGCAGCCCCCACACAATGGCTGCAGCAAGTAAATGCCTGCTTTGGTAGTGCCAAGACAGACACTGCCAAAAGGAAACTTTCTTCATTTCACTGGGGACATGTGAAGGAGCTCAGACTAGCAGGCTCTGAGGTTCCTCTGTCTCTGCTGACAAAGGGGGAAACCTGTGTTCCTGCTTCAGCAAGGTCTCTCGGTCAGATTCTAAAGGGATTCCTGAGAAGTGGCATGAACTGGAAAATTTTTCCTTTTAACATGAATGTAAGGGAGAAAAGTAAGAAAGAAAGAAATGAACAACACATAGCCTTGATGCCAAGCACCCTTTGAATGATGAGTGGATGCACATGGGATGGTTATTGGTGCTGATACTGTACCCATTGAACCAGTTTCCTCAGAGCATCCTTGAGATCCTTGTTCCTCATGCTGTAGATGAGGGGGTTCACTGCTGGAGGCACCACTGCGTACAGAACAGCCACCACCAGATCAGCAACTGGGGAGGAGAGGGAAGGGGGCTTCAGGTAGGTAAACATGAGGGTGCTGAGAAACAGGGAGACCATGGCCAGGTGAGGGAGGCACATGGAAAAGGCTTTGTGCTGGCCCTGCTCAGAGGGGATCCTCAGCACAGCTGTGAAGATCTGCACATAGGACAGCACAATGAAAACAAAACACCCAAAGCCTAAACAGGCACTAACCACAATAAGTCCAGCTTCCCTGAGGTAGGAGTCTGAGCAGGAGAGCTTGAGGATCTGGGGAATTTCACAGAAGAACTGCTCCACGACATTGCCTTGGCAGAGTGGTATGGAAAATCTGTTTCCAGTGTGCAGCGCAGAATAGAGAAAACCAGTGCCCCAGGCAGCTGCTGCCATTTTGACACAAGATCTGCTGCCCATGAGGGTCCCATAGTGCAGGGGTTTGCAGATGGCAACAAAGCAGTCATAGGCCATGACAGTGAGAAGAAAATATTCTGCTGACAACAAGAAGAGAAGCAGAAAGACCTGGGCAGCACATCCTGAGTAGGAAATGGCCCTGGTGTCCCACAGAGAATTGGCCATTGGTTTGGGGACAGTGGTGGAGATGGAGCCAAGGTCAAGGAGGGAGAGGTTGAGGAGGAAGAAGTACATGGGGGTGTGGAGGCGGTGGTCACAGGCTACGGCTGTGATGATGAGGCTGTTGGCCAGGAGGGCAGCCAGGTAGATGCCCAGGAACAGCATGAAGTGCAAGAGCTGCATCTCCCATGTGTCTGCAAATGCCAGGAGGAGGAACTCTTTGAGGAAGCTGCTGTTGGACATTTTCTCCTTTAGGGCATAGGGGACTGTCCAAAGAAGAAAAGAAATTGAGAAGTAAGGAGAGATTTTTCAAGTAAAAAAAAAAAAGTTCCAGTTTTCATACAGCCCCCCATATTGCCTCTCTCTTTGCTGAGAAGATCTGTGTGCTCCACTTTGCATTGGCTGAGTGTGCTGTGAGGAGCAGGGGCCTCTGCCCTTGGGCTGCAGAGGAGTCAGTCCTGCTGTACAGTGGTGGGAAGGAGCGAATGGGAGGGAGTAGCTCTGACATTCACAGTTTCTGCCAGGTGAAATCCAGTTGTCATATGGAAGGGCTTTTCAGCATCTTCACCACCAGTTCTAGTAAATGAGGGTTAAGGAACAGACTTTTAGGGATTTTTCAACATTGTTTATTTTCTTTCAGATGTCCTTGTTACCCCTAGGGAGTGTTCCTCAAAGGTAGCAATCCATGGCATTTCTGCTGTGAGTCCTGTGATGAAAGAATTCACTGTCACTTGGTGCAGAGTGAGGACAGCTAGTCTGTCTATTAGCCTTGATCCCAGCTGTCCTCTGTTCCCACCTCTTTGAGCTGGAGGATGATCACACTCATATGTTGCCCTAAAAAGAAACAAGCTGCTGCTGAGAGCAGAGGAGTTGTTTCAAACTGCAGGTCTCCAAACCTCTCTCCCTTTCTCAGCTCACCAGAGGGAGGTCTCCACACTCTCCTTCTAGCCAGGGACACACAGGGCTCTTTTCAGCTGCCCCTATACAGCTGCCCACCACCATTTCCATAGTCTTCGCATCTCTGCAGCTTCTTCATGGGTCTCTCAGACAGCACAGAGATGCTATGAGACAGCTGTGCCCTTCTGGAGGGCAGCTTGCAGCCTGGCAGAATGCCATAGGGTCAAATGTCCTAAGGATGGTCTCCCTTAAGGAGAGTCTGCTCTTTTCCCAGCCCCATGGACTACATTTCCTGGAGCCCCACAGGTCAGAAGGGGGTTGGGGCAACCTCCCTCCCATGCAGACCCCTCTGTTGCACAACTCACAGGGTCAGTGTCAGAACTGCAGCTGAACCCCCCCAACCCCAGGGAGCCCGAGAGAAGAGCAGGAGCAGCATGCACAGGAGGGGAAATAAGGAGCAACACCATGATCCTGCTGCCAAGGGAGGCAAGGAGACAGGGACAGGCAGGCACTCCGGAGAGTCTTCACCTTACCCAGATGGGCATGCGGCCTTGCAGACAGCAACATCGCAGGGCACTCACTGTCAGCCCCTTCGTTGGGCAGCATGAAATGGGCCCATGGCAGGTGAGATGCCCCTCTCCTCTGCCAGAGGTCTGGCTGCAGAGGAGGTGGCTCATGCCCTGGACTCCATGGCTGTCAGGGCAGAGGCTCTGCTGGGTAGGAGAGGAGACGTGGGGGGCTTGCTCAGAGGAAGAGGGTGTCTGCACCAGAGGGACTGCCCATGACTTGCCCAAATCCATCCTCCCATGATGATTCTGTTTGTTCATCTCCTTCCCTGCCCATCTCTGCTGCCTATAGCTGTCCCTGCGGGGAGCTCTTTCTCTGTCCCAACAAATATTCCCAATCAGTGCTCGCAGACCCCATCCCATCCTCTGTGTACTCAGCTCTGCCCTACAGAAACCTCCTGGCTCAGGGCACTGGGCAGGGGCATCCCTGTGCATGCAGGTCCTAAGGAGCAAGTCAGATAAACCCCGATGAGGCCATAAGGGAGATGCTGGTGCTGCCTGTAGGCTGAGGTGGGGATGAAGGGTTTGCTGAGGTTTCTCACAAACCCACTGATCTCTGAGAGTGAAGGTTGAGGAGTCCCAGTCCCTTGCCAAACCAGAAAACTCTTTCCTTTTTTCTTCCTGCCAAAATAAGGAAACTGAAAGCACAGATGCCAGAAGGAAAGCTCCTTCCCTTTCAAATAGCTGTTTTTTCACCTTGCTCTTGAAAATCCCCTCGGACACGCCCTGTGCATGAGCTAGAGCTGTGAGCAGCCCTCACCCATGCAGCACCCTCTCAACAGGAGAATGAACCTGCCCTGCTGGGGGTCGATCCTCCTACCCAGAGCTTCTCCCCACTGCACCGTGAGGAATTCCCCCGGCAGGCTGAGTGCTGACCCTCACAGGTGGCAGAGTCACTGCCTCAGGCACATGGCACCCTGGGGCAGAGGGACACTGCTCTGAATCACAGTCCCGGTGCAGTCCTGGGTGCACTCCCTGGCTTCACACCCCTGCAGCATCCCTGGGAGAAGGTAGCAGCATGACCTGTCCCTCTGACAGTGTGGCTGAGAATCCCTGCTCTGAAGCACCTCCTCCTCCTCTGCACTGGAGAAGCCGGGTGGGACATCTTAAAAAAACTATCAGTCATGAGATGAGATGGTTTTAGAAGACCCCTTCAAGAACCCCAGTAGTATTGCTCTGCAGCCAAAGACTCACCGTGTCAGGGACTGTGGAGATTTGTCCCTCCGTGAGCTCTCCTCTCTCCTCCCATTCCACGCTGCCTTTCGCTTCTCTCTGTCTTGTCTCATCTCATGTCAGCAAGAGCAGGCAGTGCCTGGAGCCCTGCTGCTCTTTGCAGAGGAGATGATCTTGCACAGAGCTGTCTCTCGGCAGTGCTGACCTGTTGCCATGAGCTCCCTCTGTCCCAGTAGACTGGCCCCACTCGGGAACAGTGGCCTAGCTGAAGGTGTGACTTCATTTCTCCTTTGCACTCCCTCCTCTTGGGAAATGTTCACTGAGGTAGACTAAAATAATCATCTATGATGTCTCTCTCTAAAGAGTGAAGAGAGACTGGTCCCAGCATTGCAATTTGTCTCGTCAGAAAATCATTATCTATGAGAGATGGAAACGTCCCACTCCGGAAGATCCTATTCCCATCTCTTAACGAGGCAGGACACCTAGACAGGGACAAGAAGAGAATTCATTTACCTATGGTTCAGGTGTTAATTCAGATGAGTCAATCTGGACATCTCATGCCAGGTTAGAAACCCCTGGGCTGGAGTGGGATTCTGATCCCTCCCATGAATTCCACAAACACACAGGAGGTGGGATTGCCCTTGCCAAAGCTGAAGTGAGCACAACAGAGATGTCTGCATGCGAGTGCCTTATCTAAGCTCCCATTGTAATCAGTGGAGATGGAGGATGGGAGTCAGTTGCTCACACACAAACACCTGGTGACATTTGAAGAGACAGAGGTGGTGCAAGGCATGTGCCAGGGTCTGCTTGCTCTGATGGAGCAACTAGGAGACCTGCCTCCTTCTAGAGCATGAGGTTGGGGCCAGGTGGGGAATTTTCTTGGCCATCTGAAATGACACTCGATGCCTACCACTGCTCCTAGAGCTCCACTCACTAGGAAGCTGAGACTCATGCACATCTCTACATTGCAAACAATTCATGTAATTCAGTGCAGAGCCTTGATTTAATGACATAAAAATCAGCCATAGGCAGGGCCATGTCAGATGCCTGGGGTGTCCAGCACAAGCGCAGGTCTCTAGCAGATCCAGCATGGGACCTACAGGAAAGCCATGTCCTTTTGGAGTGGTTGCTGGGCAACTGCCCCAGGGCCTCTCCGGTTTCCTACCTGTGCCCAAATAACTGAATGCCACCACTGCCTTTAGGCAATGTTCATCTTATCTGCATTCAAGCAGCTGCATAAATGGGAGGCACATCACATCAAGGACTCCACTTATGTCCCTGCACTCTCAAACACTTCAAGCTCTCCTACTCCTGAACCTCTTCTCATCCCAGATGATATGAACAGGGACTGTGCTAATGATCTCCACAGGAGGGCTGCATCACAGGCTGTCCAGGCCCAGGGACTTCTTCACTGGCACCTTGTCCTTCCTGGAGATCAGCTGACCTCTGTCACAGGCCCTGTGGAGCTACAAAGTCAGCTCAGGCAGCAAAGTCCTCTCCTGCCATTTCTGCACAGCCCAGCTCTGCTTTCCTCTGGCCTCAGGTACCGCAGGGTTTGCTCCCTTAGTGGGAACCTCCTTTCACCATTACATTGCCACCTGCTATCTATGCCGTCATGTCGCTGCACTGAAGTGGGCCATTGCACATACGGTGTCCTTGACTCTTGGTAACATGGCTCACCATGAGCAGTCTACGCTCTGTGCCACAGCTGAGGCTCTGCAGCCCAAATATGTGCAAGTGAATGCAGCCTGGGGCACAGACAATAGCAGATGGAGATGCACAAGTTGTCACAGGACTGAAACATGGTTGGAATAACTGAGATGTGGTGGGGTCACTCACGTGACTGGAGGGCTATGTTGGTTGGGTACAAGGTCTTCAGGAGAGACTGTGAGGGAAGACAGGGAGGGGGGATGCCCTTTTTGTGAAGGGGCAGCTCGGAGGTATGGAGCTCTTCTTCTGTGTGAGAGCTTGTTGGTGAGCATGAGAGTAAAGGTGACATTGTGATGGGAGCCACAGACCATCTGATGTGGGTGAGGAGGTGGCCGCAATCTCCTTTAAGCAACGTGAGGAAGTCTGTGGGTCACAGGCCCTGGTTCTTATGGGGAGAGCTTAATCTCCCGGACATTCACTGGAAGGACAAACAGCAGAGTGCAAGGAGTCCGGGAGGTTTTTGGAAGATGTCAGGGACAACTTCTTAGCACATCTGCCAGATGGGCCAAGAAGGGTGATGCTTTCCTGCATGTGGAAATTGCAAACAAGGAGGAACTGAGCAGGGATGGGATAATCAGTGTCTGCCTTGCCTACAGTGACCAATAGTGTAGTCCGAGATCCTGAAGGGATTGAGGAAGGACAGCAGCAGAGTACAGACTCTGGCCCTCAGAGGAGCAGACTTTGGCCTCTTTGGGGGCCTGGTGGCGAATTCCATGGGAGGCAGCTCTGAAGAGCCCAGGAAAGCCAGCAGGTCTTTAAGGACAGCACCCACCAAGCACAAGAATGGTCCATCCCAATACTCAGTAAAACTAGTAGACATGTCAGGGGACCAGCTTGGCTAAACAGGGAACTCGTGCCTGAACTCCAGGGCAATAAGGCAGCGAATGGAAATGGGAAGGAGGGAGAGGCTGCAAAGGAGGAATTTAGAAATATTGTCCAGCGAAGCAGAGATGGTGTCAGGGAAGACAAAGCTTCCCTAGGATTGACACTTGCAGGGGATGTCAAGGGCATGAGGATGAGCTGCTACCGCTTCAGTAAGAAGAAAAAGGAGAAGGTGGGCTCACTGCTGAATGGGGCAGGGAATGTAGTAACAGCAGATGCAGATAGGTCTGAAGAAATCAATGCATGGTTAGCTTCCGTTTTAAAAAACAAGGTCTCCCAGACTGTTGTGCCTGGAGTCAGGACTCCTGAGGAGAAAAACAACCAGCAGTGGATGACGTTAGCGAGAACAAACTATGCAAGTCAGTGGGGTTGGATGGGCTGCATATGAGGATGCTGTGAGAGCTGATTGCTGTCATAGCAAGGCCACTCACTATCATCTTGGAGAGGTTGTGGAGACTGGGCGAGGTCTCAATAACTTGAGAAAGGCAAATGTTACATCCATCTTCAAGAAAGGCCAACAGCACTACCTGGGAAGCTGCAGGCAGTTCAGCCTCTCTTTGGTGAGGAGCATGTCATGGAGTGAATCCTTTTGGATCACATTTCTGGGCACATGAGGGAGAAGAATGTGATAGAGAACAGTCAGTATGGATTTACCCAGGGTAAACTGTGCCTCACCATCCTGATTGCCTTCTATGATTAAATAACTGTATCTGCGGCTGGAGAAGAGTAAATGACTTTTATCTGGACTTTAGCAAGGTGTTTGACACTGTTTCCCACAATATTCTTGTATGCAAGTTAGAACATTACTGTCTAGAGGGATAGACAACCAGATGGGTAGAAAGCTGCTTTGATGATGAGGCTCAGAGGGCAGTGGCGAATGGGTAGTACTCTTCCTGGAGCCAAAAGAGCAGTGGAGCACCACTGATCTCTCCAGGAACCAGTCCTGTTTATCATCTTTATTAGTGACACAGAGGAGGCAACACTCGCCATGCTGAAAGGGGGAGACCAGTCATATGCTTGAGGGCTGCCATTCAGAGGGCCATAGGTAGGCGGGAGAAATAAGCTTCAGAAACTTCACTAAATTCAGCAAGGACAAAGGCCAGGTCTTGCACCTGGGCTAGACCAACATCCCTCGGTGTTACAAGCTGAGGCCTGAGCGCCTGGGGAGCGGCTCTGTGGAAAAGGACCTGAGGGTCCTGGTGGACAGGAGGCAAAATGTGAGCCAGAATCATTCCCTAGCAGCAAAGAAGGCCAAAAAGCACTGTGGGCTTTATGACCAGGAGCACAGCCAGGAGGTGGAGGGAAATGATGATCCCCTTCTAGCCAGTATTCATTAGACTATGTCTAGAGTGCTGCATCCAGTTTGGGTCCTCCGAAGAAGAAAGAGGTTGGTAACTGGAAGTGAGTTTGGCAGAGGGCCCTCAAGATAGCTTTCCCCATAGGTGCTGGTTTGTGTTTTGTGTTTTTTCCTTTTTTTTTGACACAGAGGAACTTCAGTCCAGAAGGCCCCTAAGAAACTTGGGTGATTTGGACAACAGACACCTCATGAAGATTTACAAGAGAAGTGTCAAGTCCTGTGAGCAGGGAGGAATAACTGTGCCCATGAGGAGAGGTTGGGGGACCTGGGCTTCTTTAGCCTGCTGAAGTGGAGGTGAAGGACAGGAGAGTAGGAGCCTGTGAGTGCTTGAAGGGTGGTTTCAGAGATAATGGAGCTTTTCTTGGTAGTGGGAAGCGGCATGAGAAGGGAAAACAGCCACAAACAGCAGCTTGTTGGCTTCAGATGTAACATTAGGAAAAGGGAATGTCACTTGAAGGATAGTGCTGTGGTGCTACAGGTCACCCAGAGGGAGTCTGTGATCATCCCCTGGCTTTGTGTTTCAAGGAAAACCAAGTGAGGACAGAGAGACATGAGTAGAGGTGGGGAGATCCATGGGTGAGAACAATGTGGGGAAGCAGATTGGGTGTCTGCAGTCTGCAGGGAAACAGGCACAGGTGTGGGACAATGTAGGACAGCCTGTGGTGGAGACAGCCATGGGCACTGCCAAGGCTGAAAGATGCCAACAAAAATGAGTTCTTTGTCCTCTTGACTATGACTGTTATCCCTGCCACTGAGGCCCTCAAGAAGATGTTTCCTTAAAGCACTGTGACCTCGCTGCCTTCTTGTCCCCGGGGACTCAGGAGGTGCTGTATCATTGTCCTGCACTTGGCATTGCACACCCCCACCCGCACACTGAGCCCAGGAAGAGCCCTGAGCAAAGTGTGAGGGAAAGGATCACCCTACCCGGGGGCTGGGTGTCAGTGCCTGGCCATTCTGCTTGACAAAACTCATCCAGGTTTACTTGGCATCAGAGCCACCTGCACATTGCCTTTGCCTACCTGCAGTCAGGGTCTCCAACTTTCTGCTCTCATCAGCCCCTGGGGAGCCTTCTTTGGTAACAACCCTCAGTGGGACCCATTAACACTCCAAGAAACTTTGGGATTTACTTCTGACTTTAACTTCTTGAGAGGCTTGTTCAATGTCCTCTCAGTATCTGAAGTTCGTGGATTCAGCAACAAATACACTTGAGAAGCCATTAAAATGCAGAAAGCCCTAACAAGGCATGTCACTCTTCATAATTTTCTTCAGTTCCTCAGTTCTTGGGTGGTTAATTGGAGAGGATTCAGGAGGGTATTTACAAGAGCAAGATTTCAGTGAGCACCTGAGAAAGAAAGGATTTCTCCTTTTTAAGCTTTCTTTATTTTTCAGCTTACAGAATAAGTGATATCCACATTCTCCAATTCATACTGACCCAGAGGCTCTCCTAATGAAGTCCAGACATGTAGGAAAAGCAGTATTTTCGATATGAGACCTTTATGGACAACCTTCCTCCTCACCTCCCCAACCCTGCCATTTCTCTCATCAGCCACTGGGGACTTACCTCACTCCTGTTAAAACCTAACCTTTTTCCACTTGAGTCTGTAGCTGAATGTTACAGTTTATATGCACCAATTCCCACCTGCTTTCCTTAGACAACTAGCTGCAGACACAGGAGGATTTTTCTTAATTGCAAACAAGCAAAAATAGAATATGATACAGTTTTAAAAAAAGTCAAATACACTCCTCAACTGTATGTTCAATAGAAGCTGCCTCCAATGAGGGCCACTTTCCACAAGGAATAACCCTCCTTGAAGTGTTTTTTGACAGATAGCTAGGAAAGGATAGATAGAAACAGAACTGAGGAGTTGGACAAAGAGACAATGAGACTCCTGAAAGACGAGGCAAGCTTCAGACTCCCTGAAGCTCAGAGCAGCAACTGGAGAGTTGAGAGGTATCGGATGGATCAAGAGTAAGATATGTCCAGTTCGTCTGATGCAAAGATGCCTTTAGAAAGGATCAATTTAATCAAGACATGTGAAAATATGTGAGAAATCACTGAGACTATATCCACAGCATAATAGGCAGAACAGTGGTAACACAAGTTCAGGGGCAGATTAGTATTTCTTCTCCTGAGATTCACACCCTGCCTGAACATCTCCACTATTTTATCATGGGAAAAGTGGACTTTAAAAGTAGTCAGTCCTTTTAGCTGGTGAAAGTGTGTTCATATTTTTTAAATGTTGAAAACTCTTCTTCTCCTTTTCAGGCAGAGCTCTGTTCTAACCACAAGCATCCAGCGGCACTTGGAGAGGTCCTGGTGTATCGGAGGTACCTGCCTGGGCCTGGCAGCTCTCACAGGGGACCTGCGGGAGACTAGAACCCCTTGGAGCTGCAGATGGAGGCTGGGCAGAGGAGACCAAGGTACCTTCAGTGGCACCAGCTGTCAGTGACCCTGTGACTGCATCCCACCCCAATCCTGGAAATCGCTTTCCTTTTCTAAATAAATAAATAAAAGACCTGTATATATTAAAAAGGGCGAACAAATAAAGAAAAACAATAAGAACACAAAATATTTAAAAGCTGGGAAGTGTAACAAAACATTTCTTCCCTTTAGATCATTTCCTTAATTTCTCTCTTCTTTCATTTTTATTGACATTTTCTAAATATCTCTGGTATTATCAGGCCTGCACCATTAAAAAATATATTTCTGTGTCTTGCACAGAGTCCAGTGGCCCAAAACCACTCACGGCCCAGGGCTCTCCATGCCACTCCTCACTCTCTGTACAGAGCAAGTGGCACTCACCAGAGACAGGAGTGACCACAAAACCCACATCCGAGCCCTGTGCCTGTTGGTGGCCTATCAGGTTCTCAGGCAGACAGGACCTCACAACCCCTTACCCCAGACAGGAGTCAAGTGCTGGCCTATCAGCTTCACCCATAGAAGTCACCTCACAGCCACTTTCCCACCCATGTGCCTGCTCCTGGTCCATCACCTGCAGAGACAGAAGGGACCTCACTTTCACCCTTATGGTCATGGGCCTCCTACTCTCCTATGAGCTTCTGAGAAATGATTAATCTCATAAAAATGTCCCCAGCCAACAGCCTCCTGGTGGCCTATCAGCTGATCAGACACAACTGACCTCATAATCACCCACCAAGCCAATGGGCCTGCTGATGGTCTTTCACCTGCCCTTATGGAAATGACCTCAGCATGGTCTTGGCTTCCATCCAGTCAGGTATTCAGGCAGCAATGACCTCACAATCCTCACCTGAGCCATGGGCCTGCTGCTGGCCTATCAGAGGCTGAGATAGAGGTGACCTCACAGTCACCATCCAAGCCATGTAACTGTTTCTGGCCTATCAGCTACTCAGTTGTGAATGACCTCGCAATCAACATCCTAGCCCTGTGCCGCTTGGAGGCCTATCAGGTCCTCAGGCAGAAGTGACCTCACAAACAATTGCCCCAAGCATTAGCCAAGTGCTGGCTTATCAGCTACTCCAAGAGAGGTGACCTTACAATCATCTACCAAGCCCACACAGCTGCTGATGGCCTTTCCTCTTCTCTGATGGACAAGGCTTGTGTTCTTGCTTGAGAGGTCACTTCTGACTCAGCCTCTGATAGGCTAGCAGCAGCCTCGTGGCTGGGGCATGGGCGTGTGAGGTCACTCCTGCCTTAGCAGCTGATAGAGCAGCAGCAGGCACATGGCTTGGATGATGATGGTGAGGTCAGCTGTATGTGCTCAGCTGAACATGGGGGTTGAGTTAGTTAGCATCCTGGCAAGAATTTCAGAAGCTGCAGGCCTCCAACAATCTAGTGACACATTGCAAAATGTGCTCAGCTGGGAGGGACACCTGAACTGTCAGGCTAGAAATGACTCCCTTAGGGAAGAGAGGAGCATGTGGGAAGGTGAGGACCATAATACTGAGGGGGTTTGCAGAGTTATTTGCATAAAACCACTTCAACTTTGCAAGCTGATTCTCAGCTATGACCCTTCATGTATTTCCTGCCAACTTGCAGAAAAGTGCTTGAGCATCAGGCAATGATTTTCAGGGTCCAAAAGCAATGTTGTGATTTGCATCATTTTCAGCACAAAAAATAAGCTCAGGGTACTTGAGACTACTCACTGTTGTATGTGCATCTGGGAGAAGTCGTTGTAAGAGGCCAATTATTTTCTGAAGAAATACTTTGTCTTTGGACGTTTTCCTTGTTTGCCCATTTCAAAAGGTAATGACTGTGCCTTGCTGCTCGAAAGAGGACCTCTGAGCGCTCCGTCATGGCAAGACCATTTCCTTGTTAACTATGCCAGAGAAAAAGTCCCACCATGTCAAAGCTGCTCTCTGAGGCCTTCTTCTGGAAGTCAGCCCTGGATGTCTTGTTTCAGGGCCCAGGGCAGTGCACAGCATGCAGGTTGCAGCAAAGATTCCCAAGGCAGCGAGCCCTTTGGCAGGGAGAGCTCAGGAACCCAACCTACCATATTTCACTGAACTGGGAGGGTTATTTGGATGGTTAATTATGGGCTAACTGGGGGATACTACTGCATTACAAGCAAAGAGTTCCTAGGATACTGCCACATTAGAAGAAAAGAGTGCCTACTGCTATACTGTATACCGGTAATATACTGGTAATATCCCCCAATTGACTTTTGCTCACAGGTAATAAAAGTATCTCTTCTCTTTTTTCATTTGTGGGCATCGGTAATGAACAGCAGGAGTCAGATTTTCTAAGTTTTATTGCTAGCAATAAGGTGCCTCTTGGCTGGGAGCACAGGAAGGGTCCCCAAGCAGCTTTTTGTTACAACTTTTAAGCAATAGTAAGTTGTTACATATTCAGTACTTCAGTTTACATAACCAACCAGATTTATCCACAATTCTTAGTTCTACTAATCCCCTTGCCGTGCTACAGTATGAGGTAGTTCCATGCCAGCCTTATATGGTTCATCTTATAATTATCCATTAGCTGATTTGCACCTCTTCTGGTGTTACCTTTGAACAACTTTTGTAGCGCTGGCTGGATTGAACTGGTTTCTTTGCAGTTCTTCAACTTTGTATGAAAAACAGGGCTAAGGCAAGATCAGATAAGATGTTCTGCTTGCAGCTCACATGACCTTGCATGTGCTTCCTCTGCAAAACCAGAGTATACTGGAAATTTCCTTAATACAGGAGAGGAAGCTACTACACCTCTAATCTAAAAGAACTTGGGGTTGGACAGATCTCAGAAGTGTTACGTTTGTGACTCCAGTTTTCAAAAAGGACAAGAAGGAGGACCCAGGGAACTACAGACCAGTCAGCCTCACCTCCATCCCTGGAAAGGTGATGGAGCAGCTCATTCTGGAGGCCATCTCCAAGCATGCGGAGGACAAGAAGGTGATCAGGAGTAGTCAGCATGGCTTCACCAAGGGGAAATCATGCCTAATCAATCTGATTGCCTTCTAGGATGGAATGACTGGCTGGGTAGATGAGGGGAGAGCAGTGGATGTTGTCTACCTTGACTTCAGCAAGGCTTTTGACACTGTCTCCCATAGCATCCTCATAGACAAGCTCAGGAAGTGTGGTTTAGATGAGTGGACAGTGAGGTGGATTGAGAACTGGCTGAATGGCAGAGCTCAGAGGGTTGTGATCAGTGGCACAGAGTCTAGTTGGAGGCCTGTAGCTAGCGGTGCCCCCCAGGGGTCAGTACTGGGTCCAGTCTTGTTCAACTTCTTCATCAATGACCTGGATGAAGGCACAGAGTGCACCCTCAGCAAGTTTGCTGACGATACAAAACTGGGAGGAGTGGCTGATACACCAGAGGGCTGTGCTGCCATTCAGAGAGACCTGGACAGGCTGGAGAGGTGGGCAGAGAGGAACCTCCTGAAGTTCAACAAAGGCAAGTGCAGGGTCCTGCACCTGGGGAGGAATAACCCCATGCAGCAGTAGAGGTTGGGGGTTGACCTGCTGGAAAGCAGCTCTGCCGAGAAGGCCCTGGGAGTGCTGGTGGACACCAAGTTAAGCATGAGGCAGCAATGTGCCCTTGTGGCCAAGAAGGCCAATGGTATCCTGGGCTGCATCAGGAAGAGTGTTGCCAGCAGGTGGAGGGAGGTGATTCTCCCCCTCTCCTCAGCCCTGCTGAGGCCACATCTGGAGTACTGCATCCAGTTCTGGGCTCCCCAGTACAAGAGGGATGTGGCACTACTGGAGCAAGTCCAGCAAAGGGCTACAAAGATGATTAGGGGACTGGAACATCTCTCTTATGAGGAAAGGCTGAGAGAGCTTGGCCTGTTTAGCTTGGAGAAGAGAAGGCTGAGAGGAGATCTTATCAACATGTGTAAGTATCTGAAAGGAGGGTGTCGAGAGGATGGGACCAGACTCTTTTCAGTGGTGCCGAGCAACAGGACAAGAGGCAATGGGCACAAACTGAAGCACAGGCAGTTCCATCTGAATATGAGGAAAAATCATACTGTGAGGGTGACAGAGCACAGGAACAGGTTGCCCAGAGAAGTTATGGAGTTTCCTTCTCTGGAGATATTCAAAACCTGCCTGGATACAATCCTGTGCAATGTGATCTAGGTGACCCTGCTTGAGCAGGGGATTTGGACTAGATGATGTCCAGAGGTCCCTTCCAACCTCAACCACTCTGTGATTCTGTGGGGTGAGGGGACGGGAGATGGGGCAGTGGAGGGGTGATGGCAGGCTGGCAGGGACAAGGGGGCAGTGGGGGCTGCAGAAAGGGGTTGTGGTCAGTGTTTCTGCAGCGCAGCAGCTTTCACATTCACCTCACATGCAAAAGTGCTGCACTGACCCCAGGCAGAAACAGGCCTTTTCCCTAGTGCCTGTGTCACCCTCCCAGCAGGACAGGGACATACGAGGAGGGTGCTCTATCTGTCCTGGTGTTCAGGACCAGCTCCCTGAGGCTGGCACAGCTTTGTCTGTGGGACCTCTTGGTCGTCAGTCTCTGCTCAGGCATGGCTGGAGCAGGGAGAAGAGTTCATGGGGCAGGGCTGGGAGAGCTCTCCTGGGAGTTTCTCTTTTGCAGTGGAGCAGTGAGGAGCATCGTGGCTCCCATTTGTGCACTGTCCTTGCACCCACTCAGCCCCATCGCCCCGCACACAGCCCCATGGCCTCACTGTGCAGGCACTGCACAGGGCAGGGTATGTTCAGGGGTGGGGAAACATCCCCCTGGCATGGTCCCCATGACAGCCCTCAGTGCCTTGTCCCCCACAGCCCTCCTGGTTTGGCAGCCTTCCCCAGCGCCCAGCCCAAGCCCAGCTCCAGCCATGTCCCATGTGGAGGTTAGCGCATAGCCATCCTCTGCGGTCTGCCGGAGTCTCAGCTGGGAGAGAGGCTGCGCAGGGCTGGTCATTCCCCTCGATATAGGTACTGATCCCAGCAGGACGGAGCTGGTCACAAAGCAAAATGCATCCAGGAACATGAAACACAGAAGATGGTCTGTGACAAATGCCCGGGGACACCTTCCCAGTTGGTCCATGTAACTAAGGGCACAGACCGGCCTCCTCTCTTGTGCGCCTGGCATGTCTTGGTTCCCCTCCACAAGACCTGGCTCTGCACCACAAACCCACCAGTGTGTGTCCTCACCCTGCCTGCTCACAAAGCTTAGCTAACATTGACACTTTCCTCTCCTGGGCCCTTTCCAGCCCAGTCCAGCTGCTCCCTGGCTCTCCCCACCTCCCCTGCCCTCTCCCCAGTCCACCCAGCAGAGCAGTCCAGGCTGGGGGTGGCCCCGCAGCAGTGCCTGCCGCAGGTTGCTGCAGAGCTCTGTGTACACATACCACAGTCTGAGGCCCCCTGTGGGCACAGCAGCAGGTCCCCGCTGGAGGCCAGCAATGGCACGAGGGAACAGAGGCCAGAGACTCCTTGTCTCACCTTCTCTCGTGTCCAGGAGATCCTTTAACCTGGCTTCCTGCAGCTGCCCTGTGCCAACTCCTCTTTCCAGGATAGCACAAGAGTCTCTACCCTGGGGATCCTCAGGCAGCTCCTACTGCCCCAGCATACATAGGAACAGATTTCTCTCATTTATTCCTCCTTGCCAGCACACAATTGCTCCTTTGCTTTTCTCCAGGGACATCCCTGCTCTCTGGACAGTCTTTCCCCAGCGAGTGTATTGGCACTGGCCTGCCCAGCTGTTCCTGGACCCTCCCCTGTGCTCCACGTGGAGCCCTGAGCTGGTGGTGCTGCACTGCAGAGCGAGTGGGCTGTGGTTCCCCTGGACCATGGTGTGACTCCACACAGGCCATAGTGGTCAGGGTGGGGAGCAGACCCAGCTGGACAGGTATCATTGCACCTGACAACCCCTGCTAAGGGATGTGTGGCTGTGGATGATGCTGAGCAATCACAGACCATTCCAAATGGCTCAGGCTGTGTTCAGGTGTGTCCCTAGATCCAGACCATGGATTTTGATTGAAGGTGACATGGACCACTCTCCAGGCTCCCTTCCCTGTGCCTACAGGGTCCACACTGCAGGTATCTGTCACCAGCCCTGACATACATGAGACAGTCCCTGGCAGATACTGATCGACCATTCACCACTTCCAAGAGCACTGGGAACCCACAAGTGAGAACTGAATCCAGCCCTCATTCCCTAACACATCACCCCGTGAGCTCATTGCCTTGAGCCCATGGAGAGCCCCAGAAAAGCAACAAGCCCTTTCAGGATGAAAGTCCTTGAGCACATTCTTGGCTCCAACCTTGGAAGGAGAGCCCAATCTTCAAGCACTGCACTGAGGAAATCCCTTTATTACAGAAAGGCCATTTCTGACACAGTGACAGACATATTTATAGCAGTCCTCTGGGTCATACCCACTGGGTTTGTGCTTCTGGAGAAGTGGGATGATTTCAAACACTTCTGTACAAACATTATTATCACCAAGAGAATGGCTACAGCACAAGAGTTGTCTGAGTTATATTAGAAATCACTTGTGAAGAGGAATGGGCACTTCATTGCTGCTGAACTAGTACCAATTGGATCCGTTTCTTTAGTGCGTCCCTGAGCTCCTTGTTCCTCATGCTGTAGATGAGAGGGTTCACTGCTGGAGGCACCACCGAGTACAAAATGGCCAGCACCAGATCGAGAGCTGGGGAGGAGATGGAGGGGGGCTTCAGGTAGGCAAATAAGTCAGTACTGACAAACAGGGAGACCACTGCCAGGTGAGGGAGGCACGTGGAAAAGGCTTTGTGCCTGCCCTGCTCGGAGGGGATCCTCAGCACGACTGTGAAGATCTGCACATAGGACAGCACAATGAAAATAAAACACCCAAAGGCTAAACAGGCACTAACCCCAAGAGCCCCAGCTTCCCCGAGGTAAGAGTCTGAGCAGGAGAGCTTGAGGATGTGGGGAATTTCACAGAAGAATTGGCCCAGGGCATTGCCTTGGCAGAATGTTACTGAAAATGTATTAGCAGTGTTCAGCACTGCACTGAGAAAACCAGTGGCCCAGGCAGCTGCTGCCATTTTGACACAAGCCCTGCTCCCCATGAGGGTCCCGTAGTGCAGGGGTTTGCAGATGGCAATGTAGCGGTCATAGGCCATGACAATGAGAAGAGAATACTCAGTCGAAAGGAAAAAGGCAAACAAAAATATCTGGACAGCACATCCCGAGTAGGAAATTGCCCTGGTGTTCCAGAGGGAATTGGCCATGGATTTGGGGACAGTGGTGGAGATCGAGCCAATGTCAAGAAGGGATATGTTGAGGAGGAAGAAGTACATGGTGGTGCGGAGGCGGTGGTCACAGGCTACAGCCGTGATGATGAGGCCGTTGGCCAGGAGGGCAGCCAGGTAGATGCCCAGGAAGAGTGAGAAGTGCAAGAGCTGCAGCTCCCACGTGTCTGCAAATGCCAGGAGGAGGAACTCATTCAGGGAGCTTCTGTTGGACATTTGCTCTGGAGGAAAAAGCATTGACAAATTATGACAGGTTTCTCTGAGCAAATCTCATTCCACTCCTCATAGTATCCCCCACATTTCCTCTCTCCTTTACCTTCGTTTAGCTCCATTTCCTGACCTCTGGTTTGTGCTGAGTGTGCCGTGGAGAGCAGGGGCCTCTGTGCATGGACTTCAGATGAGTCAGTGCTGCTCTACCAGAGTATGTAAATGGAGGTGTCAAACTGCCCTGTGTATGTTGTTGGGATACCTGGGGATGGGCACCCTGAGCTGAGTAAAGAGAATTTTGTCCGGTGACCCAGTGGGAATATTCTCTTTTTACCACTGTGAGAGACAAATACAGCACTCATGGCAGCTGTGTCTGAAAGAGAAGAGCCTTGTGAGGGATTCATCTGCCCCAACCTTGCCCTCTTGAACAGAAATGTCTGTATCTGAATCAGTCACACCAGCTCTCACTCTGTCAAGGCAGAGAAACAGTGCAGTGAAGGCAGGGGCTGACCTGACCCTTTCTAGGCATCTCTGTCCCAGTCAGATGAACCCTGCCCTCACATTTTTACCATCTTCACTGTTTCTTCAGGCAATGTAGTGGGAGTGGGAAGTTACTGTCTTAACCACAGCTGAATCCTCTTCCTTAACCACAGAGAGCACAAGAGCAAGAACCACAGCTGCACAGAGAGGTGAGGAAACAAGGAGCAATACTGTGACCCTCCTACCAAAGGGAAAGCAAGGAGAGAGAGACAGACATGCACTCAGGAAAGCCTTCACCTTACCCATCTGTGCATATCAGATCCCACACGGCAACATTGCTGGACAGTCACTCCCAGCCCTTTGTTGTGCTGTGGGAAATGAGCATGTTGCAGAAGGGATGCTCCTCTCCTCTGCTGGTGCCCAGGCTGCTGGGGAAAGGGCTCATGTCCTGGACCCCATGGCCTTGAGGGCAGAGGCTCTGCTGGATGGGAGAGCAGACACGGGGGGCTAGCGTAGAGAAAGAGATCTGCGTTGAGGGGGATAACAGGGAGTTCTCCAAATTCCCCCTCCCACAGCATTTCTGTTTCTAGTTTCCTCTCGTTCACTGACTGTATCTTCACTGCCTGGAGCTTTTCCTCCTGAGAGCTGTTTCTCTATCCCGTGTCTTTTTCCTGTCAGTGCTTACAGACCCCATCAGAGTGGGGAAAGGGTTTTCTGAGGTCCTTCACAGACCTCTTGATCTCTCAGTGTAATGGTCTAGGAGTGTCAGTCCCTTTTCCAAACCTGACAGCTGCTTTTCCACTCCCCCAGCCCACAAACAGTAGGAAACTCAAAACATAGGCTTAGGAAAGCTCCTTAGCTTTAAGGCAACCCCTTCCCTGACATTCTTCTTGAAAAGGCCCCTTCAGGAAATGTCCTGCAGGGGAGCTAGAGCTGGGAGCAGCCCTGACCTATGCAGCACCCTCTCAACAGGAGAATGAACCTGCCCTGCCAGGGGTCACTCCTCACACCTAGAACTTTGCCCTGCAGTGCTGTGGGGAGTTCCCCAGGAAGGCTGAGTGCTGACCCTAGCAGGTGGCAGAGTCACTACCCCAGGCACACAGCACCCTTGCGTGCAGGGACACTGCTCTGAATTATAGCCCATGCAGACCCGGGTGCACTCCCTGCCTTCACACCCCTCCACCATGCCTGGGAGAAGGTAGCCGTGATGCCCTGTCCCTCTGATGGTGTGGCTGGGAATCCCTGCTCTAAGCACCACCTGCTCCAAACAGAAGAAGCTGGCAGAACCACCCTGACAGACCCTATCAACTGCGGAAGGCGCCAGCCTTAGAAGAACCCTCCGGGAACCCCAGCAGCGTTGCCCTGCAGCCAGAGACTTACTGTGTGCAGGGCTGTGAAGATGTCTCCCTGCAGTGAGCTCTCAGCCGTCCTCCCATTCCTGACTGTCTTTAACTTCTGAGTTGCTCATCTCATCCTGGTGCCTGCAGACAGTGCCCTGAGTCTTCCTCCTCCTTTAAGAGGAGCTGCTCCTGGACAGAGCTTTGTCTCTTCAGCACTTGCCAGGTTGCCATGGGCTCCTGCAGTCCCAGGAGCCACGCACAGCTCAGAAGCAGAGGCCCAGCTAAAGACGTGATTTTCTCTGTCCCTTGCAAACCCTCAAGGTGTTCCTGGGGCTCCAGGGCTGACAGTTCCTGAAAGGCAGCAGAGTCACAACCAGGAAATATCCACTGAAGTAGTCAAAAATGATCACCAATGGTCCTCTAGTAAACAATGGAGAGAGACTGACTCCAGCATTGCAGCTGGTCTCATCAGAGGACGGTTATCTAAGAGAGATGAAAATGTCCCACTCTAGAAGGCCCTGTTCCCATCTCATAAGAAGACAGGACACCTGGACAGGGCCAAAAAGGGAGTTGTGCTTCAGGGACTGATTTAGAGGAGTTAATCAAAACATTTAATGCCCACTGAGAAGCTCCTGGGATGGAGTGGGATTCAGTTCCCTTCTGTGTGCTCCACAGACTCACAGGAGGTTTATTCTTGCCCAAGTTTTGGGGTGCACAAAATGGCTGTCTGCAGGCGAGCTTCTTGTCTAAGCTCCCACTGTAATCAGTGCAGATGGAGGGAGGGAGTCAGCTGTACACTCACACCCCTTTGGACTTTTGAAAGGACAGAGGTGGTCCAAGATGTGTGCCACTGTCTGCTTGCTCTGATGGAACAACTGTGAGATCCACGTCCCTCTGGAGCTTCAGGTGGGGACCAGGTGGAGAATCTCCTTGGCCATCTGAAATGACACTCGATGCCTGCTACCCCCAGAGCTCCACTCACTAAGAAGCTCAGACATATGCAAATCCAGGCATCGCAAATAGCTTATATAATTCAGTGCAGACGCTGGATTTTATGCAATGAATATAGGCCTGCAGGGCCGTGTCAGATGCATGGGGTGTCCGGCCCAGCCACCATGTTTCTAGCAGGTAGAGCACAGGACCTAGAGGAAAATCATGCCCTTTTGGAGTGGTTGCTGGGCAAACACCCCAGGGCATCTTGGATTTCCCACCTGTTCCCAAACAAGGGATTCCCACCACTGCCTTTAGGCAAAGTCCATCCCATCCACATCCAAGCATGCTGCAAAGATGGAAGGCACATCACACCAAGGTCTCCACACATATGCCTACACTTTCAAACCCCACTAGCTCTCCTCTCCCGAAACCTTTGCTCACCCACAGTGTGGCTGGATTGCAGGCTGTTTAGACCCAGGGACTTTCTCAGTGGCAACTTGTCCTTCCTGGAGATCCAGTCATCTCCGTCACAGGCCCTAAGGTGCTGCAGAGTCCGATCAGGCACCAAACACCTCTCCTGCCATAGCTACACAGCCCAGCTCTGTTTCTCTCTGGCCTTGGATACTGCAGGGCCTCTGTTGCCCAGAGAAGCTGTGCCATCTCCATCCCTGGAGGTTTTCAAGACTGGATCAAGCCCTCAGCAACCTGGTCTCACCCCAAAGCTGACCCTGCAGGGAGCACAAGGTTGGGCTAGAGGCCACATGAAGTCCCATCCAGCCTCCAACATTATTGCATTCCTTCCATCAAGGGTCTTCTCCTGTCAATGTCAGGGAAAGCACTCAGTTCTCCTGACCATGGAAGTAAGTTAGACACACATATGATCAGATCAAGTAGCTTTCCTGTCCTGCTCCAGTCAGAGATGTGCAGATGCAGGGCTGCTTTGCAGGTTCCCCTGAACAGCCCTGATCACTCCTTTGCTTCACCTTTTAGTTTTCCAGGGGACCTTGAAAAACTTGGGGATTCAGCCAACAGAAACCTCAGGAAGTTTTACAAAGAGAAGTGGCAAGTCCTGCACATGGGGAAGAATAACCCTATGCATCAGGACAGATTGAGATCAGAACATCTAAGGAGTGGCCTGAGGAGAAGGGCCTGGGTGTTATGAGGGAGGCCATATGAGCCAGTGGTGCATGCTCACTGTGAGTAAGGCCACATGCCTATGGGGCTGCATTAGTAGTAGCATGGCCACCCAGACAAGGGGAGTTATTATCCTCCTTGACTCAGCACCAGTGTGTCCCATTTGGGGCTCCCAGGAGCTTTCCTTGGTAGTGGGAAGCAGCATGAAAAGAGGCTCAGCCCCAAACTGTAGCTTGGGAGGTTCATACTGGACATTAGGATGAGGAAATATCACTTGAAGGGTAGTGCTGTGGTGGAGCAGGCCACCCAGAGGCAGTCTGTGATCAGCCCTTGGCTTTGTGTTTCAAGGAATAGCCAGTGAGGATGGAGAGACATCAGGGAAGGGAGGGAGATCTTGGGGTGAGAGCAAGGTGAGGAAGCAGGTTGGGTGTCTACAGTCTGCAGGGACACAGGCACAGGTGTGGGACAGCATAGGACGGCCTGTGGTGGAGATGGCCAAGGGCGCTGCCAAGGCTGAAGGGCTCCGACAGAACTGAGGTCTTTGTCCTCTTGGCTATGGCTGTTGTCTCTGCCACCGAGGCCTACCAGGAGACACCAGGGCCTTGCTCCCCCTCACCTTTCAGGGGACCCTGAGAGGTGTTGTGTGTTTGTCCTGCACTCAGCATTGCACACCCTCACCCGCACACTGACCCCAGGAAGAGCCCTGGGCAATGCCTGGGGGAAAGAATCTCCCTTTCCAGGGGTTCCCTGTCCGTGCTTGGCCATTTTCCTTGATAAAACACATGAAGGGTTTATGTGGCATCAGAGCCACCTGCACATTTCCTTTGCCTACCTGTAACCAGGGATTACAATTTTCTGCTCTAATCAGCCCCTGGGGAGCCTTTGTTGCTAATGGCCCTCAGTGGGACCCAGTCATGCTCTGTGAAACTTTGGGGTTTGCTTCTGACTTTGATATCTTCGATGTTTTGTTCAGTCTCCTGGCAGTAGCTGAGGTTCATGGACTCAGCACCAAATATACCATGGGACCTATTAAAAAGCAAAAAGCCCTGACAAACCAGGTCTCTCCCTATAACTTTCTTCAACTCTTGCATGGCTAATTGTAGAGGTTTCTGGCGTGTAGCTGAAAGGTGGAGATGTCAATAATATACACGTATTTCTGCTTTTAAAGGGTTTTATTATTATTATTATTATTATTATTCAGCTTTCAGAATAAGTGATGGCAACATTCTCCAATTGATATCAATCCAGAGTGTCTCCTAATGAAGTCAGGACATGTAGAAAAAGCAGTGTCCCAGAGGTCAGGCACTCTATGGACAATCTTCCTCCCCATCTCCCCAACTGTGCTGTTTCTCTCATCAGCCACCTAGGCCTTACATCACTCTGGTTAAAAGCTACCCTTATTCCACTGAAGTCTGCAACTGTAGTTGCTGTAGTTCCTATGCCCCAATTCCCACCTGCTTTCCTTAGACAACCAGCTGCAAACAGATGCAGAAGGATTTTCTTTTAATTGCAAAGAAACAAAAAATAAAACCTGATATAGTTTCATAAAAAAGAATTACCCTCTTTGTCTGTATGCTAAGTCCAAACTGCCTCCAATGAGAACTACTTTCCACAAGGGATTGTCTTACTGGAAATCTTTTTGATAGATAGGAAAGGCTAGATGTAAGCAGAATTTAGGACTTGGCTTAAGGGACACACTACTGAAAGACAGAGCAAACTTTAAGCTCCCTGAAGCGCAAACCAACAGCTCGTGGGAATGAGCAAAGAGTTAGGGGAGGAGTCACAATGTTACAATGTTGCAATGTCCAGATAGTGCTGTAAAGGTGATGTTAGACTTTGTCAATTTAATCAGGACATGCGGAAATGGGAGAGAGAGATGTGCAGCTCCTGGGGTCCTGGGCTGTGCCAGGGGCTCTTGGAGATCTTGGACCAGGCTGTGTTTCTGTAGAAAAGTCTGGAAACCCTTTGATGCAAGCCCATAGAGAAGAGGGATTCTCCTGGGCACTCAGAGCAACCCAGGCAGGACCCAGGAATGCCGAGGGAAACCCATCCCACCCCTATGAAACTCACTGCTCTTCCCGGAGACCTTTCTTGACCCTCGGGCTGGGAGCAGGAGGGGGCATGGGGGCACAGTCATGTCCCAGACTTGCCTCCATCAGGCCTTCAGCTCCACAACATGTCACAGCTTCAAGTGAGCTCCCTAAAGCAACACTTCCCATGTGCTCGGTGCTTAGAGAAGACTTTAGGTAGACACACAGGAGAGAATGGGGAGAAAGGGCAGAGATGCCAGGGTGCAGAGCTGGGGCTCCCAGCATCATAGCTGTGGTCTCACAGGCTGAGTAAGCAAACCAACTCCTTCTGCAGTGACTTGGAAAGCCGCATTTCTGACAGGATTCAAGGTGAATGGAGTCTTCCTTCTGCAAGATTTGCCCCAGGACTGTGCAGAGACTACGAAGAGCAGGAAGGTCGGTTGTAGGGACGCTCTCAAGCTTCAGCAGCTGCAGAGCTGGGAGCTGGTCATCTCACACACTTCTGAGTGAGTCAAAATGCACGTCCTGAGGCATTGCACTGCCTCATAGACTCTGCACCGGAGCCTGGACAGCAGCACAGCAGTGTGTGGGCATGTCCTGAGAAGCCCAGAGTCATAAAATGTGGGAGATTCAGGATGTCAGGGCCGTACAGACCCCGGGAGAGCAAGGGTGCCTGCGGAGAGGAGGGCAGGGGGGCTGAGGAGAGTACCCAGGGGAGAAGTACAGCCCCAAGGTGACACTGAAAACCACAAGGACCAAGTGAGGCCCAGGGATGAGAAATGACTTTCCTCAGGCTCAGCCAGAAGGAAAGATGGGCAAATTTCATGGGAAATGGGAAAACTTCCCCACATTTGCTACCTGGCCTCGCCATGGCTTTGGAGCCTGGCAGGCTCCAGGGTCCTGGATAAGGGCCTCCGGATGATGTGTGTTAAGGATATGTTTGCTCTTTTCTGGCATAGCATCTCTATCTCAAGCACTGCCCACTGAGAAACCTTGCTGAGGACTTCTAAAAGCAAAGATCCTGCTTTGGTGCCTAAAGGAGGAAGGCTACGTCCTGTCCCACATTGTCCTACATCCTGCTTCCACAAAAAGAGCGACCCACAGCAGAAACCAGTTTTGAGGCTCACCAAAGCATCTCTGCCTGTGGCCACGCTTTGTGCTGTTTCATCCCACATGACTTGGATCTCAGCTTTGAAAAATGCCAACCCCCAAACCCCAGATTCCTGCACACATCTGCCCAGTGCAGTGACCTGTCAGTGCAGGGGTGCAGAAGTGACTTCTCCAGTGCTCCATTTGAGATATTTCACAGTTTTTGACAGTGTCTGGAGACATTCCTGAAGGATTTATCAGAAAATTATGGAAAATAACTGCAGTGAAGGGAGGTGGCTGCTTTCCAGGACATGAGGGGAAATCTCTCTGCTCTCTCCCTGGCTGTGCCATCTCCATGGCAGTGACCTACTGAGCCCCCAGATGACACAAGCTGAGGTCGCAGTGGGATGTGCCACATCACAGGGACGTCTCCCTGGTGTCATGGCAGGGAGGCCTCACTTCCGTATGAGGCCCAAGCACTCCTGGGCACTGCTCACACTCTCCCCATGGCTGCCCTTCATAGTGGTTCCATGGCAAGCAGAGGGGACAGGAGGCAGTGGGGCCACATTGGGGTCCCTCCCCAACAGGCAGAGGAGCAGGGGCGTGTTGGAAAGGAGTTGTGGGTGACGAGAAGGGAAGAGCATCCCTCCTTCCTGGCTGGAGAGGTGATCTGAGGGCAAGGGGGCAAGCAAGACGGAAGGTTGCTGGATGGACACCATCAGCCTGGACCACAGTTCCTTGTTCCCAGCGCTCATGTGGCTCTCCACTGAAGGTAAGGGCTTTGGGAGCTCCTTCCTGAGGTGTCGCACTGAGACTGTTAACTGCAAAAACTGCTGTGGTGGATCCCAGGCTGTGGGGGTGGCTGAACAGGGCTTGGGGCTGCTGCAAGAGCCCTGCCTGAGGGTCCCCCGTGGCTTGGGGGACAATGTGGCAGCCAAGACTCCTGGGTCCTGCAGCTGGGGTTACCCTGAGCCCCAAGGCTTCTGTGGGCCAACTCCATCACCTCTTGGGTGGGGGGGAGGAATCTACAGCCAGGTTTCCCTGGGAGTGGGTCCCCCTTTGGGATCTGGCTCTGGGAGGAAAGGGGTCCTGCATCCCACAGGATGCGGTGTCCTGCAGCTCCCGGAGGGCTCTCAGGAGCCTGCTGGAAATGCCTTTGCTGGAAATGGATCCTTCACCTCGTAATAAATCCAAGTCGTCTGCTTGTTTGGGAGAACCTCTGATCCTTCTCCCTGGATCCTCTTGTGCCTCCAACTTGGCACAGCATGTTTTGAGCTGAGATGCCATTACAGATGGCCACAGCCCCTGTCCTCCTGCAAATTGGGCTCAAACTTCTGCACCCAAAGATAGCATGTTTGGGAAAGCAGCTTGGAAACAGGTGGAGGCACAATCCCCACTGCAAAGGTCCTGGCTGATCACAAGGATTTTTCTCTGAGCTGTGGTGGGCAGTGCTGGGGTGAGCCCAACACAACCATCTCCCCCAGACCCCTCATGAGCCCACACCACCGCTCCCTAGTCCGGCCCTGGGGCTGCCATGGGCAGGGGGCTGGGGCAGGAGGGGCGAGAGGACACTGCCCTGCCCTGCCCTGCCTGCCCTGGGGGCAGCAGGACACTGCCTGCAGGCTCCGCTGACCCGGCCACCCCCAGGGCCCCCACACCGGCACCATGGATGCCACCAGCACATGCCCCAGCGCTGCCCCCCCGCACCCCACACGGCCCCCAGGGCGCAGGGCAGCCAGCAGCCCCACGGGGCCCCTGCCGCAGAGTCAAGCCACGCCGGGGCAGCGGCCGCGCCCCAGGGCCCCGCACTGCCTGCCCACAACATGGCGCCCGACCGTGGGGGAACGGGACAGGGCGGAGCTGGCCGCCAGGGCAGGAGGGCCCAGCGTTGCCATGGCATCATCCCAGTGCAGCCCTCCTATTGGGTGTCAGGAGGAGGAGGGTGGGCATCGATTTCACTGATGGCTCTGTCAGCCAATTGCAGTCCAATATGTGGAAAAAAAAGACGTCAAAGAAAGAGGTGAAAGCGGAGCGGGAGCAAAGCAGGCGAGAAGCGAGCGGGCAAGAGAGCGGGTGTGAGTGGGTTTGGTGGGTGCTGCGGGCGCGTTCAAATGGCGGCGGGTGCCCTCCCGCCGGGGCGGGGGCAGCGGTGCTGGCGCTGGGGCTGCTTTCCTCAGGGAGCTCCAGAAGGTGAAACCATGAAATAGGAGAATGCTCGTTGTCCTGGATGTGTGGAGGATTTTCTGGGTTTGTTCAGCATTGGGGAAGGAACCAGACTTCTGAGTTGTGGGAAGGCTTCTCCCTCTGCCTGGTACATGAGGCCCTGCTGTCTTCAGGTTCATGGTCACTGTTCCCATGCAATCCTGTTAGAAAATATTGCCAAGATTTACTTGCAGGCCTTTTTTCAGTTCCTGTGTTTTATGGGCTATGTGTAGAGACTGCCTGGGCAAAAGCTAATCTTATTTTGGGGTGTAGTATCTGGTACATAATGGGTGTTATGCTGCACTATGAGCATTGTGGGGCCACGAGGTGAATCAGGGAGGCCATTGAGGAGCTGGCTCAGCCTTGGGGGAAGGCAGGGGGAGCTGCAGGTGGCACCAGCCCCATGGTCAGGGTGTGGGTAGAGAGGTTAGCACTGTCTAAGAGAGCTATGCCAGAAAATCACCAGTGTCAAATCAAGTCTTTGTAAGTAGCTGATAGGCCAGCAGGAGACACATGGCTCAGCTATTGATGATGAGGTCACTTCTGCCTGAGTACCTGATAGGCCATCTGGAAGAAGAAGGCTTGTCTGTTGCTTGTGAGGTCACTTGTGAGTGATGAACTGATTGGATAGCAGCAGAGATGTGTCTGGAGAGGTGATTGTGAGGTCACTTCTACCTGAGTGGTTGATAGGGCAGCAGCAGGTCCATGGCTGGGCTATGTCTTTTTGAGATCATTTCTGCCTGAGGAACTGATAAGGCAGGATTTGGTTCATGGCTGGGGAAGTTATAGTGAGGTAATTTCTGTCTTAGAGGCTTCTAGGCCAGTGACAGAGATGTGGCTGTGAAGGTGACCGTGAGGTGATGTCTTTCTGAGTCCCTGCTAGGCCAGCAGCAGGCAGTTAGGCATGGGCATTGCTTGTGAGGTCTCTTTTGTCAGAGTAGCTGCTAGGCCAGCAGTAGTTGATGGCTGGGGAAGTTATTTGGAGGAAAGTTTTGCCTCTGAAGCCCATAGGCCAGCAGCAGGCATGTGGTGGGGATATGCACTTGTGAGGTCACCTCTGTGTGAGCAGCTGAGAGGTGAGGAGAAGACAGATGTCTTGAATGTTGGTGGTGAGGTCACTTCTGGGTTTGTTGCGTGTGCTCAGAGTCGGGATTGACCCCTGCCAAGCTCTACAGCAATACAGAAATGCAACTAATTAATCAAGCAGAAGTCGATGTTCCACACCATCTGACACAAATTTTATTCCACTCCGTCATCCTGAGTTAGTACCACTACATTTCAAATGTGGATGATGTTCTGTGGTGAACATGGAGATGGAGTTTGCCTTTCCACTTGTTGCTAAGTAGAAGCTTGAAGCCTCCTCCCGGTCAGCTAGGGAGTCCAAGTAGACTTTTGAGGCTGCTAAATGAATCTAGTGCTGGTGTGAGCAGTGGTGTTAGTAATCTCTTATTGGCAGGGTGTGTGTGCTGTAGAACTTGCCCCTGTCAAAACAGCAGGGAGCTTGTGAGATTTTCCTACAAGGTCTGAATGATGTCTCCCAAACGAGACCCGGTATACAGACATGGTGTCACCTGTGCCAAAAAGAGGGGTAGAACATCTCGGTGGATCTTCTGGCTGTGCTCTCACCAATACAGCTCAGCACAGAGGGGAGACATTTGCCCCTGACTGTTGTGACTATGTAAGGCCAGCAGAACTGCCAGTGACACTTCGATTCTTTCTTTCTTTCTTTCTTTCTTTCTTTCTAGGTTGCTCCACTCATGAGGTTCCCAGTGCAGTCCTAGAGCCCCTGAGGGTGGAGGCAGGATGCCAGGGTGTGTCCCTGTACCTGTCAACATCTTTGCCAACTTCGTGAGCCCTCTGTGAAAGCAGCTGCAAGTGACTGAGAAGAGGCTACGTATGGATGTGAAGGCTTCCATAAATGCGCCTGGCTTCCGTGGGTGACTTGGGGTGTGGGTTCACCTCCTGGTACCTCTGCTGTGCTGCAAATTCCATGTCCCACAATTGCTGTTACTGCCAGCCTGCTCAGCAAATGCTACTGTGTCCCCTCCTTTTCCTAGAAGGTTGTGATGCCATATAGGATGAGTCCAAGACCCTTATAATAAATGCCAGCATCTCCTGAGTGCCTTTGTGTGAGTGCCCCAAAGCGTCCGTAGCTTGACCTGAGGAAGTCTCAGAGCTCTTGGGCTGCTGGCTCTGCGAGGGGTGAAGATGTGCCCAGGGCCAGGTTGCCTGTGGCGCCCAGCCCTCAGTGCTCTGTGAATGCAGCTGTGGAGCCGGGACTGCTTGTGCAGAGACTGCACAGCCAGGACAGCTGTCATTTCAGCAGATGACCAGTGTGGGGCTGTGTCATTGCTTGGGCCTCATGTCAAAGCCTCTGCACCCTTTTCTCCTTCCCCAGGACTCCTTGTCCAAGTAACTAAAGGAAAGGAAGGGAGGTTACTTTGGGCTCAGGAGGCCTTCAGGACTCTCAACTGTTTTTGTGTTGTATCTGTATCTTTTGTATTACTACAGAAAATCCCCATGCCCCCATCCCTAGGTGGAGGTTCTTGAGGGGATGGGGGTGGAAAGCAGCAGCCTGCTGTGCCCAAAGAAAGCAGGATCCTTCCCTCTGAAAAGAGCAGCATTGTCCAAGGAGCCATCTCTGTCCCTGCCTGATCTTGTGCTGCTCATTTGCAGAGGCCTTGTGAGCCTAGAGTGCCTTGGCCACCTTGTGGTGTTACCGCAAGAGCTTCCCTGTGTGTCTGTGTTGCGGGGCCAAGGGAAGGCAGCGATCAGAGCAGTGGCTGGGGAGTGTGCAAGTGGTGAGTGTCCTGCAGACATCTCTTCTTGCTGGCACTTGGTTGTATTGAGGAGAAGAGCCAGGTCTGTGGAGCCGAGACAGTGTGTTCGTAGAGTAGGTGGCAGAGCAGAGGTCTGGTGTCAGGTTGATGGCTGGTGCAGTGCTGAGTTGATGTGACAGTGTCAGAAACCCTTTGCAGTGGAGCTGCTCCCTCAGCTGATCTCTGTCCCTAAAGATGCACTAGAAATGGAAGTGGCATGCTGCTGTCATTGTGTAGATGCTGCAGGGCAAAGGCTCCCAGCTGGGACTTGATGGTACTAAAGGAAAAGCAAGACCAATTGTTCCTTTTGTGATTTGTTGCCAGGATGATAGAGCAGAGCTGTCCCATGACATGGAGAGAGTCTTGCCAGGAGATGAAAGCCGTTTGCAGAAGACTGTTCTGTATGGAGTGATAACAGCGTAATCGACGGACATGAGAGTGTCCCAGGTGAGCTTCTCCTCTGTGAAGGTTGGCACTTTTGACATCCCTTCTGCCTCAGTCCCAGATAGGTCAGCAGCAGGCAGGTTGATGCCATTTGCACTTGTGAGGTGAGTTGTGCCTCTAAAGCTGGTAGGCCAACAGCATGGCCATAGCTTTGGTGATGCTGGTGAGGTGCCTTGTGTCTCAGTGCCTCATAAACCAGGAGGAGGCCCATTGCTGCTGTTTGTGCTTTTGCAGTCAGTTGTGCATCAGTATGTGACAGGCGATCAGCATGCACATTGCTGCTGTTTGTGCTGGTTTAGGGCAATTGTGCCTCAGTGCCTAACAGGCCAGGAGCAGCTATATGGCTTCATGGCTGATGGTAAGGTCACTTTGGCCTCAGCACCTGACAGTCCAGCTCGCTGCATATTCCTGCTCTTTGTGTTTGTGGAGTCATTCGACCTCACTGTCTGCTAGGCCACCAGCAGCCACATTGCTCCTTTTTATACTTGTGAGGTGTCTTTTGCTTCAGTATCTGATTAGAAAGCGTCAAGGACATTACTGCTTTTGTGGTTGTGAGGTCAGGTGTGCCTCAGTGCCTGATAGGCCAGTGCTAGGTGCTTGGCTGGTGTTTGTGGTTGTGAGGTCACTTGTGGCTCAGTGCCTGATAGGCCAGTTCTGGTTGTTAAAGAATATTGGACCGAAGCTGTCTAGAATTAATTGCTTAGCATAACTTGCTTAGCTTTAGTAGCTAAATTTGCTGAAGCCTTAGGCCTCAGGCTGTGAACTTTTGCTTAGATAAGTAAAAGGGGGCCCCAGAGCCGGTTCAAGCTGGAGGGATAAAGAAGTTACTCGGACAGCAGGAGCAGCCAACCTTGAAGATAAGAAGCAGCCTGCCTAGAGACAATGAAGGGGCCCAGTGAAGAAGGGGAAGACCCCAGACCTAACTATTACTATTGGTCGAAACTGTCGCTTAAGGGGTGGGGAATTTAGATTGTAAGGGTATAATTGCCCAGGGATTTCTTTGTTCGGGGTCCCTCTTCGGAGGCACCCAGCTCGAGCTGTTATTACCGCACGTGTATCATTAAATTTTATTTCTCTCCAATCTGACTTTGAACTTCTGCCTCAGCAGGAACCTAGGGTCAGACCCTGTTATGGAGGCCGGCGAGCCTGATTTTCCATAACAGTTTGGCAACCCAGATGGGACCCTAGGCAACCACCGTCGGGGCCTCTTGTCTCCAAACGATCATCTGGCGCCATCGGATGAGTTCACCTGGGATCTTTGTCAACGGGAGGCCCCGAGAGGGTGAGTCTTAAATTCCTGCCTAAATTCTAAATTCTGGTTTGGTAACAAAGTGCACTGTAAGGGGTACGCAGGCTGATCACCGTAAGGCGTACCAGGTCAGGGAGAGTGGGTTCAAGTCCCACTCCCAGGTTTGGGGTGGATTCGAGTCCCACTCCCAGGGTTGGAGGGGGTTCGAGTCCCACATCAAGGATTTGAGAGGGTTCGAGTCCCGTCTCACTCTGGAGTTTGAGAGGGTTCGAGTCCCGTCTCACTCTGGCTAGAAGGGGGGAGTGCGCAGCCTGGTCAGCGTAAGGCGCACCGCAAGACTAACTTAGAGTTACTGTGAATAGTCGAGTGTGGATACCAGTACTGTGACTGGTGTGTGTGTGTGTGTGACCTGGGAACTAAAAGGGGCACCCGTCGGCTGACAGAGCCGCCCACTGCGAAGGGACGGCAGTCCTAGCAGTCAAAGACTCGGGTGGTGTGAATGCGGTTCCCAGAGAGAGAGAAAGAGAGAGTGTAAACATGCCGGCTGCAGGGGGTAATGAAAATTTAAATTCTGGTGTTGCTGAGGAAAAAAAAGAAAGGAAAAAAAAAAGGTATATTATAAGGAAGTGTGCTGCCTGATCAGCATAAGACGCACTTTTCAGGAACTCAATATGGGAAATAAGTTTGGCATAGAAAAGGGGACGCCCTTAGCTGAAATTCTGCAAAACTACAGTAAGACTAATGCTACCAAGAACCTAAGAGGAAAAAAAAAAAAAAGAAAAAAGGAAAAAAAAAAGGGGGGATTGATCCAACTATGTCAGGAGGATTGGCTGTTCCTGACAAAGGATGGTAACCCAGCAGAACGATGGCTGCTGCAGGGATACTTTGATCATCAGGAGTTAACTTTCCTGCGTCACCTTCTGCAGGATAGGTTCCCTGGACAAATGGATTATTGGTATGTATGGGACAGTTGGGCAAAGAAAAATTTTCTCAGAGTATTGAAAGTAGTGCAGCTGCTAAAACGCTTGTGGAAACCGCTCCACCCTCTGCGCTATCCTCTGTTTCAACTTCTCTATACCCCCCTTGCCTTCCCCCTCTGCCTTTCAAGCCCCTTTGCATGTCGTTCCTGTGCCAGGAGCGCCCCCGCCAGGTCCGGACGGGGTACCTCGGGTAGCTACAGCGTGAATTTACTGACCCTAGGGGGCCCCAAGATTGGATTGCATGGAGTCAACCAACTGCCAGGCTTAGGGAAGATGCCGAGAAAGTGTACAAATTGTAAGAGGAATAGTGCGGGCGTATGATCCTACCCGGGGGATGTGCAAATGCTCCTTGAAGGTGTGTTCACTCCAGATGAAAAACACTCAATTCTGGATGCAAAACGTCGTTGGGTAGGAGAGGGGGATGTTGTGGCTGCTCGAACGGCCTGGCCAATTGTGGACCCCGGGTGGAATCATAATGTAGAGGCAGATTACAGGCAGTTGCAATTAGCCAGACAAGGCTTAGAAGAAGCTATACATTTGGCAGGACAAAAGACTGCGAATTGGTCTAAAATAAGGGAGTGTCAGCAACAACCTGAGGAACATCCCTCAGCTTTCCTTTCTAGACTATATTTCTGCATATACTTAAAATTGATCTTGCTGTTATCAAACTTCCAGAACGTTCAGTGTTAATACAATACGTGGATGATTTGTTATTAGCAAGTAAAGATTACAAGACATGTTTGTAAGACAGTATTTCTCTGTGTAATGCTCTTGCAGAGAAAGGGCATCGAGCATGTTTGTTCAAGCTCCAGCTGTGTCAGCGAGAGGTAAAATATTTGGGGTTTATGTTGAAGGAAGGGCACAGATTAATTGATCCAGAATGAGTAAAGACAATTCTCAATATATCCCATCCTATAACAAAAACCAACTTAGGGGATTTTTAGGAGCTGTAGGATTTTGTCAGCCATGGATTCCTGGGTTGGGAGAGCTTACCAAACCTTTAGTCCAGGCAACAAA
Organism: Apteryx mantelli; assembly: GCF_036417845.1. Taxonomy (NCBI): domain Eukaryota; kingdom Metazoa; phylum Chordata; class Aves; order Apterygiformes; family Apterygidae; genus Apteryx; species Apteryx mantelli. Next base: position 8,870,610 of record NC_089997.1, read on the forward strand.
AAAGGAGGAGACAGAGCCTTTGACCTGGAGTCCAGAAAAAGAGAAAGCTTTCACATCTGTAAAAAGGGCATTGGTCTCAGCACCGGCTCTAGGACTACCAGATTATAGTAAACCATTTGAATTATTCATTCATGAACGACAGGGAGTAGCAAGTGGAGTACTCACCCAAAAACTAGGTCCTCACCGTAGGCCAGTGGCCTATTACTCCACCCAGCTAGATGCGGTAATCAAAGGCACTCCAGGATGCATCAGAGCGATAGCAGCTACAGCAGCCCTTATTGGAAAAACACGACCTGTAGTTTTGGGTCACCCAATGATTTTGTATGTGCCACATGAAGTAGAGCTGTTAATGAAACAACACGCTACTCAAGCACTATCCCCACAGAGAGCTCATCGCTATGAACTAATAATATTACTTGCAGATAATGTGTCCTTAAAGAGATGCAACATCTTAAATCCAGTGACGCTATTGCCCCTTCCTGAAGATGGAGAGCCTCATCGTTCCTGTGAATAGGTGGTTGTCAACTCGAGCAAGCCCCAGGAGGATCTCCAAGATGAACCTTTGGGAAACCCAGACTTAGTTCTGTTTACAGATGGATCAATGGATCATCTTATTATTTGGACAGAAAACGCCATTCAGGCTATGCTGTCACCAGCCTCTTTGAGGTACTTGAGGCTAATTCCTTATCTCCGTCTCAAGCGCTCAAGGGGCAGAATTAATAGCATTAACCCAAGCAGCAAAGACAGGTAAGAACCTGCGAGTACATGTATATACTGACTCAAAATACGCATTTGGAGTATGTCAAGCAATGGGAATGCTGTGGGAAGAAAGGGTATTCCTCACATCTGCAGGGAAAGCACTCGCTAATGGACAAGAAGTACAGGAATTATTAAAGGTGATGAAACTCCCCAAAGAAATTGCGGTTATTTACTGTCCTGCTCATACAGAAGAAGCCTCTGATGTAGCTAAAAGAAAGGACTTGGTGGACAAGGCAGCTAAAGCCGTTGCTAGACAGCCTCTCCTTGTAGCTGCTGCATTTGCAGTATGAGAATGGCCAGATGTATTGAGTTCAGCAGAAGTATATGAAGATACGCCACAGAAGGAGAAAGAGAAATGGAAAAAGTGGGAAGTGATTCAAGATGAAAAAAGGAATTTGGACTATCGGGGTAAGCCCATCCTTCCCTTAAGGTATTTACTTTCTGTGGCTAGGAGGTACCATGATCATGGACATGGAGGAGCATTGACTGTCGCCTCATGTATTCTACAAACCTGGGCAGCTCCCGGAGTGCATGTGGTTGCAAAACGCATAACAACAACCTGCCCAACTTGCCAAAAATTTAACAATACTCATCGAAAGATTAACAGAGGAGGCCGCCCATGGGCTTATTTTCCATTCCAGCGTCTACAAATTGACTATGCTGACATGCCAGCAGCAGAAGGATTTAAACATCTCCTTGTGACAGTTGATCAACTAAGTGGATGGGTGGAAGCCTTTCCTACCCACAAAGCAGATACAACTGCAGTGATTAAAGCCTTGTTAAAAGAAATTGTCCCTAGGTATGGAGTCCCAGAAAACTATAGATTCAGATAGGGGTTCTCACTTTTCAGCAGGAGTTTTAGGGAGATTATATCAAATGCTAGGAACTCATAGAGAACAGAACTATTAAAACCAAGTTAGCATGGGTATGTACACAGGCAAGTCTCAAATGGCCTAATGCCTTAAACTTAGTGCTGTGGGAAATTAGAACAACCCCTAGACAACCGGTAGGATTATGCCCAGCAGAAGTCTTATTTGGGCATCAATTGGCTATACCAGGAACTTATATCCCGGCTAAGAGCAGCCTGTTGGACAGAGATGAACGGCTAACCCAGTATGTTCTAGGTATGCAAAAAAGGTTTGAAAATCCTAAAAAATATACATTTATTTGTGAGAGTAACACTATCAAAGCTGAAGACATTTGTCTTGACACTGAACAAAATGTCATTTTGAAATACATCCCGATGAAACCCCTGAAACTGTACTTGTATATAGTGGAAAAGGATGTGTTTGTATGAGAACCCTCTGTGATCTTATATTCGTAGATAACAGTACTGTAGATACAAGTAATCACTCAAATATGTATGTTTTGTGATTTGAGTGTTTGTAATTCTACTAAAATTATGGAGAATGTTAGTACGCCTCGAAAGACATCGGGAACCCTGCTTAGCATATTAGCAGGGATGCTTAATAAAAACAAAGGGAGGACTGTTAGAGAATATTGGACTGAAGCTGTCTAGAATTAATCTCCTAGCATAACTTGCTTAGCATTAATAGCTAAATTTGCTGAAGCTTTAGGCCACAAGCTGTGAACATTCACCTAGATATTAAGTAAAAGAAGGCCCAGAGCCAGTTCAAGTTGGAGAGATAAGGGGGGTGGGGGGGCTGTAGAGAGAAATAAGCAGTTTAGCATTGATGAGCACAGAAGAAAGAAACAAAGGAACCACAAGACTGATTCCAGAGGGACAAGAAAGGGTGTAAAAGGGCCATCGACACCTATGCAGAAGTGTGATAAGACATAAAGAACACACCTGGAAACTACAGAAAGGACCAACCGGGAGCCATAGGACCCCGAACTCTAATATTCTGATTGGTTCAGAAGTATGGGGTGGATACTAGACTGGAAGGGTATAATTACCCAGGGATTTGTTCAAATGGGGTCCCTCTTTGGAGGCACCTAGCTCGAGCTGTAATTACCACACGTGTGTCATTAAATTTTATTTCGCTCCAATCTGACTTCAAACTTCTGCCTCAGTGGGAACCTAGGGTTGGACCCTGTTATGGTGGCCGGCGAGCCTAATATTGTCCATAACAGTAAGGCAGCAGTTGCCATTGCAATGTGACATATGTTTTTGCCCAAATCACAAAGCAGACCTACTAGTTAACTTCTCATATGACTGAAGAAATGATGGCCTATTTTTGCACTGTTTAATGCATCAGGAACACTTGGAGTAACCTTCCATCAACTAGACAAATTTCTCAAACAGAACACCAAGCATCTGTCTGAAATTAGAAAATGCTTAGAAGAAAGAGAAGGAATGATGATCTATTATAAGAGTTAATGGATTTGTTTAGCAAAAGTGGAAACCAGCCTTACTGAACATCATGGGTATGATATCTCTAAAGGTTGGTCACCAAAAGCTACCACTGTATTGTGATTGATGTTACATCCTGTGCTCATCCTGTTAATGATCCCCACCTCTGCCCAAGCTGGAGATCCATTCCCAGCCACAGAGTGGGATGCTGACCTCCCCCCAGCTCCCTGGACTGCTCCTCCCAGGCCCCTTCCCCTTCTTGGTGGGCTGGAACTGCCCCAGCCAAGGGCAGTTGGTGCACCAGGGCTCGGACGGGGCACAGGGGGACAGGAAGTGTGGGGGATTTCAGGGCAGGGTGAGCAGCCCTGCTCGGGGCTCCCAGCTTCCCAGAGAGCCTTTCCCCAGGGGAGTGTGTGTGTGCTGGCCTGGCCAGCTGTTTCTTCACCCCTCCCTGGCTCCCCGCAGGGCCCCAGGCTGTCAGTGCTACTCTGCAGCACGAGCAGGCTGTGGGGCCATGGGGTGACTCTGCGCTGGCCATGGCAGAGCCAGCTGGCCCAGCAGCATTGCACCTGACACCCCCCTCCCCAGGGTCTGTGGCTGTGGAAGATGCTCAAAGCAAACACGGTATTTCAAATGGCTCAGGAGGGGTTCAGGTGTGTCCTTGCACCCAGCCCATGGTTTGTAGGTGGATGACAAGAACCGCTCTGGAGTGTCCCTTCCCTGGGCCTGCTGAGTCCCTGCTGGCTCTGCTGAGCTTGCAGAGCCCTCACTCAGTGCCTTCTTTGGTTTAGCCCTTTGCTTTGGGTGCCTGCACTTGCTTTTGTAAGTCTCCACTCTCTGCCCATCCCAGGCACACGCTGACCCTGGGGATGCCCTGTGCTCCACCGGTGACTCCATATTACCTTCCAGAAGAACCGGCATCTGTCACCAGCCCTGTAATATGTGAGACAGTCCCTGGCAGATACCACTCACCCTCTCCAGGGGTACTCGGCACCCACAAGTGAGGGCAGAATCCTGCCCTCATTTCCTAACACATCACCCTATGAGCACATCCCCCTTAGCCCATGGAGAACTCACGTGCAGCAAAAGGCCTTTTTGGGTGTAACTCCCTCAGCGCATTCTTGGCACCAGCTCTGGAAGAAGAGCCCAGCCTTCAGGCAGTGTACTGAGGAAATCCCCTTTTATTACAGAGATGCTACTTGGGAGGCCAGCTCTGATGCAGTGGTAGACAGATGAACAGAAGGCCTCTGGGTCAGACAGATGGACTTTGTGCCTGTGGAGATGAATTCCAGCAGTTGTGTACAAACATGAGTGTCACAGATAGAACAGCCAAAGCACGAGTTGCCTGAGATAGATTGGATATCACTTGTGACTAGAGACGGGCAGCTTCTTGCTGCTAAAATATTAGCAACTGAATCAGTTTCTTCAGTGCCTCCTTGAGCTCCTTGTTCCTCATGCTGTAGATGAGGGGGTTCACTGCTGGAGGCATATACAGGACAGCCGCCACCAGATCGAGAGCTGGGGAGGAGATGGAGGGGGGCTTCAGGTGGGCAAACATGCCAGTGCTGACAAACAGGGAGACCAAAGCCAGGTGAGGGAGGCACGTGGAAAAGGCTTTGTGCCTGCCCTGCTCAGAGGGGATCCTCAGCACAGCACTGAAGATCTGCACATAGGACAGCACAATGAAAACGAAACACCCAAAAGCTAAACAAACACTAACTACAAGAATCCCAGCTTCCCTGAGGTAGGAGCCTGAGCAGGAGAGCCTGAGGATGTGGGGAATTTCACAGAAGAACTGCTCCACGACATGGCCTTGGCAGAGTGGTATTGAAAATGTGTTTCCAGTGTGCAGCGCAGAATAGAGAAAACCAGTGGCCCAGGCAGCTGCTGCCATTTTGACACAAGCTCTGCTGCCCATGAGGCTCCCATAGTGCAGGGGTTTGCAGATGGCAACATAGCGGTCATAGGCCATGACAGTGAGAAGAGAATACTCTGCTGTCAACAAGAAGAGGAACAGAAAGACCTGGGCAGCACATCCTGAGTAGGAAATGGCCCTTGTGTTCCAGAGGGAATTGGCCATGGATTTGGGGACAGTGGTGGAGATGGTGCCAAGGTCGAGGATGGAGAGATTAAGGAGGAAGAAGTACATGGGGGTGTGGAGGCGGTGGTCACAGGCTATGGCTGTGATGATGAGGCCGTTGGCCAGAAGGGCAGCCAGGTAGATGCCCAGGAAGAGGGAGAAGTGCAAGAGCTGCATCTCCCATGTGTCTGCAAATGCCAGGAGGAGGAACACGTTTGGGGAGCTGCTGTTGAGCATTTGCTCCCCCTGGGCATGTGGGTCTGTCTAAGGAGGAAAAGACAGTAAAACGTTAGAGCAGGCTTTTCTGAGCCAAACCCATTCCATTTCTCATAGTACCCCCACATTTCCTCTGTCCTTCACCTTCTTTCAGAATCCTTGCTTGAACTCTGTTTGTGCTGGCTGTGTGTGCCACGCTGAGCAGGGGCCCCTGCCCGTGCTTTCCAGAAGAGCCCATTCTGCTCTGCCGGGGGTGTAAATGGAGGTGTCAAACAGTGCCAGATATTCGGTGGGATACCTGGGGATTGGTGCCGTGAGCTCGGCAGAGGGAACTTGGTCCAGTGACCCAGTGGGACTATTCTCTATTTGCCATAATGAGAGGTGAATACAGCACTCATGCCAGCTGTCTCAGAAAGAGAAGCCCCTTGTGAGGGCTTCATCTCCCCCAGCCTTGCCTTCTTGGACAGAGGTGTCTGTAGCTGAACCAGTCACACCGTTGCCCACTCTAGCAAGGGAGAGAAGCAGTCAAGTGAAGGCAGGGGGTGACCTCACACTTTCTAGACATCTCTGTTCCAATGAGATAGACTCTGTCGTCATGTCAATTTACCATCCGCACCCTTCCTCCAGGCACTGCAGTGGGAATGGGAAGTGACTACCTCTGATGTGTACATCCTGCAGCAGATTACGTCCACTCCTTATGTGAAAGGGCTGCTCAACATTTTGAACCCATTTTCTTCAGAAAATGATCTTCAGTGGAGGGGTCAGTTTATATATTTATTTAGTTTTTAGGTGCCTCCATCTTACTGTGGGAGCATTCTCTGACGGGGTAGAAATCTTTGGCATTTCAGTTGCTCTCAGCATGAGCACTTGTGCATGCCAAGGGGAAATAAAGGTCTCGCTGTGACTTTGTACAGAGTCGCAGGATCTGGTCTGTCATTAAGTTTTTCCCCTCACTGTCCTGCACTTGCACCTCCCTCAGCTAAAGGACAATCACACTCACAAGTTCCTCTAAGAAAGAAACTGGACTGAGCTGAGAGCAGATCTGCTCAGTTCCACAGTGGAGATTTCCAAATTCTTCTCTCTCAGCCCAGAGATGGAGAGAGTGAAGAGTGTGCCAGGGTATCTGACCACTCACGTGACCAGACTCTCACATATCACAAAAATGCTAGAGGGAAGCTGTGTTCTGATGGAGAGCAGCTTCCAAGTTGGCAGTTCACCTCAGAGAAACAGTCAAGGGTCCAAAGGTGGACTTTCCTTAAAGGAGAGTCAGCTGATTACCCAACCTGATGAAATGCATTGTCAGCAGCCTCACGGGTTGGAAAGGGACTGGCGCTTCTCACTGCCATGAAGACCACACCACGCAGGACACACAGGGTCAGTGTCTTAACTGCAGCTGAATACCCCCATCATTTTGAGAGATCAAAAGGTCTGAGAGAAACCACAGCAAGTTCCCTCATTTCCACCTCATCCTACAGACAGCACAAGCATCACCTTCTCCGGCCTCATGAGGGTTTGTCTGACCTGCTCCTTAGGACCTGCAAACACAGAGATGCCCCTGGACAGTGCCCTGCCTGTGGGAGCTTTCTGTAGGGCAGAACCAAGTGCACAGAGCATGGGATGGGGTCTGTAAGCACCAACCAGGAAAAGACGTTGGGACAGAGAAAGAGCTCCCAGCAGGGACAGCTCCAGGCATCAGAGCTGGGCAGGGAATGAGAGGGAACTCCCTCTAGAAACATCGTGGGAGGATGGATTTGGGCAAGTCATGGTCAGGCCCTGCAATGCCCACACCTTCCCCAGTGGGCTCACTTCTGCCCTAAAGAAACCTCCCAGCAGCAGGGCACTGCCCAGGGGCATTCCCATTTTTGGAGGTGCTAAGGAGCAGGGCAGATAAACCCTGCTGAGGCCAGCAAAGGGGAAGCTGGTGCTGTCTATAGACTAAGGGATGGGTGCAGGGACTTTCAGAAGTTCCTAGCAGACCCACTGACTGCTCACTGAAACGGTTAAGGAGTTTCAGTCCTTTGTTCAAAGCTGACAGCTCCATTTCCATTTTCCCCTTGCCAGGTGGCAGGAAAGCTAAAGCATCATCTCAGGAAATTGGCTTCTCTTTCAGGAAATCCCTGCCTTCACCTTCCTCTTGAAAAGTTCCCTCTGAAATGTCCTGTGCATGAGCTGGAGCTGTGAGCAGCCCTGACCCATGCAAAACCCTCTCAACGGGAGAATGAACCTGCCCTGATGGGGTCGATCATCCCCACAGTGCTGTAGGGGAGTTCCCCGGGCAGGTTGAGTGCTGACCATCACAGGCGGAAGAGTCACTGCCCCAGGCCCACAGCACCCTTGGGTGCAGGGACACTGCTCTCAATTACAGCCCATGCAGACCTGGGTGCACTCCCTGGCTTCACACCCCTCCACCATCCTGGCAAGAAGGTAGCAATGATGCCCTGTAGCTCTTATGGTGTGGCTGCGATTGCCTGCTTTAGAAGCACCTCCTCCTCCTCTGCACTCAAGAAGACAGCAGAGACATCCTAAAGAACCTAGCAGTCATGGGATGGGATGGGTTTAGAAGACCCCTCCAGCAACTCCAGCAGTATTACTCTACAGCCAGAGACTTACTGTGTCAGGGGCTGTGAAGATTTCTCCCTCTGTGAGCTCTCCTCTCTCCTCCCACCCCACACTGCCTTTCGCTTCTCTCTGTCTTGTCTCATCTCACATCAGCAAGAGCAGGCAGAGCCTGGAGCCCTGCTGCTCTTTGCAGAGGAGATGCTCTTGCACAGAGCTGTCTCTCGGCAGTGCTGACCGGTTGCCATGAGCTCCCTCTGTCCCAGTAGACTGGCCCCACTTGGGAACAGTGGCCTAGCTGAAGGTGTGACTTCATTTCTCCTTTGTACTCCCTCCTCTTGGGAAATGTTCACTGAGGTGGACTAAAATAATCACTGATGGTCTCTCTCAACACAGTGAAGAGAGACTGGTCCCAGCATTGCAATTTGTCTCGTCAGAAGATGATTATCTATGAGAGATGGAAACGTCCCACTCCGGAAGATCCTATTCCCACTTCTTTACTAGGCAGGACACCTAGAGAGGGACAAGAAGAGAATTCATTTACCTATGGTTCAGGTGTTAATTCAGATAAGTCAGTCTGGACATCTCATGCCAGGTTAGAAACCCCTGGGATGGAGTGGGATTCTGATCCCTCCTGTGAATTCCACAAACACACAGGAGGTGGGATTGCCCTTGCCAAAGCTGAAGTGAGCACAACAGAGATGTCTGCATGCGAGTGCCTTATCTAACCTCCCATTAGAACCAGTGGAGATGGAGGATGGGAGTCAGTTGCTCACACACAAACCCTTGGTGACATTTGAAGAGACAGAGGTGGTGCAAGGCATGTGCCAGGGTCTGCTTGCTCTGATGGAGCAACCAGGAGACCTGCCTCCTTGTAGAGCATGAGGTTGGGGCCAGGTGGGGAATTTTCTTGGCCATCTGAAATGACACTGGTTGCCTACTACTGCTCCTAGAGCTCCACTCACTAGGAAGCTGAGACTCATGCACGTCTCTGCATTGCAAACAGTTCATGTAATTCAGTGCAGAGCCTTGATTTAATGACCTAAAAACAGGCCATAGGCAGGGCCATGTCAGATGCCTGGGGTGTCCAGCACAACCGCATGTTTCTAGCAAATACAGCATGGGACCTGCAGGAAAACCATGCCCTTTTACAGTGGTTGCTGGGCAAATGGCTCAGGACCTCTCAAGTTTCCTACCTGAGCCCAAACAACTGCATCCCACCACTGCCTTTAGGCAAAGGAAGTCTGTGGGTCACAGGCCCTGGTCCTTATGGGGAGACCTTAATGGCCCTAACATTCACTGGAAGGACAAACAGCAGAGTGCTTAAGGAGTCCTGGAGGTTTCTGGAGGGTGTCAGGGACAACTTCTTAGCACAGCTAAGACTGCTCAATAATGGTAATGCTTTCCTGGATGTGGAAATTGCAAACAAGGAGAAACTGATCAGGGATGGGATAGTCAGTGTCAGCCTTGCCTACAGTGACCATGAATACGTGACGTCCCAGATCCTGAGGGGCATGAGGAAGGAGAGCAGCAGAGTACAGACCCTGGACTTCAGAAGGGGAGACTTTGGCCTCTTCAGGGGCCTGGTGGGGAATCCCATGGGAGGCAGCTCCAAAGAGCCCAGGAAAGCCAGCAGGCCTTTAAGGACAGCACCCACCAAGCACAAGAATGGTCCATCCTGATACTCAGTAAAGCTAGCAGACATGTCAGGGGACCAGCTTGGCTAAACAGGGAACTTGCGCCTGAACTCCAGGCTTTGGAGGGATCTCATGGCAGCCCTCAAATGGCTACGAGGAGGTCACCAAGAAGATGGAGCCAGGCTCTACACCACAGTGCATGATGGGTGGATGTTTATGCAGGAGATAAGGAAAAGCTTTTCTGCCAAGAAGATGGTCAAGTATTGGAACTGGCTGTCCAAATAGGCTGTGCAGTCTCCCCCCTTGGAGGTTTCCAAGACCAGACTGGATCGAGCCCAGAGCAACCTGGTCTGACCCCGGAGCTAACCCTGCTGTGAGCAAGGAGATGGGGCTAGAGAGCTCCTGAGGTCCCTTCCACCCTGATGGAGTCTGTGACTCTTTTCCCTCTGGGTCTTCTCTTGTCAAAGTCACGGAAAACACACGGGTTCCCCATAACAGTGGAAGGAGGTCAGCTTTCTTGTCTTCCTCCAGTCAGAATGGTTGAGATGCAGGGCTTCCTGGCAGGAATCTCCAAAACAGCCCTGATCAATCCTTTGCTTCACTTTTCATTTCCACTTTTATTTCTTTTCCCTCTTTTAAGTTTCTCTCTTTTACCATGCTGATCCCCTCCCATACAATCAGCCCACCTCTGCTTACCCTTTCCCCCTTGGTACTGTTTTGTGTTTGTTTTTTGTTTTGTTTTGTTTTGTTTTGTTTTGTTTTACACAGAGGAACTTCAGTCCTGAAGGACTTTGCGAAACATGGGTGATTTGGACAACAGACACCTCATGAAGATTTACAAGAGAAGTGTCAAGTCCTGTGAGTAGGGAGGAATAACTGTGCCCATGAGGAGAGGTTGGGGGACCTGGGCTTCTTTAGCCTGCTGAAGTGGAGGTGAAGGACAGGAGAGTAGGAGCCTGTGAGTGCTTGAAAGGCGGTTTCAGAGATGATGGAAAGTGGGAAACAGCGTGAGAAGGGGAAACAGCCACAAACTGTAGCTTGTGGGGTTCAGATGTGACTTCAGGAAAAGGAAGTGTCACTTGAAGGGTAGAGCTGTGGTGCTACAGGTCACCCAGAGGGAGTCTGTGATCAGCTACTGGCTTTGTGTCTCAAGGAAAAGCAAGTGAGGGCAGAGAGACATCAGTAAAGGTAGGGAGATCCTGGGGTGGGAGTGCACACCCCCACATTCACACTGCCCCAGGAAGAGCCCTGAGCACAGCATGAGGGAAAGGATCTCCCTGTCCAGGGCCTGGGTGTCAGTGTCTGGCCATTCTGCTTGACAAAACTCATCCAGGTTTACTTGGCATCAGAGCCACCTGCACGATCCCTTTGCCTGCTTGCAATTAGTGCCTCCAACTTTGTGCTGTAATCAGCCTCTGGGGAGGCTTTGTGAGTAACGACCCTCAGTGGGACCCATTAACACTCCAAGAAACTTTGGCATTTGCTTCTGACTCTAACTTCTTGAGAGGCTTGTTCAATCTCCTCCCAGTATCTGAGGTTCATGAACTCAGCAACAAATACACTCGAGAGCCATTAAAATGCCAAAAGCCCTAACAAGCAATCTCACTCCCCCTAATTTTCTTCAGTTCTTCAATTCTTGTGTGGCTAATTGGAAAGGGTTCAGGGGGGTATTTACAAGAGCAAGATTTCAATGAACACCTGAAAAAGAAAGGATTTCTCCTTTTTAAGCTTCCTTTATTTTCCAGCTTACAGAATAAGTGATATTCACATTCTCCAATTCATAGTGACCCAGAGGGTCTCTACCATAATGAAGTCTGAACATGCAGGAAAAGCAGTATTTTCAATATGACACCTTTACAGACAACCTTCCTCCACGCCTCCCCAACTGGGTCATTTCTCTCATCAGCCACTGGGGACTTACCTCACTCCTGTTAAAACCTAACCTTTTTCCACTTGAGTCTGTAGCTGAATGTTACAGCTCCTACGCACCAATTCCCACCTGCTTTCCTTAGACAACTAACTGCAGGCACAGGAGGATTTTTCTTAATTGCAAACAAGCAAAAATAAAATATGATACAGTTTAATAAAAAGTCAAATACACTCCTCAACTGTATGTTAAGTCCAAGCTATCTCCAGTGAGGGCCACTTTCCACAAGGAATAACCTTCCTTGAACTGTTTCTGACTGATAGATAGGAATGGATAGACAGAAACACAACTAAGGAGTTGTCTAAGGAGACCATCAGACTCCTGAAAGACGAAGCAAGCTTCAGACTCCCTGAAGCTCAGAGCAGCAACTGGAGAGTTGAGAGGTATCAGATGGATAAAGAGCAAGCGGAGGAGGAAGACTGGAAAATTACAGAAAGTTTTCCAGATAGTCTGACATAAAGGAAACTTTATAAATGATCACTTTAATGAGGACAGGTGAAAATACGTGAAAGATTAGTGAGATTACATCCACAGCATAATAGACAGAGCAGTGGTAATGTGAAGCCAGGGGCAGGTCACTATTTCTCCTGAGATTCATACCCTTCCTGAAATTTTCCATTATTTTTTCATGGGAAAATGTTGACATTTTATTAAAAACATTCTACCACTTCAGCTGAGGAAAAGATGCTCCCCTTTTTTCTTTAAATGTTGAAAACGGTTCTTCACCTTTTCGGGCAGAGCTCAGGCGTCTCACCACAAGCATCCAGTGGCACTTGGGGAGGTCCTGGTGTATCTGAGGTACCTGCCTGGGCCTGGCAGCTCTCACAGGGGACCTGCGGGAGACCAGAGCCCCTTGGAGCTGCAGATGGAGGCTGGGCAGAGGGGACCAGGACACCTACAATGGCACCAGCTGTCGGTGACTCTGTCATTGCATTTCACCCCAGTTCTGGAAATTGCTTTCCTTTTCAAAAAAAAAAAAAAAAAAAAGACCAGGATATTAAGAAAAAAGACAACAAAGCCAAGAAAGACAATAAGAACATAAATATTTAAAAGCTGGAAAGTGTAACAAAACATTTCTCCGCTTTAGATCATTTTCTTAATTTCTCTCTTCTTTCATTTTTTATTGACATTTTCTAAATATCTCTGGTATTATCAGGCCTCCACCACTAAAAAAGATATTTCTGTGTCTCGCACAGAGTCCAGAGGCCCAAAACCACTCATGGCCCAGGGCTCTCCATGCCACTCCTCACTCTGTACAGAGCAAGTGGCACTCACCAGAGACAAGAGTGACCACAAAACCAACATCCTAGCCCTGTGCCTGTTGGTGGCCTGTCAGGTTCTCAGGCACACAGGACCTCACAACCTCTTACCGCAGACAGGAGTCAAGTGCTGCCCTATCAACTACACACATAGAAGTCACCCCACAGCCACTTTCCCACCCATGTGCCTGCTCCTGGTCCATCACCTGCAGAGACAGAAGGGACCTCACTTTCACCCTTATGGTCATGGGCCTCCTACTCTCCTATGAGCTTCTGAGAAATGATTAATCTCATAAAAATGTCCCCAGCCAACAGCCTCCTGGTGGCCTATCAGCTGATCAGACACAACTGACCTCATAATCACCCACCAAGCCAATGGGCCTGCTGATGGTCTTTCACCTGCCCTTATGGAAATGACCTCAGCATGGTCTTGGCTTCCATCCAGTCAGGTATTCATGCAGCAATGACCTCACAATCATCACCTGAGCCATGGGCCTGCTGCTGGCCTATCAGAGGCTGAGACAGAGGTGATCTCACAGTCACCATCCAAGCCATGTAACTGTTTCTGGCCTATCAGCTACTCAGTTCTGAATGACCTCACAATCAACATCCTAGCTCTGTGCCTCTTGGAGGCCTATCAGGTCCTCAGGCAGAAGTGACCTCACAAACAATTGCCCCAAGCATTAGCCAAGTGCTGGCATATCAGCTGCTCAGATAGAGGGGACCTTACAATCATCTAGCAAGCCCACATGGCTGCTGATGGCCTTTCCTCTTCTCTGATGGACAAGGCTCGTGTTCTTGCTTGGGAGGTCACTTCTGACTCAACCTCTGATAAGCTACCAGCAGCCTCGTGGCTGGGGCATGGGCATGCAAGGTCACTCCTGCCTTAGCAGCTGATAGAGCAGCAGCAGGCACATGGCTTGGATGATGATGGTGAGGTCAGTTGTATGTGCTCAGCTGAACGTGGGGGTTGAGTTAGCATCCTGGCTGGAGATCCTGGCAAGAACTTCAGAAACTGCAGGCCTCCAACAACCTAGTGATACACTGCAAAATGTGCTCAGCTGAGAGGGACACCTGAACTGTCAGGCTAGAAATGACTCCCTTAGGGAAGAGAGGAGCACGTGGAAAGGTGAGGACCATAATACTGAAGGATCTTGCAGAGTTATTTGCATAAAACCACTTCAACTTTGCAAGCTGATTCTCAGCTATGACCCTTCATGTATTTCCTGCTGATTTGCAGGAAAGCGCTTGAGCATCAGGCAATGATTCTCAGGGTCCAAAAGCAATGTTGTGATCTGCTTCATTTGCAGCACAAAAAATAAGCTCTGAGCCCTTGAAACATCACTCACTGTTGTATGTGCATCTGGGAGAAGTGGTCATAAGAGGCCAATTATTTTCTGAAGAAATGCTTTGTCTTTGGAAGTTTTCCATATTTACCCATTTTGAAAGGTAATGACTGTGGCACTGCTGCTCGAAAGAGCACCTCTGAGTGCTCCGTCATGGCAAGACCATTTCCTTGTTAACTATGCCAGAGAAAAAAGTCCCACCATGTCAAAGCTGCTCTCTGAGGCCTCCTCCTGGAAGTCAGCCCCTGGGTGCCTTCTTTCAGGGGGCAGTGTGCGGTCTGCAGGTTGCAGCAGAGATCCCCAAAGCAGTGAGCCCTTTGGCAGGGAGACATTAGGACCCCCCCCCATCCGCCCTTATTTCACTGGATTGGGAGGTTACTTGGATGGTTAATTAAGAGCAAAGAGTTTCTAGGATACTGCCATGTTAGAAGAAAAGAGAGTCCGCACCAATTATGTTTACTGGTAGTACCCCTCCCCCCCCAATAAGACTTTATTAGCAGGAGGTAGAGGCAGCTACTATGCCTCTAGTCTAAGCAAACTTGGGATTCGACAGATCTCAGAAGTGTTATCTTCAAGAAACTCCTCCAAAGAAGCCTTTCTGAAAGATAACCTGTTATAATCCAAATACTCTAAGCTGCATATTTATATGTATTTCACAAGAGATCTGGGATATCTTTGGTTAAACATGGGACAGGAAAGCCCAAATCAAATAAGGGATGGAAATCATGGAGAATATATATATATATATAAAAAGAAAAGACAAAGCATTCTGTAAACATTGAAATTTATTTCACTCTGCTTGGTTTTTCCCAGCACCTGTGAATTACCTTTGATATTAGCTTCCATGGGTTTTCTTTCTCAGATAGATAGCCTATATTTCAACTGCAGAAGATGGTGCTTCTGAGCCCTTGTTTTTATGCTTTCCAATTTTAGTTGTGTAAAGAAGTTACCATTGAACAGAAATGCATGTTTTTTTGCTTCAAACACTGTCATTCTTAAAGTAGTAGAGACTTACATTAACTCTGATCCAGTAGACCATAGTAATCAGAGATGTAGCTTTTCCATTTTTCATTTCTTTTCATCCAAAAGGCTGTATTCGATATTAGAAAGTGCATTTATGAATACTTGGGAAAAGACACATCTGTTTCCTTTCTGAAGTACATCTGAAAAATTAGAAGTGGTGAATGAATATGTGGGATGGCAATATCTGTGACCCCGATGAACTCCCCAGTTCGGAGGCAGACACCGAGCCTGAGGGGGAGGCAGCTGCCCGGCTGGTGGCAGAGCAGCGGCTCACCGCACTGAATGCAGCCAGTTTGATGGGACCACAACTCCTGGCGATTTTAAAGCATCAGAGCAGCAGGATACGCAGGGACGCTACAGGCAGCAGCCCCGTGAAGGGTTGTCAGAGTGGCTGTAAAGGCTGTGGGACGATGGGGAAGATGCAGTTCATTTTACTAGAGAGGAGCTCGGTCGGATGGACGCTCTGCCCCAGGGTCCCAGGCTGCAAAACGCTCTCTGCACCCTGCACCAGCAAAACCAAAATGTTTCCCCTCCCTAATGGAGTGGGTGCTGGGTGCGGTGAGTTTAACCTGGCTGACCGCCACGGCCATCGATGGTGGGCTCACCGCGTGGACTACTGTCACAGCAGGGTCAAACCAGCTGTGGCAATTAGAAATGCGGTCCAGAATTTATTCCCCCAGCTTTACGGGACCGGATCAGATCCCCATGAGCAAAACCATCTGGACGAAGATGCTGCGTACTGCCCCTCCCCATTTTGCACGGGACCCCATTCTGTGGAGGAGGCTCAGTAACTGTGAGTGGCCTCTGCAAGGCCGATGTGCAAGACTCTCCTATGCAATTAAAACTGGCGATGAGCAAAGCAGCCCCCATTACAGCTTTTGTGTTGCTGGCCCTAATCCAAGTGTGTATTTTAGGCATCAACATACTCCAAGGAAGAAATAATCAATACTGAATGGGGTCCCTTCTTTTTTGGGCGGCCATATACATTACAACAGCTGTTACTATTTTGAGAGGACACCCACTTGGTACTAAGCAAAGAGGAAAGTGTCCCAGTGCATGTTCCCTCTAGGAGACTCTCTCCCAGAGAACTGTGACCTGATGAATATGCCGAGGGGAGCTGCAACATTGCTGTTCTCCATCCTAACCCCATGCACTGATGATAGGTGGGACACCGACAACACTGCAGCAACCCATTCAAACGGAGGTACACAAGATGATGAGTCTACTCCAACTACTACACAATGTCAGATCCAAAGAACCAGCATGGTACAACCCCTGGCAGTGACTGTCATTATGCCTGTGGGATTTAGGACTATGGG
Organism: Apteryx mantelli; assembly: GCF_036417845.1. Taxonomy (NCBI): domain Eukaryota; kingdom Metazoa; phylum Chordata; class Aves; order Apterygiformes; family Apterygidae; genus Apteryx; species Apteryx mantelli. The sequence continues at coordinate 8,887,046 of NC_089997.1, forward strand.
GAAAAAACATTATACTTCTGGTCTTTTGAGCTGATTATTCTTGCATGCGTATATGTTATAATTTACCATCTATTTACTAGAATTTCGTTGCTTGTACAACTCAGCTGTTAGTTAAGCTAATGCCTGAAAAGCATGTCCAAACCTTGTCTGCACACTGGTGGCACCAACACCATGTCTCTCTCAGTCAGGGGGTGGAGTGGACTGAGAACACCTGCAGAAGATCTGACCAGGAGTCAGTGACAGGCAGAGTACGTGGTAGCAGGCCCAGCGTGTGAAACTACACACTGACCAAATTCCCATCAGGGCCAGGCAGGCATATTCCCTTTTGTCAACAACGTCCAGCTGATTCCTGGACAGTAGCTACTCAAGCTTAGCACAGCTGAGACAAGGAAATAGTTCAAGTAGATGTAAGGGGACCTTAGGATACAACAAGCTGAGTCCCACCTGGGGGTCTGACCCGTGCGTCCAGCAGCCTCCCATCATCAACCCTTCCGTGCGGTTCCTGGGGCTCCCTGTGCAGTTTGGAGTGCAAGTCCTTCATTAAATCTACTCTGTTTAACCTCTCATGAACCTGGACCGTCTCTCTACACCAGTATCCAGTTCTCCCTTTCCCACCTTGCAGTCGCACATAGCCAGTTGCTCCACTCAACTGATATAGCTGTTTGTCTAAAACAAGGGCCACCCTGCAGTCCCCTTTGCGTCGAGATAAATTCAGCTTTCTTTGCAACCCTGTGGTCAATCATGGTAATGTGAGGGGCCTGATATCTGCAGCTCTGTACCCCTTCACTGAAGACACTGAAGCAGTGTTTTCCAAAGACTCTATGGCAGGATTTTTTTCTTCTCATGTGTTTTTTTGTTGTTCTCATGGCCTGGTACCTGCAAACCCTAACATACAAGAAACATGACAAGCCTTGGCCAACCCGCAAACCAGTGCCAAGGCCTTCACAGCCCCTGGGCAGGGTTTTTCCTAACACCATTTTAAAACAAAAGGGCAATGGAATAATCAGCATGGTGTTCCCCGCATCCCAAGATTTCTGTGCCTGGCATGCTGAAGCACGGCCTTCTGAAACGACTGCACATTCAGCTGTTGCAGTGTGAAGTGAGTTCTCAGCACCCCAAAATCAAGACCTACAGCCTCTCAAAGAACAAGTGAACCTCTCCTGAGGAGATTGTGTTGGCCACCAGAATTATTCACTCCAGCTTCTCTGGCATCCTGCAAGAGTACAGCTTTGAAACCTCGGCATATACAGATGCCAAAAGGGCGATCATCAGCAGAGAGTCTGAGTGCCACGGTCAGGAGAGAATATATCAACCACCAGGATGAAGGGTCATTGGGAGAAACATTGTCTTCAGTCACATATACACCCCTGCAGATGGAGACAACTGCCAAAGGGTTTTACAGGAGACCAAAACAACAAGCACTGAGATGAGCCACAAATGCCCCTCTGCTGAGGTACCACATGGCTTTGCAGAAGACATAGGTGCTGAACTTTCATCTCCGTTTCCCCCACCACCCTCCAACACATCTTCCTCCGCAGAAGTTATCTTCATCCACATGAAGGCTGTGAGCGCTGCCCTGAGAGAGCTCCCTCAAGCATGTGCACCAGGTCCCCGTGACAAGGCGTGTTTGGGTGCAGACAGCGATGCTGTTACCGAGAATGCCGCGCACTTGGGCTGGGCAAAGCTTTTGGCACAGGTTCAGTCACAGCCAGCAGTGCAGCAATGTATAAAGTGTAGGTGCATGGTTCTTTCTGAGGCCATAAGCAGAGTCGTGGTTTGAAGGAGCTCACCAGAGACTGGCTACACACCTGTGTATGTGCAGAATTATTGCCTCAGCACTGGACAACATGGCAGAGGAAATGCTGTGAGACCTCACCAAGCCCTCTAGACTCTCAAGCCTTCACAACAAGATAGCAGAAGCCTCTTTCCTCCTCACTTAAACACTTGCAGTCAAACTCGTAGCTACATTTTAGTCCCTAATTGACAATCTCCCTTCCCTCAAAATTTTCATGTCTTCTTGGCTATAGCAGCACAGTCCATTCTGCATGTCAGAGATCTTCCCCTCATTCACTTTCTGTCATGCCAGCAATTGCTTTCTTCTCCTCGGGCAGCGTGCAGTCTAATCCATGATACACAGGTTATGGAGGAGGGCCTACATAACTTCTGATTTTCAGCAGTGCTTAAAAAATGGAGAAAATAGCCTTTGCAACCCTCAAATCCCAGGGCTTAGGGAAGGCTTCTTGGTTTCATGGGTGAAAGGTTTAAGGAGCCTATGAAGCATATACTCAGGCTGAGGACTTCTATGCATATGACACCATCAGTGACTAGTGTGACACTATTCCATTTTTTTTCCAGAAGTTGACTAACAGCAAAGGGGCCATCACAGCCTTTGGCATTATCTGCTGTGAGGGGGTGGCCCGGAAATTTTGTGTTCAGAAGCAGCCAAGAGTTCCTGCCATCCTTAATATGAGAGTAAAGTTTGTTGTGTAAAAGGAGAAAACAGGTCTTGAGATATCTGAGATTGTTATTTGGCTTAAATATCCCTCAGCTTTTTTTCACCTTTGGACATGATGAGGATATGTTTAGTAATGTGTAGCAGATCCTCAGACAATGGAGTTTTGCTCAGCACGACTGTCCTGTTTATGCACCACCAACAAAACAGTGGCCATTGCCCCTGCTATTTAGCTTGACTAAATAGTGCTACTTTCTGTGGATGGTTTAGAAATGGAGGGTAGAGCATATGGCACTGCCTGTACAACCCCAGCCACTTTTACAATAAAGGTTGGCAGATGGAAAGTCTGATCAGAAAAAAAAACAAAGCAAAACTGCCTTTGACTCTAGGGGATCACTGACCCGAACACTTGTAAGATCTCTGTATTTGTATTGCTTAAATCAATAGTGGGGAACTAGAAAGATGTGTGCCAAAGCTGGTCCTTCACACTGCAACCCCAAAGCCTAAGCCTCTGTGCCCTTTGGGAACCACAAAGTGACAGAGAAGCAGGACCTCGACATCAAGACCAAGTGGCTGCAGCACCTCCAGGGCCTGCACTGTTAAAGGACGCTGGATCCAGTGGATTTTTGAATAAAGGGATTCCTCCTTCCTGGTCCACTGGAAGGGAGACTGCTGCGGTTCTCTGGTCCTGCCAGCAGCGAGGCTGGGCATGTACTTCCAAGAGGCAAACACACACTCTGCACCAACATGGTCGACCACCCAAAAATCACCTCCAGCAGGGGCACAGTACCTTTACAGGCACCACGGAGACACGAGCAGCACTCATAAACATGAACGATACAAACGGCCTGGTCCTGTTCTTGCTCACCAGCTAATCAGACTCAGCGCTTGCAGGAGACCTCACACGCACCCTCGCACGGGTGTCTCTGGTAGCTGGCTGCCTTGATGTCTGCAAGCCTTCCACACATGCACTCACGCAGAACAGCGAGCACGCTCACCCAGAAAAGAGCTAGGAAAAGGATTTAATACAATGATAGGCTACACCGCAGAGAGCAGGTACACAGCCTGGCCAGACAAGTGTCCCTGCCAGCAGCTTGCTTACACATGACTGGCCCCTTTTATTCCCTCTGCCTCCATTTTCCCATGCTTCTTCTTACATGATGCAGCTTGATCCCTCCCTTTCTCCAGCTTTATCCCCTTTGAAATAAACAGCCCATCTCTGAGTACTTTTTTCTTCATTGGTGCCAGTTTTACTGCCTACGTACTCAAGTTTAATATTTCTGGTCCGGTTAGCTAGGTAACCCCTGGTTCATATGGTGCTTCTGATATCGTTACCTTGGTACTGCTGGTGCTGCAAGAGTCTACTCCCCGGAGGATCCCCAATACGCCAGTTATGTGTGACGCTTGTCCTTTTCTCATATAACTCTCCCTTAACCACCGCTGAAATGCAGCCATCCCTCACCGTGCTGTCTGGAACTTGGCAGGGTCTCATTCTGTTGCCTGAAGTGTCCAATGATTTCTCATAGCCACTAGTTTCTCAAGTCCTGTTCAGTTATCTCAACCCCGAGGCAGAGCCTAGGCGTCTGCCTGCATCCCCTAACCCTGTGTTGCCGGTGGAGCTGTGGGCCTGGATGGGAAGACCCAGGGCCACCACATCCTTCACTGTGGTGCACAAGGACCCAGCCAGAGCAAGATGACTGAGCTGCCCAGGAGTGGCCAGGTGCTCTGTTGGGCTGAGCTTTGGTCACCCAAAATGCCGTAGCTTCCCTGGGGTCCCACATGAGGAGACAGGCTGCAGAGATGAACTGGACCCAGTTTTCCTAAAAAGAGTTCACCCTTGTAGAATTCCCTTTGGAAATGGGATGCTCACACACAAAGTTTAAAAGAGCTGTTAACAGTAATTCTGCTCCTCAGAAGCCCTAACAAAATAAAATGCTGATTAGAAACAACTGCCAAGGAGTAAAGCAATGGCAGTGCTTTCCCTTCCCCTGTGCTTTGTTTTTCCCTGTGGACTGCAAAATAAAAGGAGAAAAGGGATCTCTGTGTGCTGATTATTTCTCTAAAAGATGTTTCCTTTTATCAATTGTACGTGCTTCTGCCAGTCCCTTTGCCATGTAAATATATGGATAGAGACAGAAGTGTAAAATAAGGGGGGAATATATAATTTCTTTGATGGACAAGAAGAAAAAAGTATGATAGCAGCATACATAGTTTATTTGAAAAAAATCTTGATGATGAAATAATCCTTCAGGAAAGAAAAGGAAGGTAGAAAATGCCTAATTCTCCAAGAAGAAATATGATGTTCTTTTTTTTCCCTCAGGAGAATGAATCCTAGAGTCATCAGTGGAGATAAAGCAGGGCTTTAAACAGTGGACATGCTGACCGTATGTTACAAAACTATGAATTTTTAAAAAATCTCCCTCCAAAGTGAGTAATAAAACTATCGTCTGCAGGCTATCATTGACAAATCAATGAGGCTGTCTTCATCACACTAATGAAACTGAGAAGTGTATTGTGGATTTGAATCCAATGAATTTGAGCCCATTGTAGTGTCTGAGCTTAATTTTCGTGCTTAGCATCTTCTGTTATCAGGAAGAGAAGGTGTTTTGAGCTTTTCTCAACAGCCCTTGGACATTGTCCCCAGAGTTTTCAGCTAAGTTTCCTGAGATGACTTATGAAAACTTCCTTGTGTCAGCATGCACTGGCAGTCAATGTCCCAGCCCGAGCAAAGTGTGTGTATGTGTGTGTGTGTGCAACATTTTATCAATATTTTTTGGATTTTCTTTATAATAACCCCCTGCAACCAAGGTGTGTGATATAATACATGATACATAATTAGAATTGCTGTCATGAAAAGCATCATGACCGGGGGAAAAGCCAAACCTTTGCACGGCCAAGGGCTTCCTCCAGGGCCAACTTCACAGTCTTGTTTCTGAAACTGTAGATGAAGGGGTTTAAGAATGGGTACAGGACAGTGTTCAGCAAAGCTACAATTGTGTTGGTCTCCAAGGAAACCTCTTCTGTGGGCTGTGCATAGAGAACAATGCAGCTTCCGTATGCGATGGCTAAGGCAGTGAGATGGGAAGAACATGTAGCAAAAGCTTTCTTCCTCCCAGATGCTGCTGGCATGTGCAGAATACAGTGGAAGATGCACATGTAGGACACCAGGATTAAACATAAGGAACCCAGCACTACAAATGATATCAGAATGGAGTCTGCTTTCCAAAGCAGGCTGGTGTCAGAGCAGGACAGTTTGAATAAGGGGGAGTTGTCACAGAAAAAATGCTGGATCTTGTTGGGGCCACAGAAAGTCAGCTTTGAGAGGAGGACCAGGTGGTAACTCGAGAGTGTGAAGCCTATGACCCACCCAGCACCAACCAGACGGGTGCAGAGCTGCTGCTTCATGATGGCAGCATAATGCAAAGGTTGGCAGATGGCAACGTAGCGGTCAAAGGACATGACAACAAGGAGAGCAAACTCTGTAAAACCCAGGGCAAAATAGAAATAGCATTGGGCAAAGCAGCTGCTAAATGGGATAGTTCTCCTACCAGAGCTCAGAATCACCAACAATGTGATGGTTGTGGAGGATGTGAACCAGATTTCCAGGAATGCCAGATTGCTGATGAAGAAGTACATGGGGGTTTGCAGGCGGTGATCCACACACACGAGGAAAATGATCGTTGTGTTCCCTGTCACTGTTGTCAGGAATATGAGTAGAAGGATCAGGGAGAGAAACAGCTGCAGTCTTTGATCAAGCCCTGAGAAACCCTCCAGGATGAACTCAGCAACCACAGTTTCATTTCCTGCTCCCATGCCCAATTTCAGTACATCCTGCTGAGACAGGAGCATGAAGAAGCAAGTGTGAGAATTTCACAGTCTCAACAAGTCCTCAGAGATTTTACTGTCTTCTTTCTAACTTTTCCAAACACTCACAAAGGATTCTTTCTCACAAGCACAGTATTGTAAAGAGGTTGTGAACTAGTTCATGCCATGCCTGGGAAATTCCCTGTTCACTTATTGCAAACATCCATCACATCTGTGTTTCAAAAGGCAACCTAATCTCCCAGCAAAAGTGCTTACTAGTATCTGCAGATGCCAGTCCATCCATGTAGATAAGTATGTTGAAAGTTATTCCTTCTACTTTTCAGTCCTTGCCTTTTTTGACTTGGAACTTCTGTGAGGCTGTTGCTTTCAAAACAAGCCAGTACTGAGCATCTCTTCTGCAATCCCCTGCTTTCTTCCACATCTTCTTCCTCTCTGTTTCTTCAGAAGCATTGAGGAAACATTGTTATTAAATGTCCTGACCTAAATGCCTTGCTTTCCCTTTAGGGGAAGGGGGAAATCTTCTCCTTTTAAAGAACTTAAAGGCTGTCCTGTTGATTATTTGAAATAGGAAGGGTCTGGAACAACAACAACAACAAAATACTAAGCAGGGTTATATTTTAGAAGTTGGGCACTTCAGTTTGAGCAAGTTAGCTTCCTCCCATCTTGTCAGTGCAGAGAGAGAGAGAAGAGTGTCTGGAAGAGACTGGTAACACTTCTTTCACCTGTCAATTACAGTCTGGGAGGACCCAGCCTCTAGAGCTCTCTCTTTGTTGACTATATAGGGACCAAGGGAAAACGAGTACAGGCACCAGCTGCTCACAGACACCTCTAATGAAGTCAATGAAACTCACTATTTCTGTCTCCACCCTCTTAATTTATTTAGTAGCTAATTTCTTTTTCAAACCAAAGAACATGTCCAACAGAAGGAAGCCCAAGGAAAACATAAGCAATAAATACTGATGTTTTTCCCTCCACCTTTGCATTTGTTTTTAGACATATAAAGGAAAGGAGCAGATGACTCCACAGATAAGATGCTTCAAGAGTGCAAGGGCAGGAGGAGGAGATGATGGGTTTTAAGCAGTGAAACAGAGGTTCTCCACAGACTGTGTTCTTAGTCTGCTGGCTGTCACCTAAAATCATGCTTCTCCTGAATGTACTTTCTTAGAGGAACCTGCAAAGCTGCTGAGCTTACAGCAAAGCAGCTTCTCTGCTCACCACAGAGGTAACCCTCTGGTGAACCCTTTTCTCAGGCTTTGGTTGGTGCAAAGGATTTGCTGTATTCAGGCCCCACGTAGCCAAAAATGGAGCTACCCTATGCGATAGTGGCTATGGCAGTGTGAGATATGCAGGTGAAGAAGGCTTCTTAGGGCTTTCCCAGAGGGTATTCTCAGGACAGTGCATCTAGCGCAGGCATAAGACACAGGGGTCAGTGTGAAGGAGCTCAGCAAAATAGCAGAGGAGAGAGCAAAGCACATGTTTGAAGGTAGCTGGTGCCCATGCAGGCTGCTCTCATCAAAGGGATGAGGCCACAGAAGAAAGAGTCTCTTTACTGTGGACACAGGGTACCTTGGAATATAAGATGGTGGGGCTGAGCAAGGATAGAGATGCCATCACCCAGTGGATAAAGATGTGCATGGAGCACAACCGGGGCTTCATACAGATGATACAGTGTGACAGGTCGCAAATGGCCCTGCAGCAATCGAAAGACATCACAACAAGCAGGTTGAACTCAGCTGCGCCCAGGAAGATGGAAAGGAAGGTCTGGAACCGGCAAGCAGCCATGGGATGGTCCTAATCTCCAGGATGAGGCCGACAAACATTTTAGGGGCAAAGGGAACCAAATATCTAAGAAGGAGAAGCTGCTGGGGAAGAGATATGCTAGGGGTGGAACTGGTTGAGCCAAATGATGGATATGATGACCATATTGCCCATGGCAGTGAGCAGATAAATCACCCACGACAGCGTGAAGAAGAAGATTTGCATTTCATGAGTGACTGAAAAGGCCTTGAGGAAGAATTTGCTCGCTATGGTACAGTTGGGAGGATCCATTTCAGAACCTGGTCAGTTGAAGGTGTGACAGGAGTAACTAATGTCATGCATGGTGAAATTTGTCTTGCTGCCTTCATCAACTTTCCCTTCCCTTTTCCTAGTCCTACTTTTCTTTCTTGAGGTGGGAGACCAGAACTGCACAAGGGATTCTCATTTTCTCTTTGTTTATATCCAATGCCATGAAATAAATGTTGATGCTTTTTGTATTGTGAAAAGATCTTGAATGTCAGCCAGCACCAGTGTTTCACACCTGTGATCAAACCCCCAGAAGTATGTAGCATATTCAGGAAACTCTCAGATTAGGACCACCAACGCAAAAACCCTAATGGGGTCTGCTTTGCTCATCGCCAGTTTTAATTGCATAGGAGAGTCTTGCACATCGTCCCCGCCGAGGCCACTCATGGTTACTGAGCCTCCTTGGTGGGACGGAGTCCTGTGCAGAATGGGGAGAGGCAGTTCGCAGCGTCTTAGTCTGGATGGTTTTGCTCATGGGGATCTGATCCAGTCCGGTAAACTCAGGGGGAATAAATTCCAGACAACATTCCTACTTGCCACAGCTGGTTTAACCCTGCTGCGACAGTAGTCCACGCGGTGAGCCCACCATCGATGACCGTGGCAGTCGGCCAGGTTAAACAACCACACCTAGCACCCACTCCATTAGGGAGGGGAAATGTTTTGGTTTTGCTGGTGCAGGGTGCAGAGAGTGTTGTGCAGCCTGGGACCCTGGGGCAGAGCCTCCATCCGACCGAGCTCCTCTCTAGTAAAATGAACTGCATCTGCCCCATTGTCCCACAGCCTTTACAGCCATTCTGACAATCCTTCACGGGGTTGCTGCCTGTAGCGTCCCTGTGTATCCTGTGTCCCTGCAGCTCTGATGCTTTAAAATCGCCAGGAGCTGTGGTCCCTTCAAACTGGCTGCATTCGGTGCGGTGATTCGCTGCTCTGCCACCGGCCGGGCAGCTGCCTCCCCCTCAGGCTCAGTGTCTGACTCTGAACTGGGAAGTTCATCGGGGTCCCAGATATTGCCATCCCACATATTCATTCACCACTTCTAATTTTTCAAATATACTTCAGAAAGGAAACAGATGAGTATTTTCCAAAATATTCATAAATGTACTTTATAATATCGAATACAGCCTTTTGGATGAAAAGAAATGAAAAATGGAAAAGCAACATCTGTGATTATTATGGTATACTGAACGAGAGTTAATGTAAGTCTGTACTACTTTTAGAATGACAGTGTATGAAGCAAAAAAAGCCCCATGCATTTCTGTTTAATGGTAACTTCTTTGTACAAGTAAAATTGGAAAGCATAAAAACAAGGGCTCAGAAGCACCATCTTCTGCAGTTGAAATACAGGCTATCTGAGAAAGAAAACCCATGGAAGCTAATATCAAAGGTAATTCACAGGTACTGGGAAATACAAAGAAAAGTGGAATACATTTTAATGTTTACAGAATGCTTTGTCTTTTCTCTTTCTTTCTTTCTTCTTTTTTTTTTTTAATATATATATTCTCCATGATTTCCATCCCTTATTTGATTTGGGCTTTCCTGTCCCATGCTTAACCAAAGATATCCCAGATCTCTTGTGAAATACATATAAATATGCAGCTTAGAGTATTAGGATTAGAAGAGGTCATCTTTCAGAAAGGCTTCTTTGGAGGAGTTTCTTGAAGATAACACTTCTGAGATCTGCCGAATCCCAAGTTTGCTTAGACTAGAGGCATAGTAGCTGCCTCTGTCTCCTGCTAATAAAGTCTTATGGGGGGGGGAGGGGTACTACCAGTAAACATAATTGGTGCGGACTCTCTTTTCTTCTAACATGGCAGTATCCTAGAAACTCTTTGCTCTTAATTAACCATCCAAGTAACCTCCCAATCCAGTGAAATAAGGGCGGATGGGGGGGGGGTCCTAATGTCTCCCTGCCAAAGGGCTCACTGCTTTGGGGATCTCTGCTGCAACCTGCAGACCACACACTGCCCCCTGAAAGAAGGCACCCAGGGGCTGACTTCCAGGAGGAGGCCTCAGAGAGCAGCTTTGACATGGTGGGACTTTTTTCTCTGGCACAGTTAACAAGGAAATGGTCTTGCCATGACGGAGCACTCAGAGGTGCTCTTTCGAGCAGCAGTGCCACAGTCATTACCTTTCAAAATGGGTAAATATGGAAAACTTCCAAAGACAAAGCATTTCTTCAGAAAATAATTGGCCTCTTATGACCACTTCTCCCAGATGCACATACAACAGTGAGTGATGTTTCAAGGGCTCAGAGCTTATTTTTTGTGCTGCAAATGAAGCAGATCACAACATTGCTTTTGGACCCTGAAAATCATTGCGTGATGATCAATCACTTTCCTGCAAATCAGCAGGAAATACTTGAAGGGTCATAGCTGAGAATCAGCTTGCAAAGTTGAAGTGGTTTTGTGCAAATACCTCTGCAAGACCCTTCCGTGTTATGGTCCTCACCTTCCCACATGCTCCTCTCTTCCCTAAGGGAGTCATTTCTAGCCTGACAGTTCAGGTGTCCCTCTCAGCTGAGCACTTTTTGTCACTAGGTTGTTGGAGGCCTGCAGTTTCTGAAGTTCTTGCCAGGATCTCCAGCCAGGATGCTAACTCAACCCCTGCGTTCAGCTGAGCACATACAACTAACCTCACCATCATCATCATCCAAGCCATGTGCCTGCTGCTGGTCTATGAGCTGCTAAGGCAGGAGTGACTTCACGTTCACATGCCAAAGCCATGAGGCTGCTGCTAGCCTATCAGAGGCTGAGTCAGAAGTGACCTCCCAAGCAAGAACACAAGCCTTGTCCATCAGAGAAGAGGAAAGGCCATCAGCAGCCATGTGGGCTTGCTAGATGATTATAAGGTCCCCTCTATCTGAGCAGCTGATAAGCCAGCACTTGGCTAATGCTTGGGGCAATTGTTTGTGAGGTCACTTCTGCCTGAGGACCTGATAGGCCTCCAAGCAGCACAGGGCTAGGATGTTGATTGCGAGGTCATTCACAACTGAGTAGCTGATAGGCCAGAAACAGTTACATGGCTTGGATGGTGACTGTGAGATCACCTCTGTCTCAGCCTCTGATAGGCCAGCAGCAGGCCCATGGCTCAGGTGATGATTGTGAGGTCATTGCTGCATGAATACCTGACTGGATGGAAGCCAAGACCATGCCGAGGTCATTTCCATAAGGGCAGGTGAAAGACCAGCAGCAGGCCCATTGGCTTGGTGGGTGATTATGAGGTCAGTTGTGTCTGATCAGCTGATAGGCCACCAGGAGGCTGTTGGCTGGGGACATTTTTATGAGATTAATCGTTTCTCAGAAGCTCATAGGAGAGTAGGAGACCCATGACCATAAAGGTGTAAGTGAGGTCCCTTCTGTCTCTGCAGGTGATGGACCAGGAGCAGGCACATGGGTGGGAAAGTGGCTGTGGGCTGACTTCTATGGGTGTAGTTGATAGACCAGCACTTGACTCCTGTCTGGGGAAAGAGGTTGTGAGGTCCTGTGTGCCTGAGAACCTGACAGGCCACCAACAGGCACAGGGCTCGGATGTGGGTTTTGTGGTCACTCCTGTCTCTGGTGAGTGCCACTTGCTCTGTACAGAGGGTGAGGAGTGGCATGGACAGCCCTGGGCCGTGAGTGGTTTTGGGCCTCTGGACTCTGTGTGAGACAAAGAAATTTTTTTTTTAATGATGCAGGCCTGATAATACCAGAGATATTTAGAAAATGTCAATAAAAAATGAATGAAGAGAGAAATTAAAAAAATGATCTAAAGGGAAGAAATGTTTTGTTACACTTTCCAGCTTTTAAATATTTTTGTTCTTATTGTCTTTCTTTGCTTTGTTGTCTTTTCTCTTAATATCCTGGTCTTTTCTTTTTTTTTGAAAAGGAAAGTGATTTCCAGGATTTGGGTGGGATGCAATCACAGGGTCACCAATGGCTGGTAGGTTCCCTGGTCTCCTCTGCTCAGCCTCCATCTGCAGCTCCAAGGGGCTCTGGTCTCCCGCAGGTCCCCTGTGAGAGCTGCCAGGCCCAGGCAGGTACCTCCGATACACCAGGACCTCCCCAAGTGCCACTGGATGCTTGTGGTTAGAACAGAGCTCTGCCTGAAAAGGTGAAGAAGAGTTTTCAACATTTAAAAAATATGAACACACTTTCACCAGCTAAAAGGACTGACTACTTTTAAAGTCCACTTTTCCCATGATAAAACAGTGGAGATGTTCAGGCAGGGTGTGAATCTCAGGAGAAGAAATACTAATCTGCCCCTGAACTTGTTACCACCGTTCTGCCTATTATGCCATGGATATAGTCTCAGTGATTTGTCACATATTTTCACGTCTTGATTAAATTGATCATTTCTAAAGGCATCTTTGCATCAGACGAACTGGACATATCTTACTCTTGATCCATCCGATACCTCTCAACTCTCCAGTTGCTGCTCTGAGCTTCAGGGAGTCTGAAGCTGCCTCGTCTTTCAGGACTTAACATACAGTTGAGGAGTGTATTTGACTTTTTATTAAACTGTATCATATTTTATTTTTGCTTGTTTGCAATTAAGAAAAATCCTCCTGTGTCTGCAGGTAGTTCTCTAAGGAAAGCAGGTGGGAATTGGTGCGTAGGAGCTGTAACATTCAGCTACAGGCTTGAGTGGAAAAAGGTTAGATTTTAACAGGAGTGAGGTAAGTCCCCAGTGGCTGATGAAAGAAATGGCAGGATTGGGGAGGTGAGGAGGAAAGTTGGCCATACAGGTCTCATATCGAAAATACTGCTTTTCCTGCATGTTCAGACTTCATTATGGTAGAGACCCTCTGGGTCAGTATGAATTGGAGAATGTGGATATCACTTATTCTGTAAGCTGGAAAATAAAGGAAGTTTAAAAAGCAGAAATCCTTTCTTTCTCAGGTGTTCATTGAAATCTTCTTCTTGTAAATACACCCCTGAATCCTCTCCAATTAGCCACACAAGAATTGAAGAACTGAAGAAAATTAGGGGGGAGTGAGATTGGTTGTTAGGGCTTTCTGCATTTTAACGGCCTCTCGAGTGTATTTGGTGCTGAGTCCATGAACCTCAGATACTGGGAGGAGATTGAACAAGCCTCTCAAGAAGTTAAGGTCAGAAGTAAATCCCAAAGTTTCTTGGAGTGTTAATGGGTCCCACTGAGGGTTGTTACCAAAGAAGGCTCCCCAGGGGCTGATGAGAGCAGAAAGTTGGAGGCAGTTATTGCAAGTAGGCAAAGGCAATGTGCAGGTGGCTCTGATGCCACGTAAACCTGGATGAGTTTTGTCAAGCAGAATGGCCAGGCACTGACACCCAGCCCTGGGTAGGGTGATTCTTTCCCTCACACTTTGCTCAGGGCTCTTCCTGGGCTCAGTGTGTCGGTGGGGGTGTGCAATGCCGAGTGCAGGTCAATGATACAGCACCTCCTGAGTCCCCAGGGACAAGAAGGCAGCGAGGTCACAGTGCTTTAAGGAAACATCTTCTCGAGGGCCTCAGTGGCAGGGATAACAGTCATAGTCAGGAGGACAAAGAACTCATTTTTGTTGGCATCTTTCAGCCTTGGCAGTGCCCATGGCTGTCTCCACCACAGGCTGTCCTACACTGTCCCACACCTGTGTGTGTTTCCCTGCAGACTGCAGACACCCAACCTGCTTCCCCACCTTGCTCTCACCCATGGATCTCCCTACCCCCACTCATGTCTCTCTGCCCCCACTTGGTTTTCCTTGAAACACAAAGCCAGAGGATGATCACAGACTCCCTCTGCGTGACCTGTAGCACCACAGCACTATCCTTCAAGTGACATTCCCTTTTCCTAATGTTACATCTGAACCCCACAAGCTGCTGTTTGTGGCTCTTTCCCTTCTCATGCTGCTTTCCACTACCAAGAAAAGCTCCATTATCTCTGAAACCACCCTTCAAGCACTCACAGGCTCCTACTCTCCTGTCCTTCACCTCCACTTCAGCAGGCTAAAGAAGCCCAGGTCCCCCAACCTCTCCTCATGGGCACAGTTATTCCTCCCTACTCACAGGACTTGACACTTCTCTTGTAAATCTTCATGAGGTGTCTGTTGTCCAAATCATCCAAGTTTCTCAAGGGCCTTCAGGACTGAAGTTCCTCTGTGTCAAAAAAAAAAAGGAAAAAACACAAAACACAAACCAGCACCTATGGGGAAAGCTATCTTGAGGGCCCTCTGCCAAACTCACTTCCAGTTACCAACCTCTTTCTTCTTCTGGGGACCCAAACTGGATGCAGCACTCTAGACGTGGTCTAATGAATACTGACTAGAGGGGGATCATCATTTCCCTCCACCTCCTGACTATGCTCCTGGTCATACAGCCCACAGTGCTTTTTGGCCTTCTTTGCTGCCAGGGAATGATTCTGGATCATATTTTGCCTCCTGTCCACCAGGACCCTCAGGTCCTTTTCCACAGAGCCGCTCCCCAGGCACTCAGGCCTCAGCTTGTAACACCGTGGGATGTTGCTCTAGCCCAGGTGCAAGACCTGGCGTTTCTGCTCGCTGAATTTAGTGAAGTTTCTGAAGCTTATTCCTCCTGCCTACCTATGGCCCTCTGAATGGCAGCCCTCAAGCATATGCCTGGTCTCCCCCTTTCAGCATGGCGAGTGTTCCCTCCTCTGTGTCACTAATAAAGATGATAAACAGGACTGGTTCCTGGAGAGATCAGTGGTGCTCCACTGCTCTCTTGGCTCCAGGAAGAGTACTACCCATTCGCCACTGCCCTCTGAGCCTCATCATCCAAGCAGCTTTCTACCCATCTGGTTGTCTGTCCCTCTGGACAGTAAGGTTCTAACTTGCATAGAAGAATATTGTGGGACACAGTGTCAAACACCTTGCTAAAGTCCAGATAAAAGTCATTTACTCTTCTCCAGCCACAGATACAGTTATTTAATCATAGAAGTCAATCATGTTGGTGAGGCATAGTTTACCCTGGGTAAATCCATGCTGACTGTTCCCTGTCACCTTCTTCTCCTTCATGTGCCCAGAAATGTGATCCAAGAGGATTCACTCCATGACATGCTCCTCACCAAAGAGAGGCTGAACTGCCTGCAGCTTGTCAGGTAGTCCTGTTGGCCTTTCTTGAAGATGGATGTAACTTTTGCCTTTCTCAAGTTATTGGGACCTCACCCAGTCTGCACAATCTTTCCAAGATGATAGCGAGTGGCCTTGCTATGACAGCAGTCAGCTCCCACAGCATCCTCGTATGCAGCCCATCCAACCCCACTGGCTTGCATAGTTTGTTCTCGCTAACGTCATCCACTGCTGGTTGTTTTTCTCCTCAGGAGTCCTGACTCCAGGCACAACAGTCTGGGAGACCTTGTTTTTTAAAACAGAAGCTAACCATGCATTGATTTCTTCAGACCTATCTGCATCTGCTGTTACTAGATTACCTGCCCCATTCAGCAGTGAAACCACCTCTCCTTTTTATTCTTACTGAAGCAGTAGCAGTTCATCCTCATGCCCTTGACATCCCCTGCAAGTGTCAGTGCTAGGGGAGCTTTGTCTTCCCTGACACCATCTCTGCTTCGCTGGACAATATTTCTAAATTCCTCCTTTGCAGGCTCTCCCTCCTTCCCATTTCCATTCGCTGCCTTATTGCCCTGGAGTTCAGGCACGAGTTCCCTGTTTAGCCAAGCTGGTCCCCTGACACGTCTACTGGTTTTCCTGAGTATCATGATGGACTATTCTTGTGCTTGGTGGATGCTGTCCTTAAGGACCTGCTGGCTCTCCTGAGCTCCTGTGTCCTTCAGAGCTGCCTCCCACGGGATTCCCCCACCAGGCCCCTGAAGAGGCCAAAGTCTGCTCCTCTGAGGGCCAGAGTCTGTACTCTGCTGCTGTCCTTCCTCACTCCCTTCAGGTCTGCGACTCCACTTTTTCATGGTCACTGTAGGCAAGGCTGACACTGACTTTCCCATCCCTGCTCAGTTCCTCCTTGTTTGCAATCTCCACATCCAGGAAAGCATCACCCTTCTCGGCCCATCTGCCAGATGTGCCAAGAAGTTGTCCCTGACACCTTCCAAAAACCTCCTGGACTCCTTGCACTCTGCTGTTTGTCCTTCCAATGAATGTCAGGGAGATTAAGGTCTCCTGATAAGAACCAGGGCCTGTGACACACAGACTTCCTCAGGTTGCTTAAAGGAGATTGCATCCACCTCCTCACCCACATCAGGTGGTCTGTAGCTCCCATCACAATGTCACCTTTACTCTCATGCTCACCAACAAGCTCTCACACAGCTCCTTGTCCATCCCAGGGAAGAACTCCATACCTCTGAGCTGCCCCTTCACACAAAGGGCATCCCCCCTCCGCGTCTTCCCTCACAGTCTCTCCTAAAGACCTTGTACCCAACCAGCATAGCCCTCCAGTCACGAGAGTGACCCCACCACATCTCAGTTATTCCAACCATGTTTCAGTCCTGTGACAACTTGTGCATCTCCATCTGCTATTGTCTGTGCCCCAGGCTGCATTCACATGCACATATTTGGGTCGCAGAGCCTCAGGTGTGGCACAGAGCGTAGATTGCTCATGGTGAGCCATGTTACCAAGAGTCAAGGACACCGTATGTGCAATGGCCCACTTCAGTGCAGGGACATGCTGGCATAGATAGCAGGTGGCAATGTAATGGTGAAAGGAGGTTCCCACTAAGGGAGCAAACCCCGCGGTACCTGAGGCCAGAGGAAAGCAGAGCTGGACTGTGCAGAAATGGCAGGAGAGGAGTTTGCTGCCTGAGCTGGCTTTGTAGCACCACAGGGCCTGTGACAGAGGTGAACTGATCTCCAGGAAGGACAAGGTGCCAGTGAAGAAGTCCCTGGGCCTGGACAGCCTGTGATGCAGCCATCCTGTGGAGATCATTAGCACAGTCCCTGTTCTTATCATCTGGGATGAGAAGAGGTTCAGGAGTAGGAGAGCTTGAAGGGTTTGAGAGTGCAGGGACATAAGTGGAGTCCTTGATGTGATGTGCCTCCCATTTATGCAGCTGCTTGGATGTAGATGGGATGGACTTTGCCTAAAGGCAGTGGTGGCATTCAGTTATTTGGGCACAGGTAGGAAACCGGAGAGGCCCTGGGGCATTTGCCCAGCAACCACTCCAAAAGGACATGGCTTTCCTGTAGGTCCCATGCTGGATCTGCTAGAGGCCTGTGGTTGTGCTGGACACCCCAGGCATCTGACATGGCCCTGCCTATGGGCCTGTTTTTATGTCATTAAATCAAGGGTCTGCACTGAATTACATGAACTGTTTGCAATGTAGAGATGTGCATGAGTCTCAGCTTCCTAGGGAGTGGACCTCTAGGAGCAGTAGTAGGTATCCGGTGTCATTTCAGTTGGCCAAGAAAATTTCCCACCTGGCCCCAACCTCATGCTCTAGAAGGATGTGGGTCTCCTAGTTGCTCCATCAGAGCAAGCAGACACTGGCACATGCCTTGCACTACCTCTGTCTCTTCAAATGTCACCAAGGGTTTGTGTGTGAGCAACTGACTCCCATCCTCCATCTCCACTGATTACAATGGGAGCTTAGACAAGGTGCTCGCATGCAGACATGTCTGTTGGGCACACTTCAGCTTTGGCAAGGGCAATCCCACCTCCTGTGTGTTTGTGGAATTCAGGGGAGGGATCTGAATCCCACTCCAGCCCAGGGGTTTCTAACCTGGCATGAGATGTCCAGATTGACTCATCTGAATTAACACCTGAACCATAGGTAAATGAACTCTCTTCTTGCCCCTGTCTAGGTGTCCTGCCTTGTTAAGAGGTGGGAATAGGATCTTCCGGACTGGGACATTTCCATCTCTCATAAATAATCATTTTCTGATGAGACAAATTGCAATGCTGGGACCAGTCTCTCTTCACTCTTTAGAGAGAGACCATCAGTGATTATTTTGGTCTACCTCAGTGAACGTTTCCCAAGAGGAGGGAGTGCAAAGGAGAAATGAAGTCACACCTTCAGCTAGGCCACTGTTCCCAAGTGGGGCCAGTCTGCTGGGACAGGGGGAGCTCATGGCAACCAGTCAGCACTGCTGAGAGACAGCTCTGTGCAAGAGCATCTCCTCTGCAAAGAGCAGTAGGGCTCCAGGCACTGCCTGCTCTTGCTGACATGAGATGAGACAAGACAGAGAGAAGCGAAAGGCAGCGTGGAATGGGAGGAGAGAGGAGAGCTCACAGAGGGACACATCTTCACAGCCCCTGACACAGTAAGTCTCTGGCTGTAGAGCAATACTACTGGAGTTCCTGGAGGGGTCTTCTAAACCCATTGCATCCCATGACTGCTAGGTTCTTTAGGATCGCTCCTGTCTTCTTGAGTGCAGAGGAGGAGGAGGTGCTTCTAAAGCAGGGAATCCCAGCCACACCATCGCAGGGACAGGGCATCCTGCTACCTTCTTGCCGGGATGCTGCAGGGGTGTGAAGCCACGGAGTGCACCCAGGTCTGCCCAGGGCTATAATTGAGAGCAGTGTCCCTGCACCCCAGGGTGCTGTGTGCCTGGGACAGTGACTCTGCCTCCTGCGAGGGTCAGCACTCAGCCTGTGCAGGGAACTCCCCTACAGCGTTGTGGGGATGATCGACCCTATCAGGGCAGGTTCATTCTCCCATTGAGAGTGTTCTGTATGGGTCAGGGCTGCTTGCAGCTCTAGCTCATGCACAGGACATTTCAGAGGGAACTTTTCAAGAGGAAGGTGAAGGCAGGGATTTCCTGAAAGAGAAGCCAATTTCCTGAGGTGGTGCTTTAACTTTCCTGCCACCTGGCAAGGGGAAAATGGAAATGGAGCTGTCAGCTTTGAACAAAGGACTGAAACCCCTTAACAGTTTCGATGAGCAGTCAATGGGTCTGCTAGAAACTTCTGAAAGTCCCTGCACCCATCCCTTAGTCTATAGACAGCACCAGCTTCCCCTTTGCTGGCCTCAGCAGTGTTTATCTGCCCTGTTCCTTAGCACCTCCAAAAATGGTTATGCTCCTGGACAGTGCCCTGCTGCTGGGAGGTTTCTTTAGGGCAGACGTGAGCGCACTGGGGAAGGTGTGGGCATTGCAGGGACTGACCATGACCTGCCCAAATCCATCCTCCCATGATGTTTCTAGAAGCAGTTCCCTCTCATTCACTGCCCAGCTCTGATGCCTGGAGCTGTCCCTGCTGGGAGCTGTTTCTCTGTCCCAACGTCTTTTTCCTGGTTGGTGCTTACAGACCCCATCCCACCCTCTGTGCACTTGGTTCTGCCCTACAGAAAGCTCCCACAGGCAGGGCACTGTCCAGGGGCATCTCTGTGCTTGCAGGTCCTAAGGAGCAGGTCAGACAAACCCTCATGAGGCCAGAGAAGGTGATGCTGGTGCTGCCTGTAGGCTGAGGTAGAGATGAAGGGACTTGCTGTGCTTTCTCTCAGACCTTTAGATCTGTCAAAATGATGGGGGTATTCAGCTGCAGTTAAGACACCAACCCTGTGTGTCCTGCATGGTGTGGTCTTCATGGCAGTGAGAAGCACCAATCCCTTTCCAACCTGTGAGGCTCCTGGCAATGCATTTCATCAAGTTGGGTGACTGGCACAGCAGCTCCTGGGGGGCAGAGAGGGGTATCACCCTGTCTCCACTGCTCTCTCATCTGGGAGACCTTATGGCTGACTTAGGTTGGCTGACTCTCCTTTAAGGAGAATCCACCTTTGGACCCTTGACTGTTTCTCTGGGGTGATCTGCCAACTTGGAAGCTGCCCTCCAGCAGAACACAGCTTCCCTGTAGCATTTCTGTGATATGTGAGTCAGATACACTCTTCACTCTCTCCATCTCTGGGCTGACAGAGAAGAATTTGGAAATCTTCACTGTGAAACTGAACTCCTCCACTCTCAGCTCAGTCCACTTTTTTTCTTAGAGGAACTTGTGAGTGTGATTGTCCTTTACCTGAGGGAGGTGCAAGTGCAGGACAGTGAGGGGAAAAACTTACTAACACACCAGATCCTGTGAGTCTGTACAAAGTCACAGCGAGATCTTTATTTCCCCTTGGCATGCACAAGTGCTCATGCTGAGAGCAATTGAAATGCCAGAGATTTCTACCCCAGCAGAGAATCCTCCCACGGTAAGATAGAGGCACCTAAAAACTAAATAAATATATAAACGGACTCCTCCACTGAAGATCATTTTCTGTAGAAAATGGCTTTCAGAATGTTGAGCAGCCATTTCACATAAGGAGTGGATGCAATCTGCTGCAGGATGTGCACATCAGAGCTAGTCACTTCCCATTCCCACTGCAGTGCCTGGAGGAAGGGTGCAGACAGTAAATTGACATGAGGACAGAGTCTATCTCATTGGAACAGAGACGTCCAGAAAGTGTGAGGTCACCCCCTGCCTTCACTTGACTGCTTCTCTCCCTTGCTAGAGCGGGCGACAGTGTGACTGGTTCAGCTACAGACACCTCTGTTCAAGGGGGCAAGGCTGGGGGAGATGAAGCCCTCAGAAGGGTCTTCTCTTTCCGAGACAGCTGGCATGAGCGCTGTATCCAGCTCTCATTATGGCAAATAGAGAATAGTCCCACTGGATCACTGGACCAAGTTCCCTCTGCCGAGCTCACGGCACCAGTCCCCAGGTATCCCATGGAATATCTGGGACTGTTTGACACCTCCATTTACACCCCCGGCAGAGCAGAACGGGCTTTTCCGGAGACCACGGCAGGGTCCCCTGCTCAGTGTGGCACACACAGCCAGCACAAACAGAGCTCAAGCAAGGATTCTGAAAGAAGGTGAAGGACAGAGGAAATGTGGGGGGTACTATGAGAAATGGAATGGGTTTGGCTCAGATAAGCCTGCTCTAACTTGGCACTGTCTTTTCCTCCTCAGACAGACCCACATGCCCAGGGAGAGAAAATGTACAACAGCAGCTCCCTCAATGAGTTCCTCCTCCTGGCATTTGCAGACATGCGAGAGCTGCAGCTCTTGCACTTCTCACTCTTCCTGGGCATCTACCTGGCTGCTGTCCTTGCCAACAGCCTCATCATCACAGCTGTAGCCTGTGACCACCGCCTCCACACACCCATGTACTTCTTCCTCCTCAACCTCTCCCTCCTTGACCTTGGCTCCATCTCCACCGCTGTCCCCAAATCCATGGCCAATTCTCTGTGGGACACCAGGGCCATTTCCTACTCGGGATGTGCTGCCCAGGTCTTTCTGTCTCTCTTCCTGTTGTCAGCAGAGTGTTCTCTTCTCACAGTCATGGCCTATGACCGCTTTGTTGCCATTTGCAGACCACTGCACTATGGGACCCTCATGGGCAGCAGAGCTTGTGTCAAAATGGCAGCAGCTGCCTGGGCCAGTGGTTTTCTCAATGCTGTCCTGCACACTGGAAACACATTTTCGATACCACTCTGTCAAGGCAATATCCTGGGCCAGTTCTTCTGTGAAGTTCCCCAGATCCTCAGGCTCTCCTGCTCAGGCTCCTACCTCAGGGCAGTTGGGGTTATTGTGGTTAGTGTTTGTTTAGCCTTTGGGTGTTTCGTTTTCATTGTGCTGTCCTATGTGCAGATCTTCACAGCTGTGCTGAGAATCCCTTCTGAGCAGGGCAGGCACAAAGCCTTTTCCATGTGCCTCCCTCACCTGGTTGTCATCTCCCTGTTCATCAGCACAGGCTCGTTTGCCTACCTGAAGCCCCCCTCCATCTCCTCCCCAGCTCTTGATCTGGTGGTGGCAATTCTGTACTCGGTGTTGCCTCCAACAGTGAACCCCCTCATCTACAGCATGAGGAACAAGGAGCTCAAGGATGCACTGAAGAAACTGATTCAGCTGGTACTATTTCAGCAGCAATAAGCTGCCCACCTCTCTTTACTCAGCTCTTGTGCTTTGGGCATTCTGTCTGTGATAATCGTGTTTGTACTCAAAGGTTTGAATTCATCCCATATCTGGAGAAGAGTAAAGGAGCAATTGTCCGCTTGCGGGGAAGAATAAATGAAAACTTCTTTCTACGTGTGTCAACTCAGGGCAGGCGGCTCCACTGCTGGAGCAACTGGAGTTGCTTGAGGAGCCCTGCGGCCAGGACTCTTGTGCCCTCCTGGGGAGAAGGGCTGGCACAGAGCAGCTGCATATAGTCTGGGTTAAGGTCTCCCAGACAAGAGAGCAGTGGAGACAGGGTGATAACCCTCTCCTCAGGGTGCCCCCCAGGAGCTGCTGTGCCCTTCGGGGGGGCTGGGGCTATGGTGTGAGTGCCCAGAGCACTGCAGCACCCTGTGGTGGGTACTGCTGTGGTTCCACCCCCAGCCTGAGCTGCTCTGCTAGGCTGGGCTGGGGAGAGGGCAGAGGAGGTGGGGAGAGCCGGGGAGGAGCTGGACTGGTTTGATCCCTTAAGGAGAAAATGTTTTTCCTTCTGTCAAGTGGAATTCCCTCTGCTCCTGCTTGTGCCTGTTGCCTCTTGTCCTTCCACTGGGCATCTTCTAGCAGAGCCTGCCTCTGATTTCTCTACACCCTCCCAGCTGGTCACTGTAAACAGCAATAATATCTCCCCTGAGCTTTCACTTCTCCAGGCTCAACACACCCAGGTCTCTCAGCATCTCCTTATGCCTGATGGGCTCCAGGCCCAAACCATCATTCTGGCCTCTGCTGCTCTCACTCCCATCTGTCACCATCCTTCTTGCCTGGCAGAGCCACAACTGGACATAGCACTCCACATGCAGCTCACAAGTGCTGGATGGAGGGGCCTCCACCGCAGGCTGCTCCTCTGCAAAAGGAGGAAACCCCGATGTTCCCAGCATGGAGCTGACATTGAAGCAGCATCCAGAACTCGGCCAGCCCCAGAGGCCTCAGCCCTCCCCAGCCCAGCAGTGGGGCCCCAAGCAGGCCTGCTTGCCTTCTCTCACTGCCCTCCACACTCCTGTCCCCTCCATGCCCTGTCCCAGCCCCGGTGCTGGCCAGCTGCCCTGGGCTGGGGCAGCTCCAGCCCCCCAAGAGGGGGAAGGGGCACAGGGGGAACAGGCTGGGGGGAGGCCAGTGTCCCACTGCCAGCCTGGGGCTGGATCCCTGACATAAGGACAGGTAGGGATCAATACAGGGATCATTAATAGTATGAGCACAGGATGTAACATCGGTTGCAATACACTGGTAGCTTTGAGGGAAAAACCTTTAAAGATATCGTACTCGTGATGTTCAGTAAGGCTGCTTTCCACTTTTACTAACAGAATGTGCTCATTATTATCATATATCATTGTTCCTTTTCTTTCTTCTAAGCATGTTCCCGTTCTAGACAGATGTTGAGTAACCTTGGTGTTTTGTTTGCCAAAGTTGTTGAGTTGAGGGAAGGTTACTCCAAGTGTTACTGATGTATTAAATGGTGCAAAAATAACACATCGTTTGTTCAGTCAAGTGAGACGTTAACCAGTAAGTCTGCCTGGTGATTTGGTCAAAAATATAAGTCACATTACTATGGCAAATGCTGCTTTTCATGTCTGTAGTACCCATTTCACTCTACTACAAAACCATGTGCAGATTCCCATCCAGTGTGTTATTACATATAGTTACATTTAGACATAAATGTAACTATAGTTAAATGAAAATATAGTTAAATGTAAATGTAAATATAGTTAAATGTAATCATAGTTAGTGTAACATTATTGCCTCCTATCAGTCCTTGACCTCGTGCTATTACAGCTGGTATTCCTCTTGTTACTGTAGTTTTAAAGATGGGTTGCGACTTACCTTCAATACTCGAATTCTCCCATGGGCCATGTGAAAAGGCAGAACCTGTGAGAGACAGGTTTCAGGTGTCTGTTGCAGTTATCAGTGTTCTCACAGCGAGAAGGTAACACCACGCTTCACTGCAAGAGAAGACACTTAGGTCTCGGACATCATCCAAGCCTCACTTATGGTTCACTTGCTTCCTTTAGTGTCTACAGCATCCCATACTGCTTTTGCTTTGTAAAAGAGCAGAGTCACCCAGACTGATCCCTGAGTTGGGTGTTTAACCACAACCTCATCTCCAGAACTTTGAGAGAGTTTCACTTCTGTTTTAACAGGAATTCATGACGCAAACGCCTTATCTATGAGACTTCCCATGGGCGTTTGTCACTTATTTAGCCAACCTCCCACAACCGGGATCCCCACTTAGAAGTGTTCTACGAGAGAAGAGTCACTCTGGTGTAGCTGTTTTTTCCATCATCTATTCCATCTTTCTACTACCCCACTACTTTGAGATCAATACAATAGGTGGAAAGTCCACCGAACTCCATTTGAAGCACACCAGGTTTGCACTTCTTTATTCCTCAAATGTGATCCATTGTCAGATTGTATTTCTCTGGGAAAGCAGCAAGCCACTGGTTCAAACCAGCACTGCTTGCTAGACCACTTGCAGCTCTGGTAGGGTGCACGTTCCCTGTACCGATAATTATTTCTACTCCTGTAAGGATGCATTTCCAGCCTTCAGGTGGAATTTCCAGCCTTCACAAACCACAAACAGCAGCCATGGGCCTAACAGCGACCTATCAGGCACTGAGGCACAAGTGACCTCACAACAACAAACAGCAGCCATGTGCCCAGCATTGCCCTATCAGGTCCTGAGGCAGAAATGACCTCACAAGTACAAAAACCAACCACATGACCAGCACTGGCCTATCAGGCACTGAGCCACAAGTGACCTCGCAACCACAAGCAGCAGCCAATTCCTGCTTCTGATCTATCGAGTATTGATACGATAGTTACCTCACAGTCAATTCCAAAGCCATATGCCTGAAGCTGCCCTACAAGTGTCTGAGTCGCAAATGACCTCACAAGCGCAAACAGTAGCAAGATGCCTTTTGCTTGGATATCCAGTAATGAGGCACAAGTGACCTCACTATCAGCCTTGAAGCTATCAGCTAGCTGCTCGCCTGTAACATACTCAGGAAAATGTGACCTCACAAGCACAAAGAGCAGCTGTGTCCCTGCCGCTGCCCTCCAAGGTACTCAGGGAGAAGGGACCTCACAATATGCCCCAAAACCATGCTCCTACTGTTGCCCTACTACGTACTGAGGCAGAAGTGAGCTCAGAAGTGCAGCAGCTGCAATGTTCTTGCAGCCTGCTCACTCACACAAAGGCACTCAGGAGATGCTGGCATTTAGTATAAGGGTCTTGCACTCATCCTATATGGCACCACAACCTTCTAGGAAAAGGAGGGGGCACAGTAGCTTTTGCTGAGCGGGCTGGCAGTAACAGCAGTTGTAGGATGCAGAATTTGCAGCACAGCAGATGTACCAGGAGGTGAACCCACACCCCAAGTCACCCACAGAAGCCAGGTGCATTCATGGAAGCTTTTGCATCCATACGTAGACCCTTCTTAGTCACTTGCAGCTGCTTTCACAGAGGGCTCATGATGCTGGCCAAGATGTTGACAGGTACAGGGACACACCCTGGCATCCTGCCTCCATCCTCAGGGGCTCTAGGACTGCACTGGGAACCTCATGAGTGGAGCAACCTAGAAAGAAAGAAAGAAAGAATCGGAGTGTTACTGTCAGTTCTGCTGGTCTTATATAGTCACAACAGTCAGGGGCCAATGTCTCCCCTCTGTGCTGAGCTGTATTGGTGAGAGTACACCCAGCAGGGCCACCGAGACATTCGACTCCTCTTTTTGGCACAGCTGATACCATGTCTGTATACCAGGTCCAGTTTGGGCTCTCCAGTTCTGCAAAGGCACTAACACACAGCAGGGAGTCCAGCACAGGGACACCAAGATGGTCAGGGGCTGGAGAGGCTGCGAGAGCTGGGTTTGTTCAGCCTGGACAAGAGAAGACCAAGGGGGATCTTCATGCTGTGCACAGCTACCTTATGAAGGGCACAGAGAAGACGGAGCTGGATTTTCCTGGAGGTGCACACTAATAGCATGAGAGGCAACAGGGACAAATTGCACAATGGGAAATGCTTCTTAGATGTTAAGAAGAAACCTTTTTCTCCGTGAGGGTGGCCGAAATGTGTCACAGGGATCCAGAGAGGTTCTCAGATCTCCATCCTTGGAGATAATCAAATCTTCACTGGAAAAGACCCCAAGATACCTCCTCTACTGCCACCTGCCTTGAGCAGGGTGTTGGAGCCCTACCTCTACATGTCTCCCCCATCGCAGCCTCAAGGAATCTGCTATTCTGAGACTCTTGCCAAAGGCATCAGCGACTTTGGAGATGCCGCCTCCACCGCTCACCAAGGACGGGTGTCTCAGAGCCACCCATTGCACTCAGAGGCCTGACTTCTTGTGAGCTGGCATCTCCCCTGTCTGCAAGAATCTGCATAGGCACAAAGTGCAGAAATGGTTCTGACTGCTTTGATTAACTACCCATCTCTGAGGGATCGGAATGGACTAGGGTCTGAGATGGGAAGATGCAATGAGGGTCTGGATTCAACAGAAAGCCTTTAAGGAAGGAGAAGATAACTTTCTCCAGCAGAGTCAGGAAAATCCCAAAGATTCACGGAAGCATCAAGACCTTCAGAAACTGCAAGCCTGAACCTCAGCAGACAGAAAACACCAAACTGCAAGCAGCCCTGGCTCGCACCAGGATGCTCTAAGGTGAGAACACGGTCACCAACAGTCCTCATCCAGGTCTCCCAGTGTTACCAAAAGGCCCCAGGCAAGAAAGTGTCTCAAAGAGGGGGGGAATGGGGGAACTGTCACCAGCACGGACAAGAAGCAGTCTCGACAGGAGCCTCAGACAAACATATCCAAGAACACAGGTGCAGCTGGGACTGATACATCCTGAGAAAGTACAGATAAAGCATCAGAAACCAGTTGGAGCCGAGATTAGGACCAAGACAGCTTTTCTCAAACAAGGAAGCAAGCCAAGTTGAGACCATGTATGGAAAAGTAGAGCAAAGTTCATGGCAAGACACTGAGTGACACCCCTTCTGACACCACGAGGGACCACCAGAGACCCCCACAGAAGACCCCCAGAGACTCAGACCACATGCGTAATGATTATGTAAATGTAGTAATTAGTTCTAGGAAATAGAATGAATATGTATAATCATTCCTGGAAATTTAATGTATATGATAGAGCAATATAAACTTTAGATGATGCGACACACAGGGTGCACGTAGGGTGGAGCTATCCCCCGTGTACCCGGCGCCGTAATAAAGAGAATGCCTGCTTCTTAATGCTGCATTGGTGTTAAGGAGTTTTTCTCCCGATTTCGGTGACACCAGGGCTGCACAGCCACCAAGAAAGCCAGGGTGCCTAGGGAGGATCCAGGGTGCCAGGGACTGTACCCAGGGGTGCACTGACCCGAGGTGACACTGAAAAGCACAAGGACCAACTAAGGTCCAAGATGAGAAACAGCTTTTCCCAGGCTCAGCCAGAAGGAAAGCTGGGCAAAATTCATGAGAAATGGGGAAACTTCCTCAGATTCCCTGGCCTCGCCCATGGCTTTGGAGGCAGGCAGGGACCAGGGTCTTGGATAAAGCCCCCTGGATGATGTATCTTAAGGGTATGTTTGCTCTTTTCTGGCATACCAGCTTTGTGCTGCTTCATCCCACATGACTTTGATCCTGGTTTTGAAAAATGACAAACCCCAAACCAACCCCCAAACCCCAGCTTCCTACACAGATCTGCCCAATGCAGTGAACTCTCAGTGCAGGGGTGCAGAAGTGACTTCTCCAGTGCCCCATTTGAGATATTTCACTGCCTTTGGCACTGTCAGGAGATGTTCCTGCAGGATTTATCAGAAATTTTTGGAATATCACTGAGGTGAAGGGATGTGAGGGGAAATGTCTGCTCTCTCCCTGGCTGTGCCATTTCCATGGCAGTGACCTACTGAGCCCCCAGATGACACGAGCTGAGGTTACATTGGGATGTGCCACATCACAGGGAGGTCTCCCCAGTGTTGTGGGCGAGGCCCTCATTTCCCTGCAAGGCCTGGGCGTTGCTGGTCACTGCTCACGCACTCCCCACCATTGCTCTTCATAGCGGCTCCATGGCAAGGAGAGGGGGCAGGATGCAGTGGGGCCTTGTTGGGGCCCCTCGCGAATAGGCAGAGGAGCAGGAGCATGTCGGAGAGGAATTTTGGGTCACAAGAACAGAAGAGCATCCCTCCTCCCTGCTGGAGAGGTGAGCGAAGGACAAGGGGCAAGTGAGATGGAGGACTGCTGGACCCATACCATCAGCCTGGACCACAGTTCCTTGTGCCCAACACTCCTGCGGCTCTCCACCAAGGGTAAGGGCTTCGGGAGCTCCTTCCTGAGGTGTCGCACTGAGACTGTTAACTGCAAAAACTGCTGTGCTGGATCCCAGGCTGTGGGGGTGCCTGGATAGGGCTGAGGGCTGCAGCAAGAGCCCTGCCTGAGGGTCCCCTGTGGCTTGGGGGACAATGTGGCAGCCAAGACTCCTGGGTCCTGCAGCTGGGGCTGCCCTAAGCCCCAAGGCTTCTGTGAGCCAGCTCCATTGCCTCTTGGATGGGGGGGAGGAATCCATGGCCAGGTTTCCCTGGGACTGGGTCCCCCTTTGGGATCTGGCTCTGGGAGGAAAGGGGTCCTGCATCCCACAGGCTGCAGTGTCCTGCAGCTCCCGTAGGGCTCTCAGGAGCCTGCTGGAAATGCCTTTGCTGGAAATGGATCATTCGCCTTGTAATAAATCCAAGTCGTCTGCTTGTTTGGGAGAACCTCTGATCCTTCTCCATGGATCCTCTTGTGCCTCCAACTTGGCACAGCATGTTTTCAGCTGAGATGCCATTACAGATGGCCACAGCCCCTGTTCTCTTGCAAACTGGGCTCTAACTTCTGCACCCAAAGACAGCATGTTTGGGAAAGCAGCTTGGAAACAGGTGGAGGCACAATCCCCACTGCAAAGGTCCTGGCTGACCCCAAGGATTTTTCTCTGAGCTGTGGTGGGCAGTGCTGGGGTGAGCCCAACACAGCCATCTCCCCAAGACCCCTCACAACCCCACACCACCACTCCCTAGTTGAGCCCTGGGGCTGCTGTGGGCAGGGGGCCAGGGCAGGAGGGGTGAGGGGACACTGCCCTGCCCTGCCCTGCCCTGCCCTGCACTGCGGGCAGCAGGATGCTGCCTGCGGGCTCTGCCACCGCGGCCAGCCCCAGGGCCCCCACGCTGGCACCACGGCTGCCACCAGCACACGCCCCAACGCTGCCCCCCTCTGTTCCGCACAGCCACCAGGGTGCAGGGCAGCCAGCAGCCCTGCGGGGACCCTGCTGCACAGCCCAGCCCCGCCGGGGCAGCGGTGGCGCCCCGGGGCCCCGCATTGCCGGCCCACATGGCACCGCGCTGCCCCCAGGTCCTGCCGCGCCCCGCGCTGCCGCCCACAACATGGCGCCCGACCGCGGGGGACGGGGCAGAGCTGGCTGCCAGGGCAGGAGGGGCCAGCGTTGCCATGGCATCCCCCCAGTGCAGCCCTCCTATTGGCTGTCAGGAGGAGGGGGCGGGCATCGATTTCACTGATGGTTCTGTCAGCCAATTGGAGTCTAGTATGTGGGAAAAAAAGACGTCAAAGAAAGAGGTGAAAGAGGAGCGGGAGCAAAGCGGGCGAGAAGCGATCGGGAGAGAGAGCGGGTATGAGTGGGTTTGGTGGGTGCTGGACATAAAACAGGAGAATGCTTGTTGTCTTTGACGTGTAGAGGATTTGCTGGGTTTGTTCAGCACTGGGGAAGGAACCAGGCTTCTGAGTTGTGGGAAGGCTTCTCCCTCTGCCTGGGACATGAGGCCCTGCTGTCTTCAGGTTCATAATTGCTCATCCCATGAAATCATCTTTTTTGAAAATGTTGCCAAGAATTACTTGCAGGCCTTTTTCCATTTCCTATGTTTTATGGGATACGTGTAGGGACTATGTAGGCAAAAGCTAATCTTCTTTTGGGGTCGTAACTGGTACGTAATGGGTGTTTTGCTGCACTATGAGCATTGTGGAGCCACGAGGTGAATCAGGGAGGCCATTGAGGAGCTGGCTCAGCCTTGGGGGAAGGCAGGGGGAGCTGCAGGTGGCACCAGGCACATGGTCAGGGTGTGGGTAGAGAGGTCACCACTGTCTGTGAGAGCTATGCCAGAAAATCACCAATGTCAAATCAAGTCTTTTTAAGTAGCTGACAGGCCAGCAGGAGGCACATGGCTTGGCTGTTGATGATGAGGTCATTTTTGCATGAGTACCTGATAGACCAGCTGCAGGAACAAGGCTTGTGCGTTGTGAGGTCACTTCTGAATGCTGAATTGATTGGATAATGGCAGAGATGTGCCCTGAAAGGTGATTGTGAGGTCATTTCTGCCTGAGCGGTTGATAGGGCAGCAGCAGGTCCATGTCTGGGATCTGTGTTTCTGAGATCATTTCTGCCTGAGGAGCAGCTGATAAGGCAGGATTTGTCTCATGGCTGAGGAAGTTATAGTGAGGTAATTTCTGTCTTGGAGTCTTCTAGGCCAGTGACAGAGACGTGGCTGTGAAGGTGAGTGTGAGGTGATATATTTCTGAGTGCCTGCTAGGCCAGCAGCAGGCAGTTAGGCATGGGCGTTGCTTGTGAGGTGTCTTTTGTCAGAGTAGCTGCTAGGCCAGCAGTAGTTGATGGCTGGGGAAGTTATTTGGAGGAAACTTCTATCTCTGAAGGGCATAGGCCATCAGCAGGCATGTGGTGGGGGTATGCACTTGTGAGGTCACCTCTATGTGAGCAGCTGAGAGGTGAGGAGAAGACAGATGTCTTGGATGTTGGTGGTGAGGTCACTTCTGGGTTTGTTTCGTGTGCTCAGAGGAGGGATTGACCTCTGCCAAGCTCTCCAGCAATACCAAAATGCAACTCATTAATCAAGCAGAAGTCGATGTCCCACATAATCTGACACAAATTTTGTTCCACTCCGTCATCCTGAGTTAGTACTGCTACATTTCAAATGTGAATGATGTTCTGTGGTGAACATGGAGATGGAGTTTGCCTTTCCACTTGTTGCTAAGTAGAAGCTTGCGGCCTCCTCCCGGTTTGTTAGGGAGTCCAAGTAGAGTTTTGAGGCTGCTAAATGAATCTAGTGCTGGTGTGAGCAGTGGTGTTAGTAATCTCTTATTCCGAAGCTGTGTGTGCTTTAAAAATTGCCCCTGTCAAAACAGCAGGGAGCTTGTGAGTTTTTCCTGCAAGTCTGAATGCTGTCTCTGTCTTTGAGGTGTCCACCTGCTTTTATGACGCATTTGGAGATGTAGCCCCGTTAGAGGTCTCTGATTTTCTGTCCACGTATATGCATTCATTGTAGAATGGGTGCAAAGGCTGTTGGAGGAGACAGAAGGAATTCCCCCCCCCCCCAAAAAAAAAAAAAAGGTATGGTCCACATTTTCAAAGAGATTTCTTTTTCAGAGAAGTTGAGGCACAAGCGAGAAGCAAGAGCTGGCCTGATCAGCCTCTGTGAGAGCACTTGCTCTCTGCTTCCTGGAGGTGGGAAGTGAGCAGGCCCCAGGCTGTGAGTGGATGTTCAGAGGCAGTGCCTGTTGCAAGGCCTTGGAGGACTATAAGGGAATGGAAGGTCTGGAGAGTTGGGCTTTGTGTGTTGTGGGGTGCTTGGGGTGCCCTGTGTGCTGCCGTGTATGGTGCTGTGCCCTGTGTGTCGTTGATGCAGAGGCGCATATTGGCTGCCAACCCTCTGTGAGGTGCGGGGGTAGCAGCGTGTTACGGTGCGAGATGCCCTGTGGTGGAGCCAGTTGTTGGCCCCAGTGTTTTTCTGCTCAGCCTGGGAGGAGGTGGCTGGAGAGAGCAGTGCTCTGCTCCCAGAGCCCAGCATGCCATCACGGTGTCCTTCTGCGAGACCTGGGTGAGGACTGTTGGTGACCATGTTCCCTCCTTGGAGCATCGTGGTGCGAGCCAGGGCTGCTCGCAGTGTGGTGGTTTCTGTCAGCTGAGGTTCAGGCTTGGAGTTTCGGAAGGTCTTGATGCTTCCGTGAGTCTTTGGGCTTTTACTGACTCTGCTGGAGAAAGTCATCTTCTCCTTCCTTAAAGGCTTTCTGTTGAAGCTGGACCCTCATTGCATCTTCCCATCTCAGACGCTAATCCATTGCGATCCCTCAGAGAGATAATCAAAGCAGTCATTGCCATTTCTTGACTGTTCCTATGCAGACCCTTGCAGAGAGGGGAGATGCCCCCTCACAAGAATTCAGGCCTCTGAGGGCGATGGGTGGCTCTGAGACCCCTGTCCTTGGTCTGTGGTGGAGGTGGCATTTCCAAAGCCACTGGTCCCTTTGACAAGAGTCTCAGAATAGCAGATTCCTTGAGACTGCAATGAGGGAGGCATCTGGAGGTAGGGCTCCAACACCCTGGTCAAGGCAGGTGGCAGTAGAGGAGGTATCTTGGGGCCTTTTCCAGTGAAGTTTTGCTTATCTCCAAGGATGGAGATCTGAGAACGTCTCTGGATCCCTGTGACACATTTCGGCCACCCTCACGGAGAAAAAGGTTTCTTCTTAACATCTCAGAAGAATTTCCCATTGTCCAATATGTCCCTGTTGCCTCTCTTGCTCTTAGTGTGCACCGCCAAGAAAATCTGGCTCCATCTTCTCTGTGCCCTCCATAAGGTAGCTGTGCACAGCATGAAGATCCCCCTTGGTCTTCTCTTGTCCAGGCTGAACAAACCCAGCTCTCTCAGCCTCTCCTTATATGCCCCATGGTCCAGGCCCTGACCATTTTGGCTTCCCTGTGCTGGACTCCCTGTAGTGTGTTAGTGCCTTTGCAGACCTGGAGAGCCCAAATAGGAGCCGGTATACAGATATGGTCTCCCCTGTGCCAAAAAGAGGGGTAGACTGTCTCGGTGGTCCTGCTGGCTGTGCTCTCACCAATACAGCTCAGCACAGAGGGGAGACATTGGCCCCTGACTGTTGTGATTGGCAAGGCCAGCAGAACTGACAGTAACACTCCAATTCTTTCTTTCTTTCTTTCTAGGTTGCTCCACTCATGAGGTTCCCAGTGCAGTCCTAGAGCTCCTGAGGGTGGAGGCAGGATGCCAGGGTGTGTCCCTGTATCTGTCAACATCTTTGCCAACATCATGAGTCCTCTGTGAAAGCAGCTGCAAGTGAATGAGAAGAGGCTACATGTGGATGCGAAGTCTTCCATAAATGCGCCTGGCTTCCGTGGGTGACTTGGGGTGTGGGTTCACCTCCTAGTACCTCTGCTGTGCTGCAAATTCTGCGTCCCACAGCTGCTGTTACTGCCAGCCCGCTCAGCAAATGCTGTTGTGCCCCCTCCTTTTCCTCGAAGGTTGTGGTGCCCTATAGGATGAGTCCAAGACCCTTATACTAAATGCCAGCATGTCTTGAGTGCCTTTGTGTGAGTGCCCCACAGCCTCTGTGGCTTGACCCGAGGAAGTCTCAGAGCTCTTGGGCTGCTGGCTCTGTGAGGGGTGAAGATGTGCCCAGGGCCAGGTTGCCTGTGGCACCCAGCCCTCAGTGCTCTGTGAAGCCAGCTGTGGAGCCGGGACTGCTGCTGCAGAGGCTGCGCAGCCAGGAGAGCTGGCATTTCAGCAGCCGTCCAGTGTGGGTCTGTCTCATTACTTGGGCCTCATGTCAAAGCCTCTGCACCCTTTTTCCCTTCACTGGGGCTCCTTGTCCAAGTAAGTAAAGGAAAGGACCCGAGGTTACTTTGGGTTCAGGAGGCCTTCAGGACTCTCAAATGTTTCTGCGTTCTATCTGTAACTTTTGTATTACTACAGAAAATCCCCATCCCCCCATTCCTAGCTGAACGTTCGTGAGGGGATGGACGTGGAAAGCAGCATCCTGCTGTGCCCAAAGAAAGCAGGATCCTTCCCTCTGAAAAGAGCAGCATCTCACAAGGAGGCAGCTCTGTGCCTGATCTTGTGCTGCTCATTTGCAGAGGTCTTGTGAGCCTAGAGTGCCTTGGCCACCTTGTGGTGTTATTGCAAGAGCTTTGCTGTGTGTCTGGGTTGAGGAGCCAAGGGAAGGCAGCGAGCAGAGCAGTGGCTGGGGAGTGTGCAAGTGGCGAGTGTCCTGCATGCATCTCTTCTTGCTGGCACCTGGTTGTATCTAGCAGAAGAGCCAGGTCTGTGGGGCCGAGACAGTGTGTTTGTAGAGTAGGTGGCAGAGCAGAGGTCTGGCATCAGGTTGATGGCTGGTGCAGTGCTGAGTTGATGTGACAGTGTCAGAAACCCTTTGCAGTGGAGCTGCTGCCTCAGCTGGTCTCTGTACCTAGAAATGCACTAGAAATGGAAGTGGCATCCTGCTGTCATTGTGTAGGTGCTGCAGTGCGAAGGCTCCCAGCTGGGACTTGATGGTACTAAAGGGAAAGCAAGACCAGTTGTTCCCTTTTCTGATTTGTGCACAGGGTGCCAGAGTGGAGCCGTCCCATGATGTGGAGAGAGTCTTGCCAGGAGATGAAAGCCATTTGCAGAAGACTGTTCTGTATGGAGTGATAACAGTGTAATTGAGGGACGTGCGAGTGTCCCAGGTGAGCTTCTCCTCTGTGAAGGTTTGCACTTTTCAGATCCCTTGTGACTCGGTCTGAGATAGGGCAGCAGCAGGCACGTCGATGCCATTTGCACTTGTGAGATGAGTTGTGCCTCTGAAGCTGGTAGGCCAACAGCATACCCATAGCTTTGGTGATGATGGTGAGGTCCCTTGTGTCTCAATGCCTCATAAAAGGGGAGCAGGCCCATTGCTGCTGTTTGTGCTTTTGTGGTCAGTTGTGCATCAGTATGTGACTGGCGATCAGCATGGACATTGCTGCTGTTTGTGCTGGTTTAGGGCAATTGTGCCTGAGACACTAACAGGCGAGGAGCAGCTATATGGCTTCATGGCTGCATGTGAGTTCAGTTCAGCGTCAGTGCCTGATAGGCCAGTGCTGGTCAAGTGGCTGCAGTTTGTGGTTGTGAGGTCACTTGTGCCTCAGTGCCTGATAGGCCAGTGCTGGTTGTTAGAGAATATCGTACTGAAGCTGTCTAGAATTAATCGCTTAGCATAACTTGCTTAGCATTAGTGGCTAAATTTGCCGAAGCCTTTGGCCTCAGGCTGTGAACTTTTACTTAGATAAGTAAAAGGGGGCCCCAGAGCCGGTTCAAGCTGGAGAGATAAAGAAGTTACACGGACAGCAGGAGTAGCCAACCTTGAAGATAAGAAAAGAAGCAGCCTGCCTAGAGACAATGAAGGGTCCCAGTGAAGAAGGGGAAGACCCCAGACCTAACTATTACTATTGGTCCAAACTATCGCTAGAGGGGTGGGGAATTTAGATTGTAAGGGTATAATTGCCCAGGGATTTCTTTGTTTGGGGTCCCTCTTTGGAGGCACCCAGCTCAAGCTGTAATTTCCACATGTGTATCATTAAATTTTATTTCTCTCCAATCTGACTTCGAACTTCTGCCTCAGCAGGAACCTCGGGTTGGACCCTATTATGAAGGCCAGCAAGCCTGATTTTCCATAACAGTTTGGCAACCCAGATGGGACCCTAGGCGACCACCATCGGGGCCTCTCGTCTCCAAACGATCATCTGGCGCCATTGGGTGAGTTCACCTGGGATCTTTGGCAACGGGAGGCACTGAGAGGGTGAGTCTTAAATTCCTGCCTAAATTCTAAATTCTGGTTTGGTAACAAAGTGCACTGTAAGGGGTACGCAGGCTGATCCCTGTAAGGCGTGCCAGGTAAGGGGTACGCAGGCTGATCCCCGTAAGGTGTGCCAGGTCAGGGAGAGTGGGTTCAAGTCCCAATCCCACGATTGGGATGGGTTCGAGTCCCAGTCCCAGGGCTGGAGGGTGTTCGAGTCCCACATCAAGGATTTGAGGGGGTTCGAGTCCCGTCTCACTCCGGTCGGAAGGGGGGAGTGCGCAGCCTGATCAGCGTAAGGCACACCGCAAGACTAACTTAGAGTTACTGTGACTAGTCCAGTGTGGATACCGGTACTGTGACTGGTGTGTGTGTGTGTGACCTGGGAACCGAAAGGGGCACCCGTCGGCTGACAGAGCTACCCACTGCGAAGGGACGGCAGTCCTCGCAGTCAGAGACTCGGGTGGTGTGAGTGCGGTTCCCAGAGAGAGAGAAAGAGAAAGAGTGTAAACATGCCGGCTGCAGGGGGTAATGAAAATTTAAATTCTGGTGTTGCTGAGGAGAAAAAAGAAAAGAAAAGAAAAAAAAGTATATTATAAGGAAGTGCGCTGCCTGATCAGCATAAGACGCACTTTTCAGGAACTCAATATGGGAAATAAGTTCGGCATAGAAAAGGGGATGCCCTTAGCTGAAATTCTGCACAACTAGAGTAAGATTGATGGTACCAAGAACCTAAGAAAAAGAAAAAAAAAAAGGGGGGGGTGTTGATCCAACTATGTCAGGAGGATTGGCTGTTCCTGACAAAGGCTGGTAACCCGGCGGAACAATGGCCGCCACAGGGAACCTTTGATCATCAGGAGTTAACTTTCCTGCGTCACCATTTGCAGGATAGGTTTTCCCGGACAAATGGATTATTGGTATGTATGGGACAGTTGGGCAAAGAAAAATTTTCTCAGAGTATTGAAAGTAGTGCAGCTGCTAAAATGCTTGTGGAAACTGCTCCACCCTATGCACCATCCTCTGTTTCAACTTCTCTATACCCCCCTTGCCTTCCCCCTCTGCCTTTCAAGCCCCTTTGCATGTTGTTCCTGTGCCAGGAGTGCCCCCGCCAGGTCCAGACAGGGCACCTCGGGTAGCTACAATGCGAATTTACCGACCCTGGGGGCGCCAAGATTGGATTGCATGGAGTCACCAAACTCCCAGGCTTAGGGAAGATCCAGAAAAAGTGTTACAAATTGTAAGAGGAATACTGTGGGCGTATGATCCTACGTGGGGGGGATGTGCAAATGCTCCTTGAAGCCATGTTCACTCCAGATGAAAAACACTCAATTCTGGATGTAAACCGTCGTTGGGCAGAAGAGGGGGGCGTTGTGGCTGCTCGAATGGCCTGGCCAATTGTGGACCCCGGGTGGAATCATAATGTAGAGGCAGATTACTGGCAGTTGCAATTAGCCAGACAAGGCTTAGAAGAAGCTGTACGTTTGGCAGGACAAAAGACTGCGAATTGGTCTAAAATAAGGGAGTGTCAGCAACAACCTGAGGAACACCCCTCAGCTTTCCTTTCTAGACTATATTTTTGCGTATACTTAAAATTGATCTTGCTGTTATCGAACTTCCAGGACGTTCAGTGTTAATACAATATGTGTCTGATTTGTTATTATCAGGTAAAGATTATGAGACATGTTTGAAAGACACTATTTCTCTATGTAACGCTCTTGCAGAGAAAGGGCATCGAGCATGTCTGTCCAAGCTCCAGCAGTGTCAACAAGAGGTAAAATATTTGGGGTTTATGTTGAAGGAAGGGCACAGATTAATTGATCCAGAATGAGTAAAGACAATTCTCAATATACCCCGTCCTATAACAAAAAAGCAACTTAGGGGATTTTTAGGAGCTGTAGGATTTTGTCAGCCATGGATTCCTGGGTTGGGAGAACTTACCAAACCTTTAGTCCAGGCGACAAATAAGGAGGAGACAGAGCCTTTGACCTGGAGTCCAGAAAAAGAGAAAGCTTTTACATCTGTAAAAAGGGTGTTGGTCTCAGCCCCGGCTCTAGGACTACCAGATTATAGTAAGCCATTTGAATTATTTGTTCATGAACGACAGGGAGTAGCAAGTGGAGTACTCACTCAAAAACTAGGTCCTCACCATAGGTCAGTGGCCTATTACTCCACCCAGCTAGATGCAGTAACCAAAGGCACTCCAGGATGCATCAAAGCGATAGCAGCTACAGCAGCCCTTATTGAAAAAACACGACCTGTAGTTTTGGGTCACCCAGTGACTGTGTATGTGCCACATGAAGTAGAGCTGTTAATGAAACAACACGCTACTCAAACACTATCCCCACAGAGAGCTCTTCGCTATGAACTAATAATATTACTCGCAGATAATGTGACCTTGAAGAGATGTAACATCTTAAATCCAGTGACGCTATTACCTCTACCTGAAGATGGAGAGCCTCATCATTCCTGTGAACAGGTGGTTGTCAACTCGAGCAAGCCCCAGGAGGATCTCCAAGATGAACCTTTGGGAAACCCAGACTTAGTTCTGTTTACAGATGGATCAATGGATCATCCTATTATTTGGACAGAAAACGCCATTCAGGCTGTGCTGTCACCAACCTCTTTGAGGTACTTGAGGCTAATCCCTTATCTCCATCTGTAAGCACTCAAGGGGCAGAATTAATAGGATTAACCCAAACAGCAAAGATAGGTAAGAACCTGCGAGTAAATGTATATACCGACTCAAAATACACATTTGGAGTACATCATGCAACTGAGATGTTATGGAAAGAACAAAGATGTTTTACATCATCAGGAAAGAAAATAGCTAATGGAGAAGAAATATGTAATTTGCTGGAATCAGTCCAACTGCCCAAAGAAATTGCTATAATACACTGCCCAGCCCATACTAAAGGCACTGGAGAAATTAGTAAAGGAAATGCTTTAGCTGATGCCGATGCCACTGTGAAAGTGGCCACCTGACAACTTTTGAAGGACTGTATGGTTGCAATTCCAATGATGGACCAGAGCAAATGGCCAAATTTAATAGACCCTAAAACCATGTATGAAAAAGACTGCTTGGCAGAAGAGAAAAAACAATGGGAAAAGTGGGAAGCAAACCAAAATGAGGATGGAATATGGACAGTTGGAGGAAAACCAATTCTACCAAAGAAATATGTAATTACTGTGGCTAGGTGCTTCCACGATAAAACTCATGGGAGAGTAGAGGCAGTAGCTAAGCAAATACAAAAAGTATGGGCAGCTCCGGGAATTTATGTGCTGCGAAAAGGATAACCAAGAGCTGCCCGACCTGCCAAAAGTTCTCGAGCATCAAACCAAAGTCAGAGTTAGGGGGATGACCGTGGGCCTACTTCCCTTTTCAAAGGTTACAAGTAGATTACGCGGATATGCCAGCTGCCAATGGGTACAAACATTTGTTAGTGATAGCAGATCAGTTATCAGGCTGGGTAGAGACTTTCCGAACAAGAAAGGCCGATGCAGGAGGGGTAGTAAAAGCCTTACTAAAAGAAATCATACCCAGGTATGGGGTTCCAGAAGCCATTGGTTCCAACAGGGGTGCCCATTCTACAGCAAACATAATCAACCAATTATATAAATCACTGGGAATAGAGAAAAACCTACATACCCCTTACCACCCACAGCCTTCAGGACAGGTAGAAAGAATGAACAGAATGCTAAAAGAAAAAATAGCAAAGGTATGCACACACACTAACCTAAAATGGCCCGAAGCCCTAGTTTTAGTCCTATGGGATGTTCGAAATGCTCCACAACAACCCATAGGACTAACACCAGCAGAAATTCTCTTTGGGAGACATTTAGCCATACCAGGGACTTATATCCTGGCTAAGACCAGCCTGTTGGACGGAGATGAACGGCTAACCCAATATGTTCTAGGTATCCAAAAAAGGTTTGAAAATCTTAAAAAATATGCTCAATGGTATCAGTGCACACCACCTGAAATACACGTGCACGATATACAACCTGGAGATGAAGTATTGGTAAAAGTATTCTCACGAAAAACTAAGTTGGAACCAAAGTGGGAAGAACCCTACACTGTGTTGTTAAGTTCTTATTTTGCTGTTAAATTTTAGGAAAAGAGAATTGGATTCACCACTCACACATGAAACAAACTGCAGACCAAGAAGCGAGTACGGCAGGTGTCACTACAGAGCAATGAAGACAACCACACGTGCTCCCTGGATGTGCCTAATATTGTTTCTAACCACAAGTTCCAGATGGATAAGTATACAATTAATAAGATGAGATAATTATGATACACAAAGGTATTCTGAAAACAATACCAAAGGAAACCAAATTTGGTTTAATTATTCAGGGCTAGGAGTGAGTGAATTCAGTTTAACCTTTTGTTGGATGTCAGCAAATTTACATGAAACAGTATTGACAGAAACGAAAAGCAAATGCTGTAAAAAAAACAGTGTAAAACTGACCAAAAGTGTTGTATATCTGTATCCGCCAAGGGAGAAATAGAAGCCCAGGTCTCCCGTGTTAGCTCGGATCAATCCAAACTGACCCCCCTGGATCAATCAAGAACTATTCCCTCGAGTAAAATGTCTCCCATAATAGTAAAGGCAGGACCATATGTAATTAAAAATACAGGCCAACAACGAGTGTTATTTAACCCATCTTGGTCTCTTAAATGAGTAGAACTATTGATGCAAATTAACATCTCTACAGTCAAACTGGCCTGTTCACCATTTCTAAGTACCTCCTATGCAGGATGGTCAGCACGGTTGCATAGGCGAACCCTCACCTCTCCAAAACGAACGAGGAGGGATGTGACCAGTATCAGAGGGGCAGGATTAGGAGTTTTAAATAATATAGATGCCAAAGTGCTCATGAATAAACTAAGTACAGCGACAAGTGATTTGCACAAATTAGAACATCCATTGCATTCCTCTGTATTAGCATTAGGAACTAACCAGTGGCTCTTATCTAATGTATTACCTCAATGGGAAAGAATTAATGAAAGAGACCACCACTTAATTGTAAATGCGCTTGGTGTAGCCCAATATAATGTTTCTCTAGCTCTTAGTTGTATCCAAGCTCAGCTGTGCATGCAATCTGTGGTAGCAGCAATTATTAGAGAAGGTGAAGAGGGCACCTTACCCACTGAAATTCGAAAGGTAATTTGGGATAATGCAACTAAATTTGAAAAGGAATTGCACTCTTGGTGGCGTCTAGTCAATTTTACTTATGACCCCATTAATAATAAGGCTATAGCTTTTGTCTTAACAATACACAATGCTTCGGTATACACCATATACCCCATCACTGCACTGGTATTAAATCACAATGGAGCTATACTGAATCCACTAGAACATAGAGTGTGGGCCCAACAAAACAGAAACAAATGGCAAACTGGATTTATTTGTGAGAGTAATACCATCAAAGCTCAAGACTTTTGTCTTGATACTGAACAAAATGTTTGTCATTTTGAAATACATCCCGATGAAACCCCTGAAACTGTACTCCTATATATTGGAAAATGATGTGTTTGTATGGGAACCTGCTGAGATCTTATATTCGTAGATAACATTACTGTAGACACAAGTAATCACTCAAATATTGGTGTTTGTAGTTTTACTAAAATTATGGGATGTGACTTTAATTATTCAGCTCCTGTTGTGCCTTATCAATTATTACAGTCTAATTATACCTTAAGTCAAGATTTATTGCCTACCCCCATCGGAATGAATCTTACATTGGTAAAGAAACTGCTACAACATGATGACCTGTGTCAACTGCTAAAACGCATCCGAAACAATGGACAAAAACCTCTAATCGCCATTCATCATGATACAGAAGAGATACAGCACATCTTGGAAAGAGTGAAGAAGGATGGAGAATATGATTGCTGGGAGACTCTTCTGGGATGGTCACCAACCACAACAGGCATCTATAATCACATGTTGCACCCGGTAGTAGTTGCGTGAAGTTTGACCGTGTTATGCCTATTACCTACAACCATACTGTACATAAAATTATGGAAAGTGACAGTACGCCTCGAAAGGCTTCAAGAACTCTGCTTAACATGTTAGCAGGGATGCTTAATAAAAACAAAGGGAGGACTGTTAGAGAATATTGGACTGAAGCTGTCTAGAGCTGATCACTTAGCATAACTTGCTTAGCATTAGTAGCTAAATTTGCTGAAGGCTGAGGCTGCAAGCTATGACCATTCAGCTAGATAGGTTGAACTTTTAGCTAGTTAAGTAAAAGAAGGCCCCAGAGTCAGTTCAAGTCGGAGAGATAAGGGCAGGAGGGGGGACTGTAGAGAGAAACAAGCAGTTTAACATTAATGAGCAGCAGCAGGGAGATGGACTTTAACCTAGGACACAGAAGGAAGAAACAAAGGAACCACAAGACTGATTCTGGAGGACAAGATAAGGAAGTAGAAGAGCCAGACAACTATGCAAGAAAGAAGTAACCCCAAAGACTGGTTCTGAGAGACAAGCTAAGGGAGTAAAAGAGCCATCGACACCTATGCAGAAGTGCACTAAGAAGTAAAGAACACACCTGGAAACTCCAGAAGGGACCAACCGGGAGCTGGAAGACCCCGAACTCTAATAATATGATTGGTTCAGATCTATGGGGTAGATACTAGACTGGAAGGATATAATTACCCAGGGAGTTATTCAAACAGGATCCCTCTTTGGAGGCACCCAGCTTGAACTGTAATTACCGCACATCTGTCATTAAAATTTATTTTGCTCCAATCTGAATTCGAACTTCTGTCTCAGTGGGAACCTAGGGTCGGACCCTGTTATGGTGGCTGGTGAGCCTAATTGTCCATAACAGTAAGGCAGCAGTTGCCATTGTAATGTGACGTATGTTTTTGCCCAAATCACAAAGCAGACCTACCAGTTAACTTCTCATATGACTGAACAAATGATTTTTGCACTGTTTAAAGCATCAGGAACACTTGGAGTAACCTTCCATCAACTAGACAGTTTTCTCAAACAGAACACCAAGCATCTGTCAGAAATTGGAAAATGCTTAGAAGAAAGAGAAGGAATGATGATTTGTTATAAGAGTTCATGGATTTGGTTAGCAAAAGTGGAAACCAGCCTTACTGACATCATGGGTATGATATCTCTAAAGGTTGGTCAGCAAACGCCACAGTATCGTGATCAATATTACATCTTGTGCTCATCCTGTTAATG
Source organism: Apteryx mantelli (assembly GCF_036417845.1). Lineage (NCBI taxonomy): Eukaryota > Metazoa > Chordata > Aves > Apterygiformes > Apterygidae > Apteryx > Apteryx mantelli. The sequence continues at coordinate 8,929,991 of NC_089997.1, forward strand.
ATCCATGTATCGATCCCCACCTCTGCCCAAGCTGGGACTCCAAGCTGACCTCCCCTCAGCTCCCTGGACTGCTCCCCCCATGCCCCTTCCCCCTCCTGGGGGGCTGGAGCTGCCCCAGCCCAGGGCAGCTGGCCAGTGCCAGGGCTGGGACAGGGCACAGGGAGACAGGGAGTGTGTGTGGGGGGGGGGTTTCAGGGCAGGGTGAGCAGCCCAGCTCGGGGCTCCCAGCTTCCCAGAGAGCCTTTCCCCAGGTGGATGTGCCTGTGCTGCCCTGGCCGACTGTTCCTTCACCCCTCCCCGGCACCCTGCAGGGCCCTGGGCTGTCAGTGCTACTCTGCAGCACAAGCAGGCTGTGGGGCCACGGGTGACTCTGTACTGGCCATGGCAGAGCCAGCTGGCCCAGCAGCATTGCACCCGACACCCCCCTCCCCAGGGTCTGTGGCTGTGGAAGACGCTCAAAGCAAACATGGTATTTCAAATGGCTCAGGATGGGTTCAGATGTGTCCTTGCACCCAGCCCATGGTTTGTAGGTGGATGACAAGAACCGCTCTGGAGTGTCCCTTCCCTGGGCCTGCTGAGTCCCTGCTGTCTCTGCTGAGCTTGCAGAGCCCTCACTCAGTGCCTTCTTTGGTTTAGCCCTTTGCTTTGGGTGCCTGCACTTGCTTCTGTGAGTCTCCACTCACTGCCCATCCCAGGCACACGCTGACCCTGGGGATGCCCTGTGCTCCCCCAGTGACTCCATATTCCCTTCCAGAAGAACTGGCATCTGTCACCAGCCCTGTAATACGTGAGACAGTCCCCGGCAGACACCACTCACCCTCTCCAGGGGTACTCGGCACCCACAAGTGAGGCAGAATCCTGCCCTCATTTCCTGACACATCACCCTATGAGCGCGTCCCCCTCAGCCCATGGAGAACTCATGTGCAGCAAAAGGCCTTTTTGGGTGCAACTCCCTGAGCACATTCTTGGCACCAGCTTTGGAAGAAGAGCCCAACCTTCAGGCACTGTCCTGAGGAAATCACCTTTTATTACAGAGATGCTACTTGGGAGGCCAGCTCTGATGCAGTGGTAGACAGATGAACAGAAGGCCTCTGGGTCAGAGAGATGGACTTTGTGCCTCTGGAGATGAATTCCAGCAGTTGTGTACAAACATGAGTCTCACAGATAGAATGCCCAAAGCACACGAGTTGCCCGAGATAGATTGGATATTGCTTGTGACTAGAGATGGGCAGCTTCTTGCTGCTAAAATAGTAGCAACTGAATCAGTTTCTTCAGTGCCTCCTTGAGCTCCTTGTTCCTCATGCTGTAGATGGAGGGGATTCACTGCTGGAGGCACCACTGCATACAGGACAGCCACCCCCAGATCCAGAGCTGGGGAGGAGATGGAGGGGGGCTTCAGGTAGGCAAAAAATGAGGTGCTTTTAAGCAAGGCGACCACAGCCAGGTGAGGGAGGCACATGGAAAAGGCTTTGTGCCTGCCCTGCTCAGAGGGAATCCTCAGCACAGCTGTGAAGATCTGCACATGGGACAGCACAATGAAAATGAAACACCCAAAGCCTAAACAGGCACCAAACACAATAACCCCAACTTCCCTGAGGTAGGAGTCTGAGCAGGAGAGCTTGAGGATCTGGGGAATTTCACAGAAGAATTGGCCCAGGGCATTGCCTTGGCAGAATGTTACTGAAAATGTGTTTCCAGTGTGCAGGGCAGCATAGAGAAAACCACTGGCCCAGGCAGCTGCTGCCATTTTGGCACAAGCTCTGCCATCCATGAGTGTGCCATAATGCAAGGGTTTGCAGATGGCAATGTAGCGGTCATAGGCCATGACAGTGAGAAGAGAAAACTCTGCTGAAATGAAAAAGAAAAACAGAAAGACCTGGGCAGCACATCCTGAGTAGGAAATGACCCTGGTGTCCCACAGAGAACTGGCCATGGATTTGGGGACAGTGGTGGAGATGGTTCCAAGGTCAAGGAGGGAGAGGTTGAGGAGGAAGAAGTACATGGGGGTGTGGAGGTGGTGGTCACAGGCTACAGCTGTGATGATGAGGCCGTTGGCAAGGACAGCAGCCAGGTAGATGCCCAGGAAGAATGAGAAGTGCAAGAGCTGCAGCTCCCGCATGTCTGCAAATGCCAGGAGGAGGAACTCGTTTGGGGAGCTGCTGTTGAACATTTGCTCCCCCTGGGCATAGGTGTCTGTCTGAGGAGGAAAAGACAGTAAAACGTTAGAGCAGGCTTCTCCGAGCCAAACCCTTCCATTTCTCATAGTGCCCCCACATTTCCTCTGTCCTTCACCTTCTTTCAGAATCCTTGCTTGAGCTCTGTTTGTGCTGGCTGTGTGTGCCACGCTGAGCAGGGACCCCTGCCCATGGTTTCCAGAAGAGCCCGTTCTGCTCTGCCAGGGGTGTAAATGGAGGTGTCAAACAGTGCCAGGTATTCGGTGGGATGCCTGGGGATCGGTGCCGTAAGCTCGGCAGAGGGAACTTGGTGCAATGACCCAGTGGGACTATTCTCTATTTGCCATAATGAGAGGTGAATACAGCACTCATGCCAGCTGTCTCGGAAAGAGAAGACCCTTGTGAGGGCTTCATCTCCCCCAGCCTTGCCCTCTTGAACAGAGGTGTCCGTAGCTGAACCAGTCACACCGTCGCCCACTCTAGGAAGGGAGAGAAGCAGTCAAGTGAAGGCAGGGGGTGACCTCACACTTTCTGGACGTCTCTGTTCCAATGAGATAGACTCTGTCCTCATGTCAATTTACCATCCGCACCCTTCCTCCAGGCACTGCAGTGGGAATGGGAAGTGACTAGCTCTGATGTGCACATCCTGCAGCAGATTACGTCCACTCCTTATGTGAAAGGGCTGTTCAACATTTCGCTGTGACTTTGTACAGAATCACAGGATCTGGTCTGTCAATAAGTTTTCCCCTTGCTGTGCTGCACTTGCACCTCCCTCAGCTAAAGGACAATCACACTCACAAGTTCCTCTAAGAAAGAAACTGGACTGAGCCGAGAGTGGAGGAGTTCAGTTTCACAGTGAAGATTTCCAAATTCTTCTCTCTCAGCCCAGAGATGGAGAGTGGAGTCTGCCAGGGTATCTGACCACTCACATGACCAGACTCTCACATATCACAGAAATGCTAGAGGGAAGCTGTGCTCTGCTGGAGAGCAGCTTCCAAGTTGGCAGATCACCCCAGAGAAACAGTCAAGGGTCCAAAGGTGGACCCTCCTTAAAGGAGAGTCAGCTGATTACCCAACTTGATGAAATGCATTGTCAGGAGCCTCACAGGTTGGAAAGGGACAGGCGCTTCTCACTGCCATGAAGACCACACCATGCAGGACACACAGGGTTGGTGTCTTAACTGCAGCTGAATACCCCCATCATTCTGAGAGATCAAAAGGTCTGAGAAAAACCACAGCAAGTCCCTTCATCCGCACCTCAGCCTACAGACAGCACCAGCATCACCTTCTCTGGCCTCATGAGGGTTTGTCTGATCTGCTCCTTAGGACCTGCAAGCACAGAGATGCCCCTGGACAGTGCCCTGCCTGTGGGAGCTTTCTGTAGGGCAGAACCAAGTGCACAGAGCATGGGATGGGGTCTGTAAGCACCAACCGGGAAAAGACATTGGGACAGAGAAACAGCTCCCAGCAGGGACAGCTCCAGGCATCAGAGCTGGGCAGTGAATGAGAGGGAACTGCTTCTAGAAACATCATGGGAGGATGGATTTGGACAAGTCATGGTCAGTCCCTGCAATGCCCACACCTTCCCCAGTGTGCTCACGTCTGCCCTAAAGAAACCTCCCAACAGCAGGGCACTGTCCAGGAGCATTCCCATTTTTGGAGGTGCTAAGGAGCAGGGCAGATAAACACTGCTGAGGCCAGCAAAGGGGAAGCTGGTGCTATCTACAGACTAAGGGATGGGTGCAGGGACTTTCAGAAGTAACTAGCACACCCATTGACTGCTCACTGAAACTGTTAAGGAGTTTCAGTCCTTTGTTCAAAGCTGACAGCTCCATTTCCATTTTCCCCTTGCCAGGTGGTAGGAAAGTTAAAGCACCACCTCAGGAAATTGGCTTCTTTTTCAGGTAATCCCTGCCTTCACCTTCCTCTTGAAAAGTTCCCTCTGAAATGTCCTGTGCTTGAGCTAGAGTTGTGAGCAGCCCTGACCCATGCAAAACCCTCTCAATGGGAGAATGAACCTGCCCTGCTGGGATCGATCCTCCCCGCAGTGCTGTGGGGAGTTCCTGGGGCAGGCTGAGTGCTGACCATCACAGGCAGCAGAGTCACTGCCCCAGGCACACAGCACCCTTGGGTGCAGGGACACTGCTCTGAATTACAGCCCATGCAGTCCTTGGCACACTCCCAGGCTTCACACCTCTGCAGCATCCCGGGGAGAAGGTAGCAGGATGCCCTGTAGCTCTGATGGTGTGGCTGGGAATCCCTGCTCTGAAGAACCTCCTTCTCCTCTGCACTCAAGAAGCCGGGTGGGACATTCTAAAAAAACTATCAGTCATGAGATGAGATGGGTTTAGAAGGCCCCTCCAAGAACTCCAGTAGTATTGCTCTACAGCCAAAGACTCACCATTTCAAGGGCTGTGAAGATTTCTCCCTCCAAGAGTTCTCCTCTCTCCTCCCACTCCACACTGCCTTTCGCTTCTCTCTGTCTTGTCTCATCTCACATCAGCAAGAGCAGGCAGTGCCTGGAGCCCTGCTGCTCTTTGCAGAGGAGGTGCTCTTGCATAGAGCTGTCTCTCAGCAGTGCTGACCGGTTGCTATGAGCTCCCTCTGTCCCAGCAGACTGGCCCCACTCGGGAACAGTGGCCTAGCTGAAGGTGTGACTTCATTTCTCCTTTGCACTCCCTCCTCTTGGGAAATGTTCACTGAGGCAGACTAAAATAATCATGCAGATCTCTACATTGCAAACAGCTGATGTAATTCAGCGCAGACACTGGATTCAGTGACAAAAAATAGCCCAGCAGCATCATGTCAGATGCTTGGCATGTCCAGCACAACCACATGTCTCTAGCAGGTGCAGCATGGGACCTACAGGAAAGCCATGTCCTTTTGGAGTGGTTGCTGGGCAAGTGCCCCAGGGCACCTCAGGTTTCCTGCCTGTGCCCAAAGAACTGAATGCCACCACTGCCTTGAGGCAAAGTCCATCACGTCTACATCCAGCCGTCCTCATAGATGGGAGGCGCATCACACCAAGGTCCCCACTCTTCAGTGGCACCTTGTCCTTCCTGGAGATCGCTTCACCTCTGTCACAGGCCCCATAGTGCTACAAATCAGCTCAGGCATCAAAGTCCTTTCCTGCCATTTCTGCATTGCCCAGCTCTGTTGGAACCTCATTTCACCATCACATTGCCACCTGCTAGCTATGCCAGCATGCCTCTGCTCTGAAGTGGAGCCACTGCACACATGGTGCCCTTGGCTCTTGGCAGCATGTTTCACCACAACCAATCCATGCTCTGTGTCTCAGCTGAGGCTCTGCAGCCCAAGTGTACACAAGTGCATGCAGCCTGGGGCACAGACAGGAGCAGATGGAGATGCACAGGCTGTCACAGGACTACAGCATTGCTGGAATGACTGAGATGTGGTGGGATCACTCACACAACTGGAGGGCTATAAAAGCAGGGCACAAGACCTTCAGGAGAGACTGTTTAAGGAAGATGAGGAGGGAGGATGCCCTTTGTGTGAAGAGCCAGCTCAGATGTATGGAGCTCTTCCCTGGGATGGTCAGGGGTTGAGTGAGAGCTTGTGGGTGAGCATGAGAGGAAGGGTGGCATTGTGACCACCTGATCAGGGTGAGGAAGTGGACACAGTCTCCCTTAAGCAACATGAGGTAATCTGTGCATCACAGGCTCTGGTTCTTATCAGGAGACCTTTTTCTCCCTGACATTCACTGGAAGGCCAAACAGCAGAGTGCTTAAGGAGTCCTGGAGGTTTCTGGAAGGTGTCAGGGACAACCTCTTAGCCCTCACAAGGGGCTTCTCTTTCCGAGACAGCTGGCATGAGCGCTGTATTCACCTCTCATTATGGCAAATAGAGAATAGTCCCACTGGGTCACTGGACCAAATTCCCTCCACCAACCTCACGGCACCAATCCCCAGGCATCCCACCGAATACCTGGCACTGTTTGACACCTCCATTTACACCCCTGGCAGAGCAGAACGGGCTCTTCTGGAAACCATGGGCAGGGGTCCCTGCTCAGCGTGGCACACACAGCCAGCACAAACAGAGCTCAAGCAAGGATTCTGAAAGAAGGTGAAGGACAGAGGAAATGTGGGGGCACTATGAGAAATGGAAGGGTTTGGCTCGGAGAAGCCTGCTCTAACGTTTTACTGTCTTTTCCTCCTCAGACAGACACCTATGCCCAGGGGGAGCAAATGTTCAACAGCAGCTCCCCAAACGAGTTCCTCCTCCTGGCATTTGCAGACATGCGGGAGCTGCAGCTCTTGCACTTCTCATTCTTCCTGGGCATCTACCTGGCTGCTGTCCTTGCCAACGGCCTCATCATCACAGCTGTAGCCTGTGACCACCACCTCCACACCCCCATGTACTTCTTCCTCCTCAACCTCTCCCTCCTTGACCTTGGAACCATCTCCACCACTGTCCCCAAATCCATGGCCAGTTCTCTGTGGGACACCAGGGTCATTTCCTACTCAGGATGTGCTGCCCAGGTCTTTCTGTTTTTCTTTTTCATTTCAGCAGAGTTTTCTCTTCTCACTGTCATGGCCTATGACCGCTACATTGCCATCTGCAAACCCTTGCATTATGGCACACTCATGGATGGCAGAGCTTGTGCCAAAATGGCAGCAGCTGCCTGGGCCAGTGGTTTTCTCTATGCTGCCCTGCACACTGGAAACACATTTTCAGTAACATTCTGCCAAGGCAATGCCCTGGGCCAATTCTTCTGTGAAATTCCCCAGATCCTCAAGCTCTCCTGCTCAGACTCCTACCTCAGGGAAGTTGGGGTTATTGTGTTTGGTGCCTGTTTAGGCTTTGGGTGTTTCATTTTCATTGTGCTGTCCCATGTGCAGATCTTCACAGCTGTGCTGAGGATTCCCTCTGAGCAGGGCAGGCACAAAGCCTTTTCCATGTGCCTCCCTCACCTGGCTGTGGTCGCCTTGCTTAAAAGCACCTCATTTTTTGCCTACCTGAAGCCCCCCTCCATCTCCTCCCCAGCTCTGGATCTGGGGGTGGCTGTCCTGTATGCAGTGGTGCCTCCAGCAGTGAATCCCCTCCATCTACAGCATGAGGAACAAGGAGCTCAAGGAGGCACTGAAGAAACTGATTCAGTTGCTACTATTTTAGCAGCAAGAAGCTGCCCATCTCTAGTCACAAGCAATATCCAATCTATCTCGGGCAACTCGTGTGCTTTGGGCATTCTATCTGTGAGACTCATGTTTGTACACAACTGCTGGAATTCATCTCCAGAGGCACAAAGTCCATCTCTCTGACCCAGAGGCCTTCTGTTCATCTGTCTACCACTGCATCAGAGCTGGCCTCCCAAGTAGCATCTCTGTAATAAAAGGTGATTTCCTCAGGACAGTGCCTGAAGGTTGGGCTCTTCTTCCAAAGCTGGTGCCAAGAATGTGCTCAGGGAGTTGCACCCAAAAAGGCCTTTTGCTGCACATGAGTTCTCCATGGGCTGAGGGGGACGCGCTCATAGGGTGATGTGTCAGGAAATGAGGGCAGGATTCTGCCTCACTTGTGGGTGCCGAGTACCCCTGGAGAGGGTGAGTGGTGTCTGCCGGGGACTGTCTCACGTATTACAGGGCTGGTGACAGATGCCAGTTCTTCTGGAAGGGAATATGGAGTCACTGGGGGAGCACAGGGCATCCCCAGGGTCAGCGTGTGCCTGGGATGGGCAGTGAGTGGAGACTCACAGAAGCAAGTGCAGGCACCCAAAGCAAAGGGCTAAACCAAAGAAGGCACTGAGTGAGGGCTCTGCAAGCTCAGCAGAGACAGCAGGGACTCAGCAGGCCCAGGGAAGGGACACTCCAGAGCGGTTCTTGTCATCCACCTACAAACCATGGGCTGGGTGCAAGGACACATCTGAACCCATCCTGAGCCATTTGAAATACCATGTTTGCTTTGAGCGTCTTCCACAGCCACAGACCCTGGGGAGGGGGGTGTCGGGTGCAATGCTGCTGGGCCAGCTGGCTCTGCCATGGCCAGTACAGAGTCACCCGTGGCCCCACAGCCTGCTTGTGCTGCAGAGTAGCACTGACAGCCCAGGGCCCTGCAGGGTGCCGGGGAGGGGTGAAGGAACAGTCGGCCAGGGCAGCACAGGCACATCCACCTGGGGAAAGGCTCTCTGGGAAGCTGGGAGCCCCGAGCTGGGCTGCTCACCCTGCCCTGAAACCCCCCCACACACACTCCCTGTCTCCCTGTGCCCTGTCCCAGCCCTGGCACTGGCCAGCTGCCCTGGGCTGGGGCAGCTCCAGCCCCCCAGGAGGGGGAAGGGGCATGGGGGGAGCAGTCCAGGGAGTTGAGGGGAGGTCAGCGTCCCACTCTCTGGCTGGGAATGGAGCCCCAGCTTGGGCAGAGGTGGGGATCGATACGTGGATCATTAACAGGATGAGCACAGGATGTAACATCAATCACAATACAGTGGTAGCTTTTGGTGACCAACCTTTAGAGATATCATACCCATGACATTCAGCAAGGCTGGTTTCCACTTTTGCTAACCAAATCCATTAACTATTATAATAGATCATCATTCCTTCTCTTTCTTCTAAGCATTTTCCAATTTCTGACAGATGCTTGGTGTTCTGTTTGAGAAAACTGTCTAGTTGATGGAAGGTTACTCCAAGTGTTCCTGATGCATTAAACAGTGCAAAAATAGGACATCATTTCTTCAGTCATATGAGAAGTTAACTGGTAGGTCTGCTTTGTGATTTGGGCAAAAACATACGTCACATTACAATGGCAACTGCTGCCTTACTGTTATGGACAATTAGGCTCACCAGCCACCATAACAGCATCTGACCCTAGGTTCCCACTGAGACAGAAGTTCGAATTCAGATCAGAGCAAAATAAATTTTAATGACACACGTGTGGTAATTACAGCTTGAGCCGGGTGTCTCCAAAGAGGGACCCTGTTTGAACAATTCCTTGGGAATTATACCCTTCCAATCTAGTATCCACCCCATACTTCTGAACCAATCATAATATTAGAGTTCGGGGTCTTACAGCTCCCGGTTGGTCCTTTCCGTAGTTTCCAGATGTGTTCTTTACTTCTTATCACACTTCTGCATAGGTGTCAATGGCTCTTTTACTCCCTTATCTTGTCCCTCCAGAATCAGTCTTGTGGTTCCTTTGTTCCTTCCTTCTGTGTCCTAGGTTAAAGTCCATCTCCCTGCTGCTGCTCATTAATGTTAAACTGCTTGTTTCTCTCTACAGTCCCCCCTCCCCCCTGCCCTTATCTCTCCGACTTGAACCAGCTCTGGGGCCTTCTTTTACTTAACTAGCTAAAAGTTCAACATATCTAGCTGAATGTTCACAGCTTGCAGCCTCAGCCTTCAGCAAATTTAGCTACTAATGCTAAGCAAGTTATGCTAAGCAATTAACTCTAGTCAGCTTCAGTCCAATATTCTCTAACAGTCCTCCCTTTGTTTTTATTAAGCATCCCTGCTGATATGTTAAGCAGAGTTCTCGAAGCCTTTTGAGGCGTACTATCACTCTCCATAAGCTTATGTGCAATATGATTGTAAATAATAGGCATAACATGGTTAAATTTAACACAACTACTACTGGGTGCAACATGTGATTATAGATCCTTGTTGCAGTTGGTGGCCATCCCAGAAGAGTCTCCCACCAATGATATTCTCCATCCTTCTTCACTCTTTCCAAGATGTGCTGTATCTCTTCTGTATCATGATGAATGGCGATTAGAGGTTTTTGTCCATTGTTTCAGATGCGTTTTAGCAGTTGACACAGGTCATCATGTTGTAGCAGTTTCTTTACCAATGTAAGATTCATTCCGATGGGGGTAGGCAATAAATCTTGACTTAAGGCATAATTAGATTGTAATAATTGATAAGGCACAATAGGAGCTGAATAATTAAAGTCACATCCCATAATTCTAGTAAAATTACAAACACCAATATTTGAGTGATTACTTGTGTCTACAGTAATGTTATCTACGAATATAAGATCACAGAGGGTTCCCATACAAACACATCCTTTTCCAAGATATACAAGTACAGTTTCAGGGGTTTCATCGGGATGTATTTCAAAATGACAAACATTTTGTTCAGTATCAAGACAAAAGTCTTGAGCTTTGATGGTATTACTCTCACAGATAAATCCTTGTTGTTCCTGTACAACACACGTGTTAACATCAACAGTTCGCCATTTATTTCTGTTTCACTGGGCCCACACTCTATGTTCTATTCGATTCAGTACAGCTCCATTATGATTTAATCCCAGCACAATGATTGTGTACATGGTGTATACCGAAGCATTCAGTATTGTTAAGACAAAAGCTATAGCCTTATTGTTGATGGGGTCATAAGTAAAATTGACTAGACGCCACCAAGAGTGCAATTCCTTTTCAAATTTAGTTGCATTATCCCAAATTACCTTTCGAATTTCAGTGGGTAAGGTGCCCTCTTCACCTTCTCTAATAATTGCTGCTACCACAGATTGCATCCACAGCTGAGCGTGGATACAAGTAAGAGCTAGAGAAACATTATATTGGGCTACACCAAGTGCATTTACAATTAAGTGGTGGTCTCTTTCATTAATTCTTTCCCATTGAGGTAATATATCAGGTAAGAGCTGTTGGTTAGTTCCTAATGCTAATACAGAGGAACGCAATGGGTGTTCTAATTTGTGCAAATCACTTGTCGCTGTACTTAGTTTATTCATGAGCACTTCGGCATCTATACTATTTAAAACTCCTAATCCTGCCCCTCTGATACTGGTCACATCCCTCCTCGTTCGTTTTGGAGAGGTGAGGGTTCGCCTATGCAACCGTGCTGACCATCCCGCATAGGAGGTACTTAGAAATGGTGAACAGGGAGGTTTGACTGTAGAGATGTTAATTTGCATCAGTAGTTCTACTCATTTAAGAGACCAGGATAGGTTAAATAACACTGGTTGTTGGCCTGTATTTTTAATTACATATGGTCCTGCCTTTACTATTATGGGAGACATTTTACTCAAGGGAGTCGTTCTGGATTGATCCAGGGGGGTCGGTTTGGATTAATCCGAGCTAACACAGGAGACCTGGGCTTCTATTTCTCTCTTGGTGGATACAGATATACAACACTTTTGGTCAGTTTTACACTGTTTTTTTTTTTTTACAGCATTTGCTTTTAGTTTCTGTCAATACTGTTTCATGTAAATTTGCTGATGTGCAACAAAAGGTTAAACTGAATTCACTCACTCCTAGCCCTGAATAATTAAACCAAATTTGGTTTCCTTTGGTATTGTTTTCAGAATACCTTTGTGTATCATAATTATCTCATCTTATTAATTGTATACTTATCCATCTGGAACTTGTGGTTAGAAACAATATTAGGCACATCCAGGGAGCACGTGTGGTTGTCTTCATTGCTCTGTAGTGACACCTGCTGTGCTCGCTTCTTGGTCCGCTATTCATTTCACATGTGAGTGGTGAATCCAATTCTCTTTTCCTAAAACTTTAACAGCAAAATAAGAACTTAACAATACAGTGTAGGGTCCTTCCCATTTTGGTTCCAACTTAGTTTTCTGTGAGAATACTTTTACCAATACTTCATCTCCAGGTTGTATATTGTGCACTTGTATTTCAGGTGGTGTGCACTGATACCATTGAGCATATTTTTTAAGATTTTCAAACCTTTTTTGGATACCTAGAACATATTGGGTTAGCTGTTCATCTCCGTCCAACAGGCTGGTCTTAGCCAGGATATAAGTCCCTGGTATGGCTAAATGTCTCCCAAAGAGAATTTCTGCTGGTGTTAGTCCTATGGGTTCTTGCGGAGCATTTTGAACATCCCATAGGACTAAATTTAGGGCTTCAGGCCATTTTAGGTTAGTGTGTGTGCATGCTTTTGCTATTTTTTTCTTTCTACCTGTCCTGAAGACTGTGGGTGGTAAGGGGTATGTAGGTTTTTTCTCTATTCCCAGTGATTTATATAATTGGTTGATCATGTTTGCTGTAGAATGGGCACCCCTGTTGGAATCAATGGCTTCTGGAACCCCATACTTGGGTATGATTTCTTTTAGTAAGTCTTTTGCTACTCCTGCAGCGGCCTTTCTTGTTGGGAAAGTCTCTACCCAGCCTGATAACTGATCTGCTATCCCTAACAAATGTTTTTACCCACTGGCAGCTGGCATATCCGCGTAATCTACTTGTAACCTTTGAAAAGGGAAGTAGGCCCACGGTCGTCCCCCTAACTCTGAGCTTGCTTTGCTGCTTGAGAACTTTTGGAAGGTCGGGCAGCTCTTGGTTATCCTTTTCGCAGCAGCATAAATTCCTGGAGCTGCCAATATTTTTGGTACCTGCTTAGCTACTGCCTCTGTTCCCCCATGAGCTTTATCGTGGAACCACCTAGCTACAGTAATTACATATTTCTTTCATAGAATTGGTTTTCCTCCAACTGTCCATATTCCATCATCATTTTGGTTTGCTTCCCACTTTTCCCATTGGTTTTTCTCTTCTGCCAAGCAGTCTTTTTCATACATGGTTTTGGGGTCTATTAAATTTGGCCATTTGCTCTGGTCCATCATTGCAATTGCAACCATACAGTCCCTCAAAAGTTGTCAGGTGGCCACTTTCACAGCGGCATCAGCGTCAGCTAAAGCATTTCCTTTACTAATTTCTGCAGTGTCTTTAGTATGGGCTGGGCAGTGTATTACAGCTATTTCTTTGGGCAGTTGGACTAATTCTAGCAAATTACGTATTTCTTCTCCATTAGCTATTTTCTTTCCTGATGATGTAAAACATCCTTGTTCTTTCCATAACATCTCAGTTGCATGACATACTCCAAATGCGTATTTTGAGTTGGTATATACATTTACTCACAGGTGCTTACCTATCTTTGCTGTTTGGGTTAATCCTATTAATTCTGCCCCTTGAGTGCTTACAGACGGAGATAAGGGATTAGCCTCAAGTACCTCAAAGAGGTTGGTGACAGCACAGCCTGAATGGCGTTTTCTGTCCAAATAATAGGATGATCCATTGATCCATCTGTAAACAGAACTAAGTCTGGGTTTCCCAAAGGTTCATCTTGGAGATCCTCCCGGGGCTTGCTCCAACTGACAACCACCCGGTCACAGGAATGATGAGGCTCTCCATCTTCAGGTGGAGGTAATAGCATCACTGGATTTAAGATGTTGCATCTCTTTAAGGTCACATTATCTGCGAGTAATATTATTAGTTCATAGTGATGAGCTCTCTGTGGGGATAGTGCTTGAGTAGCATGTTGTTTCATTAACAGTTCCACTTCATGTGGCACATACACAGTCACTGGGTGACCCAAAAGTACAGGTTGTGTTTTTTCAATAAGGGTCACTGTAGCTGCTATCGCTTTGATGCATCCTGGTGTGTCTTTGGTTACCGCATCCAGTTGGGTGGAATAATAGGCCACTGGCCTACGGTGAGGATCTAGTTTTTGATGAGTACTCCACTTGCTACTCCCTGTTGTTCATGAACAAATAATTCAAATGGTTTACTATAATCTGGTAGTCCCAGAGCTGGGGCTGAGACCAGCGCCTTTTTCACAGATATGAAAGCTTTCTCTTTTTCTGGACCCCAGGTCAAAGGCTCTGTGTCCTCCTTCTTTGTTGCCTGGACCAGAGGTTTGCTAAGTTCTCCCAACCCAGGAATCCATCACTGGCAAAATCCTACAGCTCCTAAAAATCCCCTAAATTGCTTTTTTGTTATAGGACGGGGCATATCAAGAATTGGCGTTACCCATTCTGGATCAATTAATCTGTGCCCTTCCTTCAACATAAACCCCAAATATTTTACCTCTTGTTGACACAGCTGGAGCTTGGATGGAGATGCTCGATGCCCTTTCTCTGCAAGAGCATTACATAGAGAAATAGTGTCTTTCAAACAAGTCTCGTAATCTTTACTCGCTATTAACAAATCATCCACATATTGAATTAACACTGAATGTACTGGAAGCTCAATATCCACAAGATCATTCTAAAGTATACCTGAAAAACTAGTTGGAGACCCCGTAAATACCTGTGGTACTCTAGTCCAAGTTAACGGTTGGTCCCTTCCAAGTGAAGGCAAAAAGATCTTGGCTGTCCACAGCTGTCCTCCAAGGAGGCACAATTGACCTCACAAACACAAACACCAGCCATGGGCCTAGCACTGGCCTATCAGGCACTGACACACAAGTGACCTCACAGACACAAACAGAAGCCATGCAACTAGCACTGGCCTATCAGGCACTGAGACAAAAGTGACTTCACAAACACAAACAGCAGCCACATTACCAGCACTGGCCTATCAGGCACTGAGGCAAAAGTGACCCCACAAACAAAAACTGCAGCCATGCAACTAGCACTGGCCTATCAGGCACTGACACACAAGTGACCTCACAACCACAAACTGCAGCCACGCAACTAGCACTGGCCTATCAGGCACTGAGCCACAAGTGACCTCACAAACACAAGCAGCAGCCATGGGCCTAGCACTGGCCTATCAGGTACCAACGCACAAGTGACCTCACAACCACAAACAGCTGCCACATACTAGCACTGGCCTACAAGGCACTGAGCCACAAGTGACCTCACAACCACAAAGAGCAGCCATGCAACTAGCACTGGCCTATCAGGCACTGAGGCAAAAGTGACCCCACAAACACAGACAGCAGCCATGGGCCTAGCACTGGCCTATCAGGCACTGAAACACAAGTGACCTCACAAACACAAACAGCAGCCATGGGCCTTGCACTGGCCTATCAGGCACAGAGCCACAAGTGACCTCACAACCACAAACAGCAGCCATGGGACAAGCACTGGCCTATCAGGCACTGAGGGACAAGTGACCTCACAACCACAAACAGCAGCCACATGACCAGCACTGGCCTATCAGGCATTGAGCCACAAGTGACCTAACAACCACAAGCAGCAGCCATGGGCCTAGCACCGGCCTATCAGGTACCGACGCACAAGTGACCTCACAACCACAAAGAGCAGGCACATCTTAGCACTGGCCTATCAGGCACTGAGCCACAAGTGACCTCGCAAACACAAGCAGCAGCCATGGGCCTAGCACTGGCCTATCAGGCACTGACACACAAGTGACCTCACAACCACAAACAGCAGCCATGCAACTAGCACTGGCCTATCAGGCACTGAGCCACAAGTCACCTCACAACCACAAGCAGCAGCCATGCAACTAGCACTGCCCTATCAGGCATTGAGGCACTAGTGACCTCACAACCACAAACAGCAGCCAAGCACCTAGCACTGGCCTAGCAGACACTGAGCCACAAGTGACGTCACAACCACAAACAGCAGCCATGGGCCTAGCACTGGCCTATCAGGCACTGACACACAAGTGACCTCACAAACACAAACAGCAGCCATGGGCCTAGCACTGGCCTATCAGGCACTGACACACAAGTGACCTCACAAACACAAACAGGAGCCATGCAACTAGCACTGGCCTATCAGGCACTGAGGCAAAAGTGACCCCACAAACACAGACAGCAGCCATGGGCCTAGCACTCGCCTATCAGGCACTGACACACAAGTGACCTCGCAACTGAAAACAGCAGCCATGCAACTAGCACTGGCCTATCAGGCACTGAGCCACAAGTAACCTCACAACCACAAACAGCAGCCATGGGCCTAGCACTGCCCTATCAGGCACTGAGACACAAGTGACCTCACAACCACAAACAGCAGCCACATGACCAGCACTGGCCTATCAGGCACTGAGCCACAAGTGACCTCACAACAACAAACAGCAGCCATGCAACTAGCACTGGCCTATCAGGCACTGACACACAAGTGACCTCGCAACTGAAAACAGCAGCCATGCAACTAGTACTGGCCTATCAGGCACTGAGCCACAAGTAACCTCACAACCACAAACAGCAGCCATGGGCCTACCCCTGCCCTCTCAGTACTGAAACAAAAGTGACCTCACAGTCTGCATTGAAGTCACGTGCCTGCTGCTGGCCTAGCATGGACTGAGGCACACCATCCCCAGAAGCACAAACACCACTAACCTCCACACTGCTGGTCTACCAGGTGCTCCTGCACCTGTACAAAAGGGAGCAATGTACCTGCTGGTGGCCTAGCAGATACTGAGGCCGAATGACTTCACCAAAACAAATATCAGTAATATGCATCAAGCTGGACTGTCAGGTGCTGAGGCTGAAGTGAGAGGAGAGGAGAAGCTCACCTTGGCCACTTGCACGTCCCTTGATTACGCTGTTATCGCTCCATACAGAACAGTCTTCTGCAAATGGCTTTCATCTCCTGGCAAGACTCTCTCCACATCATGGGACAACTCCACTCTGGCACCCTGGGGACAAATCACAAAAGGGAACGATTGGTCTTGCTTTCCCTTTAGTACCATCAAGTCCCAGCTGGGAGCCTTTGCACTGCAGCACCTGCACAATGACAGCAGGATGCCACTTCCATTTCTAGTGCATTTCTAGGGACAGAGATCAGCTGACGGAGCAGCTCCACTGCAAAGGGTTTCCCACACTGTCACATCAGCTCAGCACCGCACCAGCCATCAACCTGATGCCAGACCTCTGCTCTGCCACCTACTCTACAAACACACTGTCTTGGCCCCGCAGAGCTGCCTCTTCTGCTAGATACAACCAGGTGCCAGCAAGAAGAGATGCATGCAGGACACTCGCCACTTACACACTCCACAGCCACTGCTCTGCTCGCTGCCTTCCCTTGGCTCCTCAACCCAGACACACAGGCAAGCTCTTGCCGTAACACCACAAGGTGGCCGAGGCACTCTAGGCTCACAAGGCCTCTGCAAATGAGCAGCACAAGATCAGGCACAGAGATGGCTCCTTGCACAATGCTGCTCTTTTCAGAGGGAAGGATCCTGCTTGCTTTGGGCAGAGCACGCTGCTGCTTTCCACGCCCCATCCCCTCACAAACCTCCAGCTAGGAATGGGGGCATGGGGATTTTCTGTAGTAATACAAAAGTTACAGATACAATGCAGAAACAGTTGAGAGTCTTGAAGGTCTCCTGAGCCCAAAGTAACCTCCCTTCCTTTCCTTTAGTTACTTGCACAAGGAGCCCCAGTGAAGGGAAAAAGGGTGCAGAGGCTTTGACAAGGCTCAAGCAATGAGACAGCCCCACACTGGACGGCTGCTGAAATGAAAGCTTTCCTGGCTGTGAAGCCTCTGCAGCAGCAGTCTGGGCTCCACAGCTGAGTTCACAAAGCACCCAGGGCTGGGTGCCACGGCCAACCTGGCCATGGGCACATCTTCACCCCTCACAGAGCCAGCAGCCCAAGAGCTCTGAGACTTCCTCAGGTCAAGCTACGGACGCTTTGGGGCATTCACACAAAGGCACTCAAGACATGCTGGCATCCATTATAAGGGTCTTGGACTCATCCTATATGGCACCACAACCTTCGAGGAAAAGGAGGGGGCACAACAGCATTTGCTGAGGGGGCTGGCAGTAACAGTGTTTGTGGGACATGGAATTTGCAGCACAGCAGAGGTACCAGGAGGTGAACCCACACCCCAAGTCACCCACGGAAGCCAGGCGCATTTATGGAAGCCTTCGCATCCATACGTAGCCTCTTCTCAGTCACTTGCAGATGCTTTCACAAAGCAATCACGATGTTGGCAAAGATGTTGACAGGTACAGGGACACAGACTGGCATCCTGCCTCCATCCTCAGGGGCTCTAGGACTGCACTGGGAACCTCATGAGTGAAGCAATCTAGAAAGAAAGAAAGAAAGAATCTGAGTGTTACTGGCAGTTCTGCTGGCCTTAAATAGTCGCAACAGTCAGGGGCAAATGTCTCCCCTCTGTGCTGAACTGTATTGGTGAGAACACAGCCAGCAGATCCACCGAGATGTTCCACCCCTCTTTTTGGCACAGGTGACACCATGTCTGTATACCAGTGCTCATTTGGGAGACATCATTCAGACCTTGCAAGAAAATCTCACATGCTCCCTGCTGTTTTGACAGGGGCAAGTTCTAAAGCACACACACCCTGGCAATAAGACATTACTAACACCACTGCTCACACCAGCACTAGATTCATTTAGCAGCCTCAAAACTCTACTTGGACTCCCTAGACAACCGGGAGGAGGCTGCAAGCTTCTACTCAGCAACAAGTGGAAAGGCAAACTCCATCTCCATGTTCACTACAGAACATCATCCGCATTTGAAATGTAGCAATACTAACTCAAGATGATGGAGTGGAACAAAATGTGTGTCAGATGATGGGGAACATCTACTTCTGCTTGATTAATGAGTTGCATTTCTGTATTGCTGGAGAGCTTGGCAGGGGTCAATCCCTCCTCTGAGCACATGCAACAAAACCAGAAGTGACCTCACCACCAACATCCAAGCCATGTGTCTTCTCCTCACCTCTCAGCTGCTCACATAGAGGTGACCTCACAAGTCCATACCCCCACCACATGCCTGCTGATGGCCTATGCCCTTCAGAGGCAGAAGTTTCCTCCAAAGAACTTCCCCAGCCATCAACTACTGCTGGCCTAGCAGCTACTCTGACAAAAGAGACCTCACAAGCAACGCCCATGCCTAACTGCCTGCTGCTGGCCTAGCAGGCACTCAGAAAGACATCACCTCACACTCACCTTCACAGCCATGTCTCTGTCACTGGCCTAGAAGCCTCTGAGACAGAAATTACCTCACTGTAACTTCCCCAGCCATGAACCAAATCCTGCCTTATCAGCTGCTCCTCAGGCAGAAATGATCTCAAAAACACACATCCCAGCCACGGACCTGCTGCTGCCCTATCAAACGCTCAGGTAGAAGTGACCTCACAATCACCTTTCCAGACACATAGCTCCTGCTATCCAATCAGTTCATCACTCACAAGTGACCTCACAAGCAACAGACAAGCCTTCTTCTTCCAGATGGCCTATCAGGTACTCAGGCAGAAGTGACCTCATCATCAACAGCTAAGCCATGTGCCTCCTGCTGGCCTATCAGCTACTTACAAAGACTTGATTTGACACTGGTGATTTTCTGGCATAGCTCTCACAGACAGTGGTGACCTCTCTACCCACACCCTGACCAGGTGCCTGGTGCCACCTGCAGCTCCCCCTGCCTTCCCCCAAGGCTGAGCCAGCTCCTCAGCGGCCTCCCTGATTTACATCGTGGCTTCACAATGCTCACAGTGCACCAAAACACCCATTACGTACTAGTTACTACCCGAAAAAGTAGATTAGCTTTTGCCTAGGTAGTCTCTACATATAGCCCATAAAACTTAGGAATTGGAAAAAGGCCTGCAAGTAATTCTTGGCAACATTTTCGAAAAAGATGATTTCATGGGATGAGAAATTACGACACTGAAGACAGCAGGGCCTCATGCCCCAGGCAGAGGGAGAAGCCTTCCCGCAACTCAGAAGTCTGGTTCCTTCCCCAATGCTCAACAAAACCAGAAAATCCTCCACACGTCAAGGACAACAAGCATTCTCCTATTTTATGCCCTGAACAATTGGAGACACGCGGAAGGACTCAGGCCAGGGCATCTCAGTGAAACCAGCAGAGCCACAATTCAGCAACTCTTCCCCTGACCTAGGAGCATGGAAATAACAACGGCAAGTGCAAGCACTGGCCGTTCATGAGCTTTCAAGGCCCTTGACAAGCAAAACAGCTCACACTTACAGAGCTCTTCTGGAAACACCCTTCACCCTGCTGCCAGGCTCACAGGTCTTGGCGCAAAGCAAGAGGCAGGGAGCAAAAACAATGGCTAAGGCACGACATGACATGCAGGGACAGCCTCTCTCAGAGACACTCGGAAATGCCATTTTCACAACAAAAGACACCACTGGGAAGGGCACCTCACGAGGACACCAGCAGCCTGCTCACACTTTGCCCAGCACCTCCCAAACGCAGCTCCGAGCAGCACCTGGGGCTGCGCTGGCAGCAGCAGCTCAGGGAAACGCTTTAACACGGATCCCAGAGCCACCACAGGGCCAAAGGTTCCTGCCCCCAAACCCCACCGAGACGCCCCGGCCCAGCTGCTCGCGGCAGGCCGCCACGTCTGGCTGCAGGGCAGCTCCCCCCTCTGGCCCACGTCGCTCTGGCCCCTGCTCACGGCCCCACCAGCCCCTGCTGCAGCTCCTGCAGCAAAGCAGCCCCAGCACCAGCACCGCTGCCCCCGCCCCGGCGGAAGGGCACCCACCGCCATTTCAACGCACCCGCAGCCCCCACCAAACCCACTCGCTTCTCGCCTGCTTTGCTCCCGCTCTTCTTTCACCTCTTTCTTTGACGTTTTTTCCACATGTTGGACTGCCATTGGCTGACAGAGCCATCAGTGAAATCAGTGCCCGCCCTCCTCCTCCTGACAGCCAATAGGAGGTCTGCACTGGGGTGATTCCATGGCAACACTGGGCCCTCCTGCCCTGGCGGCCAGCTCCGCCCCCCCCTCCCCCGCGGTCGGGCGCCATGTTGTGGGCGGCAGCGCCTGATCGCGGTGGGGCCTGGGGGCAGCACGGCGCCGTGTGGGCGGGCAGTGCGGGGCCCCGTGGCGCGGCCGCTGCCCCGGCGTGGCTGGGCTGTGCGGCACGGTCCCCACAGGGCTGCTGGCTGCCCTGCGCCCCGGGGGCCATGCGGGGTGTGGGGGGGGCAGCGCTGGGGCGTGTGCTGGTGGCAGCCCTGGCACCAGCGTGGGGGCCCTGGCAGTGTCCTCTCGCCCCTCCTGCCCTGGCCCCCTGCCCAAGGCAGCCCCCGGGCTCGGCTAGGGAGCGGTGGTGTGGGGTCGTGAGGGGGCTGGGGGAGATGGCTGTGTTGGGCTCACCCCAGCACAGCCCAGCACAGCTCAGAGAAAAATCCTTGGGGTCAGCCAGGACTTGTGCAGTAGGGATGGTGTCCCCCACCTGTTTCCAAGATGCTTTCGCAAACATGCTATCTTTTGGGTGTAGATATATGAGCCCAATTTGCAGGAGGACAGGGGCTGTGGCCATCTCAGGATGGCATCTCTGAGCCCAAAACATGCTCTGGCAAGCTGGAAGCATAAAAGGATGCAGGGGGAAGGAACAGAGGTTTTCCCAAACATGGAGAACTTGAGGCTATTACAAGGTGAAGGTTTCATTTCCTATATGGACATTTACAGCAGGCCCCTGAGAGCCCCGCTGGAGCTGCAGGACACCCCAGCCTCTGGGATGCAGGACTCCTTTCCTCTCAGAGCCAGATCAAAGTGGAGAACCCAATCCCAGGAAAACCTGACTGTGGATTCCCCCCTCCTGTCCTCCCCCTCCCCCCCCACACACCCCCACAAGGGGATGGAGCTGGCCTGACAGGAGCCTTGGGGCTCAGGGCAGCCCCAGTCATAGGAAAAAGGAGTCCTGGCTGCCACATTGTCCCCCAAGCCAGAGGGGACCCTGAGGCAGGACTCTTGTTGCAGCCCTCAGCCCTGACCAGCCACCACCACAGCCTGGGATCCACAGCAGTTTTTGCAGTTAACAGTCTCTGTGCGACACCTCAGGAAGGATCTCCCAAAGCCCTTACCCTTGGTGGAGAGCTGCAGGAGCGCTGGGAACAAGGAACCTTGGTCTGAGCAGATGGTATGGGTCAATCATTCCTCCATCTCGCTTGCCCCCTTACCCTCAGCTCACCTCTCCAACCGGGGAGAGGAAAGACTGTCTTCCCATCTTGTCATCCAAAACTCCTCTCCGATGTACCGCTGCTCCTCTGCCTGTCAGCAAGGGGCCCCAATGCAGCTCCTGCCCCCCCTCCTTGCCACAGATGACTCCAAAGGGCGGTGGTGGGGAGCATGTGAGGAGTGCCCAGCAGCAGCAGGGCCTCACAGGGAAGTGAAGGCCACCCGCCACGACACCGGGGAGATGTCCCTGTGATGTGGCACATCCCACTGTGACCTCAGCTCGTGTCATCTGGGGACTCAGTAGGTCACTGCCATGGAGATGGCACAGCCAGGGAGAGAGCAGAGAGATTTCCCCTCATGTTCTGGAAGCAGTCACCTCCCTTCACCCCAGTTATTTTCCATAATTCCCTGATAAATCCTTCAGGAATGTCTCCAGATGGTGTCAAAGGCAGTGAAATATCTCAGATGGGGCACTGGAGAAGTCACTTCTGTACCCCTGCACCAACAGGTCTCTGCACTGGGCAGACCTGTGCAGGAATCTGGGGTTTGGGGGTTGGTTTGGGGGTTGGCATTTTTACAGGATCCAAGTCATGTGGGATGAAACAGTGCAAAATGTGGCCACAGGCTGAGAAATGCTTTGGTGATCTTCGAAACAGATTTCTCCTGTGGGTCACTCTTTTTGTAGAAGTTGGATGTAGGACAATATGGGTCAGGATGGAGACTTGCTCCTTTAGGCACCAAAGCAGGCTCTTTGCTTTTAAAAGCCCTTAGCAAGGTTTCTTGGTCTGTGATGCTTGAGATAGGGATGGTGTGCCAGAAAAGAGCAAACATGCCCTTAACACACGTCATCCAGAGGGCTTTCTCCAGGACCCTGGTTCCCGCCAGCCTCCAATACCGTGGGTCAGGCTTGATAGCAAACCTGGGGAAGTTTTCCCATTTCCCATGAAATTTGCCCAGCTTTCCGTCTGACTGAGGCTGGGGAAAGCCATTTCTCATCTGTGGGCTTCAATTGGTCCTTGTGCTTTTCAGTGTTGCCTCAGGGCAGTGTTTCTCCCCTGGGTACACTGCCTGGCACCCTGGATACTCCTGGGACCCTGGCTCTCCCCGGGGACTGTGCAGCCCTGGCACCCTGGATCTCCCACATTTTTGACCCTGGGCTTCTCAGGACATGCCCAAACACTGCAGTGCTGCTGTCCGGGTTCCAGTGTGGAACGTATAAGACAGTGGAATGTCTCAGGACCTGCATTTTGACTCATTCAGAAGTTTGTGAAATGACCAGCTCCCAGCTCTGCAAATCTTGCAGAAGGGAGACTCCATCCCCCTTGAATACTGTCAGAGATGTGGCTTTCCAAGTCCCTGCAAAAGGAAGGACCTGTTTAATTCTTTGGGTTGCTTATTCAGCCTGTGGCAGCCTATCTAAGACACTGTGAGTCCCAGTTCTGCACCCTGGGGTCTCTGCCCTTTCTCTCCCCTGTCTCCTGTGTGTCCACCCAAAGCCTTCTCTACGCACCAGGGACATGGGAAGTGTTGCTTTAGGGAGCTCACTTGAAGCTATGACACGTTGTGGAGCTGAAGGCCTGATGGAGGCAAGTCTGGGACATGGCTGTGCCCCCATGCCCCCTCCTGCTCCCAACCTGAGGATCCAGGAAGGTCTCCGGGGAGAGCAGTGGGTTTGGTGTGGATGGGATGGGTTTCTTGTGACATGCCATGAGTCCTGCCTGGGTTGCTCTGAACACTTAGGAAAATCCCTCTTCTCTAGGGGCTTCCATCAAGGCTTTTGCATGCTTTTGTACAGAAGCACAGCCTGTTCTGGGATCCCCAAGAGCAACATGGCCCTGACACAGCCTGGAATCCCCAGGAGCTGTATGGCTCTTCCATTTCCGTATGCCCTGACTAATTTGACAATTTTTAACATCACCTTTACAGCACACTATCTGGACATTGTAACGTTGTGACTTTGTGATTCCTCCCATTACTCTTTGTTCACTCACATACCCAGCTGCTGGTTTGCACTTCAGGGAGTTCAAAGCTTGCTCCATCTTTCAGTAGTCTGTCTCTTTAGCCAAGTCCTTAATTCTCTTTACATCTAGCCTTTCCTGTCTCTCAAAAAGATTTCTAGTAAGGCTGTCCCTTGCAGAAAGTGGACCTCATTGGAGGCAGTTTGGACTTAGCATACAGTCAAAGAGTGTCATTCTTTTTTATGAAACTATATCAGGCTTTGTGGAGGGTCATGACAGGGTTAAACTGGTGGAAAGTTGCAAGTAGCAAGCAACAGGAGCCTCAGACAAACATACTCAAGGACACCGGTGCAGCTGGGAATGATACATCCTGAGAAAGTACAGATAAACTAGCAGAAGCCAGTGGGAACCAAGGTTAAGGGCAAGACAGCTTTTCTAAACAAGTAGCAAGGTACAAGGCATGACTGCTGCGTGCGTGATTGGTGTAATGATTGGCTACCTGTGACGTAATCTGCATGATGATTGGCTTAGCAAAGTGTGTCTGTGAAACCACTGAAGCAGCTAACTTTTTAAATATGCTCAGAAACAAACAATAAATGTCTCAGGACGCAAACCCTCCTGAGTCTGTGCCATTCATCTGCCACACATATCTGAGCCATGTGCCTGGCACTGGCCTATCATTTCCTCCAGCAGAAGGGACCCCACAAGCACAAACCCCAGTCATCTCCCTGCTGCTGGTCTGCCATGTTCTCACACACAAGTGTCCCTGTCACTGGCTCCCAGGAACATGGGAAAGGTTGTTCTCTGGGATTTGCTTGCTTCTGCAGTGGCTTCCCAGCAGCTGGGAGAGGCCTAGGAGGTTGCAGGGCCCTGGCCCCAGGCATGTGTCAGCACCTTCACCTCGTGAGTCACAGAACCTGTCCCACCTCCCCTCAGTCCTCTTGGCAGCCAGCTCCTCTCCAACAGGGTACCAAGAACCTGAGGTCTCCTTGCCCACCCAGAGGGCATGGTGCTGATGGACTCCCATAAGCACTGCCAGCTGCTTGTCCCCAAGCACCTGGCCCAGGAAGCGTTTGCAGGAGGGGACTGGCCAGTTATCACAGCCACAGGCATTGCAGTTCCATGAGGATCCCTCCAGGCCTGTTCTTCCAGCACTTCCTCGAATGACATGCTTGGGAAGACCAGGAGGGGTCAGGTCCCATCTGTGCCTGTCCAGCCAGTGGTGGGGAAAATCTGTCCTCTGCTCCTGTAGCTCTGGCACTCCATGTGTCCAGGCTTGCTGCAGCCAGCGAGCCCCTTCGTCCCCAGAGCCTGGAACAGAGAAGGAGACAATTGCAGAGAAAGCCACGCAGCCAGCGGGCACTGGCCCCAGGGCCTCTTTTCCTCCCTGACCCCAGGCCAGGTGGTGGTGAGCAGAGGCATTTCTATGCCTGCCCTGTGCTGGCTCCCTCCCACCTGCAGCCCATTTTCCTGGAGTGGAGAAAAGTGTGGACACACAGGCAGTTACACTGTAGAGCTGGTCACTTGGGGTCTTGGTTTAGTTCAACAGAATGAAAATCTGAGTGTAGCGTCAGGACTGGCAGGCACTGGTGCCTTCCCCGCCAGTCCAGGAGCTGAGACATCTCCCCAGTGCTAAGGAGCTAAGGAGAAAGTTTTAGGTGCAGGGAGAAAGGCAGAGAAATACAGCAGGTCTCGTTCAGGCCAGATGTTATGGGATCTGCTTCTGGGGGCGTTTCAATGGTGGCTGTGATGTGACTCAGGTCCCTTGTGACCAAGCCAGTTACACAGTCCCGTGCGCAGCTTATCAGCCTGGGGCTGAAACCTGCAGGGCTGAAACCTTGGTCTGAGCAGGTATCGACCCCCAGGGAAAGGCATCTTGGTTTTGATCCTCTGAGAGAGCAAAGAGACTCTGGTTTAAAACAGGTGAGCCAAACATTGGAGGCATCTTGTAGTCTTCAGCCACCCAGGACTTTAAGGTTCCAGACTGAAATCTTTGCTTGAGTGCCCAGCAACTCCCCCTTGGCTGGAAGGAGTCTCTGCTGCCCTCCATCCCAAGAGGGGCGTCAGGAAAAGACCCTCCTTCCCCCAGGTGCTGCTTGTCATGGAAGAAACAGCCTTGCCAGAGAGGGGGTAAAATCCACCTCTGTTTGGAGATGTTTACTGGTGGGACTCCTGGCCTTTGTTCCCCATTTTTGATTCATTTCTACTTTCTTCCTCCTATTCTCCCACAGAAATTTATTTGACTCTGTGAGGTGTGTCATGAGCCCATGTCATGAGCAATCAGAGGAGGCCATATCCAGCCCTGTGGCAACTGGCTTTTCCAGGCCTTTGCTGTGAGCTCTCACATGCACATTTACTCTTTCAGTGGACTTCCCAGGCTGCCAGATTATTTCCATGTTGTTTCCCTGGATTCAGTTCTTTCTCCACACGTCTGGTCTGTTATGCAAAGGAAAAATTAGAGTGTGTTGTAGACTGAGGAGAGACCAGAAGAAGTACCACTAGAAAGCACAGAAGGCATCAAGTAGTTTATAGTCACTCGCAGGACATTCAGTCCTAATCTTTTCTCTTTCAAACCAAACTCAGGCTTCATCCCACAGCCGCTGGAGCCAATAGAAAAGTGTTCCCCTCCCCCCATCTCTCATTGGTGTGCTTGAGTGTTTGTTCTAATGCTTTAATTAAAAAGTTAGACTTTCAAAAACATGTTCTGTCACTAAAAAAGCATAATCCTGGCCATGCTATTAGAGGTAGAGTAAATCAGAAGTTGCCTGGAGCTCCCGCCCTTGAGCAAGTCTGGGTACATCTGGCTCTAGCCACTTGGCAGCAGGCTGAAATGCCACGTTTCGGGCTGTTTTCAAATGTTTGCAGTACCTGGGCACTCCGTTGCTCATACCTCTCTCTCCAAGATTGGTAGTCTGCCAATTCTACCCTTTCTTTATCTTCTCTTTCTTCAAGGCTGCCGGGATATTTCATCTGTGCCACTGCACTCGCCCTGCTGCCTGCACTCTTGCTAATACAACCCAAAATAAAGGTGGTTGTCTTTGCTACAAGAGCACCCTGAGGACTTCTTGTCAACTTGATGTCCACCAGGACCCTGCAGGCCCTTTTCTGCAAAGCTGCTTTCCATCCAGTCAGCCCCACCTTGTCCTGCTGCATGGAGTTATTTCATCCCAGGGACAGGACTTGATTGACCTTCCTGTGTTCCTCTCAGCCCGTATCACAGCCTGTCACTGTCCCTCTGCTTAGCAGCCCTGCCCTCCAGCATATCAGCTACCCACCCCAATTTGGCATCGTCCATGAACTGGCTGAGAGTGCACTCCATCCCATCATCTAAATCATTCATAAAGACAAACAGCATTGGCTCCAGTATCGACTTCTGAAGAACAGCATTGGTAACCATTAGTCAGGTGGAGTTTGGACCACTGTTCTCCACCCTTTGAGCCAGGCAGCCTCCAGCTCATTTCCCCCACCTCCATTGCCTACTCCTCCATTCCACACCTCCCCAGTATGGCTACAAAGGAGTTATGGAAGAGCATGCCAAAGGCCTTCTGAAATTCAAGGTATACAGCATGCACTGCTCTCCTCTTGTCCACACAGCCCGTCACCCCATCACAGAAAGCAATCGTGTTGATCAGGCACCATTTGCCCTTGAGGATTTCACGCTGGCTGTTCCCAGTCCCTTCATGTGGCTGGAACTATCTTCCAGGAAGATTTGCTTCCTAGGGACAGGGGTGACACTGACCAGCCTGTCATTCCCCAGATCCTCTTTCCTCTCCTTCTTGAAGATGGATGTAATGCTTGGGAGGGAGGTGGAGAGTGTCGGGGGCCAGGAAGTGGCTGTGGGGCTGTGACAGTTCTGCTGCACCGCTGGTCCCTGCAGTGCGGGGAGAGGAGATGGGAGATGGGGCAGCACAGGGGTGGCAGCAGGTCAGCAGGGGCAGGGGGCAGTGGGGGCTGCAGTGAGGGGTTCTGGCCAGCATTTCTGCAGCGCAGTGGCTGTCACATTCACCTCACATGCAAAAGTCTCACGCTGACCCCAGGCAGAAACAGGCTATATCCCTGGTGCCCGTGCCACCCTCCCAGCAGGACAGGGACGTAGGAGGAAGGGGCCTCCTGGTACTCAGGGCAGCTCCCCAAGGCTGTCACAGCTTTGCCTGAGGGACCTCATGGTCCTCGGCCTCTGCTCTGCCATGCCTGGAACAGGGACAAGAGCTCGTTGGGCAGGGCTGGGAGAGCTCCCCTGGGATTTTCTCTTTTGCAGAGGAGCAGTGAGGAGCATCGTGGCTCCCATGTGTGTCCCGTCCCTGTGCCCACTCAGCCTTCCTGCCCCACATACAGCCCCATGGCCTGACTGTGCAGGCACCGCATAGGACAGGGTGCATTTTGAGTTAGGGAAACATCCCCCCAGTGCGGTCCCCATGATGGGGCCCTCTGTGCCCCATCCCTCCACAGCCCTCCTGCTTTGTCAGCCTCCCCCAGCACCCAGCCCCTGCCCAGCCCTGGCTGCATCCCACTCAGGGGTGAGCACACTGCCATCCCCAGGGTCTGCCAGGGTCTTGGCCAGGAGAGAGGCCAAGCAAGGCTGGCCATTCCCCTCAATACAGCACTGAGCCCAGCAGGACAGAGCTGGCCATGCAGCAAGATGCACCCCGAAACCTGGGGTGCACCACCAGGGCTAGAAAGAGATGATGTGAGAGGCTGGTGTGTGACAAATGCCCGGGGGAGCCTTCCTGGTCGGCCCATGTAAACAAAGGCACAGACTGGCCTCCTCTCTTCTGTGCTTGGCATGTCTTGGTTCCCCTCCACAAGACCTGGCTCTGCACCACAAACCCACTGGTGTTTGTCCTCACCCTGCCTCTTCACATAGATTAGCTAACACTGGTGTTTTCCTCTCCGGGGTCCTTTCCAGCCCAGCCCAGCCCAGCCCCTCCTCGACTCTCCCCACCTCCCCTGCCCTCTCCCCAGCCCACCCAGCACAGCAGCCCAGGGTAGGGGGTGGCCCCACAGCAGTGCCCAACACAGGGTGCTGCAGAGCTCGGGGCACTCACACGACAGCCCGAGCCACCCTGCAGGCACAGTAGCTCCAGGGGGCAGGGGTGTGTGTCAGCTGCCCCATCAGCCTCCAAGCTGGAACTGGCCCCCGTGGCACAAGAACCCAGAGGACAGTGACACTCCGTGTCCCTTGTTCTTGTGCCCAGGAGATTCCCTACCCCCAGACTGCCTGCAGCCCCCCGTGCCAGCCCCTTTCTCCAGGACAGCATATGAGGCCCTGCCCTGGGGCTCCCCAGGCAGCTCTTCTTGCCCCAAGGATGCAGCAGCCTGCCCTTAGTTGATGTACATAGAAACAGATTTCTTTTTCTCATTTCTTCCTCTTTCCAAGCACACAATTGCTCCTTTTCTCTTCTCCAGGGATGTCCCTGCTCCCCGGAGAGCCTTTCCCCAAATGAGTGCATCAGTGCTGGCCTACTCAGCCGTTTCTAGACCCTCTCCTGTGCTCCCTGCAGAGTCTCAAGCTGGTGGTGCTGCTCTGCAGAGCGAGTGGGCTGTGGTGCCCTGGGACCATGGGGTGATGCTGCACTGGCCATGGTGGGCAGGGCAGGAAGCAGACTGAGATGGACAGGCATCACTGCACCTGAAAACCCCCTACCAAGGGGTCTGTGGCCAAAAGTGATGCTCTGAGCAATCACAGCGCATTTCAAATGGCTCAGGCTGTGGTCAGGTGTTTCCCTAGACCCAAGCTGTGGTTTTTCATTGAAGGTGTACATGAACCACTCTGCAGGCACCCTACCCTGTGCCTGCAGGGTCTGCACTGTGGGTATCTGTCACCAGCCCTGTCATATGGGAGACAGTCCCAGGCAGATACCACATGATCATTCACCACTCTCAGGAGCACTGGGCACCCGCAAGTGAGAGCTGAATCCAGCCCTCATTCCCTAACACATCACCCCATGAGCTCATTGCCTTGAGCCCATGGAGAGTCCCAGAAAAGCAACAGGCCCTTTCCAGCTGAAAGTCCTTGAGCGCATTCTTGGCTCCAGCTTTGGAAGAAGAAACCAACCTTCAAGCACTGCACTGAGGAAATCCCCTTTTATTACAGAAAGGCCAGCTCTGACACAGTGATAGACAAATTCAAAGAAGGCCTCTGGGTCAGACCAACTGGATTTGTGCCTCTGGAGAAGTGGGATGATTTCAAACACTTCTGCACAAACATCATTATTGCAGCGAGAATGCCCACAGCACAGGAGTTGTCTGAGATGAATTAGAAATCACTTCTGAAGAGGAATGGGCACCTCATTGCTGCTGAACTAGTACCAATTGGATCAATTTCTTCAGTGCATCCCTGAGCTCCTTGTTCCTCATGCTGTAGATGAGGGGGTTCACTGATGGAGGCACCACTGCATACAGAACAGCCACGACCAGATCCAGAGCTGGGGAGGAGATGGAGGGGGGCTTCAGGTAGGCAAATGAGCCTGTGCTGATGAACAGGGAGACCACTGCCAGGTGAGGGAGGCACATGGAAAAGGCTTTGTGTCGTCCCTGCTCAGAGGGGATCCTCAGCACAGCTGTGAAGATCTGCACATAGGACAGCACAATGAAAACAAAACACCCAAAGCCCAGACAAACAGTAGCCACAAGAGCCCCAACTTCCCTGAGGTAGGAGTCTGAACAGGAGAGCCTGAGGATCTGGGGAATTTCACAGAAGAACTGCTCCACGGCATTGCCTTGGCAGAGTGGTAGTGAAAATGTATTTCCAGTGTGCAGGAGAGCATAGAGAAAACCACTGCCCCAGGCAGCTGCTGCCATTTTGACACAAGCTCTGGTGTCCATGATGGTCCCGTAGTGCAAGGGTCTGCAGATGGCAACAAAGCGGTCATAGGCCATGATAGTAAGAAGGAAATATTCTGCTGAAATTAAGAAGAGAAACAGAAAGACCTGGGCAGCACATCCTGAGTAGGAAATGGCCCTGGTGTTCCAGAGGGAATTGGACATGGATTTGGGAACAGTGGTGGAGATGGAGCCAAGGTCAAGGAGGGAGAGACTGAGGAGGAAGAAGTACATGGGGGTGTGGAGGCGGTGGTCGCAGGCTATGGATGTGATGATGAGGATGTTGGCCAGGAGGGCAGCCAGGTAGATGCCCAGGAAGAGGGAGAAGTGCAAGAGCTGCAGCTCCTGTGTGTCCGCGAATGCCAGGAGGAGGAATTCATTGAGGAAGCTGCTGTTGGACATTTGCTCTTGGTTCGGGGCACTGTCCAAGGAGGAAAAGGCATTGACAAGTTAGAAGAGGATTCTCTGAGCAAAACCTATTCCACTTCTCATAGTACCTGCCACATTTCCTCTCTCTTTTATCTTTGTTCAGCTCCGTTTCCTGACCTCTGGTTCATGCTGACTGAGTGTGCTCTGCAGAGCAGGGGCCTCTGCACATGGCCTTCAGAGGAGTCAGGACTGCTCTATGGGGGTGTGTAAATGGAGGTGTCAAACTTCCCCGTGTTTTCGGTGGGGATACCTGTGGATGGGCACCGTGAACTGAGTTAAGGGGATTTGGTCCAGTGAGCCGCTGGGAATATTCTGTTTACTATTGTGAGAGATGAATACAGCACTCATGCCAGCTGTGTTTGAAAGAGAAGATCCTTGTGAGGGATTCATCCCCTCCAGCCTTGTCCTCCTGAACAGAGGTGTCTGTATCTGAATCAGTCACACCAGCTCCCACTCCAGCAAGTGAGAGAAACAGTGCAGTGAAGGCAGGGGCTGACCTGTCCCTTCCTAGACATCTCTGTCCCACTGAGATGGACCCTGTCCTCACATCAGTTTACTGTCTTCACTGCTGCTTCAGGCGATTTAGTGGGAGTGGGAAGTTACTGCCTTAACTGCAGCTGAAGCCCCTCCTTAACTCCAGAGAGCAAGAACCAGACCAGCACGGAGAGGAGGAGAAATGAAGAGCAATTCTATGACCCTTCTACCAAGAGGAAGTAAGGAGTGACAGACAGATGAGCACTCAGGAAAGCCTTCACCTCACCCAGCTGTGCACACCACCTCCTAGACAGCAACATCTCAGGACAGTCACTCTCAGTCCCTTTGTCCTGCAGAGGGAAATGGGCACATCGCAGGAGAGATGCACCCCCTCTTCTACCAAGGAGGTAGAAGGCTCATGGCCTGGACCCCATGGCCTTGAGGGCAGAGGCTCTGCTGGATGGGAGAGGAGACATGGGGCTTTGCTTAGAGAAAGATGTCTGCGTTGCAGGGACTGACTGGAAGTGTTCCAAATTCCTCCTCCCACAGCATTTATGCTTCTATTTTCCTCCCTTTCACTGACCATATCTCCACTGCCCAGAGCTTTTCCTGCTGGCTGCTGTTTCTCTGTCCCATGTATTTTCCCTGTGGGTGCTCACAGACCCCATACCACCCTCTGTGCACTCAGTCTGCCCTACAGAAGTCTCTCGGCAGCAGGGCACTGTCCAGGGGCATCTCCATGTTTGCAGGTGGTAAGGAGAAGGTCAGACAAATGCTGATGAGGCCAGAGAAGATGATGATGGTGGTGCTTTCTGTAGTCAGGGGAGTGGGGAAAGGCCTTTCTGAGGTTCCTCACAGACCTCCTGATCTCTCAGTATAAAGGACTAAGAGTGTCAGTCTCTCGTCCAAATCTGACAGCTCCTTTTCCACACCCTCCCTCCCCCCCAGAAACAGCAGGAAACTGAAAACAGACATTCAGGAAAGCTCCTAATCTTTGAGGTAAACACTGCCTTGGCTGTCCTCTTGAAAAGGCTCCTTCAGAAAATGTTCTGGGGGTGAGCTAGAGCTGTGGGCAGCCCTGACCCACAGAGCACCCTCTAAACTGGAAAATGAACCTGCCCTGCCAGGGTCGCTCCTTCCACCCAGAGATTCTTCCTGCAGCGCTGTGGGAAGGTCCCCAGGCAGGCTGAGTGCTGACCCTCGCAGGAGGCAGAGTCTCTGCCCCAGGCACACAGCACCCTGGGGTGTAGGGACACTGCTCTGAACTAGTCCCGGTGCAGTCCTGGGTGCACTCCCTGGCTTCACAACCCTGCACCGTCCCTGGGAGAAGGCAGCCGCGATGCCCTGCCCCTGTGATGGTGTGTCTGGGAATCCCTGCTCTAAAGCACCACCTGCGCCAAACAGGAGAAGCTGGCAGAGCCACCCTGACAGACCCTATCAGCTGTGGAAGGTGCCAGCTTCAGAAGAACTCTCCAGGAACTGCAGCAGCATTGCCCTGCAGCCAGAGACTTACTGTGTGAAGCGCTGTGAAGATTTCTCCCTGCAGTGAGCTCTCAGCTGTCCTCCCATTCCCAACTGTCTTTAACCTCTGAGTTTCTCATCTCATCCTGGAGCCTGCACGCAGTGCCCTGAGTCTTGCTGCTCCTTTAAGAGGAGCTGCTCCTGGACAGAGCTATCTCTCTTCAGCACCTGCCAGGTTGCCATGGGCTCCGGCAATCCCAGGAGCCAGGCCCAGCTCAGGAGCAGAGGCCCAGCTGAAGATGTGACATTTTCTTTCCCCTGTGCACCCTCAAGGTGTTCCCAGGGCTCCAGGGCTGACAGGCAGGGTTGAAAGGCAGCAGGGTCACCCCTGGGAAATGTCCATTGAAGTAGACTAAAATAATCACTGATGGTCCCTCTCTAAGCAGTGGAGTGAGACTGAGTCCACCATTGCAGTTGGTCTCATCAGAGGATGGTTATCTAAGACAGGTGGAAATGTCCCACTCCAGAAACCTTGCTCCCATCTCATAAGAAGACAGGACACCTGCACAGGGACGAGAAGGGAGTTCATTTATTCGTGCTTCAAGGACTTATTTAGAGGAGTTAATCAATACATCTATTGCCCATTGAGAATCCCCTGGGACAGTGTGGGATTCAGTTCCCTCCCATGCACGCCACAAGCTCACAGGAGGTTTCCCCTTGCCCAGGATTTGGGGTGCACACAGTGGGTGTCTGTATACGAGCTCCTTGTCTCAGCTCTCACTGTAATCAATGGAGATGGAGGGAGGGAGTCAGCTCTACACACTCACACCCCCTTGGACTTCTGAAGGGACAGAGGAGGTCCAACACATGTGCAATTGTCTTCTTGCTCTGATGGAACAACTAGGAGACCCACATCCTTCTAGAGCATCAGATGGGAACCAGGTGGAGAATCTCCTTGGCCATCTGAAAGGACACTTGATGCCTGCTACCCCCAGAGCTCCACTCACTAAGGAGCTCAGACCTATGCAAATCCAGACATTGCAAATAGCTTATGTAATTCAGGGAAGACACTTGATTTCATGCAATGAAAACAGGCCTGCAGGGCTGACCCTGCAGTGAGCACAAGGTTGGGCTAGTGGCCACATGAAGTCCCATCCAGCCTCCAACTTTATTGCATTCCTTCCACCAAGGGTCTTCTCTCTTTGATGGTAGGGAAAGCACTCAGTTCTCCTGACCATGGAAGTAAGTCAAACACACGTATGATCAGATCAAGTAGCTTTCCTGTCCTGCTCCAGTCAGAGATGTTCAGAAGCAGAGCTGCTTGGCTGGTACCTTTGAACAGCCCTGATCCCTCCTTTGCTTCACCTTTTATTCACTTTTTCTCTCCCTTACCCCTTCCAAGTTCTACTCTCTTACTATCCTCATACCCTTCCAGACAAACAGCGCACCTCTCTTTACCCCTTCCCCATAGGCTTTGGTTGTGATTGCTTTGTATGCTCACTTGGCATTTCTGAGATGGTTGCCATAGTAATTCCTACCTAGGTGAGCAATTCCATTCAACCAGTACCTCCTAGTTCCATTAAACTAGTCCTTGAAGTGACCTGCAATACCTCATTCTGTTGTCTTGTTAGAGGCACCACAAGTCGGGGTGAACCATCTACACACACACATTAACAGCTGACACAAGGAGCTTCAGTCTGGGGACCTTGAGAAACTAAGGGATTCAGCCAACAGAAACCTCATGAAGTTTTACAAAGAGAAGTGGCAAGTCCTGCACATGGGGAAGAATAACCCTGTGCATCAGGACAGGTTGGGATCCGAACACCTAAAGAGTGGCCTCAGGAGAAGTGCCTGGGTGTTACAAGGGATGCCATACAAGCCAGTGGTGCACGCTCACTGCAAATAAGGCCAGATGCCTACAGGGTTCCATTAGGAGGAAGGTGGCCACCCAGACAAGGGTGAGTTATTATCCCCCTCAACTCAGCACTACTGTCCCATCTGGAAGCTGCCAGGAGCTTTTCTTGGTACTGGGAAGCAGTATGAAAAAAAGAAGCAGCCCCAGCCTGCAGCTTGAGAATTTCAGACTGGACATTAGGATGAAGAAATATCACTTGAAGGGTAGTGCTGTGGTGGAGCAGGCCACCCAGAGGGAGTCTGTGATCAGCCCTTGCCTTTGTGTTTCAAGAAACAGCCAGTGAGGATGGAGAGACATCAGTGAAGGGAGGGAGATCCCGGGTGAGAGCAAGGTGGGGAAGCAGGTTGGGTGTCTACAGTCTGCAGGGACACAGGCGCAGGTGTGGGACAGCATAGGACAGCCTGTGGTGGAGATGGCCAAGGGCGCTGCCAAGGCTGAAGGGCCCCGACAGAACTGAGGTCTTTGTCCTCTTGGCTATGGCTGTTGTCTCTGCCACCGAGGCCTACCAGGAGACACCAGGGCCTTGCTCCCCCTCACCCTTCAGGGGACCCTGAGAGGTGTTGTGTGTTTGTCCTGCACTCAGCATTGCACACCCTCACCCGCACACTGACCCCAGGAAGAGCCCTGGGCAATGCATGGGGGAAAGAATCTCCCTTTCCAGGGGTTCGCTGTCCGTGCTTGGCCATTTTCCTTGATAAAACACATCAAGGGTTTACGTGGCATCAGACCCACCTGAGTATTTCCTCTGCCTACCTGTAGTCAGTGATTACAATTTTCTGCTCTAATTAGCCCCTGGGGAGTCTTTGTTGCTAGTGGGACCCAGTCATGCTCTACAAAACTTTGGGGTTTGCTTCTGACTTGGACTTCCTGAACACTTTGTTCAATGTCCTCTCAGCAGCTGGGTTCATAGACTTAGCACCAAATACACCATGGGGCTCATTAAAATGCAAAAAGCCCTGATGAACCAGGTCTCTCCCAATAATTTCCTTCAAGTCTTGTATGGCTAATTGGAGAGGTTTCGGGACTGTACCTGAAAGATGGAGACTTCAAAATACACAAGTATTTCTGCTTTTAAAGGGTATTATTATTATTATTATTATTATTATTTCGACTTTCAGAATAAGTGACAGGAACATTCTCCAGCTGATATCAATCCAGAGTGTCTCCTAATGAAGTCTGGACATGTAGGAAAAGCAGAGGTCAGGCACTCTATGGACTATCTTCCTCCCCATCTCCCCAACCCTGCCGTTTCTCTCAGCAGCCACCTGGGCCTTACATCACTTGGATTAAAAGCTACCCTTATTCCACTGAAGTCTGCAACTGAATGTTACAGCTCATATGCCTCACTTCCCACCTGCTTTCCTTAGACAACTAGCTGCAAACAGACACAGAAGGATTTTCTTTTAACTGCAAAGAAACAAAAAATAAAGCCTGATATAGGTTCATAAAAAAGAATGACACTCTTTGACTGTATGCTAAGTCCAAACTGCCTCCAATGAGGTCCACTTTCTGCAAGGGACAGCCTTACTAGAAATCTTTTTGAGAGACAGGAAAGGCTAGATATAAAGGGAATTTAGGCTTTGGCTAAAGGGCTACTGAAAGAGGGAGCAAGCTTTAAACTCCCTGAAGTGCAAACCAGGAGCTGGGTATCTGAGTGAAAAAAGAGTAACAGGAGGAGTCAAAATGGTACAATGCCCAGATAGTGTGCTGTAAAGGTGATGTTAGAAATTGTCAGTTCAATCAGGACATGTGGAAATGGGAGAGCCATACAGCTCCTGGGGGTCCTGGGCCGTGACATGGGCTGTGCTGCTCTTGGGGATCCCAGACCGGGTTGCATTTCTGTACAAGAGTCTGGAAAACCTTTGATGCAAGCCCCTAGAGAAGAGGGATTTTCCTGGGTGCTCAGAGCAACCTGGGCAGGACCCAGGGATGTCAAAGGAAACCCATCCCCCCCACACCAAACCAACTGCTCTCCCCAGAGACCTTCCTGGAGCCTTGGGCTGGGAGCAGGAGGGGGTTTGGGGGTGCAGCCACATCCCAGACTTGCCTCCATCAGACCTTCAGCTTCACAACATGTCATAGCTTCAAGTGAGCTCTCTAAAGCGATGCTTCCCATCCCCCTGGTGCATAGAGGTTTTGGTAGACACACAGGAGACAGGGGAGAGAAAGGGCAGAGACACCAGGGCACAGAGCTGGGCTCCCAGCATTATAGAAGGGGTGCCACAGACTGAAGAAGCAACCCAAAGAAGTGAACATCTTCCCTTTGCAGTGACTTGGAAAGTCACATCTCTGACAGTAATCAAGGTGGATGGAGTCTCCCTTCTGCAAGATTTGCCCCGGGAGTGTGCAGAGACTAGGAAGAGCAGGAAGACTGGTTATAGGGATGCTCTCAAACTTCAGTAGCTGCAGAGCTGGGAGCTGGTCATCTCAGAAACCTCTGAATAAGTCAAAATGCAGGTCCTGAGGCATTGCACTGCCTCACAGGCTCTGCACTGGAGCCTGGACAGCAGCACTGCAGTGTGTGGGCATGTCCTGAGATGCCCAGGGTCAAAAATGTTGGAGATTCAGGATGCCAGGACTATACAGCCCCCAGGGACAGCCAGGGTCCCAGGAGAATCCAGGGTGCCAGGGACTGTACCCAGGGGAGAAGCACTGCCCTGAGGCGACACTGAAAAGCACAAGGAACAACTGAAGCCCAGAGATGAGAACTGTCTTTCCCCAGCCTCAGTCAGACGGAAAGCTGGGCAAATTTCATAGGAAATGGGAAAACTTCCCCACATTTGCTACCTGGCCTCACCCATGGCTTTGGAGGCTGGCAGGGTCCAGGGTCCTGAATAAGGGCCTCCGGATGATGGGTGTTAAGGCTGTTTGCTCTTTTCTGGCACATCATCTCTACCTTAAGCACTGCAGACCAAGAAACCTTGCTGAGGACTTCTAAAAGCAAAGAGCCTGCTTTGGTGCCTAAAGGAGGAAGGCTACATCCTGTCCCACATTGTCCTACATCCTGCTTCCACAAAAAGAGTGACCCACAGCAGCAACCAGTTTTGAGACTCACCAAAGCATTTCTCAGCCTGT
The DNA here is from genome assembly GCF_036417845.1 of Apteryx mantelli. Classification (NCBI taxonomy): domain Eukaryota; kingdom Metazoa; phylum Chordata; class Aves; order Apterygiformes; family Apterygidae; genus Apteryx; species Apteryx mantelli. Next base: position 8,967,866 of record NC_089997.1, read on the forward strand.
GGCCATGCTTTGTGGTGTTTCATCCCACATGACTTGGATCCTGTAAAAATGCCAGACCTCAAACCAACCCCCAAACCCCAGATTCCTGCACACATCTGCCCAGTGCAGAGACCTGTCAGTGCAGGGGTGCAGAAGTGATGTCGCCAGTGCCCCATTTTATATATTTCACTGCCTTTGGCACTGTCTGGAGACGTTTCTGGGGGATTTATCTGAAAATTTTGGAAAATAACTGGGGTGAAGGGAGGTGACTGCTTTCCAGGAGGTGATGGGAAACCTCTCTACTCTCTCCCTGGGTGTACCATCTCCATGGAAGTGAACTGCTGAGCCCCCAGATGACACCAGCTGAGGTCACAGTGGGATGTGCCACATCACAGGGAGGTCTCCCCGGTGTCGTGGCGGGTGGCCCTCACTTCCCTGTGAGGCCCGGGTGCTGCTGGCCACTCCTCACATGCTCCCCACCACCGCCCTTTGGAGTCATCTGTGGCAAGGAGGAGGGATGGGAGCTGCATTGGGGCCCCTCGCTGACAGGCAGAGGAGCAGCAGTACATCAGAGAGGAGTTTTGGACAACAAGATGGGAAGACAGTCTTTCTTCCTCCCTGGCTGGAGAGGTGAGCTGAGGGTAAGGGGGCAAGCGAGATGGAGGAATGCTGGACCCATATCATCTGCTCAGACCACAGTTCCTTGTTCCCAGCGCTCCTGCAACTCTCCACTGAGGGTAAGGGCTTCGGGAGAGCCTTCCCGAGGTGTCACACAGAGACTGTTAACTGCAAAAACTGCTGTGGATCCTGGGCTGTGGCGGTGGCTGGTCAGGGCTGAGGGCTGCAACAAGAGTCCTGCCTCAGGGTCCTGACTGGCTTGGGGGACAATGTGGCAGCCAGGAGTCCTTTTTCCTGGGACTGGGGCTGCCCTGAGCCCCAAGGCTTCTGTCAGGCCAGCTCCATCCCCTTCTGGGTGTGTGTGGGGAGGAGGGGGAGGACAGGAGGGGGGAATCCATAGTCAGGTTTTCCTGGGATTGGGTTCTCCACTTTGATCTGGCTCTGAGAGGAAAGGAGTCCTGCATCTCAGAGGCTGGGGTGTCCTGCAGCTCCAGCGGGGCTCTCAGGAGCCTGATGGAAATGTCCATATATGATAATGAAACCTTCACCTTGTAATAACCTCAAGTTCTCCATGTTTGGGAAAACCTCTGTTCCTTCCCCCTGCATCCTTTATGCTTCCAGCTTGGCAGAGCATGTTTTGGGCTCACAGATGCCATCTTCAGATGGCCACAGCCCCTGTCCTCCTGCCAATTGGGCTCATATATCTACACCCAAAAGATAGCATGTTTGCGAAAGCATCTTGGAAACAGGCGGGGGACACCATCCCCACTGCACAAGTCCTGGCTGACCCCAAGGATTTTTCTCTGAGCTGTGCTGGGCACTGCTGGGGTGAGCCCAACACAGCCATCTCCCCCAGACCCCGGCCAGCCCCAGGGCCCCCACACTGGTGCCACGGCTGCCACCAGCACACACCCCCGCGCTGCCACCCAGGGTGCAGGGCAGCCAGCAGCCCCGCGGGGACCCTGCCGCACAGCCCAGCCACGCCGGGGCAGCAGCCGCGCCCCGGGGCCCCACACTGCCTGCCCACACGGCGCCATGCTGCCCCCAGGCCCCGCCGCGCCCCGCGCTGCCGCCCACAACATGGCGCCCGACCGCGGGGGAGGGGGGGGCGGAGCTGGCCGCCAGGGCAGGAGGGCCCAGTGTTGCCATGGAATCACCCCAGTGCAGCCCTCCTATTGGCTGGAAGGAGGAGGAGGGCGGGCATCGATTTCACTGATGGCTCTGCCAGCCAATTGCAGTCCAACATGTGGAAAAAAAAGACATCAAAGAAAGAGGTGAAAGCGGAGTGGGAGAGAGAGCGGGTGTGAGTGGGTTTGGTGGGGGCTGTGGGCGCGTTCAAATGGCGGCGGGTGCCCTCCCGCCGGGGCGGGGGCAGCGGTGCTGGTGCCGGGGCTGCTTTGCTGCAGGAGCTGCAGCAGGGGCTGGTGGGGCCGTGAGCAGGGGACAGAGCGACGTGGGCCAGAGCGGGGAGCTGCCCTGCAGCCGGACGTGGCGGCCTGCTGCGAGCAGCTGGGCCGGGGCGTCTCGGTGGGGTTTGGGGGCAGGAACCTTTGCCCCTGTGGTAGGTCTGGGATCCCTGTTAAAGTGTTTCCCTGAGCTGCTGCTGCCAGCGCAGCCCCAGGTGCTGCTCAGAGCTGCGTTTGGGAGGTGCTGGGCAAAGTGTGAGCAGGCTGCTGGTGTCCTCGTGAGGTGCCCTTCCCAGTGGTCTCTGTCCCTCCGTGTCACGCTGTGCTCCAGCCGTTGTTTTTGCTCCCTGCCTCTTGCTTTGCCCTGAGACCTGTGAGCCTGGCAGCAGCCTGAAGGGTGTTTCCAGAAGAGATCTGTAAGTGTGAGCTGTTTTGCTTGTCAGGGGCCTTGAGAGCTGATGAACGGCCAGTGCTTGCACTTGCTGTTGTTATTTCCATGCTCCTAGGTCAGGGTGAAGAGTTGCTGAATTGTGGCTCTGCTGGTTTCACCAAGTGAGATGCCCTGGCCTGAGTCCTTCAGCATGTCTCCAATTGTCAGGGCATAAAATAGGAGAATGCTGGTTGTCCTGGATGTGTAGAGGATTTTCTGGTTTTGTTGAGCATTGGGGAAGGAACCAGACTTCTGAGTTGTGGGAAGGCTTCTCCCTCTGCCTGGGATGTGAGGCCCTGCTGTCTTGCTACGTGTAGAGACTACCTAGGCAAAAGCTAATCTTATTTTGGTGTAGTAACTGGTTTGTAATGGGTGTTTTGCTGCACTATGAGCACTGTGAAGCCACGAGGTGAATCAGGGAGGCCATTCTGGAGCTGGCTCAGCCTTGGGGGGAGGCAGGGGGAGCTGCAGGTGGCACCAGGCACATGGTCAGGATGTGGGTAGTGAGGTCACCACTGTCTGTGAAAGCTATGCCAGAAAATCACCATTGTCAAATTAAGTCTTTGTAAGTAGCTGATAGGCCAGCAGGAGGCACATGGCTTGGCTGTTGATGATGAGGTCATTTCTGCCTGAGTACCTGATAGGCCATCTGGAGGAAGACTTGGCTGTAGATTGTGAGGTCACTTCTGACTGCTAACCTGATTGGATAGGAGCAGAGATGTGTCTGGAGAGGTGATTGTGAGGTCACTTCTATCTGAGCATTTGATAGGGCAGCAGCAGGTCCATGGCTGGGATCTGTGTTTTTGAGATTATTTCTGCCTGAGCAGCTGATAAGCCAGGATTGGGCTCATGGCTGGGGAACTTATAGTGAGGTAATTTCTGTCTCAGAGGCTTCTAGGCCAGCGACAGAGACGTGGCTGTGAAGGTGAGTGTGAGGTGATATATTTCTGAGTGCCTGCTAGGCCAGCAGCAGGCAGTTAGGCATGGGCGTTGCTTGTGAGGTCTCTTTTGTCAGAGTAGCTGCTAGGCCAGCAGTAGTTGATGGCTGGGGAAGTTATTTGGAGGAAAGTTCTGTCTCTGAAGGGCATAGGCCATCAGCAGGCATGTGGTGGGGGTATGGACTTGTGAGGTCACCTCGATGTGAGCAGCTGAGAGGTGAGGAGAAGACAGATGTCTTGGATGTTGGTGGTGAAGTCACTTCTGGGTTTGTTGCGTGTGCTCAGAGTCGGGATTGACCCCTGCAGAGCTCTCCAGCAATACAGAAATGCAACTAATTAATCAAGCAGAAGTCAATGTTCCACATCATCTGACACACATTTTGTTCCACTCCATCATCCTGAGTTAGTACTGCTACATTTCAAATGCGGATGATGTTCTGTGGTGAACATGGAGGTGGAGTTTGCCTTTCCACTTGTTGCTAAGTAGAAGCTTGCAGCCTCCTCCCGGTCATCTAGGGAGTCCAGCTAGACTTTTGAGGCTGCTAAATGAATGTAGTGCTGGTGTGAGCAGTGGTGTTAGTAATCTCTTATTCTGTGTGTGCTTTAGAAAGTGCCCCTGTCAAAAGAACAGGGAGCTTGTGAGATTTTCCTGCAAGATCTGAATGCTGTCTCTGTCTTTGAGGTGTCCACCTGCTTTTATGACACGTTTGGAACCATAACACGTTAGAGGTCTCTGATTTTCTGTCCACATATGCAGTCATTGTAGAATGGGTGCAAAGGCTGTTGGAGGAGACAGAAGGAATGCCCCCCCCCCAAAAAAAAAAAAAGGTACGGTCCACATTTTCAAAGAGATTTCTTGTTCAGAGAAGTTGAGGCACAAGCGAGAAGCAAGAGCTGGCCTGATCAGCCTCTGTGAGAGCACTTGCTCTCTACTTCCTGGAGGTGGGAAGTGAGCAGGCCCCGAGCTGTGAGTGGCTGTTTAGAGGCAGTGCCTGTTGCAAGGCCTTGGAGGCCTAGAAGGGAATGGAAGGTCTGTAGGGTTGGGCTTTGTGTGTTGTGGGGTGCTTGGGGGTGCCCTCTCTGCTGACATGTGTGGTGCTGTGGCCTCTGTGTCACTGATGCAGAGGTGCATTTTGGCTGCCAACCCTCTGTGATGTGCAGGGGTAGTGGCGTGTTCCAGTGCGAGATGCCCTGTGCCCTAATCCATTCTGATCCTTCAGAGAGATGGGTAGTTAATCAGAGCAGTCAGAGCCATTTCTGCACTTTGTGCCTACGCAGACCCTTGCAGACAGGGGAGATGCCACCTCACAAGAAGTCAGGCCTCTGAGGGCGATGGGTGGTTCTGAGATGCCTGTCCTTGATCAGTGGTGGAGGCAACATCTCCAAAGCTGCTGGTGCCTTTGTCAAGAGTCTCAGAATAGCAGATTCCTTGAGGCTGCAGTGGGGGAGACATGTGGAGGTAGGGCTCCAACACCGTGCTCAAGGCAGGTGGCAGTAGAGGAGGTATCTTGGGGCCTTTTCCAGTGAAGTTTGGATAATCTCCAAGGATGGAGATCTGAGAACCTCTCTGGATCCCTGTGCCGCAGTTGAGCCACCCTCACGGAGAAAAAGGTTTCTTCTTAACATCTAAGAAGCATTTCCCATTGTCCAGTTTGTCCCCGTTGCCTCTCATGCTCTTAGTGTGCACCTCCAAGAAAATCCAGCTCCGTCTTCTCTGTGCCCTCCATAAGGTAGCTGTGCACAGCATGAAGATCCTCCTTGGCTTTCTCTTGTCCAGGCTGAACAAACCCAGCTCTCGCAGCCTCTCCAACCCCTGACCATCTTGGTGTCCCTGCGGAACTGGAGAGCCCAAACGGGACCTGGTATACAGACATGGTCTCAGCTATGCCAAAAAGAGGGGTAGAACATCTCAGTGTCCCTGCTGGCTATGCTCTCACCAATACAGCTCAGCACAGAGGGGACACATTTGCCCCTGACTGTTGTGACTATGTAAGGCCAGCAGAACTGACAGTAACACTCCGATTCTTTCTTTCTTTCTTTCTTTCTAGGTTGCTCCACTCATGAGGTTCCCAGTGCAGTCCAAGAGCCCCTGAGGATGGAGGCAGGATGCCAGGGTGTGTCCCTGTACCTGTCAATGTCTTGGCCAACAACATGAGCCCTGTGTGAAAGCAGCTGCAAGTGACTGAGAAGAGGCTACGTATGGATGCGAAGGCTTCCATAAATGCGCCTGGCTTGCCTGGGTGACTTGGGGTGTGGGTTCACCTCCTGGTACCTCTGCTGTGCTGCAAATTCCATGTCCCACAATTGCTGTTACTGCAAGCCCCCTCAGCAAATGCTGTTGTGCCCCCTCCTTTTCCTTGAAGATTGTGGTGCCATATAGGATGAGTCCAAGACCCTTATACTAAATGCCCGCATGTCCTGAGTGCCTTTGTGTGAGTGCCCCAAAGCATCCGTAGCTTGACCTGAGGAAGTCTCAGAGCTCTTGGGCCCCTGGCTCTGCAAGGGGTGAAGATGTGCCCAAGGCCAGGTTGCCCATGTCACCCAACCCTCAGTGCTCTGTGAAGCCAGCTGTGGAGCCTGGACTGCTGCTTAGAGGCTAGCAGCCAGGAGAGCTGGCATTTCAGCAGCCGTCCAGTGTGGGGCTGTCTCATTGCTTGGGCCTCATGTCAAAGCCTCTGCACCCTTTTTCCCTTCCCTGGTGCTCCTTGTCCAAGTAAAGGAAAGGAAGCGAGGTTACCTTGGGCTCGGGAGGCCTTCAGGACCCTCATATGTTTCTGCCTTTTATCTGTATCTTTTGTATTACTTCAGAAACCCCCATATGCCCATCCCTAGCTGGATGTTCATGAGGGGATGGATGTGGAAAGCAGCAGCCTGCTGTGCCCAAAGAAAGCAGGATCCTTCCCTCTGAAAAGAGAAGCATCACCCAAGGAGGCAGCTCTGTGCCTGATCTTGTGCTGCTCATTTGCACAGGCCTCGTGAGCCTAGAGTGCGTTGGCCACCTTGTGGTGTTACCACAGGAGCTTTGCTGTGTGTCTGGGTTGAGGAGCCAAGGGAAGGCAGCGAGCAGAGCAGTGGCTGTGGAGTGTGCAAGTGGCGAGTGTCCTGCATGCATGTCTCCTTGCTGGCACTTGGTTGTATTGAGGAGAAGAGCCAGGTCTGTGGGGCAGAGGCAGTGTGTTTGTAGAGTAGGTGGCAGAGCAGAGGTCTGGCGTCAGGTTGATGGCTGGTGCAGTGCTGATCTGATCTGAGAGTGTCAGAAACCTTTTGCAGTGGAGCTGCTCCCTCAGCTGGTCTCTGTCCCTAGAAATGCACTAGAAATGGAAGTGGCATCCTGCTGTCATTGTGTAGGTGCTGCAGTGCAAAGGCTCCCAGCTGGGAATTGATGGTGCTAAAGGAAGAGCAAGAGCAATTGTTCCTTTTGTGATTTTTTCCCCAGGGTGACAGAGTGGAGCTGTCGCCTGAGCTGGAGAGAGTCTTGCCAGGAGATGAAAGCCGTTTGCAGAAGACTGTTCTGTATGGAGTGATAACAGCATAATCGAGAGACGTGAGAGTGACCCAGGTGAGCTTCTCCTCTGTGAAGGTTTGCACTTTTCAGATCCCTTGTGACTCGGTCCAAGATAGCACAGCAGCAGGCCCGTCGATGCCATTTGTGCTTGTGAGGTGAGTTGTGCCTCTGCAGCTGGTAGGCCAACAGCATGCACGTAGCTTTGGTGATGATGGTGAGGTCAGTTGTGTCTCCATGCTTCATAAAAGGGGAGCAGGCCCATTGCTGCTGTTTGTGCTTTTGTGGTCAGCTGTGCATCAGCATGTGACTGGTGATCAGCATGGACATGGCTGCTGTTTGTCCTTGTATAGGTCAAATGTGCCTGAGACACTAACAGGCAAGGAGCAGCTATATGGCTTCATGGCTGCATGTGAGGTCAGTTCAGCGTCAGTGCCTGATAGGCCAGTGCTAGTTGCAAGGCTGCTGTTTGTTGTTGTGAGGTCACTTCTGTCTCAGTGCCTGATAGGCCAGTGCTAGGCCCATGGCTGCTGTTTGTTGCTGAGAGGTCACTTGTGCCTCAGTGCCTGATAGGGCAGTGCTAGTTGCATGGCTGCTGTTTGTGGTTGTGAGGTCACTTGTGTGTCAGTGCCTGATAGGCCAGTGCTGGTCCTGTGGCTGCTGTTTGTGGTTGTGAGGTCACTTGTGCCTCTGTGCCTGATAGGCCAGTGCTAGGCCCATGGCTGCTGTTTGTGGTTGTGAGGTCACTTTTCATTCACTGCCTGATAGGCCAGTGCTGGTCATGGGGATGCTGTTTGTGGTTGTGAGGTCACTTGTGCCTCTGTGCCTGATAGGCCAGTGCTAGGTGCTTGGCTGCTGTTTGTGGTTGTGAGGTCACTAGTGCCTCAATGCCTGATAGGGCAGTGCTAGTTGCATGGCTGCTGTTTGTGGTTGTGAGGTCACTTGTGTGTCAGTGCCTGATAGGCCAGTGCTGGTCCTGTGGCTGCTGTTTGTGGTTGTGAGGTCACTTGTGCCTCTGTGCCTGATAGGCCAGTGCTAGGCCCATGGCTGCTGTTTGTGGTTGTGAGGTCACTTTTCATTCACTGCCTGATAGGCCAGTGCTGGTCATGGGGATGCTGTTTGTGGTTGTGAGGTCACTTGTGCCTCTGTGCCTGATAGGCCAGTGCTAGTTGCATGGCTGCTGTTTGTGGTTGTGAGGTCACTTCTGTCTCAGTGCCTGATAGGCCAGTGCTAGGTGCTTGGCTGCAGTTTGTGGTTGTGAGGTCACTTGTGGCTCAGTGCCTGATAGGCCAGTGCTAGTTGCATGGCTGCTGTTTGTGGTTGTGAGGTCACTAGTGCCTCAATGCCTGATAGGCCAGTGCTGGTCCTGTGGCTGCTGTTTGTGGTTGTGAGGTCACTTGTGTGTCAGTGCCTGATAGGCCAGTGCTAGGCCCATGGATGCTGTTTGTTGTTGTGAGGTCACTTGTGGCTCAGAGCCTGATTGGCCAGTGCTGGTCATGTGGATGCTGTTTGTGGTTGTGAGGTCACTTGTGGCTCTGTGCCTGATAGGCCAGTGCTAGTTGCATGGCTGCTGTTTGTGGTTGTGAGGTCACTTGTGGCTCAGTGCCTGATAGGCCAGTGCTAGTTGCATGGCTGCTGTTTGTGGTTGTGATGTCACTTGTGCCTCCGTGCCTGATAGGCCAGTGCTAGTTGCATGGCTGCTGTTTGTGGTTGTGAGGTCACTTGTGGCTCAGAGCCTGATAGGCCAGTGCTGGTCCTGTGGCTGCTGTTTGTGTTTGTGAGGTCACTTGTGGCTCAGTGCCTGATAGGCCAGTGCTGTTTTTTAAAGAATATCGGACTGAAGCTGTCTAGAATTAATTGCTTAGCATAACTTGCTTAACATTAGTAGCTAAATTTGCTGAAGCCTTAGGCCTCAGGCTGTGAACTTTTACTTAGATAAATAAAACATGGCCCCAGAGCGGGTTCAAGCTGGAGGGATAAAGAAGTTACACGGACAGCAGGAGTAGCCAACCTTGAAGATAAGAAGCAGCCTGCCTAGAGACAATGAAGGGGCCCAAGGAAGAAGGGGAGGAACCCAGACCTAACTATTACTATTGGTCCAAACTATCGCTTAAGGGGTGGGGAATTTAGATTGTAAGGGTATAATTGCCCAGGGATTTCTTTGTTCGGGGTCCTTCTGCGGAGGCACCCAGCTCAAACTGTAATTACCGCACGTGTATCATTAAATTTTATTTCTCTCCGATCTGACTTCGAACTTCTGCCTCAGCAGGAACCTAGGGTCGGACCCTGTTATGGAGGCTGGCGAGCCTGATTTTCCATAACAGTTTGGCACCCCAGATGGGACCCTAGGCGACCACCGTCGGGGCCTCTCGTCTCCAAACGATCATCTGGCGCCATCGGGTGAGTTCACCTGGGATCTTTGGCAACGGGAGGCACTGAGAGGGTGAGTGTTAAATTCCTGCCTAAATTCTAAATTCTGGTTTGGTAACAAAGTGCACTGTAAGGGGTATGCAGGCTGATCACTGTAAGGTGTGCCAGGTAAGGAGTACGCTGGCTGATCAATGTAAGGCGTACCAGGTAAGGGCTATGCGGGCTGCTCACCATAAGGCGTACCAGGTTTTGGGGTGGGTTCGAGTCCCTTCCCGGGTTTTGGGGTGAGTTCGAGTTCCACTCCCAGGTTTTGGGGTGGGTTTGAGTCCCAATCCCAGGGCTGGAGAGTGTTCGAGTCCCGTCTCACTCCGGCCAGAAGGGGGGAGTGCGCAGCCTGATCAGTGTAAGGCGCACCGCAAGACTAACTTAGAGGTACTGTGACTGGTGTGTGTGTGTGTGACCTGGGAACTGAAAGGGGCACCGGTCGGCTGACAGAGCCGCCCACTGCAAAGGGACGACAGTCCTAGCAGTCAAAGACTTGGGTGGTGTGAGTGCAGTTTCCAGAGAGAGAGAAAGAGAGAGTGTAAACATGCCGGCTGCAGGGGGTAATGAAAATTTAAATTCTGGTGTTGCTGAGGAGAAAAAAAAAAAAAGAAAAAAAAAGTATATTATAAGGAAGTGTGCTGCCTGATCAGCATAAGATGCACTTTTCAGGAACTCAGTATGGGAAATAAGTTCAGCATAGAAAAGGGGACGCCCTTAGCTGAAATTCTGCAAAACTAGAGTAAGATTGGTGGTACCAAGAACCTAAGAGGAAAAAAAAAAAAGAAAAAAGGAAAAAAAAAAGGGGGGGGTGATCCAAGTATGTCAGGAGGATTGGCTGTTCCTGACAAAGGCTGGTAACCCAGCAGAACGATGGCCGCCACAGGGAACCTTTGATCATCAGGAGTTAACTTTCCTGCGTCACCATTTGCAGGATAGGTTCCCCAGACAAATGGATTATTGGTATGTATGGGACAGTTGGGCAAAGAAAAATTTTCTCAGAGTACTGAAAGTAGTGCAGCTGCTAAAACGCTTGTGGAAACCGCTCCACCCTCTGCGCTATCCTCGGTTTCAACTTCTCTGTACCCCCCTTGCCTTCCCCCTCTGCCTTTCAAGCCCCTTTGCATGTCGTTCCTGTGCCAGGAGTGCCCCCGCCAGGTCCAGACGGGGCACCTCGGGTAGCTACAACACGAAATTACCGACCCTGGGGGCCCCAAGATTGGATTGCATGGAGTCAACAAACTGCCAGGCTTAGGGAAGATCCAGAGAAAGTGTTACAAATTGTAAGAGGAATAGTGCAGGCGTATGATCCTACGTGGGGGGGATGTGCAAATGCTCCTTGAAGCCGTGTTCACTCCAGATGAAAAACACTCAATTCTGGATGTAAACCGTCATTGGGTAGGAGAGGGGGGTGTTGTGGCTGCTTGAATGGCCTGGCCAATTGTGGACCCCGAGTGGAATCATAATGTAGAGGCAGATTACAGGCAGTTGCAATTAGCCAGACAAGGCTTAGAAGCAGCTATACGTTTGGCAGGTCAAAAGACTGCGAATTGGTCTAAAATAAGGGAGTGTCAGCAACAACCTGAGGAACGCCCCTCAGCTTTCCTTTCCAGACTATTTAAACAAATCAGAATGTTTGGAGGGGGGATAGACCCAGAAGCCAAGGCTAACAGGCCTCTAATGGTTTCTACATTTGTAGATCAAGCGGCCTCTGACATTTGAAAAGTATTTTTCTAAACATGTTCCTGACTGGCCAGGGAAGTCTATGGACGAAACAGTATCCTTAGCCACATTTGTATATAACAGTCGAGATGAAGAGAAGGTGAAAGAAAAGAGACGAGAGAAGAAAGAGGAAGTGAGTGTGTTAGCGGCTGTGTTAAGAGACGAGTTTAAAGAAACTAGAGGAAGGGGGCGAGCAAGGGTCAGAGGAGATGGACGGAACCAAAGCAAATGTATTATACGCTTAGGAGTTAATGATTATTGCCGTTCTTGCAGGGAGCAAGGGCACTGGAAGCAGGAATGCCCAGTGAAGCCCCGCATGCCCAGGAATAGAGGGGACAGCATGAGACAGTCGAGTACTGGGAATGACACCAGGCAATTCCCAGCCAGTCCACAATGACAGGAGATGGGAGACCCAGAAAATACTGTGGGAATTGGGGTAAATTCATGGGATATAGATTTGGATTTCAGGGGGCAGGTAATGGCAAATATAGCAGGTCAAGGAATTCCCTTCTCAGTGGATACTGGAGCTACCCTTTCTCTTCTGAATTTTGAGCCTAAAGGATGTAAGTCATCAGATAAAATAACAATACAGGGAGTAATGGGAAAAGGCGAACGAACGTTAACTAAGCCCTTGTTGCTCACTATTGGAGGAAAAGGAGTGTGGGGACGTTTCATAATTTCTATGGATTCACCCTTTTGCCTTTTAGGGAGAGATCTCTTACAAGCCTTGGATGCTCAGATCTGCTTACAGCCGGAAGGGATGAAATTAATACTAATGGGCTCATGTGTTCTGGCTGAGACACCAGAACAAGAGTCAACTAATCTGCAAATTCCAACAGGTTTAGAATCAGTTCCTGGAAAGTTATGGAGCTCTTCAGGAATGGATGTTGGACTATTGAAATCAGCTAGTCCAGTCTCGATCAAAACAAAGGGGGGATTACCTCCCATGGTTAAACAATACCCTATCCCAAAGGAAGCAGAGAAGAGTATCCAAAAGCAAATTGATCACTATTTAAAATTGGGTATCCTTAGAGTTTGTGAATCCCCATACAACACCCTGATTCTGTCAGTTAAAAAGAATAGGCAGGATTCTGATGGCGATCCAGAATATTGCTTTGTAAAAGAGTTAAGAGTTATAAACCAACATGTAATTGCTCCACATCCAGTAGTTCCTGACCCGTCAACTATATTACCACAGATACCCCACTGGGCAACTTATTTTACCGTGATTGATGTAACGGCAGCCTTTTTTAGTATACCAGTAGCTGAGGACAGCCAAGTTCTTTTTGCCTTCACTTGGAAGGGACAACAATTGACCTGGACTAGGCTACCACAGGGATTTACTGGGTCTCCGACTATTTTTTTTCGCGTATACTTAAAAATGATCTTGCAGATATCGAACTTCCAGGACATTCAGTGTTAATACAATATGTGGATGATTTGTTATTAGCATGTAAAGATTACGAGACATGTTTGAAAGACACTATTTCTCTATGTAACGCTCTTGCTGAGAAAGGTCATCGAGCATCTCTGTCCAAGCTCCAGCTGTGTCAACAAGAGGTAAAATATTTGGGGTTTATCTTGAAGGAAGGGAACAGATTAATTGATCCAGAACGAGTAAAGACAATTCTCAATATACCCCATCCTATAACAAAAAAGCAACTTAAGGGATTTTTAGGCGCTGTAGGATTTTGTCAGCCATGGATTCCTGGGTTGGGAGAACTTAGCAAAACTTTGGTCCAGGCAACAAAAAAGGAGGAGACAGAGCCTTTGACCTGTAGTCCAGAAAAAGAGAAAGCTTTCACATTTGTAAAAAGGGTGTTGGTCTCAGCCCCAGCTCTAGGACTACCAGATTACAGTAAGCCATTTGAATTATTTGTTCATGAACGACAGGGAGTAGCAAGTGGAGTACTCACCCAAAAACTAGGTCCTCGCCGTAGGCCAGTGGCCTATTACTCCACCCAGCTAGTTGCAGTAACCAAACGCACTCCAGGATGCATCAGAGCGATAGCAGCTACAGCAGCCCTTATTGAAAAAACACGACCTGTAGTTCTGGGTCACCCAATGACTGTGTATGTGCCACATGAAGTAGAGCTGTTAATGAAGCAATACGCTACTCAAGCACTGTCCCCACAGAGAGCTCATCGCCATGAACTAATAATATTACTTGCAGATAATGTGACCTTAAAGAGATGCAACATCTTAAATCCAGTGATGCTATTACCTCCACCTGAAGATGGAGAGCCTCATCATTCCTGTGACCAGGTGGTTGTCAACTCGAGCAAGCCCCAGGAGGATCTCCAAGATGAACCTTTGGGAAACCCAGACTTAGTTCTGTTTACAGATGGATCATCCTATTATTTGGACGGAAGATGTCATTCAGGCTGTGCTGTCACAAGCCTCTTTGAGGTACTTGAGGCTAATCCCTTATCTCCATCTGTAAGCGCTCACAGGGCAGAATTAATAGCATTAACCCAAGCAGCAAAGATAGGTAAGAACCTGCGAGTAAATGTATATACTGACTCAAAATATGCATTTGGAGTATGTCAAGCAACGGGAATGCTGTGGGAAGAAAGGGTATTCCTCACATCTGCAGGGAAAGCACTCGCTAATGGACAAGAAGTACAGGAATTATTAAAGGTGATGAAACTCCCCAAAGAAATTGCGGTTATTTACTGTCCTGCTCATACAGAAGAAGCCTCTGATGTAGCTAAAAGAAAGGAGTTGGCAGACAAGGCAGCTAAGAGCTGTTGCTAGACAGCCTCTCCTTGTAGCCGCTGCAGGTCCAGTATGAGAATGGCCAGATGTATTGAATCCAGCAGAAATGTTTGAAGATACGCCACAGAAGGAGAAAGAGAAATGGAAAAAGTGGGAAGTGATTCAAGATGAAAAAAGGAATTTGGACTATCAGGGGTAAGCCCATCCTTCCCTTAATGTATTTACTTTCTAAGGTTAGGAGGTACCATGGTCATGGACATGGAGGAGCACTGGCTGTCGCCTCATGTATTCTGCAAACCTGGGCAGCTCCCGGAGTGCATGTGGTTGCAAAACGCATAACAACAACCTGCCCAACTTGCCAAAAATTTAACAATACTCATCGAAAGATTAACAGAGGAGGCTGCCCATGGGCTTATTTTCCATTCCAGTGTCTACAAATTGACTATGCTGACATGCCAGCAGCAGAAGGATTTAAACATCTCCTTGTGACAGTTGATCAACTAAGCGGATGGGTGGAAGCCTTTCCTACCCACAAAGCAGATACGACTGCAGTGATTAAAGCCTTGTTAAAAGAAATTGTCCCTAGGTATGGAGTACCAGAAAACTGTAGATTCAGATAGGGGTTCTCACTTTTCAGCAGGAGTTTTAGGGAGATTATATCAAATGCTAGGAACTCATAGAGAAGAGAACTATTAAAACCAAGTTAGTATGGGTATGTACACAGGCAGGTCTCAAATGGCCTAATGCTTTAAACTTAGTGCTGTGGGAAATTAGAACAACCCCTAGACAACCGGTAGGATTATGCCCAGCAGAAGTCTTATTTGGGCATCAGTTGGCTATACCAGGAACTTATATCCCGGCTAAGAGCAGCCTGTTGGACAGAGATGAACGTCTAACCCAGTATGTTCTAGGTATGCAAAAAAGGTTTGAAAATCCTAAAAAATATATATTTATTTGTGAGAGTAACACTATCAAAGCTGAAGACATTTGTCTTGACACTGAACAAAATGTCATTTTGAAATACATCCGGATGAAACCCCTGAAACTGTACTTGTATATAGTGGAAAAGGATGTGTTTGTATGAGAACCCTCTGTGACCTTATATTCGTAGATAACAGTACTGTAGATACAAGTAATCACTCAGATATTTGTGTTTTGTGATTTGAGTGTTTGTAATTCTACTAAAATTATGGAGAATGTTAGTACGCCTCGAAAGACATCGGGAACCCTGCTTAGCATATTAGCAGGGATGCTGAATAAAAACAAAGGGAGGACTGTTAGAGAATATTGGACTGAAGCTGTCTAGAATTAATCTCCTAGCATAACTTGCTTAGCATTAATAGCTAAATTTGCTGAAGCTTTAGGCTGCAAGCTGTGAACATTCACCTAGATATTAAGTAAAAGAAGGCCCCAGAGCCAGTTCAAGTTGGAGAGATAAGGGGGTGGGGGGGCTGTAGAGAGAAATAAGCAGTTTAGCATTGATGAGCACAGAAGAAAGAAACAAAGGAACCACAAGACTGATTCCAGAGGGACAAGAAAGGGTGTAAAAGGGCCATCGACACCTATGCAGAAGTGTGATAAGACGTAAAGAACACACCTGGAAACTACAGGAAGGACCAACTGGGAGCTGGAAGACCCTGAATTCTAATATTATGATTGATTCAGAACTGTGGGGTGGATACTAGACTGGAAGGGTATAATTACCCAGGGATTTGCTCAAACGGGGTCCCTCTTTGGAGGCACCCAGCTCGAGCTGTAATTACTGCACGTGTGTCATTAAATTTTATTTTGCTCCAATCTGACTTCAGACTTCTGTCTCAGTGGGAACCTAGGGTCAGACCCTGTTATGGTGGCTGGCAAGCCTAATACTGTCCATAACAGTAAGGCAGCAGTTGCCATTGTAATGTGACATATGTTTTTGCCCAAATCACAAAGCAGACCTACTAGTTAACTTCTCATATGACTGCACAAATGATGTCTTATTTTTGCACTGTTTAAAGCATCAGGAACACTTGGAGTAACCTTCCATCAACTAGACAGTTTTCTCAAACAGAACACCAAGCATCTGTCTGAAATTGGAAAATTCTTAGAAGGAAGAGAAGGAATGATGATCTATTATAAGAGTTAATGGATTTGTTTAGCAAAAGTGGAAACCAGCCTTACTGAACACCATGGGTATGATATCTCTAAAGGTTGGTCACCAAAAGCTACCACTGTATTGTGATTGATGTTACATCCTGTGCTCATCCTGTTAATGATCCATGTATTGATCCCCACCTCTGCCCAAGCTGGGGCTCCAAGCTGACCTCCCCCCAGCTCCCTGGACTGCTCTCCCCATGCATCTTCTCCCTCCTGGGGGGCTGGAACTGCCCCAGCCCAGGGCAGCTGGCCAGCACCAGAGCTGGGACAGGGCACAGGGGGACAGGGAGTGTGGGGGGTTTCAGGGCAAGGTGAACAGCCCCACTCGGGGCTCCCAGCTTCCCAGAGAGCCTTTCCCCAGGTGAGTGTGTGCCTGTGCTGGCCTGGCCGGCTGTTCCTTCACCCCTCCCCGGCACCCTGCAGGGCCCTGGGCTGTCAGTGCTACTCTGCAGCACGAGCAGGCTGTGGGGCCGTAGGGTGACTCTGCACTGGCCATGGCAGAGCCAGCTGGCCCAGCAGCATTGCACCTGACACCCCCCTCCCCAGGGTCTGTGGCTGTGGAAGATGCTCAAAGCAAACACGGTATTTCAAATGGCTCAGGAGGGGTTCAGGTGTGTCCTTGCACCCAGCCTGTGGTTTGTAGGTGGGTGACAAGAACCGCTCTGGAGTGTCCCTTCCCTGGGCCTGCTGAGTCCCTGCTGGCTCTGCTGAGCTTGCAGAGCCCTCACTCAGTGCCTTCTTTGGTTTAGCCCTTTGCTTTGGGTGCCTGCACTTGCTTCTGTGAGTCTCCACTCACTGCCCATCCCAGGCACACGCTGACCCTGGGGATGCCCTGTGCTCCCCCGGTGACTCCATATTCCCTTCCAGAAGAACCGGCATCTGTTACCAGCCCCATAATATGTGAGACAGTTCCCGGCAGATACCATTCACCCTCTCCAGGGGTACTCGGCACCCACAAGTGAGGGCAGAATCCTGCCCTCATTTCCTAACACATCACCCTATGAGCGCGTCCCCCTCAGCCCATGGAGAACTCATGTGCAGCAAAAGGCCTTTTTGGGTGCAACTCCCTGAGCACATTCTTGGCACCTGCTTTGGAAGAAGAGCCCAACCTTCAGGCACTGTCCTGAGGAAATCCCCTTTTATTACAGAGCTGCTACTTGGGAGGCCAGCTCTGATGCAGTGGTAGACAGATGGACAGAAGGCCTCTGGGTCAGACAGATGGACTTTGTGCCTCCGGACATGAATTCCAGCAGTTGTGTACAAGCATGAGTGTCACAGACAGAACGCCCAAAGCACCCGAGTTGCCCGAGATAGATTGGATATTGCTTGTGACTAGAGATGGGCAGCTTCTTGCTGCTAAAATATCAGCAACTGAATCAGTTTCTTCAGTGCATCCTTGAGCTCCTTGTTCCTCATGCTGTAGATGAGGGGGTTCACTGCTGGAGGCACCACCACATACAGGACAGCCACCCCCAGATCCAGAGCTGGGGAGGAGATGGAGGGGGGCTTCAGGTAGGCAAAAATGCCAGTGGTTACAAGCAAGGAGACCACAGCCAGGTGAGGGAGGCACATGGAAAAGGCTTTGTGCCTGCCCTGCTCAGAGGGAATCCTCAGCACAGCAGTGAAGATCTGCACATAGGACAGCACAATGAAAACAAAACACCCAAAGAATAAACAGGCACCAAACACAATAAGCCCAGCTTCCCTGACGTAGGAGTCTGAGCAGGAGAGCTTGAGGATCTGGGGAATTTCACAGAAGAACTGCTCTAGGACATTGCCTTGGCAGAGTGGTATTGCAAATGTGTTTCCAGTGTGCAGGCCAGCATAGAGAAAACCACTGGCCCAGGCAGCTGCTGCCATTTTGGCACAAGCTCTGGTGTCCATGAGTGTGCCGTAGTGCAGGGGTTTGCAGATGGCAATGTAGCGGTCATAGGCCATGACAGTGAGAAGATAATACTCTGATGAGAAGAAGAAGAGAAACAGAAAGACCTGGGCAGCACATCCCAAGTAGGAAATGGCCCTGGTGTTCCAGAGGGAATTGGCCATGGATTTGGGGACAGTGGTGGAGATGGTGCCAAGGTCAAGGATGGAGAGGTTGAGGAGGAAGAAGTACATGGGGGTGTGGAGGTGGTGGTCACAGGCTACGACTGTGATGATGAGGCCATTGCTCAGTAGTGCAGCCAGGTAGATGCCCAGGAAGAGGGAGAAGTGCAAGAGCTGCAGCTGTCGCGTGTCTGCAAATGCCAGGAGGAGGAACTCATTGAGGGAGCTGCTGTTGAACATTTTCTCTCCCTGGGCATGTGGGTCTGTCTGAGGAGGAAAAGACAGTGCCAAGTTAGAGCAGGCTTCTCTGAGCCAAACCCATTCCATTTCTCATAGTACCCCCACATTTCCTCTGTCCTTCACCTTCTTTCAGAATCCTTGCTTGAGCTCTGTTTGTGCTGGCTGTGTGCGCCATGCTGAGCAGGGGCCCCTGCCGTGGTCTCCAGAAGAGCCCGTTCTGCTCTGCCAGGGGTGTAAATGGAGGTGTCAAACAGTGCCAGATATTCCATGGGATACCTGGGGATTTGTGCCATGAGCTCAGCAGAGGGAACTTGGTCCACTGACCCAGTGGGACTATTCTCTATTTGCCATAATGAGAGGTGAATACCGCACTCATGCCAGCTGTGTCTGAAAGAGAAGACCCTCGTGAGGGCTTCATCTCCCCCAGCCTTGTCCTCTTGAACAGAGGTTTCTGTAGCTGAACCAGTCACACCGTTGCCCACTCTAGCAAGGGAGAGAAGCGGTCAAGTGAAGGCAGGGGGTGACCTCACACTTTCTAGACGTCTGTTCCAATGAGATAGACTCTGTCCTCATGTCAACTTACCGTCTGCACCCTTCCTCCAGGCACTGCAGTGGGAATGGGAAGTGACTAGCTCTGATGTGCACATCCTGCAGCAGATTACGTCCACTCCTCATGTGAAAGGGCTGTTCAACATTTTGAAACCCATTTTCTACAGAAAATGATCTTCAGTGGAGGAGTCAGTTTACATATTTATTTAGTTTTTAGGTGCCTCCATCTTACTGTGGGAGCACTCTCTGATGGGGTAGAAATCTTTGGCATTTCAATTGTTCTCAGCATGAGCACTTGTGCATGCCAAGAGGAAATAAAGGGCTCACTGTGACTTTGCACAGAGTCACAGGATCTGGTGTGTCAATAAGTTTTTCCCCTCTCTGTGCTGCACTTGCACCTCCTTCAGCTAAAGAATAATCACACTCACAAGTTCCTCTAAGAAAGAAAGTGGACTGAGCTGAGAGTGGAGGAGTTCAGTTTCACAGTGAAGATTCCAAATTCTTCTCTCAGCCCAGAGATGGAGAGAGTGAAGAGTGTGCCAGGGTATCTGACCACTCACATGACCAGACTCTCACATATCACAGAAATGCTAGAGGGAAGCTGTGCTCTGCTGGAGGGCAGCTTCCAAGTTGGCAGGACACCCCAGAGAAACAGTCAAGGGTCCAAAGGTGGACTCTTCTTAAAGAAGAGTCAGCTGATTACCCAACCTGATGAAATGTATTGTCAGCAGCCTCACAGGTTGGAAAGTGATTGGTGCTTCTCACTACCATGAAGACCACACCACGCAGGACACACAGGATCGGTGTCTTAACTGCAGCTGAGCATACCCATCATTTTGAGAGATCAAAAGGTCTGAGAGAAAACACAGCAAGTCCCTTCATCCCCACTTCAGCCTACACACAGCACCAGCATCACCTTCTCTGGCCTCATGAGGTTTTGTCTGACTTGCTCCTTAGGACCTGCAAGCACAGAGATGCCCCTGGACAGTGCCCTGCCTGTGGGAGCTTTCTGTAGGGCAGAACTGAGCGCACAGAGGGTGGGAGGAGGTCTAGAAGCACAAACCAGGAAAAGACATTGGGACAGAGAGACAGCTCCCAGCAGGGACAGCTCCAGGCAGCAGAGCTGGGCAGTGAATGAGAGGGAACTGCTTCTAGAAACATCGTGGGAGGATGGATTTGGGCAAGTCATGGTCAGGCCCTGCAATGCCCACACCTTCCCCAGTGTGCTCATTTCTGCCCTAAAGAAACCTCCCAGCAGCAGGGCACTGTCCAGGGGCATTCCCATTTTTGGAGGTGCTAAGGAGCAGGGCAGATAAACGCTGATGAGGCCAGCAAAGGGAAAGCTGGTGCTGTCTACAGACTAAGGGATGGGTGCAGGGACTTTCAGAAGTAACTAGCACACCCATTGACTGCTCACTGAAACTGTTAAGGAGTTTCAGTCCTTTGTTCAAAGCTGACAGCTCCATTTCCATTTTCCCCTTGCCAGGTGGCAGGACAGTTAAAGCACCACCTCAGGAAATTGGCTTCTCTTTCAGGTAATCCCTGCCTTCACCTTCCTCTTGAAAAGTTCCCTCTGAAATGTCCTGTGCATGAGCTAGAGCTGTGAGCAGCCCTGACCCATGCAGAACCATCTCAACAGGATAATGAACCTGCCCTGCCAGGGGTGAGTCCTCTCACCAGGAGTATCTCCTCTCAGCACCAAGGGGAGTTCCTTGGGCAGGCTGAGTGCTGACCCTCGCAGGCAACAGAGTCACTGCCCCAGGCTCACAGCACCCTTGGGCACAGGGACACTGCTCTGAACTACAGCCCTGGGCAGACCTGGGTGCTCTCCCTGGCTTCACACCCCTGCAGCATCTCTGGGAGAAGGTAGCAGCATGACCTGTCCCTCTGACAGTGTGGCAGGGAATCACAGCTTGGAAGCATCTCCTTCTCCTCTGCACTGGAGAAGCCGTGAGAGCGATCCTTAAAAATCCTGTCAGTCATGGACTGGGTTTAGAGGACCTGTCCAGAAACCTCAGTAGCATTGCCATGCAGCCAGAGACTTACTGTGCCAGGGGCTGTGAAGATTTCTTCTACAATGAGCTCTCCTCTGTCTCCACACTGCCTTTTGCTTCTCTCTGTCTTGTCTCATCTCATGTCAGCAAGAGCAGGCAGAGCCTGGAGCCCTGCTGCTCTTTGCAGAGGAGCTGCTCCTGGACAGAGCTGTCTCTCAGCAGTGCTGCCAGGTTGCCATGAGCCCCCTCCATCCCAGGTGCCTAGCCCCACTCTGGAAGAGTGGCACAGCTGAAGGTGTAACTTTATTTTTCTTTTGTACTCCCTCCCCACTGGGAAATGTTCACTGAGGTAAACTAAAATAACCATCTATGGTGTCTCTCTAAAGACTGAAGAGAGACTGATCCCAGCATTGCAATTTGTCTCATCAGAAGATGATTATCTATGAAAGATGGAAACATCCCACTCTGGAAGCCCCTATTCCCATCTCTTTACTAGGCAGGACACCTAGACAGGGACAAGAAAGGAGGTCATTTACCCATGGTTGAGGTATTGATTCAGATGAGTCAATCTGGGCTTCTTATGCCAGGTTAGAAACCCCTGGGCTGGAGTGGGATTCAGAGCCCTCCCGTGAACTCCACAAACACACAGGAGGTGGGATTGCCCTTGCCAAAGCTGAAGTGAGCACAACAGAGATGTGGGCATGCAAGCTCCTTGTCTAAGCTTCCAGTATAATCAATGGAGATGGAGGATGGGAGACAGTTGCTCACACTCAAACCCCTGGTGACATTTGAAGAGACAGAGGTGGTGCAAGGCATGTGCCAGGGTCTGCTTGCTCTGATGGAGCAACTAGGAGACCTGTGTCCTTCTAGAGCATGAGGTTGGGGCCAGGTGGGAATTTTCTTGGCCATCTGAAATGACACTGGATGCCTACTACTGCTCCTAGAGCTCCACTCACTAGGAAGCTGAGACTCATGCACATCTCTATGTTGCAAACATTTAAGGTAATTCAGTGCAGAGCCTTGATTTAATGACATAAAAACAGGCCATAGGCAGGGCCATGTCAGATGCCTGGGGTGTCCAGCACAACCACAGGTCTCTAGCAGATCCAGCATGGGACCTACAGGAAAACCATGCCCTTTTACAGTGGTTGCTGGGCAAACGGCTCAGGACCTCTCAAGTTTCCTACCTGAGCCCAAACAACTGCATCCCACCACTGCCTTTAGGCAAAGGAAGTCTGTGGGTCACAGGCCCTGGTCCTTATGGGGAGACCTTAATGGCCCTAACATTCACTGGAAGGGAAAACAACAGAGTGCAAGGAGACCAGTGGTTTCTGCAGGGTGTCAGAAACAACTTCTTAGCACAGCTAAGACTGCTCAATAATGGTGATGCTTTCCTGGATGTGGAAATTGCAAATAAAGAGGAACTGAGCAGGGATGGGATAGTCAGTGTCAGCCTTGCCTACAGTGACCAATAGTGTAGTCCCAGATCCTGAAGGGATTGAGGAAGGACAGCAGCAGAGTACAGACCCTGGACTTCAGAGGAGCAGACTTTGGCCTCTTCAGGGGCCTGGTGGGGAATCCCTTGGGAGGCAGCTCTGAAGAGCCCAGGAAAGATGGCAGGCCTTTAAGGACAGCAGCCACCAAATGCAAGAATGGTCCATCCCAATACTCAGTAAAGCTAGCAGACATGTCAGGGGACCAGCTTGGCTAAACAGGGAACTCACACCTGAACTCCAGGGTAATGAGGCAGCGAATGGAAATGGGAAGGAGGGAGAGGCTGCAAAGGAGGAATTTAGAAATATTGCCCAGCGAAGCAGAGATGTTGTTAGGGAAGACAAAGCTCCCCTAGGACTTACCCTTGCAGGGGATGTGAAGGGCATGGAAATGAGCTGCTACTGCTTCAGTAACAATCAAAGAAGAAAAGGAAAGGCTGGGCTCACTGCTGAAAGGGGCAGAGAATCTAGTAACAGCAGACACAGACGGGTCTGAGGAACTCAGTTCCTTGTTAGCTTCAGTTTTCACAGACAAGGTCTCCCAGGCTGTTGTGCTTTGGTGTCACAACTCCAGAGGAGAAAAACAACCAACAGTGGATGAGGGTTGAGGATGAGGGTTAATGAGGGGTTACTTGTGAGAACTCAAACCATACAAGTCAAGGGGGTTAGATGGGCTGCGTATGAGGATGCTGTGAGAGCTGGCTGCTGTCATAGCAAGGCCACTCGCTATCATCTTTAAAAGGTTGTGGAGACTGGGTGAGGTCCCAATGACTGGAGAAAGGCAAATGTTACATCCATCTTCAAAAAAGGCCAACAGGACAACCTGGGGAGCTGCAGGCAGTTCAGCCTCACTTTGGTGAGGAGTGTGTCATGAAGCGAATCTTCGTGTCACATTTCTGAGCATACAAATAATCGGGGAGCTGGAACACTTGCTCTGTGAAGATACAGGGCTTGTTCAACGCAGAGAAGAGATGGCTTTGGAGGAATCTCATGGCAGCCTTCGAATGGCTACGAGGAGGTCACCAAGAAGATGGAGCCAGGCTCTACACCACAGTACATGATGGGAGGATGTTTATGCAGGAGATAAGGAAAAGCTTTTCTGCTAAGAAGATGGTCAAGCATTGGAACTGGCTGTCCAGAGACGCTGTGCAGTCTCCTCCCTTGGAGGAAACTTGTGTGATTTGGACAACAGGCACCTCATGAAGATTTACAAGAGAAGTGTCAAGTCCTGCACCTAGGGGGGAATAATAGCGCCTAGGAGGAGAGGTTGAGGGACCTGGACTGCTTTGTCCTGCTGAAGTGGAGGTGAAGGGCAGTAGAGTAGGAGCCTGTGAGTGCTTGAAAAGTGGTTTCAGAGATGATGGAAAGTGGGAAACAGCGTGAGAAGGGGAAACAGCCACAAACTGCAGCTTGTGGGGTTCAGATGTGACTTCAGGAAAAGGAAGTGTCACTTGAAGGGTAGAGCTGTGGTGCTACAGGTCACCCAGAGGGAGTCTGTGATCAGCTACTGGCTTTGTGTCTCAAGGAAAAGCAAGTGAGGGCAGAGAGACATCAGTAAAGGTAGGGAGATCCTGGGGTGGGAGTGCACACCCCCACCCGCACACTGCCCCAGGAAGAGCCCTGAGCAAAGCACGAGGGAAAGGATCACCCTACCCAGGGCTGGGTGTCAGTGCCTGGCCATTCTGCTTGACAAAACTCATCCAGGTTTACTTGGCATCAGAGCCACCTGCACATTGCCTTTGCCTGCCTGCAGTCAGGCCTCCAACTTTCTGCTCTCATCAGCCCCTGGGGAGCCTTCTTTGGTAACAGCCCTCAGTGGGACCCATTACAACTCCAAGAAACTTTGGGATTTACTTCTGACTTTAACTTCTTCAGTAGTTTGTTTAATGTCCTCTCAGTATCTAAGGTTCGTGGACTCAGCACCAAATACACTCAAGAAGCCATTAAATGCCAAAAGCCCTAACCAGGCATGTCACTCTCCATAATTTTCTTCAGTTCTTCAGTTCTTGTGTGGCTAATTGGAGAGGATTCAGGAGTGTATTTACAAGAAGAAGATTTCAATGAACAGCTGAGAAAGAAAGGATTTCTCCTTTTTCAGCTTTCTTTATGTTTCAGCTTACAGAATAAGTTATATCCACGTTCTCCAATTCATAGTGACCCAGAGGGTCTCTACCATAATGAAGTCTGAACATGCAGGAAAAGCAGCATTTTCAATAGGAGACCTTTAAGGACAACCTTCCTCCTCGCCTCCCCAACCCTGCCATTTCTCTCATCAGCCACTGGGGACTCACATGACTCTTGTTAAAACCTAACTTTTTTCCACTTGAGTCTGTAGCTGAATGTTACAGCTCCTACACACCAATTCCCACCTGCTTTCCTTAGACAACTAGCTGCAGACACAGGAGGATTTTTCTTAATTGCAAACAAGCAAAAATAGAATACGATACAGTTTAATAAAAAGTCAAATACACTCCTCAACTGTATGTTAAGTCCAAGCTATCTCCAGTGAGGTCCACTTTCCACAAGGAATAACCCTCCTTGAAGTGTTTTTTGACAGATAGCTAGGAAAGGATAGATAGAAACAGAACTGAGGAGTTGGACAAAGAGACAATGAGCATCCTGAAAGACGAGGCAAGCTTCAGACTCCCTGAAGCTCAGAGCAGCAACTGGAGAGTTGAGAGGTATCTGATGGATAAAGAGTAAGATATGTCCAGTTTGTCTAATGCAAAGATGCCTTTAGAAAGGATCAGTTTAATCAAGACGTGAAAATATGTGAGAAATTACGGAGATTACATCCACAGCATAATAGACAGAACAGTGGTAATGCAAAGCCAGGGACAGATTAGTATTTCTTCTCCTGAGATTCACACCCTGCCTGAACATCTCCATGATTTTATCATGGGAAAAGTAGACTTTAAAATTAGTCATTCATTTTAGCTGGTGAAAGTATGTTCATATTTTTTAAATGTTGAAAACTCTCCTTCTCCTTTTCAGGCAGAGCTCTGCTCTAACCACAAGCATCCAGTGGCACTTGGAGAGGCCCTGGTGTATCTGAGGTACCTGCCTTGGCCTGGCAGCTCTCACAGGGGACCTGCGGAAGACCAGAGCCCCTTGGAGCTGCAGATGGAGGCTGGGCAGAGGGGACCAGGGAACCTACAGGGGCACCAGATGTCCATGACCCTATGACTGCATCCCACCCCAGTTCTGAAAATCACTTTCCTTTGGGGGGAAAAAAAACAAAAAAAACCCACAAAATCCCCCCAAACAACCGCCAAGTTAAAGAAAACAAAGCAAGGAAGGATGATAAGAACACAAGGAAGTTTAAAAGCTGAAAACTGTAACCAAAGATTTTGTCGCGTTGGATCATTTTCTTAATTTCTTTCTTGTTTCATTTTTATTGACTTTTTCTAGACATTTCTGTTATAATCAGGCCGGCATCATTAAAAAAGATATTTTTGTGTCTCGCACAGAGCCCAGTGCCCCAAAACTACCTCCTGCCCAATGCTGTCCATGTCACGCCTCACTCTTTGCACACAGCAAGTCACACTCCGGGGTGCCGAGCTCTCTCCACTGATAGAGGAAAGCAGGGTGACCCGCTTCAGTGAAGGTGTCTCCCTGAGATGTCTTGAGGTGCTTCTCCTGGTGACCAGCTAATGCACCAGAAAGGTTCCCGTAAGTCCTGGGTCATATTTCCCATGCACCACATGGGAACACAGCGACCCCTGAGCATCTTGGACAGCAATAGCCTCTCTATGTTGGCAAATGAATAAAGGCCTGAATGCAAACTTTTAGTCATAAGGTGAAACCTATTTGAAAAATAACTCTATGCAAGAGCTGAAAAAATTCCTCATTTCCACAACTTCAAATTCTTTTTATCAATTGGAATGATTTTTTATTTCTTTTTATTATATACATTTATTTTATATATACACACACACACATATATACACACATAGAAGTATATACATGCAGGTATATATATGTAAGTATATATATGTGTGTATATATATATATATATACTTCCAGTTATTCATTTCAATACATTTCCTACCAACACTCTGAATGGAGGACGGGGAGGGACAGGCAAAAGGGAGGTGGCTGCAGTGTAGATTGTGAGGTCACTTCCACTGCAGAAGCTCGTTGGCCCTCAGGAGATGTGCTGGCCAGCAGGCATTGTGATGTCATCTAGTGCATCAGAGAGCCTGTCCAGCAGAAATGACAGTCCTGGGGAGGGGAGGGGATGACACAGGTGAAAGGGACCTGTCTGGGTGCTGATTGCGAGAGGACCTCTGTGGCAGCCACCCCACCAGCCCATGGCCGGCAGGCAGGCAGGCAGGCAGAGCTCATGGCCACCTTGCTCAGGTCTTGCCCCTCAGGAGCAGACCTGCCACCAAGCAGCACACAGCTCCTCATCTAGGTCTCCTCTGAGCCCAGTGTGCTGCCCCTGTAGCCCAGGGACAGCACAGGCGTTATCTGGAAGTTTGCTTTTGCAGCTCAGCGTTCCCAAAGTATTGCATGCTGTATTATTATCAGCCATAGGGTTTTGTTTTTTTTTTTTTAATAGTGTGATACCAAGAAGGAGTCATGCTGCAGGCTCTAATGTACAGTTTTATGGTGGGTGGATGAGCTGAACTGTGCAAGGCTTGCTGGAACAGCCCTGGATGACTCCAGAAGGAATTGAACCTCACTTGTTTTTTTCCACACCCCACTGTCAAGAGCAGACCTTTGTCCAAATTAGCTTCAGAGCCTTGGGATATAATCTCAGAAGGGGTTCACATCTAAAGAAGAGTCCATGAGTAAGCTAATAGCCAGGCTGTGCCTGGGATGATCAGGCTCCCAGAGGCTGAGAAGATGAAGGAGCCAGGTGAGTTCATAGTGCTGCAAGGATGAATTACCCTGGACAAAGACTGAGACCCTCTGTCAGCTGTAAGAGAAGCCTGTACGAGCAAGAGTGGATGGACCTCCCAGTGGTGGTTGTCCAAAAAAGGGGAGACAAATTCCAGCTGAAGAGTCTATGTGGCATGGGAGAAAGCCAACAGGAGAAAACCCTCCCTGCTGTCCTCTGGATGAACACAGGGCATGGGTTTAAGAGTCATGGGTGGGATTCAGCTCCCCTGATGCCAAAGCATACATGTCTGAGCTTCAGAAAAGAAAGATGGGAGAGGATGGCACCATCTACTTAGAGGTGCAAACCACACAGGTAGAAAAATCACACCCCAGGTGCTGAGTCACAAGTCACCTCACAGACTGTTTCCCACCCATGTGCCTGCTCCTTGCCCATCACTTACAGAGACAAAAGTGAGTTCACCGTCACCTTCATTGCCATGTGCCTCAAATTGGCCTTTGAGCTTTGGAGCCTATCAACTCCTCAGAAACCAGTACTCTCATCACCATCTTCCAAGCCTATGTGCCTGCTGCTGGCATTTCAGCTTCTCGGATGGACATGACCCAGCTATGTGCCTAGTGCTATCCAGTCAGGTACTAATGCAGAAGTGACCTCACAAAGTGACCTCAAAATCTAACCCATGTACCTGCTGCTGGCCTATCAGGCACTCAGGTAGAAGTGACCTCACAGACAGTTTCCAACTCATGTGCTTGCTCCTAGCCCATCACCTGCAGAGACAGAAGTGACTCCACAGTCACCTGCATGGTCATGTGCTTCCTAAGACCCTACAAGCTTCTGAGACACAATCTTCTAAAATATGGCCAGGATACAACAGATGTTTGCACTGCCATTCAGAGGGACCATGGCAGGCTGGAGAAATGGGCAGGGAGGAACCTCATGAAGTTCCACAGAGGGAAATGCAATATCTTGCCCCTGAGAAAGAATAACCCCATTCACCAGAACACGATGGGTACTGACTGTCCAGAAAGCAGCTTTGCAGAGCGTTACGGAAAATTACACTCACCGGCCACCATAAAAGGGTCTGACCCTAGGTTCCCACTGAGAAAGAAGTTGGAAGTCAGATCAGAGCGAAAAAAATTTTAATGACACACATGCGGTAATTACAGTTCAAGCTGGGTGCCTACAAAGAGAGACCCCGTTTGAACAAATCCCTGGGTAATTATACCCTTCCAGTCTAGTATCCACCCCATACTTCTGAACCAATCATAATATTAGAGTTTGGGGTCTTCCGGTTCCTGGTTGGTCCTTTCTGTAGTTTCCAGGTGTGTTCTTTACTTCTTATGACACTTCTGCATAGGTGTCGATGGCCTGTTTACACCCTTTCTTGTCCCTCTGGAATCAGTCTTGTGGTTCCTTTGTTTCTTTCTTCTGTGCCCATCAATGCTAAACTGCGTATTTCTCTCTAAAGCCCCCCCACCCCCTTATCTCTCCAACTTGAACTGGCTCTGGGGCCTTCTTTTACTTAATATCTAGGTGAATGTTCACAGTGCTAGGCCCATGGCTGCTGTTTGTGGTTGTGAGGTCACTTGTATCTCAGTGCCTGATAGGCCAGTGCTAGGCCCATGGCTGCTGTTTGTAGTTGTGAGGTCTCTTGTGGCTCAGTGCCTGATAGGCCAGTGCTAGGTGCTTGGCTGCTGTTTGTGGTTGTGAAGTCACGTGTGGCTCAGTGCCTCATAGGCCAGTGCTGGTCATGTGACTGCTGTTTGTGTTTGTGAGGTCAATTGTGCCTCAGTGCCTGATAGGCCAATGCTTCCCATGTGACTGCTGTTTGTGGTTGTGAGATCACTTGTGTCTCAGTGCCTGATAGGCCAGTGCTAGTTGCATGGCTGCTGTTTGTGGTTGTGAGGTCACTTGTACCTCAGTGCCTGATAGGCCAGTGCTAGTTGCAAGGCTGCTGTTTGTTGTTGTGAGGTCACTGGTGCCTCAGGGCCTGATAGGCCAGTGCTAGGTGCTTGGCTGCTGTTTGTGGTTGTGAGGTCACTTGTGTCTCAGTGCCTGATAGGCCAGTGCTAGGTGCTTGGCTGCTGTTTGTGGTTGTGAGGTCACTTGTGGCTCAGTGCCTGATAGGCCAGTGCTGGCTCTTAAAGATTATCGGACTGAAGCTGTCTAGAATTAATTGCTTAGCATAACGTGCTTAGCATTAGTAGCTAAATTTGCTGAAGCCTTAGGCCTCAGGCTGTGAACTTTTACTTAGATAAGTAAAAGGGGGCCCCAGAGCGGGTTCAAGCTGGAGGGATTAAGAAGTTACACGGACAGCAGGAGTAGCCAACCTTGAAGATAAGAAGCAGCCTGCCTAGAGACAATGAAGGGGCCCAGTGAAGAAGGGGAAGAACCCAGACCTAACTATTACTATTGGTCCAAACTATCGCTTAAGGGGTGGGGAATTTAGATTGTAAGGGTATAATTGCCCAGGGATTTCTTTGTTTGGGGTCCTTCTGCGGAGGCACCCAGCTCAAACTGTAATTACCGCACGTGTATCATTAAATTTTATTTCTCTCCGATCTGACTTCGAACTTCTGCCTCAGCAGGAACCTAGGGTCGGACCCTGTTATGGAGGCTGGCGAGCCTGATTTTCCATAACAGTTTGGCGACCCAGATGGGACCCTAGGCGACCACCGTCGGGGCCTCTCGTCTCCAAACTATCACCTGGCGCCATCAGGTGAGTTCACCTGGGATCTTTGGCAACGGGAGGCACCGAGAGGGTGAGTCTTAAATTCCTGCTAAATTCTAAGTTCTGGTTTGGTAACAAAGTGCACTGTAAGGGGTATGCAGGCTGTTAACCTAAGGCGTACCAGGTAAGAGGTACGCGGGCTGATCCCCCTAAGGCGTACCAGGTAAGGGGTACGCGGGTTGATCACTGGAAGGCATACCAGGTTTTGGGGTGGGTTCAAGTCCCACTCCCAGGGTTTGGGGTGGGTTTGAGTCCCACTCCTGGGTTTTGGGGTGGGTTTGAGTCCCACTCCCAGAAGGGGGGAGTGCGCAGCCTGATCAGCGTAAGGCGCACCGCAAGACTAACTTAGAGTTACTGTGACTAGTGTGAGTGTGGATACCGGTACTGTGACTGGTGTGTGTGTGTGTGTGTGACCTGGGAACCGAAAGGGGCACCCGTCGGCGGACAGAGCCGCCCACTGCGAAGGGACGGCAGTCCTAGCAGTCAAAGACTCGGGTGGTGTGAGTGCGGTTCCCAGAGAGAGAGAGAGAGAGAGAGAGAGTGTAAACATGCCGGCTGCAGGGGGTAATGAAAATTTAAATTCTGGTGTTGCTGACGGGAAAAAAAAAAAGGTATATTATAAGGAAGTGCGCTGCCTGATTGGCATAGGATGCACTTTTCAGGAACTCAATATGGGAAATAAGTTCGGCATAGAAAAGGGGACGCCCTTAGCTGAAATTCTGCAAAACTAGAGTAAGGTCGATGGTACCAAGAATGTAAGAGGAAAAAAAAAAGGGGTGGGGAGGGGGTTGATCCAACTATGTCAGGAGGATTGGCCGTTCCTGACAAAGGACGGTAACCCAGCGGAACGATGGCCGCCACACGGAACCTTTGATCATCAAGAGTTAACTTTCCTGCGTCACCATTTGGAGGATAGGTTCCCCAGACAAATGGATTATTGGTATGTATGGGACAGTTGGGCATTTGCTAGACAAAAAGAAGCACCTAGAAAAGGAGGGGAAAAGTTTTCTCAGAATGCTGAAAGTAGTGCAGCTGCTAAAATGCTTGTGGAAACTGCTCCACCCTATGCGCTATCCTCTGCTTCAACTTCTCTATACCCCCCCTTGCCTTCCCCCTCTGCCTCTCAAGCCTCTTTGCACATTGTTCCTATGCCAGGAGTGCCCCCGCTAGGTCCGGACGGGGTACCTCTGATGGCTATAACATGAATTTACTGACCTTGGGGGCCTCAAGGTTGGATTGCATGGAGTCAACAAACTGCCAGGCTTAGGGAAGATCCAGAGAAAGTGTTACAAATTGTAAGAGGAATACTGCAGGCATATGATCCTACGTGGGGGGATGTGCAAATGCTCCTTGAAGCCTTGTTCACTCCAGATGAAAAACACTCAATTTTGAATGCAAATAGTCACTGGGCGGAAGAGGGGGGTGTTGTGGCTGCTCAAACGACCTGGCCGGCTGTGGACCCTGGGTGGAATTATAATGTAGAGGCAGATTACAGGCAGTTGCAACTAGCCAGACAAGGCTTAGAAGAAGCTATACTATACCTTTGGCAGGTCAAAAGACTGCGAATTGGTCTAAAATAAGGGAGTGTCAGCAACAACCTGAGGAACGCCCCTCAGCTTTCCTTTCCAGACTATTTAAACAAATCAGAATGCTTGGAGGGGAGATAGACTCAGAAGCCGAGGCTAACAGGCCTCTAATAGTTACTGCATTTGTAGATCAAACGGCCTCTGACATTTGAAAAGTATTTTTCTAAACATGTTCCTGACTGGCCAGGGAAGTCTATGGACGAAACAGTACGCTTAGCCACATTTGTATATAACGGTCGAGATGAAGAGAAGGTGAAAGAAAAGAGACGACAGAAGAAAGAGGAAGTGAGTGTGTTAGTGGCTGTGTTAAGAGACGAGTTTAAAGAAACTAGAGGAAGGGGGCGAGAAAGGGCCAGAGGAGATGGGTGGAACCAAAGCAAATGTGTTGTACGCTTAGGAGTTAATGATTATTGCGATTTTTCTTGAGGGGAACAAGGGCACTGGAAGCAGCGATGCCCAGTGAAGTCCCGCATGCCCAGGAATAGAGGGGACAGCATGAGACAGTCGAGTACTGGGAATGACACCAGGCAATTCCCAGCCAGTCCACAATGACAGGAGATGGGAGACCCAGAAACTACTGTGGGAATTGGGGTAAATTCATGGGCTATAGATTTGGATTTCAGGGAGGAGATAATGGCAAATATAGCATGTCAAGAAATTCCCTTCTCAGTGGATACTGGAGCTACCCTTTCTCTTCTGAATTTTGAGCCTAAAGGATGTAAGTCATCAGATAAAATAACAATACAGGGAGTAATGGGAAAAGGCGAACGAACGTTAACTAAGCCCTTGTTGCTCACTCTTGGAGGAAAAGGAGTGTGGGGACATTTCATAATTTCCATGGATTCACCCTGTTGCCTTTTAGGGAGGGATCTCTTACAAGCCCTGGATACTCAGATCTGCTTACAGCTGGAAGGGATGAAATTAATACTAATGGGCTCATGTGTTCTGGCTGAGACACCAGAACCAGAGTCAACTAATCTGCAAATTCCGACAGGTTTAGAATCAGTTCCTGGAAAGTTATGGAGCTCTTCAGGAATGGATGTTGGACTATTGAACTCAGCTAGTGCAGTCTCAATCAAAACAAGGGGAGGATTACCTCCCGCAGTTAAACAATACCCTATCCCAAAGGAAGCAGAGAAGAGTATCCAAAAGCAAATTGATCACTGTTTAAAATTGGGTATCCTTAGAGTTTGTGAATCCCCATACAACACTCCAATTCTGCCAGTGAGAAAAAATAGGCAGGGTTCTGATGGCGACCCAGAGTATCGGTTTGCCCAAGACCTAAGAGTTATAAACCAACATGTAATTGCTCCACATCCAGTAGTTCCTGACCCATCAACTATATTACTACAGATACCCCACCGGGCAACTTATTTTACCGTGCTTGATTTAATGGCAGCCTTTTTTAGTATAGCGGTAGCTGAGGACAGCCAAGATCTTTTTGCCTTCACTTGGAAGGGACAACAATTGACGTGGACTAGGCTACTACAGGGATTTACTGGGTCTCCGACTATTTTTTCACGTATACTTAAAAATGATCTTGCAGATATTGAACTTCCAGGACATTCAGTGTTAATACAATATGTGGATGATTTGTTATTAGCATGTAAAGATTATGAGACATGTTTGAAAGACACTATTTCTCTATGTAACGCTCTTGCAGAGAAAGGGCATCGAGCATCTCCGTCCAAGCTCCAGCTGTGTCAGCGAGAGGTAAAATATTTGGGGTTTATCTTGAAGGAAGGGCACAGATTGATTGATCCAGAATGGGTAAAGATAATTCTTGATATACCCTGCCCTATAACAAAAAAGCAATTTAGGGGATTTTTAGGAGCTGTAGGATTTTGCCGACCATGGATTCCTGGGTTGGGAGAACTTAGCAAACCTTTAGTCTGGGCAACAAATAAGGAGGAGACAGAGCCTTTGACTTGGAGTCCAGAAAAAGAGAAAGCTTTCATATCTGTAAAAAGGGCATTGGTCTCAGCCCCGGCTCTAGGACTACCAGATTATAGTAAACCATTTGAATTATTCGTTCATGAACAACAGGGAGTAGCAAGTGGAGTACTCACTCAAAAACTAGGTCCTCACCGTAGACCAGTGGCCTATTACTCCACCCAACTAGATGCAGTAATCAAAGGCACTCTAGGATGCATCAGAGCGATAGCAGCTACAGCAGCCCTTATTAGAAAAACACGACCTGTAGTTTTGGGTCACCCATTGACTGTGTATGTGCCACATGAAGTGGAACTGTTAATGAAACAATACACTACTCAAGCACTATCCCCACAGAGAGCTCACCGCTATGAACTAATAATATTACTTGCAGATAATGTGACCTTAAAGAGATGCAGCATCTTAAATCCAGTGACGCTATTGCCTCTACCTGAAGATGGAGAGCCTCATCATTCCTGTGAACAGGTGGTTGTCAACTCGAGCAAGCCCCAGGAGGATCTCCAAGATGAACCTTTGGGAAACCCAGACTTAGTTCTGCTTACAGATGGATCATCCTATTATTTGGACGGAAAATGCCATTCAGGCTATGCTGTTACCAGCCTCTTTGAGGTACTTCAGGCTAATCCCTTATCTCCTCCGTCTGTAAGCGCTCAAGGGGCAGAATTAATAGGATTAACCCAAGCAGCAAAGATAGGTAAGAACATGTGAGTCAATGTATATACCAACTCTAAATACACATTTGGAGTATGTCGTGCAACTGGGATGTTATGGAAAGAACGAGGATTTTTTTACATCATCAGGAAAGAACAAAGCTAATGGAGAAGAAATACGTAATTTGCTAGAATCAGTACAACTGCCCAAAGAAATTGCTGTAATACACTGCCCAGCCCATGCTAAAGACACTACAGAAATTTGTAAAGGAAATGCTTTAGCTGACGCCACTGCGAAGGCAGCAGCCTGACGACTTTTCAGGGACTGTATGGTCGCAATTGCAATGATGGACCAGAGCAAATGGCCAAATTTAATCGACCCCTAAACCATGTATGAAAAAGACTGCTTAGCAGAAGAGAAAAAACAATGGGAAAAGTGGGAAGCAAAACAAAATGAGGATGGAATATGGACAATTGGAGGAAAACCAATTCTATGAAAGAAATATGTAATTACTGTGGCTAGGTGGTTCCACGATAAAGCTCATGGGAGAGTAGAGGCAGTAGCTAAGCAAGTACAAAAAGTATGGGCAGCTCCAGGAATTTATGCTGCTGCGAAAAGGATAACCAAGAGCTGCCCAACCTGCCAAAAGTTCTCAAGCAGCAAAGCAAGCTCAGAGTTAGGGGGACGACCGTGGGCCTACTTCCCTTTTCAAAGGCTACAAGTAGATTATGCGGATATGCCAGCTGCCAGTGGGTAAAAACATTTATTAGTGATAGCAGATCAGTTATGAGGCTGGGTAGAGGCTTTCCCAACAAGGAAGGCCGACGCAGGAGGGGTAGTAAAAGGCTTACTAAAAGAAATCATACCCAGGTATGGGGTTCCAGAAGCCATTGATTCAGACAGGGTGCCCATTCTACAGCAAACATAATCAACCAATTATATAAATCACTGGGAATAGAGAAAAACCTACATACCCTTTAGCACCCACAGTCTTCAGGACAGGTAGAAAGAATGAACAGAACACTAAAAGAAAAAATAGCAAAAGTATGCACACACACTAACCTAAAACGGCCCGAAGCCCTAAATTTAGTCCTATGGGATGTTTGAAATGTTCCGCAACAACCCATAGGACTAACACCAGCAGAAATTCTCTTTGGGAGACATTTAGCCATCCCAGGGACTTATATCCCAGCTAAGACCAGCCTGTTGGACGGAGATGAACAGCTAACCCAATATGTTCTAGGTATCCAAAAAAGGTTTGAAAATCTTAAAAAATATGCTCAATGGTGTCAGTGCACACCACCTGAAATACAAGTGCACGATATACAACCTGGAGATGGAGTACTGGTAAAAGTATTCTCACGAAAAATTAAGTTGGAACCAAAATGGGAAGGACCCTACACTGTATTGTTAAGTTCTTATTTTGCTGTTAAAGTTTTAGGAAAAGAGAATTGGATTCACCACTCACATGTGAAACGAATAGCGGACCAAGAAGCGAGTACGGCAGGTGTCACTATGGAGCAATGAAGACAACCACACATGCTCCCTGGATGTGCCTAATATTGTTTCTAACCACAGGTTCTGGATGGATAAGTACACAATTAATAAGACAAGATAATTATGATACACAAAGTTATACTGAAAACAATACCAAAGGAAACCAGATTTGGTTTAATTATTTGGGGCTAGGAGTGAGTGAATTCAGTTTAACCTTTTGTTGTATGTCAGCAAATTTACATGAAACAGTATTGACAGAAACTAAAAGCAGATGCTGTAAAAAACAGTGTAAAACTGACCAAAAGTGTTGTATGTCTGTATCTGCCAAGAGAGAAATAGAAGCCCAGGTCTCCTGTGTTAGCTCAGATCAGTCCAAACCGACCCCCCTGGATCAATCAAGAACTATTCCCTCAAGTAAGATGTTTCCCATAATAGCAAAGGCAGGACCATATGTAATTAAAAATACAGGCCAACAACGAGTGTTATTTAACCCATCTTGGTCTCTTAAATGAGTAGAACTATTGATGCAAATAAGCATCTCTACAATCAAACTGGCCTGTTCACCGTTTCTAAGTACCTCCTATGCGGGATGGTCAGCATGGTTGCAGAGGCGAACCCTCACCTCTCCAAAACGAACGAGGAGGGATGTAACCAGTATCAGAGGGGCAGGATTAGGAGTTTTAAATAGTATAGATGCCGAAGTGCTCATGAATAAACTAAGTACAGCGACAAGTGATTTGCACAAATTAGAACACCATTGCGTTCCTCTGTATTAGCATTAGGAACTAACCAACGGCTCTTATCTGCTATATTACCTCAATGGGAAAGAATTAATGAAAGAGACCACCACTTAATTGTAAATGCACTTGGTGTAGCCCAATATAATGTTTCTCTAGCTCTTAGTTGTATCCAAGCTCAGCTGTGGATGCAATCTATGGTAGCGGCAATTATTAGAGAAGGTGAAGAGGGCACCTTACCCACTGAAATTCGAAAGGTAATTTGGGATAATGCAACTAAATTTGAAAAGGAATTCCACTCTTGGTGGTGTCTAGTCAATTTTACTTATGACCCCATCAACAATAAGGCTATAGCTTTTGTCTTAACAATACTGAATGCTTCGGTATACACCATGTACACAATCATTGTGCTGGGATTAAATCACAGTGGAGCTATACTGAATCCACTAGAACATAGAATGTGGGCCCAATGAAACAGAAAAAAATGGCAAACTGTTGATGTTAACGCATGCGTTGTATGGGAACAACAAGGATTTATTTGTGAGAGTAATACCATCAAAGCTCAAGACATTTGTCTTGACACTGAACAAAATGTTTGTCATTTTGAAATACATCCTGATGAAACCCCTGAAACTGTACTTGTATATATTGGAAAAGGATGTGTTTGTATGAGAACCCTCTGTGATCTTATATTTGTAGATAACATTACTGTAGACACAAGTAATCACTCAAATATTGGTGTTTGTAATTTTACTAGAATTATGGGATGTGACTTTAATTATTCAGCTCCTGTTGTGCCTTATCAATTATTACAGTCTAATTATACCTTAAGTCAAGATTTATTGCCTACCCCCATCGGAATGAATCTTACATTGGTAAAGAAACTGCTACAACATAATGACCTGTGTCAACTGCTAAAATGCATCCGAAACAATGGACAAAAAACTCTAATCGCCATTCATCATGATACAGAAGAGATACAGCACATCTTGGAAAGAGTGAAGAAGGATTGAGAATATCATTGGTGGGAGACCCTTCTGGGACGGTCACCAACCGCAACAGGGATCTATAATCACATGTTGCACCCAGTAGTAGTTGTGTTAAGTTTAACTGTGCTATGCCTATTATTTATGATCATATTGTACATAAAATTATGGAAAGTGACAGTACGACTCAAAAGGCTTTGAGAACTCTGCTTAATATATTAGCAGGGATGCTTAATAAAAACAAAGGGAGGACTATTAGAGAATAATGGACTGAAGCTGTCTAGAGCTGATCGCTTAGCATAACTTGCTTAGCATTAGTAGCTAAATTTGCTGAAGCCTGAGGCTGCAAGCTGTGAACATTCAGCTAGATATGTTGAACTTTTAGCCAGTTAAGTAAAAGAAGGCCCCAGAGCCAGTTCAACATAAGGGCAAGGGTGGGGGGGACTGTAGAGAGAAATAAGCAGTTTAACATTAATGAGCACCAGCAGGGAGATGGACTTTAACGTAGGACACAGAAGGAAGAAACAAAGGAACCACAAGACTGATTCCGGAGGACAAGGAAGTAGAAGAGCCAGACAACTATGCAGGAATGAAGTAATCCCAAAGACTGGTTCTGAGGGACAAGATAAGGGAGTAAAAGAGCCATCGACACCTATGCAAAGTGTGATAAGAAGTAAAGAACACACCTGGAAACTCCGGAAAGGACCAACCGGGAGCTGGAAGACCCCGAACTTTAATAATATGATTGGTTCAGAACTATGGGGTGAATACTAGACTGGAATGGGTATAATTACCCAGGGATTTGTTCAAACAGGGTCCCTCTTTGGAGGCACCCAGCTCGAGCTGTAATTACCGCATGTGTGTCATTAAATTTTATTTCACTCCGATCTGACTTCGAACTTCTGCCTCAGCAGGAGCCTGGGGCTGGACCCTGTTATGGTGGCTGGTGAGCCTAATTGTCCATAACAGTAAGGCAGCAGTTGCCATTGTAATGTGACGTATGTTTTTGCCCAAATCACAAAGCAGACCTACCAGTTAACTTCTCATATGACTGAAGAAATGATGTCCTATTTTTGCACTGTTTAATGCATCAGGAACACTTGGAGTAACCTTCCATCAACTAGACAGTTTTCTCAAACAGAACACCAAGCATCTGTCTGAAATCGGAACATGCTTAGGAGAAAGAGAAGGAATGATGATCTATTATAACAGTTAATGGATTTGGTTAGCAAAAGTGGAAACCAGCCTTGCTAAATATCATGGGTATGATATCTCTAACGGTTGGTCACCAAAAGCTACCACTGTATTGTGATTGATGTTACATCCTGTGCTCATCCTGTTAATGATCCATGTATTGATCCCCACCTCTGCCCAAGCTGGGGCTCCAAGGTGACCTCTCCCCACCTCCCTGGACTGCTCCCCCCATGCCCCTTCCCCCTCCTGGGGGGCTGGAGCTGCCCCAGCCCAGGGCAACCGGCCAGCACCAGAGCTGGGACGGGGCACAGGGGGACAGGGAGTGTGGGGGGTTTAAGGCAAGGGTGAGCAGCCCCGCTCGGGGCTCCCTGCTTCCCAGAGAGCCTTTCCCCAGGTGAATGTGCCTGTGCTGGCCTGGCTGGCTGTTCCTTCACCCCTCCCCGGCTCTCCGCAGGGCCCCGGGCTGTCAGTGCTACTCTGCAGCACGAGCAGCCTGTGAGGCCATGGGGTGACTCTGCACTGGCCATGGCAGAGCCAGCTGGCCCAGCAGCATTGCACCCGACACCCCCCTCCCCAGGGTCTGTGGCTATGGAAGATGCTCAAAGCAAACACGGTATTTCAAATGGCTCAGGAGGGGTTCAGGTGTGTCCTTGCACCCAGCCTGTGGTTTGTAGGTAGATGACAAGAACCGCTCTGGAGTGTCCCTTCCCTGGGCCTGCTGAGTCCCTGCTGGCTCTGCTGAGCTTGCAGAGCCCTCACTCAGTGCCTTCTTTGGTTTAGCCCTTTGCTTTGGGTGCCTGCACTTGCTTCTGTGAGTCTCCACTCACTGCCCATCCCAGGCACACGCTGACCCTGGGGATGCCCTGTGCTCCCCCAGTGACTCCATATTCCCTTCCAGAAGAACCGGCATCTGTCACCAGCCCCATAATATGTGAGACAGTCCCCGGCAGATACCACTCCCCCTCTCCAGGGGTACTCGGCACCCACAAGTGAGGGCAGAATCCTGCCCTCATTTCCTAACACATCACCCTATGAGCGCGTCCCCCTCAGCCCATGGAGAACTCATGTGCAGCAAAAGGCCTTTTTGGGTGCAACTCCCTGAGCACATTCTTGGCACCTGCTTTGGAAGAAGAGCCCAACCTTCAGGCACTGTCCTGAGGAAATCCCCTTTTATTACAGAGCTGCTACTTGGGAGGCCAGCTCTGATGCAGTGGTAGACAGATGGACAGAAGGCCTCTGGGTCAGACAGATGGACTTTGTGCCTCCGGACATGAATTCCAGCAGTTGTGTACAAGCATGAGTGTCACAGACAGAACGCCCAAAGCACCCGAGTTGCCCGAGATAGATTGGATATTGCTTGTGACTAGAGCTGGGCAGCTTCTTGCTGCTAAAATATCAGCAACTGAATCAGTTTCTTCAGTGCCTCCTTGAGCTCCTTGTTCCTCATGCTGTAGATGAGGGGGTTCACTGCTGGAGGCACCACCACGTACAGGACAGCCACCACCAGATCCAGAGCTGGGGAGGAGAGGGAGGGGGGCTTCAGGTAGGCAAAAAATGAGGTGCTTATAAGCAAGGAGATGACAGTCAGGTGAGGGAGGCACATGGAAAAGGCTTTGTGCCGTCCCTGCTCAGAGGGGATCCTCAGCACAGCTGTGAAGATCTGCACGTAGGACAGCACAATGAAAATAAAACACCCAAAGAATAAACAGGCACCAACCACAATAAGCCCAGCTTCCCTGAGGTAGGAGTCTGAGCAGGAAAGCTTGAGGATCTGGGCAACTTCACAGAAAAACTGCTCTAGGACATTGCCTTGGCAGAGTGGTATTGCAAATGTGTTTGCAGTGTGCAGGGCAGCATAGAGAAAACCACTGGCCCAGGCAGCTGCTGCCATTTTGGCACAAGCTATGTTGCCCATGAGTGTGCCATAGTGCAGGGGTTTGCAGATGGCAATGTAGCGGTCATAGGCCATGACAGTGAGAAGATAATACTCTGCTGAGAAGAAAAAGAGAAACAGAAAGACCTGGGCAGCACATCCCAAGTAGGAAATGGCCCTGGTGTTCCAGAGGGAATTGGCCATGGATTTGGGGACAGTGACAGAGATGGTGCCAAGGTCGAGGATGGAGAGGTTAAGGAGGAAGAAGTACATGGGTGTGTGGAGACGGTGGTCACAGGCTATGGCTGTGATGATGAGGCCATTGCTCAGTAGTGCAGCCAGGTAGATGCCCAGGAAGAGTGAGAAATGCAAGAGCTGCAGCTCCCTGGTGTCTGCAAATGCCAGGAGGAGGAACTCGTTTGGGGAGCTGCTGTTGAACATTTATTCCCCCTGGGCATGGGGGTCTGTCTGAGGAGGAAAAGACAGTAAAACGTTAGAGCAGACTTCTCTGAGCCAGACCCATTCCATTTCTCATAGTGCCCCCACATTTCCTCTGTCCTTCTCCTTCTTTCAGAATCCTTTCTTGAGCTCTGTTTGTGCTGGCTGTGTGTGCCATGCTGAGCCGGGGCCGCTGCCTATGGTCTCCAGAGGAGGCAGTTCTGCTCTGCCGGGGGTGTAAATGGAGGTGTCAAGCAGCCCCAGATATTTGGTGGGATACTTGGGGATCGGTGCCGTGAGCTCAGCAGAGGGAACTTGGACCAGTGACCCAGTGGGACTATTCTCTATTTGCCATAATGAGAGCTGAATACAGCACTCATGCCAGCTGTCTCGGAAAGAGAAGACCCTTGTGAGGGCTTCATGTCCCCCAGCCTTGTCCTCTTGAACAGAGGTGTCTGTATCTGAACCAGTCACACCATCGCCCACTCTAGCAAGGGAGAGAAGCAGTCAAGTGCAGGCAGGGGGTGACCTCACACTTTCTGGACGTCTCTGTTCCAATGAGATAGACTCTGTCCTCATGTCAACTTACCGTCCGCACCCTTCCTCCAGGCACTGCAGTGGGAATGGGAAGTGACTAGCTCTGATGTGCACATCCTGCAGCAGATTACGTCCACTCCTTATGTGAAAGGGCTGTTCAACATTTTGCAGTGACTTTATACAGAGTCACAGGATCTGGTGTGTCAATAAGTTTTTCCCCTCGCTGTGCTGCACTTGCACCTCCCTCAGCTAAAGGACAATCACACTCACAAGTTCCTCTGAGAAAGAAACTGGACTGAGCTGAGAGTGGAGGAGTTCAGTTTCACAGTGAAGATTTCCAAATTCTTCTCTCAGCCCAGAGATGGAGAGAGTGGTGTGTGCCAGGGTATCTGACGACTCACATGACCAGACTCCCACATATCACAGAAATGCTACAGGGAAGCTGTGCTTTGCTGGAGGGCAGCTTCCAAGTTGGCAGGACACCCCAGAGAAACAGTCAAGGGTCCAAAGGTGGACTCTCCTTAAAGAAGAGTCAGCTGATTACCCAACCTGATGAAATGCAATGTCAGCAGCCTCACAGGTTGGAAAGGGATTGGTGCTTCTCACTGCCATGAAGACCACACCATGCAGGACACACAGGGTTGGTGTCTTAACTGCAGCTGAGCATACCCATCATTCTGAGAGATCAAAAGGTCTGAGAAAAACCACAGCAAGTCCCTTCATCCCCACTTCAGCCTACAGACAGCATCAGCAGCAACTTCTCTGGCCTCATGAAGGTTTGTCTGACCTGCTCCTTAGGACCTGCAAAAACAGAGAAGCCTCTGGACAGTGCCCTGCCTGTGGGAGCTTTCTGTAGGGCAGAACCAAGTGCACAGAGCATGGGATGGGGTCTGTAAGCACCAACCAGGAAAAGACACTGGGACAGAGAAACAGCTCCCAGCAGGGACAGCTCCAGGCAGCAGAGCTGGGCAGGGAATGAGAGGGAACTGCTTCTAGAAACATCATGGGAGGATGGATTTGGACAAGTCATGTTCAGTCCCTGCAATGCCCACACCTTCCCCCAGTGTGCTCACTTCTGACCTAAAGAAACCTCCCAGCAGCAGGGCACTGTCCAGGAGCATTCCCATTTTTGGAGGTGCTAAGGAACAGGGCAGATAAACGCTGATGAGGCCAGCAAAGGGAAAGCTGGTGCTGTCTACAGACTAAAGGATGGGTGCAGGGACTTTCAGAAGTACCTAGCAGACCCATTGACTGCTCATTGAAACTGTTAAGGAGTTTCAGTCCTTTGTTCAAAGCTGACAGCTCCATTTCCATTTTCCCCTTGCCAGGTGGCAGGACAATTAAAGCACTATCTCAGGAAATTGGCTTCTCTTTCAGGTAATCCCTGCCTTCACCTTCCTCTTGAAAAGTTCCCTCT
The DNA here is from genome assembly GCF_036417845.1 of Apteryx mantelli. Lineage (NCBI taxonomy): Eukaryota > Metazoa > Chordata > Aves > Apterygiformes > Apterygidae > Apteryx > Apteryx mantelli. The sequence continues at coordinate 9,010,495 of NC_089997.1, forward strand.
GAAATGTCCTGTACATGAGCTAGAGTTGTGAGCAGCCCTGACCCATGAAAAACCCTCTCAGCAGGAGAATGAACCTGCTCTGCTCGGGTCAATCGTCCCTGCAGCACTGTGGGGAGTTCCCGGGGCAGACTGAGTGCTGTTCTCTGCTGCACAGGCAGCAGAGTCACTGCCGCAGGCACACAGCACCCTGGGGTGCAGGGACACTGCTCTGAACTACAGCCCTGGGCAGACCTGGGTGCACTTCCTGCCTTCACACCCCTGCAGCATCCTGGCAAGAAGGTAGCAGGATGCCCTGTCCCTGTGATGGTGTGGCTGGGAATCCCTGCTTTAGAAGCACCTCTTCCTCCTCTGCACTCAAGAAGACAGGAGCGATCCTAAAGAACCGAGCAGTCATGGGATGCAATGGGTTTAGAAGACCCCTCCACGAACTCCAGCAGTATTGCTCTACAGCCAGAGACTTACTGTGTCAGGGGCTGTGAAGATTTCTCCCTCTGTGAGCTCTCCTCTCTCCTCCCACTCCACACTGCCTTTCAGTTCTCTCCGTCTTGTCTCAGCTCATGTCAGCAAGAGCAGGCAGTGCCTGGAGCCCTGCTGCTCTCTGCATAGGAGATGCTCTTGCACAGAGCTGTCTCTCGGCAGTGCTGACCTGTTGCCATGAGCTCCCTCTGTCCCAGTAGACTGGCCCCACTTGGGAACAGTGGCCCAGCTGAAGGTGTGACTTCATTTCTCCTTTGCGCTCCCTCCTCTTGGGAAATGTTCACTGAGGTAGACTAAAATAATCATCTATGATGTCTCTCTCTAAACAGTGAAGAGAGACTGGTCCCAGCATTGCAATTTGTCTCGTCAGAAGATGATTATCTATGAGAGATGGAAATTTCCCACTCCGGAAGATCCTATTCCCACCTCTTTACTAGGCAGGACACCTAGACAGCGACAAAAAGAGAGTTCATTTACCTATGGTTCAGGTGTTAATTCAGATGAGTCAATCTGGACATCTCATGCCAGGTTAGAAACCCCTGGGCTGGAGTGGGATTCAGATCCCTCCCATGAATTCCACAAACACACAGGAGGTGGGATTGCCCTTGCCAAAGCTGAAGGGTGCCCATGTCTGCATGCGAGTGCCTTGTCTAAGCTCCCATTGTAATCAGTGGAGATGGAGGATGGGAGTCAGTTGCTCACACACAAACACCTGGCGACATTTGAAGAGACAGAGGTGGTGCAAGGCATGTGCCAGGGTCTGCTTGCTCTGATGGAGCAACCAGGAGACCTGCGTCCTTCTAGAGCATGAGGTTGGGGCCAGGTGGGGAATTTTCTTGGCCATCTGAAATGACACTGGGTGCCTACTACTGCTCCTAGAGCTCCACTCACTAGGAAGCTGAGACTCATGCACATCTCTACATTGCAAACAGTTCATGTAATTCAGTGCAGACCCTTGATTTAATGACCTAAAAATCAGCCATAGGCAGGGCCATGTCAGATGCCTGGGGTGTCCAGCACAAGCACACGTCTCTAGCAGATCCAGCATGGGACCTACAGGAAAGCCATGTCCTTTTGGAGTGGTTCCTGGGCAAGTGCCCCAGGACCTCTCCAGTTTCCTACCTGTGCCCAAATAACTGAATGCCACCACTGCCTTTAGGCAAAGTCCATCCCATCTACATCCAAGCAGCTGCATAAATGGGAGGCACATCACACCAAGGCCTCCGCTGTAGTTTCTGCACTCTCAAACCCTTCAAGATCTCCTACTCCTGAACCTCTCCTCATCCCAGATGATATGAACAGGGACTGTGCTAATGATCTCCACAGGATGGCTGCATCACAGTCTGTCCAGGCCCAGGGACTTCTTCACTGGCACCTTGTCCTTCCTGGAGATCAGTTCACCTCTGTCACAGGCCCTGTGGAGCTACAAAGCCAGCTCAGGCAGCAAAATCCTCTCCTGCCATTTCTGCACAGCCCAGCTCTGCTTTCCTCTGGCCTCAGGTACTGCAGGGTTTGCTCCCTTAGTGGGAACCTCCTTTCACCATTACATTGCCACCTGCTATCTATGCCGGCATGTCCCTGCACTGAAGTGGGTCATTGCACATACGGTGTCCTTAAGTCTTGGTAACATGGCTCACCATGAGCAATCTACACTCTGTGCCACACCTGAGGCTCTGCGACCCAAATATTTGCATGTGAATGCAGCCTGGGGCACAGACAATAGCAGATGGAGATGCGGAAGTTGTCACAGGACTGAAACATGGTTAGAATAACTGAGATGTGGTGGGGTCACTCACATGACTGGAGGGCTATGCTGGTCGGGTACAAGGTCTTCAGGAGAGACTGTGAGGGAAGACGAGGAGGGGTAATGCCCTTTGTGTGAAGGGGCAGCTCGGAGGTATGGAGCTCTTCCCTGGGATGGACAAGGAGCTGTGTGAGAGCTTGTTAGTGAGCCGGAGAGCAAGGGTGACATTATGATGGGAGCTACAGACCACCTGATGTGGGCGAGGAGGTGGATGCAATCTCCTTTAAGCAACATGAGGAAGTCTGTGGATCACAGGCCCTGGTTCTTATGGGGAGAGCTTAATCTCCCTGACATTCACTGGAAGGACAAACAGCAGAGTGCAAGGAGTCCGGGAGGTTTTTGGAAGGTGTCAGGGACAACTTCTTAGCACATCTGCCAGATGGGCCAAGAAGAGCGATGCTTTCCTGCATGTAGAAATTGCAAATAAAGAGGAACTGAGCAGGGATGGGATAATCAGTGTCTGCCTTGCCTGCAGTGACCAATAGCGTAGTCCCAGATCCTGAAGGGATTGAGGAAGTACAGCAGCAGAGTACAGACCCTGGACTTCAGAGGAGCAGACTTTGGCCTCTTTGGGGGCCTGGTGGGGAATCCCATGGGGGGCAGCTCTGAAGGGCACAGGAGCCCAGGAAAGATGGCAGGTCTTTAAGGACAGCATCTACCAAGCACAAGAATGGTCCATCCCAATACTCAGTAAAGCTAGCAGACATGTCACGGGACCAGCTTGGCTAAAGAGGGAACTCACACCTGAACTCCAGGACAATAAGGCAGTGTACGGAGGGGAAGGAGAGAGAGGCTGCAAAGGAGGAATTTAGAAATAGTCCAGTGAAGCAGAGATGGTGTTAGGGAAGACAAAGCTTCCCTAGCATTGACACTTGCAGGGGATGTCAAGGGCATGAGGATGAGCTGCTACTGCTTCAGTAAGAATAAAAAGGAGAAGGTGGTCTCACTGCTGAATGAGGCAGGGAATGTAGTAACAGCAGATGCAGATAGGTCTGAAGAAATCAATGCATGGTTAGCTTCCGTTTTAAAAAACAAGGTCTCCCAGACTGTTGTGCGTGCAGTCAGGACTCCTGAGGAGAAAAACAACCAGCAGTGGATGACGTTAGCAAAAACAAACTATGCAAGTCAGTGGGGTTGGATGGGCTGCATATGAGGATGCTGTGAGAGCTGATTGCTGTCATAGCAAGGCCACTCGCTATCATCTTGGAAAGGTTGTGCAGACTGGGCGAGGTCCCGATAACTTGAGAAAGGCAAATGTTACATCCATCTTCAAGAAAGGCCAACAGCACTACCTGGGAAGCTGCAGGCAGTTCAGCCTCTCTTTGGTGAGGAGCATGTCATGGAGTGAATCCTCTTGGATCACATTTCTGGGCACATGAAGGAGAAGAAGGTGACAGGGAACAGTCAGCATGGATTTACCCAGGGTAAATTGTGCCTCACCATCCTGATTGCCTTCTATGATTAAATAATTGTATCTGTGCCTGGAGAAGAGTAAATGACTTTTATCTGGACTTTAGCAAGGTGTTTGACACTGTCTTCCACAATATTCTTCTATGAAAGTTAGAACCTTACTGTCTAGAGGGATAGACAACTGGATGGGTAGAAAGCTGCTTGGATGATGAGGCTCAGAGGGCAGTGGTGAATGGGTGGTACTCTTCCTGGAGGCCAGGGAGAAGTGGAGCACCACTGATCTCTCCACGAACCTGCCCTGTTTGTCATCTTTATTAGTGGCACGGAGGAGGCAACACTCACCATGCTTGTAGACTGGAAGGGGAAGACCAGGCATATGCTTGAGGGCTGCCATTCAGAGGGACCTAGACAGGCAGGAGGAATAAGCTTCAGAAACTTCACTAAATTCAGCAAGGACAAAGGCCAGGTCTTGCACCTGGGCTAGACCAACATCCCACAGTGTTACAAGCTGGGGCCTGAGTGCCTGGGGAGCAGCTCTGTGGAAAAGGACCTGAGGGTCCTGGTGGACAGGAGGCAAAATATGAGCCAGAATCATTCCCTGGCAGCAAAGAAGGCCAAAAAGCACTGTGGGCTGTATGACCAGGAGCACAGCCAGGAGGTGGAGGGAAACGATGATCCCCCTCTAGTCAGTATTCATTAGACCACGTCTAGAATGCTGCATCTAGTCTGGGTCCCCAGAAGAAGAAAGAGGTTGGTAACTGGAAGTGAGTTTGGCAGAGGGCCCTCAAGATAGCTTTCCCCATAGGTGCTGGTTTGTGTTTTGTGTTTTTTCCTTTTTTTTTGACACAGAGGAACTTCAGTCCTGAAGGCCCTTAAGAAACTTGGGTGATTTGGACAACAGACACCTCATGAAGATTTACAAGAGAAGTGTCAAGTCCTGTGAGTAGGGAGGAATAACTGTGCCCATGAGGAGAGGTTGGGGGACCTGGGCTTCTTTAGCCTGGTGAAGTGGAGGTGAAGGACAGGAGAGTAGGAGCCTGTGAGTGCTTGAAGGGTGGTTTCAGAGATAATGGAGCTTTTCTTGGTAGTGGGAAGCAGCATGAGAAGCGGAAAGAGCCACAAACAGCAGCTTGTGGGGTTCAGATGTAACATTAGGAAAAGGGAATGTCACTTGAAGGATAGTGCTGTGGTGCCACAGGTCACCCAGAGGGAGTCTGTCATCATCCCCTGGCTTTGTGTCTCAAGGAAAACCAAGTGAGGACAGAGAGACATGAGTAGAGGTGGGGAGATCCTGGGGAAAGAGCAAGGTGGCAAAGCAGGTTGGGTGTCTGCAGTCTGCAGGGAAACAGACACAGGCGTGGGACAGCGTAGGACAGCCTGTGGTGGAGACAGCCATGGGCACTGCCAAGGCTGAAAGCTCCCAACAAAGCTGAGGTCTTTGTCCTCTTGACTATGGCTGGTGTCCCTTCCACTGAGGCCCTCAAGAAGATCCTTCCTTAAAGCACTGTGACCTCGCTGCCTTCTCATCCCCGGGGACTCAGGAGGTGCTGTATCGTTGTCCTGCACTCGACATTGCACACCCCCACCCGCACACTGAGCCTAGGAAGAGCCCTGAGCAAAGCGCGAGGGAAAGGATCACCCTACCCAGGGCTGGGTGTCAATGCCTGGCCATTCTGCTTGACAAAACTCATCCAGGTTTACTTGGCATCAGAGCCACCTGCACATTGCCTTTGCCTACCTGCAGTCAGGGCCTCCAACTTTCTGCTCTCATCAGCCCCTGGGGAGCCTTCTTTGGTAACGACCCTCAGTGGGACCCATTAACACTCCAAAAAACTTTGGGATTTACTTCTGACCTTAACTTCTTGAGAGGCTTGTTCAATCTCCTCTCAGTATCTGAGGTTCATGAACTCAGCACCAAATACACTCGAGAGGCCATTAAAAGGCAAAAAGCCCTAACAAGGCATGTCACTCTTCATAATTTTCTTCAGTTCTTCAATTCTTGTGTGGCTAATTGGAGAGGATTCAGGGGTGTATTAAAAAGAGCAAGATTTCAATGAGCACCTGAAAAAGAAGGGATTTCTGCTTTTTAAGCTTGCTTTATTTTTCAGCTTACAGAATAAGTGATATCCACACTCTCCAATTCATACTGGCCCAGAGGGTCTCTACCATAATGAAGTCTGAACATGCAGCAAAGCAATATTTTCAATATGAGACCTTTATGGCCAACTTTCCTCCTCACCTCCCCAACCCTGCCATTTCTCTCATCAGCCACTGGGGACTTACCTCACTCCTGTTAAAACCTAACTTTTTTCCACTTGAGTCTGTAGCTGAATGTTACAGCTCCTACACACCAATTCCCACCTGCTTTCCTTAAAGAACTAGCTGCAGACATAGGAGGATTTTTCTTAATTGCAAACAAGCAAAAATAGAATACGATACAGTTTTAAAAAAAGTCAAATACACTCCTCTACTGTATGTTAAGTCCAAGCTATCTCCAGTGAGGTCCACTTTCCACAAGGAATAACCCTCCTTGAAGTGTTTTTTGACAGATAGCTAGGAAAGGATAGATGGAAACAGAACTGAGGAGCTGGATAAAGAGACAATACAATTCCTGAAAGACGAGGCAAGCTTCAGACTCCCTGAAGCTCAGACCAGCAACTGGAGAGTTGAGAGATATCGGATGGATAAAGGGTAAGATATGTCCAGTTCGTCTGATGCAAAGATGCCTTTAGAAACGATCAATTTAATCAAGACTTGTGAAAATATGTGACAAATCACTGAGACTATATCCATGGCATAATAGGCAGAACAGTGGTAACACAAGTTCAGGGGCAAATTAGTATTTCTTCTCCTGAGATTCACACCCTGCCTGAACATCTCCACTGTTTTATCATGGGAAAAGTGGACTTTAAAAGTAGTCAGTCCTTTTAGCTGGTGAAAGTGTGTTCACATTTTTTAAATGTTGAAAACTCTCCTTCACCTTTTCAGGCAGAGCTCTGTTCTAACCACAAGCATCCAGTGGCACTTGGAGAGGTCCTGGTGTACCTGAGGTACCTGCCTGGGCCTGGCAGCTCTCTCAGGAGACCTGCGGGAGAGCAGAGCCCCTTGGAGCTGCAGATGGAGGCTGGGCAGAGGGGACCAGGGCACCTACAGTGGCACCAGCTGTCGGTGACCCTGTGATTGCATCCCACCCCAATTCTGGAAATTGCTTTCCTTTTAAAAAAAAAAAAAAAGACCAGTTTATTAAGAAAAAAGACAACAAAGCCAAGAAAGACAATAAGAACACAAATATTTAAAAGCTGGAAAGTGTAACAAAACATTTCTCCGCTTTAGATCATTTTCTTAATTTCTCTCTTCTTTCATTTTTTATTGACATTTTCTAAATATCTCTGGTATTATCAGGCCTGCACCACTAAAAAATATATTTCTGTGTCTCGCACAGAGTCCAGTGGCCCAAAACCACTTACGGCCCAGGGCTGTCCATGCCACTCCTCACCCTCTGTACAGAGCAAGTGGCACTCCCCTGAGACAGGAATGACCACAAAACCCACATCCGAGCCCTGTGCCTGTTGGTGGCCTATCAGGTACTCAGGCAGACAGGACCTCACAACTTCTTATCCCAGACAGGAGTCAAGGGCTGGCCTGTCAGCTTCACCCATAGAAGTCACCTCACAGCCACTTTCCCACCTATGTGCCTGCTCCTGGTCCATCACCTGCAGAGACAGAAGTGACCTCACTTTCACCTTTATGGTCATGGGCCTCCTACTCTCCTATGAGCTCCTGAGAAACAACTAATCTCATAAAAATGTCCCCAGCCAACAGCTTCCTGGTGGCCTATCAGCTGATCAGACACAACTGACCTCATAATCACCCACCAAGCCAATGCGCCTGCTGCTGGTCTTTCACCTGCCCTTATGGAAATGACCTCAGCATGGTTTTGGCTTCCATCCAGTCAGGTATTCATGCAGCAATGACCTCACAATCATCACCTGAGCCATGGGCCTGCTGCTGGCCTATCAGAGGCTGAGATAGAGGTGACCTCACAGTCACCATCCAAGCCATGTAACTGTTTCTGGCCTATCAGCTACTCAGTTCTGAATGACCTCACAATCAACATCCTAGCCCTGTGCCTCTTGGTGGCCTATCAGGTCCTCAGGCAGAAGTGACCTCACAAACAGTTGCCCCAAGCATTAGCCAAGTGCTGGCTTATCAGCTGCTCAGATAGAGGTGACCTTACAATCATCTACCAAACCCACATGGCTGCTGATGGCCTTTCCTCTTCTCTGATGGACAAGGCTTGTGTTCTTGCTTGGGAGGTCACTTCTGACTTTCCCTTGACTTTCCCTTGGTGGAGGAGGAGTGGGTTAGAGATCATTTAAGCAAACTTGACACCCACAAAACCATGGGCCCTGATGGGATGCACCCACGAGTGCTGAGGGAGCTGGCGGACATTATTGCTAAGCCACTCTCCATCATCTTTGAAAGGTCATGGAGGACAGGAGAGGTGCCTGAGGACTGGAAGAAAGCCAATGTCACCCCAGTCTTCAAAAAGGGCAAGAAGGAGGACCCAGGCAACTACAGGCCAGTCAGCCTCACCTCCATCCCTGGAAAGGGGATGGAGCAGCTCATCCTGGAGGCCATCTCCAAGCATGGAAAGAAGGTGATCAGGTGATCAGGAGTAGTCAGCATGGCTTCACCAAGGGGAAATCATGCCTAACCAATCTGATAGCCTTCTAGGATGGAATGACTGGCTGGGTAGATGAGGGGAGAGCAGTGGATGTTGTCTACCTAGACTTCAGCAAGGCTTTTGACAGTGTCTCCCATAACATCCTCATAGACAAGCTCAGGAAGTGTGGGCTAGATGAGTGGACAGTGAGGTGGATTGAGAACTGGCTGAATGGCAGAGCTCAGAGGGTTGTGATCAGTGGCACAGAGTCTAGTTGGAGGCCTGTAGCTAGCGGTGTCCCCCAGGGGTCAGTACTGGGTCCAGTCTTGTTCAACTTCTTCATCAATGACTTGGATGAAGGGACAGAGTGCACCCTCAGCAAGTTTGCTGACGATACAAAACTGGGAGGAGTGGCTGATACACCAGAGGGCTGTGCTGCCATTCAGAGAGACTTGGACAGGCTGGAGAGGTGGGCAGAGAGGAACCTCATGAAGTTCAACAAAGGGAAGTGCAGGGTCCTGCACCTGGGGAGGAATAACCCCAGGCACCAGTACAGACTGGAGGTTGACCTGCTGGAAAGCAGCTCTGTGGAGAAGGACCTGGGAGTGCTGGTGGACACCAAGTTAAGCATGAGGCAGCAATGTGCCCTTGCGGCCAAGAAGGCCAATGGTATCCTGGGGTGCATGAGGAAGAGTGTTGCCAGCAGGTCGAGGGAGGTGATTCTCCCCCTCTCCTCAGCCCTGGTGAGGCCACATCTGGAGTACTGTGTCCAGTTCTGGGCTCCCCAGTACAAGAGGGATGTGGCACTACTGGAGCAAGTCCAGTGAAGGGCTACAAAGATGATTAGGGGACTGGAGCATCTCTCTTATGAGGAAAGGCTGAGAGAGCTTGGCCTGTTTAGCTTGGAGAAGAGAAGGCTGAGAGGAGATCTTATCAACGTGTACAAGTATCTGAAGGGAGGGTGTCGAGAGGATGAGACCAGACTCTTTTCAGTGGTGCCGAGCGACAGGACGCGAGGCAATGGGCACAAACTGAAACACAGACACTTTCATCTGAACATGAGGAAAAACTTTTTCACTGTGAGGGTGACAGAGCACTGGAGCAGGTTGCCCAGAGAGGTTGTGGAGTCTCCTTCTCTGGAGATATTCAAAACACGCCTGGATGCAATCCTGTACAATGTGGTCTAGGTGACCCTGCTTGAGCAGCGGGTTTGGACTAGATTATCTCCCGAGGTCCCTTCCAACCTCAACCACTTTTTGATTCTGTGTTTCTGGGATCTTCAAGAAACTCCTCCAAAGAACCCTTTCTGAAAGATGACCTCCTATAATCCAAATATTCAAAGCTGCATATTTATATCTATTTCACAGTAGACCTGGGATATCTTGTATCTTTGGTTAAACATCAACTCATGAGACAGGGAAACCCAAATCAAATAAGGGATGGAACTCAAGGAGAAGAACAAAACAAAACAAAAAAAGACACAGCATTCTTTAGACATTAAAATTTATTTCACTACTCATTGTGTTTCCCAGCACCTGTCAATTATCTTTGATATTAGTAAATACAGCTTTCCCGTGTTTTCTTTCTTGGATAGTTGATATTTCAACTGGACAAGATGGTACTTCTGGGCGCTTGTTTTTATGCTCTCCAAATCTTAGTCGCATAAAGGAGTTACCATTAAACAGAAATGCATGGTTTTTTTACTTCATACACTGTCATTCTAAAAGCAGGGCAGACTTACAGTAACTGTGGTTCAGTATACTGTAGCAGTCAGAGACTAAACTTTGCCATTTTTCATGTCTTCATCAAAAAGGGTGTACTCAATAATATTGTTAGAAGTGGTGAATGAACAGTTTGCTTCTTAACAGCTTTTGGAATAGATCTGAAGCACAGAGTCATTGCGGTAGATTAATACATGCAACATGAAGAGCTGAAAGTCACTAAATAAAATACCACTAGTCCAACACACCTGTGGTTAACTACAACTCCCTTTTCATTTCCTAATAAGAGCCGCGCTTCTTGGCCAGGATAAGTCTATTACTGACCAGGTAAGTCAACTGACAGACATGTAAAGATGTAATAGACATGTAAAGATGTAATGACAGCTTTTACGTTAGAGTTGAAAAAATAAGTTCAGACAGTCACAGTGTCCCGCTGGCAAAGTAATATGACTTTGTCATAGTCTTTGTGTCCTTCAGTTGCTTCTGGGTCTTTCTCTATGAGGAAAATAAAGAAAATACAGCAAGCAGCATACTAACTACCTCCAGTGAGAAACACTGGGTGCTTTGGGGAGTGCAGTGTTTCATTCTTGATATCAGAACAAGTCAAAAAAGCCAGACTGAAACTGAACACATTGCAGTTTTCTGATCGAAATAATTTCTATTTTAAGGAAAGCAAATACTTGTTCTCCATTTTCATCTTTATTAGTTCTATCCAATGATTTTCTATGCGTGTTTTCCAACTACTAAACAGGAATAAATGCACAAGGGAAAAGCAAACTGAGTTTTTACCAGCGTGTACAATGATTTCCAAAGGTTGGTGGACAGATTTTATGGTAATCTGAGATCAGAAAGAAGAAAATATTCAGGGGTTTTCTTTGGAAAACTTCTATCTATGTCTCTTGTTGCCTGGTGGAATCTGTTTCTCCCAGAGACTTTTCTTCTTGCCATAATGTGCAGTTAAGATATATTTAAGGCATGTGCATTAATGTAAAAGGGAGATACTTACTGCTCTGTTCTTCTGAGGTGGCTGGGGATCCCTTCTAGTGGACTGCCACTAGAGTCATGTCATCTTCTGTTGTCCTTAGTTCCGTTTACCACAGACTACATCTCTCTTGGGAATTGGCCCTGAAACAAGGCACCCAGGGCTGACTTCCAGGAGGAGGCCTCAGAGAGCAGCTTTGACATGGTGGGACTTTTTCCTCTGGCATAGTTAACAAGGAAAAGGTCTTGCCATGATGGAGCACTCAGAGGTCCTCTTTCGAGCAGCAGTGCCACAGTCATTACCTTTCAAAATGGGCAAATAAGGAAACCTTTCAAAGACAGAGTATTTCTTCAGAAAATAATTGGCCTCTTGCAACCACTTCTCGCAGATGCGCATACTACAGTGAGTGATGTTTCAAGGGCTCAGAGCTTATTTTTTTGTGCTGAAAATGAAGCAAATCACAACATTGCTTTTGGACCCTGAGAATCGTTGCCTGATGCTCAAGCGCTTTCCTGCAAATCAACAGGAAATACTTGAAGGGTCATAGCTGAGAATCAGCTTGCAAAGTTGAAGTGGTTTTATGCAAATAACTCTGCAAGACCCTTCTGTGTTATGGTCCTCACCTTCCCACATGCTCCTCTCTTCCCTAAGGGAGTCATTTCTAACATGACAGTTCAGGTGTCCATCTCAGCTGAGGACATTTTGCAATGTGTCACTAGGTTGGCTGAGGCCTGCAGTTTCTGAGGTTCTTGCCAGGATCTCCAGCCAGGATGCTAACTCAACCCCCACGTTCAGCTGAGCACATACAACTGACCTCACCATCATCATCCAAGCCATGTGCCTGCTGCTGGTCTATGAGCTGCTAAGGCAGGAGTGACTTCACGTTCACATGCCCCAGCCATGAGGCTGCTGCTAGCCTATCAGAGGTTGAGTCAGAAGTGACCTCCCAAGCAAGAACACAAGCCTTGTCCATCAGAGAAGAGGAAAGGCCATCAGCAGGTGAGTGGGCTTGGTAGATGATTGTAAGGTCACCTCTATCTGAGCAGCTGGTAAGCCAGCACTTGGCTAATGCTTGGGGCAATTGTTTGTGAGGTCACTTCTGCCTGAGGACCTGATAGGCCTCCAAGCAGCACAGGGCTAGGATGTTGATTGTGAGGTCATTCAGAACTGAGCAGCTCATAGGCCAGAAACAGTTACATGGCTTGGATGGTGACTGTGAGGTCACCTCTGTCTCAGCCTCTGATAGGCCAGCAGCAGGCCCATGGCTCAGGTGATGATTGTGAGGTCATTGCTGCATGAATACCTGACTGGATGGAAGCCAAGACCATGCTGAGGTCATTTCCATAAGGGCAGGTGAAAGACCAGCAGCAGTTCCATTGGCTTGGTGGGTGATTATGAGGTCAGTTGTGTCTGATCAGCTGATAGGCCACCAGGAAGCTGATGGCTGGGGACATTTTCATGAGATTGGTTGTTTCTCAGAAGCTCATAGGAGAGTAGGAGACCCATGACCATAAGGGTGAAAGTGAGGTCCCTTCTGTCTCTGCAGGTGATGGACCAGGAGCAGGCACATGGGTGGGAAAGTGGCTGTGGGGTGACTTCTATGTGTGTAGTTGATAGGGCAGCACTTGACTCCTGTCTGGGGTAAGAGGTTGTGAGGTCCTGTGTGCCTGAGAACCTGACAGGCCACCAACAGGCACAGGGCTCGGATGTGGGCTTTGTGGTCTCTCCTGTCTCTGGTGAGTGCCACTTGCTCTGTACAGAGGGTGAGGAGTGGCATGGAGAGCCCTGGGCCATGAGTGGTTTTGGGCCACTGGACTCTGTGTGAGACACAGAAATATCTTTTTTAGTGGTGCAGGCCTGATAATACCAGAGATATTTAGAAAATGTCAATAAAAAATGAAAGAAGAGAGAAATTAAGAAAATGATCTAAAGCGGAGAAATGTTTTGTTACACTTTCCAGCTTTTAAATATTTGTGTTCTTATTGTCTTTCTTGGCTTTGTTGTCTTTTTTCTTAATAAACTGGTCTTTTTTTTTTTTTTTGAAAAGGAAAGTAATTTCCAGAACTGGGGTGGAATGCAATGATGGAGTCACCGACAGCTGGTGCCATTGTAGGTGTCCTGGTCCCCTCTGCCCAGCCTCCATCTGCAGCTCCAAGGGGCTCTGGTCTCCCACAGGTCCCTGTGAGAGCTGCCAGTCCCAGGCAGGTACCTCAGATACACCAGGACCTCCCCAAGTGCCACTGGATGCTTGTGGTGAGACGCCTGAGCTCTGCCCGAAAAGGTGAAGAACCATTTTCAACATTTAAAGAAAAAAGGGGAGCATCTTTTCCTCAGCTGAAGTGGTAGAATATTTTTAATAACGTCAACATTTTCCCATGAAAAAATAATGGAAAATTTCAGGAAGGGTATGAATCTCAGGAGAAGAAATATTGACCTGCCCCTGGCTTTGCATTACCACTGCTTTGTCTATTATGCTGTGGATGTAATCTCACTAACCTTTCACATATTTTCATCTGTCCTCATTAAAGTGATCATTTATAAAGTTTCCTTTATATCAGACTATCTGGACTATCTGGAAAACTTTCTGTAATTTTCCAGTCTTCCTCCTCTGCTTGCTCTTTATCCATCAGATACCTCTCAACTCTCCAGTTGCTGCTCTGAGCTTCAGGGAGTCTGAAGCTTGCCTCATCATTCAAGAGTCTCCCTGTCTCTTTCGAAAACTCCTTAGTTGTGTTTTTGTCTATCCATTCCTATCTATCAGTCAGAAACAGTTCAAGGAAGGTTATTCCTTGTGGAAAGTGACCCTCACCTTAGGCAGCTTGGATTTAACATACAGCTGAGGAGTGTATTTGATTTTTCATTAAACTGTATCATATTCTATTTTTGCTTGTTTGCAATTAAGAAAAATCCTCCTGTGTCTGCAAGTAGTTCTCTAAGGAAAGCAGGTGGGAATTGGTGCATAGGAGCTGTAACATTCAGCTACAGACTCGAGTGCAAAAATGTTAGGTTTTAACAGGAGTGAGGTAAGTCCCCAGTGGCTGATGAGAGAAATGGCAGGGTTGGGGAGGTGAGGAGGAAGGTTGTCCATACAGGTCTCATATCGAAAATACTGCTTTTCCTGCATGTTCAGACTTCATTATGGTAGAGACCCTCTGGGTCAGTATGAATTGGAGAGTGTGGATATCACTTATTCTGTAAGCTGGAAAATAAAGAGAGATAAAAGCAGAAATCCTTTCTTTTTCAGGTGTTCATTGAAATCTTCTTCTTGTAAATACCCCCCTGAATCCTCTCCAATTAGCCACACAAGAATTGAAGAACTGAAGAAAGTTAGGGGGAGTGAGATTGGTTGTTAGGGCTTTCTGCATGTTAATGGTGCCTCTGGTGTATTTGGTGCTGAGTCCATGAACCTCAGATACTGGGAGGAGACTGAACAAGCCTCTCAAGAAAAAGTCAGAAGCAAATGCCAAAGTTTCTTGGCGTGTTAATGGGTCCCACTGAGGGTCGTTACTCACAAAGCCTTCCCAGAGGCTGATTACAGCAGAAAGTTGGAGGCACTAATTGCAAGTAGGAAAAGGGAACATGCTGGTGGCTCTGATGCCAAGTAAACCTGGATGAGTTTTGTCAAGCAGAATGGCCAGGCACTGACACCCAGGCCCTGGGTAGGGTGATCCTTTCCCTCACACTGTGCTCAGGGCTCTTCCTGGGGCAGTGTGAATGTGGGGGTGTGCACTCCCACCCCAGGATCTCCCTGTCTTTACTGATGTCTCTCTGCCCTCACTTGCTTTTCCTTGAGACACAAAGCTAGTAGCTGATCACAGACTCCCTCTGGGTGACCTGTAGCACCACAGCTCTACCCTTCAAGTGACACTTCCTTTTCCTGAAGTCACATCTGAACTCCACAAGCTGCAGTTTGTGGCTGTTTCCCCTTCTCACACTGTTTCCCACTTTCCATCATCTCTGAAACCACTTTTCAAGCACTCACAGGCTCCTACTCTACTGCCCTTCACCTCCACTTCAGCAGGACGAAGCAGTCCAGGTCCCTCAACCTCTCCTCCTAGGCGCGATTATTCCCCCCTAGGTGCAGGACTTGACACTTCTCTTGTAAATCTTCATGAAGTGCCTGTTGTCCAGATCACACAAGTTTCCTCCAAGGGAGGAGACTGCACAGTGTCTCTGGACAGCCAGTTCCGATGCTTGACCATCTTCTTAGCAGAAAAACTTTTCCTTATCTCCTGCATAAACATCCTCCCATCATGTACTGTGGTGTAGAGCCTGGCTCCACCTTCTTGATGACCTCCTTGTAGCCATTTCAAGGCTGCCATGAGATCCCTCCAAAGCCATCTCTTCTCTGGATTGAACAAGCCCTGTATCTTCACAGAGCAAGTGTTCCAGCTCCTCGATTATTCGTGTGCTCAGAAATGTGACGCAAGAGGATTCACTTCATGACACGCTCCTCACCAAAGTGAGGCTGAACTGCCTGCAGCTCCCCAGGTTGTCCTGTTGGCCTTTTTTGAAGATGGATGTAACATTTGCCTTTCTCCAGTCATTGGGACCTCGCCCAGTCTCCACAATCTTTTAAAGATGATAGCGAGTGGCCTTGCTATGACAGCAGTCATCTCTCACAGCATCCTCATACACAGCCCATCTAACCCCCTTGACTTGTATGGTTTGAGTTCTCACAAGTAACCCCTCATTAACCCTCATCCTCAACCCTCATCCACTGTTGGTTGTTTTTCTCCTCTGGAGTTGTGACACCAAAGCACAACAGCCTGGGAGACCTTGTTTGTGAAAACTGAAGCTAACAAGGAGCTGAGTTCCTCAGACCCGTCTGTGTCTGCTGTTACTAGATTCCCTGCCCCATTCAGCAGTGAGCCCAACCTTTCTTTTTCCTTCTTTGATTGTTACTGAAGCAGTAGCAGCTCATTTTCATGCCCTTCACATCCCCTGCAAGGGTAAGTCCTAGGGGAGCTTTGTCTTCCCTAACAACATCTCTGCTTCGCTGGGCAATATTTCTAAATTCCTCCTTTGCAGCCTCTCCCTCCTTCCCATTTCCATTCGCTGCCTTACTACCCTGGAGTTCAGGCGTGAGTTCCCTGTTTAGCCAAGCTGGTCCCCTGACATGTCTGCTAGCTTTACTGAGTATTGGGATGGACCATTCTTGTGCTTGGTGGCTGCTGTCCTTAAAGGCCTGCCATCTTTCCTGGGCTCTTCAGAGCTGCCTCCCATGGGATTCCCCACCAGGCCCCTGAAGAGGCCAAAGTCTGCTCCTCTGAAGTCCAGGGTCTGTACTCTGCTGCTGTCCTTCCTCAATCCCTTCAGGATCTGGGACTACACTATTGGTCACTGTAGGCAAGGCTGACACTGACTATCCCATCCCTGCTCAGTTCCTCTTTATTTGCAATTTCCACATCCAGGAAAGCATCACCATTACTGAGCAGTCTTAGCTGTTCTAAGAAGTTGTTCCTGACACCCTGCAGAAACCACTGGTCTCCTTGCACTCTGTTGTTTTCCCTTCCAGTGAATGTTAGGGCCATTAAGGTCTCCCCATAAGGACCAGGGCCCGTGACCCACAGACTTCCTCAGCTTGCTTAAAGGAGATTGCATCCACCTCCTCACCCAAGGTCTGTAGCTCCCATCACGATGTCACCTTTACTCTCATGCTCACCAACAAGCTCTCACACAGCTCCTTGTCCATCCCAGGGAAGAACTCCATACATCTGAGCTGCCCCTTCACACAAAGGGCATCCTCCCTCCTCATCTCCCTTGATGGTCTCTCCCGAAGAACTTGTACCCTGCCAACACAGCCCTCTAGCTATGTGAGTGGTCCCACCACATCTCAGTTATTCCAGCAATGTTTCAGTACTGTGACAGCTTGTGCATCTCCATCTGCTCCTGTCTGTACCCCAGGCTGCATGCATTTGCACACATTTGGGCTGCAGAGCCTCAGCTGTGGCACAGAGCGCAGACTGATCATGGTGAACCATGTTACCAAGAGTCAAGGACACTACATGCAATGGCCCCACTGCAGAACAGAGATGTGCTGGCCTAGATAGTAGGTGGCAATGTAATGGTGAAAGGAGGTTCCCACTAAGGGAGCAAAGCCTGCAGTACCTGAGGCCAAGGAGAAACAGAGCTGGGCTGTGCAGAAATGGCAGGAGAGGACTTTGCTGCCTGAACTGACTTTGTAGCTCCACAGGGCCTGTGACAGAGGTGAACTGATCTCCAGGAAGGACAAGGTGCCAGTGAAGAAGTCCCTGGGCCTGGACAGCCTGTGATGCAGCCATCCTGTGGAGATCATTAGCACAGTCCCTGTTCTTATCATCTGGGATGAGAAGAGGTTCAGGAGTAGGAGAGCTTGAAGGGTTTGAGAGTGCAGGGACATAAGTGGAGTCCTTGATGTGATGTGCCTCCCATTTATGCAGCTGCTTGGATGCAGATGGGATGGACTTTGTCTAAAGGCAGTGGTGGCATTCAGTTATTTGGGCACAGCTAGGAAACCAGAGAGGCCCTGGGGCACTTGCCCAGCAACCACTCCAAAAGGACATGGCTTTCCTGTAGGTCCCATGCTGGATCTGCTAGAGACCTGTGCTTGTGCTGGACACCCCAGGCATCTGACATGGCCCTGCCTATGGCCTGTTTTTATGGCATTAAATCAAGGGTCTGCACTGAATTACATGAACTGTTTGCAATGCAGAGATGTGCATGAGTCACAGCTTCCTAGTGAGTGGCGCTCTAGGAGCAGTGGTAGGCACCCAGTGTCATTTCAGATGGCCAAGAAAATTCCCCACCTGGCCCCAACCTCATGCTCTAGAAGGATGTGGGTCTCCTAGTTGCTCCATCAGAGCAAGCAGACACTGGCACATGCCTTGCACCACCTCTGTCTCTTCAAATGTCGCCAGGTATTTGTGTGTGAGCAACTGACTCCCATCCTCCATCTCCACTGATTACAATGGGAGCTTAGACAAGGCACTCGCATGCAGACATATCTGTTGGGCACCCTTCAGCTTTGGCAAGGGCAATCCCACCTCCTGTGTGTTTGTGGAATTCAGGGGAGGGATCTGAATCCCACTCCAGCCCAGGGGTTTCTAACCTGGCATGAGATGTCCAGATTGTCTCATCTGAATTAACACCTGAACCATAGGTAAATGAACTCTCTTCTTGTCCCTCTCTAGGTGTCCTGCCTAGTAAAGAGATGGGAATAGGGTCTTCCAGAGTGGGATGTTTCCACCTCTTGTAGATAACCATCCTCTGATGAGACAAATTACAATGCTGGGATCAGTCTCTCTTCACTGTTTAGAGAGAAATCATAGATGATTATTTTAGTCCACCTCAGTGAACATTTCCCAAGAGGAGGGAGTACAAAGGAGAAATGAAGTCACACCTTCAGCTAGGCCACTGTTCCCGAGTGGGGCCAGTCTACTGGGACAGAGGGAGCTCATGGCAACCGGTCAGCACTGCTGAGAGACAGCTCTGTGCAAGAGCATCTCCTCTGCAAAGAGCAGCAGGGCTCCAGGCACTGCCTGCTCTTGCTGACATGAGATGAGACAAGACAGAGAGAAGCGAAAGGCAGCGTGGAGTGGGAGGAGAGAGGAGAGCTCACAGAGGGAGAAATCTTCACAGCCCCTGACACAGTAAGTCTCTGGCTGTAGAGCAATACTACTGGAGCTGCTGGAGGGGTCTTCTAAACCCATCCCATCCCATGACTGCTAGGTTCTTTAGGATGTCTCTGCTGTCTTCTTGAGTGCAGAGGAGGAGGAGGTGCTTCTAAAGCAGGGATTCCCAGCCACACCATCACAGGGACAGGGCATCCTGCTACCTTCTCCCTGGGATGCTGCAGGGGTGTGAAGGCAGGGAGTGCACCCAGGACTGCATGGGCTGTAATTCAGAGCAGTGTCCCTGCACCCCAGGGTGCTTTGTGCCTGGGGCACTGACTCTGCTGCCTGCACAGCAGAGCACAGCACTCAGCCTGCCCCGGGAACTCCCCACGGTGCTGCAGGGATGATCGACCCCAGCAGAGCAGGTTCATTCTCCCGTTGAGAGGGTTTTTCATGGGTCAGGGCTGCTCACAGCTCTAGCTTATGCACAGGACATTTCAGAGGGAACTTTTCAAGAGGAAGGCAAAGATGGGGATTTCCTGAAAGAGAAGCCAATTTCCTGAGATGGCGCTTTAACTGTCCTGCCACCTAGCAAGGGGAAAATGGAAATGGAGCTGTCAGCTTTGAACAAAGGACTGAAACTCCTTAACAGTTTCAATGAGCAGTCAATGGGTCTGCTAGGTACTTCTGAAAGTCCCTGCACCCATTCCTTTAGTCTGTAGACAGCACCAGCTTCCCCTTTGCTGGCCTCAGCAGGGTTTATCTGCCCTGTTCCTTAGCACCTCCAAAAATGGGAATGCTCCTGGACAGTGCCCTGCTGCTGGGAGGTTTCTTTAGGGCAGAAGTGAGCCCACTGGGGAAGGTGTGGGCATTGCAGGGCCTGACCATGACTTGTCCAAATCCATCCTCCCATGATGTTTCTAGAAGCAGTTCCCTCTCATTCACTGCCCAGCTCTGATGCCTGGAGCTGTCCCTGCTGGGAGCTGTTTCTCTGTCCCAATGTCTTTTCCCGGTTGGTGCTTACAGACCCCATCCCATGCTCTGTGCACTTGGTTCTGCCCTACAGAAAGCTCCCACAGGCAGGGCACTGTCCAGGGGCATCTCTGTGTTTGCAAGTTCTAAGGAGCAGGTCAGACAAACCCTCATGAGGCCAGAGAAGTTGCTGTTGGTGCTGTGTGTAGGCTGAGGTGCGGATGAAGGGACTTGCTGTGGTTTCTCTCAGCCCTTTGGATCTCTCAGAATGATGGGAGTGCTCAGCTGCAGCTGACACTGACCCTGTGTGTCCTGCGTGGTGTAGTCTTCATGGCAGTGAGAAGCGCCAGTCCCTTTCCAACCCGTGAGGCTCTTGGCAATGCATTTCATCAGGCTGGGTAATCAGCTGACTCTTCTTTAAGGAGAGTCCACCTTTGGACCCTTGACTGATTCTCTGGGGTGTTCTGCCAACTTGGAAGCTGCCCTCCAGCAGAACATAGCTTCCCTCTAGCATTTCTGTGATATGTGAGAGTCTGGTCATGTGAGTGGTCAGATACCCTGGCACACTCTTCACTCTCTCCATCTCTGGGCTGAGAGAAGAATTTGGAAATCTCCACTGTGAAACTGAACTCCTCCACTCTCAGCTCAGTCCTCAGTTTCTTTCTTAGAGGAACTTGTGAGTGTGATTGTCCTTTAGCTGAGGGAGGTGCAAGTGCAGCACAGTGAGGGGAAAAACTTATTGACAGACCAGATCCTGCGACTCTGTACAAAGTCACAGCGAGCTCTTTATTTCCTCTTGGCATGCACAAGTGCTCATGCTGAGAGCAATTGAAATGCCAAAGATTTCTACCCCGTCAGAGAATGCTCCCACAGTAAGATGGAGGCACCTAAAAACTAAATAAATATATAAACTGACCCCTCCACTGAAGATCATTTTCTGAAGAAAATGGGTTTCAAAATGTTGAGCAGCCCTTTCACAGAAGGAGTGGATGCAATCTGCTTCAGGATGTGCACATCAGAGCTAGTCACTTCCCATTCCCACTGCAGTGCCTGGAGGAAGGGTGCGGATGGTAAATTGACATGAGGACAGAGTCTATCTCATTGGAACAGAGACGTCCAGAAAGTGTGAGGTCACCCCCTGCCTTCACTTGACTGCTTCTCTCCCTTGCTAGAGTGGGCGATGGTGTGACTGGTTCAGCTACAGACACCTCTGTTCAAGAGGGCAAGGCTGGGGGAGATGAAGCCCTCACAAGGGTCTTCTCTTTCCGAGACAGCTGGCATGAGTGCTGTATTCACCTCTCATTATGGCAAATAGAGAATAGTCCCACTGGGTCATTGCACCAAGCTCCCTCTGCCGAGCTCACGGCACCAATCCCCAGGTATCCCACTGAATATCTGGGGCTGTTTTACACCTCCATTTACACCCCTGGTACCCTGGCAGAGCAGAATGGGCTCTTCTGGAGACCACAGGCAGGGGTCCCTGCTCAGCGTGGCACACACAGCCAGCACAAACAGAGCTCAAGCAAGGCTTCTGAAAGAAGGTGAAGGACAGAGGAAATATGGGGGTACTATGAGAAATGGAATGGGTTTGGCTCAGAGAAGCCTGCTCTAACATTTTACTGTCCTTTCCTCCTCAGACAGACCCCCATGCCCAGGGGGAGCAAATGTTCAACAGAAGCTCCCTCAATGAGTTCCTCCTCCTGGCATTTGCAGACACACGGGAGATGCAGCTCTTGCACTTCTCCCTCTTCCTGGGCATCTACCTGGCTGCACTACTGAGCAATGGCCTCATCATCACAGCCATAGCCTGTGACCACCACCTCCACACACCCATGTACTTCTTCCTCCTCAACCTCTCCCTCCTTGACCTTGGCACCATCTCCATCACTGTCCCCAAATCCATGGCCAATTCCCTCTGGAACACCAGGGCCATTTCCTACTCGGGATGTGCTGCCCAGGTCTTTCTGTCTCTCTTCCTGTTGTCAGCAGAGTGTTCTCTTCTCACAGTCATGGCCTACGACCGCTTTGTTGCCATTTGCAGACCACTGCACTATGGGACCCTCATGGGCAGCAGAGCTTGTGTCAAAATGGCAGCAGCTGCCTGGGCCAGTGGTTTTCTCAATGCTGTCCTGCACACTGCAAACACATTTTCGATACCACTCTGTCAAGGCAATATCCTGGGCCAGTTCTTCTGTGAAGTTCCCCAGATCCTCAGGCTCTCCTGCTCAGGCTCCTACCTCAGGGCAGTTGGGGTTATTGTGGTTAGTGTTTGTTTAGCCTTTGGGTGTTTCGTTTTCATTGTGCTGTCCTATGTGCAGATCTTCACAGCTGTGCTGAGAATCCCTTCTGAGCAGGGCAGGCACAAAGCCTTTTCCATGTGCCTCCCTCACCTGGCCGTGGTCTCCCTGTTCATCAGCACTATAGTGTTTGCCTACCTGAAGCCCCCCTCCATCTCCTCCCCAGCTCTGGATCTGGTGGTGGCTGTCCTGTACACGGTGGTGCCTCCAGCAGTGAATCCCCTCATCTACAGCATGAGGAATAAGGAGCTCAAGGAGGCACTGAGGAAACTGATTCAGTTGCTAATATTTTAGCAGCAAGAAGCTGCCCAGCACTAGTCACAAGCAATATCCAATCTATTTCAGACAACTCATGTGCTGTGGGTGTTCTATCTGTGACACTCATGTTTGTACACAACTGCTTGAGTTCATCTCCAGAGGCACCAAGTCCATCTGTCTGACCCAGAGGCCTTCTGTTCATCTGTCTACCACTGCATCAGAGCTGGCCTCCCAAGTAGCATCTCTGTAATAAAAGGGGATTTCCTCAGTACAGTGCCTGAAGGTTGGGCTCTTCTTCCAAAGCAGAGGCCCAGAATGTGCTGAGAGAGTTGCACCCAAAAAGGCCTTTTGCTGCACATGAGTTCTCCGTGGGCTAAGGGGGACGCGCTCGTAGGGTGATGTGTCAGGAAACGAGGGCAGGATTCTGCCCTCACTTGTGGGTGCTGAGTACCCCTGGAGAGGGTGGGTGGTATCTGCCGGGGACTCTCACATATTACAGGGCTGGTGACAGATGCCAGTTCTTCTGGAAGGGAATATGGAGTCACTGGGGGAGCACAGGGCATCCCCAGGGTCAGCGTGTGCCTGGGATGGGCAGTGAGTGGAGACTCACAGAAGCAAGTGCAGGCACCCAAAGCAAAGGGCTAAACCAAAGAAGGCACTGAGTGAGGGCTCTGCAAGCTCAGCAGAGCCAGCAGGGACTCAGCAGGCCCAGGGAAGGGACACTCCAGAGCGGTTCTTGTCATCCACCTACAAACCATGGGCTGGGTGCAAGGACACACCTGAACCCCTCCTGAGCCATCTGAAATACCGTGTTTGCTTTGAGCATCTTCCACAGCCACAGACCCTGGGGAGGGGGGTGTCAGGTGCAATGCTGCTGGGCCAGCTGGCTCTGCCATGGCCAGTGCAGAGTCACCCTACGGCCCCACAGCCTGCTCGTGCTGCAGAGTAGCACTGACAGCCCGGGGCCCTGCGGGGAGCCGGGGAGGGGTGAAGGAACAACCAGCCAGGCCAGCACAGGCACATTCACCTGGGGAAAGGCTCTCTGGGAAGCTGGGAACCCCCAGAAGGGCTGCTCACCCTGCCCTGAAACACACCACACTCCCTGTCCCCCCATGCCCTGTCCCAGCCCTGGTGCTGGCCAGCTGCCCTGGGCTGGGGAAGCTCCAGCCCCCCAGGAGGGGGAAGGGGCATGGGGAGAGCAGTCCAGGGAGTTGGGGGGAGGTCAGCGTCCCACTCTCTGGCTGGGAATGGAGCCCCAGCTTGGGCAGAGGTGGGGATCAATACATGGATCATTAACAGGATGAGCACAGGATGTAACATCAATCACAATACAGTGGTAGCTTTTGGTGACCAACCTTTAGAGATATCATACCCATGATGTTCAGCAAGGCTGGTTTCCACTTTTGCTAACCAAATCCATTAACTATTATAATAGATCATCATTCCTTCTCTTTCTTCTAAGCATGTTCCGATTTCAGACAGATGCTTGGTGTTCTGTTTGAGAAAACTGTCTAGTTGATGGAAGGTTACTCCAAGTGTTCCTGATGCTTTAAACAGTGCAAAAATAGGACATCATTTCTTCAGTCATATGAGAAGTTAACTAGTAGGTCTGCTTTGTGATTTGGGCAAAAACATGTCACATTACAATGGCAACTGCTGCCTTACTGTTATGGACAATATTAGGCTCGCCGGCCACCATAACAGGGTCTGACCCTAGGTTCCCACTGAGAGAGAAGTTTGAAGTCAGATTGGAGCGAAATAAAATTTAATGACACACATGCAGTAATTACAGTTCAAGCTGGGTGCCTCCAAAGGCACCCCCCAAAGAGGGACCCTGTTTGAACAAATCCCTGGGTAATTATACCCTTCCAGTCTAGTATCCACCCCATACTTCTGAACCAATCATAATATTAGAGTTTGGGGTCTTCCAGCTCCCGGTTGGTCCTTTCCGTAGTTTCCAGGTATGTTCTTTACTTCTTATCACACTTCTGCATAGGTGTCGATGGCCCTTTTACTCCCTTTCTTGTCCCTCTGGAATCAGTCTTGTGGTTCCTTTGTTTCTTTCTTCTGTGCTCATCAATGCTAAACTGCTTATTTCTCTCTACAGCCCCCCACCCCCACCCACTTATCTCTCCAACTTGAACTGTCTCTGGGGCCTTCTTTTACTTAATAGCTAGGTGACTGTTCACAGCTTGTGGCCTAAAGCTTCAGCAAATTTAGCTATTAATGCTAAGCAAGTTATGCTAGCAGATTAATTCTAGACAGCTTCAGTCCAATATTCTCTAACAGTCCTCCCTTTGTTTTTATTAAGCATCCCTGCTAATATGCTAAGCAGGGTTCCCGATGTCTTTCGAGGCGTACTAACATTCTCCCTAATTTTAGTAGAATTACAAACACTCAAATCACAAAACACAAATATCTGAGTGATTACTTGTATCTACAGTACTGTTATCTACGAATATAAGGTCACAGAGGGTTCTCATACAAACACATCCTTTTCCACTATATACAAGTACAGTTTCAGGGGTTTCATCCGGATGTATTTCAAAATGACATTTTGTTCAGTGTCAAGACAAATGTCTTCAGCTTTGATAGTGTTACTCTCACAAATAAATATATATTTTTTAGGATTTTCAAACCTTTTTTGCATACCTAGAACATACTGGGTTAGACGTTCATCTCTGTCCAACAGGCTGCTCTTAGCCGGGATATAAGTTCCTGGTATAGCCAACTGATGCCCAAATAAGACTTCTGCTGGGCATAATCCTACCGGTTGTCTAGGGGTTGTACTAATTTCCCACAGCACTAAGCTTAAGGGATTAGGCCATTTGAGACTTGCTTGTGTACATACCCGTGCTAACTTGGTTTTAATAGTTCTGTTCTCTATGAGTTCCTAGCATTTGATATAATCTCCCTAAAACTCCCCCTTTTCTATGCCGAACTTATTTCCCATCTTGAGTTCCTGAAAAGTGCGTCTTATGCTGATCAGGCAGCGCACTTCCTTATAATATACTTTTTTTTTTTTTTCCTCAGCAACACCAGAATTTAAATTTTCATTACCCCCTGCAGCCGGCATGATTACACTCTCTCTCTCTCTCTCTCTGGGAACCGCACTCACACCACCCGAGTCTTTGACTGCTAGGACTGCCGTCCCTTCGCAGTGGGCGGCTCTGTCAGCCGACGGGTGCCCCTTTCGGTTCCCAGGTCACACACACACACACACCAGTCACAATACCGGTATCCACACTCGACTTGTCACAGTAACTCTAAGTTAGTCTTGCAGCGCACCTTACGCTGATCAGGCTGCGCACTCCCCCCTTCCAGCCAGAGTGAGATGGGACTCGAACCCTCTCAAATCCTTGATGCGGGACTTGAACCCCCACCAACCCTGGGAATGGCACTTGAACCCACCCCAAACCTGGGAGTGGGACTCGAACCCACTCTCCCTGACCTGGTACGCCTTACGGTGATCAGACTGCGTACCCCTTACAGTGCACTTTGTTACAAAACCAGAATTTAGAATTTAGGCAGGAATTTAAGACTCACCCTCTCAGTGCCTCCCGTTGCCAAAGATCCCAGGTGAACTCACCCGATGGCGCCAGATGATCGTTTGGAGACGAGAGGCCCCGACGATGGTCGCCTAGGGTCCCACCTGGGGTGCCAAACTGTTATGGAAAATCAGGCTCGCTGGCCTCCATAACAGGGTCCAACCCTAGGTTCCTGCTGAGGCAGAAGTTCGAGATTGGAGAGAAATAAAATTTAATGATACACGTGCGGTAATTACAGCTCGAGCTGGGTGCCTCTGAAGAGGGACCCCGAACAAAGAAATCCCTGGGCAATTATACCCTTACAATCTAAATTCTCCACCCCTTAAGCGATAGTTTGGACCAATAGTAATAGTCAGGTCTGGGTTCTTCCCCTTCTTCCTTGGGCCCCTTCATTGTCTCTAGGCAGGCTGCTTCTTATCTTCAAGGTTGGCTGCTCCTGCTGTCCGAGTAACTTCTTTATCCCTCCAGCTTGAACTGGCTCTGGGGCCCCCTTTTACTTATCTAAGTAAAAGTTCACAGCCTGAGGCCTAAGGCTTCAGCAAATGTAGCTACTAAATGCTAAGCAAGATATGCTAAGCAATTAATTCTAGACAGCTTCAGTCCGATATTCTCTAACAACCAGCACTGGCCTATCAGGCACTGAGCCACAAGTGACCTCACAACCACAAACAGCAGCCACATGACCAGCACTGGCCTATCAGGCACTGAGCCACAAGTGACCTCACAAACACAAACAGCAGCCACATGACCAGCACTGGCCTATCAGGCACTGAGCCACAAGTGACCTCACAAACACAAACAGCAGCCATGCAACTAGCACTGGCCTATCAGGCACTGAGGCACAAGTGACATCACAACCACAAACAGCAGCCATGCAACTAGCACTGGCCTATCAGGCACTGAGCCACAAGTGACCTCACAACCACAAACAGCAGCCACATGACCAGCACTGGCCTATCAGGCACTGAGACACAAGTGACATCACAAAAACAAACTGTAGCCACATCCTAGCACTGGCCTATCAGGCACTGAGACACAAGTGACCTGGCAACCACAAACAGCAGCCATGCAACTAGCACAGGCCTGTCAGGCACTGACCAACAAGTGACCTCACAACCACAAACTGTGGCCACATCCTAGCACTGGCCTATCAGGCACTGAGACACAAGTGACCTCACAAACACAAACAGCAGCCATGCAACTAGCGCTGGCCTATCAGGCACTGAGCCACAAGTGACCTCACAACCACAAACTGCAGCCACATGACCAGCACTGGCCTATCAGGCACTGAGCCACAAGTGACCTCACAACCACAAACTGCAGCCAAGCACCTAGCACTGGCCTATCAGGCACTGAGACACAAGTGACCTCACAACCACAAACAGCAGCCATGGGCCTAGCACTGGCCTATCAGGCACTGACACACAAGTGACCTCACAAACACAAACAGCAGCCATGGGCCTAGCACTGGCCTATCAGGCACTGAGCCACAAGTGACCTCACAAACACAAACAGCAGCCATGGGCCTAGCACTGGCCTATCAGGCACTGACACACAAGTGACCTCACAACCACAAACACCACCCTTTGAGCTAGCACTGGCCTATCAGGCACTGACACACAAGTGACCTCACAACCACAAACTGCAGCCACATGACCAGCACTGGCCTATCAGGCACTGAGCCACAAGTGACCTCACAAACACAAACAGCAGCCACATGACCAGCACTGGCCTATCAGGCACTGACACACAAGTGACATCACAACCACAAACAGCAGCCATGCAACTAGCACTGGCCTATCAGGCACTGAGACACAAGTGACCTCACAAACACAAACAGCAGCCATGCAACTAGCACTGGCCTATCAGGCACTGACACACAAGTGACATCACAAAAACAAACTGTAGCCACATCCTAGCACTGGCCTAACAGGCACTGAGCCACAAGTGACCTCACAACCACAAACAGCAGCCATGGGCCGATCACTGGCCTATCAGGCACTGAGCCACAAGTGACCTCACAACCACAAACAGCAGCCACATGACCAGCACTGGCCTATCAGGCACTGAGACACAAGTGACCTCACAACCACAAACTGCAGCCATGCAACTAGCACAGGCCTGTCAGGCACTGACACACAAGTGACCTCACAACCACGAACTGTGGCCACATCCTAGCACTGGCCTATCAGGCACTGAGACACAAGTGACCTCACAAACACAAACAGCAGCCATGGGCCTAGCACTGGCCTATCAGGCACTGACACACAAGTGACCGCAGAACCACAAACAGCAGCCATGCAACTAGCACTGGCCTATCAGGCACTGAGCCACAAGTGACCTCACAACCACAAACAGCAGCCATGGGCCTAGCACTGGCCTATCAGGCACTGAGCCACCACTGACCTCACAACCACAAACAGCAGCCACATGACCAGCACTGGCCTATCAGGCACTGAGCCACAAGTGACCTCACAAACACAAACTGCAGCCATGCAACTAGCACTGGCCTATCAGGCACTGAGCCACAAGTCACCTCACAACCACAAACAGCAGCCATGCAACTAGCACTGGCCTATCAGGCACTGAGCCACAAGTGACCTCACAACCACAAACAGCAGCCACATGACCAGCACTGGCCAATCAGGCTCTGAGCCACAAGTGACCTCACAACAACAAACAGCATCCATGGGCCTAGCACTGGCCTATCAGGCACTGAGACACAAGTGACCTCACAACCATAAAAAACAGCCATGCAACTAGCACTGGCCTATCAGGCACTGAGCCACAAGTGACCTCACAACCACAAACTGCAGCCACATGACCAGCACTGGCCTATCAGGCACTGAGCCACAAGTGACCTCACAACCACAAACTGCAGCCAAGCACCTAGCACTGGCCTATCAGGCACTGAGACACAAGTGACCTCACAACCACAAACAGCAGCCATGGGCCTAGCACTGGCCTATCAGGCACTGACACACAAGTGACCTCACAAACACAAACAGCAGCCATGGGCCTAGCACTGGCCTATCAGGCACTGAGCCACAAGTGACCTCACAAACACAAACAGCAGCCATGGGCCTAGCACTGGCCTATCAGGCACTGACACACAAGTGACCTCACAACCACAAACACCACCCTTTGAGCTAGCACTGGCCTATCAGGCACTGACACACAAGTGACATCACAACCACAAACAGCAGCCATGCAACTAGCACTGGCCTATCAGGCACTGAGCCACAAGTGACCTCACAACCACAAACAGCAGCCATGCAACTAGCACTGGCCTATCAGGCACTGAGACACAAGTGACCTCACAACCATAAAAAACAGCCATGCAACTAGCACTGGCCTATCAGGCACTGAGCCACAAGTGACCTCACAACCACAAACTGCAGCCACATGACCAGCACTGGCCTATCAGGCACTGAGCCACAAGTGACCTCACAACCACAAACTGCAGCCAAGCACCTAGCACTGGCCTATCAGGCACTGAGACACAAGTGACCTCACAACCACAAACAGCAGCCATGGGCCTAGCACTGGCCTATCAGGCACTGACACACAAGTGACCTCACAAACACAAACAGCAGCCATGGGCCTAGCACTGGCCTATCAGGCACTGAGCCACAAGTGACCTCACAAACACAAACAGCAGCCATGGGCCTAGCACTGGCCTATCAGGCACTGACACACAAGTGACCTCACAACCACAAACACCACCCTTTGAGCTAGCACTGGCCTATCAGGCACTGACACACAAGTGACCTCACAACCACAAACTGCAGCCACATGACCAGCACTGGCCTATCAGGCACTGAGCCACAAGTGACCTCACAAACACAAACAGCAGCCACATGACCAGCACTGGCCTATCAGGCACTGACACACAAGTGACATCACAAACACAAACTGCAGCCATGCAACTAGCACTGGCCTATCAGGCACTGAGCCACAAGTCACCTCACAACCACAAACAGCAGCCATGCAACTAGCACTGGCCTATCAGGCACTGAGCCACAAGTGACCTCACAAACACAAACAGCAGCCACATGACCAGCACTGGCCTATCAGGCACTGAGCCACAAGTGACCTCACAACCACAAACAGCAGCCATGCAACTAGCACTGGCCTATCAGGCACTGACACACAAGTGACCTCACAACCACAAACAGCAGCCATGGGCCTCGCACTGGCCTATCAGGCACTGAGCCACAAGTGACCTCACAAACACAAACAGCAGCCATGGGCCTAGCACTGGCCTATCAGGCACTGACACACAAGTGACCGCAGAACCACAAACAGCAGCCATGGGCCTAGCACTGGCCTATCAGGCACTGAGCCACAAGTGACCTCACAAACACAAACAGCAGCCATGGGCCTAGCACTGGCCTATCAGGCACTGAGCCACAAGTGACCTCACAACCACAAACAGCAGCCACATGACCAGAACTGGCCTATCAGGCACTGAGCCACAAGTGACCTCACAACCACAAACTGCAGCCACATGACCAGCACTGGCCTATCAGGCACTGAGACACAAGTGACATCACAACCACAAACTGCAGCCATGGGCCTAGCACTGGCCTATCAGGCACTGAGGCACAAGTGACCTCACAACCACAAACAGCTGCCACATCCTAGCACTGGCCTAACAGGCACTGAGCCACAAGTGACCTCACAACCACAAACAGCAGCCATGGGCCGATCACTGGCCTATCAGGCACTGAGCCACAAGTGACCTCACAACCACAAACAGCAGCCACATGACCAGCACTGGCCTATCAGGCACTGAGACACAAGTGACCTCACAACCACAAACTGCAGCCATGCAACTAGCACAGGCCTGTCAGGCACTGACACACAAGTGACCTCACAACCACGAACTGTGGCCACATCCTAGCACTGGCCTATCAGGCACTGAGACACAAGTGACCTCACAAACACAAACAGCAGCCATGGGCCTAGCACTGGCCTATCAGGCACTGACACACAAGTGACCGCAGAACCACAAACAGCAGCCATGCAACTAGCACTGGCCTATCAGGCACTGAGCCACAAGTGACCTCACAACCACAAACAGCAGCCATGGGCCTAGCACTGGCCTATCAGGCACTGAGCCACCACTGACCTCACAACCACAAACAGCAGCCACATGACCAGCACTGGCCTATCAGGCACTGAGCCACAAGTGACCTCACAAACACAAACTGCAGCCATGCAACTAGCACTGGCCTATCAGGCACTGAGCCACAAGTCACCTCACAACCACAAACAGCAGCCATGCAACTAGCACTGGCCTATCAGGCACTGAGCCACAAGTGACCTCACAACCACAAACAGCAGCCACATGACCAGCACTGGCCAATCAGGCTCTGAGCCACAAGTGACCTCACAACAACAAACAGCATCCATGGGCCTAGCACTGGCCTATCAGGCACTGAGACACAAGTGACCTCACAACCATAAAAAACAGCCATGCAACTAGCACTGGCCTATCAGGCACTGAGCCACAAGTGACCTCACAACCACAAACTGCAGCCACATGACCAGCACTGGCCTATCAGGCACTGAGCCACAAGTGACCTCACAACCACAAACTGCAGCCAAGCACCTAGCACTGGCCTATCAGGCACTGAGACACAAGTGACCTCACAACCACAAACAGCAGCCATGGGCCTAGCACTGGCCTATCAGGCACTGACACACAAGTGACCTCACAAACACAAACAGCAGCCATGGGCCTAGCACTGGCCTATCAGGCACTGAGCCACAAGTGACCTCACAAACACAAACAGCAGCCATGGGCCTAGCACTGGCCTATCAGGCACTGACACACAAGTGACCTCACAACCACAAACACCACCCTTTGAGCTAGCACTGGCCTATCAGGCACTGACACACAAGTGACCTCACAACCACAAACTGCAGCCACATGACCAGCACTGGCCTATCAGGCACTGAGCCACAAGTGACCTCACAAACACAAACAGCAGCCACATGACCAGCACTGGCCTATCAGGCACTGACACACAAGTGACATCACAACCACAAACAGCAGCCATGCAACTAGCACTGGCCTATCAGGCACTGAGCCACAAGTGACCTCACAACCACAAACAGCAGCCATGCAACTAGCACTGGCCTATCAGGCACTGAGACACAAGTGACCTCACAACCATAAAAAACAGCCATGCAACTAGCACTGGCCTATCAGGCACTGAGCCACAAGTGACCTCACAACCACAAACTGCAGCCACATGACCAGCACTGGCCTATCAGGCACTGAGCCACAAGTGACCTCACAACCACAAACTGCAGCCAAGCACCTAGCACTGGCCTATCAGGCACTGAGACACAAGTGACCTCACAACCACAAACAGCAGCCATGGGCCTAGCACTGGCCTATCAGGCACTGACACACAAGTGACCTCACAAACACAAACAGCAGCCATGGGCCTAGCACTGGCCTATCAGGCACTGAGCCACAAGTGACCTCACAAACACAAACAGCAGCCATGGGCCTAGCACTGGCCTATCAGGCACTGACACACAAGTGACCTCACAACCACAAACACCACCCTTTGAGCTAGCACTGGCCTATCAGGCACTGACACACAAGTGACCTCACAACCACAAACTGCAGCCACATGACCAGCACTGGCCTATCAGGCACTGAGCCACAAGTGACCTCACAAACACAAACAGCAGCCACATG
Organism: Apteryx mantelli; assembly: GCF_036417845.1. Lineage (NCBI taxonomy): Eukaryota > Metazoa > Chordata > Aves > Apterygiformes > Apterygidae > Apteryx > Apteryx mantelli. The sequence goes on from NC_089997.1 coordinate 9,042,946, forward strand.
ACCAGCACTGGCCTATCAGGCACTGACACACAAGTGACATCACAAACACAAACTGCAGCCATGCAACTAGCACTGGCCTATCAGGCACTGAGCCACAAGTCACCTCACAACCACAAACAGCAGCCATGCAACTAGCACTGGCCTATCAGGCACTGAGCCACAAGTGACCTCACAAACACAAACAGCAGCCACATGACCAGCACTGGCCTATCAGGCACTGAGCCACAAGTGACCTCACAACCACAAACAGCAGCCATGCAACTAGCACTGGCCTATCAGGCACTGACACACAAGTGACCTCACAACCACAAACAGCAGCCATGGGCCTAGCACTGGCCTATCAGGCACTGAGCCACAAGTGACCTCACAACCACAAACAGCAGCCAAGCACCTAGCACTGGCCTATCAGGCACTGAGCCACAAGTGACCTCACAACCACAAACAGCAGCCATGCAACTAGCACTGGCCTATCAGGCACTGAGCCTCAAGTGACCTCACAAACACAAACAGCAGCCATGCACCTAGCACTGGCCTATCAGGCACTGACACACAAGTGACCGCACAACCACAAAAACAGCCATGCAACTAGCACTGGCCTATCAGGCACTGAGCCACCACTGACCTCACAACCACAAACAGCAGCCACATGACCAGCACTGGCCTATCAGGCACTGACACACAAGTGACATCACAAAAACAAACTGTAGCCACATCCTAGCACTGGCCTATCAGGCACTGACACACAAGTGACCTCACAACCACAAACAACAGCCATGCACCTAGCACTGGCCTATCAGGCACTGAGACACAAGTGACCTCACAAGCACAAACTGCAGCCACATGGCCAGCACTGGCCTATCAGGCACTGAGCCACAAGTGACATCACAAAAACAAACTGTAGCCACATCCTAGCACTGGCCTATCAGGCACTGAGACACAAGTGACCTCACATCCACAAACAGCAGCCATGCAACTAGCACAGGCCTGTCAGGCACTGACACACAAGTGACATCACAAAAACAAATTGTAGCCACATCCTAGCACTGGCCTATCAGGCACTGAGACACAAGTGACCTCACAACCACAAACAGCAGCCATGCAACTAGCACTGGCCTATCAGGCACTGAGCCACAAGTGACCTCACAAACACAAACAGCAGCCATGGGCCTAGCACTGGCCTATCAGGCACTGAGCCACAAGTGACCTCACAAACACAAACAGCAGCCATGGGCCTAGCACTGGCCTATCAGGCACTGAGCCACAAGTGACCTGACAACCACAAACAGCAGCCATGCATCTAGCACTGGCCTATCAGGCACTGAGCCACAAGTGACCGCACAACCACAAACAGCAGCCATGGGCCTAGCACTGGCCTATCAGGCACAGAGCCACAAGTGACCTCACAAACACAAACAGCAGCCATGCAACTAGCACTGGCCTATCAGGCACAGAGCCACAAGTGACCTCACAACCACAAACAGCAGCCATGGGCCTAGCACTGGCCTATCAGGCACTGAGCCACAAGTGACCTCGCAACCACAAACTGCAGCCATGCAACTAGCACTGGCCTATCAGGCACTGAGCCACAAGTGACCTCACAAACACAAACAGCAGCCATGCAACTAGCACTGGCCTATCAGGCACTGAGCCACAAGTGACCTCACAACCACAAACAGCAGCCATGGGCCTAGCACTGGCCTATCAGGCACTGAGCCACAAGTGACCTCACAAACACAAACAGCAGCCATGCAACTAGCACTGGCCTATCAGGCACTGAGACACAAGTGACCTCACAAACACAAACAGCAGCCATATGACCAGCACTGGCCTATCAGGCACTGACACACAAGTGACCTCACAACCACAAACAGCAGCCATGGGCCTAGCACTGGCCTATCAGGCACTGACACACAAGCGACCTCACAACCACAAACTGCAGCCATGCAACTAGCACTGGCCTATCAGGCACTGAGACACAAGTGACCTCACAAACACAAACAGCAGCCATGCAACTAGCACTGGCCTATCAGGCACTGAGCCACAAGTGACCTCACAAACACAAACAGCAGCCATGCAACTAGCACTGGCCTATCAGGCACAGAGCCACAAGTGACCTCACAAACACAAACTGCATCCATGCAACTAGCACTGGCCTATCAGTCACTGACACACAAGTGACATCACAAAAACAAACTGTAGCCACATCCTAGCACTGGCCTATCAGGCACTGAGCCACAAGTGACCTCACAACCACAAACAGCAGCCATGCAACTAGCACTGGCCTATCAGGCACTGAGCCACAAGTGACCTCACAACCACAAACAGCAGCCACATGACCAGCACTAGCCTATCAGGCACTGAGCCACAAGTGACCACACAACCACAAACAGCAACCACATGACCAGCACTGGCCTATCAGGCACTGAGCCACAAGTGACCTCACAACCACAAACAGCAGCCGTGAGCATAGCACCGGCCTATCAGGCACTGACACACAAGTGACCGCAGAACCACAAACAGCAGCCATGGGCCTAGCACTGGCCTATCAGGCACTGAGCCACAAGTGACCTCACAAACACAAACTGCAGCCATGGGCCTAGCACTGGCCTATCAGGCACTGACACACAAGTGACCTCACAACCACAAACAGCAGCCACATGACCAGCACTGGCCTATCAGGCACTGAGCCACAAGTGACCTCACAACCACAAACTGCAGCCACATGACCAGCACTGGCCTATCAGGCACTGAGACACAAGTGACATCACAACCACAAACTGCAGCCATGGGCCTAGCACTGGCCTATCAGGCACTGAGGCACAAGTGACCTCACAATCACAAACAGCTGACACATCCTAGCACTGGCCTAACAGGCACTGAGCCACAAGTGACCTCACAACCACAAACAGCAGCCATGGGCCGATCACTGGCCTATCAGGCACTGAGCCACAAGTGACCTCACAACCACAAACAGCAGCCACATGACCAGCACTGGCCTATCAGGCACTGAGACACAAGTGACCTCACAACCACAAACTGCAGCCATGCAACTAGCACAGGCCTGTCAGGCACTGACACACAAGTGACCTCACAACCACAAACTGTGGCCACATCCTAGCACTGGCCTATCAGGCACTGAGACACAAGTGACCTCACAACCACAAACAGCAGCCATGGGCCTAGCACTGGCCTATCAGGCACTGAGCCACCACTGACCTCACAACCACAAACAGCAGCCATGCAACTAGCACTGGCCTATCAGGCACTGAGCCACAAGTGACCTCACAACCACAAACAGCAGCCATGGGCCTAGCACTGGCCTATCAGGCACTGACACCCAAGTGACCTCACAACCACAAACAGCAGCCATGCAACTAGCACTGGCCTATCAGGCACTGAGCCACCACTGACCTCACAACCACAAACAGCAGCCACATGACCAGCACTGGCCTATCAGGCACAGAGCCACAAGTGACCTCACAAACACAAACTGCATCCATGCAACTAGCACTGGCCTATCAGTCACTGACACACAAGTGACATCACAAAAACAAACTGTAGCCACATCCTAGCACTGGCCTATCAGGCACTGAGCCACAAGTGACCTCACAACCACAAACAGCAGCCATGCAACTAGCACTGGCCTATCAGGCACTGAGCCACAAGTGACCTCACAACCACAAACAGCAGCCACATGACCAGCACTAGCCTATCAGGCACTGAGCCACAAGTGACCACACAACCACAAACAGCAACCACATGACCAGTACTGGCCTATCAGGCACTGAGCCACAAGTGACCTCACAACCAGAAACAGCAGCCGTGAGCATAGCACCGGCCTATCAGGCACTGACACACAAGTGACCTCACAACCACAAACAGCAGCCATGGGCCTCGCACTGGCCTATCAGGCACTGAGCCACAAGTGACCTCACAACCACAAACAGCAGCCATGCAACTAGCACTGGCCTATCAGGCACTGACACACAAGTGACCGCAGAACCACAAACAGCAGCCATGGGCCTAGCACTGGCCTATCAGGCACTGAGCCACAAGTGACCTCACAACCACAAACAGCAGCCACATGACCAGCACTGGCCTATCAGGCACTGAGCCACAAGTGACCTCACAACCACAAACTGCAGCCACATGACCAGCACTGGCCTATCAGGCACTGAGACACAAGTGACATCACAACCACAAACTGCAGCCATGGGCCTAGCACTGGCCTATCAGGCACTGAGGCACAAGTGACCTCACAACCACAAACAGCTGCCACATCCTAGCACTGGCCTAACAGGCACTGAGCCACAAGGGACCTCACAACCACAAACAACAGCCATGCACCTAGCACTGGCCTATCAGGCACTGAGACACAAGTGACCTCACAAGCACAAACTGCAGCCACATGGCCAGCACTGGCCTATCAGGCACTGAGCCACAAGTGACATCACAAAAACAAACTGTAGCCACATCCTAGCACTGGCCTATCAGGCACTGAGACACAAGTGACCTCACATCCACAAACAGCAGCCATGCAACTAGCACAGGCCTGTCAGGCACTGACACACAAGTGACATCACAAAAACAAATTGTAGCCACATCCTAGCACTGGCCTATCAGGCACTGAGACACAAGTGACCTCACAACCACAAACAGCAGCCATGCAACTAGCACTGGCCTATCAGGCACTGAGCCACAAGTGACCTCACAAACACAAACAGCAGCCATGGGCCTAGCACTGGCCTATCAGGCACTGAGCCACAAGTGACCTCACAAACACAAACAGCAGCCATGGGCCTAGCACTGGCCTATCAGGCACTGAGCCACAAGTGACCTCACAACCACAAACAGCAGCCATGCAACTAGCACTGGCCTATCAGGCACTGAGCCACAAGTGACCGCACAACCACAAACAGCAGCCATGGGCCTAGCACTGGCCTATCAGGCACAGAGCCACAAGTGACCTCACAAACACAAACAGCAGCCATGCAACTAGCACTGGCCTATCAGGCACTGAGCCACAAGTGACCGCACAACCACAAACAGCAGCCATGGGCCTAGCACTGGCCTATCAGGCACTGAGCCACAAGTGACCTCGCAACCACAAACTGCAGCCATGCAACTAGCACTGGCCTATCAGGCACTGAGCCACAAGTCACCTCACAAACACAAACAGCAGCCATGCAACTAGCACTGGCCTATCAGGCACTGAGCCACAAGTGACCTCACAACCACAAACAGCAGCCATGGGCCTAGCACTGGCCTATCAGGCACTGAGCCACAAGTGACCTCACAACCACAAACAGCAGCCATGCAACTAGCACTGGCCTATCAGGCACTGAGACACAAGTGACCTCACAAACACAAACAGCAGCCATATGACCAGCACTGGCCTATCAGGCACTGAGCCACAAGTGACCTCACAAACACAAACAGCAGCCATGCAACTAGCACTGGCCTATCAGGCACTGAGACACAAGTGACCTCACAAACACAAACAGCAGCCATATGACCAGCACTGGCCTATCAGGCACTGACACACAAGTGACCTCACAACCACAAACAGCAGCCATGGGCCTAGCACTGGCCTATCAGGCACTGACACACAAGCGACCTCACAACCACAAACTGCAGCCATGCAACTAGCACTGGCCTATCAGGCACTGAGACACAAGTGACCTCACAAACACAAACAGCAGCCATGCAACTAGCACTGGCCTATCAGGCACTGAGCCACAAGTGACCTCACAAACACAAACAGCAGCCATGCAACTAGCACTGGCCTATCAGGCACAGAGCCACAAGTGACCTCACAAACACAAACTGCATCCATGCAACTAGCACTGGCCTATCAGTCACTGACACACAAGTGACATCACAAAAACAAACTGTAGCCACATCCTAGCACTGGCCTATCAGGCACTGAGCCACAAGTGACCTCACAACCACAAACAGCAGCCATGCAACTAGCACTGGCCTATCAGGCACTGAGCCACAAGTGACCTCACAACCACAAACAGCAGCCACATGACCAGCACTAGCCTATCAGGCACTGAGCCACAAGTGACCACACAACCACAAACAGCAACCACATGACCAGCACTGGCCTATCAGGCACTGAGCCACAAGTGACCTCACAACCAGAAACAGCAGCCGTGAGCATAGCACCGGCCTATCAGGCACTGACACACAAGTGACCGCAGAACCACAAACAGCAGCCATGGGCCTAGCACTGGCCTATCAGGCACTGAGCCACAAGTGACCTCACAAACACAAACTGCAGCCATGGGCCTAGCACTGGCCTATCAGGCACTGAGCCACAAGTGACCTCACAACCACAAACAGCAGCCACATGACCAGCACTGGCCTATCAGGCACTGAGCCACAAGTGACCTCACAACCACAAACTGCAGCCACATGACCAGCACTGGCCTATCAGGCACTGAGACACAAGTGACATCACAACCACAAACTGCAGCCATGGGCCTAGCACTGGCCTATCAGGCACTGAGGCACAAGTGACCTCACAACCACAAACAGCTGACACATCCTAGCACTGGCCTAACAGGCACTGAGCCACAAGTGACCTCACAACCACAAACAGCAGCCATGGGCCGATCACTGGCCTATCAGGCACTGAGCCACAAGTGACCTCACAACCACAAACAGCAGCCACATGACCAGCACTGGCCTATCAGGCACTGAGACACAAGTGACCTCACAACCACAAACTGCAGCCATGCAACTAGCACAGGCCTGTCAGGCACTGACACACAAGTGACCTCACAACCACAAACTGTGGCCACATCCTAGCACTGGCCTATCAGGCACTGAGACACAAGTGACCTCACAAACACAAACAGCAGCCATGGGCCTAGCACTGGCCTATCAGGCACTGACACACAAGTGACCGCAGAACCACAAACAGCAGCCATGCAACTAGCACTGGCCTATCAGGCACTGAGCCACAAGTGACCTCACAACCACAAACAGCAGCCATGGGCCTAGCACTGGCCTATCAGGCACTGACACCCAAGTGACCTCACAACCACAAACAGCAGCCATGCAACTAGCACTGGCCTATCAGGCACTGAGCCACCACTGACCTCACAACCACAAACAGCAGCCACATGACCAGCACTGGCCTATCAGGCACAGAGCCACAAGTGACCTCACAAACACAAACTGCATCCATGCAACTAGCACTGGCCTATCAGTCACTGACACACAAGTGACATCACAAAAACAAACTGTAGCCACATGACCAGCACTGGCCTATCAGGCACTGAGCCACAAGTGACCTCACAACCACAAACAGCAGCCATGCAACTAGCACTGGCCTATCAGGCACTGAGCCACAAGTGACCTCACAACCACAAACAGCAGCCACATGACCAGCACTAGCCTATCAGGCACTGAGCCACAAGTGACCACACAACCACAAACAGCAACCACATGACCAGTACTGGCCTATCAGGCACTGAGCCACAAGTGACCTCACAACCAGAAACAGCAGCCGTGAGCATAGCACCGGCCTATCAGGCACTGACACACAAGTGACCTCACAACCACAAACAGCAGCCATGGGCCTCGCACTGGCCTATCAGGCACTGAGCCACAAGTGACCTCACAACCACAAACAGCAGCCATGCAACTAGCACTGGCCTATCAGGCACTGACACACAAGTGACCGCAGAACCACAAACAGCAGCCATGGGCCTAGCACTGGCCTATCAGGCACTGAGCCACAAGTGACCTCACAACCACAAACAGCAGCCACATGACCAGCACTGGCCTATCAGGCACTGAGCCACAAGTGACCTCACAACCACAAACTGCAGCCACATGACCAGCACTGGCCTATCAGGCACTGAGACACAAGTGACATCACAACCACAAACTGCAGCCATGGGCCTAGCACTGGCCTATCAGGCACTGAGGCACAAGTGACCTCACAACCACAAACAGCTGCCACATCCTAGCACTGGCCTAACAGGCACTGAGCCACAAGGGACCTCACAACCACAAACAACAGCCATGCACCTAGCACTGGCCTATCAGGCACTGAGACACAAGTGACCTCACAAGCACAAACTGCAGCCACATGGCCAGCACTGGCCTATCAGGCACTGAGCCACAAGTGACATCACAAAAACAAACTGTAGCCACATCCTAGCACTGGCCTATCAGGCACTGAGACACAAGTGACCTCACATCCACAAACAGCAGCCATGCAACTAGCACAGGCCTGTCAGGCACTGACACACAAGTGACATCACAAAAACAAATTGTAGCCACATCCTAGCACTGGCCTATCAGGCACTGAGACACAAGTGACCTCACAACCACAAACAGCAGCCATGCAACTAGCACTGGCCTATCAGGCACTGAGCCACAAGTGACCTCACAAACACAAACAGCAGCCATGGGCCTAGCACTGGCCTATCAGGCACTGAGCCACAAGTGACCTCACAAACACAAACAGCAGCCATGGGCCTAGCACTGGCCTATCAGGCACTGAGCCACAAGTGACCTCACAACCACAAACAGCAGCCATGCAACTAGCACTGGCCTATCAGGCACTGAGCCACAAGTGACCGCACAACCACAAACAGCAGCCATGGGCCTAGCACTGGCCTATCAGGCACAGAGCCACAAGTGACCTCACAAACACAAACAGCAGCCATGCAACTAGCACTGGCCTATCAGGCACTGAGCCACAAGTGACCGCACAACCACAAACAGCAGCCATGGGCCTAGCACTGGCCTATCAGGCACTGAGCCACAAGTGACCTCGCAACCACAAACTGCAGCCATGCAACTAGCACTGGCCTATCAGGCACTGAGCCACAAGTCACCTCACAAACACAAACAGCAGCCATGCAACTAGCACTGGCCTATCAGGCACTGAGCCACAAGTGACCTCACAACCACAAACAGCAGCCATGGGCCTAGCACTGGCCTATCAGGCACTGAGCCACAAGTGACCTCACAACCACAAACAGCAGCCATGCAACTAGCACTGGCCTATCAGGCACTGAGACACAAGTGACCTCACAACCACAAACAGCAGCCATGGGCCTAGCACTGGCCTATCAGGCACTGACACACAAGCGACCTCACAACCACAAACTGCAGCCATGCAACTAGCACTGGCCTATCAGGCACTGAGACACAAGTGACCTCACAACCACAAACAGCAGCCATGGGCCTAGCACTGGCCTATCAGGCACTGAGACACAAGTGACCTCACAAACACAAACAGCAGCCATGCAACTAGCACTGGCCTATCAGGCACAGAGCCACAAGTGACCTCACAAACACAAACTGCATCCATGCAACTAGCACTGGCCTATCAGTCACTGACACACAAGTGACATCACAAAAACAAACTGTAGCCACATCCTAGCACTGGCCTATCAGGCACTGAGCCACAAGTGACCTCACAACCACAAACAGCAGCCATGCAACTAGCACTGGCCTATCAGGCACAGAGCCACAAGTGACCTCACAACCACAAACAGCAGCCACATGACCAGCACTAGCCTATCAGGCACTGAGCCACAAGTGACCTCACAACCAGAAACAGCAGCCGTGAGCATAGCACCGGCCTATCAGGCACAGAGCCACAAGTGACCTCACAACCACAAACAGCAGCCATGGGCCTCGCACTGGCCTATCAGGCACTGAGCCACAAGTGACCTCACAACCACAAACAGCAGCCATGGGCCTAGCACTGGCCTATCAGGCACTGACACACAAGTGACCTCACAACCACAAACAGCAGCCATGGGCCTAGCACTGGCCTATCAGGCACTGAGCCACAAGTGACCTCACAAACACAAACAGCAGCCATGGGCCTAGCACTGGCCTATCAGGCACTGAGACACAAGTCACCTCACAACCACAAACAGCAGCCACATGACCAGCACTGGCCTATCAGGCACTGAGCCACAAGTGACCTCACAACCACAAACTGCAGCCACATGACCAGCACTGGCCTATCAGGCACTGAGACACAAGTGACATCACAACCACAAACTGCAGCCATGGGCCTAGCACTGGCCTATCAGGCACTGAGGCACAAGTGACCTCACAACCACAAACAGCTGCCACATCCTAGCACTGGCCTAACAGGCACTGAGCCACAAGGGACCTCACAACCACAAACAGCAGCCATGGGCCGATCACTGGCCTATCAGGCACTGAGCCACAAGTGACCTCACAACCACAAACAGCAGCCACATGACCAGCACTGGCCTATCAGGCACTGAGACACAAGTGACCTCACAACCACAAACTGCAGCCATGCAACTAGCACAGGCCTGTCAGGCACTGACACACAAGTGACCTCACAACCACAAACTGTGGCCACATCCTAGCACTGGCCTATCAGGCACTGAGACACAAGTGACCTCACAAACACAAACAGCAGCCATGGGCCTAGCACTGGCCTATCAGGCACTGACACACAAGTGACCTCGCAACCACAAACTGCAGCCATGCACCTAGCACTGGCCTATCAGGCACTGAGCCACAAGTGACCTCACAACCACAAACAGCAGCCATGCAACTAGCACTGGCCTATCAGGCACTGAGCCACAAGTGACCTCACAACCACAAACAGCAGCCATGCAACTAGCACTGGCCTATCAGGCACAGAGCCACAAGTGACCTCACAAACACAAACTGCAGCCATGCAACTAGCACTGGCCTATCAGGCACTGAGCCACAAGTGACCTCACAACCACAAACAGCAGCCATGGGCCTAGCACTGGCCTATCAGGCACTGAGCCACAAGTGACATCACAACCACAAACAGCAGCCATGCAACTAGCACAGGCCTGTCAGGCACTGACACACAAGTGACATCACAAAAACAAACTGTGGCCACATCCTACCACTGGCCTATCAGGCACTGAGCCACAAGTGACCGCACAACCACAAACAGCAGCCATGGGCCTAGCACTGGCCTATCAGGCACTGAGCCACAAGTGACCTCGCAACCACAAACTGCAGCCATGCACCTAGCACTGGCCTATCAGGCACTGAGCCACAAGTGACCTCACAACCACAAACAGCAGCCATGCAACTAGCACTGGCCTATCAGGCACTGAGCCACAAGTGACCTCACAACCACAAACAGCAGCCATGCAACTAGCACTGGCCTATCAGGCACTGAGCCACAAGTGACCTCACAAACACAAACTGCAGCCATGCAACTAGCACTGGCCTATCAGGCACTGAGCCACAAGTGACCTCACAACCACAAACAGCAGCCATGGGCCTAGCACTGGCCTATCAGGCACTGAGCCACAAGTGACATCACAACCACAAACAGCAGCCATGCAACTAGCACAGGCCTGTCAGGCACTGACACACAAGTGACATCACAAAAACAAACTGTGGCCACATCCTACCACTGGCCTATCAGGCACTGAGCCACAAGTGACCGCACAACCACAAACAGCAGCCATGGGCCTAGCACTGGCCTATCAGGCACAGAGCCACAAGTGACCTCACAACCACAAACAGCAGCCATGCAACTAGCACTGGCCTATCAGGCACAGAGCCACAAGTGACCTCACAACCACAAACAGCAGCCAAGCATCTAGCACTGGCCTATCAGGCACTGAGCCACAAGTGACCTCACAACCGCAAACAGCAGCCACATGACCAGCACTGGCCTATCAGGCACTGAGCCACAAGTGACCTCACAACCACAAACAGCAGCCATGCAACTAGCACAGGCATGTCAGGCACTGACACACAAGTGACATCACAAAAACAAACTGTGGCCACATCCTACCACTGGCCTATCAGGCACTGAGCCACAAGTGACCTCACAACCACAAACAGCAGCCATGCAACTAGCACTGGCCTATCAGGCACTGAGCCACAAGTGACCGCACAACCACAAACAGCAGCCATGGGCCTAGCACTGGCCTAACAGGCACAGAGCCACAAGTGACCTCACAAACACAAACAGCAGCCATGCAACTAGCACTGGCCTAACAGGCACAGAGCCACAAGTGACCTCACAAACACAAACAGCAGCCATGCAACTAGCACTGGCCTATCAGGCACAGAGCCACAAGTGACCTCACAACCACAAACTGCAGCCGTGGGCATAGCACTGGCCTATCAGGCACTGAGCCACAAGTGACATCACAAAAACAAACTGTAGCCACATCCTAGCACTGGCCTATCAGGCACTGAGCCACAAGTGACCTCACAACCACAAACAGCAGCCATGGGCCTAGCACTGGCCTATCAGGCACTGAGCCACAAGTGACATCACAACCACAAACAGCAGCCATGCAACTAGCACAGGCCTGTCAGGCACTGACACACAAGTGACATCACAAAAACAAACTGTGGCCACATCCTACCACTGGCCTATCAGGCACTGAGCCACAAGTGACCGCACAACCACAAACAGCAGCCATGGGCCTAGCACTGGCCTATCAGGCACTGAGCCACAAGTGACCTCGCAACCACAAACTGCAGCCATGCACCTAGCACTGGCCTATCAGGCACTGAGCCACAAGTGACCTCACAACCACAAACAGCAGCCATGCAACTAGCACTGGCCTATCAGGCACTGAGCCACAAGTGACCTCACAACCACAAATAGCAGCCATGCAACTAGCACTGGCCTATCAGGCACTGAGCCACAAGTGACCTCACAAACACAAACTGCAGCCATGCAACTAGCACTGGCCTATCAGGCACTGAGCCACAAGTGACCTCACAACCACAAACAGCAGCCATGGGCCTAGCACTGGCCTATCAGGCACTGAGCCACAAGTGACATCACAACCACAAACAGCAGCCATGCAACTAGCACAGGCCTGTCAGGCACTGACACACAAGTGACATCACAAAAACAAACTGTGGCCACATCCTACCACTGGCCTATCAGGCACTGAGCCACAAGTGACCGCACAACCACAAACAGCAGCCATGGGCCTAGCACTGGCCTATCAGGCACAGAGCCACAAGTGACCTCACAACCACAAACAGCAGCCATGCAACTAGCACTGGCCTATCAGGCACAGAGCCACAAGTGACCTCACAACCACAAACAGCAGCCAAGCATCTAGCACTGGCCTATCAGGCACTGAGCCACAAGTGACCTCACAACCGCAAACAGCAGCCACATGACCAGCACTGGCCTATCAGGCACTGAGCCACAAGTGACCTCACAACCACAAACAGCAGCCATGCAACTAGCACAGGCATGTCAGGCACTGACACACAAGTGACATCACAAAAACAAACTGTGGCCACATCCTACCACTGGCCTATCAGGCACTGAGCCACAAGTGACCTCACAACCACAAACAGCAGCCATGCAACTAGCACTGGCCTATCAGGCACTGAGCCACAAGTGACCGCACAACCACAAACAGCAGCCATGGGCCTAGCACTGGCCTAACAGGCACAGAGCCACAAGTGACCTCACAAACACAAACAGCAGCCATGCAACTAGCACTGGCCTAACAGGCACAGAGCCACAAGTGACCTCACAAACACAAACAGCAGCCATGCAACTAGCACTGGCCTATCAGGCACAGAGCCACAAGTGACCTCACAACCACAAACTGCAGCCGTGGGCATAGCACTGGCCTATCAGGCACTGAGCCACAAGTGACATCACAAAAACAAACTGTAGCCACATCCTAGCACTGGCCTATCAGGCACTGAGACACAAGTGACCTCACAAACACAAACAGCAGCCATGCAACTAGCACTGGCCTATCAGGCACTGAGCCACAAGTGACCGCACAACCACAAACAGCAGCCATGGGCCTAGCACTGGCCTATCAGGCACTGAGCCACAAGTGACCTCACAAACACAAACAGCAGCCATGCAACTAGCACTGGCCTATCAGGCACTGAGCCACAAGTGACCTCACAAACACAAACAGCAGCCATGCAACTAGCACTGGCCTATCAGGCACTGAGACACAAGTGACCTCACAAACACAAACAGCAGCCATGCAACTAGCACTGGCCTATCAGGCACTGAGACACAAGTGACCTCACAAACACAAACAGCAGCCATATGACCAGCACTGGCCTATCAGGCACTGACCAACAAGTGACCTCACAAACACAAACAGCAGCCATGGGCCTAGCACTGGCCTATCAGGCACTGACACACAAGCGACCTCACAACCACAAACTGCAGCCATGCAACTAGCACTGGCCTATCAGGCACTGAGACACAAGTGACCTCACAACCACAAACAGCAGCCATGGGCCTAGCACTGGCCTATCAGGCACTGAGACACAAGTGACCTCACAAACACAAACAGCAGCCATGCAACTAGCACAGGCCTGTCAGGCACTGACACACAAGTGACATCACAAAAACAAACTGTAGCCACATCCTAGCACTGGCCTATCAGGCACTGAGACACAAGTGACCTCGCAACCACAAACTGCAGCCTTGCAACTAGCACTGGCCTATCAGGCACTGAGACACAAGTGACCTCACAAACACAAACAGCAGCCATATGACCAGCACTGGCCTATCAGGCACTGAGACAAAAGTGACCTCACAAACACAAACTGCAGCCATGCAACTAGCACTGGCCTATCAGTCACTGACACACAAGTGACATCACAAATCAAACTGTAGCCACATCCTAGCACTGGCCTATCAGGTACTGAGCCACAAGTGACCTCACAACCACAAACAGCAGCCATGCAACTAGCACTGGCCTATCAGGCACTGACACACAAGTGACCTCACAACCACAAACAGCAGCCAGGCAACTAGCACTGGCCTATCAGGCACTGAGCCACAAGTGACCTCACAAACACAAATAGCAGCCACATGACCAGCACTAGCCTATCAGGCACTGAGCCACAAGTGACCTCACAACCACAAACAGCAACCACATGACCAGCACTGGCCTATCAGGCACTGAGCCACAAGTGACCTCACAACCAGAAAGAGCAGCCGTGAGCATAGCACCGGCCTATCAGGCACAGAGCCACAAGTGACATCACAAAAACAAACTGTAGCCACATCCTAGCACTAGCCTATCAGGCACTGAGCCACAAGTGACATCACAAAAACAAACTGTAGCCACATCCTAGCACTAGCCTATCAGGCACTGAGACACAAGTGACCTCGCAACCACAAACAGCAGCCATGCAACTAGCACAGGCCTGTCAGGCACTGACACACAAGTGACCTCACAACCACAAACTGTGGCCACATCCTAGCACTGGCCTATCAGGCACTGAGACACAAGTGACCTCACAAACACAAACAGCAGCCATGCAACTAGCGCTGGCCTATCAGGCACTGAGACACAAGTGACCTCACAACCATAAAAAACAGCCATGCAACTAGCACTGGCCTATCAGGCACTGACACACAAGTGACCTCACAAACACAAACAGCAGCCATGGGCCTAGCACTGGCCTGTCAGGCACGGAGCCACAAGTGACCTCACAAACACAAACTGCAGCCAAGCACCTAGCACTGGCCTATCAGGCACTGAGCCACAAGTGACCTCACAAACACAAACAGCAGCCATGCAACTAGCACTGGCCTATCAGGCACTGAGCCACAAGTGACCTCACAAACACAAACAGCAGCCATGCAACTAGCACTGGCCTATCAGGCACTGACACACAAGTGACCTCACAACCACAAACACCACCCTTTGAGCTAGCACTGGCCTATCAGGCACTGACACACAAGTGACCTCACAACCACAAACTGCAGCCACATGACCAGGACTGGCCTATCAGGCACTGAGCCACAAGTGACCTCACAAACACAAACAGCAGCCATATGACCTAGCACTGGCCTATCAGGCACTGAGCCACAAGTGACCTCACAAACACAAACAGCAGCCACATGACCAGCACTGGCCTATCAGGCACTGAGCCACAAGTGACATCACAAAAACAAATCGTAGCCACATCCTAGCACTGGCCTAACAGGCACTGAGACACAAGTGACCTCACAAACACAAACAGCAGCCATGGGCCTAGCACTGGCCTATCAGGCACTGAGACACAAGTGACCTCACAACCATAAAAAACAGCCATGCAACTAGCACTGGCCTATCAGGCACTGAGCCACAAGTGACCTCACAAACACAAACAGCAGCCATGGGCCTAGCACTGGCCTATCAGGCACTGAGCCACAAGTGACCTCACAAACACAAACAGCAGCCATGCAACTAGCACTGGCCTATCAGGCACTGACACACAAGTGACCTCACAACCACAAACAGCAGCCACATGACCAGCACTGGCCTATCAGGCACTGAGCCACAAGTGACCTCACAACCACAAACAGCAGCAATGGGCCTAGCACTGGCCTATCAGGCACTGAGCCACAAGTGACCTCACAAACACAAACAGCAGCCATGCAACTAGCACTGGCCTATCAGGCACTGAGCCACAAGTGACCTCACAAACACAAACAGCAGCCATGGGCCTAGCACTGGCCTATCAGGCACTGAGCCACAAGTGACCTCACAAACACAAACAGCAGCCATGCAACTAGCACTGGCCTATCAGGCACTGACACACAAGTGACCTCGCAACCACAAACTGCAGCCATGGGCCTAGCACTGGCCTATCAGGCACTGAGCCACAAGTGACCTCACAACCACAAACAGCAGCCATGGGCCTAGCACTGGCCTATCAGGCTCTGAGCCACAAGTGACCTCACAACCACAAACTGCAGCCATGCAACTAGCACTGGCCTATCAGGCACTGAGACACAAGTGACCTCACAACCACAAACAGCAACCATGGGCCTAGCACTGGCCTATCAGGCACTGAGCCACAAGTGACCTCACAAACACAAACAGCAGCCATGGGCCTAGCACTGGCCTATCAGGCACTGAGACACAAGTGACCTCGCAACCACAAACTGCAGCCATGCAACTAGCACTGGCCTATCAGGCACTGAGCCACAAGTGACCTCACAACCACAAGCAGCAGCCATGCAACTAGCACTGGCCTATCAGGCTCTGAGCCACAAGTGACCTCACAACCACAAACAGCAGCCATGCAACTAGCACTGGCCTATCAGGCACTGAGCCACAAGTGACCGCACAACCACAAACAGCAGCCATATGACCAGCACTGGCCTATCAGGCACTGACACACAAGTGACATCACAAAAACAAACTGTAGCCACATCCTAGCACTGGCCTATCAGGCACTGAGACACAAGTGACCTCACAACCACAAACTGCAGCCATGCAACTAGCACTGGCCTATCAGGCACTGAGCCACAAGTGACCTCACAACCACAAACAGCAGCCACATGACCAGCACTGGCCTATCAGGCACTGAGCCACAAGTGACATCACAAAAACAAACTGTAGCCACATCCTAGCACTGGCCTATCAGGCACTGAGACACAAGTGACCTCGCATCCACAAACAGCAGCCATGCAACTAGCACAGGCCTGTCAGGCACTGACACACAAGTGACATCACAAAAACAAACTGTAGCCACATCCTAGCACTGGCCTATCAGGCACTGAGACACAAGTGACCTCACAAACACAAACAGCAGCCATATGACCAGCACTGGCCTATCAGGCACTGACACACAAGTGACCTCACAACCACAAACAGCAGCCATGGGCCGATCACCGGCCTATCAGGCACTGACCAACAAGTGACCTCACAAACACAAACTGCAGCCATGCAACTAGCACTGGCCTAACAGGCACAGAGCCACAAGTGACCTCACAAACACAAACAGCAGCCATGCAACTAGCACTGGCCTGTCAGGTACTGACACACAAGTGACATCACAAATACAAACTGTGGCCACATCCTAGCACTGACCTATCAGGCACTGAGACACAAGTGACATCACAAACACAAACAGCAGCCATGCAACTAGCACTGGCCTATCAGGCACTGAGACACAAGAGACCTCACAACCACAAACAGCAGCCATGCAACTAGCACTGGCCTATCAGGCACTGAGCCACAAGTGACCTCACAACCACAAACAGCAGCCATGGGCCTAGCACTGGCCTATCAGGCACTGACACACAAGTGACCTCACAAACACAAACAGCAGCCATGGGCCTAGCACTGGCCTATCAGGCACTGAGCCACAAGTGACCGCACAACCACAAACAGCAGCCATGTGCCTAGCACTGGCCTATCAGGCACAGAGCCACAAGTGACCTCACAAACACAAACAGCAGCCATGCAACTAGCACTGGCCTATCAGGCACTGAGACACAAGTGACCTCACAAACACAAACAGCAGCCATGCAACTAGCACTGGCCTATCAGGCACTGAGCCACAAGTGACATCACAACCACAAACAGCAGCCATGGGCCTAGCACTGGCCTATCAGGCACTGACACACAAGTGACCTCACAACCACAAACAGCAGCCACATGACCAGCACTGGCCTATCAGGCACTGAGCCACAAGTGACCTCACAAACACAAACTGCAGCCATGCAACTAGCACTGGCCTATCAGGCACTGAGACAAAAGTGACCTCACAACCACAAACAGCAGCCATGGGCCTAGCACTGGCCTATCAGGCACTGAGCCACAAGTGACCTCACAACCACAAACAGCAGCCATGCAACTAGCACTGGCCTATCAGGCACTGAGCCACAAGTGACCTCACAACCCCAAACAGCAGCCATGGGCCTAGCACTGGCCTATCAGGCACTGAGACAAAAGTGACCTCACAAACACAAACAGTAGCCATATGACCAGCACTGGCCTATCAGGCACTGACACACAAGTGACATCACAAAAACAAACTGTAGCCACATCCTAGCACTGGCCTATCAGGCACTGACACACAAGTGACCTCACAACCACAAACAACAGCCATGCAACTAGCACTGGCCTATCAGGCACTGAGCCACAAGTGACCTCACAACCACAAACTGCAGCCACATGGCCAGCACTGGCCTATCAGGCACTGAGCCACAAGTGACATCACAAAAACAAACTGTAGCCACATTCTAGCACTGGCCTATCAGGCACTGAGACACAAGTGACCTCCCATCCACAAACAGCAGCCATGCAACTAGCACAGGCCTGTCAGGCACTGACACACAAGTGACATCACAAAAACAAACTGTAGCCACATCCTAGCACTGGCCTATCAGGCACTGAGACACAAGTGACCTCACAAACACAAACAGCAGCCATATGACCAGCACTGGCCTATCAGGCACTGACACACAAGTGACCACACAACCACAAACCGCAGCCATGGGCCTAGCACTGGCCTATCAGGCTCTGAGCCACAAGTGACCTCACAACCACAAACTGCAGCCATGCAACTAGCACTGGCCTATCAGGCACTGAGCCACAAGTGACCGCACAACCACAAACAGCAGCCATGGGCCTAGCACTGGCCTATCAGGCACTGAGCCACAAGTGACCTCACAAACACAAACAGCAGCCATATGACCAGCACTGGCCTATCAGGCACTGACACACAAGTGACCTCACAAAAACAAACTGTAGCCACATCCTAGCACTGGCCTATCAGGCACTGAGCCACAAGTGACCTCACAACCACAAACAGCAGCCATGCAACTAGCACTGGCCTATCAGGCACTGAGCCACAAGTGACCTCACAAACACAAACAGCAGCCATGGGCCTAGCACTGGCCTATCAGGCACTGACACACAAGTGACCTCACAACCACAAACAGCAGCCATGGGCCTAGCACTGGCCTATCAGGCACTGACACACAAGTGACCTCACAAACACAAACAGCAGCCATGGGCCTAGCACTGGCCTATCAGGCACTGACACACAAGTGACCTCACAACCACAAACAGCAGCCATGGGCCTAGCACTGGCCTATCAGGCACTGACACACAAGTGACCTCACAACCACAAGCAGCAGCCATGCAACTAGCACTGGCCTATCAGGCACTGAGCCACAAGTGACCTCACAAACACAAACAGCAGCCATGCAACTAGCACTGGCCTATCATGCACTGACACACAAGTGACCTCACAAACACAAACAGCAGCCATGGGCCTAGCACTGGCCTATCAGGCACTGAGCCACAAGTGACCTCGCAACCACAAACTGCAGCCATGCAACTAGCACTGGCCTATCAGGCACTGAGCCACAAGTGACCGCACAACCACAAACAGCAGCCATGGGCCTAGCACTGGCCTATCAGGCACTGAGCCACAAGTGACCTCACAACCACAAACAGCAGCCATGGGCCTCGCACTGGCCTATCAGGCACTGAGACACAAGTGACCTCACAAACACAAACAGCAGCCATGCAACTAGCACTGGCCTATCAGGCACTGAGCCACAAGTGACCGCAGAACCACAAACAGCAGCCATGGGCCTAGCACTGGCCTATCAGGCACTGAGACACAAGTGACCTCACAAAAACAAACAGCAGCCATGGGCCTAGCACTGGCCTATCAGGCACTGAGCCACAAGTGACCTCACAACCACAAACAGCAGCCACATGACCAGCACTGGCCTATCAGGCACTGAGCCACAAGTGACCTCACAACCACAAACAGCAGCCATGGGCCGATCACTGGCCTATCAGGCACTGAGCCACAAGTGACCTCACAAACACAAACAGCAGCCATGCAACTAGCACTGGCCTATCAGGCACTGAGCCACAAGTGACCTCACAAACACAAACAGCAGCCATGGGCCTAGCACTGGCCTATCAGGCACTGAGCCACAAGTGACCTCACAAACACAAACAGCAGCCATGCAACTAGCACTGGCCTATCAGGCACTGAGACACAAGTGACCTCACATCCACAAACAGCAGCCATGCAACTAGCACAGGCCTGTCAGGCACTGACACACAAGTGACATCACAAAAACAAATTGTAGCCACATCCTAGCACTGGCCTATCAGGCACTGAGACACAAGTGACCTCACAACCACAAACAGCAGCCATGCACCTGGCACTGGCCTATCAGGCACTGAGACACAAGTGACCTCACAACCACAAACTGCAGCCATGGGCCTAGCACTGGCCTATCAGGCACTGAGGCATAAGTGACCTCACAACCACAAACAGCTGCCACATCCTAGCACTGGCCTATCAGGCACTGACACACAAGTGACCTCACAACCACAAACTGCAGCCACATGACCAGCACTGGCCTATCAGGCACTGACACACAAGTGACCTCACAACCACAAACTGCAGCCATGCAACTAGCACTGGCCTATCAGGCACTGAGCCACAGGTGACATCACAACCACAAACTGCAGCCATGCAACTAGCACTGGCCTATCAGGCACTGAGGCACAAGTGACCTCACAACCACAAACTGCAGCCATGCAACTAGCACTGCCCCATCAGGCACTGAGCCACAAGTGACCTCGCAACCACAAACAGCAGCCATGCAACTAGCACTGGCCTATCAGGAACTGAGCCACAAGTGACCTCACAACCACAAACAGCACCCATGCAACTAGCACTGGCCTATCAGGCATTGAGCCACAAGTGACCTAACAACCACAAGCAGCAGCCATGGGCCTAGCACTGGCCTATCAGGTACCGACGCACAAGTGACCTCACTGTTAGAGAATATTGAACTGAAGCTGTCTAGAATTAATTGCTTAGCATAACTTGCTTAGCATTAGTAGCTAAATTTGCTGAAGCCTTAGGCCTCAGGCTGTGAACTTGCTGTGAATTTTTACTTAGATAAGTAAAAGGGGGCCCCAGAGCCGGTTCAAGCTGGAGGGATAAAGAAGTTACTCGGACAGCAGGAGTAGCCAACCTTGAAGATAAGCAGCGGCCTGCCTAGAGACAATGAAGGGGCCCAGTGAAGAAGGGGAAGAACCGAGACCTAACTATTACTATTGGTCCAAACTATCGCTTAAGGGGTGGGGAATTTAGATTGTAAGGGTATAATTGCCCAGGGATTTCTTTGTTTGGGGTCCCTCTTCGGAGGCACCCAGCTCAAACTGTAATTACCACACGTATGTCATTAAATTTTATTTTTCTTCAATCTGACTTCGAACTTCTGCCTCAGCAGGAACCTAGGGTCGGACCCTGTTATGGAGGCTGGCGAGCCTGATTTTCCCTAACATTTTGGCACCCCAGGTGGGACCCTAGGCGACCACCATCGGGGCCTCTCGTCTCCAAACGATCATCTGGCGCCATCGGGTGAGTTCACCTGGGATCTTTGGCAACAGGAGGCACCGAGAGGGTGAGTCTTAAATTCCTGCCTAAATTCTAAATTCTGGTTTGGTAACAAAGTGCACTGTAAGGGGTACGCAGTCTGATCACCGTAAGGCGTGCCAGGTCAGGGGTACGCGGGCTGTTCACCGTAAGGCGTACCAGGTTTTGGGGTGGGTTTGAGTCCCACTCCCAGGTTTTGGGGTGGGTTTGAGTCCCACGCCCAGGGTTTGGGGTGGGTTCGAGTCCCACGCCCAGGGTTTGGGGTGGGTTCGAGTCCCACGCCCAGGGTTTCGGGGTGGGTTCGAGTCCCACGTCCAGGGTTTGGGGTGGGTTCGAGTCCCACACCCAGGATTGGGGTGGGTTCGAGTCCCGTCTCACTCCGGCCGGAAGGGGGGGGGAAGTGTGCAGCCTGATCAGCGTAAGGCGCACCGCAAGACTAACTTAGAGTTACTGTGACTAGTGTGAGTGTGGATACCGGTACTGTGACTGGTGTGTGTGTGTGTGTGTGACCTGGGAACCGAAAGGGGCACCCGTCGGCTGACAGAGCCGCCCACTGCGAAGGGACGGCAGTCCTAGCAGTCAAAGACTCGGGTGGTGTGAGTGCGGTTCCCAGAGAAGAGAGAGTGAGAGAGAGAGAGTGATCACACCTGCTGCAAGGAGAAGAAAAAAAAAAAAAGCCACAATATGGGAAATAAGTTCAGCATAGAAAAGGGGACGCCCTTAGCTGAAATTTTGCAGAACTGGAGTAAGATTGATGGTACCAAGAACCTAAAAAAAAAAAGGTTGATCCAACTATGTCAGGAGGATTGGCCATTCCTGACAAAGGATGGTAACCCGGCGGAACGATGGCCGCCACAGGGAACCTTTGATCATCAGGAGTTAACTTTCCTGCGTCACCATTTAGAGGATAGGTTCCCCAGACAAATGGATTATTGGTATGTATGGGACAATTGGGCATTTGCTAGACAAAAGGAGGCACCTAGGAAAGAAAGAAGAAGTTTTTCTCAGAGTATTGAAAGTAGTGCAGCTGCTAAAACGCTTGTGGAAACTGCTCCACCCTATGCGCTATCCTCTGCTTCAACTTCTCTATACCCCCCCTTGCCTTCCTCCTCTGCCTTTCAAGCCCCTTTGCACGTTGTTCCTGTGCCAGGAGTGCCCCCGCCAGGTCCGGACGGGGCACCTCGGGTAGCTACAACGCGAATTTACCGACCCTAGGGGGCCCCAAGATTTGGTTGTATGGGGTCAACAAACTCCCAGGCTTAGGGAAGATCCAGAGAAAGTGTTACAAATTGTAAGAGGAATACTGCGGGCCTATGATCCTACATGGGGGGATGTACAAATGCTCCTTGAAGCCGTGTTCACTCCAGATGAAAAACACTCAATTCTGGATGCAAACCGTCGTTGGGCAGAAGAGGGGGGTGTTGTGGCTGCCCGAACAGCCTGGCCAATTGTGGACCCCGGGTGGAATTATAATGTAGAGGCAGATTACAGGCAGTTGCAATTAGCCAGACAAGGCTTAGAAGAAGCTATACGGTTAGCAGGACAAAAGACTGCGAATTGGTCTAAAATAAGGGAGTGTCAGCAACAACCTGAGGAACACCCCTCAGCTTTCCTTTCCAGACTATTTAAACAAATCAGAATGTTTGGAGGGGGGATAGACCCAGAAGCCAAGGCTAACAGGCCTCTAATGGTTTCTACATTTGTAGATCAAGCGGCCTCTGACATTTGAAAAGTATTTTTCTAAACATGTTCCTGACTGGCCAGGGAAGTCTATGGACGAAACAGTATCCTTAGCCACATTTGTATATAACAGTCGAGATGAAGAGAAGGTGAAAGAAAAGAGACGACAGAAGAAGGAGGAAGTGAGTGTGTTAGCGGCTGTATTAAGAGACGAGTTTAAAGAAACTAGAGGAAGGGGGCGAGCAAGGGTCAGAGGAGATGGACGGAACCAAAGCAAACGTATTGTACGCTTAAGAGTTAATGATTATTGCCATTATTGTGGTGAACAAGGGCACTGGCAGCAGGAATGCCCAGTGAGACCCCGCATGCCTAGGAATAGAAGGGATGGCATGGGACAGCCGAGTACTGGGAATGACACCAGGCAATTCCCAGCCAGTCCACAATGACAGGAGATGGGAGACCCAGAAAACACCGTGGGAATTGGGGTAAATTTATGGGATATAGATTTGGATTTCAGGGGGCAGGTAATGGCAAATATAGCATGTCAAGAAATTCCCTTCTCAGTGGATACTGGAGCTACCCTTTCTCTTCTGAATTTTGAGCCTAAAGGATGTAAGTCATCAGATAAAATAACAATACAGGGAGTAATGGGAAAAGGCGAACGAACATTGACTAAGCCCTTGTTGCTCGCTATTGGAGGAAAAGGAGTGTGGGGACGTTTCATAATTTCCATGGATTCACCCTTTTGCCTTTTAGGGAGGGATCTCTTACAAGCCCTGGATACTCAGATCTGCTTACAGCCGGAAGGGATGAAATTAATACTAATGGGCTCATGTGTTCTGGCTGAGACACCAGAACAAGAGTCAACTAATCTGCAAATTCCGACTGGTTTAGAATCAGTTCCTGGAAAGTTATGGAGCTCTTCAGGAATGGATGTTGGACTATTGAAATCAGCTAGTCCAGTCTCAATCAAAACAAGGGGAGGATTACCTCCCGCGGTTAAACAATACCTTATCCCAAAGGAAGCAGAGAAGAGTATCCAAAAGCAAATTGATCACTATCTAAAACTGGGTATCCTTAGAGTTTGTGAATCCCCATACAACACTCCAATTCTGCCAGTGAGAAAAAATAGGCAGGATTCTGATGGCGATCCGGAGTATCGGTTTGTGCAAGACCTAAGAGTTATAAACCAACATGTAATTGCTCCACATCCAGTAGTTCCTGATCCATCAACTATATTACTACAGATACCCCACTGGGCAACTTATTTTACCGTGATTGATTTAACAGCAGCCTTTTTTAGTATACCGGTAGCTGAGGACAGTCAAGATCTTTTTGCCTTCACTTGGAGGGGACAACAATTGACGTGGACTAGACTACTACAGGGATTTACTGGGTCTCCGACTATTTTTTCACGTATACTTAAAAATGATCTGGCAGATATCGAACTTCCAGGACATTCAGTGTTAATACAGTATGTGGATGATTTGTTATTAGCAAGTAAAGATTACGAGACATGTTTGAAAGACACTATTTCTCTATGTAACGCTCTTGCTGAGAAAGGACATCGAGCATCTCCGTCCAAGCTCCAGCTGTGTCAACAAGAGGTAAAATATTTGGGGTTTATCTTGAAGGAGGGACACAGATTGATTGATCCAGAACGGGTAAAGATAATTCTTGATATACCCCGCCCTATAACAAAAAAA
This sequence comes from Apteryx mantelli, assembly GCF_036417845.1. Taxonomy (NCBI): domain Eukaryota; kingdom Metazoa; phylum Chordata; class Aves; order Apterygiformes; family Apterygidae; genus Apteryx; species Apteryx mantelli. Next base: position 9,068,517 of record NC_089997.1, read on the forward strand.
CAACTTAGGGGATTTTTAGGAGCTGTGGGATTTTGCCGACCATGGATCCCCGGGTTGGGAGAACTTACCAAACCTTTAGTTCAGGCGACAAATAAGGAGGAGACAGAGCCTTTGACCTGGAGTCCAGAAAAAGAGAAAGCTTTCATATCTGTAAAAAGGGCATTGGTCTCAGCCCCAGCTCTAGGACTACCAGATTACAGTAAGCCATTTGAATTATTCGTTCATGAACGACAGGGAGCAGCAAGTGGAGTACTCACGCAAAAACTAGGTCCTCACCGTAGACCAGTGGCCTATTACTCCACCCAACTAGACGCGGTAATCAAGGGCACTCCAGGATGCATCAGAGCAATAGCAGCTACAGCAGCCCTTATTGAAAAAACACGACCTGTAGTTTTGGGTCACCAAATGACTGTGTATGTGCCACATGAAGTGGAATTGTTAAGGAAAGAATATGCTACCCAATCACTGTCCCCACAGAGAGCTCACCGCTATGAACTAATAATACTACATGCAGATAATGTGACCTTAAAGAGATGCAACATCTTAAATCCAGCGACGCTATTGCCCCTACCTGAAGATGGAGAGCCTCATCATTCCTGTGAACAGGTGGTTGTCAACTCGAGCAAGCCCCGGGAGGATCTCAAAGATGAACCTTTGGGAAACCCAGACCTAGTTCTGTTTACAGATGGATCATCCTACTATTTGGACGGAAGACGTCATTCAGGCTATGCTGTTACCAACCTCTTTGAGGTACTTGAGGCTAATCCCCTACCTCCGTCTATAAGTGCTCAAGGGGCAGAACTAATAGCATTAACCCAAGCAGCTAAAATGGGTAAGAACCTGCGAGTAAATGTATATACCGACTCAAAATACGCATTCGGAGTGTGTCATGCCACTGGGATGTTATGGAAAGAACGAGGATTTTTTACATCATCAGGAAAGAAAATAGCTAATAGAGAAGAAATACGTAATTTGCTAGACTCAGTTCAACTGCCCAAAGAAATTGCTGTAATACATTGCCCAGCCCATACTAAAAACATTACAGAAATTAGTAAAGGAAATGCTTTAGCTGATGCCGCCGCGAAGGCGGCAGCCCAACAACCTTTGAGAGGATGTATGGTTGCAGTTCCAATGACGGACCAGAGCGAATGGCCAAATTTAATAGACCCCAAAACCATGTATGAAAAAGACTGCTTAGCAGAAGAGAAAAGACAATGGGAAAAGTGGGAAGCAAAACAAGATGATGATGGAATATGGACAATTGGAGGAAAGCTAATTCTACCAAAGAAATATGTAATTACTGTAGCTAGGTGGTTCCATGAATAAGCTCATGGAGGAGCAGAGGCGGTAGCCAACCAGGTACAAAAGGTATGGGCAGCTCCAGGAATTTACGCTGCTGCAAAAAGAATAACCAACAGCTGCCCGACCTGCCAAAAGTTCTCGAGCAGCAAAGCAAGCTCAGAGTTAGGGGGACGACCATGGGCCTACTTCCCTTTTCAAAGGCTACAAGTAGATTATGCGGATATGCCAGCCGCCAATGGGTACAAACATTTGTTAGTGATAGTAGATCAGTTATCGGGCTGGGTAGAGGCTTTCCCAACAAGGAAGGCTGACTCAGGAGGGGTAGTAAAAGCCTTACTAAAAGAAATCATACCCAGGTATGGGGTTCCAGAAGCCATTGATTCCGACAGGGGCGCCCATTTTACAGCAAACATAATCGATCAATTATATAAATCACTAGGAATAGGGAAAAACCTACATACCCCTTACCACCCACAATCTTCAGGACAGGTAGAAAGAATGAACAGAACACTAAAAGAAAAAATAGCAAAAGTATGTACACATACTAACCTAAAATGGCCCGAAGCTCTAAACTTAGCCCTATGGGATGTTCGAAATGCTCCACGACAACCCATAGGGCTAACACCAGCAGAAATTCTCTTCGGAAGACATTTAGCTATACCAGGGACTTATATCCCAGCTAAGACCAGCCTGTTGGATGGAGATGAACGGCTAACCCAGTATGTCATAGGTATGCAAAAAAGGTTTGAAAATCTTAAAAAGTATGCTCAATGGTATCAATCTACACCACCTGAAATACAAGTGCACGATATACAGCCTGGGGATGAAGTTTTAGTTAAAGTATTTTTACGAAAATCCAAGTTAGAACCTAAATGGGACGGGCCTTATACTGTTTTATTGAGCTCTTATTTTGCTGTTAAAGTTTTAGGAAAGGAAAATTGGATACACCATTCTCATGTTAAACGAGTGGTGAATGACCAAACGAATAATTCCTGAGAAACCTCTTTCACTAACAAGAAGAAGAAGAAGCAAATGAAGTGGAACGCTGCATTACTCTTGGTACTATTGATCTGAGTAACTGTGACAGCACGCACCTCACAGGATGGCAGACAGAAGTATTGTGCTCATATTACTATTCCAAACACTGACAGTACTGTTCCTCTTAATCTGTGGTCAAAGAACCTTAGAATGGCCATGGTCCCAGGCTCATGTTAAGCATACCGGAAGTATGGGACTAAGATCTAATAAAGACTTGAACCTCGTAACTGTAGTCATGCGTGGAGCTGAAGTATGCTTAGAAAATGAATGGAGCTGGGATAGTATTAACCGACTTCCTCAACTCCTGGGAAAGACAGGACAGGAAATAAAGATAGGATGCCGGGTGGTCAATGGGTCCACCCATAAAAAGGTAAATCAAATCTCTGTGACTGAAGTCAAATCAAACAAGAGAGGAAAGAAAAATTGTGCTACTGAAAGATTGGACTGTTGGTACAATTTTACTCTAGTACAACCTGTTTTTGTAGTTTGTCTCTGGGCTCACCATAGTGTGGGATTATCATTTAAATTCAAAATAGGCATCATGGAGCTCAATACAACATCCGCCCCGACTGTAACTGTTTCCCCCAGCATAAATACCTCTACTATTATAAAGGATAAGAAAATTCCATCCCCACTGATTTCCAAAATTGGACCATATGTGATTAAAAATACAGGCCAACAACAAGTGTTATTTAATCCATCATGGTCTCTTAAACAAATAGAACTGTTAATGCAAATTAATATCTCTACAATCAAACCAGCTTGTTCACCATTCCTAAGAACGTCCTATACAGGATGGTTAGCATGGCTACGTGGACGAACCCTCGCCTCTTCAAGACGAAGAAGGAGAGATGTAACCGGTATCATAGGAACAGGATTGGGAGTCTTAAATAGTATAGATGCCGAGGTACTCGTAAATAAATTGAGCACAACAACAAGTGACTTAAACAAATTAGAACACCCATTACGGTCCTCCCTATTAGCACTAGGAACTAACCAATGGCTGTTGTCTGATGTATTGCCTCAGTGGGAAGGAATTAACGAAAGGGACCACCAATTGATTGTGGATGCACTTGGTGCAGTCCAAATTAATGTTTCTCTAGCTCTCAGTTGTATCCAAGCGCAACTGTGGATGCAATCTATGGTAGCAGCAATCATAGGGGAAGGTGAAGAGGGCACCTTACCCACTGAAATTCGAAAGGTAATTTGGGATAATGCAACTAAATTTGAAAAAGAATTCCAGTCCTGGTGGTACTTAGTCAATTTTACTTATAACCCCATTGATAATAAGGCCACAGCTTTTGTCTTAACAATACGCAATGCTTCGGTATACACCATATACCCGATCATTGCGCTGGGATTAAGCCACAATGGGACTATACTCTATCCGATAGAACATAGAGTATGGGCTCAACGAAAGAGAAACAAATGGCAAACTGTTGATGTTAACGCATGTGTTGTACAGGAACAACAAGGATTTATTTGTCAGAGTAATACCATCAAAGCTCAAGACATTTGTCTTGATACGGAACAAAATGTCTGTCATTTTGAAATACACCCTGATGAAACCCCTGAAACTGTACTTGTATATATTGGAAAAGGGTGTGTCTGTATGAGAACTCTCTGTAATCTTATATTCATAGATAACATTACTGTAGACACAAGTAATCACTCAAATATTTGTGTCTGTAATTTTTCTAAAGTTATGGGCTGTGACTTTAATTATTCAGCTCCTGTTGTGTCTCATCAATTAATACAATCTAATTATACCTTAAGTCAAGATTTATTGCCTACCCCCATCGGAATGAACCTTACATTGGTACAGAAACTACTACAACATGATGATCTGTGTCAACTGTTAAAACGCATCCGAAATAATGGACAAAAAACTCTAATCACTGTTCATCATGATACAGAAGAGATACAGCACATCTTGGAAAGAGTGAAGAAGGATTGAGAATATCATTGGTGGGAGACTCTTCTGGGATGGTCACCAACTGCAACAGGGATCTATAATCACATGTTGCACCCAGTAATAGTTATGTTAAGTTTGACCATGTTATGCCTATTGCTTACAACCATATTGTATATAAGATTATGGAGAGTGATAGTACGCCTCGAAAGGCTTCGAGAACTCTGCTTAACATATCAGCAGGGATGCTTAATAAAAACAAAGGGAAGACTGTTAGAGAATATTGGACTGAAGCTGTCTAGAGTTGATTGCGTAGCATAACTTGCTCAGCATTAGTAGCTAAATTTGCTGAAGCCTTAGGCCTCAGGCTGTGAACTTGCTGTGAACTTTTACTTAGATAAGTAAAAGGGGGCCCCAGAGCCGGTTCAAGCTGGAGAGATAAAGAAGCTACACTCACAGCAGGAGCAGCCAACCTTGAAGATAAGCAGCAGCCTGCCTAGAGACAATGAAGGGGCCCAGTGAAGAAGGGGAAGACCCCAGACCTAACTATTACTATTGGTCCAAACTGTCGCTAGAGGGGTGGGGAATTTAGATTGTAAGGGTATAATTGCCCAGGGATTTCTTTGTTTGGGGTCCCTCTTCGGAGGCACCCAGCTCGAGCTGTAATTACCACACGTATGTCATTAAATTTTATTTTTCTTCAATCTGACTCCGAACTTCTGCCTCAGCAGGAACCTAGGGTCGGACCCTGTTATGGAGGCCGGCGAGCCTGATTTTCCATAACACTCACAACCACAAACAGCAGGCACATCTTAGCACTGGCCTATCAGGCACTGAGGCACAAGTGACCTCACAAACACAAACAGCAGCCATGTAACTAGCACTGGCCTATCAGGCACTGAACCACAAGTGACCTCACAAACACAAAGAGCAGCCATGCAACTAGCACTGGCCTATCAGGCACAGAGCCACAAGTGACCTCACAACCACAAACAGCCGCCATGCAACTAGCACTGGCCTATCAGGCACAGAGCCACAAGTGACCTCACAACCACAAACAGCAGCCATGCAACTAGCACTGGCCTATCAGGCACTGAGACACCACTGCCCTCACAACCACAAACAGCAGCCATGCACGTAGCACTGGCCTAGCAGGCACTGAGCCACAAGTGACATCACAAAAACAAACTGCAGCCACATGACCAGCACTGGCCTATCAGGCACTGAGCCACAAGTGACATCACAAAAACAAACTGCAGCCATGCAACTAGCACTGGCCTATCAGGCATTGACATACAAGTGACCTCACAACCACAAACTGCAGCCACATCACCAGCACTGGCCTATCAGGCACTGAGCCACAAGTGACCTCACAACCACAAACAGCAGCCACATGACCAGCACTGGCCTATCAGGCACTGACACACAAGTGACCTCACAAACACAAACAGCACCATGCAACTAGCACTGGCCTATCAGGCACTGAGCCACAAGTGACATCACAAACACAAACGGCAGCCATGCACCTAGCACTGGCCTATCAGGCATTGAGCCACAAGTGACATCACAACCACAAGCAGCAGCCATGGGCCTAGCACTGGCCTATCAGGTACCGATGCACAAGTGACCTCACAACCACAAACAGCAGCCATGGGCCTAGCACTGGCCTATCAGGCACTGAGACACAAGTGACCTCACAGCCACAAACTGCAGCCATGCAACTAGCACTGGCCTATCAGGCACTGAGACACAAGTGACCTCACAACCACAAACAGCAGCCATGCACCTGGCACTGGCCTATCAGGCACTGACACACAAGTGACCTCACAACCAAAAACAGCAGCCTTGGGCCTAGCACTGGCCTATCAGGCACTGAGGCACAAGTGACCTCACAACCACAAACAGCAGCCATGGGCATAGCACTGGCCTGTCAGGCACTGACACACAAGCGACCTCACAACCACAAACAGTAGCCACATCCTAGCACTGGCCTATCAGGCACTGACACACAAGTGACCTCACAAACACAAACAGCAGCCACATGACCAGCACTGACCTATCAGGCACTGACACACAAGTGAGCTCACAACCACAAACAGCAGCCATGCAACTAGCACTGGCCTATCAGGCACTGAGCCACAAGTGACCTCACAAACACAAACAGCAGCCATGCAACAAGCACTAGCCTATCAGGCACTGAGGCACAAGTGACCTCACAACCACAAACTGCAGCCATGCAACTAGCACTGGCCTATCAGGCACTGAGCCACAAGTGACCTCACAACCACAAACACCAGCCATGGGCCTAGCACTGGCCTATCAGGCACTGAGGCACAAGTGACCTCACAAACACAAACTGCAGCCATGCAACTAGCACTGGCCTATCAGGCACAGAGCCACAAGTGACCTCACAACCACAAACTGCAGCCATGCAACTAGCACTGGCCTATCAGGCTCTGAGCCACAACTGACCTCACAACCACAAACAGCAGTAATGTGCTTGATGCTGTCTAATCAGATACTGAAGCAATAGACACCTCACAAGTACAAAAAGGACCAATGTGGCTGCCAGTCGCCTAGCAGATACTTCGGCCGAATGACTCCACAAAGATAAACAGCAGGAATATGCAGCCAGCTGCACTGTCAGGTGCTGAGGCTGAAGTGACCTCACCATCAGCCATGAAGCCATATAGCTGCTCATGGCCTGTTAGTAACTGAGGCACAATTGCCCTAAACCAGCACAAACAGCAGCAATGTGCATGCTGATCGGCAGTCACATACTGATACACAACTGACCACAAAAGCACAAACAGCAGCAATGGGCCTGCTCCCGGTTTATGAGGCTTTGAGACACAAGGCACCTCACCATCATCACCAAAGCTATGGCCATGCTGTTGGCCTACCAGCTGCAGAGGCACAACTCACCTCACAAGTGCAAATGGCATCAACCTGCCTGCTGCTGCCCTATCTGGTACTGAGTCACAAGGGATCTGAAAAGTGCAAACCTTCACAGAGGAGAAGCTCACCTGGGACACTCGCACGTCCCTCGATTACGCTGTTATCACTCCATACAGAACAGTCTTCTGCAAACGGCTTTCATCTCCTGGCAAGACTCTCTCCAGCTCATCGGACAGCTCCACTCTGCCACCCTGGCGACAAATCACAAAAGGGAACGATTGGTCTTGCTCTTCCTTTAGTACCATCAAGTCCCAGCTGGGAGCCTTGGCACTGCAGCACCTGCACAATGACAGCAGGATGCCACTTCCATTTCTGGTGCATTTCTAGGGACAGAGATCAGCTGAGGGAGCAGCTGCACTGCAAAGGGTTTCCCACACTGTCAGATCAGCTCAGCACTGCACCAGCCATCAACCTGATGCCAGACCTCTGCTCTGCCACCTACTCTACAAACACACTGTCTTGGCCCCGCAGAGCTGCCTCTTCTGCTAGATACAACCAGGTGCCAGCAAGAAGAGATGCATGCAGGACACTCGCCACTTGCACACTCCCCAGCCACTGCTCTGATCGCTGCCTTCCCTTGCCTCCTCAACCCAGACACACAGGGAAGCTCTTGCGGTAACACCACAAGGTGGCCAAGGCACTCTAGGCTCACAAGACCTCTGCAAATGAGCAGCACAAGATCAGGCACAGAGCTGCCTCCTTGCGCGATGCTGCTCTTTTCAGGGGGAAGGAGCCTGCTTTCTTTGGGCACAGCAGGATGCTGCTTTCCACCTCCATCCCCTCACGAACCTTCAGCTAGGAATGGGGGGATGGGGATTTTCTGTAGTAATACAAAAGTTACAGATAGAACACAGAAACATTTGAGAGTCCTGAAGGCCTCCTGAACCCAAAGTAACCTCGGGTCCTTTCCTTTACTTACTTGCACAAGGAGCCCCAGTGAAGGGGAAAAGGGTGCAGAGGCTTTGACGTGAGGCCCAAGCAATGAGACAGCCCCACACTGGACGGCTGCTGAAATGCCAGCTCTCCTGGCTGTGCAGCCTCTGCAGCAGCAGTCCAGGCTCCACAGCTGGCTTCACAGAGCACTGAGAGCTGGGTGCCACAGGCAACCTGGCTCTGGGCACATCTTCACCCCTCGCAGAGCCAGCAGCCCAAGAGCTCTGAGACTTCCTCGGGTCAAGCCACAGAGGCTTTGGGGCACTCACACAAAGGCACTCAAGACATGCTGGCATTTAGTATAAGGGTCTTGGACTCATCCTATATGGCACCACAACCTTCGAGGAAAAGGAGGGGGCACAACAGCATTTGCTGAGCGGGCTGGCAGTAACAGCAGCTGTGGGACGCAGAATTTGCAGCACAGCAGAGGTACTAGGAGGTGAACCCACACCCCAAGTCACCCACGGAAGCCAGGCACATTTATGGAAGACTTCGCATCCACATGTAGCCTCTTCTCATTCACTTGCAGCTGCTTTCACAGAGGACTCATGATGTTGGCAAAGATGTCGACAGGTACAGGGAGACACCCTGGCATCCTGCCTCCACCCTCAGGAGCTCTAGGACTGCACTGGGAACCTCATGAGTAGAGCAACCTAGAAAGAAAGAAAGAAAGAATTGGAGTGTTACTGTCAGTTCTGCTGGCCTTGCCAATCACAACAGTCAGGGGCCAATGTCTCCCCTCTATGCTGAGCTGTATTGGTGAGAACACAGCCAGCAGGACCACTGAGACAGTCTACCCCTCTTTTTGGCACAGGGGAGACCATATCTGTATACCGGCTCCTATTTGGGCTCTCCAGGTCTGCAAAGGCACTAACACACTACAGGGAGACCAGCACAGGGACCCCAAAACGGTCAGGGCCTGGACCATGGGGCATATAAGGAGAGGCTGAGAGAGCTGGGTTTGTTCAGCCTAGACAAGAGAAGGCCAAGGGGGATCTTCATGCTGTGCACAGCTACCTTATGGAGGGCACAGAGAAGATGGAGCCAGATTTTCTTGGAGGTGCACACTAAGAGCAAGAGAGGAAACAGGGACATATTGGACAATGGGAAATTCTTCTGAGATGTTATGAAGAAACCTTTTTCTCCATGAAGGTGGCCGAGCTGTGTCACAGGGATCCAGAGACGTTCTCAGATCTCCATCCTTGGAGATAAGCAAAACTTCACTGGAAAAGGCCCCAAGATACCTCCTCTACTGCCACCCGCCTTGACCAGGGTGTTGGAGCCCTACCTCCAGATGTCTCCCCCATTGCAGTCTCAAGGAATCTGCTATTCGGAGACTCTTGTCAAGGGGACCAGTGGCTTTGGAAATGCCACCTCCACCACAGACCAAGGACAGGGGTCTCAGAGCCACCCATTGCCCTCAGAGGCCTGAATTCTTGTGAGGGGGCATCTCCCCTCTCTGCAAGGGTCTGCGTAGGAACAATCGAGAAATGGCAATGACTGCTTTGATTATCTCTCTGAGGGATCGCAATGGATTAGCGTCTGAGATGGGAAGATGCAATGAGGGTCCAGCTTCAACAGGAAGCCTTTAAGGAAGGAGAAGATGACTTTTTCCAGGGCAGTCAGTAAAAGCCCAAAGACTCACGGAAGCATCAAGACCTTCTGAAACTGCAAGCCTGAACCTCAGCTGACAAACCACCAAACTGGGAGCAGCCCTGGCTCGCACCACGATGCTCCAAGGAGGGAACATGGTCACCAACAGTCCTCACCCAGGTCTCCCAGAAGGACACCGTGATGGCATGCTGGGCTCTGGGAGCAGAGCACTGCTCTCTCCACCCACCTCCTCCCAGGCTGAGCAGAAAAACACTGGGGCCAACAACTGGCTCCACCACAGGGCATCTCGCACCGTAACACGCTGCTACCCCCGCACCTCACAGAGGGTTGGCAGCCAATATGCGCCTCTGCATCAATGACACACAGGGCACAGCACCATACACGGCAGCACACAGGGCACCCCAAGCACCCCACAACACACAAAGCCCAACTCTACAGACCTTCCATTCCCTTATAGTCCTCCAAGGCCTTGCAACAGGCACTGCCTCTGAACAGCCACTCACAGCCCGGGGCCTGCTCACTTCCCACCTCCAGGAAGCAGAGAGCAAGTGCTCTCACAGAGGCTGATCAGGCCAGCTCTTGCTTCTCGCTTATGCCTCAACTTCTCCGAAAAAGAAATCTCTTTGAAAATGTGGACCATACCTTTTTTTTTTTTTTGGGGGGGGGGGGGCATTCCTTCTGTCTCCTCCAACAGCCTTTGCACCCATTCTACAATGAATGCATATACGTGGACAGAAAATCAGAGACCTCTAACAGGGTTACATCTCCAAATGTGTCATAAAAGCAGGTGGACACCTCAAAGACAGAGACAGCATTCAGACTTGCAGGAAAAACTCACAAGCTCCCTGCTGTTTTGACAGTGGGGATTTCTAAAGCACACACACCCTGGCAATAAGAGATTAACACCACTGCTCACACCAGCACTAGATTCATTTAGCAGCCTCAAAACTCTACTTAGACTCCCTAACGAACCGGGAGGAGGCTGCAAGCTTCTACTTAGCAACAAGTGGAAAGGCAAACTCCATCTCCATGTTCACCACAGAACATCATCCACATTTGAAATGTAGCAGTACTAACTCAGGATGACGGAGTGGAACAAAATTTGTGTCAGATTATGTGGGACATCGACTTCTGCTTGATTAATGAGTTGCATTTTGGTATTGCTGGAGAGCTTGGCAGAGGTCAATCCCTCCTCTGAGCACACGAAACAAACCCAGAAGTGACCTCACCACCAACATCCAAGACATCTGTCTTCTCCTCACCTCTCAGCTGCTCACATAGAGGTGACCTCACAAGTGCATACCCCCACCACATGCCTGCTGATGGCCTATGCCCTTCAGAGATAGAAGTTTCCTCCAAATAACTTCCCCAGCCATCAACTACTGCTGGCCTAGCAGCTACTCTGACAAAAGACACCTCACAAGCAACGCCCATGCCTAACTGCCTGCTGCTGGCCTAGCAGGCACTCAGAAATATATCACCTCACACTCACCTTCACAGCCACGTCTCTGTCACTGGCCTAGAAGACTCCAAGACAGAAATTACCTCACTATAACTTCCTCAGCCATGAGACAAATCCTGCCTTATCAGCTGCTCCTCAGGCAGAAATGATCTCAAAAACACAGATCCCAGACATGGACCTGCTGTTGCCCTATGAACCGCTCAGGTAGAAGTGACCTCACAATCACCTCTCCAGACACATCTCTGCTCCTATCCAATCAGTTCAGCACTCACAAGGGACCTCACAAGCAACAGACAAGTCTTGTTCCTCCAGATGGCCTATCAGCTACTCAGGCAGAAGTGATCTCATCATCAACACCCGAGCCATGTGCCTCCTGCTGGCCTATCAGGTACTTACAAAGAATTGATTTCACACTGGTGATTTTCTGGCATATATCTCATAGACAGTGCTAACCTCTCTACCCACACCCTGACCATGTGCCTGGTGCCACCTGCAGCTCCCCCTGCCTTCCCCCAAGGCTGAGCCAGCTCCTCAATGGCCTCCCTGATTCACCTCGTGGCTCCACAATGCTCATAGTGCAGCAAAACACCCATTACGTACCAGTTACGACCCCAAAAGAAGATTAGCTTTTGCCTACATAGTCCCTACACGTATCCCATAAAACATAGGAAATGGAAAAAGGCCTGCAAGTAATTCTTGGCAACATTTTCAAAAAAGATGATTTCATGGGATGAGCAATTATGAACCTGAAGGCAGCAGGGCCTCATGTCCCAGGCAGAGGGAGAAGCCTTCCCACAACTCAGAAGCCTGGTTCCTTCCCCAGTGCTGAACAAACCCAGCAAATCCTCTACACGTCAAAGACAACAAGCATTCTCCTGTTTTATGTCCAGCACCCACCAAACCCACTCATACCCGCTCTCTCTCCCGATCGCTTCTCGCCCGCTTTGCTCCCGCTCCTCTTTCACCTCTTTCTTTGACGTCTTTTTTTCCCACATACTAGACTACAATTGGCTGACAGAACCATCAGTGAAATCGATGCCCGCCCCCTCCTCCTGACAGCCAATAGGAGGGCTGCACTGGGGGGATGCCATGGCAACGCTGGCCCCTCCTGCCCTGGCAGCCAGCTCTGCCCCGTCCCCCGCGGTCGGGCGCCATGTTGTGGGCGGCAGCGCGGGGCGCGGCAGGACCTGGGGGCAGCGCGGTGCCATGTGGGCCGGCAATGCGGGGCCCCGGGGCGCCACCGCTGCCCCGGCGGGGCTGGGCTGTGCAGCAGGGTCCCCGCAGGGCTGCTGGCTGCCCTGCACCCTGGTGGCTGTGCGGAACAGAGGGGGGCAGCGTTGGGGCGTGTGCTGGTGGCAGCCGTGGTGCCAGCGTGGGGGCCCTGGGGCTGGCCGCGGTGGCAGAGCCCGCAGGCAGCATCCTGCTGCCCGCAGTGCAGGGCAGGGCAGGGCAGGGCAGTGTCCCCTCACCCCTCCTGCCCTGGCCCCCTGCCCACAGCAGCCCCAGGGCTCAACTAGGGAGTGGTGGTGTGGGGTTGTGAGGGGTCTTGGGGAGATGGCTGTGTTGGGCTCTCCCCAGCACTGCCCACCACAGCTCAGAGAAAAATCCTTGGGGTCAGCCAGGACCTTTGCAGTGGGGATTGTGCCTCCACCTGTTTCCAAGCTGCTTTCCCAAACATGCTGTCTTTGGGTGCAGAAGTTAGAGCCCAGTTTGCAAGAGAACAGGGGCTGTGGCCATCTGTAATGGCATCTCAGCTGAAAACATGCTGTGCCAAGTTGGAGGCACAAGAGGATCCATGGAGAAGGATCAGAGGTTCTCCCAAACAAGCAGACGACTTGGATTTATTACAAGGCGAATGATCCATTTCCAGCAAAGGCATTTCCAGCAGGCTCCTGAGAGCCCTACGGGAGCTGCAGGACACTGCAGCCTGTGGGATGCAGGACCCCTTTCCCCCCAGAGCCAGATCCCAAAGGGGGACCCAGTCCCAGGGAAACCTGGCCATGGATTCCTCCCCCCCATCCAAGAGGCAATGGAGCTGGCTCACAGAAGCCTTGGGGCTTAGGGCAGCCCCAGCTGCAGGACCCAGGAGTCTTGGCTGCCACATTGTCCCCCAAGCCACAGGGGACCCTCAGGCAGGGCTCTTGCTGCAGCCCTCAGCCCTATCCAGGCACCCCCACAGCCTGGGATCCAGCACAGCAGTTTTTGCAGTTAACAGTCTCAGTGCGACACCTCAGGAAGGAGCTCCCGAAGCCCTTACCCTTGGTGGAGAGCCGCAGGAGTGTTGGGCACAAGGAACTGTGGTCCAGGCTGATGGTATGGGTCCAGCAGTCCTCCATCTCACTTGCCCCTTGTCCTTCGCTCACCTCTCCAGCAGGGAGGAGGGATGCTCTTCTGTTCTTGTGACCCAAAATTCCTCTCCGACATGCTCCTGCTCCTCTGCCTATTCGCGAGGGGCCCCAACAAGGCCCCACTGCATCCTGCCCCCTCTCCTTGCCATGGAGCCGCTATGAAGAGCAATGGTGGGGAGTGCGTGAGCAGTGACCAGCAACGCCCAGGCCTTGCAGGGAAATGAGGGCCTCGCCCACAACACTGGGGAGACCTCCCTGTGATGTGGCACATCCCAATGTAACCTCAGCTCGTGTCATCTGGGGGCTCAGTAGGTCACTGCCATGGAAATGGCACAGCCAGGGAGAGAGCAGACATTTCCCCTCACATCCCTTCACCTCAGTGATATTCCAAAAATTTCTGATAAATCCTGCAGGAACATCTCCTGACAGTGCCAAAGGCAGTGAAATATCTCAAATGGGGCACTGGAGAAGTCACTTCTGCACCCCTGCACTGAGAGTTCACTGCATTGGGCAGATCTGTGTAGGAAGCTGGGGTTTGGGGGTTGGTTTGGGGTTTGTCATTTTTCAAAACCAGGATCAAAGTCATGTGGGATGAAGCAGCACAAAGCTGGTATGCCAGAAAAGAGCAAACATACCCTTAAGATACATCATCCAGGGGGCTTTATCCAAGACCCTGGTCCCTGCCTGCCTCCAAAGCCATGGGCGAGGCCAGGGAATCTGAGGAAGTTTCCCCATTTCTCATGAATTTTGCCCAGCTTTCCTTCTGGCTGAGCCTGGGAAAAGCTGTTTCTCATCTTGGACCTTAGTTGGTCCTTGTGCTTTTCAGTGTCACCTCGGGTCAGTGCACCCCTGGGTACAGTCCCTGGCACCCTGGATCCTCCCTAGGCACCCTGGCTTTCTTGGTGGCTGTGCAGCCCTGGTGTCACCGAAATCGGGAGAAAAACTCCTTAACACCAATGTAGCATTAAGAAGCAGGCATTCTCTTTATTACGGCGCCGGGTACACGGGGGATAGCTCCACCCTACGTGCACCCCGTGTGTCGCATCATCTAAAGTTTATATTGCTCTATCATATACATTAAATTTCCAGGAATGATTATACATATTCATTCTATTTCCTAGAACTAATTACTACATTTACATAATCATTACGCATGTGGTCTGAGTCTCTGGGGGTCTTCTGTGGGGGTCTCTGGTGGTCCCTCGTGGTGTCAGAAGGGGTGTCACTCAGTGTCTTGCCATGAACTTTGCTCTACTTTTCCATACATGGTCTCAACTTGGCTTGCTTCCTTGTTTGAGAAAAGCTGTCTTGGTCCTAATCTCGGCTCCAACTGGTTTCTGATGCTTTATCTGTACTTTCTCAGGATGTATCAGTCCCAGCTGCACCTGTGTTCTTGGATATGTTTGTCTGAGGCTCCTGTCGAGACTGCTTCTTGTCCGTGCTGGTGACAGTTCCCCCATTCCCCCCCTCTTTGAGACACTTTCTTGCCTGGGGCCTTTTGGTAACACTGGGAGACCTGGATGAGGACTGTTGGTGACCGTGTTCTCACCTTAGAGCATCCTGGTGCGAGCCAGGGCTGCTTGCAGTTTGGTGTTTTCTGTCTGCTGAGGTTCAGGCTTGCAGTTTCTGAAGGTCTTGATGCTTCCGTGAATCTTTGGGATTTTCCTGACTCTGCTGGAGAAAGTTATCTTCTCCTTCCTTAAAGGCTTTCTGTTGAATCCAGACCCTCATTGCATCTTCCCATCTCAGACCCTAGTCCATTCCGATCCCTCAGAGATGGGTAGTTAATCAAAGCAGTCAGAACCATTTCTGCACTTTGTGCCTATGCAGATTCTTGCAGACAGGGGAGATGCCAGCTCACAAGAAGTCAGGCCTCTGAGTGCAATGGGTGGCTCTGAGACACCCGTCCTTGGTGAGCGGTGGAGGCGGCATCTCCAAAGTCGCTGATGCCTTTGGCAAGAGTCTCAGAATAGCAGATTCCTTGAGGCTGCGATGGGGGAGACATGTAGAGGTAGGGCTCCAACACCCTGCTCAAGGCAGGTGGCAGTAGAGGAGGTATCTTGGGGTCTTTTCCAGTGAAGATTTGATTATCTCCAAGGATGGAGATCTGAGAACCTCTCTGGATCCCTGTGACACATTTCGGCCACCCTCACGGAGAAAAAGGTTTCTTCTTAACATCTAAGAAGCATTTCCCATTGTGCAATTTGTCCCTGTTGCCTCTCATGCTATTAGTGTGCACCTCCAAGAAAATCCTGCTCCGTCTTCTCTGTGCCCTCCATAAGGTAGCTGTGCACAGCATGAAGATCCCCCTTGGCCTTCTCTTGTCCAGGCTGAACAAACCCAGCTCTTGCAGCCTCTCCAGCCCCTGACCATCTTGGTGTCCCTGTGCTGGACTCCCTGCTGTGTGTTAGTGCCTTTGCAGAACTGGAGAGCCCAAACTGGACCTGGTATACAGACATGGTGTCAGCTGTGCCAAAAAGAGGAGTCGAATGTCTCGGTGGCCCTGCTGGGTGTACTCTCACCAATACAGCTCAGCATAGAGGGGAGACATTTGCCCCTGACTGTTGTGACTATATAAGACCAGCAGAACTGACAGTAACACTCCAATTCTTTCTTTCTTTCTAGGTTGCTCCACTCATCAGGTTCCCAGTGCAGTCCTAGAGCCCCTGAGGATGGAGGCAGCATGCCAGGGTGTGTCCCTGTGCCTGTCAACATCTTGGCCAGCATCCCTTCTCCCTGAGTACCTTGGAGGGCAGCAGCAGGGACACAGCTGCTCTTTGTGCTCGTGAGGCCACATTTTCCTGAGTATGTTACAGGCGAGCAGCTAGCAGACAGCTTCAAGGCTGATAGTGAGGTCACTTGTGCCTCATTACCCGATATCCAAGCAGAAGGCATATTGCTACTGTTTGCGCTTGTGAGGTCATTTGTGACTCAGACACTTGTAGGGCAGGTTCAGGCATATGGCTTTGGAATTGACTGTGAGGTAACTACTGCATCAATACTCGATAGACCAGAAGCAGGAATTGGCTGCTGCTTGTGCTTGTGAGGTCACTGGTGCCTCAGTGCCTGATAGGCCAGTGCTGGTCATGTGGCTGCTGTTTGTGGTTGTGGTGTCATTTGTGTCTCTAGTGCCTGATAGGCCAGTGCTAGTTGCATGGCTGCTGTTTGTGGTTGTGAGGTCACTTGTGGCTCGGTGCCTGATAGGCCAGTGCTAGTTGCATGGCTGCAGTTTGTGGTTGTGAGGTCACTTATGGCTCAGAGCCTGATAGGCCAGTGCTGGTCATGTGGCTGCTGTTTGTGGTTGTGAGGTCACTTGTGGCTCAGGACCTGATAGGCCAGTGCTAGGCCCATGGCTGCTGTTTGTGGTTGTGAGGTCACTTGTGGCTCAGGACCTGATAGGCCAGTGCTAGGCCCATGGCTGCTGTTTGTGGTTTGTGAAGGCTGGAAATTCCACCTGAAGGCTGGAAATGCATCCTTACAGGAGTAGAAATAATTATTGGTACAGGGAAGTGCACCCTACCAGAGCTGCAAGTGGTCTAGCAAGCAGTGCTGGTTTGAACCAGTGGCTTGCTACTTTCCCAGAGAAATACAACCTGACAATGGATCACATCTGAAGAATAAAGAAGTGCAAACCTGGTGTGCTTCAAATGGAGTTCGGCAGACTTTCCACCCGTCGTATTGATCTCAAAGTAGTGGGGTAGTAGAAAGATAGAATGGATGATGGAAACAACAGCTACACCAGAGTGACTCTTCTCTCGTAGAATACTTCTAAGTGGGGATCCCGGTTGTGGGAGGTTGGCTAAACAAGTGACAAACACCCATGGGAAGTCTCATAGATAAGGCGTTTGCGTCATGAATTCCTGTTAAAACAGAAGTGAAACTCTCTCAAAGTTCTGGAGATGAGGTTGTGGTTAAACACCCAACTCAGGGATCAGTCTGGGTGACTCTGCTGTTTTACAAAGGAAAAGGGGTATGGGATGCTGTAGACACTAAAGGAAGCAAGTGAACCATAAGAGAGGCTTGGATGATGTCCAAGACCTAAGTGTCTTCTCTTTCAGTGAAGTGTGGTGTTGCCTTCTCACTGTGGGAACACTGATAACTGCAACAGACACCTGAAACCTGTCTCTAACAGGTTCTGCCTTTTCACATGGCCCATGGGAGAATTCGAGTATTGAAGGTAAGTCGCAACCCATCTTTAAAACTACAGTAACAAGAGGAATACCAGCTGTAATAGCACAAGGTCAAGGACTGATAGTAGACAATAATGTTACGCTCAGTATGATTACATTTAACTATATTTACATTTACATTTAACTGTATTTTCATTTAACTATAGTTACATTTATGTCTAAATGTAACTATATGTAATAACACACTGGATGGGAAGCTGCAGGCGGTTTGCAGTAGAGTGAAATGGGTACTACAGACATGAAAAGCAGCATTTGCCATAGTAATGTGACTTATATTTTTGACCAAATCGCCAGGCAGACCTACTGGTTAACTTCTCACTTGACTGAACAGACGATGTGTTATTTTTGCACCATTTAATACATCAGTAACACTTGGAGTAACCTTCCCTCAACTCAACAACTTTGGCAAACAAAACACCAAGGTTACTCAACATCTGTCTAAAACAGGAACATGCTTAGAAGAAAGAAAAGGAAAAATGATATATGATAATAATGAGCACATTCTGTTAGTAAAAGTGGAAAGCAGCCTTACTGAGCATCACGAGTACGATATCTTTAAAGGTTTTTCCCCCAAAGCTACCAGTGTATTGCAACCGATGTTATATCCTGTGCTCATAATATTAATGATCCCTGTATTGATCCCCACCTCTCCTTATGCCAGGGATCCAGCCCCAGGCTGGCAGTGGGATGCTGGCCTCCCCCCAGCCTGTTCCCCCCGTGCCCCTTCCCCCTCTTGGGGGGCTGGAGGTGCCCCAGCCCAGGGCAGCTGGCCAGCACCAGGGCTGGGACAGGGCATGGAGGGGACAGGAGTGTGGAGGGCAGTGAGAGAAGGCAAGCAGGCCTGCTTGGGGCCCCACTGCTGGGCTGGGGAGGGCTGAGGCCTCTGGGGCTGGCCAGGCTCCAGATGCTGCTTCAATGTCAGCTCCGTGATGGGAACATCGGGGTTTCTGCCCTTTGCAGAGGAGCAGCCTGCGGTGGAGGCCCCTCCATCCAGCACTTGTGAACCGCATGTGGAGTGCTATGTCCAGTTGTGGCTCCCCCAGGCAAGAAGGATGGTGAGAGATGGGAGTGAGAGCAACAGAGGCCAGAATGATGGTTTGGGCCTGGAGCCCATCAGGCATTAGGAGATGCTGAGAGACCGGGGTGTGTTGAGCCTGGAGAAGGGAAGGCTCAGGGGAGAGGTTGTTGCTGTTTATAGTGACCAAATGGGAGGATATCAAGAAATCAGAGGCAGGCTCTGCTAGAAGATGCCCAGTGGAAGGACAAGAGGCAACAGGCACAAGCGGGAGCAGAGGGAATTCCACTTGGAAGAAGGAAAAACATTTTCTCCTTAAGGGATCAAACCAGTCCAGCCCCTCCCCGGCTCTCCCCACCTCCTCTGCCCTCTCCCCAGCCCTGCCTAGCAGAGCAGCCCAGGCTGGGGGTGGAACCACAGAAGCACCCACCACAGGGTGCTGCAGTGCTCTGGGCACTCACAGCACAGCTGCAGCCCCCCTGAAGGGCACATCAGCTCCTGGGGGGCAGAGAGGGGTATTACCCTTCTCCACTGCTCTCTCATCTGGGAGACCTTAACCCGGACTACATGCAGCCGCTCTGTGCCAGCCCCTCTCCCCAGGAGGGCACAAGAGTCCTGGCCGCAGGGCTCCTCAAGCAACTCCAGTTGCTCCAGCAGTGGAGCAGCCTGTCCTGAGTTGACACATATAGAAAGAAGCTTTCATTTATTTTTCCCCCCAAGCACACACTTGCTCCTTTACTCTTCTCCAGACATGGGATGAATTCAAACCTTTGAGTACAAACACGATTATCACAGACAGACCGCCCAAAGCACAAGAGCTGAGTAAAGAGAGGTGGGCAGCTTATTGCTGCTGAAATAGTACCAGCTGAATCAGTTTCTTCAGTGCCTCCTTGAGCTCCTTGTTCCTCATGCTGTAGATGAGAGGGTTCACTGTTGGAGGCAACACCGAGTACAGAACAGCCAGCACCAGATCCAGAGCTGGGGAGGAGATGGAGGGGGGCTTCAGGTAGGCAAACACTGTGGTGCTGACAAGCAAGGCGACCACAGCCAGGTGAGGAAGGCACATGGAAAAGGCTTTGTGCCTGCCCTGCTCAGAGGGGATCCTCAGCGCAGCTGTGAGGATCTGCACGTAGGACAGCACAATGAAAATGAAACACCCAAAAGCTAAACAAATACTAACCACAAGAACCCCAACTTCCCTGAGGTAGGAGTCAGAGCAGGAGAGCCTGAGGATCTGGGGAATTTCACAGAAGAACTGCTCCATGACATTGCCTTGGCAGAGTGGTAGTGAAAATGTGTTTCCAGTGTGCAGGCCAGCATAGAGAAAACCAGTGCCCCAGGCAGCTGCTGCCATTTTGACACAGGCTCTGGTGTCCATGAGGGTCCCGTAGTGCAGTGGTCTGCAGATGGCAACAAAGCGGTCATATGCCATGACAGTAAGAAGGAAATATTCTGCTGAAACTAAGAAAAAGAAGAAAAATATCTGGGCAGCACATCCTGAGTAGGAAATGACCCTGGTGTTCCAGAGGGAATTGGCCATGGATTTGGGGACAGTGACAGAGATGGAGCCAAGGTCGAGGAGGGAGAGGTTGAGGAGGAAGAAGTACATGGGTGTGTGGAGGTGGTGGTCACAGGCTACAGCTGTGATGATGAGGCTGTTGGCTAGGAGGGCAGCCAGGTAGATGCCCAGGAAGAGTGAGAAGTGCAAGAGCTGCATCTCCCGCGTGTCTGCAAATGCCAGGAGGAGGAAATCAGTGAGGGAGCTGCCATTGGACATTTTCTCCTTTGGGGCATAGGAGGCCTGTCCAAAGATGAAAAGAAAGTAAAAAGTTAGAGCAGGCTTCTCTGAGCAAATCCCTTTCCACTCCTCATAGTACCCCCCACACTTCCTCTGTCCTTTACCTTCTTTCAGCTCCCTTTCTGGGGCTCTGGTCTGTGCTGGCTGTGTGTGCCATGTGCAGCAGGGGCCTCTGTCTGTGGCTCCAGAGGAGTTGGTTCTGCTTTGCCACAGGTGCAAATGGAGGTGTCAAACAGGCCCAGGGATTTGGTGGGATACCTGGGAATGGGCACTGTGAGCTGGGTGGAGGGGACTTGGTCCAGTGCCCCAGTGGGACTATTCTCTATTCACCATAATGAGAGCGGATTACAGCAGTCATGCCAGCTATCTCGGAAAGAGAAGACCCTTGTGAGGGATTCATCCCCCCCAACCTTGCCCTCTCAAACAGAGATGTCTGTATCTGAGTCAGTCACACCGGCTCCCACTCTAGCAAGGGTGAGAAACAGGCAAGTGAAGGCAGGGGGTGTCCTCACCTTTTCTAGAAGTCTTTGCTCCAATGAGATAGACCATCTCCTCACATCAATTTACCATCTGTGCTCTCTCTCTAGGAACTGTAGTGGGAATGGCAAGTGACTGGTTCTGATGTACACATCCTGCAGCAAAATAATGTCCACCCCTTGTGTGGAAGGGCTGTTCAACATTTTGATACCTATTATCTCCAGAAAATAATCTGCAGCAGAGGAGTCCGATTATATATGGATTTAGATTTTAGATGCCTCCATTACACTGTGGGACCCTTCTTTGACGGGGTAGAAATCTTTGGCATTTCAGTTGCTCTCAGCATGAGCACTTGTGCATCCCAAGAAGAAAAATGGGCTCACTGTGACTTTATACAGAGCCATGGGATCTGGTCTGTCAATGAGTCTTGTCCCTCACTGCCCTGCACTTGCGCCTCTCCCAGCTAAACGACACTCACACTCACAAGTTCCTCTCAGAAAAAAAAAAAAGACTGAGGTGAGAGCAGAGGACTCCAGTTTTAAAGGGAAGATTTCCAAATTCTTCTCTCTCATCCCAGATGCGGAGAGAGTGATGAAGAGTGTGACAAGGTTTCTGACTCAGAGGATCAGACCAAGGACTCTCACAGAAATGCTACAGGAAAGTTGTGCTGTTCTGGAGGACAGCTTGCAGCTTGGCAGGACACCCCAGAGAAACCGTCAAGGGTCCTAAAGATGGGCTCTCCTTAGGAGGTAGACAGCTCATGAAGAGTCAATTCTCTCTTTTAAGAGAGATGCAGATCAAAAAGTCTGTGAGAAACCTCAGCAAGTCCCTTCCTCCCCACTTCAGCCTACAGACAGCACCAGCATCACCTTTATGGCTTCATCAGGGTTTTTCCGATCTGCTCCTTAGGACCTGCGAGCACAGAGATGCTCCTGGCCAGGGCCCTGGCCTAAGAGGTTTCTGTAGAGCAGAACTGAGCAAACAGAAAGTGAGATGGGGTCTGTGAGTACCAACTGGGAAAAGACATTGGGACAGAGAAAAAGCTCTTGGCAGGAACAGCTCCAGGCAGCAGGGATGGGCAGGGAATGATAGAGAATTGCTAATGGATACATCATGGGAGAATAGATATGAGCAAGTCATGGTCAGTCATGCAACACCAAAGCCTTCCCCAGTGTGCTCAGGTCTGCCTTGCAGCAACCTCCCAGCAGCAGGGCACTTTCCAGGGGCATCCCTCTGTGTGCACGTGAGAAGGGGCAGGTCCCTGAGGAGGCCACCATCAAAGGGGAATTTGGTGCTGTCTGTAGACTAAGGGGTTGGTGAAGGGTCTTCCAGAAATTCCTAGCAGAACTCTTGATTGTTAATTAAAACTGTTAATGAGTCTCAGTCCCTTGTCAGGCCCTAAATGTGACAGCTCCATTTCCATTTTCCCCTTGCCAGGTGGAAGGAAACTTAAAGCACTATCTCAGGGAATTGCCTTTTCTTTCACTAAACACCTGCCTTCACCTTCCTTTTGAAAAGTCCCCTCTGAAATGTCCTGTGCATGAGCTAGAGCTGTGAGCAGCCCTGACCCACGCAACACCCTCTCAACAGCAGAATGAACCTGCCCGGACAGGGACTGATCCTTCCACCCAGAGTTTCTCCCCACAGTGCCATGAGGAGTTCCCCGGGCAGGCTGAGTGCTGACCCTCGCAAGTGGCAGAGTCACTGCCCTGGGCACACAGCACCCTGCGGTGCAGGGCACTGCTCAGAATTAGAGCCCTGGACAGACTTGTGTGCACAACCCAGCTTCACACCCCTGCAGTGTCCCTGGGAGAAGGTAGCAGCATGTCCTGTCCCTCTGATGGTGTGGCAGGGAATCTGTGCTCCAAAGAACCTCCTTCTCCTCTGCACTGGAGAAGCCAGGATTGTGATTCTTAAAAAAAAAAAAGTCATGGGATGGGATGGGTTTAGAAGACCCCTCCAGCATCACTCTCCAGCCAGAGACTTACCGTGTAAAGGGCTGTTAAAGTTTCTTCCACAGTGAGCTGTCTGCTGTCCTCCCACTCCAGACTGCCTTTCACTTCTCTCTGTCTTCTCTCATCTTGTCAGCAACAGCAGGCAGTGCCCGGAGCCCTGCTGTTCTTTGCAGAGGAGCTGCTCCTGGACACAGCCGTCTCTCAGCAGTGCTGCCGGGTTGCCATGAGCTCCCTCTGTCCCAGGAGCCTGGGCCTGTCAGGACCAGAGGCCCAGCTGCAAGCATGAATTTCTCTGTCCCTTGCACTCCCTCCTCCTGGGAAATGGTCACTGAAGTAGGCAAAATAATCACTGATGGTCCCTCTCTAAACACTGAAGGGAGACTGATTCAGCACTGCAATTTGTCTCATCAGAGGATGGTTATCTGCGAGAAGTGGAAATGTCCCACTCTGGAAGCCCCTATTCCCATCTCTTAACTAGGCAGGACACTTAGAAAAGAAGAGGCAAGAAGAGAGCTGATTTACCCATGATTCAGATGAGTCAATCTAGGCATCTCATGCTGATTTAGAAGCCCCTGAGCTGGAGTGAGGTTCAGCTCTCTCCTGTGAACGCCAGAAATATATGGGAGGTGGGATTCCCCTTGCCCAAGCTGAAGTGTGCACAACATAGATGCCTGCAGGCAAGCTCCTTGTTTAAGTTCTCATTATAATCACTGGAGATGGAGGGTGGGAGCCAGTTGCCCACACACAAACACCTGGTGACATCTGCAGAGACAGAGGTGGTCCAAGACATGTGCCAGTGTCTGCTTGCTCTGATGGAGCAAGTGTGAGACCCACATCCTTCATCAGGTGAGGGCCAGGTGGGGAATTTCTTTGGCCATCTGAAATGACCCTCGATGCCTACTGCTACTACTAGAGCACCACTCACTGTCAAGCTGAGGAACAAGCAGATCCCTACAGTGCAGACAGCTAATGCAATTCAGTGCAGACCCTTGATTTAATGACATAAAAATAGGCTGGCAGGGCCATGTCAGATGCCTGGGATTTCTTCCACAACCTCATGTTTCTAGCAGATACAGCATGGGACCTACAGGAAAACCATGTCTTTCTGGAGTGGTTATTGGGCAAGTGCCCCAGGGCCTCTCGGGTTTCCTGCCTGTGCCCAAACATCTTAATCCTACCTCTGTCTTTAGGCAAAGTCCATCATGTCTACATCCAAGCGTGCTGCATAAATGGGAGGTACATCACACCAAGGTCTCCACTCACGTCCCTGCACTCTTAAAAGCTTCCAACTCTCCTCTCCCTGAACCTCTTCTCACCGCCAGATGATATGAACAGGGACTGTGGTAATGATGTCCACAGGATGGCTGCATCACAGGCTGTCCAGGCCCAGGGACTTCTTCACTGGCACCTTGTCCTTCCTGGAGATCAGTTCACCTCTGTCACAGGCCCCAAGGTGCTGCAGAGTCAGTTCAGGCAGCAAAGCCCTCTCCTGCAATTTCTGCACAGCCCCGCTCTGTTTCTCCCTGGCCTCAGGTACTGCAGGGTTTGCTCTCTCAGTGGGAACCTTGTTTCACCATTACATTGCCACCTGCTATCTATGCCAGCATGTCTCTGCTCTGAAGTGGGGCCATTGCACACATGGTGTCCTTGGCTCTTGATAACAGGTTTCACCATGACAAATCTGCATTCCGTGCCACAGCGGAGGTCTTGCAGCACAAATATACACAAGTGCATGCAGCCTGGGGCACAGACTGGAGCAGATGGAGATGCACAAGCTGTCACAGAATGGCCACGTTGTAGGAACAACTGAGATGTTGTGGGACCGCTCATGTGACTCGAGCGCTGTGATTGTAGGATACAAGCTGTTCAGAAGAAACTGTCAAGGAAGATGAGGAGAGAGGATGCCCTTTGTGTGAAGGGGCAGTTTGGATATATGGAGCTCTTCCAAGCGATGGAAAGGGGCTGGGTGAGAGCTTGTGAGTGAGCATCAGAGTAAGCGTGACATTGTGATGGGAGTTTCAGACAACCTGATCAAGGTGAGGAGGTGGGCATAGTCTCCTTAAGCAACCTGATGAAGTCTGTGGATCACAGGGCCTGGTTCTTATGGGAGGAGGGACTTTAACCTCCCTGACATTCACTGGAAGGGAAAACAGCAGGACACTGTGCAAGCAGTCCAGGACGTTTCTGGAGGGTGTTGGGGATAGCTTCTAAGCACAGCTCTCTGATGGGCCAATAAGGGCAGTGCTCACCCGGATCTAGTACTTGCAGACAAGGAAGACCTGATCAGGGATGTGATCATTGGTGGAATCCTTGGCTGCAACAACTGTGAAATAGTGGAGTCCCAGACCGTGAGGGCGGTGAGGAAAGACAGTAACAGGGTATAGACTCTGGCCTTCAGAGGAACAGACTTTGATCTCTTCCACGGACTGCTGGGAGATCCCATGGAACGCAGCTACAAAGGGCAATGGAGCTTAGGAAAGCCAGCCGGTCTATAAGGACAGCAGCCACCAAGCACAAGGACGGTTCATACCAATGCTCAGTAATACTAGTAAACATCTCAGGAGACCACCTTGACTAAACAGGGCACCATTGTCCAGGGAAGTAGGGATGGTGCTGGGGAAGCCAAAGCTCCCCTAGGATACACACATGCAGGGGATGCCAAGGGCCTGAAGAAGAGCTGCTAATGCTTCAATTACAGTGAAAGAATAAACAAAGGAAATGTGGTCTCACTGCTGAATGGGACAGAGAATCCAGAAACAGCAAATGCAGGTAGGTCTGAGGAACTCAAGCCCTTCTTGACTTCAGTCTTCACCAACAAGGTCTCCTCGGCTGCTGTGCCTAGATTCAGGACTCCAGAGGAGAAAAACAGCCAGCTGTGGATGAGAGGGTTGAGTGAGGGATTACTCGCAAGAACTCAACTCCTACAAGTCTATGGGACTGGATGGGCTGCATCTTGTCATAGCAAGGCCACTCTCTGTCATCTTTGAAAGGTTTTGGAGATCAGGAGAGGGCCCACTGACCAGAAAAAAGAATATGTTGTGCCCATTTTCAAAAAAGGCCACAAGAACAACCCCAGGAGCTGCAGGCTGTTCAGTCTCACTTTGGTGAGGAGTGTGTCATCGAGCCAATCCTCTCGCATCACATTCCTGGGCCCATGAAGAAGGTGACCAGCGGAAAGTCATGGCATGAGGGTGATTGCACTCTAACATGTCTAAGGTCCTTTGCAGATTCAGCAAAATCCAGAAGGATTGGAAGAGCCTTAAACATCCTAGGCACATATTTGTACGGTTGACTTTGTCACTAGGGGAGGCTGAGGGAGCTGAGTACCTAATAACAACCTAATAACAACCTACCCATAACTACCAGGAGGTCATCAAGAAGATGGAACCAGGCTCTTCACCATTGTGCATGATGCAAGGATGAGGCCCAACTGAGCATTAGCTAAAACAAGAGACGTTCAGGCTGGGGATAAGAAAACACATTTTAACCAATCAAGACAGTTAAGCACTGGGGCCAGTTGCCCAGAGAGGTTGTGCCATCTCCATCCTCAGAGGTTTTCAAGTCATAAATGAATAAAGCCCTGAGTAACCTGGTCAGACTTGATAGCTGACCCTGCTGTGGGAAGGAGGTTGGGCTAGAGACCTCCTGAGGTCCCCGTCACGTCCCACCTCTGAAAAGGAGGGGTGGGGGGGAGAGTAACTCAGATTTGCAAATCTCCTTCAGTGTGGACTAAGGCGAGATAACGCTCGAGGTCCTTACATAAGCATCAACTTTAATGGAACAAATATCCTGCAAACATTGGCCCTCTCACAGTTATAGCTAAACCAAAGTAGGCTTTGCATTACTTAGAGAAGAGAAGAAGAGCGAAAGAGAGAAAGAAAAAAAGAGATAGGGAGATCAGCAGTCCTGGGTCCAGGATTGGACATGCCAACAGGGGTGTTCAGTGTAAAGCACCCACCCTGTGCTTGTGCATGCCCCCAGTTATTGACCCAGTTCCTGGGCTTCCAGAACCTTCCCTTGCCCCGGTTCCAAGAGTGGTTGAGACACCAGTCAGTCAAGAGATGTGACACCAGGCCCCTCCCCATGACTTTCTGGGGCTTTCTCCCGTTTCAGGAACCTTTCTTCGGGGCATTATTTGGGCTCACAGCACAGCCATTTGGGTCTCATCCCTTACAGTCCCTTCCAGCCTGAATGATTCTGCATTCCTTTGATCCCAGGTCTTCTCTTGCTGATCTTAGGGAAAACATTCAGCTTACCCGTGACCATGGAGTAAGCCAGACAGAAGTATTATCCGATCAAGTGCATGTTTCTTGTCCTGCTCCAATCAGAGGAGTTCAGATGAGGGCTGCTTGGCAGGTACCCCCAAATAGACCTGATTTTTCTTTTGCTTCACCTTTTATTCCTTTTTCCCTCTTTTCTACCTTCTAAGATCTTCTCTTTTACCATCCTGATCCCATCCCATACAACCAGCCATCCCTGTGTGCACTTTCCCCATTGGCCCTGGTCTTGCGTGCTTTCTACCCTCATTTGGGTAGAGGGTATCTTTTCTGAGATGCTTGCCATACTAATTTCTACCTTTGCTAGCAACTCCATTGAACTAGTATCTCCCTTTATTGTGTGCAGTGTCCTGCAGTTCCTCATACTGTCATCCTGTCAGAGGCACTGCAAGACAGGATGAACCATCTCCATGCCCACACACACATTAAGAGCTGACACAAGGGAGTTTTGGTCCAGAGGGGCCTTGAAAGACTTGGGGATTTGGCTAACAGAAACCTCATGACATTGTACAAGGAGAAGTGGCAGGTCCTGCATCGGAGGGTAGAATAGCCTGTGCATCAGGACAGGCTGGGACCTGACTGGTAGAGGAGTGACCCTGAGGAGAAGGGCCTGGACCTTACGAGGGATGCCATATGAGCCAGTGGTGCGTGCTCACCACAGATCAGGCCAGCTTCACATGGGGCTGCATCAGGAAGCGAGTGGCCACCCGGACAAGGTGAATTAACATCCCCCTCGACTCAGCACTGGTGTGGCCATATCTGGAGTAGTGCGTCCCAGTGTGGGAATGCCAGCGCTGGAGGAATGGAGAGGAACTGGATAGTGTCCAGAGGAGGTCTGCCAAGATGGGGTTAGGGGCCTAAAGCACATGGCCTGTACGGAGAAGCTGAGGAACCTTCACTTCTTTAGCCTGGTGAAGTGGAGACTAAGGGCAGTAGTGTAGTAGCCTGTGACTGCTCGAAAGGTGGTTCCAGAGAAGATGGAGCTTTTCTTGGCAGTGGGAAACAGCATGAGAAGGGAAAAGAGGCACAAACTGCAGCTTGACAGGTTCCGACTGGACTTTGGGAAAGGAAATGTCACTTGAAGGGTAGTGCCGTGGTGCTACAGATCACCCAGAGGGAGTCTGTGATCAGGCCCTGGCTTTGCATTTCAAGGAAGGGTGGAGAGGCATCAGTAAAAGTGGGGAGATGCCAGGGTGAGATCAAGGTGGGGAAGCAGGCTGGGTGTCTATAGTCTGCAGGGAAACAGGCAGAGGATTAGGACAACACAGGACAGCCTGTGGTGGAGACAACAAAGGGCACTGCCAAGGCTGAAAGCCTCCAAAGGTCCTTTTCCCCCGGCTATGGCTGTTGTCTCTACCACCAAGGCCTAGGAGAAGATGCTGTTTCCGTAAAGCATGGTGGCCTCAATTCCTCCTCATCCCCAGGGAGTTCAGGAGGTGCCGTATTGTTGTCCTGCACTTGGCACTGCACACCCCCACTCTCACACTGCCCCCAGGAAAAGCCCTGAGCAAAGTGTGAGGGAAAGGATCACCCTACCCAGGGGCTGGCTGACAGTGGCCTGGCCATTCTGCTTGATAAAACACATCAAGGCTTACTTGGCACCAGAACCACCTGCACATTGCCTTTGCCTACCTGCAGTCAGGGCCTCCAACTTTCTGCTCTCATCAGCCCCTGGGGAGCCTTCTTTGGTAACAACCCTCAGTGGGACCCATTAACACTCCAAGAAACTTTGGGATTTACTTCTGACTTTAACTTCTTGAGAAGTTTGTTCAGTCTCCTCTCAGCATCTGTGGTTCATGGGCTCAGCACCAAATACACCAGAGGCACCATTAAAATGGAGAAAGCCCTAACATGGCATGTCACTCCCCATAATTTTCATCAGTTCTTGTGTGACTAATTGGAGAGGTTTCAGGAGTGTATTTACAAGAACAAGATTTCAATGAGCACCCCAAAAAAAAAAAAAAAAAAAGTTTTCCTGCTTCTTAAATTTAATTTCCAGCTTACAGAATAAGTGATATCCACATTCTCCCATTCATACTGACCCAGAGGGTCTCCTAGTGAAGTCTGGACATATAGGAAAAGCAGTATTTTCAATATGAGACCTGTATGGACAACTTTCCTCCTCACCTCCCATTTCCCTCATCAGCCACTGGGGACTTACCTCACTCCTGTTAAAACCTAACTTTTTTCCACTCGAGTCTGTAGCTGAATGTTACAGCTCCTACGCACCAGTTCCCACCTGCTTTCCTTAGAGAAATAGTTGCAGACAAAGGAGGATTTTTCTTAACTGCAAGCAAACAAAAATAACATATGATACAGTTTAATAAAAAGTCAAATACACACCTCAGCTGTATGTTAAATCCAAGCGCCCCCAGTGAGGTCCACTTTCCACAAGACATAACCTTCCCTGAAATGTTTTGGCAGATAGATAGGAAATGATAAATGGAAACACAACTAAGGAGCTGGCTAAGGAGACAGTAAGACTACTGAAAGACGAGGCAAGCTTCAGACTTAAGCTCAGAGCAGCAACTGGAGAGTTGAGAGGTATCTGAATGGATAAAGAGTAAGGGGAGGAGAAAAACTGGAAAGAAATGGAAAGTGCATATGTCCAGATAGTCCGATGCAAAGATGACTTCAGAAACAGTCAGTTTAATCAGGACATGATGATATGTGAGAGATTACTGAGACCATATCCACAGCACAGCAGACAGAGCAGTGGTAACACAAGTTGACAGGGACAGATCAATATTTCTTCGCCTGAGATTAATAGCCTTCCTGAAAATTTCCACTATTTCATCATGGGATGATGAAAGTGTGTTCATATTTTTTAAAATGTTGAAAACAGTTCTTCACCTTTTCCGGCAGAGCTCAGGTGTCTAACCATAAGCATCTAGGGACATTTGGTGTTAAAGAATATTGGACTGAAGCTGCCTAGAGCTGATCACTTAGCATAACTTGCTTAGCAATAGCAGCTAAATTTGCTGAAGCCTTAGGCTGCAAGCTGTGAACTTTCTCCTAGCTATCACCTAGTTATGGGAAAGAGGGCCCCAGAGCTGGTTCAAGCTAGAAAGATAAAGAAGTTACAACCGAGAGCAGAAGCTGCAACCTTGAAAATAGGATAAGCAGCAGCCTGCCTAGAGACAATGAAGGAGCCCAATGAAGAAGGGGAAGACCCCAGATCTGAGGGGTGGGGAACTTAGATTGTAAGGGTATAATTGCCCAGGAATTTCTTTGTTCGGGGTCCCTCTTCGGAGGCACCCAGCTCGAGCTGTAATTATTGCATGCGTGTCATTAAAATTTTTTTCGTTCCAATCTGACTTCAAACTTCTGCCTCAGCAGGAACCTAGGATCGGACCCTGTTATGGTGGCTGGTGAGCTTAATTTTCCATAACAGTTCTCGCTGCTGCCCACGGGGAGAGGCACACAACCAGACAACAATGCCTGCAGTCCAGGTCATGACTGATTTCGGATCCCTCCTGCTGGCAATAGCGTATCCTGTCATATTCACTCAGCACAGACAATATCATGCCTAGGACTAGCCCCCACGACACCTCCTCAGGCCCCTGGCTGCACAGACAGTCACAAAGAGAAAAGAATGGATGAAAAAACACACACAGTAACAATGATTTAGGAGAAGCAGCAGAGTTTTCCAAAGCACATGACACCTAAGAACAATAAGGCATATTAATTACATGAATAATGGGTAACTCCTGATTTTGTCTTCCTTCCCGACTCTGGCCAGGGTCCTTCATTCTTGGCTCAATGCTGAGGAAAGAACAGGGCTGTGCAGCCACAGGCAAGTCTCTCGGAGACCGAGTGCCCTGCACAGGGTCCTGACTCCCAACATTACCTTTCAGATCCCAAAGTTCTCCCCTCTAAACACCTCGCCGATCATCTCCCACAGAAACACGGGAAGGTCTCTCCAGCAGCAGCTACTGCCACTGCTGCAGCATCTCAGCAACCCCACACACCTCACCCAGGCAACAGCCCGCTCACACACAGCTACTTCTCCAACCACTGCGTCTTCAGCCTCTTTCTCACAGGCCTTCCAGTAACATCCCCTTCCAGCACCCAAGGTTTCTGGTGTTACTAGCAACAGCATACTGCCTCAGCCTAGACGTAAAGCTTGCTGCCTTCCTCAAGGAAAGCAACATGCTAAAGGTTACTGAGCCATCTCAGATCATAAGCAAACATGTAAATCACTACCTCTGCAAGCTCCAGAAAAAGAAAAGTCCACCTAGGACAGGAAAGAAAAGACAGAAAAGCAACTCAGACACTCACTAAAATAACATCCTGCTAAAGCAGGGCTCAGGATCTAGGTCTTTCAGCAAGTCTCAGCTGCACACTTCCTCACCAGGCACAAGGCAACAGTCAGGTGAAAGATTTCGTCAGCTGATGCAAAGATGGAGTCTTGCAAGTAGTTCTGCTTCACGAACAGAGACTGAAAGTGGTTTCTAAGGTTTCTTCTAGTTGCTTTCAAAAAGACTAGGCAACACTGTAAGGATTCTTCAATCTTTGTTCAACAAAAAATCACTTCTTGTCAAATCTTTTGCTCCCAAACCCAGCCGGTACCATCACTACTGGACCATCTCCCTTTTGTGTCAGGCGCACAAAAACTTCCTACAACAGAACTGAGATCCTTCACTGCACCTTTCACTGAACACATTCTCCTTCAGCATGGTCTGGAATTTCAGAAGGTTAAACTCAAGCAGGCAAAACATTTCTGTGTCCTCCAGTTCAACTTTTAGCAAGACAGAAGTTTCCGCCGAGCCGTCTTCAGTCACAGCTTGCCAGCACCAACCTTCCAGCAGAGAGAAAGAACAAGTCAACATTCCCAATGCGACATTCAGAGAGAACTACAGTTTAGATACCTGGCTACAGTAACAATACCTGCTCCTAAACAGAAGCACATCCTGCTCCAGCTGCAGCAGAGCACTCACCATCCATGAGACTCTTGTTCTGTCCGTCTTCATCAAACACTTGGGGGGTCAGAAGTAGTTTGATCACACTGGAAGATCCATTTTCTCTTCATAATTCAGAAATGAATGGGGAAAGCTTGGATTTGCTAAAGCAGCCAGAGCCAGGGAACATGAATGGACAGAAGGCAGAAGCAAAGAAAAAAAAAAAATCAATCTATGCTTAGATACCTCTGTCTCCAACAGCAATGCAGACCTCCATGAGAGAGTTATGCTCTGACTTTACGATTTAGGTCCAACCAAGGGCCTGGGAGAAAGGAATGAGGACACTGGTGTTGAGGAATATTGGAAACAAACTGAAAAAATGGACCCTAATCTGTAAATTCTATGAAAAGGCTCTCCATGCAAGGGTGAATTGAAGTCCATCTCCCTGGTCTAGTGAAGACAGTGCCCATTTGTGGCATCCTTTTACTTTCCTCCTTAGCAAGTGCAGGAAGCAAGGAAACTATCAAAAAAGAATGAGAACTCTGCAAAGATTTACCTAAGCTCAGGCCCTGCTCTTTTCACAGCACTCTTTTCACCCAAGCACAGGTCTATCATGCACAAGGCCAAAAGTGACCCCACAACCAAAAACAGCAGCCACATGACAACCACTGGCCTATCAGGCACTGAGGCACAAGTGACCTCACAACCACAAACTTCATCCACATGACCAGCCCTTGCCTAAAACGCCCTAAGACACAACCGACCTAACAAACACAAAAGCCACCCACATGAACAGCACTGGCCTATCAGGCACTGAGCCGCAAGTGACCTCACAACCACAAACAGCAGCCATGCAACTAGCACTGGCCTATCAGGCACTGACACACAAGTGACCTCACAAATGAAAACAGCAGCCATAGGCCTAGCACTGGCCTATCAGGCACTGAGCCACCACTGACCTCACAACTGAAAACAGTAGCCATGGGCCTAGCAGTGGCCTATCAGGCACTGAGACACAAGTGACCTCACAACTGAAAACAGCAGCCATGGGCCTAGCACTGGCCTATCAGGCACTGAGCCACCACTGACCTCACAACTGAAAACAGTAGCCATGGGCCTAGCAGTGGCCTATCAGGCACTGAGACACAAGTGACCTCACAACTGAAAACAGCAGCCATTGGCCTACCACTGGCCTATCAGGCACTGAACCACAAGTGACCTCACAACCACAAACAGCAGCCATGCAACTAGCACTGGCCTATCAGGCACTGAGCCACAAGTCACCTCACAACTGAAAACAGAAGCCATGGGCCTCGCACTGGCCTATCAGGCACAGAGCCACAAGTGACCTCACAACCACAAACAGCAGCCATGGGCCTATAACTGGCCTATCAGGCACTGAGCCACAAGTGACCTCACAACCACAAACAGCAGCCATGCAACTAGCACTGGCCTATCAGGCACTGAGCCACCACTGACCTCACAACCACAAACAGCAGCCATGCAACTAGCACTGGCCTATCAGGCACTGAGACACAAGTGACCTCACAAACACAAACAGCAGCCATGGGCCTAGCACTGGCCTATCAGGCACTGAGACACAAGTGACCTCACAACCACAAACAGCAGCCATGCAACTAGCACTGGCCTATCAGGCACTGAGCCACAAGTGACCTCACAACCACAAACAGCAGCCATGGGCCTAGCACTGGCCTATCAGGCACTGACGCACAATTGACCTCACACCTGCAAATATCTGCTATGGGCCTAGCACTGGCCCATCAGGCACTGAGCCACAAGTCACCTCACAACTGAAAACAGCAGCCATGGGCCTAGCACTGGCCTATCAGGCACTGAGCCACAAGTCACCTCACAACTGAATATATCTGCTATGGGCCTATCACTGGCCTATCAGGCACTGAGACACAAGTGACCTCTCAAATGAAAACAGCAGCCATGCAACTAGCACTGGCCTATCAGGCACTGAGACACAAGTGACATCAAAACTGAAAAGAGCAGCCATGCAACCAGCACTGGCCTATCAGGCACTGAGACACAAGTGACCTCACAACCACAAACAGCAGCCATGCAACTAGCACTGGCCTATCAGGCACTGACACACAAGTGACCTCACAACCACAAACAGCAGCCATGGGCCTAGCACTGGCCTATCAGGCACTGACGCACAATTGACCTCACACCTGGAAATATCTGCTATGGGCCTAGCACTGGCCCATCAGGCACTGAGCCACAAGTCACCTCACAACTGATAACAGCAGGCATGTCCCTAGCACTGGCCTATCAGGCACTGAGCCACAAGTCACCTCACAACTGAATATATCTGCTATGGGCCTATCACTGGCCTATCAGGCACTGAGACACAAGTGACATCAAAACTGAAAACAGCAGCCATGCAAC
The DNA here is from genome assembly GCF_036417845.1 of Apteryx mantelli. Taxonomy (NCBI): domain Eukaryota; kingdom Metazoa; phylum Chordata; class Aves; order Apterygiformes; family Apterygidae; genus Apteryx; species Apteryx mantelli. Next base: position 9,103,115 of record NC_089997.1, read on the forward strand.
CAGCACTGGCCTATCAGGCACTGAGACACAAGTGACCTCACAACCACAAACAGCAGCCATGCAACTAGCACTGGCCTATCAGGCACTGACACACAAGTGACCTCACAACCACAAACAGCAGCCATGGGCCTAGCACTGGCCTATCAGGCACTGACACACAAGTGACCTCACAACCACAAACAGCAGCCATGGGCCTAGCAATGGCCTATCAGGCACTGACACACAAGTGACCTCACAACTGAAAACAGCAGCCATGGGCCTAGCACTGGCCTATCAGGCACTGAGCCACCACTGACCTCACAACTGAAAACAGTAGCCATGGGCCTAGCACTGGCCTATCAAGCACTAAGACACAAGTGACCTCACAACTGAAAACAGTAGCCATTGGCCTACCACTGGCCTATCAGGCACTGAACCACAAGTGACCTCACAATCACAAACAGCAGCCATGCAACTAGCACTGGCCTACAGGCACTGAGCCACAAGTCACCTCACAACTGAAAACAGAAGCCATGGGCCTAGCACTGGCCTATAAGGCACAGAGCCACAAGTGACCTCACAAACACAAACTGCAGCCATGGGCCTATAACTGGCCTATCAGGCACTGAGCCACAAGTGACCTCACAAACACAAACAGCAGCCATGCAACTAGCACTGGCCTATCAGGCACTGAGCCACAAGTCACCTCACAACTGAAAACAGCAGCCATGGGCCTAGCACTGGCCTATCAGGCACTGACACACAAGTGACATCACAACCACAAACAGCAGCCATGCAACTAGCACTGGCCTATCAGGCACTGAGACACAAGTGACCTCACAACCACAAACAGCAGCCATGGGCCTAGCACTGGCCTATCAGGCACTGACACACAAGTGACCTCACAAACACAAACAGCAGCCACATGACCAGCACTGGCCTATCAGGCACTGAGCCACAAGTGACCTCACAACCACAAACAGCAGCCATGCAACTAGCACTGGCCTATCAGGCACTGAGACACAAGTGACATCAAAACTGAAAACAGCAGCCATGCAACCAGCACTGGCCTATCAGGCACTGAGACACAAGTGACCTCACAACCACAAACAGCAGCCATGCAACTAGCACTGGCCTATCAGGCACTGACACACAAGTGACCTCACAACCACAAACAGCAGCCATGGGCCTAGCAATGGCCTATCAGGCACTGAGCCACAAGTGACCTCACAAACACAAACAGCAGCCATGGGCCTAGCACTGACCTATCAGCCACTGAGCCACAAGTGACCTCGCACCTGAAAATATCTGCTATGGGCCTAGCACTGGCCTATCAGGCACTGAGACACAAGTGACATCACAACCACAAACAGCAGCCATGGGCCTATAACTGGCCTATCAGGCACTGAGCCACAAGTGACCTCACAACCACAAACACCACCCTTTGAGCTAGCACTGGCCTATCAGGCACTGACACACAAGTGACCTCACAACTGAAAACAGCAGCCATGGGCCTATAACTGGCCTATCAGGCACTGAGCCACCACTGACCTCACAACTGAAAACAGTAGCCATGGGCCTAGCAGTGGCCTATCAGGCACTGAGACACAAGTGACCTCACAACTGAAAACAGTAGCCATTGGCCTACCACTGGCCTATCAGGCACTGAACCACAAGTGACATCACAATCACAAACAGCAGCCATGCAACTAGCACTGGCCTATCAGGCACTGAGACACAAGTGACCTCACAACCACAAACAGCAGCCATGCAACTAGCACTGGCCTATCAGGCACTGAGCCACAAGTCACCTCACAACTGAAAACAGAAGCCATGGGCCTAGCACTGGCCTATAAGGCACTGAGACACAAGTGACCTCACAACCACAAACAGCAGCCATGGGCCTAGCACTGGCCTATCAGGCACTGAGACACAAGTGACCTCACAACCACAAAGAGCAGCCATGCAACTAGCACTGGCCTATCAGGCACTGACACACAAGTGACCTCACAACCACAAACAGCAGCCATGGGCCTAGCACTGGCCTATCAGGCACTGACACACAAGTGACCTCACACCTGCAAATATCTGCTATGGGCCTAGCACTGGCCTATCAGGCACTGAGCCACAAGTCACCTCACAACTGAAAACAGCAGCCATGGGCCTAGCACTGGCCTATCAGGCACTGAGCCACAAGTCACCTCACAACTGAATATATCTGCTATGGGCCTATCACTGGCCTATCAGGCACTGAGACACAAGTGACCTCTCAACTGAAAACAGCAGCCATGCAACTAGCACTGGCCTATCAGGCACTGAGACACAAGTCACCTCACAACTGAATATATCTGCTATGGGCCTATCACTGGCCTATCAGGCACTGAGACACAAGTGACATCAAAACTGAAAACAGCAGCCATGCAACCAGCACTGGCCTATCAGGCACTGAGACACAAGTGACCTCGCACCTGAAAATATCTGCTATGGGCCTAGCACTGGCCTATCAGGCACTGACACACAAGTGACCTCACAACCACAAACAGCAGCCACATGACCAGCACTGGCCTATCAGGCACTGACACACAAGTGACCTCAAAAACACAAACAGCAGCCATGTCCCTAGCACTGGCCTATCAGGCACTGAGACACAAGTGACCTCACAACCACAAACAGCAGCCATGCACCTGGCACTGGCCTATCAGGCACTGACACACAAGGGACCTCGCAACTGAAAACAGAAGCCATGGGCCTAGCACTGGCCTATCAGGCACTGAGCCACAAGTGACCTCACAACCACAAACAGCAGCCATGCACCTGGCACTGGCCTATCAGGCACTGAGCCACAAGTGACCTCACAACCACAAACTGCAGCCACATGACCAGCACTGGCCTATCAGGCACTGACACACAAGTGACCTCAAAAACACAAACAGCAGCCATGTCCCTAGCACTGGCCTATCAGGCACTGAGACACAAGTGACCTCACAACCACAAACAGCAGCCATGCAACTAGCACTGGCCTATCAGGCACTGACACACAAGTGACCTCACAACCACAAACAGCAGCCATGCAACTAGCACTGGCCTATCAGGCACTGACACACAAGTGACATCACAACCACAAACAGCAGCCATGCAACTAGCACTGGCCTATCAGGCACTGAGCCACAAGTGACCTCACAAACACAAACAGCAGCCATGCAACTAGCACTGGCCTATCAGGCACTGAGCCACAAGTGACACCACAAACATAAACAGCAGTCATGCACCTGGAATTGGCCTATCAGGCAGTGAGCCACAAGTGACCTCACAACCACAAACAGCAGCCATGCAACTAGCACTGGCCTATCAGGCACTGAGCCACAAGTGACCTCACAAACACAAACAGCAGCCATGCAACTAGCACTGGCCTATCAGGCACTGAGACACAAGTGACCTCACAACCACAAACAGCAGCCATGGGCCTAGCACTGGCCTATCAGGCACTGAGCCACAAGGGACCTCACAACCACAAACAGCAGCCATGCACCTGGCAGTGGCCTATCAGGCACTGACACACAAGTGACCTCACAGCCACAAACTGCAGCCATGCAACTAGCACTGTCCTATCAGGCACTGAGCCACAAGTGACCTCACAACTGAAAATATCTGCTATGGGCCTAGCACTGCCCTGTCAGGCACTGAGACACAAGTGACACCACAAACATAAAGAGCAGCCATGGGCATAGCACTGGCCTATCAGGCACTGAGCCACAAGTGACCTCACAACCACAAACAGCAGCCATGCAACTAGCACTGGCCTATCAGGCACTGAGCCACAAGTGACACCACAAACATAAACAGCAGCCATGGGCATAGCACTGGCCTATCAGGCACTGAGCCACAAGTGACCTCACAACCACAAGCAGCAGCCATGGGCCTGGCACTGGCCTATCAGGCACAGAGCCACAAGTGACCTCACAACCACAAACAGCAGCCATGGGCCTAGCACTGGCCTATCAGGCACTGAGCCACAAGTGACCTCAAAAACACAAACAGCAGCCACATGACCAGCACTGGCCTATCAGGCACTGAGCCACAAGTGACCTCACAAACACAAACAGCAGCCACATGACCAGCACTGGCCTATCAGGCACTGAGGCACAAGTGACCTCAAAAACACAAACAGCAGCCATGCACCTGGCACTGGCCTATCAGGCACAGAGCCACAAGTGACCTCACAACCACAAACAGCAGCCATGGGCCTAGCACTGGCCTATCAGGCACTGAGCCACAAGTGACCTCACAACCACAAACAGCAGCCATGGGCCTGGCAGTGGCCTATCAGGCACTGAGCCACAAGTGACCTCACAACCACAAACAGCAGCTACATGACCAGCACTGGCCTATCAGGCACAGAGCCACAGGTGACCTCACAACCACAAACAGCAGCCACATGACCAGCACTGGCCTATCAGGCACTGAGCCACAAGTGACCTCACAACCACAAACAGCAGCCACATGACCAGCACTGGCCTATCAGGCACTGACACACAACTGACCTCACAAACACAAACAGCAGCCATGCAACTAGCACTGGCCTATCAGGCACTGACACACAAGTGACATCACAACCACAAACAGCAGCCATGCAACTAGCACTGGCCTATCAGGCACTGAGCCACAAGTGACCTCACAAACACAAACAGCAGCCATGCAACTAGCACTGGCCTATCAGGCACTGACACACAAGTGACACCACAATAACAAACAGCATCCACATGACCAGCACTGGCCTATCAGGCACTGAGCCACAAGTGACCTCACAACCACAAACAGCAGCCATGCAACTAGCACTGGCCTATCAGGCACTGAGCCACAAGTGACCTCACAAACACAAACAGCAGCCATGCAACTAGCACTGGCCTATCAGGCACTGAGCCACAAGTGACCTCACAAACACAAACAGCAGCCACATGATCAGCACTGGCCTATCAGGCACAGAGCCACAGGTGACCTCACAACCACAAAAGCAGTAATGTGCTTGATGCTGTCTAACCGGATACTGAAGCAAAAGACACCTCACAAGTACAAAAAGGACCAATGTGGCTGCTCTTCACCCAGCAGATACTGAGGTCGAATGACTCCACAAACATAAACAGCAGGAATATGCAGCGAGCTGGACTGTCAGGTGCTGAGGCTCAAGTGACTTCACAGGCAGCCATGAAGCCATATAGCTGCTCCTGGCCTGTTAGTGACTGAGGCACAATCGCCCTAAACCAGCACAAACAGCAGCAATGTGCATGCTCCCGGTTTATGAGGCGTTGAGACACAAGGCACCTCACCATCATCACCAAAGCTATGGCCATGCTGTTGGCCTACCAGCTGCAGAGGCACTATTCACCTCACAAGTGCAAATGGCATCCACGTGCCTGCTGCTGTCCTATCTGGGACCGAGGCACAAGGGATCTGAAAAGTGCAAACCCTCACAGAGGAGAAGCTCACCTGGGACACTCTCATGTCTCTCAATTACGCTGTTATCACTCCATACAGAACAGTCGTCTGCAAACGGCTTTCATCTCCTGGCAAGACTCTCTCCAGGTCATACAACAGCTCCACTCTGGCACCCTGGCGACAAATCACAAAAGGGAACAATTGGTCTTGCTTTCCCTTTAGTACCATCAAGTCCAACCTGGGAGCCTTTGCACTGCACCACCTACACAATGACAGCAGGATGCCACTTCCATTTCTAGTGCATTTCTAGGGACAGAGATCAGCTGAGGCAGCAGCTCCACTGGAAAGGGTTTCTGACACTCTCAGATCAACTCAGCACTGCACCAGCCATCAATCTGACGCCAGACCTCTGCTCTGCCACCTACTCTACAAACACACTGCCTCTGCCCCACAGACCTGGCTCTTCTGCTCAATACAACCAGGTGCCAGCAAGAAGACATGCATGCAGGACACTCGCCACTTGCACACTCCCCAGCCACTGCTCTGCTCGCTGCCTTCCCTTGGCTCCTCAACCCAGACACACAGCAAAGCTCTTGCCATAACACCACAAGGTGGCCAAGGTGCTCTAGGCTCACAAGGCCTGTGTGAATGAGCAGCACAACATCAGGCACAGAGCTGCCTCCTTGCACAATGCTGCTCTTTTCAGAGGGAAGGATCCTGCTTGCTTTGGGCACAGCACGCTGCTGCTTTCCACCCCTATCCCCTCGGGAACCTCCACCTAGGGATAGGGGGATGGGGATTCTATTTAGTAATACAAAAGTTACAGATAAAATGCAGAAACATTTGAGAGTCCTGAAGGCCTCCTGAGCCCAAAGTAACTTCGATTCCCTTCTGTTAGTTACTTGGACAAGGAGCCCCAGTGCAGGGAAAAAGGGTGCAGAGGCTTTGACATGAGGCCCAAGCAATGAGACAGACCCACACTGGACGGCTGCTGAAATGACAGCTCTCCTGGCTGTGCAGCCTCTGCAGCAGCAGTCCTGGCTCCACAGCTGGCTTCACAGAGCATTGAGGGCTGGGTGCCACGGCCAACCTGGCCCTGGGCACATCTTCACCCCTCACAGAGCCAGCAGCCCAAAAACTCTGAGACTTCCTCAGGTCAAGCCACAGAGGCTTTGGGGCACTTACACAAAGGCACTCAAGACATGCTGGCATTTAGTATAACGGTCTTGGACTCATCCTATATGGCATCACAAATTTTGAGGAAAAGGAGGGGACACAGTAGCATTTGCCGAGTGGGCTGGCAGTAACAGCATTTGTGGGACGCGGAATTGGCAGCACAGCAGAGGTACCAGGAGGTGAACCCATACCCCAAGTCAACCACGGAAGCCAGGAGCATTCATGGAAGCCTTCGCATCCATACGTAGCCTCTTCTCAGTCACTTGCAGCTGCTTTCACAGAGGGCTCACGATGTTGGCAAAGATGATGACAGGTACAGGGACACACCCTGGCATCCTGCCTCCACCCTCAGGGGCTCTAGGGCTGCACTGGGAACCTCATGAGTGGCGCAACCTAGAAAGAAAGAAAGAAAGAAAGAATCGGAGCATTACTGTCAGTTCTGCTGGTCTTACATAGTTGCAACAGTCGGGGCAAATGTCTCCCCTCTATGCTGAGCTGTATTGGTGAGAACACAGCCAGCAGGGCCACCAAGACATTCAACCCCTCTTTTTGGCACAGGTGACACCATGTCTGTATACCAGCTCCCGTTTGGGTTCTCTAGTTCCGCAGGGACACCAAGATGGTCAGGGGCTGGAGAGGCTGCGAGACCTGGGTTTGTTCAGCCTGGACAAGAGAGGCCACGGGGGATCTTCATGCTGTGCACAGCTACCTTATGGAGGGCACAGAGAAGACAGAGCCAGATTTTCTTGGAGGTACACACTAAGAGCAAGAGAGGCAACAGGGACATATTGGACAACGGGAAAGTCTTCTTAGATGTTAACAAGAAACCTTTTTCTCCATGAAGAGAAACTCAACTGTGGCACAGGGATCCAGAGAGGTTCTCAGATCTCCATCCTTGGAGATAATCAAAACTTCACTAAAAAAGGCCACAAGATACCTCCTCTACACGGACCTGCCTTGAGCACGGCGTTGGAGCCCTACCTCCACGTCTCCCCCATCGCAGCCTCAAGGAATCTGCTATTCTGAGACTCTTGCCAAAGGCACCAGTGGCTTTGGAGATGCTGCCTCCACCACTCACCAAGGACAGGTGTCTCAGAGTCACCCATCACCCTCAAAGGCCAGACTTCTTGTGAGCTGGCATCTCCCCTCTCGGCAAGGGTCTGCATAGGCACAAATTCGATTTGCTTTCATTAACTACCCATCTCTCTGATGGATCAGAATGGATTAGCATCTGAGATAGGAATGAGGGTCCAGATTCAACAGGAAGCCTCTAAGGAAGGAGAAGATAACTTTTTTCAGGGCAGTCAGTAAAAGCCCAAAGACTCACGAAAGCATCAAGACCTTCCCAAACTGCAAGCCTGAACCTCAGCTGACAGAAACCACCACACTGTGAGCATACCTGCCTCGCACCACGATGCTCCAAGGAGGGAACATGGTCACCAACAGTCCTCACCCAGGTCTCCCAGAAGGACACCATGATGGCAGGCTGGGCTCTGGGAGCAGAGCACTGCTCTCTCCACCCACCTCCTCCCAGGCTGAGCAGAAAAACACTGGGGCCACCACCTGGTTCCATCACAGGACCTCTTGCACTGTAACACACCACTACCCCCGCACATCAAAGAGGCTTCACAGCCAACACGCGCCTCTGCATCAGCGACAAACAGGCCACAGCACCACACATGGCAGCACACAGGGCATCCCCAAGCACCACAAAACACAAAGACCAACTCTACAGCCCTTCCATTCCCTTCTAGGCCTCCAAGGCCTTGCAACAGGCACTGCCTCTGAACAGCCACTCACAGCCCGGGGCCTGCTCACTTCCCACCTCCAGGAAGCAGAGAAGAAGTGCTCTCACAGCGGCTGATCAGGCTGCTCTTGCCTCTTGCTTGTGCCTCAACTTCTCTGAACAAGAAACCTCTTTGAAAATGTGGACCATACCTTTTTTTTTTTTGGGGGGGGGGGCATTCCTTCTGTCTCCTCCAACAGCCTTTGCACCCATTCTCCAATGAATGCATACGTGGACAGAAAATCAGAGACCTCTAAAGGGGTTACAGTTCCAAATGTGTCATCAAAGCAGCTGGACACCTCAAAGACAGAGATAGCATGCAGACCTTGCAGGAAAATCTCACAAGCTCCCTGCTGTTCTGGCAGGGGGGGTTTCTAAAGCACACACACCCTGGACATAAGACATTACTAACACCACTGCTCACACCAGCACTACATTCATTTAGCAGCCTCAAAAGTCTAGCCGGACTCCCTAGATGACCGGGAGGAGGCTGCAACCTTCTACTCAGCAACAAGTGGAAAGGCAAACTCCATCTCCATGTTCACCACAGAACATCATCCCCATTTGAAATGTAGCAGTACTAAATCAGGATGACGGAGTGGAATAAAATGTGTGTCAGATGATGTGGAACATTGACTTCTGCTTGATTAATTAGTTGCATTTCTGTATTGCTGGAGAGCTCTGCAGGGGTCAATCCCTCCTCTGAGCACATGCAACAAACCCAGAACTGACCTCACCACCAACATCCAAGACATCTGTCTTCTCCTCACCTCTCAGCTGCTCACATAGAGGTGACCTCACAAGTCCATAAACCCACCACATGCCTGCTGATGGCCTATGCCCTTCAGAGACAGAACTTTCCTCCAAAGAACTTCCCCAGCCATCAACTACTGCTGGCCTAGCAGCTACTCTGACAAAAGAGACCTCACAAGCAACGCCCATGCCTAACTGCCTGCTGCTGGCCTAGCAGGCACTCAGAAAGACATCACCTCACACTCACCTTCACAGCCACGTCTCTGTCATTGGCCTAGAAGCCTCCGAGACAGAAATTACCTCAGTATAAGTTCCTTAGCCATGAGACAAATCCTGCCTTATCAGCTGCTCCTCAGGCAGAAATGATCTCAAAAACACAGATCCCAGACATGGACCTGCTGTTGCCCTATGAACCGCTCAGGTAGAAGTGACCTCACAATCACCTCTCCAGACACATCTCTGCTCCTATCCAATCAGTTCAGCACTCACAAGGGACCTCACAAGCAACAGACAAGTCTTGTTCCTCCAGATGGCCTATCAGCTACTCAGGCAGAAGTGATCTCATCATCAACACCCGAGCCATGTGCCTCCTGCTGGCCTATCAGGTACTTACAAAGAATTGATTTCACACTGGTGATTTTCTGGCATATATCTCATAGACAGTGCTGACCTCACTACCCACACCCTGACCATGTGGCTGGTGCCACCTGCAGCTCCCCTGCCCCTTCCCCCAAGGCTCATCCAGCTCCTCAACGGCCTCCCTGATTCACCTCGTGGATTCACAATGCTCATAGGGCGGCAAAACACCCATTACGTACCAGTTACTACCCCCCAAAAAAGATTAGCTTTTGCCCAGGCAGTCTCTACACGTAGCCCATAAAGCACAGGAATTGGAAAAAGGTCTGCAAATAATTATTGGCACCATCTTCTAATGGGAGGATTGCATGGGAACAGTGATTGTGAAACTGAAGGCAGCAGGGCCTCATGTCCCAGGCAGAGGGAGAAGCCTTCCCACAACTCAGAAGTCTGGTTCCTTCCCCAATGCTGAACAAAACCAGCAAATCCTCCACACATCCAGGACAACAAGCATTCTCCTATTTCATGGTTTCACCTTCTGGAGCTACCTGGAGGAAAGCAGCCCCGTTGCCAGCACCGCTGCCCCTGCCCTGGCGGGAGGGCACCCACCGCCATTTGAATGCGCCCGCAGCCCCCACCAAACCCACTCGCACCCGATCTCTCTCCCGATCGCTTCTCGCCTCCTTTGCTCCTGCTCTGCTTTCACCTCTTTCTTTGACGTCTTTTTTTTCCCCACATGCTGGACTGCAACTGGCTGAGAGAGCTATCAGTGAAATCAATGCCCACCTTCCTCCTCCTGACAGCCAATAGGAGGGCTGCACTGGGGCGATGCCATGGCAACACTGGGCCCTCCTGCCCTGGCAGCCAGCTCCGCCCCCTCCCCCGCGGGCGGGCGCCATGTTGTGGGCGGCAGCGCGGGGCGCGGCGGGGCCTGGGGGCAGTGCGGCACCGTGTGGGCGGGCAGTGCGGGGCCCCGGGGCACGGCCGCTGCCCCGGCGTGGCTGGTCTGTGCGGCAGGGTCCCCGTGGGGCTGCTGGGTGACCTGCGCCCTGGGGGGCCGTGTGGGGCATGGGGGGGCAGCTGTGGGGCATGTGCTGGTGGCAGCCGTGGTGCCGGTGTGGGGGCCCTGGGTCTGGCCGGGGCGCCAGAGCCCACGGGCAGCGTCCTGCTGCCCCCAGGGCAGGGCAGGGTAGGGCAGTGTCCTCTCGTCCCTCCTGCCCCATCAGGACCCTCAGGCAGAGCTCTCGCGGCAGCCCCCAGCCCTGACCAGCTCCCAGGGAAACCTGGTCATAGATTCCTTGCCCCCACCCAAGAGGCGATGGAGTTGGCCCACAGAAGCCTTGGGGCTCAGGGCAACCCCAGCTGCAGGACCCAGGAGTCTTGGCTGCCACATTGTCCCCCAAGCCACAGGGGACCCTCAGGCAGGGCTCTTGCAGCAGCCCCAAGCCCTGTTCCGCCACCCCCACAGCCTGGGATCCACAGCAGTTTTTGCAGTTAACAGTCTCAGTGCGACACCTTGGGAAGGAGCTCCCGAAGACCTTACCCTTGTTGGAGAGCCTCAGGAGCATTGGGAACAAGGAAACAGCAGTGCGGGCTGATAGTATCCGTCCAGCAGTCCTCCATCTCACTTGCCCCCTTGTCCTCGTTTCACCTCTCCAGCCAGGGAGGAAGGACACTCTTCCCATCTCATCACCCAAAACCCCTCTCCGACATGCCCCTGCTCCTCTGCCTGTTGGTGAAGGTCCCAGCATGGCTCCCATCCCTCCTCCTTACCATGGCATGGCTCCAAAGGGCAGCAGTGAGGAGTGCATCAGCAGTGCCCAGCAGCAACCGGGCCTCGCAGGGATGTGAGGGCACTGCTGCGTCACCAGGGAGACCTCCCTGTGATGCGGCACATCCCACTGTCACCTCAGCTCGTGTCATCTGGGGGCTCAGTAGATCACTGCCATGGAGATGGCACAGCCAGGGAGAGAGCAGAGAGATTTCCCCTCACATCCTGGAAGCAGTCACCTCCCTTCACCACAGTTATTTTCCAAAACTTGCTGATAAATCCTTCAGGAATGTCTCCAGATGGTGTCAAACACTGTGAAATATCTCAAATGGGGCACTGGAGAAGTCACTTCTGCACCCCTGCACTGACAGGTCTCTGCGCTGGGCAGGCCTGTGTGGGAAGCCTGGGCTTTGGGATTAGTCTGGGCTTTGGCATTTTTCAAAGCTGAGATCAAAGTCACATGGGATGAAACATCACAAAGTGTGGCCACGGGCTGAGATGCTTTGGTGAGCCTCAAAACTGGTTTCTGCTGTGGGTCACTGTTTTTGTAGAAGTAGGATGTAGGACAATCTGGGACAGGATGTAGCCTTCCTCTTTCAGACACTAAAGCCACACTCTGCTTTTAAAAGTCCTCAACAAGGTTTCTCAGTCTGCAGTGCTTAAGATAGAGATGATCTGCCAGAAAAAAGCAAACATGCCCCTAAGACACATCATCCAGAGGGCTTTATCCAGGACCCTGATCTCTGCCAGGCTCCAAAGCCATGGCAAGGCCAGGGAGCAAGTCTGGGCAAGTTTTCTCATTTCCCATGAATTTTTCCCAGCTTTCCTTCTGGCTGAGTTTGCGGAAAGACAATTCTCATCTCTGAGCTTCAGTTGGTCCTTGTGCTTTTCAGTGTCACCTTGGGGCAGTGCTTCTCCCTGGGTACACTCCCTGGCACCCTGGACACCCCTGGGAGTTGTGCAGCCCTGGTACCCTGGATCTCCCACAGTTTTGACCCTGGGCTTCTCAGGACATGCCCACACAGTGCAGTGCTGCTGTCCAGGCTCCGGTGCAGAGTCTATGAGGCAGCGAAATGTCTCAGGACCTGCATTTTGACTCATTCAGAAGTTGGTGAGATGACCAGCTCCCAGCTCTGCAGCTGCTGAAGCTTGAGAGCATCCCTGCAACCAACCTTCGTGCTCTTCCTAGTCTCTGCACAGTCCTGGGGCAAATCTTGCAGAAGGGAGACTCCATCCCCTTGAATACTGTCAGAGATGTGGCTTTCCAAGTCACTGCAAAGGGAAGGATGCGTTTACTCATTTCTTTTGGTTGCTTATTCAGTGTCTGGCATTCCGTCTATGGCACTGTGAGCCCTGCTCTGCACCCTGGTGTCTCTGCCCTTTCTCTCCCCTGTCTCCTCTGTGTCTACTCACTCTTCTCTGCACACCAGGGGCATGGCAAGTGTTGCTATAGAGAGCTCACTTGAAGCTGTGAGATGTTGTGGAGCTGAAGGCTTGATGGAGGCTAGTCTGGGATACAGCTGTGCCCCCACACCCCCTCCTGCTCTCAGCCTGAGGGTCCAGGAAGGTCTCCAGGGAGAGCAGTGGGTTTGGGGGTGGGTGGGATGGGTTTCTTGCGGCAACCCAAATTTCTGCCTGGGTTGCTCTGAGCACCCAGGGAAATCCCTCTTCTCTAGGGCTTGCACCAAGGCTTTTCCAGACTTTTGTACAGAAACACAGCCTGGTCCGGGATCCCCAAGAGCAGCATGGCCCCCCAGCATGGCGCAGGACCCCCAGGAGCTGTATGGCTCTCACTTCCATTTCCACATGCCCTGATTAAATTGACAGTGTCTAACATCACCTTTAGAGCACATTATCTGGACATTGCAACATTACAACATTGTGACACCTCCCCTAACTCTTTGTTCATTCAAATTGACAAAGCCGAACCTAGCTGCTGATTTGCACTTCAGGGAGTTTAAAACTTGCTCTGCTTTTCAGTAGTCTCTCCCTTTAGCCAAGTCCTAAATTCTGTTTATAGCTAACATTTCCTATCTAATAAAAAGATTTTTATTAAGGCTGTCCCTTGTGGAAAGTGGACCTCACTGGAGGCAGCTGGGACTCAGCATGCAGTTGAGGAGTGCATTTTATTTTTTATAAACTGTATCATATTTTATTTTTCTTTGTTTGCAGTTAAGAGAAATCCTGCTGTATCTGCAGCTAGTTGTCTAAGGAAAGCAGGTGGGAATTGGGGCATGTGAGCTGTAACATTCAGTTGCAGACTTCACTGGAATAAGGGTAGCTTTTAACCAGAGTGATGTAAGGCCCAGGTGGCTGATGAGAGAAACGGCAGGGTTGGGGAGATGGGGAGGAAGGTTGTCCATACAGTGCCTGACCTCTGGGACACTGCTTTTCCTACATGTCCAGACTTCAAGGGAGACACTCTGGATTGATATCAGTTGGAGAATGTTGCTGTCACTCATTCTGTAGCTGAATAATAATAATGATAATAATAATAATAAACCCCTTTAAAAGCAGAAGTACTTGTATATTATTGACGTCTCCACCTTTTGGCTACACTCCTGAAACCTCTCCAATTAGCCATGCAAGACTTGAAGAAAATTACAGGGAGAGACCTGGTTCATCAGGGCTTTTTGCATTTTAATGAGCCCCATGGTATATTTGGTGCTGAGTCCATGAATCTCAGCTACTGCCAGGAGACTGAACAAAACATCGAAGAAATCAAAGTCAGAAGCAAACCCCAAAGTTTCACAGAGCAGGACTGGGTCCCACTGAGGGCCATTAGCAACAAAGGCTCCCCAGGGGCTAATTAGAGCAGAAAATTGTAATCACTGATTACAGGTAGGCAAAGGAAATACTCAGGTGGCTCTGATGCCACATAAACCCTTCATGTGTTTGATCAAGGAAGACAGCCAAGCACGGACAGTGAACCCCTGGAAAGGGAGATCCTTTCCCTTGCGTGTTGCCCAGGGCTCTTCCTGGGGGCAGCGTGCAGCTGGGGGTGTACAATGCTGAGTGCAGAACAAACACACGACACCTCCTGGGGTCCCCTGAAGGGGAAGGGGGAGCAAGGCCCTGGTGTCTCCTGGTAGGCCTTGGCGGCAGAAAAAACAGCCATAGCCAAAGGGACAAAGACCTCAGTTCTGTCGGAGCCCTTCAGCCTTGGCAGCACCCTCAGCCATCTCCACCACAGGCCGTCCTGTGCTGTCCCAGACCTGCTCCTGTATCCCTGCAGCCTGCAGACACCCAACCTGCTTCCTCACCTTGCTCTCACCCTGAGATCTCCCTCCCTTCACTGATGTCTCTCCATCCTCACTGGCTATTCCTTGAAACACAAAGCCAAGGGCTGATCACAGACTCCCTCTGGGTGGCCTGCTCCACTACAGCACTACCCTTCAAGTGATATTTCTTCATCCTAATGTCCACTCTGAACTTCCCAAGCTACAGTTTGGGGCTGTTTCCTCTTTTCTTGCAGGTTCCCAGTACCAAGAAAAGCTCCTGGCAGCCCCCAAATAGGACACACTAGTGCTGAGTTGAGGGGGATAATAACTCCCCTTGTCTGGGTGGCCACCTTCCTCCTAATGCAGCCCCATAGGCATCTGGCCTTATTTGCAGTGAGCATGTACCACTGGCTCATATGGCATCCCTTGTAACACCCAGGCCCTTCTCCTCAGGCCACTCCTGAGCTGGTCAGGTCCCAACCTGTCCTGATGCATGGGGTCATTATTCCCCTTGTAAAACTTCCTGTGGTTTCTTTTGGCTGAATCTCCAAGTTTCTCTAGGTCTCCAGCCTGAAGTTCATTGTGTCAGCTGTTAATGTGTGCATGGAGATGGCTCACCCTGACTTGTGGTGCCTCTAAGAAGACAACAGCATGAGGCATTGCAGGTCACTTCAAGGGCTAAAAGGATGTACTAGTTGAATGGAACTGCAGACATAGGTAGGAATTACCATGGCAACCATCTCAGAAATGCCAGGTGAGGGTACAAAGCAAGCACAACCAGGTCCTACGGGGAAAGGGTAAAGAGAGGTGGGCTGTTTGTATGGGAGAGTATGAGGATAGTAAGAGAGTATAACTTGGAAGGGGTAAAGGGGAGAAAAAGAGAATAAAAGGTGAAGCAAAGGAGTGATCAGGGTTATTCAGGGGAACCTGCGAAGCAGCCCTGCATCTGCACATCTCTGACTGGAGCAGGACAGGAAAGCTACTTGATTTGATCATACGTGTGTCTGACTTACTTCCACAGTCAGGAGAATTGAGTGCTTTCACTAACACTGACAAGAGAAGATCCTTGGTGGAAGGAATGCAATAATGTTTGAGGCTGGATGGGACTTCATGTGGCCTCTAGCCCAACCTTGTGTTCCCTGCAGGGTCAGCTTTGGGGCGAGGCCAGGTTTTGAGGGCTTGATCCAGTCTTGAAAACCTCCTGGGATGGAGATGGCACAGCTCCCCCGGGCAACAGAGGCCCTGCAGTATCCAAGGCCAGAGAGAAACAGAGCTGGGCCATGCAGCTATGGCAGGAGAGGTGTTTGGCTCCTGAGCTGACTCTGCAGCACCTTAGGGCCTGTGACAGAGGTGACTGGATCTCCAGGAAGGATAAGCTGCCCCTGAGAAAGTCCCTGGGCCTGAACAGCCTGTGATCCTGCCATGCTGTGGGTGAGCAAAGGTTTCGGGAGAGAGAGCTAGTGAGGTTTGAAAGTGTAGGCATATGTGTGGAGACCTTGGTGTGATGTGCCTTCCATCTTGGCAGCATGCTCAGATGTAGATGGGATAGACTTTGCCTAAAGGCAGTGGTGGGAATCCCTTGTATGGGAACAGGTGGGAAATCTGAGATGTCCTGGGGTGTTTGCAAGCAACCACTCCAAAAGGGCCTGATTTTCTTGTTGGTCCCATGCTGTATCTGCTAGAAACATGGTGGTTGTGTCAGACACCCCATGCATGTGACATGGCCCTGCAGGCCTATTGTCATTGCATGAAATCCAGTGTCTGCACTGAATTACATAAGCTATTTGCAATGTCTGGATTTGCATAGGTCTGAGCTTCTTAGTGAGTGGAGCTCTAGGGGTAGTAGGCATCGAGTGTCATTTCAGATGGCCAAGGAGATTCTCCACCTGGTCCCCAGCTGATGCTCTAGAAGGATGTGGGTCATAGTTGCTTCATCAGAGCAAGCAGACATTTGCACATATGTTGGACCTCCTCTGTCCCTTCTAAAGTCCCAAGGAGTGTGTGTGTGTACAGCTGATTCCTTCCCTCCATCTCCACTGATTACAGTGGGAGCTTAGACAAGAAGCCCACATGCAGAAACCCATCCTGTGCACCCCAAAACTTGGGCAAGAGGAAACCTCCTCTGAGTTTGTGGAGCGCACAGGAGGGAATTGAATCCCACTCCATCTCAGGAGCTTCTCAATGGGCATTAAATGTTTTGATTAACTCCTCTAAATCAGTTCCTGAAGCACAAGTAAATGAACTCCCTTCTTGGCCCTGTCCAGGTGTCCTGTCTTCTTAAGAGATGGGAGCAGGGCTTTCTAGAGGGGGACATTTCCATCTCTCTTAGATAACCGTCCTCTGATGAGACCAACTGCAATGCTGGATTCAGTCTCTCTCCACTGTTTAGAGAGGGACCATCAGTGATCATTTTAGACTACTTCAGTGGATATTTCCCAGGGGTGACCCTGCTGCCTTTCAGGAACTGTCAGCCCTGGAGCCCTGGGAACATCTCAGAGCTGCACAGGGGACAGAGAAAGTCACATCTTCAGCTGGGCCTGTGTTCCTGAGCTCGGTCTGGCTCCTGGGACTGCGGGAGCCCATGGCAACCTGGCACGTGCTGCAGGGAGACAGCTCTGTCCAGGAGCAGCTCCTCTTAAAGGAGCAGCAAGACTCAGGGCACTGCCTGCAGGCACCAGGATGAGATGAGTGACTCAGAGGTTAAAGACAGTTGGGAATGGGAGGACAGCTGAGAGCTCACTGCAGGGAGAAATCTTCACAGCCCTTCACACAGTAAGTCTCTGGCTGCAGGGCAACGCTGCTGTGGTTCCTGCAGGGTTCTTCTGAAGCTGGCACCTACCACAGCTGATAGGGTCTGTCAGGATGGCTCTCCCATGTTCTCCTGTTTGGAGCAGGTAGTGCTTAGAGCAGGGATTTCCAGCCACACCATCAGAGGGACAGGGCATCACAGCTACCTTCTCCCAGGGATGGTGGAGGGGTGTGAAGCCAGGGAGTGCAGCCAAGTCTGCATGGGCCGTAATTCAGAGCAGTGTCCCTACACCCCAGGGTGCTGTGTGCATGGGGCAGTGACTCTGTTGCCTGTGAAGTTCAGCACTCAGCCTGCCTGGGGAACTCCCCACAGTGCTGCAGGGAGAAGCTCTGGGTGGAAGGAGTGACCCCCGGCAGGGCAGGTTCATTCTCCTGTTGAGAGGGTGCTGCATGGGGCAGGGCTGCTCTCAGCTCTAGCTCACTCCCAGGACATTTTCTGAAGGGGAATTTTCAAGAGGAAGGTATAGGCCGGTCATACCTGCAAAGAGCAGAGCTTTCCTTCCTGAGTCTGTGCCTAATCTACCCCTCCTTTGACAGGATTGGAATGGAAACAGAATTGTTTACTTTAGACAAGTAACTGAGACCCCTAAACAGTTACACTGAGAGATCAAAATGTCTGCAAGGAACCTCAGCAAATCCCTTCAGCCATCCCTCAGCCTACACGCAGCACTAACAAAATGTTTATTAGCCTCCTCAGGGTTGGTCTTACCTGCTCCTTAGCACCTGCAAACATGGAGATATTTGCCCCTGGCACAGTCCCAGGCAACAGTGGTATGATGCATGAAAGAGAGGAAACTTCTAACAAAAAAGGCTATGGGAGGGTGGTGGATTTGGGCAATTCCTTGACGGTTTCTGCAATGCAGATGCCTTCCTCTGAGCAAACCCCTGTGTCTCGTCTCCCAGCTAGCAGAGCCTCTGCCCTCAAGGCCACAGGATCCAGGGCATGAGACACCTCTGCAGTCCAACCTCCAGCAGAGCAGATGTGGGTCTCTCCTGTATGTGCCCATTTTACCACTGCCTGACAGAGTGGCTGAGAGCAAAACCTCATCTGTAGGGTGGTGTGCACAGCTGAGTAAGATGAAGGCTTTCCTGAGTGCCCATCTGGAGGTGTTTGCACAGGAGCAAGGGGTCCAAGCTCCCTTCTAGCCTGTGAGTCTTTGGGGAATGCATTCTGTAGGGCTGGGGAATGGGCCAAGTCTCATGTTGCTGTTTGCTATCTCCATGTACCCAGTGTGGTACATGAGTTACACATGAGTTTCAAACATGAAAACTCCGTTTTGTTCTTTAGTCATGATTATGGTTTGGCTGGGTATCAGGGCTACGCCTGTGTGCACACCCAGAGCACTTAGGTCATTAGCTCCTTGCATAGTCTGAGAATTTCCTGGCCAGTCATTGCACAGATGAGAAAATAGGTCATCATGAGACAATGGAGCAACTTGAAACTAGGTGATTGACTGGACCTAGGCAATTAAGTATTTGACTGATAGTTATGGCATCCCTCCAGGTGGCAATTTCTGAAGGTTCCAGAAATTCCCAAAGTGACAAATCCTGCTGTGTCTAGTCCAATTTGTATGCTTAAAGGTGTTCATAACCATCCTGGCTGGAGTGTCCCAAAGTGTCCTTGCTGCAAAAGTGATCAGATGATTGTGCATAGGTAAGACATTTGTAAATAGTCAATACCAAGCACT
This sequence comes from Apteryx mantelli, assembly GCF_036417845.1. Classification (NCBI taxonomy): domain Eukaryota; kingdom Metazoa; phylum Chordata; class Aves; order Apterygiformes; family Apterygidae; genus Apteryx; species Apteryx mantelli. The sequence continues at coordinate 9,122,306 of NC_089997.1, forward strand.
CCTGCAGTAATTGTCACATCCTATGAGGTTAAGCTGTATCCATTGCAATGAATTATGCATCTGCTGGGTGGTCATGTGGGTCTGGAGCCAACGGGATTACAACTCAGCAAAACAGCAGTTCAGGAGTCTCACCTAACCTAGCTGACACCATTGCAAGGGCATTTTGTCACTGCACAATGACTGACCATCCTGTTTTGGAGATTTGATTCTGAGTGTCTGTGTAACAAGCAGCGCTGACTCCTCTGGAGCCCATGAACAGAGGACGCTGCTCCTCATGGCAGACTCAGAAAGCACAAACTAGAGTACAAGTAAAGGAGCTGCAGGAAGGTCCTCCCAGTTAGCAGAAAGGAAATGTGGGGAGTTGCTAGGAGAAATGCTGCTGTGGGGTTTGTTCAAAGTAAGTCCTAACTCATAAATGTCTTTTCCTCCTTGGACAGTCCTCACAGCCCAGAGGAAGCAAATGTTCAACAGCAGCTCCCCAAACGAGTTCCTCCTCCTGGCATTTGCAGACACGTGGGAGCTGCAGCTCTTGCACTTCTCGCTCTTCCTGGGCATCTACCTGGCTGCCCTCCTGGCCAACGGCCTCATCATCACAGCCATAGCCTGTGACCACCACCTCCACACCCCCATGTACTTCTTCCTCCTCAACCTCTCCCTCCTCGACCTTGGCACCATCTCCACCACTGTCCCCAAATCCATGGCCAATTCCCTCTGGAACACCAGGGCCATTTCCTACTCAGGATGTGCTGCCCAGGTCTTTCTGTTTCTCTTCTTAATTTCAGCAGAATATTTCCTTCTTACCATCATGGCGTATGACCGCTTTGTTGCTATCTGCAGACCCTTGCACTATGGCACACTCATGGGTGGCAGAGCTTGTGTCAAAATGGCAGCAGCTGCCTGGGGCACTGGTTTTCTCTATGCTGGCCTGCACACTGCAAATACCTTTTCAATACCACTCTGCCAAGGCAATGTTGTAGAACAGTTCTTCTGTGAAATTCCCCAGATCCTGAAGCTCTCCTGCTCAGATTCCTATCTCAGGGAAACTGGGGTTCTTGTGGTTGGTATTTGTTTATCTTTTGGGTGTTTTGTTTTCATTGTGCTGTCTTATGTGCAGATCTTCACTGCTGTGCTGAGGATCCCCTCTGAGCAGGGACGACACAAAGCCTTTTCCATGTGCCTCCCTCACCTGGCAGTGGTCTCCTTGCTTGTAATCACTGTCATGTTTGCCTACCTGAAGCCTCCCTCCCTCTCCTCCCCAGCTCTGGATCTGGCAGTGGCAGTTCTGTACGTGGTGGTGCCTCCAGCAGTGAACCCCCTCATCTACAGCATGAGGAACAAGGAACTCAAGGAGGCACTGAAGAAACTGATTCAGCTGGTACTATTTCAACAGCAATGAGGTGCCCATCCCTCTTCACAAGTGACTTCTAATTTTTTTCTCAGACAACTCTTGTGCTTTGGGAATTCTCACTGTGATAATAATGTTTATGCAGAAGTGTTTGAATTCATCCCACTTCTCCTGCAGCATGAATCCACTCTCTCTGACCCAGAGACCTTCTGTAAATGTGTCTATCACTGTTTCAGAGCTGACTCCTCTGTAATAAAAGGGGATTTCCTCAATGCTGTGCTTGAAAGTTGGTTTCTCCTTCCAAAGCTGGAGCCAAGAATGTGCTCAAGGACTTTCACCTGGAAAGGGCCTTTTCCAGAGCTCTCTGTGGGCTCAAAGCAATGAGCTCATGGGGTGATGTGTTAGGGAATGAGGGCTGGATTCAGCTCTCACTTGTCAGTGCCTAGTGCTCCTGGAGGTGGTGAATGGTCAAGTGGTATCTGCCTGGGACTGTCTCATGTATGACAGGGCTGATGACAGATGCCCACAGTGGGGACCCTGTGGGCACAGGGAAGGGAGCCTGGAGAGTGGCTTATGCCACCTTCAATGAAAAACCGTGGTCTGGATCTAGGGACACACCTGACCACGGCCTGAGCCATTTGAAATGCCTTGTGATTGCTCAGAGCATCATCCATAGCCACAAACACTTTGGCAGGAGACTGTCAGACGCAATGATGCCCGTCCAGCTGGGTCTGCTTCCACCCTAATCACCGTGGCCAATGCAGAGTCACCCCCTGGCCTCAGGGCACCAAAGCCTGCTCACTCTGCAGAGCAGCACTGCCAGCTCGGGGCCCTGCAGGAAGCACAGGGGAGGGTCCAGGAACGGCTGGGCAGGCCAGCGCCGATGCACCCACTGGAGAAAGGTTCTGTGGGGAGCAGGGACATCCCTGGAGAAGAGGAAAGGAGCAATTGTGTGATGGCAAACTTATGTCTTGGATGCTGCTTGTGATCCCACTTTTGCCTCGTTATGCAAAAGTGAAGCAGCAGGGACCTGGCTTGGATGTTGATTGTGAGGTCACTGCTGCCTCAGTACCTGATAGGCCAGCAGCAGGCACATGGTTCTGATGCTGACTGTGAGGTCACTTCCTCCTCTGTGGACTGTCTGCCATCAGCAGGCTCTCGGTTGCTGTGGTTCCTTGTAAAGTCCCCTCTGTCTCTGCTGCTGACAGGCCAGAAGCAGGTTGATGGCTTCAGTGCAGACTGTGAGGTCACTGCTGCCTGTGCACCAGATCGGCCAGCAGCAGGAACAGCGTCAGCAAAGCAGCTGTGAGGTCACTGCTGCCTGAGCAGCTGAGCAGCAGCAACAGGGCTGTGAAATGGCTTGTGAGGACGCATCTGTCTCTGAAGACGACAGGCCAGAAACGTGCTGGCCTTGCAGGGCTGGTCCCTGCTGGGCTGGGGCTCTCCAGGGAGGCCTGAGCCGCCCCAGGCTGCGCTGGGCAGGGGGCTTGTGCCGGGCTCCCACTGCCGTGGATCCAGCAGGGTGCCTGGAGTCCACTGAACAGCCTCATCACCGAGTTCACACAAGCAGGGATTTGGTTGCTTTGTTTGGGATATTTTGCACGCCGAAAGAAAGAGCCTGCTGTTGCATTTAAAAACAAGTATTTATCAGCCTGTACAAAAGACCTATGAAAACACAGTTCATGCAGTTGTGTGGTGACTCTGTTGTTCTACGCAAGTGCTCTGTCATGAAATATGTATATATACATATGTGCATGTAGATGTATATATAAATACACACAGACACACACACATATGTATATACATAAATACATTATATATATTGTGTAGGTGTCTAGGAACTACAGAATGTGTTCCTGATCATCATCTACTTTTATTCTTAGGAGAACAGGTATTTTCAGCACTGGAGAAATATACTGAGGCAAATCACGATATTTAGGAGAGCTTTGCAGAGACTTGTACAGGCTCTTTTGCTGTGTGGTAGGATGAAGACTTCAGAATATAGCATGTTCGCATTAAATCAAGAACTGTAAGATAATGTATTTCAGCACTTATTTAGAAGCTGTGCATCTCTTGTCTTTCAAATGGTATAAATCTTATTTTAAAAGAGGATGCACTGCATAGTGGTGAGGAGTCGCCTTCAGGGTTCTGCAGATGAATTATCTCACCAAATGCACACTAGACTAAAGGAAACATTGCTTGACTACTGTGGAGGAAAAAGGATGAGCAGGGAGGCACTGCGGGGCGGAACATGGGAAGGTTGTAACGGGCGGAGCACTGCTGCCGGAAAAGAAGGCGGGGCTTTACAGCATTATAATAGAGTAGGACACGCTTCATTAAACGCCATTTTGCCACTCCTCATATTGGTGTCTGTGTGGTGATGGTCTGGGGCCTGGGGAGAAGGCCCCGTGCCTCCTCGGTAAGAACGAGAACGGTAACAAGTGGTGACCCCGACGTGATACCGAGGAGGCGGCTCGGCTGGCGTAGGCACCGGGAGCGTGAGGAAGGGATCCGGATCCGGAACTATGGAGGCCATATGTAAGGTAGTCATGGCCTGCGCCAAGGAATGGCGGGCGCCGCTGAAGGCGAGCGCGATACGAGCGTGTGTAGAGAGGCTCGTGAAGGAGGGAGTGATTACTTCTCCTATGGAGATTCTGCGGGAGGAGCTGTGTCTGCAATGCACAGCAGCGCTGGCGGAGTTCCCGATGAACGGGGGATCCGCGAGGGAGTTAAAGGTGTGGGGGCTGATAAGAATGCTCCTGCGGAGAGCGAGGGAGGAACGGGAGACGTGGAAGGCGGCTAGAGAGGCACTTAGAGGGAGTGGGATACGCGTGGGGTCGACGGAGATAGAGGGAGCGGCGGAGGAGACGGCACCAGAGGGGGGAGAGGAGCGGGTCGAAGAGCAAGGGGAGGAACAACGGGACGGAGGTTTGGTGATGCCAGCCGGGCTGGGAGAAGAGGCTTCGCGTGCCCCTCCACCACACTACCCCTGGGACGAGTTGCGACAGGCAGACAGAGCAGGACAACCTTGCCCTGTCGCGCCCAGTGAGCCCGAGGGGGAAGGAGAAAGGGGGGAGAATGAGCGAGGGAATGAGCGAGGGAATGAGCGAGGGAATGAGCGAGAGAATGAGCGAGAGAATGAGCGAGGGAGAATACGAACACCGAATGAGTGGCTCCCCGGGGCACTCATGGTACCTGATAAGAGCTGGAATCAGGGCGAGTCAGCGGCCAAAGATGGCACCGGGGACAGAGAAAGAGGGCGGAGGAGAGTCACCTTCGATAGTACAAGACGAGCCAGTGGGAGGGAACGGGTGAGCGAGGATGAGATGGACAGCCTTACAAGGCGGTTTCAAGAAGTCTGTCGGGGGGGGGAGCGCGAGGGAGGCGTGAGAGCGGAGGAGGTGGAGGAGGATGTGGAGATAGGACTAGAGCAGGCGCTGCGGCTCCTACGGAGGCTGGAGAGAGAAGTACAAAAACAACAGCGGATGCTGCAGCGACTGGCCGACACACGATCCCAGGACGATTCCAGTGGCGAAAAGCCCCGAGCCGAGTTATACCTGCCAGATTGGCAACTATCAGTGGGGGCGGTGACGTTACGAGGTCTTAAACTCACGGCACCCCCTGAAACGCCGTCGGCGCTGCCGGTACGCCTGGCGCCCGGAGGGCTCATAGAATGGACGCCCATCGACCTGAAGGCAGTGAACCATCTATCGAAGTGTATTGCGGAGCAGGGCCTGAGACACCGGGACACACAAGCGGCACTAGACACGGTGTTCTCAGCATCCCTGACCCCCTCCGACTGCCGAATGCTAGCACGCGCAGTACTGGCTCCCTCCCAAGTTCTCCTATACAAGGACATGTGGGTTGGCCGATTGCATCAGGAATTGACACTGGGAACTCGCGATCCGAATCATCCACTTTACGGGTCGACCCTGAACCGCCTGAAGGGGAGTGATAATGCCATGACCACTTCGCAACAGCAGGCCGCCTTACTGACGGCCGGTGAAATACGAGCCATCACAACGGCAGCGCGCGCGGCGTATGAGGACTTAGCGCGCGTGGTGACAAAGACGGACCCATGGGTGGCAGTAAAGCAGAAGCTGACAGAGTCGTTCTCTGCCTTCTGCGATCGACTCTATGCCGCCATTGAGAGCGCTGAAGTCCCTGAAGCGGTGAAGGCGTCACTGATGCTCGAGTGCCTGAAGAATCAGGCCAATGACGACATAAAAGAGATCATTCGCCGAGCCCCGAGGGACCTGGGGCCTACCCAGTTAATGAAGTACGTGCTGGAAGAACAGAACCGGTTGCCCGTGAGAGAGATCCGAACCGTTGTCGCCACAGCCATGGCGGCACAGGCCGCGGTCGTACGATCAAAGACATGCTTCGGATGCGGCCAGCTTGGCCACATCAAGGCGGCCTGTCCGAAGGCGCGTCAGGGTCCGAGCACCACCCATGCCCCGCAGATAACATGCTGGGCCTGCGGCAGGCCGGGGCACCGGGCACGGGAGTGTCGCCGCATGGCACCGGGAAACGGGAGGTGGGGAGGCCAGTCGGGGACCCCTCCCCGCCCCCAAAGAAAAGCCCCGGCCACCATGTATACCCAAGAGGAGAGGGGGAGCTCGACCGGCGAGAACCCGGAACAGTGGCCCTGGTACTAGACTGCACCCACCGGCCTGGGGCCATGGTCACCCTGGAGAACCCCTGGGCCTATCCCCAGAACACACAGCTAAAGATGTTGGTGGATACTGGGGCTGATGTCACGTGCATCCCTCTCCGCATGTGGCCGAAAAACTGGCCGACGGACCAGGGAGGAAGTCTCACCGGGGTGGGAGGCAACGCGAAGGCGTACCGCTCGCGGTTCGCATTGAAACTCACCCTGCACGATCCTGACGCAAAACAGCATGGCGCGCCAACACAAGCGACAATCACACCTTATGTCACCGAAATTGCTGACCTGGTACTGGGCCGGGATGCGCTCAGCCAACTCAACATCAAGATCAAAAATTTTTGATGGGGGCCACTGGGACCGCCGCTAGTGAGATCAGGGCTATACCCTTAAAATGGAAAAGTGACGACCCGATATGGACTGACCAGTGGCCCCTGACTTCAGAAAAATTGGAAGCGGCGCAGAAGATAGTGGCTCGCGAACTGGAGCAAGGGCACCTAGAGCCCAGCAATAGCCCTTGGAACTCTCCGATTTTCGTGATCCTAAAAAAGACTAAGGACAGCTACCGGCTATTACATGACCTGAGACGGATCAATCAACAGATATGTGACTTTGGACAGTTACAACCGGGACTGCCGGTACTGACGGCACTTCCTGAGAATTGGCCGACTATGGCAGTAGACATCAAAGATTGCTTCTTTTCTATCCCGCTGCACTCACGGGATAGGGAGAGATTCGCATTCACAGTCCCATCGGTGAATAAGCAGGAGCCGGCGCGGCGCTACCAATGGACGGTGCTCCCACAGGGCATGAAGAACTCACCTGCAATTTGCCAACGCATTGTAGCCGACGCAATAGCCCCGGTACGAACACAACATGCGGCGGGGGTCATGAACCACTACGTGGATGATATCTTGATGGCAGCACCCAGCGCAGAAGGGCTGCAGGAAATGGCAGCCGACCTGAGGCGGTGCTTGGCTGCAGCCTCGCTGGCGATAAACGAAGCAAAGGTCCAGAAGGGACCAGGCATTAAGTTCCTAGGGGCGGAGATTGGACACTCGCAGATAAAGCCGCTGCCTATAACTTTGAACCCAGACGTCCGCACCCTACATGACGCTCAGGCGCTAGTGGGGAGCCTCCAGTGGCTCCAGAATATGGTGCCCATAACACCGAGCCAGATGCAACCGCTGTACGAAATGCTGAAGGGCAGGAACCCATGGGAGGAGAAGCGACTGACCGCAGAGGCCAAGGAGACTCTGAAGAACATCTCTGAGATGCTGAGCCACCCATCGGTGCAGCGCTGGGACCCTGCTGATAAGATCACGCTCTACCCAGTGCTGAACCGGCAAGGTGGCATGGCTGTGCTCGGACAAGGACAACCAGAGCGGATGCGAGTGATCTGGTGGGTCACGCCCACACGGCCGGCTGGAGCGTTTGTGCCGCATTCCAGCCTCTTAGCACGAATGATCACTAAAGGGCGGAAGACATGTATCTCTGCATTCGCACGTGAACCGGACGCGATTGCCCTGCCTTTCAAGAAGGGCACCGATGCACAGACAGAGACCTTCGCCGCGGCGATGGCAATGGCCATGGAAGGATTTCCAGGAGAAATCCAGCACCTCCCACACCTCCAGCCGTTGAGGCACCTGGACATCATAGAGGTTGGCGGGCCTGCTCGAGTGCTTCCTACTCCGAAACCGGGAAACACTGTTTTCACGGATGCCTCCTCAAAGACCCAGACAGCGGCCGTCGCCTGGCAGGAGAATGGAGAATGGAAGGAGGCCACCTTTTGAGCGGCAGACGTCAGTGTTCAGTACCTTGAAGCCAAGGCCGTAGAGATGGCCTTGAGAATGTTCCCTGATGACCACCTGAATATCACCACAGATTCCATCTTCACGTACAACCTGGTGAGGCAAATGGCCACGCAGGGTTGGGCGGGCACGCCGATCGCCACAATGCTAGAAGACGCCTTGCAGGCGCGGACTGGCACGGTTTGTATTACGCATGTCCGGAGCCACAGCAAAATACCGGGCTACTATCAAGAAGGCAACGCGGAAGCCGATAAGGCGGCCGGCAGAGTGATGACCCTGCGGGAGGCCAGGGACCTCCATGAGTGGCTGCACGTCAGAGCCAAAGCCCTGGCCAAGACTTGCCACATCCCCATCTCTGAAGCCAGAGGCGTGGTCGCCACATGCCCGTACTGCTGCAGGCGGCCTTTGCAGGAGGGAGGGACGAACGTCCGAGGCCTGATGGCGAACCAAGTCTGGCAGACCGACTTTACCTTATGTCAGAGGCTCCGACCAGATCCCTGGCTGGCAGTCACGGTGGACACATACAGCGGCATGATCGTAGCCACGCAGCACAGGAAAACCACAAGCCGAGCGGCCCAAAAGCACTGGGCGTACGCTATAGCTGTGCTGGGGCTACCTCAGACCATCAAAACCGATAATGGATCCGCATTCACATCGGCGAGCACCGAAGGGTGGGCGCAGCGATGGGGAATCAAAATAATCCACGGCATACTGTACAATAGCACGGGGCAGGCCATAGTCGAGAGAGCCAACAGAACTCTTAAACAGAAAATTGATGTGTTGGGAGAGGGGGAGGGCATCCCCGAGCACTCAGTCATCCCCAGAGAGAAACAAACTGAAATTTTACAAAAAGCACTGTACGCCCTAAACCATCACCTCCGAGGGGAGAATAGTCATGAACCGGTAGCAAAGCATTGGGGAGGGACGAGCCCAACGGAGGGTCCCGAGGTGCAGGTCAAGAATCCTGCGACGGGGGAATGGGAGACCGGGTGGAGACTACTAACGCAGGGCAGAGGTTATGCTGCGGTCGCGAGCGCGGAAGGGGGCCCGGAGGCCGCGAGGTGGGTCCCCACACGCTGGGTAAAGCCGCTTTTACGCAAAATAGAAGCTCATCGAAACAGCTCTGACACCTGAACTATAGGCTGTGCTACCAGCGGACTGCCCCCGTCTTCGGAAGGTGCATTGGGCCCGCCCCTATTGCTTTTAATGGTCGAGGTTATATATGTGTCTCTGCAGATTGTGGTCCAGTGAAGGTACCCAGCAAGAACGTGAAGCCTGTCTTGACTCGCTATGACTCATCTACTGAACAAGACGGCGAAGATCCTGATTCTGGGGATACTGTTCCCAGTGGTAATGGCTCTCTACCAGATTGAGCCCAGGCAAAATATGTGGGTTACCTGGGCGAACAGGACAGGGCAACACGCTTTCTGTTTGTCTCTAGCTTCCGCTACCCAACCTTTTAGAACCTGTTTAATAGGGGTCCCCAGCTATAGTGTCAACAGCTTCCAGGAGTACAGCACGGGAAGCTGCAGTGGCAGTCTGTCGACTGCTAGCTGCAGTGCCACCCTCATTGCAGGCCTAAACAGAACGCTGCCATGGGACCCACAGGAGTTAAACCTGTTGGGGTCCATGAGAATTGGAAACACATCAGGCAATTGGTCTCAAACATGTATATATTTTGGGGGACGCGTGCACCCTTACCGGTTATTTAACTGGACAGGGTGGACGAACGTCACTCCAACAGCAGTCTATTATGATTATCAAAACCGTGGTTCCTTCTGTGGCACCAATGGCGCCAGGGGCTGGGAGCCTTTGGGGCTGAGGCCACAAAAGGGGCACTTAATTTGGAACAATGGTACCCCAAAGGCCTTGCCACCAGACGTCTTTTTGATATGTGGTGACCGGGCCTGGCAGGGAATTCCAAAAAGGGTAATGGGTGGTCCATGTTATCTTGGTAAGCTGACATTACTAGCACCCGATCAAAATTGGTGGAAACATATCACGGAGAATGAGACCGCCGTCCGCAGTAAACGAGCAGCCATAGGGCTCTCACCTGAGTGTAATGATCAAGTTTCCCTCCGCAGTCCCACTGAAAGAGTGTTTTTGGCCTTCTTCGTGCCTGGAGCAGCGGCAGGCAACGCTCTGAACCAGATCGGCCGGTTAGCTTGCTGGGCTGAGAAGCAGGCTAACGTCACCACTGAGATAATAGCGAGCCTATTAGAGGATCAAGGTAGTTTGCGACATGCTATTCTGCAGAATAGAGCTGCAATTGATTATTTGCTACTAGCCCAAGGCCATGGTTGTGAGGATTTTGAAGGTATGTGTTGCATGAATTTGTCTAATCATGGTGAATCAATTCACAAACAATTGCAGTGGTTGAAGGAACATGCCAGCAAAATCCGTCAGAACCATGGGTTTTTAGACGAATGGCTAACTAACCTGGTTGGCAATCTACCACCGTGGCTAACAGGACTGCTCGCTGAAGGCTTGCGCATTTTGTTAATCCTCATAGTTATAGCCTTATGCCTGTGTATAGTACTGAGCTGTGTTAAGACAGCCTTGCTGAAAGTAGCGGGCCGCGTCTGGATTGCTCGACAACAAGAAGGAGAAATTCTGGAGGAATGGCTGGGCTTTGGGGGGGGGGAATATAGTCTGTTGGAAATGAGCAATCCCGCCTATGCCTTTAAGGTTTTCCCTGAACGACGAAGACAAGGACATCGCCTGCGTTAAGAATCGGAAGAAGGGGAGGCAGCACACAGCTCCGCTCACGAAGCTACTAATGCAAGGAACCACCCGATGGCGGTCCCGTCGAGACACGCCGCACTTCCGCGTGTTTTGTTGCGTCCCGCTCGATATAACGAAACAACGTTGATGGGAGAGGGGGAGATGTGGAGGAAAAAGGATGAGCAGGGAGGCACTGCGGGGCGGAACATGGGAAGGTTGTAACGGGCGGAGCACTGCTGCCGGAAAAGAAGGCGGGGCTTTACAGCATTATAATAGAGTAGGACACGCTTCATTAAACACCATTTTGCCACTCCTCATATTGGTGTCTGTGTGGTGATGGTCCGGGGCCTGGGGAGAAGGCCCCGTGCCTCCTCGGTAAGAACGAGAACGGTAACAGACTACAGCAGGGAAAAGCCTGTGTCCTTTCGATTCAAACTCTTCAGAGTGCTGGGTCTTCGTAAACAGTCTCGGTGGTTGTAAGCGTGAGGTGAGGTAGAGGAGGGAGTAAAGAAAAGTTTATCTGGGAGGGAGGGTTCTATCAATACATGCAAGAAATGAGCATAAAAATAAAACACATCACTAGAGTTCTAGTAAAGTAGGTTGTTCTTATTGATCAAATTGAAGGACCCAGCCTCCTCTTTCTCCACCAAAAAGATCCACAGACTATCAGGGCATGCTGATTTAATCCACGGTATTCCTTAAGTGACTGAAGACCAAAGAAATGTGCTGACCATCCTTTTAGGAAAAAACCTATATGGGTTTGTGTAGCCATCTTTGTCCTTGTAGCTTCCACAATTGTTAAAACAGCAGTGAATTTTGTAGCCAGAACAAAATTGAGAAAGGGTTTGTTAAAACAGCATCAGAATAAACTTGAAACAATGTCAGCATTTGTTACCTTTAAGCCTCTAAGCTTATGTTAATATTTTGATATTTCAATGTGGAAGTCATTTAAACCCTCAGCTGAAAAGTGATGTTAGGTTGTCCCAGTTGGTTCAATCATTCTTCTCTATTTCTATTACTGTTCTAGTCAGGAAATCTTCTGACCTACTGAACTCAGTTAAGTCTCTAGGATTGTTGACTTGAGCCAGTAAAGGTACTGCAGTGTTGTGGTGGCAAAAAATACAAATGCTGCCCACAAATGCATTTCCTAATACTAAAAAAGGATAGCTAGAAAGTTTATTTGCAGTCTGGGTAAGTAATCAACACACAAGGAAATATGAAACCAGTGGAATGGCTGAACAAAATAAGTATCTTACGTGCACTTATGGTAATGCTGTAACTTCACCCATCCAATTTGCAATTCTTTAGATGCAGCTCCTGTGTTTCAATGCCCTTTTTTTCCCCTAAAAATGTTATTATGCTCCTTTCTCCCTTCCCACCTTCTTTGATAACTGTTGACCAATTTCAGCTAAGCTTGAGAAATGTAGAGATCTCAAAGTTTTTGAACTCCTGGCATCACGAAAATTAGTGCCTGGGTGGTGAAAAGAACCCGTCAGGTGTGTGCTGAGAGAGAAAGCTGAAATTCTCCCCCATATCAGCTAACTGACCCCTTGCCCTGCGTGCATTTGGCTGGCCAGTGCCCACGTGTGATGGGAGAACCATCACTTGCCCAGCCAACGTGGTGGGGACCAGCAGACATGGTGGGGAGCGGCAGCATTGCTTAGGGGACGGATGGTACGAGCCAGCAAGGAAATGGGCTTTAGGAGTCGTCCTGATCACTGAACAGCTTATTTCTTGCTGGAGGACGGAGAGTATTAACAACAAAAAGTGGTGGGGAGGGGGAAAGAAAAGACAAGAATGTTAACATCTTTGTCTTCCTTGGTCACTTTATTTTTAAAATTCTTGCTTGATAAATATTGTTCTAGAAATGCTTCTTGCCAGCCACCATAGTACAGGCCAGGGTTCAAAACATCTGGAGAGCCTGGATACAGGCAAAGGTCTCCCTTGGAGCCTGCAGGAACACGTGCTCGGGAAAAGCTTGCAGTTCATACCCTGGACCTGTCAGCTCTGTTTTTTAGCACCACATCCCCTGAAGAAAGATGCACACAGGTCTCTCTTCACTGCTTTAATCTCATTGGATTAATGGACTCAAGTGAGGTAGGTGGAACTCATGGTTAAGGAAGTGGCCTGGTTTTGATGTCCTTTGTGTTATTTTCACCTGAAAATCCACATTTCTTTTAGATTGGATGAAATAGAGCAAGGATGTTGTGCATGGCCGTATTTTCCATTCCAAATTAAACAGTCAGAAGGTTGCTGGCAGTTCAGGGAGCTGGAAAATACTGCTCATAAACCTCTCTCCATGGCCAGAACTCCTGCTGACGTCAGTGGGATTCAGACCATGGTTTTCACCACCTCTAAAAGACTCTGTAGCTCCCAGTAGAGCTCCCAATAGCTCCATCAGCCTGATGGCATGTCATGCACTTTTTCTAACTGTTTTTTATAATGGTGTAATGCAACCAAGGATTTTTTGCACAAACAAATCTTTTTTTTTTCCTGTCGTTGTACTGAGGAGGAAATATTATAAGACACCTGTCAGTTAATATAAACATTTCCTTTAGCTGAAGAAACCTGGTCTGAAGGAGCCTCTGGAAATGAGGCAGCAGCCTGTGAGCTGGGGAGCTCTTCAGACAGCTTGAAGGCTGGTCACCTCTGACAAAATGACCTTTGAAATTATGATTCATGACCAGGCAAATAGGACAGTGCCTGCCCTCACCTTTCCTGCCTTGCGCTCCAGACTGACCTGGGCACAAGCCCATCCTGACCTGAAAACTCGGCAGTCCCGGGGGTGCAGCAGTGCACCCAGGCTCATCCACCTTGCTGAAGGGCTCGGCTTCTTTTCTCAAGCAATCTCTCACATGAATTGAGCTGTGAGGCTCCTTAGGAGTGACCTTACATCTCAGTAGCTCTGAAGTCAGGCAGAGGTTAAGGTCCATTTCTGTCGGTGTAGTTAGGTCTGTAATTTAATCGAAGTAGAAATTATTAAGTAATTGTTTTGTCCTGGTAGGTGTGTTCTGACACTTTGTCCCTATGTACTATCTGGTTGATACAGTTTTCATCAGTTTACATTTTACATCCTGTTTACATGTGTTTACATGTGTTAGTTTGCATAGATACATAGTTATTAGTTACATAGCAGCCTGTTCTACATGGCTCAATATTCCCACACAAACTTCCTTTTCACCAGCACGTGGGAAGCCCAGAGGACAGCACCAACTATCATTTATGTTCCACATGTCCATGTATAATGGGAGGATATTGGAGTCTCACGGGAAGCTACATTACCACATTATTACAGAACAGTCCAGCATATGCACCAGTTTTGTTGCTTGCAACTTCAGATGGATGGATACGTGTATTTTTGAGTTCCATTTCATTTTCCTTTTCCAGTTTCATTTATGTGCCCTTGAAGCACCTGACCACTGCACTTTCCCAAGCAACTGGATACTGTTATCACAAGGGCACCTACCTGAAGATCTTACAAGTTGCTTACAAAAATCTTGACTGGATGCATTTACCATCAAATGCTTTGAAAGTGCATAACTTGGCTACTGTTGGTAAATTCCTTCTAAAATTGAATACTGAAATTCCAGCATGTCAACAGTTTCTGGCATCAAAGCAGGTCCCTTTTCTCACAGAAGACGCAAGCAGTTCAGGGCTAAACTCCCAGGTCAGGGGTCAGTGCTGGCCCTGGAAGCAGTCCTCCATTTCCTCAGGATCAGCTCTCTGATGTCCAGTAGCCAGGGGGCAAAGGTTCCACCTCATTTTTCCAAAGAGGATGAGAAAAAATGGATTTAGGATATAATAGTTAATGTAGGCCTCCTCAAAGAGTTCAAAGCCATTCAGCCCAAGAAGCACTACCTCAAACAATGACATATTTGAACCTCTGCCTGAAACCATTCTTGCAGTTCCTTCAAATGATATCATCAAATATCATGACTAATGCTGTCCTGCTATCTAAAGCCTTGCAGCTTCTCCACAAACTAATGCTGCTTCCCCACAGTCCATCTGCCTCCTCTCATTTCCACTTCATATCTTTAGCAGTTCACTAAACTCAGTCCTCTAGTCGATCCTCATACATGGATCTGATCTATCTCCAGATAGACAGGCAGGACTTGATAGGAAAGCCTTTCATTCCTTCTTTAAAAGTTGTAACTTATTGGATTTTTGTCTCCTAGAATTGGTTGGCAATAGCTGAGGAGAAAGTCTAAAGGTGGCAGGAAGAAAAAGGTACCTGCGTTTCCAGATAATACTTAAATATCAACTAGAAAAGCTAACCTACTGCTGTTTAGAAGAGAATGTCAATGAAGAAAGCAGCAAGACATTTGAAGGTTTTTGTTTCCTTCTTTGCAGTACTTTTAACCTTACTGAAAGACAAGATTTTAAAGTTATATTTCATCATGCTGTAAACTGAGTTTTGCTGATAGAGAATACATACAGCTAACTATTAAATCTACAAATATTGTGCCCATAAAGGGAAACACCTGGTCTTTCAAGCAAAACATTACAATTGACTTCCAACAGATAAACCTCTCCTGCTTATATACTAATCAAGGTCACATGTACATGAAACACTCAAAGACAACAAAACCCCCCAAACCACCTTTTTAAACCAGGACACCTTTTGAGTATACTTTCCTTTTATCACACAAGACACTAAGCCTTGAACTATGGCAAGGAATTCCCTCTACTTTGAATCTACATACATTCTGGATTTTAACAAATCTTAAGAAATTACTTTTTACTGCTACTATAAAAGCTCAACATTGGCAGAAGTTTTTCAAGCACACAAATGTATTGCTGCCTCAGTTTACCTAAAAATAAATTCAACAGAACCCACGATCTAGGTTAAAGGAAGGTAAAGAAACCCCATCCTTGCCTCTACATATACATTTTCTGTTGGGGGGGTTTCTTTCTGAATAGCCTACTGTAAAGCAGAGGGGCAGTAGAATTTTACATTAAAATATTTGGAGTTTACGCCTAACCTCTCCAAAGAAATCCAATTACTCTTAAAGAATCAATTGTAAAAGTCCAATGGTAGAGAGCCCACTTAAGAGCCACCAGTGCTAACAACTTACATATTATGCCAATGGATTAAATATTGCCACCGTTTAGACTCTGTGCAGGAGCAGGGAGGAGAACACTTCACAGTCAGGCAGCTGCTCCTCCTCTTCAGTAGATTCCTGGGCAAAATGTTGCTCATCATCATCAGCAGAGGATGGGGAATCACTGCTGTAGACTGCATGTTTCCATCTGCAAGCATTTCAAAGGCAATAACAAAAACAAGATTAGGTCACACTAAGTCACATCAAAAATCAAGTGCAGTCTACCCCAGAAGGTACTGTGAGATCTGTGAAGTTTCCAGCCCATTATATGTATTCCTCCTGCATCTGATTTTAAACTGCATTACATGTTCTTCCTCGTGAGAGCAAAATTCCATCTTTGTTGGGAAGGTAAAATGTGTAACTAGTTCACAACCAAAATTCAGCTACAATTTGCTCATTTTCTCTGATCATTCTGACACACAAAGCATCCAGTTTCCCTGAGCATTACGTATCTACTCTTATCTACTCGTATTCGTATACGTATCTACTCATCGGTCTTCCAAAACTGATGCCCCCTCTTCTTTCCTGAACTGACTGCTCTAGAGATTGCCAAACAAAGTGTTTATATCAAGCAATAGACAGCATTCTCCAAGCTCTGAGTGCTTACAGCATCCAAAACAGCCTTTCTCACCACAATGGCCATTAACACTTCTTTCTGGAGTTTTTCTTGTTTAAGAGCACTTCCACAGAGAAATAATCCAAGAAGAAACTAGTATTGGCATGTGAGTGACTAGAAAAGGACATGGTACTTATATGCAGCTTGACTTTGGCATATGGAAGATGCCAGAGCCTTGCAAAGTAACTGTAAAGCCTTGCAAAGTAACCGTATTTTTGAATCTATTCCACCTGATTTCCCCTAAATTTCATGTTCACAGCTGTTACCAAAAACAGCAGGACAGGTCAAGAAGGGAGCTCCTGAGAGAGCTTCAATTAATTACGATGCATACAGGATGATAATTATGATGCATACAAGTTTGGGCTTGAGCCTTTTTATAGGTTTTTATTCCCCTCGTTCAAGTCTTGAACAGGCTGCGGAACATGGACAAGGTACTGCCTTCACGACATATTGCATAATTACATCTCTTCCTCAAGGCATGATCAGCTCAACTACTGCAACATCCTCTTCTGTCCTGAAATACAGCCTTGCCCCCCTCACATCCATTCAGAAAGTTGCTCTGAAGATCATCTTCTGAACTTATTCCCTTCATCACTGTGGGAACAAGAGAGAATTCAGGGAGAAAGATAAGGGGGCACACGGGAAAAACAGTACGTGGCAGCCAAAGCACATCACCCTTTTGCAACATGAGTAACGAACTAGCTGGTGAAGGCCAGACAGTTTGTTCCAGCTGCACGGCGGAGGAGGGAGCGATACAGAGGTATCACGGTCCTCCCCTGACCACAAAGGGTTGCATCCCAAAAAATAATTGCTGCTCACAGACTAACTGTTGACCTATAGTACCCCCAGCCTCATTATCCCTGCTTACCATATTAAAAATCACGCCCTTTGCTGCATAACGATATGTAAATAAGGGGGGCATACCCCCAACAACCGCGCAAATGGCAACCTGGCCAATGAAGTATGTCTGCCGCGCTTCCACACCCCACCTTCAGCAACTATAAAACAGAGGATAGCTCACTAAAGTTTTTGGAAGGGAAGAAAATTGAACCGCCGACCTGTTCACTGGAGATTGCTGACGAGCGAGCCTCCTTCTCCCCTCCCCCAAACAGGGACGCCTCTTTGGTAAGACTTGCGCCTCCGACAAACGTTGGACGTTACCCGGGAAAATATATTATTATTGAAAGCGCTTAATTGTTAGTTTGAGCTCATAGAAAGAACATTTGTAGCAGCAAGTGCATTTATCAACGGCAATTCCGAACCTGTTGTATCTGTCGCTTTAATAAAATCTTATTCTTTTTTACTTTGCGAAACTGTCTCAGGGAAAGTCCTCAAACAGGGGGGCTCTGGCAGGCAAACGTAAATTATAAAGATAAGGAAGGGCCTTCCGTCCCTCCCTTTCACGCGACAGTAAATTGGCGTAGTCGGCAGGATTGCCATGGATAAACTGCTGCATAAATATAAGTGTGCACCATCCCAAGCAGGGAAAGAATGGGCCCATAAATTTTGGAAAGATGAAGATAAAGTGGTAGAGCGAATAGAGCAGTGTAGAAGCCAGCAAAAGATCAGGAAAGGTAAAGGAAAAGGAATTGTTTGTGCGGTATTGGGGGCTTGCTTATCTTGCGCGCAGAAAGAATATAAAGAGTCCCCTCCCCCCGAAATAGTTGCAGACGCAGAATATGCTGCTTTAAAATCAGCTAACGAGGTGCTGGAAACCTCACTAGCCTTTGAAAAAGAGAATCGAGAAAAATTGGGGACACAAGTAAATGGTCTCACAGTTGAAAACCAGAACTTAAAGACAGAAGTTAGGGAGATGAAAATGCTGCTAGCTGCAGCAGAAAGGCGGGAGAAGCAGCTGCAGGCAAAATTAGACTTACTCCTAAACCAAATGCCATCCACAGTCTCGGCTCAGCAAATTCGTAAACTAGTACGCTGCGCTGACCCTGAGACCTGGGATGGGGATATCTGGTATGACAATGACGATAATGACGATTTTCTGGAAAGCTCCGATTGCTGTACTCCCACCCCAGAGCCTGTGCCAGTACGACCACTGATTAAAACTGAGGTTGCAGCTGAGGGAGAGGATAACATTCGTACTACTGTACGCTCAATCCCTTGGTCCCCGGCAGAATTGGCCAAGCTGCAAGAAAAGTACTCTAGACGGCCGGAAGAATCTGAGACCGAATATGTATGGCGAGTCTCCCTCACGGGGGGAGATCGTATCTTGCTGAGTGAAGGAGAGGCAGAGGGCTACTGGGGCCCAGGAGTATTTCTAACCACCCCTCTGGACGACCAGAATTATTCATTAACTGCCCGAGCTGTCTATTGGGCCGGTGGCATAGACCCACAGGAGCGAGGGGACCCCCTCGTTATCAAGACTTCTGGCTTCTCAGACCTTGCTGCGTCTGTGCAGAAGGCAGCCTGCATACAAGCAATGCATGAGAGGGAGGCGTTAAGGAGATCTCCCATGCTGGCTCCAATTGATCCAGCAAGGTTAACCCCCCTTATCCGCGGTCTCCCTGATAGCCTGAAAACTTATGTGGCCAATGCTCAGGATCGCATACAAACCGCTCGCACAATGAACGCTGGCGCAGCTGCTGCGCAGCCCCCGCGAGATCAGGCTCATGTGACCACCTGGAATGAATTTGTGCAAGAAATAATAAGTTACGGACGCCGTATGGGCTGGATTGGAACTAAGCCCGGAGAACCGACTGAACCTCCATGGTGGGTCCGTCAGGTACAGGCTAGCAATTTGCAGCCTGAACCCCACCAAAAATTCGACAAGGAGCGTAATGACCTCTGGCGCAGAGCACTGGCACTGGGAGTACCGCGGCAGTTACTGCACAGCACCCCCACGGCTGACCTTCGGGCTCTGGTACAATCTCTGAGCCGAAGGATTGATGCGAACAGGGGGGGGACCCTGCCCATAAGGCACGACCCGGCCCCTGGCAGATCCGAGCCCTCAGCCCCGCAACAGGACCTGATTGACTTACCAGATACCCCATCAAAAAACTTGCAACCCCGGGGAGGGCAGTGAGCCACCCTGCCCGGCAGGTGCTAGCTATACAGTGGCTCCCTGATAAACACCGTGACCCTGTCATTGCCATTCCCCTAGGGCCTAGGAAAATTTTTGTGAACTTCCTCATTGATACAGGGGCACAGATGTCTGTAATCACCAAAGAGACAGCAAAACACCTGGATCTTAAATGTGGCCGCCGTAGAGTGAAATTTACTGGTATTGACGGGAATATAAGAGAGTGCCCTACAGCAAAGATTACATTGTGGCTCCCGGGTGAGCGGAGATTAACCCATGCCGAGGTACTGGTTGGTGCTGCTAATATTAACATTCTAGGGTATGATTTGTTGTACGGCAGGACTTGGAAACTCCCTGACGGGTCAGTCTGGAGTTTTGCTGTGCGGGGAGGAGATGAAGCAGCACAGCTGGATAATGACAACCAGCCTAAGGCCATAAATCTATTGGACACATCCATGTCCTTACCTCCCTCGGGAATTACCAATGTAAGACAATACCCCCTACCTGCAGCAGCACAGGCAGGAATTGACGGGGTGGTAATGGATTTAGAAAGCAGGGGTATTATCACTCGTACGCACTCCCCTTATAATTCCCCTGTCTGGCCGGTAAGGAAGCCGAATGGGCAGTGGCGACTCACAATTGACTATAGGCGATTAAATGCTAACACTGCACCTTTAACTGCTGCTGTACCAAATATCGCGGAACTGGTAACCCAGATCCAAGGAGCCTCCCATTCATGGATGGCGACCCTAGACGTAAAGGATATGTTTTTCATGATCCCACTTCAGGACCAGGACAAGGCCCAGTTCGCCTTCACCTGGAAGGGAGTGCAGTATACATTTAACCGACTACCCCAGGGGTATAAGCACTCTCCCACTATTGCCCACAACGCCCTGGCAAAGGCCCTAACTGACATTCCCATCCCCAAAGGAATCACCATATACCAATACATTGATGATATACTGATAGGGGGGGAAGACCCCGCCAAGGTGGAACAGACAGTGACGAATGTGAAAGATAGGTTGGAGGCTTTAGGACTGGACATTCCCCCATCCAAGTGCCAGGGGCCTGCACAGGAGGTTAAATTCTTAGGAGTTTGGTGGATTAAGGGAGCTGCCTCTGTTCCCCCAGATACCTTGGAGAAGATAGAACAGGGAGAGAACCCATCTAATGTAAAAGAACTACAACAGGTTTTGGGAACTATTGGCTACTGGCGCAAGCATATCCCAGGTTTCTCTATTGTTGCCCGTCCTTTGTATAACCTAATTAAAAAAAGGAAACTGTGGGAATGGACAGAACAACACACAAACGCCCTAAACTTACTGACAAGGGAGTTGAGGCTATTCCAACAGCTAGGTCCTATACACCCAACTGACCCTATCCATGTGGAATGGGGGTTCAGCGAACACGGTTCCCACTGTAACTTATGGCAAAGGGGACCTGAAGGTCCAGAGAGACCACTGGAGTTTAGTTCCCACTCTTTCAATGACACCGAAACGAGATACTCGGACCTCGAGAAAGGCTTATTGTCACTGGTACGAGCAATAAGACGAGCAGAACAAATAAGGAGAGAACAAAGTGTGATCATCCGGGGACCTTTCCGTCTCCTAGATGTAGTTCACAAGGGTATGGCACCCCCTGCGGGCATTGCTCAAAAACCCACAGTCCGTAAGTGGTATGCCTACCTGGAAGGTATCAGTGAAATTATGCCCATCACAGAAGGCAATATCAAGGTATCTAAATTGCAAAAAGATATAGACAGCACCCTATTATTCCAAATCCCACCAACCACATGCTCCCTAATTCAGGAGGCACCGCTCCTGCAAGAGAACAGTAGTCTGAAGGGAGTGTGGTTCACCGACGCATCATCCTATAGCAGCAAGTAGACAGCCTTACCCGATTACGACAAATCGACGTCACGAATGATGGCCAGGAGTGGGAACGCTTGCTGGAGTGGTTGCATGTAAAACGCGGCCACACTGGACGAGCTGATCTATATAGGGAAGGAATCGCCCGTGAATGGCCCGTATCAGTAAAACTGTGTGAACAGATTGTAACTGCCTGTTCACAATGCCGTTTTCGACTCAACAAAGACCACCCGAGCAAAGCACCTCCCCTGCATATTCGAGACAGGAAAACATTGTGGCAAACCTGGCAAATTGACTATATAGGCCCACTACGACCCTCAGGGGGCAAGAGGTATGTACTGGCGGGGGTGGAGGTCATTTCAGGAATTACCATGGCTACGGCCGTTGCAACAGCCACTGGGGAAAATACAGTCCATAGCTTAAAGGAATGGTTTAGTGTACTCCCCCTGCCGGAGGAGATTCAAAGTGACAACGGGTCACATTTTTCGGCTATAATAGTACAAAACTGGGCCAAAGATGAAGGAATCCGGTGGGTATTTCACACTCCATACTACCCCCAAGCCAACGGTATTGTTGAGCGTACCAATGGACTGGTCAAACGATTTGCTAAAACCCATGAGTCTGGGTGGCACCTGCGACTGTCCAAAGCCATCTACCAATTGAATAACAGATGGAGCGGGGATGGTTGCCCGAAAATGAAGGCCTTTTGTGTTTCTGCCACAACCTCAGTGCCAAAAGCAGATGCCAAGCCAGGGCAACACCCGACTGGCTTTTATGCAGGACAGCCTGTGCTGGTCAGAATGCCCCAAATTGGAACTGTAGCAATGGTACTAACAACCCCCCAAAACCTTTATGCCTGGGAAGCAAAAGACAGTTCCGGGAAAAGACATCGGATCAGTACTAGATGGATAGTACCCACCTTCTAACATAAATTTCGCCGGTTGGACGACAACCGAGCATCTTTTCTTTATGTTTCCACAGGTATTCCACATGCCGGGAAATTGCACCTGGGATCAAGGACTCCCTTACACTGACTGGGAGTGCCCCCAAGGATTACTAATTGTTTGTTGCTGGGTAATTGTATTTCTAACGCTTATAATTGTCTGTAGGCCAAAATTGTAATCAAAGCCTAGCTTGCACTGTCGCTTGTAACCCACTGTCAACATGAACCTAATGTTATATATAGGCCGCGCCGAGAAAATATTCTTGAGTTTAACGTGTATATGCTTAATAGGTATAATGATAATCACATGTGTAAACCGAGAGAATAATTGGCAGAACAGTACAAGAACTTGTCGCGATCAATTCCCTCATGATTTGAATGATAATCTGATTTTAGCCTTGATAAGGGGCTTTGCAGCAATGCTTGACGAGTCCAGCATCACTGCTTGCCTGCCCCTACCCAAATCAGCTGAGGATCCCCTGCCTATGGGAATAATTCCAACGGATATAGAAACCAGTCTATTACATCTCTGGAATCAAAGTGGACCCATACCATTTGTAAATCCGCATGCCCCACATCAGGCACCACTAACTGTAACACCAACTGGAGCTTTCAATTTCTCAACAATTTCCAAAACTGACTGCACCCTTAGTTGGAACTGCACAGAGGAGCCTAATGGCTCAATGATCTGGAACCCAGGCGGATGGACTACACGCTGTAGTGCATTGCCTTGGGGTGCTTTAAATTCATGGTCTTGGGGACGTGCAGCCAACATCCTGCAATATACCCAGCCTGTAAACACGTCCTGGTGCATACAATGGGACGATGGAATGGGCCAGGGATGTCCAAAACAATGCCACGATGCTGCACTGGCTGCAAATTGTCCTTATAGTTGCTCTTGGTCCGATCCTGATAGGGGCTTCATACCCTTTGATCATGGGTCCCCTTTTATTCCCACGTCAAATGGATCAGCACTGTGGTCTTGCCGAACGGTGATAAATTGCTCCAACTGGGAACAATACAAGTGGGTACAGTATTTACTGGTCAGTTTACACGACCCTAAAAATGGGCTGCCTGTGCCGAAACCACAGCGTGCCCTATGCATACGTAGGATCAGAATTCGCACCCCGCAATGACTGCCGCATCACCTCCGGCGATGCACCAGCAGGCCTAATTTGGGCCTGTAGTGATGGTCACATGTATACTACCTTATCTGCTAGACTGCCTAACCCCCAATGTACACTAGGCATCCCCACTTTGTGCCCTGTCTGGAAGAGGACCCCAGTCCAGCCCCACTGGTTTGCTCGCACAAGAAGGGAGCTGGGAGGTAAGGTTGAGGGGTGGCAGGACCCAGGAGCAGCCGTCCGAATAGCATGGGGAATGGAAGGATTTTGGGGATTTGGGTCCGCTACAGTACGAACGCGGTTGTGGATAAGTAAATTAGCCTACCAGGTAGAACTTTTAGCCAACGCCACGCGAGACAGCTTGTCCTTGATCAACACACAATTGCAAGCTACGACTAAGATGGCTCTCCAGAATCGCATGGCACTGGACCTGATGTTACTGCACCAAAATGGACTGTGTGGCTACCTCAATCTCTCAAGCACGGACTGCTGTGTTTACATCCCAAACGTCACACAGGACCTCAACACCCAACTAGAAACCATACGACAGGTGGCCAAAGATACTCGCGAGCTCCGAGAGTCGATGAACAACAGCTGGCTGTCGAAACTGTTCGGCTGGTTTGGACTCAGTGTCACCGGATGGATCCAAAGCTTGTTACAGACTGGGGTTATCATTATCATTGTGGTAATATTACTATGCATTACTGTTAGCTGCCTAAAAACCTTCATAAGCCGTGCCCTAGAGTTGCGTCCACTCACCACTTCCTATACCCCATTAGTGGAGGTCAGTCCAGACACATACGCATCACCCCTCCGACAAGTTATCGATACACCTGTGACTGAGAGTGGGATGTGAAAGTGGCAGCAGCCACGGGGTGGATGATGTGGGAACAAGAGAGAATTCAGGGAGAAAGATAAGGGGGCACACGGGAAAAACAGTACGTGGCAGCCAAAGCACATCACCCTTTTGCAACATGAGTAACGAACTAGCTGGTGAAGGCCAGACAGTTTGTTCCAGCTGCACGGCGGAGGAGGGAGCGATACAGAGGTATCACGGTCCTCCCCTGACCACAAAGGGTTGCATCCCAAAAAATAATTGCTGCTCACAGACTAACTGTTGACCTAT
Source organism: Apteryx mantelli (assembly GCF_036417845.1). Taxonomy (NCBI): domain Eukaryota; kingdom Metazoa; phylum Chordata; class Aves; order Apterygiformes; family Apterygidae; genus Apteryx; species Apteryx mantelli. Next base: position 9,146,665 of record NC_089997.1, read on the forward strand.
AGTACCCCCAGCCTCATTATCCCTGCTTACCATATTAAAAATCACGCCCTTTGCTGCATAACGATATGTAAATAAGGGGGGCATACCCCCAACAACCGCGCAAATGGCAACCTGGCCAATGAAGTATGTCTGCCGCGCTTCCACACCCCACCTTCAGCAACTATAAAACAGAGGATAGCTCACTAAAGTTTTTGGAAGGGAAGAAAATTGAACCGCCGACCTGTTCACTGGAGATTGCTGACGAGCGAGCCTCCTTCTCCCCTCCCCCAAACAGGGACGCCTCTTTGGTAAGACTTGCGCCTCCGACAAACGTTGGACGTTACCCGGGAAAATATATTATTATTGAAAGCGCTTAATTGTTAGTTTGAGCTCATAGAAAGAACATTTGTAGCAGCAAGTGCATTTATCAACGGCAATTCCGAACCTGTTGTATCTGTCGCTTTAATAAAATCTTATTCTTTTTTACTTTGCGAAACTGTCTCAGGGAAAGTCCTCAAACAGGGGGGCTCTGGCAGGCAAACGTAAATTATAAAGATAAGGAAGGGCCTTCCGTCCCTCCCTTTCACGCGACAATCACAAAGTGCATTCTCCTGACACCCTTCAAGTTTCTTCTCTCACAGCAAACAGAGTTGCTAAGGCCTTTCATGAACTACCCTCATTCTTACATTATTTCCCACTGAGTGCCCAGAGAACAGCTCTGAAGTCTGAGCCGGCCCTGACAGCACCTCTCACTGACTAACCCCTCAATACAAAAATGCAGAAGCATGTTCTCTTCTCACCTGCCACCTTTATGCTTGGGAGAAAGTTTTCATATGCACCTGGCAGTCAACCTTACCTCCTGAAAATTCTCTCTGCGCTGCTCGAAACCCATGAAAACTGTCAGGCTACTGCTGCAGTGAGAGCAGTGCTCATCATTCAGAGTAGCACTGTGCATTTCCTTGTATTCTCACCTGTCAACAGCTATCTCTTGCCTTTTCTCTTGTGCTCGGTTATAAGCATTTGGGAAAAGGTCCAATTTTGTTTCCTGACTCTTTGTCCGGAGCTTATTAGCAGGGCCCTGGAGTCCCTGACTATGGCTTGTAAGCGCTAAGGTATACAGAAATGTGAATAGATAAAAAATGGCCAGTAGTCCAGCTCCTTTCAGTTGCTTCAGAGGAGACTTTTGGCCAAAACACAGTAAAGAAAACTGAAAGCCAGAACTAACCTGCACTGCCATCTTGAGTGTCAGCAATCTCATCAACAGTTCTTTAAGTTTCTTTCTGGTTCTTCCCTCCTTGGGAGTACGCCTCAAGGTTTTCCTTATTACAAGAAACAAGAAGGATCAGCCACAAACACGCAGAAAATCTGAGATGCGCACACTTGGTGCCTACACAGTAGCTTTATCAAGGCTCTGCAGGTACACAAAAGATTAGCATGAAGTTCTACGATGCAGAAAACAAGGAAGGATCACTGGAATACAACCATAAAGGTCTACTTGTTTTCACAAGAGGCCCATTCTATTTTAGGCCTGTATCTGTCAGTCTAAAAAGAGATGAGAAAATGGATGCATATTTTAATACAAGAAAAAAAACAGTACTTTTAAATTTAGTTCATGACCTACTTTGCCTCTCTGTTAACATGTTGACTCATGGACCAGGACATGTTAAAAAAAAAAAAAAAAAAAGAGAGAGAGAGATTAGCAAAGCAAAAAGCAGGACATCCACAGGGATTCCTGAAGTACATGAATCTGTCTTTGCTTTTTATCCTAGAGTTCTCAAAGAACAGGGCAGTAGTACCCACAGGGAGCACCCAGCAGAGAGAATTTAATTTAATGGAGCAAAACAGAGAGAGAGGAAACATGGTTGGTAGAAGTTGCTGTAGGGACAGAGAACCAGTTACACTCACAGGTAATGCTGGCACAGGAACAAATACACAAAGAGTTGCCATCACTAAATGCAGCCTGGATTTGAGGAGGCTTCACATCTGTGAAAAGGAAATTCTGGAAGTGGCTCTCCATGAAGGGAGCAGATCACAAGGGAGCTTAAGTCCATTCATGAAAACGATTCTAGGACACTTTTCCCTCTAACAGGCGACTAAACTACAAGACCCAGGAGATTCTCTGGAAGGTGATGAGATGTCAAGGAAAAACAGGCAAACGGCAATCCAAACCTCAGTCACTGGGACAAGCACAGGAAGCTGTACAGCACCTTTTTAGCCTGTAGGCTAACCACACTGCCCAAGCAAACATCATTCCTTTGTGCATGAGGAACAACAAGATTTAGTAACTGAGGACTAAAAGTACAACAGATTAACAGCTTAGTTGTGCCTATGCGATGGAAGGCATCACACAGTCTTCTTGCATATTTCAACCACAGCCATTATTTTGGGTAAGCTCTAGAGTGAAAAAGCAAGTCCTGAAACAGCTGTTTGTAAACAGAGTGTCCATTCAAAAAATCACAAAAAGGCAGTTCAGAGAATGCAGCATAAGATGTATACAACTTGTGACTGCTATTTCACATTTTCTGAGGAAGAAGATATGTCCTCCCTGCTCAGAGGATGCCTCTAGTATGGTCATACCTATCAATATGTAAGTTATAATTAGAGAGGAAAAAAAAAGCTTTCTCAGACTGTGGTACTCTGTGGAAGAAGTTACTTCAGCTTCATTAGAAGTATTATTTTGCTGTGTGAATATATTACTTACACAAAAAGAGAAAGATAAATGAATATTTAGATTTTTCTGCATCGCTGAATAACCCAAGATCTTCCATCATGCTCATGTCATCCACTGGTTTGCAATACTGCTTCTGCAGGACCGATACAGAGCTGCACTTGTAAGAGCAAAGAAAAGCAAGTGTGAAAAAAAGGTTTGAAAAAATAAATATAAGCAGTAGGGCATCTTAATATAGAATGCACATAATGACAGAGTCAAACTGACACTTAGCCAGGTTCCTGAAACCTAAAATAAATAAATAAATAATAGTTCAAATGTTCCCTTTTGACAGAGATTTAAGAACAAGTGCTAGAGAATTTGCAGTCACACTCTGTACTTAGGTTCATTTTTCCCTCCTGCTGAATACAGTGAAAAATCCACTTCTGTAGGAGAAAAACAGAAATTCTAAAGATCAGAGTCAGATATTATAAAGAAATTATGGCAGCTTTTAACAGTACTTCAACTGCTCTGCATGGTAGCAGTAAGTCATTCACAGCTAACACCTTCCCCAGATACAGCGACTCTTTATTCTTAACTGTGGTGCAAACTGTGGTTGTTTCTTCCATGGTTGCACCCGTCACACAGGCCACCCCACGGCTGGGACACGCTGCACATCCTCGAGGAGACAACGCCAGCCTGGGCTGCACAAAGGCCACGTCGGGAAGGAGGCCGCAGGCAGAGCTGCAGAAACGCCAGGACTCCTTCAGTGGGCTGCGACCCCCTCTTCCTCCGTGTCCTGACTTGCCCCATGCACGAACTGTGTTTCAACGTGCATCAGCCCGGAACAGCAGCTCATCAGCACTGAAGGAGCCTCTCACACCGCAGCCACCACTAAGATGGCGCAGTCCCACCCAGGGGAGGGGTCACTGCTGGGTCACGTGGCCCTGGCATTGCCGTGGCAACACCCCCAGTGCAGCCCTCCTGTTGGCTGGCAAGAGGAGGAGGGCGGGGCTCCCTCAGACTGACGGCTCTGTCAGCCAATCATAATCCAGTATGCGGGGCCCTCAGGGAGGGGAGGAAGGGGTGGGGCCTGACCTGGGGGAGAGGGGAGAGAGGAGAGAAAGAGGGAGTGAGGGGGAGAGGGAGGAAAAGGCGTGAAAGAGCGAAGCAAAAGGGAAGGCAGAGAGGAGAGGAGAGCGGAGGAGCAGGAGAGCAGGGCAGCGCCAAGAGCAGGGCAGAACCACGCAGCAGCAGCGCCCCGTGGCCCCACAGGGCCGGTCACTCGGGGCAGGGCGCAAACAGCCCCCTCAGGCAGCGGCGTCAGGAGCAAGGCAGCTCCCCGCACCGGCAGCCAGCAGGGCAGCTTCCTCCGCAGCCAGGCCTGCACCTCTGCAGCGACCGCCGGGGAGAGGGAGGCCGTGCCCTGAACCGCAGCGGGTCCCTTGGGAGCCGGTGGGGAAGAGGAGAGTGAGGAAAGGAGAGAAGTGAGTGGGAGAGAGAGCGGGTGCGAGTGGGTTTGGTGGGGGCTGCAGGCGTGTTCAAATGCGGCGGGTGCCCTCACACCGGCGATGGGGTTGCTTTGCTGCAGTAGCTCCAGAAGGTGAAACCATGAAATAGGAGAATGCTTGTTGTCCTGGATGTGTGGAGGATTTGCTGGTTTTGTTCAGCATTGGGGAAGGAACCAGACTTCTGAGTTGTGGGAAGGCTTCTGACTCTGCCTGGGACAGGAGGCCCTGCTGTCTTCAGTTTCATGATCACTGCTCCTATGCCATCCTCCCATTAGAAAATGTTGCTAAGAATTACTTACAGGCTGTTCTCCAATTCCTGAGTGTCATAGACTAGGTGTAGGTAATACCTGAGCAGAAACTAATCCTTTTTTGGGGTAGCAACTGGTACGTAATGGGTGTTTTGCTCACTATGAGCATTGTGGAGCCACAAGGTGAATCAAGGAGGCTGTTCAGGAGCTGGCTCAGTCTTGGGAGAAGGCAGGGGGAGCTGCAGGTGGCAATAGCTGTGTGGCCGCGATGTGGGTAGTGAGGTCACCACTGTCTATGAGAGCTATGCCAGAAAATCAGCAGTGTCAAATCAATTCTTTGTAAGTAGCTGTCAGGCCAGCAGGAGGCACACGGCTCGGCTATTGATTCTGAGGTCACTTCTGCCTGAGTACCTGATAGGCCATCTGGAGGAAGAAGGCTTCTCTGTTGCTTGTGAGGTCACTTGTGAGTGCTGAACTGATTGGATAGCAGCAGAGATGTGTCTGGAAAGGTGATTGTGAGGTCATTTCTGCCTGAGCGGTTGATAGGGCAGCAGGAGGTCCACAGCTGGGATCTGCGCTTTTGAGATCACTTCTCCCTGCACAGCTGATAGGTCAGCATTTGGTGCATGGCTGGGGAAGTTATGGTGAGGTAACGTCTGTCTCAGAGACTTATAGGCCAGTAAGAAGCACATGGCTGTGAAGGTGAGTGTAAGGTCATGTCTTTCTGAGTCCCTGATAGGCCAGCAGCAAGCGCATGGCTGGGAATCTACTTTGAGGTCGCTCCTTTCCCAGCAGCATACAGACCTGCAGCATTGGTAATCTCTGATTTCCAGGGTCTGTGTGCTGTAGAAATTCCCCCTGTCCAACAGCAGGGAGCTTGTGAGATTTTTCTGCAAGGTCCGTACTGGGTCTCTGTTCTTCATGTTTTAATATTTGCTTTAATATCACCTTTGGAACTGTAGTACTGAATGTATGTTCTGATTGGAGACTGGGTGCAAAGGCTCTTGGGGGAGACAGAGGTAATGTCACCTCAGAAGAGGGGCACAGGAAAAATCCCCACAGAGGCCTCTTTTTGGCAGCAGATTAGGCACAAGAGAGAGGACAGATTTGGCCAAGTGAAGCCCCTTGGAACCACTTCATCTGCTTCCTTGAGGTGGGAAGTGAACATGACCAGGGCTGAAAATGGATGTTCCCAGAAAGTCCATTTTCAAAGCCTTTGGTGGAATAAAAGCAACTTCCAGGGATGGAGAGTTGGCCTTGCTGTGTTTTCAGGCCCTTGGGGAGCTCTGCCTGCTGCCATGTCCAGTCGTGTCCCCTCTGTGTCCCTGATGCACCATGCTAAGGCAGCAGTGACCTCAGAATCCAGATCCAAGCCATGTGCCTTCTACCGGCCAATCAGGTACTCAGGAAGAAGTGATGTCACAGTCAACAACCAAGCCATGTGCTTGCTCCTTGCCTATGAGGGACTCAGTCAGTAGTGACCTCACAATCACCATGCAAGCCAAGTGCCTGCTGCTGGCCTATCAGGCATTCAAGCTGCAGTGACCTCACAATCAGCATCAAAGCTACGTGCCTGCTGCTGGCCTATCAGGGGCTCTGGGAGAAGTGACCTCAGAATCAACATCCAAGCGCTGTGTCTGCCGCTGGCCTCTAAGCTATTCAGGGAGCACTGACCTGACAGTTGACATTCAAGCCCTGTGCCTGCTGCTGGCCTATCAGTTACTGCAGCAGGAATGACCTCAAAAGCACATGTCCCACCCATGTGCCTGCTGCTGGCCTATCAGGCACTCCGGCAGCGGTGACCTCACAATCAGTATCCAAGCCGTGTGCCTGTTGGGAAGGGAAGGGAAGGTGAATAAGTTAAATGCAAAGTGCTCCTGAGAGGATAAGGACAGCATCCCATGGAAGGGGAACATAATGCAGTAATGTGAGAAAAGAAAGGCACAGTAATATTCAAAGAGCCTAACACAATGCCCCAGCATTTCTGAATAGAAAACCACTGAGTAAGTGGAAAAGTAAAATACGTGACCATACGTGAAAGTCTAATGGCACTGGAATGCATGAAGGTGTGCAATAGCAGCATGGTGAGGTGGTGTGAGATGCAGCGTCACTAATGAGAAACTGCAGTGAAATGTGTGTGCTGTTTTGCATAAATGATGGTGTGCGATGGACAGGAGTTACAGAGAGATGGCGAGGTGCCAAGTGCCGATGGCCCTGGGCTGTGGTAGTGCTGTGAGCTGTGAGCACTGAGACCCTGCTGCACAGGGGACACCCGTCCCCCTGCCCAGCCTTGAGTGCAGGGCCCCGGGAGTGGTTTGGTCACCTGCGAGGAAAAATCCCCCTCTAGGAGCTGTGCCCAGCAGCCATGTCTGCAAAGGCAGCAGGAGCAGCCCCTGCAGCGCCATCCCTGGGAGCAGGTTTGGGGCTGGGGCTGGAGCTGGCACAGCGGCTCCATGCAGTGACAGTGCTTGGGGAAGCAAGCCCAGAGAGAAACCACCGTCTTCCTGGCTCGGGCGCTGCTGCAGGGAGAGCGCGGCGCAGGCTGCCGAGGTCACGTGGGCTGTGGTTTGTGCACCTGCAGGCGAGTCTTTGATCTCCCAATCAGCCCCTGCGAGGGAATAACGGGCTGTGGGGTGAACATGCTGAGAGTCGGGGGGGTCTGAACGCCTGGGCTGCCCTGTGTGCTGTCAGAGGAGTGAAACGGCCCAGCTCCCTGCTCCTGACCAGGGCACCCACCGCGGGGCTGTCCAGGAAGGGATCGACGAGCCCGCACTCACGGGATGGGGCTCTGGCCATGGCAAAGAGGCCTTTCACCGCTGCTGCTCCCGGCACAGCAGGGCTGTAGCAGGGTGAGGGGCTGTTTCTGTTTCCTTCCCTTCCTGACACAGCCCGTCCCAGGGGCAGTCCCAGCTCCACAGTTCCCATGGTGCGGAGACAGCTGGGCACTTGCACCTTGGGCACTCGGGCAAACACAGCGTACGACATGCCCAAAGCTCCCCATCCCCACAGTGGGGTACAAGGGGCGACAGACCCATTTCCCCACCATGATCTGCCCTGTCCCACTGGGCTGGGCCCCGTGATGATGCCCCAGAGCAGCGACCGTGACATCCGCAGTGGAGCCGTGCCTCATATATGGTCATGAAGAGCGCTGGAGAAGTTCATTGGAGGGCTGGGCTGTGTCAGAAGGGAGATAAGCCCTGATAATGTCTAAAAAGGTGCCTGCTGCTTCGATTGGCTCCTCCTGCAGCTGAGCCAGCACCTGCAGATATATATTGGCCTCCCGCCTTTGTTGTCCTGTTTGAGTCCCCAGGAGCTGTGTCAGGGAGTGGGGTGCATCAGGGCAGTGCTGTCAGGGCAGGAGGCTGCGGATGGAGGCAGAGGGACTCCTGGTCCCTCGGGTGCTGTGGCTGCTCCTCTGGGTGCAGCTCTGCTGGGGTAAGTGCCTGCTTTCTTGTTCCACAGCCCTGGATCCAATGGGCACCAGTGGGGTCATGGGGGTCCCTCTGGAAAAGGGGTTTCATCCCAGAAAGCAGTGAGACAAGGCTCGAAGGTGCTCAAGTCCATTGACCCTGTGCTGCTCTGGGTGGGAGAAGGGTATTGGTGCTTCCAGGGCTCCTCTGCTTATGGCAGTCAGTGCCTAGGTGTGCTTATAGACACCTTGTCCTTGGACACCCTTTGGGGACCCCTGTTCCCCCAGTGCTGTGCCCCTGGAACTGGCGGTGGGTCAGCTGGTGACTGCAGAGCTCAGCAAACCCCAGGACACAGCCAACCCCCAGGTGCCCAGGAGGGTTTCTGTGGTGTTCAGTGTCCTGTGGTTGGGGTGACCCCAGCCCAAGGTGGGGCAGTTTGTGCCCTGCAGAGAGAAGGGGACCAGGGCATCTGCATCCACAGCCCGGTAGAGAGGTGTCCTTCCCAGGGGCCCTGGCTGAGGGCAGGGGCTGGGCTCATCCCCATGGGCAAGGAGGGAATGAGCATTGGAAGAATCTTGGGGATCCTCTTGGTGCTCCCTGGGGACATGGAAAGCCCTGTGGGAGGTGGGTGGGCTTGGGTGGTGCCCAGGGCAGGTGGTGGACAGGGGGCTGGGGTCATGGGGGATGCAGCAGTTTGGGGAGGCCTGGGGGTTTGGGGCTGTTCACAAGGTGTCGTGCTGGGGAGGAGCGGGTGCCCTGTGCAGAGCCTGGTGTGGTGTCTGGGTGGGCATGGGCAGGGTGCAGGGTGTGAGGAGGTGCCGAGGTCCCTGGGGTGGGAATGGCCCAGAAGGGCTGGAGCTGGGTATCCCCCAGCCCAGCGCAGACTGCAGGGAGAGGCCGGACCCCGACACTGCCCCTGGAACAGCCCAGAGGGGAGAGGGCTCACAGCCCCGGTGCCTGGGACTCAGCCCTGTGCAGCGGACCCTGCATAGCCGCAGCGCGGGGCCTCAGCACTCTCCTGACCATCCCCATGTCTATGTTTGAAGGTGCTGCGGAGGTGAGGCTGGAGGCTGGAGACAGTCGCTGTGCTGGGAGAGTGGAGGTGAAACACCAGGGCCAGTGGGGGACGGTGTGTGATTTTGGCTGGGACATGAAAGATGCTGCTGTAGTTTGTAAGCAGCTGGACTGTGGATCTGCTCTCCAAGCTCTTTCGGGTGCACCTTTTGGGCCAGGATCTGGCCAGATTTGGCTGAGCGATCTTGCGTGTCAAGGCACCGAGACTGCCCTGTCTGAGTGCGAACATGCTGACTGGAGTAAACGTTACTGCACTCATGCTAGGGATGCTGGAGTGGTTTGTTCAGGTAAGGAGTCAGCCAGTTCCTCACCTTTGGGGTGGGTCCTGGGATCAGGGACTAACCGGGCTGTGCCCTGAAGGAGAAATGCGTGGGTACCGGAGCAGGCCCTGACGTGGCTACTCTCGCTGCCGAGCTGGGACTGTTGCTGCTGCTGTCCCTGGGGAAAGCCCCGGGTGAGCCCACCCCAGGTGCACAGACCCCGTCAGGGTCTCGGGGGCTCAGCCCACCCTCAGGCTGAACCAAAGGGGCTTTTCAGAGAGGAGAAGAGCAGGGCCTGGGGCAGAGGAGCAAGGTGACGGGCAGCACCTTGCACTCCATGCCCAGGACCGCCCCATGAGGACCAGCCCCACGCGAGCTCGGGGCCTGGCGGCTGCGAGGCCCCTGGCTGCTCCCTCCCGCATCACCACACGCACAGGCCCTGCAGGGTCCTTGGGGCTGTCACAGCCCCACGGGGAACGCGGCCTGTGCAGGCAGCACTGACCCGCTGTCCAGCCGCTCCTGCCGGCCCTCAGCTCCCCACGCTGCCCCGTGCCACAGGGCTTTGCCAGCACTTGCTGACGCTCATCTGCGCCTGCTTTTGCAGCGTGCACTGGTGTCAGCCCAGGGCTGCATGCGGATCTCCTGTTCCTCTGCCCGGTCGCTGGCCATGACGTGCACAGCCCCAGCAGTGCGCTGTGGCCCTGCCTGGGGACACCTCTCCCCAAGCACGTGTCAGAGGAGACAGCTGGCCCAGACACCGACCCGGTTACAGCTGCACCATTTCTGTGCCTGGGACGTGTCTCCCCTCACGGAGACCCCAACACCCCAGGATACCCCCAGGAACAGGGAGCATTTTGGGCTGCTCTGAGGTGATTCCCCAGCCTGGCTCTGAGCTCCGCAGTGCCTGGGCCTGTTTTCCTGGTCCAGGCACTGTGGTGCTGGGGGCCTGTGCTGGGCAGCGCTGGGCTCCTGGGGCAGCAGCATTTCCCTGAGCAGTGCCTGTGGCTGTGGGTCCAGCATAGACACAAGCCCTGGAGTGCAGTGTGAGTGTGAGAGGAGGTGCAGGGGGCCCTGAAGGCTTTGTGTCATCAACACCCACGGACGGCTGCTGCTGGGGTGTTCATGGGTCATTCTGGATGTGGCTGCCTTGGGAATCATGTGGGATGCAGGTATGTAACTGCTGGAAGCCTCTGGGAACTGCCTGTCATTGGTGTTTTCTCCAGGATTTGTCCAGCTGGTTGGAGGGGCCAGCCCCTGCTCAGGACGTGTGGAGATCAGAGATGGAGACCAGTGGAGAACAGTCTGTGACTCACACTTTGGTCTCAAAGCCGCTGACGTTATCTGCAGGGAGCTGCAGTGTGGCACAGTCCTGTCCATCCCTGGGGCAGCTCACTTTGGAGAGGGGGTTGGTCCAATCTGGGATGAAGAGCTGCAGTGTGTGGGGAATGAATCCCTCCTCTCCTCCTGCCCCAGGATGTCCCTCAGCAACCAGACCTGCACCCACGCGAACGACGCTGGTGTCACCTGCACACGTGAGCATTCAGGGAGGAGGTGTGAAATGCCTCCTGTGAGCTGTGCGCTGTGGGGTAGGGGAGAAGGGAAGTGACTGCGCTGAGCATGGTGCGAGTGCAGGAGGGGTGGAGTCATCTGTAGTCCTGCAGTGACGGAAGCGAAGGAGATGGGATTGGATCTCTGTGACATTTCCCTCTCCACTGATGGATGAGCACAAGCACGAAGGGATCCTCTCTAATTACCCTCTCTCTCCCATGCACTATATCCAGGGTTCAGGCTGGTGAATGGCAGCAGGTGTTCGGGGCGGGTGGAGATCCAGGTGCAGGGGACCTGGGGAACCCTCTGTGACTCTCGCTGGGACATAACTGACGCACACATTCTCTGTCATCACCTCAACTGTGGATTTGCCGAGTCTGTTCCCGGAGGAGGGCATTTTGGGAGAGGAACCGGCCCTGTCTGGAGAGACACCTTCCACTGTGAGGGGACCGAATCCCATTTGGTACAGTGCCCTGTGACTGCCCTGGGGGCCTCCCCATGTTCACATGACAATGATGCTGGTGTTTTTTGCTCAGGTGAGTTCAGGGAAAATGGAGGATTAACTAAACTTGCCCCTTGTGTGTGGCATGGCAACCCAAAGCTGGGGAGCCCATGGCAATGACAAACTGAATTTCTCCCTGGAGAAACCCTGGCTTCCCATGGAGGGGTTCAAAGGGCTTTGCCTGCTCAGGTCTCTGCCTCCCCAGGGCAACTTGTTCAGGCCCTGGAGACCACCGCCAGGCCTGGGCTCCTCTGCTGCCCTCCTGCAGCACAGGCACAGGACAGGGCTGTGGGACACAGCTCCACTCAGTGCAGCTGTGAAGGACCCTCCGCTCCCTCCTGCAGCACACAGCCCCGTCCCAGACCACAGAGAGCCCTGCAGACCCTGATCCCAGCGCCTGCAGGGGCTGCTGTGGGCGCGTCCAGCAGGAGCAATCCCTGAGGCCGAGCTGCAGAGCGGGGCTGGGATTTGCCCTTGCTTCTTGTCAGTATGAACCCCAAACTCATCCTGTTTTGTAAGAAAGGCCCTCGTGCTTCTGCTTCCTGCCCAGGACACAAGCTCCACATCCCCAATCCATAGGGATGCAGAGGGGTAGAGACGTGTGGGCTCTCCCCTGGGTGTCTCAGCAGGGGTCAGTCCCAGCATGGAGATGGAGCAAGGCTTGTGCTCATCCTGTCCATCACCCAGGCCATTGCACAGGCCAGTGCTTCCTCCTGCTGAAGCTGCTCCACATTCATCATTAAGGATATATCTGGTGGCTCTGGGATTTGCCCTCACCTCCCATGCTTGCCCATCCCTGTCCCTTCCTGAGAAATGACATTTGTAGTCAGCAAGGTTTAGTGACTGGAGGAAAAAAGAAAAAAAAAACATGGAAAACTTCCATCCTCAAGTTCCTCACTGTGAGCTGGCTACAGATGGGTGAGTGCCTGGGTGTCCCAGGGCATCAGAAATGGGAGACACATGGCAGGGTGCAGGGCTCCCCGGTGTCACAGAGGGTCCAGGGTATTTTGCCTGTCTCCGAACAGAACCCTCTGAATCCCTGTGGCTGGTGGGCGGAGGGAGCCGCTGTGACGGGCGAGTGGAGATGCTGCTGCACGGGACGTGGGGCAGAGTCCTGGATGACCAGTGGGATGTGAACGATGCCAGCGTGGTGTGCCGACAGCTCCAGTGCGGAGAGGCAGAGCGAGCCTACAACCCGCCGAAGCCTGAGCGAGGGACGGGCCCCGTGGGGCTGAGAAGGGTCCAGTGTGCAGGGAAGGAGACTCGCCTGACCCTCTGCAACATCTCCCTGCCTGAGGCAGTGCCAGAAGGAATTGCGGAGGATGTGGGAGTGGTTTGCTCAGGTGAGTCGCTGACAGTCCCCAACACACTGTGCTCCCCAGGGCCACGAGCCGCTGACAGCTGGGGTTTCTCCCGGCTGCAGGGAGCCGGCGGGTCCGGCTGGTGAACGGGGCAGGGCGCTGTGCCGGGAGAGTGGAGATCTACTACAAGGGCACCTGGGGGACCGTCTGCGATGACTCCTGGGACCTGTCCGACGCCACCGTTGTTTGCCGCCAGCTGGGCTGTGGGTTGGCCATGGAGGCGCCCGGCTCTGCTCATTACGGGGAAGGCTCTGGGAAGATCTGGCTGGACGAGGTGAACTGCTCCGGGGGTGAAGCTGCTCTCTGGGACTGCCCTGCCAAGGCCTGGGGGCAGCACGACTGCAGGCACAAAGAGGACGCAGGAGTTGTCTGCTCAGGTCTGTGTGGGGAGCAGTGGTGGGAGCCTGCTGCCCAGGAAGATAGGGATGCAGGGAGAGCAGGGCATGGCCGAGCCTGCCCCTGGCTGCCCTGAGCCCCCTTCCTGCCCCCATCCTGGGAACATCCGTGCACAGTCCTCACTGGACCCAGTCAGGGTTATAGGGAGAGCACAGATGTGCCCAGGGCTTAGAGGGGAGGGTAGTGCTGCACGTTGGGGACTTCTCTCTGCTCCCTTGGTGAAACAGTGACTTGCTGGCAGTGCCCTCTGCCTGTCTGAGCCCTGGGGTGTCCAGAAGAGTTCCTGCTCCTTGCAGTAAGCCTTCCTGCCCATGGATGCCATAGAATAACCTGGGGGATTTTCAGGGATGCTTCAGGTTTCCTTCTCCTCAGCCCAGGACCAGCTTGTTCCCCCCACTTTGTGCCTTTCCTTCCAGAGTTCACAGCCCTGAGGCTGGAGAAGAGCGACGGCTGCTCTGGGCGCCTGCAGGTTTTCTACAATGGGACGTGGGGGAGTGTTTGCTCCAACTCAATGACTCCTGACACCATGTCCCTGGCATGCAAAGAGCTGGGCTGTGGAGATGAAGGGTTCCTTGAAACAGACCTGCCATATGGCAGGATATCTGGCTCCACATGGCTGGATCGTGTTCAGTGTGGGAAGATGAACAGCTCCTTTTGGCAGTGTCCCTCTGCTTCCTGGAAGCTGCAGTCATGTGATGACCAACGAGAAGAGACTCACATCACCTGCAGTGGTAAGGCTGGAACCACCTGGGCACAAAGGCTCACAGCAGGTCCTGCTCCCTGTTCAGCAAGGTGCAATGCAGAGAAAGAGCTTGGAGTGGCTTTTACGTTCCATTTCAGACCACTGTGCTGTCAGTGACACAAAGAAGACTTCATCTCTCAGAGTGACACGTGTCCATCAGCAATAGCTGTCCTGAGTTCCCTGCGTAGCCCAAGGAGGGGCAGAGGCACCTCCAGGCAGGGTCTCCTCCAGCTCCCCTTGGACACCTCTTGGAGGTGCCTGTTGCTCTCTGTTGCCCATAGAGAGGGCCCAGACAACCACCTTTTAGCTTGGGAAGTCCATGCAGAGCATCCTGCTCATGGCTGTGTTTTGCTGAGGGAACGGGAAGGGGGAGAGTGAAACCAGTCCTGGTGGCTGAGGGTTATGTAGGAAACAGGCAGCGTGCAGGGCACTGCTGGCAGCAGAGCTCAGAGAAGCCTCCCCTCTGGGAACATCCTTCTGCTCCTCTGCTAACCAGGGAGCCTTTGGGGGTGAGCAGCCAGGGGTAAGCCTTCAGTGCAGTGCTGTTCTACCCTGAATTACCAGGGATCCAGCTGTGTCCATGAGCAAGGAGGCACTGGGAGGTTCAAGCACAGGTCAGTCCTGCTCCTGTCCACATGACTCCCATGAAGCAGCCCTTTCACCGCAGCATTTCCTTCTACAGGGAGACGACCAGAAGCCACTCCAGCCCCGGTGGCCAAATGCCCCAACTCTACGAGCTGCACAGGTAGCTGCTCCTCCATGTGCCCTTCTCACTTGGCCAGGCTCTCCCAGCTGCCCCAGTGACATGGGGGGTTCTGCCTTTTCCAGAGATGGAGAAGATTCGTGCTGTGGGAGGAGAGGACGGGTGCTCAGGCAGAGTGGAGGTTTGGCACCGTGGCTCCTGGGGGACAGTGTGCGATGACTCCTGGGACATGAAGGATGCCGAGGTCGCGTGCAGGCAGCTGGGCTGTGGCCCTGCTGTGTCTGCCCTGGGGGAGGCTGCATTTGGGAAGGGGACAGGTCCCATCTGGCTGGAGCGGGTGGAGTGCAGAGGGACGGAGCGATCTCTCTGGGACTGCTGCACCCAGCCTGGGGACAGCGGTGCCTGCCAGCACAAGGAAGATGCTGCTGTGAATTGCTCCGGTGAGTAGCAGTGCTTCATCCCCTTGTTCCAGGAGATGTTTCCCTAGCTGGGTCCTCACAAGGCCCCTGAGCTCCTCAGAGCAAGGACGCCCCTGGGGAGGTGAGGTGTCTGGTGTCAGGTGGGGAGTAGCTGTTGTGGGGCTGGGTGTCCTCGGGCCTCTGCCCATGGGACTCCTGCAACCCCTGTAAGTGCATCCCCTGGTCTGACGGTGCTGTCCTCCCTATGGCCCAGAGCAGAGGACCCTGGGCCTGTCATGGGGACCCAGAGAAGGACAGTTCAGATGGGACTTTAAGGGGATGTCCGTGCGCGCGCACAAACACACACACACACACACCCCTCTATCTCTCTCTCTGCTCTGCAGCTGCACCGAGGACGACAACGTCACCTCCTCGAGCAGGTAACCTCCCCTCCTCCCTGGGGTTGATCTCTCTGGGGCCAGGTTGTGACCTGCAGCCCGAGGGAAGGGGCTCTGTGCTGGGGTGCGAAGCCCCAGAGAGGAGGCCCTGGGGTAGGAGCAGGTGTCTTTGGGGAGGGTTGTGATTCAGCCAGCAGGGTGGGAAATGCCCTGGGACCCAACCCTGTGCCCCCACCCCCTGCTGCCGTGTGTGTGGGGGGGTTCAGGCCTGGGGTGTCCCTGGACCCCCACCTCCCCCAGGCCAGGGGCTGCCTCGTCCATGTCCCTGCCCATGCAGATCTCACCCAGGGCCGTGCGAGGGACAGCGGGAGAATCTCGGTGCCTGTCGTCATCTGCATCATCCTGGGGGCCCTGCTCTGCCTGCTGCTGGCCCTCCTGGTGGGGCAAGTGCGAAGTGCCAGGGCTCAGCGCAGAGGTGGGTCCTTCCCCATTGGTCCCAGGGTGGGCGATGCCTCTTGGCAGCCCCGGGGGTGCTGTGGGTTGTCTGTGAGGGGAACAGATGGAGCTGGGGTGGGGGTGCTTTGTCCTGCCCTATTCCCTGCCCCTCCACTGTCTGTCTGTGGGACAGCAGCAACCAGGGGAGGAGAGATTCCAGATGCAGGAGGAGATGGTGATGGGCGAGGAGAGAAATGGCAGTGAGGGGCTGGCGGAGATGGGAGCAGCAGCTGGCTGTGCTCTGGGCAGTGCTGGAGGGGAGGCTGTGGGGCAGGAGCGGTGCCGGGAGGAGCCCAGGGCAGGGGATCTCTCAGTGCGGGTGTCCGGTCCCCAGGCTGCTCTCTCTGCCCAGCCCTGCCCACCCATGGCAGGGCAGGGCCGTGTTATGGACCCATCTGGCAGAGAGCGGGGAGCTCGCCGGGGAGAGGAGCTGTGGGAGCTGCTCCAGGGTCAGACCAGGGACCGGACTCGGTGCCAAAAGGGGCATGGGGCTGTCTCTGAAGGGACAGGGTGAGGGTGACGTTGTCCCAGACCATC
This sequence comes from Apteryx mantelli, assembly GCF_036417845.1. Taxonomy (NCBI): domain Eukaryota; kingdom Metazoa; phylum Chordata; class Aves; order Apterygiformes; family Apterygidae; genus Apteryx; species Apteryx mantelli. The sequence continues at coordinate 9,162,874 of NC_089997.1, forward strand.
TCCACAGGGACATTGCTGTCACTGGGGACGTGGCAGTGGTGCCTGGCCAGAGCAGTGGGGCTGGGCTGTGGGGTCAGTGCTGGTCTGGTCTGGGGGGAAGGGCTGGGTGAGCACATCGGGGTCTGGTCTTCTGTCTCCATGTCCCTGTGCCGACCCTGCCTCTGTCGCCAGGCTCCAGGAGGTCTCTGGAGCCCTTCTCTGAGGCCGTGTACCAGGAGATCGACTACAGCTTGACATGGGAGAAGCAGGCGAGGTTCGGTCGCTCAGGTCGGTGTGGGTCCACTTTGGAGGGAGCACGTCTGCAGGGCCCTTTCCCCCAGCCCTGACCCAGGAAAGGACCTTGGCAGCCCCCAGGCCAGTGGTCCCCATAGTGCTGGGCCATGGGGTCTGTGGGGAGAGCAGCTTCCTCCCCACCAGCTCTGCCCATCCCAGCCCAGGGCACAGCTCCTCCCTGCCTGCTGGGCTGCCTGTCCAGGGTTGTACCTGGTGGGTGAGGGAAGGGGCTGTCCCAGGGCAGCTCCGAAAGGCCCTTTGAGATGGGGTTTGTCCCATGGGAGCAGGACAAGCCCCAAGCCCTCCTCCCCGCGCAGTCCTTGCCTTGTGGGTCCTCATCCCCAGCCGCACTGGCCCTGAGCAGGGTCAGCAGGGCTCACCCCAATAACACCCGCTGCTCCTCTCGCCAGGCTCCTCTTTGGAGGGGTCCCTGACCAAGCTGCAGCCCGAGCCTGGGGACAGCGAGGAGGAGGATGGTCCTGGGTCAGCACCAGGTAATGGAGGGTGAGGCAGAGGAAGGGTTGGTCTCTCCTCCCTGTAGCTGTGTGGAGGAATCGCCCTTGGGAGTCACTCCAGAGCCCTGCAGAGCATGTGAGGGTCACACATGCCCATCTGAGCTGGGTGTCTGCAGCCCTGAGCCCTGCAGGGTCGCAGGGGGACTTCCTGGGCTCAACCTGTCCCTGCCTCCAGCAGGCCCCAAGCTCACCCTGAGGCATTGACGCCTCCCTGAGCACACAGGGAGTCTCCACAGCCAGCTCCGGTGCAGATCCCAGCACTGCTGACCCTGCAGCTGGGTGAGAGGGATCCCCGCTGCCATATGCACGCTCCCACAACCCCGGGGGAGGTGGGACGGATGCTGAGTTTCCTGTGGCCATGCCAACACCAGCATCTCAGCCCCTCATACCTGCACATCCTTCCTTCCTCTGCTCTGCAGGAGGGCTCTTCTCATTGCCACCAGCTCCCCTCTCCTTTCAGATGTCCCTGTCCTGCCCAGAGGTGACCCAGCAGATGGCTATGATGATGCCAGAGAAGTCTCTGACCCCGGGAAGGATGCTGTTCCTGGGCAGCGAGACTGGGAAGTGCCCAGGGAAGCAGAGGAGGGAAACAGGCCTGTGGAGGCTCAGAGAGGTGAGGGGGAAGTGCAGTGCTGCTGGCTCCTGGGGTGCCGTCCCCAGTGCCCGGAGAGTCACTGCATACTGAGAGCCCAACCTCCCAGGATAGGGAGGGAACCTGCGCCAGGAGTTTTCCTGCTGTGGAAACTGGGGTGGGATAAGGGGCTGGACATCTCGGGACAGTGAGAGGAGGGAGAGGAAGGGGATTTACAGCCCAGGAGGGGCACGTGCATGAAGCCAACTGCAATGCACCAGCCTTGCTGCTTCCAGAGGGGAGCCTGCACTCCTGGGGAAGTGATGGGGCCCCAGGAGCCAAGAGAGACACCCCATCCCTGCTCCCCACAGACACGGGGTACGATGATGCTGAAGAGGCAACTCTGACACATCCCCATGAGGACGCCAAGGCTGAGAGACTGGACCCTGGTGCCCAAAGGTCCCTGAGCCCAGGGCCAGGAGAGCCCACCCCTGCCATGCGGTTGGGTGCACCCGAGACAGAAGAGAGGTCTGTGCAGCTGGGAGAGCCGTGAGTGCCAGAGACAAGGCCCCCTTCTCCCACTGGTAGCAGAAAGAGCTGGTCATTTTGTCTATTTTTATTTGTCTACTTCTATGCCATGCATTGGTATTTGTTCTTATTAAAACCATTTGGGAGTTTGATCCAGAGCTGGTGCTTCCCTCCCCAGGTGTCGGGGTGTCTCCCCGAGGCTGATCAGGGAGGGTGAAGCACCAAGAACCAGCAGTGGGGAAGGGGACACGTCTCGGGACCAGCAGGCTCTGAGACAGGCTGTGCACCTGCAAGTGCCCGTGGACCCTGGAGTGCGGGAATAGTGAACAGTCCAGCTGGAGGATATTCCTGCTGGCAGAGACATTTCCATCCTGCAAACCACACGCAGAGCTTCCCACCAAACTGGGTCTCTCTGCAGGGTCCCGTAATGCCCCCCTGGGCAGGGAGGTCCAGTCTCCTCACCCCAGGAGTGCCCCTGCTTGCTCTTTTCCCAGGGGCTCTGCCTGGACCACCCTGGTCCCAGGCACGGATGCCAGCACCGAGAGGCAGTGACAGGGTTGGTCCTGGGCTGTGGCCCCACAGCAGTGAGCCTGGAGGTGACAGCAGAGCCCTGAACACCCCAGCCAGCCCCAGAGGGGCTCATTACCTGGGGATCACCTCCCCACAGCGCTTGAGAGGCAGCTCTGCTTCCCACTGCCCCTGCACATGGCGCAGAGCAGCTTGTTGGGGTGCCAGGGGCTGGGATTTCCCCTCCTCTGGCTCCACAGGGTCTCCCATTTCCAGGGGCTGCTCCTGGCTCCCATGGCCCTCACGGACCCCCGAGCACTCTTGGCACAGCCCAGAGCTGGCTCCTTCCTGGCAGGGGCTGTGAGGCACAGGGCTCAGGGAAGCCCTGGGACGCCCCCCTGCTCCCATCCACCCCCACCCTTCTGCCCTCCCACTGATGAGCTGCAAGGGCAGAAGAAGGAGCCGCCTCAGCTGGGGCACCAGTTTGGCTCTGTGCAGGGGAATATCTGTGTGCAGACGCAGGGGACGGGAGCAGTCAGTGACAGGAGAGGACATTTCCTTCAGCAGTTTGGGAGGCAGAAGAGGGAGAGGGCAGTGGGCTGGAGAAGGGACCACCACAATATGTGGGCTCCAGCCCAAAGTCACGGTTCAGCCCCTGGCCTTGGGACAGGCCCATCCCCGAGGATGCTCACAAGGGCATATTTCCATGGAGAGAAGATTTCATGTCCACTCCTAAAGCAGTTGCTGATGGGAGCTGAGAGAGGATCCCTGGTCCTAGGCCGGGTTTTAACCAACTGCGCCCCATCACCCACAGGTGAGAAACCCCTCACACAGGAGCTGAGTGGGGAGGAGGGTTCAACAGCTGTGCAGCATCTGGCACCCAAACTGCCCTCCCTCCTCCAGCCAGGGGGGGTGTCTCTGCACCCCACTGGCTCTTCTTGATAGGTTCCCCATGCCACACACTGACGGGCAGTGGGGCTAAGGCCAAACGCACAAAAACACACTCCGCCTTCACCCTGGCTCATTTCCTTTCCTGCACTGAGCTGACACCTGAGCTACTCGCAGAGATCTCCTGGAATGGGGAGGAGTCACCAAATGCATCTGTGTCTGAATCTATATGATCTGTATCTATATGTAAAAAACATTGGGATTCTGTGACTAAACTGGCAGTTTCTGAGAGTAGCATTTTTTTCCTGCTTTAACTTTCCTTTCCTACACTGAAATTATGTTCCCTACTTTTTCCCTTGCATTTTTCTCTTTCCTTCCTTTTCTCATCCCCCCCACCCCACCACTTATGCACCCATCCTCCACTCATTTACTGAGTTCAGCCTTGGCAGGCACAGGAAAGCATGGGGCCACACGACTGCCGTCAGCTCTCCCTGCCCAGCTGCCCCAGCACAGCTCGCCTCTCCCCCACAACAGGCACCATCAGGCCGGGAGACAAAATCGGACATCTCTGCCCAGGGTCTGGTGCCTCTCTCAGGGAGGCAGAGGATAACGTCCCCAGCCCCAGTGCTGCCCAGCGCTGGCTCTGCTTCACAGGAGGGTTTCAGCTCTGGGTCCCAGGAGGGGCAGCTCTCCTCTGCCCCAGCAGCCAAGCCACAGCCCGGCAGTGGGGCTGTGTGAGCCCCCTCCATCCCCCCAGCCGGGACAGGACAAAGCTGGGCTCCCTGCTGGGAACAGCCACAGCTCGGTAGTGCTGCAAACAGCAGAACCCTGCCCTCCAGGAGAGGAGGGAGCCAGCAGCTGTCACCAGCACCTTCTCCCATGGCAGCGTTTCCCCGTGTCGTGCTGGGAGCTCCTCCAGCCCCAGGACCTGCACTGACCCTCTGTGGGCAGCAGCATGTCCCAGGGCTAGGGATATCTCGGCTCCTCTCCTGGCCAGAGCCCTGGTGCTGGGGACCTTGCAGGATGGCTGGGCCATGTGTGCAGAGCTGGGAAGGGATTGCGAGAGGAGCCTGGACCCCCAGCATAGGCGTGAGGGAAAAGTACCAGCACTGCTCAGCAAGGGGTCTCAGACATGTCTGTCCCACAGGCCTCAGGGCTCAGCCTCAGCAGCACTGCATGTGCTAGGGCTGAGGGACACTGGGGCGCAGAGGGGCTCTTGCTCTGGGGCAGACACCTCCATGCTGGAGCACCCACTCTGCAGGGACTTCATCCTGTACCAGGTTCCCCGAACCAGTCTCTTCTGCCTTGGAGCTCTGCCCACAATGAGCTGTGACAAAGACCGAGATTTACACCTCAGGACCATAGCGCAGTGTAAGCAAGGGCCGGATCCTGCTCCTTCCCCTCGCTGCTCCCAGACCAGCCGCTCTGCCCTCAGGGCTGGGCAGGGGCCCTGCATGAGCCCTGGGCTCTGGGACTTGCTCAGCCGCGAGGAGCGCAGGGCTCAGCTGGCGCTTGGTGCCATGTCCAGCCTTCGACTGTGCTGCAGGAGAGCTGGGCTGTGCCGGCCCTGATCAGGGTCTGCCCTGCCCTCCTGCCCCTTCCCGGGAACACGGCCCTGCTCAGCCTGGCTCTGGCCCCACATGTACTGCTCTCTGCCAGGGACACCCATGGTGTCACCAGCACAGCCCCAGGGCGGTGGGCAGGGCAGGGGTGACCCTGGGGGCTCTGGGGGGAGCTGGGGCTCAGACACCACCTCTGTCCCCAGGACCTGGAGCCTCCCTGCTGGCAGCCCCTGCCCTGAGACAGCCCCCTCCCTCCCCAGCCCCTGGCCCATCTCTCCCTGTGGGAGATGCAGGGCTGAAACCTGAGCCTGGTAGGAGTGGAGGTTTCCTGTGCGGCGGTGTGCATGGGCATGCGGTGCCCACGTGCATTACCCACCTCCACGGGGGTCTCACTCTGTGAACACCCTTCTCCCATAGGCTTCCCAAAGTGTGGTTGGGGACAAGTGGTTCCTCCACCATGGGGTTAGCACCTGCTCAACCTGTCCTGGGGCTGCATCAGGCCCTGCCCTGCCCAACAGGGACATGCGGGGCTGGGCTCAGCCCTCACATGAAGGACCTGCTCTCCCCAAAGGGCTGGAGCACGAACCTCTCTGCTCAGCTGCAGAAATATCACTACACTCACATCCATGGACATGGGCCAGAGATGGACAAAGAGTGACAAAATGAAAACATGCCTGTTCCATCCCTCGGATGATGTTTTGGGCATGCCCAGATGTTGTTTGCCAGGTCCAAATCTCTCACCCTGGCTGCAGGAAATGGCACACCTGCTCTGAAGCTCCATGCAGAGCCCACAGAAGGGGCAGAGGGGCACAGCACAAGTGCCTGGGTCCATAACCAGAAGGTGATGGATCAAAATGATTTGTTTGCTTCACAAACATTCATAGACAAAGTGTTTGTTAAAAAAAAAAATTGATTTGGCTCTTTTGCTAAGATAATGCTCATTTGGGGAATCCAAACCTCTTGAACAAGATTGCTTGGTTGCTGTCCAGCTGTTGATGGTATTCTCTGTCACAAGCGTCCTTGCAATAGCATCTTCACCTGGGTCAGGGGACAGTCCCTCAGGGGGGTTGTTTCAGTGAATCCTGATAATCCAGCTGGCCTGTGGTCCCATGTAACCACTCCAGAGCACGCGCAATCCACTCCCATTGATATAGGACTATATCGGATAAATTTGAATGTCATCCTTGTATCACAGGCATAACTTCAATTCCAGAGATCTCACCACACTGCAAAAGAAGTGACATCCTCATCCCAGTGTTGTCCCCTTTTACCTGCCTTCCCTCTCCCCTCTCCCTGAGGTCTCCTTTCAGCTCGGGGGAGTTTTCTGATGTTCTTGATGACCTCAAAACACCTCCCTGCTGACCTACCTGCTAATGGCCAATCCAGCTGATGCAAGGAATTGACCTCACAATAAACATCCAACACATCGCTCTAACTCATCTCTCCCTCTCCCCTCCCCTGAGCTCTCCTCTCCATGGGGAAGGTTTTCTGACCTGCTTCATGACCTCACAGTGCCTGCCAGCTTGCTGCCCAATCAGATTGCTGCAGTAGAAGTGACCTCACAAACCAGCTTCCAGTCACACTACATTTCCATTTCCATTTCCATTTCCATTTCCATTTCCCTGCCCCTGCCCCTGCCCCTGCCCCTGCCCCCGCCCCCGCCCCCGCCCCCTTCAGGAGCTCTCCTCTCTCCTGGGGGCTTCCTCCTGCCCTTCATGACCTCACAGTGCCCACCCACCTGCCTGCTGCTGACCAATCAGGCTGCACTCATAGAGGTGACCTCACAATCACTATGCCAGCAGTATCATGGTCATCTGCCTCTCCCTCCTTTCTCCCTCCAGGCTCTCATGTCTACCTCAAGGACTTTGTCATGCCCCTGATGACTTCACAGGCCTGCCCCCCTGCTGCTGGCCAATCAGCTGCTGTGAAAGGAGACACCTCACAATCAAAGCCACCAATGTCACCTTCACCTGTCCCTCCCTCCTGCCTCCTCCCAAGCTCTCCTTGCTGATGGGCAGCCTCTGTGATGCTGTTCATGACTTCATAATGCTGCCTGCCCACTGCTGGCCAATCGGGGAAGTGTAATGGAAGTGACCTCACAACCAACACACCAGCCATTGTGCTTTTGCCTGACTCTCCCTCTCCTGCTCCTACTGCCTCAGCTGCTGAATCAGCTCCTGTCACTTGCAGTGACCCCAGTGCCTGCTCACCTGCTGCTGGCCAGGAGCTGCTGGGACAGGAGTGACTCACCAGTGATGTCCCAGCTGTCACCTTCACCTGCCTCCCCTCTCCCCTCCTGCTGAGCTCTCACTTCCTGTGGTCAGGTGCATCTGATGTGCCTGATGCCCTCACAGTGCCTGTCTGCCTGCCCAGGGCAATCCTGCTGCTGCAGCTGAAATAACCTCCCAGCCAGCATCCATTCCTCTCACCTTTGTGCATGCTACTGACTCTTGTCTCACAGGGCTGCCATCTCTCCTGAGATGCACTTGATGACCTCCCAGCTCCTGCCTGTTTGCGTACTGCTGGCCAATCAGGTTGTTGCAATAGTAGTGACATAATGATGTCATTTCACCTGGGCAGGCTTTCTGATGATCTGCCTGGGCTCTTCCCACATGGGGAGCTCCATTTCCCACATGACACCCTGTCAGGGGGCAAGCCTACAACTTTTGGAGAGGAGCAATGTACTCTGTTCCCAGCCCTCACCCTTGTTGGAGGGGAATGGAGATTCAGGACAAAAGCTCCCCTGGAGATGCTGGGGATTGAACCCAGGACCTCCTGCATGCAAAGTAGATGCTCTTCACTGAGCTACATCCCCTATGAGCCTGCTGAGGGGTGGGACATACTCTTCTCCCATGATGTTCCCCTGACAAGCACAGCCCTGTTGGCCCCTGGTGCCCTGAGAGCCTCAGCAGAAAGCAGCATTTGAACCCTCCTGCTGGGCCACAGGCTGGGATGAGGGAAGTTGAGATTGCCTCTCAGCTGGGACTGGTCCTGGACCAGGGCTGCATCATGGAGTGCTGCCCCTTCAACATCTCTGCAGTTGATAGGGGCAGGAGGAGATTCTTGCTGCAGGCGCTGCTCCCACACTCTGGCCCTCCCAGGGAGGGTTGATGGAGAGGAGCAAACCCCTTCCCTGAGTCACCTCTGCCACCCCGTGCAGCACTGCTGTGTGTGTCACCCCTGTCTTCGATGCCAGCAGCAGGAGCAAATGAGGTGAGGGAAATGCCCTCCCCAGGGTGATGTGCCCACAGCTCCAATTGCCCCCTGGCGTGTGCATTGGAAGGGCCATGAAAGCAGGCAGAGCCGATCCTGGGCAGGGAGCTGCCCACAGCCCCTCACCTAGGTATTAGGCCTCCCTCTGCACTGCTCTGCCCACCAGCACCTGGCAGTGGGCAAATGGCAGTGTCCCCTTCCCTGGGGCTGGGGATGTGGCCCCTTCCCTGGGGCTGGGGACGTGCCTGGGATCAGGGACATTCCCATTCCTGCAGCACTGGGAACTGGACACTGGAGCTGCCCCAGGAGAGCACCAGGTGGGGGTCTCTGTGGCGCAGCAGGTAGTGCATTTGGCTGTTAACCAAAAGGTTGGTGGTTCGAGCCCACCCAGGGATGTTGCCCTATTGGTGGGGTGCCTGGGGGATTGTGCTGCCCAGCACCCTGGGTTTTGCTCACAGTCACCATATCCCAGCTCTGGGACAGCAGATCTGCTGCTGCCTGGGACATGCATCTTGATGTGGGACGTCCTTTCTAGACCATGGGGGGAGGCTAGAGAGCAGCATGGAAGATGTACATGTGTCCTGTTGACCCTGAGCTGAGCTGACTTGTCCCATCCCCTTGCCTGATGGGAAGGACAGAAGAGGGAAGAGTTTGAGTCAGTGCCAGGTGGTTGTGTCTGTACATCTCATTACTGAATGGGGAGAGGGAGGGTGCAGTGCCATGGGGCAGGGAAAGAGCCCAGCTGAGTGCCCGCTCCAGAGACTGTGTGGGGACCTGGGAGTGATTCACACATCTGCCTGATGTGCAGACAGCTCTGCCAGAGATCCCCCACCCTGTGGCAGGGTCAGTCCTTCATCTACCCCAAGCACAACATCAGGGTAGAGGACAGCGCTCTCCATCCAGGCTGTGCTTGATCCTTAGCCTGACTCGTTGGCTGGAGAGAGGCTGAGTCTGGAGACAGAGAGGGATGTCCTGGGTCGCAGTCACAGCTGAGCTCCTGATGGGAGAGCAGGGTTCAGCAGCAGCAAGAGCTGCCAAGACAGCCAATGCAGCATGTGGGGCTGCAGGAGCAGGGCTTCTCCCTCTCTGTGGGGACAGGGGGCTGCAAAGTGCTGCAGCTGGGCTGGGCAGGGCAGCCTGATGGGTGAGTACATTTGGGTAAGGAAAGGGGGTTTTTTTGTGCCGTGAGCTGGTACTGAGGGGATAGAGAACACAAAAGCAAGTCTGTGTGCAATGTTCAGGAGATATTAAAAAAAAAAAAGAAGAAGAAAGTAAATTTGGAGAGCAAAACTGACTGCCAGTCTTTGATCTGGGGCTGCTGTGAAGTCATGGTTTTACAGGCAGCTTTTAGCCTCCCTGCTAGACCCCAGGGGAGTCATTGCCTTTCTGCCCTGCCTTGCACCCTTTCAGCAGGAAGGAGCTGATGCAGAGGGATGTTCAGTAGGGGTCCCAGACAGGTCCCTCTGTGCTCTTCCTCACACTGAAGTCCCTCCTCCCTGCACAGCTGGTTAAACAGCCCCCTCCCTGCCACTCGCATTCAGCGCTTCTCCCTCTACATCTGCTGGGCCAGGACGCCAAGGACAGACCCTGCTCTGCACTCTGCTTTGTCTCTTGCCATACAAATCCCATCCTTTTCCACAAATGCAATCTTTCTCCCTCGCAGGCCCACTGCCCTTCAGAGGGCAAGGGCCAGGCTGCCTACTCACCCCTCTAGGTCAGTCAGACATCTCCCATAGCATCGCAAATGAGGAGAAGAAATTGCCATAGGCAGAGCAGGAACTTTTAATGAAACCCTACTGGGAGGTTTGGCAGGTCAGATCAAATGACCCCAAACACCCCTTAGGACCTCAGCTTTTACTCTCAGCATCAGTGTTCATGGCCTCACTTGAGCTTCCCCAACAGCTGGCAGCCCAACTATGGGACTTTAATAATGCTGGGACTTCGCTTGGACCACAAGCCCCCTTCCTCATGGTTCCTTGCCTCTTACGGATGCTTCTGGAAAACAGCTCCAGAGGAAGTACTGGGGTTTCTTCAGATGAGTTCTCCAAAAGTGCTCTTCTCTCTTCACTTGCCTTGCTTCAGCAAAAGGCACAGGAAAGGGAAACCTTCCCAGGGCTTCAGATCAGAGGAAAGACAAGAATCCCCTCCCCCATTACTCTGAAGTGATATTCCACCTGGAGAGCCACAGAAAAGAAACAGCAAAGATTATTACTGGCATCTGGTATTTTCCAGTGCACGAAGGTCATTTCTCATCCTCCCTTCTGCCCCTTGTCTTCAGCCTTCCTGTCAGTGCTCTTATGCCCCTAAGCTAATACTGGCAGGTCTGCAAATCGCATATTTGCTCGGACCAATGAGCTAAATGATCACTGAGCTAAACAGAAACTGTCCATCCCCTACCCCTGAAAGGCCCAGCAGGTACATTCCCTCCAGAAACAGGGCCAAAGGTGTGTGTGGGGGGTGTTCTTCTGAGGTGTTTCCTGAGAATGCAATAGTGACAAATGCATTGCAAAACTAGAGCATGACCTGCACCTTTTAAAGCAAGGCTCAGACAAGGTCGATCAATGGCCAAATGAACATGCAGGAAGGGGTCTTTCATACTCACTGCCCATAGAACTGCGCTTTTCCACAAGTCCATATGGCACAAGGAGGACCTCAGTCAGTAGCACGTACATCTCCTGGCCACCTCTGCATTCTTGTAACCAGTTTCTCAGGTGGCGGCATGCCTTCAGCACTGCCCTTCCTCCTGCCTCGCTCCACCTTCCTTGAGCAGCTCCCTTGGATGCCTGCGAGCACGCTGAAAATACACATTGTGGGGAGGTGGTGTGAGCACAGGGGGAGTTTGGTCTCCGTCCTGTACTCACAAGCTGGGCAGAGACAGAGATCACCCCCAGCTGAAATGCCCAGGGCTGCATGATGTGCCCGCAGGAATGCTCAGCATGCCCAGATACGGGCTCTGTCTTGATGTGGCAAGGAGAGCAGCAGGGTCCTTTATAAAGACTGGCTCTAAGAGACACAGTTACCCCATCCTCGCAAATATATTAAAGACTGTTCAATGGTCTCAGCTGCTGTGTGTTTAGGTATGGAAAACTGATTGTTCCTGGACACCCAGTGTCAAAGTAGGAGAAAGTGGTGTAAAGGCATTCTTGCCATCGAGGGATCAGGAGTCACTGCGACATATGATAAAAGATATTCAGAGCTGCTATGAACCTGGTGTCCAGAGGAAGCATCTCACCCAAACAAGCACAAGAGTCCAGGGTCACCCTCATCCATTCCTCCAAGTGTCTCACCTGCCATGAGGCGCTTTGCCCTCAGCTTTCTTCCCTTTTCCTTTCTGCATAGTCGGAGCTGTTATTTTGGCTGGAGGATGCCTCCCTCTCAAGAGGAGGCTCTGGGCAGGAAGATTTCCTGTAATCCAGAGACAAGAAAACACCTCAGGATAGAATTGCAGAGACCTTTTTAAAAGGAAGGATATGCAGATCTGATCAAGCTTGTGATAAAACTGTCAGGCCTCCAGCTGATTCCTTTTATGCCTTGTTTCCTGGGTGGTCTTTGGCCCTTCCAGACACTGGCTTCTCTCTGTCTTTTAGTTTTAACTTTGCAACATCATTTCTTGTGGTACTTTTTTTTCTGTTCTTTCATGTTCTATCCTAGTCACATTACGAAAAAGGAGGCTTGCTGGGATGTACCGGTGAATGAACAGAGTCTCTCTGGGGGCAACAATTTCACACAAGGGGAGCACATCCTTGGATCTGTCTACTGATCTCATATGCCTGCAGTTCCTCTGTTGACACAGTCAACCCAAAGGCACTGTTTTGGGGATGTTTATGAGAAATTCGGAAAGAAAGGTAAGAACTCCTTGCTCTGAAAATGAAAGGAAGTCTTGGCATAGGTTACCAGACTTTGTACCATCTACTCAAGGTGACTCTTCCCATCAGTTGAAAACACACTGATTCCATGAAAGAGCTCAGCCCCTCCATTACCTACAGCTCCAGGCACAATTCAGGATTCACATTGCCCAAGGACAGTTCTCAAGTTTGCCTCTCTTCTGCACCAACGCCTCAAAAGGAAGAGCAGTTTGCAGTGCACACCAGGGCACTGAGTCCTGTGGAAATGGGGGAAAGTTTAACTTGGAGGTATCAGCTGCAGGTGGGAGTGTTGGGCTGCCCCGAGGTCTTGTTCCCTCAGGAGTCACTTGACATTTCCCATATTGGGTAAGCAGCATCACCTCTAGTGCCTCATGCTACATGAGACATCCCACTGTCACCTTGGCTCCAATGCCCTGCCAAAGAGGACAGAGGGAGAAGACACAAACCCCTGCCAGGAACCAGCTGTTTCATTACCTTTCTTGCCACTGGACTCATCTTTTCCCATCTCCTTCCCGTGTCGGCTTCACAGGTGCCACGGGTGGTTTTCTAGCTGTACTCTCAAACTTGTACCTGGAAACAGGAAAAAGACACCAGTCTAAAGGGAGGGCACCACACTTCCTTTGCCCCTTGGGTGAATAATGGGGACACAGGGGCATTTGGGAGCTACTGGGAAGTCCATCTTTTTCCAAAGCAGAATATGAAGAATATGCCAGATGCTGGAGGAGTGCAGTAGCAAGCTGAGTGACATCGTGAAGACCTCCAGCACCTGGAGGGGCATGAGCTTCCTCATCAGGCCCTTTGAGAGCTTTCCTAGCCTTCCTATGAGAAAGCTCATTTTAACCCAGATCCTCTGTGCTGCCGTTGGGACCATCTCCCTTCTCCTGTTCACATTCATGTCCAGGCAGAACACAATAGTCTCCTTTCCTACAGCTTTCCAGCACCATTTCTAATTCCCATCTCACCCTCCAAATCACTTGCAGGCCCTCCCAAGCTCATGTCCATCCATCTTTAAAAAGGAACCTCCATCACAGAATCACAGAATCGCTGAGGTTGGAAGGGACCTCTGGAGATCATCTAGTCCAACCTCCCTGCTCAAGCAGGGTCACCTAGAGCACATTGCACAGGATCGCATCCAGGCATGTTTTGAATATCTCCATAGAAGGAGACTCCACAACCTCTCTGGGCAACCTGTTCCAGTGCTCTGTCACCCTCACAGTGAAAAAGTATTTCCTCATTTTCAGATGGAAGTGTCTGTGTTTCAGTTTGTGCCCGTTGCCTCGCGTCCTGTCGCTGGGCACCACTGAAAAGAGTCTGGTCCCATCCTCTCGACACCCTCCCTTCAGATACTTGTACACGTTGATAAGATCTCCTCTCAGCCTTCTCTTCCCCAAGCTAAACAGGCCCAGCTCTCTCAGTCTTTCCTCATAAGAGAGATGCTCCAGTCCCCTAATCATCTTTGTGGCCCTTCGCTGGACTTGCTCCAGTAGTGCCACATCCCTCTTGTACTGGGGAGCCCAGAACTGGATGCAGTACTGCAGATGTGGCCTCACCAGGGCTGAGGGGGAGAATCACCTCCCTCGACCTGCTGGCAACACTCTTCCTCATGCACCCCAGCATACCATTGGCCTTCTTGGCCACAAGGGCACATTGCTGCCTCATGCTTAACTTGGTGTCCACCAGCACTCCCAGGGCCTTCTCAGCAGAGCTGCTTTCCAGCAGGTCAACCCCCAACCTGTACTGCTGCATGGAGTTATTCCTCCCCAGGTGCAGGACCCTGCACTTGCCTTTGTTGAACTTCAGGAGGTTCCTCTCCGCCCACCTCTGCAGCCTGGCCAGGTCTCTCTGAATGGCAGCACAGCCCTCTGGTGTATCCGCCACTCCTCCCAGTTTTGTGTCGTCAGCAAACTTGCTGAGGCTGCACTCTGTCCCTTCATCCAGGTCATTGATGAAGAAGTTGAACAAGACTGGACCCAGTACTGACCCCTGGGGGACACCGCTAGCTACAGGCCTCCAACTAGACTCTGTGCCACTGATCACAACCCTCTGAGCTCTGCCATTCAGCCAGTTCTCAATCCACCTCACTGTCCACTCATCTAGCCCACACTTCCTGAGCTTGTCTATGAGGATGTTATGGGAGACAGTGTCGAATGCCTTGCTGAAGTCAAGGGAGACAACACCCACTGCTCTCCCCTCATCTACCCAGCCAGTCATTCCATCATAGAAGGCTATCAGATTGGTTAAGCATGATTTCCCCTTGGTGAAGCCATGCTGACTACTCCTGATCATTTTCTTGTCCTCCACATGCTTAGAGATGGCCTCCAGGATGAGCTGCTCCATCACCTTTGCAGGGATGCAGGTGAGGCTGACTGGCCTGTAGTTCCCTGGGTCCTCCTTCTTGTCCTTTTTGAAGACTGGAGTCACAAACATAACACATCTGAGATCTGTCCAACCCCAAGTTCTTTTAGATTAGAGGTGTAGTAATTGCCTCTCTTTCCAGTATTAAGAAAATTTCCAGTATATGGCAGTTTTGCAGAGGAAGAACATGCAAGGTCATGTGCTCTGCAAGCAGAACATCTTATCTGATCTTGCCTTAGCCCTGTTTTCATACAAAGTTGAAGAACTGCAAAGAAACCAGTTCAATCCAGCCAGCACTACAAAAGTTGTTCAAAGGTAACACCAGAAGAGGTGCAAATCAGCTAATGGATAATTATAAGATGAACCATATAAGGCTGGCACGGAACTACCTCATACTGTAGCACGGCAAGGAGATTAGTAGAACTAAGAATTGTGGATAGATCTGGTTGGTTATGCAAACTGAAGTACTGAATATGTAACAACCTACTATTGCTTAAAAGTTGTAACAAAAAGTTGCTTGGGGTCCCTTCCTGTGCTCCCAGCCAAGAGGCACCTTATTGCTAGCAATAAAACTTAGAAAATCTGACTCCTGCTGTCCATTACCGATGCCCACAAATGAAAAAAGAGAAGAGATACTTTTATTACCTGTGAGCAAAAGTTAATTGGGGGACATTACCAGTATATTACCGGTATACAGTATAGCAGTAGGCACTCTTTTCTTCTAATGTGGCAGTATCCTAGGAACTCTTTGCTTGTAATGCAGTAGTATCCCCCAGTTAGCCCATAATTAACCATCCAAATAACCCTCCCAGTTCAGTGAAATATGGTAGGTTGGGTTCCTGAGCTCTCCCTGCCAAAGGGCTCGCTGCCTTGGGAATCTTTGCTGTAACCTGCACGCTGTGCACTGCGCTGGGCCCTGAAACAAGACATCCAGGGCTGACTTCCAGGAGGAGGCCTCAGAGAGCAGTTTTGACATGGTAGGACTTCTTCTCTGGCATAGTTAACAAGGAAATGGTCTTCCTATGATGGAGAGCTCAGAGGTACTCCTTTGAGTGGTAGTGCCACAGGCATTACCTTTCAAAAATGGGTAAATAAGGAAAACGCCCAAAGACAAAGTATTTCTTCAGAAAATAATTGGCCTCTTACAACCACTTCTCCCAGATGCACATACAACAGTGAGTGATGTTTCAAGGGCTCAGAGCTTATTTTTTGTGCTGAAAATGATGCAAATCACAGCATTGTTTTTGGACCCTGAAAATCATTGCCTGATGCTCAAGCACTTTCCTGCAAGTCGGCAGGAAATGCTTGAAGGGTCATAGCTGAGAATCAGCTTGCAAAGTTGAAGTGGTTTTATGCAAAACCTCTGCAAGACCCTTCAATATTATGGTCCTCACCTTCCCGCATGCTCTTCTGTTCTCTAAGGGAGTCATTTCTAGCCAGACAGTTCAGGCGTCCATCTCAGCTGAGCACATTTTGCAATGTGTCACTAGGTTGTTGGAGGCCTGCAGTTTCTGAGGTTCTTGCCAGGATCTCCAGCCAGGATGCTAACTCAACCCCCACGTTCAGCTGATCACATACAACTGACCTCACCATCACCATCCAAGCCATGTGCTTG
Source organism: Apteryx mantelli (assembly GCF_036417845.1). Taxonomy (NCBI): domain Eukaryota; kingdom Metazoa; phylum Chordata; class Aves; order Apterygiformes; family Apterygidae; genus Apteryx; species Apteryx mantelli. The sequence continues at coordinate 9,178,767 of NC_089997.1, forward strand.
CTGCTGGTCTATGAGCTGCTAAGGCAGGAGGGACCTTGCATGCACATGCCCCAGCCATGAGGCTGCTGCTAGCCTATCAGAGGCTGAGTCAGAAGTGACCTCCCAAGCAAGAACACAAGCCTTGTCCATCAGAGAAGAGGAAAGGCCATCAGCAGCCATGTGGGCTTGGTAGATGATTGTAAGGTCACCTCTATCTGAGCAGCTGATAAGCCAGCACTTGGCTAATGCTTGGGGCAATTGTTTGTGAGGTCACTTCTGCCTGAGGACCTGATAGGCCTCCAAGCAGCCCAGGGCCAGGATGCTGATTGTGAGGTCATTCAGAACTGAGCAGCTGATAGGCCAGAAACAGTTACATGGCTTGGATGGTGACTGTGAGGTCACCTCTATCTCAGCCTCTGATAGGCCAGCAGCAGGCCCAAGGCTCAGGTGATGATTGTGAGGTCATTGCTGCATGAATACCTGACTGGATGGAAGCCAAGACCATGCTGAGGTGATTTCCCTTAGGGCAGGTGAAAGACCAGCAGCAGTTCCATTGGCTTGGTAGGTGATTATGAGGTCAGTTGTGTCTGATCAGCTGATAGGCCACCAGGAAGCTGTTGGCTGGGGACATTTTTATGAGATTAATCGTTTCTCAGGAGCTCATAGGAGAGTAGGAGGCCCATGACCATAAGGGTGAAAGTGAGGTCCCTTCTGTCTCTGCAGGTGATGGACCAGGAGCAGGCACATGGGTGGGAAAGTGGCTGTGGGGTGACTTCTGTGTGTGTAGTTGATAGGCCAGCACTTGACTCCTGTCTGGGGTAAAAAGTTGTGAGGTCCTGTGTGCCTGAGAACCTGACAGGCTACCAACAGGCACAGGGCTCGGATGTGGGTTTTGTGGTCACTCCTGTCTCTGGTGAGTGCCACTCGCTCTGTACAGAGTGAGGAGTGGCATGGACAGCCCTGGTCCGTGAGTGGTTTTGGGCCACTGGACTCTGTGTGAGACACAGAAATATCTTTTTTAAGGGGGCAGGCCTGATAATACTAGAGATATTTAGAAAATGTCAATAAAAAATGAAAGAAGAGAGGAATTAAGAAAATGATCTAAAGCGAAGAAATGTTTTGTTACACTTTCCAGCTTTTAAATATTTGGTGTTCTTATTGTCTTTCTTTGCTTTGTTGTCTTTTTTTAATATATACAGGTCTTTTATTTATTTATTTATTTATTTATTTAGAAAAGGAAAGTGATTTCCAGAATTGGGGTGGGATGCAGTCATAGGGTCATGGATGTCTGGTGCCCCTGTAGGTTCCCTGGTCCCCTCTTCCCAGCCTCCATCTGCAGCTCCATGGGGCTCTGGTCTCCTGCAGGTCCCCTGTGAGAGCTGCCAGGCCCAGGCAGGTACCTCAGGTACACCAGGGCCTCTCCAAGTGCCACTGGATGCTTGTGGTGAGACGCCTGAGCTCTGCCCGAAAAGGTGAAGAACCGTTTTCAACATTTAAAGAAAAAAGGGGAGCATCTTTTCCTCAGCTGAAGTGGTAGAATATTTTTAATAACATGTCAACATTTTCCCATGAAAAAATAATGGAAAATTTCAGGAAGGGTATGAATCTCAGGAGAAATAGTGACCTGCCCCTGGCTTTACATTAGCACTGCTCTGTCTATTATGCTGTGGATGTAATCTCACTAATCTTTCACGTATTTTCACCTGTCCTAATTAAAGTCATCATTTATAAAGTTTCCTTTATATCAGACTATCTGGACTATCTGGAAAACTTTCTGTAATTTTCCAGTCTTCCTCCTCCGCTTGCTCTTTATCCATCCAATACCTCTCAACTCTCCAGTTGCTGCTCTGAGCTTCAGGGAGCCTGAAGCTTGCCTCGTCTTTCAGGAGTCTGATGGTCTCCTTAGACAACTCCTGAGTTGTGTTTCTGTCTATCCATTCCTATCTATCAGTCAGAAACAGTTCAAGGAAGGTTATTCCTTGTGGAAAGTGGCCCTCACTGGAGGCAGCTTGGATTTAACATACAGTTGAGGAGTGTATTTGACTTTTTATTAAACTGTATCATATTTTATTTTTGCTTGTTTGCAATTAAGAAAAATCCTCCTGTGCCTGCAGTTAGTTGTCTAAGGAAAGCAGGTGGGAATTGGTGTGTAGGAGCTGTAACATTCAGCTACAGACTCAAGTGGAAAAAGGTTAGGTTTTAACAGGAGTGAGGTAAGTCCCCAGTGGCTGATGAGAGAAATGGGAGGTGAGGAGGAAAGTTGTCCATACAGGTCTCATATTGAAAATACTGCTTTTCCTGCATGTTCAGACTTCATTAAGGTAGAGACTTCATTATGGTGTTTCCCCTTCTCACACTGTTTCCTACTTTCCATCATCTCTGAAACTGCCTTTCAAGCACTCACTCTACTGCCCTTCACCTCCACTTCAGCAGGACAAAGCAGCGCAGGTCCCTCAACCTTTCCTGCTGGGTGCGGTTATTCCCCCCTAGGTGCAGGACTTGACACTTCTCTTGTAAATCTTCATGAGGTGCCTGTTGTCCAAATCACCCACGTTTCTCAAAGTCCTTCTGGACTGAAGTTCCTCTGTGTAAAACAAAACAAAACAAAACAAAACAAGACCAAAACCAACACAAAACAGTGCCAATGGGGAAAGGGTAAGCAGAGGTGGGCTGATTGTATGGGAGGGGATCAGCATGGCAAAAGAGAGAAACTTAAAGGAGGGAAGAGAAATAAAAGGTGGAAATGAAAAGTGAAGCGAAGGACTGATCAGGGCTGTTTGGGAGATTTCTGCCAGGAAGCCCTGCATCTGAACCATTCTGACTGGAGGAAGACAAGAAAGCTGACCTCCTTCCACTGTTATGGGGAACCCGTGTGTTTTCCGTGACATTGACAAGAGAAGACCCAGAGGGAAAAGAGTCACAGACTCCATCAGGGTGGAAGGGACCTCAGGAGCTGTCTAGCCCAATCTCCTTGCTCACAGCAGGGTCAGCTCTGGGGTCAGACCAGGTTGCTCTGGGCTTGATCCAGTCTGGTCTTGGAAACCTTCAAGGGAGGAGACTGCACAGCGTCTCTGGACAGCCAGTTCTGATGCTTGACCATCTTCTTAGCAGAAAAGCTTTTCCTTATCTCCTGCATAAACATCCTCCCATCATGCACTGTTGTGTAGAGCCTGGCTCCGTCTTCTTGGTGAACCTCCTTGTAGCCATTTGAAGGCTGCCAGGAGATCCCTCCAAAGCTGTTTCTTCTCTGGGTTGAACAAGCCCTGTATCTTCACAGAGCAAGTGTTCCAGCTCCCCGATTATTCGTATGCTCAGAAATGTGACGCAAGAGGATTCACTTCATGACATACTCCTCACCAAAGTGAAGGCTGAACTGCCTGCAGCTCCCCAGGTTGTCCTGTTGGCCTTTTTTGAAGATGGATGTAACATTTGCCTTTCTCCAGTCATTGGGACCTCGCCCAGTCTCCACAACCTTTTAAAGATGATAGTGAGTGGCCTTGCTATGACAGCAGCCAGCTCTCACAGCATCCTCATATGCAGCCCATCTAACCCCCTTGACTTGTATTGTTTGAGTTCTCACAAGTAACCCCTCATTAACCCTCATCCACTGTTGGTTCTTTTTCTCCTCTGGAGTTGTGACGCCAAAGCACAACAGCCTGGGAGACCTTTTGGTGAAAACTGAAGCTAACAAGGTGTTGAGTTCCTCAGACCTATCTGCATCTGCTGTTACTAGATTCCCTGCCCCATTCAGCAGTGAGCCCACCTTTCTTTTTTCTTCTTTGATTGTTACTGAAGTAGTAGCAGCTCATTTTCATGCCCTTGACATCCCCTGCAAGTGTTAATACTAGGGGAGCTTTCTCTTCCCTAACACCACACCTACCTTGCCAGACAATATTTCTAAATTCTTCCTTTGCAGCCTCTAGCTCCTTCCCCTTCCCCTATGCTGCCTTATTACCCTGGAGCTCAGGCACAAGTTCCCTGTTTAGTCAAGGTATTCCTCTGACATGTCTACTAGTTTTACTGAGTATTGCTATGAACCATTCCTGTGCTTGGCGGGTGCTGTCCTCGAAGGCCTCTTGCTTTTCTGGGCCCTTTAGAGTTCCCTCCCATGGGACTCCCCACCAGTCCCCTGGAGAGGCCCAAGTCTGCTCCTCTGAAGTCCATGCTCTATACTCTGCTACAGTTCTTCCTCACTCCCTTCAGGATCTGGGACTCCACTTTTTCATGGTCACTGTAGGCAAGGCTGACACTGACTATCCCATCCCTGATCAGTTCCTCCTTGTTGCAATTTCCACATCCAGGAAAGCATCATTCTTATGGGCCCATCGTGCAGCTGTGCTAAGAGGTTGTCCCTGACGCCTTCCAGAAACCTCCAGGACTCCTTAAGCACTCTGCTGTTTGGCCTTCCAGTGAATGTCAGGGAGAAAAAGGTTTCCTGATAAGAACCAGAGCCTGTGATGCACAGACTTCCTCAGGTTGCTTAAGGGAGACTGTGTGCACTTCCTCACCCTGATCAGGTGGTCACAATGTCACCCTTCCTCTCATGCTCACCCACAAGCTCTCACTCAACCCCTGACCATCCCAGGGAAGAGCTCCATACATCTGAGCTGGCCCTTCACACAAAGGGCATCCTCCCTCCTCATCTTCCTTAAACAGTCTCTCCTGAAGATCTTGTACCCTGCTTTTACAGCCCTCCAGTTGTGTGAGTGATCCCATCACATCTCAGTTATTCCAGCAGTGCTGTAGTCCTGTGACAGCTTGTGCATCTCCATCTGCTCCTGTCTGTGCCCCAGGCTGCATGCACTTGTGTACATTTGGGCTGCAGAGCCTCAGCGGAGACACAGAGCAGAGACATGTGGTTGTGCTGGACATGCCAAGCATCTGACATGATGCTGCTGGACTATTCTTTGTCACTGAATCAAGTGTCTGCACTGAACTGCATTAGCTGTCTGCAATGTAGAGATCTGCATGATTACTTTAGTCTGCCTCAGTGAACATCTCCCAGGAGGAGGGAGTACAAAGGAGAAATGAAGTCACACCTTCAGCTAGGCCACTGTTCTGAGTGGGGCCAGTCTACTGGGACAGAGGGAGCTCATGGCAACAGGTCAGCACTGCTGAGAGACAGCTCTGTCCAGGAGCAGTTCCTCTGCAAAGAGCAGCAGGGCTCCAGGCGCTGCCTGCTCTTGCTGACGTGAGATGGGAGAAGACAGAGAGACGTGAAAGGCAGTGTGGAGTGGGAAGACAGAGGAGAGCTCACGGAGGGAGAAATCTTCACAGCCCCTGACACGGTGAGTCTTTGGCTGCAGAGCAATACTACTGGAGCTCTTGGAGGGGCCTTCTAAACCCATCTCATCTCATGACTAAGAGTTTTTTTAGGATGTCCCACCTGGCTTCTTGAGTGCAGAGGAGAAGGAGGTTCTTCAGAGCAGGGATTCCCAGCCACACTGTCAGAGGGACAGTTTATGCTGCTACCTTCTCCCCAGGATGCTGCAGGGGTGTGAAGGCAGGGAGTGCACCCAGGACTGCCCAGGGCTGTAGTTCAGAGCAGTGTCCCTGCACCCCAGGGTGCTGTGTGCCTGGGGCAGTGACTCTGCCACCTGTGAGGGTCAGCACTCAGCCTGCCTGGGGAATTCCTCACGGTGCAGTGGGGAGAAGCTCTGGGTAGGAGGATCGACCCCCAGCAGGGCAAGTTCATTCTCCTGTTGAGAGGGTGCTGCATGGGTGAGGGCTGCTTACAGCTCTAGCTCATGCACAGGGCATATTTGAGGGGTCTTTTCAAGAGCAAGGTGAAAAAACAGCTGTTTGAAAGGGAAGGAGCTTTCCTTCTGGCGTCTGCGCTTTCAGTTTCCTTATTTTGGCAGGGAGAAAAAAGGAAAGAGTTTTCTGGTTTGGCAAGGGACTGGGACTCCTCAGCCTTCACTCTCAGAGATCAGTAGGTTTGTGAGAAACCTCAGCAAACCCCTTCATCCCCACCTCAGCCTACAGGCAGCACCAGCACCCCCTTTATGGCCTCATCGGGGGTTATCTTGACTTGCTCCTTAGGACCTGCATGCACAGGGATGCCCCTGCCCAGTGCCCTGAGCCAGGAGGTTTCTATAGGGCAGAGCTGAGCACACAGAGGATTGGAAGGGGTCTGCGAGCAGTGATTGGGAATAGTTGTTGGGACAGAGAAAGAGCTCCCCGCAGGGACAGCTGCAGGCAGCAGAGATGGGCAGGGAAGGAGGTGAACAAACAGAATCATCATGGGAGGATGGATTTGGGCAAGTCATGGGCAGTCCCTCTGATGCAGACACCCTCTTTCTCTGAGCAAGCCCCCCACGTGTCCTCTCCCACCCAGCAGAGCCTCTGCCCTGACAGCCATGGAGTCCGGGGCATGAGCCACCTCCTCTGCAGCCAGATCTCCGGCAGAGGAGAGAGGCATCTCACCTGCCACGGGCCCATTTCATGCTGCCCAACAAAGGGGCTGACAGTGAGTGCCCTGCGATGTTGCTGTCTGCAAGGCCGCATGCCCATCTGGGTAAGGTGAAGACTCTCCGGAGTGCCTGCCTGTCCCTGTCTCCTTGCCTCCCTTGGCAGCAGGATCATGGTGTTGCTCCTTATTTCCCCTCCTGTCCATGCTCCTCCTGCTCTTCTCTCGGGCTCCCTGGCGTTGGGGGGGTTCAGCTGCGGTTCTGACACTGACCCTGTGAGTTGTGCAACAGAGGGGTCTGCGTGGGAGGGAGGTTGCCCCAACCCCCTTCTGACCTGTGGGGCTCCAGGAAATGCAGTCCATGGGGCTGGGAAAAGAGCAGATTCTCCTTAAGGGAGACCATCCTTAGGACATTTGACCCTATGGCATTCTGCCAGGCTGCAAGCTGCCCTCCAGAAGGGCACAGCTGTCTCATAGGATCTCTGTGCTGTCTGAGAGACCCATGAAGAAGCTGCAGAGATGCGAAGAGTATGGCAATGGTGGTGGGCAGCTGTATAGGGGCAGCTGAAAAGAGCCCTGCGTGTCCTTGGCTAGAAGGGGAGTGTGGAGACCTCCCTCTGGTGAGCTGAGAAAGGGAGAGAAGTTTGGAGACCTGCAGTTTGAAACTGGACTCCTCTGCTCTCAGCAGCGGCTCGTTTCTTTTTAGGACAACATATGAGTGTGATCATCCTCCAGCTCAAAGAGGTGGGAACACAGGACAGCTGGGATCAAGGCTAATAGACTAGCTGTCATCACTCTGCACCAAGTGACAGTGAATTCTTTCATCACAGGACTCACAGCAGAAATGCCACGGATTTCTGCCTTTGAGGAACACTCCCCAGGGATGACAAGGACATCTGAAAGAAAATAAACAACGTTGAAAAATCCCTAAAAGCCTGTTCCTCAACCCTCATTTACTAGAACTGGTGGTGAAGATGCTGAAAAGCCCTTCCACATGACAACTGGATTTCACCTGGCAGAAACTGTGAATGTCAGAGCTGCTCCCTCCCATTCGCTCCTTCCCACCACTGTACAGCAGGACTGACTCCTCTGCAGCCCAAGGGCAGAGGCCCCTGCTCCTCACAGCACGCTCAGCCAGTGCAAAGTGGAGCACACAGATCCTCTCAGCAAAGAGAGAGGCAATATGGGGGGCTGTATGAAAACTGGAACTTTTTTTTTTTTAACTTGAAAAATCTCTCCTTACTTCTCAATTTCTTTTCTTCTTTGGACAGTCCCCTATGCCCTAAAGGAGAAAATGTCCAACAGCAGCTCCCTCAATGAGTTCCTCCTCCTGGCATTTGCAGACACATGGGAGCTGCAGCTTCTGCACTTCATGCTGTTCCTGGGCATCTACCTGGCTGCCCTCCTGGCCAACATCCTCATCATCACAGCCATAGCCTGTGACCACCACCTCCACACACCCATGTACTTCTTCCTCCTCAACCTCTCCCTCCTCGACCTTGGCTCCATCTCCACCACTGTCCCCAAATCCATGGCCAATTCTCTGTGGGACACCAGGTCCATTTCCTACTCAGGATGTGCTGCCCAGGTCTTTCTGCTTCTCTTCTTGTTGTCAGCAGAATATTTTCTTCTCACTGTCATGGCCTATGACCGCTTTGTTGCCATCTGCAAACCCCTGCACTATGGGACCCTCATGGGCAGCAGAGCTTGTGTCAAAATGGCAGTAGCTTCCTGGGGCACTGCTTTTCTCTATGCTGCCCTGCACACTGGGAACACATTTTCACTACCACTCTGCCAAGGCAATGTTGTGGAGCAGTTCTTCTGTGAAATTCCCCAGATCCTCAGGCTCTCCTGCTCTGACGCCTACCTCAGGGAAGCTGGACTTATTGTGGTTAGTGTCTGTTTAGGCTTTGGGTGTTTTGTTTTCATTGTGCTGTCCTACATGCAGATCCTCACAGTCGTGCTGAGGATCCCCTCTGAGCAGGGCCAGCACAAAGCCTTTTCCATGTGCCTCCCTCACCTGACCGTGGTCTCCCTGTTTCTCAGCACTCTCATGTTTACCCCCCTCCCTCTCCTCCCCAGTTGCGGATCTGGTGGTGGCTGTTCTGTATGCAGTGCTGCCTCCAACACTGAACCCCCTCATCTACAGCATGAGGAACAAGGATCTCAAGGATGCTCTGAGGAAACTGGTTCAATGGGTACAGTATCAGCACCAATAACCATCCCATGTGCATCCACTCATCATTCAAAGGGTGCTTGGCATCAAGGCTATGTGTTGTTCATTTCTTTCTTTCTTACTTTTCTCCCTTACATTCATGTTAAAAGGAAAAATTTTCCAGTTCATGCCACTTCTCAGGAATCCCTTTAGAATCTGATCGAGAGACCTTGCTGAAGCAGGAACACAGGCTTCCCCCTTTGTCAGCAGAGACAGAGGAACCTCAGTGCCTGCTAGTCTGAGCGCCTTCGCATGTCCCCAGTGAAATGAAGAAAATTTCCTTTTGGCAGTGTCTGTTTTGGCACTACCAAAGCAGGCATTTACTTGCTGCAGCCATCGTGTGGGGGCTGCAGCTTCCTGGAGACACGTCCACCCACAGCAGCAGGACTTTCGCTTTTCAGGGCTGCTCGCCTCACTTCCACACTGTCCTGCTGTGCTGTAGTGTGTGTATATGGCCTGTTGCAGGGGCAGGGAGGGCATTAACTCTGGGTTTATGGCAAACAAGTTTATTGAAGATGGCCATACAGTGTAGTCAGAGCAAGCAAATCTTACTGCACATTTATTAGTGCCTGAGTCTCGGTTTCTTACCACCCAACAGTTTCTTGTCAGAGGTTCCCTTAACTCCAGGCGAGTAACCTTGAGAGGCATCCCAGCTCAAGGGGAGATTCACCACCGTGCAGCCCGCTGCCATGCAGCAGAGCTCAATGTGCTCTAGGCTGCAGCACTATTTATGGGCATGGAGTTTGACTCATGGTCATACAGTAGTTGGTGTGGAGATATACCTTTTTTGCTGACCTCATGCCGTGTTGGGGAGAATATATCTTTTTGCTGATCTCATGCCTGTTTCTGGCCTCACCATTTGCAACCAGTATCGCCTAGTTCCTTCTGGTCAGCCCTGGGCACTGTCAGTTATTTGCGGTCAGCTGGGGCCTGAGATAAGGTGCGTGGGGGGGGGGGTGTGGATAGTTGTGCTCCACCACACTTTGGGCCTGAGATGGGAGGGGGGTAGTTGTGCTCTGCCACGCTTTGGGCCCGAGATATGTGTGTGTGGGGAGGGGTAGTTGCGTTCTGCCACATCCTTGAAACACAAAGCCAGGGGATGATCACAGACTCCCTCTGGGTGACCTGTAGCACCCCATCTCTACCCTTCAGGTGACATTCCCTTTTCCTGAAGTCACATCTGAAACCTGCGAGCTGCAGTTTGTGGCTGTTTCCCCTTCTCATGCTGTTTCTCACTACCAAGAAAAGCTCCATCATCTCTGAAACCACCCTTCAAGCACTCACAGGTTACTACTCTACTGCCCTTCACCTCCACTTCAGCAGGCTAAAGAAGCCCAGGTCCCTCAACCTCTCCTCATGGGTGCGGTTCTTCCCCCCAAGGCACAGGACTTGACACTTCTCTTGTAAAACTTCATGAGGTGTCTGTTGTCCAAATCACCCAAGTTTCTGAAGGTCCTTCTGGACTGAAGTTCCTCTGTGTCAAAACAAACAAACAAACACAAAGCAGCATCAATGGGGAAAGGGTAAGCAGGTGTGGTCTGCCTGTATGGGAGGGGATAAGGATGGTGGAAGACACAAGCTTAGAAGGGGGAAAAGAAAAAAACAGAAAAGGAAATTAAAAGTGAAGCAAAGGATTGATCAAGACCGTTTGGGGATTCCTTCCATGCAGCCCTGCATCTGGACCATTCTGAGTGGAGGAGGACAAGAAAGCTGACCTCCTTCCACTGTCACAGGGAACCCATGTGCTTTCCCTGACATCAACAAGCTAAGACCCATAGGGGGAAGAATCACAGACTCCATCAGGGTGGAAGGGACCTCACTCAGGAGGTTCCTAGCCCAATCTCCTTGCTCACAGCAAGGTCAGCTCTGTGGTCAGCCATGTGCTCGGGGCTTGATCCAGTCAGGTCTTGGAAACCTCCAAGGGAGGAGACTGCACAGACTCTCTGGGAAAACAGTTCCAAAGCTTGACCATCTTCTAAGTGGAAAAGCTTCTCCTTATCTCCTGCATGAACCTCTCTTCTTTCAACTTATGCCCATTGTTGCTTGCCCTCCCACCACGCACCATGGTGAAGAGCCTGGCTCCATCTTCTTGGTGACCTCCTTGTAGCTATTGGAAGGCTGCCATGAGGTCCATCCAAAGCCATTTCTTCTCCAGGTTGAACAAGCCCCGTATCTTCATAGTGCTCCAGCTCCCTAACTATCTTGAAGGAGCTCTGCCAAACCTGCTCCCAGATACCAACCTCTTTCTTCTTCTGGGGATCCAAACTGGATGTAGTATTCTATGCATGGTCTCATGAATGCTGACTAGAGGAGCGTCATCATTTACTTCCACCTCCTGACTCTGCTCCTGGTCATACAGCCCACAGTGCTTTTTGGCCTTCTTTGCTGCCAGGGAATGATTCTGGCTCATATTTTGCCTCCTGTCCACCAGGACCCTCAGGTCATTTTCCACAGAGCCGCTCCTCAGGCCTCAGCTTGTAATACCGAGGGATGTTGGTCTATCTCAGGTGCAAGACCTGGTGCTTCTGCTCGCTGAATTCAGTGAGGTCTCTGAAGCTTATTCCTCCTGCCTATCTAGGTCCCTCTGAATGGCAGCCCTCAAGCATATGCCTGGTCTTCCCCTTCCAGTCTGGGGCAATCTACAAGCATGGTGAGTGTTGCCTCCTCCGTGTCACTAATAAAGATGATAAACAGGACTGGTTCCTGGAGAGATCAGTGGTGCTCCACTGTTCTGTGGCCTCCAGGAAGAGTACTACCTATTCGCCACTGCCCTCTGAGCCTCATCATCCAAGCAGCTTTTTACCCATCCAGTTGTCTATCCCTCTAGACAGTAAGGTTCTAACTTGCATACAAGAATATTGTGGGACACAGCGTCAAACACCTTGCTAAAGTCCAGATTAAAGTCATTTACTCTTCTCCAGCCACAGATACAGTTATTTAATCATAGAAGTCAATTATGTTGGTGAGGCACAGTTTACCCTTGGTAAATCCATGCTGACTGTTCCCTATCACCTTCTTCTCCCTCATGTGCCCAGAAATGTGATCCAAGAGGATTCACTTCATGACACACTCCTCAACAAAGAGAGACTGAAACTGCCTGCACTTTCCCAGGTAGTCCTGTTGGCCTTTTTTGAAGATGGATGTAACATTTGCCTTTTTCTAGTTATTGGGACCTCGCCCAATCTCCACAACCTTTCCAAGATGATAGCGAGTGAGAGCAGCCATCTCTCACAGCATCCTCATATGCAGCCTATCCAACCCCACTGACTTGCATAGTTTGAGTTCTCGCTAATGTCATCCACTGCTGGTTGTTTTTCTCCTCAGGAGTCCTGACTCCAGGCAAAACAGCCGGGGAGACCTTGTTGGTGAAAACAGAAGCTGACAAGGCATTGATTTCTTCAGACCTATCTGCATCTGCTGTTACTACATTCCCTGCCCCATTCAGCAGTGAGACCACCTTCTCCTTTTTATTCTTACTGAAGCAGTAGCAGCTCATCCTCATGCCCTTGACATCCCCTGCAAGTGTCAATGCTAGGGGAGCTTTGTCTTCCCTAAAACCATGCCTGCCTTATTAGACAATATTTCTAAATTCCTCCTTTGCAGCCTCTCCCTCCTGCCCCTTCCCGTACACTGCCTTATTGCCCTGGAGCTCACGTGTGAGTTCCCTGTTTAGCCAGGCTGGTCCCCTGACACATCTACTGGTTTTCCTGAGTATCATGATGGACCATTCTTGTGCTTGGTGGATGCTGTCCTTAAAGACCTGCCATCTTTCCTGAGCTCCTGTGCCCTTCGGAGCTGCCTCCCATGAGCTCCCCCACCAGACCCCTGAAGAGTGTGATCCTCTGAAGACCAGGGTCTGTACTCTGCTGCTGTCCTTCCTCACTCCCTTCAGGATCTGCGATTACACTATTGGTCACTGTAGGCAAGGCAGACACTGACTTTCCCATCCCTGATCAGTTCCTCCTTGTTTGCAATTTCCGCATGCAGGAAAGCATCACCCTTCTTGGCCCATCTGGCAGATGTGCTAAGAAGTTGTCCCCGACACCTTCCAAAAACCTCCTGGACTCCTTGCACTCTGCTGTTTGTCCTTCCAGTGAATGTCCGGGAGATTAAGCTCTCCCCATAAGAACCAGGGCCTGTGACCCACAGACTTCTTCAGGTTGCTTAAAGGAGATTGCATCCACCTCCTCACCCACATCAGATGGTCTGTAGCTCCCATCACAATGTCACCCTTACTCTCATGCTCACCAACAAGCTCTCACACAGAAGAAGAGCTCCATACCTCAGAGCTGCCCCTTCACACAAAGGCCATCCCCCCTCCTCGTCTTCCCTCACAGTCTCTCCTGAAGACCTTGTACCCGACCAGCATAGCCCTCCAGTCATGTGAGTGACCCCACCACATCTCAGTTTTTCCAACCATGTTTCACTCCTGTGACAACTTGTGCATCTCCATCTGCTATTCTCTGCGCCCCAGGCTGCATTCACTTGAACATATTTGGCTTGCAGAGCCTCAGCTGTGACACAGAATGTAGATTGCTCATGGTGAACCATGTTACCAAGAGTCAAGGACACCATATGTGCAATGGCCCACTTCAGTGCAGGGACATGCCGGCATAGATAGCAGGTGGCAAGGTAATGGTGAAAGGAGGTTCCCACTAAGGGAGCAAACCCTGCAGTACCTGAGGCCAGAGGAAAGCAGAGCTGGGCTGTGCAGAAATGGCAGGAGAGGATTTTGCTGCCTGAGCTGACTTTGTAGCACCACAGGGCCTGTGACAGAAGTCAGCTGATCTCCAGGAAGGACAAGGTGCCAGTGAAGAAGTCCCTGGACCTGCACAGCCTGTGATGCAGCCATCCTGTGGAGATCATTAGCACAGTCCCTGTTCATATCATCTGGGATGAGAAGAGGTTCAGGAGTAGGAGAGCTTGAAGGGTTTGAGAGTGCAGGGACATAAGTGGAGTCCTTGGTGTGATGTGCCTCCCATTTATGCAGCTGCTTGAATGCAGACAGGATGGACTTTGTCTAAAGGCAGTGGTGGCATTCAGTTATTTGGGCACAGGTAGGAAACCAGAGAGGCCCTGGGGCACTTGCCCAGCAACCACTCCAAAAGGACATGGCTTTCCTGTAGGTCTCATGCTGGATCTGCTAGAGACCTGTGCTTGTGCTGGACACCCCAGGCAGCTGACATGGCCCTGCCTATGGCCTGTTTTTATGGCATTAAATCAAGGCTCTGCACTGAATTACATGAACTGTTTGCAACATAGAGATGTGCATGAGTCTCAGCTTCCTAGTGAGTGGACCTCTAGGAGCAGTAGTAGGCAACCAGTGTCATTTCAGATGGCCAAGAAAATTCCCCACCTGGCCCCAACCTCATGCTCTAGAAGGATGTGGGTCTCCTGGTTGCTCCATCAGAGCAAGCAGACCCTGGCACATGCCTTGCACCACCTCTGTCTCTTCAAATGTCACCAAGGGTTTGTGTGTGAGCAACTGTCTCCCATCCTCCATCTCCATTGATTATACTGGAATTAGACAAGGAGCTTGCATGCCCACATCTCTGTTGTGCTCACTTCAGCTTTGGCAAGGGCAATCCCACCTCCTGTGTGTTTGTGGAGTTCACAGGTGGGATCTGAATCCCACTCCAGCCCAGGGCTTTCTAACCTGGCATAAGAAGCCCAGATTGACTCATCTGAATCAATACCTCAACCATGGGTAAATGACCTCCTTTCTTGTCCCTGTCTAGGTGTCCTGCCTAGTAAAGAGATGAGAATAGGGTGTTCCAGAGTGGGACATTTCCATCTTTCATAGATAATCATCTTCTGATGACACAAATTGCAATGCTGGGATCAGTCTCTCTTCAGTCTTTAGAGAGACACCATAGATGGTTATTTTAGTTTACCTCAGTGAACATTTCCCAGTGGGGAGGGAGTACAAAAGAAAAATAAAGTTACACCTTCAGCTGCGCCACTCTTCCAGAGTGGGGCTAGGCACCTGGGATGGAGGGGGCTCATGGCAACCTGGCAGCACTGCTGAGAGACAGCTCTGTCCAGGAGCAGCTCCTCTGCAATGAGCAGCAGGGCTCCAGGCTCTGCCTGCTCTTGCTGACATGAGATGAGACAAGAGAGAGAGAAGCAAAAGGCAGTGTGGAGACAGAGGAGAGCTCATTGTAGAAGAAATCTTCACAGCCCCTGACACAGTAAGTCTCTGGCTGCAGGGCAATGCTACTGAGGTTTCTGGACAGGTCCTCTAAACCCAGTCCATGACTGACAGGATTTTTAAGGATCACTCTCACGGCTTCTCCAGTGCAGAGGAGAAGGAGATGCTTCCGAACTGTGATTCACTGCCACACTGTCAGAGGGACAGGTCATGCTGCTACCTTCTTGCCTGGATGCTGCAGGGGTGTGAAGCCAGGGAGTGCACCCAGGTCTGCCCAGGGCTGTAGTTCAGAGCAGTGTCCCTGTGCCCCAGGGTGCTGTGAGCCTGGGGCAGTGACTCTGTTGCCTGCGAGGGTCAGCACTCAGCCTGCCCAAGGAACTCCCCTTGGTGCTGAGAGGAGATGTTCCTGGTGAGAGGACTGACCTCTGGCAGGGCAGGTTCATTATCCTGTTGAGAGGGTTCTGCATGGGTCAGGGCTGCTCACAGCTCTAGCTCATGCACAGGACATTTCAGAGGGAACTTTTCAAGAAGAAGGTGAAGGCAGGGATTTCCTGAAAGAGAAGCCAGTTTCCTGAGATGGTGCTTTAACTGTCCTGCCACCTGGCAAGGGGAAAATGGAAATGGAGCTGTCAGCTTTGAACAAAGGACTGAAACTCCTTAACAGTTTCAATGAGCACTCAATGGGTCTGCTAGGTACTTCTGAAAGTCCCTGCACCCATCCCTTAGTCTATAGACAGCACCAGCTTCCCCTTTGCTGGCCTCAGCAGCGTTTATCTGCCCTGCTCCTTATCACCTCCAAAAATGGGAATGCCCCTGGACAGTGCCCTGCTGTTGAGAGGTTTCTGCAGGGCAGAAGTGAGCCCACTGGGGAAGGTGTGGGCATTGCAGGGCCTGACCATGACCTGCCCAAATCCATCCTCCCATGATGTTTCTAGAAGCAGTTCCCTCTCATTCACTGCCCAGCTCTGATGCCTGGAGCTGTCCCTGCTGGGAGCTGTTTCTCTGTCCCAATGTTTTTTCCTGGTTGGTGCTTCTAGACCTCCTCCCACCCTCTCTGCACTCAGTTCTGCCCTACAGAAAGCTCCCACAGGCAGGGCACTGTCCAGGGGCATCTCTGTGCTTGCAGGTCCTAAGGAGCAGGTCAGGCAAACCCTCATGAGGCCAGAGAAGTTGCTGCTGATGCTGTCTGTAGGCTGAGGTGGAAATGAAGGGACTTGCTGTGGTTTCTCTCAGACCTTTTGATCTCTCAAAATGATGGGAGCGCTCAGCTGCAGTTAAGACACCAACCCTGTGTGTCCTGCGTGGTGTGGTCTTCATGGCAGTGAGAAGCACCAGTCCCTTTCCAACCCATGAGGCTGTTGGCAATGCATTTCATCAGGTTGGGTAATCAGCTGACTCTTCTTTAAGGAGAGTCCACCTTTGGACCCTTGACTTTCTCTGGGGTGATCTGCCAACTTGGAAGCTGCTCTCCAGCACAGCACAGGTCCCTCTAGCATTTCTGTGATAGGTGAGTCAGATGATATACTCTTCACTCTCTCCATCTCTGGGCTGAGAGAGAAGAATTTGGAAATCTTCACTGTGGAACTGAACTCCTCTGCTCTCAGCTCAGTCCACTTTCTTTCTTAGAGAAACTTGTGAGTGTGATTGTCCTTTAGCTGAGGGAGGTGCAAGTGCAGCACAGCAAGGGGAAAAACTTATTGACAGACCAGATCCTGTGATTCTGAACAAAGTCACAGCGAAATGTTGAACAGCCCTTTCACATAAGGAGTGGACGTAATCTGCTGCAGGATGTGCACATCAGAGCTAGTCACTTCCCATTCCCACTGCAGTGCCTGGAGGAAGGGTGCGGACGGTAAATTGACATGAGGACAGAGTCTATCTCATTGGAACAGAGATGTCTAGAAAGTGTGAGGTCACCCCCTGCCTTCACTTGACCACTTCTCTCTCTTGCTAGAGTGGGCGATGGTGTGACTGGTTCAGATACAGACACCTCTGTTCAAGAGGGCAAGGCTGGGGGAGATGAAGCCCTCACAAGGGTCTTCTCTTTCAGACACAGCTGGCATGAGTGCTGTATCCAGCTCTCATTATGGCAAATAGAGAATAGTCCCACTGGGTCACTGGACCAAGTTCCCTCTGCTGAGCTCACGGCACCAATCCCCAGGTATCCCACCGAATATCTGGGACTGTTTGACACCTCCATTTACACCCCTGGCAGAGCAGAACAGACACTTCTGGAGACCACGGGCAGGGTCCCCTGCTCAGTGTGGCACACACAGCCAGCACAAACAGAGCTCAAGCAAGGATTCTGAAAGAAGGTGAAGGACAGAGGAAATGTGGGGGTACTATGAGAAATGGAAGGGTTTGGCTCGGAGAAGCCTGCTCTAACTTTTTACTGTCTTTTCCTCCTCAGACAGACACCCATGCCCAGGGGGAGCAAATGTTCAACAGCAGCTCCCCAAATGAGTTCCTCCTCCTGGCATTTGCAGACATGCGGGAGCTGCAGCTCTTGCACTTCTCCCTCTTCCTGGGCATCTACCTGGCTGCTGTCCTTGCCAACGGCCTCATCATCACAGCTGTAGCCTGCAACCACCGCCTCCACACACCCATGTACTTCTTCCTCCTCAACCTCTCCCTCCTTGACCTTGGAACCATCTCCACCACTGTCCCCAAATCCATGGCCAATTCCCTCTGGAACACCAGGGCCATTTCCTACTCAGGATGTGCTGCCCAGGTCTTTCTGTTTGTCTTTTTCATTTCAGCAGAGTTTTCTCTTCTCACTGTCATGGCCTATGACCGCTACATTGCCATCTGCAAACCCTTGCATTATGGCACACTCATGGATGGCAGAGCTTGTGCCAAAATGGCAGCAGCTGCCTGGGGCAGTGGTTTTCTCTATGCTGGCCTGCACACTGGAAACACATTTTCAGTAACATTCTGCCAAGGCAATGCCCTGGGCCAATTCTTCTGTGAAATTCCCCAGATCCTCAGGCTCTCCTGCTCAGACTCCTACCTCAGGGAAGTTGGGGTTATTGTGGTTGGTGCCTGTTTAGGCTTTGGGTGTTTCATTTTCATTGTGCTGTCCTATGTGCAGATCTTCACAGCTGTGCTGAGGATCCCCTCTGAGCAGGGCAGGCACAAAGCCTTTTCCACGTGCCTCCCTCACCTGGCTGTGGTCGCCTTGCTTATAAGCACCTCATTTTTTGCCTACCTGAAGCCCCCCTCCATCTCATCCCCAGCTCTGGATCTGGCAGTGGCAGTTCTGTACGTGGTGGTGCCTCCAGCAGTGAACCCCCTCATCTACAGCATGAGGAACAAGGAGCTCAAGGAGGCCCTGAAGAAACTGATTCAGTTGCTGATATTTTAGCAGCAAGAAGCTGCCCATCTCTAGTCACAAGCAATATCCAATCTCTCTCAGGCAACTCATGTCTTTTGGGCATTCTGTCTGTGACACTCATGTTTGTACACAACTGCTTGCATTCATCTCCAGAGGCACAAAGTCCACCTGTCTGACCCAGAGGCCTTCTGTCCATCTGTCTACCACTGCATCAGAGCTGGCCTCCCAAGTAGCATCTCTGTAATAAAAGGGGATTTCCTCAGTACACTGCCTGAAGGTTGGGCTCTTCTTCCAAAGCAGGAGCCAAGAATGCACTGAGGGAGTTGCACCCAAAAAGGCCTTTTGCTGCACATGAGTTTTCCATGGGCTGAGGGGGACACGCTCATAGGGTGATGTGTTAGGAAATGAGGGCAGGATTCTGCCCTCACTTGTGGGTGCCAAGTACCCCTGGAGAGGGTGAGTGGTATCTGCTGGGGACTGTCTCACATATTACAGGGCTGGTGACAGATGCCGGTTCTTCTGGAAGGGAATATGGAGTCAGCAGGGGAGCACAGGGCATCCCCAGGGTCAGCGTGTGCCTGGGATGGGCAGTGAGTGGAGACTCACAAAAGCAAGTGCAGGCACCCAAAGCAAAGGGCTAAACCAAAGAAGGCACTGAGTGAGGGCTCTGCAAGCTCAGCAGAGACAGCAGGGACTCAGCAGGCCCAGGGAAGGGACACTCCAGAGCGGTTCTTGTCATCCACCTACAAACCATGGGCTGGGTGCAAGGACACATCTGAACCCCTCCTGAGCCATCTGAAATACCGTCTTTGCTTTGAGCATCTTCCACAGCCACAGACCCTGGGGAGGGGGGTGTCAGGTGCAATGCTGCTGGGCCAGCTGGCTCTGCCATGGCCAGTGCAGAGTCACCCCATGGCCCCACAGCCTGCTTGTGCTGCAGAGTAGCACTGACAGCCCAGGGCCCTGCGGGGAACCGGGGAGGGGTGAAGGAACAGCCGGCCAGGTCTGCACAGGCATATTCACCTGGGGAAAGGCTCTCTGGGAAGCAGGGAACCCTGAGCAGGGCTGCTCACCCTGCCCTGAAACCCTCCCACACTTCCTGTCCCCCCATGCCCTGTCCCAGCCCTGGTGCTGGCCAGCTGCCCTGGGCTGGGGAAGCTCCAGCCCCCCAGGAGGGGGAAGGGGCATGGGGGGAGCAGTCCAGGGAGCTGGGGGGAGGTCAGCGTCCCACTCTGGCTGGGAATGGAGCCCCAGCTTGGGCAGAGGTGGGGATCATTAACAGGATGAGCACAGGATGTAACATCAATCACAATACTGTGGCGTTTGCTGACCAACCTTTAGAGATATCATACCCATGATGTTCAGCAAGGCTGGTTTCCACTTTTGCTAACCAAATCCATTAACTCTTATAACAGATCATCATTCCTTCTCTTTCTTCTAAGCATTTTCCGATTTCAGACAGATGCTTGGTGTTCTGTTTGAGAAAATTGTCTAGTTGATGGAAGGTTACTCCAAGTGTTCCTGATGCTTTAAACAGTGCAAAAATAGGACATCATTTCTTCAGTCATATGAGAAGTTAACTAGTAGGTCTACTTTGTGATTTGGGCAAAAACATATGTCACATTACAATGGCAACTGCTGCCTTACTGTTATGGACAATATTAGGCTCACCGGCCACCATAACAGGGTCTGACCCTAGGTTCCTGCTGAGACAGAAATTCGAAGTCAGATCAGAGCGAAAATATTTTAATGACACATGTGCGGTAATTACAGCTTGAGCTGGGTGCCTCCAAAGAGGGACCCTGTTTGAACAAATCCCTGGGTAATTATACCTTTCCAGTCTAGTATCCACCCCATACTTCTGAACCAATCATAATATTAGAATTTGGGGTCTTCTAGCTCCCGGTTGGTCCTTTCTGTAGTTTCCAGGTGTGTTCTTTACTTCTTATCACACTTCTGCATAGGTGTCAATGGCCCTTTTACTCCCTTTCTTGTCCCTCTGGAATCAGTCTTGTGGTTCCTTTGTTTCTTTCTTCTGTGCTCATCAATGCTAAACTGCTTATTTCTCTCTACAGCCCCCTCCACCCCCCTTATTTCTCCAACTTGAACTGGCTCTGGGCCTTCTTTTACTTAATACCTAGGTGAATGTTCACAGCTTGCGGCCTAAAGCTTCACCAAATTTAGCTATTAATGCTAAGCAAGTTATGCTAGCAGATTAATTCTAGACAGCTTCAGTCCAATATTCTTTAACAGTCCTCCCTTTGTTTTTATTAAGCATCCCTGCTAATATGCTAAGCGGGGTTCCCCAAGTCTTTTGAGGCGTACTAACATTCTCCATAATTTTAGTAGAATTACAAACACTCAAATCACAAAACACAAATATCTGAGTGATTACTTGTATCTACAGTACTGTTATCTACGAATATAAGATCACAGAGGGTTCTCATACAAACACATCCTTTTCCACTATATACAAGTACAGTTTCAGGGGTTTCATCCGGATGTATTTCAAAATGACATTTTGTTCTGTGTCAAGACAAATGTCTTCAGCTTTGATAGTGTTACTCTCACAAATAAATATATATTTTTTAGGATTTTCAAACCTTTTTTGCATACCTAGAACATACTGGGTTAGCCGTTCATCTCTGTCCAACAGGCTGCTCTTAGCCGGGATATAAGTTCCTGGTATAGCCAACTGATGCCCAAATAAGACTTCTGCTGGGCATAATCCTACCGGTTGTCTACGGGTTGTTCTAATTTCCCACAGCACTAAGTTTAAGGCATTAGGCCATTTGAGACTTGCCTGTGTACATACCCATGCTAACTTGTTTTTAATAGTTCTCTTCTCTATGAGTTCCTAGCATTTGATATAATCTCCCTAAAACTCCTGCTGAAAAGTGAGAACCCCGATCTGAATCTATAGTTTTCTGGGACTCCATACCTAGGGACAATTTCTTTTAACAAGGTTTTAATCACTGCAATCGTATCTGCTCTGTGGGTAGGAAAGGCTTCCACCCATCCACTTAGTCGATCAACTGTCACAAGGAGATGTTTAAATCCTTCTGCTGCTGGCATGTCAGCATAGTCAATTTGTAGACGCTGGAATGGAAAATAAGCCCGTGGGCAGCCTCCTCTGTTAATCTTTCGATGAGTATTGTTAAATTTTTGGCAAGTTGGGCAGGTTGTTGTTATGCGTTTTGCAACCACATGCACTCCGGGAGCTGCCCAGGTTTGCAGAATACATGAGGCGACAGTCAATGCTCCTCCATGTCCATGATCATGGTACCTCCTAACCTTAGAAAGTAAATACCTTAAGGGAAGGATGGGCTTACCCCGATAGTCCAAATTCCTTTTTTCATCTTGAATCACTTCCCACTTTTTCCATTTCTCTTTCTCCTTCTGTGGCATATCTTCATATACTTCTGCTGAATTCAATACATCTGGCCATTCTCATACTGCAACTGCAGCAGCTACAAGGAGAGGCTGTCTAGCAACGGCTTTAGCTGCCTTGTCCACCAAGTCCTTTCTTTTAGCTACATCACAGGCTTCTTCTGTATGAGCAGGACAGTAAATACCAGCAATTTCTTTGGGGAGTTTCATCACCTTTAATAATTCCTGTACTTCTTGTCCATTAGCGAGTGCTTTCCCTGCAGATGTGAGGAATACCCTTTCTTCCCACTGCATTCCCATTGCTTGACATACTCCAAATGCGTATTTTGAGTTGGTATATACATTTATTCGCAGGTTCTTACCCATCTTTGCTGCTTGGGTTAATGCTATTAGTTCTGCCCCTTGAGCGTTTACAGATGGAGGTAAGGCATTAGCCTCAAGTACCTCAAAGAGGTTGGTGACAGCACAGCCTGAATGGCGTCTTCCGTCCAAATAATAGGATGATCCATCTGTAAACAGAACTAAGACTGGGTTTCCCAAAGGTTCATCTTGGAGCTCCTCCTGGGGCTTGCTCGAGTTGACAACCACCTGTTCACAGGAATGATGAGGCTCTCCATCTTCAGGTGGGGGAATAGCATTGCTGGATTTAAGATGTTGCATCTCTTTAAGGTCACATTATCTGCAAGTAATATTATTAGTTCATAGCGGTGAGCTCTCTGTGGGGATAGTGCTTGCGTAGCGTATTGCTTCATTAACAGTTCTACTTCATGTGGCACATACACAGTCACTGGGTGACCCAAAACTACAGGTCATGTTTTTTCAATAAGGGCTGCTGTAGCTGCTATCGCTCTGATGCATCCTGGAGTGCCTTTGATTACCGCATCTAGTTGGGTGGAGTAATAGGCCACTGGCCTACGGCGAGGACCTAGTTTTTGGGTAAGTACTCCACTTGCTACTCCCTGTCGTTCATGAACAAATAATTCAAATGGCTTACTATAATCTGGTAGTCCTAGAGCCGGGGCTGAGACCAGCACATTTTTCACAGATATGAAAGCTTTCTCTTTTTCTGGACTCCAGGCCAAAGGCTCTATCTCCTCCTTCTTTGTTGCCTGGACCAAAGGTTTGCCAAGTTCTCCCAACCTGGGAATCCATGTCCGGCAAAATCCTACAACCCTAAAAATTCCTGAGTTGCTTTTTCGTTACAGGACAAGGCATATCAAGAATTGTCTTTACTCGTTCTGGATCAATTAACCTGTGCCCTTCCTTCAACATAAACCCCAAATATTTTACCTCTCGTTGACACAGCTGGAGCTTGGACGGAGATGCTCAATGCCCCTTCTCTGCAAGAGTGTTACATAGAGAAATAGTGTCTTTCAAACATGTCTCGTAATCTTTACTTGCTAATAACAAATCATCCACATATTGTATTAAAACTGAACATCCTGGAAGTTCGATATCTGCAAGATCATTTTTCAGTATACGCGAAAAAATAGTCGGAGACCTAGTAAATCCTTGTGGTAGCCTAGTACAAGTTAATTGTTGTCCCTTCCATGTGAAGGCAAAAAGATCTTGGCTGTCCTCAGCTACCGGTATACTAAAAAAGGCTGCCGTTACATTAATCACAGTAAAATAAGTTGCCCAATGGGGTATTTCTAATAATATAGTTGACAGGCCAGGAACTACTGGATGTGGAGCAATTACATGTTGGTTTATAACTCTTAACTCTTGTACAAAGCAATATTCTGGATCGCCATCAGAATCCTGCCTATTCTTTTTAACTGGCAGAATCAGGGTGTTGTATGGGAATTCACAAACTCTAAGGATACCCAATTTTAAATAGTGATCAATTTGCTTTTGGATACTCTGCTCTGCTTCCTTTGGGATAGGGTATTGTTTAACCGTGAGAGGTAATCCTCCCCTTGTTTTGATTGAGACTGCACTAGCTGATTTCAATAGTCCAACATCCATTCCTGAAGAGCTCCACAGCTTTCCAGGAACTGATTCTAATCCTGCTGGAATTTGCAGATTAGTTGACTCTGGTTCAGGTGTCTCAGCCAGAACACATGAGCCCATTAGTATTAATTTCATCCCTTCCAGCTGTAAGCAGATCTGAGTGTCCAAGGCTTGTAAGAGATCCCTCCCTAAAAGACAACAGGGTGAATCCATGGAAATTACGAAATGTCCACACACTCCTTTTCCTCCAAGAGTGAGCAACAAGGGCTTAGTTAACGTTCGTTCACCTTTTCCCATTACTCCCTGTATTGTTATTTTACCTGATGACTTACATCCTTTAGGCTCAAAATTCAGAAGAGAAAGGGCAGCTCCAGTATCCACTGAGAAGGGAATTTCTTGACCTGCTATATTTGCCATTACCTGCCCCCTGAAATCCAAATCTATGTCCCATGAATTTACCCCAATTCCCACAGTATTTTCTGGGTCTCCCATCTCCTGTCATTGTGGACTGGCTGGGAATTGCCTGGTGTCATTCCCAGTACTCGACTGTCCCATACTGTCCCCTCTATTCCTGGGCATGCGGGGTCTCACTGGGCATTCCTGCTTCCAGTGCCCTTGTTCCCCGCAAGAATGGCAATAATCATTAACTCCTAAGCGTACAATACGTTCGCTTTGGTTCCGCCCATCTCCTCTGACCCTTGTTCGCCCCCTTCCTCTTAGTTTCTTTAAACTCGTCTCTTAACACAGCCGCTAACACACTCACTTCCTCTTTCTTCTCTCGTCTCTTTTCTTTCACCTTCTCTTCATCTCGACCGTTATATACAAATGTGGCTAAGCGTACTATTTCTTCCATAGACTTCCCTGGCCAGTCAGGAACATGTTTAGAAAAATACTTCTTAATGTCAGAGGCCGTTTGATCTACAAACGTAGAAACTATTAGAGGCCTGTTAGCCTCGGCTTCTGGGTCTGTCCCCCCTCCAAGCATTCTGATTTGTTTAAATAGTCTGGAAAGGAAAGCTGAGGGCTGTTCCTCAGGTTGTTGCTGACACTCCCTTATTTTAGACCAATTCGCAGTCTTTTGTCCTGCCAAAAGTATAGTATAGCTTCTTCTAAGTCTTGCCTGGCTAATTGCAACTGCCTGTAATCTGCCTCTGCATTATAATTCCACCCGGAGTCCACAGCCAGCCAGGCTGTTCGAGCAGCCAGAATATCCCCCTCTTCTGCCCAACAACAGTTTGCATCCAGAATTGAGTGTTTTTCGTCTGGAGTGAACACAGCTTCAAGGAGCATTTGCACATCCCCCAGGTAGGATCATACGCCCGCACTATTCCTCTTACAATTTGTAACACTTTCTCTGGATCTTCCCTAAGCCTGGGAGTTTGTTCACTCCATGCAATCCAATCTTGGGGCACCCAGGGTTGGTAAATTCGCGTTGTAGCTACCCGAGGTGCCCCGTCCGGACCTGGTGGGGGCACTCCTGGCACAGGAACGACATGCAAAGGGGCCTGAAAGGCAGAGGGGGAAGGCAAGGGGGGTACAGAGAAGCTGAAACAGAGGATAGCGCAGAGGGTGGAGCGGTTTCCACAAGTGTTTTAGCAGCTGCACTACTTTCAATACTCTGAGAAAATTTTTCTTTGCCCAACTGTCCCATACATACCAATAATCCATTTGTCTGGGGAACCTATCCTGCAAATGGTGACGCAGGAAAGTTAACTCCTGATGATCAAAGGATCCCTGTGGCGGCCATCGTTCTGCCGGGTTACCAGCCTTTGTCAGGAACAGCCAATCCTCCTGACATAGTTGGATCAACCTTTTTTTTTTTTTTTTTCCTTTTTCTTAGTTTTTTTGTACCATCAATCTTACTCCAGTTTTGCAGAATTTCGGCTAAGGGCATCCCCTTTTCTATGCCGAACTTATTTCCCATATTGAGTTCCTGAAAAGTGCGTCTTATGCTGATCAGGCAGCACACTTCCTTATAGTATACCTATTTTTTCCTTTCTTTTTCTTTTTTTTCTTTCTTTTTTTTTTTTTTCTCCTCAGCAACACCAGAATTTAAATTTTGATTACCCCCTGCAGCCGGCATGTTTACACTCTCTCTCACTCTCTCTCTCTGGGAACCACACTCACACCACCCGAGTCTTTGACTGCTAGGACTGCCGTCCCTTCACAGTGGGCGGCTCTGTCAGCCAATGGGTGCCCCTTTCGGTTCCCAGGTCACACACACACACACCAGTCACAGTACCGGTATCCACACTCACACTAGTCACAGTAACTCTAAGTTAGTCCTGCGGTGTGCCTTACGCTGATCAGGCTGCACACTCCCCCCTTCCGGCTGGAGTGAGACGGGACTCGAACCCACCTCAAAACCCGGGAGTGGGACTCGAACCCACCCCAAAACCCGGGAGCGGGACTTGAACCCACCCCAAAACCTGGGAGTGGGACTCAAACCCACCCCAAAACCTGGTACGCCTTATGGTGATCAGCCCGCGTACCCCTTACCTGGTACGCCTTACAGTGATCAGCCTGCGTACCTCTTACATTGCACTTTGTTATCAAACCAGAATTTAGAATTTAGGCAGGAATTTAAGACTCACCCTCTCGGTGCCTCCCGTTGCCAAAGATCCCAGGTGAACTCACCCGATGGCGCCAGATGATCGTTTGGAGACGAGAGGCCCCGACGGTGGTCACCTAGGGTCCCATCTGGGGTGTCAAACTGTTATGGAAAATCAGACTCGCCGGCCTCCATAACAGGGTCCGACCCTAGGTTCCTGCTGAGGCAGAAGTTCGAAGTCAGACTGAAGAAAAATAAAATTTAATGATACACGTGTGGTAATTACAGCTCGAGCTGGGTGCCTCCAAAGAGGGACCCCGAACAAAGAAATCCCTGGGCAATTATACCCTTACAATCTAAATTCACCACCCCTTAAGCGATAGTTTGGACCAATACTAATAGTTAGGTCTGGGTTCTTCCCCTTCTTCCTTGGGCCCCTTCATTGTCTCTAGGCAGGCTGCTTGTTATCTTCAAGGTCGGCTGCTCCTGCAGTCCGTGTAACTTCTTTCAACAACCTCCAGCTTGAACCGGCTCTGGGCCCCCCTTTTACTTATCTAAGTAAAAGTTCACAGCCTGAGGCCTAAGGCTACAGCAAATTTAGCTACAAATGCTAAGCAAGTTATGCTAAGCAATTAATTCTAGACAGCTTCAGTCCGATATTCTTTAACAACCAGCACTGGCCTATCAGGCACTGAGCCACAAGTCACCTCACAACAATAAAAACCAGCCATGGGCCCAGCACTGGCCTAGCAGGCACTGAGCCACAAGTGACCTCACAACCACAAACAGCAGCCATGGGCCTGGCACTGGCCTATCAGGCACTGACACACAAGTGACCTCACAACTGAAAACAGCCATGGGCCTAGCACTGGCCTATCAGCCACTGAGGCACAAGTGACCTCACAACCAATAACACCAGACAAGCAACTAGCACTGGCCTATCAGGCACTGAGCCACAAGTGACCTCACAACCACAAACTGCAGCCATGGGCCTGGCACTGGCCTATCAGGCACTGAGGCACCAGTGACCTCACAACTGAAAACAGCGGCCATGGGCCTAGCACTGGCCTATCAGACTCTGAGGCACAAGTGACCTCACAACCACAAACAGCAGCCATGGGCCTAGCACTGGCCTATCAGGCACTGAGCCACAAGAGACCTCACAACTACAAACAGCAGCCATGGGCCTAGCACTGGCCTATCAGGCACTGAGCCACAAGTGACCTCACAAGCACAAAAGCAGTAGTGTGCTTGATGCTGTCTAATCAGATACTGAAGCAATAGACACCTCACAAGTACAAAAAGGACCAATGTGGCTGCCAGTCACCTAGCAGATACTTAGGCCGAATAACTCCACAAACATAAACAGCAGGAATATGCAGCAAGCTGGACTGTCAGGTGCAGAGGCTGAAGTGACCTCACAGGCAGCCATGAAGCCATATAGCTGCTCCTGGCCTCTTAGGCACTGAGGCACAATTGCCCTAAACCAGCACAAACAGCAGCAATGCGCATGCTGATCATCAGTCACATACTGATGCACAACTGACCACAAAAGCACAAACAGCAGCAATGGGTCTGCTCCCGGTTTATGAGGCGTTGAGACACAAGGCACCTCACCATCATCACCTAAGCTATGGCCATGCTGTTGGCCTACCAGCTGCAGAGGCACAACTCACCTCACAAGTGCAAATGGCATCGACGTGTCTGCTGCTGCCCTATCTGGCACTGAGTCACAAGGGATCTGAAAAGTGCAAACCTTCACAGAGGAGAAGCTCACCTGGGACACTCTCACGTCCCTCGATTACGCTGTTATCACTCCATACAGAACAGTCTTCTGCAAACGGCTTTCATCTCCTGGCAAGACTCTCTCCACGTCATGGGACGGCTCCACTCTGGCACCCTGGTGACAAATCACAAAAGGAACAATTGGTCTTGCTTTTCCTTTAGTACCATCAAGTCCGAGCTGGGAGCCTTTGCACTGCAGCACCTACACAATGACAGCAGGATGCCACTTCCATTTCTAGTGCATTTCTAGGGACAGAGATCAGCTGAGGGAGCAGCTCCACTGCAAAGGGTTTCCCACACTGTCACATCAGCTCAGCACTGCACCATCCATCAACCTGATGCCAGACCTCTGCTCTGCCACCTACTCTACAAACACACTGTCTCGGACCCACAGAGCTGCCTCTTCTGCTAGATACAACCAGGTGCCAGCCAGAAGAGATGCCTGCAGGACACTCACCACTTGCACACTCCACAGCCACTGCTCTGATCGCTGCCTTCCCTTGGCTCCGCAACACAGACACACAGGGAAGCTCTTGCGGTAACACCACAAGGTGGCCAAGGCACTCTAGGCTCACAAGGCCTCTGCAAATGAGCAGCACAAGATCAGGCACAGAGCTGCCTCCTTGCGCAATGCTGCTCTTTTCAGAGGGAAGGAGCCTGCTTCCTTTGGGCACAGCAGGCTGCTGCTTTCCACCCCCATCCCCTCACAAACCTCCCCCTAGAGAGGGGGGGATTGGAATTTTCTGTAGTAATACAAAAGATACAGATACAATGCAGAAACATTTGAGAGTCCTGAAGGCCTCCTGAGCCCAAAGTAACCTCACTTCCTTTCCTCTAGTTATTTGGACAAGGAGCCCCAGTGCAGGGAAAAAGGGTGCAGAGGCTTTGACATGAGGCCCAAGCAATGAGACAGCCTCACATTGGACGGCTGCTGAAATGCCAGCTGTCCTGGCTGCGCAGCCTCTGCAGCAGGAGTCCAGGTGCCACAGCTGACTTCACAGAGCACTGAGGGCTGGGTGCCACGGACAACCTGGCCCTGGACACATCTTCACCCCTCCCAGAGCCAGCAGCCCAAGACCTCTGAGACTTCCTCAGGTCAAGCTACAGAGGCTTTGGGGCACTCACACAAAGGCACTCAAGACATGCTGGCATCTATTATAAGGGTCTTGGACTCCTCCTATATGGCACCACAACCTCCTAGGAAAAGGAGGGGACACAACAGCATTTGCTGAGCGGGCTGGCAGTAACAGCATTTGTGGGACATGGAATTTGCAGCACAGCAGAGGTACCAGGAGGTAAACCCACACCCCAAGTCACACAGGCAAGCCAGGTGCATTTATGGAAGCCTTCGCATCCGTACGTAGCCTCTTCTCATTCACTTGCAGCTGCTTTCACAGAGGGCTCACGATGTTGGCCAAGATGTTGACAGGCACAGGGACACACCCTGGCATTCTGCCTCCATCCTCAGGGGCTCTAGGACTGCACTGGGAACCTCTAAGAGTGGAGCAACCTAGAAAGAAAGAAAGAAAGAATCGGAGTGTTACTGTCAGTTCTGCTGGCCTTACATAGTTGCAACAGTCAGGGGCAAATGTCTCCTCTCTGTCCTGAGCTGTATTGGTGAGAGCACAGCCAGCAGGGCCACCGAGTTGTTCTACCCCTCTTTTTGGCACAGGTGACACCATGTCTGTATACCGGCTCCCGTTTGGTCTCTCCAATTCTGCAAAGGCACTAACACACAGCAGGGAGTCCAGCACAGGGACACCAAGATGGTCAGCAGCTGCAGCGTGGGGCACATAAGGAGAGGCTGCGAGAGCTGGGTTTGTTCAGCCTGGACAAGAGAGGCCAAGGGGGATCTTCATGCTGTGCACAGCTACCTTATGGAGGGCACAGAGAAGATGGAGCCAGATTTTCTTGGAGGTGCACACTAAGAGCAAGAGAGGAAACAGGGACATATTGGACAATGGGAAATTCTTCTGAGATGTTAAGAAGAAACCTTTTTCTCCATGAGGGTGGCTGAGCTGTGTCACAGGGATCCAGAGAGGTTCTCAGATCTCCAGCCTTGGAGATAATCAAAACTTCACTGGAAAAGGCCCCAAGATACCTCCTCTACTGCCACCTGCCTTGACCAGGGTGTTGGAGCCCTACCTCCAGATGTCTCCCCCATTGCAGCCTCAAGGAATTTGCTATTCTGAGACTCTTGACAAAGAGACCAAGGCTTTGGAGATGCCACCTCCACCACAAACCAAGGACAGGTGTCTCAGAGCCACCCATCACCTTCAGAGGCCTGACTTCTTGTGAGGTGGCACCTCCCCTCTCTGCAAGGGTCTGTGTAGGAACAAAGTGGAGAAGTGGCAATGACTGCTTTGATTATCTCTCTGAGGGATCGCAATGGATTAGCGTCTGAGATGGGAAGATGCAATGAGGGTCCAGCTTCAACAGAAAGCCTTTAAGGAAGGAGAAGATAACTTTCTCCAGGGCAGTCAGTAAAAGCCCAAAGACTCAGGGAAGCATCAAGACCTTCCCAAACTGCAAGCCTGAACCTCAGCTGACAGAAACCACCACACTGCGAGCAGCCCTGGCTCGCAGCATGATGCTCCACGGAGGGAACACGGTCACCAACAGTCCTCACCCAGGTCTCCCAGAAGGACTCTGTGATGGCAGGCTGGGCTCTGGCAGCAGAGCACTGCTCTCTCCACCCACCTACTCCCAGGCTGAGCAGCAAAACACTGGGACCAACATCTGGCTCCACCATAGGGCATCTCGTACTGTAACACACTGCTACCCCTGCACCTCACAGAGGGTTGGCAGCCAACATGCACCTCTGCATCAGCGACACACAGGGCACAGCACCACACATGGCAGCACACAGGGCACCCCCAAGCACCCCACAACACACAAAGCCCAGCTCTCCAGACCTTCCATTCCCTTCTAGGCCTCCAAGGCCTTGCAACAGGCACTGCCTCTGAACAGCCACTCACAGCCTGGGGCCTGCTCACTTCCCACCTCCAGGAAGCAGAGAAGAAGTGCTCTCACAGCGGCTGATCAGGCTGCTCTTGCCTCTTGCTTGTGCCTCAACTTCTCTGAACAAGAAATCTCTTTGAAAATGTGGACCATAACCTTTCACAGAGGGGACATTCCTTCTGTCTCCTCCAACAGCCTTTGCACCCATTCTACAATGACTGCATATGTGGACAGAAAATCAGAGACCTCTAACGGGTTACAGCTCCAAATGTGTCATCAAAGCAGGTGGACACCTCAAAGACAGAGACAGCATGCAGACCTTGCAGGAAAATCTCACAAGCTCCCTGCTGTTTTGACAGGGGCAATTTCTAAAGCGCACACACCCTCGGAAAAAGAGATTACTAACACCACTGCTCACACCAGCACTACATTAATTTAGCAGCCTCAAAAGTCTAGCTGGACTCCCTAGGTGACCGGGACGAGGCTGCAAGCTTCTATTTAGCAACAAGTGGAAAGTCAAATTCCGTGTCCATGCTCACCATAGAACATCATCCACATTTGAAAGGTAGCAGTACTAACTCAGGATGACGGAGTGGAATAAAATGTGTGTCAGATGATGTGGAATATCTACTTCTGCTTGACTAATGAGGTGCATTTCTGTATTGCTGGAGAGCTCTGCAGGGGTCAATCCCTCCTCTGAGCACACGCAGCAAACCCAGAACTTACCTCACCACCACCATCCAAGCCATGTGTCTTCTCCTCACCTCTCACCTGCTCACATAGAGGTGACCTCACAAGTCCATAACCCCACCACATGCCTCCTGCTGGCCTATGCCCTTCAGAGACAGAACTTTCCTCCAAAGAACTTCCCCAGCCATCAACTACTGCTGGCCTAGCAGCTACTCTGACAAAAGAGACCTCACAAGCAACGCCCATGCCTAACTGCCTGCTGCTGGCCTAGCAGGCACTCAGAAAGACATCACCTCACACTCACCTTCACGGCCAGGTCTCTGTCACTGGCCTAGAAGGCTCTGAGACAGAAATTACCTCACTATAAGTTTCTCAGCCATGAACCAAATCCTGCCTTATCAGCTGCTCCTCAGGCAGAAATGATCTCAAAAACACAGATCCCAGACATGGACCTGCTGCTGCCCTATCAACCGCTCAGGTAGAAGTGACCTCACAATCACCTTTCCAGACACATCTCTGCTCCTATCCAATCAGGTTAGCAGTCAGAAATGACCTCACAATCTACAGCCAAGTCTTCTTCCTCCAGATGGCCTATCAGCTACTCAGGCAGAAGTGACCTCATCATCAACACCCAAGCCATGTGCCTCCTGCTGGCCTGTCAGCTACTTACAAAGACTTGATTTGACACTGGTGATTTTCTGGCATAGCTCTCATAGATAGAGGTGACCTCACCACCCACACCCTGATCATGTGCCTGGTGCCACCTGCAGCTCCCCCTGCCTTCCCCCAAGGCTGAGCCAGCTCCTGAACAGCCTCCCTGATTCACCTCGTGGCTTCACAATGCTCATAGTGCAGCAAAACACCCATCACGTACCAGTTACTACCCCCAAAATAGATTAGCTTTTGCCTAGGTAGTCTCTACACATAGCTCATAAAACAAGAGAATAGGAAAAAGGCCTGCAAGGAATTCTTGGCAACATTTTCGAAAAAAATGATTTCATGGGATGAGCAATTATGAACCTGAAGATAGCAGGGCCTCCTGTCCCAGGCAGAGGGAGAAGCCTTCCCACAACTCAGAAGTCTGGTTCCTTCCCCAATGCTGAACAAAACCAGCAAATCCTCCACACATCCAGGACCACAAGCATTCTCCTGTTTTATGCCCAGCCTCCACCAAACCCACTCGCACCCGCTCTCTCTCTCCCACTCCCTTCTTGCCTGCTTTGCTCCTGCTCCTCTTCCATTTCTGTCTTTCGCATCTTTTTTTTTCTCATACTGGGCTATGATTGGCTGACAGAGCCATCAGTGAAATTGATGCCCGCCCTCCTCCTCCTGACAGCCAATAGGAGGGCTGCACTGGGGCGATGCCATGGCAACGTTGAGCCCTCCTGCCCTGGCGGCCAGCTCCACCCCCTCCCTCGCGGTCAGGCGCCATGTTGTGGGCGGCAGCGCGGGGCGCGGCGGGGCCTGGGGGCAGTGCGGCGCCGTGTGGGCGGGCAGTGTGGGGCCCCAGGGCGCGGCCGCTGCCCCGGCGTGGCTGGGCTGTGCTTCAGGGTCCCCGTGGGGCTGCTGGCTGCCCTGCACCCTGGGGGCCATGTGGGTGCGGGGGGGCAGTGCTGGGGTGTGTGCTGGTGGCAGCCGTGGCGCCGGCGTGAGGGCCCTGGGGCTGGCCGGGGCGGCAGAGCCCACGGGCATCATCCTGCTGCCCCCAGGACATGGCAGGGCAGGGCAGTGTCCTCTCACCCCTCCTGCCTGGCCCCCTGCCCACGGCAGCCCCAGGGCTCAACTAGGGAGTGGTGGTGTGGGGTCATGAGGGGGCTGGGGGAGATGGCTGTGTTGGGCTCACCCCAGCACGGCCCACTTCAGCTCAGAGAAAAATCCTTGGGGTCAGCCAGGACTTGTGCAGTGGGGATAGTATCCCCCACCTGTTTCCAAGCTGCTTTTGCAAACAAGCTATCTGTTGGGTGTAAATATATGAGCCCAATTTGCAGGAGGACAGAGGCTGTGGCCATCTGAAGATGGCATTTGTGAGCCCAAAATATGCTCTGCCAAGCTGGAAGCATAAAAGGATCCAAGGGGAAGGAACAGAGGTTCCCACAAACATGTGGAGAACTTGAGGTTATTACAAGGTGAAGGTTTCATTTCCTATATGGACATTTCCATCAGGCTGCTGAGAGCCCCACAAGAGCTGCTTGACACCCCAGCCTCTGGGATACAGGACTCCTTTGCTCTCAGAGCCAGATCACAATGGGGGACCCAATCCCAGGGAAATCTGACTATGGATTCCCCCCTTCTGTCCCCCCCCACACACAAGGGGATGGAGCTGGCCCAACAGGAGCCTTGGGGCTCAGGGCAGCCCCAGTCACAGGAAAAAGGAGTCCTGGCTGCCACATTGTCCCCCAAGCCAGTCAGGACCCTGAGGCAGGACTCTTGTTGCAGCCCTCAGCCCTGACCAGCCACCACCACAGCCTCCATCTCGCTTGCCGCCTTACCCTCAGCTCACCTCTCCAGCCGGGGAGGAGGAAGGGCTGTCTTCCCATCTTGTCATCCAAAACTCCTCTCCGATGTACTGCTGCTCCTCTGCCTGTCGGCGAGGGGCCCCAACATGGCTCCTGTTCCCCCTCCTGGCCACAGATGACTCCAAAGGGCAGCAGCAGGGAGCATGTGAGGAGTGCCCAGCAGCAGCCGGGCCTCACAGGGAAGTGAGGGCCACCTGCCATGACACCAGGGAGACGTCCCTGTGATGTGGCACATCCCACTGTGACCTCAGCTGGTGTCATCTGGGGACTGAGTAGGTCACTGCCATGGAGATGGCACAGCCAGGGAGAGAGCAGAGAGATTTCTCTTCACATCCTGGAAAGCAGTCACCTCCCTTCACCCCGGTTATTTTCCATAATTCTCCAGTAAATCCTTCAGGAATGTCTCCAGATGGTGTCAAAGGCAGTGAAATATCTCAAATGGGGCACTGGAGAAGTCACTTCTGTACCCCTGCACCAACAGGTCTCTGCACTGGGCAGACCTGTGCAGGAATCTGGGGTTTGGGGGTTGGTTTGGGGGTTGGCATTTTTACAGGATCCAAGTCATGTGGGATGAAACAGTGCAAAATGTGGCCACAGGCTGAGAAATGCTTTGGTGAGCTTCGAAACAGATTTCTCCCGTGGATCACTCTTTTTGTAGAAGTTGGATGTAGGACAATATGGGTCAGGATGGAGACTTGCTCCTTTAGGCTCCAAAGCAGGCTCTTTGCTTATAAAAGCCCTCAGCAAGGTTTCTTGGTCTGTGATGCTTGAGATAGGGATGATCTGCCAGAAAAGAGCGTACATGCCCTTAACACACGTCATCCGGAGGGCTTTCTCCAGGACCCTGCTTCCCGCCAGCCTCCAATACCGTGGGTCAGGCTTGATAGCAAACCTGGGGAAGTTTTCCCATTTCCCATGAAATTTGCCCAGCTTTCCGTCTGACTGAGGCTGGGGAAAGCCATTTCTCATCTCTGGGCTTCAATTGTTCCTTGTGCTTTTCAGTGTCGCCTCAGGGCAGTGTTTCTCCTCTGGGTACACTGCCTGGCACCCTGGATACTCCTGGGACCCTAGCTCTCTGGGGGCTATGCCGCCCTGGCACCCTGGATCTCCCACATTTTTGACCCTGGGCTTCTCAGGACATGCCCACGTACTGCAGTGCTGCTGTCCGGGTTCCGGTGTGGAGCCTATAAGACAGTGGAATGTTTCAGGACCTGCATTTTGACTTTTTCAGAAGTTTGTGAGATGACCAGCTCCCAGCTCTGCAAATCTTGCAGAAGGGAGACTCCATCCCCCTTGAATACTGTCAGAGATGTGGCTTTCCAAGTCACTGCAAAAGGAAGGACTTGTTTAATTCTTTGGGTTGCTTATTCAGCCTGTGGTACCCCATCTAAGACACTGTGTGTCCCAGTTCTGCACCCTGGGGTCTCTGCCCTTTCTCTCCCCTGTCTCCTGTGTGTCCACCCAAAGTCTTCTCTATGCACCAGGGACATGGGAAGTGTTGCTTTAGGGAGCTCACTTGAAGCTATGACACACTGTGGAGCTGAAGGCCTGATGGAGGCAAGTCTGGGACGTGGCTGTGCCCCCATGCCCCCTCCTGCTCCCGACCTGAGGATCCAGGAAAGTCTCTGGGGAGAGCAGTGGGTTTGGTGTGGGTGGGATGGGTTTCTTGTGACATTCTGTGAGTCCTGCCTGGGTTGCTCTGAACACTTAGGAAAATCCCTCTTCTCTAGGGGCTTCCATCAAGGCTTTTGCACGCTTTTGTACAGAAGCACAGCCCGGTCTGGGATCCTCAAGAGCAACATGGCCCCCGCCACAGCCTGGGATCCCCAGGAGCTGTATGGCTCTTCCATTTCCATATGCCCTGACTAATTTGACAATTTTTAACATCACCTTTACAGCACACTGTCTGGACATTGCAACATTGCAACTTTGTGATTCCTCCCATTACTCTTTGTTCACTCACATGCCCAGCTGCTGGTTTGCACTTCAGAAAGTTTAAAGCTTGCTCCATCTTTCAGTAGTTTGTCCTTTTAGCCAAGGCCTAAATTGTCTTTATATCTAGCCTTTCCTGTCTCTCAAAAAGATTTCTAGTAAGGCTGTCCCTTGCAGAAAGTGGACCTCATTGGAGGCAGCTGGGACTTAGCACACAGTCAAAGAGGGTAATTCTTTTTTATGAAACTATATCAGGCTTTATTTTTTGTTTCTTTGCAATTAAAATACTTCTGTGTCTGCAGCTAATTCTTTAAGTACAGCAGGTGGGAATTGGGGCAGATGAGCTGTAACATTCAGACGTCAGTGGAATAAGGGTAGCTTTTAACCAGAGTGATGTAAGTCCCAGGTGGCTGGTGAGAAAAATGGCAGGGTTGGGGAGATGGGGAGGAAGATTGTCCATACAGTGCCTGACCTCTGGGACACTGCTTTTCCTACATGTCCAGACTTCATCAGGAGACACACTGGATTGCTATCAGTTGGAGAATGTTGCCTTCACTTATTCTGAAAGCTGAATAATAATAATAATAAACTATAAAAGCAGAAGTACTTGTATATTATTGAAGTCTCCACCTTTTAGCTACACTGTTTCAGAGCAGAAATTTGTAATCGCTGATTATGGGAAGGAAGAGAAAATGTGCAGGTGGCTCTGATGCCATGTAAACCCTTCAGGAGCCCTGGGGCGCACTCAAGGGCACACGGAGGGCCCTGGGGTGCACTGAAAGGCACACACGGATGGGTCCTGATGGGACCGCAGGGCAGATCACGCGCCTTCAGATGCCCCAGAGGTGGCTGTGAGTGCACTGGCTTGCTTGCTTTGCCTTGGGGTTTGCCGCAGGGCCCCGCAAAGCATGCACACTCCCATGCCTCTGTCACCTCCTGCTCTCCAGCTGCATCCACCTCCTCTCCACAGCATCCGCGCTCCTCCTCCCGCCCTCACCCTGCAGCCCCCACCAGTCCCAGCTGCCCCAGCCTTCCAGGTGAACACAAGAAAAAGCCATTTTTAATGGGGGCATGGGCAAACACAGAAACAGGATTTCCCAGGCAGGTTGTGGCGTCTTCACCCTTGTGCAAGTCCAATGGGATGTGGCCCGGAGCCACCTGCTTTGCTGAACGTGCTTGGTGCAGGGGGTGGACTGGCGATTTGGGAATGCCGAATTCGGAGGTGCTCAGGCCGCGCCAGACCCTGGGCCTGAGCGCCACCGCTGCCAGGCTCTCCGCAGGCGGGCGCACAAAGCTCGCATGGTGAAGCCTGCCGGGGATGCTCTCCTGGGGTCTCGGAGGACGAAGAGCGTGTACGTCCCCATGAAGCGGACCATGGGGCTGCTGTCATTCTCCAAGCGCTGAAGGACTGTGGTGGGAGGAAGGAGAGTGGTGATTGAGCCCTGTATGAGTGGAGACCCCAGGCCCTTCCTCAAGAGAGGGCCAAGGGGGAGCAGGGCACGAGGGGATCTGTGTGGGCTCAGTGATAGCCCAAATGCACCCCAAATTCCCTTCAGGAAGGTCTGCAAGAGCCCTCCGGCCTTGCGCAGGGCATGGGCTCTCTCTGCCTGCCCCAAAACATTGGACCTTCTCGAATGCCCCAGAAATTCCCTCTGTCTCCAGGCATGGCCTCCTCCCACCAAGCCCAGCCAACCCCGTGCGCCCTACGCACAGCTGCACATCTCCTCCAGCTTCTCCCCACACCAGTCCAGGAGCCGCCCAGCGAGCCCTAGGTGCACACAGCCCATCACAATGCGAGACCCAAGCCAGGGGAGAGGGATTTGGGGCTGGGGAGAGGGACCTGGCACTGAGGAGAGGGACTTGGGGTCTGGGGAGAAGGAGCCAGGCGTTACGGAGAAGCACCTAGGGACTGGGAAGAGGATGCCAGGTGTTGGGGAGAGGGATCCAGGCATTCAGGAGTGGGTGCCAGGAGATGGGGAGGGGGATGCAGGGGCTTGGGAGAGGGACCTGGTGCTGGGGAGAGGGTCCCAGACATTGAGGAGAGGGACGTGGGCACTTGGAAGAGGGACATGGGGGCTGGGGGGAAGGAGCCAGGCGTTATGGAGAAGGACCTAGGGACTGGGAAGAGGGTCCCATGTGCTGGGGAGAGGGAGCCAGGCATTCAGGAGTGGGGTCTGGGGAGAGGGACCCAGTGCTGGGGAGAGGGTCACACACACTGAGGAGAGGGATGTGCAGGCTGAGAAGGATCTCGGGCCGAGGAGAGGGTCACGGGCACCTGGGGGGTCTCACCAATGAAGTATGTGGCCTGCTCGCGCAGCGGGGTCCGCGGATCCTCCAGGTACCAGCTGCTGCAGTGCACGTATTCGCTGGCCATCGGCCCGGCCTTCTGCACCTGCAGAGACCCCCGGTAGAGGTGTTGGCACCGCTGGGCCTGCTCCCCTCCATGGGACACCTGGCCCCTCTCTAGGACAGGCGTTGGCAACACTGGGCCCATCCCCCCTCCCAGGAGAGGCGCGGGCACAACCGGGACGGGGCTGGTCCAGCTGGGACAGGTGTTGTCACTGATGGAAAAGGTGCTGGCACAGAAGGGACAATGGCTGGCGCTGCCAGGACATGGGTTGGCACCTCCAGGACAGGGGCTGGCACTGCTAAGAGAGGAGCAACCTCCAGGACAATGGCTGGCACCTCCAGGACATGGGCTGGCACCTCCAGGACACGGGCTGGCACCTCCAGGACAGGGGCTGGCACTGCTAAGAGAGGAGCAACCTCCAGGACATGGGTTGGCACCTCCAGGACATGGGTTGGCACCTCCAGGACAGGGGCTGGCACTGCTAAGAGAGGAGCAACCTCCAGGACATGGGTTGGCACCTCCAGGACATGGGTTGGCACCTCCAGGACAGGTGCTGGCTCCCAGAAGAGGTGCTGGCCACATCGGGACAGGGGCCAGCACCTCCAGGACAGGCCTGGCACTGCTGGGGCCTCCTCACCAGGTACACGCCAATGCGCCAGATCTGCGCTGTCTCGGCCAGCTTCCGGAGCTGCCTCCAGCCGAGGAGCTTTGCGGCATCCATGAGGGCTGCCTGGGCAGCCTGGGGAGGAGCGAGGAGACGGATGATGGCACCATGGCCAGGCCAGGGATGGCCCCGGCCGCTGCCCACAGTGTCCCCCGGTCGGCCGTATGGTCCGCCACGGTGCCCTGTACCTGTGCCGCGCCGGGGCGTGGGTCTCTGAGATGGAGGAAGAGGGGCAGCAGCCCCAGGCGTGCCAGCTGCTTCATCTGCTGCCTCTCCCTGCCTACTGCCCGGCCCAGCAGCTCCCCGAAGAGCCGCATGGCCAGCTCCCGCACCACACCGACCTCCTGCTGGGGCAAGGATGGCAACCTCAGCAGTGGTGGTGGCGGGGGGGAACCAAAACGGGCCCCCTACCAGCTCCCTGCCACCATCCTCACGTTGGGGAAGAGGTACAGGAGGTCGTGGGCCAGATGCACCATGAGGTGGCCGCTTTGCCGTGGGTCAGCGTGGCGCAACACGTTGCGCAGCACCGCCAGCGCCTTGGCGTTCATCTCCCCGTCGGCATCCTGCAGCTGCTCCACCACGTGCAGGATCAACTTCTGCATCTTCCTTGCCTGCAGGGAGACGTGCAGCATTTTCCTCAGACCACTGATGGTGGAAATGCTCTGGACACAGGCACCGGTGGCAAGCGCTCGCTCACCGTGGCGGGTCTCTCGGAGAGGAAGAGGAGGCCACGGAGCGCCAGCCAGCGCACGACCTGGCGCTCATTGCCCAGCCGCGCCCGGCACAGGCTCAGCGCCATCTCCTCGGCTGCCGCGCACAGATCAGGGCACTGCAGCAGCTGCAACGGCACAGGGCCAGGGTGGCACATGGACCGGTGGCCACACCTAGGACCAGGACCTCGGCACGTGGCATGGCATTCCCACTGCCACCTCCCGCTCGGCCCCAGACCCAGACCCTAGTCCTTGTCCTCATCCTCATCCCCCAGCCCTGGCCATGGCCCCATGGCCCCAGCCTGGGCCACAGACCCTCACCTCCAGCCCCATCTGAATCCCCTCCTCATTGTCCCCCTGTCCACCACCCCTCCACCCCAGCCCTGTCCCCTCATCACCATCCCCACGTCCCCAGCCCCTAGTCCTCCATCTGGAGCCCTCTGGCCGTTCTTCAGAGCACGTGGAGTGCTGAGGGCCAGCACAGAGGGTGCTTGAAACACAGGTGACACCTGGGGACTAGCAGAGGCACCAGCAGAGCCCTAGTTCTGCCGCCACCAGCCACCCCTTCCCACTCATGCCAGCACCCCGCATCCTACCTCGATGAAGAAAGCCATAGAGGGGATCTCCTGGCATTTGTTCTTGCCCCTCAGGGCCAGGATCAGGTTCAGGACGATCTCAGCACGCTCGCCCAGATGGTTCCCCCGCACCTGCCTGGCAATGGATGGGAGAGGCACCGCGGTGGCCAAGTGAGGTGGGCAA
The DNA here is from genome assembly GCF_036417845.1 of Apteryx mantelli. NCBI lineage: Eukaryota > Metazoa > Chordata > Aves > Apterygiformes > Apterygidae > Apteryx > Apteryx mantelli. The sequence goes on from NC_089997.1 coordinate 9,219,116, forward strand.
ACTGCACCGGGACCCCATGGGACCCCCAGGGTGGGATGTGGGGCCAAGGAGGGCAGGGGGCTTACCTGGCCAGCAAGGCAACCCCCGTGAGGTGGGTCTCGGCCCGGCTGATCATCTCCCAGCCCCCCCGCCGCTGCATGGCAGTGACCTGCTCCCTGTAGCCGCTGCAGCACAGCAGCGCCTGCATGGCTTGCACCGCCGTCCTGCTCGGGGAGAAGAGCGCTGCTTGGTCACCCCATGCTCCGGCATGGGCAGCGGGGGCTGCACCAGGGCGATAGGGTACCTGACAGGCCTGGGAGGCATGAGTTTGCCCTCGTGGCTGAAGGTGGGGATGTCCTCTTCAACGTGGACGAGGGTAAAGGACATCTGGAAGAGGAGGGCCACGTAGAGGCGGGGGAAGAGTGCCTTCACCTCCTGCTTGCAGGTGTGCTGCAGGAGGACGATGTTCAGCACCCGGGTCGCCTGCAAAGACGGCAATGGCAGCCCTCGCCGGTGCCACAGCTGCGTGCACGGGGAGGCCTCCCTCGCCCAGCGAGCCTGTGGGGCCACTCACGGTCAGGGGCAGGACGCAGGTGAGGTCCCGCACGGTGGTGCCCGGCTTGCAGAGGGGCCGCTCCTGCAGCACGCAGAGCAGCTCCTCCAGCACCTTCTCAGCTGCCGACGACTGGGAGACCATCACCTCCCACATGGCCGCAGCAATGCTGGGAACCCGAGCGAGAAAGGGTCAGGTCAGCATCCCGGCATCCCACTGACCCTTGCCAGGTGGCTCTGGGAGGCCTGCAGGGAGCCCAGCTCCAGCCCTGGGGCTGCTGCCCTCAGGCTGGCAGCAGGCCAAGTGTACCTGTCACAGGTCGGGGAGCAGCTCAGCAGGCCAACGACCACCTCCCTTGGGTAGCGGCATGTCAGGAGGAGAAGGAAGGGCTTGAGGATGTCCTGGGTTGCGGCCTCACTGATCCATGGCAGGTTCTCGTAGATATGTGCCACGGTCAGCTGCAGCTGGAAGGGACCCACGTTGGCACCAGCATGCTGCCACAGGGAAACCCCTGCCAGGCTCAAATTGTGCTTGAGAGCCCTGGGTTTGGGGACCATCACCAGCGGGCTGGAGGCTTACGTGCTCTGGCTTGGTGGTGCAGTAGCCCATCATATCCTCTAGCACGCGGGTTGCTGCTGAGGTGTTGTAGGCACTCCTGTCCTTCATGCCCTCGATGGCCATGAGGACCACATCTCTCTGCTCAGCCTCCTCACAGGCCTCCACGAAGCAGCTCAGGGGTCCATCCTCCTCCTCGACCCAGGTCCTCATGGAGAAGCTGGGGCATCTGTCCCCATCCTCAGCCCAAGTCTCCATGGGGTGGCTGGGGGGTTGCTCCTCCTCCTCGACCCAGGTCCTCATGGAGAAGCTGGAGCATCTGTCCCCATCCTCAAACCAAGCCTCCTTGGGGTGGCTGGGGGGTCGCTCCTCCTCCTTGACCCAGGCCTCCTTGGGGTGGCTGGGGGGACATTTCTCATCCTCACCCCACACCACCATTGGGGGACTGGGGGGTCTCTCCGCCATGCTGGGGCCAGGGCCCAGGCAGGACACAAAGAAGCAGTGGGGAAGGGGGGTCCTTCATGGGGCCATGAGGCCACGCCGTGGGGTGGCTGAGGGAGCTCCCTGGGGAGATCCCAGCCGCCCTCCTCCCCACACACTGAGGCGATGCCGTGGGGCACCAGGCAACACTGTGGGGGACCATGGGGGTCACAATGGGGGGGGGACGGAGGTCACAAAGGGCCCCGACATCACCCTGGCCGGTCTCTGCTGCAGCTCGCTGCAGCGATGTGTCCCAGGGGCTGGCTGGGGGGGCAAGGGGGGCTGCTCGTTAGCTAATTACACAAGTGCGACCCATGAAGAGCCACCTCTGAGCCAGTGACCTATGCGGGAGCCTCGGGAAGGGCGCGCAGCTCCGAAAAAAGGGGCCACGCTGGGAGATGGGCTTGGGAGAGGGCTTGGAAGCACCTCGTGTCTGTGGTGGGTGGAGAACAGGGGTGCAGCAGAAGACACCTCGGCGCGGACAGGCCTGGGTGTGAGATGCGCCCTACAGCGCTCGGAGGCCGCTGGCGTGCACCCAAACGTGCTCGGATACCCCCAAGATGGCACCGAAAGGGGCTTGCAGGCCCCTGGCCTGCTCCCAAAGTCACCTAGAGGCCCCCAGGTGCCCCAAAAGGTGTTTGGAGGCCTCTTGGACTTCCTGAAAAAGAGACAGAGGTCCCTCGGATGCACTGAAAGGCACTTGGAGACCCCCGGGGCAGCCCAGAAGACACACAGAGATACCATGGACATGCTGAAAGACACATGGAGGCCGCTGGGACAACCCAAAATGCAAAGAGTGGCCCCCGGGATTCAGCAAGAAAAGAGACAGAGGTACCTGGGACACACTCACAGCCACACTGAGGCCTCTTGGAGGCACGTGGAGGTCTCTGGAGCAAACCAATAGACACACGGAGGCCACTGGAGCACTCCAAGATGTGCTTAGAGGCCTCTGGGGTGCCCCAAAAGGTGCTTGGAGGCACCTGGGGTGCACCAAAAAAAGACAGCGGCCTGTAGGACCCAACAAAAATCAGACTGAGGTCTCTGTAGCCACCTGAAAGGCACCCGGAGGCTCCTGAGGAGCCCCCGAAGGTGCTCCAAGGCCCCAGGCAACACACCAAAAAGGAGACGGAGATCCCTGGACCGCACCAGGAGACACACAAGGGCACCAGAGACGCACCAAAAGGCACATGCAAGCTGCTGGGATGCACCAAAAGGCCCGCGGAGGTCCAGGGAACGAGCTGGTGAACACACAGCCATCCCTGGGACACACCAAAGGGCAGATGGAGCATGCTGGGATGCAGCAGAAGGAACTTGGGGGGCTCTGGGGCTCCCCCCAAATGGCTCTGAAGCCCCTGGGGCACCCTGAAAGGTGCTCAAAGGGCCTTGGCCTCACCAAAAATCAGGCAGCAGCCTGTGGCACAGAATGAAACCCAGATGGAGGCCCCGAGGGGCACCGAAAAATCAGACGGAGGCTTCTGAGAGGCCCCCCCCAAAAAAGACGGATGCCTCCGAGAGGCCCCAAAAGGCAACCGGAGGCCCCTGGAGCACACGGAAGGGCACCGGAAGGTACTAAAAAGGAAACCGGCAGGGCAGGGAGGAGGTTCATGTGGATCGCCTGCAACGCAGCCCGGCTCTCGGCCAGCTCCCTGGCACTGTCGCCAGCGGCACATCTCTTTCTTTTCTAGACTGGGATGGCGGCAGAGCAGGGAGGACTTTCCGGACGATGGCGCCTTTTTCCCCGGAGCCAGCACAAGCCGGCTGCACCCGGCAATGCCGCCGGGCGCCAGCTGAGCTCGAACATGCCCTCTCTGCCTGTGCACTTGCAACATGGCCCAGGGAGGCTTTTGCTTTCTGCCCCTTGGGTCAAATACAGCCCCAGGCTCTTGCCTGCTTGGGCTTTTTTTGCAAAAAGGAGCCAACCCCTCCATGCAGGACACACGTTGTCGTGGTCCGGGGGAGGTGGGGAGCAGAGGGAAGAGGCTGCTTTTCTGCTTGGCAGAAGAAGTTGTCTCGGTCACAAGCAGGACTCTGGCTGCATTCGGCCACCCTGCTGCTTGGCGGTGTTAGGCTTGAACTCTGCTGCTGGAGGAGAAGAGTTATTACTCAGCGAGTCTGAGATTTCGGCAAAACTCCGGCCCCAGGCTGCCATTCGAGCCAGTGCAAATTCGGGCACGGTCCCAAGCAACCACAGGCCCCCTCGGAAAAAAATAAAACAACAGGCCAACACAGAGGGGTGAAGCGGGCTGTCCGATGGACTTTGCAAGCACCGAGGGTGTCTCTGAGGCTGGGGGTCTCCTGGGGGCAGCCCTGCTTTCTGCTCCTTTCAAGCACCCTCTCTCTCCCCCGCCTCCCCCCTGCACACATCCCAGTTTCCTTCCTTTGCTTCAGCAGCATGCGAAGAGTGAGAAAGCAGAAGTGGGGAGAGGGGAAAAAAAAGAGATACAAGAACGAACAGCAGTGGGAAGACGAAAGAACGTTGTGCATGGAAATGCTTGCAAGCCGTGCCAGACACACAGGAGAAGTCACGTCCTTCCAAAACCTGTACAGCGCAAATGAACAATTCTGAATCCTTGTGCAATTTGGTACCTACGCTTATCCATTTACAGATTACATTGCTGTAATAATCACTTCTGAGATGGCAAAGCCTTCCAAGGGGCAGCCCAGCCTGGAGCAGAACACTTCCAGGACCAGGACAGAGCAGGGCAGGTGTCTTTATTGTGCTCCGCTTCTTGGCTCAGCCAGCCCTCACTTTTCATAAACACGTTTCCTACCAAGCTTTACAGGGGGTGAACTATAGGGAGAGTAAAACCGGAGAAATCATCACTTGTGCACTTTCAGATAGAAGCAACATGCATGAGGGAAGGGATAGTCATGAATAAACTAGTATCAGGGTACATGACAGCAATATGCATTACGGTATCCGAAATGCAGTGTTAAAACATGAATGCTCAGCACATATTTCTTCTTCTTGCATCAGTGCATGCTCAGATGTGCACGGTTGCTGCTGCTGGCAGCATGGTGGGTGCATCACTGTGCCAGGGCCAAGGCCACCCCATGGCCACTGCCTGAAGCCCCCGTCCCTCTTGCACTGACTCTCTCACGCTCCGTGGTGAAGCGGCAGCATTGCATCACGGTGCTCTTGTGCCAGTGCTCTGCTGGCCAGCGGCTCAGGTGTTGGGTGTATCAGATGTACAAAACGGCCCCAGAACAAAGCTGATATCCTTAACTGCACCTTTCCTATCACACAGAGGACATTGGCTGTCCATATGTTACTGAATTTGAGTAGAAAAACTGGAGGGGGTAGAGTTTAAATGCAAATCCATTCCTATCAGAATACATTCTCATTCAGCACATGCTGGTATTTCAGAGGAAAAACCCAAGGCGACAAAAAATGCCTGCGTGCTCCAGTCCAGCTTTTAGCCAGAGGCACATTTCATGCTGATCCTTCAGGCACAACTCGCCAGCATCGGTCTCCCAGCACACACAAAGCACAACCCAGCCTTCTCCTGCCGACATCTAGGGGTAACTACAAACAGGGTGAACATGGGCTGCGGAAGCTCTGGGGGAAGGAGCAGCCCCAGCAGGTCAGGCTCATTCCCCATGCAGAGGGGCTGTGTGGGGCAGGGCTGCTCACAACTCCCACTCGCCCCCACGACACTTCCCCAGGGGCTTCTCAGCAGGAAGCTCCAGCCAGGGACGACACCAAAGGCAAGGAGCTTCCTGAGCCTCTGCTTCCAGCTCCCTGCTGCTGTGGTGGGGGGGAAGGGAAAGGAGCTGCCAAGCCTGGGCAAGAGCCGGAGACGCCGAAGCCCACGGAGAGACCAGCAGGTCTGCGAGGAAGCTCAGAAAGCGCCTTCACCCCGCTCTGCCCACGGGCAGCACCAGCAGCACCTCTGCTGGCCCCACCACGCCTGCTGTCACCTCCAGCCTGGAGCCACCACAAGCCCAGCTCCACCCGCACCCTCCCCTCGCGGCCGGGATGGCACTGACAAACAGCCACCACAGCCAGCACCGAGCCGCGGGGCTGCCAGCACAAGGGCTGCAAGAGCCGGGGGCTCCCGCGGGGCCGGAGGCGGCCCAGGCCGGGCCGCGCCTTCCCCAGCAGCTGCTCGCACACACCGGGCCGCGGCGCCTCCGGCTGCCCCTGCACGCACAGCCGCTCGCTCTGCCCAGCCCTCGGCCCTCGGCCCCGGTGCGGCAGCTCCCGGCGCTGCGGCTCGAGGCTCTGGGTGGCCCCGCGCCGGGAGACGCTGCCCCACGCGGCACCAGCCGCCTCTCGGCCCCTCCCTCCCTTCCCGCAGGGCCCGGGCAGCCCCGACCCTGCCCCCGCCCCGCCCCTCACCGCCCTCCTCTGCACCACTGCGCATGCTCTGTGGGAGGCGGCACTTCCGGCCCTGTGGGGGCGGGGCCTGTGTGTCCATGGCCACCGCCTCTGGTGCCGCCGGCCCCGCCCCCCCCCACGGCGCCGCTGTCGAGGCCGCGGAGAAGCAGCTGCGGCAGCGGCGGGTGTTGGCGGCTGCTGCGCAGGGAGCCCGGAGCAACGCTGCGGCCCGGCGTGTGCTTGTGTGTGTGGAGCGTGTGGTGGCTGCTGCCGGCCGGGGCCGGGGCCACGGTGGAGGGCGGGGAGCGAAGGGGAGCGGCGCCGGGCTGGCCCTGGGCTGCGGGAGTTGTGCTGCAGTGGAGCATCGGCGGGGAAACGCTGCTGCCGGGGCGCTGCTGCCACAGGGCCCCGCTCTGCCCCGGGGCCTGGGCGAGTCTGTGCCAGGGGACAGGACAGGATGGGCTGGGCCAGGCCGGGGCGGGAGAGAAAGGTCTGCACTGCAGGTGGGGGCAGGTGCTGCCTGTGAGCACCCCGGGGACACAGAGGGGTGTTTTCAGCCCGCGCTGCCGCCCGGCAGGTGCAGAGGAGCCCTGAGCTGTGCAAGCTCCATCACTAGTGAAACCGCAGGCAGCAGGTGAGGAGGGAGAGGAGCAGAGAAGCTGCTTTCTGTGCTCCTGCTGCCCCTGGTGTCCTCCCGCGGTGGGAAGCTGCAACGCTCTGTGTGCGGGTGGGGAAAGCGGTGGGGGAAGTCGATAGGCCTGAGCTGCTGTTGTGCTGTGCCGGGGAATTGCAGCATTCAGTTTTCTTGATTACCCTGTGAAAATTGGACTTGTTTTCTTCAGCTTTCAGTTATGAACATTAGCAAGGTGTCATGTCCAGGGACGGGGAGAAACGAGGGCTGTGAAAAGAGCAGGGCCTGAGCTTATGCCAGTCTTTGTAGAGTTTGGGTGCTTTTTTGATAGCTTCCTTTCTTCGTGCAGTTGCTAAGGAGGAAAGTAAAAGGATGCCACAGATGGGCACTGTCCTTGCTAGAAGTGTTTTCAAAGGATTTACAGGTTAGGGCCCACTTTTTCAGTTCGTTTCCAATATTCCTCGACACCAGCATCCTTACTGCTTTCTTCCAGGCCCTTGGCTGAACCTAAATTGTAAAGCCAGAACGTAACTCTCTCGTGAAGGTCTGCATTGCTGTTGGAGACAGAGGTATCTAAGCATAGATTGATTTTTTTTTCCTTGCTTCTGCCTTCTGTCCATTCATGTTCCCTGGCTCTGGCTGCTTTAGCAAATCCAAGCTTTCCCCATTCATTTTTGAATTATGAAGAGAAAATGGATCTTCCTGTGTGATCAAACTACTTCTGACCCCGCAAGTGCTTGATAAAGACGGACAGAACAAGAGTCTCATGGATGGTGAGTGCTCTCCTGCAGCTGGAGCAGGATGTGCTTCTGTTTAGGAGCAGGTATTGTTACTGTAGCCAGGTATCTAAACTGTAGTTCTCTCTGAATGTCACATTGGGAATGTTGACTTGTTCTTTCTCTCTGCTGGAAGGTTGGTGCTGGCAAGCTGTGACTGAAGACAGCTCGGCGGAAACTTCTGTCTTGCTAAAAGTTGAACTGGAGGATACAGAAATGTTTTGCCTGCTTGAGTTTAACCTTCTGAGATTCCAGACCATGCTGAAGGAGAATGTGTTCAGTGAAAGGTGCAGTGAAGGATCTCAGTTCTGTTGTAGGAAGTTTTTGTGCACCTGACACAAAAGGGAGATGGTCCAGTAGTGATGGTAGCAGCTGGGTTTGGGAGCAAAAGAAAGGAAAAGAAGTGATTTTTTTTTGTTGAACCCAGATTGCAGAATCCTTACAGTGTTGCCTAGTCTTTTTGAAAGCAACTAGAAGAAACTTTAGAAACCGCTTTCAGTCTCTGTTTGTGAAGCAGAACTACTTGCAAGACTCCATCTTTGCATCAGCTGACGAAATCTTTCACCTGACTATTGCCTTGTGCCTGGTGAGGAAGTGTGCAGCTGCGACTTACTGAAAGACCTAGATCCTGAGCCCTGCTTTAGCAGGATGTTATTTCAGTGAGTGTCTGAGTTGTTTTTCTGTCTTTTCTTTCCTGTCCTAGGTGGACTCTTCTTTTTCTGGAGCTTGCAGAGGTAGTGATTTACATGTTTGCTTATGATCTGAGATGGCTTGGTGATCTTTAGTGTGTTGCTTTCCTTGAGGAAGGCAGCAAGCTTTACGTCTAGGCCGGGGCAGTATGCTGTTGCTAGTAACACCAGCAACCTTGGGTGCTGGAAGGGGGTGTTGCTGGAAGGCCTGTGAGAAAGAGGCCAAAGACACAGTGGTGGGAGAAGTAGCTGTGTGTGAGCGGGCTGTTGCCTGGGCGAGGTGTGTGGGGTTGCTGAGATGCTGCAGCAGTGGCAGTAGCTGCTGCTGGAGAAACCTTCTCGTGTTTTTGTGGGAGATGATCTGGGATGTGCTTGGAGGGGGGAACTTTGAGAGCTGAAAGGTAATGTTGGGAGTCAGGGCCCTGTGCAGGGCACTCGGTCTGTGAGAGACTTGCCTGTGGCTGCGCAACCCTGTTGTGCCTGTTCTTTCCTCAGCATTGAGCCACGTGTGGAGGACCCTGGCCAGACTCGAGCAGGGAAGAGAAAATCAGGAGTTACACCTTATTCAAGTAATTAATGGGCGTTCTTGTTCTTAGGTGTCAGGTGCCTTGGAAACCTCTGCTTCTTCTACTAACCCGTTGTTGCTGAAATGGTGAGGCTTTTCCCCCATCTTTTTCTCTTGGTGACCAGCTGTGCAGCCAGGGGCCCGAGGAGGTGTCGTGGGGACTAGCCCTAGGTAGGATATAATCTGTGCGGAGTGAATGTGACGGGATACACTATTTTTAGTGCCAGCAGGAGAGATGCCCACGTCAGCAGCGTGCCCTGGACTCCAGGCACTGTTTTCTGGCTCTGTGCCTCTCCCCATGGGCAGCAGCGAGAGCATTTCAGCCGAAAGTCTAAGATCTTTTGGTCGAGGAAGTCTAAATCAGCAGGAGCATTTATGCTAATATAGCTTCTGTCGGAAGCTGTGGAATACAACAAGCTCTCTCTGGAAAGAAAGAAAAAAAAGGGGGGGGAACCAACCCTCCTGGCTAGTTACTGGCTGAAGTGGCTTTGTAAGGTTTTTGTGAAAGGGAAAATGCATGTTAAAAGTGAACGAGAGCCTTCAGTGTGCCAGTGACTGTTTTCGGCGTAGTCTGAACTCCCTTCTCCTAGGGGTGACCTTTGTAGTGTCCTGCTGTTTGCAGTAACGGTGGATGATAAATTCCTTGTGCACCCTTAGGAGCCCTTTGCTTAAATTAAGGTAGAGTTTAGAGAAGACTCTGAAATAATCCCTTTGTAACTCTTTGGTGTGTGGGGGTGTGTGTGGGTGTGTGTATGGGGTTATTTTTGTTTGTTTGTTTTATGATGGCAGAGCTTCCAAACCAAGTAAGTAGATCAAATCTTTTCTGGACAAGCCCCTTCCACTGTCTATATCAGGTAGCTTCTTTTCTGGACCTTCTCTAGAAAATTGGAGGTATGTAACTTGGGAAGGTGTCCTGAACTGTGCCCTGCAGAGAGGTCAGGTTAAACTGGTTTGCTGACAAACAATTTTCTTCTGTATCCTGCAGTTTGTAAGAATGTCATATGTACACATTTACTATTGCCCCAAAGAGTGTTTTTTTTTAATCCTGTTTGTTATTTAAATAATAGTTCACAAGTACTTCTTTTACATGTCTGACATGATTATGCAGACATATGAGTTTTGTAGTTATTTTTGAGTAGGTGCTGGAATTAGGGGCCTAATTTGGTCCGGTGTGGAGTCTGGACATTAAACCCCTAGCAGCTGCCTTGCTTCCGTGCTCATGAACTTTCACATGATATTCGCAAGGCCTGTTTGTCAGAGTTCGGGCTTCCTGCTCAGCAGTCAGTGTTAGGAAGCTGTCTGCACTGTCCCCCATAAACTGGCAGCCCCGTACATGTAGTTGTCCTTGAAAGTTGACTCGTGCTTTTTCTGTTAACACTTTGCCTTCCTTAAGCACACTTGGATGCCAGCAGCCATATTGCAGCCAGTCAAACGCACACCACGGTGTTCCAATTGCCTGACTCCAGTGTTGTCCTCTGTTTCCCCTTGTGTTGTCAGCTCAGCTCCCCTTGAAGCTCAGCACCTTCAAGACCTTCCAGGCTCCTGTCCTAGGTACCTTGGTGTGGGCAATGCCTGCTGTGGCTGGCTGAAACCTCAGCGTTGCGAGGGCTGCGGCCTGGTGCGGCACAAGAGGCGTTTGCTGTTCTTGTGTTCGTTCCTGAGCTGCTTTCTTGCGTTTGCTAGTCCTCGGGTTTTCTGTCCGCTTCCTCTCTTTCCCCTGTCACCGCTGAAGGGCGAGCAGATTGAAACAACCCTGCCCTTCAAAGTTAGGACTCTGAAACAAGGAACCAGGCTGCTGTTGCTCCCTGAGCAGCAAACGGAGGGAGCCAGTGATCCTGTGCTCTGAAACACTCCTGCTGTTTCCAGGCTCTAACTTAACAGGCTTTGACAAGCCTTGTTTAGCTACCTGCTGCTCAAAGGTTCATGTCCTCGTTCCTATGTCTCATGAGCCCTTTCCGCTGTAACTGTTTTCTCAGCCATGGTGAGAGGGTTCCTTGCTGCATTTGAGGAAGGCAAGCCAGAGGAGACCATGAGCAGTGCTTTTAACCTCACTGCCACCCCTAAGGACGTCCAGGCACTAAGGAAGCTTTGCTGGCTCTGGGAGGAGGTAACATTTGCTGCAGTGTAGTGGTGTTGTCATCTGGTTTATACTGAAAAATACTCCTTGGCCGTGTATGTGAGTTTTCTTTTCAAATTCTTTGCTGACCCCTCGCTACACATCTCAGAAGTGTCTGTGCTCAGGCTCTGATTTTCAGCCTTGAAGGGCGCAGTATTTCTGAAAGCACCTGCACTTCTTGTCTGGTGCTGCTTCCCAGAGTTGGTCATACTTAAGTCCAGATTAATTGGAGCAGGTGACAAGTGGTTCTAGGAAACTCTGTAGAAAGTTACCATGCACAAAAGTCTGGGAACAAAAGCTGCCACTGGAGTTCTCTCAGGCAGCTGCCTGCTCCCGTGTTGCCAACAGACAAGTGTTTCAAAGCTTTTTTCACACTTGCTTTTCCTTGCTCTTACATGTGCCACTTTGTGTTGACCCTGCAGAAGGAGGAAGGACCTGAGGAAGGCTGTTAGCTGTAAATGATTTACTGCTATCATGCAGAGCAGTTGAAGTACTGTTAAAATCTACCATAATTTCTTTCTAATATCTGACTCTGATCTTTAGAATTTCTCTTTTTCTCCTACAAAAGTGGATTTTTGACTGCATTCAGCAGGAGCGAAGAACGAACCTAAATGCAGTGTGTGATTGCGAATTCTCAAACACTTGTTCTTAAATCTCTATCAAAAGGGAACATTTGAACTTTTTTTTTTTTTTAAGGTTTTCGGAACCTGGCTATGTGCAAACCAGTGCATGACGTGAAGGTGAGGGAAGATCTTGGGGTGTTCAGTGATGCAGAGAAAGTAAGTATTTATTTATCTTACTCTTTCTGTGTAAGTAATATATTTCACCCAGCAAATTAATAGTGCTAATTTCACTGAAATAACTTCTTCCAAAGAATGCCACAGTCTGAGAGAACTTTTATTTTTCCTCTCTAATTATAACTTATAAATTGATAAGTATGACCATACTAGAGGTATCCTCTGAGCAGGAGGACATATCTTTTTCCTCAGAAAATGTGAAATAACAGTGAGAAATTGGTATATACACCTTGTGCTGCCTTCTCTGAATTGCCTTTTTGTGATTTTTGAATGGACGCTGTTTACAAACAGCTCTTTGGGGACTTGTTCTTTCACTCTAAAACTTATCAAAATGATGGCTGGGGTTGAAATATGCTAAAAGACTGCCTGATGCCTTCCATCGTATAGGCACAACCGGCTTTTAATCTGTTGTGATTTGCTCCTCAGTTACTAAATCTTGTTGTTCCTCATGCACAAAGGAATGATGTTTGCTTGGGCAGTGTGGTTAGCCTACAGGCTAAAAGGGTGCTGTACAGCTTCCTGTGCTTGTCCCAGTGACTGAGGTTTGGATTCCCGTTTGCCTGTTTTTCCTTGACATCTCATCACCTCCCAGAGAATCTGCTGCATCCTGTAGTTCAGTCACCTGTTACAGGCAAATGTATCCTGGAATCGATTTTATAAATTGACTTAAGTTCCCTCCTTGATTGAGAGACACATCCAGAATTTCCTTTTCAGGGATTTGAAGCCTTTTCAAATCCAAACTGCATTTCCTGATGGCAACTTTATGGTATTTGTTCTTGTGGCAGCATTGCTTGTGAGCATAACTGGTTCTCTGTCCCTAGAGCAACTTCTATTATATGTAACAATCATATTTCCTCTGTCTTAGTTTGGCTCTGTCAGATTAAATTCTCCTAGTGCACTTCTGAATGATTGGCACTTCATTTTTGGAGCATCTTCATAGCCTGCCTGTGTCGCTTTTTGTTGGAATCTCAGTTCCTTTTTTTCAAATGAGACCAGAACTACCCACAGTATTTCATATGATATCGTTCAAGTGCCAGTAGGAATACTCCTGTATCTGCTGGGAAACTATGATTTTCTTCATGATTCTCCTTGTGGATTATTAATCTGTAATTAGCTGGTACCCTGTAAGGGCCGGCTCGGAATTCAGAGCTCTCCTCTGGGCACTCAGTGGGAAATAATGTAGGAAGGATGGTAATTCGTGAAAGGCCTTAGCAACTCTGTTTGCTGTGAGAGAAGAAACTTGAAGGGTTTTAGGAGCATGTGTTTTGTGATGAAGGGAATAAGTTCAGAAGATGATCTTTAGAGCAACTTTCTGAATGGATGTGAGTGGGGCAAGGCTGTATTTCAGGACAGAAGAGGATGTTGCAGTAGTTGAGCTGATCATGCCTTGAGGAAGAGATGTAATTATGCAGTACCTCGTGAAGGCATGTTCTGCAGCCTGTGCAAGACTTGAACGAGGGGAATAAAAACCTATAAAAAGGTTCAAGCCAAAACTTGTATGCATCATAATTATCATCCTGTATGCATCATAATTAATTGAAGCTCTCTCAGGAGCCCCCTTCTTGACCTGTCCTGCTGTTTTTGGTAACAGCTGTGAACATGAAGTTCAGGGGAAATCAGGGGGAACAGATTCACAAATACAGTTACTTTGCAAGGCTTTACAGTTACTTTGCAAGGCTCTGGCCTATCATATGCCAAAGTCAAGCTGCATATAAGTACCATGTGCTTTTTTTTTTTTTTTAAACTTCCCAACAAAGACAGAATTTTGCTCTCACAGGGAAGAACATGTAATGCAGTTTGAAATCAGATGCAGGAGGAATACATATAATGGGCTGGAAACTTCACAGATCTCACAGGACCTTCTGGGGTCGACTGCACTTGATTTTTGATGTGACTTAGTGTGACCTAATCTTGTTTTGTTATTGCCTTTGAAATGCTTGCAGATGGAAACATGCAGTCTACAGCAGTGATTCCCCATCCTCCGCTGATGATGATGAGCAACATTTTGCCCAGGAATCTACTGAAGAGGAGGAACAGCTGCCTGACTGTGAAGTGTTCTCCTCCCTGCTCCTGTACAGAGTCTAAAGGGTGGCAACTCTTAATCCGTTGGCATAATATGTAAGTTGTTGGCACTGGTGGCTCTTAAGTGAGCTCCCTACCATTGGACTTCTACAATTGATTCTTTAAGAGTAATTGGATTTCTTTGGAGAGGTTAGGCGTAAACTCTAACTATTTTAATGTAAAATTCTACTGCCCCTCTGCTTTACAGTAGGCTATTCAGAAAGACAACCCCCATAACAGAAAATGTATATATAGAGGCAAGGATGGGGTTTCTTTGCCTTCCTTTAACCTAGGACATGGGTTCTGTTGAATTTATCTTTAGGTAAACTGAGGCAGCAATACATTTGTGTGCTTGAAAAATTTCTGCCAATGCTGAGCTTTTATAGTAGCAGTAAAAATTCATTTCTTAAGAATTTTTAAAATGCAGCATATGTGTAGATTCAAAGTAGAGGGAATTCCTTGCCATAGTTAAAGGCTTAGTGTCTGGCGTGATAAAAGGAAAGTATACTCAAAAGGTGTCCTGGTTGAAAAAGGTGGTTTGGGGGGTTTTGTTGTCTTTGAGTGTTTTATGTACCTGTGAACTTGATGAGATTATAAGCAGGAGAGGTTTATCTGTTGGAAGTCAATTGTAATTTTTTGCTTAAAAGACCAGGTGTTTCCCTTTATGGGCACAATATTTGTAGATTTAATAGTTAGCTGTATATATTCTCTATCAGCAAAACAGCTCACAGTATGATGAAATATAACTTTAAAATCTTCTCTTTCAATAGAGTTAAAAGTACTGCAAATAAGGAAACAAAAACCTTCAAATGTTTTGCTGCTTTCTTCATTGACATTCTCTTCTAAACAACAGCAGGTTAGCTTTGCTAGTTGCTATTTAAGTATTATCTGGAAATGCAGGATACCTTTTTCTTCCTGCCAGCTTTAGACTTTCTCCTCAGCTATTGCCAACCAATTCTGGGAGACAAAAGCCGGTAACCTGCAACTTTTTAAGGAGGAATGAAAGGCTTTCCTATCAAGTCCAGTTTGTCTATCTGGAGATAGATCAGATACGTGGACTAGTAGACTGAGTTTAGTGAACTGCTAAAGATATGAAGTGGAAATGGGAGGAGGCAGATGGACTGTGGGGAAGCAGCAATAGTTTGGGGAGAAGCTGCAAGGCTTTAGCTAGCAGGACAGCATTAGTCATGATATTTGATGATATCATTTGAAGGAACTGCAAGAAAGGCTTCAGGTAGAGCCTCAAAGGTGTCAGTGTTTGAGGTAGTGCTACTTGGGCTGAAGGGCTTTGAACTCTTTGAGAAGGCCTTTGTTAACTGTTATATCCTAAATCCATTTTTTCTCATCCTCTTTGGAAAGATAAGGTAGAACCTTTGCCCCCTGGCTACTGGACATCAGAGAGAGCGACATGGCTTCCCCCATCCTGAGGAAATGGAGGACTGTTTCCAGGGCTAGCACTGACCCCTGACCTGGGGACTTAGCCATTTGAAGGTAAACGCATCCAGTTAGGGTTTTTGTTTGCATATTCAGGAAGACATCACCAGCTGGAGAGTAACCTGTTTCATCTTTTAAACACCTTCCTTTAAGGCCAACTCTCAGAAGTCTGGAAAGTGAAGGCTGTACTCCTCCTGAAGTCTGCTGATGGAAATCGAGGTAGTTGTCTTCCTAAAGTCACTGAAACACAAGATGGGATTTAGCTTGGTATTTTTTCAAGCTTTGGCCTTTATGAAGAAAGAGCTGACACTTTAGTTAAGACATTGAACTGCTCAGTTGATTTCTCTGATGAACAATGTAGTACCTATACTTTGCAGTGGCAGACTGTGGGAAGGCATGCTTTTAGTGAACACATCTTGGTTGCCTTCTACATTGCACGCATTGCATACACTGGACTCAGGATATAAATAGCCATCTCAAAGTCACCGGAATGATTCTCCTAGGCAAACTTAGAGATCTGTCTAATAAGCCTGTGTGTGAGGGAAGCAGGGGAAGGCCGGATTCAAGTGAATCTCTTGACTCAGAAAATGGTTTAGACAAATGTTTTCAGTATTTTCTGCCTAAGCAACTTTTAAGATCTTCAGGTAGTTGCCCTTGTGATAACAGTATCCAGTTGCTTGGGAAAGTGCAGCATTCAGGTGCTTCAAGGGCACATAAATGAAAATGAATCTGGAAAATGAAAATGAAATGAAACTGGAAAATATACGTATCCATCCATCTGAAGTTGCAAGCAACAAAACCGGTACATATGCTGGACTGTTCTATAATAATGTTGTAAATGTAGCTTCCAGTGAGACTCCAACAGCCTCCCACCTTACGTGGACATGTGGACATATGCTGTCCTCTGGGCTTCCCGCATGCTGGTGAAAAGGAAGTTTGTATGGGAATATTGAGCCATGTAGAACAGGCTGCTATGTAACCAATAGCTATGTATCTATGCAAACTAACACATGTAAACACATGTAAACAGGATGTAAAATGTAAACTGATGAAAACTGTATCAACCAGATAGTACCTAGAGACAGAGTGTCAGAACACACCTACCAGGACAAAACAATTACTTAATAATTTCTACTTCGATTAAATTACAGACCTAGCAACACAGACAGAAATGAACCTTAACCTCTGCGTGACTTCAGAGCTACTGAGATGTAAGGTCACTCCTAAGGAGCCTCACAGCTCGACTCATGTGGGGATGTGCTTGAGAAAAGAAGCCGAGCCCTTCAGCAAGGTGGATGAGCCTGGCTGCACTGCTGCACCCCCGGGACTGCTGAGTTTTCAGGGTGGCCTTGTGCCCAAGTCAGTCTGGAGCACAAGGCAGGAAAGGTGAGGGCAGGCACTGTCCTATTCGCCTGGTCATGAATCATAATTTCAAAGGTCATTTTGTAAGAGGTGACCAGCCTTCAACCTGTCTGAAGAGCTCCCCAGCTCACAGGCTGCTGCCTCATTTCCAGAGGTTCCTTCAGACCAGGTTTCTTGCTCGGGAACATCACAAGCCATTGCCTGTACGTGGTGCCTCAAGCACATTAGCACATGCTATTGGTACAGGTGGGCACTGACTAGACATTATTGGTAGATGACCACAGAGGCAACCATCACCTAACCCAAATGGAGATCTTCCTCTTATGTGACAGATGAGCCCTCAGCCATGTAACATGTCTGCTCATACTGTCACAGCTCTCAAATGCTTCTACTAAAGCTCCAGATGCTGTAATACAGGGGTGTGAAACAACAGAATGGATTTCCTGCCTAAAAGTAAAAAGGAGCAAAGCAACATGAAGTCTGTTTATGCTTTTTCTCCTTAAGAAAAAGACACACATTTGCAGATAGAAGTGTTCTGAGAGTTGAAATGCTGTTAGTGCCTACAATGTGGCATTGCAGGCTGTGGTATTGTCTATGCTTGGTAAACATATTCAACTAAAGGAAATGTTTATATTAACTGACAGGTGTGTTATATTATTTCCTTCTCCATACAACAGAAAAAAAGATGTTTGCACAAAAAATTCTTGGTTGCATTACACCATTATAAAAATAAAAGAAGCTAGAAAAAGTGCATGCCATGCCATCAGGCTGATGGAGCTACTGGGAGCTGTACTGGGAGCTACAGAGTCTTTTAGAGGTGGTGAAAACCATGGTCTGAATCCCATTGAGGTCAGCTGGAGTCACAAACTCATATAGTCATATATCACACAAACTGATATAGTTTTTTTTTTATCTAAAAGGATAGACAACACGTTTCTTTGGTCTTGAGTCACTGAAGGAATACTATGCATTAAATCAACATGTCCTCATAATCCCTGAATAGTCCATATCCCCCACTTGCACTAGTACACCTACTCAATTAGTGCTGAAATACATTCTCTTGCGTTTCTTGATTTAATGGGAACACACTATATTCTGAAGTCTTCATCCTACCACACAGCAAAAGAGACTGTACAGGTCTCTGCAAAGCTCTCCTAAATATCATGATTTGTCTCAGTATATTTCTCCAGTGGTGAAAATGCCTGTTCTCCTAAGAATAAAAGTAGATGATGATCAGGAACGCATTCTGTAGTTCCTAGACCCCTACACAATATATATAATGTATATATGTATATACATATATGTGTGTGTGTGTATATTCATATATGCACACATATATATATACACACACACGTGTATATACACATATTTCATGACAAAGCACTTGTGTAGAACAACAGAGTCACCACACAACTGCATGAACTGTGTTTTCATAGGTCTTTTGTACGGGCTGATAAATACTTGTTTTTAAAGGCAACAGCAGGCTCTTTCTTTCAGCGTGCAAAATATCCCAAAGAAAGCAACCAAATCCTGCTTGTGTGAACTTGGTGAGGAGTCTGTTCAGTGGACTCCAGGCACCCTGCTGGATTCACGGCAGTGGGAGCCCGGCACAAGCCCCTGCCCAGCGCAGCCTGGGGCGGCTCACGCCTCCCTGGAGAGCCCCAGCCCAGCAGGGACCAGCCCTGCAAGACCAGCGCCTTTCTGGCCTGTCGTCTCCAGAGACAGAAGCGTCCTCACAAGCCATTTCACAGCCCTGTTGCTGCTGCTCAGCTGCTCAGGCAGCAGTGACCTCGCAGCTGCTTTGCTGACGCTGTTCCTGCTGCTGGCCGATCCGGTGCACAGGCAGCAGGGACCTCACAGCTGCTTTGCTGACGCTGTTCCTGCTGCTGGCCAATCCGGTGCACAGGCAGCAATGACCTCACAGTCTGCACTGAAGCCATCAACCTGCTTCTGGCCTGTCAGCAGCAGAGACAGAGGGGCTTTACAAGAAACCACAGCAACCGAGAGCCTGCTGATGGCAGACAGTCCACAGAGAAGGAAGTGACCTCACAATCAGCATCAGAGCCATGTGCCTGCTGCTGGCCTATCAGGTACTGAGGCAGCAGTGACCTCACAATCAACATCCTAGCATGAAGCCTGTTTCTGGCCTATCAGCAGCAGAGACTGAAGTGACATCAGAAGAACCTACATGAGCCAAGGGCCCCCTGTTGACCTATCAGCTCCAGGGAATAAGTGACCTCACAATCAGCACTGACGCCATGTGCCTGCTGCTGGCCTATCAGGTGCTGAGGCAGCAGTGACCTCACAGGCCCATAGCTGAGCATGTGCCTGGCACTGACCTATCATTTCCTCAGGCAGAAGGGACCCCACAAACACAAACCCCAGTCATCTCCCTGCTGCTGGTCTGTCATGTTCTCACACGCAAGCGTCCCTGTCATTGGCTCCCAGGAATGTGGGAAAGGTTGTTCTCTGGGATTTGCTTGCTTCTGCAGTGGCTTCCCAGCAGCTGGGAGAGGCCTAGGAGGCTGCAGGGCCCTGGCCGCAGGCCTGTGTCAGCACCTTCACCTCGTGAGTCACAGAACCTGTCCCACCTCCCCTCAGTCCTCTCAGCAGCCAGCTCCTCTCCAGTAGGGTACCAAGAACCTGAGGTCTCCTTGCCCACCCAGAGGGCATGGTGCTGATGGACTCCCATAAGCACTGCCAGCTGCTTGTCCCCAAGCACCTGGCCTGGGAAGAGTTTGCAGGAACAGACTGGTCAGTTATCACAGCCACAGGCAATGCAGTTCCATGAGGATCCCTCCAGGCCAGTTCTTCCAGCACTTCCTCGAATGACATGCTTGGGAAGACCAGGAAGGGCCAGGTCCCATCTGTGCCTGTCCAGCCGGCAGTGAGGAGAATCTGGCCTCTGCTCCCATAGCTCTGCCACTCCATGCGTCCAGGCTGGCTGCAGCCAGCGAGCCCCTTCGTCCCCAGAGCCTGGAACAGAAAAGGAGACAATTGCAGAGAAAGCCACGCAGCCAGCGGGCAGTGGTCCCGGGGCTTCTTTTCCTCCCTGACCCCAGGGCAGGTGGTGGTGAGCAGAGGCATTTCTATGCCTGCCCTGAGCTGTCTCCCTCCCACCTGCAGCCCATTTTCCTGGACTGGAGAAGAGTGTGGACACACAGACAGTTACACTTCAGAGCTGGTCACCTGGGGACTTGGTTTAGTTCAACAGAATGAAAATGTGAGGGTAGCATCAGGTCTGGCAGGCACTGGTGCCTTCCCCGCCGGTCCAGAAGCTGAGACTTCTCCCCAGTGCTAAGGAGCTAAAGAGAAAGTTTTAGGTGCAGGGAGAAAGGCAGAGAAATACAGCAGGTCTCGTTCAGGCCAGATGTCACAGGATCTGCTTCTGGGGGTGTTTCAATGGTCACTGTGATGTGACTCAGGTCCCTTGTGACCAAGCCAGTTACACAGTCCCGTGCGCAGCTTATCAGCCTGGGGCTGAATCCTGCAGGGCTGAAACCTTGGCCTGAGCAGGTATTGACCCCCAGGGAAAGGCATCTTGGTTTTGATCCTCTGAGAGAGCAAAGAGACTCTGGTTTAAAACAGGAGAGCCAAACATTGGAGGCATCTTGTAGTCTTCAGTCACCCAGGACTTTAAGGTCCCAGACTGAAATCTTTGCTTGAGTGCCCAGCAACTCCCCCTTGGCTGGAAGGAATCTCTCCGATGTTGCTGCCCTTCATCCCGAGAGGGGCGTCAGGAAAAGACCCTCCTTCCCCCAGGTGCTGCTTGTCATGGAAGAAACAGCCTTGCCAGAGAGGGGGTAAAATCCACCTGTATTTGGAGATGTTTACTGGTTGGACTCCTGGCCTTCGTTCCCCATCTTTCGATTCATTTCTACTTTCTTCCTCCCACTCTCCCACAGAAATTTATTTGACTCTGTGAGGTGTGTCATGAGCCCATGTCATGAGCAATCAGAGACGGCCATATCCAGTCCCATGGCAACTGGCTTTTCCAGGCCTTTGCTGTGAGCTCTCACACACACACTTACTCTTTCAGTGGACTTCCCAGGCTGCCCAGATTATTTGTATGTTGTTTCCCTGGATTCAGTTCTTTCTCCACACGTCTGGTCTATTATGCAAAGGAAAAATTAGAGTGTGTTGTAGACTGAGCAGCAACCAGAAGAAATATCCCTGAAAAGCACAGAAGGCATTAAGTAGTTTATAGTCACCCGCAGGACATTCAGTCCTAATCTTTTCTCTTTCAAACCAAACTCAGGCTTCATCCCACAGCCACTGGAGCCAATGGAAACAGTGTTTTTGACTTTTTCCCCCCACCCCCTCATTGGTGTGCTTGAGCATTTGTTCTAATGCTTTAATTGAAAAGTTAGACTTGCAAAAACATGTTCTGTCACTAAAAAAGCATAATCCTGGCCATGCTATTACAAGTAGAATAAATCAGAAGTTGCCTGGATCTCCCGCCCTTGAGCAAGTCTGGGTACATCTGTTTCTAGCCACTTGGCAGCAGGCTGAAATGTCACGTTTTGGGCTGTTTTCAAATGTTTGCAGTACCTGGGCACTCCGTTGCTCATACCTCTCTCTCCAAGATTGGTAGTCTGCTAATTCTACCTTTTCTTTATCTTCTCTTTCTTCAAGGCTGCCGGGATATTTCATCTGCGCCACTGCACTCGCCCTGCTGCCTGCACTCTTGCTAATACAACCCAAAATAAGGGTGGTTGTCTTTGCTACAAGAGCACCCTGAGGACTTCTTGTCAACTTGATGTCCACCAGGACCCTGCAGGCCCTTTGCTGCAAAGCTGCTTTCCAACCAGCCAGCCCCACCTTGTCCTGCTGCGTGGAGTTATTTCATCCCAGGGACAGGACTTGATTGACCTTCCTGTGTTCCTCTCAGCCCGTATCACCAGCCTGTCATTGCCCCTCTGCTTAGCAGCCCTGCCCTCCAGCATATCAGCCACTCACCCCAATTTGGCATCGTCCATGAACTGGCTGAGAGTGCACTCCATCCCATCATCTAAATCATTCATAAAGACAAACACCATTGGCTCCAGTATCGACCTCTGAAGAACAGCATTGGTAACCATTAGTCAGGTGGAGTTTGGACCACTGTTCTCCACCCTTTGAGCCAGGCGGCCTCCAGCTGATTTCCCCCACCTCCATTGCCTCCTCCTCCATTCCACATCTCCCCAGTATGGCTACAAAGGAGTTATGGAAGAGCATGCCAAAGGCTTTCCGAAATTCAGGGTATACAGCATGCACTGCTCTCCTCTTGTCCACACAGCCAGTCACCCCATCACAGAAAGCAATCGTGTTGGTCAGGCACCATTTGCCCCTGAGGATTTCATGCTGGCTGTTCCCAATCCCTTCATGTGGCTGGAACTAGCTTCCAGGAAGATTTGTTTCCTAGGGATGGAAGTGACGCTGACCAGCCTGTCATTCCCCAGATCCTCTTTCCTTCTTGAAGATGGATGTAGTGCTTGGGAGGGGGATGGAGAGTGTCAGGGGCCAGGAAGTGGCTGTGGGGCTGTGACGGTTCTGCTGCACTGCTGGTCCCTGCAGTGTGAGGAGAGGGGACAGGAGATGGGGCAGCACAGGGGTGGCAGCAGGTCAGCAGGGGCAGGGGCAGGGGGGGCTGCAGCGAGGGGTTGTGGCCGGCATTTCTGCAGCGCAGTGTCTGTCACATTCACCTCACATGCAAAAGTCTCACGCTGACCCCAGGCAGAAACAGGCTATATCCCTGGTGCCCGTGCCACCCTCCCAGCAAGACAGGGACGTAGGAGGAGGGGGCCTCATGGTACTCAGGGCAGCTCCCCAAGGCTGTCACAGCTTTGCCTGAGGGACCTCTTGGTCCTTGGCCTCTGCTCTGCCATGCCTGGAACAGGGACAAGAGCTCATTGGGCAGGGCTGGGAGAGCTCCCCTGGGATTTTCTCTTTTGCAGAGGAGCAGTAAGGAGCATCATGGCTCCCATGTGTGTCCCGTCCCTGTGCCCACTCAGCCTTCCTGCCCCACATACAGCCCCATGGCCTGACTGTGCAGGCACCGCATAGGACAAGGTGCATTCTGGGCTGGAGAAACTTCCCCCCAATGCGATCCCCATGAGGGGGCCCTCTGTGCCCCATCCCTCCACAGCCCTCCTGCTTTGTCAGCCTCCCCCAGCACCCAGACCCTGCCCAGCCCTGGCTGCGTCCCACTCAGGGGTTAGCACACTGCCATCCCCAGGGTCTGCCAGGGTCTCAGCCAGGAGAGAGGCCAAGCAAGGCTGGCCATTCCCCTCAATACAGCACTGAGCCCAGCAGGACAGAGCTGGCCATGCAGCAAGATGCACCCCGAAACCTGGGGTGCACCACCAGGGCTAGAAACAGATGATGTGAGAGGCTGGTGTGTGACAAAAGCCCGGGGGAGCCTTCCTGGTTGGCCCATGCAACCAAAGGCACAGACTGGCTTCCTCTCTTCTGTGCCTGGCATGTCTTGGTTCCCCTCCACAAGACCTGGCTCTGCACCACAAACCCACCAGTGCATGTCCTCATCCTGCCTCTTCATATAGATTAGCTAACACTGGTGTTTTCCTCTCCGGGGCCCTTTCCAGCCCAGCCCAGCCCAGCCCAGCCCCTCCTCAACTCTCCCCACCTCCCCTGCCCTCTCCCCAGTCCACCCAGCCAAGCAGCCCAGGGTAGGGGGTGGCCCCACAGCAGTGCCCAATGCAGGGTGCTGCAGAGCTCGGGGCACTCACACCACAGCCCGAGCCAACTTGCAGGCACAGTAGCTCCAGGGGGCAGGGGTGTGTGTAAGCTGCCCCATCAGCCTCCAAGCTGGAACTGGCCCCTGTGGCACAAGAACCCAGAGGACAGTGACACTCCGTGTCCCTTGTTCTTGTGTCCAGGAGATTCCCTACCCCCAGACTGCCTGCAGCCCCCCGTGCCAGCCCCTTTCTCCAGGACAGCATATGAGGCCCTGCCCTGGGGCTCCCCAGGCAGCTCCTGTTGCCCCAAGGATGCAGCAGCCTGCCCTTAGTTGATGTACATAGAAACAGATTTCTTTTTCTCATTTCTTCCTCTTTCCAAGCACACAATTGCTCCTTTCCTCTTCTCCAGGGATGTCCCTGCTCCCCAGAGAGCCTTTCCCCAAATGAGTGCATCAGTGCTGGCCTACTCAGCCGTTTCTAGACCCCCTTCTGTGCTCCCTGCAGGGTCTCGAGCTGGTGGTGCTGCTCTGCAAAGCGAGTGGGCTGTGGTGCCCTGGAACCATGGGGTGACGCTGCACTGGCCATGGTGGGCAGGGCAGGAAGCAGACCCAGATGGACAGGCATCACTGCACCTGAAAACCCCCTACCAAGGGGTCTGTGGCCAAAAGTGATGCTCTGAGCAATCTCAGGGCATTTCAAATGGCTCAGGCTGTGGTCAGGTGTTTCCCTAGACCCAAGCTGTGGTTTTTCATTGAAGGTGTACATGAACCACTCTGCAGGCACCCTTCCCTGTGCCTGCAGGGTCTGCACTGTGGGTATCTGTCACCAGCCCTGTCATATGGGAGACAGTCCCAGGCAGATACCACATGATCATTCACCACTGTCAGGAGCACTGGGAACCCACAAGTGAAAGCTGAATCCAGCCTCATTCCCTAACACATCACCCCATGAGCTCATTGCCTTGAGCCCATGGAGAGCCCTGGAAAAGCAACAGGCCCTTTCTGGGTGAAAGTCCTTGAGCGCATTCTTGGCTCCAGCTTTGGAAGAAGAAACCAACCTTCAAGCACTGCACTGAGGAAATCCCCTTTTATTAGAGAGATGCCAGCTCTGACACAGTGATAGAAAAATTCACAGAAGGCCTCTGGGTCAGACCAACTGGGTTTGTGCCTCTGGAGAAGTGGGATGATTTCAAACACTTCTGCACAAACATCATTATCATAGCAAGAATGGCCAAAGCACAGGAGTTGTCTGAGATGAATTAGAAATCACTTGTGAAGAGGGATGGGCACCTCACTGCTGCTGAACTAGTACCAACTGGATCAATTTCTTCAGTGCATCCCTGAGCTCCTTGTTCCTCATGCTGTAGATGAGGGGGTTCACTGCTGGAGGCACCACTGCATACAGAACAGCCACCACCAGATCCAGAGCTGGGGAGGAGATGGAGGGGGGCTTCAGGGAGGCAAACACTGCAGTGCTGTTAAACAGGGAGACCACAGCCAGGTGAGGGAGACATGTGGAAAAGGCTTTGTGCCTGCCCTGCTCAGAGGGGATCCTCAGCACAGCAGTGAAGATCTGCATGTAGGACAGCACAATGAAAACAAAACACCCAAAAGCTAAACAAGCACCAACCACAAGAACCCCAACTTCCCTGAGGTAGGAGTCTGAGCAGGAGAGCTTGAGGATCTGGGGAATTTCACAGAAGAACTGCTCCACGACATGGCCTTGGCAGAGTGGTATTCAAAATGTGTTTCCAGTGTGCAGGGCAGCATAGAGAAAACCAGTGCCCCAGGCAGCTGCTGCCATTTTGACACAGGCTCTGCTTCCCAGGAGGGTCCCGTAGTGCAGGGGTTTGCAGATGGCAACAAAGCGGTCGTACGCCATGACTGTGAGAAGACAATACTCAGCTGAAATTAAAAAGACAAACAGAAAGACCTGGGCAGCACACCCAGAGTAGGAAATGGCCCTGGTGTTCCAGAGGGAATTGGCCATTGATTTGGGGACAGTGGTGGAGATGGAGCCAAGGTCGAGGAGGGAGAGGTTGAGGAAGAAGAAGTACATGGGGGTGTGGAGGCGGTGGTCGCAGGCTATGGCTGTGATGATGAGGCTGTTGGCCAGAAGGGCAGCCAGGTAGATGCCCAGGAAGAGCGAGAAGTGCAAGAGCTGCAGCTCCTGTGTGTTTGCAAATGCCAGGAGGAGGAATTCATTGAGGAAGCTGCTGTTGGACATTTGCTCTTGGTTCGGGGCACTGTCCGAGGAGGAAAAGGCATTGACAAGTTAGAAGAGGCTTCTCTGAGCAAAATCCATTCCACTTCTTGTAGTATCCCCCACATTTCCTCTCTCCTTTACCTTCATTCCGCTCCCTTTCCTGACCTCTGGCTTGTGCTGGCTGAGTGTGCCGTGCAGAGCAGGGGCTTCTGCCCTCAGTCCTGCTCTGTTGGGGTGTGCAAATGGAGGTGTCAAACTGCCCTGTGTATTCGGTGGGGATACCTGTGGATGGGCACCATGAACTGAGTGAAGGGGATTTGATCCAGTGACCCAGTGGGAATATTCTATTTACTATTGTGAGAGACAAATGCAGCACTCATGCCAGCTGTGTCTGAAAGAGAAGACCCTTGTGAGGGATTCATCCCCCCAACCTTGTCCTCTTGAACAGAGGTGTCCATATCTGAATCAGTCACACCAGCTCCCACTCCAGCAAGTGAGAGAAAGAGTGCAGTGAAGACAGGGGCTGACCTGACCCTCCCTAGACATCTCTGTCCCACTGAGATGGACCCTGTCCTCACATCAGTTCACTGTTGCTTCAGGCAATGTAGTGGGAGTGGGAAGTTACTGCCTTAACTGCAGCTGAAGCCCCTCCTTAACTCCAGAGAGCAAGAACCAGACCAGCATGGAGAGAAGAAATGAAGAGCAATTCTATGACCCTTCTACCAAGGGGAAGTAAGGAGTGACAGACAGATGAGCACTCAGGAAAGCCTTCACCTCACCCAGCTGTGCACACCACCTCCTAGACAGCAACATCTCAGGACAGTCACTCTCAGTCCCTTTGTCCTGCAGAGGGAAATGGGCACATCGCAGGAGAGATGCACCCCCTCTTCTACCAAGGAGGTAGAAGGCTCATGGCCTGGACCCCATGGCCTTGAGGGCAGAGGCTTTGCTGGGTGGGAGAGGAGACATGGGGCTTTGCTTAGAGGAAGATGTCTGCGTTGCAGACACTGACTGGCAGTGTTCCAAATTCCCCCTCCCACAGCATTTATGCTTCTATTTTCCTCCCATTCACTGACCATATCTCCACTGCCCAGAGCTTTTCCTGCTGGCTGCTGTTTCTCTGTCCCATGTCTTTTCCCTGTGGGTGCTCACAGACCCCATCCCACCCTCTGTGCACTCAGTCTGCCCTACAGAAGTCTCTCGGCAGCAGGGCACTGTCCAGGAGCATCTTCATGTTTGCAGGTGGTAAGGAGAAGGTCAGACAAATGCTGATGAGGCCAGAGAAGATGATGATGGTGGTGCTTTCTGTAGTCAGGGGAGTGGGGAAAGGGCTTTCTGAGGTTCCTCACAGACCTCCTGATCTCTCAGTATAAAGGACTAAGAGTGTCAGTCTCTCGTCCAAATCTGACAGCTCCTTTTCCACACCCTCCCTCCCCCCCAGAAACAGCAGGAAACTGAAAACAGACATTCAGGAAAGCTCCTAATCTTTGATGTAAACACTGCCTTGGCTGTCCTCTTGAAAAGGCTCCTTCAGAAAATGTTCTGGGGGTGAGCTAGAGCTGTGGGCAGCCCTGACCCACAGAGCACCCTCTAAACTGGAAAATGAACCTGCCCTGCCAGGGGTCGCTCCTTCCACCCAGAGATTCTTCCTGCAGCGCTGTGGGAAGGTCTCCAGGCAGACTAAGTGCTGACCCTCGCAGGAGGCAGAGTCTCTGCCCCAGACACACAGCACCCTGGGGTGTAGGGACACTGCTCTGAACTACAGTTCCGGTGCAGTCCTGGGTGCACTCCCTGGCTTCACACCCCTGCACCGTCCCTGGGAGAAGGCAGCCGTGATGCCCTGTCCCTCTGATGGTGTGTCTGGGAATCCCTGCTCTAAAGCACCACCTGCTCCAAACAGGAGAAGCTGGCAGAGCCACCCTGACAGACCCTATCAGCTGTGGAAGGTGCCAGCTTCAGAAGAACCCTCCAGGAACTGCAGCAGCATTGCCCTGCAGCCAGAGACTTACTGTGTGAAGGGCTGTGAAGATTTCTCCCTGCAGTGAGCTCTCAGCTGTCCTCCCATTCCCAACTGTCTTTAACCTCTGAGTCGCTCATCTCATCCTGGTGCCTGCAGGCAGTGCCCTGAGTCTTGCTGCTCCTTTAAGAGGAGCTGCTCCTGGACAGAGCTGTCTCTCTTCAGCACCTGCCAGGTTGCCATGGGCTCCGGCAGTCCCATGAGCCAGACCCAGCTCAGGAGCAGAGGCCCAGCTGAAGATGTGACATTTTCTTTCCCCTCTGCACCCTCAAGGTGTTCCCAGGGCTCCAGGGCTGACAGTTCCTGAAAGGCAGCAGGGTCACCCCTGGGAAATGTCCATTGAAGTAGACTAAAATAATCACTGATGGTCCCTCTGTAAGCAGTGGAGTGAGACTCAGTCCAGCATTGCAGTTGGTCTCATCAGAGGATGGTTATCTAAGACAGGTGGAAATGTCTCACTCTAGAAAGGCCCTTTTCCCATCTCATAAGAAGACAGGACACCTGCACAGGGACGAGAAGGGAGTTCATTTATTCGTGCTTCAAGGACTTATTTAGAGGAATTAATCAATACATCTATTGCCCATTGAGAATCCCCTGGGACAGTGTGGGATTCAGTTCCCTCCCATGCACTCCACAAGCTCACAGGAGGTTTCCCCTTGCCCAAGTTTTGGGGTGCACACAGTGGGTGTCTGTATACAAGCTCCTTGTCTCAGCTCTCACTGTAATCAATGGAGATGGAGGGAGGGAGTCAGCTCTACACACTCACACCCCCTTGGACTTCTGAAGGGACAGAGGTGGTCCAAGACATGTGCAATTGTCTTCTTGCTCTAATGGAACAACTAGGAGACCCACATCCTTCTAGAGCATCAGATGGGAACCAGGTGGAGAATCTCCTTGGCCATCTGAAAGGACACTTGATGCCTGCTACCCCCAGAGCTCCACTCAGTAAGGAGCTCAGACTTATGCAAATCCAGGCATTGCAAATAGCTTATGTAATTCAGTGCAGACACTGGATTTCATGCAATGACAATAGGCCTGCAGGGCCATGTCACATGCATGGGGTGTCTGACACAACCACCATGTTTCTAGCAGATACAGCATGGGACCCACAAGAAAATCAGGCCCTTTTGGAGTGGCTGGTGAACAAACACCCCAGGGCATCTCAGATTTCCTACCTGTTCCCAAACAATGGATTCCCACCACTGCCTTTAGGCAAAGTCCATCCCATCTACATCTGAGCATGCTGCCAAGATGGAAGGCACATCACACCAAGGTCTCCACACACATGCCTACACTTTCAAACCCCACTAGCTCTCCTCTCCTGAAACCTTTGTTCACCCACAGCGTGGCAGGATCACAGGCTGTTCAGGCCCAGGGACTTTCTCAGGGGCAACTTGTCCTTCCTGGAGATCCAGTCACCTCTGTCACAGGCCCTAAGGTGCTGCAGAGTCAGCTCAGGAGCCAAACACCTCTCCTGCCACGGCTGCGTGGCCCAGCTCTGTTTCTCTCTGGCCTTGGATACTGCAGGGCCTCTGTTGCCCAGGGGAGCTGTGCCATCTCCATCCCTGGAGGTTTTCAAGACTGGATCAAGCCCTCAGCAACCTGGTCTCACCCCAAAGCTGACCCTGCAGGGAGCACAAGGTTGGGCTAGAGGCCACATGAAGTCCCATCCAGCCTCCAACTTTATTGCATTCCTTCCACCAAGGGTCTTCTCTCTTTGATGGTAGGGAAAGCACTCAGTTGTCCTGACCATGGAAGTAAGTTAGACACAAGTGATCAGATCAAGCAGCTTTCCTCTCCTGCTCCAGTCAGAGATGTTCAGAAGCAGAGCTGCTTCGCAGGTACCTTTGAACAGCCCTGATCACTCCTTTGCTTCACCTTTTATTCTCTTTTTCTCTCCCTTACTCCTTCCAAGTTCTACTCTCTTACTATCCTCATATCCTCCCATACAAACAGCCCACCTCTCTTTACCCTTTCCTCATAGGCCCTGGTTGTGCTTGCTTTGTACCCTCACTTGGCATTTCTGAGATGCTTGCCACTGTAATTCCTACCTAGGTCAGCAATTCCATTCAACTAGTACCTCCTTTTAGTACTTGAGGTGACCTGCAATGCCTCATGCTGTTGTCTTGTTAAAGGCATCGCAAGTCAGGGTGAGCCATCTCCATGCACACATTAACAGCTGCCACAATGAGCTTCACTGTGGGGGACCTAGAGAAACTTGGGGATTCGGCCAAAAGAAACCTCATGAAGTTTTACAAAGAGAAGTGGCAAGTCCTGCCCATGGGGAAGAATAATCCTGTACATCAGGACAGGTTGGGACCTGACCAGCTCAGGAGTGGCCTGAGGAGAAGGGCCTGGGTGTTACGAGGGATGCCATATGAGCCAGTGGTACATGCTCACTGCAAATAAGGCCAGATGCCTATGGGGCTGCATTAGGAGGAAGGCGGCCACCCAGACAAGGGGAGTTATTATCCCCCTCAACTCAGCACTAGTGTGTCCTATTTGGGGGCTGCCAGGAGCTTTTCTTGGTACTGGGAACCTGCATGAAAAGAGGAAACAGCCCCAAACTGTAGCTTGGGAAGTTCAGAGTGGACATTAGGATGAAGAAATATCACTTGAAGGGTAGTGCTGTGGTAGAGCAGGCCACCCAGAGGAAGTCAGTCCTCAGCCATGGCTTTGTGTTTCAAGAAAGAGCCAGTGAGGATGGAGAGACATCAGTGAAGGGAGGGAGATCTCGGGGTGAGAGCAAGGTGGGGAAGCAGGTTGGGTGTCTACAGTCTGCAGGGACACAGGCACAGGTGTGGGACAGCATAGGACGGCCTGTGGTGGAGATGGCCAAGGGCGCTGCGAGGCTGAAGGGCCCCGACAGAACTGAGGTCTTTGTCCCTTTGGCTATGGCTGTTTTTTCTGCCAAAAAGGCCTACCAGGACACACCAGGGCCTTTCTCCCCCTCACCCTTCAGGGGACCCTGAGAGGTGTCACATCATTGTCCTGCACTCAGCATTGCACACCCCCAGCCACACACTGACACCAGGAAGATCCCTGGGCAACACGCAAGGGAAAGGATCTCCCTTTCCAGGGGTTCGCTGTCCATGCTTGCCCGTTTTCCTTGATAACACATATGAAGGGTTTATGTGGCATCAGAGCCACCTGAGAATTTCCTATGCCTACCTGTAATCAGTGATTACAATTTTCTGCTCTAATTAGCCCCTGGGGAGCCTTTGTTGCTAATGGCCCTCAGTGGGACCCAGTCGTGCTCTGTGAAACTTTGGGGTTTGCTTCTGACTTTGATTTCTTTGATGTTTTGTTCAGTCTCCTCTCAGTAGCTGAGATTCATGGACTCAGCACCAAATATACCATGGGGCTCATTAAAATGCAAAAAGCCCTGATGAAACACATCTCTCCCTGTAATTTTCTTCAAGTCTTGCATGGCTAATTGGAGAGGTTTCTGGCGTGTAGCTGAAAGATGGCAACTTCAAAAAGACACAAGTACTTCTGCTTTTAAAGGTTTATTATTATTATTATTATCATTCAGCTTTCAGAATAAGTGAAGGCAACATTCACCAGTTGATATCAATCCAGAGTGTCTCCTAATGAAGTCTGGACATGTAGAAAAAGCAGTGTCCCAGAAGTCAGGCACTGTATGGACAGTCTTCCTCCCCATCTCCCCAACCCTGCCATTTCTCTCACCAGCCACCTGGGGCTTTACATCACTCTGGTTAAAAGCTACCCTTATTCCACTGAAATCTGCAACTGAATGTTACAGCTCCTATGCCCCAATTCCCACCTGCTGTACTTAGACAACTAGCTGCAAACAGACACAGAAGGATTTTCTTTTAACTGCAAAGGAACAAAAAATAAAGCCTGATATAGTTTCATAAAAAAGAATTACCCTCTTTGACTGTGTGCTAAGTCCAAGCTGCCTCCAATGAGGACTGCTTTCCACAAGGGATTGTCTTACTGGAAATCTTTTTGATAGATAGGAAAGGCTAGATGTAAGCAGAATTTAGGACTTGGCTAAAGGGACACACTGCTGAAAGACAGAGCAAACTTTAAGCTCCCTGAAGCACAAACCAACAGCTCGTGGGAATGAGCAAAGAGTTAGGGGAGGAGTCACAATGTTCCAATGTTGCAATGTCCAGATAGTGCTGTAAAGGTGATGTTAGACCTTGTCAATTTAATCAGCACATGTGGAAATGGGAGAGAGAGATGTACAGCTCCTGGGGTCCTGGGCTGTGCCAGGGGCTGTGCTACTCTTGGAGATCTTGGACCAGGCTGTGTTTCTGTAGAAAAGTCTGGAAAACCTTTGATGCAAGCCCCTAGAGAAGAGGGATTCTCCTGGGCACTCAGAGCAACCCAGGCAGGACCCAGGAACGTCGAGGGAAACCCATCCCACCCATATGAAACTCACTGCTCTTCCCGGAGACCTTTCTTGACCCTCGGGCTGGCAGCAGGAGGGGACATGGGGGCACAGTCATGTCCCGGACTTGCCTCCATCAGGCCTTCAGCTCCACAACATGTCACAGCTTCAAGTGAGCTCTCTAAAGCAACACTTCCCATGCCCTTGGTGCTTAGAGAAGACTTCAGGTAGACACACAGGAGAGAATGGGGAGAAAGGGCAGAGATGCCAGGGTGCAGAGCTGGGGCTCCCAGCATCATAGCTGTGGTCTCACAGGCTGAGTAAGCAAACCAACTCCTTCTGCAGTGACTTGGAAAGCCACATTTCTGACAGGATTCAAGGTGAATGGAGTCTTCCTTCTGCAAGATTTGCCCCAGGACTGTGCAGAGACTACGAAGAGCAGGAAGGTCGGTTGTAGGGACGCTCTCAAGCTTCAGCAGCTGCAGAGCTGGGAGCTGGTCATCTCACCAACTTCTGAGTGAGTCAAAATGCAGGTCCTGAGGCATTGCACTGCCTCATAAACTCTGCACCAGAGCCTGGATAGCAGCACAGCAGTGTGTGGGCATGTCCTGAGAAGCCCAGGGTCAACAATGTGGGAGATCCAGGGTGCCAGGGCTGCACAGCCTCCAGGAAGAGTCAGGGTCCCAGAAGTATTCAGGGTGCCAGGAAGTGTACCCAGGGGAGAAACACTGCCCTGAGGCGACACTGAAAAGCACAAGGACCAATTGAAGCCCAGAGAGGAGAAATGGCTTTCCCCAGACTCAGTCAGACAGAAAGCTGGGCAAATTTCATGGGAAATGGGAAAACTTCCCCAGGTTTGCTATCAAGCCTGACCCACGGTATTGGAGGCTGGTGGGAACCAGGGTCTGGATAAAGCCCTCCGGATGACGTGTGTTAAGGGCATGTTTGCTCTTTTCTGGCAGATTATCCCTATCTCAAGCAGTGCAGACCGAGAAACCTTGCTGAGGGCTTTTAAAAGCAAAGAGCCTGCTCTGGAGCCTAAAGGAGCAAGGCTGCATCCTGTCCCATATTGTCCTACATCCAACTTCTACAAAAAGAGTGACCCACAGGAGAAATCTGTTTTGAAGCTCACCAAAGCATTTCTCAGCCTGTGGCCACATTTTGCACTGTTTCATCCCACATGACTTGGATCCTGTAAAAATGCCAACCCCCAAAGCAATCCCCAAACCCCAGATTCCTGCACAGGTCTGCCCAGTGCAGAGACCTGTTGGTGCAGGGGTACAGAAGTGACTTCTCCAGTGCCCCATTTGAGATATTTCACTGCCTTTGACACCATCTGGAGACATTCCTGAAGGATTTATTAGAGAATTATGGAAAAGAACTGGGGTGAAGGGAGGTGACTGCTTTCCAGAACATGAGGGGAAATCTCTGTGCTCTCTCCCTGGCTGTGCCATCTCCATGGCAGTGACCTACTGAGCCCCCAGATGACACCAGCTGAGGTCACAGTGGGATGTGCCACATCACAGGGACGTCTCCCTGGTGTCGTGGCGGGTGGCCCTCACTTCCCTGTGAGGCCCTGCTGCTGCTGGTCACTCCTCACATGCTCCCTGCCGCTGCCCTTTGGAGTCATCTGTGGCAAGGAGGGGGGACAGGAGCTGCATTGGGGCCCCTTGCTGACAGGCAGAGGAGCAGCAGTACATCAGAGAGGAGTTTTGGATGACAAGATGGGAAGACAGTCTTTCCTCCTCCCCGGCTGGAGAGGTGAGCTGAGGGTAAGGGGGCAAGCGAGATGGAGGAATGCTGGACCCATATCAACTGCTCAGACCACAGTTCGTTGTTCCCAGTGCTCCTGCAGCTCTCCACCAAGGGTAAGGGCTTTGGGAGATCCTTCCTGAGGTGTCACACAGAGACTGTCAGCTGCAAAAACTGCTGTGGATCCTGGGCTGTGGCGGTGGCTGGTCAGGGCTGAGGGCTGCAACAAGAGTCCTGCCTCAGGGTCCCCTCTGGCTTGGGGGACAATGTGGCAGCCAGGACTCGTTTTTCCTGCGACTGGGGCTGCCCTGAGCCCCAAGGCTCCTGTTGGGCCAGCTCCATCCCCTTGTGGGGGTGTGGGGGGGGGGGAACAGGAGGGGGGAATCCATAGTCAGGTTTTCCTGGGATTGGGTCCCCCATTGTGATCAGGCTCTGAGAGGAAAGGGGTCCTGCATCCCAGAGGCTGGGGTGTCCTGCAGCTCCTGTGCGGCTCTCAGGAGCCTGATGGAAATGTCCATATAGGAAATGAAACCTTCACCTTGTAATAACCTCAAGTTCTCCATGTTTGGGAAAACCTCTGTTCCTTCCCCTTGGATCCTTTATGCTTCCAGCTTGGCAGAGCGTGTTTTGGGCTCACAGATGCCATCTTCAGATGGCCACAGCCCCTGTCCTCCTGCCAATTGGGCTCATATATCTACACCCAAAAGATAGCATGTTTGGGAAAGCAGCTTGCAAACAGGTGGAGGCACAATCCCCACTGCAAAGGTCCTGGCTGACCCCAAGGATTTTTCTCTGAGCTGTGGTGGGCAGTGCTGGGGTGAGCCCAACACAGCCATCTCCCCCAGCCCCCTCACGACCCTACACCACCGCTCCCTAGTTAAGCCCTGGGACTGCCGTGGGCAGGGGACTGGGGCAGGAGGGGTGAGAGGACACTGCCCTGCCCTGCCCTGCCCTGGGGGCAGCAGGACGCTGCCCGCGGGCTCTGCCGACCCGGCCAGCCCCAGGGCCCCCACACTGGCACCACGGAGGCCACCAGCACACGCCCCAGCGCTGCCCCCCTACACCCACACGGCCCCCAGGGCGCAGGGCAGCCAGCAGCCCCGCGGGGACCCTGCCACACAGCCCAGCCACGCCGGGGCAGCGGCCACACCCCGGGGCCCCGCACTGCCCACCCACATGGCGCCAAGCTGCCCCCAGGCTCCGCCGCGCCCCGCGCTGCCGCCCACAACATGGCGCCCGACCGCGGGGGAGGGGGTGGAGCTGGCCGCCAGGGCAGGAGGGCCCAACGTTGCCATGGCATCGCCCAGTGCAGCCCTTCTATTGGCTGTCAGGAGGAGGAGGGCGGGCATCGACTTCACTGATGGCTCTGCCAGCCAATTGCAGTCCAACATGGGGAAAAAAAAGACGTGACAGAGAGAAGTGAAAGAGGAGCGAGAGCAAAGCAGGCGAGAAGTGAGTGGGTTTGGTGGGGGCTGCGGGTGCGTTCAAATGGCGGCGGGTGCCCTCCCGCCAGGGTGGCAGCAGCGGTGCTGGCGCCGGGGCTGCTTTGCTGCAGGAGCTGCAGCAGGGGCTGGTGGGGCCGTGAGCAGGGGCCAGAGTGACATGGGCCAGAGCGGGGAGCTGCCCTGCAGCCAGACGTGGTGGCCTGCCGCGAGCAGCTGGGCCGGGGCGGCTCGGTGGGGTTTGGGGGCAGGAACCTTTGGCCCTGTGGTGGCTCTGGGATCCCTGTTAAAGCATTTCCCTGAGCTGCTGCTGCCAGCGCAGCCCCAGGTGCTGCTTGTAGCTGCGTTTGGGAGGTGCTGGGCAAAGTGTGAGCAGGCTGCTGGTGTCCTCGCGAGGTGCCCTTCCCAGTGGTCTCTTTTGTTGTGAAAATGGCATTTCCGAATGGCTCTGAGAGAGGCTGTCTCTGCATGTCATGCCGTGCCTTAGCCGTTGTTTTTGCTCCCTGCCTCTTGCTTTGCCCCGAGACCTGTGACCCTGGCAGCAGCATGAAGGGTGTTTGCAGAAGAGCTCTGTAAGTGTGAGCTGTTTTGCTTGTCAAGGGCCTTGAAAGCTGATGAACAGCCAGTGCTTGCACTTGCCGTTGTTCTTTCCATGCTCCTAGGTCAGGGTGAAGAGTTGCTGAATTGTGGCTCTGCTGGTTTGACCAATTGAAATGCCCTGGCCTGAGTCCTTCCGCGTGTCTCCAATTGTCAGGGCATAAAATAGGAGAATGCTGGTTGTCCTGGATGTGTAGAGGATTTTCTGGTTTTGTTGAGCATTGGGGAAGGAACCAGACTTCTGAGTTGTGGGAAGGCTTCTCCCTCTCACTGGGACAGGAGGCCCTGCTGTCTTGCTACGTGTAGAGACTACCTAGGCAAAAGCTAATCTTATTTTTGTGTAGTACCTGGTACGTAATGGGTGTTTTGCTGCACTATGAGCACTGTGAAGCCACGAGGTGAATCAGGGAGGCCATTCTGGAGCTGGCTCAGCCTTGGGGGAAGGCAGGGGGAGCTGCAGGTGGCACCAGCCCCATGGTCAGGGTGTGGGTAGAGAGGTCACCACTGTCTGTGAAAGCTATTCCAGAAAATCACCAGTGTCAAATCAAGTCTTTGTAAGTAGCTGACAGGCCAGCAGGAGGCACATGACTCGGCTATTGATGATGAGGTCACTTCTGCCTGAGTACCTGATAGGCCATCTGGAGGAAGAAGGCTTGGGTGTTGATTGTGAGGTCACTTGTGAGTGATGAACTGATTGGATAGCAGGAGCTAAGTGACTGAGAAGGTGTTTCTGAGGTCATTTCTACCTGAGCGGTTGATAGGGCAGCAGCAGGTCCACATCTGGGATCTGTGTTTTTGAGATCATTTCTGCCTGAGGAGCTGATAAGCCAGGATTTGTCTCATGGCTGGGGAAGTTATAGTGAGGTAACTTCTGTCTCAGAGGCTTCTAGGCCAGTGACAGAGACGTGGCTGTGAAGGTGAGTGTGAGGTGATGTCTTTCTGAGTGCCTGCTAGGCCAGCAGCAGGCAGTTAGGCATGGGCGTTGCTTGAGAGGTCTCTTTTGTCAGAGTAGCTGCTAGGCCAGCAGTAGTTGGTGGCTGGGGAAGTTATTTTGAGGAAAGTTCTGTCTCTGAAGGGCATAGACCAGCAGCAGGCATGTGGTGGGAGTATGGACTTGTGAGGTCACCTCTATGTGAGCAGCTGAGAGGTGAGGAGAAGACACATGGCTTGGCTGTTGGTGGTGAGGTCACTTCTGGGTTTCCGGGAGATGAGTAGTTAATCAAAGCAGTCAGAGCCATTTCTCCACTTTGTGCCTATGCAGACCCTTGCAGACAGGCGAGATGCCCCCTCAGGCCTCTCATGGCAATGGGTGGCTCTGAGACACCTGTCCTTGGTCAGAGGTGGAGGCAGCATCTCCAAAGCTGCTGGTCCCTTTGGCCAGAGTCTCAGAATAGCAGATTCCTTGAGGCTGCAATGGGGGAGACGTGGAGGTAGGGATGCAACACCCTGGTCAAGGCAGGTGGCAGTAGAGGAGGTATCTTGTGGCCTTTTTTAGTGAAGTTTTGATTATCTCCAAGGATGGAGATCTGAGAACCTCTCTGGATCCCTGTGCCGCAGTTGAGTTTCTCCTCATGGAGAAAAAGGTTTCTTCTTAACATCTAAGAAGAGTTTCCCATTGTTCAATGCGTCCCTGTTGCCTCTCATGCTCTTAGTGTGCACCTCCAAGAAAATCTGGCTCCATCTTCTCTGTGCCCTCCATAAGGTAGCTGTGCACAGCATGAAGATCTCCCATGGCCTTCTCTTGTCTAGGCTGGAGAAACCGAGCTCTCCCAGCCTCTCCTTATATGCCCCACACTGCAGCCCCTGACCATCTTGGTGTTCCTGTGCTGGACTCCCTGCTGTGTGTTAGTGCCTTTGCAGAATTGGAGAGACCAAACGGGAGCCCGTATACAGATGTGGTGTTACCTGTGCCAAAAAGAGGGGTAGAAGGTCTTGGTGGCCCTGCTGGCTGTGCTCTCACCAATACAGCTCAGCACAGAGGGGAGACATTTGCCCCGACTGTTGCGACTATGTAAGGCCAGCAGAAATGACAGTAACACTCCGATTCTTTCTTTCTTTCTAGGTTGCTCCACTCATGAGGTTCCCAGTGCAGTGCTAGAGCCCCTGAGGGTGGAGGCAGGATGCCAGGGTGTGTCCCTGTGCCTGTCAACATCTTGGCCAACATCGTGAGCCCTCTGTGAAAGCAGCTGCAAGTGACTGAGAAGAGGCTACGTATGGATGCGAAGGCTTCCATAAATGCGCCCGGCTTGCCTGGGTGACTTGGGGTGTGGGTTCACCTCCTGGTACCTCTGCTGTGCTGCAAATTCCTCCTCCCACAAGTGCTGTTACTGCCAGCCTGCTCAGCAAATGCTACTGTGTCCCCTCCTTTTCCTAGGAGGTTGTGGTGCCATATAGGATGAGTCCAAGACCCTTATACTAAATGCCAGCATGTCTTGAGCGCCTTTGTGTGAGTGCCCCAAAGCCTCTGTGGCTTGACCCAAGGAAGTCTCAGAGCTCTTGGGCTGCTGGCTCTGCGAGGGGTGAAGATGTGTCCAGGGCCAGGTTGTCCGTGGCACCAAGCCCTCAGTGCTCTGTGAAGCCAGCTGTGGAGCCTGGACTGCTGCTGCAGAGGCTGCGTAGCCAGGACAGCTGTCATTTCAGCAGCCGTCCAGTGTGGGGCTGTCTCATTGCTTGGGCCTCATGTCAAAGCCTCTGCACCCTATTTCCCTTCACTGGGGCTCCTTGTGCAAGTAACTAAAGGAAAGGAAGCAAGGTTACTTAGGGCTCAGGAGGCCTTCAGGACTCTCAAATGTTTCTGCATTACATCTGTATCTTTTCACAGAATCACAGAATCACAGAATCGCTGAGGTTGGAAGGGACCTCTGGAGATCATCTAGTCCAACCCCCCTGCTCAAGCAGGGTCACCTAGAGCACATTGCACAGGATTGCATCCAGGCGCGTTTTGAATATCTCCAGAGAAGGAGACTCCACCACCTCTCGGGGCAACCTGTATTACTACTTTTGTATTACTACAGAAAATCCCGATCCCACCATCTCTAGGGGGAGGTTCGTGAGTGGATGGACGTGGAAAGCAGCATCCTGCTGTGCCCAAAGCAAGCAGGATCCTTCCCTCTGAAAAGAGCAGCATCGTACAAGGAGGCAGCTCTGTGCCTGATCTTGTGCTGCTCATTTGCAGAGGCCTTGTGAGCCTAGAGTGCCTTGGCCACCTTGTGGTGTTACGGCAAGAGCTTGGCTGTGTGTCTGTGTTGCGGAGCCAAGGGAAGGCAGCAATCAGAGCAGTGGCTGGGGAGTGTGCAAGAGGTGAGTGTCCTGCATGCATCTCTTCTGGCTGGCACTTGGTTGTATTGAGGAGAAGAGCCAGATCTGTGGAGCAGAGACAGTGTGTTTGTAGAGTAGGTGGCAGAGGAGAGGTCTGGCGTCAGGTTGATGGCTGGTGCAGTGCTGAGCTGATGTGACAGTGTGGGAAACGCTTTGCAGTGCAGCTGCTCCCTCAGCTGATCTCTGTCCCTAGAAATGCATGAGAAATGGAAGTGGCATCCTGCTGTCATTGTGTAGGTGCTGCAGTGCAAAGGCTCCCAGCTGGGACTTGATGGTACTAAAGGGAAAGCAAGACCGATCGTTCCCTTTTGTGATTTGTCCCCAGGGTGGCAGAGTGGAGCTGTCCGATGAGCTGGAGAGAGTCTTGCCAGGAGATGAAAACCATTTGCAGACGACTGTTCTATATGGAGTGATAACAGCGTAATCCACGGACGTGCGAGTGTCCCAGGTGAGCTTCTCCTCTGTGAAGGTTTGCACTTTTCAGATCCCTTGTGACTCAGTACCAGATAGGGCAGCAGCAGGCACGTTGATGCCATTTGCACTTGTGAGGTGAGTTGTGCCTCTGCAGCTGGTAGGCCAACAGCATGGCCATAGCTTTGGTGATGATGGTGAGGTGCCTTGTGTCTCAATGCCTCATAAAAGGGGAGCAGGCCCATTGCTGCTGTTTGTGCTTTTGTGGTCAGTTGTGCATCAGTATGTGACTGGCGATCAGCATGCACATTGCTGCTGTTTGTGCTGGTTTAGGGCAATTGTGCCTCAGTGCCTAACAGACCAGCAGCAGCTACATGGCTTCATGGCTGATGGTGAGGTCACTTCAGCCTCTGCACCTGACAGTGCAGCTTGCTGCATATTCCTGCTGTTTGTGTTTGTGGAGTCATTCGACCTCACTGTCTGCAAGGTGACCAGCACCCACATTGCTCCTTTTTATACTTGTGAGGTGTCTATTGCTTCAGTATCTGATTAGACAGCATCAAGCACAGTGCTGCTTTTGTGGTTGTGAGGTCACTTGTGCCTCAGTACCTGATAGGCCAGTGGTGGTCCCGTGGCTGCTGTTTGTGGTTGTGAGGTCACTTGTGGCTCAGTGCCTGATAGGCCAGTGCTAGGCCCATGGCTGCTGTTTGTGGTTGTGAGGTCACTTGTGGCTCAGTGCCTGATAGGCCAGTGCTGGTTGCATGGCTGCTGTTTGTGTTTGTGAGGTCACTTGTGGCTCAGTGCCTGATAGGCCAGTGCTAGGCCCATGGCTGCTGTTTGTGGTTGTGATGTTACTTGTGCCTCAGTGCCTGATAGGCCAGTGCTGGTAATGTGGCTGCTGTTTGTGGTTGTGAGGTCACTTGTGTGTCAGTGCCTGATAGGCCAGTGCTAGGCCCATTTTTACTGTTTTCAACAGTGTGGTCACTTTATTAGAGAATATTCGAGTGGAGTTGTGTAGGGTTAATTGCTAGCATTTGGCTGTAGTAGTGTCTTATTGATTAATCCTTCTTTGTGATGCCAACGTAAGCAGATGTAAGCTTGCGTTAACACTACCTCTGTAAACCTGCTTAGCATGAGCAGCGAAATTTGCTGAGGCCTTAGGCTGCACTTAGATCATATGACGAACTTTTAGCTAGTTAAGTAAGTAGGGCTCCAGAGGTGGTTGAATCCAGAAAGTTAGATAAGTTATGAGCGACAGCAGAAGCTGCAACCTTGAAAATAGGAAAAGAGGCAACCTGCGCACCGCGAACACCAGCTGACTAGTGTGAGTGTGGGTAGCACCCAGGACTGTGACTAGTGTGAGCACGTATATCCTGGGAACTGAAGGGGGCACCCATCAGCTGACAAAGCCACCCACTGTGAAGGGACAGCAGTGCTAGCAATCAAAACTTGGGTGGTGTGAGTGCAGTTCCCAGAGAGAGAGAGAGAGAGAGAGAGTGTGATCACAATGGGAAATAAGTTTGGCATAGAAAAGGGGATGCCTTTAGCCAAAATTTTGCAAAACTGCAGTAAGATTGGTGGTACCAAGAACCTAAAAAAAACAAGGTTGATCCAACTATGTCAGGAGGATTGGCCGTTCCTGACAAAGGATGGTAACCCGGCGGAACGATGGCCGCCACAGGGAACCTTTGATCATCAGGAGTTAACTTTCCTGCGTCACCATTTGCAGGATAGGTTCCCCAGGGAAATGGATTATTGGTATGTATGGGACAGTTGGGCATTTGCTAGACAAAAGGAGGCACCTAGGAAAGAAAGAAGAAATTTTTCTCAGAGTATTGAAAGTAGCGCAGCTGCTAAAACACCTGTGGAAACTGCTCCACCCTATGCGCTATCCTCTGTTTCAACTTCTCTATACCCCCCCTTGCCTTCCTCCTCTGCCTTTCAAGCCCCTTTGCATGTCGTTCCTGTGCCAAGAGTGCCCCTGCCAGGTCCGGACGGGGCACCTCGGGTAGCTACAACGTGAATTTACCGACCCTGGGGGCCCCAAGATTGGATTGCATGGAGTCAACACACTCCCAGGCTTAGGGAAGATTCATAGAAAGTGTTACAAATTGTAAGAGGAATAGTGTGGGTGTATGAGCCTGCCTGGGGTGGGTGTGCAAATGCTCCTTGAAGCCTTGTTCACTCCAGATGAAAAACACTCAATTCTGGATGCAAACCATCATTGGGCAGGAGAGGGGG
This sequence comes from Apteryx mantelli, assembly GCF_036417845.1. Taxonomy (NCBI): domain Eukaryota; kingdom Metazoa; phylum Chordata; class Aves; order Apterygiformes; family Apterygidae; genus Apteryx; species Apteryx mantelli. The sequence goes on from NC_089997.1 coordinate 9,260,458, forward strand.
ATATTCTGGCTGCTCGAACACCCTGGCCGGCTGTGGACCCCGGGTGGAATTATAATGCAGAGGCAGATTACCGGCAGTTGCAAATAGCCAGACAAGGCTTAGAAGAAGCTGTACGTTTGGCAGGACAAAAGACTGCGAATTGGTCTAAAATAAGGGAGTGTCAGCAACAACCTGAGGAACAGCCCTCAGCTTTCCTTTCCAGACTATTTAAACAAATCAGAATGTTTGGAGGGGGGATAGACCCAGAAGCCAAGGCTAACAGGCTTCTAATAGTTTTTACATTTGTAGATCAAATGGCCTCTGACATTAAAAAGTATTTTTCTAAACATGTTCCTGACTGGCCAGGGAAGTCTATGGACGAAACAGTACGCTTAGCCACATTTGTATATAACGGTCGAGATGAAGAGAAGGTGAAAGAAAAGAGACGACAGAAGAAAGAGGAAGTGAGTGTCTTAGTGGCTGTGTTAAGAGATGAGTTTAAAGAAACGAGAGGAAGGGGGCGAGCAAGGGTCAGAGGAGATGGGCAGAACCAAAGCGAATGTATTGTACGCTTAGGAGTTAATGATTATTGCCATTCTTGTGGGGAACAAGGGCACTGGAAGCGGCAATGCCCAGTGAAGCCCTGCATGCCCAGGAATAGAGGGGACAGTATGGGACAGTCGAGTACTGGGAATGACACCAGGCAATTTCCAGCCAGTCCACAATGACAGGAGATGGGAGACCCAGAAAATACTGTGGGAATTGGAGTGAATTCATGGGATATAGATTTGGATTTCAGGGGGCAGGTAATGGCAAATATAGCAGGTCAAGAAATTCCCTTCTCAGTGGATACTGGAGCTGCCCTTTCTCTTCTGAATTTTGAGCCTAAAGGATGTAAGTCATCAGGTAAAATAACAATACAGGGAGTAATGGGAAAAGGCGAACGAACGTTAACTAAGCCCTTGTTGCTCTCTATTGGAGGAAAAGGAGTGTGGGGACGTTTCGTAATTTCCATGGATTCACCCTGTTGCCTTTTAGGGAGGGATCTCTTGGACACTCAGATCTGCTTACAGCCGGAAGGGATGAAATTAATACTAATGGGCTCATGTGTTCTGGCTGAGACACCAGAACCAGACTTAACTAATCTGCAAATTCCAACAGTATTAGAATCAGTTCCTGGAAAGTTATGGAGCTCTTCAGGAATGGATGTTGGACTATTGAACTCAGCTAGTCCAGTCTCAATCAAAACAAAGGGGGGATTACCTCCCATGGTTAAACAATACCCTATCCCAAAGGAAGCAGAGCAGAGTATCCAAAAGCAAATTGATCTGTCTAAAATTGGGTATCCTTAGAGTTTGTGAATCCCCATACAACACCCCAGTTCTGCCAGTTAAAAAGAATAGGCAGGATTCTAAATGGCGATCCAGAGTATCAGTTTGTACAAGACCTAAGAGTTATAAACCAACATGTAATTGCTCCACATCCAGTAGTTCCTGACCCGTCAACTATATTACCACAGATACCCCACTGGGCAACTTATTTTACCATGATTGATTTAACGGCAGCCTTTTTTAGTATACCGGTAGCTGAGGAGAGCCAAGATCTTTTTGCCTTCACTTGGAAGGGACAACAATTGACCTGGACTAGGCTACTACAGGAATTTACTGGGTCTCTGACTATTTTTTTTTTGCGTATACTTAAAAATGATCTTGCAGATATCGAACTTCCAGGACATTCAGTGTTAATACAATATGTGGATGATTTGTTATTAGCAAGTAAAGATTATGAGACATGTTTGAAAGACACTATTTCTCTATGTAACGCTCTTGCTGAGAAAGGGCATCGAGCATCTCTGTCCAAGCTCCAGCTGTGTCAACAAGAGGTAAAATATTTGGGGTTTATCTTGAAGGAAGGGAACAGATTAATTGATCCAGAACGAGTAAAGACAATTCTCAATATACCCCATCCTATAACAAAAAAGCAACTTAAGGGATTTTTAGGCGCTGTAGGATTTTGTCAGCCATGGATTCCTGGGTTGGGAGAACTTAGCAAAACTTTAGCCCAGGCAACAAATAAGGACGAGACAGAGCCTTTGATCTGGAGTCCAGAAAAAGAGAAAGCTTTTACATCTATAAAAAGGGTGTTGGTCTCAGCCCCGGCTCTAGGACTACCAGATTATAGTAAGCCATTTGAATTATTTGTTCATGAGCGACAGGGAGTAGCAAGTGGAGTACTCACTCAAAAACTAGGTCCTCGAAAACGCCATTCAGGCTATGCTGTCACCAGCCTCTTTGAGGTACTTGAGGCTAATTCCTTATCTCTGTCTCAAGTGCTCACAGGGGCAGAATTAGTAGCATTAACCCAAGCAGCAAAGATAGGTAAGAACCTGTGAGTAAATGTGTATACTGACTCAAAATACGCATTTGGAGTATGTCAAGCAACAGGAATGCTGTGGGAAGAAAGGGTATTCCTCACATCTGCAGGGAAAGCACTCGCTAATGGACAAGAAGTACAGGAATTATTAAAGGTGATGAAACTCCCCAAAGAAATTGCTGGTATTTACTGTCCTGCTCATACAGAAGAAGCCTCTGATGTAGCTAAAAGAAAGGACTTGGTGGACAAGGCAGCTAAAGCCGTTGCTAGACAGCCTCTCCTTGTAGCTGCTGCAGTTGCAGTGTGAGAATGGCCAGATGTATTGAATTCAGCAGAAGTATATGAAGATACGCCACAGAAGGAGAAAGAGAAATGGAAAAAGTGGGAAGTGATTCAAGATGAAAAAAGGAATTTGGACTATCAGGGGTAAGCCCATCCTTCCCTTAAGGTATTTACTTTCTAAGGTTAGGAGGTACCATGATCATGGACATGGAGGAGCATTGACTGTCGCCTCATGTATTCTACAAACCTGGGCAGCTCCCGGAGTGCATGTGGTTGCAAAACGCATAACAACAACCTGCCCAACTTGCCAAAAATTTAACAATACTCATCCAAAGATTAACAGAGGAGGCCACCCATGGGCTTATTTTCCATTCCAGTGTCTACAAATTGACTATGCTGACATGCCAGCAGCAGAAGGATTTAAACATCTCCTTGTGACAGTTGATCAACTAAGTGGATGGGTGGAAGCCTTTCCTACCCACAAAGCAGATACGACTGCAGTGATTAAAGCCTTGTTAAAAGAAATTGTCCCTAGGTATGGAGTCCCAGAAAACTATAGATTCAGATAGGGGTTCTCACTTTTCAGCAGGAGTTTTAGGGAGATTATATCAAATGCTAGGAACTCATAGAGAAGAGAACTATTAAAAACAAGTTAGCATGGGTATGTACACAGGCAAGTCTCAAATGGCCTAATGCCTTAAACTTAGTGCTGTGGGGAATTAGAACAACCCGTAGACAACCGGTAGGATTATGCCCAGCAGAAGTCTTATTTGGGCATCAGTTGGCTATACCAGGAACTTATATCCCGGCTAAGAGCAGCCTGTTGGAGAGAGATGAACGGCTAACCCAGTATGTTCTAGGTATGCAAAAAAGGTTTGAAAATCCTAAAAAATATATATTTATTTGTGAGAGTAACACTATCACAGCTGAAGACATTTGTCTTGGCACTGAACAAAATGTCATTTTGAAATACATCCGGATGAAACCCCTGAAACTGTACTTGTATATTGTGGAAAAGGATGTGTTTGTATGAGAACCCTCTGTGATCTTATATTCGTAGATAACAGTACTGTAGACACAAGTAATCACTCAAATATTTGTGTTTTGTGATTTGAGTGTTTGTAATTCTACTAAAATTATGGAGAATGTTAGTACACCTCGAAAGACATTGGGAACCCTGCTTAGCATATTAGCAGGGATGCTTAATAAAAACAAAGGGAGGACTGTTAGAGAATATTGGAGTGAAGCTGTCTAGAATTAATCTCCTAGCATAACTTGCTTAGCATTAATAGCTAAATTTGCTGAAGCTTTAGGCCGCAAGCTGTGAACATTCACCTAGATATTAAGTAAAAGAAGGCCCCAGAGCCAGTTCAAGTTGGAGAGATAAGGGGGGTGGGGGGGCTGTAGAGAGAAATAAGCAGTTTAGCATTGATGAGCACAGAAGAAAGAAACAAAGGAACCACAAGACTGATTCCAGAGGGACAAGAAAGGGTGTAAAAGGGCCATCGACACCTATGCAGAAGTGTGATAAGAAGTAAAGAACACACCTGGAAACTACAGAAAGGACCAATCGGGAGCCGGAGGACCCCGAACTCTAATATTCTGATTGGTTCAGAAGTATGGGGTGGATACTAGACTGGAAGGGTATAATTACCCAGGGATTTGTTCAAAGGGGGTCCCTCTTCAGAGGCACCCAGCTCAAGCTGTAATTACCGCACATGTGTCATTAAATTTTATTTCACTCCAATCTGACTTCAAACTTCTGCCTCAGTGGGAATCTAGGGTCAGACCCTGTTATGGTGGCCGGCAAGCCTAATATTGTCCATAACAGTAAGGCAGCAGTTGCCATTGTAATGTGACGTATGTTTTTGCCCAAATCACAAAGTAGACCTACTAGTTATCTTCTCATATGACTGAAGAAATGATGTCCTATTTTTGCACTGTTTAATGCATCAGGAACACTTGGAGTAACCTTCCATCAACTAGACAATTTTCTCAGACAGAACACCAAGCATCTGTCTGAAATTGGAAAATGCTTAGAAGAAAGAGAAGGAATGATGATCTATTATAAGAGTTAATGGATTTGTTTAGCAAAAGTGGAAACCAGCCTTACTGAACATCATGGGTATGATATCTCTAAAGGTTGGTCACCAAAAGCTACCACTGTATTGTGATTGATGTTACATCCTGTGCTCATCCTGTTAATGATCCATGTATCGATCCCCACCTCTGCCCAAGCTGGGGCTCCATTCCCAGCCAGAGAGTGGGACGCTGACCTCCCCCCAGCTCCCTGGACTGCTCCCCCCATGCCCCTTCCCCTTCTTGGTGGGCTGGAGCTTCCCCAGCCAAGGGCAGTTGGCGCACCAGGGCTGGGACGGGGCACAGGGAGTGTGTGCGGTTTCAGGGCAGGGTGAGCAGCCCTGCTCGGGGCTCCCTGCTTCCCAGAGAGCCTTTCCCCAGGTGAGTGTGTGCCTGTGCTGGCCTGGCCAGCTGTTCCTCTACCCCTCCCCGGCTCCCTGCAGGGCCCTGGGCTGTCAGTGCTTCTCTGCAGCACGAGCAGGCTGTGGGGCCATGGGGTGACTCTGCGCTGGCCATGGCAGAGCCAGCTGGCCCAGCAGCATTGCACCCGACACCCCCCTCCCCAGGGTCTGTGGCTGTGGAAGATGCTCAAAGCAAAGACGGTATTTCAGATGGCTCAGGAGGGGTTCAGATGTGTCCTTGCACCCAGCCCGTGGTTTGTAGGTAGATGACAAGAACCGCTCTGGAGTGTCCCTTCCCTGGGCCTGCTGAGTCCCTGCTGGCTCTGCTGAGCTTGCAGAGCCCTCACTCAGTGCCTTCTTTGGTTTAGCCCTTTGCTTTGGGTGCCTGCACTTGCTTTTGTGAGTCTCCACTCACTGCCCATCCCAGGCACACGCTGACCCTGGGGATGCCCTGTGCTCCCCCAGTAATCCGTATTCCCCTCCAAAAGGACGGGCATCTGTCACCAGCCCCGTAATATGTGAGACAGTTCCCGGCAGATACCACTCACCCTCTCCAGGGGTAGTCGGCACCCACAAGTGAGGGCAGAATCCTGCCCTCATTTCCTAACACATCACCCTATGAGTGCATCCCCCTTAGCCCATGGAGAACTCATGTGCAGCAAAAGGCCTTTTTTGGCCTTTTAGCAAAAGAGGAAACCAGCCTTACTGAACATCATGGGTATGATATCTCTAAAGGTTGGTCACCAAAAGCTACCACTGTATTGTGATCGATGTTACATCCTGTGCTCATCCTGTTAATGATCTCCACCTCTGCCCAAGCTAGGGCTCCATTCCCAGCCAGAGAGTGGGATGCTGACCTCCCCCCAGCTTATTCTTGGCTCCTGCTTTGGAAGAAGAGCCCAGCCTTCAGGCAGTGTCCTGAGGAAATCCCCTTTTATTACAGAGATGCTACTTGGAAGGCCAGCTCTGATGCAGTGGCAGACAGATGGACAGAAGGCCTCTGGGTCAGACAGGTGGACTTTGTGCCTCCAGAGATGAATTCAAGCAGTTGTGTACAAACATGAGTGTCGCAGATAGAACGCCCAAAGCACATGAGTTGCCTGAGATAGATTGGATATTGCTTGTGACTAGAGATGGGCAGCTTCTTGCTGCTAAAATAGTAGCAACTGAATCAGTTTCTTCAGTGCCTCCTTGAGCTCCTTGTTCCTCATGCTGTAGATGAGGGGGTTCACTGCTGGAGGCACCACTGCATACAGGACAGCCACCACCAGATCCAGAGCTGGGGAGGAGATGGAGGCAGGCTTCAGGTAGGCAAAAATGCCGGTGCTTACAAGCAAGGAGACCACAGCCAGGTGAGGGAGGCACGTGGAAAAGGCTTTGCGCCTGCCCTGCTCAGAGGGGATCCTCAGCACAGCAGTGAAGATCTGCACATAGGACAGCACAATGAAAACAAAACACCCAAAAGTTAAACAAACACCAACCACAATAAGCCCAGCTTCCCTGAGGTAGGAGTCTGAGCAGGAGAGCTTGAGGATCTGGGGAATTTCACAGAAGAACTGCTCCACGACATGGCCTTGGCAGAGTGGTAGTGAAAATGTGTTTCCAGTGTGCAGGGCAGCATAGAGAAAACCAGTGCCCCAGGCAGCTGCTGCCATTTTGACACAAGCTCTGCTGTCCATGATGGTCCCGTAGTGCAGGGGTCTGCAGATGGCAACAAAGCGGTCATGGGCCATGACTGTGAGAAGAGAACACTCTGCTGACAACAGGAAGAGAGACAGAAAGACCTGGGCAACACATCCTGAGTAGGAAATGGCCCTGGTGTCCCACAGAGAATTGGCCATGGATTTGGGGACAGTGGTGGAGATGGTGCCAAGGTCGAGGAAGGAGAGGTTGAGGAGGAAGAAGTACATGGGGGTGTGGAGGCGGTGGTCACAGGCTATGGCTGTGATGATGAGGCTGTTGGCCAGGAGGGCAGCCAGGTAGATGCTCAGGAAGAGTGAGAAGTGCAAGAGCTGCATCTCCCATGTGTCTGCAAATGCCAGGAGGAGGAACTCGTTTGGGGAGCTGCTGTTGAACATTTGCTTCCTCTGGGCATGGGTGTCTGTCTGAGGAGGAAAAGACAGTAAAACGTTAGAGCAGGCTTTTCTGAGCCAAACCCATTCCATTTCTCATAGTACCCCCCACATTTCCTCTGTCCTTCACCTTCTTTCAGAATCCTTGCTTGAGCTCTGTTTGTGCTGGCTGTGTGTGCCACGCTGAGCAGGGGCCCCTGCCCATGGTCTCCAGAAGTGTCTGTTCTGCTCTGCCAGGGGTGTAAATGGAGGTGTCAGACAGTTCCAGCTATTCCATGGGGTATCTGCGGATCGGTGCCGTGAGCTCGGCAGAGGGAACTTGGTCCAGTGACCCAGTGGGACTATTCTCTATTTGCCATAATGAGAGGTGAATACAGCACTCATGCCAGCTGTGTCTGAAAGAGAAGACCCTTGTGAGGGCTTCATCTCCCCCAGCCTTGCCCTCTTGAACAGAGGTGTCTGTAGCTGAACCAGTCACACCGTCGCCCACTCTAGCAAGGGAGAGAAGCAGTCAAGTGAAGGCAGGGGGTGACCTCACACTTTCTGGACGTCTCTGTTCCAATGAGATAGACTCTGTCCTCATGTCAATTTACCATCTGCACCCTTCCTCCAGGCACTGCAGTGGGAATGGGAAGTGACTAGCTCTGATGTGCTCATCCTGCAGCAGATTATGTCCACTCCTTATGTGAAAGGGCTGCTCAACATTTTGAAACTCATTTTCTCCAGAAAATGATCTTCAGTGGAGGAGTCCGTTTATATATTTATTTAGTTTTTAGGTGCCCCCATCTTACCGTGGGAGCATTCTCTGATGGGGTAGAAATCTTTGGCATTTCAATTGTTCTCAGCATGAGCACTTGTGCATGCCAAGAGGAAATAAAGAGCTCGCTGTGACTTTGTACAGAGTCACAGGATCTGGTATGTTAGTAAGTTTTTCCCCTCGCTGTGCTGCACTTGCACCTCCCTCAGCTAAAGGACAATCACACTCACAAGTTCCTCTAAGGAAAAAACTGAGGACTGAGCTGAGAGCGGAGGAGTTCAGTTTCACAGTGAATATTTCTAAATTCTTCTCTCAGCCCAGAGATGGACAGAGTGGAGTGTGCCAGGGTATCTGACCACTCACATGACCAGACTCTCACACATCACAGAAATGCTACAGGGAAGCTGTGTTCTGCTGGAGGGCAGCTTCCAAGTTGGCAGATCACCCCGGAGAAACAGTCAAGGGTCCAAAGGTGGACTCTCCTTAAAGCAGAGTCAGCTGATTACCCAACCTGTTGACATGCATTGCCAACAGCCTCATGGGTTGGAAAGGGACTGGCCCTTCTCACTGCCATGAAGACCACACCACTCAGGACACACAGGATCGGTGTCTTTACTGCAGGTGAGCACTCCCATCATTTTGAGAAATCCAAAGGGCTGAGAGAAACCACAGCAAGTCCCTTCATCCGCACTTCAGCCTACACACAGCACCAGCATCACCTTCTCTGGCCTCATGAGGGTTTGTCTGACCTGCTCCTTAGGACCTGCAAACACAGAGATGCCCCTGGACAGTGCCCTGCCTGTGGGAGCTTTCTGTAGGGCAGAACCAAGTGCACAGAGCATGGGATGGGGTCTGTAAGCACCAACCAGGAAAAGACATTGGGACAGAGAAACAGCTCCCAGCAGGGACAGCTCCAGGCATCAGAGCTGGGCAGTGAATGAGAGGGAACTGCTTCTAGAAACATCATGGGAAGATGGATTTGGGCAAGTCATGGTCAGTCCCTGCAATGCCCACACCTTCCCCAGCATGCTCACTTCTGCCCTAAAGAAACCTCCCAGCAGCAGGGCACTGTCCAGGGGCATTTCCATTTTTGGAGGTGCTAAGGAGCAGGGCAGATAAACCATGATGAAGCCAGCAAAGGGGAAGCTGGTGCTGTCTATAGACTAAAGGAATGGGTGCAGAGACTTTCAGAAGTTTCTAGCAGACTCATTGACTACTCATTGAAACTGTTAAGGAGTTATAGTCCTTTGTTCAAAGCTGACAGCTCCATCTCCATTTTCCCCTTGCCAGGTGGCAGGAAAGTTAAAGCACCAACTCAGGAAACTGGCTTCTCTTTCAGGAAATCCCCATCTTTGCCTTCCTCTTGAAAAGTTCCCTCTGAAATGTCCTGTGCATGAGCTAGAGCTGCAAGCAGCCCTGACCCATGCAGAACCATCTCAACAGGATAATGAACCTGCCCTGCCAGAGGTCAGTCCTCTCACCAGGAACATCTCCTCTCAGCACCAAGGGGAGTTCCCCAGGCAGGCTGAGTGCTGACCCTCGCAGGCAGAAGAGTCAGTGCCCCAGGCACACAGCACCCTGGGGTGCAGGGATACTGCTCTGAAATACAGCCATGGGCAGACCTGGGTGCACTCCCTGGCTTCACACCCCTGCAGCATCTCTGGGAGAAGGTAGCAGCATGACCTGTCCCTCTGACAGTGTGGCAGGGAATCACAGCTCGGAAGCATCTCCTTCTCCTCTGCACTGGAGAAGCCACGAGAGCGATCCTTAAAAATCCTGTCAGTCATGGACTGGGATTAGAGGACCTGTCCAGAAACCTCAGTAGCATTGCCCTGCAGCCAGAGACTTACTGTGTCAGGGGCTGTGAAGATTTCTTCTACAGTGAGCTCTCCTCTGTCTCCAGACTGCCTTTTGCTTCTCTCTGTCTTGTCTCATCTCATGTCAGCAAGAGCAGGCAGTGCCTGGAGCCCTGCTGCTCTTTGCAGAGGAGATGCTCTTGCACAGAGCTGTCTCTTGGCAGTGCTGACCGGTTGCCATGAGCTCCCTCTGTCCCAGTAGACTAGCCCCACTCGAGAACAGTGGCCTAGCTGAAGGTGTGACTTCATTTCTCCTTTGTACTCCCTCCTCTTGGGAAATGTTCACTGAGGTGGACTAAAATAATCATCTATGATGTCTCTCTCTAAATAGTGAAGAGAGACTGGTCCCAGCATTGCAATTTGTCTCATCAGAAAATCATTATCTATGAGAGATGGAAACGTCCCAGTCCGGAAGAGCTTATTCCCACCTCTTTACTAGGCAGGACACCTAGACAGGGACAAGAAGAGAGTTCATTTACCCATGGTTCAGGTGTTAATTCAGATGGGTCAGTCTGGACATCTCATGCCGGGTTAGAAACCCCTGGGCTGGAGTGGGATTCAGATCCCTCCCCTGAATTCCACAAACACACAGGAGGTGGGATTGCCCTTGTCAAAGCTGAAGTGAGCACAACAGAGATGTCTGCATGCGAGTGCCTTGTCTAAGCTCCCATTAGAATCAGTGGAGATGGAGGATGGGAGTCAGTTGCTCACACACAAACCCTTGGTGACATTTGAAGAGACAGAGGTGGTGCAAGGCATGTGCCAGTGTATGCTTGCTCTGATGGAGCAACCAGGAGACCTGCGTCCTTCTAGAGCATGAGGTTGGGGCCAGGTGGGGAATTTTCTTGGCCATCTGAAATGACACTGGATGCCTACCACTGCTCCTAGAGCTCCACTCACTAGGAAGCTGAGACTCATGCACATCTCTATGTTGCAGACATTTAATGTAATTCAGTGCAGACCCTTGATTTAACGACACAAAAATCAGCCATAGGCAGGGCCATGTCAGATGCCTGGGGTGTCCAGCACAAGCACACGTCTCTAGCAGATCCAGCATGGGACCTACAGGAAAGCCATGTCCTTCTGGAATGCTTGCTGGGCAAGTGCCCCAGGGCCTCTCTGGTTTCCTGCCTGTGCCCAAATAACTGAATGCCACCATTGCCTTTAGGCAATGTTCGTCTTGTCTGCATTCAAGCAGCTGCATAAATGGGAGGCACATCACAGCAAGGTCTCCACTTATGTCCCTCCACTCTCAAACCCTTCAAGATCTCCTACTCCTGAACCTCTTCTCATTCCAGATGATATGAACAGGGACTGTGCTAATGATCTCCACAGGAGGGCTGCATCACAGTCTGTCCAGGCCCAGGGACTTCTTCACTGGCAGCTTGTTCTTCCTGGAGATCAGCTGACCTCTGTCACAGGCCCTGTGGAGCTACAAAGTCAGCTCAGGCAGCAAAATCCTCTCCTGCCATTTCTGCACAGCCCAGCTCTGCTTTCCTCTGGCCTCAGGTACTGCAGGGTTTGCTCCCTTAGTGGGAACCTCCTTTCACCATTACATTGCCACCTGCTATCTATGCCGGCATGTCCATGCACTGAAGTGGGCCATTGCACAAACGGTGTCCTTGACTTTTGGCAACATGGCTCACCATGAGCAATCTACACTCTGTGCCACAGCTGAGGCTCTGCGACCCAAATATGTGCAAGTGAATGCAGCCTGGGGCACAAACAATAGCAGATGGAGATGCACAAGCTGTCACAGGACTGAAACATGGTTGGAATAACTGAGATGTGGTGGGATCACTCACGTGACTGGAGGGCTATGCTGGTCGGGTGCAAGGTCTTCAGGAGAGACTGTGAGGGAAGACAAGGAGGGGGGATGCCCTTTGTGTGAAGGGGCAGCTCGGAGGTATGGAGCTCTTCCCTGGGATGGACAAGGAGCTGTGTGAGAGCTTGTTGGTGAGCCAGAGAGTAAGGGTGACATTGTGATGGGAGCTACAGACCACCTGATGTGGGTGAGGAGGTGGATGCAATCTCCTTTAAGCAACCTGAGGAAGTCTGTGGGTCACAGGCCCTGGTTCTTATGGGGAGACCTTAATCTCCCTGACATTCACTGGAAGGACAAACAGCAGAGTGCAAGGAGTCCGGGAGGTTTTTGGAAGATGTCAGGGACAACTTCTTGGCACATCTGCCAGATGGGCCAAGAAGGGTGATGCTTTCCTGGATGTGGAAATTGCAAATAAAGAGGAACTGATCAGGGATGGGATAGTCAGTGTCTGCCTTGCCTACAGTGACCAATAGTGAAGTCCCAGATCCTGAAGGGATTGAGGAAGGACAGAAGCAGAGTACAGACTCTGGCCCTCAGAGGAGCAGACTTTGGCCTCTTCGGGAGCCTGGTGGGGGAATCCCATGGGGGGCAGCTCTGAAGGGCACAGGAGCTCAGGAAAGATGGCAGGTCTTTAAGGACAGCATCCACCAAGCACAAGAATGGTCCATCCTGATACTCAGTAAAGCTAGTAGACATGTCAGGGGACCAGCTTGGCTAAACAGGGAACTCACACCTGAGCTCCAGGGCAATAAGGCAGTGTATGGGAATGGGCAGGATGGAGAGGCTGCAAAGGAGGAATTTAGAAATATTGCCCAGAGAAGCAGAGATGGTGTCAGGGAAGACAAAGCTTCCCTAGCATTGACACTTGCAGGGGATGTCAAGGGCATGAGGATGAGCTGCTACTGCTTCAGTAAGAATAAAAAGGAGAAGGTGGTCTCACTGCTGAATGGGGCAGGGAATCTAGTAACAGCAGATGCAGATAGGTCTGAAGAAATCAATGCCTTGCTAGCTTCCGTTTTAAAAAACAAGGTCTCCCAGACTGTTGTGCCTGGAGTCAGGACTCCTGAGGAGAAAAACAACGAGCAGTGGATGACATTAGCAAGAACTCAAACTATACAAATCGGTGGGGTTGGATGGGCTGCATATGAGGATGCTGTGAGAGCTGGCTGCTCTCACTCGCTATCATCTTGGAAAGGTTGTGGAGATTGGGCGAGGTCCCAATAACTGGAAAAAGGCAAATGTTACATCCATCTTCAAAAAAGGCCAACAGGACTACCTGGGAAGCTGCAGGCAGTTTCAGCCTCTCTTTGGTGAGGAGTGTGTCATGAAGTGAATCCTCTTGGATCACATTTCTGGACACATGAGGGAGAAGAAGGTGATAGGGAACAGTCAGCATGGATTTACCCAGGGTAAACTGTGCCTCACCAACATGACTGACTTCTATGATTAAATAACTGTATCTGTGGCTGGAGAAGAGTAAATGACTTTAATCTGGACTTTAGCAAGGTGTTTGACACTGTGTCCCACAATATTCTTCTATGCAAGTTAGAACCTTACTGTCCAGAGGGATAGAGAACTGGATGGGTAAAAAGCTGCCTGGATGATGAGGCTCAGAGGGCAGTGGTGAATGGGTAGTACTCTTCCTGGAGGTCAGGGAGAAGTGGAGCACCACTGATCTCTCCACGAACCTGTCCTGTTTATCATCTTTATTAGTGACATGGAGGAGGCAACACTCACCATGCTTCTAGATTGCCCCAGACTGGAAGGGGGACACCAGTCATATGCTTGAGGGCTGCCATTCAGAGGGACCTAGACAGGCAGGAGGAATAAGCTTCAGAGACCTCACTGAATTCAGCGAGCAGAAGCACCAGGTCTTGCACCTGGGATAGACCAACACCCCACAGTGTTACAAGCTGGGGCCTGAGCGCCTGGGGAGCGGCTCTGTGGCAAAGGACCTGAGGGTCCTGGTGGGCAGGAGGCAAAATATGATCCAGAATCATTCCCTGGCAGCAAAGAAGGCCAAAAAGCACTGTGGGCTGTATGACCAGGAGCATAGCCAGGAGGTGGAAGTAAATGATGATGCTCCTCTAGTCAGCATTCATTAGACCATGCATAGAATACTACATCCAGTTTGGGTCCCCAGAAAAAGAAAGAGGTTGGTAACTGGGAGCAAGTTTGGCAGAGGGCCTTCAAGATAGTTGGGGAGCTGGAGCACTATGAAGATACGGGGCTTGTTCAACCTGGAGAAGAGATGGCTTTGGATGGACCTCATAGCAGCCTTCCAATAGCTACAAGGAGGTCACCAAGAAGATGGAGCCAGGATCTTCACCATGGTGAGTGGTGGGAGGACAAGCAACAATGGGCATAAGTTGAAAGAAGAGAGGTTCATGCAGGAGATAAGGAGAAGCTTTTCCACTTAGAAGATGGTCAAGCTTTGGAACTGTTTTCCCAGAGAGGCTGTGCAGTCTCCTTCCTTGGAGGTTTCCAAGACCAGACTGGATCAAGCCCCGAGCACCATGGCTGCCCCCAGAGCTGACCCTGCTGCAAACAAGGAGATTGGGCTAGAGAGCTCCTGAGGTCCCTTCCACCCTGATGGAGTCTGTGATTCTTCCCCCTCTGGGTCTTAGCTTGTCGATGTCAGGGAAATCTCGGGTTCTCCATGACAGTGGAAGGAGGTCAGCTTTCTTGTCCTCCTCCAGTCAGAATGGTTCAGATGCAGGGCTTCTTGGCAGGAATCCCCAAATGGTCTTGATCAATCCTTTGCTTCACTTTTAATTTCCTTTTCTGTTTTTTCTTTTCCCCCTTCTAAGCTTGTGTCTTCCACCATCCTTATTCCCTCCCATACAGTCAGACCACCCCTGCTTACCCTTTCCCCTTTGGTGCTGTGGTGTTTTTTTCTGTTTGTTTGTTTGTTTTTTGACACAGAGGAACTTCAGTCCTGAAGGACCTTGAGAAACTTGGATGATTTGGACAACAGACACCTCATGAAGATTTACAAGAGAAGTGTCAAGTCCTGTGAGCAGGGAGGAATAACTGTGCCCATGAGGAGAGGTTGGGGGACCTGGGCTTCTTTAGCCTCGTGAAGTGGAGGTGAAGGACAGGAGAGTAGGAGCCTGTGAGTGCTTGAAGGGTGGTTTCAGAGATAATGGAGCTTTTCTTGGTAGTGGGAAGCAGCATGAGAAGCGAAAACAGCCACAAACAGCAGCTTGCGGGATTCAGATGTAACATCAGGAAAAGGAAATGTCACTTGAAGGATAGTGCTGTGGTGCTACAGGTCACCCAGAGGGAGTCTGTGATCAGCCCCTGGCTTTGTGTTCCAAGGAAAACCAAGTGAGGACAGAGAGACATGAGTGGGGGTAGGGAGATCCATGGGTGAGAACAACGTGGCAAAGCAGGTTGGGTGTCTGCAGTCTGCAGGGAAACAGACACAGGCGTGGGACAGCGTAGGACAGCCTGTGGTGGAGACAGCCATGGGCATTGCCAAGGCTGAAAGCTCCCAAAAAAGCTGAGGTCTTTGTCCTCTTGGCTATGGCTGGTGTCCCTGCCACTGAGGCCCTCAGGAAGATGTTTCCTTAAAGCACTGTGACCTCGCTGCCTTCTCGTCCCTGGGGACTCAGCAGGTGCTGTATCATTGACCTGTACTCGGCGTTGCACACCCCCACCCGCACACTGCCCCCAGGAAGAGCCCTGAGCAAAGCGCGAGGGAAAGGATCACCCTACCCAGGGGCTGGCTGACAGTGGCCTGGCCATTCTGCTTGATAAAACACATCAAGGTTTACTTGGCATCAGAGCCACCTGCACATTGCCTTTGCCTACCTGCAGTCAGGGCCTCCAACTTTCTGCTCTCATCAGCCCCTGGGGAGCCTTCTTTGGTAACGACCCTCAGTGGGACCCATTAACACTCCAAGAAACTTTGGGATTTACTTCTGACTTTAACTTCTTGAGAGGCTTGTTCAATCTCCTCTCAGTATCTGAGGTTCATGGACTCAGCACCAAATACACTCGAGAGGCCATTAAAATGCATGTAGCCCTAACAAGGCATGTCACCCCCCATAATTTTCTTCAGTTCTTGTGTGGCTAATTGGAGAGGATTCAGGAGTGTATTTACAAGAGCAAGATTTCAATGAACACCTGAAAAAGAAAGGATTTCTGCTTTTTAAGCTTCCTTTATTTTTCAGCTTACAGAATAAGTGATATCCACACTCTCCAATTCATACTGACCCAGAGGGTCTCTACCATAATGAAGTCTGAACATGCAGGAAAAGCAGTATTTTCAATATGAAACCTGTATGGACAACCTTCCTCCTCACCTCCCCAACCCTGCCATTTCTCTCATCAGCCACTGGGGACTTACCTCACTCCTGTTAAAACCTAACTTTTTTCCACTTGAGTCTGTAGCTGAATGTTACAGCTCCTACGCACCAGTTCCCACCTGCTTTCCTTAAAGAACTAGCTGCAGACACAGGAGGATTTTTCTTAATTGCAAAGAAGCAAAAATAAAATATGATGCAGTTTAATAAAAAGTCAAATACACTCCTCAACTGTATGTTAAGTCCAAGCTGCCTCCAGTGAGGTCCACTTTTCACAAGGAATAACCCTCCTTGAAGTGTTTTTTGACAGATAGATAGGAAAGGATAGATAGAAACAGAACTAAGGACCTGGCTAAAGAGACAACCAGACTCCTGAAAGACGAGGCAAGCTTCAGACTCCCTGAAGCTCAGAGCAGCAACTGGAGAGTTGAGAGGTATCTGATGGATAAAGAGTAAGATATGTCCAGTTCGTCTGATGCAAAGATGCCTTTAGAAATGATCAGTTTAATCAAGACATGAAAATATGTGAGAAATTACGGAGATTACATCCACAGCATAATAGACAGAACAGCGGTAATGCAAAGCCAGGGACAGATTAGTATTTCTTCTCCTGAGTTTCACACCCTGCCTGAACATCTCCACTATTTTATCATGGGAAAAGTGGACTTTAAAAGTAGTCAGTCCTTTTAGCTGGTGAAAGTATGTTCATTTTTTAAATGTTGAAAACTCTCCTTCTCCTTTTCAGTCAGAGCTCTGTTCTAACCACAAGCATCCAGTGGCACTTGGGGAGGCCCTGGTGTATCTGAGGTACCTGCCTGGGCCTGGCAGCTCTCACAGGGGACCTGTGGGAGACCAGAGCCCCTTGGAGCTGCAGATGGAGGCTGGGAAGAGGGGACCAGGACACCTACAATGGCACCAGCTGTCGGTGACTCCGTCATTGCATTCCACCCCAGTTCTGGAAATTACTTTCCTTTTCAAAAAGAAAAAAAAAAAAAGACCAGGATATTAAGAGAAAAGACAACAAAGCAAAGAAAGACAATAAGAACACAAATATTTAAAAGCTGGAAAGTGTAACAAAACATTTCTTCCCTTTAGATCATTTTCTTAATTTCTCTCTTCTTTCATTTTTTATTGACATTTTCTAAATATCTCTGGTATTATCAGGCCTGCACCATTAAAAAAGATATTTCTGTGTCTCACACAGAGTCCAGTGGTCCAAAACCACTCATGGCCCAGGGCTCTCCATGCCACTCCTCACCCTCTGTACAGAGCGAGTGGCACTCACCAGAGACAGGAGTGACCACAAAACCTACATCCAAGCCCTGTGCCTGTTGGCGGTCTATCAGGTACACAGGCAGACAGGACCTCACAACCTGTTACCCCAGACAGGAATCAAGTACTGGCCTGTCAGCTTCACCCGTAGAAGTGACCTCACAGCCACTTTCCCACCCATGTGCCTCCTCCTGGTCCATCACCTGCAGAGACAGAAGGGACCTCACTTTCACCTTTATGGTCATGGGCCTCCTACTATCCAAGGAGCTTCTGAGAAACAACTAATCTCATAAAAATGTCCCCAGCCATCAGCTTCCTGGTGGCCTACCAGCTGATCAGACACAACTGACCTCATAATCACCCACCAAGCCAATGGGCCTGCTGCTGCTCTTTCACCTGCCCTTATGGAAATGACCTCAGCATGGTCTTGGCTTCCTTCCAGTCAGGTATTCAGGCAGCAATGACCTCACAATCATCACCTGAGCCATGGGCCTGCTGCTGGCCTATGAGAGACTGAGAGAGAGGTGATCTCACAGTCACCATCCAAGCCATGTAACTGTTTCTGGCCTATCAGCTGCTCAGTTCTGAATGACCTCACAATCAACATCCTAGTTCTGTGCTGCTTGGAGGCCTATCAGGTCCTCAGGCAGAAGTGACCTCACAAACAATTGCCCCAAGCATTAGCCAAGTGCTGGCTTATCAGCTGCTCAGATAGAGGTGACCTTACAATCATCTACCAAGCCCACATGGCTGCTGATGGCCTTTCCTCTTCTCTGATGGACAAGGCTTGTGTTCTTGCTTGGGAGGTCACTTCTGACTCAGCCTCTGATAGGCTAGCAGCAGCCTCATGGCTGGGGCATGTGCATGCAAGGTCCCTCCTGCCTTAGCAGCTCATAGACCAGCAGCAAGCACATGGCTTGGATGGTGATGGTGAGGTCAGTTGTATGTGATCAGCTGAACGTGGGGGTTGAGTTAGCATCCTGGCTGGAGATCCTGGCAAGAACCTCAGAAACTGCAGGCCTCCAACAACCTAGTGACACATTGCAAAATGTGCTCAGCTGAGATGGACGCCTGAACTGTCTGGCTAGAAATGACTCCCTTAGAGAACAGAAGAGCATGCGGGAAGGTGAGGACCATAATATTGAAGGGTCTTGCAGAGGTTTTGCATAAAACCACTTCAATTTTGCAAGCTGATTCTCAGCTATGACCCTTCAAGCATTTCCTGCCGACTTGCAGGAAAGTGCTTGAGCATCAGGCAATGATTTTCAGGGTCCAAAAGCAATGTTGTGATTTGCTTCATTTTCAGCACAAAAAATAAGCTCTGAGCCCTTGAAACATCACTCACTGTTGTATGTGCATCTGGTAGTAGTGTTTGTAAGAGGCCAATTATTTTCTGAAGAAATAGTTTGTCTTTGGACATTTTCCTTATTTGCCCATTTTTGAAAGGTAATGACTGTGGCACTACCACTCAAAGGAGTACCTCTGAGCTCTCCATCGTAGCAAGACCATTTCCTTGTTAACTATGCCAGAGAAGAAGTCCTACCATGTCAAAACTGCTCTCTGAGGCCTCCTCCTGGAAGTCAGCCCTGGATGTCTTGTTTCAGGGCCCAGGGCAGTGCACAGCGTGCAGGTTGCAGCAAAGATTCCCAAGGCAGCGAGCCCTTTGGCAGGGAGAGCTCAGGAACCCAACCTACCATATTTCACTGGACTGGGGGGGTTACTTGGATGGTTAATTATGGGCTAACTGGGGGATACTACTGCATTACAAGCAAAGAGTTCCTAGGATACTGCCATATTAGAAGAAAAGAGTGCCTATTGCTATACTGTATACCGGTAATATACTGGTAATATCCCCCAATTAACTTTTGCTCACAGGTAATAAAAGTATCTCTTCTCTTTTTTCATTTGTGGGCATCGGTAATGAACAGCAGGAGTCAGATTTTCTAAGTTTTATTGCTAGCAATAAGGTGCCTCTTGGCTGGGAGCACAGGAAGGGACCCGAGCAGCTTTTTGTTACAACTTTAAGCAATAGTAAGTTGTTACATATCCAGTACTTTAGTTTACATAACCAACCAGATTTATCCACGATTCTTAGTTCTACCAATCCCCTTGCCGTGCTACAGTATGAGGTAGTTCTGTGCCAGCCTTAAATGGTCTATTTTATAATTATCCATTAGCTGATCTGCACCTCTTCTGGTGTTACCTCTGAACAACTTTTGTAGCGCTGGCTGGATTGAACTGGTTTCTTTGCAGTTCTTCAACTTTGTATGAAAACCAGGGCTAAGGCAAGGTCAGATAAGATGTTTTGCTTGCAGAGCACATGACCTTGCATGTTCTTCCTCTGCAAAACTGCCATATACTGGAAATTTCCTTAATACAGGAGAGGAAGCTACTACACCTCTAATCTAAAAGAACTTGGGGTTGGACAGATCTCAGAAGTGTTATGTTTGTGACTCCAGTCTTCAAAAAGGACAAGAAGGAGGACCCGGGGAACTACAGGCCAGTCAGCCTCACCTCCATCCCTGGAAAGGTGATGGAGCAGCTCATCCTGGAGGCCATCTCTAAGCATGTGGAGGAAAAGAAGGTGATCAGGAGTAGTCAGCATGGCTTCACCATGGGGAAATCATGCTTAACCAATCTGATAGCCTTCTAGGATGGAATGACTGGCTGGGTAGATGAGGGGGGAGCAGTGGATGTTGTCTCCCTTGACTTCAGCAAGGCTTTGGACACTGTCTCCCAGAACATCCTCATAGACAAGCTCAGGAAGTGTGGGCTAGATGAGTGGACAGTGAGGTGGATTGAGAACTGGCTGAATGGCAGAGCTCAGAGAGTTGTGATCAGTGGCACAGAGTCTACTTGGAGGCCTGTAGCTAGCGGTGTCCCCCAGGGGTCAGTACTGGGTCCAGTCTTGTTCAACTTCTTCATCAATGACCTGGATGAAGGGACAGAGTGCACACTCAGCAAATTTGCTGATGATACAAAACTGGGAGGAGTGGCTGATACACCGGAGGGCTGTGCTGCCATTCACAGAGACCTGGACAGGCTGGAGAGGTGGGCAGAGAGGAACCTCCTGAAGTTCAACAAAGGCAAGTGCAGGGTCCTGCACCTGGGGAGGAATAACCCCAGGCACCAGTACAGACTGGAGGTTGACCTGCTGGAAAGCAGCTCTGCTGAGAAGGACCTGGGAGTGCTGGTGGACACCAAGTTAAGCATGAGGCAGCAATGTGCCCTTGTGGCCAAAAAGGCCAATGGTATCCTGGGGTGCATCAGGAAGGGTGTTGCCAGCAGGTCGAGGGAGGTGATTCTCCCCCTCTACTCAGCCCTGGTGAGGCCACATCTGGAGTACTGTGTCCAGTTCTGGTCTCACCAGTACAAGAGAGACATGGCACTACTGGAGCAAGTCCAGCGGAGGGCTACGCAGATGATTAAGGGACTGGAGCATCTCTCTTATGAGGAAAGACTGAGAGAGCTGGGCCTGTTTAGCCTGGAGAAGAGAAGGCTGAGAGGGGATCTTATTAATGTATACAAATATCTAAACAGGGGGTGTAAAGAGGATGGGGCCAGACACTTTTCAGTGATGCCCAGCAACAGGACGTGAGGCAACAGGCACAAACTGAAACACAGACAGTTCCATCTGAACATGAGGAAAAACTTCTTCCCTGTGAGGGTGACAGAGCACTGGAACAGGTTGCCCAGAGAGGTTGTGGAGTCTCCTTCTCTGGAGGTATTGAAAACCCGCCTGGGCACGATCCTGTACAATGTGCTCTAGGTGACCCTGCTTGAGCAGGGGGTTGGACTAGATGATCTCTAGAGATTCCTTCCAACGTCAACCACTTTGTGATTCTGGGATCTTCAAGAAATTCCTCCAAGGAACCCTTTCTGAAAGATGACCTCCTATAATCCAAATATTCAAAGCTGCATATTTATATCTATTTCACAGTAGACCTGGGTTATCTTGTATCTTTGGTTAAACATCAACTCATGAGACAGGGAAACCCAAATCAAATAAGGGATGGAACTCAAGGAGAAGAACAAAACAAAACAAAAAAAGACAGCATTCTTTAGACATTAAAATTTATTTCACTACTCGTTGTGTTTCCCAGCACCTGTCAATTATCTTTGATATTAGCAAATACAGCTTTCCTGTGTTTTCTTTCTTGGATAGCTGATATTTCAACTGGACAAGATGGTACTTCTGGGTGCTTGTTTTTATGCTCTCCAATTCTTAGTTGCATAAAGGAGTTACCATTAAACAGAAATGCATGTTTTTTTACTTCATACACTGTCATTCTAAAAGCAGGGCAGACTTACAGTAACTGTGGTTCAGTATACTGCAGCAGTCACAGACTAAACTTTGCCATTTTTCATGTCTTCATCAAAAAGGGTGTACTCAATAATATTGTTAGAAGTGGTGAATGAACAGTTTGCTTCTTAACAGCTTTTGGAATAGATCTGAAGCACAGAGTCATTGCGGTAGATTAATACATGCAACATGAAGAGCTGAAAGTCACTAAATAAAATACCACTAGTCCAACACACCTGTAGTTAACTACAACTCCCTTTTCATTTCCTAATAAGAGCCGCGCTTCTTGGCCAGGATAAGTCTATTACTGACCAGGTAAGTCAACTGACAGACATGTAAAGATGTGATGACAGCTTTTACGTTAGAGTTGAAAAAATAAGTTCAGACAGTCACAGTGTCCCACTGGCAAAGTAATATGACTTTGTCATAGTCTTTGTGTCCTTCAGTTGCTTCTGGGTCTTTCTGTATGAGGAAAATTAAGAAAATACAGCAAGCAGCGTACTAACTACCTCCAGTGAGAAACACTGGGTGCTTTGGGGAGTGCAGTATTTCATTCTTGATATCAGAACAAGTCAAAAAAGCCAGACTGAAACTGAACACATTGCAGTTTTCTGATCAAAATAATTTCTATTTTAAGGAAAGCAAATACTTGTTCTCCGTTTTCATCTTTATTAGTTCTATCCAATGATTTTCTATGCATGTTTTCCAACTACTAAATAGGAATAAATGCACAAGGGAAAAGCAAACTGAGTTTTTACCAGCGTGTACAATGATTTCCAAAGGTTGGTGGACAAATTTTATGGTAATCTGTGTGGGAACAAGAGAGAATTCAGGGAGAAAGATAAGGGGGCACACGGGAAAAACAGTACGTGGCAGCCAAAGCACATCACCCTTTTGCAACATGAGTAACGAACTAGCTGGTGAAGGCCAGACAGTTTGTTCCAGCTGCACGGCGGAGGAGGGAGCGATACGGAGGTATCACGGTCCTCCCCTGACCACAAAGGGTTGCATCCCAAAAAATAATTGCTGCTCACAGACTAACTGTTGACCTATAGTACCCCCAGCCTCATTATCCCTGCTTACCATATTAAAAATCACGCCCTTTGCTGCATAACGATATGTAAATAAGGGGGGCATACCCCCAACAACCGCGCAAATGGCAATCTAGCCAATGAAGTATGTCTGCCGCACTTCCACATCCCACCTTCAGCAACTATAAAACAGAGGATAGCTCACTAAAGTTTTTGGAAGGGAAGAAAACTGAACCGCCGACCTGTTCACCGGAGATTGCTGACGAGCGAGCCTCCTTCTCCCCTCCCCCAAACAGGGACGCCTCTTTGGTAAGACTTGCGCCTCCGACAAACGTTGGACGTTACCCGGGAAAATATATTATTATTGAAAGCGCTTAATTGTTAGTTTGAGCTCATAGAAAGAACATTTGTAGCAGCAAGTGCATTTATCAACGGCAATTCCGAACCTGTTGTATCTGTCGCTTTAATAAAATCTTATTCTTTTTTACTTTGCGAAACTGTCTCAGGGAAAGTCCTCAAACAGGGGGGCTCTGGCAGGCAAATGTAAATTACACAGATTCTTTTTACTTTGCGAAACTGTCTCAGGGAAAGTCCTCAAACAGGGGGGCTCTGGCAGGCAAACGTAAATTATAAAGATAAGGAAGGGCCTTCCGTCCCTCCCTTTCACGCGACAGTAAATTGGCGTAGTCAGCAGGATTGCCATGGATAAACTGCTGCATAAATATAAGTGTGCACCATCCCAAGCAGGGAAAGAATGGGCCCATAAATTTTGGAAAGATGAAGATAAAGTGGTAGAGCGAATAGAGCAGTGTAGAAGCCAGCAAAAGATCAGGAAAGGTAAAGGAAAAGGAATTGTTTGTGCGGTATTGGGGGCTTGCTTATCTTGCGCGCAGAAAGAATATAAAGAGTCCCCTCCCCCCAAAATAGTTGCAGACGCAGAATATGCTGCTTTAAAATCAGCTAATGAGGTGCTGGAAACCTCACTAGCCTTTGAAAAAGAGAATCGAGAAAAATTGGGGACACAAGTAAATGGTCTCACAGTTGAAAACCAGAACTTAAAGACAGAAGTTAGGGAGATGAAAATGCTGCTAGCTGCAGCAGAAAGGCGAGAGAAGCAGCTGCAGGCAAAATTAGACTTACTCCTAAACCAAATGCCATCCACAGTCTCAGCCCAGCAAATTTGTAAACTAGTACGCTGCGCTGACCCTGAGACCTGGGATGGGGATATCTGGTATGACAATGACGATAATGACGATTTTCTGGAAAGCTCCGATTGCTGTACTCCCACCCCAGAGCCTGTGCCAGTACGACCACTGATTAAAACTGAGGTTGCAGCTGAGGGAGAGGATAACATTCGTACTACTGTACGCTCAATCCCTTGGTCCCCGGCTGAATTGGCCAAGCTGCAAGAAAAGTACTCTAGACGGCCGGAAGAATCTGAGACCGAATATGTATGGCGAGTCTCCCTCACGGGGGGAGATCGCATCTTGCTGAGTGAAGGAGAGGCAGAGGGCTACTGGGGCCCCGGAGTATTTCTAACCACCCCTCTGGGTGACCAGAACTATTCATTAACCGCCCGAGCTGTCTATTGGGCCAGTGGCATAGACCCACAGGAGCGAGGGGACCCCCTCGTTATCAAGACTTCTGTCTTCTCAGACCTTGCTGCGTCTGTGCAGAAGGCAGCCTGCATACAGGCAATGTATGAGAGGGAGGCGTTAAGGAGATCCCCCATGCTGGCTCCAATCGATCCAGCAAGGTTAACCCCCCTTATCCGCGGTCTCCCTGATAGCCTGAAAACTTGTGTGGCCAATGCTCAGGATCGCATACAAACCGCTTGCACAATGAACGCTGGCGCAGCTGCTGCACAGCCCCCGCGAGAGCAGGCTCATGTGACCACCTGGAATGAATTTGTGCAAGAAATAATAAGTTACGGACGCCGTATGGGCTGGATTGGAACTAAGCCCGGAGAACTGACTGAACCTCCATGGTGGGTCCGTCAGGTACAGGCTAGCAATTTGCAGCCTGAACCCCACCAAAAATTCGACAAGGAGCGTAATGACCTCTGGCGCAGAGCACTGGCACTGGGAGTACCGCGGCAGTTACTGCACAGCACCCCCACGGCTGACCTTCGGGCTCTGGTACAATCTCTGAGCCGAAGGATTGATGCGAACAGGGGGGGGACCCTGCCCATAAGGCACGACCCGGCCCCTGGCAGATCCGAGCCCTCAGCCCCGCAACAGGACCTGATTGACTTACCAGATACCCCATCAAAAAACGTGCAACCCCGGGGAGGGCAGTGAGCCACCCTGCCCGGCGGGTGCTAGCTATACAGTGGCTCCCTGATAAACACCGTGACCCTGTCATTGCCATTCCCCTAGGGCCTAGGAAAATTTTTGTGAACTTCCTCATTGATACAGGGGCACAGATGTCTGTAATCACCAAAGAGACAGCAAAACACCTGGATCTTAAATGTGGCCGCCGTAGAGTGAAATTTACTGGTATTGACGGGAATATAAGAGAGTGCCCTACAGCAAAGATTACATTGTGGCTCCCGGGTGAGCGGAGATTAACCCCTGCCGAGGTACTGGTTGGTGCTGCTAATATTAACATTCTAGGGTATGATTTGTTGTACGGCAGGACTTGGAAACTCCCTGACGGGTCAGTCTGGAGTTTTGCTGTGCGGGGAGGAGATGAAGCAGCACAGCTGGATAATGACAACCAGCCTAAGGCCATAAATCTATTGGACACATCCATGTCCTTACCTCCCTCGGGAATTACCAATGTAAGACAATACCCCCTACCTGCAGCAGCACAGGCAGGAATTGACGGGGTGGTAATGGATTTAGAAAGCAGGGGTATTATCACTCGTACGCACTCCCCTTATAATTCCCCTGTCTGGCCGGTAAGGAAGCCGAATGGGCAGTGGCGACTCACAATTGACTATAGGCGATTAAATGCTAACACTGCACCTTTAACTGCTGCTGTACCAAATATCGCGGAACTGGTAACCCAGATCCAAGGAGCCTCCCATTCATGGATGGCGACCCTAGACGTAAAGGATATGTTTTTCATGATCCCACTTCAGGACCAGGACAAGGCCCAGTTCGCCTTCACCTGGAAGGGAGTGCAGTATACATTTAACCGACTACCCCAGGGGTATAAGCACTCTCCCACTATTGCCCACAACGCCCTGGCAAAGGCCCTAACTGACATTCCCATCCCCAAAGGAATCACCATATACCAATACATTGATGATATACTGATAGGGGGGGAAGACCCCGCCAAGGTGGAACAGACAGTGACGAATGTGAAAGATAGGTTGGAGGCTTTAGGACTGGACATTCCCCCATCCAAGTGCCAGGGGCCTGCACAGGAGGTTAAATTCTTAGGAGTTTGGTGGATTAAGGGAGCTGCCTCTGTTCCCCCAGATACCTTGGAGAAGATAGAACAGGGACAGAACCCATCTAATGTAAAAGAACTACAACAGGTTTTGGGAACTATTGGCTACTGGCGCAAGCATATCCCAGGTTTCTCTATTGTTGCCCGTCCTTTGTATAACCTAATTAAAAAAAGGAAACTGTGGGAATGGACAGAACAACACACAAACGCCCCAAACTTACTGACAAGGGAGTTGAGGCTATTCCAACAGCTAGGTCCTATACACCCAACTGACCCTATCCATGTGGAATGGGGGTTCAGCGAACACGGTTCCCACTGTAACTTACGGCAAAGGGGACCTGAAGGTCCAGAGAGACCACTGGAGTTTAGTTCCCACTCTTTCAATGACACCGAAACGAGATACTCGGACCTCGAGAAAGGCTTATTGTCACTGGTACGAGCAATAAGACGAGCAGAACAAATAAGGAGAGAACAAAGTGTGATCATCCGGGGACCTTTCCGTCTCCTAGATGTAGTTCACAAGGGTATGGCACCCCCTGCGGGCATTGCTCAAAAGCCCACAGTCCGTAAGTGGTATGCCTACCTAGAAGGTATCAGTGAAATTATGCCCATCACAGAAGGCAATATCAAGGTATCTAAATTGCAAAAAGATATAGACAGCACCCTATTATTCCAAATCCCACCAACCACACGCTCCCCAATTCAGGAGGCACCGCTCCTGCAAGAGAACAGTAGTCTGAAGGGAGTGTGGTTCACCGACGCATCATCCTATAGACAAAATAATGAATGGAGGTATAAGGCTGTGGCACTGGAAGTGGCCACAGGGGAAAGGTCAAGTGAAATAGGCAAGGGAAGCGCACAGGTAGGAGAGCTTAGAGCTGTCCTACTAGCCGCACAGCAGGGTGCCAGCTATATCTACACCGACTCGTATGCTGTTTTTAAGGGAGCCACAGAGTGGATAGGCCACTGGGAGGCCAATGACTGGCAGGTAAATGGAACCCCGGTGTGGCAAACTGACAGCTGGAAGCAATTATTAGAGATAGGGAAGCAAAGGCCGTTGTACCTTGGCTGGGTAAAAGGACATGACAAATCAACTTCTATCGCTGCCCAGTTCAATCAGCAAGTAGACAGCCTTACCCGATTACGACAAATCGACGTCACGAATGATGGCCAGGAGTGGGAACGCTTGCTGGAGTGGTTGCATGTAAAACGCGGCCACACTGGACGAGCTGATCTATATAGGGAAGGAATCGCCCGTGGATGGCCCGTATCAGTAAAACTGTGTGAACAGATTGTAACTGCCTGTTCACAATGCCGTTTTCGACTCAACAAAGACCACCCGAGCAAAGCACCTCCCCTGCATATTCGAGACAGGAAAACATTGTGGCAAACCTGGCAAATTGACTATATAGGCCCACTACGACCCTCAGGGGGCAAGAGGTATGTACTGGCGGGGGTGGAGGTCATTTCAGGAATTACCATGGCTACGGCCGTTGCAACAGCCACTGGGGAAAATACAGTCCGTAGCTTAAAGGAATGGTTTAGTGTACTCCCCCTGCCGGAGGAGATTCAAAGTGACAACGGGTCACATTTTTCGGCTATAATAGTACAAAACTGGGCCAAAGATGAAGGAATCCGGTGGGTATTTCACACTCCATACTACCCCCAAGCCAACGGTATTGTTGAGCGTACCAATGGACTGGTCAAACGATTTGCTAAAACCCATGAGTCTGGGTGGCACCTGCGACTGTCCAAAGCCATCTACCAATTGAATAACAGATGGAGCGGGGATGGTTGCCCGAAAATGAAGGCCTTTTGTGTTTCTGCCACAACCTCAGTGCCAAAAGCAGATGCCAAGCCAGGGCAACACCCGACTGGCTTCTATGCAGGACAGCCTGTGCTGGTCAGAATGCCCCAAATTGGAACTGTAGCAATGGTACTAACAACCCCCAAAAACCTTTATGCCTGGGAAGCAAAAGACAGTTCCGGGAAAAGACATCGGATCAGTACTAGATGGATAGTACCCACCTTCTAACATAAATTTCGCCGGTTGGACGACAACCGAGCATCTTTTCTTTATGTTTCCACAGGTATTCCACATGCCAGGAAATTGCACCTGGGATCAAGGACTCCCTTACACTGACTGGGAGTGCCCCCAAGGATTACTAATTGTTTGTTGCTGGGTAATTGTATTTCTAATGCTTGTAATTGTCTGTAGGCCAAAATTGTAATCAAAGCCTAGCTTGCACTGTCGTTTGTAACCCACTGTCAACATGAACCTAATGTTATATATAGGCCGCGCCGAGAAAATATTCTTTAGTTTAACGTGTATATGCTTAATAGGTATAATGATAATCACATGTATAAACCGAGAGAATAATTGGCAGAACAGTACGAGAACTTGTTGCGATCAGTTCCCTCATGATTTGAATGGTAATCTGATTTTAGCCTTGATAAGGGGCTTTGCAGCAATGCTTAACGAGTCCAGCATCACTGCTTGCCTGCCCCTACCCAAATCAGTTGAGGATCCCCTGCCTATGGGAATAATTCCAACGGATATAGAAACCAATCTATTACATCTCTGGAATCAAAGTGGACCCATACCATTTGTAAATCCGCATGCCCCACATCAGGCACCACTAACTGTAACACCAACTGGAGCTTTCAATTTCTCAACAATTTCCAAAACTGACTGCACCCTTAGTTGGAACTACACAGAGGAGCCTAATGGCTCAGTGATCTGGAACCCAGGCGGATGGACTACACGCTGTAGTGCATTGCCTTGGGGTGCTTTAAATTCATGGTCTTGGGGACGTGCAGCCAACATCCTGCAATATACCCAGCCTGTAAACACGTCCTGGTGCATACAATGGGACGATGGAATGGGCCAGGGATGTCCAAAACAATGCCACGATGCTACACTGGCTGTAAATTGTCCTTATAGTTGCTCTTGGTCCGATCCTGATAGGGGCTTCATACCCTTTGATCATGGGTCCCCTTTTATTCCCACGTCAAATGGATCAGCACTGTGGTCTTGCCGAACGGTGATAAATTGCTCCAACTGGGAACAATACAAGTGGGTACAGTATTACTGGTCAGTTTACACGACCCTAAAAATGGGCTGCCTGTGCCGAAACCACAGCGTGCCCTATGCATACGTAGGATCAGAATTCGCACCCCACAACGACTGCCGCATCACCTCCGGCGATGCACCAGCAGGCCTAATTTGGGCCTGTAGTGATGGTCACATGTATACTACCTTATCTGCTAGACTGCCTAACCCCCAATGTACACTAGGCATCCCCACTTTGTGCCCTGTCTGGAAGAGGACCCCAGTCCAGCCCCACTGGTTTGCTCGCACAAGAAGGGAGCTGGGAGGTAAGGTTGAGGGGTGGCAGGACCCAGGAGCAGCCGTCCGAATAGCATGGGGAATGGAAGGATTTTGGGGATTTGGGTCCGCTACAGTACGAACGCGGTTGTGGATAAGTAAATTAGCCTACCAGGTAGAACTTTTAGCCAACGCCACGCGAGACAGCTTGTCCTTGATCAACACACAATTGCAAGCTACGACTAAGATGGCTCTCCAGAATCGCATGGCACTGGACCTGATGTTACTGCACCAAAATGGACTGTGTGGCTACCTCAATCTCTCAAGCACGGACTGCTGTGTTTACATTCCAAACGTCACACAGGACCTCAACACCCAACTAGAAACCATACGACAGGTGGCCAAAGATACTCGCGAGCTCCGAGAGTCGATGAACAACAGCTGGCTGTCGAAATTGTTCGGCTGGTTTGGACTCAGTGTCACCGGATGGATCCAAAGCTTGTTACAGACTGGGGTTATCATTATCATTGTGGTAATGTTGCTATGCATTACTGTTAGCTGCCTAAAAACCTTCATAAGCCGTGCCCTAGAGTTGCGTCCACTCACCACTTCCTATACCCCATTAGTGGAGGTCAGTCCAGACACATACGCATCACCCCTCCAACAAGTTATCGATACACCTGTGACTGAGAGTGGGATGTGAAAGTGGCAGCAGCCACGGGGTGGATGATGTGGGAACAAGAGAGAATTCAGGGAGAAAGATAAGGGGGCACACGGGAAAAACAGTACGTGGCAGCCAAAGCACATCACCCTTTTGCAACATGAGTAACGAACTAGCTGGTGAAGGCCAGACAGTTTGTTCCAGCTGCACGGCGGAGGAGGGAGCGATACGGAGGTATCACGGTCCTCCCCTGACCACAAAGGGTTGCATCCCAAAAAATAATTGCTGCTCACAGACTAACTGTTGACCTATAGTACCCCCAGCCTCATTATCCCTGCTTACCATATTAAAAATCACGCCCTTTGCTGCATAACGATATGTAAATAAGGGGGGCATACCCCCAACAACCGCGCAAATGGCAATCTAGCCAATGAAGTATGTCTGCCGCACTTCCACATCCCACCTTCAGCAACTATAAAACAGAGGATAGCTCACTAAAGTTTTTGGAAGGGAAGAAAACTGAACCGCCGACCTGTTCACCGGAGATTGCTGACGAGCGAGCCTCCTTCTCCCCTCCCCCAAACAGGGACGCCTCTTTGGTAAGACTTGCGCCTCCGACAAACGTTGGACGTTACCCGGGAAAATATATTATTATTGAAAGCGCTTAATTGTTAGTTTGAGCTCATAGAAAGAACATTTGTAGCAGCAAGTGCATTTATCAACGGCAATTCCGAACCTGTTGTATCTGTCGCTTTAATAAAATCTTATTCTTTTTTACTTTGCGAAACTGTCTCAGGGAAAGTCCTCAAACAGGGGGGCTCTGGCAGGCAAATGTAAATTACACAGATTCTTTTTACTTTGCGAAACTGTCTCAGGGAAAGTCCTCAAACAGGGGGGCTCTGGCAGGCAAACGTAAATTATAAAGATAAGGAAGGGCCTTCCGTCCCTCCCTTTCACGCGACAGTAAATTGGCGTAGTCAGCAGGATTGCCATGGATAAACTGCTGCATAAATATAAGTGTGCACCATCCCAAGCAGGGAAAGAATGGGCCCATAAATTTTGGAAAGATGAAGATAAAGTGGTAGAGCGAATAGAGCAGTGTAGAAGCCAGCAAAAGATCAGGAAAGGTAAAGGAAAAGGAATTGTTTGTGCGGTATTGGGGGCTTGCTTATCTTGCGCGCAGAAAGAATATAAAGAGTCCCCTCCCCCCAAAATAGTTGCAGACGCAGAATATGCTGCTTTAAAATCAGCTAATGAGGTGCTGGAAACCTCACTAGCCTTTGAAAAAGAGAATCGAGAAAAATTGGGGACACAAGTAAATGGTCTCACAGTTGAAAACCAGAACTTAAAGACAGAAGTTAGGGAGATGAAAATGCTGCTAGCTGCAGCAGAAAGGCGAGAGAAGCAGCTGCAGGCAAAATTAGACTTACTCCTAAACCAAATGCCATCCACAGTCTCAGCCCAGCAAATTTGTAAACTAGTACGCTGCGCTGACCCTGAGACCTGGGATGGGGATATCTGGTATGACAATGACGATAATGACGATTTTCTGGAAAGCTCCGATTGCTGTACTCCCACCCCAGAGCCTGTGCCAGTACGACCACTGATTAAAACTGAGGTTGCAGCTGAGGGAGAGGATAACATTCGTACTACTGTACGCTCAATCCCTTGGTCCCCGGCTGAATTGGCCAAGCTGCAAGAAAAGTACTCTAGACGGCCGGAAGAATCTGAGACCGAATATGTATGGCGAGTCTCCCTCACGGGGGGAGATCGCATCTTGCTGAGTGAAGGAGAGGCAGAGGGCTACTGGGGCCCCGGAGTATTTCTAACCACCCCTCTGGGTGACCAGAACTATTCATTAACCGCCCGAGCTGTCTATTGGGCCAGTGGCATAGACCCACAGGAGCGAGGGGACCCCCTCGTTATCAAGACTTCTGTCTTCTCAGACCTTGCTGCGTCTGTGCAGAAGGCAGCCTGCATACAGGCAATGTATGAGAGGGAGGCGTTAAGGAGATCCCCCATGCTGGCTCCAATCGATCCAGCAAGGTTAACCCCCCTTATCCGCGGTCTCCCTGATAGCCTGAAAACTTGTGTGGCCAATGCTCAGGATCGCATACAAACCGCTTGCACAATGAACGCTGGCGCAGCTGCTGCACAGCCCCCGCGAGAGCAGGCTCATGTGACCACCTGGAATGAATTTGTGCAAGAAATAATAAGTTACGGACGCCGTATGGGCTGGATTGGAACTAAGCCCGGAGAACCGACTGAACCTCCATGGTGGGTCCGTCAGGTACAGGCTAGCAATTTGCAGCCTGAACCCCACCAAAAATTCGACAAGGAGCGTAATGACCTCTGGCGCAGAGCACTGGCACTGGGAGTACCGCGGCAGTTACTGCACAGCACCCCCACGGCTGACCTTCGGGCTCTGGTACAATCTCTGAGCCGAAGGATTGATGCGAACAGGGGGGGGACCCTGCCCATAAGGCACGACCCGGCCCCTGGCAGATCCGAGCCCTCAGCCCCGCAACAGGACCTGATTGACTTACCAGATACCCCATCAAAAAACGTGCAACCCCGGGGAGGGCAGTGAGCCACCCTGCCCGGCGGGTGCTAGCTATACAGTGGCTCCCTGATAAACACCGTGACCCTGTCATTGCCATTCCCCTAGGGCCTAGGAAAATTTTTGTGAACTTCCTCATTGATACAGGGGCACAGATGTCTGTAATCACCAAAGAGACAGCAAAACACCTGGATCTTAAATGTGGCCGCCGTAGAGTGAAATTTACTGGTATTGACGGGAATATAAGAGAGTGCCCTACAGCAAAGATTACATTGTGGCTCCCGGGTGAGCGGAGATTAACCCCTGCCGAGGTACTGGTTGGTGCTGCTAATATTAACATTCTAGGGTATGATTTGTTGTACGGCAGGACTTGGAAACTCCCTGACGGGTCAGTCTGGAGTTTTGCTGTGCGGGGAGGAGATGAAGCAGCACAGCTGGATAATGACAACCAGCCTAAGGCCATAAATCTATTGGACACATCCATGTCCTTACCTCCCTCGGGAATTACCAATGTAAGACAATACCCCCTACCTGCAGCAGCACAGGCAGGAATTGACGGGGTGGTAATGGATTTAGAAAGCAGGGGTATTATCACTCGTACGCACTCCCCTTATAATTCCCCTGTCTGGCCGGTAAGGAAGCCGAATGGGCAGTGGCGACTCACAATTGACTATAGGCGATTAAATGCTAACACTGCACCTTTAACTGCTGCTGTACCAAATATCGCGGAACTGGTAACCCAGATCCAAGGAGCCTCCCATTCATGGATGGCGACCCTAGACGTAAAGGATATGTTTTTCATGATCCCACTTCAGGACCAGGACAAGGCCCAGTTCGCCTTCACCTGGAAGGGAGTGCAGTATACATTTAACCGACTACCCCAGGGGTATAAGCACTCTCCCACTATTGCCCACAACGCCCTGGCAAAGGCCCTAACTGACATTCCCATCCCCAAAGGAATCACCATATACCAATACATTGATGATATACTGATAGGGGGGGAAGACCCCGCCAAGGTGGAACAGACAGTGACGAATGTGAAAGATAGGTTGGAGGCTTTAGGACTGGACATTCCCCCATCCAAGTGCCAGGGGCCTGCACAGGAGGTTAAATTCTTAGGAGTTTGGTGGATTAAGGGAGCTGCCTCTGTTCCCCCAGATACCTTGGAGAAGATAGAACAGGGACAGAACCCATCTAATGTAAAAGAACTACAACAGGTTTTGGGAACTATTGGCTACTGGCGCAAGCATATCCCAGGTTTCTCTATTGTTGCCCGTCCTTTGTATAACCTAATTAAAAAAAGGAAACTGTGGGAATGGACAGAACAACACACAAACGCCCCAAACTTACTGACAAGGGAGTTGAGGCTATTCCAACAGCTAGGTCCTATACACCCAACTGACCCTATCCATGTGGAATGGGGGTTCAGCGAACACGGTTCCCACTGTAACTTACGGCAAAGGGGACCTGAAGGTCCAGAGAGACCACTGGAGTTTAGTTCCCACTCTTTCAATGACACCGAAACGAGATACTCGGACCTCGAGAAAGGCTTATTGTCACTGGTACGAGCAATAAGACGAGCAGAACAAATAAGGAGAGAACAAAGTGTGATCATCCGGGGACCTTTCCGTCTCCTAGATGTAGTTCACAAGGGTATGGCACCCCCTGCGGGCATTGCTCAAAAGCCCACAGTCCGTAAGTGGTATGCCTACCTAGAAGGTATCAGTGAAATTATGCCCATCACAGAAGGCAATATCAAGGTATCTAAATTGCAAAAAGATATAGACAGCACCCTATTATTCCAAATCCCACCAACCACACGCTCCCCAATTCAGGAGGCACCGCTCCTGCAAGAGAACAGTAGTCTGAAGGGAGTGTGGTTCACCGACGCATCATCCTATAGACAAAATAATGAATGGAGGTATAAGGCTGTGGCACTGGAAGTGGCCACAGGGGAAAGGTCAAGTGAAATAGGCAAGGGAAGCGCACAGGTAGGAGAGCTTAGAGCTGTCCTACTAGCCGCACAGCAGGGTGCCAGCTATATCTACACCGACTCGTATGCTGTTTTTAAGGGAGCCACAGAGTGGATAGGCCACTGGGAGGCCAATGACTGGCAGGTAAATGGAACCCCGGTGTGGCAAACTGACAGCTGGAAGCAATTATTAGAGATAGGGAAGCAAAGGCCGTTGTACCTTGGCTGGGTAAAAGGACATGACAAATCAACTTCTATCGCTGCCCAGTTCAATCAGCAAGTAGACAGCCTTACCCGATTACGACAAATCGACGTCACGAATGATGGCCAGGAGTGGGAACGCTTGCTGGAGTGGTTGCATGTAAAACGCGGCCACACTGGACGAGCTGATCTATATAGGGAAGGAATCGCCCGTGGATGGCCCGTATCAGTAAAACTGTGTGAACAGATTGTAACTGCCTGTTCACAATGCCGTTTTCGACTCAACAAAGACCACCCGAGCAAAGCACCTCCCCTGCATATTCGAGACAGGAAAACATTGTGGCAAACCTGGCAAATTGACTATATAGGCCCACTACGACCCTCAGGGGGCAAGAGGTATGTACTGGCGGGGGTGGAGGTCATTTCAGGAATTACCATGGCTACGGCCGTTGCAACAGCCACTGGGGAAAATACAGTCCGTAGCTTAAAGGAATGGTTTAGTGTACTCCCCCTGCCGGAGGAGATTCAAAGTGACAACGGGTCACATTTTTCGGCTATAATAGTACAAAACTGGGCCAAAGATGAAGGAATCCGGTGGGTATTTCACACTCCATACTACCCCCAAGCCAACGGTATTGTTGAGCGTACCAATGGACTGGTCAAACGATTTGCTAAAACCCATGAGTCTGGGTGGCACCTGCGACTGTCCAAAGCCATCTACCAATTGAATAACAGATGGAGCGGGGATGGTTGCCCGAAAATGAAGGCCTTTTGTGTTTCTGCCACAACCTCAGTGCCAAAAGCAGATGCCAAGCCAGGGCAACACCCGACTGGCTTCTATGCAGGACAGCCTGTGCTGGTCAGAATGCCCCAAATTGGAACTGTAGCAATGGTACTAACAACCCCCAAAAACCTTTATGCCTGGGAAGCAAAAGACAGTTCCGGGAAAAGACATCGGATCAGTACTAGATGGATAGTACCCACCTTCTAACATAAATTTCGCCGGTTGGACGACAACCGAGCATCTTTTCTTTATGTTTCCACAGGTATTCCACATGCCAGGAAATTGCACCTGGGATCAAGGACTCCCTTACACTGACTGGGAGTGCCCCCAAGGATTACTAATTGTTTGTTGCTGGGTAATTGTATTTCTAATGCTTGTAATTGTCTGTAGGCCAAAATTGTAATCAAAGCCTAGCTTGCACTGTCGTTTGTAACCCACTGTCAACATGAACCTAATGTTATATATAGGCCGCGCCGAGAAAATATTCTTTAGTTTAACGTGTATATGCTTAATAGGTATAATGATAATCACATGTATAAACCGAGAGAATAATTGGCAGAACAATACGAGAACTTGTCGCGATCAGTTCCCTCATGATTTGAATGGTAATCTGATTTTAGCCTTGATAAGGGGCTTTGCAGCAATGCTTAACGAGTCCAGCATCACTGCTTGCCTGCCCCTACCCAAATCAGTTGAGGATCCCCTGCCTATGGGAATAATTCCAACGGATATAGAAACCAATCTATTACATCTCTGGAATCAAAGTGGACCCATACCATTTGTAAATCCGCATGCCCCACATCAGGCACCACTAACTGTAACACCAACTGGAGCTTTCAATTTCTCAACAATTTCCAAAACTGACTGCACCCTTAGTTGGAACTACACAGAGGAGCCTAATGGCTCAATGATCTGGAACCCAGGCGGATGGACTACACGCTGTAGTGCATTGCCTTGGGGTGCTTTAAATTCATGGTCTTGGGGACGTGCAGCCAACATCCTGCAATATACCCAGCCTGTAAACACGTCCTGGTGCATACAATGGGACGATGGAATGGGCCAGGGATGTCCAAAACAATGCCACGATGCTACACTGGCTGTAAATTGTCCTTATAGTTGCTCTTGGTCCGATCCTGATAGGGGCTTCATACCCTTTGATCATGGGTCCCCTTTTATTCCCACGTCAAATGGATCAGCACTGTGGTCTTGCCGAACGGTGATAAATTGCTCCAACTGGGAACAATACAAGTGGGTACAGTATTACTGGTCAGTTTACACGACCCTAAAAATGGGCTGCCTGTGCCGAAACCACAGCGTGCCCTATGCATACGTAGGATCAGAATTCGCACCCCACAACGACTGCCGCATCACCTCCGGCGATGCACCAGCAGGCCTAATTTGGGCCTGTAGTGATGGTCACATGTATACTACCTTATCTGCTAGACTGCCTAACCCCCAATGTACACTAGGCATCCCCACTTTGTGCCCTGTCTGGAAGAGGACCCCAGTCCAGCCCCACTGGTTTGCTCGCACAAGAAGGGAGCTGGGAGGTAAGGTTGAGGGGTGGCAGGACCCAGGAGCAGCCGTCCGAATAGCATGGGGAATGGAAGGATTTTGGGGATTTGGGTCCGCTACAGTACGAACGCGGTTGTGGATAAGTAAATTAGCCTACCAGGTAGAACTTTTAGCCAACGCCACGCGAGACAGCTTGTCCTTGATCAACACACAATTGCAAGCTACGACTAAGATGGCTCTCCAGAATCGCATGGCACTGGACCTGATGTTACTGCACCAAAATGGACTGTGTGGCTACCTCAATCTCTCAAGCACGGACTGCTGTGTTTACATTCCAAACGTCACACAGGACCTCAACACCCAACTAGAAACCATACGACAGGTGGCCAAAGATACTCGCGAGCTCCGAGAGTCGATGAACAACAGCTGGCTGTCGAAATTGTTCGGCTGGTTTGGACTCAGTGTCACCGGATGGATCCAAAGCTTGTTACAGACTGGGGTTATCATTATCATTGTGGTAATGTTGCTATGCATTACTGTTAGCTGCCTAAAAACCTTCATAAGCCGTGCCCTAGAGTTGCGTCCACTCACCACTTCCTATACCCCATTAGTGGAGGTCAGTCCAGACACATACGCATCACCCCTCCAACAAGTTATCGATACACCTGTGACTGAGAGTGGGATGTGAAAGTGGCAGCAGCCACGGGGTGGATGATGTGGGAACAAGAGAGAATTCAGGGAGAAAGATAAGGGGGCACACGGGAAAAACAGTACGTGGCAGCCAAAGCACATCACCCTTTTGCAACATGAGTAACGAACTAGCTGGTGAAGGCCAGACAGTTTGTTCCAGCTGCACGGCGGAGGAGGGAGCGATACGGAGGTATCACGGTCCTCCCCTGACCACAAAGGGTTGCATCCCAAAAAATAATTGCTGCTCACAGACTAACTGTTGACCTATAGTACCCCCAGCCTCATTATCCCTGCTTACCATATTAAAAATCACGCCCTTTGCTGCATAACGATATGTAAATAAGGGGGGCATACCCCCAACAACCGCGCAAATGGCAATCTAGCCAATGAAGTATGTCTGCCGCACTTCCACATCCCACCTTCAGCAACTATAAAACAGAGGATAGCTCACTAAAGTTTTTGGAAGGGAAGAAAACTGAACCGCCGACCTGTTCACCGGAGATTGCTGACGAGCGAGCCTCCTTCTCCCCTCCCCCAAACAGGGACGCCTCTTTGGTAAGACTTGCGCCTCCGACAAACGTTGGACGTTACCCGGGAAAATATATTATTATTGAAAGCACTTAATTGTTAGTTTGAGCTCATAGAAAGAACATTTGTAGCAGCAAGTGCATTTATCAACGGCAATTCCGAACCTGTTGTATCTGTCGCTTTAATAAAATCTTATTCTTTTTTACTTTGCGAAACTGTCTCAGGGAAAGTCCTCAAACAGGGGGGCTCTGGCAGGCAAATGTAAATTACACAGATTCTTTTTACTTTGCGAAACTGTCTCAGGGAAAGTCCTCAAACAGGGGGGCTCTGGCAGGCAAACGTAAATTATAAAGATAAGGAAGGGCCTTCCGTCCCTCCCTTTCACGCGACAATCTGAGATCAGAAAGAAGAAAATATTCAGGGGTTTTCTTTGGAAAACTTCTATCTATGTCTCCTGTTGCCTGGTGGAATCTGTTTCTCCCAGAGACTTTTCTTCTTGCCATAATGTGCAGTTAAGATATATTTAAGGCACGTGCATTGATGTAAAAGGGAGATACTTACTCCTCTGTTCTTCTGAGGTGGCTGGGGATCCCTTCTAGTGGACTGCCACTAGAGTCATGTCATCTTCTGTTGTTCTTAGTTCCGTTTACCACAGACTACATCTCTCTTGGGAATTGGCTTGGAGTAAAATCTTCATCCTGCTGAAGCCAATGTTGTTTTCAGTCCTGGCCACAATTGTATCCTGAGGTCTTGTCTCAGAAGGACATGGCAGGTGACATATGGCAAGCTTCTGTTTCATTATAATGAAAGAGAGTATGACTCAGTACATGTAAGGGCTTTCTTGGTACTTTCATGGACCTTCTGACATCGTCCTGTACATCGAGCACTCCCTTCCAGACCCTTCCAACTCACTCTTTCCTCCTATATCCTATTCTTTTGAGGGGCACCTTGAAAGGTGTGGTCCACATAGCATCACATTTGCAATGATAAGTGCACAAGAGTGATTTTTAGGCCAGATTCCATTCTAACTTTATATATATATATATTAAAAAAAAGATGAAAGAGAATAAGCACATGCTTCCTGATGATTGCAAAGATTAAATCACTTCAGCAGGCGAAGGCAGTGTACATTTGAAAACCCCACTGTCTATATTGCAAGGTATCAAAAAATGTGGTACTCCTGCTCCACTGAGTGAGTCTGAATGTGACATGCTGGAAGCTGATGAGCAGTTTAACCCAGCACATGGGAGCAACCTGCAGAGGAGTTTTACTGATAGCGCAAGGTATGATGCCAGCAGACTTCAGACTGTTTTTTTTTAAATTTTATTCACACTACATTTTGAGAAGAACATTCCTCATCCCACTGTTTGCACACGAGTAATCCCTTCATTTTAAGTGGAATTGAAAATACTAAAAACCTAAAATGCAGCAAAGATTTATGGAAATAGGTGAGACCCATCGTCCTCAGGATTTGGAAAGGCACCAGTCTTAGGTGAACAAATATGCTTTATTGCCTGTGGTTTGTTGCATCGTAGCCAATGCTGCAAAATACTTTATAATTGCAACTTGCTGCTTTCATCTGCTTAGAACCTTCTGCCACAGAGCAAGCTCACGTCAAGGAACGACCTTTTTACAAGCTTCAGAAATATTTTCTCACATAGAGCTTAACCTGTATTTTAGTAAATACCCTCTAACTTACACTGTTCTCCAGATAAAAAGTGGTTGCCAAGTCATACCAAGGAAGCAAGGAGTGACTGACAGAATGTTGTCTTGGATGTGTTGAACGGTAAAAATAGATGGCTTCTGCAGCTGACTTGAACTGTAAAATAGTTGCATTATATGGGAAAAAGGCAGGATTGCAGCAGCCCACTCCCCTGGACTGAAGGGCATAGTTGAACACTGCTCAGAGAGAAACCTTAGTTGCATGAAGCACATGCAGTTCAAAACAAGAACTGAAAATGGCAGATAGCAAAGGTATTTGTTCACTGCTGATCCCCACCATGTCTGTATATAAAGGACTGCAAACTGGATGGGTAAAGTTATAACATTACCATAAGTACCTACATGATATTTATGTTGTTCAGCCATTCCAACGGTTTCATCTTTCCTTGTGTGCTGTTTACTAAGCCAGACCTAAAGTAAACTTTCTAGTGATCTTGCTCCATCAGTTTCAGAGAAAAAAAGTGACCTCACAATTGGAATCAGAATCGAAGCCATATGCCTGCTGCCAGCCTATTGGGTACCCAGGCAGAAGTGACCTCACAAGCACAAATTTCAGTCTTTTGTCTGCTTCTGTCCCCCTGTGCCCCGTCCCCTGTTCTGGGGCAGCTCCAGCGCCCTGCAAGGTGGTGAAAGCGCAGGAGGAGCAGGCCAGGGGTCCAGGCCACGGGCAGGGATGGCCCTGCCACCAAGAGCTAGAGGGAGAGGCTGGACCCACTGCCCGGCTGAGGCTGGAGCCTTCCCCCAGGTGAGTCCATCAGTGCTGGCCTGCCCAGCTGTTCCTGGACCCTCCCCTCTACTGGTGAGCAACCAACTGCTGGTGCTGCTCTGCAGAGTGAGCGGGCTGTGGTGCTCCAGGGCCATGGGGTGACTCCACACTGGTCATGGCAGTGATGGGGGAAGCAGATCCAGCTGCACAGACATCATTGCACCTGACAACCCCTGTCTGTGGCCATGGATGATGCTCTGAGCAATTACAGGACATTTCAAATGGCTCAGGCTGTGTTCAGATGTGCCGTTAGATCCCACCCATGGTTCTTCATTGAAGGGGGACATGAACCACTCACCAGGCACCCTTCCCTGTGCCTGCAGGGTCCCCACCACTGCCTCTCATGGGACTGCAGAACTCTCACTAGCCTGTACAATTTTGGGGTTAGCCCTTTGCATTTGGATGACTCCACTTGATTTTGTGAAGCTCCATTCCCTGCCCACCTCTAGGCACATGGTGCCTTTGGAGGTCCCCTGTGCTCTCCGTGTGGCTCCGTACTCTCTTCAAGAAGGACGGGCATCAGTCTCCATCTCTGTCATATGAGAGATATCACTTGACCATTCTCCACTTCCAGGAGCGCTGGGCACCCACAAGTGAGAGATGAATCCAGCCCTCATTCCCTGACACATCACCCCATGAGCTCATCGCCTTGAGCCCGTGGAGAGCCCTGGAAAAGCAACAGGCCCTTTCAGGGTGAAAGTCCTTGAGCACATTCTTGGCTCCAACCTTGGAAGGAGAGCCCAATCTTCAAGCACTGCACTGAGGAAATGCCCTTTTATTACAGACATATCAGCTCTGATACAGTGATAGACACATTTACAGAAGGTCTCTCAGTGAGGCAGACTGAGTTCACCCCTCTTGAGAAGTGGGATGAATTCAAACACTTCCATATAAACATTCTCTTCTCAGAGAGAATGCCCAAAGCATGAGTTGTCTGTGATAAATTAGAAATCACTGGTGAAGCGAGATGGACAGCTTACTGCTGCTGAACTAGTACTATTTGAATCAGCTTCTTCAGTGCATCCTTAAGTTCCTTGTTCCTCATGCTGTAGATGAGAGGGTTCACTGTTGGAGGCACCATTGAGTACAGAACTGCAACCACCAGATCCTGCACTGGGGAGGAGATGGAGGGGGGCTTCAAGTAGGCAAACAAGCCAGTGCTGACAAACAGGGAGACCACGGCCAGGTGAGGGAGGCACGTGGAAAAGGCTTTGTGCCTGCCCTGCTCAGAGGGGATCCTCAGCACAGCTGTGAAGATCTGCACATAGGATAGCACAATGAAAATAAAACACCCAAAGACTAAAAAGACACTACCCACAATAACCCCAACTTCCCTGAGGTGGGAGTCTGAGCAGGAGAGCCTGAGGATGTGGGGAATTTCACAGAAGAACTGGCCCACGACATCGCCTTGGCAGAAAGTTACTGAAAATGTGTTTCCAGTGTGCAGCACTGCAGTAAGAAAACCACTGGCTCAGGCAGCTGCTGCCATTTTGGCACAAGCTCTGGTGTCCATGATCGTGCTGTAGTGCAGGGGGTTGCAGATGGCAACAAAGCGGTCATAGGCGATGATGGTGAGAATAAAATATTCAGCTGAAATCAAGAAGAAAAACAAAAAGACCTGGGCAGCACATCCGGAGTAGGAAATGGCCCTTGTGTTCAGGGAACTGGCCATGGATTTGGGGACAGTGGTGGTGATGGAGCCAAGGTCCAGGATGGAGAGGTTGAGGAGGAAGAAGTACATGGGGGTGTGGAGGCGGTGGTTGCAGGCTATGGCTGTGATGATGAGGCTGTTGCCCAGGAGGGCAGCCAGGTAGATGCCCAGGAAGAGCGAGAAGTGCAAGAGCTGCATCTCCTATGTTTCTGCAAATGCCAGAAGGAGGAACTCGTTGAGGGAGCTGCTGTTGGACATTTGCTGTCTGTTTGGGGCACTGTCCAAGGAAGAGATGGCATTGACAAGTTAGGACAAACTTCTCTGAACAAAACCCATTCCACTCCTCCAAGTCCTCCCACATCGCCTCTCTCCTTTCCCTTTGTTCAGCTCCATTTCCTGACCTCTGGTTTGTACTGACTGAGTGTGCCGTGTAGAGCAGGGGCCTCTGCACATGAGCTCCAGAGGAGTCACTGCTGCTCTGCCAGGGTGTGTAAATGGAGATGTCAAACTGCCATGTGTATTCAGTGGGGATACCTGTGGATGGGCACTGTGAGCTGAATGAAGGGGATTTGGAATGAAGGGGAATACCCTCTATTTACCGTTTTGAGAGATGAATACAGCACTCATGCCAGCTGTATCTAAAAGAGAAGATCATTGTGAGGGATTCATCTCCCCCAGCCTTGCCCTCTTGAACAGAGGTGTCTGTACTGAATCAGTCACACCAGCTCCCACTCTGGCCAGGGAGAGGAACCGTGAAGTGAAGGCAGGGGCTGACTTGATCCTTTCTAGATGTCTCTGTCCCAATGAGATGAATCCTGTCCTCAGATGGGTTTACCATCTGCACTCTTTCGCAAGACACTGTAGTGGGAGGGGGAAGCAACTAGGTCCGATGCACATAACATGCAGCAGATTACATCCACTTGTTTTGTTGAGGAGCTATTTAACATTTTAACACTCATTTTCTCCAGAAAATAGGCTGTAGTGGATAGTTTTATGATATATTTCTTTAGTTTTTAGATGCCTCCATTACACCATGGGAGCATTCTTTGATGGGGTAGAAATCTTTGGCATTTCAGTTGCTCTCAGCATGAGCACTTGTGCATCCCAAGAAGAAAAAGGGGCTCATGTTGACTGCGTGTGGAGTCAGGGCATCTGGTCTGTTAGAGTCTTGCTCCTTACTGCCCTGTGCTTGCACCTGTCCCAGCTAAAGGACAATCACACTCACAAGTTACTCAGAGAAAGAAACTGGACTGAGGTGAGAGCAGAGGAGTTCAGTTTCAAAGTGAACATTGCCAAGTTCTCTCTGAGACGACATACAGAGAGTACTATGGAGAGCTCTTCAGGGTGTGTGACGAGGTTTCTGACTCACACGATCAGCACAAGGACTCTCAGCTATCACAAATATGCTCTGGGAATGCTGCGGTCTTCTGGAGGGCAGCTTGCAGCCCGCAGGACACCCCACAAAGACAGTCAAGAGTGCTAGAAATGGGGTCTCCTTAAGGGAGAGTCAGATCATTCCCCAGCTGGATGAAATGCATTGCCTAGGAGGCTGGAAGGGGACTTGGGCACGTCGCTGCCATGAAGACAACTCCATGCAGGACCTACGGGGTAAATGCCTTAACTGCAGCTGAATCCCCTTGCTTAACCCCAGAGAGCAGGAGAACAAGAACCAGACCAGCATGGAGAGGTAAGGAAACAAGGAGCAATACTGTGAGCCTCCTACCAAAGGGAAAGCAAGGAGGGAGAGACAGACAGGCAGTAAGGAAAGCCTTCACCTTCCCCAGCTGTGCACACCACCTCCCAGGTGGCAACACTGCAGGACAGTCGCTCTCAGCCCTTTGTTGTGCAGTGGGAAAAAGGCATGCTGCAGGAGAGATGCCCCTCTCCTCTGCTGGAGATCGGGCTGCTGAGGAAGGGGCACATGGCCTGGACCCCATGGCCTTGAGGGTAGAGGCTCCTCTGGGTGGAAGAGGAGACACAGGGGGCTTAGAGGAAAATGTCTGCATTGTAGGGACTATCTGAGAATTTCCCCAAATCCCCTTCCTACAGAATTTCTGTTTTCAGTTTCCTCTCATTCTCTGATTGCTCCACTACCTGGAGTTTTTCCTCCCAGGAGCTGTTTCTCTATCCCATGTCTTTTCCCTGTCAGTGCTCGGCAAACAGTAGGAAAATGAAAGCATAGACTCAGAAAAGATCCTTATCTTTAAGGTAACCACTGCAATGACTGTCCTCTTGAAAAGGCCCCTCAGAATGATCCTGGAGGTGAGCTAGAGCTAAGAACAGCCCTGACCCACGCAGCACCCTCTTGAAGGGG
The DNA here is from genome assembly GCF_036417845.1 of Apteryx mantelli. NCBI lineage: Eukaryota > Metazoa > Chordata > Aves > Apterygiformes > Apterygidae > Apteryx > Apteryx mantelli. The sequence goes on from NC_089997.1 coordinate 9,305,089, forward strand.
GAATGAACCTGCCCTGCTGGGGGGTCACTCCTTCCACCCAAAGCTTCTCCCTGCAGCACTGTGGGGAGTTCCCCAGGAAGGCTGAGTGCTGAACCTCACAGGTGGCAGAATCACTGCTCTGGACACACAGCACCCTGGGGTGTAGGGACACTGCTCTGAATTACAGCCCATGCAGACCCAGGTGCACTCCCTAGCTTCACAACCCTGCACCATCCCTGGGAAAAGGTGGCCATGATGCCCTGTCTCTCTGATGGCGTGGCTGGGAATCCCTGCTCTAAAGCACCACCTGCGCCAAACAGGAGAAGCTGGAAGAGCCACCCTGACAGATCCTATCAGCTGTGGTAGGTGCCAGCTTCAGAAGAACCCTCCAGGAACCACAGCAGTGTTGCCCTGCAGCCAGAGACTTCCTGTGTGAAGCGCTGTGAAGACTTCCCTCTGCAGTGAGCTCTCAGCTGTCTTTAACTTCCGAGTGCCTCATCTCATCCTGGAGCCTGCAGGCAGTGCCCTGAGTCTTGCTGCTCTTCTAAGAGGAGCTGCTCCTGGACAGAGCTGTCTCCCTGCAGCATCTGCCAGGTTGCCATGGGCTCCCGCAGTCCCAGGAGCCAGGCACAGCTCAGGAGCAGAGGCCCAGCTAAAGACAAGACTTTCTCTGTCCCCTCTGCACTCTTGAGATGTTCCTGGGGCTCCAGGGCTGACAGTTCTTGAAAGGCTGCAGGAAATCCCTGGGAAATGTCCATTGAAGTAGACTAAAATAATCACTGATGGTCCCTCTCTAAACGGTGGAGAGAGACTGATTCCAGCATTGCAATTCACATCTTTGGAGGATGGTTATCTAAGACAGGTAGAAATGTCCCCCTCTAGAAAGCCCTGCTCCCATCTCATAATTAGACAGGACACCTGCACAGTGACAAGAAGGGAGTTCATTTACTTGTGCTTCAGAAACTGATTTAGAGGAGTTAATCAACACATCTAATGCCCATTGAGAAGCTCCTGAGATGGAGTGGGATTCAATTCCCTCCCATGCACTCTACAAGCTCACAGGAGGTGGGATTCCCCTTACCCAAATTTTGGTGCGCACAAAATGGGCGTCTGCATGGGAGCTTCTTGTCTCACCTCCCATTGTAACCAAAGGAGAGGGAGGGTGGGAGTCAGTTGTTCACATACAAACACCTTCCAACATTTGAGGTGCCAGAGATGGTCCAAGACATGTGCCACTGTCTGTTTCCTCTGATGGAGTAACTATGAGGCCCACATCCTTCTAGAGCATCAGCTGGGTGAAGAATCTCCTTGGCCATCTGAAATGACACTTGATGCCTACTTCTGCAAGAGCTCTGCTCTCTATGAAGCCAAGATCTATGCAAATCCAGACATTGCAAACAGCTCATGTAATTCAGAGCAGACACTTGATTTCATGCAATGACAATAAGCCTGCAGGGCCATGTCAGATGCGTGGGGTGTCCAGCGCAACCACCATGTTTCTAGCAGATACAGCACAGGACCTACAGGAAAACCATGTCCTTTCAGAGTGGTTGCTGGACAAACACCCCAGAGCATATTTGGTTTCCTGCCCATTCCCAAGCAATGGATTCCAATCACTGCCTTTAGGCAAAGTCCATCCCATCTACATCTGAGCATGCTGCCAAGATGGAAGGCACATCACACCAAGGGTCTTCATACATATACCTACACTCTCAAACCCTGCTAGCTCTCCTCTCCCGAAACCTTTTCTCACCTCCTGATGATATGAACAGGGACTGTACTAATGATGCAGTCACAGTGTTGCTGGATCACAAGTTGTTCAGGCCCAGGGACTTTCTCAGTGGCACCTTGTCCTTCCTGGAGATCTAGTCACCTTCATCACCAGCCCCAAGGTGCTGCAGAGTCAGCTCAGGCACCAAACACCTCTCCTGCCATGGCTGCGTGGCCCAGCTTTGTTACTCTCTGGCCTTGGGTACTGCAGGATTTGCTCTCTTGTGGGTGCTTCACAGAATCACAGAATCACAGAATCGCTGAGGTTGGAAGGCACCTCTGGAGATCATCTAGTCCAACCCCCCTGCTCAAGCAGGGTCACCTAGAGCACGTTGCACAGGATTGCATCCAGGCGCATTTTGAATATCTCCAGAGAAGGAGACTCCACAACCTCTCTGGGCAACCTGTTCCAGTGCTCTGTCACCCTCACAGGGAAGAAGTTTTTCCTCATGTTCAGGTGGAAGCATCTGTGTTTCAGGTTGTGCCCGTTGCCTCGCGTCCTGTCACTGGGCACCACTGAAAAGAGTCTGGTCCCATCCTCTCGACACCCTCCCTTCAGATACTTGTACACATTGATAAGATCTCCTCTCAGCCTTCTCTTCTCCAAGCTAAACAGGCCCAGCTCTCTCAGTCTTTCCTCATAAGAGAGATGTTCCAGTCCCCTAATCATTTTTGTAGCCCTTCGCTGGACTTGCTCCAGTAGTGCCACATCCCTCTTGTACTGGGAAGCCAAGAACTGGACACAGTACTGCAGATGTGGCCTCAGCAGGGCTGAGTAGAGGGGCAGGATCACCTCCCTTGACCTGCTGGCAACACTCTTCCTGATGCACCCCAGCATACCATTGGCCTTCTTGGCCACAAGGGCACATTGCTGCCTCATGCTTAACTTGGTGTCCACCAGCACTCCCAGGGCCTTCTCAGCAGAGCTGCTTTCCAGCAGGTCAACCCCCAACCTGTGCTGGTGCATGGGGTTATTCCTCCCTAGGTGCAGGACCCTGCACTTGCCTTTGTTGAACTTCATGAGGTTCCTCTCTGCCCACCTCTCCAGCCTGTCCAAGTCTCTCTGAATGGCAGCACAGCCCTCTGGTGTATCAGCCACTCCTCCCAGTTTTGTATTGTCAGCAAACTTGCTGAGGGTGCACTCTGTCCCTTCATCCAGGTCATTGATGAAGAAGTTGAACAAGACTGGACCCAGTACTGATCCCAGGGGACACTGCTAGCTACAGGCCTCCAACTAGACTCTGTGCCACTGATCACAACTCTCTGAGCTCTGCCATTCAGCCAGGTCTCAATCCACCTCACTGTCCACTCATCTAGCCCACACTTCCTGAGCTTGTCTATGAGGATGTTCTGGGAGACAGTGTCAAAAGCCTTGCTGAAGTCAAGGGAGACAACATCCACTGCTCCCCCCTCATCTACCCAGCCAGTCATTCCATCATAGAAGGCTATCAGATTGGTTAGGCATGATTTCCCCTTGGTGAAGCCATGCTGACTACTCCTGAGCACCTTCTTTTCCTCCACATGCTTGGAAATGGCCTCCAGGATGAGCTGCTCCATCACCTTTGAAGGGATGGAGGTGAGGCTGACTGGCCTGTAGTTCCCTGGGTCCTCCTTCTTGCCCTTTTTGAAGACTGGGGTGACATTGGCTTTCTTCCAGTCCTTGGGCACCTCTCCTGTTCTCCATGACCTTTCAAAGATGATGGAGAGTGGCTTAGCAATAACATCCACCAGCTCCCTCAGCACTCGTGGTGCATCCCATCAGGGCCCATGGATTTGTGGGTGTCAAGTTTGCTTAAATGATCTCTAACCCACTCCTCCTCCACCAAGGGAAAGTCTTCCTTCCTCCAGACTTTCTCTCTTGCCTCCAGGATCGGGGGTTCCTGAGGGCTGGCCTGAGCAGTAAAGACTGAAGCAAAGAAGGCATTCAGGAACTCTGCCTTCTCTGCATCCTTCGTCACCAGGGCACCCACCCCATTCAGCAAAGGGCCCACATTTTCCCTAGTCTTCCTCTTGCTGCTGATGTATTTGAAGAAGCCCTTCTTGCTGTCCTTGACATCTCTAGCCAGATTTAATTGCAAACGGTCCTTAGCCTTCCTTGTCGCATCCCTGCATACTCTGACAATGTTCCTATATTCCTCCCAAGTGGCCTGTCCCCCTTTCCACTTTCTGTAGACTTCCTTCTTCTGGTTGAGTTTTGCCAGGAGCTCCTTGCTCATCCATGCAGGTCTCCTGCCTCCTTTGCTTGACTTCCTACTCATAGGCATGCTCCGATCTTGAGCCTGGAGGAAGTGATGTTTGAATATTAACCAGCTCTCTTGAACACCCCTTCCTTCTAGGGCCCTCACCCATGGGATTCCTCCAAGTAGGTCCCTGAAGAGGCCAAAGTTTGCTCTCCTGAAGTCCAGGGCTGAGATCCTACTTGGTGCCCTGCTGCCTCCTCACAGGATCCTGAACTCCACCATCTGATGGTCACTGCAGCCAAGGCAGCCCCTGACCTTCACATCTTCCACCAGTCCTTCTTTGTTTGTTAGTACGAGGTCCAGCAGCACACCTCTCCTTGTTGGCTCCTCCACCACCTGTGTCAAGAAGTTGTCACCAATGCTCTGCAGGAACCTCCAGGACTGTTTGTGCCTAGCTGTGTTGTCTTTCCAGCAGATATCGGGGTGGTTGAAGTCCCCCATGAGAACCAGGGCCTGGGATCGTGAGGCTACTTCCAGCTGTCTATAGAAGGCCTCATCGACTTCCTCATCCTGAAGAACATGTGAGTCAATGTATATACCAACTCTAAATACACATTTGGAGTATGTCGTGCAACTGGGATGTTATGGAAAGAACGAGGATTTTTTTACATCATCACGAAAGAAAATAGCTAATGGAGAAGAAATACATAATTTGCTGGAATCAGTCCAACTGCCCAAAGAAATTGTTATAATACACTGCCCAGCCCATACTAAAGACACTGCAGAAATTAGTAAAGGAAATGCTTTAGCTGACGCCGCTGCGAAGGCAGCCGCCCGACAACCTCTGAAGGAATGTATGGTCACAATTCCAATGATGGACCAGAGCGAATAGCCAAATTTAATAGACCCCAAAACCATATATGGAGAAGATTGCTTAGCAGAAGAGAAAAAACAATAGGAAAAGTGGGAAGCAAAACAAAATGATGATGGAATATGGACAATTGGAGGAAAACCAATTCTACCAAAGAAATATGTAATTACTGTGGCTAGGTGGTTCCACGATAAAGATCATGGGGGAGCAGAGGCGGTAGCTAAGTAAGTACAAAAAATATGGGCAGCTCCAGGAATTTATGCTGCTGCAAAAAGGACAACCAGGAGCTGCCCGACCTGCCAAAAGTTCTCAAGCAGCAAAGCAAGCTCAGAGTTAGGGGGACAACTGTGGGCCTACTTCCCTTTTCAAAGGCTACAAGTAGATTATGCGGATATGCCAGCTGCCAATGGGTGCAAACATTTGTTAGTGATAGTAGATCAGTTATCAGGCTGGGTAGAGGCTTTCCCAACAAGGAAGGCCAACACAGGAGGGGTAGTAAAAGCCTTACTAAAAGAAATCATACCCAGGTATGGGGTTCCAGAAGCCATTGATTCCGACAGGGGTGCCCATTCTACAGCAAACATAATCGATCAATTATATAAGTCACTAGGAATAGAGAAAAACGTACATACCCCTTACCGCCCACAGCCTTCAGGACAGGTAGAAAGAATGAACAGAACACTAAAAGAAAAAATAGCAAAAGTGTGCACACACACTAAGCTAAAATGGCCTGAAGCCCTAAATTTAGTCCTATGGGATGTTCAAAATGCTCCGCGACAACCCATAGGACTAACACCAGCAGAAATTCTCTTTGGGAGACATTTAGTCATACCAGGGACTTGTATCCTGGCTAAGACCAGCCTGTTGGACAGAGATGAACAGCTAACCCAGTATGTTCTAGGTATCCCAAAAAGGTTTGAAAATCTTAAAAAATATGCTCAATGGTATCAATCCACACCACCTGAAATACAAGTGCACGATATACAACCTGGAGATGGAGTACTGGTAAAAGTATTCCCACGAAAAACTAAGTTGGAACCAAAATGGGAAGGACCCTACACTGTATTGCTAAGTTCTTATTTTGCTGTTAAAGTTTTAGGAAAAGAGAATTGGATTCACCACTCACATGTGAAATGAATAGTGGACCAAGAAGCGAGTTTTGCGGAGCAATGAAGACAACCACACATGCTCCCTGGATGTGCCTAATATTGTTTCTAACCACAAGTTCCAGATGGATAAGTATACAATTAATAAGATGAGATAATTATGATACACAAAGTTATACTGAAAACAATACCAAAGGAAACCAAATTTGGTTTAATTATTCAGGGATAGGAGTGAGTGAATTCAGTTTAACCTTTTGTTATATGTCAGCAAATTTACACGAAACAGTATTGACAGAAACTAAAAGCAGATGCTGTAAAAAACAGTGTAAAACTGACCAAAAGTGTTGTATATCTGTATCCTCGAAGAGAGAAATAGAAGCCTGGGTCTCCTGTGTTAGCTTGGATCAATCCAAACTGACCCCCCTGGATCAATCCAGAACGACTCCCTTGAGTAAAATGTCTCCCATAATAGTAAAGGCAGGACCATATGTAATTAAAAATACAGGCCAACAATGAGTGTTATTTAACCTATCCTCGTCTCTTAAATGAGTAGAACCACTGATGCAAATTAACATCTCTACAGTCAAACCGGCCTGTTCACCATTTCTAAGTACCTCCTATGCATGATGGTCAGCATGGTTGCATAGGCGAACCCTCACCTCTCCCAAATGAACAAGGAGGGATGTGACCAGTATCAGAGGGGCAGGATTAGGAGTTTTAAATAGTATAGATGCCGAAGTGCTCATGAATAAACTAAGTACAGCGACAAGTGATTTGCACAAATTAGAACATCCATTGCGTTCCTCTTTATTAGCGTTAGAATCTAACCAACGGCTCTTATCTGATATATTACCTCAATGGGAAGGAATTAATGAAAGAGACCACCACTTAATTGTAAATGCACTTGGTGTAGCCCAATATAATGTTTCTCTAGCTTTTAGTTGTATGCAAGCTCAGCTGTGGATGCAATCTGTGGTAGCAGCAATTATTAGAGAAGGTGAAGAGGGCACCTTACCCACTGAAATTTGAAAGGTAATTTGGGATAATGCAACTAAATTTGAAAAGGAATTGCACTCTTGGTGGAGTCTAGTCAATTTTACTTATGACCCCATCAACAACAAGGCTATAGCTTTTGTCTTAACAATACACAATGCTTCGGTATACACCATATACCCAATCATTGTGCTGGGATTAAATCATAATGGAGCTATACTGAATCCACTAGAACATAGAATGTGGGCCCAATGCAGCAGAAAAAAATGGCAAACTGTTGATGTTAACACATGTGTTGTACGGGAACAACAAGGATTTATTTGCGCGAGTAATACCATCAAAGCCCAAGACATTTGTCTTGATACTGAACAAAATGTTTGTTATTTTGAAATACATCCTGATGAAACCCCTGAAACTGTACTCCTATATATTGGAAAAGGATGTGTTTGTATGAGAACCCTCTGTGATCTTATATTCGTAGATAACATTACTGTAGACACAAATAATCACTCAAATATTTGTGTCTGTAATTTTACTAGAATTATGGGATGTGACTTTAATTATTCAGCTCCTGTTGTGCCTTATCAATTATTACAGTCTAATTATACCTTAAGTCAAGATTTATTGCCTACCCCCATCGGAATGAATCTTACATTGGTGAAGAAACTACTACAACATGATGACCTGTGTCAACTGCTAAAATGCATCCGAAACAATGGACAAAAACCTCTAATCACCATTCATCATGATACAGAAGAGATACAGCACATCTTGGAAAGAGTGAAGAAGGATGGAGAATATCATTGCTGGGAGACTCTTCTGGGATGGTCACCAACCACAACAGGCATCTATAATCACATGTTGCACCCAGTAGTAGTTGTGTGAAGTTTAACCGTGTTATGCCTATTACCTACAACCATATTGTACATAAAATTATGGAAAGTGACAGTACGCCTCAAAAGGCTTCGAGAACTCTGCTTAACATGTTAGCAGGGATGCTTAATAAAAACAAAGGGAGGACTGTTAGAGAATATTGGACTGAAGCTGACTAGAATTATTTGCTTAGCATAACTTGCTTAGCATTAGTAGCTAAATTTGCTGAAGGCTGAGGCTGCAAGCTGTGAACTTTCTCCTAGATATGTTGAACTTTTAAAAGGCCCCAGAGCTGGTTCAAGCTGGAGAGATAAGGGCAGGGGGAGGGGGGACTGTAGAGAGAAACAAGCAGTTTAACATTAATGAGCACCAGCAGGGAGATGGACTTTAACCTAGGACACTGAAGGAAGAAACAAAGGAACCACAAGACTGGTTCTGAGGGACAAGATAAGGGAGTAAAAGAGCCATCGACACCTATGCAGAAGTGCAATAAGAAGTAAAGAACACACCTGGAAACTCCTGAAAGGACCAACCGGAAGCTGTAAGACCCCAAACTCTAATATTATGATTGGTTCAGAACTGTGGGGTGGATACTAGACTGGAAGGGTATAATTACCCAGGGATTTGTTCAAACGGGGTCCCTCTTCGGAGGCACCCAGCTCGAGCTGTAATTACCGCATGTGTGTCATTAAATTTTATTTCGCTCCGATCTGACTTCGAACTTCTGCCTCAGCAGGAGCCTGGGGCTGGACCCTGTTATGGTGGTCAGCGAGCCTAATTGTCCATAACAGTAAGGCAGCAGTTGCCATTGTAATGTGACATATGTTTTTGCCCAAATCACGAAGCAGACCTACTTCTCATATGACTGAAGAAATGATGTCTTATTTTTGCACTGTTTAAAGCATCAGGAACACCTGGAGTAACCTTCCATCAACTAGACAATTTTCTCAAACAGAACATCAAGCATCTGTCTGAAATTGGAAAACGCTTAGAAGAAAGAGAAGGAATGATGATCTATAATAATAGTTAATGGATTTGATTAGCAAAAGTGGAAACCAGCCTTGCTGAATGTCATGGATATGATATCTCTAAAGGTTGGTCAGCAAACGCCACAGTATTGTGATTGATGTTACATCCTGTGCTCATCCTGTTAATGATCCCCACCTATGCCTAAGCTGGGGCTCCATTCCCAGCCAGAGAGTGGGATGCTGACCTCCCCCCAGCTCCCTGGACTGCTCCCCCCATGCCCCTTCCCCCTCCTGGGGGGGCTGGAGCTGCCCCAGCCCAGGGCAGCTGGCCAGCAACAGGGCTGGGACAGGGCACAGGGGGACAGGGAGAGTGGGGGGTTTCAGGGCAGGGTGAACAGCCCTGCTCGGGGCTCCCTGCTTCCCAGAGAGCCTTTCCCCAGGTGAATGTGCCTGTGCTGGCCTGGCCAGCTGTTCCTTCACCCCTCCCCGGTTCCCCGCAGGGCCCCGGGCTGTCAGTGCTTCTCTGCAGCACGAGCAGGCTGTGGGGCCATGGGGTGACTCTGCGCTGGCCATGGCAGAGCCAGCTGGCCCAGCAGCATTGCACCCGACACCCCCCTCCCCAGGGTCTGTGGCTGTGGAAGATGCTCAAAGCAAACACGGTATTTCAAATGGCTCAGGAGGGGTTCAGGTGTGTCCTTGCACCCAGCCCGTGGTTTGTAGGTAGATGACAAGAACCGCTCTGGAGTGTCCCTTCCCTGGGCCTGCTGAGTCCCTGCTGGCTCTGCTGAGCTTGCAGAGCTCTCACTCAGTGCATTCTTTGGTTTAGCCCTGTGCTTTGGGTGCCTGCACTTGCTTCTGTGAGTCTCCACTCACTGCCCATCCCAGGCACACGCTGACCCTGGGGATGCCCTGTGCTCCCCTGGTGACTCCATATTCCCTTCCAAAAGGACGGGCATCTGTCACCAGCCCCGTAATAAGTGAGACAGTCCCCGGCAGATACCACTCACCCTCTCCAGGGGTACTCGGCACCCACAAGTGAGGGCAGAATCCTGCCCTCATTTCCTAACACATCACCCTATGAGCGCGTCCCCCTTAGCCCATGGAGAACTCATGTGCAGCAAAAGGCCTTTTTGGGTGTAGCTCCCTGAGCACATTCTTGGCTCCTGCATTGGAAGAAGAGCCCAGCCTTCAGGCACTGTCCTGAGGAAATCCCCTTTTATTACAGAGATGCTACTTGGGAGGCCAGCTCTGATGCCGTGGTAGACAGATGAACAGAAGGCCTCTGGGTCAGACAGATGGACTTTGTGCCTCTGGAGATGAATTCCAGCAGTTGTGTGCAAACATGAGTGTCACAGATAGAACGCCCAAAGCACACGAGTTGCCCGAGATAGACTGCATATTGCTTGTGACTAGAGACGGGCAGCTTCTTGCTGCTAAAATATTAGCAACTGAATCAGTTTCTTCAGTGCCTCCTTGAGCTCCTTGTTCCTCATGCTGTAGATGAGGGGGTTCAATGCTGGAGGCACTACCACGTACAGGACAGCCACCACCAGATCCGCAACTGGGGAGGAGAGGGAGGGGGGCTGCAGGTAGGCAAACCCTGCAGTGCTGACAAACAGGGAGACTACAGCCAGGTGAGGGAGGCACGTGGAAAAGGCTTTGTGCCTGCCCTGCTCAGAGGGGATCCTCAGCACAGCTGTGAAGATCTGCACATAGGACAGCACAATGAAAACAAAACACCCAAAAGCTAAACAAACACTAACAACAATAACCCCAGTGTCCCTGAGGTAGGAGTCTGAGCAGGAGAGCCTGAGGATCTGCGGAATTTCACAGAAGAACTGATCCATAACATTGCCTTGGCAGAGTGGTAGTGAAAAGATATTAGCAGTGTGCAGGCCGGCATAGAGAAAAGTAGTGCCCCAGGCAGCTGCTGCCATTTTGACACAAGCTCTGCTCCCCATGAGGGTCCCATAGTGCAGTGGTCTGCAGATGGCAATGTAGCGGTCATAGGCCATGACAGTGAGAAGATAATACTCAGCTGAAATGAAAAAGCCAAGAAAAAAGACCTGGGCAGCACATCCGGAGTAGGAAATGGCCCTGGTGTTCCAGAGGGAATTGGCCATGGATTTGGGGACAGTGGTGGAGATGGAGCCAAGGTCAAGGAGGGAGAGTTTGAGGAGGAAGAAGTACACGGGGGTGTGGAGGCGGCGGTCACAGGCTGTGGCTGTGATGATGAGGCCATTGCCCAGGAGGGCAGCCAGGTAGATGTTCAGAAACAGCGAGAAGTGCAAGAGCTGCATCTCCTATGTGTCTGCAAATGCCAGGAGAAGGAACTTGTTTGGGGAGCTGCTGTTGAACATTTGCTCCCCCTGGGCTTGTGGGTCTGTCTGAGGAGGAAAAGACAGTGCCAAGTTAGAGCAGACTTCTCTGAGCCAAACCCTTCCATTTCTCATAGTACCCCCCCCCCCAACACACATTTCCTCTGTCCTTCACCTTCTTTCAGAATCCTTGCTTGAGCTCTGTTCATGCTGGCTGTGTGTGCCACGCTGAGCAGGGGACCCTGCTGTGGTCTCCAGAAGAGCCCATTCTGCTCTGCCGGGGGTGTAAATGGAGGTGTCAAACAGTCCCAGATATTCGGTGGGATACCTTGGGATCGGTGCCGTGAGCTCGGCAGAGGGAACTTGGTCCAGTGACCCAGTGGGACTATTCTCTATTTGCCATAATGAGAGGTGAATACAGCACTCATGCCAGCTGTCTCGGAAAGAGAAGAGCCTTGTGAGGGCTTCATCTCCCCCAGCCTTGCCCTCTTGAACAGAGGTGTCTGTAGCTGAACCAGTCACACCATCGCCCACTCTAGCAAGGGAGAGAAGCAGCCAAGTGAAGGCAGGGGGTGACCTCACACTTTCTGGACATCTCTGTTCCAATGAGATAGACTCTGTCCTCATGTCAACTTACCATCCGCACCCTTCCTCCAGGCACTGCAGTGGGAATGGGAAGTGACTAGCTCTGATGCGCACATCCTGCAGCAGATTGCATCCACTCCTTATGTGAAAAGGGCTGCTCAACATTTTGAAACCCATTTTCCACAGAAAATGATCTTCAGTGGAGGAGTCAGTTTACATATTTATTTAGTTTTTAGGTGCCTCTATCTTACCATGGGAGCATTCTCTGATGGGGTAGAAATCTTTGGCATTTCCATTGCTCTCAGCATGAGCACTTGTGCATGCCAAGAGGAAATAAAGAGCTCGCTGTGACTTTGTACAGAGTCACAGGATCTGGTCTGTCAATAAGTTTTTCCCCTCACTGTGCTGCACTTGCACCTCCCTCAGCTAAAGGACAATCACACTCACAAGTTCCTCTGAGAAAGAAAGTGGACTGAGCTGAGAGTGGAGGAGTTCAGTTCCACAGTGGAGATTTCCAAATTCTTTTCTCTCAGCCCAGAGATGGAGAGAGTGGAGTGTGCCAGGGTATCTGACCACTCACATGACCAGACGCTGACATATCACAGAAATGCTACAGGGAAGCTGTGTTCTGCTGGAGAGCAGCTTCCAAGTCGGCAGATCACCCCAGAGAAACAGTCAAGGGTCCAAAGGTGGACTTTCCTTAAAGGAGAGTCAGCTGATTACCCAACCTGATGAAATGCATTGCCAGGAGCCTCACAGGTTTGAAAGGGATTGGTGCTTCTCACTGCCTTGAAGACCACACCACGCAGGACACACAGGGTCGGTGTCTTAACTGCAGCTGAGCACTCCCATCATTTTGAGAGATCAAAAAGTCTGAAAGAAACCACAGCATGTCCCTTCATCCCCACTTCAGCCTACAGACAGCATCAGCATCACCTTCTCTGGCCTCATGAGGGTTTGTCTGACCTGCTCCTTAGGACCTGCAAGCACAGAGATGCCCCTGGACAGTGCCCTGCCTGTGGGAGCTTTCTTTAGGGCAGAACTGAGCGCACAGAGGGTGGGAGGAGATCTGGAAGCACAAACCAGGAAAAGACACTGGGACAGAGAAACAGCTCCCAGCAGGGACAGCTCCAGGCATCAGAGCTGGGCAGTGAATGAGAGGGAACTGCTTCTAGAAACATCATGGGAGGATGTGTTTGGGCAAGTCATGGTCAGGCCCTGCAATGCCCACACCTTCCCCAGTGGGCTCATTTCTGCCCTAAAGAAACCTCCCAGCAGCAGGACATCTGCACTGTCCGGGGGCATCCCCATGATGATAGGTGCTAAGGAGCAGGGCAGATAAACGCTGCTGAGGCCAGCAAAGGGGAAGCTGGCGCTGTCTACAGACTAAGGGATGGGTGCAGGGACTTTCAGAAGTTTCTAGCAGACCCATTGAGTGCTCATTGAAACTGTTAAGGGGTTTCAGTCCTTTGTTCAAAGCTGACAGCTCCATCTCCATTTTCCCCTTGCCAGGTGGTAGGAAAGTTAAAGCGCCATCTCAGGAAATTGGCTTCTCTTTCAGGAAATCCCTGCCTTCACCTTCCTCTTGAAAAGTTCCCTCTGAAATGTCCTGTGCATGAGCTAGAGTTGTGAGCAGCCCTGATCCATGCAGAACCCTCTCAACAGGAGAATGAACCTGCCCTGCCAGGGGTCCATCCTCTCACCAGGAACATCTCCTCTCAGCACTGTGGGGAGTTCCCCAGGCAGGCTGAGTGCTGACCCTCACAGGCAGCAGAGACACTATCCCAGGCACACAGCACCCTGGGGCACAGGGACACTGCTCTGAACTACAGCCCTGGGCAGACCTGGGTGCACTCTCTGGCTTCACACCCCTGCAGCATCTCAGGGAGAAGGCAGCAGGATGCCCTGTCCCTGTGATGGTGTGGCTGGGATTCCCTGCTTTAGAAGCACCTCCTCCTCCTCTGCACTCAAGAAGACAGCAGAGACATCCTAAAGAACCAAGCAGTCATGGGATGGGATGGGTTTAGAAGACCCCTCCAGGAACTCCAGTAGTATTGCTCTACAGCCAGAGACTTATTGTGTCAGGGTCTGTGAAGATTTGTCCCTCCGTGAGCTCTCCTCTCTCCTCCCACTCCACACTGCCTTTTGCTTCTCTCTGTCTTGTCTCATCTCATGTCAGCAAGAGCAGGCAGTGCCTGGAGCCCTGCTGCTTTTTGCAGTGGAGATGCTCCTGGCAGTGCTGCCAGGTTGCCATGAGCCCCCTTCATCCCAGGTGCCTAGTCCCAGTCTGGAAGAGTGGCGCAGCTGAAGGTGTGACTTCATTTTTCCTTTGAACTCCCTCCTCTTGGGAAATTTTCACTGAGGTAGACTAAAATAATCATCTATGATGTCTCTCTAAAGACTGAAGAGAGACTGATTCTAGCAATTGCAATTTGTGTCGTCGGAAGGTGGTTATCTGTTAGAGGTGGAAGTGTCCCACTCTGGAAGCCCCTATTCCCATCTCTTTACTAGGCAGGACACCTAGACAGGGACAAGAAAGGAGGTCATTTACCCATGGTTCAGGTATTGATTCAGATGAGTCAATCTGGACATCTTATGCCAGGTTAGAAATCCCTGGGCTGGAGTGGGATTCAGATCCCTCCCGTGAATGCCACAAACAGTCAGGAGGTGGGATTCCCCTTGCCAAAGCTGAAGTGTACACAACAGAGATGTGGGCATGCGAGTGCCTTGTCTAAGCTCCCATTGTAATCAGTGGAGATGGAGGATGGGAGTCAGTTGCTCACACACAAACCCTTGGTGACATTTGAAGAGACAGAGGTGGTGCAAGGCATGTGCCAGTGTATGCTTGCTCTGATGGAGCAACTAGGAGACCTGCATCCTTCTAGAGCATGAGGTTGGGCCTGGTGGGAATTTTCTTGGCCATCTGAAATGACACTGGATGCCTACTACTGCTCCTAGAGCTCCACTCACTAGGAAGCTGAGACTCATGCACATCTCTTAATCAAACATTTAATGTAATTCAGTGCAGAGCCTTGATTTAATGACATAAAAATAGACCAGCAGGACCGTGTCAGATGCCTGGGGTGTCCAGCACAAGCACACATTTCCAGCAAATACAGCATGGGACCTACAGGAAAAACATGCCCTTTTACAGTGGTTGCTGGGCAAACAGCTCAGGACCTCTCAAGTTTCCTACCTGAGCCCAAACAACTGCATCCCACCACTGCCTTTAGGCAAAGACCATCCCATCTGTATCCAAGCAGCTGCATAAATGGGAGGCACATCACACCAAGGTCTCCACTTATGTCCCTGCACTCTCAAACCCTTCTAACTCTCTTCCTCCTAAACCTTTTCTCACTCCCAGATGATATGAACAGGGACTGTGCTAATGATCTCCACAGGAGGGCTGCATCACAGTCTGTCCAGGCCCAGGGACTTCTTCAGTGGCACCTTGTCCTTCCTGGAGATCATTTCACCTCTGTCACAGGCCCCAAGGTGCTACGAAGTCAGAGCTGGGCTGTGCAGAAACGGCAGGAGAGGGCTTTGCTGCCTGAACTGTTTCCCCCTGGCCTCAGATACTGCAGGGTTTGCTCTCTCAGTGGGAACCTCCTTTCACCATTGCATTGCCACCTCCTATCTATGCCAGCACATCTCTGTTCTGCAGTGGGGCCATTGCATGTACGGTGTCCTTGACTCTTGGTAACATGGTTCACCATGATCAGTCTGCGCTCTGTGCCACAGCTGAGGTTCTGCAGCACAAATGTGTGCAAATGCATGCAGCTTGGGGCACAGACAGGAGCAGATGGAGATGCACAAGCTGTCACAGGACTGCCACATGGTTGGAACAACTGAGATGTGGTGGGATCACTCACCTAGCTAGAAGGCTGTGTTGGCAGGGTACAAGCTCTTCAGGAGAGACGATCACAGGAGCTGAGGAGGGAGGATGCCCTTTGTGTGAAGGGGCAGCTCAGATGTACGGAGCTCTTCTCTGGGATGAAAAAGGGGCTGGATGAGACCTTGTGGGTGAGCATGAGAAGAAGGGCAACATTGTGACTGGAGTTACAGACCACATGATCAGGATGAGGAGGTGGATGCAATCTCCTTTAAGCAACCTGAGGAAGTCTGTGGGTCACGGGCCCTGGTCCTTATGGGGAGACCTTAATGGCCCTAACATTCACTGGAAGGGAAAACAACAGAGTGCAAGGAGACCAGTGGTTTCTGCAGGGTGTCAGGAACAACTTCTTAGCACAGCTAAGACTGCTCAATAATGGTGATGCTTTCCTGGATGTGGAAATTGCAAACAAGGAGGAACTGATCAGGGATGGGATAGTCAGTGTCAGCCTTGCCTACAGTGACCAATAGTGTAGTCCCAGATCCTGAAGGGATTGAGGAAGGACAGCAGCAGAGTACAGACCATGGACTTCAGAGGAGCAGACTTTGGCCTCTTCAGGGGCCTGGTGGGGAATCCCATGGGGGGCAGCTCTGAAGGGCAGAGGAGCCCAGGAAAGATGGCAGGTCTTTAAGGACAGCATCCACCAAGCACAAGAATGGTCCATCCCAATACTCAGTAAAGCTAGCAGACATGTCAGGGGACCAGCTTGGCTAAATGGGGAGCTCGTGCCTGAACTCCAGGGCAATAAGGCAGTGAATGGGAATGGGAAGGAGGGAGAGGCTGCAAAGGAGGAATTTAGAAATAGTCCAGTGAAGCAGAGATGGTGTCAGGGAAGACAAAGCTCCCCTAGGACTGACACTTGCAGGGGATGTCAAGGGCATGAGGATGAACTGCTACTGCTTCAGTAAGAATAAAAAGGAGAAGGTGGGCTCACTGCTGAATGGGGCAGGGAATCTAGTAACAGCAGATGCAGATAGGTCTGAAGAAATCAATGCATGGTTAGCTTCCATTTTAAAAAACAAGGTCTCCCAGGCTGTTGTGCCTGGAGTCAGGACTCCTGAGGAGAAAAACAACCAGCAGTCGATGACGTTAGCGAGAACTCAAACTATGCAAGTTAATGGGGTTGGATGGGCTGCATATGAGGCTGCTGTGAGAGCTGACTGCTGTCATAGCAAGGCCACTCTGTCGAGTGAGTGAAGAGCTAACAGGACTGAAAAAGTCTGCCAAGTGATATGCTCAAGGCTGCAGACTAGAAGAGCTAACGGCTAAAGAACTCTGCCATCTCACAAGGCCAGGGAATCTGCATGGACCCGCAGGGAGGGGAGAAGCAATACGGAGGTGTTGTGGTCTTGCCTCGCTAGCAGGGTCCTTCCGAGCAGACAAACAGTCCTGTTGTTATGAAACTCACAGAGGTCAGCAAGAGCAGTGTTTGCCCAGAGTCCCAGCTGTATAAAAAGAGACTTGGCAGCTAAGAGAGTTTGAGCAGGGACGGGAACGTGACCTGACCATCTTCTCCGGCTGGACCGTACTTCCCCCCCTCCCCTTTTCCTTGGACGCTGGGTTAAGGTAACTCCTTGAGGTTGAGAGCCTTCTCACTAAGAGAGTGAACAAGAAAGCTTTCAAGTAGGGATAAGCAGTGTTTCCAATCATTAGCGCAGTAACTGACAGTTTTGGGTTATCCTTTCTAAATCAGTAATCACATTATTTCGGGCTATCCTTTCTAAATCAGTAATCGATGATTTCGCGTTATCCTTTCTGAATCAATAATCGATGATTTCGGGCTATCCTTTTTCGGGCTATCCTTTCTAAATTAGTAATCGCATTATTTTAATGGATGTTACTAATCTAAGAGCTTGCATGAGGAAGTCAACATAGTTTTTTTAATACATTACTGTCTCAGTCGTTACTATCAAACCTTCACAGCGTGACACACTCGCTATCATCTTGGAAAGGTTGTGGAGACTGGGCGAGGTCCCAATAACTTGAGAAAGGCAAAAGTTACATCCATCTTCAAGAAAGGCCAACAGCACTACCTGGGAAGCTGCAGGCAGTTCAGGCTCTCTTTGGTGAGGAGCATGTCATGGAGAAAATCCTCTCAGATCACATTTCTGGGCACATGAAGGAGAAGAAGGTGATAGGGAACAGTCAGCATGGATTTACCCAGGGTAAACTGTGCCTCACCATCCTGATTGCCTTCTATGATTAAATAACTGTATCTGTGGCTGGAGAAGAGTAAATGACTTTTATCTGGACTTTAGCAAGGTGTTTGACACTGTTTCCCACAATATTCTTGTATGCAAGTTAGAACATTACTGTCTAGAGGGATAGACAACCGAATGGGTAGAAAGCTGCTTGGATGATGAGGCTCAGAGGGCAGTGGCGAATGGGTAGTGCTCTTCCTGGAGCCAAGAGAGCAGTGGAGCACCACTGATCTCTCCAGGAACCAGTCCTGTTTATCATCTTTATTAGTGACACAGAGGAGGCAACACTCGCCATGCTGAAAGGGGGAGACCAGGCATCTGCTTGAGGGCTGCCATTCAGAGGGACCTAGACAGGCAGGAGGAATAAGCTTCAGAAACTTCACTAAATTCAGCGAGCAGAAACGCCAGGTCTTGCACCTGGGCTAGACCAACATCCCACAGTGTTACAAGCTGGGGCCTGAGTGCCTGGGGAGCGGCTCTGTGGAAAAGGACCTGAGGGTCCTGGTGTACAGGAGGCAAAATATGAGCCAGAATCATTCCCTGGCAGCAAAGAAGGCCAAAAAGCACTGTGGGCTGTATGACCAGGAGCACAGCCAGGAGGTGGAGGGAAACGATGATCCCCTTCTAGTCAGTATTCATTAGACCACATCTAGAATGCTGCATCCAGTTTGGGTCCTCCAAAGAAGAGGTTGGTAACTAGAAGTGAGTTTGGCAGAGGGCCCTCAAGATAGCTTTCCCCATGGGTGCTGGTTTGTGGTTTGTGTTTTTTCCTTTTTTTTTTGACACAGAGGAACTTCAGTCCTGAAGGCCCTTGAGAAACTTGGGTGATTTGGACAACAGACACCTCATGAAGATTTACAAGAGAAGTGTCAAGTCCTGTGAGTAGGGAGGAATAACTGTGCCCATGAGGAGAGGTTGGGGGACCTGGGCTTCTTTAGCCTGCTGAAGTGGAGGTGAAGGACAGGAGAGTAGGAGCCTGTGAGTGCTTGAAGGGTGGTTTCAGAGATAATGGAGCTTTTCTTGGTAGTGGGAAGCAGCATGAGAAGGGAAAACAGCCACAAACAGCAGCTTGTGGGGTTCAGATGTAACATTAGGAAAAGGGAATGTCACTTGAAGGGTAGAGCTGTGGTGCTACAGGTCACCCAGAGGGAGTCTGTGATCATCCCCTGGCTTTGTGTTTCGAGGAAAACCAAGTGGGGGCAGAGAGACATGAGTGGGGGTAGGGAGATCCAAGGGTGAGAGCAAGGTGGGGAAGCATGTTGGGTGTCTGCAGTCTGCAGGGAAACACACACAGGTGTGGGACAGCGTAGGACAGCCTGTGGTGGAGACAGTCATGGGCATTGCCAAGGCTGAAAGATGCCAACAAAAATGAGTTCTTTGTCCTCCTGACTATGACTGTTATCCCTGCCACTGAGGCCCTCAAGAAGATGTTTCCTTAAAGCACTGTGTCCTCGCTGCCTTCTTGTCCCTGGGGACTCAGGAGGTGCTGTATCATTGTCCTGCACTTGGCATTGCACACCCCCACCCGCACATTGACCCCAGGAAGAGCCCTGAGCAAAGTGTGAGAGAAAGGATCACCCTACCCAGGGGCTGGGTGTCAGTGCCTGGCCATTCTGCTTGATAAAACTCATCCAGGTTTACTTGGCATCAGAGCCACCTGCACGATCCCTTTGCCTACCTGCAGTCAGTGCCTCCAACTTTCTGCTCTCATCAGCCCCTGGGGAGCCTTCTTTGGTAATGACCCACAGTGGGACCCATTAACACGCCAAGAAACTTTGGGATTTACTTCTGATCTTAACTTCTTGAGTAGTTTGTTCAATCTCCTCTCAGTATCTGAGGTTCATGGCCTCAGCACCAAATACACCAGAGGCACCATTAAAATGCAGAAAGCCCGAACAAGGCATGTCACTCTTCATAATTTTCTTCAGTTCTTCAATTCTTGTGTGACTAATTGGAGAGGATTCAGGAGTGTATTTACAAGAGCAAGATTTCAGTGAGCACCTGAAAAAGAAAGGATTTCTCCTTTTTAAGTTTCCTTTATTTTTCAGCTTACAGAATAAGTGATATCCACACTCTCCAATTCATACTGACCCAGAGGGTCTCTACCATAATGAAGTCTGGACATACAGGAAAAGCAGTATTTTCAATATGAAACCTGTATGGACAACCTTCCTCCGAACCTCTCCAACCCTGCCATTTCTCTCATCAGCCACTGGGGACTTAGGTCACTCCTGTTAAAACCTAACCTTTTTCCACTCAAGTCTGTAGCTGAATGTTACAGCTCCTACACACCAATTCCCACCTGTTTTCCTTGGACAACTAGCTGCAGACGCAGGAGGATTTTTCTTAACTGCAAACAAGCAAAAATAGAATATGATACAGTTTAATAAAAAGTCAAATACACTCCTCAACTGTATGTTAAATCCAAGCTGCCTCCAGTGAGGGCCACTTTCCACAAGGAATAACCTTCCTTGAACTGTTTCTGACTGATAGATAGGAATGGATAGACAGAAACACAACTAAGGAGTTGTCTAAGGAGACCATCAGACTCCTGAAAGACGAGGCAAGCTTCAGACTCCCTGAAGCTCAGAGCAGCAACTGGAGAGTTGAGAGGTATCGGATGGATAAAGAGCAAGGGGAGGAGGAAGACTGGAAAATTACAGAAAGTTTTCCAGATAGTCCAGATAGTCTGATATAAAGGAAACTTTATAAATGATCACTTTAATGAGGACAGGTGAAAATACGTGAAAGATTAGTGAGATTACATCCACAGCATAATAGACAGAGCAGTGCTAATGTGAAGCCAGGGGCAGGTCAATATTTCTTCTCCTGAGAATCATACCCTTCCTGAAATTTTCCATTATTTTTTCATGGGAAAATGTTGACATTTTATTAAAAATATTCTACCACTTCAGCTGAGGAAAAGATGCTCCCCTTTTTTCTTTAAATCTTGAAAACGGTTCTTCACCTTTTCGGGCAGAGCTCAGGCGTCTCACCACAAGCATCCAGTGGCAAAGACCAGTATATTAAGAAAAAAGACAACAAAGCAAAGAAGGACAATACGAACACAAATATTTAAAAGCTGGAAAGTGTAACAAAACATTTCTCCGCTTTAGATCATTTTCTTAATTTCTCTCTTCTTTCATTTTTTATTGACATTTTCTAAATATCTCTGGTATTATCAAGTCTGCACCATTAAAAAATATATTTCCGTGTCTCGCACAGAGTCCAGTGGCCCAAAACCACTCACGGCCCAGGGCTCTCCATGCCACTCCTCACCTTCTGTACAGAGCAAGTGGCACTCACCAGAGACAGGAATGACCACAAAACCCACATCCGAGCCCTGTGCCTGTTAGTGGCCTGTCAGGTTCTCAGGCACACAGGACCTCACAACCCCTTACCACAGACAGGAGTCAAGTGCTGACCTGTCAGCTTCACCCATAGAAGTTACCTCACAGCCACTTTCCCATCCATGTGCCTGCTCCTGGTCCATCACCTGCAGAGACAGAAGGGATCTCACTTTCACCCTTATGGTCATGGGCCTCCTACTCTCCTATGAGCTTCTGAGAAAGAACTAATCTCATAAAAATGTCCCAGCCATCAGCTTCCTGGTGGTCTATCAGCTGATCAGACACAACTGACCTCATAATCACCCACCAAGCCAATGGGCCTGCTGCTGCTCTTTCACCTGCCCTTATGGAAATGACCTCAGCATGGTCTTGGCTTCCATCCAGTCAGGTATTCATGCAGCAATGACCTCACAATCATCACCTGAGCCATGGGCCTGCTGCTGGCCTATCAGAGGCTGAGACAGAGGTGACCTCACAGTCACCATCCAAGCCATGTAACTGTTTCTGGCCTATCAGCAGCTCAGTTCTGAATGACCTTACAATCAACATCCTAGCTCTGTGCCTCTTGGTGGCCTATCAGGTCCTCAGGCAGAGTGATCTCACAAACAATTACCTTAGGCATGAACCAAAGGCTGACCTATCAGCTGCTCAGGTAGAGGTGACCTTACAATCATCTAGCAAGCCCACATGGCTGCTGATGGCCTTTCAGCTTCTCTGATGGACAAGGCTTGTGTTTTCTCTTGGGAGGTCACTTCTGACTCAAACTCTGATAGGCTAGCAGCGGCTCATGGCTGGGGCATGTGCATGCAAGGTCACTCCTGCCTTAGCAGCTCATAGACCAGCAGCAGGCACATGGCTTGGATGATCATGGAGAGGTTCCTTGTATCTGATCAGCTGAACGTGGGGGTTGAGTTAGCATCCTGGCTGGAGATCCTGGCAAGAATTTCAGAAGCTGCAGGCCTCCAACAACCTAGTGACAAAAAGTGCTCAGCTGAGCGGGACACCTGAACTGTCATGTTAGAAATGACTCCCTTAGGGAAGAGAGGAGCATGTGGGAAGGTGAGGACCATAATACTGAGGGGTCTTGCAGAGTTATTTGCATAAAACCACTTCAGTTTTGCAAGCTGATTCTCAGCTATGACCCTTCATGTATTTCCTGCTGATTTGCAGGAAAGCGCTTGAGCATCAGGCAATGATTCTCAGGGTCCAAAAGCAATGTTGTGATTTACTTCATTTTCAGCACAGAAAAATAAGCTCTCAGCCCTTGAAACATCACTCACTGTAGTATGCGCATCTGCGAGAAGTGGTTGCAAGAGGCCAATTATTTTCTGAAGAAATGCTTTGTCTTTGGGAGTTTTCCATATTTACCCATTTTGAAAGGTAATGACTGTGGCACTGCTGCTCAAAAGAGGACCTCTGAGTGCTCCATCATGGCAAGACCTTTTCCTTGTTAACTATGCCAGAGAAAAAAGTCCCACCATGTCAAAACTGCTCTCTGAGGCCTCCTCCTGGAAGTCAGCCCTGGATGTCCTGTTTCAGGGTCCGGGGCAGTGTGTGGTCTGCAGGTTACAGCAGAGATCCCCAAGGTAGCGAGCCCTTTGGCAGGGAGACATTAGGACCCTGCCCTCCCCTCCCCCATCCGCCCCTTTATTTCACTGGATTGGGGGGTTAATTGGATGGTTAATTAAGAGCAAAGAGTTTCTAGGATACTGCCATGTTAGAAGAAAAGAGAGTCCGCACCAATTATATCTATTGGTAGTACCCGCCCCCCCCCATAAGACTTTATTAGCAGGAGACAGGGGCAGCTACTATGCTTTTACTCTAAGAAAACTTGGTATTCGACAGATCTCAGAAGTGTTACCTTCAAGAAACTCCTCCAAGGAAGCCTTTCTGAAAGATGACCTCTTATAATCCAAATACTCTAAGCTGCATATTTGTGTGTATTTCACAAGAGATCTGGGATATCTTATAGCTTTGGTTAAACATGGGACAGGAAAGCCCAAATCAAATAAGGGATGGAATTCATGGAGAATGTATAAAAAAAAAAAAGAAAAAGAAAAGACAAAGCGTCCTGTAAACATTAAAATTTATTTCACTCTGCTTTTTATTTCCCACCACCTGTGAATTACTTTTGATATTACCTTCTATGGGTTTTCTTTCTCAGATAGCCTGTATTTCAGCTGCAGAAGATGGTGCTTCTGAGTCCTTGTTTTTATGCTTTCCAATTTTACTTGTACAAAGAAGTTACCATAAAACAGAAATGCATGTTTTTTTGTGTCATACACTGTCATTCTAAAAGTAGTACAGACTCACATTAACTCTGGTTCAGTATACCGTAGTAATCACAGATGTAGCTTTCCCATTTTTTGTTTCTTTTCATCCAAAAGGCTGTATTTGATATTATGAAGTGCATTTATGAATACTTGGGAAAAGACCCGTCGGTTTCCTTTCTGAAGTATATCTGAAAAATTAGAAGTGGTGAATGAATATTTGGGATGGCAATATCTGGGACCCCGATGAACTCCCCAGTTCGGAGTCAGACACTGAGCCTGAGGGGGAGGCAGCTGCCTGGCCGGTGGCAGAGCAGCAGCTCACCGGACCAAATGCAGCCAGTTTGAAGAGACCACAACTCCTGGTGATTTTAAAGCATCGGAGCTGCAGGATACACAGGGACGCTACAGGCAGCAGCCCCGTGAAGGGTTGTCAGAGTGGCTGTAAAGGCTGTGGGACGATGGGGCAGATGCAGTTCATTTTACTAGAGAGGAGCTCGGTCGGATGGAGGCTCTGCCCCAGGGTCCCAGGCTGCACAACACTCTCTGCACCCTGCACCAGCAAAACCAAAACGTTTCCCCTCCCTAACAGAGTGGGTGCTAGGTGCGGTTGTTTAACCTGGCCGACTGCCACGGTCATCGATGGTGGGCTCACCGCGTGGACTACTGTCGCAGCAGGGTTAAACCAGCTGTGGCAATTAGGAATGTTGTCTGGAATTTATTCCCCCTGAGTTTACGGGACCGGATCAGATCCCCATGAGCAAAACCATCCAGACTAAGATGCTGCAAACTGCCCCTCCCCATTCTGCACAGGACTCCGTCCCACCAAGGAGGCTCAGTAACCATGAGTGGCCTCAGTGGGGACAATGTGCAAGACTCGCCTATGCAATTAAAACTGGCGATGAGCAAAGCAGACCCCATTAGGGTTTTTGCATTGGTGGTCCTAATCTGAGAGTTTCCTGAACATGCTACATACTTCTGGGGGTTTGACCACAGGTGTGAAACACTGGTGCTGGCTGACATTCAAGATCTTTTCACGATACAAAAAGCATCAACATTTATTTCATGGCATTGGATATAAACAAAGAGAAAATGAGAATCCCTTGTGCAGTTCTGGTCTCCCACCTCAAGAAAGAAAAGTAGGACTAGGAAAAGGGAAGGGAAAGTTGATGAAGGCAGCAAGACAAATTTCACCACGCATGACATTAGTTACTCCTGTCACACCTTCAACTGACTGCGTTCTGAAATGGATCCTCCCAACCGTACCATAGCGAGCAAATTCTTCCTGAAGGCCTTTTCAGTCACTCCTCAAATGCAAATCCTCTTCTTCACACTGCCAGGGGTGATTTATCTGCTCACTGCCATGGGCAATATGGTCATGATAGCCATCATTTGGCTCAATCTGTTCCACACCAGCATATCTCTTCCCCAGCAGCTTCTCCTTCCCAGATATTTGGTTCCCTTTGCCCCTAAAAGGTTTGTCAGCCTCATCTTGGAGATTAAGACCATCCCATGGCTGCTTGCCAGTTCCAGACCTTCCTTTCCATCTTCCTGGGCACAGCTGAGTTCAACCTGCTTGTTGTGATGTCTTTCGATTGCTGCAGGGCCATTTGCAACCCATCGCACTGTACCATCTGTATGAAGCCCTGGTTGGACTCCACACTCATCTTTATCCATTGGGTGATGGCATCTCTATTCTTGCTCAGCTCCACCATCTTATATTCCAAGGTACCCTGTGTCCCCAGTAAAGAGACTCTTTCTTCTGTGGCCTCATCCCTTTGAGGAGAGCAACCTGCATGGGCACCAGCTACCCTCAAACATGAGCTTTGTTCCCTTCTCCACTATGTTGCTGAGCTCCTTCACACTGACCCCTGTGTCTTATGCCTGCACTAGATGCACTGTCCTGAGAATACCCTCTGGGAAAGCCATAAGAAGCCTTCTTCACCTGCATATCTCACACCGCCATAGTCACTATTGCATATGGTAGCTCCATTTTTGGCTACGTGGGGCCCGAATACAGCAAATCCTGTGCACCAAGCGAAGCCTGAGAAAAGGGTTCACCAGAGGGTTACCTCTGTGGTGAGCAGAGAAGCTGCTTTGCTGTAAGCTCTCAGCAGCTTTGCAGGTTCCTCTAAGAAAGCACATTCAGGAGAAGCACGATTTTAGGTGACATCCAGCAGACTAAGAAGACACAACATTTTGAGTGTTGGAACCTACCCAGCAAATGGGAAGCTGGGACTGTCACCTCTGAGTCACTGAGGCTGCAGTGATGTTGCTGTAGGTGACTGGGCTTGAGCTTTTGCAGTTACAGGCAGTGTTTCAATTTCAGGAAATCTTCCAGATGAACCCCGTCCAGCGATTCCCTTATGCCAGACTAGAGGCAGAGAGCAAGACAGGGCATCTGGGATCTCGGACTAACCTGAGCCCCAAGTTAAAATGCCAGTGCAAACATGAAGTGTTGCCCACTACTGAGCTTCCCATTTTACTCCCTGTATAAGAACCACCCATTACACTCTGAGACAGGGTCTGGGGGACAACAGAGTCTGCGGAGAACCTCTGTTTCACTGCTTGAAATCCATCATCTTCTGCCCCCCGCCGTTGGATTTTTGAGGCATCCTATTTGTGGAGTCTTCTGCTCCTTTCCTTTGTACGTCTAAAACCAAATGCAAAGGTGGAGGGAAAAATGTCAGTATTTATTGCCTATGTTTTCCTTGGGCTTCCTTCTGTTAGATGTGTTTTTTGGTTTAAAAAAGGAAAATAGCAGCTAAATAAACGAAGAGATTTGAGACTGAAATAGTGAGTTTCATCAACTTCACTGGAGCTGCCTGTGAGCAGCTGGAGTGTGCACTTGTTTTCCCTTGGTCCCTGTATAGTCAACGGAGGCACAGAGAGAGCTCTAGAGGCTGGGTCCTCCTGGACTGTAATCAGCAGGCGAAAGTGTTACCAGTCTCTTCCAGACACTCTTCCCTCTTTCTGCATTGACAAGATGGGAGGAAGCTAACTTGCTCAAACTGAAGTGCCTGACTTTTAGGCATCTCAAATATCACCCTACTTAGTATCTTCTTCATTCCAGACCCTTCCTTTTTCAAATAATCAAAAGGACAGCCTCTAAGTTCTTTAAGATGAGACAATTCCCTCCCCTCCCCTAAAGGGAAGGCAAGGCATTTAGGTCCGGACATTTAATAACAATGGAATTTGGCAATGGTTTGGCAAGAACTCTATTTCAGTGCACAATGATGTCAGATGAGACTGTCTGACACAGACATTTCCAAGGACTGAATGGAACCCTCATGAATTTCACTAAATAGAGTATTAAAGAAGGCAAGCTATACTTGTTCCCTATTTCCCCCCCCCCCCCCCCTTTTCTGGAGAAAGAGAGAGGAAGAAGCTGTGGAAGAAAGCAGGGGATTACAGAAGAGATGCTCAGTACTGGCTTGTTTTGAAAGCAACAGCCTCACAGACGTTCCAAGTCAAAAAAGGCAAGGACTGAAAAGTAGAAGGAATAACTTTCAACATACTTATCTACATGGATGGACTGGCATCTGCAGGTACTAGTAAGCACTTTTGCTGGGAGATTAGGTTGGCTTTTGAAACACAGATGTGATGGATGTTTGCAATAGGTCGAAGTGAACAGGGAATTTCCCAGGCATGGCATGAACTAGTTCACAACCTCTTTACAGTACTGTGCTTGTGAGAAAGAATCCTTTGTGAGTGGCTGGAAAAGGTAGAAAGAAGACAGTAAACTCTCTGAGGCCTCTCAGTGAAATGTGAAGCAGAGAAATCAGGGTGTGATGAATGGCTGAGAGGAATATTTCTGTCTGTGTTACATAGGAAGCAAGCGAGGGAGCAAAGAAGGAAGGATCTACCCTCCCGTCGAGACTGTGAAATTCTCACGCTTGCTTCTTCATGCTCCTGTCTCAGTAGGATGTACTGAAATTGGGCATGGGAGCAGGAAATGAAACTGTGGTTGCTGAGTTCACCCTGGAGGGTTTCTCAGGGCTTGATCAAAGACTACAGCTGTTTCTCTCCCTGATCCTTCTACTCATATACCTGACAACAGTGACGGGGAACACAACGATCATTTTCCTTGTGTGTGTGGATCACTGCCTGCAAACTCCCGTGTACTTTTTCATTAGGAATCTGGCATTCCTGGAAATCTGGTTCACATCCTCCACAACCATCAAACTGTTGGTGATTCTGAGCTCTGGTAGGAGAACAATCTCATTAAGCAGCTGCTTTGCCCAATACTATTTCTATTTTGCCCTGGGTTGTACAGAGTTTGCTCTCCTTGTTGTCATGTCCTTTGACCGCTACATTGCCATCTGCCAACCTTTGCATTATGCTGCCATCATGAAGCAGCAGCTCTGCACCCACCTGGTTGGTGCTACTTGGGTCATAAGCTTCACACTCTCAAGTTACCGCCTGGTCCTGCTCTCAAAGCTGACCTTCTGTGGCCCCAACAAGATCTACCACTTTTTTTGTGACAACTCCCCCTTATTCAAACTGTCCTGCTCTGACACCAGCCTGCTTTGGAAAGCAGACTCCATTCTGATATCATTTGCATTGCTGGGTTCCTTATGTTTAATCCTGGTGTTCTACGTGCGCATCTTCCACTGTATTCTGCACATGCCAGCAGCATCTGGGAGGAAGAAAGCTTTTGCTACATGTTCTTCCCATCTCACTGCCTTAGCCATTGTCTATGGATGCTGCATTGTTCTCTATGCACAGCCCTCAGAAGAGGTTTCCTTGGAGACCAACAGAATTGTAGCTTTGCTGAACACTGTCCTGTACCCATTCTTTAACCCCTTCATCTACAGTTTCAGAAACAAGACTGTGAAGCTGGCCCTGGAGGAAGCCCTTGGCCATGCAAAGGTTTGGCTTTTCCCCCGGTCATGATGCTTTTCATGACAGCAATTCTAATTATGCATCATATATTATATCACACACACACACATATATATAGCTATTAAATACAGGTGCCTCAGGAGATTTATTTTCTTGTTGGATTGTAGTAGTGAAAGGAAGGAAGGTGAATTGTGTGTCTTGGTTGCAGGGGGTTATTATAAACAACATCTAAAAAAATATTAATAAAATACTGAACACACACAGGACTAGGACATAGACTGCCAGTGCATGCTGACACAAGGAAGTTTTCATAAGTCATCTCAGGAAATTTAGCTGAAAACTCTGAGAACAATGTCCACGGGCTGTTGAGGAAAGCTCAAAACACCTTCTCTCCCTGAGTAACAGAAGATGCTAAGCATGAAAATTAAGCTCAGACACTACAATGGGTTCAGATTCATTGGATTCAAATCCATAATACACTTCTCAGTTTCATTAGTGTGATGAAGACAGCCTCATCGATTTGTCAATGATAGCCTGCAGACGATAGTTTTATTACTCACTTTGGAGGGAGATTTTTTAAAAATTCATAGTTTTGTAACATACGGTCAGCATGTCCACTGTTTAAAGCCCTGCTTTATCTCCACTGATGACTCTAGGATGCATTCTCCTGAGGGAAAAAAAAAGAACATCATATTTCTTCTTGGAGAATTAGGCATTTTCTACCTTCCTTTTCTTTCCTGAAGGATTATTTCATCATCAAGATTTTTTTCAAATAAACTATGTATGCTTCTATCACACTTTTTTCTTCTTGTCCATCAATGAAATTATATATTCCCCCCTTATTTTACACTTCTGTCTCTATCCATATCTTTACATGGCAAAGTGAGGGGCAGAAGCATGTACAAGTGATAAAAGGAAACATCTTTTAGAGAAATAATCAGCACACAGAGATCCCTTTTCTCCTTTTATTTTGCAGTCCACAGGGAAAAACAAAGCACAGGGGAAGGGAAAGCACTGCCATTGCTTTACTCCTTTGCAGTTGTTTCTAATCAGCATTTCATTTTGTTGGGGCCTCTGAGGAGCAGAATTACTGCTAACAGCTCTTTTAAACTTTGTGTGTGAGCGTCCCATTTCCGAAGGGAATTCTACAAGGGTGAACTCTTTTTAGGAAAACTGGGTCCAGTTCATCTCTGCAGCCCATCTCCTCACATGGGACCCCAGGGAAGCTATGGCATTTTGGGTGACCAAAGCCCAGCCCAGCAGAGCACCTGGGCACTCTTGGGCAGCTCAGTCATCTTGCTCTGGGTGGGTCCTTGTGCACCACAGTGAAGGATGTGGTGGCCCTGGGTCTTCCCATCCAGGCCCACAGCTCCACCGGCAACACAGGGTTAGGGGATGCAAGCAGACGCCTAGGCTCTGCCTCGGGGTTCAGATAACTGAACAGGGCATGAGAAACTAGTGGCTATGAGAAATCATTGGACACTGCAGGCAACAGAATGAGACCCTGCCAAGTTCCAGACAGCACGGTGAGCGATGGCTGGATTTCAGCGGTGGTTAAGGGAGAGTTATATGAGAAAAGGACAAGCGTCACACATAACTGGCACATTGGGGATCCTCCGGGGAGTAGACTCTTGCGGCATCAGCAGTACTGAGGTAACGATATCAGAAGCACATATGAGCCAGGGGTTACCTAGCTAACAGGACCAGAAATATTAAACTTGAGTACATAGGCAGTAAAACTGGCACCAATGAAAGAAAAGTACTCAGAGATGGACTGTTTATTTCAAAGGGGATAAAGCTGGAGAAAGGGAGGGATCAAGCTGCATCATGGAAGAAGAAACATGGGAAAATGGAGGCAGAGGGAATAAAAGGGGCCAGTCATGTGTAAGCAAGTTGCTGGCAGGGACACTTGTCTGGCCAGGCTGTGTACCTGCTCTCTGCAGTGTAGCCTATCATTGTATTAAATCCTTTTCCTAGCTCTTTTCTGGGTGAGCGTGCTCGCTGTTCTGCGTGAGTGCACGTGTGGAAGGCTTGCAGACGTCAAGGCAGCCAGCTACCAGAGACACCCGTGCGAGGGTGCCTGTGAGGTCTCCTGCAAGCTCTGAGTCTGATTAGCTGGTGAGCAAGAACAGGACCAGGCCGTTTGTATCGTTCATGTTTATGAGTGCTGCTCATGTCTCCGTGGTGCCTCTAAAGGTACTGTGCCCCTGCCGGAGTTGATTTTTGGGTGGTTGACCATGTCCGTACAGAGTGTGTGTATGCCTCTTGGAAGTACATGCCCCGCCTCGCTGCTGGCAGGACCAGGGAACAGAGAACCGCAGCAGTCTCCCTTCCAGAGGACCAGGAAGGAGGAATCCGTTTATTTAAAAATCCACTGGATCCAGCATCCTTTAACAGTGCAGGCCTTGGAGGTGCTGCAGCCACTTGGTCTTGATGTCAAGGTCCTGCTTCTCCGTCACCTTGTGGTTCCCAAAGGGCACAGAGGCTTAGGCTTTGGGGTTGCAGAGTGAAGGACCAACTTTGGCACACATCCTTCTAGTTCCCCACTATTGATTTAAGCAATACAAATATAGAGATTTTATAAGTGTTTGGGTCAGTGATCCCCTAGAGTCAAAGGGAGTTTTGTTTTGTTTGTTTTGTTTTCTGATCAGACTTTCCATCTGCCAACCTTTATCATAAAAGTGGCTGGGGTGGGACAGGCAGTGCCATATGATCTACCCTCCATTTCTAAACCATCCACAGAAAGTAGCACTACTTAGTCAAGCTAAATAGCAGGGGCAATGGCCACTGTTTTGTTGGTGGTCCATAAACAGGACAGTTGCTTTGAGCAAAACTCCATTGTCTGAGGATCTGCTACACATTACTAAAAACATCTTCATCATGTCCAAGGGTAAAAAAAGGCTGGGGGATATTTAAGCCAAATAACTATCTCAAATATCTCAAGACCTGTTTCCTCCTTTTACACGACAAACATTACTCTCATGTTAAGGATGGCAGGAAGGTATTTGAGTTGAGAGACTTTTTTTAGCTTTGTCAGGCTTTGCACAAACATCTCCATAGCTGCATTATTGCCATTTCTGCCTGCTGCGAGACTGCAGATAACATGGGCACAAGAAGAAGGTGCCCTAGCTGCAAGCTGACATGTAGATCTGGGCCAGCACAAGGCCCTGGCTGTTAGTCTTTAAATGGATTTTGTCCAGGATTTTGTGAGAGAGGTGCCCAGTCTGCATGGAAAAGCACCACAAATGTAAAAGCTGGGAATGCTTTTTGTATTGTGAAAAGATCTTGAACGTCAGCCAGCACCAGTGTTTCACACCTGTGGTCGAACCCCAGAAATAGGGAAGGGCTGTATTTGCTGTGAAACGTAACATGTGCAGGAAACTGGGACAAATCACTTTTCTCTCCTGGAGGTAGCACTGGAAGTAGCGTGGGATGAAGAAGGGGTGGAAAGGAAAGCGCGGTGAGAAGGGGAGTTCAGGAGGGTCACGAGTCTCGGGGATTTTCTGGGGTTGGCTCCGCCAGCGCTGGCTCCATGGTCTCTGCGGCAGAGGGACAGTCTGTGACATACCATGTAATGTCTCTATGGTCACCTGGAGGGGACAGCCCATCTCTATGGTCAGGTGGCTCCTCTGGGCCGGCCTCCAGCGCTTCTCTATGCTCTCCCGGCAGAGGGACACTCTGGGATCCCCCCTCCAGCCCCTTTCTTGGGCTCCTGATGGAGACAAAATGTCAGGGCCACCCGCTCATGGAAGATAATGCCAAAGGCTGCGATGGCCCCTGGGTTGTTCGCCCACTTCTGAACAAAAGGCCGCGGCCTCCCAGGGCTCCCGTCATGTGTGCGTGCGTCCCCTGGTGCAGACTCGCCCGGGCCCCGGGGCAGAGCGGGGCCCTGTGGCAGCAGCGCCCCGGCAGCACCGTTTCCCCGCCGACGCTCCCCTGCAGCACAACTCCCGCAGCCCAGGGCCAGCCCGGCGCCGCTCCCCCTCGCTCCCCGCCCTCCGCCCCGGCCCCGGCCCGGCCCCGGCCCCGGCCCCGGCCGGCAGCAGCTACCGCAGGCTCCGTGCACAGGAGCACACGCCGGGCTGCAGCGTCGCTCCGGGCTCCCTGCGCAGCAGCCACCAACACCCGCCGCTGCCTCAGCTGCTTCTCCGTGGCCTCGAGAGCGGCGCCGGCGGCACCAGGGGCGGTGGCCATGGACATGCAGGCCCCGCCCCCAGGGGGCCGGAAGTGCCACTTCCCACAGATAATGCGCACTGGCGCAGAGGAGGGCGGCGAGAGGCGGGGCGGGGCCGGCGCCGCCCGGGCCCTGCGGGGAGGGAGGGGGCGAGAGGCGGCTGGTGCCGCGTGGGGCAGCGTCTACCGGCGCGGGGCCGCCCGGAGCCTCAAGCCGCAGCACCGGGAGCTGCCGCGCCGGGGCCGAGGGCCGAGGGCCGCGGGCTGGGCAGAGCGAGCGGCTGTGCGTGCGGGGGCAGCCGGAGGCACCGTGGCCCGGTGTGTGCGAGCAGCTGCTGGGGAAGGCCCAGCCCGGCCTGGGCCGCCTTCGGCCCCGCAGGAGCCCCCATCTCTTGGGCACCTTCTCCTGTCGGGCCAGTGACGGCACCAGCTGGATTTGGGAGCATAACAGTGGCAAAGGAATGATTCTTTTGAAAAAAAAATCGCCTGGCTCCCTCTCCCCAGCACATGGGACCCTCTTCCCCAGTCCCTAGGTCCTTCTCCGTAACACCTGCCTCCTTCTCCCCAGCCCCCATGTCCCTCTTCCAAGTGCCCACGTCCCTCTCCTCAATGTCTGGGACCCTCTCCCCAGCACCAGGTCCCTCTCCCAAGCCCCTGCATCCCCCTCCCCACCTCCTGGCACCCACTCCTGAATGCCTGCATCCCTCTCCCCAACACCTGGCATCCTCTTCCCAGTCCCTAGGTGCTTCTCCGTAATGCCTGGCTCCTTCTCCCCAGACCCCAAGTCCCTCTCCTCAGTGCCAGGTCCCTCTCCCCAGCCCCAAATCCCTCTCCCCTGGCTTGGGTCTCGCATTGTGATGGGCTGTGTGCACCTAGGGCTCGCTGGGCAGCTCCTGGACTGGTGTGGGGAGAAGCTGGAGGAGATGTGCAGCCGTGCGTAGGGCGCGCGGGGTTGGCTGGGCTTGGTGGGAGGAGGCCGGGCCTGGAGACAGAGGGAATTTCTGGGGCATTCGAGAAGGTCCAATGTTTTGGGGCAGGCAGAGAGAGCCCATGCCCTGCGCAAGGCCGGAGGGCTCTTGCAGACCTTCCTGAAGGGAATTTGGGGGACATTTGGGCTATCACTGAGCCCACACAGATCCCCTTGTGCCCTGCTCCCCCTTGGCCCTCTCTTGAGGAAGGGCCTGGCGTCTCCACTCATACAGGGCTCGATCACCACTCTCCTTCCTCCCACCACAGTCCTTCAGCGCTTGGAGAATGACAGCAGCCCCACGGTCCGCTTCGTGGGGACGTACACGCTCTTCATCCTCCGAGACCCCAGGAGAGCATCCCCGGCAGGCTTCACCATGCGAGCTTTGTGCGCCCGCCTGCGGAGAGCCTGGCAGCGGTGGCGCTCGGGCCCAGGGGCTGGCGCGGCCTGAGCACCTCTAAATTCAGCATTCCTGAATCGCCAGTCTGCCCCCTGTGCCGAGCACGTTCAGCAAGGCAGATGGCTCCGGGCCACATCCTGTTGGACTTGCACAAGGGTGAAGACTCCACAACCTGCCTGGGAAATTCTGTTTCTGTGTTTGCCCATGCACCTATTAAAAATGGCTTTTTCTTGTGTTCACCTGGAAGGCTGGGGCAGCTGAGACTGGTGGGGGCTGCAGGGTGAGGGCAGGAGGAGGAGCGCAGATGCCGTGGAGAGGAGGTGGATGCAGCTGGAGAGCAGGAGGTGACAGAGGCATGGGAGTGTGCATGCTTTGTGGGGCCCTGCGGCAAACCCCAAGGCAAAGCAAGCAAGCCGGTGCACTCACAGCCACCTCTGGGGCATCTGAAGGTGCGTGATCTGCCCTGCGGTCCCATCAGGACCCATCTGTGTGCCTTTCAGTGCACCCCAGGGCCCTCCGTGTGCCCTTGAGTGCGCCCCAGGGCTCCTGAAGGGTTTACATGGCATCAGAGCCACCTGCACATTTTCTCTTCCTTCCCGTAATCAGCGATTACAATTTTCTGCTCTGAAACAGTGTAGCTAAAAGGTGGAGACTTCAATAATATACAAGTACTTCTGCTTTTATAGTTTATTATTATTATTATTCAGCTTTCAGAATAAGTGAAGGCAACATTCTCCAATTGATATCAATCCAGCGTGTCTCCTGATGAAGTCTGGACATGTAGGAAAAGCAGTGTCCCAGAGGTCAGGCACTGTATGGACAATCTTCCTCCCCATCTCCCCAACCCTGCCATTTTTCTCACCAGCCACCTGGGACTTATATCACTCTGGTTAAAAGCTACCCTTATTCCACTGAAGTCTGAATGTTACAGCTCATCTGCCCCAATTCCCACCTGCTGTACTTAGAAAACTAGCTGCAAACAGACACAGAAGGATTTTCTTTTAGCTTCAAAGAAACAAAAAATAAAGCCTGATATAGTTTCATAAAAAAGAATGACACTCTTTGACTGTATGCTAAGTCCAAGCTGCCTCCAATGAGGTCCACTTTCTGCAAGGGACAGCCATACTAGAAATCTTTTTGAGAGACAGGAAAGGCTAGATGTAAAGAGAATTAAGGACTTGGCTAAAGGGACAGGCTACTGAAAGATGGAGCAAGCTTTGAACTCCCTGAAGTGCAAACCAGCAGCTGGGAATGTGAGTGAACAAAGAGTAACGGGAGGAGTCACAAAGTCGCAATGTTGCAATGTCCAGAGAGTATGCTGTGAAGGTGATGTTAAAAATTGTCAAATTAGTCAGGGCCTATGGAAATGGAAGAGCCATACAGCTCCTGGGGATCCCAGGCTGTGGTGGGGGCCATGCTGCTCTTGGGGATTCCGGACCGGGCTGTGCTTCTGTACAAAAGCATGCAAAAGCCTTGATGGAAGCCCCTAGAGAAGAGGGATTTTCCTAAGTGTTCAGAGCAACCCAGGCAGGACTCACGGCATGTCACAAGAAACCCATCCCATCCACACCAAAGCCACTGCTCTTCCCAGAGACTTTCCTGGATCCTCAGGTTGGGAGCAGGAGGGGACATGGGGGCACAGCCACGTCCCAGACTTGCCTCCATCAGGCCTGCAGCTCCACAACGTGTCATAGCTTCAAGTGTGCTCCCTAAAGCAACACTTCCCATGCCCCTGGTGCATAGAGAAGACTTTGGGTGGACAC
The DNA here is from genome assembly GCF_036417845.1 of Apteryx mantelli. Taxonomy (NCBI): domain Eukaryota; kingdom Metazoa; phylum Chordata; class Aves; order Apterygiformes; family Apterygidae; genus Apteryx; species Apteryx mantelli. Next base: position 9,340,593 of record NC_089997.1, read on the forward strand.
ACAGGAGACAGGGGAGAGAAAGGGCAGAGACCCCAGGGTGCAGAACTGGGACTCACAGTGTCTTAGATTGGGTGCCACAGATTGAATAAGCAACCCAAAGAAGTAAAGGAGTCCTTCCTTTTGCAGTGACTTGGAAAGCCACATCTCTGACAGTATTCAAGGGGGATGGAGACTCCCTTCTGCAAGATTTGCAGAGCTGGGAGCTGGTCATCTCACAAACTTCTGAACAAGCCAAAATGCAGGTCCTGAGACATTCCACTGTCTTATACGCTCCACACTGGAACCCAGACAGCAGCACTGCAGTGTTTGGGCATGTCCTGAGAAGCCCAGGGTCAAAAATGTGGGAGATCCAGGGTGCCAGGGCGGCACAGTCCCTGGGGAGAGCCAGGGTCCCAGGAGTATCCAGGGTGCCAGGGACTGTTCCCAGGGGAGAAACACTGCCCCAAGTGACACTGAAAAGCACAAGGACCAACTGAAGCCCAGAGATGAGAAATGGCTTTCCCCAGCCTCAGTCAGACGGAAAGCTGGGCAAATTTCATGGGAAATGGGAAAACTTCCCCAGGTTTGCTATCAAGCCTGATGCACAGTATTGGAGGCTGGCGGGAACCAGGGTCCTGGAGAAAGCCCTCTGGATGATGTGTGTTAAGGGCATGTACGCTCTTTTCTGGCAGATCATCCCTATCTCAAGCATCACAGACCAAGAAACCTTGCTGAGGGCTTTTAAAAGCAAAGAGCCTGCTTTGGAGCCTAAAGGAGCAAGTCTCCATCCTGACCCATATTGTTCTACATCCAACTTCTACAAAAAGAGTGACCCACAGGAGAAATCTGTTTTGAAGATCACCAAAGCATTTCTCAGCCTGTGGCCACATTTTGCACTGTTTCATCCCACATGACTTGGATCCTGTAAAAATGCCAACCCCCAAACCAACCCCCAAACCCCAGATTCCTGCACAGGTCTGCCCAGTGCAGAGACCTGTCGGTGCAGGGGTACAGAAGTGACTTCTCCAGTGCCCCATTTGAGATATTTCACTGCCTTTGACACCATCTGGAGACATTCCTGAAGGATTTATCAGAGAATTATGGAAAATAACTGGGGTGAAGGGAGGTGACTGCTTTCCAGGACATGAGGGGAAATCTCTCTGCTCTCTCCCTGGCTGTGCCATCTCCATGGCAGTGACCTACTGAGTCCCCAGATGACACCAGCTGAGGTCACAGTGGGATGTGCCACATCACAGGGACGTCTCCCTGGTGTCGTGGCGGGTGGCCCTCACTTCCCTGTGAGGCCCGGGTGCTGCTGGGCACTCCTCACATGCTCCCCGCCGCTGCCCTTTGGAGTCATCTGTGGCAAGGAGGGGGGACAGGAGCTGCATTGGGGCCCCTTGCCGACAGGCAGAGGAGCAGCGGTACATCGGAGAGGAGTTTTGGATGACAAGATGGGAAGACAGTGTTTCCTCCTCCCCAGCTGCAGAGGTGAGCTGAGGGTAAGGCGGCAAGCGAGATGGAGGAATGATGGACCCATACCATCTGCTCAGACCACAGTTCCTTGTTCCCAGCGCTCCTGCAGCTCTCCACCAAGGGTAAGGGCTTTGGGAGATCCTTCCTGAGGTGTCGCACAGAGACTGTTAACTGCAAAAACTGCTGTGGATCCTGGGCTGTGGCGGTGGCTGGTCAGGGCTGAGGGCTGCAGCAAGAGTCCTGCCTCAGGGTCCCCTCTGGCTTGGGGGACAATGTGGCAGCCAGGACTCCTTTTTCCTATGACTGGGGCTGCCCTGAGCCCCAAGGCTCCTGTTGGGCCAGCTCCATCCCCTTGTGGGGGTGTGGGGTGGGGGGAGGGGGAGGACAGGAGGGGGGAATCCATAGTCAGGTTTTCCTGGGATTGGGTTCTCCACTTTGATCTGGCTTTGAGAGGAAAGAAGTCCTGCATCTCAGAGGCTGGGGTGTCCTGCAGCTCCAGCGGGGCTCTCAGCAGCCTGCTGGAAATGTCCATATAGGATAATGAAACCTTCACCTTGTAATAGCCTCAAGTTCTCCATGTTTGGGAAAACCTCTGTTCCTTCCCCCTGCATCCTTTTATGCTTCCAGCTTGCCAGAGCATGTTTTGGGCTCAGAGATGCCATCTTCAGATGGCCACAGCCCCTGTCCTCCTGCAAATTGGGCTCATATATCTACACCCAAAAGATAGCATGTTTGGGAAAGCATCTTGGAAACAGGTGGGGGACACCATCCCCACTGCACAAGTCCTGGCTGACCCCAAGGATTTTTCTCTGAGCTGTGGTGGGCAGTGCTGGGGTGAGCCCAACACAGCCATCTCCCCCAGCCCCCTCACGACCCCACACCACCGCTCCCTAGCCGAGCCCGGGGGCTGCCTTGGGCAGGGGGCCAGGGCAGGAGGGGCGAGAGGACACTGCCAGGGCCCCCACGCTGGTGCCAGGGCTGCCACCAGCACACGCCCCAGCGCTGCCCCCCCCACACCCCGCATGGCCCCCAGGGCGCAGGGCAGCCAGCAGCCCTGTGAGGACCCTGCCGCACAGCCCAGCCACGCCGGGGCAGCGGCCGCGCCACGGGGCCCCGCACTGCCCGCCCACACGGCGCCGTGCTGCCCCCAGGCCCCACCGCGATCAGGCGCTGCCGCCCACAACATGGCGCCCGACCGTGGGGGAGGGGGGGGGGCGGAGCTGGCCGCCAGGGCAGGAGGGCCCAGTGTTGCCATGGAATCACCCCAGTGCAGACCTCCTATTGGCTGTCAGGAGGAGGAGGGCGGGCACTGATTTCACTGATGGCTCTGTCAGCCAATGGCAGTCCAACATGTGGACAAAACGTCAAAGAAAGAGGTGAAAGAGGAGCGGGAGCAAAGGAGGCGAGAAGCGAGTGGGTTTGGTGGGGGCTGCGGGTGCGTTGAAATGGCGGCGGGTGCCCTCCTGCTGGGGCGGGGCAGCGGTGCTGGTGCCGGGGCTGCTTTGTTGCAGGAGCTGCAGCAGGGGCTGGTGGGGCCGTGAGCAGGGGCCAGAGCGACGTGGGCCAGAGGGGGGAGCTGCCCTGCAGCCAGACGTGGCGGCCTGCCGCGAGCAGCTGGGCCGGGGCAGCTCGGTGGGGTTTGGGGGCAGGAAGCTTTGGCCCTGTGGTGGCTCTGGGATCCCTGTTAAAGCGTTTCCCTGAGCTGCTGCTGCCAGCGCAGCCCCAGGTGCTGCTCAGAGCTGCGTTTGGGAGGTGCTGGGCAAAGTGTGAGCAGGCTGCTGGTGTCCTTGCAAGGTGCCCTTCCCAGTGGTCTCTGTCCCTGCGTGTCACGCTGTGCCCCAGCTGTTGTTTTTGCTCCCTGCCTCTTGCTTTGCCCTGAGACCTGTGACCCTGGCAGCAGTGTGAAGGGTGTTTGCAGAAGAGCTCTGTAAGTGTGAGCTGTTTTGCTTGTCAGGGGCCTTGAAAGCTGATGAACGGCCAGTGCTTGCACTTGCCGTTGTTATTTCCATGCTCCTAGGTCAGGGTGAAGAGTTGCTGAATTGTGTCTCTGCTGGTTTGACCAAGTGAGATGCCCTGGCCTGAGTCCTTCTGCATGTCTCCAGTTGTCAGGGCCTAAAACTGGAGAATGCTTGTTGTCCTGGATGTGTAGAGGATTTTCTGGTTTTGTTCAGCATTGGGGAAGGAACCAGACTTCTGAGTTGTGGGAAGGCTTCTGACTCTGACTGGGACAGGAGGTCCTGCTGTCTTGCTATGTGTAGAGACTACCTGAGCAAAAGCTAATCTCTTTTTGGGGTAGAAACTGGTACTGGGGTGTTTTGCTGCACTATGAGCATTGTGAAGCCACAAGGTGAATCAGGGAGGCCGTTGAGGAGCTGGCTCAGCCTTGGGGGAAGGCAGGGGGAGCTGCAGGTGGCACCAGCCCCATGGTCAGGGTGTGGGTAGAGAGGTCACCACTGTCTATGAGAGCTATGCCAGAAAATCACCAGTGTCAAATCAAGTCTTTGTAAGTAGCTGACGGGCCAGCAGGAGGCACATGACTCGGCTATTGATGATGAGGTCACTTCTGCTTTAGTAGCTGATAGGCCGTCTGGAGGAAGAAGGCTTGGGTGTTGATTGTGAGGTCACTTGTGAGTGATGAACTGATTGGATAGCAGCAGAGATGTGTCTGGAAAGGTGATTGTGAGGTCACTTCTACCTGAGCAGTTGATAGGGCAGCAGCAGGTCCATGGCTGGGATCTCTGTTTTTGAGATCACTTCTGCCTGAGGAGCTGATAAGGCAGGATTTGGTTCATGGCTGGGGCAGTTATAGTGAGGTAATTTCTGTCTCAGAGGCTTCTAGGCCAGTGACAGAGACGTGGCTGTGAAGGTGAGTGTGAGGTGATGTCTTTCTGAGTGCCTGCTAGGCCAGCAGCAGGCAGTTAGGCATGGGCATTGCTTGTGAGGTCTCTCTTGTCAGAGTAGCTGCTAGGCCAGCAGTAGTTGATGGCTGGGGAAGTTATTTTGGGGAAACTTCTGTCTCTGAAGGGCATAGGCCAGTAGCAGGCATGTGGTGGGGTTATGGACTTGTGAGGTCACCTCTATGTGAGCAGGTGAGAGGTGAGGAGAAGACAGATGTCTTGGATGTTGGTGGTGAGGTCACTTCTGGGTTTGTTGCGTGTGCTCAGAGGAGTGATTGAACCCTGCCAAGCTCTACAGCAATACCAAAATGCAACTAATTAATCAAGCAGAAGTAGATGTTCCACATCATCTGACACACATTTTATTCCACTCTGTCATCATGAGTTAGTACTGCTACATTTCAAATGCGGATGATGTTCTGTGGTGAACATGGAGGTGGAGTTTGCCTTTCCACGTGTTGCTAAGTAGAAGCCTGCAGCCTCCTCCCAGTCATCTAGGGAGTCCAGCTAGACTTTTGAGGCTGCTAAATGAATCTAGTGCTGGTGTGAGCAGTGGTGTTAGTAATCTCTTATTGTCAGGGTGTGTGTGCTTTAGAAATCCCCCCTGCCGGAACAGCAGGGAGTTTGTGAGATTTTCCTGCAAGGTCTGCATGCTATCTCTGTCTTTGAGGTGTCCACCTGCTTTTACGACACATTTGGAACTGTAACATGTTAGACGTCTCTGATTTTCTGTCTGCATATGCAGTCATTGTAGAATGGGTGCAAAGGCTGTTGGAGGAGACAGAAGGAATGTCACCCCCCCCACACACAAAAAAAATGGTATGGTCCACATTTTCAAAGAGGTTTCTTGTTCGGAGAAGTTGAGGCACAAGCAAGAGGCAAGAGCTGGCCTGATCAGCCACTGTGAGAGCACTTCTTCTCTGCTTCCTGGAGGTGGGAAGTGAGCAGGCCCCGGGCTGTGAGTGGCTGTTCAGAGGCAGTGCCTGTTGCAAGCCTTTGGGGGCCTAGAAGGGAATAGAAGGTCTGTAGAGTTGGGCTTTGTGTGTTGTGGGGCACTTGGGGTGCCCTGTGTGCTGCCATGTGTGGTGCTGTGCCCTGTGTGTCACTGATGCAGAGGCACGTGTTGGCTGCCAACCCTCTGTGAGGTGCGGGGGTAGCAGTGTGTTACAGTGCGAGATGCCCTGTGGTGGAGCCAGATGTTGGCCCCAGTGTTTTGCTGCTCAGCCTGGGAGTAGGTGTCTGGAGAGAGCAGTGCTCTGCTCCCAGAGCCCAGCCTGCCATCACGGTGTCCTTCTGGGAGACCTGGGTGAGGATTGTTAGTGACCGTGTTCCCCCCAGGATGCTCGCAGTGTGGTGTTTTCTGTCAGCTGAGGTTCAGGCTTGCAGTTTCGGAAGGGTTTGATGCTTCCCTGAGTCTTTGGGACTTTACTGTCACCCCTTCAGAAAGTTATTTTCTCCCTCCTTAAAGGCTTTCTGTTGAAGGTGGACCCTCATTTTATCTTCCCATCTCAGACGCTAATCCATTCTGATCCCTCAGAGAGATGGGTAGTTAATCAAAGCAGTCAGAGCCACTTCTGCAGTTTATGCCTATCCAGACCCTTGCAGACAGGGGATACGCCAGCTCACAAGAAGTCAAGCTTCTGAGGGCAATGGATGGCTCTGAGACACCTGTCCTTGGTCAGCAGTGGAGGCGGCATCTCCAAAGCCTTGGTGCCTTTGGCAAGAGTCTCAGAATAGCAGATTCCTTGAGGCTGCAGTGGGGGAGCCATCTGGAGGTAGGGCTCCAACACCCTGCTCCACGCGGGTCCTAGTAAAGGAGTTATCTTGGGGCCTTTTCCAGTGAAGTTTGGATTCTCTCCAAGGATGGAGATCTGAGAACCTCTCTGGATCCCTCTGCCACAGTTCGGCCACCCCCACGGAGAAAAAGGTTTATTCTTAACATCTCAGAAGCATTTCCCGTTGTCCAATATGTCCCTGTTTCCTCTCTTGCTCTTAGCGTGCACCTCCAGGAAAATCTGGCTCCATCTTCTCTGTGCCCTCCATAAGGTAGCTGTGCACAGCATGAAGATGCCCCTTGGCCTTCTCTTGTCTAGGCTGGAGAAACCCAGCTCTCGCAGCCTCTCCTTGTATGCCCCACGCTGCAGCCCCTGACCATCTTGGTGTCCCTGTGCTGGACTCCCTGCTGTGTGTTAGTGCCTTTGCAGACCTGGAGAGCCGGAATACAGACATGATGTCACCTGTGTCAAAAAGAGGGGTAGAACATCTCGGTGGCCCTGCTGGCCGTGCTCTCACCAATACAGCTCAGCACAGAGGGGAGACATTGGCCACTGCCTGTTGCGACTATGTAAGACCAGCAGAACTGACAGTAACACTCCGATTCTTTCTTTCTGTCTTTCTAGGTTGCTCCACTCATGAGCTTCCCAGTGCAGTGCTAGAGCCCCTGAGGATGGAGGCAGGATGCCAGGGTGTGTCCCTGTGCCTGTCAACATCTTTGTCCGCATCGTGATCCCTCTGTGAAAGCAGCTGCAAGTGAATGAACTGAGGCTACGTATGGATGCGAAGGCTTCCATAAATGCGCCTGGCTTGCCTGGGTGACTTGGGGTGTGGGTTCACCTCCTTGTACCTCTGCTGTGCTGCAAATTCCTCCTCCCACAAGTGCTGTTACTGCCAGCCCACTCAGCAAATCCTACTGTGCCCCCTCCTTTTCCTAGGAGGTTGTGGTGCCATATAGGATGAGTCCAATACCCTTATAATAAATGCCAGCATGTCTTGAGGGCCTTTGTGTGAGTGCCCCAAAGCATCCGTAGCTTGACCTGAGGAAGTCTCAGAATTCTTGTGCTGCTGGCTCTGCGAGGGGTGAAGATGTGCGCAGGGCCAGGTTGCCCATGACACCCAGCCCTCAGTGCTCTGTGAATGCAGCTGTGGAGCCCGGACTGCTGCTGCAGAGGCTTCACAGCCAGGACAGCTGTCATTTCAGCAGCTGTCCAGTGTGGGGCTGCCTCACTGCTTGGGCCTCATTTCAAAGCCTCTGCACCCTTTTTCCCTTCCCCGGGTCTCCTTGTGCAAGTAACTAAAGGAAAGGAAGGGAGGTTACTTTGGGCTCAGGAGGCCTTCCGGACTCTCAAGTGTTTCTGTGTTGTATCTGTAACTTTTGTATTACCAAAGAAAATCCCCATCCCCCCATCCCTAGCTGGAGACTCCTGAGGGGATGGGGGTGGAAAGCAGCATCCTGCTGTGCCCAAAGCAAGCAGGCTCCTTCCCTCTGAAAAGAGCAGCATCGCGCAAGGAGGCAGCTCTGTGCCTGATCTTGTGCTGCTCATTTGCAGAGGCCTTGTGAGCCTGGAGTGCCTTGGCCACCTTGTGATGTTATGGCAAGAGCTTCCCTGAGTGTCTGTGTTGAGGAGCCAAGGGAAGGCAGCGAGCAGAGCAGTGGCTGTGGAGTGTGCAAGTGGCGAGTGTCCTGCATGCATCTCTTCTTGCTGGCACTTGGTTGTATCGAGCAGAAGAGCCAGGTCTGTGGGGCAGAGGCAGTGTGTTTGTAGAGTAGGTGGCAGAGCAGAGGTCTGGCGTCAGGTTGATGGATGGTGCAGTGCCGAGTTGATCTGAGAGTGTCAGAAAGCCTTTGCAGTGGAGCTGCTGCCTCAGCTGATCTCTGTCCCTAGAAATGCACTAGAAATGGAAGTGGCATCCTGCTGTCATTGTGTAGGTGCTGCAGTGCAAAGGCTCCCAGCTGGGACTTGATGGTACTAAAGGAAAAGCGAGACCAATCGTTCCTTTTGTGATTTGTGCGCAGGATGCCAGAGCGGAGCTGTCCCATGACGTGGAGAGAGTCTTGCCAGGACATGAAAGCCTTTTGCAGAAGACTCTTCTGTACGGAATGATCACAGCGTAATCAAGGGACATGCGAGTGGCCCAGGTGAGCTCCACCTCTGTGAAGGTTTGCACTTTTCAGCTCCCTTGTGACTTGGTCCCAGATAGGGCAGCAGCAGGCACGTTGATGCCATTTGTGCTTGTGAGGTGAGTTGTGCGTCTGAAGCTGGTAGGCCAACAGCATGCATGTAGCTTTGGTGATGATGGTGAGGTCTCTTGTGTCTCCATGCCTCCTAAAGGGGGAGCAGGCCCATTGCTGCTGTTGGTGCTTTTGTGGTCAGCTGTGCATCAGTATGTGACTGGCGATCAGCATGGACATTGCTGCTGTTTGTGCTTGTTTAGGTCAACTGTGCCTCAGTCGCAAAGAGGCCAGGAGCAGCTATATGGCTTCATGATTGCCTGTGGGGTCTCTTCAGCCTGAACACCTGACAGTCCAGCTCGATGGATATTGCTGCTGTTTGTGTTTGTGGAGTCATTTGGCCTCAGTATCGGCTAGGCGAAAAGCAGCCACGTTGCTACTTTTAAGTATCTGTGAGGCTACTTCTATTGAGTGACTGATAGGCCAGTGTTAGGTCCAAAGCTGCTGTTTGTGTTTGTGAGGTCACTTGTGTCTGAGTGCCTGATAGGCCAGTGCTGCGCATGTGGCTGCAGTTTGTCTTCGTGATGTCACTTGTGGCTGAGTGCCTGATAGGCCAGTGCTGCGCATGTGGCTGCAGTTTGTCTTCGTGATGTCACTTGTGGCTGAGTGCCTGATAGGCCAGTGGTGGTCCTGTGGCTGCAGTTTGTGGTTGTGATGTCACTTGTGGCTCAGTGCCTGACAGGCCAGTGCTGGTGATGTGGGTGCAGTTTGTGTTTGTGATGTCACTTGTAGCTCAGTGCCTGATAGGCCAGTGCTGGTCCTGTGGCTGCAGTTTGTGGTTGTGATGTCACTTGTGGCTGAGTGCCTGATAGGCCAGTGGTGGTCCTGTGGCTGCAGTTTGCGTTTGTGATGTCACTTGTGTCTGAGTGCCTGATAGGGCAGTGCTGGTGATGTGGCTGCAGTTTGTGTTTGTGATGTCGCTTGTGGCTGAGTGCCTGATAGGCCAGTGCTGGTGATGTGGGTGCAGTTTGTGTTTGTGATGTCACTTGTGGCTCAGTGGCGGATAGGCCAGTGCTGGTCACGTGGCTGCAGTTTGTGTTTGTGATGTGACTTGTTGCTCAGTGCCTGATAGGCCAGTGCTGGTCCTGTGGCTGCAGTTTGTTGTTGTGGTGTCACTTGTGGCTCAGTGCCTCATAGGCCAGTTCTAGTCACGTGGGTGCAGTTTGTGTTTCTGAGGTCACTTGTGGCTCAGTGCCTGGTAGGCCAGTGCTGGTGATGTGGCTGCAGTTTGCGTTTGTGATGTCACTTGTGTCTGAGTGCCTGATAGGGCAGTGCTGGTGATGTGGCTGCAGTTTGTGTTTGTGAGGTCACTTGTGGCTCAGTGCCTGATAGGCCAGTGCTGGACACATGGCTGCAGTTTGTGTTTGTGATGTCGCTTGTGGCTGAGTGCCTGATAGGCCAGTGCTGGTGATGTGGCTGCAGTTTGTGTTTGTGATGTCACTTGTGGCTCAGTGGCGGATAGGCCAGTGCTGGTGATGTGGCTGCAGTTTGTGTTTGTGATGTCACTTGCGTCTGAGTGCCTGATAGGCCAGTGCTGGTCCTGTGGCTGCAGTTTGTTGTTGTGGTGTCACTTGTGGCTCAGTGCCTCATAGGCCAGTTCTAGTCACGTGGGTGCAGTTTGTGTTTCTGAGGTCACTTCTGGCTCAGTGCCTGGTAGGCCAGTGCTGGTCCTGTGGGTACAGTTTGTGGTTGTGATGTCACTTGTGGCTGCGTGCCTCATAGGCCAGTGCTGGTCCTGTGGCTGCAGTTTGTGTTTGTGATGTGACTTGTGGCTCAATGCCTGATAGGCCAGTGCTGGTGATGTGGCTGCAGTTTGTGGTTGTGATGTCACTTGTGGCTGAGTGCCTGATAGGCCAGTGCTAGGCCCATGGCTGCAGTGTGTGGTTGTGAGGTCACTTGTGGCTCAGTGCCTGATAGGGCAGTACTGGTGATGTGGCTGCAGTTTGTGTTTGTGATGTCACTTGTGGCTGAGTGCCTGATAGGTCAGTGCTGGTGATGTGGCTGCAGTTTGTGGTTGTGATGTCACTTGTGTCTGAGTGCCTGATAGGCCAGTGCTAGTTGCTTGGCTGCAGTTTGTGGTTGTGATGTCAATTGTGTCTGAGTGCCTGAGAGGCCCGTGCTGGTCCTGTGGGTGCAGTTTGTGGTTGTGATGTCACTTGTGGCTCAGTGGCGGATAGGCCAGTGCTGGTCCTGTGGCTGCAGTTTGTGTTTGTGATGTCACTTGTGGCTCAGTGCCTGATAGGCCAGTGCTGGTGATGTGGCTGCAGTTTGTGTTTGTGATGTCACTTGTAGCTCAGTGCCTGATAGTGCAGTGCTGGTCCTGTGGGTGCAGTTTGTGGTTGTGAGGTCACTTGTGGCTCAGTGCCTGATAGGCCAGTGCTGGTGATGTGGCTGCAGTTTCTGGTTGTGATGTCACTTGTGGCTCAGTGCCTCATAGGCCAGTTCTAGTCACATGGGTGCAGTTTGTGGTTGTGAGGTCACTTGTGTCTCTGTGCCTCATAGGCCAGTGCTGGTCACATGGCTGCAGTTTGTGATTGTGAGGTCACCTGTGGCTCAGTGCATGATAGGCTAGTGCTGGTGATGTGGCTGCAGTTTGTGTTTGTGATGTCACTTGTGGCTGAGTGCCTAATAGGGCAGTGCTGGTCATGTGGCTGCAGTTTGTGTTTGTGGTGTCACTTTTCGCTCAGTGCCTGATAGGGCAGTGCTGATCCTGTGGGTGCAGTTTGTGTTTCTGATGTCACTCGTGGCTCAGTGCCTGATAGGCCAGTGCTGGTGATGTGGGTGCAGTTTGTGGTTGTGATGTCACTTGTGGCTGAGTGCCGGATAGGCCACTGCTGGTCCTGTGGCTGCAGTTTGTGTTTGTGATGTCACTTGTGTCTGAGTGCCTGATAGGCCAGTGCTGATGCTGTGGCTGCATTTTGTGGTTGTGATGTCACTTGTGGCTCAGTGCCTGATAGGCCAGTGCTGGTCCTGTGGGTTCAGTTTGTGTTTGTGATGTCACTTGTGTCTGAGTGCCTGATAGGCCAGTGGTGGTCCTGTGGCTGCAGTTTGTGTTTGTGATGTCATTGTGGATCACTGCTTGATAGGCCAGTGCTGGTGATGTGGGTGCGGTTTGTGGTTGTGATGTCACTTGTGTCTGAGTGCCTGAGAGGCCCGTGCTGATCCTGTGGCTGCATTTTGTGGTTGTGAGGTCACTTTTGGCTCAGTGCTTGACAGGCCAGTGCTGGTGATGTGGCTGCAGTTTGTGGTTGTGATGTCACTTGTGGCTGAGTGCCTGACAGGCCAGTGCTAGTTGCTTGGCTGCAGTTTGTGGTTGTGATGTCACTTGTGTCTGAGTGCCTGATAGGCCAGTGCTGGTGATGTGGCTGCAGTTTGTGGTTGTGATGTCACTTGTGGCTCAGTGGCTGATAGGCCAGTGCTGGTGATGTGGCTGCAGTTTGTTGTTGTGGTGTCACTTGTGGCTCAGTGCCTGATAGGCCAGTGCTGGTGATGTGGGTGCAGTTTGTGGTTGTGATGTCACTTGTGTCTGAGTGCCTGATAGGCCAGTGCTGGTCCTGTGGGTTCAGTTTGTGTTTGTGATGTCACTTGTGGCTCAGTGCCTGATAGGCCAGTGCTGGTCCTGTGGCTGCAGTTTGTGGTTGTGAGGTCACTTGTGGCTCAGTGCCTGATAGGCCAGTGCTGGTGATTTGGCTGCAGTTTGTGGTTGTGATGTCACTTGTAGCTCAGTGCCTGATAGGCCAATGCTGATCCTGTGGCTGCAGTTTGTGGTTGTAATGTCACTTGTGGCTCAGTGGCGGATAGGCCAGTGCTGGTCCTGTGGCTGCAGTTTGTGGTTGTGGTGTCACTTGTGGCTCAGTGCCTGATAGGCCTGTGCTGGTCACATGGCTGCAGTTTGTGTTTGTGATGTCACTTGTGGCTCTCTGCCTGTTAGGCCAGTGCTGGTGATGTAGCTGCAGTTTGTGTTTGTGAGGTCACTTGTGGCTCAGTGCCTGATAGGCCAGTGCTGGTGATGTGGGTGCAGTTTGTGTTTGTGATGTCACTTGTGTCTGAGTGCCTGATAGGCCAGTGCTGATCCTGTGGCTGCAGTTTGTGGTTGTGATGTCACTTGTGTCTGAGTGCCTGATAGGCCAGTGCTGGTGATGTGGCTGCAGTTTGTGGTTGTGATGTCACTTGTGTCTGAGTGCCTGATAGGCCAGTGCTGGTGATGTGGCTGCAGTTTGTGTTTGTGATGTCACTTGTGACTCAGTGCCTGATAGGCCAGTGCTGGTGATGTGGCTGCAGTTTGTTGTTGTGGTGTCACTTGTGGCTCAGTGCCTCATAGGGCAGTGCTGGTGATGTGGCTGCAGTTTCTGTTTGTGATGTCACTTGTGTCTGAGTGCCTGATAGGCCAGTGCTGGTCCTGTGGGTGCAGGTTGTGTTTGTGATGTCACTTGTGGCTCAGTGGCTCATAGGGCAGTGCTGGTGATGTGGCTGCAGTTTGTGTTTGTGAGGTCACTTGTGTCTGAGTGCCTGATAGGCCAGTGCTGGTGATGTGGCTGCAGTTTGTGGTTGTGATGTCACTTGTGGCTCAGTGCCTCTTAGGCCAGTTCTAGTCACATGGGTGCAGTTTGTGGTTGTGAGGTCACTTGTGTCTCTGTGCCTCATAGGCCCGTGCTGGTCACATGGCTGCAGTTTGTGGTTGTGAGGTCACCTGTGGCTCAGTGCATTATAGGCTAGTGCTGGTGATGTGGCTGCAGTTTGTGTCTGTGGTGTCACTTTTGGCTCAGAGCCTGATAGGGCAGTGCTGATCCTGTGGGTGCGGTTTGTGTTTCTGATGTCACTCGTGGCTCAGTGCCTGATAGGCCAGTGCTGGTGATGTGGCTGCAGTTTGTGGTTGTGATGTCACTTGTGGCTCAGTGCCTGATAGGGCAGTGCTGGTGATGTGGCTGCAGTTTGTGTTTGTGATGTGACTTGTGGTTCAATGCCTGACAGGCCAGTGCTGGTCCTGTGGGTGGAGTTTGTGGTTGTGATGTCACTTGTGTCTGAGTGCCTGATAGGCCAGTGCTGGTCCTGTGGCTGCAGTTTGTGGTTGTGATGTCACTTGTGTCTGAGTGCCTGATAGGCCAGTGCTGGTGATGTGGGTGCAGTTTGTGGTTGTGATGTCACTTGTGGCTCAGTGGTGGATAGCCCAGTGCTGGTCCTGTGGCTGCGGTTTGTGGTTGTGATGTCACTTGTGTCTGAGTGCCTGCTAGGCCAGTGCTGGTCCTGTGGCTGCATTTTGTGGTTGTGAGGTCACTTGTGTCTGAGTGCCTGATAGGCCAGTGCTGGTGATGTGGCTGCAGTTTGTGTTTGTGAGGTCACTTGTGGCTCAGTGCCTGATAGGCCAGTGCTGGTGATGTGGGTGCAGTTTGTGGTTGTGATGTCACTTGTGGCTCAGTGGCGGATAGGCCAGTGCTGGTGATGTGGCTGCAGTTTGTGGTTGTGATGTCACTTGTGGCTCAGTGCCTCATAGGCCAGTTCTAGTCACGTGGGTGCAGTTTGTCGTTGTGATGTCACTTGTGTCTCTGTGCCTGATAGGGCAGTGCTGATCCTGTGGGTGCAGTTTGTGTTTCTGATGTCACTCGTGGCTCAGTGCCTGATAGGCCAGTGCTGGTGATGTGGCTGCAGTTTGTGTCTGTGGTGTCACTTGTGGCTCAGTGCCTGATAGGCCAGTTCTAGTCACATGGCTGCAATTTGTGTTTGTGATGTCACTTGTGGCTCAGTGGCTGATAGGCCAGTGCTGGTGATGTGGCTGCAGTTTGTGGTTGTGATGTCACTTGTGGCTCAGTGCCTGATAGGCCAGTGCTGGTCCTGTGGGTGGAGTTTGTGGTTGTGATGTCAGTTGTGTCTCAGGGCCTCATTGGCCCGTGCTGGTCACATGGCTGCAGTTTGTGGTTGTGAGGTCACTTGTGGCTCAGTGCCTGGTAGGCCAGTGCTGGTGATGTGGCTGCAGTTTGTGTTTGTGATGTCACTTGTGGCTGAGTGCCTGATAGGCCATTGCTAGTCACGTGGCTGCAGTTTGTGGTTGTGATGTCACTTGTGTCTGAGTGCCTGAGAGGCCCGTGCTGGTCCTGTGGGTGCAGGTTGTGTTTGTGATGTCACTTGTGGCTCAGTGGCGGATAGGACAGTGCTGGTGATGTGGCTGCAGTTTGTGGTTGTGATGTCACTTGTGGCTCAGTGCCTCATAGGCCAGTTCTAGTCATGTGGGTGCAGTTTGTGTTTGTGATGTCATTTGTGGCTCAGTGCCTGAGAGGCCAGTTCTAGTCACATGGGTGCAGTTTGTTGTTGTGGTGTCACTTGTGGCTCAGTGCCTCATAGGCCAGTTCTAGTCACGTGGCTGCAGTTTGTTTTTGTGAGGTCACTTGTGGCTCAGTGCCTGGTAGGCCAGTGCTGGTGATGTGCCTGTAGTTTCTGTTTGTGATGTCAGTTGTGGCTCAGTGCCTGATAGGGCAGTGCTGGTGATGTGGCTGCAGTTTGTGGTTGTGATGTCACTTGCGTCTGAGTGCCTGATAGGCCAGTGCTGGTCCTGTGGCTGCAGTTTGTGGTTGTGATGTCACTTGTGTCTGAGTGCCTGATAGGCCAGTGCTGGTCTTGTGGGTGCAGTTTGTGGTTGTGATGTCACTTGTGGCTCAGTGGCGGATAGGCCAGTGCTGGTCCTGTGGGTGCAGTTTGTGGTTGTGAGGTCACTTGTGGCTCAGTGCCTGATAGGCCAGTGCTGGTCCTGTGGGTGGAGTTTGTGGTTGTGATGTCACTTGTGTCTGAGTGCCTGAGAGACCCGTACTGGTGATGTGGCTGCAGTTTGTCGTTGTGATGTCACTTGTGGCTGAGTGCCTGAGAGGCCCGTGCTGGTGATGTGGCTGCAGTTTGTCGTTGTGATGTCACTTGTGGCTGAGTGCCTGATAGGCCAGTGCTGGTGATGTGGCTGCAGTTTGTTGTTGTGGTGTCACTTGTGGCTCAGTGCCTCATAGGGCAGTGCTGGTGATGTGGCTGCAGTTTCTGTTTGTGATGTCACTTGTGTCTGAGTGCCTGATAGGCCAGTGCTGGTCCTGTGGGTGCAGGTTGTGTTTGTGATGTCACTTGTGGCTCAGTGGCTCATAGGGCAGTGCTGGTGATGTGGCTGCAGTTTGTGTTTGTGAGGTCACTTGTGTCTGAGTGCCTGATAGGCCAGTGCTGGTGATGTGGCTGCAGTTTGTGGTTGTGATGTCACTTGTGGCTCAGTGCCTCTTAGGCCAGTTCTAGTCACATGGGTGCAGTTTGTGGTTGTGAGGTCACTTGTGTCTCTGTGCCTCATAGGCCCGTGCTGGTCACATGGCTGCAGTTTGTGGTTGTGAGGTCACCTGTGGCTCAGTGCATTATAGGCTAGTGCTGGTGATGTGGCTGCAGTTTGTGTCTGTGGTGTCACTTTTGGCTCAGAGCCTGATAGGGCAGTGCTGATCCTGTGGGTGCGGTTTGTGTTTCTGATGTCACTCGTGGCTCAGTGCCTGATAGGCCAGTGCTGGTGATGTGGCTGCAGTTTGTGGTTGTGATGTCACTTGTGGCTCAGTGCCTGATAGGGCAGTGCTGGTGATGTGGCTGCAGTTTGTGTTTGTGATGTGACTTGTGGTTCAATGCCTGACAGGCCAGTGCTGGTCCTGTGGGTGGAGTTTGTGGTTGTGATGTCACTTGTGTCTGAGTGCCTGATAGGCCAGTGCTGGTCCTGTGGCTGCAGTTTGTGGTTGTGATGTCACTTGTGTCTGAGTGCCTGATAGGCCAGTGCTGGTGATGTGGGTGCAGTTTGTGGTTGTGATGTCACTTGTGGCTCAGTGGTGGATAGCCCAGTGCTGGTCCTGTGGCTGCGGTTTGTGGTTGTGATGTCACTTGTGTCTGAGTGCCTGCTAGGCCAGTGCTGGTCCTGTGGCTGCATTTTGTGGTTGTGAGGTCACTTGTGTCTGAGTGCCTGATAGGCCAGTGCTGGTGATGTGGCTGCAGTTTGTGTTTGTGAGGTCACTTGTGGCTCAGTGCCTGATAGGCCAGTGCTGGTGATGTGGGTGCAGTTTGTGGTTGTGATGTCACTTGTGGCTCAGTGGCGGATAGGCCAGTGCTGGTGATGTGGCTGCAGTTTGTGGTTGTGATGTCACTTGTGGCTCAGTGCCTCATAGGCCAGTTCTAGTCACGTGGGTGCAGTTTGTCGTTGTGATGTCACTTGTGTCTCTGTGCCTGATAGGGCAGTGCTGATCCTGTGGGTGCAGTTTGTGTTTCTGATGTCACTCGTGGCTCAGTGCCTGATAGGCCAGTGCTGGTGATGTGGCTGCAGTTTGTGTCTGTGGTGTCACTTGTGGCTCAGTGCCTGATAGGCCAGTTCTAGTCACATGGCTGCAATTTGTGTTTGTGATGTCACTTGTGGCTCAGTGGCTGATAGGCCAGTGCTGGTGATGTGGCTGCAGTTTGTGGTTGTGATGTCACTTGTGGCTCAGTGCCTGATAGGCCAGTGCTGGTCCTGTGGGTGGAGTTTGTGGTTGTGATGTCAGTTGTGTCTCAGGGCCTCATTGGCCCGTGCTGGTCACATGGCTGCAGTTTGTGGTTGTGAGGTCACTTGTGGCTCAGTGCCTGGTAGGCCAGTGCTGGTGATGTGGCTGCAGTTTGTGTTTGTGATGTCACTTGTGGCTGAGTGCCTGATAGGCCATTGCTAGTCACGTGGCTGCAGTTTGTGGTTGTGATGTCACTTGTGTCTGAGTGCCTGAGAGGCCCGTGCTGGTCCTGTGGGTGCAGGTTGTGTTTGTGATGTCACTTGTGGCTCAGTGGCGGATAGGACAGTGCTGGTGATGTGGCTGCAGTTTGTGGTTGTGATGTCACTTGTGGCTCAGTGCCTCATAGGCCAGTTCTAGTCATGTGGGTGCAGTTTGTGTTTGTGATGTCATTTGTGGCTCAGTGCCTGAGAGGCCAGTTCTAGTCACATGGGTGCAGTTTGTTGTTGTGGTGTCACTTGTGGCTCAGTGCCTCATAGGCCAGTTCTAGTCACGTGGCTGCAGTTTGTTTTTGTGAGGTCACTTGTGGCTCAGTGCCTGGTAGGCCAGTGCTGGTGATGTGCCTGTAGTTTCTGTTTGTGATGTCAGTTGTGGCTCAGTGCCTGATAGGGCAGTGCTGGTGATGTGGCTGCAGTTTGTGGTTGTGATGTCACTTGCGTCTGAGTGCCTGATAGGCCAGTGCTGGTCCTGTGGCTGCAGTTTGTGGTTGTGATGTCACTTGTGTCTGAGTGCCTGATAGGCCAGTGCTGGTCTTGTGGGTGCAGTTTGTGGTTGTGATGTCACTTGTGGCTCAGTGGCGGATAGGCCAGTGCTGGTCCTGTGGGTGCAGTTTGTGGTTGTGAGGTCACTTGTGGCTCAGTGCCTGATAGGCCAGTGCTGGTCCTGTGGGTGGAGTTTGTGGTTGTGATGTCACTTGTGTCTGAGTGCCTGAGAGACCCGTACTGGTGATGTGGCTGCAGTTTGTCGTTGTGATGTCACTTGTGGCTGAGTGCCTGAGAGGCCCGTGCTGGTGATGTGGCTGCAGTTTGTCGTTGTGATGTCACTTGTGGCTGAGTGCCTGATAGGCCAGTGCTGGTGTTTTGGCTGCAGTTTGTGTTTGTGATGTCACTTGTGGCTGAGTGCCTGATAGGCCAGTTCTGGTCATGTGGCTGCAGTTTGTGTTTGTGATGTCACTTGTGGCTCAGTGGCGGATAGGCCAGTGCTGGTCCTGTAGGTGCAGTTTGTGTTTGTGATGTCACTTGTGGCTCAGTGCCTGATAGGCCAGTGCTGGTGATGTGGCTGCAGTTTGTGATTGTGATGTCACTTGTGTCTCAGTGCCTCATAGGCCCGTGCCGGTCACGTGGCTGCAGTTTGTGGTTGTGATGTCACTTGTGGCTGAGTGCCTGATAGGCTAGTGCTGGTGATGTGGCTGCAGTTTGTGGTTGTGAGGTCACTTGTGGCTCAGTGCCTGATAGGGCAGTGCTAAGTGCTTGGCTGCTGTTTGTGGTTTTGAGGTCACTTGTGTCTCAGTGCCTGGTAGGCCAGTGCTGGTGATGTGGCTGCAGTTTGTGTTTGTGATGTCACTTGTGGCTCAGTGGCGGATAGGCCAGTGCTGGTGATGTGGCTGCAGTTTGTGGTTGTGATGTCACTTGTGGCTCAGTGCCTGATAGGCCAGTGCTGGTGTTTTGGCTGCAGTTTGTGTTTGTGATGTCACTTGTGTCTGAGTGCCTGAGAGGTCCGTGCTGGTCCTGTGGTTGCAGGTTGTGTTTGTAATGTCACTTGTGTCTCAGTGCCTGATAGGCCAGTGCTGGTGATGTGGCTGCAGTTTGTGTTTGTGATGTCACTTGTGGCTCAGTGGCGGATAGGCCAGTGCTGGGCATGTGGCTGCAGTTTGTGTTTGTGAGGTCACTTGTGTCTCAGGGCCTCATAGGCCCGTGCTGGTCACATGGCTGCAGTTTGTGGTTGTGAGGTCACTTGTGGCTCAGTGCCTGGTAGGCCAGTGCTGGTCACGTGGCTGCAGTTTGTGTTTGTGATGTCACTTGTGGCTGAGTGCCTGATAGGCCAGTGCTAGTCACGTGGCTGCAGTTTGTGGTTGTGATGTCACTTGTGTCTGAGTGCCTGAGAGGCCCGTGCTGGTCCTGTGGGTGCAGGTTGTGTTTGTGATGTCACTTGTGGCTCAGTGGCGGATAGGCCAGTGCTGGTGATGTGGCTGCAGTTTGTGGTTGTGATGTCACTTGTGGCTCAGTGCCTCATAGGCCAGTTCTAGTCATGTGGGTGCAGTTTGTGGTTGTGAGGTCACTTGTGTCTCTGTGCCTCATAGGCCAGTGCTGGTCACATGGCTGCAGTTTGTGATTGTGAGGTCACCTGTGGCTCAGTGCATGATAGGCTAGTGCTGGTGATGTGGCTGCAGTTTGTGTTTGTGATGTCACTTGTGGCTGAGTGCCTAATAGGGCAGTGCTGGTCATGTGGCTGCAGTTTGTGTTTGTGGTGTCACTTTTGGCTGAGTGCCTGATAGGGCAGTGCTGATCTGTGGGTGCAGTTTGTGTTTCTGATGTCACTCGTGGCTGAGTGCCTGATAGGCCAGTGCTGGTGATGTGGGTGCAGTTTGTGTTTGTGATGTCACTTGTGTCTGAGTGCCTGATAGGCCAGTGGTGGTCCTGTGGCTGCAGTTTGTGTTTGTGATGTCATTGTGGATCACTGCTTGATAGGCCAGTGCTGGTGATGTGGGTGCGGTTTGTGGTTGTGATGTCACTTGTGTCTGAGTGCCTGATAGGCCAGTGCTGATCCTGTGGCTGCATTTTGTGGTTGTGAGGTCACTTGTGGCTCAGTGCCTGATAGGCCAGTGCTGGTGATGTGGGTGTAGTTTGTGTTTGTGATGTCACTTGTGGCTCAGTGGCGGACAGGCCAGTGCTGGTGATGTGGCTGCAGTTTGTGTTTGTGATGTCACTTGTGGCTCAGTGGCTGATAGGCCAGTTCTAGTCACATGGGTGCAGTTTGTGGTTGTGAGGTCACTTGTGTCTCTGTGCCTCATAGGCCCGTGCTGGTCACATGGCTGCAGTTTGTGGTTGTGAGGTCACCTGTGGCTCAGTGCATTATAGGCTAGTGCTGGTGATGTGGCTGCAGTTTGTGTCTGTGGTGTCACTTTTGGCTCAGAGCCTGATAGGGCAGTGCTGATCCTGTGGGTGCGGTTTGTGTTTCTGATGTCACTCGTGGCTCAGTGCCTGATAGGCCAGTGCTGGTGATGTGGCTGCAGTTTGTGGTTGTGAGGTCACTTGTGTGTCAGTGCCTGATAGGCCAGTTCTAGTCACATGGCTGCAGTTTGTGTTTGTGATGTCACTTGTGGCTGAGTGCCGGATAGGCCAGTGTTGGTCCTGTGGGTGGAGTTTGTGGTTGTGATGTCACTTGTGTCTGAGTGCCTGATAGGCCAGTGCTGGTCCTGTGGGTGCAGTTTGTGGTTGTGAGGTCACTTGTGGCTGAGTGCCTGATAGGCCAGTGCTGGTGATGTGGGTGCAGTTTGTGGTTGTGATGTCACTTGTGGCTCAGTGGCGGATAGCCCAGTGCTGGTCCTGTGGCTGCGGTTTGCGGTTGTGATGTCACTTGTGTCTGAGTGCCTGATAGGCCAGTGCTGGTCCTGTGGCTGCATTTTGTGGTTGTGAGGTCACTTGTGTCTGAGTGCCTGATAGGCCAGTGCTGGTGATGTGGCTGCAGTTTGTGTTTGTGATGTCACTTGTGGCTCAGTGCCTGATAGGCCAGTGCTGGTGATGTGGCTGCAGTTTGTGGTTGTGATGTCACTTGTGGCTGAGTGCCTGATAGGCTAGTGCTGGTGATGTGGCTGCAGTTTGTGGTTGTGATGTCACTTGTGGCTCAGTGGCGGATAGGCCAGTGCTGGTGATGTGGCTGCAGTTTGTGGTTGTGATGTCACTTGTGGCTCAGTGCCTCATAGGCCAGTTCTAGTCACGTGGGTGCAGTTTGTCGTTGTGATGTCACTTGTGTCTCTGTGCCTGATAGGGCAGTGCTGATCCTGTGGGTGCAGTTTGTGTTTCTGATGTCACTCGTGGCTCAGTGCCTGATAGGCCAGTGCTGGTGATGTGGCTGCAGTTTGTGGTTGTGGTGTCACTTGTGGCTCAGTGCCTGATAGGCCAGTTCTAGTCACATGGCTGCAATTTGTGTTTGTGATGTCACTTGTGGCTCAGTGGCTGATAGGCCAGTGCTGGTGATGTGGCTGCAGTTTGTGGTTGTGATGTCACTTGTGGCTCAGTGCCTGATAGGCCAGTGCTGGTCCTGTGGGTGGAGTTTGTGGTTGTGATGTCACTTGTGTCTGAGTGCCTGAGAGGCCCGTGCTGGTGATGTGGCTGCAGTTTGTCGTTGTGATGTCACTTGTGGCTGAGTGCCTGATAGGCCAGTGCTGGTGATGTGTCTGCAGTTTGTGTTTGTGATGTCACTTGTGGCTGAGTGCCTGATAGGCCAGTGCTGGGCATATGGCTGCAATTTGTGGTTGTGATGTCACTTGTGGCTCAGTGCCTGATAGGCCAGTGCTGGTGATGTGGCTGCAATTTGTGGTTGTGAGGTGACCTGTGTCTCAGTGCCTGATAGGCCAGTGCTGGTGATGTGGCTGCAGTTTGTGGTTGTGATGTCACTTGTGTCTCAGTGCCTGATAGGCCAGTGCTGGTCCTGTGGGTGGAGTTTGTGTTTGTGATGTCACTTGTGTCTGAGTGCCTGAGAGGTCCGTGCTGGTCCTGTGGTTGCAGGTTGTGTTTGTAATGTCACTTGTGGCTCAGTGCCTGGTAGGCCAGTGCTGGTGATGTGGCTGCAGTTTGTGTTTGTGATGTCACTTGTGGCTGAGTGCCTGATAGGCCAGTGCTAGTCACGTGGCTGCAGTTTGTGGTTGTGATGTCACTTGTGTCTGAGTGCCTGAGAGGCCCGTGCTGGTCCTGTGGGTGCAGGTTGTGTTTGTGATGTCACTTGTGGCTCAGTGGCGGATAGGCCAGTGCTGGTGATGTGGCTGCAGTTTGTGGTTGTGATGTCACTTGTGTCTCAGTGCCTGATAGGCCAGTGCTGGTGATGTGGCTGCAGTTTGTGGTTGTGAGGTGACTTGTGTCTCAGTGCCTGATAGGCCAGTGCTCGTCCTGTGGATACAGTTTGTGTTTGTGATGTCATTTGTGGCTCAGTGCCTGAGAGGCCAGTTCTAGTCACATGGGTGCAGTTTGTTCTTGTGGTGTCACTTGTGGCTCAGTGCCTCATAGGCCAGTTCTAGTCACGTGGCTGCAGTTTGTTTTTGTGAGGTCACTTGTGGCTCAGTGCCTGGTAGGCCAGTGCTGGTGATGTGCCTGTAGTTTGTGTTTGTGATGTCACTTGTGGCTGAGTGCCTGATAGGCTAGTGCTGGTGATGTGGCTGCAGTTTGTGTTTGTGATGTCACTTGTGGCTGAGTGCCTGATAGGCCAGTGCTGGTCCTGTGGCTGCAGTTTGTGTTTGTGGTATCAGTTGTGGCTCAGTGCCTGATAGGGCAGTGCTGGTCCTGTGGGTGTAGTTTGTGGTTGTGATGTCACTTGTGGCTCAGTGCCTGATAGGGCAGTGGTGGTCCTGTGGCTGCAGTTTGTGTTTGTGATGTCACTTGTGGCTCAGTGCCTGATAGGCCAGTGCTGGTGTTTTGGCTGCATTTTGTGGTTGTGATGTCACTTGTGGCTGAGTGCCTGATAGGCCAGTTCTGGTCATGTGGCTGCAGTTTGTGGTTGTGGTGTCACTTGTGGCTCAGTGCCTGGTAGGCCAGTGCTGGTGATTTGGCTGCAGTTTGTGTTTGTGATGTCACTTGTGGCTCAGTGGCGGATAGGCCAGTGCTGGTCCTGTAGGTGCAGTTTGTGGTTGTGATGTCACCTGTGTCTCAGTGCCTGATAGGCCCGTGCCAGTCACATGGCTGCAGTTTGTGATTGTGAGGTCACTTGTGTCTCAGTGCCTCATAGGCCCGTGCCGGTCACGTGGCTGCAGTTTGTGGTTGTGATGTCACTTGTGGCTGAGTGCCTGATAGGCTAGTGCTGGTGATGTGGCTGCAGTTTGTGGTTGTGATGTCACTTGTGTCTGAGTGCCTGATAGGCCAGTGCTGGACACATGGCTGCAGTTTGTGTTTGTGATGTCACTTGTGGCTGAGTGCCTCATAGGCCAGTGCTGGTGATGTGGCTGCAGTTTGTGTTTGTGATGTCACTTTTGGCTCAGTGCCTGATAGGCCAGTGCTAAGTGCTTGGCTGCTGTTTGTGGTTTTGAGGTCACTTGTGGCTCAGTGCCTGATAGGCCAGTGCTGGTGATGTGGCTGCAGTTTGTGGTTGTGATGTCACTTGTGGCTCAGTGCCTCTTAGGCCAGTTCTAGTCACATGGGTGCAGTTTGTGGTTGTGAGGTCACTTGTGTCTCTGTGCCTCATAGGCCCGTGCTGGTCACATGGCTGCAGTTTGTGGTTGTGAGGTCACCTGTGGCTCAGTGCATTATAGGCTAGTGCTGGTGATGTGGCTGCAGTTTGTGTCTGTGGTGTCACTTTTGGCTCAGAGCCTGATAGGGCAGTGCTGATCCTGTGGGTGCGGTTTGTGTTTCTGATGTCACTCGTGGCTCAGTGCCTGATAGGCCAGTGCTGGTGATGTGGCTGCAGTTTGTGGTTGTGATGTCACTTGTGGCTCAGTGCCTGATAGGGCAGTGCTGGTGATGTGGCTGCAGTTTGTGTTTGTGATGTGACTTGTGGTTCAATGCCTGACAGGCCAGTGCTGGTGATGTGCCTGTAGTTTGTGTTTGTGATGTCACTTGTGTCTGAGTGCCTGATAGGCCAGTGCTGGACACATGGGTGCAGTTTGTGGTTGTGATGTCACTTGTGGCCCAGTGCCTCATAGGCGTTTTCTAGTCACATGGCTGCAGTTTGTGTTTGTGTGGTCACTTGTGGCTCAGTGCCTGATAGGCCAGTGCTGGACACATGGGTGCAGTTTGTGCTTGTGAGGTCACTTGTGGCTCAGTGGCGGATAGGCCCGTGCTGGTCCTGTGGGTGCAGTTTGTGTTTGTGATGTCATTGTGGATCACTGCTTGATAGGCCAGTGCTGGTGATGTGCCTGTAGTTTGTGTTTGTGATGTCACTTGTGGCTCAGTGCCTGATAGGCCAGTGGTGGTGATGTGGGTGTAGTTTGTGGTTGTGATGTCACTTGTGGCTCAGTGCCTGATAGGCCTTTGCTGGTCACATGGCTGCAGTTTGTGTTTGTGATGTCGCGTGTGGCTGAGTGCCTGATAGGCCAGTGCTGGTCCTGTGGCTGCCGTTTGTGGTTGTGATGTCACTTGTGGCTCAGTGGCGGACAGGCCAGTGCTGCTCACGTGGCTGCAGTTTGTGTTTGTGTGGTCACTTGTGGCTCAGTGCCTGATAGGCCCGTGCTGGTCCTGTGGCGGCAGTTTGTGTTTGTGATGTCGCTTGTGTCTGAGTGCCTGATAGGCCAGTGCTGGTGATGTGCCTGTAGTTTGTGTTTGTGATGTCACTTGTGTCTGAGTGCCTGATAGGCCAGTGCTGGTGATGTAGGTGCAGTTTGTGGTTGTGATGTCACTTGTGGCTGAGTGCCTGATAGGCCAGTGCTTGTCCTGTGGGTGTAGTTTGTGGTTGTGATGTCACTTGCGTCTGAGTGCCTGATAGGCCAGTGCTGGGCATGTGGCTGCAGTTTTTGTTTGTGATGTCACTTGTGGCTCAGTGCCTGATAGGCCCGTGCTGGTCACATGGCTGCAGTTTGTGTTTGTGATGTGACTTGTGTCTGAGTGCCTGATAGGCCAGTGCTGGTCTCGTGGCTGCAGTTTGTGTTTGTGATGTCACTTGTGGCTCAGTACCTGATAGGCCAGTGCTGGTCCTGTGGGTGCAGTTTGTGGTTGTGAGGTCACTTGTGTCTCAGTGCCTGATAGGCCAGTGCTGGTCCTGTGGGTGCAGTTTGTGGTTGTGAGGTCACTTGTGCCTCAGTGCCTGATAGGCCTGTGCTGCTCACATGGCTGCAGTTTGTGTTTGTGATGTCACTTGTGTCTGAGTGCCTCATAGGCCAGTTCTAGTCACGTGGGTGCAGTTTGTGTTTGTGGTGTCACTTGTGTCTGAGTGCCTCACAGGCCAGTGCTGGTTACGTGGCTGCAGTTTGTGTTTGTGATGTCACTTGTGGCTCAGTGGCTGATAGGCCAGTGCTGGTGATGTGCCTCTGGTTTGTGTTTGTGATGTCACTTGTGTCTGAGTGCCTGATAGGCCAGTGCTGGTCCTGTGGGTGTAGTTTGTGTTTGTGAGGTCACTTGTGGCTCAGTACCTAATAGGCCCGTGATGGTCACACGGCTGCAATTTGTGTTTGTGATGTCACTTGTGGCTCAGTGCCTCATAGGCCTGTTCTAGTCACGTGGCTGCAGTTTGTGGTTGTGATGTCACTTGTGGCTCAGTGCCTCATAGGCCAGTGCTGGTGATGTGCCTGTAGTTTGTGGTTGTGATGTCACTTGTGGCTGAGTGCCTGATAGGCCAGTGCTGGTGATGTGGGTGCGGTTTGTGTTTGTGATGTCACTTGCGTCTGAGTGCCTGATAGGCCAGTGCTGGACACATGGGTGCAGTTTGTGGTTGTGATGTCACTTGTGGCTCAGTGCCTCATAGGCCTGTTCTAGTCACGTGGCTGCAGTTTGTGGTTGTGATGTCACTTGTGGCTCAGTGCCTCATAGGCCAGTGCTGGTGATGTGGTTGCAGTTTGTGTTTGTGATGTCACTTGTGGCTCAGTGCCTGATAGGCCAGTGCTGGTCCTGTGGGTGCAGTTTGTGTTTGTGATGTCACTTGTGGCTGAGTGCCTGATAGGCCAGTGTTGGTGATGTGCCTGTAGTTTGTGGTTGTGATGTCACTTGCGTCTGAGTGCCTGATAGGCCAGTGCTGGACACATGGGTGCAGTTTGTGGTTGTGATGTCGCTTGTGGCTGAGTGCCTGATAGGCCAGTGCTGGTCCTGTGGCTGCAGTTTGTGGTTGTGATGTCACTTGTGGCTCAGTGCCTGATAGGCCAGTTCTAGTCACGTGGCTGCTGTTTGTGTTTGTGAGGTCACTTGTGTCTGAGTGCCTGATAGGCCCGTGCTGGTCCTGTGGCTGCAGTTTGTGTTTGTGATGTCACTTGTGGCTCAGTGGCGGAGAGGCCCGTGCTGGTCCTGTGGCTGCAGTTTGTGTTTGTGATGTCGCTTGTGGCTCAGTGCCTAATAGGCCCGTGCTGGTCCTGTGGCTGCAGTTTGTGTTTGTGATGTCGCTTGTGGCTGAGTGCCTGATAGGGCAGTGCTGGTCCTGTGGGTGCAGTTTGTGTTTGTGATGTCGCTTGTGGCTGAGTGCCTGATAGGCCAGTGCTGGTGATATGGCTGCATTTTGTGGTTGTGATGTCACTTGTGTCTGAATGCCTGATAGACCAGTGCTGGTGATGTGGCTGCAGTTTGTGTTTGTGATGTCACTTGTGTCTCAGTGCCTGATAGGCCAGTGCTGGTCCTGTGGCTGCATTTTGTGGTTGTGAGGTCACTTGTGTCTGAGTGCCTGATAGGCCAGTGCTCGTCCTGTGGGTACAGTTTGTGATTGTGATGTCACTTGTGTCTGAGTGCCTGATAGGCCAGTTCTAGTCACGTGGCTGCAGTTTGTGTTTGTGATGTCGCTTGTGGCTGAGTGCCTGATAGGCCAGTGCTGGTGATGTGGCTGCAGTTTGTGTTTGTGAGATCACTTGTGGCTCAGTGCCTGATAGGCCAGTGGTGGTCCTTTGGCTGCAGTTTGTGTTTGTGATGTCACTTGTGGCTCAGTGGCGGATAGGCCAGTGCTGGTCCTGTGGGTACAGTTTGTGGTTGTGAGGTCACTTGTGGCTCAGTGCCTGATAGGCCAGTGCTGGTCCTGTGGCTGCAGTTTGTGTTTGTGATGTGACTTGTGGCTCAATGCCTGATAGGCCAGTTCTAGTCACGTGGCTGCAGTTTGTGGTTGTGATGTCACTTGTGGCTCAGTGGCGGATAGGCCAGTGCTGGTGATGTGGCTGCAGTTTGTGTTTGTGATGTCACTTGTGGCTGAGTGCCTGATAGGCCAGTGCTGGTGATGTGGCTGCAGTTTGTGTTTGTGAGGTCACTTGTGGCTCAGTGCCTGATAGGCCCGTGCTGGTCACATGGCTGCAGTTTGTGTTTGTGATGTGACTTGTGTCTGAGTGCCTGATAGGCCAGTGCTGGTGATGTGCCTGTAGTTTGTGTTTGTGATGTCACTTGTGGCTCAGTACCTGATAGGCCAGTGCTGGTGATGTGGGTGTAGTTTGTGGTTGTGATGTCACTTGCGTCTGAGTGCCTGATAGGCCAGTGCTGGTGACGTGCCTGTAGTTTGTGTTTGTGAGGTCACTTGTGGCTCAGTGCCTGATAGGCCAGTGCTTGTCCTGTGGGTGTAGTTTGTGGTTGTGATGTCGCTTGCGTCTGAGTGCCTGATAGGCCAGTGCTGGTCTCGTGGCTGCAGTTTGTGTTTGTGATGTCACTTGTGGCTCAGTGCCTGATAGGCCAGTGCTGGTCCTGTGGGTGCAGTTTTTGTTTGTGATGTCACTTGTGCCTCAGTGCCTGATAGGCCTGTGCTGCTCACATGGCTGCAGTTTGTGTTTGTTATGTCACTTGTGTCTGAGTGCCTGATAGGCCAGTTCTAGTCACGTGGGTGCAGTTTGTGGTTGTGATGTCACTTGTGTCTGAGTGCCTGATAGGCCAGTGCTGGTCCTGTGGCTGCAGTTTGTGTTTGTGATGTCACTTGTGGCTGAGTGCCTCATAGGCCTGTTCTAGTCACGTGGCTGCAGTTTGTCGTTGTGAGGTCACTTGTGGCTCAGTGCCTGCTAGGCCAGTGCTAGGCCCATGGCTGCAGTTTGTGTTTGTGAGGTCACTTGTGGCTCAGTGGTGGATAGGCCAGTGCTGGTCTCGTGGCTGCAGTTTGTGTTTGTGATGTGACTTGTGGCTCAATGCCTGATAGGCCAGTGCTGGTGATGTGGCTGCAGTTTGTGGTTGTGATGTCACTTGTGGCTCAGTGCCTGATAGGCCAGTGCTGGGCATGTGGGTGCAGTTTTTGTTTGTGATGTCACTTGTGCCTCAGTGCCTGATAGGCCTGTGCTGCTCACATGGCTGCAGTTTGTGTTTGTTATGTCACTTGTGTCTGAGTGCCTGATAGGCCAGTGCTGGTCCTGTGGCTGCAGTTTGTGTTTGTGATGTCACTTGTGGCTGAGTGCCTCATAGGCCTGTTCTAGTCACGTGGCTGCAGTTTGTCGTTGTGATGTGACTTGTGGCTCAGTGGCGGTTAGGCCAGTGCTGGTCACGTGGGTGCAGTTTGTGGTTGTGAGGTCACTTGTGGCTCAGTGCCTGATAGGCCAGTGCTGGTGATGTGGGTGCAGTTTGTGGTTGTGATGTCACTTGTGGCTGAGTGCCTGATAGGCCAGTGCTGGACATGTGGTTGCAGTTTGTGGTTGTGAGGTCACTTGTAGCTCAGTGCCTAATAGGCCCGTGATGGTCACACGGCTGCAGTTTGTGTTTGTGATTTCACTTGTGGCTCAGTGCCTCATCGGCCAGTTCTAGTCACGTGGCTGCCGTTTGTGCTTGTGAGGTCACTTGTGGCTCAGTGGCGGATAGGCCCGTGCTGGTCCTGTGGGTGCAGTTTGTGTTTGTGATGTCACTTGTGGATCACTGCTTGATAGGCCAGTGCTGGTGATGTGCCTGTAGTTTGTGTTTGTGATGTCACTTGTGGCTGAGTGCCTGATAGGGCAGTGCTGGTCCTGTGGCTGCAGTTTGTTGTTGTGGTGTCACTTGTGGCTCAGTGCCTGATAGGCCAGTGCTGGTGATGTGGGTGCAGTTTGTGGTTGTGATGTCACTTGTGGCTGAGTGCCTGATAGGCCAGTGCTGGTGATGTGGGTGCAGTTTGTGTTTGTGATGTCACTTGTGGCTCAGTGGCAGACAGGCCAGTTCTAGTCACGTGGCTGCAGTTTGTGGTTGTGATGTCACTTCTGGCTCAGTGGCAGACAGGCCAGTTCTAGTCACGTGGCTGCAGTTTGTGGTTGTGATGTCACTTCTGGCTCAGTGGCAGACAGGCCAGTTCTAGTCACGTGGCTGCAGTTTGTGGTTGTGATGTCACTTCTGGCTCAGTGGCAGACAGGCCAGTTCTAGTCACGTGGCTGCAGTTTGTGGTTGTGATGTCACTTGTGGCTCAGTGGCGGATAGGCCAGTGCTGGTCATGTGGCTGCAGTATGTGTTTGTGATGTCGCGTGTGTCTGAGTGCCTGATAGGCCAGTGCTGGTGATGTGCCTCTAATTTGTGTTTGTGATGTCACTTGCGTCTGAGTGCCTGATAGGCCAGTGCTGTGCATGTGGCTGCAGTTTGTGGTTGTGATGTCACTTGTGGCTCAGTGCCTGATAGGCCCGTGCTGGTCACATTGCTGCAGTTTGTGTTTGTGATGTCGCTTGTGGCTGAGTGCCTGATAGGGCAGTGCTGGTGATGTGGGTGCAGTTTGTGTTTGTGATGTCAGTTGTGGCTCAGTGGCGGAGAGGCCCGTGCTGGTCCTGTGGCTGCAGTTTGTGTTTGTGATGTCGCTTGTGGGTCAGTGCCTGATAGGCCCGTGCTGGTCCTGTGGCTGCAGTTTTTGTTTGTGATGTCGCTTGTGGCTGAGTGCCTGATAGGCCCGTGCTGGGCATGTGGCTGCAGTTTGTGTTTGTGAGGTCACTTGCGTCTGAATGCCTGATAGGCCAGTGCTGGTGATGTGCCTGTAGTTTGTGTTTGTGATGTCACTTGTGGCTGAGTGCTTGATAGGCCCGTGCTGGTACTGTGGGTACAGTTTGTGGTTGTGATGTCACTTGTGTCTGAGTGCCTGATAGGCCAGTGCTGGGCATGTGGCTGCAGTTTGTGTTTGTGAGGTCACTTGCGTCTGAGTGCCTGATAGGCCCGTGTTGGTCACATGGCTGCAGTTTGTGTTTGTGATGTCACTTGTGGATCACTGCTTGATAGGGCAGTGCTGGTGATGTGCCTGTAGTTTGTGTTTGTGATGTCACTTGTGCCTGAGTGCCTGATAGGCCAGTTGTGGTGATGTGGGTGCGGTTTGTGGTTGTGAGGTCACTTGTGTGTCAGTGCCTGATAGGCCAGTGCTAGGCCCATGGCTGCTGCTTGTGGTTGTGAGGTCACTTGTGGCTCAGTGCCTGATAGGCCAGTGCTAGGCGCATGGCTGCTGTTTGTGTTTGTGAGGTCACTTGTGGCTCAGTGGTGGATAGGCCAGTGCTGGTCTCGTGGCTGCAGTTTGTGTTTGTGATGTCGCTTGTGGCTGAGTGCCTGATAGGCCAGTGCTGGTCATGTGGCTGCAGTTTGTGGTTGTGATGTCACTTGTGGCTCAGTGCTTGATAGGCCAGTGCTGGTCATGTGGCTGCTGGTTGTGGTTGTGATGTCACTTTTGTCTGAGTGCCTGATAGGCCAGTGCTGGTGATATGGCTGCAGTTTGTGGTTGTGATGTCACTTGTGTCTGAGTGCCTCATAGGCCAGTGCTGGGCATGTGGGTGCAGTTTGTGTTTGTGATGTCACTTGTGGCTCAGTGCTTGATAGGCCAGTGCTGGTCATGTGGCTGCTGGTTGTGGTTGTGAGGTCACTTGTGCCTCAGTGGTGGATAGGCCAGTGCTGGTCTCGTGGCTGCAGTTTGTGGTTGTGATGTCACTTGTGTCTGAGTGCCTGATAGGCCAGTGCTGGTGATGTGGCTGCAGTTTGTGTTTGTGATGTCACTTGTGGCTGAGTGCCTGATAGGCCAGTGCTGGTGATGTGGCTGCAGTTTGTGTTTGTGATGTCACTTGTGGCTGAGTGCCTGATAGGGCAGTGCTGGTGATGTGGGTGCAGTTTGTGGTTGTGATGTCACTTGTGGCTCAGTGCTTCATAGGCCAGTTCTAGTAACGTGGCTGCAGTTTGTGGTTGTGATGTCACTGGTGGCTCAGTGCCTGATAGGCCATTTCTAGTCACGTGGCTGCAGTTTGTGTTTGTGATGTCACTTGTGACTCAGTGGCTGATAGGCCAGTGCTGGTCCTGTGGGTACAGTTTGTGGTTGTGATGTCACTTGTGGCTGAGTGCCTCATAGGCCAGTGTTGGTCCTGTGGGTGTAGTTTGTGTTTGTGAGGTCACTTGTGGCTCAGTACCTGATAGGCCAGTGCTGGTCCTGTGGGTGTAGTTTGTGGTTGTGATGTCACTTGTGTCTGAGTGCCTGATAGGCCAGTGCTGGACATGTGGCTGCAGTTTGTGTTTGTGAGGTCACTTGTGTCTGAGTGCCTGATAGGCCCGTGCTGGTCACATTGCTGCAGTTTGTGTTTGTGATGTCGCTTGTGTCTGAGTGCCTGATAGGCCAGTGCTGGTGATGTGGCTGCAGTTTGTGTTTGTGAGATCACTTGTGGCTCACTGCCTCATAGGCCAGTGCTAGTTGCATGGTTGCTGTTTTCAGCTGTGAGGTCACTTGTGCCTCAGTGCCTGCTAGGCCAGTGCTAGGCGCATGGCTGCTGTTTGTGGCTGTGAGGTCGGTGGTGCCTCAGTGCCTGCTAGGCCAGTGCTAGGCCCATGGCTGCAGTTTGTGTTTGTGAGGTCACTTGTGGCTCAGTGGTGGATAGGCCAGTGCTGGTCTCGTGGCTGCAGTTTGTGTTTGTGATGTCGCTTGTGGCTGAGTGCCTGATAGGCCAGTGCTGGTCATGTGGCTGCATTTTGTGGTTGTGAGGTCACTTGTGCCTCAGTGGTGGATAGGCCAGTGCTGGTCTCGTGGCTGCAGTTTGTGTTTGTGATGTCGCTTGTGGCTGAGTGCCTGATAGGCCAGTGCTGGTCCTGTGGGTGCAGTTTGTGTTTGTGATGTCGCTTTTGTCTGAGTGCCTGATAGGCCAGTGCTGGTCCTGTGGGTGCAGTTCGTGTTTGTGAGGTCACTTGTGGCTCAGTGGCGGATAGGCCCGTGCTGGTCCTGTGGCTGCAGTTTGTGGTTGTGATGTCACTTGTGGCTCAGTGCCTGATAAGGCCCGTGCTGGTCCTGTGGCTGCAGTTTGTGGTTGTGATGTCAGTTGTGGCTCAATGCCTGATAGGCCTGTTCTAGTCACGTGGCTGCAGTTTGTGTTTGTGATGTCACTTGTGTCTGAGTGCCTGATAGGCCAGTGCTGGTGATGTGGCTGCAGTTTGTGATTGTGATGTCACTTGTGTCTTAGTGCCTGATAGGTCAGTGCTGGTGATGTGGGTGCAGTTTGTGGTTGTGATGTCACTTGTGTCTGAGTGCCTGATAGGCCAGTGCTGGTGATGTGGGTGCAGTTTGTGTTTGTGATGTGACTTGTGGCTCAGTGCCTGATAGGCCACTGTTGGTCCTGTGGGTGCAGTTTGTGGTTGTGATGTCACTTGTGTCTGAGTGCCTGATAGGGCAGTGCTGGTGATGTGGGTGCAGTTTGTGTTTGTGAGGTCACTTGTGTCTGAGTGCCTGATAGGGCCATGCTGGTGATGTGGCTGCAGTTTGTGTTTGTGATGTCACTTGTGGCTCAGTGCCTGATAGGCCAGTGCTGGTGATGTGGCTGCAGTTTGTGTTTGTGATGTGACTTGTGGCTCAATGCCTGACAGGCCAGTGCTGGTGATGTACCTGTAGTTTGTGTTTGTGATGTCATTTGTGTCTGAGTGCCTGATAGGCCAGTGCTGGTGATGTGCCTCTAGTTTGTGTTTGTGATGTCACTTGTGGCTGAGTGCCTGATAGGCCAGTGCTGGACACATGGGTGCAGTTTGTGGCTGTGATGTGACTTGTGGCTCAGTGCCTCATAGGCCTTTTCTAGTCACGTGGCTGCAGTTTGTGTTTGTGATGTCACTTGTGGCTCAGTGCCTGATAGGCCAGTGCTGGTCCTGTGGCTGCAGTTTGTGTTTGTGATGTCACTTGTGGCTCAGTGGCGGATAGGCCCGTGCTGGTCCTGTGGCTGCAGTTTGTGTTTGTGATTTCACTTGTGGATCACTGCTTGATAGGCCAGTGCTGGTGATGTGCCTGTAGTTTGTGTTTGTGATGTCACTTGTGCCTGAGTGCCTGATAGGCCAGTGGTGGTGATGTGGGTGCGGTTTGTGGTTGTGAGGTCACTTGTGTGTCAGTGCCTGATAGGCCAGTGCTAGGCCCATGGCTGCTGCTTGTGGTTGTGAGGTCACTTGTGGCTCAGTGCCTGATAGGCCAGTGCTAGTCACGTGGCTGCAGTTTGTGGTTTTGATGTCACTTGTGTCTGAGTGCCTGATAGGCCAGTGCTGGTCCTGTGGCTGCAGTTTGTGGTTGTGATGTCACTTGTGGCTCAGTGCCTCATAGGCCAGTTCTGGTCACGTGGCTGCAGTTTGTGCTTGTGAGGTCACTTGTGGCTCAGTGGCGGACAGGCCAGTGCTGGTGATGTGGCTGCAGTTTGTGTTTGTGATGTCACTTGTGGCTCAGTGGCGGACAGGCCAGTGCTGGTGATGTGGCTGCAGTTTGTGTTTGTGATGTCACTTGTGGCTCAGTGGCGGATAGGCCAGTGCTGGTCACGTGGGTGCAGTTTGTGGTTGTGATGTCACTTGTGTCTGAGTGCCTGATAGGGCAGTGCTGGTGATGTGGCTGCAGTTTGTGGTTGTGATGTCACTTGTGGCTGAGTGCCTGATAGCCCAGTGCTGGACACATGGGTGCTGTTTGTGGTTGTGAGGTCACTTGTGGCTCAGTGCCTAATAGGCCCGTGATGGTCACACAGCTGCAGTTTGTGTTTGTGATGTCACTTGTGGCTGTGTGCCTGATAGGCCAGTTCTAGTCACGTGGCTGCAGTTTGTGTTTGTGATGTCGCTTGTGGCTCAGTGCCTGATAGGCCAGTGCTGGTCTCGTGGCTGCAGTTTGTGTTTGTGATTTCACTTGTGGCTCAGTGCCTCATAGGCCTGTTCTAGTCACGTGGCTTTAGTTTGTGTTTGTGTGGTCACTTCTGGCTCAGTGCCTGATATGCCCGTGCTGGTCCTGTGGCTGCAGTTTGTGTTTGTGATGTCGCTTGTGTCTGAGTGCCTGATAGGGCAGTGCTGGTGATGTGGGTGCAGTTTGTGGTTGTGAGGTCACTTGTGGCTCAGTGCCTGATAGGCCTGTTCTAGTCACGTGGCTGCAGTTTGTGTTTGTGATGTCACTTGTGTCTGAGTGCCTCACAGGCCAGTGCTGGTCACGTGGCTGCAGTTTTTGTTTGTGATGTCACTTGTGGCTCAGTGCCTGACAGGCCAGTGGTGGTGATGTGGCTGCAGTTTGTGTTTGTGATGTGACTTGTGAGTCAGTGTCTGATAGGCCAGTGCTTGTGATGTGCCTGTAGTTTGTGTTTGTGATGTCACTTGTGTCTGAGTGCCTGATAGGCCAGTGCTGGTGATGTGGCTGCAGTTTGTGGTTGTGATGTCACTTGTGGCTGAGTGCCTGATAGGCCAGTGCTGGTCCTGTGGGTGTAGTTTGTGTTTGTGATGTCACTTGTGGCTCAGTACCTTATAGGCCAGTGCTGGTCCTGTGGGTGTAGTTTGTGGTTGTGATGTCACTTGCGTCTGAGTGCCTGATAGGCCAGTGCTGGTCCTGTGGCTGCAGTTTGTGTTTGTGAGGTCACTTGTGGCTGAGTGCCTGATAGGCCAGTGCTGGTGATGTGGCTACAGTTTGTGTTTGTGATGTGACTTGTGTCTGAGTGCCTGATAGGCCAGTGCTCGTGATGTGCCTGTAGTTTGTGTTTGTGAGGTCACTTGTGGCTCAGTGCCTGATAGGCCCGTGCTGGTCACATTGCTGCAGTTTGTGGTTGTGATGTCACTTGTGGCTGAGTGCCTGATAGGCCAGTGCTGGTCCTGTGGGTGCAGTTTGTGGTTGTGAGGTCACTTGTGCCTCAGTGCCTGATAGGCCTGTGCTGCTCACATGGCTGCAGTTTGTGTTTGTGATGTCACTTGTGTCTGAGTGCCTCATAGGCCAGTTCTAGTCACGTGGGTGCAGTTTGTGGTTGTGATGTCACTTGTGTCTGAGTGCCTGATAGGCCAGTGCTGGTCCTGTGGCTGCAGTTTGTGGTTGTGATGTCACTTGTGGCTGAGTGCCTCATAGGCCAGTTCTAGTCACGTGGCTGCAGTTTGTGGTTGTGATGTGACTTGTGGCTCAGTGGCGGATAGGCCAGTGCTGGTCCTGTGGGTGCAGTTTGTGGTTGTGAGGTCACTTGTGGCTCAGTGCCTGATAGGCCAGTGCTAGTGATGTGGGTGCAGTTTGTGTTTGTGATGTCACTTGTGGCTGAGTGCCTGATAGGCCAGTGCTGGTCCTGTGGCTGCAGTTTGTGTTTGTGATATCAGTTGTGGCTCAGTGCCTGATAGGGCAGTGCTGGTCCTGTGGGTGTAGTTTGTGGTTGTGATGTCACTTGTGGCTCAGTGCCTCATAGGCCTTTTCTAGTCACATGGCTGCAGTTTGTGTTTGTGTGGTCACTTGTGGCTCAGTACCTCATAGGCCTGTTCTAGTCACGTGGCTGCAGTTTGTGTTTGTGATGTCACTTGTGGCTCAGTGGCGGAGAGGCCCGTGCTGGTCACATGGCTGCAGTTTGTGTTTGTGATGTCACTTGTGGATCACTGCTTGATAGGCCAGTGCTGGTGATGTGCCTGTAGTTTGTGTTTGTGATGTCACTTGTGGCTGAGTGCCTGATAGGGCAGTGCTGGTCCTGTGGCTGCAGTTTGTGTTTGTGATGTCACTTGTGTCTGAGTGCCTGATAGGCCAGTGCTGGTGATGTGGGTGCAGTTTGTGGTTGTGATGTCACTTGTGTCTGAGTGCCTCATAGGCCAGTTCTAGTCACGTGGCTGCAGTTTGTGGTTGTGATGTCACTTCTGGCTCAGTGGCAGACAGGCCAGTGCTGGTCACGTGGCTGCAGTTTGTGGTTGTGATGTCACTTGTGGCTCAGTGCCTGATAGACCAGTTCTAGTCACGTGGCTGCTGTTTGTGTTTGTGATGTCACTTGTGGCTCAGTGCCTGATAGGCCAGTGCTGGTCACGTGGCTGCAGTATGTGTTTGTGATGTCGCGTGTGGCTGAGTGCCTGATAGGGCAGTGCTGGTCCTGTGGCTGCAGTTTGTGTTTGTGATGTCACTTGTGTCTGAGTGCCTGATAGGCCAGTGCTGGTGATGTGCCTCTAGTTTGTGTTTGTGATGTCACTTGCGTCTGAGTGCCTGATAGGCCAGTGCTGGACATGTGGCTGCAGTTTGTGTTTGTGAGGTCACTTGTGGCTCTGTGCCTGATAGGCCAGTGTTGGTCCTGTGGGTGCAGTTTGTGGTTGTGATGTCACTTGTGGCTCAGTGCCTGATAGGCCAGTGCTGGTGATGTGCCTCTAGCTTGTGTTTGTGATGTCACTTGCGTCTGAGTGCCTGATAGGCCCGTGCTGGTCCTGTGGCTGCAGTTTGTGTTTGTGATGTCACTTGTGGCTCAGTGGCGGAGAGGCCCGTGCTGGTCCTGTGGCTGCAGTTTGTGTTTGTGATGTCGCTTGTGGGTCAGTGCCTGATAGGCCCGTGCTGTTCCTGTGGCTGCAGTTTTTGTTTGTGATGTCGCTTGTGGCTGAGTGCCTGATAGGCCAGTGCTGGTGATGTGGGTGCAGTTTGTGTTTGTGATGTCGCTTGTGGCTGAGTGCCTGATAGGCCCGTGCTGGTCCTGTGGCTGCAGTTTGTTGTTGTGATGTCACTTGTGTCTGAGTGCCTGATAGGCCTGTTCTATCACGTGGCTGCAGTTTGTGGTTGTGATGTCACTTGTGTCTGAATGCCTGCTAGGCCAGTGCTGGTCTCGTGGCTGCAGTTTGTGTTTGTGATGTCACTTGTGGCTGAGTGCCTGATAGGCCAGTGCTCGTCCTATGGGTACAGTTTGTGTTTGTGATGTCACTTGTGGCTGAGTGCCTGATAGGCCAGTTCTAGTCACGTGGCTGCAGTTTGTTTGTGATGTCACTGGTGGCTCAGTGCCTGATAGGCCATTTCTAGTCACGTGGCTGCAGTTTGTGTTTGTGATGTGACTTGTGGCTCAGTGGCTGATAGGCCAGTGCTGGGCGTGTGGCTGCTGCTTGTGTTTGTGATGTCACTTGTGGCTGAGTGCCTGATAGGCCAGTGCTGGTGATGTGGCTGCAGTTTGTGTTTGTGATGTGACTTGTGGCTCAATGCCTGATAGGGCAGTGCTGGTGATGTGGGTGCAGTTTGTGTTTGTGATGTCACTTGTGGCTCAGTGCCTGATAGGCCATTTCTAGTCACGTGGCTGCAGTTTGTGGTTGTGATGTCACTTGCGTCTGAGTGCCTGATAGGCCCGTGCTGGTCACATGGCTGCAGTTTGTGTTTGTGATGTCACTTGTGTCTGAGTGCCTGATAGGCCAGTTCTGGTCACGTGGCTGCAGTTTGTGTTTGTGATGTCACTTGTGGCTAAGTGCCTGATAGGCCAGTGCTGGTCCTGTGGATACAGTTTGTGTTTGTGATGTCACTTGTGGCTCAGTGCCTGATAGGCCATTTCTAGTCACGTGGCTGCATTTTGTGTTTGTGATGTCACTTGTGGCTGAGTGCCTGATAGGGCAGTGCTGGTGATGTGGCTGCAGTTTGTGGTTGTGATGTCACTTGTGGCTCAGTGCCTGATAGGCCAGTGCTGGACATGTGGCTGCAGTTTGTGTTTGTGATGTCACTTGTGGCTCAGTGGCGGAGAGGCCCGTGCTGGTCCTGTGGCTGCAGTTTGTGTTTGTGATGTCACTTGTGGCTCAGTGCCTCATAGGGCAGTTCTAGTCACGTGGCTGCAGTTTGTGGTTGTGAGGTCACTTGTGGCTCAGTGCCTGATAGGCCCGTGCTGGTCCTGTGGCTGCAGTTTGTGTTTGTGATGTCGCTTGTGTCTGAGTGCCTGATAGGCCAGTGCTGGTGATGTGGCTGCAGTTTGTGATTGTGATGTCACTTGTGCCTCAGTGCCTGATAGGCCTGTGCTGCTCACATGGCTGCAGTTTGTGTTTGTGATGTCACTTGTGTCTGAGTGCCTCATAGGCCAGTTCTAGTCACGTGGGTGCAGTTTGTGTTTGTGATGTCACTTGTGGCTCAGTGGCGGAGAGGCCCGTGCTGGTGATGTGGGTACAGTTTGTGTTTGTGATGTCACTTGTAGCTCAGTGCCTAATAGGCCCGTGATGGTCACACGGCTGCAGTTTCTGTTTGTGATTTCACTTGTGGCTCAGTGCCTCATAGGCCTGTTCTAGTCACGTGGCTGCAGTTTGTATTTGTGTGGTCACTTGTGGCTCAGTGCCTGATAGGCCAGTGCTGGTGATGTGGTTGCAGTTTGTGGTTGTGATGTCACTTGTGGCTCAGTGCCTGATAGGCCAGTGCTGGTCCTGTGGGTGCAGTTTGTGTTTGTGATGTCACTTGTGGATCAGTGCTTGATAGGCCAGTGCTGGTGATGTGCCTGTAGTTTGTGTTTGTGATGTCACTTGTGCCTGAGTGCCTGATAGGCCAGTGCTGGTGATGTGGGTGCAGTTTGTGGTTGTGAGGTCACTTGTGTCTGAGTGCCTGATAGGCCAGTGCTGGTGATGTGGCTGCAGTTTGTGTTTGTGATGTCACTTGTGGATCACTGCTTGATAGGCCAGTGCTGGTGATGTGCCTGTAGTTTGTGTTTGTGAGGTCACTTGTGGCTCAGTGGTTGATAGGCCCGTGCTGGTCCTGTGGCTGCAGTTTGTGGTTGTGATGTCACTTGTGTCTGAGTGCCTGATAGGCCAGTGCTGGTGATGTGGGTGCAGTTTGTGGTTGTGAGGTCACTTGTGGCTCAGTGCCTGATAGGCCAGTTCTAGTCACGTGGCTGCAGTTTGTGGTTGTGATGTGACTTGCGTCTGAGTGCCTGATAGGCCAGTGCTGGTGATGTGGCTGCAGTTTGTGTTTGTGATGTCACTTGTGGCTCAGTGCCTGATAGGGCAGTGCTGGTGATGTGGCTGCAGTTTGTGGTTGTGATGTCACTTGTGGCTCAGTGCCTGATAGGCCAGTTCTAGTCACGTGGCTGCAGTTTGTGGTTGTGATGTCACTTGTGGCTCAGTGGTGGATAGGCCAGTGCTGGTGATGTGGCTGCAGTTTGTGTTTGTGATGTCACTTGTGGCTCAGTGCCTGATAGGCCAGTGCTTCGCCCATGGCTGCAGTTTGTCGTTGTGATGTCACTTGTGTCTGAGTGCCTGGTAGGCTAGTGCTGGTGATGTGTCTGCAGTTTGTGTTTGTGATGTCACTTGTGGCTGAGTGCCTGATAGGCCAGTGCTGGGCATATGGCTGCAATTTGTGGTTGTGATGTCACTTGTGGCTCAGTGCCTGATAGGCCAGTGCTGGTGATGTGGCTGCAGTTTGTGGTTGTGAGGTGACCTGTGTCTCAGTGCCTGATAGGCCAGTGCTCGTCCTGTGGATACAGTTTGTGTTTGTGATTTCACTTGTGGCTAAGTGCCTGATAGGCCATTGCTGGTGATGTGGCTGCAGTTTGTGTTTGTGATGTGACTTCTTGCTCAGTGCCTGATAGGCCAGTGCTGGTGATGTGGCTGCAGTTTGTGGTTGTGATGTCACTTGTGTCTCAGTGCCTGATAGGCCAGTGCTGGTGATGTGCCTGTAGTATGTGTTTGTGAGGTCACTTGTGGCTCAGTGCCTGATAGGCCAGTGCTGGTGATGTGGCTGCAGTTTGTGTTTGTGATGTCACTTGTGGCTCAGTGGCTGATAGGCCAGTGCTGGTCCTGTGGATACAGTTTGTGCTTGTGATGTCACTTGTGGCTCAGTGGCTGATAGGCCAGTGCTGGTGATGTGGCTGCAGTTTGTGTTTGTGATGTCACTTGTGGCTCAGTGCCTGATAGGCCAGTGCTGGTCCTGTGGCTGCAGTTTGTGGTTGTGATGTCACTTGTGTCTGAGTGCCTGATAGGCCAGTGCTGGGCATGTGGCTGCAATTTGTGTTTGTGATGTGACTTGTGTCTGAGTGCCTGATAGGCCAGTGCTCGTGATGTGCCTGTAGTTTGTGTTTGTGAGGTCACTTGTGGCTCAGTGCCTGATAGGCCCGTGCTGGTCACATTGCTGCAGTTTGTGGTTGTGATGTCACTTGTGGCTGAGTGCCTGATAGGCCAGTGCTGGTCCTGTGGGTGCAGTTTGTGGTTGTGAGGTCACTTGTGCCTCAGTGCCTGATAGGCCTGTGCTGCTCACATGGCTGCAGTTTGTGTTTGTGATGTCACTTGTGTCTGAGTGCCTCATAGGCCAGTTCTAGTCACGTGGGTGCAGTTTGTGGTTGTGATGTCACTTGTGTCTGAGTGCCTGATAGGCCAGTGCTGGTCCTGTGGCTGCAGTTTGTGGTTGTGATGTCACTTGTGGCTGTGTGCCTGATAGGCCAGTTCTGGTCACGTGGCTGCAGTTTGTGTTTGTGATGTCACTTGTGGCTAAGTGCCTGATAGGCCAGTGCTGGTCCTGTGGATACAGTTTGTGTTTGTGATGTCACTTGTGGCTCAGTGCCTGATAGGCCATTTCTAGTCACGTGGCTGCATTTTGTGTTTGTGATGTCACTTGTGGCTGAGTGCCTGATAGGCCAGTGCTGGTGATATGGCTGCAGTTTGTGGTTGTGATGTCACTTGTGGCTCAGTGCCTGATAGGGCAGTGCTGGTGATGTGGCTGCAGTTTGTGTTTGTGATGTCACTTGTGGCTCAATGCCTGATAGGCCAGTGCTGGTGATATGGCTGCAGTTTGTGTTTGTCATGTCACTTGTGGCTGAGTGCCTGATAGGCCAGTGCTGGTGATGTGGCTGCAGTTTGTGGTTGTGATGTCACTTGTGGCTGAGTGCCTGATAGGCCAGTGCTGGTCCTGTGGCTGCAGTTTGTGGTTGTGATGTCACTTGCGTCTGAGTGCCTGATAGGCCAGTGCTGGGCATGAGGCTGCAATTTGTGGTTGTGATGTCACTTGTGGCTCAGTGGCTGATAGGCCAGTGCTGGTGATGTGGCTGCAGTTTGTGTTTGTGATGTCACTTGTGGCTCAGTGCCTGATAGGCCATTTCTAGTCACGTGGCTTCAATTTGTGTTTGTGATGTCACTTGTGGCTGAGTGCCTGATAGGCCAGTGCTGGTGATGTGGCTGCAGTTTGTGGCTGTGATGTCACTTGTGT
The DNA here is from genome assembly GCF_036417845.1 of Apteryx mantelli. Lineage (NCBI taxonomy): Eukaryota > Metazoa > Chordata > Aves > Apterygiformes > Apterygidae > Apteryx > Apteryx mantelli. The sequence goes on from NC_089997.1 coordinate 9,381,530, forward strand.
CTCAGTGCCTGATAGGCCAGTGCTGGTGATGTGGGTACAGTTTGTGTTTGTGATGTCACTTGTGGCTGAGTGCCTGATAGGCCAGTGCTGGTGATGTGGCTGCAGTTTGTGTTTGTGATGTGACTTGTGGCTCAATGCCTGATAGGCCAGTGCTGGTCCTGTGGGTGGAGTTTGTGGTTGTGATGTGACTTGTTGCTCAGTGCCTGATAGGCCAGTGCTGGTGATGTGGCTGCAGTTTGTGTTTGTGATGTCACTTGTGGCTCAGTGGCTGATAGGCCAGTGCTGGTCCTGTGGATACAGTTTGTGCTTGTGATGTCACTTGTGGCTCAGTGGCTGATAGGCCAGTGCTGGTGATGTGGGTGCAGTTTGTGGTTGTGAGGTCACTTGTGGCTCAGTGCCTGATAGGCCAGTGCTGGTCACGTGGCTGCAGTTTGTGGTTGTGATGTCAGTTGTGGCTGAGTGCCTGATAGGCCAGTGCTGGTGATGTGGCTGCAGTTTGTGTTTGTGATGTCACTTGTGGCTCAATGCCTGATAGGCCAGTGCTGGTCCTGTGGGTGTAGTTTGTGTTTGTGATGTGACTTGTGGCTCAGTGCCTGATAGGCCAGTGCTGGTCCTGTGGGTGTAGTTTGTGTTTGTGATGTCACTTGTGTCTGAGTGCCTGATAGGCCAGTGCTGGTCCTGTGGCTGCAGTTTGTGGTTGTGATGTCACTTGTGTCTGAGTGCCTGATAGGCCAGTGCTGGTCCTGTGGCTGCAGTTTGTGGTTGTGATGTCACTTGCGTCTGAGTGCCTGATAGGCCAGTGCTGGGCATGGGGCTGCAATTTGTGGTTGTGATGTCACTTGTGGCTCAGTGGCTGATAGGCCAGTGCTGGTGATGTGGCTGCAGTTTGTGTTTGTGATGTCACTTGTGGCTCAGTGCCTGATAGGCCATTTCTAGTCACGTGGCTTCAATTTGTGTTTGTGATGTCACTTGTGGCTGAGTGCCTGATAGGCCAGTGCTGGTGATGTGGCTGCAGTTTGTGGTTGTGATGTCACTTGTGTCTGAGTGCCATATAGGGCAGTGCTGGTGATGTGGGTACAGTTTGTGTTTGTGATGTCACTTGTGGCTCCATGCCTGATAGGCCAGTGCTGGTCCTGTGGGTGTAGTTTGTGGTTGTGATGTGACTTGTTGCTCAGTGCCTGATAGGCCAGTGCTGGGCATGTGGCTGCAGTTTGTGGTTGTAAGGTCACTTGTGGCTCAGTGCCTGATAGGCCATTTCTAGTCACGTGGCTGCTCTTTGTGTTTGTGATGTCGCTTGTGGCTCAGTGCTTGATAGGCCAGTGCTGGTCTCGTGGCTGCAGTTTGTGGTTGTGATGTCACTTGTGTCTCAGTGCCTGATAGGCCAGTGCTCGTCCTGTGGATACAGTTTGTGCTTGTGATGTCACTTGTGGCTGTGTGCCTGATAGGCCAGTGCTGGTCCTTGTGGCTGCAGTTTGTGGTTGTGATGTCACTTGCGTCTGAGTGCCTGATAGGCCAGTGCTGGTGATGTGGCTGCAGTTTGTGTTTGTGATGTCACTTGTGGCTCAGTGCCTGATAGGCCATTTCTAGTCACGTGGCTGTAGTTTGTGTTTGTGATGTCACTTGTGGCTGAGTGCCTGATAGGCCAGTGCTGGTGATGTGGCTGCAGTTTGTGTTTGTGATGTCACTTGTGGCTCAGTGGCGGATAGGCCAGTGCTGGTCCTGTGGGTGCAGTTTGTGGTTGTGAGGTCACTTGTGTCTCAGTGCCTGATAGGCCAGTGCTGGTGATGTGGCTGCAATTTGTGGTTGTGATGTCACTTGTGGCTGAGTGCCTGATAGGCCAGTGCTGGTGATGTGCCTGTAGTTTGTGTTTGTGATGTCACTTGTGGCTGAGTGCCTGATAGGCCAGTGCTGGTGATGTGGCTGCAGTTTGTGTTTGTGATGTCACTTGTGGCTGAGTGCCTGATAGGCCAGTGCTGGTGATGTGGCTGCAGTTTGTGTTTGTGATGTCAGTTGTGGCTCAATGCCTGATAGGCCAGTGCTGGTGATGTGGGTGCAGTTTGTGGTTGTGATGTCACTTGCGTCTGAGTGCCTGATAGGCCAGTGGTGGTCCTGTGGCTGCAGTTTGTGTTTGTGAGGTCACTTGTGGCTCAATGCCTGATAGGCCAGTGCTGGTCCTGTGGGTGTAGTTTGTGGTTGTGATGTCACTTGTGGCTCAGTGCCTGATAGGCCAGTGCTGGTCCTGTGGCTGCAGTTTGTGTTTGTGTGGTCACTTTTGTCTGAGTGCCTGATAGGCCAGTGCTGGTGATGTGGCTGCAGTTTGTGGTTGTGATGTCACTTGTGGCTGAGTGCCTGATAGGCCAGTGCTGGTCCTGTGGGTGTAGTTTGTGTTTGTGAGGTCACTTGTGGCTCAGTGGTGGATAGGCCAGTGCTGGTCCTGTGGCTGCAGTTTGTGGTTGTGATGTCACTTGTGTCTGAGTGCCTGATAGGCCAGTGCTGGGCATGTGGCTGCAATTTGTGTTTGTGATGTCGCTTGTGGCTCAGTGCCTGATAGGGCAGTGGTGGTCCTGTGGGTGGAGTTTGTGTTTGTGATGTCACTTGTGTGTCAGTGCCTGATAGGCCAGTGCTAGTTGCATGGCTGCTGTTTGTGGTTGTGATGTCACTTGTGGCTGAGTGCCTGATAGGCCAATGCGGGTCATGTGGCTGCAGTTTCTGCTTTTGAGGTCACTTGTGGTTGTGAATTTGTGGTTGTGAAGTCACATATAATATGTGCAAAGTGAATGTGACGGGATGCTCTGTTTCTAGTGCCAGCAGGAGAGATGCCCACGTCAGCAGAGTGCCCTGGACTCCACGCATTGTTTTCTGGCTCTGTGCCTCTCCCCATGGGCAGCAGCGAGAGCATTTCAGCCGCAAGTCTAAGATCTTTTGGTCGAGGAAGTCTAAATCAGCTGGAGCATTTATGCTAATATAGCTTCTGTCGGAAGCTGTAGGATACAGCAAGCTCTCTCTGGAAAGAAAGAAAAAAAAGGGGGTTCGGGGAAACAACCCTCCTGGCTAGTTACTGGCTGAAGTGGCTTTGTAAGGTTATTATGAAAGGTAAATGCATGTTGAAAGTGAATGAGAGCCTTCAGTGTGCCAGTGGCTGTTTTAGGTGTAGTCTGAACTCACTTCTCCTAGGGGTGACCTTTGTAGTGTCCTGCCGTTTGCAGTAATGGTGGAAGATAAATTCCTTGTGCACCCTTAGGAACTCTTTACTTAAATTAAGGTAGAGTTTAGAGAAGACTCTTAAATAATCCCTTTGTAACTCTTTGGTGTGTGTGTGTGTATGGTTTTTTTGTTTGTTTTCTTGTTTGTTTGTTTTATGCTGGCAGAGCTTCCAAACCAAGTAAGCAAATCACATCTTTTCTGGACAAGGCCCATTCCACTGTTTTTATCAAGGTAGTTTCTTTTCTGGACCTTCTCTAGAAAATTGGAGGTATGTAACTTGTGAGGGTGTCCTGAACTGTGCCCTGCAGAGAGGTCAGGTTAAATTGGTTTGCTGACAAACAATTTTCTTCTGTAGCCTGCAGTTTGTAAGAATGTCATGTGTGTACATTTACTATTGCCCCAAAGAGGGTTTTTTTTTATACTGTTTGTTATTTAAAGAATAGTTCACAAGTACTTCTTTTTACGTGTCTGATGTTATTATGCAGATATATGGGTTTTGTAATTATTTTTGACTAGGTGCTGGAATTAGGGGCCTAATTTGGTCCAGTGTGGAGCCTCGACATTAAACCCCTAGCAGCTGCCTTGCTTCCGTGCTCATGAACTTTCACATGATATTTGAAAGGCCTGTTTGTCAGAGTTGGGCTTCAGTTGGGCTTCCTGCTCAGCAGTGAGTGTTAGGAAGCTGTCTGCACTGTCCCCCATAAACTGGCAGCCCTGTACATCTAATTGTCCTTGAAAGTTGACTCGTGCTTTTTCTCTTAACACTCTGCCTTCCTTAAGCACGCTTGGATGCCAGCAGCCATATTGCAGCCAGTCAAATGCACACCACGGTGTTCCGATTGCCTGATTCCCCTTGTGTTGTCAGCTCAGCTCCCTTTGAAGCTCAGCACCTTCAAGACCTTCCAGGCTCCTGTCCTAGGTGCCTTGGTGTGGGCAATGCCTGCTGTGGTTGGCTCCTTCCTCGGAGATATTCAAGCCATCTGGACACAGTCCTGGGCAACATGTGCTAAGTGCCCCTTCCTGAGCAGGAGGGTGGGACTAGATGATCTCCAGAGGTCCCTTCCAACCTCAACCATTCTGTGATTCTGTGAACTCTAGGATAAAAAGCAAAGATAAATTCATATACTTCAGGAATCTCTGTGGATGTCTTCTTTTTAAAAAAAAAAAAAAAAAAAAAACTTGTCCTGGGCCATGAATCAACATGTTAAGAGAGAGACAAAGTAGGCCATGAACTAAATTTAAAAGTACAGGTTTTCTTCTTGTCTTAAAATATGCATCCATTTTCTCATCTCTCTTAGACTGACAGATATAGGCCTAAAACAGAATGTGCCTCTTGTGAAAATAGGTAAAACTAGATGGTTGGATTCCAGCAATGCTTCCTTGCTTTCTGCATCGTAGAACTGCATGCTCATCTTTTGTGTCCATGCAGAGCCTTGATAAAGTTACTGTGTAGGCACCAAGTGTGCATACGTCAGATTTTCTGCGTGTTTGTGACTGACCCTCCTTGTTTCTTGTCATTAGGAAAACTTGGATACGTACTCCCGAGGAGAACTGATGAGGAAATCGCTGACACTCGAGATGGCAGTGCAGGTTAGTTCTGGCTTTCAATTTTCTTTACTGTGTTCTGGCCAAAAGCCTCCTCTGAAACAGCTGAAATGAGTTGAACTACTGGATGTTTTTTTATCTATTCACATTTCTGTATAGCCTTAGTGCTTAGAAGCCATAGTCAGGGACTCCAGGGCCCTGCCGGTAAGCTCCGGACAGAGAGTCAGCAAACAAAACAAGTCCTTTTCCCAAATGCTTATAACCAAGCCCAAGAGAAAAGGCAAGAGATGGCTGTCAAGAGGTGGGAATACAAGGAAATGCACAGTCCTACTCTGAATGATGAGCACTGCTCTCACTGCAGCAGTAGCCTGACAGTTTTCATGAGTTTTGAGCAGCCCAGCAAGAATTTTCAGGAGGTAAGGAAGACTGCCAGGTGCATATGAAAACCTTCTCCCAAGCGTGAAGGTGACAGGTGAGAAGAGAACATGCTTCTGCATTTTTGTATTGAGGGGTTAGTCAGTGAGAGGTGCTGTCAGGGCTGGCTCAGAATTCAGAGCTGTTTTCTGGGCACTCAGTGGGAAATAATGTAGGAAGGAGGGTAATTCATGAAAGGCCTTAGCAACTCTGTTTGCTGTGAGAGAAGACACTTGAAGGGTTTCAGGAGAATGCGCTTTGTGATGAAGGGAATAAGTTCAGAAGATGATCTTTAGAGCAACTTTCTGAATGGATGTGAGTGGGGCAAGGCTGTACTTCAGGACAGAAGAGGATGTTGCAGTAGTTGAGCTGATCATGCCTTGAGGAAGAGGGGTAATTATGCAATACCTCGTGAAGGCAGTACGTCGCCCATGTTCTGCAGCCTGTTCAAGACTTGAACAAGGGGAATAAAAACCTATGAAAACGTTCAAGCCAAAACTTGTATGCATCATAATTATCCTCCTGTATGCATCGTAATTAATTGAAGCTCTCTCAGGAGCTCCCTTCTTGACTTGTCCTGCTGTTTTGGTAACAGCTGTGAATATGAAGTTCAGGGGAAATCAGGGGCAATAGATTCACAAATATGGTTGCTTTGCAAGGCTTTACAGTTACTTTGCAAGGCTCTGGCCTATCATATGCCAAAGTCAAGCTTCATATAAGTACCATGTACTTTTCTTTTTTTTTTTAAAACTTCCCAACAAAGATGGAATTTTGCTCTCCCCAGGAAGAACATGTAATGCAGTTTGAAATCAGATGCACGACAAATACATATAATGGGCTGGAAATGTCATAGATCTCACAGTACCTTCTGAGGTAGATTGCACTTGATTTTTGACTTAATCTTGTTTTTGTTATTGCCTTTGAAATGCTTGCAGATGGAAACATGCAGTCTACAGCAGCAATTCCCCATCCTCCGCTGATGATGATGAGCAACATTCTGCCCAGGAATCTACTGCAGAGGAGGAGCAAGTGCTCGACTGTGAAGCATTCTCCTCCCTGCTCTTGTAGAGAGTCTATACAGTGGCAATACTTAATGCGTTGGCATAGTATGTAAGTTGTTGGCACCGGTGGCTCTTAAGTGGGCTCTCTACCATTGGACTTTTAGAATTGATTCTTTAAGAGTAATTGGATTTCTTTGGAGAGGTTAGGCATAAACTCTAAATATTTTAATGTAAAATTCTACTGCCCCTCTGCTTTACAGTAGGCTATTCAGAAAGAAAACCCCCCTAACAGAAAATGTATAAATAGAGGCAGTGATGGGGTTTCTTTGCCTTCCTTTAACCTAGGACATGGGTTCTGTTGAATTTATCTTTAGGTAAACTGAGGCAGCAATACATTTGTGTGCTTGAAAAACTTCTGCCAAGAATGAGCTTTTATAGTAGTAGTAAAAAGCCAGTTCTTAAGAATTTTTAAAATGCAGACTATATGTAGATTCAAGGTAGAGGGAATTCCTTGCCATAGTTAAAGGCTTAGTGTCTTGTGTGATAAAAGGAAAGTATACTCCAAAAGTGTCCTGGTTTAAAAAGGTGCTTTGGGGTTTTGTTGTCTTTGAGTGTTTCATGTACATGTGACCTTGATGAGTGTATAAGCAGGAGAGGGTTATCTGTTAGAAGTCAATTGTAATCTTTTGCTTGAAAGACCAGGTGGTTCCCTTTGTGGGCACAATATCTGAAGATTTAAGAGTTAGCTGTATATATTCTCTATCATCAGCAAAACTCAATTCACAGCATGATGAAATAGAACTTTAAATTCTTCTCTTTCAGTAAGGTTAAAAGTACTGCAAATAAGGAAACCAAAACCTTCAAATATTTTGCTGCTTTCTTCATTGACATTCTCTTCTAAACAACAGTAGGTTAGCTTTGCTAGTTGGTATTTAAGTATTACCTGGAAATGCAGAATACCTTTTTCTTCCTCCCACCTTTACCTTTTCTCCTCAGCTATTGCCGACCAATTCTGGGAGACAAAATCCAATATCTTGTAACTTTTTAAGAAGGAAGGAAAGCCTTTCCTATCAAGTCCAGTTTGTCTATCTGTAGATAGATCAGATCCATGGACTAGTAGACTGAGTTTAGTGAACTGTTAAAGATATGAAGTGGAAATGGGAGGAGGCAGATGGACTGTGAGGAAGCAGCAAAAGTTTCTGGAGAAGCTGCAAGGCTTTAGATAGCAGGACAGCATGAGTCGTGATATTTGATGATGTCATTTGAAGGAAGTGCAAGAAAGGCTTCAGGTAGAGCCTCAAAGATGTCAATGATGTCTGAGGTACTGCTACTTGGGCTGAAGGGCTTTGAAATCTTTGAGGAGGCCTACGTTAATTGTTATATCCTAAATCCATTTTCTTCTCATCCTCTTTAGAAAGATAAGGTGGAACCTTTGCACCTTGGCTACTGGACATCAGAGAGCGACATGGCTTCCCCCAGCCTGAGGAAATGGAGGACTGTTTCCAGGGCCAGCACTGACCCCTGACCTGGGGGCTTAGCCCTGAACTACTGGAGCCTTCTGTGAGAAAAGGGACCTGCTTTGCTGCCAGAAACTCTTGACGTGCTGGAATTTCAGTATTCAATTTTAGAAGGAATTTACCAACAGTATCCAAGTTAAGCACTTGCAAAGCCTTTGATGGTAAACACATCCAGTTAGGGTTTGTGTTTCCATGTTCAGGAAGACATCACCAGCTGGGGAGTAACCTGTTTCATCTTTTAAACGCCTTCCTTTAAGTCCTGCTCTCAGAAGCCTGGAAAGTGAAGGCTGTACTCCTCCTGAAGTCTGCTGATGGAAATGGAGGTAGTTGTTGTCTTCCTGAAGTCGCTGAAACACAAGATGGGATTGAGCTTCATAATTTTTCAAGCTTTGGCCTTTGTGAAGAAAGAGCTGACACTGTAGTTAAGGCATTGAACTGCTCATTTGATTTCTCTGATGAACAATGTAGCACCTATACTTTGCAGTGGCAGACTGTGGGAAGGTATGCTTTTAGTGAACCCATCTTGATTGCCTTTTACATTGCACTCATTGCATACACTGGGCGCAGGATATAAACAGCCATCTCAAAGTCACCGCAATGATTCCCCTAGGCAAACTTACAGATCTGTCAAGCCTGTGTGTGTGAGAACGTGGGGAAGGCTGGGTCCGAGTGAATCTTGACTCCGAAAACACTTCAGAAAAAAGTTTTCAGTATTGTTTTCTGGCTAAGCAAATGTTAATAGATTCAGGTAGGGTGCCCTCGTGATAACAGTATCCAGTTGCTTGGGAAAGCACAGCATTCAGGTGCTTCATCTTCACTTAAGTGCCCTTGAAACTGGAAAAGGAAACTCAAAACAATACCTATCCATCCATCTGAATTGGCAAGCAACAAAACTTGTGCATATGCTGGACTGTTCTGTAGTAATGTTGTAAATGGAGCTTCCCAGGAGACTCCAAAAGCCTCCCACCTTACGTGGACATGTGGAACATAAATGAGAGTTGGTGTTGTCCTCTGGCCTGCCTGTGTGCTGTGAAAAGGAAGTTTGTATGAGAATATTGAGCCATGCAGAATAGGCTGCTATGTAACTAATAACTATGTATCTATGCAAACAAACACATGTAAACAAAAACATGTAAACAGGATGTAAAATGTAAACTGATGAAAACTGTATCAACCAGATGGATAGTACATCGAGACAAAGTGTCAGAACACACCTACCAAGACAAACCGATGACTTAGGGTGTAATTTCTGCTCCGCTTACATTACAGCCCTAGCTACACAGACAGAAATAGACCTTAACCTCTGCCTGACTTCAGAGCTACTGAGATGTAAGTCACTCCTAAGGAGCCTCACAGCTTGGTTTGTGTGGGGCGTGCTTGAGAAAAGAAGCCGAGCCCTTCAGCAAGGTGGATGAGCCTGGCTGCACTGCTGCACCCTAGGGACTGCTGAGTTTGCAGCTCAGGATGGGCTTGTGCCCAAGTCAGTCTGGAGCACAAGGCAGGAAAGGTGAGGGCAGGCACTGTCCTGTTCGCCTGGTCATGAATCATAATTTCAAAGGTCATTTTGGAAGAGGTGAGCAGCCTTCAAGCTGTCTGAAGAGCTCCCCAGCTCACAGGCTGCTGCCTCATTTCCAGAGGCTCCTTCAGACCAGGTTTCTTGCTCGGGAACATCACAAGCCATTGCCTGTACGTGGTGCCTCAAGCACATTAGCACATGCTGTTGGTACATGTGGGCACTGACTAGACATTATTGGTAGATGACCAGAGAGGCAACCTTCAGATAACCCAAATGGAGATCTTCCTCTTGTGTGACAGATGAGCCCTCAACCATGTAACATGTCTGCTCATACTGTCACAGCTCTCAAATGTTTCTAGTAAAGGTCCAGCTGCTGTAATACAGTGAATCTTCTGTAAATTCTCTCCCTGCCACCCTGGAGCATGGTTTCTGAAATACTCGTGGATAGCTGGTGCCGCTTGCTGGACCAATACGCTCACTGCCAGCCTTTCATTAACATTTTCCACAGACATCCCTCCATAGCATAAGAGCATAATTTGCCGCAAGCAAACTAGTCCAAAAATCGAGTGTTCCTCAGACTTTTGCTAACACTAGTACCTTTTCTGAGATAACCCCCATTTGCCCGGCAGTTCTTAGAACTAAAACCAGATTTTGGCATGCCATTTCACATGCTGCCCAATCATTTGTATTATTATAATCCTAATTCAGATCTGCTCGTGGTCAAGGCTGTCGGTTATCATCTCAGTCTGCCAATTCCCTGTCCTTCTTTCAATATCCATTCTCTATCCCCTGGCTGAAATATCTGTTGAAACAATACTTGAACATCCCCCTAACAAATGGAATGTCCCTCTACTCTTGTACAAAACAGTGGGGCTGCCTTTTCCGGGTCCTCCCACACCCGGGCCATTTGCTGTGCCCATTGAAGTAGATCTCCAGGAGCCCACGGCCAATAAACGTAGGCATGCAAGACCAGTGCCAGTGCTCACCACATGGGAACCTCGCTGTGTTCTATCTGGGGTGCCAAACAAATAAGATAATCTGTTCCGTTTTGTTTGCTCTCGGGTACTGGTGATGAGAAAAAGGAGTTTTATTTCTAAGTTTTTAAGTATTATTGCTGGCAATAAGTTCCTTCTTATGCTCTCAGCCATGTACTGAGAATCTGCATCAAAACCATGTGCTTCCTGCTGCCCTATAAGGTACAGGGGCATAATGACCTCACAACGACAAAGAGGAGCCATGTGCCTAATGTGGCAGTATGTGGTGCTGAGGTGGAAGTAACCTGACAAGTAAAAACAGCACCCACATGACCAGCACTTGCCTATCAGGCACTGAGCCACAAGTGACCTCAGAACCACAAACTGCACCCACAGGACCAGCACTGGCCTATCAGGCACTGAGCCTGACGGGTGAGTGAAGAGTTAACAGGACTGAAGTTTGGCAATTGATATGCACAAGAACTGATGGGCGCAAAGCTGTTGAACAGAGGAGTTAACAGGACTAAAGTCATCTACCAACCGATATGCGCAAGGATTGATATGCGCAAGGGTGCGGGATGGAAGAATTAACAAGACTGAAGAAGTCTGCCACCTGGAATCTGCATGAACCCCCAGGGAGGGAAGAAACAATACAGAGGTATTGTGGTCTCGCCTTGGTAGCAGGGTCCTTCCAAACAGACAAACAAACAGTCCTGTGACTGTGAAACTCACAAAAATCAGCAAAAGCAGTGTCTGCCCAGAGCCCCAGCCGTATAAAAAGAGACTTGGAAGCTAAGAGAGTTTGAGCAGGGACGGGAACGTGACCTGATCGTCTTCTCCGGCTGGACTGTGAGTATTCCCCCCCCCCTTCTCCTGGGACGCTGGGTTAAGGTAACTCCTCGAGGTTAAGGGTCCTCTCACTAAGAGAGTGAACAGGAAAGCTTTCAAGTAGGGATAAGCAGTGCTTCCAATTAATAGCGCAGTAATCAACAGTTTTGGGTTATCCTTTCTAAATTAGTAATCGCATTATTTTAATGGATGTTACTAATCCAAGAATTTGCGTGAGGAAATAAACATAATTTTTTATTATGTTACTGTCTCAGTTGTTACTATCGAACTTTCATAGTGTGACAGTCTTATCAATTATTACAATCTAATTATACCTTAAGTCAAGATTTATTGCCTACCCGCATCGGAATGAATCTTACATTGGTGAAGAAACTACTACAACATGATGACCTGTGTCAACTGTTAAAACGCATCCAAAACAATGGACAAAAAACTCTAATCACTGTTCATCGTGATGCAGAAGAGATACACCACATCTTGGAAAGAGTGAAGAAGGATGGAGAATATCATTGGTGAGAGACTCTTCTGGGATGGTCACCAACCACAACAGGGTTCTATAATCACGTGTTGCACCCAGTAGTAGTTGTGTTAAGTTTAACCGTGCTATGCCTATTGCTTACAATCATATTGCACATAAGATTATGGAGAGTGATAGTACGCCTCGAAAGGCTTGGAGAACTCTGCTTAACATATCAGCAGGGATGCTTAATAAAAACAAAGGGAAGACTGTTAGAGAATATTGGACTGAAGCTGTCTAGAGTTGATTGCGTAGCATAACTTGCTCAGCATTAGTAGCTAAATTTGCTGAAGCCTTAGGCTGCAAGCTGTGAACTCTCTCCTAGATATTACCTAGTTATGGGAAAGAGGGCCCCAGCGCTGGTTCAAGCTGGAAAGATAAAGAAGTTACAACCAAGAGCAGAAGCTGCAACCTTGAAAATAGGATAAGAAGCAGCCTGCTAGAGACAATGAAGGAACGCAATGAAGAAGGGGAAGACCCCAGATCTAAATATTACTATTGGTCCAAACTATTGCATAAGGGGTGGGGAACTTAGATTGTAAGGGTATAATAGCCCAGGAATTTCTTTGTTTAGGGTCCCTCTCTGGAGGCATCCAGCTCGAGCTGTAATTATTGCACGCGTGTAATTAAAATTTATTTTGTTCTGATCTGACTTCAGACTTCTGCGGGAACCTAGGGTCGGACTCTGTTATGGTGGCCGGTGAGCTTAATTTTCAATAACAGGTATACTGATCCAAAGTTAATGTAGGTCTGTACTACTTTTAGAATGACAGTGTATGAAGCAAAAAACCATGCATTTTTGTTTGATGGTAACTTCTTTATACAACTAAAATTGGAAAGCATAAAACCAAGGACTCAGAAGCACCATCTTCTGCAGGTGAAATATAGGCTATCTGAGAAAGAAAACCCATGGAAGCTAATATCAAAGGTAATTCACAGGTGCTGGGAAATACAAAGAAAAGTGAAATAAATTTAAATGTTTACAGAATACTTTGTCTTTTTTTTTTTTTAATATAAATATTCTCCATGATTTCCCTCTCTTATTTGATTTGGGCTTTCCTGTCCCATGTTTAACCAAAGACATAAGATAGCCCAGATCTCTTGTGAAATACATATAAATATGCAGCTTAGAATATTTGGATTATAAGAGGTCATCTTTCAGAAAGGGTTCACTGGAGGAGTTTCTTGAAGATAACACTTCTGAGACCTTTAAATCTCAAGTTTTCTTAGAGTAAAGGCATAGTAGTTGCCTCTATCTCCTGCTAATAAAGTCTTATTGGGGGGGTACTACCAATAAATGTAATTGGTGCAGACACTCTTTTCTTCTAATATGGCAGTATCCTAGAAACTCTTTGCTCTTAATTAACCATCCAAGTAACCCCCCCCAATCCACTGAAATAAGGGGGAAGGAGGGAGGGCGGGGTCCTGAGCTCTCCCTGCCAAAGGGCTCACTGCCTTGCAGATCTCTGCTGCAACCTGCACACCATGCACTGCCCCGGGCCCTGAAACAAGACATCCAGGGCTGACTTCCAGGAGGAGGCCTCAGAGAGCAGTTTTGACATGGTAGGACTTCTTCTCTGGCATAGTTAACAAGGAAATGGTCTTGCCATGAGGGAGCACTCAGAGGTACTCTTTTGAGCAGCAGTGCTACAGTCATTACCTTTCAAAATGGGCAAATAAGGAAAACTTCCAAAGACAAAGTATTTCTTCAGAAAAGAACTGGCCTCTTTCTTACAACGTTTTCCCAGATGCACATACAACAGTGAGTGATGTTTCAAGGGCTGAGAGCTTATTTTTTGTGCTGAAAGCTAAGAAAATCACAGCATTGCTTTTGGACCCTGAAAATTGTTGCCCGATGCTCAAGCACATTCCTGCAAGTCGGCAGGAAATACTTGAAAGGTCATAGTTGAGAATCAGCTTGCAAAGTTGAGGTGGCTTTATGCAAATAACTCTGCAACCCCCCTAAGTGTTATGTTCCTCACCTTTCCACATGCTCCTTTCTTCTCTAAGGGAGTCATTTCTAACCTGACAGTTCAGGTGTCCCTCTCAGCTGAGCACATTTTGCAAGGTGTCACTAGGTTGCTGGAGGCCTGCAGGTTCTGCAATTCTTGCCAGGATCTCCTGCCAGGATGCTAACTCAACCCCCGCATTCAGCTGATCACATACAACTCACCTTACCATCATCATCCAAGCCATGTGCCTGCTGCTGGTCTATCAACTGCTAAGGCAGGAGTGACTTCACATGCCCATGCCCCAGCCATAAGCCTGCTGCTAGCCTATCAGAGGCTCAGTCAGAAGTGACCTCCCAAACAAGAACACAAACCTTATCCATCAGAGAAGCTGAAAGGCCATCAGCAGCCATGTGGGCTTGCTAGATGATTGTAAGGTCACCTCTATCTGAGCAGCTGATGTGCCAGCACTTGACTAATGCCTGGGGCAATTGTTTGTGAGGTCACTTCTGCCTGAGGACCTGATAGGCCACCAAGCGGCACAGGGCTAGGATGTTGATTGTGAGGTCATTCAGAACTGAGTAACTGATGGGTCAGAAACAGTTATGTGGCTTGGATAGTGACTGTGAGATCACCTCTGTCTTAGCCTCTGATAGGTCAGCAGCAGGCCCATGGCTCAGGTGATGATTCTGAGGTCATTGCTGCATGAATACCTGACTGGATGGAAGCCAAAAACATGCTGAGGTCATTTCCCTAAGGGCAGGTGAAAGACCAGCAGCAGGCCCATTGGCTTGGTAGGTGATTATGAGGTCAGTTGTGTCTGATCAGCTGATAGGCCACCAGGAAGCTGATGGCTGGGGACATTTTTATGAGATTAGTTCTTTCTCAGAAGCTCATAGGAGAGTAGGAGACCCATGACCATAAAGGTGAAAGTGAGGTCCCTTCTGTCTCTGCAGGTGATGGATCAGGAGCAGGCACATGGGTGGGAAAGTGGCTGTGGGGTGACTTCTATGTGTGTAGTTGATAGACCAGCACTTGACTCCTGTCTGGGGTAAGAGGTTGTGAGGTCCTATCTGCCTGAGAACCTGACAGGCCACTAACAGGCACAGGGCTAGGATATTGGTTTTGTGATATATGTGCTAATTTGTTACATCAAAGTGAGAAACAGCCTTGAAACATCCTGGACTGTGATGTGTGCTAATTTGTTACATCAGAGTAAGAAACAGCCTTGGGAACATCCGTGGGAACATCCGTGGGAACATCCTACATCCTGTGATGGGGGCATGTACCCCGCCTGAGATAAGGGAGTTGAGCTAGCGAAGCGGCAATGTTAGTTTAGATAGCCTAATATGGTGATGGCGATGTCACACAACTGTGAAATATAGCATGACCTCGAAAGTTGTAAAATATATGCGTGACCTGAGGGTCACCACTCACAATGCAGAGGAAGACTCCAGACTTCATCCCCACGACCACCAGAGGGCTGAAGAAGACCCCCCTAGCAACAGCCGGCGCAACCGCAGAAGTTACAGGAAGTGCCACATATACCCGGAGCTGGAATCGCATATAAGGAGACTGTGAGGGGGGATTGCGCGCGCCGTTGGTGGAGCAGGAGACTCCCCGGCCGCCCAGCGCTGTTTTGCTTACTTGTAACTTGCTCAATTATTCCATTAAATTGGATTTTATGCAAACCAATTGGAGTGGTCGTGTTTGCCTAAAACAGTTTTGTGGTCACTCCCATCTCTGGTGAGTGCCACTCGCTCTGTAAAGAGTGAGGAGTGGCATGGACAGCCCTGGGCCGTGAGTGGTTTTGGGCCACTGGACTCTGTGCGAGACACAGAAATATTTTTTTTAATGGTGCAGGCCTGATAATACCAGAGATATTTAGAAAATGTCAATAAAAAATGAATGAAGAGAGAAATTAAAAAATGATCTAAAGGGAAGAAATGTTTTGTTACACTTTCCAGCTTTTAAATATTTTGTGTTCTTATTGTCTTTCTTAGCTTTGTTGTCTTTTCTCTTAATATCCTGGTCTTTTCTTTTTTTTTGAAAAGGAAAGTGATTTCCAGGATTTGGGTGGGATGCAATTACAGGGTCACCGATGGCTGGTAGGTTCCCTGGTCTCCTCTGCTCAGCCTCCATCTGCAGCTCCAAGGGGCTCTGGTCTCCCGCAGGTCCCCTGTGAGAGCTGCCAGGCCCAGGCAGGTACCTCCGATACACCAGGACCTCTCCAAGTGCCACTGGATGCTTGTGGTTAGAAGAGAGCTCTGGCTGAAAAGGTGAAGAAGAGTTTTCAACATTTAAAAAATATGAACACACTTTCACCAGCTAAAAGGACTGACTACTTTTAAAGTCCACTTTTCCCATGATAAAATCATGGAAATGTTCAGGCAGGGTGTGAATCTCAGGAGAAGAAATATTAATCTGCCCCTGAACTTGTTACCACCGTTCTGCCTATTATGCCGTGGATATAGTCTCAGTGATTTCTCACATATTTTCACATGTCTTGATTAAATTGATCATTTCTAAAAGCATCTTTGCATCAGACGAACTGGACGTATCTTACTCTTGATCCATCCGATACCTCTCAACTCTCCAGTTGCTGCTCTGAGCTTCAGGGAGTCTGAAGCTTGCCTCGTCTTTCAGGATGCTCATTGTCTCTTTGTCCAACTCCTCAGTTCTGTTTCTATCTATCTGTCAAAAATCACTTCAAGGAGGGTTATTCCTTGTGGAAAGTGCACCTCATTGGAGATAGCTTGGACTTAACATACAGCTGAGGAGTGTATTTGACTTTTTATTAAACTGTATCATATTCTATTTTTGCTTGTTTGCAATTAAGAAAAATCCTCCTATGTCTGCAGCTAGTTCTCTAAGGAAAGCAGGTGGGAATTGGTGTGTAGGAGCTGTAACATTCAGCTACAGACTCGAGTGGAAAAAGGTTAGGTTTTAACAAGAGTCATGTAAGTCCCCAGTGGCTGATGAGAGAAATGGCAGGGTTGGGGAGGTGAGGAGGAAGGTTGTCCTTAAAGGTGTCATATTGAAAATACTGATTTTCCTGCATGTTCAGACTTCATTATGGCAGAGACCCTCTGGGTCAGTATGAATTGGAGAGTGTGGATATCACTTATTCTGTAAGCTGAAACATAAAGAAAGCTTAAAAAGCAGAAATCCTTTCTTTTTCAGGTGCTCATGGAAATCTTGCTCTTGTAAGTACACTCCTGAATCCTCTCCAATTAGCCACACAAGAACTGAAGAACTGAAGAAAATTAGGGGGAGTGAGATTGGTTGTTAGGGCTTTCTGCATTTTAATGGTGCCTCTGGTGTATTTGGTGCTGAGTCCATGAACCTCAGATACTGGGAGGAGATTGAACAAGCCTCTCAAGAAGTTAAAGTCAGAAGTAAATCCCAAAGTTTCTTGGAGTTGTAATGGGTCCCAATGAGGGTTGTTACCAAAGAAGGCTCCCCAGGGGCTGATGAGAGCAGAAAGTTGGAGGCCCTGACTGCAGGTAGTCAAAGGCAATGTGCAGGTGGCTCTGATGCCAAGTAAGCCTGGATGAGTTTTGTCAAGCAGAATGGCCAGGCACTGACACCCAGCCCCTTGGCAGGGTGATCCTTTCCCTCGCGCTTTGCTCAGGGCTCTTCCTGGGGGCAGTGTGCGGGTGGGGGTGTGCAACGCTGAGTGCAGGACAGTGATACAGCACCTCCTGAGTCCCCAGGGACAAGAAGGCAGCAAGGTCACAGTGCTTTAAGGAAACATCTTCCTGAGGGCCTCAGTGGCAGGGATAACAGTCATAGTCAGGAGGACAAAGAACTCATTTTTGTTGGCATCTTTCAGCCTTGGCAATGCCCATGACTGTCTCCACCACAGGCTGTCCTACGCTGTCCCACACCTGTGTGTGTTTCCCTGCAGACTGCAGACACCCAACATGCTTCCCCACCTTGCTCTCACCCTTGGATCTCCCTACCCCCACTCATGTCTCTCTGCCCCCACTTGGTTTTCCTCGAAACACAAAGCCAGGGGATGATCACAGACTCCCTCTGGGTGACCTGTAGCACCACAGCTCTACCCTTCAAGTGACATTCCCTTTTCCTAATGTTACATCTGAACCCCACAAGCTGCTGTTTGTGGCTGTTTTCCCTTCTCATGCTGTTTCCCACTACCAAGAAAAGCTCCATTATCTCTGAAACCACCCTTCAAGCACTCACAGGCTCCTACTCTCCTGTCCTTCACCTCCACTTCAGCAGGATAAAGAAGCCCAGGTCCCCCAACCTCTCCTCATGGGCACAGTTATTCCTCCCTACTCACAGGACTTGACACTTGTCTTGCAAAGCTTCATGAGATGTCTGTTGTCCAAATCACCCAAGTTTCTTAAGGGCCTTCAGGACTGAAGTTCCTCTGTGTCAAAAAAAAAAGGAAAAAACACAAAACACAAACCAGCACCTATGGGGAAAGCTATCTTGAGGGCCCTCTGCCAAACTCACTTCCAGTTACCAACCTCTTTCTTCTTCTGGGGACCCAAACTGGATGCAGCGCTCTAGATGTGGTCTAATGAATACTGACTAGAGGGGGATCATCGTTTCCCTCCACCTCCTGGCTGTGCTCCTGGTCATACAGCCCACAGTGCTTTTTGGCCTTCTTTGCTGCCAGGGAATGATTCTGGCTCACATTTTGCCTCCTGTCCACCAGGACCCTCAGGTCCTTTTCCACAGAGCCGCTCCCCAGGCACTCAGGCCCCAGCTTGTAACACTGTGGGATGTTGGTCTATGCCAGGTGCAAGACCTGGCCTTTGTCCTTGCTGAATTTAGTGAAGTTTCTGAAGCTTATTCCTCCTGCCTGTCTAGGTCCCTCTGAATGGCAGCCCTCAAGCATATGACTGGTGTCCCCCTTTCAGCATGGCGAGTGTTGCCTCCTCTGTGTCACTAATAAAGATGATAAACAGGACTGGTTCCTGGAGAGATCAGTGGTGCTCCACTGCTCTCTTGGCTCCAGGAAGAGCACTACCCATTCGCCACTGCCCTCTGAGCCTCATCATCCAAGCAGCTTTCTACCCATTCGGTTGTCTATCCCTCTAGACAGTAATGTTCTAACTTGCATACAAGAATATTGTGGGAAACAGTGTCAAACACCTTGCTAAAGTCCAGATAAAAGTCATTTACTCTTCTCCAGCCACAGATACAATTATTTAATCATAGAAGGCAATCAGGATGGTGAGGCACAATTTACCCTGGGTAAATCCATGCTGACTGTTCCCTGTCACCTTCTTCTCCTTCATGTGCCCAGAAATGTGATCCAAGAGGATTCCCTCCATGACATGCTCCTCACCAAAGAGAGGCTGAACTGCCTGCAGCTTCCCAGGTAGTCCTGTTGGCCTTTTTTGAAGATGGATGTAACATTTGCCTTTTTCCAGTTATTGGGACCTCGCCCAATCTCCACAACCTTTCCAAGATGATAGCGAGTGAGAGCAGCCAGCTCTCACAGCATCCTCATATGCAGCCCATCCAACCCCACCGATTTGTATAGTTTGAGTTCTTGCTAATGTCATCCACTGCTCGTTGTTTTTCTCCTCAGGAGTCCTGACTCCAGGCACAACAGTCTGGGAGACCTTGTTTTTTAAAACGGAAGCTAGCAAGGCATTGATTTCTTCAGACCTATCTGCATCTGCTGTTACTACATTCCCTGCCCCATTCAGCAGTGAGCCCACCTTCTCCTTTTTCTTCTTACTGAAGCAGTAGCAGCTCATCCTCATGCCCTTGACATCCCCTGCAAGTGTCAATCCTAGGGAAGCTTTGTCTTCCCTAAGACCATCTCTGCTTCGCTGGACAATATTTCTAAATTCCTCCTTTGCAGGCTCTCCCTACTGCCGCTTTCCGTACGCTGCCTTATTGTCCTGGAGCTCAGGTGTGAGTTCCCTGTTTAGCCAAGCTGGTCCCCTGACACGTCTACTGGTTTTCCTGAGTATCATGATGGACTATTCTTGTGCTTGGTGGCTGCTGTCCTTAAGGACCTGCCGGCTCTCCTGAGCTCCTGTGTCCTTCAGAGCTGCCTCCCATGGGATTCCCCCGCCAGGCCCCCAAAGAGGCCAAAGTCTGCTCCTCTGAGGGCCAGAGTCTGTACTCTGCTGCTGTCCTTCCTCAATCTCTTCAGGATCTCGGACTACACTATTGGTCACTGTAGGCAAGGCAGACACTGACTATCCCATCCCTGCTCAGTTCCTCCTTGTTTGCAATTTCCACATTCAGGAAAGCATCACCCTTCTTGGCCCATCTGGCAGATGTGCTAAGAAGTTGTCCCTGACACCTTCCAAAAACCTCCCGGACTCCTTGCACTCTGCTGTTTGTCCTTCCAGTGAATGTCCGGGAGATTAAGGTCTCCCCATAAGAACCAGGGCCTGTGACCCACAAACTTCTTCAGGTTGCTAAAAGGAGGTTGCATCCACCTCCTCGCCCACATCAGGTGGTCTGTAGCTCCCTTCACAATGTCACCCTTACTCTCATGCTCACCCACAAGCTCTCATGCAGCTCCTTGTCCATCCCAGGGAAGAGCTCCATACCTCCGAGCTGCCCCTTCACACAAAGGGCATCCTCCCTCCTCGTCTTCCCTCACAGTCTCTCCTGAAGACCTTGTACCTGACCAGCATAGCCCTCCAGTCACGTGAGTGACCCCACCACATCTCAGTTATTCCAATAATGTTTCACTCCTGTGACAACTTGTGCAGCTCCATCTGCTATTGTCTGTGCCCCAGGCTGCATTCACTTGCACATATTTGGGCTGCAGAGCCTCAGCTGTGGCACAGAGTGTAGATTGCTCATTGTGAGCCATGTTACCAAGAGTCAAGGGCACCGTATGTGCAATGGCCCACTTCAGTGCAGGGACATGCCGGCATAGATAGCAGGTGGCAATGTAATGGTGAAAGGAGGTTCCCACTAAGGGAGCAAACCCTGCAGTACCTGAGGCCAGAGGAAAGCAGAGCTGGTCTGTGCAGAAATGGCAGGAGAGGACTTTGCTGCCTGAACTGACTTTTTAGCTCACAGGGCCTGTGACAGAGGTCAGCTGATCTCCAGGAAGAACAAGGTGCCACTGAAGAAGTCCCTGGGCCTGGACAGCCTGTGATGCAGCCATCCTGTGGACATCATTAGCACAGTCCCTGTTCATATCATCTGGGATGAGAAGAGGTTCAGGAGTAGGAGATCTTGAAGGGTTTGAGAGTGCAGGGACATAAGTGGAGTCCTTGATGTGATGTGCCTCCCATTTATGCAGCTGCTTGGATGTAGATGTGATGGACTTTGCCTAAAGGCAGTGGTGGCATTCAGTTATTTGGGCACAGGTAGGAAACCGGAGAGGCCCTGGGGCACTTGCCCAGCAACCACTCCAAAAGGACATGGCTTTCCTGTAGGTCCCATGCTGGATCTGCTAGAGACCTGTGCTTGTGCTGGACACCCCAGGCATCTGACATGGCCCTGCCTATGGCCTGTTTTTATGGCATTAAATCAAGGCTCTGCACTGAATTACATGAACTGTTTGCAATGTGGAGATGTGCATGAGTCTCAGCTTCCTAGTGAGTGGACCTCTAGGAGCAGTAGTAGGCATCGAGTGTCATTTCAGATGGCCAAGAAAATTCCCCACCTGGCCCCAACCTCATGCTCTAGAAGGACGCAGGTCTCCTAGTTGCTCCATCAGAGCAAGCAGACCCTGGCACATGCCTTGCACCACCTCTGTCTCTTCAAATGTCACCAGGTGTTTGTGTGTGAGCAACTGACTCCCATCCTCCATCTCCACTGATTATACTGGAGACTTAGACAAGGAGCTTGTGTGCCCACATCTCTGTTGGGCTCACTTCAGCTTTGGCAAGGGGAATCCCACCTCCTGTGTGTGGAGTTCACGAGAGGGATCAGAATCCCACTCTGCCCCAGGGGTTTCTAACCTGGCATAAGATGCCCAGATTGACTCATCTGAATCAATACCTGAACCATGGATAAATGACCTCCTTTCTTCTCCCTGTCTAGGTGTCCTGCCTAGTAAAGAGATGGGAATAGGGTGTTCCAGAGTGGGATGCTTTGATGTCCTGTAGATAACCATCCTCTGATGAGACAAATTGCAATGCTGGAATCAGTCTCTCTTAACTCTTTAGAGAGAGACCATCAGTGATTATTTTAGTCTACCTCAGTGAACATTTCCCAAGAGGAGGGAGCGCAAAGGAGAAATGAAGTCACACCTTCAGCTAGGCCACTGTTCCCGAGTGGGGCCAGTCTACTGGGACAGAGGGAGCTCATGGCAACCGGTCAGCACTGCTGAGAGACAGCTCTGTGCAAGAGCATCTCCTCTGCAAAGAGCAGCAGGGCTCCAGGCACTGCCTGCTCTTGCTGACATGAGATGAGACAAGACAGAGAGAAGCGAAAGGCAGCGTGGAGTGGGAGGAGAGAGGAGAGCTCACAGAGGGAGAAATCTTCACAGCCCCTGACACAGTAAGTCTCTGGCTGTAGAGCAATACTACTGGAGCTGCTGGAGGGGTCTTCCTAACCCATCCCATCCCATGACTGCTAGGTTCTTTAGGATGTCTCTGCTGTCTTCTTGAGTGCAGAGGAGGAGGAGGTGCTTCTAAAGCAGGGATTCCCAGCCACACCATCACAGGGACAGGGCATCCTGCTACCTTCTCCCTGGGATGCTGCAGGGGTGTGAAGGCAGGGAGTGCACCCAGGACTGCATGGGCTGTAATTCAGAGCAGTGTCCCTGCACCCCAGGGTGCTTTGTGCCTGGGGCACTGACTCTGCTGCCTGCACAGCAGAGCACAGCACTCAGCCTGCCCCGGGAACTCCCCACGGTGCTGCAGGGATGATCGACCCCAGCAGAGCAGGTTCATTCTCCCGTTGAGAGGGTTTTTCATGGGTCAGGGCTGCTCACAGCTCTAGCTTATGCACAGGACATTTCAGAGGGAACTTTTCAAGAGGAAGGCAAAGATGGGGATTTCCTGAAAGAGAAGCCAATTTCCTGAGATGGCGCTTTAACTGTCCTGCCACCTAGCAAGGGGAAAATGGAAATGGAGCTGTCAGCTTTGAACAAAGGACTGAAACTCCTTAACAGTTTCAATGAGCAGTCAATGGGTCTGCTAGGTACTTCTGAAAGTCCCTGCACCCATTCCTTTAGTCTGTAGACAGCACCAGCTTCCCCTTTGCTGGCCTCAGCAGGGTTTATCTGCCCTGCTCCTTAGCACCTCCAAAAATGGGAATGCTCCTGGACAGTGCCCTGCTGCTGGGAGGTTTCTTTAGGGCAGAAGTGAGCCCACTGGGGAAGGTGTGGGCATTGCAGGGCCTGACCATGACTTGTCCAAATCCATCCTCCCATGATGTTTCTAGAAGCAGTTCCCTCTCATTCACTGCCCAGCTCTGATGCCTGGAGCTGTCCCTGCTGGGAGCTGTTTCTCTGTCCCAACGTCTTTTTCCTGGTTGTTGCTTACAGACCCCATCCCATGCTCTGTGCACTTGGTTCTGCCCTACAGAAAGCTCCCACAGGCAGGGCGCTGTCCAGGGGCATCTCTGTGTTTGCAGGTCCTAAGGAGCAGGTCAGACAAACCCTCATGAGGCCAGAGAAGGTGATGCTGGTGCTGTGTGTAGGCTGAAGTGGGGATGAAGGGACTTGCTGTGGTTTCTCTCAGTCCTTTTGATCTGTCAAAATGATGGGAGTGTTCAGCTGCAGTTAAGACACTGACCCTGTGTGTCCTGTGTGGTGTGGTCTTCATGGTAGTGAGAAGCACCAATCCCTTTCCAACCCGTGAGGCTCCTGGCAATGCATTTCATCAGGTTGGGTAGTCAGCTGACTCTCCTTTAAGGAGAGTCCACCTTTGGACCCTTGACTGTTTCTCTGGGGTGTCCTGCCAACTTGGAAGCTGCCCTCCAGCAGAGCACAGCTTCCCTGTAGCATTTCTGTGATAGGTGAGTCAGATACACTCTTCACTCTCTCCATCTCTGGGCTGAGAGAAAAGAATTTGGAAATCTTCACTGTGAAACTGAACTCCTCTGCTCTCAGCTCAGTCCACTTTCTTTCTTAGAGAAACTTGTGAGTGTGATTGTCCTTTAGCTGAGGGAGGTACAAGTGCAGCACAGCAAGGGGAAAAACTTATTGACAGACCAGATCCTGCGACTCTGTACAAAGTCACAGCGAGCTCTTTATTTCCTCTTGGCATGCACAAGTGCTCATGCTGAGAACAATTGAAATGCCAGATATTTGTACCCCATCAGACAATGCTCCCACAGTAAGATGGAGGCACCTAAAAACTAAATAAATATATAAACTGACCCCTCCACTGAAGATCATTTTCTGAAGAAAATGGGTTCAAAATGTTGAACAGCCCTTTCACATAAGGAGTGGACGTAATCTGCTGCAGGATGTGCACATCAGAGCTAGTCACTTCCCATTCCCTCTGCAGTGCCTGGAGGAAGGGTGCGGATGATAAGTTGACATGAGGACAGAGTCTATCTCATTGGAACAGAGATGTCCAGAAAGTGTGAGGTCATCCCCTGCTTTCACTTGGCTGCTTCTCTCCCTTGCTAGAGTGGGCGATGGTGTGACTGGTTCAGCTACAGACACCTCTGTTCAAGAGGGCAAGGCTGGGGGAGATGAAGCCCTCACAAGGCTCTTCTCTTTCCGAGACAGCTGGCATGAGTGCTGTATTCACCTCTCATTATGGCAAATAGAGAATAGTCCCACTGGGTCACTGGACCAAGTTCCCTCTGCCGAGCTCACGGCACCGATCCCAAGGTATCCCACCGAATATCTGGGGCTGTTTGACACCTCCATTTACACCCCTGGCACCCCGGCAGAGCAGAACGGGCTCTTCTGGAGACCACGGCAGGGTCCCCTGCTCAGTGTGGCACACACAGCCAGCACAAACAGAGCTCAAGCAAGGATTCTGAAAGAAGGTGAAGGACAGAGGAAATATGGGGGGTACTATGAGAAATGGTATCAGTTTGGCTTGGAGAAGCCTGCTCTAACATTTTACTGTCTTTTCCTCCTCAGACAGAGCCCCACAGTCCAGAGGAAGCAAATGTTCAATGGCAGTTCCCCAAACGAGTTCCTCCTCCTGGCATTTGCAGACACGCGGGAGCTGCAGCTCTTGCACTTCTTGCTGTTTCTGAACATCTACCTGGCTGCCCTCCTGGCCAATGGCCTCATCATCACAGCTGTAGCCTGTGACCACCGCCTCCACACTCCCATGTACTTCTTCCTCCTCAACCTCTCCCTCCTCGACATTGGCACCATCTCCACCATTGTCCCCAAATCCATGGCCAATTCCCTCTGGAACACAAGGGCCATTTCCTACTCAGGATGTGCTGCCCAGATTTTTTTGTTTGTCTTTTTCATTTCAGCTGAGTATTGTCTTCTCACTGTCATGGCCTATGACCGCTACATTGCCATCTACAGACCTCTGCACTATGGAACCCTCATGGGTAGCAGGGCTTGTGTCAAAATGGCAGTAGCTGCCTGGGGCACTGGTTTTCTCTTTGGGGGCCTGCACACTGGGAACACATTTTCAGTAACATTCTGCCAAGGCAATGTTGTGGAGCAGTTCTTCTGTGAAATTCCCCACATCCTCAAGCTCTCCTGCTCAGACTCCTACCTCAGGGAAGCTGGGGTTATTGTGGTTGGTATTTGTTTAACTTTTGGGTTTTTTTGTTTTCATTGTGCTGTCCTATGTGCAGATCTTCACTGCTGTGCTGAGGATCCCCTCTGAGCAGGGCAGGCACAAAGCCTTTTCCATGTGCCTCCCTCATCTGACTGTCGTCTCCCTGTTTGTCAGCACTGCGGGGTTTGCCTACCTGAAGCCCCCCTCCGTCTCCTCCCCAGCTCTCGATCTGGTGGTGGCTGTCCTGTATGCAATGGTGCCTCCAGCAGTGAACCCCCTCATCTACAGCATGAGGAACAAGGAGCTCAAGGAGGCACTGAAGAAACTGATTCAGTTGCTGATATTTTAGCAGCAAGAACCTGCCCGTCTCTAGTCACAAGCAATATCCAGTCTATCTCAGGCAACTTGGGTGCTTTGGGCATTCTATCTGTGACACTCATGTTTGTACACAACTGCTGGAATTCATCTCCACAGGCACAAAGTCCATCTGTCTGACCCAGAGGCCTTCTGTCCATCTGTCTACCACTGCATCAGAGCTGGCCTCCCAAGCAGCATCTCTGTAATAAAAGGGGATTTCCTCAGTACAGTGCCTGAAGGTTGGGCTCTTCTTCCAAAGCTGGTGCCAAGAATGCGCTGAGGGTGTTGCACCCAAAAAGGCCTTTTGCTGCACATGAGTTCTCCATGGGCTGAGGGGGACACGCTCATAGGGTGATGTGTTAGGAAATGAGGGCAGGATTCTGCCCTCACTTGTGGGTGCCGAGTACCCCTGGAGAGGGTGAGTGGTATCTGCCAGGGACTGTCTCACATATTACAGGGCTGGTGAAAGATGCCGGTTCTTCTGGAAGGGAATATGGAGTCACCAGGGGAGCACAGGGCATCCCCAGGGTCAGCGTGTGCCTGGGATGGGCAGTGAGTGGAGACTCACAAAAGCAAGTGCAGGCACCCAAAGCAAAGGGCTAAACCAAAGAAGGCACTGAGTGAGGGCTCTGCAAGCTCAGCAGAGCCAGCAGGGACTCAGCAGGCCCAGGGAAGGGACACTCCAGAGCGGTTCTTGTCATCCACCTACAAACCATGGGCTGGGTGCAATGACACATCTGAACCCATCCTGAGCCATTTGAAATACCGTGTTTGCTTTGAGCATCTTCCACAGCCACAGACCCTGGGGAGGGGGGTGTCGGGTGCAATGCTGCTGGGCCAGCTGGCTCTGCCATGGCCAGCGCAGAGTCACCCGTGGCCCCACAGCCTGCTTGTGCTGCAGAGAAGCACTGACAGCCCGGGGCCCTGCAGGGAACCGGGGAGGGGTGAAGGAACAACCGGCCAGGCCAGCACAGGCACACACTCACTCGGGGAAAGGCTCTCTGGGAAGCAGGGAGCCCCGAGCAAGGCTGCTCACCCTGCCCTGAAACCCCCCCCCCCCACACTCCCTGTCCTCCCATGCCCTGTCCCAGCCCTGGTGCTGGCCAGCTGCCCTGGCCTGGGGCAGCTCCAGCTCCCCAGGAGGGGGAAGGGGCATGGGGGGAGCAGTCCAGGGAGCTGGGGGGGAGGTCAGCGTCCCACTCTCTGGCTGGGAATGGAGCCCCAGCTTGGGCAGATGTGGGGATCATTAACAGGATGAGCACAGGATGTAACATCAATCACAATACAGTGGTAGCTTTTGGTGACCAACCTTTAGAGATATCATACCCATGGCGTTCAGCAAGGCTGGTTTCCACTTTCGCTTACCAAATCCATTAACTATTATAATAGATCATCATTCCTTCTCCTTCTTCTAAGCATCTTCCAATTTCAGACAGATGCTTGGTGTTCTGTTTGAGAAACCTGTCTAGTTGATGGAAGGTTACTCCAAGTGTTCCTGATGCATTAAACAGTGCAAAAATAGGACATCATTTGTTCAGTCATATGAGAAGTTAACTAGTAGGTCTGCTTCATGATTGGGGCAAAAACATATGTCACATTACAATGGCAACTGCTGCCTTATTCTTATGGACAATTAGGCTCGCCGGCCACCATAACAGGGTCTGACCCCAGGTTCCCACTGAGACAGAAGTTCGAAGTCAGATCGGAGCAAAATAAAATTTAATGACACACATGCAGTAATTACAGCTCGAGCTGGGTGCTTCCGAAGAGGGACCCCGAACAAAGAAATCCCTGGGTAATTATACCCTTCCAGTCTAGGATCCACCCCATACTTCTGAACCAATCATAATATTAGAGTTTGGGGTCTTCCAGCTCCCAGTTGGTCCTTCCTGTAGTTTCCAGGTGTGTTCTTTACTTCTTATCGCACTTCTGCATAGGTGTCGATGGCTCTTTTACTCCCTTATCTTGTCCCTCAGAACCAGTCTTTGTGGTTACTTCTTTCTTGCATAGTTGTCTGGCTCTTCTACTTCCTTATCTTGTCCTCCGGAATCAGTCTTGTGGTTCCTTTGTTTCTTCCTTCTGTGTCCTACCTTAAAGTCCATCTCTCTGCTGGTGCTCATTAATGTTAAACTGCTTATTTCTCTCTACAGTCCCCCCACCCTTGCCCTTATGTTGAACTGGCTCTGGGGCCTTCTTTTACTTAACTGGCTAAAAGTTCAACATATCTAGCTGAATGTTCACAGCTTGCAGCCTCAGCCTTCAGCAAATTTAGCTACTAATGCTAAGCAAGTTATGCTAAGTGATCAGCTCTAGACAGCTTCAGTCCATTATTCTCTAATAGTCCTCCCTTTGTTTTTATTAAGCATTCCTGCTAATATATTAAGCAGAGTTCTCAAAACCTTTTGAGGCGTACTCTCACTTTCCATAATTTTATATACAATATGATCATAAATAATAGGCATAGCACAGTTAAACTTAACACAACTACTACTGGGTGCAACATGTGATTATAGATCCCTGTTGCGGTTGGTGACCATCCCAGAAGAGTCTCCCACCAATGATATTCTCAATCCTTCTTCACTCTTTCTAAGATGTGCTGTATCTCTTCTGTATCATGACGAATGGCGATTAGAGGTTTTTGTCCATTGTTTCGGATGCATTTTAGCAGTTGACACAGGTCATCATGTTGTAGCAGTTTCTTCACCAATGTAAGATTCATTCCGATGGGGGTAGGCAATAAATCTTGACTTAAGGTATAATTAGACTGTAATAATTGATAAGGCACAATAGGAGCTGAATAATTAAAGTCACATCCCATAATTCTAGCAAAATTACAAACACAAATATTTGAGTGATTACTTGTGTCTACAGTAATGTTATCTACAAACATAAGATCACAGAGGGTTCCCATACAAACACATCCTTTTCCAATATATACAAGTAGAGTTTCAGGGATTTCATCAGGGTGTATTTCGAAATGACAAACATTTTGTTCAGTATCAACACAAATGTCTTGGGCTTTGATGGTATTACTCTCACAAATAAATCTTTGTTGTTCCCGTACAACACATGCGTTAACATCAACAGTTTGCCATTTTCTTCTGCTGCGCTGGGCCCACACTCTATGTTCTAGTGGATTCAGTACAGCTCCATTGTGATTTAATCCCAGCACAATGATTGGGTATATGGTGTATACCAAAGCATTGTGTATTGTTAAGACAAAAGCTATAGCCTTATTGTTGATGGGGTCATAAGTAAAATTGACTAGACTCCACCAAGAGTGCAATTCCTTTTCAAATTTAGTTGCATTATCCCAAATTACCTTTCAAATTTCAGTGGGTAAGGTGCCCTCTTCACCTTCTCTAATAATTGCTGCTACCATAGATTGCATCCACAGCTGAGCTTGCATACAACTAAGAGCTAGAGAAACATTATATTGGGCTACACCAAGTGCATTTACAATTAAGTGGTGGTCTCTTTCATTAATTCTTTCCCATTGAGGTAATACATTAGATAAGAGCCACTGGTTAGTTCCTAATGCTAATACAGAGGAACACAATGGATGTTCTAATTTGTGCAAATCACTTGTCGCTGTACTTAGTTTATTCATGAGCACTTTGGCATCTATACTATTTAAAACTCCTAATCCTGCCCCCTGATACTGGTCACATCCCTCCTCGTTCATTTGGGAGAGGTGAGGGTTCACCTATGCAACCCTGCTGACCATCCTGCATAGGAGGTACTTAGAAATGGTGAACAGGCCGGTTTGACTGTAGAGATGTTAATTTGCATCCATAGTTCTACTCGTTTAAGAGACCAAGATGGCTTAAATAACACTCGTTGTTGGCCTGTATTTTTAATTACATATGGTCCTGCCTTTACTATTATGGGAGACATTTTACTCAAGGGAGTCGTTCTGGATCGATCCAGGGGGGTTGGTTTCGATTAATCCGAGCTAACACAGGAGACCCGGGCTTCTATTTCTCTCTTCGCGGATACAGATATACAACACTTTTGGTCAGTTTTACACTCTTTTTTACAGCATTTGCTTTTAGTTTCTGTCAATACTGTTTCATGTAAATTTGCTGACATACAACAAAAGGTTAAACTGAATTCACTCACTCCTAGCCCTGAATAATTAAACCAAATTTGGTTTCCTTTTGTATTGTTTTCAGAATACCTTTGTGTATCATAATTATCTCGTCTTATTAATTGTATACTTATCCATCTGGAACTTGTGGTTAGAAACAATATTAGGCACATCCAGGGAGCATGTGTGGTTGTCTTCATTGCTCCGTAGTGACACCTGCTGTGCTCGCTTCTTGGTCTGCAGTTTGTTTCACGTGTGAGTGGTGAATCCAATTCTTTTCCTAAAACTTTAACAGGAAAATAAGAACTTAACAATACAGTGTAGGATCCTTCCCATTTTGGTTCCAACTTAGTTTTTCGTGGGAATACTTCTACCAATACTCCATCTCCAGGTTGTATATCGTGCACTTGTATTTCAGGTGGTGTGCATTGATACCATTGAGCATATTTTTTAAGATTTTCAAACTTTTTTTGGATACCTAGAACATATTGGGTTAGCTGTTCATCTCTGTCCAACAGGCTGGTCTTAGCCAGGATATAAGTCCCTGGGATGGCTAAATGTCTCCCAAAGAGAATTTCTGCTGGTGTTAGTCCTGTGGGTTGTTGCGGAGCATTTTGGATATCCCATAGGACTAAATTTAGGGCTTCGGGCCATTTTAGATTAGTGTGTGTGCATACCTTTCCTATTTTTTCTTTTAGTGTTCTGTTCATTCTTTCTACCTGTCCTGAAGACTGTGGGTGGTAAGGGGTATGTAGGTTTTTCTCTATTCCCAGTGATTTATATAATTGGTTGATTATGTTTGCTGTAAAATGGGCACCCTGTTGGAATCAATGGCTTCTGGAACCCCATATCTGGGTATGATTTCTTTTAGTAAGGCTTTTACTACCCCTCCTGTGTCGGCCTTCCTTGTTGGGAAAGCCTCTACCCAGCCTGATAACTGATCTGCTATCTCTAACAAGTGTTTGTATCCATTGGCAGCTGGCATATCCGCGTAATCTACTTGTAGCCTTTGAAAAGGGAAGTAGGCCCATGGTCATCCCCCTAACTCTGACTTTGGTTTGCTGCTCGAGAACTTTCGGCAAGTCGGGAAGCTCTTGGTTATCCTTTTCGCAGCAGCATAAATTCCTGGAGCTGCCCATGCTTTTTGTACCTGCTTAGCTATTGCCTCTGCTCCCCCATGAGCTTTATCGTGGAACCACCTAGCCACAGTAATTACATATTTCTTTCATAGAATTGGTTTTCCTCCAACTGTCCATATTCCATCCTCATTTTGTTTTGCTTCCCATTTTTCCCATTGTTTTTTCTCTTCTGCTAAGCAGTCTTTTTCATACATGGTTTTGGGGTCTATTAAATTTGGCCATTTGCTCTGGTCCATCATTGCAATTGCGACCATACAGTCCCTCAAAAGTCATCAGGCTGCTGCCTTTGCAGCGGCGTCAGCTAAAGTATTTCCTTTACTAATTTCTGCAGTGCCTTTAGTATGGGCTGGGCAGTGTATTACAGCAATTTCTTTGGGCAGTTGGACTGATTCTAGCAAATTACGTATTTCTTCTCCATTAGCTATTTTCTTTCCTGATGATGTAAAAAATCCTAATTCTTTCCATAACATCCCCAGTTGCATGACATACTCCAAATGCGTATTTTGAGTCGGTATATGCATTTACTCGCAGGTTCTTAACTATCTTTGCTGCTTGGGTTAATGCTATTTATTCTGCCCCTCGAGCACTTACAGACGGAGGTAAGGGATTAGCCTCAAGTACCTCAAAGAGGTTGGTGACAGCACAGCCTGAATGGCGTTTTCTGTCCAAATAAGAGGATGATCCATCTGTAAACAGAACTAAGTCTGGGTTTCCCAAAGGGTCATCTTTGAGATCCTCCTGGGGCTTGTTCGAGTTGACAACCACCTGTTCACAGGAACGATGAGGCTCTCCATCTTCAGGTAGGGGCAATAGCGTCACTGGATTTAAGATGTTGCATCTCTTTAAGGTCACTTTATCTGCAAGTAATATTACTCGTTCATAGCGGTGAGCTCTCTGCGGGGACAGTGCTTGAGTAGCATATTGTTTCATTAACAGTTCTACTTCATGTGGCACATACACAGTCATTGGGTGACCCAAAAATACAGGTCGTGTTTTTCCAATAAGGGCCGCTGTAGCTGCTATCGCTTTGATGCATCCTGGAGCGCCTTTGGTTACCGCATCTAGCTGGGTGGAGTAATAGGCCACTGACCTATGGTGAGGACCTAGTTTTTGAGTGAGTACTCCACTTGCTACCCCCTGTCATTCATGAACAAATAATTCACATGGCTTACTATAATCTGCTAGTCCTAGAGCCAGGGCTGAGAACAATGCCCTTTTTACAGATGTGAAAGCTTTCTAAAAATCCCCTGAGTTGCTTTTTTGTTATAGGACAGGGCATATCAAGAATTGTCTTTACTCATTCTGGATCAATTAATCTGTGCCCTTCCTTCAACATAAATCCCAAATATTTTGCCTCTTATTGACACAGCTGGAGCTTGGACAGAGATGCTCGATGCCCTTTCTCTGCAAGAGCATTACATAGAGAAAAGGTGTCTTTCAAACATGTCTTGTAATCTTTACTTGCTAATAACAAATAATCCACATACGGTATTAACACTGAATGTCCTGTAAGCTCAATATACACGAGATCATTTTAAAGGATACGAGAAAAACTAGCTGGAGACTCCGTAAATCCCTGTGGTACTCTAGTCCAAGTTAATTGTTGTCCCTTTCAAGTGAAGGTAAAAGATCTTGGCTGTCCTCAGCTGTCCTCCAAGGAGGCACAAGTGACTTCAAAACCACAAACAACAGCCATGGGCCTAGCACTGGCCTATCAGGCACTC
Source organism: Apteryx mantelli (assembly GCF_036417845.1). Taxonomy (NCBI): domain Eukaryota; kingdom Metazoa; phylum Chordata; class Aves; order Apterygiformes; family Apterygidae; genus Apteryx; species Apteryx mantelli. Next base: position 9,413,944 of record NC_089997.1, read on the forward strand.
AGACACAAGTGACCTCACAACCACAAACAGCAGCCATGGGCCTAGCACTGGCCTATCAGGCACTGACACACAAGTGACCTCACAATCACAAGCAGCAGCCATGCAACTAGCACTGGCCTAGCAGGCACTGAGACACAAGTGACATCACAACCACAAACAGCAGCCATGGGCCTAGCACTGGCCTATCAGGCACTGAGGCACAAGTGACCTCACAACAATAAAAACCAGCCATGGGCCTGGTACTCGCCTATCAGGCACTGAGCCCCAAGTGACCTCACAATTGAAAGCAGCAGACATGGGCCTAGCACTGGCCTATCAGGCACTGAGCCACAAGTGACCTCTCAACCACAAACAGCAGCCATGCAACTAGCACTGGCCTATCAGGCACTGAGCCACAAGCGACCTCACAACCACAAACAGCAGCCACATGACCAGCACTGGCCTATCAGGCACTGAGCCACAAGTGACCTCACAACCACAAACAGCAGCCATGCAACTAGCACTGGCCTATCAGGCACTGAGCCACAAGTGACCTCACAACCACAAACCGCAGCCATGGGCCTAGCACTGGCCTATCACGCAGTGAGACACAAGTGACCTCACAACCACAAACAGCAGCCACGGGCCTAGCACTGGCCTATAAGGCTCTGATTCACAAGAGACCTCACAACCACAAACAGCAGCCATGCAACTAGCACTGGCCTATCAGGCACTGACACACAACTGACCTCACAAACACAAACAGCAGCCATGCAACTAGCACTGGCCTATCAGGCACTGAGACACAAGTGACCTCACAACCACAAACAACAGCCACATGACAAGCACTGGCCTATCAGGCACTGAGCCACAACTGACCTCACAACCACAAACAGCAGCCACATGACCAGCACTGGCCTAGCAGGCACTGAGCCACAACTGACCTCACAACCACAAACAGCAGCCATGCAACTAGCACTGGCCTATCAGGCACTGGGGCAAAAGTGACCTCACAACCAGAAACAGCAGCCATGCAACTAGCACTGGCCTATCAGGCACTGAGACACAAGTGACCTCACAACCACAAACAGCAGACACATCCTAGCACTGGCCTATCAGGCACTGAGCCACAAGTGACATCACAACCACAAACAGCAAACACATCCTAGCACTGGCCTATCAGGCACTGAGACACAAGTGACCTCACAACTGAAAACAGCAGCCACATGACCAGCACTGGCCTATCAGGCACTGAGACACAAGTGACCTCACAACCAAAAACAGCAGCCATGGGCCTAGCACTGGCCTATCAGGCACTGAACCACAAATGACCTCACAACCACAAACAGTAGCCATGGGCCTAGCACTGGCCTATCAGGCTCTGATTCACAAGTGACCTCACAACCACAAACAGCAGCCACATGACCAGCACTGGCCTATCAGGCACTGAGACAGAAGTGACCTCACAAACACAAACGGCAGCCAAGCACGTAGCACTGGCCTATCAGGCACTGAGACACAAGTGACCTCACAAACACAAACAGCAGCCATGCAACTAGCACTGGCCTATCAGGCACTGAGGCACCAGTGACCTCACAACCACAAGCAGCAGCCATGCAACTACCACTGGCCTATCAGGCACTGAGACACAAGTGACCTCACAACCACAAAGAGAATCCACACGACCAGCACTTGCCTATCAGGCACTGAGACAAAAGTGACCACACAATTGAAAGCAGCAGCCATGGGCCTAGCACTGGCCTATCAGGCACTGAGCCACAAGTGACCTCACAACCACAAACAGCAGCCATGCAACTAGCACTGGCCTATCAGGCTCTGAGCCACAAGTGACCTCACAACCACAAACCGCAGCCATGGGCCTAGCACTGGCCTATCAGGCACTGAGACACAAGTGACCTCACAACCACAAACAGCAGCCACATGACCAGCACTGGCCTATCAGGCACTGAGACACAGGTGACCTCACAACCACAGACAGCAGCCATGCAACTAGCACTGGCCTATCAGGCACTGAGACACAAGTGACCTCACAACCACAAACAGCAGCCATGCAACTAGCACTGGCCTATCAGGCTCTGAGCCACAAGTGACCTCACAATTGAAAGCAGCAGCCATGCAACTAGCACTGGCCTATCCCACATTGAGATACAATTGACCTCACAACCACAAACAGCAGCCATGCAACTAGCACTGGCCTATCAGGCTCTGAGCCACAAGTGACCTCACAATTGAAAGCAGCAGCCATGCAACTAGCACTGGCCTATCCCACACTGAGATACAAGTGACCTCATAATCACAAAGAGCAGCCATGCAACTATCACTGGCCTATCAGGCACTGAGCCACAAGTGACCTCACAACCACAAACAGCAGCCATGCAACTAGCACTGGCCTATCAGGCACGGAGCCACAAGTGACCTCACAACCACAAACCGCAGCCATGGGCCTAGCACTGGCCTATCAGGCACTGAGACACAAGTGACCTCACAACCACAAACAGCAGCCACATGACCAGCACTGGCCTATCAGGCACTGAGACACAGGTGACCTCACAACCACAGACAGCAGCCATGCAACTAGCACTGGCCTATCAGGCACTGAGACACAAGTGACCTCACAACCACAAACAGCAGCCATGCAACTAGCACTGGCCTATCAGGCTCTGAGCCACAAGTGACCTCACAATTGAAAGCAGCAGCCATGCAACTAGCACTGGCCTATCCCACATTGAGATACAATTGACCTCACAACCACAAACAGCAGCCATGCAACTAGCACTGGCCTATCAGGCTCTGAGCCACAAGTGACCTCACAATTGAAAGCAGCAGCCATGCAACTAGCACTGGCCTATCCCACACTGAGATACAAGTGACCTCATAATCACAAAGAGCAGCCATGCAACTATCACTGGCCTATCAGGCACTGAGCCACAAGTGACCTCACAACCACAAACAGCAGCCATGTGCTTGATGCTGTCTAATCAGATACTGAAGCAATAGACACCTCACAAGTACAAAAAGGACCAATGTGGCTGCCAGTCGCCTAGCAGATACTTAGGCTGAATGACTCCACAAACATAAACAGCAGGAATATGCAGCAAGCTGCACTGTCAGGTGCTGAGGCTGAAGTGACCTCACAGGCAGCCATGAAGCCATATAGCTGCTCCTGGCCTCTTAGGCACTGAGGCACAATTGCCCTAAACCAGCACAAACAGCAGCAATGTGCATGCTGAGCACCAGTCACATATTGATGCACAACTGAACGCAAAAGCACAAACAGCAGCAATGGGCCTGCTCCCCTTTTATGAGGCATTGAGACACAAGGCACCTCACCATCATCACCAAAGCTATGGCCATGCTGTTGGCCTACCAGCTGCAGAGGCACAACCACCTCACAAGTGCAAATGGCATCAACCTGCCTGCTGCCGCCCTATCTGGGACCGACTCACAAGGGATCTGAAAAGTGCAAACCTTCACAGAGGAGAAGCTCACCTGGGACACTCTCACGTCCCTCGATTACGCTGTTATCACTCCATACAGAACAGTCTTCTGCAAACGGCTTTCATCTCCTGGCAAGACTCTCTCCAGCTCATCGGACAGCTCCACTCTGCCACCCTGGCAACAAATCACAAAAGGGAACGATTGGTCTTGCTTTTCCTTTAGTACCATCAAGTCCCAGCTGGGAGCCTTTGCACTGCAGCACCTACACAATGACAGCAGGACGCCACTTCCATTTCTAGTGCATTTCTAGGGACAGAGATCAGCTGAGGGAGCAGCTCCACTGCAAAGGGTTTCCCACACTGTCACATCAACTCGGCACTGCACCAGCCATCAACCTGATGCCAGACCTCTGCTCTGCCACCTACTCTACAAACACACTGTCTCGGACCCACAGACCTGGCTCTTCTCCTCAATACAAGCAAGTGCCAGCAAGAAGAGATGCATGCAGGACACTCGCCACTTGCACACTCCACAGCCACTGCTCTGCTCCCTGCCTTCCCTTGGCTCCGCAACACAGACACACAGGGAAGCTCTTGCGGTAACACCACAAGGTGGCCAAGGCACTCTAGGCTCACAAGGCCTCTGCAAATGAGCAGCACAAGATCAGGCAGGGACAGAGCTGGCTCCTTGGACAATGCTGCTCTTTTCAGAGGGAAGGATCCTGCTTCCTTTGGGCACAGCAGGCTGCTGCTTTCCACTTCCATCCCCTCACGAACCTCCACCTAGGGATGGGGGCATGGGGATTTTCTTTAGTAATACAAAAGATACAGATACAATGCAAAAAGAGTTGAGAGTCCTGAAGGCCTCCTGAGCCCAAAGTAACCTCCCTTCCTTTCCTTTAGTTACTTGGACAAGGAGCCCTGGGGAAGGGAAAAAGGGTGCAGAGGCTTTGACATGAGGCCCAAGCAATGACACAGCCCCACACTGCACGGCTGCTGAAATGACAGCTCTCCTGGCTGCGCAGCCTCTGCAGCAGCAGTCCCGGCTCCACAGCTGGCTTCACAGAGCACAGAGGGCTGGGTGCCACGGCCAACCTGGCCCACAGCACGTCTTCACCCCTCACAGAGCCAGCAGCCCAACAACTCTGAGACTTCCTCAGGTCAAGCTACGGACACTTTGGGGCACTCACACAAAGGCCCTCAAGACATGCTGGCATCTATTGTAAGGGTCTTGGACTCATCCTATATGGCACCACAACCTCCTAGGAAAAGGAGGGGGCACAACAGCATTTGCTGAGCGGGCTGGCAGTAACAGCACTTGTGGGATGTGGAATTTGCAGCACAGCAGAGGTACCAGGAGCTGAACCCACACCCCAAGTCACCCAGGCAAGCCAGGCACATTTATGGAAGCTTTCGCATCCATACGTAGCCTCTTCTCAGTCACTTGCAGCTGCTTTCACAGAGGGCTCACGATGTTGGCAAAGATGTTGACAGGTACAGGGACACACCCTGGCATCCTGCCTCCACTCTCAGGGGCTCCAGCACTGCACTGGGAACCTCCATGAGTGGAGCAACCTAGAAAGAAAGAAAGAAAGAATCGAGTGTTACTGGCAGTTCTGCTGGCCTTACAGAGTCACAACAGTCAGGGGCAAATGTCTCCCCTCTATGCTGAGCTCTATTGGTGAGAGCACAGCCAGCAGGGCCACCAAGACATTCTACCCCTCTTTTTGGCACAGGTGACACCATGTCTGTATACCAGGTCCCATTTGGGCTCTCCAATTCTGCACAGGCACTAACACACAGCACAGAGTCCAGCACAGGGACACCAAGATGGTCAGGGGCTGCAGCGTGGGGCATACAAGGAGAGGCTGCGAGAGCTGGGTTTCTCCAGCCTAGACAAGAGAAGGCCAAGGGGGATCTTCATGCTGTGCACAGCTACCTTATGGAAGGCACAGAGAAGATGGAGCCAGATTTTCCTGGAGGTGCACACTAAGAGCAAGAGAGGAAACAGGGACATATTGGACAACGGGAAATGCTTCTTAGATGTTAAGAATAAACCTTTTTCTCCGTGGGGGTGGCCGAACTGTGGCAGAGGGATCCAGAGAGGTTCTCAGATCTCCATCCTTGGAGATAATCAAAACTTCACTGGAAAAGGCCCCAAGATACCTCCTCTACTAGGACCCGCGTGGAGCAGGGCGTTGGAGCCCTACCTCCAGATGGCTCCCCCACTGCAGCCTCAAGGAATCTGCTATTCTGAGACTCTTGCCAAAGGCACCAAGGCTTTGGAGATGCCGCCTCCACTGCTGACCAAGGACAGGTGTCTCAGAGCCACCCATCGCCCTCAGAAGCTTGACTTCTTGTGAGCTGGCGTATCCCCTGTCTGCAAGGGTCTGGATAGGCAGAAAGTGGGGAAATGGCTCTGACTGCTTTGATTAACTACCCATCTCTCTGAGGGATCAGAATGGATTAGCGTCTGAGATGGGAAGATAAAATGAGGGTCCACCTTCAACAGAAAGCCTTTAAGGAGGGAGAAAATAACTTTCTGAAGGGGTGACAGTAAAGTCCCAAAGACTCAGGGAAGCATCAAACCCTTCCGAAACTGCAAGCCTGAACCTCAGCTGATAGAAAACACCACACTGCGAGCATCCTGGGGGGAACACGGTCACTAACAATCCTCATCCAGGTCTCCCAGAAGGACACCGTGATGGCAGGCTGGGCTCTGGGAGCAGAGCACTGCTCTCTCCAGACACCTCCTCCCAGGTTGAGCAGCAAAACACTGGCGCCACCACCCAGATCCACCACAGGGCATCTCGCACTGGAAAACACTGCTACCCCCGCACCTCACAGAGGCTTCACAGCCAACATGTGCCTCTGCATCAGTGACGCACAGGGCACAGCACCACACATGGCAGCACACAGGGCACCCCAAGTGCCCCAAAACACACAAAGCCCAACTCTCCAGACCTTCCATTCCCTTCTAGGCCTCCAAAGGCCTTGCAACAGGCACCGCCTCTGAACAGCCACTCACAGCCCGGGGCCTGCTCACTTCCCACCTCCAGGAAGCAGACAAGAAGTGCTCTCACAGCAGCTGATCAGGCCAGCTTTTGCCTCTCGCTTGTGCATCAACTTCTCTGAACAAGAAATCTCTTTGAAAATGTGGACCATACCTTTTTGGGGGGTAACATTCCTTCTGTCTCCTCTAAAAGCCTTTGATCCCATTCTCCAGTGACTGCATACGTGGACAGAAAATCAGAGACGTCTAACATGTTAAAGTTCCAAATGTGTCATCAAACCAGGTGGACACCTCAAAGACAGAGACAGCATTCAGACCTTGCAGGAAAATCTCACAAGCTCCCTGCTGTTCCGGCAGGGGGGATTTCTAAAGCACACACACCCTGACAATAAGACATTACTTAACACCACTGCTCACACCAGCACTACATTCATTATAGCAGCCTCAAAAGTCTAGCTGGACTCCCTAGATGACTGGGAGGAGGCTGCAGGCTTCTACTTAGCAACACGTGGAAAGGCAAACTCCACCTCCATGTTCACCACAGAACATCATCCGCATTTGAAATGTAGCAGTACTAAATCGGGATGATGGAGTGGAATAAAATGTGTGTCAGATGATGTGGAACATTGACTTCTGCTTGATTAATTAGTTGCATTTTGGTATTGCTGTAGAGCTTGGCAGGGTTCAATCACTCCTCTGAGCACACGCAACAAACCCAGAAGTGACCTCACCACCAACATCCAAGACATCTGTCTTCTCCTCACCTCTCACCTGCTCACATAGAGGTGACCTCACAAGTCCATACCCCCAACACATGCCTGCTGATGGCCTATGCCCTTCAGAGACAGAACTTTCCTCCAAATAACTTCCCCAGCCATCAACTACTGCTGGCCTAGCAGCTACTCTGACAAAAGAGACCTCACAAGCAACGCCCATGCCTAACTGCCTGCTGCTGGCCTAGCAGGGACTCAGAAAGACATCACCTCACACTCACCTTCACAGCCACATCTCTGTCACTGGCCTAGAAGCCTCTGAGACAGAAATTACCTCACTGTAAGTTTCCCAGCTATGAGCCCAATCCTGCCTTATCAGCTCCTCAGGCAGAAATGATCTCAAAAACACAGATCCCAGCCACGGACCTGCTGCTGCCCTATCAACTGCTCAGGTAGAAGTGACCTCACAATCACCTTTCCAGACACATCTCTGCTGCTATCCAATCAGTTCATCACTCACAAGCGACCTCACAATCTACAGACAAGTCTTCTTCCTCCAGATGGCCTATCAGGTACTCAGGCAGAAGTGACCTCATCATCAACAGCTGAGCCATGTGCCTCCTGCTGGCCTGTCAGCTACTTACAAAGATTTGATTTGACACTGGTGATTTTCTGGCATAGCTCTCACAGACAGTGGTGACCTCTCTACCCACACCCTGACCATGTGCCTGGTGCCACCTGCAGCTCCCCCTGCCTTCCCCCAAGGCTGAGCCAGCTCCTCAGCGGCCTGCCTGATTTACATCGTGGCTTCACAATGCTCACAGTGCACCAAAACACCCATTACGTACTAGTTACTACCCGAAAAAGTAGATTAGCTTTTGCCTAGGTAGTCTCTACATATAGCCCATAAAACTTAGGAATTGGAAAAAGGCCTGCAAGTAATTCTTGGCAACATTTTCGAAAAAGATGATTTCATGGGATGAGAAATTACGACACTGAAGACAGCAGGGCCTCATGCCCCAGGCAGAGGGAGAAGCCTTCCCACAACTCAGAAGTCTGGTTCCTTCCCCAATGCTGAACAAAACCAGAAAATCCTCCACACGTCAAGGACAACCAGCATTCTCCTATTTTATGCCCTGAACAATTGGAGACACGCGGAAGGACTCAGGCCAGGGCATCTCAGTGAAACCAGCAGAGCCACAATTCAGCAACTCTTCCCCTGACCTAGGAGCATGGAAAGAACAACGGCAAGTGCAAGCACTGGCCGTTCATCAGCTTTCAAGGCCCTTGACAAGCAAAACAGCTCACACTTACAGAGCTCTTCTGGAAACACCCTTCACACTGCTGCCAGGGTCACAGGTCTCAGGGCAAAGCAAGAGGCAGGGAGCAAAAACAAAGGCCAAGGCACGGCATGACATGCAGGGACAGCCTCTCTCAGAGCCACTTGGAAATGCCATTTTCACAACAAAAGACACCATTGGGAAGGGCACCTCACGAGGACACCAGCAGCCTGCTCACACTTTGCCCAGCACCTCCCAAACGCAGCTACGAGCAGCACCTGGGGCTGCGCTGGCAGCAGCACCTCAGGGAAACGCTTTAACAGAGATCCCAGAGCCACCACAGGGCCAAAGGTTCCTGCCCCCAAACCCCACCGAGACGCCCCGGCCCAGCTGCTCGCGGCAGGCCGCCACGTCTGGCTGCAGGGCAGCTCCCCCCTCTGGCCCACGTCGCTCTGGCCCCTGCTCACGGCCCCACCAGCCCCTGCTGCAGCTCCTGCAGCAAAGCAGCCCCGGCACCAGCACCGCTGCCCCCGCCCCGGTGGGAGGGCACCCGCCGCCATTTCAACGCACCCGCAGCCCCCACCAAACCCATTCGCTTCTCGCCTCCTTTGCTCCCGCTCCTCTTTCACCTCTTTCTTTGACGTTTTTTCCGCATGTTGGACTGCCATTGGCTGACAGAGCCATCAGTGAAATCAGTGCCCGCCCTCCTCCTCCTGACAGCCAATAGGAGGTCTGCACTGGGGTGATTCCATGGCAACACTGGGCCCTCCTGCCCTGGTGGCCAGCTCCGCCCCCCCCTCCCCCGCGGTCGGGCGCCATGTTGTGGGCGGCAGCGCCTGATCGCGGTGGGGCCTGGGGGCAGCACGGCGCCGTGTGGGCGGGCAGTGCGGGGCCCCGTGGCGCGGCCGCTGCCCCGGCGTGGCTGGGCTGTGCGGCAGGGTCCCCACAGGGCTGCTGGCTGCCCTGCGCCCTGGGGGCCATGCGGGGTGTGGGGGGGGCAGCGCTGGGGCGTGTGCTGGTGGCAGCCCTGGCACCAGCGTGGGGGCCCTGGCAGTGTCCTCTCGCCCCTCCTGCCCTGGCCCCCTGCCCACAGCAGCCCCGGGGCTCGGCTAGGGAGCAGTGGTGTGGGGTCGTGAGGGGGCTGGGGGAGATGGCTGTGTTGGGCTCACCCCAGCACTGCCCAGCACAGCTCAGAGAAAAATCCTAGGGGTCAGCCAGGACTTGTGCAGTGGTGATGGTGTCCCCCACCTGTTTCCAAGATGCTTTCCCAAACATGCTATCTTTTGGGTGTAGATATATGAGCCCAATTTGCAGGAGGACAGGGGCTGTGGCCATCTGAAGACGGCATCTCTGAGCCCAAAACATGCTCTGGCAAGCTGGAAGCATAAAAGGATGCAGGGGGAAGGAACAGAGGTTTTCCCAAACATGGAGAACTTGAGGCTATTACAAGGTGAAGGTTTCATTATCCTATATGGACATTTCCAGCAGGCCCCTGAGAGCCCCGCTGGAGCTGCAGGACACCCCAGCCTCTGAGATGCAGGACTTCTTTCCTCTCAGAGCCAGATCAAAGTGGAGAACCCAATCCCAGGGAAACCTGACTATGGATTCCCCCCTCCTGTCCTCCCCCTCCTCCCCACACACCCCCACAAGGGGATGGAGCTGGCCCAACAGGAGCCTTGGGGCTCAGGGCAGCCCCAGTCATAGGAAAAAGGAGTCCTGGCTGCCACATTGTCCCCCAAGCCAGAGGGGACCCTGAGGCAGGACTCTTGCTGCAGCCCTCAGCCCTGACCATCCACCGCCACAGCCCAGGATCCACAGCAGTTTTTGCAGCTAACAGTCTCTGTGCGACACCTCAGGAAGGATCTCCCAAAGCCCTTACCCTTGGTGGAGAGCTGCAGGAGCGCTGGGCACAAGGAACCTTGGTCTGAGCAGATGGTATGGGTCCATCGTTCCTCCATCTCGCTTGCCGCCTTACCCTTAGCTCACCTCTCCAGCTGGGGAGGAGGCAGGACTGTCTTCCCATCTTGTCATCCAAAACTCCTCTCCGATGTACCGCTGCTCCTCTGCCTGTCGGCAAGGGGCCCCAACACAGCTCCTGCCCCCCCTCCTTGCCACAGATGACTCCAAAGGGCAGCGGCGGGGAGCATGTGAGGAGTGCCCAGCAGCAGCCGGGCCTCACAGGGAAGTGAAGGCCACCCGCCACGACACCAGGGAGACGTCCCTGTGATGTGGCACATCCCACTGTGACCTCAGCTGGTGTCATCTGGGGACTCAGTAGGTCACTGCCATGGAGATGGCACAGCCAGGGAGAGAGCAGAGAGATTTCTCTTCACATCCTGGAAAGCAGTCACCTCCCTTCACCCCAGTTATTTTCCATAATTCTCTGATAAATCCTTCAGGAATGTCTCCAGATGGTGTCAAAGGCAGTGAAATATCTCAAATGGGGCACTGGAGAAGTCACTTCTGTACCCCTGCACCGACAGGTCTCTGCACTGGGCAGACCTGTGCAGGAATCTGGGGTTTGGGGGTTGCTTTGGGGGTTGGCATTTTTACAGGATCCAAGTCATGTGGGATGAAACAGTGCAAAATGTGGCCACAGGCTGAGAAATGCTTTGGTGATCTTCGAAACAGATTTCTACTGTGGGTCACTCTTTTTGTAGAAGTTGGATGTAGGACAATATGGGTCAGGATGGAGACTTGCTCCTTTAGGCTCCAAAGCAGGCTCTTTGCTTTTAAAAGCCCTCAGCAAGGTTTCTTGGTCTGTGATGCTTGAGATAGGGATGATCTGCCAGAAGAGAGCAAACATGCCCTTAACACACGTCATCCGGAGGGCTTTCTCCAGGACCCTGCTTCCCGCCAGCCTCCAATACCGTGGGTCAGGCTTGACAGCAAACCTGGGGAATTTTTCCCATTTCCCATGAAATTTGCCCAGCTTTCCATCTGACTGAGGCTGGGGAAAGCCATTTCTCATCTCTGGGCTTCAATTGGTCCTTGTGCTTTTCAGTGTCACTTGGGGCAGTGTTTCTCCCCTGGGAACAGTCCCTGGCACCCTGGATACTCCTGGGACCCTGGCTCTCCCCAGGGACTGTGCAGCCGTGGCACCCTGGATCTCCCACATTTTTGACCCTGGGCTTCTCAGGACATGCCCAAACACTGCAGTGCTGCTGTCTGGGTTCCAGTGTGGAGCGTATAAGACAGTGGAATGTCTCAGGACCTGCATTTTGGCTTGTTCAGAAGTTTGTGAGATGACCAGCTCCCAGCTCTGCAAATCTTGCCGAAGAGAGACTCCATCCCCCTTGAATACTGTCAGAGAAGTGGCTTTCCAAGTCCCTGCAAAAGGAAGGACTCGTTTAATTCTTTGGGTTGCTTATTCAGCCTGTGGCAGCCCATCTAAGACACTGTGAGTCCCAGTTCTGCACCCTGGGGTCTCTGCCCTTTCTCTTCCCTGTCTCCTGTATGTCCACCCAAAGCCTTCTCTACGCACCAGGGACATGGGAAGTGTTGCTTTAGGGAGCTCACTTGAAGCTATGACACGTTGTGGAGCTGAAGGCCCGATGGAGGCAAGTCTGGGATGTGGCTGTGCCCCCATGTCCCCTCCTGCTCCCGACCTGAGGATCCAGGAAGGTCTCCGGGGAGAGCAGTGGGTTGGTGTGGATGGGATGGGTTTCTTGTGACATTCTGTGAGTCCTGCCTGGGTTGCTCTGAACACTTTGGAAAATCCCTCTTCTCTAGGGGCTTCCATCAAGGCTTTTGCATGCTTTGTACAGAAGCACAGCCTGGTCCAGGATCCCCAAGAGCAACACGGCCCCCAACACAGCCTGGGATCCCCAGGAGCTGTATGGCTCTTCCATTTCCATATGCCCTGACTAATTTGACAATTTTTAACATCACCTTTACAGCACACTCTCTGGACATTGTAACATTGCAACATTGCAACTTTGTGACTCCTCCCATTTCTCTTTGTTCACTCACATTCCCAGCTGCTGGTTTGCATTTCAGGGAGTTCAAAGCTTGCTCCGTCTTTCAGTAGCCTGTCCCTTTAGCCAAGTCCTTAATTCTCTTTACATCTAGCCTTTCCTGTCTCTCAAAAAGATTTCTAGTAAGGCTGTCCCTTGCAGAAAGTGGACCTCATTGGAGGCAGCTGGGACTTCGCATACAGTCAAAGAGGGTAATTCTTTTTTATGAAACTATATCAGGCTTTATTTTTTGTTTCTTTGCAGTTAAAAGAAAATCCTTCTGCGTCTGTTTGCAGCTGGTTGTCTAAGAAAAGCAGGTGGGAAGTGAGGCATATGAGCTGTAACATTCAGTTGCAGACTTCACTGGAATAAGGGTAGCTTTTAACCAGAGTGATGCAAGGCCCAGGTGGCTGATGAGAGAAACAGCAGGGTTGGGGAGATGGGGAGGAAGATTGTCCATACAGTGCCTGACCTCTGGGACACTGCTTTTCCTACATGTCCAGACTTCATCAGGAGACACTCTGGATTGATATCAGTTGGAGAATGTTGCCATCACTTATTCTGAAAGCTGAATAATAATAATAATAAAGTATAAAAGCAGAAGTACTTGTATATTATTGAAGTCTCCACCTTTTAGCTACACTGTTTCAGAGCAGAAAATTGTAATCGCTGATTACGGGAAGGAAGAGAAAATGTGCAGGTGGCTCTGATGCCATGTAAACCCTTCAGGAGCTGTGGGGTGCACTCAAGGGCACACAGAGGGCCCTGGGGTGCACTGAAAGGCACACAGATGGGTCCTGATGGGACCGCAGGGCAGATCACGCGCCTTCAGATGCCCCAGAGGTGGCTGTGAGTGCACCGGCTTGCTTGCTTTGCCTTGGGGTTTGCCGCAGGGCCCCACAAAGCATGCACACTCCCATGCCTCTGTCACCTCCTGCTCTCCAGCTGCATCCACCTCCTCTCCACGGCATCCGCGCTCCTCCTCCCGCACTCACGCTGCAGCCCCCACCAGTCCCAGCTGCCCCAGCCTTCCAGGTGAACACAAGAAAAAGCCATTTTTAATAGGGGGATGGGCAAACACAGAAACAGGATTTCCCAGGCAGGTTGTGGCGTCTTCACCCTTGTGCAAGTCCAACGGGATGTGGCCCGGAGCCACCTGCTTGGCTGAACGTGCTCAGCGCAGGGGGCGGACTGGTGATTTGGGAATGCCGAATTCGGAGGTGCTCAGGCCGCGCCAGACCCTGGGCCTGAGCGCCACCGCTGCCAGGCTCTCCGCAGGCGGGCGCACAAAGCTCGCATGGTGAAGCCTGCCGGGGATGCTCTCCTGGGGTCTCGGAGGACGAAGAGCGTGTACGTCCCCACGAAGCGGACCGTGGGGCTGCTGTCATTCTCCAAGCACTGAAGGACTGTGGTGGGAGGAAGGAGAGTGGTGATTGAGCCCTGTATGAGTGGAGACGCCAGGCCCTTCCTCAAGAGAGGGCCAAGGGGGAGCAGGGCACGAGGGGATCTGTGTGGGCTCAGTGATAGCCCAAATGCACCCCAAATTCCCTTCAGGAAGGTCTGCAAGAGCCCTCCGGCCTTGCGCAGGGCATGGGCTCTCTCTGCCTGCCCCAAAACATTGGACCTTCTCGAATGCCCCAGAAATTCCCTCTGTCTCCAGGCATGGCCTCCTCCCACCAAGCCCAGCCAACCCCGCGCGCCCTACGCACGGCTGCACATCTCCTCCAGCTTCTCCCCACACCAGTCCAGGAGCCGCCCAGCGAGCCCTAGGTGCACACAGCCCATCACAATGCGAGACCCAAGCCAGGGGAGAGGGATTTGGGGCTGGGGAGAGGGACCTGGCACTGAGGAGAGGGACTTGGGGTCTGGGGAGAAGGAGCCAGGCGTTACGGAGAAGCACCTAGGGACTGGGAAGAGGATGCCAGGTGTTGGGGAGAGGGATGCAGGCATTCAGGAGTGGGTGCCAGGAGGTGGGGAGGGGGATGCAGGGGCTTGGGAGAGGGACCTGGTGCTGGGGAGAGGGTCCCAGACATTGAGGAGAGGGACGTGGGCACTTGGAAGAGGGACATGGGGGCTGGGGGGAAGGAGCCAGGCGTTATGGAGAAGGACCTAGGGACTGGGAAGAGGGTCCCATGTGCCGGGGAGAGGGAGCCAGGCATTCAGGAGTGGGGTCTGGGGAGAGGGACCCAGTGCTGGGGAGAGGGTCACACACACTGAGGAGAGGGATGTGCAGGCTGAGAAGGATCTCGGGCCGAGGAGAGGGTCACGGGCACCTGGGGGGTCTCACCAATGAAGTATGCGGCCTGCTCGCGCAGCGGGGTCCGCGGATCCTCCAGGTACCAGCTGCTGCAGTGCACGTATTCGCTGGCCATCAGCCCGGCCTTCTGCACCTGCAGAGACCCCCGGTAGAGGTGTTGGCACCGCTGGGCCTGCTCCCCTCCATGGGACCCCCGGCCCCTCTCTAGGACAGGCGTTGGCAACACTGGGCCCATCCCCCCCTCCCAGGAGAGGCGTGGGCACAACCGGGACGGGGCTGGTCCAGCTGGGACAGGTGTTGTCACTGATGGAAAAGGTGCTGGCACAGAAGGGACAATGGCTGGCGCTGCCAGGACATGGGTTGGCACCTCCAGGACAGGGGCTGGCACTGCTAAGAGAGGAGCAACCTCCAGGACAATGGCTGGCACCTCCAGGACATGGGCTGGCACCTCCAGGACAGGGGCTGGCACTGCTAAGCAAGGAGCAACCTCCAGGACATGGGTTGGCACCTCCAGGACAGGGGCTGGCACCTCCAGGACATGGGCTGGCACCTCCAGGACAGGGGCTGGCACTACTGGGGCAGGGGCTGGCTCCCAGAAGAGGTGCTGGCCACATCGGGACAGGGGCCAGCACCTCCAGGACAGGCCTGGCACTGCTGGGGCCTCCTCACCAGGTACGCGCCAATGCGCCAGATCTGCGCCGTCTCGGCCAGCTTCCGGAGCTGCCTCCAGCCGAGGAGCTTTGCGGCATCCACGAGGGCTGCCTGGGCAGCCTGGGGAGGGGTGAGGAGACGGGTGATGGCACCATGGCCAGGCCAGGGATGGCCCCCGGCTGCTGCCCACAGTGTCCCCCGGTCGGCCGTATGGTCCGCCACGGTGCCCTGTACCTGTGCCGCGCCGGGGCGTGGGTCTCTGAGATGGAGGAAGAGGGGCAGCAGCCCCAGGCGTGCCAGCTGCTTAATCTGCTGCCTCTCCCTGCCTACTGCCCGGCCCAGCAGCTCCCCGAAGAGCCGCATGGCCAGCTCCCGCACCACACCGACCTCCTGCTGGGGCAAGCGTGGCAACCTCAGCAGTGGTGGTGGCGGGGGGGAACCAAAACGGGCCCCCTACCAGCTCCCTGCCACCATCCTCACGTTGGGGAAGAGGTACAGGAGGTCGTGGGCCAGATGCACCATGAGGTGGCCGCTTTGCCGTGGGTCAGCGTGGCGCAACACGTTGCGCAGCACCGCCAGCGCCTTGGCGTTCATCTCCCCGTCGGCGTCCTGCAGCTGCTCCACCACGTGCAGGATCAACTTCTGCATCTTCCTTGCCTGCAGGGAGACGTGCAGCATTTTCCTCAGACCACTGATGGTGGAAATGCTCTGGACACAGGCACCGGTGGCAAGCGCTCGCTCACCGTGGCGGGTCTCTCGGAGAGGAAGAGGAGGCCACGGAGCGCCAGCCAGCGCATGACCTGGCGCTCATTGCCCAGCCGCGCCCGGCACAGGCTCAGCGCCATCTCCTCGGCCGCCGCGCACAGATCAGGGCACTGCAGCAGCTGCAACGGCACAGGGCCAGGGTGGCACCAGGACCGGTGGGCACACCTAGGACCGGGACCTCGGCACATGGCATGGCATTCCCACTGCCACCTCCCGTTCGGCCCCAGACCCAGCCCCTAGTCCTTGTTCTCATCCTCATCCCCCGGCCCTGGCCATGGCCCCATGGCCCCAGCCCGGGCCGCAGACCCTCACCTCCGGCCCCATCTGAATCCCCTCCCCATTGTCCCCTTGTCCACCACCCCTCCACCCCAGCCCTGTCCCCTCATCACCATCCCCACGTCCCCAGCCCCTAGTCCTGCCCCCATCTGGAGCCCTCCGGCCGTTCTTCAGAGCACATGGAGTGCTGAGGGCCGGCACAGAGGGTGCTTGAAACACAGGTGACACCTGGGGACTAGCAGAGGCACCAGCAGAGCCCTAGTTCTGCCTCCACCAGCCACCCCTTCCCACTCATGCCAGCACCCCGCATCCTACCTCGATGAAGAAGGCCATAGAGGGGATCTCCTGGCATTTGTTCTTGCCCCTCGGGGCCAGGATCAGGTTCAGGACGATCTCAGCACGCTCGCCCAGAGGGTTCCCCCGCATCTGCCTGGCAACGGACGGGAGAGGCACCGCGGTGGCCAAGTGAGGTGGGCAAACTGCACCGGGACCCCGTGGGACCCCCAGGGTGGGATGCGGGGCCAAGGAGGGCAGGGGGCTTACCTGGCCAGCAAGGCAACCCCCGTGAGGTGGGTCTCGGCCCGGCTGATCATCTCCCAGCCCCCCCGCCGCTGCATGGCAGTGACCTGCTCCCTGTAGCCGCTGCAGCACAGCAGCGCCTGCATGGCTTGCACCGCCGTCCTGCTCGGGGAGAAGAGCGCAGCTTGGTCACCCCATGCTCCGGCACGGGCAGCGGGGGCTGCACCAGGGCGATAGGGTACCTGACAGGCCTGGGAGGCATGAGTTTGCCCTCGTGGCTGAAGGTGGGGATGTCCTCTTGCGCGTGGACGAAGGTAAAGGACATCTGGAAGAGGAGGGCCACGTAGAGGCGGGGGAAGAGTGCCTTCACCTCCTGCTTGCAGGTGTGCTGCAGGAGGACAACGTTCAGCACCCGGGTTGCCTGCAAAGACGGCAATGGCAGCCCTCGCCGGTGCCACAGCTGCGTGCACGGGGAGGCCTCCCTCGCCCAGCGAGCCTGTGGGGCCACTCACGGTCAGGGGCAGGACGCAGGTGAGGTCCCGCACGGTGGTGCCCGGCTTGCAGAGGGGCCGCTCCTGCAGCACACAGAGCAGCTCCTCCAGCACCTTCTCAGCTGCCGACGACTGGGAGACCATCACCTCCCACATGGCCGCAGCAATGCTGGGAACCCGAGCGAGAAAGGGTCAGGTCAGCATCCCGGCATCCCACTGACCCTTGCCACGTGGCTCTGGGAGGCCTTCAGGGAGCCCAGCTCCAGCCCTGGGGCTGCTGCCCTCAGGCTGGCAGCAGGCCAAGTGTACCTGTCACAGGTCGGGGAGCAGCTCAGCAGGCCAACGACCACCTCCCTTGGGTAGCGGCATGTCAGGAGGAGAAGGAAGGCCTTGAGGATGTCCTGGGCTGTGGCCTCACTGATCCATGGCAGGTTCTCGTAGATATGTGCCACGGTCAGCTGCAGCTGGAAGGGACCCGCGTTGGCACCAGCATGCTGCCAGAGGGAAACCCCTGCCAGGCTCAAATTGTGCTTGAGAGCCCTGGGTTTGGGGACCGTCACCAGCGGGCTGGAGGCTTACGTGCTCTGGCTTGGTGGTGCAGTAGCCCATCATATCCTCTAGCACGCGGGTTGCCGCTGAGGTGTCGTAGGCACTCCTGTCCTTCATGCCCTCGATGGCCATGAGGACCACATCTCTCTGCTCAGCCTCCTCACAGGCCTCCACGAAGCAGCTCAGGGGTCCGTCCTCCTCCTCGACCCAGGTCCTCATGGAGAAGCTGGGGCATCTGTCCCCATCCTCAGCCCAAGCCTCCTTGGGGCGGCTGGGGGGTCGCTCCTCCTCCTTGACCCAGGCCTCCTTGGGGCAGCTGGGGGGACATTTCTCATCCTCACCCCACACCACCACTGGGGGACTGGGGGGTCTCTCCGCCATGCTGGGGCCGGGGCCCAGGCGGGACACAAAGAAGCAGTGGGGAAGGGGGGTCCTTCACGGGGCTGGGAGGCCAAGCCGTGGGGTGGCTGAGGGAGCTCCCTGGGGAGATCCCAGCCGCCCTCCTCCCCACGCACTGAGGCGATGCCGTGGGGCGCCAGGCAACACTGTGGGGGATCACGGGGGTCACAATGGGGGGGGGGACGGGGGTCACAAAGGGCCCCGACATCACCCTGGCCGGTCTCTGCTGCAGCTCGCTGCAGCGATGTGTCCCAGGGGCTGGCTGGGGGGCGAGGGGGGCTGCTCGTTAGCTAATTACACAAGTGCGACCCATGAAGAGCCACCTCTGAGCCAGTGACCCATGCGGGAGCCTCGGGAAGGGCGCGCGGCTCTGAAAAAAGGGGCCACGCTGGGAGATGGGCTTGGGAGAGGGCTTGGAAGCACCTCGTGTCTGCCGTGGGTGGAGAACAGGGGTGCAGCAGAAGACACCTCGGCGCAGGCAGGCCTGGGTGTGAAATGCATCCTACAGTGCTCAGAGGCCGCTGGGGTGCACCCAAACATGTTCAGATACCCCCAAGATGGCACCGAAAGGGGCTTGCAGGCCCCTGGCATGCTCCCAAAGTCACCTAGAGGTCCCCAGGTGCCCCAAAAGGTGTTTGGAGGCCTCTTGGACTTCCTGAAAAAGAGACGGAGGTCCCTCGGATGCACTGAAAGGCACTTGGAGACCCCTGGGGCAGCCCAGAAGACACACAGAGATACCATGGACATGCTGAAAGACATGTGGAGGCCGCTGGGACAACCCAAAAGGCAAAGAGTGGCCCCCGGGATTCAGCAAGAAAAGAGACAGAGGTACCTGGGACACACTCACAGCCACATTGAGGCCTCTTGGAGGCACGTGGAGGTCTCTGGAGCAAACCAATAGACACACGGAGGCCACTGGAGCACTCCAAGATGTGCTTAGAGGCCTCTGGGGTGCCCCAAAAGGTGCTCGGAGGCACCTGGGGTGCATCAAAAAAAGACAGCGGCCTGTAGGACCCAACAAAAATCGGACTGAGGTCTCTGTAGCCACCTGAAAGGCGCCCGGAGGCTCCTGAGGAGCCCCCGAAGGTGCTCCAAGGCCCCAGGCAACACACCAAAAAGGAGACAGAGATCCCTGGACCGCACCAGGAGACACACAAGGGCACCAGAGACGCACCAAAAGGCACATGCAAGCTGCTGGGATGCACCAAAAGGCCCGCGGAGGTCCAGGGAACGAGCTGGTGAGCACACAGCCATCCCTGGGACACACCAAAGGGCAGAGGGAGCATGCTGGGATGCAACAGAAGGAACTTGGGGGGCTCTGGGGCTCCCCAAAAAGCGCTCTGAAGCCCCTGGGGCACCCCGAAAGGCGCTCAAAGGGCCTTGGCCTCACCAAAAATCAGGCAGCAGCCTCTGGGACAGAATGAAACCCAGATGGAGGCCCTGAGGGGCACCGAAAAATCAGATGGAGGCTTCTGAGAGGCCCCCCAAAAAAGACGGATGCCTCTGAGAGGCCCCAAAAGGCGACCGGAAGCCCCTGGAGCACACAGAAAAGTGCCAGAAAGTACAAAAAGGGAAACTGGCAGGGCAGGCAGGAGGTTCACGTGGATCGCATGCAATGCAGCCCGGCTCTCGGCCAGCTCCCTGGCGCTGTCGCCAGCGGCGCATCTCTTTCTTTTCTAGACTGGGACGGCAGCAGAGCAGGGAGGACTTTCCTGACAACGGCACCTTTTTCCCCGGAGCCAGCACAAGCCAGCTGCACCTGGCAATGCCACCGGACGCCATCTGAGCTCAAACCTGCCCTCTCTGCCTGGCCACTTGTGACATGGCCTGCGGAGGCTTTTGCTTTCTGCCCCTTGGGTCAAATACAGCCCCAGGCTCTCGCCTGCTTGGGCTTTTTTTGCAAAAAGGAGCCAACCGCTCCATGCAGAGCACGCGTTGTCGTGGTCCGGGGCAGGTGGGGAGCAGAGGGAAGAGGCTGCTTTTCTGCTTGGCAGAAGAAGTTGTCTCGGTCACAAGCAGGACTCTGGCTGCGTTCGGCCACCCTGCTGCTTGGCGGTGTTAGGCTTGAACTCTGCCGCTGGAGGAGAAGAGGGAAAGTAACTCAGCGAGTCTGAGATTTCGGCAAAACTCCCGCCCCAGGCTGCCGTTCGAGCCAGTGCAAATTCGGGCACGGTCCCAAGCAACCACAAGCCCCCTTGGAAAAAAATAAAACAACAGGCCAACACAGAGGGGTGAAGCAGGCTGTCCAATGGACTTTGCAAGTGCCAAGGGTGTCTCTGAGCCTGGGGGTCTCCTGGGGGCAGCCCTGCTTTCTGCTCCTTTCAAGCACCCTCTCTCTCCCCGCCTCCCCCCCTGCATACATCCCAGTTTCCTTCCTTTGCTTCAGCAGCATGCGAAGAGTGAGAAAGCAGAAGTGGGGAGAGGGGAAAAAAAAGAGATACAAGAACGAACAGCAGTGGGAAGACGAAAGAACGTTGTGCATGGAAATGCTTGCAAGCCGTGCCAGACACACAGGAGAAGTCACGTCCTTCCAAAACCTGTACAGCGCAAAGGAACAATTCTGAATCCTTGGGCAATTTGGTACCTACGCTTATCCATTTACAGATTACATTGCTGTAATAATCACTTCTGAGATGACAAAGCCTTCCAAGGGGCAGCCCAGCCTGGAGCAGAACACTTCCAGGACCAGGACAGAGCAGGGCAGGTGTCTTTATTGTGCTCCGCTTCTTAGCTCAGCCAGCCCTCACTTTTCATAAACACGTTTCCTACCAAGCTTTACAGGGGGTGAACTATAGGGAGAGTAAAACCGGAGAAATCATCACTTGTGCACTTTCAGATAGAAGCAACACGCATGAGGGAAGGGATAGTCATGAATAAACTAGTATCAGGGTACATGACAGCAATATGCATTACGGTATCCGAAATGCAGTGTTAAAACATAAATGCTCAGCACATATTTCTTCTTCTTGCATCAGTGCATGCTCAGATCTGCACGGTTGCTGCTGCTGGCAGCATGGTGGGTGCATCACTGTGCCAGGGCCAAGGCCACCCCATGGCCACTGCCTGAAGCCCCCGTCCCTCTTGCACTGACTCTCTCGCGCCCCGTGGTGAAGCGGCAGCGCTGCATTACGGTGCTCTTGTGCCAGTGCTCTGCTGGCCACCCAGGTGTTGGGTGTATCAGATGCACAAAATGTCCCCAGAACAAAGCTGATATTCTTAACTGCACCCTTCCTATCAGATAGAGAACATGGGCTGTTCATATGCTACTGAATTTAAGTAGAAAAACTGGAGGGGGTAGAGTTGAAATGCAAATCCATTCCTATCAAAATACATTCTCATTCAGCACCTGCTGGTATTTCAGAAGGGAAAACCCAAGGCGACAAAAAATGCCTGCATCCTCCAGTCCAGCTTTGAGCCAGAGACACATTTCATGCTGATCCTTCAGGCACAACTCGCCAGCATCGGTCTCCCAGCACACACAAAGCACAACTCAGCCTTCTCCTGCCGACATCCAGGGGTAACTACAAACAGGGTGAACACGGGCTGCGGAAGCTCTGGGGGAAGGAGCGGCCCCGGCAGCGCACGGTCATTCCCCCATGCAGAGGGGCTGCGTGGGGCAGGGCTGCTCACAGCTCCCGCTCGCCCCCACGACACTTCCCCAGGGGCTTCTCAGCAGGAAGCTCCAGCCAGGGACGACACCAAAGGCAAGGAGCTTCCTGAGCCTCTGCTTCCAGCTCCCTGCTGCTGGCATGGGGGGAAGGGAAAGGAGCTGCCAAGCCTGGGCAAGAGCCCGAGACGCCGAAGCCCACGGAGAGACCAGCAGGTCTGCGAGGAAGCTCAGAAAGCGCCTTCACCCCGCTCTGCCCACGGGCAGCACCAGCAGCACCTCTGCTGGCCCCACCACGCCTGCTGTCACCTCCAGCCTACAGACGCCACGAGCCCAGCTCCACCCGCGCCCTCCCCTCACCGCCCTCCTCTGTGCCAGTGCGCATGCTCCACGGGAGGAGGCGGCACTTCCAGCCCTGTGGGGGCGGGGCCTGTGTGTCCATGGCCACCGCCTCTGGTGCCGCCGGCCCCGCCCCCCGCCGGGCCCCGCCACGGCGCCGCTCTTGAGGCCGCGGAGAAGCAGCTGCGGCAGCGGCGGGTGTTGGCGGCTGCTGCGCAGGGAGCCCGGAGTGACGCTGCGGCCCGGCGTGTGCTCGTGTGCGCGGAGCCTGCGGCGGCTGCTGCCGGCTGGGGCCGGGGCAGAGGGTGGTGAGCGAGGGGGAGCGGCGCCGGGCTGGCCCTGGGCTGCGGGAGTTGTGCTGCAGGGGAGCGTCAGCGGGAAACGCTGCTGCCGGGGCGCTGCTGCCACAGGGCCCTGCTCTGCCCCGGGGCCTGGGCGAGTCTGCACCAGGGGACGCACGCGCACATGACGGGAGCCCCGGGAGGCCACGGCCTTTTGTTCAGAAGTGGGCGAACAACCCAGGGGCCATCGCAGCCTTTGGCATTATCTGCCATGAGCGGGCGGCCCTGAAATTTTGTCTCCATCAGCAGCCCAAGAAAGGGGCTGGAGGGGGGATCCCAGAGTGTCCCTCTGCCAGGAGAGCATAGAGAGGCGCTGGAGGACAGCCCAGAGGAGCCACCTGACCATAGAGATGGTAGGCGGGTGTCCCTTCTGGGTGACCATAGAGATGGAATGTGGTGCTTTGCAGACTGTCCCTCGCCATGGAGACCATGGAGCCGGCGCAGGCGGAGCCAACCTCAGAAAGTCCCCGAGACTCGTGACCCTCCTGAACTCCCGTTCTCACCGCGCTTTCCTTTCCACCCCTTCTTCATCCCACGCTACTTCCAGTGCTACCTCCAGGAGAGAAATGTGATTTGTCCCAGTTTCCTGCACATGTTACACATCACAGCAAATACAGCCCTTCCCTATTTCTGGGGTTCGACCACAGGCGTGAAACACTGGTGCTGGCTGACGTTCAAGATCTTTTCACAATACAAAAAGCATTCCCAGCTTTTACATTTGTGATGCTTTTCCGTGCAGACTGGGCACCTCTCTCACAAAATCCTGGACAAACCATTTAAAGACTAACAGCCAGGGCCTTGTGCTGGCCCAGATCTACATGTCAGCTTGCAGCCAGGGCACCTTCTTCTTGTGCCCGCGTTATCTGCAGTCTCGCAGCAGGCAGAAATGGCAATAATGCAGCTATGGAGATGTTTGTGCAATGCCTGACAAAGCTCAGAAAAGTTTCTCGACCCAAATACCTTCCTGCCATCCTTAACATGAGAGTAATGTTTGTTGTGTAAAAGGAGAAAACAGATCTTGAGATATTTGAGATAGTTATTTGTCTTAAATATCCCCCAGCCTTTTTTTACCCTTGGACATGATGAAGATGTGTTTAGTAATGTGTAGCAGATCCTCAGACAATGGAGTTTTGCTCAAAGCAACTGTCCTGTTCATGGACCACCAACAAAACAGTGGCCATTGCCCCTGCTATTTAGCTTGACTAA
Source organism: Apteryx mantelli (assembly GCF_036417845.1). Classification (NCBI taxonomy): domain Eukaryota; kingdom Metazoa; phylum Chordata; class Aves; order Apterygiformes; family Apterygidae; genus Apteryx; species Apteryx mantelli. Next base: position 9,437,743 of record NC_089997.1, read on the forward strand.
GTAGTGCTACTTTCTGTGGATGGTTTAGAAATAGAGGGTAGAGCATATGGCACTGCCTGTACAACCCCAGCCACTTTTACAATAAAGGTTGGCAGATGGAAAGTCTGATCAGAAAAAGAAAAAAAAAAAACCCTTTCTTTGGCTCTAGGGGATCACTGACCCAAACACTTATAAAATCTCTGTATTTGTATTGCTCAAATCAGTAGTGGGGAACTAGAAAGATGTGTGCCAAAGCTGGTCCTTCATGCTGCAGCCCCAAAGCCTAAGCCTCCGTGCCCTTTGGGAACCACAAGGTGATGGAGAAGCAGGACCTCGACATCAAGACCAAGTGGCTGCAGCACCTCCAGGGCCTGCGCTGTTAAAGGATGCTGGATCCAGTGGATTTTTGAATACAGGGATTCCTCCTTCCTGGTCCGCTGGAAGGGAGACTACTGCAGTTCTCTGTTCCCTGGTCCTGCCAGCAGCGAGGCTGGGCATGTACTTCCAAGAGGCGTACACACACTCTGTACGGACATGGTCGACCACCAAAAAATCACCTCCAGCAGGGGCACAGTACCTTTACAGGCACCACGGAGACACGAGCAGCGCTCATAAACATGAACGATACAAACGGCCTGGTCCTGTTCTTGCTCACCAGCTAATCAGACTCAGAGCTTGCAGGAGACCTCACAGGCACCCTCGCACGGGTGTCTCTGGTAGCTGTCTGCCTTGACCTCTGCAAGCCTTCCACACATGCACTCACGCAGAACAGCGAGCACGCTCACCCAGAAAAGAGCTGGGAAAAGTATTTAATACAATGATAGGCTACACCGCAGAGAGCAGGTACACAGGCTGGCCAGACAAGTGTCCCTGCCAGCAGCTTGCTTACACATGACTGGCCCCTTTTATTCCCTCTGCCTCCATTTTCCCATGCTGCTTCTTCCATGATGCAGCTTGATCCCTCCCTTTCTCCAGCTTTATCCCCTTTGAAATAAACAGCCCATCTCTAAGTATTTTTCTTCATTGGTGCCAGTTTTACTGCCTATGTACTCAAGTTTAATATTTCTGGTACTGTTAGCTAGGTAACCCCTGGCTCATATGGTGCTTCTGATATCGTTACCTCGGTACTGCTGGTGCTGCAAGAGTCTGCTCCCCGGAGGATCCCCAATACACCAGTTGTGTGTGACGCTTGTCCTTTTCTCATATAACTCTCCCTTAACCACCGCTGAAATCCAGCCATTCCTCACCGTGCTGTCTGGAACTAGGCAGGGTCTCATTCTGTTCCCTGCAGTGTCCAATGATTTCTCATAGCCACTAGTTTCTCACGCCCTGTTCAGTTATCTCAACCCCAAGGCAGAGCCTAGGCGTCTGCCTGCATACCCTAACCCTGTGTTGCCGGTGGAGCTGTGGGCCTGGATGGGAAGACCCAGGGCCACCACATCCTTCACTGTGGTGCACAAGGACCCACCCAGAGCAAGATGCCAAGAGTGCCCAGGTGCTCTGCTGGGCTGAGCTTTGGTCACCCAACATGCCATATCTTCCCTGGGGTCCCATGTGAGGAGACGGGCTGCAGAGATGAACTGGACCCAGTTTTCCTAAAAAGAGTTCACCCTTGTAGAATTCCCTTTGGAAATGGGACGCTCACACACAAAGTTTAAAAGAGCTGTTAACAGTAATTCTGCTCCTCAGAGGCCCTAACAAAATGAAATGCTGCTTAGAAACAACTGCAAAGGAGTAAAGCAATGGCAGTGCTTTCCCTTCCCCTGTGCTTTGTTTTTCCCTGTGGACTGCAAAATAAAAGGAGAAAAGGGATCTCTGTGTGCTGATTATTTCTCTAAAAGATGTTTCCTTTTATCACTTGTACATGCTTCTGCCCCTCACTTTGCCATGTAAAGATATGGATAGAGACAGAAGTGTAAAATAAGGGGGGAATATATAATTTCATTGATGGACAAGAAGAAAAAAGTGTGATAGAAGCATACATAGTTTATTTGAAAGAATTCTCAATCATGAAATACTCCTTCGACAAAGAAAAAGAAGGTAGAAAATGCCTAATTATCCAAGAAGAAATACATTCTTTTTTTTTTCCTTCAGGAGAATGCATCCTGGAGTCACCAGTGGAGATAAAGTAGGGCTTTTAATAGTGGACAAACTGACAGCATGTTACGAAAATATGCATTTTTAAGAAATCTCCCTCCAAAGTGAATAATAAAACTATCATCTGCATGCTATCATTGACAAATCAGTGAGGCTGTCTTCATCACACTAATGAAACTGAGAAGTGTTTTATGGATTTGAATCCAATGAATTTGAACCCATTGTAGTGTCTGAGCTTAATTTTCATGCTTAGCATCTTCTGTTATTCAGGGAGAGAAGGTATTTTGCACTTTCCTCAACAACCCTTGGACGTTGTCCCCAGAGTTTTCAACTAAATTCCCTGAGACGACTTATGAAAACTTCCTTGTGTCAGCATGCACTGGCAGTCTATGTCCTAGTCCTGTGTGAGTTCAATGTTTTATTAATATTTTTTAGATTTTGTTTATAATAACCCTCTGTAACCAAGACTCGCAATTCACATTCCTTTCTTTCAACACTACAATCTAACGAGAAAATAAATCTCTGAGGCACCTGTATTTAATAGCTATATATATGTATGTGTGATACAATACATGATACATGATTAGAATTGCTGTCATGAAAAGCATCATGACTGGGGGAAAAGCCAAACCTTTGCACGGCCAAGGGCTTCCTTCAGGGCCACCTTCACAGTCTTGTTTCTGAAACTGTAGATGAAGGGGTTTAAGAATGGGTACAGGACAGTGTTCAGCAAAGCTACAACTGTGTTGGTCTCCAAGGAAACCTCTTCTGTGGGCTGTGCATAGAGAACAATGCAGCTTCCATATGCGATGGCTAAGGCAGTGAGATGGGAAGAACATGTAGCAAAAGCTTTCTTCCTCCCAGATGCTGATGGCATGTGCAGAATACAGTGGAAGATGCACACGTAGGACACCAGGATTAAACATAAGGAACCCAGCACTACAAAAGATAACAAAATGGAGTCTGCTTTCCAAAGCAGGTTGGTGTCAGAGCAGGACAGTTTGAATAAGGGGGAGTTGTCACAAAAAAAATGCTGGATCTTGTTGGGGCCACAGAAGGTCAGCTTTGAGAGGAGGACCAGGCGGTAACTTGAGAGTGTGAAGCCTATGACCCACCCAGCACCAACCAGGTAGGAGCAGAGCTGCTGCTTCATGATGGCAGCATAATGCAAAGGTTGGCAGATGGCAACATAGCGGTCAAAGGACATGACAACAAGGAGAGCAAACTCTGTACAACCCAGGGCAACATAGAAATAGGACTGGGTAAAGCAGCTGCTTAATGAGATTGTTCTCCTACCAGAGCTCAGAATCACCAACAGTTTGATGGTTGTGGAGGATGTGAACCAGATTTCCAGGAATGCCAGATTGCTGATGAAAAAGTACATGGGGGTTTGCAGGCGGTGAGCCACACACACAAGGAAAATGATCGTTGTGTTCCCCGTCACTGTTGTCAGGTATATGAGTAGAAGGATCAGGGAGAGAAGCAGCTGTAGCCTTTGGTCAAGCCCTGAGAAACCCTCCAGGGTGAACTCAGCAACCACAGTTTCATTTCCTGCTCCCATGCCCAATTTCAGTACGTCCTGCTGAGACAGGAGCATGAAGAAGCAAGTGTAAGAATTTCACAGTCTCGACGGGAGGGTAGATCCTTTCTTCTTTGCTCCCTCGCTTGCTTCCTATGTAACACAGACAGAAATATTCCTCTCAGCCATGCATCACACCCTGATTTCTCTGCTTCACATTTCACTGAGAGGCCTCAGAGATTTTACTGTCTTCTTTCTACCTTTTCCAACCACTCACAAAGGATTCTTTCTCACAAGCACAGTATTGTAAAGAGGTTGTGAACTATTTCATGCCATGCCTGGGAAATTCCCTGTTCACTTTGACCTATTGCAAACATCCATCACATCTGTGTTTCAAAAGCCAACCTAATCTCCCAGCAAAAGTGCTTACTAGTACCTGCAGATGCCAGTCCATCCATGTAGATAAGTATGTTGAAAGTTATTCCTTCTACTTTTCAGTCCTTGCCTTTTTTGACTTGGAACGTCTGTGAAGCTGTTGCTTTCAAAACAAGCCAGTACTGGGCATCTCTTCTGTAATCCCCTGCTTTCTTCCACATCTTCTTCCTCTCTGTTTCTCCAGAATCACTGAGGAAACATTTTTCTTAAATGTCCTGACCTAAATGCCTTGCTTTCCCTTTAGGGGAAGGGGGAAATGTTCTCATCTTAAAGAACTTAAAGGCTGTCCTTTTGATTATTTGAAATAGGAAGGGTCTGGAACAACAACAACAAAAAAAATACTAAGCCGGGTTATATTTTAGAAGTTGGGCACTTCTATTTGAGCAAGTTAGCTTCCTCCCATCTTGTCAGTGCAGAGAGAGAGAGAAGAGTGTCTGGAAGAGACTGGTAACACTTCTTTCACCTGTCAATTACAGTCTGGGAGGACCCAGCCTCTAGAGCTCTCTCTTTGTTGACTATATAGGGACCAAGGGAAAACGAGTACAGGCACCAGCTGCTCACAGACACCTCTAATGAAGTCAATGAAACTCACTATTTCTGTCTCCACCCTCTTAATTAATTTAGTAGATAATTTCTTTTTCAAACCAAAGAACGTGTGTAACAGAAGGAAGCCCAAGGAAAACCTAGGCAATAAATACTGACGTTTTCCCCTCCACCTTTGCATTTGGTTTTAGACATATAAAGGAAAGGAGCAGATGACTCCGCAGATAAGATGCTTCAAGAGTGCAAGGGCAGGAGGAGGAGATGATGGGTTTCAAGCAGTGAAACAGAGGTTCTCCACAGACTGTGTTCTTAGTCTGCTGGCTGTCACCTAAAATCATGCTTCTCCTGAATGTGCTTTCTTAGAGGAACCTGCAAAGCTGCTGAGAGCTTACAGCAAAGCAGCTTCTCTGCTCACCACAGAGGTAACCCTCTGGTGAACCCTTTTCTCAGGCTTTGGTTGGTGCAAAGGATTTGCTGTATTCAGGCCCCACATAGCCAACAATGGAGCTACCATATGCAATAATGACTATGGCAGTGTGAGATATGCAGGTGAAGAAGGCTTCTTACGGCTTTCCCAGAGGGTATTCTCAGGACAGTGCATCTAGCGCAGGCATAAGACACAGGGGTCAGTGTGAAGGAGCTCAGCAACACAGCAGAGGAGAGAGCAAAGCTCATGTTTGAAGGTAGCTGGTGCCCATGCAGGTTGCTCTCCTCAAAGGGATGAGGCCAAAGAAGAAAGAGTCTCTTTACTGTGGACACAGGGTACCTTGGTATGTAAGATGGTGGGGCTGAGCAAGGATAGAGATGCCATCACCCAATGGGTAAAGATGTGCATGGAGCCCAACCAGGGCTTCATACAGATGTTGCAGTGTTGACAGGTTGCAAATGGCCCTGCAGCAATCGAAAGACATCACAACAAGCAGGTTGAACTCAGCTGTGCCCAGGAAGATGGAAAGGAAGGTCTGGAACCGGCAAGCAGCCGTGGGATGGTCTTAATCTCCAAGATGAGGCCGACAAACCTTTTAGGGGCAAAGGGAACCAAATATCTGGGAAGGTGAAGCTGCTGGGGAAGAGATACGCTAGGGGTGGAACTGGTTGAGCCAAATGATGGCTATCATGACCATATTCCCCATGGCAGTGAGCAGATAAATCACCCATGACAGCATGAAGAAGAGGATTTGCATTTGAGGAGTGACTGAAAAGGCCTTCAGGAAGAGCTTGCTCGCTATGGTACAGTTGGGAGGATCCATTTCAGAACGTAGTCAGCTGAAGGTGTGACAAGACTAACTAATGTCATGCGTGGTGAAATTCATCTTGCTGCCTTCATCAACTTTCCCTTCCCTTTTCCTAGTCCTACTTTTTTTTCTTGAGGTGGGAGACCAGAACTGCACGAGGGATTCTCATTTTCTCTTTGTTTATATCCAATGCCATGAAATAAATGTTGATGCTTTTTGTATTGTGAAAAGACCTTGAACATCAGTCAGCCAGCACCAGTGTTTCACACCTGTGGTCAAACCCCCAGAAATATGTAACATATGCAGGAAACTGGGACAAATGCCCCAAATCACATTTCTCTCCTGGAGGTAGCACTGGAAGTAGCATGGGATGAAGAAGGGATGGAAAGGAAAGCTCCATGAGAATGGGAGTTTAAAAAGGTCATGAGTCTCATGGACTTTCTTGGGCTGCTTATGAACACAAAATTTCACGGTCACCCCCTCATAGCAGATAATGCCAAAGGCTGTGATGGCCCCTTTGTTGTTAGTCAACTTCTGGAAAAAAATGGACCTGGCCCTAATCACTGAGGATGTTAAATGCATCGAAGTCCCCAGCCTGAGCATATGCTTCATAGGCTCCTTAAACTTTTCGCCCATGAAACCAAGAAGCCTTCCCTAAGCATTGGGATTTGAGGGTTGCAAAGGCTATTTTCTCCATTTTTTAAACACTGCTGAAAATCAGAAGTTATGTAGGCCCTCCTCCATAACCTGTGTATCATGGATTAGACTGCATGCTGCCCGAGGAGAAGAAAGCACTTGCTGGCATGACAGCAAGTGAATGAGGGGAAGATCTCTGACATGCAGAAAGGACTGTGCTGCTATAGCCAAGAAGATATGAAAATTTTGAGGGAAGGGAGACTGTCAATTAGGGACTAAAATGTAGCTACGAGTTTGACTGCAAGTGTTTATGTGAGGAGGAAAGAGGTTCCTGCTATCTTCTTGTGAAGGCTTGGGAATCCGGAGGGCTTGGTGAGGTCTCACAGCATTTCCTCTGCCATGTTGTCCAGTGCTGAGGCAATAATTCTGCACATACACAGGTGTGTAGCCAGTCTCTGGTGAGCTCCTTCAAACCACGACTCTGCTTATGGCCTCAGGAAGAACCATGCACCTAATTCTTTATAGATTGCTGCGCTGCTAGCTGTGACCGAAGCTGTGCCAAAAGCTTTGCCCAGCCCAAGTGCGTGGCGTTCTCAGTAACAGCATCGCTGTCTGCACCCAAACACGCCTCGTCACGGGGACCTGGTGCACACGCTTGAGGGAGCTCTCTCAGGGCAGCGCTCACAGCCTTCATGTGGATGAAGATAACTTCTGCAGAGGAAGATGTGCTGGAGGGTGGTGGGGGAAACGGAGATGAAAGTTCAGCACCTATGTCTTCTGCAAAGCCATGTGGTACCTCAGCAGAGGGGCATTTGTGGCTCATCTCAGTGCTTGTTGTTTTGGTCTCCTGTAAAACCCTTTGGCAGTTGTCTCCATCTGCAGGGGTGTATATGTGACTGAAGACAATGTTTCTCCCAATGACCCTTCATCCTAGTGGTTGATATATTCTCTCCTGACCGTGGCACTCAGACTCTCTGCTGATGGTCACCCTTTTGGCATCTGTATATGCCGAGGTTTCAAAGCTATACTCTTGAGGATGCCAGAGAAGCTGGAGTGAATAATTCTGGTGGCCAACACAATCTCCTCAGGAGAGGTTCACTTGTTCTTTGAGAGGCTGTAGGTCTGGATTTTGGGGTGCTGAGAACTCGCTTCACACTGCAACAACTGAATGTGCAGTCATTTCAGAAGGCCGTGCTTCAGCATGCCAGGCACAGAAATCTTGGGATGCGGGGAACACCATGCTGATTATTCCATTGCCCTTTTGTTTTAAAACGGTGTTAGGAAAAACCCTGCCCAGGGGCTGTGAAGGCCTTGGCACTGTTTTGCGGGTTGGCCAAGGCTTGTCATGTTCCTTGCATGTTAGGTTTTGCGGGTGCAAGACCATGAGAACAATAAAAAAAAAAAAACACACGAGAAGAAAAAAATCCTGCCATGCAGTCTCTGGAAAACACTGCTTCAGTGGCTTCAGTGAAGGGGTACAGAGCTGCAAATATCATGCCCCTCGTGTTACCATGATTGACCACAGCATTGCAAAGAAAGCAGAATTTATCTCAGTGCAAAGGGGACTGGAGGGTGGCCCTTGTTTTAGACAAACACCTATATCCGCTGAGTGGAGCAACTGGCTATGTGCAATCGCAAGGTGGGAAAGAGAGGATTGGATACTGGTGTAGAGAGACGGTCCAGGTTCATGAGAGGTTAAACAGAGTAGATTTGATGAAGGACTTGCACTCCAAACTGCACAGGGAGCCCCAGGAACCGCGCAGAAGGATTGATGATGGGAGGCTGCTGGACGCCCGGGTCAGACCCCCAGGCGGGACTCAGCTTGTTGTATCTTAAGGTCCCCTTACATCTACTCAAACTATTTCCTTGTCTCAGCTGTGCTAAACTTGAGTAGCTACTGTCCAGGAATCAGCTGGGCGTTGTTGACAAAAGGGAATATGCCTGCCTGGCCCTGATGGGAATTTGGTCAGTGTGTAGTTTCACACGCTGGGCCTGCTATCATGTGCGCTGCCCGTCACTGACTCCTGGCCAGATCTTCTGCAGGTGTTCTCACTCCACTCCACCCCCTGACAGAGAGACATGGTGTTGGTGCCACCAGTGTGCAAACAAGGTTTGGATATGCTTTTCAGGTATTAGCTTAACTAACAGCTAAGTTGCACAAACAACTATATTCTAGTAAATAGATGGTACATTATAACATATATGCACGCAAAAATAATCAGCTCAAAAGACCAGGAGTATAATGTGTTTTCCCATAGTCCTAAATCCAACAGAGATGATGACAGTCACTGCCAGGGGTTGTATCATGCTGGTTCTTTGGATCTGACATTGTGTGGTAGTTGGAGTAGACTCATCATCTTGTGGACTTCCATTTCCATGGGCTTACTGCAGTGTTGTCGGCATCCCAGCTACCATCAGTGCATGGGGTTAGGATGGAGAGCAGCAATGTTGCGGCTCTGCTCGCCACATTCATCAGGTCACAGTTCTCTGGGAGAGAGTCTCCGAAAGTGAAGCAAATCACAACATTGCTTTTGGACCCTGAAAATCATCGCCTGATGCTCAAACACTTTCCTGCAAGTCAGCAAGAAGCACATGAAGGGTCGTAGTTGAGACTCAGCTTGCAAAATTGAATTTTTTTTATGCAAATAACTCTGCAAGACCCTTCAGTGTTATGGTCCTCACCTTCCCACATGCTCCTCTCATCCCTAAGGGAGTCATTTCTAGCCTGACAGTTCAGGTGTCCATCTCAGCTGAGCACATTTTGCAATGTGTCACTAGGTTGCTTGAGGCCTGCAGTTTCTGAAGTTCTTGCCAGGATCTCCAGCCAGGATGCTAACTAACTCAACCCCTGCGTTCAGCTGAGCACATACAACTGACCTCACCACCATCATCCAAGCCATGTGCCTGCTGCTAGTCTATGAGCTGCTAAGGCAGGAGTGACCTTGCATGCCCATGCCCCAGCCATGAGGCTGCTGGTAGCTTATCAGAGGCTGAGTCAGAAGTGACCTCCCAAGCAAGAACACAAGCCTTGTCCATCAGAGAAGAGGAAAGGCCATCAGCAGCCACGTGGGCTTGGTAGATGATTGTAAGGTCACCTCTATCTGAGCAGCTGATAGGTCAGCCTTTGGCTCATGCCTCAGGTAATTGTTTGTGAGGTCACTTCTGCCTGAGGACCTGATAGGCCACCAAGAGGCACAGAGCTAGGATGTTGATTGTGAGGTCATTCAGAACTGAGCAGCTGATAGGCCAGAAACAGTTACATGGCTTGGATGGTGACTGTGAGATCACCTCTCTCTCAGTCTCTCATAGGCCAGCAGCAGGCCCATGGCTCAGGTGATGATTGTGAGGTCATTGCTGCCTGAATACATGACTGGATGGAAGCCAAGACCATGCTGAGGTCATTTCCATAAGGGCAAGTGAAAGACCAGCAGCAGTTCCATTGGCTTGGTGGGTGATTATGAGGTCAGTTGTGTCTGATCAGCTGGTAGGCCACCAGGAAGCTGATGGCTGGGACATTTTTATGAGATTAGTTGTTTCTCAGAAGCCCATAGGAGAGTAGGAGGCCCATGACCACAAAGGTGAAAGTGAGGTCCCTTCTGTCTCTGCAGGTGATGGACCAGGAGCAGGCACATGGGTGGGAAAGTGGCTGTGACGTCACTTCTATGGGTGAAGCTGATAGGTCAGCACTTGACTCCTGTCTGGGGTAAGGGGTTGTGAGGTCCTGTTTGCCTGAGAACCTGACAGTCCACCAACAGGCACAGGGCTCGGATGTGGGTTTTGTGGTCACTCCTGTCTCTGCTGGGTGTGACTCGCTCTGTACAGAGGGAGGAGTGGCATGGACAGCCCTGGGCCGTGAGTGGTTTTGGGCCACTGGACTCTGTGTGAGACACGGAAATATCCTTTTTAATGGTGCAGGCCTGATAATGCTAGAGATATTTAGAAAATGTCAATAAAAAATGAAAGAAGATAGAAATTAAGAAAATGATCTAAAGCGAAGAAATGTTTTGTTACACTTTCCAGCTTTTAATTTTTCTGTGTGTGTTCTTTTTGTCTTTCTTGGTTTTGTTGTCTTTTTTTTTAATACCCTGGGTTTTTTGTTTGTATTCAGGGGTTTTTTTTTGAAAAGGAAAGCGATTTCCAGAACTGGGGTGGAATGCAATGACAGAGTCACCGACAGCTGGTGCCATTGTAGGTGTCCTGGTCCCCTCTGCCCAGCCTCCATCTGCAGCTCCAAGGGGCTCTGGTCTCCCGCAGGTCCCCTGTGAGAGCTGCCAGGCCTAGGCAGGTACCTCAGGTACACCAGGGCCTCTCCAAGTGCCACTGGATGCTTGTGGTGAGACGCCTGAGCTCTGCCCGAAAAGGTGAAGAACCGTTTTCAACATTTAAAGAAAAAAGGGGAGCATCTTTTCCTCAGCTGAAGTGGTAGAATATTTTTAATAAAATGTCAACATTTTCCCATGAAAAAATAATGGAAAATTTCAGGAAGGGTATGATTCTCAGGAGAAGAAATATTGACCTGCCCCTGGCTTCACATTAGCACTGCTCTGTCTATTATGCTGTGGATGTAATCTCACTAATCTTTCACGTATTTTCACCTGTCCTCAATAAAGTGATCATTTATCAAGTTTCCTTTATATCAGACTATCTGGAAAACTTTCTGTAATTTTCCAGTCTTCCTCCTCCGCTTGCTCTTTATCCATCAGATACCTCTCAACTCTCCAGTTGCTGCTCTGAGCTTCAGGGAGTCTGAAGCTTGCCTCGTCTTTCAGGAGTCTGATGGTCTCCTTAGACAATTCCTTAGTTGTGTTTCTGTCTATCCATTCCTATCTATCAGTCAGAAACAGTTCAAGGAAGGTTATTCCTTGTGGAAAGTGGCCCTCACTGGGGGCAGCTTGGATTTAACATACAGTTGAGGAGTGTATTTGACTTTTTATTAAACTGTATCATATTTTATTTTTGCTTGTTTGCAATTAAGAAAAATCCTCCTGTGCCTGCAGCTAGTTGTCTAAGGAAAGCAGGTGGGAACTGGTGCATAGGAGCTGTAACATTCAGCTACAGACTTGAGTGGAAAAAGGTTAGGTTTTAACAGGAGTGACCTAAGTCCCCAGTGGCTGATGAGAGAAATGGCAGGGTTGGGGAGGTGAGGAGGAAAGTTGGCCATACAGGTCTCATATCGAAAATACTGCTTTTCCTGCATGTTCAAACTTCATTATGGTAGAGACCCTCTGGGTCAGTATGAATTGGAGAGTGTGGATATCACTTATTCTGTAAACTGAAAAATAAAGACAGCTTAAAAAGGAGAAATCCTTTCTTTTTCAGGTGCTCATTGAAATCTTGCCCTTGTAAATACACTCCTGAATCCTCTCCAATTAGCCACACAAGAACTGAAGAACTGAAGAAAATTATGAAGAATGACATGCCTTGTTAGGGCTTTCTGTATTTTAATGACCTCTCGAGTGTATTTGGTGCTGAGTCCATGAACCTCAGATACTGAGAGGAGATTGAACAAGCCTCTCAAGAAGTTAAAGTCAGAAGCAAATGCCAAAGTTTCTTGGAGTGTTAATGGGTCCCACTGAGGGTTGTTACCAAAGAAGGCTCCCCAGGGGCTGATGAGAGCAGAAAGTTGGAGGCACTAATTGCAAGTAGGCAAAGGGAACATGCAGGTGACTCTGATGCCAAGTAAACCTGGATGAGTTTTGTCAAGCAGAATGGCCAGGCACTGACACCCAGGCCCTGGGTAGGATGATCCTTTCCCTCACACTGTGCTCAGGGCTCTTCCTGGGGCAGTGTGAATGTGGGGGTGTGCACTCCCACCCCAGGATCTCCCTACCTTTCCTGATGTCTCTCTGCCCTCACTTGCTTTTCCTTGAGACACAAAGCCAGTAGCTGATCACAGACTCCCTCTGGGTGACCTGTAGCACCACAGCTCTACCCTTCAAGTGACATTCCCTTTTCCTGAAGTCACATCTGAATCCCTCTAGGTGCAGTTTGTGGGTGTTTCCCCTTCTCACGCTGTTTCCCACTACCAAGAAAAGCTCCATTATCTCTGAAACCACCCTTCAAGCACTCACAGGCTCCTACTCTACTGCCCTTCACCTCCACTTCAGCAGGACAAAGCAGCCCAGGTCCCTCAACCTCTCCTCCTGGGTGCGGTTATTCCCCCCTAGGTGCAGGACTGGACACTTCTCTTGTAAATCTTCATGAGGTGCCTGTTGTCCAAATCACCCACATTTCTCAAAGTCCTTCTGGACTGAAGTTCCTCTGTGTAAAACAAAACAAGACCAAAACCAACACAAAAGAGTACCAATAGGGAAAGGGTAAGCAGAGGTGGGCTGATTGTATGGGAGGGGATCAGCATGGTAAAAGAGAGAAACTTAAAAGAGGGAAAAGAAATAAAAAGTGGAAATGAAAAGTGAAGCGAAGGATTGCTCAGGGCTGTTTGGGAGATTTCTGCCAGGAAGCCCTGCATCTCAACCATTCTGACTTGAGGAAGACAAGAAAGCTGACCTCCTTTCACTGTCACAGGGAACCCATGTGTTTTCCGTGACTTTGACAAGTGAAGACCCAGAGGGAAAAGAGTCACAGACTCCATCAGGGTGGAGGGGACCTCAGGAGCTGTCTAGCCCAATCTCCTTGCTCACAGCAGGGTCAGCTCCGGGGTCAGACCAGGTTGCTCTGTGCTTGATCCAGTGTGGTCTTGGAAACCTTCAAGGGAGGAGACTGCACAGCCTATTTGGACAGCCAGTTCCGATGCTTGACCATCTTCTTAGCAGAAAAGCTTTTCCTTATCTCCTGCATAAACATCCTCCCATCATGCACTGTGGTGTAGAGCCTGGCTCCATCTTCTTGGTGACCTCCTTGTAGCCATCTGAAGGCTGCCATGAGATCCCTCCAAAGCCTGGAGTTCAGGCGCGAGTTCCCTGTTTAGCCAAGCTGGTCCCCTGACATGTCTGCTAGCTTTACTGAGTATTGGGATGGGCCATTCTTGTGCTTGGCGGGTGCTGTCCTTAAAGGCCTGCAGGCTTTCTTGGGCTCTTTGGAGCTGCCTCCCATGGGATTCCCCACCAGGCCCCTGAAGAGGCCAAAGTCTGCTCCTCTGAAGTCCAGGGTCTGTACTCTGCTGCTGTCCTTCCTCATGCCCCTCAGGATCTGGGACTTCACTTTTTCATGGTCACTGTAGGCAAGGCTGACACTGACTTTCCCATCCCTGATCAGTTCCTCCGTGTTTGTAATTTCCACATCCAGGAAAGCATCCCCATTATTGAGCAGTCTTAGCTGTGCTAAGAAGTTGTTCCTGACACCCTGCAGAAACCACTGGTCTCCTCGCACTATGTTGTTTTCCCTTCCAGTGAATGTTAGGGCCATTAAGGTCTCCCCATAAGGACCAGGGCCTGTGACCCACAGACTTCCTTTGCCTAAAGACAGTGGTGGGATGCAGTTGTTTGGGCACAGGTAAGAAACTTGAGAGATCCTGAGCCGTTTGTCCAGCAACCACTGTAAAAGGGCATGGCTTTCCTGTAGGTCCCATGCTGTATTTGCTAGAAACGTGGTTGTGCTGGACACCCCAGGCATCTGACATGGTCCTGCCTATGGCCGATTTTTATGGCATTAAATCAAGGGTCTGCAGTGAATTACATTAACTGTTTGCAACGTAGAGATGTGCATGAGTCTCAGCTTCCTAGTGAGTGGAGCTCTAGGAGCAGTAGTAGGCACCCAGTGTCATTTCAGATGGCCAAGAAAATTCCCCACCTGGCCCCAAACTCATGCTCTAGAAGGAGGCAGGTCTCCTAGTTGCTCCATCAGAGCAAGCAGACCCTGGCACATGCCTCGCACCACCTCTGTCTCTTCAAATGTCACCAAGGGTTTGTGTGTGAGCAACTGACTCCCATCCTCCATCTCCACTGATTACAATGGGAGCTTAGACAAGGCACTCGCATGCAGACATGTCTGTTGTGCTCACTTCAGCTTTGGCAAGGGCAATCCCACCTCCTGTGTGTTTGTGGAATTCACGGGAGGAATCTGAATCCCACTCTGCCCCAGGGGTTTCTAACCTGGCATGAGATGCCCAGATTAACTCGTCTGAATTAACACCCGAACCATGGGTAAATGAATTCTCTTCTTGTCCCTCTCTAGGTGTCCTGCCTTGTTAAGAGGTGGGAATAGGGTCTTCCAGAGTGGGACATTTCCACCTCTTGTAGATAACCATCCTCTGATGAGACAAATTACAATGCTGGAATCAGTGTCTCTTCACTGTTTAGAGAGAGACCATCAGTGATTATTTTGGTCTACCTCAGTGAACATTTCCCAAGAGGAGGGAGTACAAAGGAGAAATGAAGTCACACCTTCAGCTAGGCCACTGTTCCCGAGTGGGGCTAGTCTACTGGGACAGAGGGAGCTCATGGCAACCGGTCAGCACTGCCGAGAGACAGCTCTGTGCAAGAGCAGCTCCTCTGCAAAGAGCAGCAGGGCTCCAGGCACTGCCTGCTCTTGCTGATGTGAGATGGGAGAAGACAAAGAGAAGTGAAAGGCAGTGTGGAGTGGGAGGAGAGAGGAGAGCTCACAGAGGGACAAATCTTCACAGCCCCTGACACAGTAAGTCTCTGGCTGTAGAGCAATACTACTGGAGCTGCTGGAGGGGTCTTCCTAACCCATCCCATCCCATGACTGCTAGGTTCTTTAGGATGTCTCTGCTGTCTTCTTGAGTGCAGAGGAGGAGGAGGTGCTTCTAAAGCAGGGATTCCCAGCCACACCATCACAGGGACAGGGCATCCTGCTACCTTCTCCCTGGGATGCTGCAGGGGTGTGAAGGCAGGGAGTGCACCCAGGTCTGCATGGGCTGTAATTCAGAGCAGTGTCCCTGCACCCCAGGGTGCTGTGTGCCTGGGGTTAGTGACTCTGCTGCATGCGAGGGTCAGTACTCAGCATGCACAGGGAACGCCCCACAGCATTGCAGGGATGATCGACCCCAGCAGAGCAGGTTCATTCTCCTGCTGAGAGGGTTCTGCATAGGCAGGGCTGCTCACAGCTCTAGCTCATGCACAGGACATTTCAGAGGGAACTTCTCAAGAGGAAGGTGAAGGCAGGGATTTCCTGAAAGAGAAGCCAGTTTCCTGAGATGGTGCTTTAACTGTCCTGCCACCTGGCAAGGGGAAAATGGAAATGGAGCTGTCAGCTTTGAACAAAGGACTGAAACTCCTTAACAGTTTCAATGAGCAGTCAATGCATCTGCTAGGTACTTCTGAAAGTCCCTGCACCGATCCCTTAATCTATAGACAGCACCAGCTTCCCCTTTGCTGGTCTCATTAGCGTTTATCTGCCCTGCTCCTTAGCACCTCCAAAAATGGAAATGCCCCTGGACAGTGCCCTGCTGCTGGGAGGTTTCTTTAGGGCAGAAGTGAGCACACTGGGGAAGGTGTGGGCATTGCAGGGCCTGACCATGACTTGCCCAAATCCATCCTCCCACGATGTTTCTAGAAGCAGTTCCCTCTTGTTCACTGCCCAGCTCTGATGCCTGGAGCTGTCCCTGCTGGGAGCTGTTTTCTCTGTCCCAAAGTCTTTTTCCTGGTTGGTGCTTACAGACCTCCTCCCACCCTCTGCGTGCTCAGTTCTGCCCTAAAGAAAGCTCCCACAGGCAGTGCACTGTCCAGGGGCATCTCTGTGTTTGCAGGTCCTAAGGAGCAGGTCAGACAAACCCTCACGAGGCCAGAGAAGGTGATGCTGGTGCTGTCTGTAGGCTTAAGTGGGGATGAAGGGACATGCTGTGTTTTTTCTCAGACCTTTTGATCTCTCAAAATGATGGGGGTATTCAGCTGCAGTTAAGACACTGACCCTGTGTGTCCTGCGTGGTGTGGTCTTCATGGTAGTGAGAAGCGCCAATCCCTTTCCAACCCATGAGGCTGCTGACAATGCATTTCATCAGGTTAGGTAATCAGCTGACTCTCATTTAAGGAGAGTCCACCTTTGGACCCTTGACTGTTTCTCTGGGGTGTCCTGCCAACTTGGAAGCTGCCCTCCAGAAGAGCACAGCTTCCCTGTAGCATTTCTGTGATAGGTGAGTCAGATACACTCTTCACTCTCTCCATCTCTGGGCTGAGAGAGAAGAATTTGGAAATCTTCACTGTGGAACTGAACTCCTCCACTCTCAGCTCAGTCCACTTTCTTTCTTAGAGGAACTTGTGAGTGTGATTGTCCTTTAGCTGAGGGAGGTGCAAGTGCAGCACAGCAAGGGGAAAAACTGACAGACCAGATCCTGTGACTGTACAAAGTCACAGCGAGCTCTTTATTTCCTCTTGGCATGCACAAGTGCTCATGCTAAGACCAATTGAAATGCCAGAGATTTCTACCCCATCAGAGAATGCTCCCACAGTAAGGTGGAGGCACCTAAAAACTAAATAAATATATAAACTGACCCCTCCACTGAAGATCATTTTCTGAAGAAAATGGGTTCAAAATGTTGAGCAGCCCTTTCACATAAGGAGTGGATGCAATCTGCTGCAGGATGTGCACATCAGAGCTAGTCACTTCCCATTCCCACTGCAGTGCCTGGAGGAAGGGTGTGGACAGTAAATTGACATGAGGACAGAGTCTATCTCATTGGAACAGAGACGTCCAGAAAGTGTGAGGTCATCCCCTGCCATCACTTGACTGCTTCTCTCCCTTGCTAGAGTGGGCGACGGTGTGACTAGTTCAGCTACAGACACCTCTGTTCAAGAGGGCAAGGCTGGGGGAGATGAAGCCCTCACAAGGGTCTTCTCTTTCCGAGACAGCTGGCATGAGTGCTGTATTCACCTCTCATTATGGCAAATAGAGAATAGTCCCACTGGGTCACTGGACCAAGTTCCCTCTGCCGAGCTCATGGCATCAATCTCCAGGTATCCCACCGAATATCTGGGACTGTTTGACACCTCCATTTACACCCCCGGCAGAGCAGAGCAGACTCTTCTGGAGACCACGGGCAGGGGCCCCTGCTCAGCATGGCACACACAGCCAGCACGAAAAGAGCTGAAGCAAGGATTCTGAAAGAAGGTGAAGGACAGAGGAAATGTGGGGGTACTATGAGAAATGGAATGGGTTTGGCTCAGAGAAGCCTGCTCTAACCTGGCACTGTCTTTTCCTCCTTGGATAGACTCACATGCCCAGGGGGAGCAAATGTTCAACAGCAGCTCCCTCAACGAGTTCCTCCTCCTGGCATTTGCAGACACGCGACAGCTGCAGCTCTTGCACTTCTCACTCTTCCTGGGCATCTACCTGGCTGCACTACTGAGCAATGGCCTCATCATCACAGCTGTAGCCTGCGACCACCGCCTCCACACCCCCATGTACTTCTTCCTCCTCAACCTCTCTCTCCTTGACCTTGGCAACATCTCCACCACTGTCCCCAAATCCATGGCCAATTCCCTCTGGAACACCAGGGTCATTTCCTACTCAGGATGTGCTGCCCAGGTCTTTCTGTCTCTCTTCCCGTTGTCAGCAGAGTGTTCTCTTCTCACAGTCATGGCCTACGACCGCTTTGTTGCCATCTGCAGACCCCTGCACTACGGGACCCTCATGGACACCAGAGCCTGTGTCAAAATGGCAGCAGCTGCCTGGGCCAGTGGTTTTCTCAATGCTGGCCTGCACACTGCAAATACATTTTCACTACCACTCTGCCAAGGCAATGTCGTGGAGCAGTTCTTCTGTGAAATTCCCCAGATCGTCAAGCTCTCCTGCTCAGACTCCTACCTCAGGGTAGCTGGGGGTTTTTTGGTTAGTATTTGTTTAGCTTTTGGGTGTTTTGTTTTCATTGTGCTGTCCTATGTGCAGATCTTCACAGCTGTGCTGAGGATCCCTTCTGAGCAGGGCAGGCACAAAGCCTTTTCCACGTGCCTCCCTCACCTGGTTGTCATCTCCCTGTTCATCAGCACAGGCTCGTTTGCCTACCTGAAGCCCCCCTCCATCTCCTCCCCAGCTCTCGATCTGGTGGTGGCAATTCTGTACTCGGTGTTGCCTCCAACAGTGAACCCCCTCATCTACAGCATGAGGAACAAGGAGCTCAAGGAGGCACTGAAGAAACTGATCCAGCTGGTACTATTTCAGCAGCAATAAGCTGCCCACCTCTCTTTACTCAGCTCTTGTGCTTTGGGTGTTCTGTCTGTGATAATCATGTTTGTACTCAAATGTTTGAATTCATCTCATGTCTGGAGAAGAGTAAAGGAGCAATTGTGTGCTTGGGGGGAAAAATAAATGAAAGCTTCTTTCTATATGTGTCAACTCAGGGCAGGCTGCTGCATTGCTGGAGCAACTGGAGTTGCTTGAGGAGCTCTGCGGCCGGGACTCTTGTGCCCTCCTGGGGAGAGGGGCTGGCACAGAGGGGCTGCATGTAGTCCGGGTTAAGGTCTCCCAGACAAGAGAGCAGTGGAGACAGGGTGACACCCCTCTCTGCCCCCCAGGAGCTGCTGTGCCCTTCAGGGGGGCTGTGGCTGTGCTGTGAGTGCCCAGAGCACTGCAGCACCCTGTGGTGGGTGCTGCTGTGGTTCCACCCCCAGCCTGAGCTGGTCTGCTAGGCAGGGCTGGGGAGAGGGCAGGGGAGGTGGGGAGAGCCGGGGAGGGGCTGGACTGGTTTGATCCCTTAAGGAGAAAATGTTTTTCCTTCTTCCAAGTGGAATTCCCTCTGCTCCCGCTTGTGCCTGTTGCCTCTTGTCCTTCCACTGGACATCTTCTAGCAGAGCCTGCCTCTGATTTCTCTACACCCTCCCAGCTGGTCACTGTAAACAGCAATAATGTCTCCCCTGAGCTTTCACTTCTCCAGGCTCAACACACCCAGGTCTCTCAGCATCTCCTAATGCCTGATTGGCTCCAGGCCCAAACCATCATTCTGGCCTCTGCTGCTCTCACTCCCATCTCTCACCATCCTTCTTGCCTGGGGGAGCCACAACTGGACATAGCACTCCACATGCAGCTCACAAGTGCTGGATGGAGGGGCCTCCACCGCAGGCTGCTCCTCTGTAAAAGGAGGAAACCCCGATGTTCCCAGCACAGAGCTGACATTGAAGCAGCATCTGGAGCCCGGCCAGCCCCAGAGGCCTCAGCCCTCCCCAGCCCAGCAGTGGGGCCCCAAGCAGGCCTGCTTGCCTTCTCTCACTGCCCTCCACACTCCTGTCCCCTCCATGCCCTGTCCCAGCCCTGGTGCTGGCCAGCTGCCCTGGGCTGGGGCACCTCCAGCCCCCCAAGAGGGGGAAGGGGCATGGGGGTAGCGGGCTGGGGGGAGGCCAGCGTCTCACTGCCAGGCTGGGGCTGGATCCCTGGCATAAGGAGGGGTGGGGATCAATACAGGGATCATTAACAGTATGAGCACAGGATGTAACATCGGTTGCAATACACTGGTAGCTTTGGGGGAAAAACCTTTGAAGATATCATACTCGTGATGTTCAGTAAGGCTGCTTTCACTTTTACTAACAGAATGTGCTCATTATTATCATATATCATTGTTCCTTTTCTTTCTTCTAAGCATGTTCCTGTTTTAGACAGATGTTGAGTAACCTTGGTGTTTTGTTTGCCAAAGTTGTTGAGTTGAGGGAAGGTTACTCCAAGTGTTACTGATGTATTAAATGGTGCAAAAATAACACATTGTTTGTTCAGTCAAGTGAGAAGTTAACCAGTAAGTCTGCCTGGCGATTTGGTCAAAAATATAAGTCACATTACTATGGCAAATGCTGCTTTTCATGTCTGTAGTACCCATTTCACTCCACTGCAAAACCGTGTGCAGCTTCCCATCCAGTGTGTTATTACATATAGTTACATTTATACATAAATGTAGCTATAGTTAAATAAAAATATAGTTAAATGTAAATGTAAATATAGTTAAATGTAATCATAGTTAGTGTAACATCATTGCCTCCTATCAGTCCTTGACCTCGTGCTATTACAGCTGGTATTCCTCTTGTTACTGTAGTTTTAAAGATGGGTTGCAACTTACCTTCAATACTCAAGTTCTCCCATGGGCCATGTGAAAAGGCAGAACCTGTGAGAGACAGGTTTCAGGTGTCTGTTGCAGTTATCAGTGTTCCCACAGTGAGAAGGTAACACCACGCTTCACTGCAAGAGAAGACACTTAGGTCTCGGACATCATCCAAGCCTCACTTATGGTTCACTTGCTTCCTTTAGGGTCTACAGCATCCCATACCCCTTTTCCTTTGTAAAACAGCAGAGTCACCCTGACTGATCCCTGAGTTGGGTGTTTAACCACAACCTCATCTGCAGAACTTTGAGAGAGTTTCACTTCTGTTTTAATAGGAATTCATGACGCAAACGCCTTATCTATGAGACTTCCCATGGGTGTTTGTCACTTATTTAGCCAACCTCCCACAACTGGGATCCCCACTTTCCACCCAGTATTCTACGAGAGAAGAGTTACTCTGGTGTAGCTGTTGTTTCCGTCGTCCTTTCCATCTTTCTACTACCCCACTACTTTGAGATCAATATGATAGGTGGAAAGTCTGCTGAACTCCATTTGAAGCACACCAGGTTTGCATTTCTTTATTCTTCAGATGTGATCCACTGTCAGATTGTATTTCTCTGGGAAAGTAGCGAGCCACTGGTTCAAACCAGCACTGCTTGCTAGATCACTTGCAGCTCTGGTAGGGTGCATGTTCCCTGTACCGATAATTATTTCTACTCCTGTAAGGATGCATTTCCAGCCTTCAGGTGGAATTTCCAGCCTTCACAAACCACAAACTGCAGCCATGGGCCTAACAGCGACCTGTCAGGCACTGAGGCACCAGTGACCTCACAACCACAAACAGCAGCCATGCAACTAGCACTGGCCTATCAGGCTATGAGGCACAAGTGACCTCACAACCACAAACAGCAGCCATGCAACTAGCACTGGCCTATCAGGCTATGAGGCACAAGTGACCTCACAACCACAAACAGCAGCCATGGGCCTAGCACTGGCCTATCAGGCACTGAGCCACAAGTGACCTCACAACCACAAACTGCAGCCACATGACTAGCACTGGCCTATCAGGCACTGAGCCACAAGTGACCTCGCAACCACAAGCAGCAGCCAATTCCTGCTTCTGGTCTATCAAGTATTGATGCAATAGTTAACTCACAGTCAATTCCAAAACCATATGCCTGAAGCTGCCCTACAAGCGTCTGAGTCACAAATGACCTCACAAGCTGCTTGGGTATCCAGTAATGAGGCACAAGTGACCTCACTATCAGCCTTGAAGCTATCAGCTAGCTGCTCGCCTGTAACATACTCAGGAAAATGTGACCTCACGAGCACAAAGAGCAGCTGTGTCCCTGCTGCTGACCTCCAAGGTACTCAGGGAGAAGGGACCTCACAATACGCTCCAAAACCATGCTCCTACTGTTGCCCTACTACGTACTGAGGCAGAAGTGAGCTCAGAAGGACAATAGCCACAATGTTCTTGTGGCCTGCCCACTCACACAAAGGCACTCAGGAGATGCTGGCATCTATTATAAGGGTCTTGGACTCATCCCATATGGCATCACAACCTCCTAGGAAAAGGAGGGGGCACAGTAGCATTTGCTGAGCGGGTTGGCAGTAACAGCAGCTGTGGGACATGGAATTGGCAGCACAGCAGAGCTACCAGGAGGTGAACCCACACCCCAAGTCACCCAGGCAAGCCAGGCGCATTTATGGAAGCCTTCACATCCATACGTAGCCTCTTCTCAGTCACTTGCAGCTGCTTTCACAGAGGGCTCATGATGTTGGCCAAGATGTTGACAGGTACAGGGACACACCCTGGCACCCTGCCTCCATCCTCAGGGGCTCTAGGACTGCACTGGGAACCTCATGAGTGGAGCAACCTAGAAAGAAAGAAAGAAAGAAAGAAAGAAAGAAAGAAAGAAAGAAAGAAAGAAAGAAAGAAAAAGAAAGAAAGAAAGAAAGAAAGAAAGAAAGAAAGAAAGAAAGAAAGAATCGGAGTGTTACTGTCAGTTCTGCTGGTCTTACACAGTTGCAACAGT
Organism: Apteryx mantelli; assembly: GCF_036417845.1. Lineage (NCBI taxonomy): Eukaryota > Metazoa > Chordata > Aves > Apterygiformes > Apterygidae > Apteryx > Apteryx mantelli. Next base: position 9,460,162 of record NC_089997.1, read on the forward strand.
CAGGGGCCAATGTCTCCCCTCTGTGCTGAGCTCTGTTGGTGAGAGTACAGCCAGCAGGGCCACTAAGATGTTTTACCCCTCTTTTTGACACAGGGGAGACCATGTCTGCATACCAGCTCCCGTTTGGGCTCTCCTGTTCTGCAAAGGCACTAACACACTGCAGGGAGTCTAGCACAGGGACACCAAGATGGTCAGGGGCTGCAGTGTGGGGCATATAAGGAGAGGCCGCCAGAGCTGGGTTTGTTCAGCCTAGACAAGAGAAGGCCAAGGGGGATCTTCATGCTGTGCACAGCTACCTTATGGAGGGCACAGAGAAGACGGAGTTGGATTTTCTTGGACGTGCACACTAATAGCATGAGAGGCAACAGGAACAAATTGGACAATGAGAAATGCTTCTGAGATGTTAAGAAGAAACCTTTTTCTCTGTGGGGGTGGCCGCACAGGGATCGAGAGAGGTTCTCAGATCTCCATCCTTGGAGAGAATCAAAACTTCACTGGAAAAGGCCACAAGATACCTCCTCTACTGCCACCTGCCTTGACCAGGGTGTTGGAGCCCTGCTACCTCCAGAGGGCTCCCCCATTGCAGCCTCAAGGAATCTGCTATTCGGAGACTCTGGACAAAGGCACCAGCAGCTTTGAAAATGCCACCTCCAACGCTCACCAAGGACAGGTGTCTCAGAGCCACCCATAGCCTTCAGAGGCCTGACTTCTTGTGAGCTGGCATCTCCCCTGTCTGCAAGGGTCTGCGTAGGCATAAAGTGCAGAAATGGCTCTGACTGCTTTGATTAACTACCCATCCCTCTGAGGGATCGGAATGGATTAGCGTCTGAGATGGGAAGATGCAATGAGGGTCCAGATTCAACAGAAAGCCTTTAAGGAGGGAGAAGATAATTTTCTCCAGCAGAGTCAGTAAAATCCCAAAGACTCACGGAAACAGCAAGACCTTCAGAAACTGCAAGCCTGAACCTCAGCTGACAGAAACCACCACACTGCGAGCAGCCCTGGCTCGCACCACGATGCTCCAAGGAGGGAACACAGTCACCAACAGTCCTCACCCAGGTCTCCCAGAAGGACACCGTGATGGCAGGCTGGGCTCTGGGAGCAGAGCACTGCCCTCTCCAGACACCTCCTCCCAGGCTGAGCAGAAAAACACTGGGGCCACCACCCTGATCCACCACAGGGCATCTCGCACTGGAACACGCAGCTACCCCCGCACCTCACAGAGGGTTGGCAGCCAACATATGCCTCTGCATCAGTGACACACAGGGCACCCGCAAGCGCCCCACAACACACAAAGCCCAACTCTCCAAACCGTCCATTCCCTTCTAGGCCTCCAAGGCCTTGCAACAGGCCCTGCCTCTAAACAGCCACTCACAGCCCAGGGCCTGCACACTTCCCACCTCCAGGAAGCAGAGAAGAAGTGCTCTCACAGCAGCTGATCAGGTCAGCTCTCGCCTCTCGCTTGTGCCTCAACTTCTCTGAACAAGAAATCTCTTTGAAAATGTGGACCATACCTTTTTTTATGTGTGGGAGGGGGCATTCCTTCTGTCTCCTCCAACAGCCTTTGCACCCATTCTCCAGTGACTCCAACCCAAAGAATTAAACGAGTCCTTCCTTTTGCAGTGACTTGGAAAGCCACATCTCTGACAGTATTTAAGGGGGGGTGGAGTCTCCCTTCTGCAAGATTTGCAGAGCTGGGAGCTGGTCATCTCACAAACTGAGAACAAGTCAAAATGCAGGTCATTTTGACCTCAAGTCAAAATACAGGTCCGGAGACATTCCACTGTCTTATACGCTCCACACCGGAGCCCAGACAGCAGCACTGCAGTACGTGGGCATGTCCTGAGAAGCCCAGGGTCAAAAATGTGGGAGATCCAGGGTGCCAGGGCTGCACAGCGCCCGGGGAGAGCCACGGTCCCAGGAGTATACCCAGGGGACAAACACTGCCCTGAGGCGACACTGAACCTTGCCGAGGGCTTTTAAAAGCAAAGAGCCTGCTTTGGTGCCTAAAGGAGCAAGTCTCCATCCTGACCCATATTGTCCTACATCCAACTTCTACAAAAAGAGTGACCCACAGGAGAAATCTGTTTCGAAGCTCACCAAAGCATTTCTCAGCCTGTGGCCACATTTTGCACTGTTTCATCCCACATGACTTGGATCCTGTAAAAATGCCAACCCCCAAAGCAACCCCCAAACCCCAGATTCCTGCACAGGTCTGCCCAGTGCAGAGACCTGTCGGTGCAGGGGTACAGAAGTGACTTCTCCAGTGCCCCATTTGAGATATTTCACTGCCTTTGACACCATCTGGAGACATTCCTGAAGGATTTATCAGCAAGTTTTGGAAAATAACTGTGGTGAAAGGAGGTGTTGGCTTTCCAGGACATGAGGGGAAATCTCTCTGCTCTCTCCCTAGCTGTGCCATCTCCATGGCAGTGACCTACTGAGTCCCCAGATGACACCAGCTGAGGTCACAGTGGGATGTGCTGCATCACAGGGAGGTCTCCCTGGTGTCGTGGCAGGTGGCCTTCACTTCCCTGTGAGGCCCGGCTGCTGCTGGGCACTCCTCACATGCTCCCCACTGCTGCCCTTTGGAGTCATCTGTGGCAAGGAGGGGGGACGGGAGCCATGTTGGGGTCCCTCACTGACAGGCAGAGGAGCAGCGGTACATCGGAGAGGAGTTTTGGATGACAAGATGGGAAGACAGTCCTGCCTCCTCCCCAGCTGGAGAGGTGAGCTGAGGGCAAGGGGGCAAGCGAGATGGAGGAATGCTGGGCCCATATTATCTGCTTAGACCAAGGTTCCTTGTTCCCAGTGCTCCTGCAGCTCTCCACCAAGGGTAAGGGCTTTGGGAGCTCCTTCCTGAGGTGTCGCACAGAGACTGTTAGCTGCAAAAACTGCTGTGGATCCTGGGCTGTGGCGGTGGCTGGTCAGGGCTGAGGGCTGCAGCAAGAGTCCTGCCTCAGGGTCCCCTCTGGCTCGGGGGACAATGTGGCAGCCAGGACTCCTTTTTCCTGCGACTGGGGCTGCCCTGAGCCCCAAGGCTCCTGTTGGGCCAGCTCCATCCCCTTGTGGGGCGGGGGGAGGACAAGAGGGGGGAATCCATAGTCAGGTTTTCCTGGGATTGGGTCCCCCATTGTGATCAGGCTCTGAGAGGAAAGGGGTCCTGCATCTCAGAGGCTGGGGTGTCCTGCAGCTCCTGTGGGGCTCTCAGGGGCCTGATGGAGATGTCCATATAGGAAATGAAACCTTCACCTTGTAATAACCTCAAGTTCTCCACATGTTTGGGAAAACCTCTGTTCCTTCCCCTTGGATCCTTTTATGCTTCCAACTTGGCAGAGCATATTTTGGGCTCAGAGATGCCATCTTCAGATGGCCACAGCCTCTGTCCTCCTGCAAATTGGGCTCATATATTTACACCCAACAGATAGCTTGTTTGCGAAAGCAGCTTGGAAACAGGTGGGGGACACTATCCCCACTGCACAAGTCCTGGCTGACCCCAAGGATTTTTCTCTGAGCTGTGCTGGGCAGTGCTGGGGTGAGCCCAACACAGCCATCTCCCCCAGCCCCCTCATGACCCCACACCACCGCTCCCTAGCTGAGCCCCGGGGCTGCTGTGGGCAGGGGGCCAGGGCAGGAGGGGCAAGAGGACACTGCCCTGCCCTGCCCTGGGGGCAGCAGGATGCCGCCCGTGGGCTTCGGTGCCCCGGCCAGCCCCAGGGCCCCCACACTGGCGCCACGGAGGCCACCAGCACATGCCCCAGCGCTGCCACCCAGGGTGCAGGGCAGCCAGCAGCCCCGCGGGGCCCCCGTGGCACAGCCCAGCCACGCCGCGGCAGCCAGCAGCCCCGGGCCCCGCACTGCCCGCTCACACGGTGCCACGCTGCCCCCAGGCCCCACCGCGCCCCGCGCTGCCGCCCACAACATGGCGCCCGACAGCAGGGGACGGCGCAGAGGTGGCCGCCAGGGCAGGAGGGCCCAACGTTGCCATGGCATCGCCCAGTGCAGCCCTTGTACTGGCTGTCAGGAGGAGGAGGGCGGGCACCGATTTCACTGATGGCTCTGTCAGCCAATTGCAGTCCAGTATGTGAAAAAAAAAAAAAAGACGTGAAAGAGGAGCGGGAGCAAAGCGGGCGAGAAGCGAGCGGGTGCGAGTGGGTTTGGTGGGGGCTGCGGGCACGTTCAAATGGCGGCAGGTGCCCTCCCGCCGGGGCGGGGCAGCGGTGCAGGCGACGAGGCTGCTTTGCTGCAGGAGCTGCAGCAGGGGCTGGTGGGGCCGTGAGCAGGGGCCAGAGCGACGTGGGCCAGAGGGGGGAGCTGCCCTGCAGCCAGACGTGGTGGCCTGCCGCGAGCAGCTGGGCCGGGGCGTCTCGGTGGGGTTTGGGGGCAGGAAGCTTTGCCCCTGTGGTAGGTCTGGGATCCCTGTTAAAGTGTTTCCCTGAGCTGCTGCTGCCAGCGCAGCCCCAGGTGCTGCTCGGAGCTGCGTTTGGGAGCTGCTGGGCAAAGTGTGAGCAGGCTGCTGGTGTCCTCGTGAGGTGCCCTTCCCAGTGGTCTCTGTCCCTGTGTGTCACGCTGCACCCCAGCCGTTGTTTTTGCTCCCTGCCTCTTGCTTTGCCCTGAGACCTGTGACCCTGGCAGCAGGGTGAAGGGTGTTTCCAGAGCAGCTCTGTAAGTGTGAGCTGTTTTGCTTGCCAGGGGCCTTGAAAGTTGGTGAACGGCCAGTGCTTGCACTTGCCGTTGTTCTTTCCATGCTCCTAGGTCAGGGTGAAGAGTTGCTGAATTGTGTGTCTGCTGGTTTCACCAACTGAAATGCCCTGCCCTGAGTCCTTCTGCGTGTCTCCAATTGTCAGGGCATAAAATAGGAGAATGCTGGTTGTCCTGGATGTGTGGAGGATTTACTAGTTTTTTCAGCATTGGGGAAGGAACCAGACCTCTGAGTTGTGGGAAGGCTTCTCCCTCTGCCTGGGACAGGAGGCCCTGCTGTCTTCAGGTTCATACTTGCTCATCCCAAGCAGTCCTCCAGTTAGAAAATGTTGCCAAGAATTACTTGCAGGCCTTTTTCCAATTCCTAATTTTTATGGGCTACATGTAGAGACTACCTAGGCAAAAGCTAATCTATTTTGGGGGTAGTAACTGGTACTGGGGTGTTTTGCTGCACTGTGAGCATTGTGAATCCACGAGGTGAATCGCAGAGGCCATTGAGGAGCTGGCTGAGCCTTGGGGGAAGGCAGGGGGAGCTGCAGGTGGCACCAGCCCCATGGTCAGGGTGTGGGTAGTGAGGTCACCACCATCTATGCGAGCTGTGCCAGAAAATCATCGGTGTCAAATCAATTCTTTGTAAGTAGCTGACAGGTCAGCAGGAGGCACATGGCTCAGCTATTGATGATGACGTCATTTCTGCCTGAGCAGTTGATAGGGCAGCAGCAGGTCCACGTCTGGGATGTGTGTTTTTGAGATCATTTCTGCCTGAGGAGCAGCTGATAAGCCAGGATTTGGTTCATGGCTGAGAAGCTTATAGTGAGGTAATTTCTGTCTTAGAGGCTTCTAGGCCAGTGACAGAGACGTGGCTGTGAAGGTGAGTGTGAGGTGATGTCTTTCTGAGTGCCTGCTAGGCCAGCAGCAGGCAGTTAGGCATGGGCGTTGCTTGAGAGGTCTCTTTTGTCAGAGTAGCTGCTAGGCCAGCAGTAGCTGATGGCTGGGGAAGTTATTTGGAGGAAAGTTCTGTCTCTGAAGGGCATAGGCCAGCAGCAGGCATGTGTTGGGGGTATGGACTTGTGAGGTCACCTCTATGTGAGCAGCTGAGAGGTGAGGAGAAGACAGATGTCTTGGATGTTGGTGGTGAGGTCAGTTCTGGGTTTGTTGCATGTGCTCGGAGGAGGGATTGACCCCTGCAGAGCTCTCCAGCAATACAGAAATACAACTAATTAATCAAGCAGAAGTTGATGTTCCCCATCATCTGACACACATTTTATTCCACTCCATCATCCTGATTTAGTACTGCTACATTTCAAATGTGGATGATGTTCTGTGGTGAACATGGAGATGGAGTTTGACTTTCCACTTGTTGCTAAGTGGAAGCTTGCAGCCTCTTCCCAGTCATCTAGGGAGTCCAGCTAGACTTCTGAGGCTGCTAAATGAATTAGTGCTGGTGTGAGCAGTGGTGTTAGTAATGTCTTATTCCCGAGGTGTGTGTGCTTTAGAAATTGTCTCTGTCAAAAGAGCAGGGAGCTTGTGAGATTTTCCTGCAAGGTCTGAATATTGTCTCTATCTTTGAGGTGTCCACCTGCTTTTGTGACACACTTGGAACTGTAATGCGTTAGAGGTCTCTGATTTTCTGTCCACGTATGCAGTCATTGTAGAATGGGTGCAAAGGCTGTTGGAGGAGACAGAAGGAATGCCCCCCCCCCCAAAAAAAAAAAAATGTATGGTCCACATTTTCAAAGAGATTTCTTGTTCAGAGAAGTTGAGGCACAAGCGAGAGGCAAGAGCAGCCTGATCAGCCACTGTCAGAGCACTTCTTGTCTGCTTCCTGGAGGTGGGAAGTGAGCAGGCCCCAGGCTGTGAGTGGCTGTTCAGAGGCAGTGCCTGTTGCAAGGCCTTGGAGGCCTATAAGGGAATGGAAGGTCTGTAGGGTTGGGCTTTGTGTTTTGTGGTGCTTGGGGGTGCCCTGTGTGCTGCCATGTGTGGTGCTGTGCCCTGTGTGTCGCTGATGCAGAGGTGTGTGTTGGCTGCGAAGCCTCTGTGATGTGCAGGGGTAGCGGCATGTTACAGTGCAAGATGTCCTGTGATGGAGCCAGTTGTTGGCCCCAGTGTTTTTCTGCTCAGCCTGGGAGGAGGTGGCTGGAGAGAGCAGTGCTCTACTCCCAGAGCCCAGCCTGCCATCATGGTGTCCTTCTGGGAGACCTGGGTGAGGACTGTTGGTGACCGTGTTGCATCCTTGGAGCATCGTGGTGCGAGCCAAGGCTGCTTGCAGTCTGGTGTTTTCTGTCAGCTGAGGTTCAGGCTTGCAGTTTGGGAAGAGTTTGATGCTTCCGTGAGTCTTTGGGATTTTTCTGACTCTGCTGGAGAAAGTTATCTTCTCCCTCCTTAAAGGTTTTCTGTTGAAGCTGGATCATCATTGCATGTTCCCATCTCAGACGCTAATCCATTCCAATCCTTCAGAGAGAGGGGTAGTTAATCAAAGCAAATCGAATTTGTGCCTATGCAGACCCTTGCAGAGAGGGGAGGTGCCACCTCACAAGAAGTCAGGCCTCTGAGGGCAATGGGTGGCTCTGAGATGCCTGTCCTTGGTGAGTGGTGGAGGCAGCATCTCCAAAGCCTTGGTCCCTTTGTCCAGAGTCTCCGAATAGCAGATTCCTTGAGACTGCAATGGGGGAGACATCTGGAGGTAGGACTCCAATGCCCTGGTCAAGGCAGGTGCCAGTAGAGGAGGTATCTTGGGGCCTTTTCCAGTGAAGTTTTGGTTATCTCCAAGGATGGAGATCTGAGAACCTCTCTGGATCCCTGTGCCACAGTTGAGTTTCTCCTCATGGAGAAAAAGGTTTCTTGTTAACATCTCAGAAGCATTTCCCATTGTCCAATATGTCTCTGTTGCCTTTCGTGCTGTTAGTGTGCACCTCCAAGAAAATCTGGCTCTGTCTTCTCTGTGCCCTCCATAAGGTAGCTGTGCACAGCATGAAGATCCCCCGTGGCCTTCTCTTGTCTAGGCTGGACAAACCCAGCTCTCACAGCCTCTCCTTATATGCCCCACACTGCAGCCCCTGACCATCTTGGTGTCCCTGTGCTGGACTCCCTGCTGTGTGTTAGTGCCTGTGCAGAACTGGAGAGCCCAACTGGGAGCTGGTATACGGACATGGTGTCACCTGTGCCAAAAAGAGGGGTTGAATGTCTTGGTGGCCCTGCTGGCTGTGTTCTCACCAATACAGCTCAGCACAGAGGGGAGACATTTGCCCCTGACTGTTGTGACTATGTAAGGCCAGCAGAACTGCCAGTAACACTCCGATTCTTTCTTTCTTTCTAGGTTGCTCCACTCATGATGTTCCCAGTGTAGTGCAGGAGCCCCTGAGGGTGGAGGCAGGATGCCAGGGTGTGTCCCTGTACCTGTCAACATCTTTGCCAACATCGTGAGCCCTCTGTGAAAGCAGCTGCAAGTGAATGAGATGAGGCTACATATGGATGCGAAGGCTTCCATGAATGCGCCTGGCTTGCCTGGGTGACTTGGGTTGTGGGTTCACCTCCTGGTACCTCTGCTGTGCTGCAAATTCCATGTCCCACAAATGCTGTTACTGCCAGCCCACTCGGCAAATGCTACTGTGTCCCCTCCTTTTCCTCAAAGTTTGTGATGCCATATAGGATGAGTCGAAGACCCTTATACTAAATGCCAGCATGTCTTGAGTGCCTTTGTGTGAGTGCCCCAAAGCCTCTGTGGCTTGACCTGAGGAAGTCTCAGAGTTGTTGGGCTGCTGGCTCTGTGAGGGGTGAAGACGTGCTGTGGGCCAGGTTGGCCGTGGCACCCAGCCCTCTGTGCTCTGTGAAGCCAGCTGTGGAGCCGGGACTGCTGCTGCAGAGGCTGCGCAGCCAGGAGAGCTGTCATTTCAGCAGCCGTGCAGTGTGGGGCTGTGTCATTGCTTGGGCCTCATGTCAAAGCCTCTGCACCCTTTTTCCTTTCCCTGGGGCTCCTTGTGTAAGTAACTAAAGGAAAGGAAGCGAGGTTACTTTGGGCTCAGGAGGCCTTCAGGACTCTCAAATGTTTCTCCGTTGTATCTGTATCTTTTGTATTACTACAGAAAATCCCTATGCCCCCATGTCTAGGTGGAGGTTCCTGAGGGGATGGACGTGGAAAGCAGCATCCTGCTGTGCCCAAAGCAAGCAGGATCCTTCCCTCTGAAAAGAGCAGTATCGCGCAAGGGGCCATCTCTGTGCCTGATCTTGTGCTGCTCATTTGCACAGGTCTTGTGAGCCTAGAGTACCTTGGCCACCTTGTGGGGTTACTGCAGGAGCTTTGCTGTGTGTCTGGGTTGAGGAGGCAAGAGAAGGCAGTGAGCAGAGCAGTGTCTGGGGAGTGTGCAAGTGGCGAGTGTCCTGCATGCATCTCTTCTTGCTGGCACTTGGTTGTATCTAGCAGAAGAGCCAGGTCTGTGGGTCCGAGACAGTGTGTTTGTAGAGTAGGTGGCAGAGCAGAGGTCTGACATCAGGTTGATGGCTGGTGCAGTGCTGAGTTGATGTGACAGTGTCAGAAAGCCTTTGCAGTGGAGCTGCTCCCTCAGCTGATCTCTGTCCCTAGAAATGCACTAGAAATGGAAGTGGCATCCTGCTGTCATTGTGTAGGTGCTGCAGTGCAAAGGCTCCCAGCTGGGACTTGATGGTACTAAAGGAAAAGCAAGACCAATCGTTGCTTTTTGTGATTTGTCCCCAGGGTGCCAGAGTGGAGCTGTCCCATGATGTGGAGAGAGTCTTGGCAGGAGATGAAAGCCATTTGCAGAAGACTTTTCTGTACGGAGTGATCACAGCATAATCAGGGGATGTGCGAGAGGCCCAGGTGAGCTTCTCCTCTCACTTCAGCCTCAGCACCTGACAGTCCAGCTCGATGCATATTGCTGCTGTTTGTGTTTGTGAAGTCATTCGGCCTCAGTATCTGCTAGGCCACCAGCAGGTACATTGCTCTTTTTTGTACAGGTGCATGAGCACCTGGTAGAGCAGCAGTATGGAGGTTAGTGGTGTTTGTGCTTCTGGGGATGATGTGCCTCAGTCCACGCTACGCCAGCAGCATGCACGGGGCTTCACTGCAGACTGTGAGGTCACTTTTGTTTCAGTACTGAGAGGGCAGGGGTAGGCACATGGCTGCTGTTTTCGCCTGTGAGGTCCTTCTGGCCTTCCTATATAATAGGCCAGCAGATGGGATGTGGATTTGATGAAGCCTGTGAAGTCACTGCTTCCTCAGAATGGGAAAGGCAAGCAGCAAGGAACTTCCTTTGATACCCACTGTTAAGCCAGTTCTACATCTATAAATGACAGGGAACAAGGAAACACGATATTGCTGTTAGCGATTCTAAGGTCACTTGTGCCTCAGTGCCTGATAGGCCAGTGCTGGTCATGTGGCTGCTGTTTGTGGTTGTGAGGTCACTTGTGGCTCAGTGCCTGAAAGGCCAGTGCTAGTTGCATGGCTGGTGTTTGTGGTTGTGAGGTCACTTGTGTGTCAGTGCCTGATAGGCCAGTGCTAGGCACATGGCTGCTGTTTGTGACTGTGAGGTCACTTGTGGCTCAGTGCCTGATAGGCCAGTGCTGGTCATGTGGCTGCTGTTTGTGACTGTGAGGTCACTTGTGGCTCAGTGCCTTATAGGCCAGTGCTAGCTGCATGGTTACAGTTTGTGGTTGTGAGGTCACTTGTGTGTCAGTGCCTGATAGTCCAGTGCTAGTTGCATGGCTGCTGTTTGTGGTTGTGAGGTCACTTGTGGCTCAGTGCCTGATAGGTGAGTCCTGGTCATGTGGCTGCTGTTTGTGGTTGTGAGGTCACTTGTGGCTCAGTGCCTGATAGGCCAGTGCTAGTTGCATGGCTGCTATTTGTGGTTGTGAGGTCACTTGTGGCTCAGTGCCTGAGAGGCCAGTGCTGGTCATGTGGCTGGTGTTTGTGGTTGTGAGGTCACTTGTTGCTCAGTTCCTGAGAGGCCAGTGATAGGTGCTTGGATGTTGCTTGTGTTTGTGAGGTCACTTGTGGCTCAGTGCCTGATAGGCCAGTGCTAGTTGCATGGCTGCTGTTTGTGGTTGTGAGGTCAGTGATTCCTCAGTGCCTTATAGGCCAGTGCTGGTCATGTGTCTGCTGTTTGTGGTTGTGAGGTCACTTGTGGCTGAGTGCCTCATAGGCCAGTGCCAGTTGCATGGCTGCTGTTTGTGGTTGTGAGGTCACTTGTGGCTCAGTGCCTGATAGGCCAGTGCTGGTCATGTGTCTGCCATTTGTGGTTGTGAGGTCACTTGTGGCTCAGTGCCTGATAGGCCAGTGCTGGTCATGTGTCTGCTGTTTGTGTTTGTGAGGTCACTTGTGGCTCGGTGCCTGAGAGGCCAGTGCTAGGCCCATTGGTAGTGTTTGTGGTTGTGAGGTCGCTTGTGGCTCAGTGCCTGAACGGCCAGTGCTAGGCCCATGGCTGCTGTTTGTGGTTGTGAGGTCACTTGTGGCTCAGTGCCTGATAGGCCAGTGCTGGTCATGTGGCTGCTGTTTGTGTTTGTGAGGTCACTTGCGGCTCAGTGCCTGATAGGCCAGTGCTGGTCATGTGGCTGCTGTTTGTGGTTGTGAGGTCACTTTTGTCTCAGTGCCTGATAGGCCAGTGCTAGGCCCATGGCTGCTGTTTTCAGTTGTGAGGTCACTTGTGGCTCAGTGCCAGATAGGCCAGTACCAGGCCCATGGCTGCTGTTTGTGGTTGTGAGGTCACTTGTGCCTCCGTGCCTGAGAGGCCGGTGCTGATCATGTGGCTGCTGTTTGTGGTTGTGAGTTCACTTGCGACTCAGTGCCTGATAGGCCAGTGCTGGTCATGTGGCTGCTGTTTGTGTTTGTGAGGTCACTTGTGGCTCAGTGCCTGATAGGCCAGTGCTAGGCCCATGGCTGCAGTTTGTGGTTGTGAGGTCACTTGTGGCTCAGTTCCTAATAGGCCAGTGCTAGGCCCATGGCTGCTGTTTGTGGTTGTGAGGTCACTTGTGGCTCAGTGCCTGAGAGGCCAGTGCTGGTCATGTGGCTGCTGTTTGTGGTTGTGAGGTCACTTGTGGCTCAGTGCCTGATAGGCCAGTGCTGGTCATGTGGCTGGTGTTTGTGGTTGTGAGGTCACTTTTGTCTCAGTGCCTGATAGGCCAGTGCTAGTTGCATGGCTGCTGTTTGTGGTTGTGAGGTCACTTTTGTCTCAGTGCCTGATAGGCCAGTGCTAGGCCCATGGCTGCTGTTTTCAGTTGTGAGGTCACTTGTGTCTCAGAGCCTGATAGGCCAGTGCTAGCTGCTTGGCTGCTGTTTGTGGTTGTGAGGTCAGTGGTGCCTCAGTGCCTGATAGGTCAGTGCTAGGCCCATGGCTGCTGTTTGTGGTTGTGAGGTCACTTGTACCTCAGTGCCTGAAAGGCCAGTGCTAGTTGCATGGCTGCTGTTTGTGTTTGTGAGGTCACTTGTGGCTCAGTGCCTGATAGGCCAGTGCTGGTCATGTGTCTGCTGTTTGTGGTTGTGAGGTCACTTGTGGCTCGGTGCCTGAGAGGCCAGTGCTAGGCCCATGGCTGCTGTTTGTGGTTGTGAGGTCACTTGTGCCTCAGTGCGTGATAGGCCAGTGATGGTCATGTGGCTGCAGTTTGTGGTTGTGAGGTCACTTGTGCCTCAGTGCCTGATAGGCCAGTGCTAGGCCCATGGCTGCTGTTAGTGGTTGTGAGGTCACTTGTACCTCAGTGCCTCATAGGCCAGTGCCAGTTGCATGGCTCGTGTTTGTGGTTGTGCGGTCACTTGTGGCTCAGTGCCAGATAGGCCAGTGCCTGGCTCATGGCTGGTGTTTGTGGTTGTGAGGTCACTTGTGCCTCCGTGCCTGAGAGGCCGGTGCTGATCATGTGGCTGCTGTTTGTGGTTGTGAGTTCACTGGTGGCTCAGTGCCTGATAGGCCAGTGCTAGGCCCATGGCTGCAGTTTGTGGTTGTGAGGTCACTTGTGGCTCAGTGCCTGATAGGCCAGTGCTGGTCATGTGGCTGCTGTTTGTGGTTGTGAGGTCAGTTGTGGCTCAGTGCCTTATAGGCCAGTGCTAATTGCATGGCTGCTGTTTGTGGTTGTGAGGTCACTTGTGGCTCAGTGCCTGAGAGGCCAGTGCTAGTGGCATGGCTGCAGTTTGTGGTTGTGAGGTCACTTGTGGCTCAGTGCCTGATAGGCCAGTGCTAGGCCCATGGCTGCAGTTTGTGGTTGTGAGGTCACTTGTGGCTCAGTTCCTAATAGGCCAGTGCTAGGCCCATGGCTGCTGTTTGTGGTTGTGAGGTCACTTGTGGCTCAGTGCCTGAGAGGCCAGTGCTGGTCATGTGGCTGCTGTTTGTGGTTGTGAGGTCACTTGTGGCTCAGTGCCTGATAGGCCAGTGCTGGTCATGTGGCTGGTGTTTGTGGTTGTGAGGTCACTTTTGTCTCAGTGCCTGATAGGCCAGTGCTAGTTGCATGGCTGCTGTTTGTGGTTGTGAGGTCACTTTTGTCTCAGTGCCTGATAGGCCAGTGCTAGGCCCATGGCTGCTGTTTTCAGTTGTGAGGTCACTTGTGTCTCAGAGCCTGATAGGCCAGTGCTAGCTGCTTGGCTGCTGTTTGTGGTTGTGAGGTCAGTGGTGCCTCAGTGCCTGATAGGTCAGTGCTAGGCCCATGGCTGCTGTTTGTGGTTGTGAGGTCACTTGTACCTCAGTGCCTGAAAGGCCAGTGCTAGTTGCATGGCTGCTGTTTGTGTTTGTGAGGTCACTTGTGGCTCAGTGCCTGATAGGCCAGTGCTGGTCATGTGTCTGCTGTTTGTGGTTGTGAGGTCACTTGTGGCTCGGTGCCTGAGAGGCCAGTGCTAGGCCCATGGCTGCTGTTTGTGGTTGTGAGGTCACTTGTGCCTCAGTGCGTGATAGGCCAGTGATGGTCATGTGGCTGCAGTTTGTGGTTGTGAGGTCACTTGTGCCTCAGTGCCTGATAGGCCAGTGCTAGGCCCATGGCTGCTGTTAGTGGTTGTGAGGTCACTTGTACCTCAGTGCCTCATAGGCCAGTGCCAGTTGCATGGCTCGTGTTTGTGGTTGTGCGGTCACTTGTGGCTCAGTGCCAGATAGGCCAGTGCCTGGCTCATGGCTGGTGTTTGTGGTTGTGAGGTCACTTGTGCCTCCGTGCCTGAGAGGCCGGTGCTGATCATGTGGCTGCTGTTTGTGGTTGTGAGTTCACTGGTGGCTCAGTGCCTGATAGGCCAGTGCTAGGCCCATGGCTGCAGTTTGTGGTTGTGAGGTCACTTGTGGCTCAGTGCCTGATAGGCCAGTGCTGGTCATGTGGCTGCTGTTTGTGGTTGTGAGGTCAGTTGTGGCTCAGTGCCTTATAGGCCAGTGCTAGTTGCATGGCTGCTGTTTGTGGTTGTGAGGTCACTTGTGGCTCAGTGCCTGAGAGGCCAGTGCTAGTGGCATGGCTGCAGTTTGTGGTTGTGAGGTCACTTGTGGCTCAGTGCCTGATAGGCCAGTGCTAGGCCCATGGCTGCTGTTTGTGGTTGTGAGGTCACTTGTGGCTCAGTGCCTGAGAGGCCAGTGCTGGTCATGTGGCTGGTGTTTGTGGTTGTGAGGTCACTTTTGTCTCAGTGCCAGATAGGCCAGTGCTAGTGGCATGGCTGCTGTTTGTGGTTGTGATGTCACTTGTGGCTCAGTGCCTGATAGGCCAGTGCTAGTTGCATGGCTGCTGTTTGTGGTTGTGAGGTCACTTTTGTCTCAGTGCCTGATAGGCCAGTGCTAGGCCCATGGCTGCTGTTTTCAGTTGTGAGGTCACTTGTGGCTCAGTGCCCGATAGGCCAGTGCTAGCTGCTTGGCTGCTGTTTGTGGTTGTGAGGTCACTTGTGCCTCAGTGCCTGATAGGTCAGTGCTAGGCCCATGGCTGCAGTGTGTGGTTGTGAGGACACTTGTGGCTCAGTGCCTGATAGGCCAGTGCTGGTCATGTGGCTGCTGTTTGTGGTTGTGAGGTCACTTGTGGCTCGGTGCCTGAGAGGCCAGTGCTGGTCATGTGTCTGCTGTTTGTGTTTGTGAGGTCACTTGCGGCTCAGTGCCTGATAGGCCAGTTCTGGTTATGTGGCTGCTGTTTGTGGTTGTGAGGTCACTTGTGGCTTAGTGCCTGATAGGCCAGTGCTAGTTGCATGGCTGCAGTTTGTGGTTGTGAGGTCACTTGTGGCTCAGTGCCTGATAGGCCAGTGCTGGTCATGTGGCTGCTGTTTGTGGTTGTGAGGTCACTTGTGGCTCAGTGCCTGAGAGGCCAGTGCTAGGCCCATGGCTGCTGTTTGTGACTGTGAGGTCACTTGTGGCTCAGTGCCTGATAGGCCAGTGCTAGGCCCATGGCTGCTGTTTGTGGTTGTGAGGTCAGTGATTCCTCAGTGCCTGATAGGCCAGTGCTGGTCATGTTTCTGCTGTTTGTGTTTGTGAGGTCACTGGTTCCTCAGTGCCTTGTAGACCAGTGCTGGTCATGTGTCTGCTGTTTGTGGTTGTGAGGTCACTTGTGGCTCAGTGCCTCATAGGCCAGTGCCAGTTGCATGGCTTCTGTTTGTGGTTGTGAGGTCACTTGTGTCTCAGTGCCTGATAGGCCAGTGCTGGTCATGTGTCTGCTGTTTGTGTTTGTGAGGTCACTTGTGGCTCGGTGCCTGAGAGGCCAGTGCTAGGCCCATTGGTAGTGTTTGTGGTTGTGAGGTCACTTGTGGCTCAGTGCCTGATAGGCCAGTGCTAGTTGCATGGCTGCTGTTTGTGGTTGTGAGGTCACTTGTGGCTCAGTGCTGGATAGGCCAGTGCTAGGCCAATGGCTGCAGTTTGTGGTTTTGAGGTCACTTGTACCTCAGGGCCTCATAGGCCAGTGCCTGTTGCATGGCTCGTGTTTGTGGTTGTGCGGTCACTTGTGGCTCAGTGCCTGATAGGCCAGTGCTAGGCCCATGGCTGCTGTTTGTGGTTGTGAGGTCACTTGTGGCTCAGTGCCTGATAGGCCAGTGCTGGTCATGTGGCTGCAGTTTGTGGTTGTGAGGTCACTTGTGCCTCAGTGCCTGATAGGCCAGTGCTAGGCCCATGGCTGCTGTTAGTGGTTGTGAGGTCACTTGTACCTCAGGGCCTCATAGGCCAGTGCCAGTTGCATGGCTCGTGCTTGTGGTTGTGCGGTCACTTGTGGCTCAGTGCCAGATAGGCCAGTGCCAGGCCCATGGCTGCTGTTTGTGGTTGTGAGGTCACTTGTGCCTCCGTGCCTGAGAGGCCGGTGCTGATCATGTGGCTGCTGTTTGTGGTTGTGAGTTCACTGGTGGCTCAGTGCCTGATAGGCCAGTGCTAGGCCCATGGCTGCAGTTTGTGGTTGTGAGGTCACTTGTGGCTCAGTGCCTGATAGGCCAGTGCTGGTGATGTGGCTGCAGTTTGTGTTTGTGATGTGACTTGTGGCTCAATGCCTGATAGGCCAGTGCTGGTGATGTGGCTGCAGTTTGTGGTTGTGATGTCACTTGTGGCTCAGTGCCTGATAGGCCATTTCTAGTCACGTGGCTGCAGTTTGTGGTTGTGATGTCACTTGTGGCTCAGTGGCGGATACGCCAGTGCTGGTGATGTGGCTGCAGTTTGTGGTTGTGATGTCACTTGTGTCTGAGTGCCTGATAGGCCAGTGCTGGTGATGTGGCTGCAGTTTGTGGTTGTGATGTCACTTGTGGCTCAGTGCCTGATAGGCCAGTGCTAGGCCCATGGCTGCTGTTTGTGTTTGTGAGGTCACTTGTGGCTCAGTGCCTGATAGGCCAGTGCTGGTTGCATGGCTGCTGTTTGTGGTTGTGATGTCGCTTGTGTCTGAGTGCCTGATAGGCCAGTGCTGGTGATGTGGCTGCAGTTTGTGTTTGTGATGTCACTTGTGGCTGAGTGCCTGATAGGCCCGTGCTGGTCCTGTGGGTGCAGTTCGTGTTTGTGAGGTCACTTGTGGCTCAGTGCCTGATAAGGCCAGTGCTGGTCCTGTGCCTGCAGTTTGTGGTTGTGATGTCACTTGTGTCTGAGTGCCTGATAGGCCAGTGCTGGTGATGTGGGTGCAGTTTGTGGTTGTGATGTCACTTGTGGCTGAGTGCTTGATAGGCCCGTGCTGGTACTGTGGGTACAGTTTGTGGTTGTGATGTCAGTTGTGGCTCAATGCCTGATAGGCCAGTTCTAGTCACGTGGCTGCAGTTTGTGGTTGTGATGTCACTTGTGGCTCAGTGCCTGATAGGCCAGTGCTGGTGATGTGGCTGCAGTTTGTGGTTGTGAGGTGACTTGTGTCTCAGTGCCTGATAGGCCAGTGCTGGTGATGTGGCTGCAGTTTGTGGTTGTGATGTCACTTGTGGCTCAGTGCCTGATAGGCCTGTTCTAGTCACGTGGCTGCAGTTTGTGTTTGTGATGTGACTTGTGGCTCAGTGCCTGATAGGGCAGTCCTGGTCCTGTGGCTGCAGTTTGTGTTTGTGATGTCACTTGTGGCTCAGTGGCGGAGAGGCCCGTGCTGGTCACATGGCTGCAGTTTGTGTTTGTGATGTCGCTTGTGTCTGAGTGCCTGATAGGCCAGTGCTGGTGATGTGGCTGCAGTTTGTGGTTGTGATGTCACTTGTGGCTCAGTGCCTGATAGGGCAGTGCTGGTCCTGTGGGTGCAGTTCGTGTTTGTGAGGTCACTTGTGGCTCAGTGGCGGATAGGCCCGTGCTGGTCCTGTGGCTGCAGTTTGTGGTTGTGATGTCACTTGTGGCTCAATGCCTGATAAGGCCAGTGCTGGTCCTGTGCCTGCAGTTTGTGTTTGTGATGTCACTTGTGGCTGAGTGCTTGATAGGCCCATGCTGGTACTGTGGGTACAGTTTGTGGTTGTGATGTCAGTTGTGGCTCAATGCCTGATAGGCCTGTTCTAGTCACGTGGCTGCAGTTTGTGTTTGTGATGTCACTTGTGGCTCAGTGCCTGATAGGCCAGTGCTGGTGATGTGGCTGCATTTTGTGGTTGTGATGTCACTTGTGTCTGAGTGCCTGATAGGCCAGTGCTGGTGATGTGGCTGCAGTTTGTGGTTGTGATGTCACTTGTGTCTTAGTGCCTGATAGGTCAGTGCTGGTGATGTGGGTGCAGTTTGTGTTTGTGATGTCACTTGTGGCTGAGTGCCTGGTAGGCCAGTGCTGGTGATGTGGCTGCAGTTTGTGTTTGTGAGGTCACTTGTGTCTGAGTGCCTCATAGGCCAGTTCTAGGCCCAAGGCTGCTGTTTGTGTTTGTGAGGTCACTTGTGGCTCAGTGCCTGATAGGCCAGTGTTGGTCCTGTGGGTGCATTTTGTGGTTGTGATGTCACTTGTGTCTGAGTGCCTGATAGGCCAGTGCTGGTGATGTGGCTGCAGTTTGTGTTTGTGAGGTCACTTGTGTCTGAGTGCCTGATAGGGCCATGCTGGTGATGTGGCTGCAGTTTGTGTTTGTGATGTCACTTGTGGCTCAGTGCCTGATAGGCCAGTGCTGGTGATGTGCCTGTAGTTTGTGTTTGTGATGTCACTTGTGGCTGAGTGCCTGATAGGCCAGTGCTGGACACATGGCTGCAGTTTGTGGCTGTGATGTGACTTGTGGCTCAGTGCCTCATAGGCCTTTTCTTGTCACGTGGCTGCAGTTTGTGTTTGTGAGGTCACTTGTGGCTCAGTGCCTGATAGGCCAGTGCTGGTCCTGTGGCTGCAGTTTTTGTTTGTGATGTCACTTGTGGCTCAGTGGCGGATAGGCCCGTGCTGGTCCTGTGGGTGCAGTTTGTGTTTGTGATGTCACTTGTGGATCACTGCTTGATAGGCCAGTGCTGGTGATGTGCCTGTAGTTTGTGTTTGTGATGTCACTTGTGCCTGAGTGCCTGATAGGCCAGTGGTAGTGATGTGGGTGCGGTTTGTGGTTGTGATGTCACTTGTGTGTCAGTGCCTGATAGGCCAGTGCTAGGCCCATGGCTGCTGCTTGTGGTTGTGAGGTCACTTGTGTCTGAGTGCCTGATAGGCCAGTGCTGGTCCTGTGGCTGCAGTTTGTGGTTGTGATGTCACTTGTGGCTGAGTGCCTCATAGGCCAGTTCTAGTCACGTGGCTGCAGTTTGTGCTTGTCAGGTCACTTGTGGCTCAGTGGCGGACAGGTCAGTGCTGGTGATGTGGCTGCAGTTTGTGTTTGTGATGTCACTTGTGGCTCAGTGGCGGACAGGCCAGTGCTGGTGATGTGGCTGCAGTTTGTGTTTGTGATGTCGCTTGTGGCTCAGTGCCTGATAGGCCAGTGCTGGTGATGTGGCTGCAGTTTGTGGTTGTGATGTCACTTGTGGCTCAGTGGCGGATAGGCCAGTGCTGGTCACGTGGGTGCAGTTTGTGGTTGTGATGTCACTTGTGGCTGAGTGCCTGATAGGGCAGTGCTGGTGATGTGGCTGCAGTTTGTGTTTGTGATGTCACTTGTGGCTGAGTGCCTGATAGCCCAGTGCTGGACACATGGGTGCTGTTTGTGGTTGTGAGGTCACTTGTGGCTCAGTGCCTAATAGGCCCGTGATGGTCACACAGCTGCAGTTTGTGTTTGTTATGTTCACTTGTGGCTGTGTGCCTTATAGGCCAGTTCTAGTCACGTGGCTGCAGTTTGTGTTTGTGATGTCGCTTGTGGCTCAGTGCCTGATAGGCCAGTGCTGGTCTCGTGGCTGCAGTTTGTGGTTGTGATGTCACTTGTGGCTGAGTGCCTCATAGGCCAGTTCTAGTCACGTGGCTGCAGTTTGTGCTTGTGAGGTCACTTGTGGCTCAGTGGCGGAGAGGCCCGTGCTGGTCCTGTGGCTGCAGTTTGTGTTTGTGATGTCGCTTGTGGCTCAGTGCCTGATAGGCCTGTGCTGGTCCTGTGGCTGCAGTTTTTGTTTGTGATGTCGCTTGTGGCTGAGTGCCTGATAGGGCAGTGCTGGTCCTGTGGGTGCAGTTTGTGTTTGTGAGGTCACTTGTGGCTGAGTGCCTGATAGGCCAGTGCTGGTGATGTGGCTGCAGTTTGTGGTTGTGATGTCACTTGTGTCTCAGTGCCTGATAGGCCAGTGCTGGTCCTGTGGCTGCATTTTGTGGTTGTGATGTCACTTGTGTCTGAGTGCCTGATAGGCCAGTGCTCGTCCTGTGGGTACAGTTTGTGGTTGTGATGTCGCTTGTGGCTCAGTGCCTGATAGGCCAGTGCTGGTGATGTGGCTGCAGTTTGTGTTTGTGAGATCACTTGTGGCTCAGTGCCTGATAGGCCAGTGGTGGTCCTGTGGCTGCAGTTTGTGTTTGTGATGTCACTGGTGGCTCAGTGCCTGATAGGCCATTTCTAGTCACGTGGCTGCAGTTTGTGTTTGTGATGTCACTTGTGGCTCAGTGGCTGATAGGCCAGTGCTGGTCCTGTGGGTACAGTTTGTGGTTGTGATGTGACTTGTGGTTCAATGCCTGATAGGCCAGTTCTAGTCACGTGGCTGCAGTTTGTGGTTGTGATGTCACTTGTGGCTCAGTGGCGGATAGGCCAGTGCTGGTGATGTGGCTGCAGTTTGTGGTTGTGATGTCACTTCTGTCTGAGTGCCTGATAGGCCAGTGCTGGTGATGTGGCTGCAGTTTGTGTTTGTGATGTCACTTGTGTCTGAGTGCCTGATAGGCCAGTGCTGGTGATGTGGCTGCAGTTTGTGGTTGTGATGTCACTTGTGGCTGAGTGCCTGATAGGCCAGTGCTGGTCCTGTGGGTGTAGATTGTGGTTTTGATGTCACTTGCGTCTGAGTGCCTGATAGGCCAGTGCTGGTGATGTGGGTGCAGTTTGTGTTTGTGAGGTCACTTGTGGCTCAATGCCTGATAGGCCCGTGCTGGTCACATGGCTGCAGTTTGTGTTTGTGATGTGACTTGTGTCTGAGTGCCTGATAGGCCAGTGCTGGTGATGTGCCTGTAGTTTGTGTTTGTGAGGTCACTTGTGGCTCAGTACCTGATAGGCCAGTGCTGGTCCTGTGGGTGTAGTTTGTGGTTGTGATGTCACTTGCGTCTGAGTGCCTGATAGGCCAGTGCTGGGCATATGGCTGCAATTTGTGTTTGTGATGTCACTTGTGGCTCAGTGCCTGATAGGCCTGTGCTGGTCACATTGCTGCAGTTTGTGTTTGTGATGTTGCTTGTGGCTGAGTGCCTGATAGGCCAGTGCTGGTCCTGTGGGTGCAGTTTGTGGTTGTGAGGTCACTTGTGCCTCAGTGCCTGATAGGCCTGTGCTGCTCACATGGCTGCAGTTTGTGTTTGTTATGTCACTTGTGTCTGAGTGCCTCATAGGCCAGTTCTAGTCACGTGGGTGCAGTTTGTGGTTGTGATGTCACTTGTGTCTGAGTGCCTGATAGGCCAGTGCTGGTCCTGTGGCTGCAGTTTGTGGTTGTGATGTCACTTGTGACTGAGTGCCTCATAGGCCAGTTCTAGTCACGTGGCTGCAGTTTGTGATTGTGATGTGACTTGTGGCTCAGTGGCGGATAGGCCAGTGCTGGTCACGTGGGTGCAGTTTGTGGTTCTGATGTCACTTGTGGCTCAGTGGCGGATAGGCCCGTGCTGGTCCTGTGGGTGCAGTTTGTGTTTGTGATGTCACTTGTGGATCACTGCTTGATAGGCCAGTGCTGGTGATGTGCCTGTAGTTTGTGTTTGTGATGTCACTTGTGGCTGAGTGCCTGATAGGGCAGTGCTGGTCCTGTGGCTGCAGTTTGTGTTTGTGATGTCACTTGTGTCTGAGTGCCTGATAGGCCAGTGCTGGTGATGTGGGTGCAGTTTGTGTTTGTGATGTCACTTGTGTCTGAGTGCCTCATAGGCCAGTTCTAGTCACGTGGCTGCAGTTTGTGGTTGTGATGTCACTTCTGGCTCAGTGGCAGACAGGCCAGTGCTGGTCACGTGGCTGCAGTTTGTGTTTGTGATGTCACTTGTGGCTGAGTGCCTGATAGGCCAGTGCTGGTGATGTGGCTGCAGTTTGTGGTTGTGATGTCGCTTGTGGGTCAGTGCCTGATAGGCCCGTGCTCGTCCTGTGGGTACAGTTTGTGTTTGTGATGTCGCTTGTGGCTGAGTGCCTGATAGGCCCGTGCTGGTCCTGTGGCTGCAGTTTGTGGTTGTGATGTCACTTGTGGCTCAGTGCCTCATAGGCCAGTGCTGGTGATATGGCTGCAGTTTGTGGTTGTGATGTCACTTGTGTCTGAATGCCTGATAGGCCAGTGCTGGTCTCGTGGCTGCAGTTTGTGTTTGTGCTGTCACTTGTGGCTGAGTGCCTGATAGGCCAGTGCTCGTCCTGTGGGTACAGTTTGTGTTTGTGATGTCACTTGTGGCTGAGTGCCTGATAGGCCAGTTCTAGTCACGTGGCTGTAGTTTGTTTGTGATGTCACTGGTGGCTCAGTGCCTGATAGGCCATTTCTAGTCACGTGGCTGCAGTTTGTGTTTGTGATGTCACTTGTGGCTCAGTGGCTGATAGGCCAGTGCTGGTCCTGTGGGTACAGTTTGTGGTTGTGATGTCACTTGTGGCTCAGTGCCTGATAGGCCAGTGCTGGTGATGTGGCTGCAGTTTGTGTTTGTGATGTGACTTGTGGCTCAATGCCTGATAGGCCAGTGCTGGTGATGTGGCTGCAGTTTGTGGTTGTGATGTCACTTGTGGCTCAGTGCCTGATAGGCCATTTCTAGTCACGTGGCTGCAGTTTGTGGTTGTGATGTCACTTGTGGCTCAGTGGCGGATACGCCAGTGCTGGTGATGTGGCTGCAGTTTGTGGTTGTGATGTCACTTGTGTCTGAGTGCCTGATAGGCCAGTGCTGGTGATGTGGCTGCAGTTTGTGGTTGTGATGTCACTTGTGGCTCAGTGCCTGATAGGGCAGTGCTGGTCTTGTGGGTGTAGTTTGTGGTTGTGATGTCACTTGTGGCTGAGTGCTTGACAGGCCAGTGCTGGGCATGTGGGTGCAGTTTGTGTTTGTGATGTCACTTGCGTCTGAGTGCCTGATAGGCCCGTGCTGGTCACATGGCTGCAGTTTGTGTTTGTGATGTCACTTGTGTCTGAGTGCCTGATAGGCCAGTGCTGGTGATGTGGCTGCAGTTTGTGGTTGTGATGTCACTTGCGTCTGAGTGCCTGATAGGCCAGTGCTTGTGATGTGGCTGCAGGTTGTGGTTGTGATGTCACTTGTGGCTCAGTGCCTGATAGGGCAGTGCTGGTCCTGTGGCTGCAGTTTGTGTTTGTGATGTCACTTGTGGCTCAGTGGCGGAGAGGCCCGTGCTGGTCCTGTGGCTACAGTTTGTGTTTGTGATGTCACTTGTGGCTCAGTGCCTCATAGGGCAGTTCTAGTCACGTGGCTGCAGTTTGTGGTTGTGAGGTCAATTGTGGCTCAGTGGCGGATAGGCCCGTGCTGGTCCTGTGGCTGCAGTATGTGGTTGTGATGTCGCTTGTGTCTGAGTGCCTGATAGGCCAGTGCTGGTGATGTGGGTGCAGTTTGTGTTTGTGATGTCACTTGTGTCTGAGTGCCTGATAGGCCAGTGCTGGTCCTGTGGGTGCAGTTTGTGTTTGTGATGTCACTTGTGTCTGAGTGCCTGATAGGCCAGTGCTGGTGATGTGGGTGCAGTTTGTGGTTGTGATGTCACTTGTGGCTGAGTGCCTGATAGGGCAGTGCTGGTCCTGTGGGTGCAGTTTGTGTTTGTGATGTCACTTGCGTCTGAGTGCCTGATAGGCCAGTGCTGGGCATGTGGCTGCAGTTTGTGGTTGTGAGGTCACTTGTGGCTCAGTGCCTGATAGGCCCGTGCTGGTCCTGTGGCTGCAGTTTGTGTTTGTGATGTCGCTTGTGTCTGAGTGCCTGATAGGCCAGTGCTGGTGATGTGGCTGCAGTTTGTGATTGTGAGGTCACTTGTGCCTCAGTGCCTGATAGGCCTGTGCTGCTCACATGGCTGTAGTTTGTGTTTGTGATGTCACTTGTGTCTGAGTGCCTCATAGGCCAGTTCTAGTCACGTGGGTGCAGTTTGTATTTGTGTGGTCACTTGTGGCTCAGTGGCGGAGAGGCCCGTGCTGGTGATATGGCTGCAGTTTGTGGTTGTGATGTCACTTGTGTCTGAATGCCTGATAGGCCAGTGCTGGTCTCGTGGCTGCAGTTTGTGTTTGTGATGTCACTTGTGTCTCAGTGCCTGATAGGCCAGTGCTGGTCCTGTGGCTGCATTTTGTGGTTGTGAGGTCACTTGTGTCTGAGTGCCTGATAGGCCAGTGCTCGTCCTGTGGGTACAGTTTGTGGTTGTGATGTCACTTGTGTCTCAGTGCCTGATAGGCCAGTGCTAGTCACGTGGCTGCAGTTTGTGTTTGTGATTTCACTTGTGGCTGAGTGCCTGATAGGCCAGTGCTTGTGATGTGGCTGCAGTTTGTGTTTGTGAGATTACTTGTGGCTCAGTGCCTGATAGGCCAGTGCTGGTCCTGTGGGTACAGTTTGTGGTTGTGATGTCACTTGTGGCTGCTTGCCTCATAGGCCAGTGCTGGTCCTGTGGCTGCAGTTTGTGTTTGTGATGTGACTTGTGGCTCAATGCCTGATAGGCCAGTGCTGGTGATGTGGCTGCAGTTTGTGGTTGTGATGTCACTTGTGGCTCAGTGCCTGATAGGCCATTTCTAGTCACGTGGCTGCAGTTTGTGTTTGTGATGTCACTTGTGGCTCAGTGGCGGATAGGCCAGTGCTGGTAATGTGGCTGCAGTTTGTGTTTTTGATGTCGCTTTTGTCTGAGTGGCTGATAGGCCAGTGCTGGTGATGTGGCTGCAGTTTGTGTTTGTGATGTCACTTGTGGCTGAGTGCTTGATAGGCCAGTGCTGGTGATGTGGGTGCAGTTTGTGGCTGTGATGTGACTTGTGGCTCAGTGCCTGATAGGCCAGTGCTGGTGATGTGGCTGCAGTTTGTGGTTGTGAGGTGACTTGTGTCTCAGTGCCTGATAGGCCAGTGCTCGTCCTGTGGATACAGTTTGTGGTTGTGATGTCACTTGTGGCTCAGTGCCTGATAGGCCAGTGCTGGTGATGTGGCTGCAGTTTGTGGTTGTGAGGTGACTTGTGTCTCAGTGCCTGATAGGCCAGTGCTCGTCCTGTGGATACAGTTTGTGGTTGTGATGTCACTTGTGGCTCAGTGCCTGATAGGCCTGTTCTAGTCACGTGGCTGCAGTTTGTGGCTGTGATGTCACTTGTGGCTGAGTGCCTGATAGGCCAGTGCTGGTCCTGTGGGTGTAGTTTTTTGTTTGTGAGGTCACTTGTGGCTCAGTACCTGATAGGCCAGTGCTGGTCCTGTGGGTGTAGTTTGTGGTTGTGATGTCACTTGCGTCTGAGTGCCTGATAGGCCAGTGCTGGACATGTGGCTGCAGTTTGTGGTTCTGATGTCACTTGTGGCTCAGTGCCTGATAGGCCAGTGCTGGTCCTGTGGCTGCAGTTTGTGTTTGTGATGTCACTTGTGGCTCAGTGGCGGAGAGGCCCGTGCTGGTGATGTGGCTGCAGTTTGTGTTTGTGATGTCGCTTGTGGCTCAATGCCTGATAGGCCAGTGCTGGTGATGTGGCTGCAGTTTGTGGTTGTGATGTCACTTGTGGCTCAGTGCCTGATAGGCCAGTGCTGGTGATGTGGCTGCAGTTTGTGGTTGTGATGTCACTTGTGGCTCAGTGCCTGATAGGCCAGTGCTCTTCTTGTGGCTGCAGTTTGTGTTTGTGATGTCACTTGTGGCTCAGTGGCGGATAGGCCAGTGCTGGTGATGTGGCTGCAGTTTGTGGTTGTGATGTCACTTGTGTCTGAGTGCCTGATAGGCCAGTGCTGGTGATATGGCTGCAGTTTGTGTTTGTGATGTGACTTGTGGCTCAGTGCCTGATAGGCCAGTGCTGGTCCTGTGGGTGTAGTTTGTGGTTGTGATGTCACTTGTGGCTCAGTGCCTGATAGGCCAGTGCTGGGCATGTGGCTGCAATTTGTGTTTGTGAGGTCACTTGCGTCTGAGTGCCTGATAGGCCCATGTTGGTCACATGGCTGCAGTTTGTGTTTGTGATGTCACTTGTGTCTGAGTGCCTGATAGGCCAGTGCTGGTGATGTGGGTGCAGTTTGTGTTTGTGATGTCACTTGTGGCTCAGTGCCTGATAGGCCAGTGCTGGTGATGTGGCTGCAGTTTGTGGTTGTGAGGTGACTTGTGTCTCAGTGCCTGATAGGCCAGTGCTCGTCCTGTGGATACAGTTTGTGGTTGTGAGGTGACTTGTGGCTCAGTGCCTGATAGGGCAGTCCTGGTCCTGTGGCTGCAGTTTGTGTTTGTGATGTCACTTGTGGCTCAGTGGCGGAGAGGCCAGTGCTGGTGATATGGCTGCAGTTTGTGGTTGTGATGTCACTTGTGGCTGAGTGCCTGATAGGCCAGTGCTGGTGATGTGGCTGCAGTTTGTGGTTGTGATGTCACTTGTGGCTCAGTGCCTCATAGGCCAGTGCTAGTTGCATGGTTGCTGTTTTCAGCTGTGAGGTCACTTGTGTCTCAGTGCCTGATAGGCCAGTGCTAGTTGCATGGCTGCTGTTTGTGGTTGTGAGGTCAGTGGTGGCTCAGTGCCTGCTAGGCCAGTGCTAGGCGCATGGCTGCTGTTTGTGGCTGTGAGGTCGGTGGTGCCTCAGTGCCTGCTAGGCCAGTGCT
Organism: Apteryx mantelli; assembly: GCF_036417845.1. Classification (NCBI taxonomy): domain Eukaryota; kingdom Metazoa; phylum Chordata; class Aves; order Apterygiformes; family Apterygidae; genus Apteryx; species Apteryx mantelli. The sequence continues at coordinate 9,486,434 of NC_089997.1, forward strand.
AGGCCCATGGCTGCAGTTTGTGTTTGTGAGGTCACTTGTGGCTCAGTGGTGGATAGGCCAGTGCTGGTCTCGTGGCTGCAGTTTGTGTTTGTGATGTCGCTTGTGGCTGAGTGCCTGATAGGCCAGTGCTGGTCATGTGGCTGCATTTTGTGGTTGTGAGGTCACTTGTGCCTCAGTGGTGGATAGGCCAGTGCTGGTCTCGTGGCTGCAGTTTGTGTTTGTGATGTCGCTTGTGGCTGAGTGCCTGATAGGCCAGTGCTGGTCCTGTGGCTGCAGTTTGTGTTTGTGATGTCGCTTGTGGCTGAGTGCCTGATAGGCCCGTGCTGGTCCTGTGGCTGCAGTTTGTGGTTGTGATGTCACTTGTGGCTCAGTGGCGGACAGGCCAGTGCTGGTGATATGGCTGCAGTTTGTGGTTGTGATGTCACTTGTGTCTGAATGCCTGATAGGCCAGTGCTGGTCTCGTGGCTGCAGTTTGTGTTTGTGATGTCACTTGTGTCTCAGTGCCTGATAGGCCAGTGCTGGTCCTGTGGCTGCATTTTGTGGTTGTGAGGTCACTTGTGTCTGAGTGCCTGATAGGCCAGTGCTGGTGATGTGGGTGCAGTTTGTGGTTGTGATGTCACTTGTGTCTGAGTGCCTGATAGGCCAGTGCTAGTCACGTGGCTGCAGTTTGTGTTTGTGATTTCGCTTGTGGCTGAGTGCCTGATAGGCCAGTGCTTGTGATGTGGCTGCAGTTTGTGTTTGTGAGATTACTTGTGGCTCAGTGCCTGATAGGCCAGTGCTGGTCCTGTGGGTACAGTTTGTGGTTGTGATGTCACTTGTGGCTGCGTGCCTCATAGGCCAGTGCTGGTCCTGTGGCTGCAGTTTGTGTTTGTGATGTGACTTGTGGCTCAATGCCTGATAGGCCAGTGCTGGTGATGTGGCTGCAGTTTGTGGTTGTGATGTCACTTGTGGCTCAGTGCCTGATAGGGCAGTGCTGGTCCTGTGGGTGCAGTTCGTGTTTGTGAGGTCACTTGTGGCTCAGTGCCTGATAAGGCCAGTGCTGGTCCTGTGCCTGCAGTTTGTGGTTGTGATGTCGCTTTTGTCTGAGTGCCTGATAGGCCAGTGCTGGTGATGTGGGTGCAGTTTGTGGTTGTGATGTCACTTGTGGCTGAGTGCTTGATAGGCCCGTGCTGGTACTGTGGGTACAGTTTGTGGTTGTGTTGTCAGTTGTGGATCAATGCCTGATAGGCCAGTTCTAGTCACGTGGCTGCAGTTTGTGTTAGTGATGTCACTTGTGTCTGAGTGCCTGATAGGCCAGTGCTGGTGATGTGGCTGCAGTTTGTGGTTGTGATGTCACTTGTGTCTGAGTGCCTGATAGGCCAGTGCTGGTGATATGGCTGCAGTTTGTGTTTGTGATGTGACTTGTGGCTCAGTGCCTGATAGGCCAGTGCTGGTCCTGTGGGTGCAGTTTGTGGTTGTGATGTCACTTGTGTCTGAGTGCCTGATAGGCCAGTGCTGGTGATGTGGCTGCAGTTTGTGTTTGTGATGTCACTTGTGACTCGGTGCCTGATAGGCCAGTGCTGGTGATGTGCCTGTAGTTTGTGTTTGTGATGTGACTTGTGGCTGAGTGCTTGATAGGCCCGTGCTGGTACTGTGGGTACAGTTTGTGGTTGTGATGTCACTTGTGGCTCAGTGCCTGATAGGCCATTTCTAGTCACGTGGCTGCAGTTTGTGTTTGTGATGTCACTTGTGGCTCAGTGGCGGATAGGCCAGTGCTGGTGATGTGGCTGCAGTTTGTGGTTGTGATGTCACTTGTGTCTGAGTGCCTGATAGGCCAGTGCTGGTGATATGGCTGCAGTTTGTGTTTATGATGTGACTTGTGGCTCAGTGCCTGATAGGCCAGTGCTGGTCCTGTGGGTGTAGTTTGTGGTTGTGATGTCACTTGCGTCTGAGTGCCTGATAGGCCAGTGCTGGGCATGTGGCTGCAGTTTGTGTTTGTGAGGTCACTTGCGTCTGAGTGCCTGATAGGCCCGTGTTGGTGATGTGGCTGCAGTTTGTGGTTGTGATGTCACTTGTGGCTCAGTGCCTGATAGGGCAGTGCTGGTCCTGTGGGTGCAGTTCGTGTTTGTGAGGTCACTTGTGGCTCAGTGCCTGATAAGGCCAGTGCTGGTCCTGTGCCTGCAGTTTGTGGTTGTGATGTCGCTTTTGTCTGAGTGCCTGATAGGCCAGTGCTGGTGATGTGGGTGCAGTTTGTGGTTGTGATGTCACTTGTGGCTCAGTGCCTGATAGGCCAGTGCTGGTGATGTGGCTGCAGTTTGTGGTTGTGAGGTGACTTGTGTCTCAGTGCCTGATAGGCCAGTGCTCGTCCTGTGGATACAGTTTGTGGTTGTGATGTCACTTGTGGCTCAGTGCCTGATAGGCCAGTGCTGGTGATGTGGCTACAGTTTGTGGTTGTGATGTCACTTGTGGCTCACTGCCTGATAGGGCAGTCCTGGTCCTGTGGCTGCAGTTTGTGTTTGTGATGTCACTTGTGGCTCAGTGGCGGAGAGGCCCGTGCTGGTCACATGGCTGCAGTTTGTGTTTGTGATGTCGCTTGTGGCTCAATGCCTGATAGGCCAGTGCTGGTGATGTGGCTGCAGTTTGTGTTTGTGATGTCACTTGTGGCTCAGTGCCTGATAGGGCAGTGCTGGTCCTGTGGGTGCAGTTTGTGTTTGTGAGGTCACTTGTGGCTCAGTGGCGGATAGGCCCGTGCTGGTCCTGTGGCTGCAGTTTGTGGTTGTGATGTCACTTGTGGCTGAGTGCCTGATAAGGCCAGTGCTGGTCCTGTGCCTGCAGTTTGTGTTTGTGATGTCACTTGTGGCTGAGTGCTTGATAGGCCCGTGCTGGTACTGTGGGTACAGTTTGTGGTTGTGATGTCAGTTGTGGCTCAATGCCTGATAGGCCTGTTCTAGTCACGTGGCTGCAGTTTGTGTTTGTGATGTCACTTGTGGCTCAGTGGCGGATAGGCCAGTGCTGGTGATGTGGCTGCAGTTTGTGTTTGTGATGTCACTTGTGGCTCAGTGCCTGATAGGCCAGTTCTAGGCCCAAGGCTGCTGTTTGTGTTTGTGAGGTCACTTGTGTCTGAGTGCCTGATAGGCCAGTGCTGGTGATGTGGCTGCAGTTTGTGTTTGTGATGTCACTTGTGTCTGAGTGCCTGATAGGCCAGTGCTGGTCTCGTGGCTGCAGTATGTGTTTGTGATGTCGCTTGTGTCTGAGTGCCTGATAGGCCAGTGCTGGTGATGTGGCTGCCGTTTTTGTTTGTGAGGTCACTTGTGTCTGAGTGCCTGATAGGGCCATGCTGGTGATGTGGCTGCAGTTTGTGTTTGTGATGTCACTTGTGGCTCAGTGCCTGATAGGCCAGTGCTGGTGATGTGGCTGCAGTTTGTGTTTGTGATGTGACTTGTGGCTCAATGCCTGACAGGCCAGTGCTGGTGATGTGCCTGTAGTTTGTGTTTGTGATGTCACTTGTGTCTGAGTGCCTGATAGGCCAGTGCTGGTCCTGTGCCTCTAGTTTGTGTTTGTGATGTCACTTGTGGCTGAGTGCCTGATAGGCCAGTGCTGGACACATGGTTGCAGTTTGTGGCTGTGATGTGACTTGTGGCTCAGTGCCTCATAGGCCTTTTCTAGTCACATGGCTGCAGTTTGTGTTTGTGTGGTCACTTGTGGCTCAGTGCCTCATAGGCCTGTTCTAGTCACGTGGCTGCAGTTTGTGCTTGTGAGGTCACTTGTGGCTCAGTGGCGGATAGGCCCGTGCTGGTCCTGTGGGTGCAGTTTGTGGTTGTGATGTCACTTGTGGATCACTGCTTGATAGGCCAGTGCTGGTGATGTGCCTGTACTTTGTGTTTGTGATGTCACTTGTGCCTGAGTGCCTGATAGGGCAGTGCTGGTGATGTGGGTGCAGTTTGTGGTTGTGATGTCACTTGTGACTCAGTGCCTGATAGGCCAGTGCTGGACATGTGGCTGCAGTTTGTGTTTGTGATGTGACTTGTGGCTCAGTGCCTGATAGGCCCGTGCTTGTCACATTGCTGCAGTTTTTGTTTGTGATGTCGCTTGTGTCTGAGTGCCTGATAGGCCAGTGCTGGTGATGTGGCTGCAGTTTGTGGTTGTGATGTCACTTGTGTCTGAGTGCCTGATAGGCCAGTGCTGGTGATATGGCTGCAGTTTGTGTTTGTGATGTCGCTTGTGGCTCAGTGCCTCATAGGCCAGTTCTAGTCACGTGGCTGCAGTTTGTGTTTGTGATGTGACTTGTGGCTCATTGGCGGATAGGCCAGTGCTGGTGATGTGCCTGTAGTTTGTGGTTGTGAGGTCACTTGTGGCTCAGTGCCTGATAGGCCAGTGCTGGTGATGTGGGTGTAGTTTGTGTTTGTGATGTCACTTGTGGCTGAGTGCCTGATAGGCCAGTGCTGGACCCATGGGTGCAGTTTGTGGTTGTGAGGTCACTTGTGGCTCAGTGCCTTATAGGCCCGTGCTGGTGATGTGGGTGCAGTTTGTGTTTGTGATGTGACTTGTGGCTGAGTGCCTGATAGGCCAGTGCTGGTCCTGTGGGTGTAGTTTGTGTTTGTGATGTCACTTGTGGCTCAGTGCCTGATAGGCCATTTCTAGTCACGTGGCTGCAGTTTGTGTTTGTGATCTCACTTGTGGCTCAGTGGCGGATAGGCCAGTGCTGGTCCTGTGGGTACAGTTTGTGTTTGTGATGTAGCTTGTGGCTGAGTGCCTGATAGGCCAGTGCTGGTGATGTGCCTGTAGTTTGTGTTTGTGATGTCACTTGTGGCTGAGTGCTTGATAGGCCAGTGCTGGTGATATGGCTGCAGTTTGTGGTTGTGATGTCACTTGTGGCTCAGTGCCTCATAGGCCAGTTCTAGTAACGTGGCTGCAGTTTGTGGTTGTGATGTCACTGGTGGCTCAGTGCCTGATAGGCCATTTCTAGTCACGTGGCTGCAGTTTGTGTTTGTGATGTCGCTTGTGACTCAGTGGCTGATAGGCCAGTGCTGGTCCTGTGGGTACAGTTTGTGGTTGTGATGTCACTTGTGGCTGAGTGCCTGATAGGCCAGTTCTAGTCACGTGGCTGCAGTTTGTGGTTGTGATGTCACTTGTGGCTCAGTGCCTGATAGGCCAGTGCTGGTCCTGTGGGTGTAGTTTGTGTTTGTGAGGTCACTTGTGTCTCAGTACCTGATAGGCCAGTGCTGGTCCTGTGGGTGTAGTTTGTGGTTGTGATGTCACTTGTGGCTCAGTGCCTGATAGGCCAGTGCTGGACATGTGGCTGCAGTTTGTGTTTGTGATGTCACTTGTGGCTCAGTGCCTGATAGGCCAGTGCTGGTGATGTGGCTGCAGTTTGTGGTTGTGATGTGACTTGTGTCTGAATACCTGATAGCCCAGTGCTGGTCTCGTGGCTGCAGTTTGTGTTTGTGATGTCACTTGTGGCTCAGTGCCTCCTAGGGCAGTTCTAGTCACATGGGTGCAGTTTGTGGTTGTGATGTCACTTGTGGCTCAGTGCCTCATAGGCCAGTTCTATTCACGTGGGTGCAGTTTGTGGTTGTGATGTCACTTGTGGCTGAGTGCCTGATAGGCCTCCTCTAGTCACGTGGCTGCAGTTTGTGTCTGTGATGTCACTTGTGGCTGAGTTCCTGATAGGCCAGTGCTGGTCCTGTGGGTGCAGTTTGTGGTTGTGATGTCACTTGTGGCTCAGTGCCTCCTAGGGCAGTTCTAGTCACATGGGTGCAGTTTGTGGTTGTGATGTCACTTGTGGCTCAGTGCCTCATAGGCCAGTTCTATTCACGTGGGTGCCGTTTGTGGTTGTGATGTCACTTGTGGCTGAGTGCCTGATAGGCCTCCTCTAGTCACGTGGCTGCAGTTTGTGTCTGTGATGTCACTTGTGGCTGAGTTCCTGATAGGCCAGTGCTGGTCCTGTGGGTGTAGTTTGTGTTTGTGAGGTCACTTGTGGCTGAGTTCCTGATAGGCCAGTGCTGGTCCTGTGGGTGGAGTTTGTGGTTGTGATGTCACTTGTGGCTCAGTGCCTGATAGGCCAGTGCTGGACTTGTGGCTGCAGTTTGTGTTTGTGAGGTCACTTGTGGCTCAGTGCCTGATAGGCCCATGCTGGTCACATTGCTGCAGTTTGTGTTTGTGATGTCACTTGTGGCTCAGTGGCGGACAGGCCAGTGCTGGTGATGTGGCTGCAGTTTGTGGTTGTGAGGTCACTTGTGGCTCAGTGCCTGATAGGCCAGTGCTGGTCCTGTGGCTGCAGTTTGTGTTTGTGATGTCGCTTGTGGCTCAGTGCCTGATAGGCCCGTGCTGGTCCTGTGGCTGCAGTTTGTGTTTGTGATGTCGCTTGTGTCTGAGTGCCTGATAGGCCAGTTCTAGTCACGTGGCTGCAGTTTGTGTTTGTGATGTGACTTGTGGCTCAATGCCTGATAGGCCAGTGCTGGTGATGTGGCTGCAGTTTGTGTTTGTGATGTCACTTGTGGCTCAGTGCCTGATAGGCCAGTGCTGGTCCTGTGGGTGTAGTTTGTGTTTGTGATGTCACTTGTGGCTCAGTGGCGGATAGGCCAGTGCTGGTGATGTGGCTACAGTTTGTGGTTGTGATGTCACTTGTGTCTGAGTGCCTGATAGGCCAGTGCTGGTGATATGGCTGCAGTTTGTGTTTGTGATGTGACTTGTGGCTCAGTGCCTGATAGGCCAGTGCTGGTCCTGTGGGTGTAGTTTGTGGTTGTGATGTCACTTGTGTCTGAGTGCCTGATAGGCCAGTGCTGGTGATATGGCTGCATTTTGTGGTTGTGATGTCACTTGTGTCTGAATGCCTGATAGGCCAGTGCTGGTGATGTGCCTGTAGTTTGTGTTTGTGATGTCACTTGTGGCTGAGTGCTTGATAGGCCCGTGCTGGTACTGTGGGTACAGTTTGTGGTTGTGATGTCACTTGTGTCTGAGTGCCTGATAGGCCAGTGCTGGTGATGTGGCTGCAGTTTGTGTTTGTGAGGTCACTTGCGTCTGAGTGCCTGATAGGCCCGTGTTGGTCACATGGCTGCAGTTTGTGTTTGTGATGTCACTTGTGTCTGAATGCCTGATAGGCCAGTGCTGGTGATGTGGGTGCAGTTTGTGGTTGTGATGTCACTTGTGGCTCAGTGCCTGATAGGCCAGTGCTGGTGATGTGGCTGCAGTTTGTGGTTGTGAGGTGACTTGTGTCTCAGTGCCTGATAGGCCAGTGCTCGTCCTGTGGATACAGTTTGTGGTTGTGATGTCACTTGTGTCTGAGTGCCTGGTAGGCCAGTGCTGGTGATGTGGCTGCAGTTTGTGGTTGTGATGTCACTTGTGACTCAGTGGCTGATAGGCCAGTGCTGGTCCTGTGGGTACAGTTTGTGGTTGTGATGTCACTTGTGGCTGAGTGCCTGAAAGGCCAGTTCTAGTCACGTGGCTGCAGTTTGTGGTTGTGATGTCACTTGTGGCTCAGTGCCTGATAGGCCAGTGCTGGTCCTGTGGGTGTAGTTTGTGTTTGTGATGTCACTTGTGGCTCAGTACCTGATAGGCCAGTGCTGGTCCTGTGGGTGTAGTTTGTGGTTGTGAGGTCACTTGTGGCTCAGTGCCTGATAGGCCAGTGCTGGACATGTGGCTGCAGTTTGTGTTTGTGATGTGACTTGTGGCTCAGTGCCTGATAGGCCCGTGCTGGTCACATTGCTGCAGTTTGTGTTTGTGATGTCGCTTGTGTCTGAGTGCCTGATAGGCCAGTGCTGGTGATGTGGCTGCAGTTTGTGGTTGTGATGTCACTTGTGGCTCAGTGCCTCATAGGCCAGTGCTAGTTGCATGGTTGCTGTTTTCAGCTGTGAGGTCACTTGTGTCTCAGTGCCTGATAGGCCAGTGCTAGTTGCATGGCTGCTGTTTGTGGTTGTGAGGTCAGTGGTGCCTCAGTGCCTGCTAGGCCAGTGCTAGGCGCATGGCTGCTGTTTGTGGCTGTGAGGTCAGTGGTGCCTCAGTGCCTGCTAGGCCAGTGCTAGGCCCATGGCTGCAGTTTGTGTTTGTGAGGTCACTTGTGGCTCAGTGGTGGATAGGCCAGTGCTGGTCTCGTGGCTGCAGTTTGTGTTTGTGATGTCGCTTGTGGCTGAGTGCCTGATAGGCCAGTGCTGGTCATGTGGCTGCATTTTGTGGTTGTGATGTCGCTTGTGGCTGAGTGCCTGATAGGCCCGTGCTGGTGATGTGGCTGCAGTTTGTGTTTGTGAGATTACTTGTGGCTCAGTGCCTGATAGGCCAGTGCTGGTCCTGTGGCTGCAGTTTGTGTTTGTGATGTCACTGGTGGCTCAGTGCCTGATAGGCCATTTCTAGTCACGGGGCTGCAGTTTGTGTTTGTGATGTCACTTGTGGCTCAATGCCTGATAGGCCAGTGCTGGTGATGTGGCTGCAGTTTGTGGTTGTGATGTCACTTGTGGCTCAGTGCCTGATAGGCCATTTCTAGTCACGTGGCTGCAGTTTGTGGTTGTGATGTCACTTGTGGCTCAGTGGCGGATAGGCCAGTGCTGGTCCTGTGTCTGCAGTTTGTGTTTGTGATGTCGCTTTTGTCTGAGTGCCTGATAGGCCAGTGCTGGTCCTGTGGCTGCAGTTTGTGTTTGTGATGTCACTTGTGTCTGAGTGCCTGATAGGCCAGTGCTGGTGATATGGCTGCAGTTTGTGGTTGTGATGTCACTTGTGTCTGAATGCCTGATAGGCCAGTGCTGGTGATGTGCCTGTAGTTTGTGTTTGTGATGTCACTTGTGGCTGAGTGCTTGATAGGCCCGTGCTGGTACTGTGGGTACAGTTTGTGGTTGTGATGTCACTTGTGTCTGAGTGCCTGATAGGCCAGTTCTAGTCACGTGGCTGCAGTTTGTGTTTGTGATGTCACTTGTGGCTGAGTGCCTGATAGGCCAGTGCTGGGCATGTGGCTGCAATTTGTGTTTGTGATGTCACTTGTGTCTGAGTGCCTGATAGGGCAGTGCTGGTGATGTGGCTGCAGTTTGTGGTTGTGATGTCACTTGTGTCTGAGTGCCTGATAGGCCAGTGCTGGTGATGTGGCTGCAGTTTGTGTTTGTGATGTCACTTGCGTCTGAGTGCCTGATAGGCCAGTGCTGGTCCTGTGGCTGCAGTTTGTGTTTGTGATGTCACTTGTGGCTGAGTGCCTGATAGGGCAGTGCTGGTGATGTGGCTGCAGTTTGTGGTTGTGATGTCACTTGTGTCTGAATACCTGATAGGCCAGTGCTGGTCCTGTGGCTGCAGTTTGTGGTTGTGATGTCACTTGTGTCTGAGTGCCTGATAGGGCAGTGCTGGTGATGTGGCTGCAGTTTGTGGTTGTGATGTCACTTGTGTCTGAGTGCCTGATAGGCCAGTGCTGGTGATGTGGCTGCAGTTTGTGTTTGTGATGTCACTTGCGTCTTAGTGCCTGATAGGCCAGTGCTGGTCTCGTGGCTGCAGTTTGTGTTTGTGATGTCACTTGTGGCTCAGTGCCTCCTAGGGCAGTTCTAGTCACATGGGTGCAGTTTGTGGTTGTGATGTCACTTGTGGCTCAGTGCCTCATAGGCCAGTTCTATTCACGTGGGTGCAGTTTGTGGTTGTGATGTCACTTGTGGCTGAGTGCCTGATAGGCCAGTGCTGGTCCTGTGGCTGCATTTTGTGGTTGTGATGTCACTTGTGTCTGAGTGCCTGATAGGCCAGTGCTGGTCCTGTGGGTGTAGTTTGTGGTTGTGAGGTCACTTGTGGCTCAGTACCTGATAGGCCAGTGCTGGTCCTGTGGGTGTAGTTTGTGGTTGTGAGGTCACTTGTGTCTGAGTGCCTGATAGGCCAGTGCTGGTCCTGTGGGTGCAGTTTGTGGTTGTGATGTCACTTGTGGCTCAGTGGCGGACAGGCCAGTGCTGGTGATGTGGCTGCAGTTTGTGTTTGTGATGTCGCTTTTGTCTGAGTGCCTGATAGGCCAGTGCTGGTCCTGTGGGTGCAGTTTGTGGTTGTGATGTCACTTGTGGCTCAGTGCCTCATAGGCCAGTTCTATTCACGTGGCTGCAGTTTGTGGTTGTGATGTCACTTGTGGCTGAGTGCCTGATAGGCCAGTGCTGGTGATGTGGCTGCAGTTTGTGGTTGTGATGTCACTTGTGTCTGAGTGCCTGATAGGCCAGTGCTGGTGATGTGGCTGCAGTTTGTGTTTGTGATGTCACTTGCGTCTGAGTGCCTGATAGGCCAGTGCTGGTCCTGTGGCTGCAGTTTGTGTTTGTGATGTCACTTGTGGCTGAGTGCCTGATAGGGCAGTGCTGGTGATGTGGCTGCAGTTTGTGGTTGTGATGTCACTTGTGTCTGAATACCTGATAGGCCAGTGCTGGTCCTGTGGCTGCAGTTTGTGGTTGTGATGTCACTTGTGTCTGAGTGCCTGATAGGGCAGTGCTGGTGATGTGGCTGCAGTTTGTGGTTGTGATGTCACTTGTGTCTGAGTGCCTGATAGGCCAGTGCTGGTGATGTGGCTGCAGTTTGTGTTTGTGATGTCACTTGCGTCTGAGTGCCTGATAGGCCAGTGCTGGTCTCGTGGCTGCAGTTTGTGTTTGTGATGTCACTTGTGGCTCAGTGCCTCCTAGGGCAGTTCTAGTCACATGGGTGCAGTTTGTGGTTGTGATGTCACTTGTGGCTCAGTGCCTCATAGGCCAGTTCTATTCACGTGGGTGCAGTTTGTGGTTGTGATGTCACTTGTGGCTGAGTGCCTGATAGGCCTCCTCTAGTCACGTGGCTGCAGTTTGTGTCTGTGATGTCACTTGTGGCTGAGTTCCTGATAGGCCAGTGCTGGTCCTGTGGGTGTAGTTTGTGTTTGTGAGGTCACTTGTGGCTCAGTACCTGATAGGCCAGTGCTGGTCCTGTGGGTGTAGTTTGTGGTTGTGATGTCACTTGCGTCTGAGTGCCTGATAGGCCAGTGCTGGTTGCATGGCTGCAGTTTGTGTTTGTGATGTTACTTGTGGCTCAGTGCCTGATAGGCCCGTGCTGGTCACATTGCTGCAGTTTGTGTTTGTGATGTGACTTGTGGCTCAGTGCCTGATAGGCCAGTGCTGGTCCTGTGGGTGCAGTTTGTGGTTGTGAGGTCACTTGTGGCTCAGTGCCTGATAGGCCAGTGCTGGTCCTGTGGCTGCAGTTTGTGTTTGTGATGTCGCTTGTGGCTCAGTGCCTGATAGGCCCGTGCTGGTCCTGTGGCTGCAGTTTGTGTTTGTGATGTCGCTTGTGGCTGAGTGCCTGATAGGCCAGTTCTAGTCACGTGGCTGCAGTTTGTGTTTGTGATGTGACTTGTGGCTCAATGCCTGATAGGCCAGTGCTGGTGATGTGGCTGCAGTTTGTGGTTGTGATGTCACTTGTGGCTCAGTGCCTGATAGGCCAGTGCTGGTCCTGTGGGTGTAGTTTGTGTTTGTGATGTCACTTGTGGCTCAGTGGCGGATAGGCCAGTGCTGGTGATGTGGCTACAGTTTGTGGTTGTGATGTCACTTGTGTCTGAGTGCCTGATAGGCCAGTGCTGGTGATATGGCTGCAGTTTGTGTTTGTGATGTGACTTGTGGCTCAGTGCCTGATAGGCCAGTGCTGGTCCTGTGGGTGTAGTTTGTGGTTGTGATGTCACTTGTGTCTGAGTGCCTGATAGGCCAGTGCTGGTGATATGGCTGCAGTTTGTGGTTGTGATGTCACTTGTGTCTGAATGCCTGATAGGCCAGTGCTGGTGATGTGCCTGTAGTTTGTGTTTGTGATGTCACTTGTGGCTGAGTGCTTGATAGGCCCGTGCTGGTACTGTGGGTACAGTTTGTGGTTGTGATGTCACTTGTGTCTGAGTGCCTGATAGGCCAGTTCTAGTCACGTGGCTGCAGTTTGTGTTTGTGATGTCACTTGTGGCTGAGTGCCTGATAGGCCAGTGCTGGTCACGTGGCTGCAGTTTGTGGTTGTGATGTCACTTGTGTCTGAGTGCCTGATAGGCCAGTGCTGGTGATGTGGCTGCAGTTTGTGGTTGTGATGTCACTTGTGTCTGAGTGCCTGATAGGCCAGTGCTGGTGATGTGGCTGCAGTTTGTGTTTGTGATGTCACTTGCGTCTGAGTGCCTGATAGGCCAGTGCTGGTCCTGTGGCTGCAGTTTGTGTTTGTGATGTCACTTGTGGCTGAGTGCCTGATAGGGCAGTGCTGGTGATGTGGCTGCAGTTTGTGGTTGTGATGTCACTTGTGTCTGAATACCTGATAGGCCAGTGCTGGTCCTGTGGCTGCAGTTTGTGGTTGTGATGTCACTTGTGTCTGAGTGCCTGATAGGGCAGTGCTGGTGATGTGGCTGCAGTTTGTGGTTGTGATGTCACTTGTGTCTGAGTGCCTGATAGGCCAGTGCTGGTGATGTGGCTGCAGTTTGTGTTTGTGATGTCACTTGCGTCTGAGTGCCTGATAGGCCAGTGCTGGTCTCGTGGCTGCAGTTTGTGTTTGTGATGTCACTTGTGGCTCAGTGCCTCCTAGGGCAGTTCTAGTCACATGGGTGCAGTTTGTGGTTGTGATGTCACTTGTGGCTCAGTGCCTCATAGGCCAGTTCTATTCACGTGGGTGCAGTTTGTGGTTGTGATGTCACTTGTGGCTGAGTGCCTGATAGGCCTCCTCTAGTCACGTGGCTGCAGTTTGTGTCTGTGATGTCACTTGTGGCTGAGTTCCTGATAGGCCAGTGCTGGTCCTGTGGGTGTAGTTTGTGTTTGTGAGGTCACTTGTGGCTCAGTACCTGATAGGCCAGTGCTGGTCCTGTGGGTGTAGTTTGTGGTTGTGAGGTCACTTGTGTCTGAGTGCCTGATAGGCCAGTGCTGGTCCTGTGGGTGCAGTTTGTGGTTGTGATGTCACTTGTGGCTCAGTGGCGGACAGGCCAGTGCTGGTGATGTGGCTGCAGTTTGTGTTTGTGATGTCGCTTTTGTCTGAGTGCCTGATAGGCCAGTGCTGGTCCTGTGGGTGCAGTTTGTGGTTGTGATGTCACTTGTGGCTCAGTGCCTCATAGGCCAGTTCTATTCATGTGGGTGCCGTTTGTGGTTGTGATGTCACTTGTGGCTGAGTGCCTGATAGGCCTCCTCTAGTCACGTGGCTGCAGTTTGTGTCTGTGATGTCACTTGTGGCTGAGTTCCTGATAGGCCAGTGCTGGTCCTGTGGGTGTAGTTTGTGTTTGTGAGGTCACTTGTGGCTCAGTACCTGATAGGCCAGTGCTGGTCCTGTGGGTGTAGTTTGTGGTTGTGATGTCACTTGCGTCTGAGTGCCTGATAGGCCAGTGCTGGACTTGTGGCTGCAGTTTGTGTTTGTGAGGTCACTTGTGGCTCAGTGCCTGATAGGCCCGTGCTGGTCACATTGCTGCAGTTTGTGTTTGTGATGTGACTTGTGGCTCAGTGCCTGATAGGCCAGTGCTGGTCCTGTGGGTGCAGTTTGTGGTTGTGAGGTAACTTGTGGCTCAGTGCCTGATAGGCCAGTGCTGGTGATGTGGCTGCAGTTTGTGGTTGTGATGTCACTTGTGGCTCAGTGCCTGATAGGCCCGTGCTGGTTCTGTGGCTGCAGTTTGTGTTTGTGATGTCGCTTGTGGCTGAGTGCCTGATAGGCCAGTTCTAGTCACGTGGCTGCAGTTTGTGTTTGTGATGTGACTTGTGGCTGAGTGCCTGATAGGCCAGTGCTGGTGATGTGGCTGCAGTTTGTGGTTGTGATGTCACTTGTGGCTCAGTGCCTGATAGGCCAGTGCTGGTGATATGGCTGCAGTTTGTGGTTGTGATGTGACTTGTGGCTCAGTGCCTGATAGGCCAGTGCTGGTGATATGGCTGCAGTTTGTGTTTGTGATGTGACTTGTGGCTCAGTGGCGGATAGGCCAGTGCTGGTGATGTGGCTACAGTTTGTGTTTGTGATGTCACTTGTGTCTGAGTGCCTGATAGGCCAGTGCTGGTGATATGGCTGCAGTTTGTGTTTGTGATGTCACTTGTGGCTGAGTGCCTGATAGGCCAGTGCTGGTCCTGTGGGTGTAGTTTGTGGTTGTGATGTCACTTGTGTCTGAGTGCCTGATAGGCCAGTGCTGGTGATATGGCTGCAGTTTGTGGTTGTGATGTCACTTGTGGCTCAGTGCCTGATAGGCCAGTGCTGGTGATGTGCCTGTAGTTTGTGTTTGTGATGTCACTTGTGGCTGAGTGCTTGATAGGCCCGTGCTGGTACTGTGGGTACAGTTTGTGGTTGTGATGTCACTTGTGTCTGAGTGCCTGATAGGCCAGTTCTAGTCACGTGGCTGCAGTTTGTGTTTGTGATGTCACTTGTGGCTGAGTGCCTGATAGGCCAGTGCTGGTCACGTGGCTGCAGTTTGTGGTTGTGATGTCACTTGTGTCTGAGTGCCTGATAGGGCAGTGCTGGTGATGTGGCTGCAGTTTGTGGTTGTGATGTCACTTGTGTCTGAGTGCCTGATAGGCCAGTGCTGGTGATGTGGCTGCAGTTTGTGTTTGTGATGTCACTTGCGTCTGAGTGCCTGATAGGCCAGTGCTGGTCCTGTGGCTGCAGTTTGTGTTTGTGATGTCACTTGTGTCTGAGTGCCTGATAGGGCAGTGCTGGTGATGTGGCTGCAGTTTGTGTTTGTGATGTCACTTGTGGCTCAGTGCCTCCTAGGGCAGTTCTAGTCACATGGGTGCAGTTTGTGTTTGTGATGTCACTTGTGGCTCAGTGCCTCATAGGCCAGTTCTATTCACGTGGGTGCAGTTTGTGGTTGTGATGTCACTTGTGGCTGAGTGCCTGATAGGCCTCCTCTAGTCACGTGGCTGCAGTTTGTGTCTGTGATGTCACTTGTGGCTGAGTTCCTGATAGGCCAGTGCTGGTCCTGTGGGTGTATTTTGTGTTTGTGAGGTCACTTGTGGCTCAGTACCTGATAGGCCAGTGCTGGTCCTGTGGGTGTAGTTTGTGGTTGTGAGGTCACTTGTGTCTGAGTGCCTGATAGGCCAGTGCTGGTCCTGTGGGTGTAGTTTGTGGTTGTGAGGTCACTTGTGTCTGAGTGCCTGATAGGCCAGTGCTGGTCCTGTGGGTGCAGTTTGTGGTTGTGAGGTCACTTGTGGCTCAGTGCCTGATAGGCCAGTGCTGGTCCTGTGTCTGCAGTTTGTGTTTGTGATGTCGCTTGTGGCTCAGTGCCTGATAGGCCCGTGCTGGTCCTGTGGCTGCAGTTTGTGTTTGTGATGTCGCTTGTGGCTGAGTGCCTGATAGGCCAGTGCTGGTCCTGTGGGTGCAGTTTGTGTTTGTGATGTCACTTGTGTCTCAGTGCCTGATAGGCCAGTGCTGGTGATGTGGCTACAGTTTGTGGTTGTGATGTCACTTGTGGCTCAGTGCCTGATAGGCCAGTGCTGGACATGTGGCTGCAGTTTGTGTTTGTGATGTGACTTGTGGCTCAGTGCCTGATAGGCCCGTGCTGGTCACATTGCTGCATTTTGTGTTTGTGATGTCGCTTGTGTCTGAGTGCCTGATAGGCCAGTGCTGGTGATGTGGCTGCAGTTTGTGTTTGTGATGTCACTTGTGGCTCAGTGCCTGATAGGCCAGTGCTAGTTGCATGGTTGCTGTTTTCAGCTGTGAGGTCACTTGTGTCTCAGTGCCTGATAGGCCAGTGCTAGTTGCATGGCTGCTGTTTGTGGTTGTGAGGTCAGTGGTGCCTCAGTGCCTGCTAGGCCAGTGCTAGGCGCATGGCTGCTGTTTGTGGCTGTGAGGTCAGTGGTGCCTCAGTGCCTGCTAGGCCAGTGCTAGGCCCATGGCTGCAGTTTGTGTTTGTGAGGTCACTTGTGGCTCAGTGGTGGATAGGCCAGTGCTGGTCTCGTGGCTGCAGTTTGTGTTTGTGATGTCGCTTGTGGCTGAGTGCCTGATAGGCCAGTGCTGGTCCTGTGGGTGCAGTTTGTGTTTGTGATGTCGCTTGTGGCTGAGTGCCTGATAGGCCCGTGCTGGTCTCGTGGCTGCAGTTTGTGTTTGTGATGTCACTTGTGGCTCAGTGCCTGATAGGCCAGTGCTGGTCCTGTGGCTGCATTTTGTGGTTGTGAGGTCACTTGTGTCTGAGTGCCTGATAGGCCAGTGCTAGTCACGTGGCTGCAATTTGTGTTTGTGATGTCGCTTGTGGCTGAGTGCCTGATAGGCCAGTGCTGGTGATGTGGCTGCAGTTTGTGTTTGTGAGATTACTTGTGGCTCAGTGCCTGATAGGCCAGTGCTGGTCCTGTGGCTGCAATTTGTGGTTGTGATGTCACTTTTGTCTGAGTGCCTGATAGGCCAGTGCTGGTGATATGGCTGCAGTTTGTGGTTGTGATGTCACTTGTGTCTGAATGCCTGATAGGCCAGTGCTGGTGATGTGCCTGTAGTTTGTGTTTGTGATGTCAGTTGTGGCTGAGTGCCTGATAGGCCAGTGCTGGTCCTGTGGATACAGTTTGTGCTTGTGATGTCACTTGTGGCTCAGTGGCTGATAGGCCAGTGCTGGTGATGTGGCTGCAGTTTGTGGTTGTGATGTCACTTGTGGCTCAGTGCCTGATAGGCCTGTTCTAGTCACGTGGCTGCAGTTTGTGGTTGTGATGTCACTTGTGTCTGAGTGCCTGATAGGACAGTGCTGGTCCTGTGGCTGCAGTTTGTGTTTGTGATGTCAGTTGTGGCTGAGTGCCTGATAGGGCAGTGCTGGTGATATGGCTGCAGTTTGTGGTTGTGAGGTCACTTGTGGCTCAGTGCCTGATAGGCCAGTGCTGGTCACGTGGCTGCAGTTTGTGGTTGTGATGTCACTTTTGTCTGAGTGCCTGATAGGCCAGTGCTGGTGATGTGCCTGTAGTTTGTGTTTGTGATGTCACTTGTGGCTGAGTGCCTGATAGGCCAGTGCTGGTGATGTGGCTGCAGTTTGTGTTTGTGATGTCACTTGTGCCTCAGTGGCGGATAGACCAGTGCTGGTGATGTGCCTGTAGTTTGTGTTTGTGATGTCACTTGTGTCTGAGTGCCTGATAGGCCAGTGCTGGTGATGTGGCTGCAGTTTGTGTTTGTGATGTCACTTGTGTCTGAGTGCCTGATAGGCCAGTGCTGGTGATGTGGCTGCAGTTTGTGTTTGTGATGTCAGTTGTGGCTCAATGCCTGATAGGGCAGTGCTGGTGATGTGGCTGCAGTTTGTGTTTGTGATGTCACTTGCGTCTGAGTGCCTGATAGGCCAGTGCTGGTCTCGTGGCTGCAGTTTGTGGTTGTGATGTCACTTGTGGCTCAGTGCCTCCTAGGGCAGTTCTAGTCACATGGGTGCAGTTTGTGGTTGTGATGTCACTTGTGGCTCAGTGCCTCATAGGCCAGTTCTATTCACGTGGGTGCAGTTTGTGGTTGTGATGTCACTTGTGGCTGAGTGCCTGATAGGCCAGTGCTGGTGATGTGCCTGTAGTTTGTGGTTGTGATGTCACTTGTGGCTGAGTGCCTGATAGGCCAGTGCTGGTCCTGTGGGTACAGTTTGTGGTTGTGAGGTCACTTGTGGCTCAGTGCCTGATAGGGCAGTGCTGGTGATGTGGCTGCAGTTTGTGGTTGTGATGTCACTTGTGGCTCAATGCCTGATAGGCCAGTGCTGGTGATGTGGCTGCAGTTTGTGGTTCTGATGTGACTTGTGTCTCAGTGCCTAATAGGCCAGTGCTGGTGATGTGGCTGCATTTTGTGGTTGTGAGGTCACTTGTGTCTGAGTGCCTGGTAGGCCAGTGCTGGTGATGTGGCTGCAGTTTGTGTTTGTGATGTCACTTGTGGCTGAGTGCCTGATAGGCCAGTGCTGGTGATGTGGCTGCAGTTTGTGTTTGTGATGTCACTTGTGGCTGAGTGCCTGATAGGGCAGTGCTGGTGATGTGGCTGCAGTTTGTGTTTGTGATGTCGCTTGTGTCTGAGTGCCTGATAGGCCAGTGCTGGTTGCATGGCTGCAGTTTGTGGTTGTGATGTCGCTTTTGTCTGAGTGCCTGATAGGCCCGTGCTGGTCCTGTGGCTGCAGTTTGTGTTTGTGATGTCACTTGTGGCTGAGTGCCTGATAGGGCAGTGCTGGTGATGTGGCTGCAGTTTGTGTTTGTGATGTGACTTGTGGCTCAGTGCCTGATAGGCCAGTGCAAGTGATGTGGCTGCAGTTTGTGGTTGTGGGGTGACTTGTGTCTCAGTGCCTGATAGGCCAGTGCTCGTCCTGTGGATACAGTTTGTGTTTGTGATGTCACTTGTGGCTAAGTGCCTGATAGGCCAGTGCTGGTGATGTGGCTGCAGTTTGTGTTTGTGATGTGACTTCTTGCTCAGTGCCTGATAGGCCAGTGCTGGGCATGTGGCTGCACTTTGTGGTTGTGATGTCACTTGTGTCTGAGTGCCTGATAGGCCAGTGCTGGTGATGTGCCTGTAGTATGTGTTTGTGAGGTCACTTGTGGCTGAGTGCCTGATAGGCCAGTGCTGGTGATGTGGCTGCAGTTTGTGTTTGTGATGTCAGTTGTGGCTGAGTGCCTGATAGGCCAGTGCTGGTCCTGTGGATACAGTTTGTGCTTGTGATGTCACTTGTGGCTCAGTGGCTGATAGGCCAGTGCTGGTGATGTGGCTGCAGTTTGTGTTTGTGATGTCACTTGTGGCTCAGTGCCTGATAGGCCATTTCTAGTCACGTGGCTGCAGTTTGTGTTTGTGATGTCACTTGTGGCTCAGTGGCGGATAGGCCAGTGCTGGGCATGTGGCTGCAATTTGTGTTTGTGATGTCACTTGTGGCTGAGTGCCTGATAGGCCAGTGCTGGTGATGTGGCTGCAGTTTGTGTTTGTGATGTCACTTGTGTCTGAGTGCCTGATAGGCCAGTGCTGGTGATGTGGCTGCAGTTTGTGGTTGTGATGTCACTTGTGGCTCAGTGCCTGATAGGCCAGTGCTGGTGATGTGGCTGCAGTTTGTGGTTGTGAGGTGACTTGTGTCTCAGTGCCTGATAGGCCCGTGCTGGTCCTGTGGATACAGTTTGTGCTTGTGATGTCACTTGTGGCTGTGTGCCTGATAGGCCAGTTCTGGTCACGTGGCTGCAGTTTGTGTTTGTGATGTCACTTGTGGCTGAGTGCCTGATAGGCCAGTGCTGGTGATGTGGGTGCAGTTTGTGGTTGTGAGGTCACTTGTGGCTCAGTGCCTGATAGGCCATTTCTAGTCACGTGGCTGCATTTTGTGGTTGTGATGTCACTTGTGTCTGAGTGCCTGATAGGCCAGTGCTGGGCATGTGGCTGCAGTTTGTGTTTGTGATGTCACTTGTGTCTGAGTGCCTGATAGGCCCGTGCTGGTCCTGTGGGTACACTTTGTGGTTGTGATGTCACTTGTGTCTGAGTGCCTGATAGGGCAGTGCTGGTGATGTGGCTGCAGTTTGTGTTTGTGATGTGACTTGTGGCTCAGTGCCTGATAGGCCAGTGCAAGTGATGTGGCTGCAGTTTGTGGTTGTGAGGTGACTTGTGTCTCAGTGCCTGATAGGCCAGTGCTCGTCCTGTGGATACAGTTTGTGTTTGTGATGTCACTTGTGGCTAAGTGCCTGATAGGCCAGTGCTGGGCATGTGGCTGCAGTTTGTGTTTGTGATGTCAGTTGTGGCTCAATGCCTGATAGGCCAGTGCTGGTCCTGTGGATACAGTTTGTGCTTGTGATGTCACTTGTGGCTCAGTGGCTGATAGGCCAGTGCTGGTGATGTGGCTGCAGTTTGTGTTTGTGATGTCACTTGTGGCTCAGTGCCTGATAGGCCAGTGCTGGGCATGTGGCTGCTGTTTGTGGTTGTGAGGTCACTTGTGGCTCAGTACCTGATAGGCCAGTGCTCGTCCTGTGGGTGTAGTTTGTGTTTGTGATGTCACTTGTGGCTCAGTGCCTGATAGGCCAGTGCTGGGCATGTGGCTGCAGTTTGTGTTTGTGATGTCACTTGTGTGTCAGTGCCTGATAGGCCAGTGCTGGTGATATGGCTGCAGTTTGTGGTTGTGAGGTGACTTGTGTCTCAGTGCCTGATAGGCCAGTGCTGGTGATGTGGCTGCAGTTTGTGGTTGTGATGTCACTTGTGTCTGAGTGCCATATAGGGCAGTGCTGGTGATGTGGGTACAGTTTGTGTTTGTGATGTGACTTGTGGCTCAGTGCCTGATAGGCCAGTGCTGGTCCTGTGGGTGCAGTTTGTGGTTGTGAGGTCACTTGTGGCTCAGTGCCTGATAGGCCAGTGCTGGTCCTGTGGCTGCAGTTTGTGTTTGTGATGTCGCTTGTGGCTCAGTGCCTGATAGGCCCGTGCTGGTCCTGTGGCTGCAGTTTGTGTTTGTGATGTCGCTTGTGGCTGAGTGCCTGATAGGCCAGTTCTAGTCACGTGGCTGCAGTTTGTGTTTGTGATGTGACTTGTGGCTCAATGCCTGATAGGCCAGTGCTGGTGATGTGGCTGCAGTTTGTGGTTGTGATGTCACTTGTGGCTCAGTGCCTGATAGGCCAGTGCTGGTCCTGTGGGTGTAGTTTGTGTTTGTGATGTCACTTGTGGCTCAGTGGCGGATAGGCCAGTGCTGGTGATGTGGCTACAGTTTGTGGTTGTGATGTCACTTGTGTCTGAGTGCCTGATAGGCCAGTGCTGGTGATATGGCTGCAGTTTGTGTTTGTGATGTGACTTGTGGCTCAGTGCCTGATAGGCCAGTGCTGGTCCTGTGGGTGTAGTTTGTGGTTGTGATGTCACTTGTGTCTGAGTGCCTGATAGGCCAGTGCTGGTGATATGGCTGCAGTTTGTGGTTGTGATGTCACTTGTGTCTGAATGCCTGATAGGCCAGTGCTGGTGATGTGCCTGTAGTTTGTGTTTGTGATGTCACTTGTGGCTGAGTGCTTGATAGGCCCGTGCTGGTACTGTGGGTACAGTTTGTGGTTGTGATGTCACTTGTGTCTGAGTGCCTGATAGGCCAGTTCTAGTCACGTGGCTGCAGTTTGTGTTTGTGATGTCACTTGTGGCTGAGTGCCTGATAGGCCAGTGCTGGTCACGTGGCTGCAGTTTGTGGTTGTGATGTCACTTGTGTCTGAGTGCCTGATAGGCCAGTGCTGGTGATGTGGCTGCAGTTTGTGGTTGTGATGTCACTTGTGTCTGAGTGCCTGATAGGCCAGTGCTGGTGATGTGGCTGCAGTTTGTGTTTGTGATGTCACTTGCGTCTGAGTGCCTGATAGGCCAGTGCTGGTCCTGTGGCTGCAGTTTGTGTTTGTGATGTCACTTGTGGCTGAGTGCCTGATAGGGCAGTGCTGGTGATGTGGCTGCAGTTTGTGGTTGTGATGTCACTTGTGTCTGAATACCTGATAGGCCAGTGCTGGTCCTGTGGCTGCAGTTTGTGGTTGTGATGTCACTTGTGTCTGAGTGCCTGATAGGGCAGTGCTGGTGATGTGGCTGCAGTTTGTGGTTGTGATGTCACTTGTGTCTGAGTGCCTGATAGGCCAGTGCTGGTGATGTGGCTGCAGTTTGTGTTTGTGATGTCACTTGCGTCTGAGTGCCTGATAGGCCAGTGCTGGTCTCGTGGCTGCAGTTTGTGTTTGTGATGTCACTTGTGGCTCAGTGCCTCCTAGGGCAGTTCTAGTCACATGGGTGCAGTTTGTGGTTGTGATGTCACTTGTGGCTCAGTGCCTCATAGGCCAGTTCTATTCACGTGGGTGCAGTTTGTGGTTGTGATGTCACTTGTGGCTGAGTGCCTGATAGGCCTCCTCTAGTCACGTGGCTGCAGTTTGTGTCTGTGATGTCACTTGTGGCTGAGTTCCTGATAGGCCAGTGCTGGTCCTGTGGGTGTAGTTTGTGTTTGTGAGGTCACTTGTGGCTCAGTACCTGATAGGCCAGTGCTGGTCCTGTGGGTGTAGTTTGTGGTTGTGAGGTCACTTGTGTCTGAGTGCCTGATAGGCCAGTGCTGGTCCTGTGGGTGCAGTTTGTGGTTGTGATGTCACTTGTGGCTCAGTGGCGGACAGGCCAGTGCTGGTGATGTGGCTGCAGTTTGTGTTTGTGATGTCGCTTTTGTCTGAGTGCCTGATAGGCCAGTGCTGGTCCTGTGGGTGCAGTTTGTGGTTGTGATGTCACTTGTGGCTCAGTGCCTCATAGGCCAGTTCTATTCATGTGGGTGCCGTTTGTGGTTGTGATGTCACTTGTGGCTGAGTGCCTGATAGGCCTCCTCTAGTCACGTGGCTGCAGTTTGTGTCTGTGATGTCACTTGTGGCTGAGTTCCTGATAGGCCAGTGCTGGTCCTGTGGGTGTAGTTTGTGTTTGTGAGGTCACTTGTGGCTCAGTACCTGATAGGCCAGTGCTGGTCCTGTGGGTGTAGTTTGTGGTTGTGATGTCACTTGCGTCTGAGTGCCTGATAGGCCAGTGCTGGACTTGTGGCTGCAGTTTGTGTTTGTGAGGTCACTTGTGGCTCAGTGCCTGATAGGCCCGTGCTGGTCACATTGCTGCAGTTTGTGTTTGTGATGTGACTTGTGGCTCAGTGCCTGATAGGCCAGTGCTGGTCCTGTGGGTGCAGTTTGTGGTTGTGAGGTAACTTGTGGCTCAGTGCCTGATAGGCCAGTGCTGGTGATGTGGCTGCAGTTTGTGGTTGTGATGTCACTTGTGGCTCAGTGCCTGATAGGCCCGTGCTGGTTCTGTGGCTGCAGTTTGTGTTTGTGATGTCGCTTGTGGCTGAGTGCCTGATAGGCCAGTTCTAGTCACGTGGCTGCAGTTTGTGTTTGTGATGTCACTTGTGGCTGAGTGCCTGATAGGCCAGTGCTGGTGATGTGGCTGCAGTTTGTGGTTGTGATGTCACTTGTGGCTCAGTGCCTGATAGGCCAGTGCTGGTGATATGGCTGCAGTTTGTGGTTGTGATGTGACTTGTGGCTCAGTGCCTGATAGGCCAGTGCTGGTGATATGGCTGCAGTTTGTGTTTGTGATGTGACTTGTGGCTCAGTGGCGGATAGGCCAGTGCTGGTGATGTGGCTACAGTTTGTGTTTGTGATGTCACTTGTGTCTGAGTGCCTGATAGGCCAGTGCTGGTGATATGGCTGCAGTTTGTGTTTGTGATGTCACTTGTGGCTGAGTGCCTGATAGGCCAGTGCTGGTCCTGTGGGTGTAGTTTGTGGTTGTGATGTCACTTGTGTCTGAGTGCCTGATAGGCCAGTGCTGGTGATATGGCTGCAGTTTGTGGTTGTGATGTCACTTGTGGCTCAGTGCCTGATAGGCCAGTGCTGGTGATGTGCCTGTAGTTTGTGTTTGTGATGTCACTTGTGGCTGAGTGCTTGATAGGCCCGTGCTGGTACTGTGGGTACAGTTTGTGGTTGTGATGTCACTTGTGTCTGAGTGCCTGATAGGCCAGTTCTAGTCACGTGGCTGCAGTTTGTGTTTGTGATGTCACTTGTGGCTGAGTGCCTGATAGGCCAGTGCTGGTCACGTGGCTGCAGTTTGTGGTTGTGATGTCACTTGTGTCTGAGTGCCTGATAGGGCAGTGCTGGTGATGTGGCTGCAGTTTGTGGTTGTGATGTCACTTGTGTCTGAGTGCCTGATAGGCCAGTGCTGGTGATGTGGCTGCAGTTTGTGTTTGTGATGTCACTTGCGTCTGAGTGCCTGATAGGCCAGTGCTGGTCCTGTGGCTGCAGTTTGTGTTTGTGATGTCACTTGTGTCTGAGTGCCTGATAGGGCAGTGCTGGTGATGTGGCTGCAGTTTGTGTTTGTGATGTCACTTGTGGCTCAGTGCCTCCTAGGGCAGTTCTAGTCACATGGGTGCAGTTTGTGTTTGTGATGTCACTTGTGGCTCAGTGCCTCATAGGCCAGTTCTATTCACGTGGGTGCAGTTTGTGGTTGTGATGTCACTTGTGGCTGAGTGCCTGATAGGCCTCCTCTAGTCACGTGGCTGCAGTTTGTGTCTGTGATGTCACTTGTGGCTGAGTTCCTGATAGGCCAGTGCTGGTCCTGTGGGTGTATTTTGTGTTTGTGAGGTCACTTGTGGCTCAGTACCTGATAGGCCAGTGCTGGTCCTGTGGGTGTAGTTTGTGGTTGTGAGGTCACTTGTGTCTGAGTGCCTGATAGGCCAGTGCTGGTCCTGTGGGTGCAGTTTGTGGTTGTGATGTCACTTGTGGCTCAGTGGCGGACAGGCCAGTGCTGGTGATGTGGCTGCAGTTTGTGGTTGTGATGTCACTTGTGGCTGAGTGCCTGATAGGCCAGTGCTGGTCCTGTGGGTGCAGTTTGTGGTTGTGAGGTCACTTGTGGCTCAGTGCCTGATAGGCCAGTGCTGGTCCTGTGTCTGCAGTTTGTGTTTGTGATGTCGCTTGTGGCTCAGTGCCTGATAGGCCCGTGCTGGTCCTGTGGCTGCAGTTTGTGTTTGTGATGTCGCTTGTGGCTGAGTGCCTGATAGGCCAGTGCTGGTCCTGTGGGTGCAGTTTGTGTTTGTGATGTCACTTGTGTCTCAGTGCCTGATAGGCCAGTGCTGGTGATGTGGCTACAGTTTGTGGTTGTGATGTCACTTGTGGCTCAGTGCCTGATAGGCCAGTGCTGGACATGTGGCTGCAGTTTGTGTTTGTGATGTGACTTGTGGCTCAGTGCCTGATAGGCCCGTGCTGGTCACATTGCTGCATTTTGTGTTTGTGATGTCGCTTGTGTCTGAGTGCCTGATAGGCCAGTGCTGGTGATGTGGCTGCAGTTTGTGTTTGTGATGTCACTTGTGGCTCAGTGCCTGATAGGCCAGTGCTAGTTGCATGGTTGCTGTTTTCAGCTGTGAGGTCACTTGTGTCTCAGTGCCTGATAGGCCAGTGCTAGTTGCATGGCTGCTGTTTGTGGTTGTGAGGTCAGTGGTGCCTCAGTGCCTGCTAGGCCAGTGCTAGGCGCATGGCTGCTGTTTGTGGCTGTGAGGTCAGTGGTGCCTCAGTGCCTGCTAGGCCAGTGCTAGGCCCATGGCTGCAGTTTGTGTTTGTGAGGTCACTTGTGGCTCAGTGGTGGATAGGCCAGTGCTGGTCTCGTGGCTGCAGTTTGTGTTTGTGATGTCGCTTGTGGCTGAGTGCCTGATAGGCCAGTGCTGGTCATGTGGCTGCATTTTGTGGTTGTGAGGTCACTTGTGCCTCAGTGGTGGATAGGCCAGTGCTGGTCTCGTGGCTGCAGTTTGTGTTTGTGATGTCGCTTGTGGCTGAGTGCCTGATAGGCCAGTGCTGGTCCTGTGGGTGCAGTTTGTGTTTGTGATGTCGCTTGTGGCTGAGTGCCTGATAGGCCCGTGCTGGTCTCGTGGCTGCAGTTTGTGTTTGTGATGTCACTTGTGGCTCAGTGCCTGATAGGCCAGTGCTGGTCCTGTGGCTGCATTTTGTGGTTGTGAGGTCACTTGTGTCTGAGTGCCTGATAGGCCAGTGCTAGTCACGTGGCTGCAATTTGTGTTTGTGATGTCGCTTGTGGCTGAGTGCCTGATAGGCCAGTGCTGGTGATGTGGCTGCAGTTTGTGTTTGTGAGATTACTTGTGGCTCAGTGCCTGATAGGCCAGTGCTGGTCCTGTGGCTGCAATTTGTGGTTGTGATGTCACTTTTGTCTGAGTGCCTGATAGGCCAGTGCTGGTGATATGGCTGCAGTTTGTGGTTGTGATGTCACTTGTGTCTGAATGCCTGATAGGCCAGTGCTGGTGATGTGCCTGTAGTTTGTGTTTGTGATGTCAGTTGTGGCTGAGTGCCTGATAGGCCAGTGCTGGTCCTGTGGATACAGTTTGTGCTTGTGATGTCACTTGTGGCTCAGTGGCTGATAGGCCAGTGCTGGTGATGTGGCTGCAGTTTGTGGTTGTGATGTCACTTGTGGCTCAGTGCCTGATAGGCCTGTTCTAGTCACGTGGCTGCAGTTTGTGGTTGTGATGTCACTTGTGTCTGAGTGCCTGATAGGACAGTGCTGGTCCTGTGGCTGCAGTTTGTGTTTGTGATGTCAGTTGTGGCTGAGTGCCTGATAGGGCAGTGCTGGTGATATGGCTGCAGTTTGTGGTTGTGAGGTCACTTGTGGCTCAGTGCCTGATAGGCCAGTGCTGGTCACGTGGCTGCAGTTTGTGGTTGTGATGTCACTTTTGTCTGAGTGCCTGATAGGCCAGTGCTGGTGATGTGCCTGTAGTTTGTGTTTGTGATGTCACTTGTGGCTGAGTGCCTGATAGGCCAGTGCTGGTGATGTGGCTGCAGTTTGTGTTTGTGATGTCACTTGTGCCTCAGTGGCGGATAGACCAGTGCTGGTGATGTGCCTGTAGTTTGTGTTTGTGATGTCACTTGTGTCTGAGTGCCTGATAGGCCAGTGCTGGTGATGTGGCTGCAGTTTGTGTTTGTGATGTCACTTGTGTCTGAGTGCCTGATAGGCCAGTGCTGGTGATGTGGCTGCAGTTTGTGTTTGTGATGTCAGTTGTGGCTCAATGCCTGATAGGGCAGTGCTGGTGATGTGGCTGCAGTTTGTGTTTGTGATGTCACTTGCGTCTGAGTGCCTGATAGGCCAGTGCTGGTCTCGTGGCTGCAGTTTGTGGTTGTGATGTCACTTGTGGCTCAGTGCCTCCTAGGGCAGTTCTAGTCACATGGGTGCAGTTTGTGGTTGTGATGTCACTTGTGGCTCAGTGCCTCATAGGCCAGTTCTATTCACGTGGGTGCAGTTTGTGGTTGTGATGTCACTTGTGGCTGAGTGCCTGATAGGCCAGTGCTGGTGATGTGCCTGTAGTTTGTGGTTGTGATGTCACTTGTGGCTGAGTGCCTGATAGGCCAGTGCTGGTCCTGTGGGTACAGTTTGTGGTTGTGAGGTCACTTGTGGCTCAGTGCCTGATAGGGCAGTGCTGGTGATGTGGCTGCAGTTTGTGGTTGTGATGTCACTTGTGGCTCAATGCCTGATAGGCCAGTGCTGGTGATGTGGCTGCAGTTTGTGGTTCTGATGTGACTTGTGTCTCAGTGCCTAATAGGCCAGTGCTGGTGATGTGGCTGCATTTTGTGGTTGTGAGGTCACTTGTGTCTGAGTGCCTGGTAGGCCAGTGCTGGTGATGTGGCTGCAGTTTGTGTTTGTGATGTCACTTGTGGCTGAGTGCCTGATAGGCCAGTGCTGGTGATGTGGCTGCAGTTTGTGTTTGTGATGTCACTTGTGGCTGAGTGCCTGATAGGGCAGTGCTGGTGATGTGGCTGCAGTTTGTGTTTGTGATGTCGCTTGTGTCTGAGTGCCTGATAGGCCAGTGCTGGTTGCATGGCTGCAGTTTGTGGTTGTGATGTCGCTTTTGTCTGAGTGCCTGATAGGCCCGTGCTGGTCCTGTGGCTGCAGTTTGTGTTTGTGATGTCACTTGTGGCTGAGTGCCTGATAGGGCAGTGCTGGTGATGTGGCTGCAGTTTGTGTTTGTGATGTGACTTGTGGCTCAGTGCCTGATAGGCCAGTGCAAGTGATGTGGCTGCAGTTTGTGGTTGTGGGGTGACTTGTGTCTCAGTGCCTGATAGGCCAGTGCTCGTCCTGTGGATACAGTTTGTGTTTGTGATGTCACTTGTGGCTAAGTGCCTGATAGGCCAGTGCTGGTGATGTGGCTGCAGTTTGTGTTTGTGATGTGACTTCTTGCTCAGTGCCTGATAGGCCAGTGCTGGGCATGTGGCTGCACTTTGTGGTTGTGATGTCACTTGTGTCTGAGTGCCTGATAGGCCAGTGCTGGTGATGTGCCTGTAGTATGTGTTTGTGAGGTCACTTGTGGCTGAGTGCCTGATAGGCCAGTGCTGGTGATGTGGCTGCAGTTTGTGTTTGTGATGTCAGTTGTGGCTGAGTGCCTGATAGGCCAGTGCTGGTCCTGTGGATACAGTTTGTGCTTGTGATGTCACTTGTGGCTCAGTGGCTGATAGGCCAGTGCTGGTGATGTGGCTGCAGTTTGTGTTTGTGATGTCACTTGTGGCTCAGTGCCTGATAGGCCATTTCTAGTCACGTGGCTGCAGTTTGTGTTTGTGATGTCACTTGTGGCTCAGTGGCGGATAGGCCAGTGCTGGGCATGTGGCTGCAATTTGTGTTTGTGATGTCACTTGTGGCTGAGTGCCTGATAGGCCAGTGCTGGTGATGTGGCTGCAGTTTGTGTTTGTGATGTCACTTGTGTCTGAGTGCCTGATAGGCCAGTGCTGGTGATGTGGCTGCAGTTTGTGGTTGTGATGTCACTTGTGGCTGAGTGCCTGATAGGCCAGTGCTGGTGATGTGGCTGCAGTTTGTGGTTGTGAGGTGACTTGTGTCTCAGTGCCTGATAGGCCCGTGCTGGTCCTGTGGATACAGTTTGTGCTTGTGATGTCACTTGTGGCTGTGTGCCTGATAGGCCAGTTCTGGTCACGTGGCTGCAGTTTGTGTTTGTGATGTCACTTGTGGCTGAGTGCCTGATAGGCCAGTGCTGGTGATGTGGGTGCAGTTTGTGGTTGTGAGGTCACTTGTGGCTCAGTGCCTGATAGGCCATTTCTAGTCACGTGGCTGCATTTTGTGGTTGTGATGTCACTTGTGTCTGAGTGCCTGATAGGCCAGTGCTGGGCATGTGGCTGCAGTTTGTGTTTGTGATGTCACTTGTGTCTGAGTGCCTGATAGGCCCGTGCTGGTCCTGTGGGTACACTTTGTGGTTGTGATGTCACTTGTGTCTGAGTGCCTGATAGGGCAGTGCTGGTGATGTGGCTGCAGTTTGTGTTTGTGATGTGACTTGTGGCTCAGTGCCTGATAGGCCAGTGCAAGTGATGTGGCTGCAGTTTGTGGTTGTGAGGTGACTTGTGTCTCAGTGCCTGATAGGCCAGTGCTCGTCCTGTGGATACAGTTTGTGTTTGTGATGTCACTTGTGGCTAAGTGCCTGATAGGCCAGTGCTGGGCATGTGGCTGCAGTTTGTGTTTGTGATGTCAGTTGTGGCTCAATGCCTGATAGGCCAGTGCTGGTCCTGTGGATACAGTTTGTGCTTGTGATGTCACTTGTGGCTCAGTGGCTGATAGGCCAGTGCTGGTGATGTGGCTGCAGTTTGTGTTTGTGATGTCACTTGTGGCTCAGTGCCTGATAGGCCAGTGCTGGGCATGTGGCTGCTGTTTGTGGTTGTGAGGTCACTTGTGGCTCAGTACCTGATAGGCCAGTGCTCGTCCTGTGGGTGTAGTTTGTGTTTGTGATGTCACTTGTGGCTCAGTGCCTGATAGGCCAGTGCTGGGCATGTGGCTGCAGTTTGTGTTTGTGATGTCACTTGTGTGTCAGTGCCTGATAGGCCAGTGCTGGTGATATGGCTGCAGTTTGTGGTTGTGAGGTGACTTGTGTCTCAGTGCCTGATAGGCCAGTGCTGGTGATGTGGCTGCAGTTTGTGGTTGTGATGTCACTTGTGTCTGAGTGCCATATAGGGCAGTGCTGGTGATGTGGGTACAGTTTGTGTTTGTGATGTCACTTGTGGCTCAATGCCTGATAGGCCAGTGCTGGACCTGTGGGTGTAGTTTGTGGTTGTGATGTGACTTGTTGCTCAGTGCCTGATAGGCCAGTGCTGGGCATGTGGCTGCAGATTGTGGTTGTGAGGTCACTTGTGGCTCAGTGCCTGATAGGCCATTTCTAGTCACGTGGCTGCTCTTTGTGTTTGTGATGTCGCTTGTGGCTCAGTGCTTGATAGGCCAGTGCTGGTCTCGTGGCTGCAGTTTGTGGTTGTGATGTCACTTGTGTCTCAGTGCCTGATAGGCCAGTGCTGGTGATGTGCCCGTAGTTTGTGTTTGTGATGTCACTTGCGTCTGAGTGCCTGATAGGCCAGTGCTGGTCCTGTGGCTGCAGTTTGTGTTTGTGATGTCACTTGTGGCTCAGTGCCTGATAGGCCTGTTCTAGTCACGTGGCTGCAGTTTGTGGTTGTGATGTCACTTGTGGCTGCGTGCCTGATAGGGCAGTGCTGGTCCTGTGGCTGCAGTTTGTGTTTGTGATGTCAGTTGTGGCTGAGTGCCTGATAGGGCAGTGCTGGTGATGTGGGTGCAGTTTGTGGTTGTGAGGTCACTTGTGGCTCAGTGCCTGATAGGCCAGTGCTGGTCACGTGGCTGCAGTTTGTGGTTGTGATGTCACTTGTGGCTCAGTGCCTGATAGGCCAGTGCTGGTGATGTGGCTGCAGTTTGTGTTTGTGATGTCACTTGTGGCTGAGTGCCTGATAGGCCAGTGCTGGTGATGTGCCTGTAGTTTGTGTTTGTGATGTCACTTGTGGCTGAGTGCCTGATAGGCTAGTGCTGGGCATATGGCTGCAATTTGTGGTTGTGATGTCAGTTGTGGCTCAATGCCTGATAGGCCAGTGCTGGGCATGTGGCTGCAGTTTGTGTTTGTGATGTCGCTTGTGGCTCAGTGGTGGATAGGCCAGTGGTGGTCCTGTGGCTGCAGTTTGTGTTTGTGATATCAGTTGTGGCTCAATGCCTGATAGGCCAGTGCTGGTCCTGTGGGTGTAGTTTGTGTTTGTGATGTCACTTTTGGCTCAGTGCCTGATTCGCCAGTTCTAGTCACGTGGCTGCAGTTTGTGGTTGTGAGGTCACTTGTGTCTGAGTGCCTGATAGGCCAGTTCTAGTCACGTGGCTGCAGTTTGTGGTTGTGATGTCACTTGTGGCTCAGTGCCTGATAGGCCAGTGCTGGTCCTGTGGGTGTAGTTTGTGTTTGTGAGGTCACTTGTGGCTCAGTACCTGATAGGCCAGTGCTGGTCCTGTGGGTGTAGTTTGTGGTTGTGATGTCAGTTGTGGCTCAGTGCCTGATAGGCCAGTGCTGGGCATGTGGCTGCAGTTTGTGTTTGTGATGTGACTTGTGGCTCAGTGCCTGATAGGCCCGTGCTGGTCACATTGCTGCAGTTTGTGTTTGTGATTTCGCTTGTGTCTGAGTGCCTGATAGGCCAGTGCTGGTGATGTGGCTGCAGTTTGTGGTTGTGATGTCACTTGTGGCTCAGTGCCTCATAGGCCAGTGCTAGTTGCATGGTTGCTGTTTTCAGCTGTGAGGTCACTTGTGTCTCAGTGCCTGATAGGCCAGTGCTAGTTGCATGGCTGCTGTTTGTGGTTGTGAGGTCAGTGGTGCCTCAGTGCCTGCTAGGCCAGTGCTAGGCGCATGGCTGCTGTTTGTGGCTGTGAGGTCAGTGGTGCCTCAGTGCCTGCTAGGCCAGTGCTAGGCCCATGGCTGCAGTTTGTGTTTGTGAGGTCACTTGTGGCTCAGTGGTGGATAGGCCAGTGCTGGTCTCGTGGCTGCAGTTTGTGTTTGTGATGTCGCTTGTGGCTGAGTGCCTGATAGGCCAGTGCTGGTCATGTGGCTGCATTTTGTGGTTGTGAGGTCACTTGTGCCTCAGTGGTGGATAGGCCAGTGCTGGTCTCGTGGCTGCAGTTTGTGTTTGTGATGTCGCTTGTGGCTGAGTGCCTGATAGGCCAGTGCTGGTCCTGTGGGTGCAGTTTGTGTTTGTGATGTCGCTTGTGGCTGAGTGCCTGATAGGCCCGTGCTGGTCTCGTGGCTGCAGTTTGTGTTTGTGATGTCACTTGTGTCTCAGTGCCTGATAGGCCAGTGCTGGTCCTGTGGCTGCTGCTTGTGGTTGTGAGGTCACTTGTGTCTGAGTGCCTGATAGGCCAGTGCTGGTCCTGTGGCTGCAGTTTGTGTTTGTGATGTCGCTTGTGGCTCAGTGCCTGATAGGCCAGTGCTGGTGATGTGGCTGCAGTTTGTGGTTGTGATGTCACTTGTGTCTGAGTGCCATATAGGGCAGTGCTGGTGATGTGGGTACAGTTTGTGTTTGTGATGTCACTTGTGGCTCAATGCCTGATAGGCCAGTGCTGGACCTGTGGGTGTAGTTTGTGGTTGTGATGTGACTTGTTGCTCAGTGCCTGATAGGCCAGTGCTGGGCATGTGGCTGCAGATTGTGGTTGTGAGGTCACTTGTGGCTCAGTGCCTGATAGGCCATTTCTAGTCACGTGGCTGCTCTTTGTGTTTGTGATGTCGCTTGTGGCTCAGTGCTTGATAGGCCAGTGCTGGTCTCGTGGCTGCAGTTTGTGGTTGTGATGTCACTTGTGTCTCAGTGCCTGATAGGCCAGTGCTGGTGATGTGCCCGTAGTTTGTGTTTGTGAGGTCACTTGTGGCTGAGTGCCTGATAGGCCAGTGCTGGTGATATGGCTGCAGTTTGTGGTTGTGATGTCACTTGTGGCTCAGTGCCTCATAGGCCAGTGCTGGTGATGTGGCTGCAGTTTGTGTTTGTGATGTCACTTGTGTGTCAGTGCCTGATAGGCCAGTGCTGGTGATATGGCTGCAGTTTGTGTTTGTGATGTCACTTGTGGCTCAGTGCCTGATAGGCCAGTGCTGGTGATGTGGCTGCAGTTTGTAGTTGTGATGTCACTTGTGGCTCAGTGCCTGATAGGCCAGTGCTGGTCCTGTGGGTGTAGTTTGTGTTTGTGATGTCACTTGTGGCTCAGTGGTGGATAGGCCAGTGCTGGTCCTGTGGCTGCAGTTTGTGTTTGTGATGTCACTTGTGTCTGAGTGCCTGATAGGCCAGTGCTGGTGATGTGGCTGCAGTTTGTGGTTGTGATGTCACTTGTGGCTGAGTGCCTGATAGGCCAGTGCTGGTCCTGTGGGTGTAGTTTGTGGTTGTGAGGTGACTTGTGTCTCAGTGCCTGATAGGCCAGTGCTGGTCCTGTGGATACAGTTTGTGCTTGTGATGTCACTTGTGGCTGTGTGCCTGATAGGCCAGTTCTAGTCACGTGGCTGCAGTTTGTGTTTGTGATGTCACTTGTGGCTGAGTGCCTGATAGGCCAGTGCTGGTCCTGTGGCTGCAGTTTGTGTTTGTGATGTCAGTTGTGGCTGAGTGCCTGATAGGGCAGTGCTGGTGATGTGGGTGCAGTTTGTGGTTGTGAGGTCACTTGTGGCTCAGTGCCTGATAGGCCAGTGCTGGTCACGTGGCTGCAGTTTGTGGTTGTGATGTCACTTGTGGCTGAGTGCCTGATAGGCCAGTGCTGGTGATGTGCCTGTAGTTTGTGTTTGTGATGTCACTTGTGGCTGAGTGCCTGATAGGCCAGTGCTGGTGATGTGCCTGTAGTTTGTGTTTGTGATGTCTCTTGTGGCTGAGTGCCTGATAGGCCAGTGCTGGGCATATGGCTGCAATTTGTGGTTGTGATGTCAGTTGTGGCTCAATGCCTGATAGGCCAGTGCTGGTCCTGTGGGTGCAGTTTGTGTTTGTGATATCAGTTGTGGCTCAATGCCTGATAGGCCAGTGCTGGTCCTGTGGGTGTAGTTTGTGTTTGT
Organism: Apteryx mantelli; assembly: GCF_036417845.1. Classification (NCBI taxonomy): domain Eukaryota; kingdom Metazoa; phylum Chordata; class Aves; order Apterygiformes; family Apterygidae; genus Apteryx; species Apteryx mantelli. The sequence goes on from NC_089997.1 coordinate 9,519,549, forward strand.
GATGTCACTTGTGGCTCAGTGCCTGATTCGCCAGTGCTGGGCATGTAGCTGCAGTTTGTGGTTGTGATGTCACTTGTGTCTGAGTGCCTGATAGGCCAGTGCTGGTGATGTGGCTGCAGTTTGTGTTTGTGATGTCACTTGTGGCTGAGTGCCTGATAGGCCAGTGCTGGTGATGTGGCTGCAGTTTGTGGTTGTGAGGTGACTTGTGTCTCAGTGCCTGATAGGCCAGTGCTGGTCCTGTGGATACAGTTTGTGCTTGTGATGTCACTTGTGGCTGTGTGCCTGATAGGCCAGTTCTAGTCACGTGGCTGCAGTTTGTGTTTGTGATGTCACTTGTGGCTCAGTGGCTGATAGGCCATTTCTAGTCACGTGGCTGCATTTTGTGTTTGTGATGTCACTTGTGTCTGAGTGCCTGATAGGCCAGTGCTGGTCTCGTGGCTGCAGTATGTGTTTGTGATGTCACTTGTGTCTGAGTGCCTGATAGGCCAGTGCTGGTGATATGGCTGCAGTTTGTGGTTGTGATGTCACTTGTGGCTCAGTGCCTCATAGGCCAGTGCTGGTGATGTGGCTGCAGTTTGTGGTTGTGATGTCACTTGTGTCTCAGTGCCTGATAGGCCAGTGCTGGTGATGTGCCCGTAGTTTGTGTTTGTGAGGTCACTTGTGGCTGAGTGCCTGATAGGCCAGTGCTGGTGATGTGGCTGCAGTTTGTGTTTGTGATGTCACTTGTGGCTCAGTGCCTGATAGGCCTGTTCTAGTCACGTGGCTGCAGTTTGTGGTTGTGATGTCACTTGTGGCTGCGTGCCTGATAGGGCAGTGCTGGTCCTATGGCTGCAGTTTGTGTTTGTGATGTCAGTTGTGTCTGAGTGCCTGATAGGGCAGTGCTGGTGATGTGGGTGCAGTTTGTGGTTGTGAGGTCACTTGTGGCTCAGTGCCTGATAGGCCAGTGCTGGTCACGTGGCTGCAGTTTGTGGTTGTGATGTCACTTGTGGCTCAGTGCCTGATAGGCCAGTGCTGGTCATGCGGCTGCAGTTTGTGTTTGTGATGTCACTTGTGGCTGAGTGCCTGATAGGCCAGTGCTGGGCATATGGCTGCAATTTGTGGTTGTGATGTCAGTTGTGGCTCAATGCCTGATAGGCCAGTGCTGGGCATGTGGCTGCAGTTTGTGTTTGTGATGTCGCTTGTGGCTCAGTGGTGGATAGGCCAGTGGTGGTCCTGTGGCTGCAGTTTGTGTTTGTGATATCAGTTGTGGCTAAATGCCTGATAGGCCAGTGCTGGTCCTGTGGGTGTAGTTTGTGTTTGTGATGTCACTTGTGGCTCAGTGCCTGATTCGCCAGTGCTGGGCATGTAGCTGCAGTTTGTGTTTGTGAGGTCACTTGTGGCTCAGTGGTGGATAGGCCAGTGCTGGTCCTGTGGCTGCAGTTTGTGTTTGTGATGTCACTTGTGTCTGAGTGCCTGATAGGCCAGTGCTGGTGATGTGGCTGCAGTTTGTGTTTGTGATGTCACTTGTGACTCAGTGGCTGATAGGCCAGTGCTGGTCCTGTGGGTACAGTTTGTGGTTGTGATGTCACTTGTGGCTGAGTGCCTGATAGGCCAGTTCTAGTCACGTGGCTGCAGTTTGTGGTTGTGATGTCACTTGTGGCTCAGTGCCTGATAGGCCAGTGCTGGTCCTGTGGGTGTAGTTTGTGTTTGTGAGGTCACTTGTGGCTCAGTACCTGATAGGCCAGTGCTGGTCCTGTGGGTGTAGTTTGTGGTTGTGATGTCACTTGTGGCTCAGTGCCTGATAGGCCAGTGCTGGACATGTGGCTGCAGTTTGTGTTTGTGATGTGACTTGTGGCTCAGTGCCTGATAGGCCCGTGCTGGTCACATTGCTGCAGTTTGTGTTTGTGATGTCGCTTGTGTCTGAGTGCCTGATAGGCCAGTGCTGGTGATGTGGCTGCAGTTTGTGTTTGTGATGTCACTTGTGGCTCAGTGCCTCATAGGCCAGTGCTAGTTGCATGGTTGCTGTTTTCAGCTGTGAGGTCACTTGTGTCTCAGTGCCTGATAGGCCAGTGCTAGTTGCATGGCTGCTGTTTGTGGTTGTGAGGTCAGTGGTGCCTCAGTGCCTGCTAGGCCAGTGCTAGGCGCATGGCTGCTGTTTGTGGCTGTGAGGTCAGTGGTGCCTCAGTGCCTGCTAGGCCAGTGCTAGGCCCATGGCTGCAGTTTGTGTTTGTGAGGTCACTTGTGGCTCAGTGGTGGATAGGCCAGTGCTGGTCTCGTGGCTGCAGTTTGTGTTTGTGATGTCGCTTGTGGCTGAGTGCCTGATAGGCCAGTGCTGGTCATGTGGCTGCATTTTGTGGTTGTGAGGTCACTTGTGCCTCAGTGGTGGATAGGCCAGTGCTGGTCTCGTGGCTGCAGTTTGTGTTTGTGATGTCGCTTGTGGCTGAGTGCCTGATAGACCCGTGCTGGTCTCGTGGCTGCAGTTTGTGTTTGTGATGTCACTTGTGTCTCAGTGCCTGATAGGCCAGTGCTGGTCCTGTGGCTGCATTTTGTGGTTGTGAGGTCACTTGTGTCTGAGTGCCTGATAGGCCAGTGCTGGGCATGTGGCTGCTGTTTGTGGTTGTGAGGTCACTTGTGGCTCAGTACCTGATAGGCCAGTGCTCGTCCTGTGGGTGTAGTTTGTGTTTGTGATGTCACTTGTGGCTCAGTGCCTGATAGGCCAGTGCTGGGCATGTGGCTGCAGTTTGTGTTTGTGATGTCACTTGTGTGTCAGTGCCTGATAGGCCAGTGCTGGTGATATGGCTGCAGTTTGTGGTTGTGAGGTGACTTGTGTCTCAGTGCCTGTTAGGCCAGTGCTGGTGATGTGGCTGCAGTTTGTGGTTGTGATGTCACTTGTGGCTGAGTGCCATATAGGGCAGTGCTGGTGATGTGGGTACAGTTTGTGTTTGTGATGTCACTTGTGGCTCCATGCCTGATAGGCCAGTGCTGGACCTGTGGGTGTAGTTTGTGGTTGTGATGTGACTTGTTGCTCAGTGCCTGATAGGCCAGTGCTGGGCATGTGGCTGCAGATTGTGGTTGTGAGGTCACTTGTGGCTCAGTGCCTGATAGGCCATTTCTAGTCACGTGGCTGCTCTTTGTGTTTGTGATGTCGCTTGTGGCTCAGTGCTTGATAGGACAGTGCTGGTCTCGTGGCTGCAGTTTGTGGTTGTGATGTCACTTGTGTCTCAGTGCCTGATAGGCCAGTGCTGGTGATGTGCCCGTAGTTTGTGTTTGTGAGGTCACTTGTGGCTGAGTGCCTGATAGGCCAGTGCTGGTGATGTGGCTGCAGTTTGTGTTTGTGATGTCACTTGTGGCTCAGTGCCTGATAGGCCTGTTCTAGTCACGTGGCTGCAGTTTGTGGTTGTGATGTCACTTGTGGCTGCGTGCCTGATAGGGCAGTGCTGGTCCTGTGGCTGCAGTTTGTGTTTGTGATGTCACTTGTGGCTGAGTGCCTGATAGGGCAGTGCTGGTGATGTGGGTGCAGTTTGTGGTTGTGAGGTCACTTGTGGCTCAGTGCCTGATAGGCCAGTGCTGGTCACGTGGCTGCAGTTTGTGGTTGTGATGTCACTTGTGGCTCAGTGCCTGATAGGCCAGTGCTGGTGATGTGGCTGCAGTTTGTGTTTGTGATGTCACTTGTGGCTGAGTGCCTGATAGGCCAGTGCTGGTGATGTGCCTGTAGTTTGTGTTTGTGATGTCACTTGTGGCTGAGTGCCTGATAGGCCAGTGCTGGGCATATGGCTGCAATTTGTGGTTGTGATGTCAGTTGTGGCTCAATGCCTGATAGGCCAGTGCTGGGCATGTGGCTGCAGTTTGTGTTTGTGATGTCGCTTGTGGCTCAGTGGTGGATAGGCCAGTGGTGGTCCTGTGGCTGCAGTTTGTGTTTGTGATATCAGTTGTGGCTCAATGCCTGATAGGCCAGTGCTGGTCCTGTGGGTGTAGTTTGTGTTTGTGATGTCACTTGTGGCTCAGTGCCTGATTCGCCAGTGCTGGGCATGTGGCTGCAGTTTGTGTTTGTGAGGTCACTTGTGGCTCAGTGGTGGATAGGCCAGTGCTGGTCCTGTGGCTGCAGTTTGTGTTTGTGATGTCACTTGTGGCTGTGTGCCTGATAGGCCTGTTCTAGTCACGTGGCTGCAGTTTGTGGTTGTGATGTCACTTGTGGCTGAGTGCCTGATAGGGCAGTGCTGGTCCTGTGGCTGCAGTTTGTGTTTGTGATGTCACTTGTGGCTGAGTGCCTGATAGGGCAGTGCTGGTGATGTGGGTGCAGTTTGTGGTTGTGATGTCACTTGTGGCTCAGTGCCTGATAGGCCAGTGCTGGTCACGTGGCTGCAGTTTGTGGTTGTGATGTCACTTTTGTCTGAGTGCCTGATAGGCCAGTGCTGGTGATGTGGCTGCAGTTTGTGGTTGTGATGTCAGTTGTGGCTCAATGCCTGATAGGCCAGTGCTGGTGATGTGGCTGCAGTTTGTGTTTGTGATGTCACTTGTGGCTCAGTGCCTGATTCGCCAGTGCTGGGCATGTGGCTGCAGTTTGTGTTTGTGATGTCGCTTGTGGCTCAGTGCCTGATAGGCCAGTGGTGGTCCTGTGGCTGCAGTTTGTGTTTGTGATATCAGTTGTGGCTCAATGCCTGATAGGCCAGTGCTGGTCCTGTGGGTGTAGTTTGTGTTTGTGATGTCACTTGTGGCTCAGTGCCTGATTCGCCAGTGCTGGGCATGTGGCTGCAGTTTGTGTTTGTGAGGTCACTTGTGGCTCAGTGGTGGATAGGCCAGTGCTGGTCCTGTGGCTGCAGTTTGTGTTTGTGATGTCACTTGTGTCTGAGTGCCTGATAGGCCAGTGCTGGTGATGTGGCTGCAGTTTGTGTTTGTGATGTCACTTGTGGCTGAGTGCCTGATAGGCCAGTGCTGGTGATGTGGCTGCAGTTTGTGGTTGTGAGGTGACTTGTGTCTCAGTGCCTGATAGGCCAGTGCTGGTCCTGTGGATACAGTTTGTGCTTGTGATGTCACTTGTGGCTGTGTGCCTGATAGGCCAGTTCTAGTCACGTGGCTGCAGTTTGTGTTTGTGATGTCACTTGTGGCTCAGTGGCTGATAGGCCATTTCTAGTCACGTGGCTGCATTTTGTGTTTGTGATGTCACTTGTGGCTCAGTGCCTGATAGGCCAGTGCTGGTCTCGTGGCTGCAGTATGTGTTTGTGATGTCACTTGTGTCTGAGTGCCTGATAGGCCAGTGCTGGTGATATGGCTGCAGTTTGTGGTTGTGATGTCACTTGTGGCTCAGTGCCTCATAGGCCAGTGCTGGTGATGTGGCTGCAGTTTGTGTTTGTGATGTCACTTGTGTGTCAGTGCCTGATAGGCCAGTGCTGGTGATATGGCTGCAGTTTGTGTTTGTGATGTCACTTGTGGCTCAGTGCCTGATAGGCCAGTGCTGGTGATGTGGCTGCAGTTTGTAGTTGTGATGTCACTTGTGGCTGAGTGCCATATAGGGCAGTGCTGGTGATGTGGGTACAGTTTGTGTTTGTGATGTCACTTGTGGCTCAATGCCTGATAGGCCAGTGCTGGTCCTGTGGGTGTAGTTTGTGGTTGTGATGTGACTTGTTGCTCAGTGCCTGATAGGCCAGTGCTGGGCATGTAGCTGCAGTTTGTGGTTGTGAGGTCACTTGTGGCTCAGTGCCTGATAGGCCATTTCTAGTCACGTGGCTGCTCTTTGTGTTTGTGATGTCGCTTGTGGCTCAGTGCTTGATAGGCCAGTGCTGGTCTCGTGGCTGCAGTTTGTGGTTGTGATGTCACTTGTGTCTGAGTGCCTGATAGGCCAGTGCTGGTGATGTGGCTGCAGTTTGTGGTTGTGAGGTCACTTGTGGCTCAGTGCCTGATAGGCCTGTTCTAGTCACGTGGCTGCAGTTTGTGGTTGTGATGTCACTTGTGTCTGAGTGCCTGATAGGGCAGTGCTGGTCCTGTGGCTGCAGTTTGTGTTTGTGATGTCACTTGTGGCTCAGTGGCGGAGAGGCCCGTGCTGGTCCTGTGGCTGCAGTTTGTGTTTGTGATGTCACTTGTGGCTGAGTGCCTGATAGAGCAGTGCTGGTGATATGGCTGCAGTTTGTGGTTGTGATGTCACTTGTGGCTCAGTGCCTGATAGGCCAGTGCTGGTCCTGTGGGTGTAGTTTGTGTTTGTGAGGTCACTTGTGGCTCAGTGGTGGATAGGCCAGTGCTGGTCCTGTGGCTGCAGTTTGTGTTTGTGATGTCACTTGTGTCTGAGTGCCTGATAGGCCAGTGCTGGTGATGTGGCTGCAGTTTGTGGTTGTGATGTCACTTGTGGCTGAGTGCCTGATAGGCCAGTGCTGGTCCTGTGGGTGTAGTTTGTGGTTGTGAGGTGACTTGTGTCTCAGTGCCTGATAGGCCAGTGCTCGTCCTGTGGATACAGTTTGTGCTTGTGATGTCACTTGTGGCTGTGTGCCTGATAGGCCAGTTCTAGTCACGTGGCTGCAGTTTGTGTTTGTGATGTCACTTGTGGCTGAGTGCCTGATAGGCCAGTGCTGGTCCTGTGGCTGCAGTTTGTGGTTGTGATGTCACTTGCGTCTGAGTGCCTGATAGGCCAGTGCTGGGCATGTGGCTGCAATTTGTGGTTGTGATGTCACTTGTCGCTCAGTGGCTGATAGGCCAGTGCTGGTGATGTGCCCGTAGTTTGTGTTTGTGAGGTCACTTGTGGCTGAGTGCCTGATAGGCCAGTGCTGGTGATGTGGCTGCAGTTTGTGTTTGTGATGTCACTTGTGGCTCAGTGCCTGATAGGCCTGTTCTAGTCACGTGGCTGCAGGTTGTGGTTGTGATGTCACTTGTGGCTGAGTGCCTGATAGGCCAGTGCTGGTCCTGTGGCTGCAGTTTGTGTTTGTGATGTCAGTTGTGGCTGAGTGCCTGATAGGGCAGTGCTGGTGATGTGGGTGCAGTTTGTGGTTGTGAGGTCACTTGTGGCTCAGTGCCTGATAGGCCAGTGCTGGTCACGTGGCTGCAGTTTGTGGTTGTGATGTCACTTGTGTCTGAGTGCCTGATAGGCCATTTCTAGTCACGTGGCTGCAGTTTGTGTTTGTGATGTCACTTGTGGCTGAGTGCCTGATAGGCCAGTGCTGGTGATGTGCCTGTAGTTTGTGTTTGTGATGTCTCTTGTGGCTGAGTGCCTGATAGGCCAGTGCTGGGCATATGGCTGCAATTTGTGGTTGTGATGTCAGTTGTGGCTCAATGCCTGATAGGCCAGTGCTGGTCCTGTGGGTGCAGTTTGTGTTTGTGATGTCGCTTGTGGCTCAGTGGTGGATAGGCCAGTGGTGGTCCTGTGGCTGCAGTTTGTGTTTGTGATATCAGTTGTGGCTCAATGCCTGATAGGCCAGTGCTGGTCCTGTGGGTGTAGTTTGTGTTTGTGATGTCACTTGTGGCTCAGTGCCTGATTCGCCAGTGCTGGGCATGTAGCTGCAGTTTGTGGTTGTGATGTCACTTGTGTCTGAGTGCCTGATAGGCCAGTGCTGGTGATGTGGCTGCAGTTTGTGTTTGTGATGTCACTTGTGGCTGAGTGCCTGATAGGCCAGTGCTGGTGATGTGGCTGCAGTTTGTGGTTGTGAGGTGACTTGTGTCTCAGTGCCTGATAGGCCAGTGCTGGTCCTGTGGATACAGTTTGTGCTTGTGATGTCACTTGTGGCTGTGTGCCTGATAGGCCAGTTCTAGTCACGTGGCTGCAGTTTGTGTTTGTGATGTCACTTGTGGCTCAGTGGCTGATAGGCCATTTCTAGTCACGTGGCTGCATTTTGTGTTTGTGATGTCACTTGTGTCTGAGTGCCTGATAGGCCAGTGCTGGTCTCGTGGCTGCAGTATGTGTTTGTGATGTCACTTGTGTCTGAGTGCCTGATAGGCCAGTGCTGGTCCTGTGGCTGCATTTTGTGGTTGTGATGTCACTTGTGTCTGAGTGCCTGATAGGCCAGTGCTGGGCATGTGGCTGCTGTTTGTGGTTGTGAGGTCACTTGTGGCTCAGTACCTGATAGGCCAGTGCTCGTCCTGTGGGTGTAGTTTGTGTTTGTGATGTCACTTGTGGCTCAGTGCCTGATAGGCCAGTGCTGGGCATGTGGCTGCAGTTTGTGTTTGTGATGTCACTTGTGTGTCAGTGCCTGATAGGCCAGTGCTGGTGATATGGCTGCAGTTTGTGGTTGTGAGGTGACTTGTGTCTCAGTGCCTGTTAGGCCAGTGCTGGTGATGTGGCTGCAGTTTGTGGTTGTGATGTCTACTTGTGGCTGAGTGCCATATAGGGCAGTGCTGGTGATGTGGGTACAGTTTGTGTTTGTGATGTCACTTGTGGCTCAATGCCTGATAGGCCAGTGCTGGACCTGTGGGTGTAGTTTGTGGTTGTGATGTGACTTGTTGCTCAGTGCCTGATAGGCCAGTGCTGGGCATGTGGCTGCAGATTGTGGTTGTGAGGTCACTTGTGGCTCAGTGCCTGATAGGCCATTTCTAGTCACGTGGCTGCTCTTTGTGTTTGTGATGTCGCTTGTGGCTCAGTGCTTGATAGGACAGTGCTGGTCTCGTGGCTGCAGTTTGTGGTTGTGATGTCACTTGTGTCTCAGTGCCTGATAGGCCAGTGCTGGTGATGTGCCCGTAGTTTGTGTTTGTGAGGTCACTTGTGGCTGAGTGCCTGATAGGCCAGTGCTGGTGATGTGGCTGCAGTTTGTGTTTGTGATGTCACTTGTGGCTCAGTGCCTGATAGGCCTGTTCTAGTCACGTGGCTGCAGGTTGTGGTTGTGATGTCACTTGTGGCTGAGTGCCTGATAGGCCAGTGCTGGTCCTGTGGCTGCAGTTTGTGTTTGTGATGTCAGTTGTGGCTGAGTGCCTGATAGGGCAGTGCTGGTGATGTGGGTGCAGTTTGTGGTTGTGAGGTCACTTGTGGCTCAGTGCCTGATAGGCCAGTGCTGGTCACGTGGCTGCAGTTTGTGGTTGTGATGTCACTTGTGTCTGAGTGCCTGATAGGCCATTTCTAGTCACGTGGCTGCAGTTTGTGTTTGTGATGTCACTTGTGGCTGAGTGCCTGATAGGCCAGTGCTGGTGATGTGCCTGTAGTTTGTGTTTGTGATGTCTCTTGTGGCTGAGTGCCTGATAGGCCAGTGCTGGGCATATGGCTGCAATTTGTGGTTGTGATGTCAGTTGTGGCTCAATGCCTGATAGGCCAGTGCTGGTCCTGTGGGTGCAGTTTGTGTTTGTGATGTCGCTTGTGGCTCAGTGGTGGATAGGCCAGTGGTGGTCCTGTGGCTGCAGTTTGTGTTTGTGATATCAGTTGTGGCTCAATGCCTGATAGGCCAGTGCTGGTCCTGTGGGTGTAGTTTGTGTTTGTGATGTCACTTGTGGCTCAGTGCCTGATTCGCCAGTGCTGGGCATGTAGCTGCAGTTTGTGGTTGTGATGTCACTTGTGTCTGAGTGCCTGATAGGCCAGTGCTGGTGATGTGGCTGCAGTTTGTGTTTGTGATGTCACTTGTGGCTGAGTGCCTGATAGGCCAGTGCTGGTGATGTGGCTGCAGTTTGTGGTTGTGAGGTGACTTGTGTCTCAGTGCCTGATAGGCCAGTGCTGGTCCTGTGGATACAGTTTGTGCTTGTGATGTCACTTGTGGCTGTGTGCCTGATAGGCCAGTTCTAGTCACGTGGCTGCAGTTTGTGTTTGTGATGTCACTTGTGGCTCAGTGGCTGATAGGCCATTTCTAGTCACGTGGCTGCATTTTGTGTTTGTGATGTCACTTGTGTCTGAGTGCCTGATAGGCCAGTGCTGGTCTCGTGGCTGCAGTATGTGTTTGTGATGTCACTTGTGTCTGAGTGCCTGATAGGCCAGTGCTGGTCCTGTGGCTGCATTTTGTGGTTGTGATGTCACTTGTGTCTGAGTGCCTGATAGGCCAGTGCTGGGCATGTGGCTGCTGTTTGTGGTTGTGAGGTCACTTGTGGCTCAGTACCTGATAGGCCAGTGCTCGTCCTGTGGGTGTAGTTTGTGTTTGTGATGTCACTTGTGGCTCAGTGCCTGATAGGCCAGTGCTGGGCATGTGGCTGCAGTTTGTGTTTGTGATGTCACTTGTGTGTCAGTGCCTGATAGGCCAGTGCTGGTGATATGGCTGCAGTTTGTGGTTGTGAGGTGACTTGTGTCTCAGTGCCTGTTAGGCCAGTGCTGGTGATGTGGCTGCAGTTTGTGGTTGTGATGTCTACTTGTGGCTGAGTGCCATATAGGGCAGTGCTGGTGATGTGGGTACAGTTTGTGTTTGTGATGTCACTTGTGGCTCAATGCCTGATAGGCCAGTGCTGGACCTGTGGGTGTAGTTTGTGGTTGTGATGTGACTTGTTGCTCAGTGCCTGATAGGCCAGTGCTGGGCATGTGGCTGCAGATTGTGGTTGTGAGGTCACTTGTGGCTCAGTGCCTGATAGGCCATTTCTAGTCACGTGGCTGCTCTTTGTGTTTGTGATGTCGCTTGTGGCTCAGTGCTTGATAGGACAGTGCTGGTCTCGTGGCTGCAGTTTGTGGTTGTGATGTCACTTGTGTCTCAGTGCCTGATAGGCCAGTGCTGGTGATGTGCCCGTAGTTTGTGTTTGTGAGGTCACTTGTGGCTGAGTGCCTGATAGGCCAGTGCTGGTGATGTGGCTGCAGTTTGTGTTTGTGATGTCACTTGTGGCTCAGTGCCTGATAGGCCTGTTCTAGTCACGTGGCTGCAGTTTGTGGTTGTGATGTCACTTGTGGCTGCGTGCCTGATAGGGCAGTGCTGGTCCTGTGGCTGCAGTTTGTGTTTGTGATGTCAGTTGTGGCTCAGTGCCTGATAGGGCAGTGCTGGTGATGTGGGTGCAGTTTGTGGTTGTGAGGTCACTTGTGGCTCAGTGCCTGATAGGCCAGTGCTGGTCACGTGGCTGCAGTTTGTGGTTGTGATGTCACTTGTGGCTCAGTGCCTGATAGGCCAGTGCTGGTGATGTGGCTGCAGTTTGTGTTTGTGATGTCACTTGTGGCTGAGTGCCTGATAGGCCAGTGCTGGTGATGTGCCTGTAGTTTGTGTTTGTGATGTCACTTGTGGCTGAGTGCCTGATAGGCCAGTGCTGGGCATATGGCTGCAATTTGTGGTTGTGATGTCAGTTGTGGCTCAATGCCTGATAGGCCAGTGCTGGTGATGTGGCTGCAGTTTGTGTTTGTGATGTCGCTTGTGGCTCAGTGGTGGATAGGCCAGTGGTGGTCCTGTGGCTGCAGTTTGTGGTTGTGAGGTCACTTGTGGCTCAGTGCCTGATAGGCCAGTGCTGGTCCTGTGGGTGTAGTTTGTGTTTGTGATGTCACTTGTGGCTCAGTGCCTGATTCGCCAGTGCTGGGCATGTGGCTGCAGTTTGTGTTTGTGAGGTCACTTGTGGCTCAGTGGTGGATAGGCCAGTGCTGGTCCTGTGGCTGCAGTTTGTGTTTGTGATGTCACTTGTGTCTGAGTGCCTGATAGGCCAGTGCTGGTGATGTGGCTGCAGTTTGTGTTTGTGATGTCACTTGTGGCTGAGTGCCTGATAGGCCAGTGCTGGTGATGTGGCTGCAGTTTGTGTTTGTGATGTCACTTGTGGCTCAGTGCCTGATAGGCCTGTTCTAGTCACGTGGCTGCAGGTTGTGGTTGTGATGTCACTTGTGGCTCAATGCCTGATAGGCCAGTGCTGGTGATGTGGCTGCAGTTTGTGTTTGTGATGTCACTTGTGGCTCAGTGCCTGATTCGCCAGTGCTGGGCATGTGGCTGCAGTTTGTGTTTGTGATGTCGCTTGTGGCTCAATGCCTGATAGGCCAGTGGTGGTCCTGTGGCTGCAGTTTGTGTTTGTGATATCAGTTGTGGCTCAATGCCTGATAGGCCAGTGCTGGTCCTGTGGGTGTAGTTTGTGTTTGTGATGTCACTTGTGGCTCAGTGCCTGATTCGCCAGTGCTGGGCATGTGGCTGCAGTTTGTGTTTGTGATGTCACTTGTGGCTCAGTGGTGGATAGGCCAGTGCTGGTCCTGTGGCTGCAGTTTGTGTTTGTGATGTCACTTGTGTCTGAGTGCCTGATAGGCCAGTGCTGGTGATGTGGCTGCAGTTTGTGTTTGTGATGTCACTTGTGGCTGAGTGCCTGATAGGCCAGTGCTGGTGATGTGGCTGCAGTTTGTGGTTGTGAGGTGACTTGTGTCTCAGTGCCTGATAGGCCAGTGCTGGTCCTGTGGATACAGTTTGTGCTTGTGATGTCACTTGTGGCTGTGTGCCTGATAGGCCAGTTCTAGTCACGTGGCTGCAGTTTGTGTTTGTGATGTCACTTGTGGCTCAGTGGCTGATAGGCCATTTCTAGTCACGTGGCTGCATTTTGTGTTTGTGATGTCACTTGTGGCTCAGTGCCTGATAGGCCAGTGCTGGTCTCGTGGCTGCAGTATGTGTTTGTGATGTCACTTGTGTCTGAGTGCCTGATAGGCCAGTGCTGGTGATATGGCTGCAGTTTGTGGTTGTGATGTCACTTGTGGCTCAGTGCCTCATAGGCCAGTGCTGGTGATGTGGCTGCAGTTTGTGTTTGTGATGTCACTTGTGTGTCAGTGCCTGATAGGCCAGTGCTGGTGATATGGCTGCAGTTTGTGTTTGTGATGTCACTTGTGGCTCAGTGCCTGATAGGCCAGTGCTGGTGATGTGGCTGCAGTTTGTAGTTGTGATGTCACTTGTGGCTGAGTGCCATATAGGGCAGTGCTGGTGATGTGGGTACAGTTTGTGTTTGTGATGTCACTTGTGGCTCAATGCCTGATAGGCCAGTGCTGGTCCTGTGGGTGTAGTTTGTGGTTGTGATGTGACTTGTTGCTCAGTGCCTGATAGGCCAGTGCTGGGCATGTGGCTGCAGTTTGTGGTTGTGAGGTCACTTGTGGCTCAGTGCCTGATAGGCCATTTCTAGTCACGTGGCTGCTCTTTGTGTTTGTGATGTCGCTTGTGGCTCAGTGCTTGATAGGCCAGTGCTGGTCTCGTGGCTGCAGTTTGTGGTTGTGATGTCACTTGTGTCTGAGTGCCTGATAGGCCAGTGCTGGTGATGTGGCTGCAGTTTGTGGTTGTGAGGTCACTTGTGGCTCAGTGCCTGATAGGCCTGTTCTAGTCACGTGGCTGCAGTTTGTGTTTGTGATGTCACTTGTGGCTCAGTGCCTGATAGGCCTGTTCTAGTCACGTGGCTGCAGTTTGTGGTTGTGATGTCACTTGTGGCTGAGTGCCTGATAGGGCAGTGCTGGTCCTGTGGCTGCAGTTTGTGTTTGTGATGTCACTTGTGGCTGAGTGCCTGATAGGGCAGTGCTGGTGATGTGGGTGCAGTTTGTGGTTGTGAGGTCACTTGTGGCTCAGTGCCTGATAGGCCAGTGCTGGTCACGTGGCTGCAGTTTGTGGTTGTGATGTCACTTTTGTCTGAGTGCCTGATAGGCCAGTGCTGGTGATGTGGCTGCAGTTTGTGGTTGTGATGTCAGTTGTGGCTCAATGCCTGATAGGCCAGTGCTGGTGATGTGGCTGCAGTTTGTGTTTGTGATGTCACTTGTGGCTCAGTGCCTGATTCGCCAGTGCTGGGCATGTGGCTGCAGTTTGTGTTTGTGATGTCGCTTGTGGCTCAATGCCTGATAGGCCAGTGGTGGTCCTGTGGCTGCAGTTTGTGTTTGTGATATCAGTTGTGGCTCAATGCCTGATAGGCCAGTGCTGGTCCTGTGGGTGTAGTTTGTGTTTGTGATGTCACTTGTGGCTCAGTGCCTGATTCGCCAGTGCTGGTCCTGTGGCTGCAGTTTGTGTTTGTGAGGTCACTTGTGGCTCAGTGGTGGATAGGCCAGTGCTGGTCCTGTGGGTGTAGTTTGTGGTTGTGAGGTGACTTGTGTCTCAGTGCCTGATAGGCCAGTGCTGGTCCTGTGGATACAGTTTGTGCTTGTGATGTCACTTGTGGCTGTGTGCCTGATAGGCCAGTTCTAGTCACGTGGCTGCAGTTTGTGTTTGTGATGTCACTTGTGGCTGAGTGCCTGATAGGCCAGTGCTGGTCCTGTGGCTGCAGTTTGTGGTTGTGATGTCACTTGCGTCTGAGTGCCTGATAGGCCAGTGCTGGGCATGTGGCTGCAATTTGTGGTTGTGATGTCACTTGTGGCTCAGTGGCTGATAGGCCAGTGCTGGTGATGTGGCTGCAGTTTGTGTTTGTGATGTCACTTGTGGCTCAGTGCCTGATAGGCCAGTGCTGGTGATATGGCTGCAGTTTGTGTTTGTGATGTCACTTGTGGCTGAGTGCCTGATAGGCCAGTGCTGGTGATGTGGCTGCAGTTTGTAGTTGTGATGTCACTTGTGGCTGAGTGCCATATAGGGCAGTGCTGGTGATGTGGGTACAGTTTGTGTTTGTGATGTCACTTGTGGCTCAGTGCCTGATAGGCCAGTGCTGGTGATGTGGCTGCAATTTGTGGTTGTGATGTCACTTGTGGCTGAGTGCCTGATAGGCCAGTGCTGGTGATGTGGCTGCAGTTTGTGTTTGTGATGTCACTTGTGGCTCAGTGCCTGATAGGCCTGTTCTAGTCACGTGGCTGCAGTTTGTGGTTGTGATGTCACTTGTGTCTGAGTGCCTGATAGGGCAGTGCTGGTCCTGTGGCTGCAGTTTGTGTTTGTGATGTCACTTGTGGCTCAGTGGCGGAGAGGCCCGTGCTGGTCCTGTGGCTGCAGTTTGTGTTTGTGATGTCACTTGTGGCTGAGTGCCTGATAGGGCAGTGCTGGTGATATGGCTGCAGTTTGTGGTTGTGAGGTCACTTGTGGCTCAGTGCCTGATAGGCCAGTGCTGGTCACGTGGCTGCATTTTGTGGTTGTGATGTCACTTTTGTCTGAGTGCCTGATAGGCCAGTGCTGGTGATGTGGCTGCAGTTTGTGGTTGTGATGTCAGTTGTGGCTCAATGCCTGATAGGCCAGTGCTGGTGATGTGGCTGCAGTTTGTGGTTGTGATGTCACTTGTGGCTCAGTGCCTGATAGGCCAGTGCTGGTGATGTGCCTGTAGTTTGTGTTTGTGATGTGACTTGTGGCTGAGTGCCTGATAGGCCAGTGCTGGTCCTGTGGGTGTAGTTTGTGTTTGTGAGGTCACTTGTGGCTCAGTGGTGGATAGGCCAGTGCTGGTCCTGTGGCTGCAGTTTGTGTTTGTGATGTCACTTGTGTCTGAGTGCCTGATAGGCCAGTGCTGGTGATGTGGCTGCAGTTTGTGTTTGTGATGTCACTTGTGGCTGAGTGCCTGATAGGCCAGTGCTGGTCCTGTGGGTGTAGTTTGTGGTTGTGAGGTGACTTGTGTCTGAGTGCCTGATAGGCCAGTGCTCGTCCTGTGGATACAGTTTGTGCTTGTGATGTCACTTGTGGCTGTGTGCCTGATAGGCCTGTTCTAGTCACGTGGCTGCAGGTTGTGGTTGTGATGTCACTTGTGGCTGAGTGCCTGATAGGCCAGTGCTGGTCCTGTGGCTGCAGTTTGTGGTTGTGATGTCACTTGCGTCTGAGTGCCTGATAGGCCAGTGCTGGGCATGTGGCTGCAATTTGTGGTTGTGATGTCACTTGTGGCTCAGTGGCTGATAGGCCAGTGCTGGTGATGTGGCTGCAGTTTGTGTTTGTGATGTCACTTGTGGCTCAGTGCCTGATAGGCCTGTTCTAGTCACGTGGCTGCAGTTTGTGGTTGTGATGTCACTTGTGGCTGAGTGCCTGATAGGGCAGTGCTGGTGATGTGGCTGCAGTTTGTGTTTGTGATGTCACTTGTGGCTGAGTGCCTGATAGGGCAGTGCTGGTGATGTGGGTGCAGTTTGTGGTTGTGAGGTCACTTGTGGCTCAGTGCCTGATAGGCCAGTGCTGGTCACGTGGCTGCAGTTTGTGGTTGTGATGTCACTTTTGTCTGAGTGCCTGATAGGCCAGTGCTGGTGATGTGGCTGCAGTTTGTGGTTGTGATGTCAGTTGTGGCTCAATGCCTGATAGGCCAGTGCTGGTGATGTGGCTGCAGTTTGTGTTTGTGATGTCACTTGTGGCTCAGTGCCTGATTCGCCAGTGCTGGGCATGTGGCTGCAGTTTGTGTTTGTGATGTCGCTTGTGGCTCAATGCCTGATAGGCCAGTGGTGGTCCTGTGGCTGCAGTTTGTGTTTGTGATATCAGTTGTGGCTCAATGCCTGATAGGCCAGTGCTGGTCCTGTGGGTGTAGTTTGTGTTTGTGATGTCACTTGTGGCTCAGTGCCTGATTCGCCAGTGCTGGTCCTGTGGCTGCAGTTTGTGTTTGTGAGGTCACTTGTGGCTCAGTGGTGGATAGGCCAGTGCTGGTCCTGTGGGTGTAGTTTGTGGTTGTGAG
Source organism: Apteryx mantelli (assembly GCF_036417845.1). Classification (NCBI taxonomy): domain Eukaryota; kingdom Metazoa; phylum Chordata; class Aves; order Apterygiformes; family Apterygidae; genus Apteryx; species Apteryx mantelli. Next base: position 9,535,869 of record NC_089997.1, read on the forward strand.
GTGACTTGTGTCTCAGTGCCTGATAGGCCAGTGCTGGTCCTGTGGATACAGTTTGTGCTTGTGATGTCACTTGTGGCTGTGTGCCTGATAGGCCAGTTCTAGTCACGTGGCTGCAGTTTGTGTTTGTGATGTCACTTGTGGCTGAGTGCCTGATAGGCCAGTGCTGGTCCTGTGGCTGCAGTTTGTGGTTGTGATGTCACTTGCGTCTGAGTGCCTGATAGGCCAGTGCTGGGCATGTGGCTGCAATTTGTGGTTGTGATGTCACTTGTGGCTCAGTGGCTGATAGGCCAGTGCTGGTGATGTGGCTGCAGTTTGTGTTTGTGATGTCACTTGTGGCTCAGTGCCTGATAGGCCAGTGCTGGTGATATGGCTGCAGTTTGTGTTTGTGATGTCACTTGTGGCTGAGTGCCTGATAGGCCAGTGCTGGTGATGTGGCTGCAGTTTGTAGTTGTGATGTCACTTGTGGCTGAGTGCCATATAGGGCAGTGCTGGTGATGTGGGTACAGTTTGTGTTTGTGATGTCACTTGTGGCTCAGTGCCTGATAGGCCAGTGCTGGTGATGTGGCTGCAATTTGTGGTTGTGATGTCACTTGTGGCTGAGTGCCTGATAGGCCAGTGCTGGTGATGTGGCTGCAGTTTGTGTTTGTGATGTCACTTGTGGCTCAGTGCCTGATAGGCCTGTTCTAGTCACGTGGCTGCAGTTTGTGGTTGTGATGTCACTTGTGTCTGAGTGCCTGATAGGGCAGTGCTGGTCCTGTGGCTGCAGTTTGTGTTTGTGATGTCACTTGTGGCTCAGTGGCGGAGAGGCCCGTGCTGGTCCTGTGGCTGCAGTTTGTGTTTGTGATGTCACTTGTGGCTGAGTGCCTGATAGGGCAGTGCTGGTGATATGGCTGCAGTTTGTGGTTGTGAGGTCACTTGTGGCTCAGTGCCTGATAGGCCAGTGCTGGTCACGTGGCTGCATTTTGTGGTTGTGATGTCACTTTTGTCTGAGTGCCTGATAGGCCAGTGCTGGTGATGTGGCTGCAGTTTGTGGTTGTGATGTCAGTTGTGGCTCAATGCCTGATAGGCCAGTGCTGGTGATGTGGCTGCAGTTTGTGGTTGTGATGTCACTTGTGGCTCAGTGCCTGATAGGCCAGTGCTGGTGATGTGCCTGTAGTTTGTGTTTGTGATGTGACTTGTGGCTGAGTGCCTGATAGGCCAGTGCTGGTCCTGTGGGTGTAGTTTGTGTTTGTGAGGTCACTTGTGGCTCAGTGGTGGATAGGCCAGTGCTGGTCCTGTGGCTGCAGTTTGTGTTTGTGATGTCACTTGTGTCTGAGTGCCTGATAGGCCAGTGCTGGTGATGTGGCTGCAGTTTGTGTTTGTGATGTCACTTGTGGCTGAGTGCCTGATAGGCCAGTGCTGGTCCTGTGGGTGTAGTTTGTGGTTGTGAGGTGACTTGTGTCTGAGTGCCTGATAGGCCAGTGCTCGTCCTGTGGATACAGTTTGTGCTTGTGATGTCACTTGTGGCTGTGTGCCTGATAGGCCTGTTCTAGTCACGTGGCTGCAGGTTGTGGTTGTGATGTCACTTGTGGCTGAGTGCCTGATAGGCCAGTGCTGGTCCTGTGGCTGCAGTTTGTGGTTGTGATGTCACTTGCGTCTGAGTGCCTGATAGGCCAGTGCTGGGCATGTGGCTGCAATTTGTGGTTGTGATGTCACTTGTGGCTCAGTGGCTGATAGGCCAGTGCTGGTGATGTGGCTGCAGTTTGTGTTTGTGATGTCACTTGTGTCTGAGTGCCTGATAGGCCATTTCTAGTCACGTGGCTGCAGTTTGTGTTTGTGATGTCACTTGTGGCTGAGTGCCTGATAGGCCAGTGCTGGTGATGTGGCTGCAGTTTGTGGTTGTGATGTCACTTGTGTCTGAGTGCCTGATAGGGCAGTGCTGGTGATGTGGGTACAGTTTGTGTTTGTGATGTCACTTGTGGCTCAATGCCTGATAGGCCAGTGCTGGTCCTGTGGGTGTAGTTTGTGGTTGTGATGTGACTTGTTGCTCAGTGCCTGATAGGCCAGTGCTGGTCCTGTGGCTGCAGTTTGTGGTTGTAAGGTCACTTGTGGCTCAGTGCCTGATAGGCCATTTCTAGTCACGTGGCTGCTCTTTGTGTTTGTGATGTCGCTTGTGGCTCAGTGCTTGATAGGCCAGTGCTGGCCTCGTGGCTGCAGTTTGTGTTTGTGATGTCACTTGTGGCTGAGTGCCTGATAGGCCAGTGCTGGTCCTGTGGATACAGTTTGTGCTTGTGATGTCACTTGTGGCTGTGTGCCTGATAGGCCAGTTCTAGTCACGTGGCTGCAGTTTGTGTTTGTGATGTCACTTGTGGCTCAGTGGCTGATAGGCCATTTCTAGTCACGTGGCTGCATTTTGTGTTTGTGATGTCACTTGTGTCTGAGTGCCTGATAGGCCAGTGCTGGTCTCGTGGCTGCAGTATGTGTTTGTGATGTCACTTGTGTCTGAGTGCCTGATAGGCCAGTGCTGGTGATGTGGCTGCAGTTTGTGTTTGTGATGTCACTTGTGGCTCAGTGCCTGATTCGCCAGTGCTGGGCATGTGGCTGCAGTTTGTGTTTGTGATGTCGCTTGTGGCTCAGTGGTGGATAGGCCAGTGGTGGTCCTGTGGCTGCAGTTTGTGTTTGTGATATCAGTTGTGGCTCAATGCCTGATAGGCCAGTGCTGGTCCTGTGGGTGTAGTTTGTGTTTGTGATGTCACTTGTGGCTCAGTGCCTGATTCGCCAGTGCTGGTCCTGTGGCTGCAGTTTGTGTTTGTGAGGTCACTTGTGGCTCAGTGGTGGATAGGCCAGTGCTGGTCCTGTGGCTGCAGTTTGTGTTTGTGATGTCACTTGTGTCTGAGTGCCTGATAGGCCAGTGCTGGTGATGTGGCTGCAGTTTGTGTTTGTGATGTCACTTGTGGCTGAGTGCCTGATAGGCCAGTGCTGGTGATGTGGCTGCAGTTTGTGGTTGTGAGGTGACTTGTGTCTCAGTGCCTGATAGGCCAGTGCTGGTCCTGTGGATACAGTTTGTGCTTGTGATGTCACTTGTGGCTGTGTGCCTGATAGGCCAGTTCTACTCACGTGGCTGCAGTTTGTGTTTGTGATGTCACTTGTGGCTCAGTGGCTGATAGGCCATTTCTAGTCACGTGGCTGCATTTTGTGTTTGTGATGTCACTTGTGTCTGAGTGCCTGATAGGCCAGTGCTGGTCTCGTGGCTGCAGTATGTGTTTGTGATGTCACTTGTGTCTGAGTGCCTGATAGGCCAGTGCTGGTGATATGGCTGCAGTTTGTGGTTGTGATGTCACTTGTGGCTCAGTGCCTCATAGGCCAGTGCTGGTGATGTGGCTGCAGTTTGTGTTTGTGATGTCACTTGTGTGTCAGTGCCTGATAGGCCAGTGCTGGTGATATGGCTGCAGTTTGTGTTTGTGATGTCACTTGTGGCTCAGTGCCTGATAGGCCAGTGCTGGTGATGTGGCTGCAGTTTGTAGTTGTGATGTCACTTGTGGCTGAGTGCCATATAGGGCAGTGCTGGTGATGTGGGTACAGTTTGTGTTTGTGATGTCACTTGTGGCTCAGTGCCTGATAGGCCAGTGCTGGGCATGTAGCTGCAGTTTGTGGTTGTGAGGTCACTTGTGGCTCAGTGCCTGATAGGCCATTTCTAGTCACGTGGCTGCTCTTTGTGTTTGTGATGTCGCTTGTGGCTCAGTGCTTGATAGGCCAGTGCTGGTCTCGTGGCTGCAGTTTGTGGTTGTGATGTCACTTGTGTCTCAGTGCCTGATAGGCCAGTGCTGGTGATGTGGCTGCAGTTTGTGGTTGTGAGGTCACTTGTGGCTCAGTGCCTGATAGGCCTGTTCTAGTCACGTGGCTGCAGTTTGTGGTTGTGATGTCACTTGTGTCTGAGTGCCTGATAGGGCAGTGCTGGTCCTGTGGCTGCAGTTTGTGTTTGTGATGTCACTTGTGGCTCAGTGGCGGAGAGGCCCGTGCTGGTCCTGTGGCTGCAGTTTGTGTTTGTGATGTCACTTGTGGCTGAGTGCCTGATAGGGCAGTGCTGGTGATATGGCTGCAGTTTGTGGTTGTGAGGTCACTTGTGGCTCAGTGCCTGATAGGCCAGTGCTGGTCCTGTGGCTGCAGTTTGTGGTTGTAAGGTCACTTGTGGCTCAGTGCCTGATAGGCCATTTCTAGTCACGTGGCTGCTCTTTGTGTTTGTGATGTCGCTTGTGGCTCAGTGCTTGATAGGCCAGTGCTGGTCTCGTGGCTGCAGTTTGTGTTTGTGATGTCACTTGTGGCTGAGTGCCTGATAGGCCAGTGCTGGTCCTGTGGATACAGTTTGTGCTTGTGATGTCACTTGTGGCTGTGTGCCTGATAGGCCAGTTCTAGTCACGTGGCTGCAGTTTGTGTTTGTGATGTCACTTGTGGCTGAGTGCCTGATAGGCCAGTGCTGGTCTCGTGGCTGCAGTATGTGTTTGTGATGTCACTTGTGGCTCAGTGCCTGATAGGCCAGTGCTGGTGATGTGGCTGCAGTTTGTGTTTGTGATGTCACTTGTGGCTCAGTGCCTGATAGGCCTGTTCTAGTCACGTGGCTGCAGTTTGTGGTTGTGATGTCACTTGTGTCTGAGTGCCTGATAGGGCAGTGCTGGTCCTGTGGCTGCAGTTTGTGTTTGTGATGTCACTTGTGGCTCAGTGGCGGAGAGGCCCGTGCTGGTCCTGTGGCTGCAGTTTGTGTTTGTGATGTCACTTGTGGCTGAGTGCCTGATAGGGCAGTGCTGGTGATATGGCTGCAGTTTGTGGTTGTGAGGTCACTTGTGGCTCAGTGCCTGATAGGCCAGTGCTGGTCACGTGGCTGCAGTTTGTGGTTGTGATGTCACTTTTGTCTGAGTGCCTGATAGGCCAGTGCTGGTGATGTGGCTGCAGTTTGTGGTTGTGATGTCAGTTGTGGCTCAATGCCTGATAGGCCAGTGCTGGTGATGTGGCTGCAGTTTGTGTTTGTGATGTCACTTGTGGCTCAATGCCTGATAGGCCAGTGCTGGTCCTGTGGGTGTAGTTTGTGTTTGTGATGTCACTTGTGGCTGAGTGCCTGATAGGCCAGTGCTGGTCCTGTGGGTGTAGTTTGTGTTTGTGAGGTCACTTGTGGCTCAGTGGTGGATAGGCCAGTGCTGGTCCTGTGGCTGCAGTTTGTGGTTGTGATGTCACTTGTGTCTGAGTGCCTGATAGGCCAGTGCTGGGCATGTGGCTGCAATTTGTGTTTGTGATGTCGCTTGTGGCTCAGTGCCTGATAGGGCAGTGGTGGTCCTGTGGGTGGAGTTTGTGTTTGTGATGTCACTTGTGTGTCAGTGCCTGATAGGCCAGTGCTAGTTGCATGGCTGCTGTTTGTGGTTGTGATGTCACTTGTGGCTGAGTGCCTGATAGGCCAATGCGGGTCATGTGGCTGCAGTTTCTGCTTTTGAGGTCACTTGTGGTTGTGAATTTGTGGTTGTGAAGTCACATATAATATGTGCAAAGTGAATGTGACGGGATGCTCTGTTTCTAGTGCCAGCAGGAGAGATGCCCACGTCAGCAGAGTGCCCTGGACTCCACGCATTGTTTTCTGGCTCTGTGCCTCTCCCCATGGGCAGCAGCGAGAGCATTTCAGCCGCAAGTCTAAGATCTTTTGGTCGAGGAAGTCTAAATCAGCTGGAGCATTTATGCTAATATAGCTTCTGTCGGAAGCTGTAGGATACAGCAAGCTCTCTCTGGAAAGAAAGAAAAAAAAGGGGGTTCGGGGAAACAACCCTCCTGGCTAGTTACTGGCTGAAGTGGCTTTGTAAGGTTATTATGAAAGGTAAATGCATGTTGAAAGTGAATGAGAGCCTTCAGTGTGCCAGTGGCTGTTTTAGGTGTAGTCTGAACTCACTTCTCCTAGGGGTGACCTTTGTAGTGTCCTGCCGTTTGCAGTAATGGTGGAAGATAAATTCCTTGTGCACCCTTAGGAACTCTTTACTTAAATTAAGGTAGAGTTTAGAGAAGACTCTTAAATAATCCCTTTGTAACTCTTTGGTGTGTGTGTGTGTATGGTTTTTTTGTTTGTTTTCTTGTTTGTTTGTTTTATGCTGGCAGAGCTTCCAAACCAAGTAAGCAAATCACATCTTTTCTGGACAAGGCCCATTCCACTGTTTTTATCAAGGTAGTTTCTTTTCTGGACCTTCTCTAGAAAATTGGAGGTATGTAACTTGTGAGGGTGTCCTGAACTGTGCCCTGCAGAGAGGTCAGGTTAAATTGGTTTGCTGACAAACAATTTTCTTCTGTAGCCTGCAGTTTGTAAGAATGTCATGTGTGTACATTTACTATTGCCCCAAAGAGGGTTTTTTTTTATACTGTTTGTTATTTAAAGAATAGTTCACAAGTACTTCTTTTTACGTGTCTGATGTTATTATGCAGATATATGGGTTTTGTAATTATTTTTGACTAGGTGCTGGAATTAGGGGCCTAATTTGGTCCAGTGTGGAGCCTCGACATTAAACCCCTAGCAGCTGCCTTGCTTCCGTGCTCATGAACTTTCACATGATATTTGAAAGGCCTGTTTGTCAGAGTTGGGCTTCAGTTGGGCTTCCTGCTCAGCAGTGAGTGTTAGGAAGCTGTCTGCACTGTCCCCCATAAACTGGCAGCCCTGTACATCTAATTGTCCTTGAAAGTTGACTCGTGCTTTTTCTCTTAACACTCTGCCTTCCTTAAGCACGCTTGGATGCCAGCAGCCATATTGCAGCCAGTCAAATGCACACCACGGTGTTCCGATTGCCTGATTCCCCTTGTGTTGTCAGCTCAGCTCCCTTTGAAGCTCAGCACCTTCAAGACCTTCCAGGCTCCTGTCCTAGGTGCCTTGGTGTGGGCAATGCCTGCTGTGGTTGGCTCCTTCCTCGGAGATATTCAAGCCATCTGGACACAGTCCTGGGCAACATGTGCTAAGTGCCCCTTCCTGAGCAGGAGGGTGGGACTAGATGATCTCCAGAGGTCCCTTCCAACCTCAACCATTCTGTGATTCTGTGAACTCTAGGATAAAAAGCAAAGATAAATTCATATACTTCAGGAATCTCTGTGGATGTCTTCTTTTTAAAAAAAAAAAAAAAAAAAAAACTTGTCCTGGGCCATGAATCAACATGTTAAGAGAGAGACAAAGTAGGCCATGAACTAAATTTAAAAGTACAGGTTTTCTTCTTGTCTTAAAATATGCATCCATTTTCTCATCTCTCTTAGACTGACAGATATAGGCCTAAAACAGAATGTGCCTCTTGTGAAAATAGGTAAAACTAGATGGTTGGATTCCAGCAATGCTTCCTTGCTTTCTGCATCGTAGAACTGCATGCTCATCTTTTGTGTCCATGCAGAGCCTTGATAAAGTTACTGTGTAGGCACCAAGTGTGCATACGTCAGATTTTCTGCGTGTTTGTGACTGACCCTCCTTGTTTCTTGTCATTAGGAAAACTTGGATACGTACTCCCGAGGAGAACTGATGAGGAAATCGCTGACACTCGAGATGGCAGTGCAGGTTAGTTCTGGCTTTCAATTTTCTTTACTGTGTTCTGGCCAAAAGCCTCCTCTGAAACAGCTGAAATGAGTTGAACTACTGGATGTTTTTTTATCTATTCACATTTCTGTATAGCCTTAGTGCTTAGAAGCCATAGTCAGGGACTCCAGGGCCCTGCCGGTAAGCTCCGGACAGAGAGTCAGCAAACAAAACAAGTCCTTTTCCCAAATGCTTATAACCAAGCCCAAGAGAAAAGGCAAGAGATGGCTGTCAAGAGGTGGGAATACAAGGAAATGCACAGTCCTACTCTGAATGATGAGCACTGCTCTCACTGCAGCAGTAGCCTGACAGTTTTCATGAGTTTTGAGCAGCCCAGCAAGAATTTTCAGGAGGTAAGGAAGACTGCCAGGTGCATATGAAAACCTTCTCCCAAGCGTGAAGGTGACAGGTGAGAAGAGAACATGCTTCTGCATTTTTGTATTGAGGGGTTAGTCAGTGAGAGGTGCTGTCAGGGCTGGCTCAGAATTCAGAGCTGTTTTCTGGGCACTCAGTGGGAAATAATGTAGGAAGGAGGGTAATTCATGAAAGGCCTTAGCAACTCTGTTTGCTGTGAGAGAAGACACTTGAAGGGTTTCAGGAGAATGCGCTTTGTGATGAAGGGAATAAGTTCAGAAGATGATCTTTAGAGCAACTTTCTGAATGGATGTGAGTGGGGCAAGGCTGTACTTCAGGACAGAAGAGGATGTTGCAGTAGTTGAGCTGATCATGCCTTGAGGAAGAGGGGTAATTATGCAATACCTCGTGAAGGCAGTACGTCGCCCATGTTCTGCAGCCTGTTCAAGACTTGAACAAGGGGAATAAAAACCTATGAAAACGTTCAAGCCAAAACTTGTATGCATCATAATTATCCTCCTGTATGCATCGTAATTAATTGAAGCTCTCTCAGGAGCTCCCTTCTTGACTTGTCCTGCTGTTTTGGTAACAGCTGTGAATATGAAGTTCAGGGGAAATCAGGGGCAATAGATTCACAAATATGGTTGCTTTGCAAGGCTTTACAGTTACTTTGCAAGGCTCTGGCCTATCATATGCCAAAGTCAAGCTTCATATAAGTACCATGTACTTTTCTTTTTTTTTTTAAAACTTCCCAACAAAGATGGAATTTTGCTCTCCCCAGGAAGAACATGTAATGCAGTTTGAAATCAGATGCACGACAAATACATATAATGGGCTGGAAATGTCATAGATCTCACAGTACCTTCTGAGGTAGATTGCACTTGATTTTTGACTTAATCTTGTTTTTGTTATTGCCTTTGAAATGCTTGCAGATGGAAACATGCAGTCTACAGCAGCAATTCCCCATCCTCCGCTGATGATGATGAGCAACATTCTGCCCAGGAATCTACTGCAGAGGAGGAGCAAGTGCTCGACTGTGAAGCATTCTCCTCCCTGCTCTTGTAGAGAGTCTATACAGTGGCAATACTTAATGCGTTGGCATAGTATGTAAGTTGTTGGCACCGGTGGCTCTTAAGTGGGCTCTCTACCATTGGACTTTTAGAATTGATTCTTTAAGAGTAATTGGATTTCTTTGGAGAGGTTAGGCATAAACTCTAAATATTTTAATGTAAAATTCTACTGCCCCTCTGCTTTACAGTAGGCTATTCAGAAAGAAAACCCCCCTAACAGAAAATGTATAAATAGAGGCAGTGATGGGGTTTCTTTGCCTTCCTTTAACCTAGGACATGGGTTCTGTTGAATTTATCTTTAGGTAAACTGAGGCAGCAATACATTTGTGTGCTTGAAAAACTTCTGCCAAGAATGAGCTTTTATAGTAGTAGTAAAAAGCCAGTTCTTAAGAATTTTTAAAATGCAGACTATATGTAGATTCAAGGTAGAGGGAATTCCTTGCCATAGTTAAAGGCTTAGTGTCTTGTGTGATAAAAGGAAAGTATACTCCAAAAGTGTCCTGGTTTAAAAAGGTGCTTTGGGGTTTTGTTGTCTTTGAGTGTTTCATGTACATGTGACCTTGATGAGTGTATAAGCAGGAGAGGGTTATCTGTTAGAAGTCAATTGTAATCTTTTGCTTGAAAGACCAGGTGGTTCCCTTTGTGGGCACAATATCTGAAGATTTAAGAGTTAGCTGTATATATTCTCTATCATCAGCAAAACTCAATTCACAGCATGATGAAATAGAACTTTAAATTCTTCTCTTTCAGTAAGGTTAAAAGTACTGCAAATAAGGAAACCAAAACCTTCAAATATTTTGCTGCTTTCTTCATTGACATTCTCTTCTAAACAACAGTAGGTTAGCTTTGCTAGTTGGTATTTAAGTATTACCTGGAAATGCAGAATACCTTTTTCTTCCTCCCACCTTTACCTTTTCTCCTCAGCTATTGCCGACCAATTCTGGGAGACAAAATCCAATATCTTGTAACTTTTTAAGAAGGAAGGAAAGCCTTTCCTATCAAGTCCAGTTTGTCTATCTGTAGATAGATCAGATCCATGGACTAGTAGACTGAGTTTAGTGAACTATTAAAGATATGAAGTGGAAATGGGAGGAGGCAGATGGACTGTGAGGAAGCAGCAAAAGTTTCTGGAGAAGCTGCAAGGCTTTAGATAGCAGGACAGCATGAGTCGTGATATTTGATGATGTCATTTGAAGGAAGTGCAAGAAAGGCTTCAGGTAGAGCCTCAAAGATGTCAATGATGTCTGAGGTACTGCTACTTGGGCTGAAGGGCTTTGAAATCTTTGAGGAGGCCTACGTTAATTGTTATATCCTAAATCCATTTTCTTCTCATCCTCTTTAGAAAGATAAGGTGGAACCTTTGCACCTTGGCTACTGGACATCAGAGAGCGACATGGCTTCCCCCAGCCTGAGGAAATGGAGGACTGTTTCCAGGGCCAGCACTGACCCCTGACCTGGGGGCTTAGCCCTGAACTACTGGAGCCTTCTGTGAGAAAAGGGACCTGCTTTGCTGCCAGAAACTCTTGACGTGCTGGAATTTCAGTATTCAATTTTAGAAGGAATTTACCAACAGTATCCAAGTTAAGCACTTGCAAAGCCTTTGATGGTAAACACATCCAGTTAGGGTTTGTGTTTCCATGTTCAGGAAGACATCACCAGCTGGGGAGTAACCTGTTTCATCTTTTAAACGCCTTCCTTTAAGTCCTGCTCTCAGAAGCCTGGAAAGTGAAGGCTGTACTCCTCCTGAAGTCTGCTGATGGAAATGGAGGTAGTTGTTGTCTTCCTGAAGTCGCTGAAACACAAGATGGGATTGAGCTTCATAATTTTTCAAGCTTTGGCCTTTGTGAAGAAAGAGCTGACACTGTAGTTAAGGCATTGAACTGCTCATTTGATTTCTCTGATGAACAATGTAGCACCTATACTTTGCAGTGGCAGACTGTGGGAAGGTATGCTTTTAGTGAACCCATCTTGATTGCCTTTTACATTGCACTCATTGCATACACTGGGCGCAGGATATAAACAGCCATCTCAAAGTCACCGCAATGATTCCCCTAGGCAAACTTACAGATCTGTCAAGCCTGTGTGTGTGAGAACGTGGGGAAGGCTGGGTCCGAGTGAATCTTGACTCCGAAAACACTTCAGAAAAAAGTTTTCAGTATTGTTTTCTGGCTAAGCAAATGTTAATAGATTCAGGTAGGGTGCCCTCGTGATAACAGTATCCAGTTGCTTGGGAAAGCACAGCATTCAGGTGCTTCATCTTCACTTAAGTGCCCTTGAAACTGGAAAAGGAAACTCAAAACAATACCTATCCATCCATCTGAATTGGCAAGCAACAAAACTTGTGCATATGCTGGACTGTTCTGTAGTAATGTTGTAAATGGAGCTTCCCAGGAGACTCCAAAAGCCTCCCACCTTACGTGGACATGTGGAACATAAATGAGAGTTGGTGTTGTCCTCTGGCCTGCCTGTGTGCTGTGAAAAGGAAGTTTGTATGAGAATATTGAGCCATGCAGAATAGGCTGCTATGTAACTAATAACTATGTATCTATGCAAACAAACACATGTAAACAAAAACATGTAAACAGGATGTAAAATGTAAACTGATGAAAACTGTATCAACCAGATGGATAGTACATCGAGACAAAGTGTCAGAACACACCTACCAAGACAAACCGATGACTTAGGGTGTAATTTCTGCTCCGCTTACATTACAGCCCTAGCTACACAGACAGAAATAGACCTTAACCTCTGCCTGACTTCAGAGCTACTGAGATGTAAGTCACTCCTAAGGAGCCTCACAGCTTGGTTTGTGTGGGGCGTGCTTGAGAAAAGAAGCCGAGCCCTTCAGCAAGGTGGATGAGCCTGGCTGCACTGCTGCACCCTAGGGACTGCTGAGTTTGCAGCTCAGGATGGGCTTGTGCCCAAGTCAGTCTGGAGCACAAGGCAGGAAAGGTGAGGGCAGGCACTGTCCTGTTCGCCTGGTCATGAATCATAATTTCAAAGGTCATTTTGGAAGAGGTGAGCAGCCTTCAAGCTGTCTGAAGAGCTCCCCAGCTCACAGGCTGCTGCCTCATTTCCAGAGGCTCCTTCAGACCAGGTTTCTTGCTCGGGAACATCACAAGCCATTGCCTGTACGTGGTGCCTCAAGCACATTAGCACATGCTGTTGGTACATGTGGGCACTGACTAGACATTATTGGTAGATGACCAGAGAGGCAACCTTCAGATAACCCAAATGGAGATCTTCCTCTTGTGTGACAGATGAGCCCTCAACCATGTAACATGTCTGCTCATACTGTCACAGCTCTCAAATGTTTCTAGTAAAGGTCCAGCTGCTGTAATACAGTGAATCTTCTGTAAATTCTCTCCCTGCCACCCTGGAGCATGGTTTCTGAAATACTCGTGGATAGCTGGTGCCGCTTGCTGGACCAATACGCTCACTGCCAGCCTTTCATTAACATTTTCCACAGACATCCCTCCATAGCATAAGAGCATAATTTGCCGCAAGCAAACTAGTCCAAAAATCGAGTGTTCCTCAGACTTTTGCTAACACTAGTACCTTTTCTGAGATAACCCCCATTTGCCCGGCAGTTCTTAGAACTAAAACCAGATTTTGGCATGCCATTTCACATGCTGCCCAATCATTTGTATTATTATAATCCTAATTCAGATCTGCTCGTGGTCAAGGCTGTCGGTTATCATCTCAGTCTGCCAATTCCCTGTCCTTCTTTCAATATCCATTCTCTATCCCCTGGCTGAAATATCTGTTGAAACAATACTTGAACATCCCCCTAACAAATGGAATGTCCCTCTACTCTTGTACAAAACAGTGGGGCTGCCTTTTCCGGGTCCTCCCACACCCGGGCCATTTGCTGTGCCCATTGAAGTAGATCTCCAGGAGCCCACGGCCAATAAACGTAGGCATGCAAGACCAGTGCCAGTGCTCACCACATGGGAACCTCGCTGTGTTCTATCTGGGGTGCCAAACAAATAAGATAATCTGTTCCGTTTTGTTTGCTCTCGGGTACTGGTGATGAGAAAAAGGAGTTTTATTTCTAAGTTTTTAAGTATTATTGCTGGCAATAAGTTCCTTCTTATGCTCTCAGCCATGTACTGAGAATCTGCATCAAAACCATGTGCTTCCTGCTGCCCTATAAGGTACAGGGGCATAATGACCTCACAACGACAAAGAGGAGCCATGTGCCTAATGTGGCAGTATGTGGTGCTGAGGTGGAAGTAACCTGACAAGTAAAAACAGCACCCACATGACCAGCACTTGCCTATCAGGCACTGAGCCACAAGTGACCTCAGAACCACAAACTGCACCCACAGGACCAGCACTGGCCTATCAGGCACTGAGCCTGACGGGTGAGTGAAGAGTTAACAGGACTGAAGTTTGGCAATTGATATGCACAAGAACTGATGGGCGCAAAGCTGTTGAACAGAGGAGTTAACAGGACTAAAGTCATCTACCAACCGATATGCGCAAGGATTGATATGCGCAAGGGTGCGGGATGGAAGAATTAACAAGACTGAAGAAGTCTGCCACCTGGAATCTGCATGAACCCCCAGGGAGGGAAGAAACAATACAGAGGTATTGTGGTCTCGCCTTGGTAGCAGGGTCCTTCCAAACAGACAAACAAACAGTCCTGTGACTGTGAAACTCACAAAAATCAGCAAAAGCAGTGTCTGCCCAGAGCCCCAGCCGTATAAAAAGAGACTTGGAAGCTAAGAGAGTTTGAGCAGGGACGGGAACGTGACCTGATCGTCTTCTCCGGCTGGACTGTGAGTATTCCCCCCCCCCTTCTCCTGGGACGCTGGGTTAAGGTAACTCCTCGAGGTTAAGGGTCCTCTCACTAAGAGAGTGAACAGGAAAGCTTTCAAGTAGGGATAAGCAGTGCTTCCAATTAATAGCGCAGTAATCAACAGTTTTGGGTTATCCTTTCTAAATTAGTAATCGCATTATTTTAATGGATGTTACTAATCCAAGAATTTGCGTGAGGAAATAAACATAATTTTTTATTATGTTACTGTCTCAGTTGTTACTATCGAACTTTCATAGTGTGACAGTCTTATCAATTATTACAATCTAATTATACCTTAAGTCAAGATTTATTGCCTACCCGCATCGGAATGAATCTTACATTGGTGAAGAAACTACTACAACATGATGACCTGTGTCAACTGTTAAAACGCATCCAAAACAATGGACAAAAAACTCTAATCACTGTTCATCGTGATGCAGAAGAGATACACCACATCTTGGAAAGAGTGAAGAAGGATGGAGAATATCATTGGTGAGAGACTCTTCTGGGATGGTCACCAACCACAACAGGGTTCTATAATCACGTGTTGCACCCAGTAGTAGTTGTGTTAAGTTTAACCGTGCTATGCCTATTGCTTACAATCATATTGCACATAAGATTATGGAGAGTGATAGTACGCCTCGAAAGGCTTGGAGAACTCTGCTTAACATATCAGCAGGGATGCTTAATAAAAACAAAGGGAAGACTGTTAGAGAATATTGGACTGAAGCTGTCTAGAGTTGATTGCGTAGCATAACTTGCTCAGCATTAGTAGCTAAATTTGCTGAAGCCTTAGGCTGCAAGCTGTGAACTCTCTCCTAGATATTACCTAGTTATGGGAAAGAGGGCCCCAGCGCTGGTTCAAGCTGGAAAGATAAAGAAGTTACAACCAAGAGCAGAAGCTGCAACCTTGAAAATAGGATAAGAAGCAGCCTGCTAGAGACAATGAAGGAACGCAATGAAGAAGGGGAAGACCCCAGATCTAAATATTACTATTGGTCCAAACTATTGCATAAGGGGTGGGGAACTTAGATTGTAAGGGTATAATAGCCCAGGAATTTCTTTGTTTAGGGTCCCTCTCTGGAGGCATCCAGCTCGAGCTGTAATTATTGCACGCGTGTAATTAAAATTTATTTTGTTCTGATCTGACTTCAGACTTCTGCGGGAACCTAGGGTCGGACTCTGTTATGGTGGCCGGTGAGCTTAATTTTCAATAACAGGTATACTGATCCAAAGTTAATGTAGGTCTGTACTACTTTTAGAATGACAGTGTATGAAGCAAAAAACCATGCATTTTTGTTTGATGGTAACTTCTTTATACAACTAAAATTGGAAAGCATAAAACCAAGGACTCAGAAGCACCATCTTCTGCAGGTGAAATATAGGCTATCTGAGAAAGAAAACCCATGGAAGCTAATATCAAAGGTAATTCACAGGTGCTGGGAAATACAAAGAAAAGTGAAATAAATTTAAATGTTTACAGAATACTTTGTCTTTTTTTTTTTTTAATATAAATATTCTCCATGATTTCCCTCTCTTATTTGATTTGGGCTTTCCTGTCCCATGTTTAACCAAAGACATAAGATAGCCCAGATCTCTTGTGAAATACATATAAATATGCAGCTTAGAATATTTGGATTATAAGAGGTCATCTTTCAGAAAGGGTTCACTGGAGGAGTTTCTTGAAGATAACACTTCTGAGACCTTTAAATCTCAAGTTTTCTTAGAGTAAAGGCATAGTAGTTGCCTCTATCTCCTGCTAATAAAGTCTTATTGGGGGGGTACTACCAATAAATGTAATTGGTGCAGACACTCTTTTCTTCTAATATGGCAGTATCCTAGAAACTCTTTGCTCTTAATTAACCATCCAAGTAACCCCCCCCAATCCACTGAAATAAGGGGGAAGGAGGGAGGGCGGGGTCCTGAGCTCTCCCTGCCAAAGGGCTCACTGCCTTGCAGATCTCTGCTGCAACCTGCACACCATGCACTGCCCCGGGCCCTGAAACAAGACATCCAGGGCTGACTTCCAGGAGGAGGCCTCAGAGAGCAGTTTTGACATGGTAGGACTTCTTCTCTGGCATAGTTAACAAGGAAATGGTCTTGCCATGAGGGAGCACTCAGAGGTACTCTTTTGAGCAGCAGTGCTACAGTCATTACCTTTCAAAATGGGCAAATAAGGAAAACTTCCAAAGACAAAGTATTTCTTCAGAAAAGAACTGGCCTCTTTCTTACAACGTTTTCCCAGATGCACATACAACAGTGAGTGATGTTTCAAGGGCTGAGAGCTTATTTTTTGTGCTGAAAGCTAAGAAAATCACAGCATTGCTTTTGGACCCTGAAAATTGTTGCCCGATGCTCAAGCACATTCCTGCAAGTCGGCAGGAAATACTTGAAAGGTCATAGTTGAGAATCAGCTTGCAAAGTTGAGGTGGCTTTATGCAAATAACTCTGCAACCCCCCTAAGTGTTATGTTCCTCACCTTTCCACATGCTCCTTTCTTCTCTAAGGGAGTCATTTCTAACCTGACAGTTCAGGTGTCCCTCTCAGCTGAGCACATTTTGCAAGGTGTCACTAGGTTGCTGGAGGCCTGCAGGTTCTGCAATTCTTGCCAGGATCTCCTGCCAGGATGCTAACTCAACCCCCGCATTCAGCTGATCACATACAACTCACCTTACCATCATCATCCAAGCCATGTGCCTGCTGCTGGTCTATCAACTGCTAAGGCAGGAGTGACTTCACATGCCCATGCCCCAGCCATAAGCCTGCTGCTAGCCTATCAGAGGCTCAGTCAGAAGTGACCTCCCAAACAAGAACACAAACCTTATCCATCAGAGAAGCTGAAAGGCCATCAGCAGGTGTGTGGGCTTGGTAGATGATTGTAAGGTCACCTCTACCTGAGCAGCTGATGTGCCAGCACTTGACTAATGCCTGGGGCAATTTTTTGTGAGGTCACTTCTGCCTGAGGACCTGATAGGCCACCAAGCGGCACAGGGCTAGGATGTTGATTGTGAGGTCATTCAGAACTGAGTAACTGATGGGTCAGAAACAGTTATGTGGCTTGGATAGTGACTGTGAGATCACCTCTGTCTTAGCCTCTGATAGGTCAGCAGCAGGCACATGGCTCAGGTGATGATTCTGAGGTCATTGCTGCATGAATACCTGACTGGATGGAAGCCAAGACCATGCTGAGGTCATTTCCATAAGGGCAGGTGAAAGAGCAGCAGCAGGCCCATTGGCTTGGTGGGTGATTATGAGGTCAGTTGTGTCTGATCAGCTGATAGGCCACCAGGAAGCTGATGGCTGGGGACATTTTTATGAGATTAGTTGTTTCTCAGGAGCTCATAGGAGAGTAGGAGACCCATGACCATAAAGGTGAAAGTGAGGTCCCTTCTGTCTCTGCAGGTGATGGACCAGGAGCAGGCACATGGGTGGGAAAGTGGCTGTGAGGTCACTTCTATGGGTGAAGCTGATAGGTCAGCACTTGACTCCTGTCTGCAGTAAGGGGTTGTAAAGTCCTATCTGCCTGAGAACCTGGCAGGCCACCAACAGGCACAGGGCTCGGATGTGGGTTTTGTGGTCACTCCTGTCTCTGGGGAGTGCCACTCGCTCTGTACAGAGTGAGGAGTGGCATGGACAGCCCTGGGCCGTGAGTGGTTTTGGGCCACTGGACTCTGTGCGAGACACAGAAATATCTTTTTTAGTGGTGCAGGCCTGATAATATCGGAGATATTTAGAAAATGTCAATAAAAAATGAAAGAAGAGAGAAATTAAGAAAATGATCTAAAGCGGAGAAATGTTTTGTTACACTTTCCGGCTTTTAAATATTTGTGTTCTTATTGTCTTTCTTTGCTTTGTTGTCTTTTTTCTTAATATCCTGGTCTTTTTTTTTTTTTTTGAAAAGGAAAGTAATTTCCAGAACTGGGGTGGAATGCAATGACAGAGTCACCGACAGCTGGTGCCATTGTAGGTGTCCTGGTCCCCTCTGCCCAGCCTCCATCTGCAGCTCCAAGGGGCTCTGGTCTCCCGCAGGTCCCTTGTGAGAACTGCCAGGCCCAGGCAGGTACCTCAGATACACCAGGACCTCTCCAAATGTCCCTAGATGCTTATGGTTAGACACGTGAGCTCTGCCAGAAAAGGTGAAGAACTGTTTTCAACATTTTAAAAAATTTGAACACACTTTCATCATCTCATGATGAAATAGTGGAAATTTTCAGGAAGGATATTAATCTCAGGCGAAGAAATATTGATCTGTCCCTGTCAACTTGTGTTACCACTGCTCTGTCTGCTATGCTGTGGATATGGTCTCAGTAATCTCTCACATATCGTCATGTCCTGATTAAATTGACTGTTTCTGAAGTCATCTTTGCATCGGACTATCTGGATATATGCACTTCCCATTTCTTTCCAGTTTTTCTCCTCCCCTTACTCTTTATCCATTCTGATACCTCTCAACTCTCCAGTTGCTGCACTGAGCTTAAGTCTGAAGCTTGCCTCGTCTTTCAGTAGTCTTACTGTCTCCTTAGCCAGCTCCTTAGTTGTGTTTCCATTATCATTTCCTATCTATCTGTCAAAAACATTTCAGGGAAGGTTATGTCTTGTGGAAAGTGGACCTCACTGGGGGCAGCTTGGATTTAACATACAGTTGAGGAGTGTATTTGACTTTTTATTAAACTATATCATATGTTATTTTTGTTTGCTTACAATTAAGAAAAATCCTCCTTTGTCTGCAACTGTTTCTCTAAGGAAAGCAGGTGGGAATTGGTGCATAGGAGCTGTAACATTCAGCTACAAACTAGAGTGGAAAAAGGTTAAGTTTTAACAGGAGTGAGGTAAGTCCCCAGTGGCTGATGAGGGAAATGGCAGGGTTGGGGAGGTGAGGAGGAAGGTTGTCCATATAGGTCTCCTATTGAAAATACTGCTTTTCCTACATGTCTGGACCTCACTAGGAGACCCTCTGGGTCAGTATGAATTGGAGAATGTGGATATCACTTATTCTGTAAGCTGGAAATTAAAATTTAAGAAGCAGAAAGCTTTTTTTTTTTTTTTAGGTGCTCATTGAAATCTTGCTCTTGTAAATACACTCCTGAATTCTCTCCAATTAGCCACACAAGAACTGATGAAAATTATGGGGAGTGACATGCCATGTTAGGGCTTTCTGCACTTTAATGATGCCTCTGGTGTATTTGGTGCTGAGGCCATGAACCACAGATGCTGAGAGGAGACTGAACAAGCCTCTCAAGAAGTTAAAGTCAGAAGTAAATCCCAAAGTTTCTTGGAGTGTTAATGGGTCCCACTGAGGGTTGTTACCAAAGAAGGCTCCCCAGAGGTTGATGAGAGCAGAAAGTTGGAGGCCCTGACTGCAGGTAGGCAAAGGCAATGTGCAGGTGGCTCTGATGCCAAGTAAGCCTTGATGTGTTTTATCAAGCAGAATGGCCAGGCTACTGTCAGCCAGCCCCTGAGTAGGGTGATCCTTTCCTTCACACATTGTTCAGGGCTCTTCCTGGGGGCAGTGTGAGAGTGGGGGTGTGCAGTGCCAAGTGCAGGACAACAATACGGCACCTCCTGAACTCCCCAGGGATGAGGAGGCATTGAGGCCACCATGCTTTACGGAAACAGCATCTTCTCCTAGGCCTTGGTGGTAGAGACAACAGCCATAGCCAGGGGGACAAAGACCTTTGGAGGCTTTCAGCCTTGGCAGTGCCCTTTGTTGTCTCCACCACAGGCTGTCCTGTGTTGTCCTAATCCTCTGCCTGTTTCCCTGCAGACTACAGACACCCAGCCTGCTTCCCCACCTTGATCTCACCCTGGCATCTCCCCACTTTTACTGATGTCTCTCCACCCTTCCTTGAAATGCAAAGCCTGGGCCTGATCACAGACTCCCTCTGGGTGATCTGTAGCAGCACAATACTACCCTTCAAGTGACATTTCCTTTCCCAAAGTCCAGTAGGAAACTGTCAAGCTGCAGTTTGTGCCTCTTTCCCCTTCTCATGCTGTTTCCCACTGCCAAGAAAAGCTCCATCATCTCTGGAACCACCTTTCGAGCAGTCACAGGCTACTACACTACTGCCCTTAGTTTCCACCAGGCTAAAGAAGTGCAGGTCCCTCAGCTTCTCCATATAGGCCACGTGGTTTAGGCCCCTAACCCCATCTTGGCAGACCTCCTCTGGACTATCTCCACTTCCTCTCCATTCCTCCAGCACTGGCATTCCCACATTGGGACACACTATTCTAGATGTGGCCACACCAGTGCCGAGTCGAGGGGGATATTAATTCACCTTGTCTGGGTGGCCACTCATTTCCTAATACAGCCCCATATGAAGCTGGCCTGAAATGTGGTGAGCACGCACCACTGGCTCATATGGAATCCCTCGTAAGGTCCAGGCCCTTCTCCTCAGGGTCACTTCTCTACCAATCAGGTCCCAGCCTGTCCTGATGCACGGGCTATTCTACCCTCCGATGCAGGACCTGCCACTTCTCCTTGTACAATGTCGTGAGGTTTCTGTTAGCCAAATCCCCAAGTCTTTCAGGGCCCCTCTGGACCAAAACTCCCTTGTGTCAGCTCTTAATGTGTGTGTGGGCATGGAGATGGTTCATCCTGTCTTGCAGTGCCTCTGACAGGATGACAGTATGAGGAACTGCAGGACACTGCACACAATAAAAGGAGATACTAGTTCAATGGAGTTGCTAGCAAAGGTAGAAATTAGTATGGCAAGCATCTCAGAAAAGATACCCTCGACCCAAATGAGGGTAGAAAGCACGCAAGACCAGGGCCAATGGGGAAACTGCACACAGGGATGGCTGGTTGTATGCAATGGGATCAGGATGGTAAAAGAGAAGACCTTAGAAGGTAGAAAAGAGGGAAAAAGGAATAGAACATGAAGCAAAAGAAAAATCAGGTCTTTTGGGGGGTACCTGCCAAGCAGCCCTCATCTGAACTCCTCTGACTGGAGCAGGACAAGAAATACGCACTTGATCGGATAATACTTCTGTCTGGCTTACTCCATGGTCATGGGGAAGCTGAATGTTTTCCCTAAGATCAGCAAGAGAAGACCTGGGATCAAAGGAATGCAGAATCATTCAGGCTGGAAGGGACTGCAAGGGATGAGACCCAAATGGCTGTGCTGTGAGCCCGAATAATGCCCCGAAGAAAGGTTCCTGAAACGGGAGAAAGCCCCAGAAAGTCACGGGGCAGGGCCTGGTGTCACATCTCTTGACTGACTGGTGTCTCAACCACTCCTGGAACCGGGGCAAGGGAAGGTTCTGGAAGCCCAGGAACTGGGTCAATAACTGGGGGCATGCACAAGCACAGGGTGGGTGCTTTACACTGAACACCCCTGTTGGCATGTCCAATCCTGGACCCAGGACTGCTGATCTCCCTATCTCTTTTTTTCTTTCTCTCTTTCGCTCTTCTTCTCTTCTCTAAGTAATGCAAAGCCTACTTTGGTTTAGCTATAACTGTGAGAGGGCCAATGTTTGCACGATATTTGTTCCATTAAAGTTGATGCTTATGTAAGGACCTCGAGCGTTATCTCGCCTTAGTCCACACTGAAGGAGATTTGCAAATCTGAGTTACTCTCCCCCCCGCCCCTCCTTTTCAGAGGTGGGACGTGACAGGGACCTCAGGAGGTCTCTAGCCCAACCTCCTTCCCACAGCAGGGTCAGCTATCAAGTCTGACCAGGTTACTCAGGGCTTTATTCATTTATGACTTGAAAACCTCTGAGGATGGAGATGGCACAACCTCTCTGGGCAAGTGGCCCCAGTGCTTAACCATCTTGACTGGTAAAACGTGTTTTCTTATCCCCAGCCTGAATGTCTCTTGTTTCAGCTAATGCTCAGTTGGGCCTCATCCTTGCATCATGCACAGCGGTGAAGAGCCTGGTTCCATCTTCTTGATGACCCCCTGGTAGTTATGGGTAGGTTGTTATTAGGTCTCCCCAAAGCCTTTTCTTCTCCAGGCTGAACAAACTCAGCTCCCGCGGCCTCCCCTAGTGACAAAGTCAGCCATACAAATATGTGCCTAGGATGTTTAAGGCTCTTCCAGTCCTTCTGGATTTTTCTGGCTCTGCAAAGGACCTTAGACATGTTAGAGTGCAATCACCCTCATGCCATGACTTTCCGCTGGTCACCTTCTTCATGGGCCCAGGAATGTGATGCAAGAGGATTGGCTCCATGATGCACTCCTCACCAAAGTGAGACTGAACAGCCTGCAACTCCTGGGGTTGTTCTTGTGGCCTTTTTTGAAAATGGGCACAACATATTCTTTTTTCTGGTCAGTGGGACCTCTCCTGATCTCCAAAACCTTTCAAAGATGACAGAGAGTGGCCTCACTATGACAAGATGCAGCCCATCAATCCCATAGACTTGTAGGGATTGAATTCTTGCAAGTAATCCCTTACTCAACCCTCATCTACAGCTGGTTGTTTTTCTCCTCTGGAGTCCTGAATCTAGGCGCAACAGCCCAGGAGACCTTGTTGGTGAAGACGGAAGTCAAGAAGGACTTGAGTTCCTCAGACATACCTGCATTTGCTGTTTCTGGATTCCCTGCCCCATTCAGCAGTGAGACCACATTTCCTTTGCTTATTCTTTCACTGTAATTGAAGCATTAGCAGCTCTTCTTCAGGCCCTTGGCATCCCCTGCATGTGTTTATCCTAGGGGAGCTTTGGCTTCCCCAGCACCATCCCTACTTCCCTGGACAATGGTGCCCTGTTTAGTCAAGGTGGTCTCCTGAGATGTTTACTAGTATTACTGAGCATCGGTATGAACCATCCTTGTGCTTGGTGGCTGCTGTCCTTATAGACTGGCTGGCTTTCCTAAGTTCCATTGCCCTTCGTAGCTGCATTCCATGGGATCTCCCAGCAGTCCCCGGAAGAGATCAAAGTCTGTTTCTCTGAAGGCCAGAGTCTGTACCTGCTACTATCTTTCCTCACTGCCCTCACGGTCTGGGACTCCACTATTTCACAGTCGTTGCAGCCAAGGTTTCCACCGATGATCACATCCCTGATCAGGTCTTCCTTGTCTGCAAGTACTAGATCCAGGTGAGCACTGCCCTTATTGGCCCATCAGAGAGCTGTGCTTAGAAGCTATCCCCAACACCCTCCAGAAACCTCCTGGACTGCTTGCAGTGTCCTGCTGTTTTCCCTTCCAGTGAATGTCAGGGAGATTAAAGTCCCCCCTCCCATAAGAACCAGGCCCTGTGACCCACAGACTTCATCAGGTTGCTTAAGGAGACTGTGCCCACCTCCTCACCCTGATCAGGTTGTCTGAAACTCCCATCACAATGTCACGCTTACTCTGATGCTCACTCACAAGCTCTCACCCAGCCCCTTTCCATCCCTTGGAAGAGCTCCATATATCCAAACTGCCCCTTCACACAAAGGGCATCTTCTCTCCTCATCTTCCTTGACAGTTTCTTCTAAACAGCTTGTATCTTACAATCACATGAGCGGTCCCACAACATCTCAGTTGTTCCTACAACGTGGCCATTCTGTGACAGCTTGTGCATCTCCATCTGCTCCAGTCTGTGCCCCAGGCTGCATGCACTTATGTATATTTGCGCTGCAAGACCTCAGCTGTGGCACAGAGAACAGATTTGTCATGGTGAAACCTGTTATCAGGAGCCAAGGACACCGTATGTGCAATGGCCCCACTTCAGTGCAGGGACATGCCGGCATAGATAGCAGGTGGCAAGGTAATGGTGAAAGGAGGTTCCCACTAAGGGAGCAAACCCTGCAGTACCTGAGGCCAGAGGAAAGCAGAGCTGGGCTGTGCAGAAATGGCAGGAGAGGTGTTTGCTGCCTGAGATGACTTTGTAGCACCACAGGGCCTGTGACAGAGGTCAGCTGATCTCCAGGAAGGACAAGGTGCCAGTGAAGAAGTTCCTGGGCCTGGACAGCCTCTGATGCAGCCATCCTGTGGACATCATTACCACAGTCCCTATTCATCTGGCGGTGAGAAGAAGTTCAGGGAGAGGAGAGCTGGAAGCTTTTAAGAGTGCAGGGACGTGAGTGGAGACCTTGGTTTGATGTGCCTCCCGTTTATGCAGCACGCTTGGATGTAGACATGATGGACTTTACCTAATGGCAGAGGTGGGATTCAGCTGTTTGGGCTCAGGTAGGAAACCTGAGAGGCCCTGGGGCACTTGCCCAGTAACCACTCCAGAAAGACATGGTTTTCCTGTAGGTCCCATGCTGTATCTGCTAGAAACATGAGGTTGTGGAAGAAATCCCAGGCATCTGACATGGCCCTGCCAGCCTATTTTTATGTCATTAAATCAAGGGTCTGCACTGAATTGCATTAGCTGTCTGCACTTTAGGGATCTGCCTGTTCCTCAGCTTGACAGTGAGTGGTGCTCTAGTAGTAGCAGTAGGCATCGAGGGTCATTTCAGATGGCCAAAGAAATTCCCCACCTGGCCCTCACCTGATGAAGGATGTGGGTCTCACACTTGCTCCATCAGAGCAAGCAGACACTGGCACATGTCTTGGACCACCTCTGTCTCTGCAGATGTCACCAGGTGTTTGTGTGTGGGCAACTGGCTTCCACCCTCCATCTCCAGTGATTATAATGAGAGCTTAAACAAGGAGCTTGCCTGCAGGCATCTATGTTGTGCACACTTCAGCTTTGGCAAGGGGAATCCCATCTCCCGTATATTTGTAGCGTTCACAGGAGAGAGCTGAATCTCACTCCAGCTCAGGGGCTTCTAAACCAGCATGAGATGCCTAGATTGACTCATCTGAATCAATACCTGAATCATGGGTAAATCAGCTCTCTTCTTGTCCCTTTTCTAGGTGTCCTGCCTAGATAAGAGATGGGAATAGGGGCTTCCAGAATGGGACATTTCCACTTCTCACAGATAACCATCCTCTGATGAGACAAATTGCAGTGCTGAATCAGTCTCCCTCCAGTGTTTAGAGAGGGACCATCAGTGATTATTTTGTCTACTTCAGTGACCATTTCCCAGGAGGAGGGAGTGCAAGGGACAGAGAAATTCATGCTTGCAGCTGGGCCTCTGGTCCTGACAGGCCCAGGCTCCTGGGACAGAGGGAGCTCATGGCAACCTGGCAGCACTGCTGAGAGACAGCGCTGTCCAGGAGCAGCTCCTCTGCAAAGAGCAGCAGGGCTCCGGGCACTGCCTGCTGTTGCTGACAAGATGAGAGAAGACAGAGAGAAGTGAAAGGCAGTGTGGAGCGGGAGGACAGCAGACAGCTCACTGTGGAAGAAACTTAACAGCCCTTTACACGGTAAGTCTCTGGCTGGAGAGTGATGCTGGAGGGATCTTCTAAACCCATCCCATCCCATGATTTTTTTTTTTTTAAGGATCATACTCCTGGCTTCTCCAGTGCGGAGGAGAAGGAGGTTCTTTAGAGCACAGATTCCCTGCCACACTGTCAGAGGGACAGGACATGCTGCTACCTTCTCCCAGGGACACTGCAGGGGTGTGAAGCTGGGTCGCGCACACAAGTCTGCCCAGGGCTGTAATTCTGAGCAGTGCACTGCACCGCAGGGTGCTGTGTGCCCAGGGCAGTGACTCTGCCACTTGCGAGGGTCAGCACTCAGCCTGCCCGGGGAACGCCTCATGGCACTGTGGGGAGAAACTCTAGGTGGAAGGACCAGCCCCCGTCCAGGCAGGTTCATTCTGCTGTTGAGAGGGTGCTGCATGGGTCAGGGCTGCTCACAGCTCTAGCTCATGCACAGGACATTTCTGATGGGACTTTTCAAAAGGAAGGTGAAGGCAGGTGTTTACTGAAAGAAAAGGCAATTCCCTGAGATAGTGCTTGAAGTTTCCTTCCACCTGGCAAGGGGAAAATGGAAATGGAGCTGTCACATTTAGGGCCTGACAAGGGACTGAGACTCATTAACAGTTTTAATTTACAATCAGTAGTTCTGCTAGGAACTTCTGGAAGACCCTTCACCAACCCCTTAGTCTACAGACAGCACCAAATTCCCCTTTGATGGTGGCCTCCTCAGGGACCTGCCCCTTCTCACGAGCACACAGAGGGATGCCCCTGGAAAGTGCCCTGCTGCTGGGAGGTTTCTGCAAGGCAGACCTGAGCACACTGGGGAAGGCTTCGGTGTTGCATGACTGACCATGACTTGCTCATATCTATCCTTCCATGATGTATCCATTAGCAATTCTCTATCATTCCCTGCCCATCCCTGCTGCCTGGAGTTGTTCCTGACAAGAGCATTTTCTCTGTCCCAATGTCTTTTCCCAGTTAGTGCTCACAGACCCCATCTCACCCTCTGTGTGCTCAGTTCTGCTCTACAGAAACCTCTTAGGCCAGGGTCCTGGCCAGGAGCATCTCTGTGCTTGCAGGTCCTAAGGAGCAGATCGGAAAAACCCTGATGAAGCCATAAAGGTGATGCTGGTGCTGTCTGTAGGCTGAAGTGGGGAGGAAGGGACTTGCTGAGGTTTCTCACAGACTTTTTGATCTGCCTCTCTCTTAAAAGAGAGAACTGACTCTTCATGAGCTGTCTACCTCCTAAGGAGAGCCCATCTTTAGAACCCTTGACAGTTTCTCTGGGGTGTCCTGCCAAGCTGCAAGCTGTCCTCCAGAACAGCACAACTTTCCTGTAGCATTTCTGTGAGAGTCCTTGGTCTGATCCTCTGAGTCAGAAACCTTGTCACACTCTTCATCACTCTCTCCGCATCTGGGATGAGAGAGAAGAATTTGGAAATCTTCCCTTTAAAACTGAAGTCCTCTGCTCTCACCTCAGTCTTTTTTTTTTTTTCTGAGAGGAACTTGTGAGTGTGAGTGTCCTTTAGCTGGGAGAGGTGCAAGTGCAGGGCACTGAGGGACAAGACTCATTGACAGACCAGATCCCATGACTCCGTATAAAGTCACAGTGAGCCCATTTTTCTTCTTGGGATGCACAAGTGCTCATGCTGAGAGCAACTGAAATGCCAAAGATTTCTACCCCGTCAAAGAAGGGTCCCACAGTGTAATGGAGGCATCTAAAATCTAAATCCATATATAATCAGACTCCTCTGCTGCAGATTATTTTCTGGAGATAATAGGTATCAAAATGTTGAACAGCCCTTCCACGCAAGGGGTGGCCATAATTTGCAGCAGGATGTGTACATCAGAACCAGTCACTTGCCATTCCCACTACAGTTCCTAGAGAGAGAGCACAGATGGTAAATTGATGTGAGGAGATGGTCTATCTCATTGGAATGAAGATGTCTAGAAAAAGTCAGGTCACCCCCTGCCTTCACTTGCCTGTTTCTCACCCTTGCTAGAGTGGGAGCTGGTGTGACTGACTCAGATACAGACATCTCTGTTTGAGAGGGCAAGGTTGGGGGGGATGAATCCCTCCCAAGGGTCTTCTCTTTCCGAGATAGCTGACATGGGTGCTGTATTCAGCTCTCATTATGGTGAATAGAGAATATTCCCACTGGGGCACTGGACCAAGTCCCCTCACCAACTCACAGTGCCTGTTCCCAGGTATCCCACCAAATCCCTGGGCCTGTTTGACACCTCCATTTGCACCTGTGGCAAAGCAGAACCAACTCCTCTGGAGCCACAGGCAGAGGCCCCTGCTGCGCATGGCCCACTCAGCCAGCACAGACCAGAGCTCCGGAAAGGGAGCTGAAAGAAGGTAAAGGACAGAGGAAATGTGGGGGGGGTACTATGAGGAATGGAAAGGGATTTGCTCAGAGAAGCTCGCTCTAACTTTTTACTTTCTTTTCGTCTTTGGACAGGTCTCCTGTGCCACAAAGGACCAAATGTCCAACGGCAGCTCCCTCACTGAGTTCCTCCTCCTGGCATTTGCAAACACGCGACAGCTGCAGCTCTTGCACTTCTCACTCTTCCTGGGCATCTACCTGGCTGCCCTCCTGGCCAACAGCCTCATCATCATAGCTGTAGCCTGCGACCACCGCCTCCACACCCCCATGTACTGCTTCCTCCTCAACCTCTCCCTCCTCGACCTTGGCACCATCTCCACCACTGTCCCCAAATCCATGGCCAATTCCCTGTGGGACACAAGGGCCATTTCCTACTCAGGATGTGCTGCCCAGGTCTTTTTCCTCTTTTTCTTATTTTCAGCAGAGTATTGTCTTCTCACCATCATGGCCTATGACTGCTTTGTTGCCATCTGCAGACCCTTGCACTATGGGACCCTCATGGGCAGCAGAGCTTGTGTCAAAATGGCAGCAGCTGCCTGGGGCACTGGTTTTCTCAATGCTGGCCTGCACACTGCTAATACATTTTCAATTCCACTCTGCCAAGGCAATGTCGTGGAACAGTTCTTCTGTGAAATTCCCCAGATCCTCAAGCTCTCCTGCTCAGACTCCTACCTCAGGGAAGTTGGGGTTCTTGTGGTTAGTATTTGTTTAGCTTTCGGGTGTTTTGTTTTCATTGTGCTGTCCTATGTGCAGATATTCACAGTCGTGCTGAGGATCCCCTCTGAGCAGGGCAGGCACAAAGCCTTTTCCATGTGCCTCCCTCACCTGGCCGTGGTCGCCTTGCTTTTAAGCACCTCATTTTTTGCCTACCTGAAGCCCCCCTCCATCTCCTCCCCACCTCTCGATCTGGTGGTAGCTGTCCTGTATGCAGTGGTGCCTCCAGCAGTGAACCCTCTCATCTACAGCATGAGGAACAAGGAGCTCAAGGAGGCACTGAAGAAACTGATCCAGCTGGTACTATTTCAGCAGCAATAAGCTGCCCACCTCTCTTTACTCAGCTCTTGTGCTTTGGGCATTCTGTCTGTGATAATTGTGTTTGTACTCAAAGGTTTGAATTCATCTCATGTCTGGAGAAGAGTAAAGGAGCAATTGTGTGCTTGGGGGGAAAAATAAATGAAAGCTTCTTTCTATATGTGTCAACTCAGGGCAGGCTGCTCCACTGCTGGAGCAACTGGAGTTGCTTGAGGAGCTCTGCGGCCAGGACTCTTGTGCCCTTCTGGGGAGAGGGGCTGGCACAGAGCGGCTGCATGTAGTCTGGGTTAAGGTCTCCCAGACGAAAGAGCAGTGGAGACAGGGTGACACCCCTCTCTGCCCCCCAGGAGCTGCTGTGCCCTTCGGGGGGGCTGCGGCTGTGCTGTGAGTGCCCAGAACACTGCAGCACCCTGTGGTGGGTGCTTCTGTGGTTCCACCCCCAGCCTGGGCTGCTCTGCTAGGCTGGGCTGGGGAGAGGGCAGAGGAGGTGGGGAGAGCCGGGGATGGGCTGAACTGGTTTGATCCCTTAAGGAGAAAATGTTTTTCCTTCTTTCAAGTGGAATTCCCTCTGCTCCTGCTTGTGCCTGTTGCCTCTTGTCCTTCCACTGGGCATCTTTTAGCAGAGCTTGGCTCTGATTTCTTGATATCCTCCCGTTTGGTCACTATAAACAGCAACAACCTCTCCCCTGAGCCTTCCCTTCTCCAGGCTCAACATATCCAGGTCTCTCAGCATCTCCTAATGCCTGATGGGCTCCAGGCCCAAACCATCATTCTGGCCTCTGCTGCTCTCACTCCCATCTCTCACCATCCTTCTTGCCTGGGGGAGCCACAACTGGACATAGCACTCCACATGCAGCTCACAAGTGCTGGATGGAGGGGCCTCCACCGCAGGCTGCTCCTCTGTAAAAGGAGGAAACCCCGATGTTCCCAGCACGGAGCTGACATTGACGCAGCATCCAGAACTCGGCCAGCCCCAGAGGCCTCAGAACTCCCCAGTCCAGCAGTGGGGCCCCAAGCAGGCCTGCTTGCCTTCTCTCACTGCCCTCCATGCCCTGTCCCAGCCCTGGTGCTGGCCAGCTGCCCTGGGCTGGGGCACCTCCAGCCCCCAAGAGGGGGAAGGGGCATGGGGGGAACAGGCTGGGGGGGAGGCCAGCATCCCACTGTGAGCCTGGGGCTGGATCCCTGGCATAAGGAGAGGTGGGGATCAATACAGGGATCATTAACAGTATGAGCATAGGACGTAACATCAGTTGCAATACACTGGTAGTTTGGGGGGAAAAACCTTTAAAGATATCATACTCGTGATGTTCAGTAAGGCTGCTTTCCACTTTTACTAACAGAATGTGCTCATTATTATCATATATCATTGTTCCTTTTCTTTCTTCTAAGCATGTTCCCGTTTTAGACAGATGTTGAGTAACCTTGGTGTTTTGTTTGTGAAAGTTGTTGAGTTGAGGGAAGGTTACTCCAAGTGTTACTGATGTATTAAATGGTGCAAAAATAACACATCGTTTGTTCAGTCAAGTGAGACGTTAACCAGTAAGTCTGCCTGGCGATTTGGTCAAAAATATAAGTCACATTACTTTGGCAAATGCTGCTTTTCATGTCTGTAGTACCCATTTCACTCCACTGTAAAACCGTGTGCAGCTTCCCATCCAGTGTGTTATTACATATGGTTACCTTTAGACATAAATGTAACTATAGTTAAATGAAAATATAGTTAAATGTAAATGTAAATATAGTTAAATGTAATCATAGTTAGTGTAACATTATTGCCTCCTCTCAGTCCTTGACCTCGTGCTATTACAGCTGGTATTCCTCTTGTTACTGTAGTTTTAAAGATGGTTTGTGACTTACCTTCAATACTCAAGTTCTCCCATGGGCCATGTGAAAAGGCAGAACCTGTGAGAGACAGGTTTCAGGTGTCTGTTGCAGTTATCAGTGTTCCCACAGCGAGAAGGTAACACCACGCTTCACTGCAAGAGAAGACACTTAGGTCTCGGACATCATCCAAGCCTCTCTTATGGTTCACTTGCTTCCTTTAGTGTCTACAGCATCCCATACCCCTTTTGCTTTGTAAAACAGCAGAGTCACCCAGATTGATCCCTGAGTTGGGTGTTTAACCACAACCTCATCTGCAGAACTTTGAGAGAGTTTCACTTCTGTTTCAACAGGAATTCATGCAGCTGCTGACACAAACGCCTTATCTATGAGACTTCCCATGGGTGTTTGTCACTTATTTAGCCAACCTCCCACAACCGGGATCCCCACTTAGAAGTATTCTACGAGAGAAGAGTTACTCTGGTGTAGCTGTTTTTTCCATCATCCATTCTATCTTTCTACTACCCCACTACTTTGAGATCAATATGATAGGTGGAAAGTCTGCTGAACTCCATTTGAAGCACACCAGGTTTGCATTTCTTTATTCTTCAAATGTGATCCATTGTCAGATTGTATTTCTCTGGGAAAGCAGCAAGCCACTGGTTCAAACCAGCACTGCTTGCTAGACCACTTGCAGCTCTGGTAGGGTGCACGTTCCCTGTACCGATAATTATTTCTATGCCTGTAAGGATGCATTTCCAGCCTTCAGGTGGAATTTCCAGCCTTCACAAACCACAAACAGCATCCATGGGTCTAACAGCGACCTATCAGGCACTGAGCCACAAGTGACCTCACAACCACAAACAGCAGCCATGGGACTAGCACTGGCCTATGAGGCACTGAGCCACAAGTGACCTCGCAACCACAAGCAGCAGCCAATTCCTGCTTCTGGTCTATCAAGTATTGATGCAATAGTTATCTCACAGTCAATTCCAAAACCATATACCTGAACCTGCCCTACAAGTGTCTGAGTCACAAATGACCTCACAAGCTGCTTGGGTATCCAGTAACGAGGCACAAGTGACCTCACTATCAGCCTTGAAGCTATCAGCTAGCTGCTCGCCTGTAACATACTCGGGAAAATGTGACCTCACAAGCACAAAGAGCAGCTGTGTCCCTGCTGCTGGCCTCCAAGGTACTAAGGCAGAAGGGACCTCACAATACACCCCAAAACCATGCTCCTACTGTTGCCCTACTACATACAGAGGCAGAAGTGAGCTCAGAAGCAGAACAGCCACAATGTTCTTGCGGCCTGCCCACTCACACAAAAGCACTCAGGAGATGCTGGCATTTATTATAAGGGTCTTGCACTCATCCTATATGGCACCACAACCTTTGAGGAAAAGGAGGGGGCACAACAGCATTTGCTGAGCGGGCTGGCAGTAACAGTGTTTGTGGGATGCAGAATTTGCAGCACAGCAGATGTACCAGGAGGTGAACCCACACCCCAAGTCACCCAGGCAAGCCGGGCACATTCATGGAAGCCTTCGCATCCATACGTAGCCTCATCTCATTCACTTGCAGCTGCTTTCACAGAGGGACCACAATGCTGGCCAAGATGTTGACAGGCACAGGGACACACCCTGGCACCCTGCCTCCACCCTCAGGGGCTCTAGGACTGCACTGGGAACTTCATGAGTGGAGCAACCTAGAAAGAAAGAAAGAATCGGAGTGTTACTGGCAGTTCTGCTGGCCTTACAGAGTCACAACAGTCAGGGGCAAATGTCTCCCCTCTATGCTGAGCAGTATTGGTGAGAGCACAGCCAGCAGGACCACCGAGATGGTCTACCCCACTTTTTGGCACAGGTGACACCATGTCTGTATACCGGCTCCTGTTTGGACTCTCCAGTTCTGCCCAGGCACTAACACACAGCAGGGAGTCCAGCACAGGGAAACCAAGATGGTCAAGGGCTGCAGTGTGGGGCATATAAGGAGAGGCTGCGAGAGCTGGGTTTGTTCAGCCTAGACAAGAGAAGGCCAGGTGGGATCTTCATACTGTGCACAGCTACCTTATGGAGGGCACAGAGAAGACAGAGTTGGATTTTCTTGGAGGTGCACACTAAGAGCAAGAGAGGAAACAGGGAAATATTGGACAATGGGAAATTCTTCTGAGATGTTAAGAAGAAACCTTTTTCTCCGTGAGGGTGGCCGAGCTGTGGCACAGGGATCCAGAGAGGTTCTCAGATCTCCATCCTTGGAGATAATCAAAACTCCACTGGAAAAGGCCCCAAGATACATCCTCTACTGGCACCTGCCTTGACCAGGGTGTTGGAGCCCTACCTCCAGATGTCTCCCCCATTGCAGCCTCAAAGAATCTGCTATTCTGAGACTCTTGACAAAGGGACCAAGGCTCTGGAGATGCCACCTCCACCACAGACCAAGGACAGGTGTCTCAGAGCCACCCATCACCCTCAGAGGCCTCACTTCTTGTGAGGTGGCATCTCCCCTCTCTGCAAGGGTCCGCGTAGGAACAAAGTCAAGAAATGGCTATGACTGCTCTGATTAACTACCCATCTCTGAGGGACTGGAATGGATTAGCATCTGAGATGGGAAGATGCAATGAGGGTCCAGCTGCAACAGAAAGCCTTTAAGGAGGGAGAAGAGGACTTTCTCCAGGGCAGTCAGTAAAAGCCCAAAGACTCACGGAAGCATCAAGACCTTCCCAAACTGCAAGCCTGAACCTCAGCTGACAGAAACCACCACACTGCGAGCAGCCCTGCCTCACACCACGATGCTCCAAGGAGGGAACACGCTCACCAACAGTCCTCACTCAGGTCTCCCAGAAGGACTGGGCTGGGCTCTAGGAGCAGTGCTCTGCTCCTCTCCAGACACCTCCTCCCACACTGGGGCCACCACCTGGCTCCACCACAGGGCATCTCGCACTGTAACACACTGCTACCCCCGCACCTCACAGAGGGTTGGCAGCCAACATGTGCCTCTGCATCAGCGACACGCAGGCCACAGCACCACACATGGCAGCACACAGGGCACCCCCAAGCACCACAAAACACAAAGCCCAACTCTACAGACCTTCCATTCCCTTCTAGGCCTCCAAGGCCTTGCAACAGGCACTGCCTCTAAACAGCCACTCACAGCCCAGGGCCTGCTCACTTCCCACCTCCAGGAAGCCAAGAGGAAGTGCTCTCACAGCAGCTGATCAGGCTGCTCTTGCCTCTTGCTTGTGCCTCAACTTCTCTGAACAAGAAACCTCTTTGAAAATGTGGCCCATACCTTTTTTTGTGGGGGGGGGAGGGGTGACATTCCTTCTGCCTCCTCCAACAGCCTTTGCACCCATTCTCCAGTGACTGCATACGTGGACAGAAAATCAGAGACCTCTAAAGGGGTTACAGTTCCAAATGTGTCATCAAAGCAGCTGGACACCTCAAAGACAGAGACAGCATTCAGACCCTGCAGGAAAATCTCACAAGCTCCCTGCTGTTCTGGCAGGGGGGATTTCTAAAGCACACACACCCTGACAATAAGACATTACTAACACCACTGCTTACACCAGCACTAGATTCATTTAGCAGCCAGAAGTCTAGCTGGACTCCCTAGATGACCGGGATGAGGCTGCAAGCTTCTACTCAGCAACAACTGGAAAGGCAAACTCCATCTCCATGTTCACCACAGAACATCATCTGCATTTTCAATGTAGCAGTACTAACTCATGATGATGGAGTGGAATAAAATGTGTGTCAGATGATGTGGGACATCGACTTCTGCTTGATTAATGAGTTGCATTTCTGTATTGCTGTAGAGCTCTGCAGGGGTCAATCCCTCCTCTGAACACATGCAACAAACCCAGAAGTGACCTCACCACCAACATCCAAGACATCTGTCTTCTCCTCACCTCTCAGCTGCTCACATAGAGGTGACCTCACAAGTCCATAACCCCACCACATGCCTGCTGCTGGCATAGGGGCTTCAGAAACAGGACTTTCCTCCAAAGAACTTCCCCAGCCATCAACTACTGCTGCCTAGCAGCTACTCTGGCAAAAGAGACCTCACAAGCAACGCCCATGCCTAACTGCCTGCTGCTGGCCTAGCAGGCACTCAGAAAGACATCACCTCACACTCACCTTCACAGCCACGTCTCTGTCACTGGCCTAGAAGCCTCTGAGACAGAAATTACCTCACTAGAACTTCCCCAGCCATGAGACAAATCTTGGCTTATCAGCTGCTCCTCAGGCAGAAATGATCTCAAAAATACAGATCCCAGACGTGGACCTGCTGCTGCCCTATCAAATGCTCAGGTAGAAGTGACCTCACAATCACCTTTCCAGCCACATAGCTCCTGCTATCCAATCAGTTCATCACTCACAAGTGACCTCACAAGCAACACACAAGCCTTCTTCCTCCAGATGGCCTATCAGGTACTCTGGCAGAAGTGACCTCATCATCAACAGCCGAATCATGTGCCTCCTGCTGGCCTGTCAGCTACTTACAAAGACTTGATTTAACACTGGTGATTTTCTGGCATAGCTCTCATAGACATTGGTGACCTCTCTACCCACACCCTGACCATGGGGCTGGTGCCACCTGCAGCTCCCCCTGCCTCCCCCCAAGGTTGAGCCAGCTCCTCAACGGCCTCCCTGATTCACCCCATGGCTTCACAATGCTCATAGTGCAGCAAAACACCCATCACGTACCAGTTACTACCCCCAAAATAGATTAGCTTTTGCCTAGGTAGTCTCTACACATAGCCCATAAAGCACAGGAACTGGAACAAGGCCTGCAAATAATTATTGGCAACATTTTCTAATGGGAGAATTGCATGGGAGCAGCAATCGTAAATCTGAAGACAGCAGGGCCTCATGTCCCAGGCAGAGGGAGAAGCCTTCCCACAACTCAGAAGTCTGGTTCCTTCCCCAGTGCTGAATAAACCCAGAAAATCCTCCACACATCCAGGACAACAAGCATTCTCCTATTTCATGGTTTCACCTTCTGGAGCTCCCTGAGGAAAGCAGCCCCGTCGCCAGCACCGCTGCCCCCACCCTGGCGGGAGGACACCTGCCGCCTTTTGAATGCACCTGCAGCCCCCACCAAACCCACTCACCCCCGATCTCTCTCCCGATCGCTTCTTGCCTCCTTTGCTCCCGCTCCTCTTTCACCTCTTTCTTTGATGTCTTTTTTTTTCCCACATGTTGGATTGCAATTGGCTGACAGAGCCATCAGTGAAATCGATGCCCGCCCTCCTCCTCCTGACAGCCAATAGGAGGGCTGCACTGGGGCGATGCCATGGCAACGTTGGGCCCTCCTGCCCTGGTGGCCAGCTCTGCCCCATCCCGTTCCCCCGTGGTCGGGCGACATGTTGTGGGCGGCAGTGCGGGGCACGACGGGGCCTGGGGGCAGCGCGGCACCGTGTGGGCGGGCAGTGCGGGGCCCCGGGGTGCGACCGCTGCCCCGGCATGGCTGGGCTGTGTGGCAGGTGTCCCACGGGGCTGCTGGCTGCCCTGCGCCCTGGGGGCCATGCGGGGCGTGGGGGGGCAGCGCTGGGGCATGTGCTGGTGGCAGCCGTGGCACCAGCGTGGGGGCCCTGGGGGTGGCTGGGGCGCCGAAGCCTGCAGGCAGCGTCCTGCTGCCCCCAGGTCAGGTCAGGGCAGGGCAGGGCAGTGTCCTCTTGCCCCTCCTGCCCCGGACCCCTGCCCAAGGCAACGTCGGGGCTTGGCTAGGGAGTGGTGCTGTGGGGTCATGAGGGGTCTGGGGGAGATGGCTGTGTTGGGCTCACCCCAGCACTGCCCACCCCAGCTCAGAGAAAAATCCTTGGGGTCAGCCAGGACCTTTGCAGTGGGGATTGTGCCTCCACCTGTTTCCAAGCTGCTTTCCCAAACATGCTATCTTTGGGTGCAGAAGTTGGAGCCCAATTTGCAGGAGGACAGGGGCTGTGGCCATCTGTAATGGCATCTCAGCTCAAAACATGCTGTGCCAAGTTGGAGGCACAAGAGGATCCAGGGAGAAGGATCAGAGGTTCTCCCAAACAAGCAGACGACTTGGATTTATTACAAGGTGAAGGATCCATTTCCAGCAAAGGCATTTCCAGCAGGCTCCTGAGAGCCCTCCGGGAGCTGCAGGACACTGCAGCCTGTGGGATGCAGGACCCCTTTCCTCCCAGAGCCAGATCCCAAAGGGGGACCCAGTCCCAGGGAAACCTGGCCGTAGATTCCTCCCCCCCACCCAAGAGGCGATGGAGTAGGCCCACAGAAGCCTTGGGGCTCAGGGCAACCCCAGCTGCAGGACCCAGGAGTCCTGGCTGCCACATTGTCCCCCAAGCCAGAGGGGACCCTCAGGCAGGGCTCTTGCAGCAGCCCCAAGCCCTCTTCAGCCACCCCCACAGCCTGGGATCCACCACAGCAGTTTTTGCAGTTAACAGTCTCAGTGCGACACCTCAGGAAGGAGCTTCCAAAGCCCTTACCTTCAGTGGAGAACCACACAAGCGGTGGGAACAAGGAACTGTGGTCCAGGCTGATGGTGTCCATCCAGCAACCTTCCATCTTGCTTGCCCCCTTGCCCTCAGATCACCTCTCCAGCCAGGAAGGAGGGATGCTCTTCCCTTCTCATTACCCACAACTCCTTTCCAACATGCCCCTGCTCCTCTGCCTGTTGGTGAGGGGCCCCATCGTGGCCTCCTGTCCCCTCTCCTTGCCATGGAGCCACTATGAAGGGCAGCCGTGGGGAAGGTGTGAGCAGTGCCCAGGAGTGCTTGGGCTTCACAGGGAAGTGAGGCCTCCCTGCCACAACACCGGGGAGACGTCCCTGTGATGTGGCACATCCCACTGTGACCTCAGCTTGTGTCATCTGGGGGCTCAGTAGGTCACTGCCATGGAGATGGCACAGCCAGGGAGTGAGCAGAGAGATTTCTCTTCACGTCCTGGAAAGCAGTCACCTCCCCTCACCCCAGTTATTTTCCATAATTCTCTGATAAATCCTTCAGGAATGTCTCCAGACACTGTCAAAGACTGTGAAATATCTCAAATGGGGCACTGGAGACGTCACTTCTGTGCCCCTGCACTGACAGGTCTCTGCACTGGGCAGATGTGTGCAGGAATCTGGGGTTTGGGGGTTGGCATTTTTCAAAGCTGAGATCAAAGTCATGTGGGATGAAACAGCACAAAGCGTGGCCACAGGCTGAGAAATGCTTTGGTGAGCCTCAAAACTGGTTTCTGCTGTGGGTCACTCTTTTTGTGGAAGCAGGATGTAGGACAATGTGGGACAGGACGTAGCCTTCCTCCTTTAGGCACCAAGGCAGGCTCTTTGCTTTTAGAAGTCCTCAAAAAGGTTTCTCAGTCAGCAGTGCTTGAGATAGAAATGCTATGCCAGAAAAGAGCAAACATAGCCTTAACACACATCATCCGGAGGCCCTTATCCAGGACCCTGGAGCCTGCCAGGCTCCAAAGCCATGGGCGAGGCCAGGTAGCAAATGTGGGGAAGTTTTCCCATTTCCCATGAAATTTGCCCATCTTTCCTTCTGGCTGAGCCTGAGGAAAGCCATTTCTCATCCCTGGGCCTCATTTGGTCCTTGTGCTTTTCAGTGTCACCTTGGGGCTGTACTTCTCCCCTGGGTACGCTCCTCAGCCCCCTGCCCTCCTCCCCACAGGCACCCTTGCTCTCCCGGGGTCTGTATGGCCCTGACATCCTGCATCTCCCACATTTTATGACTCTGGGCTTCTCAGGACATGCCCACACACTGCCGTGCTGCTGTCCAGGCTCCGGTGCAGAGCTTATGAGGCAGTGCAATGCCTCGGGACCTGCATTTTGACTCACTCAGAAGTGTGTGAGATGACCAGCTTCCAGCTCTGCAGCTGCTGAAGCTTGAGAGCGTCCCTACAACCGACCTTCCTGCTCTTCCTAGTCACTCCTCACCAAGGAGTTGGTTTGCTTTCTCAGCCTGTGAGACCACAGCTATGACTCTGGGAGCCCCAGCTCTGCACCCTGGCATCTCTGCCCTTTCTCCCCATTCTCTCCTGTGTGTCTACCTGAAGTCTTCTCTAAGCACCGAGGGCATGGGAAGTGTTGCTTTAGAGAGCTCACTTGAAGCTGTGACATGTTGTGGAGCTGAAGGCCTGATGGAGGCAAGTCTGGGACATGACTGTGCCCCCATGCCCCCTCTTGCTCCCAGCCCGAGGGTCAAGAAAGGTCTCCGGGAAGAGCAGTGAGTTTCATATGGGTGGGATGGGTTTTCCTCAACGTTCCTGGGTCCTGCCTAGGTTGCTCTGAGTGCCCAGGAGAATCCCTCTTCTCTAGGGGCTTGCACCAAAGGTTTTCCAGACTTTTCTACAGAAACACAGCCTGGTCCAAGATCTCCAAGAGTAGCACAGCCCCTGGCACAGCCCAGGACCCCAGGAGCTGCACATCTCTCTCTCCCATTTCCGCATGTCCTGATTAAATTGACAAAGTCTAACATCACCTTTACAGCACTATCTGGACATTGCAACATTGTAACATTGTGACTCCTCCCCTAACTCTTTGTTCATTCCCATGAGCTGTTGGTTTGCGCTTCAGGGAGCTTAAAGTTTGCTCTGTCTTTCAGTAGTGTGTCCCTTTAGCCAAGTCCTAAATTCTGCTTACATCTAGCCTTTCCTATCTATCAAAAAGATTTCCAGTAAGACAATCTCTTGTGGAAAGTAGTCCTCATTGGAGGCAGCTTGGACTTAGCACACAGTCAAAGAGGGTAATTCTTTTTTATGAAAATATATCAGGCTTTATTTTTTGTTTCTTTGCAATTAAAAGAAAATCCTTCTGCGTCTGTTTGCAGCTAGTTCTCTAAGTACAGCAGGTGGGAATTGGGGCATAGGAACTATAGCATTCAGTTGCAGACTTCAGTGGAATAAGGGTACTTTTAACCAGAGTGATGTAAAGCCCCAGGTGGCTGGTGAGAGAAACAGCAGGGTTGGGGAGATGGGGAGGAAGATTGTCCATAGAGTATCTGACCTCTGGGACACTGCTTTTCCTACATGTCCAGACTTCATTAGGAGACACTCTGGATTGATATCAATTGGAGAATGTTGCCATCACTTATTCCGAAAGCTGAATAATAATAATAATAATAAAACCCTTTAAAAGCAGAAGTACTTGTATCTTTTTGATGTCTCCATCTTTCAGCTACATGCCAGAAACCTCTCCAATTAGCCGTGCAAGACTTGAAGAAAATTATAGGGAGAGACCTGGTTTGTCAGGGCTTTTTGCTTTTTAATAGGTCCCATGGTATATTTGGTGCTGAGTCCATGAACCTCAGCTACTGCCAGGAGACTGAACAAAACATCGAAGAAATCAAAGTCAGAACTAACCCCCAAAGTTCTGTAGAAGCATGACTGGGTCCCACTGAGGCCCATTAGCAACAAAGGCTCCCCAGGGGCTAATTAGAGCAGAAAATTGTAATCCCTGGTTACAGGTAGGCAAAGACAATGCTCAGGTGGCTTTGATGCCACGTAAACCCTTCATGTGTTTGATCAAGGAAAATGGGCAAGCACGGACAGCGAACCCCTGGAAAGGGAGATTCTTTCCCCCATGCATTGCCCAGGGCTCTTCCTGGGGTCAGTGTGCGGGTGAGGGTGTGCAACGCTGAGTGCAGGACAAACACACAACACCTCTCAGGGTCCCCTGAAGGGTGAGGGGGAGCAAGGCCCTGGTGTCTCCTGATAGGCCTTGGTGGCAGAGACAACAGCCATAGCCAAGAGGACAAAGACCTCAGTTCTGCCGGGGCCCTTCAGCCTTGGCAGCGCCCTTGGCCGTCTCCAACACAGGCCGTCCTATGCTGTCCCACACCTGCGCCTGTGTCCCTGCAGACTGTAGACACCCAACCTGCCTCCCCACCTTGCTCTCACCCCGAGATCTCCCTCCCTTCACTGATGTCTCTCCATCCTCACTGGCTGTTTCTTGAAACACAAAGCCAAGGGCTGATCACAGACTCCCTCTGGGTGGCCTGCTCCACCACAGCACTACCCTTCAAGTGATATTTCTTCATCCTAATGTCCAGTCTGAACTTCCCAAGCTACAGTTTGGGGCTGTTTCCTCTTTTCATGCAGGTTCCCAGTACCAAGAAAAGCTCCTGGCAGCCCCCAAATAGGACACACTAGTGCTGAGTGGAGGGGGATAATAACTCCCCTTGTCTGGGTGGCCACCTTCCTCCTAATGCAGCCCCATAGGCATCTGGCCTTATTTGCAGTGAGCATGTACCACCGGCTCATATGGCATCCCTCGTAATGCCCAGGCCCTTCTCCTCAGGCCACTCCTGAGCTGGTCAGGTCCCCACCTGTCCTGATGCATGGGGTCATTATTCCCCTTGTGCAGGACTTGCCGCTTCTCTTTGTAAAGCTTCCTGAGGTTTCTTTTGGCTGAATCTCCAAGTTTCTCTAGGTCCCCCATAGTGAAGCTCATTGTGTCAGCTGTTAATGTGTGCATGGAGATGGCTCACCTGGACTTGTGGTGCCTCTAACAAGACAACAGCATGAGGAATTGCAGGTCACTTCAAGGGCTAAAAGGAGGTACTAGTTGAATGGAACTGCAGAGGTAGGTAGTAATTACCATGGCAACCATCTCAGAAATGCCAGGTGAGGGTACAAAGCAAGCACAACCAGGTCCTACGGGGAAAGGGTGAAGAGAGGTGGGCTGTTTGTATGGAAGGGTATGAGGATAGTAAGAGGTTAGAACTTGGAAGGAGTAAAGGGGAGAAAAAGAGAATAAAAGGTGAAGCAAAGGAGTGATCAGGGCTGTTCAGGGGAACCTGCCAAGCAGCCCTGCATCTGCGCATCTCTGACTGGAGCAGGACAGGAAAGCTACTTGATCTGATCATACATGTGTGTGACTTACTTCCATGGTCAGCAGAAGTGAGTGCTTTCCCTAATATCAGAGAGAGAAGACCCTTGGTGGAAGGAATGCAATAATGTTGGAGGCTGGATGGGACTTCATGTGGCCTCTAGCCCAACCTTGTGTTCCCTGCAGGGTCAGCTTTGGGGTGAGGCCAGGTTGCTGAGGGCTTGATCCAGTCTTGAAAACCTCCGGGGATGGAGATGGCACAGCTCCCCTGAGCAACAGAGGCCCTGCAGTATCCAAGGCCAGAGAGAAACAGAGCTGGGCCATGCAGCTATGGCAGGAGAGGTGTTTGGCTCCTGAGCTGACTCTGCAACACCTTAGGGCCTGTGACAGAGGTGACTGGATCTCCAGAAAGGACAAGTTGCCACTCAAAAAGTCCCTGGGCCTGAACAGCCTGCCACTCTGTGGCTGCATCATTAGTACAGTCCCTGTTCATATCATCAGGAGGTGAGAAAAGGTTTAGGGAGAGGAGAGCTAGCAGGGTGTGAGAGTGTAGGCATATGTGTGGAGACCTTGGTGTGATGTGCCTTCCATCTTTGCAGCATGCTCAGATGTAGATGTGATAAACTTTGCCTAAAGGCAGTGGTGGAAATCCCTTGTATGGGAAATCCAAGATGCCCTGGGGTGTTTGCCCAGCAACCTCTCCAAAAGGGCATGATTTTCTTGTTGGTCCCAGGCTCCATCTGCTAGAAACATGGTGGTTGTGTCAGACACCCAATGCATGTGACATGGCCCTGCACTCCTATTGTCATTGCATGAAATCAAGTGTCTGCACCAAATTACATAAGCTGTTTGCAATACCTGGATTCGCATAGGTCTGAGCTTCTTAGTGAGTGGAACTCTAGGGGTAGTAGACGTCAAGTGTCATTTCAGATGGCCAAGGAAATTCTCCACTTGGTCCGCAGCTGATGCTCCATAGGGATGTGGGTCATAGTTGTTATATCAGAGCAAGCAGACACTTGCACATGTCTTGGACCACCTCTGTCCCTTCAAAAGTCCAAAGAGGGTGTGTGTGTCTACAGCTGACTCCCTCCCTCCATCTCCACTGACTACAGTAGGAGCTTAGGCAAGAAGCTCCCATGCAGACAGCTATTTTGAGCACTCCAAAACTTGGGCAAGGGGAAACCTCTTGTGAGTTTGTGGAGTGCACAGGAGGGAACTGAATCCACCATTGCAGGAACTTCTCAGTGGGCATTAGATGTTTTGATTAACTCCTCTAAATCAATCCCTGAAGCATGAGGAAATGAACTCCTTTCTTGGCCCTGTGCAGGTGTTCTGTCTTCTTATGAGATGGGAGCAGGGCCTTCTAGAGTGGGACATTTCCATCTCTCTTAGATAACCATCCTCTGATGAGACCAACTGCAATGGTGGACTCAGTCTCTCTCCACTGTTTAGAGAGGGACCATCAGTGATCATTTTAGACTACTTCAGTGGATATTTTCCAGGGGTGACCCTGCTGCCTTTCAGGAACTGTCAGCCCTGGAGCCCTGAGAACATCTCGAGGCTGCACAGGGGACAAAGTCATGTCTTCAGCTGGGCCTCTGCTCCTGAGCTGGGTCTGACTCCTGGGACTGCAGGAGCCCATGGCAACCTGGCACGTGCTGAAGAGAGACAGCTCTGTCCAGGAGCAGCTCCTCTTAAAGGAGGAGGAAGACTCAGGGCACTGCCTGCAGACACCAGGATGAGATGAGCGACTCAGAAGTTAAAGACAGTTGGGAATGGGAGGACATCTGAGAGCTCACTGCAGGGAGAAATCTTCACAGCCCTTCACACAGTAAGTCTCTGGCTGCAGGGCAATGCTGCTGCAGTTCCTGGAGGGTTCTTCTAAGGCTGGCACCTTCCACAGCTGATAGGGTCTGTCAGGGTGGCTCTCCCACGTTCTCCTGTTTGGAGCAGGTAGTGCTTAGAGCAGGGATTCCCAGCCACACCATCAGAGGGACAGGGCATCACGGCTACCTTCTCCCAGGGATGGTGGAGGGGTGTGAAGCCAGGGAGTGCACCCAGGTCTGCATGGGCTGTAACTGAGAGCAGTGTCCCTGCACCCCAGGGTGCTGTGTGCCTGGGGCAGTGACTTTTCTGCCTGCAAGGGTCAGCGCTCAACCTGCCCATGGAACTCCCCGTGGTGCTGTGGGGAGAATCTTTGGGTGGGAGGAGCAACCCCTGGCAGGGCAGGTTCATTCTCCTGTTGAGAGGGTGCTGCGTGGGTCAGGGCTGTTCTTAGCTCTAGCTCACCCCCAGGATCATTCTGAGGGGCCTTTTCAAGAGGACAGTCATTGCAGTGGTTACCTTAAAGATAAGGATCTTTTCTGAGTCTATGCTTTCATTTTCCTACTGTTTGCAGAGTGTGGGTGGGGAAAAGACATGGGACAGGGAAGCAGCTCCCAGGAGGGAAAGCTCCAGGCAGTGGAGATACAATCAGAGATTGAGGGGAAATTGAAAACAGAAATTCTGCAGGAGGGGGGATTTGGAAATCTTCCAATCAGTACCTACACTGCAGACGTCTTTCTCTA
Source organism: Apteryx mantelli (assembly GCF_036417845.1). Classification (NCBI taxonomy): domain Eukaryota; kingdom Metazoa; phylum Chordata; class Aves; order Apterygiformes; family Apterygidae; genus Apteryx; species Apteryx mantelli. The sequence goes on from NC_089997.1 coordinate 9,579,508, forward strand.
AGCAAGCCCCCCTGTGTCTCCGCTCCCACCCAGCAGAGCCTCTGCCCTCAAGGCCATGGGGTCCAGGCCATGTGCCCCCTCCTCAGCAGCCTGAGCTCCAGCAGAGCAGAGGGGCATCTCTCCGGCAGCATGCCTTTTTCCCACTGTACAACAAAGGGCTGAGAGCGACTGTCCTGCAGTGTTGCCACCTGGGAGGTGGTGTGCACAGCTGGGGAAGGTGAAGGCTTTCCTTACTGTCTGTCTGTCTCTCCCTCCTTGCTTTCCTTTTGGTAGGAGGCTCACAGTATTGCTCCTTGTTTCCTTACCTCTCCATGCTGGTCTGGTTCTTGTTCTCCTGCTCTCTGGGGTTAAGCAGGGCGGTTCGACTGCAGTTAAGGCATTGACCCTTCAGGTCCTGCATGGAGTTGTCTTCATGGCAGCGATGTGCCCAAGTCCCCTTTCAACCTTCCAGGCAATTCATGGGGAATGAGCTGACTGTCTCCCTTAAGGAGACCCACCCTCTTTAGCATTCTTGACTGTGTTTGTGGGGGGTGCTACCAGGCTGCAAGATGCCCTCCAGAAGACCAGAGCTTTCCCGCAGCATATTTGTGATCGCTGAGAGTCCTTGTGCTTTTTGTGTGAATCAGAAACCTCATCACACCTTCTGAAGAGCTCTCCATAGCACTCTCTCCATATCTGGGTTGAGAGAGAAGAATTTGGCAATCTTCACTTTGAAACTGAACTCCTCTGCTCTCACCTCAGTTTAGTTTCTTTCTCAGAGCAACTTGTGAGTGTGATTGTCCTTTAGCTGGGAGAGATGCAAGCACAGGGCAGCAGGGAGCAAGTTTCATGGACAGACCAGATCCTCTGACTCCATATGCAGTCACCATGAGCCCCTTTTTCTTCTTGGGATGCACAAGTGCTCATGCTGAGAGCAACTGAAATGCCAGAGATTTTTATTCCATCAAAGAATGCTCCCACGATGTGGTGGAGGACGGGATAGATCCCACTGGGGAACAGACATATGGAAATGTTTGGGTCACCCCTTGCCTTCACTTCACTGTTTCTCTCCCTTGCCAGGGTGGGAGCTGGTGTGACTGATTCAGATACAGGCATCTCTGTTCAAGAGAGCAAGGCTGGGGCAGATGAAGCCCTCACAAGCATCTTCTCTTTCAGACATAGCTGGCATGAGAGCTGTAGTCATCTCTTAGAGTGGTAAACAGAGACTATTCCTACTGGGTCACTGGACCAGGTCACCTTCACTCAGCACACAGTGCTCATCCCTAGGTGTCCCCACCGCATACACAGGGCAGTTTGACACCTCCATTTACACACCCAGTAGAGCTGGACTGACTCCTCTGGAGCTGATGGGCAGAGGCCCCTGCTCTGCATGGCACACTCAGCACAAACCAGAGTTCAGGAAAGGGAGCTGAATGGAGGCAAAGGAGAGAGGCAGTGTGGAGGGTACTATGAGGAGGGGAATGGGATTTGCTCAGAGAAGCCTGCTCTAACTTGTCAATGCCTTTTCCTCCTTGGACAGTGCCTAAGCTGAGAGGGAACCAATGTCCAACAGCAGCTCCTTCAATGAGTTCCTGCTCCTGGCATTCGCAGACACGCGGGAGCTGCAGCTCTTGCACTTCTCGCTCTTCCTGGGCATCTACCTGGCTGCCCTCCTGGGCAACAGCCTCATTATCACAGCTGTAGCCTGCAACCACCGCCTCCACACTCCCATGTACTTCTTCCTCCTCAACCTCTCCCTCCTCGACCTTGGCTCCATCTCCACCACTGTCCCCAAATCCATGGCCAATTCCCTCTGGAACACCAGGGCCATTTCCTACTCAGGATGTGCTGCCCAGGTCTTTCTGTTTCTCTTCTTCTTCTCAGCAGAGTATTATCTTCTCACTGTCATGGCCTATGACCGCTTTGTTGCCATCTGCAAACCCCTGCACTACAGCACACTCATGGGCACCAGAGCTTGTGCCAAAATGGCAGCAACTGCCTGGGCCAGTGGTTTTCTCAATGCTGCCCTGCACACTGGGAACACATTTTCAATACCACTCTGCCAAGGCAATGTTGTGGAGCAGTTCTTCTGTGAAATTCCCCAGATCCTTAAGCTCTCCTGCTCTGACTCCTACCTCAGGGAAGCTGGGGTTGTTTTGGTTAGTGTCTGTTTAGCCTTTGGGTGTTTCATTTTCATTCTGCTGTCCTATGTGCAGATCTTCACAATTGTGCTGAGGATGCCCTCTGAGCAGGGACGGCACAAAGCCTTTTCCACGTGCCTCCCTCACCTGACTGTGGTCTCCCTGTTTGTCAGCACTATAGTGTTTGCCTACCTGAAGCCTTCCTCCCTCTCCTCCCCAGCTCTGGATCTGGTGATGGCCGTTCTGTATTCGGTGCTGCCTCCAACAGTGAACCCTCTCATCTACAGCATGAGGAACAAGGAGCTCAAGGATGCACTGAAGGAACTGATTCATTTGGTAAAAGATCAGCATCAATAAGCTGCCCATCCCTCTTCACAAGCAATTTTTAATTTATCGCAGATAACTCCTGTGCTTTGGACATTCTCGCTGTGATAGTGATGTTTGTGCAGAAGTGTTTGATTTCATCCCACTTCTCCAGAGGTGTTAACCCTGTCTTTCTGACCCAGACGCCTTCTGTAAATGTTTCCATCGCTGTGTCAGAGGTGGCATCACTGTAATAAAAAGGGATTTCCTCACTGTAGTACTTGACGGTTGGGCTCTTGTTCCAAAGCTGGAGTCAAGATTGCACTCAAGGACTTTCACCCTGAAAGGGTCTGTTGCTTTTCCGGGGCTCTCCATGGGCCCAAGGCAATGAGCTCATGGGGTGATGTGTTAGGGCATGAGGGCTGGATTCAGCTCTCACTTGTGGGTGCCCAGTGCTCCTGGAGATGGTGAATGGTCAAGCGGTATCTGCCTGGGACTGTCTCATGTATGACAGGGCTGGTGACTGATGCCTGCTGTGTGGACCCTGCAGGCACAGGGAAGGGAGCCTAGAGAGTGATTCATGTCACCTTCAATTAAAAACCATGGTCTGGATCTAGGGACACACCTGACCACAGCCTGAGCCATTTGAAATGCCCTGTGATTGCTCAGAGCATCGTCCACAGCCACAACCCCCTTGCTAGGGGCTTGTCATGTGCAATGATGTGCATCCAGCTGGGTCTGCTCCCCACCCCGACCACTATGGCCAGTGTGGAGTCACCTCAGGGCCCCGGGGCCCCACAGCCTGCTCGCTCTGCAGAGCAGCACCACCAGTTCAGGACCCCCTGGGAAGCACAGGGGAGGGTCCAGGAACAGCCGGCAAGCCAGCACTGATGCACTCACCATGGGGAAAGGCTCTTCAGGGAGCAGGGACATCCCTGGAGAAGAGGAAAGGAGCAATTGTGTGCTTCCAAGGAGGAAACAGATAGAAACATAAATCTGTTTCTCTGCATGTCAACTAAGGGCAGGCTGCTGTGTCCCTGGGGCAGCAGGAGCTGCCTGAGGAACCTCAGGGCAGGAACTCTTGTGCTGTCCTGGAGAGACAAGTGGCACGGGGGGCTGCAGGCAGTCTGGGAGTAGGGAATTTCCTGGACACAAGACCAAGGGACACAGAGTGTCACTGTCCTCTGGGTTCTTGTGCCACAGAGGCCAGTTCCAGCTTGGAGGCTGATGGGGCAGCTGACACACATCCCTGCCCCCCGGAGCTGCTGTGCCCACAGTGGGGCTTGGGTTATGGTGTGAGTGCCCCGAGCTCTGCAGCACCCTGCGTTGGGCACTGCTGCGGGGCCACCCCAGCCAGGGCTGCTGTGCTGGGTGGGCTGGGGAGAGGGCAGGGGAGGTGGGGAGAGCCAGGGAGGGGCTGTTCTGTGCTGGAAAGGGCCTAGGAGAGGAAAATGCCAATGTCAGCTCAGCTGTGTGAACGTGCAGGATGAGGACACACAGCGGTGGGTTTGTGGTGCAGAGCCAGGTCTCGTGGAGGGGAACCAAGACATGCCAGGCACAGAAGAGAGGAGACCAGTCTGTGCCCTTGGTTGCATGGACCATCTGGGAAGGTGTCCCAGGACATTCATCGGGGACCAGCTTCTCACATTGGCCGTTTCCAGCACTGGCTGCGCACCCCAGGTTTATGGTGAGTTTTGCTGCCTGGACAGCTCTGTCCTGCTGGGCTCAGGGCCTGTATCAAGGGGAACAGCCAGCCCTGCCCAACCTCTCTCCCAGTCCAGACCCCGGCAGACCCTGGAGGACGGCACTGTGCTCACCCCTGCCTGGGACACGGCCGGGATGGGCAGGCACGGGTGCTGGGGGAGGCTGCCAGAGCAAGAGGGCTGTGGAGGGATGGGGCACCGAGGGCCCCGTCATGGGGACCACACTGGGGGGATGTTTCCCTAACCCAGAATGCACCCTGTCCTATGCGGTGCCTGCACAGTCAGGCCATGGGGCTGTATTTGGGGCAGGAAGGTTGAGTGGGCACAGGGATGGGACACACATGGGAGCCATGACGCTCCTCACTGCTCCACTGCGAAAGAGAAACATCTCAGGAGAGCTCTCCCAGCCCTGCCTGACGAGCTCTTGTCCCTGCGCCAGCCATGCCAAAGCAGAGGCCAAGGACCAAGAGGTCCCTCAAGCAAAGCTGTACCAGCCTCGGGGAGCTGCCCTGAGCACCGGGACAGACAGAGCACCCTCCTTGTATGTCCCTGTCCTGCTGGGAGGGTGGCACGGGCTCCAGGGAAATGGCCTGTTTCTGCCTGGGGTCAGTGAGGGACTTTTGCATGTGAGGTGAACACGACAGCCGCTGCGCTGCAAAACCACCAGCCACAACCACCACTGCAACCCCTACCTCCCCCTGCCCCTGCTGACCTGCTGCCACCCCTGTGCTGCCTTGTCCCCTGCCCCTCTTCCCACACTGCAGGGACCAGCGGTGCAGCAGGAGCTGGCACAGCACCATAGCTGTTGCCTGGCCCACCAGCATCCCCACCTACCTCCCAAACATTGCATCCATCTTCAAGAAGGAGAGAAAAGAGGATCTGGGGAATGATGGGCTGATCAGCGTCACCTCAGTGCCTGGAAAGAAAATCTTCCTGGAAGCTCATTCCAATCACATGGAGGAATTGGGAACAGCCAGTGTGAAGTCATCGAAGGCAAATTGTGCCTGACCAACCTGATTGCTTCCTGTGTGATGGGATGACTGGCTGTGGGGACAAGGGGAGTGCACTGCATGCTGTATACCTTGGATTTAGGAAGGCCTTTGACATGCCCTTCCATAACATCTTTGTAGCCAAACTGGCGAGATGCGGGATGGAGGAGTAAGCAATGGAGGGTGTGGGAAATTAGCTGGAGGCCGCCTGGCTGAAAGAATGGAGAACAGTGGTGCAAAGGTTACCAGTGATGTTCTTCAGGGGTCGATACACTGCCAATGCTGTTTGTCTTTAGGAATGATTTAGATGATGGGATGGAGTGCACTCTCAGTCAGTTCATGGATGATACCAAATTGGGGTGAGTGGTTGACATGCTGCAGGTCAGGGCTGCTAAGCAGAGGGGCAGTGACAGGCTGGTGATACAGGCTGCCAGGGACACGGGGAGTTCAAGCAAGTCCTGTCCCTGGGATGAGATAACCGCATGCAGCAGGACAAGCTGGGGCTGACTGGCTGGAAATCAGCTTTACGGAAAAGGGCCCGGGGGTCTTGGCGGACACCAAGTTGACAACAAATCAACAGGGTGCTCTTGTAGCAGAGATGGCCACCCTTATCCTGGGTTGCATTAGCAAGAGTGCAGCCAGCAGGGCGAGTGCAGTGGGACAGGTGAAATATCCTGATAGCATTGACCAAAGAGAGGGAAAATAAGGAAAGGGCAGAATTAGCAGACTACCAATGTTGGAGAGAGCAGTAGGATCAACGGAGTGCCCAGGTACTGCAAACATTTTAAAACAATCAGAAAAAAGGCATCTCAGCCTGTTGCCAAGTGGCTGGAGCCAGATGTACTCAGACTTGCTTAGGGATGAGAGCTCCGGGGGCACTTCTTATTTACTCTATCTCTAACCGCATGGACAGGATTATCATTGTTAGTGACAGAACATGTTTTTGCAAGTCTAGCTTTTCAATTAAAGCCTTAGAACAAATGCTCAAGCACACCAATGGGGGGGGGGGAAGTAAACAACACCATTTCCATTGGCTCCAGGGGCTGTGGGATGAAGCCTGAATTTGGTTTGAAAGAGAAAAGATGAGGCTGAATGTCCTGCAGGTGACTATAAACTACTTGATGCCTTCTGTGCTTTCTAGTGATACATCTTCTGGTCACTCCTCAGTCTACAATGCACTCTAATTTTTCCCTTGCATAACAGATCAGAACTGTGCAGAAAGAACTGAGTTCAGGGAAACAACATGCCGATAATCTGGACAGCCTGGGGAGCCCACTGGAAGAGTAAGTGTGCGCATGAAAGCTCACAGGAAAGGCCTGGAAAAGCCGAGCAGCAGTGACCCTCCCAAGGTGCCAAGGATCCCAATCCCTGAGCCGCAGGGCTGGATACGTTCTCCTCTGATTGCCCCTAACATGGGCTGAAGAAACACCTCACAGTGTCAGATAAATTTCTGTGGGAAAGGTGGAGGAAGAAAGCAGAAAAGAATCAAAAGAGGGGGAACAAAGGCCAGGAGTCTCACCAGTAAACATCTCCAAATACAGGTGGGCTATACCCCCCTCTCTGGCAAGGCTGTTTCTTCCATGACCAGCAGCACTTGGTGGAAGGAGGGTTTTTTCCTGACACTCCTTCTGGAATGGAGGGCAGCAGGATTTGAGCCAAGAGGGAGTTGCTGGGCACTCAAGCAAAGCTTTCAGTCTGGGACCTTAAAGTCCTGGGTGGCTGAAGACTACGAGATGACTCCAATGTGTGATGCACAAGTGACCTGAGTCACATCACAGCCACCACTGAAATGCCCCCAGAAGCAGAGCCCATAACATCTGGCCTGAACGAGACCTGCTGCATTTCTCTGCCTTTCTCCCTGCACCTAAAACTTTCTCTTTAGCTCCTTAGCACTGGGGAGAAGACTCGGCTCCTGGACCGGTGGGGAAGGCACCAGTGCCTGCCAGTCCTGATGCTACACTCACATTTTCATTCTGTTGAACTAAACCAAGTCCCCAGGTGACCAGCTCTGCAGTGTAACTCTCTGTGTGTCCACACTTTTCTCCAGTCCAGGAAAATGGGCTGCAGGTGGGAGGGAGCCTGTTCAGGGCAGGCATAGAAATGCCTCCGCTCACCACCACCTGGCCTGGGGTCAGGGAGGAAAAGAGGCCCTGGGACCAGTGCCCGCTGGCTGCATGGCTTTCTCTGTGATTGTCTCCTTTTCTGTTCCAGGCTCTGGGGACGAAGGGGCTCACTGGCTGCAGCCAGCCTGGACACATGGAGTGGCAGAGCTATGGGAACAGTGGCCAGGTCCCCCCTGCAGGCAGCTGGACAGGCACAGATGGGACCTGGCCCTTCCTGCTCTTCCCAAGCATGTCATTCGAGGAAGTGCTGGAAGAACAGGCCTGGAGGGATCCTCATGGAACTGCATTGCCTGTGGCTGTGATAACTGACCAGCCCCCTCCTGCAAAAGCTTCCTGGGCCAGGCGCTTGGGGACAAGCAGCTGGCAGTGCTTATGGGAGTCCATCAGCACCATGCCCTCTGGGTGGGCAAGGAGACCTCAGGTTCTTGGTACCCTGTTGGAGAGGAGCTGGCTGCCGAGAGGACTGAGGGGAGGTGGGACAGGTTCCGTGACTCACGAGGTGAAGGTGCTGACACAGGCCTGGGGCCAAGGCCCTGCAACCTCCTAGGCCTCTCCCAGCTGCTGGGAAGCCACTGCAGAAGCAAGCAAATCCCAGAGAACAACCTTTCCCATGTTCCTGGGAGCCAATGACAGGGACACTTGCGTGTGAGAACATGACAGACCAGCAGCAGGGAGATGACTGGGGTTTGTGCTTGTGGGGTCCCTTCTGCCCAAGGAAATGATAGGCCAGTGCCAGGCACATGCTCAGCTATGGACCTGTGAGGTCACTGCTGCCTCAGCACCTGATAGGCCAGCAGCAGGCACATGGCTTCAATGCTGATTGTGAGGTCACTTATTCCCTGGAGCTGATAGGTCAACAGGGGGCCCTTGGCTCATGTAGGTTCTTCAGATGTCACTTCAGTCTCTGCTGCTGATAGGCCAGAAACAGGCTTCATGCTAGGATGTTGATTATGAGGTCACTGCTGCCTGAGTATGTGATAGGCCAGCAGCAGGCACATGGCTCAGATGTTGATTGTGAGGTCACTTCCTTCTCTGTAGACTGTCTGCCATCAGCAGGCTCTCAGTCGCTGTGGTTTCTTGTAAAGTCCCCTCTGTCTCTGCTGCTGACAGGCCAGAAGCAGGTTGATGGCTTCAGTGCAGACTGTGAGGTCGCTGCTGCCTGTGCACCGGATTGGCCAGCAGCAGGAACAGCGTCAGCAAAGCAGCTGTGAGGTCCCTGCTGCCTGTGCACCGGATCGGCCAGCAGCAGGAACAGCGTCAGCAAAGCAGCTGCAAGGTCACTGCTGCCTGTGCACCGGATCGGCCAGCAGCAGGAACAGCGTCAGCAAAGCAGCTGCGAGGTCACTGCTGCCTGTGCACCGGATCGGCCAGCAGCAGGAACAGCGTCAGCAAAGCAGCTGTGAGGTCACTGCTGCCTGTGCACCGGATCGGCCAGCAGCAGGAACAGCGTCAGCAAAGCAGCTGTGAGGTCACTTCAGCCCAAGCAGCTGAGCAGCAGCAACAGGGCTGTGAAATGGCTTGTGAGGACGCTGCTGTCTCTGAAGATGACAGGCCAGAAACACGCTGGCCTTGCAGGGCTGGTCCCTGCTGGGCTGGGGCTCTCCAGGGAGGCCTGAGCCGCCCCAGGCTGCGCTGGGCAGGGGGCTTGTGCTGGGCTCCCGCTGCTGTGGATCCAGCAGGGTGCCTGGAGTCCACTGAACAGACTCATCACCGAGTTCACGCAAGCAGGGATTTGGTTGCTTTGTTTGGGATATTTTGCATGCCAAAAGAAAGAGCCTGCTGTTGCCTTTAAAAACAAGTATTTATCAGCCTGTACAAAAGACCTATGAAAACACAGTTCATGCAGTTGTGTGGTGACTCTGTTGTTCTACACAAGTGCTCTGTCATGAAATATGTATATATACACATGTGTATATAGATGTATATATAAATATACACACACACATACATGTATATACATATACACATTATATATATTGTGTAGGGGTCTAGGAACTACAGAATGCATTCCTGATCATCATCTACTTTTATTCTTAGGAGAACAGGCATTTTCAGCACTGGAGAAATATAGAGGCAAATCATGGTATTTAGGAGAGCTTTGCAGAGACTTGTAAAGCCTCTTTTGCTGTGTGGTAGGATGAAGACTTCAGAATATAGTGTGTTCCCATTAAATCAAGAAATGCAAGAGAATGTATTTCAGCACTAATTGAGAAGGTGTACTAGTGCAAGTGGGGGATATGGACTATTCAGGTATCATGAGGACATGCTGATTTAATCCATAGTATTCCTTCAGTGACTCAAGACCAGAGAAACGTGTTGTCTAGCCTTTTAGATTAAAAAAACATACGAGTTTGTGTAGCCATCTCTGCCTTTCTAGGATTGTTAAAACAGCAATGAATTATGTAGTGGGAACAAAATTGAGAAAGAGTTTGTTAAAACAGCATAAGAAATAGCTTGAAACAATGTTGGCATTTGTTACCTTTAAGCCTCTAAGCTTATGTTAATTTTTTGATATTTCAATGTGGAAGTCATTTAAACCCACAGTTGAAATGTGAGGTTGGGTTGTCCCAGTTGGGTCAATCGTTTATCTCCATTTCTGTTACTGTGCTGGTCAGGAAATCCTCTGACCTACTGAACTCAGTTATGTCTCTAGGATCTTTGACTTGAGCCAGTAAAGGTAGTGCAGCGCTGTGGTGGCACAAAGAAATGCTGCCCACAAATGTATTTCCTGATACTAAAGCAGCATAGCTAGAAAGTTTATTTGCAGTCTGGATTAGTAATCAACACACAAGAAAAGTTGAAACCAGTGGAATGGCTGAACAAAATAAGTATCTTTCATGCACTTATGGTAATGCTGTAACTTCACCCATCCAATTTGCAATTCTTTAGATACAGCTCCTGTGTTTCAATGCTGATGCTTTTTTCTAAAAATGTTATTCTGCTCCTTCTTCACCTCCCACCTTCTTTGGTAACTGTTGACCAATTTCAGCTGAACATGACAAATGTAGAGATTGCAATGTTTTTGAAGTCCTGGCATCATGAAAATTAGTGCCTGGGTGGTGAAGAGAACCCGTCAGGTGTGTGCTGAGAGAGAAAGCTGAAATTCTCCTCCATAGCAGCTAACTGACCCCTTGCGCTGCGTGCATTTGGCTGGCCAGTGCCCACGTGTGATGGGAGAACCATCACTTGCCCAGCCAACATGGTGGGGACCAGCAGACATGGTGGGGAGCGGCAGCATTGCTTAGGGGAGGGATGGTACAAGCCAGCAAGGAAATGGGCTTTGGGAGTCGTCCTGATCACTGAACAGCGTATTCCTTGCTGGAGGATGGAGAGTATTAACAACAACAACAACAAAAAGTGGTGGTGAGAGGGAAAGAAAAGACAAGAACGTTAACATCTTTGTCTTCCTTGGTCACTTTATTTTTAAAATTCTTGCTTGATAACTATTATTCTAGAAATGCCTATTGCCAGCCACCATAGTACAGGCCAGGGTTCAAAATATCTGGAGAGCCAGGATACGGGCCAAGGTCTCCCTTGGAGCCTGCAGGAATACGTGCTCAGGAAATGTATGCACTTCACACACTGGACCTGTCAGCTCTGGTTTTTAGCACCACATCCCCTGAAGAAAGATGCACACAGGTCTCATTTCACTTCTTTAATCTCATAGGATTAATTGACTCAATTGACTCATGGCTAAGGAAGTGGCCTGGTGTTAATGTCCTTTGTGTTATTTTTGCCTGAAAACCCACATTTCTGTTAGCTTGAATGAAATAGAGCAAGGATGTTGTGCATGGCCATATTTTCCATTCCCAATTAAACAGTCAGAAGGTTGCTGGCAGCTCAGGGAGCTGGAAAACGCTGCTCATAAAATTCTCTCCATGGCCAGAATTCCTGCTGACCTCAGTGGGATTCAGACTGTGGTTCTCATCACCTCTGAAAGACTCTGTAGCTCCCAGTAGAGCTCCCAACAGCTCCATCAGCCTGATGGTATGTCATACTGTTTTTCTAGCTTCTTTTTATAATGGTGTAATGCAACCAAGGATTTTTTTGTGCAAACAAATCTGTTTTTTTTTTTTCCTGTCGTTGTACTGAGGAGGAAATATTATAACACACCTGTCAGTTAATATAAGCATTTCCTTTAGTTGAGTACATTTACCAAGCACAGACAATGCCGCAGCCTGTAATGCTGCATTGTAGGCACTAACAGCATTTCAACTCTCAGAACACTTCTATCTGCAAATGTGTGTCTTTTTCTTAAAGAGAAAAAGCCTAAACAGACTTAGTGCTGCTTTGTTCCTTTTTACTTTTAGGCAGGAAATCCATTCTGTTGTTTCCCATCCCTGTATTACAGCATCTGGAGCTTCAGTAGAAGCATTTGGGAGCTGTGACAGTATGGACAGACATGTTACATGGTTGAGGGCTCATCTGTCACATAAGAGGAAGATCTCCATTTGGGTTATGTGATGGTTGTCCCTGTGGTCATCTACCAATAATGTCTAGTCACTGCCCACATACACCAGCAGCATGCACTAATGTGCTTGAGGCATCACGTACAGGCAACGGCTTGTGATGTTCCTGAGCAAGAAACCTGGTCTGAAGGAGCCTCTGGAAATGAGGCAGCAGCCTGTGAGCTGGGGAGCTCTTCAGACAGCTTGAAGGCTGGTCACCTCTGACAAAATGACCTTTGAAATTATGATTCATGACCAGGCGAATAGCACAGTGCCTGCCCTCACCTTTCCTGCCTTGTACTCCAGACTGACTTGGACACAAGCCCATCCTGACCTGAAAACTCAGCAGTCCCGGGGGTGCAGCAGTGCAGCCAGGCTCATCCACCTTGCTGAAGGGCTCGGCTTCTTTTCTCAAGCACGCCCCACACAAACCAAGCTGTGAGGCTCCTTAGCAGTGACCTTACATCTCAGTAGCTCTGAAGTCAGGCAGAAGTTAAGGTCCATTTCTGTCTGTGTCGCTATGTCTGTAATTTAATCGAAGTAGAAATTATTAAGTAATTGTTTTGTCCTGGTAGGTGTGTTCTGACACTTTGTCTCTTTGTCTCTACTATCTGGTTGATACAGTTTACATTTTTACATCCTGTTTACATGTGTTTACATGTGTTAGTTTGCATAGATACATAGTTATTGGTTACACAGCAGCCTGTTCTACATGGCTCAATATTCCCACACAAAATTCCTTTTCACCAGCACGCGGGAAGCCCAGGGGACAGCACCAACTATCATTTATGTTCCACATGTCCATGTAAGGTGGGAGGATGTTGGAGTCTCACCGGAAGCTACATTACCACATTATTACAGAACAGTCCAACATAGGCACTAGGTTTTTTGCTTGCAACTTCAGATTGATGGATAGGTATATTTTTGAGTTTCATTTCATCTTCTTTTTCCAGTTTCATTTTCATTTATGTGCCCCTGAAGCACCCAAATGCTGTGCTTTCCCAAGTAACTGCGTATTGTTATCATGAGGGCACCTACCTGAAGATCTTACAATTTGCTTATGCAGAAAACAAGACTGAAAACATTTGTCTAAACTGTTTTCTGAGTCAAGAGATTCACTTGGACCCAGCCTTCCCCTGCTTCCCACACACACAGGCTTCTTAGACAGATCTCTAAGTTTGCCTAGGAGAATCATTACAGTGACTTTGAGATGGCTATTTATATCCTGAGTCCAGTGTATGCAAAGCGTGCAATGTAAAAGGCAACCAAGATGTGTTCACTAAAAGCATACCTTCCCACAGTCTGCCACTGCAAAGTGTAGGTGCTACACTGTTCATCAGAGAAATCAACTGAGCAGTTCAACGCCTTAACTACAATGTCAGTTCTTTCTTCGCAAAGGCCAAAGCTTGAAAAATTGTGAAGCTAAATCCCATCTTGTGTTTCAGTGACTTTAGGAAGACAACTACCTCGATTTCCATCAGCAGACGTCAGGAGGAGTACAGCCTTCACTTTCCAGGCTTCTGAGAGTTGGCCTTAAAGGAAGGTGTTTAAAAGATGAAACAGGTTACTCTCCAGTTGATGATGTCTTCCTGAGTATGGAAACAAAAACCCTAACTGTTTGTGTTTACCAGCAAATGCTTTGAAAGTGCATAACTTGGATACTGTTGGTAAATTCCTTCTAAACCTGAATACTGAAATTCCAGCATGTCAACAGCTTCTGGCATCAAAGCAGGTCCATCTTCTCACAGAAGACTCCAGTAGTTCAGGGCTAAGTCCCCAGGTCAGGGGTCAGTGCTGGCCCTGGAAACGGTCCTCCCTTTCCTCAGGATGGGGGAAGCCCTGTCGCTCTCTCTGATGTCCAGTAGCCAGGGGGCAAAGGTTTCACCTTACCTTTCCAAGGAAGATGAGAAAAAAATGGATTTCGGATATAACAGTTAACATAGGTCTCCTCAAAGAGTTCAAAGCCCTTCAGTTTGAGGTAATACTACCTCTAACACTACACATCTTTGAGTCTCTACCTGAAGCCATTCTTGCAGTTCCTTCAGATGATACCATCAAATATCATGACTAATGCTGTCCTGCTAGCTAAAGCCTTGCAGCTTCTCCACAAACTATTGCTGCTTCCCCACAGTCCATCTGCCTCCTCCCATTTCCACTTCATATCTTTAGCAGTTCACTAAACTCAGTCTACTAGTCCATGTATCTCATCTATCTCCAGATAGACAGGCAGGACTTGATAGGAAAGCCTTTCATTCCTCCTTAAAAAGTTGCAAGTTATTGGATTTTTGTCTCCTAGAATTGGTTGGCAATAGCTGAGGAGAAAGTCTAAAGGTGGCAGGAAGAAAAATGTATTCTGCATTTCCAGATAATACTTAAATACCAACTAGCAAAGCTAACCTACTGTTGTTTAGAAGAGAATGTCAATGCAGAAAGCAGCAAAACATTTGAAGGTTTTTGCTTCCTTCTTGGCAGTACTTTTAACCTTATTGAAAGACAAGATTTTAAAGTTATATTTCATCATGCTGTGAGCTGAGTTTTGCTGATAGAGAATATATACAGCTAACTCTTAAATCTTCAGATATTGTGCTCATAAAGGGAAACACCTGGTCTTTCAAGCAAAACATTACAACTGACTTCCAACAGATAAACCTCTCCTGCTTATAATCTCATCAAGGTCATGTGTACATGAAACACTCAAAGACAACAAAACCCCAAACCACCTTTTTAAACAAGGACACCTTTTGAGTATACTTTCCTTTTTTCACACCAGACCCTAAGCCTTGAACTATGGCAAGGAATTCCCTCTACTTTGAATCTACATACATTCTGGATTTTAACAAATCTTAAGAAATTACTTTTTACTGCTACTATAAAAGCTCATTATTGGCAGAAGTTTTTCAAGCACACAAATGTATTGATGCCTCAGTTTACCTAAAGATAAATTCAACAGACCCCACGTTCTAGGTTAAAGGAAGTCAAAGAAACCCCATCCTTGCCTCTATTTATACATTTTCTGTTATGGGGGTTGTCTTTCTGAATAGCCTACTGTAAAGCAGAGGGACAGTAGAATTTTACATTAAAATACTTTATGCCTAACCTCTCCAAAGAAATCCAATTACTCTTAAAGAATCAATTGTAAAAGTCCAATGGCAGAGAGCCCAGTTAAGAGCCACCAGTGCCAACTACTTATATATTATGTCAATGGATTAAGTAATGCCACCATTTAGAGTCTGCACAAGAGCAGGGAGGAGAACACTTCACAGTCAGGCAGCTGTTCCTCCTCTTCAGTAGATTCCTGGGCAAAATGTTGCTCATCATCATCAGCGGAGGATGGGGAATCACTGCTGTAGACTGCATGTTTCCATCTGCAAGCATTTCAAAGGCAATAACAAAAACAAGATTAGGTCACACTAAGTCACATCAAAAATCAAGTGCAGTCTACCCCAGAAGGTACTGTGAGATCTGTGAAGTTTCCAGCCCATTATATGTATACCTCATGCATCTGATTTCAAACTGCATTACATGTTCTTCCTTGTGAGAGCAAAATTCTGTCTTTGTTGGGAAGGTTAAAAAAAAATAAAGTACATGGTACTTATATGCAGCTTGACTTTGGCATATGCAAGATGCCAGAGCCTTGCAAAGTAACTGTAAAGCCTTGCAAAGTAACCGTATTTTTGAATCTATTCCACCTGATTTCCCCTAAATTTCATGTTCACAGCTGTTACCAAAAACAGCAGGACAAGTCAAGAAGGGGGCTCCTGAGAGAGCTTCAATTAATTACGATGTATACAGGATGATAATTATGATGCATACAAGTTTTGGCTTGAACCTTTTTATAGGTTTTTATTCCCCTTGTTCAAGTCTTGCACAGGCTGCGGAACATGGGCAAGGTACTGCCTTCACGAGGTACTGCATAATTACATCTCTTCCTCAAGGCATGATCAGCTCAACTACTGCAACATCCTCTTCTGTCCTGAAACACAGCCTTGACCCACTCACATCCATTCAGAAAGTTGCTCTAAAGATCGTCTTCTGAACTTATTCCCTTCATCACAAAGGGCATGCTCCTGACAGCCTTCAAGTTTCTTCTCTCACAGCAAACAAAGTGACTAAGGCCTTTCACGACTTACCCTCATTCCTACATTATTTCCCACTGAGTGCCCAGAGGAAAACTCTGAATTCTGAGCCAGCCCTGAGGCACCTCTCACTGACTGACCCCTCAATACAAAAATGCAGAAGCATGTTCTCTTCTCACCTGCCATCTTCACGCTCGGGAGAAGGTTTTCATATGCACCTGGCAGTCTTCCTTACCTCCAGAAAACTCTTGCTGGGCTGCTCAAAACCCATGAAAACTGTCAGGTTACTGCTGCAGTGAGCGCAGTGCTCATCATTCAGAGTAGCACTGTGCATTTCCTTGTATTCCCACCTGTCAACAGCCATCTCTTGCCTTTTCTCTTGTGCTCGGTTATAAGCATTTGGGAAAAGGTCTAGTTTTGTTTGCTGACTTCTCTGTCCTGAGCTTACTAGAAGGGCCCTGGAGTCCCTGACTACGGTTTGTAAGCGCTAAGGTATACAGAAATGTGAATAGATTAAAAAATGGCCAGTGGTTCAGCTCCTTTCAGGTGTTTCAGAGGAGACTTTTGGCCAGAACACAGTAAAGAAAATTGAAAGCCAGAACTAACCTGAGTTGCCATCTTGAGTGTCAGCAATTCATCATTCTTTAAGTTCTTTAAGTTTCTTTCTGGTTCTTCCCTCCTTGGGAGTACGCCTCAAGGTTTTCCTAATGACAAGAAACAAGAAGGATCAGTCACAAACACGCAGAAAATCTGACATGCGCACACTTGATGCCCGCGCAATAACTTTACAAAGGCTCTGCATGTACACAAAAGATTAGCATGCAGTTCTACGATGCAGAAAACAAGGAAGGATCACTGGAATCCAACCATAAAGGTCTACTTGTTTTCACAAGAGGCCCATTCTATTTTAGGCCTGTATCTGTCAGTCTAAAAAGAGATCAGAAAATGGATGCATATTTTAATACAAGAAAAAAAACAGTACTTTTAAATTTAGTTCATGGCCTACTTTGCCTCTCTGTTAACATGTTGATTCATGGCCCAGGACATGGTAAAAAAAAAAGAAAAAAAGAGATCAGCAGAGTAAAAAGCAGGACATCCACAGGGATTCCTGAAGTACATGAATCTATCTTTGCTTTTTATCCCAGAGTTCTCAAAGAACAGGGCAGTAGTACCCACAGGAAGCACCCAGCAGAGAGAATTTAATTTAACGGAGCAAAACAAAGACAGAGGAAACATGGTTGGTAGAAGTTGCTCTAGGGACAGAGAACCAGTTACACTCACAGGTAATGCTGGCACAGGAACAAATACACAAAGAGTTGCCATCACTAAATGCAGCCTGGATTTGAGGAGGCTTCACATCTGTGAAAAGGAAATTCTGGAAGTGGCTCTCCATGAAGGGAGCAGTTCACAAGGGAGCTTAAGTCCATTTATGAAAATGATTCTAGGACACATTTCCCTCTAACAGGTGACTAAACTACAAGACCCAGGAGATTCTCTGGGAGGTGATGAGATGTCAAGGAAAAACAGGCAAACGGCAATCCAAACCTCAGTCACTGGGACAAGCACAGGAAGCTGTACAGCGCCTTTTTAGCCCATAGGCTAACCACCCTGCCCAAGCAAACATCATTCCTTTGTGCATGAGGAACAACAAGATTTAGTAACTGAGGACTAAAAGCACAACAGATTAACAGCTTAGTTGTGCCTATGCGATGGAAGGCATCACACAGTCTTTTTGCATATTTCAACCCCAGCCATTATTTTGGGTAAGTTTTAGAGTGAAAAAGCAAGTCCTCAAACAGCTGTTTGTAAACAGAGTGTCCATTCAAAAAATCACAAAAAGGCAATTCAGAGAATGCAGCATAAGATGTATACAACTTGTGACAGCTATTTCACATTTTCTGAGGAAGAAGATATGTCCTCCCTGCTCAGTGGATGCCTCTAGTATGGTCATACCTATCAATATGTAAGTTATAATTAGAGAAGAAAAAAAAAAGCTTTCTCAGACTGTGGTACTCTGTGGAAGAAGTTACTTCAGCTACATTAGAAGTATTATTTTGCTGTGTGAAATATATTACTTACACAAAAAGAGAAAGATAAATGAATATGTAGATTTTTCTGCATCGCTGAATAACCCAAGATCTTCCATCATCTTCACGTCATGTGCTGGTTTGCAATACTGCTTCTGCAGGACCGATACAGAGCTGCACTTGTAAGAGCAAAGAAAAGCAAGTGCGAAAAAAGGTTTGAAAAAATTAATATAAGCAGTAGGGCATCTTAATATAGAATGCACATAATGACAGAGTCAAACTGACACTTAGCCAGGTTCCTGAAACCTAAAATAAATAAATAAATAATAGTTCAAATGTTCCCTTTTGACAGAGATTTAAGAACAAGTGCTAGAGAATTTGCAATCACACTCTGCACTTAGGTTCATTTTTCCCTCCTCCTGAATGCAGTGAGAAATCCACTTTTGTAGGAGAAAAACAGAAACTCTAAAGATCATAGTCAGATATTAGAAAGAAATTATGGTAGCTTTTAACAGTACTTCAACTGCTCTGCATGGTAGCAGTAAGTCATTCACAGCTAACACCTTCCCCAGATATAGCGACTCTTTATTCTTAACTGTTGCGCAAACTGCGGGCGTTTCTTCCACAGTTGCACCCGTCACACAGGCCACCCCACGGCTGGGACATGCTGCAAATCCTCGAGGAGACAATGCCAGCCTGGGCTGCGCAAAGGCCACGTCAGGAAGGAGGCCGCAGGCAGAGCTGCAGAAACGCCAGGACTCCTTCAGGTGGGCTGCGGCCCCCTCTTCCTCCGTGTCCTGACTCGCCCCTCGCACGAACCGTGTTTCAATGTGCGTCAGCCCAGAACAGCAGCTCATCAGCGCTGAAGGAGCCTCTCACACCGCAGCCACCACTAAGATGGCGCAGTCCCGCCCGGGGGAGGGGTCGCCACTGTGTCACGTGGCCATGGCATTGCCATGGCAATGCCCCCAGTGCAGCCCTCCTGTTGGCTGGCAAGAGGAGGAGGGCGGGGCTCCCTCAGACTGATGTCTATTTCAGCCAATCAGAGTCCAGAATGCAGGGCCCTCAGGGAGGGGAGGAAGGGGTGGGGCCTGACCTGGGGGAGAGGAGAGAGAGGAGAGAAAGAGGGAGCGAGGGGGAGAGGGAGGAAAAGGTGTGACAGAGCAGAGCAAAAGGGAAGGAGGAGAGGAGAGGGGAGAGGAGAGCGGAGGAGCGGGAAAGCAGGGCAGCGCTGAGAGCAGGGCAGAACCACGCAGCTGTGGCGCCCTGCAGCCCCACAGGGCCGGTCGCTCAGGGCAGGGCGCAAACAGCCCCCTCAGGCAGGGCGTCAGGAGCGAGGCAGCTCCCTGCACCAGCAGCCGGCAGGGCAGCTTCCTCCACAGCCAGGCCTGCGCCTGGAGCAGGGCGCTGCGCTGCTCTGCAGCGACCCCTGGGGAGAGGGAGGCCATGCGGTGGGTCCCTTGGGAGCCGGTGGGGAAGAGGAGAGGGAGGAAAGGAGAGAAGCAAGTGGGAGAGAGAGCGGGTGCGAGTGGGTTTGGTGGGGGCTGCAGGTGCGTTCAAATGGCAGCGGGTGCCCTCCCGCCGGGGTGGGGGCAGTGGTGCTGGTGCCTGGGCTGCTTTCCTCCAGGTAGCTCCAGAAGGTGAAACCATGAAATAGGAGAATGTTTGTTGTCCTGGATGTGTGGAGGATTTTCTGGGTTTGTTCAGTATTGGGGAAGGAACCAGACTTCTGAGTTGTGGGAAGGCTTCTCCCTCTGCCTGGGATGTGAGGCCCTGCTGTCTTCAGGTTCATGGTCGCTGCTCCCATGCAATCCTCCCATTAGAAAATGTTGCCAGGAATTCCTTACAGGCTGTTCTCCAATTCCTAAGTGTCATAGGCTAGATGTAGGTAATACCTAGGCAGAAGCTCATGCTTTTTTGGGGTAGTAACTGGTATGTAATGGGTGTTTTGCTCACTATGAGCATTGTGAAGCCACGAGGTGAATCAGGGAGGCCGTTGAGGAGCTGGCTCAGCCTTGGGGGAAGGCAGGGGGAGCTGCAGGTGGCAAGAGCCCCATGGTCAGGGTGTGGGTAGTGAGGTCACCACTGTCTATGAGAGCTATGCCAGAAAGTCACCAGTGTCAAATCAAGTCTTTGTGAGTAGCTGACAGGCCTGGAGGAGGCACATGGCTCAGCTACTGATGATAAGGTCACTTCTGCCTGAGTACCTGATAGGCCATCTGGAGGAAGAAGACTTGGCTGTTGCTTGTGAGGTCACTTCTGACTGATGAACGGATTGGATAGCAGCAGAGATGTGGCCTGAAAGGTGATTGTGAGGTCATTTCTACCTGAGCAATTGATAGGGCCGCAGCAGGTCCATGGCTGGGGTATGAGCTTTTGAGATCACTTCTGTCTCAGAGGCTTATAGGCCAGTGACAGAAACACTGTTCTGCAGGTGACTGTGAGGTCATGTCTTTCTGAGTCCCTGAAAGGCCAGCAGCAAGCACATGACTGGGAATCTACTTTGAGGTCACTCCTGTCCCAGCAGCCTATTGGTCTGCAGCATTAGTAAAGTCTGATTTCCAGGGTCTGTGTGCTGTAGAAATTCCCCCTGTCCAACAGCAGGGAGCTTGTGAGATTTTCCTGCAAGGTCTGTACTGGGTCTCTGTTCTTCATGTGTACACCTGCTTTAATATCGCCTTCGGGGCTGTCACATGTTAGAGGTCTCCGATTCTCTGTCCAAGTATGTTCTCATTGGAGGCTGGGTGCAAAGGCTCTTGGAGGAGACAGAGGTAATGTGAGCCCCAAAGAAAGGCATGAGAAAAATCCCCACAGAGGCCTCTCTTTGGCAGCAGATTGGGCACAAGAGAGAGGGAAGATTTGGCCAGGTGAAGCCCCTTGGGACCACTTCATCTGCTTCCTTGAGGTGGGAAGTGAACATGAGCAGGGCTGAAAATGGATGTTCCGAGAAAGTCCCTTTTCAAAGCCTTTTGGGGGAGTAAAAGGAACTTCCAGGGATGGAGAGTTGGCCTTGCTGTGTTTTCAGGCCCTTGGGGGGCCCTGCTTGGTGCCATGTCTAGTTGTGTCCCCTCTGTGTCCCTGATGCACCATGCTAAGGCAGCAGTGACCTCAGAATCCAGATCCAAGCCATGTGCCTTCTACTGGCCTATCAGGTACTCAGGAAGAAGTGATGTCACAGTCAACAACCAAGCCATGTGCTTGCTCCTTGCCTATGAGGGACTCAGGCAGTAGTGACCTCACAATCGACATTCAAGCCAAGTGCCTGCTGCTGGCCTATCAGGCATTCAAGCTGCAGTGACCTCACAATCAGCATCAAAGCTTCGTGCCTGCTGCTGGCCTATCAGGGGCTCTGGGAGAAGTGACCTCACAATCAACATCCAAGCGCTGTGTCTGCCACTAGCCTATGAGCTATTCCGGGAGCACTGACCTGACAGTCGACGTTCAAGCCCTGTGCCTGCTGCTGGCCTATCAGTTACTGCAGCAGGAATGACCTCAAAAGCACATGTCCCACCCATGTGCCTGCTGCTGGCCTATCAGTTACTGCAGCAGGAATGACCTCAAAAGCACATGTCCCACCCATGTGCCTGCTGCTGGCCTAACAGGCACTCCAGCAGCGGTGACCTCACAATCAGTATCCAAGCCGTGTGCCTGTTGGGAAGGGAAGGGAAGGTGAATAAGTTAAATGCAAAGTGCTCCTGAGAGGATAAGGACAGCATCCCATGGAAGGGGAACATAATGCAGTAATGTGAAAAAAGAAAGGCACAATGATATTCAAAGAGCCTAACACAATGCCGCAGCATTTCTGAATAGAAAACCACTGAGTAAGTGGAAAAGTAAAATACGTGACCATACGTGAAAGTCTAATGGCACTGGAATGCATGAAGGTGTGCAATAGCAGCATGGTGGGGTGGTGTGAGATGCAGCGTCACTAATGAGAAACTGCAGTGAAATGTGTTTGCTGTTTTGCATAAATGATGGTGTGCGATGGACAGGAGTTACAGAGAGATGGCGAGGTGCCAAGTGCCGATGGCCCTGGGCTGTGGTAGTGCTGTGAGCTGTGAGCACTGAGACCCTGCTGCACAGGGGACACCCGTCCCCCTGCCCAGCCTTGAGTGCAGGGCCCCGGGAGTGGTTTGGTCACCTGCGAGGAAAAATCCCCCTCTAGGAGCTGTGCCCAGCAGCCATGTCTGCAAAGGCAGCAGGAGCAGCCCCTGCAGCGCCATCCCTGGGAGCAGGTTTGGGTCTGGAGCTGGCACAGCGGCTCCATGCAGTGACAGTGCTTGGGGAAGCAAGCCCAGAGAGAAACCACCGTCTTCCTGGCTCGGGTGCTGCTGCAGGGAGAGCGCGGCGCAGGCTGCCGAGGTCACGTGGGCTGTGGTTTGTGCACCTGCAGGCAAGGCTTTGATCTCCCGATCAGCCCCTGCGAGGGAATAACGGGCTGTGGGGTGAACATGCTGAGAGTCAGGGGGGTCTGAATGCCTGGGCTGGCCTGTGTGCTGTCAGAGGAGTGAAACGGCCCAGCTCCCTGCTCCTGACCAGGGCACCCACCGCGGGGCTGTCCAGGAAGGGATCGACAAACCCGCACTCACGGGATGGGGCTCTGGCCATGGCAAAGAGGCCTTTCACCGCTGCTGCTCCCGGCACAGCAGGGCTGTAGCAGGGTGAGGGGCTGTTTCTGTTTCCTTCCCTTCCTGACACAGCCCGTCCCAGGGGCAGTCCCAGCTCCACAGTTCCCATGGTGTGGAGACAGCTGGGCACTTGCACCTTGGGCACTCAGGCAAACACAGCGTACGACATGCCCAAAGCTCCCCATCCCCACAGTGGGGTACAAGGGGCGACAGACCCATTTCCCCACCATGATCTGCCCTGTCCCACTGGGCTGGGCCCCACGATGATGCCCCAGAGCAGCGACCGTGACATCCGCAGTGGAGCCGTGCCTCATATATGGTCATGAAGAGCGCTGGAGAAGTTCATTGGAGGGCTGGGCTGTGTCAGAAGGGAGATAAGCCCTGATAATGTCTAAAAAGGTGCCTGCTGCTTCGATTGGCTCTTCCTGCAGCTGAGCCAGCACCTGCAGATATATATTGGCCTCCCGCCTTTGTTGTCCTGTGCGAGTCCTCAGGAGCTGTGTCAGGGAGTGAGGTGCATCAGGGCAGTGCTGTCAGGGCAGGAGGCTGCGGATGGAGGCAGAGGGACTCCTGGTCCGTCGGGTGCTGTGGCTGCTCCTCTGGGTGCAGCTCTGCTGGGGTAAGTGCTGCTTTCTTGTCCCACAGCCCTGGGTCCAATGGGCACCAGTGGGGTCATGGGGATCCCTCTGGAAAAGGGGTTTCATCCCAGAAAGCAGTGAGACATGGGTCAGAAGGATGCTCAAATCCATTGACCCTGTGCCTCTCTGGGTGGGAGAAGGGTATTGGTGCTTCCAGGGCTCGTGTGCTTATGGCAGTCAGTGCCTGGGTGTGCTTATAGACACCTTGTCCTTGGGCACCCTTTGGGGATCCCTGTTCCCCCAGTGCTGTGCCCCAGAGCTGGCAGTGGGTCAGCTGGTGGCTGCAGAACTCAGCGATCCCCAGGACACAGCCAACCCTCAGGGTGCCCAGGAGGGTTTCTGTGCTGTTCGCTGCCCTGGGGTCAGGGTGTGCCTGGCCCAAGGAGGGGCAATTTGTGCCCTGCAGAGAGAAGGGAACAAGGGGATCTGCATCCACAGCACAGCAGAGAGATGTCCTTTGCAGCGGCCCTGGCCAAGGGCAGGGGCTGGGCTCATCCCCGTGGGTGAGGAGGGGATATGGGTTGGGAGGGATCGTGGAGATCATCTCGGTGCTCTCTGGGGACACAGAAAGCCTTGTGGGAGGTGGGTGGGTTTGGGTGGTGCCCAGGGCAGGTGGTGGGCAGGGGGCTGGCGTCCTGGGGAGAGCAGCCTGGGGATTTGGGGCTTCTCACAGAGAACTGGACTGGGGAGGAGCAGGTGCCCTGTGCAGAGCCTGGTGTGGTGTCTCCGTGGACATGTGCAAGGTGCAGGGGGGCTGATGGGGAGCCAGGAGGTGCCAAGGGTTCTGGGGTGGGAATGACCCGGCAGGGCCAGAGCTGGGCATCCCCCAGCCCAGCCCAGTGCAGCCTGCAGGGAGAGGAGGGACCCCGACACTGCCCCTGGGACAGCCCAGAAGGGTGAGGGCTCAAACCCCCAGTGCCTGGGACTCGGCCCTGGGCAGGGGATCCTGCACAGCCGCAGCGCGGGGCCTCGGCACTCTCCTAACCATCCCCGTGTCTGTGTTTGAAGGTGCTGCGGAGGTGAGGCTGGAGGCTGGAGACTCTCCCTGTGCTGGGAGAGTGGAGGTGAAACACCAGGACCAGTGGGGGACGGTGTGTGGTTTGGGCTGGGACATAAAAGACGCTGCTGTAGTTTGTAAGCAGCTGGGCTGTGGATCTGCTCTCAAAGTTCCTCAGTATGGATATTTTGGGCCAGGATCTGGCCCGATTTGGCTTAGCTGGCTTCGCTGCACTGGCACCGAGACTGCTCTGTCTGAGTGCAAACATGCTGGTTGGGGTGGACATGACTGCGTTCATGCTTGGGATGCTGGAGTGATTTGTTCAGGTAAGGAGTCAGCCAATTCCTCACCTTTGGGGCGGGTCCTGGGATCAGGGACTAACTGGGCTGTGCCCTGAAGGACAAATACGTGGGTACCGGAGCAGGCCCTGACGTGGCTACTCTCACAGCCGAGCTGGGACTGTTGCTGCTGCTGTCCCTGGGGAAAGCCCCGGGTGAGCCCACTGCAGCGGTGTGCAGACCCCATCAGGGTCCCGGGGGCCCAGCCACCCTCAGGCAGTGCCTCAGGCTGGGAGATGAATCCCCCACCTTGCCTCTTGGTCTCTATCAATCTCCTCCTGTTCTGCCAGGACCCGGCTGGCAATGCTGGGGGTCCCCGTAACCCAGACACCGGGGACGACTTGCTCAGTACCCAACAGCCAGGGGAACAGCACAAGATGGCCAGGGCCCCTCAGGTCATTCCCCTCACAGACAGGAGTCTCTGGCTGAACCGAAGGGGCTTGTCAGAGAGTAAAAAAGCAGGGCCTGCGGTGGAGGAGCAGGGCGACATGCAGCACCTCGCACGCCATGCCCAGTGCCTCCCTGCGAGGACCAGCCCCATGCAGGCTTGGGGCTTGGCATCTGCAGGGCTGCAGACTGCTCCCTCCCACATCACCGCATGCTCAGGTTGGCCCTGCCGGGTCCCTGGGTCTGAAACAGCCCTGTGGGAACTCAGCCTGTCCAGGCAGCACTGACCCACTGTCCAGCTGCTCCTGCCGGCCCTCGGCTCCCTGTGCTACCCCATGCCACAGGGCTTTGCCAGAACTTGCTGACCCTCGTCTGTGCCTGCTTTTGCAGTGCATGCCAGCGTTGGCCCAGGGCTGCACGCGGATCTCCTGCTCCTCTGCCCAGTCACTGGCCTGAGATGTGCACACCCCCAGCAGTGTGCTGTGGCCTTGCCTGGGGACACCACTCCCTGGGAACATGTTGGAGGGGGGATCTGGCCCCCAAACCAACACAGTTACAGCTGCACCATTTCTGTGCCTGGGACGTGTCTCCCCTCACAGACACCCCAACACCCCAGGACACCCCCAGGAACAGGGAGCATTTTGGGCTGCTCTGAGGTGATTCCCCAGCCTGGCTCTGAGCTCCGCAGCGCCTGGGCCTGTTTCCCTGGTCCAGGCACTGTGGTGCTGGGGGCCTGTGCCGGGCAGTGCCAGGCTTCTGGGGCAGCAGCATTTGCCTGAGCAGTGCCTGTGGCTGTGGGTCCAGGATAGACACAAGCTCTGGAGTGCTGTGTGGGTGTGAGAGAAGATGCAGGTGGGAGCCCTGAAAGGTTTGTGTCATCAACACCCACTGACGGCTGCTGCTGGGATGTTCAGAGGTCATTTTGGATGTGGCTGCCTTGGAAATCATGTGGGATGCAGGTATGTAACTGCTGGAAGCCTCTGGGAACTGCCTGTCATTGGTGTTTTCTCCAGGATTTGTCCAGCTGGTTGGAGGGGCCAGCCCCTGCTCAGGACGTGTGGAGATCAGAGATGGAGACCTGAGGAGAACAGTCTGTGACTCACACTTTGGTGTCAAAGCCGCTGACGTTATCTGCAGGGAGCTGCAGTGTGGCACAGTCCTGTCCATCCCCGGGGCAGCTCACTTTGGAGAGGGGGTCGGTGCCATCTGGGACGAAGAGCTGCAGTGTGTGGGGAATGAATCCCTCCTCTCCTTCTGCCCCAGGATGTCCCTCAGCAACCAGACCTGCACCCACGCGAACGACGCTGGTGTCACCTGCGCACGTGAGCATTCAGGGAGGAGGTGTGAAATGCCTCCTGTGAGCTGTGCACTGCGGGGTAGGGGAGCAGGGGAGTGATGGTGCTGAGCATGGTGTGAGTGCGGGAGGGGTGGAGTTGTTCGTAATCTTAAAATGATGTGGAAGGAGCAGAAAGGGCTGCTATCCCTTTGGCATCTCCTTCAACACCTGAGGGTGCAAGAGCACAAAGCCATCCTCACTTTTTCTCCTCTTTCCCCAGAGTACACAGGATTCAGGCTG
This sequence comes from Apteryx mantelli, assembly GCF_036417845.1. NCBI lineage: Eukaryota > Metazoa > Chordata > Aves > Apterygiformes > Apterygidae > Apteryx > Apteryx mantelli. Next base: position 9,605,861 of record NC_089997.1, read on the forward strand.
GTGAATGGCAGCACGGTGTGTTCAGGGCGGGTGGAGATCCAGGTGCTGGGGACCTGGGGAACCCTCTGTGACTCTCACTGGGACATCTCCGACGCCCACGTTCTCTGTCATCACCTCAACTGTGGATTTGCTGAGTCTGTTCCTGGAGGAGGGTATTTTGGGAGAGGAACCGGCCCTGTCTGGAGAGACACCTTCCACTGCGAGGGGACCGAATCCCATTTGGTACAGTGCCCTGTGACTGCCCTGGGGGCCTCCCCATGCTCACATGACAACGTTGCTGGTGTTTTTTGCTCAGGTGAGTGCAGGGAAAATGGAGGATTAACTAAACTTGCCCCTTGTGTGTGACATGGCAACCCAAAACTGGGGAGCCCATGGCAATGACAAGCTGAATGTTCTTCCTGGAGAAACCCTGGCTTCCCATGGAGGGGTTCAAAGGGCTTTGCCTGCTCAGGTCTCTGCCTCCCCAGGGCAGCTGGTTCAGGTCTCAGAGACTGCCGCCAGGCCTGGGCTCCTCCGCTCCCCTCCTGCAGCACAGGCACAGGATGGGGCTGTGGGACACAGCTCCACTCAGTGCAGCTGTGAAGGACCCCCCGCTCCCTCCTGCAGCACACAGCCCCGTCCCAGACCACAGAGAGCCCTGCAGACCCTGATCCCACCGCCTGCAGGGGCTGCTGTGGGCGCGTCCAGCAGGAGCAATCCCTGAGGCCGAGCTGCAGAGCGGGGCTGGGATTTGCCCTTGCTTCTTGTCAGTATGAACCCCAAACTTGTCCTGTTTTGTAAGAAAGGCCTTCGTGCTTCTGCTTCCTGCCCAGGACACAAGCTCCACATCCCTGATCCATAGGGATGCAGAGGGGTAGAGACTTGTGGGCTCTCCCCTGGGTGTCTCATCAGGGGCCAGTCCCAGCGTGGAGATGGAGCAAGGCTTGTGCTCATCCTGTCCATCACCCAGGCCATTGCACAGGCCACTGCTTCCTCCTGCTGAAGCTGCTCCACATTCATCATTAAGGGCATATCTGGTGGCTCTGGGATTTGCCCTCACCTCCCATGCTTCCCCATCCCTGTCCCTTCCTGAGAAATGACATTTGTAGTCAGCAAGGTTTAGTGACTGGAGGGAAAAAAAAAAACCTTGGAAAACTTCCATCCTCAAGTTCCTCACTGTGAGCCGGCTACAGATGGGTAAGCCCCCGAGTGTCCCAAGGCATGAGAAATGGGAGACACATGGCAGGGTGCAGGGGTCCCTGGTGTCACAGAGGGTCCAGGGCATTTTGCCTGTCTCTGAGCAGGATCCTCTGAATCCCTGTGGCTGGTGGGTGGAGGGAGCCGCTGTGACGGGCGAGTGGAGATGCTGCTGCACGGGACGTGGGGCAGAGTCCTGGATGACCAGTGGGATGTGAACGATGCCAGCGTGGTGTGCCGGCAGCTCCAGTGCGGAGAGGCAGAGCGAGCCTACAACCCGCCAAAGTCTGAGCGAGGGACGGGCCCCGTGGGGCTGAGAAGGGTCCAGTGTGCAGGGAAGGAGACTCGCCTGACCCTCTGCAACATCTCCCTGCCTGAGGCAGTGCCGGAAGGAATTGCGGAGGATGTGGGAGTGGTTTGCTCAGGTGAGTCGCTGACAGTCCCCAACACACTGTGCTCCCCAGGGCCGGGAGCCCCTGACAGCTGGGGTTTCTCCCGGCTGCAGGGAGCCGGCGGGTCCGGCTGGTGAACGGGGCAGGGCGCTGTGCCGGGAGAGTGGAGATCTACTACAAGGGCACCTGGGGGACCGTCTGCGACGACTCCTGGGACCTGTCCGACGCCACCGTTGTTTGCCGCCAGCTGGGCTGTGGGGTGGCTGTGGAGGCGGCCGGCTCTGCTCATTACGGGGAAGGCTCCGGGAAGATCTGGCTGGACGACGTGAACTGCTCCGGGGGTGAAGCTGCTCTCTGGGACTGCCCTGCCGAGGCCTGGGGGCAGCACGACTGCATAAACAAAGAGGATGCAGGAGTCGTCTGCTCAGGTCTGTGTGGGGAGCAGTGGTGGGAGCCTGGTGCCCAGGAAGATAGGGATACAGGGAGAGCAGGGCATGGCCGAGCCTGCCCCTGGCTGCCCTGAGCCCCCTTCCTGCCCCCATCCTGGGAACATCCGTGCACAGTCCTCACTGGAGCTAGTCAGGGTTATAGGGAGAGCACAGACGTCCCCAGGACTTAGAGGGGAGGGTAGTGCTGCACGTTGGGGACTTCTCTCTGCTCCCTTGGTGAAACAGTGACTTGCTGGCAGTGCCCTCTGCCTGTCTGAGCCCTGGGGTGTCCAGAAGAGTTCCTGCTCCTTGCAGTAAGCCTTCCTGCCCATGGATGCCATAGAATAACCTGGGGGATTTTCAGGGATGCTTCAGGTTTCTCTCTCCTCACCCCAGGACCAGCTTGTTCCCCCCACTTTGTGCCTTTCCTTCCAGAGTTCACAGCCCTGAGGCTGGAGAAGAGCGACGGCTGCTCTGGGCGCCTGCAGGTTTTCTACAATGGGACATGGGGGAGTGTTTGCTCCAACTCAATGACTCTTGACACCGCATCCCTGGTGTGCAAACAGCTGGGCTGTGGAGATGAAGGGTTCATTGAAACAGTCCTGCCATATGGCAGGGTATCTGGCCCCGCATGGCTGGATCGTGTTCAGTGTGGGAAGATGAACAGCTCCTTTTGGCAGTGCCCCTCTGCTCCCTGGAAGCTGCAGTCATGTGATGACCAACGAGAAGAGACTCACATCACCTGCAGTGGTAAGGCTGGAGCCACCTGGGCACAAAGGCTCACAGCAGGTCCTGCTCCCTGTTCAGCAAGGTGCAATGCAGAGAAAGAGCTTGGAGTGGCTTTTACGTTCCATTTTGGACCACTGTGCTGTCAGTGACACAAACAAGACTTCATCTCTCAGAGTGACACGTGTCCATCAGCAATAGCTGTCCTGAGTTCCCTGCGTAGCCCAAGGAGGGGCAGAGGCACCTCCAGGCAGGGTCTCCTCCAGCTCCCCTTGGACACCTCTTGGAGGTGCCTGTTGCTCTCTGTTGCCCATAGAGAGGGCCCAGACAACCACCTTTTAGCTTGGGAAGTCCATGCAGAGCATCCTGCTCATGGCTGTGTTTTGCTGAGGGAACGGGAAGGGGGAGAGTGAAACCAGTCCTGGTGGCTGAGGGTTATGTAGGAAACAGGCAGCGTGCAGGGCACTGCTGGCAGCAGAGCTCAGAGAAGCCTCCCCTCTGGGAACATCCTTCTGCTCCTCTGCTAACCAGGGAGCCTTTGGGGGTGAGCAGCCAGGGGTAAGCCTTCAGTGCTGTGCTGTTCTACCCTGAATTACCAGGGATCCAGCTGTGTCCATGAGCAAGGAGGCACTGGGAGGTTCAAGCACAGGTCAGTCCTGCTCCTGTCCACATGACTCCCATGAAGCAGCCCCTTCACCGCAGCATTTCCTTCTGCAGGGAGACGACCAGAAGCCACTCCAGCCCCGGTGGCCGAATGCCCCAACTCTACGAGCTGCACAGGTAGCTGCTCCTCCATGTGCCCTTCTCGCTTGGCCAGGCTCTCCCAGCTGCCCCAGTGACATGGGGGGTTCTGCCTTTTCCAGAGATGGAGAAGATTCGTGCTGTGGGAGGAGAGGACGGGTGCTCAGGCAGAGTGGAGGTTTGGCACTGCGGCTCCTGGGGGACGGTGTGCGATGGCTCCTGGGACATGAAGGATGCTGAGGTTGCCTGCAGGCAGCTGGGCTGTGGCCCTGCAGTGTCTGCCCTGCGGAAGGCTGCATTTGGGAAGGGGACAGGTCCCATCTGGCTGGAGCAGGTGGAGTGCAGAGGGACGGAGCGATCTCTCTGGGACTGCTGTGCCCAGCCTGGGGACAGTGGGGCCTGCCAGCACAAGGAAGATGCTGCTGTGAATTGCTCCGGTGAGTAGCAGTGCTTCGTCCCCTTGTTCCAGGACATGTTTCCCCAGCTGGGTCCTCACAAGGCCCCAGAGCTCCTCAGAGCAAGGACGTCCCTGGGGAGGTCAGGTGTCTGGTGTCAGGTGGGGAGCAGCTGTTGTGGGGCTGGGTGTCCTCAGGCCTCTGCCCGTGGGACTCCTGCAACCCCTGTAAGTGCATCCCCTGGTCTGCCAGTGCTGTCCTCCCCATGGCCCAGAGCAGAGGACCCTGGGCCTGTCACGGGGACCCAGAGAAGGACAGTTCAGATGGGACTTTAAGGGGATGTCCATGCACGCACACACACACACACACACACACCCCTCTATCTCTCTCTCTGCTCTGCAGCTGCACCGAGGACAACAACGTCACCTCCTCGAGCAGGTAACCTCCCCTCCTCCCTGGGGTTGATCTCTCTGGGGCCAGGTTGTGACCTGCAGCCCGAGGGAAGGGGCTCTGTGCTGGGGTGTGAAGCCCCGGATAGGAGGCCCTGGAGTGGGAGCGGGTGTCTTTGGGGAGGGCTGTGATTCAGTCAGCAGGGTGGGAACTGCCCCATGACCCAACCCTGTGCCCCCACCCCCTGCTGCCGTGTGAGTGGGGGCGGGGGTCAGGACTGGGATGTCCCTGGACCCCCACATCCCCCAGGCCAGGGGCTGCCTCGTCCATGTCCCCGCCCATGCAGATCTCACCCAGGGCCGTGCGAGGGACAGCAGGAGAATCTCGGTGCCTGTCGTCATCTGCATCATCCTGGGGGCCCTGCTCTGCCTGCTGCTGGCCCTCCTGGTGGGGCAAGTGCGAAGTGCCAGGGCTCAGCGCAGAGGTGGGTCCTTCCCCATCGGTCCCAGGGTGGGCGATGCCTCTTGACAGCCCCGCGGGTGCTGTGGGGTTTCTGTGAGGGGCACAGATGGAGCTGGGGTGGGGGTGCTGCCTCCTACCCTATTCCCTGCCCCTCCACTGTCTATCTGTGGGACAGCAGCAACCAGGGGAGGAGAGAGTTCAGATGCAGGAGGAGATGGTGGTGGGTGAGGAGAGAAATGGCAGCAAGAGGCCGGGGGAGACGGGAGCAGCAGGAGACATCTGAGGATGCTGCTGGATGTGCTCTGGGCAGCGTTGGAGGGGAGGCTGTGGGGCAGGAGCGATGCCAGGAGGAGCCCAGGGCAGGGGGTCTCTCAGTGCGGGTGTCCGGTCCCCAGGCTGCTCTCTCTGCCCAGCCCTGCCCACCCATGGCAGGGCAGGGCCGTCTTATGGACCCATCTGGCAGAGAGCGGGGAGCTCCCCGGGGAGAGGAGCTGTGGGAGCTGCTCCAGGGTCAGACCACGGACCGGACTCAGGGCTAAAAGGGTCATGGGGCTGTCTCTGAAGGGACAGGGTGAGGGTGACGTTGTCCCAGACCATCTCCACAGGGACGTTGCTGTCACTGGGGACGTGGCAGTGGTGCCTGGACAGAGCAGTGGGGCTGGGCTGTGGGGTCAGTGCTGGTCTGGTCTGGGGGGAAGGGCTGGGTGACCACATCGGAGTCTGGTCTCCTGTCTCCATGTCCCTGTGCTGACCCTGCCTCTGTTGCCAGGCTTCAGGAGGTCTCTGGAGCCCTTCTCTGAGGCCATGTACCAGGATATCGACTACGGCCTGACTTGGGAGAAGCAGGCGAGGTTCGGTCGCTCAGGTCAGTGTGGGTCCACTTTGGAGGGAGCACGTCTGCAGGGCCCTTTCCCCCAGCCCTGACCCAGGACAGGACCTTGGCAGCACCCAGACCAGTGGTCCCCATAGCACTGGGCCACGGGGTCTGTGGGGAGAGCAGCCCAGTGAGGACCTTCCTCCCCACCAGCTCTGCCCATCCCAGCCCAGGGCACAGCTCCTCCCTGCCTGCCGGGCTGCCTGTCCAGGGTTGTACCTGGTGGGTGAGGGAAGGGGCTGTCCCAGGGCAGCTCCGAAAGGCCCTTTGAGACGGGGTTTGTCCCATGGGAGCAGGACGAGCCCCGAGCCCTCCTCCCCGCGCAGTCCCTGCTGTGTGGGTCCCTGTCCCCAGCAGTGCTGGCCATGAGCAGGGTCAGCAGGGTTCACCCCAATGACACCTGCTGCTCCTCTCACCAGGCTCCTCTTTGGAGGGGTCCCTGACCAAGCTGCAGCCCGAGCCTGGGGACAGCGAGGAGGAGGATGGTCCTGGGTCAGCACCAGGTAATGGAGGGTGAGGCAGAGGAAGGGTTGGTCTCTCCTCCCTGTAGCTGTGTGACCAAGAGCGGTGTCACTGAGTGTCACCATCAGGGTGGGGAGGAATCACCCTCGGGAGTGACTCCAGAGCCATGCAGAGCATGTGAGGGTCTCACATGCCCATCTGAGCTGGGTGCCTGCAGCCCTGAGCCCTGCGGGTTCACAGGGGGACTTCCCAGGCTCAACCTGTCCCTGCCTCCGGCAGGCCCCAAGCTCACCCTGAGGCACTGACATCTCCTTGAGCACACAGGGAGTCTCCATAGCCGGCTCCAGTGCAGATCCCAGCACTGCTGACCCTGCAGCTGGGCAAGAGGGATCCCTGCTGCCATATGCACGCTCCCACAACCCCGGGGGAGGTGGGACGGATGCTGAGTCTCCTGTGGCCCTGCCAACACCAGTGTCTCAGCCCCTCATTCCTGCACGGCCTTCCTTCCTCCGCTCTGCAGGAGGGCTCTTCTCATTGCCACCAGCTCCCCTCTCCTTTCAGATGTCCCCGTCCTGCCCAGAGGTGACCCAGCAGATGGCTATGATGATGCCAGAGAAGTCTCTGACCCCGGGGAGGATGTTGTTTCTGGGCAGCGAGACTGGGAAGTGCCCAGGGAAGCAGAGGAGGGAAACAGGCCTGGGGAGGCTCAGAGAGGTGAGGGGGAAGTGCAGTGCTGCCGGCTCCTGGGGTGCCGTCCCCAGTGCCCAGAGAGTCACTGCATTCTGAGAGCCCGACCTCCCAGGACGGGGAGGGAACCTGCGCCAGGAGTTTTCCTGCTATGGAAACTGGGGTGGGATAAGGGGCTGGACATCTCGGGACAGTAAGAGGAGGGAGAGGAAGGGGATTTACAGCCCAGGAGGGGCACGTGCATGGGGCCAACTGCAATGCACCGGCCTTGCTGCTTCCAGAGGGGAGTCTGCACTCCTGGGGAAGTGACGGGGCCCCAGGAGCCAAGAGAGATGCCCCATCCCTGCTTCCCGCAGACACGGGGTACGATGATGCTGAAGAGGCGTCTCTGACACATCCCCATGAGGACACCAAGGCTGTGAGACTGGACCCTGGTGCCCAAAGGTCCCTGAGCCCGGGGCCAGAAGAGCCCACCCCTGCCATGTGGTTGGGTGCACCTGGGATGGAAGAGAGTTCTGTGCAGCTGGGAGAGCCGTGAGTGCCAGAGACCAGTCTCCCTTCTCCCACTGGTAGCAGAAAGAGCTGGGCATTTTGTCTATTTTTATTCATCTACTTCTATGCCATGCATTGGTATTTGTTCTTATTAAAAGCATTTGGGAGTTTGATCCAGAGCTGGTGCTTCCCTCTCCAGGTGTCAGGGTGTCTCCCCAAGGCTGATCAGGGAGGGTGAAGCACCAAGAACCAGCAGTGGGGAAGGGGCACGTCTCGGGACCAGCAGGCTCTGAGACAGGCTGTGCGCCTGCAAGTGCCCGTGGACCCTGGAGTGTGGGAATAGTGAACAGTCCAGCTGGAGGATATTCCTGCTGGCAGAGACATTTCCATCCTGCAAACCACACGCAGAGCTTCCAGCCAAACTGGGTCTCTCTGCAGGGTCCCGTAATGCCCCCCTGGGCAGGGAGGTCCAGTCTCGTCACCCCAGGAATGCCCCTGCTTGCTCTTTTCCCAGGACCTCTGCCTGGACCACCCTGGTCCCAGGCACGGATGCCACCACCAAGAGGCAGTGACAGGGTTGGTCCTGGGCTGTGGCCCCACAGCAGTGATCCTGGAGGTGACAGCAGAGCCCTGAACACCCCAGCCAGCCCCGGACGGGCTCATTGCCTGGAGATCATCTCCCCACAGCAGTTGAGAGGCAGCTCTGCTTCCCACTGACCCTGCACATGGTGCAGAGCAGCTTGTTGGGGTGCCCGGGGCTGGGATTTCCCCTCCTCTGGCTCCGCGGGGTCTCCCATTTCCAGGGGCTGCTCCTGGCTCCCGTGGCCCTCACGGACCCCCGAGCACTCCTGGCACAGCCCAGAGCTGGCTTCTTCCTGGCAGGGGCTGTGAGGCACCAGGGCTCAGGGCTCCAGCTGATGGGCTGCAAGGGCAGAAGAAGGAGCTGCCTCATCTGGGGTACCAGTTCGGGTCTGTGCAGGGAAATATCTGCGTGCAGACGCAGGAGACGGGAGCAGTCAGTGACAGGAGAGGACATTTCCTTCATCAGGGTGGGAGGCTGAAGAGGGAGAGGGCAGTGGGCTGGAGAAGGGACCACCACAATATGCGGGCTCCAGCCCAAAGTCACGATTCAACCCCTGGCCTTGGGACAGGCCCATCCCTGAGGATGCTCACAAGGGCATATTTCCATGGAGAGAAGATTTCATGCCCACTCCTAAAGCAGTTGCTGATGGGAGCTGAGACAGGATCCCTGGTCCTAGGCCGGGTTTTAACCAACTGTGCCCAAGCGCCCACAGGTGAGAAACCCCTCACACAGGAGCTGAGTGGGGAGGAGGGTTCGACAGCTGTGCAGCATCTGGCACCCAAACTGCCCTCCCTCCTCCAGCCGGGGGGGGTCTCCACACTCCACTGGCTCTTCCTGATGGATTCCCCATGCCACACACCGACGGGCAGTGGGGCTAAGGCCAAGCGCACAAAAACACATTCTGCCTTTGCCCTGGCTCATTTCCTTTCCTGCACTGAGCTGACACCTGAGCTACTCAGAGAGATCTCCTGGCATGGGGAGGAGTCACCAAATGCATCTGTGTCTGAATCTATATGATCTATACCTATATGTAAAAAAATTGGGATTCTGTGACTAAACTGGCAGTTTCCGATAGTAGCATTTTTGCCTGCTTTAATTTTCCTTTCCTACACTGAAATTTTATGTTCCTTACTTTTTTCCCTTGCATTTTTCTCTTTCCTTCCTTTTATCATCCCCCCACCCACCACTTATGCATCCATCCTCCACTCATTTACTGATTTCAGCCTTGGCAGGCACAGGAAAGCATGGGGCCACGCGACTGCCATCAGCCCTCCCTGCCCAGCTGCCCTAGCACAGCTCGCCTCTCCCCCGCAACGGGCACCATCAGGCCGGGAGACAAAATCAGATGTCTCTGCCCAGGGTCTACTGCCTCTCTCGGGGAGGCAGAGGATAACGTCCCCAGCCCCAGTGCTGCCCAGTGCTGGCTCTGCTTCACAGGAGGGTTTCAGCTCTGGCTCCCAGGAAGGGCAGCACTCCTCTGCCCCAGCAGCCAAGCCACAGCCTGCCAGTGGGGCTGTGTGAGCCCCCTCCATCCCCCCAGCCAGGGCAGGGCAAAGCCAGGCTCCCTGCTGGGAACAGCCACAGCTCGGTAGTGCTGCAAACAGCAGGACCCTGCCCTCCAGGAGAGGAGGGAGCCAGCAGCTGTCACCAGCACCCTCTCCCATGGCAGCGTTTCCCCGTGTCGTGCTGGGAGCTCCTCCAGCCCCAGGCCCTGTACTGACCCTCTGTGGGCAGCAGCATGTCCCAGGGCTGGGGACATCTTGGCTTCTCTCCAGGACAGAGTGCTGGTGCTGGGGACCTTGCAGAATGGCAGGGCCGTGTGTGCAGAGCTGAGAAGGGATCGCGAGAGGAGCCTGGACCCACAGTGTAGGTGGGAGGGAAAAGTACCAGCACTGCTCAGCGAGGGGTCTCAGACATCTCTGTCCCACTGACCTCAGGGCTCAGCCCCAGCAGCACTGCATGTGCCAGGGTAGGGGGACACTAGGGCACAGAGGGGCTCTTGCTCTGGGGCAGACACCTCCATGCTGGAGCACCCGCTCTGCAGGGACCTTGTCCTGCGCCAGGTGCCCCTAACCAGCCTCTTCTGCCCTGGAGCTCTGCCCACACCGAGCTGTGGCAAAGACCGAGATTTACACCTCAGGACCATAGCGAAGTGCGAGCAAGGGCTGGATCCTGCTCCCTCCCCTCGCTGCTCCCAGACCAGCCGCTCTCCCCTTGGGGCTGGGCAGGGGCCCTGCACGAGCCCTGGGCTCTGGGACTTGCGTAGCTGCAAGGAGCGCAGGGCTCAGCTGGCGCTTGGTGCCATGTCCAGCCTTCGGCTGTGCTGCAGGAGAGCTGGGCTGTGCCAGCCCCGCTCAGGGTCTGCCCTGCCCTCCTGCCCCTTCCCGGGAACACAGCCCTGCTCAGCCTGGCTCTGGCCCCACATGCACTGCTCTCTGCCAGGGACACCCATGGTGTCACCAGCACAGCCCCAGGGTGGTGGGGCAGGGCAGGGGTGACCCTGGGGGCTCTGGGGGGAGCTGGGGCTCAGGTACCACCTCTGTCCCCAGGACCTGGAGCCTCCCTGCTGGCAGCCCCTGCCCTGAGACAGCCCCCTCCCTCCCCAGCCCCTGGCCCATCTCTCCCTGTGGGAGATGCAGGGCTCAAGCCTGAGTCCAGTGGGAGTGGGGTTTTCCCATGGGGACGGGGGTTGGGTTTGCAGCGCCCATGTGCATTACTCACCTCCATGGGGGTCTCACTCTGTGAACACCCTTCTCCCATGGGCTTCCCACAGGGTGTTTGGAGACAAGTGGTGCCAGCTCTGCTCAGCCCCATGGCCCCTCCACCATGGGGTTAGCACCCACTCAGCCAGTCCTGGGGCTGTGTCAGGCCCTGCCCTTCCCCACAGGGACATGAGGGACTGGGCTCAGCCCTCACATGAAGGACACACTCTCCCCAACATCTGGTGCAGGGACCTCTCTGCTCAGCTGCAGAAATGTCACTACACTCACACACATGGACATGGGCCAGAGATGGACGAAGAGTGACAAAATAAAGACATGCCTGTTCCATCCCTCGGATGATGTTTTGGGCATGCCCAGATGTTGTTTGCCAGTCCAAATCTCTCACCTTGGCTGCAGGAAATGGCACGCCTGCTCTGAAGCTCCATGCAGAGCCCACAGCAGGGGCAGAGGGGCACAGCACAAGTACCTGGGTCCATAACCAGAAGACGATGGATCAAAATGGTTTGTTTGCTTCACAGACATTCATAGACAAAGTGTTTGTTTAAAAAAAAAAAAAAAAAGATTTGGCTCTTTTGCTAAGATAATGCTCATTTGGGGATTCCATACCTCTTGAACAAGATTGGTTGGTTGCTGTTCAGCCGTTGATGCTATTCTCTGTCACAAGTGTCCTTGCAATAGCATCTTCACCTGGGTCAGGTGACAGTCCCTCAGGGGGGTTGTTTCAATGAATCCTGATAATCCAGCTGGCCTGTGGTCCCACATAACCACTCCAGAGCATGCACGATCCACTCCCATTGATATAGGACTATATCGGATAAATTTGAATGTCATCCTTGTATCACAGGCATAACTTCAAATCCAAAGATCTTGCCACACTGCAAAAGAAGTGACATCCTCATCCCAGTGTTGTTCCCCTTTACCTGCCTTCCCTCTCCCCTTTCCCTGAGCTCTTCTTTTGGCTGACCCTGAGCTGAGCTGAGTTGTCCCATCCCCTTGCCTGATGGGAAGGACAGAAGAGGGAAGAGTGTGTGTCAGTGCCAGGTGGTCGTGTCTGTACATCTCATTACTGAGTGGGGAGAAGGGAGGGTGCAGTGCCATGGGGCAGGGAAAGAGCCCAGCTGAGTCCCTGCTCCAGAGACTGTGTGGGGACGTGGGAGTGATTCAGACATCTGCCTGATGTGCAGACAGCTCTGCCAGAGATTCCCCCACCCTGTGGCAGGGTCAGTCCTTCATCTACCCCAAGCACAACATTGGGGTAGAGGACAGCGCTCTCCATCCAGGCTGTGCTTGATCCTTAGCCTGACTTGTTGCCTGGAGAGAGGCTGAGTCTGGAGACAGAGAGGGATGTCCTGGGTCGCAGTCGCAGCTGAGCTCGTGATGGGACAGCAGGGTTCAGCAGCAGCAAGAGCTGCCAAGATGGCCAACGCAGCATGTGGGGCTGCAGGAGCAGGCCTTCTCCCTCTGTGCAGGGACAGGGGGCTGCAAGGTGCTGCAGCTGGGCTGGGCAGGGCAGCCTCATGGGTGAGTACATTTGGGTAAGGAAAGGGGTTTTTTTTGTGCCATGAGCTGGTACTGAGGGGATAGAGAACACAAAAGCAAGTCTGTGTGCAATGTTCAGGAGATATTAAAAAAAAAAGAAAGTAAATTTGGAGAGCAAAACTGACTGCCAGTCTTTGATCTGGGGCTGTTGTGAAGTCATGGTTTTACAGGCAGCTTTTAGCCTCCCTGCTAGACCCCAGGGGAGTCACTGCCTTTCTGCCCTATCTTGCGCCCTTTCAGCAGGAAGGAGCTGATGCAGAGGGATGTTCAGTAGGGGTCCCAGACAGGTCCCTCCGTGCTCTTCCTCACACTGAAGTCCCTGCTCCCTGCGCAGCTGGTTAAACAGCCCCCTCCCTGCCACTCGCATTCAGTGCTTCTCCCTCTACATCTGCTGGGCCAGGACGCCAAGGACAGACCCCACTCTGCACTCTGCTTTGTCTCTTGCCATACAAATCCCACCCTTTCCACAAATCCAATCTTTCTCCCTCGCAGGCCCACTGCCCTTCGGAGGGCAAGGGCCAGGCTGCCTACTCACCCCTCCATCTCAGTCGGACATCTCCCATAGCATCGCAAATGAGGGGAAGAAATTGCCATGGGCAGAGCAGGAACTTTTATTGAAACCCTACTGGGAGGTTTGGCAGGTCAGATCAAATGACCCCAAACACCCCTTAGGAACTCAGCTTTTACTCTCAGCATCAGTGTTCATGGCCTCACTTGAGCTTCCCCAACAGCTGGCAGCCCAACTATGGGACTTTAATAACGCTGGGACTTCGCTTGGACCACAAGCCCCCTTCCTCATGGTTCCTTGCCTCTTACAGATGCTTCTGGAAAAAAGCTCCAGAGGAAATACTGGGGTTTCTTCAAATGAGTTCTCCAAAAGTGCTCTTCTCTCTTCACTTACCTTGCTTCAGCAAAAGGCACAGGAAAGGGAAACCTTCCCAGGGCTTCAGATCAGAGGAAAGACAAGAATCCCCTCCCCCATTACTCAGAAGTGATATTCCACCTGGAGGGCCACAGAAAAGAAACAGCAAAGATTATTACTGGCATCTGGTATTTTCCAGTGCGTGAAGGTCATTTCTCATCCTCCTTTCTGCCCCTTGTCTTGAGCTTTCCTGTCAGTGCTCTTATGCCCCTAAGCTAATACTGGCAGGTCTGCAAATTGCATTTTTGATCTGACCAATGAGCTAAATGATCACTGAGCTAAACAGAAACTGTCCATCCCCTATCCCTGAAAGGCCCAGCAGGTACATTCCCACTAGAAACAGGGCCAAAGGGGAGGTGTTCTTCTGAGGTGATTCCTGAGAATGCAATAGTGACAAATGCATTGCAAAACTACAGCATGACCTGCACCTTTTAAAGCAAGGCTCAGACAAGGTCGGTCAATGGCCAAATGAACACGCAGAAAGGGGTCTTTCATACTCACTGCCCATAGAACTGTGCTTTTCCACAAGTCCATATGGCACAAGGAGGACCTCAGTCAGTAGCACGTACCTCTCATGGCCACCTCTGGATTCTTGTAACCAGTTTCTCAGGTGGCGGCATGCCTTCAGCACTGCCCTTCCTCCTGCCTCGCTCCACCTTCCTTGAGCAGCTCCCTTGGATGCCTGCGAGCACGCTGAAAATACACATTGTGGGGAGGTGGTGTGAGCACAGGGCGAGTTTAGTCTCCGTCCTGTACTCACAAGCTGGGCAGAGACAGAGATCACCCCCAGCTGAAATGCCCAGGGCTGCATGATGTGCCTGCAGGAATGCTCAGCATGCCCAGATACAGGCTCTGTCTTGATGCGGCAAGGAGAGGAGTAGGGTCCTTTACAAAGACAGCCTCTAAGACACACGTCCTGGCTAATGTATTAAACACTGCTCAATGGTCCCAGCTACCGTGTGTTTTGGTATGGAAAACTGATTGTTCCTGGACACCCAGTGTCAAAGAAGGAGAAAGTGGTCAGGGGTGTAAAGGCATTCCTGCCATCAAGGGATCAGGAGTCACTGTGACATGTGATAAAAGATATTCAGAGCTGCTATGAACCTGGTGTCCAGAGGAAACATCTCACCCAAACAAGCACAAGGGTCCAGGGTCACCCTCATCCATTCCTCCAAGTGTCTCACCTGCCATGAGGCGCTTTGCCCTCAGCTTTCTTCCCCTTTCCTTTCTGCATAGTCGGAGCTGTAATTTTGGGTGGAGGATGTCTCTCTCTCAAGAGGAGGCGCTGGGCAGGAAGATTTCCTATAAGCAGGAGACAAGAAAACACCTCAGGATAGAATTGCAGAGACCTTTTGAAAAGGAAGGATATGCAGATCTGATCAAGCCTGTGATAAAACTGTGAGGCCTCCAGCTGATCCCTTTTATGTCTTCTTTCCTGGGTGGTCTTTGGCCCTTCCAGACACTGGCTTCTCTCTGTCTTTTAGTTTTTACTGTGCAACATTATTTCTTGTGGTACTGTTTTTTCTGTTCTTTCACATTCTATCCTAGTCACATTATGAAAAAGGAGGCTTGCTGGGATGTACTGGTGAATGATCAGAGTCTCTCTGGGGGCAACAATTTCACACAAGGGGAACACATCCTTGGATCTGTCTACTGATCTCATATGCCTGCAGTTCCTCTGGTGACACAGTCAACCCAAAGGCAGTTTTGGGGATGTTTATGAGAAATGCAGAAAGAAAGCTTAGAACTCCTTGCTTTGAAAATGAAAGGAAGTCTTGGCATAGGTTACCAGACTTTGTACCATCTACTCAAGGTGACTCTTCCCATCAGTTGAAAACACACTGATTCCATGAAATAGCTCAGCCCCTCCATTACATACAGCTCCAGGCACAATTTAGGATTCACATTGCCCAAGGACAGTCCTCCAGTTTGCCTCTCTTCTGCACCAATGCCTCAAAAGCAAGAGCAGTTTGCAGTGCACACCAGGGCACTGAGTCCTGTGGAAATGGGGGAAAGTTTAACTTGGAGGTATCAACTGCAGGTAGGAGTGTTGGGCTGCCCCAAGGTCTTGTTCCCTCAGGAGTCACTTGAGATTTCCCATATTGGGTAAGCAGCATCTCCTCTAGTGCCTCATGCTACCTGAGACATCCCACTGTCACCTTGGCTCCAATGGCCTGACAAAGAGGACAGAGGGAGAAGACACAAACCCCTGCCAGGAACCAGCTGCTTCATTACCTTTCTTGCCACTGGACTCATCTTTTCCCATCTCTTCTTCCCGGGTCGGCTTCACAGGTGCCACGGGTGGTTTTCTAGCTGTACTCTCAAACTTGTACCTGCAAACAGGAAAAAGACACCAGTCTAAAGGGAGGGCACCACACTTCCTTTGCCCCTTGGGTGAATAATGAGGACACAGGGGCATTTGGGAGCTACTGGGAAGTCCATCTTTTTCCAAAGCAGAATAAGGAGAATACGCCAGATGCTGGAGGAGTGCATTAGCAAGCTGAGTGACATCGTGAAGACCTCCAGAACCTAGAGGGGCATGAGATTCCTCATCAGGCCCTTTGAGAGCTTTCCTAGCCTTCCTATGAGAAAGCTCATTTTAACCCAGATCCTCTGTGCTGCCGTTGGGACCATCTCCCATCTCCTGTTCAATGTTCATGTCCAGGCAGAACACAATAGTCTCCTTTCCTACAGCTTTCCAGCACCATTTCTAATTCCCGTCTCACCCTCCAAATCACTTGCAGGCCCTCCCAAGCTCATGTCCATCCATCTGTAAAAAGGAACCTCCATCTCCCAGACAAGTAATGGAACAAAACACTGAGCATGATGGGAGCCAGGACAAAGCTCGCCAAAACCCCACTGGGCACACGCTTCACTTTGGCCTAGATAGGCCTCCCACAAAAAAACTTTTGACCCCAGAAAACACATTCAGGACACATTTGATTCACACAGGTCTCACAGAAGATATGAAAATGTCCCAAGCCAGCAACTAGTGGGGACCTGCACTTTGATGCACATTTCAAAGAGTTACTCTCAGATGAATTTCTGAGCAGCCTTCACAAGCACTGGCAACACAATGCTACCAAACATGCCGTGAGAAGCTGCTCGCTTGGCCACCCAGGGGCTAAGAAGCAAACATACTCACTCAGGAAAGATGATGACCTGACCAGAATGGGTCTGAGAAGCAGCAGTTTTGGTGCCTGAGAGGACTGAATCCCTCATCTCTGGCATCTGCAAGGTGACAGACACGTGTGAGGTGATGCCAAGAAAATTATCTCAGTGCTCACAAGGGCAGCAAACTTTTCCACTGCTCAGAGAAGAAGCTGCCTCACTGAAATGCTGAATTTTTCCATTCCTCTCAACAGTCCCTCAGTTATGCAGCACAGAAGCTGGAGGGAAATAAATGAGAAAGGGTAAGAACACTGTCAGGCTTTTTGCAAGGCTGAGAATCCAGAGACTCAGTCAGGAGACTAGGTCTTTCCTAATGCAGAACCTGATGGAGGCAAGCACACGAGAAGGCATTGCACTAGCTGGGGTTCCTGGCGGCTGCGTTTTCCCTGCCGGCTTGATGTGGGGTTAACCCCACAGTCTCTCCTAACATTCAGACAACTGCCTCTGCACCATAGAGGAATGGAGAGGCAAAGCGGGTAACAACTGGGAGGGCCAAACTTCTGGGGTGTGTTCAAGGGGCAGCTGCTCTGGGACCCACTGCAACAAAGGCTGGAGAAAAGGCCCTGGCCCAGAGAATGGACTGAAAAGACACCACGCACTAGGACAGAAGGAAGAGACAGAGCTGGGAAGCAGCGCTGGCCTACAGCCTGCTTGCATCTCTGCCTTAACCCTCGAGGGGCTCACCTCAGCCTGCTTTCACATCTCACCTTTCCAGCGGCACCTGAAAGACCAGCATGAAGGACAGGGCTGCACAAGAGACCTGGGGAAGGACATTGGGCTCAAATGATTCTCTCTGCGACATGCTGCAACCACAACTGCCAGCGTGCAGATGAACACATAAGGACAGAAAGACCCCCTTCATGCTGGTGACACTCCAGGGCACTGGGAAGAGCTGGTCAGCACAACTAGACCAACATAGCAACAGCAGCAACAGGAGGCTGGTCCCATATGGGCCTTTGTCTGCCTGGGCCTCTGCTTCCTGCCCAGAGACTGGGGTCAGCAATGATCCCTGCAAAAACAAACCTACACAGACACAGACCTAGAAACGCTACAGAGCAAGAGCATGAGGGTGATAAATATTCTGACCAGCTGCCATATGAGAGAGATGAAACACACTCAGGCCCTCCAGCTGCAAAGAGAGAGGACTGAGGTCAACAGAGAGTTCACAGCGGTCTGACATCCCCACTGGTCCAGGCAAGGGGAGGAGGGATCCATTACTATTCCTCACCACAGCAGAGCTCAAGGGTGTCCCATGAAGGGATCAGGCCAAGCTTCCAAAGGGACACACAGAAATATTGTTACACAGCTTAAGGGCAAACTGCTGAACTCACTGCCTTACCATCCCAGGCACAGCCAAAGGACACATGGGTTCAAATGTCATCACTAAAGGGCACTAAACCATGGCTTTCTGGAAGGAGGGAGGTCTATTGGGAAAAAACACACAAGACCTGCCCTTTCCTTGGACTTTTTTCCCTGAGCACATGGGAAAGGGCTCCTGGGCTGGATGAATCTTTGGGTGGACCCAGCACAGTTATTCCCAGGGTCGTCTTTGTTGCCAAATCCTCTGAACGCTCAAGACAAACTGTCTAGGGAGTTGGCATTACTCTAGGCCAGGACCATCCATGTGCCTAAACAGGTCATGGCAGGCTAATAGAACTGCAGTCACTCGTGATTTAAAAAAGGACTACAAGTAGTGCTGGAGAAATGGAAAACTTACCCCAAGAAGAACTTCTACCAGCTGCTCTGTCCCATTCAGCCTTCTCAGAAAGTCTCTGTAAAATCTCATTTTCACATCTACCCCTTGAATAACAAGCATGCCAATGTCCTTCAACACAAGGGCAACATTCTTCCCACTCTCCAGGCAGCGGGAGAAAAGACGCATGGTCTCTTCTATGCAAGCCTCCACTGTTTTCCGAGGAACAGAGATGTCCGAGGCTATGCGAGCATACTTCAGGGGCTCGGAGAGCTTATGACCTAGGAAGCAGAAAAAGAGGAACAAAGTCACTAGCGGAGCAGGCTAAAACAGAGCATTGGCAGCTTTGAGGTCTTCAAGCAAGACACTGCTACAGAGCTGTCTTCTTTAACATCTGGTAAAGCTCCTGAAGGAATCCCATGTCATCTCTCCCTAGGAGAAGTTCAAAGCACTCTGCAAATGGATGTGCCAAGTGTACAGCAATGCTTTCTTCCCTACAGAGATCGAAAGGAAGGGCCTGGCCATCTCGTATGAACATGGGGCACGATGGCAGGACAAGGAGAGGAGAAAGGGGGCCAGTTCCCAAAAGGGCAGAGTGGGTGGCAGGTACTTGTGCTCACACTCCATGCATTCCAGGTTGGGAGACATTTAGCTGTGCCACATCACATGGTGAAAGAAAGAAGGAAAACACAAGCATTGCACTACACCCCTTCAGATCCTTCCAGCCACCCCCAGCACCCTCAGAACTGCACAGCAAACATCCCTGCTTTTGGTGCCAGAGGCCCAGCTCCAAGAAGCGCCACACTGATGTTGACATCACAGAGAAGATAGTGAGTCCTTTCAAAGGAAAGACACACCCCAAAACACAGCTTGGAGCTCCTGCTGCCCCACAGGCATCACCAATATCCTCTACAAATGCAGGGCTCACAGGGATGATCAGCAATCACAGCAAAGATGGCCTCTGATGGGTTTTCATACACACTATTGTCCCCATCTCCATTTCAAGGCTCTCTACAGCTGCCTTTGACCTACTTCAAAGTAGAAGGAGAATGGAAGAGCCAGCATGAATGCCCTTATTCAACTTTACAAGCTCCAGTGTGGCATAAACATGGACCACTGTTTTTAAATCAATTTGATGAGAAGCAGCAGCCCCAATACATCTGGCATGTAGCCAGCTATTAAACAAGTCAGGGAGAGAGGGAGCATAATTGTAATGTGCATTACGATGACATGATAATTAAAAACTGAAGCTGTTCTCAGGACCTGGGGAAGCAATTCTAGGTTTCTAACAGTCACAGAATCACAGAATCACAGAATCACTGAGGTTGGAAGGGACCTCTGGAGATCATCTAGTCCAACCCCCCTGCTCAAGCAGTCACTGCTGAACAGCAGTTATGCACACCCCAAAGATGTCCTAAGGCAAAGCAAAAGTTTCAGCCTGTCTTCTTACCAGGAGCATAGGCCTTATCATAGGTGAGGCCATGAACCTCTGCAATAGTCTTCGAAAGACGGAACACGGGTCTGCGAACAGTCAGGAAACCATGCTTCCCAACACCAACTTGTTCAGTTACAACACCAAAGGTCCCAAGCTGAATAACTCTCACTCCCTGAAAACACAAAGAGAAGAATCATGAGACTGGTAGGTGGACAGGCTGGTGACTTGTCAGTGCATGGGGATGGTGCTCAGTGCCCTGCCTTCTCCTGCCATGCAAAAGGAACAGATGAAGCACTCAGAAAAGCTTTGGAGAAGCCTTGGAGAAGTTCTTCTGAAGAACTTTCCAGATGTTTTCATCCCCCTCCTCTTCACCCTCTCAAAAATACAAGTCAAAGCAGAGAAATCATCCCCCAGATCCCTCAGATCCAGAAGAAGGCTTTCCTGGGCAGGCCCACGATGGCAGACCCACCTGGTTCAGCATCAGCTGCTGTACAATGTAGTCAGACACACCTTCCCAGACAGCAAGGGTCTCTGGAAAATAAGGGAAAGACACGTCATGCTCTGGGGGGGCAGCTCACAGCTGTTCAGCACATGCCTAGCCAAGGAGATGACAAGTGCAAGCATATTCAAACTGCATCCCCCTCCCCAAACATACCCCATCCCTGACAGGGGCTCAGCAGCTGAGGTGGGCACTGCCTTGAGGCTACAACCTTTATCTGCCCCCACGAGGGGTCTGCAGCTGAAACAGAAACATTAGGACATACAGATCCTACCACGGGACATCCACAATGTGTCCCTGAGCTCAAAGTCTGCGGGAAGGAATTAGAGGCAGTGCTCACGGTCCCAGACAGAAAGACTTGCTGAACTGAGGAAAAGTCTAAGGATTCCTTTCCAGCCCGTGTGATTCTATCTGCTTCTTCAGAGCCCAGCAGGAGCTGCAGGAGCCCTCAGCCTTTTTTAGACATCAGGGCCAGCACCCAGGAGTTCTGCTGGCCACAGTGGCACCTGAGCCAGAGGGGACCATCAGTGGGGGACCTGGCTGCAGCCCCCAGCCCTGTCCAGCCTCCCCCCGGCCCAGGGTTTCCACAGCCATGTTCAGAGTTAATGGTCTCTGCGACAGCTCTTGGGAAGGAGATCCTGAAGGCCTTACCATGGGTGGGGAGCGTTGGCACCACCTGCCCACGCTGCGTCCCGTGGCCAGCGTCCCAGAGCTCCATCTTTGTCCTCCTTGCCCTGGGTCACCCCGCAGCAGGAGGTGACAAGGAAACAGCTCCTCTCCTCCTCCTCCTCCACACGTCACTGCAGCCCTGCGCTGCCCCAGCCTCCCCTCGCTGGCTCCCGCTCAGGGTTGGTAGCTCCTCGCAGCAGAGTGGTGCCGAGAGCAGCCCCAGTGCCTGGGCTCCCCCGGCCTCACCGCGATGTGTGGGGAGAGGCCGGGGCCGCGCGGGAGAGAGCAGCTGTTGCCATGACACGGGATGTCCCCTGTGACCACAGCCTGTGTCACAGAGGGGGCATGGCGCCCCTCGCCCCCCTCGCCCCGGCCAGGGCCAGCCCTGCAGCAGGCAGGGGCTGCACGGAGCGGTCGGGGGCTGCCCTGCCCCCACGCAGGCCGGGCCGCAGGGAGAACCCCACCGGGGGTCACGGCCGGGCTGGGTGCTGTGGCTGCGCTCACCCAGCCACAGCTCCTGCGCGTGAAACCTGGCTGCAAGGGAGGGCAGCGGGCACTGCACCGCGCTCGCCCCACGGCGACACAGCGCAGGCAGCTGCTGCCGCCAGGGGAGGAAGCGCTGACAACTGAGCGCACCAAAACACCCAGCAATTGCTTGGCAGCAACCAAAACCTTCTATTGGGCGCTTGAACCAGCGGGTCCTTCCCTTGCCAGTCAGCTTCTCCAGAAAACTTGCAGGGAACTGCTGTTCAGCACTGTTAACCTGCAGACGTGTTTGAGACCTAGTGACTGCGGCACCTCAGGGCCTGGCATGGACGGGGACTGAACAGGGGAAGAGGCAGCGCCAGCAGAGCTGCAGGCACCAGCTCACTAAACACACGGGGATCACAGACTGCTCTGCCTGCACTGCTCTCACACCTGCACCAGCTATTGGCCTCCTCACACCAGCCCACAAACACTTAAACCAGCAGAACTGGAGGAGCGCGGGGACCCTGAAGCCACATGTGGGGCTGACCCTCGCAGAGGCAGGCAGCAGCTGCAGGGACTTGGCAGCAGGTTAAACGCAAGCTCTGAAGATTTCACAAAGATGCCGCAAGAACCATCTCCAAGAAACAAGAGACACTCAGAGGTGTTGCGCAGACCTCTGCTTTGAACACACTCAAATCTAGGGTAGAAATGTCTAAGGGGGTGAGGAAATAAAAAATGGAAAAGCAACTCATACACCCACTTAAATAACTTAACGCTAAAGCAGGGCTCACCAACTAGGTCTGTAAAAACTTCTCAGCCGCACACTTCCCCACTCAGCAGAAGGCAAGAGGCAAAGTATTAGATCAGCTAAGGCAAAGAGAAAGTCTTGGGAAAACTTCTATTTCAGGAACAGAGAGCAAAAGTACTTTCTAAAGGGTTTTTTCTATGTCCCTTCAAAAAGAATAGGAGACACTGGAAGGGTACTTTGGTCTTTTTTCGAAAAAATCATTCCTTTGCCACTGTTATGCTCCCAAACCCAGCTGGTGCCATCACTGGCCTGACAGGAGAAGGGGCGCAAGAGCCGGGGGCTCCCGCAGGGCCGGAGGTGGCCCAGGCCGGGCCGCACCTTCCCCAGCAGCTGCTCACACACACCAGGCCACGGTGCCTCCGGCTGCCCCCGCACGCACAGCCGCTCGCTCTGCCCAGCCCACGGCCCTCGGCCCTCGGCCCTCGGCCCCGGTGTGGCAGCTCCCAGCGCTGCAGCTCGAGGCTCCGGGCGGCTCCGCGCCGGGAGACACTGCCCCGCGCGGGACCAGCCGCTTCTCGCCCCCTCCCTCCCCGAAGGGCCCGGGCAGCCCCGCCCCTGCCCCGCCCCTCTCCGCCCTCCTCTGCGCCAGTGCGCATGCTCCGAGGGAGGAGGCGGCACTTCCGGCCCTGTGGGGGCGGGGCCTGTGTGTCCATGGCCACCGCCCTGGTGCCGCCGGCCCCGCCGCCGCTGGGCCCCGCCGCGGCGCCGCTCTCGAGGCCGCGGAGAAGCAGCTGCGGCAGCGGCGGGTGTTGGCAGCTGCTGCGCAGGGAGCCCGGAGTGACGCTGTGGCCCGGCGTGTGCTTGTGTGTGCGGAGCCTGCGGCGGCTGCTGCCGCCTGGGGCCGGGGCCGGGGCCGGGGCCAGAGTGGAGGGCAGGGAGCGAGGGGGAGCAGCGCCGGGCTGGCCCTGGGCTGCGGGAGTTGTGCTGCAGGGGAGCATCGGCGGGGAAACGCTGCTGCCAGGGCGCTGCTGCCACAGGGCCCCGCTCTGCCCCGGGGCCTGGGCGAGTCTGCATGAGGGGACGCACGCGCACATGACGGGAGCCCCGGGAGGCCGCAGCCTTTTGTTCAGAAGTGGGTGAACAACCCAGGGGCCATCGCAGCCTTTGGCGTTATCTGCCATGAGCAGGTGGCCCTGACATTTTGTCTCCATCGGCAGCCCAAGAAAGGGGCTGGAGGGGGGATCCCAGAGTGTCCCTCTGCCGGGAGAGCATAGAGAAGCACTGGAGGCCGGCCCAGAGGAGCCACCTGACCATAGAGATGGGCTGTCCCCTCCAGGTGACCATAGAGATGTGCCATGGTGTGTCGCAGACTGTCCCCTGCCGCAGAGACCATGGAGCTGGCGCTGGCGGAGCCAACCCCAGAAAGTCCCCGAGACTCGTGACCCTCCTGAACTCCCCTTCTCACCGCGCTTTCCTTTCCACCCCTTCTTCATCCCACGCTACTTCCAGTGCTACCTCCAGGAGAGAAACATGATTTGTCCCAGTTTCCTGCACGTGTTACGTATCACAGCAAATACAGCCCTTCCCTGTTTCTGGGGTTCGACCACAGGTGTGAAACGCTGGTGCTGGCTGACGTTCAAGATCTTTTCACGGTACAAAAAGCATTCCCAGCTTTTACATTTGTGATGCTTTTCCATGCAGACTGGGCACCTCTCTCACAAAATCCTGGACAAACCATTTAAAGACTAACAGCCAGGGCCTTGTGCTGGCCCAGATCTACATGTCAGCTTGCAGCTAGGGCACCTTCTTCTTGTGCCCATGTTATCTGCAGTCTCGCAGCAGGCAGAAATGGCAATAATGCAGCTATGGAGATGTTTGTGCAATGCCTGACAAAGCTAAAAAAAGTCTCTCAACTCAAATACCTTCCTGCCATCCTTAACATGAGAATAATGTTTGTCGTGTAAAAGGAGGGAACAGGTCTTGAGATATTTGAGATAGTTATTTGGCTTAAATATCCCCCAGCCTTTTTTTACCCTTGGACATGATGAAGATGTTTTTAGTAATGTGTAGCAGATCCTCAGACAATGGAGTTTTGCTCAAAGCAACTGTCCTGTTTATGGACCACCAACAAAACAGTGGCCATTGCCCCTGCTATTTAGATTGACTAAGTAGTGCTACTTTCTGTGGATGGTTTAGAAATGGAGGGTAGATCATATGGCACTGCCTGTCCAACCCCAGCCACTTTTATGGTAAAGGTTGGCAGATGGAAAGTCTGATCAGAAAACAAAACAAAACAAAACTGCCTTTGACTCTAGGGGATCACTGACCCAAACGCTTATAAAATCTCTGTATTTGTATTGCTTAAATCAATAGTGGGGAACTAGAAGGATGTGTGCCAAAGTTGGTCCTTCACACTGCACCCCCAAAGCCTAAGCCTCTGTGCCCTTTGGGAACCACAAGGTGATGGAGAAGCGGGACCTCGACATCAAGACCAAGTGGCTGCAGCACCTCCAAGGCCTGCACTGTTAAAGGACGCTTGATCCAGTGGATTTTTGAATAAACGGATTCCTCCTTCCTGGTCTGCTGGAAGGGAGACTACTGCAGTTCTCTGTTCCCTGGTCCTGCCAGCAGGGAGGCTGGGCATGTACTTTCAAGAGGCATACACACACTCTGTACGGACATGGTCAACCACCAAAAAATCACCTCCAGCAGGGGCACAGTACCTTTACAGGCACCACGGAGACACGAGCAGCACTCATAAACATGAATAATGCAAACGGCCTGGTCCTGTTCTTGCTCACCAGCTAATCAGACTCAGAGCTTGCAGGAGACCTCACACGCACCCTCGCACGGGTGTCTCTGGTAGCTGGCTGCCTTGACGTCTGCAAGCCTTCCACACATGCACTCACGCAGAACAGCGAGCACGCTCACCCAGAAAAGAGCTAGGAAAAGGATTTAATACAATGATAGGCTACACCGCAGAGAGCAGGTACACAGCCTGGCCAGACAAGTGTCCCTGCCAGCAGCTTGCTTACACATGACTGGCCCCTTTTATTCCCTCTGCCTCCATTTTCCCATGCTGCTTCTCACATGATGCAGCCTGATCCCTCCCTTTCTCCAGCTTTATCCCCTTTGAAATAAACAGCCCATCTCTAAGTATTTTTCTTTCATTGGTGCCAGTTTTACTGCCTATGTACTCAAGTTTAATATTTCTGGTCCTGTTAGCTAGATAACCCCTGGCTCATATGGTGCTTCTGATATCGTTACCTTGGTACTGCTGGTGCTGCAAGAGTCTACTTCCCGGAGG
The DNA here is from genome assembly GCF_036417845.1 of Apteryx mantelli. Lineage (NCBI taxonomy): Eukaryota > Metazoa > Chordata > Aves > Apterygiformes > Apterygidae > Apteryx > Apteryx mantelli. Next base: position 9,630,843 of record NC_089997.1, read on the forward strand.
ATTCCCCAATACGCCAGTTAAGTGTGACGCTTGTCCTTTTCTCATATAACTCTCCCTTAACCACCGCTGAAATCCAGCCATCCCTCACCGTGCTGTCTGGAACTTGGCAGGGTCTCATTCTGTTGCCTGCAGTGTCCAATGATTTCTCATAGCCACTAGTTTCTCACACCCTGTTCAGTTATCTCAACCCCGAGGCAGAGCCTAGGCGTCTGCCTGCATACCCTAACCCTGTGTTGCCAGTGGAGCTGTGGGCCTGGATGGGGAGACCCAGGGCCACCACATCCTTCACTGTGATGCACAAAGACCCAGCTTGCAGCAAGATGACTGAGCTGCCCAAGAGCGCCCAGGTGCTCTACTGGGCTGAGCTTTGGTCACCCAAAACGCCATAGCTTCCCTGGGGTCCCATGTGAGGAGATGGGCTGCAGAGATGAACTGGACCCAGTTTTCCTAAAAAGAGTTCACCCTTGTAGAATTCCCTTTGGAAATGGGATGCTCACACACAAAGTTTAAAAGAGCTGTTAACAGCAATTCTGCTCCTCAGAAGCCCTAACAAAATGAAATGCTGATTAGAAACAACTGCCAAGGAGTAAAGCAATGGCAATGCTTTCCCTTCCCCTGTGCTTTGTTTTTCCCTGTGGACTGCAAAATAAAAGGAGAAAAGGGATCTCTGTGTGCTGATTATTTCTCTAACAGATGTTTCCTTTTATGAATTGTACATGCTTCTGCCCATCCCTTTGCCATGTAAAGATATGGATGGAGACAGAAGTGTAAAATAAGGTGGGAATATATAATTTCATTGATGGACAAGAAGAAAAAAGTGTGATAGAAACATACATAGTTTGTTTGAAATAAATCTCAATCATGAAATACTCCTTTAACAAAGAAAAAGAAGGTAGAAAATGCCTAATTATCCAAGAAGAAATACATTCTTTTTTTTCATCCTTCAGGAGAAGGCATCCTGGAGTCATCAGTGGAGATAAAGCAAGGCTTTTAATAGTGGACAAACTGACAGTATGTTACGAAAATATGATTTTTTAAGAAAACTCCCTCCAAAGTGAATAATAAAACTATCATCTGCATGCTATCATTGACAAATCAATGATGCTGTCTTCATCACACTAATGAAACTGAGAAGTGTTTTATGGATTTGAACCCAATGAATTTGAACCCATTGTAATGTCTGAGCTTAATTTTCATGTTTAGTATCTTCTGTTATTCAGGGAGAGAAAGTGTTTTGCGCTTTCCTCAACAACCCTTGGACGTTGTCCCCAGAGTTTTCAGCTAAATTCCCTGAGATGACTTATGAAACCTTCCTTGTGTCAGCATGCACTGGCAGTCTGTGTCCTAGTCCTGTGTGAGTTCAATGTTTTATTAATATTTTTTAGATTTTGTTTATAATAACCCTCTGTAACCAAGACTCGCAATTCACATTCCTTTCTTTCAACACTACAATCTAACGAGAAAACAAATCTCTGAGGCACCTGTATTTAATAGCTATATATATGTGTGTGTGATACAATACATGATACATAATTAGAATTGCTGTCATGAAAAGCATCATGACTGGGGGAAAAGCCAAACCTTTGCACGGCCAAGGGCTTCCTTCAGGGCCACCTTCACAGTCTTGTTTCTGAAACTGTAGATGAAGGGGTTTAAGAATGGGTACAGGACAGTGTTCAGCAAAGCTACAATTGTGTTAGTCTCCAAGGAAACCCTTTCTGAGGGCTGTGCATAGAGAACAATACAGCTTCCATAGACAATGGCTAAGGCAGTGAGATGGGAAGAACATGTAGCAAAAGCTTTCTTCCTCCCAGATGCTGATGGCATGTGCAGAATACAGTGGAAGATGCACATGTAGGACACCAGGATTAAACATAAGGAACCCAGCACTACAAATGATAGGAAAACAGAGTCTGCTTTCCAAAGCAGGTTGGTGTCAGAGCAGGACAGTTTGAATAAGGGGGAGCTGTCACAAAAAAAATGCTGGATCTTGTTGGGGCCACAGAAGGTCAGCTTTGAGAGGAGGACCAGGTGGTAACTCGAGAGTATGAAGCCAATGACCCACCCAGCACCAACCAGGTGGGAGCAGAGCTGCTGCTTCATGATGGCAGCATAATGCAAAGGTTGGCAGATGGCAACATAGCGGTCAAAGGACATGACAACAAGGAGAGCAAACTCTGTACAACCCAGGGCAACATAGAAATAGGACTGGGTAAAGCAGCTGCTTAATGAGATTGTTCTCCTACCAGAGCTCAGAATCACCAACAGTTTGATGGTTGTGGAGGATGTGAACCAGATTTCCAGGAATGCCAGATTGCTGATGAAAAAGTACATGGGGGTTTGCAGGCGGTGAGCCACACACACAAGGAAAATGATCGTTGTGTTCCCCGTCACTGTTGTCAGGTATATGAGTAGAAGGATCAGGGAGAGAAGCAGCTGTAGCCTTTGGTCAAGCCCTGAGAAACCCTCCAGGGTGAACTCAGCAACCACAGTTTCATTTCCTGCTCCCATGCCCAATTTCAGTACGTCCTGCTGAGACAGGAGCATGAAGAAGCAAGTGTAAGAATTTCACAGTCTCGACGGGAGGGTAGATCCTTCCTTCTTTGCTCCCTTGCTTGCTTCCTATGTAACACAGACAGAAATATTCCTCTCAGCCATTCATCACACCCTGATTTCTCTGCTTCACATTTCACTGAGAGGCCTCAGAGATTTTACTGTCTTCTTTCTACCTTTTCCAACCACTCACAAAGGATTCTTTCTCACAAGCACAGTATTGTAAAGAGGTTGTGAACTATTTCATGCCATGCCTGGGAAATTCCCTGTTCACTTTGACCTATTGCAAACATCCATCACATCTGTGTTTCAAAAGCCAACCTAATCTCCCAGCAAAAGTACTTACTAGTACCTGCAGTTGCCAGTCCATCCATGTAGACAAGTATGTTGAAAGTTATTCCTTCTACTTTTCAGTCCTTGCCTTTTTTGACTTGGAACTTCTGTGAGGCTGTTGCTTTCAAAACAAGCCAGTACTGAGCATCTCTTCTGCAATCCCCTGCTTTCTTCCACATCTTCTTCCTCTCTGTTTCTCCAGAAGCACTGAGGAAACATTTTTATTAAATGTCCTGTCCTAAATGCCTCGCTTTCCCTTTAGGGGAAGGGGAAATCTTCTCATCTTAAAGAACTTAAAGGCTGTCCTTTTGATTATTTGAAATAGGAAGGGTCTGGAACAACAACAAAATACTAAGCAGGGTTATATTTTAGAAGTTGGGCACTTTGGTTTGAGCAAGTTAGCTTCCTCCCATCTTGTCAGTGCAGAGAGAAAGAGAGAGGGGGAGAGGGGGAGAGGGGGAGAGGGGGAGAGGGGGAGAGGGGGAGAGGGGGAGAGGGGGAGAGGGGGAGAGGAGTGTCTGGAAGAGACTGGTAACACTTCTTTCACCTGTCAATTACAGTCTGGGAGGACCCAGCCTCTAGAGCTCTCTCTTTGTTGACTATATAGAGACCAAGGGAAAACGAGTACAGGCACCAGCTGCTCACAGACACCTCTAATGAAGTCAATGAAACTCACTATTTCTGTCTCCACCCTCTTAATTAATGTAGTAGCTAATTTCTTTTTCAAAAAAAAAGAACATGTCCAACAGAAGGAAGCCCAAGGAAAACATAGGCAATAAATGCTGACATTATCCATCCACCTTTGCATTTGGTTTTAGACATATAAAGGAAAGGAGCAGATGACTCCACAAATAGGATGCTTCAAGAGTGCAAGGGCAGGAGGAGGAGATGATGGGTTTTAAGCAGTGAAACAGAGCTTCTCCACAGACTGTGTTCTTAGTCTGCTGGCTGTCACCTAAAATCATGCTTCTCCTGAATGTGCTTTCTTAGAGGAACCTGCAAAGCTGCTGAGAGCTTACAGCAAATCAGCTTCTCTGCTCACCACAGAGGTAACCCTCTGGTGAACCCTTTTATCAGGCTTTGGTTGGCGCAAAGGATTTGCTGTATTCAGGTCCCACGTAGCCAAAAATGGAGCTACCCTATGCAGCAGTGACTATGGCAGTGTGAGATATGCAGGTGAAGAAGGCTTCTTATGGCTTTCCCAGAGGGTATTCTCAGGACAGTGCATCTAGCGCAGGCATAAGACACAGGGGTCAGTGTGAAGGAGCTCAGCAAAATAGCAGAGGAGAGAGCAAAGCACATGTTTGAAGGTAGCTGGTGCCCATGCAGGTTGCTCTCCTCAAAGGGATGAGGCCACAGAAGAAAGAGTCTCTTTACTGGGGACACAGGGTACCTTGGAATATAAGATGGTGGAGCTGAGCAAGAATAGAGATGCCATCACCCAATGGATAAAGATGAGTGTGGAGCACAGCCAGGGCTTCATAAAGATGATACAGTGCGATGGGTTGCAAATGGCCCCACAGCAATCAAAAGACATCACAACAAGCAGGTTGAACTCAGCTGTGCCCAGGAGGATGGAAAGGAAAGTCTGGAACCGGCAAGCAGCCATGGGATGGTCTTAATCTCCAAGATGAGGCCGACAAACCTTTTAGGGGCAAAGGGAACCAAATATCTGGGAAGGAGAAGCTGCTGGGGAAGAGATATGCTAGGTGTGGAACTGGTTGAGCCAAATGATGGCTATCATGACCATATTCCCCATGGCAGTGAGCAGATAAATCACCCATGGCAGCATGAAGAAGAGGATTTGCATTTGAGGAGTGACTGAAAAGGCCTTCAGGAAGAATTTTCCCGCTATGGTATGGTTGGGAGGATCCATTTCAGAACGTGGTCAGTTGAAGGTGTGACAGGAGTAACTAATGTCATGCATGGTGAAATTCATCTTGCTGCCTTCATCAACTTTCCCTTCCCTTTTCCTAGTCCTACTTTTCTTTCTTGAGGTGGGAGACCAGAACTGCACAAGGGATTCTCATTTTCTCTTTGTTTATATCCAATGCCATGAAATAAATGTTGATGTTTTTTGTATCGTGAAAAGATCGTGATGTCAGCCACCACCAGTTTCACACCTGTGGTCAAACCCCCAGAAGTATGTAACATATTCAGGAAACTCTCAGATTAGGACCACCAATGCAAAAACCCTAATGGGGTCTGCTTTGCTCATCGCCAGTTTTAATTGCATAGGCGAGTCTTGCACATTGTCCCCACTGAGGCCACTCATGGTTACTGAGCCTCCTTGGTGGGACGGAGTCCTGTGCAGAATGGGGAGGGGCAGTTTGCAGCATCTTAGTCTGGATGGTTTTGCTCATGGGGATCTGATCCGGTCCCGTAAACTCAGGGGGAATAAATTCCAGACAACATTCCTAATTGCCACAGCTGGTTTAACCCTGCTGCGACAGTAGTCCACGCGGTGAGCCCACCATCGATGACCGTGGCAGTCGGCCAGGTTAAACAACCGCACCTAGCACCCACTCTGTTAGGGAGGGGAAACGTTTTGGTTTTGCTGGTGCAGGGTGCAGAGAGTGTTGTGCAGCCTGGGACCCTGGGGCAGAGCCTCCATCCGACCGAGCTCCTCTCTAGTAAAATGAACTGCATCTGCCCCATCGTCCCACAGCCTTTACAGCCACTCTGACAACCCTTCGCGGGGCTGCTGCCTGTAGCGTCCCTGAGTATCCTGCAGTTCCGATGCTTTAAAATCTCCAGGAGTTGTGGTCCCTTCAAACTGGCTGCATTCGGTCTGGTGAGCCGCTGCTCTGCCACCGGCCGGGCAGCTGCCTCCCCCTCATGATCAGTGTCTGACTCCGACCCGGGGAGTTCATCGGGGTCCCAGATATTGCCATCCCAAATATTCATTCACCACTTCTAATTTTTCAGATATACTTCAGAAAGGAAACAGATGTGTCTTTTCCCAAATATTCATAAATGCACTTCATAATATCAAATACACCCTTTTGGATGAAAAGAAATGAAAAACGGAAAAGCAACATCTCTGATTACTATAGTACACTGAACCAGAGTCAATGTGAGTCTGCACCACTTTTAGAATGACAGTGTATGAAGCAAAAAACCCCATGCATTTCTGTTCAATGGTAACTTCTTTATACAGGTAAAATTGGAAGGCATAAAAGCAAGGGCTCAGAAGCACCATCTTCTGCAGTTGAAATACAGGCTATCTGAGAAAGAAAACCCATGGAAACTAATATCAAAGGTAATTCACAGGTGCTGGGAAATACAAAGCAGAGTGAAATAAATTTCAATGTTTACAGAATGCTTTGTCTTTTCTTTTTGTTCCTTTCTTTTTTTTTCTTTTTTTTTTTTTAATATATATTCTCCATGAATTCCATCCCTTATTTGATTTGGGCTTTCCTGTCCCATGTTTAACCAAAGCTATAAGATATCCCAGATCTCTTGTGAAATACATATAAATATGCAGCTTAGAGTATTTGGATTAGAAGAGGTCATCTTTCAGAAAGGCTTCCTTGGAGGAGTTTCTTGAAGGTAACACTTCTGAGATCTGTCGAATCCCAAGTTTGCTTAGACTAGAGGCATAGTAGCTGCCTCTATCTCCTGCTAATAAAGTCTTATTGGGGGGGTACTACCAATAAGCATAATTGGTGCGGACTCTCTTTTCTTCTAACATGGCAGTATCCTAGAAACTCTTTGCTCTTAATTAACCATCCAATTAACCCCCCAATCCAGTGAAATAAGGGGGCAGATGGGGGAGGGGAGGGCAGGGTCCTAATGTCTCCCTGCCAAGTGGCTCTCTACCTTGGGGATCTCTGCTGTAACCTGCAGACCACACACTGCCCCGGGCCCTGAAACAGGACATCCAGGGCTGACTTCCAGGAGGAGGCCTCAGAGAGCAGCTTTGACATGGTGGGACTTTTTTCTCTGGCATAGTTAACAAGGAAATGGTCTTGCCATGACGGAGCACTCAGAGGTCCTCTTTTGAGCAGCAGTGCCACAGTCATTACCTTTCAAAATGGGCAAATAAGGAAAACTTCCAAAGACAGAGTATTTCTTCAGAAAATAATTGGCCTCTTGCAACCACTACTCCCAGATGTGCATAATAAAGTGAGTGATGTTTCAAGGGCTGAGAGCTTATTTTTTGTGCTGAAAATGAAGCAAATCGCAACATTGCTTTTGGACCCTAAGAATCATCACCTGATGCTCAAACACTTTCCTGTAAGCTGGCAGGAAATATATGAAGGGTCATAGCTGAGAATCAGCTTGCAAAGTTGAAGTGGTTTTATGCAAATAACTCTGCAAGACCCTTCAGTATTATGGTCTTCACCTTTACGCATTCTCCTCTCTTCTCTAAGGGAGTCATTTCTAGCCTGACAATTCAGGTGTCCCTCCCAGCTGAGCACATTTTGCAATGTGTCACTAGGTTCTTGGAGGCCTGCAGTTTCTGAGATTCTTGCCAGGATCTCCAGCCAGGATGCTAACTAACTCAACCCCCGCGTTCAGCTGAGCACATACAACTGACTTCACCATCATCATCCAAGCCATGTGCCTGCTGCTGGTCTATGAGCTGCTAAGGCAGGAGTGACCTCACATGCACATGGCCCAGCCATGAGGCTGCTGCTAGCGTATCACAGGCTGAGTCAGAAGTGACCTCCCAAGCAAGAACACAAGCCTTGTCCATCAGAGAAGAGGAAAGGCCATCAGCAGGTGTGTGGGCTTGATAGATGATTGTTAGGTCACCTCCATCTGAGCAGCTGATAGGTCAGCCTTTGGCTCATGCCTAAGGTAATTGTTTGTGAGGTCACTTCTGCCTGAGGACCTGATAGGCCTCCAAGCAGCACAGGGCTAGGATGTTGATTGTGAGGTCATTCAGAACTGAGCAGCTGACAGGCCAGAAACAGTTACATGGCTTGGATGGTGACTGTGAGGTCACCTCTATCTCAGCCTCTGATAGGCCAGCAGCAGGCCCATGGCTCGGGTGATGATTGTGAGGTCATTGCTGCATGAATACCTGACTGGATGGAAGCCAAGACCATGCTGAGGTGATTTCCATAAGGGCAGGTGAAAGACCAGCAGCAGGCCCATTGGCTTGGTGGGTGATTATGAGGTCAGTTGTGTCTGATCAGCTGGTAGGCCACCAGGAAGCTGATGGCTGGGGACATTTTTATGAGATTAGTTGTTTCTCAGAAGCTCCTTGGATAGTAGGAGGCCCATGACCATAAAGGTGAAAATGAGGTCACTACTTTCTCTGCAGGTGATGGACCAGGAGCAGGCACATGGGTGGGAAAGTGGCTGTGAGGTCACTTCTGGGGGTGAAGCCGATAGGCCAGCACTTGACTCCTGTCTGGGATAAGGGTTTGTAAAGTCCTGTCTGCCTGCGTACCTGATAGACCGCCAACAGGCACAGGGCTTGGATGTATGTTTGGTGGTCACTCCTGTCTCTGGTGAGTGCCACTCGCTCTGTACAGAGGGTGAGGAGTGGCATGGAGAGCCCTGGGCCATGAGTGGTTTTGGACCACTGGACTCTGTGAGAGACATGGAAATATATTTTTTAATGGTGCAGGCCTGATTGTAACAGAAATATTACTGGTCTTTTGAAAGTTTTTTTCTTTTCTTTTCTTTTTTTTTAAGCAAAGCAGTTTTCAGAATTGGGTGGGATGTAATCACAGGGTCACTGATGTCTGGTGCCATTGCAGGTTCCCTGGTCCCCTCTGCCCAGCCTCCATCTGCAGCTCCAAGGGGCTCTGGTGTCCCGCAGGTCCCCTGTGAGAGCTGCCAGGCCCAGGCAGGTACCTCAGATCCACCAGGACCTCTCCAAGTGCCACTGGATGCTTGTGGTTAGAACAGAGCTCTGCCTGAAAAGGTAAAGAAGAGTTTTCAACATTTAAAGGAAAAATAGGAGCACCTTTTCCTTAGCTGCAATGGTGGAATATTTTTAATAAAATGTCAACATTTTCCCATGAAAAAAATAATGGAATTTCAGGAAAGGTATGAATCTCAGGAGAAATAGTGACCTGCCCCTGGCTTCGCATTACCACTGCTCTGTCTATTACGCTGTGGATGTAGTCTCACTAATCTTTCACATATTTTCATCTGTTCTCATTAAAGTGATCATTTATAAAGTTTCCTTTATATCAGACTATCTGGACTATCTGGAAAACTTTCTGTAATTTTCCAGTCTTCCTCCTCCGCTTGCTCTTTATCCATCTGATACCTCTCAACTCTCCAGTTGCTGCTCTGAGCTTCAGGGAGTCTGAAGCTTGCCTCGTCTTTCAGGAGTCTGATGGTCTCTTTAGACAATTCCTTAGTTGTGTTTCTGTCTATCCATTCCTATCTATCAGTCAGAAACAGTTCAAGGAAGGTTATTCCTTGTGGAAAGTGGCCCTCACTGGAGGCAGCTTGGATTTAACATACAGTTGAGGAGTGTATTTGACTTTTTATTAAACTGTATCATTTTTTATTTTTGCTTGTTTGCAATTAAGAAAAATCCTCTTGTGTCTGCAGCTAGTTGTCCAAGGAAAGCAGGTGGGAATTGGTGTGTAGGAGCTGTAACATTCAGCTACAGACTCAAGTGGAAAAAAGTTAGATTTTAACAGCAGTGAGGTAAGTACCCAGTGGCTGATGAGAGAAATGGCAGGGTTGGGGAGGTGAGGAGGAAAGTTGTCCTTAAAGGTGTCATATCGAAAATACTGCTTTTCCTGCATGTTCAGACTTCATTATGGTAGAGTCCCTCTGGGTCAGTATGAATTGGAGAGTGTGGATATCACTTATTCTGTAAGCTGAAAAATAAAGACAGCTTAAAAAGCGGAAATCCTTTCTTTTCAGGTGCTCACTGAAATCTTGCTCTTGTAAATAAACTCCTGAATCCTCTCCAATTAGCCCTACGAGAATTGAAGAACTGAAGAAAATTAGGGGGAGTGAGACTGGTTGTTAGGGCTTTCTGCATGTTAATGGTGCCTCTGGTGTATTTGGTGCTGAGTCCATGAACCTCAGATACTGGGAGGAGATTGAACAAGCCTCTCAAGAAGTTAAAGTCAGAAGCAAATGCCAAAGTTTCTTGGAGTGTTAATGGGTCCCACTGAGGGTCGTTACTCACAAAGCCTCCCCAGAGGCTGATTACAGCACAAAGCTGGAGGCACTGATTGCAAGTAGGCAAAGCCAATGTGTAGGTGACTCTGATGCCAAGTAAACCTGGATGAGTTTTGTCAAGAAGAATGGCCAGGCAGTGACACCCAGGCCCTGGGTAGGATGATCCTTTCCCTCACACTGTGCTCAGGGCTCTTCCTGGGGCAGTGTGAATGTGGGGGTGTGCACTCCCACCCCAGGATCTCCCTGTCTTTACTGATGTCTCTCTGCCCTCACTTGCTTTTCCTTGAGACACAAAGCTAGTAGCTGATCACAGACTCCCTCTGGGTGACCTGTAGCACCACAGCTCTACCCTTCAAGTGACACTTCCTTTTCCTGAAGTCACATCTGAACTCCACAAGCTGCAGTTTGTGGCTGTTTCCCCTTCTCACACTGTTTCTCACTTTCCATCATCTCTGAAATCACTTTTCAAGCACTCACAGGCTCCTACTCTACTGCCCTTCACCTCCACTTCAGCAGGACAAAGCAGCCCAGGTCCCTCAACCTCTCCTCCTAGGCGCGATTATTCCCCACTAGGTGCAGGACTTGACACTTCTCTTGTAAATCTTCATGAAGTGCCTGTTGTCCAGATCACACAAGTTTCCTCCAAGGGAGGAGACTGCACAGTGTCTCTGGACAGCCAGTTCCGATGCTTGACCATCTTCTTAGCAGAAAAACTTTTCCTTATCTCCTGCATAAACATCCTCCCCTCATGTACTGTGGTGTAGAGCCTGGCTCCACCTTCTTGATGACCTCCTTGTAGCCATTTCAAGGCTGCCATGAGATCCCTCCAAAGCCATCTCTTCTCTGGATTGAACAAGCCCTGTATCTTCACAGAGCAAGTGTTCCAGCTCCTCGATTATTCGTGTGCTCAGAAATGTGATGCAAGAGGATTCACTTCATGACACACTCCTCACCAAAGTGAGGCTGAACTGCCTGCAGCTCCCCAGGTTGTCCTCTTGGCCTTTTTTGAAGATGGATGTAACATTTGCCTTTCTCCAGTCATTGGGACCTCGCCCAGTCTCCACAATCTTTTAAAGATGATAGCGAGTGGCCTTGCTATGACAGCAGTCATCTCTCACAGCATCCTCATACACAGCCCATCTAACCCCCTTGACTTGTATGGTTTGAGTTCTCACAAGTAACCCCTCATTAACCCTCATCCTCAACCCTCATCCACTGTTGGTTGTTTTTCTCCTCTGGAGTTGTGACACCAAAGCACAACAGCCTGGGAGACCTTGTTTGTGAAAACTGAAGCTAACAAGGAGCTGAGTTCCTCAGACCCGTCTGTGTCTGCTGTTACTAGATTCCCTGCCCCATTCAGCAGTGAGCCCAACCTTTCTTTTTCCTTCTTTGATTGTTACTGAAGCAGTAGCAACTCATTTTCATGCCCTTCACATCCCCTGCAAGGGTAAGTCCTAGGGGAGCTTTGTCTTCCCTAACAACATCTCTGTTTCGCTGGGCAATATTTCTAAATTCCTCCTTTGCAGCCTCTCCCTCCTTCCCATTTCCATTCGCTGCCTTACTACCCTGGAGTTCAGGCGTGAGTTCCCTGTTTAGACAAGCTGGTCCCCTGACATGTCTGCTAGCTTTACTGAGTATTGGGATGGACCATTCTTGTGCTTGGTGGCTGCTGTCCTTAAAGGCCTGCTGGCTTTCCTGGGCTCTTCAGAGCTGCCTCCCATGGGATTCTCTACCAGGCCCCTGAGGAGGCCCAAGTCTGCTCCTCTGAAGTCCAGAGTCTGTACTCTGCTGCTGTCCTTCCTCAATCCCTTCAGGATCTGGGACTACACTATTGGTCACTGTAGGCAAGGCAGACACTGACTATCCCATCCCTGCTCAGTTCCTCTTTATTTGCAATTTCCACATCCAGGAAAGCATCACCATTACTGAGCAGTCTTAGCTGTTCTAAGAAGTTGTTCCTGACACCCTGCAGAAACCACTGGTCTCCTTGCACTCTGTTGTTTTCCCTTCCAGTGAATGTTAGGGCCATTAAGGTCTCCCCATAAGGACCAGGGCCCGTGACCCACAGACTTCCTCAGCTTGCTTAAAGGAGATTGCATCCACCTCCTCACCCAAGGTCTGTAGCTCCCATCACGATGTCACCTTTACTCTCATGCTCACCAACAAGCTCTCACACAGCTCCTTGTCCATCCCAGGGAAGAGCTCCATACATCTGAGCTGCCCCTTCACACAAAGGGCATCCTCCCTCCTCATCTCCCTTGATGGTCTCTCCCGAAGAGCTTGTACCCTGCCAACACAGCCCTCTAGCTATGTGAGTGGTCCCACCACATCTCACTTATTCCAGCAATGTTTCAGTACTGTGACAGCTTGTGCATCTCCATCTGCTCCTGTCTGTGCCCCAGGCTGCATGCATTTGCACACATTTGGGCTGCAGAGCCTCAGCTGTGGCACAGAGCGCAGACTGATCATGGTGAACCATGTTACCAAGAGTCAAGGACACTACATGCAATGGCCCCACTGCAGAACAGAGATGTGCTGGCATAGATAGCAGGTGGCAATGTAATGGTGAAAGGAGGTTCCCACTAAGGGAGCAAAGCCTGCAGTACCTGAGGCCAAGGAGAAACAGAGCTGGGCTGTGCAGAAATGGCAGGAGAGGACTTTGCTGCCTGAGCTGACTTTGTAGCAACACAGGGCCTGTGACAGAGGTGAACTGATCTCCAGGAAGGACAAGGTGCCAGTGAAGAAGTCCCTGGGCCTGGACAGCCTGTGATGCAGCCATCCTGTGGAGATCATTAGCACAGTCCCTCTTTTTATCATCTGGGATGAGAAGAGCTTCAGGAGGAGAGCTTGAAGGGTTTGAGAGTGCAGAAACTACAGCGAAGGCCTTGGTGTGATGTGTCTCCCATTTATGCAGCTGCTTGGATGCAGATGGGATGGACTTTGCCTAAAGGCAGTGGTGGCATTCAGTTATTTGGGCACAGGTAGGAAACAGGAGAGGCCCTGGGGCACTTGCCCAGCAACCACTCCAAAAGGGCATGGCTTTCCTGTAGGTCCCATGCTGGATCTGCTAGAGACCTGTGGTTGTGCTGGACACCCCAGGCAGCTGACATGGCCCTGCCTATGGCCTGTTTTTACGGCATTAAATCAAGGCTCTGCGCTGAATTACATGAACTGTTTGCAATGCAGAGATGTGCATGAGTCTCAGCTTCCTAGTGAGTGGAGCTCTAGGAGCAGTGGTAGGCACCCAGTGTCATTTCAGATGGCCAAGAAAATTCCCCACCTGGTCCCAACCTCATGCTCTAGAAGGATGTGGGTCTCCTAGTTGCTCCATCAGAGCAAGCAGACACTGGCACATGCCTTGCACCACCTCTGTCTCTTCAAATGTCACCAGGTGTTTGTGTGTGAGCAACTGACTCCCATCCTCCATCTCCACTGATTACAATGGGAGCTTAGACAAGGCGCTCGCATGCAGACATATCTGTTGGGCACCCTTCAGCTTTGGCAAGGGCAATCCCACCTCCTGTGTGTTTGTGGAATTCAGGGGAGGGATCTGAATCCCACTCCAGCCCAGGGGTTTCTAACCTGGCATGAGATGTCCAGATTGTCTCATCTGAATTAACACCTGAACCATAGGTAAATGAACTCTCTTCTTGTCCCTCTCTAGGTGTCCTGCCTAGTCAAGAAATGGGAATAGGGTCTTCCGGAGCGGGATGTTTCCACCTCTTGTAGATAACCATCCTCTGATGAGACAAATTGCAATGCTGGGACCAGTCTCTCTTCACTGTTTAGAGAGAGACATCATAGATGATTATTTTAGTCCACCTCAGTGAACATTTCCCAAGAGGAGGGAGTACAAAGGAGAAATGAAGTCACACCTTCAGCTAGGCCACTGTTCCCAAGTGGGGCCAGTCTACTGGGACAGAGGGAGCTCATGGCAACCTGGCAGCCCTGCCAAGAGACAGCTCTGTGCAAGAGCAGCTCCTCTGCAAAGAGCAGCAGAGCTCCAGGCACTGCCTGCTCTTGCTGACATGAGATGAGACAAGACGGAGAGAAGCAAAAGGCAGTGTGGAGTGGGAGGAGAGAGGAGAGCTCACGGAGGGACAAATCTTCACAGCCCCTGACACAGTAAGTCTCTGGCTGTAGAGCAATACCACTGGAGTTCCTGGAGGGGTCTTCTAAACCCATTGCATCCCATGACTGCTCGGTTCTTTAGGATGTCTCTGCTGTCTTCTTGAGTGCAGAGGAGAAGGAGGTGCTTCTAAAGCAGGGATTCCCAGACACACCATCAGAGGGACAGGGCATCCTGCTACCTTCTTGCCGGGATGCTGCAGGGGTGTGAAGCCACGGAGTGCACCCAGGTCTGCATGGGCTGTAGTTCAGAGCAGTGTCCCTGCACCCCAGGGTGCTGTGAGCCTGGGGCAGTGACTCTGCCACCTGCAAGGGTCAGCACTCAGCCTGCCCAGGGAACTCCCCACGGTGCTACAGGGACAATCGACCCCAGCAGAGCAAGTTCATTCTCCCATTGAGAGGGTTTTGCATGGGTCCGGGCTGCTCACAACTCTAGCTCATGCACAGGACATTTCAGAGGGGACTTTTCAAGAGGAAGGCAAAGACGGGGATTTCCTGAAAGAGAAGCCAATTTCCTGAGATGGTGCTTTAACTTTCCTACCACCTGGCAAGGGGAAAATGGAAATGGAACTGTCAGCTTTGAACAAAGGACTGAAACTCCTTAACAGTTTCAATGAGCACTCAATGGGTCTGCTAGGAACTTCTGAAAGTCTCTGCACCCATCCCTTAGTCTGTAGACAGCACCAGCTTCCCCTTTGCTGGCCTCAGCAGCGTTTATCTGCCCTGCTCCTTAGCACCTCCAAAAATGGGAATGACCCTGGACAGTGCCCTGCCCCTGGGAGGTTTCTGCAGGGCAGAAGTGAGCCCACTGGGGAAGGTGTGGGCATTGCAGGGCCTGACCATGACTTGCCCAAATCCATCCTCCCATGATGTTTCTAGAAGCAGTTCCCTCTCATTCACTGCCCAGCTCTGGTGCCTGGAGCTGCCCCTGCTGGGAGCTCTTTCTCTGTCCCAATGTCTTTTTCCTGGTTGGTGTTACAGACCCCCATCCCATGCTCTGTGCACTTGGTTCTGCCCTAAAGAAAGCTCCCACAGGCAGGGCACTGTCCAGGGGCATCTCTGTGTTTGCAGGTCCTAAGGAGCAGGTCAGACAAACCCTCATGAGGCCGGAGAAGGTGATGCTAATGCTGTCTGTAGGCTGAGGTGGAGATGAAGGGACTTGCTGCGGTTTCTCTCAGTCTTTTTGATCTGTCAAAATGATGGGGGTATTCAGCTGCAGTTAAGACACCGACCCTGTGTGTCCTGCGTGGTGTGGTCTTCATGGTAGTGAGAAGCGCCAGTCCCTTTCCAACCCATGAGGCTCCTGGCAATGCATTTCATCAGGTTGGGTAATCAGCTGACTCTCCTTTAAGGAGAGTCCACCTTTGGACCCTTGACTGTTTCTCTGGGGTGTCCTGCCAACTTGGAAGCGGCTCTCCAGCACAGCACAGCTTCCCTCTAGCATTTCTGTGCTATGTGAGAGTCTGGTCATGTGAGTGGTCAAATACCCTGGCACACTCTTCACTCTCTCCATCTCTGGGCTGAGAGAGAAGAATTTGGAAATCTTCACTGTGAAACTGAACTCCTCCACTCTCAGCTCAGTCCGCTTTCTTTCTCAGAGGAACCTGTGAGTGTGATTGTCCTTTAGCTGAGGGAGGTGCAAATGCAACAAAGTGAGGGGAAAAACTTATTGACAGACCAGATCCTGTGACTCTGTACAAAGTCATAGCAAAATGCTGAACAGCCCTTTCACATAAGGAGTGGACGTAATCTGCTGCAGGATGTGTGCATCAGAGCTACTCACTTCCCATTCCCACTGTGGTGCCTGGAGGAAGGGTGCGGACGGTAAATTGACATGAGGACAGAGTCTATCTCATTGGAACAGAGATGTCTAGAAAGTGTGAGGTCACCCCCTGCCTTCACTTGACTGCTTCTCTCCCTTGTCAGAGTGAGCAACGGTGTGACTGGTTCAGCTACAGACACCTCTGTTCAAGAGGGCAAGGCTGGGGGAGATGAAGCCCTCACAAGGGTCTTCTCTTTCCGAGACAGCTGGCATGAGTGCTGTATTCACCTCTCATTATGGCAAATAGAGAACAGTCCCACTGGGTCATTGCACCAAGTTCCCTCTGCTGAGCTCACGGCACCGATCCCCAGGTATCCCACCGAATAATTGGCACTGTTTGACACCTCCATTTACACCCCCAGCAGAGCAGAATGGGCTCTTCTGGAGACCACAGGCAGCGGCCCCTGCTCAGCGTGGCACACACAGCCAGCACAAACAGAGCTGAAGCAAGGATTCTGAAAGAAGGTGAAGGACAGAGGAAATGTGGGGGTACTATGAGAAATGGAATGGGTTTGGCTCAGAGAAGCCTGCTCTAACCTGGCACTGTCTTTTCCTCCTTGGATAGACTCACATGCCCAGGGGGAGCAAATGTTCAACAGCAGCTCCCTCAACGAGTTTCTCCTCTTGGCATTTGCAGACACGCGACAGTTGCAGTTCTTGCACTTCTCACTCTTCCTGGGCATCTACCTGGCTGCTCTCCTGGCCAACGGCCTCATCATCACAGCTGTAGCCTGTGACCACCGCCTCCACACCCCCATGTACTTCTTCCTCCTCAACCTCTCCCTCCTCGACCTTGGCACCATCTCCACCACTGTCCCCAAATCCATGGCCAATTCCCTGTGGGACACCAGGTCCATTTCCTACTCAGGATGTGCTGCCCAGGTCTTTCTGTCTCTCTTCCCGTTGTCAGCTGAGTGTTCTCTTCTCACTGTCATGGCCTACGACCGCTTTGTTGCCATCTGCAGACCCCTGCACTACGGGACCATCATGGACACCAGAACCTGTGTCAAAATGGCAGCAGCTGCCTGGGCCAGTGGTTTTCTCAATGCTGTTCTGCATACTGCAAACACATTTTCAATACCACTCTGCCAAGGCAATGTTGTGGACCAGTTCTTCTGTGAAATTCCCCAGATCCTCAAGCTCTCCTGCTCAGACTCCTACCTCAGGGTAGCTGGGGTTCTTGTGGTTAGTATTTGTTTAGCTTTTGGGTGTTTGGTTTTCATTGTACTGTCCTATGTGCAGATCTTCACAGCTGTGCTGAGAATCCCCTCTGAGCAGGGACGACACAAAGCCTTTTCCACGTGCCTCCCTCACCTGGCCGTGGTCTCCCTGTTCATCAGCACAGGCTCGTTTGCCTACCTGAAGCCCCCCTCCATCTCCTCCCCAGCTCTGGATCTGGTGGTGGCAATTCTGTACTCGGTGTTGCCTCCAGTAGTGAACCCCCTCATCTACAGCATGAGGAACAAGGAGCTCAAGGAGGCACTGAAGAAACTGATCCAGCTGGTACTATTTCAGCAGCAATAAGCTGCCCACCTCTCTTTACTCAGCTCTTGTGCTTTGGGCGGTCTGTCTGTGATAATCGTGTTTGTACTCAAAGGTTTGAATTCATCCCATGTCTGGAGAATAGTAAAGGAGCAATTGTCCGCTTGCAGGGAAGAATAAATGAAAACTTCTTTCTACGTGTGTCAACTCAGGGCAGGCGGCTCCACTGCTGGAGCAACTGGAGTTGCTTGAGGAGCCCTGGGGCCAGGACTCTTGTGCCCTCCTGGGGAGAAGGGCTAGCACAGAGCAGCTGCATGTAGTCTGGGTTAAGGTCTCCCAGACAAGGCAGCAGTGGAGACAGGGTGATAACCCTCTCCTCAGGGTGCCCCCCAGGAGCTGCTGTGCCCTTCGGGGGGGCTGCGGCTGTGCTGTGAGTGCCCAGAGCACTGCAGCACCCTGTGGTGGGTGCTGCTGTGGTTCCACCCCCAGCCTGGGCTGCTCTGCTAGGCTGCGCTGGGGAGAGGGCAGGGGAGGTGGGGAGAGCCGGGGACAGGCTGGACTGGTTTGATCCCTTAAGGAGAAAATGTTTTTCCTTCTGTCAAGTGGAATTCCCTCTGCTCCCGCTTGTGCCTGTTGCCTGTCGTCCTTCCACTGGGCATCTTCTAGCAGAGCCTGCCTCTGATTTCTCTACACCCTCCCAGCTGATCACTGTAAACAGCAATAATGTCTCCCCTGAGCCTTCCCTTCTCCAGGCTCAACACACCCAGGTCTCTCACCATCTCTTAATGCCTGATGGGCTCCAGGCCCAAACCATCATTCTGGCCTCTGCTGCTCTCACTCCCATCTCTCACTGTCCTTCTTGCCTGGGGAGCCACAACTGGACATAGCACTCCACATGCGGCTCACAAGTGCTGGATGGAGGGGCCTCCACCGCAGGGTGCTCCTCTGCAAAGGGCAGAAACCCCGATGTTCCCAGCACAGAGCTGACATTGAAGCAGCATCTGGAGCCCGGCCAGCCCGAGGCCTCAGCCCTCCCCAGCCCAAGCAGGCCTGCTTGCCTTCTCTCACTGCCCTCCACACTCCTGTCCCCTCCATGCCCTGTCCCAGCCCTGGTGCTGGCCAGCTGCCCTGGGCTGGGGCACCTCCAGCCCCCCAAGAGGGGGAAGGGGCACCGGGGTAACAGGCTGGGGGGACGCCAGTGTCCCACTGCCAGGCTGGGGCTGGATCCCTGGCATAAGGACAGGTGGGGATCAATACAGGGATCATTAACAGTATGAGCATAGGACATAACATCAGTTGCAATACACTGGTAGCTTTGGGGGAAAAACCTTTAAAGATATCGTACTTGTGATGTTCAGTAAGGCCGCTTTCCACTTTTACTAACAGAATGTGCTCATTATTATCATATATCATTGTTCCTTTTCTTTCTTCTAAGCATGTTCCCGTTTTAGACAGATGTTGAGTAACCTTGGTGTTTTGTTTGCCAAAGTTGTTGAGTTGAGGGAAGGTTACTCCAAGTGTTACTGATGTATTAAATGGTGCAAAAATAACACATCCTCTGTTCAGTCAAGTGAGAAGTTAACCAGTAAGTCTGCCTGGCGATTTGGTCAAAAATATAAGTCACATTACTATGGCAAATGCTGCTTTTCATGTCTGTAGTACCCATTTCACTCTACTGCAAAACCGTGTGCAGCTTCCCGTCCAGTGTGTTATTACATATAGTTACATATATAGACATAACTTAGTGTAACATTATTGCCTCCTCTCAGTCCTTGACCTCGTGCTATTACAGCTGGTATTCCTCTTGTTACCATAGTTTTAAAGATGGGTTGCGACCTACCTTCAATACTCGAGTTCTCCCATGGGCCATGTGAAAAGGCAGAACCTGTGAGAGACAGGTTTCAGGTGTCTGTTGCAGTTATCAGTGTTCCCACAGTGAGAAGGTAACACCACACTTCACTGCAAGAGAAGACACTTAGGTCTTGGACATCAGCCAAGCCTTGCTTATGGTTCACTTGCTTCCTTTAGTGTCTACAGCATCCCATACCCCTTTTGCTCTGTAAAACAGCAGGGTCACCCAGATTGATCCCTGAGTTGGGTGTTTAACCACAATTTCATCTCCAGAACTTTGAGAGAGTTTCACTTCTGTTTCAACAGGAATTCATGACACAAACGCCTTATCTATGAGACTTCCCATGGGCGTTTGTCACTTATTTAGCCAACCTCCCACAACCGGGATCCCCACTTAGAAGTGTTCTACGAGAGAAGAGTTACTCTGGTGTAGCTGTTGTTTCCGTTGTCCTTTCCATCTTTCTACTACCCCACTACATTGAGATCAATACAATAGGTGGAAAGTCTGCCGAACTCCATTTGAAGCACACCAGGTTTGCACTTCTTTATTCTTCAGATGTGATCCATTGTCAGGTTGTATTTCTCTGGGAAAGTAGCAAGCCACTGGTTCAAACCAGCACTGCTTGCTAGACCACTTGCAGCTCTGGTAGGGTGCACGTTCCCTGTACCAATAATTATTTGTACTCCTGTAAGGATGCATTTCCAGCCTTCAGGTGGAATTTCCAGCCTTCACAAACCACAAACAGCATCCATGGGCCTAACAGCAACCTATCAGGCACTGAGCCACAAGTGACCTCGCAACCACAAGCAGCAGCCAATTCCTGCTTCTGGTCTATCGAGTATTGATGCAATAGTTATCTCACAGTCAATTCCAAAGCCGTATGCCTGAACCTGCCCTACAAGTGTCTGAGTCACAAATGACCTCACAAGCTGCTTGGGTATCCAGTAATGAGGCACAAATGACCTCACTATCAGCCTTGAAGCTATCAGCTAGCTGCTCGCCTGTAACGTACTCAGGAAAATGTGACCTCACAAGCACAAAGAGCAGCTGTGTCCCTGCTGCTGGCCTCCGAGGTACTCAGGGAGAAGGGACCTCACAATACGCCCCAAAACCATGCTCCTACTGTTGCACTACTACGTACTGAGGCAGAAGTGAGCTCAGAAGCACAACAGCTGCAATGTTCTTGCGGCCTGCCCACTCACACAAAGGCACTCAGGAGATGCTGGCATTTAGTATAAGGGTCTTGCACTCATCCTATACGGCACCACAACCTTCGAGGAAAAGGAGGGGGCACAATAGCATTTGCTGATTCGGCTGGCAGTAACAGCAGTTGTAGGATGCAGAATTTGCAGCACAGCAGATGTACCAGGAGGTGAACCCACACCCCAAGTCACCCAGGCAAGCCAGGTGCATTCATGGAAGCTTTTGCATCCATACGCAGACCCTTCTTAGTCACTTGCAGCTGCTTTCACAGAGGGCTCACGATGTTGGCAAAGATGTTGACAGGCACAGGGACACACCCTGGCATCCTGCCTCCACCCTCAGGGGCTCTAGGACTGCACTGGAAACCTCTAAGAGTGGAGCAACCTAGAAAGAAAGAAAGAATCGGAGTGTTACTGGCAGTTCTGCTGGCCTTAAATACTTGCAACAGTCAGGGGCAAATGTCTCCCCTCTGTGCTGAGCTGTATTGGTGAGAGTACACCCAGCAGGGCCACCAAGACCTTTTACCCCTCTTTTTGGCACAGGTGACACCATGTCTGTATACCGGCTCCTGTTTGGGCTCTCCAGTTCTGCAAAGGCACTAACACACAGCAGGGAGTCCAGCACAGGGACACCAAGATGGTCAGGGGCTGCAGTGTGGGGCACATAAGGAGAGGCTGCAAGAGCTGGGTTTGTTCAGCCTAGACAAGAGAAGGCCAAGGGGGATCTTCATGCTGTGCACAGCTACCTTATGGAGGGCACAGAGAAGATGGAGCCAGATTTTCTTGGAGGTGCACACTAAGAGCAAGAGAGGAAACAGGGACATATTGGACAATGGAAAATTCTTCTGAGATGTTAAGAAGAAACCTTTTTCTCCGTGAGGGTGGCCGAGCTGTGTCACAGGGATCCAGAGAGGTTCTCACATCTCCATCCTTGGAGATAATCAAAACTTCACTGGAAAAGGCCCCAAGATACCTCCTCTACTGGCACCTGCTTTGACCAGGGTGTTGGAGCCCTACCTCCAGATGCCTCCCTCATTGCAGTCTCAAGGAATCTGCTATTCTGAGACTCTTGCCAAAGGGATCAGTGGCTTTGGAAATGCCACCTCCACCACTGATCAAGGACAGGTGTCTCAGAGCCACCCATCGCCCTCACAGGCCTGACTTCTTGTGAGGGGGCACCTCCCCTCTCTGCAAGGGTCTGCGTAGGAACAAAGTCGAGAAATGGCAATGACTGCTTTGATTATCTCTCTGAGGGATCGGAATGGATTAGCGTCTGAGATGGGAAGATGCAATGAGGGTCCAGCTTCAATAGAAAGCCTTTAAGGAAGGAGAAGATAACTTTCTCCAGGGCAGTCAGTAAAAGCCCAAAGACTCACGGAAGCATCAAGTCCTTCCCAAACTGCAAGCCTGAACCTCAGCTGACAGAAACCATCACACTGCAAGCATCCCTGCCTCGCACCACGATGCTCCAAGCAGGGAACATGGTCATCAACAGTCCTCACCCAGGTCTCCCAGAAGGACTCTTTGATGGCAGGCTGGGCTCTGGGAGCAGAGCACTGCTCTCTCCACCCACCTACTCCCAGGCTGAGCAGCAAAACACTGGCGCCAACATCTGGCTCCACCACAGGGCATCTCGCACTGTAAACATGCTGCTACCCCCGCACCTCACAGAGGGTTGGCAGCGAACATGTGCCTCTGCATCAGCGACACACAGGGCACAGCACCACACACGGCAGCACACAGGGCACCCACAAGTGCCCCAAAACACACAAAGCCCAACTCTCCAGCCCTTCTATTCCCTTCTAGGCCTCCAAAGCCTTGCAACAGGCAATGCCTCTAAACAGCCACTCACAGCCCGAGGCCTGCTCACTTCCCACCTCAAGGACGCAGAAAGCAAGTGCTCTCACAGGGGCTGATTGGGCCAGCTCTTGCCTCTCGCTTGTGCCTCAACTTCTCTGAACAAGAAATCTCTTTCAAAATGTGGACCATACCTTTTTTTTGGGGGGGTGACATTCCTTCTGTCTCCTCCAACAGCCTTTGCACCCATTCTACAATGACTGCATACGTGAATGGAAAAATCAGAGACCTCAAACGGGTTACATCTCCAAATGTGTCATAAAAGCAGGTGGACACCTGAAAGACAGAGACAGCATTCGGACCTTGCAGGAAAATCTCACAAGCTCCCTGCTGTTTTGACAGGGGCAAGTTCTAAAGCACACACATGCTGGGAGTAAGAGATTACTAACACCACTGCTCACACCAGCACTAGATTCATTTAGCAGCCACAAAAGTCTAGGTGGACTCCCTAGATGACCAGGATGAGGCTGCAAGCTTCTACTTAGCAACAAGTGGAAAGGCATACTCCATGTCCATGTTCACCACAGAACATCATCCACATTTGAAATGTAGTGGTACTAATTCATGATGACAAAGTGGAATAAAATGTGTGTCAGATGGTGTGGAACATCGACTTCTGCTTGATTAAGTAATTGCATTTCTGTATCGCTGTAGAGCTCTGCAGTCGTCAATCCCTCCTCTGAGCACACGCAACAAACCCAAAAGTGACCTCACCACCAACAGCCAAGACATCTGTCTTCTCCTCACCTCTCAGCTGCTCACATAGAGGTGACCTCACAAGTGCATAAAGCTGCCAGGTGCCTGCTGCTGGCCTACAGGCTTCAGAGACAGAACTTTCCTCCAAATAACTTCCCCAGCCATCAACTACTGCTGGCCTAGCAGCTACTCTCACAAAAGAGACCTCTCAAGCAACACCCATGCCTAACTGCCTGCTGCTGGCCTAGCAGGGACTCAGAAAGACATCACCAAACACTCACCTTCACAGCCACGTCTCTGTCACTGGCCTAGAAGCCTCTGAGACAGAAATTACCTCACTATAACTGCCCCAGCCATGAGAGAAATCCTGCCTTATCAGCTGCTCCTCAGGCAGAAATGATCTCAGAAACACAGATCCCAGACATGGATCTGCTGCTGCCCTATCAACCACTCAGGCAGAAGTGACCTCATCATCAACAGCCGAGCCATGTGCCTCCTGCTGGCCTGTCAGCTACTTACAAAGAATTGATTTGACACTGGTGATTTTCTGGCATAGCTCTCATAGACAGTGGTGACCTCACTACCCCTGACTGACGCAAGGCAGGGGCAAAGGTTCCTGCCCCCAAACCCCACCGAGCCGCCCCGGCCCAGCTGCTCGCGGCAGGCCGCCACGTCTGGCTGCAGGGCAGCTCCCCCCTCTGGCCCAGGTCCCTCTGGCCCCTGCTCACGGCCCCACCAGCCCCTGCTGCAGCTCCTGCAGCAAAGCAGCCCCGTCGCCAGCACCGCTGCCCCGCCCCGGCGGGAGGGCACCCGCCGCCATTTGAACGCGCCCGCAGCCCCCACCAAACCCACTCGCACCTGCTCTCTCTCCCGATCCCTTCTCGCCTGTTTTGCTCCCGCTCCTCTTTCACCTGTTTCTTTGACATCTTTTTTTTTCCCCATGTTGGACTGCAATTGGCTGACAGAGCCATCAGTGAAATCGATGCCCGCCCTCCTTCTCCTTCCAGCCAATAGGAGGGCTGCACTGGGGCGATGCCATGGCAAAGCTGGGCCCTCCTCCCCGGCAGCCAGCTCTGCCCCGTCCCCCGCGGTCAGGCGCCATGTTGTGGGCGGCAGCACAGGGCGTGGCGGGGCCTGGGGGCAGCGCGGCGTTGTGTGGGTGGGCAGTGCGGGGCTCCGGGGCACGGCTGCTGCCCCGGTGTGGCTGGGCTCTGCGGCAGGGTCCCCGCGGGGCTGCTGGCTGCCCTGCGCCCTGGGAGCCATGCAGGGAGCGGGGGGGCAGTGCTGGGGCCTGTGCTGGTGGCAGCCGTGGCGCCGGCATGGGGGCCCTGGGGCTGGCGGGGGCGTGGGAGCCTGCAGGCAGTGTCCTGCTGCCCCCAGGGCAGGGCAAGGCAGGGCAGGGCAAGGCAGTGTCGTCTTGCCCCTCCTGCCCTGTCAGGACCCTCAGGCAGGGCTCTCGCGGCAGCCCGCAGCCCTGACCAGCCACCCCCACAGCCTGGGATCCACAGCAGTTTTTACAGTTAACAGTCTCAGTGCGACACCTTGGGAAGGAGCTCCTGAAGCCCTTACCCTTGGTGGAGAGCCGCAGGAGCTCTGGGAACAAGGAACTGCGGTCCAGGCTGATGGTGTCCATCCAGCAACCTTCCATCTTGCTTGCCCCCCTGCCCTCGGCTCACCTCTCCAGCGAAGGAGGAAGGACACTCTTCCCGTCTCATCACCCAAAACACCTCTCTGACATGTCCCTGCTCCTCTGCCTGTCAGTGAAGGTCCCAATGTGGCTCCCGTCCCTCCTCCTTACCATGGCATGGCTCCAAAGGGCAGCAGTGGGGAGGGCATCAGCAGTGCCCAGCAGCAACTGGGCCTTGCAGGGAACTGAAGGCACCACTGCAGGACCAGGGAGACCTCCCTGTGATGCAGCACATCCCACCGTGACCTCAGCTCGTGTCATCTGGGGGCTCAGTAGGTCACTGCCATGGAGATGGCCCAGCCAGGGAGAGAGCAGAGAGATTTCCCCTCACATCCTGGAAGCAGTCACCTCCCTTCACCACAGTTATTTTCCAAAACTTGCTGATAAATCCTTCAGGAATGTCTCCAGATGGTGTCAAAGACTGTGAAATATCTCAAATGGGGCACTGGAGAAGTCGATTCTGCACCCCTGCACTGACAGGTCTCTGCGCTGGGCAGACCTGTGTGGGAAGCCTGGGCTTTGGGATTAGTCTGGGGTTTGGCATTTTTCAAAGCTGAGATCAAAGTCACATGGGATGAAACATCACAAAGTGTGGCCACGGGCTGAGATGCTTTGGTGAGCCTCAAAACTGGTTTCTGCTGTGGGTCACTGTTTTTGTAGAAGTAGGATGTAGGACAATCTGGGACAGGATGTAGCCTTCCTCTTTCAGACACTAAAGCCACACTCTGCTTTTAAAAGTCCTCAACAAGGTTTCTCAGTCTGCAGTGCTTAAGATAGAGATGATCTGCCAGAAAAAAGCAAACATGCCCCTAAGACACATCATCCAGAGGGCTTTATCCAGGACCCTGATCTCTGCCAGGCTCCAAAGCCATGGTGAGGCCAAGGAGCAAGTCTGGGCAAGTTTTCTCATTTCCCATGAATTTTTCCCAGCTTTCCTTCTGGCTGAGTTTGCGGAAAGACAATTCTCATCTCTGAGCTTCAGTTGGTCCTTGTGCTTTTCAGTGTCACCTTGGGGCAGTGCTTCTCCCTGGGTACACTCCCTGGCACCCTGGACACCCCTGGGAGTTGTGCAGCCCTGGTACCCTGGATCTCCCACAGTTTTGACCCTGGGCTTCTCAGGACATGCCCACACAGTGCAGTGCTGCTGTCCAGGCTCCGGTGCAGAGTCTATGAGGCAGCGAAATGTCTCAGGACCTGCATTTTGACTCATTCAGAAGTTGGTGAGATGACCAGCTCCCAGCTCTGCAGCTGCTGAAGCTTGAGAGCATCCCTGCAACCAACCTTCATGCTCTTCCTAGTCTCTGCACAGTCCTGGGGCAAATCTTGCAGAAGGGAGACTCCATCCCCTTGAATACTGTCAGAGATGTGGCTTTCCAAGTCACTGCAAAGGGAAGGATGCGTTTACTCATTTCTTTTGGTTGCTTATTCAGTGTCTGGCATTCCGTCTATGGCACTGTGAGCCCTGCTCTGCACCCTGGTGTCTCTGCCCTTTCTCTCCCCTGTCTCCTCTGTGTCTACTCACTCTTCTCTGCACACCAGGGGCATGGCAAGTGTTGCTATAGAGAGCTCACTTGAAGCTGTGAGATGTTGTGGAGCTGAAGGCTTGATGGAGGCTAGTCTGGGATACAGCTGTGCCCCCACACCCCCTCCTGCTCTCAGCCTGAGGGTCCAGGAAGGTCTCCAGGGAGAGCAGTGGGTTTGGGGGTGGGTGGGATGGGTTTCTTGCGGCAACCCAAATTTCTGCCTGGGTTGCTCTGAGCACCCAGGGAAATCCCTCTTCTCTAGGGCTTGCACCAAGGCTTTTCCAGACTTTTGTACAGAAACACAGCCTGGTCCGGGATCCCCAAGAGCAGCATGGCCCCCCAGCATGGCGCAGGACCCCCAGGAGCTGTATGGCTCTCACTTCCATTTCCACATGCCCTGATTAAATTGACAGTGTCTAACATCACCTTTAGAGCACATTATCTGGACATTGCAACATTACAACATTGTGACACCTCCCCTAACTCTTTGTTCATTCAAATTGACAAAGCCGAACCTAGCTGCTGATTTGCACTTCAGGGAGTTTAAAACTTGCTCTGCTTTTCAGTAGTCTCTCCCTTTAGCCAAGTCCTAAATTCTGTTTATAGCTAACATTTCCTATCTATTAAAAAGATTTTTATTAAGGCTGTCCCTTGTGGAAAGTGGACCTCACTGGAGGCAGCTGGGACTCAGCATGCAGTTGAGGAGTGCATTTTATTTTTTATAAACCATATCATATTTTATTTTTCTTTGTTTGCAGTTAAGAGAAATCCTGCTGTATCTGCAGCTAGTTGTCTAAGGAAAGCAGGTGGGAATTGGGGCAGATGAGCTGTAACATTCAGTTGCAGACTTCACTGGAATAAGGGTAGCTTTTAACCAGAGTGATGTAAGGCCCAGGTGGCTGTTGAGAGAAACGGCAGGGTTGGGGAGATGGGGAGGAAGGTTGTCCATACAGT
Source organism: Apteryx mantelli (assembly GCF_036417845.1). Taxonomy (NCBI): domain Eukaryota; kingdom Metazoa; phylum Chordata; class Aves; order Apterygiformes; family Apterygidae; genus Apteryx; species Apteryx mantelli. The sequence continues at coordinate 9,658,042 of NC_089997.1, forward strand.
GCCTGACCTCTGGGACACTGCTTTTCCTACATGTCCAGACTTCAAGGGAGACACTCTGGATTGATATCAGTTGGAGAATGTTGCTGTCACTCATTCTGTAGCTGAATAATAATAATGATAATAATAATAATAAACCCCTTTAAAAGCAGAAGTACTTGTATATTATTGACGTCTCCACCTTTCAGCTACACTCCTGAAACCTCTCCAATTAGCCATGCAAGACTTGAAGAAAATTACACGGAGAGACCTGGTTCATCAGGGCTTTTTGCATTTTAATGAGCCCCATGGTATATTTGGTGCTGAGTCCATGAATCTCAGCTACTGCCAGGAGACTGAACAAAACATCGAAGAAATCAAAGTCAGAAGCAAACCCCAAAGTTTCACAGAGCAGGACTGGGTCCCACTGAGGGCCATTAGCAACAAAGGCTCCCCAGGGGCTAATTAGAGCAGAAAATTGTAATCACTGATTACAGGTAGGCAAAGGAAATACTCAGGTGGCTCTGATGCCACATAAACCCTTCATGTGTTTGATCAAGGAAGACAGCCAAGCACGGACAGCGAACCCCTGGAAAGGGAGATCCTTTCCCTTGCGTGTTGCCCAGGGCTCTTCCTGGGGGCAGCGTGCAGCTGGGGGTGTACAATGCTGAGTGCAGAACAAACACACGACACCTCCTGGGGTCCCCTGAAGGGGAAGGGGGAGCAAGGCCCTGGTGTCTCCTGGTAGGCCTTGGCGGCAGAAAAAACAGCCATAGCCAAAGGGACAAAGACCTCAGTTCTGTCGGAGCCCTTCAGCCTTGGCAGCACCCTCAGCCATCTCCACCACAGGCCGTCCTGTGCTGTCCCAAACCTGCTCCTGTATCCCTGCAGCCTGCAGACACCCAACCTGCTTCCTCACCTTGCTCTCACCCCGAGATCTCCCTCCCTTCACTGATGTCTCTCCATCCTCACTGGCTATTCCTTGAAACACAAAGCCAAGGGCTGATCACAGACTCCCTCTGGGTGGCCTGCTCCACCACAGCACTACCCTTCAAGTGATATTTCTTCATCCTAATGTCCAGTCTGAACTTCCCAAGCTACAGTTTGGGGCTGTTTCCTCTTTTCTTGCAGGTTCCCAGTACCAAGAAAAGCTCCTGGCAGCCCCCAAATAGGACACACTAGTGCTGAGTTGAGGGGGATAATAACTCCCCTTGTCTGGGTGGCCACCTTCCTCCTAATGCAGCCCCATAGGCATCTGGCCTTATTTGCAGTGAGCATGTACCACTGGCTCATATGGCATCCCTTGTAACGCCCAGGCCCTTCTCCTCAGGCCACTCCTGAGCTGGTCAGGTCCCAACCTGTCCTGATGCATGGGGTCATTATTCCCCTTGTAAAACTTCCTGTGGTTTCTTTTGGCTGAATCTCCAAGTTTCTCTAGGTCTCCAGCCTGAAGTTCATTGTGTCAGCTGTTAATGTGTGCATGGAGATGGCTCACCCTGACTTGTGGTGCCTCTAAGAAGACAACAGCATGAGGCATTGCAGGTCACTTCAAGGGCTAAAAGGATGTACTAGTTGAATGGAATTGCTGACCTAGGTAGGAATTACCATGGCAACCATCTCAGAAATGCCAGGTGAGGGTACAAAGCAAGCACAACCAGGTCCTACGGGGAAAGGGTAAAGAGAGGTGGGCTGTTTGTATGGGAGAGTATGAGGATAGTAAGAGAGTATAACTTGGAAGGGGTAAAGGGGAGAAAAAGAGAATAAAAGGTGAAGCAAAGGAGTGATCAGGGTTATTCAGGGGAACCTGCGAAGCAGCCCTGCATCTGCACATCTCTGACTGGAGCAGGACAGGAAAGCTACTTGATCTGATCATACGTGTGTCTGACTTACTTCCACAGTCAGGAGAATTGAGTGCTTTCACTAACACTGACAAGAGAAGATCCTTGGTGGAAGGAATGCAATAATGTTTGAGGCTGGATGGGACTTCATGTGGCCTCTAGCCCAACCTTGTGTTCCCTGCAGGGTCAGCTTTGGGGCGAGGCCAGGTTTTGAGGGCTTGATCCAGTCTTGAAAACCTCCTGGGATGGAGATGGCACAGCTCCCCCGGGCAACAGAGGCCCTGCAGTATCCAAGGCCAGAGAGAAACAGAGCTGGGCCATGCAGCTATGGCAGGAGAGGTGTTTGGCTCCTGAGCTGACTCTGCAGCACCTTAGGGCCTGTGACAGAGGTGAGTGGATCTCCAGGAAGGATAAGCTGCCCCTGAGAAAGTCCCTGGGCCTGAACAGCCTGTGATCCTGCCACGCTGTGGGTGAGCAAAGGTTTCGGGAGAGGAGAGCTAGTGAGGTTTGAAAGTGTAGGCATATGTGTGGAGACCTTGGTGTGATGTGCCTTCCATCTTGGCAGCATGCTCAGATGTAGATGGGATAGACTTTGCCTAAAGGCAGTGGTGGGAATCCCTTGTATGGGAACAGGTGGGAAATCTGAGATGTCCTGGGGTGTTTGCAAGCAACCACTCCAAAAGGGCATGATTTTCTTGTTAGTCCCATGCTGTATCTGCTAGAAACATGGTGGTTGTGTCAGACACCCCATGCATGTGACATGGCCCTGCAGGCCTATTGTCATTGCATGAAATCAAGTGTCTGCACTGAATTACATAAGCTATTTGCAATGTCTGGATTTGCATAGGTCTGAGCTTCTTAGAGAGTGGAGCTCTAGGAGTAGTAGGCATCGAGTGTCATTTCAGATGGCCAAGGAGATTCTCCACCTGGTCCCCAGATGATGCTCTAGAAGGATGTGGGTCATAGTTGCTTCATCAGAGCAAGCAGACATTTGCACATATGTTGGACCTCCTCTGTCCCTTCTAAAGTCCCAAGGAGTGTGTGTGTGTACAGCTGATTCCTTCCCTCCATCTCCACTGATTACAGTGGGAGCTTAGACAAGAAGCCCACATGCAGAAACCCATTCTGTGCACCCCAAAACTTGGGCAAGAGGAAACCTCCTGTGAGTTTGTGGAGCGCACAGGAGGGAATTGAATCCCACTCCATCTCAGGAGCTTCTCAATGGGCATTAAATGTTTTGATTAACTCCCCTAAATCAGTTCCTGAAGCACAAGTAAATGAACTCCCTTCTTGGCCCTGTCCAGGTGTCCTGTCTTCTTAAGAGATGGGAGAAGGGCTTTCTAGAGGGGGACATTTCCATCTCTCTTAGATAACCGTCCTCTGATGAGACCAACTGCAATGCTGGATTCAGTCTCTCTCCACTGTTTAGAGAGGGACCATCAGTGATCATTTTAGACTACTTCAGTGGATATTTCCCAGGGGTGACCCTGCTGCCTTTCAGGAACTGTCAGCCCTGGAGCCCTGGGAACATCTCAGAGCTGCACAGGGGACAGAGAAAGTCATGTCTTCAGCTGGGCCTGTGTTCCTGAGCTCGGTCTGGCTCCTGGGACTGCGGGAGCCCATGGCAACCTGGCACGTGCTGCAGGGAGACAGCTCTGTCCAGGAGCAGCTCCTCTTAAAGGAGCAGCAAGACTCAGGGCACTGCCTGCAGGCACCAGGATGAGATGAGTGACTCAGAGGTTAAAGACAGTTGGGAGTGGGAGGACATCTGAGAGCTCACTGCAGGGAGAAATCTTCACAGCCCTTCACACAGTAAGTCTCCGGCTGCAGGGCAACACTGCTGTGGTTCCTGGAGGGTTCTTCTGAAGCTGGCACCTTCCACAGCTGATAGGGTCTGTCAGGATGGCTCTCCCATGTTCTCCTGTTTGGAGCAGGTAGTGCTTAGAGCAGGGATTTCCAGCCACACCATCAGAGGGACAGGGCATCACAGCTACCTTCTCCCAGGGATGGTGGAGGGGTGTGAAGCCAGGGAGTGCAGCCAAGTCTGCATGGGCCGTAATTCAGAGCAGTGTCCCTACACCCCAGGGTGCTGTGTGCATGGGGCAGTGACTCTGTTGCCTGTGAAGTTCAGCACTCAGCCTGCCTGGGGAACTCCCCACAGTGCTGCAGGGAGAAGCTCTGGGTGGAAGGAGTGACCCCCGGCAGGGCAGGTTCATTCTCCTGTTGAGAGGGTGCTGCATGGGGCAGGGCTGCTCTCAGCTCTAGCTCACTCCCAGGACATTTTCTGAAGGGGAATTTTCAAGAGGAAGGTATAGGCCGGTCATACCTGCAAAGAGCAGAGCTTTCCTTCCTGAGTCTGTGCCTAATCTACCCATCCTTTGACAGCATTGGAATGGAAACAGAATTGTTTACTTTAGACAAGTAACTGAGACCCCTAAACAGTTACACTGAGAGATCAAAATGTCTGCAAGGAACCTCAGCAAATCCCTTCAGCCATCCCTCAGCCTACACGCAGCACTAACAAAATGTTTATTAGCCTCCTCAGGGTTGGTCTTACCTGCTCCTTAGGACCTGCAAACATGGAGATATTTGCCCCTGGCACAGTCCCAGGCAACAGTGGTATGATGCATGAAAGAGAGGAAACTTCTAACAAAAAAGGCTATGGGAGGGTGGTGGATTTGGGCAATTCCTTGACGGTTTCTGCAATGCAGATGCCTTCCTCTGAGCAAACCCCTGTGTCTCGTCTCCCAGCTAGCAGAGCCTCTGCCCTCAAGGCCACAGGATCCAGGGCATGAGACACCTCTGCAGTCCAACCTCCAGCAGAGCAGATGTGGGTCTCTCCTGTATGTGCCCATTTTACCACTGCCTGACAGAGTGGCTGAGAGCAAAACCTCATCTGTAGGGTGGTGTGCACAGCTGAGTAAGATGAAGGCTTTCCTGAGTGCCCATCTGGAGGTGTTTGCATGGGAGCAAGGGGTCCAAGCTCTCTTCTAGCCTGTGAGTCTTTGGGGAATGCATTCTGTAGGGCTGGGGAATGGGCCAAGTCTCGTGTTGCTGTTTGCTATCTCCATGTACCCAGTGTGGTACATGAGTTACACATGAGTTTCAAACATGAAAACTCCGTTTTGTTCTTTAGTCATGATTATGGTTTGGCTGGGTATCAGGGCTACGCCTGTCTGCACACCCACAGCACTTAGGTCATTAGCTCCTTGCATAGTCCGAGAATTACCTGGCCAGTCATCTGCACAGATGAGAAAATAGGTCGTCATGAGACAATGGAGCAACTTGAAACTAGGTGATTGACTGGACCTAGGCAATTAGGTATTTGACTGATAGTTATGGCACCCCTCCAGGTGGCAATTTCTGAAGGTTCCAGAAATTCCCCAGTGACAAATCCTGCTGTGTCTAGTCCAATTTGTATGCTTAAAGGTGTTCATAACCATCCTGGCTGGAGTGTCCCAAAGTGTCCTTGCTGCAAAAGTGATCAGACTGTGCATAGGTTAGACATTTGTAAATAGTCAATACCAAGCACTCCTGCAGTAATTGTCACATCCTATGAGGTTAAGCTGTATCCATTGCAATGAATTATGCATCTGCTGGGTGGTCATGTGGGTCTGGAGCCACCTGGATTACAACTCAGCAAAAGAGTGGTTCAGGAGTCTCACCTAACCTAGCTGACACCATTGCAAGGGCATTTTGTCACTGCACAATGACTGACCATCCTGTTTGCGAGATTTGATTCTGAGTGTCTGTGTAACAAGCTGCGCTGACTCCTCTGGAGCCCATGGACAGAGGACACTGCTCCTCATGGCAGACTCAGAAAGCACAAACTAGAGTACAAGTAAAGGAGCTGCAGGAAGGTCCTCCCAGTTAGCAGAAAGGAAATGTGGGGAGTTGCTAGGAGAAATGCTGTTGTGGGGTTTGTTCAAAGTAAGTCCTAACTCATAAATGTCTTTTCCTCCTTGGACAGTCCTCACAGCCCAGAGGAAGCAAATGTTCAACAGCAGCTCCCCAAACGAGTTCCTCCTCCTGGCATTTGCAGACACACGGGAGCTGCAGCTCTTGCACTTCTCCCTCTTCCTGGGCATCTACCTGGCTGCTCTCCTGGCCAACGGCCTCATCATCACAGCTGTAGCCTGTGACCACCGCCTCCACACACCCATGTACTTCTTCCTCCTCAACCTCTCCCTCCTCGACCTTGGCTCCATCTCCACCACTGTCCCCAAATCCATGGCCAATTCTCTCTGGAACACAAGGGCTATTTCCTACTCAGGATGTGCTGCCCAGGTCTTTCTGTTTCTCTTCTTAATTTCAGCAGAATATTTCCTTCTTACCATCATGGCGTATGACCGCTTTGTTGCTATCTGCAGACCCTTGCACTATGGCACACTCATGGGTGGCAGAGCTTGTGTCAAAATGGCAGCAGCTGCCTGGGGCACTGCTTTTCTCTATGCTGGCCTGCACACTGCAAATACCTTTTCAATACCACTCTGCCAAGGCAATGTTGTAGAACAGTTCTTCTGTGAAATTCCCCAGATCCTGAAGCTCTCCTGCTCAGACTCCTATCTCAGGGAAATTGGGGTTCTTGTGGTTGGTATTTGTTTATCTTTTGGGTGTTTGGTTTTCATTGTGCTGTCCTATGTGCAGATCTTCACAATCGTGCTGAGAATCCCCTCTGAGCAGGGCAGGCACAAAGCCTTTTCCATGTGCCTCCCTCACCTGACTGTCATCTCCTTGCTTGTAAGCACTATAGTGTTTGCCTACTTGAAGCCCCCCTCCATCTCCTCCCCAGCTCTGGATCTGGTGGTGGCTGTTCTGTACGCGGTGTTGCCTCCAGCAGTGAACCCTCTCATCTACAGCATGAGGAACAAGGAGCTCAAGGAGGCACTGAAGAAACTGATTCAGCTGGTACTATTTCAACAGCAATGAGGTGCCCATCCCTCTTCACAAGTGACTTCTAATTTTTTCTCAGACAACTCTTGTGCTTTGGGAATTCTCGCTGTGATAATAATGTTTATGCAGAAGTGTTTGAATTCATCCCACTTCTCCTGCAGCATGAATCCACTCTCTCTGACCCAGAGACCTTCTGTAAATGTGTCTATCACTGTTTCAGAGCTGACTCCTCTGTAATAAAAGGGGATTTCCTCAATGCTGTGCTTGAAAGTTGGTTTCTCCTTCCAAGGCTGGAGCCAAGAATGTGCTCAAGGACTTTCACCTGGAAAGGGCCTTTTCCAGGGCTCTCTATGGGCTCAAAGCAATGAGCTCATGGGGTGATGTGTTAGGGAATGAGGGCTAGATTCAGCTCTCATCAGTGCCTAGTGCTCCTGGAGGTGCTGAATGGTCAAGCGGTATCTGCCTGGGACTGTCTCATGTATGACAGGGCTGATGACAGATGCCCACGGTGGGGACCCTGTGGGCACAGGGAAGGGAGCCTGGAGAGTGGTTTATGCCACCTTCAATGAAAAACCATGGTATGGATCTACGGACACACCTGAACACAGCCTGAGCCATTTGAAATGCCCTGTGATTGCTCAGAGCATCATCCATAGCCACAAACACTTTGGCAGGAGACTGTCAGATGCAATGATGCCCGTCCAGCTGGGTCTGCTTCCACCCTAATCACCGTGGCCAGTGCAGAGTCACCCCCTGGCCCCAGGGCACCAAAGCCCGCTCACTCTGCAGAGCATCACTGCCAGTTCGGGGCCCTGCAGGGAGCACAGGGGAGGGTCCAGGAACGGCTGGGCAGGCCAGCGCCAATGCACCCACTGGGGAAAGGTTCTGTGGGGAGCAGGGACATCCCTGGAGAAGAGGAAAGGAGCAATTGTGTGATTGCAAACTTATGTCTTGGATGCTGCTTGTGACACCACTTTTGCCTCGGTATGCAAAAGTGAAGCAGCAGGGACCTGGCTTGGATGTTGATTGTGAGGTCACTGCTGCCTCAGTACCTGATAGGCCAGCAGCAGGCACATGGCTCTGATGTTGATTGTGAGGTCACTGCTGCCTCAGTACCTGATAGGCCAGCAGCAGGCACATGGCTCTGATGTTGATTGTGAGGTCACTGCTGCCTCAGTACCTGATAGGCCAGCAGCAGGCACATGGCTCAGATGTTGATTGTGAGGTCACTTCCTTCTCTGTGGACTGTCTGCCATCAGCAGGCTCTCGGTTGCTGTGGTTTCTTGTAAAGTCCCCTCTGTCTCTGCTGCTGACAGGCCAGAAGCAGGTTGATGGCTTCAGTGCAGACTGTGAGGTCCCTGCTGCCTGTGCACCGGATTGGCCAGCAGCAGGAACAGCGTCAGCAAAGCAGCTGTGAGGTCACTGCTGCCTGTGCACCGGATCGGCCAGCAGCAGGAACAGCGTCAGCAAAGCAGCTGTGAGGTCACTGCTGCCTGAGCAGCTGAGCAGCAGGAACAGGGCTGTGAAATGGCTTGTGAGGACGCTGCTGTCTCTGAAGACGACAGGCCAGAAACGTGCTGGCCTTGCAGGGCTGGTCCCTGCTGGGCTGGGGCTCTCCAGGGAGGCCTGAGCCGCCCCAGGCTGCGCTGGGCAGGGGGCTTGTGCCGGGCTCCCACTGCCGTGGATCCAGCAGGGTGCCTGGAGTCCACTGAACAGACTCATCACTGAGTTCACACAAGCAGGGATTTGGTTGCTTTGTTTGGGATATTTTGCACACCGAAAGAAAGAGCCTGCTGTTGCCTTTGAAAACAAGTACAAAAGACCTATGAAAACACAGTTCATGCAGTTGTGTGGTGACTCTGTTGTTCTACGCAAGTGCTCTGTCATGAAATATGTATATATACACAAGTGTGTGTGTATATATATGTGCATATATGAATATATACACACACACATATATGTATATACATATATACATTATATATATTGTGTAGGTGTCTAGGAACTACAGAATGCATTCCTGATCATCATCTACTTTTATTCTTAGGAGAACAGGCATTTTCAGCACTGGAGAAATATACTGAGGCAAATCACGATATTTCGGAAAGCTTTGCAGAGACTTGTACAGTCTCTTTTGCTGTGTGGTAGGATGAAGACTTAAGAATATAGCATGTTCGCATTAAATCAAGAACTGTAATTTAATGTACTTCAGCACTTATTTAGAAGCTGTGCATCTCTTGTCTTCCAAATGGTATAAATCATATTTTAAAAGAGGATGGACTGTATAGTGATGAGGAGTCGCCTTCAGGGTTCTGCAGATGAATTATCTCACCAAATGCACACGACACTAAAGGAAACATTGCGTGACTACAGCAGGGAAAAGCCTGTGTCCTTTCGATTCAAACTCTTCAGAGTGCTGGGTCTTCGTAAACAGTCTCGGTGGTTGTAAGCGTGAGGTGAGGTAGAGGAGGGAGTAAAGAAAAGTTTATCTGGGAGGGAGGGTTCTATCAATACATGCAAGAAATGAGCATAAAAATAAAACACATCACTAGAGTTCTAGTAAAGTAGGTTGTTCTTATTGATCAAATTGAAGGACCCAGCCTCCTCTTTCTCCACCAAAAAGATCCACAGACTATCAGGGCATGCTGATTTAATCCACGGTATTCCTTAAGTGACTGAAGACCAAAGAAATGTGCTGACCATCCTTTTAGGAAAAAACCTATATGGGTTTGTGTAGCCATCTTTGTCCTTGTAGCTTCCACAATTGTTAAAACAGCAGTGAATTTTGTAGCCAGAACAAAATTGAGAAAGGGTTTGTTAAAACAGCATCAGAATAAACTTGAAACAATGTCAGCATTTGTTACCTTTAAGCCTCTAAGCTTATGTTAATATTTTGATATTTCAATGTGGAAGTCATTTAAACCCTCAGCTGAAAAGTGATGTTAGGTTGTCCCAGTTGGTTCAATCATTCTTCTCTATTTCTATTACTGTTCTAGTCAGGAAATCTTCTGACCTACTGAACTCAGTTAAGTCTCTAGGATTGTTGACTTGAGCCAGTAAAGGTACTGCAGTGTTGTGGTGGCAAAAAATACAAATGCTGCCCACAAATGCATTTCCTAATACTAAAAAAGGATAGCTAGAAAGTTTATTTGCAGTCTGGGTAAGTAATCAACACACAAGGAAATATGAAACCAGTGGAATGGCTGAACAAAATAAGTATCTTACGTGCACTTATGGTAATGCTGTAACTTCACCCATCCAATTTGCAATTCTTTAGATGCAGCTCCTGTGTTTCAATGCCCTTTTTTTCCCCTAAAAATGTTATTATGCTCCTTTCTCCCTTCCCACCTTCTTTGATAACTGTTGACCAATTTCAGCTAAGCTTGAGAAATGTAGAGATCTCAAAGTTTTTGAACTCCTGGCATCACGAAAACTAGTGCCTGGGTGGTGAAAAGAACCCGTCAGGTGTGTGCTGAGAGAGAAAGCTGAAATTCTCCCCCATATCAGCTAACTGACCCCTTGCCCTGCGTGCATTTGGCTGGCCAGTGCCCACGTGTGATGGGAGAACCATCACTTGCCCAGCCAACGTGGTGGGGACCAGCAGACATGGTGGGGAGCGGCAGCATTGCTTAGGGGACGGATGGTACGAGCCAGCAAGGAAATGGGCTTTAGGAGTCGTCCTGACCACTGAACAGCTTATTTCTTGCTGGAGGACGGAGAGTATTAACAACAAAAAGTGGTGGGGAGGGGGAAAGAAAAGACAAGAACGTTAACATCTTTGTCTTCCTTGGTCACTTTATTTTTAAAATTCTTGCTTGATAAATATTGTTCTAGAAATGCTTCTTGCCAGCCACCATAGTACAGGCCAGGGTTCAAAACATCTGGAGAGCCTGGATACAGGCAAAGGTCTCCCTTGGAGCCTGCAGGAACACGTGCTCGGGAAAAGCTTGCAGTTCATACCCTGGACCTGTCAGCTCTGGTTTTTAGCACCACATCCCCTGAAGAAAGATGCACACAGGTCTCTCTTCACTGCTTTAATCTCATTGGATTAATGGACTCAAGTGAGGTAGGTGGAACTCATGGTTAAGGAAGTGGCCTGGTTTTGATGTCCTTTGTGTTATTTTCGCCTGAAAATCCACATTTCTTTTAGATTGGATGAAATAGAGCAAGGATGTTGTGCATGGCCGTATTTTCCATTCCCAATTAAACAGTCAGAAGGTTGCTGGCAGTTCAGGGAGCTGGAAAATACTGCTCATAAACCTCTCTCCATGGCCAGAACTCCTGCTGACGTCAGTGGGATTCAGACCATGGTTTTCACCACCTCTAAAAGACTCTGTAGCTCCCAGTAGAGCTCCCAATAGCTCCATCAGCCTGATGGCATGTCATGCACTTTTTCTAACTGTTTTTTATAATGGTGTAATGCAACCAAGGATTTTTTGCACAAACAAATCTTTTTTTTTTCCTGTCGTTGTACTGAGGAGGAAATACTATAAGACACCTGTCAGTTAATATAAACATTTCCTTTAGCTGAAGAAACCTGGTCTGAAGGAGCCTCTGGAAATGAGGCAGCAGCCTGTGAGCTGGGGAGCTCTTCAGACAGCTTGAAGGCTGGTCACCTCTGACAAAATGACCTTTGAAATTATGATTCATGACCAGGCAAATAGGACAGTGCCTGCCCTCACCTTTCCTGCCTTGCGCTCCAGACTGACCTGGGCACAAGCCCATCCTGACCTGAAAACTCGGCAGTCCCGGGGGTGCAGCAGTGCACCCAGGCTCATCCACCTTGCTGAAGGGCTCGGCTTCTTTTCTCAAGCAATCTCTCACATGAATTGAGCTGTGAGGCTCCTTAGGAGTGACCTTACATCTCAGTAGCTCTGAAGTCAGGCAGAGGTTAAGGTCCATTTCTGTCGGTGTAGTTAGGTCTGTAATTTAATCGAAGTAGAAATTATTAAGTAATTGTTTTGTCCTGGTAGGTGTGTTCTGACACTTTGTCCCTATGTACTATCTGGTTGATACAGTTTTCATCAGTTTACATTTTACATCCTGTTTACATGTGTTTACATGTGTTAGTTTGCATAGATACACAGTTATTAGTTACAGAGCAGCCTGTTCTACATGGCTCAATATTCCCACACAAACTTCCTTTTCACCAGCACGTGGGAAGCCCAGAGGACAGCACCAACTATCATTTATGTTCCACATGTCCATGTATAATGGGAGGATATTGGAGTCTCACGGGAAGCTACATTACCACATTATTACAGAACAGTCCAGCATATGCACCAGTTTTGTTGCTTGCAACTTCAGATGGATGGATACGTGTATTTTTGAGTTCCATTTCATTTTCCTTTTCCAGTTTCATTTATGTGCCCTTGAAGCACCTGACCACTGCACTTTCCCAAGCAACTGGATACTGTTATCACAAGGGCACCTACCTGAAGATCTTACAAGTTGCTTACAAAAATCTTGACTGGATGCATTTACCATCAAATGCTTTGAAAGTGCATAACTTGGCTACTGTTGGTAAATTCCTTCTAAAATTGAATACTGAAATTCCAGCATGTCAACAGTTTCTGGCATCAAAGCAGGTCCCTTTTCTCACAGAAGACACAAGCAGTTCAGGGCTAAGTCCCCAGGTCAGGGGTCAGTGCTGGCCCTGGAAGCAGTCCTCCATTTCCTCAGGATCAGCTCTCTGATGTCCAGTAGCCAGGGGGCAAAGGTTCCACCTCATTTTTCCAAAGAGGATGAGAGAAAATGGATTTAGGATATAATAGTTAATGTAGGCCTCCTCAAAGAGTTCAAAGCCATTCAGCCCAAGAAGCACTACCTCAAACAATGACATATTTGAACCTCTGCCTGAAACCATTCTTGCAGTTCCTTCAAATGATATCATCAAATATCATGACTAATGCTGTCCTGCTATCTAAAGCCTTGCAGCTTCTCCACAAACTAATGCTGCTTCCCCACAGTCCATCTGCCTCCTCTCATTTCCACTTCATATCTTTAGCAGTTCACTAAACTCAGTCCTCTAGTCGATCCTCATACATGGATCTGATCTATCTCCAGATAGACAGGCAGGACTTGATAGAAAAGCCTTTCATTCCTTCTTTAAAAGTTGTAACTTATTGGATTTTTGTCTCCTAGAATTGGTTGGCAATAGCTGAGGAGAAAGTCTAAAGGTGGCAGGAAGAAAAAGGTACCTGCATTTCCAGATAATACTTAAATATCAACTAGAAAAGCTAACCTACTGCTGTTTAGAAGAGAATGTCAATGAAGAAAGCAGCAAGACATTTGAAGGTTTTTGTTTCCTTCTTTGCAGTACTTTTAACCTTACTGAAAGACAAGATTTTAAAGTTATATTTCATCATGCTGTAAACTGAGTTTTGCTGATAGAGAATACATACAGCTAACTATTAAATCTACAAATATTGTGCCCATAAAGGGAAACACCTGGTCTTTCAAGCAAAACATTACAATTGACTTCCAACAGATAAACCTCTCCTGCTTATATACTAATCAAGGTCACATGTACATGAAACACTCAAAGACAACAAAACCCCCCAAACCACCTTTTTAAACCAGGACACCTTTTGAGTGTACTTTCCTTTTATCACACAAGACACTAAGCCTTGAACTATGGCAAGGAATTCCCTCTACTTTGAATCTACATACATTCTGGATTTTAACAAATCTTAAGAAATTACTTTTTACTGCTACTATAAAAGCTCAACATTGGCAGAAGTTTTTCAAGCACACAAATGTATTGCTGCCTCAGTTTACCTAAAAATAAATTCAACAGAACCCACGATCTAGGTTAAAGGAAGTCAAAGAAACCCCATCCTTGCCTCTACATATACATTTTCTGTTGGGGGGGTTTCTTTCTGAATAGCCTACTGTAAAGCAGAGGGGCAGTAGAATTTTACATTAAAATAGTTAGAGTTTACGCCTAACCTCTCCAAAGAAATCCAATTACTCTTAAAGAATCAATTGTAAAAGTCCAATGGTAGAGAGCCCACTTAAGAGCCACCAGTGCTAACAACTTACATATTATGCCAATGGATTAAATATTGCCACCGTTTAGACTCTGTGCAGGAGCAGGGAGGAGAACACTTCACAGTCAGGCAGCTGCTCCTCCTCTTCAGTAGATTCCTGGGCAAAATGTTGCTCATCATCATCAGCGGAGGATGGGGAATCACTGCTGTAGACTGCATGTTTCCATCTGCAAGCATTTCAAAGGCAATAACAAAAACAAGATTAGGTCACACTAAGTCACATCAAAAATCAAGTGCAGTCTACCCCAGAAGGTACTGTGAGATCTGTGAAGTTTCCAGCCCATTATATGTATTCCTCCTGCATCTGATTTTAAACTGCATTACATGTTCTTCCTCGTGAGAGCAAAATTCCATCTTTGTTGGGAAGGTAAAGTGTGTAACTAGTTCACAACCAAAATTCAGCTACAATTTGCTCATTTTCTCTGATCATTCTGACACACAAAGCATCCAGTTTCCCTGAGCATTACGTATCTACTCTTATCTACTCGTATTCGTATACGTATCTACTCATCGGTCTTCCAAAACTGATGCCCCCTCTTCTTTCCTGAACTGACTGCTCTAAAGATTGCCAAACAAAGTGTTTATATCAAGCAATAGACAGCATTCTCCAAGCTCTGAGTGCTTACAGCATCCAAAACAGCCTTTCTCACCACAATGGCCATTAACACTTCTTTCTGGAGTTTTTCTTGTTTAAGAGCACTTCCACAGAGAAATAATCCAAGAAGAAACTAGTATTGGCATGTGAGTGACTAGAAAAGGACATGGTACTTATATGCAGCTTGACTTTGGCATATGGAAGATGCCAGAGCCTTGCAAAGTAACTGTAAAGCCTTGCAAAGTAACCGTATTTTTGAATCTATTCCACCTGATTTCCCCTAAATTTCATGTTCACAGCTGTTACCAAAAACAGCAGGACAGGTCAAGAAGGGAGCTCCTGAGAGAGCTTCAATTAATTACGATGCATACAGGATGATAATTATGATGCATACAGGTTTGGGCTTGAGCCTTTTTATAGGTTTTTATTCCCCTCGTTCAAGTCTTGAACAGGCTGCGGAACATGGACAAGGTACTGCCTTCACAACATATTGCATAATTACATCTCTTCCTCAAGGCATGATCAGCTCAACTACTGCAACATCCTCTTCTGTCCTGAAATACAGCCTTGCCCCACTCACATCCATTCAGAAAGTTGCTCTGAAGATCATCTTCTGAACTTATTCCCTTCATCACAAAGTGCATTCTCCTGACACCCTTCAAGTTTCTTCTCTCACAGCAAACAGAGTTGCTAAGGCCTTTCATGAACTACCCTCATTCTTACATTATTTCCCACTGAGTGCCCAGAGAACAGCTCTGAAGTCTGAGCCGGCCCTGACAGCACCTCTCACTGACTAACCCCTCAATACAAAAATGCAGAAGCATGTTCTCTTCTCACCTGCCACCTTTATGCTTGGGAGAAAGTTTTCATATGCACCTGGCAGTCAACCTTACCTCCTGAAAATTCTCTCTGCGCTGCTCGAAACCCATGAAAACTGTCAGGCTACTGCTGCAGTGAGAGCAGTGCTCATCATTCAGAGTAGCACTGTGCATTTCCTTGTATTCTCACCTGTCAACAGCTATCTCTTGCCTTTTCTCTTGTGCTCGGTTATAAGCATTTGGGAAAAGGTCCAATTTTGTTTCCTGACTCTTTGTCCGGAGCTTATTAGCAGGGCCCTGGAGTCCCTGACTATGGCTTGTAAGCGCTAAGGTATACAGAAATGTGAATAGATAAAAAATGGCCAGTAGTCCAGCTCCTTTCAGTTGCTTCAGAGGAGACTTTTGGCCAAAACACAGTAAAGAAAACTGAAAGCCAGAACTAACCTGCACTGCCATCTTGAGTGTCAGCAATCTCATCAACAGTTCTTTAAGTTTCTTTCTGGTTCTTCCCTCCTTGGGAGTACGCCTCAAGGTTTTCCTTATTACAAGAAACAAGAAGGATCAGCCACAAACACGCAGAAAATCTGAGATGCGCACACTTGGTGCCTACACAGTAGCTTTATCAAGGCTCTGCAGGTACACAAAAGATTAGCATGAAGTTCTATGATGCAGAAAACAAGGAAGGATCACTGGAATACAACCATAAAGGTCTACTTGTTTTCACAAGAGGCCCATTCTATTTTAGGCCTGTATCTGTCAGTCTAAAAAGAGATGAGAAAATGGATGCATATTTTAATACAAGAAAAAAAACAGTACTTTTAAATTTAGTTCATGACCTACTTTGCCTCTCTGTTAACATGTTGACTCATGGACCAGGACATGTTAAAAAAAAAAAAAAAAAAAAAGAGAGAGAGAGATTAGCAAAGCAAAAAGCAGGACATCCACAGGGATTCCTGAAGTACATGAATCTGTCTTTGCTTTTTATCCTAGAGTTCTCAAAGAACAGGGCAGTAGTACCCACAGGAAGCACCCAGCAGAGAGAATTTAATTTAATGGAGCAAAACAGAGAGAGAGGAAACATGGTTGGTAGAAGTTGCTGTAGGGACAGAGAACCAGTTACACTCACAGGTAATGCTGGCACAGGAACAAATACACAAAGAGTTGCCATCACTAAATGCAGCCTGGATTTGAGGAGGCTTCACATCTGTGAAAAGGAAATTCTGGAAGTGGCTCTCCATGAAGGGAGCAGATCACAAGGGAGCTTAAGTCCATTCATGAAAACGATTCTAGGACACTTTTCCCTCTAACAGGCGACTAAACTACAAGACCCAGGAGATTCTCTGGAAGGTGATGAGATGTCAAGGAAAAACAGGCAAACGGCAATCCAAACCTCAGTCACTGGGACAAGCACAGGAAGCTGTACAGCACCTTTTTAGCCTGTAGGCTAACCACACTGCCCAAGCAAACATCATTCCTTTGTGCATGAGGAACAACAAGATTTAGTAACTGAGGACTAAAAGTACAACAGATTAACAGCTTAGTTGTGCCTATGCGATGGAAGGCATCACACAGTCTTCTTGCATATTTCAACCACAGCCATTATTTTGGGTAAGCTCTAGAGTGAAAAAGCAAGTCCTGAAACAGCTGTTTGTAAACAGAGTGTCCATTCAAAAAATCACAAAAAGGCAGTTCAGAGAATGCAGCATAAGATGTATACAACTTGTGACTGCTATTTCACATTTTCTGAGGAAGAAGATATGTCCTCCCTGCTCAGTGGATGCCTCTAGTATGGTCATACCTATCAATATGTAAGTTATAATTAGAGAGGAAAAAAAAAGCTTTCTCAGACTGTGGTACTCTGTGGAAGAAGTTACTTCAGCTTCATTAGAAGTATTATTTTGCTGTGTGAATATATTACTTACACAAAAAGAGAAAGATAAATGAATATGTAGATTTTTCTGCATCGCTGAATAACCCAAGATCTTCCATCATGCTCATGTCATCCACTGGTTTGCAATACTGCTTCTGCAGGACCGATACAGAGCTGCACTTGTAAGAGCAAAGAAAAGCAAGTGTGAAAAAAAGGTTTGAAAAAATAAATATAAGCAGTAGGGCATCTTAATATAGAATGCACATAATGACAGAGTCAAACTGACACTTAGCCAGGTTCCTGAAACCTAAAATAAATAAATAAATAATAGTTCAAATGTTCCCTTTTGACAGAGATTTAAGAACAAGTGCTAGAGAATTTGCAGTCACACTCTGTACTTAGGTTCATTTTTCCCTCCTGCTGAATACAGTGAAAAATCCACTTCTGTAGGAGAAAAACAGAAATTCTAAAGATCAGAGTCAGATATTATAAAGAAATTATGGCAGCTTTTAACAGTACTTCAACTGCTCTGCATGGTAGCAGTAAGTCATTCACAGCTAACACCTTCCCCAGATACAGCGACTCTTTATTCTTAACTGTGGTGCAAACTGTGGTTGTTTCTTCCATGGTTGCACCCGTCACACAGGCCACCCCACGGCTGGGACACGCTGCACATCCTCGAGGAGACAACGCCAGCCTGGGCTGCACAAAGGCCACGTCGGGAAGGAGGCCGCAGGCAGAGCTGCAGAAACACCAGGACTCCTTCAGTGGGCTGCGGCCCCCTCTTCCTCCGTGTCCTGACTTGCCCCATGCACGAACTGTGTTTCAATGTGCATCAGCTCGGAACAGCAGCTCATCAGCACTGAAGGAGCCTCTCACACCGCAGCCACCACTAAGATGGCGCAGTCCCACCCAGGGGAGGGGTCACTGCTGGGTCACGTGGCCCTGGCATTGCCGTGGCAACACCCCCAGTGCGGCCCTCCTGTTGGCTGGGAAGAGGAGGAGGGCGGGGCTCCCTCAGACTGACGGCTCTGTCAGCCAATCAGAATCCAGTATGCGGGGCCCTCAGGGAGGGGAGGAAGGGGTGGGGCCTGACCTGGGGGAGAGGGGAGAGAGGAGAGAAAGAGGGAGTGAGGGGGAGAGGGAGGAAAAGGCGTGAAAGAGCGAAGCAAAAGGGAAGGCAGAGAGGAGAGGAGAGCGGAGGAGCAGGAGAGCAGGGCAGCGCCAAGAGCAGGGCAGAACCACGCAGCGGCAGCGCCCCGTGGCCCCACAGGGCCGGTCACTCGGGGCAGGGCGCAAACAGCCCCCTCAGGCAGCGGCGTCAGGAGCAAGGCAGCTCCCCGCACCGGCAGCCAGCAGGGCAGCTTCCTCCGCAGCCAGGCCTGCACCTCTGCAGCGACCGCCGGGGAGAGGGAGGCCGTGCCCTGAACCGCAGCGGGTCCCTTGGGAGCCGGTGGGGAAGAGGAGAGTGAGGAAAGGAGAGAAGTGAGTGGGAGAGAGAGCGGGTGCGAGTGGGTTTGGTGGGGGCTGCAGGCGTGTTCAAATGCGGCGGGTGCCCTCACACCGGCGATGGGGTTGCTTTGCTGCAGTAGCTCCAGAAGGTGAAACCATGAAATAGGAGAATGCTTGTTGTCCTGGATGTGTGGAGGATTTGCTGGTTTTGTTCAGCATTGGGGAAGGAACCAGACTTCTGAGTTGCGGGAAGGCTTCTGACTCTGCCTGGGACAGGAGGCCCTGCTGTCTTCAGTTTCATGATCACTGCTCCTATGCCATCCTCCCATTAGAAAATGTTGCTAAGAATTACTTACAGGCTGTTCTCCAATTCCTGAGTGTCATAGACTAGGTGTAGGTAATACCTGAGCAGAAACTAATCCTTTTTTGGGGTAGCAACTGGTACGTAATGGGTGTTTTGCTCACTATGAGCATTGTGGAGCCACAAGGTGAATCAAGGAGGCTGTTCAGGAGCTGGCTCAGTCTTGGGAGAAGGCAGGGGGAGCTGCAGGTGGCAATAGCTGTGTGGCCGCGATGTGGGTAGTGAAGTCACCACTGTCTATGAGAGCTATGCCAGAAAATCAGCAGTGTCAAATCAATTCTTTGTAAGTAGCTGTCAGGCCAGCAGGAGGCACACGGCTCGGCTATTGATTCTGAGGTCACTTCTGCCTGAGTACCTGATAGGCCATCTGGAGGAAGAAGGCTTCTCTGTTGCTTGTGAGGTCACTTGTGAGTGATGAACTGATTGGATAGCAGCAGAGATGTGTCTGGAAAGGTGATTGTGAGGTCATTTCTGCCTGAGCGGTTGATAGGGCAGCAGGAGGTCCACAGCTGGGATCTGTGCTTTTGAGATCACTTCTCCCTGCACAGCTGATAGGTCAGCATTTGGTGCATGGCTGGGGAAGTTATGGTGAGGTAACGTCTGTCTCAGAGACTTATAGGCCAGTAAGAAGCACATGGCTGTGAAGGTGAGTGTAAGGTCATGTCTTTCTGAGTCCCTGATAGGCCAGCAGCAAGCGCATGGCTGGGAATCTACTTTGAGGTCGCTCCTTTCCCAGCAGCATACAGACCTGCAGCATTGGTAATCTCTGATTTCCAGGGTCTGTGTGCTGTAGAAATTCCCCCTGTCCAACAGCAGGGAGCTTGTGAGATTTTTCTGCAAGGTCCGTACTGGGTCTCTGTTCTTCATGTTTTAATATTTGCTTTAATATCACCTTTGGAACTGTAGTACTGAATGTATGTTCTGATTGGAGACTGGGTGCAAAGGCTCTTGGGGGAGACAGAGGTAATGTCACCTCAGAAGAGGGGCACAGGAAAAATCCCCACAGAGGCCTCTTTTTGGCAGCAGATTAGGCACAAGAGAGAGGACAGATTTGGCCAAGTGAAGCCCCTTGGAACCACTTCATCTGCTTCCTTGAGGTGGGAAGTGAACATGACCAGGGCTGAAAATGGATGTTCCCAGAAAGTCCATTTTCAAAGCCTTTGGTGGAATAAAAGCAACTTCCAGGGATGGAGAGTTGGCCTTGCTGTGTTTTCAGGCCCTTGGGGAGCTCTGCCTGCTGCCATGTTCAGTCGTGTCCCCTCTGTGTCCCTGATGCACCACGCTAAGGCAGCAGTGACCTCAGAATCCAGATCCAAGCCATGTGCCTTCTACCGGCCAATCAGGTACTCGGGAAGAAGTGATGTCACAGTCAACAACCAAGCCATGTGCTTGCTCCTTGCCTATGAGGGACTCAGTCAGTAGTGACCTCACCATCACCATGCAAGCCAAGTGCCTGCTGCTGGCCTATCAGGCATTCAAGCTGCAGTGACCTCACAAGCAGCATCAAAGCTACGTGCCTGCTGCTGGCCTATCAGGGGCTCTGGGAGAAGTGACCTCACAATCAACATCCAAGCGCTGTGTCTGCCGCTGGCCTATGAGCTATTCAGGGAGCACTGACCTGACAGTCGACATTCAAGCCCTGTGCCTGCTGCTGGCCTATCAGTTACTGCAGCAGGAATGACCTCAAAAGCACATGTCCCACCCATGTGCCTGCTGCTGGCCTAACAGGCACTCCGGCAGCAGTGACCTCACAATCAGTATCCAAGCCGTGTGCCTGTTGGGAAGGGAAGGGAAGGTGAATAAGTTAAATGCAGAGTGCTCCTGAAGCATCCCATGGAAGGGGAACATAATGCAGTAATGTGAGAAAAGAAAGGCACAATGATATTCAAAGAGCCTAATACAATGCCCCAGCATTTCTGAATAGAAAACCACTGAGTAAGTGGAAAAGTAAAATACGTGACCGTACGTGAAAGTCTAATGGCACTGAAATGCATGAAGGTGTGCAATAGCAGCATGGTGGGGTGGGGTGAGATGCAGCATCACTAATGAGAAACTGCAGTGAAATGTGTGTGCTGTTTTGCATAAGTGGTGGTGTGCGATGGACGGGAGTTACAGAGAGATGGCGAGGTGCCAAGTGCCGATGGCCCTGGGCTGTGGTAGTGCTGTGAGCTGTGAGCACTGAGACCCTGCTGCACAGGGGACACCCGTCCCCCTGCCCAGCCTTGAGTGCAGGGCCCGGGGGGTGGTTTGGTCACTTGCGAGGAAAAATCCCCCTCTAGGAGCTGTGCCCAGCAGCCGTGTCTGCAAAGGCAGCAGGAGCAGCCCCTGCAGCGCCATCCCTGGGAGCAGGTTTGGGGCTGGAGCTGGCACAGCGGCTCCATGCAGTGACAGTGCTTGGGGAAGCAAGCCCAGAGAGAAACCACCGTCTTCCTGGCTCAGGTGCTGCTGCAGGGAGAGCGCGGCGCAGGCTGCCGAGGTCACGTGGGCTGTGGTTTGTGCACCTGCAGGCGAGGCTTTGATCTCCCGATCAGCCCCTGCGAGGGAATAACGGGCTGTGGGGTGAACATGCTGAGAGTCGGGGGGGTCTGAATGCCTGGGCTGCCCTGTGTGCTGTCAGAGGAGTGAAACGGCCCAGCTCCCTGCTCCTGACCAGGGCACCCACCGCAGGGCTGTCCAGGAAGGGATCGACAAGCCCGCACTCACAGGATGGGGCTCTGGCCATGGCAAAGAGGCCTTTCACCGCTGCTGCTCCCGGCACAGCAGGGCTGTAGCAGGGTGAGGGGCTGTTTCTGTTTCCTTCCCTTCCTGACACAGCCCGTCCCAGGGGCAATCCCAGCTCCACGGTTCCCATGGTGCGGGGACAGCTGGACACTCGCACCTTGGGCACTCGGGCAAACACAGCGTACGACATGCCCAAAGCTCCCAGTCCCCCGCAGTGGGGTACAAGGGGCAACAGACCCATTTCCCCACCATGATCTGCCCTGTCCCACTGGGATGGGCCCCACGATGATGCCCCAGAGCAGCAACCGTGACATCCGCAGTGGAGCCGTGCCTCATATATGGTCATGAAGAGCGCTGGAGAAGTTCATTGGAGGGCTGGGCTGTGTCAGAAGGGAGATAAGCCCTGATAATGTCTAAAAAGGTGCCTGCTGCTTCGATTGGCTCCTCCTGCAGCTGAGCCAGCACCTGCAGATATATATTGGCCTCCCATTTTGTTGTCCTGTGCGAGTCCCCAGGGGCTGTGGCAAGGAGTGGGGTGCATCAGGGCAGTGCCGTCAGGGCAGGAGGCTGCAGATGGAGGCAGAGGGACTCCTTGTCCCTCAGGTGCTGTGGCTGCTTCTCTGGGTGCAGCTCTGCTGGGGTAAGTGCCTGCTTTCTTGTTCCACAGCCCTGGGGCCAATGGGTACCAGGGGAGTCATGGGGATCCCTCTGGAAAAGGGGTTTCATCCCAGAAAGCAGTGAGACAAGGGTCAGAAGGTTCTCAAGTCCATTGACCCTGTGCTGCTCTGGGTGGGAGAAGGGTATTGGTGCTTCCAGGGCTCGTGTGCTTATGGCAGTTGGTGCCTGGCTGTGCTGTCAGCGTGTGCCTGGCCCAAGGAGGGGCAGTTTGTTCCCTGCAGAGAGAAGGGAAGAGGCCATCTCATCCACAGCCTGGCAGAGAGGTGTCCTTCCCAGGGGTTCTGGCCAATAGCAGGCCCTGGGCTCATCACCATGGGCAAGGAGGGAATGAGCGTTGGAAGGATTGTGGGGTCATCTTGGTGCTCCCTGGGGACCTGGAAACCCTGCGGGAGGTGGGTGGGTTTGAGTGGTGCCCAGGGCGGGTGGTGGGCAGGGGGCTGGGGTTGTGGGGGACGCAGGAGTGTGGGGAGGCCTGGGGGTTTGGAGCTGCTCCTGAGGTGCCTTGCTGGGGAGGAGCGGGTGCCCTGTGCAGAGCCTGGTGTGGTGTCTGGGTGGACATGGGCAGGATGCGGGGTGCAAGGAGGTGCTGAGGGCTCAGGGGTGGGAATGACCCAGAAGGGCTGGAGCTGGGCGTCTCCCAGCCCAGCCCAGTGCAGCCCGCAGAGAGAGAAGGGACCCCGACACTGCCCCTGGGACAGCCCAGTGGGGAGAGGGCTCTCACCCCCGATGCCTGGGACTTGGCCCTGGGCAGAGGACCCTGCAAAGCTGCAGCGCGGGGCCTCGGCACTCTCCTAACCAGCCCCATGTCTGTGTTTGAAGGTGCTGCAGAGGTGAGGCTGGAGGCTGGAGGCAGTCCCTGTGCTGGGAGAGTGGAGGTGAAACACCAGGGCCAGTGGGGGACGGTGTGTGATGATCGCTGGGACATGAAAGACGCTGCTGTAGTCTGTAAGCAGCTGGACTGTGGATCTGCTCTCCAAGCTCTTTCAGGTGCACCTTTTGGGCCAGGATCTGGCCAGATTTGGCTGAGCTATCTTCAGTGTAAAGGCACCGAGACTGCCCTGTCTGAGTGCGAACATGCTGACTGGAGTAAACGTTACTGCAGTCATGCTAGGGATGCTGGAGTGGTTTGTTCAGGTAAGGAGTCAGCCAGTTCCTCACCATTGGGGTGGGTCCTGGGATCGGGGACTAACCGGGCTGTGCCCTGAAGGAGAAATGCGTGGGTACCGGAGCAGGCCCTGACATGGCTGCTCTTGCTGCCGAGCTGGGACTGTTGCTGCTGCTGTCCCTGGGGAAAGCCCCGGGTGAGCCCACCGCGGGTGTGCAGACCCCATCAGGGTCTCGGGGGCTCAGCCCACCCTCAGGCTGAACCGAAGGGGCTTTTCAGAGAGGAGAAGAGCAGGGCCTGGGGCAGAGGAGCAAGGTGACGGGCAGCACCTTGCACCCCGTGCCCAGGACCGCCCCATGAGGACCAGCCTCACGCAAGCTCGGGGCCTGGCGGCTGCAAGGCCCCTGGCTGCTCCCTCCCACATCACGGCACGCACAGGCCCTGCAGGGTCCTTGGGGCTGTCACAGCCCCGCGGGGAACGCGGCCTGTGCAGGCAGCACTGTCCCGCTGTCCAGCCGCTCCTGCCGGCCCTCGGCTCCCCACGCTGCCCCGTGTCACAGGGCTTTGCCAGCACTTGCTGACCCTCGTCTGCGCCTGCTTTTGCAGCGTGCGCCGGTGTCAGCCCAGGGCTGCACGCGGATCTCCTGTTCCTCTGCCCGGTCGCTGGCCACAACGTGCACAGCCCCAGCAGTGCTCTGTGGCCCTGCCTGGGGACACCTCTCCCCAGGCACGTGTCGGAGGAGACAGCTGGCCCAGACACCGACCTGGTTACAGCTGCACCATTTCTGTGCCTGGGACGTGTCTCCCCTCACAGACACCCCAACACCCCAGGACACCCCCAGGAACAGGGAGCATTTTGTGCTGCTCTGAGGCGATTCCCCAGCCTGGCTCTGAGCTCTGCAGCACCTGGGCCCATTTCCCTGGTCCAGGTACTGTGGTGCTGGGGGCCTGTGCCGGGCAGCGCTGGGCTCCTGGGGCAGCAGCATTTCCCTGAGCAGTGCCTGTGGCTGTGGGTCCAGGATAGACACAAGCCCTGGAGTGCAGTGCAGGTGTGAGAGGAGGTGCAAGGGGCCCTGAAGGGTTTGTGTCATCAACACCCACGGACGGCTGCTGCTGGGGTGTTCATGGGTCATTTTGGATGTGGCTGCCTTGGGAATCATGTGGGATGCAGGTATGTAACTGCTGGAAGCCTCTGGGAACTGCCTGTCATTGGTGTTTTCTCCAGGATTTGTCCAGCTGGTTGGAGGGGCCAGCCCCTGCTCAGGACGTGTGGAGATCAGAGATGGAGACCAGTGGAGAACAGTCTGTGACTCACACTTTGGTCTCGAAGCTGCTGAGGTTATCTGCAGGGAGCTGCAGTGTGGCACAGTCCTGTCCATCCCCGGGGCAGCTCACTTTGGAGAGGGAGTTGGTGCCATCTGGGACAAAGAGCTGCAGTGTGTGGGGAATGAATCCCTCCTCTCCTCCTGCCCCAGGATGTCCCTCAGCAACCAGACCTGCACCCACGCGAACGACGCTGGTGTCACCTGCACACGTGAGCATTCAGGGAGGAGGTGTGAAATGCCTCCCCTGAGCTGTGCACTGTGGGGTAGGGGAGCAGGGAAGTGACCGTGCTGAGCATGGTGTGAGTGCAGGAGGGGTGGAGTTGTTGTCTGTAATCTTAAAATGATGTGGAAGGAGCAGAAAGGGCTGCTATCCCTTTGGGGTCTCCTTCAACACCTGAGGGTGCAAGAGCACAAAGCCAACGTTAAAATTATCTGTTCTCATTTGTTCATTCACGGGCACCAGTAACGAGCAGTAGGAGTCAGATTTCAAAGTTTTTAAAGTTTTATTGCTAGCAATAAGGTGCCTCTTGGCTGGGAGGCCAAGAAGGGACCCGAGCAGCTTTTCATTACAACTTTTAAGCGATAGTAAGTTGTTACATTTTCAATACTTCAGTTTACATAACCAACCAGATCTATCCACGATTCTTAGGTCTACCAATCCCCTTCCCATGTTACAGTACAAGGTAGTTCTGTGCCAGCCTTATATGGTCTATCCTATAATTATTCATTAGCTTATTTGCGCCTCTTCTGGTGTTACCTTTGAACAACTTTTGTACTGCTGGCTGGATTTTAGTGGCTTCTTTGCAGATCTTCAACTTTGTACAAAAACCAGGGCTAAGGCAAGATCAGATAAGATGTTCTGCTTGGAAGGCACCCTGACCTTGCATGTTCTTTCTCTGCAAAAGTGGAGTATAGTGAAAATTTTCTTAACACCATCTTCACTTTTCCTCCTCTTTCCCCAGAGTACACAGGATTCAGGCTGGTGAATGGCAGCAGGTGTTCGGGGCGGGTGGAGATCCAGGTGCTGGGGACCTGGGGAACCCTCTGTGACTCTCACTGGGACATCTCCGACGCCCATGTTCTCTGTCATCACCTCAACTGTGGATTTGCCGAGTCTGTTCCTGGAGGAGGGCATTTTGGGAGAGGAACCGGCCCTGTCTGGAAAGACACCTTCCACTGTGATGGGACCGAATCCCATTTGGTACAGTGCCCTGTGACTGCCCTGGGGGCCTCCCCATGCTCACATGACAACGTTGCTGGTGTTTTTTGCTCAGGTGAGTTCAGGGAAAATGGAGGATTAAATAAACTTGCCCCTTGTGTATGACACGGCAACCCAAAACTGGGGAGCCCATGGCAATGACAAACTGAATGTTCTTCCTGGAGAAACCCTGGCTTCCCATGGAGGGATTCAAAGGGCTTTGCCTGCTCAGGTCTCTGCCTCCCCAGGGCAGCTGGTTCAGGTCTTGGAGACCACCGCCAGGCCTGGGCTCCTCTGCTGCCCTCCTGCAGCACAGGCACAGGACGGGGCTGTGGGACACAGCTCCACTCAGTGCAGCTGTGAAGGACCCCCCGCTCCCTCCTGCAGCACACAGCCCCGTCCCAGACCACGGAGAGCCCTGCAGACCCTGATCCCACCGCCTGCAGGGGCTGCTGTGGGCGCATCCAGCAGGAGCAATCCCTGAGGCCGAGCTGCAGAGCGGGGCTGGGATTTGCCCTTGCTTCTTGTCAGTATGAACCCCAAACTCATCCTGTTTTGTAAGAAAGGCCCTCGTGCTTCTGCTTCCTGCCAAGGACACAAGCTCCACATCCCTGATCCCTAGGGATGCAGAGGGGTAGAGACGTGTGGGCTCTCCCCTGGGTGTCTCAGCAGGGGTCAGTCCCAGCGTTGAGATGGAGCAAGGCTTGTGCTCATCCTGTCCGTCACCCAGGCCATTGCACAGGCCAGTGCTTCCTCCTGCTGAAGCTGCTCCACATTCATCATTAAGGACATATCTGGTGGCTCTGGGATTTGCCCTCACCTCCCATGCTTCCCCATCCCTGTCCCTTCCTGAGAAATGACATTTGTAGTCAGCAGGGTTTAGTGACTGGAGGAAAAAAGAAAAAAAAAAAACTTGGAAAACTTCCATCCTCAAGTTCCTCACTGTGAGCCGGCTACAGATGGGTGAGTGCCTGGGTGTCCCAGGGCATCAGAAATGGGAGACACATGGCAGGGTGCAGGTGTCCCCGGTGTCACAGAGGGTCCAGGGCACTTTGCCTGTCTCCGAGCAGGATCCTCTGAATCCCTGTGGCTGGTGGGCGGAGGGAGCCGCTGTGACGGGCGAGTGGAGATGCTGCTGCACGGGACATGGGGCAGAGTCCTGGATGACCAGTGGGATGTGAACGATGCCAGCGTGGTGTGCCGGCAGCTCCAGTGCGGAGAGGCAGAGCGAGCCTACAACCCGCCAAAGTCTGAGCGAGGGACGGGCCCCGTGGGGCTGAGAAGGGTCCAGTGTGCAGGGAAGGAGACTCGCCTGACCCTCTGCAACACCTCCCTGCCTGAGGCAGTGCCGGAAGGAATTGCGGAGGATGTGGGAGTGGTTTGCTCAGGTGAGTCGCTGACAGTCCCCAACACACTGTACTCCCCAGGGCCGGGAGCCGCTGACAGCTGGGGTTTCTCCCGGCTGCAGGGAGCCGGCGGGTCCGGCTGGTGAACGGGGCAGGGCGCTGTGCCGGGAGAGTGGAGATCTACTACAAGGGCACCTGGGGGACCGTCTGCGACGACTCCTGGGACCTGTCCGACGCCACCGTTGTTTGCCGCCAGCTGGGCTGTGGGGTGGCTGTGGAGGTGACCGGCTCTGCTCGTTACGGGGAAGGCTCCGGGCAGATCTGGCTGGATGATGTGAACTGCTCCGGGGGTGAAGCTGCTCTCTGGGACTGCCCTGCCGAGGCCTGGGGGCAGCACGACTGCATGCACAAAGAGGACGCAGGAGTCGTCTGCTCAGGTCTGTGTGGGGAGCAGTGGTGGGAGCCTGGTGCCCAGGAAGATAGGGATGCAGGGAGAGCAGGGCATGGCCGAGCCTGCCCCTGGCTGCCCTGAGCCCCCTTCCTGCCCCCATCCTGGGGACATCCGTGCACAGTCCTCACTGGAGCTAGTCAGGGTTATAGGGAGAGCACAGACGTCCCCAGGGCTTAGAGGGGAGGGTAGTGCTGCACGTTGGGGACTTCTCTCTGCTCCCTTGGTGAAACAGTGACTTGCTGGCAGTGCCCTCTGCCTGTCTGAGCCCTGGGGTGTCCAGAAGAGTCCCTGCTCCTTGCAGTAAGCCTTCCTGCCCATGGATGCCATAGAATAACCTGGGGGATTTTCAGGGATGCTCCAGGTTTCTCTCTCCTCACCCCAGGACCAGCTTGTTCCCCCCCACTTTGTGCCTTTCCTTCCAGAGTTCACGGCCCTGAGGCTGGAGAAGAACGACAGCTGCTCTGGGCGCCTGCAGGTTTTCTACAATGGGACGTGGGGGAGTGTTTGCTCCAACTCGATGACTCCTGACACCATGTCCCTGGTGTGCAAAGAGCTGGGCTGTGGAGATGAAGGGTTCCTTGAAGCAGACCTGCCGTATGGCAGGATATCTGGCTCCACATGGCTGGATCGTGTTGAGTGTGGGAAGATGAACAGCTCCTTTTGGCAGTGTCCCTCTGCTCCCTGGAAGCTGCAGTCATGTGATTACCAACGAGAAGAGACTCACATCACCTGCAGTGGTAAGGCTGGAGCCACCTTGGCACAAAGGCTCACAGCAGGTCTTGCTCCCTGTTCAGCGAGGTGCAATGCAGAGAAAGAGCTTGGAGTGGCTTTTATGTTCCATTTCAGACCACTGTGCTGTCAGTGACACAAACAAGATTTCATCTCTCAGAGTGACACATATCCATCAGCAATAGCTGTCCTGAGTTCCCTGCGTAGCCCAAGGAGGGGCAGAAGCACCTCCAGGCAGGGTCTCCTCCAGCTCCCCTTGGACACCTCTTGGAGGTGCCTGTTGCTCTCTGTTGCCCATAGAGAGGGCCCAGACAAGCACCTTTTAGCTTGGGAAGTCCATGCAGAACATCCTGCTCATGGCTGTGGTTTGCTGAGGGAACGGGAAGGGGGAGAGTGAAACCAGTCCTGGTGGCTGAGGGTTATGTAGGAAACAGGCAGCGTGCAGGGCACTGCTGGCAGCAGAGCTCAGAGAAGCCTCCCCTCTGGGAACATCCTTCTGCTCCTCTGCTAACCAGGGAACCTTTGGGGGTGAGCAGACGGGGGTAAGCCTTCAGTGCTGTGCTGTTCTACCCTGAATTACCAGGGATCCAGCTGTGTCCATGAGCAAGGAGGCACTGGGAGGTTCAAGCACAGGTCAGTCCTGCTCCTGTCCACATGACTCCCATGAAGCAGCCCCTTCACCGCAGCATTTCCTTCTGCAGGGAGACGACCAGAAGCCACTCCAGCCCCGGTGGCCGAATGCCCCAACTCTACGAGCTGCACAGGTAGCTGCTCCTCCATGTGCCCTTCTCGCTTGGCCAGGCTCTCCCAGCTGCCCCAGTGACATGGGGGGTTCTGCGTTTTCCAGAGATGGAGAAGATTCGTGCTGTGGGAGGAGAGGACGGGTGCTCAGGCAGAGTGGAGGTTTGGCACCGCGGCTCCTGGGGGACGGTGTGCGATGACTTCTGGGACATGAAGGATGCCGAGGTCGCCTGCAGGCAGCTGGGCTGTGGCCCTGCTGTGTCTGCCCTGGGGGAGGCTGCATTTGGGAAGGGGACAGGTCCCATCTGGCTGGAGCGGGTGGAGTGCAGAGGGATGGAGCGATCTCTCTGGGACTGCTGCGCCCAGCCTGGGGACAGCGGTGCCTGCCAGCACAAGGAAGATGCTGCTGTGAATTGCTCCGGTGAGTGGCAGTGCTTCGTCCCCTTGTTCCAGGACATGTTTCCCCAGCTGTGTCCTCACAAGGCCCCAGAGCTCCTCAGAGCAAGGATGCCCCTGGGGAGGTCAGGTGTCTGGTGTCAGGTGGGGAGCAGCTGTTGTGGGGCTGGGTGTCCTCAGGCCTCTGCCCGTGGGTCTCCTGCAACCCCTGTAAGTGCATCCCCTGGTCTGCTGGTGCTGTCCTCCCCATGGCCCAGAGCAGAGGACCCTGGGCCTGTCATGGGGACCCAGAGAAGGACAGTTCAGATGGGACTTTAAGGGGATGTCCGTGCGCGCGCACAAACACACACACACACACACACACCCCTCTATCTCTCTCTCTGCTCTGCAGCTGCACCGAGGACGACAACGTCACCTCCTCGAGCAGGTAACCTCCCCTCCTCCCTGGGGTTGATCTCTCTGGGGCCAGGTTGTGACCTGCAGCCCGAGGGAAGGGGCTCTGTGCTGGGGTGTGAAGCCCCAGATAGGAGGCCCTGGGGTGGGAGTGGGTGTCTTTGGGGAGGGCTGTGATTCAGCCAGCAGGGTGGGAACTGCCGGGTGACCCAACCCTGCGCCCCCACCCCCTGCTGCCATGTGTCTGGGGGGTCAGGACTGGGATGTCCCTGGACCCCCACCTCCCCCAGGCCAGGGGCTGCCTTGTCCATGTCCCTGCCCATGCAGATCTCACCCAGGTCCGTGCGAGGGACAGTGGGAGAATCTCGGTGCCTGTCGTCATCTGCATCATCCTGGGGGCCCTGCTCTGCCTGCTGCTGGCCCTCCTGGTGGGGCAAGTGCGAAGTGCCAGGGCTCAGCGCAGAGGTGGGTCCTTCCCCATCGGTCCCAGGGTGGGTGATGCCTCTTGGCAGCCCCGCGGGTGCTGTGGGGTGTCTGTGAGGGGCACAGATGGAGCTGGGGTGGGGGTGCTGCCTCCTGCCCTATTCCCTGCCCCTCCACTGTTAGGCTGTGGGACAGCAGCAACCAGGGGAGAAGAGAGTTCAGATGCAGGAGGAGATGGTGGTGGGTGAAGAGAGAAATGGCAGCGAGGGGCTGGCGGAGATGGGAGCAGCAGCTGGCTGTGCTCTAGGCAGCGCTGGAGGGGAGGCTGTGGGGCAGGAGCGGTGCCGGGAGGAGCCCAGGGCAGGGGGTCTCTCAGTGTGGGTGTCCGGTCCCCAGGCTGCTCTCTCTGCCCAGCCCTTTCCACCCATGGCAAGGCAGGGCCGTGTTATGGACCCATCTGGCAGAGAGCGGGGAGCTCCCCTGGGAGAGAAGCTGCGGGAACTGCTCCAGGGTCAGACCAGGGACAAGACTTGGGACCAAAAGGGGCATGGGGTTGTCTCTGAAGGGACAGGGTGAGGGTGACATTGTCCCAGACCATCTCCACAGGGATGTTGCTGTCACTGGGGACGTGGCAGTGGTGCCTGGCCAGAGCAGTGGGGCTGGGCTGTGGGGTCAGTGCTGGTGTGGTCTGGGGGGAAGGGCTGGGTGACCACATCGGAGTCAGGTCTCCTGTCTCCATGTCCCTGTGCCAACCCTGCCTCTGTCGCCAGGCTCCAGGAGGTCTCTGGAGCCCTTCTCTGAGGCCGTGTACCAGGAGATCGACTACAGCTTGACATGGGAGAAGCAAGCGATGTTCAGTCGCTCAGGTCGGTGTGGGTCCACTTTGGAGGGAGCACGTCTGCAGGGCCCTTTCCCCCAGCCCTGACCCAGGACAGGGCCTTGGCAGCCCCCAGGCCAGTGGTCCCCATAGCACTGGGCCACGGGATCTGTGGGGAGAGCAGCCCAGTAAGGAGCTTCCTCCCCACCAGCTCTGCCCATCCCAGCCCAGGGCACAGCTCCTCCCTGCCTGCCGGGCTGCCTGTCCAGGGTTGTACCTGGTGGGTGAGGGAAGGGGCTGTCCCAGGGCAGCTCCGAAAGGCCCTTTGAGATGGGGTTTGTCCCATGGGAGCAGGACGAGCCCCGAGCCCTCCTCCCCACGCAGTCCCTGCTGTGTGGGTCCCCGTCCCCAGCAGTGCTGGCCGTGAGCAGGGTCAGCAGGGCTCACCCCAATAACACCCGCTGCTCCTCTCGCCAGGCTCCTCTTTGGAGGGGTCTCTGACCAAGCTGCAGCCCGAGCCTGGGGACGGCGAGGAGGAGGACGGTCCTGGGTCAGCACCAGGTAATGGAGGGTGAGGCAGAGGAAGGGTTGCTCTCTCCTCCCTGTAGCTGTGTGACCAACAGCGGTGTCACTAAGTGTCGCCATTGGGGTGGGGAGGAATCACCCTCGGGAGTGACTCCAGAGCCATGCAGAGCATGTGAGGGTCACACATGCCCGTCTGAGCTGGGTGCCTGCAGCCCTGTGCCCTGGGGGGTCGCAGGGGGACTTCCCAGGCTCAACCTGTCCCTGCCTCCAGCAGGCCCTGAGCTTACCTCAAGGAGCCATGCCTCAAGGCACCAGCGTCTCCACAGCCAGCTCCGGTGCAGATCCCAGCACTGCTGACCCTGTGGCTGGGCAAGAGGGATCCCCGCTGCCATATGCACACTCCCACAACCCTGGGGGAGGTGGGACAGATGCTGAGTCTCCTGTGGCCCTGCCAACACCAGTGTCTCAGCCCCTCATTCCTGCATGTCCTTCCTTCCTCCGCTCTGCGGGAGGGCTCTTCTCATTGCCACCAGCTCCCCTCTCCTTTCAGATGTCCCTGTCCTGCCCAGAGGTGACCCAGCAGATGGCTATGATGATGCCAGAGAAGTCTCTGACCCCGGGGAGGATGTTGTTCCTGGGCAGCGAGACTGGGAAGTGCCCAGGGAAGCAGAGGAGGGAAACAGGCCTGGGGAGGCTCAGAGAGGTGAGGGGGAAGTGCATTGCTGCCGGCTCCTGGGGTGCCGTCCCCAGTGCCCAGAGAGTCACTGCATACTGAGAGCCCGACCTCCCGGGACAGGGAGGGAACCTGCGCCAGGAGTTTTCCTGGTGGGGAAACTGGGGTGGGATAAGGGGCTGGACATCTCGGGACAGAAAGAGGAGGGAGAGGAAGGGGATTTACAGCCCAGGAGGGGCACGTGCATGGGGCCAACTGCAATGCACCGGCCTTGCTGCTTCCAGAGGGGAGCCTGCACTCCTGGGGAAGTGATGGGGCCCCAGGAGCCAAGAGAGACGCCCCATCCCCGCTCCCCACAGACACGGGGTACGATGATGCTGAAGAGGTGTCTCTGACACATCCCCATGAGGACACCAAGGCTGAGAGACTGGACCCTGGTGCCCAAAGGTCCCTGAGCCCAGGGCCAGGAGAGCCCACCCCTGCCATGTGGTTGGGTGCACCTGGGATGGAAGAGAGGTCTGTGCAGCTGGGAGAGCCGTGAGTGCCAGAGACCAGTCTCCCTTCTCCCACTGGTAGCAGAAAGAGCTGGGCATTTTGTCTATTTTTATTCGTCTACTTCTATGCCATGCATTGGTATTTGTTCTGATTAAAAGCATTTGGGAGTCTGATCCAGAGCTGGTGCTTCCCTCCCCAGGTGTCGGGGTGTCTCCCCGAGGCTGATCAGGGAGGGCGAAGCACTAAGAACCAGCAGTGGGGAAGGGGCATGTCTCAGGACCAGCGGGCTCTGAGACAGGCTGTGCGCCTGCAAGTGCCCATAGACCCTGGAGTGTGGGAATAGTGAACAGTCCAGCTGGAGGATATTCCTGCTGGCAGAGACATTTCCATCCTGCAAACCACACGCAGAGCTTCCAGCCAAACTGGGTCTCTCTGCAGGGTCCCGTAATGCCCCTCTGGGCAGGGAGGTCCAGTCTCCTCACCCCGGGAGTGCCCCTGCTTGGTCTTTTGCCAGGGCCTCTGCCTGGACCACCCTGGTCCCAGGCACGGAGGCCACCACCAAGAGGCAGTGACAGGGTTGGTCCTGGGCTGTGGCCCCACAGCAGAGAGCCTGGAGGTGACGGCAGAGCCCTGAACACCCCAGCCAGCCCCAGAGGGGCTCATTGCCTGGGGATCACCTCCCCACAGCGCTTGAGAGGCAGCTCTGCTTCCCACTGACCCTGCACATGGTGCAGAGCAGCTTGTTGGGGTGCCAGGGGCTGGGATTTCCCCTCCTCTGGCTCCACAGGGTCTCCCATTTCCAGGGGCTGCTCCTGGCTCCCATGGCCCTCACGGACCCCCGAGCACTCCTGGCACAGCCCAGAGCTGGCTCCTTCCTGGCAAGGGGCTGTGAGGCACCAGGGCTGCGGGCAGTGCTGGGACCCCTCTCCTGCTCCCATCCACCCCCACCCCTCTGCCCTCCCGCTGATGGGCTGCAAGGGCAGAAGAAGGAGCCACCTCAGCTGGGGCACCAGTTTGGCTCTGTGCAGGGGAATATCTGTGTGCAGACGCAGGGGACGGGAGCAGTCAGTGACAGGAGAGGACATTTCCTTCAGCAGGGTGGGAGGCAGAAGAGGGAGAGGGCAGTGGGCTGGAGAAGGGTCCACCACAATATGTGCCCTCCAGCCCAAAGTCACAGTTCAGCCCCCGGCCTTGGGACAGGCCCATCCCTGAGGATGCTCATAAGGGCATATTTCCATGGAGAGAAGATTTCATGTCCACTCCTAAAGCAGTTGCTGATTGGAGCTGAGAGAAGATCCCTGGTCCCAGGCCGGGTTTTAACCAACTGTGCCCCAGCACCCACAGGTGAGAAACTTCTCACACAGGAGCTGAGTGGGGAGGAGGGTTCAGCAGCTGTGCAGCATCTGGCACCCAAACTGCCCTCCCTCCTCCAGCCAGGGGGGGTCTCCACACTCCACTGGCTCTTCCTGATGGGTTCCCCATGCCACACACTGACAGGCAGTGGGGCTAAGGCCAAGCGCACAAAAACACATTCTGCCTTTGCCCTGGCTCATTTCCTTTCCTGCACTGAGCTGACACCTGAGCTACTCGGAGAGATCTCCTGGAATGGGGAGGAGTCACCAAATGCATCTGTGTCTGTACCTGTGTCTGAATCTATATGATCTATACCTATATGTAAAAAACATTGGGATTCTGTGACTAAACTGGCAGTTTCTGAGAGTAGCATTTTTTGCCTGCTTTAATTTTCCTTTCCTACACTGAAATTATTTATGTTCCCTACTTTTTCCCTTGCATTTTTCTCTTTCCTTCCTTTTGTCATCCCCCCACCCCACCACTTACGCATCCATCTTCCACTCATTTACTGATTTCAGCCTTGGCAGACACAGGAAAGCACGGGGCCACGCGACTGCTGTCAGCTCTCCCTGCCCAGCTGCCCCAGCACAGCTCGCCTCTCCCCTGCAACAGGCACCATCAGGCCGGGAGACAAAATCAGATGTCTCTGCCCAGGGTCTGGTGCCTCTCTCAGGGAGGCAGAGGATAACATCCCCAGCCCCAGTGCTGCCCAGCGCTGGCTCTGCTTCGCAGGAGGCTTTCAGCTCTGGGTCCCAGGAGCCAAGCCGCAGCCCAGCAGTGGGGCTGTGTGAGCCCCCTCCATCCCCCCAGCCGGGCCAGGGCAAAGCCGGGCTCCCTGCTGGGAACAGCCACAGCTCGGTAGTGCTGCAAACAGCAGGATCCTGCCCTCGAGGAGAGGAGGGATCCAGCAGCTATCACCAGCACCCTCTCCCATGGCAGTGTTTCCCTGTGCCCCACTGGGAGCTCCTCCATGGGCAGCAGCATGGCCCGGGGCTGGGGACATCTCTGCTCCTCTCCCGGCCAGAGCGCTGGTGCTGGGGACCTTGCAGGATGGCTGGGCTGTGCATGCAGAGCTGGGAAGCAATTGTGGGAAGGGACTCGATCCCCAGTGTGGACGTGAGGACAAAAAACCAATGCTGCTGATGGTGACAACGATGGTGTCACCAGTACATCCCTGAAGCAGTGGGGCAGGGATGGGGTGACCCTGGGGGCTCTGGGGCCAGGCTCAGCCCCCACCTGAAGGACACGCTCAACTCGAGGTCTGGCACAGGGACCCCCTCTGCTCAGCTGCAGAAATGTCACCACACAGACACACGTGGACATGGGCCAGAGATGGACAAAGAGTGAAAACTTGAAGACATGGCCCTGTTCCATCGTCAGGATGATGTCTTCGGCATCCCCAGGAGATGTTTGCCAGGCTCAAGACCAGACCTGCAACCGAATCTCTTGCCTTGGCTATAGGAAACTGTGTGCCTGCTCTGATGCTCCATGCAGAGCCTGCAAGAGGAGTAGAGGGGCACAGCACAAGAGCCCGGGTCCATAACCAAAAGGTGATGGATCAAAACAATCCATGTGCTTCACAGACATCCATGGTCAGAGTGTTGGTCTAAAACAGAAGTCTAATTCTTCGGGATCTTTTGCTTAGGGTGATGCCCATGTGCGGAAACCAAACCTCTTGAAGAGGATTGCTGGTCGCTGTCCAGATGTTGATGGTAGTCTCTATCACAGGTGCCCTTGCAACAGTATCTTCAGCTAAACTGGGTGAGAATCCCTGAATGGGATTTTTCCAGTGAATCCTTATAATCTGGCTGGCCCATGGTCGTATGTGACCACTCCAGAGCATGCATGATCCATTTCTGTTGATATAGGACTATATCGGACAAATCTGAACATCATCCTTGTATCATAGCTGTAACTTTAATTCCAAAGATCTTACCACAGTGCAAAAGAAGTGACATCCTCATTCCAGCATTGTCCCTCCTTACCTGCCTGTCCCTCTCCCCTCCCCCTGAGCTCTCCTTTCTGATGGTGGGAGTTTTCTTTTGTTCTTGATGACCTCACTACACCTCCCTGCTGACCTATGGGCTAATGGCCAATCCAGCTGAGGCAAGGAATTGACTCCACAGTCAACATCCCAGACACGTCACCCTGACCCACCTCTCCCTCTCCCCTCCCCCGAGATCTCCTCTCCATGGGGAATGTTTTCTGACCTGATTCCTGACCTCACAGTGCCAGCTTGCTGCCCAATCAGATTGCTGCAATAGAGTGACCTTGCAAAGAAGGTCCCAGCCATGTCACCTTTATCCGCCTCTGCCTCTCCCCTCTTCAGGAGCTCTCCTCTCTCCTGGGGGCTATCTCCTGCCCTTGATGACCTCACAGTGCCTGCCTGCCTGCTGCTGGCCAATCAGGCTGTAGTCATAGAAGTGACCTCACAATCAATATTCCAGTGGTGTCACAGTCACCTGCCCTCCCTCATTCCTCCCTCCAGGCTCTCATGGCTGCCTTCTGGGCTTTGTCATGCCCTTGATGACCTCACATGCCTGCCCACAGCTCCTGTTGCCTGCGGTGACCCCAGTGCCTGCTCACCTGCTGCTGGTTAGGAGGTGCAGGGACAGCAGTGATTCACCAGTGATGTCCCAGTGATCACCTCCACCTGCCTCCTCTCTCCCCTCCTGCTGAGCTCTCACCTCCCATGGTCAGGTGCGCCTGATGTCCTCACAGTGCCTGTCTGCCTGCCCAGGGCAATCCTGCTGCTGCAGCTGAAATAACCTCCCAGCCAGCATCCAGTCCTCTCACCATCATGCATGCTACTGATCCTTATCTCACAGGGCTGCCATCTCTCCTGAAATGCACTTGATGACCTCTCAGCTCCCACCTGTTTGCCTACTGCTGGCCAATCAGGTTGTTGCAATAGTAGCAACATAATGATGTCATTTCACCTGGGCAGGCTTTCTGATGATCTGCCTGGGCTCTTCCCACATGGGGAGCTCCACTTCCCACAGGACAGTCTGTCAGAGGACAAGCCTGCAAAATCTGGAGAGGAGCAATGCATCCTGTTCCCAGCCCTCACCCTTGTTGCGGGGGAATGGAGATTCAGGACAAAAACTTCCCCTGCAGATGCTGGGGATTGAACCCAGGACCTCCTGCATGCAAAGTAGATGCTCTTCACTGAGCTACATCCCCTAAGAGCCTGCTGAGGGGTGGGACATACTCTTCTCCCATGATGTGCCCCTGACAAGCACAGCCCTGTTGGCCCCTGGTGCCCTGAGAGCCTCAGCAGAAAGCAGCATTTGAACCCTCCTGCTGGGCCACAGGCTGGGATGGGGGAAGTTGAGATTCCCTCTCAGCTGGGGCTGGTCCTGGACCAGGGCTGCACCATAGATTGCTGCCCCTTCAACATCTCTGCAGTTGATGGGGGCAGGAGGAGACTCTTGCTGCAGGTGCTGCTCCCACACTCTGGCCCTCCCAGGGAGGGTCAATGGAGAGGAGCAAACCCCTTCCCCGAGTCACCTCTGCCACCCCGTGCAGCACTGCTGTGTGTGTCACACCTGTCTTCGATGCCAGCAGCAGGAGCAAATGGGGTGAGGGAAATGCCCTCCCCAGGGTGATGTGCCCACAGCTCCAGTTGCCCCCTGGGCTGTGCATTGGAA
This sequence comes from Apteryx mantelli, assembly GCF_036417845.1. Taxonomy (NCBI): domain Eukaryota; kingdom Metazoa; phylum Chordata; class Aves; order Apterygiformes; family Apterygidae; genus Apteryx; species Apteryx mantelli. Next base: position 9,695,916 of record NC_089997.1, read on the forward strand.
GGGCCATGAAAGCAGGCAGAGCCGATCCTGGGCAGGGAGCTGCCCACAGCCCCTCACCCACATATTAGGCCTCCCTCTGCACCGCTCTGCCCACCAGCACCTGGCAGTGGGCAAATGGCAGTGTCCCCTTCCCTGGGGCTGGGGATGTGCCTGGGATCAGGAACATTCCCATTCCCACAGCACCGGGAACTGGACACTGGAGCTGCCCCAGGAGAGCACCAGGTGGGGGTCTCTGTGGCGCAGCAGGTAGCGCATTCGGCTGTTAACTGAAAGGTTGGTGGTTCAACCCCACCCAGGGACGTTGCCCTGTTGGTGGGGTGCCTGGGGGATTGTGCTGCCCAGCACCCTGGGTTTTGCTCACAGTCACCATGTCCCAGCTCTGGGACAGCAGATCTGCTGCTGGCTGGGACATGCATCTTGCAGTGGGACATCCTTTCTAGACCATGTGGGATGGCCAGAGAGGCTGGAGAGCAGCACGGAGGATGTGATATACATGTGTCCTGTTGACCCTGAGCTGAGCTGACTTGTCCCATCCCCTTGCCTGATGGGAAGGACAGAAGAGGGAAGAGTGTGTGTCAGTGCCAGGTGGTTGTGTCTGTACATTTCATTGCTGAATGGGGAGAAGGGAGGGTGAAGTGCCACGGGGCAGGGAAAGAGACCAGCTGAGTGCCCGCTCCAGAGACTGTGTGGGGACGTGGGAGTGATTCACACATCTGCCTGAAGTGCAGACAGCTCTGCCAGAGATCCCCCACCCTGTGGCAGGGTCAGTCCTTCATCTACCCCAAGCACAACATCAGGGTAGAGGACAGCACTCTCCATCCAGGCTGTGCTTGATCCTTAGCCTGACTTGTTGGCTGGAGAGAGGCTGAGTCTGGAGACAGAGAGGGATGTCCTGGGTTGCAGTCGCAGCTGAGCTCCTGATGGGAGAGCAGGGTTCAGCAGCAGCAAGAGCTGCCAAGATGGCCAACGCAGCATGTGGGGCTGCAGGAGCAGGGCTTCTCCCTCTCTGCGGGGACAGGGGGCTGCAAAGTGCTGCAGCTGGGCTGGGCAGGGCAGCCTCATGGGTGAGTACATTTGGGTAAGGAAAGGGGGTTTTTTGTGCCGTGAGCTGGTCCTGAGGGGATAGAGAACACAAAAGCAAGTCTGTGTGCAATGTTCAGGAGATATTTAAAAAAATAATAATAATAAAGTAAATTTGGAGAGCAAAACTGACTGCCAGTCTTTGATCTGGGGCTGCTGTGAAGTCATGGTTTTACAGGCAGCTTTTAGCCTCCCTGCTAGACCCCAGGGGAGTCACTGCCTTTCTGCCCTGCCTTGAGCCCTTTCAGCAGGAAGGAGCTGATGCAGAGGGATGTTCAGTAGGGGTCCCAGACAGGTCCCTCTGTGCTCTTCCTCACACTGAAGTCCCTGCTCCCTGAGCAGCTGGTTAAACAGCCCCCTCCCTGCCACTCGCATTCAGCGCTTCTCCCTCTACATCTGCTGGGCCAGGACGCCAAGGACAGACCCCACTCTGCACTCTGCTTTGTCTCTTGCATTACAAATCCCACCCTTTTCCACAAATCCAATCTTTCTCCCTCGCAGGCCCACTGCCCCTCAGAGGGCAAGGGCCAGGCTGCCTACTCACCCCTCCATCTCAGTCAGACATCTCCCATAGCATCGCAAATGAGGGCAAGAAATTGCCATGGGCAGAGCAGGAACTTTTAATGCAACCCTACTGGGAGGTTTGGCAGGTCAGATCAAATGACCCCAAACACCCCTTAGGACCTCAGCTTTTACTCTCAGCATCAGTGTTCATGGCCTCACTTGAGCTTCCCCAACAGCTGGCAGCCCAACTATGGGCCTTTAATAAACACCGGGACTTCGCTTGGACCACAAGCCCCCTTTCTCATGGTTCCTTGCCTCTTACGGATGCTTCTGGAAAACAGCTCCAGAGGAAGCACTGGGGTTTCTTCAGATGAGTTCTCCAAAAGTACTCTTCTCTCTTCACTTGCTTTGCTTGTCTCTTCAGCAAAAGGCACAGGAAAGGGAAATCTTCCCAGGGGTTCAGATTGGAGGAAAGACAAGAATCCCCTCCCCCATTACTCTGAAGTGATATTCCACCTGGAGGGCCACAGAAAAGAAACAGCAAAGATTATTACTGGCATCTGGTATTTTCCAGTGCGCAAAGGTCATTTCTCATCCTCCCTTCTGCCCCTTGTCTTGAGCCTTCCTGTCAGTGCTCTTATGCCCCTAAGCTAATACTGGCAGGTCTGCAAATCGCACATTTGCTCGGACCAATGAGCTAAATGATCACTGAGCTAAACAGAAACCGTCCATCTTCTATCCCTGAAAGGCCCAGCAGGTACATTCCCCCTAGAAACAGGGCCAAAGGGGAGGTGTTCTTCTGAGGTGATTCCTGAGAATGCAATAGTGACAAATGGATTGCAAAACTAGAGCATGACCCGCACCTTTTAAAGCAAGGCTCAGACAAGGTCGGTCAATGGCCAAATGAACACGCAGGAAGGAGTCTTTCATACTCACTGCCCATAGAACTGCGCTTTTCCACAAGTCCATATGGCACAAGGAGGACCTCAGTCAGTAGCACGTACCTCTCCTGGCCACCTCTGGATTCTTGTAACCAGTTTCTCAGGTGGCGGCATGACTTCAGCACTGCCCTTCCTCCTGCCTCGCTCCACCTTCCTTGAGCAGCTCCCTTGGATGCGTGGCAGCACGCTGAAAATACACATTGTGGGGAGGTGGTGTGAGCACAGGGGGAGTTTGGTCTCCGTCCTGTACTCACAAGCTGGGCAGAGACAGAGATCACCCCCAGCTGAAATGCCCAGGGCTGCATGATGTGCCCGCAGGAATGCTCAGCATGCCCAGATACAGGCTCTGTCTTGATGCGGCAAGGAGAGGAGTAGGGTCCTTTACAAAGACAGCCTCTAAGACACACGTCCTGGCTAATGTATTAAACACTGCTCGATGGTCCCAGCTACCGTGTGTTTTGGTATGGAAAACTGATTGTTCCTGGACACCCAGTGTCAAAGAAGGAGAAAGTGGTCAGGGGTGTAAAGGCATTCCTGCCATCAAGGGATCAGGAGTCACTGTGACATGTGATAAAAGACATTCAGAGCTGCTATGAATCTTGTGTCCAGAGGAAGCATCTCACCCAAACAAGCACAAGGGTCCAGGGTCACCCTCATCCATTCCTCCAAGTGTCTCACCTGCCATGAGGCGCTTTGCCCTCAGCTTTCTTCCCCTTTCCTTTCTGCATAGTCGGAGCTGTAATTTTGGGTGGAGGATGTCTCTCTCTCAAGAGGAGGCGCTGGGCAGGAAGATTTCCTATAAGCAGGAGACAAGAAAACACCTCAGGATAGAATTGCAGAGACCTTTTGAAAAGGAAGGATATGCAGATCTGATCAAGCCTGTGATAAAACTGTGAGGCCTCCAGCTGATTCCTTTTATGTCTTCTTTCCTGGGTGGTCTTTAGCCCTTCCAGACACTGGCTTCTCTCTTTCTTTTAGTTTTTACTGTGCAACATCATTTCTTGTGGTACTGTTTTTTCTGTTCTTTCACATTCTATCCTAGTCACATTATGAAAAAGGAGGCTTGCTGGGATGTACTGGTGAATGATCAGAGTCTCTCTGGGGGCAACAATTTCACACAAGGGGAGCACATCCTTGGATCTGTCTACTGATCTCATATGCCTGCAGTTCCTCTGGTGACACAGTCAACCCAAAGGCACTGTTTTGGGGATGTTTATGAGAAATTCGGAAAGAAAGGTAAGAACTCCTTGCTTTGAAAATGAAAGGAAGTCTTGACATAGGTTACCAGACTTTGTACCATCTACTCAAGGTGACTCTTCCCACCACTTGAAAACACACTGATTCCATGAAAGAGCTCAGCCCCTCCATTACATACAGCTCCAGGCACAATTTAGGATTCACATTGCCCAAGGACAGTTCTCAAGTTTGCCTCCCTTCTGCACCAACGCCTCAAAATAAGAGCAGTTTGCAGTGCACGCCAGGGCACTGAGTCCTGTGGAAATGGGGGAAAGTTTAACTTGGAGGTATCAGCTGCAGGTGGGAGTGTTGGGCTGCCCCGAGGTCTTGTTCCCGCAGGACTCACTTGAGATTTCCCAGATTGGGTAAGCAGCATCACCTCTAGTGCCTCATGCTACCTGAGCCATCCCACTGTCACCTTGGCTCCAATGCCCTGCCAAAGAGGACAGAGGGAGAAGACACAAACCCCTGCCAGGAACCAGCTGCTTCATTACCTTTCTTGACACTGGACCCATCTTTTCCCATCTCTTCTTCCCGGGTCGGCTTCACAGGTGCCACGGGTGGTTTTCTAGCTGTACTCTCAAACTTGTACCTGGAAATAGGAAAAAGACACCAGTCTAAAGGGAGGGCACCACACTTCCTTTGCCCCTTGGGTGAATAATGAGGACACAGGGGCATTTGGGAGCTACTGGGAAGTCCATCTTTTTCCAAAGCAGAATATGAAGAATACGCCAGATGCTGGAGGAGTGCAGTAGCAAGCTGAGTGACATCGTGAAGACCTCGAGAACCTAGAGGGGCATGAGCTTCCTCATCAGGCCCTTTGAGAGCTTTCCTAGCCTTCCTATGAGAAAGCTCATTTTAACCCAGATCCTCTGTGCTGCTGTTGGGACCATCTCCCATCTCCCGTTCAATGTTCATGTCCAGGCAGAACACAATAATCTCCTTTCCTACAGCTTTCCAGCACCATTTCTAATTCCCGTCTCACCCTCCAAATCACTTGCAGGCCCTCCCAAGCTCATGTCCATCCATCTGTAAAAAGGAACCTCCATCTCCCAGACAAGTAATGGAACAAAACACTGAGCATGATGGGAGCCAGGACAAAGCTCGCCAAACCCCCCTGGGCACAGCCTTCACTTTGGCCTAGATAGGCCTCCCACAAAAAAACTTTTGACCCCAGAAAACACATTCAGGACACATTTGATTCATGCAGGTCTCACAGAAGATATGAAAATGTCCCAAGCCAGCAACTAGTACGGACCTGCACTTTGATGCACATTTCAAAGAGTTACTCTCAGATGAGTTTCTGAGCAGCCTTCACAAGCACTGGCAACACAATGCTACCAAACATGCCGTGAGAAGCTGCTCGCTTGGCCACCCAGGGGCTAAGAAGCAAACATACTCACTCAGAAAAGATGATGACCTGACCAGAATGGGTCTGAGAAGCAGCAGTTTTGGTGCCTGAGAGGACTGAATCCCTCATCTCTGGCATCTGCAAAGTGACAGACATGTGTGAGGTGATGCCAAGAAAATTATCTCAGTGCTCACAAGGGCAGCAAACTTTTCCACTGCTCAGAGAAGAAGCTGCCTCACTGAAATGCTGAATTTCTCCACTCCTCTCAACAGTCCCTCAGTTATGAAGCACAGAAGCTGGAGAGAAATTAATGAGAGAGGGTATGAACACTGTCAGGCTTTTTGCAAGGCTGAGAATCCAGAGACTCAGTCAGGAGACTAGGTCTTTCCTAATGCAGAAGCTGATGGAGGCAAGCACACGAGAAGGCATTGCACTAGTTGGGATTCCTGGCGGCTGCATTTTCCCTGCCGGCTTGATGTGGGGTTAACCCCACAGTCTCTCCTAACATTCAGACAACTGCCTCTGCACCATAGAGGAATGGAGAGGCAAAGCGGGTAACAACTGGGAAGGACAAACCTCTGGGGTGTGTTCAAGGGGCAGCTGCTCTGGGACCCACTGCAACAAAGGCTGGAGAAAAGGCCCTGGCCCAGAGAATGGACTGAAAAGACACCACGCACTAGGACAGAAGGAAGAGACAGAGCTGGGAAGCAGGGCTGGCCTACAGCCTGCTTGCATCTCTGCCTTAACCCTCGAGGGGCTCACCTCAGCCTGCTTTCACATCTCACCTTTCCAGCAGCACCTGAAAGACCAGCATGAAGGACAGAGCTGCACTAGAGACCTGGGGAAGGGCATTGGGCTCAAACGATTCTCTCTGGGACACACTCGCTGCGAGCAGATGCACACATTAGGACAGAAAGACCCCTTTCATGCTGGTGACACTCCAGGGCACTGGGAAGAGCTGGTCAGCACAACTAGACCAACACAGCAACAGCAGCAACAGGGGGCTGGTCCCATATGGGCCTTGGTCTGCCTGGGCCTCTGCTTCCTGCCCAGAGACTGGGGTCAGCAATGATCCCTGCAAAAACAAACCTACACAGACACAGACCTAGAAACGCTACAGAGCAAGAGCATGAGAGTGATAAATATTCTGACCAGCTGCCATTTGGGAGAGATGAAACACACTCAGGCCCTCCAGCTTCAAAGAGAGAGGACTGAGGTCAACAGAGATTTCACAGCGATGTCTGACATCTCCACTGATCCAGGCAAGGGGAGGAGGGATCCATTACTATTCCTCACCACACCAGAGCTCAAGGGCATCCCATGAAGGGATCAGGCCAAGCTTCCAAAGGGACACACAGAAATATTGTTACACAGCTTAAGGGCAAAATGCTGAACTCACTGCCTTACCATCCCAGGCACAGCCAAAGGATGCATGGGTTCAAATGTCATCACTAAAGGGCACTAAACCATGGCTTTCTGGAAGGAGGGAAGTCTACCTGGAAAAAACACACAAGACCTGCCCTTTCCTTGGACTTTTTTCCCTGAGCACATGGGAAAGGGCTCCTGGGCTGGATGAATCTTTGGGTGGACCCAGCACAGCTATTCCCAGGGTCGTCTTTGTTGCCAAATCCTCTGAATGCTCAAGACAAACTGTCCAGGGAGTTGGCATTACTCTAGGCCAGGATTGTCCATGTGCTTAAACAGGTCATGGCAGGCTAATAGAACTGCAGTCACTTGTGAGTTAGAAAAGGACTACAAGTAGTGCTGGAGAAATGGAAAACTTACCCCAAGAAGAACTTCTACCAGCTGCTCTGTCCCATTCAGCCTTCTCAGAAAGTCTCTGTAAAATCTCATTTTCACATCTACTCCTTGAATAACAAGCATGCCAATGTCCTTCAACACAAGGGCAACATTCTTCCCACTCTCCAGGCAGCGGGAGAAAAGACGCATGGTCTCTTCCATGCAAGCCTCCACTGTTTTCCGAGGAACAGAGATGTCCGAGGTTATGCAAGCATACTTCAGGGGCTCAGAGAGCTTATGACCTAGGAAGCAGAAAAAGAGGAACAAAGTCACTAGTGGAGCAGGCTAAAACAGAGCATCGGCAGCTTTGAGGTCTTCAAGCAAGACACTGCTATAGAGCTGTCTTCTTTAACATCTGGTAAAGCTCCCGAAGGAATCTCATGTCATCTCTCCCTAGGAGAAGTTCAAAGCACTCTACAACCGGATGTGCCAAGTGTACAGCAATGCTTTCTTCCCTACAGAGACTGAAAGAAAGGGCCTGGCCATCCCCTATGAACATGAGGCACGATGGCAGGACAAGGAGAGGAGAAAGGGGGCCAGTTCCCAAGAGGGCGGAGTGGGTGCCAGGTACTTGTGCTCACACTCTGTGCATTCCAGGTTGGGAGACATTTAGCTGTGCCACATCACATGGATGAAAGAAAGAAGGCAAACACAAGCATTGCACTACTCCCCTTCAGATCCTTCCAGCCACCCCCAGCACCCTCAGAACTGCACAGCAAACATCCCTGCTTTTGGTGCCAGAGGCTCAGCTCTAAGAAGTGCCAGACGGATGTTGACATCACAGAGAACATGTGGAGTCCTTTGAAAGGAAAGACCCACTGCAAACACAACTCGGAGCTCCTGCTGCCCCACAGGCATCACTGATGTCCACTACAGATGCAGGGCTCACAGGAATGACCAGCAATCGCAGCAAAGATGGCCTCTGATGGGTTTTCATACATACTATGGTCCCGATCTCCATTTCAAAGCTCTCTACAGATGCCTTTGACCTACTTCAAAGTAGAAGGAGAATAGAAGAGCCAGCATGAATGCCCTTATTCACCTTTACAAGCTCCAGTGTGGCATAAACATGGACCAAAGGTTTTAAATCAATCTGATGAGAAGCAGCAGCACCAATACATCTGGCATGTAGCCAGCTGTTAAACAAGTCACGGAGAGAGGGAGTATAATTGTAATGCGCATTACGATGTCATGATAACTAAAAATTGAAGCTGTTCTCAGGACCTGGGGAAGCAATTCTAGGTTTCTAACAGTCACTGCTGAACAGCAGTTATGCACACCCCAAAGATGTCCTAAGGCAAAGCAAAAGTTTCAGCCTGTCTTCTTACCAGGAGCATAGGCCTTATCATAGGTGAGGCCGTGAACCTCTGCAATAGTCTTCGAAAGACGGAACATGGGTCTGCGAACAGCCAGGAAACCATGCTCGTTCAGTTACAACACCAAAGGTCTCAAGTCGAATAACTCTCACTTCCTGAAAACACAAAGGAAAAGAAGAATTATGAGACTGGTAGGTGAACAGGCTGGTGACTTGTCAGCGCATGGGGATGGTGCTCAGTGCCCTGCCCAATCCTGCTGTACAAAAGGGACAGACGAAGCACTCAGAAAAGCTTTGGAGAAGCCTTGGAGAAGTTCTTCTGAAGAACTTTCCAGATGTTTTCATCCCCCTCCCCTTCACCCTCTCAAAAATACAAGTCAAAGCAGAGAAATCATCCCTCAGATCCCTCAGATCCAGAAGAAGGCTTTCCTGGGGAGGCCCACGATGGCAGACCCACCTGGTTCAGCATCAGCTGCCGTACAGTGTAGTCAGACACACCTTCCCAGACAGCAAGGGTCTCTGGAAAATAAGGGAAAGACACGTCATGCTCTGGGGGGGCCAGCTCACAGCTGTTCAGCACATGCCTAGCCAAGGAGATGACAAGTGCAAGCATATTCAAACTGCATCCCCCTCCCCAAACACACCCCATCCCTGACAGGGGCTCAGCAGCTGAGGTGGGCACTGCCTTGAGGCTACAACCTTTATCTGCCCCCACGAGGGGTCTGCAGCTGAAACAGAGGCATTAGGACATGCAGATCCTACCACGGGACATCCACAATGTGTCCCGGAGCTCAAAGCCTGCGGGAAGGAATTACAGGCAGTGCTTGGGGTCCCAGACAGAAAGTCTTGCTGAGCTGAAGAAAAGTCTAAGGATTCCTTTCCAGCACATGTGATTCTATCTGCTTCTTCAGAGCCCAGCAGGAGCTGCAGGATCCCTCAGCCTTTTTCAGGCATCAGGGCCAGCACCCAGGAGTTCTGCTGGCCACAATGGCACCTGAGCCAGAGGGGACCATCAGTGGGGGATCTGGCTGCAGCCCCCAGCCCCAGCCAGCCTCCCCCCGACCCAGGGTTTCCACAGCCATGTTCAGAGTTAATGGTCTCTGTGACAGCTCCCGGGAAGGAGATCCTGAAAGCCTTACCATGGGTGGGGAGCATTGGCACCACCTGCCCATGCCGCGTCCCGTGGCCAGTGTCCCAGAGCTCCATCTTTGTCCTCCTCGCCCTGGGTCACCCCGCAGCAGGAGGTGATGAGGAAACAGCTCCTCTCCTCCTCCTCCTCCACACGTCACTGCAGCCCCGATCTGGCCCAGCCTCCCCTCGCAGGCTCCCGCTCGGGGTTGGCGGCTCCTCACAGCAGAGTGGTGCCAAGAGCAGCCCCAGTGCTTGGGCTCCCCCAGCCTCACCACGACGTGTGCGGAGAGGCCAGGGCCACGTGGGAGAGGGCAGCTGTCACCGTGACACGGGATGTCCCCTGAGACCACAGCCTGTGTCACAGAGGGGGCACGGACCCCCTCGCCCCCAGGGCCTCGGCCAGGGCCAGCCCTGCAGCGGGCAGGGACTGCACGGAGCGGTTGGGGGCTGCCCCTGCCCCCACGCAGGCCAGGCCACAGGGAGAACCCTGCCAGGGTTTCCGGCCGGACTGGGTGTTGCAGCTGCACTCACCCAGCCACAGCTCCCGCGCGTGAAACCTGGCTGCGAGGGAGGGCAGCGGGCACTGCACCGCACTCGCCCCACGGCGACACAGCGCAGGCAGCTGCTGCCGCCAGGGGAGGAAGCGCTGACATCTGAGCACACCAAAACGCCCAGCAATGACTTGGCAGCGTCCAAAACCTTCTTCTGGGTGCTTGAACCAGCGCGTCCTTCCCTTGCCAGTGAGCTTCTCCAGAAAACTTGCAGGGAACCAATGTTCAGCACTGTTAACCTGCAGACGTGTTTGAGACCTAGTGACTGCGGCACCTCAGGGCCTGGCGTGGATGGGGACTGAACAGGGGAAGAGGCAGCGCCAGCAGAGCTGCAGGCACCAGCTCACTAAACACACAGGGATCACAGACTGCTCTGCCTGCACTGCTCTCACACCTGCACCAGCTATTGGCCTCCTCACACCAGCCCACAAACACTTAAACCAGCAGAACTGGAGGAGCGCAGGGACCCTGAAGCCACATGTGGGGCTGATCCTCGCAGAGGCAGGCAGCAGCTGCAGGCACTTGGCAGCAGGTTAAACGCAAGCTCTGAAGATTTCACAAAGATGCCGCAAGAACCATCTCCAAGAAACAAGAGACACTCAGAGGTGTTGCGCAGACCTCTGCTCTGAACACACTCAAATCTAGGGTAGAAATGTCTAAGGGGGTGAGGAAATAAAAGATGGAAAAGCAACTCATACACCCACTTAAATAACTTATTGCTAAAGGAGGGCTCACCAACTAGGTCTGTAAAAACTTCTCAGCCGCACACTTCCCCACTCAGCAGAAGGCAAGAGGCAAAGTATTAGATCAGCTAAGGCAAAGAGAAAGTCTTGGGAAAACTCTACTTCGGGAACAGAGAGCAAAAGCACTTTCTAAGGGTTTTTTCTATGTCCTTTCAAAAAGAATAGGAGACACTGGAAGGGTACTTTGGTCTTTTTTCGAAAAAATCATTCCTTTGCCACTGTTATGCTCCCAAACCCAGCTGGCGCCGTCACCGGCCTGACAGGAGAAGGGGCACAAGAGCCGGGGGCTCCCGCGGGGCCAGAGGCGGCCCAGGCCGCACCGCGCCTTCCCCAGCAGCTGCTCGCACACACCGGGCCGCGGCGCGTCTGGCTGCCCCCGCACGCACAGCCGCTCGCTCTGCCCAGCCCGCGGCCCTCGGCCCTCGGCCCCGGCGTGGCAGCTCCCGGCGCTGCGGCTCGAGGCTCCGGGCGGCCCCGCACCGGGAGACGCTGCCCCACGCGGCACCAGCCGCCTCTCGCCTCCTCCCTCCCTCCCTGCAGGGCCCGGGCAGTCCCGGCCCCGCCCCTGCCCCGCCCCTCACTGCCCTCCTCTGCGCCAGTGCGCATGCTCCGAGGGAGGAGGCGGCACTTCCGGCCCTGTGGGGGGCGGGGCCTGTGTGTCCATGGCCACCGCCCCTGGTGCCGCCGGCCCCGCCCCCGCCGGGCCCCACTGCGGCGCCGCTCTCGAGGCCGCGGAGAAGCAGCTGCGGCAGCGGCGGGTGTTGGCGGCTGCTGTGCAGGGAGCCCAGAGCGACGCTGCGGCCCGGCGTGTGCTCGTGTGCGCGGAGCCTGCGGCGGCTGCTGCTGCCGGCCGGGGCCGGGGCGGAGGGCGGGGAGCGAGGGGGAGCGGCGCCGGGCTGGCCCTGGGCTGCGGGAGTTGTGCTGCAGGGGAGCGTCGGCGGGGAAACGCTGCTGCCGGGGCGCTGCTGCCACAGGGCCCCGCTCTGCCCTGGGGCCTGGGTGAGTCTGCACCAGGGGACAGGACAGGATGGGCCGGGCTGGGCCGGGCTGGGAGAGAAAGCTCTGCACTGCAGGTGGGGGCAGGTGCTGCCTGTGAGCACCCTGGGGACACAGGGGTGTTTTCAGCCCGCGCTGCCGCCTGGCAGGTGCAGAGGAGCCCTGAGCTGTGCGAGCTCCATCACTAGTGAAACCGCAGGCAGCAGGTGAGGAGGGAGAGGAGCAGAGAAGCTGCTTTCTGTGCTCCTGCTGCCCCTGGTGTCCTCCCGCGGTGGGAAGCTGCAACGCTCTGGGTGTGGGTGGGGAAAGCGGTGGGGGAAGTCGATAGGCCTGAGCTGCTGTTGTGCTGTGCCGGGGAATTGCAGCATTCAGTTTTCTTGATTAACCTGTGGAAATTGGACTTGTTTTCTTCAGCTTTCAGTTATGAACATTAGCAAGGTGTCAGGTCCAGGGATGGGGAGAAACGAGGGCTGTGAAAAAAGCAGGGCCTGAGCTTAGGTAAGTCTTTGCAGAGTTCGGGTGCTTTTTTGATAGCTTCCTTTCTTCCTGCAGTTGCTAAGGAGGAAAGTAAAAGGATGCCACAGATGGGCACTGTCCTTGCTAGAAGCATTTTCAAAGGATTTACAGGTTAGGGCCCACTTTTTCAGTTTGTTTCCAATATTCCTCGACACCAGCATCCTTATTGCTTTCTTGCAGGCCCTTGGCTGAAGCTAAATTGTAAAGCCAGAACGTAACCCTCTCATGGAGGTGTGCATTGCTGTTGAGAACGGAGGTATCTAAGCATAAATTGATTTTTTTTTCCTTGCTTCTGCCTTCTGTCCATTCATGTTCCCTGGCTCTGGCTGCTTTAGCAAATCCAAGCTTTCCCCATTCATTTCTGAATTATGAAGAGAAAATGGATCTTCCTGTGTGATCAGACTACTTCTGACCCCTCAAGTGCTTGATAAAGACGGACAGAAGAAGAGCCTCATGGATGGTGAGCACTCTCCTGCAGCTGGAGCAGGATGTGCTTCTGTTTAAGAGCAGGTATTGTTACTGTAGCCAGGTATTTAAACTGTAGTTCTCTCTGAATGTCACATTGGGAATGTTGACTTGTTCTTTCTCTCTGCTGGAAGGTTGGTGCTGGCAAGCTGTGAGTGAAGACAGCTTGGCGGAAACTTCTGTCTTGCTAAAAGTTGAACTGGAGGATACAGAAATGTTTTGCCTGCTTGAGTTTAACCTTCTGAAATTCCAGACCATGCTGAAGGAGAATGTGTTCAGTGAAAGGTGCAGTGAAGGATCTCAGTTCTGTTGTAGGAAGTTTTTGTGCACCTGACACAAAAGGGAGATGGTCCAGTAGTGATGGTACCGGCTGGGTTTGGGAGCAAAAGATTTGACAAGAAGTGATTTTTTGTTGAACACAGATTGCAGAATCCTTACAGTGTTGCCTAGTCTTTTTGAAAGCAACTAGAAGAAACCTTAGAAACCGCTTTCAGTCTCTGTTTGTGAAGCAGAACTACTTGCAAGACTCCATCTTTGCATCAGCTGACGAAATCTTTCACCTGACTGTTGCCTTGTGCCTGGTGAGGAAGTGTGCAGCTGCAACTTACTGAAAGACCTAGATCCTGAGCCCTGCTTTAGCAGGATGTTATTTCAGTGAGTGTCTGAGTTGCTTTTCTGTCTTTTATTTGCTGTCCTAGGTGGAATCTTCTTTTTCTGGAGCTTACAGATCTGAGATGGCTTGGTGATCTTTAGTGTGTTGCTTTCCTTGAGGAAGGCAGCAAGCTTTACGTCTAGGCTGGGGCAGTATGCTGTTGCTAGTAACACCAGCAACCTTGGGTGCTGGAAGGGGATGTTACTGGAAGGCCTGTGAGAGAGAGGCTGAAGACGCTGTGGTGGGAGAAGTAGCTGTGTGTGAGCGGGCTGTTGCCTGGGCGAGGTGTGTGGGGTTGCTGAGATGCTGCAGCGGTGGCAGTAGCTGCTGCTGGAGAGACCTTCCCATGTTTCTGTGGGAGATGATCCGCGAGGTGCTTGGAGGGGAGAACTTTGGGAGCTGAAAGGTAATGTTGGGAGTCAGGGCCCTGTGCAGGGCACTCGGTCTGTGAGAGACTTGCCTGTGGCTGCCCAACCCTGTTGTGCCTGTTCTTTCCTCAGCATTGAGCCACGTGTGGAGGACCCTGGCCAGACTCGAGCAGGGAAGAGAAAATCAGGAATTACACCTTATTCAGGTAATGAATATGCCTTCTTGCTCTTGGGTTTTATGTTTTCTGATTCTTTGCCTCTCCCCATGGGCAGCGGCAAGAGCATTTCAGCTGAAAGTCTAAGATCTTTTGGTCGAGGAAGTCTTAATGAGCACTTGTGCTAATATAGCTTCTGTCGGAAGCTATGGAAGAAAACAAGCTCTCTCTGGAAAGAAGAGGGGAAAAAAAACAGGAGGGAAAAAGCCCTCCTGGCTAGTTACTGGCTGAATTGGCTTTGTAAGGTTTTTGTGAAAGGGAAAATGTATGTTGAAAGTGAATGAGAGCCTTCAGTGTGTCAGTGACTTTCTGAGGGGTAGACTGAGCTCTGTTGGAATAGGGGTGACCTTTGTAGTGTCCTGCCATTTGCAGTAATGGTGGAAGATAAATTCCTTGTGCAGCCTTAGGAGCCCTTTCCTTGAATTAAGGTAGAGTTTAGACAAGATTCTTAAATAATCCCTTTATAACGGTTTGGGGGGTGTGTATGATTTTTTTTCTTTGTTTTTTTTGGGGGGGGTTGTTTGTTTTATGATGGCAGAGCTTCCAAACCAAGCAAGCAGATCACATCTTTTCTGGACAAGCCCCATTCCATTGCTTATATCAAGGCAGCTTCTTTTCTGGACCTTCTCTAGAAAATTGGAGATATGTAACTTCGGAAGGTGTCCTGAACTGTGCCCTGCAGAGAGGTCAGGTTAAACTGGTTTGCTGACAAACCATTTTCTTCTGTATCCTGCAGTTTGTAAGAATGTCATGTGTACATATTTACTATTGCCCCAAAGAGTTGTGGGTTTTTTTATCCTGTTTGTTATTTAAATAATAGTTCACGTGTACTTCTTTTTGCATGTCTGACATGATTATGCAGACATATGAGTTTTGTAATTATTTTTGAGCAGGTGCTGGAATTAGGGGCCTAATTTGGTCCGGTGTGGAGTCTGGACATTAAACCCCTAGTAGCTGCCTTGCTTCCGTGCTCATGAACTTTCACATGATATTCGCAAGGCCTGTTTGTCAGAGTTGGGCTTCCTGCTCAGCAGTCAGTGTTAGGAAGCTGTCTGCACTGTCCCCCATAAACTGTCAGCCCCCTACATGTAATTGTCCTTGAAAGTTGACTCGTGCTTTTTCTCTTAACGCTTTGCCTTCCTTGAGCACACTTGGATGCCAACAGCCATATTGCAGCCAGTCAAACGCACACCACGGTGTTCCGATTGCCTGACTCCAGTGTTGTCCTCTGTTTCCCCTTGTGTTGTCAGCTCAGCTCCCTTTGAAGCTCAGCACCTTCAAGGCCTTCCAGGCTCCTGTCCTAGGTGCCTTGGTGTGGGCAATGCCTGCTGTGGCTGGCTGAAACCTCAGCGTTGTGAGGGCTGCAGCCTGGTGCGGCACAGGAGGCGTTTGCTGTTCTTGTGTTCGTTTCTGAGCTGCTTTCTTGTGTTTGCTAGTCCTCGGGTTTTCTGTCCGCTTCCTCTCTTTCCCCTGTTACCTCTGAAGGGCGAGCAGATTGAAACAACCCTGCCCTTCAAAGTTAGGACTCTGAAACAAGGAACCAGGCTGTTGTGGCTCACTGAGCAGCAAACGGAGGGAGCCAGTGATCCTGGGCTCTGAAACACTCCTGCTGTTTCCGGGCTCTAACTTAACAGGCTTTGACAAGCCTTGTTTAGCTACCTGCTGCTTAAAGGTTCGTGTGCTCATTCCCATGTCTCATGAGCCCTTTCCGCTGTAACTGTGTTTTTTCAGGCCATGGTGAGAGGGGTCCTTGCTGCATTTGAGGAAGGCAAGGTGGAGGAGACCATGAGCAGTGCTTTTAACTTCACTGCCACCCCTAAGGACGTCCAGGCGCTAAGGAAGCTTTGCTGGCTCTGGGAGGAGGTAACATTTGCTGCAGCATAGTGGTGTCATCATGCAGTGTGTGTTGAAAAATACCTCTTGACAGTGTATGTGAGTTTCCTTTTCAAATTCTTTGCTGACTCTGCGCTGCACATCTCAGAAGTGTCTGTGTTTGGGCTCTGATTTTCAGCCTTGAAGGGCGCAGTTTTTCTGAAAGCACCTGCACTTCTTGTCTGGTGCTGCTTCCCAGAGTTGGTCATACTTAAGCCCAGATTAATTGGAGCGGGTGACAAGTGTTTCTAGGAAACTCTGTAGAAAGTAACCATGCACAAAAGTCTGGGAACAAAAGCTGCAACTGGAGTTCTCTCGGGCAGCTGCCTGCTCCAGTGTTGCCAGCAGACAAGTGTTTCAAAGCTTTTTTTCACACTTGCTTTTCCTTGCTCTTACATGTGCCACTTTGTATTGGCCCTGCAGAGGAGGAAGGACCTGAGGAAGGCTGTTAGCGGTAAATGATTTACTGCTATCATGCAGAGCAATTGAAGTACTGTTAAAATCTACCATAATTTCTTTCTAATATCTGACTATGATCTTTAGAATTTCTCTTTTTCTCCTACAAAAGTGGATTTTTGACTGCATTCAGCAGGAGGGAAGAATGAACCTAAATGCAGTGTGTGATTGTGAATTCTCAAGCACTTGTTCTTAAATCTCTATCAAAAGGGAACATTTGAACTTTTTTTTTTTAAAAAGGTTTTCAGAACCTGGCTAAGTGCAAACCAGCGCATGACATGAAGGTGAGGGAAGATCTTGGGGTGTTCAGTGATTCAGAGAAAGTAAGTATTTATTTATCTTACTCTTTCTGTGTAAGTAATATATTTCACCCAGCAAATTAATAGTGCTAATTTCACTGAAATAACTTCCAAAGAATGCCACAGTCTGAGAGAACTTTTATTTTTCCTCTCTAATTATATCTTATAAATTGATAAGTATGACCATACTAGAGGCATCCTCTGAGCAGGAGGACCTATCTTCTTCCTCAGAAAATGTGAAATAGCAGTCAGAAGTTGTATGCATCTTATGCTGCATTCTCTGAATTGCCTTTTTGTGATTATTTGAATGGACGCTGTTTACAAACAGCTGTTTGAGGACTTGTTCTTTCACTCTAAAACTTATCAAAATGATGGCTGAGGTTGAAATACGCTAAAAGACTGCCTGATGCCTTCCATCGCATAGGCACAACCAGCTTGTAATCTGTTGTGATTTGCTCCTCAGTTACTAAATCTTGTTGTTCCTCATGCACAAAGGAATGATGTTTGCTTGGGCAGGGTGGTTAGCCTACAGGCTAAAAAGGCGCTGTACAGCTTCCTGTGCTTGTCCCTGTGACTGAGGTTTGGATTGCCATTTGCCTGTTTTTCCTTGACATCTCATCACCTCCCAGAGAATCTGCTGCATCCTGTAGGGCCAGGTCTGGGAGGGAAGTGGGGAGGGCGAGCGGCCAGGCAACAGCTATGGTGCTGTGCCAGCTCCTGCTGCACCGCTGGTCCATGCAGTGTGGGGAGAGGGGCAGGGGGCAAGGCAGCACAGGGGTGGCAGCAGGTCAGCAGGGGAGGGGCAGGGGGCAGTAGGGGCTGCAATGAGGGGTCATGGCCAGCGTTTCTGCAGTGCAGCAGCTGTTGTGTTCACCTCACATGCAAAAGTCCCGCACTGACCCCAGGCAGGAACAGGCCATTTCCCTGGAGCCCGTGCCACCCTCCCAGCAGGACAGAGACATACGAGGAGGGTGCTCTGTCTGTCCTGGTGCTCAGGGCAGCTCCCCAAGGCTGGCGCAGCTTTGCTTGAGGGACCTCTTGGTGCTTCGCCTCTGCTTTGGCATGGCTGGTGCAGGGACAAGAGCTTGTCAGGCAGGGCTGGGAGAGCTCTCGTGGGATTTTCTCTTTTGCAGTGGAGCAGTGAAGAGCATCATGGCTCCCATCTGTGTCCTGTCCCTGTGCCCACTCAACCTTCCTGCCCCACATACAGCCCATGGCCTGACTGTGCAGGCACCGCATAGGTCAAGGTGCATTCTGGGTTGGGGAAACGTCCCCCCAGTGCGGTCCCCATGATGGGGCCCTCGGTGCCCCATCCCTCCACAGCCCTCCTGCTTTGGCAGCCTCCCCCAGCGCACGGTGCCTGCCCAACCCCAGCTGTGTCCCAGGCAGGGGTGAGCACACTGCCGTCCTCCAGGGTTTGGGCTGGGAGAGAGGTCGGGCAGGGCTGGCTGTTCCCCTTGATACAGGCCCTGAGCCTGGCAGGACAGAGCTGGCCATGCAGCAAAATTCACCACAAACCTGGGGTGGACAGCCAGTGCTGGAAACAGCCAATGTGAGAAGCTGGTCCACGATGAATGTCCTGGGACACCTTCCCAGATGGTCCATGCAACCAAGGGCACAGACTGGTCTCCTCTCTTCTGTGCCTGGCATGTCTTGGTTCCCCTCCACGAGACCTGGCTCTGCACCACAAACCCACTGGTTTGTGTCCTCACCCTGCCTCTTCACACAGCTTAGCTAATATTGGCATTTTCCTCTCCCGGGCCCTTTCCAGACCAGAACAGCCCCTCCCTGGCTCTCCCCACCTCCCCCGTCCTCTCCCCAGCCCACCCACCACAGCAGCCCAGGCTGGGGTCGCCCCGCAGCAGTGGCCACCACAGGGTGCTGCAGAACTCTGGGCATTCACACCACAACCCAAGTCCCACTGTGGGCACAGCAGCTCCGGCATGCAGGGATGTGTGTCAGCTGCCCCATCAGCCTCCAAGCTGGAACTGGCCCCTGTGGCACCAGGACACAGAGGACAGTGACACTCTGTGTCCCTTGGTCTTGTGTCCAGGAGATTCCCTACCCCCAGACTGCCTGCAGCCCCCTGTGCCACTTGTCTCTCCAGGACAGCACAAGAGTCCCTGCCCTGAGGTTCCTCAGGCAGCTCCTGCTGCCCCAGGGACACAGCAGCCTGCCCTTAGTTGACATGCAGAGAAACAGATTTATGTTTCTATTTTTTTCCTCCTTGGAAGCACAAAATTGCTCCTTTCCTCTTCTCCAGGGACATCCCTGCTCCCCAGAGAGCCCTTCCCCATGGTGAGTGCATCAGTGCTGGCCTGCTGGCCGTTCCTGGACCCTCCGCTCTGCTTCCCACGGGGCCCTGAACTGGTGGTGCTGCTCTGCGGAGCGAGCAGGCTGTGGGGCCCCGGGGCCCTGAGGTGACTCCCCACTGGCCATAGTGGTTGGGGTGGGGAGCAGACCCAGCTGGATGCACATCATTGCCCCGAGCAAGGGGGTTGTGGCTGTGGACGATGCTCTGAGCAATCACAGGGCATTTCAAATGGCTCAGGCTCTGTTCAGGTGTGTCGCCAGATCCAGACCACGGTTTTCCATTGAAGTGACATGAATCACTCTCCAGGCTCCCTTCCCTGTGCCTGCAGGGTCCACACTGCAGGCATCTGTCACCAACCCTGTCATACATGAGATGGTCCCAGGCAGATACTGCTTGACCATTCACCATCTCCAGGAGTACTGGGCACCCACAAGTGAGAGCTGAATCCAGCCGTCATGCCCTAACACATCACATCATGAACTCATTGCCTTGAGCCCATAGAGAACTCTGGAAAAGGCCCTTTCAGGGTGAAAGTCCTTGAGTGCAATCTTGGCTCCAGCTTCAGAAGGAAAAACCAACTTTCAAGCACAGCATTGAGGAAATCTCCTTTTATTAGAGAGATGCCAGCTCTGACACAGTGATAGAAACATTTACAGAAGGCATGTGGGTCAGAAAGACAGGGTTAACACCTCTGGAGAAGTGGTATGAAATCAAATGCTTCTGACAAGCATTATTATGACAGAGAGAATGTCCAAAGCACAGGAGTTATCTGTGATAAATTAAAAATTGCTTGTGAAGAGGGATGGGCAGCTTATTGATGCTGAACTTTTACCAAATGAATCAGTTCCTTCAGTGCATCCTTGAGCTCCGTGTTCCTCATGCTGTAGATGAGGGGGTTCACTGCTGGAGGCACCACCGAGTACAGAACTGCCACCACCAGATCCAGAGCTGGGGAGGAGATGGAGGGGGGCTTCAAGTAGGCAAACACTATAGTGCTTACAAGCAAGGAGATGACAGTCAGGTGAGGGAGGCACATGGAAAAGGCTTTGTGCCTGCCCTGCTCAGAGGGCATCCTCAGCACAATTGTGAAGATCTGCACATAGGACAGCACAATGAAAATGAAACACCCAAAAGCTAAACAAATACTAACCAAAAAACCCCCAGCTACCCTGAGGTAGGAGTCTGAACAGGAGAGCCTGAGGATCTGGGGAATTTCACAGAAGAACTGCTCCACGACATTGCCTTGGCAGAGTGGTATTGAAAATGTGTTTGCAGAGTGCAGAACAGCATAGAGAAAACCAGTGCCCCAGGCAGCTGCTGCCATTTTGACACAAGCTCTGCTCCCCATGAGGGTCCCATAGTGCAGGGGTTTGCGGATGGCAATGTAGCGGTCATAGGCCATGACTGTGAGAAGATAATACTCTGCTGAGAAGAAGAAGAGAAACAGAAAGACCTGGGCAGCACATCCTGAGTAGGAAATGGCCCTGGTGTTCCAGAGGGAATTGGCCATGGATTTGGGGACAGTGGTGGAGATGGAGCCAAGGTCGAGGAGGGAGAGGTTGAGGAGGAAGAAGTACATGGGGGTGTGGAGGCGGTGGTCACAGGCTACAGCTATGATGATGAGGCTGTTGGCCAGGAGGGCAGCCAGGTAGATGCCCAGGAAGAGGGAGAAGTGCAAGAGCTGAAGCTGTCGCGTGTCTGCGAATGCCAGGAGGAGGAACTCATTGAGGGAGCTGCTGTTGAACATTTGCTTCCTCTGGGCTGTGAGGACTGTCCAAGGAGGAAAAGACATTTATGAGTTAGGACTTACTTTGAACAAACCCCACAACAGCATTTCTCCTAGCAACTCCCCACATTTCCTTTCTCCTAACTGGGAGGACCTTCCTGCAGCTCCTTTACTTGTACTCTAGTTTGTGCTTTCTGAGTCTGCCATGAGGAGCAGTGTCCTCTGTCCATGGGCTCCAGAGGAGTCAGCGCAGCTTGTTACACAGACACTCAGAATCAAATCTCCAAAACAGGATGGTCAGTCATTGTGCAGTGACAAAATGCCCTTGCAATGGTGTCAGCTAGGTTAGGTGAGACTCCTGAACCACTCTTTTGCTGAGTTGTAATCCAGGTGGCTCCAGGCCCACATGACCACCCAGCAGATGCATAATTCATTGCAATGGATACAGCTTAACCTCATAGGATGTGACAATTATTGCAGGAATGCTTGGTATTGACTATTTACAAATGTCTAACCTATGCACAGTCTGATCACTTTAGCAGCAAGGACACTTTGGGACACTCCAGCCAGGATGGTTATGAACACCTTTAAGCATACAAATTGGACTAGACACAGCAGGATTTGTCACTGGGGAATTTCTGGAACCTTCAGAAATTGCCACCTGGAGGGGTGCCATAACTATCAGTCAAATACCTAATTGCCTAGGTCCAGTCAATCACCTAGTTTCAAGTTGCTCCATTGTCTCACGACGACCTATTTTCTCATCTGTGCAGATGACTGGCCAGGAAATTCTCGGACTATGCAAGGAGCTAATGACCTAAGTGCTCTGGGTGTGCACACAGGCGTAGCCCTGATACCCAGCCAAACCATAATCATGACTAAAGAACAAAACGGAGTTTTCATGTTTGAAACTCATGTGTAACTCATGTACCACACTGGGTACATGGAGATAGCAAACAGCAACACGAGACTTGGCCCATTCCCCAGCCCTACAGAATGCATTCCCCAAAGACTCACAGGCTAGAAGAGAGCTTGGACCCCTTGCTCCCATGCAAACACCTCCAGATGGGCACTCAGGAAAGCCTTCATCTTACTCAGCTGTGCACACCACCCTACAGATGAGGTTTTGCTCTCAGCCACTCTGTCAGGCAGTGGTAAAATGGGCACATACAGGAGAGACCCACATCTGCTCTGCTGGAGGTTGGACTGCAGAGGTGTCTCATGCCCTGGATCCTGTGGCCTTGAGGGCAGAGGCTCTGCTAGCTGGGAGACGAGACACAGGGGTTTGCTCAGAGGAAGGCATCTGCATTGCAGAAACCGTCAAGGAATTGCCCAAATCCACCACCCTCCCATAGCCTTTTTTGTTAGAAGTTTCCTCTCTTTCATGCATCATACCACTGTTGCCTGGGACTGTGCCAGGGGCAACTATCTCCATGTTTGCAGGTGCTAAGGAGCAGGTAAGACCAACCCTGAGGAGGCTAATAAACATTTTGTTAGTGCTGCGTGTAGGCTGAGGGATGGCTAAAGGGATTTGCTGAGGTTCCTTGCAGACATTTTGATCTCTCAGTGTAACTGTTTAGGGGTCTCAGTTACTTGTCTAAAGTAAACAACTGTTTCCATTCCAACCCTGTCAAAGGATGGGTAGATTAGGCACAGATTCAGGAAGGAAAGCTCTGCTCTTTGCAAGTACGACCGGCCTACACCTTCCTCTTGAAAAGTCCCCTTCAGAAAATGTCCTGGGAGAGAACTAGAGCTGAGAGCAGCTCTGCCCCATGCAGCACCCTCTCAACAGGAGAATGAACCTGCCCTGCTGGGGGTCACTCCTTCCACCCAGAGATTCTCCCCACCGCACCATGGGGAGTTCCCCAGGCAGGCTGAGTGCTGAACTTCACAGGCAACAGAGTCACTGTCCCAGGCACACAGCACCCTGGGGCACAGGGACACTGCTCTGAATTACAGCCCATGCAGACCTGGGTGCACTCCCTGGCTTCACACCCCTCCACCATCCCTGGGAGAAGGTAGCCATGATGCCCTGTCCCTGTGATGGTGTGGCTGGGAATCCCTGCTCTAAGCACTACCTGCTCCAAACAGGAGAACATGGGAGAGCCACCCTGACAGACCCTATCAGCTGTGGAAGGTGTCAGCCTTAGAAGAACCCGCCAGGAACCACAGCAGTGTTGCCCTGCAGCCGGAGACTTACTGTGTGAAGGGCTGTGAAGATTTCTCCCTGCAGTGAGCTCTCAGCTGTCCTCCCACTCCCAACTGTCTTTAACTTCTGAGTCGCTCATCTCATCCTGGAGCCTGCAGGAAGTGCCCCGACTCTTGCTGCTCCTTTAAGAGGAGCTGCTCCTGGACAGAGCTGTCTCCCTGCAGCACCTGCCAGGTTGCCATGGGCTCCTGCAGTCCCAGGAGCCAGGCCCAGCTCAGGAGCAGAGGCCCAGCTGAAGATATGACATTTTCTTTCCCCTCTGCACCCTCAAGGTGTTCCCAGGGCTCCAGGGCTGACAGTTCCTGAAAGGCAGCAGGGTCACCCCTGGGAAATGTCCATTGAAGTAGACTAAAATAATCACTGATGGTCCCTCTCTAAACAGTGGAGAGCGACTGAGTCCACCATTGCAGTTGGTCTCATCAGAGGACAGTTATCTAAGAGAGATGGAAATGTCCCACTCTGGAATGTCCTGCTCCCATCTCTTAAGAAGACAGGACACCTGGACAGGGCCAAGAAGGGAGTTCATTTACTTGTGCTTGAGAAACTGACTTAGAGGAGTTAATCAAAACATTTAATGCCCATTGAGAAGCTCCTGGGATGGAGTGGGATTCAGTTCCCTCCTGTGCGCTCCACAAACTCAGAGGAGGTTTCCTCTTGCCCAACTTCTGGGGTGCACAGGATGGGTTTCTGCATGTGGGCTTCTTGTCCAAGCTCCCACTGTAATCAGTGGAGATGGAGGGAAGGAATCAGCTGTACACATACACACTCCTTGGGACTTTAGAAGGGACAGAGGTGGTCCAACACATGTGCAAATGTCTGCCTGCTCTGATGAAGCAACTATGACCCACATCCTTCTAGAGCATCAGGTGGGGACCAGGTGGAGAATCTCCTTGGCCATCTGAAATGACCCTCGATGCCTACCACCCCTAGAGCTCCACTCACTAAGAAGCTCAGACCTATGCAAATCCAGACACTGCAAATAGTTTATGTAATTCAGTGCAGACACTTGATTTCATGCAATGACAATAGGCCTGCAGGGTCGTGTCAGATGCATGGGGCGTCTGACACAACCACCATTTTTCTAGCAGATGGAGCATGGGATCAATAAGAAAACCATGCCCTCTTGGAGTGGCTGGTGAACAAACACCCCAGGGCATCTCGGGTTTCCCACCTGTTCCCAAACAAGGGATTCCCACCAATGCCTTTAGGCAAAGTCTATCCCATCTACATTTGAGCATGCTGCCAAGATGGAAGGCACATCACACCAAGGTCTCCACACATATGCCTGCACTTTCAAACCCCACTAGCTCTCCTCTCCCGAAACCTTTGCTCACCCACAGTGTGGCAGGATCACAGGCTGTTCAGGCCCAGGGACTTTCTCAGGGGCAACTTGTCTTTCCTGGAGATCCAGTCATCTCTGTCACAGGCCCTAAGGTGCTGCAGAGTCAGCTCAGGAGCCAAACACCTCTCCTGCCATAGCTCCACGGCCCAGCCCTGTTTCTCTCTGGCCTTGGATACTGCAGGGCCTCTGTTGCCTGGGAGAGCTGTGCCATTTCCATCCCTGGAGGTTTTCAAGACTGGATCAAGCCCTCAGCAACGTGGCCTCACCCCAAAGCTGACCCTGCAGGGAACACAAGGTTGTGCTAGAGGTCACATGAAGTCCCATCCAGCCTCAAACATTGTTGCATTCCTTCCACCAAGGGTCTTCTCTCTCTGATGGTAGGGAAAGCACTCGGTTCTGCTGACCATGGAAGTAAGTCACACACATGTATGATCAGATCAAGTAGCTTTCCTATCTTGCTCCAGTCAGAGATGTGCAGATGCAGGGCTGCTTCTCAGGTTCCCCTGAACAGCCCTGATCACTCCTTTGCTTCACCTTTTATTCACTTTTTCTCCCCTTTACTCCTTCCAAGTTCTGCTCTCTTACTATCCTCATACCCTCCATACAAACAGCCCACCTCTCTTTACCCTTTCCTCATAGGACCTGGTTGTGCTTGCTTTGTACCCTCACCTGGCATTTCTGAGATGGTTGCCATGGTAATTCCTACCTAGGTCAGCAATTCCATTCAACTAGTACCTCCTTTTAGTACTTGAGGTGACCTGCAATGCCTCATGCTGTTGTCTTGTTAAAGGCATCGCAAGTCAGGGTGAGCCATCTCCATGCACACATTAACAGCTGCCACAATGAGCTTCACTGTGGGGGACCTAGAGAAACCTGGGGATTCAGCCAACAGAAACCTCAGGAAGTTTTACAAAGAGAAGTGGCAAGTCCTGCCCATGGGGAAGAATAACCCTGTGCATCAGGACAGGTTGGGACCTGACCAGCTCAGGAGTGGCCTGAGGAGAAGGGCCTGGGTGTTACGAGGGATGCCATATGAGCCAGTGGTACATGCTCACTGCAAATAAGGCCAGATGCCTATGGGGCTGCATTAGGAGGAAGGTGGCCACCCAGACAAGGGGAGTTCTTATCCCCCTCAACTCAACACTAGTGTGTCCTATTTGGGGGCTGCCAGGAGCTTTTCTTGGTACTGGGAACCTGCATGAAAAGAGGAAACAGCCCCAAACTGTAGCTTGGGAAGTTCAGACTGGACATTGGGATGAAGAACTATCACTTGAAGGGTAGTGCTGTGGTGGAGCAGGCCACCCAGAGGGAGTCTGTGATCAGCCCTTGGCTTTGTGTTTCAAGGAATAGCCAGTGAGGATGGAGAGAAATCAGTGAAAGGAGGGAGATCTCAGGGTGAGAGCAAGGTGGGGAAGCAGGTTGGGGGCCTACAGTCTGCAGGGACACAGGAGCAGGTTTGGGACAGCACAGGACGGCCTGTGGTGGAGATGGCTGAGGGTGCTGCCAAGGCTGAAGGGCTCCGACAGAACTGAGGTCTTTGTCCCTTTGGCTATGGCTGTTTTTTCTGCCGCCAAGGCCTACCAGGAGACACCAGGGCCTTTCTCCCCCTTCCCCTTCAGGGGACCCTGACAGGTGTCACATCATTGCTCTGCACTCAGCATTACACACCCCCAGCCACACACTGACACCAGGAAGAGCCCTGGGCAATGTGCAAAGGAAAGGATCTCCCTTTCCAGGGGTTCGCTGTCCATGCTTGCCCGTTTTCCTTGATAAAACACATGAAGGGTTTATGTGGCATCAGAGCCACCTGAGTATTTTCTATGCCTACCTGTAATCAGTGATTACAATTTTCTGCTCTAATTAGCCCCTGGGGAGCCTTTGTTGCTAATGGCCCTCAGTGGGACTCAGTCATGCTCTGTGAAACTTTGGGGTTTAGTTCTGACTTTGATATCTTCGATGTTTTGTTCAGTCTCCTCTCAGTAGCTGAGATTCATGGACTCAGCACCAAATATACCATGGGGCTCATTAAAATGCAAAAAGCCCTGATGAAACACATCTCTCCCTGTAATTTTCTTCAAGTCTTGCATGGCTAATTGGAGAGGTTTCAGGAGTGTAGCCAAAAGGTGGAGACTTCAATAATATACAAGTACTTCTGCTTTTAAAGGTTTTTTATTATTATCATTCAGCTTTCAGAATAAGTGACAGCAACATTCTCCAACTGATAGCAATCCAGAGTGTCTCCTAATGAAGAATAGACATGTAGAAAAAGCAATGTCCCAGAGGTCAGACACTGTATGGACAATCTTCCTCCCCATCTATCTCCCCAACCCTGCCATTTCTCTCATCAGCCACCTGGGCCTTACATCACTCTGGTTAAACACTACCCTTATTCCACTGAAGTCTGCAGCTGAATGTTACAGCTCATATGCCCCAATTCCCACCTGCTTTCCTTAGACAACTAGCTGCAAACAGACACAGAAGGATTTTCTTTTAACTGCAAAGAAACAAAAAATAAAGCCTGATATAGTTTCATAAAAAATAATTACGCTCATTGACTGTATGCGAAGTCCAAGCTGCCTCCAACGAGGTCCACTTTCTGCAAGGGACAGCCTTACTAGAAATCTTTTTGAGAGACAGGAAAGGCTAGATGTAAAGAGAATTAAGGACTTGGCTAAAGGGACAGACTACTGAAAGACGGAGCAAGCTTTGAACTCCCTGAAGTGCAAACCAGCAGCTGGGTATGTGAGTGAACAAAGAGTAATGGGAGGAGTCACAAAGTCACAACGTTGCAATGTCCAGACAGTGTGCTGTAAAGGTGATGTTAAAAATTGTCAAATTAGTCAGGGCCTATGGAAATGGAAGAGCCATACAGCTCCTGGGGATCCCAGGCTGTGGAGGGGGCCATGCTGCTCTTGGGGATTCCAGACCAGGCTGTGCTTCTGTACAAAAGCGTGCAAAAGCCTTGATGGAAGCCCCTAGAGAAGAGGGATTTTCCGAAGTGTTCAGAGCAACCCAGGCAGGACTCACAGAATGTCACAAGAAACCCATCCCATCCACACCAAACCCACTGTTCTTCCCAGAGACCTTCCTGGATCCTCAAGTTGGGAGCAGGAGGGGACATGGGGGCACAGCCATGTCCCAGACTTGCCTCCATCAGGCCTGCAGCTCCACAACGTGTCATAGCTTCAAGTGAGCTCCCTAAAGCAACACTTCCCATGTCCCTGGTGCATAGAGAAGGCTTTGGGTGGACATACAGGAGACGGGGGAGAGAAAGGGCAGAGACACCAGGGTGCAGAACTGGGACTCACAGTGTCTTAGACAGGCTGCCACAGGCTGAATAAGCAACCCAAAGAATTAAACAAGTCCTTCCTTTTGCAGTGACTTGGAAAGCCACATCTCTGACAGTATTCAAGGGGGATGGAGTCTCCCTTCTGCAAGATTTGCAGAGCTGGGAGCTGGTCATCTCACAAACTTCTTAACCAGTCAAAATGCAGGTCCTGAGACATTCCACTGTCTTATATGCTCCACACCAGAACCCGGACAGCAGCACTGCAGTACGTGGGCATGTCCTGAGAAGCCCAGGGTCAAAAATGTGGGAGATCCAGGGTGCCAGGGCTGCACATTCCCCAGGGAGAGCTAGGGTTCCAGGAGTATCCAGGGTGCCAGGCAGTGTACCCAGGGGAGAAACACTGCCCTGAGGTGACACTGAAAAGCACAAGGACCAATTGAAGCCCAGAGAGGAGAAATGGCTTTCCCCAGCCTCAGTCAGACGGAAAGCTGGGCAAATTTCATGGGAAATGGGAAAAATTTCCCAGGTTTGCTATCAAGCCTGACCCATGGTATTGGAGGCTGGCGGGAAGCAGGGTCCTGGATAAAGCCCTCCGGATGACGTGTGTTAAGGGCACGTTTGCTCTTTTCTGGCAGATCATCCCTATCTCAAGCATCACAGACCAAGAAACCTTGCTGAGGGCTTTTAAAAGCAAAGAGCCTGCTTTGGAGCCTAAAGGAGCAAGTCTCCATCCTGACCCATATTGTCCTACATCCAACTTCTACAAAAAGAGTGACCCACAGGAGAAATCTGTTTCGAAGATCACCAAAGCATTTCTC
The DNA here is from genome assembly GCF_036417845.1 of Apteryx mantelli. NCBI lineage: Eukaryota > Metazoa > Chordata > Aves > Apterygiformes > Apterygidae > Apteryx > Apteryx mantelli. Next base: position 9,724,105 of record NC_089997.1, read on the forward strand.
AGCCTGTGGCCACATTTTGCACTATTTCATCCCACATGACTTGGATCCTGTAAAAATGCCAACCCCCAAACCAACCCCCAAACCCCAGATTCCTGCAGAGGTCTGCCCAGTGCAGAGACCTGTTGGTGCAGAGGTACAGAAGTGACTTCTCCAGTGCCCCATTTCAGATATTTCACTGCCCTTGGCACTGTCTGGAGACATTCCTGAAGGATTTATCAGAGAATTATGGAAAATAACTGGAGTGAAAGGAGGTGTTGGCTTTCCAGGACATGAGGGGAAATCTCTCTGCTCTCTCCCTGGCTGTGCCATCTCCATGGCAGTGACCTACTGAGTCCCCAGATGACACCAGCTGAGGTCACAGTGGGATGTGCCACATCACAGGGATGTCTCCCCGGTGTCATGGCGGGTGGCCCTCACTTCCCTGTGAGGCCCTGCTGCTGCTGGGCACTCCTCACATGCTCCCTGCCGCTGCCCTTTGGAGTCATCTGTGGCAAGGAGGAGGGATGGGAGCTGCGTTGGGGCCCCTCGCCGACAGGCAGAGGAGCAGTGGTACATCGGAGAGGAGTTTTGGATGACAAGATGGGAAGACAGTCTTTCCTCTCCCCGGCTGGAGAGATGAGCGGAGGGCAAGGGGACAAGCGAGATGGAGGAATGATGGACCCATACCATCTGCTCAGACCACAGTTCCTTGTTGCCAGCGCTCCTGCAGCACTCCACCAAGGGTAAGGGCTTTGGGAGATCCTTCCTGAGGTGTCGCACAGAGACTGTTAGCTGCAAAAACTGCTGTGGATCCTGGGCTGTGGCGGTGGCTGGTCAGGGCTGAGGGCTGCAACAAGAGTCCTGCCTCAGGGTCCTGACTGGCTTGGGGGACAATGTGGCAGCCAGGACTCCTTTTTCCTGCGACTGGGGCTGCCCTGAGCCCCAAGGCTCCTGTTGGGCCAGCTCCATCCCCTTGTGGGGGTGTGGGGGGGGGGGACGGGACAGGAGGGGGGAATCCATAGTCAGGTTTTCCTGGGATTGGGTCCCCCATTGTGATCAGGCTTTGAGAGGAAAGGGGTCCTGCATCTCAGAGGCTGGGGTGTCCTGCAGCTCCTGTGCGGCTCTCAGGAGCCTGATGGAAATGTCCATATAGGAAATGAAACCTTCACCTTGTAATAACCTCAAGTACTCCATGTTTGGGAAAACCTCTGTTCCTTCCCCCTGCATCCTTTTATGCTTCCAACTTGACACAGCGTGTTTTGGGCTCACAAATGCCATCGTCAGATGGCCACAGCCCCTGTCCTTCTGCCAATTGGGCTCATATATCTACACCCAAAACATAGCATGTTTGGGAAAGCATCTTGGAAACAGGTGGGGGACACCATCCCCACTGCACAAGTCCTGGCTGACCCCAAGGATTTTTCTCTGAGCTGTGTTGGGCACTGCTGGGGTGAGCCCAACACAGCCATCTCCCCCAGACCCCGGCCAGCCCCAGGGCCCCCACGCTGGCGCCACGGCTGCCACCAGCACACACCCCCGCGCTGCCACCCAGGGCACAGGGCAGCCAGCAGCCCCGCGGGGACCCTGCCGCACAGCCCAGCCATGCCGGGGCAGCAGCCGCGCCCCGGGGCCCCGCACTGCCTGCCCACACGGCGCCACGCTGCCCCCAGGCCCCACCGCACCCCGCGCTGCCGCCCACAACATGGCGCCTGACCGCGGGGGAGGGGGCAGAGCTGGCCACCAGGGCAGGAGGGCCCAGCGTTGCCATGGCATCACCCCAGTGCAGCCCTCCTATTGGCTGTCAGGAGGAGGAGGGTGGGCATCGATTTCACTGATGGCTCTGTCAGCCAATTGCAGTCCAGTATGTGGAAAAAAAAAAGGGACCTGAAAGCTGAGCGGGAGCAAAGGAGGCGAGAAGCGAGTGGGTTTGGTGGGGGCTGCGGGCACGTTCAAATGACGGCGGGTGCCCTCCCGCCGGGGTGGGGGCAGCGGTGCTGGTGACGGGGCTGCTTTGCTGCAGGAGCTGCAGCAGGGGCTGGTGGGGCCGTGAGCAGGGGCCAGAGCGACCTGGGCCAGAGTGGGGAGCTGCCCTGCAGGCAGACGTGGCGGCCTGCCGTGAGCAGCTGGGCCGGGGCGGCTCAGTGGGGTTTGGGGGCAGGAACCTTTGCCCCTGTGGTAGGTCTGGGATCCCTGTTAAAGTGTTTCCCTGAGCTGCTGTTGCCAGCGCAGCCCCAGGTGCTGCTCGTAGCTGCATTTGGGAGCTGCTGGGCAAAGTGTGAGCAGGCTGCTGGTGTCCTCGTGAGGTGCCCTTCCCAGTGGTCTCTGTTCCTATGTGTCACACTGTGCCCCAGACGTTGTTTTTGCTCCCTGCCTCTTGCTTTGCCCTGAGACCTGTGAGCCTGGCAGCAGGGTGAAGGGTGTTTGCAGAAGAGCTCTGTAAGTGTGAGCTGTTTTGCTTGTCAGGGGCCTTGAAAGCTGATGAACGGCCAGTGCTTGCACTTGCCGTTGTTCTTTCCATGCTCCTAGGTCAGGGTGAAGAGTTGCTGAATTGTGTCTCTGCTGGTGTCACCAGCTGAGATGCCCTGGCCTGAGTCCTTCAGCATGTCTCCAATTGTCAGGGCATAAAACAGGAGAATGCTGGTTTTCCTTGACGTGTAGAGGATTTGCTGATTTTGTTCAGCATTGGGGAAGGAACCAGACTTCTGAGTTGCGGGAAGGCTTCTCCCTCTGCCTGGGACAGGAGGCCCTGCTGTCTTGCTACGTGTAGAGACTACCTGAGCAAAAGCTAATCTCTTTTTGGGGTAGTAACTGGTACTGGGGTGTTTTGCTGCACTACGAGCATTGTGAAGCCACGAGGTGAATCAGGGAGGCTGTTCAGGAGCTGGCTGAGCCTTGGGGGAAGGCAGGGGGAGCTGCAGGTGGCACCAGGCACATGGTCAGGGTGTGGGTAGTGAGGTCACCACTGTCTATGAGAGCTATGCTAGAAAATCACCAGTGTCAAATCAAGTCTTTGTAAGTAGCTGACAGGCCAGCAGGAGGCACATGGCTCAGCTGTTGATGATGAGGTCACTTCTGCCTGAGTAGCTGATAGGCCATCTGGAGGAAGAAGACTTGGCTGTAGATTGTGAGGTCACTTCTGACTGCTAACCTGAGACACCTGTCCTTGGTGAGCGGTGGAGGCGGCATCTCCAAAGCCACTGGTGCCTTTGGCAAGAGTCTCCGAATAGCAGATTCCTTGAGGCTGCAATGGGGGAGACATCTGGAGGTAGGGCTCCAATGCCCTGCTCAAGGCAGGTGCCAGTAGAGGAGGTATTTTGGGGCCTTTTCCAGTGAAGTTTGGATAATCTCCAAGGATGGAGATGTGAGAACCTCTCTGGATCCCTGTGCCGCAGTTGAGCCACCCTCACGGAGAAAAAGGTTTCTTCTTAACATCTAAGAAGCATTTCCCATTGTCCAGTTTGTCCCCGTTGCCTCTCATGCTCTTAGTGTGCACCTCCAAGAAAATCCAGCTCCGTCTTCTCTGTGCCCTCCATAAGGTAGCTGTGCACAGCCTGAAGATCCCCTGTGGCTGCCTCTTGTCTAGGCTGAACACACCCAGCTCTCGCAGCCTCTCCAGCCCCTGACCATCTTGGTGTCCCTGCGGAACTGGAGAACCCAAACGGGATCCGGTATGGAGACGTAGTGTCACTGTGCCAAAAAGAGGGGTAGAACATCTTGGTGGCCCTGCTGGCTGTGCTGTCACCAATACAGCTCAGCATAGACGAGAGACATTTGCCCTGCCTGCTGCAACTCTGTAAGGCCAGCAGAACTGACAGTAACACTCCGATTCTTTCTTTCTTTCTTTCTAGGTTGCTCCACTCATGAGGTTCCCAGCGCAGTCCTAGAGCTCCTGAGGGTGGAGGCAGGATGCCAGGGTGTGTCCGTGTACCTGTCAACATCTTGGCCAACATCATGAGCCCTCTGTGAAAGCAGCTGCAAGTGACTGAGATGAGGCTACATATGGATGTGAAGGCTTCCATAAATGCGCCTGGCTTCCGTGGGTGACTTGGGGTGTGGGTTCACCTCCTGGTACCTCTGCTGTGCTGCAAATTCCACATCCCACAAGTGCTGTTACTGCCAGCCTGCTCAGCAAATGCTACTGTGCCCCCCTCTATTTCCTCAAAGTTTGTGATGCCATATAGGATGAGTCCAAGACCATTATACTAAATGCCAGCATGTCCTGAGTGCCTTTGTGTGAGTGCCCCAAAGCCTCTGTGGCTTGACCTGAGGAAGTCTCAGAGCTCTTGTGCTGCTGGCTCTGTGAGGGGTGAAGATGTGCCCAGGGCCAGGTTGTCCGTGGCACCAAGCCCTCAGTGCTCTGTGAAGCCAGCTGTGGCACCTGGACTGCTGCTGCAGAGGCTGTGCAGCCAGGAGAGCTGGCATTTCAGCAGCCGTCCAGTGTGGGGCTGTCTCATTGCTTGGGCCTCAAGTCAAAGCCTCTGCCCGCTTTTTCCCTTCCCCGAGGCTCCTTGTGCAAGTAACTAACGGAAAGGAAGGGAGTTTACTTTGGGCTCAGGAGGCCTTCAGGACTCTCAAATGTTTCTGCATTGTATCTGTAACTTTTGTATTACTAAATAAAATCCCCATCCCCCCATCCCTAGCTGGATGTTCGTGAGCGGATGGAGGTGTAAAGTAGCAGCATGCTGTGCCCAAAGAAAGCAGGATCCTTCCCTCTGAAAAGAGCAGCATGGTGCAAGGAGGCAGCTCTGTGCCTGATCTTGTGCTGCTCATTTGCAGAGGCCTTGTGAGCCCAGAGTGCCTTGGCCACCTTGTGGTGTTACCGCAAGAGCTTTGCTGTGTGTCTGTGTTGCGGAGCCAAGGGAAGGCAGCGAGCAGAGCAGTGGCTGTGGAGTGTGCAAGTGGTGAGTGTCCTGCAGGCATCTCTTCTGGCTGGCACTTGGTTGTATCTAGCAGAAGAGCCAGCTGTGTGGGGCTGAGACAGTGTGTTTGTAGACTAGGTGGCAGAGCAGAGGTCTGTCAGCAGGTTGATGGCTGGTGCAGTGCCGAGTTGATGTGACAGTGTCAGAAACCCTTTGCAGTGGAGCTGCTCCCTCAGCTGATCTCTGTCCCTAGAAATGCACTAGAAATGGAAGTGGCATGCTGCTGTCATTGTGTAGGTGCTGCAGTGCAAAGGCTCCCAGCTGGGACTTGATGGTACTAAAGGAAAAGCAAGACCAATCGTTCCCTTTTGTGATTTGTCCCCAGGGTGCCAGAGTGGAGCTGTCGCATGAGCTGGAGAGAGTCTTGCCAGGAGATGAAAGCCGTTTGCAGAAGACTGTTCTGTATGGAGTGATAACAGCGTAATCGAGGGACATGCGAGTGTCCCAGGTGAGCTTCTCCTCTGTGAAGGTTTGCACTTTTGAGATCCCTTGTGACTCGGTCCCAGATAGGGCAGCAGCAGGCATGTCGATGCCATTTGCACTTGTGAGGTCAGTTGTGCCTCTGAAGCTGGTAGGCCAACAGCATGGCCATAGCTTTCGTGATGATGGTGAGGTGCCTTGTGTCTCAACGCCTCATAAAAGGGGAGCAGGCCCGTTGCTGCTGTTTGTGCTCTTGTGGTCAGTTGTGCATGAGTATGTGACTGGTGATCAGCATGCACATTGCTGCTGTTTGTGCTGGTTTAGGGCAATTTTGCCTCAGTGCCTAAGCGGCCAGGAACAGCTATATGGCTTCATGGCTGCCGGTGAGGTCACTTCAGCCTCAGCACCTGACAGTCCAGCTCGCTGCATATTGCTGCTCTTTGTCTTTCTGGAGTCATTCGACCTCACTATCTGCTAGGAGACCAGCAGCCACATTGCTCCTTTTTGTACTTGTGAGGTGTCTTTTGCTTCAGTATCTGATTAGACAGCATCAAGAACATGGCTGCTTTTGTGGTTGTGAGGTCACTTGTGGCTCAGTGCCTGATAGGCCAGTGGTAGGCCCAAGGCTGCTGTTTGTGGTTCTGAGGTCACTTGTGCCTCAGTGCCTGACAGGCCAGTACTAGGCCCATGGCTGTTGCTTGTGGTTGTGAGGTCACTTATTTCTCAGTGCCTGACAGGCCAGTACTAGGCCCATGGCTGTTGCTTGTGGTTGTGAGGTCACTTGTGCCTCAGTGCCTGAAAGGCCAGTGCTAGTTGCATGGTTGCTTCTTGTGGTTGTGAGGTCACTTGTGTCTCAGTTCCTGATAGGCCAGTGCTAGGCCCATGGCTGCTGTTTGTTTTTGTGAGGTCAGTTGTGTCTCAGTGCCTGATAGGCCAGTGCTAGGCCCATGGCTGCTGTTTGTGGTTGTGAGGTCCCTTGTGGCTCAGTGCCTGATAGGCCAGTGCTAGGTGCTTGGCTGCTGTTTGTGTTTGTGAGGTCACTTGTGGCTCAGTGCCTGATAGGCCAGTTGTAGGCCAATGGCTGCTCTTTGTGATTATGAGGTCATTTGTGCCTCTGTGCCTGATAGGCCAGTGCTAGGTGCTTGGCTGCTGTTTGTGGTTGTGAGGTCACTTGTGGCTCAGTGCCTGATAGGCCAGTGCTACTTGCATGGATGCTGTTTGTTTTTGTGAGGTCACCTGTGGCTCAGTGCCTGATAGGCCGGTGTTAGGGCCATGGCTGCTGTTTGTGGTTGTGAGGTCTCTTGTGTCTCAGTGCCTGAGAGGCCAGTGCTAGGCCCATGGCTGCTTTTTGTGGTTGTGAGGTCACTTGTGGCTCAGTGCCTGATAGGCCAGTGCTAGTTGCATGGCTGCTGTTTGTGGTTGTGAGGTCACTTGTGTCTCAGTCCCTGATAGGCCAGTGCTAGGTGCTTGGCTGCTGTTTGTGGTTGTGAGGTCACTTGTGGCTCAGTGCCTGATAGGCCAGTGCTAGGCCCATGGCTGCTGTTTGTGGTTGTGAGGTCTCTTGTGTCTCAGTGCCTGATAGGCCAGGGCTAGGTGCTTAAATGGAGTTTGTGGTTGTGAGGTCAGTTGTGGCTCAGTGCCTGATAGGCCAGTGCTAGGCCCATGGCTGCTGTTTGTGGTTGTGAGGTCACTTGTGTCTCAGTGCCTGATAGGCCAGGGCTAGGCCCATGGCTGCTATCTGTGGTTGTGAGGTCACTTGTGGCTCAGTGCCTGACAGGCCAGTGCTAGGTGCTTGGCTGCTGTTTGTGGTTGTGAGGTCTCTTGTGCCTCAGTGCCTGATAGGCCAGAGCTAGGCCCATGGCTGCTGTTTGTGGTTGTGAGGTCCCTTGTGGCTCAGTGCCTGATAGGCCAGTGCTCGGCCCATGGCTGCTGTTTGTGGTTGTGAGGTCACTTGTGGCTCAGTGCCTGATAGGCCAGTGCTAGTTGCATGGCTGCTGTTTGTGGTTGTGAGGTCACTTGTGGCTCAGTGCCTGATAGGCCAGGACTAGGTGCTTAAATGGAGTTTGTGGTTGTGAGGTCACTTGTGGCTCAGTGCCTGATAGGCCAGTGCTAGTTGCATGGCTGCTGTTTGTGGTTGTGAGGTCACTTGTGGCTCAGTGCCTGAAAGGCCAGTGCTAGTTGCATGGTTGCTTCTTGTGGTTGTGAGGTCACTTGTGTCTCAGTGCCTGATAGGCCAGTGCTAGGCTAATGGATGCTGCTTGTGTTTGTGAGGTCAGCTGTGGCTCAGTGCCTGATAGGCCGGTGTTAGGGCCATGGCTGCTGTTTGTGGTTGTGAGGTCACTTGTGGCTCAGTGCCTGATAGGCCAGTGCTAGGCCCATGGCTGCTGTCTGTGGTTGTGAGGTCAGTTGTGGCTCAGTGCCTGATAGGCCAGTGCTAGGTGCTTGGCTGCTGTTTGTGGTTGTGAGGTCACTTGTGCCTCAGTGCCTGACAGGCCAGTGCTAGGTGCTTGGCTGCTGTTTGTGATTGTGAGGTCACTTGTGTCTCAGTGCCTGATAGGCCAGCGCTAGTTCTATGGCTGCTGTTTGTGGTTGTGAGGTCACTTGTGGCTCAGTGCCTGATAGGCCAGTTGTAGGCCCATGGCTGCTGTTTGTGGTTGTGAGGTCAGTTGTGGCTCAGTGCCTGATAGGCCAGTGCTAGGCCCATGGCTGCTGTTTTCAGTTTTGAGGTCACTTGTGGCTCAGTGCCTGATAGGCCAGTGCTAGTTGCATGGCTGCTGCTTGTGCTTGTGAGGTCACTTGTGTCTCAGTGCCTGATAGGCCAGTGCTAGGCTAATGGATGCTGTTTTTGGCTGTGAGGTCGGTTGTGGCTCAGTGCTTGATAGGCCAGTGCTAGGCCCATGGCTGCTCTTTTTGGTTGTGAGGTCAGTTGTGGCTCAGTGACTGATAGGCCAGTGCTGGTCCTGTGGCTGCAGTTTGTGGTTGTGAGGTCACTTGTGCCTCAATGCCTGATAGGCCAGTGCTGGTTGTTAAAGAATATCGGATTGAAGATGTCTAGAATTAATTGCTTTTTATAACTTGCTTAGCTTTAGTAGCTACATTTGCTGAAGCCTTAGGCCTTCAGGCTGTGAACTTTTACTTAGATAAGTAAAAGGGGGCTGCAGATCTGGTTCAAGCTGGAGGAATAAAGATGTTGCACGGACAGCAGGAGTAGCTAATCTTGAAGATAAGAAAAGAAGCAGCCTGCCTAGAGACAATGAAGGGGCCCAGTGAAGAAGGGGAAGACCCCATACCTAACTGTTACTATTGGTCCAAACTATCACTTAAGGGGTGGGGAATTTAGATTGTAAGGGTATAATTGCCCAGAGATTTCTTTATTCGGGGTCCCTCTTTGGAGGCACACAGCTCGAGCTGTAATTACCACATGTGTATCATTAAATTTTATTTCTCTCCTATCTCGAACTTCTGCCTCAGCAGGAACCTAGGGTCGGACCCTGTTATGGAGGCCGGCGAGCCTGATTTTCCATAACAGTTTGGCACCCCAGATGGGACCCTAGGCGACCACCGTCGGGGCCTCTCGTCTCCAAACGATCATCTGGCGCCATCAGGTGAGTTCACCTGGGATCTTTGGCAACGGGAGGCACCGAGAAGTTGAGTCTTAAATTCCTGCCTAAATTCTAAATTCTGGTTTGGTAACAAAGTGCACTGTAAGGGGTACGCAGGCTGATCCCCATAAGGCGTGCCAGGTAAGGGGTATGCGAGCTGATCCCCATAAGGTGTGCCAGGTCAGGGAGAGTGGATTCAAGTCCCACTCCCAAGTTTGGGGTGGGTTCGAGTCCCACTCCCAGGGCTGGAGGGGGTTCGAGTCCCACATCAAGGATTTGAGAGGGTTCGAGTCCCGTCTCACTCCGGCCGGAAGGGGGGAGTGCACAGCCTGATCAGCGTAAGGCGCACTGCAAGACTAACTTAGAGTTACTGTGACTAGTGTGAGTGTGGATACCGGTACTGTGACTGGTGTGTGTGTGTGTGTGACCTGGGAACTGAAAGGGGCACCCGTCGGCTGACAGAGCCTCCCACTGCAAAGGGACGGCAGTCCTAGCAGTCAAAGACTCGGGTGGTGTGAGTGCAGTTCCCAGAGAGAGAGAAAGAGAGAGAGTGTAAACATGCCGGCTGCAGGGGGTAATGAAAATTTAAATTCTGGGGTTGCTGAGGAAAAAAAAAAAAAAAGTATATTATAAGGAAGTGCGCTGCCTGATCAGCATAAGACGCACTTTTCAGGAACTCAATATGGGAAATAAGTTCGGCATAGAAAAGGGGACACCCTTAGCCGAAATTCTGCAAAACTGGAGTAAGATTGATGGTACCAAGAACGTAAGAGGGAAAAAAAAAAGTGTGGGGGGGTTGATCCAACTATGTCAGGAGGATTGGCTGTTCCTGACAAAGGCTGGTAACCCGGCGGAACGATGGCCGCCACAGGGAACCTTTGATCATCAGGAGTTAACTTTCCTGCGTCACCATTTGCAGGATAGGTTCCCCAGACAAATGGATTATTGGTATGTATGGGACAGTTGGGCAAAGAAAAATTTTCTCAGAGTATTGAAAGTAGTGCAGCTGCTAAAATGCTTGTGGAAACTGCTCCACCCTCTGCGCTATCCTCTGCTTCAACTTCTCTATACCCCCCCCCTTGCCTTCCCCCTCTGCCTTTCAGGCCCCTTTGCACATCATTCCTGTGCCAGGAGTGCCCCCGCCAGGTCCGGAGGGGGCACCTTGGGTAGCTACAACGCGAATTTACCGACCCTGGGGGCCCCAACATTGGATTGCATGGAGTCAACAAACTCCCAGGCTTAGGGAAGATGCCGAGAAAGCTTACAAATTGTAAGAGGAATAGTGCGGGCGTATGATCCTGCCTGGGGGATGTGCAAATGCTCCTTGAAGCCTTGTTCACTCCAGATGAAAAACACTCAATTCTGGATGCAAACCATCATTGGGCAGGAGAGGGGGATATTCTGGCTGCTCAAACAGCCTGGCTGGTTGTGGACCCCGGGTGGAATTATAGTGTAGAGGCAGATTACTGGCAGTTGCAAATAGCCAGACAAGGCTTAGAAGAAGCTGTACGTTTGGCAGGACAAAAGACTGCGAATTGGTCTAAAATAAGGGAGTGTCAGCAACAACCTGAGGAACACCCCTCAGCTTTCCTTTCCAGACTAAACAAATCAGAATGTTTGGAGGGGGAATAGACCCAGAAGCTGAGGCTAACAGGCCTCTAATAGTTTCTACATTTGTAGATCAAACGGCCTCGGACATTAAGAAGTATTTTTCTAAACATGTTCCTGACTGGCCAGGGAAGTCTATGGATGAAACAGTACATTTAGCCACATTTGTATATAACAGTCGAGATGAAGAGAAGGTGAAAGAAAAGAGACGACAGAAGAAAGTGGAAGTGAGTGTGTTAGCGGCTGTGTTAAGAGATGAGTTTAAAGAAACTAGAGGAAGGGGGCGAGTAAGGGTCAGAGGAGATGGACAGAACCAAAGCGAACGAATTGTATGCTTAGGAGTTAATGATTATTACTATTATTGCAGAGAACAAGGGCACTGGCAGCAGGAATGCCCAGTGAGACCCTGCATGCCCAGGAATAGAGGGGACAGCATGAGACAGTCGAGTACTGGGAATGACACCAGGCAATTCCCAGCCAGTCCACAATGACAGGAGATGGGAGACCCAGAAAATACTGTGGGAATTGGGGTAAATTTATGGGATATAGATTTGGATTTCTGGGGGCAGGTAATGGCAAATATAGCAGGTCAAGAAATTCCCTTCTCAGTGGATACTGGAGCTGCCCTTTCTCTTCTGAATTTTGAGCCTAAAGGATGTAAGTCATCAGGTAAAATAACAATACAGGGAGTAATGGGAAAAGGTGAACGAACGTTAACTAAGCCCTTGTTGCTCACTCTTGGAGGAAAAGGAGTGTGGGGACGTTTCATAATTTCCATGGATTCACCCTGTTGCCTTTTAGGGAGAGATCTCTTACAAGCCCTGGATACTCAGATCTGCTCACAGCCGGAAGGGATGAAATTAATAATAATGGGCTCATGTGCTCTGGCTGAGACACCAGAACCAGAGTCAACTAATCTGCAAATTCCAACAGGATTAGAATCAGTTCCTGGAAAGCTGTGGAGCTCTTCAGGAATGGATGTTGGACTATTGAAATCAGCTAGTGCAGTCTCGATCAAAACAAAGGGGGGATTACCTCCCGCGGTTAAACAATACCCTATCCCAAAGGAAGCGGAGAAGAGTATCCAAAAGCAAATTGATCACTATCTAAAATTGGGTATCCTTAGAGTTTGTGAATTCCCATACAACACCCTGATTCTGCCAGTGGAAAAGAATAGGCAGGATTCTGATGGTGATCCAGAATATTGCTTTGTACAAGAGTTGAGAGTTATAAACCAACATGTAATTGCTCCACATCCAGTAGTTCCTGGCCTGTCAACTATATTATTAGAAATACCCTATTGGGCAAATTATTTTACTGTGATTAATGTAACGGCAGCCTCTTTTAGTATACTGGTAGCTGAGGACAGCCAAGATCTTTTTGCCTTTACATGGAAGGGACAACAGTTAACTTGTACTAGGCTACCACAAGGATTTACTAGGTCTCCGACTATTTTTTCGCGTATACTTAAAAATGATCTTGCAGATATCGAACTTCCAGGACATTCAGTGTTAATACTATATGTGGATGATTTGTTATTAGCAAGTAAAGATTATGAGATGTGTTTGAAAGACACTATTTCTCTATGTAATGCTCTTGCTGAGAAAGGGCATTGAGCATCTCCGTCCAAACTCCAGCTGTGTCAACAAGAGGTAAAATATTTGGGGTTTATGTTGAAGGAAGGGCACAGGTTAATTGATCCAGAACGAGTAAAGACAATTCTTGATATGCCTTGTCCTGTAACGAAAAAGCAACTCAGGGATTTTTAGGGGCTGTAGGATTTTGCCAGACGTGGATTCCCAGGGTGGGAGAACTTGGCAAACCTTTGGTCCAGGCAACAAAGAAGGAGGAGATAGAGCCTTTGGCCTGGAGTCCAGAAAAAGAGAAAGCTTTCATATCTGTGAAAAAGGCGCTTGTCTCAGCCCCAGCTCTAGGACTACCAGATTGTAGTAAGCCATTTAAATTATTTGTTCATGAACGACAGGGAGTAGCAAGTGCAGTACTCACTCAAAAACTAGGTCTTCACCATAGGCCATTGGACTATTGCTCCACCCAGCTAGATGCGGTAACCAAAGGCACTCCAGGATGCATCAGAGCGATAGCTGCTACAGCAGCCCTTATTGAAAAAAACACGACCTGTAGTTTTGGGTCACCCATTGACTGTGTATGTGCCACATGAAGTAGAGCTGTTAATGAAACAATACACTACTCAAGCACTGTCCCCACAGAGAGCTCATCGCTATGAACTAATAATATTACTTGCAGATAATGTGTCCTTAAAGAGATGCAACATCTTAAATCCAGCAACGCTATTGCCTCTACCTGAAGATGGAGAGCCTCATCATTCCTGTGAACAGGTGGTTGTCAACTCGAGCAAGCCCCAGGAGGATCTCCAAGATGAACCTTTGGGAAACCCAGACTTAGTTCTGTTTACAGATGGATCATTCTATTATTTGGACAGAAAACGCCATTCAGGCTATGCTGTCACCAACCTCTTTGAGGTACTTGAGGCTAATCCCTTATGTCCATCTGTAAGCACTCAAGGGGCATAATTAATAGCATTAACCCAAGCAGCAAAGATAGGTAAGAACCTGCGAGTAAATGTATATACTGACTCAAAATAGGCATTTGGAGTATGTCATGCAACTGGGTTGTTATGGAAACAATGAGGATTTTTTACATCATCAGGAAAGAAAATAGCTAATGGAGAAGAAATACATAATTTACTGGAATCAGTCCAACTGCCCAAAGAAATTGCTATAATACACTGCCCAGCCCATACTAAAGACACTACAGAAATTTGTAAAGGAAATGCTTTAGCTGACGCCACTGCGAAAGCAGCCACCCGACAACCTCTGAAGGAATGTATGGTTGCAATTCCAATGATGGACCAGAGTGAATGGCCAAATTTAATAGACCCCAAAACCGTATATGGAGAAGATTGCTTAGCAGAAGAGAAAAAACAATAGGAAAAGTGGGAAGCAAAAGAAAATGATGATGGAATATGGACAATTGGAGGAAAACCAATTCTACCAAAGAAATATGTAATTACTGTGTCTAGGTGGTTCCACGATAAAGATCATGGGGGAGCAGAGGCGGTAGCTAAGCAAGTACAAAAAGTATGGGCAGCTCCAGGAATTTATGCTGCTGCGAAAAGGATAACCAACAGCTGCCCGACCTGCCAAAATTCTCAAGCAGCAAAGCAAGCTCAGAGTTAGGGGGACGACCGTGGGCCTACTTCCCTTTTCAAAGGCTACAAATAGATTATGCGGATATGCCAGTTGCCAATGGGTGCAAACATTTGTTAGTGATAGTGGATCAGTTATCAGGCTGGGTAGAGGCTTTCCCAACAAGGAAGGCCGACGCAGGAGGGGTAGTAAAAGCCTTACTAAAAGAAATCATACCCAGGTATGGGGTTCCAGAAGCCATTGATTCCAACAGGGGTGCCCATTCTACAGCAAACATAATCAACCAATTATATAAATCACTGGGAATAGAGAAAAACCTACATACCCCTTATCACCCACAATCTTCAGGACAGGTAGAAGGAATGAATAAAACATTAAAAGGAAAAAATAGCAAGAATATGCACACACACTAGTCTAAAATGGCCCAAAGCCCTAAATTTAGTCCTATGGGATGTTCAAAATGCTCTGCAACAACCCATAGGACTAACACCAGCCGAAATTCTCTTCGGGAGTCATTTAGCCATACCAGGGGCTTATATCCTGGCTAAGACCAGCCTGTTGGATGGAGATGAGCGGCTAACCCAGTATGTTCTAGGTATGCAAATAAGGTTTGAAAATCTTAACAAATATTTATTTGTGAGAGTAACACTATCAAAGCTCAAGACATTTGTCTTGACACTGAACAAAATGTTTGTCATTTTGAAATACATCCCAATGAAACCCCTGAAACTGTACTTGTATGAGAACCCTCTGTGGTTTTATATCAGCAGATAGCATTACTGTAGATACCAGTAATCACTCAAATGTTTGTTTGTAACTTCACTACAATTATGGGATGCAATTCTAATAATTCAGCCCCTGTTATGTCTTATCAATTGTTACAATCAAGTTCTGCATTAAGTCGAGATTTATTGCCTACTCCCATCCGAATGAATCTTACTTTGGTAAACTACTACAACATGATGATTTATACCAATTGTTAAAACATATACAAAATAATGGACAAAAAACTCCAAAATTACTGCCCACCATGATACAAAAGAAATACATTGTGTACTTGAAAGAGTAATAAAGGATGGAAAACATAATTGGTGGGAAACTCTCTTGGGATGGTCACTAACTGCAACAGGGATTTATAATTGCATCTTGCACCCAGTAGTAGTTGTGTGAAGTTTAACCTTGTTATGCCTATTCTTTACAATCACATTGTACATAAAATTATGGGGAATGTTAGTATGCCTTGAAAGACTTTGGGAACTCTGCTTAGCATATTAGCAGGGATGCTTAAAAACAAAGGGAGGACTGTTAAAGAATATTGGACTGAAGCTGTCTAGAGTTGATCGCTTAGCATAACTTGCTTAGCATTAGTAGCTAAATTTGCCGAAGCCTTAGGCCACAAGCTGTGAACATTCACCTAGATATTAAGTAAAAGAAGGCCCCAGAGCCAGTTCAAGTTGGAGAGATAAGGGGGGGGTGGGGGGAGGCTGTAGAGAGAAATAAGCAGTTTAGCATTGATGAGCACAGAAGAAAGAAACAAAGGAACCACAAGACTGATTCCAGAGGGGCAAGAAAGGGAGTAAAAGGGCCATCGACACCTATGCAGAAGTGTCCTAAGAAGTAAAGAACACACCTGGAAACTACGGAAAGGACCAACTGGGAGCTGGAAGACCCCAAACTCTAATATTATGATTGGTTCAGAACTGTGGGGTGGATACTAGACTGGAAGGGTATAATTGCCCAGGGATTTGTTCAAACAGGGTCCCTCTTAGGAGGCCCCCAGCTCAAGCTGTAATTACCGCATGTGTGTCATTAAATTTTATTTCGCTCCAATCTGACTTTGAACTTCTGCCTCAGCAGGAACCTAGGGTCAGACCCTGTTATGGTGGCCGGTGAGCGTAATTTTCCATAACACTCTGCAAAGCTGTTTTCCAGACAGTCAGTACCCATCATGTTCAGGTGCATGGAGTTATTCTTTCTCAGGGGCAAGACATTACATTTCCCTTTGTGGAACTTCATGAGGTTCCTCCCTGCCCATTTCTCCAGCCTGCCAAGGTCCCTCTGAATGGCAGTGCAAACATCTGTTGTATCATGGCCATATTGTAGAAGAAGATTGTGTCTCAGAAGCTTGTAGACTCTTAGGAGGCACACGACCATGCAGGTGACTGTGGGGTCACTTCTGTCTCTGCAGGTGATGGGCTAGGAGCAAGCACATGAGTTGGAAACTGTCTGTGAGGTCACTTCTACCTGAGTGCCTGATAGGCCAGCAGCAGGCACATGGGTTGGATTTTGAGGTCACTTTGTGAGGTCACTTCTGCATTAGTACCTGACTGGATAGCACTAGGCACATAGCTGGGTCATGTCCATCTGAGATGCTGACACGCCAACAGCAGGCACAAAGGCTTGGAAGATGATGATGAGAGTACTGGTTTCTGACAGGTTGATAGGCTCCAAAGCTCAAAGGCCAATTTGAGGCACATGGCCATGAAGGTGACGGTGAACTCACTTCTGTCTCTGCAAGTGATGGGCAAAAAGCAGGCACATGGGTGGGAAACAGTCTGTGAGGTGACTTGTGTCTCAGCACCTGGGGTGTGATTTTTCTACCTGTGTGGTTTGCACCTCTAAGTAGATGGTGCCATCCTCTCCCATCTTTCTTTTCTGAAGCTCAGACATGTATGTTTTGGCATCAGGGGAGCTGAATCCCACCCATGACTCTTAAACCCATGCCCTGTGTTCATCCAGAGGACAGCAGGGAGGGTTTTCTCCTTTTGGCTTTCTCCCATGCCACATGGACTCTTTAGCTGGAATTTGTCTCCCCTTGTTTTGGACAACCACCATTGGGAGGTCCATCCACTCTTGCTCGTACAGGCTTCTCTTACAGCTGACAGAGGGTCTCAATCCTTATCCAGGGTAATTCATCCTTGCAGCACTATGAACTCACCTGACTCCTTCATCCTCTCAGCCTCTGGGAGCCTGATCATCCCAGGCACAGCCTGGCTAATAGCTTACTCATGGACTCTTCTTTAGATGTGAACCCCTTCTGAGATTATATCCCAAGGCTCTGAAGCTAATTTGGACAAAGGTCCGCTCTTGACAGTGGGGTGTGGAAAAAAAACAAGTGAGGTTCAATTCCTTCTGGAGTTGTCCAGGGCTGTTCCAGCAGGCCTTGCACAGTTCAGCTCATCCACCCATCATAAAACTGTACATTAGAGCCTGCAGCATGACTCCTTCTTGGTATCACACTATTAAATAAAACCCTATGGCTGATAATAATACAGCATGCAATACTTTGGGAACGCTGAGCTGCAAAAGCAGACTTCCAGATAATGCCTGTGCTGTCCCTGGGCTACAGGGGCAGCACACTGTGCTCGGAGGAGACCTAGATGAGGAGCTGTGTGCTGCTTGGTGGCAGGTCTGCTCCTGAGGGGCAAGACCTGAGCAAGGTGGCCATGAGCTCTGCCTGCCTGCCTGCCTGCCTGCTGGCCATGGGCTGGTGGGGTGGCTGCCACAGAGGTCCTCTCGCAATCAGCACCCAGACAGGTCCCTTTCACCTGCGTCATCCCCTCCCCGCCCCAGGACTGTCATTTCTGCTGGACAGGCTCTCTGATGCACTAGATGATGACATCACAATGCCTGCTGGCCAGCACATCTCCTGAGGGCCAATGAGCTTCTGCAGTGGAAGTGACCTCACAATCTACACTGCAGCCACCTCCCTTTTGCCTGTCGCTCCCCGTCCTCCATTCAGAGTGTTGGTAGGAAATGTATTGAAATGAATAACTGTAAGTATATATATATATATACACACATATATATATACTTACATATATATACCTGCATGTATATACTTCTATGTGTGTATATATGTGTGTGTGTGTATATATAAAATAAATGTATATAATAAAAAGAAATAAAAAATCATTCCAATTGATAAAAAAATTTTGAAGTTGTGGAAATGAGGAATTTTTTCAGCTCTTGCACAGAGTTATTTTTCAAATAGGTTTCACCTTATGACTAAAAGTTTGCATTCAGGCCTTTATTCATTTGCCAACATAGAGAGGCTATTGCTGTCCAAGATGCTCAGGGGTCGCTGTGTTCCCATGTGGTGCTGGGAAATGTGATCCAGGACCTACGGGAACCTTTCTGGAGCATTAGCAGGTCACCAGGAGAAGTACCTCAAGACCTCTCAGGGAGACACCTTCACTGAAGCTGGTCACCCTGCTGTCCTCTATCAGTCGAGAGAGCTCGGCACCTCAGAGGGTGACTCGCTGTGTGCAAAGAGTGAGGTGTGACATGGACAGCATTCGGCAGGAGGTAGTTTTGGGGCAGTGGGCTTTGTGTGAGACACAAAAATATCTTTTTTAATGGTGCTGGCCTGATTATAACAGAAATGTCTAGAAAAAGTCAATAAAATTGAAACAAGAAAGAAATTTAAAAAATGATCCAAAGCGACAAAATCTTTGGTTACAGTTTTCAGCTTTTAAACTTCCTTGTGTTCTTATCATCCTTCCTTGCTTTGTTTTCTTTAATTTGGCGGTTGTTTAGGGGGTATTTGTGTTTTTTTGTTTTTTTTTTCCCCCAAAAGGAAAGTGATTTTCAGAACTGGGGTGGGATGCAGTCATAGGGTCATGGACATCTGGTGCCCCTGTAGGTGCCCTGTTCCCTTCTGCCCAGCCTCCATCTGCAGCCCCAAGGGGCTCCGGTCTCCTGCAGGTCCCCTGTGAGAGCTGCCAAGCCCAGGCAGGTACCTCAGATACACCAGGACCTCTCCAAATGTCCCTAGATGCTTATGGTTAGACACGTGAGCTCTGCCGGAAAAGGTGAAGAACTGTTTTCAACATTTTAAAAAATATGAACACCCTTTCATCATCTCATGATGAAACAGTGGAAATTTTCAGGAAGGATATTAATCTCAGGCGAAGAAATATTGATCTGTCCCTGTCAACTTGTGTCACCACTGCTCCGTCTGCTATGCTGTGGATATGGTCTCAGTAATCTCTCACATATTCTCACGTCCTGATTAAATTGACCATTTCTAAAGTCAACTTTGCATCGGACTATCTGGACATATGCACTTTCCATTTCTTTTCAGTTTTTCTCCTCCCCTTACTCTTTATCCATTCAGATACCTCTCAACTCTCCAGTTGCTGCTCTGAGCTTCAGGGAGTCTGAAGCTTGCCTCGTCTTTCAGTAGTCTTACTGTGTCCTTAACCAGCTCCTTAGTTGTGTTTCCATTTATCATTTCCTACCTATCTGTCAAAAACATTTCAGGGAAGGTTATGTCTTGTGGAAAATGGACCTCACTGGGGGCAGCTTGGATTTAGCATACAATTGAGGAGTGTATTTGACTTTTTATATCATATGTTATTTTTGTTTGCTTGCAGTTAAGAAAAATCCTCCTTTGTCTGTAACTATTTCTCTAAGGAAAGCAGGTGGGGAATTGGTGCACAGGAGCTGTAACATTTAGCTACAAACTAGAGTGGAAAAAGGATAGATTTTAACAGGAGTGAGGTAAGTCCCCAGTGGCTGATGAGAGAAATGACACAGTTGGGGAGGTGAGGAGGAAGGTTGTCCATACAGGTTTCATATTGAAAATACTGTTTTTCCTATATGTCCAGACTTCACTAGGAGACCCTCTGGGTCAGTAAGAATTGGAGAATGTGGATATCACTTATTCTGTAAGCTGGAAATTAAAACTTAAGAAGCAAAAAACCTTTTTTTTTTTTTTTTAGGTGCTCATTGAAATCTTGCTCTTGTAAATACACTCCTGAAACCTCTCCAGTTAGTCACACAAGAACTGATGAAAATTATGGGGAGTGACATGCCTTGTTAGGGCTTTCTGCATTTTAGTGGTACCTCTGGTGTATTTGATGTTGAGCACATGAACCACAGATGCTGAAAGGAGATTGAACAAACTTCTCAAGAAGTTAAAGTCAGAAGTAAATCCCAAAGTTTCTTGGAGTGTTAATGGGTCCCACTGAGGGTCGTTACCAAAGAAGGCTCCCCAGGGGCTGATGAGAGCAGAAAGTTGGAGGCCCTGACTGCAGGTAGGCAAAGGCAATGTGCAGGTGGCTCTGATGCCAAGTGAACCTTGATGTGTTTTATCAAGCAGAATGGCCAGGCCACTGTCAGCCAGCCCCTGGGTAGGGTGATCCTTTCCCTCACACTTTGCTCAGGGCTTTTCCTGGGGGGCAGTGTGAGAGTGGGGGTGTGCAGTGCCAAGTGCAGGACAACAATATGGCACCTCCTGAACTCCCCGGGGATGAGGAGGCATTGAGGCCACCATGCTTTACGGAAACAGCACCTTCTCAGAGGCCTTGGTGGTAGAGACAACATCCATAGCCGGGGGACAAAGACCTTTGGAGGCTTTCAGCCTTGGCAGTGCCCTTTGTTGTCTCCACCACAGGCTGTCCTGTGTTGTCCTAATCCTCTGCCTGTTTCCCTGCAGACTATAGACACCCAGCCTGCTTTCCCCACCTTGATCTCACCCTGGCATCTCCCCACTTTTACTGATGCCTCTCCACCCTTCCTTGAAATGCAAAGCCAGGGTCTGATCACAGACTCCCTCTGGGTGATCTGTAGCAGCACAGCACTACCCTTCAAGTGACATTTCCTTTCCCAAAGTCCAGTCGGAACCTGTCAAGCTGCAGTTTGTGCCTCTTTCACCTTCTCATGCTGTTTCCCACTGCCAAGAAAAGCTCCATCATCTCTGGAACCATCTTTTGAGCAGTCACAGGCTACTACACTACTGCCCTTAGTCTCCACTTCACCAGGCTAAAGAAGTGCAGGTCCCTCAGCTTCTCTATACAGGCCATGTGCTTTAGGCCTCTAACCCCATCTTGGCAGACCTCCTCTGCACTCTCGCCAGTTCCTCTCCATTCCTCCAGCACTGGCATTCCCACACTGGGACACACTATTCCAGATGTGGCCACACCAGTGCTGAGTCAAGGGGGATATTAATTCACCTTGTCCGGGTGGCCACTCGCTTCCTAATGCAGCCCCATATGAAGCTGGCCTAATTTGTGGTGAGCACGCACCACTGGCTCATATGGCATCCCTCATAAGGTCCAGGCCCTTCTCCTCAGGGTCACTCCTCTACCAGTCAGGTCCCAGCCTGTCCTGATGCACGGCTATTCCACCCTCCGATGCAGGACCTGCCACTTCTCTTTGTACAATGTCATGAGGTTTCTGTTAGCCAAATCCCCAAGTTTTTCAAGGCCCACTCATTTGGCATCATGTTGTAATGTGCAGGTGTTGTAGACTGCAAGGAGGGCCCATTCTGGACAAGCAGTCGTTCATAATTAAACTTTGAACTTAAAGCCTTTCAGGCCCAAGAGGCAACCTCACACCACTAGGAGAGGCTGGCTCTGGGAATGACATGTTTGGTGCTAACCCACATGTAGAAAAGGAATTCATGACTGCAAGAATCACAGTAGCTATTGCCAAACATGACCGAATGACCAGACCGTTCAGGTTGGAAAGGAGGTTGGAGGTCTCTAGTCCGACCTCCTAGTCATGTCGGGATCAACACTGAATTCACACCAAGTTCCTCAGGGCTTTGTCCAACAGCGTCCTGAAAGCTTCCAAGAACAGAGAGTCAGTAACCTCTCTGGACCCTTCTTCAAATGCTTCATTCCCCTCATTGATTTTTCTCCCTTATATCCAATTTTAACTACACTTGTGTCAGCTTATAGCCATTGCCTCTCATTCTCCTGCCATGAATCTCTGTAAAAACCAGATTCTTTATCAGTGCTAAGCTTGAGCTGGGAAGCTGCTATGAGTGCCCCCAAAAGTCTTCCCTTCTCCAGGCAGAACAAACCCCATTCCCTTAGCCTCTCCTCACGAGGCAAGTGCTCCGGCCCCTGACCACTTTGGGGGTCTGCCACTGAACTCTTTCTGAGTGATCTGCAGCATTCTTCTACAGGAGACTTAAACGGATGCAGAATCTAGATGTGCTCTAACAAGCGCTGAGTAGAGGGGGATAATCACTTCCCTCCATCTCCTGGCTTTGCTCCTGTTCATGCAACCCAGGGAGCTGTGGCCTCCATTGCTGCCATGGCACACTGCTGGCTCACATTCAGCTCGCTGCCCACAAAGACTCCCGGGTCCTTTTCTGCGGAGCTGCTGCCAAGCCAGGGACTCCCCAGCCTGTATTGCTGCAGGGTGTTGGTCTATCCCAGGTGCAGGGCCTGACAGCCCATTTCTCCTGCCTGCTAAGGTCCCTCTGAATGGCAACCCTCAAGCATATGACTGTTCTGTCCAATTAGGTGTCATCTACCACTGTGAGGAGAGGTGTGTCCTGCAGGTCACTGATGAACTTATTAGACAGAACAGGTCGCAGTATAGACCTCTGCATATTCCACTTGTCCTGGGTTCCAGGTAAAGCATGACCCTTTCATAAAACCCTCTAAGCTCGACCATCCAACCAGCTTTTCACCCATCTGGTTGTCTACCCAGCCTATTGTAATGCTTTACTTGTATACAAGAACATTGTGGGAGACAGTGTCAAACACCTCGCTAAAATCATGGTTAATATGACATCCACTACTCTCCACTCCTCCACAAGTACTGGTCTTTTATCACAGAAAGCAATCAGGTTGGTCAGGAATGGTTTACCTTCAGTAAATCCATGCTGACTGCTCCCAGTCACCTTCCTCATGGGCCCAGAAATATAATGCAAGAGGACTGGCTCCATGACACACTCCTCACCAAAGTGAGACTGAACAGCCTGCAGTTCCTGGGGTTGTTCTTGTGGCCTTTTTTGAAAATGGGCATAACATATTCTTTTTTCTGGTCAGTGGGACCTCTCCTCATCTCCAAAACCTTTCAAAGATGACAGAGAGTGGCCTTGCTATGACAAGATGCAGCCCATCCAGTCCCATACACTTGTAGGGGTTGAATTCTTGCAAGTAATCCCTCACTCAAACTTCGTCTACAGCTGGTTGTTTTTCTCCTCTGAAGTCCTGAATCTAGGCACAGCAGCCCAGGAGACCTTGTTGGTGAAGACGGAAGTCAAGAAGGGCTTGAGTTCCTCAGACCTACCTGCATTTGCTGTTTCTAGATTCCCTGCCCCATTCAGCAGTGAGCCCACATTTCCTTTGTTTATTCTTTCACTGTTATTGAAGCATTAGCAGCTCTTCTTCAGGCCCTTGACATCCCCTGCATGTGTGTATCCTAGGGGAGCTTTGGCTTCCCCAGCACCATCCCTACTTCCCTGGACAATGGTGCCCTGTTTAGTCAAGGTGGTCTCCTGAGATGTTTACTAGTATTACTGAGCAGCGGTATGAACCATCCTTGTGCTTGGTGGCTGCTGTCCTTATAGACTGGCTGGCTTTCCTAAGCTCCATTGTCCTTCCTAGCTGCCTCCCATGGGATCCCACAGCACTCCCCAGAAGAGATCAAAGTCTGTTTCTCTGAAGGCCAGAATCTGTACCCTGCTATTGTCTTTACTCACCACCCTTACAATCTGGGACTCCACTATTTCATGGTCATTGCAGCCAAGGTTTCCACTGATGATTGCATCCTTGGTCAGTTCTTCCTTGTCTGCAAGTACTAGATCCAGGTGAGCATTGCCTTTATCGGCCCATCAGAGAGCTGTGCTTAGATGCTATTCCCGACACCCTCCAGAAACCTCCTGGACTGCTTGCACAGTGTCCTGCTGTTTTCCCTTCCAGTGAATGTCAGGGAGATTAAAGTCCCCCCCTCCCATCAGAACCAGGCCCTGTGACCCACAGACTTCATCAGGTTGCTTAAGGGAGACTGTGCCCACCTCCTCACCCTGATCAGGTTGTCTGAAACTCCCATCACAATGTCACCCGTACTCTGATGCTCACTCACAAGCTCTCACCCAGCCCCTTTCCATCCCTTGGAAGAGCTCCATATATCCAAACTGCCCCTCACACAAAGGGCATCCTGTCTCCTCATCTTCCTTGACACTTTCTTCTGAACAGCTTGTATCCTACAATCACAGTGCTCGAGTCACATGAGCGGTCCCACAACATCTCAGTTGTTCCTACAACGTGGCCATTCTGTGACAGCTTGTGCATCTCCATCTGCTCCAGTCTGTGCCCCAGGCTGCATGCACTTATGTATATTTGCGCTGCAAGACCTCCGCTGTGGCACAGAGAACAGATTTGTCTTGGTGAAACCTGTTATGAAGAGCCAAGGACACCATGTGTGCAATGGCCCCACTTCAGAGCAGAGACATGCCGGCATAGATAGCAGGTGGCAATGCAATGGTGAAAGGAGGTTCCCACTAAGGGAGCAAACCCTGCAGTACCTGAGACCAGAGGAAAGCAGAGCTGGGCTGTGCAGAAATGGCAGGAAAGGGATTTGCTGCCTGAACTGACTCTGCAGCACCTTGGGGCCTGTGACAGAGGTGAACTGACCTCCAGGAAGGACAAGGTGCCAGTGAAGAAGTCCCTGGGCCTGGACAGCCTGTGATGCAGCCACCCTGTGGAGATCACTAGCACAGTCCCTATTCATCTGGTGGTGAGAAGAGGTTCAGGGAGAGGAGAGCTGGAAGTTTTTAAGAGTGCACGGACGTGAGTGGAGATCTTGGTGTGATGTGCCTCCCGTTTATGCAGCATGCTTGGATGTAGATGGGATGGACTTTACCTAATGGCAGAGGTGGGATTCAGCTGTTTGGGCACAGGTAGGAAACCTGAGAGGCCCTGGGGCACTTGTCCAGTAACCACTCCAGAAAGACATGGTTTTCCTGTAGGTCCCATGCTGTATCTGCTAGAAACATGCAGTTGTGGAAGAAACCCCAGGCATCTGACATGGCCCTGCCAGCCTATTTTTATGTCATTAAATCAAGGGTCTGCACTGAATTGCATTAGCTGTCTGCACTGTACGGATCTGCTTGTTCCTCAGCTTGATGGTGAGTGGTGCTCTAGTAGTAGCAGTAGGCATCGAGGGTCATTTCAGATGGCCAAAGAAATTCCCCACCTGGCCCTCACCTGATGAAGGATGTGGGTCTCACACTTGCTCCATCAGAGCAAGCAGACACTGGCACATGTCTTGGACTACCTCTGTCTCTGCAGATGTCACCAGGTGTTTGTGTGCAGGCAACTGGCTCCCACCCTCCATCTCCAGTGATTATAATGAGAGCTTAAACAAGGAGCTTGCCTGCAGGCATCTATGTTGTGCTCACTTCAGCTTGGGCAAGGAGAATCCCACCTCCCGTATATTTGTAGCGTTCACAGGAGAGAGCTGAATCTCACTCCAGCTCAGGGGCTTCTAAACCAGCATGAGATGCCTAGATTGACTCATCTGAATCAATACCTGAATCATGGGTAAATCAGCTCTCTTCTTGCCTCTTCTTTTCTAGGTGTCTTGCCTAGTTAAGAGATGGGAATAGGGGCTTCCAGAGTGGGACATTTCCACTTCTCGCAAATAACCATCCTCTGATGAGACAAATTGCAATGCTGGATCAGTCTCCCTCCAGTGTTTAGAGAGGGACCATCAGTGATTATTTTGTCTACTTCAGCGAACATTTCCCAGGAGGAGGGAGTGCAAGGGACAGAGAAATTCATGCTTGCAGCTGGGCCTCTGGTCCTGACAGGCCCAGGCTCCTGGGACAGAGGGAGCTCATGGCAACCTGGCAGCACTGCTGAGAGACAGCTGTGTCCAGGAGCAGCTCCTCTGCAAAGAGCAGCAGGACTCCGGGCACTGCCTGCTGTTGCTGACAAGATGAGAGAAGACAGAGAGAAGTGAAAGGCAGTGTGGAGTGGGAGGACAGCAGACAACTCACTGTGGAAGAAACTTTAACAGCCCTTTACACGGTAAGTCTCTGGCTGGGGAGCGATGCTGGAGGGATCTTCTAAACCCATTCCATCCCATGAGTTTTATTTTTAAAGGATCACACTTCTGGCTTCTCCAGTGCAGAGGAGAAGGAGGTTCTTTAGAGTACAGATTCCCTGCCACACCGTCAGAGGGACAGGACATGCTGCTACCTTCTCCCACGAACGCTGCAGGGGTGTGAAGCTGCATCGTGCACACAAGTCTGCTCAGGGCTCTAATTCTGAGCAGTGCCCTGCACCGCAGGGTGCTGTGTGCCCAGGGCAGTGACTCTGCCACTTGCGAGAGTCAGCACTCAGCCTGCCCGGGGAACTCCTCATGGCACTGTGGGGAGAAACTCTGGGCGGAAGGATCAGCCCCCGTCCGGGCAGGTTCATTCTGCTGTTGAGAGGGTGCTGCGTGGGTCAGGGCTGCTCACAGCTTTAGGTCATGCACAGGACATTTCTGATGGGACTTTTCAAAAGGAAGGTGAAGGCAGGTGTTTAGTGAAAGAAAAGGCAATTCCCTGAGATAGTGCTTGAAGTTTCCTTCCACCTGGCAAGGGGAAAATGGAAATGGAGCTGTCACATTTAGGGCCTGACAAGGGACTGAGACACATTAACAGTTTTAATTAACAATCAGGAGTTCTGCTAGGAATTTCTGGAAGACCCTTCACCAACCCCTTAGTCTACAGACAGCACCAAATTCCCCTTTGATGGTGGCCTCCTCAGGGACCTGCCCCTTCTCACCTGCACACAGAGGGATGCCCCTGGAAAGTGTCCTGCTGCTGGGAGGTTGCTGCAAGGCAGACCTGAGCACGCTGGGGAAGGCTTTGGTGTTGCACGACTGACCATGACTTGCTCGTATCTATTCTCCCATGATGTATCCATTAGCAATTCTCTATCATTCCCTGCCCATCCCTGCTGTCTGGAGCTGTTCCTGCCAAGAGCATTTTTCTCTGTCCCAATGTCTTTTCCCACTTAGTGCTCACAGACCCCATCCCACCCTCTGTGTGCTCAGTTCTGCTCTACAGAAACCTCCTGGGTCAGGGCCCTGGCCAGGAGCATCTCTGTGCTCGCAGGTCCTAAGGAGCAGATCGGAAAAACCCTGATGAAGCCATAAAGGTGATGCTGGTGTTGTCTGTAGGCTGAAGTGGGGAGGAAGGGACTTGCTGAGGTTTCTCACAGACTTTTTGATCTGCCTCTCTCTTGAGAGAGAACTGACTCTTCATGAGCTGTCTACCTCTTAAGGAGAGCCCATCTTTAGGACCTTTGACTGTTTCTCTGGGGTGTCCTGCCAAGCTGCAAGCTGCCCTCCAGAAGAGCACAACTTTCCTGTAGCATTTTGTGATATCTGAGGGTCCTTGGTCTGATCCTCTGAGTCAGAAACCTTGTCACATTCTTCATCACTCTCTCCGCATCTGGGATGAGAGAGAAGAATTTGGAAATCTTCCCTTTAAAACTGAACTCCTCTGCTCTCACCTCAGTCCTTTTTTTTTTTCTGAGAGGAACTCGTGAGTGTGAGTGTCCTTTAGCTGGGAGAGGCGCAAGTGCAGGGCAGTGAGGGGCAAGACTCATTGACAGACCAGATCCCATGACTCTGTATAAAGTCACAGTGAGCCCATTTTTCTTCTTGGGATGCACAAGTGCTCATGCTGAGAGCCACTGAAATGCCAAAGATTTCTACCCCGTCAAAGAAGGGTCCCACAGTGTAATGGAGGCATCTAAAATCTAAATCCATATATAATCGGACTCCTCTGCTGCAGATTATTTTCTGGAGATAATAGGTATCAAAATGTTGAACAGCCCTTCCACACAAGGGGTGGACATAATTTGCTGCAGGATGTGTACATCAGAACCAGTCACTTGCCATTCCCACTACAGTTCCTAGACAGAGAGCACAGATGGTAAACTGATGTGAGGAGATGGTCTATCTCATTGGAATGAAGATGTCTAGAAAAAGTCAGGTCACCCCCTGCCTTCACTTGCCTGTTTCTCACCCTTGCTAGAGTGGGAGCTGGTGTGACTGACTCAGATACAGACATCTCTGTTTGAGAGGGCAAGGTTGGGGGGGATGAATCCCTCACAAGGGGCTTCTCTTTCCAAGATAGCTGGCATGAGTGCTGTAATCAGATCTCTTTATGGTAAATAGAGAATATTCCCACTGGGTCACTGGACCAAGTCCCTTCCACCCAGCTCACCGTGCCCGTTCCCAGGTATCCCACCAAATACCTGGGACTGTTTGATACCTCCATTTGCACCTGTGGCAAAGCAGAACGGACTCCTCTGGAGCCACAGGCAGAGGCCCCTGCTGTGCACAGCACACTCAGCCAGGACAAAGCAGAGCCCCAGAAAGGGAGCTGAAAGAAGGTAAAGGACAGAGGAAGTGTGGGGGTTTCTATGAGAAGTGGAATGGCTTTGGCTCAGAGAAGCCTGCTCTAACTTGTCACTGTCTTTTCTTCCTTGGACAGGCCTCCTGTGCCCCAAAGGACCAAATGTCCAACGGCAGCTCCCTCAATGAGTTCCTCCTCCTGGCATTTGCAGACACGCGGCAGATGCAGCTCTTGCACTTCTCCCTCTTCCTGGGCATCTACCTGGCTGCCCTCCTGGCCAACGGCCTCATCATCACAGCTGTAGCCTGTGATCACCGCCTCCACGCACCCATGTACTTCTTCCTCCTCAATCTCTCCCTCCTTGACCTTGGCTCCATCTCTGTCACTGTCCCCAAATCCATGTCCAATTCTCTGTGGGACACAAGGGCCATTTCCTACTCAGGATGTGCTGCCCAGGTCTTTTTCCTCTTTTTCTTATTTTCAGCAGAGTATTCACTTCTCACTGTAATGGCATATGATCGCTTTGTTGCCATCTGCAGACCACTGCATTATGGGACACTCATGGGCACCAGAGCTTGTGTCAAAATGGCAGCAGCTGCCTGGGGCAGTGGTTTTCTCTATGCTCTCCTGCATACTGTTAATACATTTTCAATTCCACTCTGCCAAGGCAATGTTGTAGAGCAGTTCTTCTGTGAGGTTCCTCAGATCCTCAGGCTCTCCTGCTCAGACTCCTACCTCAGGGAAGTTGGGGTTCTTGTGGTTGGTTTTTGTTTAGTCTTTGGGTGTTTTGTTTTCATTGTGCTGTCCTATGTGCAGATCTTCACAGCTGTGCTGAGGATCCCCTCTGAGCAGGGCAGGCACAAAGCCTTTTCCATGTGCCTCCCTCACCTGACTGTTGTTTCCCTGTTTGTCAGCACTGCAATGTTTGCCTACCTGAAGCCCCCCTCCTTCTGCTCCCCAGCTCTGGATCTGGTGGTGGCTGCTCTGTATTCGGTGGTGCCTCCAGCAGTGAACCCCCTCATCTACAGCATGAGGAACAAGGAGCTCAAGGAGGCACTGAGGAAACTGATTCAGCTGGTACTATTTCAGCAGCAATAAGCTGCCCACCTCTCTTTACTCAGCTCTTGTGCTTTGGGCGGTCTGTCTGTGATAATTGTGTTTGTGCTCAAAGGTTTGAATTCATCCCATGTCTGGAGAAGAGTAAAGGAGCAATTGTCTGCTTGGGGGGAAAAATAAATGAAAGCTTCTTTCTATATGTGTCAACTCAGGGCACGCTGCTCCACTGCTGGAGCAACTGGAGTTGCTTGAGGAGCCCTGGGACCAGGACTCTTGTGCCCTCCTGGGGAGAGGGGCTGGCACAGAGCAGCTGCATGTAGTCCGGGTTAAGGTCTCCCAGATGAGAGAGCAGTGGAGACAGGGTGACACCCCTCTCTGCCCCCCAGGAGCTGCTGTGCCCTTCAGGGGGGCTGCGGCTGTGCTGTGAGTGCCCAGAGCACTGCAGCACCCTGCGGTGGGCACTGCAGTGGGGCTACCTCTAGAATGGACTGCTCTGCTGGGCTGGACTGGGGTGGACAGGGGAGGTGGGGAGAGCGGGGGAGGGGCTGGCTGGGCTGATCCATTCTTTGATCCTTTAAGGAGAAAATGTTTTTCTTTTTTTCAAGTGGAATGTCCTGTGTTTCCACTTGTGCCTGTTGCCGCTTGTCCTTCCACTGGGCATCTTCTAGCAGAGCCTGCCTCTGATTTCTTGATATCCTCCCATTTGGTCACTGTAAACAGCAACAACCTCTCCCCTGAGCCTTCCCTTCTCCAGGCTCAACACACCCCGGTCTCTCAGCATCTCCTAATGCCTGATGGGCTCCAGGCCCAAACCATCATTCCGGCCTCTGCTGCTCTCACTCCCATCTGTCACCATCCTTCTTGCCTGGGGGAGCCACAACTGGACATAGCACTCCACATGCAGCTCACAAGTGCTGGATGGAGGGGCCTCCACCGCAGGCTGCTCCTCTGCAAAGGGCAGAAACCCCGATGTTCCCAGCATGGAGCTGACATTGAAGCAGCATTCAGAACTTGGCCAGCCCCAGAGGCCTCAGCCCTCCCCAGCCCAGCAGTGGGGCCCCAAGCAGGCCTGCTTGCCTTCTCTCACTGCCCTCCACACTCCTGTCCCCTCCATGCCCTGTCCCAGCCCTGGTGCTGGCCAGCTGTCCTGGGCTGGAGCACCTCCAGCCCCCCAAGAGGTGGAAGGGGCACGGGGGGAACGGGTTTTAGTTTTCACTGCCAGGCTGGGGCTGGATCCCTGGCATAAGGAGAGGTGGGGATCAATACAGGGATCATTAACAGTATGAGCACAGGATGTAACATCGGTCACAAAACACTGGTAGTTTTGGGGGAAAAACTTTTAAAGATATACTCGTGATGTTCAGTAAGGCCGCTTTCCACTTTTACTAACAGAATGTGTTCGTTATTATCATATATCATTGTTCCTTTTCTTTCTTCTAAGCATGGTCCCGTTTTAGACAGATGTTGAGTAACCTTGGTGTTTTGTTTGCCAAAGTTGTTGAGTTGAGGGAAGGTTACTCCAAGTGTTACTGATGTATTAAATGGTGCAAAAATAACACATCATTTGTTCAGTCAAGTGAGAAGTTAACCAGTAAATCTGCCAGGCGATTTGGTCAAAAATATAAGTCACATTACTATGGCAAATGCTGCTTTTCATGTCTGTAGTACCCATTTCACTCCACTGCAAAACCGCCTGCAGCTTCCATCCAGTGTGTTATTACATATAGTTACATTTAGACATAAATGTAACTATAGTTAAATAAAAATATAGTTAAATGTAAATATAGTTAAATGTAATTATAGTTAGTGTAACATTATTGCCTCCTCTCAGTCCTTGACCTCGTGCTATTACAGCTGGTATTCCTCGTTACTGTAGTTTTAAAGATGGGTTGCGACTTACCTTCAATACTTGAGTTCTCCCATGGGCCATGTGAAAAGGCAGGACCTGTGAGAGACAGGTTTCAGGTGTCTGTTGCAGTTATCAGTGTTCCCACAGCAAGAAGGTAACACCACACTTCACTGCAAGAGAAGACACTTAGGTCTCGGACATCATCCAAGCCTCACTTATGGTTCACTTGCTTCCTTTAGTGTCTACAGCATCCCATACTGCTTTTCCTTTGTAAAACAGCAGTCACTCAGACTGATCCCTGAGTTGGGTGTTTAACCACAACCTCATCTCCAGAACTTTGAGAGAGTTTCACTTCTGTTTTAACAGGAATTCATGACGCAAACGCCTTATCTATGAGACTTCCCATGGGCGTTTGTCACTTATTTAGCCAACCTCCCACAACCGGGATCCCCACTTAGAAGTGTTCTACGAGAGAAGAGTTACTCCGGTGTAGCTGTTGTTTCTGTCGTGCTTTCCATCCTTCTACTACCCCACTACTTTCAGATCAATACGATAGGTGGAAAGTCTGCTGAACTCCATTTGAAGCACACCAGGTTTGCACTTCTTTATTCTTCAAATGTGATCCATTGTCAGATTGTATTTCTCTGGGAAAGCAGCAAGCCACTGGTTCAAACCAGCACTGCTTGCTAGACCACTTGCAGCTCTGGTAGGGTGCACATTCCCTGTACCGATAATTATTTCTACTCCTGTAAGGATGCATTTCCAGCCTTCAGGTGGAATTTCCAGCCTTCACAAACCACAAACAGCATCCATGGGCCTAACAGCGACCTATCAGGCACTGAGGCACCAGTGACCTCACAACCACAAACAGCAGCCATGCAACTAGCACTGGCCTATCAGGCACTGAGGCACCAGTGACCTCACAACCACAAACAGCAGCCAATTCCTGCTTCTGGTCTATCGAGTATTGATGCAATAGTTACCTCACAGTCAATTCCAAAGCCATATGCCTGAACCTGCCCTACAAGTGTCTGAGTCACAAATGACCTCACAAGCGCAAACAGTAGCAATATGCCTTCTGCTTGGATATCTGGTAATGAGGCACAAGTGACCTCACTATCAGCCTTGAAGCTATCAGCTAGCTGCTCGCCTGTAACATACTCAGGAAAATGTGACCTCACAAGCACAAAGAGCAGCTGTGTCCCTGCTGCTGGCCTCCAAGGTACTAAGGCAGAATGGACCTCACAATATGCCCCAAAACCATGCTCCTACTGTTGCACTACTACGTACTGAGGCAGAAGTGAGCTCAGAAGCACAACAGCTGCAATGTTCTTGCAGCCTGCCCACTCACACAAAGGCACTCAGGAGATGCTGGCATTTATTATAAGGGTCTTGCACTCATCCTGTATGGCACCACAACCTTCGAGGAAAAGGAGAGGGCACAGTAGCATTTGCTGAGCGGGCTGGCAGTAACAGCAATTGTGGGACATGGAATTTGCAGCACAGCAGAGGTACCAGGAGGTGAACCCACACCCCAAGTCACCCTGGCAAGCCAGGTGCATTCATGGAAGCTTTTGCATCCATACGTAGCCTCATCTCATTCACTTGCAGCTGCTTTCGCAGAGAGCTCACAGTGTTGGCCAAGATGTTGACAGGCACAGGGACACACCCTGGCATCCTGCCTCCACCCTCAGGGGCTCTAGGACTGCACTGGGAACCTCATGAGTGGAGCAACCTAGAAAGAAAGAATCAGAGTGTTACTGTCAGTTCTGCTGGCCTTAAATAGTCGCAACAGTCAGGGGCAAATGTCTCCCCTCTGTGCTAAGCTGTATTGGTGAGGGTACACCCAGCAGGACCACCAAGACCTTCCACCCCTCTTTTTGGCACAGGTGACACCATGTCTGTATACCAGCTCCCATTTGGGCTCTCCAGTTCTGCACAGGCACTAACACACCGCAGGGAGTCCAGCACAGGGACACCAAGATGGTCAGGGCCTGGACCGTGGGGCATATAAGGAGAGGCTGCGAGAGCTGGGTTTGTTCAGCCTAGACAAGAGAAGGCCAAGGGGAAGCTTCATGCTGTGCACAGCTGCCTTATGGAGGGCACAGAGAAGACGGAGTTGGATTTTCTTGGATGTGCACACTAATAGCATGAGAGGCAACAGGGACAAATTGGACAATGGGAAATTCTTCTTAGATGTTAAGAAGAAACCTTTTTCTCCGTGAGGGTGGCCGAGCTGTGTCACAGGGATCCAGAGAGGTTCTCAGATCTCCATCCTTGGAGATTATCCAAACTTCACCAGAAAAGGCCCCAAGATACCTCCTCTACTGGCACCTGCCTTGAGCAGGGTGTTGGAGCCATACCTCCAGATGTCTCCCCCATTGCAGCCTCAAGGAATCTGCTATTCGGAGACTCTTGACAAAGGGACCAAGGCTTTGGAGATGCCACCTCCACCACAGACCAAGGACAGGTGTCTCAGAGTCACCTATCGCCCTCAGAGGCCTGACTTCTTGTGAGCTGGCATCTCCCCTCTCTGCAAGGGTCTGCGTAGGCACAAATTCGATTTGCTCTGATTAACTACCCATCTCTCTGAGGGATCGGAATGGATTAGCGTCTGAGATGGGAAGATGCAATAAGGGTCCAGCTTCAACAGGAAGCCTTTAAGGAGGGAGAAGATAACTTTCTCTAGCAGAGCCAGGAAAATCCCAAAGACTCACGGAAGCATCAAGACCTTCCCAAACTGCAAGCCTGAACCTCAGCTGACAGAAACCACCACACTGCGAGCAGCCCTGGCTCACACCACGATGCTCCAAGGAGGCAACACAGTCACCAACAGTCCTCATCCAGGTCTCCCAGAAGGACACCGTGATGGCAGGCTGGGCTCTGAGAGCAGAGCACTGCTCTCTCCACCCACCTCCTCCCAGGCTGAGCAGCAAAACACTGGGGCCACCACCTGACTCCACCACAGGGCATCTCGCACTGTAACACCGCTACTCCCGCACCTCACAGAGGGTTGGCAGCCAACACGCGCCTCTGCATCAGCGACACACAGGGCACAGCACCACACATGGCAGCACACAGGGCACCCACAAGTGCCTCACAACACACAAAGCCCAACTCTACAGACCTTCCATTTCCTTCTAGTCCTCCAAGGCCTTGCAACAGGCACTGCCTCTAAACAGACACTCACAGCTCAGGGCCTACTCACTTCCCACCTCCAGGAAGCAGAGAAGAAGTGCTCTCACAGCAGCTGATCAGGCTGCTCTTGCCTCTCGCTTGTGCCTCAACTTCTCTGAACAAGAAATCTCTTGGAGAATGTGGACCATGCCTTTTTTGGAGGGTGACATTCCTTCTGTCTCCTCCAACAGCCTTTGCACCCATTCTACAATGACTGCATACGTGGACAGAAAATCAGAGACCTCTAACGGGTTACAGCTCCAAATGTGTCATCAAAGCAGCTGGACACCTCAAAGACAGAGACAGCATGCAGACCTTGCAAGAAAATCTCACAAGCTCCCTGATGTTTTGACAGGGGCAAGTTCTACAGCACACACACCCTTAGAGTAAGAGATTACTAACACCACTGCTCACACCAGCACTAGATTCATTTAGCAGCCTCAAAAGTCTAGCTGGACTCCCTAGATGACCGGGACGAGGCTGCAAGCTTCTACTTAGCAACAAGTGGAAAGGCAAACTCCATCTCCATGTTCGCCACAGAACATCATCCACATTTGAAATGTAGCAGTAATAACTCATGACGACGGAGTGGAACAAAATTTGTGTCAGATGATGTGGAACATCGACTTCTGCTTGATTAATGAGTTGCATTTTGGTATTGCTGTAGAGCTTGGCAGGGGTCAATCCCTCCTCTGAGCACACGCAACAAACCCAGAACTGACCTCACCACCACCACCCAAGACATCTGTCTTCTCCTCACCTCTCAGCTGCTCACATAGAGGTGACCTCACAAGTCCATACCCCCACCACATGCCTGCTGCTGGCCTATGCCCTTCAGAGACAGAACTTTCCTCCAAATAACTTCCCCAGCCATCAACTACTGCTGGCCTAGCAGCTACTCTGACAAGAGAGACCTCACAAGCAACGCCCATGCCTAACTGCCTGCTGCTGGCCTAGCAGGCACTCAGAAAGACATCACCTCACACTCACCTTCACAGCCACGTCTCTGTCACTGGCCTAGAAGCCTCTGAGACAGAAATTACCTCACTATAACTTCCCCTGCCATGAACCAAATCCTGCCTTATCAGCTGCTCCTCAGGCAGAAATAATCTCAAAAACACAGATCCCAGCCACAGACCTGCTGCTGCCCTATCAACTGCTCAGGTAGAAGTGACCTCACAATCACCTTTCCAGACACATCTCTGCTGCTATCCAATCAGTTCAGCAGTCAGAAGTGACCTCACAAACAACAGACAAGCCTTCTTCCTCCAGATGGCCTATCAGCTACTCAGGCAGAAGTGATCTCATCATCAACAGCTGAGCCATGTGCCTCCTGCTGGCCTGTCAGCTACTTACAAAGAACTGATTTGACACTGGTGATTTTCTGGCATAGCTCTCACAGACAGTGGTGACCTCACTGCCCACACCCTGACCATGTGCCTGGTGCCACCTGCAGCTCCCCCTGCCTTCCCCCAAGGCTGAGCCAGCTCCTCAACGGCCTCTGCGATTCACCTCGTGGCTTCACAATGCTCACAGTGCGCCTAAACACCCCTCAGGTACCAGTTACTACCCCCCAAAAAAGATTAGCTTTTGCCTAGGTAGTCTCTACATGTAGCCCATAAAAATTAGGAAGTGGAAAAAGGCCTGCAAGTAATTCTTGGCAACATTTTCTAACAGGAGGATTGCTTGGGATGAGCAACTATGAACCTGAAGACAGCAGGGCCTCATGTCCAAGGCAGAGGGAGAAGCCTTCCCACAACTCAGAAGTCTGGTTCCTTCCCCAATGCTCATCAAAACCAGAAAATCCTCCACACATCAAGCGCAACCAGCATTCTCCTGTTTTATGCCCTGACAATCTGAAGACATGCAGAAGGACTCAGGCCAGGGCATTTCAGTTGGTGAAACCAGCAGAGACACAATTCAGCAACTCTTCACCCTGACCTAGGAGCATGGAAAGAACAACAGCAAGTGCAAGCACTGGCTGGTCATCAGCTTTCAAGGCCCTTGACAAGCAAAACAGCTCACACTTACAGAGCTCTTCTGCAAACACCCTTCACCCTGCTGCCAGGCTCACAGGTCTCAGGGCAAAGCAAGAGGCAGGGAGCAAAAACAACGGCTAAGGCACGACATGACATGCAGGGACAGCCTCTCTCAGAGCTACTTGGAAATGCCATTTTCACAACAAAAGACACCACTGGGAAGGGCACCTCGCGAGGACACCAGCTGCCTGCTCACTCTTTGCCCAGCACCTCCCAAACGCAGCTACAAGCAGCACCTGGGGGCTGCAGTGGCAGCAGCAGCTCAGGGAAACACTTTAACAGGGATCCCAGAGCCACCACAGGGCCAAAGGTTCCTGCCCCCAAACCCCACCGAGCCGCCCCGGCCCAGCTGCTCGCGGCAGGCCGCCACGTCTGCCTGCAGGGCAGCTCCCCGCTCTGGCCCACGTCGCTCTGGCCCCTGCTCACGGCCCCACCAGCCCCTGCTGCAGCTCCTGCAGCAAAGCAGCCCCGTCGCCAGCCCTGCTGCCCCCACCCCGGCGGGAGGGCACCCGCCGCCATTTGAACGCGCACGCAGCCCCCACCAAACCCTCTCGCTTCTCGCCTCCTTTGCTCCCGCTCCTCTTTCACGTCTTTTTTTTTTTCACATGCTGGACTGCAATTGGCTGACAGAGCCATCAGTGAAATCGGTGCCCGCCCTCCTCCTCCTGACAGCCAATAGGAGGGCTGCACTGGGGCGCTGCCATGGCAATGCTGGGCCCTCCTGCCCTGGCGGCCAGCTCCGCCCCCTCCCCCGCGGTCGGGCGCCATGTTGTGGGCAGCAGCGCGGGGCGCGGCGGGTCCTGGGGGCAGCGCGGTGCCGTGTGGGCGGGCAGTGGGGGGCCCCGGGGCATGGCCGCTGCCCTGGCGTGGCTGGGCTGTGCGGCAGGGGCCCTGCGGGGCTGCTGGCTGCCCTGCGCCCTGGGGTCTGTGCGGGGCGTGGAGGGGGCAGCGTTGGGGCGTGTGCT
Organism: Apteryx mantelli; assembly: GCF_036417845.1. NCBI lineage: Eukaryota > Metazoa > Chordata > Aves > Apterygiformes > Apterygidae > Apteryx > Apteryx mantelli. The sequence goes on from NC_089997.1 coordinate 9,761,014, forward strand.
GGTCGCAGCCGTGGCGCCGGCGTGGGGGCCCTGGGGCTGTCTGGGGCGGCAGAGCGCACGGGCATCATCCTGCTGCCCCCAGGACATGGCAGGGCAGGGCAGTGTCCTCTCACCCCTCCTGCCTGGCCCCCTGCCCACGGCAGCCCCAGGGCTCGACTAGGGAGTGGTGGTGTGGGGTCATGAGGGGGCTGGGGGAGATGGCTGTGTTGGGCTCCCCCCAGCACGGCCCAGTTCAGCTCAGAGAAAAATCCTTGTGGTCATCCAGCACTTCTGCAGTGGGGATGGTGTCCCCCACCTGTTTCCAAGCTGCTTTCGCAAACAAGCTATCTGTTGGGTGTAAATATATGAGCCAATTTGAAGGAGGACAGAGGCTGTAGCCATCTGAAGATGGCATTTGTGAGCCCAAAATATCCTCTGCCAAGCTGGAAGCATAAAAGGATTCAAGGGGAAGGAACAGAGGTTCCCACAAACATGTGGAGAACTTGAGGTTATTACAAGGTGAAGGTTTCATTTCCTATATGGACATTTCCATCAGGCTCCTGAGAGCCCCACAAGAGCTGCTTGACACCCCAGCCTCTGGGATGCAGGACTCCTTTGCTCTCAGAGCCAGATCACAATGGGGGACCCAATCCCAGGGAAATCTGACTATGGATTCCCCCCTTCTGTCCCCCCCCCCCCCACAAGGGGATGGAGCTGGCCCAACAGGAGCCTTGGGGCTCAGGGCAGCCCCAGTCGCAGGAAAAAGGAGTCCTGGCTGCCACATTGTCCCCCAAGCCAGAGGGGACCCTGAGGCAGGACTCTTGTTGCAGCCCTCAGCCCTGACCAGCCACCACCACAGCCCAGGATCCACAGCAGTTTTTGCAGCTGACAGTCTCTGTGTGACACCTCAGGAAGGATCTCCCAAAGCCCTTACCCTTGGTGGAGAGCTGCAGGAGCGCTGGGAACAAGGAACTGTGGTCTGAGCAGATGGTATGGGTCCAGCATTCCTCCATCTCGCTTGCCCCCTTACCCTCAGCTCACCTCTGCAGCTGGGGAGGAGGAAGGGCTGTCTTCCCATCTTGTTATCCAAAACTCCTCTCTGATGTACCGCTGCTCCTCTGCCTGTCGGCGAGGGGCCCCAACATGGCTCCTGTCCCCCCTCCTTGCCACAGATGACTCCAAAGGGCAGCGGCAGGGAGCATGTGAGGAGTGCCCAGCAGCAGCCGGGCCTCACAGGGAAGTGAGGGCCACCTGCCATGACACCAGGGAGACCTCCCTGTGATGTGGCACATCCCACTGTGACCTCAGCTGGTGTTATCTGGGGACTCAGTAGGTCACTGCCATGGAGATGGCACAGCCAGGGAGAGAGCAGAGAGATTTCCCCTCATGTCCTGGAAAGCCAACACCTCCTTTCATCAAAGTTATTTTCCAAAACTTGCTGATAAATCCTTCAGGAATGTCTCCAGATGGTGTCAAAGACTGTGAAATATCTCAAATGGGGCACTGGAGAAGTCACTTCTGTACCCCTGCACCAACAGGTCTCTGCACTGGGCAGACCTGTGCAGGAATCTGGGGTTTGGGGGTTGCTTTGGGGGTTGGCATTTTTACAGGATCCAAGTCATGTGGGATGAAACAGTGCAAAATGTGGCCACAGGCTGAGAAATGCTTTGGTGAGCTTCGAAACAGATTTCTGCTGTGGGTCACTCTTTTTGTAGAAGTTGGATGTAGGACAATATGGGTCAGGATGGAGACTTGCTCCTTTAGGCACCAAAGCAGGCTCTTTGCTTTTAAAAGCCCTCAGCAAGGTTTCTTGGTCTGTGATGCTTGAGATAGGGATGATCTGCCAGAAAAGAGCAAACATATCCTTAACACGTCATCCGGAGGGCTTTATCCAGACCCTGGTTCCCGCCAGCCTCCAATACCATGGGTCAGGCTTGACAGCAAACCTGGGGAAGTTTTCCCATTTCCCATGAAATTTGCCCAGCTTTCCATCTGACTGAGGCTGGGGAAAGCCATTTCTCATCTGTGGACTTCAATTGGTCCTTGTGCTTTTCAGTGTCGCCTCAGGGCAGTGTTTCTCCCCTGGGTACAGTCCCTGGCACCCTGGATACTCCTGGGATCCCGGCTCTCCCCAGGGACTGTGCAGCCCTGGCACCCTGGATCTCCCACATTTTTGACCCTGGGCTTCTCAGGACATGCCCACGTACTGCAGTGCTGCTGTCCGGGTTCTGGTGTGGAGCATATAAGACAGTGGAATGTCTCAGGACCTGCATTTTGACTGGTTAAGAAGTTTGTGAGATGACCAGCTCCCAGCTCTGCAAATCTTGCAGAAGAGAGAGACTCCATCCCCCTTGAATACTGTCAGAGATGTGGCTTTCCACATCCTGCAAGAGGAAGGACTTGTTTAATTCTTTGGGTTGTTTATTCAATCTGTGGCACCCTATCTAAGACACTGTGAGTCCCAGTTCTGCACCCTGGGGTCTCTGCCCTTTCTCTCCCCTGTCTCCTGTGTGTCCACCCAAAGTCTTCTCTATGCAGCAGGAGTATGGGAAGTGTTGCTTTAGGGAGCTCACTTGAAGCTATGACACACTGTGGAGCTGAAGGCCTGATGGAGGCAAGTCTGGGACGTGGCTGTGCCCCCATGTCCCCTCCTGCTCCCGACCTGAGGATCCAGGAAGGTCTCTGGGGAGAGCAGTGGGTTTGATGTGGATGGGACGGGTTTCTTGTGACATGCCGTGAGTCCTGCCTGGGTTGCTCTGAACACTTTGGAAAATCCGTCTTCTCTAGGGGCTTCCATCAAGGCTTTTGCATGCTTTGTACAGAAGCACAGCCTGGTCCGGGATCCCCAAGAGCAACATGGCCCCCGCCACAGCCTGGAATCCCTGGGAGCTGTATGGCTCTTCCATTTCCATATGCCCTGACTAATTTGACAATTTTTAACATCACCTTCACAGCACACTCTCTGGACATTGCAACATTGCGACTTTGTGACTTTGTGACTCCTCCCATTACTCTTTGTTCACTCACATTCCCAGCTGCTGGTTTGCACTTCAGGGAGTTCAAAGCTTGCTCCATCTTTCAGTAGCCTGTCCCTTTAGCCAAGTCCTTAATTCTCTTTACATCTAGCCTTTCCTGTCTCTCAAAAAGATTTCTAGTATGGCTGTCCCTTGCAGAAAGTGGACCTCATTGGAGGCAGCTTGGACTTAGCATACAGTCAAAGAATGTAATTCTTTTTTATGAAACTATATCAGGCTTTATTTTTTGTTTCTTTGAAGCTAAAAGAAAATCCTTCTGTGTCTGTTTGCAGCTAGTTGTCTAAGTACAGCAGGTGGGAATTGGGGCAGATGAGCTGTAACATTCAGACTTCAGTGGAATAAGGGTAGCTTTTAACCAGAGTGATATAAGTCCCAGGTGGCTGGTGAGAAAAATGGCAGGGTTGGGGAGATGGGGAGGAAGATTGTCCATACAGTGCCTGACCTCTGGGACACTGCTTTTCCTACATGTCCAGACTTCATCAGGAGACACGCTGGATTGATATCAATTGGAGAATGTTGCCTTCACTTATTCTGAAAGCTGGATAATAATAATAATAAAGTATAAAAGCAGAAGTACTTGTATATTATTGAAGTCTCCACCTTTTAGCTACACTGTTTCAGAGCAGAAAATTGTAATCGCTGATTATGGGAAGGAAGAGAAAATGTGCAGGTGGCTCTGATGCCATGTAAACCCTTCAGGAGCCCTGGGGCGCACTCAAGGGCACACGGAGGGCCCTGGGGTGCACTGAAAGGCACACACAGATGGGTCCTGATGGGACCGCAGGGCAGATCACGCACCTTCAGATGCCCCAGAGGTGGCTGCGAGTGCACCGGCTTGCTTGCTTTGCCTTGGGGTTTGCCGCAGGGCCCCGCAAAGCATGCACACTCCCATGCCTCTGTCACCTCCTGCTCTCCAGCTGCATCCACCTCCTCTCCACGGCATCCGCGCTCCTCCTCCCGCCCTCACCCTGCAGCCCCCACCAGTCCCAGCTGCCCCAGCCTTCCAGGTGAACACAAGAAAAAGCCATTTTTAATAGGGGCATGGGCAAACACAGAAACAGAATTTCCCAGGCAGGTTGTGGAGTCTTCACCCTTGTGCAAGTCCAACAGGATGTGGCCCGGAGCCATCTGCCTTGCTGAACGTGCTCGGCACAGGGGGCAGACTGGCGATTCAGGAATGCTGAATTTAGAGGTGCTCAGGCCGCGCCAGCCCCTGGGCCCGAGCGCCACCGCTGCCAGGCTCTCCACAGGCGGGCGCACAAAGCTCGCATGGTGAAGCCTGCCGGGGATGCTCTCCTGGGGTCTCGGAGGACGAAGAGCGTGTACGTCCCCACGAAGCGGACCGTGGGGCTGCTGTCATTCTCCAAGCGCTGAAGGACTGTGGTGGGAGGAAGGAGAGTGGTGATCGAGCCCTGTATGAGTGGAGACCCCAGGCCCTTCCTCAAGAGAGGGCCAAGGGGGAGCAGGGCACGAGGGGATCTGTGTGGGCTCAGTGATAGCCCAAATGTCCCCCAAATTCCCTTCAGGAAGGTCTGCAAGAGCCCTCCGGCCTTGCGCAGGGCATGGGCTCTCTCTGCCTGCCCCAAAACATTGGACCTTCTCGAATGCCCCAGAAATTCCCTCTGTCTCCAGGCCCGGCCTCCTCCCACCAAGCCCAGCCAACCCCGCGCGCCCTACACACAGCTGCACATCTCCTCCAGCTTCTCCCCACACCAGTCCAGGAGCCGCCCAGCGAGCCCTAGGTGCACACAGCCCATCACAATGCGAGACCCAAGCCAGGGGAGAGGGATTTGGGGCTGGGGAGAGGGACCTGGCACTGAGGAGAGGGACTTGGGGTCTGGGGAGAAGGAGCCAGGCGTTATGGAGAAGGACCTAGGGACTGGGAAGAGGATGCCAGGTGTTGGGGAGAGGGATCCAGGCATTCAGGAGTGGGTGCCAGGAGGTGGGGAGGGGGATGCAGGGGCTTGGGAGAGGGACCTGGTGCTGGGGAGAGGGTCCCAGACATTGAGGAGAGGGACGTGGGCACTTGGAAGAGGGACATGGGGGCTGGGGGGAAGGAGCCAGGCGTTATGGAGAAGGACCTAGGGACTGGGAAGAGGGTCCCATGTGCTGGGGAGAGGGAGCCAGGCATTCAGGAGTGGGGTCTGGGGAGAGGGACCCAGTGCTGGGGAGAGGGTCACACACACTGAGGAGAGGGATGTGCAGGCTGAGAAGGATCTCGGGCCGAGGAGAGGGTCACGGGCACCTGGGGGGTCTCACCAATGAAGTATGCGGCCTGCTCGCGCAGCGGGGTCCGCGGATCCTCCAGGTACCGGCTGCTGCAGTGCACGTATTCGCTGGCCATCGGCCCGGCCTTCTGCACCTGCAGAGACCCCCGGTAGAGGTGTTGGCACCGCTGGGCCTGCTCCCCTCCATGGGACACCCGGCCCCTCTCTAGGACAGGCGTTGGCAACACTGGGCCCATCCCCCCTCCCAGGAGAGGCGCGGGCACAACCGGGACGGGGCTGGTCCAGCTGGGACAGGTGTTGTCACTGATGGAAAAGGTGCTGGCACAGAAGGGACAATGGCTGGCGCTGCCAGGACATGGGTTGGCACCTCCAGGACAGGGGCTGGCACTGCTAAGAGAGGAACAACCTCCAGGACATGGGTTGGCACCTCCGGGACATGGGTTGGCACCTCCAGGACAGGGGCTGGCACCTCCAGGACAGGGGCTGGCTCCCAGAAGAGGTGCTGGCCACATCGGGACAGGGGCCAGCACCTCCAGGACAGGCCTGGCACTGCTGGGGCCTCCTCACCAGGTACACGCCAATGCGCCAGATCTGCGCTGTCTCGGCCAGCTTCCGGAGCTGCCTCCAGCCGAGGAGCTTTGCGGCATCCACGAGGGCTGCCTGGGCAGCCTGGGGAAGAGCGAGGAGACGGGTGATGGCACCATGGCCAGGCCAGGGATGGCCCCCGGCCGCTGCCCACAGTGTCCCCCGGTCGGCCGTATGGTCCGCCACGGTGCCCTGTACCTGTGCCGCGCCGGGGCGTGGGTCTCTGAGATGGAGGAAGAGGGGCAGCAGCCCCAGGCGTGCCAGCTGCTTCATCTGCTGCCTCTCCCTGCCTACTGCCCGGCCCAGCAGCTCCCCGAAGAGCCACATGGCCAGCTCCCGCACCACACCGACCTCCTGCTGGGGCAAGGATGGCAACCTCAGCAGTGGTGGTGGCGGGGGGGAACCAAAACGGACCCCCAACCAGCTCCCTGCCACCATCCTCACGTTGGGGAAGAGGTACAGGAGGTCATGGGCCAGATGCACCATGAGGTGGCTGCTTTGCCATGGGTCAGCGTGGCACAACACGTTGCGCAGCACCGCCAGCGCCTTGGCGTTCATCTCCCCGTCAGCGTCCTGCAGCTGCTCCACCACGTGCAGGATCAACTTCTGCATCTTCCTTGCCTGCAGGGAGACACACAGCATTTTCCTCAGACCACTGATGGGGGAAACGCTCTGGACGCAGGCAGCGGCAGCAAGCGCTCGCTCACCGTGGCGGGTCTCTCGGAGAGGAAGAGGAGGCCGCGGAGCGCCAGCCAGCGCATGACCTGGCGCTCATTGCCCAGCCGCGCCCGGCACAGGCTCAGCGCCATCTCCTCAGCCGCCGCGCACAGATCAGGGCACTGCAGCAGCTGCAACAGCACAGGGCCAGGGTGGCACAGGGACCGGTGGCCCCACCTAGGACCGGGACCTCGGCACGTGGCATGGCATTCCCACTGCCACCTCCCGTTCGGCCCCAGCCCCAGCCCCTAGTCCTTGTCCTCATCCTCATCCCCCGGCCCTGGCCATGGCCCCATGTCCCCAGCCCGGGCCGCAGACCCTCACCTCCAGCCCCATCTGAATCCCCTCCTCATTGTCCCCTTGTCCACCACCCCTCCACCCCAGCCCTGCTCCTCATCACCATCCTCACGTCCCCAGCCCCTAGTCCTGCCGCCATCTGGAGCCCTCCGGCCGTTCTTCAGAGCACATGGAGTGCTGAGGGCCGGCACGGAGGGTGCTTGAAACACAGGTGACACCTGGGGACTAGCAGAGGCACCAGCAGAGCCCTAGTTCTGCCTCCACCAGCCACCCCTTCCCACTCATGCCAGCACCCCGCATCCTACCTCGATGAAGAAGGCCATAGAGGGGATCTCCTGGCATTTGTTCTTGCCCCTCAGGGCCAGGATCAGGTTCAGGACGATCTCAGCACGCTCGCCCAGAGGGTTCCCCCGCACCTGCCTGGCAACGGATGGGAGAGGCACCGCGGTGGCCAAGTGAGGTGGGCAAACTGCACCGGGACCCCGTGGGACCCCCAGGGTGGGATGCGGGGCCAAGGAGGGCAGGGGGCTTACCTGGCCAGCAAGGCAACCCCCGTGAGGTGGGTCTCGGCCCGGCTGATCATCTCCCAGCCCCCCCGCCGCTGCATGGCAGTGACCTGCTCCCTGTAGCCGCTGCAGCACAGCAGCGCCTGCATGGCTTGCACCGCCGTCCTGCTCGGGGAGAAGAGCGCTGCTTGGTCACCCCATGCTCCGGCACGGGCAGCGGGGGCTGCACCAGGGCGATAGGGTACCTGACAGGCCTGGGAGGCATGAGTTTGCCCTTGTGGCTGAAGGCGGGGATGTCCTCTTGCGCGTGGACGAGGGTAAAGGACATCTGGAAGAGGAGGGCCACGTAGAGGCGGGGGAAGAGTGCCTTCACCTCCTGCTTGCAGGTGTGCTGCAGGAGGACGACGTTCAGCACCCAGGTTGCCTGCAAAGATGGCAATGGCAGCCCTCGCTGGTGCCACAGCTGCGTGCACGGGGAGGCCTCCCTCGCCCAGCGAGCCCATGGGGCCACTCACGGTCAGGGGCAGGACGCAGGTGAGGTCCTGCACGGTGGTGCCCGGCTTGCAGAGGGGCCGCTCCTGCAGCACGCAGAGCAGCTCCTCCAGCACCTTCTCAGCTGCCGACGACTGGGAGACCATCACCTCCCACATGGCCGCAGCAATGCTGGGAACCCGAGCAAGAAAGGGTCAGGTCAGCATCCCGGCATCCCACAGACCCTTGCCACGTGGCTCTGGGAGGCCTGCAGGGAGCCCAGCTCCAGCCCTGGGGCTGCTGCACTCAGGCTGGCAGCAGGCCAAGTGTACCTGTCACAGGTCGGGGAGCAGCTCAGCAGGCCAACGACCACCTCCCTTGGGTAGCGGCATGTCAGGAGGAGAAGGAAGGCCTTGAGGATGTCCTGGGCTGCGGCCTCACTGATCCATGGCAGGTTCTCGTAGATATGTGCCACAGTCAGCTGCAGCTGGAAGGGACACGCGTTGGCACCAGCATGCTGCCACAGGGAAACCCCTGCCAGGCTCAAATTGTGCTTGAGAGCCCTGGGTTTGGGGACCGTCACCAGCGGGCTGGAGGCTTACGTGCTCTGGCTTGGTGGTGCAGTAGCCCATCATATCCTCTAGCACGCGGGTTGCTGCTGAGGTGTTGTAGGCACTCCTGTCCTTCATGCCCTCGATGGCCATGAGGACCACATCTCTCTGCTCAGCCTCCTCACAGGCCTCCACGAAGCAGCTCAGGGGTCCGTCCTCCTCCTCGACCCAGGTCCTCATGGAGAAGCCGGAGCATCTGTCCCCATCCTCAACCCAAGTCTCCATGGGGTGGCTGGGGGGTCGCTCCTCCTCCTTGACCCAGGTCCTCATGGAGAAGCTGGAGCATCTGTCCTCATCCTCAGCCCAAGCCTCCTTGGGGCGGCTGGGGGGTCGCTCCTCCTCCTTGACCCAGGTCCTCATGGAAAAGCCGGAGCACCTGTCCCCATCCTCAACCCAAGCCTCCTTGGGGCGGCTGGGGGGTCACTCCTCCTCCTTGACCCAGGCCCAGGAGCAGCCCCGGCAGGGCAGGGTCGTTCCCCATGCAGAGGGGCTGCATGGGGCAGGGCTGCTCACAGCTCCCGCTCACCCCCACGACACTTCCCCAGGGGCTTCTCAGCAGGAAGCTCCAGCCAGGGACGACACCAAAGGCAAGGAGCTTCCTGAGCCTCTGCTTCCAGCTCCCTGCTGCTGGCGTGGGGGGAAGGGAAAGGAGCTGCCAAGCCTGGGCAAGAGCCGGAGATGCCGAAGCCCATGGAGAGACCAGCAGGTCTGCGAGGAAGCTCATTAAGCGCCTTCACCCCGCTCTGCCCATGGGCAGCACCAGCAGCACCTCTGCTGGCCCCACCACGCCTGCTGTCACCTCCAGCCTGGAGCCGCCACAAGCCCAGCCCCACCCGCGCCCTCCCCTCGCCGCCCTCCTCTGCGCCAGTGCGCATGCTCCGCAGAAGGAGGCGGCACTTCCGGCCCCGTGGGGGCGGGGCCTGTGTGTCCATGGCCACCGCCCCTGGTGCCGCCGGCCCCGCCCCCGCTGGGCCCCGCCACGGCGCCGCTCTCAAGGCTGCGGAGAAGCAGCTGCGGCAGTGGCGGGTGTTGGCGGCTGCTGCGCAGGGAGCCCGGAGCGACGCTGCAGCACGGCATGTGCTCGTGTGAGCAGACCATGCGGCTGCTGCTGCCGGCCGGGGCCGGGGCCGGGGCGGAGGGCGGGGAGCGAGGGGGAGCGGCGCCGGGCTGGCCCTGGGCTGCGGGAGTTGTGCCGCAGGGGAGCGTCGGCGGGGAAACGCTGCTTCCAGGGCGCTGCTGCCACAGGGCCCCGCTCTGCCCCGGGGCCTGGGCGAGTCTGCGCCAGGGGATGCACGCGCACATGACAGGAGCCCCGGGAGGCTGCGGCCTTTTGTTCAGAAGTGGGCGAACAAGCCAGGGGCCATCGCAGCCTTTGGCATTATCTGCCATGAGCGGGTGGCCCTGAACCAGGCTGCTGCCTGTAGCGTCCCTGCGTATCCTGCAGCTCCAGTGCTTTAAAATCGCCAGGAGTTGTGGTCCCTTCAAACTGGCTGCATTCGGTGTGGTGAGCCGCTGCTCTGCCACTGGCCAGGCAGCTGCCTCCCCCTCAGGCTCAGTGTCTGACTCCAAATGGGGGAGTTCATCGGGGTCCCAGATATTGCCATCCCAAATATTCATTCACCACTTCTAATTTTTCAGATATACTTCAGAAAGGAAACAGATGGGTCTTTTCCCAAGTATTCATAAATGCACTTTATAATATCAAATACACCCTTTTGGATGAAAAGAAATGAAAAATGGAAAAGCTACATCTCTGATTACTATGGTATACTGAACCAGAGTTAATGTAAGTCTGTACTACTTTTAGAATGACAGGGTATGACACAAAAAAACCCCATGCATTTCTGTTTAATGGTAACTTCTTTGTACAAGTAAAATTGGAAAGCATAAAAACAAGGACTCAGAAGCACCATCTTCTGCAGTTGAAATACAGGCTATCTGAGAAAGAAAACCCATGGAAGCTAATATCAAAGGTAATTCACAGGTGCTGGGAAAAACCAAGCAGAGTGAAATAAATTTCAATGTTTACACAATGCTTTGTCTTTTCTTTTTATATATATATATATATATATATATATATTCTCCATGATTTCCATCCCTTATTTGATTTGGGCTTTCCTGTCCCATGTTTAACCAAAGATATAAGACATCCCAGATCTCTTGTGCAATACATATAAATATGCAGCTTAGAGTATTAGGATTAGAAGAGGTCATCTTTCAGAAAGGCTTCCTTGGAGGAGTTTCTTGAAGGTAACACTTCTGAGATCTGTCGAATCCCAAGTTTTCTTAGAGTAAAAGCATAGTAGCTGCCCCTAGCTCCTGCTAATAAAGTCTTATTGGGGGGGTACTACCAATAGACATAATTGGTGCGGACTCTCTTTTCTTCTAACATGGCAGTATCCTAGAAACTCTTTGCTCTTAATTAACCATCCGAGTAACCCCCCAATCCAGTGAAATAAGGGGGCAGATGGGGGAGGGGAGGGCAGGGTCCTAATCTCTCCCTGCCAAAGGCCTCGCTGCCTTGGGGATCTCTGCTGCAACCTGCAGACCACACACTGTCCCAGGCCCTGAAACAAGGCACCCAGGGGCTGACTTCCAGGAGGAGGCCTCAGAGAGCAGCTTTGACAGGGTGGGACTTTTCCACTGGCATAGTTGACAAGGAAAAGGTCTTGCCATGACAGAGTGCTCAGAGGTCCTCTTTTGAGCAGCAGTGCCACAGTCATTACCTTTCAAAATGGGTAAATAAGGAAAACTTCCAAAGACAAAATATTTCTTCAGAAAATAATTGGCCTCTTATGACCACTACTACCAGATGCAGATACTACAGTGAGTGATGTTTCAAGGGCTCAGAGCTTATTTTTTGTGCTGAAAATGAAGCAAATCATAACATTGCTTTTGCACCCTGAGAATCATCGCCTGATGCTCAAGCACTTTCCTGTAAGCTGGCAGGAAATATATGAAGGGTCATAGCTGAGAATCAGCTTGCAAAGTTGAAGTGGTTTTATGCAAATAACTCTGCAAACCCCCTCAGTATTATGGTCCTCACCTTTCCACATGCTCCTCTCTTCCCTAAGGGAGTCATTTCTAGCCTGACAGTTCAGGTGTCCTTCTCAGCTGAGCACATTTTGCAGTGTGTCACTAGGTTGTTGGAGGCCTGCAATTTCTGAGGTTCTTGCCAGGATCTCCAGCCAGGATGCTAACTCAACCCAGGCTTTCAGCTGAGCGCATACAACTGACCTCACCACCATCATCCAAGCCATGTGCCTGCTGCTGGTCTATGAGCTGCTAAGGCAGAAGTGACCTTGCATGCACATGGCCCAGCCATGAGGCTGCTGGTAGCTTATCAGAGGTTGAGTCAGAAGTGACCTCCCAAGAGAAAACACAAGCCTTGTCCATCAGAGAAGAGGAAAGGCCATCAGCAGCCATGTGGGCTTGGTAGATGATTGTAAGGTCACCTCTACCTGAGCATCTGATAGGTCAGCCTTTGGCTCATGCCTAAGGTAATTGTTTGTGAGGTCACTTCTGCCTGAGGACCTGATAGGCCTCCAAGCAGCACAGGGCTAGGATGTTGATTGTGAGGTTATTCAGAACTGAGCAGCTGATAGGCCAGAAACAGTTACATGGCTTGGATGGTGACTGTGAGATCACCTCTATCTCAGCCTCTGATAGGCCAGCAGCAGGCCCATGGCTCAGGTGATGATTGTGAGGTCATTGCTGCATGAATACCTGACTGCATGGAAGCCAAGACCATGCCGAGGTTATTTCCATAAGGGCAGGTGAAAGACCAGCAGCAGGCCCATTGGCTTGGTGGGTGATTATGAGGTCAGTTGTGTCTGATCAGCTGATAGGCCACCAGGAAGCTGATGGCTGGGGACATTTTTATGAGATTAATCATTTCTCAGAAGCTCATAGGAGAGTAGGAGACCCATGACCATAAAGGTGAAAGTGAGGTCCCTTCTGTCTCTGCAGGTGATGGACCAGGAGCAGGCACATGGGTGGGAAAGTGGCTGTGGGGTGACTTCTATATGTGTAGTTGATAGGGCAGCACTTGACTCCTGTCTGTGGTAAGAGGTTGTGAGGTCCTGTCTGCCTGAGAACCTGACAGGCCTCCAACAGGCACAGGGCTCGGATGTTGGTTTTGTGGTCACTCCTGTCTCTGGTGAGTGCAACTCGCTCTGTACAGAGTGAGGAGTGGCATGGAGAGCCCTGGGCCATGAGTGGTTTTGGACCACTGGACTCTGTGCGAGACACAGAAATATATTTTTTAGTGGTGCAGGCCTGATAATACCAGAGATATTTAGAAAATGTCAATAAAAAATGAAAGAAGAGAGAAATTAAGGAAATGATCTAAAGCGGAGAAATGTTTTGTTACACTTTCCAGCTTTTAAATATTTGTGTTCTTATTGTCTTTCTTGGCTTTGTTGTCTTTTTTCTTAATATCCTGGTCTTTTCTTTTTTTTTGAAAAGGAAAGTGATTTCCAGGATTGGGGTGGGATGCAATCACAGGGTCACCAATGGCTGGTAGGTTCCCTGGTCCCCTCTGCCCAGCCTCCATCTGCAGCTCCAAGGGGCTCTGGTCTCCCGCAGGTCCCCTGTGAGAGCTGCCAGGCCCAGGCAGGTACCTCCGATACACCAGGACCTCTCCAAGTTCCACTAGATGCTTGTGGTTAGAACAGAGCTCTGCCTGAAAAGGTTAGAAGAGTTTTCAACATTTAAAAAATATGAACATACTTTCCCCAGCTAAAATGACTGACTAATTTTAAAGTCCACTTTTCCCATGATAAAATAGTGGAGATGTTCAGGCAGGGTGTGAATCTCAGGAGAAGAAATACTAATCTGCCCCTGAACTTGTGTTACCACTGTTCTGCCTATTATGCTGTGGATATAGTCTCAGTGATTTGTCACATATTTTCACGTGTCCTGATTAAACTGATCCTTTCTAAAGGCATCTTTGCATCAGACAAACTGGACATATCTTACTCTTTATCCATCCGATACCTCTCAACTCTCCAGTTGCTGCTCTGAGCTTCAGGGAGTCTGAAGCTTGCCTCGTCTTTCAGGATGCTCATTGTCTCTTTGTCCAACTCCTCAGTTCTGTTTCTATCTATCCTTTCCTAGCTATCTGTCAAAAAACACTTCTAGGAGGGTTATTCCTTGTGCAAAGTGGCCCTCACTGGAGATAGCTTGGACTTAACATACAGTTGAGGAGTGTATTTGACTTTTTATTAAACTGTATCATATTTTATTTTTGCTTGTTTGCAATTAAGAAAAATCCTCCTGTGTCTGCAGCTAGTTCTCTAAGGAAAACAGGTGGGAATTGGTGCATAGGAGCTGTAACATTCAGCTACAGACTTGAGTGGAAAAAGGTTAGGTTTTAACAGGAGTGAGGTAAGTCCACAGTGGCTGATGAGAGAAATGGCAGGGTTGGGGAGCTGAGGAGGAAAGTTGTCCTTAAAGGTCTCATATCGAAAATACTGCTTTTCCTGCATGTTCAGACTTCATTATGGCAGAGACCCTCTGGGTCAGTATGAATTGGAGAGTGTGGATATCACTTATTCTGTAAGCTGGAAAATAAAGGAAGCTTAAAAAGGAGAAATCTCTTCTTTTTCAGGTGCTCATTGAAATCTTGCTGTTGTAAATACGCTCCTGAATCCTCTCCAATTAGCCACACAAGAACTGAAGAACTGAAGAAAATTAGGGGGAGTGAGATTGGTTGTTAGGGCTTTCTGCATGTTAATGGTGCCTCTGGTGTATTTGTTGCTGAGTCCATGAACCTCAGCTACTGAGAGGAGATTGAACAAGCCTCTCAAGAAGTTAAAGTCAGAAGCAAATGCCGAAGTTTCTTGGAGTGTTAATGGGTCCCACTGAGGGTTGTTACCAAAGAAGGCTCCCCAGGGGCTGATGAGAGCAGAAAGTTGGAGGCCCTGACTGCAGGTAGGCAAAGGCAATGTGCAGGTGGCTCTGATGCCAAGTGAACCTGGATGAGTTTTGTCAAGCAGAATGGCCAGGCACTGACACCCAGCCCTGGTTAGGGTGATTCTTTCCCTCACACTTTGCTCAAGGCTCTTCCTGGGCTCAGTGTGCGGGTGGGGGTGTGCAATGCCGAGTGCAGGTCAATGATACAGCAGCTCCTGAGTCCCCGGGGACAAGAAGGCAGCAAGGTCACAGTGCTTTAAGGAAGGATCTTCTTGAGGGCCTCAGTGGCAGGGATAACAGTCACAGTCAGGAAGACAAAGAACTCATTTTTGTTGGCATCTTTCAGCCTTGGCAATGCCCATGACTGTCTCCACCACAGGCTGTCCTACGCTGTCCCACACCTGTGTGTGTTTCCCTGCAGACTGCAGACACCCAACCTGCTTTGCCACGTTGTTCTCACCCATGGATCTCCCCACCTCTACTCATGTCTCTCTGTCCTCACTTGGTTTTCCTTGAAACACAAAGCCAGGGGATGATCACCGACTCCCTCTGGGTGACCTGTAGCACCACAGCTCTACCCTTCAAGTGACATTCCCTTTTCCTAATGTTACATCTGAACCCCACAAGCTGCTGTTTGTGGCTGTTTTCCCTTCTCATGCTGTTTCCCACTACCAAGAAAAGCTCCATTATCTCTGAAACCACCCTTCAAGCACTCACAGGCTCCTACTCTCCTGTCCTTCACCTCCACTTCAGCAGGCTAAAGAAGCCCAGGTCCCCCAACCTCTCCTCATGGGCACAGTTATTCCTCCCTACTCACAGGACTTGACACTCCTCTTGTAAATCTTCATGAGGTGTCTGTTGTCCAAATCACCCAAGTTTCTTAAGGGCCTTCAGGACTGAAGTTCCTCTGTGTCAAAAAAAAAGGAAAAAACACAAAACACAAACCAGCACCTATGGGGAAAGCTATCTTGAGGGCCCTCTGCCAAACTCACTTCCAGTTACCAACCTCTTTCTTCTTCTGGGGACCCAAACTGGATGCAGCATTCTAGACGTGGTCTAATGAATACTGACTAGAAGGGGATCATCATTTCCCTCCACCTCCTGGCTGTGCTCCTGCTCATACAGCCCACAGTGCTTTTTGGCCTTCTTTGCTGCCGGGGAATGATTCTGGCTCACATTTTGCCTCCTGTCCACCAGGATCCTCAGGTCCTTTTCCACAGAGTCGCTCCCCAGGCACTCAGGCCCCAGCTTGTAACACTGTGGGGTGTTGGTCTATCCCAGGTGCAAGACCTGGCCTTTCTCCTTGCTGGATTTAGTGAAGTTTCTGAAGCTTATTCCTCCTGCCTGTCTAGGTCCCTCTGAATGGCAGCCCTCAAGCATATGCCTGGTCTCCCCCTTTCAGCATGGTGAGTGTTGCCTCCTCTGTGTCACTAATAAAGATGATAAACAGGGCAGATTCGTGGAGAGATCAGTGCTGCTCCACTGCTCTCTTGGCTCCAGGAAGAGTACTACCAATTCACCACTGCCCTCTGAGCCTCATCATTCAAGCAGCTTTCTACCCATCTGGTTGTCTGTCCCTCTAGACAGTAAGGTTCTAACTTGCATACAAGAACATTGTGGGAGACAGTGTCAAACACCTTGCTAAAGTCCAGATAAAAGTCATTTACTCTTCTCCAGCCGCAGATACAGTTATTTAATCATAGAAGTCAATCATGCTGGTGAGGCACAGTTTACCCTGGGTAAATCCATGCGGACTGTTCCCTATCACCTTCTTCTCCTTCATGTGCCCAGAAATGTGATCCAAGAGGATTCACTCCACGACATGCTCCTCACCAAAGTGAGGCTGAACTGCCTGCAGCTTCCCAGGTAGTCCTGTGGGCCTTTCTTGAAGATGGATGTAACTTTTGCCTTTCTCAAGTTTTTGGGACCTCGCCCAGTCTACACAACCTTTCAAAGATGATAGCGAGTGGCCTTGCTATGACAGCAATCAGCTCTCACAGCATCCTCGTATGCAGGCATCCAACCCCACTGACTTGCATAGTTTGTTCTCGCTAACGTCATCCGCTGCTGGTTGTTTTTCTCCTCAGGAGTCCTGATTCCAGGCACAACAGTCTGGGAGACCTTGTTTTTTAAAACAGAAGCTAACCATGCACTGATTTCTTCAGACCTATCTGCATCTGCTGTTACTACATTCCCTGCCCCATTCAGCAGTGAGCCCACCTTCTCCTTTTTCTTCTTACTGAAGCAGTAGCAGCTCATCCTTGTGCCCTTGACATCCCCTGCAAGTGTCAATGCTAGGGGAGCTTTGTCTTCCCTAAAACCATGCCTGCCTTATTAGACAATATTTCTAAATTCCTCTTTTGCAGCCTCTCCCTCCTTCCCATTTCCATTTGCTGCCTTATTGCCCTGGAGTTCAGGCGCGAGTTCCCTGTTTAGCCAAGCTGGTCCCCTGACATGTCTGCTAGCTTTACTGAGTATTGGGATGGACCATTCTTGTGCTTGGTGGATGCTGTCCTTAAAGACCTGCCGGCTTTCATGACCTCCTGTGCCCTTCAGAGCTGCCTCCCATGGGATCTCCCACCAGGCCCCTGAAGAGGCCAAAGTCTGCTCCTCTGAAGTCCAGGGTCTGTACTCTGCTGCTGTCCTTCCTCAGTCCCTTCAGGATCTAGGACTACACTATTGGTCACTGCAGGCAAGGCAGACACTGACTATCCCATCCCTGGTCAGTTCCTCTTTGTTTGCAATTTCCACATGCAGGAAAGCATCACCTTTCTTGGCCCATCTGGCAGATGTGCTAAGAAGTTGTCCCTGACATCTTCCAAAAACCTCCTGGACTCTTTGCATTCTGCTGTTTGCCCTTCCAGTGAATGTCAGGGAGATTAAGCTCTCCCCATAAGAACCAGGGCCTGTGACCCACAGACTTCCTCAGGTTGCCTGAGGAAGATATTGCGTCCACCTCCTCACCCACATCAGGTGGTCTGTAGCTCCCATCACAATGTCACCCTTACTCTCCGGCTCACCAACAAGCTCTCACACAGCTCCTTGTCCATCCCAGGGAAGAGCTCCATACCTCCGAGCTGCCCCTTCACACAAAGGGCGTCCCCCCTCCTCGTCTTCCCTCACAGTCTCTCCTGAAGACCTTGTACCCAACCAGCATAGCCCTCCAGTCATGTGAGTGACCCCACCACATCTCAGTTATTCCAACCATGTTTCAGTCCTGTGACAACTTGTGCATCTCCATCTGCTATTGTCTGTGCCCCAGGCTGCATTCACTTGCACATATTTGGGCTGCAGAGCCTCAGCTGTGGCACAGAGTGTAGATTGCTCATGGTGAGCCATGTTACCAAGAGTCAAGGACACCATATATGCAATGGCCCTCTTCAGTGCAGGGACATGCCAGCATAGATAGGAGGTGGCAATGTAATGGTGAAAGGAGGTTCCCACTAAGGGAGCAAACCCTGCAGTACCTGAGGCCAGAGGAAAGCAGAGCTGGGCTGTGCAGAAATGGCAGGAGAGGACTTTGCTGCCTGAGCTGACTTTGTAGCTCCACAGGGCCTGTGACAGAGGTGAACTGATCTCCAGGAAGGACAAGGTGCCAGTGAAGAAGTCTCTGGGCCTGGACAGCCTGTGATGCAGCCATCCTGTGGAGCTCATTAGCACAGTCCCTGTTCATATCATCTGGGATGAGAAGAGGTTCAGGAGTAGGAGAGCTTGAAGGGTTTGAGAGTGCAGAAACTACAGCGGAGGCCTTGGTGTGATGTGCCTCCCATTTATGCAGCTGCTTGAATGCAGACAGGATGGACTTTGCCTAAAGGCAGTGGTGGCATTCAGTTATTTGGGCTCAGGTAGGAAACCTGAGAGGTCCTGAGCTGTTTGTCCAGCAACCACTGTAAAAGGGCATGTTTTTCCTGTAGGTCCCATGCTGTATTTGCTGGAAATGTGTGCTTGTGCTGGACACCCCAGGCATGTGACGTGGCCCTGCCTATGGCCTGTTTTTATGGCATTAAATCAAGGCTCTGCACTGAATTACATTAAATGTCTGCAACATAGAGATGTGCATGAGTCTCAGCTTCCCAGTGAGTGGAGCTCTAGGAGCAGTGGTAGGCACCCAGTGTCATTTCAGATGGCCAAGAAAATTCCCCACCTGGCCCCAACCTCATGCTCTAGAAGGACGCAGGTCTCCTAGTTGCTCCATCAGAGCAAGCAGACCCTGGCACATGCCTTGCACCACCTCTGTCTCTTCAAATGTCACCAGGTGTTTGTGTGTGAGCAACTGACTCCCATCCTCCATCTCCACTGATTACAATGGGAGCTTAGACAAGGCACTCGCATGCAGACATGTCTGTTGTGCTCACTTCAGCTTTGGCAAGGGCAATCCCACCTCCTGTGTGTTTGTGGAATTCAGGGGAGGGATCTGAATCCCACTCCAGCCCAGGGGGTTCTAACCTGGCATGAGATGTCCAGACTGACTCATCTGACTTAACACCTGAACCATGGGTAAATGAATTCTCTTCTTGTCCCTCTCTAGGTGTCCTGCCTTGTTAAGAGGTGGGAATAGGATCTTCCAGAGTGGGACGTTTCCATCTCTCATAGATAATCATCTTCTGATGAGACAAATTGCAATGCTGGGACCAGTGTCTCTTCACTGTGTTGAGAGAGACATCATAGATGATTATTTTAGTCCACCTCAGGGAACATTTCCCAAGAGGAGGGAGTACAAAGGAGAAATGAAGTCACACCTTCAGCTAGGCCACTGTTCCCGAGTGGGGCCAGTCTACTGGGATGGAGGGAGCTCATGGCAACCGGTCAGCACTGCTGAGAGACAGCTCTGTGCAAGAGCATCTCCTCTGCAAAGAGCAGCAGGGCTCCAGGCACTGCCTGCTCTTGCTGACATGAGATGAGACAAGACAGAGAGAAGCAAAAGGCAGTGTGGAGTGGGAGGACAGAGGAGAGCTCACGGAGGGACAAATCTTCACAGCTCCTGACACAGTAAGTCTCTGGCTGTAGAGCAATACTGCTAGAGTTCCTGGAGGGGTCTTCTAAACCCATCGCATCCCATGACTGCTAGGTTCTTTAGGATGTCTCTGCTGTCTTCTTGAGTGCAGAGGAGAGGAGGTGCTTCCTAAGCAGGGATTCCCAGCCACACCATCACAGGGACAGGGCATCCTGCTGCCTTCTCCCCGGGATGATGCAGGGGTGTGAAGCCAGGGAGTGCACCCAGGACTGCATGGGCTGTAACTGAGAGCAGTGTCCCTGCACCCCAGGGTGCTGTGTGCTTGGGGCAGTGACTCTGCTGCCTGCGAGGGTCAGCACTCAGCCTGTCCAGGGAACTCCCCTACAGCGTTGTGGGGATGATCGACCCTATCAGGGTAGGTTCATTCTCCCGTTGAGAGGGTTCTGCATGGGTCCGGGCTGCTCACAGCTCTAGCTCATGCACAGAACATTTCAGAGGGGACTTTTCAAGAGGAAGGTGAAGGCAGGGATTTCCTGAAAGAGAAGCCAGTTTCCTGAGATGGTGCTTTAACTGTCCTGCCATCTGGAAAGGGGAAAATGGAAATGGAGCTGTCAGCTTTGAACAAAGGACTGAAACTCCTTAACAGTTTCAATGAGCACTCAATGGGTCTGCTAGAAACTTCTGAACGTCCCTGTACCGATCCCTTAATCTATAGACAGCGCCAGCTTCCCCTTTGCTGGTCCCATTAGCATTTATCTGCCCTGCTCCTTAGCACCTGCAAAAATGGAAATGCCCCTGGACAGTGCCCTGCTGCTGAGAGGTTTCTTCAGGGCAGAAGTGAGCACACGGGGGAAGGTGTGGGCATTGCAGGGCCTGACCATGACCTGCCCAAATCCATCCTCCCATGACGTTTCTAGAAGCAGTTCCCTGTCGTTCACTGCCCAGCTCTGCTGCCTGGAGCTGTCCCTGCTGGGAGCTGTTTTCTCTGTCCCAAAGTCTTTTTCCTGGTTGGTGCTTACAGACCTCCTCCCACTCTCTGTGTGCTCAGTTCTGCCCTAAAGAAAGCTCCCACAGGCAGGGCACTGTCCAGGGGCATCTCTGTGTTTGCAGGTCCTAAGGAGCAGGTCAGACAAACCCTCACGAGGCCAGAGAAGGTGATGCTGGTGCTGTCTGTAGGCTGAAGTGGGGATGAAGGGACATGCTGGTTTTTTTCTCAGACCTTTTGATCTCTCAAAATGATGGGGGTATTCAGCTGCAGTTAAGACATCAACCCTGTGTGTCCTGGGTGGTGTGGTCTTCATGGTAGTGAGAAGCGCCAGTCCCTTTCCAACCCGTGAGGCTCCTGGCAATGCATTTCATCAGGTTGGGTAGTGAGCTGACTCTCCTTTAAGGAGAGTCCACCTTTGGACCCTTGACTGTTTCTCTGGGGTGTCCTGCCAACTTGGAAGCTGCCCTCCAGCAGAGCACAGCTTCCCTGTAGCATTTCTGTGATAGGTGAGTCAGATACACTCTTCACTCTCTCCATCTCTGGGCTGAGAGAGAAGAATTTGGAAATCTTCACTGTGAAACTGAACTCCTCCACTCTCAGCTCAGTCCACTTTCCTTCTTAGAGGAACTTGTGTGATTGTCCTTTAGCTGAGGGAGGTGCAAGTGCAGCAGAGAGAGGGGAAAAAGTTATTGACAGACCAGATCGTGTGACTGTACAAAGTCACAGCGAGCACTTTATTTCCTCTTAGCATGCACAAGTGCTCATGCTCAGACCAATTGAAATGCCAGAGATTTCTACCCCATCAGAGAATGCTCCCACAGTAAGATGGAGGCACCTAAAAACTAAATAAATATATAAACTGACACCTCCACTGAAGATCATTTACTGAAGAAAATGGGTTCAAAATGTTGAACAGCCCTTTCACATAAGGAGTGGATGTAATCTGCTGCAGGATGTGTACATCAGAGCTAGCCACTTCCCATTCCCACTGCAGTGCCTGGAGGAAGGGTGCGGACGGTAAGTTGACATGAGGACAGAGTCTATCTCATTGGAACAGAGACGTCCAGAAAGTGTGAGGTCATCCCCTGCCTTCACTTGACTGCTTCTCTCCCTTGCTAGAGTGGGCAACGGTGTGACTGGTTCAGCTACAGACACCTCTGTTCAAGAGGGCAAGGCTGGGGGAGATGAAGCCCTCACAAGGGTCTTCTCTTTCCGAGACAGCTGGCATGAGTGCAGTATTCACCTCTCATTATGGCAAGTAGAGAATAGTCCCACTGGGTCACTGGACCAAGTTCCCTCTGCCGAGCTCACGGCACTGATCCCCAGGTATCCCATGGAATATCTGGGACTGTCTGACACCTCCATTTACACCCCCGGCAGAGCAGAACAGACACTTCTGGAGATCACAGGCAGGGGCCCCTGCTCAGCGTGGCACACACAGCCAGCAGAAACAGAGCTCAAGCAAGGATTCTGAAAGAAGGTGAAGGACAGAGGAAATGTGGGGGTACTATGAGAAATGGAATGGGTTTGGCTCAGAGAAGCCTGCTCTCACTTGGCACTGTCTTTTCCTCCTCAGACAGACCCCCACAGCCCAGAGGAAGCAAATGTCCAACAGTAGCTCCATCAATGAGTTCCTCCTCCTGGCATTTGCAGACACGCGACAGCTGCAGCTCTTGCACTTCTCACTGTTTCTGGGCATCTACCTGGCTGCCCTCCTTGCCAACGGCCTCATCATCACAGCCATAGCCTGTGACCTCCACCTCCACACACCCATGTACTTCTTCCTCCTCAACCTCTCCCTTCTCGACCTTGGCTCCATCTCCACCACTGTCCCCACATCCATGGCCAATTCCCTCTGGAACACAAGGGCCATTTCCTACTCGGGATGTGCTGCCCAGCTCTTTCTGTTTGTCTTTTTCATTGCAGCTGAATATTTCCTTCTTACCATCATGGCATATGACCGCTTTGTTGCCATCTGCAGACCTCTGCACTATGGGATCATCATGGGCAGCAGAGCTTGTGCCAAAATGGCAGCAGCTGCCTGGGCCAGTGGTTTTGTCTTTGGTGTCCTGCACACTGGGAACACATTTTCACTACCACTCTGCCAAGGCAATGTTGTGGAGCAGTTCTTCTGTGAAGTTCCCCAGATCCTCAGGCTCTCCTGCTCAGACGCCTACCTCAGGGAAGCTGGGGTTATTGTGATTGGTGTTTGTTTAACTTTTGGGTGTTTCATTTTCATTGTGCTGTCCTATGTGCAGATCTTCACAGCTGTGCTGAGGATCCCCTCTGAGCAGGGCAGGCACAAAGCCTTTTCCATATGCCTGCCTCACCTGGCCGTGGTTGCCTTGTTTGCCAGCACTGCAGGGTTTGCCTACCTGAAGCCCCCCTCCATCTCCTCCCCAGCTCTCGATCTGGTGGTGGCTGTCCTGTACGTGGTGGTGCCTCCAGCAGTGAACCCCCTCATCTACAGCATGAGGAACAAGGAGCTCAAGGAGGCACTGAAGAAACTGATTCATTTGCTAATATTTTAGCAGCAAGAAGCTGCCCGTCTCTAGTCACAAGCAATATCCAATCTATCTCAGGCAACTCGGGTGCTTTGGGCATTCTATCTGTGACACTCATGTTTGTACACAACTGCTGGAATTTATCTCCAGAGGCACAAAGTCCATCTGTCTGACCCAGAGGCCTTCTGTCCATCTGTCTACCACTGCATCAGAGCTGGCCTCCCAAGCAGCATCTCTGTAATAAAAGGGGATTTCCTCAGTACACTGCCTGAAGGCTGGGCTCTTCTTCCAGAGCTGGTGCCAAGAATGCGCTGAGGGAGTTGCCCCCAAAAAGGCCTTTTGCTGCACATGAGTTCTCCATGGGCTAAGGGGGACGCACTCATAGGGTGATGTGTTAGGAAACGAGGGCAGGATTCTGCCCTCACTTGTGGGTGCCGAGTACCTCTGGAGAGGGTGAGTGGTATCTGCCGGGGACTGTCTCACATATTACAGGGCTGGTGACAGACGCTGGTTCTTCTGGAAGGGAATATGCAGTCACCAGGGGAGCACAGGGCATCCCCAGGGTCAGCGTGTGCCTGGGATGGGCAGTGAGTGGAGACTCACAGAAGCAAGTGCAGTCACCCAAAGCAAAGGGCAGTTCCAGCCCACCAGGAGGGGGAGGGGCATGGGGGGAGCAGTCCAGGGAGCTGGGGGGAGGTCAGCATCCCACTCTCTGGCTGGGAATGGAGCCCTAGCTTGGGCAGAGGTAGGGATTGATACATGGATCATTAACAGGATGAGCACAGGATGTAACACCAATCACAATACAGTGGTAGCTTTTGGTGACCAACCTTTAGAGATATCATACCCACGACATTCAGCAAGGCTGGTTTCTACTTTCGCTTACCAAATCCATTAACTATTATAATAGATCATCATTCCTTCTCTTTCTTCTAAGCATTTTCCAATTTCAGACAGATGCTTGGTGTTCTGTTTGAGAAAACTGTCTAGTTGATGGAAGGTTACTCCAAGTGCTCCTGATGCGTTAAACAGTGCAAAAATAGGACATCATTTCTTCAGTCATATGAGAAGTTAACTAGTAGGTCTGCTTTGTGATTTGGGCAAAAACATATGTCACATTACAATGGCAACTGCTGCCTTACTGTTATGGACAATATTAGGCTCGCCAGCCATCATAACAGGCTCTGACCCTAGGTTCCCACTGAGGCAGAATTTTGAAGTCAGATTGGAGCGAAATAAAATCTAATGACACACGTGTGGTAATTACAGCTCGAGCTGGGTGCCTCCGAAGAGGGACCCCATTTCAACAAATCCCTGGGTAATTATACCCTTCCAGTCTAGTATCCACCCCATAGTTCTGAACCAATCAGAATATTAGAGTTCGGGGTCTTCCAGCTCCCAGTTGGTCCTTTCCGTAGTTTCCAGGTGTGTTCTTTACGTCTTATGTCACTTCTGCATAGGTGTCGATGGCCCTTTTACACCCTTTCTTGTCCCTCTGGAATCAGTCTTGTGGTTCCTTTGTTTCTTTCTTCTGTGCTCATCAATGCTAAACTGCTTATTTCTCTCTACAGCCCCCCCACCCCCCTTATCTCTCCAACTTGAACTGGCTCTGGGGCCTTCTTTTACTTAATATCTACGTGAATGTTCACAGCTTGCGGCCTAAAGCTTCAGCAAATTTAGCTATTAATGCTAAACAAGTTATGCTAGCAGATTAATTCTAGACAGCTTCAGTCCAATATTCTCTAACAGTCCTCCCTTTGTTTTTATTAAGCATCCCTGCTAATATGCTAAGCAGGGTTCCCGATGTCTTTCGAGGCGTACTAACATTCTCCCTAATTTTAGTAGAATTACAAACACTCAAATCACAAAACACACATATTTGAGTGATTACTTGTGTCTACAGTACTGTTATCTACGAATATAAGATCACAGAGGGTTCTCATACAAACACATCCTTTTCCACTATATACAAGTACAGTTTCAGGGGTTTCAGCCGGATGTATTTCAAAATGACATTTTGTTCAGTGTCAAGACAAATGTCTTCAGCTTTGATAGTGTTACTCTCACAAATAAATATATATTTTTTAGGATTTTCAAACCTTTTTTGCATACCTAGAACATACTGGGTTAGCCATTCATCTCTGTCCAACAGGCTGCTCTTAGCCGGGATATAAGTTCCTGGTATAGCCAATTGATGCCCAAATAAGACTTCTGCTGGGCATAATCCTACCGGTTGTCTAGGGGTTGTTCTAATTTCCCACAGCACTAAGTTTAAGGCATTAGGCCATTTGAGACTTGCCTGTGTACATACCCATGCTAACTTGGTTTTAATAGTTCTGTTCTCTATGAGTTCCTAGCATTTGATATAATCTCCCTAAAACTCCTGCTGAAAAGTGAGAACCCCTATCTGAATCTATAGTTTTCTGGGACTCCATACCTAGGGACAATTTCTTTTAACAAGGCTTTAATCACTGCAGTCGTATCTGCTTTGTGGGTAGGAAAGGCTTCCACCCATCCACTTAGTTGATCAACTGTCACAAGGAGATGTTTAAATCCTTCTGCTGCTGGCATGTCAGCATAGTCAATTTGTAGACACTGGAATGGAAAATAAGCCCATGGGTGGCCTCCTCTGTTAATCTTTGGATGAGTATTGTTAAATTTTTGGCAAGTTGGGCAGGTTGTTGTTATGCGTTTTGCAACCACATGCACTCCAGGAGCTGCCCAGGTTTGTAGAATACATGAGGCGACAGTCAATGCTCCTCCATGTCCATGATCATGGTACCTCCTAACCTTAGAAAGTAAATACCTTAAGGGAAGGATGGGCTTACCCCTGATAGTCCAAATTCCTTTTCTCATCTTGAATCACTTCCCACTTTTTCCATTTCTCTTTCTCCTTCTGTGGCGTATCTTCATATACTTCTGCTGAATTCAATACATCTGGCCATTCTCATACTGCAACTGCAGCAGCTACAAGGAGAGGCTGTCTAGCAACGGCTTTAGCTGCCTTGTCCACCAAGTCCTTTCTTTTAGCTACATCACAGGCTTCTTCTGTATGAGCAGGACAGTAAATAACAGCAATTTCTTTGGGGAGTTTCATCACCTTTAATAATTCCTGTACTTCTTGTCCATTAGCGAGTGCTTTCCCTGCAGATGTGAGGAATACCCTTTCTTCCCACAGCATTCCCGTTGCTTGACATACTCCAAATGCGTATTTTGAGTCAGTATATACATTTACTTGCAGGTTCTTACCTATCTTTGTTGCTTGGGTTAATGCTATTAATTCTGCCCCTTGAGCGCTTACAGATGGAGGTAAGGGATTAGCCTCAAGTACCTCAAAGAGGCTGGTGACAGCATAGCCTGAATGGCGTTTTCTGTCCAAATAATAGGATGATCCATTGATCCATCTGTAAACAGAACTAAGTCTGGGTTTCCCAAAGGTTCATCTTGGAGATCCTCCTGGGGCTTGCTCGAGTTGACAACCACCTGTTCACAGGAATGATGAGGCTCTCCATCTTCAGGTAGAGGCAATAGTGTTGCTGGATTTAAGATGTTGCATCTCTTTAAGGTCACATTATCTGCAAGTAATATTATTAGTTCATAGCGATGAGCTCTCTGTGGGGACAGTGCTTGAGTAGCGTATTGTTTCATTAACAGCTCTACTTCATGTGCCACATACACAGTCATTGGGTGACCCAAAACTACAGGTCGTGTTTTTCCAATAAGGGCTGCTATAGCTGCTATTGCTCTGATGCATCCTGGAGTGCCTTTGGTTACTGCATCTAGCTGGGTGGAGTAATAGGCCACTGGCCTACGGTGAGGACCTAGTTTTTGAGTGAGTACTCCACTTGCTACTCCCTGTCGTTCATGAACGAATAATTCACATGGCTTACTATAATCTGGTAGTCCTAGAGCCAGGGCTGAGACCAGCACCTTTTTCACAGATATGAAAGCTTTCTCTTTTTCTGGACCCCAGGTCAAAGGCTCTGTCTCCTCCTTCTTTGTTGCCTGGACTAAAGGTTTGGTAAATTCTCCCAACCTGGGAAACCATGGTTGGCAAAATCCTACAGCTCCTAAAAATCCCCTAAGTTGCTTTTTTGTTATAGGATGAGGCATATCAAGAATTGTCTTTACTCATTCTGGATCAATTAACCTGTGCCCTTCCTTCAACATAAACCCCAAATATTTTACCTCTCGCTGACACAGCTGGAGCTTGGACGGAGATGCTCGAAGCCCTTTCTCAGCAAGAGCGTTACATAGAGAAATAGTGTCTTTCAAACATGTCTCATAATCTTTACTTGCTAATAACAAATCATCCACATATTGTATTAACACTGAACATCCTGGAAGTTTGATATCTGCAAGATCATTTTTAAGTATACGCGAAAAAATAGTCTAGAAAGGAAAGCTGAGGGGTGTTCCTCAGGTTGTTGCTGACACTCCCTTATTTTAGACCAATTCGCAGTCTTTTGTCCTGCCAAACGTATAGCTTCTTCTAAGCCTTGTCTGGCTATTTGCAACTGCCAGTAATCTGCCTCTACACTATAATTCCACCCGGGGTCCACAGCCGGCCAGGCCGTTCGAGCAACCACAACACCCCCCTCTCCTGCCCAACGATGGTTTACATCCAGAATTGAGTGTTTTTCATCTGGAGTGAACCCGCCTTCAAGGAGCATTTGCACATCCCCCAGGTAGGATCATACGCCCACAGTTTTCCTCTTACAATTTGTAACACTTTCTCGGGATCTTCCCTAAGCCTGGCAGTTTGTTGACTTCATGCAATCCAATCTTGGGGCCCCCAGGGTCAGTAAATTTGCATTGTAGCTACCTAAGGTACCCTGTCCGGATCTGGCAGGGGCACTCCTGGCACAGGAACGACATGCAAAGGGGCCTGAAAGGCAGAGATGGAAGGCAAGGGGGGTATAGAGAAGTTGAAGCAGAGGATGGTGCATAGGGTGGAGCGGTTCCCACAAGTGTTTTAGCAGCTGCACTACTTTCAGCATTCTGAGAAAACTTTTCCCCTCCTTTTCTAGGCGCTTCTTTTCATCTAGCAAATGCCCAACTGTCCCATAAATACCAACAATCCATTTCCCTGGGGAACCTATCCTCCAAATGGTGACGCGGGAAAGTTAACTCCTGATAATCAAAGGTCCCTGTGGTGGCCATCATTCCACCAGGTCACTGTCCTTTGTCAGGAACAGCCAATCCTCCTGACATAGTTGGATCAACCTTGTTTTTTCCTAGGTTTTTTGTACCACCAATCTTATTCCAGTTTTGCAAAATTTTGGCTAAGAGAGAACCCTTTTATATGCCAAACTTATTTCCCATTGTGATCACTCTCTCTCTCTCTCTCTCTCTTTCTCTCTCTTGGGAACTGCACTTACACCACCCGAGTCTTTGACTGCTAGCACTGCTGTCCCTTCGCAGTGGGAGGCTTTGTCAGCTGACGAGTGCCCCCTTCGGTTCCCAGGTCATACGCGCTCACACTAGTCACAGTCCCGGGTGCTACCCACACTCACACTAGTCAGCTGGTGTTTGTGGTGCGCCTTACACTGATCAGGCTGCGCACTCCCCGCTTCCGGCCGGAGTGAGACAGGACTCGAACCCTCTCAAACTCTGCAGCGAGACGGGACTTGAACCCTCTCAAATCCTTGATGTGGGACTTGAACCCCCTCCAGCCCTGGGAGTGGGACTCGAACCCACTCTCCCTGACCTTGCACGCCTTACGGGGATCAGCCTGCGTACCCCTTACAGTGCACTTTGTTACCAAACCAGAATTTAGAATTTAGGCAGGAATTTAAGACTCACCCTCTCGGGGCCTCCCGTTGACAAAGATCCCAGGTGAACTCACCCAATGGTGCCAGATGATCGTTTGGAGATGAGAGGCCCCGACGGTGGTCGCCTAGGGTCCCATCTGGGTCGCCAAACTGTTATGGAAAATCACGCTTGCCAGCCTCCATAACAGGGTCCGACCCTAGGTTCCTGCTGAGGCAGAAGTTCAAGATTGGAGAGAAATAAAATTTAATGATACATGTGCGGTAATTACAGCTCGAGCTGGGTGCCTCCAAAGAGGGACCCCGAAAAAAGAAATCCCTGGGCAATTATACCCTTACAATCTAAATTCCCCACCCCTTAAGCGATAGTTTGGACCAATAGTAATAGTTAGGTCTGGGGTCTTCCCCTTCTTCACTGGGCCCCTTCATTGCCTCTAGGCAGGCTGTTTCTTATCTTCAAGGTTGGCTACTACTGCTGTCCATGTAACTTCTTTATCCCTCCAGCTTCAACCGGCTCTGGGACCCCCTTTTACTTATCTAAGGAAAAGTTCACAGCCTGAGGCCTAAGGCTTCAGCAAATTTAGCTAAAAATGCAAAGCAAGTTATGCTAAGCAATTAATTCTAGACACCTTCAGTCCGATATTATTTAACCACCACTGGCCTATCAGGCACTGAGGAAAAAGTGACCTCACAACCACAAACAGCAGCCACATGACCAGCACTGGCCTATCAGGCACTGAGCCACAAGTGACCTCACAAACACAAACAGCAGCCATGCAACTAGCACTGGCCTATCAGGCACTGAGACACAAGTGACCTCACAAACACAAACTGCAGCCATGGGACCACCACTGGCCTATCAGGCTCTGAGGCACAAGAGACCTCACAAGCACAAAAGCAGTAATGTGCTTGATGCTTTCTAATCAGATACTGAAGCAAAAGACACCTCACAAGTACAAAAAGGAGCAATGTGGCTGCTGGTCGCCTAGCAGATAGTGAGGTCGAATGACTCCACAAACACAAACATCAGCAATATCCATCGAGCTGGACTGTCAGGTGCTGAGGCTGAAGTGACCTCACCATCAGCCATGAAGCCATATAGCTGCTCCTGGCCGCTTAGGCACTGAGGCACAATTGCCCTAAACCAGCACAAACAGCAGGAATGTGCATGCTGATCGCCAGTCACATACTGATGCACAACTGACCACAAAAGCACGAACAGCAGCAATGGGCCTGCTCCCGTTTATGAAGCATGGAGACACAACTGACCTCACCATCATCACCAAAGCTATAGGCATGCTGTTGGCCTACCAGCTTCAGAGGCACAATTCACCTCACAAGTGCAAATGGCATCGACGTGCCTGCTGCTGCCCTATATGGTACTGAGTCACAAGGGATCTCAAAAGTGCAAACCTTCATAGAGGAGAAGTTCACCTGGGCCACTCTCATGTCCCTCAATTACGCTGTTATCACTCCATACAGAACAGTCTTCTGCAAACGGCTTTCATCTCCTGGCAAGTCTCTCTCCACATCATGGGACAGCTCCACTCTGGCACCCTGGCGACAAATCACAAAAGGAACAATTGGTCTTGCTTTTCCTTTAGTACCATCAAGTCCCAGCTGGGAGCCTTTGCACTGCAGCACCTGCACAATGACAGCAGCATGCCACTTCCATTTCTAGTGCATTTCTAGGGACAGAGATCAGCTGAGGGAGCAGCTGCACTGCAAAGGGTTTCCCACACTGTCACATCAGCTCAGCACTGCACCAGCCATCAACCTGACACCAGACCTCTGCTCTGCCACCTACTCTACAAACACACTGTCTCGGCCCCACAGACCTGGCTCTTCTGCTAGATACAACCAAGTGCCAGCAAGAAGAGATGCATGCAGGACACTCACCACTTGCACACTCCACAGCCACTGCTCTGCTCGCTGCCTTCCCTTGCCTCCTCAACCCAGACACACAGCCAAGCTCTTTCGGTAACACCACAAGGTGGCCAAGGCACTCTAGGCTCACAAGGCCTCTGCAAATGAGCAGCACAAGATCAGGCACAGAGCTGCCTCCTTGGGCGATGCTGCTCTTTTCAGAGGGAAGGAGCGAGCCTGCTTTCTTTGGGCACAGCAGGCTGCTGCTTTCCACCTCCATCCCCTCACGAACCTCCACCTAGGGATGGGGGCATGGGGATTTTCTTTAGTAATACAAAAGATACAGATAGAACGCAGAAACAGTTGAGAGTCTTGAAGGCCTCCTGAGCCCAAAGTAAACTCCCTTCCTTTCCTTTAGTTACTTGGACAAGGAGCCCTGGGGAAGGGGAAAAGGGTGCAGAGGCTTTGACATGAGGCCCAAGCAACGAGACAGCCCCACACTGGACGGCTGCTGAAATGACAGCTGTCCTGGCTGCGCAGCCTCTGCAGCAGCAGTCCCGGCTCCACAGCTGGCTTCACAGAGCACTGAGGGCTGGGCAACCTGGCCCTGGGCACATCTTCACCCCTTGCAGAGCCAGGAGACCAAGAGCTCTGAGACTTCCTCAGGTCAGGCTACGGACGCTTTGGGGCACTCACACAAAGGCACCCAAGACATGCTGGCATTTATTATAAGGGTCTTGCACTTGTCTTATATGGCACCGCAACCTTCTAGGAAAAGGAGGGGGCACAATAGCATTTGCTGATTCGGCTGGCAGTAACAGGAGTTGTGGCACGCGGAATTTGCAGCACAGCAGAGGTACCAGGAGGTGAACCCACACCCCAAGTCACCCAGGGAAGCCAGGCGCATTTATGGAAGCCTTCGCATCCGTATGAAGCCTCATCTCATCCACTTGTAGCTGCTTTCACAGAGGGCTCATGAATTTGGCAAAGACGTTGACAGCTACAGGGACACACCCTGGCATCCTGCCTCCATCCTCAGGGGCTCTAGGACTGCACTGAGAACCTCCATGAGTGGAGCAACCTAGAAAGAAAGAAAGAATCGGAGTGTTACTGTCAGTTCTGCTGGCCTTACAGAGTCACAACAGTCAGGGGTCAATGTCTCCTCTCTGTGCTGAGCAGTATTGGTGAGAGCACAGCCAGCAGATCCACCGAAATGTTCCACCCCTCTTTTTCGCACAGGTGAGACCATGTCTGTATACCAGTGCTCATTTGGGAGACATCATTCAGACCTTGCAAGAAAATCTCACATGCTCCCTGCTGTTTTGACAGGGGCAAGTTCTAAAGCACACACACCCTCAGAATAAGACATTACTAACACCACTGCTCACACCAGCACAAGATTCATTTAGCAGCCTCAAAAGTCTAGCTGGACTCCCTAGATGACCGGGACAAGGCTGCAAGCTTCTACTTAGCAACAAGTGGAAAGGCAAACTCCATCTCCATGTTCACTACAGAACATCATCCACATTTGAAATGTAGCACTACTAACTCAAGATGATGGAGTGGAACAAAATGTGTGTCAGATGATGTGGAACATCTACTTCTGCTTGATTAATTAGTTGCATTTCTGTATTGCTGGAGAGCACTGCAGGGGTCAAGCCCTCCTCTGAGCACACGCAACAAACCCAGAACTGACCTCACCACCAACATCCAAGACATCTGTCTTCTCCTCACCTCTCACCTGCTCACATAGAGGTGACCTCACAAGTTCATACCCCCACCACATGCCTGCTGCTGGCCTATGCCCTTCAGAGACAGAACTTTCCTCCAAATAACTTCCCCAGCCATCAACTACTGCTGGCCTAGCAGCTACTCTGACAAAAGAGACCTCACAAGCAACGCCCATTCCTAACTGCCTGCTGCTGGCCTAGCAGGGACTCAGAAAGACATCACCTCACACTCACCTTCACGGCCAGGTCTCTGTCACTGGCCTAGAAGCCTCTGAGACAGAAATTACCTCACTGTAAGTTTCCCAGCTATGAGCCCAATCCTGCCTTATCAGCTGCTCCTCAGGCAGAAATAATCTCAAAAACACACATCCCAGCCACGGACCTGCTGCTGCCCTATCAACCGCTCAGGTAGAAGTGACCTCACAATCACCTCTCCAGACACATCTCTGCTGCTATCCAATCAGTTCATCACTCACAAGTGACCTCACAAGCAACAGACAAGCCTTCTTCCTCCAGATGGCCTATCAGCTACTCAGGCAGAAGTGACCTCATCATCAACAGCCGAGCCATGTGCCTCCTGCTGGCCTATCAGCTACTTACAAAGACTTGATTTGACACTGGTGATTTTCTGGCATAGCTCTCATAGACAGTGGTGACCTCTCTACCCACACCCTGACCATGTGCCTGGTGCCACCTGCAGCTCCCCCAGCCTTCCCCCAAGGCTCTGCCAGCTCCTCAGCCGCCTCCCTGATTTACATCGTGGCTTCACAATGCTCACAGTGCACCAAAACACCCATTACGTACTAGTTACTACCCGAAAAAGTAGATTAGCTTTTGCCTAGGTAGTCTCTACATATAGCCCATAAAACTTAGGAATTGGAAAAAGGCCTGCAAGTAATTCTTGGCAACATTTTCGAAAAAGATGATTTCATGGGATGAGAAATTACGACACTGAAGACAGCAGGGCCTCATGCCCCAGGCAGAGGGAGAAGCCTTCCCACAACTCAGAAGTCTGGTTCCTTCCCCAATGCTGAACAAAACCAGAAAATCCTCCACACATCCAGGACAACCAGCATTCTCCTATTTTATGCCCTGAACAATTGGAGACACGCGGAAGGACTCAGGCCAGGGCATCTCAGTGAAACCAGCAGAGCCACAATTCAGCAACTCTTCACCCTGACCTAGGAGCATGGAAATAACAATGGCAAGTGCAAGCACTGGCTGTTCATCAGCTTTCAAGGCCCTTGACAAGCAAAACAGCTCACACTTACAGAGCTCTTCTGCAAACACCCTTCACACTGTTGCCAGGGTCACAGGTCTCAGGGCAAAGCAAGAGGCTGGGAGCAAAAACAATGGCTAAGGCACGACATGACATGCAGGGACAGCCTCTCTCAGAGACACTCGGAAATGCCATTTTCACAACAAAAGACACCATTGGGAAGGGCACCTCGCGAGGACACCAGCAGCCTGCTCACACTTTGCCCAGCACCTCCCAAATGCACCTCAAAGCAGCACCTGGGGCTGCGCTGGCAGCAGCAGCTCAGGGAAACGCTTTAACAGGGATCCCAGAGCCACCACAGGGCCAAAGCTTCCTGCCCCCAAACCCCACCGAGCCGCCCCGGCCCAGCTGCTCGCGGCAGGCCGCCACGTCTGCCTGCAGGGCAGCTCCCCCCTCTGGCCCACGTCGCTCTGGTCCCTGCTCCCGGCCCCACCAGCCCCTGCTGCAGCTCCTGCAGCAAAGCAGCCCCCGCCCCAGCAGGAGGGCACCCGCCGCCATTTCAACGCACCCGCAGCCCCCACCAAACCCACTTGCTTCTCGCCTCCTTTGCTCCCGCTCCTCTTTCACCTCTTTCTTTGACGTTTTTTCCACATGTTGGATTGCCATTGGCTGACAGAGCCATCAGTGAAATCAGTGCCCGCCCTCCTCCTCCTGACAGCCAATAGGAGGTCTGCACTGGGGTGATTCCATGGCAACACTGGGCCCTCCTGCCCTGGCGGCCAGCTCCGCCCCCCCCCCTCCCCCCCGGTCGGGCGCCATGTTGTGGGCGGCAGCGCCTGATCGCGGTGGGGCCTGGGGGCAGCACGGCGCCGTGTGGGCGGGCAGTGCGGGGCCCCGTGGCGCGGCCGCTGCCCCGGCGTGGCTGGGCTGTGCGGCAGGGTCCCCACAGGGCTGCTGGCTGCCCTGCGCCCTGGGGGCCATGCGGGGTGTGGGGGGGGCAGCGCTGGGGCGTGTGCTGGTGGCAGCCCTGGCACCAGCGTGGGGGCCCTGGCAGTGTCCTCTCGCCCCTCCTGCCCTGGCCCCCTGCCCAAGGCAGCCCCCGGGCTCGGCTAGGGAGCGGTGGTGTGGGGTCGTGAGGGGGCTGGGGGAGATGGTTGTGTTGGGCTCACCCCAGCGCTGCCCAGCACAGCTCAGAGAAAAATCCTAGGGGTCAGCCAGGACTTGTGCAGTGGGGATGGTGTCCCCCACCTGTTTCCAAGCTGCTTTCCCAAACATGCTATCTTTTGGGTGTAGATATATGAGCCCAATTTGCAGGAGGACAGGGGCTGTGGCCATCTGAAGATGGCATCTCTGAGCCCAAAACATGCTCTGGCAAGCTGAAAGCATAAAAGGATGCAGGGGGAAGGAACAGAGGTTTTCCCAAACATGGAGAACTTGAGGCTATTACAAGGTGAAGGTTTCATTATCCTATATGGACATTTCCATCAGGCTCCTGAGAGCCCCGGTGGAGCTGCAGGACACCCCAGCCTCTGAGATGCAGGACTTCTTTCCTCTCAGAGCCAGATCAAAGTGAAGAACCCAATCCCAGGGAAACCTGACTATGGATTCCCCCCTCCTGTCCTCCCCCTCCCCCCCCCCCCACACCCCCACAAGGGGATGGAGCTGGCCCGACAGGAGCCTTGGGGCTCAGGGCAGCCCCAGTCATAGGAAAAAGGAGTCCTGGCTGCCACATTGTCCCCCAAGCCAGAGGGGACCCTGAGGCAGGACTCTTGCTGCAGCCCTCAGCCCTGACCAGCCACCACCACAGCCCAGGATCCACAGCAGTTTTTGCAGCTAACAGTCTCTGTGCGACACCTCAGGAAGGATCTCCCAAAGCCCTTACCCTTGGTGGAGAGCTGCAGGAGCGCTGGGAACAAGGAACTGTGGTCTGAGCAGATGGTATGGGTCCAGCATTCCTCCATCTCGCTTGCCGCCTTACCCTCAGCTCACCTCTCCAGCTGGGGAGGAGGCAGGACTGTCTTCCCATCTTGTCATCCAAAACTCCTCTCCGATGTACTGCTGCTCCTCTGCCTGTCGGTGAGGGACCCCAGCATGGCTCCCGTCCCCCCTCCGTGCCACAGATGACTCCAAAGGGCAGCGGCGGGGAGCATGTGAGGAGTGCCCAGCAGCAGCCGGGCCTCACAGGGAAGTGAAGGCCACCCGCCACGACACCAGGGAGACGTCCCTGTGATGGGGCACATCCCACTGTGACCTCAGCTGGTGTCATCTGGGGACTCAGTAGGTCACTGCCATGGAGATGGCACAGCCAGGGAGAGAGCAGAGAGATTTCCCCTCATGTCCTGGAAAGCAGTCACCTCCCTTCACCCCAGTTATTTTCCATAATTCTCTGATAAATCCTTCAGGAATGTCTCCAGATGGTGTCAAAGGCAGTGAAATATCTCAGATGGGGCACTGGAGAAGTCACTTCTGTACCCCTGCACCAACAGGTCTCTGCACTGGGCAGACCTGTGCAGGAATCTGGGGTTTGGGGGTTGGTTTGGGGGCTGGCATTTTTACAGGATTCAAGTCATGTGGGATGAAACAGTGCAAATGTGGCCACAGGCTGAGAAATGCTTTGGTGAGCTTCAAAACAGATTTCTCCTGTGGGTCACTCTTTTTGTAGAAGTTGGATGTAGGACAATATGGGTCAGGATGGAGATTTGCTCCTTTAGGCTCCAAAACAGGCTCTTTACTTTTAAAAGCCCTCAGCAAGGTTTCTTGGTCTGTGATGCTTGAGATAGGGATGATCTGCCAGAAAAGAGCGTACATGCCCTTAACACACGTCATCCAGAGGGCTTTCTCCAGGACCCTGGTTCCCGCCAGCCTCCAATACCGTGTGTCAGGCTTGACAGCAAACCTGGGGAAGTTTTCCCATTTCCCATGAAATTTGCCCAGCTTTCCATCTGACTGAGGCTGGGGAAAGCCATTTCTCATCTGTGGACTTCAATTGGTCCTTGTGCTTTTCAGTGTCGCCTCAGGGCAGTGTTTCTCCCCTGGGTACAGTCCCTGGCACCCTGGATACTCCTGGGATCCCGGCTCTCCCCAGGGACTGTGCAGCCCTGGCACCCTGGATCTCCCACATTTTTGACCCTGGGCTTCTCAGGACATGCCAAAACACTGCAGTGCTGCTGTCCGGGTTCCAGTGTGGAGCCTATAGGACAGTGGAATGTCTCAGGACCTGCATTTTGACTGGTTAAGAAGTTTGTGAGATGACCAGCTCCCAGCTCTGCAAATCTTGCAGAAGAGAGAGACTCCATCCCCCTTGAATACTGTCAGAGATGTGGCTTTCCACATCCTGCAAGAGGAAGGACTTGTTTAATTCTTTGGGTTGTTTATTCAATCTGTGGCACCCTATCTAAGACACTGTGAGTCCCAGTTCTGCACCCTGGGGTCTCTGCCCTTTCTCTCCCCTGTCTCCTGTGTGTCCACCCAAAGTCTTCTCTATGCAGCAGGAGTATGGGAAGTGTTGCTTTAGGGAGCTCACTTGAAGCTATGACACACTGTGGAGCTGAAGGCCTGATGGAGGCAAGTCTGGGACGTGGCTGTGCCCCCATGTCCCCTCCTGCTCCCGACCTGAGGATCCAGGAAGGTCTCTGGGGAGAGCAGTGGGTTTGATGTGGATGGGACGGGTTTCTTGTGACATGCCGTGAGTCCTGCCTGGGTTGCTCTGAACACTTTGGAAAATCCGTCTTCTCTAGGGGCTTCCATCAAGGCTTTTGCATGCTTTGTACAGAAGCACAGCCTGGTCCGGGATCCCCAAGAGCAACATGGCCCCCGCCACAGCCTGGAATCCCTGGGAGCTGTATGGCTCTTCCATTTCCATATGCCCTGACTAATTTGACAATTTTTAACATCACCTTCACAGCACACTCTCTGGACATTGCAACATTGCGACTTTGTGACTTTGTGACTCCTCCCATTACTCTTTGTTCACTCACATTCCCAGCTGCTGGTTTGCACTTCAGGGAGTTCAAAGCTTGCTCCATCTTTCAGTAGCCTGTCCCTTTAGCCAAGTCCTTAATTCTCTTTACATCTAGCCTTTCCTGTCTCTCAAAAAGATTTCTAGTATGGCTGTCCCTTGCAGAAAGTGGACCTCATTGGAGGCAGCTTGGACTTAGCATACAGTCAAAGAATGTAATTCTTTTTTATGAAACTATATCAGGCTTTATTTTTTGTTTCTTTGAAGCTAAAAGAAAATCCTTCTGTGTCTGTTTGCAGCTAGTTGTCTAAGTACAGCAGGTGGGAATTGGGGCAGATGAGCTGTAACATTCAGACTTCAGTGGAATAAGGGTAGCTTTTAACCAGAGTGATATAAGTCCCAGGTGGCTGGTGAGAAAAATGGCAGGGTTGGGGAGATGGGGAGGAAGATTGTCCATACAGTGCCTGACCTCTGGGACACTGCTTTTCCTACATGTCCAGACTTCATCAGGAGACACGCTGGATTGATATCAATTGGAGAATGTTGCCTTCACTTATTCTGAAAGCTGGATAATAATAATAATAAAGTATAAAAGCAGAAGTACTTGTATATTATTGAAGTCTCCACCTTTTAGCTACACTGTTTCAGAGCAGAAAATTGTAATCGCTGATTATGGGAAGGAAGAGAAAATGTGCAGGTGGCTCTGATGCCATGTAAACCCTTCAGGAGCCCTGGGGCGCACTCAAGGGCACACGGAGGGCCCTGGGGTGCACTGAAAGGCACACACAGATGGGTCCTGATGGGACCGCAGGGCAGATCACGCACCTTCAGATGCCCCAGAGGTGGCTGCGAGTGCACCGGCTTGCTTGCTTTGCCTTGGGGTTTGCCGCAGGGCCCCGCAAAGCATGCACACTCCCATGCCTCTGTCACCTCCTGCTCTCCAGCTGCATCCACCTCCTCTCCACGGCATCCGCGCTCCTCCTCCCGCCCTCACCCTGCAGCCCCCACCAGTCCCAGCTGCCCCAGCCTTCCAGGTGAACACAAGAAAAAGCCATTTTTAATAGGGGCATGGGCAAACACAGAAACAGAATTTCCCAGGCAGGTTGTGGAGTCTTCACCCTTGTGCAAGTCCAACAGGATGTGGCCCGGAGCCATCTGCCTTGCTGAACGTGCTCGGCACAGGGGGCAGACTGGCGATTCAGGAATGCTGAATTTAGAGGTGCTCAGGCCGCGCCAGCCCCTGGGCCCGAGCGCCACCGCTGCCAGGCTCTCCACAGGCGGGCGCACAAAGCTCGCATGGTGAAGCCTGCCGGGGATGCTCTCCTGGGGTCTCGGAGGACGAAGAGCGTGTACGTCCCCACGAAGCGGACCGTGGGGCTGCTGTCATTCTCCAAGCGCTGAAGGACTGTGGTGGGAGGAAGGAGAGTGGTGATCGAGCCCTGTATGAGTGGAGACCCCAGGCCCTTCCTCAAGAGAGGGCCAAGGGGGAGCAGGGCACGAGGGGATCTGTGTGGGCTCAGTGATAGCCCAAATGTCCCCCAAATTCCCTTCAGGAAGGTCTGCAAGAGCCCTCCGGCCTTGCGCAGGGCATGGGCTCTCTCTGCCTGCCCCAAAACATTGGACCTTCTCGAATGCCCCAGAAATTCCCTCTGTCTCCAGGCCCGGCCTCCTCCCACCAAGCCCAGCCAACCCCGCGCGCCCTACACACAGCTGCACATCTCCTCCAGCTTCTCCCCACACCAGTCCAGGAGCCGCCCAGCGAGCCCTAGGTGCACACAGCCCATCACAATGCGAGACCCAAGCCAGGGGAGAGGGATTTGGGGCTGGGGAGAGGGACCTGGCACTGAGGAGAGGGACTTGGGGTCTGGGGAGAAGGAGCCAGGCGTTATGGAGAAGGACCTAGGGACTGGGAAGAGGATGCCAGGTGTTGGGGAGAGGGATCCAGGCATTCAGGAGTGGGTGCCAGGAGGTGGGGAGGGGGATGCAGGGGCTTGGGAGAGGGACCTGGTGCTGGGGAGAGGGTCCCAGACATTGAGGAGAGGGACGTGGGCACTTGGAAGAGGGACATGGGGGCTGGGGGGAAGGAGCCAGGCGTTATGGAGAAGGACCTAGGGACTGGGAAGAGGGTCCCATGTGCTGGGGAGAGGGAGCCAGGCATTCAGGAGTGGGGTCTGGGGAGAGGGACCCAGTGCTGGGGAGAGGGTCACACACACTGAGGAGAGGGATGTGCAGGCTGAGAAGGATCTCGGGCCGAGGAGAGGGTCACGGGCACCTGGGGGGTCTCACCAATGAAGTATGCGGCCTGCTCGCGCAGCGGGGTCCGCGGATCCTCCAGGTACCGGCTGCTGCAGTGCACGTATTCGCTGGCCATCGGCCCGGCCTTCTGCACCTGCAGAGACCCCCGGTAGAGGTGTTGGCACCGCTGGGCCTGCTCCCCTCCATGGGACACCCGGCCCCTCTCTAGGACAGGCGTTGGCAACACTGGGCCCATCCCCCCTCCCAGGAGAGGCGCGGGCACAACCGGGACGGGGCTGGTCCAGCTGGGACAGGTGTTGTCACTGATGGAAAAGGTGCTGGCACAGAAGGGACAATGGCTGGCGCTGCCAGGACATGGGTTGGCACCTCCAGGACAGGGGCTGGCACTGCTAAGAGAGGAACAACCTCCAGGACATGGGTTGGCACCTCCGGGACATGGGTTGGCACCTCCAGGACAGGGGCTGGCACCTCCAGGACAGGGGCTGGCTCCCAGAAGAGGTGCTGGCCACATCGGGACAGGGGCCAGCACCTCCAGGACAGGCCTGGCACTGCTGGGGCCTCCTCACCAGGTACACGCCAATGCGCCAGATCTGCGCTGTCTCGGCCAGCTTCCGGAGCTGCCTCCAGCCGAGGAGCTTTGCGGCATCCACGAGGGCTGCCTGGGCAGCCTGGGGAAGAGCGAGGAGACGGGTGATGGCACCATGGCCAGGCCAGGGATGGCCCCCGGCCGCTGCCCACAGTGTCCCCCGGTCGGCCGTATGGTCCGCCACGGTGCCCTGTACCTGTGCCGCGCCGGGGCGTGGGTCTCTGAGATGGAGGAAGAGGGGCAGCAGCCCCAGGCGTGCCAGCTGCTTCATCTGCTGCCTCTCCCTGCCTACTGCCCGGCCCAGCAGCTCCCCGAAGAGCCACATGGCCAGCTCCCGCACCACACCGACCTCCTGCTGGGGCAAGGATGGCAACCTCAGCAGTGGTGGTGGCGGGGGGGAACCAAAACGGACCCCCAACCAGCTCCCTGCCACCATCCTCACGTTGGGGAAGAGGTACAGGAGGTCATGGGCCAGATGCACCATGAGGTGGCTGCTTTGCCATGGGTCAGCGTGGCACAACACGTTGCGCAGCACCGCCAGCGCCTTGGCGTTCATCTCCCCGTCAGCGTCCTGCAGCTGCTCCACCACGTGCAGGATCAACTTCTGCATCTTCCTTGCCTGCAGGGAGACACACAGCATTTTCCTCAGACCACTGATGGGGGAAACGCTCTGGACGCAGGCAGCGGCAGCAAGCGCTCGCTCACCGTGGCGGGTCTCTCGGAGAGGAAGAGGAGGCCGCGGAGCGCCAGCCAGCGCATGACCTGGCGCTCATTGCCCAGCCGCGCCCGGCACAGGCTCAGCGCCATCTCCTCAGCCGCCGCGCACAGATCAGGGCACTGCAGCAGCTGCAACAGCACAGGGCCAGGGTGGCACAGGGACCGGTGGCCCCACCTAGGACCGGGACCTCGGCACGTGGCATGGCATTCCCACTGCCACCTCCCGTTCGGCCCCAGCCCCAGCCCCTAGTCCTTGTCCTCATCCTCATCCCCCGGCCCTGGCCATGGCCCCATGTCCCCAGCCCGGGCCGCAGACCCTCACCTCCAGCCCCATCTGAATCCCCTCCTCATTGTCCCCTTGTCCACCACCCCTCCACCCCAGCCCTGCTCCTCATCACCATCCTCACGTCCCCAGCCCCTAGTCCTGCCGCCATCTGGAGCCCTCCGGCCGTTCTTCAGAGCACATGGAGTGCTGAGGGCCGGCACGGAGGGTGCTTGAAACACAGGTGACACCTGGGGACTAGCAGAGGCACCAGCAGAGCCCTAGTTCTGCCTCCACCAGCCACCCCTTCCCACTCATGCCAGCACCCCGCATCCTACCTCGATGAAGAAGGCCATAGAGGGGATCTCCTGGCATTTGTTCTTGCCCCTCAGGGCCAGGATTAGGTTCAGGATGATCTCAGCACGCTCACCCAGAGGGTTCCCCCGCATCTGCCTGGCAACGGACGGGAGAGGCACCATGGTGGCCAAGTGAGGTGGGCAAACTGCACCGGGACCCCGTGGGACCCCCAGGGTGGGATGCGGGGCCAAGGAGGTCAGGGGGCTTACCTGGCCAGCAAGGCAACCCCCGTGAGGTGGGTCTTGGCCCGGCTGATCATCTCCCAGCCCCCCCGCCGCTGCATGGCAGTGACCTGCTCCCTGTAGCCGCTGCAGCACAGCAGTGCCTGCATGGCTTGCACCGCCGTCCTGCTCGGGGAGAAGAGCGCTGCTTGGTCACCCCATGCTCCGGCACGGGCAGCGGGGGCTGCACCAGGGCGATAGGGTACCTGACAGGCCTGGGAGGCATGAGTTTGCCCTTGTGGCTGAAGGCGGGGATGTCCTCTTGCGCGTGGACGAGGGTAAAGGACATCTGGAAGAGGAGGGCCACGTAGAGGCGGGGGAAGAGTGCCTTCACCTCCTGCTTGCAGGTGTGCTGCAGGAGGACGATGTTCAGCACCCAGGTTGCCTGCAAAGATGGCAATGGCAGCCCTCGCTGGTGCCACAGCTGCGTGCACGGGGAGGC
This sequence comes from Apteryx mantelli, assembly GCF_036417845.1. Lineage (NCBI taxonomy): Eukaryota > Metazoa > Chordata > Aves > Apterygiformes > Apterygidae > Apteryx > Apteryx mantelli. The sequence goes on from NC_089997.1 coordinate 9,803,190, forward strand.
CTCCCTCGCCCAGCGAGCCCATGGGGCCACTCACGGTCAGGGGCAGGACGCAGGTGAGGTCCTGCACGGTGGTGCCCGGCTTGCAGAGGGGCCGCTCCTGCAGCACGCAGAGCAGCTCCTCCAGCACCTTCTCAGCTGCCGACGACTGGGAGACCATCACCTCCCACATGGCCGCAGCAATGCTGGGAACCCGAGCAAGAAAGGGTCAGGTCAGCATCCCGGCATCCCACAGACCCTTGCCACATGGCTCTGGGAGGCCTGCAGGGAGCCCAGCTCCAGCCCTGGGGCTGCTGCACTCAGGCTGGCAGCAGGCCAAGTGTACCTGTCACAGGTCGGGGAGCAGCTCAGCAGGCCAACGACCACCTCCCTTGGGTAGCGGCATGTCAGGAGGAGAAGGAAGGCCTTGAGGATGTCCTGGGCTGCGGCCTCACTGATCCATGGCAGGTTCTCGTAGATATGTGCCACAGTCAGCTGCAGCTGGAAGGGACACGCGTTGGCACCAGCATGCTGCCACAGGGAAACCCCTGCCAGGCTCAAATTGTGCTTGAGAGCCCTGGGTTTGGGGACCGTCACCAGCGGGCTGGAGGCTTACGTGCTCTGGCTTGGTGGTGCAGTAGCCCATCATATCCTCTAGCACGCGGGTTGCTGCTGAGGTGTTGTAGGCACTCCTGTCCTTCATGCCCTCGATGGCCATGAGGACCACATCTCTCTGCTCAGCCTCCTCACAGGCCTCCACGAAGCAGCTCAGGGGTCCGTCCTCCTCCTCGACCCAGGTCCTCATGGAGAAGCCGGAGCATCTGTCCCCATCCTCAACCCAAGTCTCCATGGGGTGGCTGGGGGGTCGCTCCTCCTCCTTGACCCAGGTCCTCATGGAGAAGCTGGAGCATCTGTCCTCATCCTCAGCCCAAGCCTCCTTGGGGCGGCTGGGGGGTCGCTCCTCCTCCTTGACCCAGGTCCTCATGGAAAAGCCGGAGCACCTGTCCCCATCCTCAACCCAAGCCTCCTTGGGGCGGCTGGGGGGTCACTCCTCCTCCTTGACCCAGGCCCAGGAGCAGCCCCGGCAGGGCAGGGTCGTTCCCCATGCAGAGGGGCTGCATGGGGCAGGGCTGCTCACAGCTCCCGCTCACCCCCACGACACTTCCCCAGGGGCTTCTCAGCAGGAAGCTCCAGCCAGGGACGACACCAAAGGCAAGGAGCTTCCTGAGCCTCTGCTTCCAGCTCCCTGCTGCTGGCGTGGGGGGAAGGGAAAGGAGCTGCCAAGCCTGGGCAAGAGCCGGAGATGCCGAAGCCCATGGAGAGACCAGCAGGTCTGCGAGGAAGCTCATTAAGCGCCTTCACCCCGCTCTGCCCATGGGCAGCACCAGCAGCACCTCTGCTGGCCCCACCACGCCTGCTGTCACCTCCAGCCTGGAGCCGCCACAAGCCCAGCCCCACCCGCGCCCTCCCCTCGCCGCCCTCCTCTGCGCCAGTGCGCATGCTCCGCAGAAGGAGGCGGCACTTCCGGCCCCGTGGGGGCGGGGCCTGTGTGTCCATGGCCACCGCCCCTGGTGCCGCCGGCCCCGCCCCCGCTGGGCCCCGCCACGGCGCCGCTCTCAAGGCTGCGGAGAAGCAGCTGCGGCAGTGGCGGGTGTTGGCGGCTGCTGCGCAGGGAGCCCGGAGCGACGCTGCAGCACGGCATGTGCTCGTGTGAGCAGACCATGCGGCTGCTGCTGCCGGCCGGGGCCGGGGCCGGGGCGGAGGGCGGGGAGCGAGGGGGAGCGGCGCCGGGCTGGCCCTGGGCTGCGGGAGTTGTGCCGCAGGGGAGCGTCGGCGGGGAAACGCTGCTTCCAGGGCGCTGCTGCCACAGGGCCCCGCTCTGCCCCGGGGCCTGGGCGAGTCTGCGCCAGGGGATGCACGCGCACATGACAGGAGCCCCGGGAGGCTGCGGCCTTTTGTTCAGAAGTGGGCGAACAAGCCAGGGGCCATCGCAGCCTTTGGCATTATCTGCCATGAGCGGGTGGCCCTGAACCAGGCTGCTGCCTGTAGCGTCCCTGCGTATCCTGCAGCTCCAGTGCTTTAAAATCGCCAGGAGTTGTGGTCCCTTCAAACTGGCTGCATTCGGTGTGGTGAGCCGCTGCTCTGCCACTGGCCAGGCAGCTGCCTCCCCCTCAGGCTCAGTGTCTGACTCCAAATGGGGGAGTTCATCGGGGTCCCAGATATTGCCATCCCAAATATTCATTCACCACTTCTAATTTTTCAGATATACTTCAGAAAGGAAACAGATGGGTCTTTTCCCAAGTATTCATAAATGCACTTTATAATATCAAATACACCCTTTTGGATGAAAAGAAATGAAAAATGGAAAAGCTACATCTCTGATTACTATGGTATACTGAACCAGAGTTAATGTAAGTCTGTACTACTTTTAGAATGACAGGGTATGACACAAAAAAACCCCATGCATTTCTGTTTAATGGTAACTTCTTTGTACAAGTAAAATTGGAAAGCATAAAAACAAGGACTCAGAAGCACCATCTTCTGCAGTTGAAATACAGGCTATCTGAGAAAGAAAACCCATGGAAGCTAATATCAAAGGTAATTCACAGGTGCTGGGAAAAACCAAGCAGAGTGAAATAAATTTCAATGTTTACACAATGCTTTGTCTTTTCTTTTTATATATATATATATATATATATATATATTCTCCATGATTTCCATCCCTTATTTGATTTGGGCTTTCCTGTCCCATGTTTAACCAAAGATATAAGACATCCCAGATCTCTTGTGCAATACATATAAATATGCAGCTTAGAGTATTAGGATTAGAAGAGGTCATCTTTCAGAAAGGCTTCCTTGGAGGAGTTTCTTGAAGGTAACACTTCTGAGATCTGTCGAATCCCAAGTTTTCTTAGAGTAAAAGCATAGTAGCTGCCCCTAGCTCCTGCTAATAAAGTCTTATTGGGGGGGTACTACCAATAGACATAATTGGTGCGGACTCTCTTTTCTTCTAACATGGCAGTATCCTAGAAACTCTTTGCTCTTAATTAACCATCCGAGTAACCCCCCAATCCAGTGAAATAAGGGGGCAGATGGGGGAGGGGAGGGCAGGGTCCTAATCTCTCCCTGCCAAAGGCCTCGCTGCCTTGGGGATCTCTGCTGCAACCTGCAGACCACACACTGTCCCAGGCCCTGAAACAAGGCACCCAGGGGCTGACTTCCAGGAGGAGGCCTCAGAGAGCAGCTTTGACAGGGTGGGACTTTTCCACTGGCATAGTTGACAAGGAAAAGGTCTTGCCATGACAGAGTGCTCAGAGGTCCTCTTTTGAGCAGCAGTGCCACAGTCATTACCTTTCAAAATGGGTAAATAAGGAAAACTTCCAAAGACAAAATATTTCTTCAGAAAATAATTGGCCTCTTATGACCACTACTACCAGATGCAGATACTACAGTGAGTGATGTTTCAAGGGCTCAGAGCTTATTTTTTGTGCTGAAAATGAAGCAAATCATAACATTGCTTTTGCACCCTGAGAATCATCGCCTGATGCTCAAGCACTTTCCTGTAAGCTGGCAGGAAATATATGAAGGGTCATAGCTGAGAATCAGCTTGCAAAGTTGAAGTGGTTTTATGCAAATAACTCTGCAAACCCCCTCAGTATTATGGTCCTCACCTTTCCACATGCTCCTCTCTTCCCTAAGGGAGTCATTTCTAGCCTGACAGTTCAGGTGTCCTTCTCAGCTGAGCACATTTTGCAGTGTGTCACTAGGTTGTTGGAGGCCTGCAATTTCTGAGGTTCTTGCCAGGATCTCCAGCCAGGATGCTAACTCAACCCAGGCTTTCAGCTGAGCGCATACAACTGACCTCACCACCATCATCCAAGCCATGTGCCTGCTGCTGGTCTATGAGCTGCTAAGGCAGAAGTGACCTTGCATGCACATGGCCCAGCCATGAGGCTGCTGGTAGCTTATCAGAGGTTGAGTCAGAAGTGACCTCCCAAGAGAAAACACAAGCCTTGTCCATCAGAGAAGAGGAAAGGCCATCAGCAGCCATGTGGGCTTGGTAGATGATTGTAAGGTCACCTCTACCTGAGCATCTGATAGGTCAGCCTTTGGCTCATGCCTAAGGTAATTGTTTGTGAGGTCACTTCTGCCTGAGGACCTGATAGGCCTCCAAGCAGCACAGGGCTAGGATGTTGATTGTGAGGTTATTCAGAACTGAGCAGCTGATAGGCCAGAAACAGTTACATGGCTTGGATGGTGACTGTGAGATCACCTCTATCTCAGCCTCTGATAGGCCAGCAGCAGGCCCATGGCTCAGGTGATGATTGTGAGGTCATTGCTGCATGAATACCTGACTGCATGGAAGCCAAGACCATGCCGAGGTTATTTCCATAAGGGCAGGTGAAAGACCAGCAGCAGGCCCATTGGCTTGGTGGGTGATTATGAGGTCAGTTGTGTCTGATCAGCTGATAGGCCACCAGGAAGCTGATGGCTGGGGACATTTTTATGAGATTAGTTGTTTCTCAGAAGCTCATAGGAGAGTAGGAGACCCATGACCATAAAGGTGAAAGTGAGGTCCCTTCTGTCTCTGCAGGTGATGGACCAGGAGCAGGCACATGGGTGGGAAAGTGGCTGTGGGGTGACTTCTATATGTGTAGTTGATAGGGCAGCACTTGACTCCTGTCTGTGGTAAGAGGTTGTGAGGTCCTGTCTGCCTGAGAACCTGACAGGCCTCCAACAGGCACAGGGCTCGGATGTTGGTTTTGTGGTCACTCCTGTCTCTGGTGAGTGCAACTCGCTCTGTACAGAGTGAGGAGTGGCATGGAGAGCCCTGGGCCATGAGTGGTTTTGGACCACTGGACTCTGTGCGAGACACAGAAATATATTTTTTAGTGGTGCAGGCCTGATAATACCAGAGATATTTAGAAAATGTCAATAAAAAATGAAAGAAGAGAGAAATTAAGGAAATGATCTAAAGCGGAGAAATGTTTTGTTACACTTTCCAGCTTTTAAATATTTGTGTTCTTATTGTCTTTCTTGGCTTTGTTGTCTTTTTTCTTAATATCCTGGTCTTTTCTTTTTTTTTGAAAAGGAAAGTGATTTCCAGGATTGGGGTGGGATGCAATCACAGGGTCACCAATGGCTGGTAGGTTCCCTGGTCCCCTCTGCCCAGCCTCCATCTGCAGCTCCAAGGGGCTCTGGTCTCCCGCAGGTCCCCTGTGAGAGCTGCCAGGCCCAGGCAGGTACCTCCGATACACCAGGACCTCTCCAAGTTCCACTAGATGCTTGTGGTTAGAACAGAGCTCTGCCTGAAAAGGTTAGAAGAGTTTTCAACATTTAAAAAATATGAACATACTTTCCCCAGCTAAAATGACTGACTAATTTTAAAGTCCACTTTTCCCATGATAAAATAGTGGAGATGTTCAGGCAGGGTGTGAATCTCAGGAGAAGAAATACTAATCTGCCCCTGAACTTGTGTTACCACTGTTCTGCCTATTATGCTGTGGATATAGTCTCAGTGATTTGTCACATATTTTCACGTGTCCTGATTAAACTGATCCTTTCTAAAGGCATCTTTGCATCAGACAAACTGGACATATCTTACTCTTTATCCATCCGATACCTCTCAACTCTCCAGTTGCTGCTCTGAGCTTCAGGGAGTCTGAAGCTTGCCTCGTCTTTCAGGATGCTCATTGTCTCTTTGTCCAACTCCTCAGTTCTGTTTCTATCTATCCTTTCCTAGCTATCTGTCAAAAAACACTTCTAGGAGGGTTATTCCTTGTGCAAAGTGGCCCTCACTGGAGATAGCTTGGACTTAACATACAGTTGAGGAGTGTATTTGACTTTTTATTAAACTGTATCATATTTTATTTTTGCTTGTTTGCAATTAAGAAAAATCCTCCTGTGTCTGCAGCTAGTTCTCTAAGGAAAACAGGTGGGAATTGGTGCATAGGAGCTGTAACATTCAGCTACAGACTTGAGTGGAAAAAGGTTAGGTTTTAACAGGAGTGAGGTAAGTCCACAGTGGCTGATGAGAGAAATGGCAGGGTTGGGGAGCTGAGGAGGAAAGTTGTCCTTAAAGGTCTCATATCGAAAATACTGCTTTTCCTGCATGTTCAGACTTCATTATGGCAGAGACCCTCTGGGTCAGTATGAATTGGAGAGTGTGGATATCACTTATTCTGTAAGCTGGAAAATAAAGGAAGCTTAAAAAGGAGAAATCTCTTCTTTTTCAGGTGCTCATTGAAATCTTGCTGTTGTAAATACGCTCCTGAATCCTCTCCAATTAGCCACACAAGAACTGAAGAACTGAAGAAAATTAGGGGGAGTGAGATTGGTTGTTAGGGCTTTCTGCATGTTAATGGTGCCTCTGGTGTATTTGTTGCTGAGTCCATGAACCTCAGCTACTGAGAGGAGATTGAACAAGCCTCTCAAGAAGTTAAAGTCAGAAGCAAATGCCGAAGTTTCTTGGAGTGTTAATGGGTCCCACTGAGGGTTGTTACCAAAGAAGGCTCCCCAGGGGCTGATGAGAGCAGAAAGTTGGAGGCCCTGACTGCAGGTAGGCAAAGGCAATGTGCAGGTGGCTCTGATGCCAAGTGAACCTGGATGAGTTTTGTCAAGCAGAATGGCCAGGCACTGACACCCAGCCCTGGTTAGGGTGATTCTTTCCCTCACACTTTGCTCAAGGCTCTTCCTGGGCTCAGTGTGCGGGTGGGGGTGTGCAATGCCGAGTGCAGGTCAATGATACAGCAGCTCCTGAGTCCCCGGGGACAAGAAGGCAGCAAGGTCACAGTGCTTTAAGGAAGGATCTTCTTGAGGGCCTCAGTGGCAGGGATAACAGTCACAGTCAGGAAGACAAAGAACTCATTTTTGTTGGCATCTTTCAGCCTTGGCAATGCCCATGACTGTCTCCACCACAGGCTGTCCTACGCTGTCCCACACCTGTGTGTGTTTCCCTGCAGACTGCAGACACCCAACCTGCTTTGCCACGTTGTTCTCACCCATGGATCTCCCCACCTCTACTCATGTCTCTCTGTCCTCACTTGGTTTTCCTTGAAACACAAAGCCAGGGGATGATCACCGACTCCCTCTGGGTGACCTGTAGCACCACAGCTCTACCCTTCAAGTGACATTCCCTTTTCCTAATGTTACATCTGAACCCCACAAGCTGCTGTTTGTGGCTGTTTTCCCTTCTCATGCTGTTTCCCACTACCAAGAAAAGCTCCATTATCTCTGAAACCACCCTTCAAGCACTCACAGGCTCCTACTCTCCTGTCCTTCACCTCCACTTCAGCAGGCTAAAGAAGCCCAGGTCCCCCAACCTCTCCTCATGGGCACAGTTATTCCTCCCTACTCACAGGACTTGACACTCCTCTTGTAAATCTTCATGAGGTGTCTGTTGTCCAAATCACCCAAGTTTCTTAAGGGCCTTCAGGACTGAAGTTCCTCTGTGTCAAAAAAAAAGGAAAAAACACAAAACACAAACCAGCACCTATGGGGAAAGCTATCTTGAGGGCCCTCTGCCAAACTCACTTCCAGTTACCAACCTCTTTCTTCTTCTGGGGACCCAAACTGGATGCAGCATTCTAGACGTGGTCTAATGAATACTGACTAGAAGGGGATCATCATTTCCCTCCACCTCCTGGCTGTGCTCCTGCTCATACAGCCCACAGTGCTTTTTGGCCTTCTTTGCTGCCGGGGAATGATTCTGGCTCACATTTTGCCTCCTGTCCACCAGGATCCTCAGGTCCTTTTCCACAGAGTCGCTCCCCAGGCACTCAGGCCCCAGCTTGTAACACTGTGGGGTGTTGGTCTATCCCAGGTGCAAGACCTGGCCTTTCTCCTTGCTGGATTTAGTGAAGTTTCTGAAGCTTATTCCTCCTGCCTGTCTAGGTCCCTCTGAATGGCAGCCCTCAAGCATATGCCTGGTCTCCCCCTTTCAGCATGGTGAGTGTTGCCTCCTCTGTGTCACTAATAAAGATGATAAACAGGGCAGATTCGTGGAGAGATCAGTGCTGCTCCACTGCTCTCTTGGCTCCAGGAAGAGTACTACCAATTCACCACTGCCCTCTGAGCCTCATCATTCAAGCAGCTTTCTACCCATCTGGTTGTCTGTCCCTCTAGACAGTAAGGTTCTAACTTGCATACAAGAACATTGTGGGAGACAGTGTCAAACACCTTGCTAAAGTCCAGATAAAAGTCATTTACTCTTCTCCAGCCGCAGATACAGTTATTTAATCATAGAAGTCAATCATGCTGGTGAGGCACAGTTTACCCTGGGTAAATCCATGCGGACTGTTCCCTATCACCTTCTTCTCCTTCATGTGCCCAGAAATGTGATCCAAGAGGATTCACTCCACGACATGCTCCTCACCAAAGTGAGGCTGAACTGCCTGCAGCTTCCCAGGTAGTCCTGTGGGCCTTTCTTGAAGATGGATGTAACTTTTGCCTTTCTCAAGTTTTTGGGACCTCGCCCAGTCTACACAACCTTTCAAAGATGATAGCGAGTGGCCTTGCTATGACAGCAATCAGCTCTCACAGCATCCTCGTATGCAGGCATCCAACCCCACTGACTTGCATAGTTTGTTCTCGCTAACGTCATCCGCTGCTGGTTGTTTTTCTCCTCAGGAGTCCTGATTCCAGGCACAACAGTCTGGGAGACCTTGTTTTTTAAAACAGAAGCTAACCATGCACTGATTTCTTCAGACCTATCTGCATCTGCTGTTACTACATTCCCTGCCCCATTCAGCAGTGAGCCCACCTTCTCCTTTTTCTTCTTACTGAAGCAGTAGCAGCTCATCCTTGTGCCCTTGACATCCCCTGCAAGTGTCAATGCTAGGGGAGCTTTGTCTTCCCTAAAACCATGCCTGCCTTATTAGACAATATTTCTAAATTCCTCTTTTGCAGCCTCTCCCTCCTTCCCATTTCCATTTGCTGCCTTATTGCCCTGGAGTTCAGGCGCGAGTTCCCTGTTTAGCCAAGCTGGTCCCCTGACATGTCTGCTAGCTTTACTGAGTATTGGGATGGACCATTCTTGTGCTTGGTGGATGCTGTCCTTAAAGACCTGCCGGCTTTCATGACCTCCTGTGCCCTTCAGAGCTGCCTCCCATGGGATCTCCCACCAGGCCCCTGAAGAGGCCAAAGTCTGCTCCTCTGAAGTCCAGGGTCTGTACTCTGCTGCTGTCCTTCCTCAGTCCCTTCAGGATCTAGGACTACACTATTGGTCACTGCAGGCAAGGCAGACACTGACTATCCCATCCCTGGTCAGTTCCTCTTTGTTTGCAATTTCCACATGCAGGAAAGCATCACCTTTCTTGGCCCATCTGGCAGATGTGCTAAGAAGTTGTCCCTGACATCTTCCAAAAACCTCCTGGACTCTTTGCATTCTGCTGTTTGCCCTTCCAGTGAATGTCAGGGAGATTAAGCTCTCCCCATAAGAACCAGGGCCTGTGACCCACAGACTTCCTCAGGTTGCCTGAGGAAGATATTGCGTCCACCTCCTCACCCACATCAGGTGGTCTGTAGCTCCCATCACAATGTCACCCTTACTCTCCGGCTCACCAACAAGCTCTCACACAGCTCCTTGTCCATCCCAGGGAAGAGCTCCATACCTCCGAGCTGCCCCTTCACACAAAGGGCGTCCCCCCTCCTCGTCTTCCCTCACAGTCTCTCCTGAAGACCTTGTACCCAACCAGCATAGCCCTCCAGTCATGTGAGTGACCCCACCACATCTCAGTTATTCCAACCATGTTTCAGTCCTGTGACAACTTGTGCATCTCCATCTGCTATTGTCTGTGCCCCAGGCTGCATTCACTTGCACATATTTGGGCTGCAGAGCCTCAGCTGTGGCACAGAGTGTAGATTGCTCATGGTGAGCCATGTTACCAAGAGTCAAGGACACCATATATGCAATGGCCCTCTTCAGTGCAGGGACATGCCAGCATAGATAGGAGGTGGCAATGTAATGGTGAAAGGAGGTTCCCACTAAGGGAGCAAACCCTGCAGTACCTGAGGCCAGAGGAAAGCAGAGCTGGGCTGTGCAGAAATGGCAGGAGAGGACTTTGCTGCCTGAGCTGACTTTGTAGCTCCACAGGGCCTGTGACAGAGGTGAACTGATCTCCAGGAAGGACAAGGTGCCAGTGAAGAAGTCTCTGGGCCTGGACAGCCTGTGATGCAGCCATCCTGTGGAGCTCATTAGCACAGTCCCTGTTCATATCATCTGGGATGAGAAGAGGTTCAGGAGTAGGAGAGCTTGAAGGGTTTGAGAGTGCAGAAACTACAGCGGAGGCCTTGGTGTGATGTGCCTCCCATTTATGCAGCTGCTTGAATGCAGACAGGATGGACTTTGCCTAAAGGCAGTGGTGGCATTCAGTTATTTGGGCTCAGGTAGGAAACCTGAGAGGTCCTGAGCTGTTTGTCCAGCAACCACTGTAAAAGGGCATGTTTTTCCTGTAGGTCCCATGCTGTATTTGCTGGAAATGTGTGCTTGTGCTGGACACCCCAGGCATGTGACGTGGCCCTGCCTATGGCCTGTTTTTATGGCATTAAATCAAGGCTCTGCACTGAATTACATTAAATGTCTGCAACATAGAGATGTGCATGAGTCTCAGCTTCCCAGTGAGTGGAGCTCTAGGAGCAGTGGTAGGCACCCAGTGTCATTTCAGATGGCCAAGAAAATTCCCCACCTGGCCCCAACCTCATGCTCTAGAAGGACGCAGGTCTCCTAGTTGCTCCATCAGAGCAAGCAGACCCTGGCACATGCCTTGCACCACCTCTGTCTCTTCAAATGTCACCAGGTGTTTGTGTGTGAGCAACTGACTCCCATCCTCCATCTCCACTGATTACAATGGGAGCTTAGACAAGGCACTCGCATGCAGACATGTCTGTTGTGCTCACTTCAGCTTTGGCAAGGGCAATCCCACCTCCTGTGTGTTTGTGGAATTCAGGGGAGGGATCTGAATCCCACTCCAGCCCAGGGGGTTCTAACCTGGCATGAGATGTCCAGACTGACTCATCTGACTTAACACCTGAACCATGGGTAAATGAATTCTCTTCTTGTCCCTCTCTAGGTGTCCTGCCTTGTTAAGAGGTGGGAATAGGATCTTCCAGAGTGGGACGTTTCCATCTCTCATAGATAATCATCTTCTGATGAGACAAATTGCAATGCTGGGACCAGTGTCTCTTCACTGTGTTGAGAGAGACATCATAGATGATTATTTTAGTCCACCTCAGGGAACATTTCCCAAGAGGAGGGAGTACAAAGGAGAAATGAAGTCACACCTTCAGCTAGGCCACTGTTCCCGAGTGGGGCCAGTCTACTGGGATGGAGGGAGCTCATGGCAACCGGTCAGCACTGCTGAGAGACAGCTCTGTGCAAGAGCATCTCCTCTGCAAAGAGCAGCAGGGCTCCAGGCACTGCCTGCTCTTGCTGACATGAGATGAGACAAGACAGAGAGAAGCAAAAGGCAGTGTGGAGTGGGAGGACAGAGGAGAGCTCACGGAGGGACAAATCTTCACAGCTCCTGACACAGTAAGTCTCTGGCTGTAGAGCAATACTGCTAGAGTTCCTGGAGGGGTCTTCTAAACCCATCGCATCCCATGACTGCTAGGTTCTTTAGGATGTCTCTGCTGTCTTCTTGAGTGCAGAGGAGAGGAGGTGCTTCCTAAGCAGGGATTCCCAGCCACACCATCACAGGGACAGGGCATCCTGCTGCCTTCTCCCCGGGATGATGCAGGGGTGTGAAGCCAGGGAGTGCACCCAGGACTGCATGGGCTGTAACTGAGAGCAGTGTCCCTGCACCCCAGGGTGCTGTGTGCTTGGGGCAGTGACTCTGCTGCCTGCGAGGGTCAGCACTCAGCCTGTCCAGGGAACTCCCCTACAGCGTTGTGGGGATGATCGACCCTATCAGGGTAGGTTCATTCTCCCGTTGAGAGGGTTCTGCATGGGTCCGGGCTGCTCACAGCTCTAGCTCATGCACAGAACATTTCAGAGGGGACTTTTCAAGAGGAAGGTGAAGGCAGGGATTTCCTGAAAGAGAAGCCAGTTTCCTGAGATGGTGCTTTAACTGTCCTGCCATCTGGAAAGGGGAAAATGGAAATGGAGCTGTCAGCTTTGAACAAAGGACTGAAACTCCTTAACAGTTTCAATGAGCACTCAATGGGTCTGCTAGAAACTTCTGAACGTCCCTGTACCGATCCCTTAATCTATAGACAGCGCCAGCTTCCCCTTTGCTGGTCCCATTAGCATTTATCTGCCCTGCTCCTTAGCACCTGCAAAAATGGAAATGCCCCTGGACAGTGCCCTGCTGCTGAGAGGTTTCTTCAGGGCAGAAGTGAGCACACGGGGGAAGGTGTGGGCATTGCAGGGCCTGACCATGACCTGCCCAAATCCATCCTCCCATGACGTTTCTAGAAGCAGTTCCCTGTCGTTCACTGCCCAGCTCTGCTGCCTGGAGCTGTCCCTGCTGGGAGCTGTTTTCTCTGTCCCAAAGTCTTTTTCCTGGTTGGTGCTTACAGACCTCCTCCCACTCTCTGTGTGCTCAGTTCTGCCCTAAAGAAAGCTCCCACAGGCAGGGCACTGTCCAGGGGCATCTCTGTGTTTGCAGGTCCTAAGGAGCAGGTCAGACAAACCCTCACGAGGCCAGAGAAGGTGATGCTGGTGCTGTCTGTAGGCTGAAGTGGGGATGAAGGGACATGCTGGTTTTTTTCTCAGACCTTTTGATCTCTCAAAATGATGGGGGTATTCAGCTGCAGTTAAGACATCAACCCTGTGTGTCCTGGGTGGTGTGGTCTTCATGGTAGTGAGAAGCGCCAGTCCCTTTCCAACCCGTGAGGCTCCTGGCAATGCATTTCATCAGGTTGGGTAGTGAGCTGACTCTCCTTTAAGGAGAGTCCACCTTTGGACCCTTGACTGTTTCTCTGGGGTGTCCTGCCAACTTGGAAGCTGCCCTCCAGCAGAGCACAGCTTCCCTGTAGCATTTCTGTGATAGGTGAGTCAGATACACTCTTCACTCTCTCCATCTCTGGGCTGAGAGAGAAGAATTTGGAAATCTTCACTGTGAAACTGAACTCCTCCGCTCTCAGCTCAGTCCACTTTCTTTCTTAGAGGAACTTGTGTGATTGTCCTTTAGCTGAGGGAGGTGCAAGTGCAGCAGAGAGAGGGGAAAAAGTTATTGACAGACCAGATCGTGTGACTGTACAAAGTCACAGCGAGCACTTTATTTCCTCTTAGCATGCACAAGTGCTCATGCTCAGACCAATTGAAATGCCAGAGATTTCTACCCCATCAGAGAATGCTCCCACAGTAAGATGGAGGCACCTAAAAACTAAATAAATATATAAACTGACACCTCCACTGAAGATCATTTACTGAAGAAAATGGGTTCAAAATGTTGAACAGCCCTTTCACATAAGGAGTGGATGTAATCTGCTGCAGGATGTGTACATCAGAGCTAGCCACTTCCCATTCCCACTGCAGTGCCTGGAGGAAGGGTGCGGACGGTAAGTTGACATGAGGACAGAGTCTATCTCATTGGAACAGAGACGTCCAGAAAGTGTGAGGTCATCCCCTGCCTTCACTTGACTGCTTCTCTCCCTTGCTAGAGTGGGCAACGGTGTGACTGGTTCAGCTACAGACACCTCTGTTCAAGAGGGCAAGGCTGGGGGAGATGAAGCCCTCACAAGGGTCTTCTCTTTCCGAGACAGCTGGCATGAGTGCAGTATTCACCTCTCATTATGGCAAGTAGAGAATAGTCCCACTGGGTCACTGGACCAAGTTCCCTCTGCCGAGCTCACGGCACTGATCCCCAGGTATCCCATGGAATATCTGGGACTGTCTGACACCTCCATTTACACCCCCGGCAGAGCAGAACAGACACTTCTGGAGATCACAGGCAGGGGCCCCTGCTCAGCGTGGCACACACAGCCAGCAGAAACAGAGCTCAAGCAAGGATTCTGAAAGAAGGTGAAGGACAGAGGAAATGTGGGGGTACTATGAGAAATGGAATGGGTTTGGCTCAGAGAAGCCTGCTCTCACTTGGCACTGTCTTTTCCTCCTCAGACAGACCCCCACAGCCCAGAGGAAGCAAATGTCCAACAGTAGCTCCATCAATGAGTTCCTCCTCCTGGCATTTGCAGACACGCGACAGCTGCAGCTCTTGCACTTCTCACTGTTTCTGGGCATCTACCTGGCTGCCCTCCTTGCCAACGGCCTCATCATCACAGCCATAGCCTGTGACCTCCACCTCCACACACCCATGTACTTCTTCCTCCTCAACCTCTCCCTTCTCGACCTTGGCTCCATCTCCACCACTGTCCCCACATCCATGGCCAATTCCCTCTGGAACACAAGGGCCATTTCCTACTCGGGATGTGCTGCCCAGCTCTTTCTGTTTGTCTTTTTCATTGCAGCTGAATATTTCCTTCTTACCATCATGGCATATGACCGCTTTGTTGCCATCTGCAGACCTCTGCACTATGGGATCATCATGGGCAGCAGAGCTTGTGCCAAAATGGCAGCAGCTGCCTGGGCCAGTGGTTTTGTCTTTGGTGTCCTGCACACTGGGAACACATTTTCACTACCACTCTGCCAAGGCAATGTTGTGGAGCAGTTCTTCTGTGAAGTTCCCCAGATCCTCAGGCTCTCCTGCTCAGACGCCTACCTCAGGGAAGCTGGGGTTATTGTGATTGGTGTTTGTTTAACTTTTGGGTGTTTCATTTTCATTGTGCTGTCCTATGTGCAGATCTTCACAGCTGTGCTGAGGATCCCCTCTGAGCAGGGCAGGCACAAAGCCTTTTCCATATGCCTGCCTCACCTGGCCGTGGTTGCCTTGTTTGCCAGCACTGCAGGGTTTGCCTACCTGAAGCCCCCCTCCATCTCCTCCCCAGCTCTCGATCTGGTGGTGGCTGTCCTGTACGTGGTGGTGCCTCCAGCAGTGAACCCCCTCATCTACAGCATGAGGAACAAGGAGCTCAAGGAGGCACTGAAGAAACTGATTCATTTGCTAATATTTTAGCAGCAAGAAGCTGCCCGTCTCTAGTCACAAGCAATATCCAATCTATCTCAGGCAACTCGGGTGCTTTGGGCATTCTATCTGTGACACTCATGTTTGTACACAACTGCTGGAATTTATCTCCAGAGGCACAAAGTCCATCTGTCTGACCCAGAGGCCTTCTGTCCATCTGTCTACCACTGCATCAGAGCTGGCCTCCCAAGCAGCATCTCTGTAATAAAAGGGGATTTCCTCAGTACACTGCCTGAAGGCTGGGCTCTTCTTCCAGAGCTGGTGCCAAGAATGCGCTGAGGGAGTTGCCCCCAAAAAGGCCTTTTGCTGCACATGAGTTCTCCATGGGCTAAGGGGGACGCACTCATAGGGTGATGTGTTAGGAAACGAGGGCAGGATTCTGCCCTCACTTGTGGGTGCCGAGTACCTCTGGAGAGGGTGAGTGGTATCTGCCGGGGACTGTCTCACATATTACAGGGCTGGTGACAGACGCTGGTTCTTCTGGAAGGGAATATGCAGTCACCAGGGGAGCACAGGGCATCCCCAGGGTCAGCGTGTGCCTGGGATGGGCAGTGAGTGGAGACTCACAGAAGCAAGTGCAGTCACCCAAAGCAAAGGGCAGTTCCAGCCCACCAGGAGGGGGAGGGGCATGGGGGGAGCAGTCCAGGGAGCTGGGGGGAGGTCAGCATCCCACTCTCTGGCTGGGAATGGAGCCCTAGCTTGGGCAGAGGTAGGGATTGATACATGGATCATTAACAGGATGAGCACAGGATGTAACACCAATCACAATACAGTGGTAGCTTTTGGTGACCAACCTTTAGAGATATCATACCCACGACATTCAGCAAGGCTGGTTTCTACTTTCGCTTACCAAATCCATTAACTATTATAATAGATCATCATTCCTTCTCTTTCTTCTAAGCATTTTCCAATTTCAGACAGATGCTTGGTGTTCTGTTTGAGAAAACTGTCTAGTTGATGGAAGGTTACTCCAAGTGCTCCTGATGCGTTAAACAGTGCAAAAATAGGACATCATTTCTTCAGTCATATGAGAAGTTAACTAGTAGGTCTGCTTTGTGATTTGGGCAAAAACATATGTCACATTACAATGGCAACTGCTGCCTTACTGTTATGGACAATATTAGGCTCGCCAGCCATCATAACAGGCTCTGACCCTAGGTTCCCACTGAGGCAGAATTTTGAAGTCAGATTGGAGCGAAATAAAATCTAATGACACACGTGTGGTAATTACAGCTCGAGCTGGGTGCCTCCGAAGAGGGACCCCATTTCAACAAATCCCTGGGTAATTATACCCTTCCAGTCTAGTATCCACCCCATAGTTCTGAACCAATCAGAATATTAGAGTTCGGGGTCTTCCAGCTCCCAGTTGGTCCTTTCCGTAGTTTCCAGGTGTGTTCTTTACGTCTTATGTCACTTCTGCATAGGTGTCGATGGCCCTTTTACACCCTTTCTTGTCCCTCTGGAATCAGTCTTGTGGTTCCTTTGTTTCTTTCTTCTGTGCTCATCAATGCTAAACTGCTTATTTCTCTCTACAGCCCCCCCACCCCCCTTATCTCTCCAACTTGAACTGGCTCTGGGGCCTTCTTTTACTTAATATCTACGTGAATGTTCACAGCTTGCGGCCTAAAGCTTCAGCAAATTTAGCTATTAATGCTAAACAAGTTATGCTAGCAGATTAATTCTAGACAGCTTCAGTCCAATATTCTCTAACAGTCCTCCCTTTGTTTTTATTAAGCATCCCTGCTAATATGCTAAGCAGGGTTCCCGATGTCTTTCGAGGCGTACTAACATTCTCCCTAATTTTAGTAGAATTACAAACACTCAAATCACAAAACACACATATTTGAGTGATTACTTGTGTCTACAGTACTGTTATCTACGAATATAAGATCACAGAGGGTTCTCATACAAACACATCCTTTTCCACTATATACAAGTACAGTTTCAGGGGTTTCAGCCGGATGTATTTCAAAATGACATTTTGTTCAGTGTCAAGACAAATGTCTTCAGCTTTGATAGTGTTACTCTCACAAATAAATATATATTTTTTAGGATTTTCAAACCTTTTTTGCATACCTAGAACATACTGGGTTAGCCATTCATCTCTGTCCAACAGGCTGCTCTTAGCCGGGATATAAGTTCCTGGTATAGCCAATTGATGCCCAAATAAGACTTCTGCTGGGCATAATCCTACCGGTTGTCTAGGGGTTGTTCTAATTTCCCACAGCACTAAGTTTAAGGCATTAGGCCATTTGAGACTTGCCTGTGTACATACCCATGCTAACTTGGTTTTAATAGTTCTGTTCTCTATGAGTTCCTAGCATTTGATATAATCTCCCTAAAACTCCTGCTGAAAAGTGAGAACCCCTATCTGAATCTATAGTTTTCTGGGACTCCATACCTAGGGACAATTTCTTTTAACAAGGCTTTAATCACTGCAGTCGTATCTGCTTTGTGGGTAGGAAAGGCTTCCACCCATCCACTTAGTTGATCAACTGTCACAAGGAGATGTTTAAATCCTTCTGCTGCTGGCATGTCAGCATAGTCAATTTGTAGACACTGGAATGGAAAATAAGCCCATGGGTGGCCTCCTCTGTTAATCTTTGGATGAGTATTGTTAAATTTTTGGCAAGTTGGGCAGGTTGTTGTTATGCGTTTTGCAACCACATGCACTCCAGGAGCTGCCCAGGTTTGTAGAATACATGAGGCGACAGTCAATGCTCCTCCATGTCCATGATCATGGTACCTCCTAACCTTAGAAAGTAAATACCTTAAGGGAAGGATGGGCTTACCCCTGATAGTCCAAATTCCTTTTCTCATCTTGAATCACTTCCCACTTTTTCCATTTCTCTTTCTCCTTCTGTGGCGTATCTTCATATACTTCTGCTGAATTCAATACATCTGGCCATTCTCATACTGCAACTGCAGCAGCTACAAGGAGAGGCTGTCTAGCAACGGCTTTAGCTGCCTTGTCCACCAAGTCCTTTCTTTTAGCTACATCACAGGCTTCTTCTGTATGAGCAGGACAGTAAATAACAGCAATTTCTTTGGGGAGTTTCATCACCTTTAATAATTCCTGTACTTCTTGTCCATTAGCGAGTGCTTTCCCTGCAGATGTGAGGAATACCCTTTCTTCCCACAGCATTCCCGTTGCTTGACATACTCCAAATGCGTATTTTGAGTCAGTATATACATTTACTTGCAGGTTCTTACCTATCTTTGTTGCTTGGGTTAATGCTATTAATTCTGCCCCTTGAGCGCTTACAGATGGAGGTAAGGGATTAGCCTCAAGTACCTCAAAGAGGCTGGTGACAGCATAGCCTGAATGGCGTTTTCTGTCCAAATAATAGGATGATCCATTGATCCATCTGTAAACAGAACTAAGTCTGGGTTTCCCAAAGGTTCATCTTGGAGATCCTCCTGGGGCTTGCTCGAGTTGACAACCACCTGTTCACAGGAATGATGAGGCTCTCCATCTTCAGGTAGAGGCAATAGTGTTGCTGGATTTAAGATGTTGCATCTCTTTAAGGTCACATTATCTGCAAGTAATATTATTAGTTCATAGCGATGAGCTCTCTGTGGGGACAGTGCTTGAGTAGCGTATTGTTTCATTAACAGCTCTACTTCATGTGCCACATACACAGTCATTGGGTGACCCAAAACTACAGGTCGTGTTTTTCCAATAAGGGCTGCTATAGCTGCTATTGCTCTGATGCATCCTGGAGTGCCTTTGGTTACCGCATCTAGCTGGGTGGAGTAATAGGCCACTGGCCTACGGTGAGGACCTAGTTTTTGAGTGAGTACTCCACTTGCTACTCCCTGTCGTTCATGAACGAATAATTCACATGGCTTACTATAATCTGGTAGTCCTAGAGCCAGGGCTGAGACCAGCACCTTTTTCACAGATATGAAAGCTTTCTCTTTTTCTGGACCCCAGGTCAAAGGCTCTGTCTCCTCCTTCTTTGTTGCCTGGACTAAAGGTTTGGTAAATTCTCCCAACCTGGGAAACCATGGTTGGCAAAATCCTACAGCTCCTAAAAATCCCCTAAGTTGCTTTTTTGTTATAGGATGAGGCATATCAAGAATTGTCTTTACTCATTCTGGATCAATTAACCTGTGCCCTTCCTTCAACATAAACCCCAAATATTTTACCTCTCGCTGACACAGCTGGAGCTTGGACGGAGATGCTCGAAGCCCTTTCTCAGCAAGAGCGTTACATAGAGAAATAGTGTCTTTCAAACATGTCTCATAATCTTTACTTGCTAATAACAAATCATCCACATATTGTATTAACACTGAACATCCTGGAAGTTTGATATCTGCAAGATCATTTTTAAGTATACGCGAAAAAATAGTCTAGAAAGGAAAGCTGAGGGGTGTTCCTCAGGTTGTTGCTGACACTCCCTTATTTTAGACCAATTCGCAGTCTTTTGTCCTGCCAAACGTATAGCTTCTTCTAAGCCTTGTCTGGCTATTTGCAACTGCCAGTAATCTGCCTCTACACTATAATTCCACCCGGGGTCCACAGCCGGCCAGGCCGTTCGAGCAACCACAACACCCCCCTCTCCTGCCCAACGATGGTTTACATCCAGAATTGAGTGTTTTTCATCTGGAGTGAACCCGCCTTCAAGGAGCATTTGCACATCCCCCAGGTAGGATCATACGCCCACAGTTTTCCTCTTACAATTTGTAACACTTTCTCGGGATCTTCCCTAAGCCTGGCAGTTTGTTGACTTCATGCAATCCAATCTTGGGGCCCCCAGGGTCAGTAAATTTGCATTGTAGCTACCTAAGGTACCCTGTCCGGATCTGGCAGGGGCACTCCTGGCACAGGAACGACATGCAAAGGGGCCTGAAAGGCAGAGATGGAAGGCAAGGGGGGTATAGAGAAGTTGAAGCAGAGGATGGTGCATAGGGTGGAGCGGTTCCCACAAGTGTTTTAGCAGCTGCACTACTTTCAGCATTCTGAGAAAACTTTTCCCCTCCTTTTCTAGGCGCTTCTTTTCATCTAGCAAATGCCCAACTGTCCCATAAATACCAACAATCCATTTCCCTGGGGAACCTATCCTCCAAATGGTGACGCGGGAAAGTTAACTCCTGATAATCAAAGGTCCCTGTGGTGGCCATCATTCCACCAGGTCACTGTCCTTTGTCAGGAACAGCCAATCCTCCTGACATAGTTGGATCAACCTTGTTTTTTCCTAGGTTTTTTGTACCACCAATCTTATTCCAGTTTTGCAAAATTTTGGCTAAGAGAGAACCCTTTTATATGCCAAACTTATTTCCCATTGTGATCACTCTCTCTCTCTCTCTCTCTCTTTCTCTCTCTTGGGAACTGCACTTACACCACCCGAGTCTTTGACTGCTAGCACTGCTGTCCCTTCGCAGTGGGAGGCTTTGTCAGCTGACGAGTGCCCCCTTCGGTTCCCAGGTCATACGCGCTCACACTAGTCACAGTCCCGGGTGCTACCCACACTCACACTAGTCAGCTGGTGTTTGTGGTGCGCCTTACACTGATCAGGCTGCGCACTCCCCGCTTCCGGCCGGAGTGAGACAGGACTCGAACCCTCTCAAACTCTGCAGCGAGACGGGACTTGAACCCTCTCAAATCCTTGATGTGGGACTTGAACCCCCTCCAGCCCTGGGAGTGGGACTCGAACCCACTCTCCCTGACCTTGCACGCCTTACGGGGATCAGCCTGCGTACCCCTTACAGTGCACTTTGTTACCAAACCAGAATTTAGAATTTAGGCAGGAATTTAAGACTCACCCTCTCGGGGCCTCCCGTTGACAAAGATCCCAGGTGAACTCACCCAATGGTGCCAGATGATCGTTTGGAGATGAGAGGCCCCGACGGTGGTCGCCTAGGGTCCCATCTGGGTCGCCAAACTGTTATGGAAAATCACGCTTGCCAGCCTCCATAACAGGGTCCGACCCTAGGTTCCTGCTGAGGCAGAAGTTCAAGATTGGAGAGAAATAAAATTTAATGATACATGTGCGGTAATTACAGCTCGAGCTGGGTGCCTCCAAAGAGGGACCCCGAAAAAAGAAATCCCTGGGCAATTATACCCTTACAATCTAAATTCCCCACCCCTTAAGCGATAGTTTGGACCAATAGTAATAGTTAGGTCTGGGGTCTTCCCCTTCTTCACTGGGCCCCTTCATTGCCTCTAGGCAGGCTGTTTCTTATCTTCAAGGTTGGCTACTACTGCTGTCCATGTAACTTCTTTATCCCTCCAGCTTCAACCGGCTCTGGGACCCCCTTTTACTTATCTAAGGAAAAGTTCACAGCCTGAGGCCTAAGGCTTCAGCAAATTTAGCTAAAAATGCAAAGCAAGTTATGCTAAGCAATTAATTCTAGACACCTTCAGTCCGATATTATTTAACCACCACTGGCCTATCAGGCACTGAGGAAAAAGTGACCTCACAACCACAAACAGCAGCCACATGACCAGCACTGGCCTATCAGGCACTGAGCCACAAGTGACCTCACAAACACAAACAGCAGCCATGCAACTAGCACTGGCCTATCAGGCACTGAGACACAAGTGACCTCACAAACACAAACTGCAGCCATGGGACCACCACTGGCCTATCAGGCTCTGAGGCACAAGAGACCTCACAAGCACAAAAGCAGTAATGTGCTTGATGCTTTCTAATCAGATACTGAAGCAAAAGACACCTCACAAGTACAAAAAGGAGCAATGTGGCTGCTGGTCGCCTAGCAGATAGTGAGGTCGAATGACTCCACAAACACAAACATCAGCAATATCCATCGAGCTGGACTGTCAGGTGCTGAGGCTGAAGTGACCTCACCATCAGCCATGAAGCCATATAGCTGCTCCTGGCCGCTTAGGCACTGAGGCACAATTGCCCTAAACCAGCACAAACAGCAGGAATGTGCATGCTGATCGCCAGTCACATACTGATGCACAACTGACCACAAAAGCACGAACAGCAGCAATGGGCCTGCTCCCGTTTATGAAGCATGGAGACACAACTGACCTCACCATCATCACCAAAGCTATAGGCATGCTGTTGGCCTACCAGCTTCAGAGGCACAATTCACCTCACAAGTGCAAATGGCATCGACGTGCCTGCTGCTGCCCTATATGGTACTGAGTCACAAGGGATCTCAAAAGTGCAAACCTTCATAGAGGAGAAGTTCACCTGGGCCACTCTCATGTCCCTCAATTACGCTGTTATCACTCCATACAGAACAGTCTTCTGCAAACGGCTTTCATCTCCTGGCAAGTCTCTCTCCACATCATGGGACAGCTCCACTCTGGCACCCTGGCGACAAATCACAAAAGGAACAATTGGTCTTGCTTTTCCTTTAGTACCATCAAGTCCCAGCTGGGAGCCTTTGCACTGCAGCACCTGCACAATGACAGCAGCATGCCACTTCCATTTCTAGTGCATTTCTAGGGACAGAGATCAGCTGAGGGAGCAGCTGCACTGCAAAGGGTTTCCCACACTGTCACATCAGCTCAGCACTGCACCAGCCATCAACCTGACACCAGACCTCTGCTCTGCCACCTACTCTACAAACACACTGTCTCGGCCCCACAGACCTGGCTCTTCTGCTAGATACAACCAAGTGCCAGCAAGAAGAGATGCATGCAGGACACTCACCACTTGCACACTCCACAGCCACTGCTCTGCTCGCTGCCTTCCCTTGCCTCCTCAACCCAGACACACAGCCAAGCTCTTTCGGTAACACCACAAGGTGGCCAAGGCACTCTAGGCTCACAAGGCCTCTGCAAATGAGCAGCACAAGATCAGGCACAGAGCTGCCTCCTTGGGCGATGCTGCTCTTTTCAGAGGGAAGGAGCGAGCCTGCTTTCTTTGGGCACAGCAGGCTGCTGCTTTCCACCTCCATCCCCTCACGAACCTCCACCTAGGGATGGGGGCATGGGGATTTTCTTTAGTAATACAAAAGATACAGATAGAACGCAGAAACAGTTGAGAGTCTTGAAGGCCTCCTGAGCCCAAAGTAAACTCCCTTCCTTTCCTTTAGTTACTTGGACAAGGAGCCCTGGGGAAGGGGAAAAGGGTGCAGAGGCTTTGACATGAGGCCCAAGCAACGAGACAGCCCCACACTGGACGGCTGCTGAAATGACAGCTGTCCTGGCTGCGCAGCCTCTGCAGCAGCAGTCCCGGCTCCACAGCTGGCTTCACAGAGCACTGAGGGCTGGGCAACCTGGCCCTGGGCACATCTTCACCCCTTGCAGAGCCAGGAGACCAAGAGCTCTGAGACTTCCTCAGGTCAGGCTACGGACGCTTTGGGGCACTCACACAAAGGCACCCAAGACATGCTGGCATTTATTATAAGGGTCTTGCACTTGTCTTATATGGCACCGCAACCTTCTAGGAAAAGGAGGGGGCACAACAGCATTTGCTGATTCGGCTGGCAGTAACAGGAGTTGTGGCACGCGGAATTTGCAGCACAGCAGAGGTACCAGGAGGTGAACCCACACCCCAAGTCACCCAGGGAAGCCAGGCGCATTTATGGAAGCCTTCGCATCCGTATGAAGCCTCATCTCATCCACTTGTAGCTGCTTTCACAGAGGGCTCATGAATTTGGCAAAGACGTTGACAGCTACAGGGACACACCCTGGCATCCTGCCTCCATCCTCAGGGGCTCTAGGACTGCACTGAGAACCTCCATGAGTGGAGCAACCTAGAAAGAAAGAAAGAATCGGAGTGTTACTGTCAGTTCTGCTGGCCTTACAGAGTCACAACAGTCAGGGGTCAATGTCTCCTCTCTGTGCTGAGCAGTATTGGTGAGAGCACAGCCAGCAGATCCACCGAAATGTTCCACCCCTCTTTTTCGCACAGGTGAGACCATGTCTGTATACCAGTGCTCATTTGGGAGACATCATTCAGACCTTGCAAGAAAATCTCACATGCTCCCTGCTGTTTTGACAGGGGCAAGTTCTAAAGCACACACACCCTCAGAATAAGACATTACTAACACCACTGCTCACACCAGCACAAGATTCATTTAGCAGCCTCAAAAGTCTAGCTGGACTCCCTAGATGACCGGGACAAGGCTGCAAGCTTCTACTTAGCAACAAGTGGAAAGGCAAACTCCATCTCCATGTTCACTACAGAACATCATCCACATTTGAAATGTAGCACTACTAACTCAAGATGATGGAGTGGAACAAAATGTGTGTCAGATGATGTGGAACATCTACTTCTGCTTGATTAATTAGTTGCATTTCTGTATTGCTGGAGAGCACTGCAGGGGTCAAGCCCTCCTCTGAGCACACGCAACAAACCCAGAACTGACCTCACCACCAACATCCAAGACATCTGTCTTCTCCTCACCTCTCACCTGCTCACATAGAGGTGACCTCACAAGTTCATACCCCCACCACATGCCTGCTGCTGGCCTATGCCCTTCAGAGACAGAACTTTCCTCCAAATAACTTCCCCAGCCATCAACTACTGCTGGCCTACCAGCTACTCTGACAAAAGAGACCTCACAAGCAACGCCCATTCCTAACTGCCTGCTGCTGGCCTAGCAGGGACTCAGAAAGACATCACCTCACACTCACCTTCACGGCCAGGTCTCTGTCACTGGCCTAGAAGCCTCTGAGACAGAAATTACCTCACTGTAAGTTTCCCAGCTATGAGCCCAATCCTGCCTTATCAGCTGCTCCTCAGGCAGAAGAGATCTCAAAAACACACATCCCAGCCACGGACCTGCTGCTGCCCTATCAACCGCTCAGGTAGAAGTGACCTCACAATCACCTCTCCAGACACATCTCTGCTGCTATCCAATCAGTTCATCACTCACAAGTGACCTCACAAGCAACAGACAAGCCTTCTTCCTCCAGATGGCCTATCAGCTACTCAGGCAGAAGTGACCTCATCATCAACAGCCGAGCCATGTGCCTCCTGCTGGCCTATCAGCTACTTACAAAGACTTGATTTGACACTGGTGATTTTCTGGCATAGCTCTCATAGACAGTGGTGACCTCTCTACCCACACCCTGACCATGTGCCTGGTGCCACCTGCAGCTCCCCCAGCCTTCCCCCAAGGCTCTGCCAGCTCCTCAGCCGCCTCCCTGATTTACATCGTGGCTTCACAATGCTCACAGTGCACCAAAACACCCATTACGTACTAGTTACTACCCGAAAAAGTAGATTAGCTTTTGCCTAGGTAGTCTCTACATATAGCCCATAAAACTTAGGAATTGGAAAAAGGCCTGCAAGTAATTCTTGGCAACATTTTCGAAAAAGATGATTTCATGGGATGAGAAATTACGACACTGAAGACAGCAGGGCCTCATGCCCCAGGCAGAGGGAGAAGCCTTCCCACAACTCAGAAGTCTGGTTCCTTCCCCAATGCTGAACAAAACCAGAAAATCCTCCACACATCCAGGACAACCAGCATTCTCCTATTTTATGCCCTGAACAATTGGAGACACGCGGAAGGACTCAGGCCAGGGCATCTCAGTGAAACCAGCAGAGCCACAATTCAGCAACTCTTCACCCTGACCTAGGAGCATGGAAATAACAATGGCAAGTGCAAGCACTGGCTGTTCATCAGCTTTCAAGGCCCTTGACAAGCAAAACAGCTCACACTTACAGAGCTCTTCTGCAAACACCCTTCACACTGTTGCCAGGGTCACAGGTCTCAGGGCAAAGCAAGAGGCTGGGAGCAAAAACAATGGCTAAGGCACGACATGACATGCAGGGACAGCCTCTCTCAGAGACACTCGGAAATGCCATTTTCACAACAAAAGACACCATTGGGAAGGGCACCTCGCGAGGACACCAGCAGCCTGCTCACACTTTGCCCAGCACCTCCCAAATGCACCTCAAAGCAGCACCTGGGGCTGCGCTGGCAGCAGCAGCTCAGGGAAACGCTTTAACAGGGATCCCAGAGCCACCACAGGGCCAAAGCTTCCTGCCCCCAAACCCCACCGAGCCGCCCCGGCCCAGCTGCTCGCGGCAGGCCGCCACGTCTGCCTGCAGGGCAGCTCCCCCCTCTGGCCCACGTCGCTCTGGTCCCTGCTCCCGGCCCCACCAGCCCCTGCTGCAGCTCCTGCAGCAAAGCAGCCCCGGCACCAGCACCGCTGCCCCCGCCCCAGCAGGAGGGCACCCGCCGCCATTTCAACGCACCCGCAGCCCCCACCAAACCCACTCGCTTCTCGCCTCCTTTGCTCCCGCTCCTCTTTCACCTCTTTCTTTGACGTTTTTTCCACATGTTGGATTGCCATTGGCTGACAGAGCCATCAGTGAAATCAGTGCCCGCCCTCCTCCTCCTGACAGCCAATAGGAGGTCTGCACTGGGGTGATTCCATGGCAACACTGGGCCCTCCTGCCCTGGCGGCCAGCTCCGCCCCCCCCCCTCCCCCCCGGTCGGGCGCCATGTTGTGGGCGGCAGCGCCTGATCGCGGTGGGGCCTGGGGGCAGCACGGCGCCGTGTGGGCGGGCAGTGCGGGGCCCCGTGGCGCGGCCGCTGCCCCGGCGTGGCTGGGCTGTGCGGCAGGGTCCCCACAGGGCTGCTGGCTGCCCTGCGCCCTGGGGGCCATGCGGGGTGTGGGGGGGGCAGCGCTGGGGCGTGTGCTGGTGGCAGCCCTGGCACCAGCGTGGGGGCCCTGGCAGTGTCCTCTCGCCCCTCCTGCCCTGGCCCCCTGCCCAAGGCAGCCCCCGGGCTCGGCTAGGGAGCGGTGGTGTGGGGTCGTGAGGGGGCTGGGGGAGATGGTTGTGTTGGGCTCACCCCAGCGCTGCCCAGCACAGCTCAGAGAAAAATCCTAGGGGTCAGCCAGGACTTGTGCAGTGGGGATGGTGTCCCCCACCTGTTTCCAAGCTGCTTTCCCAAACATGCTATCTTTTGGGTGTAGATATATGAGCCCAATTTGCAGGAGGACAGGGGCTGTGGCCATCTGAAGATGGCATCTCTGAGCCCAAAACATGCTCTGGCAAGCTGAAAGCATAAAAGGATGCAGGGGGAAGGAACAGAGGTTTTCCCAAACATGGAGAACTTGAGGCTATTACAAGGTGAAGGTTTCATTATCCTATATGGACATTTCCATCAGGCTCCTGAGAGCCCCGGTGGAGCTGCAGGACACCCCAGCCTCTGAGATGCAGGACTTCTTTCCTCTCAGAGCCAGATCAAAGTGAAGAACCCAATCCCAGGGAAACCTGACTATGGATTCCCCCCTCCTGTCCTCCCCCTCCCCCCCCCCCACACCCCCACAAGGGGATGGAGCTGGCCCGACAGGAGCCTTGGGGCTCAGGGCAGCCCCAGTCATAGGAAAAAGGAGTCCTGGCTGCCACATTGTCCCCCAAGCCAGAGGGGACCCTGAGGCAGGACTCTTGCTGCAGCCCTCAGCCCTGACCAGCCACCACCACAGCCCAGGATCCACAGCAGTTTTTGCAGCTAACAGTCTCTGTGCGACACCTCAGGAAGGATCTCCCAAAGCCCTTACCCTTGGTGGAGAGCTGCAGGAGCGCTGGGAACAAGGAACTGTGGTCTGAGCAGATGGTATGGGTCCAGCATTCCTCCATCTCGCTTGCCGCCTTACCCTCAGCTCACCTCTCCAGCTGGGGAGGAGGCAGGACTGTCTTCCCATCTTGTCATCCAAAACTCCTCTCCGATGTACTGCTGCTCCTCTGCCTGTCGGTGAGGGACCCCAGCATGGCTCCCGTCCCCCCTCCGTGCCACAGATGACTCCAAAGGGCAGCGGCGGGGAGCATGTGAGGAGTGCCCAGCAGCAGCCGGGCCTCACAGGGAAGTGAAGGCCACCCGCCACGACACCAGGGAGACGTCCCTGTGATGGGGCACATCCCACTGTGACCTCAGCTGGTGTCATCTGGGGACTCAGTAGGTCACTGCCATGGAGATGGCACAGCCAGGGAGAGAGCAGAGAGATTTCCCCTCATGTCCTGGAAAGCAGTCACCTCCCTTCACCCCAGTTATTTTCCATAATTCTCTGATAAATCCTTCAGGAATGTCTCCAGATGGTGTCAAAGGCAGTGAAATATCTCAGATGGGGCACTGGAGAAGTCACTTCTGTACCCCTGCACCAACAGGTCTCTGCACTGGGCAGACCTGTGCAGGAATCTGGGGTTTGGGGGTTGGTTTGGGGGCTGGCATTTTTACAGGATTCAAGTCATGTGGGATGAAACAGTGCAAATGTGGCCACAGGCTGAGAAATGCTTTGGTGAGCTTCAAAACAGATTTCTCCTGTGGGTCACTCTTTTTGTAGAAGTTGGATGTAGGACAATATGGGTCAGGATGGAGATTTGCTCCTTTAGGCTCCAAAACAGGCTCTTTACTTTTAAAAGCCCTCAGCAAGGTTTCTTGGTCTGTGATGCTTGAGATAGGGATGATCTGCCAGAAAAGAGCGTACATGCCCTTAACACACGTCATCCAGAGGGCTTTCTCCAGGACCCTGGTTCCCGCCAGCCTCCAATACCGTGTGTCAGGCTTGACAGCAAACCTGGGGAAGTTTTCCCATTTCCCATGAAATTTGCCCAGCTTTCCATCTGACTGAGGCTGGGGAAAGCCATTTCTCATCTGTGGACTTCAATTGGTCCTTGTGCTTTTCAGTGTCGCCTCAGGGCAGTGTTTCTCCCCTGGGTACAGTCCCTGGCACCCTGGATACTCCTGGGATCCCGGCTCTCCCCAGGGACTGTGCAGCCCTGGCACCCTGGATCTCCCACATTTTTGACCCTGGGCTTCTCAGGACATGCCAAAACACTGCAGTGCTGCTGTCCGGGTTCCAGTGTGGAGCCTATAGGACAGTGGAATGTCTCAGGACCTGCATTTTGACTGGTTAAGAAGTTTGTGAGATGACCAGCTCCCAGCTCTGCAAATCTTGCAGAAGAGAGAGACTCCATCCCCCTTGAATACTGTCAGAGATGTGGCTTTCCACATCCTGCAAGAGGAAGGACTTGTTTAATTCTTTGGGTTGTTTATTCAATCTGTGGCACCCTATCTAAGACACTGTGAGTCCCAGTTCTGCACCCTGGGGTCTCTGCCCTTTCTCTCCCCTGTCTCCTGTGTGTCCACCCAAAGTCTTCTCTATGCAGCAGGAGTATGGGAAGTGTTGCTTTAGGGAGCTCACTTGAAGCTATGACACACTGTGGAGCTGAAGGCCTGATGGAGGCAAGTCTGGGACGTGGCTGTGCCCCCATGTCCCCTCCTGCTCCCGACCTGAGGATCCAGGAAGGTCTCTGGGGAGAGCAGTGGGTTTGATGTGGATGGGACGGGTTTCTTGTGACATGCCGTGAGTCCTGCCTGGGTTGCTCTGAACACTTTGGAAAATCCGTCTTCTCTAGGGGCTTCCATCAAGGCTTTTGCATGCTTTGTACAGAAGCACAGCCTGGTCCGGGATCCCCAAGAGCAACATGGCCCCCGCCACAGCCTGGAATCCCTGGGAGCTGTATGGCTCTTCCATTTCCATATGCCCTGACTAATTTGACAATTTTTAACATCACCTTCACAGCACACTCTCTGGACATTGCAACATTGCGACTTTGTGACTTTGTGACTCCTCCCATTACTCTTTGTTCACTCACATTCCCAGCTGCTGGTTTGCACTTCAGGGAGTTCAAAGCTTGCTCCATCTTTCAGTAGCCTGTCCCTTTAGCCAAGTCCTTAATTCTCTTTACATCTAGCCTTTCCTGTCTCTCAAAAAGATTTCTAGTATGGCTGTCCCTTGCAGAAAGTGGACCTCATTGGAGGCAGCTTGGACTTAGCATACAGTCAAAGAATGTAATTCTTTTTTATGAAACTATATCAGGCTTTATTTTTTGTTTCTTTGAAGCTAAAAGAAAATCCTTCTGTGTCTGTTTGCAGCTAGTTGTCTAAGTACAGCAGGTGGGAATTGGGGCAGATGAGCTGTAACATTCAGACTTCAGTGGAATAAGGGTAGCTTTTAACCAGAGTGATATAAGTCCCAGGTGGCTGGTGAGAAAAATGGCAGGGTTGGGGAGATGGGGAGGAAGATTGTCCATACAGTGCCTGACCTCTGGGACACTGCTTTTCCTACATGTCCAGACTTCATCAGGAGACACGCTGGATTGATATCAATTGGAGAATGTTGCCTTCACTTATTCTGAAAGCTGGATAATAATAATAATAAAGTATAAAAGCAGAAGTACTTGTATATTATTGAAGTCTCCACCTTTTAGCTACACTGTTTCAGAGCAGAAAATTGTAATCGCTGATTATGGGAAGGAAGAGAAAATGTGCAGGTGGCTCTGATGCCATGTAAACCCTTCAGGAGCCCTGGGGCGCACTCAAGGGCACACGGAGGGCCCTGGGGTGCACTGAAAGGCACACACAGATGGGTCCTGATGGGACCGCAGGGCAGATCACGCACCTTCAGATGCCCCAGAGGTGGCTGCGAGTGCACCGGCTTGCTTGCTTTGCCTTGGGGTTTGCCGCAGGGCCCCGCAAAGCATGCACACTCCCATGCCTCTGTCACCTCCTGCTCTCCAGCTGCATCCACCTCCTCTCCACGGCATCCGCGCTCCTCCTCCCGCCCTCACCCTGCAGCCCCCACCAGTCCCAGCTGCCCCAGCCTTCCAGGTGAACACAAGAAAAAGCCATTTTTAATAGGGGCATGGGCAAACACAGAAACAGAATTTCCCAGGCAGGTTGTGGAGTCTTCACCCTTGTGCAAGTCCAACAGGATGTGGCCCGGAGCCATCTGCCTTGCTGAACGTGCTCGGCACAGGGGGCAGACTGGCGATTCAGGAATGCTGAATTTAGAGGTGCTCAGGCCGCGCCAGCCCCTGGGCCCGAGCGCCACCGCTGCCAGGCTCTCCACAGGCGGGCGCACAAAGCTCGCATGGTGAAGCCTGCCGGGGATGCTCTCCTGGGGTCTCGGAGGACGAAGAGCGTGTACGTCCCCACGAAGCGGACCGTGGGGCTGCTGTCATTCTTCAAGCGCTGAAGGACTGTGGTGAGAGGAAGGAGAGTGGTGATCGAGCCCTTTATGAGTGGAGACCCCAGGCCCTTCCTCAAGAGAGGGCCAAGGGGGAGCAGGGCACGAGGGGATCTGTGTGGGCTCAGTGATAGCCCAAATGTCCCCCAAATTCCCTTCAGGAAGGTCTGCAAGAGCCCTCCGGCCTTGCGCAGGGCATGGGCTCTCTCTGCCTGCCCCAAAACATTGGACCTTCTCGAATGCCCCAGAAATTCCCTCTGTCTCCAGGCATGGCCTCCTCCCACCAAGCCCAGCCAACCCCGCGCGCCCTACGCACGGCTGCACATCTCCTCCAGCTTCTCCCCACACCAGTCCAGGAGCCGCCCAGCGAGCCCTAGCTGCACACAGCCCATCACAATGCGAGACCCAAGCCAGGAGAGAGGGATTTGGGGCTGGGGAGAGGGACCTGGCACTGAGGAGAGGGACTTGGGGTCTGGGGAGAAGGAGCCAGGCGTTATGGAGAAGGACCTAGGGACTGGGAAGAGGATGCCAGGTGTTGGGGAGAGGGATCCAGGCATTCAGGAGTGGGTGCCAGGAGGTGGGGAGGGGGATGCAGGGGCTTGGGAGAGGGACCTGGTGCTGGGGAGAGGGTCCCAGACATTGAGGAGAGGGACGTGGGCACTTGGAAGAGGGACATGGGGGCTGGGGGGAAGGAGCCAGGCGTTATGGAGAAGGACCTAGGGACTGGGAAGAGGGTCCCATGTGCTGGGGAGAGGGAGCCAGGCATTCAGGAGTGGGGTCTGGGGAGAGGGACCCAGTGCTGGGGAGAGGGTCACACACACTGAGGAGAGGGATGTGCAGGCTGAGAAGGATCTCGGGCCGAGGAGAGGGTCACGGGCACCTGGGGGGTCTCACCAATGAAGTATGCGGCCTGCTCACGCAGCGGGGTCCGCGGATCCTCCAGGTACCGGCTGCTGCAGTGCACGTATTCGCTGGCCATCGGCCTGGCCTTCTGCACCTGCAGAGACCCCCGGTAGAGGTGTTGGCACCGCTGGGCCTGCTCCCCTCCATGGGACACCCGGCCCCTCTCTAGGACAGGCGTTGGCAACACTGGGCCCATCCCCCCTCCCAGGAGAGGCGCGGGCACAACCGGGACGGGGCTGGTCCAGCTGGGACAGGTGTTGTCACTGATGGAAAAGGTGCTGGCACAGAAGGGACAATGGCTGGCGCTGCCAGGACATGGGTTGGCACCTCCAGGACAGGGGCTGGCACCTCCAGGACAGGGGCTGGCACTGCTAAGAGAGGAGCAACCTCCAGGACATGGGTTGGCACCTCCAGGACAGGGGCTGGCACTGCTAAGAGAGGAGCAACCTCCAGGACATGGGTTGGCACCTCCAGGACAGGGGCTGGCACTGCTAAGAGAGGAACAACCTCCAGGACATGGGTTGGCACCTCCGGGACATGGGTTGGCACCTCCAGGACAGGGGCTGGCACCTCCAGGACAGGGGCTGGCTCCCAGGAGAGGTGCTGGCCACACCGGGACAGGGGCCAGCACCTCCAGGACAGGCCTGGCACTGCTGGGGCCTCCTCACCAGGTACGCGCCAATGCGCCAGATCTGCGCCGTCTCGGCCAGCTTCCGGAGCTGCCTCCAGCCGAGGAGCTTTGCGGCATCCACGAGGGCTGCCTGGGCAGCCTGGGGAGGAGCGAGGAGATGGGTGATGGCACCATGGCCAGGCCAGGGATGGCCCCCGGCCGCTGCCCACAGTGTCCCCCGGTCGGCCGTATGGGCCGCCACGGTGCCCTGTACCTGTGCCGTGCCGGGGCGTGGGTCTCTGAGATGGAGGAAGAGGGGCAGCAGCCCCAGGAGCGCCAGCTGCTTCATCTGCTGCCTCTCCCTGCCTACTGCCCGGCCCAGCAGCTCCCCGAAGAGCTGCATGGCCAGCTCCCGCACCACACCGACCTCCTGCTGGGGCAAGCGTGGCAACCTCAGCAGTGGTGGTGGCGGGGGGGAACCAAAACGGGCCCCCTACCGGCTCCCTGCCACCATCCTCACGTTGGGGAAGAGGTACAGGAGGTCGTGGGCCAGATGCACCATGAGGTGGCTGCTTTCCCGTGGGTCAGCGTGGCGCAACACGTTGCGCAGCACCGCCAGCGCCTTGGCGTTCATCTCCCCGTCAGCATCCTGCAGCTGCTCCACCACGGGAAGGATCAACTTCTGCATCTTCCTAGCCTGGAGTGAGACACGCAGCGTTTTCCTCAGACCACTGACGGTGGAAATGCTCTGGACACAGGCACCGGCGGCAAGCGCTCGCTCACCGTGGCGGGTCTCTCGGAGAGGAAGAGGAGGCCACGGAGCGCCAGCCAGCGCATGACCTGGTGCTCATTGCCCAGCCGCGCCCGGCACAGGCTCAGCGCCATCTCCTCGGCCGCCGCGCACAGATCAGGGCACTGCAGCAGCTGCAACGGCACAGGGCCAGGGTGGCATGGGGACCGGTGGCCCCACCTAGGACCGGGACCTCGGCACGTGGCATGGCATTCCCACTGCCACCTCCCGTTTGGCCCCAGCCCCAGCCCCTAGTCCTTGTTCTCATCCTCATCCCCCAGCCCTGGCCATGGCCCCATGTCCCCAGCCCGGGCCGCAGACCCTCACCTCCGGCCCCATCTGAATCCCCTCCTCATTGTCCCCTTGTCCACCACCCCTCCACCCCAGCCCTGTCCCCTCATCGCCATCCCCACGTCCCCAGCCCCTAGTCCTGCCGCCATCTGGAGCCCTCCGGCCGTTCTTCAGAGCACATGGAGTGCTGAGGGCCGGCACGGAGGGTGCTTGAAACACAGGTGACACCTGGGGACTAGCAGAGGCACCAGCAGAGCCCTAGTTCTGCCTCCACCAGCCACCCCTTCCCACTCATGCCAGCACCCCGCATCCTACCTCGATGAAGAAGGCCATAGAGGGGATCTCCTGGCATTTGTTCTTGCCCCTCAGGGCCAGGATCAGGTTCAGGACGATCTCAGCACGCTCGCCCAGAGGGTTCCCCCGCACCTGCCTGGCAACGGATGGGAGAGGCACCGCGGTGGCCAAGTGAGGTGGGCAAACTGCACCGGGACCCCGTGGGACCCCCAGGGTGGGATGCGGGGCCAAGGAGGGCAGGGGGCTTACCTGGCCAGCAAGGCAACCCCCGTGAGGTGGGTCTCGGCCCGGCTGATCATCTCCCAGCCCCCCCGCCGCTGCATGGCAGTGACCTGCTCCCTGTAGCCGCTGCAGCACAGCAGCGCCTGCATGGCTTGCACCGCCGTCCTGCTCGGGGAGAAGAGCGCGGCTTGGTCACCCCATGCTCCGGCACGGGCAGCGGGGGCTGCACCAGGGCGATAGGGTACCTGACAGGCCTGGGAGGCATGAGTTTGCCCTCGTGGCTGAAGGCGGGGATGTCCTCTTGCGCGTGGACGAGGGTAAAGGACATCTGGAAGAGGAGGGCCACGTAGAGGCGGGGGAAGAGTGCCTTCACCTCCTGCTTGCAGGTGTGCTGCAGGAGGACGATGTTCAGCACCCGGGTCGCCTGCAAAGACGGCAATGGCAGCCCTCGCTGGTGCCACAGCTGCGTGCACGGGGAGGCCTCCCTCGCCCAGCGAGCCCATGGGGCCACTCACGGTCAGGGGCAGGACGCAGGTGAGGTCCCGCACGGTGGTGCCCGGCTTGCAGAGGGGCCGCTCCTGCAGCACGCAGAGCAGCTCCTCCAGCACCTTCTCAGCTGCCGACGACTGGGAGACCATCACCTCCCACATGGCCGCAGCAATGCTGGGAACCCGAGCCAGAAAGGGTCAGGTCAGCATCCCGGCATCCCACAGACCCTTGCCACGTGGCTCTGGGAGGCCTGCAGGGAGCCCAGCTCCAGCCCTGGGGCTGCTGCACTCAGGCTGGCAGCAGGCCAAGTGTACCTGTCACAGGTCGGGGAGCAGCTCAGCAGGCCAACAACCACCTCCCTTGGGTAGCGGCATGTCAGGAGGAGAAGGAAGGCCTTGAGGATGTCCTGGGCTGCGGCCTCACTGATCCATGGCAGGTTCTCGTAGATATGTGCCACGGTCAGCTGCAGCTGGAAGGGACCCGTGTTGGCACCAGCATGCTGCCACAGGGAAACCCCTGCCAGGCTCAAATTGTGCTTGAGAGCCCTGGGTTTGGGGACCATCACCAGCGGGCTGGAGGCTTACGTGCTCTGGCTTGGTGGTGCAGTAGCCCATCATATCCTCTAGCACGCGGGTTGCCACTGAGGTGTCGTAGGCACTCCTGTCCTTCACGCCCTCGATGGCCATGAGGACCACATCTCTCTGCTCAGCCTCCTCACAGGCCTCCACGAAGCAGCTCAGGGGTCCGTCCTCCTCCTCGACCCAGGTCCTCATGGAGAAGCTGGGGCATCTGTCCCCATCCTCAGCCCAAGCCTCCTTGGGGCGGCTGGGGGGGTCGCTCCTTCTCCTCGACCCAGGTCCTCATGGAAAAGCCGGAACATCTGTCCTCATCCTCAACCCAAGCCTCCTTGGGGCGGCTGGGGGGTCGCTCCTCCTCCTCGACCCAGGTCCTCATGGAGTGGCCCCGGCAGGCCAGGGTCATTCCCCCATGCAGAGGGGCTGCGTGGGGCAGGGCTGCTCACAGCTCCCGCTCGCCCCGACGACACTTCCCCAGGGGCTTCTCAGCAGGAAGCTCCAGCCAGGGACGACACCAAAGGCAAGGAGCTTCCTGAGCCTCTGCTTCCAGCTCCCTGCTGCTGGCATGGGGGGAAGGGAAAGGAGCTGCCAAGCCTGGGAAAGAGCCGGAGACGCCAAAGCCCACGGAGAGACCAGCAGGTCTGCGAGGAAGCTCAGAAAGCGCCTTCACCTCACTCTGCCCACGGGCAGCACCAGCAGCACCTCTGCTGGCCTCACCATGCCTGCTGTCACCTCCAGCCTGGAGCCGCCACGAGCCCAACTCCACCCGCGCCCTCCCCTCGCTGCCCTCCTCTGCGCCAGTGCGCATGCTCCATGGGAGAAGGCGGCACTTCCGGCCCTGTGGGGGCGGGGCCTGTGTGTCCATGGCCACCGCCCCTGGTGCCGCCGGCCCCGCCCCCTCTGGGCCCCACCGCGGCGCCGCTGTCAAGGCCGCGGAGAAGCAGCTGCGGCAGCGGCGGGTGTTGGCGGCTGCTGCGCAGGGAGCCCGGAGCGACGCTGCGGCCCGGCGTGTGCTCGTGTGCGCGGAGCCTGCGGTGGCTGCTGCCGGCTGGGGCCGGGACCAGGGTGGAGGGCGGGGAGCGAGGGGGAGCGGCACCGGGCTGGCCCTGGGCTGCGGGAGTTGTGCTGCAGGGGAGCGTCAGCGGGGAAATGCTGCTGCCGGGGCGCTGCTGCCACAGGGCCCCGCTCTGCCCCGGGGCCTGGGCGAGTCTGCGGCAGGGGACAGGACAGGATGGGCCGGGCCGGGCCGGGCTGGGAGAGAAAGCTCTGCACTGCGGGTGGGGGCAGGTGCTGCCTGCGAGCACCCTGGGGACACAGGGGGGTGTTTCCAGCCCACGCTGCCACCCGGCAGGTGCAGAGGAGCCCTGAGCTGTGCGAGCTCCATCACTAGTGAAACCGCAGGCAGCAGGTGAGGAGGGAGAGGAGCAGAGAAGCTGCTTTCTGTGCTCCTGCTGCCCCTGGTGTCCTCCCGCGGTGGGAAGCTGCAACGCTCTGTGTGCGGGTGGGGAAAGCGGTGGGGGAAGTCGATAGGCCTGAGCTGCTGTTGTGCTGTGCCGGGGAAGTGCAGCATTCAGTTTTCTTGATTAACCTGTGGAAATTGGACTTGTTTTCTTCAGCTTTCAGTTATGAACATTAGCAAGGTGTCAGGTCCAGGGATGGGGAGAAACGAGGGCTGTGAAAAAAGCAGGGCCTGAGCTTAGGTAAGTCTTTGCAGAGTTCGGGTGCTTTTTTGATAGCTTCCTTTCTTCCTGCAGTTGCTAAGGAGGAAAGTAAAAGGATGCCACAGATGGGCACTGTCCTTGCTAGAAGCATTTTCAAAGGATTTACAGGTTAGGGCCCACTTTTTCAGTTTGTTTCCAATATTCCTCGACACCAGCATCCTTATTGCTTTCTTGCAGGCCCTTGGCTGAAGCTAAATTGTAAAGCCAGAACGTAACCCTCTCATGGAGGTGTGCATTGCTGTTGAGAACGGAGGTATCTAAGCATAAATTGATTTTTTTTTCCTTGCTTCTGCCTTCTGTCCATTCATGTTCCCTGGCTCTGGCTGCTTTAGCAAATCCAAGCTTTCCCCATTCATTTCTGAATTATGAAGAGAAAATGGATCTTCCTGTGTGATCAGACTACTTCTGACCCCTCAAGTGCTTGATAAAGACGGACAGAAGAAGAGCCTCATGGATGGTGAGCACTCTCCTGCAGCTGGAGCAGGATGTGCTTCTGTTTAAGAGCAGGTATTGTTACTGTAGCCAGGTATTTAAACTGTAGTTCTCTCTGAATGTCACATTGGGAATGCTGACTTGTTCTTTCTCTCTGCTGGAAGGTTGGTGCTGGCAAGCTGTGAGTGAAGACAGCTTGGCGGAAACTTCTGTCTTGCTAAAAGTTGAACTGGAGGATACAGAAATGTTTTGCCTGCTTGAGTTTAACCTTCTGAAATTCCAGACCATGCTGAAGGAGAATGTGTTCAGTGAAAGGTGCAGTGAAGGATCTCAGTTCTGTTGTAGGAAGTTTTTGTGCACCTGACACAAAAGGGAGATGGTCCAGTAGTGATGGTACCGGCTGGGTTTGGGAGCAAAAGATTTGACAAGAAGTGATTTTTTGTTGAACACAGATTGCAGAATCCTTACAGTGTTGCCTAGTCTTTTTGAAAGCAACTAGAAGAAACCTTAGAAACCGCTTTCAGTCTCTGTTTGTGAAGCAGAACTACTTGCAAGACTCCATCTTTGCATCAGCTGACGAAATCTTTCACCTGACTGTTGCCTTGTGCCTGGTGAGGAAGTGTGCAGCTGCAACTTACTGAAAGACCTAGATCCTGAGCCCTGCTTTAGCAGGATGTTATTTCAGTGAGTGTCTGAGTTGCTTTTCTGTCTTTTATTTGCTGTCCTAGGTGGAATCTTCTTTTTCTGGAGCTTACAGATCTGAGATGGCTTGGTGATCTTTAGTGTGTTGCTTTCCTTGAGGAAGGCAGCAAGCTTTACGTCTAGGCTGGGGCAGTATGCTGTTGCTAGTAACACCAGCAACCTTGGGTGCTGGAAGGGGATGTTACTGGAAGGCCTGTGAGAGAGAGGCTGAAGACGCTGTGGTGGGAGAAGTAGCTGTGTGTGAGCGGGCTGTTGCCTGGGCGAGGTGTGTGGGGTTGCTGAGATGCTGCAGCGGTGGCAGTAGCTGCTGCTGGAGAGACCTTCCCATGTTTCTGTGGGAGATGATCCGCGAGGTGCTTGGAGGGGAGAACTTTGGGAGCTGAAAGGTAATGTTGGGAGTCAGGGCCCTGTGCAGGGCACTCGCTCTGTGAGAGACTTGCCTGTGGCTGCGCAACCCTGTTGTGCCTGTTCTTTCCTCAGCATTGAGCCACGTGTGGAGGACCCTGGCCAGACTCGAGCAGGGAAGAGAAAATCAGGAATTACACCTTATTCAGGTAATGAATATGCCTTCTTGCTCTTGGGTTTTATGTTTTCTGATTCTTTGCCTCTCCCCATGGGCAGCGGCAAGAGCATTTCAGCTGAAAGTCTAAGATCTTTTGGTCGAGGAAGTCTTAATGAGCACTTGTGCTAATATAGCTTCTGTCGGAAGCTATGGAAGAAAACAAGCTCTCTCTGGAAAGAAGAGGGGAAAAAAAACAGGAGGGAAAAAGCCCTCCTGGCTAGTTACTGGCTGAATTGGCTTTGTAAGGTTTTTGTGAAAGGGAAAATGTATGTTGAAAGTGAATGAGAGCCTTCAGTGTGTCAGTGACTTTCTGAGGGGTAGACTGAGCTCTGTTGGAATAGGGGTGACCTTTGTAGTGTCCTGCCATTTGCAGTAATGGTGGAAGATAAATTCCTTGTGCAGCCTTAGGAGCCCTTTCCTTGAATTAAGGTAGAGTTTAGACAAGATTCTTAAATAATCCCTTTATAACGGTTTGGGGGGTGTGTATGATTTTTTTTCTTTGTTTTTTTGGGGGGGGGTTGTTTGTTTTATGATGGCAGAGCTTCCAAACCAAGCAAGCAGATCACATCTTTTCTGGACAAGCCCCATTCCATTGCTTATATCAAGGCAGCTTCTTTTCTGGACCTTCTCTAGAAAATTGGAGATATGTAACTTCGGAAGGTGTCCTGAACTGTGCCCTGCAGAGAGGTCAGGTTAAACTGGTTTGCTGACAAACCATTTTCTTCTGTATCCTGCAGTTTGTAAGAATGTCATGTGTACATATTTACTATTGCCCCAAAGAGTTGTGGGTTTTTTTATCCTGTTTGTTATTTAAATAATAGTTCACGTGTACTTCTTTTTGCATGTCTGACATGATTATGCAGACATATGAGTTTTGTAATTATTTTTGAGCAGGTGCTGGAATTAGGGGCCTAATTTGGTCCGGTGTGGAGTCTGGACATTAAACCCCTAGCAGCTGCCTTGCTTCCGTGCTCATGAACTTTCACATGATATTCGCAAGGCCTGTTTGTCAGAGTTGGGCTTCCTGCTCAGCAGTCAGTGTTAGGAAGCTGTCTGCACTGTCACCCATAAACTGGCAGCCCCCTACATGTAATTGTCCTTGAAAGTTGACTTGTGCTTTTTCTCTTAACACTCTGCCTTCCTTAAGCACACTTGGATGCCAGCAGCCATATTGCAGCCAGTCAAATGCACACCACGGTGTTCCGATTGCCTGACTCCAGTGTTGTCCTCTGTTTCCCCTTGTGTTGTCAGCTCAGCTCCCTTTGAAGCTCAGCACCTTCAAGACCTTCCAGGCTCCTGTCCTAGGTGCCTTGGTGTGGGCAATGCCTGCTGTGGCTGGCTGAAACCTCAGCGTTGTGAGGGCTGCAGCCTGGTGTGGCACAAGAGGCGTTTGCTGTTCTTGTGTCGTTCCTGAGCTGCTTTCTTGTGTTTGCTAGTCCTCGGGTTTTCTGTCCGCTTCCTCTCTTTCCCCTGTTACCGCTGAAGGGCGAGCAGATTGAAACAACCCTGCCCTTCAAAGTTAGGACTCTGAAACAAGGAACCAGGCTGCTGTGGCTCACTGAGCAGCAAACGGAGGGAGCCAGTGATCCTGGGCTCTGAAACACTCCTGCTGTTTCCGGGCTCTAACTTAACAGGCTTTGACAAGCCTTGTTTAGCTACCTGCTGCTCAAAGGTTCGTGTGCTCATTCCTATGTCTCATGAGCCCTTTCCGCTGTAACTGTGTTTTTTCAGGCCATGGTGAGAGGGGTCCTTGCTGCATTTGAGGAAGGCAAGCCGGAGGAGACCATGAGCAGTGCTTTTAACCTCACTGCCACCCCTAAGGATGTCCAGCCACTAAGGAATGTTTGCTAGTTCAAGGATGAGGTAACATTTGCTGGAGCGTAGTGGTGTTCTCATGCAGTGTGTGTTGAAAAATACCCCTTGACAGTGTATGTGAGTTTTCTTTTCAGATTCTTTGCTGCCCCCCCCCACTGCAGATCTCAGAAGTGTCTGTGTTCGGGCTCTGATTTTCAGCCTTGAAGGGCGCAGTATTTCTGAAAGCACCTGCACTTCTTGTCTGGTGCTGCTTCCTAGAGTTGGTCGTATTCCAGTCCAGATTAATTGGAGTGGATGACTAGTGTTTCTAGCAAACTCTGAAGAGGTAACCACATGCAGAAGTCTGGGAACAGAAGCTACAACTGGAGTTTTCTCAGGCAGCTGCCTGCTCCAGGGTGGCCAGCAGATTAGCGTGGCTGTGCTTTTCATTTGGTAAACCAGTGTTGTATTTTTCCTCTCAAAGCTCACTGTTTATTATACCGATCACGGATTCCTACCTGAATCTTGTGGTGTAAAGAAGGAAGGAAGGCTATCCAGTGGCTATGCTTTCTGTACTTTCTTCTATCCAAAACTAATTTCTGGGGGCTGCACAGCAGTAAGAAAATGGACCAGAGGGGTGTATCTCTCACAGCAGGACTGTGTCCTAGTGCCCATTGACTTGAGAATGCAGAGGGCCTGGTGGAGAGTCAAACTGGCTTTTCCTTAGACTTGGATGAGGAGGGCAAGCAAGCAAGAGAAGTCATTGTGGTTTTATTCTGATTGCAGCCTAAGGTTGTGCTGTGTCTCATTTAACAACTGTGTCTTAATAACAGGTCATAGATATCAGAAAGAAGACCACCAAATGTTTTGATGCAATGGGACAAAAGGGCAGCAAGCTTTGTGAACCTTTGTTGTAACTGCTCGGCCACTGCTTCTTTGCTTTGACCCACAGTAAGGATTTCTCAGGTTTTCTCCCTTGATAGGCGCTGCACAGGCAAGCATGGGACTCAGGATGGTGCAGCCCATAGAAGAGGGGTTTGCTCTGGGGTGCTCCCCAAGGGTTAAGGAACCTTGGGCGTACCACAGCCAGAGTCACCACACTGTGGGGTTGCTGTAGCCCTCCAATAACCCTGTGAGTGCTGAGCAAACCTAGTCAGCCAAGGAGAAGTGACACCACACACTCGCACTGTAAGCATCTAGGTACTGTGGAATTTTGCCCTGGGTTATCTGTTGAACATGCGTACAGTTATTTGTTGGCCATATTGTTGACCATCCTGATGGCTGAGGCCATCAGTTCTGTTGTGTAACCGTGGTCTGGCATGGTTTGGATGGGTAATGAACTAAGCCCGGGAAGGGTAAAAGCAAGTAAGCCACATACCTCTGCGTGGACCTGGACTCACCGTCAGCTGGCCTGCGGACCCGACAACCCACCCATCAGCAGGGACGCCCCTGATGCCGACTGCCAGGGAGAACCTGAATCATCCCAGCGTAGCTTAACAGTGGTGAGAACAATCTGGAGAAAACTGTACCGGAGGGGTGGCCCATAAGGACAAGGAAAGGGTGAAAACGGTCATTGTACTGTGCATCCGTGGCTTAACCATAGAGCTCTCATATGTGTGTATATATATGTTTAGTTCTGTTATATTTCTAGCTTTACTATACTTTTTAGCTTTGTCATACTTGTAGATCGTCTGGTGTTAATTGTTTAGTGTTGTCCAGCATCTGTCATATGTGTAGAACCACTTAGGTCTATTAAATTCTTATACTTGACAAATGCTGATCTCTTGAGT
The DNA here is from genome assembly GCF_036417845.1 of Apteryx mantelli. Taxonomy (NCBI): domain Eukaryota; kingdom Metazoa; phylum Chordata; class Aves; order Apterygiformes; family Apterygidae; genus Apteryx; species Apteryx mantelli. The sequence continues at coordinate 9,845,283 of NC_089997.1, forward strand.
CCAGTGCGACTAACCCCAGTATCTGAAAGAAGCCCGGATGCCCCTCTATTGCCGTGTCACACCCTCCCTCTCCTCCCCGTGGGGAAGGGAGTCCTCAGGCGATGCTGGACTCAGCTTCGGCTGATGGGAGGGGAGCACAGGGCAGGGTGGAAGAGGCAGGCAGAGCCTCTCGGGGTGCATGAGGGAGTCTTCCAAAGCCCAAGGCTGAGCCAGGGACCTTTGGGTCTTCCCCATGATGCTCTCCCAGCTGGGCTTGTTCTGCCTTGCCCTAGGAGCTCTCGTCCCCGTGCCAGCCATGCCGGAGCAGAGGCCGAGGAGCTGGAGGTGCCTCAGGCCAAGCTGTGCCAGCCCTGGGGAGCTGTCCCTGAGCACAGGGCAGGCTGAGCCCCTCCTCGTGTGTCCTATCCTGCTGGGAGGGCAGCACAGGGACAGGAGAACAGCCTGTTCCTGCCCAGGGGCAGTGCGGGACCTTTTCAACAGCCACTGTGCTGCAGCAGCACTGGCTGCGCCCCCTCCTTGTGGCCACTGCCGCAGCCCTGCCTGCCCCTGCCCAGCCTGCTGCCCCCCTTGCTCCCAGCCCCTCTCCTGGCACCACGGTGACCAGCTCTACAAGGAAGGAGCTCCCTGGCCCCTGGCCCCCCCATGCTGGGGATCCAGCTCCAGCCAGGCAGTGGGACACCAGCTTTCCCCCCCAGGCCCCCTGGCCCACTCCCCCCGGGCCCCTTCCCCCTCGTGGGGAGCTGGAGCTGCCCCAGCTCGGGGCAAATGGTGCTGTGAAACAAAAAAACCTGCTCTCCTAGCTGTGCATCATAAAATCAGACCCAAGTGGCTGTGCTTGCTCAGACTCTGCACTACCTGGGTAGGGGTCCAAACCTAAAGCACTCCTTGCACCTTTAATTGAGCTGTTGGGCAAGAGCTGCTGATGCGGATATACAGCGAGCTTTTCTACCTACAGCCTTCCCTGGGATCTGCTCAGTTCCCAGCTTCCCTTGCCAAGGCTTTCTTGACCGTAGTGAGGGGGCAGGTCAGCAGGACAAGGACAGGGTCAGGTCAGGACCTGAGAAGTGCAGGACCAGGCACAGGCATGTCCACAGCGTAACTCGGGCAAGGCTTAAGGACAAGGAGAGCAGCTCCTTGGCAAGGGGAGGAGGCCCCCCAGTGATGCCAGTCACTCTGTCTCCCCTGCTCTTGTGTCCAGAAGATTCCCCTTGACTCACCCCTTGACAAGGGCCAGGGAAGCTGAGCTCTCCTAATGGACATGGGAGCCATGGTCTCACCCCATCTTTATTCGTCTGAGCCTGACTCTGTCCCATGAGCTCCCTTGGTGTCAGTGCAAAGGAGCCGCTGCAAAGGGATACTCTCCTCATTGCCCTGAAGGCATCTGAGGGAGCTCAGACTAGCGGGCTCTGAGGTTCCCCCATCTCTGCTGATGAAGGGGGAAGCCTGGCTTCCTGCTTCAACACGGTCCCTCAGTCAGATTCAAATGAGAGATTCCTGAGGACAAGTGGCATGAACCAAACCGTTCCGTCTTTTTACAAGAATGCAACAGAGGAAAGGAAAGAAAGAAAGAAGTGAAGAACACACAGCCTTGAGGCCAAATGCCCTGTGAATGATGAGTGGATGCACATGGGATAATTATTGGGACTGACATTGTACCCATTGAACCAGTTTCCTCAGCGCATCCTTGAGCTCCTTGTTCCTCATGCTGTAGATGAGGGGGTTCATTGCTGGAGGCACCACTGCATACAGAAAAGATACCACCAGATCGAGAGCTGGGGAGGAGAGGGAGGGGGGCTTCAGATAGGTAAACATGAGAGTGCTGAGAAACAGGGAGACCACGGCCAGGTGAGGGAGGCACATGGAAAAGGCTTTGTGCCGGCCCTGCTCAGAGGGGATCCTCAACACAACAGTGAAGATCTGCACGTAGGACAGCACAATGAAAATGAAACACCCAAAGCCTAAACAGGCACTAACCACAATAAGCCCAACTTCCCGGAGGTAGGAGTTTGAGCAGGAGAGCTTGAGGATCTGGGCGACTTCACAGAAGAACTGATCCAGGGCATTGCCTTGGCAGAGTGGTATTGAAAATGCGTTCCCAGTGTGCAGGGCAGCATAGAGAAAACCAGTGCCCCAGGCAGCTGCTGCCATTTTGACACAAGCTCTGCTGCCCAGGAGAGTCCCATAGTGCAAGGGTTTGCAGATAGCAACAAAGCGGTCATAGGCCATGACAGTGAGAAGAAAATATTCTGCTGACAACAAGAAGAGAAGCAGAAAGACCTGGGCAGCACATCCTGAGTAGGAAATGGCCCTTGTGTTCCAGAGGGAATTGGCCATGGATTTGGGGACAGTGGTGGAGATGGAGCCAAGGTCGAGGAGGGAGAGGTTGAGGAGGAAGAAGTACATGGGGGTGTGGAGGCGGTGGTCACAGGCTACAGCTGTGATGATGAGGCTGTTGGCCAGGAGGGCAGCCAGGTAGATGCCCAGAAACAGCATGAAGTGCAAGAGCTGCAGCTCCTGTGTGTCCGTGAGAGCCAGGAGGAGGAACTCGTTGAAGGAGCTGCTGTTGGACATTTGCTCCTTTAGGGCATAGGGGACTGTCCAAAGAATAGAAATTGAGAAGTAAGGAGAGATTTTTCAAGTAAAAAAAAAAAAAGTTCCAGTTTTCATACAGCCCCCCCATATTGCCTCTCTCTTTGCTGAGAGGATCTGTGTGCTCCACTTTGCACTGGCTGAGTGTGCTGTGAGGAGCAGGGGCCTCTGCCCTTGGGCTGCAGAGGAGTCAGTCCTGCTGTACAGTGGTGGGAAGGAGGGAATGGGAGGGAGTAGCTCTGACATTCACAGTTTCTGCCAGGTGAAATCCAGTTGTCATGTGGAAGGGCTTTTCAGCATCTTCACCACCAGTTCTAGTAAATGAGGGTTGAGGAACAGAGTTTTAGGGATTTTTCAGTGGTGTTTATTTTCTTTCAGATGTCCTTGTTACCCCTAGGGAGTGTTCCTCAAAGGTAGCAATCATTGGCATTTCTGCTGTGAGTCCTGTGATGAAAGAATTCACTGTCACTTGGTGCAGAGTGAGGACAGCTGGTCTATTAGCCTTGATCCCAGCTGTCCTGTGTTCCCACTTCTTTGAGCTGGAGGATGATCACACTCATATGTTGCCCTAAAAAGAAACGAGCCGCTGCTGAGAGCAGAGGAGTCCAGTTTCAAACTGCAGGTCTCCAAACTTCTCTCCCTTTCTCAGCTCACCAGAGGGACGTCTCCACACTCCCCTTCTAGCCAAGGACACACAGGGCTCTTTTCAGCTGCCCCTATACAGCTGCCCACCACCATTGCCATACTCTTCGCATCTCTGCAGCTTCTTCATGGGTCTCTCAGACAGCACAGAGATGCTATGAGACAGCTGTGCCCTTCTGGAGGGCAGCTTGAAGTCTGGCAGAATGCCATAGGGTCAAATGTCCTAAGGATGGTCTCCCTTAAGGAGAATCTGCTCTTTTCCCAATCCCATGGACTGCATTTCCTGGAGCCCCACAGGTCAGAAGGGGGTTGGGGCAACCTCGCTCCCATGCAGACCCCTCTGTTGCACAACTCACAGGGTCAGTGTCAGAACTGCAGCTGAACGCCCCCAACCCCAGGGAGCCCGAGAGAAGAGCAGGAGCAGCATGGACAGGAGGGGAAATAAGGAGCAACACCATCATCCTGCTGCCAAGGGAGGCAAGGAGACAGGGACAGGCAGGCACTCCGGAGAGTCTTCACCTTACCCAGATGGGCATGCGGCCTTGCAGACAGCAACATCGCAGGGCAGTCACTGTCAGCCCCTTTGTTGGGCAGCATGAAATGGGCCCGTGGCAGGTGAGATGCCTCTCTCCTCTGCCGGAGGTCTGGCTGCAGAGGAGGTGGCTCATGCTCCAGACTCCATGGCTGTCAGGGCAGAGGCTCTGCTGGGTGGGAGAGGACACGTGGGGGGCTTGCTCAGAGGAAGAGGGTGTCTGCACCAGAGGGAATGCCCATGACTTGCCCAAATCCATCCTCCCATGATGATTCTGTTTGTTCATCTCCTTCCCTGCCCATCTCTGCTGCCTATAGCTGTCCCTGCGGGGAGCTCTTTCTCTGTCCCAACAACTATTCCCAATCAGTGCTCGCAGACCCATTGCCATCCTCTGTGTGCTCAGCTCTGCCCTACAGAAACCTCCTGGTTCAGGGCACTGGGCAGTGGCATCTCTGTGCATGCAGGTCCTAAGGAGCAAGTCAAGATAAACCCTGATGAGGCAATAAAGGGGATGCTGGTGCTGCCTGTAGGCTGAGGTGGGGATGAAGGGGTTTGCTGAGGTTTCTCACAAACCCACTGATCTCTGAGAGTGAAGGTTGAGGAGTCCCAGTCCCTTGCCAAACCAGAAAACTCTTTCCTTTTTTCTCCCTGCCAAAATAAGGAAACTGAAAGCACAGACGCCAGAAGGAAAGCTCCTTCCCTTTCAAACAGCTGTTTTTTCACCTTGCTCTTGAAAAGGCCCCTCAAATATGCCCTGTGCATGAGCTAGAGCTGTGAGCAGCCCTGACCCATGCAGCACCCTCTCAACAGAAGAATGAACCTGCCCTGCTGGGGGTCGATCCTCCTACCCAGAGCTTCTCCCCACTGCACTGTGAGGAATTCCCTGGGCAGGCTGAGTGCTGATCTTTGCAGGCAGCAGAGTCACTGCCCCAGGCACACAGCACCCTGGGGTGCAGGGACACTGCTCTCAATTACAGTCCCGGTGCAGTCCTGGGTGCACTCCCAGGCTTCACACCCCTGCATCATCCCTGGGAGAAGGTAGCAGGATGCCCTGTCCCTCTGACAGTGTGGCTGGAAATCCCTGCTCTGAAGCACCTCGTCTACTCTGCACTGGAGAAGCCGGGTGGGACATCCTAAAAAAACTATCAGTCATGAGATGAGATGGTTTTAGAAGACCCCTTCAAGAACCCCAGTAGTATTGCTCTACAGCCAGAGACTTACTGTGTCAGGGGCTGTGAAGATTTCTCCCTCCATGAGCTCTTCTCTCTCCTCCCACTCCACACTGCCTTTCACTTCTCTCTGTCTTGTCTCATCTCACATCAGCAAGAGCAGGCAGTGCCTGGAGCCCTGCTGCTCTTTGCAGAGGAGATGCTCTTGCACAGAGCTGTCTCTCAGCAGTGCTGACCTGTTGCCATGAGCTCCCTCTGTCCCAGGAGCCTGGTCCCACTCGGGAACAGTGGCCCAGCTGAAAGTATGACTTTATTTCTCCTTTGTACTCCCTCCTCCTGGGAGATGTTCACTGAGGCAGACTAAAGTAATCATGCAGATCTCTACATTGCAAACAGCTGATGTAATTCAGCGCAGACACTTGATTCAGTGACATAAAAATAACCGAGCAGCATCATGTCAGATGCTTGGCATGTCCAGCACAACCACATGTCTCTAGCAGGTACAGCATGGCACCTACAGGAAAACCATGCCCTTTTGGAGTAGTTGCTGGGCAAGTGCCCCAGGGCACCTCAGGTTTCCTGCCTGTGCCCAAAGAACTGAATGCCACCACTACCTTGAGGCAAAGTCCATCACGTCTACATCCAACTGTCCTGCATAGATGGGAGGCACATCACACCAAGGTCTCCACTCTTCAGTGACACCTTGTCCTTTCTGGAGATCGCTTCCCCTCTGTCACGGGCCCCATAGTGCTACAAATCAGCTCAGGCATTAGAGCCCTTTCCTGCCATTTCTGCACAGTCCAGCTCTGTTGGAACCTCATTTCACCATTACATTGCCACCTGCTAGCTATGCCAGCATGCTTCTGCTCTGAAGTGGAGCCATTACACACAAGGTGTCCTTGGCTTTTGGCAACATATTTCACCACAACCAGTCTGTGCTCTGTGTCTCAGCTGAGGCTCTGCAGCTTCTATCACACTTTTTTCTTCTTGTCCATCAATGAAATTATATATTACCCACTTATTTTACACTTCTGTCTCCATCCATATCTTTACATGGCAATATGATGGGCAGAAGCATGTACAACTGATAAAAGTAAACAACAGCACAATAATAATCAGCACACAGAGATCCCTTTTCTCCTTTTATTTTGCAGTCCACAGGGAAAAACAAAGCACAGGGGAAGGGAAAGCACTGCCATTGCTTTACTCCTTTGCAGCTGTTTCTAATCAGCATTTCATTTTGTTGGGGCCTATGAGGAGCAGAATTACTGTTAACAGCTCTTTTAAACTTTGTGCGTGAGCATCCCATTTCCAAAGGGAATTCTACAAGGGTGAACTCTTTTTAGGAAAACTGGGTCCAGTTCATCTCTGCAGCCCGTCTCCTCACATGGGACCCCAAGGAAGCTACGGCGTTTTGGGTGACCAAAGTTCAGCCCAGCAGAGCACCTGGGCACTCTTGGGCAGCTCAGTCATCTTGCTCCGGGTGGGTCCTTGTGCACCACAGTGAAGGATGTGGTGGCCCTGGGTCTTCCCATCCAGGCCCACAGCTCCACCGGCAACACAGGGTTAGGGTATGCAGGCAGACACCTAGGCTCTGCCGCGGGGTTGAGATAACTGAACATGGTGTGAGAAACTAGTGGCTATGAGAAATCATTGGACACTGCAGGGAACAGAATGAGACCCTGCCAAGTTCCAGACAGCACGGTGAGCGATGGCTGGATTTCAGCGGTGGTTAAGGGAGAGTTATATGAGAAAAGGACAAGTGTCACACATAACTAGCATATTGGGGATCCTCCGGAGAGTAGAATCTTGCAGCACCAGCAGTACGGAGGTAATGATATCGGAAGCACCATATGAACCAGGGTCACCTAGCTAACCGTACCAGAAATATTAAACTTGAGTACGTAGGTAGTAAAACTGGCACCAATGAAAGAAAAGTACTCAGAGATGAGGTGTTTGTTTCAAAGGGGATAAAGCTGGAGAAAGGGAGGGATCAAGCTGCATCGTGGGAGAAGAAGCATGGGAAAATGGAGGCAGAGGGAATAAAAGGGGCCAGTCATGTGTAAACAAGCTGCTGGCAGGGACACTTGTCTGGCCAGGCTGTGTACCTGCTCTCTGCAGTGTAGCCTATCATTGTATTAAATCCTTTTCCTAGCTCTTTTCTGGGGGAGCGTGCTCGCTGTTCTGCGTGAGTGCATGTGTGGAAGGCTTGCAGACGTCAAGGCAGCCAGCTACCAGAGACACCCGTGCGAGGGTGCGTGTGAGGTCTCCTGCAAGCTCTGAGTCTGATTAGCTGGTGAGCAAGAACAGGACCAGGCCGTTTGTATCATTCATGCTCATGAGTGCTACTTGTGTCTCCATGGTGCCTGTAAAGGTACTGTGCCCCTGCTGGAGTTGATTTTTTGGTGGTTGACCATGTCCGTACAGAGTGTGTGTATGCCTCTTGGAAGTACATGCCCAGCCTCGCTGCTGGCAGGACCAGGGAACAGAGAGCTGAAGTAGCCTCCCTTCCAGCGGACCAGGAAGGAGGAATCCCTTTATTCAAAAATCCACTGGATCCAGTGTCCTTTAACAGCACAGGCCCTGGAGGTGCTGCAGCCACTTCGTCTTGATGTCGAGGTCCCGCTTCTCCATCACCTTGTGGTTTCCAAAGGGCACGGAGGCTTAGGCTTTGGGACTGCTGCGTGAAGGACCAGCTTTGGCACACATCTTTCTAGTTCCCCACTATTGATTTAAGCAATACAAATACAGAGATTTTATAAGTGTTTGGGTCAGTGATCCCCTAGAGTCAAAGGCAGTTTTGTTTTTTCTGATCAGACTTTCTGTCTGCCAACCTTTATCATAAAAGTGGCTGGGGTGGGACAGGCAGTGCCATATGATCTACCCTCCATTTCTAAACCATCCACAGAAAGTAGCACTATTTAGTCAGTCTAAATAGCAGGGGCAATGGCCACTGTTTTGTTGGTGGTCCATGAACAGGACAGTTGTGCTGAGCAAAACTCCATTGTCTGAGGATCTGCTACACATTACTAAGCACATCTTCATCGTGTCCAAGGGTAAAAAAAGGCTGGGGGATATTTAAGCCAAATAACTATCTCAAATATCCCAAACCTGTTTTCTCCTTTTGCACAACAAACATTACTCTCACGTTAAGGATGGCAGGAAGGTATTTGGGTGGAGAAACATTTTTGAGCTTTGTCAGGCATTGCACAATCATCTCCATAGCTGCATTATTGACATTTCTACCTGCTGCGAGACTGCAGATAACATGGGCACAAGAAGGAGGTGCCCTGGCTGCAAGCTGATGTGTAGATCTGGGGCAGCACAAGGCCCTGGCTGTTAGTCTTTAAATGGTTTGTCCAGGATTTTGTGAGAGAGGTGCCCAGTCTGCATGGAAAAGCATCACAAATGTAAAAGCCGGGAATGCTTTTTGTATCGTGAAAAGATCTTGAACGTCAGCCAGCACCAGTGTTTCACGCCTGTGGTCGAACCCCAGAAACAGGGAAGGGCTGTATTTGCTGTAATACGTAACGTGCAGGAAACTGGGACAAGTCATGTTTCTCTCCTGGAGGTAGCACTGGAAGTAGCGTGGGATGAAGAAGGGGTGGAAAGGAAAGCGCGGTGAGAAGGGGAGTTCAGGAGGGTCACGAATCCCGGGGACTTTCTGGGGTTGGCTCCGCCCACGCCGGCTCCATCGTCTTCCTAGCAGAGGGACAGTCTGTGACATACCATGCCACATCTCTATGGTCACCTGGAGGGGACAGTCCATCTCTATGGTCAGGTGGCCCCTCTGGGCCGGCCTCCAGCGCTTCTCTCTGCTCTCCCGGCAGAGGGACACTCTGGGATCCCCCCTCCAGCCCCTTTCTTGGCTGCTGATGGAGACAAAATTTCAGGGCCACCCGCTCATGGCAGATAATGCCAAAGGCTGCGATGGCCCCTGGATTGTTTGCCCACTTCTGAACAAAAGGCCACGGCCTCCCGGGGCTCCCGTCATGTGCGCGTGTGACCCTTTGCGCAGACTCGCCCAGGCCCCGGGGCAGAGCGGGGCCCTGTGGCAGCAGCACCCCGGCAGCAGCGTTTCCCCGCCGACGCTCCCCTGCAGCACAATTCCCGCAGCCCAGGGCCAGCCCAGCGCCACTCCCTCTCGCTCACCACCCTCCGCCCCAGCCCCAGCCCCGGCCCCAGCCCTGGCCCCGGCCGGCAGCAGCCGCCGCAGGCTCCGTGCACACGAGCACACGCCGGGCTGCAGCATCGCTCCGGGCTCCCTGCGCAGCAGCCGCCAACACCCGCCGCTGCCGCAGCTGCTTCTCCACGGCCTCGAGAGCGGCGCCGCGGCGGGGCCCGGTGGGGGCGGGGCTGGCGGCACCAGGGGCGGTGGCCATGAACACACAGGCCCCGCCCCCCAGGTGGCCGGAAGTGCCGCCTCCCGCAGAGCATGCGCACTGTCACAGAGGAGGGCAGCGAGGGGCGGGGTGGGGGCGGGGGCGGGGCTGCCCGGGCCCTGCGGGGAGGGAGGGAGGGAGGGGGCGAGAGGCGGCTGGTGCCGCGTGGGGCAGCGTCTCCCGGTGCGGGGCCGCCCGGAGCCTCGAGCCGCAGCGCCGGGAGCTGCAGCACCAGGGCCGAGGGCCGAGGGCCGCGGGCTGGGCAGAGCGAGCGGCTGTGCGCGCGGGGGCAGCTGGAGGCACCGCGGCCAGTGTGTGCGAGCAGCTGCTGGGGAAGGCCCGGCCTGGCCTGGGCTGCCTCCGGCCCCGCGGGAGCCCCCGGCTCTTGCGGCCCTTGTGCTGGCGGCCCCGCGGCTCGGTGCTGGCTGCGGTGGCCGTTTGTCAGCACCATCCCGGCGGCGAGGGGAGGACGCGGGTGGAGCTGGGCTCTTGGCGGCTCCAGGCTGGAGGTGACAGCAGGCGTGGTGGGGCCAGCAGAGGTGCTGCTGGTGCTGCCCATGGGCAGAGCGGGGTGAAGGCGCTTTCTGAGCTTCCTCACAGACCTGCTGGTCTCTCCGTGGGCTTCGGCGTCTCCAGCTCTTGCGCAGGCTTGGCAGCTCCTTTCCCTTCCCCCCACGCCAGCAGCAGGGAGCTGGAAGCAGAGGCTCAGGAAGCTCCTTGCCTTTGGTGTCATCCCTGGCTGGAGCTTCCTGCTGAGAAGCCCCTGGGGAAGTGTCGTGGGGGCGAGCGGGAGCTGTGAGCAGCCCTGCCCCACGCAGCCCCTCTGCCTGTGGGAATGACCCTGCCCTGCCGGGGCCGCTCCTGGGCCTGGGTCAAGGAGGAGGAGCGACACCTCAGCCGCCCCAAGGAGGCCTGGGTTGAGGATGAGGACAGATGCTCCGGCTTTTCCATGAGGACCTGGGTTGAGGAGGAGGAGAAACCCCCCAGCCGCCCCAAGGAGGCCTGGGTTGAGGATGGGGACAGATGCTCCGGCTTTTCCATGAGGACCTGGGTCGAGGAGGAGGACTGACTCCCCAGCCGCCCCAAGGAGGCTCGGTTTGAGGATGGGGACAGATGCCCCAGCTTCTCCATGAGGACCTGGGTCGAGGAGGAGGACCGACCCCCCAGCCACCCCAAAGAGGCTTGGGCTGAGGATGAGGACAGATGTTCTGGCTTTTCCATGAGGACCTGGGTCAAGGAGGAGGAGCAACCCCCCAGCTGCCCCAAGGAGGCTTGGGTTGAGGATGAGGACAGATGCTCCGGCTTTTCTATGAGGACCTGGGTCGAGGAGGAGGAGCAACCCCCAGCCGCCCCAAGGAGGCTTGGGCTGAGGATGGGGACAGATGCCCCAGCTTCTCCATGAGGACCTGGGTCGAGGAGGAGGACGGACCCCTGAGCTGCTTCGTGGAGGCCTGTGAGGAGGCTGAGCAGAGAGATGTGGTCCTCATGGCCATCGAGGGCGTGAAGGACAGGAGTGCCTACGACACCTCAGTGGCAACCCGCGTGCTAGAGGATATGATGGGCTACTGCACCACCAAGCCAGAGCACGTAAGCCTCCAGCCCGCTGGTGACGGTCCCCAAACCCAGGGCTCTCAAGCACAATTTGAGCCTGGCAGGGGTTTCCCTGTGGCAGCATGCTGGTGCCAACGCGTGTCCCTTCCAGCTGCAGCTGACCGTGGCACATATCTACGAGAACCTGCCATGGATCAGTGAGGCCGCAGCCCAGGACATCCTCAAGGCCTTCCTTCTCCTCCTGACATGCCGCTACCCAAGGGAAGTGGTCGTTGGCCTGCTGAGCTGCTCCCCGACCTGTGACAGGTACACTTGGCCTGCTGCCAGCCTGAGGGCAGCAGCCCCAGGGCTGGAGCTGGGCTCCCTGCAGGCCTCCCAGAGCCACCTGGCAAGGGTCAGTGGGATGCCGGGATGCTGACCTGACCCTTTCTGGCTCGGGTTCCCAGCATTGCTGCAGCCATGTGGGAGGTGATGGTCTCCCAGTCATCGGCAGCTGAGAAGGTGCTGGAGGAGCTGCTCTGCGTGCTGCAGGAGCGGCCCCTCTGCAAGCCGGGCACCACCGTGCGGGACCTCACCTGCGTCCTGCCCCTGACCGTGAGTGGCCCCACGGGCTCGCTGGGCGAGGGAGGCCTCCCCATGCACGCAGCTGTGGCACCGGCGAGGGCTGCCAGTGCCGTCTTTGCAGGCAACCCGGGTGCTGAACGTCGTCCTCCTGCAGCACACCTGCAAGCAGGAGGTGAAGGCACTCTTCCCCCGCCTCTACGTGGCCCTCCTCTTCCAGATGTCCTTTACCCTCGTCCACGCGCAAGAGGACATCCCCGCCTTCAGCCACAAGGGCAAACTCATGCCTCCCAGGCCTGTCAGGTACCCTATCGCCCTGGTGCAGCCCCCGCTGCCCGTGCCGGAGCATGGGGTGACCAAGCCGCGCTCTTCTCCCCGAGCAGGACGGCGGTGCAAGCCATGCAGGCGCTGCTGTGCTGCAGCGGCTACAGGGAGCAGGTCACTGCCATGCAGCGGCGGGGGGGCTGGGAGATGATCAGCCGGGCCGAGACCCACCTCACGGGGGTTGCCTTGCTGGCCAGGTAAGCCCCCTGCCCTCCTTGGCCCCGCATCCCACCCTGGGGGTCCCACGGGGTCCCGGTGCAGTTTGCCCACCTCACTTGGCCACCGCGGTGCCTCTCCCATCCGTTGCCAGGCAGGTGCGGGGGAACCCTCTGGGCGAGCGTGCTGAGATCGTCCTGAACCTGATCCTGGCCCTGAGGGGCAAGAACAAATGCCAGGAGATCCCCTCTATGGCCTTCTTCATCGAGGTAGGATGCGGGGTGCTGGCATGAGTGGGAAGGGGTGGCTGGTGGAGGCAGAACTAGGGCTCTGCTGGTGCCTCTGCTAGTCCCCAGGTGTCACCTGTGTTTCAAGCACCCTCCGTGCCGGCCCTCAGCACTCCATGTGCTCTGAAGAACGGCCGGAGGGCTCCAGATGGCGGCAGGACTAGGGGCTGGGGACGTGGGGATGGCGATGAGGGGACAGGGCTGGGGTGGAGGGGTGGTGGACAAGGGGACAATGAGGAGGGGATTCAGATGGGGCCGGAGGTGAGGGTCTGCGGCCCGGGCTGGGGACATGGGGCCATGGCCAGGGCTGGGGGATGAGGATGAGAACAAGGACTAGGGGCTGGGGCTGGGGCCAAACGGGAGGTGGCAGTGGGAATGCCATGCCACGTGCCGAGGTCCCGGTCCTAGGTGTGGCCACCGGTCCCCATGCCACCCTGGCCCTGTGCCGTTGCAGCTGCTGCAGTGCCCTGATCTGTGCGCGGCGGCCGAGGAGATGGCGCTGAGCCTGTGCCGGGCGCGGCTGGGCAATGAGCACCAGGTCATGCGCTGGCTGGCGCTCCGTGGCCTCCTCTTCCTCTCCGAGAGACCCGCCACGGTGAGCGAGCGCTTGCCGCCGGTGCCTGTGTCCAGAGCATTTCCACCGTCAGTGGTCTGAGGAAAACGCTGCGTGTCTCACTCCAGGCTAGGAAGATGCAGAAGTTGATCCTGCACATGGTGGAGCAGCTGCAGGACGCTGACGGGGAGATGAACGCCAAGGCGCTGGCGGTGCTGCGCAACGTGTTGCGCCACGCTGACCCACGGCAAAGTGGCCACCTCATGGTGCATCTGGCCCACGACCTCCTGTACCTCTTCCCCAACGTGAGGATGGTGGCAGGGAGCTGGCTGGGGGCCCGTTTTGGTTCCCCCCCGCCACCACCACTGCTGAGGTTGCCATGCTTGCCCCAGCAGGAGGTCGGTGTGGTGCGGGAGCTGGCCATGCGGCTCTTCGGGGAGCTGCTGGGCCGGGCAGTAGGCAGGGAGAGGCAGCAGATGAAGCAGCTGGCGCACCTGGGGCTGCTGCCCCTCTTCCTCCATCTCAGAGACCCACGCCCCGGTGCGGCACAGGTACAGGGCACCGTGGCGGACCATACGGCCGACCGGGGGACACTGTGGGCAGCGGCCGGGGGCCATCCCTGGCCTGGCCATGGTGCCATCACCCATCTCCTCGCTCCTCCCCAGGCTGCCCAGGCAGCCCTCGTGGATGCCGCAAAGCTCCTCGGCTGGAGGCAGCTCCAGAAGCTGGCCGAGACGGCGCAGATCTGGCGCATTGGCGCGTACCTGGTGAGGAGGCCCCAACAGTGCCAGGCCTGTCCTGGAGGTGCTGGCCCCTGTCCCGGTGTGGCCAGCACCTCTTCTGGGAGCCAGCCCCTGCCCCAGTAGTGCCAGGCCTGTCCTGGAGGTGCCAACCCATGTCCTGGAGGTGCCAGCCATTGTCCCTTCTGTGCCAGCACCTTTTCCATCAGTGACAACACCTGTCCCAGCTGGACCAGCCCCGTCCCGGTTGTGCCCGTGCCTCTCCTGGGAGGGGGGATGGGCCCAGTGTTGCCAACGCCTGTCCTAGAGAGGGGCCGGGTGTCCCATGGAGGGGAGCAGGCCCAGCGGTGCCAACACCTCTACCGGGGGTCTCTGCAGGTGCAGAAGGCCAGGCCGATGGCCAGCGAATACGTGCACTGCAGCAGCCGGTACCTGGAGGATCCGTGGACCCCGCTGCGTGAGCAGGCCGCATACTTCATTGGTGAGACCCCCCAGGTGCCCGTGACCCTCTCCTCGGCCCGAGATCCTTCTCAGCCTGCACATCCCTCTCCTCAGTGTGTGTGACCCTCTCCCCAGCACTGGGTCCCTCTCCCCAGACCCCACTCCTGAATGCCTGGCTCCCTCTCCCCGGCACATGGGACCCTCTTCCCAGTCCCTAGGTCCTTCTCCATAACGCCTGGCTCCTTCTCCCCAGCCCCCATGTCCCTCTTCCAAGTGCCCACGTCCCTCTCCTCAATGTCTGGGACCCTCTCCCCAGCACCAGGTCCCTCTCCCAAGCCCCTGCATCCCCCTCCCCACCTCCTGGCACCCACTCCTGAATGCCTGGATCCCTCTCCCCAACACCTGGCATCCTCTTCCCAGTCCCTAGGTCCTTCTCCATAACGCCTGGCTCCTTCTCCCCAGACCCCAAGTCCCTCTCCTCAGTGCCAGGTCCCTCTCCCCAGCCCCAAATCCCTCTCCCCTGGCTTGGGTCTCGCATTGTGATGGGCTGTGTGCACCTAGGGCTCGCTGGGCAGCTCCTGGACTGGTGTGGGGAGAAGCTGGAGGAGATGTGCAGCCGTGCGTAGGGCGCGCGGGGTTGGCTGGGCTTGGTGGGAGGAGGCCGGGCCTGGAGACAGAGGGAATTTCTGGGGCATTCGAGAAGGTCCAATGTTTTGGGGCAGGCAGAGAGAGCCCATGCCCTGCGCAAGGCCGGAGGGCTCTTGCAGACCTTCCTGAAGGGAATTTGGGGGACATTTGGGCTATCACTGAGCCCACACAGATCCCCTCGTGCCCTGCTCCCCCTTGGCCCTCTCTTGAGGAAGGGCCTGGGGTCTCCACTCATACAGGGCTCGATCACCACTCTCCTTCCTCCCACCACAGTCCTTCAGCGCTTGGAGAATGACAGCAGCCCCACGGTCCGCTTCGTGGGGACGTACACGCTCTTCGTCCTCCGAGACCCCAGGAGAGCATCCCCGGCAGGCTTCACCATGCGAGCTTTGTGCGCCCGCCTGCGGAGAGCCTGGCAGTGGTGGCGCTCAGGCCCAGGGGCCGGCACGGCCTGAGCACCTCTGAATTCGGCATTCCCAAATCGCCAGTCCGCCCCCTGCGCTGAGCACGTTCAGCAAAGCAGGTGGCTCCGGGCCACATCCCATTGGACTTGCACAAGGGTGAAGACGCCACAACCTGCCTGGGAAATCCTGTTTCTGTGTTTGCCCATGCCCCTATTAAAAATGGCTTTTTCTTGTGTTCACCTGGAAGGCTGGGGCAGCTGGGACTGGTGGGGGCTGCAGGGTGAGGGCAGGAGGAGGAGCGCGGATGCCGTGGAGAGGAGGTGGATGCAGCTGGAGAGCAGGAGGTGACAGAGGCATGGGAGTGTGCATGCTTTGCGGGGCCCTGCGGCAAACCCCAAGGCAAAGCAAGCAAGCCGGTGCACTCACAGCCACCTCTGGGGCATCTGAAGGTGCGTGATCTGCCCTGCGGTCCCATCAGGACCCATCTGTGTGCCTTTCAGTGCACCCCAGGGCCCTCCGTGTGCCCTTGAGTGCGCCCCAGAGCTCCTGAAGCGTTTACATGGCATCAGAGCCACCTGCACATTTTCTCTTCCTTCCCATAATCAGCGATTACAATTTTCTGCTCTGAAACAGTGTAGCTAAAAGGTGGAGACTTCAATAATATACAAGTACTTCTGCTTTTATAGTTTATTATTATTATTATTCAGCTTTCAGAATAAGTGAAGGCAACATTCTCCAACTGATAGCAATCCAGCGTGTCTCCTGATGAAGTCTGGACATGTAGGAAAAGCAGTGTCCCAGAGGTCAGGCACTGTTTGGACAATCTTCCTCCCCATCTCCCCAAACCTGCTGTTTCTCTCACCAGCCACCTGGGCTTTACATCACTCTGGTTAAAAGCTACCCTTATTCCACTGAAGTCTGAATGTTACAGCTCATCTGCCCCAATTCCCACCTGCTGTACTTAAAGAACTAGCTGCAAACAGACACAGAAGGATTTTCTTTTAACTGCAAAGAAACAAAAAATAAAGCCTGATATAGTTTCATAAAAAAGAATTACCCTCTTTGACTGTATGCTAAGTCCAAGCTGCCTCCAATGAGGTCCACTTTCTGCAAGGGACAGCCTTACTAGAAATTTTTTTGAGAGACAAGAAAGGCTAGATGTAAAGAGAATTAAGGACTTGGCTAAAGGGACAGGCTACTGAAAGATGGAGCAAGCTTTGAACTCCCTGAAGTGCAAACCAGCAGCTGGGAATGTGAGTGAACAAAGAGTAATGGGAGGAATCACAAAGTCACAAAGTCACAACGTTACAATGTCCAGATAGTGTGCTGTAAAGGTGATGTTAGAAATTGTCAAATTAGTCAGGGCATATGGAAATGGAAGAGCCATACAGCTCCCGGGATTCCAGGCTGTGGCGGGGTCCATGCTGCTCTTGGGGATCCCAGAACAGGCTGTGCTTCTGTACAAAAGTATGCAAAAGCCTTGATGGAAGCCCCTAGAGAAGAGGGATTTTCCGAAGTGTTCAGAGCAACCCAGGCAGGACTCACGGCATGTCCCACCTATCCCATTAACATCAAACCCACTGCTCTTCCCAGAGACTTTCCTGGATCCTCAGGTTGGGAGCAGGAGGGGGCATGGGGGCACAGCCACGTCCCAGACTTGCCTCCATCAGGCCTTCAGCTCCACAACGTGTCATAGCTTCAAGTGTGCTCCCTAAAGCAACACTTCCCATGCCCCTGGTGCATAGAGAAGACTTTGGGTGGACACACAGGAGACAAGGGAGAGAAAGGGCAGAGACCCCAGGGTGCAGAGCTGGGATCGCAGCATCATAGAGGGGCTGCCACAGGCTGAATAAGCAACCCAAAGAATTAAACAAGTCCTTCCTTTTGCAGGGACTTGGAAAGCCACATCTCTGACAGTGTTCAAGGGGGATGGAGTCTCCCTTCTGCAAGATTTGCAAAGCTGGGAGTTGGTCATCTCACAAACTTCTTAACCAGTCAAAATGCAGGTCCTGAGACATTCCACTGTCTTATACGCTCCACACTGGAACCCGGACAGCAGCACTGCAGTGTTTGGGCATGTCCTGAGAAGCCCAGGGTCAAAAATGTGGGAGATCCAGGGTGCCAGGGCTGCACAGTCCCTGGGGAGAGCCAGGGTCCTAGGAGTATCCAGGGTGTCAGGGACTGTTCCCAGGGGAGAAACACTGCCCTGAGGTGACACTGAAAAGCACAAGGACCAACTGAAGTCCAGAGATGAGAAATGGCTTTCCCCAGCCTCAGTCAGACGGAAAGCTGGGCAAATTTCATGGGAAATGGGAAAACTTCCCCAGGTTTGCTATCAAGCCTGACCCACGGTATTGGAGGCTGGCGGGAACCAGGGTCCTGGAGAAAGCCCTCTGGATGATGTGTGTTAAGGGCATGTTTGCTCTCTTCTGGCAGATCATCCCTTTCTCAAGCATCACAGACCAAGAAACCTTGCTGAGGGCTTTTAAAAGCAAAGAGCCTGCTTTGGAGCCTAAAGGAGCAAGTCTCCATCCTGACCCATATTGTCCTACAACCAGCTTCTACAAAAAGAGTGACCCACAGGAGAAATCTGTTTCGAAGATCACCAAAGCATTTCTCAGCCTGTGGCCACATTTTGCACTGTTTCATCCCACATGACTTGAATCCTGTAAAAATGCCAAACCCCAAACCAACCCCCAAACCCCAGATTCCTGCACAGGTCTGCCCAGTGCAGAGACCTGTTGGTGCAGGGGAGCAGAAGGGATGTCTCCAGTGCCCCATTTGAGATATTTCACTGCCTTTGACACCATCTGGAGACATTCCTGAAGAATTTATCAGAGAATTATGGAAAATAACTGAGGTGAAGGGAGGTGACTGCTTTCCAGCATGTGAAGAGAAATCTCTTTGCTCTCTCCCTGGCTGTGCCATCTCCATGGCAGTGACCTACAGAGTCCCCAGATGACACCAGCTGAGGTCACAGTGGGATGTGCCACATCACAGGGAGGTTTCCCCTGTGTCGTGGCAGGTGGCCCTCACTTCCCTGTGAGGCCTGGGCGCTGCTGGATGCTCCTCACATGCTCCCCACTGCTGCCCTTTGGAGTCATCTGTGGCAAGGAGGGGGGGGCGGGAGCTGCATTGGGGCCCCTTGCTGACAGGCAGAGGAGCAACGGTACATCGGAGAGGAGTTTTGGATGACAAGATGGGAAGACAGTCCTTCCTCCTCCCCAGCTGGAGAGGTGAGCTGAGGGTAAGGGGGCAAGCGAGATGGAGGAATGCTGGACCCATACCATCTGCTCAGACCAAGGTTCCTTGTTCCCAGCGCTCCTGCAGCTCTCCACCAAGGGTAAGGGCTTTGGGAGATCCTTCCTGAGGTGTCGCACAGAGACTGTTAACTGCAAAAACTGCTGTGGATCCTGGGCTGTGGCGGTGGCTGGTCAGGGCTGAGGGCTGCAACAAGAGTCCTGCCTCAGGGTCCCCTCTGGCTTGGGGGACAATGTGGCAGCCAGGACTCCTTTTTCCTATGACTGGGGCTGCCCTGAGCCCCAAAACTCCTGTTGGGCCAGCTTCATCCCCTTGTGGGGGTGTGGCTGTGTGTGGGGGGAAGAACAGGAGGGGGGAATCCATAGTCAGATTTCCCTGGGATTGGGTCCCCCATTGTGATCTGGCTCTGAGAGGAAAGGGGTCCTGCATCTCAGAGGCTGGGGTGTCCTGCAGCTCCAGCGGGGCTCTCAGGAGCCTGACGGAAATGTCCATATAGGAAATGAAACCTTCACCTTGTAATAACCTCAAATTCTCCACATGTTTGGGAAAACCTCTGTTCCTTCCCCCTGCATCCTTTTATGCTTCCAGCTTGGCAGAGCATATTTTGGGCTCACAGATGCCATCTTCAGATGGACACAGCCTCTGTCCTCCTGCAAATTGGGCTCATATATTTACACCCAACAGATAGCTTGTTTGCGAAAGCAGCTTGGAAACAGGTGGGGGACACTATCCCCACTGCACAAGTCCTGGCTGACCCCAAGGATTTTTCTCTGAGCTGAAGTAGGCCGTGCTGGGGTGAGCCCAACACAGCCATCTAACCCAGCCCCCTCATGACCCCACACCACCACTCCCTAGCCAAGCCCCAGGGCTGCCTTGCGCAGGGGGCCAGGCAGGAGGGGCGAGAGGACACTGCCCTGCTCTGCCCTGCCCTGGGGGCAGCAGGACACTGCCCGCGGGCTCCGGTGCCCCGGCCAGCCCCAGGGCCCCCACACTGGCGCCACAGAGGCCACCAGCACACGCCCCAGCGCTGCCACCCAGGGCGCAGGGCAGCCAGCAGCCCCATGGGGACCCTGCCGCACAGCCCAGCCACGCCGGGGCAGCGGCCGCACCCCGGGGCCCCGCACTGCCCGCCCACACGGCGCCGCGCTGCCCCCAGGCCCCGCCGCGCTCCGCGCTGCCGCCCACAACATGGCGCCCGACCCTGGGGGAGGGGGCAGAGCTGGCTGCCAGGGCAGGAGGGCCCAGCGTTGCCATGGCATCGCCCCAGTGCAGCCCTCCTATTGGCTGTCAGGAGGAGGAGGGCGGGCATCGATTTCACTGATGGCTCTGTCAGCCAATTGCAGTCCAACATGGGGAAAAAAAAAAAAGACGTCAAAGAAAGACCTGAAAGCGGAGCGGGAGCAAAACAGGCGAGAAGGGATCGGGAGAGAGAGTGGGTGCGAGTGGGTTTGGTGGGGGCTGCGGGCGTGTTCTAATGGCGGCGGGTGCCCTCCCGCCGGGGCAGGGGCAGCAGTGCTGGCGACGGGGCTGCTTTGCTGCAGGAGCTGCAGCAGGGGCTGGTGGGGCCGTGAGCAGGGGCCAGAGCGACGTGGGCCAGAGGGGGGAGCTGCCCTGCAGCCAGACGTGGCGGCCTGCCGCGAGCAGCTGGGCCGGGGCGGCTCGGTGGGGTTTGGGGGCAGGAAGCTTTGGCCCTGTGGTGGCTCTGGGATCCCTGTTAAAGCGTTTCCCTGAGCTGCTGCTGCCAGCGCAGCCCCAGGTGCTGCTCGGAGCTGCGTTTGGGAGGTGCTGGGCAAAGTGTGAGCAGGCTGCTGGTGTCCTCGCGAGGTGCCCTTCCCAATGGTGCCTTTTGTTGTGAAAACTGCATTTCCGAGTGTCTCTGAGAGAGGCTGTCCCCGCATGTCACGCTGTGCCCCAGCTGTTGTTTTTGCTCCCTGCCTCTTGCTTTGCGCCGAGACCTGTGACCCTGGCAGCAGCGTGAAGGGTGTTTGCAGAAGAGCTGTGTAAGTGGGAGCTGTTTTGCTTGTTAGGGCCCTGAAAGTTGATGAACGGCCAGTTCTTGCACTTGCTGTTGTTCTTTCCATGCTCCTAGGTCAGGGTGAAGAGTTGCTGAATTGTGTGTCTGCTGGTTTCACCAGTTGAAATGCCCTGGCCTGAGTCCTTCCACACATCTCCAATTGTCAGGGCCTAAAATAGGAGAATGCTTGTTGTCCTGGATGTGTAGAGGATTTTCTGGTTTTGTTCAGCGTTGGGGAAGGAACCAGATTTCTGAGTAGTGGGAAGGCTTCTCCCTCTGCCTGGGACATGAGGCCCTGCTGTCTTCAGTTTCATGATTGCTGCTCCCATGCAATCCTCCTGTTAGAAAATGTTGCCAAGAATTACTTGCAGGCTGTTCTCCAATTCTTAACTTTCATAGGCTAGGTGTTGATAATGCATAGCAGAAGCTAATCTTTTGGTGTAGTAACTGGTAGGCAATGGGTGTTTCAGAGCATTGTGAGTATTATGAGGCCATGATGTGAATCTGTGATGTGATGACACCTCTATGTGAGCAGCTGACAGGTGAGGAGAAGACGCATGGCTTGGATGTTGGTGGTGAGGTCACTTCTGGGTTTGTTGTGTGTGCTCAGAGGAGGGATTGACCCCTGCAGAGCTCTCCAGCAATACAGAAATGCAACTCATTAATCAAGCAGAAGTCGATGTTCCACATCATCTGACACACATTTTATTCCACTCCATCATCCTGAGTTAGTACTGCTACATTTAAAATGCAGATGATGTTCTGTGGTGAGCATGGACATGGAGTTTGCCTTTCCACTTTTTGCTAAGTAGAAGCTTGCAGTGTCCTCGCAGTCAGCTAGGGAGTCCAGCTAGACTTCTGAGGCTGCTAAATGAATGTAGTGCTGGTGTGAGCAGTGGTGTGAATAATCTCTTCTTGCCAGCGTGTGTGTGTGCTTTAGAAGTTGCCCCTGTCAAAACAGCAGGGAGCTTGTGAGATTTTCCTGCAAGGTCTGCATGCTGTCTCTGTCTTTGAGGTGTCCACCTGCTTTTATGACATGTTTGGAACTGTAACACTTTAGGGGTCTCTGATTTTCTGTCCACGTATGCATTCATTGGAGAATGGGTGCAAAGGCAGTTGGAGGAGACAGAAGGAATGTCACCCCCCAAAAAGGGTATGGGCCACATTTTGAAAGAGATTTCTTTTTCAGAGAAATTGAGGCACAAGTGAGAGGCAAGAGCTGGCCTGATCAGCTGCTGTGAGAGCACTTCTTGTCTGCTTCCTGGAGGTGGGAAGTGAGCAGGCCCCGGGCTGTGAGTGGCTGTTCAGAGGCAGTGCCTGTTGCAAGCCTTTGGGGGCCTAGAAGGGAATGGAAGGTCTGTAGAGTTGGGCTTTGTGTGTTTTGGGGCACTTGGGGTGGCCTGTGTGCTGCCATGTGTGGTGCTGTGGGCTGTGTGTTGCTGATGCAGAGGCATGTGTTGGCTGCCAACCCTCTGTGAGGTGTGGAGGTAACGGCGTGTTACAGTGCGAGATGCCCTGTGGTGGAGCCGGGTGGTGGCGCCAGTGTTTTGGTGCTCAGCGTGGGAGGAGGTGTCTGGAGAGAGCAATGCTCTGCTCCCAAGGCCCTTCAGGTTGCAATGGGGGAGCCATGTGGAGGTAGCAGGGCTCCAACACCCTGCTCCAGGCAGGTGCCAGTAGAGGAGGTATCTTGGGGCCTTTTCCAGTGGAGTTTTGATTATCTCCAAGGATGGAGATCTGGGAACCTCTCTGTATCCGTGTGCTGCAGTTTGACCACCGTCATGGAGAAAAAGGTTTCTTCTTAACGTCTCAGAAGCATTTCCCATTGTCCGATTTGTCCCTGTTGCTTCTCATGCTACTAGTGTGCACCTCCAAGACAATCTGGCTCCGTCTTCTCTGTGCCCTCCATAAGGTAGCTGTGCACAGTGTGAAGATCTCCCTTGGCCTTCTCTTGTCTAGGCTGAACAAACCCAGCTCTTGCAGCCTCTCCTTTTATGCCCCACGCTGCAGCCCCTGACCATCTTGGTGTTCCTGTGCTGGACTCCCTGCTGTGTGTTAGTGCCTTTGCAGAATTGGAGAGCCCAAATGGAACCTGGTATACAGACATGGTGTCACCTGTGCCAAAAAGAGGGGTAGAATGTCTTGGTGGCCCTGCTGGCTGTGTTCTCACCAATACAGCTCAGCATAGAGGGGAGACATTTGCCCCTGCCTGTTGCGACTCTGTAAGGCCAGCAGAACTGCCAGTAACACTCCAATTCTTTCTTTCTTTCTAGGTTGCTCCACTCATGAGGTTCCCAGTGCAGTCCTAGAGCCGCTGAGGATGGAGGCAGGATGCCAGGGTGTGTCCCTGTACCTGTCAACATCTTTGCCAGCGTCGTGAGCCCTCTGTGAAAGCAGCTGCAAGTGAATGAGAAAAGGCTACGTATGGATGCGAAAGCTTCCATAAATGTGCCTGGCTTGTGTGGGTGACTTGGGGTGTGGGTTCACCTCCTGGTACCTCTGCTGTGCTGCAAATTCCACATCCCACAAGTGCTGTTACTGCCAGCCCGCTCAACAAATGCTGTTGTGCCCCCTCCTTTTCCTAGGAGGTTGTGATGCCATATAGGATGAGTCCAAGACCCTTATACTAAATGCCAGCATGTCCTGAGTGCCTTTGTGTGAGTGCCCCAAAGCCTCTGTGGCTTGACCTGAGGAAGTCTCAGAGTTGTTGGGCTGCTGGCTCTGTGAGGGGTGAAGATGTGCCCAGGGCCAGGTTGTCCGTGGCACCCAGCCCTCAGTGCTCTATGAAGCCAACTGTGGAGCCCGGACTGCTGCTGCAGAGGCTGCGCAGCCAGGAGAGCTGGCATTTCAGCAGCCGTCCAGTGTGGGGCTGTCTCATTGCTTGGGCCTCATGTCAAAGCCTCTGCACCCTTTTTCCCTTCCCCAGGGCTCCTTGTGCAAGTAAGTAAAGGAAAGGAAGGGAGGTTACTTTGGGCTCAGGAGGCCTTCAGGACTCTCAACTCTTTTTGCATTGTATCTGTATCTTTTGTATTACTAAAGAAAATCCCCATTCCCCCATCCCTAGCAGGAGGTTCATGAGGGGATGGAGGTGGAAAGCAGCAGCGTGCTGTGCCCAAAGCAAGCAGGATCCTTCCCTCTGAAAAGAGCAGCATTGTCCAAGGAGCCAGCTCTGTTCCTGCCTGATCTTGTGCTGCTCATTTGCAGAGGCCTTGTGAGCCTAGAGTGCCTTGGCCACCTTGTGGTGTTACAGCAAGAGCTTCTCTGTGTGTCTGGATTGCGGAGCCAAGGGAAGGCAGTGAGCAGAGCAGTGGCTGTGGAGTGTGCAAGTGGCGAGTGTCCTGCATGCATCAGTATGTGACTGCCGATCAGCATGCACATTGCTGCTGTTTGTGCTGGGTTAGGGCAATTGTGCCTCAGTGCCTAAGAGGCCAGGAGCAGCTATATGGCTTCATGGCTGATGGTGAGGTCACTTCAGCCTCAGCACCTGACAGTGCAGCTTGCTGCATATTGCTGCTGTTGATGTTTGTGGAGTCATTCGGCCTAAGTATCTGCAAGGCGACCGGCAGCCACATTGGTCCTTTTTGTACTTGTGAGGTGTCTATTGCTTGAGTATCTGATTAGACAGCATCAAGCACATGGCTGCTGTTTGTGGTTGTGGGGTCACCTGTGGCTCAGAGCCTGATAGGCCAGTGCTAGGCCCATGGCTGCTGTTTGTGTTTGTGAGGCCTCTGGTGCCTCAGTGCCTGATAGGCCCGTGCTAGTTGCATGGCTGCTGCTTGTTGTTGTGAGGTCACTTGTGGCTCAGTGCCTGATAGGCCAGTGCTAGTTGCATGGCTGCTGCTTGTTGTTGTGAGGTCACTTGTGGCTCAGTGCCTGATAGGCCGGTGCTGGTCATGTGGGTGCAGTTTGTGGTTGTGATGTCACTTGTGGCTCAGTGCCTGATAGGCCATTGCTGGTCCTGTGGGTGCAGTTTGTGTTTTTGAGGTCACTTGTGGCTCAGTGCCTGATAGGCCAGTGCTGGTCATGTTGCTGCTGTTTGTGTTTGTGAGGTCACTTGTGGCTCAGTGCCTGATAGGCCGGTGGTCTTAGAGAATATTGGACTGAAGCTGTCTAGAATTAATTGCTTAGCATAACTTGCTTAGCATTAGTAGCTAAATTTCCTGAAGCGTTAGGCCTCAAGCTGTGAATTTTTAGCTATATAATTAAAAGGGTGCCCCTGAGCCGATTCAACCCGGAGAGATAAACAAGTTACACAGACAGCAGGAGTAGCCAGCCTTGAAGATAAGAAAAGAAGCAGCCTGCCTAGAGACAATGAATGGGCCCAGTGAACAAGGGGATGACCCCAGACCTAACTATTACTATTGGTCCAAACTATCGCTTAAGGGGTGGGGAATTTAGATTGTAAGGGTATAATTGCCCAGGGATTTCTTTGTTCAGGGTCCCTCTTCAGAGGCACCCAGCTCAAGCTGTAATTACCACACGTGTATCATTAAATATTATTTTTCTTCAATCTGACTTCGAACTTCTGCCTCAGCAGGAACCTAGGGTCGGACCCTGTTATGGAGGCCGGCGAGCCTGATTTTCCATAACAGTTTGGCACCCCAAATGTGACCCTAGGCGACCACCGTCAGGGCCTCTCGTCTCCAAACGATCATCTGGCGCCATCGGGTGAGTTCACCTGGGATCTTTGGCAACGGGAGGCACCGAGAGGGTGAGTCTTAAATTCCTGCCAAAATTCTAAATTCTGTTTTGGTAACAAAGTGCACTGTAAGGGGTACGCAGGCTGATCCCCATAAGGCGTACCAGGTAAGGGGTACGCGGGCTGATCCCTGTAAGGCGTACCAGGTAAGGGGTACGCGGACTGCTCACCGTAAGGCCTACCAGGTTTTGGGGTGGGTTTGAGTCCCACTCCCAGGTTTTGGGATGGGTTTGAGTCCCACTCCCAGGTTTTGGAGTGGGTTCGAGTCCCACTCCCAGGATTTGAGAGGGTTCAAGTCCCATCTCACTCCAGCCAAAAGGGGGGAGTGTGCAGCCTGATCAGCATAAGGCGCACCGCAAGGACTAACTTAGAGTTACTGTGACTAGTTGAGTGTGGATACCGGTACTGTGACTGGTGTGTGTGTGTGTGACCTGGGAACCGAAAGGGGCACCCGTCGGCTGACAGAGCCGCCCACTGCAAAGGAACGGCAGTCCTAGCAGTCAAAGACTCGGGTGGTGTGTGTGGTTCCCAGAGAGAGAGAAAGAGAGATAGTGTAAACGTGCCGGCTGCAGGGGGTAATGAAAATTTAAATTCTGGTGTTGCTGAGGAAAAAAAAAAAGAAAAGAAAAGAAAAAAAAAAAGGTATATTATAAGGAAGTGTGCTGCCTGATCAGCATAAGACGCACTTTTCAGGAACTCAGTATGGGAAATAAGTTTGGCATAGAAAAGGGGACGCCCTTAGCTGAAATTCTGCAAAACTAGAGTAAGATTGATGGTACCAAGAACCTAAGAGGGGAAAAAAAAAAAAAGTGGGGGGGTTGATCCAACTATGTCAGGAGGATTGGCCGTTCCTGACAAAGGATGGTAACCCAGCAGAACAATGGCCGCCACAGGGAACCTTTGATCACCAGGAGTTAAAACTTTCCTGCGTCACCATTTGCAGGATAGGTTCCACAGACAAATGGATTATTGGTATGTATGGGACAGTTGGGCAAAGAAAAATTTTTTCAGAGTATTGAAAGTAGTGCAGCTGCTAAAACGCTTGTGGGAACCGCTCCACCCTCTGTGCCATCCTCTGCTTCAACTTCTCTATACCCCCCTTGCCTTCCCCCTCTGCCTTTCAAGCCCCTTTGCACGTTGTTCCTGTGCCAGGAGTGCCCCTGCCAGGTCCGGACGGGGCACCTTGGGTAGCTACAATGCGAATTTACCGACCCTGGGGGCCCCAACATTGGATTGCATGGAGTCAACACACTCCCAGGCTTAGGGAAGATCCCAAGAAAGTGTTACAAATTGTAAGAGGAACAGTGCAGGCGTATGATCCTACGTGGGGGGATGTGCAAATGCTCCTTGAAGGCGTGTTCACTCCAGATGAAAAACACTCAATTCTGGATTCAAACCATCGTTGGGCAGGAGAGGGGGGTGTTGTGGCTGCTCGAACAGCCTGGCCAATTGTGGACCCTGGGTGGAATCATAATGTAGAGGCAGATTACAGGCAGTTGCAATTAGTCAGACAAGGCTTAGAAGAAGCTATACCATACGTTTGGCAGGACAAAAGACTGCGAATTGGTCTAAAATAAGGGAGTGTCAGCAACAACCTGAGGAACACCCCTCAGCTTTCCTTTCCAGACTATTTAAACAAATCAGAATGTTTGGAGGGGGGATGACCCGGAAGCCGAGGCTAACAGGCCTCTAATAGTTTCTACATTTGTAGATCAAACGGCCTCTGACATTAAAAAGTATTTTTCTAAACATGTTCCTGACTGGCCAGGGAAGTCTGTGGACGAAATAGTTTCCCTTTTGAATTTTGAGCTTAAAGGATGTAAGTCGTCAGATAAAATAACAGTACAGGGAGTAATGGGAAAAGGCAAACAAACATTAACTAAGCCCTTATTGCTCACTATTGGAGGTAAAGGAGTGTGGGGGCGTTCCATAATTTCCATGGATTCACCCTTTTGCCTTTTAGGGAGAGATCTCTTACAAGTCTTGGATGCTCAGATCTGCTTACAGCCGGAAGGGATGAAATTAATACTAATGGGCTCATGTGTTCTGGCTGAGACACCAGAACCAGAGTTAACTAATCTGCAAATTCCGACTGGTTTAGAATCAGTTCTTGGAAAGTTATGGAGCTCTTCAGGAATGGATATTGGACTACTGAACTCAGCTAGTGCAGTCTCGATCAAAACAAAGGGGGGATTACCTCCAATGGTTAAACAATACCCTATCCCAAAGGAAGCAGAGCAGAGTATCCAAAAACAAATTGATCGCTATCTAAAATTGGGTATCCTTAGAGTTTGTGAATCCCCATACAACACTCCAGTTCTGCCGGTGAGAAAAAATAGGCAGGATTCTGATGGCGACCCAGAGTATCAGTTTGTCCAAGACCTAAGAGTTATAAACCAACATGTAATTGCTCCACATCCAGTAGTTCCTGACCCGTCAACTATATTACTACAGATACCCCACTGGGCAACTTATTTTACCGTGATTGATTTAACGGCAGCCTTTTTTAGTATACCGGTAGCTGAGGACAGCCAAGATCTTTTTGCCTTCACTTGGAAGGGACAACAATTGACCTGGACTAGGCTACCACAGGGATTTACTGGGTCTCTGACTATTTTTTCACGTATACTTAAAAATGATCTTGCAGATATCGAACTTCCAGGACATTCAGTGTTAATACAATATGTGGATGATTTGTTATTAGCATGTAAAGGTTATGAGACATGTTTGAAAGACACTATTTCTCTATGTAATGCTCTTGCAGAGAAGGGGCATCGAGCACCTCCGTCCAAGCTCCAGCTGTGTCAACAAGAGGTAAAATATTTGGGGTTTATCTTGAAGGAGGGGCACAGATTGATTGATCCAGAACGAGTAAAGGCAATTCTTGATATACCCTGCCCTATAACAAAAAAGCAACTTAGGGGATTTTTAGGAGCTGTAGGATTTTGCCGACCATGGATTCCCGGGTTGGGAGAACTTAGCAAACCTTTAGTCCGGGCAACAAAGAAGGAGGAGATAGAGCCTTTGACCTGGGGTCCGGAAAAAGAGAAAGCTTTCATATCTGTGAAAAAGTCACTGGTCTCAGCCCCGGCTCTAGGACTACCAGATTATAGTAAACCATTTGAATTATTTGTTCATGAACGACAGGGAGTAGCAAGTGGAGTACTCACTCAAAAACTAGGTCCTCACCGTAGACCAGTGGCCTATTACTCCACCCAACTAGATGCAGTAATCAAAGGTACTCCAGGATGCATCAGAGCAATAGCAGCTATAGCAGCCCTTATTGAAAAAACATGACCTGTAGTTTTGGGTCACCCAATCATTGTGTATGTGCCACATGAAGTAGAGCTGTTAATGAAACCATATGCTACTCAAGCACTGTCCCCACAGAGAGCTCACCGCTATGAACTAATAATATTACTTGCAGATAATGTGTCCTTAAAGAGATGCAACATCTTAAATCCAGCGATGCTATTGCCTCTACCTGAAAATGGAGAGCCTCATCACTCCTGTGAACAGGTGGTTGTCAGCTCAAGCAAGCCCCGGGAGGATCTCCAAGATGAACCTTTGGGAAACCCAGACTTAGTTCTGTTTACAGATGGATCATCCTATTATTTGGACGGAAAATGCCATTCAGGCTATGCTGTTACCAGCCTCTTCGAGGTACTTGAGGCTAATCCCTTATCTCCTCCGTCTGTAAGCGCTCAAGGGGCAGAATTAATAGGATTAACCCAAGCAGCAAAGATAGGTAAGAACATGTGAGTCAATGTATTTACCAACTCTAAATACACATTTGGAGTATGTCATGCAACTGGGATGTTATGGAAGGAATGAGGATTTTTTACATCATCAGGTAAGGAAATAGCTAATGGAGAAGAAATACGTAATTTGCTAGAATCAGTCCAACTGCCCAAAGAAATTGCTGTAATACAATGCCCAGCCCATACTAAAGACACTGCAGAAATTAATAAAGGAAATGCTTTAGGTGACGCTGCTGCGAAGGCAGCAGCCTGACGACTTTTGAGGGACTGTATGGTCGCAATTCCAATGATGGACCAGAGCAAATGGCCAAATTTAATCGACCCAAAAACCATGTATGAAAAAGACTGCTTGGCAGAAGAGAAAAAACAATGGGAAAAGTGGGAAGCAAAACAAAATGAGGATTGAATATGGACAATTGGAGGAAAACCAATTCTACCAAAGAAATATGTAATTACTGTGGCTAGGTGGTTCCACGATAAAGCTCATGGGGGAACAGAGGCAATAGCTAAGCAAGTACAAAAAGTATGGGCAGCTCCAGGAATTTATGCTGCTGCGAAAAGGATAACCAAGAGCTGCCCGACCTGCCAAAAGCTCTCAAGCAGCAAAGCAAGCTCAGAGTTAGGGGGACGACCATGGGCCTACTTCCCTTTTCAAAGGCTACAAATAGATTATGCGGATATGTCGGCTGCCAGTGGGTACAAACACTTGTTAGGGATAGCAGATCAGTTATCAGGCTGGGTAGAGGCTTTCCCAACAAGAACAGCTGACACAAGAGGTGTAGTAAAAGCCTTACTAAAAGAAATCATACCCAGATATGGGGTTCCAGAAGCCATTGATTCAGACAGGGTGCCCATTTTACAGCAAACATAATCAACCAATTATATAAATCACTGGGAATAGAGAAAAACCTACATATCCCTTACCACCCACAGTCTTCAGGACAGGTAGAAAGAATGAACAGAAAACTAAAAGAAAAAACAGCAAAAGTATGCACACACACTAACCTAAAATGGCCTGAAGCCCTAAATTTAGTCCTATGGGATGTCCAAAATGCTCCGCAACAACCCATAGGACTAACACCAGCAGAAATTCTCTTTGGGAGTCATTTAGCCATACCTGGGACTTATATCCTGGCAAAGACCAGCCTGTTGGACAGAGATGAACAGCTAACCCAATATGTTCTAGGTATCCAAAAAAGGTTTGAAAATCTTAAAAAATATGCTCAAAGGTATCAGTGCACACCACCTGAAATACAAGTGCACGATATACAACCTGGAGATGAAGTATTGGTAGAAGTATTCTCACGAAAAACTAAGTTGGAACCAAAATGGGAAGGACCCTACACTGTATTGTTAAGTTCTTATTTTGCTTTTAAAGTTTTAGGAAAAGAGAATTGGATTCACCACTCACACGTGAAACAAACTGCAGACCAAGAAGTGAGCACAGCAGGTGTCACTACGGAGCAATGAAGACCACCACACATGCTCCCTGGATGTGCCTAATATTGTTTCTAACCACAAGTTCCAGATGGATAAGTATACAATTAATAAGATGAGATAATTATGATACACAAAGGTATTCTGAAAACAATACCAAAGGAAACCAAATTTGGTTTAATTATTCGGGGCTAGGAGTGAGTGAATTCAATTTAACCTTTTGTTGCATGTCAGCAAATTTACATGAAACAGTATTGACAGAAACTAAAAGCAGATGCTGTAAAAAACAGTGTAAAACTGACCAAAAGTGCTGTATATCTGTATCCTCGAAGAGAGAAATAGAAGCCCAGGTCTCCTGTGTTAGCTCGGATTAATCCAAACCAACCCCCCTGGATCAATCCAGAACGACTCCCTTGAGTAAAATGTCTCCCATAATAGTAAAGGCAGGACCATATGTAATTAAAAATACAGGCCAACAATAAGTGTTATTTAATCCATCTTGGTCTCTTAAACGAGTGGAACTATTGATGCAGATTAACATCTCTACAGTCAAAATGGCCTGTTCACCGTTTCGAAGTACCTCCTATGCGGGATGGTCAGCATGGTTGCATAGGCGAACCCTCACCTCTCCAAAACGAACGAGGAGGGATGTGACCGGTGTGATAGGGGCAGGATTAGGAGTTTTAAATAGTATAGATGCCGAAGTGCTCATGAATAAACTAAGTACAGCAACAAGTGATTTGCACAGATTAGAACATCCATTGCATTCCTCTTTATTAGCATTAGGAACTAACCAATGGCTCTTATCTGATGTATTACCTCAATGGGAAAGAATTAATGAAAGAGACCACCAGTTAATTGTAAATGCGCTTGGTGTAGCCCAATATAATGTTTCTCTAGCTCTTAGTTGTATCCAAGCTCAGCTGTGGATGCAATCTGTGGTAGCAGCAATTATTAGAGAAGGTGAAGAGGGCACCTTACCCACTGAAATTCGAAAGGTAATTTGGGATAATGCAACTAAATTTGAAAAGGAATTGCACTCTTGGTGGCATCTAGTCAATTTTACTTATGACCCCATCAACAATAAGGCTATAGCTTTTGTCTTAACAATACGCAATGCTTTGGTATACACCATATACCCAAACATTGTGCTGGGATTAAATCACAATGGAGCTATACTGAATCCGATAGAACATAGAATGTGGGCCCAACGCAGCAGAAACAAATGGCAAACTGTTGATGTTAACACATATGTTGTACAGGAACAACAAGGATTTATTTGTGAGAGTAATACCATTTACATTTGTCTTGATACTGAACAAAATATTTGTGATTTTGAAATACATCCCGAAGAAACCCCTGAAACTGTACTTGTATATATTGGAAAAGGATGTGTTTGTATGAGAACCCTCTGTGATCTTATATTCGTAGATAACATTATTGTAGACACAAGTAATCACTCAAATATTTGTGTTTGTAATTTTACTAGAATTGTGGGATGTGACTTTAATTATTCAGCTCCTGTTGTGTCTTATCAATTATTACAATCTAATTATACCTTAAGTCAAGATTTATTGCCTGCCCCCATCGGAATGAATTTTACATTGGTAAAGAAACTACTACAACATGATGACCTGTGTCAACTGCTAAAATGCATCCGAAACAACGGACAAAAAACTCTAATCACCATTCAACATGATACAGAAGAGATACAGCACATCTCGGAAAGAGTGAAGAAGGGTGGAGAATATGATTGCTGGGAGACTCTACTGGGATGGTCACCAACTGCAACAAGGAGCTATAATCACATGT
Source organism: Apteryx mantelli (assembly GCF_036417845.1). Taxonomy (NCBI): domain Eukaryota; kingdom Metazoa; phylum Chordata; class Aves; order Apterygiformes; family Apterygidae; genus Apteryx; species Apteryx mantelli. The sequence continues at coordinate 9,877,243 of NC_089997.1, forward strand.
TGCACCCAGTAGTAGTTGTGTTAATTTTAACCGTGTTATGCCTATTATTTATGATCGTATTGTACATAAGATTATGGAGAGTGATAGTACGCCTCGAAAGGCTTCGAGAACTCTGCTTAACATATTAGCAGGGATGCTTAATAAAAACAAAGGGAGGACTGTTAGAGAATATTGGACTAAAGCTGTCTAGAATTAATCTCTTAGAATAACTTGCTTAGCGTTAGTAGCTAAATTTGCTGAAGCCTTAGGCTGCAAGTTGTGAACATTCAGCTAGATATGTTGAACTTTTAGCTAGTTAAGTAAAAGAAGGCCCCAGAGCTGGTTCAAGTCAGAGAGGTAAGGGCGGGGGACGGGACTGTAGAGAGAAACAAGCGGTTTAGCATTGATGAGCAGCAGCAGGGAGATGGACTTTAACGTAGGACACAGAAGGAAGAAACAAAGGAACCACAAGACTGATTCTGGAGGACAAGATAAGGAAGTAGAAGAGCCAGACAACTATGCAGGAAAGAAGTAACCCCAAAGACTGGTTCTGAGGGACAAGATAAGGGAGTAAAAGAGCCATCGACACCTATGCAGAAGTGCAATAAGAAGTAAAGAACACACCTGGAAAGTCCGGAAAGGACCAACCGGGAGCTAGAAGACCCCAAACTCTAATATTATGATTAGTTCAGAACTATGGGGTGGATACTAGACTGGAAGGGTATAATTACCCAGGGATTTGTTCAAACGGGGTCCCTCTTTGGAGGCACCCAGCTCGAACTGTAATTACCGCATGTGTGTCATTAAAATTTATTTCGCTCCGATCTGACTTTGAACTTCTGTCTCAGCGGGAGCCTGGGGTCGGACCCTGTTATGGTGGCCAGCAAGCCTAATTTTCCGTAACAGTAAGGCAGCAGTTGCCATTGTAATGTGACATATGTTTTTGCCCAAATCATGAAGTAAACCTACCAGGTAACTTCTCATATGACTGAACAAATGATTTTTGCACTGTTTAAAGCATCAGGAACACTTGGAGTAACCTTCCATCAACTAGACAGTTTTCTCAAACAGAACACCAAGCATCTGTCTGAAATTGGAAAATGCTTAGAAGAAAGAGAAGGAATGATGATCTATTATAATAGTTAATGGATTTGGTTAGCAAAAGTGGAAACCAGCCTTGCTGAACGTCATGGGTATGATATCTCTAAAGGTTGGTCACCAAAAGCTACCACTGTATTGTGATTGATGTTACATCCTGTGCTCATCCTGTTAATGATCCCCACATCTGCCCAAGCTGGGGCTCCATTCCCAGCCAGAGAGTGGGATGCTGACCTCCCCCCAGCTCCCTGGACTGCTCCCCCCATGCCCCTTCCCCCTCCTGGGGAGCTGGAGCTGCCCCAGGCCAGGGCAGCTGGCCAGCACCAGGGCTGGGACAGGGCATGGGAGGACAGGGAGTGTGTGGGGGGGTTTCAGGGCAGGGTGAGCAGCCTTGCTCGGGGCTCCCTGCTTCCCAGAGAGCCTTTCCCCGAGTGAGTGTGTGCCTGTGCTGGCCTGGCCGACTGTTCCTTAACCCCTCCCCGGTTCCCTGCAGGGCCCCGGGCTGTCAGTGCTTCTCTGCAGCACGAGCAGGCTGTGGGGCCATGGGGTGACTTTGCACTGGCCATGGCAGAGCCAGCTGGCCCAGCAGCATTGCACCTGACACCCCCCTCCCCAGGGTCTGTGGCTGTGGAAGATGCTCAAAGCAAACACGGTATTTCAAATGGCTCAGGATGGGTTCAGATGTGTCGTTGCACCCAGCCCGTGGTTTGTAGGTGGATGACAAGAACCGCTCTGGAGTGTCCCTTCCCTGGGCCTGCTGAGTCCCTGCTGGCTCTGCTGAGCTTGCAGAGCCCTCACTCAGTGCCTTCTTTGGTTTAGCCCTTTGCTTTGGGTGCCTGCACTTGCTTCTGTGAATCTCCACTCACTGCCCATCCCAGGCACACGCTGTCCCTGGGGATGCCCTGTGCTCCCCTGGTGACTGCATATTCCCTTCCAGAAGAACCAGCGTCTGTCACCAGCCCTGTAATATGTGAGACAGTCCCCGGCAGATACCACTCACCCTCTCCAGGGGTACTCGGCACCCACAAATGAGGGCAGAATCCTGCCCTCATTTCCTAACACATCACCCTATGAGCGCGTCCCCCTTAGCCCATGGAGAACTCATGTGCAGCAAAAGGCCTTTTTGGGTGCAACTCCCTCAGCGCATTCTTGGCACCAGCTTTGGAAGAAGAGCCCAACCTTCAGGCCCTGTCCTGAGGAAATCCCCTTTTATTACAGAGATGCTGCTTGGGAGGCCAGCTCTGATGCAGTGGTAGACAGATGAACAGAAGGTCTCTGGGTCAGACAGATGGACTTTGTGCCTCTGGAGATGAATTCCAGCAGTTGTGTACAAACATGAGTGTCACAGATAGAACACCCAAAGCACCCGAGTTGCCTGAGATAGATTGGATATTGCTTGTGACTAGAGCTGGGCAGCTTCTTGCTGCTAAAATATTAGCAACTGAATCAGTTTCTTCAGTGCCTCCTTGAGCTCCTTGTTCCTCATGCTGTAGATGAGGGAGTTCACTGCTGGAGGCACCACCATGTACAGGACAGCCACCACCAGATCGAGAGCTGGGGAGGAGATGGAGGGGGGCTTCAGGTAGGCAAACCCCGCAGTGCTGACAAACAGGGAGACCACAGTCAGATGAGGGAGGCACGTGGAAAAGGCTTTGTGCCTGCCCTGCTCAGAGGGGATCCTCAGCACAGCTGTGAAGATCTGCACATAGGACAGTACAATGAAAACAAAAAAACCCAAAAGTTAAACAAATACCAACCACAAGAACCCCAGCTTCCCTGAGGTAGGAGTCAGAGCAGGAGAGCCTGAGGATGTGGGGAATTTCACAGAAGAACTGCTCCACGACATTGCCTTGGCAGAATGTTACTGAAAATGTGTTCCCAGTGTGCAGGCCCCCAAAGAGAAAACCAGTGCCCCAGGCAGCTACTGCAATTTTGACACAAGCCCTGCTACCCATGAAGGTTCCATAGTGCAGAGGTTTGCAGATGGCAATGTAGCGGTCATAGGCCATGACAGTGAGAAGAGAATACTCAGCTGATATGAAAAAGGCAAAAAAAAAGACCTGGGCAGCACATCCCGAGTAGGAAATGGACCTTGTGTCCCACAGGGAATTGGCCATGGATTTGGGGACAGTGGTAGAGATGATGCCAATGTCAAAGAGGGAGAGGTTGAGGAGGAAGAAGTACATGGGGGTGTGGAGGCGGTGGTCACAGGCTACAGCTGTGATGATGAGGCCGTTGGCCAGGAGAGCAGCCAGGTAGATGTTCAGAAACAGCAAGAAGTGCAAGAGCTGCAGCTCCCGCGTGTCTGCAAATGCCAGGAGGAGGAATTCGTTTGGGGAGCTGCTGTTGAACATTTGCTCCCCCTGGGCCTGGGGGTCTGTCTGAGGAGGAAAAGACAGTAAAATGTTAGAGCAGGCTTCTCCAAGCCAAACTCATACCATTTCTCATAGTACCCCCCACATTTCCTCTGTCCTTCACCTTCTTTCAGAATCCTTGCTTGAGCTCTGTTTGTGCTGGCTGTGTGTGCCACACTGAGCAGGGGACACTGCCGTGGTCTCCAGAAGAGCCCGTTCTGCTCTGCCGGGGTGCCAGGGGTGTAAATGGAGGTGTCAAACAGCCCCAGATATTCGGTTGGATACCTGGGGATCGGTGCCGTGAGCTCGGCAGAGGGAACTTGGTCCAGTGACCCAGTGGGACTATTCTATTTGCCATAATGAGAGGTGAATACAGCACTCATGCCAGCTGTCTCGGAAAGAGAAGACCCTCATGAGGGCTTCATCTCCCCCAGCCTTGCCCTCTTGAACAGAGGTGTCTGTAGCTGAACCAGTCACACCGTCGCCCACTCTAGCAAGGGAGAGAAGCAGTCAAGTGAAGGCAGGGGGTGACCTCACACTTTCTGGACGTCTGTGTTCCAATGAGATAGACTCTGTCCTCATGTCAACTTACCATCCGCACCCTTCCTCCAGGCACTGCAGTGGGAATGGGGAGTGACTAGCTCTGATGCGCACATCCTGCAGCAGATTATGTCCACTCCTTATGTGAAAGAGCTGCTCAACATTTTGAAACCCATTTTCTACAGAAAATGATCTTCAGTGGAGGAGTCCGTTTATATATTTATTTAGTTTTTAGGTGCCTCCATCTTACTGTGGGAGCATTCTCTGATGGGGTAGAAATCTTTGGCATTTCAGTTGTTCTCAGCATGAGCACTTGTGCATGCCAAGAGGAAATAAAGATCTCGCTGTGACTTTGTACAGAGTCACAGGATCTGGTATGTCAGTAAGTTTTTCCCCTCGCTGTGCTGCACTTGCACCTCCCTCAGCTAAAGGACAATCACACTCACAAGTTCCTCTAAGGAAGAAACTGAGGACTGAGCTGAGAGCGGAGGAGTTCAGTTTCACAGTGAAGATTTCTAAATTCTTCTCTCAGCCCAGAGATGGACAGAGTGGAGTGTGCCAGGGTATCTGACCACTCACATGACCAGACTCTCACATATCACAGAAATGCTACAGGGAAGCTGTGTTCTGCTGGAGGGCAGCTTCCAAGTCGGCAGATCACCCCGGAGAAACAGTCAAGGGTCCAAAGGTGGACTCTCCTTAAAGGAGAGTCAGCTGATTACCCAACCTGTTGACATGCATTGCCAACAGCCTCACGGGTTGGAAAGGGACTGGTGCTTCTCACTGCCATGAAGACCACACCACGCAGGACACACAGGATCGGTGTCTTTACTGCAGGTGAGCACTCCCATCATTTTGAGAAATCCAAAGGGCTGAGAGAAACCACAGCAAGTCCCTTCATCCGCACCTCAGCCTACACACAGCACCAGCATCACCTTCTCTGGCCTCATGAGGGTTTGTCTGACCTGCTCCTTAGGACCTGCAAGCACAGAGATGCCCCTGGACAGTGCCCTGCCTGTGGGAGCTTTCTGTAGGGCAGAACTGAGCACACAGAGAGTGGGAGGAGGTCTGTAAGCACCAACCAGGAAAAAGACGTTGGGACAGAGAAACAGCTCCCAGCAGGGACAGCTCCAGGCAGCAGAGCTGGGCAGTGAATGAGAGGGAACTGCTTCTAGAAACATCGTGGGAAGATGGATTTGGGCAAGTCATGGTCAGTCCCTGCAATGCCCACACCTTCCCCAGTGGGCTCACTTCTACCCTAAAGAAACCTCCCAGCAGCAGGGCACTGTCCAGGGGCATTTCCATTTTTGCAGGTGCTAAGGAGCAGGGCAGATAAACCATGATGAAGCCAGCAAAGGGGAAGCTGGTGCTGTCTATAGACTAAAGGAATGGGTGCAGAGACTTTCAGAAGTTTCTAGCAGACTCATTGACTGCTCATTGAAACTGTTAAGGAGTTTCAGTCCTTTGTTCAAAGCTGACAGCTCCATCTCCATTTTCCCCTTGCCAGGTGGCAGGAAAGTTAAAGCACCAACTCATGAAATTGGCTTCTCTTTCAGGAAATCCCCATCTTTGCCTTCCTCTTGAAAAGTTCCCTCTGAAATGTCCTGTGCATGAGCTGGAGCTGTGAGCAGCCCGGACCCATGCAAAACCCTCTCAACGGGAGAATGAACCTACCCTGCTGGGGTGGATCCTCCCTGCAATGCTGTGGGGAGTTCCCTGGGCAGGCTGAGTGCTGACCCTCGCAGGCAGCAGAGTCACTGCTCCAGGCTCACAGCACCCTGGGGGCGCAGGGACACTGCTCTCAATTACAGCCCATGCAGACCTGGGTGCACTCCCTGCCTTCACACCCCTGCAGCATCCAGGCAAGTAGGTAGCAGGATGCCCTGTCCCTCTGATGGTGTGGCTGGGATTCCCTGCTTTAGAAGCACCTCCTCCTCCTCTGCACTCAAGAAGACAGCATCCTAAAGAACCTAGCAGTCATGGGATGGGGTGGGTTTAGAAGACCCCTCCAGAAGCTCCAGTAGTATTGCTCTACAGCCAGAGACTTACTGTGTCAGGGGCTGTGAAGATTTGTCCCTCCGTGAGCTCTCCTCTCTCCTCCCACTCCATACTGCCTTTCACTTCTCTTTGTCTTCTCCCATCTCCCATCAGCAAGAGCAGGCAGTGCCTGGAGCCCTGCTGCTCTTTGCAGAGGAGCTGCTCTTGCACAGAGCTGTCTCTTGGCAGTGCTGACCAGTTGCCATGAGCTCCCTCTGTCCCAGTAGACTGGCCCCACTTGGGAACAGTGGCCTAGCTGAAGGTGTGACTTCATTTCTCCTTTGTATTTCCCCCTCTTGGGAAATGTTCACTGAGGTAGACTAAAACAATCACTGATGGTCTCTCTCAACACAGTGAAGAGAGACTGGTCCCAGCATTGCAATTTGTCTCGTCAGAAGATGATTATCTATGAGAGATGGAAACATCCCACTCTGGAAGATCCTATTCCCACCTCTTTACTAGGCAGGACACCTAGACAGGGACAAGAAGAGAGTTCATTTACCCATGGTTCAGGTGTTAATTCAGATGGGTCAGTCTGGACATCTCATGCCGGGTTAGATACCCCTGGGCTGGAGTGGGATTCAGATCCCTCCCATGAATTCCACAAACACACAGGAGGTGGGATTCCCCTTGCCAAAGCTGAAGTGAGCACAACAGAGATGTGGGCATGCGAGCGCCTTGTCTAAGCTCCCATTAGAATCAGTGGAGATGGAGGATGGGAGTCAGTTGCTCACACACAAACACCTGGCGACATTTGAAGAGACAGAGGTGGTGCAAGGCATGTGCCAGGGTCTGCTTGCTCTGATGGAGCAACGAGGAGACCTGCGTCCTTCTAGAGCATGAGGTTGGGGCCAGGTGGGGAATTTTCTTGGCCATCTGAAATGACACTCGATGCCTACCACTGCTCCTAGAGCTCCACTCACTAGGAAGCTGAGACTCATGCACATCTCTGTGTTGCAAACAGTTCATGTAATTCAGTGGAGACCCTTGATTTAATGACATAAATTCGGCCATAGGCAGGACCATGTCAGATGCCCGGGGTGTCCAGCACAAGCACACATTTCCAGCAAATACAGCATGGGACCTACAGGAAAACCATGCCCTTTTACATTGGTTGCTGGGCAAACGGCTCAGGACCTCTCAAGTTTCCTACCTGAGCCCAAACAACTGCATCCCACCACTGCCTTTAGGCAAAGGAAGTCTGTGGGTCACAGGCCCTGGTCCTTATGGGGAGACCTTAATGGCCCTAACATTCACTGGAAGGGAAAACAACATAGTGCGAGGAGACCAGTGGTTTCTGCAGGGTGTCAGGAACAACTTCTTAGCACAGCTAAGACTGCTCAATAATGGGGATGCTTTCCTGGATGTGGAAATTACAAACACGGAGGAACTGATCAGGGATGGGAAAGTCAGTGTCAGCCTTGCCTACGGTGACCATGAAAAAGTGACGTCCCAGATCCTGAGGGGCATGAGGAAGGACAGCAGCAGAATACAGACTCTGGACTTCAGAGGAGCAGACTTTGGCCTCTTCAGGGGCCTGGTGGGGGAATCCCATGGGAGGCAGCTCCAAAGAGCCCAGGAAAGCCAGCAGGTCTTTAAGGACAGCACCCGCCAAGCACAAGAATGGTCCATCCCAATACTCAGTAAAGCTAGCAGACATGTCAGGGGACCAGCTTGGCTAAACAGGGAACTCGCGCCTGAACTCCAGGCTTTGGAGGGATCTCATGGCAGCCTTCAAATGGCTACGAGGAGGTGACCAAGAAGATGGAGCCAGGTTCTACACCACAGTGGGAGGGTGTTTATGCAGGAGATAAGGAAAAGCTTTTGTGCTAAGAAGATGGTCAAGCATTGGAACTGGCTGTCCAGAGACGCTGTGCAGTCTCCTCCCTTGGAGGTTTCCAAGACCAGACTGGATCAAGCCCAGAGCAACCTGGTCTGACCCCAGAGCTGACCCTGCTGTGAGCAAGGAGATTGGGCTAGAGAGCTCCTGAGGTCCCCTCCACCCTGCTGGAGTCTGTGACTCTTTTCCCTCTGGGTCTTCACTTGTCAAAATCACAGAAAACACACGGGTTCCCCATAACAGTGGAAGGAGGTCGGCTTTCTTGTCTTCCTCCAGTCAGAATGGTTCAGATGCAGGGCTTCCTGGCAGAAATCTCCAAAACAGCCCTGAGCAATCCTTCGCTTCACTTTTCATTTCCACTTTTATTTCTTTTCCCTCTTTTAAGTTTCTCTCTTTTACCATGCTGATCCCCTCCCATACAATCAGCCCACCTCTGGTTACCCTTTCCCCCTTGGTACTGTTTTGTGTTGGTTTTGGTTTTGCTTTGTTTTGTTTTGTTTTACACAGAGGAACTTCAGTCCAGAAGGACTTTGAGAAACGTGGGTGATTTGGACAACAGGCACCTCATGAAGATTTACAAGTGTCAAGTCCTGCACCTAGGGGGGAATAACCACACCCAGGAGGAGAGGTTGGGGGACCTGGGCTTCTTTAGCCTGCTGAAGTGGAGGTGAAGGACAGGAGAGTAGGAGCCTGTGAGTGCTTGAAGGGTGGTTTCAGAGATAATGGAGCTTTTCTTGGTAGTGGGAAACAGCGTGAGAAGGGGAAAGAGCCACAAACTGCACCTAGAGGGATTCAGATGTGACTTCAGGAAAAGGAAGTGTCACTTGAAGGGTAGAGCTGTGGTGCTACAGGTCACCCAGAGGGAGTCTGTGATCAGCTACTGGCTTTGTGTCTCAAGGAAAAGCAAGTGAGGGCAGAGAGACATCAGTAAAGGTAGGGAGATCCTGGGGTGGGAGTGCACACCCCCACATTCACACTACCCCGGAAGAGCCCTGAGCACAGTGTGAGGGAAAGGATCACCCTACCACGGCCTGGCTGTCAGTGCCTGGCCATTCTGCTTGACAAAACTCATCCAGGTTTACTTGGCATCAGAGCCACCTGCACGTTCCCTTTGCCTGCTTGCAGTTAGTGCCTCCAACTTTGTGCTGTAATCAGCCTCTGGGGAGGCTTTGTGAGTAACGACCCTCAGTGGGACCCATTAACACTCCAAGAAACTTTGGCATTTGCTTCTGACTTTAACTTCTTGAGAGGCTTGTTCAGTCTCCTCTCAGTAGCTGAGGTTCATGGACTCAGCACCAAATACACTAGAGGCACCATTAACATGCAGAAAGCCCTAACAACCAATCTCACTCCCCCTAATTTTTTTCAGTTCTTCAATTCTTGTGTGGCTAATTGGAGAGGATTCAGGGGTGTATTTACAAGAGCAAGATTTCAATGAACACCTGAAAAAGAAAGGATTTCTGCTTTTTAAGCTCTCTTTATTTTTCAGCTTACAGAATAAGTGACATCCACACTCTCCAATTCATACTGACCCAGAGGGTCTCCGCCATAATGAAGTCTGAACATGCAGAAAAAGCAGTATGTTCTATATGAGACCTTTACGGACAACTTTCCTCCTCACCTCCCCAACTCTGCCATTTCTCTCATCAGCCACTGGGGACTTAGGTCACTCCTGTTAAAACCTAACCTTTTTCCACTTGAGACTGTAGCTGAATGTTACAGCTCCTATGCACCAATTCCCACCTGCTTTCCTTAGAGGACTACTTGCAGACACAGGAGGATTTTTCTTAATTGCAAACAAGCAAAAATAGAATATGATACAGTTTAATAAAAAGTCAAATACACTCCTCAACTGTATGTTAAATCCAAGCTGCGTCCAGTGAGGGCCACTTTCCGCAAGGAATAACCTTCTTCGAACTGTTTTTGACTGATAGATAGGAATGGATAGACAGAATCACAACTAAGGAGTTGTCTAAAGAGACAATGAGACTCCTGAAAGATGAGGCAAGCTTCAGACTCCCTGAAGCTCAGAGCAGCAACTGGAGAGTTGAGAGGTACCTGATGGATAAAGAGCAAGGGGAGGAGGAAGACTAGAAAATTCCAGAAAGTTTTCCAGATAGTCTGGTATAAAGGAAACTTTATAAATGATCACTTTAATGAGGAGAGGTGAAAATACGTGAAAGATTAGTGAGATTACATCCACAGCATAATAGACAGAGCAGTGCTAATGTGAAGCCAGGGGCAGGTCACTATTTCTCCTGAGATTCATACCCTTCCTGAAATTTTCCATTATTTTTTCATGGGAAAATGTTGACATTTTATTAAAAATATTCTACCACTTCAGCTGAGGAAAAGATGCTCCCCTTTTTTCTTTAAATGTTGAAAACGGTTCTTCACCTTTTCGGGCAGAGCTCAGGCGTCTCACCACAAGCATCCAGTGGCACTTGGGGAGGTCCTGGTGTATCAGAGGTACCTGCCTGGGACTGGCAGCTCTCACAGGGGACCTGCGGGAGACCAGAGCCCCTTGGAGCTGCAGATGGAGGCTGGGCAGAGGGGACCAGGGAACCTACAATGGCACCAGCTGTCGGTGACTCTGTCATTGCATTAGACCCCAGTTCTGGAAATTACTTTCCTTTTCAAAAAAAAAAAAGACCAGGATATTAAGAAAAAAGACAACAAAACAAAGAAAGACAATAAGAACACAAATATTTAAAAGCTGGAAAGTGTAACAAAACATTTCTCCGCTTTAGATCACTTTCTTAATTTCTCTCTTCTTTCATTTTTTATTGACATTTTCTAAATATCTCTGGTATTATCAGGCCTGCACCATTAAAAAAGATATTTCTGTGTCTCGCACAGAGTCCAGTGGCCCAAAACCACTCATGGCCCAGGGCTGTCCATGCCACTCCTCACTCTGTACAGAGCGAGTGGCACTCACCAGAGACAGGAGTGACCACAAAACCAGCATCCTAGCCCTGTGCCTGTTAGTGGCCTGTCAGGTTCTCAGGCACACAAGACCTCACAACCTGTTACCCCTGACAGGAGTCAAGTGCTTGTCTATCAGCTTCACTCATAGAAGTCACCTCACAGCCACTTTCCCACCCATGCGCTTGCTCCTGGTCCATCACCTGCAGAGACAGAAGTGACCTCACTTTCACCTTTATGGTCATGGACCTCCTACTCTCCTATGAGCTCCTGAGAAACAACTAATCTCACAAAAATGTCCCAGCCATCAGCTTCCTGGTGGCCTATCAGCTGATCAGACACAACTGACCTCATAATCACCCACCAAGCCAATGGGTCTGCTGCTGGTCTTTCACCTGCCCTTATGGAAATGACCTCAGCATGGTCTTGGCTTCCATGCAGTCAGGTATTCATGCAGCAATGACCTCACAATCATCACCTGAGCCATGGGCCTGCTGCTGGCCTATCAGAGGCTGAGATAGAGGTGATCTCACAGTCACCATCCAACTGTTTCTGGCCTATCAGCTACTCAGTTGTGAATGACCTCACAATCAACATCCTAGCCCTGTGCTGCTTGGTGGCCTATCAGGTCCTCAGGCAGAAGTGACCTCACAAACAATTACCTTAGGCATGAGCCAAAGGCTGACCTATCAGCTGCTCAGGTAGAGGTGACCTTACAATCATCTAGCAAGCCCACATGGCTGTTGATGGCCTTTCCTCTTCTCTGATGGACAAGGCTTGTGTTCTTGCTTGGGAGGTCACTTCTGACTCAGCGTCAGACAGGTTACCAGCAGCCTCATGGCTGGGGCATGGGCATGTGAGGTCACTCCTGCCTCAGCAGCTCATAGACCAGCAGCAGGCACATGGCTTGGATGATGATGGTGAGGTCAGTTGTATGTGCTCAGCTGAACATGGGGGTTGAGTTAGCATCCTGGCTGGAGATCCTGGCAAGAATTTCAGAAACTGCAGGCCTCCAACAACCTAGTGACACATTGCAAAAAGTGCTCAGCTGAGAGGGACACCTCAACTGTCAGGCTAGAAATGACTCCCTTATGGAAGAGAGGAGAATGCGTAAAGGTGAAGACCATAATACTGAAAGGTCTTGCAGAGTTATTTGCATAAAACCACTTCAACTTTGCAAGCTGATTCTCAGCTATGACCCTTCATGTATTTCCTGCCAACTTGCAGCAAAGTGCTTGAGCATCAGGTGATGATTTTCAGGGTGCAAAAGCAATGTTATGATTTGCTTCATTTTCAGCACAAAAAATAAGCTCTGAGCCCTTGAAACATCACTCACTGTTGTATGTGCATCTGCGAGAAGTGGTTGCAAGAGGCCAACTATTTTCTGAAGAAATACTTTGTCTTTGGGAGTTTTCCATATTTACCCATTTCAAATGGTAATGACTGTGGCACTGCTGCTCGAAAGAGGACCTCTGAGCGCTCCATCATGGCAAGACCACTTCCTTGTTAACTATGCCAGAGAAAAAAGTCCCACCATGTCAAAACTGCTCTCTGAGGCCTCCTCCTGGAAGTCAGCCCCTGGGTGCCTTGTTTCACGGTCTGGGGCAGTGTGTGGTCTACAGGTTGCAGCAGAGATCCCCAAGGCAGCAAGCCCTTTGGCAGGGAGACATTAGGAACCCCCGCCCACCCTTATTTCACTGGATTGGGAGGTTACTTGGATGGTTAATTAAGAGCAAAAGAGTTTCTAGGATACTGCCATGTTAGAAGAAAAGAGAGTCTGCACCAATGATGCTTATTGGTAGTACCCCCCAAATAAGACTTTATTAGCAGGAGATAGAGGCAGCTACTATGCCTCTAGTCTAACAAAACTTGTGATTCGACAGATCTTGGAAGTGCGATCTTCAAGAAACTCCTCCAAGGAAGCCTTTCTGAAAGATGACCTCTTCTAATCCAAATACTCTAAGCTGCATATTTATATGTATTTCACAAGAGACCTGGGATATCTTATGTCTTTGGTTAAACATGGGACAGGAAAGCCCAAATCAAATAAGGGATGGAAATCATGGAGAATATATATATAAAAAAAAAAGAAAAGACAAAGCATTGTGTAAACATTGAAATTTATTTCACTCTGCTTGGTTTTTCCCAGCACCTGTGAATTACCTTTGATATTAGCTTCCATGGGTTTTCTTTCTCAGATAACCTGTATTTCAGCTGCAGAAGATGGTGCTTCTGAGCCCTTGTTTTTATGCTTTCCAATTTTAGTTGTACAAAGAAGTTACCATTAAACAGAAATGCATGGGTTTTTTTTTTTGCTTCATACACTGTCATTCTAAAAGTAGTACAGACTTACATTAACTCTGGTTCAGTATACTGTAGTAATCACAGATGTAGCTTTTCCATTTTTCATTTCTTTTCATCCAAAAGGGTGTATTCGATATTATAAAGTACATTTATGAATATTTTGGAAAATACTCATCTGTTTCCTTTCTGAAATATATTTGAAAAATTAGAAGTGGTGAATGAATATGTGGGATGGCAATATCTGGGACCCCGATGAACTCCCCAGTTCGGAGTCAGACACTGAGCCTGAGGGGGAGGCAGCTGCCCGGCCGGTGGCAGAGCAGCGGCTCACCGCACCGAATGCAGCCAGTTTGAAGGGACCACAGCTCCTGGCGATTTTAAAGCATCAGAGCAGCAGGATACGCAGGGACGCTACAGGCAGCAGCCCCGCAAAGGGTTGTTAGAGTGGCTGCTGAGGCTGTGGGACGACGGGGCAGATGCAGTTCATTTTACTAGAGAGGAGCTCGGTCGGATGGAGGCTCTGCCCCAGGGTCCCAGGCTGCACAACACTCTCTGCACCCTGCACCAGCAAAACCAAAACGTTTCCCCTCCCTAACAGAGTGGGTGCTGGGCACGGTGCGTTTAACCTGGCCGACTGCCACAGTCATCGATGGTGGTCTCACCGCGTGGACTACTGTCGCAGCAGGGTTAAACCAGCTGTGGCAATTAGGAATGTTGTCTGGAATTTATTCCTCCTGAGTTTACGGGACTGGATCAGATCCCCATGAGCAAAACCATCCAGACTAAGACGCTGCGAACTGCCTCTCCCCATTCTGCACAGGACTCCGTCCCACCAAGGAGGCTCAGTAACCATGAGTGGCCTCAGCGGGGACGATGTGCAAGACTCGCCTATGCAATTAAAACTGGCGATGAGCAAAGCAGACCCCATTAGGGTTTTTGCGTTGGTGGTCCTAATCTGAGAGTTTCCTGAATATGTTACATACTTCTGGGGGTTTGACCACAGGTGTGAAACACTGGTGCTGGCTGACATTCAAGATCTTTTCACGATACAAAAAGCATCAACATTTATTTCATGGCATTGGATATAAACAAAGAGAAAATGAGAATCCCTTGTGCAGTTCTGGTCTCCCACCTCAAGAAAGAAAAGTAGGACTAGGAAAAGGGAAGGGAAAGTTGATGAAGGCAGCAAGACAAATTTCACCATGCATGACATTAGTTACTCCTGTCACACCTTCAACTGACCGGATTCTGAAATGGATCCTCCCAACCGTACCATAGCGGGAAAATTCTTCCTGAAGGCCTTTTCAGTCACTCCTCAAATGCAAATCCTCTTCTTCACGCTGTCGTGGGTGATTTATCTGCTCACTGCCATGGGCAATATGGTCATGATAGCCATCATTTGGCTCAACCAGTTCCACCCCTAGCGTATCTCTTCCCCAGCAGCTTCTCCTTCTTAGATATTTGGTTCCCTTTGTCCCTAAAAGGTTTGTCAGCCTCATCTTGGAGATTAAGACCATCCCACGGCTGCTTGCCAGTTCCAGACCTTCCTTTCCATCCTCCTGGGCACAGCTGAGTTCAACCTGCTTGTTGTGATGTCTTTCGATTGCTGCGGGGCCATTTGCAACCCATCACACTGTATCATCTTTATGAAGCCCTGGCTGTGCTTCACTGTGAGGGATCTTGGGAAACTGCGTAGACAAAGATATTTGCATGAGAAGCGGTAGAGTAGGCGTAGCGGAAGATCACGCGGTGTGACGCGCAGACTAGGGGTGGGAACGAAATGCAACTGTATGTAAGCTTAAACGCAGCTCACAATAAACGCCATTTTAGCATCTCTCACATTGAGGTCTGTGCTTTGTGGCCCTGCAGCGGGGAGCTGCAGTGCACCCCCGGTGGCGCCATGGGACCGAGCGAGAGCGTGGCAACACTTCACACTCATCTTTATCCATTGGGTGATGGCATCTCTATCCTAGCTCAGCCCCACCATCTTATATTCCAAGGTACCCTGTGTCCACAGTAAAGAGACTCTTTCTTCTGTGGCCTCATCCCTTTGATGAGAGCAGCCTGCATGGGCACCAGCTACCTTCAAACATGAGCTTTGTTCCCTTCTCCGCTATGTTGCTGAGCTCCTTCACACTGACCCCTGTGTCTTATGCCTGCACTAGATGCACTGTCCTGAGAATACCCTCTGGGAAAGCCATAAGAAGCCTTCTTCACCTGCATATCTCACACCGCCATAGACACTATTGCATATGGTAGCTCCATTTTTGGCTATGTGGGGCCTGAATACAGCAAATACTTTGAAGCAACCAAAGCCTGAGAAAAGGGTTCACCAGAGGGTTACCCCCGTGGTGAGCAGAGAAGCTGCTTTGCTGTAAGCTCTCAGCAGCTTTGCAGGTTCCTCTAAGAAAGCACATTCAGGAGAAGCACGATTTTAGGTGACATCCAGCAGACTAAGAAGACACAACATTTTGAGTGTTGGAACTTACCCAGCAAATGGGAAGCTGGGACTGTCACCTCTGATTCACTGAGGCTACAGTGATATTGCTGTAGGTGACTGGGCTTGAGCTTTTGCTCACATAATTACAGCCAGTGGTTCAATTTCAGCAAATCTTCCAGATGAACCAGTCCAGAGATTCCCTTATGCCAGACTAGAGGCAGAGAGCAAGACAGAGCATCTGGGATCTCGGACTAACCTGAGCCCCAAGTTAAAATGCAAGTGCAAACATGAAGTGTTGCCCACTACTGAGCTTCCCATTTTACTCCCTGTATAAGAACCACCCATTACACTCTGAGACAGGGTCTGGGGGACAACAGAGTATGTGGAGAACCTCTGTTTCACTCCTTGAAACCCATCATTGCTTTCTGCCCCCTGCCCTTGCATTTTTGAGGCATCCTATTTGTGGAGTCATCTGCTCCTTTCCTTTATATGTCTAAAACCAAATGCAAAGGTGGAGGGAAAAATGTCAGTATTTATTGTCTATGTTTTCCTTGGGCTTCCTTCTGTTAGATGTGTTTTTTGGTTTAAAAAAGAAATTAGCAAGAAGAGATTTGAGACTGAAATAGTGAGTTCATCAACTTCACTGGAGGTGCCTGTGAGCAGCTGGAGTGTGCACTTGTTTTCCCTTGGTCCCTATATAGTCAACGGAGGCAAAGAAAGAGCTCTAGAGGCTGGGTCCTCCCAGACTGTAACTGGCAGGCGAAACAAGTGTTACCAGTCTCTTCCAGACACTCTTCTCTCTCTCTCTCTGCACTGACAAGATGGGAGGAAGCTAACTTGCTCAAACTGAAGTGCCTGACTTTTAGGCATCTCAAATATCACCCTACTTAGTATCTTCTTTGTTCCAGACCTTCCTTTTTCAAATTATCAAAAGGACAGCCTTTAAGTTCTTTAAGATGAGACAATTCCATCTCCTCCCCTCCCCTAAAGGGAAGGCAAGGCATTTAGGTCAGGACATTTAATAACAATGGAATCTGGCAATGGTTTGGCAAGAACTCTATTTCAGTGCACAATGATGTCAGATGAGACTGTCTGACACAGACATTTCCAATGACTGAATGGAACCCTCATGAATTTCGCTAAATAGAGTACTAAAGAAGGCAAGCTATACTTGTTCCCTATTCCCCCCCCCCCCTTTTCTGGAGAAAGAGAGAGGAAGAAGCTGTGGAAGAAAGCAGGGGATTACAGAAGAGATGCTCAGTACTGGCTTGTTTTGAAAGCAACAGCCTCACAGATGTTCCAAGTCAAAAAAGGCAAGGACTGAAAAGTAGAAGGAATAACTTTCAACATACTTATCTACATGGATGGACTGGCATCTGCAGATACTAGTAAGTATTTTTGCCAGGAGATTAGGTTGGCTTTTGAAACACAGATGTGATGGATGTTTGCAATAAGTCGGAGTGAACAGGGAATTTCCCAGGCATGGCATGAACTAGTTCGCAACCTCTTTACAATACTGTGCTCCTGAGAAAGAATCCTTTGTGAGTGGCTGGAAAAAGTAGAAAGAAGACAGTAAAATCTCTGAGGCCTCTCAGTGAAATGTGAAGCAGAGAAATCTGGGTGTGAAGAATGGCTGAGAGGAATATTTCTGTCTGTGTTACATAGGAAGCAAGCAAGGGAGCAAAGAAGGAAGGATCTACCCTCCCGTCGAGACTGTGAAATTCTCACACTTGCTTCTTCGTGCTCCTGTCTCAGTAGGACGTACTGAAATTGGGCATGGGAGCAGGAAATGA
Source organism: Apteryx mantelli (assembly GCF_036417845.1). Taxonomy (NCBI): domain Eukaryota; kingdom Metazoa; phylum Chordata; class Aves; order Apterygiformes; family Apterygidae; genus Apteryx; species Apteryx mantelli. Next base: position 9,894,553 of record NC_089997.1, read on the forward strand.
AACTGTGGTTGCCGAGTTCACCCTGGAGGGTTTCTCAGGGCTTGATCAAAGGCTACAGCTGTTTCTCTCCCTGATCCTTCTACTCATATACCTGACAACAGTGACAGGGAACACAATGATCATTTTCCTCGTGTGTGTGGATCACCGCCTGCAAACCCCCATGTACTTTTTCATCAGCAATCTGGCATTCCTGGAAATCTGGTTCACATCCTCCACAACCATCAAACTGTTGGTGATTCTGAGCTCTGGTAGGAGAACAATCTCATTTAGCAGCTGCTTTGCCCAATCCTATTTCTATTCTGCCCTGGGTTTTACAGAGTTCGCTCTCCTTATTGTCATGTCCTTTGACCGCTATGTTGCCATCTGCCAAACTTTGCATTATGCTGCCATCATGAAGCAGCAGCTCTGCTCCCACCTGGTTGGTGCTGTGTGGGTCCTAGGCTTCACACTCTCGAGTTACTACCTGGTCCTCCTCTCAAAGCTGACTTTCTGTGGCCCCAACAAGATCCACCATTTTTTCTGTGACAACTCCCCCTTATTCAAACTGTCCTGCTCTGACACCAACCTGCTTTGGAAAGCAGACTCCATTCTGATATCTTTTGTAGTGCTGGGTTCCTTATGTTTAATCCTGGTGTCCTACATGGCCATCTTCCACTGTATTCTGCACATGCCATCAGCATCTGGGAGGAAGAAAGCTTTTGCTACATGTTCTTCCCATTTCACCAACTTAGCCATTGTCTATGGAAGCTGCATTGCTCTCTATGCACAGCCCACGGAAGAGGTTTCCTTGGAGACCAACAGAATTGTAGCTTTGCTGAACACTGTCCTGTACCCCTTCTTAAACCCCTTCATCTACAGTCTCAGAAACAAGACTGTGAAGCTGGCCCTGAAGGAAGCCCTTGGCCGTGCAAAGGTTTGGCTTTTCCCCCAGTCATGATGCTTTTCATGACAGCAATTCTAATTAAGTATCATATATTATATCACACACATATATATATAGCTATTAAATACAGGTGCTTCAGTGTCGCGGTCCGCGGGAGTGACGGGAAAGAATCATACGCACTCACAGAATGCAGATTCAGTTCCAACTTTATTCAGCAATTTGCCCATCTTATAGGTACAGGCACGCGGCGCCTTGACCCTTGATTGGTGGTTTATACAGATTATGTCACAGGTAGCCAATCATGGCACCGATCACGCACGCAGCGATCATGCCTTGTACCTTGCTACTTATTTAGCAAAGCTGTCTAGCCCTTAACCTTGGTTCCCACTGGCTTCTGCTGGTTTATCTGTACTTTCTCAGGATGTATCATTTCCAGCTGCACCAGTGTCCTTGGTGGACTACTTCAAAGCACGTAGCAGCGGCTATAGCCTGAGGCCTAAGGCTTCAGCAAATTTAGCTACTAATGCTAAGCAAGTAGTGCTAAGCAATTAATCCTAAACAGTGTTAGTTCCATGCTCTATATCTCATATAGATTATTGTTCTGAAGCACCGCAAGGGCCCCAACAGGGAGCAGTCAGCGACAGGAGGGGACATTTCCTTCAGCAGGGTGGGAGGCAGAAGAGGGAGAGGGCAGTGGGCTGGAGAAGGGACCACCACAATATGTGGGCTCCAGCCCAAAGTCACAGTTCAGCCCCCAGCCTCAGGATGGGCCCATCCCTGAGGATGCTCACAAGGGCATATTTCCATGGAGAGAAGATTTCATGTCCACTCCTAAAGCAGGTACTGATGGGAGCTGAGAGAGGATCCCTCGTCCTAGGCCGGGTTTTAACCAACTGTGCCCCAGTGCCCACAGGCGAGAAACCTCTCATGCAGGAGCTGAGTGGGGAGGAGGGTTCAACAGCTGTGCAGCATCTGGCACCCAAACTGCCCTCCCTCCTCCAGCCGGGGAGGGGGGGGTCTCTGCACCCCGCTGGCTCTTCCTGATGGGTTCCCCATGCCACACACTGACAGGCAGTGGGGCTAAGGCCAAGCGCACAAAAACACACTCCGCCTTCACCCTGGCTCATTTCTTTTCCTGCACTGAGCTGACACCTGAGCTACTCAGACAGATCTCCTGGAATGGGGAGGAGTCACCAAATGCATCTGTATCTGTATCTATATGATCTATAGCTATATGTAAAAAACATTGGGATTCTGTGACTAAACTGGCAGTTTCTGATAGTAGCATTTTTTTCCTGCTTTAATTTTCCTTTCCTACACTGAAATTATGTTCCCTACTTTTTCCCTTGCATTTTTCCTTTTTCCTTCCTTTTATCATCCCCCCACCCCACCACTTATGCATCCATCCTCCACTCATTTACTGATTTCAGCCTTGGCAGGCACAGGAAAGCATGGGGCCATGCGACTGCTGTCAGCTCTCCCTGCCCAGCTGCCCCAGCACAGCTCGCCTCTCCCCCGCAACGGGCACCATCAGGCCAGGAGACAAAAAACAGATGTCTCTGCCCAGGGTCTGGTGCCTCTCTCGGGGAGGCAGAGGATAACGTCCCCAGCCCCAGTGCTGCCCAGTGCTGGCTCTGCTTCGCAGGAGGGTTTCAGCTCTGGGGCCCAGGAGGGGCAGCTCTCCTCTGCCCCAGCAGCCAAGCCACAGCCTGCCAGTGGGGCTGTGTGAGCCCCCTCCATCCCCCCAGCCAGGGCAGGGCAAAGCCAGGCTCCCTGCTGGGAACAGCCACAGCTCGGTAGTGCTGCAAACAGCAGGATCCTGCCCTCGAGGAGAGGAGGGAGCCAGCGGCTGTCACCAGCACCCTCTCCCATGGCAGCGTTTCCCCATGTCGTGCTGGGAGCTCCTCCAGCCCCAGGACCTGCACTGACCCTCCATGGGCAGCAGCATGTCCCAGGGCTAGGGACATCTCGGCTCCTCTCCTGGCCAGAGCCCTGGTGCTGGGGACTTTGCAGAATGGCTGGGCCATGTGTGCAGAGCTGAGAAGGGATCGCGAGAGCAGCCTGGACCCGCAGTGTAGGTGTGAGGGAAAAGTACCAGCACTGCTCAGCAAGGGATCTCAGACATCTCTGTCCCACTGGCCTCAGGGCTCAGCCCCAGCAGCCCTGCATGTGCCAGGGCAGGGGGACACTGGGGCACAGAGGGGCTCTTGCTCTGGGGCAGACACCTCTGTGCTGGAGCACCCGCTCTGCAGGGACCTCGTCCTGCACCAGGTGCCCCTAACCAGCCTCTTCTGCCCTGGAGTTCTGCCCACACCAAGCTGTGGCAAAGATGGAGATTTACACCTCAGGACCATAGCGCAGTGCGTGCAAGGGCCGGATCCTGCTCCTTCCCCTCGCTGCTCCCAGACCAGCCGCTCTCCCCTCAGGGCTGGGCAGGGGCCCTGCACGAGCCCTGGGCTCTGGGACTTGCGCAGCTGCGAGGAGCACAGGGCTCAGCTGGCGCTTGGTGCCATGTCCAGCCCTCGGCTGGGCTGCAGGAGAGCTGGGCTGTGCCAGCCCCAATCAGGGTCTGCCCTGCCCTTCTGCCCCTTCCCGGGAACACGGCCCTGCTCAGCCTGGCTCTGGCCCCACATGCACTGCTCTCTGCCAGGGACACCCATGGTGTCACCAGCACAGCCCCAGGGCGGTGGGGCAGGGCAGGGGTGACCCTGGGGGCTCTGGGGGGAGCTGGGGCTCAGACACCACCTCTGTCCCCAGGACCTGGAGCCTCCCTGCTGGCAGCCCCTGCCCTGAGACAGCCCCCTCCCTCCCCAGCCCCTGGCCCATCTCTCCCTGTGGGAGATGCAGGGCTGAAGCCTGAGTCCCATGGGAGTGGGGGTTTCCCATGGGGACGGGGGTTGGGTTTGCAGCGCCCATGTGCATTACTCACCTCCATGGGGGTCTTGCTCTGCGAATACCCTTCTCCCATGGGCTTCCCACAGTCTGGCTGGAGACAAGTGGTGCTGGCTCTGCTCAGCCCCATGGCCCCTCCACCATGGGGTTAGCACCCACTCAGCCAGTCCTGGGGCTGCATCAGCCCCTGCCCTTCCCCACAGGGACATGCGGGGCTGGGCTCAGCCCTCACATGAAGGACAGGCTCTCCCCAACGTCTGGTGCAGGGACCTCTCTGCTCAGCTGCAGAAATGTCACTACACTCACACATGGACATGGGCCAGAGATGGACAAAGAGTGACAAAATAAAGACATGCCTGTTCCATCCCTCGGATGATGTTTTTGGCATGCCCAGATGTTGTTTGCCAGGTCCAAATCTCTCACCTTGGCTGCAGGAAACAGCATGCCTGCTCTGAAGCTCCATGCAGAGCCCACAGAAGGGGCAGAGGGGCACAGCAGAAGTGCCTGGGTCCATAACCAGAAGATAATGGATCAAAATGATTTGTTTGCTTCACAGACATTCATAGACAAAGTGTTTGTTTAAAAAAAAAAAAAATCTAATTCCTTTGGATCTTTTGCTTAGATAATGCTCATGTGGGGAATCCAAACCTCTTGAACAAGATTGCTTGGTTGCTGACCAGCTGTTGATGCTATTCTCTGTCACAAGTGTCCTTGCAATAGCATCTTCACCTGGGTCAGGTGACAGTCCCTCAGGGGGGTTGTTTCAATGAATCCTGATAATCCAGCTGGCCTGTGGTCCCATGTAACCACTCCAGAGCATGCACGATCCACTCCCATTGATATAGGACTATATCGGATAAATTTGAATGTCATCCTTGTATCACAGGCATAACTTCAAATCCAAAGATCTTGCCACACTGCAAAAGAAGTGACATCCTCATCCCAGTGTTGTTCCCTTTTACCTGCCTTCCCTCTCCCCTCTCCCTGAGCTCTCCTTTCAGCTCTGGGGAGTTTTCTGATGTTCTTGATGACCTCACTACGCCTCCCTGCTGACCTACATGCTGACAGCCAAACCAGCTGATGCAAGGAATTGACCTCACAATAAACATCCAACACATCACTCTAACTCATCTCTCCCTCTCCCCTCCCCTGAGCTCTCCTCTCCATGGGGAAGGTTTTCTGACCTGCTTCATGACCTCACAGAGCCTGCCAGCTTGCTGCTCAATCAGATTGCTGCAGTAGAAGTGACCTCACAAACCAGCTCCCAGTCATGCTACATTTCCCTGCCCCTGCCCCCTTCAGGAGTTCTAATCTCTCCTGGGGGCTTCCTCCTGCCCTTCATGACCTCACAGTGCCCACCCACCTGCCTGCTGTTGGCCAATCAGGCTGCAGTCATAGAGGTGACCTCACAATCACTATGCCAGCAGTGTCATGGTCATCTGCCCCTGCCTGCCTCCCAGCTCTCACCTCTACCTCATGGACTTTGTCATGCCCCTGATGACCTCACAGGCCTGCCCCCCTGCTGCTGGCCAATCAGCTGCTGTGAAAGGAGACACCTCACAATCAAAGTCACCAATGTCACCTTCATCTGTCCCTCCCTCCCACCTCCTCCCAAGCTCTCCTTGCTGATGGGCAGCCTCTGTGATGCAGTTCATGACCTCATAATGCCACCTGCCCACTGCTGGCCAATCGGGGAAGTGTAATGGAAGTGACCTCACAACAAACACACCAGCCATTGTGCTCTTGCCTGCCTCTCCCTCTCCTGCTCCCACTCCTGCTCCCACTCCCACCTCCTCAGCTGCTGAATCAGCTCCTGTCACCTGCAGTGACCCCACTGCCTGCTCACCTGCTGCTGGCCAGGAGCTGCTGGGACAGCAGTGATTCACCAGTGATGTCCCAGCTGGCACCTCCACCTGCCTCCCCTCTCCCCTCCTGCTGAGCTCTCACCTCCCGTGGTCAGGTGCATCTGATGGGCCTGATGCCCTCACAGTGCCTGTCTGCCTGCCCAGGGCAATCCTGCTGCTGCAGCTGAAATAACCTCCCAGCCAGCATCCAGTCCTCTCACCTTCATGCATCCTACTGACTCTTGTCTCACAGGGCTGCCATCTCTCCTGAGATGCACTTGGTGACCTCCCAGCTCCTGCCTGTTTGCCTACTGCTGGCCAATCAGGTTGTTGCAATAGTAGTGACATAATGATGTCATTTCACCTGGGCAGGCTTTCAGATGATCTGCCTGGGCTCTTCCCACATGCGGAGCTCCACTTCCCACATGACACCCTGTCAGAGGGCAAGCCTACAAATTTTGGAGAGGAACAATGTACCCTGTTCCCAGCCCTCACCCTTGTTGCGGGGGAATGGAGATTCAGGACAAAAGCTCCCCTGGAGATGCTGGGGATTGAACCCAGGACCTCCTGCATGCAAAGCAGGTGCTCTTCACTGAGCTACATCCCCTAAGAGCCTGCTGAGGGGTGGGACATACTCTTCTCCCATGATGTGCCCCTGACAAGCACAGCCCTGTTGGCCCCTGGTGCCCTGAGAGCCTCAGCAGAAAGCTGCATTTGAACCCTCCTGCTGGGCCACAGGCTGGGATGAGGGAAGTTGAGATCGCCACTCAGCTGGGACTGGTCCTGGAGCAGGGCTGCATCATGGAGTGCTGCCCCTTCAACATCTCTGCAGTTGATGGGGGCAGGAGGAGACTCTTGCTGCAGGCGCTGCTCCCACACTCTGGCCCTCCCAGGGAGGGTTGATGGAGAGGAGCAAACCCCTTCCCTGAGTCACCTCTGCCACCCCGTGCAGCACTCCTGTGTGTGTCACACCTGTCTTTGATGCCAGCAGCAGGAGCAAATGAGGTGAGGGAAATGCCCTCCCCAGGGTGATGTGCCCACAGCTCCAGTTGCCCCCCGGGATGTGCATTGGAAGGGCCATGAAAGCAGGCAGAGCCGATCCTGGGCAGGGAGCTGCCCACAGCCCCTCACCTAGGTATTAGGCCTCCCTCTGCACTGCTCTGCCCACTAGTACCTGGCAGTGGGCAAATGGCAGTGTGTCCTTCCCTGGGGCTAGGGATGCAGCCCCTTCCCTGGGGCTGGGGACGTGCCTGGGATCAGGGACATTCCCATTCCCTCAGCACCAGGAACTGGACACTGGAGCTGCCCCAGGAGAGCACCAGTTGGGGGTCTCTGTGGCACAGCAGGTAGCGCATTTGGCTGTTAACCAAAAGGTTGGTGGTTCGAGCCCACCCAGAGACGTTGCCCTGTTGGTGGGGTGCCTGGGGGATTGTGCTGCCCAGCACCCTGGGTTTTGCTCACAGTCACCATGTCCCAGCTCTGGGACAGCAGATCTGCTGCTGGCTGGGACATGCATCTTGCTGTGGGACATCCTTTCTAGACCATGTGGGATGGCCAGAGAGGCTGGAGAGCAGCACGGAAGATGTGATGTATATGTGTCCTGTTGACCCTGAGCTGAGCTGACTTATCCCATCCCCTTGCCTGATGGGAAGGACAGAAGAGGGAAGAGTGTGTCAGTGCCAGGTGGTTGTGTCTGTACATCTCATTACTGAATGCGGAGAAGGGAGGGTGCAGTGCCATGGGGCAGGGAAAGAGCCCAGCTGAGTCCCTGCTCCAGAGACTGTGTGGGGACCTGGGAGGATTCACACATCTGCCTGATGTGCAGACAGCTCTGCCAGAGACCCCTGTGGCAGGGTCAGTCCTTCATCTGCCCCAAGCACAACATCAGGGTGGAGGACAGCGCTCTCCATCCAGGCTGTGCTTGATCCTTAGCCTGACTTGTTGGCTGGAGAGACGCTGAGTCCGGAGACAGAGCGGGACATCCTGGGTCGCAGTCATAGCTGAGCTCCTGATGGGAGAGCAGAGTTCAGCAGCAGCAAGAGCTGCCAAGACGGCCAACACAGCATGTGGGGCTGCAGGAGCAGGGCTTCTCCCTCTGTGCAGGGACAGGGGGCTGCAAAGTGCTGCAGCTGGGATGGGCAGGGCAGCCTGATGGGTGAGTACATTTGGGTAAGGAAAGGGTTTTTTTTGTGCCGTGAGCTGGTACTGAGGGGATAGAGAACACAAAAGCAAGTCTGTGTGCAATGTTCAGGAGATATTAAAAAAAAAAAGAAGAAGAAAGTAAATTTGGAGAGCAAAACTGACTGCCAGTCTTTGATCTGGGGCTGTTGTGAAGTCATGGTTTTACAGGCAGCTTTTAGCCTCCCTGCTAGACCCCAGGGGAGTCACTGCCTTTCTGCCCTGCCTTGCGCCCTTTCAGCAGGAAGGAGCTGATGCAGAGGGATGTTCAGTAGGGGTCCCAGACAGGTCCCTCTGTGCTCTTCCTCACACTGAAGTCCCTGCTCCCCACGCAGCTGGTTAAACAGCCCCCTCCCTGCCACTCGCATTCAGCGCTTCTCCCTCTACATCTGCTGGGCCAGGACGCCAAGGACAGACCCCACTCTGCACTCCGCTTTGTCTCTTGGCACACAAATCCCATCCTTTTCCACAAATCCAATCTTTCTCCCTCGCAGGCCCACTGCCCCTCAGAGGGCAAGGGCCAGGCTGCCTACTCACCCCTCCATCTCAGTCGGACATCTCCCATAGCATCGCAAATGAGGGGAAGAAATAGCCATGGGCAGAGCAGGAACTTTTAATGCAACCCTACTGGGAGGTTTGGCAGGTCAGATCAAATGACCCCAAACACCCCTTAGGACCTCAGCTTTTACTCTCAGCATCAGTGTTCACGGCCTCACTTGAGCTTCCCCAACAGCCGACAGCCCAACTATGGGTCTTTAATAACACTGGGACTTCGCTTGGGCCACAAGCCCCCTTCCTCATGGTTCCTTGCCTCTTACGGATGCTTCTGGAAAACAGCTCCAGAGGAAATACTGGGGTTTCTTCAAATGAGTTCTCCAGAAGTGCTCTTCTCTCTTCACTTGCCTTGCTTCAGCAAAAGGCACAGGAAAGGGAAACCTTCCCAGGGCTTCAGATCAGAGGAAAGACAAGAATCCCCTCCCCCATTACTCTGAAGTGATATTCCACCTGGAGGACCACAGAAAAGAAACAGCAAAGATTATCACTTGCATCTGGTATTTTCCAGTGCATGAAGGTCATTTCTCATCCTTCCTTCTGCCCATTGTCTTCAGCCTTCCTGTCAGTGCTCTTATGCCCCTAAGCTAATACTGGCAGGTCTGCAAATCACATGTTTGCTCAGAACAATGAGCTAAATGATCACTGAGCTAAACAGAAACTGTCCATCCCCTATCCCTGAAAGGCCCAGCAGGTACATTCCCTCCAGAAACAGGGCCAAAGGGGAGGTGTTCTTCTGAGGTGATTCCTGAGAATGCAATAGTGACAAATGCATTGCAAAACTAGAGCATGACCCGCACCTTTTAAAGCAAGGCTCAGACAAGGTCGGTCAATGGCCAAATGAACATGAAGGAAGGGGTCTTTCATACTCACTGCCCATAGAACTGCGCTTTTCCACAAGCCCATATGGCACAAGGAGGACCTCAGTCAGTAGCACGTACCTCTCCTGGCCACCTCTGGATTCTTGCAACCAGTTTCTCAGGTGGTGGCATGCCTTCAGCACTGCCCTTCCTCCTGCCTCGCTCCACCTTCCTTGAGCAGCTCCCTTGGATGCCTGGGAGCACGCTGAAAATACACATTGTGGGGAGGTGGTGTGAGCACAGGGGGAGTTTGGTCTCCGTCCTGTACTCACAAGCTGGGCAGAGACAGAGATCACCCCCAGCTGAAATGCCCAGGGCTGCATGATGTGCCTGCAGGAATGCTCAGCATGCCCAGATACAGGCTCTCTCTTGATGTGGCAAGGAGAACAGCAGGGTCCTTTATAAAGACAGCCTCTAAGAGACACAGTTACCCCATCCTTGCAAATATATTAAACACTGCTTGATGGTCTCAGCTGCTGTGTGTTTAGGTATTTAAAACTGATTGTTCCTGGACACCCAGTGTCAAAAAAGGAGAAAGTGGTGTAAAGGCATTCTTGCCATCGAGGGATCAGGAGTCACTGTGACATGTGATAAAAGACATTCAGAGCTGCTATGAACCTGGTGTCCAGAGGAAACATCTCACCCAAACAAGCACAAGGGTCCAGGGTCACCCTCATCCATTCCTCCAAGGGTCTCACCTGCCATGAGGCGCTTTGCCCTCAGCTTTCTTCCCCTTTCCTTTCTGCATAGTCGGAGCTGTTATTTTGGCTGGAGAATGCCTCCCTCTCAAGAGGAGGCGCTGGGCAGGAAGATTTCCTGTAAGCAGGAGACAAGAAAACACCTCAGGATAGAATTGCAGAGACCTTTTGAAAAGGAAGGATATGCAGATCTGATCAAGCCTGTGATAAAACTGTGAGGCCTCCAGCTGATTCCTTTTATGCCTTGTTTCCTGGGTGGTCTTTGGCCCTTCCGGACACTGGCTTCTCTCTTTTAGTTTTTACTGTGCAACATCATTTCTTGTGGTACTGTTTTTTCTCTTCTTTCATGTTCTATCCTAGTCACATTATGAAAAAGGAGGCTTGCTGGGATGTACTGGTGAATGATCAGAGTCTCTCTGGGGGCAACAATTTCACACAAGGGGAGCAGACCTTGGATCTGTCTACTGATCTCATATGCCTGCAGTTCTTCTGCTGACACAGTCAACCCAAAGGCACTGTTTTGGGGATGTTTATGAGAAATTCAGAAAGAAAGCTTAGAACTCCTTGCTTTGAAAATGAAAGGAAGTCTTGGCATAGGTTACCAGACTTTGTACCATCTACGCAAGGTGACTCTTCCCACCACTTGAAAACACACTGATTCCATGAAATAGCTCAGCCCCTCCATTACATACAGCTCCAGGCACAATTTAGGATTCACATTGCCCAAGGACAGTCCTCAGGTTTGCCTCCCTTCTGCACCAACGCCTCAAAAGGAAGAGCAGTTTGCAGTGCATGCCAAGGCACTGAGTCCCGTGGAAATGGGGGAAAGTTTAACTCGGAGCTATCAACTGCAGGTGGGAGTGTTGGGCTGCCCCGAGGTCTTGTTCCCGCAGGACTCACTTGAGATTTCCCAGATTGGGTAAGCAGCATCACCTCTAGTGCCTCATGCTACCCGAGACATCCCACTGTCACCTTGGCTCCAATGCCCTGCCAAAGAGGACAGAGGGAGAAGACACAAATCCCTGCCAGGAACCAGCTGCTTCATTACCTTTCTTGACACTGGACCCATCTTTTCCCATCTCTTCTTCCCGGGTCGGCTTCACAGGTGCCACGGGTGGTTTTCTAGCTGTACCCTCAAACTTGTACCTGGAAATAGGAAAAAGACACCAGTCTAAAGGGAGGGCACCACACTTCCTTTGCCCCTTGGGTGAATAATGGGGACACAGAGGCATTTGGGAGCTACTGGGAAGTCCATCTTTTTCCAAAGCAGAATATGAAGAATACGCCAGATGCTGGAGGAGTGCAGTAGCAAGCTGAGTGACATCGTGAAGACCTCCAGCACCTGGAGGGGCATGAGCTTCCTCATCAGGCCCTTTGAGAGCTTTCCTAGCCTTCCTATGAGAAAGCTCATTTTAACCCAGATCCTCTGTGCTGCCGTTGGGACCATCTCCCATCTCTCCCGTTCAATGTTCATGTCCAGGCAGAACACAATAGTCTCCTTTCCTACAGCTTTCCAGCACCATTTCTAATTCCCATCTCACCCTCCAAATCACTTGCAGGCCCTCCCAAGCTCATGTTCATCCACCTGTAAAAAGGCACCTCCATCACAGAATCACAGAATCGCTGAGGTTGGAAGGGACCTCTGGAGATCATCTAGTCCAACCCCCCTGCTCAAGCAGGGTCACCTAGAGCACATTGCACAGGATCGCATCCAGGCATGTTTTGAATATCTCCATAGAAGGAGACTCCACAACCTCTCTGGGCAACCTGTTCCAGTGCTCTGTCACCCTCACAGTGAAAAAGTATTTCCTCATTTTCAGATGGATTTGTCTGTGTTTCAGTTTGTGCCTGTTGCCTCGTGTCCTGTCGCTCGGCACCACTGAAAAGAGTCTGGTCCCATCCTCTCGACACCCTCCCTGCAGATATTTGTACACATTGATAAGATCTCCTCTCAGCCTTCTCTTCTCCAAGCTAAACAGGCCCAGCTCTCTCAGTCTTTCCTCATAAGAGAGATGCTCCAGTCCCCTAATCATCTTTGTAGCCCTTCGCTGGACTCGCTCCAGTAGTGCCACATCCCTCTTGTACTGGGGAGCCCAGAACTGGACGCAGTACTCCAGATGTGGCCTCAGCAGGGCTGAGTAGAGGGGGAAGATCACCTCCCTCGACCTGCTGGCAACACTCTTCCTGATGCACCCCAGGATACCATTGGCCTTCTTGGCCACAAGGGCACATTGCTGGCTTACAGTTAACTTGGTGTCCACCAGCACTCCCAGGTCCTTCTCCGCAGAGCTGCTTTCCAGCAGGTCAGCCCCCAACCTGTACTGGTGCATGGGGTTATTCCTCCCCAGGTGCAGGACCCTGCACTTGCCTTTGTTGAACTTCATGAGGTTCCTCTCTGCCCACCTCTCCAGCCTGTCCAAGTCTCTTTGAATGGCAACACAGCCTTCTGCGGTATCCGTCACTCCTCCCAGTTTTGTATCGTCGGCAAACTTGCTGAGGGTGCACTCTGTCCCTTCATGCAGGTCATTGATGAAGAAGTTGAACAAGACTGGACCCAGTACTGACCCCTGAGGGACACCACTAGCTACAGGCCTCCATCTAGACTCTGCGCCGCTGATCACAGCTCTCTGAGCTCTGCCATTCAGCCAGTTCTCAATCCACCTCACTGTCCACTCATCTAGCCCACACTTCCTGAGCTTGTCTATGAGGATGTTCTGCGAGACAGTGTCCAAAGCCTTGCTGAAGTCAAGGGAGACAATACCCACTGCTCTCCCCTCATCTACCCAGCCAGTCATTCCATCATAGAAGGCTCTCAGATTGGTTAAGCATGATTTCCCCTTGGTGAAGCCATGCTGACTACTCCTGGTCACTTTCTTGTCCTCCACATGCTTGGAGATGGCCTCCAGGATGAGCTGCTCCATCACCTTTGCAGGGATGGAGGTGAGGCTGACTGGCCTGTAGTTCCCTGGGTCCTCCTTCTTGTCCTTTTTGAAGACTGGAGTCACAAACATAACACTTCTGAGATCTGTCCAACCCCAAGTTCTTTTAGATTAGAGGTGTAGTAATTGCCTCTCTTTCCAGTATTAAGAAAATTTCCAGTATATGGCAGTTTTGCAGAGGAAGAACATGCAAGGTCATGTGCTCTGCAAGCAGAACATCTTATCTGATCTTGCCTTAGCCCTGTTTTCATACAAAGTTGAAGAACTGCAAAGAAACCGGTTTAATCCAGCCAGCACTACAAAAGTTGTTCAAAGGTAACACCAGAAGAGGTGCAAATCAGCTAATGGATAATTATAAGATGAACCATATAAGGCTGGCACAGAACTACCTCATACTGTAGCACGGCAAGGAGATTAGTAGAACTAAGAATTGTGGATAAATCTGGTTGGTTATGTAAACTGAAGTACTGAATATGTAACAACTTACTATTGCTTAAAAGTTGTAACAAAAAGCTGCTGGGTCCCTTCCTGTGCTCCCAGCCAAGAGGCACCTTATTGCTAGCAATAAAACTTAGAAAATCTGACTCCTGCTGTCCATTACCGATGCCCACAAATGAAAAAAAGAGAAGAGATACTTTTATTACCTGTGAGCAAAAGTTAATTGGGGGATATTACCAGTATATTAACAGTATACAGTATAGCAGTAGGCACTCTTTTCTTCTAATGTGGCAGTATCCTAGGAACTCTTTGCTTGTAATGCAGTAGTATCCCCCAGTTAGCCCATAATTAACCATCCAAGTGACCCCCCCAGTCCAGTGAAATATGGTAGGTTGGGTTCCTGAGCTCTCCCTGCCAAAGGGCTCGCTGCCTTGGGAATCTTTGCTGCAACCTGCATGCTGTGCACTGCCCTGGGCCCTGAAACAAGACATCCAGGGCTGACTTCCAGGATGAGGCCTCAGAGAGCAGTTTTGACATGGTAGGACTTCTTCTCTGGCATAGTTAACAAGGAAATGGTCTTGCTATGATGGAGAGCTCAGAGGTCCTCTTTCGAGCAGCAGTGCCACAGTCATTACCTTTCAAAAATGGGTAAATAAGGAAAACGTCCAAAGACAAAGTATTTCTTCAGAAAATAATTGGCCTCTTGCAACCACTTCTCGCAGATGCACATACAACAGTGAGTGATGTTTCAAGGGCTCAGAGCTTATTTTTTGTGCTGAAAATGAAGCAAATCACAACATTGCTTTTGGACCCTGAGAATCATCGCCTGATGCTCAAGCACTTTGCTGCAAGTTGGCAGGAAATACATGAAGGGTCATAGCTGAGAATCAGCTTGCAAAGTTGTAGTGGTTTTATGCAAAACCTCTGCAAGACCCTTCAGTATTATGGTCCTCACCTTTCCACATGCTCCTCTCTTCCCTAAGGGAGTCATTTCTAGCCAGACAGTTCAGGTGTCCCTCTCAGCTGAGCACATTTTGCAGTGTGTCACTAGGTTGTTGGAGGCCTGCAGTTTCTGAAATTCTTGCCAGGATCTCCAGCCAGGATGCTAACTCAACCCCCGCGTTCAGCTGAGCACATACAACTAACCTCTCCATCATCATCCAAGCCATGTGCCCGCTGCTGGTCTATGAGCTGCTAAGGAAGGAGTGACCTCACATGCATATGCCCCAGCCATGGTCTTGCTGGTAGCCTATCAGAGGCTGAGTCAGAAGTGACCTCCCAAGCAAGAACACAAGCCTTGTCCATCAGAGAAGCTGAAAGGCCATCAGCAGCCATGTGGGTTTGGTAGATGATTTTAAGGTCACCTCTACCTGAGCAGCTGAGAGGTCAGCCTTTGGCTCATGCCTAAGGTAACTGTTTGTGAGGTCACCTGTGCAGCAGGCTCACAGCATGAGAATGTGCTTCTGAGGTCCCTTGTGCCTGAGGATCTGATTAGACAGCAGGCACAGAGCCTGCTGACACAGAGTCTGCAGGCACAGAGCCCTCAGCCTGCTGACAACACTCTTCCCAATGCAGCCCAGGAAAACGTTGGCTTTCTTTGCCACGAGGGCATCTTGCTGGCTCATGCTGCTTCATGTTGTCTTCCAGGACTCCCAGGTCCTTCCCTGCAAAGCTGCTTTCCAGACGGTCAGTACCCATTGTGTTCAGGTGCATGGAGTTATTCTTTCTCAGGGGCAAGACATTACATTTCCCTTTGTGGAACTTCATGAGGTTCCTTCCTGCCCATTTCTCCAGCCTGCCAAGGTCCCTCTGAATGGCAGTGCAAACATCTGTTGTATCATGGCCATATTTTAGAAGATTGTGTCTCAGAAGCTTGTAGGGTCTTAGGAAGCACATGACCATGCAGGTGACTGTGGAGTCACTTCTGTCTCTGCACGTGATGGGCTAGGAGCAAGCACATGAGTTGGAAACTGTCTGTGATGTCACTTGTACCTGAGTGCCTGATAGGCCAGCAGCAGGCACATGGGTTGGATTTTGAGGTCACTTTGTGAGGTCACTTCTGCATTAGTACCTGACTGGATAGCACTAGGCACATAGCTGGGTCATGTCCATCTGAGATGCTGACACGCCAACAGCAGGCACAAAGGCTTGGAAGATGATGATGAGAGCACTGGTTTCTGAGGGGTTGATAGGCTCCAAAGCTCAAAGGCCAATTTGAGGCACATGGCAATGAAGGTGACGGTGAACTCACTTTTGTCTCTGCAAGCAATGGGCAAGGAGCAGGCACATGGGTGGGAAACAGTCTGTGAGGTGACTTGTGTCTCAGCACCTGGGGTGTGATTTTTCTACCTGTGTGGTTTGCACCTCTAAGTAGATGGTGCCATCCTCTCCCATCTTTCTTTTCTGAAGCTCAGACATGTATGTTTTGGCATCAGGGGAGCTGAATCCCACCCATGACTCTTAAACCCATGCCCTGTGTTCATCCAGAGGACAGCAGGGAGGGTTTTCTCCTGTTGGCTTTCTCCCATGCCACATGGGCTCTTCAGCTGGAATTTGTCTCCCCTTGTTATGGACAACCACCACTGGGAGGTCCATCCACTCTTGCTCGTACAGGCTTCTCTTACAGCTGACAGAGGGTCTCAATCTTTGTCCAGGGTAATTCATCCTTGCAGCACTATGAACTCACCTGGCTCCTTCATCCTCTCAGCCTCTGGGAGCCTGATCATCCCAGGCACAGCCTGGCTAATAGCTTACTCATGGACTCTTCTTTAGATGTGAACCCCTTCTGAGATTATATCCCAAGGCTCTGAAGCTAATTTGGACAAAGGTCCGCTCTTGACAGTGGGGTGTGGAAAAAAACAAGTGAGGTTCAATTCCTTCTGGAGTTGTCCAGGGCTGTTCCAGCAGGCCTTGCACAGTTCAGCTCATCCACCCATCATAAAACTGTACATTAGAGCCTGCAGCATGACTCCTTCTTGGTATCACACTATTAAAAAAAAAAACACCCTATGGCTGATAATAATACAGCATGCAATACTTTGGGAACGCTGAGCTGCAAAAGCAAACGTCCAGATAATGCCTGTGCTGTCCCTGGGCTACAGGGGCAGCACACTGGGCTAAGAGGAGACCTAGATGAGGAGCTGTGTGCTGCTTGGTGGCAGGTCTGCTCCTGAGGGGCAAGACCTGAGCAAGGTGGCCATGAGCTCTGCCGGCCGGCCGGCCATGAGCTGATGGGGTGGCTGCAGCAGAGGTCCTCTCGCAATCAGCACCCAGACAGGTCCCTTTCACCTGTGTCATCCCCTCCCCTCCCCAGGACTGTCATTTCTGCTGGACAGGCTCTCTGATGCACTAGATGATGACATCACAGTGCCTGCTGGTCAGCACATCTCCTGAGGGCCAACGAGCTTCTGCAGTGGAAGTGACCTCACAATCTACACTGCAGCCACCTCCCTTTTGCCTGTCCGTCCCCGTCCTCCATTCAGAGTGCTGGTAGGAAATGTATTGAAATGAATAACTGTAAGTATATATATATATACACATATATATACTTACATATATATACCTACATATATATACTTATATGTGTGTATATATGTGTGTGTGTGTATATATAAAATAAATGTATATAATAAAAAGAAATAAAAAATCATTCCAATTGATAAAAAGAATTTGAAGTTGTGGAAATGAGGAATTTTTTCAGCTCTTGCATAGAGTTATTTTTCGAATAGGTTTCACCTTATGACTAAAAGTTTGCATTCAGGCCTTTATTCATTTGCCAACACAGAGAGGCTATTGCTGTCCAAGATGCTCAGGGGTCGCTGTGTTCCCATGTGGTGCATGGGAAATATGACCCAGGACTTACGGGAACCTTTCTGGTGCATTAGCTGGTCTCCAGGAGAAGCACCTCAAGACCTCTCAGGGAGACACCTTCACTGAAGTTGGTCACCCTGCTGTCCTCTATCAGTCTAGAGAGCTCGGCACCTCAGAGTGTGACTCGCTGTGTGCAAAGAGTGAGGCATGACATGGACAGCATTGGGCAGGAGGTAGTTTTGGGGCACTGGGTTCTGTGTGAGACACAAAAATATATTTTGTAATGGTGCAGGCCTTATTATAACAGAAATGTCTAGAAAAAGTCAATAAAAATGAAACAAGAAAGAAATTTAAAAAATGATCCAAAGCGACAAAATCTTTGGTTAGTTTTCAGCTTTTAAACTTCCTTGTGTTCTTATCATCCTTCCTTGCTTTGTTTTCTTTAATTTGACGGTTGTTTAGGGGGTATTTGTGGTTTTTTGGTTTTTTTTCCCCCCAAAGGAAAGTGATTTTCAGAACTGGGGTGGGATGCAGTCATAGGGTCATGGACATCTGGTGCCACTGTAGGTGCCCTGTTCCCTTCTGCCCAGCCTCCATCTGCAGCCCCAAGGGGCTCCAGTCTCCCGCAGGTCCCCTGTGAGAGCTGCCAGGCCCAGGCAGGTACCTCCGATACACCAGGACCTCTCCAAATGTCCCTAGATGCTTATGGTTAGACACGTGAGCTCTGCCAGAAAAGGTGAAGAACTGTTTTCAACATTTAAAAAAATATGAACACACTTTCATCATCCCATGATGAAATAGTGCAAATTTTCAGGAAGGATATTAATCTCAGGCGAAGAAATATTGATCTGTCCCTGTCAACTTGTGTTACCACTGCTCTGTCTGCTATGCTGTGTATATGGTCTCAGTAATCTCTCACATATCGTCATGTCCTGATTAAATTGACTGTTTCTGAAGTCATCTTTGCATCGGACTATCTGGACATATGCACTTCCCATTTCTTTCCAGTTTTTCTCCTCCCTTTACTCTTTATCCATTCCGATACCTCTCAACTTTCCAGTTGCTACACTGAGCTTCAGGGAGTCTGAAGCTTGCCTCATCTTTCAGTAGTCTTACTGTCTCCTTAGCCAGCTCCTTAGTTGTGTTTCCATTATCATTTCCTATCTATCTGTCAAAAACATTTTGGGGAAGGTTATGTCTTGTGGAAAGTGGACCTCACTGGGGGCAGCTTGGATTTAACATACAGTTGAGGAGTGTATCTGACTTTTTATTAAACTATATCATATGTTATTTTTGCTTGTTTGCAGTTAAGAAAAATCCTCCTGTGTCTGCAAGTAGTTTTCTAAGGAAAGCAGGTGAGAACTGGTGCGTAGGAGCTGTAACATTCAGCTACAAACTAGAGTGGAAAAAGGTTAGATTTTAACAGGAGTGAGGTAAGTCCCCAGTGGCTGATGAGGGAAATGGCAGGGTTGGGGAGGTGAGGAGGAAGGTTGTCCATACAGGTTTCATATTGAAAATACTGCTTTTCCTATATGTCCAGACTTCATTAGGAGACCCTCTGGGTCAGTATGAATTGGAGAATGTGGATATCACTTATTCTGTAAGCTGGAAATTAAAACTTAAGAAGCAGGAAAACATTTTTTTTTTTTTTAGGTGTTCATTGAAATCTTGCTCTTGTAAATACGCTCCTGAAACCTCTCCAATTAGTCACACAAGAACTGAAGAAAATTATGGGGAGTGACATGCCTTGTTAGGGCTTTCGGCATTTCAGTGGTGCCTCTGGTGTATTTGGTGCTGAGCCCATGAACCTCAGATGCTGAGAGGATATTGAACAAGCCTCTCAAGAAGTTAAAGTCAGAAGTAAATCCCAAAGTTTCTTGGAGCGTTAATGGGTCCCACTGAGGGCCATTACTCACAAAATCTCCCTGCAGGCTGATGAGAGCAGAAAGTTGGTGGCCCTGACTGCAGGTAGGCAAAGGCAATGTCTTTCCACTTGTCCACTGCCAAGAAAAGCTCCATCATCTCTGGAACCACCTTTTGAGCAGTCACAGGCTACTACACTACTGCCCTTAGTCTCCACCAGGCTAAAGAAGTGCAGGTCCCTTAGCTTCTCCATACAGGCCATGTGCTTTAGGCCCCTAACCCCATCTTGGCAGACCTCCTCTGGACTCTCTCCACTTCTTCTCCATTCCTCCAGCACTGGCATTCCCACACTGGGACACACTATTCCAGATGTGGCCACACCAGTGCTGAGTCAAGGGGGATATTAATTCACCTTGTCCGGGTGGCCACTCGCTTCCTAATGCAGCCCCATATGAAGCTGGCCTGATTTGTGGTGAGCACGCACCACTGGCTCATATGGCATCCCTCATAAGGTCCAGGCCCTTCTCCTCAGGGTCACTCCTCTACCAGTCAGGTCCCAGCCTGTCCTGATGCACGGCTATTCCACCCTCCGATGCAGGACCTGCCACTTCTCTTTGTACAATGTCATGAGGTTTCTGTTAGCCAAATCCCCAAGTTTTTCAAGGCCCACTCATTTGGCATCATGTTGTAATGTGCAGGTGTTGTAGACTGCAAGGAGGGCCCATTCTGGACAAGCAGTCGTTCATAATTAAACTTTGAACTTAAAGCCTTTCAGGCCCAAGAGGCAACCTCACACCACTAGGAGAGGCTGGCTCTGGGAATGACATGTTTGGTGCTAACCCACATGTAGAAAAGGAATTCATGACTGCAAGAATCACAGTAGCTATTGCCAAACATGACCGAATGACCAGACCATTCAGGTTGGAAAGGAGGTTGGAGGTCTCTAGTCCAACTCCTAGTCATGTCGGGATCAACACTGAATTCACACCAAGTTCCTCAGGGCTTTGTCCAACAGCGTCCTGAAAGCTTCCAAGAACAGAGAGTCAGTAACCTCTCTGGACCCTTCTTCAAATGCTTCATTCCCCTCATTGATTTTTCTCCCTTATATCCAATTTTAACTACACTTGTGTCAGCTTATAGCCATTGCCTCTCATTCTCTTGCCATGAATCTCTGTAAAAACCTGATTCTTTTTCAGTGCTAACCTTGAGTTGGGAAGCTGCTATGAATGCCCCCAAAAGTCTTCCTTCTCCAGGCAGAACAAACCCCATTCCCTCAGCCTCTCCTCAGAGGCAAGTGCTCCAGCCCCTGACCACCTTGGGGGTCTGCCACTGAACTCACTCCAAGTAATCAGCAGCATTCTTCTACAGGAGGCTTAAATGGATGCAGAATCTAGATGTGCTCTAACAGGCGCTGAGTAGAGGGGGATAATCACTTCCCTCCATCTCCTGGCTTTGCTCCTGTTCATGCAACCCAGGGAGCTGTGGCCTCCATTGCTGCCATGGCACACTGCTGGCTCACATTCAGCTTGCTGCCCACAAAGACTCCCGGGTCCTTTTCTGCAGAGCTGCTGCCAAGCCAGGGACGACTCAGCCTGTATTGCTGCAGGGTGTTGGTCTATCCCAGGTGCAGGGCCTGACAGCCCACTTCTCCTGCCTGCTAAGGTCCCTCTGAATGGTAACCCTCAAGCATATGCCTGTTCTGTCCAATTAGGTGTCATCTACCACTGCGAGGAGAGGTGTGTCCTGCAGGTCACTGATGAACTTGTTAGACAGAACAGGTCACAGTATAGACCTCTGCATACTACACTTGTTACTGGGTTCCAGGTAAAGCATGACCCTTTCATAAAAACCGTCTGAGCTCAATCATCCAACCAGCTTTTCATTCATCTGGTTGTCTGCCCAGCCTATTGTAATGCCTTACTTGTATACAAGAACATTGTGGGAGACAGTGTCAAACACCTCGCTAAAATCATGGTAAATGACATCCACCACTCCTCCACAAGTACTGGTCTTTTATCACAGAAAGCAATCAGGTTGGTCAGGAATGGTTTACCTTCAGTAAATCCATGCTGACTGCTCTCGGTCACCTTCTTCATGGTCCCAGAAATGTGATGTGAGAGGACTGGCTCCATGACACACTTCTCACCAAAATGAGACTGAACAGCCTGCAGCTCCTGGGGTTGTTCTTGTGGCCTTTTTTGAAAATGGGCACAACATATTCTTTTTTCTGGTCAGTGGGACCTCTCTTGATCTCCAAAACCTTTCAAAGATGACAGAGAGTGGCCTTGCTGTTGCGGTCCGCGGGAGTGACGGGAAAGAATCATACGCATTCACAGAATGCAGGTTCAATTCCAACTTTATTCGGCAATTTGCCCATCTTATATATGTTTGTGCAGTCGT
The DNA here is from genome assembly GCF_036417845.1 of Apteryx mantelli. Lineage (NCBI taxonomy): Eukaryota > Metazoa > Chordata > Aves > Apterygiformes > Apterygidae > Apteryx > Apteryx mantelli. The sequence goes on from NC_089997.1 coordinate 9,915,910, forward strand.
ACACTTTGCTAGGCCAATCACCATGCAGATTATGTCACAGGTAGCCAATCATGGCACCGATCACGCACGCAGCGATCATGCCTTGTACCTTGCTACTTATTTAGCAAAGCTGTCTAGCCCTTAACCTTGGTTCCCACTGGCTTCTGCTGGTTTATCTGTACTTTCTCAGGATGTATCATTTCCAGCTGCACCAGTGTCCTTGGTGGACTACTTCAAAGCACGTAGCAGCGGCTATAGCCTGAGGCCTAAGGCTTCAGCAAATTTAGCTACTAATGCTAAGCAAGTAGTGCTAAGCAATTAATCCTAAACAGTGTTAGTTCCATGCTCTATATCTCATATAGATTATTGTTCTGAAGCACCGCAAGGGCCCCAACACCTCCCCCTCTTCTTTCAAATAATAGATCAACCATTTTCTGTACCCGAGCTAGGATGCATTGCAGTATGCAAGGCCCACAAATCAATAGGAACATACCCACGATACCTACGGTAATCAGCTGCTTTAGTCCCGCCGCCAACCAGGGCCCTATAGCAAGCATATTCAACTAATCAAACAGTCCCCACAAGTTTTCACCATCGTCTTCTTGCAGTTGTTTTGTTAACTCCTTCAATTTTGCAATGCTTGTATGTACTGACTCAGAATGATCACTCAGGTTCATACAACACATTCCTTCAAAGTCTTGACAGCCATGGCCTTGGGCCAATAGCAAAAAGTCAATTGCAGCCCGATTTTGTAAGGTGGCATATCTAATTGAATCTACGTCTGTTAATAAGGTGCTTAAAGCAGTACTAGTAGCATTTGCTTCTTTTGCAAGCCAGCATCCTAATCTGTTACGCTGTGATAAAGCATGAGCAGTCCCTATTCCTGCAAAAATACTACTCAAGATACGTTCTGCTGGATTCCAAAATTCTACGTTACTATCGCAACCTGACATAAAGCTGTGGGTGGATCGCTTTGCTCAAAGATGGACCGTTCCATCAATTAACCATTTTTCGGGATGGAACATCGTCAAAAGTCCAAAGATACATGGTCCCCCCACAGCTTTACCTGGTACGCCCTTCCAGGCTCTCTGACCACAAATTAAGAATATCTTAGCAGCCAACCCTATGGGTTGTGGTCCAGGTGTTATTTGACCTGAGGTGGTGTGATTACACCATACAGATGTATTGGCATAAATGCCTGAGGGAGATTCATCAACGTCACCCTCTTTGGTAGGTGCCCTTGCAGTATAATTTAGATAAAAGCAGACTGCAGCCTGTGTAATTCCCAATAAGTCAAGTTCTTGTGGCTGCAGTGGCAAGGCAGGAAAATTGTGTACATTGTGCATATTGTTATACCACATGGAAATATTCCACTCCTGTGTCTCCATTCTGCATCGCACCACCATTTGGGCTGAAGTGTACCTGGCGCACTACAATTTGTTAACACAGTATCATTGTAAAGAGACCCCATGCGCTGTATATCAAGAGGAAGTCTGGTCAAGCAAGTGTGGAAAGGGTCTGATGGCATCGTCATTGATAAACAAGGTGTCCGTATTGGTTACATTCGCAAGAGTCACCCAGATGTTGCCACATTTCCAGGTGCCTGGTCCGATGGGCGTGCTTGTTGCTCCGAGGATGAGGCAACATAAGGTCATACACGTCGCGACGGCACCCATCGTAACTGAGTTCCTGTAGAAACACAAGCATATCCCCTCCCCCAAGTTATCAGTTCCATTGGTCCCACCCATTGGCCGGAAACCAAGTCTTTGACCAAAACTGGGGGCTTTTGTATTGATCTTATGTCTGTGGCTTGCTGATGTTCAGAATTATTATGACCTGTTTCATCACAATTCAAAAAACTAAGGACATATAACGCTTTGTGTAGTCGTTCTTGTGGGGTGAGCAGTGTCTCCCCCTTTTTTTGTTTTTTTGTTTTTGTAGCATGTCTTTCAGGCTGCGGTGTGACCGCTCAACAATGGCTTGGCCGGTTGGGGAGTGGGGTATGCCTGTTACATGAGAGATGCCCCATGTATTGAGGAATTGACGTACACGGCCTGAGCAATAGGCTGGGCTGTTGTCCGTTTTGATGGTTGTTGGCACCCCCAAGACCGCAAAGCAGGCAAGCCAATGGCGAGTCACATCCCTAGCTTTTTCACCAGTGTGGGTGGTGGCCCACAAAAATCGAGAATGGGTGTCGACTGTGATGTGTACATATTTGAGACGTCCAAATTCTAAAGTAGGCGTAACGTCTGTTTGCCATAATTCATTAGCCTTTAAAACTCTAGGGTTCGCCCCTTCCTTTGAAGGCATTGGGGCAAACTACTGACAGTCTGAACAAGACAAAATAATGTCTCTGGCCTGCTGGATGGGTAGTTGAAACTGCCTCTTCAGCGAGCGGGGTTTTGATGAAAGAAGGAGTGAGACAGTCTGGCTTGCTCTAGAAGGCTGGGTACCACCGCTGGCATGGCTGCAGCATCAGCGCGTTGATTTCCCTCAGCGATGGGTCCGGCCAGGTCCGTATGTGAGCGTACATGTAAAACATAAAAGTCATGCTTTCTGTGATTAATAAGAGTCCAAAGAGCATAAAGTTCTGCAAAAAGCAATGGATTGGAGACCTCACGGAGAAAGGAGGCCTCTAACCTTTGCACAAGGCCCGCGGCATAACAGGAATCAGTAACTACATTTACAGGTTCCTTGGCACAAAGTTCAAAAGCCATACGGACAGCCACCATCTCCAATACCTGTACCGACCCTCGTTCCTGTGTACATACTGTTGTTTTCCATTGTTGCGTGGTAGGGTCCTGCCACGTGATAGCAGCCCTTTTAGATCTGCCCGAAGCATCGGTGAAGACAGTTAAACCAGGAACCGGGACAGGGCGACAGCGGCGCCGAGTGACTAGGGGTAGGCTGCCGGCCTCTGCCCATAACTTACGTTGAGGATAATGAATGGAAAGCTGCCCAGTGAAATCAGCAAGGGCTACTTGAAAACCCCAATCTTCTGAAATTAACCAGTTCAAGTTGTCTATAGTGGCTGGGATATAAATAACTTCAGGGTCACAGCCATTCATGGTTTGCAGTCTCTCCCATCCCTTAATGATAAGTTTAGAATACATTTCTGTAAGAGTCCATAAGGTTTTCGGTGGAGTATGTTACAGAAAAATCCATTCCAAAATGTGCAAGGGATCTGTGCTTTTTGTATCCCATCAAAATAATACTGCAAAAGGCTGGAAGCTGTTGGCAATCAGAGCTGAATAAAAAGGCAATGAGAAGTCACGTCGCCAACTCTGGCGTTCCTCCAGAGCACGGGCACATAACTGGAGTGCCTTTCTCGCTTCAGGTGTCAAAGTTCGAGTGGAGGTTAGGGAGGTGTCCCCTTTAAGCATTTCAAAAAGGGGGTGTAGCAGTTCCATGGAAAGTCCTAGCACTGGTCGGAGCCAATTAATGGCTCCTAATATTTTTTGTAGGTCATTAAGCATGACAATATCGTTTAATTGCAGTTGGACCGGCTGCAATTACAACAAGAAGTGAAGGAAGAGAATTAGAGCCATTATCTCTGAGGGTCATAGTCAAAAGGTTGTAGCATTACTTTGGATTTGAGGTCGGTGGGCGGATGAGCACCAGGATCTGCTCGTGCTTAGCCCGAGCCCCGGCGGTCGCCATCTCGCTCGCTCGCAACCGCGGGAGGAGGAGGGGGGGGAGGAGGAGCGGGAGGGGGAGGCGGGGAGGCTGGGCGGCGGCTCGGTGCTGGTCCCGGCGCTGAGGGCGGCCGCCGCATTGCGTCCCCCCCTCCCCCCCCCGTGCGGTGCTGCCCCACAACGGAAACATCCTTTTTTCTTTTTTGTTCCCCCTTGCTCGTACATCTGAGCAGCCAGTGCAGCGGCAAGGGATTCGGTGCTGTGGTGTTTAGAGCCTACGTTTTGACAAGCCCGCACCATCTCTGCAATAGTGCAAGTTGCTCGGTTCTTAATCGCCTGCAAGGCTCTCGCACAGTCAGCATTAGCATTCTCAAAAGCAAGCTGCCTCAACAACAGTGCCTGAGCCTCCTCATTCTCAATCTGTCGCTCAGTTGCCGCATATAACCAATCAACAAATGCAGGGTATGGTTCTGTAGGTCCCTGCAATACTTTCGCAAATGACAAACTTGAATCGGCGTTTGTACCTGTCAGTCCGCACAAGGCTTGTAAAACGAACTTTGCAATCCTCTCATATGTTTCTCTATTATATTCCGTCTGGGTTGCCGGATCCGCATGCAGCCCCTCTCCAGCCAATTGGTTATAGCCTACTCCTCGTCCGTTATTCAAGTTATCAACCGCCTGTACGGTACATTTGTCTCGAAAGTCCGAAAGCCACACAGCATACTGAGTGTTAGTCAAAACCATTTTCATTAACGCTTTCCAGTCATAGGGAGTTATCACATACGTAGTAGAAAGCGCTTCTAGGAATGTGATAGTATGAGTAGATTGAACTCTGCTTTCTTTACCGATTTCTGCAGTTCCTTGACTAGCTCATAATTAAAACTCTGATAAGCCGGATGTTCCCCTGGTTTATAGATGACAGGGAATGCAGTAATAGCTTGGAAGTCCCCTGCTAGTAAGGCTTCCTGACGGCACTTGACCCATTTATCTTTCCCTTTTCCTGCCCGTAGCCCCCACTCGCCAGTGAGGGGGTCCACAAATCCCGGATCAAAGGAATCACCACCTTCATCACGACCGTCAGTTTCAGAGGGTGGGGTCAGTTTGCAAATACCCCTCTCGCCTTCCCCATTCCCCGATTCAGGGATCAATTGGGCAGGATCCAGGTCGTGGGGGGATGCCGCGACTACTGGGGGTGGCTCCTCAAGGGAAGGTGCCGAGGGTAAAGATGTATCAGAGGCGGGGGGGCAGGAGGCAAACTTTTTTGTGTGGCTTTAAGAGTACTCATAATCGTCCCCCATGTAGCCAGATGCTTCCAAACTGCAACATCTCCAGTCCCTACTTCTTCATGTAATCTTTGACCTACTTTCACCCATTCATCAAGTTGAAATATCCCATTTACAGGGAAGTCAGGTACATTTCTCGTAATCCAGTCCAAAAATGTTAATAATTTGCTGTCTGAAAGGACCCAATTCTGTCTGTCCAGAAGCCGTCTCAATACGTCGAGACTTTGTTTCTCTTCTAGGGATAACCGTCCCCTTTTGTTCAATATCTTAACTAAAATACGCACGATCGCCTGTTTCTCTGTAGATATCTGCGATCCCATTTTCCGTTCCCACATTCCCAGCCGCTCACCTTAAAATCGGTGTCTAAGTTGTCCGTGTCCGGACTGCAGCTCTCTGGTCCGCTGCGCAGCCCTCTAGTCCCAGGTCCTGCTGCTCTCTAATACGTTTGGCTGGGCTCCACCACCGGTCGCTCTTCTCACCGCAATTCTTGCCCCACGTTGGGTGCCATTTGTGGCGGATGAATGGCACGGACTCAGGAGGGTTTGCGTCCTGACACCTTTATTGTTTGTTTCTGAGCATATTTAAAAAGTTAGCTGCTTCAGTGGTTTCACAGACACACTTTGCTAAGCCAATCATCATGCAGATTATGTCACAGGTAGCCAGTCATTACACCAATCACGCACGCAGCGATCATGTCTTGTTTGCTTCTTTGTTGGAGAAACGCTGTCTTGCCCTTAACCTTGGTTCCCACTGGCTTCTGCTAGTTTCTCTGTACTTTCTCAGGATGTATCATTCCCAGCTGCACCGGTGTCCTTGGGTACGTTTGTCTGAGGCTCCTGTTGCTTGCTACTAGCAACTTTCCAACAGTTTAACCCTGTCATGACCCTCCACAAAGCCTGATATAGTTTCATAAAAAAGAATGACACTGACTGTATGCTAAGTCCAAGCTGCCTCCAATGAGGTCCACTTTCTGCAAGGGACAGCCTTACTAGAAATCTTTTTGAGAGACAGGAAAGGCTAGATATAAAGAGAATTTAGGCCTTGGCTAAAAGGACAAACTACTGAAAGATGGAGCAAGCTTTGAACTCCCTGAAGTGCAAACCAGCAGCTGGGTATGTGAGTGAACAAAGAGTAATGGGAGGAGTCACAAAGTTGCAATGTTACAATGTCCAGATAATGTGCTGTAAAGGTGATGTTAAAAATTGTCAAATTAGTCAGGGCATATGGAAATAGAAGAGCCATACAGCTCCTGGGGATTCTGGACTTTGTCAGGGCCATGCTGCTCTTGGGGATCCCAGACTGGGCTGTGCTTCTGTACAAAAGCATGCAAAAGCCTTGATGGAAGCCCCTAGAGAAGAGGGATTTTCCGAAGTGTTCAGAGCAACCCAGGCAGGACTCACGGCATGTCACAAGAAACCCATCCCATCCACACCAACCCACTGCTCTCCCCGGAGACCTTCCTGGATCCTCAGGTCGGGAGCAGGAGGGGGCATGGGGGCACAGACAGGTCCCAGACTTGCCTCCATCAGGCCTGCAGCTCCACAACATGTCAAAGCTTCAAGTGAGCTCCCTAAAGCAACACTTCCCATGCCCCTGGTGCGTAGAGAAGACTTTGGGTGGACACACAGGAGACAGGGGAGAGAAAGGGCAGAGACCCCAGGGTGCAGAACTGGGACTCACAGTGTCTTAGATGGGGTGCCACAGGCTGAATAAGCAACCCAAAGAAGTAAACAAGTCCTTCCTCTTGCAGGATGTGGAAAGCCACATCTCTGACAGTATTCAAGGGGGATGGAGTCTCCCTTGTGCAAGATTTGCAAAGCTGAGAGCTGGTCATCTCACAAACTTCTTAACCAGTCAAAATGCAGGTCCTGAGACATTCCACTGTCTTATACGCTCCACACCGGAACCCGGACAGCAGCACTGCAGTGTTTGGGCATGTCCTGAGAAGCCCAGGGTCAAAAGTGCGGGAGATCCAGGGTGCACAGTCCCTGGGGAGAGCAAGGGTCCCAGGAGTATCCAGGGTGCCAAGCAGTGTACCCAGGGGAGAAACACTACCCTGAGGCGACACTGAAAAGCACAAGGACCAATTGAAGCCCAGAGATGAGAAATGGCTTTCCCCAGCTTCAGTCAGATGGAAAGCTGGGCAAATTTTATGGGAAATGGGAAGAATTCCCCAGGTTTGCTATCAAGCCTGACCCATGGCATTGGAGGCTGGTGGGAACCAGGGTCCTGGAGAAAGCCCTCTGGATGATGTGTGTTAAGGGCATGTTTGCTCTCTTCTGGCAGACCATCCCTACCTCAAGCACTGCAGACCAAGAAACCTTGCTGAGGGCTTTCAAAAGCAAAGAGCCTGCTTTGGAGCCTAAAGGAGCAAGTCTCCATCCTGACCCATATTGTCCTACATCCAACTTCTACAAAAAGAGTGACCCACAGCAGAAACTAGTTTTGAAGCTCACCAAAGCATTTCTCAGCCTGTGGCCACATTTTGCACTATTTCATCCCACATGACTTGGATCCTGTAAAAATGCCAACCCCCAAACCAACCCACAAACCCCAGATTCATGCACAGGTCTGCCCAGTGCAGAGACCTGTTGGTGCAGGGGAGCAGAAGGGATGTCTCCAGTGCCCCATTTGAGATATTTCACTGCCTTTGACACCATCTGGAGACATTCCTGAAGGATTTATCAGAGAATTATGGAAAATAACTGGGGTGAAGGGAGGTGGCTGCTTTCCAGGACATGAGGGGAAATTTCTCTGCTCTCTCCCTGGCTGTGCCATCTCCATGGCAGTGACCTACTGAGCCCCCAGATGACACGAGCTGAGGTCACAGTGGGATGTGCCCCATCACAGGGAGGTCTCCCCGGTGTCGTGGCGGGTGGCCCTCACTTCCCTGTGAGGCCCGGGTGCTGCTGGGCACTCCTCACATGTTCCCCGCCGCTGCCCTTTGGAGTCATCTGTGGCAAGGAGGGGGGGGGCGGGAGCCATGTTGGGGCCCCTTGCCGACAGGCAGAGGAGCAGAGGTACATCAGAGAGGAGTTTTGGATGACAAGATGGGAAGACAGTCCTTCCTCCTCCCCAGCTGGAGAGGTGAGCTGAGGGTAAGGCGGCAAGCGAGATGGAGGAATGATGGACCCATACCATCTGCTCAGACCACAGTTCCTTGTTCCCAGCGCTCCTGCAGCTCTCCACCAAGGGTAAGGGCTTTGGGAGATCCTTCCTGAGGTGTCGCACAGAGACTGTTAACTGCAAAAACTGCTGTGGATCCTGGGCTGTGGCGGTGGCTGGTCAGGGCTGAGGGCTGCAGCAAGAGTCCTGCCTCAGGGTCCTGACTGGCTTGGGGGACAATGTGGCAGCCAGGACTCCTTTTTCCTATGACTGGGGCTGCCCTGAGCCCCAAGGCTCCTGCTGGGCCAGCTCCATCATCTTGTAGGGGTGGGGGGGGGGAGGGGGAGGACAGGAGGGGGGAATCCATAGTCAGGTTTTCCTGGGATTGGGTTCTCCACTTTGATCTGGCTCTGAGAGGAAAGCAGTCCTGCATCCCAGAGGCTGGAGTGTCCTGCAGCTCCACCGGGGCTCTCAGGAGCCTGATGGAAATGTCCATATATGATAATGAAACCTTCACCTTGTAATAACCTCAAGTTCTCCATGTTTGGGAAAACCTCTGTTCCTTCCCCCTGCATCCTTTTATGCTTCCAGCTTGCCAGAGCATGTTTTGGGCTCAGAGATGCCATCTTCAGATGGCCACAGCCTCTGTCCTCCTGCAAATTGGGCTCGGATATCTACACCCAAAAGACAGCATGTTTGGGAAAGCATCTTGGAAACAGGTGGGGGACACCATCCCCACTGCACAAGTCCTGGCTGACCCCAAGGATTTTTCTCTGAGCTGTGGTGGGCAGTGCTGGGGTGAGCCCAACACAGCCATCTCCCCCAGCCCCCTCATGACCCATCACCACCACTCCCTAGTCGAGCCCCAGGGCTGCCGTGGGCAGGGGGCCAGGGCAGGAGGGGTGAGAGGACACTGCCCTGCCCTGCCCTGGGGGCAGCAGGATGCTGCCTGCAGGCTCTGCTGACCCAGCCAGCCCCAGGGCCCCCACGCCGGCACCACGGCTGCCACCAGCACATGCCCCAGCGCTGCCCCCCAGGGCGCAGGGCAGCCAGCAGCCCCGCAGGGACCCTGCTGCACAGCCCAGCCACGCTGCGGCAGCGGCCGCGCCACGGGGCCCCGCACTGCCCGCCCACACGGCGCCACACTGCCCCCAGGCCCCACCGTGCCCCGCGCTGCCGCCCACAACATGGCTCCCGACCGCGGGGGAGGGGGCGGAGCTGGCCGCCAGGGCAGGAGGGCCCAACGTTGCCATGGCATCGCCCCAGTGCAGCCCTCCTATTGGCTGTCAGGAGGAGGAGGGCGGGCATCGATTTCACTGATGGCTCTGTCAGCCAATTGCAGTCCAACATGTGGGGAAAAAAAGACGTCAAAGAAAGACCTGAAAAAGGAGCGGGAGCAAAGGAGGCGAGAAGCGAGCGGGAGAGAGATCGGGTGCGAGTGGGTTTGGTGGGGGCTGCGGGCGTGTTCAAATGGTGGTGGGTGCCCTCCCGCCAGGGTGGGGGCAGCGGTGCTGGCGCCTGGGCTGCTTTGCTGCAGGGAGCTCCAGAAGGTGAAACCATGAAATAGGAGAATGCTTGTTGTCCTGGATGTGTGGAGGATTTGCTGGGTTTGTTCAGCACTGGGGAAGGAACCAGACTTCTGAGTTGTGGGAAGGCTTCTCCGTCTGCCTGGGACGTGAGGCCCTGCTGTCTTCAGGTTCATGATCACTGCTCCCATGCAATCCTTCCATTAGAAGATGTTGCCAGGAATTCCTTACAGGCTGTTCCCCAATTCCTGAGTGTCATAGACTAGGTGTAGGTAATACCTGAGCAGAAGCTAATCTTTTGGGGGTAGTACCTGGTACGTGATGGGTGTTTTGCTGCACTATGAGCATTGTGAAGCCACGAGGTGAATCAGGGAGGCCATTGAGGAGCTGGCTGAGCCTTGGGGGAAGGCAGGGGGAGCTGCAGGTGGCACCAGGCACATGGTCAGGGTGTAGGTAGAGAGGTCACCACTGTCCATGAGAGCTATGCTAGAAAATCACCAGTGTCAAGTCAAGTCTTTGTGAGTAGCTGACAGGCCAGCAGGAGGCACATGGCTCAGCTGTTGATGATGAGGTCATTTCTGCCTGAGTACCTGATAGGCCATCTGGAGGAAGAAGGCTTGTCTGTTGCTTCTGAGGTCACTTGTGAGTGCTGAACTGATTGGATAGCAGCAGAGATGTGTCTGGAAAGGTAATTGTGAGGTCACTTCTACCTGAGCAGTTGATAGGGCAGCAGCAGGTCCATGGCTGGGATCTGTATTTTTGAGGTCATTTCTGCCTGAGGAGCTGATAAGGCAGGATTTGGTTCATGGCTGGGGAAGTTATAGTGAGGTAACTTCTGTCTCAGAGTCTTCTAGGCCAGTGACAGAGACGTGGCTGTGAAGGTGAGTGTGAGGTGATGTCTTTCTGAGTCCCTGTTAGGCCAGCAGCAGGCAGTCAGGTCTCTTGTCAGAGTAGCTGCTAGGCCAGCAGTAGTTGATGGCTGGGGAAGTTATTTGGAGGAAAGTTCTGTCTCTGAAGCCCATAGGCCAGCAGCAGGCATGTGGTGGGGGTATGGACTTGTGAAGTCACCTCTATGTGAGCAGCTGAGAGGTGAGGAGAAGACAGATGTCTTGGATGTTGGTGGTGAGGTCACTTCTGGGTTTGTTTCGTGTGCTCAGAGGAGGATTGACCTCTGCCAAGCTCTACAGCAATACCAAAATGCACCTAATTAATCAAGCAGAAGTAGATGTTCCACATCATCTGACACAAATTTTATTCCACTCCGTCATCATGAGTTAGTACTGCTATATTTCAAATGTGGACAATGTTCTGTGGTGAACATGGAGATGGAGTTTGCCTTTCCACTTGTTGCTGAGTAGAAGCTTGCAGCCTCGTCCCGGTCATCTAGGGAGTGCAGCTAGACTTTTGAGGCTGCTAAATGAATCTAGTGCTGGTGTGAGCAGTGGTGTTAGTAATCTCTTATTGCCAGGGTGTGTGTGCTGTAGAAATTGCCCCTGTCAAAAGAGCAGGGAACTTGTGAGATTTTCCTGCAAGGTCTGCATGCTGTCTCTGTCTTTGAGGTGTCCAGCTGCTTTTATGACACATTTGGAACTGTAACATGTTAGACGTCTCTGATTTTCTGTCTGCATATGCAGTCATTGTAGAATGGGTGCAAAGGCTGTTGGAGGAGACAGAAGGAATGTCACTCTGTCAAAAATGGTATGTGCCATGTTTTCAAAGAGGTTTCTTGTTCAGAGAAGTTGAGGCACAAGCAAGAGGCAAGAGCTGGCCTGATCAGCTGCTGTGAGAGCACTTCTTCTCTGCTCCCTGGAGGAGGGAAGTGAGCAGGCCCCGGGCTGTGAGTGGCTGTTCAGAGGCAGTGCCTGTTGCAAGGCCTTGGAGACCTAGAAGGGAATGGAAGGTCTGTAGAGTTGGGCTTTGTGTGTTTTGGGGCGCTTGTGGGTGCCCTGTCTGGTGCCATGTGTGGTGCTGTGGCCTGTGTGTCGCTGATGCAGAGGCGCGTGTTGGCTGTGAAGCCTCTGTGAGGTGCGGGGGTAGCAGCGTGTTCCAGTGCGAGATGCCCTGTGGTGGATCCAGGTGGTGGCCCCAGTGTTTTGCTGCTCAGCTTGGGAGGAGGTGGCTGGAGAGAGCAGTGCTCTGCTCCCAGAACCCAGCCTGCCATCACGGTATCCTTCTGGGAGACCTGGGTGAGGACTGCTGGTGCCTGTGTTCCCTCCTTGGAGCATCGTGGTGCGAGGCAGGGCTGCTTGCAGTGTGGTGGTTTCTGTCAGCTGAGGTTCAGGCTTGCAGTTTGGGAAGGTCTTGATGCTTCCGTGAGTCTTTGGGCTTTTACTGACTCCTCTGGAGAAAGTTATCTTCTCCTTCGTTAAAGGCTTCCTGTTGAAGCTGGACCCTCATTGCATCTTCCCATCTCAGACGCTAATCCATTCCGATCCCTCAGAGAGATGGGTAGTTAATCAAAGCAGTCAGAGCCATTTCTGCACTTTATGCCTACGCAGACCCTTGCAGAGAGGGGAGATGCCCCCTCACAAGAAGTCAGGCCTGTGAGGGCGATGGGTGGCTCTGAGACACCTGTCCTTGGTGAGCGGTGGAGGTGGCATCTTCAAAGCCACTGGTGCCTTTGTCAAGAGTCTCCGAATAGCAGATTCTTTGAGGCTGCAATGGGGGAGCCATCTGGAGGTAGCAGGGCTCCAACGCCCTGGTCAAGGCAGGTGCCAGTAGAGGAGGTATCTTGGGGCCTTTTCCAGTGAAGTTTGGATTCTCTCCAAGGATGGAGATCTGAGAACCTCTCTGGATCCCTCTGCCACAGTTCGGCCACCCCCACGGAGAAAAAGGTTTCTTCTTAACATCTAAGAAGCATTTCCCATTGTCCAATTTGTCCCTGTTGCCTCTCATGCTATTAGTGTGCATGTCCAAGAAAATCAACTCTGTCTTCTCTGTGCCCCCCATAAGGCAGCTGTGCACAGCATGAAGATGCCCCTTGGCCTTCTCTTGTCTAGGCTGAACAAACCCAGCGCCCACAGCCTCTCCTTATATGCCCCATGGTCCAGGCCCTGATCATCTTGGTGTCCCTGTGCTGGACTCCCTGCTGTGTGTTAGTGCCTTTGCAGAACTGGAGAGCCCAAACAGGAGCCGGAATACAGACATGGTGTCACTTGTGCCAAAAAGAGGGGTAGAACATCTCGGTGGTCCTGCTGGCTGTGTTCTCACCAATACAGCTCAGCACAGAGAGGAGACATTGGCCCCTGACTGTTGTGACTCTGTAAGGCCAGCAGAACTGACAGTAACACTCCGATTCTTTCTTTCTTTCCAGGTTGCTCCACTCATGAGGTTCCCAGTGCAGTGCTAGAGCCCCTGAGGATGGAGGCAGGATGCCAGGGTGTGTCCCTGTACCTGTCAACATCTTGGCCAACATCGTGAGTCCTCTGTGAAAGCAGCTGCAAGTGAATGAGCTGAGGCTACGTATGGATGTGAAGGCTTCCATAAATGCGCCTGGCTTGCCTGGGTGACTTGGGGTGTGGGTTCACCTCCTGGTACCTCTGCTGTGCTGCAAATTCCTCCTCCCACAGCTGCTGTTACTGCCAGCCCGCTCAGCAAATGCTACTGTGCCCCCTCCTTTTCCTTGAAGGCTGTGGTGCCATATAGGATGAGTGCAAGACCCTTATAATAAACGCCAGCACGTCTTGAGTGCCTTTGTGTGAGTGGGCAGGCCGCAAGAACATTGTGGCTGTTGTGCTTCTGAGCTCACTTCTGCCTCAGGACACAGTAGGGCAACAGTAGGACCATGGTTTTGGGACATATTGTGAGGTCCCTTCTGCCTTAGTCCCTTGGAGGGCAGCAGCAGGGACACAGCTGCTCTTTGTGCTTGTGAGGTCACATTTTCCTGAGTATGTTACAGGCGAGCAGCTAGCTGATAGCTTCAAGGCTGATAGTGAGGTCACTTGTGCCTCTTTACTGGATATCCAAGCAAAAGGCATGTTGCTACTGTTTGCGCTTGTGAGGTCATTTGTGACTCAGACGCTTGTAGGGCAGCTTCAGGCATATGGCTTTGAAATTGACTGTGAGGTAACTATTGCATCAATACTCAATAGACCAGAAGCAGGAATTGGCTGCTGCTTGTGGTTGTGAGGTCACCTGTGCCTCAGTGCCTGATAGGCCAGTGCTGGGCCCATGGCTGCTGTTTGTGGTTGTGAGGTCACTTGTGCCTCAGTGCCTGATAGGTCGCTGTTAGGCCCATGGATGCTGTTTGTGGTTTGTGAAGGCTGGAAATTCCACCTGAAGGCTGGAAATGCATCCTTACAGGAATAGAAATAATTATCGGTACAGGGAATGTGCACCCTACCAGAGCTGCAAGTGGTCTAGCAAGCAGTGCTGGTTTGAACCAGTGGCTTGCTGCTTTCCCAGAGAAATGCAACCTGACAATGGATCACATCTGAAGAATAAAGAAATGCAAACCTGGTGTGCTTCAAATGGAGTTCAGCAGACTTTCCACCTATCGTATTGATCTCAAAGTAGTGGGGTAGTAGAAAGATGGAAAGCACGACAGAAACAACAGCTACACCAGAGTAACTCTTCTCTCATAGAATACTTCTAAGTGGGGATCCCGGTTGTGGGAGGTTGGCTAAATAAGTGACAAACACCCATGGGAAGTCTCATAGATAAGGCGTTTGCGTCATGAATTCCTGTTAAAACAGAAGTGAAACTCTCTCAAAGTTCTGGAGATGAGGTTGTGGTTAAACACCCAACTCAGGGATCAGTCAGGGTGACTCTGCTGTTTTACAAAGCAAAAGGGATATGGGATGCTGTAGACACTAAAGGAAGCAAGTGAACCATAAGTGAGGCTTGGATGATGTCCGAGACCTAAGTGTCTTCTCTTGCAGTGAAGTGTGGTGTTACCTTCTCGCTGTGGGAACACTGATAACTGCAACAGACACCTGAAACCTGTCTCTGACAGGTTCTGCCTTTTCACGTGGCCCATGGGAGAACTCAAGTATTGAAGGTAAGTCGCAACCCATCTTTAAAACTACAGTAACAAGAGGAATACCAGCTGTAATAGCACGAGGTCAAGGACTGAGAGGAGGCAATAATGTTACAGTAACTATGATTACATTTAACTATATTTACATTTACATTTAACTATATTTTTATTTAACTATAGTTACATTTATGTCTAAATGTAACTATATGTAATAACACACTGGATGGGAAGCTGCAGGCGGTTTTACAGTAGAGTGAAATGGGTACTACAGACATGAAAAGCAGCATTTGCCATAGTAATGATGTGACTTATATTTTTGACCAAATCGCCAGGCAGACTTACTGGTTAACTTCTCACTTGACTGAACAAACGATGTGTTATTTTTGCACCATTTAATACATCAGTAACACTTGGAGTAACCTTCCCTCAACTCAACAACTTTGGCAAACAAAACACCAAGGTTACTCAACATCTGTCTAAAACGGGACCATGCTTAGAAGAAAGAAAAGGAACAATGATATATGATAATAATGAGCACATTCTGTTAGTAAAAGTGGAAAGCGGCCTTACTGAACATCACGAGTATGATATCTTTAAAGGTTTTTCCCCCCAAACTACCAGTGTATTGCAACCGATGTTACATCCTGTGCTCGTACTGTTAATGATCCCTGTATTGATCCCCACCTGTCCTTATGCCAGGGATCCAGCCCCAGCCTGGCAGTGAAAACTAAAACCCATTTCCTCCGTGCCCCTTCCCCCTCTTGGGGGGCTGGAGGTGCCCCAGCCCAGGGCAGCTGGCCAGCGCCAGGGCTGGGACAGGGCATGGAGGGGACAGGAGTGTGGAGGGCAGTGAGAGAAGGCAAGCAGGCCTGCTTGGGGCCCCACTGCTGGGCTGGGGAGGGCTGAGGCCTCTGGGGCTGGCCGAGTTCTGGATGCTGCTTCAATGTCAGCTCTGTGCAGGGAACATCGGGGTTTCTGCCCTTTGCAGAGGAGCAGCCTGCGGTGGAGGCCCCTCCATCCAGCACTTGTGAGCCGCATGTGGAGTGCTATGTCCAGTTGTGGCTCCCCCAGGCAAGAAGGATGGTGACAGATGGGAGTGAGAGCAGCAGAGGCCAGAATGATGGTTTGGGCCTGGAGCCCATCAAGCATTAGGAGATGCTGAGAGACCTGGGTGTGTTGAGCCTGGAGAAGGGAAGGCTCAGGGGAGAGGTTGTTGCTATTTATAGTGACCAAATGGGAGGATATCAAGAAATCAGAGCCAAGCTCTGCTAAAAGATGCCCAGCGGAAGGACAAGAGGCAATAGGCACAAGTGGAAACACAGGACATTCCACTTGAAAAATAGAAAAACATTTTCTCCTTAAAGGATCAAAGAATGGACCAGCCCAGCCAGCCCCTCCCCCTCTCTCCCCACCTCCCCTGTCCACCCCAGTCCAGCCCAGAAGAGCAGTCCATTCTAGAGGTGGCCCCACAGCAGTGCCCACCGCAGGGTGCTGCAGTGCTCTGGGCACTCACAGCACAGCCACAGCCCCCCTGAAGGGCACAGCAGCTCCTGGGGGGCAGAGAGGGATGTCACCCTGTCTCCACTGCTCTCTTGTCTGGGAGACCTTAACCCGGACTACATGCAGCCCCTCTGTGCCAGCCCCTCTCCCCAGGAGGGCACAAGAGTCCCGGCCGCAGAGCTCCTCAAGCAGCTCCAGTTGCTCCAGCAATGCAGCAGCCTGCCCTGAGTTGACACATATAGAAAGAAGCTTTCATTTATTTTTCCCCCCAAGCACACAATTGCTCCTTTACTCTTCTCCAGACATGGGATGAATTCAAACATTTGAGTACAAACATGATTATCACAGACAGAACGCTGAAAGCACAAGAGCTGAGTAAAGAGAGGTGGGCAGCTTATTGCTGCTGAAATAGTACCAGCTGAATCAGTTTCTTCAGTGCCTCCTTGAGTTCCTTGTTCCTCATGCTGTAGATGAGAGGGTTCACTGTTGGAGGCAACACCGAGTACAGAACAGCCAGCACCAGATCCAGAGCTGGGGAGGAGATGGAGGGGGGCTTCAGGTAGGCAAACACTGTGGTGCTGACAAGCAAGGAGATGACAGTCAGGTGAGGGAGGCACATGGAAAAGGCTTTGTGCCTGCCCTGCTCAGAGGGGATCCTCAGCACAGCTGTGAAGATCTGCACATAGGACAGCACAATGAAAATGAAACACCCAAAAGCTAAACAAATACTAACCACAAGAACCCCAACTTCCCTGAGGTAGGAGCCTGAGCAGGAGAGCTTGAGGATCTGGGGAACTTCACAGAAGAACTGGCCCAGGATATTGCCTTGGCAGAGTGGTATTGAAAATGTGTTTCCAGTATGCAGCACAGCATGGAGAAAACCACTGGCCCAGGAGCTGCTGCCATTTTGACACAAGCTCTGCTGCCCATGAGGGTCCCATAATGCAGTGGTCTGCAGATGGCAACAAAGCGGTCGTATGCCATTACAGTGAGAAGTGAATACTCTGCTGAAAATAAGAAAAAGAGGAAAAAGACCTGGGCAGCACATCCTGAGTAGGAAATGGTCCTGGTGTCCCACAGGGAATTGGCCATGGATTTGGGGACAGTGGTGGAGATGGAGCCAAGGTCGAGGAGGGAGAGGTTGAGGAGGAAGAAGTACATGGGGGTGTGGAGGCGGTGGTTGCAGGCTACAGCTGTAATGATGAGGCTGTTGGCAAGGACAGCAGCCAGGTAGATGCCCAGGAAGAACGAGAAGTGCAAGAGCTGCAGCTCCTGCTTGTCTGCAAATGCCAGGAGGAGGAACTCATTGAGGGAGCTGCTGTTGAACATTTTCTCTCCCTGGGCATGTGGGTCTGTCTGAAGAGGAAAAGACAGTGCCAAGTTAGAGCAGGCTTATCTGAGCCAAACCCATTCTATTTCTCATAGTACCCCCACATTTCCTCTGTCCTTCACCTTCTTTCAGAATCCTTGCTTGAGCTCTGTTTGTGCTGGCTGTGTGTGCCACGCTGAGCAGGGACCCCTGCCTGTGGTCTCCAGAAGAGCCCGTTCTGCTCTGCCGGGGGTGTAAATGGAGGTGTCAAACAGTGCCAGGTATTCCATGGGATACCTGGGGATTTGTGCCATGAGCTCGGCAGAGGGAACTTGGTCCAGTGCTCCAGTGGGACTATTCTCTATTTGCCATAATGAGAGGTGAATACAGCGCTCATGCCAGCTGTCTCGGAAAGAGAAGACCCTTGTGAGGGCTTCATCTCCCCCAGCCTTGCCCTCTTGAACAGAGGTGTCTGTAGCTGAACCAGTCACACCATCGCCCACTCTAGCAAGGGAGAGAAGCGGTCAAGTGAAGGCAGGGGGTGACCTCACACTTTCTGGACGTCTCTGTTCCAATGAGATAGACTCTGTCCTCATGTCAATTTACCATCTGCACCCTTCCTGCAGGCACTGCAGTGGGAATGGGAAGTGGCTAGCTCTGATGTGCACATCCTGCAGCAGATTACATCCACTCCTTCTGTGAAAGGGCTGTTCAACATTTTGAAACCCATTTTCTCCAGAAAATGATCTTCAGTGGAGGGGTCAATTTATATATTAATTTAGTTTTTAGGTGCCTCCATCTTACCGTGGGAGCATTCTCTGACGGGGTAGAAATCTTTGGCATTTCAATTGCTCTCAGCATGAGCACCTGTGCATGCCAAGAGGAAATAAAGAGCTCGCTGTGACTTTGTACAGAGTCACAGGATCTGGTCTGTCAATAAGGTTTTCCCTTGCTGTGCTGCACTTGCACCTCCCTCAGCTAAAGGACAATCACACTCACAAGTTCCTCTAAGAAAGAAAGTGGACTGAGCTGAGAGTGGAGGAGTTCAGTTTCACAGTGAAGATTTCCAAATTCTTCTCTCTCAGCCCAGAGATGGAGAGAGTGAAGAGTGTATCTGACTCACCTATCACAGAAATGCTAGAGGGAAGCTGTGCTCTGCTGGAGAGCAGCTTCCAAGTTGGCAGATCACCTCAGAGAAACAGTCAAGGGTCCAAAGGTGGACTCTCCTTAAAGGAGAGTCAGCTGATTACCTAACCTGATGAAATGCATTCCTAGGAGCCTCATGGGTTGGAAAGGGATTGGCGCTTCACACTACCATGAAGACCACACCACGCAGGACACACAGGGTTGATGTCTTAACTGCAGCTGAATACCCCCATCATTTTGAGAGATCTAAAGGTCTGAGAAAAAACACAGCAAGTCCCTTCATCCGCACTGAAGCCTACAGACAGCACCAGCATCACCTTCTCTGGCCTCATGAGGGTTTGTCTGACCTGCTCCTTAGGACCTGCAAGCACAGAGATGCCCCTGGACAGTGCCCTGCCCGTGGGAGCTTTCTGTAGGGCAGAACCAAGTGCACAGAGCATGGGATGGGGTCTGTAAGCACCAACCAGGAAAAAGGCATTGGGACAGAGAAACAGCTCCCAGCAGGAACAGCTCCAGGCATCAGAGCTGGGCAGTGAATGAGAGGGAACTGCTTCTAGAAACGTCATGGGAGGATGGATTTGGGCAAGTCATGGTCAGTCCCTGCAATGCCCACACCTTCCCCAGCGTGCTCACTTCTGCCCTAAAGAAACCTCCCAGCAGCACGGCACTGTCCGGGGGCATCCATATGATGGTAGGTGCTAAGGAGCAGGGCAGATAAACGCTGATGAGACCAGCAAAGGGGAAGCTGGTGCTGTCTACAGACTAAGGAATGGGTGCAGGGACTTTCAGAAGTTCCTGGCAGACCCATTGACTGCTCATTGAAACTGTTAAGGAGTTTCAGTCCCTTGTTCAAAGCTGACAGCTCCATTTCCGTTTTCCCCTTGCTAGGTGGCAGGACAGTTAAAGCGCCATCTCAGGAAATTGGCTTCTCTTTCAGGAAATCCCCATCTTTGCCTTCCTCTTGAAAAGTTCCCTCTGAAATGTCCTGTGCATGAGCTGGAGCTGTGAGCAGCCCGGACCCATGCAAAACCCTCTCAACGGGAGAATGAACCTACCCTGCTGGGGTGGATCCTCCCTGCAATGCTGTGGGGAGTTCCCTGGGCAGGCTGAGTGCTGACCCTCGCAGGCAGCAGAGTCACTGCTCCAGGCTCACAGCACCCTGGGGGCGCAGGGACACTGCTCTCAATTACAGCCCATGCAGACCTGGGTGCACTCCCTGCCTTCACACCCCTGCAGCATCCAGGCAAGTAGGTAGCAGGATGCCCTGTCCCTCTGATGGTGTGGCTGGGATTCCCTGCTTTAGAAGCACCTCCTCCTCCTCTGCACTCAAGAAGACAGCAGAGACATCCTAAAGAACCGAGCAGTCATGGGATGGGGTGGGTTTAGAAGACCCCTCCAGAAGCTCCAGTAGTATTGCTCTACAGCCAGAGACTTACTGTGTCAGAGGCTGTGAAGATTTGTCCCTCCGTGAGCTCTCCTCTCTCCTCCCACTCCACACTGCCTTTCACTTCTCTCTGTCTTGTCTCATCTCATGTCAGCAAGAGCAGGCAGTGCCTGGAGCCCTGCTGCTCTTTGCAGAGGAGATGCTCTTGCACAGAGCTGTCTCTCAGCAGTGCTGACCGGTTGCCATGAGCTCCCTCTGTCCCAGTAGACTGGCCCCACTCGGGAACAGTGGCCCAGCTGAAGGTGTGACTTCATTTCTCCTTTGCACTCCCTCCTCCTGGGAAATGTTCACTGAGGTGGACTAAAATAATCATCTATGATTTCTCTCTAAACAGTGAAGAGAGACTGGTCCCAGCATTGTAATTTGTCTCATCAGAGGATGGTTATCTACAAGAGGTGGAAACATCCCACTCTGGAAGACCCTATTCCCATTTCTTGACTAGGCAGGACACCTAGACAGGGACAAGAAGAGAGTTCATTTACCTATGGTTCAGGTGTTAATTCAGATGAGTCAATCTGGACATCTCATGCCAAGTTAGAAACCCCTGGGCTGGAGTGGGATTCAGATCCCTCCCGTGAACTCCACAAACACACAGGAGGTGGGATTGCCCTTGCCAAAGCTGAAGTGTGCACAAGAGAGATGTCTGCATGCGAGTGCCTTGTCTAAGCTCCCATTGTAATCATTGGAGATGGAGGATGGGAGTCAGTTGCTCACACACAAACACCTGGTGACATTTGAAGAGACAGAGGTGGTGCAAGGCATGTGCCAGGGTCTGCTTGCTCTGATGGAGCAACTAGGAGACCTGCGTCCTTCTAGAGCATGAGTTTGGGGCCAGGTGGGGAATTTTCTTGGCCACCTGAAATGACACTGGATGCCTACCACTGCTCCTAGAGCGCCACTCACTAGGAAGCTGAGACTCATGCACATCTCTACATTGCAAACAGTTCATGTAATTCAGTGCAGACCCTTGATTTAATGACATAAAAATCAGCCATAGGCAGGGCCATGTCAGATGCCTGGGGTGTCCAGCACAAGCACAGGTCTCTAGCAGATCCAGCATGGGACCTACAGGAAAGCCATGTCCTTTTGGAGTGGTTGCTGGGCAAGTGCCCCAGGGCCTCTCAGGTTTCCTACCTGTGCCCAAATAACTGAATGCCACCACTGCCTTTAGGCAAAGTCCATCCCATCTACATCCAA
The DNA here is from genome assembly GCF_036417845.1 of Apteryx mantelli. Classification (NCBI taxonomy): domain Eukaryota; kingdom Metazoa; phylum Chordata; class Aves; order Apterygiformes; family Apterygidae; genus Apteryx; species Apteryx mantelli. The sequence goes on from NC_089997.1 coordinate 9,937,012, forward strand.
GCAGCTGCATAAATGGGAGGCACATCACACCAAGGCCTCCGCTGTAGTTTCTGCACTCTCAAACCCTTCAAGATCTCCTACTCCTGAACCTCTTCTCATCCCAGATGATAAGAACAGGGACTGTGCTAATGATCTGCACAGGATGGCTGCATCACAGGCTGTCCAGGCCCAGGGACTTCTTCAGTGACACCTTGTCCTTCCTGGAGATCACCTGACCTCTGTCACAAGCCCTGTGGTGCTACAAAGTCAGCTCAGGCAGCAAAATCCTCTCCTGCCATTTCTGCACAGCCCAGCTCTGCTTTCCTCTGGCCTCAGGTACTGCAGGGTTTGCTCCCTTAGTGGGAACCTCCTTTCACCATTACATTGCCACCTGCTATCTATGCCGGCATGTCCCTGCTCTGAAGTGGGCCATTGCACATACGGTGTCCTTAACTCTTGGTAACATGGCTCACCATGAGCAATCTACACTCTGTGCCACAGCTGAGGCTCTGCGACCCAAATATTTGCATATGAATGCAGCCTGGGGCGCAGAGAATAGCAGATGGAGATGCACAAGTTGTCACAGGACTGAAACATGGTTGGAATAACTGAGATGTGGTGGGGTCACTCACATGACTGGAGGGCTGTGCTGGTCGGGTACAAGGTCTTCAGGAGAGACTGTCAGGGAAGACGAGGAGGGGGAATGCCCTTTGTGTGAAGGGGCAGCTCGGAGGTATGGAGCTCTTCCCTGGGATGGACAAGGAGCTGTGTGAGAGCTTGTTAGTGAGCATGAGAGTAAGGGTGACGTTATGATGGGAGCTACAGACCACCTGATGTGGGTGAGGAGGTGGATGCAATCTCCTTTAAGCAACCTGAGGAAGTCTGTGGGTCACAGGCCCTGGTTCTTATGGGGAGAGCTTAATCTCCCTGACATTCACTGGAAGGACAAACAGCAGAGTGCAAGGAGTCCGGGAGGTTTTTGGAAGGTGTCAGGGACAACTTCTTAGCACATCTGCCAGATGGGCCAAGAAGAGCGATGCTTTCCTGCATGTAGAAATTGCAAATAAAGAGGAACTGAGCAGGGATGCGATAATCAGTGTCTGCCTTGCCTACAGTGACCAATAGTGTAGTCCCAGATCCTGAAGGGATTGAGGAAGGACAGCAGCAGAGTACAGACCCTGGACTTCAGAGGAGCAGACTTTGGCCTCTTCGGGGGCCTGGTGGGGAATCCCATGGGAGGCAGCTCTGAAGGGCACAGGAGCCCAGGAAAGATGGCAGGTCTTTAAGGACAGCATCTACCAAGCACAAGAATGGTCCATCCCGATACTCAGTAAAGCTAGCAGACATGTCAGGGGACCAGCTTGGCTAAACAGGGAACTCGCGCCTGAACTCCAGGGCAATAAGGCAGTGTACGGAGGGGAAGGAGAGAGAGGCTGCAAAGGAGGAATTTAGAAATAGTCCAGTGAAGCAGAGATGGTGTTAGGGAAGACAAAGCTTCCCTAGCATTGACACTTGCAGGGGATGTCAAGGGCATGAAGATGAGCTGCTACTGCTTCAGTAAGAAGAAAAAGGAGAAGGTGGGCTCACTGCTGAATGGGGCAGGGAATGTAGTAACAGCAGATGCAGATAGGTCTGAAGAAATCAATGCCTTGTCAGCTTCTGTTTTCACCAACAAGGTCTCCCCGGCTGTTTTGCCTGGAGTCAGGACTCCTGAGGAGAAAAACAACCAGCAGTGGATGACATTAGTGAGAACTCAAACTATGCAAGTCAGTGGGGTTGGATGGGCTGCATACGAGGGTGCTGTGAGAGCTAACTGCTGTCATAGCAAGGCCACTTGCTATCATCTTGGAAAGGTTGTGTAGACTGGGCGAAGTCCCAATAACTTGAGAAAGGCAAAAGTTACATCCATCTTCAAGAAAGGCCAACAGGACTACCTGGGAAGCTGCAGGCAGTTCAGGCTCTCTTTGGTGAGGAGCATGTCATGGAGTGAATCCTCTTGGATCACATTTCTGGGCACATGAAGGAGAAGAAGGTGATAGGGAACAGTCAGCATGGATTTACTCAGGGTAAACTGTGCCTCACCAACATGACTGACTTCTATGATTAAATAACTGTATCTGTGGCTGGAGAAGAGTAAATGACTTTTTTCTGGACTTTAGCAAGGTGTTTAACACTGTCTCCCACAATGTTCTTGTATGCAAGTTAGAACCTTACTGTGTAGAAGGATAGACAACCAGATGGGTAGAAAGCTGCTTGGATGATGAGGCTCAGAGGGCAGTGGTGAATGGGTAGTACTCTTCCTGGAGACCAGGGAGAAGTGGAGCACCACTGATCTCTCCACGAACCTGCCCTGTTTATCATCTTTATTAGTGGCACGGAGGAGGCAACACTCACCATGCTTGTAGATTGCCCCAGAATGGAAGGGGAAGACCAGGCATATGCTTGAGGGCTGCCATTCAGAAGGGACCTAGACAGGCAGGAGGAATAAGCTTCAGAGACCTCACTAAATTCAGCGAGCAGAAACGCCAAGTCTTGCACCTGGGATAGACCAACACCCCACGGTGTTACAAGCTGGGGCCTGAGCGCCTGGGGAGTGGCTCTGTGGAAAAGGACCTGAGGGTCTTGGTGGACAGGAGGCAAAATATGAGCCAGAATCATTCCTTGGCAGCAAAGAAGGCCAAAAAGCACTTTGGGCTGTGTGACCAGGAGCATAGCCAGGAGGTGGAGGGAAATGATGATCCCCCTCTAGTCAGTATTCATTAGACCACGTCTACAATGCTGCATCCAGTTTGGGTCCCCAGAAGAAGAAAGAGGTTGGTAACTGGAAGTGAGTTTGGCAGAGGGCCCTCAAGATAGCTTTCCCTATAGGTGCTGGTTTGTGTTTTGTGTTTTTTCCTTTTTTTTTTTTTGACACAGAGGAACTTCATTCCAGAAGGCCCTTGAGAAACTTGGGTGATTTGGACAACAGACACCTCATGAAGATTTACAAGAGAAGTGTCAAGTCCTGTGAGTAGGGAGGAATAACTGTGCCCATGAGGAGAGGTTGGGGGACCTGGGCTTCTTTAGCCTGCTGAAGTGGAGGTGAAGGACAGGAGAGTAGGAGCCTGTCAGTGCTTGAAGGGTGGTTTCACAGATAATGGAGCTTTTCTTGGTAGTGGGAAGCAGCATGAGAAGGGAAAACAGCCACAAACAGCAGCTTGTGAGGTTCAGATGTAACATTAGGAAAAGGGAATGTCACTTGAAGGATAGTGCTGTGGTGCTACAGGTCACCCAGAGGGAGTCTGATCATCCCCTGGCTTTGTTTTTCAAGGAAAACCAAGTGAGGACAGAGAGACATGAGTGGGGATAGGGAGATCCATGAGTGAGAGCAAGGTGGGGAAGCAGGTTGGGTGTCTGCAGTCTGCAGGGAAACAGACATAGGTGTGGGACAGCGTAGGACAGCCTGTGGTGGAGACAGCCATGGGCATTGCCAAGGCTGAAAGATGCCAACAAAAATGAGTTCTTTGTCCTCTTGACTATGACTGTTATCCCTGCCACTGAGGCCCTCAAGAAGATCCTTCCTCAAAGCACTGTGACCTTGCTGCCTTCTTGTCCCCGGGGACTCAGGAGGTGCTGTATCATTGTCCTGCACTCGGCATTGCACACCCCCACCCGCACACTGAGCCCAGGAAGAGCCCTGAGCAAAGTGTGAGGGAAAGGATCACCCTACCCAGGGGCTGGGTGTCAGTGCCTGGCCATTCTGCTTGACAAAACTCATCCAGGTTTACTTGGCATCAGAGCCACCTGCACATTGCCTTTGCCTACTTGCAATAACTGCCTCCAACTTTCTGCTCTCATCAGCCCCTGGGGAGCCTTCTTTGGTAACAGCCCTCAGAGGGACCCATTACAACTCCAAGAAACTTTGGGATTTACTTCTGACTTTAACTTCTTGAGTAGTTTGTTTAATGTCCTCTCAGTATCTAAGGTTCGTGGACTCAGCACCAAATACACTCAAGAAGCCATTAAATGCCAAAAGCCCTAACCAGGCATGTCACTCTCCATAAATTTCTTCAGTTCTTCAGTTCTTGTGTGGCTAATTGGAGAGGATTCAGGGGTGTATTTACAAGAAGAAGATTTCAATGAACAGCTGAGAAAGAAAGGATTTCTCCTTTTTAAGCTTCCTTTATTTTTCAGCTTACAGAATAAGGGATATCCACATTCTCCAATTCATAGTGACCCAGAGGGTCTCTACCATAATGAAGTCTGAACATGCAGGAAAAGCAGCATTTTCAATATGAGACCTTTAAGGACAACCTTCCTCCTCACCTCCCCAACCCTGCCATTTCTCTCATCAGCCACTGGGGACTCACATGACTCTTGTTAAAACCTAACTTTTTTCCACTTGAGTCTGGAGCTGAATGTTACAGCTCCTATGCACCAATTCCCACCTGCTTTCCTTAGAGAACTAGCTGCAGACACAGGAGGGTTTTTCTTAATTGCAAACAAGCAAAAATAGAATATGATACAGTTTAATCAAAAGTCAAATACACTCCTCAACTGTATGTTAAGTCCAAGCTGCCTCCAGTGAGGGCCACTTTCCACAAGGAATAACCTTCCTTGAACTGTTTCTGACTGTTAGATAGGAATGGATAGACAGAAACACAACTAAGAAGTTGTCTAAGGAGACCATCAGACTCCTGAAAGACGAGGCAAGCTTCAGACTCCCTGAAGCTCAGAGCAGCAACTGGAGAGTTGAGAGGTATCTGATGGATAAAGAGCAAGCGGAGGAGGAAGACTGGAAAATTACAGAAAGTTTTCCAGATAGTCTGATATAAAGGAAACTTGATAAATGATCACTTTAATGAGAACAGATGAAAATATGTGAAAGGTTAGTGAGATTACATCCACAGCATAATAGACAGAGCAGTGGCAATGCAAAGCCAGGGGCAGGTCACTATTTCTCCTGAGATTCATACCCTTCCTGAAATTTTCCATTATTTTTTCATGGGAAAATGTTGACATTTTATTAAAAATATTCCACCATTTCAGCTGAGGAAAAGGTGCTCCTATTTTTCCTTTAAATGTTGAAAATGGTTCTTCACCTTTTCAGGCAGAGTTCAGGTGTCTAACCACAACTGAACTTACTGGACTTTCAAAAGACCAGTAATATTTCTGTTACAATCAGGCCTGCATCACTAAAAAAGATATTTCTGTGTCTCGCACAGAGTCCAGTGGCCCAAAACCACTCACGGCCCAGGGCTGTCCATGCCACTCCTCACCCTCTGTACAGAACAAGTGGCACTCACCAGAGACAGGAGTGACCACAAAACCCACATCCGAGCCCTGTGCCCGTTGGTGGCCTATCAGGTTCTCAGGCAGACAGGACCTTACAACTCCTTACCGCAGACAGGAATCAAGTGCTGGCCTAGCAGTTTCACCCATAGAAGTGACCTCACAGCCACTTTCCCACCCATGCGCCTGCTCCTGGTCCAGAGGCAGAAGAGACCTCACTTTCACCCTTATGGTCATGGGCCTCCTACTCTCCTATGAGCTCCTGAGAAACAACTAATCTCATAAAAATGTCCCCAGCCATCAGCTTCCTGGTGGCCTATCAGCTGATCAGACACAACTGACCTCATAATCACCCACCAAGCCAATGGAACTGCTGCTGGTCTTTCACCTGCCCTTATGGAAATGACCTCAGCATGGTCTTGGCTTCCATCCAGTCAGGTATTCATGCAGCAATGACCTCACAATCATCACCTGAGCCATGGGCCTGCTGCTGGCCTATCAGAGGCTGAGACAGAGGTGACCTCACAGTCACCATCCAAGCCATGTAACTGTTTCTGGCCTATCAGCTACTCAGTTCTGAATGACCTCACAATCAGCATCCTAGCTCTGTGCTGCTTGGAGGCCTATCAGGTCCTCAGGCAGAAGTGACCTCACAAACAATTGCCCCAAGCATTAGCAAAGTGCTGGCTTATCAGCTGCTCAGATAGAGGTGACCTTACAATCATCTACCAAGCCCACACACCTGCTGATGGCCTTTCCTCTTCTCTGATGGACAAGGCTTGTGTTTTTGCTTGGGAGGTCACTTCTGACCCAGCCTCTGATAGGCTAGCAGCAGCCTCATGGCTGGGGCATGGGCATGTGAGGTCACTCCTGCCTTAGCAGCTCATAGACCAGCAGCAGGCACAGGGCTTGGATGATGATGGTGAGGTCAGTTATATGTGCTCAGCTGAACGCGGGGGTTGAGTTAGTTAGCATCCTGGCTGGAGATCCTGGCAAGAATTTCAGAAACTGCAGGCCTCCAACAACCTAGTGACACATTGCAAAATGTGCTCAGCTGAGGTGGACACCTGAACTGTCAGGCTAGAAATGACTCCCTTAGAGAAGAGAGGAGCATGTGGGAAGGTGAGGACCATAATACTGAAGGGTCTTGCAGAGTTATTTGCATAAAACCACTTCAACTTTGCAAGCTGATTCTCAGCTATGACCCTTCATGTATTCCCTGCCAGTTTACAGGAAAGTGCTTGAGCATCAGGCGATGATTCTCAGGGTCCAAAAGCAATGTTGTGATTTGCTTCATTTTCAGCACAAAAAAATAAGCTCTGAGCCCTTGAAACATCACTCACTGTAGTATGTGCATCTGCGAGAAGTGGTTGCAAGAGGCCAATTATTTTCTGAAGAAATGCTTTGTCTTTGGAAGTTCTCTTTATTTGCCCATTTTGAAAGGTAATGACTGTGGCACTGCTGCTCGAAAGAGGACCTCCGAGCGCTTCATCATGGCAAGACCTTTTCCTTGTTAACTATGCCAGAGAAAAAAGTCCCACCATGTCAAAGCTGCTCTCTGAGGCCTCCTCCTGGAAGTCAGCCCTGGATGTCTTGTTTCAGGGCCTGGGGCAGTGTGTGGTCTGCAGGTTGCAGCAGAGATCCCCAAGGAAGGGAGACCTTTGGCGGGAAGAGATTAGGACCCCCTCACACACACCCTTAATTCACTGGATTGGGGGGTTACTTAGATGGTTAATTAAGAGCAAAGAGTTTCTAGGATACTGCCATGTTAGAAGAAAAGAGATTCCGCAACAATTATGTTTATTGGTAGTACCCCCCCCCCCCAATAAGACTTTATTAGCAGGAGATAGGGGCAGCTACTATGCCTCTAGTCTAAGAAAACTTGGGATTGACACATCTCAGAAGTGTTATCTTCAAGAAACTCCTCCAAGGAAGCCTTTCTGAAAGATGACCTCTTCTAATCCAAATACTCTAAGCTGCATATTTGTGTGTATTTCACAAGAGATCTGGGATATCTTATGTCTTTGGTTAAACATGGGACAGGAAAGCCCAAATCAAATAAGGGATGGAATTCATGGAGAATATATATATTAAAAAAAAGAAGAAAGAAAGAAAGAAAAAGAAAAGACAAAGTGTTCTGTAAACATTAAAATGTATTCCACTTTTCTTTGTATTTCCCAGTACCTGTGAATTACCTTTGATATTAGCTTCCATGGGTTTTCTTTCTCAGATAGATAGCCTATATTTCAACTGCAGAAGATGGTGCTTCTGAGCCGTTGTTTTTATGCTTTCCAATTTTAGTTGTATAAAGTTACCATTAAACAGAAATGCATGGGGTTTTTTTGCTTCATACACTGTCATTCTAAAAGTGGTACACACTCACATTGACTCTGGTTCAGTATACCATAATAATCACAGATGTTGCTTTTCCATTTTTCATTTCTTTTCATCCAAAAGGGTGTATTTGATATTATAAAGTGCATTTATGAATACTTGGGAAAAGACCCATCTGTTTCCTTTCTGAAGTATATCTGAAAAATTAGAAGTGGTGAATGAATATGTGGGATGGCAATATCTGGGACCCCAATGAACTCCCCAGGTCGGAGTCAGACACTGATCATGAGGGGGAGGCAGCTGCCCGGCCGGTGGCAGAGCAGCGGATCACCGGACCAAATGCAGCCAGTTTGAAGGGACCACAACTCCTGGTGATTTTAAAGCCCTAGAGCTGCAGGATACGCAGGGATGCTACAGGCAGCAGCCTGGTTCAGGGCCACCCGCTCATGGCAGATAATGCCAAAGGCTGCGATGGCCCCTGGGTTGTTCGCCCACTTCTGATCAAAAGGCTGCGGCCTCCCAGGGCTCCCGTCATGTGCGCGTGCGTCCCCTGGCGCAGACTCGCCCAGGCCCCGGGGCAGAGCGGGGCCCTGTGGCAGCAGCGCCCCGGCAGCACCGTTTCCCCGCTGACGCTCCCCTGCAGCACAACTCCCACAGCCCAGGGCCAGCCCGGCGCCGCTCCCCCTCGCTCCCCACCCTCCGCCCCGGCCTCGGCCCCGGCCCCGGCCCCGGCCCCGGTCCCGGCCGGCAGCAGCCGCCGCAGGCTCCGCGCACACGAGCACACGCCGGGCCGCAGCGTCGCTCCGGGCTCCCTGCGCAGCAGCCGCCAACACCCGCCGCTGCCGCAGCTGCTTCTCCGCGGCCTTGAGAGCGGCGCCGTGGCGGGGCAGCGTCTCCCAGCGTGGGGCCACCCGGAGCCTCGAGCCGCAGCGCCGGGAGCTGCCGCGCCAGGGCCGAGGGCCGAGGGCTGAGGGCTGCGGGCTGGGCAGAGCGAGCGGCTGTGCACGCGGGGGCAGCCGGAGGCACCGCGGCCTGGTGTGTGCGAGCAGCTGCTGGGGAAGGCCTGGCCCGGCCTGGGCCGCCTCCGGCCCCGCGGGAGCCCCCCGGCTCTTGCGGCCCTTGTGCTGGCGGCCCCGCGGCTCGGTGCTGGCTGCGGTGGCCGTTTGTCAGCACTGTCCTGGCAGCGAGGGGAGGGTGCGGGCGGAGCCGGGCTTGTGGCGGCTCCAGGCTGGAGGTGACAGCAGGCATGGTGCTGCCCGTGGGCAGAGCGGGGTGAAGGCACTTTCTGAGCTTCCTTGCAGACCTGCTGGTCTCTCCGTGGGCTTCGGCGTCTCCGGCTCTTGCCCAGGCTTGGCAGCTCCTTTCCCTCCCCCCCACGCCAGCAGCAGGGATCTGGAAGCAGAGGCTCACGAAGCTCCTGCCTTTGGTGTCGTCCCTGGCTGGAGCTTCCTGCTGAGAAGCCCCTCGGGAAGTGTCGTGGGGGCGAGCGGGAGCTGTGAGCAGCCCTGCCCCACGCAGCCCCTCTGCATGGGGAATGACCCTGCCTTGCCGGGGCCGCTCCTTCCCCCAGAGCTTCCACAGCCCATGTTCACCCTGTTTGTAGTTACCCCTGGATGTCGGCAGGAGAAGGCTGGGTTGTGCTTTGTGTGTGCTGGGAGACCAATGCTAGCGAGTTGTGACTGAAGGATCAGCATGAAATGTGCCTCTGGCTAAAAGCTGGACTGGAGCACACAGGTGTTTTTTGCTGCTTTGAGCTTTCCCTTCTGAAATACCAGCATGAGCTGAATGAGAATGTATTCGTCTTCCCTTTGCTGTTCCTTCTTTTATCTTTTTTTTTTCTCTTCCCACTTATGCTTTCTGAATCTTGGCATGCTGCTGAAGCAAAGGAAAGAAACTGGTTTGTGTGTGTGTGTTGGGGAGGGTGTTTAAAAGGTGCAGAGAGCAGGTATTTAAACTCAGGGAACCCTGCTAAAAGTTACAGACTTTCTGCTTTCCTCTTATGTTAAAAAGCAGGAAATTGATAGGAAGAAGAGAAAAGAAACTTTTACCTTAAATAAAAGTCAGTAGGTTGCATATTAATTGTAATTAATTAATGGTATTAACTCCATTCCCCCACCCTTCAAGCTCAAGGGCTTAATTTCATTCTGGCTGTCCCAGGGGCACGGTGGGAAAGGGCCGAGTCAAGGGGCTGCAGCCTGGCTCTTCAGTGCAGCCACAGGGCAGGGAGCTGGGGGTAGTAAATGAGCGTGGGGAGAAACAAGCCCATCTCATGAACCTCAGCACCTGAGTTCAGCTTTTTTTTTTCAGGTTAAGGATTGGTGTCACATCAAGCTGAGGGGGGCGTAAAGCCATGCTGCAGCAGCGCACGGTCCATCGGCTCCAGTCCTGCTCTTAGCCCATGACAGTCCTTGCAGTTTTGTGGTGAGAGGGATTTCTGACTGAAAACGAGCCCCATGAGTAGGAAGAGGATCACAGGAGAGGGGAGCACCTGCTTCCCCAGGTGGCCTGGGGTTACAGCAGCTGGAGAAGCTCCTGAAGCCGAGCCCGCAGCGAGGGATCAATGCTGCAGGTTGTCACACTTCATTTGGAAGGCAACTGTTCCCATCTGCCAGCCTGATGGTCAACCAGCTGGTCAAGCTGGTGAGGAGAGCCTTAAATTGTGAGTGACTCACAATTGTGAGTGACTCATTGTGCTGGCCTGGGATGGCAAGGAAAAGGTGCAGGGTGATGTGGAGAAAAGAAACCCTGAAGGAGCCCAACACAGAGTATGCAGGCAAGTAAGAAAGTGCTTAGAGAGTAAATATGGGGAAAACTCTCACACCTTTTCTGGGAAATCAGCACAATGCGGCACCTCTCTCAAATACCTGTACAGTAATGCACGTAGCCTGGGGGACAAACAGGAGGACTTGGGAGTCCATGTGCAGTTACAGGCCTGCCCCCCTCATTGGCATCATGGAGATGTGGCTCAGATGCCTGGAGCACTGCGATGGATGCATACAGGCTCCTTAGGAAGGCCCAGCTGGGAAGGCAAGGCAGGGCAGTTGTCCTTTCTGTGAGAAAGCAGCAGGGAGGCAGGGAGCTCAGCCTAGGGACGGACAATGAGGCATTCGAGAGTGTATGGGTGAGGATTAGCAGGCAGACCAACAGGGGTGGCCTTGTAGTGGATGTCTGCTATGGAGCGCCTGAAGAAGGGCAGCCTCTGCAAGGCCCAGGGAGCACAGAGCTGGGGAGAGGAAAATTCAGCCCGCTCCCCAGATACCTATTCCTAGCCAGGCTCAGAAGCTCAGACCAGAGGCTTTCAGGCAACGATGTGGCGGTCACCGTGGGGGCCCCCATATTACAATGTGTTGGTGGTGACCATGGGGACACCTATCACAATGCCTTGGTGGTCTCCATGTCATTGCCTCCACAGTCTCTACCTACTTGGAGGCTTTCATTGCATTTCTCCTGGATAAATTCAAGCACTTCACTGAATTGTGTCTTTTCCTCAGTGCAGCCCTGGCTGTACCCCATGTGGAAGGGGAAAGTCCATTCAGGCAAAGATGTGCTCAGCAAAGTGGGCTGTGTAGCTCAGCAGGGCTCTTAATCCAGCCCTGGGGATGTCCTCCTGACTTTGCCTTCAGCTTGATATCAGTGATCCAAAGAGCCTTTTAGCCCCTGTGGGAGATACCTAAACAGGCTGGAAAATGAGGATGGGCAGAGCCAGCCCTGACCCACAGGCAGCACTCTGGGCTCACAAGCGCCGAGGAAGGAGAAATCTGCCCAGCCCAGGTACTGTGGGAGATGCGTGAAGGCCACCTCTGCCAGTAGCAGGGCCCAGCGAGCTCTGGGGGTCTTCAAAGGATGGAAATGCCAGTTTTCTTTTAGCTTGGCAGACTGCAGGGTATAAAGTGTCATTTCAGGGTATTTTGCATTTCCTCAGAGAGGTTTAGGGTGAGTGAACAACCACCTTGCAAAGTGGCTGAGCTTTCTCAGTTTTACTCGGGATGGCTTTTCCTCTAAACTGCTGTGGTTTGAGATTTATTAGGGCTTTTTCTCTCCAGGATTTCCATGGGGGATTTAGGGGTTGCACAGTGTGTACAAGGGCACTGTGATGTGGGTGGCATAGTGCCCACAAGGGAATAAAGATTGGTGGGGTCCATGGAGACTGTATCTCTGCCCTGGGCAGTCCCCCGGGGTCCCCACACTGAGGAGAGCTGCTCAGCCTGGAGGGAGCAGCTCCCCTCCATGCCAGGGCAGCAGGGAGCTCTGGCAGCACTTTGCTGCTGCTCAGACCACAGCCCCAGCAATTCCTGCTGCAGCGCTGCCAGGCAGCTGTGCACAGCACTGCCAGAAAACATGTGGATTTGGGGAAAAGCTTTCTGCAGCTTCCCAAAGCTCAGATCAGCACCAGCACACAGCATGCTACTGCAAGCAAATGCAACCCCCTCTGAAGCCTCCCACACAGGGGCCTGTACTTCCTAGAGACATTAGAAGCTTTTTTTTCCCTAATTTGTAAAAACAGAGTTTCCTAACTTTAACTTAAAAACTGCTGTTATTAATGAGGACTGCCTCTATCCCCCTCTGCCAAAGCACTGCCAAAGAGATCTGAGCAACTCAGCCAGGCAGCTTCCCCTGCAGCCCCACTGTGTGAATAGGAGCAAGGCCAGTAGATCAAAGGAAGTGATTGCTCCCTGTGACTCAGTATTTGTTAGATCACATCTAGAGTACTGTGTTCAGCTTTGGGACCTCAATATAGAAAAGATGTCAACAAACTGGAGTGAGTTCAGTAGAGGGTCATGAAGATGCTCAGGGGGTTGCACTGATTACCTAGTGAGGACAGGTGAAGGAACAGGGTTTGTTCAGGCAGGAGAAGAGATGATTTTGGGGAGCAATAACAGATTTCTAATACCTATGATGAGGTCATAATGATGATAGAGCCGGGCTCTTCACTGTGGGGCAATGTGGGTCGATATGAGACAACAAGCAGAAGTTGAAAGAAGAGTGGTTTAGACTAGACAGTGGGAAAAAAATTGTTCACCATGAGGATAGTCAAGTATTGGAAGAAGTTGCCTGGAGAGGACGAGCAGTCTCTGTCCTTGGAGATTTTCAAGAACTGATGGGATAAAACCCTGAACAATGTGGTTTGATGTCAACCTGACCCTGCCTCAAGCAGGAGGTGGGACCAGAAATATCTAGACATCCCTTCCAACCTGAAATATCCTTTGATCCTATGATGTATGTGTCTAGGACCATTACTGATGATCCTAGGTATCTGAGAAAACTGAGGGAATGGGGAGATGTGGCATGGAGCTTCAAGGTTATTCCCAAAAGGCAGCTGAAGGCCAGAGACACACTACGAGAACCGGGCTGCATTGTCTTCTCGTGTACAGGAAAAGGACTGCCACACACCAGCACACCTGAAGGGATGTGGAGTGCACATCTCGAGCTCCAACGGGCAGACCTCTGTGATGGCACTAATAATGAAATGACTGTGCCCCTCATAAATAAACAGTCTGCCCATTGAGATAAATGTCTCTTGTCCTTAGAAGCTACAGCACAAATGTCTGCGTCCATGGAGCCATGCTCTTCTCCCCTTCCAGCAAGGGCAGAGGACAAGGAGATGGCATCTCATGATGCAAGTCCAACAGGACCAAGAGGAATCATGCCTGGTGGCACCCACTGGTGCCACAACAGGTGCAAAGGAGACCCCTGGGCACCTCCCAGGGACAAGAGATGGACCTGAATTGGGAGGACATATTGGTATCTCTGTTCCCTTCAGCCCCCAACATGTCAGGTCCCTGTGCCTCAGGGAGAGGTTTGGGAGCACAGAGCCTGGCACCCTGGGGGGACTCACCCCATGCCCAAGGGCAAGTCTCCATGGCTGGGAGGAAATGTCTGTGGCTCAGCCTCTTCCTCCCCACTGACCACCATGGGAGGCTGGAGGGACCAGCTCAGGCGATCAGAGCTCTCTAAACCTGAGAGAGTCAGTGAAAAGTCATCTGCAGGGAGGCGAGGGGAATCCCATTCATGGGATTTCTCCTGGCTTTGTGTCATGAGTTTGGAGGAGTCCTGGCAATTGCCCTGCCTCAGTTTCCTTTCCAAAGGGGCATGAATGAGGATTGAAATGACTGGGAGTTATGCATAAAGGCAGGCCTTGCTGGAGTTCTTTACAAAGTTTCCAGAGTTCAGAAGTTTCAGTCTCCTTTGAGAGCCAGTCATGCACGGCACACTGTCTGCAGTCCTTGGGGAGAACCGAGATGCAGGTCCATCTTCAGAGACTCATTAGTGCTATTAATTCCAAGACACTCTGGAGAGCCGGAGGCATTTGGGTGCTGCTGGAGACTCACTGCAGGAGATGCTGGGTGAAGATGGAAAAGGCAGGGCAAAGCCTGAGCCCTGGGCTGTGGTCTACAGAGAGTCCAGGGAAGGAAAGGATGCGGTGGGGAAGATGCAGAGGCTGAGATCCCAACCTTGGTCTTCATTCCCAGGTACCATCAGCACAGAGGTCATCCTTTCATGTTGAGGACTGCAGGTTGGTGCTCGATGTCCTGAGGTATGTCAGGGCACTGTTTATTTTGCTCTTGGGTGTTTGTGCAGTGGAAGTTTGTGAGTGAGACCAGAGTCTCAGTCCTGTCCTTTTCTGCATGTCTTCCCACCTCAGCTCCCTTTTTCCCCCAGACTCTCCTGAGTCCCTGGCACCACAGAGAAGAGATCCTGGGGAGGGGCTGGGGGTACTGACTTACAGCTGGGCTGCCAATTTATTGGAAACAACCCTGAGGCACTCACCCACCTCGACTGGAAGAAGTGTTTGGGCATGGTGTTTGGGGCTAAAAATGCATTGCTCGTCTCTTCACCAACCATTAAGGGCTTTTCCTCTCTCCCCCTTCCCATATTCTTATAGGATTTGGTCTCAGGCCCTCAGCTTTCTCACAGTCGACTCTCACTTATTTAGTGGGGAGGGTTGGGGACTTAAGTCATTCTGTGCTGATTCTGGAAGCCTCTTTCTGGCGCCCATCATTATGACCTCCGGGGAAAGCCTAGGAGATGGGTGAGAGTATGGGAAGCTCATCCGTCCCGAGAGCTCTCTTGACAGTACAGGCATCTCCTTGCACATCAACTCACTGAAAAGTCTAAAGGGAGAGGAAGGGAATAGCAAGGATGCAATTTTCTCTATCCCTATTTTTGTGAGAACTCGAGGAAGGGTACCAGAAGTCTGTGTGTCTCAGGCATGGACTTTCCCCAACCATGCAGTCAGGCATGTCCTGGCATTGCCCATGGCCCTGAACCTGCTCCTGTCCCCCCTCACCCCAGCACCCTGGCGACCCCCCTCGTAGTGCCCAGCAGTGCTGAGCAGGGAGCCCCATGAGCACAGCTGGCTATGCTGAGCTCCGGCTGCTGGGCTGGGGTGTGCAGGGAGGCAGCCCCTGAGCCCTCAGGAGCTGCTGCTCAGGAGGGAAAGAGGTCAGGCAAATTATCCTCCCTGCTCTTTCCTTTCCTTACTGCACAAAGCCCCTCTCATGTGGTCTGGCTCACTCACAGCTACTGTTTTCTCTTTCACATTTACTTTTTCCCTTCCTCCTCAACGTTTTTTCTCTGCAGTTTCATACATAATGTGGGTTCATGAGTTCTCTGTGCCAGTCCCACTACAAAGTCCCTTATTCATCTGAGCTAGTAGATCTTGACCTACCCTTTGCCAATGGAAGAAATTGGCCTGTCTCCTTAAAGTAAGTTCCCCTCCCCTCCCCTCCCCTCCCCTCCCCTCCCCCTCTCCTCCCCTCCCCCTCCCCCTCCCCCTTCCCCTCTCTGCCTTGCCCTTTTTCCTCTAGAGTTTGACACACAGTGCTTTCCAGCACTGCGATGGTGATCCAGAAGGATCTCTTTCCACACCCCATTTACTGGGTCCTACTGGAAAAAAAAAACAGGAATAGGAAAGGAGGCTGTGAAAATGCCAGCTAATGCACATTCTCTCTTTATCCCTTTCACAGTGAGCAAAAGAATATAGGTTTCATTTTTTGGTGCCAGCAATGTTCTTCCTGACTCTTCCTGAAAGTAAATGCCAAAATACGTATCATTTCCCACAGGTCCACGTTGTGGAAAGTGCAGAAAAAAAGACAAACAACATCATATGGATAAAGGAGAAGGGAACAACTGGACATTACCAAACAAGTTCCTCCTGCTGGGAATGGGGAATGGTGTCCCAACACTCCAAACACCACTCTTCCTCCTCTCGCTCTTGATCTACTTTGTGACTGTGGTTGGGAACAGCCTCATTGTTGTTCTTGTGGTGGCAGACCAGCATCTGCACACCCCCATGTACTTCTTCCTGGGCAATCTGTCCTCCTTGGAGACCTGCTACAGCTCCACCATCCTGCCTCGGCTGCTGGCCAGCCTCTTTACAGGGGAAAGGACCATCTCTGCTTCTGGCTGTATGGCTCAGCTCTATTTCTTTGGGTCTTTTGCAGCTACTGAGTGTTTCCTGCTGGCAGCCATGGCCTATGATCGGTACTTGGCCATATGCCAGCCCCTGCTCTATGCAAGCCTCATGAGCTGGAAGGTCTGTTTCCAGCTGGCAGCAGTATCTTGGCTAGGTGGTTTGGTGTTTTCTATAATAGTCACGGTCTTCTTATCAAGGTTAAAGTTCTGTGGCCCCAAGGCTATTGACCACTTTTTATGTGATTTTACCCCATTGCTGGAACTCTCCTGCAGTGACACCAGGGTGGTTAAAATAGTAACTTTCATCCTGTCTTTCTTGGATTTAATCTTCCCCTTCCTGTTCACGCTGGCCTCCTATATGTGCATCATAGCTGCCATCCTGAGGATCCCGTCCAGTGTGGGCAGGCAGAAGGCCTTCTCCACCTGCTCCTCTCACCTCACCATTGTCACTGTTTTCTATGGCACCCTCATCATTGTCTACCTGATGCCCAGAACAGCCCCTCTGAGGCAGCTCAGAAAAGTGTTCTCCTTTTTCTTCACTGTCCTCACGCCCCTGGTCAATCCCCTCATCTACAGCCTGCGGAACAGGGAGGTCAGAGAAGCCTTGAGGAGGGTGCTCAGGAGAGATTTGGGTGGCATCCAGAGCTCACGCTAGTCGACTGACATTGGGCGCAAATTCCTTCCAGCTCTTTTGCAAAGTCAAGCACTAGGTGCAGGGGACCTCTTTAGAAGTGCCTGGCATTGAGCCTGCTTGTTGAGTGACAAGGGGATGAAAGGGAAAGGTCATTGGAGAGAAATGTTGTTATTTAGAAGAGAAGGTTAAAAATGTCATCCATTAGCTTTTTCTTTGAGCATGGTGGTCTTACATGTGGTGAAGTGTCTAAGTCTTCTTTTTCTGGGAATTTAGAAGAAAGAAATTTGGGATGACATAGGAGTACCTTCTGTGGACAAGTGTGTGGGGGGATCTTTCTCATTGTGGGTCACTGGGATGGGAGCCCTCTCCCTCAGCCTTGCACATTTCCAGGGTAAAAGCTGGCATGTCAGCCTGCAGTGCATGTCCCCTTTCTCTGGAGTCCTGAGAAAAAATGTGCCCTTCTATATGGGGGTTCAGTTGGGTTAATCCCATCACACCTCTCTTCCCTCCTCTGGCCTGGCATGGCCTCAGGGACCAGCTAGGGATGCAGCAGCTGGGTGGTCTGGGTGAGGAGCTGTGCTTTCTCCTGCTGCAAGAGGAGGTGGAGAAGCTGGGGTGTGGCGGGGGAGGCAGTTTGTGTTGCTGAGGGATAAAAAAGAGGTGCGAGTGACACCTGGGTCTCCCTCCCCCACATCCTTCCCTTCCCCATACACTGAGGGATCAGGAAGCCCCCACTCTAGCTGTGCACCGCTGGCTCCAGCTGCAGCTCTGCTCTTTGCCCATTAGCTTCTCATAGGGAGATGGGGACAACCATCTCCCATCCTAGTTCCTTCACCCTTGGAAGATCAGGCTTCCCTCCCCTGCCCTCCTTCCCGATGGAAAGCTTTTACCAAGGTCCTCCAGAATTTAGGGCAAGGGTGGGCTTAGGGGCCAGGTTCCCCACACATCTCAACTCCTTTATCTGTCTGCAGTATGGGACCTTGGGAGTCACATCTTGGTTGATGGTGTTTGCCACCAGGGCACACTGCTGAATCTTCTTCAGTTTCATCACCAAGAGCCCCAGGTCCTCTTCTGCAAAGCCGCTGTCTCACCAGTTAGTCCCCAGCCCACCTTTGATATGGGGCTATTGGGGTTATTCCACCCCAGCTCCAGGACTCTGTCCTTTCCTTGGCTGAATTTCAGGAAGCTCCTGCCATCCCAAATCGGCAGCATTTGAGGTCTCCATGAATACCAACCCAGCCCTCCAAAGTACAGAATCACAGAATTACAGAATTGCTGAGGTTGGAAGGGACCTCTGGAGATCATCTAGTCCAACCCCCCTGCTCAAGCAGGGTCACCTAGAGCACATTGTACAGGATTGCATCCAGGCGCGTTTTGAATATCTCCAGAGAAGGAGACTCCACAACCTCTCTGGGCAACCTGTTCCAGTCCTCCAAAGTACCGAGCAGTAAATAACAGAGACCAGAGCTCCTAGATCACTGATGGATGGGCATTGAGGGAACATTGCCAGTGTAGCCCTGCAGAGGGTCCAGCACTACTCTGTAATTGAGCACAAGGAGACAAAATTATCCAGGGTCTCTTGGGAAAGAGCAAACTCCTTGTGTGATATTGGAGGAGATTTGTGGGACTGTGTAGTTCTTGTTCTGGGATGTTTTATGGGGCTTGTGAGAGTGCGCAAAGCTTATGCTGGGATGTTCCAGTGAAGGGCCAAAGGCAGGAAAAGGATGAGATCAAGGTGAATAAGGAAGAACAAGCATAGGAAAACAGAGAGGAGAATGGAAAAAGGGAGCAGTCCTCTGTCAGCAGACTGATGATTGATACGCTTGTCTGGCTGATGGAAGGGTATGTGGTATGTGAGAGCATCTGCTTCATTAAGGTTATCTGATCACGGACATTTACAGTGCAAAGCAGATAATAAGTAAAGGCGAAGTACTTAACAAAACCCGCAGACACAAACCTGACAGACAAGCATAACAGCGACAATGACAAGACCAAAAGTCTCCAGCCACTAACTGATAGGCCATGAAGAAACTACAGGCATAGCTTTGGAGAAGGCCAACTTGGGCTTTGTAACTGATAAGAAGGAGGAAACAAGACATGAAGATTTTGGATATTCAAGGGGTGCTTGTGGGACTATACAAAACTAACTAAGGAATGTTTAGGAAAGGAGATTGGGGAGGAACAAGGATCTAAAACAACATCTTTTCTGAACTGACTTACTGACCACCGGTAGAAAAGGGAGCCAGACTGATTCATTGGGATCATTTCAGCATCTCCCTCAGAAGGAGGTGGATCATCTTCCAGTCTCTCTGATGATGGCAAAGTGAGCTCAGACCATGATCTGAGACGTTCAATGTCTGGCGTGATGTGACACTAATTCTACCCTCTGGAGGATCACTTTACTGTGATTACAGCACACTGGAGGGGATCTGAAAAATCCTCCAGATAACTGGATGCATCGAAAGATGCCCTAGATGATAGACAAGAAAATCCTGCAGGATGTCTTTAATCTTGGTGTACAATTGTTGCTTGATATGTTCGTTGAGGTTTAAACTTTAAAATACTGTTATTGTCTGCCTGGCTTTCACTTCCGTCTCTTTAATTCCTTTTAGATCTTGGATCTTGAATGTGTGACACGTCCTTTGGGGAGGGACGGGACACAGACAGGCCTGGAAAGGGCTTACTGGATCATCAAGATAGATGTACAGATGCTATGGCCCATATCAGGTATGATCAGTGCCAGGAAATGCTCTGTGGACTTGATGTCCTCAGGACTCAGTCATGGTCAGGTGGGATGCCCTTGGCCTGCTTGGTTTCACACATACCCCAATAAGCATTTTAATTTGACCTAAACCCCCACACTTCCATAAGAAAGAAAGATGAAAAATTGTCATTTCTAGGACATAAATCACCCTGTTTTCAGAGAAATGATGAAAAACTCCAGGGGAGAAACATCCATTAGGAGACAGGTCCAACATATCTGTGTCCGAGACCCACCCATATAGGTCAACAGGAGAGCCTCTCAGGATAGCCTACCAGACTGAGGATGGGGTTTACTGCTTACGGGTTTATAAGATTCATTCTGGGATGGCGGGAAGAGCATTTTGGGATTGCGCAAGACTTACAATGGGGTGTTTAGGGAAGGACCAAAGGCAGGAAAGGGAGGGATTAAGGTGTTTTGAGGGGCTAAAAGCACCTGATCACCCCAGCTTCTTTTCTCTTCTTATTAAATTCCATTTTCTGGGGTGAGGGGGCTCTCTATTCTGTGTGCATGTGTATGTAAGGAGGTCTCAGTGCCAGCCGCTGGATTGGGGATCACGAGTCATAGAGACCCATCTGCCTGGGATGCCAGCAGCTGGAGGGACTGGAGTGTGTGCACGTTGTGTGGGTGTGTATGTCAGTGTGTGTAATCACTAGGGAACGTCAAGGCAGACTAGCCAGCAAATAGGATAAGAGGCTTGGGATCCAGTTATCAGAGAGGCCATAAGTCTGGGCTGGATACTGGAGAGCCCAGAGGGTCTGTGAGTTGGCTGCTGGAGGGACCAGGTGGTCCAAACCAGCTATGGGAGAAACTGTGGGGTCTGGATTTCTGGTACGGGAAGAGCCATAATTCTGGACCAGGAGGGGAAGTTGCCCTTTATGTGAGAGAGCAGTGGGAATGCATGGAGCTCTGCCTCAGGAAGGATGATGAGCAGGTAAGAGCTGACGGGTCAGGATTAGAGGGAGACCCACATGGGTGATGTTGTGGTGAGTGTCTGCTACAGACCACCTGATCAGGAAGAAGTAGGTGAGGCCTTCTTCAGACAGTTGGAAGAAGCCTCATGTTCAGAGGCCCTGGTCCTCACAGGGGGACTTGAACCACCCTGATATCTGCTGGAGGGACAACACAGCAGGGCACAAGCAATGCAGGAGGTTTCTGGAGCACATTGATGATACCTTCCTGACACAGGTGACTGAGGAGCTGGGGAGGTACCTCATGCTTACAAACAAGAGTTGGTTGGGAATGTAAAAGTCAGGGGCAGCTTTGGCTGCAGCAAGCATGAGGAGGTGGATTTCAGGATCCTGAGGGGGGGGGGGGGAAGGCAAATAGCAGGATCACAACCCTGGACTTCAGGAGACCAGACTCTGGCAGGTTGATGGACCTGCTTAGAAGAACCTCGTGGGATACAGCCCTGGAGAGAAGAAGGGTCAAGGAGAGCTTCTTGATTTTCAAGGATGCCCTCTTCAAGCTCAAGAATGTTCCACCCTGACATGCAGGAAGTCAAGCAAAGGTGGCAGGAGGCCTGCAAGGATGAACAAGGAGTTCCTGACTAAACTCAGACATGACAAGGAAGCATACAAGAGGTGGTAGCAGGGTGCTTTTCAACCTCAGTGATTCTGTGATTCTGTAGCAGAGAAACTCATCTGTTTGTGTGTGTATCTGTGTGTGAGGCAACTGGGGAGGCAGGGGGACCCAGTGGCCAGCTCCTGGATAGACTGCAGATCTAAGACCAGCTACAGGAGGGATCCTTATGATATATTTGTATGTATAGGTATATATTTTCCATTTACCAGCTTTCATCCTGATCAGCCAGAGATGGGAACAGGATGAGGCTGCTGGTGCTGTTTGTGTTTGTGTGAGTGTTGAGTGTTTCTGTCTCTGTTCTCCTGTGGCCAGCCGTGTAGGTCCGTAAATGTGTTTTGTGTCTATGTGTGCATATGTGCCTACTGGGGATGGAAGCTCAGCCTTGCTACTGCCTGGACCTGGGCACGAGGAACTGTGGCAGCCTCACCTCTGTCAGGTTTCCAGATCTAGCAACTTTTAACATCCTGGAACTCCTACCATTGGATTGCTGGACCTCTCTTGCAAGACCAAGCATCCAGAAATGTTTCCTAGGGCACCCAAAATCTATTAGGATTCATGTCTTCAAAACCACCTTGGTGGAGCTTAGGAGATGGTAACACATGCATCCATGGAGAAGGTTTGCGTTTCAGGCTGGGAGTCATTTTACCAGTCTTGGAGAGACTAACACCTAGGGGTTGGATGACACTGCTTAAATACAGGCATTCAAACCACCCTGTGGTGTTTGAGACACCAAATGGGGCTGGCAGAACTGACAGTCAAACATCACCTTCTGGAGGGACTGCTGAAGGATCTGACAGATACCCACCTCCAGCACCAAAAATGATGCTAGGCACTGCCTTTTAGCAAATGAATCCTGTCTTAGGTGTCTCCATGTTCACTGGCAAGCTCCCTTTACCATTAGTAAAGGGTCGATTCAGCTGCCCATGACAATGCCAATGCCAATAGTCATCCATGAATTGGCCACTCCATTGAGACCTGGAGGGCAGCAGGGCCTGTGTCATGTCTGACAGCCCCATGTAGAACCCTTGGTTGCTACAGGGGGTCCAGAAGGCACCAGGCACTTGCGTGTAGATAACTGATTCCTGCCAGGAGCAGGGCCTTGACCCCACCACTGCTTCATACTAACCCCTGAGAGAGCAGCAAGGCCAAAATGGGATTTTTCTGCATTCCTCCACTCAAAACAAAGACACTCTGCAACCATGAGACAGAGATGTACTTTGGGGAAATGAATAAACGTGAAGGATTCTAACCCTGTGACCCTTCTTCCCAGCAGCGGTGTTTAGGATTGCTGCTGCTTCTTTCTTCTAGTGCTCTCCCTGTATTTTAGCAGACAACCCTTTCAGGAAAAATGCACTTCTCTCTGGAACAGGAAGAAAACCCCAGAATACCTTGTCTTCCTTTGGCTCTATTGCTTACGATGAAAGCATCTGGGTGAAGTTTAATTCTGTTAAGGAAATTTCCACTCTACTCTAGTTTGGCAGAAAGAACATGCAAGGTTGTGCACCCTGCAAGCAGAACATCTTATCTGACCTTGCCTTAGCCCTGTTTTTCATACAAAGTTGAAGAACTGCAAAGAAACCAGTTTAATCCAGCCAGCAGTACAAAAGCTGTTCAAAGGTTACACCAGAGGAGCACCTGAATCCACTTCTGCTCAAACTACTAACCCTCACCCATTGCTTCCCTTGGGAAACTAATCTGTCATTTTGCAAGCTTCTATGATTGGAGCTGTGATGCCTAACCCAGCTGTGGGGATACCAGCAGGACAGGGCCAGCAGCTCCCCCCACCGATACTGCATGCCTATGTTTATCAGCCATGGTCTCTGGGAGATCTAATTCAATAGGCACAGCAAATGCCCTGGGTGCGGGAAGACCTGGAAAAGGCAGCTCGACTGTTTTCTACAAGAGCAGATGGACATCACCCTTGTTGGGGGGATGTTTTAGTATTGTTACAACAGATAGTTCAGCCAGGGGATAGAGAACAGATATTGGCAGACTGAGATGATAATCAACAACCTTGACCACAAGTAGATCAAAATTGGGATTACAATAATACAAATGATCAGGCAGCATCCGAAACAGCATACCAAAATCTAGTTTTAGCAATAAGAACTTCAGAGCAAATGGGTGTTATCTCAGAAAAGGTACTATCGTTAGAAAAAGTCTGAGGAACACCCGAGAAATTTTTTGGAATCGCTCATGGCAAGCCCTATTATGCTATTGAGGGATGTCTGTGGAAAATGTTAATGAAAGGCTGGTAGTGAGTGTATTGGTCCAGCAAGCAGCACCAGATATCCATGAGTATTTCAGAAAACATGTTCCAGGGTGGCAGGGAGAGGATTTACAGAAGATACTATCATTAGCAACTTTCATATACGATGAAAGATCAGAAAAAGAAAGGAAGGAGAAGGAAAGGCGAAAGCGGGAGGAAGTGAGTATGTTGGCAGCAGCAGCATTGGGACGAATTCCAAAGGTGAAAGGAAGGGGAATAAATGGGAGAGGATGAGGTCAAAGAGGAAGAGGGACCAGAAGAGCAGGAATGGGTATAAAACAGTACCCCCTTTCCTGGGAGGCTGAACAGGGAATTGAGACTGTGATTGCTGATTTGATTAAGAACGGAATTATAGTACAATGTACTTCCCCTCCCCTGTATTGCCTGTGAAGAAACCAGAACTGGACCCAAATGGGAAACTGGTATACCGCTTTGTACAAGATTTGCAAGCAATTAATAGAATAGTGGATCTACCACACCCTGTGGTCCCTGATCTGATCCAAGTCCTTATGGAATTCCCTCAGATGCAAGCTGTGTTACTGTTTTGGATCGAATGGCAGCTTTCTTTACTATACCAGTACATGAAGATTCACAGTTCCTCTTTGCCTTTACTTGGAAAGCACAGCAGTATGCATGGACCAGACTGCCACAAGGATCCATGGGTTCTCCCACACTGTTTTCGAGAATATTGAAAAGAGATTTACAAACAATTATGCTGTCAAAAAACTGATACAATATGTAGATGACTTGTTGATTGTGAGTACTGATTGTGATGTTTGTTAGCCAGATATTAAAACATTGTTGTGTGCCCTAGAGGAAAAGGGACATAAAGTCTCACTTGCCAAAAGGCAGTTGTGCCAGCAACAAGTTAATTATTTGGGAATGATAATTTGCTCAGGAGAGAGACTGATCTCATCGGAGTGAATACAAGCAATCCAGGAAATACTAGTCCTTCAAATGAAAAGGCAGGTTAGGGCCTTTTTAGGTGCAATAGGATTTAATAGGTATTGGATACCCAGGTTTAGTGAAAAAAGCAAAGGTATTAACACAGTTGACAAAGGATAATGAACCAGATTTAATGGTGTGGACTCCAGAGGTGGAAAAGCATTTAAGAGTTAAAGCAGGCAGTTATGGAGGCTCCCTCTCTAGCTTCACTGGACTATGGAAAGCCCTTTGTGTTATATCTGAATGAACGAAAGGGAATCACAAGCAGTGTGCTAGTTCAGAAAACTACCCAGCACTGGCATGCGATAGCTTATCAGTATGAGCTAGTTTTGCTCACTGAACCAAATGTGGTGTTAGAACAGTGTGATAGGCTAAACCCAGCTACTCTGTTACCAGAAATACTGCAACCCAAAGAAAAATTATTTCACAATTGCTCGGAAACAATAGATTTGAGGCCAACTGTTCTGCCTACTGTGAAAGAAGAGCCCCTGCACAATCCGGATTTAATATTGTTCTGTGATGGATCGTCATACTATGAAAAGGGTCGAAGGGTTGCTGGGTATGCAGTAACTATGCAATAAATAGTGCCGGAAGTGGGATCCCTTCCAGGACATTTTGGGACTCAGGCGGCGGAACTGATAGCCTTAACCCAAGCATGTATTATAGCCACAAATAAGACTGCTAATATCTATAGGGACTCCAAATATGCTTTGGGAGTGGTATTTGCAATGGAAATAATCTGGAGAGAAAAAGGGCTTTTGACATCGGCAGGGCATCAAGTAGCCCACTGAGATCAGATTTGAGAGTTATTAAGGGCTTTGGAAAAATCTCTGCAGTTAGCAGTCCTGTATCAGAGGGCTCACCAACGAGACACTTTGGATATAACTATGGGAAATAACCTTGCTGATGCCACAGCAAAAGCAGCTGCCCTACAACCACTGCCTACCAACTGGAGCCATGAAAAGAAATGGTAATGACTGAAACTATGGAAGAACTGGAGAAAGAACACCAAGGAACACCCAAGGAAGAGGTAGAAGGATGGAAGCATTTTGGAGCAGAACAAAAAAACGGGATATGGTTTTTGCAGGGAAAACGGTTGCTCCCTAAGATTATGCTGATACCAGTAGTAAGAGAACTCCATGGATGGACACACGGGGGGATGTCTTATTCAGAGAACCAAATTTCCCAGTCATGGGCAGCACCGGCTTTGACTCAAGCAATCTTACAAATAATGAAAGGGTGTTTAATATGTGCAAACTACAATGCTAAATCAAAGATAGAAGCTAAAATAAAAGGAGGGCGCCCTTGGGCTTGGATGCAGTTTCAGAAATTACAAATAGATTTTGCAAACATGCCCCCAAGAAAAGGACAGAAACATTTACTAGTCATAGTTGATCGATTGTCCGGTTGGGTGGAAGCATTCCCAGCCAGGAAGGCAACAGCCCAGTGGTAGTGAAAGCTTTACTGAAAGATATCAAACCACGCTTTGGGGTACTGGAGGAAATAAATTCTGATAAAGAAGCTCATTTTACTGCTGAAATACTAAAAGCAATATATGAAACATTAGGAATTCAAAGAAGACTACATACACCTTATCATCCTCAATCTTCAGGGCAGGTAGAAAGAATGAATTGCACACTGAAAATGAAGTTAAACAAAATTTGTAGGGAGACTCAATTAAAGTGGACAGAAGCATTGCCATTAGCCTTGTGGGAATTAAGATGATGCCCGCGCCCAAGCCATGGGTTGACCCCCTTTGAAATTTTGTTTGGCAGACCAGGTAGGATCCCAGGAACTTTTGTCCCAGCACATAAAAGCCTTTTGGCAGGAGATGAAGCTGTCACCCACTATGTTATGTATCTGCAGAATAGTTTCAAGAATAAGAGATATGCAGCTGTAATTACCCAACCTCTGCCTTTAGGAGATTACCTTCATCTGTATCGACTGGGTGATTATATTATGGCAAAAACTGATAAAGCCAAACACATGCTACAACCAAAATGGGAGGGTCCTGTACAGGTGTTATTGTGCCCTTATTCTGCTCTTAAGGTTGCAGGTAAAAAAAACTGGATTCATCACTCCCAAGTAAAGGTGGCCCCCAGCACTGCGACCTCCTCAGAGGACATTCCAGCTCCTTGAGCATCTACTGCAGAAGTGAGAGTACCCATGCAACACCAGGAAAACTTATTCAAGAGGAACTGTGTTTATTGGTTACACTCTGTAATTATTTTGTGCTATGTGTTTAAATGTGATTTGGGGGTCATTTCAATCTTTTATAGCTATTACAAGTTTAACCCTACGCTGGGAAAATAATCGCATTGTACAATTTATGACTAGGGTCTCACAAGTGGGGAACGTGTCAGAATGTTGATGCTGCCTACGCCACCCTCAATCCCTGGGCACCGATTTTGGTTGTCTAGAAGAGCCTGTTTCTGGTTTGGGCTGCTATCAGTCCAATTTGACATATTTACACCCTAGGGTGCCAGATTTTTGGCAGCAACCCTTTAAGGCACATTCATATGATAAAGCTCCATGGTGTGTCATCGTGCCTCGCGGAAACCTCACAATTTGGGTAGGAGAAACAACTAACTGTGACTACACACTACAGTATAATTACACACAAGCAAAGTTTCAATTGGACTGTTCAAGGGCCAGCAATAATTCTGACATAGAAACTGCATGGACTGGTAAGAATAACCTGGTAATTTTAAATAACACTGAGCAAGGGAAATTGCCCACTTGGAACCTTACTTGCAGCATAAATGGTACGCAGTGTCAAAGATACTATAATATTTCTTCTTCAAATGGCACATATATCTTGGGGAGTAATGGTCAACTTAGCCCTGGTAATAGCAATTGGAGGAGTGTATGTGCTGGTAAACATCACCTATTGTTTTTATGCAATCAAATCAAAACAAATCAAATATGATGTAACTGTCATTCAATGACACATTGATACCTTCCATCAAATAGCCAAAGAGCAGTCTCTGTGTAATAGCCTAGCAACAGATTGGTCGTGGTTGTGGTCATGGCTACCAGATCTGTGAGGGTGAACCAGGCATGTTTTAATAATTTTAATGTTAATTCTGGCAGTTGGAATTTTTCTTTTCCCTGTTGTGTCTCATGCATGGTTCAGCTAAGTTTTTCAAAGATAACACCAGAAGAGGTGCAAAATTAGCTAATGAATAATTTTTAAATGGACCATTTAAGGCTGGCACGGGACTATCTCGTAACATAACATGGCAAGGGGATTGGTAGAACTAAGAATTGTGGATAGATCTGGTTGCTGGTGTAAAGTAAAGTATTGAATATGTAACAGCTTACTATTGCTTAAAAGTTGTAACAAAAAGCTGCTCAAGGTCCTCCTTGTGCTCCTTGCCAAGAGACACCTTATTGCTAGCAAAACTTAGAAATCTGACTCCTGCTGCTCATTATCAGTGCCCGCGAACAAACAAAAGAGAATAGATAATTTTAACACAGTGTAAGGTTTAGGCTATGGTCATGTAAGGCTGAGTTTTAGGTTTAAGGTTAAAGTGAGTTTCGGTTTAGGGTTAGGGACAATAGGGTGTGGGCAAAGGTTAGGTAGAAGGTATAGATTTGGCGTTAGGGGTAGTAGCTATTTTTAGGAGTTTGGATTATGGGGCAAGGGTGTCAGGACCCTGAGGGCACTGATAGACCTTAATGGCCCTAATCAGCCTTGCCTGGGGACTCCACCCCGACCGCGAGCTTGTGCCATCCCCACTGCTGCTCTGAGCACCTTGAAGCCTTGCCCATGGCAGTGCAGGGCCTTGCCCCTGCAACTCCTCCTGACAGTCTGGCCTGGCCCAGGGCTCGTCTCCCCACAGTGCCCTTTCCTAACTCTAGCTTCTGAGTGATATCCTCAGCACTGCAGGGATGGCCTGAGCCCCCATGTCCCTTGCGCCCGCCTGAGCCTGGGTTCTCGCTGGTGGTGGTCTGAGCCCCCATGTCCCTCATGCCCATTTGGCCTCAGGGTCTTGACGGCAGTGGCCTGAGCTCCTGTGTCTCTCAGAGCCAGCTGGGTTCAGGGTCTTGCTGGTGGTGGTCTGAGCCCCTATTTCACTTGTGCCTGCCTGGCCTTGGGGTCTCGATGGCAGCGAGTCCCCCTCCCTGAGGGAGCAGCTGGCCCTCACCCCCACTTGGCAGCTAGGAGAGATCCATGAGTGGGGTTCACCTCACCTCCCTGCAGACAGCTGTGTTTCTGACACAGTCCTGGCTTTAGCAAGCCCATACCGCCTGAGCTCGTCCCTCCAGCCTCACCCAATGGTCTGGGAGAGGAAGAGGCATTTCCTCCCCAGCAAGGAACTCAGGGACTTGTAGGGGGTCACATTCTCATAAGTAACCCCTGACTCGACCCTCATCCATTGCTCATTGTTCTTCACCTCCTTGAAAGTTTTCCCTGATCAGGGAGGCCTGGGGGAATTTATTGATGCAGATGGAGGGAAAGAAGGCACTGAGTACCTTGCCCTCCTCTGTGTTCACTGGAACTGGGCCACCTGATCCATTCAGCAATGAGTCAGCTGTTTCCTTGTTCAATCTTTTACTGCCAATGTTTTAACACCTCCTGAAGGCCAAATCCCTCTGGAAAGGGGAAGCCACTGGTGCAGTAGTAAACCTCCATGGCAAAGGCTTTGGGGTCATCTGGCCTTGAACCCACCCCTGAAGGAGGAAGGTCTCACCCTATAGCCAGAGCCCTTTCATCTTGAAAATAAAACAGTTTCTATTGCAAAGGAAATACACAAACAGCACAACCACCTGCCAAAACGGCTAGTCCCTCACCCAAGATCCTGGCTCCATGTCCTGCCCCTGTCTTGCAAGCTATGGAGATGTGATGTGCAAGTGCTCCCTTCAATGGGCTGGTGCCCCCACTCATCTCTTGTCATGCCATTGAATCACCGGCTGGAATCTGATGGTCAGAAACCTCCTGGCTCACGGGCAAGAGCAGAAGTTCTCCCAGGAATTGGATCAGGCAGGAAGACAAAGAGTAGGGAATCCTCCCCCAACAGACAGTACTGGCCTCATATTGTGAGGTCACTGACAAGGTCAGGAGGCTCAGTGGCCAAACTTATGCTCCTTCCAGGATTCTGCTGGGGACACAGCTTTCCTCCCCATTGACAAAAGGTGCCGACATCAAAGAATGGATACAGGGGTAACAGCTCTAGCCAGTTCTGCAGTCCTTGCCCATAGCCCTGAGGTCTCAGCGGGTGCACTTGTGGAGCAGTGAGCATGGGCCCATCTCAGACTTGGTGCAGAGCATCCTTCAACTCCCCTGCATAGGTCACTCCCAGCAGCTCCTGCTCCAGATCTTCCCCACGGAGATCAGAGCAGGGCCAGGAGTGGGAAACTGCCCAGGGAACCAGAATGGGCCCCTGGGTTTGCTGGGTGCTGCACAGACCCTTCCCCCTCTCACAACAGCATCCCCTCATTTTGCCAGGTGTTGAACAGACCCCTCTTCCCGGCTGATATTGGGTGCCTCTTTGTGTACTCTGCTGCACAGGCCCTCTGACCCAGACCAGGAACCACCCCAAACATGCTGACCATGGCACAAACTCCCCTTCAGTGAAACATTGGCCCCCACCCTGGGACCTTCACAACCATCCCCCCTTTCCTCTCCCAAACCTGAACCCAAAAGGCCACCACATTGCCCCTTCCCTCAACATGCCCACCACCCCAGTCCTTAAATCCTGGTTCCCTCCCAGGGAGTCCTGCACAAAAACGGTCTCACTGAAGAAATCAATATATCAGGAAGGAAGATCATTCATTTCTTCCCAGTACCTAGCCTGTGCAGGAAAAAAGAGAGTTTTATTGGGGAGAAATAAGAATGACAGTAAAACAAGAAGGAAATGAGAATTCCTGTATAAAATAACGTGTAAATGAGATGAAGCAAATTAAGGAGAGATTCCTGTTCTCCAGTCTGGACATGTCCATAGGAGGGCCTTGATTCATTGCCCACTCATTGATCTCTTTATGAAGGAATGTGGTGGTAGCCAAGACACACCTGTGAATCCATGCCTTCAATTTAGGGAAGCTGGCCAAAGAACCAGAGTTTTAGAGCAAGTTTTCTCCCCTCATGGGATGGATGCATACAGATGGAGGGGGAATCACCTCCAGGGGTACTGAGCCTTGCAGGCAGGAGGAGCTGACAATCACCATAGACTCAAGTGTCTCACTTGGGCTCCTCTGCCCTTGGGTGAAATGAATCCTGCAACATCTCCCCAGGCATGTGTTGATGCCTCCCATGTTGATGCCTCCCTCTGAGGGCATCCCCTGCACTTCTGTCATGGCCAGTGGATGCAAAGAGGAGCTTTGTGATCATAGTTCATTTTGGTCCACAGAGTCCTCCTAGCAAGGGGGAAAGCAATTGCCCTCTGGAAGTGTCAGTGTCCTTGCACCTTCTGTAAGGACAGAGTAGCTACCCACCAGCTATCACAGACTGGGTGTCAGATGTGCTACCCCATGATCTGAGAATGGCAATATGTTTCCATCTGTCACCATTTCCAGCTAAGCTGCTTTCTCAGTCCAAGTCTTTTGCTGCCTGCCATTGACCAGGTAGAAGAAGCAAAACTGCTCCCTGATACTAGTCACCTTTCTCTTTGCTCTTTTGTTGCAATCGGGGTCCAAAATCTCCACACCCTGAAAAAAATCCCAGCACATGGGCATGGTTAATCATAACTGAGATTAAGACTGAACATCAGGGCACAAAGTATCTGCAGTCATCTGCCTCTAGTTTTAGCAGTGTCTCTGGCCGTTCCACTAAAGTTCAAGTTATGATTTCAGTGGAAGGTAGATGAGAAGTACAGCGGGAACAGTACACATGGGTCCTGAGATGGGATGTCCCATTTTGACTTTTTTAGGATAGAGAATGGGCACTGAGAGGGAGGAGAGGGCAGGACAACAGAGAGGTGCGCAAGGTGCCTACAAAGGCCTTTGACAACTTCCTAGGGCCAAAGCCTGGCTTTGCTGACTCTGCTGACCTGATTGCCATGGGATAGAAAGGGATCCTCTGCTGATGACCTCCCAAGGAAAGATAGTCTCACCACAGACACTGACAATTCCTCTGAGGGCCACCTCAGGTAGTGAAACGGGTGGTGAGCATAGTGATTTAGACATTAGCAGGAGTTGGGCTTTTGGGCCCCATTTCATCTCACCAAAGGCTGTTTGTTGACCCAGGAGC
The DNA here is from genome assembly GCF_036417845.1 of Apteryx mantelli. Lineage (NCBI taxonomy): Eukaryota > Metazoa > Chordata > Aves > Apterygiformes > Apterygidae > Apteryx > Apteryx mantelli. The sequence continues at coordinate 9,968,396 of NC_089997.1, forward strand.
CTTCTCCACCTGAGCTGACCTGCAGGCTCCCTTGAGAGACCACAGACAAAAAGAGGCGCTCTGAAGGGACACTGCATGTGCCCATCAGACTCAACATGGGCAGAATCACAGACAGGCTGGCACTGAAGTCCCTGCCTGCAGGTGTGAGTGCTCTTGCCCATGATATTGAGGGACTTTTCAGATGCCCTGGGGTTTGCCTACAGTGTCCACTTGCAGCACCAGTGGCATCAGGTCCCTTCGCTATTTCCCCTATCTGCCAGGAACCCACAGATGCCTGGGAAACTTGAGGCCATCACAAATTACAGGAGACACCAACATGTGTTTGAGTAACTCTACTAATGTGTGCATGTCCTTTAAACTGAAGAGTGATGAGGGCTGCAGGCTGAGGCACTGACCTCTACCCTGGAAATGTTCACAGCAGAGGGAGATGGTTCCCATCTGAGGAACCTGCAGTCAGGAAAGCACTGCCACTCCTGATCTCCCTCCCTGTTCTCCCGACCTCAATTGTTCTGTGATTCTCTGTGATTTTGCTCACATTTCACCCCAGATGAATTTCCTCTTACCACAGGAAAGAAAATGATAACACCGCAGCACTTTCCACGTACAGCAATACCACTTTTCCCACGTACAGCAATACTACTTTTCTGTAAAGGAAGCACGAAGAATTCTCATTTAGCATGAAGAAAGGAAGCATTTCCATTCTCTTCTAAACCATCCATTTAATTGCTGATAGAAATCTATACTCTCTTCCTATCTGCTTTCCACCAATATTCTCAGTGCTGTGGTCTTCTCAAGGGATACATATGATATAGCACATCACTACTCCCCACATTGACTTTACTACTTTTCAGAACCAGCAGTGTTTCTCATGCAGGAGTGCAGAACTGCTGTGAGCTCTGGGTGAAAGCCAGAGCTTTCCTGAGTGCTTTCCTCAGGGCCTCCCTGACCTCCCTGTTCCGCAGGCTGTAGATGAGGGGATTGACCAGGGGCGTGAGGATGGTGTAGAAAAAGGAGAACACTTTGTTGAGCTGCCTCAGCTGGGGAGTTCTGGGCACCATATAGACAGTGATGAGGGTGCCATAGAAAACAGTGACAACAGTGAGGTGAGAGGAGCAGGTGGAGAAGGCCTTCTGCCTGCCCACACTGGACGGGATCCTCAGGATGGCAGCTATGATGCACACATAGGAGGCCAGTGTGAACAGGAAAGGGAACACTAGAGTAAGGAAACATAGGATAAAACTTACTGTTGTAACCACCCTGGTGTCACTGTAGGAGAGTTCCAGCAACGGGGTAAGATCACAGAAGAAGTGGTCGATTTTCTTAGGGCCACAGAACTTAAACTGCGATAAGAAAGAAGGGACTATTGTACAGCTAAGGAATCCCACTAGCCAAGATGCTGCTGTCAGCCATAGAGAGACTTTCCAGGTCATGAGGCTTGCATAGAGCAGGGGCTGGCATATGGCCAAGTACCGATCATAGGACATGACCGCCAGGAGGTAACACTCGCTAGATGCAAAAGCGCAAAAGAAATGTAGTTGTGTAATACAGCCATGAGCAGAGATGCTGCTGTCCCCAGTCAGGAAGCTGGCCAGCAGCCGGGGCAAGATGGTGGAGCTGTAGCAGGTCTCCAAGGAGGACAGATTGCCCAGGAAGAAGTACATGGGAGTGTGCAGATGCTGGTCTGCCACCACGAGCACAACGATGAGGATATTCCCAACCATGGTCACTGAGTAGATCATGAGCAAGAGAAGGAAGAACAGCGTCTTTAATGAAGAGACATTCCCCATTCCCAGCAGGATGAACTTCACTGGCGATGTACAATTGTCCCATTCCCCTTTCTCCATGTAGCGCCACAGGTCCCTCATTCCTCTTTTGCCAGCAAGGCAGCCTACGAGAAAGAACATTTGTTTGTTTGTTTGTTTGTTTCTTTCTTTCTTTCTTTCTTTCTTGTGTAGAAGAATCATGAGGGAAGTTGCCAACAGAGAAAATATGGACCATGGCACTTCTCTGACTGCATTTGTTTCCCTTTATGGCCTCCATGACTGGTGAAAGGAGAGCATATGTTTTTTCCAGAGAGTTAAACCATGCTTTTAAAGAGAAGGGCCTCCTAAGAGCACGATGGTGGTGAGCTGCCCCATGGAGGTGCTAATTTCATGGCTGGAGTGGAGTTAAAGGAGAGAAGGCATTCACTCCGACTTTGACATTTCTCTCCTACACCTGAAGTTATTCCAAATAGCAATCACAATCCCTACCAGGCAAAAAAATCCCTTTATGTGAGCACATCATGCCAGATGTCCTTTCTCCTCAAAGGAGCAGGACAGGCACTGCACCAAACAGCTGATCTCAGCTCTCTGAAAGGGAGAAGGGACAGACCATGTGCTTCCTTTGACAGTGTGTGGGTCAGGAGCTGGCATCCAGAACTGTGGAGCTGGACTGTCTAAGAGGAGTCTCAGAGAGATAAATAAAAGTGAGATAGCCGTGAGAGAAGATGGACACCTGAGCTAACTGGGCAACATGAGGAAGAGAGATTTTGAGCAGAGTGGGAGGGAAGAGGGCAGATAAGATCATTCAGCCTGTGTAGTTTCCCCCTCAGCAATGGTTTCTGAGGGCTTTGGGCTGCCTCACGGCACAGCCCAGCAGCTAGACCTCAGCACTGCCAGCTGTGCTCATGGGGCCCCCTGAGCAGCATTGCTAGGAGTGGGTATCTCCAGGGTAAGTGGTAGGTAAGATTGGGAAGAGCATTGTTCCACTCCTGTTTGTGGTGAATGCCCAGGACATGCCTGTGTGCATGGCCAGGGAAAATTCCTGCCTGAGAAACACAGCCCTCTACCTGGATCCTGCCTCCCAACTGAGGTGTGGGTGCCCCTCGACCGGGCTCTGGGTAGGCTCAGGAGCAGCAAAGGCATAAAGTCTAACTCTGCACCCACCGGCAAACTCACCAGCACTCTGCTCATCAAACAAGGGAATCAGAAGAAATGTGTAGAGGGAAGAGGGAGATGGTAGGGGAAAGACATGCAAAAAAGGACATGCCCGTCACCATTCTTGCCCATAGGTGCCACCATGCAAAGCCTCACCAGCTCAAGAGGAACAGACCTGACTCAGAAGACACAACACGAAGCTGCAATCCTCATGATGACGTGACGCTCTCTGCACTGATTGTTTCTGGGAAGGACGATCAAGCTGGGGTCTCACCTCCTGTCTCTTCCCCACCATGTCCTTCTCTTCCATGAGCTCTCTGCAAACCCTGACCCAGAGTTCAGGCATTGCTCTGCACTTGCTGTCTTCTTCTAGCAGCTCCCTCAGTGAGTCTCCAGCAGTACCCGAATGCCCCCTGCTCTCTGGAGTGTCCTGGGATTTAGAGCTCAAACGAGTCTCTGAAGATTAATTTCAGCTCAGCTCTCCTCAGGGATTGCAGAGAGTGAGTAGTGCATAACAGGCTCTCAAAGGAGATTGAAACCTCTGAGCTGATGGAAACTTTGAAAACGCCTCCGGCAAGGCCTGACTTTTTCCATAACTCTTGGTCACAACCTCTGGATCACGCTCCTTTTAAAAGGAAACTGGGGCAGAGAAATCATCAGGATTCCTCCAAACTCATGATGCAAAGTCAGTAGAGATCCCATGCATGGGATTCCCCTCATGTCCCTGCAGATGACTGTTCACTGATTCTCTAAGGTTTAGAGAGCCCTGATGGCCTGAGCTGGTCCCTCCAGCCTCCCGCAACGGTCAGTGGGGAGAGAGAGGCCAAGCCACAGTCATTTCCTCCCAGGCATGGAGACTTGCCCTTGGGCATGGGGTAAGTCCCCCTTGGGCGCCAAGCTCTGTCCCCTGAGGGGAGGGGGGCCACAAAAACTCTCCCTGAAGCACAGGGGCCTGGCATGTCTGGGGCTGAAGGGAGCAGAGCTACTGGTATTTCCTCTTGGTTTCTGTCCATCTCTCCTTCCTGGGAGGTGCTTTGCTCCTGTTGTGGCACCAATGGGTGCCACCACTCATAACCCCTCTTAGCCCTGTGGGACTTGTGTGTCATGAGATGCGGTCTCTTCGGCCTCTGCTCTGGCTGGAAAGGCAGGAGGACTGGCCCTGTGGACAAAAAAGTTTGTGCAGCAGCTGCCTGAGCATCCCGATGGCCTTCTGCTGAATTGGCTCCACTGGGTCATTGTTTTTCCTTTTGACGAGCGAGTGAAGAGTTAACAGGACTGAAGAAGTCTGCCTACTGATATGCGCAAGGACTGATATGCTCAAGGCAGCGGAATAGAAGAGTTAACAGGACTAAAGAACTCTGCTGCCTGACAAGGCCGAGGAATCTGCATGGACCCCCAGGGAGGGAAGAAGCGATATGGAAGTATTGTGGTCTTGCCTCGCTAGCAGGGTCTTTCCAAGCAGACAAACAGTCCTGTTATTATGAAACTCGCAGAGGTCAGCAAAAGCACTGCTTGCCCAGAGCCCCAACTGTACAAAAAGAGACTTGGCAGCTAAGAGAGTTTGAGCAGGGATGGGAACGTGACCTGACCATCCTCTCCGGCTGGACTGTGAGTATTCCCCCCCCTCCCCTTTTACTGGGATGCTGGGTTAAGGTAACTCCTCGAGGCTGAGAGTCCTCTCACTAAGAGAGTGAACAAGAAAGCTTTCAAGCAGGGGTAAGCAGTGCTTCCAATTAATAGCGCAGTAACCGACGGTTTCGGGTTATCCTTTCTAAATCAGTAATCACATTATTTTAATGGATGTTACTAATCCAAAAGCTTGCATGAGGAAATAAACATATTTTTTTATTATGTTACTGTCTCAGTTGTTACTATCAAATCTTCATAGCATGACACTGTATTACAGCATCTGGACCTTCAGCAGAAACATCTGAGAGGTGTGACAGTACGGGCAGACATGTTACATGGTTGAGGGCTCATCTGTCACATAAGAGGAAGATCTCCATTTGGGTTATGTGATGGTTGCCTCTGTAACCATCTACCAATAATGTCTAGTCAGTGCCCACACATACCAATAGCATGCGCTAATGTGCTTGAGGCACCACGTACAGGCAACGGCTTGTGATGTTCCTGAGCAAGAAACCTGGTCTGAAGGAGCCTCTGGAAATGAGGCAGCAGCCTGTGAGCTGGGGAGCTCTTCAGACAGCTTGAAGGCTGGTCACCTCTTACAAAATGACCTTTGAAATTATGATTCATGACCAGGCGAACAGGACAGTGCCTGCCCTCACCTTTCCTGCCTTGTGCTCCAGACTGACTTGGGCACAAGCCCACCCTGACCTGAAAACTTGGCAGTCCCGGGGGTGCAACAGTGCACCCGAGCTCATCCATCTTGCTGAAGGACTCGGCTTCTTTTCTCAAGCACAGCCCCACATGAATCGAGCTGTGAGGCTCCTTAGGAGTGACCTTACATCTCAGTAGCTCTGAAGTCACGCAGAGGTTAAGGTCCATTTCTGTCTGTGTAGCTATGTCTGTAATTTAATCAAAGTAGAAATTATTAAGTAACTGTTTTGTCCTGGTAGGTGTGTTCTGACACTTTTTCTCTATGTACTATCTGGTTGATACAGTTTTCAGTTTACATCCTGTTTGCATGTGTTTACATGTGTTAGTTTGCATAGATACATAGTTATTAGTTACATAGCAGCCTAGTCTACACGGGTCAATATTCTCCTTCAAAATTCCTTTTCACCAGCACACAGGAAGCCCAGAGGACGGCACTAGCTATCATTTATATTCCACATGTCCGTGTATGGTGGGAGGCTTTTGTAGTCTCACTGGAAGCTACATTACAACATTATTACAGAACTGCCCAGCATAGGCACCAGGTTTTTTGCTTGCAACTTCAGATGGATGGATATGTATATTTTTGAGTTTCATTTCCTTTTCCTTTTCCAGTTTTGTGGAAGAAGGGTTAAGTGAAAAGGGGCATGATCTCTTAGAAGTGAGCAATCCTGTCTTCACGATGGAGGGAGGATCCCACAGCTATGTGAGCTGTCCTTGAACAGCACAAAAGAAGGAAGCTACAAGGAGGTAAACAAGTCGACAGACCTCTCCGCATGGACAGCAATCCTGCACCAATCAGATATCCGCTTTAGGCGCGTGAACGAAGGCTGTAAACCAATCATATAGCTATCGCTAGCACATGCTTATTGCCTGTCTATATATACTCTGTAAGAACTTGAATAAAGGGAGAACGATCATACTCACATTGAGACTCATCGTTACTCCGGGTCCACCTCCCACTCCGACATCTGGTAGCAGAGGATGGTTGTGCTCAACTAAAATCTCTGAGACTGCGGTAAGCAGCTAGAGGAGGGGAGTGGGAAACCACGGCTGAGAGAGGCGCTGCTTGGGGCGGAAGCAGAGCAGACGCTGGTGTGTGGGGTTGCTCCCCACCTCTCAGGTGCAGCTATGGAAACAGACGCTGCGGCCACGCTACTCGCCGGAATCCTCTCTAAGAGAGGGATAGACGCACCGGCGAAACTGCTGCACAACTTGATTAAACTGGGGCGACGTTGGGGTCATTTTTCTGACACCCACCTGTTATTTTCCGTATCGGAATGGCGGGACTTTGGGGGAACAATATGGTAGAAGTTAATTGAGGGGGACAAAAAGGAGGAAAAGGAGATAAAAGCCATTCGTGCGCTTTGGAACACCGTGCTAGAGACTTTAATGTTAATGAAGGCAGAGAGAGAAGTAGCTTGTGCAGCTGCACAAATGCTGGGTCCGGGGGTCCCTGCCGATAAGCCCCGAAGTAAGCCGGGACCTGTCGCGCGGTTCTTCGGTCTGCCTGCCATGAGGGGTATGTCTGGGATGGTCTGTAAGAGCGTTGATGAGTTACGGAAGAAAGGGGAGGGTCTCAACTCCCCGGGAGCAGAGAAAGTAGTGCTACCGGAGCCCGAACAGGCACCTGAAAAAGTGGAAGTTTCTACGGGAAAGGCCGGTGCAAGCTCTGAAGCAAAAGCGGAAGTGCACCTGGAGGAGGTCCCGAAAGGGGCAGAGGCCGCGCATCTTGCCAACCTCATAGACTTGGGCGGAGAGAGGTACCGACCTCCTCCTTCTGCTCCTCCTCTTCCACTGCCCGCCGCACCGTCGTTGCACCCCCTACTGCCGTCCTTCAGCGAGTCCCCTGGTGATACCGCTCCAGTTGCCAGGGCAAAGTCGCCACCAGCCCCAGATGTCACTGCAAAAATATTGCAAACAGTTTTAAAGCGCCTTGAGGAATTGGAGCTGCAGACAAAGCACAAGGGGGGGAAGCATTCCTCCATGCTTCCTGAGCCCCTCTAAACTATCCGCGACTGCGCCTCCCGTACTTACGCGTTGGAGCGGCGTTATCAAAGACGCCATTATAGAAGGACAATGGAAACCTCTCAGAGGGGCCGAGGGTCCCACAGCGTTGGCATTCCCTGTGATACAACAGAATGGCCAAGCGAAATGGGAGCCACATGACTGGAAAATTCTGCAACAGGCCCGTACTACCGTCTCCACGTACGGGATCAAGTCTGAGGCGACACGACAAATAGTCAGCTGGATCTTCTCTGCCGACCTCATGTGTCCTTATGATTGTAAGAACTTAATGAGACAAACGTCACCCCAACAGCAGCTTATTATGACTATCAAAACCGTAATTCATTCTGTGGCACATACTGATAGTTGATTTGAAGGGCTGCTTTTTTACCATTCCTTTACACCCTCAAGATACACAACGCTTTGCCTTTTCTGTGCCAACAATAAACAAGGCTGCACCCGCGGAGCGTTATGAGTGGGTTGTTTTGCCGCAAGGAATGAAAAACTCACCGACATTGTGCCAACTTTATGTTGCATGGGCATTGCAGCCACTTCGAAACCAATGGCCGGACACCATAATCTATCATTATATGGATGACATTCTCTGTTGTCAGGAAAAGTCTTTTACGGACGAGTCATTACAACAGCTAAGCGACATTCTATCTACAAAGGGACTTATCATTGCACCAGAAAAGATCCAACGCACGGCTCCATGGAAATATCTTGGATGGTCCATTGCAGAGTCTAAAATTCAACCCCAGAAAACAGAGCTCACGACTCAATTATGTACCTTGCATGATGTACAAACCTTACTTGGGGATATTCAATGGGTGCGGCATTGTGTTGGTATCTCCAACACTGATATCGCACCCCTGACGGCTCTATTGCGAGGCACAAATCCTGCTAACAAGGTTACCCTGACACCTGGACAACATGCGGTGTTACAGCGTATTACAAAAAAACTACATTTGTCATGGTCTTCTCGGCGTCTCCTAAGCCTACCCGTATCCTTAATCATATGTAATGGGAAAGATTCCCCATATGCAGTCATTTGTCAGTGGCAAGACAGAAGTGGGGAACCTCTCTCCCCGATTCTGGTCGATGCCACTGCCAAAAGTAAAAATCAAAGGGGTGTATTTAATATCCTGGAATGGGTGTTTCTAAGCGTGCAACCAAAAACAAGTGTTCAGACGAGAACCGAGGCAGTAGGCGAGTTGGTACGCAAAGGACAATCAAGAATCATAGAGATCAGTGGTCAGGAGCCAGATAATATTAGCATACCTATTAGTGCTACTGATATAGAATGGTGGCTCCAAAATGATATAGCCATCCAAGATGCCCTGTTAGGCTACAGTGGTAAGATACACTCGCAACAACCACAGGGAAAGCTGTGGCAAGTCTTAAAGCGAAATCAATGGTTAGAAAAATCCAAAGTAAGCGAAAAGCCACTCCCAAACGGTGTCACCGTCTACACGGACGCAGGCAAGCGCTTGCGGCGCGCAGCGTGCGTGTAGAGGGAAAGTAACCAATGGAAACAACATATTATGGAAGGACAGCCCCGGGACTCTCTTCAGACCCTGGAATTAACTGCAGTAGTTTGGGCTTTAATGAATTGGCTAGACACTCCCTTAAATGTGGTAACTGACTCGATGTATGTAGCAGGGATAGTGCCACGATTGGAGGACACTTTAATAAGGGAGACAGCTAACCCGAGATTGGGAAGTCTGTTTATCACATTGTGGTCTGCGCTTGGTCAACGAACAGCGGCTTGCTGTGTTATCCACATTCGTAGTCACCAGCTAGACGTGGGGCTAGGCCAAGGCAATCAGCTCGCTGACAGCCTGGTTAGCTCAGTGTGTCATCTACCCCCTATGGATAAATTTCAACAGGCTAGGCAAAGTCACGACATGTTTCATCAAAATGCCAAGGGCTTAAAAAGGCAATTTGGCTTGACAGAGAGTGAGGCCCGAGGTATTGTACAGGCCTGCCCAAGATGTGGGAACCATGGCCCGGGTACTGGGCTAGGAGTAAATCCAAAAGGGTTGAAGGCTCTAGAATTATGGCAAATGGATGTCACACACATCCCAGAGTTCAGTCGATTAAAATATGTACATGTAACCGTTGATACCTTCTCGAAGATGATATGGGCAACTGCATTACCCGGAGAAAAGGCACATCATGTGTGTAAACACCTGTTGGCCTGCTTTACCGTGTTGGGCGTGCCTGAACACATAAAAACGGATAATGGACCTGCCTATGTCAGCCAAAGGCTTAGAGCGTTCTTATCTCGATGGGGGGTCGATCATGTCACAGGAATTCAACACTCACCCACCGGACAAGGGCTGGTGGAACGCACCCACCAAGTGTTAAAGGACTACCTAAGGAAGCAAAAGGGTGAGGAGACGGATGCACAGCAGAGGCTGCATCGTGCGCTCTTCACCCTGAATTATCTCTGTCTCATGGGCGATCATGAGGAACCCCCGGTGATAATTCATCACCAAAATCTTAAGTTTAATAATACAACAACATTACCGCAGTTTAAAGTAATGTATAGGGACCCAGTCTCTGGAATATGGATTGGGCCCGCCCCTGTTGTCTTTAATGGTCGAGGTTATATGTGTGTCTCCACAGATCGTGGTCCAGTGTGGGTACCCAGCAAGAACGTGAAGCCTGTCTTGACTCACCATGACTCATCTAGCGAGCAAGAAGATGGAGATCCTGATTCTGGGGACACTGTTCCCAGTGGTGATGACTCTCCACAAGATTGAGCCCAGACAAAATATGTGGGTTACCTGGGCGAATGAAACAGGACAACAAGCCTTTTGTTTATCGTTAGCTTCTGCTACCCAACCTTTTAGTACCTGCCTAGTAGGAATCCCCGGCTACGATGAAAGCGAATTTTCTGAGTATAGCAGGGGGAGGTGCAACAGCAGTATGCCTGCTAGTAATTGTAGTGCCGCGCTTATTAATGCTTAGACGAATGGCTAACTAACCTGTTTGGAAATCTACCGCAATGGCTAATAGGGTTGCTTACTGAAGGCTTACGCATCTTAATGATCCTTGTAGTTATAGGTTTGTGTTTATGTGTAGTATTAAGCTGTATTAAGAAAGCTCTGCTGAAAGTAGTGAACCAAGCCTGGATTGCTCAAAAACAAGAAAGGGGAATTGTGGAAGGATGGTTAAGTGAAAAGGGGCATGATCTCTTAGAAGTGAGCAATCCTGTCTTCACGATGGAGGGAGGATCCCACAGCTATGTGAGCTGTCCTTGAACAGCACAAAAGAAGGAAGCTACAAGGAGGTAAACAAGTCGACAGACCTCTCCGCATGGACAGCAATCCTGCACCAATCAGATATCCGCTTTAGGCGCGTGAACGAAGGCTGTAAACCAATCATATAGCTATCGCTAGCACATGCTTATTGCCTGTCTATATATACTCTGTAAGAACTTGAATAAAGGGAGAACGATCATACTCACATTGAGATTCATCGTTACTCCGGGCCCGTCTCCCACTCCGACATCCTGGCAGCCTTGAAGAAAGAGAAGATAAAGAAAAGGCAGAATTAGCAGACTACCAATCTTGGAGAGAGAGAGGTATGAGCAACGGAGTGCCCAGGTACTGCAAACATTTGAAAACAGCCTGAAATGTGGCATTTCAGCCTGCTGCCGAGGGGCTAGAGCCAGATGTACCCAGACTTGCTCAAGGGCAGGAGCTCAAGGCAACTTCTGATTTACTCTACCTCTAATAGCATGGCCAGGATTATGCTTTTTTAGTGACAGAACATGCTTTTGCAAGTCTAACTTTTTAATTAAAGCATTAGAACAAACACTCAAGCACACCAATGGGGGTGGAGGGGGGGACACTTTTCCATTGGCTCCAGCGGCTGTGGGATGAAGCCTGAGTTTGGTTTGAAAGAGAAAAGATTAGGACTGAATGTCCTGCAAGTAACTATAAACTACTTGATGCCTTCTGTGCTTTTCAGGGATATTTCTTCTGGTTGCTACTCAGTCTACAACACACTCTAATTTTTCCTTTGCATAATAGACCAGACGTGTGGAGAAAGAACTGAATCCAGGGAAACAACATGCAAATAATCTGGGCAGCCTGGGAAGTCCACTGAAAGAGTAAGTGTGTGTGTGAGAGCTCACAGCAAAGGCCTGGAAAAGCCAGTTGCCGTGGGGCTGGATATGGCCTCCTCTGATTGCTCATGACACGGGTTCATGACACACCTCACAGAGTCAAATAAATTTCTGTGGGAGAATGGGAGGAAGAAAGTAGAAATGAATCGAAAGATGGGGAACGAAGGCCAGGAGTCCCACCAGTAAACATCTCCAAATACAGGTGGATTTTACCCCCTCTCTGGCAAAGCTGTTTCTTCCATGACAAGCAGCACCTGGGGGAAAGAGGGTCTTTTCCTGATGCCCCTCTTCGGATGGAGGGCAGCAATACTGGAGAGACTCCTTCCAGCCAGGAAGCATGTGAGCAGGGGCATGTTGGAGAGGTGTTTTGGGTGATGAGATGGGAAGAGTGTCCTTCCTCCCTGGCTGGAGAGGTGAAACGAGGACAAGGGGGCAAGCGAGATGGAGGACTGCTGGACGGATACTATCAGCGCGCACTGCTGTTCCTTGTTGCCAACGCTCCTGCAGCTCTCCAACAAGGGTAAGGGCTTCAGGAGCTCCTTCCTGAGGTGTCGCACTGAGACTGTTAACTGCAAAAACTGCTGTGGATCCCAGGCAGTGGGGGTGGCTGGTCAGGGCTGGGGGCTGCCGTGAGAGCTCTGCCTGAGGGTCCTGATGGGGCAGGATGGGCGAGAGGACACTGCCCTACCCTGCCCTGCCCTGGGGGCAGCAGGACGCTGCCTGCGGGCTCTGGCACCCCAGCCAGCCCCAGGGCCCCCACACCGGCACCACGGCTGCCACCAGCACACACCCCAGCACTGCCCCCCCATGCCCCACACGGCCCCCAGGGCACAGGGCAGCCAGCAGCCCCGCGGGGACCCTGCCACACAGCCCAGCCATGCCAGGGCAGTGGCCGTGCCTGGGGCCCCGCACTGCCTGCCCACATGGCGCCGCGCTGCCCCCAGGTCCTGCCACGCCCCGTGCTGCCGCCCACGACATGGCGCCCGACCACGGGGGAGGGGGCGGAGCTGGCTGCCAGGGCAGGAGGGCCCAACGTTGCCATGGCATTGCCCCAGTGCAGCCCTCCTATTGGCTGTCAGGAGGAGGAGGGCGGGCATCGATTTCACTGATGGCTCTGTCAGCCAATTGCAGTCCAACATGTGGGAAAAAAAAGACGTCAAAGAAAGAGGTGAAAGAGGAGTGGAAGCAAAGGAGGCGAGAAGCGATCGGGCGAGAGAGCGGGTGCGAGTGGGTTTGGTGGGGCTGCGGGCGTGTTCTAATGGCGGCGGGTGCCCTCCCGCCACGGCAGGGGCAGCGGTGCTGGCAACGGGGCTGCTTTCCTCCAGGTAGCTCCAGAAGGTGAAACCATGAAATAGGAGAATGCTTGTTGTCCTGGATGTGTGGAGGATTTTCTGGTTTTGTTCAGCACTGGGGAAGGAACAAGACTTCTGAGTTACGGGAAGGCTTCTCCCTCTGCCTGGGACAGGAGGCCCTGCTGTCTTCAGGTTCATGATCGCTGCTCCCATGAAATCATCTTTTACGAAAATGTTGCCAAGAATTCCTTGCAGGCCTTTTTCCAGTTCCTAATTTTTATGGGCTATGTGTAGAGACTACCTAGGCAAAAGATAATCTTATTTTGGGGGGTAGCACCTGGTAGGTAATGGGTGTTTTCCTGCACTATGAGCATTGTGGGGCCACGAGGTGAATCAGGGAGGCCATTGAGGAGCTGGCTGAGCCTTGGGGGAAGGCAGGGGGAGCTGCAGGTGGCACCAGCCCCATGGTCAGGGTGTGGGTAGAGAGGTCACCACTGTCTATGAGAGCTGTGCCAGAAAATCACCATTGTCAAATCAAGTCTTTGTAAGTAGCTGACAGGCCAGCAGGAGGCACATGGCTCGGCTGTTGATGATGAGGTCATTTCTGCCTGAGTACCTGATAGGCCATCTGGAGGAAGAAGGCTTGTCTGTTGCTTGTGAGGTCACTTCTGACTGCTGAATTGATTGGATAGCAGGAGCTAAGTGACTGAAAAGGTGTTTCGGAGGTCATTTCTACCTGAGCGTTTGATAGGGAAGCAGCAGGTCCATGTCTGGGATCTGTGTTTTTGAGATCATTTCTGCCTGAGCAGCTGATAAGGCAGGATTGGGCTCATAGCTGGGAAACTTACAGTGAGGTAATTTCTGTCTCAGAGGCTTCTAGGCCAGTGACAGAGACCTGGCCGTGAAGGTGAGTGTGAGGTGATGTCTTTCTGAGTCCCTGCTAGGCCAGCAGCAGGCAGTTAGGCATGGGCGTTGCTTGTGAGGTCTCTTTTGTCAGAGTAGCTGCTAGGCCAGCAGTAGTTGATGGCTGGGGAAGTTATTTGGAGGAAAGTTCTGTCTCTGGAGGGCATAGACCAGTAGCAGGCATGTGGTGGGAGTATGGACTTGTGAGGTCACCTCTATGAGAGGTGAGGAGAAGACAGATGTCTTGGATGTTGGTGGTGAGGTCACTTCTGGGTTTGTTGCATATGCTCAGAGGAGGGATTGACCCCTGCCAAGCTCTACAGCAATATGAAATGCAACTCATTAATCAAGCAGAGGTCGATGTTCCCCATCATCTGACACACATTTTATTCCACTCCATCATCCTGAGTTAGTACTGCTACATTTCAAATGCAGATAATGTTCTGTGGTGAACATGGAGATGGAGTTTGCCTTTCCACTTGTTGCTAATTAGAAGCTTGCAGCGTCCTCCCGGTCATCTAGGGAGTCCAGCTAGACTTCTGAGGCTGCTAAATGAATCTAGTGCTGGTGAGAGCAGTGGTGTTAGTAATCTCTTATTGGCAGGGTGTGTGTGCTGTAGAACTTGCCCTTGTCAAAACAGCAGGGAGCTTGTGAGATTTTCTTGCAAGGTCTGAATGATGTCTTCCAAACGAGCACTGGTATACAGACATGGTGTCACCTGTGCCAAAAAGAGGGGTGGAACATCTCAGTGGATCTTCTGGCTGTGCTCTCACCAATACAGCTCAGCACAGAGAGGAGACATTTGCCCCTGACTGTTGTGACTCTGTAAGGCCAGCAGAACTGCCAGTAACACTCCAATTCTTTCTTTCTTTCTTTCTAGGTTGCTCCACTCATGAGGTTCCCAGTGCAGTCCTAAAGCCCCTGAGGGTGGAGGCAGGATGCCAGGGTGTGTCCCTGTGCCTGTCAACATCTTTGCCAACATCGTGATCCCTCTGTGAAAGCAGCTGCAAGTGAATGAGAAGAGGCTACATGTGGATGCGAAGTCTTCCATAAATGCGCCTGGCTTCCGTGGGTGACTTGGGGTGTGGGTTCACCTCCTAGTACCTCTGCTGTGCTGCAAATTCTGCGTCCCACAACTGCTGTTACTGCCAGCCCGCTCAGCAAATGCTGTTGTGCCCCCTCCTTTTCCTTTGCATGGCTGCTGCTTGTGGTTGTGAGGTCACTTGTGGCTCAGTGCCTGATAGGCCAGTGCTAGGCCCATGGCTGCTGTTTGTGGTTGTGAGGTCACTTGTGTCTCAGTGCCCGATAGGCCAGTGCTAGGTCCTTGGCTGCTGTTTGTGGTTGTGAGGTCACTTGTGGCTCAGTGCCTGATAGGCCAGTGCTTGTTGCATGGCTGCTGTTTGTGGTTGTGAGGTCACTTGTGGCTCAGTGCCTCATAGGCCAGTGCTAGGCCCATGGCTGCTGTTTGTGGTTGTGAGGTCACTTGTGGCTCAGTGCCCGATAGGCCAGTGCTAGGCCCATGGCTGCAGTGTGTGGTTGTGAGGTCACTTGTGGCTCAGTGCCCGATAGGCCAGTGCTAGGCCCATGGCTGCTGTTTGTGGTTGTGAGGTCACTTGTGGCTCAGTGCCTGATAGGCCAGTGCTAGGCCCATGGCTGCTGTTTGTGGTTGTGATGTCACTTGTGTCTCAGTGCCCGATAGGCCAGTGCTAGGCCCATGGCTGCTGTTTGTGGTTGTGCGGTCACTTGTGGCTCAGTGCCTCATAGGCCAGTGCTAGGTGCTTGGCGACTCGTTGTGGTTGTGAGGTCACTTGTGGCTCAGTACCTGATCGGCCAGTGCTAGGCCCCTGGCTGCTGTTTGTGGTTGTGAGGTCACATGTGGCTCAGTGCCTGATAGGCCAGTGCTAGGCCCATGGCTGCTGTTTGTGGTTGTGAGGTCACTTGTGGCTCAGTGCCTGATAGGACAGTGCTAGGCCCATGGCTGGTGTTTGTGGTTGTGAGGTCACTTGTGGCTCAGTGCCTGATAGGCCAGTGCTAGTTGCATGGCTGCTGTTTGTGGTTGTGAGGTCACTTGTGTCTCAGTGCCTGATAGGCCAGTGCTAGGTGCTTGGCTGCTGTTTGTGGTTGTGAGGTCACTTGTGGCTCAGTGCCCAATAGGCCAGTGCTAGGCCCATGGCTGCTGTTTGCGGTTGTGATGTCACTTGTGGCTCAGTGCCCGATAGGCCAGTGCTAGGCCCATGGCTGCTGTTTGTGGTTGTGATGTCACTTGTGTCTCAGTGCCCGATAGGCCAGTGCTAGGTGCTTGGCTGCTGTTTGTGGTTGTGAGGTCACTTGTGGCTCAGTGCCTGATAGGCCAGTGCTAGGCCCATGGCTGCTGTTTGTGGTTGTGAGGTCACTTGTGGCTCAGTGCCTGATAGGCCAGTGCTAGGTGCTTGGCTGCTGTTTGTGGTTGTGAGGTCACTTGTGGCTCAGTGCCTGATAGGCCAGTGCTGGTCATGTGTCTGCTCTTTGTGGTTGTGAGGTCACTTGTGACTCAGTGCCGGATAAGCCAGTGCTAGGCCCATGGCTGCAGTGTGTGGTTGTGAGGTCACTTGTGGCTCAGTGCCTCATAGGCCAGTGCTAGGCCCATGGCTGCTGTTTGTGGTTGTGAGGTCACTTGTGGCTCAGTGCCTGATAGGCCAGTGCTAGGCCCATGGCTGCTGTTTGTGGCTGTGAGGTCACTTGTGGCTCAGTGCCTGATAGGCCAGTGCTAGGTGCTTGGCTGCTGTTTGTGGTTGTGAGGTCACTTGTGTCTCAGTGCCTGATAGGCCAGTGCTAGGCCCATGGCTGCTGTTTGTGGTTGTGATGTCACTTGTGTCTCAGTGCGCGATAGGCCAGTGCTAGGTCCTTGGCTGCTGTTTGTGGTTGTGAGGTCACTTGTGGCTCAGTGCCTTTTAGGCCAGTGCTAGGCCCATGGCTGCTGTTTGTGGTTGTGAGGTCACTTGTGGCTCAGTGCCTCATAGGCCAGTGCTAGGCCCATAGCAAATATTTTCCGGTGTGAGGTCACTTGTGGCTCAGTGCCTGATAGGCAGTGCTAGGCCCATGGCTGCTGTTTGTGGTTGTGAGGTCACTTGTGGCTCAGTGCCTGATAGGCCAGTGCTAGGCCCATGGCTGCTGTGTGTGTTTGTGAGGTCACTTGTGCCTCAGTGCCAGATAGGCCAGTGCTAGGCCCATGGCTGCTGTTTGTGGTTGTCAGGTCACTTGTGGCTCAATGCCCGATAGGCCAGTGCTAGGTGCTTGGCTGCTGTTTGTGGTTGTGAGGTCACTTGTGGCTCAGTGCCCGATAGGCCAGTGCTAGGCCCATGGCTGCTGTTTGTGGTTGTGAGGTCATTGTGGCTCAGTGCCTGATAGGCCAGTGCTAGGCCCATGGCTGCTGTTTGTGGTTGTGAGGTCACTTGTGGCTCAGTGCCCGCTAGGCCAGTGCTAGGCCTATGGCTGCTGTTTGTGGTTGTGAGGTCACTTGTGGCTTAGTGCCTGATAGGCCAGTGCTAGGCCCATGGCTGCTGTTTGTGGTTGTGAGGTCACTTGTGGCTTAGTGCCTGATAGGCCAGTGCTAGGTGCTTGGCTGCTGTTTGTGGTTGTGAGGTCACTTGTGGCTCAGTGCCTGACAGACCAGTGCTAGGTCCATGGCTGCAGTTTGTGGTTGTGAGGTCACTTGTGTCTCAGTGCCTGATAAACCAGCGCTAGGCCCATGGCTGCTGTTTGTGGTTGTGATGTCACTTGTGTCTCAGTGCCCGATAGGCAAGTGCTAGGTGCTTGGCTGCTGTTTGTGGTTGTGAGGTCACTTGTGGCTCAGTGCCTGATAGGCCAGTGCTAGTCCCATGGCTGCTGTTTGTGGTTGTGAGGTCACTTGTGGCTCATTGCCTGATAGGCCAGTGCTAGGTGCTTGGCTGCTGTTTGTGGTTGTGAGGTCACTTGTGGCTCAGTGCCTGATAGGCCAGTGCTAGGCCCATGGCTGGTGTTTGTGGTTGTGAGGTCACTTGTGGCTCAGTGCCTGATAGGCCAGTGCTGGTCATGTGTCTGCTCTTTGTGGTTGTGAGGTCACTTGTGACTCAGTGCCGGATAAGCCAGTGCTAGGCCCATGGCTGCAGTGTGTGGTTGTGAGGTCACTTGTGGCTCAGTGCCTCATAGGCCAGTGCTAGGCCCATGGCTGCTGTTTGTGGTTGTGAGGTCACTTGTGGCTCAGTGCCTGATAGGCCAGTGCTAGGCCCATGGCTGCTGTTTGTGGCTGTGAGGTCACTTGTGGCTCAGTGCCTGATAGGCCAGTGCTAGGTCCTTGGCTGCTGTTTGTGGTTGTGAGGTCACTTGTGGCTCAGTGCCTTTTCGGCCAGTGCTAGGACCATGGCTGCTGTTTGTGGTTGTGAGGTCACTTGTGGCTCAGTGCCTGATAGGCCAGTGCTAGGCCCATGGCTGCTGTTCGTGGTTGTGAGGTCACTTGTGCCTCAGTGCCTGATAGGCGTGTGCTAGTCCCATGGCTGGTGTTTGTGGTTGTGAGGTCACTTGTGGCTCAGTGCCTGATAGGCCAGTGCTGGTCATGTGTCTGCTCTTTGTGGTTGTGAGGTCACTTGTGACTCAGTGCCGGATAAGCCAGTGCTAGGCCCATGGCTGCAGTGTGTGGTTGTGAGGTCACTTGTGGCTCAGTGCCTCATAGGCCAGTGCTAGGCCCATGGCTGCTGTTTGTGGTTGTGAGGTCACTTGTGGCTCAGTGCCTGATAGGCCAGTGCTAGGCCCATGGCTGCTGTTTGTGGCTGTGAGGTCACTTGTGGCTCAGTGCCTGATAGGCCAGTGCTAGGTGCTTGGCTGCTGTTTGTGGTTGTGAGGTCACTTGTGGCTCAGTGCCTTTTAGGCCAGTGCTAGGACCATGGCTGCTGTTTGTGGTTGTGAGGTCACTTGTGTCTCAGTGCCCGATAGGCCAGTGCTAGGTCCTTGGCTGCTGTTTGTGGTTGTGAGGTCACTTGTGGCTCAGTGCCTGATAGGCCAGTGCTTGTTGCATGGCTGCTGTTTGTGGTTGTGAGGTCACTTGTGGCTCAGTGCCTGATAGGCCAGTGCTAGGCCCATGGCTGCTGTTTGTGGTTGTGAGGTCACTTGTGGCTCAGTGCCCGATAGGCCAGTGCTAGGCCCATGGCTGCAGTGTGTGGTTGTGAGGTCACTTGTGGCTCAGTGCCCGATAGGCCAGTGCTAGGCCCATGGCTGCTGTTTGTGGTTGTGAGGTCACTTGTGGCTCAGTGCCTGATAGGCCAGTGCTAGGCCCATGGCTGCTGTTTGTGGTTGTGATGTCACTTGTGTCTCAGTGCCCGATAGGCCGGTGCTAGGCCCATGGCTGCTGTTTGTGGTTGTGAGGTCACTTGTGGCTCAGTGCCTCATAGGCCAGTGCTAGGTGCTTGGCGACTCGTTGTGGTTGTGAGGTCACTTGTGGCTCAGTACCTGATCGGCCAGTGCTAGGCCCCTGGCTGCTGTTTGTGGTTGTGAGGTCACATGTGGCTCAGTGCCTGATAGGCCAGTGCTAGGCCCATGGCTGCTGTTTGTGGTTGTGAGGTCACTTGTGGCTCAGTGCCTGATAGGACAGTGCTAGGCCCATGGCTGGTGTTTGTGGTTGTGAGGTCACTTGTGGCTCAGTGCCTGATAGGCCAGTGCTAGTTGCATGGCTGCTGTTTGTGGTTGTGAGGTCACTTGTGTCTCAGTGCCTGATAGGCCAGTGCTAGGTGCTTGGCTGCTGTTTGTGGTTGTGAGGTCACTTGTGGCTCAGTGCCCAATAGGCCAGTGCTAGGCCCATGGCTGCTGTTTGCGGTTGTGATGTCACTTGTGGCTCAGTGCCCGATAGGCCAGTGCTAGGCCCATGGCTGCTGTTTGTGGTTGTGATGTCACTTGTGTCTCAGTGCCCGATAGGCCAGTGCTAGGTGCTTGGCTGCTGTTTGTGGTTGTGAGGTCACTTGTGGCTCAGTGCCTGATAGGCCAGTGCTAGGCCCATGGCTGCTGTTTGTGGTTGTGAGGTCACTTGTGGCTCAGTGCCTGATAGGCCAGTGCTAGGTGCTTGGCTGCTGTTTGTGGTTGTGAGGTCACTTGTGGCTCAGTGCCTGATAGGCCAGTGCTGGTCATGTGTCTGCTCTTTGTGGTTGTGAGGTCACTTGTGACTCAGTGCCGGATAAGCCAGTGCTAGGCCCATGGCTGCAGTGTGTGGTTGTGAGGTCACTTGTGGCTCAGTGCCTCATAGGCCAGTGCTAGGCCCATGGCTGCTGTTTGTGGTTGTGAGGTCACTTGTGGCTCAGTGCCTGATAGGCCAGTGCTAGGCCCATGGCTGCTGTTTGTGGCTGTGAGGTCACTTGTGGCTCAGTGCCTGATAGGCCAGTGCTAGGTGCTTGGCTGCTGTTTGTGGTTGTGAGGTCACTTGTGTCTCAGTGCCTGATAGGCCAGTGCTAGGCCCATGGCTGCTGTTTGTGGTTGTGATGTCACTTGTGTCTCAGTGCGCGATAGGCCAGTGCTAGGTCCTTGGCTGCTGTTTGTGGTTGTGAGGTCACTTGTGGCTCAGTGCCTTTTAGGCCAGTGCTAGGCCCATGGCTGCTGTTTGTGGTTGTGAGGTCACTTGTGGCTCAGTGCCTGATAGGCCAGTGCTAGGCCCATAGCAAATATTTTCCGGTGTGAGGTCACTTGTGGCTCAGTGCCTGATAGGCAGTGCTAGGCCCATGGCTGCTGTTTGTGGTTGTGAGGTCACTTGTGGCTCAGTGCCTGATAGGCCAGTGCTAGGCCCATGGCTGCTGTGTGTGTTTGTGAGGTCACTTGTGCCTCAGTGCCAGATAGGCCAGTGCTAGGCCCATGGCTGCTGTTTGTGGTTGTCAGGTCACTTGTGGCTCAATGCCCGATAGGCCAGTGCTAGGTGCTTGGCTGCTGTTTGTGGTTGTGAGGTCACTTGTGGCTCAGTGCCCGATAGGCCAGTGCTAGGCCCATGGCTGCTGTTTGTGGTTGTGAGGTCATTGTGGCTCAGTGCCTGATAGGCCAGTGCTAGGCCCATGGCTGCTGTTTGTGGTTGTGAGGTCACTTGTGGCTCAGTGCCCGCTAGGCCAGTGCTAGGCCTATGGCTGCTGTTTGTGGTTGTGAGGTCACTTGTGGCTTAGTGCCTGATAGGCCAGTGCTAGGCCCATGGCTGCTGTTTGTGGTTGTGAGGTCACTTGTGGCTTAGTGCCTGATAGGCCAGTGCTAGGTGCTTGGCTGCTGTTTGTGGTTGTGAGGTCACTTGTGGCTCAGTGCCTGACAGACCAGTGCTAGGTCCATGGCTGCAGTTTGTGGTTGTGAGGTCACTTGTGTCTCAGTGCCTGATAAACCAGCGCTAGGCCCATGGCTGCTGTTTGTGGTTGTGAGGTCACTGGTGCCTCAGTGCCTGATAGGCCAGTGCTAGTTGCATGGCTGCTGTTTGTGGTTGTGATGTCACTTGTGTCTCAGTGCCCGATAGGCAAGTGCTAGGTGCTTGGCTGCTGTTTGTGGTTGTGAGGTCACTTGTGGCTCAGTGCCTGATAGGCCAGTGCTAGTCCCATGGCTGCTGTTTGTGGTTGTGAGGTCACTTGTGGCTCATTGCCTGATAGGCCAGTGCTAGGTGCTTGGCTGCTGTTTGTGGTTGTGAGGTCACTTGTGGCTCAGTGCCTGATAGGCCAGTGCTAGGCCCATGGCTGGTGTTTGTGGTTGTGAGGTCACTTGTGGCTCAGTGCCTGATAGGCCAGTGCTGGTCATGTGTCTGCTCTTTGTGGTTGTGAGGTCACTTGTGACTCAGTGCCGGATAAGCCAGTGCTAGGCCCATGGCTGCAGTGTGTGGTTGTGAGGTCACTTGTGGCTCAGTGCCTGATAGGCCAGTGCTAGGCCCATGGCTGCTGTTTGTGGTTGTGAGGTCACTTGTGGCTCAGTGCCTGATAGGCCAGTGCTAGGCCCATGGCTGCTGTTTGTGGCTGTGAGGTCACTTGTGGCTCAGTGCCTGATAGGCCAGTGCTAGGTCCTTGGCTGCTGTTTGTGGTTGTGAGGTCACTTGTGGCTCAGTGCCTTTTCGGCCAGTGCTAGGACCATGGCTGCTGTTTGTGGTTGTGAGGTCACTTGTGGCTCAGTGCCTGATAGGCCAGTGCTAGGCCCATGGCTGCTGTTCGTGGTTGTGAGGTCACTTGTGCCTCAGTGCCTGATAGGCGTGTGCTAGTCCCATGGCTGGTGTTTGTGGTTGTGAGGTCACTTGTGGCTCAGTGCCTGATAGGCCAGTGCTGGTCATGTGTCTGCTCTTTGTGGTTGTGAGGTCACTTGTGACTCAGTGCCGGATAAGCCAGTGCTAGGCCCATGGCTGCAGTGTGTGGTTGTGAGGTCACTTGTGGCTCAGTGCCTCATAGGCCAGTGCTAGGCCCATGGCTGCTGTTTGTGGTTGTGAGGTCACTTGTGGCTCAGTGCCTGATAGGCCAGTGCTAGGCCCATGGCTGCTGTTTGTGGCTGTGAGGTCACTTGTGGCTCAGTGCCTGATAGGCCAGTGCTAGGTCCTTGGCTGCTGTTTGTGGTTGTGAGGTCACTTGTGGCTCAGTGCCTTTTAGGCCAGTGCTAGGACCATGGCTGCTGTTTGTGGTTGTGAGGTCACTTGTGTCTCAGTGCCCGATAGGCCAGTGCTAGGTCCTTGGCTGCTGTTTGTGGTTGTGAGGTCACTTGTGGCTCAGTGCCTGATAGGCCAGTGCTTGTTGCATGGCTGCTGTTTGTGGTTGTGAGGTCACTTGTGTCTCAGTGCCCGATAGGCCAGTGCTAGGCCCATGGCTGCTGTTTGTGGTTGTGAGGTCACTTGTGGCTCAGTGCCCGATAGGCCAGTGCTAGGCCCATGGCTGCAGTGTGTGGTTGTGAGGTCACTTGTGGCTCAGTGCCCGATAGGCCAGTGCTAGGCCCATGGCTGCTGTTTGTGGTTGTGAGGTCACTTGTGGCTCAGTGCCTGATAGGCCAGTGCTAGGCCCATGGCTGCTGTTTGTGGTTGTGATGTCACTTGTGTCTCAGTGCCCGATAGGCCGGTGCTAGGCCCATGGCTGCTGTTTGTGGTTGTGAGGTCACTTGTGGCTCAGTGCCTCATAGGCCAGTGCTAGGTGCTTGGCGACTCGTTGTGGTTGTGAGGTCACTTGTGGCTCAGTACCTGATCGGCCAGTGCTAGGCCCCTGGCTGCTGTTTGTGGTTGTGAGGTCACATGTGGCTCAGTGCCTGATAGGCCAGTGCTAGGCCCATGGCTGCTGTTTGTGGTTGTGAGGTCACTTGTGGCTCAGTGCCTGATAGGACAGTGCTAGGCCCATGGCTGGTGTTTGTGGTTGTGAGGTCACTTGTGGCTCAGTGCCTGATAGGCCAGTGCTAGTTGCATGGCTGCTGTTTGTGGTTGTGAGGTCACTTGTGTCTCAGTGCCTGATAGGCCAGTGCTAGGTGCTTGGCTGCTGTTTGTGGTTGTGAGGTCACTTGTGGCTCAGTGCCCAATAGGCCAGTGCTAGGCCCATGGCTGCTGTTTGCGGTTGTGATGTCACTTGTGGCTCAGTGCCCGATAGGCCAGTGCTAGGCCCATGGCTGCTGTTTGTGGTTGTGATGTCACTTGTGTCTCAGTGCCCGATAGGCCAGTGCTAGGTGCTTGGCTGCTGTTTGTGGTTGTGAGGTCACTTGTGGCTCAGTGCCTGATAGGCCAGTGCTAGGCCCATGGCTGCTGTTTGTGGTTGTGAGGTCACTTGTGGCTCAGTGCCTGATAGGCCAGTGCTAGGTGCTTGGCTGCTGTTTGTGGTTGTGAGGTCACTTGTGGCTCAGTGCCTGATAGGCCAGTGCTGGTCATGTGTCTGCTCTTTGTGGTTGTGAGGTCACTTGTGACTCAGTGCCGGATAAGCCAGTGCTAGGCCCATGGCTGCAGTGTGTGGTTGTGAGGTCACTTGTGGCTCAGTGCCTCATAGGCCAGTGCTAGGCCCATGGCTGCTGTTTGTGGTTGTGAGGTCACTTGTGGCTCAGTGCCTGATAGGCCAGTGCTAGGCCCATGGCTGCTGTTTGTGGCTGTGAGGTCACTTGTGGCTCAGTGCCTGATAGGCCAGTGCTAGGTGCTTGGCTGCTGTTTGTGGTTGTGAGGTCACTTGTGTCTCAGTGCCTGATAGGCCAGTGCTAGGCCCATGGCTGCTGTTTGTGGTTGTGATGTCACTTGTGTCTCAGTGCCCGATAGGCCAGTGCTAGGTCCTTGGCTGCTGTTTGTGGTTGTGAGGTCACTTGTGGCTCAGTGCCTTTTAGGCCAGTGCTAGGCCCATGGCTGCTGTTTGAGGTTGTGAGGTCACTTGTGGCTCAGTGCCTGATAGGCCAGTGCTAGGCCCATAGCAAATATTTTCCGGTGTGAGGTCACTTGTGGCTCAGTGCCTGATAGGCAGTGCTAGGCCCATGGCTGCTGTTTGTGGTTGTGAGGTCACTTGTGGCTCAGTGCCTGATAGGCCAGTGCTAGGCCCATGGCTGCTGTGTGTGTTTGTGAGGTCACTTGTGCCTCAGTGCCAGATAGGCCAGTGCTAGGCCCATGGCTGCTGTTTGTGGTTGTCAGGTCACTTGTGGCTCAATGCCCGATAGGCCAGTGCTAGGTGCTTGGCTGCTGTTTGTGGTTGTGAGGTCACTTGTGGCTCAGTGCCCGATAGGCCAGTGCTAGGCCCATGGCTGCTGTTTGAGGTTGTGAGGTCACTTGTGTCTCAGTGCCTGATAGGCCAGTGCTAGGCCCATAGCAAATATTTTCCGGTGTGAGGTCACTTGTGGCTCAGTGCCTGATAGGGCAGTGCTAGGCCCATGGCTGCTGTTTGTGGTTGTGAGGTCACTTGTGGCTCAGTGCCCGATAGGCCAGTGCTAGGTTCCTGGCTGCTGTTTGTGGTTGTGAGGTCACTTGTGGCTCAGTGCCCGATAGGCCAGTGCTAGGCCCATGGCTGCTGTTTGTGGTTGTGAGGTCACTTGTGGCTCAGTGCCTGATAGGCCAGTGCTAGTCCCATGGCTGCTGTTTTCAGTTGTGAGGTCACTTGTGGCTTAGTGCCTGATAGGCCAGTGCTCGGTGCTTGGCTGCTGTTTGTGGTTGTGAGGTCACTTGTGGCTCAGTGCCTTTTAGGCCAGTGCTAGGCCCATGGCTGCTGTTTGTGGTTGTGAGGTCACTTGTGGCTCAGTGCCTGATAGGCCAGTGCTAGGCCCATGGCTGCTGTTTGTGGTTGTGAGGTCACTTGTGGCTCAGTGCCCAATAGGCCAGTGCTAGGCCCATGGCTGCTGTTTGTGGTTGTGATGTCACTTGTGTCTCAGTGCCCGATAGGCCAGTGCTAGGTGCTTGGCTGCTGTTTGTGGTTGTGAGGTCACTTGTGGCTCAGTGCCTGATAGGCCAGTGCTAGGCCCATGGCTGCTGTTTGTGGTTGTGAGGTCACTTGTGGCTCAGTGCCTGATAGGCCAGTGCTAGGCCCATGGCTGCTGTTTGAGGTTGTGAGGTCACTTGTGTCTCAGTGCCTGATAGGCCAGTGCTAGGCCCATAGCAAATATTTTCCGGTGTGAGGTCACTTGTGGCTCAGTGCCTCATAGGCAGTGCTAGGCCCATGGCTGCTGTTTGTGGTTGTGAGGTCACTTGTGGCTCAGTGCCTGATAGGCCAGTTCTAGGCCCATGGCTGCTGTGTGTGTTTGTGAGGTCACTTGTGGCTCAGTGCCCGATAGGCCAGTGCTAGGTGCTTGGCTGCTGTTTGTGGTTGTGAGGTCACTTGTGGCTCAATGCCCGATAGGCCAGTGCTAGGTGCTTGGCTGCTGTTTGTGGTTGTGAGGTCACTTGTGGCTCAGTGCCCGATAGGCCAGTGCTAGGCCCATGGCTGCTGTTTGTGGTTGTGAAGTCATTGTGGCTCAGTGCCTGATAGGCCAGTGCTAGGCCCATGGCTGCTGTTTGTGGTTGTGAGGTCACTTGTGGCTCAGTGCCCGCTAGGCCAGTGCTAGGCCCATGGCTGCTGTTTGTGGTTGTGAGGTCACTTGTGGCTTAGTGCCTGATAGGCCAGTGCTAGGTGCTTGGCTGCTGTTTGTGGTTGTGAGGTCACTTGTGGCTCAGTGCCTGACAGACCAGTGCTAGGTCCATGGCTGCAGTGTGTGGTTGTGAGGTCACTTGTGTCTCAGTGCCTGATAAACCAGCGCTAAGCCCATGGCTGCTGTTTGTGGTTGTGAGGTCACTGGTGTCTCAGTGCCTGATAGGCCAGTGCTAGTTGCATGGCTGCTGTTTGTGGTTGTGATGTCACTTGTGGCTCAGTGCCCGATAGGCCAGTGCTAGGTGCTTGGCTGCTGTTTGTGGTTGTGAGGTCACTTTTGTGTCAGTGCCTGATAGGCCAGTGCTAGTCCCATGGCTGCTGTTTGTGGTTGTGAGGTCACTTGTGGCTTAGTGCCTGATAGGCCAGTGCTAGGCCCATGGCTGCTGTTTGTGGTTGTGAGGTCACTTGTGGCTTAGTGCCTGATAGGCCAGTGCTAGGTGCTTGGCTGCTGTTTGTGGTTGTGAGGTCACTTGTGGCTCAGTGCCTGACAGACCAGTGCTAGGTCCATGGCTGCAGTTTGTGGTTGTGAGGTCACTTGTGTCTCAGTGCCTGATAAACCAGCGCTAGGCCCATGGCTGCTGTTTGTGGTTGTGAGGTCACTGGTGCCTCAGTGCCTGATAGGCCAGTGCTAGTTGCATGGCTGCTGTTTGTGGTTGTGATGTCACTTGTGTCTCAGTGCCCGATAGGCAAGTGCTAGGTGCTTGGCTGCTGTTTGTGGTTGTGAGGTCACTTGTGGCTCAGTGCCTGATAGGCCAGTGCTAGTCCCATGGCTGCTGTTTGTGGTTGTGAGGTCACTTGTGGCTCATTGCCTGATAGGCCAGTGCTAGGTGCTTGGCTGCTGTTTGTGGTTGTGAGGTCACTTGTGGCTCAGTGCCTGATAGGCCAGTGCTAGGCCCATGGCTGGTGTTTGTGGTTGTGAGGTCACTTGTGGCTCAGTGCCTGATAGGCCAGTGCTGGTCATGTGTCTGCTCTTTGTGGTTGTGAGGTCACTTGTGACTCAGTGCCGGATAAGCCAGTGCTAGGCCCATGGCTGCAGTGTGTGGTTGTGAGGTCACTTGTGGCTCAGTGCCTCATAGGCCAGTGCTAGGCCCATGGCTGCTGTTTGTGGTTGTGAGGTCACTTGTGGCTCAGTGCCTGATAGGCCAGTGCTAGGCCCATGGCTGCTGTTTGTGGCTGTGAGGTCACTTGTGGCTCAGTGCCTGATAGGCCAGTGCTAGGTCCTTGGCTGCTGTTTGTGGTTGTGAGGTCACTTGTGGCTCAGTGCCTTTTCGGCCAGTGCTAGGACCATGGCTGCTGTTTGTGGTTGTGAGGTCACTTGTGGCTCAGTGCCTGATAGGCCAGTGCTAGGCCCATGGCTGCTGTTCGTGGTTGTGAGGTCACTTGTGCCTCAGTGCCTGATAGGCGTGTGCTAGTCCCATGGCTGGTGTTTGTGGTTGTGAGGTCACTTGTGGCTCAGTGCCTGATAGGCCAGTGCTGGTCATGTGTCTGCTCTTTGTGGTTGTGAGGTCACTTGTGACTCAGTGCCGGATAAGCCAGTGCTAGGCCCATGGCTGCAGTGTGTGGTTGTGAGGTCACTTGTGGCTCAGTGCCTCATAGGCCAGTGCTAGGCCCATGGCTGCTGTTTGTGGTTGTGAGGTCACTTGTGGCTCAGTGCCTGATAGGCCAGTGCTAGGCCCATGGCTGCTGTTTGTGGTTGTGAGGTCACTTGTGGCTCAGTGCCTGATAGGCCAGTGCTAGGTCCTTGGCTGCTGTTTGTGGTTGTGAGGTCACTTGTGGCTCAGTGCCTTTTAGGCCAGTGCTAGGACCATGGCTGCTGTTTGTGGTTGTGAGGTCACTTGTGGCTCAGTGCCTGATAGGCCAGTGCTAGGCCCATGGCTGCTGTTCGTGGTTGTGAGGTCACTTGTGGCTCAGTGCCTGATAGGCGTGTGCTAGTCCCATGGCTGCTGTTTGTGGTTGTGAGGTCACTTGTGGCTCAGTGCCTGATAGGCCAGTGCTAGGCCCATAGCAAATATTTTCCGGTGTGAGGTCACTTGTGGCTCAGTGCCTGATAGGCAGTGCTAGGCCCATGGCTGCTGTTTGTGGTTGTGAGGTCACTTGTGGCTTAGTGCCTGATAGGCCAGTACTAGGCCCATGGCTGCTGTTTGAGGTTGTGAGGTCACTTGTGGCTCAGTGCCTGATAGGGCAGTGCTAGTTGCATGGCTGCTGTTTGTGGTTGTGAGGTCACTTGTGTCTCAGTGCCTGATAGGCCAGTGCTAGGTGCTTGGCTGCTGTTTGTGGTTGTGAGGTCACTTGTGGCTCAGTGCCCAATAGGCCAGTGCTAGGCCCATGGCTGCTGTTTGTGGTTGTGAGGTCACTTGTGGCTCAGTGCCTGATAGGGCAGTGCTAGGCCCATGGCTGCTGTTTGTGGTTGTGAGGTCACTTGTGGCTCAGTGCCCGATAGGCCAGTGCTAGGTTCCTGGCTGCTGTTTGTGGTTGTGAGGTCACTTGTGGCTCAGTGCCCGATAGGCCAGTGCTAGGCCCATGGCTGCTGTTTGTGGTTGTGAGGTCACTTGTGGCTCAGTGCCTGATAGGCCAGTGCTAGTCCCATGGCTGCTGTTTTCAGTTGTGAGGTCACTTGTGGCTTAGTGCCTGATAGGCCAGTGCTCGGTGCTTGGCTGCTGTTTGTGGTTGTGAGGTCACTTGTGGCTCAGTGCCTTTTAGGCCAGTGCTAGGCCCATGGCTGCTGTTTGTGGTTGTGAGGTCACTTGTGGCTCAGTGCCTGATAGGCCAGTGCTAGGCCCATGGCTGCTGTTTGTGGTTGTGAGGTCACTTGTGGCTCAGTGCCCAATAGGCCAGTGCTAGGCCCATGGCTGCTGTTTGTGGTTGTGATGTCACTTGTGTCTCAGTGCCCGATAGGCCAGTGCTAGGTGCTTGGCTGCTGTTTGTGGTTGTGAGGTCACTTGTGGCTCAGTGCCTGATAGGCCAGTGCTAGGCCCATGGCTGCTGTTTGTGGTTGTGAGGTCACTTGTGGCTCAGTGCCTGATAGGCCAGTGCTAGGCCCATGGCTGCTGTTTGAGGTTGTGAGGTCACTTGTGTCTCAGTGCCTGATAGGCCAGTGCTAGGCCCATAGCAAATATTTTCCGGTGTGAGGTCACTTGTGGCTCAGTGCCTCATAGGCAGTGCTAGGCCCATGGCTGCTGTTTGTGGTTGTGAGGTCACTTGTGGCTCAGTGCCTGATAGGCCAGTTCTAGGCCCATGGCTGCTGTGTGTGTTTGTGAGGTCACTTGTGGCTCAGTGCCCGATAGGCCAGTGCTAGGTGCTTGGCTGCTGTTTGTGGTTGTGAGGTCACTTGTGGCTCAGTGCCCGATAGGCCAGTGCTAGGCCCATGGCTGCTGTTTGTGGTTGTGAAGTCATTGTGGCTCAGTGCCTGATAGGCCAGTGCTAGGCCCATGGCTGCTGTTTGTGGTTGTGAGGTCACTTGTGGCTCAGTGCCCGCTAGGCCAGTGCTAGGCCCATGGCTGCTGTTTGTGGTTGTGAGGTCACTTGTGGCTTAGTGCCTGATAGGCCAGTGCTAGGTGCTTGGCTGCTGTTTGTGGTTGTGAGGTCACTTGTGGCTCAGTGCCTGACAGACCAGTGCTAGGTCCATGGCTGCAGTGTGTGGTTGTGAGGTCACTTGTGTCTCAGTGCCTGATAAACCAGCGCTAAGCCCATGGCTGCTGTTTGTGGTTGTGAGGTCACTGGTGTCTCAGTGCCTGATAGGCCAGTGCTAGTTGCATGGCTGCTGTTTGTGGTTGTGATGTCACTTGTGGCTCAGTGCCCGATAGGCCAGTGCTAGGTGCTTGGCTGCTGTTTGTGGTTGTGAGGTCACTTTTGTGTCAGTGCCTGATAGGCCAGTGCTAGTCCCATGGCTGCTGTTTGTGGTTGTGAGGTCACTTGTGGCTCATTGCCTGATAGGCCAGTGCTAGGACCATGGCTGCTGTTTTCAGTTGTGAGGTCACTTGTGGCTCAGTGCCTGATAGGCCAGTGCTAGGCCCATGGCTGGTGTTTGTGGTTGTGAGGTCACTTGTGGCTCAGTGCCTGATAGGCCAGTGCTGGTCATGTGTCTGCTCTTTGTGGTTGTGAGGTCACTTGTGACTCAGTGCCGGATAAGCCAGTGCTAGGCCCATGGCTGCAGTGTGTGGTTATGAGGTCACTTGTGGCTCGGTGCCTCATAGGCCAGTGCTAGGGCAATGGCTGCTGTTTGTGGTTGTGAGGTCACTTGTGGCTCAGTGCCTGATAGGCCAGTGCTAGGTGCTTGGCTGCTGTTTGTGGCTGTGAGGTCACTTGTGGCTCAGTGCCTGATAGGCCAGTGCTAGGTGCTTGGCTGCTGTTTGTGGTTGTGAGGTCACTTGTGTCTCAGTGCCCAATAGGCCAGTGCTAGGCCCATGGCTGCTGTTTGTGGTTGTGATGTCACTTGTGTCTCAGTGCCCGATAGGCCAGTGCTAGGTGCTTGGCTGCTGTTTGTGGTTGTGAGGTCACTTGTGGCTCAGTGCCTTTTAGGCCAGTGCTAGGCCCATGGCTGCTGTTTGTGGTTGTGAGGTCACTTGTGGCTCAGTGCCCGATAGGCCAGTGCTAGGCCCATGGCTGCAGTGTGTGGTTGTGATGTCACTTGTGTCTCAGTGCCCGATAGGCCAGTGCTAGGTGCTTGGCTGCTGTTTGTGGTTGTGAGGTCACTTGTGGCTCAGTGCCTGATAGGCCAGTGCTGGTCATGTGTCTGCTCTTTGTGGTTGTGAGGTCACTTGTGACTCAGTGCCGGATAAGCCAGTGCTAGGCCCATGGCTGCAGTGTGTGGTTGTGAGGTCACTTGTGGCTCAGTGCTTGATAGGCCAGTGCTAGGTGCTTGGCTGCTGTTTGTGGTTGTGAGGTCACTTGTGGCTCAGTGCCTGATAGGCCAGTGCTAGGCCCATGGCTGCAGTGTGTGGTTGTGAGGTCACTTTTGTGTCAGTGCCTGATAGGCCAGTGCTAGGCCCATGGCTGCTGTTTGTGTTGTGAGGTCACTTGTGGCTTAGTGCCTGATAGGCCAGTGCTAGGCCCATGGCTGCTGTTTGTGGTTGTGAGGTCACTTGTGGCTTAGTGCCTGATAGGCCAGTGCTCGGTGCTTGGCTGCTGTTTGTGGTTGTGAGGTCACTTGTGGCTCAGTGCCTTTTAGGCCAGTGCTAGGCCCATGGCTGCTGTTTGTGGTTGTGAGGTCACTTGTGGCTCAGTGCCTGATAGGCCATTGCTGGACATGTGTCTGCTCTTTGTGGTTGTGAGGTCACTTGTGGCTTAGTGCCTGATAGGCCAGTGCTCGGTGCTTGGCTGCTGTTTGTGGTTGTGAGGTCACTTGTGGCTCAGTGCCCGATAGGCCAGTGCTAGGCCCATGGCTGCAGTGTGTGGTTGTGAGGTCACTTGTGTCTCAGTGCCCGATAGGCCAGTGCTAGGCCCATGGCTGCTGTTTGTGGTTGTGAGGTCACTTGTGGCTCAGTGCCTGATAGGCCAGTGCTTGTTGCATGGCTGCTGTTTGTGGTTGTGAGGTCACTTGTGGCTCAGTGCCTTTTAGGCCAGTGCTAGGCCCATGGCTGCTGTTTGTGGTTGTGAGGTCACTTGTGGCTCAGTGCCTGATAGGCCAGTGCTAGGCCCATGGCTGCTGTTTGTGGTTGTGATGTCACTTGTGTCTCAGTGCCCGATAGGCCAGTGCTAGGCCCATGGCTGCTGTTTGTGGTTGTGAGGTCACTTGTCGCTCAGTGCCTGATAGGCCAGTGCTAGGCCCATGGCTGCTGCTTGTGGTTGTGAGGTCACTTGTGGCTCAGTGCCTGATAGGCCAGTGCTAGGCCCATGGCTGCTGTTTGTGGTTGTGAGGTCACTTGTGGCTCAGTGCCCGATAGGCCAGTGCTAGGCCCATGGCTGCAGTGTGTGGTTGTGAGGTCACTTGTGGCTCAGTGCCCGATAGGCCAGTGCTAGGCCCATGGCTGCTGCTTGTGGTTGTGAGGTCACTTGTGGCTCCGTGCCCGATAGGCCAGTGCTAGGTGCTTGGCTCCTCTTTGTGGTTGTGAGGTCACTTGTGGCTCAGTGCCTCATAGGCCAGTGCTAGGCGCATGGCTGCTGTTTGTGGTTGTGAGGTCACTTGTGTCTCAGTGCCTGATAGGCCAGTGCTAGGCCCATGGCTGCTGTTTGTGGTTGTGAGGTCACTTGTGTCTCAGTGCCCGATAAGCCAGTGCTAGGTGCTTGGCTGCTGTTTGTGGTTGTGAGGTCACTTGTGGCTCAGTGCCCGATACGCCAGTGCTAGGCCCATGGCTGCTGTTTGTGGTTGTGAGGTCACTTGTGTCTCAGTGCCTGATAGGCCAGTGCTAGGCCCATGGCTGCTGTTTGTGGTTGTGAGGTCACTTGTGGCTCAGTGCCTCATAGGCCAGTGCTAGGCCCATGGCTGCTGTTTGTGGTTGTGAGGTCACTTGTGGCTCAGTGCCTGATAGGCCAGTGCTAGGCCCATGGCTGGTGTTTGTGGTTGTGAGGTCACTTGTGGCTCAGTGCCGGATAGGCCAGTGCTAGGCCCATGGCTGCAGTGTGTGGTTGTGAGGTCACTTGGGGCTCAGTGCCTGGTAGGCCAGTGCTAGGCCCATGGCTGCTGTTTGTGGTTGTGAGGTCACTTGTGGCTCAGTGCCCAATAGGCCAGTGCTAGGTTCCTGGCTGCTGTTTGTGGTTGTGAGGTCACTTGTGGCTCAGTGCCTGATAGGCCAGTGCTAGGTGCTTGGCTGCTGTTTGTGGTTGTGAGGTCACTTGTGGCTTAGTGCCTGATAGGCCAGTGCTAGGTGCTTGGCTGCTGTTTGTGGTTGTGAGGTCACTTGTGTCTCAGTGCCTGATAGGCCAGTGCTAGGCCCATGGCTGCTGTTTGTGGTTGTGAGGTTACTTGTGGCGCAGTGCCTGATAGGCCAGTGCTAGTTGCATGGCTGCTGTTTGTGGTTGTGAGGTCACTTGTGGCTCAGTGCCCGATAGGCCAGTGCTAGGTGCTTGGCTGCTGTTTGTGGTTGTGAGGTCACTTGTGGCTCAGTGCCTGATAGGCCAGTGCTAGGCCCATGGCTGCTGTTTGTGGTTGTGAGGTCACTTGTGGCTCAGTGCCTGATAGGCCAGTGCTAGTTGCATGGCTGCTGTTTGTGGTTGTGAGGTCACTTGTGTCTCAGTGCCTGATAGGCCAGTGCTAGGCCCATGGCTGCTGTTTGTGGTTGTGAGGTCACTTGTGGCTCAGTGCCTGATAGGCCAGTGCTAGGCCCATGGCTGCTGCTTGTGGTTGTGAGGTCACTTGTGGCTCAGTGCCTGATAGGCTAGTGCTAGGCCCATGGCTGGTGTTTGTGGTTGTGAGGTCACTTATGTCTCAGTGCCTGATAGGCCAGTGCTAGGCCCATGGCTGTTGCTTGTGGTTGTGAGGTCACTTGTGTCTCAGTGCCTGATAGGCCAGTGCTAGGCGCATGGCTGCTGTTTCTGGTTGTGAGGTCACTTGTGGCTCAGTGCCTGATAGGCCAGTGCTAGGCCCATGGCTGCTGTTTGTGGTTGTGAGGTCACTTGTGTCTCAGTGCCCGATAAGCCAGTGCTAGGTGCTTGGCTGCTGTTTGTGGTTGTGAGGTCACTTGTGGCTCAGTGCCGGATAAGCCAGTGCTAGGCCCATGGCTGCAGTGTGTGGTTGTGAGGTCACTTGTGGCTCAGTGCCCGATAGGCCAGTGCTAGGTGCTTGGCTGCTGTTTGTGGTTGTGAGGTCACTTGTGGCTCAGTGCCGGATAGGCCAGTGCTAGGCCCATGGCTGGTGTTTGTGGTTGTGAGGTCACTTGTGGCTCAGTGCCTGATAGGCCAGTGCTAGGCCCATGGCTGCAGTGTGTGTTTGTGAGGTCACTTGTGTCTCAGTGCCCGATAGGCCGGTGCTAGGTGCTTGGCTGCTGTTTGTGGTTGTGAGGTCACTTGTGTCTCAGTGCCCGATAGGCCGGTGCTAGGTGCTTGGCTGCTGTTTGTGGTTGTGAGGTCACTTGTGGCTCAGTGGCTGATAGGCCAGTGCTAGACCCATGGCTGCTGTTTGTGGTTGTGAGGTCACTTGTGGCTCAGTGCCTGATAGGCCAGTGCTAGGTGCTTGGCTGCTGTTTGTGGTTGTGAGGTCACTTGTGGCTCAGTGCCCGATAGGCCAGTGATAGGTGCTTGGCTGCTGTTTGTGGTTGTGAGGTCACTTGTGGCTCAGTGCCCGATAGGCCAGTGCTAGGCCCATGGCTGCTGCTTGTGGTTGTGAGGTCACTTGTGGCTCAGTGCCTGATAGGCCTGTGCTAGGCCCATGGCTGCTGTTTGTGGTTGTGAGGTCACTTGTGTCTCAGTGCCCGATAGGCCAGTGCTAGGCCCATGGCTGCAGTGTGTGGTTGTGAGGTCACTTGTGTCTCAGTGCCCGATAGGCCAGTGCTAGGCCCATGGCTGCTGTTTGTGGTTGTGAGGTCACTTGTGGCTCAGTGCCCGATAGGCCAGTGCTAGGTGCTTGGCTGCTGTTTGTGGTTGTGAGGTCACTTGTGTCTCAGTGCCCGATAGGCCAGTGCTAGGCCCATGGCTGCTGTTTGTGGTTGTGAGGTCACTTGTGGCTCAGTGCCCGATAGGCCAGTGCTAGGCCCATGGCTGCTGTTTGTGGTTGTGAGGTCACTTGTGGCTCAGTGCCTCATAGGCCAGTGTTAGGTGCTTGGCTGCTCGTTGTGGTTGTGAGGTCACTTGTGGCTCAGTGCCTGATAGGCCAGTGCTAGGCCCATGGCTGCAGTGTGTGGTTGTGAGGTCACTTTTGTGTCAGTGCCTGATAGGCCAGTGCTAGGCCCATGGCTGCTGTTTGTGTTGTGAGATCACTTGTGGCTTAGTGCCTGATAGGCCAGTGCTAGGCCCATGGCTGCTGTTTGTGGTTGTGAGGTCACTTGTGTCTCAGTGCCCGATAAGCCAGTGCTAGGTGCTTGGCTGCTGTTTGTGGTTGTGAGGTCACTTGTGGCTCAGTGCCCGATACGCCAGTGCTAGGCGCATGGCTGCTGTTTGTGGTTGTGAGGTCACTTGTGTCTCAGTGCCTGATAGGCCAGTGCTAGGCCCATGGCTGCTGTTTGTGGTTGTGAGGTCACTTGTGGCTCAGTGCCCGATAGGCCAGTGCTAGGCCCATAGCTGCTGTTTGTGGTTGTGAGGTCACTTGTGGCTCAGTGCCTCATAGGCCAGTGCTAGGCCCATGGCTGCTGTTTGTGTTTGTGAGGTCACTTGTGGCTCAGTGCCTGATAGGCCAGTGCTAGGCCCACGGCTGGTGTTTGTGGTTGTGAGGTCACTTGTGGCTCAGTGCCGGATAGGCCAGTGCTAGGCCCATGGCTGGTGTTTGTGGTTGTGAGGTCACTTGTGGCTCAGTGCCTGATAGGCCAGTGCTAGGTGCTTGGCTGCTGTTTGTGGTTGTGAGGTCACTTGTGGCTCAGTGCCTTTTAGGCCAGTGCTAGGCCCATGGCTGCAGTGTGTGGTTGTGAGGTCACTTGTGGCTCAGTGCCCGATAGGCCAGTGCTTGGCCCATGGCTGCTGCTTGTGGTTGTGAGGTCACTTGTGGCTCCGTGCCCGATAGGCCAGTGCTAGGTGCTTGGCTGGTGTTTGTGGTTGTGAGGTCACTTGTGGCTCAGTGCCTCATAGGCCAGTGCTAGGCCCATGGCTGCTGTTTGTGGTTGTGAGGTCACTTGTGGCTCAGTGCCTGATAGGCCAGTGCTAGGCCCATGGCTGCTGTTTGTGGTTGTGAGGTCACTTGTGTCTCAGTGCCTGATAGGCCAGTGCTAGGCCCATGGCTGCTGTTTGTGGTTGTGAGGTCACTTGTGGCTCAGTGCCCGATAGGCCAGTGCTAGGCCCATAGCTGCTGTTTGTGGTTGTGAGGTCACTTGTGGCTCAGTGCCTCATAGGCCAGTGCTAGGCCCATGGCTGCTGTTTGTGTTTGTGAGGTCACTTGTGGCTCAGTGCCTGATAGGCCAGTGCTAGGCCCATGGCTGGTGTTTGTGGTTGTGAGGTCACTTGTGGCTCAGTGCCGGATAGGCCAGTGCTAGGCCCATGGCTGCAGTGTGTGGTTGTGAGGTCACTTGTGGCTCAGTGCCTGATAGGCCAGTGCTAGGCCCATGGCTGCTGTTTGTGGTTGTGAGGTCACTTGTGGCTCAGTGCCCAATAGGCCAGTGCTAGGTTCCTGGCTGCTGTTTGTGGTTGTGAGGTCACTTGTGGCTCAGTGCCTGATAGGCCAGTGCTAGGTGCTTGGCTGCTGTTTGTGGTTGTGAGGTCACTTGTGGCTTAGTGCCTGATAGGCCAGTGCTAGGTGCTTGGCTGCTGTTTGTGGTTGTGAGGTCACTTGTGTCTCAGTGCCTGATAGGCCAGTGCTAGGCCCATGGCTGCTGTTTGTGGTTGTGAGGTTACTTGTGGCGCAGTGCCTGATAGGCCAGTGCTAGTTGCATGGCTGCTGTTTGTGGTTGTGAGGTCACTTGTGGCTCAGTGCCCGATAGGCCAGTGCTAGGTGCTTGGCTGCTGTTTGTGGTTGTGAGGTCACTTGTGGCTCAGTGCCTGATAGGCCAGTGCTAGGCCCATGGCTGCTGTTTGTGGTTGTGAGGTCACTTGTGGCTCAGTGCCTGATAGGCCAGTGCTAGGTGCTTGGCTGCTGTTTGTGGTTGTGAGGTCACTTGTGTCTCAGTGCCTGATAGGCCAGTGCTAGGCCCATGGCTGCTGTTTGTGGTTGTGAGGTCACTTGTAGCTCAGTGCCCGATAGGCCAGTGCTAGGCCCATGGCTGCTGTTTGTGTTGTGAGGTCACTTGTGGCTCAGTGCCTGATAGGCTAGTGCTAGGCCCATGGCTGGTGTTTGTGGTTGTGAGGTCACTTATGTCTCAGTGCCTGATAGGCCAGTGCTAGGCCCATGGCTGTTGCTTGTGGTTGTGAGGTCACTTGTGTCTCAGTGCCTGATAGGCCAGTGCTAGGCCCATGGCTGCTGTTTGTGTTTGTGAGGTCACTTGTGTCTCAGTGCCTGATAGGCCAGTGCTAGGCGCATGGCTGCTGTTTGTGGTTGTGAGGTCACTTGTGGCTCAGTGCCTGATAGGCCAGTGCTAGGTGCTTGGCTGCTGTTTGTGGTTGTGAGGTCACTTGTGGCTCAGTGCCTGATAGGCCAGTGCTAGGCCCATGGCTGCTGTTTGTGGTTGTGAGGTCACTTGTGGCTCAGTGCCTGATAGGCCAGTGCTAGGCCCATGGCTGCTGTTTGTGGTTGTGAGGTCACTTGTGGCTCAGTGCCCGATAGGCCGGTGCTAGGTGCTTGGCTGCTGTTTGTGGTTGTGAGGTCACTTGTGGCTCAGTGCCGGATAAGCCAGTGCTAGGCCCATGGCTGCAGTGTGTGGTTGTGAGGTCACTTGTGGCTCAGTGCCTCATAGGCCAGTGCTAGGCCCATGGCTGCTGTTTGTGGTTGTGAGGTCACTTGTGGCTCAGTGCCGGATAGGCCAGTGCTAGGCCCATGGCTGGTGTTTGTGGTTGTGAGGTCACTTGTGGCTCAGTGCCTGATAGGCCAGTGCTAGGCCCATGGCTGCAGTGTGTGTTTGTGAGGTCACTTGTGTCTCAGTGCCCGATAGGCCGGTGCTAGGTGCTTGGCTGCTGTTTGTGGTTGTGAGGTCACTTGTGGCTCAGTGCCCGATAGGCCGGTGCTAGGTGCTTGGCTGCTGTTTGTGGTTGTGAGGTCACTTGTGGCTCAGTGCCTGATAGGCCAGTACTAGGCCCATGGCTGCTGTTTGAGGTTGTGAGGTCACTTGTGGCTCAGTGCCTGATAGGGCAGTGCTAGTTGCATGGCTGCTGTTTGTGGTTGTGAGGTCACTTGTGGCTCAGTGCCTGATAGGCCAGTGCTAGGTGCTTGGCTGCTGTTTGTGGTTGTGAGGTCACTTGTGGCTCAGTGCCCGATAGGCCAGTGCTAGGTGCTTGGCTGCTGTTTGTGGTTGTGAGGTCACTTGTGTCTCAGTGCCTGATAGGCCAGTGCTAGTTGCATGGCTGCTGTTTGTGGTTGTGATGTCACTTGTGGCTCAGTGCCCGATAGGCCAGTGCTAGGTGCTTGGCTGCTGTTTGTGGTTGTGAGGTCACTTTTGTGTCAGTGCCTGATAGGCCAGTGCTAGTTGCATGGCTGCTGTTTGTGGTTGTGAGGTCACTTGTGACTCAGTGCCCGATAGGCCAGTGCTAGGCCCATGGCTGCTGTTTGTGGTTGTGAGGTCACTTGTGGCTCAGTGCCTCATAGGCCAGTGTTAGGTGCTTGGCTGCTCGTTGTGGTTGTGAGGTCACTTGTGGCTCAGTGCCTGATAGGCCAGTGCTAGGCCCATGGCTGCAGTGTGTGGTTGTGAGGTCACTTTTGTGTCAGTGCCTGATAGGCCAGTGCTAGGCCCATGGCTGCTGTTTGTGTTGTGAGATCACTTGTGGCTTAGTGCCTGATAGGCCAGTGCTAGGCCCATGGCTGCTGTTTGTGGTTGTGAGGTCACTTGTGTCTCAGTGCCCGATAAGCCAGTGCTAGGTGCTTGGCTGCTGTTTGTGGTTGTGAGGTCACTTGTGGCTCAGTGCCCGATACGCCAGTGCTAGGCGCATGGCTGCTGTTTGTGGTTGTGAGGTCACTTGTGTCTCAGTGCCTGATAGGCCAGTGCTAGGCCCATGGCTGCTGTTTGTGGTTGTGAGGTCACTTGTGGCTCAGTGCCCGATAGGCCAGTGCTAGGCCCATAGCTGCTGTTTGTGGTTGTGAGGTCACTTGTGGCTCAGTGCCTCATAGGCCAGTGCTAGGCCCATGGCTGCTGTTTGTGTTTGTGAGGTCACTTGTGGCTCAGTGCCTGATAGGCCAGTGCTAGGCCCATGGCTGGTGTTTGTGGTTGTGAGGTCACTTGTGGCTCAGTGCCGGATAGGCCAGTGCTAGGCCCATGGCTGGTGTTTGTGGTTGTGAGGTCACTTGTGGCTCAGTGCCTGATAGGCCAGTGCTAGGTGCTTGGCTGCTGTTTGTGGTTGTGAGGTCACTTGTGGCTCAGTGCCTTTTAGGCCAGTGCTAGGCCCATGGCTGCAGTGTGTGGTTGTGAGGTCACTTGTGGCTCAGTGCCCGATAGGCCAGTGCTAGGCCCATGGCTGCTGCTTGTGGTTGTGAGGTCACTTGTGGCTCCGTGCCCGATAGGCCAGTGCTAGGTGCTTGGCTGCTGTTTGTGGTTGTGAGGTCACTTGTGGCTCAGTGCCCGATACGCCAGTGCTAGGCCCATGGCTGCTGTTTGTGGTTGTGAGGTCACTTGTGTCTCAGTGCCTGATAGGCCAGTGCTAGGCCCATGGCTGCTGTTTGTGGTTGTGAGGTCACTTGTGGCTCAGTGCCCGATAGGCCAGTGCTAGGCCCATAGCTGCTGTTTGTGGTTGTGAGGTCACTTGTGGCTCAGTGCCTGACAGGCCAGTGCTAGGCCCATGGCTGGTGTTTGTGGTTGTGAGGTCACTTGTGGCTCAGTGCCGGATAGGCCAGTGCTAGGCCCATGGCTGCAGTGTGTGGTTGTGAGGTCACTTGTGGCTCAGTGCCTGATAGGCCAGTGCTAGGCCCATGGCTGCTGTTTGTGGTTGTGAGGTCACTTGTGGCTCAGTGCCCAATAGGCCAGTGCTAGGTTCCTGGCTGCTGTTTGTGGTTGTGAGGTCACTTGTGGCTCAGTGCCTGATAGGCCAGTGCTAGGTGCTTGGCTGCTGTTTGTGGTTGTGAGGTCACTTGTGGCTTAGTGCCTGATAGGCCAGTGCTAGGTGCTTGGCTGCTGTTTGTGGTTGTGAGGTCACTTGTGTCTCAGTGCCTGATAGGCCAGTGCTAGGCCCATGGCTGCTGTTTGTGGTTGTGAGGTTACTTGTGGCGCAGTGCCTGATAGGCCAGTGCTAGTTGCATGGCTGCTGTTTGTGGTTGTGAGGTCACTTGTGGCTCAGTGCCTGATAGGCCAGTGCTAGGCCCATGGCTGCTGTTTGTGGTTGTGAGGTCACTTGTGGCTCAGTGCCTGATAGGCCAGTGCTAGGTGCTTGGCTGCTGTTTGTGGTTGTGAGGTCACTTGTGTCTCAGTGCCTGATAGGCCAGTGCTAGGCCCATGGCTGCTGTTTGTGGTTGTGAGGTCACTTGTAGCTCAGTGCCCGATAGGCCAGTGCTAGGCCCATGGCTGCTGTTTGTGTTGTGAGGTCACTTGTGGCTCAGTGCCTGATAGGCTAGTGCTAGGCCCATGGCTGGTGTTTGTGGTTGTGAGGTCACTTATGTCTCAGTGCCTGATAGGCCAGTGCTAGGCCCATGGCTGTTGCTTGTGGTTGTGAGGTCACTTGTGTCTCAGTGCCTGATAGGCCAGTGCTAGGCCCATGGCTGCTGTTTGTGTTTGTGAGGTCACTTGTGTCTCAGTGCCTGATAGGCCAGTGCTAGGCGCATGGCTGCTGTTTGTGGTTGTGAGGTCACTTGTGGCTCAGTGCCTGATAGGCCAGTGCTAGGTGCTTGGCTGCTGTTTGTGGTTGTGAGGTCACTTGTGGCTCAGTGCCTGATAGGCCAGTGCTAGGTGCTTGGCTGGTGTTTGTGGTTGTGAGGTCACTTGTGGCTCAGTGCCTGATAGGCCAGTGCTAGGCCCATGGCTGCTGTTTGTGGTTGTGAGGTCACTTGTGGCTCAGTGCCCGATAGGCCGGTGCTAGGTGCTTGGCTGCTGTTTGTGGTTGTGAGGTCACTTGTGGCTCAGTGCCGGATAAGCCAGTGCTAGGCCCATGGCTGCAGTGTGTGGTTGTGAGGTCACTTGTGGCTCAGTGCCTCATAGGCCAGTGCTAGGCCCATGGCTGCTGTTTGTGGTTGTGAGGTCACTTGTGGCTCAGTGCCGGATAGGCCAGTGCTAGGCCCATGGCTGGTGTTTGTGGTTGTGAGGTCACTTGTGGCTCAGTGCCTGATAGGCCAGTGCTAGGCCCATGGCTGCAGTGTGTGTTTGTGAGGTCACTTGTGTCTCAGTGCCCGATAGGCCGGTGCTAGGTGCTTGGCTGCTGTTTGTGGTTGTGAGGTCACTTGTGGCTCAGTGCCCGATAGGCCGGTGCTAGGTGCTTGGCTGCTGTTTGTGGTTGTGAGGTCACTTGTGGCTCAGTGCCTGATAGGCCAGTACTAGGCCCATGGCTGCTGTTTGAGGTTGTGAGGTCACTTGTGGCTCAGTGCCTGATAGGGCAGTGCTAGTTGCATGGCTGCTGTTTGTGGTTGTGAGGTCACTTGTGGCTCAGTGCCTGATAGGCCAGTGCTAGGTGCTTGGCTGCTGTTTGTGGTTGTGAGGTCACTTGTGGCTCAGTGCCCGATAGGCCAGTGCTAGGTGCTTGGCTGCTGTTTGTGGTTGTGAGGTCACTTGTGTCTCAGTGCCTGATAGGCCAGTGCTAGTTGCATGGCTGCTGTTTGTGGTTGTGATGTCACTTGTGGCTCAGTGCCCGATAGGCCAGTGCTAGGTGCTTGGCTGCTGTTTGTGGTTGTGAGGTCACTTTTGTGTCAGTGCCTGATAGGCCAGTGCTAGTCCCATGGCTGCTGTTTGTGGTTGTGAGGTCACTTGTGGCTCATTGCCTGATAGGCCAGTGCTAGGACCATGGCTGCTGTTTTCAGTTGTGAGGTCACTTGTGGCTCAGTGCCTGATAGGCCAGTGCTAGGCCCATGGCTGGTGTTTGTGGTTGTGAGGTCACTTGTGGCTCAGTGCCTGATAGGCCAGTGCTGGTCATGTGTCTGCTCTTTGTGGTTGTGAGGTCACTTGTGACTCAGTGCCGGATAAGCCAGTGCTAGGCCCATGGCTGCAGTGTGTGGTTATGAGGTCACTTGTGGCTCGGTGCCTTTTAGGCCAGTGCTAGGCCCATGGCTGCTGTTTGTGGTTGTGAGGTCACTTGTGGCTCAGTGCCTGATAGGCCAGTGCTAGGCCCATGGCTGCTGTTTGTGGCTGTGAGGTCACTTGTGGCTCAGTGCCTGATAGG